>NC_064564.1:45139051-50139051 GCF_937001465.1 Orcinus orca | reverse complement strand
CTCCTCCTCGTTGTTGTTGCTGTGTCCTGCTAACCTCTTTTCCCGAGGCCTTCATTCTGCCTCCCACAGCCCTTCAAATACCCCCAGCCACAGGCTTTCTGGAATCAGGTTGTTTCACCCCCTGATAAAGAATTTTGGCACTCTAGCTGATCTGACCACCAGACTTGCCCACCTCCAGAAAATGACATCTCTTCAGACTGGTTCCCTTTACTTCTACCTGAGCTTACCTGAGCGTCTACTTTTCTTTACTTCTATCTGAGCTTAAAGTTTATGTATTGGCTAAGGCAAGAACTTTATGTTTAGGGAGGAGAGTATAATTATGTACTGTATACCATATATCTGTGGTAAATTGGGCCCTATACAAAACATATAGAGAACTGTGTTTATTAACTTTATTTAGAGTCAGGACACCCAACTCTGGTTAGGTGGTAGTTGGATAAGTCAGACCTGGGCAGTGGAAGAACCAAATCACACAAACTAGAAATTTCCACTTGGCTGAGCTGTATAATCTGGGCAGGCCTCAGGTGTGAGTCAGGGGAAGAAATCTGGAAGGACAAATGCCATATCAGAGGATGTTTCATGACTGGTGATTATTAGAGGTCCAGGTTGGAGAAAGGCAATTGTGATGTAGAAGGCCTAACTTAGGATTTGTTCACTGAAAAGGAGGCTAGGAGCAGGAGGAGAACATGAAACAGGAATTACATAGATTTGTGTCATAATAGCAAAAACAACAACTATATTAGCTTAATAATTCTAATAGCTTGCTATATGCCAGTCCCTGTACTTATATTAAGATATTTACATATACTATCCATCCAAATCTCATTTAATAGGTATTAATATCATCTTCATTTTCCTGATGAGAAAACTGAGTCTTAGACGAAGTAATTTGCTCAAGGTTATAGGCATGTAATTAGCAAAGCAGGGATTTGAATTTAGATGTGTTTTTCTCTAAAGCTTGGATTCAGATAAATAGATCTGGCAGCACTAGAAGATTAAATGCAGTGGGGGTTAGGGGGACTGGATGCACAGTGACCACTAATGGAGTGACTTTTAGTATTCAAGAGAGCTATGAGCATCTAAAGTAAGGGAGCTGCAGTAGGGATGGAGAGGAAGATACACATACAAGATCGGGTAGGAAGGTATACTCCAACAGTGGCTTCCAAATCTCGATGAGTATCAGATTCTTTGTGGAAGTTCTGTATATTTATTTTTGAAAGTAGATTCCCACAGCATACCTCAGGCCTTCTGAATCAGAATCTCTGGGGCAGGGCTTCGTATTTATACAAAGCACCCTAGTTCTGAAGCTCTGCCAGGTTTAAGAACCACAGATCTATTGGCCTTGATTTAGATGTTTGGGGTGGAATATGAGAGATGGAAGATTCTAGGATGACATCCAAATTTCTGAATTTTGTGACTGAGTGAATTATGGGCACACTCCACTAAGCTAAGAAATAGCAATAGTTTTGAAGGATAAGATGCTGAGTTCAGTTTTGGACATGTTGAGATGGACCAGTCCTGTGGGGAGTTGGATACCAGAGTCTAAAGCTTGGAGGAGAGGCCAAGGCTGAAAATTTAGATATGGAGGTCATTGGTATTTGGAGGGTGGTTGCTGTATATTTTACATGGAATTTTCAAAATATCCAAACCTTCAATTTTTTCTCAATAATCAAATAGTCACTCTACACCTTAAGTACATTCCCTTTCTGACTCTTTTTCTGACTCTTGACCGAGTCTATTGCTTTTTAAATTTAAGTAACCACTTCTTTATAGCTCCTTCAGAGTCATGCACTGTTATAAGTACTTATTTGCATCATCTCATGGGATTCAAACCAACCACTTGTTAAAGTAAAATTTATTATCCCTATATTTTAGATGAAGAGATTTAGGGAGGCTATGTAATTTGCCTAAAGTAATGTAGAATCAAATGGTTGAGTCAGAATTTGAACCTAAGATTCCTTCTGACTCCAGCTTCAGAGCTTTTTGGCTATTTCACAATAGAGCTGTTCCCGGGTCAGGCAGACAATACTCATATTACCTTTGCAAAAGAAGCAATGCAATCTACCATCAGTAAATTTTACAGGCTAATTCCAAAGTATGCTTAAATACAGAAAAATACATTTAGAAAAAATGAGTTCAATGTTTTTGGATGCACGGGATGCTTAGTAAATAATACTTATTTAATAAAATGAGTTTATGTGTACTTTCCTGGGACCATTAGGATTGAACTGATCAACGTACCTTTTGAACTTTGTCTAATAGCACATGGAGTAGTTTACATTTTCTGTACTCTCAGAGAAAGGGGGTGGGGAGGGGTATAGTATTGGTTTTATGGCTCAGGAAATTCTGTTGCATGGTTTGGCCTTCCAGGATTTTCCCAACTTTGTGTTGTATATTCAGATTTGGGTTGAAATTAAAATGGGCTCTTGGTAAGCTCAAGTTGAAAATATGTCTCAGCACTAACATTGTTATTCTTTAGATTTGGATAAATACAGACAACTGCCACGTCTTCTTGGTAGCACTGGTAAGTATGAGAAGGCCTGGTTAAAAATATGCAGGCCATTATGAAGATTGGCAGGTTAGAGTTGATACACTAAAAGAAATTACATTCTTTTCCACAAGATGAGTCATACAGCTGAAACTGTGTGGTATATCATCTGGGCCAACAAACATAATAATGGTATTTAACCTTCAAGTGATAGATATCTAAGATAACACTACACCTAGATGACAACTCAGGTGACAATAGCCCAGCTTTTTTGGAATGGAAACAGAAGAAATGCTAATTGAGCAATTATTTTTTCATAGGGAACTCAAATAAGGTAACACTATTAGAGCTTTAATAATCCCCAATAAACTCTGGTTACTAAAATTCAAGATAAAAATAACTTCTACCCGTATGTAAAATATGGAACTATTTGGGCTATGATCAAGGAGAAAAGGTCTGTCAGTTAATTAAGAGTTAGGTAGCTAGAATTTGCCCCCAGATCCAGGTAAGCATAAGGTAAGGGAAAACTCACCTAGCTGTGAAAAGGCAAACTTACCGTCAAGTTTGTTTTCCCTAGCCCCACCCAGCCAATTGCATTCCTATTGCCCAGGTGTGCCTGTTTATCCCCAAGTCCCAGCCACACCTACTCCCTGTTCTAACCCCACACCAAGGAACATATAAAAAGCCCCTCCCTTTAGATCTCAGAGCACATATCTTGGAGTCACTATTGATTCTTGACCTACTTCCCCTTGTCCATCCTGTCTAGACAGGTATACCAACGTCTTTTCTATTCTACACTCGGCACATAGTAGTTGTGAAATATCTGTTTGTGCCTAGATTTGGTATTGACTCTTGTTTTTCTGTTCTTCCACATCTTAGCTTGTACCTTTGATCTCATTTCATAACCTCTTGATTTTGTCCTTCGGTATTTGGTTGTGAAGACCCTCAGGAGGCGGGAGAGTTCAACGCAAAGAACACGGGATTTGGGATCAGAAAGACCCAAGTTCAGATCTTTGTTCCGTATTTACCAGTTTTGTAAACTCTAAGAAATCACTCCCTTTATTTGGCCCTTAATTTTATATCTTGAAAATTGGAGTTAAAAATGTCTGTATTATAGAGTTATTGTTGGGATGAAAATCAAAATAAATACAAAGAACTTGGCACCCTTTTGGTGCTCAATCAATATTTCAATATTTGTTGAATGGCCATTTCCTGTCTCCTCATGTCTGCGACCAGATCCAAATTCAGTCATTTATTTGATTCCATTCATTCTGGACTGGGGAATAAAGCCAAGAATTATGCTTAGAAAGCATTTATAACACTAGTAACTCGAGAGAGGTTTATAGACCATCTCATTTACTGGAGCTAAAGCTATCTGTCAGGGCCAGATTAAAACACAGACAAGACCTATGCACAGGTGAGATAAAGGTGCCCCTCCACATATTCCACATGTAAGTTAAAATTTAAAAAAATAAAAATGTCTAACAAAGCCCAATAATGTTCTTTTTTTTCCCCATGATGTCTGCTCTGCAGCTTTTTAAAAATATCAAATTCTTAAAAACAATAACAACAACCAGTTTTAAAATTGGTCTGAGATTGCCCTTGCAGGCCTTTCCTGCTCACAGTAGCTGAGGCAGGTAGAATAGGGGAGAAGGATTATCAACCAATCACTGTTTTTTAAACCCCTGAGATAAAATTTTTTTGAGAGTTTACTCTATTTGGACCCTTAAAAAAAAACTGTTAGCTTCCATCTTCTGTGTGTATTTTGTCTATTTGGCCCAGGTTTCTATTACTTGTGACGCTGAAATAAGAGTTTTCTCCAATATTAATCCTTAGACTTTCTGCATGTCCCAACTTGTTAAAGTCTTGTGTTAATGCAAGCTCATGGCAAACAATGTGGATTGAATACCCAACAGACATTCCCCTCGTAATTCCTTGCCAAGAGAACCCCAATACTGTTCAGTTATTAGGCCCATGTTCTTTATTGATACCTCCTTAGCCTCAGTGGGTGAATGAGGATTAGGTTAAGGCAATCCTGGTGTAATTCCTTTTCTTCTTGCTAATGTTTGATTTTATACAGGGGCAATCTTGCTTGAGAAATGTGAAGGCAAGTAATGGAACTTTTAGATTTCCTTTGCTCTGCAAATGGACAAAAGGTTCATACTTTCCTGAATCTGGTCATTGTTGGACGATGACTGGTGCCATGGAAGCTCTCTTGAGATCATGAGAAAATGAATGTGAGGACAAAACTGACATGCTAAGAATGGCAGAGGAAAATATGGCAAGAACCTCGATCCTTGATGTCACTGAGTCACTGACTGAATCTATGCTGGAACTATTAGAAATCAGTCCTTATTGTTGAAGATACTTTTAGTCATGTTTTCTATTACAAGCATTTAAAGGCATCTCTCACAATTTTTACTTATTTTTCAGAAACGCTTACTAGAAATTGCTATTGCTGGTTATAAGATTTATTCTAAATAGATTGAATTTTCTAAAAGATTGTCAATCTCTCTAAAAATAAAAGCATGACTTGATTAGCAATTGTTTAGTCTGGTATTTCTCAAATTTCTATTATTTACATCCCAGTTTTATGATTTTGTCATATCCTTGTGTCATCTATACTAATAAAAATATTTTTCTTTAAGTTGTTCCTTCTTTTTAGTATTAAATACATCTATTTAAAAATAAACTTTCTTATTAACTAAAATTGAAAACCAGTATTATTTGCCTTAAATAGAAGATAATCATAAAAAGAAATACCATGAACTGAGTAATGTTATTAAATTCTTGCCAGATATAGTTTCCTGTGAAGACTGAGCTGGAGGCCTGCTATTTCTGTTGAAAGGAGACACTAGGGAGGGTTCCTGAAGTGGTAAAATAATCCCTATGCCAACTGGTACTATTTCTTTGCCATAACCGGAAGAACTAAAAAAGAATGTCAAGGGAGATATCTATTACTAGCTGAATTTATCTAAATGTCATGCCGGTGCCTTCTAAAATCGTCTGGTATGCCACCAGTGCTCTGATTGCCCCTAAAACTGACTTGCCAGATAGCTTCCAAGGGCCTGGCACACTGAGCAATACCTCCTGCAGAAAGGCTCACAGTAACCTTGAGGAGAGGAAAAAAGACCTAAGAATCAGCCTTTGTTGTGATTATGAAAGGTCATAAGAAGCCAATGTTGCAATGTTTTATTATACTTGATAGTAAAGCAAAGACAAGTAGTCATTTATTATTCTCTCCATGTCAATGTTTTTTTACCTTTTGGAATCAGTTGCTGCATTGAGAATTTTTGGACAACTATGGTACTTCTACTCAGGAAAATGCACAACTGTACGCACACACACACACACACAATTTTCACAGACAATCAGAAGGTCCACAGACCTTAGACTAAGAACCAGCATTCTATATATTTTACACACGTTCTCCTACAGCCCACCATGTGACTCAGTTCAATACAAATTGCGGCTGAGAGCAAAACATGGTTTTCTGAATATGTCTAAGAATGAGTAAGAGTAGTAGGTTAATTTAAATGCACTAAACTGGAGACTTACTCTCCCTTAAACATCTACTTTGAATAGACATAGGTTACACTGGTATTGCCTTCCAGGAGGTTTCGAGAGACGAGGCCAGGTTCTATAAAAGAGTATCAGCCAACTCTACAAAGTCATCCTTCTGAAGTTTGAAATACCACTGAATGTACCTAGTAAAATTATCCCTGGGCAAGCAGACTCTCAAGCCTGGGTGGAGTTCATAAGAGTTACTTAGGTAAAATAAACAAAAAAGACAGAAACTTTGGATTGCCTTTGTCTGAACTTGAGTGTCTGGATGGATCAGCAAAAGCAGCAAACCACACACCTGCTTGTCAAAGCAAAGAGAAACCTAACAGGCACCTGTTTCTTACACTGTCAACTCAGTGTAAGATCTGCAAAGATCTCTCAGGATTCTAATTTATGATGGCCCAGCAGTCCTTAAAAATACCCCCTCCTTTTTTTCCAGCCAAATAGCTCTACCTTTAAAAGGCACAGGATGAGTAGCAAGATGAAATGAACCATTTTAATCTCTAATTTCAAATGATAATATTAAAAACATTCAGTAGTAGGACTAAGACATTAACTATGTAATAAAACCTAGAATAGTTTTTGGACCAAATTTTAATGGGTTATGAAATCACAAATTAAGCTTTTTAATTTTTTTCTCTAAATTTGGTATTAGATTGAGCTAATGGTTAATTTTTTAAATTTGTAAATGATTCAATTAAAACACGTTCCTTCCAAACATTACAAAAAATGGATTTAAAGTATTTGATCTTGAAGAGGAGATCTAATTGGTGATGTTCACCTGATACAATTCTTTACATAACAGATGTTAGAAAAATACTAAAAAACCTTGTAAAAGGTGAGTTGCTCATTATCTTCAAGTTACTTGATTTATACAATATTAAGAACCACTTGCAATTTTCCTTTAGTTTTTAGTTTACTTAACACTTGGTCAGAGACATCTAAAAATATCAAATGTCTCAAAAAAATTTTTTAAGATCGGTAAAGATGAATTTATCTGCTTCACTGGGTTGCGAGCTTAATTCTGTCTCTGGAAGAATTTTAGATTTAACTTCTTAACAATACTGTGGAAGCTGTAACAAAGGCCATAAGTAAAATATTATGAAAATGTTATTTTTTTTCTTTGAAAATTCTTTTTCTCCAAAGCCAACCAAGGCTGACCAAATTAGGTGATGGCAGACATGCTCTAGTGACTTGAGCACAGAATCAGTTTGATGACAGTTAAATTATCATGTTGCCTTTCTCTGTGGTCTGTGAAAATGTAAACTCTCCCCTCTCAGTTTCTTAATCTATAAGGTGGCACTATCCATGCATAACTTTTCTTTACTAGTACTGGAAATGTTCACTGGGTGAACTTTGAGAAGTGCATCAAAACATTCTTGATGAGTGTGTGAGTAATATAGTTTGAATAAAACAAGGCTAACCCTTTCAGAGTTACAGGAAACACAAATTCATTATCCTTCAAGTAACAATAGATAAATATTTGATGACACCATCTGACTAGCAGGGACTGAAATTTATGACTAGGCTGTATGAGATCGTGAAAGTAGACTGCAAGTTCCTTTAAGGGTATTTCAAACTGCTGACATCGATGCTTACATATGTATATATAGCAATCTATGTGTATATATATATATGTACATATATATATTTATCAAAGGAGTGTCTTGTTATTTATTTTATTCTCAAGAATAAAACTGTGAGATATTTGAACAAATACTTTGAGTTGGCAACCAGTGATAAATATTTCCCAATAAATAATCCCCTTAAAGTAACAACCAAGCTTAAATCTCATTAAAAATTTCACTTAGATTCTTAGAAATAATCTTGGTTCAAGGCAATAAATATGCTGATTTAATCCCAGGATGGTGTTTTTTTTGTTTTATTTACTTTTTTGCGGCACGCGGGCCTCTCACTGTTGTGGCCTCTCCCGTTGCGGAACACAGGCTCCGGACGCGCAGGCTCAGCGGCCATGGCTCACGGGCCCAGCCGCTCCGTGGCATGTGGGATCTTCCCGGACCGGGGCACGAACCCGTGTCCCCTGCATTGGCAGGCGGACTCTCAACCACTGCGCCACCAGGGAAGCCCCCAGGATGGTGTTTTTTAGTGTGATCCCAGGGCTACCAACTCAAAGTCACTTGAGAGCTGGTTCAAAGTGTAGATCTCTGGGTCTTGGGACCCCATGACTTTCCTATTGACCAGAATTACTGGGTGGCTCCCTGCTATCTGAAATTTTAATAAATGTCCCAAATGATTTTCGGCACTAGAAGGTTGAGACAGTTGTGCTTGAGGATAGTCTCTGGGGACTCAAGTAATTTCTCTGCCTCAAGGAAGTAACAGAGTCAAGCTTTTCTATTTCTTATAGTCCTGGAGGGCAGATGGCAGGTTTGTTTTTTTGTGTTTTTTTTTTTTTTTTGTGAAGAGAGAGAATTGAGCTGGAAATATCATCACCATAATTCTTACTAATCCCCTCCTGTTGCTTATCATCACCATCATTATAGCTGCTATCATTTACTGAGCATTTACCATATGCCAGGCACTGTGTTAATTGCCTTTCGAACATGATCTCATTTAATCTTACAATGGGTTTTATGATTACCAGGTTAAAGTAAAGGAAATGGGGGCTACAGTTCATACAGTTGGTATAGGACAGGGCTGGGAAATAAACTGTATGGTTTCTAACAGTGGCTTTCAAATGGTTGTGATAACCTAAAGACAGAACTAACCGGGTGGAGGCAAGAGAGAAATGACATTTGTTAAGCACTTTCCATCATCCAGATATTTTACATGCATGGTTATATTTATTACTCTCAACAAACCGTGAGGTATCTATTACTATCTTCACAGTACAGATGTCAAAACTGAGACTCAGCAAATTCACCCAGAGTCTCTGCTAATAGTGGACGGGCTCAGATAAAACTCTTTGTCTTTTCTCTATCCCTCCTTCTCCACCGAACACCGGCTGTACGTTAGGGTCAGATTGCATAGGTTCAAATATCTACTCTGTCATATATCAGTTTTGGAATACGTGTTATTGACAAACAACTCAATTTCCCTGTGCCTCAAGTTTCTTCATTTGTAAAACAGGGATAATATTGATATGGATGTCATAGGGATTTTGTGAGGATTAAATGAGTATATGTATATAATGAGAATCACTTAGAACAGTGCCTCATATAAATCTAGCACTCTACAAGTATAATAATAATTATTAAACCTTGACAGTGGAAATTAGATGGCAAAATGGAAAATGACTAATTTAGGGAAAACAAAAAGAGAATCAGTTGTTTCTAGTTTTTTTTTTTTTTTTCTTCCAGATACACCATAACTTGTTGAACAGGACCAGGGTAACCAGGGTTGGAAGAAACCCTTGCAGAGAGTGGTAGGTGGCCATGATCACAATTAAGAGAAGAGACACTTGGCAGGGGAAACTGCACTGGGCTTTGAGCTCTTGTTTATGAAAAAGAGACTGAGTGGTCATTGTAAAGACTCTGATTTGATCTATTGCTTTTACTTCAAAAGCCAACAAAATCATGATCATCACTGGAAAAATTTTGAAAATTAGACAAAAATATATTACCCTTCATTTGTATAATGGTAGGAAGCTTATGTTTGTCCCTAGAATACTGTATGGTTTTGGCCTTTGTAAGCTTCTTACAGGATAGTTTAGATAAAGGTAAGATCTGAAGGGAAAATTTTAAAAAAAGATGATTATGAGCATGCCTCATCAGACTTAGGACTCTTCAATCTGCAGACATGACAGGTGGGACGACAGGAAGAAATCACAAATGAACTTATCTATGAAATAGAAATGGACTCACAGACATAGAGAACAGACTTGTGCTTGCCAAGGGGGAGGGGGAGGGGGGAGGGATGGAGTGGGAAGTTGGGGTTAGCAGTGCAAACTATTATATATAGAATGGATAGACAACAAGGTCCTACTGTACAGCACAGTGAACTCTATTCAATGTCTCGTGACAAACCATAATGGAAAAGAATATACATAAAACAAGAATGTGTATATATAACTGAATCACTTTGCTGTACAGCAGAAATTAACACAACATTGTAAATCAACTATACTTCAATTTTTTTAAAAAAAGATGAATGAGATTAGAACCCACCATCCGTCCATCCATCCATCCATCCTTCCATCCATCCATCCATAGCTAACTGTGTGCTAGGCATTATACTAGGTACTGGAGATGTAATAATGAGAAAGCAGACATGCTTTCTGCTCTTATTGAGGTTACAGACTAGTGTGGAGACAGATGAATGCCTATTACAATATAGTATAGTGGGTGCTATGGAAGCAGCACTCAAATCCATGATCTACATGCTATGACTGACTTTCCCAAAACTTAAATCTGATCTTGTTATTCCCTGTTTAAAATCCTGCAGTGGTTCACAGTCATGCCTTCAGGTTGAAATCCAAGATCTTTAGTGTGACCTCACATGATCCTTCATCATCTGCCTCTGGCCATTTCTCCAGCCTCATCTCATCTCTCACCATGATGCTGGCCCTGTCTCCCCCTTCTTCCATCCATTCACAGGGAACTATCTGGAGTTATTAAAATGCCCTGTTATTTCAAGACTTAGAGCCTTAAAGTTTTTCTGTGTTTTGTGACCTCTGCCCTTCTCCATCTGGCCATCTCTAGCTCATTCATCAGACTATTCTACTATTCTGGCTCAAGCACCAAATAGTAAATATACTGCATCAGTATCTTTATGGTTTGTTGAGAAATCGGCTGTTAATGGGCTTTACCTGATTGCTCTAATAACCCTCCCTACTCGCCCTGCCCCCTTGTTAGATTCGGTGCCTTTGCTTGCTGGCTCCCATAGCTCCCTGAATTTATTTTTCTTTGCCTGCTGGGTTGGCAGTGTTTGTGGCTGGTACAGTGTAGAGAACTGACTCAGGCTTCCACTTCTCTTGGCTTATGTGGTCAGACACAATCTTGTGCTCCCAGCCCCATCTAAGACCATCAGGAGTTTCTGTGCTCTTCCCCAGCTCATTCTTAATCTTCCTGCTAAATTTTCTGCATTGTGTATACATGACAGCTGGGGTCAGAGTGACAGTAATTTACTGGGCATGAGATGGTGAATCTGCTGTTTCTACTGACTGACTCATTGGACATCTCTGTTTTCTTGCCCATGTGGATAGCTTCAGTAATGGCACTGGGCAGACAGGGACTTGGGAGTGGACAGCACAGTGATTAAACTGGGGCCATTCATATGAGAGTTTAAGGACTTCAGGTCACCAACTCAGGTGATGGATGCCTGAGAAAAAAATCAGAGAAAAGGAGAGAGGACGTGGGTAATACGGGCCGCAATTAAACTTGCCAACGAAATGGTCTATTATTCTAATATCCACATTTGGCAAACTTTTAATAACCTTGTACTTATAACCTTATCATTTATGTGATGAACAAACCTCCTGAAAGAACTAGTTATAAAGCCCGAACTACCTCCTTATACTACCAGCTCTCGATTTCTAAACAGACTTAGCCTTAAAAAAATGCAGATCTTGCTCTGTATCTGAGCCACGGCCCTAAAATGGAACATTTTTGCAATTCTGAAAGTAACCTTTTCATTTAAAATGGAAGGCTCTGTAGGGAACATATCAGTCATTGATGAAAAACCAGTAGGACACAATAGTGCTGAAGACTTACTAGTCTGCTGTTTGCAGATTTCTTCTGATTTCCAGGCAAGATACTGAAACCTTTGCAGATCTTTCAGCCTGGTTGCGATTTCTTTGCCCGTGGTCGGTCCTTCACTGTTTTAGTCATGCAGTCTCTTTGTGGTTCCCTTTAGAAGGAGTTGAGGTTGTGAGTCAAAGCTTTAATCTTTTGATTATAGTTCAGAATTGTGATGTGAGGAATTAGTAAAGTCCCTTTTTCAACATACTTGTCTACTTGATTGGAATTCTTCTGGACGAACTTAGAAGGTCAAAATGCCCCTTTAGTTATTGAGTGAAAAAAGCAACATTCAGAACAGCGTGTGTGTGTGTGTGTGTGTGTGTGTGTGTGTGTGTGTGTGTGTGTGTGTGTGTGTATATACACATATATTAAAAACATGGTCCGTTTTGTGTCAAAAAGAAGGGAATATAATATGTAGTTATAAGTGCTTGTACTTGTGTTAAAAATAAAACATGGGAAGGATCTAAAAGAAACTATTAAAGGTAATTACCTACAGGGTTTGGAGGTAATGATAAAAGTCCATGCAGTATTACAACACGTTAGTGGTGTGTTTGCTTTCAGGTTATATATATATTTAATATTAATTAATTAATTAATTAATTTAGGCTGTGCCGGGTCTTAGTTGCAGCACACGGGACCTTCATTGAAGCATGCGGGATCTTTAGTTGCGGCATGTGGGCTTCTTAGTTGCAGCATGTGGACTCTTAGTTGCGGCATACATGCGGGATCCAGTACCCCAACCAGGGAATCGAAGCCGGGTCCCCTGCATTGGGAGTGTGGAGTCTTACCCACTGGACTACCAGGGAAGTCCCTCAGGGTATATCATATCTGTTCAATAGCATGGACTGTTCCAGTCACTCTAATGAAAGTTGCTATGTTGAGAGCACCATCTCTGTGCCAGTGCCTTCAGATGCTACCTTCATTTAATCCCTTCAGCAGTCCTTCTAGGCGGCTAATAGTGTTCATGTTTTTAGATGAGGAAACCAAGCCTTGGAAACATTAACTGACCAAGCTAAGGTCAGAGAATTAGAAGTGTCACAACCCATAACTGGCATTTTCTGACTTCAGACCCAGTGTACTTTCCCCTATATTGAGCTGACCACACCTTCATTATTGCAGATGTGATGATTATCCAGGGGCCAAAGTACACAACTATTCAATAAATATGTGTTAAATGCTTACCATGGACTAGGCACTGTGGCAATCCCTTGTGACTTGAGAAAAACAAGAATAGTGAAGACAGACAAGGAAACAATGAAGCCTAATACTGGGCAGAAAGTGCTTTTGATGGAATTAAGCACAGAGGGTGGCATCACAGAAAGAACATTTAACTGAGCTGGGGAAGTTCATGGCAGTTTTCCCAGAGATGAGTCTTGGAGGACACATGGTATTTAGCTAGGAGGAAAGAGGGTCAAGCGTAATCCAGGCGGGGCAAACAACACATACAAAAGCACAAGGTTTTGAAAGAGCACTACATTTTTGAGGAAGAGTCAATAGTTGGGCATGTCTAGAGCATAGAATAGTGGAGAGAAATGAGGCCAGAAAACAAAAGGGTCTTGTAAGTCACACTAAGATACTTGAACTTCATCCTGTAGCGATGGAAGACCATAAAGAATTTTTAATAAAGGAGTGAAAAGATTAAACCTAGAGCTTAGAAAGATCACTCTGAAAGGAGACTATAAATTGATCATTTAAAAAAAATTGAAGTATAATTGATTTACCATATGGTGTTAGTTTCAGGTGTACAGCAAAGTGATTCAGTTATACACATATATAAGTATATATTTATATTTTGGGGGGGAAATATAAATATGGAAATATTTATATTTTCCATTATAGTTTATTACAAGATATTGAATATAGTTCTCTGTGCTATATAATAAATCCTTGTTGTTTATCTAGAGACTATGAGTTGAAAGGGAGCCAGGTATGATGTTGGAGAACTGGTTGGGAGGATGTTATATCAAATTTTACTGTTTCTAGATGCATATGTATGTATTTTAAACATATTTTCTGAAATTGGGATGCATCTTACAATCAACAGTATGTCATAATTTAATTGGCAGTATTATTTTCTCTCTTAATGGCTCCCGAATACCAATGTGTCTTATAACTGACAGAATCTCAAATTAGATGAAATACTGGGTTGGCCAAAAAGTTTGTTCAGGTGTTTCTGTAACATCTTACAGAAAACCCAAACGAAGTTTTTGGCCAACCCAATATAATGGTCCAGGCAAGAGGTACTGAGGGTCCAACCCAGTTTCCTGGTAGTAGGATAGTAAAGAGGGAAAAGATTTGAGTGATATTTAGATTTTGATATGGTATTGATTATTAAGTAAAAAAAGAAATGTGCAGAATACTACAAGTTGTGGAATAAAAGGTAGGGGTATGGGCTTCCCTGGTGGCGCAGTGGTTGGGAGTCCGCCTGCCGATGCAGGGGACACGGGTTCGTGCCCTGGTCCGGAAGGTTCCCACATGCCGCAGAGCAGCTGGGCCCGTGAGCCATGGCCGCTGGGCCTGCGCGTCCGGAGCCTGTGCTCCGCAACGGGAGAGGCCACAACAGTGAGAGGCCTGCGTACCACAAAAAAAAAAAAAAAAAAAAAAAGTAGGGGTGTGTGTGTGTGTGTGTGTGTGCGCGTTGGGAGGTAGAATATACACACACATATATATATTTCTGAAGATGTATAAACTGTCTCTAGAATGATACACAAGAAACTGATAACGTTGATTGCTTCCAGGGAGAGACATTGGGTGGCTGAGGGAGAACAGAAGAAAAAATTTCCACTGTGTTGCATTTTGTACATATATTTTGAACTACATGTATTATGCCCTTAAATATTAAAAAAAAGGAGGTGTTTGGTAGGAGAAATTGATGAATTTGTTGATAGATTGGGTAATGAGATAAAGGAGAGAAAATGTTTTATATGTCATGTTTTATTCTTTTAATGATTCTCTAGCTTTTTTTTTAATTTAAAAATTTTTTTTTATTAGAAAGCATTGGATTGTGCACTTAAAATGGCTGAATTCATGGTATATAAGTTATACTTCAATAAAGTTGTTTAAAAAAAACAACTGGTGTAACAATTTCCACAATAGTTTTAGAACATTTTCATCCTCATGTCCATTTAGTTAATCCTCATTCCCACCCCAGCCCCAGGCAACCACTAATGTCTGTTTTTAAGGCTTTACCTCTTTTGGACATTTCCTATAAGTGGAATCATATAATATGCAGTGTTCTGTGTCCTGCTTTTTTCACTTAGTATAATGTTTTTTAGCTTTATAAATGTTATCACATATTTCAGATGGACTTCATTCTTTTTTACGGCTGAATAACATGCTATTGTATGGATATACCATATTTTGTCTATCCATTCACCAGTAGATGGACGTTTTGGTTGTTTCTGCATTTTGGCTATTATTAACGAAGCTGTTTTGAACATTCATGTTCAAGTCTTTGTGTGAAAGTGTTTCATTTCGCTTGGGTAGACACCTAGGAGTAGAATTGTTGTGTTGAATGGAAAATCAATATTTAACTTTAAGAAACTATCAAATTGTTTTCCAAGGTGGCTGTATCATTTTACATCCTCACCAACAATATATGAGGTTTCCAGCTTCTTAGCATCCTTGTCATTACTTGGCAGTGTCTGTCTTTTGAGAGACATGATCCTAGTGGGTGTGAAGTGATACCTCATTATGGGTTTGATTTGCATTTCCCTAAGGACTAATGATATTAAGAACATTTTCACATGCTTGTAGGCCATTTATATACATCTTGTTTTGTGAAATGTCCATTTAAATCTTTTGCTCATTTTAAAATTGGGTTGTTTGTCTTCTTCTTATTGTGTTGTTAGAGTTCTTTGTATCCTTAACTTTGACTAAGGATCCTTGTCCACCGATAAGGAGACTCATTTCTCTATCCTTTCCTGAAAATCTTAAATTCCTCTACCTTTTAGAGGGACCCTTCAAAAATTTCCCCTGCTTATTTTCAGAGTATTTCCATGAAAACACAGGGGTCATTTTGAAAACTGATCACAACTCTTTCCTCACTGCAGACTCAACGAGAGTTACAATATAAATTTTTGCATTACTTTCATTTTTGTAGTGCTTCCAAAGCTCATAACTATCTTCATAGTCAGACTGAAAAATTCAATCTAGTTTTGTCTTACTTTGTAGTGCTCCAGAGGACACTTACTGTCTGGAATTAGGAAGTAGGTAGCTCTAAGATGTGATAAATGATCATAGAAGGAGCAACTTTTAACAAACTAAATACAGAGGCTGTGTCAATATTAAATTATATCTCAGTTTTATCTTATGTTTTATCTGACTTAAATACCAATCCTTTTAGTAAAATATATTTTAATGCTCTGTGATAAAATAACCACCAAAAATGGCTTTTGATTTTGAATTCCCTCTGATGAATAATTTTTTTCTTTTATTTTTCCTCCTAAAGTAATCATGCAGTCATTCTCTACTGTATAGCACAGGGAACTCTACTCAATGCTCTGTGGTGAAATCCAAAAAAGACGGATATGTGTATACATATAGCTGATCCACTTTGCTGTATAGTAGAAACTAACACAACATTGTAAAGCAACTATACTCCAATAAAAAAAAAAGTAATCACACATTGTATTGCAGAGTCTCTACCCCTAATCCTCTTCAAATCTCTCTCTCTCTCTCTCTCTCTCTCTCACACACACACACACACACACACACACACACACACCCCTTCTAGATTCTAAATGATCAAGTGTCCAAAAATTTCTCTGCCTATATCAAGGGTGGGAGAGATTTCGAATGTAGGTGGCCTAGGCTGGCAGACCGGGTTAAGTTGGAGGGAAAAAAGGTCCTGTTCTTAGTTCTGTTGTGAATGGTCTGTGGCACATGCCTTAAATACTGTTAGAAGGGTCAGTGGCTCCAGAGGCTGCAACTGGCCACTTGTGGTCATAATTCAGACCTCAAGCATA
Organism: Orcinus orca; assembly: GCF_937001465.1. NCBI lineage: Eukaryota > Metazoa > Chordata > Mammalia > Artiodactyla > Delphinidae > Orcinus > Orcinus orca. The sequence goes on along the minus strand of NC_064564.1, from coordinate 50,122,336 downwards.
TTTGCTTGGGCCAACAGAGTGCAGTTTGCCTGTTTGATTTTTGAACCAACACTTAAAATGCAGGAGGTTGAAAATAAAAATGCAATAAAAATGGGAAGATCTGGCCATACTGGGCTCGTTTTCACACAGTACCAACTGGATGGGTCTGAGTGATGTGTACTTCTTTCAGCTAGGATGTTTGTTCTCACTCTTGCTATAGACTGCTTGCACTCTCTGTTGTTTCCCTGCTTTGAGATGAAAGTTCTATGGGCTGCTAAAACTAGAATTTCCCTACCTAGACTGCTTGCTCATTTCATTACTTGTATGATTCCTATAAGGCATTTGCATTTGTAAATGTTTTCTATGGCTGCTGTAACAAATTACCACAAACTTGGCTCCTTTAAGACAACAGAAATGTATTCACAGTCCTGGAGGCAAAAATTCTGAAATCAAAGATGTCGGCAGGGGCTGTGCTGCCAGCAGAGGCTCTAGAGGAGAATCCATTCCTCGCCTCTTCCAGCTTCTTGTGGCTCCAGGAGTTTCTTGGCTTGTGGCTGCATCACTCCACCTCTGCCTCCATCTTTATAGGACCTGTCCTCATCTCCCTGTGTCTCTCCTCCGTATGTTTCTTACAAGGATAGTTGTCATTGGATTAAGGACCACCTGGATCACCCAGGATGATCTCATCTCCATATCTTAACTTTTTCCAAATAAGCTCATATTCCCAGGTTCTGGGGATTAGGACATGGACATTTCTTTTTAGGGATCATGATTTAGCCCACTACAGTAACCAAACTAGAGGATCCTGGAGGACATTCAAACAGAATAGGGAGTTGAGGCTGGTGTCATCCATCAGGATAGAGAAATGGAATGAGGACAAGACCATAGAGAGCATTTCTGACTCAGGTCTTAGTGTAACAAGCGAATCAAACAGCCTTAAATCTGGGGTCCCCACATTTTAGCAAGTTGCATTAGGAGACACTAAGTTTCTGTGATTCATCAATTTCACCTTGGCTTAACTGTACTGGTTTAATTGGTTGCTTGACCTTGGCAATGATTATCTTAACTAGGTATATAAGCTACCATCTGTGTAAACTTTCAGTTGCCTAAAACTACAAGAATCATCTAAAAGGTAAAACAAATATGAACATTTTAATTAACTGACAACTAAGACTCTCTTTTCTGCTCAGTGGAAAGATGGTGGGAGAGGAGATGTGAAACTATGTAACAAATAAAAATAGGTACTCAGAGACTAGCTACTGGGGGGCAGGCAACTCTGCCTCATGAGCACCAGAAAGCCAATCCTCTCAGAAAGCTCCTAGTGGTCTATTTTCTTGGCATCATGGAAAGTTAGGATAGAAGGGGCTGCAGGGATAGTTCTAGCTCTCATCTGAGGCTTCAGCTGGAACAGTCAGAAATGTGCGGAAAATTGAGGCAGATTACATGTGAGGAGTACAAATGGCACATAATCCATCTAGAATCTAGAAATTTTTCTAGTGCCTGTCTACAGATTTCTTTCTGCATTCTGGTGTTTCCCTTCTAGAGAAAACTTGTGTGTTGTGTGTGTGTGTGTGTGTGTGTGTGTGTGTGTGTGTGTGTGTGTATGTGTGTGTGTTAAAGAGGGGTGCCTGGAAAACCACACTCGGTCTCCCCAGAATCCAAACCTTAACTGGGCAATTATATTGGTATCCCCAGAGACACATAGCTGGAAGAGTTTAGCGTTCCCCTGCGGAGATCTGGTGGGGATTTTCTTTGCTGGAGCATGGTAACCAGGGCAGCGAGAAGCCCTGGAGGCTGGTCAGAGGCTAACCCAAACAGCTTTGCTTAATTCTGGGCTACTGCTGGGGGCTGCGGGGAGCGGCTGGCAGAGAGAAGTAGCTGACATTCTTGCCTGCTGACATCAAGCTGCAAAGCTGCTGCCCTCTGGTGAGTCAACGGCAAAAGGCCCACATCGTTCGAGATCTGCTGCCCAATCAGAGAAGATGGTGCCACGCCTCAAAAATCTTTCTAACCCTCAGCATTATGCAGCCTTCGAATAGCTCCTTCCAGAGAAAGAATGCAGAAATGATTAAACTCATAAGCAGCATAGAATCTACAATAATAAGATAAACTCCACATTCACTTTTAAAGCAATTTAGAACTATAGAGAGCCAGCACCCTGGATTTTACTCATTTAAAAAATTATTTAAACTTTTTCTTTTATGCTGAGGCAAGAGGGCATACTGAAGGACTCACTGGTGCTTTGGGGTTTTTGGGGTATTAAAATTGAGATGCACTGGAATGACATTGATATCCTTAGATAGCACTGAGTTCCAATGGCAGTTATTGGAACTCAGCCAGCATATCTAGATTTTTTTTAGCTGTTATAATGAGAATTTTAGGTATAAATATGTATATATATAAATTCTATGGTGAAAATGAAAATTAAGTGTAGAATATCTCATCTTATTAATCAAGTTTGTGTTGCTGTTTAGTAATTTCTCTCAACTTCTCTCTGTTGAGTAGAAATCAGTGGGAAAATATCACGCACGAGGCAAGAGGTGAATTATCTGCTTAGTGCAGCACAAACCTGCTTGTCAGGAAGAGCAGAGTCCCTTCCACAGCATTGCCACCACATGGCATTGGCATATCGTGGAGTCCATAAAAGGGACTGACATTGTAAAAGATTAACTGGTTTTACTTGGCAAGGTCAGGTATCTGGATGGCATGCTATAAAATGGTTAGAAGAGGAAAGAGAATCTGTAGTTGGAGGCCATCTGAGATTTTGGCACTGGCTTTCCTTACAGTCCTGCCATCTGGTTTGGATTTTCAGGAGTAAAAAGTTTCACTTGACCAAGTGAGCATGCTCTCTGCATGGCTGTGGTACTACAGCACCACTAGGAAAAGAGAGAAGAATTGGACCTGAAGAAAAGCATGCAGCCAGCACACTATGACTGCTTCCCATAGGACTGGAGATCTCTATCATCTTTCCTCTCCTACATGCTGGACAAAAAGAGTTGAAAGGGAGGCTAGGTTATACATACTTATTCATTCATTCATTCATTCATTCATCCATTTGTTTGTTCATTTGTTCATACATTTATTCAATTAATAAAAATGTTTCTTTTGCATATCCCAGGTGGCAAGCATGAGGATACACTGTTCTTGTTCGGAAGAGGAAACAGAGAAAGAAATAGATAATTGCAATGAAATATAATTAGTGCTGTAATAACAGCAATATGTACTGAACTCTAATTAAATACCAGGAACTTTGCTCGGAGCTATAAATGAACCCCTACAATACCAAGATAGGGGTTTGGCTATTACTCCCTTTTGGAGAAACCGAGGTTGAAGAGATTAAGTCCTACAACCTGGAAGTAGTAAAAAAAAAAAAAAAAAAATTAAGCCGAGACACTTTGACTTGAAGTTTGGGTCCTTAACCACACACTCCCAGATTTGGGGAAAGATGACTAAAACTGCAACAATGATTAAAGATGACTAAAACTACAACAAAAATTACCTACGGTGACCCTTGAAAGCAAAATAACTCTCTAAGTGAGGGTATTGGTGCTGGCTGGGGCATTAGGGGCTGGTGGTGATTTGTAGGCAGAGGTAGCTGCATATTTGAAGGCCATGGGAGGTGTGTTGTCAGGGGAAATGAAAGTGATTAAACAGTGCTGGAGGTTTCTGTGGGTGATCTGGTTTTTTATTGGTGCATAACAAAACATTCCCAAACTTAGTGGCTTAAATAATCATGATCATTTATTTAGTTCACAGATCTGTAATTTGGTCAGGGCTTGGTGGGGACAGCCCCTTTATATTCTATGCAGTGACTGCTGGGCCTGCTTCAAGTATGACTGAAAAACTGGGGCTTTTCAAGCATTTCTGTCTTTACGTGATCTCTTCACGTGGTGTCTCAGGCATGGCAGCTTCAGGGAGCTGAACTTACATGGAAGCTTAGGCCTCTAATAGTGCATACTCCAAAAGAGACTGCCAGATAGAAGGCAGTCTATGACCTAGCCTCAGAAATTACATAGCCTGACTTATGTCAGACTCAATTAGTTGAGGCAGTCAAAATGTCCTGCCCAGGTTCAAGTGGAGGGGACACAGATTCTACCTCTTAATGGAGAAGTAGCAAGGTTCTGGAAAAGCATATAGGGACCAGAAATACTGTTGCATAATTTTTTGGGAAATAAAGTACGGTAAAGGCAACATAGTTAGTCATGAAAAAACAGAGTTGGGGTATGATGGGCTTTGATTTCAACTATGGGCTTCACCACTTATTAGCTGGATTACTTTGGCCAAGTTGCTTAACTATTTTTTGTGTCTCAGTTTTCTTATCTGTAAAATGAGGAAGCTAGTACTGATCTTATAGAATTGCTAATGGTTAAAGAATATATGTAAATTCTTTGGCATTGAGGACTGGCACACAGTAGGTACTTCATAAGACCTGTGATTATTGATGGGCTAGTAGCAAGACAGATAACTGCAGAGGGAGAGTGGGCCAAGTTGTGGAAGGGCTTTCACAGCTAACAGTAAGTTGGCGAAAACATAATAGCGCTAATAGTCAAAAGTTACTGAAAACTAGGCACAGTGCTAAGCTCTTTCAAAGAAGTATCTCATTGAAACTTCACAGCAAAGCTATGGAGAAGGACTATTGTTATACCATTTTATAGATGAAGATATTCAGGATCAAAGAGGTTAAGAAACTTTCCTAAGTTGGTAAGTAGCAAAGACAGGATATGAGTCAAGGTGATTGCATTATCAAAGCCTGTTCTAGGATAGCTTGGATTTTAACCTGAAGGCTATTGGAAGGTATTAAAAAATTTTAAACTGGTCAGTCCTATGGTCAAACTTGTTCTGTAGAAATCAGTGTGGAAAACAGATCAGGGGCTGGCAGCGGGGAGAGTAGTTAGGAGATGATTGCTCTAGTCCAGGTGAGAAATTTTGAGACATCTGAAATAATGAAGATATAAGTAGTGTGGGAGACATAAGAAGTGGAGGAGGTCCTAAGAAGGTAGTGGCAGTCATCCTTGATTTTTGATTGGACGTGGAAAGAAAGAGGGAATTTCTGTCATCATTTGTCAGCTCTGAGTGCAGGCACTGGCATGTGCATTATTACTCAAGGCTCTAAGTAGAGAAAGAAAACAACCCCCCGGGTGCCTTCTAACCTAAAGCATATTTCCTAAGTCCTTCTACTCTCAGTCTAGACTGAAAACAAACAAAACAGACTCCTCTTGAAGCTCTCAGATCTCTCACCTTGCAATTCTAGCTTTCAAATTCCATGCCGAGTTTCCTTTCCCACACCCTAAACCCTTGTACTGGGGATTACAATGATCGTTTGTGTGTACGAGGTAATTGTTCCTTCCACATCAGGGGCCTTGGGAGGATGACCTAAGGCTGCTTTCTCCTGTCCTTACTTCCTCTACCCAGCACTGTAACTACACATGCAATCTGCTGGTTCTTATAAAGGATGCTGACTGGTGCTGTGATGTGGTCTTCAGGAAGCCAGGGGGATCTCCAAACGAGGTACCTATTGGCTGTGTCATTTAGTTTCATGTGAATTTCCTTTGGAGGGACAATATGTGCTTTGAAGGACAGAGAAAGAATATGTGTCATTAGATAAGGCATTCCACTTTTCTGATTATGGACTTTAATCTATTGCTGGGTCAAGGTCTGAGAAATAAACTGGCCCTCGATGAAAAAGTTAACTAAAATAAGCGAAGAAACCAACAGACAACCCCTTAAACCTAGTTTTTCTGCATGAAAATATCTGTCTTTTCAAATTATTTTCTTTAAATTAGAATAATTTCTGAGATGAAAAAACATTGTTGTGATCTTTTGTGATAGATATATTTACTGTTATTTACTTGTTTAGACCTTCTATGTTTGTCCTTCTCTGTTTCCTGTATAATAGGATTAATTTCTGAAAAGTAACTTTATTCTGATGCTACGTTTTGAATAAATTACTGCCTCTCTCAATGGATAATGGAGGTTGAAATTTTGAACAGTTTTTGTCCACTGACTGGTGCATTTAGATATAGTGGACGCTCCATTTAACTCAGTGTTTCAGACAATAAATCACCTGAGGAGAGACGATTATTCTCACTGTTTGAACACGTGTCTATGCACATTGCTTGGTCATTTAATAGATAGTTATTAACTCTGCCATTCACTGTCAGTCTCGGAAGGTGTAAGCTAGTTCAGCTGTACCAGTGCATGAGGTCACTGGATGCTCACACAGTTTGGTCACACTCCTGCTTTACAATCTCAAATCTAGCTTCCCTTAATAATCAGGGAGGCTTAAACTTGGCTTTGCCCACTGAATTATTCCTTTCGAGAAATCATCCACTGTACTTCGATTACACGTCAATGATTTTTACTTATAAAGAACAACAACAAAAAAAGAACTATTTTATGATTCAGAAACTTCCCCTAAACGGGAATTTCCAATGAAACATTAAATTGGTGAATGGTAATGAGCAAACTGATGAGGTCAGACTTTCTTGTTATGAAAGTATGTTATGTATGCTACTACGAGCCCTGTAAAGTGGCAAGAGATTAGAATATAAAAGTTAGAGAAGGGTCTGGTTTCTGCTTTGAGGTCTTTTTGCTTGTTTCAAAAAAAGTTCCCAAACCATCAAACATCAGACAAAAGCTACTTTTCCATTAATTAAACCTTGTATTTAGGGGATTATTTTTCTTTTGTCCCAGAAGAAAACCTCTTGCTTGGGACAGCTTCAGCAATTTACCCACATTTTCCAAACATATAGAGCAAATAAGAGGCAATCATTCATCAGTCATAAAGATAAGCCAAGGAATGGGAATACTTCGGTAGGTCACGTCACCTGACAGAAACTTTGGACTGATCCTTTCCTGGTTCAAGAGTTCAACCATAAGACCTACTTTCCCTATCAGCTGGCTCAAGCTGATAAGGTCCTGAAGCAAGCAAGATTCTTTATGAGCTTTTATTTAATTGTCCTTACGATATAAAGATTGGGGGTTAGTCTGCACAGAGTTACTTCTGGTTGGTCTATTTTTCTTTTGAATAAATCACTGTCTCCCTGATTGGACAAGGTAAATGGAGTTTGAGTAAATACTTTTTTTTTTTTTTAACATCTTTATTGGTCTATAATTGCTTTACAATGTTGTATTTGTTTCTGCTGTATAACAAAGTGAATCAGCTATATGTATACACATATCCCCATATCCCCTCCCTCTTGAGCCTCCGTCCCACCCTCCCTATCCCACCCCTCTAGGTGGTCACAAAGCACTGAGCTGATCTCCCTGTGCTATGCAGCTGCTTCCCACTAGCTAACTATTTTACATTTGGTAGTGTATATATGTCCATGCCACTCTCTCACTTTGTCCCAGCTTACCCTTCCCCCTCCCCGTGTCCTCAAATCCATCCTCTACGTCTGTGTCTTTATTCCTGTCCTGCCCCTAGGTTCTTCAGTAGCATTTTTTTTTTTTAGATTCGACAATGTTCATTGCAGCACAATGAGTAAATACTTTTCATCAAATTTCTGGTGTCCAGTACAGAGCCTTTATCTCTAATAGGTTTCCTGTGAGTAATTACTGAAGAAAATAAATATAAAGCTAGCCTTAGATTGTTGATTGGTTAGGGATAAACATGATTCAAGAGCAGAAAAATCAAGTAAGAGCAAGTATTGTACTGTATGCCCATCAAATGGATTTGTTGCAGGTGATGGAGACAAGGGTAGGTTTGAAGGTGCCAGACTTCTCTGAAATTGCATATGTTATCTGCTATTAGAATGGGCTGAGTCTGCCTTCTTTCCAGGAATTTGGCTCAAAAGGAGTTCATTCAGGGGTGTTACCTCAAAAGTGGTGTGAAGGCCTGTATCCTAGAGAAGCTTCAGTAGATTTTAGTTCCTATGTTCCTTTGAAAGGAACTGGCTGTTTCTGATCTCACTTACTTTCCCTTCTATTCCCATCCTCCTTCCATCTTTCCTTCTATTTAGTCTGGTGAACACCAATGGTAGAACATTTTCTGCAGCTTCCATCCTAACTTGTGTTCTAGTTCTGACTGTGTCACAAACTCATTGTTGACCTTGAAGAAGTTAACTAACCTCCCTGAGCTTCAGCTTCTTCAGCTGTACAATAAATAATTGAATGAGATGATGGTCAAGGTGCTTTTACTAATTCTATGATTCTATTATTCTGTGACTAGACCCTAGTTAGAATAGCTTAAGTTCAAGACTTGATCCTAAACTAAGATGCAGGTATTAATCTATCATTTTTTTCTTTAAAGGTTGGGATTAATTCTCTGATATCAGGTAACTAAACACTTCACATTCATCAGTATAGATATCCACTGGGTGCCGGATACTTAACCAAGTAGAATGCTCATCTGTGGCTGAGAATCTAAGAATCTCTCTGGTACAATCCCTTGGGTTAGTGAAGGTTGAAAGCTATCAGGTTTCATTGTCTAAGAGGACTGTGGTTCTAACATAGATTTTCAGGCATTTTGGAATACAATAGTGTAAACAGATGAAGACATAGTTTTTGGTATTTTCTTCTTCTAAGTGGTACAAACATCTCCATGTCATAAGATCATCATTATGGCTTGTATCACTTATTGAGAGCTTACTATATGCTAGACACTGTTGCTAAATGTCTCTAATCTTATTTAGTTCTCTCAAAAATGTGGTAGTTTTTATAATCATTATTTTTGTTTTGAAATTATCATATATATGTGCATAAAATATATATGATGTACAGTTTGTAGAAGAATTAGAAAGCAAATACCCAATACACATTTCTCAGTTTAAGAAATATAACTTTAACAGTCCTTAGATGTCCCTGTGTGCCCTCTCCAATCACATTCCCCTCTTACCTCTAAAAGTAACCACTATCCTAAATTTTGTGTAAACCATTACCTTGTTTTCTTTAGTTTTCCATCCTTGTATGTATCCATAGATAATACATGGTTTAGTTGTTCTTGTTTTAGAACTTGATGGAAATGGACTCCTATAGAATGAATTCTTCTAGAATTTACTGGTTTTTCAATATATTATTTTGAGACTCATCATTATTGATGTGTGTAGATATATTCACTGTTACTGTTGAATAACATTCCACTGGATGATTGCTACAATAATTTATTCTACTCTTGGTGGGTATTTGAGTTGTTTACATTTTATTTTTTTTTGGCATTACAAACAATGTGGCCTTGAATATTCTTATACATGCCTGGTGTATGTAAGTACATATATACATACATATGTATGTATGTGTGTATATGTGCATGTGTCTGTCTATCTTAGGATACACTAGAAAACCAAGGCCCAGAACAACTCATTTAAGGTCAGAGTGGTGAGGACAAAGTCTGAACCAGAAATCTGTTGTTAGAGTTTGCATCCTTAACCACAACACTCCATGGATCCCCATTTTAGAAAAGAGGCCTTCGAGAATTTAAAATCACTTGTGCAAAAAGCAGGGACTCAACAAAGTTCAGTCTAACTAATGCCTCTCATTATTTCCATGTTTTCTAAAGCACCTATTATGATTCTATTTGTGAAACCAACCAATCACAAATGAATGAGATTATACTTGGCACCCTTATCTCTTCTTTACAAGTGGTCAGTTGTCAAAATGTAAAAATATAATTTCATATTATCCATATATATTTGACATAAAATTATTATAGTATCTTTCCCTTAAGAATATGAATAAAAATGAAAAGAAAAGCAGGTTTTTACTGTGGAATAATGCTCTCTCTCTCTCTTTCTCTGTGGGCTTGCCAAATTTCTTTAGCAATATGTTAACACCTGTAAACATTTAAGTTCAGTGTCAGCTAAAGATATTCAAAAGTAGATGTACTAGATAAGGGAGACACGTGTCTAATAAATGTTTATGATGTGACACTGACAGAATACAGGCTGCTATAATCAAGACAGCAATAATAACTTAAAAGTTTTTTTATATGTGCAAAGCATTTGGGAAGGAGTATTTGGTGTGGTGAGTAAAAACAACCAAGTGAGTGTGGCAGTTGGTGACATGAAAGGAATCAAAATGTAAGCCCTGCTGAATCATCAGCATCCTGGAGACACTTGAATGAGTTTCTTTGCTAGAAGTTTTTCCCACTACACGATGATAAATGTTTTCAAGGAAAAATGGAATGAAATTTCTCCATTGGGTGAGTCACATCTCTCTTAGTTGCAGATGACTGAACTCATCTTGAACTCATTTAGGTAAAATGAGAAATGCTGATTCAAGGAATGCCATGAAGAACTAAACAATCAAACCATGGGAACTTCAGGGATGCAGATGGATTTCCAGAAAAACTGAAAGAACTGGTCAAACACTACTGGGGACTCTCTCTCCAGCTCTTGCTTCTGCTTCTCTCTCTGGGATGTCTCCCTTCTCTTTCACTGGAGATCAGCTTCTTCTACATGGCAAGAAACACTGCTGTCAACACTGCTGAAACACTTCCTGAGTTCTAGATCCTGAAACTTCTACTATGGGTGATGGATTAAATTACACTTTCTCTGGTGAAAAGGGAGATTTTGTTACCTCAACTGGGAGATTTTGTCCCTTTCTAGACCAATTTACTGTTCTCTGGGGCAGGGGGGATGGAGTTATATAAGAACAAGGACATTTTCTCAGAACCACTTGGTTTGACTGGGGGAAGAGTATTTCCAAAAGGATGGGAGTGAAGTTTACAGAAAGAGGTACATTGGACAGATAAAATAATAGTTCTTCACTAGTTCAAACAATCCCCATGATATTTTCAGTATTTTATAAAGAGAGTTTAAATATGTTCCCAAACTATGACAGCAAATTTGATCTTACAATACTTTCTTTTGGGATTGTTTTATTTATAATCTACATGAAATATTTTCAAGTAAACAATCAACATGAGGAAATGGATGTTCTGTCTTCTTGAAAATGAGTTCAAGCCCATAGACTCAGAACCAAAGGACCTGAGGTCAGGCTTAAAATAAATCTAAAAAAGCTAAATTTCTAATCAAAATTAAATTTGCAAAACTAGAAGGTTGGTACTGTACTTTTCCAGTTTACTATTATTTATTTCTATTAGGATTGATTAACAGTAAGGGTGGTGTAAAATATGGAATCAGAAAACTCATGTATTAGTTTTCTGTTGTATAAAAAATCACTATGAACTTAGTGGTTTAAAATAATGCCCATTTATTATTTCACAGTTTGTGGGTCATAAGTCTGGGCACAGTGTGGCTCAGCTGAGTTCTCTGCTTAGAGTCTCACAGGTCAAAATCAAGGTTTCAGCTCAGGTTGCTGGATCCCCTTCTAATCTCACTTGTTGTAGGCAGATTCATTTCCTCCTCATGCCTTCCACATGGCCCCTGCCATCTTCAAGCAAGCAAGAGCACACTGAATGCTTCTCACACTTTGAATCTCTTTGACTTCCACATTCTGCCATCTCTCTGATTTCTCTTCTATCATCAGCAGGAGAGGTTTGTAAGGGTGCATATGACTAGATTAGGTCCACCTGGATAATCTTTTTTTAAGGTCAACCATGCCATATAACACAGCACAATCATGGGAATGAGTAATGTCTCATCACATCCACACATTGTAAGAATTAGAGTGTGGAATCTTAGCAGTCATTCCCAGAAATTCTGTCTACTAATACCTGGTTTCTGGGTTGGACTTTACCATGTAGTAGCTATTTAACTCCCCTGAGCCTCAGTTTCATCTTTGATAAAAGTGAGTTTTAATATTATCTGCCCTCCTTATCTCATAGGATATATGTTAGGTTTAAATGTAAGAGAGTATGCCAAACAATTTTCAATTCAGTTAAACAAACATTACTGTATCTCATTGGGGATACAAAATTCCATACACTTGTAGACTTCGAAGGAATATGAATATGTAAGATATTGCTTTTTATAATAAATACATTCCTATGAGCTGAAAAATTTAATACCTGACACAAAGAATTAACTTTCTGATTTATGTTTTCTAATTATGCAAACCTTATAATCACAAACATAACAAGCAAGACATTCCAAAGTCAAAAAAAAAAAAAGTAGTTATTTTAAAAGGGCTCCAGTCCAAATATATCAACTACACTATCCATGTTGCCGAAAAGCAATGAAATCTCTTCAAATTCTCAAATTGGCTTTTAGCCTTAATGTAGCATCAGATATGCAAATGAATAACTTCAGACCCTGATTATTCTTATCTCCACCCCCACCATCCAGTCCTCTGAGAAGCAGGTGCTAAGATGAGATTAGATTTGCAAGAGATTTGCTGAAGGAGACCTTGTGGGAGAAAATGGAGTGGGAGCTGGAAGAGACTGGGAGGGCTGACTGACCACAATGCAGGACTGATCTCTGTGAAGGAGAGAGGGAGGGAAGTCAAGGAAGAAAGGCCTTAAGATTTCAATTCAGAGAAAGTTTTGGCAAGGCTAATTGGGAGTCCTTAAGCTAAAGCTGCCCGTCAGAGGAATCCTGCATCTTCCAGGAATGGGCCTGCCTTAGCAGCCCTGCTGTGCTTAGTCATGGCTGGGAGCAGCCACAGAAAGCATGGCCTCAGCACAAATGGGTGATGAATTTCAGAGGGCAGCATCTGGGACCATCAGTCTACTCTGCTTCCCGCAGTGGCCACCAAAACTACTATCCCAGCAATCTGTTTTCTGGTACATTCATGGGATAAGGTTCTCCTCTTTCATCCCTTCAAATGCTAGGTCATTGAAAGGCTGATTTTTTCAAATTCATGCAGCATCTCTGACTGAATACTTTCCATTCATCACATTTTACTTTATTTAAAAATACTTTTACTAACTAACCCAATTCACCCTTATCATCCTGGTTGCTTCTTCTGTCTTCTCCTTATAAATATTATTATTGTAAGGCATGCACGATGGCCTGGATCCTGAACCTCCAACCCTTGATGAGCAACCAGTAGTGATTATAGATTCCTAACTGCACAAATACATCAGAGAAAAAAATTTCATTACTATGAACCTGGGTTTGGACCCCAAATGCTTTCAGGATTTCCTTAATGGATAAAAGGGACAACTGATCTGAGTCACAAGGACTCCTTTTCCTTGGTGGCCTGACATTGGCCTGGAAAAAGACTTACATCATGTTGTCTATGACTGCTTTAGTTTGGTTCCTTCCTGTCCTTTTTAGTGGAAGGAAGAGCAGGGAAGGTGTCCCTTAGAGTGACCATATACTGTACAAATGAAAGGGAGCACTACTAACATTGCCAGGACAACCATCATAACCAGGATGGTCCTGAGAAAACTGGGTTAAATGGTCACTCTAGGGTCTCTCTTCTCAAGAGTGAGAGGGACTTGAACCTCTTATCTCACCAAGGACATGGTAAGAAAGAGAGCAGTGCAATGATTTAAGAGAAATGTCTGAAAAGAGAGTGATGCAGAAAGATAGAACTTTTATCCCTTCTTCCTTCTCAAAACATATCTCCTAGAACTCCCAGTTCACTTAGGTGTCTTTGTTCCAGAGCTTTTGCTTTCTGGAACAAAGGTGGGGACAGGTGGGCGGGCCAGCAAGGGGTGGGTGTGGACTATGCTCCCTTCAGGGCTTCTCCAGAATCATTTCTATAGATGATTATCAGCTTGGACCATTTGTACTTGGGGATTCTTGATTGTTTTCCAGCGTAAGCAGGACGCATCTTCTTGAAGGGTACTTTTTTTTTTCAGTAATTTGATGGGAAATTTCTTTTATATTAAATCAAACCCAGATATATACTAATGGATTAGAATGTGAAATTCATCTAGATTTTAAAAATAAATTGTGAGACTTCAAAGATATATTGTCCTTAGGAGCCACTTTATACTCCTGTTTAGATCTTCCTCTACATATTATTATTCACTATTCTAAGCTATTAGTTATATCTTATTGGAAAAGTTTGAAAAGACCTACCCAAGAAACTAGAGTGTGTCCTCAACATTCTCTTAGCTCTCTTGTCTCTTTCCAAAATTGGATCAAATGACATTGGACAATAACAGTTTCCTACTGTTTGGACAGCCATCTGAGGATATCACTGTAATTGATAATTCAGTCCAGATTACCCAATGTGCAACAAGACTCAAGGCAGCCAGAACACCCATGATAGATGGAAATGAGCTATAAGTAGGTGTGGAGATGAGCCAGAATTTATTCCTTCAATAGTATTTATTGAGTGCCTCCTATGTGCTGGCAGCTGTTCTGGAAACTGTGATATAGCAGTGAACAAGGCAGATAAAGGGCTTCTTCTCACGGAACATAACAAACCTGACAGAGAACAAATATTGATAAAAACTAATAAATAAGAAAATAAGTTAAAGCATTCCAATATCTTTAACTGATGGGATGAAAATAAAGCAGGAAAGGGTTCCAGCCTCCTTGGTGTGGGACACAGTAATGGCTTCTCTGAGAAAGTGACATTTGACCTTAGACAAAACTAAGCAAGAGGAGGCAGTCAGATGAAGATGAGGGAAGAATCTTTCAGGAAGTAGCAATGGCAAGGGCAGAGAACTGGAGCCAACTTGGCCCTGTGGAGGAACAGAGAGGAAGGGTGTGTGTGGATCACGGTGGATGAAGGGGAGATTGATTGTAGAGACAGGCAGGGGCTTGGCCACACAGAGCTCTGTAGGTCATGCAAAGGAGTTTGGCTAATACTCTAACTACAGTGAGAATTTACTGGAAGCTCTTAGCTGGGGAGTGTTATCACCATCCAGATTACCCAAATAGTAAAACCATCTCTTCCTGAATTACTTGGCTAAAAAGGATATTATGGCTGTGGCTATGCATGAAGATTAAGCAGAACATGGAAGAAGGGTCTCAACTAAAATTGACCTCACTTCAATGTGAGAGGAGGATGAAATGGTAGCTAGCAATGTTTAAAGGATGTAAAGATGACTTTTAATAATGAATAAAAAGTTAAATTTTATTATGGAGAAAAATGCTATACATTTCAAAAGGAATTCACATTCAAAAGAATTGAAAAAAGTCTAGGATGTTTACAACAGTAAGCCTTTTAAGATACATGGAAAATTCACATATCTAGAGCTTGATTTCTAAGGAGCTCAGACTTCATTGTATATAATATGTTAGGAAATTTTGTTTATTTATAATTTAACCTACTTGAGTCAAAAATCACAAGGAAGTTTGAGGAATCTGAATAACATCTAAAACGGCCACTTAAATAGATTCAAAGTCAAGAGTATCAGCACGATGTTTCTTTGATATGATCACCCCTCCTCCCCAGGGTATTAAATAAGGAGGGGTGTGAACTTTAACCTGAAATGGAAAACACTGCAATCATATTTCCAGGGAAAGAGAAGTGAAATAGGAAAAACAAAAACAAAAATCACCAACTCATTTGGAAACTCATGAAAGGCAGAGTAGAGTTTGCACATCTCAGACCCATTTGCCTTGGCATGTGAATCATTTAACAGGAAAAAACATGGACTGACTCAGCTTGAGTGAGTTCTTTCTGTCCCTGTTGAGGTCCTTGCTTGGTGTGGCCCCTGCCACTCTCCTCAGACCTTGCTTCCCTCCTCCTTTCTCACTGTAGAGAAACAGGAAGTGTTGTTTATTAATAAGCCTGACCGGGGTCACACCCAAGGTAGTAACCGAGTTTTATTTCTCCTGGTCTTGGGGAGAGGCTCAAGGATCAGGGACAAGCTCCTGGTTAGAGTGAGAGACAAGGCCAGGCTCTGAAAAATAAACTCACAACTAGCATTTGACACAGGCTCCTAGAGTGACTGAGAGCATCTCTGCCTGTATAAGATCTCATCAGTTTCTCCCAATCCTCTGGTGACACCTTATAACAGAGAGACAGTGGGGCCTCGCAGGAGAAGGAGTTTCCCCCAAACCAAGGGGTGAGATCCGGACCTTCTGACTCCTAGGGATGTGCCATCTTCCATTCATCATGGCTCCTTGGTAGACATTTTATAACACAGGGGAGAGTTGCCCAGGGTGGGGTCTCCTAGCTCGCTCATCATGAGCTGTTCTTTCCCCTTTGCCTTTCAGTCGTTATCTCATGGCCACCTTCAATCAGCTCCTGGAATGGGGTCATCCCTTGTCTGACATAGGCTGAGGCACATTAAACTTGAAAATCAGGGATGGAAGGTGGATGGAGAGAGAGAGAGAGAGAGAGAGAGAGAGAGAGAGAGAGAGAGAGAGAGATGTAGATAGAGAGAAGTGCCCGACATATTATGGCATGTTCGCTACTTCACCCCACCCCACTCCCTCTCAACAGGCAGAAAGTACCTAAAGAAGATTATTGCTATGAGGGGCATAACAAGTTAAATGGGTGCTACCCATCTGAAAAATCTTAGCAATGTCAAAAAGCCACTTGAGACAACAAGGCACCTGCTGTTCTGTCCTCATTTCTTACCCGTCCTTGGCTTTGGGAAGAGGAACTTTCTGGAAGAAGGACCTTTGTGGAGAAAAGAGGAGGGGAAGGTGTGTGCATTCTAGGCTCTGAAACAAATCAGTGACAAGTTGTTCCATAGGCTGACAGTTTTCCCCTCATCTTCCCTTTCTAGCAGCTATATGTCTCATTGTCAGAGACTTAGAGGAAAAGCAGTAGTAATAATATAATGTAATCCCTTAAGTATATTCACCGCAAGGTAGCTCCAACCATACTAAATTTATCAGTGTAATTCCAACTCAAGTGTGGTCTGTAATCCAACAGGTAAGTGACCTCACTGAGGAAATTCATGTGGTCACGGTGGCTTTGGCTTTCTTAGCATATACAGATTGTTGTGTTCATTTTCTTCACACCAAGTGCTTAGTACAGAATTAAGTGGATTGGGAAATCTCATGAAAACTATTAACCTAAACAGTTCCTGTTTATGGGCATATGTGACCATCCTAATCAGTAACTTACTTTGAGAAAGTGTGGGCATTGGAGTCAGGCTGCTGGGGTATGAATCCTTAGGCTACCATTGTTTCACTCTGTGATAATGGGAAAGTTACATAACATTTCTGTGCCTCAGTTTCTTCATTAAATATGGGCAAAATAATTGTGCCTACCTCATAGGATTATTGTGAGGCCCAAGTGCAAAATATATAGTGCACCCTGCCTGGAATATAGCAATTGTCTGTTAAAATGACAATGAAGATAATGTAGATGTATCTTAACATGTAATTGTAATTTTGCTTACTCAAGGCCAAGTATTTTAATTTAATAGGGTTTGCCAAACACAATGAAGTCTCTGGGATTTCAAGACCACGGCTTCATTGCTCCCTCATTTTTATGCTACTTCTTTTGAACAGGCCCGCAAATCCCAGCTAATGACTCAAGACTTTTCAGCAGGTGTATATTATGCTGACTTCACTCTCATGTGCCCTCAGGTTATCACCCATCAAATCATGGTAGCAAAGAAGTACGTTGGTGGGAAATAAATGAGGAAGAACAAGGACAAAAAAAGTGTCATGAGTTTATTCGCTGACAATATTTATTATACAGTGATCATTCTTCAGATGTGTTTGTTCTCTGTTCTACTGTAAATATGGAAGAAATATCATTGCTCAATAGCTGTCTTGGTCACTTAACAGGTGGATTTGTAAGGTACAGGTATCTCAGGGTGCCTTCAAAATACAGTGCCATTTTTGCACTGAAGCTTTCATGATGGGTGCCAGACTGGGTCAGTCATGATTGAAAGACAGCGCCATCTTCAGGCTAGTTGTTCATAATAAAATAAATTCCCTGACCTCATCATGTTCTTGGGACCTTTATCAAGCAGAGCTTTTTAGTGGGCTTGAGATTTAGCAGAAAAATTAAAATGATACCTGATATCTCAATCCCAGTAGATTGCAAGTCTCAGTGAGGCAGCATGAACTTTAGCATGAGCTCAAGCTTTGGGCTCAGTCAGACTTTCATTCAAATACTGGTTGAAAGTTTGCTTTATGACCTCGGCACTAGTATTGAACTTTATGAGGAAATTATCTCAGAAATATGAGCAATAAAACCTTTCCCTTAAGTAGTAGTGAGGACTCAATGAGACTGACATTATACTGATCTGTATTGTAGTACTGTATTGTATTGTGTTCAACAAATATGAATGTCTTTGTTTTATTCTTTCCCTGTCTTTTTCTTCCCAGTCTCTTAGTGCCATTTGGGAGCCCAGCTTTACAGGCCTAAATTATTTTACCAATAGCAAGCCAGCAAGCCTCCTGGAGGAGGCATAAGCGATTTGGGAACTTTGAAGCTTTCTGCTAAATGGCAGCCAGAGGCCAGAGTCAGTATTTGTACTTTGCAGCACATTGGTCAGCTGTTCCAGCAAATCAGGTTCGCTGAGAGCATGGGAGATACTAAGGAGTGTTTCCCAATGAACTACTGTGTATGAAAGTGTTTTGTAAGATGTCGAGGGCTCTAGGATTGCATGGTATTACTATCACTATTGTCAGCACTTATCCCTTTTCCTTCTCATTCTACAGGTTAGGAAATTGAGATCTAGAAAGACAAAAAGTGATTTTCCCAAGCATATATATCATCCTCATCCTCATTCTGATTGTAGCAAACATAGTGCTTGCGTTGTTCCATCTTCTGATCTAGACACTTTACATGTATCATCAGTAACTCTGGTAACTGGTAATCGTCATAACAACCTTATGAGGTAGTTACTATTATCCCATCTTACAGATGAAGAAGCAGAAGCACAGAGAGGTCCCACACTTAAGTGGCTGGGATTTGAACCTTAGCAGTCTGACTCCAGGGTAATCATTTTGACAACTATGCTATACACATACACACTTAAAAATAAAAATGGTCACAGATGATGAATACAGTTCTCTTTTATGTTTGATTTTTTTTTTTTTTTGCTTATGGGATCTTAGTTCCCTGACCAGGAATCGAACCCGTGCCCCCTGCAATGGAAGCGTAGAGTCCTAACCACTGGACCACCAGGGAATTCCGTTTGATTCTTTTTTCACTCCATAACACATTCTGATTTATTACTTAACTTTTGAGAATGTTTTAAAGATTAAAACAATGCACAAAATGTATTGGTTACATAAAAAGAGGAAACAGCTGCTAACGTCAACCAAACTAAGTTAAAGATAGCTTTGAGATACTCTCCTATGAGGCTGATGATGTCAGAGATGAAGAGTGGGTAGGAGGTTTGTTCCAAAAGAATTATAAGACATGTCTTCTACAATCTAGCTGAGGAGAGAAACGAAAACAGAGTAAGGTCCAGTAGAAGTTGGGGAAGAGAGATGAATTTGCATGGAGCAGGTAAGGGTTTCAGGTGAGAGATGGGGCTGAAGGAGGCCTCAAGAGCTGGGAGAGGCTAAAGAGTGGGCATGTGCTATTGTTAGGATGACCAAGGACCCAGAAGTAATGTCAGATTAGAAATGGATAAAAAAAATCCCCCAAACCCAAGCCTGCTTAGGTTGGAGAAGAAAAGAGTCAGCGAGATATGAAGGCTTACTTTTAATGTCTTATGGTTGTCATGTGGCAAGGGGATTAGATTATCTGTGCTGTTCTAGAGGACAGAAGTAGGGCAAATGTATGCAAGTGGAGGGTGGAAGTTTTAAAAGCAAAATGGAGAAGGACCTTCCAATATCAACTACAATACAGTATAACAGCAACAACGACAAAAAGGACTACTTTTGCCATCATGTCAGTAGATAGATGTGTAAACAGAGGCTGGATTACTGGTAACATTGTAAAGGGAGACAAACCAAATTGCAGAACAATAAATATTGTATTATGTTCCCATTTTATAAAATATATATGTATCATAAGCATACAAAACTACACCAAACTCAAACACTTGCCTTGTATAATCATTTTTTTCCATATTTAATGAACATATATTAAATAATTTAGAACAACCTACAATAAATTTTTTTTTTTTAATTTGGGAACGCTTAGGAAGGTTAATTACATTTACCGAGGTCACAACTAAATGCCAAGATTTGAATCTATCTCTGATTTAAAGTCTAATCTTTTTTTAGGAAACCACAATTCCACCTTTTATGGGATTAAGAAGGGAATGAGTAGACAAAACATAGAGGTAGTAGGTATACAATACTATGCTGTAGGAGATTAGGAGCTTTTAAAACAGCAAATAGCAGATTTGGGGAGTATAACTGGAAAGTGACAAAGGGGACAGTTAAGTCAGTTGGAACTGAATCATGACAAAGCAGGGCTGCTGGGGACAGAGCAGCCCGGGTATTGTCATCTTGGCAAGTTGCAGATGTGGAATCAAGATAGAGCGTGGCCTCTGCCTCTTTAATTTTAAAGCCCTTATAACAAACAAAAATGTCCACCAACAAATATTATGCTTATTTGTATCTTTTAAGCTATGTTAGTTTTTAAGTAACTTCTTATCCTTTAACAATCATTATTCTTTTTTTTTTTTTTTTTTTTGCAGTACACGGGCCTCTCACTGCCGTGGCTTCTCCCGTTGCGGAGCACAGGCTCCGGACGCACAGGCTCAGCGGCCATGGCTCACGGGCCCAGCCACTCCGCGGCATGTGGGATCTTCCCAGACCGGGGCACGAACCCGTGTCCCCTGCATCGGCAGGCGGACTCTCAACCACTGCACCACCAGGGAAGCCCAATCATTATTCTTTTGAAACAAAAGAATACTTTTCTCTTTTATTTTTCTGTGTAAGTTAGAAGTCATACTTGTTATGTGGGAATAGAAGAGGTCCTGGCTACTTGGGTACAGAGTGGACTCTAGGCGTGTTAGGACCAGAAGTGGTCTTAGGTGAGTTAAAACCTGACACCATTATTTACACCACAAATGTGGTCTGCCTCCAAGGTAGGTAGAGTGAGGCGTTTTACAATCACCAGCTTTATGAGTGGTAGCTATAAAATAATCTTTTAAAGCAAACACACCACAATGTCTGCATCCAAATGCAAATTGTCCTTCAGAGCTGTGACCTTGGGAAACTTTTCACATATATTGGCATAAAATATATTTAAACTCTTCACTGGAAACATCCTTTGGACCCACTTTCTCTCTCTCTCTGTCTCTCTCTCTGTCTGTCTCTCTCTGTCACATACACACAACACACACACACACACACAATTTTAAGGTATACTTCATTTTTAACCAAAAATGTTTTAGCTTGCTTGATAACCAATTTTATTTCCCAGAGGACTGGCTGTGAAAGCCTCTGGTTATTAGAAAAATCAAATCTATCATTAAAAGACTGACTGTTACCACTGAAGAGGTAAAAATTAATGTGGTGCTGACTATGGAGACCATACGCAAAGAAGAGCTGCAAAGATATTTGGAATATTGGTAGTATCCTTAGCATAAGAGAATGGTTTTCCAAGATGCTAGTTTGAAGGATACATTTAAATGTCTAATTGTTAAAATATTTATAAAATGAAAACTAACCAAATCCACTTCATATTCCAACTTGTTTAAGATACATTTATGGTCAGTGTTGCTCCTCACACTGAGCACATGATCAACAGTTCCACACCCAGAGGTAAGGAAGATCTATGGTAAATACTGTGTTGGTGAAGGTATGAAAAAGTAGTCACATTTATACACTCACTGGAGGAAGTGTATACTGGAAAAACTTCGGGAGGATAAGTTGAGAATATCAAAATTCAAAATACACTTACTGTTCTATTGAACAATGATGATCTGAGCCTATAGATATGTTCACAAATATATACAAACATATATGCAAACTATGTTCATTGCAGTATTGTTTGTAATAAGAAAATATTAAGAACAAACCCAATGTCCATCAATAGGGAAACTGGTCAATAAAGTATGGTATATCTGAAGAATAGAATAATATACAACAATTGAAAGAATAAAATCGTTTATAGATGCAGGTCTATAAAACATGTTTTTAAATAAAAAAGCCAAGTAAAAAACTGTTTATGTTTCTCAATTTAGGAAAAACTACACACATGTATGTACATATTCATGATAAATATCTGGAAGGGTACATAAGAAAATGTGATGGTACTTACATTGGGGGAATAAGATAAGAGGTCTATTATAGGTGAGAAAATAACTTTTTACAGTATACTGTCTTGTATGTTTAATTTTTTTATCACATGCATGTATTCTTTTCAAAATAATAAAAACACATTTAAAAGATAAAATATACAGCAAAGGAATGTATTGACTAAGGTGTGGTTGAAAACAAGATTTGATCTTCTTCCAAAAGTGGTGAAATAAACTTTTGATTCTTGTTCTTTGGTTATACTTTGGTGGGGAGGAAGGTGTGAGTTCTGGGAAGTAGTGAAAACAGTGATCAAACCAGAATGTGAAGAAGTGTCAGAGCTTTTTATTTGAAGGTGAAATATTAGCCTAGAAGAATGACATTTTGTGTTAAATCTTTCACACTGTCTGATCTCTTTTACTTAAAAACTAAACAAACAAAAACTTTTTTATTTTTGGACACTTGACCAATTATTAGCCTTTTGGGGCTAAATGTTTTCTTTAAAAGTAAAGGAAGTGTGCCTGGGACATTGTCACATAGCAAATCTTAAGGATGAATTGGTTTCATTAAATTGCCTCCCTCTCTCCCAGCTGGTAAAGTACAGAGATGCTGAGTTTATGAGAGCTTTAATGAGGGAAGATGGGAGATCATTTTAGAGGAAAGGAAGAATTGGGGGACACTTTTGTGCTTTGGGGGGAAACTTTGGAGGCGTTTAGTGTTCTGCATAGGTCCACTGAGGATCTTGGGTAGAGACGGAGAAGAGAAATACAGTGAGGAAGGGAGGTTGGAGGAGCCAAAAGACCAATTGTGACCCTGTCATGGTTTTAACAAGGGTGGGTTCTGGAGGGGAAAGATTGTGGATTCACTGAATGAGATGCTGAACTATGAAAACTCTCTCTAGGGCACTTCAAACTAAATTGGGATGGCTTTCAACAGCAGAAGGCTTTTGCCTACTTCTCCAGTACTGAAACAAAGGCAACTTTCTCAATCTAAGGGGAATAGAAGGGTGAAATAAGAGCATGGACTCAGAGAGAACTGGGTTCAAAAAAGGGTTAAGACATTACAACTGGTTAGCCTTGGGTGAATTATTTAATACTTTCATGTCTCAGTTTCCTCATTTGGAAAATGCTGATCATATTACCTCATGGGATATTTGTAAAATCAGATATAAAATTTAAAAATTTTCTGACTCCTATAAATTTTATTGGCTCAATACATATTTTGCAATACGGGAACAACTTTTTGTTTGAAGAGTTAGTATTTGTTTCATAATATGTCATTGTTTACTTCCAATGTAGTATAATAATTATTATTTTTTATCACTATCATTACTTATGGAGTACCTAGTGTGTTTTAAACCTTGCTCTAAGTGTTTTATATGAAGCATTTCTAAACCTAATAACCATCTGGATGGCAAGGTCTATCCCATTTTGTAGATGAGAAAACTGAAGCTCAGAGAGGTTAAGTAAGGAATAAGTAGGAAGGTCAAGTTTTGACTCTTTCTTCCAAATAACTGAAGGCATAAGGCAATGGATCAGGTTCCAGAGTGATAGGGAGGAGCATTAGTTTGGTCCATCAGCTGCAAAGCATGAAACCAGGGGAGCCCCACAGACTCCAGACGTGAACTATGTTTGAGAACTGGGAAGACTGAATGGTCTGCTCATCCTTAGACAGGAGCTAGAGAGAGACAGATATACAGCTACCAGACTGAGTTGAGAGATACCATGGAAGGGAGGAAGAGGATCCTGAGAGATTTCTGGAAGTTCTGAGTTATAGCAACTTCACCAACAGGGAGACAGGCTAGGGTAAGACAGGGCAGACCTCTTCAGCATGTGGAGTATGGCTGGTATGTTGTTCTTTTTCCTTACTCTTTATTATTCTTTGCAATATTATTTTACCTAGGTTAGATGTTAAACGTCTCTTGTTGCTTAGTGAGGTTAATCACAAGCACTAAAATTTCATTTGTAACAACATGTAATTTCTAGAGATTTTAGGATTTCCAAACAGTGTTTCATGGTTTTCCATCATGTTCCCTCCCCTCATTACTTTATAATATGATTTGAAATTATTGTCCATCTTGGAGTTTCAAGACAGAAATTGTGCTCAAGGTACTTGGAAAAAAGCCATCTGTAGGTGGAAAAGTGCTACCCTTTCTATTTTCTAGTTCAGAGAAGCAAATCTATCCAATTTTCGTATGTATCATATTTGGAGCTGAGCTGACTTTAAATGCAGGTGATTTTTCTCTTTCATCTGTAATAAATAATGGTGCTTAGAGCAATGCATGTTTACTGGTAACAAATTCCACCAATGGGTGTGGTGAAAAGTTGAGCATGTGTGGACTGTGCAGCTTCTGCTATTGTCTGCAGCATTTCCTCTCTTGTCTCGGCGGTTCGTGCTTTCTCAGGCAAGGGCAGTGGCAGGTCCAGATAAATGTCTGGGTTTTCTCACTCCAGGGATGAGGCGGTGGGGGTGGGTGTGGAGTTGTCTTTCTGGCATGGATTCCATTGTGGGGATTCCATGGTCTGTCTTTAAAACACATAGTAAACTGGAGCAACCAGTCTCATCAGTTAAATGCTTTCCTTGTTGACATGAGGTGAGGAAAAGATGAATAGCTTTTGGGGAAAGAAACTGTGAGGATAAAAAGGAAGAAGAAAAATAAGGAAGGAAAAAAATAAGGAGGAAGCCTCATGAGACAGATGAAGTGTGAAGGTAGATAATTCACTTTTTCAATTTCGCATGGAGACAGTAACATAATCTTTTCTTCCTAAATCAATAAAGCCCTAGTGTCTGTTCTGCTCTGGGAGCACCAACAATTATATTGAGCCCCTAAATAAAGATAGTCAAGTTACATAACTGTTCTAAATCCCATCTTGTGGTGAGAGGCCTGAAAATTTTAATATCCAGAATCAGTACTTGTAGTGTATGCATAAGAGGTGGTGCCCTTGAAGAGGATTAAGGGCTGTCTTGTTCACCTTTTGTCACGGGCATGTTTCTCTGTAAATGTTGTGTGGTAGCCTGATTTTTCTTAACAGAACTACTGGCCATCTTTGAGAAATACTCAACCTAAATAATGAAAAAAATATATTTATTTGCACATTTAATTTACGTATAGCAAAGCTAGCATACACTACAAACTGTTTTAGATACTAACAATACCTTGGCCTTTGTTTTACTCCACTAGGATGATGATAAGTGTGGTCGGAGGAATGCTTGGTCTGGGTTGTTCGGGGCTTGTGTTTGCTTCTTCCTGTCATTTGGGTTTTGATTCACCTGCTGATCTGTGTCAGTGTCAGAGTGCTGGGTCACATCCTGCACTGTCCAGGTTTTAGGGGTCACTTTCCTTAATCAATGCTGATTTTTCCACTTAGGAGAATTCTGTCCCCTTTGGCAATTGTTCCAAATGTATCTTCTCAAATACAGACTCTTCAACTGTACTTACATGTATTGTATTGTGCAGGCTATTTCTTATCTTAGTTTGGAATTATCTAGATATGTGATATGCTGGAGGTGTGATTCCTGTTATTCAAGGATGATTTGCAAATTGTCTTGACCAATGTACCTGCACAAGTTGGCTGTGACTGGGTCTGTGTTGGGAAGGGCTTTAGAGACATCTGTGACTTTGGTTGGAAGAAAGTTTCCTACTGAGAATTACCTAATGTTTAAATCTCTTTAGGCTGTTCTTGAGTCCCATGCTGCCTCCATGACTACTCAGCCATACTGAATACTGCCCTCTTGCTATTTTGTTAAGAGTTTGCCATTTTAAAAGCCATATAAATGTGTAATCTTTATATCTTTCTCTTACACACATTTACCCACACACGCACACAATGATGAGTGACTCATGAAAAGTAAAAGTCTGAATTTTAACTCTGAGAAAAATTGTTATTGATAAGAGGCTGGTATAATATTTCTAAAAGTGGAAATTCATGAAGAAAATAGACTCTTAAGCACTTCCTAAATGCCAAGAACATTTTACCTGCATTTTCTCATTTTACAACTTTTAAATATAGATATGTCTTATCTCAGAGACAAGGCAACTTAGGTTCTGAAATGTGAAATGACTTGCCAAAGCTATGGTAAGGTGCAGGGCCAGGCCGGGGGCCTGCTGTTGCTGACACCTGAGATCCCACACTCTTAATTATTCTCTGTGCTGAACTTTAGTTAATTTGCAGCTGCTCAATGCATTGCATTAAATTCATGATGCTGCTTTCATCATACTAAAAGCAATAATAATCACACAACATGACAATTTGCAGTGGCTTCTGGCCAAGGCCACTGATTTAGAGTTGGAAACTCACATTTGTATAGTGCTTTTACTTTGTCAAACTTTAATAAGGGAAGTTTTCATATCTGAGGAAAAGTAATCTCTATTTAATACAGTAACATATCAAATTATTAATTTCACATATTTTAGTCAGTCTCTGCACCCATTATTCTTTATGTTTTAGAAAATGGAGAACTTAAAAATGCTTTTGACAACTTCTCTAAGGATAAGAGATGGTTAGGTGTTCCTTTCCAAGGCAACAGCTTCTTAATGAGACAGTGGAGATGAGAATTCAGGTCCCTAACAGAGAGTTCATTGTACTTTCTAATACACCACACAATCTGGTGAAGAATCTCTCTAAAGATATGGGTTCCTCATCTATTAATAGCCCTTCTATTAATAATGCTCAGTGACTGGATATGCCTGGATCTTACTGGTGTTTGGAGAACTGAAAATGTTTTCAAAGTTATATCTAGAAAGTCTTTGGTGTTTCTTAAATACGTTATGTGATAAGCAACTGAAACTATGGCAGGAAGGAAGGAAATAAACATGAAGAATCTATTATTTGCCAGATGTATACACTTTACATATAATAACTTTGTGAGGCCGATATGAATTCCACTTTACAAGGGATAAAATGTCTGAGAAATTAGTAATTTCCCATAAATTGTATGGATAGGAGGATTTTATTCTAGTTTGTCAGACACCAAAGTCTTTACACTTTACCCTGCCTCCATCTAGTTTGAAAATCAAATATATAGCTTTTCATGTCTGGACCACCTCAACAAAACAATTGGGCACTCTCTCACTGAAGTAACTCACACTAAAAATAAATACCCTTCTTCCTCCCATGAGCTTCCCAAGGTTGAAGGGAGGAACACAGGAGCTCTGCTAAGCATAGGAGTGCTGCCTAGAGTACTCTGAAATCAGAGGGTATCGTTCAGATCACTTTTTTCCCCTTTCTGAGACTGTCCCACTGATCTCATAAATTTTTGAAGTTTTTTATGATGGAGATTTTCAAGCATGCACTAAAGTAGAGAAAGTAGCATAATGAAAAAACTGGGTACCTAGCCCTGGCTCCAATATTGTCTGCCCTCATTTTATGCTCTGTATAATACTGCCATAAATTATGGTGTGTCTGTATTTGGTGGTGAGTAGATAACAAACCATATGCTTTTACCTTTTAGCCCCTGGTTCTCACCCTAGTACAGGATGGATATTTTTCCTTCCAATACCAAGTCTTAACTGGTTACTAGCAGTGACATTTTAAAAAGCACAATGTGAAAGATAGCAATAACTCAGCTATCAAAATAAGATACAGTAGGGATATGAATATTTCACCTTGAAAATAAAGCAAAGTCAGGAGAAGAATGTGAAGACTATGAAGATTAGGAATGTGAAAACAAAAGACTATACTGAGCCATTCTGTTCCCGTGAGTGCATGTGTATTGGCTTCATTCAAGGTTGGGAAGGACAGTAAAAGGGCACAACCATCAGGATAAGACCACTGGATTACCTGAGAGACACAACTGTCCTTGGCTACATGGAGTGTCTGCCTTGGGTACTATAGCTCATCTGCCCTGAGAGAAATGGGGACTCAAGGAAAGAAATTTGTTATGTTGTTATTTTTCAATTATCCACCAAAATGCTTGGGAACACAGGCCTGGATTCTAAGATAGAAGATAATAAAAAGCATTTGTATTCAACTTTGGAATGTACTGCTGTACTTATAATTGTCTAGGGGGTGTGTCTATCTGGCAATTCCCTTTACAGAACACAGGAGGCCATGCTGTTACAACCAGGCCCTGTTTTCTTGTTCCCTTCAGCTACATGCCTCTCTCTGTCTCTCTTTCTGTCCTGTCTGTCCCTGTCTGTCTGCCTGTCTCTCTCGTGCTACCTTAATGGCAGGGTTTTAAAAGGTCCTGGTCCTTATATACTATAAACACAGATTTCAAATATTGACAAAGCTGCAACTAAATAGATGAGATTCTAAGAGTTAAGCTTGGATTTTCCAAAACAATCAGTGTCAAGTGTGTCTTCACACAATTACTGAAGACATTAGACACCACAGCCCTTCTGGACCATTTTCTTTGTCAATAGGGTTTCCAGTTCTACCAACATTTTCCCTCCAGATTCAGTTTTCAAGTGATAGTAAGTCTATTTCCCCACTTTTTAGTCTGCTGGTCTCTCCCACCCTGGTACTGGGAAGATTTTTCTCCTGATATTGTCCTCACAACAAATTGTGGGAAGTGAAGATAAGGTTTTCTTTAAGAGCAATAGTCTAGTATGCCACACAGGTGTCTATATTTATGCATCCCAAGCTGGAAGGAAAACAACTTGTCCTAACTTGCTGTAAATTCTGAATCCCACCCCAAACAAGTCAGTCCTGTGTAGACCTGGCATGCTCTTATCTGAGGACTCAATCTATTAAAAAAGCAAAGCACAAGACTTATACATACAGTGATTTTCCCACCCTAAATCAACTGGTATTGTTCTCATTTCAATGCTTCTATTCCTTTGCCACTAAATGCACATGATTTGCGGGATCATCTGTCCAGATTTCAGTTCAAACAGTGCAGTCACCATACTTACAGGATAATACAAAATAATATAAAATACTTTGCCTTTGCACTGAAGAGAACTGCCTTTGTGTTGGTGAAATAATAAATATAATAATAATAACCAGTACTTATTATGTATTTACTCTCTACCAGCACTGAATTGAGTGCTTTACTCACATTACCTCATTTTGTCCTCACAATATCCCTATTAGGTAAATTCTGTTATAATCCTCACTTTACAGATGGGGGCCCTGAGGCTTAATGGGGTTAGTTAACCTGCCTCACAGTAGTTAGGGCAGAGCTAGGATTTGAGCACAGGCAGAACAGCTTCAGAACTCAGATCTCACACACACCCATATGGTAACTGCTGAATATAGATCCAAGGCAAAAATATCTTTGAGTAGAGGAGCAGTGTATGAGAGTGAAGCTGTAGTGCTTATGTGGGATAGACATGAACAAGGCTGGTTGGGGTTAATCAGGATGGGCTCACTGGGCAAGATCAACTTGAAGGAGGTAAAGGAGATGGGAAAATAGTGGTAGAGAGGAAGGGTGGTCAGGGTAAGCTAGATAAAGGTGGAGGGGATTCAAGGTCCAAGAAAGAAGTTGGGGACAGGAGATCATAATGGAAACATCTCTAGGCTACAAGTCACTTTAAGAGAAATGGTGGTCTATTGCTTTACCTTTTAGTAGCAACATTCTTATCATACAGACTAATGGGAATCTATATAATATACTGTTTATAGAGGCTTCCATCTCCCTGATGGATTAGAATTGGGTTCTAACTTTCTTTCCTGAGGTTCTGATCTAAGAAGTTTTCTTCCTGTGGTAATTTTTTTCTAAGCACTTGAAACTTACTGAAGAAAATGAAACACGCCTATGCTTTTGACTTTGGTGACTAATCTTAATTGCCATATCTAAAAAATTATAAATTTTCCTTTTTTTTCAAGTCTTGTTTGAAAGCACGTTAGGTATGAGAGTATGAAGGTGTCCTCTATAGTTAGTCCTATGATATTTTATCATTTAACATGTACTTGACATAGTCAATAAAAGAGTTTATCTGCTATGGTTTTATTAAAGTAGATAACTTATCTTTTTTTTCTTCAGGTACATTTTACCTTGGTGCCAGGGTAACTGAACCGAGGTAAAATGTTAATACTTAAAAACAATGTCTAAGTAGGAAAGAATAATCTTTGCACCTAGGAAATGTGGTAAATAATTATATTTAGGGTTGAATCATATTTTGAAATATATTCTATAAAAACTAGCACATTTAAAAATCACTTTACCAAACTCTTTAATAATACCTGTTTGCCCTTAAAATCTTGAACTATTCCACTGAGGACTGATTATTATGCTCTTAATTGTTAAGCCTTCTGATCATATGAATTCTTTTCATGTTTCATTGTAGTCCTATAAAACATTTACTTCAAAGGAAAAATGCTATGAATTTACAGTGCTTTTAGAATTTTAAAATCTGTTTCCTATTTTGTTGATTAAGACAGAGGAGCATTGATTGTGAATAAAGAACATGTTATGTTGAAAAGAAAATTGAGGATTCTGATGTTTCTCTGCCAGATAGCACAAAAACTGAGAACACCACAGGAATTTTTCAACATTATTAACCTCTTGACAATGTGTGGGTCGTATAAAGGACAAATGAATGTTTTGGAGGGACCAAGAATGCCAATTTTAACAGACTGTCCAATGACTGTAGATAAATATTTGTGTTCCTGAGGATTATTTGATTTTTATCAAAGAAAATTGAATTGGAAACATGGCATGTATTAAGTCATTGGTACTTATTGTCTAATTCTTTTTCCCATAGAAGTTTCTATGCACTGAAAGAGCACTAAGTCATCAGCTAGACATACCATGTAATGATCCTTATCATATCCAGACAAAATAAAAGCCTTTTAAGAAGCTACTTCACAAGACAACTGCATAGCTTTCCTCACAGGAACTTGTTAAATAAATAATGATTATTAAAGCTATTGGGTCAATAGCTTACACCAGTTTAAGAAGAACAATTCCAAGATGTCTAGCCCATTCCACATTCCATGTGACTAACTATGGTATCCAGAGCTTGGAAAATATCCAGGCAACTCACAGCAGCTTTTCTTAAATGCTTTATGGACAATGGATTTTAAGGAAGGTGGTAAAATTAGGTTTACAGAGGAGAGTCTTCAAGACATACCCACTGTCAATGCTATAAATGGTCTCAATTGTATCTAAAAGTTGTTTAAAAGCACCCAGTGCTGAAAACGTTGCAGATTTAGCTCCTATCTGTATTAGAGTAGGCAAGCAATCCTAATTGCTGAAGTGGAGTTTTATTGTATCCAGTGAGACAAATGTACTAGGAGTTTTGCACGAGCCTCTTAATAGAGAGGCTACTGTGAGTTGGAATGATTAGCTTTTTTTTTTTTTTTTTTTTGATTAGCTTTTATAAATGTGTCACATTAACCCCTTCCTTATACTCACAGTCATGCCATGATCAGGGTCGAAACAGAAGAAGGAAGATTTAGAGAGGAAAGACAGGGATAAGAGATGATAAGGACAGGAGTTCAGTCAGACAAGGAGGACTTTGGCAGCTTTGGGGTCAATTCTGTGTTTGTTTTCTAAAGCAGGCAGGAACAGCAGTTATTATAATAGCACATAAGAGGTCAATTTCAGGGAAAGCAAGAGAGAAGACCAGTTGATACTCTAGGTTCCTGTTTCTTGAAAACAGAGTCTGGAATCCAGCACTTTGGAGCTAAGTTGAAATGCCCAAGGTAAGAGACTTCAGAATACTATGTCAGTATTCTAAACCCAGGCAAAAAAATCTGGTCACAGAACCAGGGGCCTAGGACGCCAGCACTAAAAGGCAACTAAGTCAAGTGTTCATACATTTCCTGCTTAGAGTTCAAACTTCTGAAGATTTTGGAAGGTCTGAGCCCAAAGTTTTATTTTTTATTCTATTCATATTTATTAGACACTTATTATGTATCAGGCACTGTATGAGCAGCAGAGACTATTACTGAACTAGGCAGACATACTATCTCTTTTTAAAGGAGACACAATAAATCAGTAAATATAGAAATGGATAAATGACTCTAGAAGAAAATAAAGAGCATGATTAGTCTGAGAATGGGAGGAAGTTGTTTTAGATAGGATGGCCAGAGAAAACATCTCCAAAAAGTGATATTGGAGAGTGAGAGTGAAATTTGAGAATGAGCAGACATTTGAGGAACTGGAAGAAGAACCTAGTGGAATGGCCTGGAGGTTAAAAAATAAGAGGGCTTGGCACACTGAAGGAACAAAAAGAAGTGGATTTGGAGGATAGTGAGCAAAGGAGAGAGTGGTGTGAGATGGGGGATAGAGAAGTTGGCAAGAGCTAGATGATACAGTTAGAAGAGAAAAGTGTTGGCTAGAATAAGGGATGGGCCCAGTAGTCTAAGAACTGATTTGAGATAATACACTGTTTTTATCGTTGGAAACTGGAAGATAGATTATGAGGGACTGAAAATTCTGCCTAAGCAGCAGAGTTACATTGTGAAGAGTTTACTAAGGAACTTTCTTAAAGCAGAGATGGACATATGAGGCAGACCACTGGTACCAGATCGTGGTGTTCAAGTGAGTTTCTGAAGAGCCTGGGGTTAAAAATCAACCTCAGGACAAAGCACTACAGTCCGAAAGAGTGGTGGTAATAGCCAGAGAGTTTTTTCTTGGGATGATGAAACTGCTCTACAAAAGTCAGTAGGGCAGGATGGTGAGTCACCCTGCGTAGGCTGGTGTGAGGCAGAGCATAATGTGGGTGAGCCTGAAAGGCACATGAATAGTAGGACGAAAAAAGCTCAGAAAACAACACGCTCTCCGTGCTTCTGCCATTTACTGGGAAAACAAGCTCCAAGTAGCTGCTGATGTCAGATTGAAGAGACATGTGAAGCCAACCTGACCCAAACCTGACTGTAAGCAAGCTGAGCAGATCCGCAGAAAACTTGCAGACTTGTGAGCAAATCAAATGCTTTCTAATGTAGGTCACTGAGATTTGGGTTGGGTGTTACACAGCATTATCACAGTGGGAACCACATTAATAACTAGTTGGTCCAGCCAAACTAGAACACACATTGTCGGTAATCCAGTAATCCACAGTAATCTAGTGTTTCCACTAAATTAGCCTGCTATTCATCTATGCATTCATCATATATTTATCATAGATTTAATACGGAAAACAGAACACAATGACAACAACAACAACAATAAAACCCAGACTATGGTGTCTGCCTTCACGAAGAGCCTATTTCTAGTGAGGGAAGCCAACAAAAACAAGTCAATCCAAACCTAATCTAGTCACAAACTCTTATAATAGCACACATGTACTTCTGAGAGAGAATAATGGATGGGGGGAAGGACAGGAGATGACGAACTTGGTGGTGGCCAGGGTGGGGCTCTTCGAGGTGCTGGTGGAGCTGAGCAAGCACATCTTTCTCTCGCTCCAACGGTCTCAGATAATGGTTTCATTTTTTCATTTTGCTAAATTTATGTAGTGTCAACCCAACTGTATGCCTTTGCTCTAGGCTAACTAGCTGTCCATGGTCTGCATTCTGTGTGTTCAGAGAGCTAGTGAGTTGTTTTGCAAGTTCGTAGAGAAAGGCTGA
The DNA here is from genome assembly GCF_937001465.1 of Orcinus orca. Taxonomy (NCBI): domain Eukaryota; kingdom Metazoa; phylum Chordata; class Mammalia; order Artiodactyla; family Delphinidae; genus Orcinus; species Orcinus orca. The sequence goes on along the minus strand of NC_064564.1, from coordinate 50,089,032 downwards.
AAAAGGCTTCATGCTCCCTTTTCCGAAGGGAGCAATGACTTTCACTAGAACAACAAACTTAGGTCCTAGGCTGTGAATGAAATTGGATTTCTCTCAGGTGAGAGGTATTCTGTATATGGAAAGCAAAGAGAAAAATGTGGTTTTAGCAATACTGTAGGGACTGTGGTCAGCACTGAGCTTATAAAGGCCTTTGTTTTCCATGTTTTCATTGGCCCCATGAGAAGCCTGGAGCAGCTCACACACCCATCTGTATCCATATTAGTGGGACTGCAAAGTGCTGACACAGAATTGCAGATCAGGGCCTGCGGCTTGCCAGGGTAAACTTGTGTAATGCACTGTACATCCCTCCTAACAACAGTGATTCTTTTGTCACTTAAACAGAGGCTATTAGAACACGAATCATTAAAAAGTGCTTTAGAAAAACAGGCAACATTTTCCAATATTGTGGCTTTAGGCAATCCCCATAAAGTATCAGAAGCTCCGGAAGAAGTGAAGCATTTCATGAATAACTAGAAGTAGATTCAGAATCATAATCTGAATTGATTAGAAGCAAGTAATATTTTAAAATATAATTTCTTAATGTCAAAAGAAGCCCATTATTATGGAGAAGTGGATGAATATTATCCAGAATATTTCCTTTTTGAATATATGTAAACAACAGAAAAGAATACTTTCAAATTTTAAACTGGTCTGGGAATCTTTAGCTTACTGATAAAATACAAATTCAAAGAAGATGCTTTAGGATTTTTCTTATTTTTGATACATAAAGCAGTGCAATTGTAGGAATAAGGATGGGAAAAAGTCCTTATTCCACTATCCAGAGAAAGATCTGTTTAACGTTTTAATGCCTGTTTCTGCTAACATTTTTCTCACAAATAAAGTACACATCATTTTGCTTCAGGCATTTTCTTTCACTTTTGTTATTCCTTAGGAAAGACCTCGCATTGGCAAACTATGGGCTAAATCTGGTGCACTGTCTATTTTAGTGGAACAGAGACACTCTCATTAACTTCCAGAATTGTCTATGGCTGCTGTCATGCTATAGGGGCAGAATTGAGTATTTGCAACAGAGCCTATGGGGCCCACAAAGCCTAAAATATTTGCTCTCCAGCCCTTTCCAGAAACAGTTTACCAACTCCAAGGATAGACTATTAGAGTCATATGTGAACAACATTTTCAGGCTCTTGTAAACATATACGAAAAGTTTATGTATCTATGGACATTTTCCCCAGCATTTGTCTGATGAGACTACTGTTTGATTATCTGTAACCTGCTATACATATATTCAATATATTATATATGATCATATATAATTTTGGAATTTAATAGAATAGTATTGTATCTCTTTTATGCTTTAATTTTTATTTATTTGAGTAGCAGTGAGACAAAATATTGGGTTGGCCAAAAGTGCCTTTGGTTTTTAAGTAAAAATAAAAGACACATTTTTCATTTTCACCAAGAACTTCATTGAACAATGTATTCACCCTTTTGTTCCACTACCTCCTGCCATTTTTCAGGCAACTTCATAATTCCATCTTCCCAAAACCTTTTATCTTTTTGAGCAAAGAACTGTTCCAGGTGCCTTTTACAGTCTTCCAGGGAATTGAAATTTTTTCCATTAAGAGAATTTTGTAAAGATCTAAATAAATGGAAATCCAAACATGCAATGTCTGGGAATATGGCGGATGAATCAGAACTTCCCAGCCAAGCTGTAACAGCTTTTGCCTGGTCATCAAAGAAACATGAGGTCTTGAGTTATCCTGATGGAAGATTATACGTTTTCTGTCGACTAATTCTGGATGCTTTTCATCAAGTGCTGCTTTCAGTTGGTCTAACTGGGAGCAGTACTTGTTGGAATTAATCGTTTGGTTTTCCAGGAGCTCATAATAGAGGATTCCGTTCCAATCCCACCATATACACATCACCTTCTTTGGATGAAGACCAGCCTTTGGTGTGGTTGGTGGTGGCTCATTTCACTTGCCTCATGATCTCTTTCATTCCACATTTTTGTACAGTATCCACTTTTCATCGCCCATCACAATTTGTTTTTTAAAAGGGAACGTTTTCATTATGTTTAAGTAGAGGATCGCATGCGGAAATATGCTCAAGAAGGTTTTTTTTTTGCTTAACTTATGTGGAACCCAAACATTAAAGTGATGAACATACCGAGCTGGTGCAAATGATTTTCAGTGCTTGATTTGGATATTCTGAGTATGTCGGCTATCTCCCACATGGTATAATGTTGACTGTTCTCAATTAATGTCTCTATTTGATCGCTATCAACTTCAACTGGTCTACCTGACTGTGGAGCATCGTCCAGTGAGAAATCTCCAGCACGAAACTTTGAAAACCACTTTTGACATGTTTGATCAGTCACAGCACTTCTTCATATGCTGCACAAATCTTTTTTTTTGCATTTCAGTTGTGTTTTTACCTTTCTTGAAATAATAAAGCATAACGTGCTGAAAATGTTGTTTTCCTTTCATTTTCAATATTAAAATGGCTACACAAAAATTCACCAATTTTGATGTCTTTTTTTAAAATGCACGCTGATATGACAGCTGTCACATACAATCTAACAAAATTGTTTTGAATGAAGTTAAAGACAACTAAGGGCTACTAGAGCCATCTTATGGAAAAAACCGAATGAACCTTTTGGCCAACCCAATAATTTCCCACTGTTTTTAAAGCACTTTTATTTCCTCTTTTCTCAATTGCCTTCTCATGGCTTTTGCCCATTTTGAAACAGAGGTATTCTTTAAAAAGTAAATCTGTAAGCCTCCATATCAGTTTAGAATATCAATCCTTGTTTATTGTTTTCACTTTTTTTTTTTTCTTTTTCTTTTTCCGGTACGCGGGCCTCTCACTGTTGTGGCCTCTCCCGTTGCGGAGCACAGGCTCCGGATGCGCAGGCTCAGTGGCCATGGCTCACGGGCCCAGCCGTTCTGCGGCATGTGGGATCTTCCCGGACCGGGGCACGAACCAGCGTCCCCTGCATCGGCAGGCTGACTCTCAACCACTGCGCCAGCAGGGAAGCCCTCTGCTGATTTTTTTTAAATAGATTTTTTTGGGAACAATTTTGGGCTTACAGAAAAATTGAGATGATAGTACAAAGAGTTCCCATAAACCCCATACTCAGTTTCTCCAGTATTAATATCTTACATTAGAATTGTACATTTATTACAATTAACGAGCAAATATTGGTACATTATTATTAACTAAAGTCTATATTTTATTTGCTTTCTTTAGCTTTTACCTAATATATTTTTTCTGTTTCAGGATCTCATCTGGAATGACACATTACATTTAGTTGTCATGTATCTTTGGCTCTTCTTGGTTGTGACAAATCAAGACTTTCCTTGATTTTGATGACTTTGACAGTTTTTAAGGAGTACTGATTAGATATTTTATAGAATGCCCTTCTATTAAAATTGGCCTGGTGTTTTTTTGCAGGGTTGGGCTGAGGTCATGGAATTTGGGAGGAAGACCACAGAAATAAAGTACCATTTTCATCACATCATATCAAGGTTACATACTATCAAATGCCATATCACTGTTGATGTTGATCTTGACTACCTGGCTGGGGTCGTGTTTGTCAGGTTTGTTCACTGTCAAGCTATGCTTTTTTCCCCCTTTCCATACTCTTTTTTTTTTTTTTGCGGTACGCGGGCCTCCCACTGCTGTGGCCTCTCCCATTGCGGAGCGCAGGCTCCGGACGCGCAGGCTCAGCGGCCATGGCTCATGGGCCCAGCCGCTCCGCGGCATGTGGGATCTTCCCAGACCGGGGCACGAACCTGCGTCCCCTGCATCGGCAGGCGGACTCTCAACCACTGCGCCACCAGGGAAGCCCCCCCCTTTCCATACTCTTTGGAAAGAAGTCACTATGTGCAGTCCACACTTAAGGAATAGGGGAAAAAAGTCAAATTCATAGAAACAGAAAAGTAGAAAAATAGTTGCCAGGGGTTGGGGGATGGGGACATAGAGAGAGACTGGTAAAAGGGTACAAACTTTCAGCTATAAGATGAGTAAGATTTGAGGTGCTAATGTAAAACATTGTGACTATGGTTGGTAGTACTAAATTGTATAACTGAAATTTGCTAAGAGAGTACAACTTAAATGTTCTCACTAAAACCAGAAAATGATAAATACCTGAGGTGTTGGATGTATTAATTAACTAGATGGGGGGAAATCCTTTCTCAGTGTATGTATATATCAAATCACCATGATGTACACTTTAAATGTCTTTCAGTTTAAGATGTCAATTATACCTCAAAAAGGTGAAATTAAAAAAAAAACTCAAAAGATTTAAAAATAATTAAAAAGGAATGCAGAGTTATTCTCCCCCTCCTTGACGATGGAGTACTTACATAAATTGTTTGGAATTCTTCTGCATGGAAGACTTTACTTCCCCATTTATTTATTTATTCAGTCATTTCTTTACATCAGTATGTACTCATGGCTATTTATTTTATACTTTGGTTATTTATTTTGTTGCTCAAATTGTTCCAGATTTGGCCACTGGGAGCTCTTTCAGTTGGCTCCTGTATCTCTTTGACATACTCCTGTCAATATAGGTGTTTTTTGATTTAAAAAAATAACAAAAAACTTTCTGAATTTCTGGCACTACAAGAAGCTCCAGGCTTATCTTGCATATTTCCTACCTCAGCACTAGAATCAGCCATTTCTCCGAAGAGCTCGGATTCCTTTAACTAGTTTCCTTTTATTAGAAACCAAGATCTGGTCACTAGGCATGGTTCTACTAGGTGTAGTTTCTTCTAGGACCTCTCAGCTGACAGAGCAAGGTAATGTATGTGTGTCTACTAAGCTGTATTTTACACACTTATATAAATATTTCTATATGTAACCACCTGTAACAAAAGTAACCTAAACATAAATTCATACTTAGGTTTCCAACTCTAATTCATTACCCTTTGTACATTTAGCTTCCTCTTGCTAATCTGTATGCTCCCACTCCAACAGTGAGAAACCTTGCTCCCATCATCTCCTTATTCCACCATACATGTAGAGCAGTATCAGAATTGTTAACCTAGGATTCTTGTGGAAAGAACTTTATCAACTAGAGTAGAGTACTTATGTGCAATACCTTTCACTTCAAATCTTAGAGGCTCCACTCATTCCAAAGTTATTTGGTCTGTCCACTGATTTTTAACTCTTACTCTGCTGCATTTTCTACAGATTTACCTCCTGTTCCTGGTTGTCAGTCATGAAACTGACATGGTGATAAAGAGAGCAGGTGGTATAGGTGAGAGATTTTCAAATTTCTTGAGGTCATAAAATATGTATGTGCATATATTTATAATAAAGCCTTAATCAAGCAGAAAAGCTGATATTAGATTGCAGATAACAAATGGTATGAAAAGTGTTTATGTATAATGAATCCCACCAATATATGTAAAGAAGTTGTGGGCTTTATAATAAAATATTTCTCTTCCTTTAAATTTGTTGTTCTCAGCAAAATGAGTGCAACTTCTGTACCATTAACTTTCTGCTGCGGCTATTGCTTATATATTATATTGTAAAGATACATGTGGGATTTAGTCTCAGAAATTAGGTAATGCAAATATCAAAACAAATATCACAGAAATCTCATGCTAAGTCATCTTATGAAATGCTCCACAGAATTCCAATCAACAGTTTGATTATCAGTGAAGTATCTGGCTTTCTTGAAGTAGTCCTCATATTAAAAATGTTAATAAGATTAATACAGCATTGTAAATAAATTATAGTTCAATGAAATTTTAAAATGTTAATAAGGAAAAGCGAGTGTATGTGATTCTGAGATAGCACATTTCGAAATCATCACCCCAAATTTCCTATCATTTCATTTTGAAAGATAAAAATGCCACAAAGATAATAATTTAGAAAATGAAAGTGCAAAATCGTATCAATTCCTCCTCTAGCCACCTCCTTGGATATAACCACAGTTAACACATGAGTTTATTTTTTTCTATCCATATACTATGACTGGCCTCATGATCTTACAGTTTCAGCAGTGAAGACTGCAGTTTACTGTATTAATCCTTATCTATTAAGTCACATGTAGAGATTGTGGCTGACCATCACCTTGAAGACTAGAGGCAGATGGGATTTGCCTAAGTTTGAAACCACATTGATTCCATCAACAAACTCTATTCCTACTAAATGACAGGTAATGGCTAAAAACTGATATAATAGTATCTTTGAGCAAATTATCAATGTGAATTTTTCTCAACGTTTCCCCATTGATTCATTATCTCAAATAGCTCATTAATTCTATCCTTCACCCATCTGCACTGACACTGCACAATCAGCTGTAGGTTAAGTCTCCAAAATGGTCTCCTATACTTCACCATCCCATCCTCAGCCTAATGCATCCTCCTATCTCCAGTGTAATCTTCCTGCAATACAAACATAATTGTGTCTCTCTTCTGCTTAAAAGTCTTTGATATTTGCTATGTTTTACCAAATTCAGTCCAAATTCCTTGAGAAGCTCTTAAGGCTGTACCAGAGCCTTTGGGACCCTAACTCACATCTTCTCAGTCTCACCTCTGATTCCAGCCTGAATGCAATGGTAATTCTGGATTTGACTCATCTCAACAGAATCTCATCTCAGATGAACACGATGTGTTTTTCACTTTTTGCTCTAGGACTTTTCCAATGCCACAGCTCGGAATGGGATCCTACTTGTTAAGCTCACACATGGAGCCCCCAAATTTATGAAAGTTAACTCTGAGGGAAATCCTCAATCCTTGAGGGATAAAAACCTATTGGTAAAAGCTTTCCCCAGGTGTTCTAGCAGACAGCTCTGAGACATTCTGAGCTGGTGTTCCATAGACACCAGAATTAAGCCAGAGTGTCTCAAAGCTGTGATATGGAAAGTGTACTTTTCTCTAGACTTCTTCCCCTTCTCCCATTACCTCTGGTCCCCCACATGTACTCTGGGATTATCTCCTTGACAGAAGCTTTGCTTTTTGGTAGAATCAAAGCCAAGACATATAGTACTAGACTCTCACTGGGGTGAATTAGGATGAGAAGATGTCAGAAACTGAAGCTTTGGGCAATTTGAGACAGCTAAGGCTCCGGCAAGGTGTGGGTCAATCATCAGCATTTCTTGGTGTTCACACACCCATTGATAATAGTGAATGGCAATTTCAGCAACCATGGCCTGACAATAGCAAGATAGCCAACGGCTCAGCCTGCTCAGAGATGAAGGTCTGCATCATTCCAGTAGGCTAGAAACCTAGACAATTATGTATTATAACTTCAAGACCAGTTTCAGCAGTGAAGACTGCAGTTTACTGTATTAATCCTTATCTATTAAGTCACATGTAGAGATTGTGGCTGACCATCACCTTGAAGACTAGAGGCAGATGGGACTTATTACAGGGCATAGGTGTATCTGAGTGGTACAAAGGATATAGACTGTATGAATTGCTTCTGGATTCCTGACTCACATCCTCTTAGCCTTGTCTCTGATGTCAGTGCACATGTAGTGACAGTTTGGCTTACCTCATGCTGACATCTTTTTTCAAGTACTGGATGCTTTGCACCTTTGCCTTCAGGTTTTTCCAATGCCATAGTTGCCCCTGGGAAGCCCTCTGTTTGAGCAGGCATGTTCAGTCTGGAAGTATATAGGAATTTATTTACCCCAAAGTAAATCTCAACTAATGAGGGATATGAGCTATAGATAAAAATCATCAATCTTCAGGTAAACAATTCCAAAATGTATTCTACATCCTCTTTAGAAGATTCCAGGCAGGATTGAGGGCCAGTTGCCTACAGTAATGATTTTAATAATGAATCTGTGTATTTGCTTGTCCACTATTCCTCACTCTTCCCAGTCCCTCACTCCTGCTCCCTATTCACAAATTTTTGCCTGAGGCACTACCTTTGAGAAAACTCAAGCTAAAAAATGGTCCTTAAACCCCATTATGGCTCTATCCTCTATTTTCTACCCTATTTTATGCTGCTTCTCCTGGCTGCTTCCCTGTTATATGCCAAAGAAATAAATTAAGAAGTGAAGGGGAGGAACCATCAGCAAAGAATTGAATAGAATTTCCACAAGGACTTAAGCTGCCAATTGAAAGGGTGTACTGAGTAGTCTAGAAAATGGTTAAAAATAGATTGTTTGGAAGTTTTTCTCCATGTCTGTTTTTATCTCTGCATCTGATATACAGCCGTCCTCCAGAGATTTTTCTTTATTATCTTCACGTGCTGAAACTTCTCCTTGGAAGGCTTTAAATTTTTCAGTTCTCTTTTAAATAAACTAAAGGAAGAAGAAAGAAAACAGATAGTTTTTATATTTACCCATATTTAACATTTCTATTGCAATTCACTCTTTAACTATGAGTTTCCATCTGATATAATTTTCTTCAACGTGAATAACTTCTTTTAGGGCAGACTTACTGGGTAATAACTTTTCTTTATTTCCATTCATTTCAAAAAGTCCATTTTCAAAGGCTATTTTTACTGATTATATAATGCTGGTTTGATAGATTTTTTTGTTTTTGCTCTTTTAAAAAAATTTCCATGCTTATGTATCTTCTACTGTGTTTGTCTCCATTGTGTCTGACGAGAAGCCAGGCATTACTTGTAGCATTCTTCTTCTGTATGTAATATGTTCTGTTCACTTTAGGTGCTTTCAAGATTTTCCATTTATGTTTGGATTTCAGTAGTTTGATTGTGATGTGCTTAGGTATAGTTTCCTTTATATTTATCCTGCTTAAGGCTCATTGAGATTTTTGAATATGTAGGTTAATATATTAAATGCATTTGTAAATTTTAGGCCATCATTTCTTCAAATATTTTCTCCCTCATTCTCTGTCCTCTCCATGGAGGACTTCAATTATATGGATGTAGACCTCTTGATATTATTCCATAGTCATGAAGGCACTGTTCAATTTTTTTCAATATTTTTTTCTTTTAGCAAATCGATCTTAAAGTTCTTTGCACTGCTCCCCACCCCCTGAAATCTATAATCTGTTTTTAAGTTCATTCAGGAATTTTTCACTCCAGATATTATATGTAGTAGTTCTAGAGTTTTCATTTTGTTCTTTTTTTAGTAGCTTTTGTTTTCCTGTTGACACTCCACATCTGTTCACTCTTTACAGTCATAATTTCTCTTAAGTCTTTGAACATATTTATGATAGCTGCTGTAAAGTCCTTTTCTGCTAATTATGACATCTGGGTCATTTCAGAGTTTGCTTTGTCTTGACTACTTTGTGTCTTGACTATAGGTCATATTTTCCTTTTTTCCTAGTTTCTAGTATTTTTAAATTACATACAAAGCATTGAAGATAATTTGTTGTAGAGATTTTGGGGTCTATTACAAAGGTCGATAAGAATGTTGATCTTGTTGTGGCAGCACAGCATCAGCTGAAATCAATTGTTCAGCCTTTCAACAGCTGCTCTCTGCTGGGCTATTTGGAGTCTCCTCCATGTGTGCACAGTTAAGTGGTTAGCCAAGGATTTGAAAAGAGTTTATATGGAGATTCTGGGGCTTTCTCTGTGGTTTCCCCCTTTCAGGGCTTTCTCTTCAATAACCAGTCACTTTGGAATCCCTGAATCCCTTCTCTGACTCCTCAAGTCAGAAAGATTCATTTCTTTATGAATTTCAGCCACCCTGTACCACATGGAGTAAGAAATGTCCTCTGAAGAAAAGCTTTATAAAAGTAAATCTCACCCAGTGCAACTGCCTTCATTCAAGGGTTGAACCACTTCCATCTTGGACTCCTTTTGGCTGTTCTCAAATATCTTCATATAATTTTTATTTTTTATACTGCTTCAAAGTCCATAATTGTTATCTGTGGGATGGTTAATACAGGTATTCAGCTATTTCTAGAACTAGACTCTACTATTATAAAGCTCTTACCTTGTCACGTATTTCTTTAAAAAATCTTCAGTGGCTCTTCCTTGTCTGTAGAATAAAAAGATTCATTAGACTGTTAGTCTAACAGATGCACGCTATTTAAAAAATTTTCCCCACAGCTGATCCCATATTCCAGCCAAACTGAACTGGTTTTCAAACATTCTGGTTCACTATGCTCCTTTGCTCATACAATTCTTCAGAATAGCATTTCTCCTATATTTGCATGTCCAAATCCTGACTGTGTTTCAATATCTAACTCAAATATCAACTCCTCCATGAAAGCTATCCTTATCCCTCCAGTTTGAAGTGACCTCATTTTCCACCAAACTGTCTTTTTATAGTTCATTATTTCATTCATTTAATAAGTCATTCAGGTGTCAGAAGTCATAATGAGCACACAGGTTTAAAAGATGGATAAAACATAGTCCCTATCCATGAGAAATCTCTGTTCCTATAGTGGCAGAGAAAGTCAAGTCAACAGGAAGGTGATAAGTGCTGCATGCAGAAGTTGCTGTGGGAAGCTTTGCAGTGCATCACAAAGCAGAGCCGAGAAACAGTATCTTAATAACTGGTGCACCTGCTTTTTGTGTGTGTGTTTTCTTCTGGCTGCACCGTGTGACACGTGGAACTTCCCTGACCAGGGATCAAACCCGTGTCCCCTGCAGTGGAAGCGTGGAGTCCTAACCACTGGACTTCCAGGGAATTCCCTTGTGGGAGGCTTTGAAGAGGGAAGGCCAACTCAGTCTAGGGTATTAGGGACAGCTCCTTGAGTCAAGTAGTCCTAGACCTAACTCTTGAACAATGAATTATCTAGATTAGATACATGGACCAGGAGAGGAGGAACATTCCTGAAAGAGAAAACTACAAATTTGCAGGCAGAGAAGTAGGCATGAATATTGTATGTTTAGGGAAATGTAAATTATTTATATAACTTGCAAAATGTGCATTATGCATGAGTGGAAAAAATCTGGAGTCATCCTTTTTTCTTCTTTTTTTTCATCCTCCACCTCAAATCCTTCTGAAAGTACATTATCTTCTCTTTAATTCCCATGTTACCATCTTAGTCCAAATCACCATCAACTTTCAATGGACATCTGAAACGCCCTAGTAACTGGTTTTCCTGCTTCTATTCTTGTGCTCTTAAACATCAGTTTTCAATCCATTGCCTAAGTGACCTTTGGAACATGTAAACAAGATGATGCTGCTCACGTGCACATAATCATTCAATAGCTGCCCACTGCACTAAAAATAGAGTCCAAACACCTTTCCATGACCTCCTCGACCTCCTTGACATGTCACAAGATATGGGCACTAGCTACTACTCTGACCTCATTTTTACACTTTTCTCTGCCTTAACGTGCTTCAGAAGTACTTGGCCTTTTCCTCAATTCTCAAACTCTTCAAGAGTCCCTCTACGAGAGGACCTTGACATTTGCTATTCCCCCTGCCTAGAATGCTCCCCTCCTAATCTTTACAGTTGGCTCCTTCTTGTCTTTAAATTCTTAGGAAAAATATCATCCCCTCAGAGGGGCCTTCACCTCCTCAGTCACATCCTTGCTTTAAATTGTTAAGATCACTTGTGATTATCTCAAATTATTTTATTTGGTTATTTAATATCTCTCTGCCAGCAGACAACATGATTTTTACAAGCAGGGATGTACTGTGTATTCTTCATCCTGCTCTGTGTCCTGGGAGGCTGACTTCTAATAGCTGTATCAGCTGGGCTCTCCTGCCCTCCAGCTTCCAACTGAGTTCATTTAAGCAGAGATCAGAGGGCAGGAGGAAAGGCTTAGTGGTAGCTGTGTTTTTCTACCAAAGGTCATAGCTTTTCAGGCAGTCCTCTCCCACAGCTCTTGGATTCATCACTATTTCCTCTCTCTGATGATTTAGGCCTATAGGTGATACATTTTGGCTACTTGGCTTCTCTTCCTAGCTGTTGCTAGACTCAGGATGCTTGTTTCCCCTAATGCTGTCTACATCCTTTACAAATAGACCCTTCATTAAACTCTTTAATTATCTGTTTCAAGTATGCCATCTATTTCTTTCTGGGACCTTGAATTTTGTTCTCTAAGGTATTGCTAGTATCTGACAGAGCCTGGTACAGGTAATGATCAACATCTGTTTGTTGCACGGATGAATGATTGGACTCTTTTGTTCTGTAATCAGAATCTATTAAGCTGTAAGCTCCCTTAATATTTTAAAATGAGGATTCCATTTTTAAAACTTCTCGAAGAACTAAGCTTCTTGAGAGCATAGTCTGTGTTTCATTTTAAATCTAAGCCTAAGATACGGTGAAAATGGGCATCTATTTTTTAAAAATATTTTTCTACTTCTTATACTTTATTTTAAAATTTTATTTGTTTTTTTTATTATTTGTTTTGGCTGTGTTGGGTCTTTGTTGCTGCGCGCAGACTTTCTCTGGTTGCTGCAAGCTGGGGCTACTCTTCGTTGTGGTGTGTGGCTTCTCATTGCAGTAGCTTCTCTTGTTGTGGAGCACAGGCTCTAGGCATGTGGGCTTCAGTAGTTGTGGCATGTGAGCTCAGTAATTGTGGCTTGCGGGCTCTAGAGCACAGGCTCAGTAGTTGTCTTACATGGGCTTAGGTGCTCTGCGGCATGTGGGATCTTCCCAGACCAGGGCTCAAAACTGTGTCCCCTGCACTGGCTGGCGGACTCTCAACCAGTGCGCCACTAGGGAAGTCCCAATATTTTTTTCTTTAAAGAAGTAATTGTATCTTTGGTTTCTGGAAATACAATGCATTGTTTTTAATATATGCTATTTCCTGGAATATAAATCATGGAATATACCATAAACAACATCTACTTTTACAGATGAAAAAACTGAGGACCAGAACTAACAGTGATTGTTCAAGGATACTATGGTACTGCAACCAGTTTTTCCTTCAGGTTTTTGTACTCTTGATGATATTAGATTGTTTCATCAATTATTAAATGAATCCTCAAGTCAGACTTACCCCAGATCACCTGACCCTTATTAACCATCTTTTTTTTCAGCTGCACAAACTTGCCCTTTCATTCTGGTAACCAAAGCTCTTATAATTCAGAAAAGATTTGGGCACTACCTTGCCACTGAGTTCAGTCTTTCACCAAACGTCCTTCTACAGAGGCCCAGTTAAACTCTGGATGGTACTAAGTATTCTATCCTAGGTGCTCTGGCCTAGATGGTGGAAGATGGTAGGTGGTGAAAGCTGTGGCAGTTTACCCACAACTCCTGCTCCTTCAGGTCACTTGCCAGGTGACTCCCCCATCCTGCCTTCTGCAGAGTCGGCCCTCCCCTGAGGTCCAGCTCTCTCAGTTGACCCTATAAATTTATATAGATATATATAGTATAGGTCGATGCAGGAATAATCCACATAGGATCTTCTTCACTCTAATTCATTGGCTGTATGTATTATTATGACCTGCTTGTGGGCAAGGACTGAATGTTAAATGCTTTGACTCCTTAGAACCTAGCAGAGTGCTTCAATTCTTAGGAATCATTTAATTCTATTGAATGAAGAAGGAAATTCTTCAAATCATGAACTTTAAACCAACATCATTAAAGTTGTAATGATAAGCTAGCTCATTCTAGGCATGTCCTGGATTGTGAAACTAAAGGAGTAATTAAAAACCTGGAATAAATACAATAAAATTACACATGGTTACAATGATGTGTATATATATATATATACATGGGGCAAGAACAAAAAAATAAAATAGGCAGTTTTAGTGTAGTAAGGTTAATGAATAATTTTCATTTCTTTTGCTTTTTTAAAAAAATTATTTTTAAAGGCTTTGTGAAGTGAATACAAGGTTGGAGGAAGAAAACTTGGAAGAAAATGATAGGTGAGTAACGACAATGATTAAAGAGCTGTGATAAAGAGAGTTAGAAATCAAGTGGTTTCTGGATTACAGAATTAAAGAAGAGCCTTGTGTGAGGAGGTTGATCTGTGAAGGATGATGACCATCTCCATTAGGGACCAGACAGGAGGCAACAGGCTTAGGTTACAGCATGAGGGATTTAGATAAGAGAAAAGGAAAAATTTTCAGACAGTGAGATTTGATAGACACTGGAATGTGTAACTGGGGAAGCTTGTGGAATTTCCTTCTCTAGAGGTTTTTTAAAAATAGAACAGCATCTCATCTGCTCAAAGGATGGACTCTATTTGACCTTTCAGAGTATCCACTGAACCCAGAAGGTACACACACCTTAGAGAAGAAAGTAGGGTTGAATGATCCTGGGTAGCTTGTGAAATAAAAATGGGGTGAATAAATTTCATGTTTAATTTGATTTATATATATCATATGTAAATTATGATGGTTATAGTTCTTCCTTTTCCTTTCAGTTGAATATTTTCATTTTTAAGGCCTGGAGTTTAGGGTTTAAGTAAAAATGTTGCAGGGAGGGAGGAAGGAAACTATCTTACTTTAGAGCCTATTTTTATAGGGACATAGGTAAGGAGAAAAAAACATTTTGAATATTTTGATTTTGATTTCACTTCCTAGTCTAAATAAATTTTTTAAAAAACATTGACCTTTCTGGTGGCTTTAATATTTTTTAGGGTAAAAATTTTAAAAATTAACTTAGATCTGCATGTTTCTTTTAGTGTTTTTGGCAGAACTGGTATTCCAAACTGGAAGAGGTTCTCTGTATTTAATTTCCTCTCCGGAAGTTTACCTTCAGAAGTCCAAGTGTGAGGTCAAGCCTTGGGTTGCCGGAAATGGTAATGTCCTTTACTGTCTGAGCACCCAGACAGCACTTAATGAAACATCCTACTTTGTGGACATTGGTAAGGATTAAAGTGCTTTAACTATTTCCTCTTATTTTGTGATTTCTGATTTCTATATTCAGCCTTGTAAGACTCAAATAAAATTATATGTAAGAGCTGTGTTCTCTGTATTCAGCTATAACTGCAAATTTCCAGGTATAGGTGACATCCCTCTTTTCCTTCCTAAAAACCAAAACGTATTACGGGTCAAAAGGGATGTAAGTTGTATTCATTATCTACCTCAAGCAAAAACAATTCCAGGGTATTCTAAACTTGATTTCTTTCTAACTCTGTTTTGTTGACCTGAGGGCATTTATAGGTTAAAGCAGTGAATCATAATTTCTCATATTTGTCAAAGTGCTTACTCAGCTAGTATCTAATTTGATCTTAATAAGAACCTCATGAATGTCATGATCTTATAGATGAGAAGATGGAATCTCAATAAGGAGATGTAACTTGCCCAAGATCACAAAACTTGCAAATGCAGAGTCAAAATACTTCTGATTTCAACATCTGTGTCTTCCACTGTATCAGGCTATGCTGTCTGTGAAAAACTTTGCTTTCCTGGTGTTTTATTTTTTTCACCATTGATGAGATCTTTGCCTCTGATTCATTCTGAACCAAAATTATACTGAGACCATTACACTAATGTTATTATTACCAAATAGAAAATTGTGCTATCATTCTTGTGGAATAAAACACCAAAGGTTTAAAAAATTTTTGCCATTCCACATATTAAGTCATGTAAATTCTGATAGGACACTCCATATGGAGATTACAACTTATTCTAATTCATACTAGCTATTGATTATTAAGCAGCACTTTGTTTTTATTACAAAACTTACTTTAATTATTGCATCAGTCTCTGACAATGTTGAACACAATTTCTACATCCCCAGCTCTCTGTCCTGGGTGTCTTTAGGGTACAGTGGCTTTATTTCCTTCTCTAGCATTTCGGAAGTTTGTTTAATACTGACTCAGAGGAAGCATTCTAGCTGAGTCCTCACATGGTCTTGTTTACAGCTCTGGAGTGCACATAATAGATAAGCTACTGATTTCCACAAGACCCCCCGCACTTCCTGGGTGTGTGGGTGTGTGTGCTTGCGCCTGTGAATTGAGATTGTGCAATCTCCCTGCTTAGCTGCATCAAGTTGCAAAGTTATTTCACATCTCTTAAACATTTCTCTAGCAAGCCTAATTTCATAACCCCAAAACCATTGTATTCCATAGGAGGTGTGTTGGTAACTAGTAATTAACACTGAAAAGCCCATGAGTTTGTAACAAGATCAAACCTGATATTGAGGCATGGAGTAGAGAAATTTGCCTAAGGAAATATTGTGAAATAAAGCTGCAAACGGCCATAGATGAACACTGTTCCATCTGCAGGATTTCTTTCCTTGATCATAATTATAACCACCACTTGTCTAGTTATATGGCAAGAACTTTGTTAGGTCAGCATCTCTTATTTGATTCTAATGGTAGCCCTGAAAGATAAATATGGCTAAAGGAATTTTGTAGAAGACAACCAGATAATTCAAACACTGTGTCCTGTGTTGCCCTGATCTCTCTTTGGTTCCTTTTTGAGGTTACTCTGCATGAAATTTAATTGTAGGTTACATAAGGTATAGTAGAATTTATTAGAAGAACTGTCTGTGTATATTAAGGGGGTTTGGGCTAAAGATGTTTGGAGGATGATGATAGTGGGCTGAGGATAGCTCCATTAAACTCTTGAATATTTCAGGGAAAGTGGATCTAAGGCAGAAATGTCACATAGACCTCAGATCATTCTTACCTGGAGATAGAGAATGTGTACATGAATGTGTATGTAATGTCTTGAGCATAGTACTGAAATGATTGAATCCATCGTGAACAAGAACTGAACATTAAAAATCCAGAAGCAGATTTTCTTTAACCAACTCTGCATCAAAACAGAGCAACATTTATTATCTCAAGATTGTGCTTACCAAATTTAGGCATTCTTTGTAACTCAGTTTTTAAAAGCCATCATAATTTCTTCCCTTTGTTTTCTCTTTCCAGCTGCTGCTGCTTCTGAATTATGAGGCTTATCATGCATCACTTCTGCAGTGGATAGCTTTATTTTTGCAAAGTGTATGGAATGAAGTTTGTGGGGATGTAGACTGCAGGCACTGAAAGACCTAAATGAATGTGTAAGAATGACCACAAGGCACCAGACGTGGGTGTATTTATCCGTTTGTGTCATTACTAAGAGGTTTTAGTTCCAAAAAATATCCGGAAGGATTTAGTTTTGGGGAAGTGGGGAGGGAGAAGGAGTGGAATAAGATTTTTGAATTTTTAAACAATTTATTTGAGCTCCCTATTGATATATTCTATTTTCTTTGCATCAGAATCAGAATTTCTTAAGGGACACTTAAAGATTTTCATACCAGTGTCCACAGGCATTAGAAAGTTGATTTTGAAATTTATTTAGTGTGTTAATAAAAGGCATTTTCTTTCAAAGGAAACTGGAAATTGCAAAGTTGAAATATTAGTTATTAAAACAGCAATTAAGACTTTTTGTGGCCAAGAAATACACATGCAATTAAGACTTTTTGTGGCACATGCTTTGCTCCACTTGCAAGCTAATTGTGTTTATGTAGTTCTAGCTGATGTTCTACTTGTCAAAGAGGTCACGTAGTTTCATTGATAGAGGATATACACTCTCTTTGCAGAGCCAGAATAGGACAGTGGTGAAGCTATTCAATTCTGGAGTCAGACTGCTTGGATTAAAATCCAAGCTCTGTCTCTATCAAATTTTGTGACCTTGGCAAGTTAGTTAACCTCTCTGTGCCTCCGTTTATTTATTTGTAAAACAGGGATGATAATAATATGACCTATCTTGTGGAGTTATTTTGAAGATTAAAATGAAAGAATCATGACAAACACTTGGCACGTAGTAAGAGATCAATATATGTAATTCTTCAAAATTTACATGTAGTCATATTCACCTCTTTCTGGTGTACAGTTCTATGAGTTTTAATACATGCATAGATTGTTATAATCACTAACACACCAACACAACAGGATACAGACTAACTTCAACACCCCAAAGAATTCCCTTATGCTGTCTCTTTCTAGTCAAACACTAGTACCACTCCCCTCCCTCCCCCAGATCCTAGCCCCTGGCTACCACTGATGTGTTTTCTGTCCCTATGGTTTTGCCCTTTTCCAGAATGTCATATAAATGGGATCATACTGTATGTGATCCCATACAGTATGGGATCCTTTTTGAGACTGACACCTTTTACTTAGCATAATGCCTTTGTGGTACAACCTGATTTATATAGAATCTTATCTGAAGAGCTGACTTCATGGAAAAGGGATTGGTGAGAGTTTTTTTTAAGGATCATTAAAGGGAAGAAAAGCTCAGATTAATATTATCCAAAAGGAGAGTTTGTCTTAGCATGAGAAAGGAAATTTTCAGAGTTATCAAAATATCTAAATAGGATACATCTTCAAGAGGAAGTTATTTCCCTGTCATTAAGGGTCTAGAGACATAAGCTGAAAGGCCACTTGGAAGGCAAGGTGTAGAAAGATATGAGTCAAATATAAATTAACCGAGAGAAAACTGTGTTTGTGTATGGAGGCTTGGAGTGGGGCAAGGTGTTGGAAGGTCACAAATAATCCCAAATAATCTGTAAATGTAGTCATATTAGCTCTGTATCATGTGTGCAAATTAACTATTGTTGAATGCAGAGGGAACTTGGGTCCTAATCACCTCCATGGCTGTATAACTGGACAGGTAGCCAGCTGCTATTATAAAATAGAGGAGTAGCCTTAACCAGAATTGGTAGAGAGAGCACAGTGGGGTGGGGAGATAGCAAGACTGAAGGAAGGGAAGGAGTTGTGGTGGAGGCTGAGCAGACAAAGCTGCAACTGGCGGGGCTGGAGTTGTAGGTCAATGCACTGCATATGTGGTCCCAGGGGCAGCAATTATCACCATATCATTGTGAAGGCACAACTATCATGTGCCTTCTCCTAATTTACACACACAGACACACATATTTATGCACACGTGTAATATATTATGTGTGTGAATGTATGTTTTTAACTTGATCTATCTTTATTTTGCAAATCAGGTAACTTGCTCCTAGAAAATGGAAAGTCTACCATATCAGCTATGATTTCCTGCAAATCAGGTAACTTGCTCCTAGAAAATGGAAAGTCTACCATATCAGCTACGATTTTCTGCAAATCAGGTAACTTGCTCCTAGAAAATGGAAAGTGTACCATATCAGCTAAGATTTTCTGGGCATATACTAGGGCAATTTATATGCTATTTAATTTAATCCTTGAGTCAATAGCCTGTGGGAGAAATTACTTTTTCCATTTGATAGATGAGGAGATTGAGGTTCTGAGAGGTGAAGTGACTGTACCCAGAGAAACAGAGATGGTGAATAAAGGCAGAGCCAGATTTTGTTGTGTCTGTTTATCTTTAGAGTCTAGGACTTTGCCTTTGCTGGGCTTTTGCCTTTACTCTGCTTTCACACGATGATGAGAATGGTTAGATTTGGAGACTTTCTACTTGAAAATCCATGACCCAATTTTAAATATGAGGGAACAAAATATAAAATGTATTCTATAATGATACTTTCTCTTTGTATGTTTGTTGTTATTATTATTAGTGGTGATGATACCTTACAAACACAGTTACCAACTGAACTTAGCAAGAAGTTTAGGAAAGGAACACTAAGCTGTGGAAAAATCTTATAATCAGAAGACCTAAGTTAAAATTTCAGTTCTGTTCTTTATAGCTGCCTGATCTCTCTAAGCTTTGTGTTTGTTGGTGAATTTAAAGTGATAATACCAACTTCCCAGGGTTACTGTATGATTTAAATGAGAAAATGTATGGGTAAATGCTTAGCTATGCTTATCACATGGTAAGCATTTAATAGGAGTTTCAGAAATTAGATGAAAATATAATTAAGAAGGACTTTTAATTTCAAGACGTAAGCATAAGAATATAGGATATGGGAGGTTGATTCAAGATGGTGGAATAGAAGAGCGTGCACTCACTCCCTCTTACAAGAGCTCCAGAACCACAACTAACTGCTGAACAATCATTGAAAGGAAGACACTGGAACTCACCAAAAAAGATACCCCACATCCAAAGACAAAGGATAAGCTGCAGTAAGACGATATTCAAGAACATGGAAGATATACTGCATTCTACATAATTTGCAATAGAAGACAGAAACAAAAGACATAAGCCTTGTGGCTGACAGGGTCTTGGTGCTCCGGCTGGGTGTCAGGCCTGTGCCTCTGAGGTGGCAGAGCCGAGCTCAGGACATTGGTCCACCAGAGACCACCCAGGTCCACGTAATATCAAACAGCGAAAGCTCTCCCACATATCTCCATCTCAACACTAAGACCCAGCTCCACTCAACAACCAGCAAGATACAGTGCTGGACACCCTATGCCAAACAACTAGCAAGACAGGAACACAACCCCATCAATTAGCAGAGAGGATGCCTAAAATCATAATAAGGTCACAGACAACCCAAAACACACCACTGAACACTGTCCTTCCCACCAGAAAGACAAGATCCAGCCTCATCCTCCAGAACACAGGCACCAGTCCTCTCCACCAGGAAGCCAATACAACCCACTGAACCAACTTTAGCCACTGGGGGCAGATACCAAGAACAATGGGAACTACGAACCTGCAGCCTACGAAAAGGAGGCATCAAACACAGTTAAGTTAAGCAAAATGAGAAGACAGAGAAACACACAGCAGATGAAGAAGCAAGGTAAAAACCCACCAAACCAAACAAATGAAGAGGAAATAGGCAGTCTACCTGAAAACGAATTCAGAATAATGACAGTAAAGATGATCCAAACTCTTGGAAAGAGAATGGAGAAAATACAATAAATGCTTAACAAGGACCTAGAAGAACTAAAGAGCAAACAAACAATGATGAACAGCACAATAAATGAAATTTAAAATTCTCTAGAAGGAATCAATAGCAGAATAACTGAGGCAGAAGAACGGATAAGTGAACTGGAAGATAAAATAGTGGAAATAACTACCACAGAGGAGAATAAAGAAAAAAGAATGAAAGGAATTGACGACAGACTTAGAGACATCTGGGACAACATTAAATGCACCAACATTCGAATTATAGGGGTCCCAGAAGAAGAAGAGAAGAAGAAAGGGACTGAGGAAATATTTGAAGAGATTATAGTTGAAAACTTCCCTAATATGGGAAAGGAAATAGTTAATCAAGTCCAGGAAGCACAGAGAGTCCCATACAGGATAAATCCAAGAAGATATATGCCAAGACACATATTAATCAAACTATCAAAAATTAAATACAAAGAAAAAATATTAAAAGCAGCAAGGGAAAAACAACAAATAACACACAAGGGAATCCCCATAAGGTTAACAGCTGATCTTTCAGCAGAAACTCTGCAAGCCAGAAGGGACTGGCAGGACATATTTAAAGTGATGAAGGAGAAAAACCTGCAAACAATATTACTCTACCCAGCAAGGATCTCATTCAGACTTGATGGAGAAATTAAAACCTTTACAGACAAGCAAAAGCCGAGAGAGTTCAGCACCACCAAACCAGCTTTACAACAAATGCTAAAGGAACTTCTCTAGGCAGGAAACACAAGAGAAGGAAAAGACCTACAATAACAAACCAAAAACAATTAAGAAAATGGTAATAGGAACATACATATCGATAATTACCTTAGATGTAAATGGATTAAATGCTCCCACCAAAAGACACAGATTGGCTGAATGGATACAAAAACAAGACCCATATATTTGCTGTCTACAAGAGACCCACTTCAGACCTAGGTATACATACAGACTGAAAGTGAGGGGATGGAAAAAGATATTCCATGCAAATGAAAATCAAAAGAAAGCTGGAGTAGCAATTCTCATATCAGACAAAATAGACTTTAAAATAAAGATTATTACAAGAGACAAAGAAGGACACTACATAGTGATCAAGGTATCAATCCAAGAAGAAGTATAACAATTGTAAATATTTACACACCCAACATAGGAGCACCTCAATACATAAGACAAATACTAACAGCCATAAAAGGGGAAATCGACAGTAACAAAATCATAGTAGGGGACTTTAACACCCCACTTTCACCAATGGACAGATGATCCAAAATGAAAATAAATAAGGAAACACAAGCTTTAAATGATACATTAAACAAGATGGACTTCATTGATATTTATGGGACATTCCATCCAAAAACAACAGAATACACATTTTTCTCAAGTGCTCATGGAACATTCTCCAGGATAGATCATATCTTGGGTCACAAATCAAGCCTTGGTAAATTTAAGAAAAAAGAAATTGTATCATGTATCTTTTCCGACCACAACACTATGAGATTAGAAATCAATTACAGGGGAAAAAACATAAAAAACACAAACACATGGAGGATAAACAATACACTACTTAATAACCAAGAGATCACTGAAGAAATCAAAGAGGAAATTAAAAAATACCTAGAAACAAATGACAATGGAGACATGACGACCCAAAACCCAAAACCCAAAAGCAAAAGCAGTTCTAAGAAGGAAGATTATAGCAATACAATCCTACCTCAAGAAACAAGAAATGTCTCAAATAAACAACCTAACCTTACACCTAAAGAATTAGAGAAAGAACAAAAAAACCCCAAAGTTAGCAGAAGGAAAGAAATCATAAAGATCAGATCAGAAATAAATGAAAAAGAAAGGAAGGAAACAATAGCAAAGATCAATACAACTAAAAGCTGGTTCTTTGAGACGATAAACTAAACTGATAAACCATTAGCCACACTCATCAAGAAAAAGAGGGAGAGGACTCAAATCAAGAGAATTAGAAATGAAAAAGCAGAAGTAACAACTAACACTGCAGAAATAAAAAGGATCATGAGAGATTACTACAAGCAACTCTATGCCAATAAAATGGACAACCTGGAAGAAATGGACACATTCTTAGAAATGCACAATGTTCCGAGACTGAACCAGGAAGAAATAGAAAATATAAACAGACAAATCACAAGCACTGAAATTGAGACTGTGATTAAAAATCTTCCAACAAACAAAAGCCCAGGACCAGATGGTTTCACAGGGGAATTCTATGAAACATTTAGAAAAGAGCTAACACCTATCCTTCTCAAACTCTTCCAAAATATAGCAGAGGGAGGAACACTCCCAAAACTCATTCTATGAGGCCACCATCACTCTGATACCCAAACCAGACAAAGATGTCACAAGGAAAGAAAACTACAGGCCAATATCACTGATGAACATAGATGCAAAAATCCTCAACAAAATACTAGCACACAGAATCCAACAGCACATTAAAAGGATCATACACCATGATCAAATGGGGTTCATCCCAGGAATGCAAGGATTCTTCAATATACACAAATCATTCAATGTGATAAATCATATTAACAAATTGAAGGAGAAAAACCATATGATCATCCCAATAGATGCAGAAGAAGCTTTCGACAAAATTAACACTCATTTATGATAAAAACCCTGCAGAAAGTAGGCATAGAGGGAACTTACCTCAACATAATAAAGGCCATATATGACAAACCCACAGCCAACATCGTTCTCAATAGTGAAAAAGTGAAACCATTTCCACTAAGATCAGGAACAAGACAAGGTTGTCCACTCTCACCACTATTATTCAACATAGTTTTGGAAGTTTTAGTCACGGCAATCAGAGAAGAAAAAGAAATAAAAGGAATCCAAATGGGAAAAGAAGAAGTAAAGCTGTCACTGTTTGCAGATGACATGATACTATTCATAGGGAATCCTAAAGATGCTACCGGAAAACTACTAGAGCTAACCAATGAATTTGGTAAAGTAGCAGGATACAAAATTAATGCACATTAATTTGCATTCTTGTACACTGATGATGAAAAATCTGAAAGAGAAATTAAGCAAACACTCCCATTTACCATTGCAACAAAAAGAATAAAATACCTAGGAATAAACCTACATAAGGAGGTAAAAGACCTGTACTCAGAAAACTATAAGACACTGATGAAAAAAATTAAAGGTAATACAAACAAATGGAAAGATATACCATGTTCTTGGATTGGAAGAATCAACATTGTGAAAATGACTATACTCTCTAAGGCAATCTACAGATTCAATGCAATCCCTATCGAACTACCAATGGCATTTTTCACAGACCTAGAACCAAAAATTTCACAATTTGTATGGAAACACAAAATACCCCGAAGAACCTAAGTAATCTTGAGAAAGAAAAGTGGAGCTGGAGGAATCAGGCTCCTGGACTTCAGATTATACAACAAAGCTACAGTAATCAAGAGAGTATGGTACTGGCACAAAAACAGAAATGTAGATCAATGGAACAGGATAGAAAGCCCAGAGATAAACCCACACACATATGGTCACTTTATTTTTGATAAAGGAGGCAAGAATACACAATGGAGAAAAGACACCCTCTTCAATAAGTGGTGCTGGGAAAAGTGGACAGCTACATGTAAAAGAATGAAGTTAGAACCCCCCCTACACCATACACAATAATAAACTCAAAATGGATTAAAGAGCTAAATGTAAAGCCAGACACTATAAAACTCTTAGAGGAAAACATAGGCAGAACACTCTTTGATATAAATCACTGCAAGATCCTTTTTGACCCACCTCCTAGAGAAATGGAAATAAAAACAAAAATAAACAATGGGACCTAATGAAACTCAGAACTTTTGCACAGCAAAGGAAACCATAAACAAGATGAAAAGACAACCCTCAGAATAGGAGAAAATACTTGCAATGAAGCAACTGACAAAGGATTAATCTCCAAAATTTACAAGCAGCTCATGCAGCTCAATATCAAAAAAACCAAACAACCCAATCCAAAAACGGGCAGAACACCTAAATAGACATTTCTCCAAAGAAGATATACAGATTGCCAACAAACACATGAAAGAATGCTCAATATCATTAATCATCAGAGAAATGCAAATCAAAACTACAATGAGATATCATCTCACACCGGTCAGAATGGCCATCATCAACATATCTACAAACAATAAATGCTGGAGAGGGTGTGGGAAAAGGGAACCCTCTTGCACTGCTGGTGGGAATGTAAACTGATACAGCCACTATGGAGAACAGTATGGAGGTTCCTTAAAAAACTAAAAATAGAACTACCATGCGACCCAGCAATTCCACCACTGGGCATATACCCTGAGAAAATCATAATTCAAAAAGAGTCATGTACCACAATGTTCATTGCAGCTCTATTTACAATAGCGAGGACATGGAAGCAACCTAAGTGTCCATCGACAGATGAATGGATAAAGAAGATGTGGCACATATATACAATGGAATATTACTTGGCCATAAAAAGAAATGAAATTGAGTTATTTGTAGTGAGGTGGATGGACCTAGAGTCTGTCATACAGAGTGAAGTAAGTCAGAAAGAGAAAAACAAATATTGTATGCTAACACATATTTACCGAATCTGAAAAAAAAAAAAGGTTCTGAAGAAACTAGGGGCAGAACAGGAATGAAGACACAGACATAGAGAATGGACTTGAGGACCGGGCAGGGGGAAGGGTAAGCTACGACGAAGTGAAACAGTGGCATGGATTTATATATACTATCAAATGTAAAATGGATAGCTAGTGGGAAGCAGCTGCATAGCACAGGGGGATCAGCTGGGTGCTTTGTGACCACCTAGAGGGGTGGGATAGGGAGGGTGGGAGGGAGACACAAGAGGGAGGAGATATGGGGATATATGTATATGTATAGCTGATTCACTTTGTTATACAGCAGAAACTAACACACAATTGTAAAGCAATTATACTCCAATAAAGATGGTAAAAAAAAAGAATAAAGAATATGGTTTTATTTATTTGGACTGTAGTCAATTTTGGGCTCTGGTCTATTCTTGGAGATTTTACAGTAGAATACACGACTATTTTGTTTATATTCAACTAAATCTTACGAATGTAAGTATGAATCTAGTTAGATCAAGAAGGCATACACTGAATGAATTAAAGTATGGGATGGTATATAGATATACAAGATAGTTCACACCTAAAGATATATAACCTTTACACCATTATTCTCTCCTTTTTCTTTTTTTTTTTGCGGTACACGGGCCTTTCACTGTTGTGGCCTCTGCTGTTGCAGAGCACAGGCTCCAGATGCGCAGGCTCAGCGGCCATGGCTCACGGGCCTAGCTGCTCCGCGGCATGTGGGATTTTTCCGGACCGGGGCACGAACCCGTGTCCGCTGCATCGGCAGGCGGACTCTCAACCACTGCGCCACCAGGGAAGCCCTATTCGCTCCTTTTAATTGCATTCATATTGAGACTGATAAATCTCTCTGGAGATTTCATTACTAAAAGTGAAAAAAGCCAAGCTGGGCTGAGAAGTTATTTGTACCTGCTTTAGCTTAGTACATATTATTTTCACTTGAACCTTTTCTCTCTGATTTGAGAGAAATGCAAATTTGAGCAGTCAAGAAATCTATGTTCGGGCTTCCCTGGTGGCACAGTGGTTGGGAGTCCGCCTGCCGATGCAGGGGACACGGGTTCGTGCCCTGGTCTGGAAGGATTCCACATGCCGCGAAGCGGCTGGGCCCGTGCGCCATGGCCACTGAGCCTGCGTGTCTGGAGCCTGTGCTCCGCAACGGGAGGGGCCACAACAGTGAGAGGCCCGTGTACCGCAGAAAAAAGAAAGGAAAAAAAAATCTATGTTCCACTAGAATTCAACTGTCATAAAGTTTGCTGGCTGTGGCTGCATTATTCCATTTTAAGACTGGCATTTTTCACCTTTTTAGTAGCACTTTTTCTGCTATTTATTTGAAATTCAGTTCTACTCACCAAGTATATTTATTGGAAGCTTGCTCTTACTCGTGTTCCATATGCTGGAACTTGTTGACACAAGGGAGGAAGCCAGGCACACCAAGTGAGGACAGAAGTTTGGGGAGCCAGCTAGGAATCGGCCCCTGGCTGGGTAGAAGAGAAGAGAAGGCAGCGTGGGTAAAACTGAGGATTGATAATTATGAGAGCAGGGCTGCCAGCTGTACATAGCCGCAAAGTTGTTAACGCAGGAGGAGGGAGGGCAAGCGCTCCAAATTACTGATGGAAGCCTGGCTGCTTCCCCAAGCCCCAGCTGTTTCATCCCTCCTTGCTGTACTGAGGCATGGGTTGTGCGCTCCTCCATCTTGTTAAAGGCACAGATCACAACTGCCGATACCAGAGAAGAGAAGAGAGTTTACACAGAGCTCACTTGTTGAAAGTATTTTTAAGGATCACTTAAAGCACAATATCTGTGCCCTATTTGTTTATAACTGCAGTGGGGATTTTTTTTCTCTTCTACTTAGAATTCCTCATTATGCAGGTGAAGCCAAGTTGGTAGTTGCCAAAGAGGCACCAAGTAATGAAGTTAGATTTTAGTCTATCCCATACTTCAGTCAAATTGACCATACAGAATTGAAATTAATTGCAAAATGTTTAATTCCATTAATGATGCAGAGCTCCCAAAAGCTAAACAAAAGCTTTTGTGCGTGTTTTTAACTCACCAGCATAGCTGGCAGATTGTATAATTTCCATCTGTATTAAAAGCGGACATCTTTACTGCAGAAATTACTGAAAAAGACATGCCAAATATCTTCAGCAACTTCCCAATGAAATCATTGTTACTTTTTTTTTAAACAGTATTCTGGGCATTATCAATATTTAATTTAAAAAATACACTGTTTTTTATATTTTACAAGAATATCTCACCTACATGATATAGATGTTATTATGTTCATTTTGCAGCAGAGGAGACAGGATCAGAGAAGTTAAGGGCTTTGTCCAAGAACACACAGCCAGTAGATAAATAAAACCAGATTCTGAATCTCTGTACACTGACTCCAGAGTCTTTGCTCTCTTTTCTAGAGCACATAGACTTTGTGTAGATGCTAATAAAATGCTGGATGATATAGATGATACACTATATCTGATAAAAATTTACTGTCCCCATTATAATAATCTCTTGCTCTCTCCTTGTTTCTCTCATTTCCTATCCTAGTTTGTTTAATAAGTCTCTTCACTAGGTACAAAATCATAATAATATGGTACAGGCACAAAATTCAACAGTAAGAGGGAGCCATGTTATCCAGAAAGCCAGGAACATACAAGAGTACTATATGAACAGATTTATTATGTGTCAGTGTATACTAAACCCGAAAAAAAAAATTTTTAATGAAAAACAGAAATGATTGGCTTATTATTTGGGAAATAATAAAGTAAGATCCCAATTGACCCCATAAGCCATACACCAAGGTGAAATCTAGATAAATTAAAAAGAAAAAGTAAAGTCATTAAAAAAATCTATAAGAAAATGACTCTACCTCATCTTAGGAGAGAAGAATTTTTAAGCATAAAGACAGTGAAAGAAAGCACAGACAAAAGTCTATAGATTTGATTACATAAAAATTTACTTCTGAAAATTCAAACATAAAATAAAAATCAAATAAATGAGAAATATTTGGCAGCAGATTAAGAAGACCTACTATTTTTATATTAAAAAAATCCCTTACAAATCAAAGACAAAAATCACTGACTGCAATAAAAAAAAATGGACAAAGTATATAACCAGACAATTCAGTGAAGAAGAAATATAAGTGACAAATTTTAATTAAAAGATTTCTACCCGGGACTTCCGGGAAGATGGCGGAAGAGTAAGACGCGGAGATCACCTTCCTCCCCACAGATACACCAGAAATATATCTACACGTGGAACAACTCCTACAGAACACCCACTGAACGCTGGCAGAAGACCTCAGACCTCCCAAAAGGCAAGAAACCCCCCACGTACCTGGGTAGGGCAAAAGAAAAAAGAATAAACAGACAAAAGGATAGGGACGGGACCTGCACCAGTGGGAGGGAGCTGTGAGGGAGGAAATGTTTCCACACACTAGAAGCCCCTTCGCGGGCGGAGACTGTGGGTGGCGGAGGGGGAAAGCTTCAGAGCCGCGGGGGAGAACGCAGCCACAGGGGTGCGGAGGGCAAAGCGGAGAGATTCCCGCACAGAGGATCAGGGACGACCAGCACTCACCATCCTGAGAGGCTTGTCTGCTCACCCGCCGGGGCGGGCGGGGCTGGGAGCTGAGGCTCGGGCTTCGGTCTGAGCGCAGGGAGAGAGGACTGGGGTTGGCTGCGTGAACACAGCCTGCAGGGGATTAGTGCGCCACGGCTAGCCGGGAGGGAGTCCGGAAAAAGGTCTGGAGCTGCTGAAGAGGCAAGAGACTTTTTCTTCCCTCTTTGTTTCCTGGTGCGTGAGGAGAAGGGATTAAGAGCGCTGCTTAAAGGAGCTCCAGAGACAGGCTCGAGCCGCGGCTAAAAGCGCGGACCCCAGAGACGGGCATGAGACGCTAAGGCTGCTGCTGCCGCCACCAAGAAGCCTGTGTGCGAGCACAGCTCACTATCCACACCCGCCTTCCGGGGAACCTGTGCAGCCCGCCACTGCCAGGGTCCCAGGATCCAGGGACAACTTCCCCGGGAGAACGCACAGCGCGCCTCAGGCTGGTGCAACGTCACGCAGGCCTCTGCCGCCGCAGGCCCGCCCCGCACTCCGTGCCCCTCCCTCCCCACCGGCCTGAGTGAGCCTGAGCTTCCGCATCAGCGGCTCCTTTAACCCCGTTCTGTCTGAGCGAAGAACAGACACCCTCAGGCGACCTACACGCAGAGGCGGGGCCAAATCCAAAGCTGAGCCACTGGGAGCTGTGAGAACAAAGAAGAGAAAGGGAAATCTCTCCCAGCAGCCTCAGAAGCAGCGGATTAAAGCTCCACAATCAACTTGATGTCTGTGGAATACACGAATACACAACGAATCATCCCAAATTGAGGAGGTGGACTTTGAGAGCAAGATTTATTCTGTATAGCTTTGCGTCCACCATTTGTCCTAGGGTTCTATCTGTCCGTTTTTAAAAAAAATTTTTTTTCTTAATAATTATTTTTTATTTTAATAACTTTATTATATTTTATCTTATTATATTTTACTTTATATTTCTTTCTTTCCTTTTTCCTTTCTTCCCTCCTTCCTTCCTCCCTCCCTCCTTCCCTCCCTCCTTTCTTTCTTTCTACTTCTACTAATTCTTTCTTTCTACTTTTTCTCCCTTTTATTCTGAGCCGGGTGGATGAAAGGCTCTTGGTGCTGCAGCCAAGAGCCAGTGCTGTGCCTCTGAGGTGGGAGAGCAAACTTCAGGACACTGGTCCACAAGAGACCTCCCGCTCCACATAATATAAAACGGCGAAAATCTCCCAGAGATCTCCACCTCAACACCAGAACCCAGCTTCACTCAACGACCAGCAAGCTACAGTGCTGGACATCCTATGCCAAACAACTAGCAAGACAGGAACACAACCCCACCCATTAGCAGAGAGGCTGCCTAAAATCATAAGTCCACAGACACCCCAAAACACACAACCAGATGTGGACCTGCCCACCAGAAAGACAAGATCCAGGCTCATCCACCAGAACACAGACACTAGTCCCCCCCACCAGGAAGCCTACACAACCCACTGAACCAACCTTAGCCACTGGGGACAGACACCAAAAACAACGGGAACTACGAACCTGCAGCCTGCAAAAAGGAGACCCCAAACACAGTAAGATAAGCAAAATGAGAAGACAGAAAAACACACAGCAGATGAAGGAGCAAGATAAAAACCCACCAGACATAACAAATGAAGAGGAAATAGGCAGTCTACCTGAAAAAGAATTCAGAATAATGATAGTAAAGATGATCTAAAATCTTGGAAATAGAATGGACAAAATGCAAGAAACATTTAACAAGGACCTAGGAGAACTAATGATGAAAAAAACAACAATGAACAACACAATAAATGAAATTTAAAATACTCTAGATGGGATCAATAGCAGAATAACTGGGGCAGAAGAACGGATAAGTGAACTGGAAGATAAAATAGTGGAAATAACTACTGCAGAGCAGAATAAAGAAAAAAGAATGAAAAGAACTGAGGACAGTCTCAGAGACCTCTGGGACAACATTAAATGCACCAACATTCGAATTATAGGGGTTCCAAAAGAAGAAGAGAAAAAGAAGGGACTGAGAAAATATTTGAAGAGATTATAGTTGAAAACTTCCCTAATATGCGAAAGGAAATAGTTAATCGAGTCCAGGAAGCACAGAGAGTCCCATACAGGATAAATCCAAGGAGAAATATGCCAAGACACATACTAATCAAACTGTCAAAAATTAAATACCAAGAAAATATATTAAAAGCAGCAAGGGAAAAACAACAAATAACACACAAGGGAATCCCCATAAGGTTAACAGCTGATCTTTCAGCAGAAACTGCAACCCAGAAGGGAATGGCAGGACATATTTAAAGTGATGAAGGAGAAAAACCTGCAACCAAGATTATGCTCCCCAGCAAATCTCATTCAGACTTGATGGAGAAATTAAAATCTTTACAGACAAGCAAAAGCTGAGAGAGTTCAGCACCACAAAACCAGCTTTACAACAACTGCTAAAGGAACTTCTCTAGGCAAGAAACACAAGAGAAGGAAAAGACCTACAATAACGAACCCAAAACAATTAAGAAAATGGGAATAGGAACATACATATCGATAACTACCTTAAATGTAAATGGACTAAATGCTCCCACCAAAAGACACAGATTGGCTGAATGGATACAAAAACAAGACCCATATATTTGCTGTCTACAAGAGACCCACTTCAGACCTAGGTATACATACAGACTGAAAGTGAGGGGATGGAAAAAGATATTCCATGCAAATGAAAATCAAAAGAAAGCTGGAGTAGCAATTCTCATATCAGACAAAATAGACTTTAAAATAAAGATTATTACAAGAGACAAAGAAGGACACTACATAGTGATCAAGGGATCAATCCAAGAAGAAGTATAACAATTGTAAATATTTACACACCCAACATGGGAGCACCTCAATACATAAGGCAAATACTAACAGCCATAAAAGGGGAAATCAACAGTAACACATTCATAGTAGGGGACTTTAACACCCCACTTTCACCAATGGACAGATGATCCAAAATGAAAATAAATAAGGAAACACAAGCTTTAAATGATACATTAAACAAGATGGACCTAATTGGTATTTATAGGACATTCCATCCAAAAACAACAGAATACACATTTTTCTCAAGTGCTCATGGAAGATTCTCCAGGATAGATCACATCTTGGGTCACAAATCAAGCCTTGGTAAATTTAAGAAATCTGAAATTGTTTCAAGTATCTTGTCTGACCACAATGCTATGAGACTAGATATCAATTACAGGAAAAGATCTGTAAAAAATACAAACAAATGGAAGCTAAACAATACCCTACTTAATAACGAAGTGATCACTGAAGAAATCAAAGAGGAAATCAAAAAATACCTAGAAACAAATGAAAATGGAGACACGATGACCCAAAATCTATGGGATGCAGCAAAAGCAGTTTTAAGAGGGAAGTCTATAGCAATACAATCCTACCTTAAGAAACAGGAAACATATCGAATAAACAACCTAACCTTGCACCTAAAGCAATTAGAGAAAGAAGAACAAAAAAACCCCAAAGTTAGCAGAAGGAAGGAAGTCATAAAAATCAGATCAGAAATAAATGAAAAAGAAATGAAGGAAATGATAGCAAAGATCAATAAAACTAAAAGTTGGTTCTTTGAGAAGATAAACAAAATTGATAAACCATTAGCTGGACTCATCAAGAAAAAAAGGGAGAAGACTCAAATCAATAGAATTAGAAATGAAAAAGGAGAAGTAACAAATGACACTGCAGAAATACAAAAGATCATGAGAGATTACTACAAGCAACTCTATGCCAATAAAAGGACAACCTGGAAGAAATGGACACATTCTTAGAAATGCACACCTGCCAAGACTGAATCAGGAAGAAATAGAAAATATGAACAGACCAATCACAAGCACTGAAATTGAGACTGTGATTAAAAATCTTCCAACAAACAAAAGTCCAGGACCAGATGGCTTCACAGGCTAATTCTATCAAACATTTAGAGAAGAGGTAACATCTATCCTTCTCAAACTCTTCCAAAATATAGCAGAGGGAGGAACACTCCCAAAGTCATTCTATGAGGCCACCATCACTCTGATACCAAAACCAGGCAAGGATGTCACAAAGAAAGAAAACTACAGGCCAATATCACTGATGAACATAGATGCAAAAATCCTCAACAAAATACTAGCAAACAGAATCCAACAGCACATTAAAAGGATCATACACCATGATCAAGTGGGGTTTATCCCAGGAATGCAAGGATTCTTCAATATACGCAAAACAATCAATGTGATAAACCATATTAACAAATTGAAGGAGAAAAACCATATAATCATCTCAATAGATGTAGAGAAAGCTTTTGACAAAATTCAACACCCATTTATGATAAAAACCCTGCAGAAAGTAGGCATAGAGGGTACTCTCCTCAACATAATAAAGGCCATATATGACAAACCCACAGCCAACATCGTCCTCAATGGTGAAAAACTGAAAGCATTTCCACTAAGATCAGGAAAAAGACAAGGTTGCCCACTCTCACGAGTCTTATTCAACATAGTTTTGGAAGTTTTAGCCACAGCAATCAGAGAAGAAAAGGAAATAAAAGGAATCCAAATCGGAAAAGAAGAAGTAAAGCTGTCACTGTTTGCAGATGACATCATACTATACATAGAGAATCCTAAAGATGCTACCAGAAAACTACTAGAGCTAATCAATGAATTTGGTAAAGTAGCAGGATACAAAATTAATGCACAGAAATCTCTGGCATTCCTATACACTAATGATGAAAAATCTGAAAGTAAAATCAAGAAAACACTCCCATTTACCATTGCAACAAAAAGAATAAAATATCTAGGAATAAACCTACCTAAGGAGACAAAAGATCTGTATGCAGAAAATTATAGGACACTGATGAAAGAAGTTAAAGATGTTACAAATAGATGGAGAGATATACAATGTTCTTGGATTGGAAGAATCAACATTGTGAAAATGACTCTACTACCCAAAGCAATCTACAGATTCAATGCAATCCCTATCAAACTACCACTGGTATTTTTCACAGGACTAGAACAAAAAATTTCACAATTTGTATGGAAACACAAAAGACCCCGAATAGCCAAAGTAATCTTGAGAATGAAAAATGGAGCTGGAGGAATCAGGCTGCCTGACTTCAGACTATACTACAAAGCTACAGTAATCAAGGCAGTATGGTACTGGCACAAAAACAGAAATATAGATCAATGGAACAGGATAGAAAGCCCAGAGATAAACCCATGCACATATGGTCACCTTATCTTTGATAAAGGAGGCAAGAATGTACAGTGGAGAAAGGACAGCCTCTTCAATAAGTGGTGCTGGGAAAACTGGACAGGTACATGTAAAAGTATGAGATTAGATCACTCCCTAACACCATACACAAAAGTAAGCTCAAAATGGATTAAAGACCTAAATGTAAGGCCAGAAGCTATCAAACTCTTAGAGGAAAACATAGGCAGAACACTCTGTGACATAAATCACAGCAAGATCCTTTTTGACCCACCTCCTAGAGTAATGGAAATAAAAACAAAAATAAACAAATGGGACCTAATGAAACTTCAAAACTTTTGCACAGCAAAGGAAACCATAAACAAGATGAAAAGACAACCCTCAGAATAGGAGAAAATATTTGCAATGAAGCAACTGACAAAGGATTAATCTCCAAAATTTATAAGCAGCTCATGCAGCTCAATAACAAAGAAACAAACAACCCAATCCATAAGTGAGCAGAAGATCTAAATAGACATTTCTCCAAAGAAGATATACAGACTGCCAACAAACACATGAAAGAATGCTCAACTTCATTAATCATTAGAGAAATGCAAATCAAAACTACAATGAGATATCATCTCACACCAGTCAGAATGGCTATCATCAAAAAATTTAGAAACAATAAATGGTGGAGAGGGTGTGGGAAAAAAAAGCGAACCCTCTTGCACTGTTGGTGGGAATGTAAATTGATACAGCCACTGTGGAGAACAGTATGGAGGTTCCTTAAGAAACTACAAATAGAACTACCATATGACCCAGCAATCCCACTACTGGGCATATACCCTGAGAAAACCATAATTCAAAAACAGTCATGTACCAAAATATTCATTGCAGCTTTATTTACAATAGCCCGGAGGTGGAAACAAGTGTCCATCATTGGATGAATGGATAAAGAAGATGTGGCACATATATACAATGGAATATTACTCAGCCGTAAAAAGAAACGAAATTGAGCTATTTGTAATGAGGTGGATAGTCTGTCATACAGAGTGAAGTAAGTCAGAAAGAGAAAGACAAATACCGTATGCTAACATATATATATATGGAATTTAAGAAAAAAAATGTCATGAAGAACCTAGGGGTAAGACAGGAATAAAGACACAGACCTACTAGAGAATGGACTTGAGGATATGGGGAGGGGGAAGGGTAAGCTGTGACAAAGCGAGAGAGAGGCCTGGATATATATACACTACCAAACGTAAGGTATATAGCTAGTGGGAAGCAGCCGCATAGCACAGGGAGATCAGCTCGGTGCTCTGTGACCACCTAGAGGGGTGGGAGGGAGGGAGACACAAGAGGGAAGAGATATGGGAACATATGTATATGTATAACTGATTCACTTTGTTATAAAGCAGAAACTAACACACCATTGTAAAGCAACTATACTCCAGTAAAGATGTAAAAAAAAAAAAAGATTTCAACCCATTTCTTAAGAAAAGCATTAACTAAAACAAGATACCCCCTATCTATCAAAATAGAATGAATGTTTCTAAATATATATTCAATTTTGGTGATGGTCTGGTGAGATGGATGCATACGTATTGGTGGGGTTAATAAACTGGTGTAGACTTTCTGGAGAGCCCTTAAGTTTCTTTTTTCTAAGAACCTCAAAGAAGTTCATGCCTTAGACCTCATAATTCTCTTTCTAGGAATATAGTCTGTGGTTTTAGTAAAAATTTCAAACAAAGATACACACACACAAAGATTTTTACTTCAATATTTTAGGAAAATTTTTTTACCAAAAATATTATACCAATATAAAAGTAGAGAAAATATTACAACGAATCTCTATGTACCATTATCCAGCTTCAAGTATTAGTAATATTTTCCTAGTCTTGTTTCATCTGTTTCTGCTCTCTCTATCTCTGTCCCTGTCTCTTTCTCTTTCTCCAGGAGTATTTTAAAGCAAATCCAAGGCATCTTATTTGCTCTGTAAATACTTCAGTATGATAAAAGCTTTAAGAAATATCCAAAGACTGTTATTAAGTCTAAGAGAATTGAATGGGTTTATGTTCAAATTTCTTCATTGTCTCAAGAATGTTTTTCTCATAATTGTTTTGTTCACATTAGAATCCAAAAGAGGTCTGCACAATGCATATGTTGATATTATGTCTTTTAAGTTTCTTCTAATGTATAACGGTTCCCCCCTTCCTCTTTCCCCTTTATTTATTTGAGAAATAAACTAGGTCATCTGTCCTGTAGAATGTCCCATGTTCTAGATTTAGCTGATGTTTGCTTCATGGTTTCATTCATTTTTTTTTCTAGCCCTCTTATTTCCTTTAAACTTGTACTTAGTGTGAGGCTGATTAGAGTCAGGCTCATTTTTATTTTTTGGCAAGAGTACTGTATGTGTGGTGTTTTGTACTTCCTGCTGTATCATGCACAAAATTTCTGGTTGCCCCACTTTTACTGATGCTAAGATCAATTTGTAGTTTCTGGTGAGCCTTTTATCAAGTTCCCTTTTGACTTTTTACATAATTGCTAGTTATAACATTCATTAATTATAACTGCCTACATTCATTATTTCATTAGATTTTTAAAATTGATGTATAGTTGATTTACAATATTAGTTTCAGGTAGACAGCATAGTAATTCAGTATTTTACAGATTATACGCTATTAAAAATTAATATAAGATAATGGCTATAATTCCCTGCTATACAATATATGCTTGTTGCTTGTCTATTTTATATATAGTAGTTTGTGTCTTAATCCCATATCACTAGTTTGTCCCTCCCCCTTCCCTCTCCCCTTTGGTAACCACTAGTTTTGTAAAGATACACGCACCCCAATGTTCTTTAGAATTTACAAAATGGTATTTTTCTAATTCTGCTAATTCTTTTGCATTAATTAAACTGGAAATTTTCTATAAAGAAAAACCTTTCCTCTTCAACAATTTGGTTACCCTAAAATAATTCATGCAGGAAAGGCATGATACGTGCTTGATTCTTTCCCTTATCAATTTTCAGAGTAATGTGTTAATGCTCTTGCTACCTCTATTCATTGATTTATAATGGTGCAATCTGGAAACAACATAAATGTCCAGTGGTAGAAGATACCCTGTGGTATATTTGTATTATAAATATTGTGCAGCCTTTAAATTTAAAATAATGTTTAATAACATAGAAAAATATTTCAGATAAAATATTAAGTGAAAAAAGACACAGAAATGTGCATATGGTGGGATCCAAATACTATCTGCAGTACACGCATTGTAAAGTACTGTCTCAGCCTCAG
The DNA here is from genome assembly GCF_937001465.1 of Orcinus orca. Classification (NCBI taxonomy): domain Eukaryota; kingdom Metazoa; phylum Chordata; class Mammalia; order Artiodactyla; family Delphinidae; genus Orcinus; species Orcinus orca. Next base: position 50,051,818 of record NC_064564.1, on the reverse strand, counting down.
ACATGATTACCATAGGACAGTGAGTTTTAGGGTCTTTAAATTTCTATATTTATTTTCCATAGACCTTCCTATGAAATACATTTCTTTTGTCATTAAAATAAAATGTAAATTTATTTAAAGGAAACGTCTCTGGATAAGTCATACTCAAAGAGAACTATGGATGGTGATCTTAGTTCCAGCTTTGACTTCTATTGTAACTTTGCATCTTCTCTCCTACGTCTAAATGAGTCTTTATGGTGCTAACCAAACAATTGTAGAGATTCTAAATGTGCTCAGTTCTGTAGACTTGGAGACTTCTTTTTCTATTAAACATAACACTCTCTGTTGACTCACATAATAGAATGAGGTCTATTAAACTGTCATGCTCAACTCAACTTGATCAGTTCAGAAGACGGCCAAACTGAATTTCCTGTTTTTGTTTCTTTCACATGATGTGTGTGTGTGTGTGTGTGTGTGTGTGTGCGCGCGCGCGCGCGTATGTGTGTGTGTGTTTTATCAACTCCGTCCATTAGCCCATATCAGATGAACAAAGGGACCACAATCTCAAGATTGCATTCCTTGTCAAGGCCTGTTTAACGTACAAAATTTGTTTGTTGCTTAGTTTCAAGATGAGTGAAAGGGAACAAACACACTAGCTTTGATTTTGACAAGTTCTCAATGATCTCCAAGAAAGTACTTGATTCTACAGGGACCTCCCTGAGGCCTAGGTTCTACCTCTGTAAAATGGGGATCAGATGGTTTGACTCATAGGGTTGTTTCCAGCACAATGTATGTAAAACTCTTGGCACAATCCTCAGCGATTAGCAGGTACTCAACAATGCTAGTTTGCTCTTCTCTCTTCCCAAAGAGAAAGGGAAGCAGTCATTTCCCTTTTTACTATATTCTAATATTAGGAGTAGATTCGGGGGTCAGGCTATCTAGATTCAAGTCCAGCTCCACTCCTGGCTTTGGGCAAGTGATATAAATGAAAGTTTTGTGCCTCAGTTTACTTATCTGAAAATATGGATAATAATAGTTCCTATTTATAGGCTGCTCTGCATATCAAATGAGTTAGTAAATGCAGAGTGCTTAGAACTTTTTCTGCCACAGACTAGGAACTAGATGGTGTAAACTAGTATCTTCATTATCTGCCTAAAGGAATGGAATTTCCAAGCCCACAGTTCAAGGCATTTCCCCCTTGGATGATGCGTGAGATACACTGACCACTTCTTACTTTTAACTTCTCTTTTTCTAGGTCTTATATAGTTCTTCTTCCTTCCGTTGATATATTTAATACAGCCGCACAATCCAGATTTTACTTAATTAGGTCAAGGTTTCCTCCTGTGATTATAATTGATTAGAATTATGTGAGGTTTATCCCCTTTTCCTTGTCCCTTTTCCTCATCATTGTTGTGATGGTAGTGGTGGTGGTGGTCAGTGTCCTGTGTGTGCGTGTCTGTGTGTTGTGGCCCTGAGGTATTGTGGTACAACCACCCTGATGGACTTTTATGTAGCTGCAACTTTCCACGTGTTCATTTTAGGACTAATCTTTTGTTGGAAAATTTCTACAGATTTTTGCTTTGTTATGGGACATTTTATTAGTATCTGTCTCAGAGGGTAAACATTGTACTATGCTTGGTGAGGGGTGGGAATGGAATAACCTAAGTTCTTCCAAACATGTTGACAACAGAGGATTATTAGACAGGTTTAAGACAGGGTGTTATATAACTCAGACATAGGGAAAAACCACATGGCCAAATTACTCAGGAATAGGATGACCTAAGCAGAACACAGGGAGCACTAGATCCCAAATGGGAACATTCTTCTCAGATCACAGGGACTGTATCAGGAAACATTTTCCATTCAAACTGAAGAACATAACAATAGATCCAAAGTAAATGTACTATACCCTCTGTGGCAGTAACCTAAGAGATAATTTTTAAATGTGTTGCTAATGAGACCAAGATGTCTTTTCTATTTATTTATAGGTACCAGGGTGTTTTTCAAATAGCATCAAAGTGATCAGGGTGTGTACCCTAGGAAAACAGCACTGTAAGTATTGCATCACACTTACGGGAATGTTGTACTGTAGAAACAGATCATGTTATGGAAAGGGAGTTTGGAGAAATGAGCACCAATGGCTAAAACCTTCTCACTAGGCAGCCAGCAGTTCTCAGCGCAGAAAGTAATCTGATTTGGCATGTAGGCCCCAGTTGTCTGGACAGAAATACCAGGTAAGGAATAGAACAATCCGCTTAGATACTCTTCTGAAACTATTAAGAGTGTCTATTCCCAGCTGTTTTAATTCTGTGTTCACAAGGGAACAGACTGGGGCATCCTCTTTTCCACTGACTGTTCAAGCCCAAGAGTAGGAAGTGATTTGTGTAAATGCTTGATGCCGGTAACCTTGTTAGATGAACCTTCTGTCTGGGGCAGAAAACACAGGGCCTTGTGGGGGTTGGGAAGCCATTTGTGGGTTATAAACAAGGAAGTGAGAGAAAATGTGGTGCTATTTATAGATTTATAAAATATGAAATCAGAAGAATTCCTCTACTTTAGCTATTTAAGTTAAAAAGAGTCACTTGTTTTCCATTCATTAAAACTTTGGAAACACACCAAGATAGTATATTAGTCAGGGTTCTCCAGAGAAACAGACCAATAGGATACATATAAATAATATATATTTCATATTAGGATTTTGTATATATATATAATTTATATATTTAAATTTATATCTATTTAATTAAATATTTATATATTTAAATTTATATATGAATGGATTGGCTCTTATGGTCATGAGGGGCAAGCCAGCAGGTTGGAAACTGAGATAAGAGTTGATGTTACATCCTTGAGTCTGAATTCCACAGAGTAGCAGTCTGGAGATTCAGGCAGGGTTTCTATGTTGCTGTCTCCAGGAGAAGTCCTTTCTGTTCAGGAAACCTCAGTCCTTGCTCTTAAGGCCCTCAGCTGATTGGATGAAACTCACTCACATTAGGAGGGTAATCTGCTTTACTCAAGGTCTACTGATTAAACGTTAATCACACCTAAAAAAGCAGCTTCACAGCAACATTTAGACCGGTGTTTGGCGAAACAGCTGGGCCAGGTTGACACATAAAATTAACCATTGCAGATAGTAAAGGCTTACAATGTTACCCTTAGTTTAGAGGTGAATTTATTAGCCCAGGGAAGTCAGTTGGCCATTTTGCTTTAGGCCTACAATCAGTAAGAGAGAGGAACACTCTCCTTATCTGCTTCACACTTGGAAGGGGAGGCATAAGGTAGCAGGAGCATTTTATAGCCCCCTAGAAATCCAAGGTGATAAGTACCACTATTTGAACACTTCCCTTTTTGTCCTAATATCACACAATCCTTTTATTGACAACTTTGTGATAAGGGCTAATGCCCTTTAGCTTCATTATTGACATTGTGGAAACCTAATTGATGTTTTGTTAGTTAACTGGAATTTTCCACCTTAAAATGAATGTCTCTACTTCTAATGAACAATATTTTCTTCTTAGGAGGAAATATTTACAAAATCCCAATGATTATGTTTGCAGAAGATAAAAAAGGATGTTGGGATGGGTTCTGCAAGTTTTTTAACAATTTTGTTTGATGACATTAAAGGGAGAATTTCCTTCCTACTTTCTTGGTTTAAAAGTCTTTCCCTGTACATTTTGGAGCCATGGTGATAAATACACCAACAACAGAGAAACATAGATATAGTCCCAAGCTCATTACATATCATCTACAGTTGACCAAAAAGTTCTAGTTTCTTAGAAAAATCAACTCATTACTTAGTTACATAAAATTTAAAGGTCACTTTGTGATTAATTATTTGAAATAAAAATAGTCATAACAATTTCTAATAATCTTCCATAAATTTTCTTTTAAACTCTGACTCTAAAACTTATTTACATCAGGTTTTAACAAAACAAATATCACCAAGGGTGTTATCAGTTGCTAGTGTCCAATGCTAATAAACATGAGTTTGAGTCCCATGTGAGCCATGGGGGTTTTAAAGCCCAGGTTTTAGAGTACATCTCAAGGTTTTAGACTGTATCTCTGAGCCTTTGAAATATATCCTAAGGGAACCTGGCAAGAGGAATGGGTAAATTGATATACACACATGCTCCTGTGAGAAAACAATTCCGAGTTGCCGGTTGTTGGAGTGTGGTGTTGGATAAATTATGTTATTGCCCTGTCAGGGATGGATGTGAAGGGCCAGGATCTTTCTGTCTGCATCTTATCTGTTTTTTAAATGAGATTTTGACTTTTTTTTAAAAACCAACTAGCCAGGAATAAAGTTATCGCTGTACATATCAAAGTAGACAATAAAGGTTATTACTATTGTTTACTAGAATTTTAAGATCTTTTCCCCTCCCTCACCTACATTACTCACAAATTCTAAAGGCTGAAAACTGAACTTTAACTAATTTGATTCATCATCTAATCCTGACTTTTATATGCAGGATTCATGTAAATGAATATTCTTCCTTTGTTAATGAGACCTAACCCATAATGGTCCCATTGCAACACTATTGTGCGGTGAAATGGAAACTTTTTGTGAGTCTAAGGTTTGCAGGAGAACCCCCTATGTGACAAGTACTGAGGACAAATATTCAAAGCAATCCCTTACCCTCAAGGAGTTCACAATGTCATGGGGGACTGAGATAAAGGAACACTTGATTGGACTCTTTTAACCGAGGGGGCCAGTAGTAACACAAGATAGGTTAACTGACACTGTCTCTTAGGATTTTGAATCTTAGAGAGTGTCTTAAGGAAAGAAAATGGTTGGAGGCTTCATTCCCATGGTCATGTCCTGAAGAGATTATCCAACCTGCCTCGATGACAGGTCATGGCTTCCCTGCCTTCTTTATCCTGCAAGAAGTTAGTTATCAAGTTTCTTTTGATTTTGTGAGCTACTTCATTCCATATCTTGCCAATAAACTCCTTTAAAATTGTGGTTTATGTTGTTTAAAACCAAAGAATTCCTGATATGGTATCATTTAATATGAACAGCTTTCTCTGGCCCTCGTTATTCTGCCCATACCTTTATCCTTTCTTCATATAAATTTCACTCTGTCATTCTCTACATTTTCCTCTAGGGCATAGTGATTGCCATTTGAGGGAGATTCTTGGCCCAGTTGAGGCAGACCTGGATTTTCCCTTATTACATTAATCACAGTGGGTAGGAATTTGAAGAGCTATCATTTATTAAGAATCTACTGTACGTATGTTACCTCATTTAATTATTACAGCAAGCCTATGTAATAGGTACTATAGTTCCTTATATTGATAGTTAAAGAAGCAGAGTTCAGACAAGGTAAGGAACCGGTCCAAGGTTACACAGCAGGAATATATCAGAGCTCCAGTTTGAACCCACATCTACCTGACTTCAAAACTCAGTCTTTCCTTGAGGCTTCTCTGCTACCCTTCTCTAAGACCACAACTTTGATAACTTGCACACATTACTTTAGCTTTGTGAATCTTGGTTTCCTTATCTATAAAATAGGAATATGAATACTGTGTTCCATAGTTGTGATTACTAAACGGGATAATGCACAAAAAACCTTTAGCTTTTATAAGTGGTCAAAAACTGTGAGTGCTTTGTAGTTCAATTTCCAAATTTGATAGGTAAATCTGGATCTCAGAGACTATGGGAATTCAAAATCTCAGTTGAATCTGTCATTTCCAATTATCCCTTAACGAACTTCTCACCAGGGTGTAGCTGTGGAAAAATTTTGAATTCTATTCTCTCCTTTCTTCTCTATCCTCACACCTTTCCAAACTCCTGGAAGAAATGCTAACAAACAATGTAATGCCTATACTATGACATCAATGGCAAGGACCGTTCATGAATTCAAGCTCTGAGAAGTGGGCTGTAGTCTTCTACACATTTGCCTCTAAGATTACATATTTGCCTATTTGTGTTTCACATGTCATTTGTCAGTTTAATAAATATATTTTTTGATATAACACTTTAGAGTACATCTAAATTTGTATGTCTAAGGTTTTGTAATTTTAGAGGTAATTTTTAGTTTGGCAGTTGAAAATAACAGCTCCTCTACCTCATAGTGTTGCTGTGAGGATTAAATAAAATAATACATGACAATTGTTGTGCCTAGAACAGAGTAAGTAGTCAAGAACTGTTAGCTATGATTATTATGACACGTTTACATTTCCAGTATTTTGAACATAACTGATGCCTAGCAAATGTTTACTGAATTGAACAGAGTCATTAGGCCACAAGGAGAACACACTTCATGGTAGAGTGAGTAGCTGAAAAGTATTTTATGTTACACAATGTTTGAATGTAAACTGGGGGAAAAAATAAAATTCAAATTAAACTTTAAAAAATAATCTGATCAACTTTTCTAGTGTGCTTTTGGTTATGACCATGTTAGAAATTATTGACTCAAATGAAACTTTTGGTTTTAGCTTCAGGTTTAAGTTTTACTCATTTTCCTTATTACCAAGAAGCAATATCTGAACTTAGTGGGTAAGAGGAAAGTCATACTTTTGAAATGCACTAAATTCTAAAGGTGCTTCATTGTCCCCACAACTGTAAATGAAGCCCATATCCTTTCCTTCTGCCCAAGGTGATGGTAAAAACACCGCAGAAAATACATATTATCAGCATTTATTTTATAAGTCTTTGTCAAAGTGGCGTTATTGTGTGAATCACTTGTTTAGAGCTGGTAGATGAGATATCACAACTCTGTAGCCTTGGGAGCATTAGATACCCATGTTGATCTCTATTGGGTTGTGGTTAGAGTGGCTGGGGGAGGGCCTGAAAGTAGGGAGGCTAGAAAGACTCAGGGTGGTGGTGGTGTAGGATTTATTGGAACAAGGTGAAGGCAGAGGGGAATAACTGAAAGCGTGATAAATCAAGGTCTGTTGGGGGAAATTGAAAGTACAAACAGTAGGGAGGGAATTTATAAATGTCAAGGCCTATGGAGGTACAGGGAAGGATGGAGAAGTCTGGGTCATAGAGTCAAGACTTCAGAGCTGAGTCAGAATCACAAGGATGTGGAAAAATCAAACAAGCCTGATGGCCTCAAATCCCATTGTATTTGCAGATCATGCATGGCAAGTCTGCCACTAGACTGACTCCAGGACAGGGCAGACTACTAACCGAAACAAGGCTTGCCATATGTAAGCAGAAATCTCATTATCACTTTGGAAGTGATGAGAGATTTTCCTGAGCAAGAGGTTTCATCTTTTATAATAATATATTTCTATGCTGCCTCCTGTCTCAAATCTATGGTGGAAGAAAAGACAAAAATTGAAATAACACAAGAGAAGTATCATCCCATTCCATCTGAATGGTTCTCTCAAACTTTGTCCCCAACTCTGGCAACAAGAAACATATTACAGGAAATAGCATGGTAGAAGCAGTTTTCGGATGGTACTTTTTTGCATACTGACATTGACTGTTGTATGAATGAATTTTTATTTCTATCTATAACTGATGGGAATATCGACTTCTTTCATAAAGAATATAACTTTCAAAATAAATCTATAAAAATTTAATAAATACATATGTTTATATTACATAAAATATGCTTTTAATATCTAAATGTTATATACTTTGAAAATATATAATATAAAATATATACATACATTTATATATTTATATGTAAAAGTCTAAAAATATGATAAGCAGCAATAAGATTTATTGAGATTTAAAAAATTATTTTCACCATGGTTCTTGACCCACTTCTAGTTCTCATGTAACAGAGTACTAATAACACACACTGTTACTAAAAAGGAAAATAATGTGTGAGGGCTCCAAAGGAAGGGAGATAACTAAAAAACTAGAGATATTTTACATTTTAAGATGATAAACAGTACTGAGAAAAAACTCTGCTGCCTCATCATTCTGTATGATTTCTCTAGGACAGTGTTTTTCTCTCTGTAAAACATATTTATTAGTAGCTGCTAAAACCAGTCTACTGACATTTTTAAAATTTTTTATTGTGGAAAATCTAAAGCATGCACAAAAGAAGAGAAAAAGTGTAATAAATTCTCATGAACCTATTATGCAGCTTCAAGAATTATCAATATTTTTCCAATCTTGTTTCATTTAGACCCTCACTTTTTTGGGGGGAGGGGTGAGAGTATTTAAGCAAATTCCAGACATTGTCTCATTTCATCCATAAATATTCATTATGCATTGCTAATTGAACGAGTATGTTTTATGTACCAACCATGTCATTATCCCAACTTACAAAATTAACAATAATTTTTAATATTCAATCCATATTCAAATTTACTTCTCTCATATATTTTTAAACAACATATCTCACTTATTATAATTAAGCAAAAATGTGAGAAATTATTGGAAAATATAAAAGACTTTTGAAAAAACATGTATACTAATGATAATATTTTGATAATGATAATGATGATGGTGATGAGGACAGCCTTGTGATCTATTATAGTAAAAACACACACACACACACACACACACACACACACACACACACACACACACACACACACACACACACACACACACACCCCTAACTCCACTATAAACTCCATCCTCTCAGGGACCAGTTCTTCCATTGTTTTTGCAACCTCCTGCAGTATTGCATTCACTCTACAGATGCTTGCTCCACGAATGAGCCCTCACCTTGCTGCGCTCCTCCCATCCGAGCCCTCGGAGCGGATTTCGGGCCTGGAGACCACCTCCGCATCTCCTGGAGGCCGCGGAGTCCCGCGGCGTCGCCGGTCTCTGCCGCTCGGTGGCTGCGTGTCTACGCCAGGCTCGGGCCAGGTTCGCCGGCCTCGGTCAGTGGCTGAACGCCCCGCCAAGGGCTGGGCCCCGGGCGTGGGGCGCGGGGATGGACCCCTTCCCCGACTTCCTCCCCTTTCTCGTCCTTCCCTGGCCTCCCTTTGCAGCATAGTAATAATGGATTGAGAAAGTCTTTTTATTTCGTTACTTCATTAAGTAAACGTCTTTGCTTCTTACTGAGCGACCCTAGTGTCTGGCCTTCAGTTCCCTTTAAGTAAAACAAGGGAACCGAAATAGATGGGGGTTTTCAAACTGTGATTGGGTTCCTAGGTGTCTCAGGAGCCGCTGTTTAAAAACAATCTAAAACAAACAAAGCAAAATATAACAACAGAACACTTCTCTCCTCCACTCTCCCGTCAAAAAACTAACCTCAAAAAACCCAACAACAAAAAACCCCTTGTAAAATCTCTGAGGCAGACAACCCTCCACTGTTCTTTCAATGCTAACATGCGATGCTTTGAATTTTTTTCATTTTCTTTACAACACATAATTTTTTCATCTGTAATGATTTTCATCAATTGGGAATTTTACTTCAACAATTTCTTTATATACATTTCAAAACTTGTGTGCATTATTTCCATTAGCTGATTAAAGCAGCTTATGTAAAAAATCATCACCACACAAATTCCATTTCAGAGAAAATTCTAGAATCTAGACCAAAGATTAGGGTTTTAGGCCCAGGTGTGCCACTGTTTTGTCTTGAGCAATTCATTTGAGCAACCTCACTTTTGATCTCTGAAGAGTGAACTAGGACCTGAATGATATCCATGTCTCTTTCCTGTTTTGAGTTCTCAGGACACCCATGCTTGTTGAACTGTTGGCAAGCTGATTATAGTCAGACCCTAGGCTGCATATAGGTTTAACTGCCTAGGATGGTGCCTTGGCTCCCAAATGGAGGGTTTTGTTTTTCCCTCTTGTGGCTTTGGCCACTCCTGTCTTCATTGACCTTATCAATAGGAAGCAGGTTGAGTCATTTGCTGATGGGTTAGTGGGGGTTCACAGGGTTCCTTGCTGATACCATCTGAACCTAGGTCCCAGGAAGGAACCCATGGCCACACCGCATTACAAGAAGATCAGGCTAAGACCATATTCTTGTTTCCTTTATAAGAAGCCACTCATCAAAACGTACCGGTCTACTAAGGCTGCTAACTATTTTTGACAAAGAAAACTGTAAGTCTGGTGCCAAAAAACTTAAGTGAGATAGGATGCAAAACAGGAGGTTGCCTGGGGTGAACAAAGGGTATACAACTGAAACCTCCTTATAGGGTGAACTTTCTTGGATTAAAAAAAATGTTCACTTAGTTTTCTCAAGGAGGTCAGGAAAAGCATTAATGACAAACCTCTGATTTAACCGACAGGTCTGAGATCTTCCTGAATAACTTCTACCTAATCTAGGAAAAGTCTGTCGAAGCAAAAGATAGATGTGTTTTCCACATTAAGACTACTCAATTTACAAGTTAATTTCCTAGGTAGTTTCTTGGTGACATAGATATAGACAGGGTAGTATTTCTCTAAGCATATTGAAATTGCTGTTATCCCCAAACCCAGTAAATTCATATCAAAAGCTCATTTCTTTTTTGAATTATGAAATAGGGTTCTTTAAATATTTTAACACGTTATTTGCCAAAGTGCTCTAGGAATTTTATTTGATTTAAAAATATTAAAGGTTGAGGGTCCTTATATACCTTTCAAAAGAATGTAGCATTTGGAGATTTTTAATCATTAATAATAACTGTTCATTTTTTAAAAGTTAATTAAAAAGTTTTAGTTTGAGCAGCTGAGTATAGTCTGGTGTCAAGGAAACTAGAATTCCTGGTTTTCTTTAGTGGGGAATGGTGTTAGAGACTAACATCTGGGCCCTGGAGGTGTTCATTGCTACTATGATAACTTTGCCTTTAAGCCTTTCTGTGAACATGACTAAGACATATATGCAAATATATAGACATATATGCCCATGCTATATGTATATGTATATACACATACATAAATATGTATACAGACACATATACATGCATATACAAGTATATATATTAGAAATCTTAAGTCCATGCTGATAATACCAATTCAGATCCATTCTCACAGGGTTTTGCCTTCTCTATTCTATGTTAGTTTGTCCCTTTTTCAACAGTGAGAAAACCATGGCTCCCAACAACCTTGATACATTTCTTTACTTGCTATAAGTCCTATAACATATATAAAATAATTTCAGAATTTCTTTGCCCATACCATTAAAAACAAACCTATTAAAAAGAGTTCACTTTGCTGTACACCTGAAACTAACACAACATTGTAAATCAACTAAACTCCAAAAAGTTTTTTAAAAAAAGAGTTAAAAAATGTGTTTACTTTTCTCCATCCTTTGCTTTATGCCTTGTCTAAGACTGAGGGTCAAACACTGTGATCATAACTTACTTGGAGTAGTTCTCTCCTTGCCATCCCATCCCTATAATGTTATGTTTTTCTTTTGAAATAAGATTGAGTTCATTTGTTCCAGTTTACTTTCAGTTTTAGTTTTTTTCTCCTTATTCTTTTAAAAATATGTATGTTCATTCTTTGAGTATGTAGAACATTAACATAATTTCAAGTCAAAACTAAAAAAATAGAAATTCACAGAGACATGTCACTGCCTTACATGTCCCTTCCATTCTGTTCCCCTCACCCCTTGTAGGTAACCAACTTCATTATTTTCAGGTTTCTCCTTTCTTGTTTCTTTTTGTAAAGATACGCAGGTATATGTACAATTTCTTACTTCCTTGTCTTTCGTTACACAAAAAGTAGCATACTATATATGCTCTTACGCATTGTACTGTTAGTCACTTCACAATATCTTTAGGAAATTGCTTCACATGAGTTCATAGAGATCTTTCTTATTCTTTTTTATGGCTTCATGGAATTTAGAGAGCAGCAATGAGACAGAGATTTAGAGAGAGAGAGAGAGAGAGGGAGGGAGAGAGAGAGGGCTACTGCTGTATGATGTGGGGATCTGGGGGAGAGAGATGTGTAAAAAACATTTTTGGAAGTTTTTCTCTGGGTTGTGAGGCATCACTGTATTTCTCTATCCCCTAAGAAAACTTTCAGAAAAGGCCACTTTTCTGTTGTACTGGATATGTCATTTTGCCGAAATAGGTTTGAAAGTGTAACAAGAGGGTTGATTTTATTTGAGTTTTAGGAGAGGACCAATGATATTATACAGGGGGTCACTTAAAAGTCCTGTTTCAACTGTGGCTAATGGTATAGATCCTTCTAGATCTGGTTGGGCTATATTCAAATCCCTGTCCTCTGGGAATTTGAAGGCTCATCCTAGGCAGGATTAGCTGTGTGAGCAGAGTTACAGAGTCAGAATGACATGACATAAAAATTTCAGTGACAGCCTGGGATCCAGAGGGTTAGATGCTGATGTCAGAGCTGGGTTGTTGTGCCAGAATCTGAGAACTGGAGATGAAAGGAGGCCCAAACATTTCAAGAGTAAACAGGGAGGGACTCAGGATGATCTTCCAGCTAGAACAAGTGCTGCTGTTCATAGCTTCTTTTGAAGTTCTGGTTGGGGCGTGGTGGGTCACTTGAGTTTAATGAACCTGAGACACAGAGAGAACTCCAAGGACTAAGATAGAATGCCACAGAAAAGGTCCAGAGAGGGAGTTGCAGTGGGTAAAATATCAGTGTGAAGAGGAAATATTTGAATTTTATTTCTGTATTTTATGAAGGATCTGAGATGGAATGAGATAAAGCAGCCTTGTCAAATTATAGAATACCCAAACTCAGACTCCTGTGTAGAAACATCTGAAAACTAAATTATATTTTAAATGTTAGGTAGTAAATACAAATAATTCATTCCTCAAGAGGTTGAAAATATATATGCTTAATTTCCAGTATAAATTCTTAGTTGAGTGATTTGAAAATAACTAAGAGAAAGTAGAGACATTCAAATATTCTTTTTTCTTTTTCAGTAAGATAGGAGGTAAAAGCATATAGCTTGATAAATTGGAAAACAAATCTTTCACTTCTTCTTTCTTCACTCCTTTCCTCTTTCACTATTAAAATTGTGACAAACATTTACATTAAAACTTGAAAGCCAGGGGACTTCCCTGGTGGCACAGTGGTTGAGAATCTGCCTGCCAATGCAAAGGACACGGGTTCGAGCCCTGGTCCGGGAAGATCCCACATGCCGCAGAGCAGCTAAGCCCGAGAGCCACAGCTACTGAAGCCTGCGCACCTAGAGCCCATGCCCCGCAACAAAAGAAGCCACCTCAGTGAGAAGCCCATGCACCGCAAGGAAGAGTAGCCACTGCTCAACGCAACTAGAGAAAGCCTGCATGCAGCAACAAGGATCCAATGCAGCCAAAAATAATAAATAAATAAATTAAAAGAAAAAAACTTGAAAGCCAAAACAAAAATATACTTAGTAAAATTTGTCAAAGGGCTATATTTAAGGGCCAATTTTAGAGTTAAAAAATACAAAGGGAGCTCATTTTAATTTAAATTTGCAGATGGTCATAACATTTTTTCCCTGAGTTTGTTTTTGCCGTATTTTTCTAACCTTGCTTGTGCCACTGGCACCTTTGGCTGTCAGATGACGCCTAGGGACTTCTCTAAATAATGAATTTTTTAAACAGATAGGATAAAACACAAACGACTACAAAAAGAAGCCAATTATATTAAAATATAGTTATCAAAAAATATAAACATTGTGATATAGTAATATATACACTCTTTAAAATTAATGCATTAAGTAACAGGGAAGTATATAGGTCTATCACAATGAGTAATATGATTCTGATGAGATGACTATAAACAATATTTTGTGATATCTGCAATAATTACTGTGTGACATAAACATATCTGAGATTTATATTGGTAAAAAGTCAAAGTTATTATTATCACTAACATGGTTTGTTGTTTACACTCAAAATTGAAAGCAATGCTAGATCCCAGTTAATGAAAATAAATATGTAAATTTTTCCTATTCAAGTTCATAGACTCCCTGAATTCTATGAGTTATGGACCCCTCTTAAGAACCCCTGCTCTAAGGAATCATTATATTTTATAACTCAATGGTAAAAGTATGGAGCACAGTTCCATGTTCACTTCAGCATTATTCAGAATAGCCAAGATATGGAAACAACCAACGTTGTCTATCAGCAGATAAATCAATAAAGAAAATATGGTAAATACATACAATAGATATTATTCAGTCTTAAAAAAGGAGAAACCTTGCCATCTGTGACAACATGGATGAATCTGGAGGACATTATGCTGACTGAAGTCAGCTAGTCACAGAGGGACAAATATTACATGATTCCATTTATATGAGGAATCTAATAGTCAAACTCATAGAAGCAGAAAATACAATAGTGGTTTCCAGGGACTGGGGGTGGGGAAAATGGGCAGTTACTGTTCAATGTGTAGCAAGTTTCAGTTATGAAAGACGTATAAGTTCTAAAGATCTGTGGTACAACATAGCACCTATAGTTAACAACACAGTAGTATTGTGCCCTTCAAAATTTGTTAAGAGGGTAGATCTCATATTAAGAGTTCTCACCACAGAAGAAAAAAGAAGAGTATAAAAGCACAGAAGAAAATTTTAGGAGGTGTTGGATATGTCTATTCCCTTGATTGTGGTGATGATGTCATGGGTGTTGCATATCTCCAAACTCATCAAATTGTATAACATTAAACATGTGCAGTTCTTTGTATATCAATTACACCTTACTAAAGCTGTTAAAAAATCACAATTAAAAAAAGCATGGATCAATGATACAAGCCTACAGAAATAAACATGCCCCCATGTGTTGCCTGGCCACTTCCCCCAGTGCATTTCTAATTTCAATGATTAGATTTTTCATTTCCAGGAATTTTATTTTTTAAAAATCTGCCTGGTAATTTAAGTCTCATTTCCTTTTATATATTTTTGTATTTTATTTCTTTAAAATGTTTATCACACATTTAATATTTTGACTACTTGTTAAAATTTATTATTTCTACTGACCTTCATTTATAGTGTCTGGTTTTATTGTGTGTAAACACCATGTGCCTTGACATCTTATTTGTGGGAATTCTTTGAGGACTGAGTTTAATGTGCTTTCCTCTAGAAAGAATTTATATTTACTTCTGTCAGGTGTGGGTAGAGGGGGAGGACTGAGGAGAGGTAGCACCAACACAGGAATCTTGTAAATTAAATCATCAGCTTTATTTTTGTTTTTAAGGTCCAAATGGTATTGTGACCAGAAGGTCCTAAATCTTTGTGAGCACAGGATTATGGCTAGTAACTTTCTGGGTAGATATACATTTTTTTACCCAGAATTAAGGGTAAGAAAGGAAATATCTAATGCCCCTTTGAAGGTGTGTTCTTCTGAGAGTCCTGGATTTAGGTTTTTTTCCCCACCTTACTGGTTCTCTGATTGGGGGTCCACTGTGGGTTGGCAGATGCCCACAAGACAAATGCTGTCTCAAGCACCCGCTTCCCTCTCTGCATATGTTTTTTATCATTGTTTCTGGCCTCTGAGGATTTCCCTGACTTTTCCCCATACTCAGCAATGCATTAGTTTTTAAAAAATTACTTTATAAGGCTGTGTGCACACGTGTGTGTACGTGTGTGTATGTGTGTGTGAGATATTCTCTACTGAGAGGATTTCTTTGGACACCTAGAACACTGTATTGTCAGATCCGGTTCTGACTGGCTTTTTATCTCGTTTAATCTTTACAATAATACTATGAGATAGCTCTTATGTTCCCCTTCATTATAAATGTAGAAAAGAGAATCAGCGAGAGAGGCTAAACTGCTACATTAATACAGCAAGTCAGTGGCAGAACTGAGATTTAAAACTGTATCTGCCAGGCCACCAAGTTCATGTTCTTTCCTTTTTGCTGCCCTGGATTTTATCCTGTGCCTTGACGTAGCATTATATTATGTGCATTATACTAGAATGTTAGGTCCAGTATGGAAGAGATGTTTAGCTGTTTTGCCCTTTCATGTACACCCAGTATCTGAAGCAGAGCCAGCACATAGAAGAAGGTCAATAAATATTCATCAGAAGAACAAATAGATGAATTTTTATGTTACCATATAAAATTCATAATGATAATTTTTTTTTTTCAGTCGATCTTTGACTTCACAATTTATTTTTTATTTTGCATAATGATGGGCATAATGATAATTTTTGAGGCTGTGTAACGTACTAATGAGTTGACTGATTGGGGCAGTGTATTTTAAAATTTATACTAAGATATTGTACTATCTGTCTTCAAAGTGCAAAAATTTTCAGAAACTGGCCAATTATTTTCTTTTCTTGTACTATCTCTGTCCCATATTGGCCAAATCCTTTTCAGTGTTTTTGCTTTGTTTTCTTTCTTTTTCTCAGCAAGTCACATCACGACATCCCTGCATTGTGACTCTCCACGTTGGGCTGGTGGGCTCCCTGCTTCTGGTTTTGAGGGCTTTGGAGGTGGTTTCCCTTTCATCTCCTGCACTATTCTTTGTAGAGATTAGTCACAACAGCAATGTGATCTCAGGCATTCCTTCTGCTGTGCAGCTGACCATGAAGCAAAGTAAAAGGGCAAACTATTTATAAGTCAAGCAGTTACAGGTGCAGAGGACAGATAAGAGTTTAGCTTTGTCCAGGTTGGACACAGAATTGAGCTTCGTAGGCTGGTTTTTAGATTTAAGATGTTAATACACACAGAAATGATGCCAAAGTGCCTATATTTATGGAATGAATGTTGATTAGTCACAGGTTTTATCTTTTTTTTTTTGCTTCCTTTTTCAGTTCCTTTCTTGCTCTCTTGCAACCCTGTATTAATTCACTTTTATTTCTGTAACAAAAAAAACCCAAAATATGTATTTATGTTCCTAGCACTTTGCAGGCACAGAGTGTACACAAACTAGTAAGACAGGGAATCCACATGGAAGATGGGAGGACATACTGTTCGAAATATCAAGAATCAAGAGCTAGTTCTATGCTATTTTTGTCCAATACATATTTCATGACAGGTTTGACTCTTTCTTTGATGTCTGTGAACCACCTATTACTTCAGGAGAATTTTGTTACTGATTAAGATTTTTTGCCTTGGAGCCTTAAGCTGCTATGACAGATGTGTTGAATTTTTTATAAAGCTTGAATAAGTAAGACACAGTACCTGTATTGAAGCTGCATGCAGTGCATTTGAGAAAATTGTTTTTTCTGTAAGGAAACAACCCCCTATCACCCTGACTCTAGGCAATGAGTCTTCAGATGCGTTTAGGAAATGTGGTAATGGTTGCTGCCTGTTATCTCTAAGTGTGACTAAATTGAGTTGAATAAATATTTATTGAGAGACCAAAAAGAAGAGCCTCCCAGTGTCTGCATTAGGTTTGATACAAAGGCTGACTGTAATGGGGGAGGAGAGCCATCAGAAGAGACAGGAGTAAATTCATGGTGGCAAGAGAATTCAGGAATCTGTGGTAGCTATGATCATACACATATTTCACGGTATAGTGGAGAAGCAAGTTGGTGCACCATTTCTGAAAGGGCTTGGAATACTTGGCTGCAAGTGGCGAGTTACATATGACCAACACTATTAGGCCTTGGCATTTCATCCAATAATGAGTCAGTGTCAGGTGAGGTTCTGACGCAGCAGGAGTGCTGTGCCAGCAAACATGTGCAACCCTGAAGAATAGTCTCCATCTGATCTTTGGCTATGACGTGATCAGAGAAAGTAGTCTGAATTGTGGGGCTCCTTAAAGTTTCTAAGCAGAGTTCTGTTCAGCAAGTTTTCTCCTGAAAGGTGTGAGTAGCTGTGAGGGGCCACACCGGTCCAAACCCCCATCCAATTCCCAAATCACAAAGCATTCCCATTCATTTCTTATGGTGCTTCAAGAGACACATGGAGTACCAAGGCCATGTGGATATTTCTTCTTTAAATTTTGGAAATGATGTCTATTGAGTGTAGGAAGTATGATTTCTAAGGTCCTTTGACCACTTGGTTTCAATAGATGTTGAAATCACTTGCAGAACTTCCAGACAGTGCAAAGGTACTCTATTACTTGAAAAACAAATGATGAGTTGGGGAGACGTTCTTTATCTATACCACTGTCATCATTTTAACCTTTATATTAAGGAGCTAGCAATTATAGACATTTGACTCTTGGAGGCCATCAATGGCTGGGCCTAGATCTGTGATTTTCAAATTAGGTACTAATTGGGTGGGAGTAGGGATACAGTGGTGTCATTTAGGGACTGGACACAATAAATCCTAAAATCCTTAATTTGTATCTTATTTATTATTTAAACAAATATGTATTAAGCACCTACTGTGTGGGGTGGGGATGTTGCTAATTTGCATCAAGAGAATCTATAATATTTATAATAAGGTAGTCTCTGTTTATTACCCCCATTTTATAGATGGCAACTCAGAGGTTGAGAAACTTACTGTAGCTGGTCAGGTGGCAGAGCCTGGACTGGAAAGGGGAGTCTGGTGCTCTTCCCATTGCACAAAACTTCTTCCACAAATGCCAAGGGCAGCTGGATGTTGGCATTCTTTTCAAACTCCAGTTAAAGTGACTCTTCAGCAATTGGGGTTGTTGTTTGAAATAGTTTTGTTTGTTTTGTATCCTTCCTCTATAGGAAAAGGGAAATACGACTCATCAACGTGGTTGAAGAAGACAGGTAGCTTGACCTGAAAAGACATCTGCAAATATTCTGATCACCTTGTAAATTCTATCAAATAAATGTTTAATTTTGTTTTTTTAAAGTTTGGGTTGCTTTTCTGGATTTTTTTTTTTTTTTTTGGTACGCGGGCCTCTCACTGTTGTGGCCTCTCCCATTGCGGAGCACAGGCTCCAGATGTGCAGGCTCAGTGGCCATGGCTCACGGGCCCAGCCGCTCCGCGGCATGTGGGATCTTCCTTGACTGGGGCACGAACCCGCGTCCCCTGCATCGGCAGGCGGACTCGCAACCACTGCGCCACCAGGGAAGCCCCTGGATCTAGTTTTTAAATGTCATTGTTGACATTTATTTTACTTAACATTTTTTTTGGAAGAACCAGAACTTCCCAATTTGGGGGTGGTAGTATTTGTTGAGTAGTTATTATGTGCCAGGCACTGCTACGTGTATTCTTTTTAAGCTGTCACAACAACCCTGTGAGAAAAATACTATTATTATCTTAATATTAAGATAAGAATATTAATTAATGGATAAGAATATTGAAGCACAGAAAAGCGACCTGCCCAAGGTGATGCAGGTAGCAGGTAGGAAAACTGGGACTTGAACTTGGGCTGACTGGCTCCAGAGAATGTTTTTAACTACAGTATTAAAATACTTTGTCCTGGCACTGTACTGATGAGTGTGTGACCCTTCTTAGGTCACTTAATGGCTGTGGTCTTCAGATTCATTATTAGCACTGGATAATTTATTTACTTAGCAGTACCCTTTATTTACATACATGCCTTTGTTTAATCCTCACCCTACAACATAGAGTCCTAAACATAGATAACATTATTATTGTCCTCACTTTACATACGGGGAAATTAGGACTTAGAGAGGTCAAGTAACTGCTAAAGGTGGCATAGCTGGTGAAAGAACTGAGATTCAAACCCTTTGTAAGGGCTTATACAGCCTTAAATGTCCATACATTGAATCCTTTTTTTAAAATTTTTAAAAATTTCAAAGTTATAGTGATAACATGTTTGTTCCATAAAGCTATTCTTCCAAGATGTGACCTTAATCTACAAATGGTTGCAAATGTTTGGGAACCATTGACAAATAACAGCAGTCTTAACAATGAAACTGTGCTATTAATATTATATTATTATTTTTTTGAGGAGTCACATGTAGCAAACAGGATGTAGCTGGACATGTTAGGCAGGCTGTTACTAACCCAGAAGACTAAAAGGGATTAAATTCTCATTATTACTCATAGTTAGTCCCCAAATATCTCTGTATGTTCAGTTTCTCAGCTTCTTCAGTTTGGCAGGAAGTTTTAAAGAACCAAACAGCATGCCCTTCCGCCCCTGGCATATTCATAAGCTATTTTGGGGTGAGTCATCGGAATTCTGTGGTTTGTATATCCTGAAGGAAGAGAAGAGACACTGTATGGTTAGCATTTATTTGAAACAGCTAGTTGGGAAAAAAATTCTTTGATAAAAGTTCAACATTAGGTAAGAAATACTTGTGGAAGGATCTTTCTTCTGTTGTTATAAAGATTCAGCTCATAGTCGTCTCTGGGAATATCACACAAATCTAATTCTCTAGCCTATGCATGTTCACAGCTTGACCTAGTGCTTGCAGTAGCCCTGATCTCGTATTTAGTTGGGGGTAACTCACAGAGAATAAACAACTGGTTGAATGACTCTTCTGTCCTTGGAGTCTCTGCTCCCTAATGTGAGTGAAAGTAATGCTCTAAGTTGGGTAGAATTGTAGCCATAAGAAAACAGAAAGCAAGCCAAATCTCTGAGGTCTGTTGGATAATATCACCAATATAATGGTTGTGGATTATGATTCAATAATTACAACAGTAAAAAAATAAGTGGGAAAGAATTAGTTTTTCTCCTTGTAGCTACAAGGGAGCCTAAGGGGGAATTTCAGTCATTAAACACATTTTTTTTTCATCAGGAGAAGAAACTGATTATTAATGGAAGAAGGAAAGAAATACAAGTTAGTTGGCTACTTATGGTGTGCCAGATGCTGCAATAGCACTCCAAAGTCTCATAAATACTATTTACATCTGGGGAAAATATTATTTTCAGAAGCTGAATTGAGCCTATGGTTCACAGTATTAGTGGTCCGTAAGGCAGGTACAAGGAAAGGAAGTGGTGATATTTGACACCCATGCTTAATCAGTTACCCATTTGATTATGAGACTACTGTTTGGTCCTTAAAATGGTTTTAGATGGAACATGAATAGGGCATTACATAGCATTGAAATACATAATGAATGATGCCTTCTTTTTAATTTCCTCTCACTTTTCTAATTATGTCAAATAGGAAATTTCCGTTTGACATAAGTGAGATTTGAAATCTTCTCAGAGCAGGCAACCACATCTCCCTAGACTTGCATAACTACCTATTCCTAGCACTTCTTCGTACAGTTACATTTTATTGATGGCAAGTGAAATTGGTTTTCCATTTACATGGAGTAGACATTTAAAAATGTATCCATATGGAAGAGTGAGTTGATTTTTAAAATATTAATTAAATAATAATACAAGTGATGAACTGAATGGGCAATGGGGAACTGACCTGAAGAGGTTACTCAGCATATAAAACTTTATAACTTTGGTAAAAGGCGATGGTTTCACAAATGAATACAGAAAACATAGCTTGTTCAAGTCCTACCTGCTGGTCCAGAGCAGTCCTTCTCAAAGTGTAGTCCGTAGTCCAGCAATTGTCTGAGAATTTTTTGCCCACCTGGAAGGAGATAAGTACAGAAATTGCAAGTAATCATTTAGAAACTGTTATAGCTTATTGACATTATGTTGACATCCAACCTCATGAAATATTTTTCTAGTAACTTATTTTTATTGTATTTTTTCTGTATTTTACAAAAGAATTAGTCTGGAATGGATTAGAAAAGAAACCCTCACATCAACATGTTGTACACCTTAAATTTACACAGTGTTATATATCAAATATATTTCAATTAAAAAGTATTTTTTGAATAAATAAATGAACATTAAAAAAAGAAAAGAAACCCGGTAGTTTGAGAAGCACTGATATAGAGCATATGTTTAGACCAAGTAAGCGGCAGCCTAAGCAGTTATGATAAAGTACTATGTGTTGGTGAAAGGTACATGATCTTCATGGAATCTAGAATGGGAGTAAAGAGGCTAAGATAATAAGTACATCTGTAAGGTCTGGGACTGTCTCAATATTTTCATGGTTGTATCCGCAGGATCCAGAACAGTGTCTGGTATACAGTAAGCACTCTGTATATTTGCTAAGTGAATGACTGAATGAATGAACTGGCAGGCAGGTCTAATGAACTGGCAGGCAGGTCTAATGCAATCACCAAAGAGTATGGTCTATTACAGTGCTGTCATAGTTCATTGTGCTTTTCCAGGCATCTCACAACACTCTCTAGTCCCCTTTGTTCTGATTATAGAAACACCAAGACAGCTTCTGAGTATTAGTTGGGTAGTCAATATACGTTGAATCCAGCAAGGTGTGCCTTAATTTAAAATAATTTTTAATTCTGGGCTATATACCACAACAGATAGGATAGGTTGCGTTATGCTTCTGTAATAAACAACCCCAATATCTCGGGGCTTAATCCAGCAATTATTTTTTCTCACACACGTGCCCAACAAAGGTTGTCATGGGGCATGGTCATTGCAGTCATCAAAACCTGTACATATATAATAACCAAAAAGAGGAAGTGGCAAATCACACCCTGCCACTTAGAGCTTCAGCCTGAAAGTGACACATTTCACTTCTATTCATATTATTTTTTGACTAAAATAATGAGCATGTCTAATACCAATGGGGGGGGGGAGAAACACAGTCCTACCATGTACCAGAAAAGTGGAGAACCAGGAATATTTTGTGAAGGGTGCTAATAACCAGCATATACACCTATCTATTATGAATTACATTAGCAAGAGTTATTCTTTCTTTGATCTTCTGTGATTGTACCATCTGCATTGAGTTTCTGTACTCTCAGATCTGCAGACTGAATCTTGCATATGATGACTCTGTAAATGTAGAGCAAGCTGACGGCTGCCTCAGCCGTCAGCTTGCTTATTTTAGCAGCTCTGTTTTCTGTTCTTTCTATACTAACAATAGTGACCTCTGCTAGAGAATACCAACTCCTTATGTTCAAATTCTCTCTCTACCAACCAAACTATATTGTTGAATACATCTTCTGCATCTTTCCATAAGAAGGCATGCTGTTGGCCTTAGATCTTGGTCAAGGAGATTTCTTCTAGGGAAATTTTTAAATGACTTTGAATATAAAATTTTTATAAATATTCTTGTGTGAGATTGTTAGACTGAGTCAGCTTCCAGGAGGCTCATCAATCCTGAGAAAATCAAGCATATCAAGTTTCTAGACCTGCAAACCTGAGCAGTAGGCCCTAAGTCCTAGTGATCTATAGATTCCTTCCTTTCCACCCCTCCCTCCTTTCCTTCCATCCATTATCTATCTATCTATCTATCTATCATCTAATTATCAATCATCCTCCAAGGCAGGACATACCTACATATCTAGATTGGGCTAGAAAGGATACTTCTGAAGTATACAAAAACTTTTACTTTCTAATGGAATATAAAACACTTTTGCCCCTTAGAAATATTTTTATATAATCTGCTTGTAAATTTACTAGGAAAGAAAGGATTTGCTTTAAAAAGATGACCAGGGCTTCCCTGGTGGCACAAGTGGTTGAGAGTCTGCCTGCCAACGCAGGGGACACGGGTTCATGCCCCGGTCCGGGAAGATCCCACATGCCGCGGAGCGGCTGGGCCCGTGAGCCATGGCCGCTGGGCCTGTGTGTCCAGAGCCTGTGCTCCACAATGGGAGAGGCCACAACAGTGAGAGGCACGCATACCACAAAAAAACAACAAAATAAAAAACGACCATTTTGCAGCTATTGTTAGCATTACCTGGACTTCCAAAATTAGTGCTATCTGAAGCAAGATGGGTGAAATTTGACAGCATATTTGAAAAGCCCATGATTATTGAAATTATAAATAAAAATCAAAATATCAATATCTGTCTCTGTCTACAGACAGATGGTAGAGAGAGGCAGAGGTCTGAGACTTCTAAGTGTGATCAGTATAAGTAGTCAAATCAGTTTACTGAGCTTCTCCAAAGCCACTTCCGAGAGGTTTTCTCCCAGCTGTCTATATTGAACACGGTAGCAGCTTGATTTCCAGATCTTTACAGGATTGTGCCAGTGGACACAGACTAATCACCAGCTGAATGGTAAGAGGGGAGGGATCTTTTATTACTCCTCAGTCAGCTGTTGCACATCTAGACATGTAGCTAATCATTTATTAGCCTCTAATTTTGGATGCTGGCTCTAGATGATAAGACTCATAAAAAGCTAACAAGGAGATGCCTTTGATAAGGTGGTAAATCATTAAATAGAGAAATGACCAGTTGATTTATGGCTTACTGGACTACTTTAAACTGTGAAAGATAAACCTCAATTTCTGTTTTGCAAGTGATATCCCTGCTGTTCCATAAAAAAATTAAATTACACAACGCAAAAAAGAGCACATTTTCAACCAGTTTCAGAGATTCTGGTTGAGTGGCAGAGCTCAAATCCTAAGATCTCTTCCAATTTACAGAGACTACTATTAAGTTCTTTCAGAGTCTGCATTTCTAATCAGCCTGGTATTGGCATAGCAGGTGCCCTGTGACAATCTTTTGGTTGTGTGCATCAATCCTGGGTTAAAAATGTAAGATTATATAGACAAAATATTACTAAAAACAGAAAGGATTAAGTCCCCTAAAAAAAAAAATCTAACACATCCTTCATTACTCTGGTTTCAGGATCTCTGCACTTATCATTCCTTCCATCTGGAACCCTTTCTCTGAGATATTGCTGAGGCTTGGCTTGTTCCTTCACTTCCTTCAGGCCTCTGTTCAAAGTCACTACCTTAGAGATACCTTACTCTGCCACCTTATCTATAGTATCACTCTCTCCACTGTAGCTCTGTTATTTTCTTCATAAAAGTGGATACTACTTACACATTCATTTACCTATTTATTGTTTGTCTTTGCTGTTAAAATGTAAACCCCATGGGATGGGGTGGTGGTGTGAGAAGGACTTCATATTGTTTATACCCCTGTTTCTCTAGTACCTAGCTGTGGGCCTACATCGTACGCAGTGAGTGCTTAATACATACACTTAAGAATAAGGGAATGGGTAAATGAATGACGAGTCAATTAATTCTTAAGACTGGAAAATTACTATGGCTCCCAGGAGCATGATTTTTTTTCCTCAAAAGTTAGTTGATCATAGTAAAATCAGCAGTTAAAATAGCTTCTTGTGATCTATCTTTCTATAATAGTCATATGATATAGTCGTCTCCTGTTACTAAGACAACTATTTAAAAGTTCTTTTCTTCTCACTATGTTGTAACCATATATGTACTAAAATGGATTAGAAAAAGGATTTGATTTGGGGAACATAAGGATCTTGCAATAATGAAGTAAATTCAAGTACCAAATGTTACCTCCTGTCAGCTTATAGTAAGAAAATGTTAATTTCTTCTTTTCTTAATTTTGCAGTCTGTATTAGTTCATTATTTTAAAATCAAGTCATATTTTATCTGCAGTGTTTATCATTAGAAAATTGAGTCAACTTTATTTCAAAGTCTTTTTTTTTTTTTTTTTTTTTTTTTTGCGGTACGCCGACCTCTCACTGTTGTGGCCTCTCCCGTTGCGGAGCACAGGCTCCGGACGCGCAGGCTCAGCAGCCATGGCTCACGGGCCCAGCCGCTCCGCGGCATGTGGGATCTTCCCGGACCGGGGCACGAACCCGTGTCCCCCGCCTCGGCAGGCGGACTCTCAACCACTGCGCCACCAGGGAAGCCCTAAAGTCATTTTTAGATTAAAGAGACACATTTAAAACAATCAAATACTGTTGATAGGTGAAATAATAATCTCAAACTTAAATTTTTTGAAGCATGCAACCCTAGAGGAAAACAAAAGTTTAAAAAACTAAGGCTGACTCATGATCAGTGTGGATCCTAGTAAAGTGTACAGACATGACTGTTTTAGAGTTTAGTTGGATCCCATAAAATAATTTCAAAGCATCACTATGCAGGACTTAGTGTTTGTGCTGCAGGCTGCAAATACTGACTAATGTCCCCAGCTAGAAAATGTTAATTTCTTAAAGAAGAAAGATGGGGACTTCTAGACATAGCTAATTGGTGATAGCTAAAAGTTCTCAAAGTAAAGCTCTAAAATTTAGATATTTTTCCATGTAAATAGATTTTAGAAACTTATGAAAAAAGGTATATTTCAAAAATAATGTGAAAATTTGAAAATGAAATCACTTTTCCAATCCTAAAAGAATTTTTCTAATATGCTGAAAGCTGAGACTCTCAAAAGGCAGCACAGCACCTCTCCTGCTCCTTCGAAAATTTCTTTTCCATAAACAAATGGACTCCTAAACAGTCTTTCTGAACTCCAACTGCATGTTCACAGAGGCACTTCTACACTGGGCAGGAGAGCAGGACAGATGGTTTTGAACCTGAGCTTGGGAGAAATGCTGAATGTATGTTGCACGTCATATCTCACAGGGAAAAAATTTGGAAAAACACTCGTCAATCAGGTGCCTAGGACTTTAGAAATACTCAGAATAAATGCTCATTACCCAGTTCTGGTGTCCTATTTCCTCTCTTGACCACATAGTTAGGCAGTTCAGAAATATTTGCCCCAATATTTCCTTGAAAGCAGATAAAAATGGTAGAAATTATGAATAAGTACACAGGAGCAATATCATTTTGTGATAAAATACAACTTATAGCAGTGTTTAGCTGAGAATTTTTTAGGAAAATGTACAATTTTATTATAATTTAATTAGGTGTACATAAAAAGAAATTCCTGTAAATTAATTGTTACTTACACTCTCAGATCAAGTTCTTCAGGGCCTACTTGGAGAAAGCTGTGTGCAGGGGAAGATTATGATGTGTGAAAACAGGAATCATGTGGAAGACAGGCTGTGTTTTCCACATGATTAGAAATTATGGAATCAGGAAATTAGTGGAATCAGGAAATGGTTGCTTCCCCTTAAGTAGACTTAATATCCTGGGAAAGAAAATTACTCTCTCTGGTCCTCATTTGTCTTAGGTGTAGAGTGAGGATTTGACTGAATATAACATTTCCTTGCCACTGAAAGTGCTATGACATGGGAATTCCCTGGTGATCCAGTGGTTAGGACTCCATGCTTCTACTGCAGGGGGCATGGGTTAGATCCCTGGTCAGGGAACTAAGATTCCACATGCTATGCAGCACGCCAAAAAAAAAAAAAAAAAAAAAATTGCTATGACATATGATTCACCTTCTGAAGTTTTATTCAGCTGAAAAACAGTTGCTTCTTATTTTTACTTTATTTTATAAAGTTTATTTGAGAAGAATTCACTCTGTTGAATGCAATAAGAAAAAGAGCTGAAAAAGAGATAAAACTAGAGGAAAGAAATGGAAGAAGAAAAAATGATCAGTTGTTGATAACACGATATTATGCCCAAAATAATAAATGAAAAATTCTTAGAATTAGTAAAAGTTTAAAGTGAATTGATACGAAATAAATATTCACAAAATGATTCCTTTCTTCCTCTATATCAATAATTAGAAAATAAAAGGTTGTGGGGAGACCCTCATATACCATAGCAACCATAAAAATAAAGCATCCTAAAATTAGCTTATCAATAAATATGCAGAAACTATACAAAAACTGTAAGATTTTAATATGCTTCATAAAAGACAAGAAAATAGACATATGTTCATGAGTGAGAAGACTCAATGTCCTAAAGATGTGTTTCTTTAACGTATATATTAAGAGTAATGTCAATCAAAATCTCAACAGGACTTTTTGGAAAATGTGCCCAAATAATTCTGATGCTCATCTGGGAAAATAAATGGAAATAATTTCTCCTACCTCTCCTCCTAGGGAGGTGAAGGTCTGGGCTGAGTGACAGGGTATGGATGGTAGGAAGGTGAGGAGGCAGGCTGGGGACAGAGGACTGCAATCACCTGGGTCCTGTGACTCATTCTCAAAGTGGTCCAGAGCAACTCTTGGACAAGCCTTGAGGTGTTTCCCACTGGGAAATGAGTGTATTTCAATCATTCAACAAAAATTCACTGAACATCAGGAATTAGGGATAGAGCAGTGAACAAAACAAAGTCTCATCCCTCTTGGACAAGACTTGAGGTGTTTCCCACTGGGAAATGAGTGCATTTCAATCATTCAACAAAGATACACTGGACATCAGGAATTAGGGATAGAGCAGTGAACAAAACAAAGTCTCATCCCTGGGGAACTTAGGTTCAAGTTGGAGAGGCAGACAGTAAGTTTAGGTTTTGCTGAATGATTCTTAAGCCTTATAAGGGAGACCTGGAGACACCTACCAAGATCCTAGTGAAATAAATTAATGCTTCTTAAACTATTTGTCTTGAAGGACCAATTGTTTTTATTTCTAATCCATGGCAGACAGGTATTTTTGAACATATAGAATCTTTTGCTTGTATGATGTGGTGCTACCAAATTTTTGTTCTTTTCTCATTCACAGGTCCTTGGAGCACACTGAGTAGCACTAAAGTTAATAACCTCAGGCAACGTGTTGCAAATGGGATACAGTACTACAGACAAGCTGGTTTCTAATGAAAGTCGGCTATTTGAGTGAATTTTCCTCCATTCCTTTGTCATTTCAGTTTTTCCCCTTCATTCACATAAGAGCACTCAGATTTTTTTTTTTTTGCGGTACGCGGGCCTCTCACTGTTGCGGCCTCTCCCGTTGCGGAGCACAGGCTCCGGACGCGCAGGCCCAGCGGCCATGCCTCACGGGCCCAGCTGCTCCGCGGCACGTGGGATCTTCCCAGACCGGGGCATGAACCCGTGTCCCCTGCATCGGCAGGCGGACTCTCAACCACTGCGCCACCAGGGAAGCCCAGCACTCGGATTTTTAAAAGTTTCGGTCCTCTACACTTCAAACTTGGTCTCAAGTGGCAGTGGCATGAGGGGAACTAACAAGGTAAGTCAGCTGAGCAGAGTCAGAGTCCATGCTCTGAACTGTATCTCCCTGGATTCAAATCCTGGGCCTTTGCCCGCTAGCTCTGTACCCTTGGGTGCTTTGAGTGGGGAATGGAGTCTACTGGCAAAGAATATGGATAATCTTCTAAAAAAGATAAAGACAAGAACAAGGAACGGTCAGAGTATGTTTCCCTCCTTTGTATATTGAGAAATATCAGTTTCATTTGTGAAGATCTCAAAATTAATAAATGGCCTAATTTCCCATCTAAATTCTTATACAGTTTGTCCTAATTCCCAAGTTCCTCGGGCTCTCAGGCAGTATGAGGGCCGCAGTCAAATTATGTCAGAGGAAATTGCTGTTCACTTCAAAAGTTGTTTCAAACCTCTCTGAGCAAGTTTTCCTGTCGATGGATATAATAATGATATATAATGGTAATCATATTGCAATATATAAATGTATATATTTATGTTGTACACCATAAATGTATACAATGTTATATGTCAATTATGTCTCAATTTAAAAAGTGATATACACCTTGTAGGGCTGTTGAGAGCATTAAGTTATTTAATGTTTGTAGAGCTCCTAGCACAGAGTCAGGAATATTTTAAGTGCTTGATTAATGTTAGCTCTTATCTTAGAAACAAGAGTTAAACAGGTAGTTATTTGTTTGTATGTACGGTTTACTTCTACCTCCAGGGTTTCTAAATTCAGGACTCCTGAATTTCAGAAAAGTATTTTCTTGATTCCTTTCCCTTTCTGATTCTTACACAAAAGGAAGAGGCGTGCTGGCATATGGTTGTTTATATGGATTTAGTTAACATTTAGGTTTTGAATTAGACTCTGTGGACCCCACTTTCTCTTTCCTTTATGACTTGCTTTCAGAAAGACTTTAGTCATAAAGATCATCTCAGTTAGCCTTGAGGGAAACAGAGAAGATGTGTCCCTGAGAGGCAAAGTGAGGTCAGTGAGGTGCATGAGGAGAGGGATGGTCTGTGGAGCCAGGGAGCTGGCTTCTGCCAGCAGACAGGGTGCGCCCACCATTGTCACCTCCGTTCTATCTGGCCCCAAATAAGGTCACCTTGGACTCATTTTTATTTCCCTCTCCAGGCAGAAGCAAGCTTTAGTCCATGCCAGTTTATCACTTGATTTGGGAATTGTTTTTGACCGT
The DNA here is from genome assembly GCF_937001465.1 of Orcinus orca. NCBI lineage: Eukaryota > Metazoa > Chordata > Mammalia > Artiodactyla > Delphinidae > Orcinus > Orcinus orca. The sequence continues at coordinate 50,022,198 of NC_064564.1, read as the reverse complement.
CAGATGCAACTATGTCTGAAATCAAGATTAAGGCCTGTGATTCTTTGGTGAACAAAATGGAAATAAATGCTGAAAATTCCCCTACCCACTTTGAAAGGCTAACATGGAGAGATTGTTTTCTAGGTTAGTTTTATCTTTCCAGGTGTTTTGCAGAAGCCTAAACAGTCAGTCATTGGGTATGAGTCACCCGGCTGTGGTCAGATTAGAAATTCCTAAAACATGATACGGGAGTCCAGCATCTGAAGTAGGGAAAACGAAGGGAGGCAACCCTCTATGGCTTCTATCACCACCCCCCAGCCCTTGGAAGCCTAATTCTCCTTCTTAAGTTTTGGACAGGTACATATAGAGATACTTGTTTTCTAGTCTTCTTTTCCTTCCTTCCTCTTGTGTGTGTGTGTGTGTGTGTGTGTGTTTCCTGACTTTTAAAACCAGATACTTATTCATGCTGAATGTATAAAAGATCATTATCAGGAAATTGATTTTTTTTTTGTAAAAATGGTTAAAAGAGGGAGAAGATGGAAGAGGAGAAACAGAAGAGGTGGAGATGGGAAAAAGAACTGGGCAGGAGAAGGGGCAGGAGGGAAGGAGAGGAGGAAGGGGACGCTGAGCCTGCAGAGACCAATGGTGAGAAGGGAAGTCTGTGTTCCTTTAAAAGACGGGCTGAGGACAGACATACTTTGCTAAAGTGTTCTTTTTGCCCATGCCAGAACTAAAGAAAACAAAGGCTACTGCAGCCGCTGCTTTAGGAAAAAGCAATTGCTGCAATTCACCTAATATAAATTTTAAGCTGTTTCGACCTTAAAAATCTTCCAGAGCAGTTTCTGTAGTCTTGAAATTGCTCAGTAGCTCAGAGCCAATGATAAGCTGGTCCCCAGGTGTTTTCTATTCTGCGGAGCTCTCCAGGAGACTGGTAGGTTTGGGCAAGAACAGTGGTTCCACTGCCCACTTGACGTTTCCTTGACCTGCCTTTCTGAAGCACAGTAATACAAGCCCTAATTAGAAATGAAAGTCAGCAGCTGAAATGTCCTTTTCTTTACAGAACTCCATGTCATTAACAGCAGTCAGATGTTCCTGTTTAACTACTAAATGCCACTCTATCCCTTAGCGCCGAGGAGTCAAAGAACCCGGACAAGAAAGTCATGTTCGTTCTTAAAGGTGCCCAGGTACTTTTGAAGCCGTGATTATTTTTACTTTGAGGACACCTAGTGGCAGTTTATTGCCTGTGTTCTTTAAAGGCGAACTGAAAGGAACTACAGGATGTAGTAACCGCAGGGGAGCCTGTTATTCTCAATGTCTTCCCACCTGCAGGCGGGACTTGCCTTCAGCCTGAAAGCAACCGTGCTCTGGCCCTGGGAGATAGACTAGCCCTTGCCAGGTTCCGCAGCCATATCCCCAGCCCCACCTTTCACGGTTATCAAACAAAATCCCCTGGGCCCAACTGTTTCACAGGTGTTTTTTTTGTTTTGTTTTGTTTTGTATTTTGCGATACGCGGGCCTCTCACTGTTGTGGCCTCTCCCGTTGCGGAGCACGGGCTCCGGTCGCGCAGGCTCAGCCGCCATGGCTCACGGGCCCAGCCGCTCCGCGGCATGTGGGATCTTCCCGGACCGGGGAACGAACCTGTGTCCCCTGCATCGGCAGGCGGACTCTCAACCACTGCGACACCAGGGAAGCCCCACAGGTGGTTTTTAATGAGCTCATTGTTTATTGGCCACCACAATCTGGTCAATTTATAAACTAATGACATACGGACCTTCCACTTTAGGCAGACATTTTGAGGGGGGTTAGAAAGATAAGACAAAGATCTAGGTGAAAGGGAATTTTTTTTTAACCTTTTACTTCTGGTGGTGAAGTGCTCCTTCCCAGCTGTGTCCTCAGAGTCTACGATATCATTCCTCTTTCCTTTGCCTCATCTGTAAAATGGAGGCGAGCATACTTAGGTCCTAGACTGGTTGTGAAGATTACGTGAAATCTCGAGATAACTCGCACAGCGCCTCGTGTCCGTTAGATGCTAAATAACTGTTCAGATCCTTCCCCCTCTATTCCTCTCACCTTACCCCGGACCTGGGGCATGGCCCTTGCTCTAGTTGTCTTGTCTTCTGGACAGAAGTGTTCACTGCTCCATTCTGATCCATCCCCATCTCAGTCCCGGGAGCTAAACACATCTCACCACTTTCATTCTCACTTGCAGATCTACTGGCTTGCCCTGGATCCCTCTTACAGCCCTGTTCTGTTAGACGGAGATAAATTACACAAAGTTAAATCTCTATAGGCAGAGTTTCCTGTTAGTTATGCTATCCAGCATCAAAACTGGCTGTTTTTAACAGTAAATTCCCTGACATTCAAGAAGAGATGACGTGACTAGCTCTTTGCTAGGAAGCTGCTGATGCCCCCATGCTTTTTTTGGTGTGAGTTTAGACAAGATGGTTTCTACAATCCTCACTGCATTTGGTATAAAATCCAAACGTTTTAATATGGCCTTCAAGGAGCCACAAAGCTGTCTCTACCTACCCCTCCAGCTTCATCATGAGCCACTCTTGGCCTTGCTTATTATGTTCCTACTCATTAATTTAAAAAAAATCTTCCATACACCAAGTGAGCTCTTTTTTGCCTTGTGAAATTAGCACATGAGTGTTCTTTTTGGACCTCTCATTCTCCTGCTCTTTATGTGGCTAACTCCTTCCTACTCATTCTTATAGGATTCAGCATAAATGTTGCTTCCCTGGAGAGTTCTTTCCTGACCCTCATCTAAATTTGGTCTCTTCCTTATACTTCTCTTCCTAGCACCTGTCATAATTTCCAACTCTGTGTTTATGTTTGTTTATTTTCTGTGTTCCCACTAGAAATGTATATTCAGTGAAAATAGGGACATGATGGTTTTGTTTATTTCCTGTGCCTAGCAAGATGTTGGCTTATGCAGAGCACTCATTATTGAATGAATGAAACCAACCCTATTAATGCGGAAGGTCCGTGGATCATTTCCACACACTAACCTGCCCTGCATTTCCATTGACAAAGCATTTGTTTGTCCAGCAGCCTTCTGGGGAATCCTCTTTGCCTCAGAAGTTATTTTCAGTTATTGATAGTTTTAAATGAACAAAAATTGGTTCCTAAGAAGGCTTCCTAAGAATAATCTTTATCTTTTTTACCATTCAGAAGATACTTTCCCCTGCTTAAAACAAGCAATTTAATTAATGCCCCTGTGTAAACTTGTAATAGGTCAAATTCCATTGGGACAAATCCCCATCACAGTAGATAGCTTTGTGTAATGAAAAGATTTCTTATGCCCTGAGTTTGTGGGTTGAGAACTAATCCAAAAATCCAAGCCTGTTCTTTAGTCAGTGAGTAATGTACAATTCCATAGTTCTTACTCTTTACATGTGGCTAAGCCTTACCGACTACTGAACTATTATGGGAGGTATTAAGGTATTTCTAAAATTTGGTGTTATAAGCACTAGTGCATTAATGAAGTTCATCAAAGATTTGAATTTCTCCCTCTTTGAACATATTTGGCTGACACATTGTCTTGGCAATTACAAAGCTCCCAAGTAACTGGAATTTCCAGAAGTACATATTGTTAGTTATCATAGTATGGTTTTGACACTGGTTTTACATTTCATTTCCTGTTAATATTGCTTTTTTAAAATTAGAAATTGTTGTTTATCTAGCTTAATAATTCTCAATTTCACTTGTTGTGAATTGTTTGGGTAACCCTATAGTATGAAGAGAGGTATATTCAGATCACCAGGATTTTCGGCTTACAATTTTTCAAAAACTAACTAGACCTTAAGACTTGCACACTTTAAAATATGAATCATTTTGTTTTGTTTTGGATTCCCAGAAAGCAGAGCCTGAAATAGTCTTCTGTGCAAGTATTGGGCTGGCCAAAAAGTTCGTTCGGGTTTTTCCTTAAGATGTTATGGAAAAACCCGAATGAACTTTTTTGGCCAACCCAATAGTTTATTTGGGAAGTGATTTCAAGATTAAGACAGGGAAGGAGGGAAATCCAATGTGAGGGTGTGTTATCGAAGTTGCTGCCGTGATCAATGGGGGCCTAGATTCCCCTGAAAACTCTTGAGAACAAGTTTCACCTTAGGCAACCCTTCAGGTGATGCCTTTCTACCCTCCTCGAATTCCTAGATCACCCAGTATACGACCCTTTCTTATTTGAGGATTGACCCCAGGGGCTCAGGGGCACTTCTGGGCTGCACAGCCCAGAGTCAGTGAAGGTTCTGAGGCAGAAAGTAGGAAAATGCACGAGGGTATAGGTGAGTTGAGTCTGAGCTTGTATGGAGCTGTCTCCTGCTGCTTGGCTGATATCAGAGGTAGTCCAAGGGGTCATGCTGCAGGGCTCCAAAGGCTTTAACGATATTTGTGTAATATTAAGGGGAAACCCCTTAAATCTTTTGTCTTTCTAAAAAAATAGGCTATAAAAACATCTCTGACTCACGTTGTCGGACATCTAAATATTGCTTTTCTATCTAAGAAAGTCTACCTATAAAAACATCAATGACTCAAGTTGTTAGGTGTCTACAGACAGCATTTCTTTTATAAATTTTAAATCAAAATAGTGACTCAGGCTGTTTGAACAGAGTGAGAAATGAGAAAATATGTAGATAAGGCACTAGATGAGTCAAATTAAATTTAGAGTGAGAAACCAATTTTGAAAGCCTGCCTAGTCATTGCCTTCCTGGGATCTCCCTGATAGTGTGTAGCAGTGCCTGCAAAACAAAGGTATCTTGGTATGTGTTTGGTTGACTTAAGAGCGTGATCTTGTGTATTGCAAAATGGATGTTTTGCATTGATTACATTACAATGATTTTTGTAAAGCTTATTGTTTTTACATAATACTTCTTGATACTTATTTCCATTTCCCTTTTTCTATTTTTATAGCTTAACTTTGGAGAGATCTGAAATGCTCTTATAATACAAATCTCTATTTCTATTAGTAGAAAAAGTAATATAGAGAGATTCTTAAGGTCAAGTACAAAATTCTTAGTGTAAAAATTATCATTCTCTTGAATTTTGACCTATTCTCCTTCTCTTTCCTTCCAAATTTGATTCTTTACCCTCACATAAGTCTGACCTTTTGGTCCTTACAGGAAACAATTGTGCATGTTAAGAGTGGTCTTGAATTCTTGTAGTGGGGGGAGGGAGGGAAAACTTTGTATTCTATAGTAAAGTTGAGGCTTATAAGGCAATTCCCAGGAGAAGTAACACATGAACTTCCTTGCGTATGAAGTTGTAAATGGCTGATAAATGTATATTTGATAGTGGAGGATGGTTCTGATCTTAAGGGTATTCGTTGTCTGAGGATAATGAAGATAAGCACTTATATTCCAGCCCAAATAGTTACAGCCAATAAGTAATAAATAAATAAGATGTGGGGTTCTCAAGACAAAATGAGATTTCTTTATTTTTTATTCAGGAATAATTCAAATTAACAATCCATTCAAAAGTCAGATATTTCTGGGAGGATTAAGTGTTGGGGGGTGTGCACCTGCATGAGCGTGTTATGATGTATACTGCTGGGAGAGAATTAGAACTCTTCTTTTTCTTAATGTCAATTTAATCAAACACGAATACACACATATAATACATGCATATATATATATATATATAGTTTTTATATAGGTATTTTGAATGAATAACTATTTAGACCAGGGTCTGGGTGGGGAGGAGAGAGACATTTGGAGCATGGAACACCTCATGAAGAAGGCAAGCCTAGTCAGCCCATTAGGCTGATGGCCTTCAGAAAGCATAAGGGTGCATGGAGGACTGTAAGTGTGGTGGTTTAGACATGTTAGATTCCCAGCTTCACCACATACCGGCTGTGTGAATTTGGGTAAATTATTTAATCACCCTGGGCCTTAGTTTGTTTTCTCATTTGTAAGATGTGAATAATAATAGTACCATCTCATTGGATGTTGTGCTAATTAAATGAGATTAATATCAATACATAGAAGATGCTTAGGATATAAGCAGTCAATAAATATTAGTCTCTGTCCTCCTCCTCTTCTTCCTCCTTCTTCTTTTTCCTCTTCTTTTCTCCTCTTCCTTCTTTTCCTCCATGGTCCCTTGGTGGGTAGAAGACAAGAATGTACCAAGAGATGCGAGACACATAAGAAGAAGGCAGACAGATATGAGATAGTGCCAGTGAGCCATGATCTTTCTCTTACATTCTCTGTCCATCCTCTGTCCTGACATGGAGGAGGCTTCAGGGAGCACAAATTTCTCTACTCTGAGACTCTTAGTCTCATGTAACCACTGAGCCACTGAGCCCCTGGTAACTTTAAGGGCTGTAGGGAGATGCTGGGAGCATTTTCCTTCATACTAGGGCTGAAAGGTGAAAGTGATCACCTCTGAGGTAGCTGGTTCTCTAGACTTCCCCATGGTGTCCTTAGAGAAAGGAAGGAAGTGTCTGCTTGTGAGCATCCCTGGGCTGGTTCCTCTACAGAACATGTGTGGAGGGAGAAAGAGTCTCAGCTCCCATTTGTGCATCATTTGGTGACTGCCTCCCTTTCCAGTCCATAAGTACTTATACTCCAGCCAGAATAGTTACAGCCAATAAATGTTGAGCACTTGCTGTGTGCCAGGTGCTCTTCTAAGTGCATTCCGTTTGTTAACTCCTTTCATCCTCAACAATTACCCTGTGTGAGAGATATGGTTACTATTCCAGTTTGATGAATGTGAAAACCAAGACACAGGAGGGTAAAGTAGGAGAATCAAGATTAAACCAGGCCATTCTGGCTTCAGAGTCTACTTTTTCACCATTGTGCCTTTCAGAGCCTCCTGCTATAATCAGTTCCCTGAAAGCCTTCCAGTCTGTGCTTACAAGCTATCACAAGGCTGTTAATTCTTCAGGCCTTGCCTTTTCCCTTGAGTCTTCACTTGGATACCTCCTGTCATTCTTAAAAGTCAATTCAGGCGATAAACCCCTATTACACTCTCTTGTATTTGATTCCTTGTTCTCTTCTCTACCAGACTGTTAGGTCTTGGTTTCCATCCTAGACCATTGTACAGTGCCCAATACAAAGAAAGCACTCAATAAGGCCTGTGGTATGAAAGAATGAATCGTCTATTGGGCTGAATTTCTTTCAGGATATGAGTGTGTAGATATATCCAGGCATCTATGGTTGTCATAAACGTTGAGGTTTGCAAGGAGCTAAAACACTTCACAGTTTCTATTTGTGGAGAAGAGGTTAACAGTTCCCCAGGTTGCTTTTCTAAGGAAAAGAAGAAAGTGGCAGTGTATGCTATGAATTCCAAGTCATGTTTATTGTGTAATTTTTGATTGCTTGGCACTAGGTGGAGCCAGGGAGCCTTGGAGGGAAGCTCAAAAGAAACATGAACTACTGTTACCAACCCTTAGATTGTGCTCAAAATAATTTTAAAGGTTATTATTTTTTACGATTTGCAAACTGGTGCATTATTTGAGCCAGATATTTAATTATATTCATTCTCCAATTTATTTTTTGCTCCACTGGTTATCTTATTTTTTAAATGGAAAGGTCTTAGACTTTATTTCTTCCAGTTTCCCAATACTTAGAGTCGATTTTCATATTTAGGTGAAGGCTCTTTTCGGTAATTAAGACCCAACATCCCAGATCTTTCTGCCCCACCCCCAAGCCCCCCTGTTTTTCAGTGCAAAGTGGTTGCAGACACCAAAGATCTGGCATATTGTGAAAAAAAGGCCTGGGCTAGCAGTGGGGAGTTTTTCTTTTCTTTTTTTTTCTTCCTCTCCCTTTGCCTTCCTCCTCTCCCTCCTTCTTCTTTTAGCATTTTTTTAGGTCAAATAAATACCAGTAATTACAATTGGTTCAGCCTCATAGTTCTGACTCTGCCTTTGACGTGCCTTGTGACCTTGGTAAGTCACCTATTACCTTTGGGCCTTACTATTTTCATCTGTAAAATGGCAGGAATGGGTATCTATTTGAAGGACCATTTATATGTTAATTTTCCATAATTTTGCCACCTAAATTCTCCTGTGCTATGTCCTTGACTGGTTCTCCATGTCTTTGCCTAGCATGTGTTCCTGACTTACAGCTTAAATATTGGTTAATTATGGGTATTATTAAACATTCATTAGTTACGGACTGCTAGAGACCTGAAATGTGCCTCCTACATTCTCCCAGGTCATTGTTACTTTCCTGGAATAAGTTCTTTACAGGGTACAAAGCTACTGTTCAGCCTATTTAGTCCAATTAAAGGAATATAATAATAGAAATTCATATTTCATTATATTGTCACCCTAGGTTTTTCTCTTTATAATTAGTTTAGTGAGGCAGCTGATGTGGCCTCTAATTATTTCTGTAGAATATGTGATGATCTCCTTGCAGAGAAACATTTTACTCTGGAACTTTTAATCCTTCATAGTAAGATTATTACATGGAAAAGTAGAACCAAACCTCAGTTTTTCATAGTATCATTCGCCCTGGGTGGGAGATTGCACCAAATAGGTTCTAATATCTTTCCCAAATTTCAGTGTTCATAGCAATTCATAGTTGGTTTTTTATACCATTTCTATCTGATACTATATTTAATTGGTAAAAACCAGATGATGATCCTGTAATGGCTAACATTGTAGGTGTTTGCAAATAAGAATAATACCATCTGTGAGACCAATAATCCCCCCAATAAGTTCCTTGACACATGAATCCTGAGAACACTCCTGAAGAAAATTGATGATTAAAAGCTTAGGAAGAGGTGGAGTCAAGATGGCGGTGTGGGATGACACAGTTAGCATCTCCCCACAACTAGGGTGCCTAACGGCCACTGGTGGGGGACTCTGACGCCGAAAGAGATAGGAGGAACTCCAAAATGAACTGGTAGGACGTAGGAGAACTGAGGGGGGAGGAGAAGTGGAGGCCAGACAGGATTGGCAACCCTGAGGCTGGGGAGATCAGGAGAGGCAGGTGGGAGGAGCCATCTGGGAGGAGAGGGAGAGGAGCAGAGGGTGATTGCCCTGCCCACTTGGGCCTAGGGAGCCTGCTGAGCTCCCAGGCTGGTCCCCTGCCCTCAAAGCCCCCTCCAGGCCGTGGAGGTCCTTGGGGGCATAGGAGGCAGGCCGGGGACATCAGGAGAGGCAGGTGGGAGGGGCCCTCCCAGACAACAGACTAGAGGAGCAGGAGAGGAGAGGAGGGCGTTTGCCCCACCCACATGAGCCCGGGAAGCCTGCTGGGCTCCCAGGTGAGGTCCCCTGCCCTCTGAGACCAGGGATGGGGGGCACACCTGGGTCCCTTCTGTTCCTTGAGCCTAAGTGCCACCCCCCACATCCCCCAGGGCCTTTTCCAGCCACTTTTCCAGTGGGTCCTGAGCATAAGCCCCGCCCAACACCCAAACCTCACCCTTGCTTATGCCCGGCTCTCCACAGCCAAGGCCTTTCCCCCTGCCCCCCCTTTTTTTTCCTTTTCCCTCCTTCTCTTTTTTACTATTGTGGTACTGATGTACCTTCCAGTTGTTGATTCATCTATATTTTTATGTTTATATTCTTCCTAACATATCTGTTAGTTTCCTAGTCTAATTTTAGTTTTTACTTTGTTACTGTTTTCTTTTTTTTTTCCTCCCCGGGCGGCTTGCGGGATCTTGGTTCATGAGCCTGGGATCAGGCCTGAGCTCCTGCAGTGGGAGCTCCAAATCTGAACCACTGGACTAACAAAGAACCTCAGACCTCAGGGAGTATTCATTGGAGTGAGGTCTCACAGAGTTCCTCATCTCAGCACCAACATCCAGCTCTACCTAATAGGCTACAAACTCCAGTGTTGGAAGCCTCAAGCCAAACAATCAGTAAGACAGGAACAAAATCCCACTCATTAAAAAAAAAAAAAAAGAGATGGAAAAAAAATACATCACAGATGAAGGAGCAAGGTAAAAACGTACAAGACAAAATAAATGAAGAGGAAATAGGCAATCTACCTAAAAAGAATTCAGAGTAATGATAATAAAAATGATCCAGAATCTTGGAAATAGAATGGAGTCATGGATTGAGAAAATACAAGAAGTGTTTAATAAAGATCTAGAAGAACTAAAGAACAAACAAACAGAGATGAACAACACAGTAACTGAAATGAAAAATACACTAGAAGGAATCAATAACAGAATAACTGAGGCAGAAGAATGAATAAGTGAGCTGGAAGACAAAATGGTGGAAATAACTGCCGAGGAGCAGAATAAAGAAAAAAGAATGAAAAGAATTGAAGACAATCTCAGAGATCTCTGGGACAACACTAAACACACCAACATTTGAATTATAGGGGTCCCAGAAGAAGAAGAGAAAAAGAAAGGGTCTGAGAATATATTTGAAGAGATTATAGTTGAAAACTTCCCTAACATGGAAGAGGAAATAGTCACCCAAGTCCAGGAAGCACAGAGAGTCCCATATAGGATAAACCCTAGGAAAAACACACCAAGACACATATTAATCAAACTAACAAAAATTAAAATCAAAGAAAAAATATTAAAAGCAGCAAAGGAAAAACAAAAAATAACATACAAAGGAATCCCCATAAGGTTATCAGCTGATTTTTCAGCAGAAACTCTTCAGGCCAGAAGGGATTGACAGGATATACTTAAAGTGATGAAATAGAAAAACCTACAACCAAGATTACTCTACCCAGCAATGATCTCATTCAGTTTCAATGGAGAAATCAAAAGATTTACCGATAAGCAAAAGCTAAGAGAACTCAGCACCACCAAACCAGCTTTACAACAAATGCTAAATAAACTTCTATAAGCAGGAAACACAAGAGAAGAAAAAGACCCACAAAAACAAACCCAAAACAATTAAGACAGTGGAAAAAGGAACATATGTATAGATAATAACCTTGAAAGTAAATGGATTAAATACTCCAACCAAAAGACATAGACTGGCTGAATGGATACAAAAACAAGATCCATATACATGCTGTCTACAAGAGACTGACTTCAGACCTAGGGACACATACAGACTGAAAGTGAAGGGATGGAAAAAGATATTCCATGCAAATGGAAATCAAAAGAAAGCTGGAGTAGCAATACTCGTATCTGATAGAATAGACTTTAAAATAAAGACTGTTACAAGAGATCAGGAGGGACACTACATAATGATCAATGGATCAATCCAAGAAGAAGATATAACAATTATAAATGTTTATTGCACCCAACATAGAAGCACCTCAATACATAAGGCAAATGCTAACAACCATGAAAGGAGAAATCGACAGTAACACAATAATAGTAGGGGACTTCTAACACCCCACTTATACAAATGGACAGATCATCCAAACGGAAAATAAGTAAGGAAACACAAGCTTTAAATGACACAATAGACCAGGTAGATCTAGTTGATATTTATAGAACATTGTATCCACAAGTGGCAGAATACACTTTCTTCTCAAGTGCACATGGAACATTCTGCAGGATAGGTCACATGTAGGGTCACAAATCAAGCCTCAGAAAATTTAAGAAAGCTGAAATTGTATCAAGCATCTTTTCTGACCATGCTATGAGATTGGAGATCAATTACAGGAAAAAAAAACTGTAAAAAACACAAATCCATGGAGGCTAAACAGTGCGTTACTAAATAACCAAGAGATCACTGAAGAAATCAAAGAAGAAATAAAAAAATACATAGAAACAAATGACAATGTAAACACGACAACCCAAAACCTATGGGACGCAACCTAAGCAGTTCTAAGAGGGAAGTTTATAGCAATACAATCTCACCTCAAGAAACAAGAACACTCTCAAATAAACAATCTAAACCCTACACTTAAAACAACTAGAGAAAGAAGAACAAAGAAAACCCACAGTCAGTAGAAGGAAAGAAATGAAATAGAAATGAAGAAAACAATAGCAAAGATCAATAAAACTAAAAGCTGGTTCTTTGAGACGATAAACAAAATTGATAAACCCTTAGCCAGACTCATCAAGAAAAAAAGGGAGAGGATGCAAATCAATAAAATTAGAAATGAAAAAGGAGAAATCACAACTGACACTGAAGAAATACAAAGGATTATAAGAGACTATTACAAACAACTATATGCCGGTAAAATGGACAACCATGAAAAAATGGACAAATTCTTGGAAAGGTACAATTTTCCAAGACTGAACCAGGAAGAATTAGAAAATATAAACAGACCTATCATAAGTAATGAAATTGAAACTGTAATTAAAAATCTTCCAACAAACAAAAGTCCAGGACCAGATGACTTCACAGGCAAATTCTATCAATCATTTAGAGAAGAGCTAACACTGATCCTTCTCAAACTCTTCCAAAAAATTGTAGAGGGAGAAACACTCCCAAATTCTTTCTATGAAGCCACCATCACCCTGATACCAAAACCAGAGAAAGATATCACAAAAAAAGAAAATTATAGACCAATACCAAAAATCCTGAACAAAATACTAGAAAACAGAATCCAATAGCACATTAAAAGGATCATACACCATGATCAAGTGGGATTTATCCCAGGGATGCAAGGATTCTTCAATATACGCAAATTAGTCAATGTGATACACCATATTAACAAAGTAAGGAATAAAAACCATATGATCACCTCAATAAATGCAGGAAAAGCTTTTGACAAAATTCAACACTGATTTATGATAAAAACTCTCCAGAAAATGGGCATAGAGGGAACCTACCTCAACATAATAAAGGCCATATATGACAAACCCACAACAATCATCATATTCAATGGTGAAAAACTGAAAGCATTTCTACTAAGGTCAGGAACAATATAAGGATGTCCACTCTCACCACTCTTATTCAACATAGTTTTGGAAGTCCTAGCCACAGCAATCAGAGGAGAAAAAGAAATAAAAGGAAAACAAATTGGAAAAGAAGAAGTAAAACTGTCACTGTTTGCCAATGACATGATACTATATACAGAAAATCCTAAAAATGCCACCAGAAAACTACTAGAACTAATCAATGAATTTGGTAAGGTTGCAAGATACAAAATTAATGCACAAAAATCTCTGGTATTCCTATACACCAACAACGAAAAATCAGAAAGAGAAATTAAGGAAACACTCCCATTTACCATTGCAACAAAAAGAATAAAATACCTAGGAATAAACCTGCCAAAGGAGGTGAAACATTTGTACTCAGAAAACTATAAAACACTGATGAAAGAAATCAAAGATGACATGAACAAATGGAGAAATATACCCTGTTCTTGGACTGGAAGAATCAATACTGTGAAAATGACTGTACTGCCCAAAGCAATCTACAGATTCAGTGCAATCCCTATCAAACTACCAATGGCATTCTTCACAGAATTAGAATAAAAAATTTTACAATTCGTATGGAAACACAAGAGACCCCAAATAGCCAAAGCAATCTTGAGAAGGAAAAATGGAGTTGGAGGAATCAGGCTCCCTGACTTCAAACTATACCACAAAGCTTCAGTAATCAAGACACAAAAACAGATATTTAGATCAATGGTACAGGATAGAATGCCCAGAGATAAACCTATGCACATATGGGCACCTAATTTATGACAAAGAAGGCAAGAACAATGAAGAAAAGACAACCTATTCAATAAATGGTGCTGGGAAAACTGGACAGCTACATGTAAAAGAATGAAATTAGGACACTACCTAACACCATACACAAAAATAAACTCCAAATGGTTTAAAGACTTAAATGTAAGACCAGATACTATAAAACTCTTAGGGGAAAACATAGGAAAAACACTCTGACATAAACCACAGCAAGACCTTTTTTGACCCATGCCCTAGAGTAACAGAAACAAAAATAAACAAATGGAACTTAATTAAACTTAAAAGCTTTTGCACACAAAGGAAAGTATAAACGAGACAAAAAGACAACCCTCAGAATGGAAGAAAATATTTTCAAATGAAACAACAGACAAAGGATTAACCTCCAAAATATACTAATAGATCTTGGAGCTCAATATCAAAAAAACAAACAATGCAGTTAAAAAAATGGGCGGAAGACCTAAATAGACATTTTACCAAGGAAGACATACAAATAGCCAAGAGGCACATGAAAAGATGCTCAACATCACTAATTATTAGAGAAATGCAAATCAAAACTACAATGAGGTATCACCTCACCCTTGTCAGATTGGCCATCATTAAAATATCTACAAACAATAAATGCTGGAAAGTGTGTGGTGAAAAGGGAACCCTCCTGCACTGTTGGTGGGAATGTAAATTGATACAATCTCTATGGAAAACAGTATGGAGGTTCCTTAAAAAACTAAAAATAGAACTGCCATATGACGCAGCAATCCCTCTACTGGGCATATACCCTGAAAAAACCATAATTCAAAAAGAGACATGTACCACAATGTTCATTGCAGCACTATTTACAATAGCCAAGACGTGGAAGCAACCTAAGTGGTCATCGACAGATGAATGGATAAAGAAGATGTGGCACATATATACAGTGGAATATTACTCAGCCATAAAAAGAAACGAAATTGGGTTATTTGTAGTGAGGTGGATGGACCTAGAGTCTGTCATACAGAGTGAAGTAAGTCAGAAAGAGAAAAACAAATACCGTATGCTAATGAGCATATATGGAATCTAAAAAAAAAAAAAATTGGTACTGATGAACCTAGTTGCAGGGCAGGAATAAAGAGGTAGACATAGAAAATGGACTTGAGGACATAGGGTGGGAGGGCAAAGCTGGGGTGAAGTGAGAGTAGCATCGACATATATACACTACAGAATGTAAAATAGTTGGCTGGTGGGAAGCAGCAGCATAGCACAGGGACATGGGCTCAGTGCTTTGCGATGACCTAGAGGGGTGGGATAGGGAGGATGGGAGGGAGGCTCAGGAGGGACGGGATATGGGGACATGTGTATGCCTACAGCTGATTCTCTTTGTTGTGCAACAGAAACTAACACAGTATTGTGAAGCAATTATACTCCAATAAAGATCTATTAAAAAAATAAATAGCTTAGGAAACACTGCATATTATGTATGGGGTTTCACAATGAATAACATATTAAAGGCTCTGAGAAGGTTGGCAGTATCCATTCTTGTTTGACTTTCATGTACATTCCCAAATTTCTGTGACTTTTTATTCCTATAGTACGGTGCAAAGCTTGGAATCCATGGAACATATTTTACACTGATTCTCTCTTATTAATATTTTCTTCAAGGCACGTGTTTATATTAATTTCCTGTAATAGCCAGTATCAATATTTAACCTCAGGGCCAAGAAAGAATACTCAGCATTTAAACACTCTTTGGATTTATTTACTTAGTAGTAAAATAACGTTGAAATTATAGTTGGAAATCGTATTTTGAAATCGTAGTTTCTTTTATTTTGAGAGGGATTTTCATGTCCAAAATTCTTGGCTGCTATCAGTGGACCACGTAGATGCATTTTCTACTCTAAACATGATGGAGGGAGGCAATTGTGGACCAAATCCATGATAAATTTACCTGTGTTTCTCATTCCCCTGATGCTAAAATCTTTTTTTTAATATTTAATTGAGATGGTTCCTATTGGCATCTAATCCATGTCTAAATTAAAATCCTGACTCCCTGCTGTGTACCTTTTTACAAGTTAACTAACCTCTCTGTGCCTCATTTTCCTCATCTGTAAAGGATGTAATATTAGTATCTCTGTTATGAGGTTGTTGTGAGGATCAGGTAAGTGAATGAAAAAAAGTGCAAAGCACTTGGAGCACTGCCTGGAAAACCTTCCATGGTGTGAGTTATGATTAACGTTCATGATGCTGTGCTTAGGTGGTGACAGAGAGGTGATGCATCACCCTCTCCTCAATACCTTCATCATTAAGATGCAACATTTTTAAAGAAATAAGTAAATCATAGGCAAGGATTTCCAGATCATATTTTGTTTTTTGGTCAAAATTCTATTTTCTTTTCTGTATTTTTAAAATCAATTAATTATTCACCTATTCATCCATATTAATAGTAATTGAGTGGCTACTGTTTTCTAGGCACTACGCTAATTGTTGTAGATACAGTGTTGAACAAGTTATATATGGTTCCTCTCCTTGTGGGCATCCGAATTAAAGAGGGACAAGCAAAGAGCATCCTGGGTGCTATGAGAGGGGAAGTGATGAGAACCGACAGGAGTTATCCAACTTGGGGTGGGGTGTGTATGCAGGCTTTCATGGAGGAGGTGACAGCAAAGTTGAGATCTTAACGGTTAATCAGAGCTACTTGTTGGGTGAGGTGACTGAAGAACAGCCTGAGAGATGATGAGAGGGAGCAAGCCACGTTCAAAGAATTCATAGAAATTCCACAAGGTCTAAGGATGGAATGCAAGTTTAGAGAGGAGGTGTGTGTGGTGAGAGATGAGGCTAGATGTACATTATTTAGGGCTTTTGTGAATTGTAAGGTAGAGTGATAATCTGACCAGCTGTTATCTATTCATAGCCAGGCAAGAGATTCTCCTTGGAAAACCTTCCTGGTGGCAGGAGGTTTCAAGGAAACAATTCTTTTTTTTTTAAAGTTTTTTTTTTTAATGTGGACCATTTTTAGTCTTCATTGAATTTGTTACAATATCGCTTCTGTTTTATGTTTTTTTGGTCTTTTGGCCACGAGGCATGTGGGGTCTTATCTCCCCAACTAGGGATTGAACCCGTGTCCCTGCATTGGAAGGTGAAGATTTTAACCACTGTACTGCCAAGGAAGTCCCCAAGGCAACAATTCTTTATAGAGTGTTTAATAACCGTGTTGCTGTCTACCATCTATAATATTTACTTGTGATTTGGGGGCTGGCTTGGAAGCCAATGTACATAAACAAATAACCTTTGTTATTGTGGTTGCAGACACCAAAGATACGGCATGTTGTGTGGGAAAAAAAGCCTTTGTATCAGTGGGTAGTTTTTCTTTTTTCTCTCCCTTTTTAACAGTTTTTTCAATAATCTTGCGACTCTATAACTGGGGTTCAGCAAAGCTGGCCACAGGGTGAAGTCATTTGTGGTGGTTAGCTGGAACAGAGCAGCTGGCCCAGCTTATCTCTGTGCCTAGAGTCAGGAAATGGCAAAACCCTTTAGACTGTGCTTCTATAAAGGAATTGATCAGAGAGCTTTGCTCTCTTAGGTGCCTTAGTAGCTATAGAGTATCACAAAATTATACACGCTCTCCAATGGCATTTTCGTTAAAGAGATGATTTCCTTTGTTATTAACCTGAGACAGGAATTGAAAATTGTTTCAGAGTCTGAGTCCTGAGCCATATTTACAGACAAATACACAAACCCTAATTTTAGTCACTTGCAGCAAATATGCTCACTCCACTCCCTAGTGTTTTGAACTGTAGTTATGAAAGATCAATTCATAATGAAACCCAAGTTTCTCCAGACCGTGATGTATGATCATGCCATGGGGAATATAGTCACAATGAAAGTAACAGGCTTTCTCACTTTTTCCACAACAGAATTGTAGATCCTCTTTTCTCTTATAATGTTGATGTTTCATCCTGAAATGTTCTTGCTTGTATCGTCCAACTTAACTCCTCGCAGAAAATTCTGCAATAGTACTACATTCACTTTAAGCACTGAGTCTTTATTGTTTGTATCACAAAATGGGACTTACATTTCCTGAATATGTCTTGCAAAGCATCTGAAAATTCTCCTGATTGACTTAAAATGCCTTTGGTTTGTTCAAACAAACCACTTGCTGACTTGGTTATTTCACTGAAGTCTTTTTAAAGTCTCCTTTAGTCTGGAATAGTGGCTTTTCCTCACTCCCCTTTTCATGGTTATGTTGGTCAGTCGTCCTATAGATTATTTTACTGTAGCAGATGCTGTTAGTGCCCTGCTCATATTCCTTTGGCACTCATTGTTCTCATGCACCCTGACCCAATAGCCTCCAAAAGAAAGCAGCTAACTGTGACACTGCCTTTGGGCTTCCTTGCGTCTTCCCACCATCAGCCATGCACCCTCCTCCTGTTACCGAAAGTGGGGGCCTGGCTGCTCACCACTCAAAAGCCAATAAAGAGGCAAGTTGGTGGAAAGGAAAGTCTGCTTTATTTAGGAGGCTGGCAGGGAGGTGGGCGAGGGTGGACTCCTGTCTAAAGGCCAACTTCCCCACTGACAATCAGTGGGCAAGAGCTTTTATAGTTGGAGGGAGGGGGCTACATGCAGAAACAGCACAGTCAGCTCTGATAGTCGTCTTAAAATTGGTAATGCAGTGGTCTGACCAGCGTCATCTTGATTGTTTTAAGTACGGTTAGTCTTTAGTTCCAGGGTCGGTTTGTTCCCATTTCTTTGAGGCCAGTTCTCAGAATTGTGGCAGCTTATGTCATGACTACAGTCTTGTCATGATGTAGTTAACTTCTTCCACCTATTGGGGGTTTCAGTATCTATAAGACAGTTCAAAGGATATGGCTCAGAATATTATCTATAGCCCTTGAGGAGGAACTAAAAGTCCTTGACTTTACTTAATGACTAAATTCTTATTATTTGGTCTCGTTTGACTGTTTTCCTTTGTTTCTGCATTTTCTCACTTCTCTGATTAAATTTATTCTTTGGCTAAAGTTTTTCTACGGACAAAAGGCAGGCTGAGGACAAGGTGGGCAAGGACCATAGGGTCCTGTTCCATTTCACTCCCACTCCACCACCCCAAGCGGCCTTCAACCAAAGAACTGAAGAGAGTGGATAAAGGATCTAGCTTCCTAAACTTGGGATAACTCTGAGTTAGGTTCTACTCTGTCTTTCAGAGTTCCTTAGTGGGATTGAACCCCAGTTACCTGCAGCAGTAACCTGCTCAGTTATACTCCTATTAGTGGCTTCCTTCTCTTCCCTTGCTTGTTTTGCTTCCTCATTTCTCTGCCAATGACATTCCACAAATAAACCATAAACCTAGTCTCAAGGTCTTCTTTGGGGGGAACCCAAGCTATCTACTCTCTAAATTTAGTTAAATAATTTTCATGATGTCAGTTAAAATTTATTAGTCTATTTCTATAGGCTGGAAGTTAGGACTAAAGTTTTTTTTTTTTAGATTTAGTGTTTCTTGTGGGGGGAATCAAGAATTCTTCATAGACAGTGCTGAGGACCTCATATCACATCACATCTGGGATCAAATAATGTCTGGTTGTCTCACTTTTAGTATATTAGTAAACTGAGGTGGTGAAAGTGTGTTATTCCCCATCAATCTTATGCTTAATGGTTTTAATATCCATCGATGACCATTGCCTGAATCAGTTATTTCATTAGGGATTATAAAATGATGGTTTTCTGAATTCTATTATTTGGAGAAGAAAGTTCTAGGCAGAGGGATCAGTATGTGCAAAGACACAGAGATGAGGTCAAATATAATATAATCAGGGAAATAAAGTATGTTTAGTTCACAAGGTGTGTTAGGAAAGAGTGGGAGATGGATTTGGAAAGGTAGGCAAGACTTTATAATGTTAAAGACAAGATTTTGTTCTAAAATTAGTGGGGGTGACACTGAGGGATTTTAAATGTGTCCATTGTCATGAATATTTTTTTTTGAGTGATCACTCTCTTAATATTGTGAAACATAGATAGGCAATTGGTGAGAGTAGGTAGGTAGATGTTGCCATGGTCAAAGATAGTGGGGAGGGGAAAGATAAGTTATATACTTACGACAATAGACTCAACAGGACTGAATGACTGATTAAATGTGGGATGAGGGAGAGGAGGGGTCCAGGATCCTTTCCTACTGGGACAAATGTTTCGACAGTTGGTGTGCTTCATAAAGATTGGGAATGTGGCAAGAATAGAAAGTCTGATGAGGAAAATAACTGCGTTTGGCTTTGGACATATTGAGCTTGACTGTGGAGCAGATGAAAGTGTCTAATTTATAGCTGGTAGTTGTGTAGGAATTCAGGAGGAAGGTTAGGGATGAAGACAAAGATTTGGGAGTCATCAAAAGAGAGTGGTTGATGTAAGGAGAGGAAGGGTCTTAGTGAAAATATCAACACTCTCCCCATCGTAGGCACGTGACACGTACTCACACCTACAAGGGAAGCGTGGGAACAAACAAGCTGTCTCCTCACCTCCCCACCCCTCATCCCCCCACCCTGGCTCTACAGACCATCTGAGACTCAGAGGTTCATACTTCTACTTGCTGTTGTTAGGGATCCCTAAAATTCCTTAAATTCTTTGTTGGGCAGAGGAGAAAACTGAAATCTATTAAGGTAAGAGCTACATAGCTGGGGTCACTGCTCAGCTCAAGACTCCGTTTTCCGGTCCCCCCAGTTGAAAGCTCATCCCGCCCCCCATCCAGGGCTTGAAGGCTCCAGCAGTGAGAATTGAGAACAACAGGAAATCCAGATTCTAAAACTCCCAGTGGGTAGCAGAGAAGAATAGAAAAGCTACCTCACCTCACAGGTCAGGACACAAGATCAGGCCCAGAGGTCTTACAAAAGAGGCAGCTAATTCACAAGGCCAAGCTTTTTTAAAACTTTGCTGAAATGGGACCTGATTCCAGGGTGGCTACCCTGTATTTTGCAGATGGTGACGTATAATTGTGACCACACGTATGAGGTGGTCCTCCTATAAAGCAACAAGAAATGTCAGCTTCCAGAAAATATAAATGACTTAGAAAATTGTCCTCTCATGAGACCCAGTGGATCCTGCATGAAATCCAGGAGGACAAGGATGTGTCTGATGCAACCTTTATGCCCAGCCCCTAGCTTGGTGCCCACCATAGAGTAAACAGTCAGTAAACATGTGTTGAGGGAAAGAAGCAAGGAACAGTCATGACTATTCTGGTAGTGAGCATACCAAATGTATGCAACTGGTTAACCAGTTCTCAATATGTGTTTGTTTAACTAATGACTCAGTTGACTCAATTCTTTTATTTCCTCTGAATTCCTCATGCATGTATATTCATGTATGTTGTATAAGCTACGCTAGCTCATATTGACTTAAAGATCGCTTGAATTATTTTGGACTCATTTTATTTTTAATTTTTTAAATTGGTTCTACCAAAAATAAGACATTCTTGGTGATAGAAAGGAATTTGGCAATTGTTTTGTGTGTCCCCAGTAGGAAACTGCAGTAGTGGAGTTGACCCTCATCAGATTATATGATTCATCCATTTGGTTTTGTCTCTGCAGAGCTGAGGTACATCAATTCAGAGACGTATTCTCAGTGCTTAAAAGAGTGCTGAGCACTTAGTAGGCACTCGATAAATATTAATATACATGTGATTATGCCAGGTCTTTATAATTTAGCACCACTCATGAAAAACTTTCTAGTAGTCATTCTGTCTTCATAAAAAGATCCCCCTTAAGAGGAACTTTATAGTGTAAATTGGGAACACACATGGCAAACTTCCAGTGATTATACAACAGACCACTCCTCTTCAGACACATACACAAAATTTTAATTAAGAAATGCATAGAAACAACTCCATCAATTTTGGTGTCATTTGCTGAGACGAGGAAGATTAGGGGAGGGGAAGATTTGAGGGAGAACCAAGTGCTCTATTGTAGACATTTTAAGTTTGTCACGTAAGAACAGTCAAGAGACAGTTGGATATATGGACTTCTTTGTTTTAGAAATTGATTTAAAATTTGAAAACTATTCTGCAAAATATCAAATGTCTACATACAGCATGACCCAGTTGGGGATCAAAGGCAGATTTTTTAATAAGTCTTAAGTGTGCAAAATTCTCTTACATATGCTATTATTAAAACTGTTTGGACGTATGGTCCCAGAAGGAGACACCATTTTTCTTCACCCACACATTCACGTGTGCATGCACTCACACACACACACACACACACACACACACACACACGCAACTACCCAGGTGTCAAAGTAATAAGCCCTTTGTAATATCCACATCCACATAACCTAAAATACTAACATCTGTAATTCCAATAACACACCTTAACTTTATGAGCCTTCCCTTCTCAAGTGAAATTGGCTTTAGAGAAAATATTAATTCAGCCCGCTTAGAAAACCTTAACAACATCTAATAAAGGCAAGTTTGAAAAACCAACTATCTGTTCACATTTCACAGAATTATATACATGCAGGAATATTTTGTTGTATTTTGGAGCACATTGATTTTTCCCAAATACACAGTATCAAAAATATATACCTTCTCTATATTATGCGTAAACCATACATGTACCATCCGCCTGAAAGAATCCCAGAAACTTCATGCTGAATTCGAAATCTTTCTGGTCCCTTTTTTGAAATACACCTACTTTATGGTTACCTTTCATTAAATAAGGATTCTTATTTATTTTACCATTATCATAAGAAATGGGAACCAAATATCTAGATATCCATATACGTCTGATAAATACATGTTTTTTACAGAGCATTTACAATTAATTTTGTCCTAATTTCTGAGTTTTCTTTCCTGCTTGAGTAAAATTATTGATGTAATAACCAATCTATGTGTACTTTGTGATAATAAAAAATATATACTTAGTTTTCTATTGATCTCATGTAAGAGATACCCCTGTAGTCATATTTACAATTTCTCACATGCTTCTATTTGAATATTCTGACTGCAATTTCTGGATGTGTTTGCTTTAAATTCTGAAATAAACTGTATCCAAAAAAAAAAAAGACAGTGGTTGAAAACATCAGAATAGATAAGATTACTCAATAAAGTTTATAGAGAAGAGAAGAGATCAATGAGAAGAGAAAAGTTCTAAGGGTATATTCCTGATTTATGTAAACATTTAAAGGAAAAGAGTAACGAGGGAATCTCAAACAAGATGCAAAGGTAGCAATCAGAAGTTAATAATGATGGTAATACATAAGTCAAATGTTGGAAATGTTAGGAAGGGTTCTGTGAGATGTTGCAGACTGAAAAGTTCCCAAGAATTTATTAAATAGAGAAGGGTGGTTACATTAGTAAGAATAGTTCTGATTGTGTGGTGAGGATGGAAGCCATGATGGAGTGAATTGAAGGGTGAGAAGATGGGAGAACCAAGAAACCATGAATACTAATTACACTTATAAAAAAGTTTGGGTTGAAGGTTAAGATAGAGATAGGAGGGAATCTAAAGCAGCATTGGCAATCAGGAAGGATTTTCTCTTCATTCTCACTTCTTTCCTTCCTTCCTTCCTTCCTATGTAATCCTCTCTCTCTCTGCCCCTTCTTTCTTTCCCCTCCCCCTTCCTTCTCTTCTTCCTTTGCTTCATCTTCACCCCTCCTCCTCCTGTTCTCCTTCCTTCTCCCTGCTCCTCCTTTTTCCTCCTCTTCTTCTCCTTCCCCCCCACCCCCTCCCCTCTCCCCCCCCTGCCCACTTCTTCTTCTTGCTCTTCTCCTCCTTGTCCTCCTCCTCCTCCCCCTCCTCCTCCTCCTCCCCCTCCTCCTCCTCCTCCTTCATCTCCTCCTCCCCCTCCTCCTCCTCCCCCTCCTCCTCCTCCCACTCCACCTCCTCCTTGTTCTTCTCCTCCTCCTCCTCCTCCTTCGCCCCCTCCTCCTCCTCCTCCACCTCCTCCTTGTTCTCCTCCTCCTCCTCCTCCTCCTCCTCCCCCTCCTCCTCTTCCTCCTCCCCCTCCACCTACTCCTTCTCCTCCTCCTCCTCCCCCTCCTCCTACTCCTCCTCCACCTCGACCTACCCCTCCTCCTCCAAGCCCTTCTCCTCCTCCTTCATCTCCTGCTACTCCTCCTCCTTCTTCTTCTCCCCCTCCTCCTCCCCCTCATAATCCCCCTCCTCCTCCCCTTCCCCCCCTCCTATTCCTCCTGCCCCTCGTCCTCCTCCCACCCTCCTCCTCCTTCTCCTCCTCCACTTCTCCCTCCTCCTCCTACCCCTCCTCCTCTTCCTCCTTCCCCGCCTCCTCCTCCCCACCTCCTCCTCCTCCTTCTTCATCTCCTCCTTCTCCTCCCCCTCCTCCTCCTCCTCCCCCATCTCCTCCTCCCACTGCTCTTCCTCCTTCTCCTCCTCCTCCTCCTACTCCTCCCCCTCCTCTTCCTCCTCCTCAACCTCCTCCTCCCCCTCGTCCTCCCCCTCGTCCTCCTCTTTCTTCTCCTCCTCCTCCCCCTCCTCCTTCTCCCCCTCCTCCTCCTCCTCCTCCTCCTTCTTTGACCTCCTCCTCCTCCCCCTCCTCCTCCACCTCCCCTACTCCACCTGCCCCTCCTCCTCCCCCTCCTCCTCCTCCTCCTTCTTCTTCTTCTCCTCCTCCTCCTCCTCCTTCTCCTCCTCCACCTCCTCCTCTTCCCCCCTCCTCCTCCCCCTCATCCTCCCCTTCCTCCTCCTCCCCCTCCCCCTCCTCTTTCTTCTTCTCCTCCTCCTCCCCCTCCTCCCCCTCCTCCTTCTTCTCCTCCTCCCCCTCATCCTCCTACCCCTCCTCTTCCTCCTTCTACGCCTCCACCTCCTCTTCCTCACCCCCTCCTCCTCCTCCTCCTTCCCTGCTCCTCCTCTTCCTCCTTCTTCTTCTCCTCCTCTTCCTCCCCCTCCTCCTCCCACTCTTCCTCCTCCCCTACTCCTCCTCCCCCTCTTCCTCCTCCCCCACCTCCTCTTCCTCCTGCCCCTCCTCCTCCTCCCAATCCTCCTCCCCGTCCTCCTCCCCCTCCTCCATCTCCCCAGCCTCCTCCTCCTCCTCCCCCACCTCCTCCCCCTCCTCATCCTTCTTCTTCCCCCTCCTCCTCCTCCCCCTTCATCCTCCTCCCCACTTCCTCCTCCCCCTCCTCCTTCTCCCCTCCCCCTCCTCCTCCCCCTTCTCCTCCCCTTCCTCCTCCTCCTTCTTCTCCTCCTCCCTCTCCTCCTCCCCCTCCTCCTCCTCCTTCTTCTTCTCCTCCTCCCCGTCCTCCATCCTTCTCCCCCTCATCCTCCTCTTCCTTCACCTCCTTCTCCCCTTTCTCCTCCTCCTTCTTCCCCTTCTCCTATTCCCCCTCTTCCTCCTACTCCCCCCTCCTCCTCCACATCCCCCTCCTCCCCCTCCTCCGCCTCTTTCTTCCCCCTCCTCCTCCCCCTCCTCCTCCTCCCCTCCTTTTTCTCCTGCTCCTCCTCCTCCTGTCTTCCTCCTCCTACCCCTCCTCCTCCTCTTTCTTCTCATCCTCCTCCTCCCCATCCTCCTCCTCCTTCTTCTCCTCTGCCTCCTCTTCTTCCTCCTCTTTCTCCCCTCCCACTCCTCCTCCTCCTTCTACTCCTCCCCCTCCTCCTCCTCCCCCCCTTCCTCCTCCTCCACCTCCTCCTCCTCCACCTTCTCCTCCTCCACCTCCCCCTCCTCCACCTTCCCTGCCTCCTCCTCCACCTTCCCCGCCTCCTCCTCCATCTCCCCCTCCTCCCCCGTCCTCCTCCTCCTCCTCCCCCTCCTCCTCCCCCTCATCCTCTACTTTCTTCTCCTCCCCCTCCTCCTCCCCCTCCTCCTCCCCCATCCTCCTCCTCCTCCCCCCTCCTCCTCCTCCTCCTCCCCCTTCCGCATTCAAATGAGAACATTCAAATGAGAAGTTTTCTGAGGATGTTTGATCACAGCACAAGGGGAACCTATTTCTTCCTTTCTGTAATATAGGATAACATTAATATCACATTCTTATGGTCAATGTAAAGTAGACATAAAATTTTGGAAAAAGATTTTCCCACAGGAAAATCCTATATCAATATTAGTCATTGCTACCGTGGCTATAGCAGTCTGTCATTCTAAAGAGAAACATTAAATTGTAGAGCTACTTTTCCTTATATTTAATTTTAAAATATTTTCTTTTAAAAACTCATAGGTTTGAGTTATTATAATGATTTTCAGGTTCTATGAAATTTCATGTACAGGCAAAGAAGGAAATGCCTTTGAAAGGCAGAGAAATATTTTTCTTAATCCAAAACGACTTCATCTGCGGCAGTTCCAGAGAATTTTATTTTAACTTTAGTTCACAGATGCTTTAACAGTGTTAATCTGAAGCAATGGTGACAGCTTTATTAATTGGAATCTTTCATTACAGTCATGATTTCTTTGCTAGGGGAGTAAGTGGCTTATATTTTTAAAATTTCAATAAAATGCCAGTAAGCATCAATCATAGAAATCATTTCAAAAATCTTTTAATCTTAAAATTAGGTTTAAAAGGACCTTCACACTCACTTCTTTCAGCCAACAAGGGCTGAGATAAGCAATGTCTTGAGTTAGAGCCCAGATTGTATATACTGGCTGAAGAACTGCTGACTGATTCAGTTTAGTGCACAATTTTTTTAGCATCACTTGAAATCAAAGAGTTAACCCAAAGTTTTAAAAAATATTTACATAAGGGAAGAGCAGCAGCTTATGCAGATTGTTTGCCAAGTTGTACTTTACAGGATAAAAGGCATATAAAAAATTTAGTTTTTATAGGAGGTTTTTTTTAAACATCTTTATTGGTGTATAATTGCTTTACAATGGTGTGTTAGTTTCTGCTTTATAAAAAAGTGAATCAGTTATACGTATACATGTCCCCATATCTCTTCCCACTTGCGTCTGCCACCCTCCCACCCTCCCTATCCCACACCTCTAGGTGGTCACAAGCACCGAGCTGATCTACCTGTGCTATGTGGCTGCTTCGCACTAGCTATCTATTTTACATTTGGTAGTGTATATATGTCCATGCCACTCTCTCACTTTGTCCCAGCTTACCATTCCCCATCCCTGTGTCCTCAAGTCCATTCTCTAATAGGTCTGCGTCTTTATTCCCATCTTGCCTCGAGGTTCCTCATGACCATTTTTTTTTTTTTTAGATTCCATATATATGTGTTAGCATATGGTATTTGTTTTTCTCTGTCTTACTTCACTCTGTATGACAGAATCTAGGTCCATCCACCTCACTACAAATAAACCAATTTCGTTTCTTTTTATGGCTGAGTAATAGTCCATTGTATATATGTGCCACATCTTCTTTATGCATTCATCTGTCGATGACCACTTAGGTTGCTTCCACGTCCTGGCTATTGTAAATAGAGCTGCAATGAACATTTTGGTACGACTCTTTTTGAATTATGGTTTTCTCAGGGTATATGCCCAGTAGTGGGATTGCTGGGTCATATGGTAGTTCTAATTTTAGTTTTTTAAGGAACCTCCATCCTGTTCTCAATAGTGGCTATGTCAAATTACATTCCTACCAACAGTGCAAGAGGGTTCCCTTTTCTCCACACCCTCTCCAGCATTTATTGTTTGTAGATTTTTTGATGATGGCCATTCTGACCAGTGTGAGATGATATCTCATTGTAGTTTTGATTTGCATTTCTCTAATGATTAATGATGCTGAGCATTCTTTCATGTGTTTGTTGGCAATCTGTATATCTTCTTTGGAGAAATGTCTATTTAGGTCTTCTGTCCATTTTTGGTTGTTTGATTTTTTGATATTGAGCTGCATGAGCTGCTTGTAAATTTGGGAGATTAATCCTTTGTCAGTTGCTTCATTTGCAAGTATTTTGTCCCATTCTGAGGGTTGTCTTTTTGCCTTGTTTATGGTTTCCTTTGCTGTGCAAAAGCTTTTAAGTTTCATTAGATCCCATTTGTTTATTTTTGTTTTTATTTCCATTTCTCTATGAGGTGAGTCAAAAAGGATCTTGCTGTGATTTATGTCTTAGAGTGTTCTGCCTATGTTTTCCTCTAAGAGTTTGATAGTGTCTGGCCTTACATTCAGGTTTTTAATCCATTTTGAGTTTATTTTTGTGTATGGTGTTAAGGAGTGTTCTAATTTCATTCTTTTACATGTAACTGTCCAGTTTTCCCAGCACCACTTATTGAAGAGGCTTTCTTTCCTCCACTGCATATTCTTTCCTCCTTTATCAAAGATAAGGTGACCATATGTGTGTAGGTTTATCTGTGGACTTTCTATCCTATTCCACTGATCTAAATTTCTGTTTTTGTGCCAGTACGATACTGTCTTGATTACTGTAGCTTTGTAGTATACTCTGAAGTCAGGGAGCCTGATTCCTCCAGCTCCGTTTTTCTTTCTCAAGATGGCTTTGGCTATTCAGGGTTTTTTGTGTTTCCATACAAATTGTGAAATTTTTTCTTTTAGCTCTGTGAAAAATGCCAGTGGTAGTTTGATAGGGATTGCATTGAATCTGTAGATTACTTTGGGTAGTAAAGTCATTCTCACAATGTTGATTATTCCAATCCAAGAACATGGTATATCTCTCCATCTATTTGTATCATCTTTAATTATTTTCATCAGTGCCTTATAGTTTTCTGCATACAGGCCTTTTCTCTCCTTAGGTAAGTTTATTCCTAGGTATTTTATTCTTTTTGTTGCAATGGTAAATGGGAGTGTTTTCTTAATTTCATTTTCAGATTTTTCATCATTAATGTATAGGAATGCAAGAGATTTCTGTGCATTAATTTTGTATCCTGCTACACTACCAAATTCATTGATTAGCTTTAGTAGTTTTCTGGTAGCATCTTTAAGATTTTCTATGTACAGTATCATGTCATCTGCAAACAGTGACAGCTTTACTTTTTTTCCGATTTGGATTCCTTTTATTTATTTATTTTCTCCGATTGCTGTGGCTAAAACTTCCAAAACTATATTGAATAATAGTGGTAAGAGTGGGCAACCTTGTCTTGTTCCTGATCTTAGTAGAAATGGTTTCAGTTTCTCACCATTGAGGCCGATATTTGCTGTGGGTTTGTCATATATGGCTTTTATTATGTTGAGGAAAGTTCCCGCTATGCCTACTTTCTGGAGGGTTTTTAACAAAATGGTGTTGAATTTTGCGAAAGCTTTATCTGCATCTATTGAGATGATCATATGGTTTTTCTCCTTCAATTTGTTAATATGGTGTATCACATTGATTGATTTGCGTATATTGAAGAATCCTTGCATTCACACCCCACTTGATCATGGTGTATGATCCTTTTAATGTGCTGTTGGATTCTGTTTGCTAGTATTTTGTTGAGGATTTTTGCATCTATGTTCATCAGTGATATTGGCCTGTAGTTTTCTTTCTTTGTGACATCTTTTTCTGGTTTTAGTGTCAGGGTGATGGTGGTCTTGTAGAATGAGTTTGGGAGTGTTCCTCCCTCTGCTATATTTTAGAAGAGCTTGAGAAGGATAGATGTTAGCTCTTCTGTAAATGTTTGATAGAATTCGCCTGTGAAGCCATCTGGTCCTGGGCTTTTGTTTGTTGGAAGATTTTTAATCACAGTTTCAATTTCAGTGCTTGTGATTGGTCTGTTCATATTTTCTGTTTCTTCTTGGTTCAGTCTCAGAAGGTTGTGCGTTTCTTAGTATTTGTCCATTTCTTAAAGGTTGTCCATTTTAATGGCATATAGTTACTTGTAGTAATCTCTCATTATCCTTTGTATTTCTCCAGTGTCAGTTGTTACTTCTCTTTTTTCATTTCTAATTCTATTATTTGAGTCTTCTCCCTTTTTTCTTGATGAGTCTGGCTAATGGTTTATGAATTTCTTTTATCTTCTCAAAGAACCAGCTTTTAGTTTTATTGATCTTTTCTGTCATTTCCTTCATTTCTTTTCCATTTATTTCTGATCTGATCTTTATGATTTCTTTCCTTCTGCTAACTTTGGGGTTTTTTGTTCTTCTTTTTATAATTGCTTCAGGTGTAAGGTTAGGTTGTTTATTTGAGATGTTTCTTGTTTGTTAAGGTAGGATTGTATTGCTATTAACTTGCCTCTTAGAGCTCCTTTTGCTGCATCCCTTAGGTTTTGTTTCATTGTGTTTTCATTGTCATTTGTTTCTAGGTATTTTTTTATTTCCTCTTTGATTTCTTCAGTGATCTCTTGGTTATTTAGTAGTGTATTGTTAGCCTCCATGTGTTTGTATTTTTTACAGATCTTTTCCTGTAATTGATATCTAGTTTCATAGCATTGTGGTTGGAAAAGATACTTGATACCATTTCAATTTTCTTAATTTAACCAAGGCTTGATTTGTGACCCAAGATATGATCTATCCTGGAGAATATTCCATGAGCACTTGAGAAGAATGTGTATTCTGTTGTTTTGTTTTGTTTTGTTTTGTTTTTTTACGGTATGCGGGCCTCTCACCGCTGTGGTCTCTCCCGCTGCGGAGCACAGGCTCCGGACGCACAGGCTCAGCGGCCATGGCTCGCGGGCCCAGCCGCTCCGCGGCATGTGGGATCCTCCCGGACCGGGGCACGAACCCACGTCCCCTGCATCGGCAGGCGGACTCCCAACCACTGTGCCACCAGGGAAGCCCTATTCTGTTGTTTTTGGATGGAATGTCCTATAAATATCAATGAAGTCCATCTTGTTTAATGTATCATTTAAAGCTTGTGTTTCCTTATTTATTTTCATTTTGGATGATCTTTCCATTGGTGAAAGTGGGGTGTTAAAGTCCCCTAATATGATTGTGTTACTGTCGATTTCCCCTTTTATGGCTGTTAATATTTGCCTTATGTATCGAGGTGCTCCTATGTTGGGTGCATTAATATTTACAAGTGTTATATCTTCTTGGATCGATCCCTTGATCATTATATAGTGTCCTTCTTTGGCTCTTGTATAGTCTTTATTTTAGAGTCTATTTTGTCTGATATTAGAATTTCTACTCCAGCTTTCTTTGGATTTCCATTTGCATGGAATATCTTTTTCCATCCCCTCACTTTCAGTCTGTATGTGTCCCTAGGTCTGAAGTGGGTCTCTTGTAGACAGCATATATATGGGCCTTGTTTTGTATCCATTCAACCAGTCTATGTCTTTTGGTTGGAGCATTTAATCCATTTACATTTATGGTAATTATTGATATGTATGGTCCTATTACCATTTTCTTAATTGTTTTGGGTTTTATTTTGTAGGTCTTTTCCTTCTCTTGTGTTTCCTGCCTAGAGAAGTTCCTTTAGCATTTGTTGTAAAGCTGGTTTGGTGGTGCTGAATTCTCTTAGCTTTTGCTTGTCTATAAAGGTCTTAATTTCTCCATCAAATCTGAATGAGATCCTTGCTGGGTAGAGTAATCTTGGTTGTAGGTTTTTCTCCTTCATCACTTTAAATATGTCCTGCCACACCCTTCTGGCTTGCAGAGTTTCTGCTGAAAGTTCAGCTGTTAACCTTATGGGGATTCCCTTGTGTGTTATTTGTTTTTTTTCCCTTGCTGCTTTTTTTTGTGTGTGTGGTACGTGGGCCTCTCAGTGTTGTGGCCTCTGCTGTTGTGGAGCACAGGCTCCAGAAACGCAGGCTCAGTGGCCATGGCTCACGGGCCCAGCTGCTCCACGGCATGTGGGATCTTCCTGGACCGGGGCATGAACCCATGTCCCCTGCATCGGCAGGCGGACTCTCAACCACTGTACCACCAGGGAAGCCCTCCCTTGCTTCTTTTAATAATTTTTCTTTGTATTTAATTTTTGATAGTTTGATTAATTTGTGTCTTGGCGTGTTTCTCATTGGATTTATCCTGTATGGGACTCTCTGTGCTTCCTGGACTTGAATGACTATTTCCTTTCCCATATTAGGGAAGTTTTCAACTATAATCTCTTCAAATATTTTCTCAGTCCCTTTCTTTTTCTCTTCTTCTCTGTGACCCCTATAATTCGAACGTTGGTGCGTGTAATGTAGTCCCAGAGGTCTCTGAGACTGTTCTCAATTCTTTTCATTCTTTTTTCTTTATTCTGCTCTGCAGAAGTTATTTCCACTATTTTATCTTCCAGGTCACTCATCCGTTCTTCTGCCTCAGTTATTCTTCTATTGATCCCTTCTGGAGAATTTTAAATTCCATTTATTGTGTTGTTCATCACTGTTTGTTTGCTCTTTAGTTCTTCTAGGTCCTTAAACGTTTCTTGTATTTTCTCCATTCTATCTATTTCCAAGATTTTGGATCATGTTTACTATGATTATTCTGAATTCTTTTTCAGGTAGACTGCCTATTTCCTCTTCATTTGTTAGGTCTGGTGGGTTTTTGTCTTGCTCCTTCAGCTGCTGTGAGTTTCTGTGTCTTCTAATTTTGCTTAACTTACTGTGTTTGGGGTCTCCTTTTTGCAGGCTGCAGGTTCATAGTTCCCATTGTTTTTGGTGTCTGTCCCCAGTGGCTAAGGTTGGTTCAGTGGGATTGTAGGCTTGCTGGTGGATGAGACTAGTGCCTGTGTTCTGGTGGATGAGGCTGGATGTTGTCTTTCTGGTGGGCAGGTCCAGATCTGGTGGTGTGTTTTGGGTTGTCTGTGGTCTCATTATGATTTTAGGCAGCCTCTCTGCTAGTGGATGGGGTTGTGTTCCTGTCTTGCTAGTTGTTTGGCATAGGGTGTCCAGCACTGTTGCTTGCTCATTGTTGAGTGGAGCTGGGTCTTGGCATTGAGATGGAGATCTCTGGGAGATTTTTGCTGTTTGATATTACATGGAGCTGGGAGGTCTCTTGTGGAACAGTGTCCTGAACTTCACTCTCACACCTCAGAGGCACAGCCCTGACGCCTGGCTGGAGCACCAAGAGCCTGTCATCCACAAAGCTCAGAATAAAAGGGAGAAAAAAAAGAAAGAAAGAAAGAAGAAGATAAAATAAAGTTATTAAAATAAAAAATAGTTATTAAAAAATTGTTTTAAGTAATAAAAAAGGAAGAAAGAAGAGCAACCAAACCAGAAAACAGATCCACCAATGATAACAAGTGCTAAAAACTATACTAACAAAACAAGATAAAACAAAACAAAAATGGACAGACAGAACCCAAGGACAAATGGTAAAAGCATATCTCTACAGACAAAATCACACACAGGAGCATACACATACACACTCACAAAAAGAGAGAAAGGGAAATATATATATATATCGTTGCTCCCAAAGTCCACCTCTTCAATTTGGGATGATTCGTTGTCTATTCAGCTATTCCACAGATGCAGGGTACATCAAGTTCACTGTGGAGCTTTAATCCGCTGCTCCTGAGGCTGCTGGGAGAGATTTCCCTTTCTCTTCTTTGTTCGCAGAGCTCCTGGGGTTCAGCTTTGGATTTGGCCCCGCCTCTGCATGTAGGTAGACTGAGGGCGTCTGTTCCTGCTCAGACAGGACGGGGTAAAGGAGCAGCTGATTCGGGGGCTCTGGCTCACTCAGGCTGGGGGGAGGGAGGGGTACAGAATGCTCGGCGAGCCTGCGGTGGCAGAGGCCAGCGTGACCTTGCACCAGCCTGAGGTGTGCCGTGCACCCTCTTGCGGAAGTTGTCCCTGGATCACGGGACCATGGCCGTGGTGGGCTGCACAGGCTCCCAGGAGGGGAGGTGTGGATAGTGACCTGTGCTTGCACACAGGCTTCTTGGTGGCGGCAGCAGCAGCCTTAGTGTCTCATGTCCATCTCTGGGGTCCATACTGATAGCCGCGATTTGCACCCATCTCTGGAGCTTGTTTAAGCTGCACTCTGAATCCCCTCTCCTCGCGCACCAGGAAACAAAGAGGCAAGAAAAAGTCTCTTGTCTCTTCGGCAGCTCCTGACTTTTTCCCAGACTCCATACCGGCTAGCTCTGGTGAACTAGCCCCCTTCAGGCTGTGTTCACACCGCCAACCCCAGTCCTCTCCCTGGGATCCAACTGGAGCCTGAGCCTCAGCTCCCAGCCCCTGTTCGCCCCGGCGGATGAGCAGAAGAGCATCTCTGGCTGGTGAGTGCTGGTTGGCACTGATCCTCTGTGCAGGAATCTCTCCGCTTTGCCCTCTGCACCCTGTGGCTGTGCTCTCCTCCGTGGCTCCGAAGCTTCCCCCCTCTGCCACTAGCAGTCTCTTCCGCGAAAGGGCTTCCTAGTGTGTGGAAACCTTTCTTCCTTCACAGCTCCCTCCCGCTGGTGCAGGTCCTGTCCCTATTCTTTTGTCTCTGTTTTTTCTTTTTTCTTTTGCCCTACCCAGGTACATGGGGAGTTTCTTGCCTTTTCGGAGGTCTGAGGTCTTCTGCCAGCATTCAGTAGGTGTTCTGTAGGTGTTGTTCCACATGTAGATGTATTTCTGGTGTATGTGTGGGGAGGAAGGTGATCTTGACGTCTTACTCTTCTGCCATCTTGAAGCTCCTCTATAGGAGTTTTGGCAGGCTTAAAATCATCACTCTTGTTTAAACTAAGGTGGTAGTTCTTACCTTTTTTGTGTGTCTTAGATCATCCTGAGGGCCTAATGACAGAAACAGATCATCTCCCCAGAAAAATGCTCATATTTACAAATATTTTACAGGTTATTTTGAAGCATTCTTGGCACACTTCCTCCCCCAAAGTCCATAGATTTTAGGTAATGAACTGCTTGTTTAGGTGTTCAGAGACAGTCATTGAAAGGACAATTCAAATTTTAATCTTGAGTTTGAGCCCTGATATCACATAAATCTATGTTATAGTTTGGTTTGAAAGGGGTCTGAATTTCAAGGGATGGTGTGATCAATACATTGGCTTTCACAGTGGGATATATCCATTCATACTTACTTTACCTAGTCATTCAGAGAAAACAAAGCAGTCTTTCAATTCAAAACTAGTTCAAAAAACCTAATAATTAGAAAAAAGACTCTCTAGGGTGTTGGATATAGGCATTAGAATGCAGTTCAAAAAGCATACAGCCATGGAATATATTTCCATGAATGTCCTTTTAGGTCCCAGCTGGATAATGAATACCTGAACCCTCCACCTGAAGAGTAACATGAAGCGTTTGGATTAGAGAAGTACTGTGTTTGTTCTCTGGCATCTATTTTCTGTTTCTAAGCACATGTTCTCTAATCAAGAATTGTTTCTACTTTTTGCCTCAAAAAAGATCTGGACAGTTAATGTCTTGATTTTATTTTTAAAATTCAGCACATTTCTTTTCTTCATGAGACACAGTCAGCACCATCTGAAGTTTGGTTCAGCGGAACTAAGGATGAGTACATTCCTAAGAGGACTTATGTGTCTGGGAACTTTGTACTGTTTCAAATAAATACATGTAGTTTTATAAGAAGACACCCCTAGTGACAGCCAGTTTACCTCCCCACATTTGTAAGGCATTTATAATTCATAAAAGGCTTTCATATTAATGACCTATGTTGTGAATAAAGGGCAGGCATTACTATGTCAAACTCATGGGTGAGGAAATGGAGGCTTTCAAATATTTGAGGCATACTATTAGTAAATGAAAGCTGAGATTGCACCCTGGGCTCCTTGGCCTTTATTTCGATGCTTAAGTTCTCAAATGTACTTTAAAATCCATTTTGTTCCTTTATACTTATGTTGGTAAATTGAATTTATTTAATAATATTTATCAGTGTGATTAAATATCACCTTGGGCCCATTTCTGGACGTCTTTCCATCCTGTTAGTCCTTGCATGGATTGGGTGGATTTTAAGCCAGAACTAGTCTGAATTCTGCTTCTGAATCTGTTTGTCTCATGAAGAAAGTAGTTCTTTTGTTTTTTATTATCTCTATATGAATTAGTGCTTCTGTTTGATGTCACTTTTTAGAAGAAAAACTCATCCATGAAAGGTCATTTCACATCAGTCTTACAAAAGAATAACCTTAATTTTGTATGAACTAGTCGTATAAAGGGTTGTAGTTATAATAAAAACCCATTGCCAAGAACGCCAGAGAGAAAGCCTCTTGCTCATACATCGTGTCATTTCTACATTCCTAGTACCTCACAGAGTGCATGGCACTGGGTGAATGTCTGTTTAATTGAATATTTCAAAATGTCTCCACATAGGTCTTGTGGAAGTAAAATTTGAATTTAGAAAGCCATTTCCTAAAGTTCCTAAATTTTACAGAAATCTTGGCCTCGTAAAGGAGAAAAGTCCTAAAAGTGTTAAAACTATAGAGCTCCAAAACGCACTTCATCCTAGTATCACACATGAAACAGGACTAGGAAAAAGCAAAAGCAAGCTCACCGAACACATAAATGTGCTATGCACTCAACTTGACTTCTCAATGAACAGGAAAATCAAAGCCTCTCTTTTCCTATTTGTGCACCTTTGCTTCTGAATGTTGACTGATTGCCTTTAGGTAAATATGTGTTTGTTGCTATACATTAAAAAATAACTACAAAACCCCTGTAATGCTGACAGTGGGAAATGCATGCCTCTGTGGTCTGAGCAGCTCAAACAGTACCTTTCTTTCAGTTTTATGTAGAGTAGAGCTGCAGCCTCCTTCTGTCATTAAGCACTAATTGCCCAATTACAGTGCTTTGGGACACGGTTAAAATTGTGCCTGAGGCTTTTCAGCAAATTCAGCTTTAAAGCAAATGATCCCAGTAGTCAAAATTATTTACTAAACACTGTACAGAATTTCTTCTAAAAGATTATTTAAGGCCTATTACACTTGCTAGATCCTTATATTACAAAGTACTGGAGTACTTAGTGAGGCTGTTGCCTCTTCTCATGAAAACTTTTTTTTTTTCAGCACCAAACTTTAAGGAACATTATGTATTTGAGAAGAGGAGACTCATGCAGATATTCTTAATCTGAAAGCAGTTTCCTTTATTTTAAGCCATTTTTGAAGAGGGATAATGAGTTGTTCTGTATCGGGGCATTATTTATAAATACAGAGTTAAAAGGTTTATCTTAAAATAATACTCTCTTTGTGTTAAAATATATATAGTCATGCAAGCTGTAAGGGATTTGAATGTGTCCTAAATCACTGCATTATTTGAACATATTCCTTCTGAAATATCTGTGTGGAAAATTTTATGAAACATTTTACGTTATTGACAATATATAATAGCCATTGAAGACTGTGAGGCATTTTCTCATACATTTCTTTTTAGTTTTTCTCAATAGCTCTCAGCTAGCTTTCTCCAGCTCCATTTTACAGAAGAGGAAATTGAGGTTTTGGTTGGACAAATATCCTTTTAAGGTCACACTGCTGGTAAGGGGCAGGAAGTGATTATTATGAATAGGTTAATCTCTAAAGTTCTTGGACTCAATTCCAATATGTGTGTGTGTGTGTGTGTGTGTGTGTGTGTGTGTGTGCGCGCGCGCGTGCGCGTGTGTGTGTGTGTGTGTTTGTGAATGGGGGGGTGGGATGCTGGGGGTTTCCCCACAAACCACCAAGGAATTCTTGGACACCAGCATGGTGTCCGAGAATCTCAATTCAATTCAATTCTGACTCTACCTAAAGATAACATCAGGTTCCACAGGTTAAGGGTTCAGCCCTACAAGACTGTCCTCCAGCCCCCCACTTCAGACACCAGTTGCAAGTCCAGGTTATTACCTATACTTCTGACAACTGGCTAGGAATCAGAGGTTCCCACCACCTCCTCCTTGGGTTTGAAAATTTGCTAGAGCAGCTCACAGAACTCAGGGAAACATTTTGCTTACTAGATCCCCTGTTTATTATAAAAGGATATAAATCAGGAACAGCCAGATGGAAGACATGCATAGGGAAAATTATGGGAAAGGGCTCAGAGTTTTTATGCCCTCTCAGAGTGCACCATTCTCCCCAAACCTCCATTGTTCACCAACCTGGAAGCTCTCCAAACCCTGTCCTTTTGGATTTTTACAGAGGCTTCATTACATAGGCATGATTGATGAAATCATTGGCTGTTGATGACTGATTCAGCTTCCAGCCCCTCTCCCCTCCTAGGTGGTCAGGGCATGGGACTGAAAATTTCAACCTCTAATCACATGGTTGGTTCTCCAGGTAATCAGCCCCCATTCTTAAGTGGGGGTCCCAAAGTCACCTTATTAACATAACATAAGACATCATTATTGCTCTCATCACTTAGAAAATTCTGAGCTCTGGGCCAGAAAAGGGGATAAAGACCGAATATATATTTCTTAGTATAAATCACAATATCATAGTTAAAAAAGGAAAACAGTGATGAAATTTATACAGAAGATAGGGATAGAAAGGGGAGATTTTATTTTGATATTTTAAATTTTTAAAAACATCTTTATTGGAGTATTATTCCTTTACAATGGTGTGTTAGTTTCTGCTTTATAACAAAGTGAATCAGTTATACATATACACATATCCCCATATCCTCCCTCTTGGGTCTCCCTCACACCCTCCCTATCCCACCCCTCTACGTGGTCACAAAGCACTGAGTTGATATCCCTGTACTATGCAGCTGCTTCCCACTAGCTATCTATTTTACATTTAGTAGTATATATAAGTCCATGCCACTCTCTCACTTTGTCCCAGCTTACCCTTCCCCCTCCCCATGTCCTCAAGTCCATTCTCTATGTCTGCGTCTTTATTCCTGTCCTGCCGCTAGGTTTTTCATGACTTTTTTTTTTTTAGATTCCATATATATGTGTTAGCATACGGTATTTGTTTTTCTCTTTCTGACTTACTTCAGTCTGTATGACAGTCTCTAGGTCCATCCACCTAACTACAAATAACTCAATTTTGTTTCTTTTTATGGATGAGTAATATTCCATCATATATATGTGCCACATCTTCTTTATCCATTCATCTGTCGATGGACACTTAGGTTGCTTCCATGTCTTGGCTATTGTAAATAGAGCTGCAATGAACATTGTGGTACAACACTCTTTTTGAATTATGGTTTTCTCAGGGTATATGCCCAGTAGTGGGATTGCTGGGTCATGTGGTAGCTCTATTTTTAGTTATTTAAGGAACCTCCATACTGTTCTCCATAGTGGCTGTATCAATTTACATTCCCACCAACAGTGCAAGAGGGTTCCCTTTTCTCCACACCCTCTCCAGCATTTATTGTTTGTAGATTTTATGATGATAGCCATTCTGACTGATGTGAGATGATAACTCATTGCCGTTCTGATTTGCATTTCTCTAATGATTAGTGACGTTGAGCACTCTTTCATGTGTTTGTTGGCAATCTGTGTATCTTCTTTGGAGAAAAGTCTGTTTAGGTCTTCTGCCCATTCTTGGATTGGGTTGTTTGTTTTTTTGATATTGAGCTGCAATGAGGTACTTGTGAATTTTGGAGATTAATCTTTTGTCAGTTGCTTCATTTGCAAATGTTTTCTCCCATTCTGAGGGTTGTCTTTTCATCTTGTTTATGGTTTCCTTTGCTGTGCAAAAGCTTTTAAATTTCATTAGGTCCTAGTTGTTTATTTTTGCTTTTATTTCCCTTTCTCTAGGAGGTGGATGAAAAAGGATCTTGCTTTGATTTATGTCATAGAGTGTTCTGCCTATGTTTTCCTCTAAGAGTTTGATAGCGTCTGGCCTTACATTTAGGTCTTTAATCCATTTTGAGTTTATTTTTATGTATGGTGTTAGGGAGTGTTCTAATTTCATTCTTTACATGTAGCTGTCTGGTTTTCCCAGCACCAGTTATTGAAGAGGCTGTCTTTTCTCCATTGTGTATTCTTGCCTCCTTTATCAAGGATAAGGTGACCATATGTGCGTGGGTTTATGTCTGGGCTTTCTATCCTTTTCCACTGACCTTCATTTCTGTTTCTGTGCCAGTACCATACTGTCTTGAGTACTGTAGCTTTATAGTATAGTCTGAAGTCAGGGAGCCTGATTCCTCCAGCTCCGTTTTTCTTTCTCAAGATGGCTTTGGCTATTCAGGGTCTTTTGTGTTTCCATACAAATTGTGAAATTCTTTGTTCTAGTTCTGTGAAAAATGCCAATGGTAGTTTGATAGGGATTGCATTGAATCTGTAGATTGCTTTGGGGAGTAGAGTCATTTTCACAATGTTAATTCTTCCAATCCAAGAACATGGTATATCTCTCCATCTATTTGTATCATCTTTAATTTTTTTCATCATGTCGTTAGTTTTCTGAGTACAGGTCTTTTACCTCCTTAGGTAGGTTTATTCCTAGGTATTTTATTCTTTTTGTTGCAATGGTAAATGGGAGTGTTTCCTTAATTTCTCTTTCAGATTTTTTATCGTTAGTGCATAGGAATGCAAGAGATTTCTGTGCATTAATTTTGTATCCTGCTACTTTACCAAATTCATTGATTAGCTCTAGTAGTTTTCTGGTAGCATCTTTAGGATTCTCTATGTATAGTATCATGTCATCTGCAAACAGTGACAGCTTTACTTCTTCTTTTCCCATTTGGATTCGTTTTATTTATTTTTCTTCTCTGATTGCTGTGGCTAAAACTTCCAAAACTATGTTGAATAATAGGGGTGAGAGTGGACAACCTTGTTTATTTCCTGATCTTAGTGGAAATGGTTTCAGTTTTTCACAGTTGAGGATGATGTTGGCTGTGGGTTTGTCATATATGACCTTTATTATGTTGAGGAAAGTTCCCTCTATGCCTACTTTCTGGAGGGTTTTTATCACAAATGGGTGTTGAATTTTGTCAAAAGTTTTATATGAATCTATTGAGATGATCATATGTTTTTATCTTTCAATTTTTTAATATGGTATATCACATTGATTGATTTGCATATACTGAAGAATCCTTGCACTCCTGGGATAAACCCCACTTGATCATTGTGTATGATCCTTTTAATGTGCTGTTGGATTCTGTGTGCTAGTATTTTGTTGAGGATTTTTGCATCTATGTTCATCAGTGATATTGGCCTGTAGTTTTATTTCTTTGTGACATCTTTGTTTGGTTTTAGTGTCAGGGTGATGGTGGCCTCGTAGAACGAGTTTGGGAGTGTTCCTCCCTCTGCTATATTTTGGAATAGTTTGAGAAGGATAGGTGTTACCTGTTCTCTAAATGTTTGATTAAATTTGCCTGTGAAGCCATCTGGTCCTGGGCTTTTGTTTGTTGGAAGAGTTTTAATCATAGTCTCAATTTCAGTGCTTATGATTGGTCTGTTTATATTTTCTATTTCTTCCTGGTTCAGTCTTGGGAGGTTGTGCGTTTCTTAGTATTTGTCCATTTCTTCAGGTTGTCCATTTTATTGGCATATGGTTGTTTATAGTAATCTCTCATGATTCTTTGTATTTCTACAGTGTCAGTTGTTACTTCTCCTTTTTCATATCTAATTCTATTGATTTGACTCTTCTCCCTTTTTTTCTTGATGAGTCTGGCTAATGGTTTATCAATTTTGTTTATCTTCTCAAAGAACCAGCTTTTAGTTTTATTGATCTTTGCTATTGTTTCCTTCA
Organism: Orcinus orca; assembly: GCF_937001465.1. Taxonomy (NCBI): domain Eukaryota; kingdom Metazoa; phylum Chordata; class Mammalia; order Artiodactyla; family Delphinidae; genus Orcinus; species Orcinus orca. Next base: position 49,981,476 of record NC_064564.1, on the reverse strand, counting down.
TTTCTTTTTCATTTATTTCTGATCTGATCTTTATGATTTCTTTCCTTCTACTGACTTTGGGTTTTGTTTGTCCTCCTTTCTCTTGTTGTTTTAGGCGTAAGGTTAGGTTGTTTATTTGAGATTTTTCTTGTTGCCTGAGGTAAGATTTTATTGCTATAAACGTCCCTCTTAGAACTTCTTTTGCTGGGTCGCATAGGTTTTGGATCATCATGATTTTGTATCAGTTTGTCTCTTGGTAGTTTTTGATTTCCTCTTTGAATTCTTCAGTGATCCATTGGTTGTTTAGTAGCACACTGCTTAGCCTCCACATGTTTGTGTTTCTTACAGTTTTTTTTTTGTTGTACTTGTAGATACACATACAAAAACGTTAAAGGAATCCAAACACAACACTAAAGATAGTCAAATCACAAGAGAAGAGAACAAAAGAAGGGAAGAAAAAAACCTGCAAAAACAAATTCAAAACAATTAACAAAATGGCAGTAAGAACATACATATCAATAATTACCTTAAATGTAAATGGTTTAAGTGCTCCAACCAAAAGACATAGATTGGCTGAATGCATACAAAAACCAGACCCATATATATTCTGTCTACAAGAGATCCACTTCAGATATAGGGACACATACAGACTGAAAGTGACGGGATGGAAAAAGGTATTCTATGCAAATGGAAATCAGAAGAAAGCTGGAGTAGCAATATTCATATCAGACAAAATAGACTTCAAAATAAAGACTGCTACAAGAGACAAAGAAGGACACTACATAATGATCAAGCATCAACCCAAGAAAAAGATATAACAATTGTAAATATATATGCACCCAACATAGGAGCACCTCAACATATAAGGCAGATGCTAACAGCCATAAAAGGGGAAATTGACAGTAACACAATAATAGTGGGGGACTTTAGCACCCTACTTCCACCAATGGACAGATCATCCAGACAGAAAATCAATAAGGAAACACAGGCCTTAAATGACACATTAGATGAGATGAACTTAATTGTTATTTATAGAACATTCTGTCTGAAAGCAGCAGAATTCATATTCTTCTCAAGTGCACATGGAACATTCTCCAGGATAGATCACATGCTGGGCCACAAAGCAAGCCTTGGTAAATTTAAGAAAATTAAAATAATATCAAGTATCTTTTCCAACCACAACACTATGAGATTAGAAATCACATTTTGTGTTTTTAATGTCATATTTTATATATTCATGCTTATCCCTTAACTGCTTATTATAGTTATAGTTGATTTTTGTCTTTTAACCTTTGTACTAGCTTATTTAAGTGGTTGATCTATTGCCTTTACTATATATTTGCCTTTACTAGTGGAAATTTCCCTTTCCTATATTTTCTTGTTTCTTATTATAGCCTTTTCTTTTTCACTTAAAGAAGATCCTTCCTTTAACATTTCTTTTAATGTTGGTTAAGTACTGAACTCTTTTAGTTTTTGCTTGTCTGAGAAGTTCTTTATCTCTCTTTCAATTCTGAATGATAACCTTGATGGGTAGAGTATCCTAGCTTGTAGTTTTTTCCTCTCAGCACTCTAACTATATCATGCCACTCCCTTCTGGCCTATGATGTTTCTGCTGAAAAATCAGCTGATAGACTTTTGGGGTTCCCGTGTATGTGATTCTTTGTTTTTCTCTTGCTGCCTTAAATTTTTTCTTTATCTTTAAGTTTTGCCATTTTTATTATAATGTGTCTTGGTATGGGTCTCTTTATGTTCATCTTGCTTGGGACTATCTGTGCTTCCTATACCTGGATATCAGTTTCCTTCTGCAGATTAGGGAAATTTTCAGCCATAATTTCATCAAATACATTTTCTACCCATTTCTCTCTCTGTGTCTTTTTTGAGGGGACTCATATAATGTGACTATTAGTATGATTTATGTTGTCACAGAGGTCTCTTAAATTATCTTCATTAAAAAATTATTTTTTCTTTTTGCTGTTCTAATTGAGTGATTTCCACTACTCTATCTCCCAGATCACCTATATGTTCTTCTGTATCACCTGATCTGATGTTAATTCCTTCTAGTGTATTTTTTTAGGTTAATATAATTTTATGTAATTTAACTAATTAATTTAGTATTCTTATATCTGAAAAGTGTTGCTTCTAGTGTATTTTTCATTTCAGTTATTGTATTCTTCAGCTTTGGCTGGTTCTTTCTTTTTTTTTTTATTTTTAACATTTTCTAGTTCTTTGTTGAAGTCCTCACTGTGTTTGTCTATTTTTTCCCAAGTTCAGTTACCATTTTTCTTACTATTTCTTTGAACTCTTTATCAGGTAAGTTATTTACCTCTCTTTAATTAGGGGTTTTTTTCTGGGTTTTTATCTTGTTCCTTCATTTGAAACATGTTCCTCTGTCTTCTCATTTTGTTTAGCTTTCTCTTTTTGTCTCTATGAAATTAGTTGAAATAGTTACCTATCCTGGTCTTGAAGGCATGTCTTTGTGTGGGAGCATTCCTATGCAGTCTGTGTATTCCCACGTGTTTTGGTGGTAGAGCTGGATCTGAAGTGAGCACAAAGCATGTCTTCTCCGGGGGTGTGCTGGCAGCTGGTGCCTTGGTGAGAGGTATAGCTAGAGATGGATGGGCTTGAGCTAGAGCCAGGTATGAGCCAGGGATTCTCCTGGGCTCAGTAAAAATCTCCACTTTGTTTGGGGGCATGGCCAGGGCCCAAGGGCTTGGAGCTGCTCTACTGAACTGTTTTTTCTCCTTCTTTTGTGCATGTGTGCACACCAGCAATGGCAGTTTCTGCCGTGACTATGCAGCAGGGCTGGGGCCCAAGCTGGTTCCACTCCTTCTCTGATGCATGCACACACATTGGCCTCCTCCTTAGTGGGAAGCAGTTCTGGAGCAGGAGGGGCTGAAGCAGGAGGCCAGTGTGGGCTGGAGGGCATGTGGGGCTGTCCTGGCAGGACTGCCAGAGCATGAGGCAGTTTTCAATCTGCTGCCTCTGTGCTGAGACTGGGAGCAAGCAAGTCTGTGCATGCGTTCATTGAGAGAGGAGTCTTGGTTTTTCACAGCCTTCTGTTAAGCCCCACTGGTATTCAAATCAGCTAAGGTGATTTGTCTTCCTGGTGTTAGACCCCACAGCTGGGTTGCCTAATATGTTGCTGGAACCCATCACTCCCCAGGGAGGATCCCCAAGCCTGTGATATCCCCCTCCTCTGTGAGTCACCTGCTAGGGGTGTGGGTCCCGACTACATCACCTCTCCTCCCTCCCTACCATACTCCATATGGTTCTTTCTTTACAGCTTGGTTGTAGGAGAGCCATTCAGGTCATTCTCAGAGAACTTTACTCTATATGTATTTGTAGTTTTGATGTGTTTGTGGTGGGGAGGTGAGCTCAGAATCTTCCTACTCCATTACCTTTATCCCATCAGTCCCACATTCATTTTAAAATCTTAAAATCACTCTCCATCCTTTATGTTAGTCTGAGTTTTCATGTATCAGATTTGCACAAAGTGGATCCACCTGAATCATTTAGAACTATATCAATATAACACTTGAAAAGTGAGTCATCCTTTAACATGTATAATTCATTCCTTTCACCTCTCTAGGTCTTTAAAGTTAATAGAGATTTTGTTGTCCTTTATTGTATTGATAATATATAATGTTTATATCAAATATCACCTATATAGGTGATGTATAAAGTCCTTTTATGCCATCTTCTGATCTATTTGAATTTATAGTCAAGCTGTACACATAATTATGTACTTCAGATGTAACATAGAAATATTAATGACTTTCATCATCAACTGTTTCTCTTTTGGTGTATTTTTAAAGACTATTATTTGTTTTAGTTTAGACTGTGAGAAAATCCAGAAGTAGGTAAATTTACTCAGAAGAATCACCTTACAAGTTAGTGTCTATGTATATTTGATTCACAACACCAAACCAAAACAACAAATAAACAAAAACAATGAAAAAAATTCTCAAGAGAAAATCTCAAGGGAAAATTTACTTTGGTAGACTTGCCTTGTACACAGTAGGCATACAAAAATATTTGTTAAACTGAATTGAATGCCCTTGTTAAGGGCATTTCTTTGTTGTAATTCTGACACTGATGTTATGATTTGACACTGCTGCGAGTTGGATTTTCTGGAGAGCATATTCAGATAGCAATTGGTATATAGGAAGTTTACTAGAGAGTATTCTCAGGGAAAGAGCTAGGAATGGGCAGAGGGAGAAGTCGGTCCACAATTCAGTCTAAAGCAACACTTTAGCCAACCCCTTAGGGAGCTTTGAAGATGGGTTGGCCCTTCTGATTTGTGTCTTATTCTGGCAAGAGAGACCAGACCTTTATAATCTGGCATTGCCCAGTCATTGAATATGGGCTTCCCTGCTCCCTCCTTAGTAATATAGCCTGACCTTGGCCAGGGCAGCTGACTCTAGCTAAGGGCAAATTCTGCAGAGGGTTGACTGCAGAGATAGCAGTACTTCTAGTGGCTGGAGTAATAGGAATAAATCCTGGTACTTTGTAGGGGGATCTGAGAGGTACAGCACTAGATTCTGTTTCAACACAATGGCCAGTGAGCTAAATTAAACCAAAATGGAAAAAGGCAGTATTTTGACTTCATCGTTCCTTCTCCACATCCCATCTTTCAATCTCTAATTCTATTAAAGGACAGGCATTTTTTGTTTGTTTCTTTACTTTCAATTCACAGGTAGACTTGCAAGATCTGACTTGGCTAATTATGCTGACAATTTCCTATTCCTTATTTCACATAGCAGGGATCCTCTTTGGACCATCAAGCCTGTAAATTTACGATTGCACATTAATCGGTGGAATATAATTGCTAGCTGCTGCCTCTAGGTTTGGGGTTCACTGTACATGCCAGGATGTATACAGTTAGCCCCAAGATTTGCTCAGGAGCACTCGGCCATCCAACAAGAAAAGGAGAATTACAGTAACTGAGAAAATGAACACTTTGGGTCATTATCTTGCTTGTAGCAGTTAGAAACTCTTATCATTGAGTTGCCCTGCTTTGTTTCTCACTAACTGTCCAAAGCATTACTAGGCAAGAAGCTATTTGGCACACATGGAATTTTAGATTGTTTGGGGGTGAGGAAAGTGAACTACAAGAAGAGGAAATGTTAAGTTCTAGTACAGTACAGATTCAGGGCTTGGACTTTTATATTTTTTCATTACATGGGTGAGATGGTAGAACTCAACCTGGGAGTTCTGAAAATCTAAAACTCTATATACAATTTAGCTATATATACAAAAATGTACATATGTACATTTTTCTTTGCTTTTTTTTCTGAGTGTAGAGTATATAGCTGTCATTAGATGCTTCAAGTGACATATGATACTAAAAAGCTTAGGAGTCTTTACACTAAACATAAAACAAGATAAGGCAGAAAACCCCTCATTCATTCTCTGATTTTAAGCTCTTATCTCTACATCATGCTTAAACTCGTTTTGGACACTCCACAAGTACCTTCTTCAACTTTTCTACAACTCATTCATCACAAGCAAGCCCTAACACTGTTTTCTCTATTTCTGTTAATAACACCACAGTCATTTAATCCTTCAGTCTAGAAATCTAGGCATTAGTTCCTTCTCTTTTCCTTTGTCCCCCACTTCTGAGATCCATATCATGACATGGTTGAAAGACAAAGTTTCTGCTTTCCTAGAAATCTCACTTATCTTGGTGGACTCTTAGTGCACTGTTTCTCATGGTGTTTCATGAAGCCTTGTTCAATGAGAAAGAGTTCTGGGACAGGGTAGTTATAAGGAAGGAGTAGAAAATGTTTCTTTATTATCAAGATAGACAGAAAGAGCCAATGAAGTCTAGTTTGTGGGAAAAATGACTAGATAGCCTTTTTGCTTTGTGGTGGATGGATTAGGAGAGGACCTTTCACAGATCAGTCTGAACCTTGCTACCTTAGCTCAGTGATTTTACAGGGGAAGGTACGTGAGCTGGAATCAACCCCAGGTAGGCTGGGTTTGGGAGGTCAATAATCTTTTTTATTAATTTTACTTTTACTTTTCACTTTTTTTTTGGGCCACACCCACAGCTTGTGGGATCTCAGTTCCCTGATCAGGGATTAAACCTGGGCCCTTGGCAGTGAAAGCATGGAGTCGTGACCACTGGACCACCAGGGAATTCCTGATCAATAATCTTTGAGAAGATTTGGTGTGAACTCTGCTCAGTAGCAATGCTTCATACCTAGAGGGACAAAAGGACCCATTTGAATTCACCATCTGGGGGAAATACAAATGCCTGTTAAGCAAAGTCAGGTCACTCAAGCAAAGGTTTTTTTCCCTAGCAAAGTCAGGCAGATTTTCCTGGTGTCTTATGAAGTTTGCCGCACATTCCTGAGCAGGAAGTTGCTCTTCTAAGACCTCCCTTTCTATTTCCTATGTATCCTTACAATGAATTCATCCTTGGAAGCAATTTGTATATCTCTTCCTTGAAACTCTTAAGAATCTGACCTGATGGACTAGTAAAACCTCTCTAGCTGAGAGGAAACATTTCCCTGCCAATGACCTTACAGGTGTTTACTGATGCCAGAGTCTAGTTATAAGGTATTAAAGCCTTTTATTCCACAAGGAAGGATGAGGAATAAGGGAGGAAAAGAAGGAAGTCAATTAATATTTATTGGGCATCTATCATGGGACAGGCACTGTACTAAGCCCTTTATTCATATTATCTATTTGTACACATGATCCTACCATCCAAGGTAGAAGTAATTGTCCCAGAAGAGGAAACTAATGCCAGAGGAAACTTAGGCAACTTGCCTAAAGTCAGTTACCTTTCCCTTAGGGGAATTTTTCATGACTATGACAACCAACATTGTGACCTAGGGCAAGTCACTTAATGTTTGGTGCTTAAGGAAGGCTATAATGACATTTACTTCTATTCTTTTGGTTATATTTAGACCAGTAGGGTAGAGAGTAGAGTCTGGAGCTAGCTATGGAGGAGAGAAGTCTGCTGTAAGGCTGGCTATTTAACTGTTTTCTCTCAGCTCCAAGTCAACTCTCCTATGACTTCTTTGCTAAGGTGGTTCTCTTTTAGGATCTGCCAATAGGGGCACTACAGAGAGACTGGAAAGTGGGAGGACGAGGGAGAGGACTTCTCTCCCTTTTTACCTATTTCTACAGTGTGAAGTACAATAGTAGGAGGCCCTAGCAACAAACGTTTGTTCCAACCTCTAATTACTTCCAACACCCTAAGAACATGTGTCTTCATACCCACTCAGGGGTACCAGCCATAGCAAATGGTGCATCCCCTCTTTAGACGCCTGAGCACCAACACCAAAGGCTCCTGGTCCAAGCTCATAGGCTCTTGTAAACGCCTCTCTTCCTTGCCTTCTTCCAGTGTCGTAACTGCTTCCTGCCTGGGCTAACTCAGAGCTCCCCTTTTCCTCTTTTAGTCATCCAACACCTGTTGTAAACAATTCCCTGTATTAAGCCCTTTGTATTTGTTTGCTCATTTTGTTTTTTTGGCCACACCGCGTGGCTTGTGGGATCTTAGTTGCCTGACCAGGGGTTGAACCTGGGCCACTGCAGTGAGAGTGCCAAGTCCTAACCACTGGACCGCCAGGGAATTCCCAAGTCCTTTGTATTTTGACATGTCACAGCGGTTTCTGTTTTCCTGACCAGATTGATTGTGTGTGTTTGTGAGTCTAACTGTGGAGTGGTTACACAGGCAACTGGGAGTACCAAAGGCTGGAGAAAAATAGAACAATCTCTGATCTGGTCCAGCAAACTGCTGGCTGCATCAGAGCATTGTTAGAAGAGGCATCATCTTGACTGAGAAGCTCTTGGAAGAAAATATCTGAATTTCATGTTATCCACAGTAAGAATATCCCTTAATGCATGGAAGTGTGAACTTCAGAGAGACGCTTTAGATGATATGTCTCTTTTTTTTTAATTAACATCTTTATTGGAGTATAATTGCTTTACAATGGTGTGTTAGTTTCTGCTTTATAACAAAGTGAATCAGCTATACATAAAGTAAAATGCAAAAGGCCACATAGAGGAATCAGGTTTTCATACTGTGGCCTCTTTTCACTGTCAGGCGGTAAAAGAGAATCATTTGCAATTTGATCCCTTTCACTGGCGACACCAGAATAGTCTGCCCTCATGTGTTCAATCTCTCTCTTGCCTTCAGAGAGCTTGGGGTGAGATGCTGCATAAGATTTGATCCTCTTCCTCCCACCACAAATTACCCAGTTTTTCTTTTTGCTCAAAAGTCACTGAATGCTTTCAACTGCTTTCTAAGGGAACAAATTATGTATTTATTGACATGAGTTAACTGTAGCTTGCTGACAAACAGTATTTCATTTTCAGGAGCAGCTGTCAGACTTTTAAAACATTAAAAGCCCATCAAAAACATTTTAGAAAGTACAGCCAAAACCTTAAAAGTGACTTTCTAAAATCTGTTCTGCTCAGATGTATTCGAGATAATTAACTGGCGTAGTAGTTTTTATATTCTGGGTAGAGGTTTTTCCTTTCTGTTTTTTGTTTTTTTGTTAGTGTGTTTTAGAAGTTTTCATGAAAAAAAAAAAAGAAGTTTTCATGGACATATACTCTTTAAGTTCAACAAACATACATCACGTGAAACAATGAAGATAAAAATGACCATATTACATCGGAAACCTACAAGATGTAAAAGGGCAATGAAACCTTCTTCCACATTATGGTGGTGGGGATCACCCTTACTTATCCCTCTCCTTTGCTTAGCATTCTCCTTCACCCTGTCCTCCAACTTTGTTTTCGTGTAGAGCTCTTTGGGAGCTCACCAGATGGAATGATCAAAGGACCCCTAAATGCTAAGCAGTTTGGCATAGAAAAAAAGTCTGGAATTCCAGCTGGATCCCCATTTTCTGAAATGTATTTCATGTAATCTTGTCCTGTAGTTACTCCATGAAAATAACATTTCTACAGCCACACACACTGGGGGAGTTAGACATACTATGACCCTTCCTTGGAGATTTAGCACATAAATCACATGTCAAAGACTCTGAGAAGTCTTGCAGTAAAGAAACCCATCTAACTTTGCAGAAGGAAGTAATTTCCACATTTCTGTGACCATGGAGCATCTCTTTCCTTTTACATTTTGTATGGCACAGTAACCCAAACTAATTTTCCTTGGGACACATTTTTGGGCTACTGTGTATAAATGAAAGAAGGAAGATGAAGACATTTAAAGGTCCTTCAGCAAGTGAAGCCTGAAGAAAGATTAGATTTAGTCATATATACTTTCTGAAAAATAGAAGACATCTTAGGTCAGTAAGGACTATATGTTGAAAGAGCTAGGAGAACAGTTTCAAAGACGTTTAAAGCAAAAAAGAGAATTTAATATTTCATAATGCTGAAAAATCCAGGGTAGATGTGGCTTCAGACACTGCTAAAATCAGGGATCAAGCAGTTTTCCTCCACCTCCAGTGCCACCTTTATGCTCAGCGTTCTTATACAGTCTCTGGAAGCTCATTCTGTCTAATTGCTGGGGCACGAAATCTGCAGAATCTCCATCCTTTCCTGTTTTCAGGATAGAGCCCCCTTCTTTGGTGGAACTAGTAATGGAGACCCTTTCAGGACAAATGAATTGAGAGGGGAGGCAGTGTGGACTCTTAAAAGGAAACAGAGAATTGCTTCTATAAGAAGAGGAAATGGATGCTGGGGGAGGCACACAATCAAAATGTCAAAATAATAATCTAGTGCATCTCCCTGGCCTGTTTTTTTGCTGTTCTAACAGGAAAAACAAAACAAAACAAAACACCTTTAGAATGTGTGCTGAAGGTGTGTGTGCTTATCTGAGTGACAGGAGAAGGGGAGAAGCCTGGAGTGTTGACCAGATTCCCATACTGTGCTGGAACAGATTGGAAAGAGATCCTGGTTAGAAGCAGTCACTGGTGGAGCAGAAAGGGAAGCAGAAGCACTTAGAAGAAAAGAATGTGTTTAACCATTAAAAACCCCTCGACTGGAAATGTGGTCCTAGTAGTTTGCACTAGCAGGAGCCCCCAGAGTCAAGGAAAGAAGAAGCTAAAGAAGACAGAGAAGGAAAAAGGAAGCCCACAATTGGCCCTTATAGAATATCATTCCTTTGGTTGCCATCCCCATCCCAGTGTCTATTCCCTTACAATTTTTCATCACTTAGAGGGTTACCCCAGCTCTTCACTTTGCCAGTCCTTCTCTCCCTTCCGTATCACCAAGATTCTGTCTCTACAAATGATCACATAGCCCCTGACCTCTGTGGCTTGCATCTAGGAATCTCCTTATTTCTGGTGCCTGGTGAGAAGTGGGATGTAAATTATTATTTATTGTAAATAGGGAAGATACTTTCCTTGCAATTCAAGGTGGGATTCTGAGTGAGCTCCCTCTCTCTACTCACATCAGTACTTTGTATGTATTGAAGTTCAATGTGTGTGTGTGTGTGTGAGTGAATTTTGATGCTTTTATGACGTGTTGCCCATAACCCCTCAGAGACTGGCTCCTCCCACCCTTCCAGCTTCCTTTCTCACCAGTCCAAACTTACACTTTATGCTCTGTCAATGCAACCTCCCAAAGTTCTCCAGGCATTCCTCTGCTGTGTACCACTGTCTTGGGTTAGGTTCCCTGGAAACAGCCTGAGATGGGGATTCTTGTGCCGGTGTTTGACTGAGGAACTGCGTTCAGGAGAAACCTGGAATGGAGTGAGGGAAGCAGAATAGGACAGGGAAAGAAGTCAGGCCAAGATGTGGGTTCAGCTGATCCTATGGGGAGCTCTTGGAGCATGAATTATACCACAAAGTTTTTCTGCCTTGAGGTGAGCAGCCTAGCCTCTTATATCTCCATATCAGTGTATCATTGGCAGTGGGCCACTTTTGGAAAGGGCAGTAACTCCCAGCCATTCCCAGGTGAGCTCCTTCCCAAAGGTTGTGAGACCAATTCTCAGAAGAATGCAACTGGGAGCTCTTAACGACCCATCCTCAGAGCAGCTGAGAGATCTACTACAATGACTCCAAGTGTTCACTTACACAATTCACTCCATGAAAAATCATCAGCCCCTCCTCCTGTATTACTGCCAGAAAACTTGCCTTAATACAGTGGTTTTCAAACCTTACGGTGCATCAGAATCACCATCTTAAAACTCAGATGGCTGACTCCCACCCTCAGAAATTCTGATTCAGCTCTGGGGTGGAGCCCTGTAATGAGTAATTCTAACAAGTTCTCAGATGCTGTTGGTATGAAGCCCATATATTTTGAAGATCAGTAGCTTAATAAATTCTTTACATCCTTCACGACTCAACTGAGCTATCATGTCCTTTAGGAAACCTTTCTCTTCATTCATACCCTCATCACCCCTCCCCATCTTGATCAGTACCCTTTTTGCTTCACTAACACTCTGTGCACTTATCACACTGCACTGGAATTTTATTTGGGAGAGTCTTTGCCCCAGGTGGTAGGCGGAGGGATATGAGGAGTCCATGAATAGAGTGAAGGATGATACATGTTTAGACTTCCAAGGAAGAGCTTTGAATGGATTTCCCATAAAAATAAATTCTGTCTTGTTACCTTGCAAATCCTTGAGGACAGCACTCTGTCTTATTCATCTTAATATACCTGGCTCTTAGAACCTCACCTGATGCCTTGTAGGAGTTCCAGTTCAGGTTTGTTGAATTAAACAATATCAATCTTGTTTAGGGTTGATTTCATGGGAAAATATGTTGAACTTACATAAGTCAAATACTTACATAAATTAAAATATGTTTAAATTACCTATGGGAAAATATGTCAACCTAGAATAAACTTTTTGAAACTAATTTATGTTTTAGTTGAGGGTTGCCATCTCTAGTATGCTGTGTCTATCCTTAAATGTACAGAAAAAGGCATTAACCTGACTTTTCATACACACACAAATGAGTCACTTCCAAAAACAAGCACCATGTCTCGACCAACATTTACTCAATTCATGAACCTGTAATTTGCTTTTGGAAAAATCATCTCATAAAATGATGATGACTTGAGGTTTAAGAAATCTGGTGCAGAGTTAGAAAAAAAGTAAACTTTGTGGCAACACTGTAAAGAACAAACTGTAAACTGCATTTAGTGTCAGTAGCTGTTAAATGCAAGCATTTACTGTAGCAGACAGTCTTCCTTTAGAAAACACGGAAGGGTAAGCTGTGACAAAGTGAGAGAGTGGCATGGACATATATACACTACCAAACGTAAAGTAGATAGCTAGTGGGAAGCAGCTGCATAGCACAGGGAGATCAGCTCGGTGCTTTGTGACCACCTAGAGGGGTGGGATAGGGAGGGTGGGAGGGAGGGAGACGCAAGAGGGAAGAGATATGGGGATATCTGTTTATGTATAACTGATGCACTTTGTTATAAAGCAGAAACTAACACACCATTGTAAAGCAATTATACTCCAATAAAGATGTTAAAAAAAAAAAAAGAAAATACAGGCCAATGACAGAAGATAGGCGCCATTCTCAGTGAACGTATGAGAGTTCTCTCCAAGAAGAAACATAATAATTGGGGGGAAAATTAGCAAAAGGTGACTTTGGAAGAGTGGCTAGAGAGTATATAATGTAACGACTGTTCAGGTGTATATTCATCAAAGATGTTGACATAGTTCTCAAATTAGCTAATATGTAAAACATTGTTTTAAGGAAATGGTGCATCTGAAAAGTACCAGAGGCAAGAGGGTATGGAGTGGTTGCCGTTAAACCTCTTTGCTAATTGGACACGCCAGCTACTCCTATAACATTAATCTGCAGGCTTACCTGACAGGCTAAACAGCCTGAGCTAACCAAACATTTAGAATTAATGTGTTTACTTTAAGAAACACAAAGTCTGATACAATTAGCATCCAAAATCATGGAGGCTCCAGAATTCAATGTTGGAGGTTTTTCTTTCTTTCTTTTTCTAATTTATACTCCAGTGTTTACAGAACCTAATTAATGATGAAGAGATGTAATTTTTTTTTTTTTGTCTTGGAGGCTGAAAACAAAAAATTGGGTTAAAATTATGAAGCTACTCTGACATGATATATTAAGCGCTCTGAATGATGCCTAGGGATGAGTAGAGAAGAAAAACACTTGAGTAAGTAAACAGAGTTTATGAGACTTGTTTATGCCAGGAAAGCAGGATGAATATTCCTGACTAAAAGTTAATTAACTATTTTGACTCAGTGAGCCAATTTGTCGTCTTAAACTTTGATTCATTAACTGCAAACTGAGACGTTTGCTTGTTCCTTGGTGTACTCGTAGACTGAGTTTGTGTTAAATGGTGCTGTGTCTGTTCTTTCCAATTGAAACTAACCGAAAAGGCTATTATACCGTAAGTAAGACTTTTTAAGTGGCAGTAAGTAGATGGGTACTCTTTCAGAGCAATGCCTAAAGACTGTATGGCTTAATTGCAAAGCTAATCAACCCTTATTAAGTAAAACAAGGGTATATTCAGGATTTTTCAGTCTGCACATTGGATGGGGCATGGAAGTTGCCCAGTTGGTGATTCTAAAGTCTTAAAACTTGTGAACTTACCAGCAATGCCTCTTCAGGTTTTGCCACTTGGAGACTGTAATTTAGAAAAAAATCTGTTGTGATGAGAAAATAAATCTCCATTTGTCAAGATATTGGCTTCATTTCTAATTATGACATGTTTTGTGAAAGGCTGTTTGCTGTGTATGGAGTATCTTTGAGCTCATGAACGGGCAGATGAAAAGAGAAGCACTTAGGATAAAAGAATCCCTACCATACTCCTAGGATAATGATCTTTAAAGTTATAATCACAGCTGCAGAAGATGTTTGAGAAGTCAGAGTATGTGTTTATAAAATGGAAAGTTTGGACACAGCCATACACGCATGCATGACTAACTCTGTATCATAAGACATATTTGAGAATATTTGTGAAAATTCATGTAACTTAGGTAAATTGGGTCTGTAAACCTTGATCCAAATAGAAATAAAGGAAACGTTATTCTTCTTCCACAGTGAAGCATATGGACTTTGTCTTGCACTGGCTCTCTGTCCCTAGTGTGAAAGACAGAGAGCATTCTGCCCCACTCTGTGAGAAGCCTTTTCATGTGTGAGGATTTTAAACATGGACTTGAACATGGACTAGACCATAAGTTCATGAAAGTAGGGTCTTTGTATGTACATAACTGTACATCCAGTATCTGGAATAATGCTTATGGAATGAATAAAGGAATGAATGAGTGAACGAATAAATGAATGAAGGCCTCAGGGCATTTTAAATATACTGAGGAGATTATAGTGTTGTTTTGGTAAAATTAATAACGAGTTAATCTGTGTTTCTCCAGGGATTTAGATATTGTGTGCATGGGCAGTAAAGAAGTAACTAAGCATAGAGTGTGTGGTCAGATGGGTCAAAATCTTTGCTGTTACTTACTGTGTAAGTAACAAATAGCTTTGGGCAAGCTATTTGATCTCTCTAAATCTTAATTTTATCATTTATAACTTAAGGTTTATAATGATAATATCTGTCTCATAGACTCATTGAGGAATTTTTTCATTGAGAAATAAAAAAGGTAATGTTTGTAAAGTGCCTTGCAGAGTACCTGCTTCTTAGCTGTACTTTATGAAGAATTGATGCAGCTGCCATGTGGTTATTAATCCAAAAATGGAAATTATCCCAAAAGAGAGTCAGAAAATATCAGTATTTACAGCTAAGGCTCTATAAAGACAGGAAAATTCAGCTAGTAGAAATTTACAAAATGAATTTTGCATTTCCAAAGATTCCAACTTGTGATTTATACTGGTAATGAGTTAAATTCATGCCTGCTGTTTTGACTCAAGAAGAAACATGAAAGTTGGGCAAATTGAATGTCTCATTACGTAAAATGAATATAAACATGTCTGACATTAGAACGAATATCAAGAACATCACCAAAAATGGGCAGAGCCATTATTCGGATTAACTGTCCCAAAGTTATAGTTATCAGCAAGATAGTCACAATGGTGAAATAGAATTTTTTTCAAAGTTCCTGAGATGTTAAACTTTATCATAGGATAGAGTGGTTGTGCGTGTGCGCACGTGCATGTGCAAGCATATGCGCGAGTGAGGGGGTGGGGGGAGAGGAGGAGAAAGAAGGGTGAGAGAGAAGTGGGGGAGAGGGAGACAGAGAGAGACAAAGAAAGGCTTTGGGTGGATGAATGCCTAAAATTTTCCATTGGCCATAGTAGAAAGTTTGGAGGCTAGACCCTGATGGAGAATATAGTACAAGACAGGAATACTCTACCATTCACAAAGCAGTTTCACATGTTATCATAAGTAATGAGGGCTGCAACCTTATATAGGACATGCTTTTAATCCTTGTAACTTGGCACCAGGCAGTCTATCTTTGGTCCAGAGTGGGTACATGTAAGTTCTCTGTGGAAGGAGAAAAGGGAGGATTGTCCTTCATTTCTTCCAGCTGGGTTATCTCCACGGGTGATTCTCTTGCCACTTCATCACCTAATTAAAGGTATCATGACAGGTTGCTATTGCTTGGGATAGTTGTGGTGGCTGACCACTGTGATTTACTCATTACTCTCAGCCAAAAGAAACACAGACACACACACACAAACACACACACACACAGAATGCTAGAAGAAGATTTAAGCAGCTGTTTTAAAAAAAAAATTGTGGTGAAAAACACATAACATAAAATTTACCATTTTAACCTTTTTTTTTAACTTTTGAATTTTATTTTATTTATTTTTTTATATAGCAGGTTCCTATCAGTCATCAGTTTTATACACATCAGTGTATACATGTTAATCCCAATCGCCCAATTCATCACACCACAAACCCCACCCCCCATGGCTTTCCCCCCTTGGTGTCCATACATTTGTTCTCCACATCTGTGTCTCAACTTCTTCCCTGCAAACCGGTTCATCTGTACCATTTTTCTAGGATCCACAATATGTGTTAATATATGATATTTGTTTTTCTCTTTCTAACTTACTTCACTCGGTATGACAGTCTCTAGATCCAACCATGTCTCAACAAATGACCCAATTTCGTTCCTTTTTAAGGTCGAGTAATATTCCATTGTATATATGTACCACATCTTCTTTATCCATTGGTTTGTCGATGGGCATTTAGGTTGCTTCCATGACCTGGCTATTGTAAATAGTGCTGCAATGAACATTGGGGTGCATGTGTCTTTTTGAATTATGGTTTTCTCTGGGTATATGCCCAGTAGTGAGATTGCTGGATCATATGGTAATTCTATTTTTAGTTTTTTAAGGAACCTCCATACTGTTCTCCATAGTGGCTGTATCAATTTATACTCCCACCAACAGTGCAAGAGGGTTCCCTTTTCTCCACACCCTCTCCAGCATTTGTTGCTAGTAGATTTTCTGATGATGCCCATTCTAACTGGTGTGAGGTGATACCTCATTGTAGTTTTGATTTGCATTTCTCTAAAAATTAGTGATGTTGAGCAGCTTTTCATGTGCTTCTTGGCCATCAGTATGTCTTCTTTGGAGAAATGTCTATTTAGGTCTTCTGCCCATTTTTGGATTGGGTTGTTTGTTTCTTTAATATTGAGCTGCATGAGCTGTTTATATATTTTGGAGATTAATCCTTTGTCCATTGATTTGTTTGCAAATATTTTCTGCCGTTCTGAGGGTTGTCTTTTATTCTTGTTTATGGTTTCCTTTGCTGTGCAAAAGCTTTTAAGTTTCATTAGGTCCCATTTGTTTCTTTTTGTTTTTATTTCCATTACTCTAGGAGGTGGATGGAAAAAGATCTTGCTGTGATTTATGTCATAGAGTGTTCTGCCTATGTTTTCCTCTAAGAGTTTTATAGTGTCCGGTCTTACATTTAGGTCTCGAATCCATTTTGAGTTTATTTTTGTGTATGGTTTTAGGGAATGTTCTACTTTCATTGTTTTACATGTAGCTGTCCAGTTTTCCCAGCACCACTTATTGAAGAGACTATCTTTTCTCCATTGTATATCCTTGCCTCCTTTGTCATAGATTAGTTGACCATAGGTGCGTGGGTTTATATCGGGGCTTTCTATCTTGTTCCATTGATCTATGTTTCTGTTTTTGTGCCAGTACCATATTGTCTTGATTACTGTAGCTTTGTAGTATAGTCTGAAGTCAGGGAGTCTGATTCCTCCAGCTCCATTTTTTTCCGTCAAGACTGCTTTGGCTATTCGGGGTCTTCTGTGTCTCCATACAAATTTTAAGATTTTTTGTTCTAGTTCTGTAAAAAATGCCATTGGTAATTTGATAGGGATTGCATTGAATCTGTAGATTGCTTTGGCTAGTATAGTCATTTTCACAATATTGATTTTCCAGTCCAAGAACATGGTATATCTCTCCATCTGTTGTTGTCATCTTTAATTTCTTTTATCAGTGTCTTATACTTTTCTGCCTACAGGTCTTTTGTCTCCCTAGGTAGGTTTATTCCTAGGTATTCTATTCTTTTTGTTACAGTGGTAAATGGGAGTGTTTCCTTAATTTCTCTTTCAGATTTTTCATAATTAATGTATAGGAATGCAGGAGATTTCTGTGCATTAATTTTGTATTCTGCAACTTTACCAAATTCATTGATTAGCTCTAGTAGTTTTCTGGTGGCATTTTTAGTATTCTCTATGTATAGTATCATGTCATCTGCAAACAGTGACAGTTTTACTTCTTCTTTTCCAATTTGGATTCCTTTTATTTCTTTTTCTTCTCTGATTGCCATGGCCAGGACTTCCAAAACAATGTTGAATAATAGTGGTGAGAGTGGACATCCTTGTCTTGTTCCTGATCTTGTGGACATGCTTTCAGTTTTTCACCATTGAGAATGATGTTTGCTGTGGGTTTGTCATATATGGCCTTTATTATGTTGAGGTGGGTTCCCTCTATGCCCACTTTCTGGAGAGTTTTTATCATAAATCGGTATTGGATTTAGTCAAAAGCTTTTTCTGCATCTATTGAGATGGTCATATGGTTTTTATTCTTCAGTTTGTTAATATGGTGTATCACATTGATTGATTTACTTATATTGAAGAATCCTTGCATCCCTGGGATAAATCCCACTTGATCATGGTGTATGATCCTTTTAATGTGTTGTTGGATTCTGTTTGCTAGTATTTTGTTGAGGATTTTTGCATCTATATTCATCACTGTTATTGGTCTGTAATTTTCTTTTTTTGTAGTATCTTTGTCTGGTTTTGGTATCAGGGTGATGGTGGCCACATAGAATGAGTTTGGGAGTGTTCCTTCCTCTGCAATTTTTTGGAAGAGTTTGAGAAGGATGGGAGTTAGCTCTTCTCTAAATGTTTGATAGAATTCACCTGTGAAGCCATCTGGTCCTGGACTTTTGTTTGTTGGAAGATTTTTAATCACAGTTTCAATTTCATTACTTGTGATTGGTCTGTTCATATTTTCTGTTTCTTCATGATTTAGTCTTGGAAGGTTATAACTTTCTGAGAATTTGTCCATTTCTTCTAGGTTGTCCAATTTATTGGCATAGAGTTGCTGGTAGTAGTCTCTTAGGATGCTTTGTATTTCCGTGGTGTTTGTTGTAACTTCTCCTTTTTCATTTCTAATTTTATTGATTTGAGTCCTCTCCCTCTTTTTCTTGATGAGTCTGGGTAATGTTTTATCAATTTTGTTTATCTTCTCAAAGAACCAGCTTTTAGTTTTATTGATCTTTGCTATTGTTTTCTTTGTTTCTATTTCATTTATTTCTGCTCTGATCTTTATGATTTCTTTCCTTCTGCTAACTTTGGGTTTTGTTTGTTCTTCTTTCTCTAGTTCCTTTAGGTGTAAGGTTAGATTGTTTATTTGTTTATTGTTTCTTGAGGTAGGCTTGTATAGCTATAAACTATAGCTTCCCTCTTAGAACTGCATTTGCTGCATCCCACAGGTTCTGGATCGTCGTGTTTTCATTGTCATTTGTCTCTAGGTATTTTTTTTTATTTCCTCTTTGATTTCTTCAGTGATCGCTTGGTTATTTAGTAATGTATTGTTTAGCCTCCATGTGTTTGTATTTTTTACATTTTTTCCCTGTAATTGATTTCTAATCTCATAGCGTTGTGGTCAGAAAAGATGCTTGATATGATTTCAATTTTCTTAACTTTACTGAGGCTTGATTTGTGACCCAAGATGTGATCTATCCTGGAGAATGTTCCGTGTGCACTTGAGAAGAAAGTGTAATCTGCTGTTTTTGGATGGAATGTCCTGAAAATATCAATTAAATCTGTCTGGTTTATTGTGTCATTTAAAGCTTCTGTTTTCTTATTTATTTTCATTTTGTATAATCTGTCCATTGATGTAAGTGAGGCATTAAAGTCCCCCACTCTTATTGTGTTACTGTCGATTTCCTCTTTTAGAGCTGTTAGCAGTTGCCTTATATATTGAGGTGGTCCTATGTTGGGTGCATATATATTTATAATTGTTATATCTTCTTCTTGGATTGATCCCTTGATCATTATGTAGTGTCCTTTCTTGTCTCTTGTAACATTCTTTATTTTAATGTCTATTTTATCTGATAAGAGTATTGCTACTCCAGCTTTCTTTAGATTTCCATTTGCATGGAATATCTCTTTCCATCCTCTCACTTTCAGTCTGTATGTGTCCCTAGATCTGAAGTCGGTCTCTTGTAGGCAGCATATATATGGGTCTTGTTTTTGTATCCATTCAGCAAGCCTGTGTCTTTTGGTGGGAGCATTTAATACATTCACATTTAAGGTAATTATCGATATGTATGTTTGTATGACCATTTTCTTAATTGTTTTGGGTTTGTTTTTGTAGGTCCTTTTCTTCTTTTGTGTTTCTCACTTAGAGGAGTTCCTTTAGCATTTGTTTTAGAGCTTGTTTGGTGGTGCTGAATTCTCTTAGCTTTTGGTTGTCTGTAAAGCTTTTGATTTCTCCATTGAATCTGAATGAGATCCTTGCTGGGTAAAGTAATCTTGGTTGTAGGTTCTTCCCTTTCATCACTTTAAGAATATCATGCCACTCCCTTCTGGCTTGTAGAGTTTGTGCTGAGAAATCAGCTGTTAACCTTATGGGAGTTCTTTGTATGTTATTTGTTGTTTTTCCCTTGCTGCTTTCAATAATTTTTTTTGTCTTTAATTTTTGCCAATTTGATTACTATGTGTCTCGGCATGTTTCTCCTTGGGTTTATCCTGTATGAGCCTCGCTGCTCTTCCTGGACTTGGGTGGCTATTTCCTTTCCCATGTTAGGGAAGTTTTTGACTATAATCTCTGCAAATATTTTCTCAGGTCCTTTCTCTCTCTTTTCCTTCTGGGACCCCTAAAATGCGAATGTTGTTGCGTTTAATGTTGTCCCAGAGGTCTCTTAGGCTGTCTTCATTTCTTTTCATTCTTTTTTCTTTATCATGTTCTGCAGCAGTGAATTCCACCATTCTGTCTTCCAGGTCACTTATCCGTTCGTCTGCCTCAGTTATTCTGCTATTGATTCCTTCTAGGGTAGTTTTCATTTCAGTTATTGTATTGTTCATATCTGTTTGTTTTTTAATTCTTCTAGGTCTTTGTTAAACATTTCTTGCATCCTCTCGATCTTTGCCTCCATTCTTTTTCTGAGGTCCTGGATCATCTTCACTATCATTATTCTGAATTCTTTTTCTGGAAGATTGCCTATCTCCACTTCATTTAGTTGTTTTTCTGGAGTTTTATCTTGTTCCTTCATCTGGTACATAGCCCTCTGCCTTTTCATCTTGTCTATCTTTCTGTGAATGTGGTTTTTGTTCCACAGGCTGCAGGATTGTAGTTCTTCTTGCTTCTGCTGTCTGCCCTTTCGTGGATGAGGCTATCTAAGAGGCTTGTGTAAGTTTCCTGATGGGAGGGACTGGTGGTGGGTAGAGCTGACTGTTGCTCTGGTGGGCAGAGCTCAGTAAAACTTTAATCCACTTCTCTGCTTTGGGTGTGGCTGAGTTCCCTCCCTGTTGGTTGTTTGGCCTGAGGCAACCCAACACTGGAGCCTACCTGGGCTCTTTGGTGGGGCTAATGACAGACTCTGGGAGGGCTCACGCCAAGGAGTACTTCCCAGAACTTCTGCTGCCAGCGTCTTTGTCCCCATGGTGAGCCACAGCCACCCCCCACCTCTGCAGGAGACCCTCCAACTGTAGCATGTAGGTCTGGTTCAGTCTCCCCTGGGGTCACTGCTTCTTCCCCGGGGTCCCAATGCGCACACTACTTTGTGTGTGCCCTCCAAGAGTGGAGTCTCTGTTTCCCCCAGTCCTGTTGAAGTTCTGCAATCAAATCCCACTAGGCTTCCAAGTCTGATTCTCTAGGACTTCCTCCTCCGGTTGCCAGACCCCCAGGTTGGGAAGCCTGACATGGAGCTCAGAGCCTTCACTCCAGTGGGTGGACTTCTGTGGTATAAGTGTTCTCCAGTCTGTGAGTCACCCACTCAGCATTTATGGGATTTGATTTTACTGTGATTGCACCCCTCCTACCGTCTCATTGTGGCTTCTCCTTTGTCTTTGGATGTGGGGTATCATTTTTTTTTTTTTTTTTTTTTGCAGTACATGGGCCTCTCACTCTTGTAGCCTCTCCCGTTGCGGAGCACAGGCTCCGGATGTGCTGGCTTAGCAGCCATGGCTCACAGCCCTGCCTCTCCGCAGCATGTGGGATCTTCCCAGACTGGGGCACGAACCCGTGTCCCCTGCATTGGCAGGCGGACTCTCAACCACTGCGCCACCAGGGAAGCCCGTGGTTTATCTTTTTTGGTGAGTTCCAGTGTCTTCCTTTCGATGATTGTCCAGCAGTTAGTTGTGATTCTGGTGTTCTCACAAGAGGGAGTGAGAGCACGTCCTTCTACTCTGCCATCTTGGTTCCTCTACCCCATTTTAACCATTTTTAAATGGTTAAGAACTTTAAAACAGTTTAGTCATGTTAAATATATTCACATTGTTGTGCAGGATATTTCCAGAATTTGTTTATCTGTAGAACTGAAACTCTATAACTCTTGAACAACAACTCCCCATTACCCTCTCCCACAGCCCCTGGAAATAATTTATATTTCTGTTTCTATGAGTTTGACTACTTCAGATACCTCATATAAGTGGAATCATACAACATTTGGTTTATTTTACTTTGCATAAAGTCCTCAAGGTTAATCCAGGATTTCTGTCTTTTTTAGGGCTGAATAATATTTCATTATATGTATGTACCATGTGTTCTTTATTCATTCATTGATCAATGGACATTTAGGTTACTTCCACCTGTTGGCTCCTGTGAATAATGCTGCGATGAACGTGGGTGTAGAAATATCTTGGTGATCCTGCCCAAGCAGCTATTTAGTCAAGGTTCCTGGGGATTAAATCCAAACCAGATAGAATGGAGATACTAACATGAGAAAGTAGTCATTGCTTGCTTTAATCTAGCAAATTCTTTCCTATTGATTAAAAAGTATGTAGGACCTCACTGTGCCAATCTGTATTATCCCTAAATGGATGTTTTTTTTATGCAGAAATGCAGCCTCTTTGCTTCTCACAGCACCCACCCCCATTTTCTCGCATCTTAGCTCTTATTACTTTGATGCTTCTGAAGTTTCTGCTTTGTGTTCCCCCTTTTCCTAGGGTTTTATCTTTCCTTCTGTATCAGACAAGTCCACAGCATCCTCTTGTATCCGTGAAATTTTTCCCTTTTCCCATGTGTATCTGAGTGCTAAGCATTCACTCCTGTATCTGTTTGTGCTGTTTTGAGCTGCAAGTGTGGAGATAAGGAGGAAGAAAGTAAGGATGATCATCACTCTGATTGCAGTAGGCTCTTTAGTCTTCAGTTGTATTTAAATAGATAAATAATGAATAAAGGGCTCAGTGAATGGTTACATGACACCTTGTGTTGTTGGGTTTCTGTTGAGCTGATTTGTAAATTGTTTGGTCAGTGTTTGAGCAGTACTTGCAAAGGGCTGTTTATTAAGCAGAGACTTCGGATTCAAGTTGGTGCCCATATCCTTTTCCTGATTTCATATAGGAGCAGCATAAGTTTATACATGTGCAGTGAGGATTAGGAGCTTCAGCTATACTGGAGAGGATTGGCAGGGCCAGTGATCAAGGCAATGGAAGCCAGCTTGGCAGAGAGGTTCAGTGGGGTGACTTGTGCCATCATTCCTTAGGGTGAAAGTACATAAGAAAAGGCAACAGAGATCAAGAACAAAGAGTTAGAGACCAGGGCAAATGGATGTGTGCAGAGAGAGGTCAAAACTAGGCAAGCTGTTTGGACATCAGGAATGGGACCAAAGCAGCAAGAGCTGAGGTATTTACAGAGCTCATGGATTAATAATATTAACAGAACTAGTAAGAGTTACTTTTTTTGCCTACTTAATCTGTGCCAGATACTGTTAAGTATTTTTATACATTGTGTCATTTAATCCTTCCTACAACCCTATGAGGTAGCTTCTATTATTACCTTCATTTTACAAATGAGGAAACTAAATCTCAGAGAGATTAAGATTAAGGATACAATTAGTAAATGGAAGAGTTAGTTTTCAGACTCAACACTGCTTTCTGGCTGTAAGCAGGCATGAACTGGACTGAGGGAATAAGGGGTAAGTACAATGTCACTTATCTCTCTGTAATGAGCCTTGTAATACATTTTATGGTGTGTAGCAGGTATCATTTATCATTTGATTACAATTCAGTCAATGGCTTTGTTTGGATAAGTGATATTTCAACTTAGTTTCCTTCAAATTCAATAGTTATTTCTGTATAATCAAACAAAAAAAGGATGTAGGACTGGAAACCTTAAGTTTTGAATTTTTGAGAGACTCTGTTTCCAAATACTTCATCCTCAATTGCAGTCCCATACTTACCAAAATTATCTTAAATTCCTGTTCAAAAATATTGTCACTGTGGAGAGAGGTATTAGCATTAACTGATGAATATATATATATATATATTTGTGTGTGTGTGTGTGTGTGTGGTACGCGGGCCTCTCACTGTTGTGGCCTCTCCCGTTGCGGAGCACAGGCTCCGGACGCGCAGGCTCAGCGGCCATGGCTCACGGGCCCAGCCACTCTGCGGCATGTGGGATCTTCCCGGACCGGGGCACGAACCCGTGTCCCCTGCATCGGCAGGCGGACTCTCAACCACTGCGCCACCAGGGAAGCCCCTAACTGATGAATATTTTAAGAGTTAGAAACATCTGGCTTCCCAGCCAGATTTTTTGTTTTAATTTTTCAATCATATATCTGGTATGAAAGTTTCAAAGAAAGAGATATTGGAACAGTGATCTGAGACTTTGAAACTTGAGAAAGAATCTCTCCTTGGAAGGAGGAATGGCAAGACTGCCAATGTGGAAGGCAGGGACTGGGTGGGATGGAAAGAATGTTAGATTTTGTGCCAAAAGATTTAGGTTTATGTTTGTGCCCTGCTGACTCCAAACCTGAAACTGAGAATGGTAATGTCACATTTTCAGAGTTATTGTGCAGTTCAAATGAAATAATGTTATATGAGTGTACTTTATAAAATGTAAATTTAGTAAAGCAAATAGTAGGCATGCATTGTCACAACCAAGTTTCTAAAACTTTTTTTTTTTATGCACAACAATGATTTAGGATTTATTCAAAGAGTCAAGAGAAGTTCCCAGAGCAACTAAGCATAGCTTGAAATGGGGATAGTTCATTTGGTAAGATATTTGGTGAGGATGGGACAAGACACTAGACCTTCTCTTGGAGACAAAGACAATTTCAAATTCACCTACATTCAATTTGAGCGGCTGGAGCTTCAAATTTCAGAAGTGACTTCCAAGACCCACGAGAGGGAGCTCATGCACTTCTTAGGCACTGCTGGTTAGCTTTCCAATATCTCATTCAAAACAGGCAGTAGTTTGGGAGGTGAGGTGTGATGGAGAAAATGGATCATGAGAAATGAACTCCTTCGAGAAAAATCTTTGGGAGATGCGGACTTAAGTTCTTTACTGTGTTTGAAAGCTCTTGAGAAAATTCTGGCCAGAATCCTTTAAAGGAGAAAGAACTGCTGCTACCATTTTAGATGAATCTTTCTGGCTTAACACCCATTGCAAATATTCTCTTCCTGAAGAAGAGCACTGAGAAATGATGTTCCAGTAGAAATGATGTCCAACTCCACTTAGCCCAGGCAGCTTTACAAGGCAACCAGGAATATCACAGTTTTGGCATTTGTGATCACAGCCTGTTTCAGTTAAACATTCAGGGAGCAAGGAGTCCATGCCCACACATTTAAATAAATGTTGATTGCCTTAAGTGTGTGTGTGTGTGTGTGTGTGTGTGTGAGATGGGGGGATAGGATTGGAAGGCAGCATGGAACAGTGGCAGTGGAGAAGTCCTCAGTTTTTATATTTTTCAATTTATGATGTGGCACATTTCTAAGGGCTACAAAACATGACCAAAGGAGAGATGTCTAAAAAGCACTAACCCCTCTGCTTGTGAAGCAACACAGCCAATGTAAGAGATGAGTTTTTGGCTCACCCATACCTTGTTATAAATATTATATTACAATAGAAAAGTAGATTCAATTATAAATTCAGTCAATGTATTGTTGATGTAAGCATTAATCATTTTATGGAATGCTTATTTTCCAGATGAACTTTGTGTAAACTGCATTGTTATACATGAAATGGAATTTTATCCTTCAATCTTATAATAAAATTGGAAATGTATTTTGCTATACACATTTTTGGCCCAATACCTAATAAAATTACTAAGGCAGTAAATTTAAAAAAATCAAACAATTAAAGGAAAATAATGCTTGTTTTGACCAATAATTAACAAGAAACTATTTTACTATCTATTAGTAAATCAGTAATGAAACAACCACAAAATGCCAATTCACAGGGTTACAGTTTAAATTGAGATGGAATGAGGTCAAGTTGTTACCAGGAAAGGCCACTGGCTGTCTCCCGAAGGATCTACACAGGGGGTAGTCATTGTCTGCAAAATCAGAAACTGGCTTGGATAACCCTTTCGAAGTGAATCCATTTTGCAAGGATTAACTAATGCTTCAATTTAAAAAAATGAGAAATGTAACTTGCATTTTCAAATCAACATGACTAGAGAATTATTTTCTAATAGGAAAAACTCCAAGGGAAGTTACATTTAAACAGAAGGTTGATTTGTGTGAGATCAAAATAGAAGGGCTGATTTAAATCATTTGAGGGTTTTTCCCAGGTAAGCTGTTTTGAGTCACTGTTCCTTCTTGCAGGGATAGTTTTTCCAACGGGATAAAAATATTCATTCCCCAGGGGCCAACATCCTCTTCTCTAAACTCTTTTGGGATGGTGACTAAGGCATAGCTTTTGCCCTCATGGGATTTCCAGTCGAGTGGGGGAGTAGACAGTAAACAGGTAGTGAATTAAATATTATGATGAGGATGCTATGAGATGACATAAGAAAAGGGTATTTCACCCAGCCAGAGGATAGGGAAGGGTCAAGGAATACTTCAGAGGAAAACAACATGAGCTAAGTCCTTGATTTATCTGGAGAACTGCATGGAGTTAATAGACACCTGTCTTTAAGGATGTCTCAAATCCAGTTGGCAACAACTTTTACCTTCCATGTGATTTAGGATGTAAACAATTATTCAGCGTGCCAGGGCAGGGTCAGCTTATTTGAAATCCACTTCAGGGGCAGTTGTTGAGCCACAGCCTCCTGAAAATTGGATGTGAGCTTTTGCCTTTTGTTGATGTAGTGATCAGCTTACTCCATGGTCTCTATGGCATTTTCCCTTGTTGAGCTTGGTGTTGACAGGCATTAGTAGTTTTGGTTAATGGTTCACAAAGGGAATCCATTCATCAAGAGACTAAGGCTTATTAAAGAACATATGACTGATAACATAAAATGAAATTTTAGATTATGTAGGAAACTTTTCTTCAAGGGCCAAAGCAAACATATGGCCAAATGGAATTACCAATATATTAGTCTGCAAATATGCTCCACCAAGGGCATCATCATCGTCTATTCAATTGCTCAGGTCAAAATCCTAGGAGTTATTCCTGATTCTTCTCTTTCCCGTATAATCTACACCTGATCTCTCAGCAAATCCTATTGGCTGTACCTCCAGAATTATCTCAAATCCTGCTCTTCTTATAATCTGTTTTGCTAAAACTCTAGTCCAAGCCACCATCAGTTCTCACCTGGAGCTTTTCAACCAGTTGATATCTTTTTCACCCATCTCCCCTCACTCCTCCTCCCCTGTCCTAATCTATCTTCTAAACATTATAGTCAGAATGATCTTTAAAAATGTAAACTGCAGAATGTCATCCCAGTCCATCTAGAATAAAATTCAATCCCTACCATGGACTAAAAGACCTCACCAAGACCTATGTCCTGCTATTTCCCAGACCTCACTTCCCGCCATTCACAACAGCCACACTCATCTTTCTGACTTGAGAGGTCTTAGATCTTGTCTTCGTCTCAGAATCTCTGTACTAGCTATTGCTTTGACTTGCGACAGTTCTTCCCAGATTTTGGCTGACTGCCTTTTCTCAACATTTTGCTCATACTGTATTTCCAAGATAGGTCTTCCTTGGCTATCCTAGCTGAGTTAGGCCTTCTGCTCTTCCCCAGTAAATCTGGCATGTATCCTTTTTTCCTCTTCTTTATACCATTTATTAGTGACTGTAGCTTGGCAAGTTTTTCAACTTTTAAAGACTTGTGTGATTAGATTGGGTTCTTTACCTTAATCTCATATGCAAATTCCCCTTCTCCCTTAAGCTAACATATTTACAGGTTCCAGATTTTAGGATCATCATTGTGGAGAGGGGTGTCATTAGTCTGCCTCCATCCCTGTGGAGGTGGGGGGCTCTGATTCTCTACCCCAAGTAGCTGAGAAATGTACTTCTTCCGTGAAAGGAAGACTGTTAATTTGGTTACATTTTGGTAAAATTAATATATAAAATTTTATACTTCTACAGAAAAGTATAATATAAATAAAGTGCCCAAAATATAAAATAATATATCAGTGACTTACTAAAATATGTTTCTAATAACACTTAAATCAGAACATTTCCATCATCCAGAAGTCCCATCATAACCCCTCTAATCACTAATACCTTCCTTTTGCCAAAGGAATCCAATGTCACCAAAGATAAGTTTTGCTAGTTTCTGAAAATTACATAGAGTCATAGAGCAGTAATTATTTTCTTCTGTCTTCTTTGACTTAACATTATGTGTGTTAGGTTTATTGATATTGTTGCATGTAGTTGTAGTTCATTTGTTTTCGTTGCTGCATAGTATTCCACTCTATGAATATACCAAAAAAATGTTTAGGCTAGTATACTGAAGATCAGGAGTCAGTAGAATTCTTCTGTAAATGGCCAGATAGTAAGTGTTTTAGGCTGTGTGGACTACATGTTTTTGTTGCAACTATTCAACTTTGATCTTATATCATTAAAGCAGTCATAGACGATGTGTAAATAGTAGATGTGGCTGTGTTCCAATAATTTACAAAATGGGTGACAGGCTGGATTTGGCTTGTGGATCACCCTTGAATATTTGGATTGTTTTCAGTTTGGTGCTACCATGAATAAACCTGTGTAACTTCTTATACGTGTCTTTTGGTATTCTTACATATGTGATTCCCTTAGATACCCAGCAAGGAATGAATTACTTTTTTCAGCTTTAGTAGATGCTGCCCACTTTTCCAAAGTAATTTTCAAAACTGTGTAGTTTCTCCATGTTTTTGTTGACATGTGGAATTTTCATTTGTTGAAATTTTGGCCCTTTTGATGTGTTATGTGGTGGCATTTCCCTAACATAAGTCTTTTCTGATATGTCAACAGAGAAAACCAGTGGGCAAATTCTGTCATATGAATATATAAATTCCACTGATTGTTCTATGGGTTTGTTTTGTTTTCATGCAAAAAATTATCTGAAATAAAATAAAAATCAGAAAATTTAAATGTTGCAGTTAAAAAAAAAAGCCCACTGAAATTTGGCTTGGCATTGAGAACAATGGTGTTTAAAATTAAATGGAAGAATGAAGAGCCTTTGAACTGCTTTCACCTGAGAAATTTTTAGGCTTTCAGAGCAGAGAGTTTAAGATTTAGAATTAGTTCTAGATTTATAACAGTTAGTATCGAATAGGTTATGATGCTTACAAACTATATGAGCTTGAATAAGTCACTTTGATAGTATTGTTATATAGTAGAATTAATAATATCTCTACCATCATTTCCACATGAATTTTTTGAATATGAAATGTGATTATATTTGTGATAATGTAAAATATTCAGAGAGAATTAAACTTCATTAAGGATGCTTTATCCACTCAGGATAACAAATCTTAACTGTCAAGAATCTCCTAAGGTCCACTCAGTTCACATCCATCTGTAAAAATAGTTGAAGAAATTCTTTAACTCAAAACCCTCTGAAGATAACAAAAGGGTCAGTTAGACTAAGAAAAGTATGATATTGTGATCTATAATAAGAAATATATATTTGGTTTCATCCCCTTTTCTGGCACAGAGCTCCTAAAATCCTTGGAATTTCCTAAGTGAGAAGAGCAATAAATGTATCTTTTGTTATGTTAATAAGGTGACTTTGGGACCCCGTATAAGGGTGCCAGTAGATTGCCAGGAGAACCAACCATATGATTAGATGATTGGAACTTTCAGGCCCACCTCCTACATCTGGGAGGGGAGAGGGCTGGAGGCTGAATCAATCACCAATGGCCAATGAGTTAATCAGTCATGCCTAGGTAATGAAGCCTCCATAAAAAACCAAACGTAGAGGATTTGGAGAGCTTCTCAGTTGGTGAAACATGGAAATTATGTGAGATTGGCAAGCTTGGAGAGGGCATGGAATCTCCTTGCCCTTTCTCTATACTCGCCCTATGCTTTTCTTCCATCTGGCTGCTCCTGAGTTATATCCTTTTATAATAAACTTGTGATACTGAGTAAATGGGTTTCCTAAGTTCTGTGAGCTACTCTAGCAAATTCATCAAACCCAAAGAGGAGGTCATGGGCACCTCTGATCTAGAGCCAATTGGTCAGAAGTACAGATAATAACCTGGACTTGCAATTGGCATTTGAAGTTCAAGTATAGTAGATGGAATCCACAATCTATAACCAGTTGGTCAGAAACACAGTTAATAACCTGGGCTTGTGATTGACATTTGAAGTGTTGGGCAAGGGGCATTCTTACAGGACTGAACTCTTTAACATGTCAAATCTGACATTATCTCAGGATAGATAGTGTCAGAATCGAGTTGAATTGTAGGATCCCTAGCTGGTGTCAGAGAACTGCTTGTATTGGTGTGGGAATCCCACCGCCCCCACCCCCCAGACACACATACATAGAAATTGGTTTCAGAACACCAAAAAACAAAACCACACTGCATAACAGGAACTACATATATGACACAACTAGCTTATGCATAGATACATTATCCTGCTGTGAAGTGGAGTTTTGGCATTTTCTAGCTCTTTTTCACAAAGAAAGAAAGTTGGAGAGAAGGTTCAGTAATTGAGGCTAAGGAAGTGTTTCTCTTTTGGTTTGGGTTCATTGTTTCCTAGGTGCTAATAATTCTTTTCTGTTTTCTAATTTCATTGGAATTTGATAGCTCTTTTCTTCATTGGATCATAGTATTCTTTGCATATTATTCTCAGATTCTGCTAATGTTATTGTCTGAAGTTCAAATCTTTATCAGTTAGTTTTGATGAAGGTGTGTTTTTTCCATTAAGTTCTGCATATTGACTGACTATGCTTTTTAACAAGGAATGGCATTCTTTCCCCTAATTTTCTTGTTTTTGCTGGCTGTCCCACTGCAGTAGTTGGACAGTCTACATATCTTATCTCTTTCAGCAAGAAAAATAGCATCTTGTTTAGGGATCAACCTGATAATTAATTTATCTCCCATCAGGGGAAAATGTCATACTATTTTGCAAAAAAATTATTAAACATCCACAGCTCAGAGTTTTTTGGGTTTTTTTTGACCATTTCACTCCTGATGTTGGCTATCCTCCAAAAGTAGTTTTTAAGATGTAAAGTGCTATACAAATATCAATATATAATATTATTATTTGTATTGAACCTTGAAAGACACATTCTTTTTTTCTCTTGCTCCTTGAAATGCTTTGTTCTTCCTGCAAAAGCAAGGGAGAAAGTCATGAGGATGAATCCTAGACAAACAGGAAGAAAGAAAAATTTCTTGTCTATTTCTATTATTTCCAGATTTTCCAAAATTAGTACCATAAAATAAACCTGTCTTCTAAAGTTTCTTTTTCCTAACAGCTTTATTGAGAAATACTTGATATACAAAAAACTGGACATATTTTATGCATACAATTTGATGGGTTTGAAGATATGCATACACCTGTGAAACCATAACCACAATCTTACTTTCCTTGCACCTACTAATTCTGTGTCCTTGGAACACAAAGAAGCCCGAGCTGTAAGGTTTCTGATCTTGTTCTTGCTCTTAATCTCACTTCTGGTGAAGCATTCTAAATTTTTACACAGAGGCTAAGGGCTCCAAAAGCTCTGGACATAAAGTCTAACTCGGTCTCAATATGTAAAATTTTCTTTTCCCCCTCTGTACCTCGTGAAATTCACACTCAGGGTATGCTCTAATTAGTTTCACTTTTAAGAGTCTAACATGGGATTGGTCTCAACTGCACAACTTGACATCTCATTAACACTTGCATTACAGCATATGGTGCTTAGGTGATTTGAGTTAATGTGGGTGTCAGGGAGGTGGTGGAGGTGGGGTAGAGTCAAATTTTCCTGGCATTTGACATGTTATTTTAAGGAAAATATTAGTTACATTTTCTGAGCACAGTAGATGATCATGAATGTAATAGAATCTTTAGGTCCAGCAATTTAAATGAGTTACTATGTATATGCTTCTGATATTTAAGTTAAAACATGCCTGACACCAATATAATAGAGCACAATATAATTTGACGGAGAGTTGCCATGTTTTGGCATATTTATTACAAAGGTAACTGTGATCTAATCAAGTTAATTACCTGAAGATATAGTGTTTATAGTTATAATTCTGTTTTCCTATAGTTTCTGTAAAATACTCAAGTTCTTTCTTCATGCCTTAGATTTGGGTATTTTGACAAATTGCCACCTACAGTTTAAACAAGTTTACTGAACAGACTGTATGTTTATTTAATATGAGATATGCCTTATTTTGTAGAAGAGAAGAAGAGTGGGAAATCCTGGTATAGCTAGTTCTAAAAATTAGGCTTATGCTATTTAAAAATCTAAAGTTTAAGTGCCTTTACTTTAGCTATTCATAAATACTTTACAGTTAGTCTACATGGTAAGTACTTCATTGAACACTATAAGCCTGAGGTGACCAGATGGTAGAATTATAGGATTTGGAGCTCAGAGGGACTCAGGGGTCATTTAATCCAACATCTTAACTTTACAGAGGTGAAAACTAAGCCTCAGAGCTGAGGCTTATATTTTTTAAACAGCAATTTCTTCCTTTACAAATTAAAAGAACTTTAAACAGACAAGTGAGTCTATGATGAATAGATGCAGACAACCGATTCACTTATGACATTGTATTTAACATTCTAAACAAACGAAAGTAGAACCTGTGGGAAGAGTTATGGTACAGAATGCATTAAGGCCTGATGTCACATGTCATGCAATGACACCGCTGTAGGTAGTGATTCTCAATTCCCAGAGTAAGAAGTTATCATTTTTTAAGTAACTATAATCGGTTTTCAAACCGAGACCTAGGATTTCAAGGTATATGTTCTGTACAGTTGTATATACCACCATGGATAAACACCACCATGCTTTCTCATCTGTTTCACTACCTTACCTGTTTAAAACAATATAACCTATTCTCTTAACGTTTTGTAGCTTTTGCTTTTTAGCATGTTTTTTTTTTTGATACAGCATTGTTTCCTTAAGAACACATAATAGAATTTCAAAGTAGTCCTTTAAATTCCAGTGATGCTTAACTTGATCAGAATGTTGTTTTATTTATTTATTGTACAAAAATTACTCTTATGGATAGTTTATGACATAGGTTATGGGAGAAAGAAAAACATAAATGCCACATGATGTTCTGAATTCTTTAAGGCTGATTCACATAGTGTTTGAAAATATGGAAACAGAGGAAAATCAGCATATATGACAGTTATAGGAGATTGTTTTCACTAAGATAATGTTAAAAAAGTGTAAGAGTATTTATTTGTTTTTCTGTTTTTCTTTTAATTCCTTTAAATATGCAGTTATTTTTTATTTTCCTAATGTTGTAGACAACATCTTTTCTTTGTAAGACAGTTTTGAGAGTACATATAATTGAATGTATTTCTTCCATTATAAATATAAAGAATAAAATATTATCTAATAATATGTCTTGAATATGATGAAAACTTTGACATGTAATGATTTCATTCCTTCCTTCTTTACCCTCAATTTTTTTATGTTGGCTGGGATTTACATCCAACTTAGTATTATTTCTTTCAAGACGAAACTTTTAGATATCATTTTGCTATTTACTTTGAAGTTTAAGGACTTATTAATAATTATATTCTAATTATAAGATTAACCATATTTATAAATACAGAGAGTATTTGATTGGGTTATTTTATCACTATCAATTCTTTTATTATGAAATTTCCATAGTTGGTTTCTTTATGTGAATTCATCCCTTAGTTAGAGTATGTTTTTGAGCAATTTCTCAGGAAGAGAATATAGCTGTCACACTCTCTTCCTTATTTGTCTAAAATAACTTTTAGTTACTCTTGAACCTGCAAGACCAATTGACTGTACATGGAATTCTTATTTTAGAATCATTTCCTCCTCAAGCCATTGATACCTGGTATATTTGGTGCTGTAGAAGAGAATTCCGATTCCAAACTGATTCCTTTTTTGCCCCTATTTAGGTAATACTTTCTTTTCTTTGCTGTGGTGATTGTGGAATAGATCTCTTAAAATACAAGACTTTAAAAAATACAAGATGAAAAAATTTGTTCCCATTCTGTGTGCGTCTAGAGTTTGACATTTTGCTAGGTAAGAAGTACTCTTACTTGGTAAAAACCTTTTTATCTAGAGTCATGTCTTGCTTCATTCCAGAATTTTTCCATTATTCTTTAACTATTGCTCAGTATCTATGTGCTCTGCTGTTTCCAGTACACACAGATATCTTCAAATCTCTTTACGTTTTATTTTATTTACCTATTAATTATTTTTGAGTTCTGGAAAAATTTCTAGAGTTTGTCTTATACTTTTTAATTGCATTGCCTGCATTTTTGTATATGTTGCTTATTATCGTCATTGTATTTGGTAAATTTACAACTGAGTTTCTAGTTTCCATGCTATTTTCTCTGATCTCAGAAAGCAACCTGTTTTTGTGACTGCTTACTTTATTTAATATTATTGAGAATGTTAATCCAAAGTTTCCTTGCATTTTTCTCTTGTTTCTTGATACTCACTGACTTTGATTCTTAAAGTCATTCTCCTCCTTTAGAATACAGTTCTTCATACATTTTATAACTTTTCCCTACTCTTGTTTTTTTCATCTTGATAGAACGACTTTGATCTGCCATTCTAGCCCTCTTGCCTCCTGGCCATTGACTCCGAAGGAAACTCCACCCTACCGGCCTTGGCCTGATGTATTCTAACTCCTCATAGTCCAGGGGTATAGAGTGGGATTCAGTTACAGTTTCCTCTATTTCCTCACCATTGTATTCTCTCTCATTTGTTCCACACTGTACCTAGTAGAAATTCCTTATACTTCTGACAGTAGGGTAAAATTCTAGTTTTCACGGCTGATAAAAGTTATTGCTTATTTTTCATATTCTGTGGCTCCCATATTTATCTATGGAGGTCTAGCAAAATGCCTTTGTTATTTCAAAATATTACTCAGAAGTACTCAGGATTTTCTATAGACCAATTAGTTTTTGCTTTTTACATGTGAGTAAATTAAACAGTCATCTGGCTTCTGACTCTATGACCTGTCAGCTTTCCATATACTGTAATCCATGTACTTTACTTTCCATCCATGTAGAACTACCTTCTGTTTCCCCTCAAACAACTACACTATCATATCTCTGCCTTAAATGCCTGGCACACTCCTGAAAATGCATCCATCAATTTTCAGATCAAAGACTTTCTGCCTTCTTCTAGCCAGATCTATTCTCCATTATAAAACTTATTCTATTGTTTAGTTGTTATTTGTATACAGACATGTCTTCCCACTAGGATATAAATTTTATGAAGGCAGGTAATATGATTTATTCAGTCTTGTATCTCTAACTCCTAGCAAAGTGCCTGATACATAGAAGGTACTTGAATGATTGGATGGGTGGATGATTGAGTGGAGCAAACCCATTACAAGCACTTCGGATAAGCAAGTCAATAGAACTTGTGTAACTGCTGAGTATGGAATGATATACTTTGGTCAACAGGTTACACAGGAAAACATCTCAATAAACAAATCCAACAATTGCAACCAGTTATTGACCTACTCTTTAAAAGACTAATGCTGGAGATGTAAAGACTTAGCAGGCAGCTTACAGCCTCCCCTTTCTCCTACATCTTTCATTGGCCTCAGAGCTCTCATAGAACACATCTGTGTGGAGTTTTAATTTCAGTGAGTAGTAATTTTGAAAAAAAAATTTATGTTGGAGAGGCATGTTGGACTAAGGACTCTAATAGACCTTTCATTCAAATCCCACATCCAGCATTTACTGGTTGCATGGCAATATTTGAAGCTCTTTGATCATTAATTTTCATTTTGTTTTTAAATATGTAAATGCAAATAAACATGATAGATATATGGTACCGATTTGAAGTCTTCCTTCCCCTTAAACTTATATTAAGAATGTAGGAAAGTATAGTCTTTCTTCATGTTAATTATGTGAGGAATTTATGTTTGAAAATAAATTGGTGCCATTAATATCACAGTTAATATTAATATCTTTCTAAGTTAGAAAGATAATTCTCAGTAAAATCTTAAAATTTGACTTATGCATTTATGACTAGTGGGAAGAATCATCTATATAACCCCTTATTGTTATCCCCTTATGGTTATGGTTTGTACCCAGTATTTAAAGTTTATAAATCACTAAATATTTATCGGTGAGGTTTCAAAGGCCTGCCCACTTCGTGTATCATTTGATACTAATAATGGAAACAGCAGCTACCCTGTTTCATAACTTTATAGTTTTCAAAGCTCTTTCTTACACATTTCATCCTTTGATGCCAGCTGGTAATGAAATGTTTTCTAATTATTATGTATCATCTGGCAGGGTGAGCCTGAAGGCCAAAAGCATTTAACAGGTATTAATTATAATATTTACTTTCCTCTGAACTTTAATTGACATTCCCACAGGTTAAAATCCTTAAATATTCTATACACTTGCTTCCTCAGCCTCTCCTCTATTCATTTGTCTTTAAACTATACTGAGTATTGACCACCTGATAAATTTTTGTGGCTCAATCTTGGTTGTTTCCTACTGCAGGTGATTTAATGCAGGTTTCTGAGATTTCTTTGTTTTCTACTGAGCATATAGTAATTTTTGCTGGAAACATAATAAATAAATTCCAAAAACTGGTTATTGAAACTGAAAACAGTTAAGAAAGACTCTTTTTACACAGCCAAGTTACATAGATATAGTGTAGTTGGCCAACACCATATTGATTTTTGTTGTTCTTGTTTTGTTTTTAATATCTTTATTGGAGTATAATTGTTTACAATGTTGTGTTAGTGTCTGCTGTATAACAAAGTAAATCACCTATATGTATACATATATCCCCATATTCCCTCCCTCTTGCGTCTCCCTCACACCCTCCCTATCCCACCCCTCTACGTGGTCACAAAGCACCAAGCTGATCTCCCTGTGCTATGCAGCTGCTTCCCACTAGCTATCTATTTTATATTTGGTAGTGTATATATGTCCATGCCACTCTCTCACTTCGTCCCAGCGTAAACTTCCCCCTCCCCGTGTCCTGAAGTCCGTTCTCTACGTCTGCATCTGTATTCCTCTCCTGCCCTTAGGTTCCTCAGAACGGTTTTTTTTTTTTTTTTTAGATTCTATATATATATATGTGTTAGCATACAATATTTGTTTTTCTGACTTACTTCACTCTGTATGACAGTCTCTAAGTCCATCCACCTCATTACAAATAACTCAATTTTGTTTCTCTTTATGGCTGAGTAATATTCCATTGTACATATGTGTCACATCTTCTTTATCCATTCATCTGTCGATGGACACTTAGGTTGCTTCCATGTCTTGGCTATTGTAAATAGAGCTGCAATGAACATTGTGGTACATGACTCTTTTTGAATTATGGTTTTCTCAAGGTATATGCCCAATAGAGGGATTGCTGTGTCGTATGGTAGTTCTATTTTTAGTTTTTTAAGGAACCTCCATACTGTTCTCCATAGTGGCTGTATCAATTTACCTTCTCACCAACAGTGCAAGAGGGTTCCCTTTTCTCCACACCCTTACCAGCATTTACTGTTTGTAGATTTTTTGATGATGGCCACTCTGATTGGTGTGAAGTGATACCTCATTGTAGTTTTGATTTGCATTTCTCTAATGATCAGTGATGTTGAGCACTCTTTCATGTGTTTGTTGGCAATCTGTATGTCTTCTTTGGAGAAATGTCTATTTATGTCTCTGCCCATTTTTGGATTGGGTTGTTTGATTTTTAGATATTGAGCTGCATGAGCTGCTTGTAAATTTTGGAGATTAATCCTTTGTCAGTCGCTTCATTTGCAAATATTTTCTCCCATTCTGAGGGTTGTCTTTTCGTCTTGTTTATGGTTTCATTTGCTGTGCAAAAGCTTTTAAGTTTCATTAGGTCCCATTTGTTTCTTTTTGTTTTTATTTCCATTTCTCTATGAGGTGGGTCAAAAAGGATCTTGCTGTGATTTATGTCATAGAGTGTTCTGCCTATGTTTTCCTCTAAGAGTTTTATAGTGTCTGGCCTTACATTTATGTCTTTAATCCACTTTGAGTTTATTTTTGTGTATGGTGTTAGGGAGTGTTCTAACTTCATTCTTTTACATGTAGCTGTCTGGTTTTCCCAGCACCACTTACTGAAAAGGCTGTCTTTTCTCCATTGTATATTCTTGCCTCCTTTATCAAAGATAAGGTGACCATATGTGTGTGGGTGTATCTCTGGGCTTTCTATCCTTTTCCATTGATCTATATTTCTGTTTTTGTGCCAGTACCATACTGTCTTGATTACTGTAGCTTTGTAGTATAGTCTGAAGTCTGGGAGCCTGATTCCTCCAGCTCTGTTTTCTTTTTCAAGATTGCTTTGGCTCTTCAGGGCCTTCTGTGTTTCCATAAAAATTGTGAAATTTTTTCTTTTAGTTCTGTGAAAAATGCAAGTGGTAGTTTGATATGGATTGCATTGAATCTGTAGATTGCTTTGGGTAATAAAGTCATTTTCACAATGTTGATTCTTCCAATCCAAGAACATGGTATATCTCTCCATCTTTTTGTGTCATCTTTAATGTCTTTCATCCATGTCTTATAGTTTTCTGCGTACAGGTAGGTCTTTTGTCTCCTTAGGTAGGTTTATTCCTAGGTATTTTATTCTTTTTGTTGCAATGGCTAATGGGAGTGTCTTCTTAATTTCTGTTTCAGGTTTTTCATCATTAGTGTATAGGAATGCATGAGATTTCTGGGCATTAATCTTGTATCCTGCTACTTTACCAAATTCATTGATTAGCTCTAGTAGTTTTCTGGTAGCATCTTTAGGATTCTCTATGTATAGTATCATGTCATCTGCAAACAGTGACAGCTTTACTTCTTCTTTTCCAATTTGGATTCCTTTTATTTCTTTTTCTTCTTGGATTGCTGTGACTAAAACTTCCAAAACTATGTTGAATAATAGTGGTGGGAGTGGGCAACTTTGTCTTCTTCCTGATCTTAGTGGAAATGGTTTCAGTTTTTCACCATTGAGGATGATGTTGGCTGTGGGTTTGTCATATATGGCCTTTATTATGTTGAGGTAAGATATCTCTATGCCTACTTTCTGAGGGTTTTTATCATAAATGGGTGTTGAATTTTGTCAAAAGCTTTCTCTGCATCTATTGAGATGATCATATGGTTTTTCTCCTTCAGTTTGTTAATATGGTGTATCATATTGATTGATTTGCATATATTGAAGAATACTTGCATTCCTTGGATAAACCCCACTTAATCATGGTGTATGATCCTTTTAATGTGCTGTTGGATTCTGTTTGCTAGTATTTTGTTGAGGATGTTTGCCTCTATGTTCATCAGTTATATTGGCCAGTAGTTTTCTTTCTTTGTGACATCTTTGTCTGGTTTTGGTATCAGGGTGATGGTGGCCTTGTAGAATGAGTTTGGGAGTATTCCTCCCTCTGTTATATTCCGGAAGAGTTTTGGAAGGTAGGTGTTAGCTCTTCTGTAAATGTTTAATAGAATTCACCTGTGAAGCCATCTGGTCCTGGGCTTGTTTGTTGGAAGCTTATTAATCACAGTTTCAATATCAGTGCTTGTGCTTGATCTGTTTACATTTTCTATTTCTTCCTGGTTCAGTATTGGGAGGTTGTGCATTTCTAAGAATTTGTCCATTTCTTCCAGGTTGTCCATTTTATTGGCATATAGTTGCTTGTAGTAATCTCTCATGACCCTTTGTATTTCTGCAGTGTCAGTTGTTACTTCTCCTTTTTTATTTCTAATTCTATTGATTTGTGTCTTCTCCCTTTTTTTCTTGATGAATCTGGCTAATGGTTTATCAATTTTATCTTCTCAAGAACCAGCTTTTAGTTTTATTGATCTTTGCTATCATTTCCTTCATTTCTTTTTCATTTATTTCTTATCTGATCTTTATTATTTCTTTCCTTCTGCTAACTTTGGGGTATTTTTGTTCTTCTTTCTCCAATTGCTTTAGGTGTAAGTTTAGGTTTTTTATTTGAGATATTTCTTGTTTCTTGAGG
The DNA here is from genome assembly GCF_937001465.1 of Orcinus orca. Taxonomy (NCBI): domain Eukaryota; kingdom Metazoa; phylum Chordata; class Mammalia; order Artiodactyla; family Delphinidae; genus Orcinus; species Orcinus orca. The sequence continues at coordinate 49,941,674 of NC_064564.1, read as the reverse complement.
TAGGATTGTATTGCTATAAACTTCCCTCTTAGAACTGCTTTTGCTTCATCCCATAAGTTTTGGGTTGTCATGTTTTCACTGTCATTAATTTCTAGGTATTTTTTAATTTGCTCTTTGGTTTCTTCAGTGATCTTTTTGTTATTCAGTAGTGTATTGTTTAGCCTCCATGTGTTTGTATTTTTTACATAATTATTCCAGTAATTGATATCTAGTCATATAGCATTGTGGTTGGAAAAGATACTTGAAAATTGATTTTTATTTTCTTAAGTTTACCAAGTATTGATTTGTGACCTAGATATGATCTATCCTGTAGAATGTTCCATGACCACTAGAGAAGAAAGTGTATTCTGTTGTTTTTGGATGGAATGTTCTATAAATACCAATTAAGTCCATCTTGTTTAATGTATCATTTAAACCTTGTGTTTCCTTATTTATTTCATTTTGCATGATCTGTCCATTGGTAAAAGTGGGGTATTAAATTCCCCTAATATGATTGTGTTACTGTTCATTTCCCTTTTTATGGCTTTTAGCATTGGCCTTATGTATTGAGGTGCTCCTATGTTGGGTACATAAATATTTACAATTGTTATATCTTCTTCTTGGATTGATCCCTTGATCATTATGTAGTGTCCTTCTTTGTCTCTTATAATAGTCTTTATTTTAGTCTAGTTTGTCTGATATGAGAATTGCTACTCCAGCTTTCTTTTGATTTCCATTTGCATGGAATATCATTTTCCATCCCCTCACTTTCAGTCTGTATGTGTCCCTAGGTCTGAAGTGGGTCTCTTGTAGACAGCATATACATGGGTATTGTTTTTGTATCCATTCAGCCAGTCTGTGTCTTTTGGTTGGTGCATTTAATCCATTTACATTTAAGGTAATTATCAATATATATGTTCCTATTACCATTTTCTTAATTGTTTTGGGGTTTTTTTTTTGTAGGTGTTTTCCTCCTCTTGTGTTTCCTGCCTAGAGAAGTTCCTTTAGCATTTGTTGTAAAGCTGGTTTGGTGGTGCTGAATTCACTTAGCTTTTGCTTGTCTGTAAAGGTTTTAATTTCTCCATCAAGTCTGAATGAGATCCTTGCAGGGGAGAGTAATCTTGGTTGTAGGCTTTTCCCTTTCATCACTTTAAATATGTCCTGCCACCTCCTTCTGGCTTGCAGAGTTTCTGCTGAAAGATCAGCTGTTAACCTTATGGGGATTCCCTTGTGTGTTATTTGTTGTTTTCCCCTTTCTGCTTTTAATATTTTGTTTTTGATTTTTGATAGTTTGATTACTATATGTCTTGGCATGTTTCTCCTTGCATTTATCATTATGGGACTCTCTATGCTTCCTGGACTTGATTAACTATTTCCTTTCCCATATTAGGGAAGTTTTCAACTATAATCTCTTCAAATATTTTCTCAGTCCCTTTCTTTTTCTATTCTTCTTCTGGGACCCCTATAATTCGAATGTTGGTGCATTTAATATTGTCCCAGAGGTCTCTGAGGGTGTCCTGAATTCTTTTCATTTTTTTTTCTTTATTCTGCTCTGCAGTAGTTATTTCCACTATTTTATCTTCCAGGTTAGTTATCCGTTCTTCTGCCTCAGTTATTCTGCTATTGATTCCTTCTAGAGAATTTTTAACTTCATTTATTGTGTTGTTCTTCATTGTGTGTTTGCTCTTTAGTTCTTCTAGGTCCTTGTTAAATGTATCTTGCATTTTGTCTATTCTGTTTCCAAGATTTTGGATCATCTTTACTATCATTATTTTGAATTCTTTTTCAGGTAGACTGCCTACTTCCTCTTCATTTGTTAGGTCTGGTGGGTTTTTATCTTGCTCCTTCATCTGCTGTGTGTTTTTCTGTCTTCTCATTTTGCTTATCTTACTGTGTTTGGGGTGTCCTTTTTGCAGGCTGCAGGTTCGTAGTTCCCGTTGTTTTTGTTGTCTGCCCCCAGTGGGTAAGGTTGGTTCAGTGGGTTGTGTAGGCTTCCTAGTGGAGGGGACTAGTGCCTGTGTTCTGGTGGATGAGGCTGGATCTTGTCTTTCTGTTGGGCACGTCCACGTCTGGTAGTGTGTTTTGGGGTGTCTGTGAACTTATTATGATTTTAGGCAGCCTCTCTGCTAATGGATGGGGTTGTGCTCCTGTCTTGCTAGTTGTTTGGCATAGGGTGTCCAACTCTGTAGCTTGCTGGTCTTTGAGTGGAGCTGGGTTTTGCCTTTGAGATGGCGATCTCTTGGAGACTTTTGCCATTTGATATTACGTGGAGCTGGGAGGTCTGTGGTGGACCAATGTCCTGAACTTGGCTCTCTCATCTCAGAGCCACAGGCCTGGTGCCCAGCCAGAGCACCAAGACCCTGTCATCCACACAGCTCAGAATAAAAGGGAGAAAGAAAGGAAGAAAGAAAGGGAGAAAGAAAGGAAGAAAGAAAGAAAGAAAGAAAGAAAGAAAGGAGAAAAGAAAATAAAGTTATTAAAATTAATTATTAAACATAAAAAAATTTTTAGGTAATAAAAAACAAAGAAGAGAGAAGAGTGCAACCAAACCAAAAAACAATCCACCAGTGATAACCAGTGATAAAAACTATACTGAAAAAAAAAACCCAAAACAAAACCCAAAACAGAATCCTCAGACAAATTGTAAAAACAATGCTATACAGACAAAATCACACACAGAAGCATATACATACACACTCACAAAAGGAGAAAAAGGAAAAAAATATATATATGTTGTTGCTCCCAAAGTCCACCACTTCAATTTGGGGCGATATGTTGTCTATTCAGTATTGCACAGATTCAGGGTACAGCAAGTTGATTGTGGAGATTTAAGCCACTGCTCCTGAGGCTGCTGGGAGAGATTTCCCTTTCTCTTCTTTGTTGGCTCCCGGGTTTCAGCTTTGGATTTGGTCCCGCCTCTGCGTGTAGGTCGCCTGAGGGCATCTGTTCCCGCTCAGACAGGATGGGGTTAAAGGAGCAGCTGATTCGGGGGCTCTGGCTCACTCTGGCCGTGGGGAGGGAGGGGTACGGAGTGCCGGGAGAGCCTGCGGCGGCAAAGGCCAGCATGACGTTGCACCAGTCTGAGGCGCACCATGTGTTCTCCAGAGGAAGTTGTCCCTGGATCACGGGACCCTGGCAGTGGCAGGCTGCACAGGCTCTCAGGAGGGGAGGTGTGGATAGTGACCTGTGCTTGCACACAGGCTTCTTGGTGGCAGCAGCAGCCGCCTTAGCGTCTCATAACCATCTCTGGGGTCCGTGCTGATAGCCGTGGCTGGCGCCCGTCTCTGGAGCTCAATTAGGGGGCAGTCTTGATCCCCTCTCCTCGTGCATGGCGAAACAAGAAAACAAGAAAAAGTCTCTTGTCTCTTCGGCAGCTCCAGACCTTTTCCCAGACTCCCTCCCGGCTAGCTGTGGCGCACTAGCCCCTTTCAGGCTGTGGTCACGCAGCCAACCCCAGTCCTCTCCCTGCTCTCCAAGCCTGAGCCTCAGCTCCCAGCCCCGCCCACCCCGGCGGGTGAGCAGACAAGCCTCTCGGGCTGGTGAGTGCCGGTCGGCACCGATCCTCTGTGCGGGAATCTCTCCGCTTTGCCTTCTGCACCCCTGTTGCTGCGCTCTCTTCCGTGGCTCCGAAGCTTCCCCCTCCGCCACCCGCAGTTTCCGCCCGCGAAGGGTCTTCTAGTGTGTGGAAACTTTTCCTCCTTCACAAATCCCTCCCACTGGTGCAGGTCCCGTCCCTATTCTTTTGTCTCTGTTTTTTCTTTTTTCTTTTGCCCTACCCAGGTATGTGGGGAGTTTCCTGCCTTTTGGGAGGTCTGAGGTCTTCTGCCAGCGTTCAGTAGGTGTTCTGTAGGGGTTGTTCCACATGTAGATGTATTTCTGATGTATTTGTGGGGAGGAAGGTGATCTCCACGTCTTACTCTTTCACCATCTTGAAGCTCCTCCCCTATAGCCGTAATATAAATGCAAAATGCTCCCACTTCTGCCTTCTATAAACAAACCTGTTCTTGCCTCTGGCCCATTCATTGAAGCTTCCAAAGACCAACATCCAGTAAATAGTACTGAAATGAGTTTTATCCTTTACAAGGAGCTCACAAATCTAAACGCAAAAAGAGAAATAATTTGACAAATTCTATTTAAGCTCCCACACATCTCCTATCCAGACATTATATGAGCATTGTGGAGATCCTTAAAGCTAATACACACAAACAAAAGGAGGATTTTATGGCTTCTGATTAGAATTAAAGGAAAACCTTTCTTGAAAAGATTTTATAATGGAAGAGAATGCTGTTCTCTGTTTTGTTCCCAGTTATTATTTAACATTGAGTACTGATGCTGAAGTGATATAAGAATTTATTTTCAACTATTTTTAGTTCTGAAGACTTACAACAAATAAAGAGACGACTCCATCTTTAATTTTTTAAAAGGAAACTGTGAGACTACACCATTTTAAACATTATTTTATAATGCTGGTGAATAAATTGTCTACAGAAAAATGCCTAAGGCATCAGCTAGCTATATAGTAGACTATGTTGGGAAATCTTGCCAAGTATGAACATGATGTTTTTCCCAGCCAAAATAGAAAGTTTACAGTAATTATTTTTGTTATTCATACTTTAAATTCATTTGGTCTCAAATATCCAAATAACTGAAGCAAAACTAGAATTTTTATCTATGGAGTGAATGCTAAAACGATTTAAGGTCTAGTAAAAAGTTGTGATAAAATGCAAAAAGAGGCATTTTCATGGCTACATTTTTACAGTCTTTTTTTTTTTAAACGTCCAGACCAATGTTTTCTTTTTTTTTAATATATATTTTTACTCTCTTGGTTTTGAAAGTAAAAAAAAGTGATTTCATGTAATTGAATTACTAGTTGAACTGCAAATGATATGTGTTAAACAAAATTGTTCATCACCTAGATTTCATCTAGGTGTTGTAAAAAGATTGTAATTTCTTTTAATGAAATTTCCATAAGGTATAGGGAGGAAGAAATTCTTTTGCTAGGTGAAGCCTATAAAATTAGAGAATTTTGTTTAGCTGATATTCAAAGGCTTACTTTGGGTCTGTAGGATAAAGTTCATGTTCCTTAGCTTGTAATTGCCCACAGAGAGATGATATTTAAAAATTTGCTGTATAGCTTATAAAAGATATTTCCCTTCTCAAATTCAGCCACTTCTCTTCCACCAAAACGTTAGTTCAGAATAATCCACTATTTCTTGCATTTACACACACAGACTCACATACATACATTGGAAAAATATAAATGAGATCATATCACACACATTTTGAGATATGATTACTGTTTTAAGAGTTTATCTTGGTGACTCTAATGTCAGTCTATATAGATAGACATCATTATTTACTAAGTACAACGTATTCCATAGAACTGACAAGGCATGATTTATTTAGTTACTCTCTGACAGAAATTAGATAGATTTGATTTATTTGCTTTAAAAAATACAGCAATGAGGGGCTTCCCCTTCCCCGGTGGTGCAGTGGTTGAGAGTCCGCCTGCCGATGCAGGGGACGCGGGTTCTTGCCCCGGTGTGGGAGGATCCCGCGTGCCGCGGAGCGGCTGGGCCCGTGAGCCATGGCTGCTGAGCCTGCGCATCCAGAGCCTGTGCTCCGCAACGGGAGAGACTGCAGCAGTGAGAGGCCCGCATACCAAAAAAAAAAAAAAAAAATACAGCAATGAATTTATACATGTATCTTTGGGCAAATATGAATTTCCATAGGCTAAATATATAGAAGTAAAATTCATGCGTATGGTTTACAGAAATGTTAAATTTTGATAGTGACAAAAGTACCCTCTAAAAATGGTTTATGACTTCAAACTTCCACCAATGGCTTATGAAAGTAACTGTTTCTTCATACCCTCCCCCAAATGGGCATTATCAAATTTTTTTTTTTTTTTTTTTTTTTTGCGGTACGCGGGCCTCTCACCGTTGTGGCCTCTCCCGTTGCAGAGCACAGGCTCCGCACGCGCAGGCTCAGCGTCCATGGCTCACGGGCCCAGTCGCTCCGCGGCATGTGGGATCCTCCCGGACCGGGGCACGAACCCGTGTCCCCCACATCGGCAGGCGGACTCTCAACCACTGCGCCACCAGGGAAGCCCGGCACTATCAAATTTTAAAAGTGTTTATAACCTGAGTAAAAATTACATAGTGATATTGTTTTAGTTTCAATTTTTCTGATAGCTATGAAGGTTTAGCATAATTATATATATATATGTAGTGTACAGTGTTTTTTTCTATGAATTCTTTCCTTGTATCTTTTATCCAACATCTTATAAGAGGATTGCCTCTTCTTAATAACATGGGAACTCTTTATATACAATGATAATTACTACTTGTTTCTTAAACGTTTTGCAAATATTTTCTCTCAGTATTGTCTTTTATTTTTATTATTGTGTTGTTGTTGTTTTTGTTCATAATGATCTTTGCCAGCAAGAAGTTTTAAGATTTTTATACAGTTGATCCGTTAATCATTTTCATTAGTGTGAGGCCTTCTCATTCCTTAAGATTAAAAGTCATTATTCTATTTTAAAATTTTAATAGTTTTATTTACATTACCACTTTAATTATTCTATAATTTGTTTTATGTATAGTGTTCCAATTTAATCTAAATTTAAAGGGCTAATTGCACTTTTTTAAAGACGTTTTATCAAGTCAGCTTTCTTTAATTGTGCATGCAAAAATCAGTTTTGGAACGTCCAAAAAGTTCCATCCTGGCCATTTTGGGGTTAGACAAGTACTTGCAAGTATTAGCTCCATACCAATTGTAGAAGCCAGCTAGAGTTCCTGTGGGTGGCTGCCTCTCTGGGAGCTGGTAGGCTTTAGAAGCGCAATTTCCCACTTTCTTCTAGCTTCGTTTTATTAAAAAGTACATGTCAGATTGAGGCTAGGGGGCTCAAAGGGCCCATGCTTGGTCCCGAACGCAAGTCCAAGGTAGATTCCAGGTGACCTCAGGTGGGTTTTTCTGAAATCCTGCCAACTATGCCAAGTAATGTTGGTGAAAATAATCAATAAACAATCGCGACCTCTGAGTCCAGCGCAGTTTCCGGCTGTAGCTCTGGCCTCCTCTCCCGGTCTTTCCCCTTGGGAGCCTCAGGCACTTTCTAAAATCTCGCTATTTAAATAATACAACCTTTCTCTGCTAATTTAAATTTCCATTTTCTCTCATACATTAGTACACATACACACATGTTCACTCACCCACACTTCTGGACTCTCCATTTTGTTCTGTTGATCTACCTGTCTATTCCTGTGCTGATATACTGCTTGCATTTTCAGAGTTTTAAAGTATGTTGTGATATCTGTTATGGCAGGTCATCTCAATTGTCCCAAATAGACTCGTCTAGTTCCATGAAAATCCTATTATGAAATTTGTTGGGATCATATTGAATTTATAATTATTTTATGGAAAATTATTGTCTCTACAATGTTGAGCTTAGTGGCTCCTAGTTACACAATCATCCTTATGTTTAAAATTCCCCCTTCACCTGTCTATGGACAATATTTCTATTTAGGTTGCTTACAGACCATGGGAAAGGTGTGCAACATGCTGCTGGGTTGGCCACTAGCTTTCTTCCGGGCATGAAGCTACCTGGAGTAATGCCCTGCCTCTTTCATCTCAGTGCTCATAATCCTGGATTTAACTTGCATGCAAATGCCACTGTCCTCTTTAGTTCTCCCAACACTCACCTGCTGCTTTCTCCAGGGCCAAATGTGACATTCTGCACCTATTGATTCTGGCTCTGAAGATCTTTCAACCACTCCTAGCTCCGCAGCAGTTTTCACCTCTGTGTTTAAAATTGTGCTTTCCTCTGGTTTTGATTTTCTGATATAATCCCATTGACTTTTTATCATTCAGGAATTCCTTCCATTTCTTGTTTCTCAACAATGTTTTGAATTAAAAAATATTCTTCCACAGTTTTGGTAATTTTCAGTGGAATGGTGGTTACCTTTCTTGCACATTCTCAGTAAGTTATTTAAAATATTTTCTGGAAGAAAGCAATTAACAGGCCCCTCATGAGATTCAGTTTCTGTATTTGTAAAGCAAGGATGATGATAATCTCTTTTATGGGACTATTTTGGGGATTAAGTGAGACACACATGTATCTTAAACTCTTACCATAAAATACATTCAATATATATCAAAGAATCTCACTTTTCTTTAATCTTAACAAAAACTCAACCTCATGAAAAAAATTCTGACTGAAAGGCTGTGAAAGGTGCAAAATAGGTCATCTTTTGAAAGCATCTGCAGCAACTGAAACTTCTTGGTAAAATCTGCTAATAGAAACACCACAGGCAGAATAATGGGAAACTGAAATTTGCTAAGTTTTCCAAATGTGTTTGGCTCCATAGCTATAATCTATTAGCAGCAAGAAAATTTCATGAGAAAAATGATATTGGGATATTCCCAAGAAATGATAGTGACACTGTACTGTCAAGCTTCTTTTCTGTTGTGTAACTACTATAGTAGCAATTCATTACCTTAATGACATCTCAGTGAAGGTAGGTTCCAAAACAGCAGCAGTGAAAGCATCATCATAGAAAAAGCCATGAAACATCAAAGTCACCTCAATATGATAATATCACAGTGGCACCTTTTAAAGCACTGATGGTTGGTTGTTCTAATTAACATCTAGTTTGAAAAAGTAATCATCTGTCCTATTTGTAATCATAAGCAGTTATTGCATGAGCTCTGTCAAAAGTCAAAATGAAAAGCTTACAAGTACAGGTAGCTTTTTGCTTATTTATCAGTTTTTAATTCAAATCTGAATGCATGTAAAAAGTAGAGGTTTATATCAGGTAATAATATGGCCATTGCCAATGAGAAATAGAAAAGGTGAGTGATGGCCCCTGAATAGTGTGGCAAGTCAGGGTAAAGCACAGATCTCAGATGAATTTTTCTGGTGTTTAGACTAGCATTTTCCTCTTTTCCTTTTTTGATGTACATGAAGAGCATTTGCTCTGATGCTAAATTTTGTACATTCTTTCATAACGTAGTTGGCATCCAAATCAAAACATAAATAAATAAAACAGAAAAAGAGAAGTACTGTATGTATCTGGAAATGTCTACAGTGAATTTGAAATTTCAAGGGCAACTTGGAGGTACCAGTGATTCATGAAACAGAAATGTTAGCCAACTCTGATGTAATATTTTATATGAAGGGTTTTTCACTTACAAAGGTCTCAGTATTTAACAAAATTAAATATCCAAAGACATCCATTTCACCCTGCACAGACTAATGATGTGCAAATCGGATTGGATGGCTCTGAGAAGTCATTCAACATACAGCAAGTGTTTATAGCAACTGAGCTAAGCGGATAAAAAAGACCCTGTTCTTTTGTGACTACAGGGGAAGGCTCTACACAGGTGGCCACAGGCGTCCAGCTAAGTTGACTCTGTCTAGGACTCCAGGCTGTGGGGACGTGACCATGGCCAGCTATATTTGCTAACTACACATTAAAAGTTATGAAATGTTTATTTTTGGCTTCTCAGGCTGGGGAAAGTTAAAGATCATATCTGTAACTAAATAGGCTTCTGAGCCCTCTGTACTTCAGGCCTTCTCTGTAACCTTAGTCTGTGCAAACAAACTTAGATTTATCCCTTTTATAAGGGAGAAGAGATTATCATTCCTTATCAGTAGGCTACCACAAGTACTGAATTATATACAGCTGCTAACATCAGAATTATTTTTAGCCTTATGCTTTGTGAGACTAATGTTGTAGAGGACCAGCACTACCATCTGTCTGCCTCTTAGAGACCAAAATCTTACTTGCTTCTGTTGGAAGAGTTCTTTTGCCTTGAAAAAAGAGCTTGCTAGTACTATACAAGAAACTACTGATGTCAAGTCTTTAAATTTTGTTAAGGAGCCCACTCCGTACAACCCATTCCATGTCCCTATAATGTGGAGCACCGGCAAGCTATGCAGATATACAGCTTTGGTCATATAGGTTCATCTGGTCCTAAAAAGAGACATTTTGAATTAACACTTTCTTCCCCAAAGTATTTAACACATTGGTTTTTAGAGTTTTTAGTTCTGTTCTGGACTCTATTCCCAAGGCCAGGTTAAATTAGACTATACATATGAAAAAAATCTCATTAACCTGAATTTATGGAAAAGGGAGGAAGAACACACTGAGAAGTATGGATTATTTTAAGTGAAATGCAATTTTAATGCATTCAGGTACATCTGGCAAGGAGAAGTAGGCTAACAATGTTTACCTATGCACGCTTTATGAATGAATAAGAATGCACTGTAATTTCCTCATAATTCTGTGCTTTTGACATTCCTGCAAAAGTTATGGTAGAGCACAAAATTTTCTGACAGCTAAAACAAAAAATGAAAACCATTGGAATATGTAGTGCTATTTGTCAGATGAGAGAAATACACAATTTTCTGAACAGGGACAGCATTTTTACTGACATTGAACTGAAGGTCAAGTTATTGCTCTTTATATATTTACTAGACCAAATTAGTTAATTAATTAATTATCTTCTTTTATTGAGCACCTACTACATGGTCAGGCACTGTGCTAGGTATTGAGGTTTATAGACAAATAAGACAATGTCCGTGTACTCCAGGAGCTAACAGTCTACACATAGAAGATGGTGCATAAAGATTTTATAAAAGTGCAACTTTATTCAAGTGGTTGTATTTTCCTTATAAATATGGGGACATAATATTAAATCTTAATTGATGAATGTTATTCCTTGGATATTTGAGACAGTACTTTCAGGACCACACATTTAATCCAGAGCATAGAGAATTGAGAGCAACAAAAGCTTAACATGTCTACTGCATTGTCTTTCTCAAATATCAGATATATGAAATGAGCCTTTGGCCAATTTAAATTTTCTTGTGAAACTTTTAAGAGTGTAATTGGAGTTTGGGTTTTTTTTTTTCCCCCCCAAGACATGTGGCCACTCACCATCTGCTCTTCCTGGAAATCCAGGGGGCTAGCAGAAAGAGCTGATATTTTCCTCCAGTAAGATCTCTGAATCTGTTTGAACTCTTTGGCATGCACTTGGTTGGCCATAGAGCACAGAGAAGGTGATTTGGGATAACTCAGTGACATATCTGTTTATTGATGTCAAGAAGCCACAGCTTATGCACAATATATTCCTATCACATAATACACTGCCTAACTTTTTGGCCAACCCAATAAATGGAATCAAATCATTTTTTAAGTTAGCAACCATTCATTCTTTTTCATTGCTGGGTAGTGTTCCATTGTATGAGTATATATTTTTTATTGTACTATTTATAGACATTTGGGCCATTTCCAGGTTTTAGCTGTTAGGAATACAGCTGTTAAAAACAATTTTGTACCTGTCTTTTCAAGGGCATAAAGATTCATTTCTTGGCTAAAAAACTAGAAGTTAACCTCATCTTCATATAGATATAGATATATAGATATATACACATAATTCTTAATTCCATGTGGTCCTTAGCACATTCTAGATGATCATTAAATGACTGAAGATAAATTATTAACTAATCATGTACTGTGAGATTATCTCAAACTTATTAAAAATATTGGAGAACAAAAAATAAAAATACACTGCCTGGTACACAGTGTTTAACAAATGTTTGTTGAACTAAAATAAAATCAGAAGTAGAAGTTAGCACAGTATAGGAATTCCACATTGAAAGTTCAAATAACTCAATTGTTTTAGTACTAGGATACAAAGATTAATATTCAGAAATCCTACTCACAAGAAATTTGCAATACTTTTTGGGAGGTGGACATTAGTCACTACAGTTGGGTATGTACTGAGGACCAGAGAAGCACAGAAGAAATTATAATTATAATTGATTTTGCTTTAGTAGGTTGGGGAAGGCTTTATACTCTTAAACGAGGTAGCATTTGGTTTGTATCTTTAAGAATGAGAAGACGTTAATCAGGCAGAGAAAAATGGAAACGTATTTAGTGCTGTTTCAGGTATGCTATTGCTGTATAACAAAACACACCAAAAGTTAGCTTAAAACAATGATAATCATTTATTTTGCCCATGAATCTGCAATATGAGCAGGGCTTGAGAGGGACAGCTTATTTCTATTCAATGTGGCTTCAACTGGGTGGCTTGTCAATTTGGTGACTGGTTGTTGATTGGCAGATCAACAAGAGCCACCAGCTGGAGTCTTCTCTACAAAACTGCTTGGGCTTTCTCACAGCATGGCAGCTGGGATTCAAGAGCAAACATTCTAAGAGATAGGAAGTGGAAATCTCTTAAGTCCTGGGCCCACAAACTGGTACAGCTTCCTTTTACTCCCTGCCAAAAATCAAGGAGCAGGAAATAGACTCCCAGAAGTTTTGTAGTCATCCTTAATCCACCACATCTGCAGATAAAATGCTATCACAATATCCTACCAAATGCACAATTTGGTTAGAGAATGTAGTGAAAGCAGTTGTGACAAGTGGAAGAGTAAGAAGGTGATAACGGGAAGATGATTGGGGGGGGGACACATTTAAGCAGATTGTGAAGAGCCTTTCATGCTGTATTCTGAGTTTTACAACCTTTTATGCCTGGAATTGTCCTGATCATTTCTGTGTTTTGAAAGGTCAGTTGGGTAGCTGTGTGCAGGACTGATTAGAGGAAAGTGGAATTGCAAACAGCATAAATGGGCAGAAGCTCTTAAATAGTTTAGGAGAAAAGTGATGAACTTGAGCATAAATGAGAATAGGGGACTAGGAAAAAAGATGGAGTCCAGTGAAATTTCAGATATAGATATAAAAGAAACTGGTTTCTAAATGGATGTTTAATTAAGAGACAAAAGAGAATCTGGGTGGCACTAAAGTTTCCAGCTTGAAAAGTGGGAGAAAATACAGAAAGGGATAAAGAGGTATAAACTTCCAGTTATAAGATAAATAAACCGTGGGGATGTAATATACACATAGGGAATATAGTCAATAATATTGTATCCCCTTTGTATAGTGATGGATGGTAACTGGTCTTATTGGGGTGATAATGTATAAAAATATCAAATCACTCTATTGTACATCTGAAACTAATGTAATATTCTATGTTAATTATAACTCAGAAAAGAAAAAATTGAACAAAATATATAGGAGAGAAGGTAAAATATTTTAATGATCAATAAATGCTCTATAAGAATTCAGAACACCAAAAGAGTATCACGTTTGGGAAAAGAGAGACAAGATAATCAGTTTAATTTAAGACATGCTTGACTTAAGATACACCTAGCATTATTAGGCTAAAAAGTTTAATAAGCAAGTGGTTGTATGAGTAAAGGAATCAAAAGAATAATTAGGTGTGAAACATCTAAATTTGTAGTTATCAAGCTTTGAGTGCTAGTTGAAACTAGAAGAATACATGAGATCAACAAGAAAGAAAATATTTTTTGAGAAAAAAGAAACTTTAAAAAAATAAATATATTTATTTATTTATTTATTTTTGGCTGTGTTGGGTCGTTGGGTCTTCATTGCTGTGCGCGGGCTTTCTCTAGTTGCGGAGAGCCGGGGCCACTCTTCGTTGTGTTGTGTGGGCTTCTCTTGTTGCGGAGCACGAGCTTTAGGTGAGTGGGCTTCAGTAGTTGTAGCGTGTGGGCTCAGTAGTTGTGGCTCATGGGCTCTAGAGTGCAGGCTCAGTAGTTATGGCACACGGGCTTAGTTGCTCTGCCCCATGTGGGATCTTCCTGGACCAGGGCTCGAACCCGTGTCCCCTGCATTGGCAGGCAGATTCTTAACCACTGCACCACCAAGGAAGTCCCCCCAAAAAAGAAATTTGAAAGCAGAATCTGGGTAACAGAAAGACTTAAGCATAATAAGACTGAAAGAAGTGGAAAAGGCAGTAGAGGTAGGGTAAATGCCTTCCTTATTGATCCCATGAATCAGAAAGACCAAATGTAATCATATCTGGGTCACAAAGCTGCTGGGTTAACAATATAGTTTTACTCAAACTAATTTTTATGATCCATATATTTATTCAGGTTACACAAATGAGAAGGTAGGAATATAATTTGAATATAATGTTTCCCAACATTTGCAGCAATTTTAAAGAAGGTGGTGCTCAATGGTTGCAAATGCAGGAACTTTAAAAAAATTCTAAAGTTATAATAGCTTTCAAAAAGATTGGAAAATAGAGTCTAAAGTTTCTTTGTATAGTATATGTGTAGAATAGCCCTCTTCCTTAAAACTGTCCTTTCATCTTTAGCTATCAGGATCACTTATTTGGCTATGAAGTCACTGACTCATCCAATACCTAGGATCCTAGCACAGCAGGGTAAGTACAATGTGTCCAGCCAAAAATTCAGGAAAGAATATTACTTAAGTTGGTTAGGGGCTTTCTCTAAACTGTACCATAATTCTTGGATTATAAACTTACATTTGAATAGTATTTGCTTTGAATATTAATAATGAAGGCATCTCAAGATCTCCTTTAGTTTTTCTTTGCATACCTCTTGTGGCGAAATTTGGAAAACACAATTTACACTTTGTCCCCTGTGAGCCATAGAAAGAAAAGTTGGCTGGTAACTCCCAAGAAAAATGTGAATGACTTTTGTCAGAACCTCTTGGTCCTATACTACAACCACTGGAAGCTTCCTTTACTATGCATAGAACTCATTTGAATCAGTGTCAGTGGGTCTATGCCCTGCTATGGGCAATGGCTGGAAGTGGCTGGGCATCAGTGTAATTCTCAAAAGATGGTGTTACATAGACACATTTCCCTGACCCAACATTAGGAAGCTATGTAGCAACAACTAGAAGAATCAGCAGGGGGCATTGCTGCAAGCAACTCTTTAAAAGTGAGAAAAGGAGATATATGGAACTGATGGCTTGAGTGACATGAATAGTTAAAGGAAGTAAGGAATACTGCACCTTTGAAGTCTAAGAACTGCTGTTGGCTTGGGCAAGCGTTAGCAGCAGTGAAGAGAATGCCAGACTTCAAGGTTTCTATCCATTTATAGTTCCATTCCAAGGAAGTACATTATCAACTCTTAAAATGAATACTTATTAAAAGTTATACCTTAGTTCTAGTAGGCACTCATCAATATATTACTTCCTATCAGTTTTACAGTTTTTCTGTGATGATATTCATTGTCTTTCTCATTTTATCAATGAGGAATCTAAGGCTCTTTGAAGTTAATTAATTTGCCCAAGATTACCAAATTGGGACAAGGTTTAAGCCAAATCTCTTTCACTCCAGAGTCTATGTTCTTCCACTATACAACGATGTCTCTCTAAAATCTTTTATCCTATACTCCTAAAAGAAAGGGATAACATTTTTTGAGATATAATTTACATACCATAGAAGTCACCCATTTTGGGTGGCAATTCAATGATTTGTTAAAATTGTATTTACAGAGTTGTGTAACCATCATCATAGTCTATTTGGGGCATTTAGTGCAAGAAAATATTTAGAATTCTTTGTGCTTTGCATATGGTAAATACTTAATGACTAATTTTGAGTAAGTAAATGAAAGATAGGGTAGGGAGGCAGACTTCAAATGGGACCAGCTTCAGATGTTTTGAATCAGGACCTCATATTTTCTTGAGAGGGAGTCATCTGGGATAAGGTTACACTAGCATATATATGTAAAGTCACAGTCTTCTGCTTTATTTGACCTAAACTTTCATTGCCCCTTGAATCATGTATTTAATCACTCTTTGGAGATGAATAAGGTTGAAAATATCTCATATTTTGCTTCTGCATTTCCTCAAATTATTATTTTTCTGACAGCCTGAAGAGCTATATATAAGACAGTAAACATTGAAGAACATGGATTTAACAACTAACTAGAAACTTCAGAGCAATAATGCCCCCATTCCACCAGATCTTTAAATGCCTGTTTAAAGAAACCGATTTATTTTCTCTGAGCCACTTTTTTTTCTCATCCATAAAGTGCTGTTGTAACAGTTTACCACATGGAGACATTGTGTTCATACAGGGATTTTCCTTTAGATGTGGTCTATTTTTCCAAAGGAGACAGTGCAACATGGTAGATGGAACATGGTACTAGTTGTGTGACTTTGGGATAGATAATCAACTTTCTAAGCTTCTGTTTTGCATAAATAAAATGAATGTCATTCTGAGGCTTAAGGAGTTAATGTAGGTGACCCACCTGCTTTGGTACTTGGCAGATAGTAAGTCCTCAATAAATATTCCTGAATGAATGATTGGATGAATGGATAACTGAGTGAGGAATTTCTCTGACTCAATGAGTTCTCGTAATTATCTTCCTGCACATGACAACAAGTGATTGTGCTACTGAGAGAGGACTGATAGCCGAGGGGAGGAAGCAAAATGACTTAGTAGAATTGGATTGGTTAGAGAGGGAGGTCAGTAAGTGGAAAAGACAGAGCTGGAGAGACCTGGTTCCACATTCTGATTCTCTGTGAAATGTGAGGATTCGTGCACTTTACTTAACCTTACAATATTTAGGCCTTAGTTTATTTCTTTTCAAAGTAGAGATGATACTCCCTATATGGTTGGGTTGGGGAGAAAAGTTTTTTCTTTTATGAATTTATTTATTTTATTTATTTATTTTTGGCTGTGTTGGGTCTTCTTTGCTGCGTGCGAGCTTTCTCCAGTTGTGGCGAGCTGGGGCCACTCTCTGTTGCGGTGTGCAGGCCTCTCATGGCGGTGGCTTCTCCTGTTGCGGAGCAAGGGCTCTAGGCACGTGGGCTTAAGTAGTTGCAGCACGTGGGCTCTAGAGCACAGGCTCAGCAGTTGTGGCGCACTGGCCTAGTTGCTCCACGGCATGTGGGATCTTCCTGGACCAGGGATCGAACCCGTGTCCCCTGCATTGGCAGGTGGATTCTAAACCACTACACCACCAGGGAAGCACCAGGGAGAATATTAAATAAGGAATAAATAGAAAACATCTACCACAAAGTTTAGCTAATTGTCGTATTCAGTAAGTGTGAGTTTCTTTTCTCTCTGCCCTCTCCTTTTTCATGTACTAACACACATGATTTGTAGACGCTTTGTTACTTTAAAATTAGGAGAGAGGTATGTATGACTTTGTGATATGCAGGAAAGCATTTGGAGTTTGAAGGGTTTGTTACATTGTGGGTAAACATGGGGACAGGGGTGCGGCTGGGTGTTGAATTTGCAAACACTTGTGACTTCGGGTAAGTTACCGTCTCAGAGCATTAGTTTTCTCCTAAAATAGGGAAGTTAAGAGTGTCCAGTTGATAAAGTTGTTGTGAGGATTAAATAAAATGCTGCATTGAAAATAATTTTACAAACTTCTTGGAACTTAGTTAGGCCTTCAATAAATATTAACTATTAGCTGTTACTTAAGTTCCCCAAGTTGGATTCCCATTTTTGGACTGAACTCTCAGAGCTGGAAATGGCTGTATCAAGAATAAAGTGACATGGGACACAAACATTTAACCAGACTGGAAATAACCACCAAATTATAAACCAGTGGTGCATGATATTAAGGATCTTACTAGAAGTCTTTTAGTTAAGGCTGGGAAATCTAACTTATGAGTTGTAGTTAACTCGGGTTAGTTTTGACATTGTGTTCAAGACAGATGAATGTTGGTTCACACCCTGGTCCCTGGTACATAGAGGGTAAGGAGAGACAAAGAAAGAGGAAAACCACTCCAGATTGGTAGGTGGCAGTTTTAATAAGCAAGGGAATTTACACATGAGGATTTTCTCGGGCCACAAGATGAGTAGATCTTTGCATCTGCCTGCCAGAATCTTAAAAGTTTATTATAGAGACCTTAACTGAGTTAAGTCACTTATACCATCCTGAAGGTCTCAACAACACATTACTCTCTTAAGGCTGTGTCCTCAAAAATAATTCCTACTGTGGGAACTGTGGGCAGAACGTCAGTTTCAAGGACAGGGGAGGGGGTGAGGAGCCTCTGATTGTTCGTGTCCAGCCTGGGCATTAAACAGCAGTCACATCCTCTTGATGACTTTCTTCAACAATGAAAGCAGCCAACATTTATGTATTTATTTAAATTTCTCTCCATTCTTCATATTCAACAAAATTAATTATTCTTTCTTTTTCTTTTATTGTTCATTTATATTTTAACAGCTTTATTGTGATATAGTTAATATATAACTGCACATATTTAACATGTCAATTTAATGAGTTTGGACATATGTGATACTATCACCATAATCAAGGTAATAGACGTATCCAACACCTCTTAAAGTTTCCTTGTGTCCCTTTGTTCTTGTTTTTGTGTTAAGAACATTTAACCAGATCTACCCGCTTGACAAACTTTGAAGGGCACAATACTGTATTGTTAACAATTGGCACCATGTTGTACAGCAGATCTTTAGAACTTATTCATCTTGAGTAACTGAAACTTTATACCATTAAACAAGAACTCCCCATTTTTCCCACCTTCCAGCCCCTGGCAATCACTATTGTATTCTCTGCTTCTATGAGTTTGAGTATTTCAGATACTTCATGTAAGTGGAATCATGCTGTATTTGTCCTTCTGTGACTGACTTATTTCACTTACCGTAATGTCCTCCAGGTTCATCCATGTTGTTGCAAATGGCAGGATTTTCTTCTTTATTAAGGCAGAATAATATTCCACAGCGTGTGTAGACTATATTTTCTTTACCTATTCACCCAGACACTTGGGTTGTTTCCATATCTGGGCTGTTGTAAAGAATGCTGTAATAAACATGGGAGTGCAGATATCTCTTTGAGATCCAGATTTCAGTTCATTTGGATATATACCCAGAAATGGGATGACTGGGACATATGGCAGTTCTATTTTTAGTTTTTTGAGGAATCTCCATACTGTTTTCCATAGTGGCTGCACCATTTTAATTTCCACCATCTGTGTACAAGGGTTCATACCAGGTGTCAGGTTATATCTCACTGTAGTTTGGGCTTGCATTTCCCTGGTAATTAATAATGTTGAGCAACTTTTTTTTTTAATATAGCAGGTTTTTATTAGTTATCTATTTTATACATATTAGTGTATATATGTCAAAACTTTTCTTATATCTGTTAGATATTTGTATGTCTTCTTTGGAGAAATGTCTGTTCAAGTCCTCTGCCCATTTTTTAAAATTATTTATTTATTTATTTATTTTTGGCTGCATTGGGTCTTCGTTGCTGCATGCGGGCTTTCTCTAGTTGGTGGCGAGCGGGGACTACTCTTCCTTGCGGTGCGCAGGCCTCTCATGGCAGTGGCTTCTCTTGTTGCGGAGCATGGGCTCTAGGTGCACAGGCTCAGTAGTTTTGGTACACGGGCTTCAGTAGTTGCGGCACACAGGCTCAGTAGTTATGGCTTGCAGGCTCTAGAGCACAGGCTCAGTAGTTGTCTTGCACGGGCTTAGTTGCTCTGCGGCATGTGGGATCTTCCCGGACCAGGGCTCGAACCTGTGTCCCCTGCCTTGGCAGGCAGATTCTTAACCACTGCACCACCAGGAGAGCACTGCCCATTTTTTAATTGGGTTATTTGTGGGGCTTTTTGTTTTTTGGGTTTTTTTGCTATTGAGTTGTGTGAGTTCCTGATATGTTTTGGAAATTAACCCCTTATCAGGTGTATTTTTCACAAATACTTTCTCGCATTTCAAAGGCTGCATTTTCATTCTGTTGATTGTTTTCTTTGCTGTGAAGAAGCTTTTTAGTTATTGTTCATTTATTGTGAGGAGTGATTTAGTTCCTGAACCAAGGGATTACCCAATGCCATGGCACATTACCCTTGCATAATTTTAAGTGGCAGTGTTCAGAGATAGCATTTTCTCTTAAGTTGTGTTATCTATGATACTGACTTTATATTGAAGGCATGGCAGTAACTAAATGATGGAAAGTCCAAAGCAGTGATGATCACATATCCATGCCCCATGTGAAAAGGCTTTGTTTTAAAAAAGGGGAAAGGGGTTAAATCTCTACAAAATGTAGGGAGATGTACTCTTTCCTCAGAGTATTTCCATACTGGCAAACCAGCACTCTGAAGTCCAAGTTGTCAAGAAGCCTATGTCTCTTGTAAAGTGGGAAGAAACCACTCCACAATCCTGCTATTCTCTAAGCTTAATGAAATGCTAGCAGGCTGCCCTGCTGTTCCCCTTATCTTATATTTCCAGGCCTTGCCACCTGTGCAACAAAAGCAAGCAATCTATTTAGAAGAGTGTTTTTCATTCTCTTAACTCTGAAGGTCTTTATTCTCAGCACGAGATTATTGCAACAACTTAACAAGCCGTGTTTTCTCCCCCTATTTTCCTTTCTTTTCTTTTTTGCACCTATGTCCTTTTAAGTCCATTCAGGCCTTAGGGAAACATTTAGTACTTAAGCTTTGGTTTTTCAAGCTCAATCGGGTAGAAAATCTAACACAGAATGTGTGCACAAATGATAGCTCTGCACAATAGAGACGAACAAATAGCACAAAGAGAAAAGAAGAATATGAGTGTTCAGGGAGCAGGGCTGCACTTGAATTCAATTTCCCAACAGCAGACCTGATGCTTTCTCCCAAGATTCCCAGGTTTCAAATTGGTCATATATTGAGGGCCAGTTACCTGGACAATGGGGGGAAATGGCAGTCGGTAATTATGATCTTGGTTTCTAGGTTGTTAGGAGACTAATATTAATCCTGAAATTGTATGAGGAATGTGTTCATCTGGCCATAATTGTAAAGTCTTGAAAGCATTTACTAGCAATGCTAATTTAACTCAAATCACCCCAGGGGAGTATTTCTGTGCTAGTGGGGTTGCCAATTTATTGGTTAACTCAGGACAGTTTCTCCAGAACAGAAATAGCCACAGGAAACTCACAAAAAGATACAGGTATATATTTTCATTTTCTATCAGGTGAACAATTCAGTATAAAGATTATCAGAGCACATTTTGTTCTTTGAAAAACGAAGTGCCTGTGTTGGCTGGCTGGCAAATGATTGTGAATGTTACTGAATTACACAGAATTAAAATCATTGTAAGGTATTAACACCAGGAGATAATAATGCTGTTTACAGAAAACACATTCAATTTGAATAAATGCATCAAAATGTCTTTCACAGTGAAATATCTGTGTAAAAGAATTTTCATCCTACTCTCTCAATTTCCCTCAAAATTAAAGCATAGATTATAGGTGCCTTGTTTGTGCTTGTTTTTGTTTGGTGAGAGAAAAGAAGATTGAAAATCCCAAGAAGATTCCAAAAGTGTTACATCTTTAGAAACAAGACAAAAGAACCATGAGCATTTGCTTACACTTGCCTTTTAGGATTATTTTGTTGTTCACAATGAAGATTATTCTTTTGTTCCTTCTTTTTTCTTCAATTGCTTACTTATTTCATCATAGTTGTCTGATAGGAAAAGGCAAATTTCTGAACTTTTGGAAATAAAGTTCATAAATTTTATTTTTTAGACAACGTATTTTAAAGTTGTGTAGAGAATAGTATGAAACTAGGTAATTTCATTGATTCATGGGGCCAACTCTGTTGTACATATAATTGTGTATGGGAATAATGTTCCCACAAATTTTATAGCTCTTGGATTGGAAGGGAAGTGTAGAAATATTCTCAAAAAAGAGGCAGCTTTGTTACCACATCCAAGCTTGTACCGCTCACCACATTACATGCCAATAAATCAAGAGACCAGTTGTTGGGGCAAGGAATAGTGACTTTATTTGGAAGGCCAGCAGACTGCTAAGATGGTGGATTAGTGTCCCAAAGAACAATTTTGCCTGGGTTTGGATGCTAGCTTCTTTTATAGAACAAACAGGGGGAGGTGAGGAGGTAAAGTAAAAAAGGTGATAAATTGTTGCAA
This sequence comes from Orcinus orca, assembly GCF_937001465.1. NCBI lineage: Eukaryota > Metazoa > Chordata > Mammalia > Artiodactyla > Delphinidae > Orcinus > Orcinus orca. The sequence continues at coordinate 49,919,972 of NC_064564.1, read as the reverse complement.
ATATTTCCTGTTTCTGGCCATACTTCAGAGGGGGGTGTGTTAATTTCTTCCTTCCTGCAGCCATTCACAGGTGGGCCTGGTCAGATGTTTCCTGTGAGCTTAAACAAAGGTATTTTAGTTTAACATTCATCGCATGGGAGGCAGAGTTCCTGGAGACGGGCCATTATGTATACTTTAAGGTATAGGCAACAATCCATTTAGAGATTAACTTGTAGCAAAAGCAATAGAATATAAAGTTTAAAGTAAAAGAAACAGATCCAATATGGAGTCTGATTTGTTCTTCCCTATTACAGCTTTATCTATTGACAAGATTATAATATTGTTTATATCTACCACCGATGATAATGATTTGGCATCTTAACATTAAGCAAATACTAGGAATAATGGGGATAGAATACAGTATTCATATAACCACTAAAATAAATGATCCAAAAAAAAGAAATCTTTCCCCACAGAGTGTTGTTTTAAACATGTATACACACACGCATATACATATATAAATATAAACAATGTATATTAACGTATATATGTAAATTTACATACATATATAAATATATATCTCTATGTTAACAAAGTTGTCAAATAATTTTTGTATGTTGAGAGCTGAATGGTTGTATAGCAGGTTTGCTTGAAGATTTCAATAGTTGTCCTGTTTAGGGAATAAGTATTCATAAAAGTACTTGGGAAGATAGAATTGGCCCAATCTCTTAGATGTGGTTCATTCATGTTATAACTGGATCCTACTCTGAACAACTTGGTGTTTCTAGAAGACTATGTAAGGAGTAGCTGTAATCACACGTGCCTTTATTATTAAATAATTCATCACACTGCTTATGGTCAACACTCCAAGTTGTAAATATAAGAAGCAATTAGATATTCACTAAGATAATTGTTGTTTGCTATTGTGTTGTATACATTTTGGATATTAACCTCTTATCAGATATATAATTTGTAAATATTTTCTCCCATTCCTTAGGATTGCCATAGGTTGCTTTTGCCCTCTGTTGATTGTTTATTTTGCTGTGCAGAAGCATTTTAGTTTTGTGTAGTCCCAGTTTTTTATTTTTGCCTTTTGTGCTTTTGGTGTCCAAGACCAATGTAAAGGATCATTTCCCCTTAAGTTTCTCCTAGGAGTTTTACAGTTTCAGTTTCAGATCTTACATTTAAGTCTTTAATCCATTTTTAGTTAACTTTTGTGAGTGGTGTAAGATAGGGGTCTAGTTTTATTCTTTTGCATGTGGATATCCAGTTATCCCAGCATGATTTATTGAAAGGACTCTCTTTTCTTGGCTCCCTTGTCAAATATTATTTAACCATATATGCATGAGTTTATTTCTGGCTCTTGATTCTGTTCCAATGGTCTACATGTCTATTTTTAATGCCAGTACCATACTGCTTTGGTTATGATAGCTTTGTAGTATAGTTTGAAATCAGGACGTGTGATGCCTCTAGCTTTGTTCTTCTTTCTTAAGATTGCTTTGGGTATTTGGAGTCTTTGGTAGTTCCATACAAATTTTAAGGTTGCTTTTTCTATTTCTGTGAAAAATGCCATTGGAATTTTGATAAAGATTGCTTTGAATCTATAGATACCTTTGGATAGTGTGGACATTTTAACGATATTATTTCTTGTGATTCATGAACATGGGATATTGTTCCATTTATTTGTGTCTTTTCTCAGTTTCTTTCTTTAGTGTCTTATAGTTTTCTTTGTACAGATCTTTCATTTCCTTGGATAAACTTATACCTAAGTATTTTATTGTATTTGATGCTGTTGTGAATGGTATTGTTTTCCTTATTTCTTTTTTTTTTTGATAACTCATTAGTGTATAGAAACACAACGGATTTTTGTATGCTGATTTTGTATCCTTTACTGAATTCATTTGTTAGTTTTAAGTTTTTTGTGGAGTCTTTAGGGTTTTCTGTATATAAGATTATGTCATCTGCAAACACAGAAAATTTAACTTCTTCTTTTTCGGTTCAGAGACCATTTATTTCTTTTCCTTGCCTAATTGCTCTGGCTAGGACTTCCAGTATTATGTTGAAGGTAAGGGGTGAAAGTGGGCACCCTTGTCTTGATCATGTTCTTAGAGGAAAAGCTTTCAACTTACCATTGAATATGATGTCAGCTGTGGGTTTATCATATATGAACTTTACTGTGTTGAGGTACGTTCTCTCCATACCCAATTTGTTGATTTTTTATCATGAAACAATGCTGTATTTTGTCAAATGCTCTTTCTGCATCTATTGAAATAATCATATGATTTTTATCCTTCATTTTGTTAATGTAGTATAACACATTTATTGATTCGCGTGTGTTGAACCATCCTTGCATCCTAGGAATAAATCCCATTTGATCAAGGTGTATGATCCTTTTAATGTGCTATTGAATTCAATTTGCTAGTATTTTCTTGAGAAATTTTGCATCTATATTCAGCAGGAATATTGGCCTGTAGTTTTCTTTTCTTTTAGTGTCCTTATATGGCTTTCATATCAGGGTAATGCTGGCCTTGTAAAATGAGTTTGGGAGTGTTCCCTAAGAGAGTTGATCTTAAGCATTCTCACCACATACAAAGGACATTTATAATGAAGTGAAGTGATGGATATGTTAATTAGCTTGATTGTTATAATCATTTCATAGTGTATACATATAGCGAAACCACATTGTACACCTTAAATATATAGAATTGTTGTCAAGTATACTTCAATAGAGCTGGATATAAATAATAAATAATTGTTAAATAAAAATGCAACATTAAGCATAAAATAAATCATGTTTAAAAATGGAAAATACATTATCTTGAAATTTCCAGACATATTAAATAAATGGTGTTTTTTTTTCTTAAAAAAATGGAGATAGCAGTTTGAATCTGCATCTAGGATAACATAAAAAGCTATCATAACAATTTTGTGTAATTATGACTCATGTTCCTCCTCCAAGCTTGCTTGAACTGTGTTTCACGTGTCAGTGTATGTTATTAACTGGTCATAAACACTAGAAATCTAAGAATTATATTCAACTGATTACTGCTTATGTCTAAGTCACCACTCCAAGTTTGCCATCCAGTGCTCCTAATTTTAACTCAAAAAAATTTTCACATCAGTTCCTGGCCTTTTCTGTTCCTCACTCTCACTGTCTTAGTTCAGTGTGTTATCTCAATGCATTGGCCTTTTAACCAGTCTCCTTATCTCTACTCTATTAAACTCCATCTTACAGTCAACACTGTTCCTAGAATAGCCATTCTAAAATACAGAATTAATTTTTTTGATTATCAACTTTGATGACTTCCCATTGTGCACAGAATCAGGTTGAAAGCTGACTGAATACCAAGCTCCTGAAGCCTGAAGGCTTGAATACCAAGGCTTCCTTCCCATGGTCATCAACTACCAGGCCCTTCCATGGACATTACAATTCAGTTTTATTTCTCTGAACATAATTTTTAATTTCTTCTCTTTAGGCTTTGGATTTGCCTTTTATTTTTCCTGGATTGACTTTTCTTTTCTTCACTCAGAGAATTCAGACCCATCCTTCAAAACACTCTAAAACATTAACTCCATATAAATTTATAGAACCAAATTTCACACCCTAGTAAGGGTCACAGGGAATCACTGAAGGATATTTAGCAGGGACATGGCATGATCAGGTTTTCATATTGAAAGGTTTCACCTTGGTAGCAGGAAGGAGGTTGAGCAGCACAGGGACTAACCTGAAGGATAGGAAATTCATGAGGAAAGTATTGAAATAGAGGATGAGGGCTTACAAGGTAAAGAGAGACTGTGAACTTGGAACAGAGAGAAGATAGAACAGATTTCTCTATATCTTAAATAGCGTTATTTAATGGGATTTTAAAATGGAATCTTAGGGAAAATAAAGCATTAAGACAAGTATTTTTTGCAGACAAATCCTGTTTAAAACATCTCTTGGTTTTGAGGCAGAAGAAAGATAGGTTTTGTGGATGTTAATTTTCTTCCTTTCAGCTCTCTCCATCTCCCCTTCCCAAGGGTCAGTAGGGATCACTTGCCTTTGCGCATTGGCACCCTTCCTCAACTCCTTTCTAGCACATATATCACCACACTGCACTTTAGACGGTCTCCCCGAATAGATGAAGAGCTCAAAGAATGAAGAGTGTATTTTTCTGAATGCCCAATACTTAGATAATGTCTGGCACAGAGCAGCTATTCAGTAAATGTTTGTTGAATAAATGAATGAGTAAACAAGTAAGAGCATAGTAGTTTAGCATAAGATCCCTGAACTAGGCCTGATAACTTTTGAATCCTGATTTCACCACCAATTACTAGCAGGATAACAACCTTCTAAGCCTGTTTACTCATTGATTAAATGGAAATTCCAATATCATAGTGTTGCAGTGAAGTTAAATGGCACAAATATATGCAAAGTGCTTAACCTACTCCCTGACACACATTTATTTAATTAAACGAGAGCTGTCACTATTACTATCAATATTACTATCTTGAAGACAACTAGAATCTTAATTCCTAACAATTTTCCTCCATCCCTGTACTTTCTGCTGCTCAATATAACCCTGATTTAAAAAATTAAATTGATTGAACCGGATGATTCTATTAACTAAACATGCTAAACAGTAGGATAGGTTGATTATTCTTTTCTGTCATTATTCCAGCTTACTCCCTCACTTTCTTCCCCATGCAATCAAAGCCCTAGCATATATCTATATCTATGTCTATATCTATGTCTATATGTCTATATCTCTATAGACCCACATATGAGATATATATATATAATATACATACACACACATCTCCTACCTAACCTATTGTCCCATATATCATATAAAAGATATATATGTATATATACACATTGAGGAGATATATATGTGTATATATACATTATATAACCTATATGTCCTATGTATCATATAACTCTATAGCTATAGATATTTCCATGCCATAGAGAAGTATTAAAGAAGGAAGATCAGATCATTGGGGGCCCAGAAACAGAAATAGCTTGACCTTTCTGGGGTAGTGAGGCAAGTAGTTGTCTGTGAAGAATTAGACCAATATAAACAGGAGTCACTGGGACAAATGGAAAGTAGATTTCACAGCTTTGTTTTCTTAACAACTGACCAAACATGAAAGATGAAACTCAATATGTGGCAAGGGCTCCCCTTTATACACTTTCTCTAGCACCTTCCATGTTTCCAAATAATTTGTTTGAGAAGCACACTTTGTGCTTTTTATTAAACGCATGATTGGTCTGGATTTCTCTGTATTAGGAGACTTAATTTGCCAGTGAACTATTGCTTCAGGTTGGCCATCTGGAAAAATAAACTCCTCAACAGCCATGTAATTTGTCTTTTGTCTGGTTTCAGGCAGTGGATTTTGGGGGATTAGTATTGAGCAAATAGCAAGCAGACGCTTTCCTGGCTCCTTGAAGCCCTCTCCCTTCTCCAAAGGGGCATCTTGCTAAGTTACAATTTAACAAACGGTCCTTTTATACATTATAGGAGTAGCAAATACTCCCATAATGCCTTTGTCAACACTATGTATATATGAACCTAATATAACAAAACAAAACAAAACAGCTTTTCCTTTTTAACATGGGGAGGCAATGCCATGTGGACCAAAGCCTAAGGTCAGGAAACCATATTGTCTGGAACACAGGCCAGCGCACCAGCTGTGCCCTTGCACCAGAAGGTGAGGCGGTGGCAGGAGGAGACCTTTCTCTCTCAGCTCAAATGCTAACCCCACACACCCCAACCCACCAAGGTACTAGCCTGGTTCTTTGGGAAATGTCATAGGAGAAGATCCCCATGTTTGACCAAAACTAATTGTATTTTTTCTCCCAAAGCTTAAATACCAGGTCACCTTTATTAGACCTCAGCATGTAAGAAGTAGGGCTTGGCAAGCCAATGTCAAAAAACTGTGTTCACTCAGAAAAACACCACAGTTCCTGATAGCTTGCACTTGTTACAGTTCCAGGTACAGTTACATAACCACTCTCCCCTTTCGTTTCCTCCATAAGAAAACAATTAGAGGGACACCAAAGTTGTGGTTAAACTATGGGCTAAGCATTCAGATAGACATGTTTTCCTGGCCTGATTCTGTGACTTATTAGCTAAGTAACCTTTGCTGAATTACTTAACCTCCTAAGCCTCAGTTTTTCCTCACATATAATGGGGATAACATAATAGTCATAGACTTATGGTGATTCATGGGCTTATGGTGATTCCATGAGATAATGTAGACAAGTAAAGGTGCTAATATAGGTCTGTCAAAAGTACTCAACACATTTAAAAAATAAAATTAATTAGGACAAATGTACACTTGTTAGGCTCATACCACATACTTCCATACACTGTGTTAGGTTTTGAATATAATAATTATACTTAGTTTTTATAGTTGCATTCTGTGCCAAGAACTAGGACAAGGACAGCTACCATTTCTATGGTATAGGAATTGTTGAAACTCAGAGGAATTATCTAGTATTTCCAAGTTCTTTTGTGGAGTCAGGTTTTAAATTAGGATGCTCAGACTTTTTGTGTGTACCAAATTGCTAAAACCCTGATTATAGGGGGACAATGTAAAACTTCATTCAATTGCCTTAGTGTTTAAGCAGTAACTTACTAATTTTATACTATTTCTCACAATCTTCATAGAACAGTGGCCACAAGTGGGAAGTGCCTTCGCCTAACTCCATTTAACATGTATGCTTAATGGCTTTATCCAAGTCTAGTGCAAAAGAAACCAGTTCCTTCAGATATCCTGTCAAGAAGATTTACCATCAAAGTGAAAAGCTACTGTGTTCTCCAACTCTGTATTAGTTTGCTAGGGCTGCTATAATAAAGTACCACAAACTGATGGCTTAAACAGCAGAAATTTATTGTCTTTCAGTTCTGGAGACTAGACATCTGAAATAGAGATGTTGGCAGGATTGGTTTCTTCTGAGGGCAGTGAGGGAAACATCTGTTGCAAGTCATTCTCTTAGGCTGTCTTCTCCCTATGTCTCTACATCCCTGTGTCTCTCCCCTTTATGTGTATGTCTGTGTTCATGTTTCCTCTTTTTCTAAAAACACCCATCTTATGGTATTAGAGCCCACCCTAATCACCTCACTTTATTTAACTTGATTACCTCTGTAAAGACTCTATCCTCCAAATAAGATCAAATTCTGAGCTACTGGGGTAAGGTTAGGATTTCTACATCTGAATTTAGGGGTAGGGGTGGCACAGTTCAACCCATAACAGGCTCATTAGTGAGAGTATGCCTTGTCTGCTGCAGAGTTTAATAAGTATGTGTTGAATTAGAATGCACACCATCAGCCTCAATTTATAACCTCAGGGCCTTTTTTTTAAATTGTTTTCACTCTCTTCCTCTGTTACCTACCATCCCACCACACACACCAAACTTTAGTCCTTTCTATGCAAATTCTTTTTATTTGACACTTTTCATTTTCCTTTATATCTTTTTAGGGAAAGCCCTGGATATGCTCTTAACAGAAAATATAATTCTGTAGTAGAAAATGTTGTTTGCTTACCCTGAAGTCATTCTCTCCGAAAGGTTCTTTCTTATTGTGACAACTTGCCCCCAAAATGCCAGATAAATGTTTCCCTTTCTTTTCATAGTTTTGTTTTGTTTTTTACAGCTAAAGGCAAAATTTCTCAACCTTAGCACTATTGAAATTTTGGGCCAGATAATTCTTTGTTGTCAAAGGCTGTCCTGTGTGTTTTAGGATGTTTAGCAGCATCCCTGGCCTCTGCTCAGATTCCAGTTTCACTAGCCTAGTTATGATAAAAGTGTATCCAGACATTGACAAATGTCCCTTGAAAGGAGAGAGAACCATTGAGCTAGAGTAGGCATATAAGGCAAAGTATGGCAGATGGTAGGTACTCAAGAAATGATATTTTCGTTTCCTAACATTTCCATAACTTTGGATATTCTCTAAGTCTGTTTCAGCCTTCTTTCTTTTCAATAAATGTTGGCCATTAAAAACGAATAACATCTTAAAGTTTCAGCTTCATCCAGGATGTGTCCCAAAGATCTCCTGTTAATCTCTCCAGGTCTTCTGAATGCCCTACTAGACATTTCTTTTAGATTGTCTAACCATCACCGTACAATAAGCATACCTAAATGAAACTCACAATTTTACCCACTCAAAACACTTCCTTTCCTCATTTCACTATTTTAAATAATAGACTCACTTTTCCTAGCCACATAAACTTGTGAGGTGTAAGTGCATGCAGCCTCTTAAGCACTGTTGCCTCTGGTGGACCTAAGTTCATATTCTGCCACTAATTATGGGCAAGTCATATAAACTCTGAACCCATTCACACATATATAAGTGTAGTTTTGAGGCATAGAAATGGTATGAAAATGACATAATTATTAGGGTCTTAATAAATGTCAGATAACATTGTTTTATTAGGAATAATGAGGTAAACAATTTTATACAGAATAATTTCCTGCTTACCATCTAAAAGCTTATGTAATGAGTAAGTTACATTAAAAAAACATCAAAGTAGGTACATAAATGAAATGGGATCCTAGAGAAAGAATGAGAAACTTTAACATTAAATATATGCATAATAACATGTACTGGTTATTTATCGTGTATTTATCATATGTCAGGAACAATCTGAAATTTCAAGTATAGTATATTGAGGCCTTTCTGAGGAAGTAGAAATAGTACTAAATTGAGGAGCATCCCTAGCTCTCATACTTAGTACTTATGCAACCTTAGGCTCATTATTTCTTTATATGTCTGAGCTCATTATCCACAAAAATTGGATAATATCCCTACCTCATTGGGTCGTGGTTGTGATGAAAACACTGGAAGGACAAAGTGTTTTGCATGGAATCAGTGACAATCCTCTTTTAGTTAAATGGTATCCTGGCTGTGATTCAGAGATTTCCCCAAACCATTTGTGACAGAGGGCTCAAACACTTGATAATGCCTAATTCATCAGTAAGGTGGTCACTATATCATGTTAGCCTAGACTAGAGAATCTTAAAATATCAATGGAATGCAAAAAGATGCTTTTTTCAGAGTGGTTAATATTAGTTCTAGGGTGTTGTTGGAGGCAAATGTGCACTCAAGATAATTCATAGATTTTCTGGGAAAATTCTAAGTACTGTGAAAGCTGACTCTTCTTCCTAATAAAGTGAGCATAGGTCAGCTGAAGCCCAACTTCACACATTCTACACCTTTGTTATTCCTTGTCCTTCACTGGCATTAGTACTAATTTGGGTGATGGAACACCTGATATTTCTTGCCATTGCACTTGTCTAGAATGTTGGTGCCATTAGATACTTCTAGTATGTAGTATGATAAGTTCCGTGTAGGTAGAAAAACTCTTCTCCTGTGAATTGTGTGTCAACTGTAAGGAAGGAAAAAGAATGTTCCCTCTACCTTTCTGAGTTCTTAGCTGAGACCCCTGTAATAAAAGACATATTAACAGGAGAAAAAATAGAAGTTTATTAATATGTATACCTCATCTATATATGGGAACTATACAGGGAAAAATGAGTAAATCCCTGAGGTGGCTTAGAATTCAGGCTTAAATGTTATCTTAATAGATAAAAGGGAGGGGGGGATGCAGGCCTCTTAGGGGAGAGTGAATGATTTGTAGGAAAGTTGAATGGGCCCTTAGAAGACTAGGTGGGAGGTATGATGGTTTGTGACAAAGTTTGTCTGGGTGTGATGTCGACTTCTAGTCTCCTCACTGGTGACAAGAGTCAATCTTCCCTGGTTGATGAAACTCCCTGGGAGGGGATTTATGATAACTGGGTTCCTTTTGGAGGATCTGTCTTTAGGCAGATAAGGTGAGTTCAGAGAAAGCCTCTCCCTGCATTTGCTGTTTTTCAAGTGCTTACAGCTCAAAATGATCAATATGTCAAAGCAGAATATTTTGGGGTGGCATGTCCTGAACTCCTACAGTTATATTTTGGGGAGGCATATTCTGCCATCCTTCACAGTTTTCCCATGTTAAATTCAGAAACTAGGATGATTGGTGAGCTACTTGTCCTCTCTGAAACTATGTGTTCTCCAGGAAGCGAGGCTAATATCTGCAGCTCAGGAGCCCTAATAACCTAACTACAGAATCTCTACCACACACACCAGACACAATGCCTGCTGACTTTTGTAAATCCAGGAGGCGGTATTGGCCTCTCACATATAGTGCTACAAAGGACCCTTAGAAGTCCCCATCTTTTGTTTGAAAAGCAAGAGAATGACGTGGTGTTATTGCACCACAAGCCCCTAGTGCCCTTGGAGTGAATCTTCAAAGGATTCTCTGGGAGGAAAACGTCATCCTGAGGTTCGAAAAAGAATTTCTAGAGGGAGTAAGATTTGTTTAAATCTGTATACTGATTGATTTCTCAAATGGCACTGGGAGTAGGGGGTTGATGGGTAGCAAGGAGTGGGGAGAATGAAAAGGCTGCCTTTCTTATGCTAAAACCTGTCACTTAAGGGCACATGCATGGGTGCCCTGTTTGCTAAAGGGGTTGTGAAAAGTTGCCAAGAGATAAATTCAACTATTTATGAGAATCATTACGTGGTTCTGGGTTTATTTTCCTGGCACTCTCCATGATCTACGATTTGGAGCTGAACAGCTGTTTTCTGGTGATTGTAAATAAAAGTATTTAAATATGTCTTAAACACATTGTTTAGAAAGTGTACCCCAAACAGGATGCCTTTCTCGTATTAGGGAACCTATAAGAAGGAAAGGAAATGTTATCATTTGACTACTGCTAACATTTATTGTGTGACTGGGATAGTGTTACTGTCTCTTAGGGCTGGTTATAAAGATGGTATTTAAGTGGGTGGTTCCTGCAGGGTTCCGACCAACTTAGAAGCATTTCTTTTTCTCAGGTTTCAGCTACTACCTCCCCTAAGTGGGAGCTGGAAAAGCCAAATAAGAAGACCTTTGAAGCCACACAATGTCTGGTCTGTTTTGGCTGTGTCGTAATATAACTGACATTATAGCAGAGTGCAGGATAATTCATGTCAGAACAAGACAAGCCCTCATTTCCTTTATAACAGGGAACAGAATGTGCACTGCCACACTTCTGGGCAACCACTTGCTCCCTGACTAGAGAAGATGATGGCTGAGTCAACCGTTGACCTGAAAGTGCTACCAAAATGGCTATATCACAGTAACAGTTTATCAAAACAACATTAAAAAGCTGATCCTTTTAATTCAAAAGGGTATACTCTGATGTTCCTCTTTTCCTTCACCCATGCTCCCAGAAGCCTATCTCATGGATCCTGAGGACATTCAGTCTGGTTCTCCAACATGTGTGTGACTGGAAAGCCAAAGCCTAGTAATCATTGTACTGGGTAAGCAGGACTATGACTTACGTATTACGTACTCATCTGTGTTGAGTTGAGAAGCCATTGCTCTCCCATAGTCTTTTTTTTTTTTTTTTTTTTTTGCGGTACACGGGCCTCTCACTGTTGTGGCCTCTCCCGTTGCGGAGCACAGGCTCTGGACACGCAGGCTCAGCGGCCATGGCTCACGGGCCCAGCCGCTCCGCGGCATGTGGGATCTTCCTGGACCGGGGCACAAACCCGTGTCCCCTGCATCGGCAGGCGGACTCTCAACCACTGCACCACCAGGGAAGCCCTCCCATAGTCTTTGAAAAAGAGCATCTCTATATCCCTCTGGTTATTTGGCAAAAGAAAGACAACAAAAGAAGTCAGGATTGCCGCATTGTTGTATAAGGACAAAAATGACTGTTAGGGCATTCCTGTGGATTTGTGGAATAAAAGTGTACAGACTCGATGACCTCTCTAATAAACTTGCTTAAACTCCTGAGGTTGCCACAGGGCTCCCTTTCTTTTAAACCGAGGGTTTTGACTTTGAATCATTTAGCTGGGGTGTAGCCTACTCTACGTGGTTCAGTCTTGGAGATTCCTGATACATCCTGAAGGCATCAGATTACCTTACATCCAGAACTATTTGCCAAGATGTGAAGGAAAATTTGCTTAATGAAGGTAACCATTTTGGGGCCTCTGCATCCAGACTCATTTCAGACTTTTGTCTAAGACTGCAAAATGTCAAATGCTAGGCTGACCATGTATTGTGATAAGACCTGACTGAACCCTTTAATTCAAAAGGGTGAGCTGAAAAGAAAGAATCCAGGGGAAATCTTCACTTCCTCAAATCTGATTGAAGGGTGAGAGGGATCAAGGGAAATTTCAATAGCTTGGAAACTAGTCCCCAGGAAAACAATGAATAAAGCCTGGAAGAAAAGAAAGGAAGCCTTGATGATTAGCTCCCCCTGTGGAGAGAGTCTCTGCCACTTGGCTCCCTTTGATGAGATTACAGACTTCTGAAACTTGTTCCCACAAGGAAGGTAGACATGTTGAAAGAACATCCTTCTAAGTAGGCAGGGAACACATTCCTTGCTCTTGGGAAAGTATACTGTTTTGCTCTCTGGAATGACTTAATCATGTTTTTCAGCCCTGAGACCACAGCTTTGCTTCAAGAGGTTCTGAGCCAATCTAGTCTAAGTTGAAGCTCAGATTCATTTGAGGAAGTTGCAAGATTTTCAAATAGCCAAAGCATTGTGTTTTTATGTTTATATAATATTCCTCAATAGGGTGGAGAGACCTTAATGGTCCTCTTACATTCCTTGTCCTTAAGATTGCTCCAAAAAAAAAAAAAAAAAAAAAGATTGCTCCAATTGCATTTCTCCATTGTCCCCCCATGCACCACCCTGTTGGTTGGGGAAGGAGGATCCAAGCTAACTTTTTATTGATTTGGATATCATAACCTGAGAAATAATTTCTGCCCCTTCTTCTTTTCATGTGCCCTCAACTCTTACTCTACCCATATACTTCAATTTATACTCTCATAATTTAAGACACTTAGAGTTGAACAGGATTTTAGTTTAGAGTTAAACTTCCCAGCCTAAGTGGGAAGTCCCATTCCTAACTGATGGTCCCTAAGTCTTCCTCAAAACTATCAATGTCAGAACTTCTCCGTTGACTTAAAGCTATTTTGGTACAGCTTGTCTTTAATTCACATCCTCCACATACACCTCTCCTCATGTCACTGCCTTTCCCAACCTCATATATCTTTCAAGGCCCAGCTTAAGTCCTACCATTTCTTTGATGATTTGTTAGACTAAATATGATCATATAAACTTATAAATCCAGAAGCATCATAGAATCTTAGTTAAATCCAGAAGAGGATGTACAAGTGTTCCAGTATTGTCTCCTCATTTTACAGATGTGGGAACTGAAGCCAAGGGAGCTCTGATAAGAAACCAGGTCATACCCTATATTTTGACATCCTCTCTAATGCAGCCATAAACAATATATATATTTTTAAAACACTGTGAGTATGTTTGTATTTTTTCTCCTAATTGCAATCTTTTCGCAGGCAGTGATTATAATTTCTATGTCTGATTTTGCATGGTGTTTCATACATACTTAGGTTGCTCTAACTCAATGCTGTCCAGTAATCTTTCTAAGATGGTGTAAATGTTCTGTATTAACTGCCCTGTCCAGTATGGTAATCACTAGCCACATGTAGCTTTTAAGCACTTGAAATGTGGTTAGTAGGCCTGAGGTATTAAATTTTTAAATTATTTTATTTTTAAGTACCTTAAATTTAAATTCATATTGCTATATGTTTTAAGTGATTACCATATCGAACATTGCAGTTGTTATTCATTTGCTGATTCACAACAGCAAGTAAAGAAAACTTAGGGTATATATTGACTTGATAATGTCTGTTAATATTGTTTGAATCAGAATAACAGAGGTTTAGAGATGAAATGGGCCAAGTCTTACCACCTCAATTAATATTCCCAGAAAAGTGAAAGCATTAGTTCAAGGTCACATGGTTAATTAGGAACAGAGCTGGCACCAGGGCCTAGGCCTCCTGGCTATAGTTTTTATTTATTATTGTTTCCTTCTTTGTCATAATGTCTTGGTGAAAGTGGAAGGGGGAATCAGGTAGTAAGTGGAAGGGAAAGCCAATAGAAATTTTTAAAAATATGATGAGAATAAACAAGGATTATAGATAAGGAAGAAGAGAAGAAAGGATGTCATTCAAAAGTGGAGAAATATGTCAATACCAGAGAATTGAGATGAATAAAAGAAAAAAGTTAAAAGCTCATACTTTCATCTACGGGCCAGTGAAAATAAAGAATTCTCTTTTAAAGACAAAACAATGTAACTATAATAAATCAGGGACCATTACATAGGTGTGCCCAGGATTACAAAATGAAGAGAGCTTAGTGGTTACTGAACCATGACAAAGCCCTCATACTAATGAATTACATTCTTCCAAACCTTTGTCAAATCAATCAAAGAACTCTCTATGAATGAGATGGAATGTTAACATCTGGTTCACCGAATGGAGATAACAGTTTCATCCGAAGCCTTAGTTAGTCAAGCTTTTATCTCTCCCCGCTGTCCGCTGATCCCACTTTATCCTTTCTCCTTGCTTTGCAGCTGCTCAATGAAGGAGAGATCTCACTGAGGAGCATTGGATTCAGTGGCATGTAAATTACCCAGGAAGTAGAGAACCCTGGTGGAAGTGAATGGTTTTGAAGCTGAAAGTGTGCTTCAGATGCCCCTTCTCCAAATGCCCCTTCTGATAATCTCAGTAGCTTCAACAACCTTTCAAGAGAAATACTTTGCGTAGAGACTGTTGCTTATCATTAAATAAGAGAAGCAACTAGTTCCCCAAAACTCAGTGATGTTCAAAACAGGATGTTACAGTTTTTTGGGTTTGTCTCAGAGTATTTTGTATAACAAAGAGGGAAGGAAAAACTAAGGCTAAACTCTGTAATATCATGATTTGTAACATGCATTTTGTTTCTTTGTATCTTTTCCCATTCCTGCAGGGAAGTAAAATGACACTGAAGTTTTCTCAGAGTGTGTGGAATATTTTTCTTACTAATTTAATGGTTGTTCAGTTAGGTCATAGGCATAGCAAGCTTTTCTTCTGCATCTTGAATGCTACTTTACCTGTTGATGTGACACTAATCTCAAAGTCACAAGCTCAGGTTAGGGTTTATTCATTCAGGATTATAAGGTGGAATCAATCATCAGTCCCTTCCAAATCTTCTTCTCTCTCTCCTCCAGCCACCTGTTTTCTTTTTCTGGGTTCCCAATTTCTTATTAATACTACTACCATTCTGGCCAATTGCATTAGAAGTCTGTGGGGCATTTCGACTGTCTTTTTTCTCTTATGCCCCACCTCTAAATGATTGCTCCGTCAAGCAGCTTTCCTTTCCAGGGTGTCTCACATTTGTTGCCCTGCTTTCCATTTCACTGGCCCTACCCTAAGCCAGAGTGGTGTAGTTTTCTGTCTTTTCTGTCACCAGTACAAGCTACACAGTGTCCCTAAATGAATCATTCTAAAGATCGGGACTAGTTGTATTACTTTATCGCTCAAAAACTTTCTATGGTGTGAGGTACTTAAAAGGAAGAAAAAGGAGGAGAATGAAAGGAGGAGGTGGAGGAGAAAGAGGAAAAGGAGAAAGGAGGAGGAAGTTGCCAATGGAACAAAATAGAAACCTAAGAGATTTTACTATATATAAGAATTGAATATATAGTACTGATGACAAGTCAAATCAATGGGAAACTATATTTCATGCAATAATTGTGAATAATTGTTTTAAAATATTTAAATTGGATTCTTACCTTCCAACATACACCAAAATAACTATCAGATTAATTAGAATGTTAAATGTAGAAAAATATTCTACAAAAACTTGAAAAATATGAGAACCTATTATTTCGTGTCAGGATTAGAAAGACCTTTCTAAATAAAATAAAAGCCAAGGAAGAAAGAATAATATAAAAGATTAAACATAACACAAATATTAAAAATACAATAAAAAACTCATCATCGGTCTTCCCTGGTGGCGCAGTGGTTGAGAGTCCGCCTGCCGATGCAGGGGACACGGGTTCGTGCCCCGATCCGGGAAGATCCCACATGCCGCGGAGCGGCTGGGCCCGTGAGCCTGCGCGTCTGGAGCCTGTGCTCCGCAACGGGAGAGGCCACAACAGTGAGAGGCCTGCGTACCGCAAAAACAAACAAACAAACAAAAAACCATCAAAAGTCCAAAGCAAACGGTCATTTGGGAAAAAAATGTATCTAAGATACAAGGCATACAAAATGTGAGTGTATTTATAAAATATCAAGAATTCTTACAAATCAACAGGGAAAAGAATACTCCAAAAGAAAAAATTTGCAAAAATTATGGAGAGGAATTTCACAGAAGAATATAAATTACATACCATGAAAAGAAAGACATTAGAGCTTTTTTTCCTCTGTGTGTTCTTACATGTGTTTTAAGCTCAAATCTTTCCTCATTTTATGATTGCTCAGTCATATTTTTTCCAGTTTATATTTTCAGTTTACATTTAATATTTTAATTCATTCAATTTATTTGGATGTATGCTCTGAGACATTAGAGTCAATTTAGTTGTAATCTTTTCCCACCTTCCTAGGTTGTAAGCTCCTTGAGGGCAGGAAAAATGTGCTATTTATTTTTGTGGATCCTGTAGCATGTATCAAGTGCATAACACACGAGTTAACACAGGAGGGACGAAGAGGGAGGATCAGAAATGTTTTGAAAGAGGAGGCATCTTTTGAGATTGGTCTATCTAAACATTTTCACGGCACTGTGCTTTTTTTTTTTCCTTTTGTGTGTCTCTTTTGGGTTAAACATGGCTCAAAGGCAAGGTAACATGACAAGAGAAAAGGGTACTGAAAAATGACAAATGAGGCTTCAAATGCTGACATTACCACACAGAGTGAAGTAAGTCAGAAAGAGAGAAACAAATACCATATGCTAACACATATATATGAAATCTAAAAAAAAAAAATGGTTTTGATGAACCTAGGAGCAGGACAGGAATAAAGACACAGACATAGAGAATGGACTTGAGCACACAGGGAAGGGGAATGGTAAGCTGGGATGAAGTGAGAGAGTAGCATTGACATATATACACTACCAAATGTAAAATAGCTAGTGGGAAGCAGCTGCATAGCACAGGGAGATCAGCTCCGTGCTTTGTGACCACCTAGAGGAGTGGGATAGGGAGGGTGGGAGAGAGAAGCAAGAGGGAGGAGATATGGGGATAAATGTATGCGTATAGCTGATTCACTTTGTTATAAAGCAGAAACTAACACACAATTGTAAAGCAATTATACTCCAATAAAGATGTAAAAAAAAATACTGACATTACTAATCACTTTTGTCACTCTGAGCCTCAATTCCTTATCTCTTTAATATAGATATACCGGTTACTACTTGCAAGGTTGTTGGGAAGATAAAAACCCATGTTTGTAAGGTGATAGGCATACTGATTTCATTCCCTTCTTACTACTTATTCTGCTTCTCTGGGAGGGACACCTGTCATCCCTTAGCCTCCTTTCCTGTAGTGAAGTAAAAGCATGATAGTTTGTGTGAAAACCTCTTGTAACATTCGTTTTTTGAATAGCATAAAGTAGCATTAAGTTTTTTTCTCTCTAAGTGTAAATTGCTTGTTATGCTTTTGTTCATGATAAAATGAATGGAAGTGGTGTTTGGGTGAGAAGGTTCAGAATAGATATATAGAGGTAAGAAAACAAAGTTAAATGTGAAAAACAGGTAATTAGAAAAAATTCTGATAAGTTGGAGTCATATTGTAGAAATAGAACAGATTTGGGGGTCAAGCAAACATGAGTTTGTGTCTCAGCTTTGCCACAAACTCTCTGTGCAACCTTGCGCCGGTTAATTGCCTTCATTGAGGCTCAGCTTCTCTACCTATCAAGCTGGGATTAATAACATTCCCCCGGCAGGGATGTTATGAAGTCCTATGATATTAGTAAACAAAGCATGTGGCACATAGATGACATTTGACAAGTGCTTCTTTTTTGTTTCTTTTGATTCATCATAATGTGTCTGGGTATCTATATGTTTAAAAGACCTAAATATGATTTATTAAGTACCCAACAAACTACCAGTGAGTGACTTAGTCCTCATGGAGAACAGATCCTACTTTTTAAAATGCATTCGGACTTGCTCCCTATGTTTACAAAAGGATTTCTGGGTCCATGTATGTCTCATGACACAGAGTCTAAATCTCCACTTGTTTTCAGTTAATCACCTCAGTTTGTCTTGCAGGGCCACAGCCATCATCTTGCTCTTGGGAAGACAGAACACTGTGTACCAATTCTTCTTTTAGGGGCCTATTTAGTTGTTATCACTGCCTGCTTTTAAAATTTTGTGAGCTGTAAAATGTAGTACTATATATTCCTGGGAAGTTTTTTCCCCACTGAGAGTATTTAAGTTTAATGTTTTTTTAATAGTCTGGGAGAGAAGATACTGGTAATAAAACAAAGCATTTGAAAATTTAAAAATAAGCAGTACATTTATAGCAATTATGTAGGGATGTTATTAGTGATTAAATATAGTATCATAGAATAATATACCTAGAGTGAAAATTGTTAGTCATTGTAATCCAGTGATTTTTTTCTAGTTCTTTTTGTCTTTTAATAAAAGAATGCTTATATTTTAGAATGAAGGAAGCATGGCCTACTATATTTGCATTAGTTTATTTCATGTAATAGAATATAGCAAAGTACTTATGTTGCTACTTTGCCTTTAAAATTATTAGTTAAGGCGTATGATACCAACCTCTCTTATATTCTCTTTAGATATGACCTTGAATGACAAGAGGGAACACCCTTTTTCTTCAATGGAAAAACATGGCACACACCATTTTCCCTTTCATTCCTAGGCTATGGAGATGTGGATTTGCTGTTTCCTTTACTTGAATGTCCTGAGTCATACCTATTGTGCTAGAATCAATAATTTACTAATTAGTCCATCTATCTTAACATTTGACTAGAATCTACTATGCCCACTTATGCACTTTATAAAAATTATCTCATTTTATTACTTACTTTAAGGTTTGGTTATATAGTATTGATTGTCCCATTTCAGAGCTGAGGAAAATGGGGCCCACAGAGTTTTTAGAAATTCTCCCATGTTCTTATCTTGTGAGTTAAAATTATAAACTGGTTCTTAATAGCTGTAAATGTAAGTTCTTTACAAATTAGTACTCTACTGGAATTTTATACTGATTTATAAGTGTTCTTAAATGGCCTTTTTATGATTAAAAAATTATGTAAGGATAATGATTATATCCTCTTTATATCTCAGAATAGGGGATACAGCTAGAAGAGCAGGCTTTTGAGGGGAGGGATGAAGAGCTTGGCTTTCCACATGCTCTTTCAGGAGCCTACCATATATCCAGGTTGAGTAGATATATAGCACCTAATCTTCAGAGAAAGAGACCAGGACTGGAGATAGAGGCTTGGGAGCATCAGTGACAGGTACACAGTAGATAAAAGGCACTTGCCATCTTGACTCATTTTTGGTCCATTTTCCCCATTCCTAGAATGGTTTGTGAGGCTGTGAAATTAAGGGTAGACTGATTTAACATATGGGAGGTTCTGTTCTAAATAAGACAGATGGAGCCAGGAGTCTAAGAGGCTACACCATTAGGAGATGTGGGTAGAGTCAGCCTAAGTACGTACTTAACATTTGTCTAAGCCAGAGTTTCTCAAGCTGGTGTATATTAGAGTCACCTGGAGAACTAATAAAGCATCAGAGACCCAGTATAGTAGGCCTGGACACTCTGTTTTTATCAAGTTCTCAAGAAGATTCTGATAGGCTCCAAAGTTTGAGAAGCACCAGCCTAAATCATATTTTGGAATTAATATCTCTTCACCAAGTAATAACTATAAAAAAGCAATTATAAGACCTTTGTTTTTTATAATTTAGAAGGATCTGCTGATGATTTGAAATTTGAATTTAAAAATATTTGTTTAAGAGATTACATATCTCTGTTTCATTTGGTTTTTTCTTTTCCCCACTGGTGTTTTATCTTACTCTTTCTTCTGGAACATATTTCTGTGTTTTCTCATTTTGTTTGACTCTTTTAGCTTGTTTTTATGTATTAGGCAAGGTAGCTACCTCTCTCAATCTTGAAGGAGTGTCCTTATGTAAGAAATAAACCTTACTGTTTAACCTTGAAAAAAATATTGGTTTATATTTTATGCGATTATCTGAGGCTGACAAACACATTCACATGGAGAAATCTTTCTTTCTAAGGTGATTCCATTTTGCCTCTTCTACACAAGGCAAGGATGAGCATATCTAGGTCATCTGAAAGATTTTCCTTCTCAAATTTTGCTTTCCCTGCGGGAAACAGTGTGAGGAAAGGAAATGAGTCCTAACCCTCCCTGGAGGTAATACTTACACATATTTTGGAATCTGGGGGTCAGCTGCCAACTTCACCTGTAGGCAGGAAGTACACACCTGTTAGCTACATGGTTTTAAAAATAGCCTGTACTTAGCCAGATTACAAGGAACGCTGTTGTTACGGCATCAAAATAGGAAGCTGACTTACATGCAAGTAATCCTTATTAAAGGGGATTTTAGGAAGCAGGACACTTGAGAAAAGCAGGCAACTGTGAAAAGAATATCTCCTGCTTACCTTTGTAAAAGCCAACAATTACCCCCCAAATTAGGTTGGGATTAGATAGGGCAATCAGTTGTAATAGAGTTGATATCTGGGAAGGGGAGAAATTTGAGTCATTCAGAGATAAACCTCTTATTATGGTTCCCTTTCCTTGATCATCTTTATCCTTCTACCCCACCCCTAACTTTATACATAGTGGTTGCTGGTGGGATGAGGAAGGAATGACTTTGGAAGCGCTCCTTAACCAGGCTTTTGTATGCATTGTCCCAGGCTCAGGGCTTTCTCATCAGCAGGCTTTCCAGCCCTGTCATTAGTCCTAGTGGCAAAAGAGCCTCATTCTCATGAACTGACCCATGCTGCGAGCAGGTCACCTCAGATGGAGGCTTGCTGCTTTATTCAAAGGCTTCTGAAATTCCCAGATGTTGGGGCAAGATGCAAATGTGGGGACACTCTTTCATTGCTCCTCAGTTTGTTTTTGGACTATTGGAAGAAACGGGGTTCTATCTGCTGACCAAATGCGTGTTTCACATAGGGATGGTGGATTCTCACCTTTCATAGTTGTAATCGTGAGAAGAGTCTCTTTGTGAAAGCAACAGTTAATTCTCTCTGAATGTTACTACAGTTTAGGGAAAAAAAGTATTTTCCCCCCTCCTTTATATTTCCCCTTCACTTATGCTTAAAAACAGGTAATTGGAGCAGGGCTTCGAAGTGTAATCTTGCCCGAAGGCTAAGCTTGCCACCTAATGACACAGGGTTGTTCTTCTTTATTGAGGCAGTCTTGCACTCATTATCCTTAAATTAGTTCCCTTTTCTCCTTTGCTTTATTATTCATCCACCTCCTCCTCTTTCATTTGGATTTTTCCAAGCGAACCATGACAAAGTGTGTCTTTGTGAGGTTGTGTGTCTGTGCAACAGTGCATCTGTGTGAGTGAGTGAGTGCCCCTTCCTCCCCGGTGCCCCTCGTTTACATGAAGTGTTTATTTAAGCCAAGGCAGTGGAACACTGACAAAAGTCTTTGGCACCGATTGCCTTATAATGATCTCACATCAATCCAGGGAGGAAAATCTAGCTGAAAGTGGAAGAAGCTGAGATTCAGTTGCAGGGTTCCCTTTGCCACAGGCAGACGCAGGCAGCTTAAATTCAGAAAAAAGTTGAAACTGGTTTTTGAATGAAGACTGTTTGTGTAAAAGTATATAATTAAGACTTTTCTTCAAAAGAAAACATTTTTTATACCACTCGTGTGATGCTATATACAGTTGGACATATAGCATGAGGTAAAGACAAGAAAATACTGATGTGGTTTTTCTCTCTTCAGACCTGGGCTGGAATCCCTACTTTACTCCTGATAACGTACTATTACTTAGACTGAGTCTGTTTCCTCATCTAAAATAGGGATAATAATGTTAACTTCACAAATTTGTGGTGAAGATTAAAGGAGATGATATTCAAAGTGCTTAATACAATGACTGTTATATTGTAAACAACACATTATATTAAAAATTTGGTATCCTTCTTGATTCCCTTATAATAAACTGAAACACAGCTTGGAATAGTTTTAGCTTAATAGCCTAAGAAGCTGAGCTTGGATTCTTCTTCTCTCTCTAGGATCATTTCTTTCTTGAACTTAAAAAGGGGCCTAGAATTTCTGAAGCACACCCAGCATTCTCATTATATACCAGACCCTTTGCTTGGCAGTGTAATCTTATCAAAACACTTGTACAAACTCTGCATAAGGCTTATTATCATTCCCATATTGTAGATGTGAAAATGGAGGCTCAGAAAGATTAAGTACCTTGTCTAAGGTTCTAAAGTAAGGGTTGGAGCAAGTATGCAAACAAGGGTGTGTCAAGTCCCAAAGGGTCTAAATACAGCTGAGAATTAGTGCTATTTCATTCACCTAAGTTTGCTTTAAGAAAGTTATTTCCTCAAATATAATGTAACAATTTTACTTTTTTTTGATTCGGAAGATTAGTGGACTCTTTTAGTCTGTACAGAAGAGAGAATATTAGCAACTTTGACTGCTTGATTCTTTTTTTTTAATTTTAAAATTTTTATTACTTTTTTAACATCTTTATTGGAGTATAATTGCTTTATGACTGCTTGATTCTTAAGGTAAATATGTGATATGTGTATTCAAAATATCAAATTTGCTCTTGATATTATTCGACAGACTCAGTTATTATTTCTGCCTCTTTACCAAGGTGATTTCTTTCAGACACACATCTCATAGATTACAGATTTTCCATCTCCTCTTCTTTATCCTACCTTGACATTCCAGAGGTAATCATCTTTCTTAGCTCCCACCATATCTCCTTTCTCTTCATTAGGACATGGGTACCTAGGTGTTCTTCAGCCTTTATAGCACTGACAACCCTGGGTTGTTGGTTATGTTCTATTACTCCTTCCACACATATCTCCTTTCTTATCCTGCAAAGTCTTTTCTTCCTCCTCTCCTTTTTATCCTTCTTCCATGAAACCAGTTAGCCAGGCGAGTGTCCAGTAAAGTGGTGTAGGGGGGAGACATAAAGGTTTTAATTCTAGCCTGATGACCTTGGTAAGTGATTTAACATCTCCAGGTCTCAGTTTCCTCACCAGTAAAAATAAATGTTCCACTTGTAACTTTCTGTGATTGTTTCTTGACCATGGCTCCAAAGGCTGCAGATGCAATTTGTATGCCATGGCTTCCATCAGAGGTACAGTCTCTTATTCGATTCGGTAGCAGTAATAATATGTATATATAGCACTTTGTATTCATGAGAACAGTAGGCAGACAACATTTTACTTGTTCCTTTCAACAGAGCAACTTGGGCCAGGTCACCTAGGTAGTCAGTGGCAGAGCCAGGACCTGAATATGGTCCTCTTAATTCTGAATCTTGCGTTCGTTGCTCTGCACCTCAGCAGGGTAAGGTAAACTGGCTGGGTCATGAGGAAAGAAAGATCAAACGGTTTTTTGTATGCTGTCTTTACGTAAAATGTGCTGGGGTAGTGAATGGATAGTAGAAAATTAAAGGGTAGAAATGGTGGTATGAATTTTTCAAAAAGAAAAATCTTCCAGATTATTGTTTCAGGCTTTGTAGCTTTTTCTAAACATCTGTAGGACAACATTTGAGAAAAGGGAGTATAACAGAAAATATAACTTCAATTTAAAAATCCTAAACCCAACACTAAAGAATGAAGAACAAGTTACTCTAGTGACTTAGGGGATTTTTCTTTTTTTCTGGATATTTTCCCCAAAATGGAAAATAGTTTTTTTTTTTTTTTTTTTTAAATTCCTTCTATCATTAGCTCAAAGATGAGCTTATACAGTCCCTTGAGTTACAAGCTAGGGATTTATAACTTTTTTTTTAACGTCAAGATCAACAACTCCTTCTCTGGTTGACCCTGTCCTGACTTGGTAAGAAGGATCAAATTTAAATCTGTCTATTGTATACTCAGTGGCCTCTTTTGGCCATAAAAGAGTTCATTCTCCATTAAAAAGCCAGTGATATATTCCAGATTCTTTGTGAAAGAATCAAGCATCTCTCTCTTTGTTCAGGAGGTGACTGTTAGTAGGGGAAGTAAAAGGGGAACAGGGAAATGGTGGTGGCTTCATCATATGTCACAGAAATCTAATTTGATGCATTAGCCCAACCTTTTCTCATTTAAGATTTAAACCAATATTTATCTTTGAAAGGAAATTCAACCCATATGTATCTGTCTCAGTAGCCTTGTTGGCTTTTATTGATAGGAAATAGGAAGTTACTTTTTTGCCAACATTACAAAAGGCCTAAAGTTCAAGTGAATCTTGATCTTGGCAAATGTAGCTTCTATCCTGGAAGGTGGAACATAGGTTCCAGGTAATAAGAAAAGAAAGATAAACATTATCTTTAACTGCCTTCCAAGATAGGGGCAGAGGAGACTGAGGCAAGTTCGAAGAATTACTCATTGTTTAATTTTGTCCCAAAGCCAATATAATTTGTTCTTGAATGCAGATTCTCACATGCATAGGTGATGGGTCCATTTATTCAAGCAATTCCAGTTGTAGATGCTGAAGGCTTAGCATAAAAAGAAAAAATTACTGTAATAACATCTTTGACTTTGATCATTTGTGCCCTTCAAAAAGAAATTATGAATGCATGGAGACTTACTATTTTGATCTATACTTTTATATAAAATAGAGACATTTTTCAGCATAGGAGATATTTTCCCATCATCCTGGAAAAAAGTCTGTCTTTATTACCTTATATTATTTTCTAAATTAATTAATTCAAGAAAAAAATTGTTTCACAGAACATATTCACTACTTTTTCTCACCCACTGTAAAGATTAGACACCGTGAATTGTTCTGATTTTCTGTGTTTAGCTAACTCAGCCTAAGATTTACTCATGGAGAAGTGCTCTCTTTAGAGTGACTGTCCTTGGCTTAAATAATGGTTCCCAGGGGTGGTGGAGAGCATTGGAAACCAAGTTCTACAGCCCCAGGGCCAGATTTATAACCTAGCCCAGAGAGACAGGCACAGAATTTGGTAACTCTCAGGAGGTGACTTGCAGTACTTAGTTGAAGCAGGAGGCTTGGACTGGATGAAGTCAGGAGGCAAGGTGCTTACTATCACAAGAACTCGAGCACAGAATAAATTTTATTTCTGCTTAGAGCTTATCCAGGATCTGAAAGTCCACTTTCCCTATGAGGTCCTGATTTGGTAAGGAGTCCCCAGGATTGTTCCTTCCTCCAAGCAAAAGTTACATTTTAACAAGACTTTCTTTGGCCACAGGCATTCCTCTAAGCAGCGATTCTGAAAGTGTGGTTCCCTAGACCAGGAGCATCAGCATGACCTTGTTATGCTTGTTGTTAGAAATGCAAATTCTCAGGCCTTGACCAAGTATTACTCAATCATAACCTCTGAGATTGGGGCTCAACAATCCATGGTTTTTTTTTTTTTTTTTTTTTTTTTTGCGGTATGCAGGCCTCTCACTGTTGTGGCCTCTCCCATTGTGGAGCACAGGCTCCGGACACACAGGCCCAGCGGCCACGGCTCACGGGCCCAGCCGCTCCGCGGCATGTGGGACCCTCCCAGACCGGGGCACGAACCCGTGCCCCCTGCATCGGCAGGCGGACTCCCAACCACTGCGCCACCAGGGAAGCCCAACAATCCACGTTTTAACAAGCCATCTGGGTGATTCCAGTGCTTGCTAAATTTTGACAAACCCTGCTCTAAAGTAGAGAATACCTTTAGGCTTTTGTGTAAAACTCTGCAATGTAACCATATTACAATTTGGTTTTATCACAATTTGAACTTATCACAATTCTATGAATTTAAGTGTCAGTTCTATGTGAAAATTAGCTATTAGCCACATGTTTTAAACGAGTGTATGGATTATTTTTCCCTGGTGGCCTCAACTCTGACCTGGTCAGCACAGTCAGCTCAACCTCTAAATAATGGTTACCATTTATGTGTAATTAGGCTGCTCGAACCCTGCATATCTTACCACACCCTAAAAGAATTAGGCTAGATTCAGGTGGCTCAGTATGGAAAAAGTGCCTGTCAGTCTCTTTCTAGGATATTCTGAAGCAATAGGTCATACACTTGTGCTACTTCTCCTGCTCTACCTTCTTGGACCCCTGATGGAATTTCTGATTGTCCTTGGGCCAGATGAGAAAGGACCCAGATTTCTGAAAGCTCAAAATTCTTGGAATAAAGCTCAACCCCTTCCCCAGTACCAGATTGTATAATATACTGCTTGAAGTGAATAAAAAACTAGCACCTTTAATTTCCCTTTCAGTGAAGGGTATTCCCCATCATTCCCCTTTGTTCTGAGGTAGTGGCAAGTAGCTCTCAACATTGTTTTTGTACATGTTCTGCGAGTCTTATATTTATGCAAAAGCCACTCATCTAAAGAGACACAAAACTATTCTTGCTCCTACTCTGCCACCAGAAAGTCGGTCCTGACTTTGACCCCTGACTGATATATATTTTTCAGAGGTTCCTCAAGGCAAAGGAATTATTTATGGCTAGTTTGATCTCATTTTCAAATCCCTATAGGAGTTGGGGCTACGCCACCTGTGACCTCAGGGATTCCTTTGTCACTTCTAGCCTAAGCTTATCTCCTGTTTTCCAAGTTCCACCTTGCCTTCCAGTTTGACTCATAATAGGAGAGGCATCTCCTTTCAAAAATGTAATCTGAGCTGCAGGCACCCAGTGATGCTGGTATGAGGTAGGTAGAAGTTTTTGTAAACTTCCTTCTAGGAAAGTAACCAAATCCTACTAGTGGCCAGTTTGGAAATCTAGTCAGTGGGCATATTTGATTGCAGATGGATATATTCAGAAAGAGGTAAGTCTTAAAAGTCATCCAAATACTTAATGGACCACTTTCTACCATAACATATGCTCAAAGAATTGAGTGGTAAATGTGTGTCAGGCATACATACATTACTTAAGGTATTTTATTTAATCCTTGCATCAGCCTAGTGAGGTAGGGATTATGAGGATCCCTAGCTTGCATGATGAATTAACCAAGGCTTACATAGTTTAGATGAATTGCTGTCAAAGGGCAAGTGAATCAGGAAATGCATTCCAACCTTAGATGATTCTTTTATAAATTCTGTGCTGTTAACCACTATACCATTAGTTCTCAGTCTCTCACACCCAATCGCCACCCCCAACCTCCTTTATAACAAATATTTGAAAGGTCCCCTTTACTATCATGACATAAAGTGTATAGATAATATAACCTGCCTACATACAAAACTTGAAAATTTATAAAATGGAATACTGCTCAGCAGTAAAAAGGAGCAAACTATGGATACACGGAACAACGTGACTGAATCTCAAAAACACCATGTTGAGTAAATTTGGGAACAAAAGAGTACATTATTTGTGATTCCATTTGTATGATATTCAAGAGCAGGCAAAACTAATCAATGGGATTAGATGTCAGAACACTGGTTGCTTTTGGGAGTGGAAAAGGGCGGGGATTGAGAATAAAGAGACATGAGGTGAGTAGAGTGATGGAAATGTTCTATTATTTGATGGAGTATTAAATGTATGGATTTTATAGTTGTTAAACTCATCGAAATATACATTCAAGATCTGTGCATTTTACTTTTTGTAGTTATAACTCAACATAAGTTAAAGTCAATATAAAATTCTAACAGTAATATATAGGACAAATAAAAGGAGTTTTAAATAACATATATTTCAATATATATATGCTAGGGATGATCTATTTGAAGATATAATGACATAGATGCATGCATCAAATATTAGTAAATAAATTTGGATTTTCAATTTTGAATTGAATTTTGTCTAGTGTTTTTTTAACATCACATTTCGAAGATACTATACATACATACATATATACACAGAGATTCAATTATAGTGAAACAGTTGCTAATGCAGACAGATAAGAGTGTCATATTGGGTTCACCAATGTCACAAGTAGTGCTGTTTTTGATGGAATGATGGACTATCCTTGGAAGAATTTCCAAAATACATTTTCCAATCTTTCCTCTATTTACACAGTCATGTTAATTCTGGAAAATTCAGTGAATAAATTATGCAAAAATTATTTTTGTTTTTATATATAAAACAGTTGAGTTTAAAGTTCAGATGATTAAAAGTTGGGTTTTTATCTATAAGACTGTCCAAATATTAAAAATATTAAAAAATATTAAAATTGACATTTTACATACCTGGCCCTTTTCCACAAAACATATGTAGGACTGGGCCCAAATGTTGTGACAACTGGAAACCCCACACAAATCTAAATCTCTTCAAGAGGAGTGACACTGGCTGAGTTGAAAGCTATGCTCCACACAAGACTGCAAATTTTGAGATCTTTCTCAATTGCTACCTCTTCTGCCAAGCTTATCAACATGCCCTTCTGTCCCCAAGATGAATCCGAAGGATGTTTTTATTTGTCCTCAAGAGAATCCTAAGGATGTTTCTATCTTAGAAATCATAATTTTAGTTTTTATTTTTGGTAATTGTTAGTATACTTATCTATGTCTCTCCTGAAATTATAAGGTCCTTGATGTTAGAAATGTTTTTATCTAACACCCAGTAAGTTCAGGTGCACGTTCCACATTTAGTATGTATTTACTGAAAGCACACATGACTGGATTAATAAAATAATGAATGCAGACATCAAATGTACTGAGTACACATGATCCAAGCAATAGGCTGAATTTATATTTCTTTGCTTTGGTTATTTACTACATGCACACACTATTATGTTGTATAGTTGGGATTTACTAGCATTAGAACAAAGGCAGATTGAGAAACAACTAATTTTTTCAATCAGATCTTTTTAAAAAACATGCTAGTGGCATTGAAAGATAAATAAATAGGTGTATTTTACATAAAGACCTCCTTCTCATTTCTTTTTACTGAAATTAAGATGTAATGATAAGTGCTGTATTGGTTTTTAACCTCAAACTCTCACTACTGTGTAACAAAAGAAAAAAAAAGAAATTAAGAAAAAGGGCAGATTACATAAGGAAATCTATATTTATTTGAAAAGACAAAATGTGATTCAGATACTGCTGTTACCAGTGGGAAAAAGTCCCAGGCAGCCCATTATGCCCAGAAGGGCAGCTCTGTTACCACTGCACCTGAAGCCTTATCTGGGTTCTTACCTGTTGTTATCTGCAAAAAATCTCAACAGACCTACATTAGTAGCTGCTAGGGACATAGATATGCGACCTTCCTTGTTGTGAAGTGAGCTCCAAAATTGTGATTAGATAGACTTGTCCCATTTCCAATCCCTCCCAGCTGTTAAGAACAGCTTTTTCAGATCTCTCAGTTCTATGGAAACAAAGAGGTACAGTGTAAGTATCCACCAAATCTCAGGCTAGCTACCATGGCTTTGCCCTGCAAATATGAGAGTTGTGTTTATTTTTCTCATAAACCAAAAAGGGCTAATAGCATTAAGATTTCCGGAAAGACCCAAGCTTGGAGATATGTTTTGCTATAAATATAAACAAAAATAAAACACTAGAAAAACACTAGAAAAAAGGGTACAGTTACGGTTCTAGAAAGTCCCTTTTGAAGATTTTTTTCCCCTTATATATGAAAGCACAGAATTCAGACCTGGTTGGGGGGTAGTAAACAGCAAAGGCCAGATTTTTACAACTTGTTATATCCTTTTTTTGCGTGGCAAGAAAGTTTTCCTGAATATAATCCTGATGAAGCCTTCCCTGGGTCATTTTGGGGACAGGTTTTAGTGGACCCTTTGGGACTTGGATTTGAACTCAAAGCTAGGATATTCTAATTTTGTCACTGTATTTGGGACATTACTGAGAAAGAACCTATAGATGTCTCTTGCGAGAGTAGTTTTAAGGCCAGGTGGAAATACTTCAATATGTATTGAAAAGGTCTCTTCTTCCAAAGAGTTCAAGGTAGTCTTTGTTCAGGCGTTTCATTCTTCTGTGCGGTTTTCTTCATCCATAAAGCGTTTGTAAATATTTTTACAAAACGAATAGTGTCTGGAAAGTATATTATTTATTTCTGAATACACGTATTCATTCAGAAATAATATATGTGCTTTATACATATTCATAGAGCGTCTCTCAGAAAAGCGGAAGTGACCACGTCTCCCATTGGAAGCCCGATCTCGCGGGATCTCGGGCGTTCCACGGGGTGGCTGCGGAGTCCGGGGATGAGAAACAGCTGCGTGCAGCGCGTGGCAGCGGCCCCGTTTTCCAGGCTTGTCCGTAAAGAGTTTGGCTTTTGCCACCTGTCTAGCAACTCGCAACGCCTCGCACCAGCCGCCTCGCCTCAGGAGCCCTACCAAGTGTGGGAACGGGCTCTGCCCCAGAGGCTTTGAGTGACTCCTCAAACCGGAGTCGGCGAGTGAACTGCGCGTTTGCGGCCGGAAATCCATAGCCTTCACGGAGGCCTTCACGGAGGCCTTCACGGAGGCCTTCACGGAGGCCTTCACGGAGGCCTTCACGGAGGCCTTCACGGAGGCCTTCACGGAGGCCTTCACGGAGGCCGAAGGGGCAGCGCCGCGGACTTCTGGTGAGGAACCCCTGGGGCCCAAGCCGATGTCTGCCAGGTCCAAGGCAACAGCAACCCAAACTATTATCCTTGGGGCCAGCTGTTTTTCCCGGTGGCTGTGAGGGGTCTAGAATTCTTTCCAGGAGACTGTGGCTGTCGGCCCCTGAGGAGCAGCCTCAGGACATTGCTCTCTTTCTGACTCAACCCAAGGCCGGCAGCCTGTGATGGGAGAGCTGGCCCCTTCACCTAAGCCCTTGTCGGGAAATGTTCTCTTTTGAATACCCTGGGGGACGCCCGAGGGCTGTGGCCAGGGCCTGGGCCGGGTGGATGGAGTGTTGAGTCTCCCAGGAAGGCAAATAGGACGCACGTGGAGCCTGCAGCGTGTGCTCTGTGGCTTGGCTGTAGTATCTTTATCAGGTACTTAATTATTAGTAATAAAATTTGTGGGAGAAATAAGGATGACCTTATAAAGTTAGATAAGATCAAGAGTTGTAGGATGGAAACAAGAAAACAGAAGATATTAAGAAGTAAGATTATAAAAGATGTTTCAGAACACTTCTCAGTCTCATGACAAACTAAGCTAATACATCTTAGCTCTGCCTCTACATTACATTACTCTAGTCAAGCTTAAAAGAAATAATGGGCAATTCACGGGAGCTAGAAATAAAAAACAAACTCAGAGCCAGAAAGCCCAGTGTGTTACTTGGTACTGTGACAGACCAAGATGGCACCTGTGGTCTACCTAAAGGGTAAAGTCCAGGGACTAGGGATTTAACACTAAAGAATGTGGTCCTGGCTAACAAGAGTTGGGGAGTTGCAACTGAAACCCTAGTGTAAAGCCAGAACCATAAAGGGCTTTGCACTTGTAAAAGGCCCCTAGAAAAACTCCTCAGTGGAACAGAGAAATAAGGGTTTGGAGTTGAGGATGAGGAGAAAATAATTCTGTAAATAATCGAAACCCCAAGCATTATCCACAAATAAAGCCCACATTCACACTACTTACGTTGTATGGCAGTTTCAAGCTGAGAAATTAACATTCTTTCCTTGACGAGTGAAACTCCCGAGATTAATAGCTGAATTAAATACAAAATGGAAACGTTTCTACAACTCAGAGTCGCAAGACTCATAGAAAAGGTAATATGGATTAAGATGAGTTCATAACAACAACAACAAAATACAAGCCACACAAGGAAACAATTTACTGTAAAGTAGATTCAGTAGAAACACAAATACGAAGATTACCACCTCAAAGAACTTAAGGAAATGTAAGAATTCGAAGAGATTTGGAAATAAAATCCAAGAGAGAAAGACAGGATGGAAACTACAGTGAGGTAATAGGATCTATATATCTATATCTGTATATTTATATCTATATAAAGAACTGGCAGATTTGATAAAGAACCACATAGAACTTCTAGAAATAGTTTTTGAAATTTAAGTTAAAATACACCCTCAAAAATAATTATATAGCAGATCAGACAAAACTAGGACAAGAATTAAGAGAACTGAAAATACGTTTGAGGAGCTTACCAGAATGCACAGAAAGAGAGAAAAAGGATAGATTGAGATACAAAGGATACAAGAAAAGATTGAGAAGAATTAATGGCAGGAAGGAAATATTTGAAAAACTGGCTGAGAATTTTCCACTGTTAAAGTCATCAGATTGAGGAAGTACACTGAGTCTCAAGCAGGATTTTTAATATGTATATTAGATATATAATATGTATAAATTATATGTATATATAACATCCATCACCAAGAACAGTAAGCATCTTAAACTGAGCAGAGACAGGTTACCTACAAAAGAACAATTATACTCAGTTTGGAACACTCATAAGCAGCAAAAGAAGCCGAAAGAAAATGGAGTAATATCTCCAAATGTTTAAAATTCTGTGCACAGCTGAACTTATATAGGAATAGTGCAGCAATAGAGACATTTTCAGATAAAGTCTAAGAGATTTGACCACTAACAGGCTGTCACTGAAATAACTGATAAAACATCTGATTCAGGAAAAATAGAGAAAAAGCAACAAGATACAAGAAGCATGTGAGTCGATAGAAAGATACATTGATAAAAATAACAATAGTGATGGGTAATTTTGTGAAGCTTAAAAAGACATTGAAACCAAATATATATACTAGAAAAAAATGTAATAACATGTCTAGTGGTAAAGTTTTAAGTTTCTTATTCAGGAGAAAGGCAGAAAATAATGATTACAGTTAGATATTGTAAAGGAAATGTGCAGATTAAAATTTAAACCTAAATATTGTGAGGAAAGGACTAAAACCATTTTTAAATAAGTCAAGAGTAAAACAAATGACTACAGAAAATGTAATCACAGCAATTGAAGGTGGAAAGGAGACAAAAATCAAGCAAAGAAAAAGTTTGGTAAATTAAAAACAAAAAATGATAGTACAAACAAATGCAAAATAATAGTAATTACAATAAAAAATAAATAGATTAAATTCTCTCATTACAAGACATTTTCACATAGGCGTCCTTTCTGAAATCTCAGGGCATAGACTGGACAAGAGCTCTACTTATGCTTAGGCAAACTCATGTTTGTAGAATGAGTTTATATTACTCAATTTGAGGAACACCATCCTAGTCACTCCAGGCTAGGGGCTTCATCTTTTACAAAGACCAGTGAAAATGGATTGATAATTAAGTTGATAATTACTCTTTTTAAACTATGTTAGTGAGTTTGGTTTTGTAAACCAAAATTTGTATCTTTTTAAACAATAAGGCCACAAGTAATTGATTTCTTTATATGTTAAGGAAGAGATATTGGAAGTAGATAGTTACAACCTATATTTGCAGTAAAGATTTGGAGGCACAGATGGAGTAAGTAGTGCCTGTTATATTATGAGGCTGAATTAAGGCCTGTGTGCGCGCACACGCACACACACACACACACACACACACACTGAACTATCTTGAATAAAAGCCTTTAAGAATATTCAGTAGAATGAACTTAACATGTACTGTTCCCATCATACACATTTATTTTTCTTTTCTAAGATACTTGAATTTAAAACTTGAATTTAGAATTTTACAGGTTCAGTAATATCTCAGGTATTTATTACTTAGGAAATTCCAAGCAGTTTGGGCTCATTTTCCTACTAAATAAATTTTCCCTCATTGAGTATCTAGGTCTGAGCTATGTTCTGTTATTAACAAAATTTGTCGTGAGCTTACTTTTCTTTTTCTTCAAATAATACAACCTTACACCAAGGTCAGATCATGCTAGATTGTTTAAAATATTATGCAAATGTAACTTTCTTCTTTTTCACTTGAAAAATTTTCTTTTCTCTCTCTGGTATCTGATAGGATATCCTTAGATGTAGATCCTAAAAAGCCCTGGAGAACTAGGGCTTTACCCATAGTCCTTTTCAGCTTTCCACTACAAATACTCTCTCTTACTGTGAGCTGAGATTATACGGACTTCAAAAGGGATTTTGCTTGAAGTTTATTTTAACTTTGAGAAACACAGTCTTATTTAGAATATTGTGCAAAATTTGCTCCTTTAATTCAGAGGTTGCAGTTCGATCAACAAAATGTATATTACACAATTTTCTCTTGCTACCACAAACATTTTCTTTGTGGTTATGCAAGTGTGACTTTATATTTTCTTAATGAGATGGAGGAAGGAACTAATGTTTACTGAACATTGGTTATTTTACCAGACTATAACAGGCATATTACATAAACACTTTAATGTAACAGTTTCAATTCCATGAGTTAGTTTTAATTTTCCCCATAGTCTAGAGGAGGAAAACAAGTATTTGCTGAAGTCACAATGTTTTTGTCTTCCACATCCTAGTCTAAAAGGTATGACATTGATTTCATTTGTGGAATATTCTGGATAAAATTGTTTTTTCTTTTCTTGCCATAAGTGCCTTTACGGGTGCTTGACTTTAAAGGCAAAGAGTTTATTTTTATAAGGCATCGGTAGTTTAGAATATTTTCATATTTCTATATCCTGTTCTACTTTCTATAAACATTTAGTTTTGTACATGACATTTTCTATTTTGAGATAGTTTGCCCTGTAATGACTTCTTGTAAGACCTTAAAATTGTATTTATTTATTTACTTTTTTATAAATTTATTTTATTTTTTGGTTGAGTTGGGTCTTCGTTGTTGTGCGTGGGCTTTCTTGCGGTGAGCAGGGGCTACTCTTCTTGCAGTGTGCGTGCTTCTCATTGCGGTGGCTTCTCATTTCGGAGCATGGGCTCTAGAGTGCAGGCTCAGTAGTTGTGGCACATGGGCTTAGTTGCTCTGTGGCATGTGGGATCTTCCTGGACCAGGGCTCGAACCCGGGTCCCCTGCATTGGCAGGCGGATTCTTAACTACTGTGCCACCAGGGAAGTCCCTAAAATAGTATTTTAAATAGTTACAACTATGTATTGTTTTAGAGAACATAAATGTAAACTCCATAAATGTAGACTCCATTTGTTGGTGTGTGTGTGTGTATGTATAAAATTTGGGCAAAGTTGTCATACAAAAGACTGCAAGAATTTTTAAAAAAAATAAATTTATTTATGACTGCAAGAATTTAAACTGTACAGTTTGATAAGTTCTGGCATATAAACATATCTGTGAAACCATAGTCACAATCAAGATAGAGAACATAGAACATATACATACCCCCGACCCCAGTTTTCTCCTATATCTCTGTAATATCTTCCTTCAATCCCCTCTCTTCTTTCCTCTCCAGGAAAAAACTGACCTGCTTTCTGTCATCACAGATTAGTTTCCATTTTCTAGAGTTTATGTGAATGGATTATACAGCATGTACTTATTTTGGGGTTGGAGGGATAGCTTCTAGATTCTTTCATAAAACATAATTATTTTGAGATTAATTCATGCTGTAGTATGTATCAATAGTGTATTCCTTTTTACTGCTGAGTAATATTCCATTATATAAATATACTACAGTTTATCTACTTATCTGTTGTTAACTGACATTTGGTTTGTTTCCAGTTTTGGGCTATTACTAATGGAATTCCTATAGCTGTTCATGTACAAGGTTTTGTATGGACATATGTTTTCTCTTGATCAAGTACCTAGGAGTGGAATGGCTGGATCATATGGTATGTGTATCTTGAACTTTTTAAGAAAC
Source organism: Orcinus orca (assembly GCF_937001465.1). Lineage (NCBI taxonomy): Eukaryota > Metazoa > Chordata > Mammalia > Artiodactyla > Delphinidae > Orcinus > Orcinus orca. Next base: position 49,884,395 of record NC_064564.1, on the reverse strand, counting down.
TATCAAAGTGGTTTCCAAAGTAGTGCCATTTTACTTTCTTACCAGAAGTGTATGAAAATTCTAGTTTTTCAACATCATTGCTAAACTTGGTATGTTGTGTCTTTTTCATTTTACCCATTCTATTAGGCATGTAGTGATATCTAATTGTGGTTTTAGTTGGGATTCCCCTCATGGCATGTTGAGCATCTTTTCATGTGTTTATTACCATCTACACATCTTACTTAATGAACCATCTGTTCAAATCATTTGCCCATTTTTTATTGGGTTATTTGACTTCTTACTGATTTTTGATATTCTTTATTTATTCTGGATACAAGTCCTTTATCAAATGGATGCTTTGCATATTTTCTCCAAGCCAGTGGAAGTCTTTTGAAGTGTGGGCCTTTTTAATTTTGATGAAGAATAATTTATCTTGAAATCAAGTAGATATTACCACAATTTTGTTCTTTTTACTCAAAGCTATCTTGGCTCCTCTAGTTCTTTTGCATTTTCATATGAACTTTTGAGTCAATTTGGTGATTTCTACAAGAAGGCATACTGGGATTGTGTTGAATATATAGATCACCTTGGGGAGAATTGACATTTTAATAACATTGAGTGTTTTGAGTGACAAACCTGGCTTATGAACCTTTATTTTTCAGACACTCTTTAATTTCTCACAGCAAATGTTTCATAGTTTTCAAGTGTACACATCTTTCATATTTTTGTCAGATTTCCCCCTAAGTAGTTAATATTTTTGATCCTTTTAAAATTATTTTATTAAATTTCAATTTCTGATTATTTATTGCAAGTTTGTAGAGATACAATTGATTTTGTGTATTGATTCTGTATCCTATAACCTTGTTACACTTCCTTGTTAATTCTAGTAGCCTTTTTGTAGATTCCGTTGGGTTTTCTCCACAGATGATCTTGTTCTCTGTGAATAGACAGTTTTGCTTCTTCCTTTCAGATCTGGAGGCCCTTTCTTTCTCCCCCCCCACTCTTTTTTTGCTTGATTACACTGGCTAAAATTCCCAGTACATTGCTGAATGGTAGTGTCTTGTTCCCGATCTTAGGAAGAAAATATTCAATGTTTCACCATTATGTTGTTACCTGTAGATGTCCTTTATCACTTTGAGGAGGTTTCTTCTAATCCTAATTTCTTGAATAGTTTTTATTAGAAATGGATGTTGACATTTGCCAAATATTTTTTTCTGCTTCCGTTGAGATAATCATGTTTTTTTCTTTTTTAGTTTGTTAATATATGATTTTGGTTGATTTTGGAATGTTAAACCACTACTGCATTTCTAGGATAAATCTCACTTAATATATTATCCTTTATATATATGTTTGGTTTTGATTTGCCAAACTTTTACTTAAAATTTTTGCATGTATATTCGTGAGGGCTATTAGTCTATAGTTTCTTTTTTTATTGTGATGTTTTTGTCTGGTTTGGATATTAGGACAGTGCTGATTTCAAGGGATGAGTACAAAAAAAATTATTCTTTAGTTTTCTGGAAGTGTTTGTATAGGATTATCTTTGTCTTAAATATTTGGTAGAATTAACCAGTTATGCCATCTGTTCCTGCTCAGATGTTCTCTTATTATCCTTTTAATATCTGTAGAATCTAGAGTGATATTGATCTTCTCAAAGAATCAGCATTTAATTTCAGTAATTTTCTGTGTTGTTTTTACTTTTCTATTTAATTGATTCCCTTTTTGATCTTTATTATTTCTTTTCTCCTGCTTATTGAGTTTAATCTTGTCTTCCTTTTGTAGATTCTTAAGGTAGTATCTGAAGTCATTTATTTCTTGTTTTCTAATATTGGCATTTAGTGCTATAAATTTTCCTCCTAAGTACTGTGTTGATGACATCCTACAAATTATGATATGTTTTCATTTTCATTTGGGTTAAAATATTAAAAAATTTCTCTGTTTAAGTGTTCTTTGACCAATGAGTTATTTAGAAGTGTATTAATTTTTTGCAAAATATTTGGAGATCTTCCAGGTATCTTTCTATTATTGATTTCTAATTAAATTCCATTGCAGGCAGAGATCATATGTTGTATGACATGAATACTTTTAAATTTTAAGACTTATTTTATGGCACAGAATATTGTCTAATTGATAAATCCCCATGTGCGCTTGCAAATAATGTGAATTCTGCTATTGTTAGGCAGAGTGTTCATGTTGGTTGATAGCATCATTTAAGTCCACTATATTATCACTGATTTTCTGTCTGCTTCTAATGATTTTGAAGGAAGGGGCATAGACATCTCTAATTCTATTTGTAGACTTGTTTGTTTCTCCTTGCTGTTCTATTAGATTTGGTTCATATACCTATATATTTAGGTATCAGGTATATAAATATTTAGTATTATGTCTTGATTAGTTGACCCTTTTATCATTATGAAATGATGTTTAGTTATATAATGATATTCTCTGCAGCAGTGTGGGTGAATCTTAACAGCAGTGATACGTAAAAGAAACCAGACATAAAAGGCTACATACTCTGTGTACTGATTTACGTCACATTCTGAAAATGGTAAAATTACAGGGATTTTAACCAGATAATTGGTTGCCAGATGTTAAGGATGAGGTTAGGGCATTGACTGCAAAGAACCATGAGGGAAATTTTTGAGGCAATCAGAATGCTCTATATTTGGATTCTGGTGGTGACAGTTACACTACACTGTCTACATTTATCAAAACTTATTGACTTGTACACTAACAAGTAATACATTTTTCCTCATCTTTATCCTTGAGAAGCTCACAGCTTATTAATGTTTCAAAGAAAGAGTTCAGACACTTTGGTGTACTTTTTATACTTCAGTAAGCTTGACAAAATAAATATCAAGAAGATACAATCACTTTTTCTTCTCATTTGTTCCAGTATAAACACAAATATTCACTTCAGTTTCCTAAGTAATTTCCTGACGAACAGTCAGTGGACTGCGTGACATATACAGTCGTGTACTCTCATGTAGAGATGCAGCTTTGGGAGAAAGTTTGAGCATGTGAGACCAAGGTCAAGATGAAGTTCCAAAGTGCAGAAAACACCAAAAATGCCACACCTTGAATATCTCATATCTGAAAGCCCCACTGAGGGGGTAGTGCCACAAAGACAAGCGCAGGACACAGTCCTCATTCTAACTGGAAGAAAGGCTGGACGTCTAGCAGTGTCTTGGCTCTTTCTCTGACAAACCTCATTTCCTGGAGCAAGAAAGGCTCCGTGTCTCAGGGTTTTTCCTTGTTGGTTTCCAGAAGGGATATATTACACTCTTTCCACAAGTCATCTTGAGTTAGGAGAGTAGCTCTGCCTTACATATGCACTTCCAGTCATACTTATAAGTTCATATCCCTGTAGAATGCAATAAATAAGCAAGCAGTTGTGTTTGTGATTAGCCTGAATTGTTAAGAAATGTTTCCATATACTTTGTTGAATTTCCCACTTTGCAAATGTCCCCCAAAGTGGTACAGAATATATGATCTATTTTTTTTAGCTCTCTGAAGAAACTCAGTAGGTCCCAAGCAAGCCTTTATAATCTTACTCTCAAATATAATTAGCTCAATTCAACGATTATTTATTGAGCCTTTATGATGTTCCATACAGTAGGAATGAAAGAACAGGAGTTCAGAAGTTGAAAGACTTGGCCCCTATCCTCAGGAAGCTCAGAGTTATTAATATGCATGAAAGGAAATTGTGAGACACTTTCATGTACTTTGTATGGATATGATTATACATGTGAGAGTTTCTTGTTTTGCCTCTATCCCTTTGCCTTCTCTTGTTTTTACAGATAAGGGAATAGAGACGTTTCTTACATTCCATCATTGATTCCTTTCCTTAACTTTTCCAAATTTTGTTTACATTTTTCAATAAAATATCCATTAACTACTTCTGGAATGGCCAGTGTTCATTAAAGGAGAGCCTTATTCCATGTCCTCACATTTCCATTGAGGGAAAGTAATTTCTGATCCAGTCCCCACAGGTGGAAGAACTGGAACGAATACTTTTAAATGATCTATCCACTCATTTAATCTTTTTCCCCCTTAGAAATATGAGTAACTGCTCAGGTTAAATTGGCAAGACCTTGGTATCTTTTGGGTGATGTATCATAATGGGTAGAATTAGTCCATTGAAAGGCAGTATAGGGTGGGGGCAAGTTCATCCCTTATCTGTGGCTTTATAAGATCTAGTTGCACTCAGGTGAAGCAAGAACTTGTGCTTCAATAAACTATGTTGTAAGTCTTCTAGATCTGGGTCCTCTATATTGGAAGTGAACCATACTCCAGAATCTCTTCTAGAAACTGAAAAAGTATGTCAGATCATACTTGTTTTGTAGCCTGTTATCTTCAATTTAAGACATGAGAGTGCATTCATCAAAGGAGGTACATTCACCGATTTAGCTCTAGGAGGGGGCTTTGTGTTTTGGGAGTAATTGCCCCACCATTAATAAAATAAGTACGTTAATCTTTATTTGATTTTTTGTTACTTTTATCTTTATTTGATTTATTTAGTAAACTTTTATTGAGCATCTGCTATGTGCTAAGTGGTGAAAATACAGTGGTGAATGAGACAGGTTTTCTAAAATGGCTTAAAAAAGGAAAAAGTGAAGAAAATGTAAAATATTGAAAATAAAAGGGAGCTATGTGATAGAGAGTGGCCGGGGAGCTCTTTAAATTGCATAGATAGAAAAGTCCTCTTTGAAAAATGACATTAGCTGCTTAAGATGCATCTTAGTGTGAGGAAACAACTACATATGGGGGAAACACATGTGGGAAGATCTAGAGGAAGAGTGTCACTGGTGGAGAAAACAGACTCTATCAAAACTCATGAGCTTTAATACAATAGAAGGATAGAAAAAACCAAGGATGACTAGAGAGCATTTAGCTGAGGGAAAAAGATAAATGACACCCCATAAAATAATTGGTAGTATCACCACTGACTCTCTTTTTGGTCCCCTTCTTTACTTCATCCTTACTCATTTCCTGTCAATACTTCCAGCTACTCTTTCTTCTGAGCCTCAGTTTCTTCACGTAATATTCTAGAATGCTCTGATACAACTTTTTTTTTTTCCAGAATATAACAACTTCACGTGAATTCGCAGTGAGTAATATTTTTCTTTTCTGAAAGATTCTAACTGGAGTACAAAAGTGTGTATTTTTTGAAGTCTTTTTTTGGAAGCCTTTACTTATATTCATCTGTATCACTGAATCCAAAATTATCTCTGATATTTGAATACAAAATATTCTCTGTTTTAAATTGTTTTTCACAAGGAACCTTTAAAATAGTTACACATTAAAAAAATGTATAGGCTATTTTATGAAACTTTTGCTCTTTGTATTTTCTGTTTCATATACTTAGTGTTTTTGGCTTTTTTTCTTTTTTGTGTCTGTAGGTTTTTCTGGATTTTATTTGAGTTCTACCAATAGTTATTCTTCTCAGCATTCTATTATACAATTATAGTAAGCGACCCTTAACATACTCATAACATTTACAGAATAAATGGTTCTTTATCCAATGATTTCTCAGAAAAAACTAATCCTTGGGTGTGGAAGTGGGATTCCTCAGCTAAATGCATGTTTGACATAGCCAGGTACCTGAATAGACAGTTGTTCCACTACTGAAAATTGTCTGAGTGGAATGCCTAAGCACTCATGGTGGTCTTAAAAGAAAGTAAGAGGCATCTGACAGGATCCTCCAAGCAGTTCAGCTATCTAATCGGACCATCTGAATTCCTTAGTGAAAGATAAGAAAAAACCCTGCCTACCCATTAGGGCAGTCACTCAATTGTAATAAAGCAGATGTTTAAACAAGGTACACATAGCTATGTCTGTCAGTCTGTCATGTAGTGAAGAGGTGGAGGTGCACCGGAGGAGGGGGTAGGAGGGACAGATGAGGGAGAGGAAGCAAAGAATCCTGCTGGACTTGAGTGTGTGAGCAATAGAGGCAATAGCTTAAAATAAGGTGGCAGCCCAAGACACTGTTGCAAGTCTGAAACAGTAGCTGCCATTTGCTGATTTTGAAAGATATCCAGAGAGAAAGACTGGGTCAGTGCTAGTGAACCACGACTGAGAGAGACAACATATTTTACACTCCCTGTCTTTCACATACCTTATTTTTGTGAGCACTAGGAGCATTTGGCCAGGATATATAAGTTTTTGTGGTGCATATTGAGACAATACTTTTCCTAAGGAGCTATTTTTGTTTATTTGTTTGGCTGTGATGTAATGGAAAGTATGTGTTTTATGTTTGGTACTGGACATATCATTCGGTCTCTCTGAGGTCTGATTTCCTCAGCTGTAAAATGATGACAGTAATACTTTGAAGAACTAGAAATTATGTGTGTAAAATGCATGACAGATAGAGCCATCATTAGTTTTGATGGTGTTTTCTCTTGGTAGTTGTTGAGATTGTTGTCGGGATGACCTACTTTGTGGTTAGTGTGGGACTCCAAAGAGAGAACTCTTCATGACAATTTAATAGGAATACCTAAAAACCTGAAAATGGACTCAACCCAATGTGTTTGGAAGAAGAGACTGTAACTACGGAACAACTGGAGTGTCTGCTAAGGGATGTTTGCATTTAGAGATATCTAAGCAATGTGCTAGACTGCCTCACAGTCCATTTTACCAGAGGGATGCTCTGGGAGGAGTTAACATACAGACTCACGTGGGTGCACACATAAATGTTTTGTAAGTTGATGGATGTCCATGGGGAGGGGGCTACATCTGGCTTTGTGCAGGCATCTGTTCCATGCAAACTACTTACCTGCTTATGGGAAAATATAAATCTTAGAATAATAGGACAACTTTCAGGTATATTGTTATATTCAACATCAAGGCTTCAAAATCTTACAGTACAGCCCTAGAGAATCCATAGATGGGCTTGAGAGGGTCCTTGGAACCCATGAACACTGAAATTTTTTGTGTGCATTTTCCTCGGCTGAATTTTCATAGTTTCTATTTTCAGAAAGTTTCCTGGTCATAAGAAAGTTAAGAATTTCTGTACCGTGGTATCAAATAAGATAAGATAAAGAAAACTGACTGATCTTAAAAGATTTTGGATATCTGATATTTAGTGGACAGGTGGTCTGTTTCAACTGGATCTATTTATCCTTTGAGTTACCATCACCAGCAAGTGAATAGCAGTAAAACAGGTTGTAAAATATCAACTTGAAATATTCCCTACTGTTCCCATGTAGCTTTTGTTTTTTCAAGCTCTCTTCCTGTTTGGTTCCTCTTTGGTTTCTAAATTTTCTAAATTGAATTATAATCAGTTTTCAGGTACTGAGAGAAACTGATAAAGATGAGTTATATCAGAGAAAATAGAATAAAAAGATAGCTAGCTGGCTGAAAAGGACTATAGAGAGTTTTGTGGGAGTTGACAAAGAAATCTGTAACATTAGGCATAAAATAGTTTGAGGACTGTTGAAATAAAGGCTGACTCACAGAAGTTCCTGCAAGACAAACTGTGTGCCAGTTCTTTACTTTGAAGAATCAAAAGCAGTAATTCCTACATTATGATTTTGGGGGAAATATCTCTTTAAGAATTCAGCACTGAGTGTAGAAACTTGAAAATTAAAAAAAGAAATTTGCATTGAGATAGAATTAGAGAACATATATTACATTTAAACCTGTTTTACATATATTATTTAATCTTCACAAGCACCCAATGATAAAAATATGCTTTCATCTCAACTTTAATGATGAGGAAATTGATAATTAGGTAGATTAGGCTACTTGACAGAAGTATGACCATAAATCATAAAGCCAGGAATCAAACTCAACTGATTCATTATGCTATTGACAAAGAAGGGACTGTAAAATCTCAAACTACATAAGTAGCTAGGGGATATAGTATAGCTCTGTTGATGATTAATAATGATAATGCCATTACTAAATATTATACTTGCTAATGAATAAAGTATTATTGCTGCAATAATGATACTGACTAGCACTAAGATGTCCAAAACAAGAATCATTCATGATTCTTTGCCTTTCTGCCTGTGTTTACAAATCATTCTCACCTCCCACAGTGGATGCTATATTATTTTAAATTCCCTTCATGGGTTTCAACATAGTATTGTTTAATTTTAAGCAGTTCTAACATTGTTTTTGTAAGATGCATTTGAAGACTTGTACTGGTAAGCTTCAATAAATTTGGGAGGTCATTGTAACCTTTCATTTTGGTCTGGGAGATATGTACTCTGAAGTCTGAGGGAGAGATTGGCATCACAATGGCAGAGTCATATACATAATGAAATAAAAAGGTAATGAAGTGTCATATTGCTCCATTAGAGAAAAAAGGAGAAACTATTACCTTTCATGATTGGTATATTACAAGGGAAATGGGCGTTTTTCTGATGTATTTTTTATGAACCTAACTGCTGATTCAGAAGAATGTTTTGAAGTATAGTTAAATATGAGGAAAATAATACGTCTGCAAAACTCCAAGCAATAAAACATTGTTGAACACTGTAGTGAATATTTTTAATATTACTGACGTCTACTTAATTTATTCTTTTACTCACATATTTACTCAACAGACATTCAGTGACCACATACTATGTATTAGGACCTGTGTTTGACACCACAAATAATTTAAAAATGAAATAGAACACTACCAAATGTAAAATAGATAGCTAGTGGGAAGCAGCCACATAGCACAGGGAGATCAGCTCGGTGCTTTGTGTCCACCTAGAGGGGTGGGATAGGGAGGATGGGAGAGAGACGCAAGAGGGAGGACATATGGGGATGTATGTATATGTAGAGCTGATTCACTTTGTTATCCAGCAGAAACTAACACACCATTGTAAGGCAATTATACTCCAATAAAGATGTTAGAAAAAAATGAAATAGAGAACTTTGAAAGAGCTTAAAGTTTCTCCCAATCACAGGAAAATAGGCTGTAAATGGGAACATATTTTTCTGTGTAACATTGTGGAATTATGTGACTGCAGAATCAGAGTTGTTTAGCTGCTTCTGGGTTTCTGATAGAAACTGGGTGCATTCAAGAAGATGTGATGTCACCACAATGCTGAGATCCTAATCTATCGATATCTTAGTGTGATGCTTCCACAACCTTCCAACAAATCATTATTTCTCTCTTCCTTTTCTTCGACCTAATGATAGTAGCATTTATGGTCAGGGTAAAACTAGGAGTGAAAAGTAGATATAGTATTTTGCTTAATTCATCCCTGATTTTTCAAGAATGCCTCCCCTCCTTTTTTTTTTTTTTTGCTAAAATCAGTGAAGACATCTTAGTCAATTCACTTAACTTCTTTGAATTTTGAGACTTTTGACTATGTCCTCCTTTTTCAAATAGTTTTTCCTAGACTCTAATATAAACATTCATTCTCCTAATTTTATTACCTTCTGGATCCTCTTCCTATTGTCCATTGTCTGAAAACTAATGTTTCCTTTATCTTTGCTGTATGTCAAGAGGTAGGGTAAATCTGGTCCTTGTTTTTCCAGCAAGGAGGGAAGCAGAAGTTTGAGTAATCTTTTAAAGTACTAAAAACAATTATATTGTCGTTGAAGAAACGTTCAGCATGAATGTACGGTTGGCCCTCTGTATTCCTGGGTTTCACATCTGTGGGTTTGACATCCAGGGATTCAGCCAACCAGAGATGGGTCTGGAATTGGTTGATTCCCCAGATGGAAGACAGGTAGATATGGAGGGCCAACTGTATTCATTATATCAATACTACACCCTTTCATATAAGGGACTTGAGCATCTGTGGATTTTGATATCTGCAAGGGATCCTGAAGTAATCCCTTGCAGATACCAAGGGATGACTATACTTATTTCTATAGCTACTCCAGCTTTCTTTTATTGGTGTTAGCATTGTGTATCTTTCTCCATCCTTTCACTTTTTATGTATATGTCTTTATATTTAAAGTGGATTTCTTGTAGAGAACATAAAATTGGCTCTTATTTTTTGATCCAGTATGATAATGTGTCTTTTTTTTTTTTGGAGTATTTAGATCATTGACATTTAAAGTTATTTATTGACATAGTTGGATTAATATCTGCCATATTTGTTACTGTTTTCTATGTATTACCCTTGTTGTTGGTTCCTGTTTTGTCTTAAACTAGTTTCTGCCTTTTTCGTTTTAATTAAACATTTTATGATTCCATTTTCTCTCCATTCTGAGCATATTCATTTAACTTTTTAAAAAACTTTTAAAGATGTTTGCCATAGAGTTTGCAATATACATTTATAATTAATTCAGGTCACTTCCAAGTAACAGTATACCACTTCAGGGTATTTCAGGTACCTTCTAATAATACAGTATTCCTAATTCCTCCTTCTCATCCCTTGAATCATTGGCTGTCATTTATTTCACTTATACATAAGTTATAATAGATACATTGCTGCTATTGAACAAATTATTACCTGTTAGATCAACTAAGTATAAAAAAATAAAAGTTAAAAAAATATTTAACTTATTCCTCCTCTAATGCTCTTCCTTTCTTTATGTAGATTTGATTTTCTGATCTATATCATTTTTCTTTTCTTTGAAAAACTTCTTTTAACATTCCTGTGAAGGCAGGTCTACTGGAAACTAATTCCCTCAGTATTTGTTTGAGGAAGTCTTTAGTTGTCTTTCTCTTTTGAGGGACAATTTTGCAGGATACAGAATTCTAGGTTTTTAATTTTAATTTCAACACAAATATTTCACTCCACTTTCTTTTTGCTTGCATGCATGCTTTCTGAGAATTTGTATATAATCCTTACTTATCTTTGCTCTTCTATATATGTAAGGTATCTTTTTCCTCTGGCTTCTTTCAAGATGTTTTTATCTTTGACTTTCTGCAGTTTGAATATGATATGTAAGTGTATGGTTGTTTTTGTTTTTGCTTTTGCTTTTTTTGCGTTAATCCTGTTTGGTGTTTTCTAAGCCTCTGGGATCTGTGGTTTAGTCTCTGACGTTAATTTAGGGAAATTCTTAGTCATTATTGTTTCAAATATTTCTTCTTTCTCTCTTCTCTTTCTGATATTCCCATTACACATGTTACGTCTTTTGTTGTTATTCCACAGTTTTGGATATTCTGTTCCTTTTTTTCCTCTTTGCTTTTCAGTTTCTATTGACATGTCTTCAAGCTCAGAGATTCTTTCCTCAGTCACGTCTAGTCTACTAATGAGCTTATCAAAGGCATTCTTCATTTGTGTTACAGTGGTTTTGACCTCTAGCATTTCTTTTTTATTCTTTCTCAGAATTTCCATCTCTCTGCTTACGTTTCCTATCTGTTCTTGCATGTTGTCTACTTTTTTCAGAGTCCTTAGCATATTAATTATAGTTGTCTTAAATTCCTGGTGTGATAATCCCAACATCCCTGCCATTACGTGCATCTAGTTCTGATGCTTACTCTGTTTCTTCAAACTGTGTTTTTTGCCTTTTAGTATCTTGGCAATTTTTGTTGTTGTTGAAAGCCGGACATAATGCATTAGATGAAAGGAACTGTGGTAAATAGGCCTTTGGTAATGTGGTGGTAAGGTGTGGGAAGAGGGGGAAAGTTTTATAGTACTATAATTAGGTCTCAGTCTTTTAGTAAGCGGTACCTCTGTGTTGTGATCTTCACAAGTGATTTTCGTGCCTGCCGCCCCTTAGGTGGGACAGGATGGCTAAAGGAGTCTGGAGTTGCATATTTCCCTTCTCCTAGGTTGGTTATGCCCTGATATTACCCCAGTAGTTTAGGTTCTGCTAAAATAGTTTCTCTTGAGGTCAGGCCTTGTTAAGAATAGAATGCTCTGATGTATTTCAAAATGGTTACTTTCCCCCTCCCCCTGCTGGAAGCAGAAGGGAATTTTTCTCTGACATTCACTGAGAACTTGGTAGAGCTCCTGGCGGTAGAACTCACAAAAGTGTTAGGCCCTTCTGGAATTTTTAACTCTCAGACTTGTCCATGTTGAGACAACAACTGGCAGTTTGTCAGTTACAGTTCAGGTTTTTCTACTCTGTACTGCTTCCCAGGGAAGTTTCTATTCATAGGTTTCTGCTCTAGTAAGTTGTGATTTTCTGTTTCTGCCTGTCTGTCTCTCCAATTTTGGGGGAAGCAGTTTGCCCTATGGTCTCACTTCTCTAATGGATCTAAGAAGAGTTGCTGATTTTTCAGTTTGTTCAGATTTTTATTTGTTAGGGTGGAATAATGACTTCCAACCTCTTTACCTGACAGAATGAAAACTAGAAGTCTCCAAAAGTTTATATAATTATACGTAGATTATTCACATCTAATGCTCTTTTGTGATGCTGATATTTCTAGTTTTACCAGACTTTAGCATTTTAGAGAATATGGCAAAGAATTCCCTGTGTTCCATGCAGAGGGAATAGCATGACTAGCACTGTCTGCATAATTAAGCCAACTCATTTTCTGAATGCCTATATGTATCAGGCATGACTCTAGGTATTTTGACATATATTATCTCATTTAATTTCTGTGTAACTCTCCATTTTTACATGAGAAGGACATCGGTTGAGGGAAGTTATGCTAATGTTTTCTGTTAACTTATGCTGTTGGTAGATGACAGAGTCAGGTGAACTTGGTCTTTCTGACTTATGTTATTCCCAATTGATAATCATTCTTCTCATCTGAGTATTTCTTTTTTTCTGATTTTTTAAATTTAATTTTATTTATTGTTTTATACAGAAGTTTCTTATTAGTTATCCATTTTATACACATCAGTGTATACATGTCAATCCCAATCGCCCAATTCATCACACCACCACCCCGACCCGCTGCCGTTTTCCCCTCTTGGTGTCCATACGTTTTTTCTCTACTTCTGTGTCTCAATTTCTGCTCTGCAAACTGGTTCATCTGTACCATTTTCTAGGTTCCACATAAATACGTTAATATACGATATTTGTTTTTCTCTTTCTGACTTACTCTGTATGACAGTCTCTAGATGCATCCACGACTCTACAAATGACCCAGTTTCTTTCCTTTTTATGGCTGAGTAATATTCCATTGTATATATGTACCACAACTTCTTTATCCATTCGTCTGTCCATGGGCATTTAGGTTGCTTCCATGACCTGGATATTGTAAATGGTGCTGCAATGAACATTGGGGTGCATGTGTCTTTTTGATTTATGGTTTTCTCTGGGTATATGCCCAGTAGTGGGATTGCTGGGTCATATGGTAATTGTTTTTAGTTTTTTAAGGAACCTCCATACTGTTCTCCATAGTGGCTGTATCAATTTACATTCCCACCAACAGTGCAAGAGGGTTTCCTTTTCTCCACACCCTCTCCAGCATTTGTTGTTTGTAGATTTTCTGATGATGCCCATTCTCACTGGTGTGAGGTGATACCTCATTGTAGTTTTGATTTGCATTTCTCTAAAAATTAGTGTTGTTGAGCAGCTTTTCATGTGCTTCTTGGCCATCTGTATGTCTTCTTTGGAGAAATGTCTATTTAGGTCTTCTGCCCATTTTTGGATTGGGTTGTTTGTTTTTTTAATATTGAGCTGCATGAGCTGTTTATACATTTTGGAGATTAATCCTTTGATGATTCGTTAGCAAATATTTTCTGCCATTCTGAGGGTTGTCTTGTCTTCTTGTTTATGGTTTCCTTTGCTGTGCAAAAGCTTTTAAGTTTCATTAGGTCCCATTTGTTTATTTTTGTTTTTATTTCCATTACTGTAGGAGTTGGATCAAAAAAGATCTTGCTGTGATTTATGTCAAAGAGTGTTCTTCCTATGTTTTCCTCTAAGAGTTTTATAGTGCCTGGTCTTAGATTTTCGTCTCGAATCCATTTTGAGTTTATTTTTGTGTATGGTGTTAGGGAGTGTTCTAATTTCATTCTTTTACATGCAGCTGTCCAGTTTTCCCAGCACCACTCATTGAAGAGACTGTCTTTTCTCCATTGTATATCTTTGCCTCATTTGTCATAGACTAGTTGACCATAGGTGCGTGGGTTTATCTTGGGGCTTTCTATCTTGTTCCATTGATCTATGTTTCTGTTTTTGTGCCAGTACCATATTGTCTTGATTACTGTAGCTTTGTAGTATAGTCTGAAGTCAGCAAGTCTGATTCCTCCAGCTCCGTTTTTTTCCCTCAAGACTGCTTTGGCTATTCGGGGGTCTTCTGTGTCTCCATACAAATTTTAAGATTTTTTGTCTAGTTCTGTAAAAAATGCCATTGGTAATTTGATAGGGATTGCATTGAATCTGTAGATTGCTTTGGGTAGTATAGTCATTTTCACAATATTGATTCTTCCAGTCCAAGAACATGGATATCTCTCCATCCATTGGTATCATCTTTAATTTGTTTCATCAGTGTCTTATACTTTTCTGCCTACAGGTCTTTTGTCTCCCTAGGTAGGTTTATTCCTAGGTATTTTATTATTTTTGTTGCAATGGTAAATGGGAGTGTTTCCTTAATTTCTCTTTCAGATTTTTCATCATTAGTGTATAGGAATGCAATAGATTTGTGTGCATTAATTTTGTAGCCTGCAACTTTAACAGATTCATTGATTAGGTCTAGTAGTTTTCTGGTGGAATCTTTAGGATTCTCTATATATAGTATCATGTCATCTGCAAACAGTGACAGTTTTATTTCTTCTTTTCCAACTTGGATTCCTTTTATTACTTTTTCTTCTCTGATTGCCGTGGCTTGGACTTCCAAAACTATGTTGAATAATAGTGGTGAGAGTGGACATCCTTGTCTTGTTCCTGATCTTAGAGGAAGTGCTTTGAGATTTTCACCATTGAGAATGATGTTTGCTGTGGGTTTGTTGTATATGGCCTTTATTATGTTGAAGTAGGTTCCCTCTGTGCCCACTTTCTGGGGAGTTTTTATCATAAATCAGTGTTGAATTTTGTCAAAAGCTTTTTCTGCGTCTATTGACATGATCATATGGTTTTTATTCTTCAATTTGTTAATATGGTGTATCACATTGATTGATTTGCATATACTGAAGAATCGTTGCATCCCTGGGATAAATCCCACTTGATCATGGTGTATGATCCTTTTAATGTGTTGTTGGATTCTGTTGGCTAGTATTTTGTTGAGGATTTTTGCATCTATGTTCATCAGTTATATTGGTCTGTAATTTTCTTTTTTTGTAGTATCTTTGTCTGGCTTTGGTATCAGGGTGATGGTGGCCTCATAGAATGAATTTTGGAGTTTTCCTTCCTCTGTAATTTTTTGGAAGAGTTTGAGAAGGATGGGTGTTAGCTCTTCTCTAAATGTTTGATAGAATTCACCTGTGAAGCCATCTGGTCCTGGACTTTTGTTTGTTTGAAGATTGTTAATCACAGGTTCAATTTCATTACTTGTGATTGGTCTGTTTATACTTTCCATTTCTTCCTGGTTCAGTCTTGGAAGGTTATAACTTTCTAAGAGTTTGTTCATTTCTTCCAGTTTGTCCATTTTATTGCCATAGAGTTGCTTGTAGTAGTCTGTTAGGATGCTTTGTATTTCTGTGGTGTCTGTTGTACCTTTTCCTTTTTCAGTTCTAATTTTATTGATTTGAGTCCTGTCCCTCTTTGTCTTGATGGGTCTGGCTAATGGTTTATCAATTCTGTTTATCTTCTCAAAGAACCAGCCTTTAGTTTTATTGATCTTTGTTATTGTTTTGTTTCTATTTCATTTATTTCTGCTCTGATCTTTATGGTTTCTTTTCTTCTGCTAACTTTGGGTTTTGTTTGTTCTTCTTTCTCTAGTTCCTTTAGGTGTAATGTTAGATTGTTTATTTGAGATTTTTCTTGTTTCTTTAGGTAGGCTTGTGCAGCTATAATCTTCCCTCTTAGAACTGCTTTTGGTGCATCCCATAGGTTTTAGATCATCATGTTTTCATTGTCCTTTGTCTCTAGGTATTTTTTGATTTCCTCTTTGATTTCTTCAGTGATCTCTTGGTTATTTAGTACCATATTGTTTAGCCTCCATGTGTTTGTGTTTTTTATGTTTTTTTTCCTGTAATCAACTTCTAATCTCATAGCGTTGTGGTCAGAAAAGATGCTTGATATGATTTCAATTTTCTTAACTTTACTGAGGCTTGATTTGTAACACAAGATGTGATCTGTCCTGGAGAATGTTCTGTGTGCACTTGAGAAGAAAGTGCAATCTGCTTTTTTTGGATGGAATGTCCTATAAATATCAATTAAATCTATCTGGTCTGTTGTGCCATTTAAAGCTTGTGTTTCCTTATTAATTATCTGTTTGGATGATCTGTCCATTGGTGTAAGTGAGGTGTCAAAGTCTCCCGGTATTATTGTGTTACTGTCGATTTCCTCTTTTAGAGCTGTTAGCAGTTGCCTTATGTATTGAGGTGGTCCTATGTTGGGTGCATATATATTTATAATTGTTATATCTTCTTCTTGGATTGATCCCTTGATCATTATGTACTGTCCTTCCTTGTCTCTTGTAACATTCTTTATTTTAAAGTCTATTTTATCTGATATGAGTATTGCTACTCCAGCTTTCTTTTGATTTCCACTTGCATGGATTATATTTTTCCATCCCCTCACTTTCAGTCTGTATGTGTCCCTAGGTCTGAAGTTGGTCTCTTATAGACAGCATATATGTGGGTCTTGTTTTGTATCCATTCAGCAAGCCTGTGTCTTCTGGTCGGAGCATTTAATCCATTCACATTTAAGGTAATTATTGATATATATGTTCGTATGACCATTTTCTTAATTGTTTTGGGTTTGTTTTTGTAGGTCCTTTCCTTCTCTTGTGTTTCCCACTTAGAGAAGTTCCTTTAGCAATTTTTTAGAGCTGGTTTGGTGGTGCTGAACTCTCTTAGCTTTTGCTTGTCTGTAAAGCTTTTAATTTCTCCATCGAATCCAAAGGAGATTCTTGCTGGGTAGAGTAATCTTGGTTGTAGGTTCTTCCCTTTCAGCACTTTAAGTATATCATGCCACTCCCTTCTGGCTTGTAGAGTTTGTGCTGAGAAATCAGTTGTCAACCTTATGGGAGTTCCTTTGTATGTTATTTGTCGTTTTTCCCTTGCTGCTTTCAATAATTTTTCTTTGTTTTTAATTTTTGCCAATTTGATTACTGTGTTTCTCGGCGTGTTTCTCCTTTGGTTTATCCTGTTTGGGACTCTCTGTGCTTCCTGGCCTTGGGTGGCGATTTCCTTTCCCATGTTAGGGAAGTTTATGACTATAATCTCTTCAAATATTTTCTCAGGTCCTTTCTCTCTCTCTTCTCCTTCTAGGACCCCTATAATGCGAATGTTGTTGTGTTTAATGTTGTCCCAGAGGTCTCTTATGTTGTCTTCATCTTCATTTCTTTTCATTCTTTTTTCTTTATTCTGTTCCGCAGCAGTGAATTCCACCATTCTGTTTTCCAGGTCACTTATCTGTTCTTCTGCCTCAGTTATTCTGCTATTGATTCCTTGTAGTGTATTTTTCATTTCAGTTACTGTATGGTTCATCTCTGTTTGTTTTTTAATTTTTCTAGATCTTTGTTAAACATTTCTTGCATCTTCTCTATCTTTGCCTCAATTTTTTTTCTGAGGTTCTGGATCATCTTCACTATCATTATTCTGATTTCTTTTTCTGGAAGATTGCCTATCTCCATTTCATTTAGTTATTTTTCTAGGGTTTTATCTTGTTCCTTCATCTGGTACATAGCCTTCTGCCTTTTCATCTTGTGTGTCTTTCTGCAAATGTGGTTTTTGTTCCACAGGCTGCAGGATTGTAGTTCTTCTTGCTTCTGCTGTCTGCCCTCTGGTGGATGAGGCTATCTGACAGGCTTGTGTCAGTTTCCTGATGGGAGGGACTGGTGGTGGGTAGAGCTGGCTGTTGCTCTGGGGTTAGAGCTCAGTAAAACTTTAATCCACTTGTCTGCTTTGGGTGTGGCTGAGTTCCCTCCCTGTTGTTTGTTTGGCCTGAGGTGACCCAATACTGGAGCCTACCTGGGCTCTTTG
This sequence comes from Orcinus orca, assembly GCF_937001465.1. Classification (NCBI taxonomy): domain Eukaryota; kingdom Metazoa; phylum Chordata; class Mammalia; order Artiodactyla; family Delphinidae; genus Orcinus; species Orcinus orca. The sequence continues at coordinate 49,866,534 of NC_064564.1, read as the reverse complement.
GTGGGTCTAATGACAGACTCTGGAAGGGCTCACGCCAAGGAGTACTTCCCAGAACTTCTGCTGCCAGTGTCCTTGTCCTCACGGTGAGGCACAGCCACCTCCCGCCTCTGCAGGAGACCCTCCAACACTGGCAGGTAGGTCTGGTTCAGCCTCCTGTGGGGTCACTGCCCCTTCCCTTGGGTCCCAGTGCGCACAGTACTTGGTGTGTGCCCTCCAAGAGTGGAGTCTCTGTTTCCCCCAGTCCTTTCGAAGTCCTGCAATCAAATCCCGCTAGCCTTCCAAGTCTGATTCTCTAGGAATTGCTCCTCCCATTGCCGGACCCCCAGGTTCAGAAGCCTGACGTGGGGCTCAGAACCTTCACTCCAGTGGGTGGTCTTCTGTGGTATAAGTGTTCTCCAGTTTGTGAGTCACCCACCCAACAGTTATGGGATTTGATTTTATTGTGATTGCCCCCCTTCTGCCATCTCATTGTGGCTTCTCCTTTGTCTTTGCATGTGGGGTATCTTTTTTGGTGAGTTCCAATGTCTTCCCGATGATGATTGCTCAGCAGTTAGTTGTGATCTTGTGTTCTCGAAAGAGGGAGTGAGAGCATGTCCTTCTACTCAGCCACCTTGAACCAATCTCTCTCTTTCTTTTTCATTTGCTTAAAATAGTCACAGTTGTCTTTGGCTTTCCAGAGGTGAAAGGATTATCCTGACAATCTTAAGTATAATGAGAAGAAAAAGAAGATTGTCACAAAATTCTGACATTTTGTCATGATTATTAGAATGAGGAATTATAAGGCTACTAAAAATAAGTAGTAAATATTATTTCTCTAAAATTATATTAATGGCCCATGCACCTTGAGACACAACTATCAATATTATTCTACACTCACTGATCCCTAATTAATCTACCTCCCCTGCGCCTATTTATTTTCTTTAATTACTGAAGGATAAATTACCATATTTTTATTGTTGATTGATATTCCTTCTGTATATCTCGTTTGGATGCTCAGAAATTATAAGTTAACGATAGTTTTAGTATGGGGAGGTTACAAGAGCTCAGATGAAAAGTGGGAAAGAGAATGTAATCTTCAGTCAATGTATTTTTATAGCCTTGTAGTTGTTATAGTCCTTCCAAAATTGTCGCAAGGTTGTTCCTGAGTCGTCACTTGCCTTTACTGCCTGATGAAAAGTGTGACGTAGATAATATTTATTGAAAGTTGCTGTAACTCCCTGGTTACATCCCATCCATAGGTTGGATGAACAATGTAGTTATTTGGTGGCAGATGCACTACTTTGCTGTTGTTGAAAGTCGTCCATGAATGGGGGGTGGCCCGAAGCATTGTCTCGCAGCAAAAAAAAAGTTAAATGGGACGTCCTTCTCCAAGCAATATTTCTCTACCTCTGGGATAAAGTGGTGGCAAAAAGAGTCCTGGAAAATGGACTGTGTACCCCAGGCTTTGGGGTTACTCTTCTACACAGCAGGAAGAGAGCCCTCGGCTATGTTTTTAAGGGCTCTTGGGTTCCATGAATGATAAACTAAGAGAGCTTCAGCTTCGTATTGCTATAAGCATTGCCACCGAGCAACAGAGTTAACCTATCCTTTGTTGCTTTATAGCCTGGCATCCACTTTTCCTCCTTACTGATGTAACTTCAGTCTGGCACCCTCTTTCAGTACAGTCCTGTCTCATCCACATTAAAAACCTGCTTGGCTAAATATGCACCTTCATCAATAATTTCTCAAAGCGTTTCAGGAAATTCCTGGGTAGCTACCGTACCTGCACTTGCTGCCTCGCCACTTACTTTTATGTTGTGAAGGTTGGCTCTAGCCTTGAACTGATGAAACCAGCCATGGCTGGCATTGAAAGATGTGCCCACTGATTCTTCCCTGTGTTTCTTCTTCAAGTCTTCTTAAAGGCTTTTAGATTTCTCTTGAATCAGCATTAAGCTGAGTGGAGCTTGACGCTGATGCTGATCCTGCATCCGCACACTGAGAAGTTTCTCCATCACCTCCATCACTTTTCCACGCTTCTTTGATATTATTGTCTACATCATTGGCACAGCAGACTTCACATGTTCTATGATCTTGTCCTTGTTCTTTAGAATCTTGCTGATGGTTGAATGACTCATGTTATAAGGACGAGTGACGTCTGTTAGGTGAGCTGACGCGAGTTGTGAAAGAACTCACCCTTAACCCTTAAGTTGCCTTCCTTCCTTGCCAATAACCTTAAATAAGTAAGGCGGTATAGTAGAAAGAGCATGAACTTTCGTTTAAGGCAAATCTGGATTTATATATCAACTTTGTACATCTGTTATTTCAAAATAGCAGGCATGGTAACTATCTCACAGGAATGTTATGGGGATTAAATAAGATGCTATAAGTAAACTACCTAGCATGGTTATTGGCATAAAATAGATATTTGATGAATGTTTGTTCATTAAATAAATTAATGAAAATTTATATAAAAATTAAGGCAGCCATCTTAAGCAGGGTGAAGAGTTAAAGAGCAATGTAAAAAATACCTGCATCGTGGTCTCTGTAGTGAAATGAACTGTTTTTCATAGTCCCCTAAAATGACCCCATATGCCCGGGAGACCTGTCATACCATGATCCCTTCTAGGCCTTTTGCATTTCTCTCATACATGTTTATTGATTATCTATTCAGTGATCAAGACACTGAGAACAACAGTGGGAAACAAAATTGCCCTATTTCCCATCCTTATGGGAGGAGATAGGCATTAAATAATTATAATCACACAGATGAACTATAACAGGCTTGTATATGAAAAAGGAAGAGCAGAGGAATGAGCAAATAAGATTGAGAGAAGTAGGAGAAAAAATAGGAAGTTATGGTGTTATGGAAGTCAAGAGAAGAGAATTTTTAGTACATGTAACTGTGTTGAATATTGCTGAGAGGTCAAGCAGGTGAATAATGGAAAGAGTCCTTGACCTGGCAGCATAGGAGTCATTAGTGACCTTACTAAATGTTGTTGGTGGACAGAGGGAATAAAGACCTGTTTGATGTGACTAGGGACTTAATACTAGATGAGGAAGTGAAGACAAATGTCAGACTGTTTCTGAGATTTGGCTGTGAAAGAGAGAGTAAGAAGGAATGGTGTATTAAGAGGGTTGAGAAAGGACTTTGCAAGGTAGCAGATACGTATTTTGGTGGCTTATGGCATGAGATCAGTCAGGAGTAAGAGACTAAAGAGATAGTGTGAAGAGAGGGGATACCTGCTTTTCCCCAATCAGAATCTCTCCTCTTGCTTTCCATTCCAAATCAAACTTCTAATATCCGTATCTCAGTTGAGAATCTGACAGTCTCAAACTACTGACACAGAGACATGTCTCTTCATCTGAGTAGTGTGTGAAGCTTGATAAACTTCATTTCACTGAAAAGGAGAGCAGATACTTGAATAGGGCAGAAACTTCCCTCAGCTAAAATAAAGTTGGACATATATTTTAAAATACACAAGCTTAAATAATTTTGGGGTAGGTAGTATCTAAAACTCATTCCACTCAATTGAGTTTTAAAAAATTTTTACAGATACAGGAAATATTGAGAGAACCCCTGAGAAGCTTGGAATTTTGAAGACTATAGAACCTTACTTCACCTGTTTTAGGATTTCAAATGATAGAAGCCCTTACTGATAATAATATGGATTTTGCCTTTAGACTTGATAAGCCTTGTGCTTCTGAATTCATTATTGATTCATGAAGACTTGAATGGTCTCTGAGGTGTTTAACACTTGCCGTGTGGTGACTACCAAGTAGGGAAAACATATTTGTTTTGTCCCCTTAGTTATTAGACATTTCTCAATTCAGTGAGAATTCTGAAGATGCTATAAGAAGAAAATGAATTGAAGAATATGAATTATTATTATTGAACCAAAATGGCTGGAGGTGTTACTTTTTTTGGCCTTATTTTCTCATCCTGTTTCAGAACATTGTTTTTGTTAAAACGTGAATATAGACATTATGAATTGTAATCTTATCAGTAGAGAAAACTAATCAACACCAAGGTCACGAACTCTAAAGATTCTGTAGTTCTGCGTTCATTTCCTACCGTAGTAGACTTCAGACACTTCAGAGGCTTGGTCTCAGTTTTGCAGATTTGTTTTATGAATCAGGAGGTTTTATATTGATATTAGCATAGAACCATAGAATTTTAAGCTAGTAAGAGGCTAGTAATCCTTTATGGCGCTCAGTCTAACTGGGGGGTTGACATGTTATGTAAAATTGTGTTGTTCACATGTGCATATATTTCCGATCTCATAGACTTTATCCAATTCTTAAAGTAACTGACATGAAAAAAAAAGCATCTAAAAGTACATTTTATAGAGGAGGAAACGAGTGCCTTGGGAACCAAGGCCTTTTCCCAAATCACACAAAATTTTAGTGGGATGAGTTTGTATTATTATGGCGTTCATTTCATTCTGAAGTCCATAAAATCAAACTAGAGATATTAAGACTTTTTTTTTTACTGTTAAAGTCATTTATCAGGCTCATTGTGTCTGCTGCATCGCTTTACTGTACTATTTGGGTGCTTTGGCAGAGCTTTAAATTTTTTTAATGAGAAAAATTCAGAAAGTAAGGGGAGATAGATATCTTTGCCTTACTGGGAAAAATAAAGAAACAGCTATTAAAATGAAGTTTATCAAATTAGGTGCTGAGAGGAAAGGTACGTTAGCATTTTGCATTGCACTAACCCCAAGCTAACATGATCAGTTCAAACCTGAGAAGTGGAATGTGTCCACTCTTTTTGTGTTTTTCTGTTTCAGAAGTGAATAGACATCTCGATAGAGCCCAGCTGCTATTTCCATTGACTTAATGAGTTTCTTAGTGCACCCCATTGTGCCTCAGTATTAGAGAAACATATGGCACATTTAACTCTTAACTATGGATTTATCTGACTTTTTATTGTGTATTTTCCACCTCTGACCCTATAGGTTCTTTAAGAAATCACATATATATGTGTGTGTGTGTATATATATATATGATAATATGATTCTATAATACATGCCAGTTGTGCTATTCAAATGGATATATGAACGAAATAGCTTTTTCTTCTTAAATGTTGCCAATAACTGTATGTTCTAGAAGAAAACTAAAAACAACATAAAACCCCTCATTTTAAAGCAATTGTGAATGTTTTAAGACCTTTTTTTTTTACATCTTTATTGGAGTGTAATTGCTTTACAATGGTGTGTTAGTTTCTGCTTTATAACAAAGTGAATCAGCTATACATATACATATATCCCCATATCTCCTCCCTCTTGCATCTCCCTCCCATCCTCCCTATCCCACCCCTCTAGGTGGTCATAAAGCACCAAGCTGATCTCCCTGTGCTATGTGGCTGCTTCCTACTAGCTATCTATTTTACTTTTGGTAGTATATAGAAGTCCATGCCACTCTCTCACTTCATCCCAGCTTACTCTTCCCCCTGTCTGTGTCCTCAAGTCCATTCTCTATGTCTGCGTCTTTATTCCTGTCAGACGTTTTTTTAAAGTAATAAAAATATAGAAAAAGGTACAACAGAAAGGTTTAAAATCAGTAACTTGATCAACTAGGCAGGATATCATGAAATAATTGCATAAATGGCCTAAAAAATTAAACATGGGCATTCTTACAAAGGTATTGGGTCAATAAAAGATTTCATAAGAACAGAAATGCAATCAGTCAGGGATTCAGGAAAAATGGGAGGAGAACGTGAATAAATAGATAGGTTTCTTTATTTTTATTCTGATAATGATTTTCCTGAACCTCATTTGACAATGAATCTCAAGTTACAAGTCTTCATGTAAATCTTAATACACCATTATAGATGACTAATTAAAGTAAAGCTCCACATGAGAATTAAGTCATTCCCTGGGGCCACCTGAAAGAGCCCAATGTTAACTGCATATGGCACTGGGTTTTGATGTGCAGCTATTATTTTCCAAGCTTTGACTTTGAAGACATTGATCAAAAACTGCCACCTCCTACCATGCACAATAACTCTGTCAGAGGCCTGACAACACCTCATAACAACCACCTTATGCTCACAAAGACATGAATTTCAAAACCAAAAGATGTGAATGGCTAGGAGCCAGGGAGGAACTGATTTACCGAATTTACCTCTTATTTAGAATCCTTGTTGTGAATGGAAGCCATTTTCTTAACTCACACTGCTTTTTAATTGGAACACTTCTAATGAAAGCTCCAGAAGACAGACTGTGGCACAGGAAAAGATAGAAGAGAAAAAAGCAGACATGTATAACATCTTTCAAAGTTAATTTCATCATATTTTATAACAATAATGAACAAAAAACTATTTTCTAGATCCTGCGGCAATTCCTTATGAATAAATAGGGATTTGAGGTTATTTGAGGAATTGACTTACGTATCTTGTTTGTGTTCAGTCATTGGAATACAGTAGGAACTAACTCATTAAAATGTATCTTTTTTTGTTAACTATTTTGCTTTCCAAAAAGGGTACCTATGAACTTCTCTTTTGTCAATTTTTATTTTATGAAACTTTTAACTATTTTTTTTCTAATGCTGAATGGCAAGGTCTCACAATAGTTACCTTGAGAGGAAAAGATCACCTTTGAATAGAATGTTAGGTTTTGACAGGAGTAGAAGTTAGTATCTAATCTAACTTTAGTGGTGCTTGAAAATAAAAGGAAAACATGTTTCAAATTTCTAATGGTATAAATAAATAATAGCAAAAATTTTTGCCTTGATGTCTGTCTTATTATTTACATGGTAGGATGTGAGAAAGAAAGGGGAAAACAAAAATTCCATCATTAAACTTTAGTAAAAGAAGATATGAAAACTATGGAATTTTGAATTTCTCTTTTTAATGTCATATCTTTTTTTTTTTTAAATGGAACTGTTGTTAACTGAAAGAATAGTTACATTTTCAAGATTGCTTATGACTTAGCCAGTAAGCGCCTCTTCTGAGTAACTGTATTACGAACAACTCTACCTAACAGGTTGTTTTGTGAGTCTCTATTACAGTGGAAGCTAGCCTAACTTCTGGGGAGAAGCATGAGTGTAAAGGAGTCTGACTATTAGAGTATTTTGAGGACTTACTCTATTTAAAACTATAATTTTCTCATTTGTAAAACCAGGATAATATAATTGGCCTCAATAAGCTGATTATGAGAATTAAATGACATAATATATATAGGGCCTGAGCATAGTGCATAACACACAATAACCAGCTCTTAAAGGGTAGCTATAATAATGAGAAAGAGAGATGTTCTTCATATAACAAGATCCTTTAAGGTGGTAGAATTTTATGAAGACTTATTGATTAATGACTTGTTTCAATTAACTTATTAACAAGGATGCAATTTTTAATTCAACTTCTTACTAAAATGCTTTACCATTTAATATGTGCTATTCATTCTTTTATGATCTTTAACAGCCACGTAAAGGGCTCTCACATACTTTCAGAGTGAAACTGTATTGCTGTCTATTTAAAGACTGAATTCTGAGGAAATGTTTCCAGATACATTAATTTATGAAGGTGGATTTTATTCAGTGTAAGACAAGTCACAAAGCTTATCTCAGTGCCTGAGCATGAATTTCCTTTAAATATCCTGTGAGTTAAAAAACAAGTGTTTCATAAGTTCTGAGCCCTATTTACACAGTAGACTTAGATCTATTAGAGTAAACTAAATAAAGAGCATAGCTTTTGAACATGTGCTTATTCAATTAACCACAATGGCACCAGCGTTTCTTGTTACAGTCTTTTTAAGTCAGTAGCACTCCTTTATAAAGAATTGTTTAAATCAGCAAGTTCACAAAAGGCCATGTAATTTACCCAAAGAACCATCAGGGTATGTTACAATGATTGGAACTTTTGCCATGTTTTGCTTCAGTTCCCCCCAATCATACTCAACCAGAGATTTGCAAAATGGTAATTATCTTTCTATGAACTGAAACCTTGTAGAATTATTTTCCTAATGGAACTCTGGGTTATCACTGTTATTTCAGGAGAAAGCGGCATCAATTTCCTAGTTAAAAAAACCACTACCATTAAAAGAAAAAAATACATGGTATAATGATGAAATGAACTGCATATTAGAATTCAAATTCATATGAACTCTTCAGGAAAAAAGTTAGTAGCGTAAGTCAAAAGTTTAAAAAATATCCATAACCTTTAATTATGTACTTTCATTTATAGAAGTTTATTCTAAAGAGATAATTAGTAATTTAGAAAACATTTTCAAGCTCACATATTCACCCCTTTCTTACTTAAAACAGGGAAGAAATGACACATTATAAATATCCTTTATTAGAAGAATTAAGTAATTATTGTATGACTAAATAATGGAAAATTATGTGGCTATTAGAGATGATGTTTGCAAAAGCTATTTAAGACGGAAAATGTTTGTATCACAATATTAAATTAAAAGTTATGTATACAATATTACAACCTTTTTGTATGAAGAAAAAAGATTACAAGCAAATGCACTGACACGTTAATTCATCACATTCATAAGCAATTATGTGTTCTTAGATCTAAACATTTTGAAAAACATTGGAATACATTTACAGTGGCATGAAAGTATAACTGTAGAGTTTCGTTAGACTTTTTCTTTAAGAAAAAAAGTCAAAATACCTTATTTAATATTAAGCAAAAGTACAGAAAACAAAGGAAACAATAAACCATACTTCAAAAGAAATTACACTCCAGCTTATATAAACACCATGGAGCTAAAACTGGAAAAGATTACTTCTTAGTGCACTGGAAATAGTTTTCAAAAATTTCAGAATACAAAGGAAAAATAATGTGATACTAGTGCCTTTTCAGCCAACCGACAAGTAAGCCTTGTGGCATCCATTTATTTATTTTCAAAGATATATTGAGTGTTTACTATGCTGGGCATATAGAAATGGATATAGAAAAAAAAAGGTACTTCTCTGTTTCCTGTCTTTGTTAGTTTCTTGAGTTCTTCATTACGGGTAAGCATCCTCAACTGGTATGAAAAGGGTCATAAAGCAATAAAAGAAAACAATTCTACTCACTTTTATAGTCCTTGTCCCCTTGATAGTGGGGGAACAATGTGTATGATCTCCAGCTGGCTTTTTGCTATCTTAGACCAAGGGATTAGAGATGATGTCCTCCAAGGAAGTCCTGTTTCCTAAGATGTACAGTGCTGTGGGGAGTTACAGCTCTGGGGCAATGAATTATATCTCTCCCCAGCTGTAGGGTATTCTCAGAAGGGAGCATTTACTGGTAGATATTGGTTTTGGGGGGAGTGACATTTCTTGGCCAATTACTTATATCACCAAATACGTTCATTGTTCCTCCAATACTCCAGGAAAGACTGTGTCCCAGAGGGGGCCTATTTTTTCCCAGATCCGGGATGCCTACCCATTTGATGGGCCATAGTCCAAGGGCTGAAATTTGTCACTCTGCAGGCTGTGGCCTCTCAATCATGATAACACTCAATTGCCTTTTGAAGAGCCCTGGAGAAAGAGAAGTTCAGTTCAAACTTCCCCTCAAAACTGACAAAAAATATTAGCATACCAGCATGGTTCTGGGAAGCCTTGGAGCAGATGGGCTATATAAGGTGTGCTCATATATTCTGAAGCCGTGAAGTGAACTGCGTATGTTTATGTACAAAAGAATAAGCAATTTAGAGCCTTTCCTTCCAAATCCCCAGTCTTCTTGCCAGGACAAGCTAATAAGCATGTCCTCCTTAACTTTCCTTTACCACACGTTAGCACAAGATATTCTACCAGGAGGAGAGATGCTTTGACTGAGGCCTTAGTGGGGGTAGTAATGATGTTCTTTAGAGATCAAGAACATTAATAAAAAATAACTTCAGACTAGACTTGGCAAATGAAATGACTCACAGACTTGGAAATATCCTTGTATATGACTTAATGTTTTCAGTTGCCAGTGGGAAAAGTGAAGCTGAGAGAATAAGTGTCTTGCCTAAGATCTTTATAGCTTAGTATAAAGCTAAGAGCCAGGCCTATTTTTCAGTTGCTGATTCACACTTCCACATCTCTGTGCTGAGTGGTTGGTGTGGTGAACCAACGAGAAATGGCAGTTGACTATAAGAGTTTAAAATGAACAAGGAATTGGAATAAAAATGAATAATAATTAAAAAAGGAGATGCATACATGTTTTTGAGCTTGGGAGAAATTCTGTTAGCTTCCCTTCCTTCTGATATGCTCTACGTTTTGCATTTATCAGACTAGTCTCTTTTGTGTGTTTGTTTGTTTTTTTGCGGCACGTGGGCCTCTCACTGCTGTGACCTCTCCCGTTGCGGAGCACAGGCTCTGGACGCACAGGCTCAGTGGCCATGGCTCACGGGCCTAGCGGCTCCGCGGCATGTGGGATCTTCCCGGACCGGGGCAAAAACCCGTGTCCCCTGCATCGGCAGGTGGACTCTCAACCACTGTGCCACCAGGGAAGCCCCATAATAATTCTTGAAATAAGATATTGTTAGCCTTGCAACTTTATTTATCCTTTTTTTTTCCGAAGATGTTTTGGCTATGCCACGTCTTTCCTTTGCATTTCCAAATGAGTTTTAGAGAGGGTTTGACAATTTCTACTAAAGTCTGCTGGAATTTTGATTGAGGTTGAATTGATCTATAGATCAATTTAGGTAGGACTGTCTTATTAAGAATGTTGAGTCTTCTGACCCATGGAAATGGTCTATCTCTCAATTTATTTTGATTTCCTTTATCTTTATCAGAAAAGTTTGTTTTCAGTCTTTCACACGTTTTGTCATTTTCCCTGTCAGTAGACACCCGTTTTATTTAAATACATTTAAGAATTATTTTCACTTTTTTGAATAAAAACCAGTATCACTTGCCATAATTGGAAGATAACTTTGAAAATCAAATAAAAATAGAAAAATAGTGTTAAATTCCAGGTAAACAATGTTACTTGCTGAGGTTCTTTTAATTTTTTTTGTTAAAAAGCATAATTGATAAGGCTTAACAAATTATGTCATATTTACACCAAGCTGAGCATTTTCCTTTATGTAACCACGTCTTTAAAAATAATAGAAAAAAGGAATTCTTTTCTCACTAGGTAATTCACTGTACTTTAATGATCCATATAGCACTGAAAACTCATTACTCATACATTGGATGTGAGTTCCACAGTAAGGGAATAACTGGATTTTAGGTAAGTGTGGCTTGAGCAAAGATATAGGTGTGAGAAACTTTGGGTATTACAGAATCTGCAGAGGTTAGGAATTCCTAGAGTGGCAGTTCTAAACCTTGGTTGTATATAATCTTCAGTTTGAGAGTTTAAAAGACTCACAGCCAAAAGAATCAGTTTACTTTGTTTGAAGAATTTATATCTTTTAAAAGTTCCCTAGGTAGTTGCAGTGCTTAGGAAGGGTGGGAAACTTCTATGATTGAATGTCAGGATGCCCATATGGGAGGATGGTGATGGTGGTGTTGGTGTGAAGTGGGCAGGTAGGAGAAAGCCCAGATTGATTAGCAGTGTCTGCCCTGGATGTCAAATAGGTGGAATGGTAAAAATGTCATTATTACTTGCTATCTTAGTGCTAGAATATCAATTGCCTGTCAAGGAAGTTGAATATTATCTTGAAAAACTGATTGAGCCCTGACTCTTCTATCCATTAAGGAACAGACACTCATGAATTTTTTGCCTCAAATGGTCTTTTGGTTTAAAAGCAATATGATCTTTTCTTACAATTAAAGGCATTAAATGCATATTTCAAGACTGCATTTAATGATAGCATGTTTAAAGAATGGTCTACATGACCTTCCCCAATACTGTACAATAGAAACGTGAAGTATTTTTGAAATAGTTTTAACACAGTTGCTACGTATAAATAGTTCTAGATAAGAAATTCATAAAGACTTCTTTGGGCAATAACATTTCAAAATATAACGATATATAGAATCCAAATTTGCACCTCTAAATAAACATAATGCATGAGAAGATTCTGAATGTGAATCAGGCCCCTTAAATACTTATCCACTGTTCAGACGCAGCTCTAAGACCCGTTTAAAGTAAGGCACCTTTCAGGTGTGGGTAATATTTGCAGCTTGTTAAGCTGTGCTTTCTCATTAATATTGGCCATGCTACCATCCTAAAGACTTCATCTGGGAAAAGGAAAGAAAAGGAGAACTTCATGTCCAAATCTTCAAACTTTAGTAAGAGGAGCGAGGAACTGGGGAAAGAACTTCAAATCTTGCTTAAGAAGGGTAGTAAGAGGCATGGGGGCAGGGAGTGAAGGTTATCTTACAAAAAATATACATTGAGGAATTCATGGGGAAGCAGATGGGAGAAAGGGGCGTGTGTGTGTCTGTGTGTGTCTGTGTCTGTGTGTGTCTGTGTGTGTCTGTGTGTGAAGGGACAGTTTCTTTTGTCTCCCACTGCCCCTCCTCCCAGACGGTCAGGTCCCCACTCTCCGCCCCTGGCCCTCCTTCCCCAGGTTTTCAGCCCTTGGCCAGTAGACCCGGTGGGCGGGGTAGCCTCTGCAGTCTTGCTTTCTCCTGCTCCGAAGGCGAAGGCGCGCGGAGCACCGGGCATTAATTTAGCGCCCCAGGACTCTAAGAGGCTCAGTGGCATCTGCGCCTCTTAGAGCTTCCAGCTGTGGGGATCGGTTGTCCCCAGTTCTTCACGGGAATTGTGCCAGACTCTGTCGGTGTGTGGGTGGGAAGCAGCGGGACCAAGGCTGGTCCTCTCGGCCCTCGCATCCCAGCAGGGTTAGCTGAGAACAGCGCACTCTCCCGTGGTGAGCCCTCACCAGACGCTTCTCGGAAATGGAGCAGTCACAGTGTGGCAGTAGAGACCAAAGCGGCAGCGGCCCACCCCACCTGGCCCCGGGGCTGGTGGCAGCGGCCCCTCCGCCCCAGTCTCCAGCGTTACCGGTACCCCCGGGGATACCTGTTCCTCCAACTTTCCTGCGCCCGTCCAGCCTCTTTCTACGGGCAGCCGCAGCCGCTACCGCGGGAAGCGGAGGCTGCCCGCCGCCTGCCGGAGTGGAAAGGGGGGTGGGCGCCGTGGCCTGCGGCTACCCACGGACACCCAAGTGCGCCCGTTGTCGCAACCACGGAGTCGTGTCAGCCCTCAAGGGCCACAAGCGCTTCTGCCGCTGGCGGGACTGCGCGTGTGCCAAGTGCACCCTGATCGCCGAGCGCCAGCGCGTCATGGCCGCACAGGTGGCGCTGCGCAGGCAGCAGGCCCAGGAGGAGAGCGAAGCCCGGGCGCTGCAGAGGCTTCTATACCCTGGACCCTCAGGGCCCGGGGGTCGATCATCTGGAGGCAGCAGCAGAACGGAGAATCCCCAGACCACAGCAAGTGGCCCTGCGACGGTGAGTGCACTGGGACTGAGTGCCTCGAGACAGGCTAGTGGTCTGGCGACTCCTGCTTTCGAGATTTTCCAGTCAGATTATACGGAGGAAAAACAAGGTGAGTAGATCTTACGTTTGTTCTTTGCAAAAGAAAAATGGTTGTTTTGAAGAAAAAAATCTTTGAAATAAGCAGCCGTGGCATAGAGGAGGGCAAGAAAAGTTGTTTAAAAGAAGCATTTAAGTTCCGGGAAACTGCTCTGCAATATGAATGTTAGTAAGGGTGTTAGGGACCTGACACATTTACTTCAGAAGGGCTTTCTGTTCCCTTAGGACCTAAAGCTTAGGTGATAGGATAAAGAAATGAAAAAGTGAAGTGCAAGTGATCAGTTGAGGAACTCATTCTAGGAATGGAGTTTGTGCCCAAGTTGCTATGATTTTCTCTTTGAGAGCAGAGAGCGGGCATTGAGTGAAAAGCTTAATGAGAGGAGCTACATTTTGAGCTTGCTCTGTACTATTTTCAGTTGTAAAACCAGAGGTCATCTGATCTTACATGGAAAACTCACTTATGGTTGGGAGTACAGTTCTTTACCTTTGGGACTAACCAACTAGAAGTGGGGAAGAGACTGAAATCTACCAAAGCATTTTTACTCCCTTCCCTTAAATTTTTTAAGCATTCTGTCCCTTTTCTTCAACTGCTTTTCAGCCTCCAAAAGTGTAGAAAACTCTTAACATTTGCAGTTTCACTTTTTCTCATAGGAAAGAAATTTAGATTTTCTAAAATCAGGTTTGTAAAAACGTTGGTATGAATTTCAAAGTTCAAGAATTTCTTATCCTTGGGGATCTCATCCTTAGCGATTTCTTATCCAAGAAGTTCTTTTTTTCTCTTATTTATTGACTGCAAATTGTCTTCACCCCCTGTGTTAGGTAGAAAAGATTTTCTTTTTGACTAGGGTTATCCCAACTTAACTTTTCATGCTAATATAAATCTCACTGTATTTTAGTGAATTTCATAGCCCTACAAGTAGGTCACTGAAAATGTCATTTTGGTATTTTTGTATAAATCTGAGACTGGTTGTATCATATGAAATTATAAGGTAATGGTATAGTAAGTTATTAATTAGAACATTCCTTGAATTGTGAAAATTGAAGCTCTTAACAGATCACAGCATGTACTTTTGTGCTTTTGAAAAGAGTCTCTCTCTCTACTTAAATAAGGCATATATGATTTTGTTTTCACCTGTGTCACCTTTTTGTCCATGTTCTAGTTTATGTCAGTGGACAAAATGGACTTTAAACATTTCTCATGAAAAATGAAAGAAGGCTGGAGAACGAACCTGTTAAGCAAAACTGCTATAAAAAGAAGTAAAAATTAAAATTCTGCAAACTAAATTGACAGTGAGATTTGACTGACAGCTCTCTGCTAGGCATTGATTTATTTATGTGAATTTTGGGGGGGTGGGTGCTGTTTTATGGGGTCAATTATTTTATTTTGTTTGCCTCAGTTGACCTTTGAAAAGCTGTTTCTCAACTGTCTCCTCTTATACAATGTCCATGAACTGTAGTAGTCTATTTATTCACTAGACCAAGACTTACAGTGATGCAGAGGCGAATAAGATTTTCCTACACAAAAGAATATTATATTCGAAAGAAGGAAAACTATGTGTGTCCCAAAATTACCTTACAAGACATAGCATACAATGATAAAAGTAAAGTAAAACCAGCTATAGGAGTTGAGGGAACACAGGTGATGTAAATGATATCACAGTATTTTAAAGACAGCTTATTTTCTAGATAGTCTTATGCAATCAGTATTTCATTACATTATATTGTATTCCATAAATACAATGTAATAACAAAAATTATTTTATGCATAAATTACTGTAGAGGTGAAATTTTGATACCTTACATGTTCAGGGGGTCATATGTGGTGAATCATATATAAATAAAATGGAATGGCAGACCAAGGCTAATCTATCTTTACTTCATTAGATAGGTTTTCTTGTTTTATTTAAGGTGAAAATACTAGTCTTTGTGATTTTGCAGGAGCAGCACCTTTTGTCATATGTTTGATGTAATGACAGCATTTTAACCCTCAAAGTGTTAAATTGTACACACTTTAATTTTAAAATAAACTGTAGATATTTGTTTAGAATGTAGGACCACTCCTTGAGAAAACATAGTATTGCAAATCATGTTTGCAAATCACTGCTTCAGGCAATGTATGTTTTGTTACATTCATAAACATTGTACAAAAAGAAAGTTTGACAGTAAAACTCTGAGTACCCCATTGACATTTTACTCTTTCTAACGGAAATAGAGGTAAAATATATCTATAGGAAATGTAAACCAAAATAAAAGTTACTTGTTATTATTTTCCTGGCATTAGCCTTGCAAAAGGTTTTTAAAGATAGTATTGTTTCATTAATATTCATACACTCAACATGTTGAGGTAGAAAATCCCGTTTTTGTGTAAAAACATTTTTGGAAAATTGCCCTTAATATTGGAAGGGAGTTGCGATTTAAAGCATACGACCAAAATGGTTTTTTACAAGACACTTTGAAAATATACACAGATTGCAATAGTGAAAATAGTGCAGTTAATAATTTTATTTTAGAAACAATTTGATTGTAAACTCTTTTATTGATATTTCCTAGAGATTTAAAAAGAAAGTCCATATTTCACAGAGGATTATGAAAAAACACCAACTTTGTATTGTCTCTCACATAAAATGAAACATGCAAGCTCTGGTATGATTTGAGATTGGTACAGCAGTTGGCAATATTGGTTTAGATTTGAAATGAAATCAACAATTTTGTTATTTTCTCACATTATTCAGGTAACTTAATTGGAACCTGAAATGTGAGCATTAAAAAAATAGTTGTTGAAATTTAGCATTAGTGACTAAATAGAATATTCATTTTCGTACTAAGATTGTTCCTTCTTCTGATTTCTTATCTAAACAATTGTTCTATTTAGTTCTTTTTGCATAGTGTCATTGTGGAAAAAAAACCCTCCCGTGGATAACAACAAAACTTGGGTAACATTTAGGAAAATCTTGAATCACCAAATGGGCAAATAGTGTGAAATATTGGTGTTAACAGTTTGGGGGTAACAATAGACTCTCATCTTCTGATTCCCAAATAACTACAGCATTTGTATATTATATAATTTTGTAATCCTGAAATGACATAGTAAATAGCGTTTTCCCACCGTTCCAACACCTGCATTTCCAAATGATCTTTTATAATTCTTGTTCATTAAAATCTCTTACATTGATTAATAAGTATTATTGATATACTATGAGTAAACAAGTTATTTTATCCAGCATTAATTTTGAGTGGGCAGTACTGTGTTCTTGGAAGTTTCCCTTTATTTCATTCCTTTTTTTCCTCTTCCCCAGGACGAAAAGAGAGTAAATGTGACTCATGCCAGAGTGGACAAGAAGAACTGGTGTCTAAATCCCATCAATTTACCCTGAGATCATCTCCTAAGTCTAATGATGTCAGTGGAAAACAAAACGTCAGGTCATCTATTTCAGAAAACCCAAACAAGGATGATAGCATTCAGTCTCCTCATCCTGGGGAGCAGTCAGGAGGTGAAGAGAGTCCCAGGTCCCTGTCATCATCTGATTTGGAATCAGGAAATGAAAGTGAGTGGGCCAAAGACTTCACTGATACTACAGTCAGCCTTCCCACTGTGTCCTCTAGACCAAGAGACCCTCTTGATATCCTTACCAAGATTTTCCCAAGTTACAGACGCAGCCGTCTAGAAGGCATTCTACAGTTCTGCAAAGGGGATGTGGTCCAAGCCATTGAACAGGTCCTAAATGGGAAAGAACACAAACCAGACACCAGGGACCTAGCAAGCTCAGGAGCCTTGGAAAATACAGCTTTTCAGAGAGCTTCGAATTTAAGTTTAGCTGGAATTGGTTTTGGAACTCTAGGAAATAAATCAGCTTTCTCTCCCCTTCACAGTACTTCTGCTTCTTATGGAGGTGATTCAAGTATCTACAGCTTAAATCCTAGACTAGGTATCAGTCCATTACGGCTGGCATATTCCTCTCCAGGAAGAGGGCTGTCTGGTTTCATGTCTCCCTACCTAACTCCTGGGTTGGCACCGGCATTGCCTTTTCGACCAGCTTTGGATTATGCCTTTTCAGGGATGATTAGGGATTCTTCTTACCTTCCCATCAAAGATTCAGCAACTGGTGGCAGACTGTATTCAAGGCCAAATCAGAACAACATGTAATGCATCTGCCTACCTCCCGTTTTGGAATATTTCTAGAAGCATGCAATATAACCCTCACACCCACACATACCCACATCTGTTAATGTGTTCACTATGTATGGGAGTGGATTACTGGGCTTTAAAAATGCTATTTTTTTTTTTTTATGAGCAGTATAATAGATTTGAGATCTAAAGACTCTTCTTTAGCATTTATTAAGTGAAAGAAACATTTAAACATTCTTTGTGCCTTGAATAAAGTCATTTCAGGGAATATGTTTACTGTAATGAATTTTTTCCCTAAGATATCAGTTATAAAATTCTTATTTTAAAACTATACTTGTTTTTATTTCATTGAAAAAATGGAGTTTATAATTAAAACATACATTATAAAGCAGTCCAGTGTTATATAAAATGAAGCAGAAGGAATAATTGAAAAACTGAGGTAATTCTAAATAATTATTATTTTAAACTTTTTTTCTCCTTCTGTTTCTTGTACACAGGAGAGAAAAAGCTTATTCAAAGTATTTTATTCACATATAAGTAATTAGCTGTAAGTTAAATTTTTGAGAAATTTAATACCTTATTTTTTTCTGAATGCCTTATTTTTCATTCATATCTGCCATTTGTGATAAGTGCCGTTAATAAAACATTTCTCTTTAAAGTAAACATTGTGAGATACACAAAGGCCTATGAAGTAAATCTTAGGAAATGAGAATGCTCCATCTCCTGGCCACTATCACTAATTGCAACCAAGTTCTGGTAGAGTATAGGAATTAGAAACAAATGGTTTCCTAATAGTATAAGGTAACCATTTTTTGAAATGGTCATCTTGGATCACGCTATATTGAATTTTCATATTACGGAGAGAACATCTACTGTGGATGAGGGTTTATATCTTTAAGTATGGTTATGCTTGTATCTGGGGAAATATCCCTTTCCAAATGTTTGTGGCAGGAATATGGCAACCATTCTCAAAGGTAAAAATAATTTTATTCTGAAAACTTAAATAGCTGCTCATATAAATATTGATTGACTCTAGATAGATAATGCTTGCTGCATTGAGGAGAGATAAAATATTTCCAAAGGGGGAAAATTGTCATTAAATTTTAGAGGTTTTCTTGAGGTTTTAAAATTACTTTTGTTCTCCATCTAGAGAATTTGAAAGCTATTTATTTCAGTCAGTGTAAAGTCCCTGAGAACAAACAGTTTTATGAAGTTTTCTTTATATGTCATCATTTATTTTTTAAAGGACAGTAGCTCTATTCTATTGTCAGGAATAAATGGAAACCCAGCTGTGGTATAAAATAATTGATGAATTAGAGATGGTTTAAACAATTTGAACAGCATGATTTACTATGGATTTCTTAAATTATGTGTATGTGTGTGTGTGTTTATATACCTCTCTGTCTATCTATCTGTTATACACATAAGCCCTATTGGTTCTGTCATCATGAAAGCTTTTCCATGGAGCCAGATAAAAATACATCAATATTTCTAAAGTACATTTTACCAGCAAATATCATATTAAATAACTGCATAGTATCTGATGCTGATTTAAGATGTAAATATGTTTAAAGAATATGCATTATTATTATTATTTTGTTTAGAAGATGTTGGGGTAGGAGTTTATTAATTAATTAATTTATTTTTGCTGTGTTGTGTCTTTGTTTCTGTGCGAGGGCTTTCTCTAGTTGTGGCAAGTGGGGGCCACTCTTCATCGCGGTGCACGGGCCTCTCACTATCGCGGGCTCTCTTGTTGTGGAGCACAGGCTCCAGACGCGCAGGCTCAGTAGTTGTGGCTCACAGGCCTAGTTGCTCCGCGGCTTGTGGGATCCTCCGAGACCAGGGCTCGAACCCGTGTCCCCTGCATTAGCAGGCAGATTCTCAACCACTGTGCCGCCAGGGAAGCCCAGAATATGCATTATTTTTAATGGTGTGAATGTGAGAAAGCAGATCTTGTAAAGATTTGATACAATCAATATTCATTATTTATTAAAAAAAAAGTTTTAGATTCTAAGCCTAAACCATGGTACAATGCTTGTCAAGTAGTTGATATTCAATTAATATATACTGAGTGAAGGAATCATTTTGGATGGTAGATCTCTTTGAGACTGATAAAACTGAAGAACTCTGCAAAATGGCCTATAGACACAGTTTTGAATACAATTTCTTGGGGTTCTTGAATCTCCTAAATGCCATTGGCCAATCAGGTTGAATCCTTGGTGATTCTTAAGGTGTTTCCATTGCATTAATTCGTTTATCGAATCCTATTTTTTAAAAAGTGCTAGATGCTATTAGAGGATACTGAATGTAAAATGTGCCCTCAAAGAAGTTACATTATACAGTAGAGATCTGATATAACAATACAACAGTGCTAGAGTTGCTGGATTCTTTATGTGGTTTATATAATGGTGTGCATGTATCCATTTGCTTTTTGAATTGGGGAGAACATCCATTTGGGGCAGTATTCAAATTTTTAAAAATGTTTTATAATTTTAAAACTTAATTTACATAATGCTTTATACATTTCATACCCTTTACAATAAGTTTAGAACTTAAATAGTCTTACAAATTATGTTGTCCAACCACCAAATTGAATGTGAGGAAATTGAGGTTTGGTAGTAGTGTTGTCCGACATCCCTAAGGTTAAAATAATGGTGTCAATCGTCAGGAGTGGAAGTTACTTCACCATTTTCAATTAGACTATAAGGCCTGAGGAAGGATTCATGCCTGTTTGTCCACTCACAGCTTTGTCTAGTATCTGGTACATAAATAGGTGCTCAAGTAATAGTTTTCCACTGACTCAATTAATGAAAGATAAAAATATTAGCTTAGAAATTCATTTATTCAGCTATTTATTAAGCACCTACTTTGTGCCAGGCATTGCTCTAGACCAGGGGATAAAGAGGTGAATAAGATATAAGACCTGCCCTCAAGCTGCTCACAGTCTGTTGCCCATGTGTACAAAAATAACCAACCAGCCAGTGATCGTACTATTTGATGATGTTGGTACTTCAGTGAGTTCTCTGTAATCTTGCAGTTTTTGCTCATCCATGCTGCTTGAGGTCTGAACTCCTAAGCCACCAATTAGGGGTGGGAAGGAAGAGGGAGAACATCTGTTTCCATGTTGTATGTTTAGGCAAGTCCATTCTGTTTGTCCAAGAGGTAAGCAACTTCCAGGTCTATGGTGAAAGAAGCGGGCAAAGAGGAAGTTTTGTTTGCTTGAATGGAGTCTTGTGTGGAAATCACTCTAGTTTCTTCATGGCCTCTAGATCAGAGTTATTGTCCAGTCTTCCTGGGGTTGGTCTTTTGGAATTCCTCTGATTCAGTGCATAGATCTCATGGTGTAAGCTCTCACCTAGCTATTCTGTGAAAATGGGTTAGGGCTGGGGGGACAATTGAGGAATATGTGAGTCAAATATACTATTTTTCTCTTCAACTTCGGCTGAAACAAAAAGATTCTGGGGATTTTAAGACCTTCCCCTCTAGACATTCCTAGCTGTGAACGTGGAACTAAGAAAACTACTAATGAAGTGGCCTATGCATTCAAGTCTTTTTAAAAATGCATTTTCCTTAGACATTTGTTTGTCTTTGAAAGTGAAAAGCCTGCAGAATACAAGAGAAGCTTGGAATAAAGCACCTTGTTTTATACCACTGTAAAGAGAATCATTCTCCCAAGCACAAGATGAGATGAAGTGCATCATCAGCTTCATAAAGGCAAAGCTTTCCTCAGGGCAGCCTGATTCTTAAGCATAGATGCTCATCCTTTAGGTCAAGGCTAGTGGGAAAAGTTCTTGCTCAGATCCATTCCTCCCACCCCCGTGTATCTCCACATAATCTCGTTATTAATGCCTGCGTTGCAAAGCTAGACCCTTAATTATTTGGCACCATCTCCTCTAAAATTGAAGTTATTTTGATGTAGCACTTCAGAGCAGCTGTGCCAAACATTAAAATACCTTTTTTTGGTTTTTGCTTTGGTTTTTTGTTTTTGCTTCTCTCATTTTCAAATGAGAGAAATTCATTGGCATTTCCCCTTTCTGAACTCCATGCTAATGATGGGGGTTTAGGGAAAAACAAGATGACAAATGTGACAACTATGAAGATGTCTGTTTCTCAGTTTTGTCTAACTGGTAATTTTAAAAAATGACATTTTAATGTTTTTAAGACTGTGTCACAGTATCCTCAAGTCAAAATGACCACATTATGTAGTCCTATGAGGATGTACATAATTTTAACATAGGTACACAAATGTGGCCTTATCAAAACATCTATGTCAAAAAGGTTCTTTAAAATATCAAATGTTTATTAAAATCCATCCTAGAGACAAGTTCAATTAAAAAAGTGGACTGGATGTTGATACAGTTAGGAGGAAATATATAGAAAGTTGAGCAAGTGTGCCAAAGAATGTTGACTAGAAAAATCGAAGTCAAGCAGCAGGTGTTTTAGATTCCTGTCCTTGACCTTTTATAAAACTTCTGTCCATCAATTAGATGAAGGAATAAAGATATACAATTCATTATTATCTTATTCATGGACAGCACACATCTGTGAATGGCAGCTAATCTTTTGATTGACAGAATCAAATTTTAAATGATTGATTCTTACACTCTAACTTCCATTCCAGTGAGCTGATATAACATTCAAGATCTTAGGATTAAAAAAAATCAACTGCACACATAAATAAGAAGGAAGAGAGACCTGGATTTATAACAACTTTTTGAGAAAAAAGTAGTAGTATTTATTGGTAAATCCACTATGAGATTACCATGTAACATGGCTGTTCTAAAAGTCAGTTGAAATTTAGGTTACATTAATAGGAGAACATATGTAAAAGGAGAGAGGTGATAGTACCATGTACTCTGAAATATCAGTTCATCAGATATTAGCTAAAGTAGTGTGATCAGTTCTGAGTGCCAGATACTAGGAGTGATTCTAAAACTTGGGATATAAGCAAAGAGGCATCAGATGCTAAATGATTGTGGTGGTAGTGGTGGTAGGGTTCTAGGAGAAAGATTTTTAAAAGGAGAAATGAAAACGTTTAAAGAGCTAGCATATGACAGAAATGACTGTAAGGGGCATAGGAGGCAAAAGTTACATAGATAATTTAGAGGAACATAAAGAAGGGTACTGTAATTGCATTTAATACACGGACTTGGAACCCCAAAGGCAGACATCACCAGAGAAACGTACAGTCTTAGATCCAGTTTGTTTGTTGCTGTTTGGTTTTTCATTTCATAGGTGAGCCATTCTTTCATAATTTATTGCACTTTTTTTTGGATTCTTTTGAGGGGTATGTGGAGTAAATGAGCAGCTTTGTGTTCATGCTACATTTATCAGTCAAGGTTCAGCCAGGAAAACAGAGTCCCTTTAAGTATATATGGAAATGAGGGACTTATTTTAGGAATTAGACTGAACACAAACAGAAGGAGCTGGGAAGACAGAGTTTGGAAGAGGGAAACAGGCAGATCAAAGAGTCACTAACGAATCTGCCTAAAGCACTGGTATGTGTAGACAAGTGGGGAAAAGTAGAAACTTGCAGGAAACCTGTGAGGTCCAGCATGTCAAGTCACTCAAATGGTCCCAAGGGAAGGTGCTGTGAAGGGGTATAAAGGAAGTTAGTGCCTCTGCATAGCTTCTAACGCTGTGGGTCTGCAAGCAGGTACCAGGTGGTGGCCCTGCTGCCACTGTTGATCAGCAAGGTCAGCAGTCCAGTGCACCCCTTGCCAACATGGCATTCATACTCACTCATGGCAGTCATATTTACTTCCAAATAAAGGCAAAAGCAAATTCATTATTTCACCTAAAATTGATTCTTTGTACAATAACATGCTAGTCCTCTCCCTAAAAGAAGATACAAAGTGACTTACCCATGTTTGAGGGATGCTCATTCCTCTTCTGGCTGAGTCAGATCCCCCATTGAATATCCTATAATTTTAATCCCAAGGTACTATTATAACCACTATTAGTAACTCTTACATTAGAGTAAGGAAATGGGAGAGAGGGAAAATTGGTACACACACACACACACACACACACACGCACACACACACCCTAGAAGCAAGGAAGAAATAAATGCTCCTATCAGTGCCCTCATGTTTGCAACTGGTCATGGAATCTAAGATGGTATTTATAACTTTTCCCACTCTCCATTTCATATTCCCTGTACTCTTTGCAAGTCTATTAAGTCAATTGTGGTTCCTTACTTGGTGGATGACCCAAATCTTCTTTTTTGAAGAGTCTGTGTTATTACAGTCCTGCCTTTATTGGGTTGTTCTAGCTTTCCATTAACTTTTACCACAAAATATGGGAAGACTAAGTGGCACTCTGGAGGATCTCGTGCATGCTGGAAATATTTTCCTCACCCTTTCTTCTTGTTTCAGAGGTATGAGCTACTCAGAGTAGCCAATGGTAGTCTCAGGTTCCAATACAATGTTGTATTCTTTGGTGGAATCATTTCTCCTTTGCGAAGTAAGACTTCTAAACCCAAAAAAGCTGTAGGGAAAGGAAACAAAACTGTTGCTATTGCATCATTATCGTTAATATGAGAGGAGCTGTTTCCACATCTGTCCTGTGATTCCTAAACTGAATTCTGGGTATAGGAAAAACATCACTACATATTTATAGCTTACTCAAAGCATATCTTACATCCAGGATGACATTATTTCAGCCCCATAAAGTGCTGTCACCAGCTGGTGCCGTAACAGTCTTTCAAAGGCCATTCCATAATTTTATTAGGCCAGCTGTTTCAGGATGAGGGGAACATAATGATACCAGAGAAGTCCATGAGCATGAGACCAATGTTGCACTTCATTTGCTATAAAATGTTTTTTTTTTTTGTCAGAAGCAATGTCGTATGGAATACTGTGAGGGTGAATATGGCATTCTGTAAGCCCACAGATGGTGGTTTTAGCAGAAACATTGAGAGTAGGAAAGGCAAAACCATATCCAGCATATATATGTCTTTTCCAGTGAGAACAAAAAGCTGCTCCTTCAATGATGGAAGTGATTCAGTATAATGAACTGATACCAGGTGGCTGGCTAGTTCCCTCAGGGAATGGTGCCTCTTTAGGGGCTTGGTGTTGATATTTGCTCTTGGCAGGTTGGGAACTCAGCAATGGCTCTAGCCAAATTGGCCTTGATGAGTGGAAATCCATATTGCTAAGCCCATACATAAGATCCATATCTCCTTACATGGTCATTGTCTTCATGAGCCAATTGGGAATAAAATAATGGGAAAAGAATGGGTTACCTTATGCATATATTTATTAAGATCTCCTCCTCTAAGGTTGCTGTTTGGTGAACATTTGTGTGGGACAAAAGTATTCTCATATTTGTACCCATTTGGAGAAGCCTTTCCACATACATCTTCTCTAGATCATACTTCTTCATGTTTCTTCCAATCCTGTTTCTTCCAAGTTGCTGGCCATGTAGCCAAACGGTTAGCCACTGCTCATGACTCATTCTAGATATGTACTTGTATCCATCTCTACTTCCAGGCAAAATGAAAGCTTGAAGTTTTTCCCATTGAAAAGATTTTTTTCACCACGATCTTTCAGGGCCATACCTGTAGTGCTGCAGCTGTCCACTTCAGCTAGTGCCAGAATAGTGTGGGGAATTGTCAGTGAACAAAGACCAAATTGTTCTTTCTCATTCTGCTGTCATAGACAACTTCACATTAGAGGAAAAAAGAGGTGGCAGTGCGACAGGAGTATTCAGGCCATGGAAGTTGGAGCCACTTTTCGTGCAACTTATTTGTGACTTCAAAACCTGTGGAGAAAAACCTATCTATTACTTCCACTTGACTGAACACAGAGATTTTGGGGCAGACGACACCCTGTTCGTAGGCGTATTTCAGGAAACGTCATTATTTAATGACCAGTAGTAAGTGTTAGCACTCAGGTAGGACCCAGTAAGGAGGCAGAAGCTGTTTCTCAGTTGAGAATAATTATTTGCAGAGAAAGTATAACTTTTCTCCAAAATCCGAAAGAGGTATACTGTGATTTATCTGTAAGGATCTGCCTAAGTTTCCTTTAGGATCCCCAACTGCTATAGACACTTCAAGCACTATTGGGTATGCTGAGTCCTGTGAACCAAGTGGCAAGACTGGTTGAATGGAAGCCTGGTTCTGTTGCAGAACCTTCTTTTGATCTGGACTCCAAACTGACAGCTTACTGGGTAATTTGGTAAATAGGTTGAAGTCAAATGCCCAAATCATTTATCTTCTGCAACCAAAATTTAGAGGTCCACCTCTAAGAGGTAGCAGGTATCAGATGCAGAAACACATTCACCATTTGATAAGAGAAATTTTGACATGCACCACTGATGGTGAGAACCTTAGGCAGAATCTTAGACCATTGGTGCCTAGAAATTTCACATATATGACGTATCTCTGATTTTCTATGGTGTTTATTTTCCCATTCTCTGGCATGCATATATCTTTTTTTTCCTTTTTTTTTAACATCTTTATTGGAGTATAATTGCTTTACAATGGTGTGTTAGTTTCTGCTTTATAACAAAGTGAATCAGTTATACATATACGTATGTTCCCATATCTCTTCCCTCTTGCATCTCCCTCCGTCCCACCCTCCCTATCCCACCCCTCCAGGCGGCCACAAAGCACCGAGCCGATATCCCTGTGCCATGTGGCTGCTTCCCACTAGCTATCTACCTTACATTTGTTAGTGTATATATGTCCACGGCATGCATATATCTTAACCAGATATTTAGTGTATATACTACTCTTTGCTCACCAGGTCCAATCAGCATGATATCATTTATGTTGTGGGCTTGCTTGATGTCCTGTAGAGTAGAGAAACAAACAAGTTCCCAGTGGGCTAAACTACAGAAGATAGCTGGAGAGTTGGTAGAGCCCTAAGGAGGGACACTGAAGTTCATTACTGTTTCTGATGGCTTTACTAACAAGTACAGAGTAAAAGTATGTTTGAGATCAATAGCTCGAACTGGAGAAAAGGGGCAGTGTCTATTTTCTCCAACAAAGCAAACACATCTGGAAATACAGCTGCAGTTGTAGTTACTACCTAATTTTATAATAGTAGACTGTCAGTCCTGAAGATCTATATGCCTTGTCCACAGGCCAAATAGGTGAATTGAATGGGGATGTGCTAGGAATCTTTAGGCTTCTAATGGGGACAGAAACCTTGGCAGTCTCTCCATGATGTGCTATTACATTTGTTTCACTCCTCAGTAGGGAGTGTAAGTTCTAAAGATCTCCATTTGACATTTTCTATTTAATCATTCTCAATACATAGGAAACCTAATTGTCACAGGTCAGGGATCCAATTTGGGGATTCTCCCAGTTGCTGAGTATGTCTTGACCAACTGTGCTTTCCAGAGTTGAGGAAATAAACATTGGGTAATTTGGGGTACATATTGGACTCACTATGAAACTGACTTGAGCCAAAATGTCATTAGTGATTAGACCTCATTCCTCTTTTTAAACCTTATCCAGCCTGGTGGATCATAGTGGCAGTTTGGATTCCAAGGGAATAGCCATTATCCAATAAACACTGAAAAATATTATTTCTCTTTTCCCAATGTACCGTCACCTGGTAAATTGGCTCAGGTCCTTTTGGAGAAAGATTTACAGTTAAGTTATTAGAAGTACAGCAGGGTCACTACTCAAGGGGTTCCATCCTCAGTTTCTATAACAGGTTCAAGACTAGAAATTTGTTGAGGAGCCATGACTCTCTATTATTGATTCAAGAAAAGACTTAGTTTCATCAGACTTAGGACTTTCCCACTTACACATAAAGTGTGACTTTATCAGAGTTCCCACCTATTTCAGTCCTAGAAATACAATGATTGAGTAGTCAATGCCAAGATCTCTGCAGGTCAAGTAATTCTAGCTATTACTTCAGCTCAGTGTTTTTGTTTTTAAAATAATATTCATGCCAATCCATGGATGCCTGAAAAAATGTGTATTCTTTGTTGTTTAGTGGAGTGTTCTATATATGTCATTTAGATATTGTTGGTTGGTTGTGTTGTCTAGTTCTTTATCCCTTCCTGATTTTTTGTCTAGTAGTTATATGAATTACTGAGAGTGGGGTATTAAAATTGCCAATTAATTGTGTTTTTTCCCCACTGTTTTAGCAAAACATGCATACTCACACCACGCATATAACTTGACCTCCATGTAGAAAATATTACTATTAGTACATTAAATAATCAGGAATAGTATAACTTGGTGACTGATGAGATTCTGAGTTTTTGTCATTTACTTTCAGGTTTTCAAAACTAAAGCAGATACTTTGGTTCATATTTCATATTCCAAAATTTATAAATTATTGATTCTTTGATTAGAAAATTTTCATTTTCTAACATACTCTTAATACTTTCTAAAAATATAAAGATAAATTAAGTCTTATAATTTTTAGTCCTTTTAGTCTTTATAGACAAATGTGGAAAGCTATGATTATTTCCATGGGTGGAACACACGGGGGTGGGGGGGGAGGTGTGTGTGTGTGTGTGTGTGTGTGTGTCTTATTGCATTAAGATTACTTTGATTTAAAAATGGTGTGTCTTAAGATCTTATCAAAAAGCAGCTATGAATTCACAGCTTAAACCATTTTACCCTTGTTGAATACACATAACAATGATAGATTTAAAATACATTTATTTAAAAATTAAAAAGGCATAGCCTTGCCCCCAAACAAGATAAATATCTC
Organism: Orcinus orca; assembly: GCF_937001465.1. Classification (NCBI taxonomy): domain Eukaryota; kingdom Metazoa; phylum Chordata; class Mammalia; order Artiodactyla; family Delphinidae; genus Orcinus; species Orcinus orca. The sequence continues at coordinate 49,838,346 of NC_064564.1, read as the reverse complement.
CATAGATAAGAAATAGAATAGAATCTGACAATAGTAAACAGAGGGCTAAAGGTACATGTATCTTGGTCTTTAGGAACCCAAATTGTCAAAGGCAATGGGAATTCGAATGCTTTGGACTAATATCAACCAGCATTGCCTTCTGTTCATGGGTAGTGGGAGAAAAAAATTGATGAATGAAACTTGGGAAATGTGACATAGTCCTTGCCAAGGAAAGCAGGTTGAAAAAGGCTGCCACGATTGCCTAGAGTTGTACCTTGGTTGGGATGATAGAAAAGTGAAAACAGTCATGTAACAAAGATCTGGATCATGCTCTGTTATGGCCTTTGATATCACTCCAATATGAATGTGAAACAGGATCCTTGAGGTGCCAGGATAATGCATGGTTCTGGTCTGGAGACCTCGATGGTGCAATGTAGGCAAGTACAAGACTGCTAGACAGGGAAGAATTAACACTGAGAATAAGAAAGGAAGAAAAATGAACTACCCCTAAAGATAGGCATGCAAATTAAAATTCTAATGCACATGAGGAAATCTACTTCCAAGACAGCCATTTCAAGGAACAATTGAGATACAAGTATATGTCTATGAAATTCAAATAATAGAATGATTTGTAGATGACTTTAAAATAGATATATTTAAGAGCCTCAAAGATATAAAAGTAGGAAAATTAGTTAAAAGGAAATTAATTTATGAAGCAAATTCAGACTGATAAATGTATTTCTACAAAACAGGTGTGGCAAAAACCAATTAAAAATCTTGGGAATAAAAAGTACAGAGAAGAGAGTTAGTTGGAAAATTATACTAAAAATTCATCTGGAATCTAGCACCAAGAGATAAAGAGATGAAAAAGATAAATGGGTATTTAAGATGCTGATGGGAAGTAGATTGAGAGGCTCCAACATATGTCCTATGGGGGTTCTAGGAGTAGAGATTTAAGGAAATTGTATAGAAGCAATAATAGCTAAAATATTTTCAGCTGTGCAGTAGTCAGAAGAAAGAAAATAATTTAAAAAGTTAAAATATGTCGGTAAATATTATTGGTTACTGTATGTCTACTTTTTTAAAAATTAAAAAACATTGTGGGAGTATAGGTCTAGGCAACAACAAACTGGAAATTATTAGTGGAGGAATAGGTATTTGTAGGTAGTTAAAACCTGCTGTTAAGATTCTTGTCTTTTTGAGAGAAAAACAGATGTTGAATGATTTTAGGGCTTATTAGAAAAAAATGTTTTCTTATGCATGCATACTGAAAAACCTAAAAATTATTACCAAAGAATAATAATAAAATTGTTAACTTCCAAACCATGAGGTGAGATACACACTTAGAGTCATTTTTCTTCAGATGTTCCACTCATTGCATAGAGTCATGACCTTACTCTCCTCCTTCCCTCTGATCTCCTTCTGGGACTCCTCACCGAGTAAACCCAGTTGGAAGCCAGAGGCAAAGGAGGCTAGTTGTTGTGTTCATACACGTCACCCTCACACACATCAACAGCTTGGGTCACAGAATAGAATGGAGAAACATATCTGATCTGGAAGTATAAAGGGACATATCTAGTACAGCCTCACTGCAAAAATAAATTCCAGATAGAATAAAGGCCCATATGTGAAGAACAAAACTTTGGAATTATTAGAGGATAATATGAAATTATCTTTATATCTAAGGGGTATGGAAATATTTCTTTACTTTACTTTCCAGTACTTACCAACTTTGTCCAGTACTCAGGACAAAGTACTGAGTTAAAGAACTCATGAAATAATTATGTATACCATTTATGATAATTCCATTTATGAAAAATTAATCCTATTTATGAAAATTAAAATTCAGAACATGCTACAAATTGCTTATGGGTAGATATGTAATAAAAGTACAAGCATATGGATTGGCTATAAAGAAATCATGTTCCTCCATTCCTTCTAAGTAGGAATGGAGGGAAATGGGAGTGGGGAGTGTAACATCGGTGCTTGAAAATAATCTCTAATGTTTTGTGTCTTAAAAACATCTTTAATCCAATTCAAGGAGTGTAAATACATTTCATTATCCTATTTTATTTTCTGGGCTTTAAAACATTTTTAAAATAACAAAGAAGAAAACACATCATCTAATACAAAAATATTCTTTCAGATATATGAGAGTGATTAAGATCATCATTAGATTATGCTAATTTAATTTCTGTAGACCAAGTTAATGGCTGAAGTTAAGGAATTACTCTGGTGTTTATTCCAGTTCCACTCTTTCTCTGGTAATGGATCTGAACAAGCAAGAAATGTTTCTCTCCAGTTTTTCTCTCCCATAGCAAGCAAAAGCCTTCAGTATTAAAACTATTCCCAGGAGTTTTGGAACTGAGCAGCCAGAAAGGGGTTCTTAATTTATGCAAAGGTGTTAATTGAATTTTTAATTCAGTAAGCAACATGCGCAAAACAATATTCTGGGCTATATGGATAAATACAGAAATGACCTTAAAGGAAAAAAAATTAGGTGGCAGGAAATTAATATTTACTAAACAGCTCTTGTGTGCTCTAAGGAAAGAGGCACCTCGCGTGGACAAAGGCATGGGAGCTTCAAATTTTGTTTAGATTATATTTGAACTTTCTTTTTACTGTCTGTTCTGTTAGCAAAATGTTTCCTATTCTTTGGGGACTTTTGTTCTTTCTTTAGTTTCCTTTTCTGATTTTCTGAACCGCAGAATTTATTAAGTGACATCAAAGCTAAGAGCAAGGTCCTGATGTTAACTCTCGATTTTACTCCTTCCTGTTTGACCTATCTTGGGCAACATAGCTGACTGTAAAATGTCCCAATCTCCTCATCTGGCAATTGGGACGATAATAATGATACCTAGCTCAGAGGATTGTTGGGTGGGGAGGGAGGTAGATTAAAAAATAGGAGAGAACACAACTACATCGCTTCAACAATGAGTAGCATTAAGCTTCTACAAATGAAACCTATGAAGTTTTTAAAGATTTACAATTTAGATGATAAAACAACTCATTTGTTCTTGGAAAATAGCACTATACCATACAACCCTGTGCTTCAGACTTGCAGATATGATGTCCTTAGGTGAGGTCAGCTATTTACTCTCCAGCCTGTGGTGTTCTCATATCAATACTTGCACTGTGCCATTTATACCTTCCTCAGAATGGGTCAACTCTGTAAGGAGTGATTTTTAAAGCTTCCATTTGAGGGCGATGCCTACTTCTGTGGGAATTGAAATACCACAAATGTCCAGTTACACAAGGAACCTTTTTCCAGAACTTGATTTAAATTGTACCATGTTTCCAATGTATTCCAGTGACGTGGCAGCTCTCCTTATTGATTGGTACCCCAGGCAGATGCCATCTTGACCTATGCTGAGCACTTTATATTAGACATTTCATTATGTTGCATTAATCTTCTCAAATATCTTGAGAAGAATACTTAACACCAATTTTATACATGAGCAAACAACCTGAAAAAGCTTAAGTAATACTCCCAAGTTGTCTTAACTGGTGTGTGGTATAAAACTCAAACTTCAGCCTAGATTAGTGTAACTACAAAAGTAGTTTACATTCTTCCATGTTGTTTGTCTTTCTAAAGTATACATATGTTACATTTTATATATATATATGTGAGTGTATATATGTGTGTATGTATCAATAAGTATATGTGTATATGTACAGAATATAAATGTAATTTTACAATTAATGGGCAAATATATATGTTATATTTGGACTATATTTTAAAAATTACATTTATATTATATTTTATTATTATTATTATTTACTTATTATTATTTTTTTTTTGCGGTACGCGGGCCTGTCACTGTTGTGGCCTCTCCCGTTGCGGAGCACAGGCTCCGGACGTGCAGGCTCAGTGGCCATGGCTCATGGGCCCAGCCGCTCCGCGGCATGTGGGATCTTCCCGGACTGGGGCATGAACCCGTGTCCCCTGCATCGGCAGGCGGACTCTCAACCACTGCGCCACCAGGGAAGCCCTATATTATATTTTAAAACAGGTCCAAATTAAATATGTTGATGAAGAAAATACACAGATACAACTGTTTGCCTGCAGAGGAAGTTCTGTTTTCTTGCTGAATAATGCAATAAATGTGCTAAAGCAGAGCCAGCATGCCCAACTGTTTTATTAGGTTGGCAAGCCAGAATAAAACACCAAATTACTGTCTAGAAACAAAACATATTTTTACCTAGAGCTGTTTTAACTAAGTGGAAAACACCCTGGCCCATTTAATATGTGAGGTTTTTTCCCCATTTCTTATAAGATTGAATTAGGTAAAGACTATATTATTATTTGTATTTATAAGAAATCAATCCCCTGAGCAGACTAAGCTACTAATTTACATAAAGTTACTCTTTCAAAATATAAGTAAAAGCAAAAGGGATAGTATGCATTATTATTTCATTTCTATGCAAATATATAAAAATTCCTCCAGGTAACCCAGTTGATGTTTGCCATGTCTCCTTTTCTTTAATGCTATCCAGATTGAATGCTCTTTCTTCAAAATTTTCAAACTTGAGCAATCTCATCAACAGAATGGTGACTGAAAAAAAAAGCATTGAAATAATTATCACTGAAGCTTTGTACAAGTGAGCACTATCTTCATAATCAATAAGAAGCATTTATTGCATGCCTCTTGTGTCTGGGGTATTGTGCTGAGCAGGAGTAAAGCATGTTTCCCACCCTTTTTGAAAGTAGAGCTTCATGGGGGAAGGACAGAAGGTCTTCCTAGTCTGAGAGGGAGGGATGTGGGAATGACGGAGGTGGACAGCACAGAAAGACTAGGCCCTGATCTAGATGTCCATATTTCTCAAAACTTTGCCTACACAGTGCTTTGTTACATAAAATATAGCTAACATGCTCCAGGCATTTCAAGGAGAGAAAATGGTCCTGGATAGCCACGGAAACACATTTCTTCCCATCTTTTGGTAGTTCATCAAGAAGCTGGTTCAGCAGGTCTGAGTTGTTCTAGAGAACAACAGGATGATACTAGAGGCTGAACCCCTTCCCCATTCCAATCATTTCTAATAGGACCACGCCCCTCACCAGGAAGCCATGTTGGTTTTTTGGGAGCCTGTGCATTCCTTGTAGTACTGTTTTATTTCCTTTTTCTCTATATAGAGGGTTGTGGAGTCAGATTCCTTCTCTGGAGCTTTTCCATGTTGTGTACAATATAGCTGTGCCTGGCCTAAGCACAGCTACCTCTGTGATACAAGCAAGAGTTTGAGAGTTTGTGTGTGCTCTGCTACTCCTTTGGTTTAAGTTAAAAAAAAAAAAAAAATCTTACTGAACTGTGCTAATGCTATGTGAGATTGTGCTCCCTTCACATGACACATTTCTTTGTAAAATGCCATGTGTGATCAAGTAGGGCAAAGAGCACCAAATTAGTGACAATTAGAGTCGTAGCAAAAATAATCTTTTCTTCAAAGTCTGGCATGTCACCTATGCTCAGAACCAAAGGACCAACTAATTCACAACCTGTGGATGTCTTGCTTGCTATGAAGGGACACATTTAAGAACCCAGATCATGAAATAAACTTTGATTCAGACACATCAAAGTGGAAGTTTTTTGAGAGTACATCAGCAGAAGTGTTAATGTTAGATAACAATATGTTATAAATTTTAACACTGACCTTTAATGTTCCAAGAGCAGGAATTGCCTGAGGCTTGCTACTGTCTTTGCCTCAAGTTCTAGCTGAACAAGCTTTCATTTGGCTCTCCAGGCGCACTACTGATGAAGTCACTTTGAGAAATGTCAGATATGGATAAAACATTTTCACACACATTACGCCTGACAGGAAAACCTGGTGGGCTGATGTCAAAAACATGAAACCACATCCTGGACTTTTTTGAAATGCTTTGCCTGTCCCTTCTACAAATATAGAGCCATTTAAGATTACCTTCCTGGCTGAGACCTGGATGTACTTCAAAGGACATGTAGGGTTGATAGCATTGATCACTTCTGGGGCTCTGAGATAGAAATGTTGCTTTTCAAAATCTGGAGACCAAAAGGAAAAATTATGATGTTTACTTCCCACAGAGTTGTATAGTTCTATGAAAATTGCAAGCAGAGGGTAAAACAAAAGATATACATGTAAAAAAAAATTGCTTGGAGTGTAAAGGCTCTTTGGCAATGACAGCCATTTTAGTTCAGTGAAGTATATAACTAGCCAGTTGAGTGCTTTTCCCATATTAAAATGTACTTGTTTAAAAAAGTCAAACAATATAAAAAGACATACAATAAAACAGAACTGCTTCCTTTTCTTAGTCCCCTTTATTAGTTTCTTTGGTATACTTACACAGTTTCTATATGCAAATATAAGGAAATAGGCATGAAATGTTATTCTTATCCCCACACTACTTTTATATGATTCAAAAGATAGCTCCTCGCTTCTTTCATATAACAATGTATACTGGAGTTTTTTGTGTGTGTCTGGTGTTAGGGAGTGTTCTAATTTCATTCTTTTACATGTAGCTGTCCAGTTTTCCCAGCACCACTTATTGAGGAGGCTGTCTTTTCTCCATTGTATATTCTTGCCTCCTTTATCAAAGATAAGGTGACCATATGTGCGTGGGTTTATCTCTGGGCTTTCTATCCTGTTCCATTGATCTATATTTCTGTTTTTGTGCCAGTACCACACTGTCTTGATTACTGTAGCTTTGTAGTATAGTCTGAAGTCAGGGAGCATGATTCCTCCAGCTCTGTTTTTCTTTCTCAAGATTGCTTTGGCTATTCGGGGACTTTTGTGTTTCCATAAAAATTGTGAAATTTTTTGTTCTAGTTCTGTGAAAAATGCCAGTGGTAGTTTGATAACGATTGCATTGAATCTGTAGATTGCTTTGGGTAGTATAGTCATTTTCACAATGTCAGTTCTTCCAATCCAAGAACATGGTATATCTCTCCATCTATTTGTATCATCTTTAATTTCTTTCATCAGTGTCTTATAGTTTTCTGCATACAGGTCTTTTGTCTCCTTAAGTAGGTTTATTCCTAGGTATTTTATTCTTTTTGTTGGTGTGGTAAATGGGAGTGTTTTCTTAATCTCACTTTCAGATTTTTCGTCATTAGTGTATAGAAATGCAAGAGATTTCGGAGCATTAATTTTGTACCCTGCTACTTTACCAAATTCATTGATTAGCTCTAGTAGTTTTCTGGTAGCATCTTTCGGATTCTCTATATATAGTATCATGTCATCTGTAAACAGTGACAGCTTTACTTCTTTTTTTCCAATTTGGATTCCTTTTATTTCTTTTCCTTCTCTGATTGCTGTGGCTAAAACTTCCAAAACTGTGTTGAGTAATAGTGGTGAGAGTGGGAAACCTTGTCTTATTCCTGATCTTAGTGGAAATGGTTTCAGTTTTTCACCATTGAGAACGATGTTGGCTATGGGTTTGTCATATATGGCCTTTATTATGTTGAGGTAAGTTCCCTCTATGGCTACTTTCTGGAGGGTTTTTATCATAAATGGGTGTTGAATGTTGTCAGAAGCTTCTTCTGCATCTGTTGAGATGATCATATGGTTTTTATTCTTCAATTTGTTAATATAGTATATCACATTGATTGATTGACATATATTGAAGAATCCTTGCATTCCTGGAATAAACCCCACTTGATCATGGTGTATGATCATTTTAATGTGCTGTTGGATTCTGTTTGCTAGTATTTTGTTGAGGATTTTTGCATCTATGTTCATCAGTGATATTGGCCTGTAGTTTTCTTTCTTTGTGACATATTTGTCTGGTTTTGGTATCAGGGTGATGGTGGCCTTGTAGAATGAGTTTGGGAGTGTTCCTCCCTCTACTATATTTTGGAAGAGTTTGAGAAGAATAGGTGTTAGCTCTTCTCTAAATGTTTGGTAGAATTCACCTGTGAAGCCATCTGGTCCTGGGCCTGGGCTTTTGTTTGTTGGAAGATTTTTAATCACAGCAAAGGAAACTATAAACAAGACGAAAAGACAACCCTCAGAATGGGAGAAAAAGTTGCAAATGAAGCAACTGACAAAGGATTAATCTCCAAAATTTACAAGCAGCTAATGCAGCTCAATATCAAAAACACAAACAACCTAGTCCAAAAATGGGTAGAAGACCTAAACAGACATTTCTCCAAAGAAGATATACGGATTGCCAACAAACACATGAAAGAATGCTCAACATCATTAATCATTGGAGAAATGCAAATCAAAACTACAATGAGATATCATCTCACACCAGTCAGAATGACTATCATCACAAAATCTACAAACAATAAATGCTGGAGAGGGTGTAGAGAAAAGGGAACCCTCTTGCACTGTTGGTGGGAATGTACATTGATCCAGCCACTGTGGAGAACTGTATGGAGGTTCCTTAAAAAACTAAAAATAGAACTACCATATGACCCAACAATCCCACTACTGGGCATATACCCTGAGAAAACCATAATTCAAAAAGAGTCATGTACCACAATGTTCATTGCAGCTGTATTTACAATAGCCAGTACATGGAAGCAACCTAAGTGTCCATCGACAGATGAATGGATAAAGAAGATGTGGCTCATATATACAATGGAATATTACTCAGCCATAAAAAGAAACAAAATTGGGTTATTTGTTGTGAGGTGGATGGACCTAGAGTCTGTCATACAGAGTGAAGTAACTCGGAAAGAGAAAAACAAATACTGTATGCTAACACATATATATGGAATCTTAAAAAAAAAAAAAAGTCATGAAGAACCTAGAGGCAAGATGGGAATAAAGATGCAGACCTACTAGAGAATGGACTTGAGGACATGGTGGGGGCGGGAAGTGTAAGCTAGGACAAAGTGAGAGAGTGGCATGGTCATATATACCCTATGAAATGTAAAATAGGTAGCTAGTGGGGAGCAGCCACGTAGCACAAGGAGATAAGCTCGGTGCTTTGAGATCACCTAGAGGGGTGGGATAGGGAGAGTGGGAGGGAGGGAGATGCAAGAGGGAAGAGATATGGGGATATATGTATATGTATAGCTGATTCACATTGTTATAGAGCAGAAACTAAGATACCATTGTAAAGCAATTATACTCCAATAAAGATGTTAAGAAAAAAATGTATACTGGAGATATTTTCATATCAAACTCAAAGAGATTGCTTTTTTCCCCAGCAACTTTAAAAAATAACTGCATAGTATTCCAGTCTATGGATGGGTAACAAGTTAAGTGGACTCCTATTGAAGGCCATCTGTGTGATTGATAATTTTATGTGTTTGCAAACCGTGTTGCATTGGATGACTGAGTATTTGTTGTTTGCTTGTGTACAATGGTATCTGTAGGATAAATTACATAAAATTGAAACTAGGTTAATTTATAATTTGAAAGGTTTTGCCAAATTGCTCTCAATAGGTTAAGCTATTTTGTGGTCTTAGCAGCAATTTATGAATATCATTAATAGAATGTGTCAAAAGTATTTTGGACTTTAACAGATTAAAAACGTTTGGGTTTTTTGGATAAAAATATCGATATAGTTTTAATCTGAATTTTTTTAATGATAAACATCTCTTCAGATGCTTAGGGGACATTCATATTTTCTTATTTATTTTTCTGTGAACTATGAACTGTCTACTTTTGGTGTATTCATTTTTCTATTGGATTGCTATTCTTTTTCTTATAAACTTTCTTAGGAACTCTTTTTATTTTAGGGAGGTTAGAATATTATTTTGGGGATTTATGTTTTTCTTCTTACTTTTGACTTAGGGTGATTTTTTTCTGTACTGCAGAGTGTTTATTTTTCATTATAATCTTTACATAGTAAAATACATTAATCTGTTCTTCTATGGCTTCTGAACTTTGAGTACAAGTTAGAGGGGCCTTGCCTACAATGACTGCTTTTTAAACAATAAAGTAATTGTCCCAAGTTTTATTTTACTGGTTTGTTATATATTTTAATTATAATTAATAAGTAAAATTATTAATGGTATTAAAATAAAGATATAAACAAAGTAAAATGAAATGATAAAATATTAATAATACAAATGAATTAAAAATATGTAATCATTAATATGCAACTATTAATAAACATCAAATATATATATTTACACCTTAGACACAAGATTTGCAAATTTTATTTATTTATTTATTTTTTTGTGGTACACGGGCTTCTCACTGTTGTGGCCTCTCCTGTTGGCGGAGCACAGGCTCCGGACACTCAGGCTCGGTGGCCATGGCTCACGGGCTCAACTGCTCCGCGGCATGTGGGATCCTCCCGGACCGGGGCATGAACCCGTGTCCCCTGCATCGGCAGGCGGACTCTCAACCACTGCACCACCAGGGAAGCCCACAAGTTTTATTTTTTAAATTTCCAAGTGAACAGGTCTTTTTGTTTCTGGTTTTAAAGTTATTTTCTATTTTTTATCAGAGAATATTGTCTGTATTCTTCTACTTTTTAATATTTATTGTGTTTTTTTGTGTGCAGCCTAATAATGTCCTACTACTAATATATTTCAATTTTTGCTTATATTTCCTGTATTATCCTTTAAAAAGTTGTCATGTGAGATGTGTAGATATTAACGATTCATTGTGATTTGTATCCTTTAGACTGATAAAGTGCCCTTTTTGGCTTTTTTGTTTTGAATTTTCTAATACATTGGCTTGAATTCTACCTAATTTGATTCATCTCATAGTAATATCACAATACCTGTCTTTTTTTTTTTGTATTATATCTGTGTATGCCTTTCGCTATTGTTATTTTCAAACTTTCTGAATCACTTTGTTTTAGCAGTATCTGTGCATACAACACAGAATTCGGTTTGTATTTGTAGTTCCATTTGAAAATTGTTTTCTGTTTTTCAGTGACTTGTAGTCTTTTATGTTTGTTAAAATGAGAGATATTTTGTTTCATTGTAGCTAATGTTAATCGGTTCTCTTTTGATTTAGCAATGGCTATTTACATGAATTAGCTGTAGTCTGACTTATGGTGAATCATGTGCTGGCTTGTAAACCCTTCTGCTTGGATGTAGTAGGCATCATTTTGACTCACATTTCATTGGAATAAACAAATTATTACTATGTTTAACTTAAAAGCAGGGGATGGGGAATACAGTCCTATTTTTGACCTGGAAACATGAGACCAGGCATATTTGTGCATAGTTTGATTACTACGTGAAGCTGTTTGACATTTTGATTTGTGATTTTCAAGCTCCCTACATAGGTTATTTAGGAGGTCTTGATTTGAGGACTAAATTATGCTAGAGAAATATGGTCCAAATACTTTCTGCCATTTTTACTTGGATTATATTTTTGCATCTCTGAACAAAATATGTTTTGGATATGAAGAAATTTTGAATATCTAAAATGGTTGGCTAATGGGGATAATGATAATTATAACAATGATTATGATAATAACAATGGGGAAAATAATGATAGGAAAAATATTGCCTGAGAAGTATAATTAAAGTATGACAAATGGCCAGTGACATTTATTTTGTGGCAGGTATCTTTTTGGAATAGCAGCTTGGGGCATCACTGACCAGATTTTCACTTCTGGTTTATGGAAAAATCTGTTTCTGTGGGCTCACTTTCTTACAATATATAATTTGTCTTTTTTAATTCACATTTAAAAAATTATTTTAAGTACTTTTTGGAGTTTATTTGTTGATATTATTTTAAATACAAGAGCCATTAAAACTGTACATGTACAGCCTTGAAATTGTAGCAACCTATATTAACACTTTGCATGGTACCTTAACCATAGTAAGTGTTCAAATTATATTTGTTGAATGAGTCAGTGTAAAAAGGATTTTAATAACTGAAGAGAAGTCATACTCTGTGCCTTCCTATCACCTTCGACATAACAAATAAGCAAGAAAGAACTGAAATTTCAGAGAAAACAGATGTTTGTTCCTTGTGTGCATTAAATGAAGTTAGTCAGAACAATACTCTGGTTTAGGTCAGACTTACATATATATAAGGATACAGAGAAATATTTTTCTCTGGTGAACTTTAAAGCAACTTAGAGAAAATATCAATTGCTAATATTTATTGAGCATTTAATATGTGACAGTAATCTTATCGTATCAATAACTTAATGAAGTAGAAATTATTATTATAGTCATATTTTATGATGAGCCAACTTTCCTGACTGTTTAGCTCGCAGAATAATGGAAGTATGATTTGCACCCAGGAAGTATAACTCCAGACCCGTTATGCTAGAGATGACTTGGCCACCATGGTTGAAAAAATTTCCATCATTGCATTCAAAGTGCATTTTATTCTAAGATAAAAATCACAAAGAAATAAAGAAGAAATTCTATGGGGAATAAGGACCTTACTGTTAACTTTGTAGGTTTGAATTTATAAAGCTAGTTCTCTGTTTTTTTCCTATGTATTTAACATGCAATACTATCTCAGTGCTATTTTAATTATGTACCAGATGCTAAGTTCCTGATAGCTAAGAATCTGATTAGTTTAAGAGAATATCATACTTTTCCACCCACTGAAATCTAGTCTGGTAAATCAATAATCTCTTTTATGGTTTATAAACTATTACATTTGAAAAGATCATACCCATTTTATTGCAGATACAGACACTTAGGAAATGTTCTCAACTATAATACACTGTTGTCAATCATGAGTCAACTTAACCTTAATATCCTTTTCATGACAGACAAGAGTTAATTTTTGTACATTGTATGAGATAGAAATCCAACTCATCATATAATTTGCCTTCCAAGAACTTCTAAAACTACTTTCCAACTAGTTTTCATCTGTTCATGCACAATGGCATAGGGATCTTGGTTTTTAAACCATGTAGAGTATGTCTGTTTTCCAAAGAGGATCTTGAGTCAAGGTCATTAACTCATTTGGGCCCTGTGGAAAAAAAAAAGAATGTGCGGATTATTTCCTGCTGAATGAGGAACCACAAGCCACCCACATGGGGTTGGCAGGTAGCTCTCAGCACCTGAGCTCCCACTTTGGGGAAGTAAAAACCCCAGGGCCATTTTGATTGAAGGCACAGTTTCAGTACACTCACACAAAAGAAGTAAAGTCACAAAATGTATTACTTACAGATCGCAGAAAGTGGGAGAGGGGCACACAATAAGCTGGGGGAAATATAGTTCTCTGTCCCAGGTAGCAAGCACCTGTTACTTATAAGGTAGTTAGGGTGGAGGTCACTAACTTTTTGCAGACTCAACTCTTAAGTGTTTATTTTAAAAGGTGACAGGAAAAGCAAAGTGGGAACTTGTGGTGCGAATCCCAAGCTTGGGTCCTTATCTAAATGTCCAGACTGTAAAATGCCTAGGCAGCAACTTGAAATAGCTGTTTTCTCCTCATAACTTTTTTTTTTTTTTTTTTTTTGTGGTACGCGGGCCTCTCACTGTTGTGGCCTCTCCCGTTGCGGAGCACAGGCTCCGGACGCGCAGGCTCAGCGGCCATGGCTCACGGGCCCAGCCGTTCCGCGGCATGTGGGATCTTCCCGGACCGGGGCACGAACCCGTGTCCCCTGCATCGGCAGGCGGACTCTCAACCACTGCGCCACCAGGGAAGCCCCATCATAACTTTTAATTCTATTGGATTGATCTATATATCTATCCTTATGCCAGTACCACACTATCTGGGAAGTATGAATCCTCCTTTATGCTTTTTTTTTTTTTAGTAGGATTGTTTTGGTTACTCTGGACTCCTTGGAATTCCATATGAACTTTAGAATCAGCTTGTTAATTTCTAAAAAAAAATAACAGCTGGGATTTTCATAGGGATTGCACTGACTCTGTAGATCAGTTTGGGATATATTGCCTTCTGAACAATGTTAAGTCTTCTGATCCATGATCGTGGAATGCTTTTGCATTTATTTAGATCTTCATTCATTTCTTTCAACAATGTTTTTTACTTTTCAGAGAATAAGTTTTGCACTTCTTTTGTTAATTTTATTACTGTTTTATTCCTTTTGATCTTATTACAGATGGAATTTTATTATTTTTATTTTCAGATTGTTTATTGCAAACATAGAAATATAATTGATTTTTGCATGTTGATGTTGTATCCTGCAAACTTGCTGAACTCATTTATTCTGATAATTTTTTAGTGGATTTTTAAGGATTTTCTCTGTGTAAGATCATGACATCTTTGAATAGATATTGTTTTACTTCTTCCTTTGCTTCCTGCCTTTACTTCTTCCTTTGCCTTTTATTTCTTTTTCTTGCCAAATTGATCTGGTGAGGACTTCCAGTTTGAGGTTAAATATAAGTGATGAGAGTGGCCACCTTGTCTTGTGCCTGATATTGGGGGTAAGCTTCAGTCTTTCACCATTAAGTATGATGTTAACTATGGAGTTTTTTCTAGATGTGTTTTATCAGGTTGAGGAAGTTCCCTTCTATTCCTAGTTTGTGAAATGTTTTTTATCATTGTAGGGTGTTGGATTTTGTCAGATGCTTTATCTGTGTTTATTGAGATGATTTTGTGATTTTTACAATTTTATTAATATTATGCATTACATTAATTGATTTTCAGATGTTGACACCAATTTAGTATGATGGAGTAAATCGCATTTGACTATACTGTGTCATTCTTTTCATATGTCATTGGATTTGGTTTGCTAGTATTTTGTTGAGGATTTTTGCATCAGTATTCATAAGAAATATTGGACTGTAGTTTTATTTTCTTGTGTAGGTTTTTATTTTTTTTTCCAGTTTTCATTGCTGGATTTAGAATCTGGGTAATACTGACCTCATAAAATGAGTTGGGAAGTGTGCTCTCCTATTTTTTTGAAAGAGTTTGAAGAATTGGTATTAATTCCTCTTTGAATATTTGGTAGAGGTCAGCAGTGAAGCCATATTGGCCTGGGCTTCTTTGTGACTAGAGTTTAAAATTATAGATTGAATCTCTTCACTTTTTAAACGTTTATTCAGATTGTCTATTTCTTCTTGAGTCAATTTTAGTAGTTTGTGACTTTCTAAGAATTTTTCTATTTCTTCTGTCACATAATTTGTTGATGTGAAACTGTTCACAGTATTTCTTCATAATCTTTTTATTTATGTAAGTTTGGTAGTAATGTTTACTCTTTCATTTCTGATTCTTGTAATTTGATTCTTTTCTCTTTTTCTCTTGGTAAAACCAGGTAAAGATTAGGTAATTTTGTTGATTTTTTTGAAGAACTTAATTTTCTGTTCTCTATTTCACTAATTTTTGCTCCAGTATTTAAGTTTATTTTTGCTTGCTTTGCTCTTCTTTTTCCAAAATTTTAAGGTAGAAGTTAAGATTATTGATTTGAGATATTTGATATTTATTTTTTAAAATATTGACATTTGAAATTATAAATTTTCCTCTAAATATTGTTTTAACTGAATCCAATATGTTTTCATATGTTGTGACTTTATTTTCAGTCATCTATTTCCTGATTTACTTTTTAATTTCTTCTTTGACCCATTGGTTCTTTAAGAATGTGTAGTTTGATTTCCACATATTTATGAATTTTCTTAAATTTCCCTTGTCATTGATTTCTAATTTTATTTCATTATGTTCAGAGAACATACTTAGTCATTTTAAATTTATTGTTTCGTGGCATAGCATATGGTTTATTCTGCATAATGTCTCATTTGCACTTGAGAAAAATATATATTCTGTTGTTGGGTAGAGTATTCTATAGACGTTTGTTAGACCTAGTTGGCTTATAGTGTTGTTCATAGCTTCTGTTTCCTCTCTAATTGTTTTTATCTATTATTGAAAGTGGGATATTGGAATCTTCAACTATTATTGTTGAATCATCTGTTTCTCCATTCTGTCAGTTTTCGCCTTTTATATTTTGGTGCTCTGTTAATAGGTGCATATACATTGATAATTTTTTATATATTCCTGATGGATTGACCCTTTTATCATTATAAAATATCTCTCTTTATCTCTAGTAACATTTTTTTAAAGCCTGTCAGAAAGATTAGAGATAACTTACCATGTGTTCTGCATTTTATTTTATGTTTTACATTTATTTTTTAGCTTAATTAATTTTATCTGCTATACTTTTTTAAAAATTAAAAACAATTTAAATATGTTTAATACAATTTCAAGATTATAACATTTGCATAGTCTATACAGGGGACTATACAGTCCATATGGCCTTGGACCAAATCCAACCCACCTATTTTTGGTAAGTAAAATTTTATCAGAACACAGCTACCTATATCTTTTCTTTTAGTATTTTCTGTAACTGTTTTTGCAATACATGGCAGTGTTCAGTGGTTGTGACAAAGGCAGTATGGCCTACAAGCTGAAAATATTTACTATATGACCCTTTTTAGTAAATGTTTACAATTCCTGTTCTATGACAGCAGGAGATACCTTGATCTTATCTTTCTGATTAGGTTCTTTTTTTCTATTGAAGTATAATGGACTTACAGTATTCCATTAGTTTCAGGTGTACAACGTAGTGATTTATTATTTTTATACATTTCAAAATGATCACCATAAGACTAGTTACCATCTATCACCATACAAAGTTATTACAATATTATTGACTGTATTCCCTACGCTGTACATTAGATTTCTGTTCAGAACTAGAAGTTTGTACCTCTTAATTTCCGTTACTTATTTCACTCAGCTCCCCATCTTCCTTGCCTCTGGCAATAACCAGTTTGTTCTCTGTATCCATGAGTCTGTTTTTGTTTTGTTATGTTTGTTTGTTTTGGTTTTTAGATTCCACATGTAAGTCAAATCATACAGTATTTGTCTTTCTTTGTCTGACTTATTTCACTTAGCACAATACCCTCTAGGTCCAACCATGTTGTCACAAATGACAAGATTTTTTTTTTAATCGATGAGTAATATTACATTACACACACACACACACACACACACACACACACACACATGCATACACAATATCTTTATCTATTCATCTGTTGATGGATGCTTAGGTTGCTTCAATATCTTGGCTATTGTAAATAATACTGCAGTGAACATGGGGTGTATATACCTCTTCAAATTTGTGTTTATGTTTTCTTTAGGAAAATACCCAGAAGTGGAATTGCTGGATCACTTGGTAGTTTTATTTTTATTTTATTTTATTTTATTATTTTTTTTTTTGCGGTACACGGGCCTCTCACTGCTGTGACCTCTCCCGTTGCGGAGCACAGGCTCTGGACGCGCAGGCTCAGCGGCCATGGCTCACGGGCCCAGCCACTCCACGGCATGTGGGATCCTCCCGAACCGGGGCACGAACCCGCGTCCCCTGCATTGGCAGGCAGACTCTCAACCACTGTACCACCAGGGAAGCCCTATTTTTATTTTTTTGAGGAACCTCCATACTGTTTTCCATAGTGGCTCTACCAATTTATATCCCACCAAGAGTGTACTTGGGTCCCCTTTTCTCCATATCCTTGCCGAGACTTGTCATTTATTGTCTTTTTGATAAAAACCATTCTGACAGTTTTGAGGTGATATCTCATTGTGGTTTTGTTTTGCATTTCACTGATGATTAGTGATGTTGAGCATCTTTTCATGTGTCTGTTGGCCATCTGTATGTATTCTTTGAAAAATGTCTATTCAGGCCCTCTGCCCATTTTTTATTTGGGTTGTTTGTATTTTTTTTGATTTTGAGTTGTATGAGTTCTTTGTATATTTTAGATATTAACCCCTTATCTGACATATCATTTGCAAATATCTTCTCTCATTCAGTAGGTTGCCTTTTAGCTTTGTTGATAGTTTTCTTCACTGTAAAAAAGCTTTTTAGTTTGATATAGTCCTATTTATTTTTGCTTCTTTTCCCTTGCCTGAGGAGACATATCCAAAAAAAAAATATTGCTAAGATTAATGTCAGATAGTGTACTGCTTATGTTTTCTTCTAACATTTTAGGATTTTAGGTTTTACATTTAGTTCTGTAATCCATTTTGAGTTTATTTTTGTATATGGTGTGACAAAGTACTTCAGCTTGAGTCCTTTACCTGTAGCTGTCTAGTGTTCCCAACACTATTTATTGAAGAGGCTGTCTTTTCCCTATTGTATGTTTTTGCCTCCTTTGTTGTAGATTAATTGGGCATATAACCGTGAGTTTCTTTCTTGGCTCTTTATTCTGCTTGATAACTGTAGCTTTGTAGTATAGTTTGAAATCAGGGCTCATGATATCTCCAGCTTTCTTGTTCTTTCTGAAGTTTGTTTTGGCTCTTCAGTTTCTTTTGTGTTTTCATACAAATTTTAGGATTATTTTTTCTAGTTCTGTGAAAAATGGCCTTGATATTTTGATAGGGATTGCTTTCTATTTGTCAGTTACTTGGGAAATATGGTAATTTTAACAATACAAATTCTTCCAATTGATGTGCACAGTATATCTTTTCATTTGTTTGTGTCTTCTTCAATTTCTTTCATCAATGTCTTATATTTTTCAAGTACAAGCCTCTTACCTCCTTGATTAGATTTATTCTTAGGTATTTTATCTTTTTGTTGCAATGGTAAATGGGATTATTTTCTTAATACCTCTTTCTGCTAGTTCATTGTTAGTGTATAGAAATGCAACAAATTTCTGTATATTATTTTTGTATCCTTCAACTTAACCACATTCATTGATGAGTTCTAGTAGTTTTCTGGTGGTGTCTTTAGGATTTTCCATCTATAGTATTTTGTCATCTGTCAACAGTGACAATTTTAGTTATTTTCTTCCAACCTGGATGCCTTTTATTTATTTTTCTTGTCTGATTGCTTTGGCTAAGCCTTCCAAAACTATGCTGAATAAACATGGTGACAGTGGGTATCCATGTCTTGTTCCTGATCTTAGAGGAAGAGCTTTTATCTTTCCACCATTGAGTATGATATTCCCTGTGGGTTTGTCATATATGGTCTTTATTGCATTGTGGTATAGTCCCTCTATATCCACTTTGTTGAGTTTTTATCATAAATGGATGTTAAATTTTGTCAAAAGCTTTTTCTGTATCTGGGGAGATGATAGTATGAATTTTTTTCTTTAATTTGTTAATATGGTGTATTATGTTGATTGATTTGTGGATATTGAACCATTCTTGCATGCCTGGAATAAATCTCTTTTGATCATGGTGTATGATCCTTTTAATGTACTGTTGAATTTGTTTTGCTAATATTTTGTTGAAGATTTTCCCATCTATGTTAATCAGTGATATTGGCCTGTAATTTTCTTTTTTTTTTTTTTTGTGGTGTCTTTGGTTTTGGTATCAGGGTGATGCTGGTCTCGTAGAATGAGTTTGAATGTGTTCCTTTCTCTTCAATTTTTGAAATAGTTTGAGAAAGATAGGTGTTAAGTGTTTTTTAAATGTTTGGTAGGATTTATCTGTGATGCCACTTGGTCCTGGACATTTGTTTGTTGGGAGTTTTTAAAATACTAATTCAGTTTCATTACTGGTAATTGGTCTGCTCGTATTTTCTACTTCTTCTTGATTCAGTCTTGGGTGATTTTATGTTTCTCAGAATTTATCTATTTATTCTATGTTGTCCGCTTTATTGGTGTATAATTGTTCATAGTAATCTCTTATGATCCCTTGCATTTCTGTTTTGTTGGCTGTAACTTCTCTTTCATTTTTAAATTTTATTTATTTGCACCCTCTCTTTTTCTTGGTGAGTCTATCTAAAGGTTTATCTTTTTTTATTTTTTTTTTTGCGGTACGCGGGCCTCTCACTGTTGTGGCCTCTCCCATTGCGGAGCACAGGCTCCGGACGCGCAGGCTCAGTGGCCATGGCTCACGGGCCTAGCCGCTCCGCGGCATGTGGGATCTTCCCGGACCAGCGCATGAACCCATGTCCCCTGCATTGGCAGGCGGACTCTCACCACCAGGGAAGCCCAAGGTTTATCAATTTTGCTTATCTTTTCAAAGAACTAGCTCTTAGTTTCATTGATCATTTCTATTGTTTTTTTAGTCTTTATTTCACTTGTTTCTCCTCTGATCTTTATTTTTTTCTTCCTTTTATTAACTTGGACTTTGGTCATCTTCTTCTAGTTCCTTTGATGTAGGGTTAGATTGTTTGAGATTTTTCTTGTTTCCTGGGTAGTCTTGCATCTTTGTAAACTTCCCTCTTAGAACTGCTTTTTTCTGTGCCCCATAGATTTTGGATCATTGTGTTTCCATTTTCATTTGTCTTTAGCTATTTTTTGATTTCCTCTTGGATTTCTTCAGTGACCAATTGGTTGTTTGGTAGCATGATGTTTAGCCTCTGGGTGTTTGTGTTTTTTGAAGATTTTTTTTCTGTAGCTGATTTCTTACCTCATGCTATTGTGGTCAGAGAAGAAGCTTGATAAGATTTCAAGCTTAAATTTATTGCGACTGGTTTTGTGACCTAGTATGTGATCTACTATGGAGAATGTTCCATGTGCACTTGAAAAGAATGTGTATTCTGCAGCTTTTGGATGAAGTGTTCCTTATAAGGTATCCATTAAGTTCATCTGATCTTATATGTAGTTTAAGGCAAGTGTTTCCTTATTGATTTTCTGTCTGGATGCTCTGTCCATTGATGTTAGGGGTGTTAAAGTCCCTAACTTTATTATTGTGTTACTGTCAGTTTCTCCCTTTTTATTTGTTAATATTTGTTTTTTATATTTAGGTACTTCTTTATTGAGTGTTTATATAGTTATAATTTTTATATCTTCTTGTTGCATTGATCCATTTATCATTATTTAATGTCATTCTTTGTTTCTTATTACAGTCTTTATTTTGAAGTCTATTTTGTCTAATATGAATATTGCTATGCCAGCTTTCTTTTTGTTTCCATTTGCATGGAATATCATTTCATCTCTTCACTTTCAGTCTGTTTATGTCTTTAGCTCTGAAGTGAGTCTCTTGTAGGCAGCATATATTGATATGTGGGTCCTTTTTTTTAATCCTTTCAGCCACTCTAGGTCTTTTGATTAAAGCATTTATTTCTTTTACATTTAAGGTAATTACTGATAATTATGCACTTTTTTTCCATTTTGTTAATTGTTTTAAGGTTGTTTCTGTAGTTCTTTTTTGTTGCCTTTATTTTGCTCTTTTCCCTTGTGATTTGATGAGTATCTTTTGTGTTCTATTTGGATTCCTTTTTCTTTTTTTGGGAGGGGATATCTATTATGGGTTTTTGGTTTGTGGTTACCATGAGGTTCATTTATAATAACTTATGTATATACATGATTATTTAAGTTGATGATCTCTTTCCTTCTAATGCATTCTAAAAACCCTACCTTGTTAACCAACACCCACTTTTAATGTTTTTAACATCTTATTTTACATCTTTTTGTTTTATGTATTCCTTAACTACTTATTGTGGATATAGATGATTTTACTACTTTTGTTATTTATCCTTCCTACTAGATTTATAAATAGTTGCATTTTTTTCTTTTCCAATTAAACAAGCCCTGTTAATATTTCTTGTAAAGCTGGTTTACTGGTGCTGAACATTTTTAGCTTTTGCTTGTCTGTAGAACTCCTTATCTCTCTTCAAATCTGAATGATAGCTTGCTGGGTATTGTGTTCTTGGTTTTAAGTTTTTTCCTTTTATCATTTTAAATATATTGTGCCACTCCATCTGGCCTGCAAAATTCTGCTGAAAATATAGCTTATTTTCTTATGGGAGTTTTCTTGTACATAACCAGTTGCTTTCCTCTTGTTGCTCTTAAGATTCTCTCTTTATCTTTAAATAATTTTGCCATTTTAATTATAATGTGTCTTGGTGTGGACATCTTTAGGTTCATCTTGTTTGGAACTCTCTGTGCTTCCTGGACCTGAATGTCTATTTCCTTTCTCAGGTTCGGAAGTTTTCAGCTATTATTTATTCAAATAAGTTCTTTCTCCTTTCTCTCTCTCTTCTCCATCTTGGACTCCTGTAGTGTGAATGTTAGTATACTTGATGTTGTCTCAGAGGTTTCTTAAACTATATTCTCATTAAAAAAAATTCTTTTTACCTTTTTTCTGCTCAGTTTGGGTGATTTTCAGTTATTTTTCTTCCTAGTCGCTGATGCTTTCCTCTGAGTCATCTAAACTACAGTCCTTCAGTGCATTTAAAAAATTTCAGTTATTTTATTCTTCAGCTCCCTTTGATTCTTCTTTATATATTCTAACTCTTTGTTAAACTTCTCATTGTTCATTTATTTTTCTCCCAACTTCATTGAGCATTTTTATGATTTATCTTGATGTTTCTATTAGGTAGATTGCTTATCTCCACTTGGCTTAGTTCTTCTGGGTTTTGTTTTGTTTCTTCCTTTGGAACATACTTCTCAGTTTCCTCATTTTGCTGAATTCTCTGTGTTTATTTCTATGTATTAGGTTGGTTACATATCCCGATCTGGAGAAGTGACATTATGTGGGAGACATCCTATGGGGCCCAGCAGCACACTCCCCTCTGGTCACCAGAGCTATATGCTCTAGAGGTGCCCCCATATGGGCTGTAAGGACCCTTCTGTTTTGGTGGGGCTGTCAACTGTGGGCACATTAGTAGGTGGGGCTGGCCCTGGACCAATTAGCTGCCAGACCCTGCCTCTGGCTGTGGCCACTGGCCCACTGGTTGGTAGGGCTTGGTCCCAGGGTGGCTAGCTGGGGGGTCCTGCATGCCTGGGGTTCCTGGGGATGGTGTCCGTCTGCTGGTGGGCAGGGCCTGGCTGGTGTGGCTTGCTGCAGGGCCCAGGAGGACCTGGGCTGGTTCTGGCTTGATGGTGGGCAGGGCTGGTTTCCCCTGCAGCTGGCTGCTCGGCCTGGGGGTTCCCAGGACTGGTGCCGGCCTGCTGGTGGGTGGTAAACCCCTGTCGCTAATAGGCTAGAGAGATGACTCCAAAATAATATTTGCCAGCACCAGTGTCCTTTTGGATGAATGATCTCCCATAAATGGCTGCCACCAGCATCTGTGTCCCCAGGGGGTTTCCTAGTTGCCTCCTTCCTCTCTGGGAGGCTTTTCAAGTTCAGCAAATGGGCTGACCCAGGATCCTTTCAAATTAGTGCCTCTGTGCTGGATTTGGAGCATGTGAGATTTTGTTCACCCCTTTAACAGCCCTCTGGCTTTCCTGTATGAAGCCCTGCTGGCCTTCAAAGCCAGACATTCTGTGGCCTTGTCTTCTTAGTGCAGGACCCCTCTTCTAGGGAGCCTAATGTGGGGCTTGGGCCCCTTGCTCCTTGGGAGGATCCTCTGCAGTTGTGATTATCCTCCTATGTGTGGGTCACCTTCTCAGGGTGTGGGTCTTGATTGTATCACATCTTTCTCCTCCCACCCATCTCATTATACTTTGTTCTGTGTATCTTTAGTTGTGGTAAATCATTTTTGCTAGTCTTCAGGTCACTCTCATAGATAGTTGCTCTGTGAGTAGTTGTAATTTTGATACGCCTTTCGAATGAGGTGAGCCTGGGGTCTTCCTACTCTGCCATGTTGGCCACACCTTCTTGAATATTTTTTCTTCTCATGTCTTTTTCTTCTCTGTTGGTATTCTCATTATATGTACCTTGACGCTCAATGTTGTCTCACATTTCTCTGAGTCTCCATTTATGTTTATTTTTTCTCTCTATTTAGCCTTGCATAATGTCTATCAATATATTTTAAAGTTTTTAATTCTTTCTTTTACCATTGCAAATGTATTATTGAGCCCCTCTAGTGAATGTTTACAATTTTAGTTATTGTACTTTATAACTCTGTCATTTCCATTGGGTTCTTTCATTTTTTATAATTTCAGTATCTGTATTGATATTCTTTATTTGATGCAACATTGTCATCTTACCTTCTATTTCTTTAATCATGTTTTCTTTTGATTCTGAGTGTAATTCTGTGAGCATATTTATAATGGCTATTTTGGAATCTTTTTCTTCTAAATCTAACATCTGGTTACTCTCACAGGTAGGTTCTGTTGCCTGACTCCCCCCCACCCCCCACAGTGTATGGGTCATATTTTCTTGTTTCTTTGCATGCCTCCTAATTTGTTTTTGGAAACTTGATATTTTATAATATATTGTACTGAATAACAAGTAGTAATATATTTTATATATTACTGTATTTTATATATATATATAAGTATGTATATAATTTATATTATATAAATATATAATAGTAATATATTTTATAATACATTGTAGCAAGTATGGGTTTTCTCCTCCCCACTTTGTAGGCTGGCTTGTTATTGTTCATTTGTTTGTTTAGTAATTGGTGGGATTATTTTAGTGATATCTTTTCCCCCCAGCCTCCCAGTTTTAACTCTCCAGGGTTGCTATTCAGGGAGGTGCAGGTTTGGATATGACCACAGTCACCCTGGGATAACGATGATATGGGTAGAACTCTTTTCATTCTTTTCCTAACCACACCTAGCTATTAAACCTGACTGATTTCCAGTTGATTGCTTCATTTTCAACAATAACCTAGGCATATATTCTTCTATAGACTAATCAAATCCAATTATGTCTCCTTCAGTGGATGGAATAGTTTCTGAAGTCAGTGTTTGATATTTGTTCTGACCCCAGGAGGATTCTTCCTAGCTGTCTTATTGCTCAGTTATCTCCTGTGATCAAGCCAGTCTATAATCTAGGCTGTATCTTCATTAGATCCATGAATCTCCTCACCCTTGAATCTCCTTTCACCACAACCTCCACCATTCTTTTTTCAGTTAAATTTATTGGAGTAACATTGGATTATAGCACTATGTAAATTTCATATATACAATATTATATGTTGACTTCTGTAAATACTACACTGTGCTCATCACCAAAAGTTTAGTTTCCATCCATCAGTATACAGTTGATCCCCTTTACCCATTTTGCCCTCCTCCTACCCTTCTTTCCATCTGGTAACCACGGTTTTGATCTCTGTATCTATGTGGTTTTTTTTGTTTGTTTTGTCTTGTTTAAGTTATTTATTTATATTCCACATATGAGTCATATCATACAGTATTTGTCTTTCGCTATCTGACTTACTTCACTTAGATACACTCAAAGTTCATCAATGTTGTTGCAAGTGGCAAGACTTCATCTATTTTTACAACTGAGTAGTATTCCATTATATATATCTATACATCACATCTTTATCTATTCATCTGTTGTCGATACATGGGTTTTTTCCATATCTTGGCCATTATAAATAATGCTACAAGGAACATAAGGGTGCATATATCTTTTCAAATTAACATTTTTATAATCTTTGGATAAATTCCCAGGAGTGGTATAGCTGGATCATATGGTAATTCTATTTTTTACTTTTCGAGGGGTCTTTATACTGTTTTCCATAGTGGCTGTTTCATTTTACACTACCACCAACAGTATATGAAGTTTCCCTTTTTCCCACATCCTCTCCAACATTCGTTATTTCTTGCCTTTCTGATAATAGCCATTCTAAAATATGTGGGGTGATATTTCATTGTGGTTTTCATTTGCATTTCCCTAATAATTTGCTATGTCGAGCATCTTTTCATGTGCCTGATTGCCAACTCTTTGTCTTCTTTGGAAAAACGTCTATTCAGATCCTCTGCTCATTTTTTAATCAGGTTGTTTGCTTTTTTGTTGAATTGTATGAGTTCTTTATATATTTTGGATATTATCTATTTTGGATATTTTTATATATATATTATATATTTTGGATATTAACCTTTTATTGGATATATGATTTGCAAATATATTCTCCCATTCCAATCTCTGCTATTCTTGAGAGCACCCTCAGGTTAAAACTTCATGTTCAGTTGCAAATGTAGCCAGTTCCTTTAGGAGAGATTAGGAGCCATCTGTTTTACAGTCTGTTCTTCCCACAGGCAAAATCTCTGAGTCAGAACTCTGGAGCTGTCAGTGGGGACAGTGACCAGCATTCCTCTGAGTGACACCACTGCTCTTGCAGTTGAGTGCTTGGTGGAGGGGGTGAAGACAGCATAGAGATAAAAACAGAGAATATAGAAAGCAAGGGGTGAACCCTGTGATATTGGATTAGAATTATAAATATCAGGGTAAACATTGTAAGTATACGCATACACACAGATCTCTACACAGACTGGTTCATTTGTTGGTTTTTCTAGTTTTCCTTTGTTTCAGGAACTTTGGTAAGGCAGAATATCTCCCATGTAATCGTAATAGTTGGGCTAATAATATGTGACTGACTTACTTAGTGTATTTTGCATTAAACCGGAGACGAATGCTCATTGCCTCATTTAAGTAAACTGGCGTTTCTTTGCTATGAGGCTGTTTTTGTAAACGTATTCTCTTATTTGTACAGAAGACCAGATAAAAACATGAAATTAATGCTTTTAGAGAGAATAAAGACTATATTTTTCAAAGATCAAATGAGTATAGTTTCAAAGTTAAATATAAATTTAATCTTGGAGAAGTTGTAAGATTTTCATGGATATGAAATTTGCTTTTTGTGTAGGATTGATGATTTGCATGACTCTCAATTTGACATATGTTTTCCACTACACATTAATGAACCAGTCACATTATATGTGGCAGGAAGCAGTAAAATATAGAAAGTAAATGACAGTAAAATGAATTTTTTTATCTATGGTGGGTATAGATTTGCATTATTGTACTTGTGGTGGGAAATGAAAGTTACCACTTCCTCCTTTTTGAGAAATTTTCAAATACCTGAGAAGGAGAGAGGAAGAAAGAGAGATACACAGAGAAATAGAATTGAACCAAGCAAAAATATTTTTGTATACATTTTTGAGGTTATATAAAGAGAACTTAAAAAAATTGAATTAGCTTGATATATATATATATATATTTGGTAATACAGTTTATGTAAAACAGGTATTTCAAAAATTATGTATGATGCATAATGAATATTCATATTCCTCATTTTAAATAACAATCCACATAACATGAAAAATATAAGTGTATTAAATTTGTCCTTGATGAGTTTATTAGTGCTCAAATATCTTTATATCAAAAGAAAACTAATGAGTAACAATAACTGGTTTTAATATTTACCATGTTCACTGGTTGGAGGCATTAACATACTTTTAAATCATATTCCATAAATATTTTGGGCTTAGATTTGGAGTAGCAAATTTCTGTCCAAAGGAGGACTCTGGAGGCCTATGAAGTATGAGAGAAGAAAAACAAGGTTGTTCAGTAGAAGTATTTCCATCATTAAACCTTTAAAAATGTCAGTCAAAATCTAGTTATTATTTCTGAAGCTGGAAAGATACAGTGTGGCAAATTCCCCATATTACATATTCTAAACTTTGTCGTTCAGGTGGAACTGTTTGAACACCCACATTTTGTACTTCACTTCCTTCCTTTTCCTGAGTTCATTCCCTTTTATTTGGTAGCTCTTAGACTGATCTTCCCTTCTTTGAATAATTCACCATCTAAATAAAATAACAACCTCAAAGCATCCCAGACTTAATACACTCCATTCCAGCGTGGGCTCCCATGGGTTGATGTGAAAGAGACTTAAGAATTAATCACACAGGATACAACGCTCAAGTCACTTTCAGAAAAAAAATTCTCTTTCTCTTTTGTTTTTGTGTTTAGTTTTCTAAACACTGTCATTCTGTTTCCACTTCAGCTCCAGATCCCGGGGATGTCTTGGCACCAAACACATTTAAAACAAATAAACACCTTCTTGCACACTCTAACAAGTGCAGCAATTAGTCTCAGAGCACAGCTTGCTCTCCACCATGGCAACTCATTTGGTGCTGGTTGTTATTGTAGGAGAACAACTTTGAATCCAGAAACATTTGTTTGATTCCTCAGTTTTCACCCCTGTCGGCATGGTGGCTTCTGTACATCCTTTTCATATAGTGAGTTCTGCGCCTCTATGAAATCAGCTGCCACCCAGCATACAACACTTAACTCCAGTATGTCACCTTGTCACATTCTCATGGAACTTTCAGCAGTGGGTGATCTTCACTCCATATGGGCTGTAATAACTACTTGCTGTCGTGTGAATTACAGATGATTTCAGTACGGACATTTTTTCTTTCCTTTTGTTACACAGTAATATAAAATTAAAATAATATTAATAATCCTTGGTATATATTTATAAGCAGCTTGCATCGCAAGATGAAAATGTTATTTGTAAGTACCCAAGATGGTATTTAATAGGTTAGTCAGAAGACACTTTTAAAAATTTATGTATTTATTTATTTATTTTCATTTATTTTAGAGGGTATTTTCTCTGAGTTGATGCAGCAATTGGAAAGTTGTATAAAGACCCTATCTGTGGCTTTATTTGATATACTCTTCTACTTTTCCAAATGATTTTATTTCAGAAATGCTGGATTTTTTTGTGTGTGTGAGGAAGGGACTAAATCATGTTAAAATATGTCTTTTATCCTGAAACACAGTATAGTAAGTTATGAGGCAAAATGCATGTTTTCATCAGCAATGTACCGTATTTTCTTATGTAAATTACTATTATTTGGAAGCTGAATCAAATGTTTCCAGCGACAAGAAAAATTGCTATTGAACTTTGTTTCAGTACTAATTTCTGCCTTTTTTGGACATTATTAGTCAATTTCCCTAGACCCTTTCTTCAGTAATGCAAGGTACATGTAAATGAATAGAGGTGATAAACTCTCACTCAGTTCTAGTCCCAGATCTGTGGCTGAGGGTGTGACTGGGTAAGCTGAGTAACCTCTTTGGGATTTAGTGCTTCATCACTTACACAAAGTGGTTAAATTAAGGGTCTTCTCAAGCTCTTTATGGTTCTAAAATCCATGATTTTTATTCATACTGAATAATTCTTGCACTTGGAGGATTTGATTCTAAATAATATCATAAAGAACCCTGCTTGATTTTTCTGTGTAAATTAGGAAGAAATTTTAACTATTCACACATTTAACAAACATTTATTACAACTCCACTATGTCCTGGGCATTGCGCTAGAAACTAAACACAATGAGTGCAATGAACAAGACCTTGTCCCACCCTCAGAGAGATTATGATCTAATGTATAAGATAGACAAGCAAATGACCAGAAAAAGGATTATACATTGTGGTAAGTGGCAAGAAGGAAGTAAAGCTTTGAGACTGAGAACAGTGGGGATGGGAGGGAGGTACTTTAGATAAAGTAAGCAGGGGTAGCTTTGCAAAGTTTGGTTTCTTTAGGAGTTTTGGTCACTAGAAAAACCACACTGACTGCTCTTGTTTGTGTAATACCATTCTTTTGAGAGGAGAGGGTAGTGGTGTGGAAGGAATATGAGGTATGATTTCAGAAAATGTGAATGGAAACATGCCTTTGCACACACTCGTCATGTGTCTTGGACAAATCTTTTAGCCTCTCTGGACTTGTTTTCTTATCTGTTATGATGCTTATAGGGACACCTACTCACTAAACTGCTGGAAGATACAGTAGTTGTAAAAGCAGAAAAACTTCTGCCAACTCTTGATGAGTGATCAGCTTTTTTTCTTTTTTTAAACATCAGTGAGAGAAAGATTTAAAAATCAGCAGACAACACTTTTTCCTCCTTTTTAAATTTTAGCAAGAAGCAAGAAAAGCCATACGTTAGAAAGGCACAGTAAAAGACTAAGCAAAATGCAGAAAAGCAGGCTGGTGAAAGAACACAGGTTTGCTGTGGCCAAGAGATAGCCACAGTTTTCTTCTTCCTTTAGTCCCATTTCTACCACCATATCTGCATAGTGCTCCTTGTCTGAGGAAGGGAGGGAAGTTTTACTATTTTATTCTGTGAGTTGTGAATTAGGCTTTGCTTACAATTTCCTTTTTGGAATAACCTAGAGTTTAAGTAGAATACACTGCTGTTGAGTCTTCCTGTATTAGCATTGCAGGGCCTGTAAATATCACTTGTGAAATAGTCACAGGAATGAACAGCCCTTCAGCTGGAATTACAGCACAAATTCAGAAACAGCTATTTAGTGTGTTTATTTCCCAGTGTGAGAATTTATCATGGATGCCATCTCTTATGTTTCTTAGGTCACAAACTTCATGTAGTTTTCTTAGTTGCTAACCCAATAAGAGAAGTTTCTTCTTTATTATTCATTACTATATAAAGGAAAATCCCATCTTGTCTACTTCCTTTAAGACGTTACTATCAAAATGCCAAGCCAAGTGTTTAGTGCTGATAGGACTGCATTTGATAACAGCATTAGCAGATCCTTATTGGTTCTGCATGTAGCAAAAGCTAGAGTCCCTGGACAAGACTTACCCAGTTTAGCTTATGGTAACTTTAGGATGTCTGCATCTTTAAATATGTAAGCTAGTTTTAGGCTTTCAAAAATGCTGATTAAGAATTCTAACTGTATTTATTTTGGGAAGAACAGAGTGAATTTTGTTGCCATGTGATATAAAGTCAAATCTACAAACTTGTGGGAATGTACAATAGAGTAAGTTGTTTCCATAGTTTTGGTTTCCATACTGGTGGGTTAAGCATTTATTTTCTAAATACACACTAGTGTTTCAGAATTCTGTGTTGTCAGGCAATGTTCTCTGGCTTGAGGGAGTTAGGTGGATACCTGTCAAATGCTATGCAGAGAAGATTGCATAGTATATATCTGATTTTAAAGATAATAGGAAATTTGAAAGCCTGCATCCAACAGTTTGGAGATAGAAGAGCACATTTTGTAGGTTGTGGGTGTTTATCTGATTGTCTTAGGCAAATGTTCATTATGGCAATCACTGTTTATACATTTGTACTCAGTTGTGCCATTAGTGATATCTTTTCCCATTCATGCATCCTCTTTATTCCCAGTACAATGATTCTATGATGATGCTCTTTTGGCATTAAGAGGTTAAAGAGTGATTCTACCAAATGCTTTTTTTGAGTTGTGCAAAAAATATGATTTACATTTTCTAAGGCATCCTTGGGAGATTTTAACATTTGTTGATTTCTTAAAAAATTATCTGTTAACACACAGATACAAAATTCTAGCTCCATTTATTACTGTAGAATATCTTTAAAAGACTCATGAGAAGAGAAGGAAAATATTGAGTCAACTACATATCACGCATTATGCTAAATTTTTTGCATTACTTCTTAATTTTAAACATTTTTGTATCCAAGAATTTATTACTTTTCCAAGATTTGATTACCTTTTTTTTGGTGACAAAATACTTCCCTTTCTAGAGAAAATCTAGAATTTTATCATTTCTTAGCGTGTGGATGGGAGAGGAAGGGGTTAAAGAGACATTTGAAATAGAACAAGAATCAGAGCTCTTCTAAATTTTAAGAAATTTTGATAAAATCAAATATATACATACTTATAATTTCTAGCCCTAAGAACTAGGAGAGAATGTTATCTTGAGGGTTTTTTTTGTAAACTGATTCTCTCTGGGGCTTTGAAAGTGCAGATACGCACCTGAACTCAATTCTTCAACGCTGAGAAAATCTGCATCTACAAACCTTAGTAATAATTAGATTCAACCTTAGTAATAATTAGAATTTTATGTGATTTCTCTTTTAGCTGGTCTTAAAATAAAATAATCCCAGAAATCAAAATACATATATTCTATCTCTTCTGTTTGGGAGAGGGAACATGTATAGATAAATCAAGTGAATTTTTCTGTAAAACCTGTTCTATTTAACATCCTGGTACTAGCACATTGTATGAAGAAAACATAACAAAAAACCAAAAATTAAACCAATCTTCTAAAAGGATTCATTTCTAGAATCATTTATTATACATTACTTTATATATATAAAAAACAAACCCCTTTCTTTTACTTCTCTCAAAGATTTTCTGAGCACGTAGTGCATGTAGGGGGTTATGCTAAGTTCTACCATACATGTCCAAATGTTAATGCTTCTAGTTGGCCTTAATTGGCCTCAGGCCATATCTGTTAACTTGAACGTAAGTGTCAAAGGGAATAAACACAAATTTTTGAAGTTTATTCTTTGGGAATTTAAAAAAAACAGAAGAAATGAAAAAAATCATTTATATAGAGGGTATTGATTTTGTTGCTAAATGGTCTTGTGAAAGTTGATGATTCTATAATTGGTCATTATAAGGCTGCTAGCTAAGTTAAGTAAATTATGGTCACACACAAAAGCATCCTTTTTTTCATAATTAAAAGTAGTCAGATCATCATTGGTGTAAAGAGGAGCACAGTTTTAGAATTCAGTACATATTCTAAGGAGAAAAGCTCAAGTATTGTTTGACCAGAAACCCAAGTACATTGCATGAACAATAAAGATACTCAGATGAAAATAGTTCTGATGCACTCTGATCTTTAGAGGACTTGGATAAGTATACTTCTCAAAACCCTTTTGTGATACAGAAAATTATTATTTGCCTAGTTGAAGCAGATATGTGATAGAGAAGAGTTTGGGGGAAATTTGTACCTCACAGGGACATTCTCTTTATCCTCACAATATCTTCTTGTAAATTCAGCATTTTTACGGAAAATAAAGTTTATGGGAATGTATTGTTCTATGAAACTTGTTACACACACATGCACACAAACATATATATGTTGTTATTATGTACATTGTGAATTAACTGTATGTTAAACATAAGGTCAGGGCTAAAATTGCTGTCTATACTAAGCAATACCAAAGCAGAGGGCAAGAGACTGCTTAGCTTGGGTGAGAAGCTCTCACGGACAAAATAATTGAACCTCCACCTTGGCTACAGTGTCTTCTCAGGAATGTTAAAGATTAATCTTAAAGAATGAGGAGGACATTTGAGGGCATAAACATTGAAAGGGCATTACAACTAATTCTGCATATGGACGATAAAGGATAAATATGAGATAATGTTGTAGCACTTCATGTATTCAGTGACATATAAATGTCCTTAATGTTGCAATGGGGATTGTTTTTGGTATATAAAATATCTGCTGAGACTTCACCAGCCCATATTTAGACATAGAAAATTGAAAATCTTTTAGGCTGAAACAGATATGTATATCTCATTTGTACCTGTTTCCAGAATAACTATCCCAATCAGCTCTTATTTTTGTTTAAATAAAAGAAGAGATGAATATTACTACAACTTGTTGAACACCTACTATCTTCTGGGTAGCTTGCTGCGACTTTTTTGAGGACTGTATGATTTTCCTTGATCTCCAAATGAAGGAATAAAATTTGTTCATGTAGCAGAGACCTAGGTTTAATCAAGGTTGCAGAAGACAGTACAGAAACACTATCAATAAATTATGAAACCTAAACCCTTGTATTCAAACTGTATGAAGTTATTCTAAGTATCTGTTTTCAGATTAATAAATGGGGAGTACAGATATTACAAGAGAAATGTCTTGATGAAGCTCTATTTAAATCATCCTTGATACCCTAGTAGCATTTCTTTGGCTTGTGTAAAACTATACTTTTCTTGTCATCTTCCTCCTTTCTGCCTGCAATTTGCTTACCTTGGATTTTGACTGCTCTTATTTTAATATCTCTACCAACCAACTATATTCTCCCAAGATTATTCAATCTTCTTGCAAAGTGACGAAAACTATATTATCTCTTTAATTATCATTACATGCATATTATTAAATTTTTTTCTAGGTCTTGGCTATCACTTATGCTGTTGTTCTTTGTTTTACAACCATCTTCAGAATGAGCGAGAAATTATTCCAGCAGCTTCTCAAATACAATAAGCTTCAAACTGAAAATATCATCCACAGCAGAAGTGTTTTTCAGTTTCTCTACTTTTGTCTCTGGTACATGAAATTTCTTCTCATGTTCCAAGTGAGAATATTCCAAGCCGTTTTTGTATCTTGTCTGCACCTTATTTATCAAATCTTCTCCTAAGTTCTATTGTATTTTTCCTATTAATTACATCTTTGTTTTTTTTTTTGGCCGCGTCATGTGGCATGCAGGATCTTAGTTCCCAGACCAGGGATCGAACCCATGCCCCCTGCAGTGAAAGCGTGAAGTCTTAACCACTGGACCGCCAGGGAAGTCCCAATTACATCTTTGATTTACTCATTTTGTTTCACTTCCAGCTCCATAATTTAGGGCTTCCAAATCCATTTCCAAATTATTTTTCAGTAAGTACTCTGATGTCTTTCTTCATTCAGTTTCTTACATTCAAAATGTCCTCCTTTTTCTCTAAGAATATCTGTCTGTCTATCTATCTATCTATCTATTTACCTATCTATCTATCTATATTCGTCTTCTAAAACTCAGCTTAATTCTATGAATTCTTCTCTGATGATGCCAATACACCTAAACCTCTGCTTTCCATAATCGAATCCTGAATCTTAGATGTGAGATCATGCAGTTAAATTCTTTATTGAATTTTTTTCACATTGTTTTCTCAGATAAATTGTAACCTCCATGATGTCATGAACTGTTTTTCTTTTGTATCACTTTGATATGTAGAAAAGCATTAGAACATTGTGGAAGCTTAATAAACACTTATGGATTGACTAAAGGAGTTCCTCAAGACTATAGAGAAAGGATAAGAAGTGTAACCAGATCTCAAAACATTAGTTCCCACATTGATTCAATATGCATGGCAGTTAAAGACATAGATTTTAGAACAAGGTAGATATCAATATCTATATCTTGGCTCTAGTACTTGACCAAGTTACTTAAATCCTTTAAGTCTCAGTTTTCTTATTTGTGAAATGGGGATAATAATATCTAGCTTTTGCTGTTGTCATAAATATTTAATGAGATCATAATATAAAATTACTAACATTTGTACACTGCTAATACTGTAACTAAATATTTTACATGGGTATTTCATTTAGTGCCGTATAAAAACACTCTAAAGAACACTGAAGTAAGTGCTATTATTATCTTCATTCTGTAAACAGAGAAACTAAGATTTAGAGATTATATAACTCACAAGAAACTAAGATTTAGAGATTATATAACTCACAAGCAGTGGGATAAGAATTTGGACTCAACATCAACTTCAGAATTTATGCTCTTAATTAGTGAACTTTAAAGTATATAAGCATTTAACAAAATGCCCAGCTCATACTAAGTATTCAATAAGTGACAGAGGTTTTATTAGTACGAATGTCATTGCATGAGATTTGAAGGCCTGCTAATAAATGAGTGAGTGCATTCTAGTGGCTCTTTTTGTTGTTATCACGTGCATTCATAAACTGTACTACTATTTTAGTGTATTTTCCTACTTGTAGGAAACAAAACAGGAAATTTCTCATTCTCAGCTGTATGATCAAACATAACCATCTCTAACAACTTCATACCATTAAGAATAAATATTCCAGGGGACTTCCCTGGTGGTCCAGTGGTTGGGACTCTGCGCTTCCACTGCATGGGACGCGGATTCGATCCCTGGTTGGGGAACTAAGGTCCTGCATCCCGGCGCTGCACAGCCAAAAAAAAAAAGAATAAGTATTCCATATTCTCATCTGGTTTCTGAAAGAAGAAATACTTAGATTGTGGTATCTAAATCTTACCTTTGAAATTAACTAATGTTGTGACAGCAAGCATGTGAGCATGTTTTTTTCCCACCCCCAAGATTTTGTTCTTCCCATTCCAAAAAAAGGGCTTGGGTTATTTATTTTATACTGTCTCTCCAAAAGATTTTAGAATAATTCTAAATATGGAATTAGAGCTCTTGGTAAAAACATATAATTGAGAAAAAAGAAAGAACCACTGTAGGAACATTAGTTTTGTGTTGAAGTATTTTAATGATTACAGCTCTTTCGTATCTGTCTCCACCAACATTTCCTTCCTTTAATTATTCCAATTGAAATTCTTTTCCTTTTATTTTTTTCTGAAAATAACCTGTAACCAACTCAGAGGGGGGCTTGCACTTATAAAAATTGTTTTAGTTGCCACCATACCCTTCTTCTTTCATGGGTAAATGAAAGAACAGATTAGGATCAAGAAAATGACATAGCAAAGTGCAAACATTTGGTAGAATTGCCATATTTACACTATTAGCTGTTTGCTGTGTAATTCTCCAACCTGTTTCAATAACAAAATTATTAATAATTTATTAGAACTTTCTCTTTACAAGTAATTAGTCAAGCAGCACTGAAAGAAGTTTCTAAGGGCATGTTCACAGATCAAGAAGTCAGGGTTATAAATTATGATTATGATTATTTTATTTTAGAAAGTGACAGCATATACTACTTATTTCTGCCATTCAGAAGCCAACAATGGCATCACTGATGATTTACCTGAGCTGTGCTCATCTGTTTACACTTTTACATTCAATAAAAATGTGCAGTTACTATGGCAACTGGAAGTCTATAGGGTCTGTTTCAAAACCTGTGCTTGGCAGTTTATGTGCATAAATCCTCAACACGTTGATATGAGGCTCTAGTTCTGTGTTTTATTAATTTTATTTTCCTTGTATCTCAGATGGTATTTTATAAACTATGAAGTCAAGCAGAAATTGGCTAAAGAAACAATTTCCCTTGGGAGTCTAACCTTGGAGCCTTAGAAAAGGCTGGATTATTAGTGTGAAAATGAAGCACAAAGCTTGGCATTCCAGATATCTTACATAAGCATTAACACTAATTTTTTCTACAAACTGGGGCAAAGCATGGGATCTTTTGCAGTTCAGGTTCCTAAGCAGTTCAGTGACTCCTCTCTCTTGGAAGGTAGAAAGCCAAATTCCAAAGGATTTTGGAGGTAGAAAGCTAATTTCCAAAGGAAAATTAGCAACAGTGGGGTGTATTTTTCTACTTAACATTGACATATAAAACTTTATACTAGTTCTATGAAATGGTAAACTATCTAGTACAGGTGAGGTGTATCATTGCTTTCCAGAAGAAAAGTCATTACAGAAAGAGGTCAAGTAACACTTTTGATCAATACAGCATTAATACATTGACCTTTCTTAATAGACTCCTTTATATTGCCAAGTGTTCTGTAATTTTCAGTGCTTTCTCCAACAGATACTTAAACCATGTTGAGAAAGTGTGGTCAGTGTAGTCTATTTGAGCACGTCTCTAGCAGAGACAGACTTGTGTTTGAAATCCGGTTCTTTTACTTGCTACGTATATCAACTTTACCTTTTTTGAGCCCTGTACCCTGTCTGAAAAATCCAAATAGGACTATATATTTGCTGGGTGATTCTTATATTTGCTGTTTAGATTAAATATTTTCAACCATGGTAAAATATACATAACATAAAATTTACCATTTTAAACATGCAGTTCAATGGCATTAAATACATTCACATTGTTGTGCAACCATCATCACCATCTATCTTCAGAATTCTTTTCACGCAAAACTGAAACTCTGACTCATCGAACAACTGCTCATTTCCTTTGCCCCTAGCACCTGGCAACTTCCATTTTATTTATGTCCCTATGAATTTAACTATTTTAAGTACCTCATATAAGTGGAATCATAGTATTTGTCCTTTTGTGACTGGCTTATTTCATTTAGCATAATGTCCTCAAGATTCATCCATGTTGTAGCATGTGCCAGATTTTCCTTACTTTTAAAAGCTGAATACTATTCCATTGTATAATATGTAAATATATATCTGTATATACACATCTTGTTTATTCATTCATCTATCAGTGGGCACTTGGGTTGCTTTCACCTTTTGGCTTTTGTGACTAATGCTGCTATGAGTATGGGTGTACATATCTCTTCAAGTCCCTGATTTCAGTTCTTTTAGGTATATTCTCAGAAGTGAAATTGCTGGATCATATGGTAAATCTATTTTTAATTTTTTGAGGAAATGTTATACTGTTTTCCACAGTGGTTGTACAATTTTACATTCCCACCAGGAGTGCATGAGGGTTGCAATTCTCCACATTCTCATAAACACTTGTTATTTTCATTTTTGTTTTCTCTAATAACCATCCTAATGGGTGTGAAGTGCCATCTCACTGTGGTTTTGATTTGCATTTCCTTAATGATTAGTGATGCTGAGCATTATTTCATGTGTCTATTGGCAATTTGTATATTTTTGGAGAGATGTCTATATAGTATATTACGGGCTGAACTGTTTCCCCTACAAAATTCATATGTTGAAGCAATAACCACCAGTACCTCAGAGTGTGACCATATTTGGAGATAAGCTCTCTCAAGAAGTAATTCAGTTATTAAGTTAGGATAGGTCAATTCAATATATAGTCTAAATTAGGCAACATTAATATGTTCATTGGAAAAAAAAGATGCCAAATTCTATAGCATTGAAAGCATGCTACTTTTTCCCTACTGAGAATTCAAAGTACAAAAGCTTATAAATGAAATTTAATTAGTAGTTTGTATGAATATTTTCTTATTAGGATACATGTGATTAAATGGTCAAAGAAATTGAAGTTAAATGCTATTATGCAAAACAAAAAAATAAGACAAAATAAAACAAGGAAACCCAAATAAATAATAGATAAGCAAATTTCTATCTGTATCTTCTAAACCACTAGTTTTGCCCTGGGTGAGTAAAGTGAGCCTATTAATTTTGAAATTGTTAGTAAAATATTACTTTAAAAGAGTCTTTTATATGTGTCTACTTGTAAACTACAGAGATTACTTTCCAAAATAGGATTTGGGGGAGTCACATAACAAGTAATCCTATTTTAGTTTTGTCATTTGAAATTAGAAATTTAATAAGGAATTTTTGGAAAAAAATGAGAAATAGATGTGTAACATGAATTATAATTCAATAAAGCTGGAAGAAGTAAAATAAAAAAACCCTAGGATATCCATTGTCACAATGCAACAGTAGAAGAAAAAAAAATAAAAGTGATCCAGCAGGTACAGCCCTAAATGCATGCCCGCGTTAACCAAAGAACATGTATATGAGTGTTAACCACAGTAATATTTGTAATACTCCACAACTGGAAACTACTTAAATGTCCATCAGAAACAGAATATAGAAATAAACTGTGGTATATTCATACAAATTGAAATACAAATACAAATAAAACAAATACAAATAGAACAGTGTTTTGTTCTATTTAGCATCAGTTGGGACAGCTCATCTGGGGGCTGGAGATTTCAGGGTGGCTCATGCATAAGGCAGGCAAGTTGGTGCTTAATTCAACAAATAACATCACTATATTCCATTACATTTTTATATACATGTGCTATAATACTGATGATAATAATAGTGGTTGAGAGCTTACTTTGTGATAGATGCTATATTGAATCTTTTTTTTTGGCTTCAGTTAACCTTATTTTTCATTGAAGTATAGACAATTTACAATGTTATATTAATTTCAGGTGTACAGCCTAGTGATTCAATATTTTTACAGATTATACTCCATTAAAAGTTATTATAACATAATGGCTCTAATTCCCTGTGCTATACAATATATCCTTGTTGCTTATATATTTTATTCATAGTAGTTTATATCTCAACCTTATCCCATTTGCAGCAATGTGGATAGACCTAGAGAATATTATGCTTAGTGAAATAAGTCAGACAAAGAAAGACAAATACTGTATGATATCACTTATATGTGGAATCATTGAATCTTAAGATGTAAGATGAGATATTTTTGTATTCATTTTTGCAGGTTAGAGAGGTAAATAATTTTTCCATGGTCACTTAACTACTTAGGGTAGAGTTGGGATTTGAAAGCAGACAGTTTGATACCAGAGAATGTTCTCTTAACTACAATGCTAACTTGTTTCCTGTTTGTATGTACCAAAGTCTTGAACCAACACCAAGTGCAAATTAGACTATACTTACTACAATTTTATATCTTGTAAAAACATGTACATAATTTCTGTTTCTCTCTTGGACATGAAATGGTTTCAGTTGACAGTGAATTTTAACTCACTTTAGTTCAAAATCAGATAAAAAGGTATGGAACAAACAAGGTAATTTGAAATACTAAGAAGTTTGCAGCTGGAATGACCAGAGAGAAGGGTGTATTAGGGCTTATAGAAGTAAGACCATTTTTCTCACCTTTGCTTACCTAAATTCAATATGAGGCAAGAAGTATTTCTTAACTGTATACTGCATGTCAATAATCAATGTCCTGGATGCTGTGAGGGATGTAAAGATCCAAAGTTAATACTCTGAGAAAATACGATGTTTAGACAAAAATCTGTTAGTTTGCAGTTTAAGGTAGTGTAAATCAAATGATTCATCTGGGTCATTAGTATTCTGACTTTGCCAATCACTAGTTATGTGACACTGCATGTTTCTTAATTTCTCTAAGATTCAGTTTCCTAAAGTGTAAGATGGGAATATTAACAGCATCTAACTTGTATGGCTGATGTAAGAATAAAATAAAATTATGCACATAAAGCTTTTAAGTTGGGGTCTGGTAAACAGAAAGTGTGCAAGAAATTTTAAACATTATTATTCTTTTAACATATTCAAATTCTTCAGCGTATGTTTTCTGGGAGTTGAATGTGATAGAAAGTTTCATAGAAGAGGTGGTCCTTGAAAGACCTGGATAGTTGGCATTGGAAGGAGATACTTTAGGGTGAGAGAATCAAGGGGTGAAAAATACAGAGGTAGGAGTTAAAATGATATGGAATGATAGATTTGGATTCCCAAAAGTGCTATTATAAATGGTTCCTTCAGGACATTTTTGTCTTTGTGAGGGAGCCTAGACTGTCAACAGTGTTTTTGTGTGTATTTTTATTTATATGGGGATAAATTAATTTAATGACTGGAGAGACTTAATTGTGCTATTTATTGTCTCAGATTATTGTGGGTCAGGATTTAATGAGGTATTGTTTTATTGTATGTTGTTAATATTTATTTCAGCATATTTGCACAGTTCTTTAGAAATGTTCAATTTATATATGCCTTTCTAAGATGGGATTGCATAATTAGTCATATATAACAAATGGATTTCATTAAGTATTTCAACATGTGGTAAATTGGTTGTATGAAAAATATGATTGATTTTCTTCCCATCTGAGAGGGAGTTCAGTTGACTAATCATTGAAACCATTGCTGATGTGAGTTGCCTGTTTTTTTTTTCTTATCTGTGTGTACTTTATGGTTGCATATTCAATGACAGGAGGTCAGTTGTACCAAGTGTGTTTACTACATTGTGCATGATAAATCCATTAACCACATTCTTAAATAAAATGGTGGAGCAGCAAGTGAATATTATCTATTTAGTAAGTATATAGACTTAGAATCTACAAGAAAGTTAAAGAAAGTTATCGTTTGCTATAGATTTAAAAAAGAAATGACTTATTTGTGTTTATCTGTACATGTTGCACAGATCTTTTAAAGTGCACTTAGCTTTAGTTTTTAAGCTTTGACTTACGGTAGATTTATTTTAATACACGTTTTTAGTAATGGTTTTTAAAATAAAAGATGAGAGTTAAAGAAAATCACTTCAATTTTAAGATTAATTTCAAATTAAAAGTTATAGTGATCTAGGAATAAACCTACCTAAGAAGACAAAAGACCTGTATGCAGAAAATTATAAGACACTGCCAAAGGAAATTAAAGATGATACAAATAGATGGAGAGATATACCATGTTCTCGGATTGGAAGAATCGACATTGTGAAAATAACTCTACTACCCAAAACAATCTTACAGATTCAATGCAATCCCTATCAAACTACCACTGGCATTTTTCACAGAACTAGAGCAAAAAATTTCACAATTTGTATGGAAACACAAAAGACCCCGAATAGCCAAAGCAATCTTGAGAAAGAAAAATGGAGCTGGAGGAGTCAGGCTCCCTGACTTCAGACTGTACTACAAAGCTACTGTAATCAAGACAGTATGATACTGGCACAAAAACAAATATAGATCAATGGAACAGGATAGAAAGCCCAGAGATAAACCCATGCACATATGGTCACCTTATCTTTGATAAAGGAGGCAAGACTATACAATGGAGAAAAGACAGCCTCCTCAATAAGCGGTGCTGGGAAAACTGCACAGCTACATGTAAAAGAATGAAATTAGAACACTCCCTAACACCGTACACAAAAATAAACTCAAAATGGATTAAAGACCTAAATGTAAGGCCAGACACCATCAAACTCTTAGAGAAAAACATAGGCAGAACACTCTGTGACATAAATCACAGCAAGATCCTTTTTGACCCACCTCCTAGAGAAATGGAAATAAAAACAAAAAGAAACAAATGGGACCTAATGAAACTTAAAAGCTTTTGCACAGCAAAGGAAACCATAAACAAGACGAAAAGACAACCCTCAGAATGGGAGAAAATATTTGCAAATGAAGCAACTGACAAAGGATTAATCTCTAAACCATACAAGCAACTCATGCAGTTCAATATCAAAAAAACAAACAACCTAGTCCAAAAATGGGCAGAAGACCTAAATAGACATTTCTCCAAAGAAGATGTACAGATTGCCAACAAACACATGAAAGGATGCTCAACATCACTAATCATTAGAGAAATGCAAATCAAAACTACAATGAGATATCATCTCACACTGGTCAGAATGGCCATCATCAAAAAATCTAGAAACAATAAATGCTGGAGAGGGTGTGGAGAAAAGGGAACCCTCTTGCACTGTTGGTGGGAATGTAAATTGATCCAGCCACTGTGGAGAACAGTATGGAGGTTCCTTAAAAAACTAAAAATAGAACTACCATACAACCCAGCAATCCCACTACTGGGCATATACCCTGAGAAAACCATAATGCAAAAAGAGTCATGTACCAAAATGTTCATTGCAGCTCTTTTTACAATAGGCAGGAGATGGAAGCAACCTAAGTGTCCATCAACAGATGAATGGATAAAGAAGATGTGACACGTATATACAATGGAATATTACTCAGCCATCAAACGGAGCGAAACTGAATTATTTGTAATGAGGTGGATGGAACTAGAGACTGTCATACAGAGTGAAGTAAGTCAGAAAGAGAGAAACACATACTGTATGCTAACATATATATATGGAATCTAAAAAAAAACAAAGAAAAAAAAAGTGGTCAGAAGAACCTAGGGGCAAGACTGGAATAAAGATGCAGACCTACTAGAGAATGGACTTGAGGATACGGGGAGTGGGAAGGGTAAGCTGGGACTAAGTGAGAGAGTGGCATGGACATATATATATACACTACCAAACATAAAGTAGATAGCTAGCGGGAAGCAGCTGCATAGCACAGGGAGATCAGCTCGGTGCTTTGTGACCACCTAGAGGGGTGGGATAGGGAGGGTGGGAAGGAGGGAGATGCAAGAGGGAAGAGATATGAGGACATATGTATATGTATAACTGATTCACTTTGTTATAAAGCAGAAACTAACACACCATTGTAAAGCAATTATACTCCCATAAAGACGTTAAAAAAAAAGTTATAGTGTAAAAGTATTCTCTTATAGGTGTTTTGGGTGTTATAGTATGAAGATCTGGCCTGAAGTCAAAGTGTTATGTTTACTCTAAAATATGAATGGTAATGTAGATAAGAGATGAACACAGATGAATGTAAAAATTTTATAACTTCAAAATTCTGTGAGTTTGTGGGCATTTTTGAAATTTACTTGGAATGTAAAGTTTTATTCAGAAAGTATTGCATAAATTCTAATTAAAAATGAGATCTCTCAAATTGTAGGGTTATAAATCTAGCAGTTATAAGTGTGTAAATTGATTATTTTATTCTAGGAGGAAAAAAATATTTTAATGCCTTGCTTTTCTTTTGCTGTCTCATTGCCTTTACCACTCTTTTTTTTTTAACATCTTTCTTGGAGTATAATTGCTTTACAATGTTTTGTTAGTTTCTACTGTATAGCAAAGTGAATTAGCTATACCACTCTTGATAATGTTTGGAAGAAACAGACTAATTATTTAGGAAAGCATTCATTTTGAGTAATGTGTGCTGAGTTCCCCAGAGGGAAAAATGTTTAATTATTTTGATCAGATTAACACTTACTTTTTATCTTATCACTGATATCTTTTGAAATTTCTCTGGTCATATACTCATCTTCTTAATATAGTAAGAAAGTAGTAGAGCATTTATTGTTTCATTAGGAATTCTATCTGTGGACATGTGTGTAAATGTACGACTATCTAAGGTCAGTGCTGGAGAGTGCCACCCAACTCTATATTGTGTTTGTTGTAGTTACTTCTCACAGTTAGAAAAGAATAACAGGCTTCGATTTAATTCACTTTTCTCTTTAATGCATTAAAAACTCTAGCATCATGTAATTTTAAAGAAACAGGTGATTCAGTAGTCAGTAGCACTCACTATAGATATCTGCTCCTAAATTGACTAGTCTGGAG
Organism: Orcinus orca; assembly: GCF_937001465.1. Lineage (NCBI taxonomy): Eukaryota > Metazoa > Chordata > Mammalia > Artiodactyla > Delphinidae > Orcinus > Orcinus orca. The sequence continues at coordinate 49,794,494 of NC_064564.1, read as the reverse complement.
CCATATGAAGAAGTCAGCTCCATCTGGAATTCAATAACACTTTTTCATATGGTTAATCACCAGATGCTTATGAAAGAGAATGTTGTCAAGGCTGGTAGGCCTGAAATTAGCTGTACAGCTGCATTTTGGCTATAGGCAAACCCTGTAACAAGATTCGAGTGTATGAAGGCAAAGATAGCTATGACTCCTGTACTCCTTTTTATCCTCCAATGCTAAAAGTGCTGTATTAATAAAATAAAAAGTATCTGAGTTTATAAGAAGCAGTCTCTATCACTTCCTGAACTCCAAATTAAAGCTGAATATAATCAACATGTACCTAGATGAGCAATATTAACACAATGTCTTTGAGACTTTATAGCTGGCATATGCAAATTTCTGAATTTTATTTATGTGACTAATTTTATTCTGATACATTTCTTATGATCAGGATAATAGGTTTTGGTTTTTTAAAATTATGTTTTGCTTTTTTTATAGTTCACCGGCAATGTCCTAAACATTTTGAAAGCTAACATAGGATTTGGAGATTGTTGAATTGGCCTGCTATAGAATGCTTTTGAATGCCTGGAATTTAAAAGTTAGTATCAGCTATGATTGTTTTTTTGATCACGGACTAGTTACTTGAAGATATCTAAAATTTATAGATCTCTTAAATTATCAATAATATCTCTATTTTGAAGTTTTAACATTTCTTTTTTGAGTGTCATCAGTAGTCTTAGCCATACATAGGAACAGGAGGCCAACTATTATTCCATTTTACCCAAGCAGAAAATTGAATTTAGTATCTGGTGTGTGTTACACGGTGACTATTTGGTTAAGGATATTGGAGCTTTTTTCTTATCTAGTGAAGCATTATGGGAATTAATGCCTTCAGACATTTGCCACTGAATTTCTTATATTGAAACACTAAACCAGGTCTTTTGGAGGAGTCTTTGTCCAAAGTAGCCTTGGGGGAAGGGATCATTTGTCTCCTTTTTGACCAGTAATCAAGGTCTATATTTGTTGACTTGGATTGGGAGAATTTTTTCTGCTTTAATGGTAAGCAGATAACCTGTAATGAAATTTAATTGAAACTGTGAGACTTCTGAAATAAACTTTTTCCTATAGAAGTATAATTTAGTGTAAAAAAGTACATAAATCTTTGCATATACAACTCAGATATATAGTCATTGAAAATGACTCTGTCGGAGACGCTTATTCTGTGATAATTTCTTAAATTGCACATATCCAAGATCATTTGCTTCTAAGCAGAATATACTTCAGATAAATGTATAGAATTAAAGATGTGCCAAAGAAAGTCTTAGTAAAAGGAGGCGCTAGACACATACAGAACTTTTACAGCATTATTTCATCCGCCTTTGCTTTGCTTAGATGCTGCTGTAACTATTCCTCATGATGAATGATTTTGTCATATCTCCTTGTGAAGATAAAGTAGGATTTCTCAGTAAACAAAAGTGTTCCATGATGCAGTCTCCTTTAATCAGCCCACAGATCCAGATGCCACAAAGCTCAGATGTGAGTGTGCCAGTTCTAGTAAGTCTATTCCTAACCTGTTCTCCCTTCTTTTTCTCTATGCCAGAAGAATATAGAGGGAAGTCAAGATTAACATACTGTGGGAAAAGAATTAGAGAAAGTGAGAAGAAATCTACTACTCCCCCTCTCCAAGGCTTGTCAGCTCTGCCTGCAGGAGGGGAGACAATTCTATTCTAAGTTAAGTTCAGTGTATTGATTATTATATGGGACAGTATGTTCTGATTTTTGAATCTAGACTCTGCTTTGGACTTAAAGTGGTTGTATAACTGTAGGAAGTTGTGGGGCCTAGAGATTTTTAATTTAGGGTCAGGGAAAAAAACTTCCATTACTGAATAAATTTTAAAGGGGCAGTAGGAGTAAAAGGTAAAGTTATGTTATGCTTGATTAATTCGTGTGGAAATTAGAGGGAGGAATAGCATCTCCAAATATATAACTGACAAGCTAAAAGTAGCCACTTCTGAAGGGAAGGGAACCTAGTAGGCTTGCTGATGCTAAGCTGCCTGCATCCAGTAAAGGTTGTGGCTGTTTTTTTAAGTCCTCCACTTCTTTTGATCAATACTTTAGATGGGAGTGAGATTATATATTTATGAACGACTCTCCAAATTATGAAGTTGATAAAGATGCAAATTATAATTATTGAGAACTGTTTGGTTATGGAATAGTGATTTGATGGTAGATCCATGATACGTTAGAATGGCACAGCCTCAAAGTCCTCAATTATGAGGCTACATTTCTGGAAGTATGCAACAGAAGTCTTACAATATTAAATAAAAACATAGTGACTTAAGAGAATGAGAAGATAAACCATAGACTGCGAGAAAAATTTGTGAAAGACACATCTGACAAAGAACTGTTATCCAAAATATAAAAAGAACTCATGAAATTAAACAATAACAAAATGAACAACCCAATTAAAAATGGGCAAAAAACCTAAACAGAGACCTCACCAAAGAAGATATATAGAAGGCAAAAAGTATGTAAAAAATGGCTTCACATTTATATGTCATTAGGTACTTGCAAATTAAAACAACGAGGTAATACCACTACACAGCTATTAGAATGGCCAAAATCCAAAACACTGACAACACTGAATGCCAGCAAGTATGTGGAGCAAGAAGAACTCTCATTTATTGCTGGTGGGAATGCAAAATTGTACAGTCATTTTGGAAAACAGTTTGTTTCTTATAAAACTAAACATACTCATACTATATGATCAAGAAATTACACTCCTTGGTATTTACCCAAATGAATTGAAAACTTAAGTCCACACAAAAACAGCACAGGAGGTTTATAGAAGCTTTATTTTTAATTGCCAAAACTTGAAAGTGACCAAGATATTCTTCAATAGATGAATGGATAAATAATCTGTGATACTTCCAGAGAATGGATTATTATTCAGTGCTAAGAGGAAATGAGCTATCAAGCCATGAAAAGACATGGAGAAAATTTAAATATATATTAGTAAGTGGAAGAAGCTGATGGAACAAGGTTGCATACTGTATGATTCCAACTATGTGTCATTCTATGACAAAGGCAAAACTATGCAGACAGTAAAACGATCTGTGGTTTATGGGGCTGGGAAGAGGGAGGGAGGAATGAATAGATGGAGCACAGAAGATTTTTAAGGCAGTGAAACTCTTCTGTATGGTACTGTGGTGGTGGATACATGTCATTATACATTTGTCCAAACCCATGAAATATACAACACCAAGAATGAACCCTGATGTAAATTATGAACTCTGGGTGATAATGATGTGTTAATGTAGGTTCATTGATTGTAACAGATACCATTGTGGTATAGGATGTTGATAACGGGGGGGGAGGTTGTGCATGTGATGGGATATGGAGTATATGGGAACTCTCTGTTCTTTCCACTTAATTTTGCTGTGAACCTAAGACTACACTGAAACATAAAGTCTGTTATTAATAAAAAAGTGTAATCATTGATTGATTATTTGTTCAAAACTATTAATTTCATGCCCTTTGTGTGTTTGGCATTTTGTTGTGTATGAGGCAAACAAAGATAAGTAAACAGTTTAATTGGGAGACAAATAAATAGTAAAATGTATAAGTACTACAATTGAAATAGAAGCAAAATGCCTGAGTTAGTGACTCTTCTTACCTGAGCAGTCACTAACTCAGATAAGAAGAAAGACTGAAAAAAAAAGGAAAGGTACTAACTCAGCTTTAGTCAGGTGTAGAAGTTTCACAGGAGATAAGAGTTGAACTGAGTATTGAAGTATGAGTTTTCCAGTTGGCCTTTCAGGCAAAGGCAATAGAGGCATTAAAATATGAAGAACTGTGGCAACTATGAAATATGATTGATCAACTCTCCTGAATGTCATCCACTGGACCACCATCATCATTCTAATTACGGTGCTATAAGGTTATTTTCTTGATGGCGAAGCTCTACATATGTAGTGGGTAAATGAGGATACTGATGATTATGAAAAATAGTATTATCTAGGTTAGGTTTAGAGGAGAAATTCGTATTAAGATGCCTATTAAAATACTGTCAAAATTTTCTTTTAATAAATCTGAAATATGTATTTTTCTAGCTATCTTAATTAGCTTACCTAGTTTAGATTTAATTAGACTATCATGGAGCACAATAGAACCTCTGCATTTGCTCAATAAATGAATGTTTTAGTCAATAGATTGTTTTTGAACAGGGTGTTAGTTTATGATGCTCCTTATATCAGTGATTAGTCCAATCTAACATCCTAATGGAAAGATCTGTTTCCTTTCCAGCTAATGTGATAAACACCAACAGTTCAGCATCAACACTTTAATTACATACAATGAAGGCTAATACTAGACAAATTGTGTTCTGTTGACTACCTTCGGTGGAGTGGACTTCAGCAATTGAAATAAGCTTTTTAAAGACAAATAAATGGTGTACATGCAATGCATGAACACTATTATTGCTATAGATTTGGAAATAGACTTTTCACAGAATCACTCAGGGTGGCAAGGGCTCTAGATTTGAGTTCAGTTAACGTGTACTGCTATATGCTTGGCTGTGTGTGGAGGCACTTATTATTTTTTTTATTCTTTTTAAAATTTTACTGTATGTTATTAGTAGGGAACTGATGTTTTTATATTATGCAGTCTCACATTATGTTTTTAGGAGCTGAGTGTGGTCATCTTCCTTTATAGAGTGAGTTTATCACCCTCAAATACCACTCTTCACCACATCTTCTTATTCAATATCTAAGTTATATAATATCATAAAGACTATGGTTAGAAGGGAAGAATATTTTCCATAATGGGGTATTTAGTGACCAGAGCATATGATACATGTTTAAAAAATAAATTATGAGCTAAATGATGAAACAAGGCATAATATATTAACTGTAGGAATTTGGGTTAAGTTGCTAGGCAATAAGAGAGTAAAAATAATTAATGAGGCCTCAAGAAATATCCAGACATTTTTTTCAGTCCAATTTTCCTGAGACAACATCTATTTTGAAAAATTATGAAAACATCTTAGACTTTTTAGGATCTACTATGAAAATAGTGGTAAACGAAAGAAGCTAACAGTATTTCTTGTAAAAAGAAGCTTGAATATCCTTGATGAGTTTCACAGACACTTTTTAAAGGACCATTTTAACCTATTCATGGAAACATCTTTTGAGTAGTCACCTGGCACTGTGGTATGGAGGTGTTGGTCATGCACCTGGCCTTCAAGGAACTCACAAAAAGTAAACCAATCACTACAATAATAGCAAGAGCTTACTGTGCACTTTGAATATGCCAGGCTTTGTTCCAAATATTTCACATTTGTTATATCATTTCAGCTATACAGTAACCCCAAACTATAGGAACTATTATTAATTCCACTTTGTGGATGAGAAACACAGAGGCATGGAGAAGGTGAGGACACTTGCCCGATATCACACAACTAGTATGAGGCACAGTTAAGATTAAATTAGGATCTGTCCATCCCCAGAACCCATGTGGTTTACCAGTTTGTGATTCAGTCTTTTTCCAGTATGTAGAGTTAATCACTGTGATGGAAGAACTCCTGAGTGGTGAGGCTATCTAGAAGAGAGACGCCTAATTCTAGACAGAAGAAATAGTGTGGGAGTATATATTAAAATAGACTTTAAGGGAACTATAAGTAGTTCAGCATAGCGTAAGTATATACATCATGAATGTCGGGAAAGGAATGAAGGGAGGTTGACTATGACTGGATTATGAGGCATAAGGGAAACTGGGAAAGAAGGTAGGAGAATAACATGTTTGGGTAGGATTTTAGATACAATAGAAAGTGAATAAATTGCTAACAGGGGAGTCAAGTTCGGAGGCTAGTAACATAATCCAGTCAAGAAGTGATGAGGGCCTGAGGAAAGGCAGTAGAAATGAAAACTACAAAAAAAATTTCCAGGGATAGTTCAGTGGTAGAAGTGACAAACCGTGGTGATGTATTTGGTTTGGGATGAAGGGAGGGAGAAATATAGTCTAACTTCCAGGTTTCTGGCTTGGAGGACCAGGTGGAGGCTGATGCACATCACTTATACAGTGATCTGGAAACAGATTTGGCGTGGGGAGAGAAGGAGAAGGTGTTGGTTAAACTTGGGATTCACTGATTTGAGTTGGCTGATTAGGTAGAACTGGAACAAAGACTGCTAGCTGTCATCAGCATATGGGTAATAGTTGAAGCCAGGAATTTAGATAAAGTCATCCATGGAGAACTCATAGAACATCAAGCATTGAGACCCAAGGGTGGAACCCTATATAATATTAAAACTAATGAGGGGCAGGAAAATGAGGACCCTGGGGAAGAGTGGCCTGAAAGGAAGGAGGAAAACCAGGAGAGAGTAGTACCAAGACAATTCTCTTGGTTGAAAATAGCATGTACAAAAGAGGGGGCAATTCAGGAGTCCTAATACTACTTACATGAACTTAATTCTATATCTAATTTCTTTAAAATTACTTTCCTAAACTTTCCTGTACTTACTCATTAAAATACTTCTGATCTCAAATCCTGTGAGATTCCTCCCACATCAAACTCTGGATTCATGGGAAGGTGAAATTATGCATTCATAGGAGGAAATACCATAAGCCCCAGGTAGAAAACACCTTAACACACAGCATTCTGCTTAAGATACCCAGAAGTATTTTCCTTCATTGATATGCAATTATTCTTGCACGTTTATAACCTTTTCTTAAGTTCATACTCTACTACTGTGTTGGGTGTAGACAGAGTAAGAGAGAGGGAGAAAATCTCTCACACATGAAGAGAAAAGAAAATGATGAAATGCAAAGTTGGGACTAATTTTCTTTTGAAACCTGCAGCACCTGCTACATTTCTTGGAACTTAAAATGGCCTCTGTTGCTTTAGCTACTGCTCTAACCATCTGCTGAGCTGCAGAGAGGTGGTCTGCAGCAGCTGAAAACCACTACAAATTCTGCAAGTCAGGCTTGTTGGCACAGTAAGGAAGCCAGGGATGTATTGATGCCAAGTGCAGGTCCTGTTTCTTTCCCTTTGCTGCCATGAAAAAAATTAACCAAGGCCTTAAGAGCTGCCATCGACATAAACATGATTTAATGTCTCTTTAGCATTTTCAGAACCACAACATTAGCAGAAGCCTTGGAGATGTGTAAGAGTGGAATATCGAAAGTAGTTCTCTGGCAGACCATTTTAAAAGCATATGTTGTGAGCATACTTCAGTACAGCTGCCTATTAGGTGACAGTACTTCAAACACATAGAACATGAAGGAAACGTACCTTCTGTTTTGTTTATAGGATGGCAACTGATATCTGTCTCTGTTAAGTGTGGGAACAGATTTCCTGCTCTCTCTTCCATTTTCCATGCTTCTCTCAAGCATGGCGAAGAAAGCCCTGGTTAAAATAGGAGAGCTGTCAGTATGACTCTATAAGTGTAATAATCTATGTAATTATTTATTTACATAACCATCTCTTTGATTATACAGGGAACTTGTTAAGAGCTGGGACCAGATCTTTTTTGGGTTTAAGTCCTAGCATTTCTTACTAGTTTGTGAATTTGGGCAAGAGACTTAACTGCTTGGAGCCTCAGTATCCTCATGTGTGTCTCACTGGTTCTGTGATGCTGAATGATGCTACCATTTTCAAAAGTACCTAATTAGATGCCTGAACCATACTAGATGCTCAATAAATGTCTATTGAATAAAAGAGTTATGTCACTGTTGCAAAAGATGGTCTTTGAATTCTAAAAAGTATATAATTATTTTTAAATATTCTGCAGTTACAGGCAAACAATTCCAATTCATTTATAGTCTTAATTGAAGCTCTTCTTTTAGTGTGAATGCAAAGATTTGCATTACATGTTTGCATTGTAGTTTTATGAACACTCTTCCTTCATCTGTGAAGCAAGTCTGTGGCTAAAATATGAAGGGGTATGCTGGACTGCTGGCTTTATGTGGTCAGTCAGAGAATTCAGAGAAATCTTACCTTAACAATCCTTTAAAGAACTGGAGAGTTTAGACATGATCCCTGTTTTTAGATCCTAGCCCATATTCCCTTTCCTCTGTTCTGTCAAAATGTAATTTTGTTTTAAGACACTTCTTACAACTACCTGTTTTTTTGAAAGCTGACTTAAAAACTAATTCATATTGGTTAAATGGCTAAAAATGGCTTAAAGCAGTGCTTTTAAAACTGTGTTCTGTGACTTCCTAGGGATTTTTCAGGGAAGCCTGAGGCTCAGGGTACTTCATCCCCAACACCAGCCTTATTCAGAAAAGTTCTACCTTTTATAAAATAAGTTATATATATATATATATATATATGTATATATATTTACTTAAAGAATAGGTTTTACTGTTTTAAAATAGGTTAAGATTTATCTTTAAAAAAGATTTAAGATTACTGACTGGGCTATCTCCTTTCAGCTCATAGACTTTTGTCATGAGACTCAATAATTTAACTGGAAGAATTCCTTAATCTTAGCAAGTGATAGGAAATGACAGTTACTACAGATCACCATGCAGTCACCAAACAAATGAAGCAGATTTACTTCATCTCTCTCTGTAACAGAGTTACTAAATTGGTGATAAAGTATTTGATGTGGAATATTTGTACTTCAGTAATTCATTTAGCAAATCATATCATGTATTCTTGTGGAATAGAAGTATGAATAGAATGTCCTTACAATTAATTGAACTAATAATTGACAGAATATTAACCAAATGACCTGATTTATAGATAAACATCCATCTGGAGAGAAATTTCTGTTGATAACCTCCAGGCTGTGTGGTATAGTCTTGTCGTATTCACTCATTTCAGAGTTAGTGACTCAGATGAAACTATAGAGGGAAGTCTCATCAAATTTGCAGATGACAGAGCTGGGAGGGATAAAGAATGTGTTGGATGGCAGAATTAGGATCACAAAAGATCTTGACAGGCTGAAACAATTTGAGCTGAAAAAAATAATGAAATTTAACAGGGGTAAATGTGAGGTCCTGTTCTTGGGTCAGAAACCAGAAATACAGTTGCACTTGCAGAGGATGGAGAAGTTGCAGGCTTCTGAGTAGAATGTGTGAAAATGCTTAGAGGTATTAGATGACAGTCATATTTCTAGAAATCAACAAGTGATGAGGATGTCCTCAAAGCTAATGTAGGCTTAGGGGATGCATCAATTGAATAAATAGAATGTAGGACAAACTTTTAAGAATGTTTAGATTTTTGCAGTGATAATGTATTGAGAGGTATTTAGACAGACTGAAACACATTCAAAAGAGACTGAATATAAAGAGACTTTAAACTCTTGCATGAAGAAAGTTCAGACCCTGAACTTCAGGAATAGATTCCGTATGGCCTAGGGAGAAGAATAGGATGTACCAAAGGCATCATCTAAAAATATTTAAATCATCATTTAGAAATTTTTGGTGTAAACAGAGGGGGAGAAGTCAGATGGATGAGAAGTCTCAGAAAGACAGCATTTCAAAATAAGGAAGAACTTTTTCACAATAAGAACTGTCCAAATAGGATGCAGCCTCCACAAGATAATTTGTTCCTCTCGATCAAAGTGCTAGATTAGACTGGACTAACACTGACAAAGATGTAGAGTGAATACGTTTGTAAAGATGGCTTAATGAGTTAACTTGTAAAATCTCTTCCAACCTGATATTTTATAAGAATTTAAGACACAGTAACAAGCCTGTGGGATGATGTTTTTAGGCAGAATGGCTTTTCTTTCACCTTTCACCTTGGATGCAACTTCATAGCTGTCTCTTTCCTGTATTAACCAAAAACATACTTAGATTTTAAAATTTAGGATATTATAAAAAATTACCTTACCTTTTTACTCAAAATTTTAAGATTCCACAATAGGAAAACATGATTGAAATAATTCTTTCCAGACTCTAGACAAAGCCAAGTGCTTTAGAAGGCAAGTAGTCATAAAATTTGAAAGCATCCCTTCATTAAGAAGTCTGAGTAATTAAATCAAATAAAGAAACAAAAAAACATAGTGTTGCCTTTTATAAACATTTCATTTTACAGACTCAATTTTGAATAAAAGGTATTGAAAAGAAAGGTGTCTTCATTTGTTTCTAGGTAAGAGAGATCCTGATCTCTTTCTAGTTTTGCTTTCAATCTGCCAAGCCATGTGAACCCTTTAGCTGTAGTTTAGGCCTTTAATTAGGTAGCCTAGCAAAATGCAGTCTTCTGACAAAGGCAAGTAATGATTGCTAGATATGCCAGTCAGGGCTCTTGATTGCAAATAATAGAAAATAGATTCATTTAAACACCTTTGTTGATTCAGTAGGTCTAGAGTGGGACCCAATAGTTTAAATTTCTAAGTTCCCAGGGGATGCTGATGCTGTGGTTGTGGACCACACATTAAAAGATATTAAATATTTTCAGAATTGCTGGGAGTTCTGGAGGAACAGACTTGAGGCTAAACTTTTACGAACAATGTTCTATACTCAACTGGGCTTGGTGAGGAAACCTTTGACTATACTGTGGGCACTGTGAAGCAGTGTATTCTAGGAATTAGATCTTTCTGCAACTACTGGTGATACCAGTGATGATTCCAGTTTTGCATCAGGAATTCAACTTGCATCTTGTGATCCTCCAAAATCCAGATGCCTCTGATGCTACCCACACTATGCTCATGTATTAATGAAAAGTCATCCATGGATGACCTTATGGTTGGTGCCTAGATCACATGTGTTTATGTGGCTGTGAGGGAGTCTGGGGATTTTAGTACTTTCTCCTACCTTAGGGAAGCAAGAGTCACATTTGTAGAAACAAATGTATTAATATTAGAAAATTCTACTAAATTAACCCCACTAGTGCATTTTAAAGCTTAGTTTAATTTATTGACTTTCAGCTTTCTACTTTTATGAGACATCTGAACTCAGGGAGAACAAATCTCTTCTGGAAACTGCCATGCGTGATACTGTGAGAAGAAAGACAGTGAAGCTATATATTGATAAGTTCTTCTGATGTGACCCCTTTGAAATTCCACGAAAGCGTTTATAGTTAGAAATGCTTCTGCTTACTAGGGACTGTGCTAGGTGCTGAGAAAGAAAGAATGAGACCTGAATTGAGAGTTGAAGAGTTTGCAGTTTAGTAAGGGAAATAGTCATTAAATAGAATATTTCAATTTAGACAGTTAGTTTTAGTTACACAAGATTAGATTCCAGAGAAAATATGGTTTACATAAGTTCATTTGTTCATCCCTTCCTCTTTTGTTCTCTTCTCTTGTGATTTGCTGACTAACTTTAGTGTTGTGTTTGGAGTCCTTTTTCTTTTTTGTGTATCTATTGTAGATTTTAGGTTTGTGGTTACCATGAGGTTTTGATATAGCAGTCTATATATAAACAAGATTGTTTTAAATTGCTGGTCTTTTCATTTCAAATGCATTTCCCATATCCTGCATTTGTATTCTCCTCTTCTCACAATTGCTGGTTTTGATATCATATTTGTGTGTGGATGATTTCCTACCTTTACTGTATGTTTGCCTTTACCGGTGAGCTTTTCCATTCATAGTTTTCTTGTTTCTAGTTGTGACCTTTTCTTTTCTGCCTAGATAAGTTCCTCTAGCATTTGTTGCAAAGCTAGTCTGGTGGTGCTGAATTCTCTTAGTTTTTTCTTGTCTGTAAAACTTTTGACTTCTCTGTTGAATCTGAATGAGAGTCTTGCTGGATACAGTATTCTTGGTTGAAGATTCTTCCCTTTCATCACTTTAAATATATTGTGCCACTCTCTTCTGGCCTGTAGAGTTTCTGCTGAGAAATCAGCTGATAACCTTATGGAAATTCCCTTGTATGTTATTTGTTGCTTTTCCCTTGTTGGCTTTTCATATTTTTTCTTTGTCTTTAATTTTAGTCAGTTTGGTTACTATGTGTCTTGGCGTGTTCCTCCTTGGGTTTATCCTGCCTGGGACTCTCTGTGCTTCCTGGACTCGGGTGACCATTTCCTTTCCTCATGTTAGGGAAGTTTTCAGCTATTATCTCCTCAAATATTTTCTCAGGTCCTTTCTTTCTCTCTTCTCCTTCTGGGACCCGTATGATGTGAATGTTGGTACATTTAATATCCCAGAGGTCTCTTAGGGTGTACTCATTTCTTTTCATTCTTTTTTCTTTATTCTGTTCTGCTGTAGTGATTTCCACCATTCTGTCTTCCAACTCACTTTTCCATTCTTCTGCCTCATTTATTCTGCTGTTGATTCCATTTCAGTTATTATATTGTTCATCTCTGTTTGTTTGTTCTTTAGCTCTTCTAGGTCTTTGTTAAACATTTCTTGTATCTTCTCGATCTGTACCTTCATTCTTTTTCCAAGATCTTGGATCGTCTTTACTGTCATTACTCTGAATTCTTTTTCATGTACATTGCCTATCTCCACTTCACTTAGTTGTTCTTCTGGGGTTTTATCTTGTTCCTTCATCTGGGACATACTCCCCTGTCTCATTTTGTCTAACTTTCTGTGATTGCGATTTCTGTTCCACAGGCTGCAAGGTTGTAGTTCTTCTTGCTTCTGCTGTCTGCGCTGTAGTGGGCGAGGCTATCTGATAGGCTTGTGCAGGCTTCCTGGTGGGAGGAACTGGTTCCTGCCCAGTGGTGGGTGGAGCTGAATCTTGTCCCTCTCGTGGGCAGGGCCGTGTCAGGGGGTGTGTTTAGTGGGAAGCTGTGTGCTCAGGAAGACTTTAAGCAGCCTCTCTGCTCATGGGTGGGGCTGTGTTCTGCCCTGTTGGTTGTTTGGCCTGAGGCATCACAGCACTGGAGCCTACAGGCTGTTGGGTTTGGTGAAGTTTTGGTGAGAAAATGGTAACCTCCAGAAGGGCTCCTGCCAATGAGTACTCTCCAGAACTACTGCCACCAGTGTCCCTGCAGTGAGCCACAGCTATCCCCTACCTCTGCAGGAGACCCTCCAATACTATCAAGTGGGTCTAGCTGAGGCTCTGATGAGGTCACTGCTTTTTTCCCTGGGTCCTGCTGTTCACAAGATCTTGTATGCACCCTCCAAGAATTGAGTTTCTGTTTCCCCCAGTCCTGTGGAATTCCTATGATCAAACCCTGCTGGCCTTCAAAGCCAGATTCTCTGGGGGCTCCTCCTCCCATTGCCAAACCCCCAGGCTGGGGAGCCTGATGTGGAGCTCAGAACTTTCACTCATGTAGGAGAATTTCTGTGGTATAATTATTTTCCAGTTTGTGGGTCGCCTACCCAGGGGGTATGGGATTTGATTTTATTGCAATTGCACCCCTCTTACCGTCTTGTTGTGGCTTCTTCTTTGTCTTTGGATGTAAGATATTCTTTTTTTTGGCAGGTTCCAGCATTTTTTTTTTTCTGTCAATGGTTGTTCAGTAGTTAGTTGTTATTTTGGTGTTTTTATGAGAAGAGGTGAGCTCATGCCCTTCTCCGCCATCTAGTCTCTGTCTCTCTGGATGAACATTCTTTATTCGATTGATTCCAAAAGAGGTACAGCCATGGATAGTTCCTTTTTTTCCTTTTCCTTTGTGCTTCACCTAGTTTCACTTGCTCTAGTGCAGAGGCCTTGCATCTGGCCCAGAGTTCCCAGTGCAAAGTGGCTATACCTGACACTTCAGCTTGGTGGGCCATATGCCAGAGTGCTGCACACACACTCATAAGTTCATTTGTTCAAAATGACTTATATATATATCTACAGTTACATGAGAACTGTAAATATTTTTTATCAGAATTTCATTTTATTTTAACAGAAAAGTAAACAGAAATATAAAAGTGAGGTAAACCAAAGATTTTCTTCCCCGTAAAACAAGAAGAAAACTTCTTCTTTTACAATGGCACTGGAGAAAAATGAGGAAATAAAATCTTACAAACTTAAGGACTGGAGGCAAAACCATGGGAAAATTTAGGATAACAGAATAATGGGAACATTGTAGTCATTTTCCTGCAATGTCCTTACCTCTTCACACTCCTTCCATTCCTGGCTCTTTCTTTTCTACCTAACCTCCATCCATGGTGTGCCTCAGGCCTGGGTTCCTATCCCCTACTCTACCCTCTTCTTAGGAGACTCATCTGTTCCTGTATGTAAATGTTGATTGGATTGACCTCAAATCTTTTTGTTTCTTTTTTATCCTATAAAACTGTAAATATAGATGTTTGTATTTCACTTTTCACTATAAATAAATACATAACAGAATAATGCTTCAAATGCAGTGCACAGGCCACAGATCAGAACACTATCCAAAGGCCACATTGAGAGTACTGTCATTTGTAACATGGGGATAATGAATCAAGTTAGCATTATTTTCTTTTGTTGTATCCCTTTTCTCACATTATTGAGTCCTTGTAACCTGAACATTTGTCAAGTAGAGGAGCATCTTTATAATGTTCAGCATTAATGACAATGATTTGACTGATACTAAGGGAACAGACAGAAGAGTCTTGTAGTTTAGGCTGCAGAGTAGAGGTACTTTGTTGGAGGATAGTACACCTCAGCAGAGTTGTCAGTGAAGATTATCAATTAATCAAGAGAAATTAGGGGACAAGAAATTTATGAGCAGAGGACTAGAGGTGTGGAATGTTTTACATTTGGAGAAAATTTAGGCACATAAGAAACTTGTGTTATGAGGGTTGGGAGAGGGGGTAGGTGAAGTGATAGGCTAGACTGTGGAAGTGAGCAGAGGCTAGATCACGGAGGGCCTCTCTTGCCATTGTAGAGTGACTTGTGCACTTTACGTGTGAAGCTTGTATCCTCCAAAACCCCACTCCCTTTCTGATAGGGAAACTGCATAGTTGAGCAGAGACAGACCACAGACAGTCTCATATACCACAGGTGGATCAGTGTGTGTCCTCCCTGTGATGATGGCTAGTTGTCTTCCAACATCTGTTGTCCCTTATTCCTTTCAGTAATCAAATCCCCAGAGCTTTAGCTGGACGTGTTGCTGCCGATTGAGGGGCTACATTTTTTTGGTTTTCTTTGAAACTAGGAATGGATTGAATAATACAGAGAACTCTGTCAACTGCCCACTTTATATAGGCACGTATTTTATATTTTGAAATACAGAAAGCCAAAGAGATTGGGATCTTCATACCACCAGCCTATATTTCTTTCTTCCACCCTCTTTTCCTCACTTTCTTTATTTTACTTCCTTCCCTCCCTCCGTCCCTCCCTCCTTCCCTTCTTTCCTTCCTTCCTTCCTTCCTTTTTTCATCTTTCATTCTTTCTTCAAGGGAGACCATTTAAAAGGACAAAATGAGAAGCCAGAATGATTAAGCCACTAATATTCTTCATCCTAAATAGTGGGATATCTGGAGTTGCCTCTGTATATTCACTAATAAAGCTGACTTTATGAGACTACACCATGATGTTTCCAAGGGAATTATCATCCTGCTCTACTATTTCTTTTTGTTACATATTTAGTATTTAAGGTTCTAAGGAATGAACAAAGAAGGAATATATTTACTATTTCTCACTGTATATATCATCAGTAACCCTTTAAAGATTTTTTCCATGGTCAAGAACTTGGTTTCTCTAAGTAATGAGTTAGCTGTTCTTATATTAAAAGGAAATGCTTTTAAAATTCTGCCACCATTAGTATTTTCTGAATATATATAAGCTAAGCTTTTTGCAGTAGTTAGATTTATTTAAACATAATATATTCTTATTAATCATTTACACCCCTGGGCTTAATGCAGATTGCTTCTATTTTAGCTGTTCAGTTTCAAAACACTTAATTCGTAAATGGAGAGACCAGGTGAGCTTGAAATGGCTTTGCTTCCTCACGCTGTGAAAGGAAGCTAGCTATGCCATGCTTTTGCCACAGAGGGGCATTACTGGACTTCTCTTTTGTATCAGTCTTCCCTATGGCAAGAAAATAATCCCCTAGAACTCATTTTTCATTACCTTTAAAAGGAAAATAATATATTAATGCACCAAAAAACCCCTCAGAGCTAGCGACCACTTACAAGTTATATGTGATTTTTAAGCTAGAGAAATATTTTCCTGAGTAGGTTATCACAGGCAGCATAATTCTTTACATCTTCTCAAGACAGAAGCAATTATTTCTTTTCTAGCCATATCAAATTTCCTTATGTAAAATACTTCAATATTTCAAGGAAAGCTATGACCCTTATTTCAATAGAATGCTGGGCCGAATAGGACTTATGAAAACAATGCATCTCAGTGGCAGCACCTTCCACCTGAAAGAGGATGCAACTTTCATTAGAGAACAGTCAAACTAGAGATGTGTTTTGAAATTGTGGTCTCTATTCCCCCTGTCCACCGCCCCCACCACAAAACAAAAAAACTACTGGTGCATATTTTCTTGCTGCTTCCTAAACACACATAATATCAGGTTTCAGAAAGGGGAAAGAAACAGGCAGAGGTGGAGAGAACAAGAGACTAATAAGATCCTGTATTTATATAGTACTTCCAGTACAACGGGCATGAACTTGATTCCTCATATATAATACAAGGTAATGGAAATGATTATCCAGTCCAGTTTGAGTCTGAATCTAAATATGATCCTAATTAAGGTCGTGATCACAAGATTCACACATGTACAATACTTTCAAGCAGAGCATAATTAAAATAGTGCTAAAGAGCCAGTCTTCTGATATTTTCCTTTAGGAAAAAAAGCATCAACACAGCTGCGAGGGTTGTTCTCTAGAAGTTCCTGTAAAATAGAACAACAGTGCAAAGGTCCCCATGCAGTGGCTAAGCCATAAGTCAAATTAAAATGGGCAAGTGTCTTCTTTCTACCCAGTTCAGTTTGGGTTAATCATATCTTGGCATTTTCATTTACCTTCCTCCAGCCACAGGGCAAATGAGTAGTTGATCACATATTCAGTTTCAGTTTGGGGAGCTGGTTAATTTCATTTCATGACCTCAAATTAAGTATTCTACTTCAAAGATATTAAAAAATTTTATGCCAATTGCTATTGAAAATTTATGAGAATTGCAATTTCATCTTGCTTCACTGCTTTTCTACATCTCTTCTCTTTTCAACTGTTTCATCAGTACTTTTCCTTCAGCTGTTTGGTGTCATTTCCCTTCCAAACACTTCTTCACACCCACTTGTGATGTTCAACATCACAAGTTCAACTCCTCGTGGGAGAAGTAACAAGAACTTGCCCTGAGGCTGTGCCAGATCCCTCAGCAATTGTTAGGGACACAGAGAGGTTTAGTGCTCCTTGTTATCTGGTACTACTATATGGGAGTGTCTATTGGTAAAATCCTAGACTGATTTGGGAAAGTTTGGGGCACTTGTGGCAACGCTGTTGAATTCTAGTTTGATACCATGATGAACATAGAAACCTCTTTGATGCTTAAACGGACTCCCAGTCTGTAGGCTGGGAAGTCAGATCTCTGGCACTCCCCGAGTATTCAGAAATGACCGAAAGCATTTAAAGGGGTTCATTTTCCATCATGGATAAAAATGGAATTCTTTTCTATACATATTTGTAGCTTTACTACACCCACCACCACCATGGAATTAATTCATATACTCAGAATCTGGAAGGCAATCTGCACAGCCAGGCTCCTGTGTTACTCTTCTCAATTTCTTTCACCACCAACAAACATTGGATATTGACTCCTCATTTTCAGTACTCCCTTTTTCCCCCTTATCCCAATAAAGTCTTGGACTTATGATGCAGAACGAGGTTTATATGATGCAGAATAAGGTTTATATCTAGGTCCCTCTTCCTATCTAGTACCCATCTCTTTTCCTAGCTCAACCTCATCAAAGAATGGAGCCCTGCGCTAAACATTGAGTGACTGGAGTTGAGACCTACCTTCTTTCTTCCCTCCCTTCTCCTCTCTCCCCCTCTCTGCCCCTCTCTCCTTCCCTCCCTCCCTCCCTCCCTCCCTCCCTTCCTTCCTTCCTTCCTTCCTTCCTTCCTTCCTTCCTTCTTCCTGTTCTTGATAGAACCGTTTGTATATCTGCAATGAAAAAGCTAATAGCTTCCCTTTACAGAATGTCTACAGTATATCAGGAACTTTATATAACCTATCTCATTAAATTTCCCCCAAAACCCTGAGGGTTATTGTAACCTCCACTGTACAGTTTAGGTTATTAAGAGAAGATATTGCATCTAGTAAGTGACAGAACTATAATTCAACCTTAGTTCTTTTCCAGAGCCCACATGCTTTGCACTCTGCAACACTGCCCTGGGCACAAGGGCAGAAGAAGCTGACAAGTCTAGTGGGATCAGGCAAGTGGGCATCTCACCATATATAATTTAACCTGAAACATACTCTAATGAAAAAGTAAGTCCAAAGTGCATAAAATGTTTTAGGAGGTAGATGAGGGAGAGAGAATTCTTGAGGTTGCTATCATGGTGGTAAGTTCAGCGAAGTTTTATTTGAGTTGGCCTTTGAACAGTGAGGTAGAATTCATGAAACAGAAAATGGAGCCAGTATTTAGAGTTGTTTATACATTTGTCTGTTTTTTTTTCTTCTATTGTCATTTTCCCTTTTAAAGATCATATTAATTTCATTCTAAATAGGAATTTTCTCTTCCTTCTCATTTGTGGTCTCTTATTTTTCCTCTTCATTCTGTGTCCCTGTGTTAACCTAATATGTCAAACCTGAAACTACTTAGTTTATAACACCAAGTTAACAGAGAAGGAAGACAATTGTTTTGCACTCCAGTTTTTCTTTCCTTTTGTTTTGTGAGAATATTCTGTAGCACTGACAAAAAAGGTAAATTCTTCGAATTAGGTATGTTGGAAAAGACACATGAAGAAGGTAAAATTCAGATGGCATGTGCTGTGAAATAATAAGACATAAAAAATTTTAAAGGACGAAAACTAATCTGGAGGGGACGGCTTGAATCAAGATAGATTATAATGAAATTTTGGAGTGGCTAAAAATGAAACATGATTGAGGTCAATGAGGTTGGAAACAAAAAGACGGAGTATTTAACATGAATTACTAAGGTTATTTTTTTTTAAAGATACAGTCGTATTACTGAACCGATAAATATAGATAGATTGAAAGTATATACTTGTTGTGGAAGAGTCTTCAGTTATATTTCTGAGAGTCAACATATGTAGTATATATATTCCACTTGGAACCTGAAACCAGATTATTTGGTTTCAAATCCTGGTTTCCACCAGACCAGTTAGGCTACCTTGGGCAAATTATTTAACTTCTTTCTTTCTGCCTTAATGTCCTCTTTAGTAAAACAGAAATAGTAACAATAGTACTTACTCATTGGGTTACTGATAGGATTAAATGAGTTAATATACGTAAAGTACTTAGGACAGGGCTTGTCACAGAGTTAATGCTGTGTAAGTATTTACTCTTATTATCATTACAGTCATAGACACATTAAAAACATTTAGAGAGTAGAATATATGGATTTGGTGATTAATTAGATAGGGCAGGGGGATAGGATGGTTTTGTAGAGAGGAGGTCAAAGATGACTGCAAGGACTGTGCTGAGAAGATAAGTGCATAATGGTACCTATTCATAAAATGATGAAGACTGGAGGACAAACAAGCTTGGGAGTCAAGCTCATGAACTCAGTTTGGGTTATATTGGGCATAAGGTACCTGTAAGCCATGAGGGAGCATAAGTGGAATAGGCAGTGGAAAATATATGGTTATGTTTTGTTTAGAAGTAGAGTCTCGACTAGAGATGTACTCTCAGAAAATATATTGTAATTTAAATCATGCGATATAAGAGATCTTCCAGAGAAAGAAAAAGATATTGAGAATGACCTTAGAGGGAGGAAATTAAGTGACCTGGGATTTAGCATCAAGAGTTTGAACAAGACATGGCATTATATCTTTAGCAATAACATAGACTCTGGCACAGCTAGCATGGATTTATTTATGGAAGTACTTCATAGAGCTTTAAATTCTAATGTTATTATTTAGAAATACTTTTTGGAGGAAATGTCTTAAAATCTATTTGTATATGATTTAATTTATATTTCCTAGCTACCTATGATTTGAGACGTACAGTTACCTTTCCACAAATGTGGTGCCTATACATCTAGTGGAGATCATGTCTTTGGGTGTAGGCAAAATAAACTGCTTTAAGGTGTTCTCATCTGTGGTCACAGTTTACCTGCAAGTGGGGCAAATGACTTGTGTAACTACCCATTTCTTACCTACCTAGGGTATTTTGAATGCTTTTTCTAAACAATTGTATGCCCTGAAGTTTAAATGAATTTTTGCTACATTGTGATCTTTTCTTGTGCTTTCCCTCAGCTGCTGATTATATTGGGAAAGTTCAGCATTAGCTAATAATATTTCTCTATGTTGTGGTACTTTCTTCTAAAGAGCTCAAGGCACTGCACACACTTTGCCTCAATTATCTGATTCTGTACTTGCACTTGTAACTATTCCTCTCATCCTATTCTTTGACTTTCAGATGCTTGTTATTCTCTTCCCAACTGCAATTTCCTTATGAATCCCTTTGCCTTGAAATTTTCCAAGACTGCTTAACAGGAGTGCCATATTTAGCATCTAAATGTGTCTAATTCTCCTCTACAAGATTGTTCTCTTTTCACTTGGTGTCAAGGGATTGACTCAAAATAACTACCCTTTTGTTACAAAGAAAGAGGAGCAGAACCAAAGAAATTCACTAAAATGGAGGCTTCACAATCAGTTTAAAAAGGAAAGTCATAAAATGTCTGAATACCAGCAGCTTCCAAGAATGGCAGTTCTGAGGCCCTCTATTTGCTCTTCGGGAATTCCATTTGGAAGAACTGATTTGATTTATGATGTCACATTGTGTGAGAGGGAAGGCGGTTCAGTACTAGGCTTCAAGTTTAGATTGAATTCATGGAGACTAAAGCTATTATAAGGCTTACTTTTAGTATACACTTATGTAGCTTTCTTCTTTAGCACCTTGTGTCATCAATGTGTCATTTATCATACACTTTGATTCTTACACACGTTTTGTCTCCCTTACTAGATTTAAAATATCTTCTTTTAAGACAACTTCTGTTTGTTTCTCTAATAGCCTGATATACCTTTAAAAAATCTATCAAATGAATAAATATTAATTATGGAGCACCAAATCTCTGTTTTTACTTTCAAAATCAGAACTAATCCAGGTAATTTTAATAAAGAGATCTAGAAAAAGCACCATCATAGCTTGTTCCTCTAGGCATGCCTTTTTAAGTGGGTTAAAAGTAACTTTTTGCTTACCACACCTTTCTCACCAACAAAGGGACTCCTGAAGTCACAATATGAATAATTATTTGTAATGTTTCTCTACTGGCATTGATGGGCTAATTTTGTTGCTGATAATAAACATAACAGTGGTTTATATTGATTGAGAGCTTTCTGTAGTTTAGATCCTGGATCATAGTAGGAACTCAGTAAATATTTGTTGAAAGAATATATACAAGGTAGCTTATTAAGTGCTTTGTAGACATGTTCTCATTTAAGTTTCAATAAATTTGTGAAAAATACAGTTTTTATCCTCATTTCTCACTTTAGGAAAATAAAGCTCAGTGAGGTTAAGTATATTGCCTAAGGTCACATAGCTGGTGACAGAGATGACTCCATGAATTATCTGGTGTGACTCTCACCACAAAAATCATAGAATCTAGTTGAATCATGCATAAAGGCAGAGTGCTCCCTAACTTCAATGCCTTCTCAGTCACAGATCCAGGGAAATTGATATGAATCTTATTTCAATCCTATCCAGGCCTTTTGGGAAGCAAACCAGGTGATTTACTGTTCAGTTCCAATGGGAACAAAATCAAACGAGGGAGAAAACTAGAGAAGAAACTGAAGCTATAGAATAAAATCAGACTGAGAGCATGATAGGCAGTGTAATATATCTCTCCATTCTACTTTATCTACAGTGAAAATATTAAAGGACTTGTCACCTAAATCATGAAAATTATTTCTATCATGACTAACATATAGAATCTGTCAAATTCTTTTCTTAGATTAGGTTATAAGCCACATGCTGTGACCTAAGGCAGCTTGAGGGTTTATTACAATTTGTTTTTTGTCTAAATAAATACGCTAGTTCTTCCAAAGAAGCACTTGATTTGTTACTCTGGCCTAATCTTTTTTAGACTGTTATTCACCTTTATAAAGGTGATTTTCTGCTCTTTTGTTTGTTTGAGGTTTCTGGGTATCACTTGATATTGCTTGAATTCTTAAAAATATGTGTTTGATATGTGTATATGATCTTAACATCTCATATATATTTAATTGACAGTTTGTCATTATGTTGCTAGACATAAAATATTTCATTGAACACTTGATTCTTCCAATTAATTGATGCAAATAAATCCATAATCAAAAGAATTTGATGAAAAATAATTACTAGATGGTCATTTTTTCCAGTTAACAAAAAAGAGAGGTAAAAATTGGAGCCACAAAGATGCCAAATTAACTTTATCTGAAAAAGTATAGCACAATATATTCTCAATTTATAATCCATGGTAATTGGTTATGGCTATTACTTGTCATTGCATTGCAGATCCTTTGATAGTGGGAAGTCTTAGAGGTCATTTATTTCAACTTTAAAATTTTATAGATGAAGAAATTATAAAAGGCAAATGCTAACAATCACATAGATAATAATTGGTAGAACAGGATTTGAATCTGGGTCTTTGGATGGCTGATGATATTCCTTGGAATATTAAATTCTTACATATTACACACGTGTTACATTATTAGTAATTTGGTTAAGAAAATAGTGGCATGACTGAATTTCTCTATGAAATTCTCCTATGGTAAGAGAGGTCTCTTGAGGTATCATCTTCTTCTGGCCAACTAGGAAACTCTAAGTATAGATAGAGTTACCAAAATAATGTGGCTGTAAAGAGTTGTTTATTGAGTGCCTAGTTTATGCTGCACTTGTGCTATGTCCCATAATGTCACCATAAACAATGCTATATAATCAAACAGCCATAGGTTTTCAGTGGGTTTGAATTGTTCTTGACTATCCAGTAAGAAAACAACTAGGTCTTTGAAAAGACTTCCTACGCAGGTAATATGGGTGACTGTGGGAAACCCATGGTATTTTAAATCTGCGGATATTGTTATATCTAATGTTATCCCTCACACACTAAGGTTGGTATACAGTCAGGAAAACTAGAAACTTGGAGATTTCTGCAGTTTTTTGCATAAGCCAAAAGGGAAGAATTCAAATCAATTATCCCTGAAAAATAACTCTCATGGGAATACAAACGCATTGTTGTTTGGAAAAATCAAACCAACCAAACCAACCAAACCAAACCAGCAGACTAAAAGAGGATTAAACCTGGAGCAGACTGTTAAAGGTATAGAATGAATCCAGAATTTGAGTGGGTCAGGGAACTTTCAAAGTCATAAAGTAAGTTGTTCTGTGGTTCGGTTGCTTCTCTAGCTGAGTTCTTTGGCTGTGGATTTCCATAAATGATACTTTCATTCTCAGAATGCTTTAGTTGTACTTAGAGCAAAAGGTACTGAGAGGTTTACATTCTGGCCGTAACTCTTGGGATCATATACATTCATTCAAGAAATATGGATTGAGCACCTACTAAGTCTCTTGAACTATGTTAATCACAAGGGTTAAAAAACTACATAAAAGGGCTTCCCTGGTGGCGCAGTGGTTGACAGTCCGCCTGCCGATGCAGGGGACATGGGTTCATGCCCCGGTCCGGGAGGATCCCACATGCTGCGGAGCGGCTGGGCCCGGGAGCCATGGCTGCTGAGCCTGCGCTTCCTCCGCGGCGGGAGAGGCCACAACAGTGAGAGGCCCGCGTACCGGAAAAAACAAAACAAAACAAAAAAACTATATAAAAGAGGATCCCTGCCTTTAAGGAAATTGTAGTCTACTAAAAGACCCTCACTCAAGTGAATCAACAAAGATAGGTGGCAGACGATTAGTATCATGGAAGAGTATTCTCTAAGTATGGACAAAATTTCTGGGAGAAAGCAATTCTGAAAGTGAGTTTTGTAGTATAAGCAGGAGTTTACTAAGTGAAAGAAGTTCAAAAGGGTATTATTGGCATAGAGAATAGAGCACATAAAGACAAAGGAATATAAAACACATTTGTGAAATTCTAAGTAGTCTCTATGACTGTGTGCATCATTAATTTATTTACCAAACTTTTTTTTGAATACCTGTCATGTGCAAGGTAAATTTTAGGCTCTTAGCTATGGCTGTGTTCAAGACAGTTACATTTCCTGCTTACATTCTAGAGTAAAGAGGCCCACAATGAACAGACATTATATAGATGGTAATGAGTAGGTTGACAGAAAACAAAGCAGAGAAAGGGCGATAGAAACCACCAAGGCATGGAAGGGGTGGGGTGAATTGCTATGTTGTATAGAGTGGTCAGGAAGGCCTCTTGGATAAAGTGACATTATCCAAGATAGATACCCAGAAGAAATAAGGAAGATAGCAGATATCTGGAAAGAGCTTCTCAGGGCCAGGGAAGAACAAGTACAATGACTCAGAAACAGAATCATGCTTAGTGCATTTGAGCAAGGAAGCCCAGGGGTCTAGAGCTGAATGAGGAAAGAGGTGATGAATGAGATGCTGAGTGAATGAGGAGGAGAATGGCAGAAAATGCGGTGAGATGGAGAGCAGTGGGGCCTGGCCACAATCAATTTTAAGGATTTTTGCTTTTATTCTCAGAGATATGGAAGTCTATCAGAAGGTTTTAAGTGAAGGAGAATCAATGATCTGAATTATGTGTTTTAAATGATTGTGCTGGCTGCTATGTTGAGAATAGACTATAGGTGCAGAGTGGAAACAGAGAGTCCAGGTACAAGGTTTTTCAACAACCCAGGAAAGTGATGATGATGTGTTACTCAGGTGGTAGCAGTGGAGGTATTAATAAATATTTTGAAGATAAAGGCAACAGGATTTCCTGGTAGATTGGACATGGAGTGTGAGAAAAAAACAGAAGTCAGGAGTGATCCTGTTGTTTTGGTGTGAGCAGTTGGAAAAATGATGAAGCTGTTTACTGGAATGAGAATGATGGGAGGAACAGGTGCGAGCAGGAGGGGGTGGTACATAGAAACCAGGTTCAGTCAACCCTCATATATATGCAGGTTCCACACCTGTGGATTCAACCAACCTCAGATCAAAGAATATTTGGAAAAAAATATTCCAGAAACTTCCAAAAAGCAAAACTTGATTTTGCCATGTGCTGGCAACTACTTATACAACATTTACATTGTATTAGGTATTATGAGTAATCGAGAGGTGATCTAAAGTTTTGGGAAGATATGTATAGGTTATATGCAAATACTACACCATTTTATATAAAAGACTTGAGCATATGTGGATCTTGGGGGTCCTGGAACCACAGGCAGATACCAAGGGAAAACTGTATTTTGTTTGGGATATGCTATTTTTGAGATGACTATTAGAGATCCAAGTAAAAATGAAGGAACTACTTAATATTTGAGTCTGAAGTTTAGGGAAAATTTTAAGGCTAGATATTTAAATTTAGAACACATCAGCCTTTAGATGGTATTTATGTTTATGGAACATATTTTAGTGAAAAGCATTGTGGTATTACATGCTCTGGAGCCAGATTGGCCCTGAACATTATCTGTGCAACCTTGGGCAGCTAACTTATCTGTGCTTCAGTTTCTTCTTTTACAAAATAGGAAGATAATAATCGTAAGGCTGTTGGGAAGTTTAATTAGATTGTTACTTATGAAGCACTTGAAAAGCAGTGTCTGGCACAGAATAATTGCTCAAAAATATAAGATGCATTTATTATATGTAGGAGTTATGGCATGAGATGAATATAGTGGGACAATATTTTTAAATTATTAAAATGATTTCTCTTTAATTCCCCTTAAATAATTGCACCTTGTACTTTCTTCATGCAATGTATTAAGAACATGATGCCCAAAATAAATAAATCATTGTTTAGCTCTGAGATATAAAGCCAATTTTTTTGAGTTTCTGGTGACACCATGGCCTTGTAAACTAAGATTTGGTGGAAGAGAAAGGGATTTGTACATTCCAAAGCTTCTCTTTATAAATTAAAAATAAAATTCTAGAAGGTATGAAAGTAGAGTTACACTATAAGCCATTTTCAGAGAGGATATAGGATTAAATGTCTTAAGTTGGAATAACTGCCTGGCTTCAGGGGATCTACAGTGCCAGCTAGATGTAAGGTGAAGACCTAGGCAACAAGGAAGGTGGCTGAGTGCCTTGGGAGCAATTATCTGGCATTGCCCATGCCAAGATCAAGGCTGATTATTTATACCAGCTGTAGACACTCCAGTGGATATTAGAGGGACAGAAATCAATGCCCAAATACTAGATGAAATGGAGCAGCAAAAGAAGACAGTTTCAGGATCAAACACTCCTATGCCCCTCCATGATGGTATATCTTCTCTCTTCATCCAAGTCCATTTTGGACTATGGATTGTAAATTATCCTAATATTTCCCTGAAAGAGACTGATTTAAACTGGATTACACTAATTTATTAAGTCTTAAAATATTTTTTTAGTATCAGTGGAAGGGAGGTGCCAAAGCAGAATAATGCTTTTATTGAAAATAAAGGAGATTGTGATTTTGGTGTATCACAGTTGTAGTGTATACATAGTTACATCATTAGACAAGACAAGGAGGATAAGAGGAATGTATACAAAGATAATGATTTTGGGCTATTTTCTGAACCACTAAAAATAACCATTTGAGAAAGATATCTCAGATTGAAGTGTGGGAGAAGGACTGGAAAAAGAAATTGATGATAGAGATAAGAGATCTGATATTGGGTGGTATATGTTTATCTAGAGTAAACATCTTTTTTTTTTTTTTTTTTTTTCCGGTACGCGGGCCTCTCACTGTTGTGGCCTCTCCCGTTGCAGAGCACAGGCTCCGGACGCGCAGGCTCAGCGGCCATGGCTCACGGGCCTAGCCGCTCTGCGGCATGTGGGATGTTCCCAGACCGGGCACGAACCCGTGTCCCCTGCATCGGCAGGCGGATGCTCAACCACTGCGCCACCAGGGAAGCCCTAAATATCATTTTTGAGCCTCTCTTCCAGTTAAGGTAGCTAAGGGTGATTTTAGTAGAAGTAGTATGCTTAATCAATGGGGAGCATCCTTAAAGGGAGGATCTGCTCCCCTTCCTCTTTGCTGCTTCCTTCAAAATAGATAATGACTGAAGCTCTGGCAAACATCTTGGACTGTGAAATGACCTTAGGGGAAGGAAGCCATGTACATCTGAACAACAAATTAGGATAAACTCTAGATTCCTTACATTTTGGAATGTTCTAACATCCCTTGATGACTGCCTCCAGTTTTTGAACAACTTCCTTATTGTTTCAGTCATTCTTAATTTGAGGGTTTTTTTCCTATTCCTTACGAAGAATCCTAGCTAATAAAATATGTATTGGAGAAAATTTAGAAGATACAGAGAAGTATATGAAATAACATGTAAACTATGTATAATTTTACCATAAAGTATCTGTTGTTAATATTTCTGGTTTTTTTTAACTTAGTCCTTTTTTCCCCTAAACTTTTGTAAATATATATGTTTTAACCCTCTACTTAAAATCATTGATACAGCCATTAAAAAACAAAACAAAACAGTGGTGTGGTCATCATTACCAGGTATTACCAGGTATTTCTATTTTTTTTTTGGCTTCATGGCAGGATTGAACTTCTTTGCACCCTACTATTGGGTGGGACTACATGTCCAGTTCTGGCCAATTAATTGTAAGCAGAAGTGACCTGTGCTGTTTTGTGGTCAAGCATTTTATTGTCAATTTGAGTCCTTTCAGAGCTTTCTTTGCTCTCTGCCACAGAAACCTACAATGTCCCAGATAGTTACA
The DNA here is from genome assembly GCF_937001465.1 of Orcinus orca. Lineage (NCBI taxonomy): Eukaryota > Metazoa > Chordata > Mammalia > Artiodactyla > Delphinidae > Orcinus > Orcinus orca. Next base: position 49,766,768 of record NC_064564.1, on the reverse strand, counting down.
GCTTTGTCAGGCTAGATCACAAAGTGGGCAAGGTCTCCAGTTTAACTGTGGTGATATTTAGTGAGGATAAGAAGTAAAAATCTATAGCTTTCAGCCTCTGAGATTTGGGTGTTTGTTACTCAGCATAAACTAGCTTATCCTGATTGATATGACAATCATGATAAATGATAATCTATAATATAGGTGTATTAATCAGAGTTCTCCAGAAAACAGAACCAATAAGATGAACATAGACATAGATAAGAGAAGATTTATTATAGGAATTGGCTCTCATGTGATTATGGAGGCCAATAAGTCCCAGGATCTGCCTTCTGCAAACTGGAAAACCAGAAAAGCCTGTGGTACAATTCAGTCTGAGTCCAAAGGGCTGAGAATATGGAGGGACAGGAGTCCTTAAGGCATAATAACCAGTCGGAGTCTGAGGCCCTAGATCCATGAACACCAATATCCAAGGGCAGTAGAAGATGGATGTCTCAGCTCAATCAAAGAGAGTACCCCTTTCCTCTGCCTTTTGTTCTATTTAAGCCCTCATCTAATGGGATAATGAGCACCTGCATTCGTAAAGTTATTGACTCAGTCTACTGATTCAAGTGCTATCTCTTTCAGAGACATCCTCGCAGACATACCCAGAAATAGTGTTTTACCAGCTATCTGGACATCTTTTAGCCCAGTCAAGTTGACACATAAAGTTTACTATTACAATAGGAGAAGTGCTAATTAGTATAAATTCTAAAATAAATTCCAAATAAGAATTATTCCACACAACTTGCCTCTTTGCTGCTGGAATCTAGCTCTTTGGTTCCTCAGTCACACTGTGCTCTACTCTGTATCATTGCTCTCAAGCATACTACTGACTTGTTCTGGAACATTTGTCCCAGTCCTCCCTACCCTGTTCTTCAGCTGATCCTTGAGGTCTCAATTTAAATATTATTTACCCAAGTCCACAACACGGGGAGGGGAAGGGTAAGCTGGGTTGAAGTGAGAGAGTGGCATGGACCTATACATACTACCAAATGTAAAATAGATGGCTAGTGGGAAGCAGCCACAAAGCACAGGGAGATCAGCTCAGTACTTTGTGACCACCTAGAGGGGTGAGAGGGAGATGCAAGAGGGAGGATATATGGCTATGTATAGCTGATTCACTTAGTTATAAAGCAGAAACTAACACACCATTGTAAAGCAATTATACTCCAATAAAAATGTTAAAAAAATAAAAATAAATATCATTTACTTATCAAACCTTTCTCTGGCTCCTAGGTTCTGGCTGCTTTTAATAGTCTCCCTTGATACCACATACTTTCTCTACTTAGTTACTACAATGGTAATTAAGTTATCATGTAATTAAGTATTTAACTCTTCATCTTACACTAAAATATAAACTTTATGAGGGTAGGAACTACAGGTAGCTCTGCTTTTCAGAAGATCGCTTTACACTACTTCGCATTTACGAAAGACCTACGTTAGTACCTGTTTTTGATAACAGAAAGAACTACGAAGAGGATTTTCACTTTTAGGAAAAAAGGGGAAAATTGAATATAGTGTTTAGTGTTTGTTTAGCAGCGAGCCTATCTGTTATAGAGGCAGTGCTCATGCTGAGCAGTGAGAGTGGCACTGCCAAGCTCCTTCCCCGGGAACTACACTCAGCATCTCAGTATCAAGCCACAGAAGCTTAGAACTGTGTCTGTGTTTTAGCTTCATTTGTTTTGTTCATTTATTAGCAAGATATGCCCTATAGTAATTGCTTGTTCAATTTATGCCATTTCAGTTTACAAAAGATTTCATAGGAATGCTTTACTTTCAGGTAGTGGGGAAAACCTGTGTATATTTTTCTTGCTTCTTTATCCCTAATTTCTAGAACAGAGAATAAACATGAGAGTTTAAAACAAAACATCTTTCATCAAATCTAAGTTTACTAAGCATTTCTCCTTTTTAGAAAGACTTTGTCTCTTTTTTTTCTTTCTTTTGAATTTCTAAATTATAATATCCTTTATATTTGGACTAAAATTACCTTTTAGGAAAAGCTGAACTTATTCAGTCTGGGAAAAATAGTGATATACTAGGGAAAGAGGATATGAAAAACAAGTTTTATATTTACCTGAAGAAATGTGAAAATAAACATGATGCTAGTCCTATAATATCAGTTTTATTGGTAGATACTTAAAATGTTATATTGTTGCTTTTGGAAACCAAGGATGATTTGCTTTCAAAGAGTAACCAATAAACTTTTAGGGTAAATGAAAACCTGAATCACATATGTAGTATTGACATATTAAATGAAAGAACCCTTGATTATTTTACAAGTTATATAGACATAATTGCAGATCTTATGAGAAGTGTCTCATTTTTACAAGCCATAATCTGAATTTTAAAGTATCAGTACAACAAAAGTAGAGTAGCCAGATAACTTATCCTAGCTCTATACATTTCTGTTATATTTGGTAGGTGGTTTCCAATGCTTACAGGGTTTAAAAAATATATTTTAGCTTCAAGACAGATGACAATAACTTAACAATTGGCATGCCGACCTAGTGATTTCTACCTTTATGTCACTGGCCTGAACAGTGTCAAATATTTCAAGTTCAAATCCAAGAATAGCAAAGAGGTTAATACTTTCAACTGCAATCTTTGCCATATAAAATAAAATTGAGGTTGTGAGTAAGGAAGGAAGGGGGAAGTAGTTATTGGGCAAACACTTATCTATGTTTGCTGCAATATCTCAATAAATGATAATTATCAAAATAATAATAGCAAATATTATTAAACCTTTTTATAGGTGAGGAAGCCAGACTGATTGAATGGTTAAGTGACTTGTCTTAGGTCACAGAGCTAATGGATGCTATAGCCACACCAGTTTTTGAACCCGGCAGCCTGCCTCCAGACTGTGCTCTAAACTATTTTACTAAAAAAGTTCAAAAGTGCATGAATAGTCTTAAAGCACATGCATGCACATTTGTAGATTTTAGCGCTAAAGATCACACTTTAGCTGGTGTCAAGAATGTAAAGCTCTTTGGGAAAAGCCATTACATGTTTTTATTTACTTTTTTAACTCTTTAAAAGTCTCTCAAATTATTTTAAAGAATAAATTTTTAACTGAAATAATGAAATGAAGGGCACATGGAATCAAATTGAAAATATAGTAATATTCACAGATGCAGTATGAAAATACAAAATGGATGCAATAAAAAGAAAGTCTTTCTCTTACCCTAGACTCCAAGTTTCTGGAGGCAATCACTGTTCTGTAGAGACAGTTATTATTCCCCTATATCCAAACTTGCTTTCTTCCTTTAAATAACTGACCATCTAACTTTACCTGGCCACATGGGTTCAACACTATTCTTTCTAGCCTTCCTTATAGCTAGGTGTGGGCATATGACTAAACCCCACCCAATGGGATATTAGCGGTGTGATGTGTGTAAATTCCAAATTATGTCTTTTAAAAGGGAACATGATTTACAGTCTGTTTTTTCTCCTTTCATGGGCTATAAAGTGACTGAAGTGGCGGTGTCCACCTAAATTATGCAGACAGTGGCAAATGGAATTGTTCCTGGATTAACGAGAATTCACCCATCTCCTATCTTTAGCTCAGCTCTGGACTGTTATTCAGGAGAGAATAAATTTTTCCCCTCTTTGAGTTAATGCACAGACTAATTTTCTGGAACAAAGGTTCACCAAAATAAAAACATTTCTTTTGTCACTAATTCCTAAACTTACTTCTTAGTTCATTTGAGAAAGACTAATGATAATATATAAATAAATGTTTTGGCTTCATAAATATCTTGGAATTTTCTAAGCCTTAAATTTCCAGCAGGAAACACTGTTGATCAGATTTCTCATATGTCAACACTCTTTATTAAGTGATAAGGTTTATTTTAACATGTTTTTTTCTCAAAGATAAAATGTGAAGAAGCAAAAGTTAATAAATTTGATTGATTTTGATTTTCTGGAAAGAAGTCTGCCTTTAATGCTTTTAGGGTGGATATAATGTAGACACTATATAAAGACTGGGCACTGATTTTTTTTTTTAATCTTTGTACATAGAACAATCAAAGGTTCTTACATTATCTAAGTGAAGAGGACAAATTGGCTTTGTGGGTTGTGTGTGTGTGTGTGTGTGTGTGTGTGTGTGTGTGATTTTTTTGTATATATTTTAATATTAAGTGACCAAAACAAGACAAATACCTCCAAACTAAGAATTTGTTTCTTCTTCTTTTAGTCAGTTTTATTAATACAGTTCTGGAGATTAGTTTTCAGTTCAAATGAGTTTTAAAACAGCAAATTGAGTGACAGAATTTGAATTGGTTAGAATCACATTTGTTACTAAGCTGACTTCCAAGCCAGTTGGTCTTGCCTTCTACTATTTCCCACTTTTCTATGCAGAGAGAATGCAAACACTTTTTCTTAATGTTCTCTGAGATTCTGTGTGAACTCCACAGAAAAGGAGGAAATGTAAAACAGGGATCAAAATATGTTCAATATCTTTTTATGTACCTTTTTATTTCCTTTCATCTCTGTTTCTTTAAAGTTTTCATTACATGAGTTAGTGTTTATTTTTGTAGTGGATGCAATTGTTTTTCATATACAACCAAACACCTTTCAGAAAGGAAAAAAACTAGTTCAAGGTCAGTGCAGGATTATAAAGACTAATTAAAGAAACCATAAGGAAAACAAGAACCTAAAGGCACATGGCTGTTTTATCCTAGTTCAGAGGATGAAAATCTCTTTTAGTTTCTCTTTTAGTGTTTGTTCTGTTTATAATTTACTAAAATTGATTGGCAAGGCTGGTTGAGAAAGTAAGATTAAACTCCTTTTTTATTTTCCTATGGGTTCATATTTATTAGAGAGTAAAATGTGTATACTTCATGAGCATAATAGAGAATATTCCATAGCTCCAGAATATGTTATTTAGAACTGAGTCATTTTTCACACCCCCTGATACTGCTGGTAGTTGAGCATATAAAGCTGAGGGAGGGAAGGCAGTCACATTGAAGCTTCTGAAGCAAATGTCAGTCTCAAATTTTGAAGAGTTACTTCATGTGTTTTAAACATGGTTTTAAAAAAAGGAAATATAAAAAGATCTCAGCAGTCTTTCTACGTACATTTTGGCTCAAAGTATGGAAATTTCTGGGTGAGTTTAAATACTCTTAATGACTTTTACCCTTCTTTTGCCATGTAGAAACATGAACCTATTATAACGCTTCCGCCTGGTTTCCACTAAAGTCAGAAGGCTACCATCTTTATCCAGAGGTTTTTTTTTTTTAACAGGGTAAGAAGTTAACCTGCCACATTCACCATCTCCACCATCTGCTCATCTCTGCCTCTCTCCCTGTGACCACTGCCCCCACTGCCCACCATGCCCCGCAGCATTCCTTAGAGCTTTTAAGTGAGTTTAAGAGAGCCATTTGCTTATAGATCAAAAGTTAGCAATAGTGTACATTAGTGAGTAAAGGAGTTTTCTGTAATTTATTTGTCTCTCTCTTGTTCTCTGTATTTTCTGTAATTTGTCTGTCATACATCTCTTACTATAGTGCCTCCATTTCTCAGTTTTTCTCAGTGGGAGTTCTACTGGCAATTTGGGTGAGACAGCGCTCTATTTAAGTGCAGAATGTTGCTTCTCAATTTTTGACATTTAGCAACCCTGGCTCCCACTCACTAAATGTTGTAGCACTTCCTAGCCATTGTGAAAAGCAAAAACATTTCCTCACATTTCCAGTACCTTCTAGGAAGCTAAGTTACCAGGCTTTGTTGAGGACCATTGTTAGACTAAAGCTCCACAAGGATACTGGTAGGATATATGTATTTCTTCTATTCAAGCATTAATGTCTACTCTGTGGATAGTACTGTGACAGATGTGGAAGCATATAAAAGTCAAGACTTGCAAGCAAGACAATCAGTGAACAAACTGGGGCTCCCAGTTTATTCACACTGTAATAATTCTCACATGAAATAAATATATAGGTTGTAAAATCATCTGCAGTTGCTCTGGTTTTCCATGAGAGCTGTAATCCACTGGATAACAGAAAGAAATTCAATTTCATTTTATGATATCACTGTAATCAACAATGTCAGTGACTTTCTGTATAACCCAAACTTTTCTTAGATGCTTCAGGAAAAACACTCAGTCTTTTTAGATTTGCTCCATTGCCAGGAAGTGCTTGTATATATATGGAAAGGAAGGCTGATGACATCAACTTGGCAGCAGAGAAGATGAAGCCCTCTGATCATCCTGTTGCTCTTTAGATAGTCTTTGTAGGTCTGCTCCTCAGACTGATTCCTGCTACATTGCAACTGACTGTTTTTAGCTATTTGGATAAACATGTAATCCTCCAGGTGAAGCTCAGGGCTCTGGCACCATTGGTCTTTGAGCTTGAAGTCCCCACAAGAGATAGCCTCTTTTCTCTGGGTCTAGGGAGTATTTTTTTAACGTTCTTTTTTCCACATATGCAAAGACTTGGTCTCTACACATAGGCCATGGAAAGACAGAAGCACTGTTTCAGTTTTACCTGTCTACCTACCTTGCAATACTGCCTTAGTTCTGATGCCCGGGTGCTGGGTTGGAAATGTCAGTGTGCAAACTTGTAGAGGTTTACTCTCTCACCTTGCTAGTACCTGTGTATTCTTGGCCACCTCTGTACTTTCCCTGGAGTTTCTAAGTGTTACCCTCCTCCTACATCTTACCCCAAATTCCTTGGGACTGCAAGGGGTGGGAAATTTCCTCCTTCCTCTTCCTTTCTAGACCATCCTTATATAAATTGTGAAGTGTGCCAAGCATCTGTTTCAACAATACCAGGATTTGAAACATATTTTTTGCTGTAATATTTTATTTTGAGCAAAAGCAGATGAATATTAACTATTTTTTCTATTTCTTTTCCTCTTACTGGTATTAGTAAGCTCATCCCTGGACAAATGGCTACATTTGACTTTTAGAGGAGAAACTTGTATTAGGGAAATGCATATATATGCAGATGTATATATGGAAACTTGTGTATAGAGAAAAGCATACAGATTTATTTTTATGTTATTAGCAACGTGTAACAGCCATGTATGTATATAATTATGTATCATTGAGTAGATCAAGTGTTAATCTGTGGGAGTTATAGAATATGGGAAAATTAAATCTGACATAAGTATGGTATGGAATCTGATACATAGGTATGGTGTGAATGTAAAAGGAGAGAGATGGCACAATTACCACTGCATATGTATATTTGCATTTCTGATAACATAATATAATTTTAAACTGCCTGAATAGTAACTATTTATATAAAGGGGTATAAAGGCACAAAACTAACCATTATAAGTGCCTTTTTAATTCTCTCCCCAAAATGTCATAGAAAATCTTTACAAACATGTCAAAATAAGAAAGACAAGACATAAAACTAAGGAAGACCTTCTGCTCTTTGTAGTAATTATTTTACTATTGTTATTAAAAAACATTCTTTTCTAATTATTCTGTGGTTTTGTTGTATGCTAGTGCTTACTAGAGGAAGTGTGGTGCCCAAAGTTTTATAAGATTTTTTAAGAGAGAAAAGTTAAAATTGGAAAAAATATTTAGTTCTCCAAATAACTTACTTTCCCCTCTGCAAATTGGGAAAAGGTGATCCTCATTCAGTTTTAACCTCTCTAGAGTTTGTGAATTATTAGGGTTTCCAGAGAATAGATTGACAGCCACTAAGATTGTAGTCTGTCCTCAGCAATTGCTTATTTTAAATTAAAGAACATTGTTGCTTTGTTTTCTTTTTTGCACTTAATTTGGTAATAACCCTGTAAAAAATAATGTTTATTTTTAGCCATCAATTTAGATGTAAATTGTGGTTTAGGAAATACAATTTTTTTCAAGAATTTTCCATAGGTATGTTTTTTATTTACCTGTTTATAATCTGAGGTATTACATATTAAAAGTATTATGTATTTTCAGGACTATTACCACATTTCAGATTTTTCCTCATTAACTCATAAAGTTTAACTGGATCATGTTAAGAAGGTATATGTGATAGGCAGAATAATGTCTTCCTAAAGAAGTCCATGTTCTAATACCCTACACCTGTGTACATATTAAGTTACATAGAATAGGGGAATTAAAGCTACTATTCATCTGACTTTGAGGTGGGGAGATTATTCTGGATTCTGTGGGTTGTCCCAATGTAATCACAGAAGTCCTTAAATGTGTAAGAGGGGCAAGAGAGTGGTGCTTTGTGAGAAAGACTTGACAGGCAATTGCTGGCTTTGAAACTGAAGAAGAAAACAAGACGAGGAATGTGAGCAGCCTCTAGAAGCTGAAAAAGGCAAGAAAGTGGAGCCTGCAGTCTCCAGAAAGGAATGCAGCCCTGCCCAAACCTTGATTTTTACCACAGCAGGGTCCATTTTGAATTCCTGACCTCCACAACTGTAAAATGATAAATTTGTGTGATTTTAAGCCATTGAGTTTTTGAAATTTGCTACAGCAACAGTAGAACCTAATAGTGTGTTATTCAAGTAAGAGTATTTGACTTGTGTAGGTATCTAAAACTGAGTTGCAGTTCTTCCTTTTTGTTGAGTAACTTTGAGCAATTTATTAAAATTCTGTAATGATATATATCCTCACTTCTAAAATGGGAAGGGTAACTATTACCTTTCAGGGTATAAAAGTAAGTAAAATAATATATGCTTTTTGTCTTAAAATCTGAGATAAGTGTTAAACACTTAATGTAGGCCAGATACTATTTTATAGACTCTGGAAATCAAAATTATTAAGAAAAAAGCCTCAGGTTTTAAGGGATTTATATTCTAATCTAGAAGACAGACAATAGAATGAACAAATCAAAATAGAAGATGATATTATTATCTTAGAAATAATAGCAAATCCTTGGGGGAATGCCAAGAGACGTACCAAAAAAATCATTTGGGAGGTTATATCTGAGATGGATCTTGAAAGATGAATAAAATTTTGCAAAATGAATGTTAATATATCTGGAATATCATCACTCCATCTTAAGGCTGAATTTTAGTTTGCAGTATATTTTTTAATAATGTTAAGAAAATATTCATTTATTTCTTAAAGTATTTTTAAAAATCAGGAATAGTTTTAAATTTTATCCAAAAAATTTTGGTATCTGTTGAAATAATTAAAGATTATTTCTCCTTCTAGAGAAAAGGGAACACTCCTGCACTGTTGGTGGCAATGTAAATTGATACAGCCACTGTGGAGAACAGTATGGAGGTTCCTTAAAAAACTAAAAATAGAACTACCATATGACCCAGCAATCCCACTACTGGGCATATACCCTGAGAAAACCATAATTCACAAAAAGACATGTACCACAATATTCATTGCAACACTATTTACAAAAGCCAGGACTTGGAATCAACCTAAATGTACATCAAGAGATGAATGGATAGGGCTTCCCTGGTGGCGCAGTGGTTGAGAGTCCGCCTGCCAATGCAGGGGACACGGGTTCGTGCCCCGGTCCGGGAATATCCCACATGCTGCGGAGTGGCTGGGCCTGAGAGCCATGGCCGCTGAGTCTGCGCGTCCGGAGCCTGTGCTCCGCAACGGGAGAGGGCACAGCAGTGAGAGGCCTGCGCACCACAAAAAAAAAAAAAAAAGATGAATGGATAAAGAAGATGTGGCACATATGTGCAATGGAGTATTACTCAACCATAAAAAGGAACAAAATGGTTATTTATAGTGAGGTGGATGGACCTAGAGTCTGTGAAGTAAGTCAGAAAGAGAAAAACAAATACCATATGCTAATGCATATACATAGAATCTAAAAAAATGGTACTGATGAACCTAGTGGCAGGGCAGGAATAAAGATACAGATGTAGAGAACGGACTTGAGGACACGGGGAGGGGGAAGGGTAAGCTGGGACAAAGAGAGTGGCATGGACATATATACACTACCAAATGTAAAACAGATAGCTAGTGGGAAGCAGCTGCATAGCATAGGGAGATCAGCTTGGTGCTTTGTGACAACCTAGAGGGGTAGGATAGGGAGAGTGGGAGGGAGGCTCAAGAGGACGGGATATGGGCATGTATGTATACATATAGCTGATTCACTTTGTTGTACAGCAGGAACTAACAAAACATTGTAAAGCAATTATACTCCAATAAAGATGTAAAAAAAAAAAAAAGGTTATTTCTCCTAGTATAGCAATTCTGGGGTGAACCTCTGTGCAATTTACAAACAATACATTGCTTAATTCTTGTAAAGTTTTTTTCTTTTAAAACAGTATTGAGTTATATTTTACCACAAGTAAAATGTATCTATTTTAAGTGCAAATTTTGATCAATCTACCTAGAGGGTTATCAATTTTATAAATCTTTTCAAAGAACCAGCTTTAGGTGTCATTGATTTTTCTCTATTGTTTGTCCATATTCTATTACATTGATTTCAGCTCTGACCTTTATTATTTCCTTTCTTTTACTTATTAAGTTTCAATTTTGCTCTTCATCTTCTAGCTTCTTAGATAATTTATTTTAGATCTTCCTTTCTAAAACAAATATTTAAAGTTATATATACTCCTCTAAATACTGCTTTAGCTGTATCTCACAGATTTTGATATCTTGTATTTTTATTACTATTCAGTTGATAATATTTTATAATTTCCCTTATTATTTATTTGTTAACCATGATTTGTTATCAAGGTATTGTTTAATTTACAAAAACTGGGAGTTGTCCAAGTATCGTTTTTCCTCAATACTTACTTTAGAATATACATACAGTAAAACTTGTTTTGATGTACGGTTCTATGAGTTTTGCCAAATGCTTGGAGCCATGTAAATATCACCATCAAGCTACAGAACAATTTCATCACCCTCCCCAAATTCCCTTGTGCTTACCCTTTGTACTCAATATCTCTCTCCACTCCTACCCTTTTTTCTGTTGATACAGCTTTGCAATTTGAGAATTCAAGATGAATTTTGGCTTTGGTTCTCTGCTAGTTACTGCCTTTTTACTTTCATCCAAGACTCAGTTACCAAGATGAGAAAATACCTTGACTGCAATTTGGTATCAGTTTAATACTCTAGTGTACAGCCATATCTTGTTTTTTACCCCTGACTCTTTCCCCTGTTATCTCCAGTCTGCCAACCATTCGATTTTTTAAAATTTTTGGTTATTTTATGTTTCAGTTCCAAAATTTCCATTTGGTTCTTTTTTATACTTATTATTTCTATGATGAGACATTCTGTTTTCCCATTCATTTCAAGACTGATCATTCTTATTTATTGGAGCATGGATGTAATAGCTGTTTTAAAGTTTAAAGTCTTTGAAAATTCCAATATCTTTGTTGTCTCGGGGTTGGTATGTGCTGATTGTCTTTTTCTTTGACATACATTGAAATTTCCTGATTCTTTGTATATATATTGAATAATTTTGGATTGTATTCTATACACTTTGAATTTTGTTATGTGAATCTGGATCTTGTTTAAATCCTCTGGAGAATATAGATTTTGCTTTTCTTCTTATTTTAACATGCATTTGACCCAGCTAAGTTCAGGTTGCAAGTCCTTACCTACCTTCTGTAAACTGTTAGTTCAATGTCAGTTTATTTTTCAAAATCTTTCAACGGTAATTGCGTCTATCTGTTTGCTATCTTGTGGCTAGTCTTGGATCTGGGAAGTATTTTATCCCATAGGTATGTTCTTAAAACTTTGTTGTGCTCCTTAGGGTCAGTTCCACCCAGGTATAGGTCAAGGCTGAGCCCAAGAATTCATCTATAATTTTACAGAGTCACTTTCTTGAGGTTTTTCTCCACCTAATATCCCCTATATCTTTTGGCCACTAGGTACTCCTTTTCTTGGTCTTCTGGCTAGAAAGTCAGGGCTTTAGTTTACCTACTTTGTCATACACTTCTTGAAGCTGTATCTGCATCTGAGGCCATGAGGAGATGTAAATGGGAATAAGCAATGGGATTTTTCAGATGCTCTTGAGATCACAATTCTACTGGTCTAAGAGAAGGATTTCCACTCTTTGTGGTGGTTTGTGCTTGTCCAGAAACCGCTGCCATTACTGTTAGCATTGCCATGAGATTTCCTGGTTGTTGGGCTATGAGAGACAGGAAGAAACAAAAAATCCAGGGTTTTTTTCCCCTCTCCTTTTTCCACTCTTAGTATCCTTTTTTTTTTTTCCTTTCTGTCTTTTGACAAGAAATATAGGGCTTCACTTGAGATTCTTTCTGTCTTTACCTGGTATGCATTTCCAGCTTTTGTGCTGCCTTTGAGTTCAGGCTGGGAGATATTTGAGAAAGAAAAAACTAACTTCTGGTTCAGTGACACTTTGAGTTCTGGTTTCCTTTACTAGTCCACTTGCTACAATTTACCTTTCAGAATCTTAACATAGATATTCCATGAACTGTCTCCTGAGTTTTAGTTTTATTCAAGGGCATTGTAAGGGTAGAAAGTACTTTATTAAGACCAGAACTGGAACCTGAAGTCATTTAAAAAGACTTAGTGAAGAGAGGCAGTGATAAAGAGGAGAGGCAGTAAACTCATAGAAAAAAGATGAAAAGGAAGCTGGAAATGCTAAGAAAATAAAGAAGAAAGAAGTAAGCAATTACAGAAATAAAAACCATTATCAGAAGATATTACCTTTTCTATAAATAGGTTAAATTTAGCATCTTCAAGGAACTAAGGTTGAAAGGACTGATAAAGGGGTAAAAGAACATTGAAGAACTTGAAGGACACTATGTGGTAGCTATAGCTTGTACACTAGTTTGAATTTACATTATCAGTAGTAAGAGGGAGTACTATAAGGAAAAATGGAGGTTTTGTGTGGGCAAGTAGAGGCAAGAACTTGTGAAATCAGAATATGTTTTTATTAAAGTGATTCCGTCTTTACTGTCCAGTGAGGTCTATGAAAAGGTTGATTATAGAAAGGACATATCAAATGGAATTTTGAAGACAGACTTATTCTATTAATAATGTGTTGAGAAATAGTAAAAGTAGATTTAAAATTAGAAATGAATGCAGAAATTTGGCTGCTGACTAAATGATTTACAATACCAATGGATATTTATTTATTAGTTGTAGCAGAAGGTACAGTAAGGCATAGTACATTACTTTAATTCAAATTAGCAAAAGTCTTAAAGATATTTGGTTCATTAAGTACCAGTAGAGTTGGGATTATTTCAAGATGGTGGAGTAGAAGGACATGCACTCACATCCTCTTGTAAGAGCACCAGAATCACAACTAACTGCTGAACTGTCACCAACAGGAAGACACTGGAACTCACCAGACACATCCAAAGACAAAGGAGAAGCTGCAATGAGATGGTAGGAGGGGTGCAATCACAATAAAATCAAATCCTGTAACCGCTGGATGGGTGACTCACAAACTGGAGAACAGTTATACCACGGAAGTCCACCCTCTGGAGTGAAGGTTCTGAGACCCATGTCAGGCTTCCCAACCTGGGGGTCCGGCAACGGGAGGAGGAATTCCTAGAGAATCAGACTTTGAAGGCTAGCGGGATTTGATTGCAGGACTTCAACAGGACTGGAGGAAACAGAGACTGCACTCTTGAGAGGGCACACACAAAGTAGTGTGCACATCAGGACTGAGGGGGAAGGAGCAGTGACCCCATAGGAGACTGAACCAGACCTACCTGCTAGTGTTGGAGGGTCTCCTGCAGAGGTGGGGGGTGGCTGTTGCTCACCATGGGGACAAGGACACTGAGCAGAAGTTCTGGGAAGTACTCCTTGGCGTGAGCCCTCTTGGAGTCTGCCATTAGCCGCACCAAAGAGCCCATAGTCTCCAGTGCTGCATTGCCTCAGGCCAGACAACCAACAGGGAAGGAACTCAGGTCCATCCATCAGTTGACAAGTGGATTAAAGTTTTACTGAGCTCTGCCCACAAAAGCAACACCCAGCTCTACCCACCACCAGTCCCTTCCATCAGGAAGCTGGCACAAGCCTCTTAGATAGCCTCATCCACCAGAGGACAGACAGCAGAAGCAAGAAGAACTACAGTCCTGCAGCCTGTGGAACGAAAACCACATTCACAGAAAGATAACAAAATGAAAAGGCAGAGGACTATGTACCAGATGAAGGAACAAGATAAAACTCCAGAAAAACAACTAAATAAAGTGGAGGTAGGCAACCTTCCAGAAAAAGAATTCAGAATAATGATAGTGAAGATGATCCAGGACCTCGGAAAAAGAATGGAGGCAAAGATTGAGAAGATGCAAGAAATGTTTAACAAAGACCTAGAAGAATTAAAGAACAAACACCTAGAAGAATTAAAGAACAAGCAAACAGAGATGAACAATACAATAACTGAAATGAAAACTACACTAGAAGGAATCAATAGCAGAATAACTGAGTCAGAAGAATGGATAAGTGACCTGGAAGACAGAATGGTGGAATTCACGGCTGTGGAACAGAATAAAGAATGAAAAGAGGCAGTAGAAGGAGGTCCGCGAGCTGCGTGGGCTTGTGCCTAGGCGCCTGTGGTTCGGGGCCTTGTTCTGGCACCAGGGGCGCCGGGTTGGTGACTTTGGCACTCTTGGCATTGGGTGGGCGGCATCTTGGGGGTCACATGAGCCAATGGCATCATGCCCGCGAGCGCTGTGGTCAGGGTCACGGATTTTCTGGATGTTCGTCGGCCAAGAGGAAGGGTGGAAAGCACATCCTGGAAAGGTGGAAAGACTACCTCCCAGTTGGACAGCGGATGCCTGGGACTCGTTTCATTGCTTTCAAAGTTTCTTTAAAAAAGAGTTTTGAAAAGAATCTTGCTCCAGAAGAATGTTTTCCCCCTTGGATCTTTTTTTTTTTTTTTTTTTTTTTTTTTTGCGGTATGCGGGCCTCTCACTGTTGTGGCCTCTCCCGCTGTGGAGCACAGGCTCCGGACGCGCAGGCTCAGCGGCCATGGCTCACGGGACCAGCCGCTCCGCGGCACGTGGGATTCTCCCGGACCGGGGCGTGAACCCACGTCCCCTGCATAGGCAGGCGGACTCCCAAACACTGCGCCACCAGGAAAGACCCCCCTTGGATCTTTTTAAACAAAATCCAAGAACAGAATGAAGAACTTGGGCTGATTATTGACTTAACATATACTTGCCCCAATTATAAGCCAGAGGACTTACTAGAAACTATTCCTTATTTAAGAATTTGTACAATTGGGCATCAGATGCCAGGTGATGACACTATTTTTAAATTCCAATGTGCTGTTAATGGGTTTTTGAAAGAAAATAAAGATAATGACAGACTTATTGGTGTCCACTGTACCCATGGTTTAAACAGGACTGGCTACCTCATCTGCAGGACAAGCCTTGATCTTGCATTCTTACCCTCATGGATGTTACTTCCTGTCAACTTCCAGCAGCAGGAGTCTTCTTTTCAGTGCTTGATGCTTCACAAAATAGACTCTGCCCATTGGAAGCAAATACCAGAGAGCTAGGAGACAGAGCTGGTTGCAAACCTTTCCTCTTCCAGCCTTTGGTTGCAATTCTTTTGCCCATACTTTGCTACCTCTAGTTCCTTGGGCCACACAGATATCCTGCCATCCAGCTCTTTTATATGTGAGAGACATTCTGAATACTGTCCCTTTTTCTTTGCACAGAAGTATATACAGTGTGGCAGTTACTGTAATCTCCTCGCCCTTGCAAGCAGCCACTCTAGAATCTTGGACCTCTAGGATTCTCTGTCTTGCATGCTTGTGTGCAAGACCAAGCAAAATGAAGAAGAGAATAATTAGAGAAAGAAGAGGACATTCATGGAGAATTGGGAGCAGATAAGGTGAAAGGGCACAGGAGAAAAGAGATTCATGTAGCTTTTTTGGTTTCTGTGGGAAACAAGTTGACACGCTTTGGCCTCATTTTGTATTACCAGAACAGATAGTTATAGATATATTTAAGTAGCTAGATAGTGCAGCAACTGCCATGAATTCTGTACACTAAAGAGAACAGTCTTACATAAATTTTTCATTTTGTTTTATGTCATATTACCTTATTAATAGCATTCACTGGTATGTTTGTAGAATACAGATTTTTGCTCTGGTTTTATCTACATGGTTATTTCCTTGTCATATTTTTAAGGACTCCAACATTGTAAGACATATTGCATGTTTTTCTGTTGACGATTGTTTATCTTGAAGCATCATGAACTAACTTGACTTGTTGGATTTTGTGGAGAAACTTTAAAAAGGGTCTGTGAAAAAGGCATTGTGGTGAGTAGCATTATGCACCCAAGAGTAAGGAGCAGATATCTGCCATCAGCCCAACTTGGCCTGGATTGCCTCTGTTTTAGTTCCCCTGGTTAGTGCTTTGCTCCCTAACCACTCTTGTGACTGTGATAATGTGAGTAAGGGCTGAGTTGCTAATGATTTATATGTGAGGTAAGCTGGTTTGAGGGAGGAAATCTATGGATCTAGTCATTTTCCTTGGTGGTAAGCTTTCGGGGGTGCAAAGATTGATCTTTCTGAGGACTTTTCTAGTACCAGGAAGATATTCCATAGATGGGACCTCCAAAGACACACATTTAATTTTTAGGCCTGTTTTTCCTATTATGAGATACGAGTTTTTTCACTGATGGGGATGATGCTTATCTGAGAAGAGATTGTGAAAGGTGTTGTAGTATAGAGATGTGGCTTAAGCTTTTAAGTTTTCTTCAAGGTTTTTCCCCAAGCTTCATATTTCAGATGGCCTACTTACATGATACTAGTATGTGATGTGAGGCTAACAACTTACCAAATACCTGCAAGCCAGATCAGTGTCTCTTTTCTCTATATTTCCATGGAAATCAAGGGACCCATAGCTGCTGCAGGTTAGGGTGGGTGGTGTGAGATTGGGGGAAGTGTGGTAAGACAAATTTTGGTATCAGTAAAATGTTTATATATTAAAATATTCAGTTCCAACATTCAATTCTATTTAGGCAAACCCTTAGATAGGGTTTTCCTGCTTCCGAGCCTATGCAACTTATTTTCTCTCCCTAGTTCCAGCCATTTAACTTTAGGTTGCAGGCTCAGCATCATCTTAACCTATGAAAGAATCTTACATGTAGGAGGAAGAAACTAAAGAGCTCTATTTCAACACTTAGGAACATCAAGCCCTATCCTGACCTAAACCTTTATTCTTTTTTTTTGTGGTACGCGGGCCTCTCACTGTTGTGGCCTCTCCCGTAGCGGAGCACAGGCTCTGGATGCGCAGGCTCAGCGGCCATGGCTCACGGGCCGAGCCGCTCCATGGCATGTGGGATCTTCCCGGACCGGGGCATGAACCCGTGTCCCCTGCATCGGCAGGTGGACTCTCAACCACTGTACCACCAGGGAAGCCCCTAAACCTTTATTCTTATAGTTAGGGTATTATCTTGTCCCATATATCCACTTCCTGCATTTTGAACCCAACAGGTTAACTGAGACATGTCTTGGTGTAACATACCCAGTTCATCTACCCCGAGGCTGTCCTTAATTCTTCCCATTGTCACATTTTGATTTAATTAAATACTGGAATCCCTCAAACCCTTGCATGGTACCTGAGGCCCTATCAGATACTGGTAGATTTTGTTAGTGTCAAATACTTAGCTGTATGATTCTCCAAATATCCCTTGTTCCTATATTTTCCATCCCAGCATACTACATACCCATTAAGGCATTGTTTTATCTCATGTTGGACCCACTCCCATCCAGAGGCCTACTCTTTGCTAGTGCCCATACTTTCTGGAAACCCTGTTATGGCCAGGTCTGGCATTTTTTCTGTTCCCACCCAAAGCCTGTATCTTTTAGCAAGCTGGAATTATAAGACCAACATAGATTTTCTAGTTTCTGATAGATTTATGTCACAGTTTGTACATTGTCATGTCTATAGATATTTGTATCATTTGTACTTTTTGGCCATTATCTGCCTATTGGATATTTGTCATAATTGCAAAAGAATATTTTATGATTTAGCACCAAATTGAATGTGCCTAATTGTAAGTTTGTAAACTATGTTGTGCTAACTTGTATCTTTTCTTTATCCAAATAGTAATTTACTACTATTGTCGCTTTTTTTTTTTTTTTGCGATATGCGGGCCTCTCACTGTTGTGGCCTGTCCCATTGTGGAGCACAGGCTCCAGACACGCAGGCGAAGTGGCCATGGCTGACGGGCCTAGCCGCTCCGTGGCATGTGGGATCTTCCCGGACCGGGGCACGAACCGTGTCCCCTGCATCGGCAGGCGGACTCTCAACCACTGCACCACCAGGGAAGCCCTGTCTCATTTTTAATTATGTGGAAGTTTTCAGAATTGTAAATAAATGCTTGTGGATTGAAAAAAAAAAAGAATGAAAAGAAATGAAGACAGCCTAAGAGACCTCAGGGACAACATTAGACACACCAACATTAACATTATAGGGGTCCCAGAAGGAGAAGAGAGAAAGGACCAAGAAAATATTTGAAGAGATTATGGTCAAAAACTTCCCTAACATGGGAAAGGAAGTAGCCACCCAAGTCCAGGAAGCGTAGAGAGTTCCAGGCAGTATAAACCCAAGGAGAAACATGCTGAAACACATAGTAATCAAATTGACAAAAATTAAAGACAAAGAAAAATTATTAAAAGTGACAAGGGAAAAACAACGGATAACATACAAGGGAACTCCCATAAGGTTAACAGTGGATTTCTCAGCAGAAACTCTACAAGCCAGAAGGGAGTGGCATGATATATTTAAAGTGATGAAAGGGAAGAACCTACAACCAAGGTTACTCTACCCAGCAAGGATCTCATTCAGATTTGACAGGGAAATCAAAAGCTTTACAGACAACCAAAAGCTAAGAGAATTCAGCACCACCAAACCAGCTCTACAACAAATGCTAAAGGAACTTCTCTGAGTGGGAAACACAAGACAAGGAAAGGACCTACAAAAACAAACCAAAAACAATTAGCAAAATGGTAATAGGAACATACATATCAATAATTACCTTAAATGTGAATGGATTAAATGCTCCAACCAAAAGATAACAGGGTCACTGAATGGACAAAAAAACAGCCATGTATATGCTGTCTATAAACTGACTTCAGACCTAGGGACACATACAGACTGAAAGTGAGAGGATGGAAAAAGATATTTCATGCAAATGAAAATCAAAAGAAAGCTGGAGTAGCAATACTCATATCAGATAAAATAGACTTTAAACTAAACAATGTTACAAGAGACAAGGAAGGACACTACATAATGATCAAGGGATCAAACCAAGAAGAAGATATAACAATTGTAAATATCGATGCACCCAACATAGGAGCACCTCAATACATAAGGTAAATGTTAACAGCTATAAAAGAGGAAATCAACAGTAACATAATAATAGTTGGGGAATTTAACACCTCACTTACACCAAATGACAGATCATCCAGACAGAAAAGTAATAAGGAAACACAAGCTTTAAATGACACAGTAGAACAGATAGATTCAATTCATATTTATAGGACATGCCACCCAAAAAGATCAGATTACATTTTCTTGTTAAGGGCACACATCTTGGGTCACAAATCAAGCCTTGGTAAATTTAAGAAAATTGAAATCATATCCAGCATCTTTTTCTGACCACACCACTATGAGATTAGAAATAAACTATAGGGAAAAAAATGTAAAAATCACAAACATATCGCTGCTAAATGATACGTTACTAAATAAACGAGAGATCACTGAGGAAATCAAAGAGGAAATCAGAAAATACCTAGAGACAAATGACAATGAAAACACGACGATCCAAAACCTATGGGATGCAGCAAAAGCAGTTCTAAGAGGGAAGTTTATAGCAATACAATCGTACCTCAAGAAACAAGAAAAATCTCAAATAAACAATCTAACCTTACACCTAAAGGAACTAGAGAAAGAAGAACAAACAAAACCCAATGTTAGTAGAAGGAAAGAAGTCATAAAGATCAGAGCATAAATAAGTGAAATAGAAACAAAGAAAATAGTAGCAAAGATCAATAAAACTAAAGGCTGATTCTTTGAGAAGGTAAAATTGATTCCAGACTCATCAAGAAAAAGAGGGATAGAACTCAAATCAGTGAAATTAGAAATGAAGGAGAAGTTACAGTGGACACCGCAGAAATAGAAAACATCATAGGAGACTACTAAAAGCAACTCTTTGTCAATAAAATGGACAACCTGGAAGAAATGGACACATTTTTAGACAGGTATAACCTTCCAAGACTGAACCAGGAAGAAATAGAAAATATGAACAGACCAATCACAAGTAATGAAATTGAAACTGTGATTAAAAATCTTTCAACAAACAAAAGTCCAGGACCAGATGGCTTCACAGGTGAATTCTATCAAACATTTAGAGAAGACCTAACACCCATCATTCTCAAACTCTTCCAAAAACTTGCAGAGGAGGGAACACTCCCAAACTCATTCTATGAGGCCACCATCACCCTGATATGAAAACCAGACAAAGATACTAGAAAAAAAATTACAGACCAAGATCACTTATGAATATAGATGCAAAAATCCTAAACAAAATATTAGCAAACAGAATTCAACAACACATTAAAAGGATCATACACCATGATCAAGTGGAGTTTATCCCAGTAATGCAAGGCTTCTTCAATATATGCAAATCAATCAATGTGATACACCATATTAACAAAGAATAAAAACCATATGATCATCTCAATAGATACAGAAAAAGCTTTTGACAAAATTCAACACCCATTTATGATAAAAACTCTCCAGAAAGTGGGCATAGAGGGAAACAACTTCAACATAATAAAGGCTGTATATGACAGACCCACAGCAAACATCATTCTCAAAGGTGAGAAACTGAAAGCATTTCCTCTAAGACAGGAACAAGACAAGGATGTCCACTTTGCCACTATTATTCAACATGGTTTTGGAAGTCCTAGCCATGGCAATCAGAGAAGAAAAAGAAATAAAAGGAATTCATATTGGAAAAGAAGAAGTAGAACTGTCAGTGTTTGCAGATGACATGATACTAGGCATAGATAACCCTAAAGATACCACCAGAAAACTACTAGAGCTAATCAATGAATATGGTAAAGGAGCAGGATAAAAAATTAATGTACAGAAATCTCTTGCATACCGATACACTAACAACAAAAGATCAGAAAATTAAGGAAACAATCTCATTCACCATTCCAACAAAAAGAATAAAATACCTAGGAATAAACCTACCTAAGGAGGTAAAAACCTATACTCAGAAAACTATAAGACATTGATGAAAGAAATCAAAGATGACACAAAGAGATGGAGAGATATACCATGCTCCTGGATTGGAAGAATCAGTATTGTGAAAATGACTGTAGTGCCCAAAGCAATCTACAGATTCAGTGCAATCCCTATCAAATTACCAATGGCATTTTTTTACAGAACTAGAACAAAAAATCTTAAAATATGTATGGAGACACAGAAGACCCTGAGTAGCCAAAGCAATCTTGAGGGGAAAAAAACAGAGCTGGAGGAGTCAGACTCCCTGACTTCAGACTATACTACAAAGCTACAGTAATCAAGACAATATGGTACTGGCACAAAAACAGAAATATAGATCAGTGGAACAAGATAGAAAGCCCAGAGATAAACCCACGCACTATGGTCAACTAATCTATGACAAAGGAGGCAAGGATGTACAATGGAGAAAAGACAGCCTCTTCAATAAGTGGTGCTGGGAAAACTGGACAGCTACATGTAAAAGAATGAAATTAGAACACTCCCTAACACCATACACAAAAATAAACTCAAAATGGATTAAAGACCTAAATATAAAAATGGACACTATAAAACTCTTAGAGGAAAACATAGGAAGAACACTCTTTGACATAAATCACAGCAAGATCTTTTTTGACCCACCTCCTAGAGAAATGGAAATAAAAACAAAAAAATAAACAAGTGGAACCTAATGAAACTTAAAAGCTTTTGCACAGCAAACTATAAACAAGATGAAAAGACAACCCTCAGAATGGGAGAAAAGATTTGCAAACGAATCAATGGAGAAAGGATTAATCTGCAAAATATATAAATAGCTCATGCCGCTCAATATTAAAAAAGCAAAGAACCCCATCAAAAAATGGGCAGAAGACCTAAATAGACATTTCTCCAAAGAAGACATACAGATGGCCAAGAGGCACATGAAAAGCTGCTCAACATCACTAATTTTTAGAGAAATTCAAATCAAAACTACAATGAGGTATCACCTCACACGAGTTAGAATGGGCATTGTCAGAAAATCTACAAACAACAAGTGCTGGAAATGTTGTGGAGAAAAGGGAACCCTCTTGCGCTGTTGGTGGGAATGTAAATTGATACAGCCACTGTGGAAAACAGCATGGAGGTTCCTTAAAAAACTAAAAATAGAACTACCATACGACCCAGCAATCCCACTACTGGGCATATACCCTGAGAAAACCATAATTCAAAAGGACACATGCACCCCAGTGTTCATTGCAGCACTATTTACAATAGCCAGATCATGGAAGCAACCTAAATGCCCATGGACAGACAAATGGATAAAGAAGATGTGGTACATATATACAAGGCAATATTACTTAGCCATTAAAAAGGAATGAAATGGGGTCATTTGTAGAGACCTGGATGGACCTAGAGACTGTCATACAGAGTGAAGTAAGTCAGAAAGAGAAAAATACCATATATTAATGCATATATGTGGAATCTAGAAAAATGGTACAGATGAACCAGTCTGCAAGGAAGAAATAGAGACACAGATGTAGAGAACAAACGTATGGACACCAAGGGGGGAAAGCGGGGTTGGGTGGTGGTGGTGGTGGGATGAATTGGGAGATTGGGATTGACACATATACACCAATATGTATAAAATAGGTAACTAATAAGAACCTTCTGTATAAAAGTAAATAAATAAATTTAAAAAAAGAGTCCCAATAGAGTTGATACATATTTTTAAAAAGGAATAATGTGCAAAAAGAAATCTATAGCTTCATTAGTCTTGGCCATTATTTCTTATTCTTGGGCACAAGAGAGTATTTATAATCATGCTGGAGGGCTGAGACTAAGCACAATAAAGGGTTTTTTTTCTTTACAATATTACCAGAATTAGAATGCAATCTAACAATTATTAATTGCAAACAAAATGAATTCTGTTTTGAGTAATCATGGTGTTTCTGTTCTTGGTACTTTATAGTTGTTTTTAGGATCTTATTCCTATTTTTTCTTTTAGACTTTTAAATCTGGATTTTCTTATTCTGTGCATCTTGTTTAATTTTTATTCATCTCTACTGATTTAACTAAATCCACACAGATTTAAATAGTCTTCTTTCTTTTTCCAGATGGTTTTTTTTTCTCAGACCTGTTTCTTGCTTTTTCAATCCTCTTATTGGAACCACTCTTAATGTATTTTATCTTATGCTTCCCACCCCCACCCCAGTTTTTTGTTCCTGGCAAACTATCTCTTGTTTTTAGAAATGAAATAGCTTGTAGGGTCATATTAACTATCACACATTGACTTTTGGACGAATGACATAATGACACTTTAAGATTTCAATGTAAAATCATCTAGCAGTTGGGATGGAATTAATCTTTAGAGAGTTCTCTATGTGTTTGTTTCAGTTATTTATGGAATCTGATCATGTTTGACTGAAATATATGCATTTTAGTCATATATTAGTGAAAAGTAAGATATAAACTTGAATTACCATGAGCTAGAAAGTTAGAATGGATTACTAATAAGACAGAAAGGAGATAAATTTATCTGTATGTCTAAACTCTTGGCTCCCATCAGAATCAATGATCATTTACCAGAATTAATTTCTTTTTAATTGTTTCATCTAACATATTAGTTTGGTATTGGCTTGGGTCTTCCACACACAGATTGGAAATGTCCAACCATCACAGTTCCAATAAACTTCAATTTTAGTGTTGTTTATTGAGCAATAAAATCCTAATATGATCTAGGATGAGGCACAAATCAATAGGAGACAGATGGGCGTATTTCATTGTGGCTCTGACTTGGATTTTATTTAATGCAAAAATAATACTGAACACTGAAGACACACACATACATACATACAGACACACACACACACACACACACACACACACACACACACACACACACACACACACACACAGCACTTCTCTGTCCCAGGTTAATGACTTAATTTAGGGATCTAAAGGAAATATTCAGATTTGAAACATTACCTTATATAATTAGTTTAGTACTGATAAATTGATTTGCCCAACCGAAAAAAAGTATGTAGGAATTTAGGAATCCTTTCTAAGACTTAGGTTACCTTGGTTCTAATTCCTACTCTGTTATGAATTACTCCATTTTGTAACTTTTGTCGAGTAAGTTATATCATCTCCCTTGGTCTTGCTTTTTACATGTTTAAAATGAGTTTGTGTTATATAATTTCTGTGGTTAAATACCCATCTCTAATATTCTATAATTCTGTAAAACATGTTATCAAATGTTTGAGGGAATTTTTTTAAAACTTTTTTTTTGAGAAGGGCATATATTTCAGTTTTCATTTCATATCCCAGTTTAATATTCTTATTGATTAAGTAATTCTGCACCCAGGAAAATATACCTACTAGCCGATAGCTCGGGTGCAGCAATTCTGGGGATTAGCCCAATGAAGTTATGGCAACATTTAATATTATTTTATAAAATGAACAGGAGATGCAATTTTTCCCATACCATTGAAGGCAGGACTTCTATCTAGACTATTTGACTTGGTTTAATTCTGTGATAGCCAGAACAATGGCTCCATAAAGATGTCCACATTCTAATCCCCAGAACCTGTGAGTATGTTAACCTTTGTTTCAAAAGCCATTGTGCAGCTGTAACTAAGGTTTCGGACCTTGAGATGGGAAAATTATCCTGCATTATCTGGGTGGGCCCAATCTGATCACATGAAACCTTGAAAGCAGAGAATCTTTCCTAACTGGTCAGAGGGAGATGTGACTACAGAAGAATGGTCTGAGAGATATCAATACAATATGGAAAGGATTTAATCCACTGCAGGCTTGCTTTGAAGAGAGGAGGAGGGCCATGAACCAAGGAATGTGTTTCACATCGAATTTGGAAAAAGCAGGAAAATGGATTATCTGCGAGAGGCTCCAGAAATAAATATAGCCCAACTGACACTGATTTTAGTCCAGTGAACTCTGTATAGGTCTTCTGACCTATAGAACTGTAAGATAACATATTTATACTGCTTAAACTGATAAATATGTGGTGATTTGATGTAACAGCAAGTGAATACTAATACACACACCATGTGTATATAGGCTGCTAAAGTTATTTGTATCAAGTAAAGAGAAGGAGGTATGGTGGATTGGGAACAGTTTTTGCCTCCTCAAATTTAGTAAACATGGGACCCAGAAAACTGATGCATTTTGAAAGCTGAACTTGGAAACAGTAATACAACAAATCATAATTTAATTTCACAGAGGACAATTTCTCCTGACCTCCACGATAAAATGATCACACATAATGCACCATGAAGGATGATCCTCCCAGTTCTCCTTTCCTACTTTTCATAGGTGTTCATCTGCTTACATTTCATGCACAGAGTTCCTTTACCAGAACCCTCTGCATCTAATCATAAATACATTTTTGCAGTTAGAATATGGCCAATAGACCCTTCTTTTCAGTAGTCCTGAAGAAATATTGAGCCTCTGGACCAGAGGCAGAATGAGTAATCCTGGCCAGTTGTCCTAGTGTTTTCTAATGGAAATTCTGCAGATCAGTTAGCTCAAATGAAGGCATTCTCTAACATCAGGGTCATCAATC
Source organism: Orcinus orca (assembly GCF_937001465.1). NCBI lineage: Eukaryota > Metazoa > Chordata > Mammalia > Artiodactyla > Delphinidae > Orcinus > Orcinus orca. The sequence goes on along the minus strand of NC_064564.1, from coordinate 49,741,084 downwards.
ACTTTGTTTTTTTGTAACTCATAGTTTGCAGAACATGACTAGATTTTAAGGAAGGTTATTGATGTTACAAAGCAAATTGAATGGGAGACAGTTCACACTCATCAAAATGATTTGTTATCAGAAGTTTTAGTTGGTTAGTAAAGCTATTCAACAAGTTTTAGAGCAAACATAATATTTGGGAGTGAGGTAATCAAACTAATTTATTATGAAAATGGGGACATTTGGAGGGGTAAAGTTGGCATTACTAATAATCTTTTTGCTAGTGTGGAAGGCAAATCAGGATATACAGTGATATTAGTAATGTGAAATTCCAACTTTATTAACAAGTTTTATATAAAACAATAATTCACTAATAAAAATGGGAAATATGTCAAACTTCAATAGTCTAAATCTTCTTTAACAAAAACCCCCAAATACTTGGCACATACCACCAATCTTATTTCAACAAATTACTATTGAGGATGAGGATTGAGGCTTAAGTCAGGAGGCTTGAGTTTCACCAACCTGCTTTGTGTCTTTTGCCTGCAAATGTCCATTAAATTTTCCTTTACATGAAAAAATAGATATTTGCTGATATTTAAATTCTCTTTGAGTATTGATATAAGTTTATGTAGAATCAGTATTGGGAGATCTTTTGTACTTCTTATAATAATCACTTATACTGTGGTTTTCTATGAGGGTAGTTCCTTTCCCTTGAAAATTTGTTGGGACAACATTCATTGTTCTAATTATTAGAGGTGGCACTGCTGGCATTTAGTGGGTGGCTCTTGGGATGCCAGATACCTTTAGTGCTCAAGAAACCTAGATGATAAATTGTATTTCTTCCCTCACAACTTCAGAATGTTCCACATGATAGTAATGTACACGAAACACCTGTTTATAATTTTTGATCTGAGAAACAAACCCATTTTATATATAAATGCAAAATAATTTTGCATAGTTTAAAGATAAGTGATTTTCAGGAATTCTACTATTGTGAAAATTTGGGAAAGTTGTATTTTATTTTGTTCTTTGCCTGGAGTTAGTAATCATTTTAAAAAAGTATGTCACTCTTTGCAGTGCTGCTCATGATATTACAATATACTGAGTCACTGTGCATCTGTAGCTTCCCAGTGATTCTACTAATATAGTATAGTTATGCCCAAACATTTATATTGAAATACATAATATTTTAAAATATATTAATTTATATCATAATTACATTGCTTTTTTAAAAGTTATGTGTGTAGATAGACTGTGTTATCCATGAATTTCATTTTAGGAGAGTAAAAATTTCTTATATAAAGGGGCATTGAGTCTGACAGGGTTGAGAACTACAGCATTAAGGAATAGCATTTTAGTGGTGAGAGAAAATTTAGAATTCAGCCTACATAGTGGATGAAGCAGTGGATTAAGGTTTGAAGACCTGAGTCTTAATTACAGTTCTGACTTTAGTCTGATTACTTTTGCAAATTATAGTTTGCTCATGTGTAAATTTTAAAAGTTGGAATGACTTGAAGTGGAGGGAATCGACTTTTCTGTATTGCTCTTAATCCAAGATAAATAGCTAGAAAATACATGAAAATAGAACATTAATTAGCATATATAAGAATCCTCAAATAATTAGAGCTGTACAAAAATAAAATTGGCATACATTTAAGATATTTCAAGCTATATGTCTGGTTATTCATTTGCTCTGGGTAGTATGTTGGGAGGAGGACAGATTCAATAAAGGCTACTCAACCAGAGAAGCATGTCAAAATCATCATTGGGGCTTTTATAAATCAAGTACCATGGACTTGGTGGCATATAGATACTTCTAGAGTTTTGTGTATGATTTTGGTACCCACTCCAGATTGAAAACAAATGAGTTAGATTATCTCCAATATTTTCTTCAGCTATAAAATTATTTCCTACCACTGTATGTAGAGTTATCTCTAAACTTATAAATCTTGTTGTAGAGGTAGACTAGAAATAAATAACTCACCGAATAGTATTTAATACATATATCTCATGCAATTGCCAGACCTAGTTTTTATTCCCCAGGAATTCTCTAATCATCTCAGAAGATGTCTTGATATTTAAATTTTCTTTAAAAATTATGTGATATAATGCTTTAAGAAAAAGGCCTATATATGAAATCTTAGAAGATTTAGGATGTTTTTCTAGTCTGAGTTAAAAGTCAGAATTCACTGATATGACCAAGAATCCAAAAAAGATACTGAAGCTTATGGAGTTCCATTATTAGGCCTTGCTCTTTAATTTTACCATTTAGTCTATGAACTGGTCTTTCTGGTCTTTCTGCTATTTGTAGCCCTGATCAGCTCAGCTCACAATGAAACCACTCTGTAATTCCATGACGCCAAGTCTCTTGGGCCATTGCTTACTCTTTTATTAAGTATGTCCTGGTCTTATTTTAGATTTTTTGAAAAGTAAACTGAAGCTACCCAAGGATTACTAGTTTGGGGGTTGTAACAAGGTCACGTTAGCAATATTATTTGAATCTTATTGGCTACTGTTTGTGTGATAATAGGAATCTAGTCCCCGTTTCAGAGTTCCATGTTTTCTCAAGTAATTTGGGGGATCCCTAGGGCATGAAACACATTCTGCAAAGTGAATCTGAGCCACTGCTCACTCCTGAAGTGCTTCACTCTCTTTTTTCTTTCTTCGTTCTCTATCTTTAAGCCTTTTACTCACCTTGGCTCATTGTGCCTGATACCTTCTTCACATAGGATATTGATTTGTGATTGGAAGGAGGAGGCATTCTTTAGTCTCCTCTGGCAATTTAGCTTCTTTGGATGCACATCCTTTCTGTTAGACATCACTGTGATATCAAAGTCCAGATGAGGATATGACTGCATGATTCTATCCAGGAGGCTCTTCAGCCTTCCTGTAAATCAAAGTGTATATGGGTTGAACAGTACCCCTTAACAACATTCAGCAGATAGATCCACACCTCAGATCTGCCTTGAGCGCGGATCACTCTACTCTAGCCCAGGCATATGACTTATCATTGTCAAATGGGGAAAAAAATGAGTGAAGGGTTAGAACAACTGAATTTTAGACCAGACTTTTAGACAGAGACTAACTGTGTAACTTTAAATAAATCTTGTAATTTATGTGACCTTAGTTTCTTCATCAACAAGATATCAAAGGTCTGGGGTATATTATGTGTCAGTGCCTTCCATATCTCAGGGTCCATCATTTTAGGTATAGGCTCATTGACAGCAGGAAATTTACACTTCTCTCATTGTACTCATCCCAAGCTATTACAATATTTTGTATATCTTAGGACCTTGCATGATAGAGAGATCAAAGTTCTAAACGTTTAGCCAGAGACTTCAGTTGAGTTCCAGCCCTGTTCCCGTAGAGTCCTGTAACTACAAATTATTCACTTAATTTGTTTACTTGTAACATAATGCCCTTCAAGGAGCTTTACAGCTGTGAGGGGGAAAGGTTAAGGTATTGACTATATTATTTATATGCCAATATGAGAAGGTATGTCTTGGATTTTTTTTCTTTGTTTAGCCTCTTACCTTGTCAAAGGATATCTCTCGAGGAGATTTGCTCAGGTATCGGTCTCCACTGTTTACCATCAGTGAGACATCTTCTTCCACTGAGTGGGAGAAGAGCAATTTGAAATTCTGTGTGTGAATTGTGTTTACTTAGCAAAGCTTTACCTTTTTTTCTTTTTTCCTCATTGTTTTCCCCTTGTCTCTCTATGATGCACTCAGGGGGCTTGCATTAAGCTTATGATGTCTGGCATGATTGATTGTGTTTCCAGTGGCTGGACACTTTGCTGGGAGCAGTGGTTATGTCTTGGAAAATCACCCTAATTGAATCTGAAGACACTGATGTGCATTTTCAAGTAAGAGCCTGGCTCTTGGGCGTTTCATCTAGGTCAGGCCTTATAAATTAAGTGATGATTTTTTTTTCCTTAAGTCAGTAAATAAAATTCATCAGTGGCCTCACATTGCCTTCACACTTCTGCAGATCAGCCAACCTATGAGTCAAGTAGCATTTTTATTTGCTTTAAAGCTAATGTTTTGTGGTAGTTGGCAATCCATTTATTAAAGGTAGAAGATGGGAATGCAGGGAAATTCTGTTCTCAGAATTTGAGAACAATTTCTGAGATCACTGAAAAACTAGAGAAAAATGATCTTTAAATGTATGTCTCAGAAATAGTTGGAGAACATATGTTTACTATAATTTCTTTTGTACAGAGAGTAATGTAGAATTTTCCAAAAGTCTCAGAGCAAAAGCAGTTTTAAAATGGGAAAAATGATGTTGTCTTTTTTATTTTATTTATTTATTCATCCACTTATTCAAAAATATTTATCAAATACCTACTGTGTCAGGCATAGGCACTACATCACTACATGGTATAGTAGGAAGCTCATGGCACTGGAGGAAGGCCAACCTGTGTCTGAATTCTGTTTTGCCACTTATTAGGTAAGTGACAACACATAAGGAAAATGACCTTTAAAACATTAGGGTTCTGTTTTGTTTTGTTTTTTGGCAATTGGGGTTGGAAAAAACAAAGCAGATACTGAGAATCAGCCCACAAGAACGGTAACATTATTGGGATGATTTTAAGTACTATGAAATTTTAATATATGGTACCTGGATTATAATAGATGCTTGTATATGTTAGTCTGTTTTCACTAGTGAGAGATGAAACTGAAAAACGTAGATTTTTCTCAGACCACAGAGGATTTTGAATGCTATGGGACTATGTTTATATTATTAATTGATGTATACTAGTCCAGGGCCTTACTAAGCACTTGTGGGTACTTAATAATTTGTTTGTAATGAATGACAATGAATGAATAGACAATAGAAAGTCATTGAAGATATGAGAAATCTGTTGAAGATGCTGTAGACAGCTTTTGCATTGGATGGGATGTTACTCTCGGTGATCTTTATGGGAAAAGTATTTGTAAAACCAGAAGATAGGGACAGACACCACAAAAGTGTTCAGTATGGTTTATTGAGGAAGCCATAAGCAGAGTCATCAGGACTCCTAAGCTCTCATCCCATAAAGAGGTATGCTTGGCTGGAGTGTAGCTAGATACCCAGTGGAAGGTGCTGCAGGAGAGGGACCCTATACCTACCCTGATTTCCACTTCTTTAGAGAAGCTGGGAGAGGGAGCAGAGAGCATCTGAGCCACACTGTAATAAAAAGAACTTTTTGGTCAATGAAAGTTGAGCTTTGAACTTTGGGAACTCACACAATTGTCTAGGTTAGTTTGCCTACTAACACCAGTATTATGAGAACCCTGCAGAGCAAGAGTGCCTCTAGGCTACCTAAGAGAGAGAGGAAGCCACAGGGATTGTCCAGCAAATAGAAGGATTGTCTCTTCTTGGTGTTGATGCCATCATTTGTGCTTTGAAACTGTTGCAATGACCCAGAACTCTGTATTAAGAAGGAACCTTAGGTTTGTTTCTCCCTAGTCATTTTGTTAACGATTGTGTGAAAAACATTAACTACTGTGAAGAGCTGCCATTTATGGGGAATTTTTTTTATGTAATCTGAGTTTAGATTTAGTTTAGGAAGGAGTTTCTTAGGAAGTGACAAAGTGAGGATGGACAAAGCAAAGTGAATGTTGAGAAGAAATCTGAAGGTAGGATGATAGTATTAGAGATTCAGATTTTTAAAAAATTGATGTGTGTATTAAGATAGAAATAAAGAACAGACAGATGTTGGCTGCCTTGAGGATGGATTTGCCTAGAGCTAGGATGCCTACAAATGTTAGGAATATACAGTAGCAACTAGGAGGAGAGAGCGTTGGGATTATACATAAGCTTTCTGATTTTACCTCTTACGGTTAGCCTTCTTGATTAGGCTATTCTCTCATTAGCTGCTGCACTGAATTGGGGGAAGAAGACCTAAAACATGGATTGGAACTTCTGCATGTTGGATTTGTCCTTAGCTTGGGAGCTTCACTCCCAGTGGAAGCCCAGGGAAATGAGTGATATTTCTACATTTCCACATAATAGATTCAGGATAATCTTGGACATAATTTGTTCTCTTGGCTAAATCTAAGCAAAACCAAAATTTCTCTTTTCTCTTAATTATAAGCACTTGTATGGAAAGTTAATTTGTGTGGGTTTAATTTATTTACATATGTTTACGTTTGACTCATTAAAATGTTCCAAGAGTTGTTTTGCAACTGTTGAGCATTTTAAGTTCTTTTGAAAAATGAAAATATTCTTTTTGCCAATTGAAAATAAATTTAGAAACCCCAAAGTTTGGGTTGTGGTATGACTAACTTCTAAATATGAGAAAAGTATTTTGTGCTGTCCACCACTACATACCAACAAATAAAAACAGAGCTCCAAAGTAAGCAATCAATCCCTTCTCTCACATGTGCACCTTCCTATCTGTACCCACACAAAACCTTTATGAAATCCATAGAGTCAAGGTAAAAATGCCACACCCACACAAAAATTGGTAAGAAAAATGCAAGATGGACATAAATTTCATTTCCATATTTGTGAACATTCAGTCGCTTGTCAAACATTTATTAAATACCTACTTTGTGCAAGACATGGTATTAAAGCACCCCAAATTTGTTATGAACGATGGTCCTTGTTCTCAAAAAACTTATTATCAACCCAAACTTCAAAGAGTTACTTATTATGATGATACAAATTCATCACCCCTAAACCTTCCTGTATTATTTTTTATCCTATCATGAGCTAATAGAATTTGTCATTTGCTGAACCCTATGCTATGCTATGCTATTTGCCTAGTATGTTATATGCATCGCCTCATTAAAAGTCATATGGCCACATTTGTGGTACATGCTTTTATACCCATTTAATAGATAGAAGAAAGAGACTGAGAAATTGATGAACTTTTCAAGGCCTGTCTGACTAGAAGGCTTAATTCATTATCATTGTCCTTTTTCAAGTAGTTGGATGAATTTAACGTATCCTTTGGAGTGAGGGCTAGGTGATAGAGGATTGTAGAGGATACTTTTTCATATCTTATCTAGGAAATAGTGGTATTTTGTAAGAAAAAAATGATAGAACAGCTTCAGTGAAACATACAAAAAAGATTCCTTACTTATAAAGCAGAGGCAGTAGGTCCATGAAACCAAATATTTAGAAGGAGAATAATGTTTAACTGCTTTGTTTGGAATATCTTAATGAACAATGTGATGGCACTGGATGATTTCTGACCACGTCAAAGGAGATTTTGGCTGACTAAACTAAATCTTTTTAATTCTGACCAGTTAATAATGGCCAGTTAAGAAATCTAAATAATTAAAATAACTTTGCTTTTACCTAAACCTTCATATAAACCACCTAATTGGCTCACTGAAGAGTGGACATTATGATCTGACAGGAAAAAATCAATCCCATTAAATTCATTATCTACCTTTTTGCCTGAAACTGGATTAAGCCGAAAAGCTGATTGATTCTGGATCAAGGATGATTTAGGCTTTAGCAGTTAGATCTCCAAACAGAGAATTTGAAATAGGCCCTAGGGAATGAGAAGAAGCTGTCACTTTTCAATAGGATTAGAGTAAAAAGTGTTAGGCGACATTGTTCTTAAGAGACTCAAATAATTTTGGCTGCCCCAAAGGGTTTTAGTCTTTGTAGTTTCATCTGTATCCTTCTTAGTAATGGTATTTATTGAAATAAATGCATGATCCTAAGTCCAGGGAATACCTGGAGTCTGCGGTTATGTTGATGTATCTTTGATTTCACTAGAGTTTCCCATTATGTTTTAAATCTTAAAGCATATGTATAGTATGAATAACATTGTAAAACATATTTATAATATGTATAGTGTTTTGGAAGTAAAAAATACTGCATGTCAGTCTAAGCTTATGACTATTCCAAAGGGAATTACTCTAACATTGTTGAGTTACTCAAAAGAAATTTTCTTTTATAATAGAGCAAGCAGATACCTGTCTGGTTAACATGGATTAGTGGTGCTGAGTTATTTTGTCATGTAATCATTTCATTTTGTTTGTTTGTTTTTTTGGGTTTTTTTTGCGGTACGCTGGCCTCTCACTGTTGTGGCCTTTCCCGTTGTGGAGCACAGTCTGCGGATGCGCAGGCTCAGCGGCCATGGCTCACGGGCCCAGCCGCTCCGCGGCATGTGGGATCTTCCCGGACCGGGGCACGAACCCGTGTCCCCTACATCTGCAGGCGGACGCTCAACCACTGCGCCACCAGGGAAGCCCCATTTTGTTTTTTTAAGAAAGAAATGCTCAAGAAGAAGTTTAGGAAATACAGATTTTAGTAAAAATTTTAAAAAATGGAGTCTCTTAAGAAATTAAAAATTTTCATTTACACTGATTTAACCAATTGAACTATCTACCAGCAGTAACAAAAATAATATAATTTGACATACTTACAACAAAACAAATAGTTTACTGCAACAAATAATATGGAAATGTTGCTTCCTGTATCAGTTAGAATAGGTATGTCAATGCTGTGGTAATAAACAATGCTCAATCTTAGTGGCTCAAATAACAAAGGTTAATCTTTCGCTCACACCACCTTTCCACTGTGGGTAAGTGGGAACTCTGTGTTGTAATCATTCAGGGACCCAGGGACTGACGGAGTAGCCACTTTTTTGAAAATTGTTGATCTCCATGCCAGAGAAAAAAGGAGAGCTCTAGAAGGTCTTACACTGCTTATTAAATTCTTGACAATAAGCTTGAATTATTGCCACTAGAATAGTGGCATGCGTTACTTCTACTCACAATTCATTAGTGAAAACTCACCATTCTTCTCTCCCTCTCCTTACATACTGCTAAAATAACTAGGAGGGGAATTATACTAGCAGTCTGGAAGTGGTAAGAAATTAGTGGATGTAGAAAATTGTAACTGATGACTAATACACTCTACTTGCTACCAACTATTTGATTCATCTTCCTCCTTGCACATGAAATAAATTACTTCCTCTCCAAGAAAGATAAGAAAAAAACACCACTCGCTCCTTCAAGCTCAAAGTTGAGATCATTAGTTGATACATGCTTATCTCTAAAGGAGGTTTGAATGTGGCTTCTCTAGATTCTAGGTCCTATGAACTAGAAAGAAAAGTTTTATACCATCAAAAACTAATATACAATTGAGGAATCACAATAAATATTTCCATTCATAAAGAGAAAGATTGGGAGGTGCACAGCGATTTCACTTCTCTGCTGAATGTATAAAATCCCACTGATCAAAAATTTTAAGACCTAATGTCCTAGGAATGAAGAATGTTGCTTAATTAAGTGCTTAATCTACTTCCTGGAGCTCTCAAATTTCATATTCTTTATGACTCTTGGCTCCAGGCTCTTGGGGTTTCCTATTTCTCTGTTATCCTCCTTGGCTACCTTTGAAAGAGCTATGGAGAATATGCTGTAGTTGGTGGCTGAGCAGGTCTCTTTGCCTGCTTCCTGCAAACTTCCTAGAAGTTTAAGGCTCAATGGGTCATTTTAGCTTTTAAGCAATTGTAGTCTCTTTTAGTCCAAACTGATGGGGGATTTTTTTCTGATTTTGTTTTTTTCTCAGAATATCAGATGCAGAAATATATTTGGTTTTTTATCTCCTTGATTCCAGTAAGAAACATGCACCAGTAGCCAAACTTACGGTTCTCTTTGTCATATCTGTTTACTTTTCTTTTTCAACTTAATTGTAGTTATCTTGAGCCTAAGAGACTTTTGGTGGGAGAATGTCATTTGTTAACATCTTTTCCAGGGGGCAATTTGTAGAACTGCTAGGATTTCTTCAATACTACATTAATTCATTCAACCTGTCAATTCATTGAGAGGTATAAAAAATATCTCATCCTTACCACAGGCTGAGATTTGATTGGCCTTTGTCATCCCACATATTTTATAAATTTTTAAATTATTATTTTCTTTTACAGTTGCTTTTTTCCAGTGCTACAAATCCCCCAGTTTTGGACCTGTCTTAATCTTTTTCATTCCTGCTTGCAAACTGGTCATTTTTTCCTAATTATTCTTATAATACCCTGTCAAATGCCAACAATAGCAGCCACCACATACTACTGATAATCTGTTTTTCGTGTAAAGTAACAAGTTCATTGGGTACATTATCTGCATTTCAAGTTACTACAGTTAACATTTTAACCAAATGCCATACTTTTGTATAACATAAAGTACCATCTTTCTACTCTTCCATATAATATCACTCTTTCCTCTTTACCACCTAGTCAAAACCAGTGCCATGCATTTTAGGTTTTATTAGAGCGGTACTGTACTTCTAGGGAAATTGTTTATCAATAAGGATAACTAAGCTATTTTGATGTAAGAATCACACTCCAAATTTCGGGGCTTTTAAACAACAAAGAGTTCTCTCTCTCTCCTCTGTCTCCTTTCTCTCACTCCCCCTATCTTTTTTTTTCTCTCTCTCTATCTCATGCTACATGTTCATCATGAGTCGGCTGGGAGACTTTTCTCATTTAGTGAAGGGGTCACCATCTCAGACACTGTCGATCTTTGTGCTGACAGAGAAAATAAGCTGCTCTGAGGGCCACAAACAGTTAAATGCTCAGCCCAGAAGGGACTTCCATTCATTGGTCAGAATTAAAAAAACACCTGATCACAGAGAAAATGTGCTCTAAATAATGGAGAAAAGAAATATTTGTTGAACATTCTAATGCCATTCACACTCTCTTCTCTCATATCTTGTATTCAATCTCTTCGCAAATACTGTTGGACTTTGCTTTTAAAAATATCTAGAATCTGACTATTTTTCATCACCTTTATCACTACTAGCCTGGCCCTGTATTGTTTCAGTAGCCTCCTGACCTTCTCTTTGAAGCATCGTTATATAATTTCCCTGGCTAAGGAAAATCCTTGGATAAACTTTGAGTGTTTCTTAGGTGCAAGGCATTACTCTAGCCACTGGGAGAAAGACTGATGTTAGAGAAAGGGGAGCAGAACACCAGGTACAAAGATGAGGAAAAAAGTCCCTAACCACTAACAGTTTGTAATAATAAGTAGAAAGTATATGACTTCAAGAAGAAACATAAACTTGAGAGGAACGTTTGGAGACATTTATTAGGTATATAATGCAAAGTTGTAAATTTCAGAGTTAAAGAGATATTTCTCATTATTTTGCCCACTTTTCTTATTAAATAGGTGAAGAACTCAAGGCTCAAAACATAAAGTTACCATGAAGTAGATGCGTTCTACTGTGGGGTGTGCTGGGATGATGTTTGTAGGCCAGTGGGGAAGGAGCAAAAAGTAAGGTCAAGGAGTGACTTGAATTAGAAGAAATGATACAACTTTGGTATAGGAGATACCAGCAGAAAAACAGTGAAGAAGGAATTGCTTCAGGCTAGAGACAATATACAAGGAAGTCAATGTTGGAGAAGGGATGTGCCATCAGGAGATGCAGTTATCCATTAATCTTTACAGGCATGTGGGTGCTATTATTGTGTTATAGTTGGTCAGTCCATAGGAGCATCATGCCTAGGAGTATAGGCATGTACTTCAGTCTGCCTTGCGGGATAAGGGCAGGACAGGTTAGGAACTAGGCAGGGATTTAGAACTTGGAGCTAATAAGTTCAGTAGAATTTCACTGTTAGCAAAGCCTTTGAGCCTAGCAGTCTCAGTCATAGTAGAAACCAAGCTTAGGATGGAAAGGCCTCCATTTCTGAGGATACTTAAGTAATAGCTGCCTGAATCATGATTGGCTTAAAGGACTCCTAGACCCAAGTCTGCAAGTTGAAACAAGGAATTGAAGTTTGGGAAGGCAGTGACTGACAAAGTGATTTTTTGCAGATTACATAAAGAGTTGATGGGATCAAAGGAACAAAACGCTTGATTGTCTGACTATAATTTATCTTAGTTATATTCTACTATACCATACTTTTGAAAAGATATTTAAAAGAGAGAGACAACCAAAGCAAAGGAAAAGGCAAACTAGGAATTATTAATTTCTTTAACTGTTTCATGACATTTTCAAATATTTTAAATATGAAGGAATTGAGTTCCCAAGGGTTTCAGTGTTTTGCTCTAGGCAGGTCACATCACACAGATGATGTTGCTAAGGCACGGCTAGAGCCTGATTCTTCTTGCTTGCCAAGACAGAACATTCACCTATTGTGCTTCCTCTCCCAATTTTAATTATATGTGCATATGTTCTTGTTTTGGTTTTGTCTTTTTTCTGTCTGAACTCATCATTCCTGTGTTTGGACCCTATTTTTTGCTCTGGAATGTCCTTGGAGTGGAATGTCCAAAATTCCATTATGGGATTTGGACTCAAATATATATTTGAATTCAACCTATTTGGGCAAAGTATTTAAATTTTCTGATGCATATTTCTCAAGTAGAGATAATAATACTGTTAGGTACTGAGGAGTGCCACAGACAGGAAGTGCCTCCATTGTTTAGGAGGCAGTGGTACCAGGGCAACCCTTCTGGTTTTTCCCCACATCTTACTCCATTCACAGAGAAGCAGGAGTAGGTGAGTTTTCTCACTTGATTGGAAAAAGAACACTTAATCTGCAAAATCAGCTGCTTCTAACTTTTTCTTGGTTTGATTTACATGCTCTTCATGCAGATTTTCATCTGTTTACCAGATCAAAAGGAACCCCACAGTCTATACTCCTGCAGTGAGAGATGGGGGTGGGAGTTATCAGGGACAAAACTGCTGCTGATCAATTACTGTGACCTGTTGAGTAACATGGATCTGCAGAAAAGGTGTAGAAAGACCATATTGTTCCTGGGTACAAGCTGTACTATGTGATCACCATGCTCCCCACCAAAAACTGATATTTCAATGTCTATTTGATTCCTTTATCTAAAAGGATACACAATTTAAAGGACAAAGGGCTGTCAAACGCTAACAAACTTTAAGGGTATGCTTTTAAGAAAAAACAAAGTTTATGAAAAGTATCTAGCAAAGAAGTTGGTACACAGTTGGTGTTCAATAAATTATATTATTATATATGTTCATATCTTTCCCATCATTGTTTGTGTATAACTTCTACATTAATATTAGCGCTGTGTGATATTTGTTAGAAATTACAAGGAGAAGGCAGAAAGAGTACATTAAAACCTTGATTAGTATACCTCTTTTTATGCCAATTCCTGATTAGACAGTATCTGTAAAACATTTGCTTTTTCCTCTGCCATATAAGTAGGGCTGGTCATGACTGTCTTAGAATTAGTGTAAGCTAACTGGTAAACTAAAACTAGCTGGTGAGCAGGAACAATATTGTTACTGGAAGGGGGACCCTTTCCAGGGCCCCAGAGTGGGCTCTTGTCTAACACTTGGAAATGAATTGCCTGAGGTACTGACAAAGCAAAAGACTTTACTGGCAAGGGGTGCTGAGGGGTTAGGGAACCCAGGAGAACTGCTCTGCCATGTGGCTCGCAGTCTCAGGTTTTATGGTAATGGGGTTATTTTCCAGGATGTCTCTGGCCCATCATCTTGCTTGTGCCCATTTTTGGTCTCACTCAGGGTCCTTCCCGGTGGTGTGTGCATCTCTCAGACAAGGTCAGTTCTAGCACGAGGGTTTCTGGGAGGTTGGCAGGACATATTACAGACTGGCATCTTCTCCCTGCTTTTGGCCCTGCCAAATTCTTCTGGTTATCGGCAGCAGCAGGCAGCACTGTGCTCCTTATGTGACCTCCTTTTGTGAGACAACTCATGCAAGTGGTTATTATCATGCCTGGCCAAGGCGGGCAATTTCTGTCAGTGGTTCCCTAACAATACAGATTCAGGTATTCTATAAATAGTACCCGTGATTCTTAAATCTGCAATTGTATTAAGTACTTGGTTTACAAATTAAAGAAACAACTCAAGCTAACTTAACAAAAGTAGAAATATTTTAGAAGGTCCCTGGAATATGTCATGGAACTCAAGAAAAAGATGGAGAACCAGACCCTGGGAACAGCAGCATAAGGTATAGGTAAACTTTGATTCTAAGTTGTGCCATCATGTAATCCACTGTCCTCTCCCAGTCAGTTTAGCAGTGCAGTTTCTCTTTTTTGGGTCTTATTGTCTTGAATCATGTATCTGGCACAAGTCAGTAGAGATGTAGTCACTAGCAGCTTGACTCTGTGGCTTATATGTTAGACACCTCAAAAGTTGTTTCCCATAAGTCTTTTTTTAAAAATCTTTTTTTAAAAATCTTTTTTTAAAAATTTTTTAAAAAAATATTTATTTATTTATTTGGCTGCACCAGGTCTTAGTTGTGGCATGTGGGATCTTCATTGCAGCATGTGGGATCTTTAGTTGCGGCATGTGGGATCTTCAGTTGCTGCATGCAGGATCTTTTAGTTGTGGCATGCAGGATCTAGTTCCCTGACCAGGGATCAAACATGGGCCCCCTGCATTGGGAGTGCAGAGTCTTAACCACTGGACAACCAGGGAAGTCCCCTCCCATAGTCTTTAAAAAGAAAGGAATTATTTGAAAATAACCTGATAAGATAATTATGGAGGAAATTATTAATGGATTCTTTATGTTGCTCAGTTTGTCTTGTATGAAGATCCTAGTGGCAAATTCCTGTTAATGCGTAGATTGCAGAAAAACCTTATTTCTTTTCATCAAATGGATTGTTTTTGTGACAGTGAGACTATGTATCATATCTTGTATTTTTCTTTGCCTTTATTTCTGCAAAGTTCAGAAAGAAATCATATTCTCTCATTTTTTGTAGCCCTCTTCAGTCAGAAGTTTTGACATTTCCCTACCACTACTGTTTTCTGATTCTTGTTTTTTTTTTCTGATGATATATAATTTTGCTATTATTACCATCATTGAATAAAGTATTTCAAATATGTTTGGGAGCAGATATCATTGAAACAAATAGAAATCAAAAAAGAAAATGTTGAGGAATTAATATATTGCATTTTATAGATATGCTAAATTAATCAGTTATATTTATTTACCATGATCTCTTTGTAACCTATATAAAGTCAGCTAAAGTTGAACACCAATCCTACCTCAGTAGCAGATTGGTAATAAGAAGATCATATAGGCCCAAATATTGTTTTTCCTCTGTTCTCTAGTCTTCACTCCAGTCCCTTATATCTTTCTTGATTCTATTAATTAAACTGGCTATTGAGTCTTGGGTGTTATTCTCCATTTAACTCTGGGCATTGAAATATAGCATATTGGTTAAGAGAATGAACTATGTAGTTAGTCTGATTTAAATTCAACTCCTGGTTTTGATATTTGCTAGTTATGTCACCTTGGGTGAGTTACCTAAATTTCAGTTTACCTATCTATAAATATGAAATATTAATACCCACCCAATCAAGTTGTCATATAGATTAAAATAAAATATTTCATCTAAAGCATTTAGCATGACATAATGTAGGACCTAAGTAAATGGTAGCTATCATTATTACTATAATGGTAAAGTTTTATTTACTTCTACTGTAGGTTGTTCAATTTCCAGTTATTTCGGTAATTTCTAAGGCTTTATAGGTTTTTCTTCAATTCTTAGTGGTTCATTTAATTTCTCCACCTGTTATTGTGCTGCTTGGTACTGATTTTGTTATTGTTGTTGTTGTTTCTGGCCACGTTACACAGCTTGTGGGATCTTAGTTCCCCCACCAGGGATAAAGCTGTGCCCCCTGCAGTGGAACATGGAGTCCTAACCACTGGACCACCAGGGAATTCCCGGTACTGACTTCTTTTTGATTTGGTTAGAATTCCTTGTTGTTTGTTCCCATGGCATCCTGTCCTTTTCATTTTATTGAGTTTAAAAAATATTTATCATGTGTTTATGTTCTTAGATAAGTGTAAACTCCAAGTAGGAAGGGATCATAAAGGCCAAGTGCATAGCATAATGCCTGCAACACAGTAGGGACTCAACAAATGTTTATTGATTTGAATTACATTTCTCTATCACTTTCTCTACTTTGCACCTTGCACATCCCTTGTTTCACCTTATTGTGGGTAGTTTTTATAGCTCTTCCTCCCTTAAGACTCCTGCTTTTTCTACTCTCTTTGTGTTTATAGTCTCATTCCTTTGTTCTGAAATCCTTGGTTATTATTACAGATTATTGAACAAGCAGGCCCACAGGAAATCGTGTCATTTGAATGGTAAAGGACTGACTTTCTGCAAGGCCACTAGAAAGGGAGTCATCCCTATGAAACAAACAAACCAGCCCAAAACCCATATCTCTTGAGTGCCTGTTTTCTGTCACTTTAAATTTTTTCCAAGCATCAGCCCAAAAGGGAGAACATTTAACTCTATAGGCCGAGTTGAGTCAGGACTGCCGTCTCAGCACTTTCACTTATAACCATTTACTGCCCACTGTACGAGTTACAGTGGCACATTATCATCTTAACTGCCTTTTAATGGTAATGATGATGTCCTGCAAATTGATCAAAAGAGTTCGTCTGTTAATTCCTAGGAGATTATAGGCCCAATAACTGCTGTTATTAGTTCCAGGATGATTGCCAATAATGCAGCATCACTTGGGCTCCATTATGTGCAATCTTTAGAGTGCTAAGAATCATCTAAGTCCCTAAACCATTATGTTTAACTTAGACCAAGACAACTGTGATGACAGGAACAACTGGGGTTCAGTCAACAGATATTTACATTGGGAAATAATTGCCTTTTTAGCAAAATACCTTCTAGAAAATAAGTCAGAGTTTCGAAAGGTTAAGAAATGGTAGGAAAATAAATGCTAATTCTTTTTTTCCTGCTAGTTCATAAGCCATTTTTTTCATAAGCAAGATTCTGAAGGAGTTTCAGCGGCCTGTTTAATTAGTGACCTTAACATTAAACCTCAGAAATCTCACAGTCACTCTTACATATAAAATGTAGAGATTTCTGTCTGTTCTGTGGATGCTATCAAGCTCAGTTCATGTAAAGTATCAGTGTAAGCTCCGGTGATGTTCATGATGTCAACCAGCAACTTCTGTTATTCTAATTCTTTTTCCTTAAGTTTGGGCTAAAGGACATTAGCCCATACATGTATGAGATTGAAGTCAATTATTGAGAAGGGAAAACATCTGAAAATCAAAAATTCAGATTTTCTTTAGTAGTTTCTAGGATTTCTTGGTATATAAAACTGGAAGTGTGGTATACTGGAGAGACTATGGTTTTGAAATTAGATACAGCTACATTTTTTACATCTAAGGCTTTGGGCAAGTCACTGTCTCTGAGACTAGTACTTATCTTGCTATAATATAGTTAGGACTAAATAAGATAATTTATGCAAAACTCTTCAGAGCTCGGAAATTCAGAATAAGAAGGAAAGACAGAAAGGGAAGAGGAGAATGTGTGTGTGGGTTAAGGTTGAGGGTAAATTTTGCAGAGACTTTGGGAGTTCTGATGCAACAGCAATATGAAAAAATTCATCAGAAACAAAAAAGAAATTTGAAAGAAGTATCACTATGGTTTTGAAGTCCTCTTCATTACACTAGAAAAATGGAAGTAAAGATTTTAAATTGTTGGAAATTCTTTTATTTCCAAACTGTTTTCCTTTGACTAAGACATTGCCTTGAGGCTGGATTGTTGTGATTGATATAAACTCTTTTTTTTTTTTTTTTTTGCGGTACGCGGGCCTCTCACTGTTGTGGCCTCTCCCGTTGCGGAGCACAGGCTCTGGATGTGCAGGCTCAGCGGCCGTGGCTCACGGGCCCAGCCGCTCCGTGGCATGTGGGATCCTCCCGGATCAGGGCACGAACCAGTGTCCCCTGCATCAGCAGGTGGACTCTCAACCACTGCGCCACCAGGGAAGCCTGGTATAAACTCTTATATGGCTATAAATACTTCTCTCTCCAACTCCCCTGTTATTGATTTGGTTTATAGGGTTGCAGAGCAGAGAAAAATCCATGGTGTACAGATATTGGTTTGACTTCATAAGATTCCATGTACAAGTTCTTACTCTTTCACTTTCTCATTTAAAACCTTAAAGAAGTTCTTTACCGTCTCTGATTTTCATTGTGTATTCTATAAGTTAGGAAAAATAATACCTCACTCGGTTATTGTAGTGATTAAGAGAATTTACACTTAAAAACTTGAAGCATGGAAATGTATTTTATATTATTTACCATATTGATATTGTGAAATTGAATCAGTAAAGAAGGTACCACAGGAACAGACTAAGAGCAGCCCTGCCAATTCTTCATTGCTGTTGTATGTGGGAGTTGCCATTCCACAGAAGAACTTGAGAGGGACTCCATCTCTTTTTCCCTTGAGTTTTCATTTTATTATTTGTCTCCCTTATTTTATACAACTTTTTAAAATTATTTTTATTTTTTCGCTTCTGTTCCCAGCACCCTTTCTCCTTAGGTCATAAGTTATAAAGAATGTACAAGAAATGAAAGTAAGGGCACAGCTACACTTTGACAATTTCATTCAGATGTAGAACAGTATTTTCTTTATCCCAAAGGGCTTTACTTAACCTGCATTACATGTGTCTATAACTATGTGACACATTCTATAAAGTAAGATGCACAATGATAGAATCAGGGCTATTTTCTTAATTAGTTCTATTTATTACAGCACAAGCCTGTTATTAATAACACTGAGAACATAAAGACATTTACTAAAAATGACTAGTAACTTTAAGGTATTTTGCCATGTTAATATAAAACTTGACTGAAGATTGCTAAAGACTGATGTTTTCCAAAGGAAGAAATTCAGATGTAAAAATCTCCAGACCCCCACAACTCAATTCAGAACTGAGAATTATAAACTCAGCTCTATCATTGTCCATCATTGGGTAGGTGTCTTATACTTCCTGAGTCTCAATATCCTCATTTACCAACTGAATTATATCATAATCTTCTCTAGATGTCACTAATTAAGAGGCAGTCCATAATTACCACGTTTGGGGATAGTAGGGAGAGTAAAAAGCAGAGGAGAACCAGAGCTGTTAACCTGAAACAGCAGAAAAATGTAATCAGCTGAGATTAATTGAAGGCAGGGGTCCAGAATTGACTTTATAGTGTTGTAATCATGTGGTACAGTCTTGAGAAAAATTCGGATGACCAAGGTTTTGACAGCAGCTTGGACTATCTGAAGACGTAACTTGATCAATTCATGGCTGCACTTTTGACCACAAACATGAGTCTGATTTTCAAGCCAGGGTCTGATAAATTGTTTGTGCTATTTCCTCTAACTTTCCAGGTACTGTGATTCTGAAAAAAAGGAACAAAACAAAATAAAAATTAATTGACATTCCTGAGCTGGAAGATCATTTGATGACAACATGTAATGCATCTGCATGAAAGATATCAATAAGAGTTAAATGGTAGCCAACAAAGTAAAAATTAGGGAGGTCAAAAAGTTGTTGAGTTATAGTTATTCTTTGACTGTGAAGTAAAACCTTAAATAGAGATAGCCTTCCAAAGTGAATGATTGTCAACTTGGGTCCACCTATTTAAAGGTAATTCTCATCCAAAAACACCTACACAAAGGACACTTACAGCGGAGACCCCAGGGAAACATAATTATTACTATTGATTTTACTGTGTTTTGATTCATTCTGTTGTTTGTTCTAGCTTTTTTGGTTGTTGTTGGTTTCTTTTTCTTTGTTGTTGTTTTGGTTTTTTTTTTTTTTCAGTCTTTTGGGATCTCCGTGTTTTATAACATATTTTTATTTTTAATTTTTTTATACATTTCTATTTTGATTCTGGTTTTCTGTTGTTCTGTGTTCTTTTCCCTTTTTTTTTCCTCTTTGGCTTTAATATATATATATTTTATATTTCCATTTCTACTTTGCTTTTCTGTTGTCCTGTGTTTTTTCCCTTTTTACTTAATTTTATTTTATTATTATTATTTTTTTAATGATTTTTATTGGTTTGTTCTGTTTCCTTGCTTTTTTCTTCAGTTGGCACACTGCTTTGGTTTGGTTTTTAGGTTATGTGTTTTTGTTAGTTTTAATCCTGTTTGATTTCATTTTTGAGTTCTTCTATTTGTCTGGATGTTCTCTTGCTTTTTGTTGTATTTGGCTCTGTTTTTGTTTCTTTTACGCGTGTGTCTTTCCTTGTTTCTGTTTTTGTTTCATTTTGTTTTTACCATTTCTCTGGGGTTTTGTTTGTCTTTTTTTTTCTTTAATATATTTTCTACTTTTTAAAAAATATATTTCTGTTTCTACATTGTTTTTCTGTTGTTCTGTCTTCTTTCCCCTTTCTCTTTTTCTTTTAATATCATTTTTGTTGGTTTGGTTTGTTTCTTTGCTTCATTCTTCAGTTAGCACTCTGAGCACTCTGCTTTGGTTTTGTTTTTTGGTTTTGGGTTTTTGTCAGCTTTCTTCGTAATTGTTTATTTCATTCTTGGGTTCTTCTGTTTGTCTGGTTGTTCTCTCCTTACTTGATTTATTTGGTTCTGTTTTTGTTTCTTTTGTGTGTGTGTGTGTTTCCTTGTTTCTGTTTGTTTGATTTTACTTTTCACCATTTGTCTGGGGTTTCGTTAGTTGTTTTTTTCTTTTTTTTAATCCCCTTTATTGCCGGGATGAGTGACTTGCAGGGTCATGGTCCCTTGACCAGAAGTTGGGCCTGAGGCTCTGGAGTGGGAGCACCAAGTCCAGGATGCTGAACCACTAGAGAATTCCCAGCCTCAGGGAAGATTAATCACAGAGAGCTCTCATGGAGGCCTGTATCTGAATCCAAGACCCAGCTCTACCCAATTGCCAGCAGCTCCCAGCGCTGGACACCTCACACCAAACAACAAACAAGACAGGAACACAAACCACCCATCAGCACACAGACTACATAAAGTCATACTATGCTCACAGACACACCAAAACACACCACCTGCCATGGCCCTGCTCATCAGAGGGAAAAGACTCAGCTCCATCCACCAGAATGCAGGCACCAGTCCCTCCCGTCAGGAAGCCTACACAAGACAATGGACCAACCCCACCACCAGGGACAGAGAACAGAAGCAAGAGGAACTAAGACCCTGCAGCCTAGGGAAAGGAGACCTCAAATCCTGTAATTAGACAAAATGAGAAGACAGAGAAATATCTTACAGGCAAAGGATCAAGATAAAACCCCACAAGACCAAATAAATGAAGAAGAAATAGGCAAACTACCTGAAAAAGAATTCAGGGAAATGATGGTAAAGGTGATCCAAAATCTTGGAAATAGAATAGAGAAAATACAAGAAATGTTTAACAAGGGCCTAGAAGAACTAAAGAGCAAACAAACAGTAATGAACAACACAATAACTGAAATTAAAAATACTCTAGAAGGAATCAATAGAATAACTGAGGCAGAAGAACGAATAAGTGAGCTGGAAGATAGAATGGTAGAAATAACTGATGCAGAGCAGAATAAAGAAAAAAGAATGAAAAGAATGGAAGACAGCCTCAGAGACCTCTGGGACAACATTAAGTGCACCAACATTAGAATTATAGGTGTCCCAGAAGAAGAAGAAAAAAAGAAATGGTCTGAGAAAATATTTGAAGAGATTATAGTTGAAAACTTCCCCAACATGGGATAGGAAATACAATTGTCATATCAAATACAATTGTCATATCAAGTCCAGGAAGCACAGAGAGTACCACCCAGGATAAACCCAAGGAGAAACACGCCAAGACACATATTAATCAAACTAACAAAAATTAAACACAAAGAAAAAATATTAAAAACAGCAAGGGAAGAGCAACAAATAACATACAAGGAATTTCCCATTAGGTTAACAGCTAATCTTTCAGTAGAAACTGTATAGGCCAGAAGGGAGTGGCAAGATATATTTAAAGTGATGAAAGGAAAAAACTACCACCAAGATTACTCTACCCAGCAAGGATCTCATTCAGATTTGATGGAGAAATCAGAAGCTTTACAGACAAGCAAAAGTTAAGAGAATTCAACACCACCAAACCAGCTTTACAGCATATGCTAAAGGAACTTCTCTAAGCAGGAAACACAAGAGAAGGAAAACACCTACAAAAACAAACCCCAAACAATTAAGAAAATGGTAATAGGAACATACATATCAATAATTACCTTAAATGTAAGTGGATTAAATGCCCCAACCAAAAGACACAGGCTGGCTGAATGGATACATGAACAATACCCATCTGTATGCTGTCTACAAGAGACCCATTTCAGACCTAGGGACACATACAGACTGAAAGTGAGGGGATGGAAAAAGATATTCCATGCAAATAGAAATCAAAAGAAAGCTGGAGGGCTTCCCTGGTGACGCAGTGGTTGAGAGTCTGCCTGCCGGTGCAGGGGACACGGGTTCGTGCCCCGGTCTGGGAGGATCATGCATGCCGCAGAGCGGCTGGGCCCATGAGCCATGGCCACTGAGCCTGTGCGTCCGGAGCCTGTGCTCCGCAGTGAGAGAGGCCACAGCAGTTAGAGGCCCACGTACCGCAAAAAAAAAAAAAAAAAAAAAAAAGCTGGAGTAGCAATTCTCATACCAGACAAAATAGACTTTAAAATAAAGACTGTTACAAGAGACAAGGAAGGACACTGTATAATGATCAAGGGTTCAATCCAAGAAGATATGACAATTGTAAATATCTATGCACCCAACATAGGAGCACCTCAATACATAAGCTAAATGCTAACAGCCTTAAAGGGGAAATCAACAGTAACACAATAATAGTAGGTGACTTTAACACTCCATTTAACACCAATGGAAAGATCATCCAAACAGAAAATAAATAAGGAAACACAAGCTTTAAATGACACGTTAAACAAGATGGACTTAATTGATATTTATAGGACATTCCATCTAAAAACAAAAGAGTACTTTCTTCTCAAGTGCACACGGAACATTCTCCAGGGTACATCACATCTTGGGTCACAAATCAAGCCTCGGTAAACTTAAGAAAATTGAAATTGTATCAAGCATCTTTTCTGACCACAATGCTATGAGACTAGATATCAATTACAGGAAAAAAACTAAAAATACAAACACATGGATGCTAAACAATATACTGCTAAATAACCTAGAGATGGGCTTCCATGTGGCGCAGTGGTTGAGAATCTGCCTGCTAAT
Source organism: Orcinus orca (assembly GCF_937001465.1). Classification (NCBI taxonomy): domain Eukaryota; kingdom Metazoa; phylum Chordata; class Mammalia; order Artiodactyla; family Delphinidae; genus Orcinus; species Orcinus orca. Next base: position 49,718,189 of record NC_064564.1, on the reverse strand, counting down.
GCAGGGGACACGGGTTCGAGCCCTGGTCTGGGAGCATCCCACATGCCACGGAGCAGCTAGGCCTGTGAGCCATAACTACTGAGCCTGCGCATCTGGAGCCTGTGCTCTGCAACAAGAGAGGCCACGATAGTGAGAGGCCCATGCACCACGGTGAAGAGTGGCCCCCGCTTGCCACAACTAAACAAAGCCCTGGCACAGAAATGAAGACCCAACACAGCAAACATAAATAAATAAATTAATAAACTCCTACCCCCAACATCTTAAAACACACAAAAAAAAACTAGAGATGGCTGAAGATATCAAAGAGGAAATCAAAAACTACCTAGAAACAAATGACAATGAAAACCCAATGACCCAAAACCTATGGGATGCAGCAAAAGAAGTTCTAAGAGGGAAGTTTATAGCAATAGAATCCTACCTCAAGATACAAGAAAAATCCCAAATAAACAACCTAATCTTATGACTAAAGCAATTAGAGAAAGAAGAATGAAAAAAACCCCAAAGTTAGCAGAGGGAAAGAAATTATAAAGATCAGATCAGAAATAAATGAAAAAGAAATGAAGTAAACAAAGCAAAGCTCAATAAAACTAAAAGCTGGTTTGAGAAGATAAACAAAATTGATAAACCATTAGCCAGACTCATCAGGAAGAAAATGGAGAAGACTCAAATCAACACAATTAGAAATGAAAAAGGAGAAGTAATAACTGACACTGCAGAAATACAAAGGATTATGAGAGATTACTACAAGCAACTATACGCCAATAAAATGGACAACCTGGAAGAAATGGACAAATTCTTAGAAAAGTACAACCCTCCAAGACTGAACCAGGAAGAAATAGAAAACATGAACAGACCAATCACAAGCACTGAAATTGAAACAGTGATCAAAAATCTTCCAACAAACAAAAGCCCAGGGCCAGATGGCTTCACAGGTGAATTCTATCAAACATTTAGAGAAGAGCTAACACCTATCCTTCTCAAACTCTTCCAAAATATAGCAGACGGAGGAACACTCCCAAACTCCTTCTATGAGGCCACCATAACCCTGATACCAAAATCAAACAAAGATGTCACAAAAGGGCGTCCCTGGTGGTGCAGTGGTTGAGAGTCCGCCTGCCAGTGCAGGGGACATGGGTTCGTGCCCCGGTCTGGGAAGATCCCACATGCCGTGGAGCGGCTGGGCCCGTGAGCCATGGCCACTGAGCCTGTGCGTCTGGAGCCTGTGCTCCACAATAGGAGAGGCCATAACAGTGAGAGGTCTGCGTACTGCAAAAAAAAAAAAAACAAAAACGATGTCACAAAAGAAGAAAATTACAGGGCAGTATCACTGATGAACATAGATACATCTCAAAATACTAGCAAACAGAATCCAACAGCACGTTAAAAGAATCATACAACATGATTAAGTGGGGTTTATTCCAGGAATGCAAGGATTCTTTAGTATACGCAAATCAATCAATGTGATACAGCATATTAACAAAATAAAGAATAAAAACCATATGATCATCTCAGTAGATGCAGAAAAAGCTTTTGACAAAATTCAACACCCTTGTATAATAAAAACTCTTCAGAAAGTGGGCATAGTGGGAACCTACCTCAACATAATAAAAGCCCTATATGACAAACCCACAGGCAACATCATTCTCAATGGTGAAAAACTGAAAGCATTTCCTCTAAGATAAGGAGCAAGACAAGGGTGCCCACTCTCACCACTATTATTCAACATAGTTTTGGACGTTTTAGCAACGGCAATCAGAGAAGAAAAAAATAAAAGGAATCCAAATGAGAAAAGAAGAACTAAAACTGTCAATGTTTGCAGATGATATGATACTATACATAGAAAATCCTAAAGATGCCACCAGAAAACTACTAGAGCTAATCAATGAATTTGGTAAAGTAGCAGGATACAAAATTAATGCACAGAAATCTCTTGCATTCCTACACACTAACAAGGAAAAATCAGAAAGAGAAATCAAGGAGAGACTCCCATTTACCATTGCAACAAAAAGAATAAAATACCTAGGAATAAACCTACCTAAGGAGGCAAAAGACCTATATGCAGAAAACTATAAGACACTGATGAAAGAAATCAAAGATGATACAAACAGATGGAAAGATATACCATGTTCTTGGATTGGAAGAATCAACATTGTGAAAATGACTATACTACCCAAAGCAATCTACACATTCAAGGCAATCGCTATCAAATTACCAGAGGCACTTTTCACAGAAGTAGAACAAAAAATTTTACAGTTTGTATTGAAACACAAAAGACCCCGAATAGCCAAAACAATCTTGAGAAAGAAAAATGGAGCTGGAGGAATCAGACTCCCTTACTTCAGACTATACTACAAAGCTACAGTAATCAAGACAGTATGGTACTGGCACAAAATCAGAAATATAGATCAGTGGAACAGGATAGAAAGCCCAGAGATAAATCCACGCACATATGTTCACCTTATCTTTGACAAAGGAAGCCAGAATATACAATGGAGGAAAGACAGCCTTTTCAATAAATGGTGCTGAGAAAACTGTACAGCTCCATGTAAAAGAATGAAAGTAGAACACTCGCTAACACCATACACAAAAATAAACTCAAAATGGATTAAAGACCTAAATTTAAGGCCAACGCTGTAAAACTCTTAGAGGAAAACATAGGCAGAACACTCTTTGACATAAATCACAGCAATATCCTTTTTGACCCACCTCCTAGAGAAATGGAAATAAAAACAAACAAATGGGACCTAATGAAACTTAAAAGCTTTTTCACAGCAATGGAAACCATAAAGAAGATGAAAAGACAACTTTCACAATGGGAGAAAATATTTGCAAATGAAGCAACTGACAAAGGGTTAATCTCCAAAATATACAAGCAGCTCATGCGCTCAATATCAATAAAACAAACAGCCCAGTCCAAAAATGGGTCAAAAACCTAAATAGACATTTCTCCAAAGAAGGCTTACTGAATGCCAACAAACACATGGAAAGATGCTCAGCATCACTAATCATTAGAGAAATGCAAATCAAAACTACAATGAGGTATCACCTGACACCTGTCAGAATGGCCATCATCAAAAAATCTACAAACAGTAAATGCTGGAAAGGGTGTGGAGAAAAGGGAACCCTCTTGCACTGTTGCTGAGAAGGTAAATTGATACAGCCACTGTGGAGAACAGTATGGAGGTTCCTTAAATAGAATTACCATATGACCCAGCAATCCCACTACTGGTCATATACCCTGAGAAAACCATAATTCAAAAAGAGACGTGTACCACAATGTTCATTGGAGCACTATTTACAATTGCCAGGACATGGAAGCATCCTAAGTGTCCATCAGAAGATGAATGGATAAAAAAGATGTGGCACATATATACAATGGAATATTACTCAGCCATAAAAAGAAACGAAATTGAGTTATTTGTAGTGAGGTGGATGGACCTAGAGTCTGTCATACAGAGTGAAGTAAGTCAGAAAGAGAAAAACAAATACCATATGCTAACGCACATATGTGGAATCTAAAAAATCGGTACTGATGAACCTAGTGGCAGGGCAGGAATAAAGACACAGATGTAGATAACGAACTTGAGGACACAGAGAGGAAGGGGAAGCTGGGATGAAGTGAGAGAGTAGCATTGACATATATACAGTACCAAATCTAAAATGGATGGCTAGTGGGATGCTGCTGCATAGAACAGGGAGGTCAACTCGATGCTTTGTGACAACCTACAGGGGTGGGATAGGGAGGATGGGAGGGAGGCTCCGGAGGGAGGGGATATGGGGAGCTATGTATACATATAGCTGATTCACTTTGTTGTACAACAGAAATTAACACAACATTGTTAAGCAATTATACTTCAATAAAGATATAAAAACAAAACCAAATAAAAAAAAACACCTGCACAGAAACATCCAGAAAAGTCCCAGCTATTGATAAAATAACTACCACAGATTGGATGGGAGGTATGCCAAACAATCTCATATGTCTATTATATATTATGCATACAATATATAATTTAATATCATCTATAATGTATAATGTATAACATAAAATGCACTGATCTCATTTTTATCTCTATCTACATCTATCTAATCTCTTTATTTGTATATACCTATCATAATCAACAAATCTCATAAAATAACCAATGTCATATATATGTATATACAGTAATGTTTATATGTACACACACAGTAGCAAATATCACATATATTCATATAACATATAACATTTAATGTATATAATTGTGAGTGTGAGAAATCATGTATAGTGAGTTTTTAATTAATTTTTCATTCCTTTTCACTAATGATTGGTAAAATCTCTAACCAAGTATTCTGGTCAATTTAGGTCTTCTTTTTATTTATCTTTTAAAAATACATCCCTGCTTTATATTGAAATGATTCTTCTTCTTTAGTTTAAGATTTAAATGTAGGCATTATGCCATGGTGGTCTCTGAACTTCAACTGACAATTTTCAGATTGTAGCCTTTACCAGAGCTTTCCTGAAAGCTGGCTTGCTTTGGCTTGCGTTGTCTTGCGTTGTCTTGCAAGAGGAGCCTGTGTGCATCTCTTCCTAACTCTGCTCAGCGGTATTATGTTTGTTGGTAGCTTGAAATCAGTGTTGGGGGGAGTATTTACAAGACAGAAATTGGCAAATGGTACAAAGCAGAGTGATTTTTTTTCCTCTAGGGAACCGGTTGTTAAACATTTACTAGCCATCACTGGCTTTAACATTTATAAGTGATATAATCTGGGGCAAGTAACCATTCTATGACCCAGTTTTTTAATGTGGAAAATGAAGAAAATTGTAATCTTTCTTTGCTGTTTTTTTAAAAATTGGGAGAATGTATAATAAATATACTATGGTACCTTGTATTAAAAGTGCCTAATAAATGCTTTCTTTTATTAATTGCACAGAATTTTAATTCTGTATTTAGTTAATACTTGGAATACAGACTTCATTACTATTTATGTGTATTTTGTTTCTGTTGTGTGTAATTTCCTGCTTCTTAGATCTGTGCAATGCTGGGCGCTTAAAGATACTCATATCTCCCAGTAGATATTTTCCTACCTAACCACAATACAGTGATCAAAATCAGAAAATTAGCATTTATTTATTACTGAAATCTTATCTCCCATTCAAGTTTTACCTGCTGTCCAATAATATCCTTTATAATAGTAACAACAATAAAACACTTGTATTTAATTGTCTTGTTATTTAGTCTCTTTAGATCTGGAACTCTTTTTCATACGTTCCTTAAGTTTCCTGATTTTGAAGATTACAGGACATTTGTTTTGTAGAATATGCCACAATTTGGATTTATGATGTGTTCTCATGAATTAGATTTAGAGTATCTGTCTTTGGCAGGAATATCATTGAAGTAATGCTATGTTCTTTTCATCCCATCGTGTGGAACTCATTTTCTATTTGTCACATCGCATGTGATGTTCATTTTGATTACTAGATTAGGATGGGATCTGAAAGAATTTCCACTGTAAATTTACCATTTTGCTGTTTGTCATTACTAGATAGTTTGTGAAGAAGTATTTTGAGGCTATGTAAAATTCTGGTTCTCACCAAATTTCAGTATATTCTTTTATGCTTTTATATTACTGTGGATTTTATGGGATACTGTTTCATCCAATGGTTTATAATCTGTGACGATGATTTTTATTGATGCTTACATTGCTCCTATTTGTTCAAATAGGAGCTTCTTCAATCTGGGTTCTGTATACTTTGACTTGTCTTTATCATTATTTGAACACTTCCTTACTTTCTGGTACAGAAGAATGATAGTTCAGAGTCATCTTATATTTGCTTGCTCCCATCCTGGAATCAGCTATTTTTCCAGGGATCCATGGTTCTTATAGTGTAGAATAGATTTTAGAAATCCAAATCTGTTAATTAGGTATACTTCCTTTTTGAGGGTACTGCTGTTTGTCCGTTTCAATAGAACAGAGACTATTACATTTATACTTACAGATATTTATTTATCTAACTATAAATTATTTATCCACATATATCTTTATATATCTCTATCTCTATATTTTAAACCACATGTTAACTCCCATATCTGCAATTTAAATCCGATACCACAATGTTTATTCTAGTTTTCCTTTCTTCTCTGACAGTGAGAAAATTGGTTCCCATTATCCTCAATATAGTTACTTGATGCATTCCTCATTTTGGTTACTTATTCAAGGATTTATCCAAATTGCCATTGCTAATACTTTGTCTACTTCACCTTGCATCTAGATGCCCTCCTTACCTTGCTTGGGCTTTGAGATCTGCACAATATCCCTACAGCACCATTCCACTTGAACATACACTCTCTTCCACCTGAAAAGGCTCTGAACACCAGGCCATTTTCACCACTGTCCTTTGAGTGGATACCCTCCTCACCTTACTTAAGCTTCACCCTAGGATGCCCTCCTTTCTCTTCTTGGTTCTGGGCCATTCTCTTGCACATAGCCATCCCTCTTTTGTTCCAGCATACCATGTCAGGCTGCTAACACTTCTCTTTCAGCATGTGGATGCCTACCTTGCTTGGTTCCACTAAATAGCTTTTGGACTGAATTGTTCATGAAGGGGAGGGAAGGGAGACGAGAGAATGAAAGGGAAGAGGGAATAAGAAGAGGAAGAGATATAGTAAATTCTTAAGAAAGTTTGTATCAGAATTATAATGTGACAATGGTGATAATCCTTGATTTCTGATTATTTGGAGGTTTTTAAAAAAAATTATGTTGTTTTTCATGGAGTTAATTGAGGGAATTGGCATCATGGGTAAAGTAAGCCTGGCAACAGAAATTAAGGCCTGCTATCCAGATGTTTACTGATATAAGTAGCACTCTAACCCCATGCTATAAGATGTCAAAAATTAAGTATTTATTGGATAGAGTCTTCAGAAAACAGTTTCTTGGTCACAGTATATAGTTCTTCAATCAGTCAATATTCTGGGAACAAGGCTAGATTTAACACTTTAATCTGTGCACACAGATGGAGTTGGGTAAGGTTTCTGATCCTCTTGGAGCTGGGTTTATGGAGGCCCTGGCTAACCTGGTGGAATCTATGGTGCTCTTTTACCTACAGCCTGTAGTAAAAACTAGGTCAATTTTCAGCCCAGCTCAAATTGTCCTGATAGCCTGCGGAGGGACAACACTGGTACTAAGTGACTTAGAGTCCCTGACCACAGCTAATCCAGCAGGAGATTACCCTTTGGCTTGCAAGCAGTCAATTAGACTCTCCCTCCCAGGAATTTGGATCTGAGGCATGGTTACTCTGCTCATTCTTTTTAGGGCACTTAAATGAGCCAGGGCTGACACAGTCTGGTGGCTATAAGGAAGTAGATCAGAAAAAGCCGGTCTGCAGAGAAAAAGAGAATAAAGCAGAGACATGTAGAGAAAAGCAGGAAAAAAGAAAGGGCATACAGACCCAGAGAGTTGCTACTTCGGTTCCAGCTAATTTCCAATTCTTAGTTCTGTCCCTCTTTCTGGGATTCATTGAGATTTTCCTGCAATATTCCAACCACACCCTACCTCCCCTCATTTTACTTATCTGGTATAGCTGTGTTTCTTTTCCATGCAACCAGGTGATTCCTGACTAAGGAAACCTTAGGCATGGGTAAGACCTGAGCCGTGCTTGAAGGGAGACCACATTAATAGTGCTCAGACCATTACTGTGGCAGTTCCATTTTGTCCTTTGTATGCATGGAGAATTATTCCAAGTGAAGTGGGAGAAGGCTAGAGGGCTGTTGGTGTGGGAAGGAATGATCACTCTTCCTCTTTCCTCTACTACGCTTAAAGCTCTAATATTTTATTTCTTCCTCTAAAGATAAATGTTTTTATAATAAAGTCCATCTTTTAATTTTTAAATGTTATTATTTTCACTGTTTTAAAAATATTCTTTAATCTCTTTTATTTACCTTATTTTAATTCAAAAGCTTTAATGAAAAAGTTCTATAGGGCTTCCCTGGTGGCACAGTGGTTGAGAGTCCGCCTGCCGATGCAGGGGACACGGGTTCGTGCCCCGGTCTGGGAAGATCCCACATGCCGTGGAGCGGCTAGGCCCATGAGCCATGGCCGCTGAGTCTGCGCGTCCGGAGCCTGTGCTCTGCAACGGGAGAGGCCACAACAGTGAGAGGCCCATGTACTGCAAAAAAAAAAAAAATCAAAATTATTGGAACTTACATATTACTAATTGCTAACTTCAAGATGCATGTGTCATAAGGGTGTGGAGGATTTTTGAAAAAATTGATACTATGTATTAGGAAAAAAACCAGAAAAAGTTTCTGCACGGTTGAGTTGATTCTTTGAATTTAAACTGTGACGTTAGGTTTGGGTCCACAACTCCAAGATAAAGTGTTCTTTATTAGCCTAGGCCAAAGTAAACTACTTAGGCTGGAAGCCTAAGAGGCTTTCACTCTCTGCCTCAGTCCAAATCTAGACTTTACTGTTGGACAGTCTCCAAGGAAGACAGGAAACAGCAGAGAAGATGGTAACCATGTGAAGAAGGAAGATTGATTCTGCTATTTGCTGGCTTTTTTTTTTTTTTTTTTTAAACATCTTTATTTGGGGCTTCCCTGGTGGTGCAGTGGTTGAATTTGCTGGCTTTTTATTCACTAGGAAACATAGATCTGTTTTAAGATCTGATTATTTATTTATTTTTTTTAAACATCTTTATTGGGGTATAATTGCTTTTATTTCTTCTTCTTAAGGAGGAATTAAAATGTGGATTCAGAGAAGGGTGTGTTCCCTTCCTTAAAGGCCTAAAAAGACAAATCATTATGTAAAAATGTAACTGTGGTTATATCTGAGTTATCAGATTATAGATAATATTTTTTCTTCTAAAGGGCCAGATAATAAATATTATAGGCTTTGATGGCCATCCTGTCTCTATTACAACTAAGTAACCCTCTGGTTGTAGCAAGAAAACAGACATGGACAATAGGTAAACAAATGGGCATGACTGTTCTCCAGTAAAACTTATCAAAGTGGGCAGTGGGTTAAATTTGTCCCACAGGCTATAATTTTCCAATCCCTATTTTAAATAGTTGTCCATATTTTTCCAAGTTTCTAAAATAAGCATGTATATTTCTGTAAACATGCACACACACACACACACACACAACAAATTATAGAATAAAACAGTTGTAAATTGAGTTGCTCTGATTTAGATATTTTCGTATCTTCAGTACTGTAGAGTGTTTCTTCCTACTCATTCCACAGGAGACTATCAGTGATTTGAATCATCCTTAGCAGAAATCTTGGTAAATTGTTTGCCTTGGTAATTTGTTGTGGCTCTTTGGATAGAGAGGAGAAACCTCTTTCTTCATGATTACTTCTGATAGGTTTTATTTTGTTCTCTGCATTACTCAAAGGAATATGTGAGCAGCGGTTGAAAGAATATCCCAATTATATTGTGCTTAGAACATCTGCAGAGTTGGTCCTGGAGGTTTGGGCAAGGGAAACCACAGCTGTGAAGCTTTGCTTCTGCTCCTAGCACAGATGCCAAAGCAGATGGAAGGGCAGGGATCATCTGCAGAAAGGCTCCAGATCTTCAGCGTGAGTGGAGAGTGAAAGGCTTAGCAGACATGGCTGAAATGGCTAGATTGATAGGCTCTACACTCCCAGGAGCAGCAGAGGCGACAAACTCTCCTTACTTCTGTGCCTCAGACAGAAACATGATGGATGGTGTACGTGCAGTAGTCTTCAGTCCCTTTGCAGCTGTGATTCCCTGTTCCGACTGACACTCATTTGGTGCCCTGCCTGGAAATTGTTTCGATGCTGTTTGTGTTTCGAATGCTTAGGAAAACATTTCTATTAAGGTCGCATGCCAAATACAAGGCTATACTGAATAGCAAGAAGGAAGAAGTAAATTTAGTGCTGCTAATCTGCAAAGGAAAATATTAAATATGGTCTCTCTGGAGAATAATGACACTTGGCATGTTGCTGTGCTAAATTTACTGCAGGACTGTAAGTGTTAAAACATCAGCTGTGTAACCGGGCTGTGGGGTGGTAAAAGGTTGACAGGATGATTATGCTTGAGGGGCCACTGTTATGTATGTCCTTTGGACAGTAGTTTGGAAGAGCTTCTGAGACACTAATTAATTCTGCCCCACAGTGAGGGGTGGTAACCAGCAGCCCAGTGGGAGGCTGAGCTAGAGTGCTCTGTCTCAGGTCAGAGGACCAGGAAAACACTTCAGGGTATGTCTAACTTGATCCTCCAGAGAAAAGCTCTTTAATCTTACTTAAGGTTACCAAGTCTTTGGCCTCATGCAAAACATTTCATCGTGTGCAATTTCAGCAGTTCTTAACTTTGAATAAAGTAATAGGATGAATCAAACAGCTAAAAAAGACCAGTAGAACCTCATTCTTTTAAAATGCTGATTATAGTTTAGGAATATTACTTCTCAAACTCCTCTAATCACCAAATCTCTTTCTTGTACACAATTCAGATTCCTCAGTTGTATCTCACACAGTTCCAATCATAGGACTCACTGGATTTTTTTTCCCCTGAAATGCCTAAACGGGGATAGCCCTGATTCCTGAAAAGGGTAGTACAAAGGGAAAAACAAAATTTCTGTGAGGAATAGTGCCATCCACAAGCCAAAATGGCCATGTAGCACTTAAGAATAGGACGCAGTATAGCTTTTCATTGGGTGAGGTTTTTCTGGTTGAAATTTCTATTCCACCTTTTTTTGATTGTTTCAGGTATAATTAGTTACGAAGTATATAGTTTTCTTATAACACTTATTGAAGATAGGTAATATTCATAAGGTAGTTATTATGTCCAAGCATTGTACTAAGTACTTTGTATAAACTATCTGATTTATTGTTTCCTTGACTTTTAGGAATAAGTTCGAGGATAAGGTGATGAAACTTATGTAAGACATATGTATGTAACTGAGATAGAATATTGTAGTATGCGGTGACGTGTTCTGGCAAAAAATTAGATATGGTTATGGTTGGGATATAATTATAGTAATACTTTTACTTGATGTTGTGATTGGATTTTATGAATTGTTAGTGCTCCACTCTTTCTCTCTCACCTGTTTATTATGTCTTTATTATGTCTTTGAGGCAGTGAGGTACTAGGTGGGGATGAGAGGAGGAAAGAGAAAAGGGAAGGAGAGAGTAAAGAAGAGGCCAGGGAGGGAAGTAGTACTGAGTATCAAATTAGTGATACAGAAAGAATTTCAGAGGAATGAGTGATGCATATCTGATAGAACATAATAATATATAGGTAATGATTAATAGAACAATAGGACAAGTCATTTTATATCTTTGTAGTGTAATACATTTTAAAGTATAAATTAATCTTTACAAATGAATTTTTATTATGTGCCCTTTGACTGATTAATAATATCTTCATTCATTTGAAAAAATCTGAAACTCTTTACGTTATTTGGAATTTAACTAATCTGACTAAAATTATGAATTTATCTCTCTTTTCCATAAAATAGATAGCTGTGTTAGAGTGGAGATAGTTTGATGCATGAAATTTTGGTGTGATAACTGGCATTCTACTAATTTGGTCTCTCCATGAATTTGGCCTAACCATTTAAACATATTATGACATAATTATTTTATCTGTAAATTGGGGGGGGAGTTAATAATATCTTCCTTTAACCTCTTTCATAGTGACATGGTCAGGATAAAAAAAAAGAAGCTTCAAGAAAATAATTTAGTTTTCACAAGAGTAGAGGAATTTATGAAGTATAGTTTATTGTATCAGTATGATAACCAAAAATTTTGAACACTGGAAAAATGCTTATGATATAACATTAAACAAAATCAGACTACAACTGTAATAAACAGTTGCCTCCTAAGCATTCAGCTGCTGTTCTGTTTTCCAGAGCACTCAGCCTCATTTGGGAATCTATTTCAGTTAATGATGGAGCATATGATCTAGATTAAGCCAGTCATTGGGTTCCATTTCAATAATTTTTATGGAAATTCTGTTACACAAATAACTTTTCTCCTTCTAGTATGGTGTGGTATATAGAAGTAAAACTTACAAATGCTGCAGTCTTGTTGTCACTGTAAAGGAAGTCAACTAGGCAGTGATGCTGACACATAGAAGAAGAATGGAACCAAGAGGATCACACAGCCAGAAGTCTGAACAACCATGATTTAAACTCATCCTTCTTCTAGGCCTTTGCAATTACATGAAATGAGCTTGCTTTGAAATACGCTCTATCTGAAAGTGATAAGAAAAGAAAAGAAAATGTAGCATTTCTAAGAGCAGTTTTTTCAATCTGCATTCTGAAATCCACATTGACTGAGAGGTTGTTGAAAAGCCAAATTCTCTAACTGAAGTTAACATCAGCACTAGCAGCTGTAGGGAGATTGAAGATAAAGTATCATGTAAGATTAGGGCTTGTATAAAATACCCTTTGAAATAATTTCTTTTAAATCTTCTTTACTTGAAAAAGGTAACAATCAGTCTTATTGTGGAGATTAAGTTGGAATTCAATTTGGAAATGAGAAGAAAACAAGCCATCTATCCCATGATTTTAAATTGCCTTTAGGTGGACTTCTGCCCTGACCATCCTGAAATAATGGACACTAGTCTAGCCTTCCTGGCATAAACATCTGTATAAAACTGGAAAAACTATAAGACGCTTGAGTTTCACGCATTTTACAATAGGCAGTGGAGGACTATGATTCCTAAGAAAAGGGTGATAGACATGATCACATGGGAATTCACCCTGGAAGTACATTTTGGACCACAGTGCAGGGGAGTACATTTTGGTGGTCTCACTGAACAGAGAAGTTAGAAATATGAATTTGTAGGTGCTGAAGGAGCTCACTTTGGTGTGGGTAGAGTCCCAGAAAAGTCAGGTACACAGAGAAAGAGGTCCAAAAATTGTCATGGCAGTAGCATTAATCCTTTGGATGAACACTAAGGTCACATATACAAACAAAATTTTTGTAAAGCATGGTGGAGAAGAACTAGTGGAATTATTAGATAAACAGAAATTCCAGTGCTACCACAGTACTGGAAAATGTAGGAGGTCTGACCAGCCAGCAAGGAGAGACCTTGGCATTTGGTTCAGACCTCTGAAAAGATATGTATTATGAATAGAGTTACTCAAGCCCTAGAGTGTGCGTCACACTAAAACCTCAAAAAGTTAAAAACAAATTGATCTGATGGTAAATTAACTGCCCTCAAAAACAAAACTCAAAACTTAAAAAAAGAAAACAGCAAAACTCCACACTCATCAATGTATCATTCACAGTGTCTGGAATGCAGTAAAAATTGTTATACCTGTGCAAAATGTTACTCAAGAAATATGATCCAAGCCAAGAAAAATAAATAAAATAGGATAACAGAAATGTTAATGTTAGCAGAAATGGACTTTAAAGCGCTTATTTAAAATATTTTAATGATACAAGGGAAAATAGACATAATAAATGAACAGATGGGTAATTGCAGACAGCAATAAAAACTGTAAAAAAGAATTAAAATTCTAGAACTGAAAAAAAAGCTTGTAAAAATGAACTAAGCCTCAGTGATTTGTAAAAAAGAAAAATCAATCTTCCAACATGTGTGCATTTGAAATCTGAGAAATAGAGGAGAAATTGGGGAAGGAAAATTTTGAAGAAATAATGGCTGAGGAATATTTCAAATTTTATGATAAATATTAACCCTTCAAGCTAAGAAGCTCAAGGAATACTGAACAGAATAAACATAAAGGTACCCACACCTAGACACCTTGTAGTCAAATTGTTGAAAACAAGATATTAAAAGAAAATCTTAAAAAAAAGACATGTAATTAACTACGATCAAGAGAAAAACACCAATCAATAGAACACTGATAAGTAATTACATTGGTTTATTATAAAAGCAATGCAAGGTACAAGACAATGGGAAGGCCATCTTTAAAGTGCCAAGATAAAAAGTAAATTTGTCAAACTAGACAATGTCTTCAAAAAGGAAGGCAAAGTGTGAGAAATGGTAACTATGCAGGTAAATATGTTTATTATATTTATTGTTTTTTTTAATTTTTAAAAGATAATTTTCTGTCTGAAATAAAAACAAAGTACTATGGAATTTATAGCATGTGAAAAAATAAACAACAATATTACCAAAAGTGGGAATGTAAGAGAAAAATACGATTTTAAAAAATATTTCTTCTGCCTGAGTTTCTTGGGTATCTTTTTAATTTTCTTACAATTTGGCAAATTTTTTACATTATCTCTTCAAATGCTTTCTTCTGTCCTTCCCCTTTACTATCCTTTTGTTCCTCCAATTATACATCTATTATACAACTTGATACTTACCCACATGTTGTTAATATTCTGTTCATTTTTTCCAGTATTTTAATTTTTCCTCTGTGTTTTAAATTTTGGATCATTTCTTTTAATATACCTTCATATTCACTGATATCCTTTCTTTCAAGTCTCTGATTTGTAAATCATGCCCCATGTATTTTCTCTTTAGTTATTATATTTTTCATCATTATATTTTTCATCTTTGAAAGGTCTATTTGGGGCTCTTAAATCTTCAGTTTTTCTTTTCATCATGTTCATATTTTCATCTGTCATCTTGAATATGTTAAATTTATTTTTAATAGATGTTTTAATAACTGTTTCTGTTAATTTTACCTTATATGAAATTCCTGGGACTGTTTAAATTGTTTGACTTTCCCTATGATTTTGAATCATATTTTCCCACTCCTTTACATGCCTAGTGATTTTTATCACATACTAGATAATATGAACTATACATTATTGGATGTTGAGATATTCCTTTAAATACTGTTGAATTTGTTTTAGATTGTAGTTAATTACATGGAATTACTTTGATCCTTTTGAGTCTTGGTTTTAAGACTGTTGGGGCAAGTCCATAGGAGGCTTTGTTCTAAGGTTAATTTGGGCTCACTTTTAATGCCATTACATTTTGAGGACTCTACCCAGTGTCCCCTGTATTAGGAAGTCTTTCCACTTTGGCTGATGTAAACAGAGCTGTGTGAGCCCAAAGGATTATTCTGCTTATTTCTCTTTGTTTGTTCTTTTCCTGGTCCAATGTAGTTTCCTAATACTTTAGCATAGATTAGTGCTCAGCCCAATCTAATTAGTGCTCAGTTCTAATCTAATCAGAACTCAAGAATTCTTCTCTGCCCCAATCTGGAGCTCCTTTTTACTTCTACATCTCTGTTAGGATAATAAGGCAAGAAAAAGTAACAAGAGGCATAAAGTTTGGGCATGAAGATGTAAAACTCTCTTTATTAAAAATGACATGATTATCAATTTAGAAAATCCTGAGGGTTCTAGAAAAAAGGTACTAAAACCAATAAATGAGTTCAGCACATTTGTAGAATACAAGTTCTACAAATAAAAACTATAGCTATAAACAGAAATTAAAATTAAATTAATAATACAATTTATAGTAGCACAAAGAATATGAAACATTCAGAGGTGAATTTGACAAAATATATACAAATCTGATTGCTATAAACTATAAAGTAGGTCTGAGAGAAATTTAAAAAGCCTAAGAAATAGAAAAGTACATTATGTTCATAATTCTGAAAATTCAATATTGTTATTATGGCAGTTCTTTCCAAATTGATCTATACATTCATTGCAATACTAATTAAAATCCCAGCAGATTTTTTTTGTGGAAATTAAAAAAAATTCTAAAATGTATATGGAGATGCAAAGGAAGTTTAATGATCAAAATAATTTTGAAAAAGAACAAATATGAAGCACTTACACTACCTGATTTCAAGAGTTTATTTAAAGCTTCATTAATTACGACAGTGTTTTAGTTTTACCGTTTAATTGATGGAATAAACTAGTACAGTTTACCAGATTTTCCTAAATTGTTATAAATAGAGGTGACTTGTGCTTAATGTTTTGTCAATACATGGACCACTTTAAAACTCAAAATTTGATGATGTAATAAATAAACTGTGAGCAACTTTGTCGTCTAAGTACCACTTTATGCTGCTGCTAAATGTAGTCAGGCAACTTTACGTCAAGACAAGTTATGTATCATATCACATAAAATCATTATATTGTAATTTATTTTAGATTTGAAATTTGAAAAAAACGATTTTTACTTCTATCATTATTCTTTGTATGTCAGTGTGCTTTTGTTGAGATAAATGATTTATTTTTCTTGTTTTGAGTTGAAAATACCTATCCTGTTATAACAAGAGGTAAAGGAGGTGGTATTTATTTTTGTGAAGTCCTTTCTTGGCAAAATCAAAACTTGGCAACTCTGTGTAAGTGTACAATTTCTTTTACTTAGAAATTTCACACAAAAATTCTTCTGAAATTTGAAATCTTTGAAACCAATCATCTAGGAAACCATATTCCTCATAATATGGCTAGCTGGTGCATCATCTCTTACTGAACCAGTCTTAGTCTAATGCCACAGGACTTATAACTGGCATCTTGTAATTTGTGTATACCTTCGGATGAATATCTTTGGAGATTAACTCTTTGTATTTTAAGAGTCCTTATGGGACCTCATGGAGAGACTATGAAGGAACTTGGAAGATATGAGAGACTCCAGTTCTTATAACTTTGGGAATCATAAAATTTGTGCTACTCAGAATTATTACAAATTTAAACTACTAATTGATTTATTTTTGTTTTAAATGTGCAACATAACAATTTACTCCTAACTATATTATGTTTGTGCAATTTAAAATGAATGTGAACTTGGATGACTATAACATTCATCATCCAAAACTCTTATGGGTTCATGGCATGCTATTTGAAATTATGCTAGACAGTGGCATAAACTGATATGGTTTTGGACAAACCAAGCCCTATGGTCACAATAATTATAAATATATAGTTATAAATATCTTATAAAATGTGTATAAATACATATATTCCAAGAATATGTATGTATATAGATAGACTTACATATTCTAAGATGACAACATGTATATATATACTTTCTATATATACCTATATATGTACATAAATACTATACAGACTATATATATAGATATGTACATAATATACAGTGTATTCTTATGATTAATACGTGTGTGTGGGTGTGTGTTTGGTGTGTGTGTGTAGTCATCTTAGAAATGTGGGCTTTTTTTTCTCTTATGGTGAAATGTTGTGAGTTGTGATATCTATTGTGAACAACTGAGTAAGAACCATTTTTCTTATACTCCTTCCCTTCATCACACAGCCTTTCAATGCTGAAGTCTTAATGCCCTTCTTAATATTACAGCAGACTTCATGGACTAGGCTTGGGTGGCCAGGGATTTGGTTTAACTGAATCTTTTTTCACGGAGTTTTTACTTCTCTGATATCACCATTTGATCTGAAGTTCAAGGGCTATAAATAATTTGATTTCTAGTCCCCATGTTTAAAAATAGTAGAGAAAAAAATTGAACTGGCTTATGCCAAAAAAAGAGAAAAAGATCCTGGGAATCTTGTAGAATCCAAGCACAACTATCTGTCAGGATTCTGGGAGGCTCTGCTCTGTTCCTATCCTCTGCCTCTGAATCTCACTGAATATCAGCTTTATTCTCCCTAAATTTGATTTCTCTGATTTTTTTTGTTTATACAGACACTCTGCATTTGTCAAGTTTCTCCCCCAGGTATGAGTCCAGCCAAGACTGCCATTTTTTTCTCAGTTGCAATTCCAAAATTTATAAGAGAAAGAATAGGTTTAGCTAAATTTAGGTCCAGTTTGCTCCACTGGCAATAAATGATAAGCACAATGACATATGAAGACACATCTATCAGAAAAAGGGGTCACTGTGAGCTGGACAGGCACCCTAAAGGAATTTTCAACTGCAGCCCAAACTGAGAAACACTAAGCTATATTCCTATAACTTAAATACAAGCCTTCAAAATATAGCAGGGTGTGGCTATACTATACATGATGGTAATTCTTTTATTTAGAGTTCAATATATGCCACTCTAATTTTTTTGTAGCATAATTTTTTTTAAGTAAACAGTAAAATTAGTCATACATATTAGGTTCAGTGACAAAAGGAGCACCGAAATCAAATAGTATTTCACTGAACAATCCTTTAGGACTAAGAATAGCAATCGCTGTGCATGAAAAAGAAATTCAGGACCTTGAAAATTGCATTCCTATGGCAAAAATGAATAGAGAGAAATAAATCCACTAGACAAGAATGTGAAAGAATCAAAAGACCTGAGAAATGTGTCACTCCTAACATCAGTCACCTGCGTTTTTTAAGATTTAAATTCTGATGCCCAACTGACAGAGATTCTATGATTACACTTGATACAAATGCCATTTATATTTCCTGGTTACTGAAAAAAAATTCTTTGGGGAATGTGTCTGAATAAATGTTTTGGGGATGGTATGATTTTCAAATAAATTAGCATAGGATTCTTATTTCAAAATGGAGCACTAATAATAACCTAGTTGACATGAATGTTTTTACCTTTATGTGGATCCTGTTTGCAAGTGACCCCTGGGAGCAAAGCCCATATGCCTAAGATATAGAAGTTAGACACTACTGTGAGCATATAGATTGACTACTGAGTGTTTATATTGAATTGTCCAGTGAAGAAAGTAGAGAGTTAAGAAATTTGATCACTAAGCCTACGAATTTGGGATTCATAGGTACAAATTGAAAAAAAAGGCTGGGGCTGCTACTGAAAGCTTTGTATCAGGGAAGCACTGAATTTCTCTTATTCCATGTGGCACTAATATATTTCAGAATTTTCTATAGAAACGTCCCTCTCAGATGAATGAAGAATACACTTCAAATAAAAGTACCGAGACATAAAAAAGGAGGCTAAAAGGTGAAAGGAAAGGGTCTCAGAAATGGCCTATGAAGTGGGGGATCATAGACCAACCAACTGCTATATGGAATTGGGCACATTATCATGCTATTCAGTATAAATTAATTTACATGATCACATTAGCCTGAAAAAAACATGTTGGTATTCATCAGACTGTAAAGCTCCTTGACCTACTAAAGACAAAATGGACAATGGTGTAGTATTTTTTTTTTTGGTAGAAGACATAGCATATGTAGTTTTTTAACAACTTAAACCAATGTCTATTTTTGAAAACACTTTAATTTTGAAAACATCACAAACTTAAAGATAAATTGTGGAAGTACAGTGCAAATTACTTTTTTCTTCTGAACCATCTGAGAGTAAATTGCCAACTGGATGCTCTAATCACTCCTGACTACTATAAACAAGAAGTCCTCCTATACAACCACATGCAGACAAAAATCAGGTAATCAGAACTGATACATTACTACCATCTAATCCCCAGACTCCATTCAAGTTTTGCTGATTGTCCCAATAGTGTTTTTATAGCAAAGTGACCCAGTCCAGAATTTTGTGCTGCATGAAATTGTCATGTCATCTTAGTGTTCATTCTGGAAGAGTTCCTCAGTCTTTCCTTGATTTTATAACCTTGATACTTTGGGGCTTGACTGGTGTTTCCTCATGATTAGACAGAATATGCAACTTTTATAGGAATATGACAAAAGAGATGCCACATTCTCATGCATCCTACCAGGTTGTGCCTACTTTCAATCAATAAATATCTGGTAGAAAACAATCTCTGGTAGAGACTATGAAAATATCCCCCTTTTCATCAAACTTCCAATTAATTTATTTAATTATATTTATATGGATTTATGGTTTTCTATTTTATTCAACAGGTTACAATGTATTGCTATTATTATTTATAATTAATTCTCATTATCTGTGGTAGTTCTATGTTCCATAATGTCACCATGAACACTGAATTGTGAATATTTAAGCATTACTCCTAGGGGAAATACAAGGTTATGTCCCTTTGAGTCTCTGATTACAACATTTTAATCAACTGATGAATCAATAATCTTGTTTTTTTTTGTTTTTGTTTAAAGGGACTTAATATATTTTGTAGATTCATTAACATTGAACTCACACCCAACATTACTGTAACTCATGCCTGATCAAAACTTATCTAACAACATTTTCTTCTTAAGGGATTTCACATCCTCTTGTACCTAGGAGTACTATACAGCATGCCAGCACTGTACTTGGGGGTCTTTTTAAACAGTAAATTAAACAACAAAAAGCACAAAATCTGAAAAACATGTCACTGAATAGACTGTGAAAAGGACACTTTTTTACAGTGTGAGAGCTGAAACAAGAAGACGGTGTGCCATCATGTTTGACCTCAGCTGGGAACGTGTATGTCAGACAACTCACAATTTTTTGTGTTTCTTCGTATTTCTGTGAGTCACTGTGAAACTGTCATGAGTATTGATTTTGGGGTTACAAATAAATTTTAGTGAGTAGGCAGATTTACAGATATGAGATCTGTGGATAATGAAGATTCACTATATTTTGATACCCAAAAAGGAACATTTAACAGTGGGAAGCCCATTGAAGCTGGCTTCAAAGTTCTTTTGACATGGCCTCATCATTTTTTGAGCTCTTTCTTGCTTTCTGGCACAAGATGTTACAGGTGCATGTTATCTAATACAGCCTTGAAATTTGCCATTTATTCAAGGGTAATCATGGCTTTTAGTGGAAAATGGTATTAGGAAACCAAGATCTAAGAACTGGTTGTGCTAATTGCTTGTGCTTATTGCTATTCTCAGTCCTTCTCATAGGACAGTTCTAGGGAAGATAGATAGGTAGATAGTGTTTAAGTATAGTGTAAGTAATAGGGTTGTACCAAGGAGATCAAGTCTAGGAACATTGAAATTATATATGGTGATGGTGAGAGTTAGGGTGGAGAGAAAGTATGAGGGCCAGATGCCATGCCCTTAATAAATATAAGGAACTAATTAAGAACTTAATTAGCATTGAAGAGTGATAAGTTAATAAACCCCGATTTCATGAACCCCAAAGAAGGAGGGTAGATTGGTTAGAATTTGGTTCAGTATGAGAGTCAGAAAGCTGAAATTACAAGATTTTGATTATTGTTATTACAATAAACAAGATTGAGTTTATTTTACTTTTAGGTAAAATTTTAGAGGTAGTAATAATAGATTGCCCTACTTTCTAGGGAAAATAGAGCAATCCATTATGTCAGACTTCACAGATCTTATTGCTCCTCCAAATGTAGCCTCTCCTCCCAAGTTCACTTCATGGTCTAAGATATGGGTTCAGCTCCACTTCCTAGCTACCAAAAAGGAGGAAAGTGAAGGGGCATACTCCTCCCATTAAGAAAAATTTCTGTAAATTTTACATACACTTCTGTTTACATTCCATAGCCAGGATTGATTCACATTGAAATTTAGGTATTCCAGGTAGCCATGTGCCAAAATAAAACATCAAGATATCTATTTCTGTAGAAGGAAAAACAGATTCTGAGAGATAATTGGCAGCTTCTGTCACAAAGAGGGGTTCATGTAAGATGAAGGAAAATGAATAGCTTAAAAACATGATAGGGAGCTAGGAGCATGTGGAATAACTTCTCCTGGCCTCATGTAAGGCAGAATGAATATTACTCTCCCATAAAGAATTATCCTTCCTTCATTTCTTTTGTATTATGCTTTGCTTCTTTTGTTTTAGTTTTTTTTGCATCTATAATTTGCTATCTTCATTAATGTTTTTGCTTGCCTCTGTATGTCTGTATTTATCCGTCTCTTTCATTGAAAATGAGCTTGTAGGCAGAAAATGTAACCTTAGCGGTTGCTTTTTTTTTAGGAAAACAGTATTAGAGTAGCAGTTCAGAAGCCAGATCCTTAAGAGGAACTGTTCTACATTCAAATCCTGGTTCTGTCACTTCTCAGCTATATTACTTGGGCAAGTTACTTAATCGTTCTAAAGAGTAGCTTGCTTAGCTGTGATGATGCATGAAAAGGTCTTAATATGTTGCCTGGAAGATAATGTCCTGAATTAATATTAGCTATTATTTTGGGTATCCACTACCGAAGTATACACAGTATATACCTTTCTAAGTTCTATTTGATTGAATGGAATGCTTCACTGTTGTTTTCAGAAGAAACAGAGCCTGAAAAAGTGAAAACTCTGTTGCCATTTGACTAGAAATGTTATTAAAAAATTAACCTCACAGCTCAGGAACCCAGACTTACTATCAACAGATTTCACATCATCTTTACTGCTAAGCTGCACACCTCCAAGTGCTTGATTATTATTAAATTCTCTTTTCCAGTTAAGTTATTTCACACTATGATGAAGCAGTGGGCAGATGTGTAATGAATAATTTCAAGGAATTTAAGATGAGAAAAGGGAACACCATGTTCATATTATGGACCAGTGATCAGACACTTATTTACATGCCTGTCCCAAAGCACATGGTCATCTTCTAATATGGTAGATCTTCCACCCCAAGTTATGCAGTAAACATAATCAGTGTGCATGGAATTCACAGGGATAACTGCATTCATCAGCAGTTGAGGTGAGGTGGAACATGGCAGCAGGTTTTCTGTTTCCTTTGGGAAAGTTTGAATTTCACACAGCAGTCTAGAGCAAATGAGAATGACTCAGGTCTCTCATTCATAGCAGGAAGGGTCAGATCACAAATAGCTTGTCTTTACTCATTTCCTTTAACATTAGGGACTTTTTTTTTTTTTTTTTTTTGCTGACTACTTGCCTGTTGGGCTCAGACAGAAAACCAGACACATCTGAGGGGATTTACAAGGAAATCTGTAAATGTCAAATGCAAAAGCAAGAGTAAACACTCGAAGGAGGCAAATGATAACAAAAATTCCAAAAGTAAGAGCTGTAAATCAGATAAAGAAACTGACATAAGGAAGATAGACCCCCAAAATATTAAGTGTAAATAAGTTATAATCTTAGTTCCAGGGAAACTGGTATTCCAAGGAAGGACTTGAACTGCTTGCTCAAAAAATAGCAGTTGAATGAATTAATTAAATTTGTGGAATCTAGATTACATGTTACTGAAACCATCTCTCTCTCTCTCCCTCTTTTTTTGTCAAAATAAACTACCCTACTTCATTATGTGTCTTTAATTTTAAATGCAAGATTATTAAGAATTTATCACAGATTTTCAAATTACAAATCTAATTTTGAGAGTAAATTACACTTAATCTTACTTATTTTTCCTCATTTGAGTTATATTCCATGGTTGTTGAGAGGATTAAATGGGATGATTTATGTGAGGCACATTGCATGGTACTTGGCACATGGTAGATCCACAGAAAATGTTTGGTTATTAGTTCATGTAGGTTTTACCCATGGAATTATTAATGTGTGAACTTCAGTTAAGGTGGAAGGAAAGGTTTTTTTTAGAGTGAATGAAATGGCTTCTCTAAGGCCAATGTGTTAAATAAAAAAGATCTATATAGTTTCTATGATCATCTGGTAACCAGAAAGTCTGCACTTCAAATATATCTAGTCTTCCTATCATATTAAAGTATTTACATAGCCTGGAAATCTGCCATGTCAATTAAACCACTTACCTTGCAAATAGCCAGCCACCTGAGGTAATCTTGCAAGACTGATATGTTGAATGGTGCATATGATTCTAATTTTAGTAATTATAGAGCTTTTAATAGAGAACTGAAAATGCTGCTATTAAAATTAAAAATGCTAATATTACATTAATCAGAGTTTCAAACAGAAGTAGAACATAAAGTGAGACAAGAGACTGTACTTATGAGAGAGGCAACTAAAATCCTCTACACCCCTGGCACCCAAAATTAACTTCTCTGTAGTTTGAGTTATTTATACAGCTCCCAGGGACTCTTAACACTGATTGTCCTGAGTAGAGTTCAGTATCAGAAATTTTCGGTGGCCTTTCCTGTAAAGAAACAAAAAACACAACATAGTCTTGTAAAAATAAAGGGCAGTTTGCAGTGAAGCAGGGAACCCAGGACTCTGTTTCAAGCATTCTGTTGTCCTTTTTTCTCCTTAGTAAAGTCACTTTAGAGATCTTTCATATTCTGCATCATAGGGAAAGAGCCCTTTTCCTGAGAATCCTCATAAAAAGCATATAAAGACAGTTAAGATGGATCTAGCAAGGTACTTACAACTCTTTGGAAAACACCTGTGAAATGCATTCATGTCAGTATTTTATGTAATAAAACTGTGAAATATCACAAGAGCTTCAAAATATTTCTAACAAAATCAGTCATAATTGTTACATTATGCAAAAGTGGGACTTGAATACCTGAGAATAATTTTTCAGGTCATGTGAATATCTGTAGTCTTACTGCTTCTGATTAGAATAACTATACCAAACCTATGATAAGGGCATAAGTTTGAGACTCAGACCTGGATTCCAAGTTTACCATCTTAGCTCCAAGTTTCACGCAAATTACTCAATCTCAGTGAGTCATTGTTCCTTATTTGTCAAATGGTGCAACTCTAGTTATATCCCATGATTTGGGGGAAACGTAAATGAATGGTTTATGTAAGGCACATTATAAGGTACCTGGTACACGGTAGATGCACTGCAAATATTTGGTTATTAGAAGTTAAATTCTTCACTGACCTGTCAATATTCCAAATATCTAATGGAAGCAGAGAAATGAAAAATACAGGGTGTTTATAATTTGCTCTTCTGTAAGGTAAATATTAAAAGTTCCAATACCCAATTATTTTATTTTAAAATTCTTTTAATTTTTAACCTTTTAACAATTATATACATATTTAATATAAATGTACATTTACATTAAATATAAATCTATCATCTTAAACTTGGATGCTCTTAGCCATTCTAGTGATTAAACAAATTTTCACATTTCAGCCATCAGCACCTACTGCTGATAATGCCTTCTAACAATTTTGTTTCAGGAAAATAGCATTTATTTTACTACTACTAACTTGTGACCCTATCTTTAACAGTTAATACCTCAAAATCATGTTTATAATCATTAGGGATCAAAACTCCAGCTAAGTCATTTGAATTCATTTTTCAAATTGCTTCCTTCCCAGGCTTTCCAAAAGATATTAGTAAATGCTAAGTATCTCCCTTTGCTAGCCAAACATTCTAACTACAGAACTCTGGAAACATATTTGTTAACATTCCAGATAGTACATTCTCTTCCCAGTCAAAATGATAAAATCATAGATTCCTTTTAATCTAATTTGCACTAGAAAACTATTAATTTTGTTCCAGTGAAAATATAAAGCATAAACTAATATTTATTGAGCTACTATGAGCTTACTACTGAAAAATTTACATGTATTATCTCATTAAGCTTCAGATTCACTACCGTTTTCACACTTTTTCAGATAATGATACTTAAAGATGTGGTGAAATTGGCTCAACATCACACATCTATGCTATTGTGGACCTTGCAGTTGAAACTGAGGGTTCTAACCACAGTGTCTCTGCTTTTAAATACTTTCCATAAAAGCAAGAACTCTATACTGATTCCAGTGAGGTCTCTCTAAGAATGTCTTCTTTGACCACATATTCTTAACATTAATGTTTCTTCAGAATTATTATTTCAGTTGGATTCCTCTCACCCATTCATCCTTACCTCCCACACTCAATTCCAGTTTTTTTTTATTACCTCAGATTTGCATAGTTTCTTCTCCTTTAGGTAGAAACCATGGTGGGTCTCAGTAACAATAATCAGTGTCTTATATGAGAAATGGTATAATAAAGAACTATCGATTTCTGTTGTGGAACAAAGTAAAATAACTCAGATATAGAACATCTGACCTTTAATATTTTTAAAGGGCTATTGTGTGAAAAACAGATAGCAGAACTAGAACCTATGGGAGGAAAATACAGGAATGAAGATTTTGGTTTAAACAAGAAATAATTTTTTTTAAAGAGATGTATTAGTGTTATCTAAATCAGAAATGAGCAGTCTTGGGAAGCAATGAGCTCTCTGTGGATCAGTTCATATTCTGGAAAGGAATAAGGTAATGATGTTACAGAAAGATGATCCAGCAAAAGATGGGACTAAAAAAGATGCCAAAGATGAGCCTGTAGTTATATAGTTACGTCAGTTTCCTCCTGAATGTTAAGGATTGGTGGAAGATTAGAGCAGAAGAGGCCATAGGACATCCAGATTCCCAGATGAGAGGGCATTGCACGGTGAAAAAATAAGCAGAACAGAATGGAGATTATGAAACGAAACTTTGGTGACTTGACAAATGTACTTGACAGTAGACCATTTCCCTTTTCCAGCTCATACATCGACAGAATCTGGAACTACTTTTGTCATATCCTGCTACCCTTGAGCAATTTCCCATAGAGGCACCATAACTGAGCCTGTGATAGAGGCAACCCTTTTTTGCTTTACTTACAAAGCTTTTCCTTAGTGGGTTTTTCCTTGCTATGGAAAAGAAGAGCTTTGCTTCATAACAAGTTATCTAAAATCCATTCTTTAAAGGCTTTATCAGCAGATAGTTAGCTACTAATTTTTCTCTTCTAAAATCACTTAATAATAAAAGGCCACAAAATTTATCTCGAGACATTTCTCAGGTTTTCTTGTCACTAAACTTATTTTACTCCTGAGCAGCGGTATTTTAAATTTGAAGATATTCATTGTGCTATTCAATGCAAATTTTTTCATCAGTTATATCATTAAACTTAAATCAAAGCTAAGAATAGATTTTATATTGACATGTAGTGATATTGACATGCTGAAAAGGCTATAGATTTAGCAACCAGAGGAACAAGAACTTTCTAATAAAAATCTGAAACTGGGAACAAGTGTTTTGTGAATATAACTTAGCATTGTACAGTATTTCCAATAAGCTGTCATTACAGACACCCAGAGGCCTAATTACAGTCTAAATTTTACAATCTAAAATTGCTAATATCATTCCATTTTCAATATTTTTTTCTTAGTAGTTTCAGATTGGACTGCTGGCTCCAAATGCATGCACTGACCTAATAATTTAAAACCAGTGGAAATAATGATCATATAAAAAGCTTAATTTCAGGCATAAGTTAATAGAGAATAAGAAATGCAAAGAGAGGCACCAGGTGGTTCATAGGACCTTCAGGAAAAACAAATGAGATTTTATTAGGCTTACAGATATAATTTGTGTGTGTGTGTGTGTGTGTGTGTGTCAGGGGATAACAGGAGTGTTGATTTGAGTGGCTTATTAAACAGCCATGTTTAGCTCAGCAATGTTTCTCATCACTCGGCTTTTTCATCTGCCAAGAAATGGGTACCAATTGCGCTTATGAACTGTGTGTAATTATAGTGATTCAGGTTTCAGCGTATAATGAATCTTCTATCACCGTCTGCTCTCTTGGTCTTTTATTTTTTGTTCCTGTAAGTGAAGTGGGACTGAAGAGAATTCTTCTTTGACCCTGGCTTAAGAGTAGAATATGTATGTCTATAAAAATATTTAGAGTGTACATTTAAAAAATTTTTACTTGCATTTCCCTAGGTTTTATATTTGGTGATAAGAGAGTAAGTTGTCTGTATCATTCAAGATGGTATTTTTATACTTTATTTTTGTACTGATGGGTGAAGCAAGATAGAAACAAATCTGTATTTAACTTTAAGCAGCCGGGACTCTCTTAGGAAATGGAAAATAGGTTATGTTTTGTCTTATCGTGTGCATTCCTTTTAGGTTTCTCCCTCTACTGTTACCCTCAGCAACTTAGACTACAGTTCCATCTCTATATTTACTTCCAGTTACACCATAATTGATACTGTTGGATGGAACCCTAGATCTCAATGTGTTCAATCCACTAATTTTTACAGCTGAGATCTCTGAGTTTCTGATTTAAGAAACCAAGCAAAACTGGAATTAGTGCTCCTGACCCAGCCCTTTGATATGGTTGTTACAACTTTACCAGTTATCTTGTCCCCTTTTCCATTCTCCACTCTGACCCCTTTCTTTCTTTCCTTTTTTTTAACAAGAGAAAAAGGAACAAGTTTATTCACATGTATTCCTCATGTATACATGGGAGATACCCAGGGAAAAATGAGTCATTGTCTGTGATCCCTCTCTTCCTTAAAGCTATTCTAATCTCTGCCAATATAGTACACATTTTAGGAGTTAGTGGTATTTTGCCTTCCGAGGGTCATTTAAATCAAAAAGAAACTCTGCTTAAGGCATCTTAATTCAAAGGAATGCATCTCTGCTAATGGATTAGTGAATTTTCAGAAACCATCGTAGACATAGACCAAAGGGTGAAACTTTTCTGTATAGGGATTTTTGGAGGGAGATTCTTACCCCAAATCCTGATATTTTTTGCCTTTATCTGCTTTTTTATTAATTACCCACCTGGGGAAGTGGAGTGACTTACTCTGCTAGATGAATTTGGAGAGAATGAATTAGGCATGTTCAGATTAGTTCCATTCTTTTTGTTTTGGGATACAACTGCCTGAGGAAGAAAGATTTTACCTGACAAGTGGATATAGATGTCCTGGTCCAGTATAACATGTAACTGGAAGGGGAATTCTGCCTAATTCCTAGATTATACCCAGTGGTTCTCACACTAAACTTTGTCCTCCAAATTAATTTTTTTCATAGTAAAATTGATGTTTTCAGTTTTATTTGCTTCTGTTTGTCAATTTGATAGGTGAAGAATGCTATCTCATTATGGTTTCTAGTTAGATTTTTTTGTAACTCTCAAATATAAATATTTAATCAAATATATTGCCTGTTTGTTTCCTTATGAGAATTGCTTTGTTATCCCCTTTTCCAATTTTTCTCTCCAGGCTCTCTTTTAAAAGTACTTTGAAAGAGGTTTTGTTGATGATAGGAAAGTATTCTCATTGGGGGAGGGACAAGGAGTCGTTCTACTTGATGTTAGCATGTATCTGTATGAACATTTTCTCTCATTGTAAAATATTGAACAGAGTTGTGTTCAGTAAGGGGAGGGGGAAGAAGGACAAATAGACATTACTAAGAAAGAGTTTGCTCCTTAACAATGTCTCAGTTAACTGGACAGAAACAACAGAATTTGATGTGAGGTGGCTAGAATACTGAAGGTGTTAACCCAGAGGTGCTATAGAGCAAACATTTCTAACATTGATCTGATATACCCACACTCACCATGGAAGCCCTTTAAAAAAATCTTATGGAAATCCCATATATAACATATATAAATGAGTGGTCATGCTTTTGGAGTATGAGCTGGTAGATCCTTGTTCCCCTGACTTCCTTATATCTCCCCTTTCTGCCTTCTTCATGTAGCCAATAATGCAACTAAGAAGAACTTTAGGATTGCTGAGAACTGAGAAAGAGCCCACTGCAGTAGAAGGACATATTTGCTTGTGAATTAGCTCCTGAATGGTCAGTTATGTAATCACTTTGCCCCCAAACAAGTGTCTCTGTGGACATCCTTTCCTTGGCCCTGACCATAATTCATTAGATTAGACTCTTTTTGGAGTCCCCAATTCTAAGCTTGATACTATTGGTGACTCCCATTTCATTATATTTTGAAAATTGTCAACATAGAAACTTTGCTCATGAATACCATGAAGGTTCTTAGGAAGAAAGATCTTTTCTTTATAAAAATATTACTGGTATTCTATAAAATTTGAATGCAAAGTTTGGGAGGGTAATTTTCTGGCTAAGACTTATTCAGCTACACTGAGTCAAGTTCATACATCTTTTTCCTCTAAATTACAATTATTCTACCCCAACCCCCAAAGCCTAAAAGAAAAAACTTTGAAGAAGCTATATAGCCTTATTGAAATATGAAGCATTCACATGTACTTCTAGCCTTTCTTAAAGATACAGAAAAAGTCATGGGCTCTGATTGCTAGCTTCAGAATCTTTGACATTTCATAATGAAAATTTATATGTATAAAGATTCCAGCTATTTGGAGACTTACATTTTAAAAGAATTTCTACTTTTTTTAGGCCCTGTAACTGTTTTTAGACAAGAGAAAGAAAAAATGTTTGACTGAAAACATTTAGTGACAATGTTGTGATAGGAGCCAAAATGTCTCCACTTGACCTTATTCATAGGAAAAGAACTTTGTTTTAAGACACTTGGAGATCTGTTTGCAAAAATGGCTTGCTAGCGGATATTTTTGTTCTCTCTCTGTTACACTAATGGGTAAAGGCATTCTGGTAAGTTACTGTAGCCATATAGGGTTCATGCCAGGACGGATGCCAGAGCTCTACTCTTTCTTAAGGGATACTTATGGACACCATTACAACATATTTTACAGGAAAACTACCTTGCCTCTGGAATATACTGTAGCCCCTATTCTCTGCATTTTGGCTCACTACAACAATTTCTCCTAGAAACGTCTCAGTTTCAGTAAAGCTGAAACTTTACTGAAAAAGTTTGGAAACTTCTTTGGGGTCTTTCTCTCTTATATCTACTCCTCTGCTGCTTTTCCTTCCTTTCTGGTAATCCGTTTTCTTCATTCTTTCTGTCTGTAGAAAACATGCTTTAAAGATGGTCAGATCTGAGCTCAAATTTTATCTTGGTCACCGATAAAAATGTGGTCAGGAAAAATTATTTGGTTTCTGAAGCCTCTCTGCTTCCTCATATGGAAAATGGAGATAGTATACACTCAATCAGCTCAGTTCTCTGTAGTATATGGGGCAGTTATCAATAGGGAAAAGCTTGGAATTTCCAGCTTAGTTCTTAATATTTTGAAGAACTATATAATTGCTTCCTATAATTACAAGTACCTAAGCAGCATATAGAGCAAAAATTATAATTAGATTGGCCCATTACATCTTTGCAACTACCAACAGAAGAGATTTTTATGTATATAAATGCAACCCTGAACTTCCAAATAGGTAGCCAAGCTTTGGTCCCATCACTAAACTCCAAAACTTGATAAATGACAGATCCTGAAAACTTGATAAATGCTCCATTTCAAAGTGCCCGTTTTCACTTGAACTTTGAAATGGAGCAGGATCTCATTTTTTTTTAATTTTAATTTTTTAAAAAATTATTTACATGTTTATTTAATTGAAGTACATTGACTTACAGTGTTATATTAGTTTCAGGTGTACAAAACAGTGATTTGATATTTTAATACATTACAAAATGATCACCAAGGTAAGTCTACCATCTGTCACGATACAAAGCTATTACAATATTATTGACTATGCTTCCTTCTTGAATTAAAAAGTTCAGGGCTCTTCTAACTGTATGAATTCCAGGTTCATCTCTTACAAATAACCTACCCTTAGAACTTAAAAGAACATGGGTAGGACTTCCCTGGTGGTGCGGTGGTTGAGAATCCACCTTCCAATGCAGGGGACACGGGTTAGATCCCTGTTCCGGGAAGATCCCACGTGCTGTGGAGCCACTAAGCCCGTGTGCCGCAACTACTAAGCCTGTGCTCTACAGCCCGCGAGCCACAACTACTGAGCCTGCATACTGCAACTACTGATCCTGTGTGCCTGGAACCTATGCTCCGCAACAAGAGAAGCCACCACAATGAGAAGCCTGAGTATTGCAGCGTAGAGTAGCCCCCGCTTGCTGCAACTAGAGAAAGCCCGCACGCAGCAATGAAGACCCAACACAACCAAAAATAGATAAAATGTGTACATATAAAAAAAAAAGAGCATGGGTAGAATTTACCATTTCATACTGGTCAACCTAGGAAAAAACAGTTAAAGTGTTTCCTGGATGGGTTCCTAACTCTATGACATTTCTGTTAAATCAGTAATTCTCAAATTTATGTGTAAGTGAAAAGCATACAGAAATTTTAAAGTGCAGATTTCTGAATCCCACCCTTGAAGAATCTGATTTTGTAGCTCTGGAGAACAACTTAGGACTGCATTTTTACAATGCATTTTAGCAATCCTAATATAAGTAGTCCTTGGACTTTACTGAAAAACTTTGCCCTGCACCCTACCTTATAAATAAATTATACAAGTGCTTCTTGGGGGCTGCTACGCAGTAGAGTCTAGTGAGATAGTTGCAATTTCTTGTGCCGAGAGAAAGAAATCTAATTAAGAAATGTAAATTCTTCTTCCTGCTGAGAGAATATGAGGCAATAAAAATATGAATTTCTTTATGTTGCATGGAAGCTTCTGGGAGCCCAAAAAGGGTGAGCAGTCCTTGCCAAGCAGCTGGACTGTCATCATCATCTCTGGCTTTTATGGGAGAAGATGAGGCACTTTTGGCACTTTCCTGAAAACAATCTCTTCAAAGGAGTTTCTGTACAGGCTGCGAGGCTCTCTATTTTAATGCTTGATATCCATAATTAACTATTTAGAATGAAGGGTAGTGTTAAAATATGTAATGAGTGCAATTTTTGGTTAGGATAATTATCTGATTTCTAATTGCACCCTCCTCTCTACAATACATTTGTGCAGAAAAGCTGGTGTTTGGGGGTGAGGAAGAGGTTGTTCAGTAACATTGGAGGGAACTACTTGGTGCTTTAAAGAAGAGAGACCAGTTCTAACCACCTCTAATGCTCCAACACCGTTGTTTGACCCTGAATCAGGTCACAGTACAGGGCTGAAGCCCATGAGCTACTGCTGAAAATGGCATAAAGGAAAAAGAAAAAGAAAAAAGTAACTTGTACACTGTTGGTGGGAATGTAACTTGGTGCAGCCACTATGGAAAACAGTATGGAGGTTTCTCAAAAGACTAAAAATAGAACTACCATATGACCCAGCAATCCCACTACTGGGTATATGTCTAGAAAAAATGAAAATTCTACTTTGAAAAGATACATGCACCCCAATGTTCACAGCAGCACTA
The DNA here is from genome assembly GCF_937001465.1 of Orcinus orca. Taxonomy (NCBI): domain Eukaryota; kingdom Metazoa; phylum Chordata; class Mammalia; order Artiodactyla; family Delphinidae; genus Orcinus; species Orcinus orca. The sequence continues at coordinate 49,685,671 of NC_064564.1, read as the reverse complement.
TTTACAGTAGCCAAGATATGGAAGCAACCCAAGTATCCATCAACAGATGATGTATTATTGGGGGGAGGGATAAATTAGGAGGTTGGGATTAACATATACACAATACTGTATATAAAATAGATAACCAAAAAGGACCTACTGTATAGCACAGGGAACTATACTCAATATTTTGCAATAACCTGTAAGGGAAGAGAATCGGAAGATACTCTCATATATATGTGTGTATATATATATATATATATATATATATATATATATATATCTCTAACTGAATCACTGCTATACACCTGAAACTAACACGATACTTTAAATCAACTATGCTTCAATTAAAAATAAAACAGATGAATGGATTAAGAAGATGTGATACACACACACACACACACACACACACACACACACACACCATGGAATATATTAGCCATAAAAAAGAATGAAATTCTGCCATTTGCAGCAACGTGGAAGTACCCAGAGAATATTATGCTTAGTGAAAGAAGTCAGACAAAGATAAACACTGTATGATGTCACTTATATATAGCATCTAAAAAATAATACAAATGAATGTATATGCAAAACAGAAGCAGACTCACAAATATAGAAAACAAACTTGTGGTTACCGAAGGGGAGAGAGAAGGGGGAGGGACAAATTAGGGTTATGGGATTAACAGATCAAACTATATATAAAATTGATAAGCAACAATTATATATTCTATAGCCCAGGGAATTATAACAATTATCTTGTAATAACCTATGATGGAGTATAATCTGCAAAAATATTGAATCAGTGTGCTGTACAACTGAAGCTAATATAATATTGTAACTCAACTATACGTCAATAAATAAAAGTAAGTGGGACTTTGGTTTGAGAGATTCTATTGCCTTGATATGTCCATGAAAGCAGAGTCAGGTTAGGGAGATGTTTTTATTTGAAGTGGTCCTTTCATTTGGTTTTCTGAGAGGATTCTATGTGATCCTGGCTGAATCCTCCCCACCACTTCAAATACTGTCTTCTTTCCCATTTTGCTGTTACATTTATTTTTTAATTAATTAATCTTACTTTTGGCTGCGTCAGGTCTTAGTCATGGCATGCGGGATCTTCTGTTGTGGTGTGTGGGCTCCTCGCTGGCCGGGTGGGCTTCTCTCCAGTTGTGGCATGCAGGCTCCAGAGCTTGCAGGCTCCAGAGCACATGGGTTCTGTAGTGCGGCATGCGGGCTCTCTAGTTGTGGCCCGTGTGCTCAGTAGTTACGGTGCGCCGGCTTAGTTGCCCTGTGGCATGTGGGATCTTAGTTCCCCGACCAAGGATCAACCTGCATCCCCTGCATTGGAAGGTGGATTTTTAACTACTGGACCACCAGGGAAGTCCCTAGTGAAATTGTTCAGGTAACCTTTTCAAGAAAATTCCTGGTTATGTTTCCTTCCTTGTGCCTCAGCTTTTGTAAATTCAATTTCTAACTCAAAGATTCTAAATCCATATAAATTGCATCCTGTATAAGTAAATATATATTATTCAAGACAGATCCCAAAGCAGCATCCTCTATACCCCTTCTCTCTGTTTTTCATTATGTTCCTGATTATTGATTTAAAGAATGCTATTTGGGGAAAACTAATGTGCTTTAGGATTAACAGCAATTCCCTTTGTACACCAAGCCTGTTAAAAATGCATTTCCAGGAGCCCAGTATGAGCTATACCAGAAAGTCTGAGCTTTTGCTTCCTGTGTGGAGAGAATTCTAGGTTCCTATCTTCAAGGATTGCTTTATTGGACACAGAAGAAACAACTAGAGATTCCCAGAATGATTGTAAATTAATCATTGAATTTAGAATACCATTTTCCAATGATTTTCAATCATTGAACAGACTTAGTAAGTACAAATACAACTCAATTCTTGGTTTATCTTAGCCATTTGAAGATATTCATAGGTTTAAAATTTAATGTTTTCTTTCATTTATAGTGAATTTATTGTTGGCAGAAAATGCATGAGAGTCCAGCCTTGGAAAATTAAGTCTCCTGTTCCCTACATAATGGATCTAGCACACGTGGTTAGCTATTTAGGATTCACTAGTGCTGCTCTGCCAGTCTACATTAGACATTATTTGGTAGTGCCACAAGAAGTGAGTATATATTAAACTTTGCAAAGCATTTCAAACCATCTTGTTTCAGGACCTTGTTTAGGGAAGGAAAGCTAAGAATTTGGCTAAAACTCCTTACTATGGTATAAGGATTGAATACCTTAGGACGTTGCTTCAACCATAATATCTGACCTCTTTTGTCCTTTAGGTTAAGGCCCATTTTCTAGCTTAATGACTCTATATACCCTTCTGTATGGGCTCTAGTCTGTGACATATTGCTGATTTCTGTAAGCATCCATAAGCGTATTCTCCCTGCTATGCTGTTTCCTGTGGAGGAATCTTACAATGTAAAAGTAAGAAAGTCCCACCTTTCCTGAGGTCCAGAGTGGTGCTGTTGCTTGCCTAAGGCCACATCCTTAGTTTGTGAAAGGGCAGAGACTTAAATTCAGATCTTAGGAAAAAGAAGTAAGGTAAAGTTCAGCCAAAGTTTGTAATATGTGACTTACACTTAAAGCTTCCATTGATTTCTTCTGGAAAGGAAGAAGGGAGTGTTTATGGAGCACATGGATTCTAAGTCAGGCAAACTTGGGTTCAAATTCTGTCCTCCACTTAATAGCTAACGGATTTTGGGGAAACCACTAAACCTCCCCAAGCCACATTATTATCATTTATAAAAGGGGAATAATAATACTAAACTTTATAAGGATTTGCAATGCTATTTATAAAGAGGTTGACAGACTGCTTACCCAATGTGAGATTTAGTGAAGGCTCATCTATAAAACCTAATCTGTCTCTACTATACCATACATCTTTCGCATTGACAACATCACTATGCCTGCCATTGCATATTTCCCTATCCACTCTAATGATAGTAGCAGGACACTTTCTATTATAAGACATCAAAATTCCCAACTTGGGGGATTACTTTGGCCAATATAGTTAGAAAGGTAAAGAAACATGCCATTATATATTTGTAAAGTAGGATATAAAATGAGATCATTGAAAGTCTGCTTGTTTATCTTTAGGGGACAATGGTGATTCTTTTTTCTTCCCAAGTAATAGATTGTTATATATTTAATTGCTATTTTGAGAAAGGTGCTCCTCCAAATGGGCATTAGGGAAATAGGACAGATTTTAATTAAACCATTTAGCACATACTGAGTAACCCCACCAGGAGGCACGATAAAGTTATGTTTAATTGGCCTAGAAAGATGGTAGCAATGTGAGAATTTTAAATACAAAGTTAACTACAGAGATAATTCTACATCTATCTCCTAATCAACAGCAAGAGAAATTATTGAAAATTTTAAAGGATAGGTTGACTTTCTGCCAATTTGTCCCCCCCCAGACTTTCTCCAGGGTGTGCCTGTATGTTCTATTTTGTGGATCGTTCTACATAAGGAAGAAGCTGCTTTATTCCTAAGGCTATCTGGCAGCATGTTTTCCTCCAATACTTTGTATAGTGTGTCTGATAGAGTTTTTCATTTTCTTATTCCTTTCATTCTTCTCTCTATCCAGTCTCCTAATTAAAACTTTTCTAAATGTCAGTGCCAGCACATGAGCACATGAAAACTGGGTGACAAGTCTGGGTTGTGTGTCTGCCATGCATCTGTTTGTCATCATCAGGCATTGTAAGAGAACGGGGAAGCTTTAGGACCAATTGCAGGGCAAACAGCTAGACAGACAGCAAAATAACTAGTTGAAGTCAACTAGGTTTTGAGGTATGAAAACCAGAAGGCCGCAGAGATAAAGTAAAAGAGTAGAATTGAGAGAGGTAAACAAAAACCAGTTCAGCTCCATTTAACCAGTATATTAGAGATTGGCCATTAAATGCCGAGGTTTGTGATAGATTATAATACCTTTGGGTAAACTTTGGAAGGCAAAGGTAAAGTACACCTACACTTGTTCTTCTGAGAGATATTATCGACTACCAGAGGAGACATGTACATGAACAGATTATATTGAAAAAGAATGGAAAGTCCTGTGATAGAGGTTTGTATAAGGTATTAGGAAGGCACATGAGATGACCACCTGTTCCACTGTTCTTTGATTTTTACTTTTATGATTATTGTTATTTTGGGGATAATAAAAACTTTACAACATCATTCTTTTATCTGAGGCTTTTTTAGCAAGAGTGTTCTCAATATGGGCATTTCCATGTCAAAAAAAAAAAAAAAACTTCAAAAACCTTGCCATTTTTAGTTCTATTTTCCATACATTTTAGTTTTTATTTTATAGCTTCCCTCTTTTTATTTTTATCTTCATTTTCCTTTCTTTTGTATTTTCAATATAATCTTCTCCCAATTCACATATTTATTATTAAATTGTATTATCCTCTTTTACCTGCTTTTATAGTCATGATTTCCATCAGTTTTAAAATAAGATTTCTTGTTCTTGCTTATATTGTTAATATCTTCACTCATCTCCTAACGGATGACATTTATTTTAAATTATTGATCCATCCATTCCAATGTTCATATGGTTTATTCAGTTTGTGTTTTTCTTTCATGGTCCTTGCAATCCTTATGTACCTAATTATCTTCCCTGAGTGTTCATTTTATCCTGATGTTATAGCTACTCTGTCTGGTAATGTATATTTTGTGAGCCTAAGGCTGGGCTCTCCTCTGTGTATGCTCAGGCAAATTTGGAGAGAGTTGGGGCTCAGTGCCTGAGCAGAGAGTCTAGGAGTCCAAAGTTTCTCTTTGCTTACCTTCTACCAGGCAACTCTGAGATTTATCTTTAACACCTTAGGAAGAAGCAGCATTGAGAGAAGGTTATGTGTCTCGTTTGTTATACACAATCTTGGAGTTTAGAGGGAGAGGGGATAGAGAAGAGATGGCTGAGTGGGGCTTGTCTCTTCACACACATAAGACATTTAAACTGTACTAGTATTGTCCAGGTAACAGTTCAGTGGCCTGACCTGAACCAACAGTTGGTGAACTTGGAAGCAAATTCTTACTCAGACTTCCAAATGAGACCATGCAACAGCTGATACCTTATTTGCACCTTGTAGGACCCTAAACAGAGGACCCAATAAAGTCATGTCAGGACTCCTAATCCACAGAAACTGTGAGATAATAAATGTATGTTGTTTTTTAAGTCTCTGAGTTTGTGGTAGTTTGTTACACAGAAATAGATATAACTGATGCAGTCAGTATTCCTCCCAGAGGGGATGGCATGTAAAGGAAGAAGAGATACGAAAAAGCATGGCTGTCTTGTAAATGTTTAAGTAACTTGATATAGCTAAACCACAGGAGACATCTATATTCATCAGTGATACTGGTCTGGAATTTTCTATTTTGTGATGTCTTTGGTTTTGATATTAGGGTGATGCTGACCTCTTAGAGTGAGTTCAGAAGCATTCCTTCCTCTGTGATTTTTTGAAATAGTTTGAGAAGGATAGGTGTTAACTCTTCTCTACATGTTTGGCAGAATTCACCTGTGAAGCCACCTGGTCCTAGACTTTTGTTTCTTGGGAGCTTGTTTGTTTGTTTTAATTGCCGATTCAGTTTCATTACTGGTAATTGTTATATTCACATTTTCTATTTATTCCTGATTCAGTCTTGGGAGATTATGCTTTTCTAGGAAAGATTGTCCATTTCTTTTACGTTGTCCATTTTATTGGTGTATAATTGTTTGTAATAATCTCTTATGATCTTCTGTATTTCTGTGTTCGTTGTAACTTGTCTTTCACTTCTGATTTTATTTATTTGGGCCCACTCTCCTTTTCTAGATGAGTCTGGCTAAAGGTTTATCAACTTCATCTTTTTAAAGAACCAGCTCATAGTTTCACTTATCTTTTTTTAATTGCTCTTTAAATTCTCTATGTCATTTATTTCTGCTCTGATCTTCATTATGAACTCTGGGTTTTTTGTGTTCTTTTTCTTGTTCCTTTAGACATAATATTAGATTGTTCCTTTGAGATTTTTCTTGTTTTATGAGGCAGGATTGCACTGCTAGTTTTAAACTTCCTTCTTAGGATGCTTTTGCTGTGTCCCATTGATTTTGGATTGTTACGTTTCCATTTTCATTTGTCTACAGGTATTTTTCATTTCCTCTTGTATTTCTTCAGTGACCCACTGGTTGCTTAGTAGCATATTGTTTAGCCTCCATGTGTTTGTGGTTTTTGCAGTTTTTTCTGAAGTTGATTTCTAGTCTCATACCATTGTGGTCCTGAAAGATGCTTGATGTGATTTCAGTCTTAAATTTACTGAGATTCGTTTGGTGGCCTAGCAGCATGTGGTCTCTCCTGGAGAACGTTCCGTGTGCACTTGAAAAGAATGTGTATTCTGCCGTTTCGGGATGAAATGTTTTATGTATATCTGTTAATTCCATCTGGTCTAATGTATCATTTAAGGCCAATGTTTACCTACTGATTTTCTGTCTAGATGATGCCCATTGATGTAAGTGGGGTGCTAATGTCCCTACTGCTATTGTGTTAATGTCAATTTTTCCCCTTATGTTTGTTAATATTTGCTTTATGTAATAGGTGCTCCTGTGTTTGGTGTATATTTATTTACAATTATTATATCTTCTTGTTGGATTGATTCTTCACTTGATCTTAGCCAAAAGGCCGAGAAGCTATGGATTGATTCTTTTATATTATGTAATGTCCTTCTTTTCTTGTTGCAGTCTTGTTTGAAAATCAATTTTGTCTAGTATAAGTATTGCTACTACAGCTTTTTTTGGTTTCAATTTGCATGGGATAACTTTTTTTACCCCTTCACTTTCAGTCTATGAGTCTTTAGAGCTGAAGTGAGTTTCTTGTAGGCAGCATATATATGGGTCTTGTTTTTTGCTCATTCAGCCACTCTGTGTCTTTTGATTGGAACACTTAGTCCATTTACATTTGAAGTAATTATTGATAGATATATATTTATTGCCATTTTGTTAATTGTTTTCTGGTTGTTTTTGTAGTTATTTTTTGTTCCAGTCTTCTTCTTTTGCTCTCTTCACTTGTGATTTGATGACTATATTTAATGTTATGTTTGTATTCCTTTCTAGTTTTTTGTGTGTATCTGTCATAGGCTTTTGGTTTGTGGTTACCATGAGGTTCGTTTATGACAACTAAAACATATATGATTATTTTAAGTGTGTTTATATGATATCATATATTTATGATTATTTTAAGTTGGTGATCTCTTAAGTTCAGATGCTTTCTTACAACCCCACATTTTTACTCTCTTCTCCCACATGTTTAATGTTTTTGATGTCATATTTTACATCTTATTTTGTGTATCCCTGAATTACTTTTTGTGAATATACATGATTTACTACTTTTGTCTTTTAACCTTCCTTTATAAGGGGTTGATCCACTACCTTTATTATATGTTTGCTTTTGCCATGAGATTTTTTTCCTTTCATAATTTTTATATTTCTACTTGTGCCTTTTCTTTTTAGGGAAGTCCCTTTAACATTTTTTGTAAAGCTGGTCTGGTGGTGGAGAACTCTTAGTTTTTCTTGCCTGTAGAACTCTTTATCTCTCCTTCAAATCTGAATGATTACCTTGCCAGGTTGAGTATTCTTGGTTGTAGGCTTTTTTCCTTTCATCACTTTGAGTATATCATGCCACTCCCTCCTGGCCTACAGAGTTTCTGCTGAAATATCAGCTGGCATTCTTATGGGATTTTCCTTCTGCCTACCTAGGTGTTTTCTCTTGCTGCTTTAAAGATTTTCTCTTTAATTTTTGCTGTTTTGATTATAATGTGTTTTGGTGTGTACCTCTTTGGGTTCATCTTGCTTGGGACTCTCTGGGATTCCTGGGCCTGGATGTCAGTTTCTTTTCCCATTAGGGAAGTTTTCAGTTATTATTTTCTTTAAATAAGTTCTCTGTCCCTTTCTCTCTCTCTTTTCCTTCTGGGATCCCTGTAAGGCAAATGTTGGTATGCCTGAAGTTGTCCCAAAAGTCTCTAACTCTTCTCATTTTAAAAATTGATTTTCATTTTTCTGTTCATTTTGGGTAGTTTCTACTACTTTTTCTTCCAGTTTGCTGATCTGTTTCTCTGTATCATCTAATCTACTGTTGATTCCCTCTAGTATATTTTTTATTCCAGTTTTGTATCCTTCAGCCCTGTTTGGTTCTTCTTTATGTTTTATAACCTTTTGTTGAAATTCTGACTATGTTCATCCATTCTTCTCTCAAGTTTGGTGAGCATTTGTATGATCATTATCTTGAAATCTGTATCAAATAGCTTGCTTATATTTACTTCATTTAGTTCTTTTTGTGAAGTTTTGTCTTGTTCCTTTGTTTGGAACATATCCCTCTGTCTCCTCATTTTGCCTAATTGTATTAATTTATATGTCTTAGGTCGGTTGATTTTGTCTCTCGATCTTGGAGAAGTGGCCTTAAGTAGGAAATGTCCTATGGGACCCAGCAGCATACTCCCTTATGGTTACCAGGCCTATAGAGTGACCCCTGTGTGAGCTGCATGAGCCCTTCTGCTACAGTGGGGCTGAACAGTGTGGGTGCCCTGGTGGGAAGGGCTAGTTGGCCCTGGCCTGGTTGGCTGTGAGGAACTGCCTCTTGTGGTGGCTGCGGGCCCACTGGAGGGTGAGATAGGCTTCCCTTGCAGTTTGCTGTGTGGCCTGGGGAGTGCGGGGCTGCTGTGGGCCCCCTGGTGGATGGGTAAGCCCCTAGTGCTAATAGGCTAAAGGGAGGACTTTAAAATGGCACTTTGCATTTGCCAGCACTAGTGTCCTTCGGATAGTGTGAGCTCCCTAAAATGGCTGTTGCTAGTGTCCTTGTCCCCAGAGAGAGTCCCAGTTTCCTCCTGCCTCTCTAGAAAGCTCTGCAGTATCAACAAGTGGGTTTGACCCAGGCTTCCTTAAAACTACATCCACTGTGCTGGGACTCAGAGTATGTGAGATTTTGTGCCTTCCCTTTAAGAATGAAGCGTCTGATTCCCATAGCTCACTGATTCTCCCAAATGTAAGCCCTGCTAGTTTTCAAAGCCAGACGTTTTGGGGGCTTGTCTTCCTGGTTCAGGACCCCTGGGCTGGAGAGCTTGATGTGGAGCTCAGACCTCTCATTCCTTGGAGAGAACCTCTATGATTGCGTATTCCTCCTATTTGTGGGTCGCCTACTCAGGAGTGTGGGTTTTGACTATACTGCATCTCCACCCCTCCTATCAGTTTTGTTGTGGTTCCTTCTTTACATCTTAGGTGTGGAAAATCTTTTCTGCTAGTCTTCAGGTCATTCGCAAAGATAGTTTCTCTGTAAGTAGTTGTAATTTTGGTGTGCTGGTGGAAGGAGGTGAGCTCAGTCTTCCAATTCTACCACCTTGGCCACACCTCAGTGCTATGCTTTTTAAAAAACTGATAAGAGAGGGCAAACATTTTGTTTGGCTAATAAAATGAGAGTTAAAATTCAAGGAAGAGAAATCAGCATGCCAAACCTAATTGAAGAGAACATTCTTTTTTCCCATTTTCATGTGGAAAGGTAATATTTAAACATTTTCAGGGTCAATTGCTCATTTTTGCTTGAATAAGAGGCAGCAAAATTAGAAAACTGTGAGTCAAAAAACAAAAGGAGGAAGGCATAACTTTGCTTGTGAGTACTGTAAATACTGTAACAAAATGGAAACTAGAACAGAGGTATAGAAAGACTGAAGGAACCACAGTGATGAAATAAATTATTAATAGAAAATACTTTATGCTCAACTCATTAATAGTACTCAGATCTGTGACCTACTTAGACAGAAATAGGTTCTCTCTCTTAGTGTTCAGAACCTCTTAAATGGACTAGGGCAAGTATATCTAGGGGTAGATTTCCTTCAGTAAATCATTTAAGTTGCATGTTGTGCCTGCAATTAAAAGATAAGTGAGGAATACATTCATAATTTATGCTGTTTAGGAATCCTTATAGAAGCTTGTTTTCCTACCGCTAAGTTTATATGCCTTCACCATCTGTGGTTCTCAATTTCGAGAAGCCATGTTAATTCTGACAAAGTGGCTGGATTGGCAGATCAATCTGAGCGCGAACCTGAAGAATTAACTACTTTGGAAAGGTAATTTAAAACGAAATCCACCTTTAAAAGTGAGTGTCCCCTTTGGTTTATAGGTTTCAATAGAGGGCAGACCTACATATTGCAAGCATTCCCTTTGGTTTGCCAACAGCAGGAAAGACTAAGGCCAAAACCCAAGAGGATATGACTTAGACAGGAATGAGCATATGGCTCTCAAAGTTTTAATCATGAAGAAAGGAATATAGTTGCAGCTAGTGGATAAACAGTTCTGTTTTATAAAAATCTCTGATCAGTTTAAACTTGGTTATAAATCTGGTTAAAAAACGTCAGCAACTCAAAGGAACAAATCAGTTTGCACGCTAAACAAAACAAAACCACCCAAGGAGAAGTGAAACTAATAGGAAAATAAAAGCAATGGAACAATTTGGTGCAGTAATCTCCTATAAATTAGGATATCTGAATATGAAATATTTTATCAGGATCTGTGTTAGTGTTAAGAGGCAGGAGTTCGTTCAGGTATCAAGGCTAAAAGTGGTCTCACGTGGTCATTGCTGATAATATTAAAAGTTCTCAAGTTTTAAGGAAATAATTTGTCATGCAATCTTGGGGCATCAAATGATTCACATTATATTGGAATTTTCATGCTAAAATGGACAATTGCTAGGTGATTTTTTTCCGATTTTCAATAGAAGATTGTAAGTCTCTATTTTTAAATAAGGGTGAAGTGCAAATTGTCCTTATAAGAAGATGTAAAGTGTTTCCAGTTTTCATAATATTGTCATTCTATTGCCTGATTATACATGTTAGGAATATTTGGCCGATCTGTTATCCACTTGTAAAAAGTTAAATAATAGAATATGCAGTATTCCTGAATGTGCTAATCAAATAAACTTAAGAGAATTTGATATACATTCGTTTAACAAAACTTTAAGCAAGTTTAGACAGTCATTAAGCAAATATGTAAATAACACCTACTCTGGACTAGGTAGGCATTGTTAATATGTGAAGCTGTAAACTTAAACTTTCTTACATATTTACTGGCATGTCTCTGGTCATGCCTTAATTTCATAGATTGCACCCTTCCTTCCTCCCTTCCTTCCTTCTTCCTTTTCCCTTCCTTTCTTCCTTCCTTATCAAATATATTTTAAGTTTCTTTTATATGGCCAGCCATGGATGAATGAAATGTGGGCTTGGTCATCTCACAACTCACAGAAGTGGGAGCTGATATGTAAACACCACTGTATGATAACAAAAATCTGAAAGTTTGACTCACAAAGTAAAATATTAGCCACAGACTAAAAGCAAGAGGTTATGTAAGTTATACTCTTCTTTATTAAATACTGTGTTAAGTGTTCTAGGTTGAAATATGCCAAAATGAGTAAGGCAACCCTACCCACAAGGAATACATAAGCAGTAAAAGGGAGATGATATGAATACAGATGTTAAAATAGGGGTATGTATATAAAAAATTTTTCAAGGATATTGAACAAATGGCCGTATATGTATTGTCTCAAAACAACATGCATTTATTATTTTACAGTCTGTAATTCAGAAGTTTGGCATGGGTCTTCCTAAGCTAAGATCAAGGCATTGTCAGGGCTCTGTTCTGTTATGGAGGCTATAGAGGATAATCTGTTTCCTTTTCTTATATAACTTCTAGATGCTATCCGCATTCCTTTGCTTGTGGTCCCCCTTTTCCATCTTCAAAGCCATTAAAACTGCAACTCTACAGATGCAATGTTCTGTAGTTGTATCTCCCTCTGACTTTCTTCTTCTTCTTTTTAAAAAATTTTTATTGGAGTATAGTTGATTTACAATGTTCTGTTAGTTTCAGGTGTACAGCAAAGTGAATCAATTATACATTACTTTCTTCTTCTGCTTTTAAGGACCCTTGGAATTACACTGGATGTAGCTGGATAATCCAAAGAAATCTCTCTTAATTCCATCTGCAATCAAAATCGCCCTTTGCTATGTAACCAAAAATATTCACAGGCTCTGGAAGCTAGGATATGAACATCTCTGATATCACAGTGCTATCAAAATGCAGTAGAAATTCAGATTGAGATAATGTATATAAAATACTCTGTAAAATATAAGGGGTGATGCTAATATTAAGTGTTATAGTAGCAGGTTGCTATCCTTTGGTTTGGCTGTGCAGCCTATGCAGGCATGTGAAGTTAGGTCACATTTCCCTTTTCTTCTCTACTCCTTCTGAGTCTCTAGTTACTATGTTTGACTTGCCTATTTCCAAGAGTTTATTTTGGTACCGAAAGGTGCTACTTTGGCAGTTTAAAGTCAGGCTTATTTCCCTATGTAGGGAAAACGGAACCATTTTCCTCTGCTCTAGGCATATTAATCCTGATATATAGATCTATCTACATTCCCTGATTTTTATGAGTCCCAGAATCACTATGGATAGAAACTTAACCCTGTTCACAGCTGTGATTCAGACAAATGAAGACATGTCTGATAGGCTATGAGTAAGGATGCATGATTGACATTAAGAATCCAGGTTTAAAGGAGGGAAGTGCCTATTCCAGTTTTTTCTCCACTCCACAACTCCCATGAAAAATCACCATAATTGGAAATATTTTTCTCATCTGTTAATGCACCTTGAGCAGGAAATCTGAGAAGGCATAAGAAAAAAGCTCCTGATTATAACATAAGTTATATTTTAACCTTTCCTGATAGGTTCTAAATTGCCTGAACAATAGAGTGATACTTGGTAAAAAACTGAGTCATAGGGGAGGGGCCATCCAAAACATTGTTGGAATACTATCACCCTTTCTACAGGCTTAAAACGAACTAACTAATTAACTAACTAACTAACTAAGGCCCAAGACACTGCCCATTAGATGGTAAATGAGGAATTTTACAATTATTTAGTTAGGGAGGAGAAGCAAAGGAAATAAAGTAAAGGATGACAGCTTTTGAGCTTAAAAGTTACTAGAGCTAGGCTTTCAGAAGTTGAACTTGCAACAACTTGTAGGATGGATTGGGGAAGGCTGGTAGTGCATAGAAAATGATTGAAGTGCTTCCAATTCTATGCTACTACAATGCCATGGTTGAATCCTTGTATATATAACTGTGTATAAGTATATTATTGATGATTCTGTTTATACATATATGTGTGTGTGTGTATATGTGTATATATATGCATATGTCTTCCTCTCACTGAGACTGGAACGAAGATTTGCATATAATAGGCACCCCTTTAAACTTTACTCATTAACTGAACATGCGGCTGATTGCTTGAATTGTTTCAGACCAGGGCAAACTCATAGGACAGCTGTAATAAAACCTTTCAACCACAACAGAATCAGAATAGAACCAACCTTTAGAGATAGAGGAAGATGATCCCATTTGTCTACTGGTTGTAAGGTAGATTAACCTTAGATAAAGTATAATTTTGTGCATTAGTTAGGATGGAAACTTCATGTAGGAAAAAGAACAATGGCTTTGTTGTCAGAAACTGTGAGTTAAATTCCCACCTTTACTCATTACTAGAACAATGATGGTGAACAAGTTTCTTTATCTCTTTGAACTTTGATTTCCTAAGTAAAGGAGCACGATATTTGGATGACATTAGTGGAAAAAAGCACTGTACAGGGCATGCACAATCACATTTGAGAAACTCTAGATATTCTTGAACCAGAAAATAAGGATTTGTGATGTTTGAATTATTCCAATTATGTTTGAAAGGATTATGTGCCGAAGACCACTAATTGTGATCATATTCCCTTTCTGTGTGTGGCATCGGAGAACCTGGAGCAAAAGATCCAACGAGGAGTTTAACAATAAGCCTCCTGGCTTCTAACCTCAATGAGGTTATGTTGTGATTGTTATCAAAGACTGGAACTGTGCTGAACTTTTGCCATAGTATCAAGCAGGCATCTCTGTTTGAAAAGAATTTCTGGTCTAAGGACCAAACAGGTCTTTGGAGTAGAAGTGTGCAATTAAAGACCTGGCATATTTGAATAGATTCTACATTAATGGTGGGCATTTGTACCCAAATCCTAAAACCTATTAGGGATCAATTATGCTTAAATCCAATACACTTAGACAAAAAGAGATTATGAAACTGCTCAGCTGTTTCTTCTATATTGTTGAAAATGATCTTGGTAGAATGCAAAGCCTCTTTAACTTGTAAAATATATCATTATACTTTGCTTTGAGTAATGTGCAAGTTAATGTCCCTCCTATCCCAATCATAACAATACCTCAGCCAACTGTAAAAGATCCTTTAATGATTATTTTCTCCTCTTAATGCCTTTTTTCATCTGTGGTTAGACAAGTGGAGCTGCAGTGCCTTGCCTATGCACTATCATTTGTTTTAGAGATTCTTGGTGAGTTAAAAATACAAGGCATTTGCAAAAAATGTTGCAATTTAAATGGATATATTAACATAGTACCAATAAATTAAAAGCACAGTGCAATAAAATAGAATTTCAAATTCAGAAGGGCTTATCTCATGAAAAACTTTAGCTTTTAAAAATTTTTACTATATATAAAATTGCACAATTAACAAGGAACTCAGTGCGCTAATGGTTTTAAAGTATTCATTTTAGTCTTGTAGTTTCCTGTTCATACATCTTTGGGAGAGCTTCAATATACAAACACCACAACAATTCACTTAAAATGGTGTTTTTAAGTTTCCTAAGTGATTTGGACACCCAAGCCTTTTTTAAAAAGAATTTTCTTAGTATGATAATTAGGCAATGGTTCAATTCATTCCAAATGTCTAGTAAAGTTCCTCCTAACTATTAATTATATCTTAATAAAAGCTTCCAAGTGAATCAAAATTTTAATGTTTCAAAGGGTTATAATTTTCCTGGTCTTATAAGGAGAACCTAAGTTAAAGAGAGTAAGCCTACTGGGAAAGTAAAATTTTGTCCTCAGTCTCCTTTGTGCCTGTGGTTATGCTAGAGAAAGTGAGAATGACAAGACCTCCAGGCAAATGTTTGTATTAGTGAGCACCTGCTGTGTGGCACACAGCCTTTGATGCTTGCCTTTTCCTTCTATCACCTAACATTACTAGATACTGGCACTATGCTACCCTCACCCCAGCTCAGTAATCAAACCCTAAGTTCCTTAAGTGCAGGGACTGTTTCTTTTTCTCTCAGTATCTGTAACAGTATATATAGCATATCAAGTACTTAGCTGCTTGCCATTTGTATAAATATGTCTATATGCACATGAGTATTTGTATATCCGCATATGTATGTGTGTATTGTGAAGTAAAGAATCTGTCTGGTCTTTGTACCAGATTCCTGGGTTAGAGCTTCTAAACCCTTAGACTTTCCTGAGTGATAAGAGTATATTTGTTGTTCATGATGGGCCCCTGAGCTGACTACTGATTTTATACATATGGGATGTTTCATAATGGAATCTTAGATAGCCTATGCTGCTAAGTTTCCAAGTTGATGCAGATGGGGGCAGGCCATGCCAGAAAGACCAACCATGTGACCAGAGGACTGGGGCTTTGAACCACATGCTATCAGCCCAACCTCTGGGAAGAAGATAGGGGCTGAAGTTGAGATCAGTCATGTGGCCAATTATTTAATCACTGGTGCCTGCGTAATGAAACTAATAAAATCTCTGGACATTGAGGCTTAGGTGAGTTCCTTGGTTGGTGCTGAGAGGTGGTATCGATGTGTTAAGAGGGTGACATGTCTTGATTCCACATGAGAGGACCCTCAGGACTTTCTCAGACCTCTCCATATATTTGTCTTCTTTGACTTGTTCTGATTTGTATCTTTTATAATAAAAGTCTAATTCTAAGTATAGCACTTTACTGAGTTCTGTGAGTTATTCTAGTGAATTATCAAACCTGAGGAAATTGTGGGAACCCCTAAATATGTGGCAAGTTAGTCATAAGTATCAGAGAGGCCTGAGGACTTCTGAATTCACAACAGGCATCTGAAATGAGAGCAGTCTTGTTGGGGACTATACTTTTAACCTGTGGAATCTACTCTAATTTTGGATAGTTAGTGCCAGAATTGAATTGTGGTATTACAGCCTGTGTGTGTGTATGAAAATATGTAAATATTTCTATCTTAGCATCTCTAATTAATGGTGGCAACAAATATTCTATATTCTTAACTTTTGAAATAAAGATTTAACCCTTTACCATGAAGTGCTTGTATTGCATTGCCCAATCCCAGCTCACAGTAAATTCAGAGCTGGCATTATTAACCCTCTCAGGGGACAGTCCTTCTGGGGTTTGGGAAAGCCTTTTATTTTTATTTATTTATTTATTTTGCGGTAGGCGGGCCTCTCACTGTTGTGGCCTCTCCCATTGGGAGCACAGGCTCCGGATGCGCAGGCTTAGCGGCCATGGCTCACGGGTCCAGCCGCTCCGCGGCATGTGGGATCTTCCTGGACCGGGGCACAAATCCGAGTTCCCTGCATCAGCAGGCAGACTCTCAACCACTAGCGCCACCAGGGAAGCTCCTGGGGAAGCCTTTAAAAGGTTCTACTACTCTATGCCTAATGCAGGTACAGGACAGAGTGAAACTGCATTCACAGGCAGAGGACTAGGAATAGACTTGGGGGAAGACAAGAATGGCTCAAGCATGATTTTTGTTCTCTTTTTCCTGTGTCCTCTTCTATTTTGTGACTCAGATTTCTTATTTTTCTTTACATTTTCTCCATATCATTTCCTTTTCAAAGGTATAAACATTATGTACTCATTTCCATTAAAGAGTAAACATCTAACTGATCTTTCAGTGTTATCCTCCCTCTGAGCAGAGTCCTCCTCAGTTCTCTTACCAATATGTCAAGAAGGCTCCACCTCCTATTCTGACCCTGTGAAACTGGTTGTCATGACAAGTTGGATTAAAAAGGCCTGTCTCCTCTGAACCTTGTTCTCTTTATAAAAATAGCAAGCAGTTTATTATGTCAGAAACTCCTTTAAGTGCTTCACAACTACTAACTTTTTGTATCTTAAATCATGAGGTAGGTGCTGTTTTTGTCTATGAGGTAGGTAATGTTTTTATCCTCATCTTATAGATGATTTTGTGAGACATGATGAGTTAAATTTTTGCTCAAGGCCCCTCAACTAGTAAGTGGTAGAGCCAAGATTTCAAACAAGGCAGTCTGATTCTGGAGTCTATACTCATAAATACTGATCTATGCTCCCTCATGTAAAATGCTTCTTAATGTGTGGAGAACTCTGCTCTTGCTCATCCTAGGATGAGTAGCTCATTCAATATGTAAGAACATTCCTCCTATTTCCATAGTCTTATTTCTCACGGAGTTCCCACATGCACTCTTTCTACCATATTGAACTATTTGCTGTTTCTCAAATGCCTAGTGCTTTCTCCAACATCCCACTTGCTTTTTCCTCTGCTTGGAGAGCCCTTCCCCATTTCTCCACAACACTTATTTCTACTCATTCTTCAACTCAGCTTGTGAACTTTTCCTGATGTCCAGTCTGGGGAAGAAGCCATTTCTCTGACTCCTCTCAGTATCTGCATGCTTTTATTATGTCACTTGTCACAGCCTGTGGTGACAACAATTTACTTTTGTTTTCTTAGAAGACTAAAATGTATTTGATGGAGGTCTTTTGTGTTATTTATCTACTTCTAGGTTTGACCTAGCATAAATTCTATAACATAATATCATTCATTGAAAGTTTAAAAAATAAATGAACAAATTAATGAAACTAGATAATAACAATGCAGTATTTCTGGAACCTAAGTTGATAACCAACAGTTTTCAATTCGTCTTATCCTAAGAGTTTTATGGAACATCTCTAGGGATGGTGAGAAATAAAGTGTAATCATAATGTATTTACTTGATGTGTACTTACATCATTGCACCTGAAAGTTTATCCTAATCTCAGACAATGGATTGAGGTCACAGTGAAAGAAAAAGTAGGTAATAATCTTACTTCTTTATGCACCCCTTCTAAACTTTAACCTTCAGGGAACTTAAAATATTTTGAGTGACACAATTAAAATTCTCAGGTTTTTAATACTTCAAATACACATAGACATAATCTCCCACACACATATACCTGCATACACTATGGGTATAGAATATCCGTAGCATACTATAGATATAGGTTATCTGTAGTATACATTGTGTGTGTGTGTGTGTGTGTATGTGTAATATGTATTTCCCCGTATCACCATATGGAATGTGACAAAGTCTTCTATCTCTTTAAATTACTTTCTTAATATTATAACAAAATTATAATAAATTGTCACTTTTAAAGCTTTATATTTTTTATCCCATCAATTTTAACAGCTGTTTTTCAGAAAGTTCTTTTAATAACTTAATTTTTGATTTAGAAATTTAGTGAAAAACTCAAAAGAAATGGATATATCTGTGATTGCAAAAGAACCATTTCATTTATGAAAATACATTTATCTGTCTGCATATCTTGAGATCTCTCAAGATGTAGGAGTCTATTGCAGAGTGAAAGGCTATCCTGTATGGGATGAGTGAACTATTCTAATAATAAAGAATATCCATGCTAACATTAATTCTGTGTAACTGTAGGGCACTGGGCAGGAAAAACCAACTTGATGGCTTCTGCCTGTAGAAGCATACCAGCCCATATTTTGTGGTAGATCCTATTACTTTTCTTCTGGAAAGTGACTGTAGCAGCTTGCTAAGTTTTCTTTCTTTCTATGAATTCCTAAAGAATGCCTAAAACCAATAACCCACAGTTCATGGAGATCATATGGCTCACCTCTGTAAGCTACAGCACTCAAGTTATTCTTGCCTTGTCATGGCTAAAAGCGCACCTGCTGTCATCCTAAATAAAGGCCAAAGTTTTCTCTAGCACACTTAACATATCCTTAGTGATTAGTATTCCTCTAGGTACCTATGGTTTATTATTTTATTATACCTGCTTCATTAGGGTTCAATTCAGATTTTATGTAAATGTATGTCAGTAGGGATCTTACTTTACTTCAAGTTTGTATTTGGTTATAGAGCAGTGGTTATATGGTGCTACTTCACTAATTTTGTAAATTGCTAGTAACTTTCCTTGTTTATATAGTCCTTACATAATGGGTGGAAATTATCTAACACTGAGCACAAAAACATAACAAATGCCATCATTTCTTGAAGACTTAGTATATACCAACCCCAGTGCTAAGACCGTTACGTATGGTTTTTCATAAAATTTCCATCACAGATTATTTGGTAATGGGAATTATTATCTCCTTTTACGCATGAGTTTAATGAGACTTCATAATTTGATAATCTACCTAGGGTCACACAGCTAGTAAGTGGCAAAGCCATAATTCACAATCAGCGTTTGTTGATTCCAGTAGTCCATATTCATAACTCTTAGGTAAAGCTGCCTTCCTTAGTACAGGTGTGGGAAGGCATTATAGTGTAAAACAGCCAATAACAGAAAATTAATGATGACTGCACAGTAGAGAAGTTTTTTATTTTTGTGAATTGTATTCAGTTGTTCTTTATTTGCTGAACAATGGTGTAATCTACAGATCCATCCCTATTATTTCAAAGAAAGCACAGGGTGATTTGCAAAGGTAAGGGGACAACCATTTCTGTGAAATACGTAGCTGGCATTTGCAGAGAACACTTTTGAAGAATACACATTTTTTAAAACACTAGTGTTGCCTAGATCTGTGCAGTAGAAACCTACGAATAACAGTAGCTAATGTTACAGATATTTAATTGATCAAGAGAAAATGTGAACATGAGCAAAATGATGGTAGAGACACTAAAAATTATCTATAAAAGCTGAGATAATAAGGAAGTGATGATTGGAATACAAACTGGAACCATATGGATCATTGAAGCAGATTCATGAATAATGCAAAACCAAGGTAATGAAAAAGTGATTTAAACAGAATGATGATAGAGATAATTTTGTTATCCTATCTTAGATAGAGATGGAAATTAATACATATTTTCAGTTTGTGATTATATATATGTCTACATATATGGGTTATGTGTATGAGTCTACACAGTTTGCTACACAACTGAAATTTGTCCTTCAGTTTATACTCCCCCTACCCTTAATGTGCCCAAAATCTACCTGCAGCTTCCTCTGTCAAACAACTGCCAGATTTTTCTCTAGGATGTTTATTATATTGCTAGTGATGAATTGTTGTTCTAATGAACCCTAGCTCACTGGGTATTAACTGTCTGGCAAACTGCTAATGATTCCTTCCAGAATATAGTTTTAACCACTCTCATGAAAGTTTCCTTTGACTGTAAAGTCTGAAGGAAATGGTCCCTTTCAGATATTGTTAACCTAGAATGGGAGAATCCAGGTGAAAAATACAGTTGAATATCTGATGCTTAGATGGAACCCTTTACTAAAAAGGGATACATCAAAGACCATTCCTGTCTGGGAATTAGGCTAGATAATTTATGCAACACTATGAATTTGGCTCCATACAGTAATTTTTGGGAACCACCTGAATCCCCAAGCCATTTTTTTTTTACCATATCTAACCTTATAATCATTGTTTAATAAGATTTTCTAGTGGTTTACTTTTTATGTTTCTTCTAGTTTCTCTCTCACTCTCTCTCTCTGTCTTCTCTCCCTTTCTTTCTCTCTCTCTGATGATTTTGAACCTTAGTGCACATCCCATTCTGACTTTCATTTACCATTGATTCAGCTGACTATAGGATGCTTCATGAGACCAACGCTGGTTCTGCTTTTCACACAGTCCTCTATTTGGCCTATTCGCTCTTTCATTCCTTTTTGCTGGAACTCTTACATTTCCTCCCTTTTCTTCATTGCTAGTAATTTCCCCCAGGACCTATCCTCATCTAATCCTAATCGCCAGTTTCAACCGAAACCTAGCCCTTTTTATGATTAATCATATTAAATTTTTATTTTTAAGTGAAGGAAATGAAAAATACAGGTAAATAGTAGTTTTATAGAGCACTGATTGATAGTACAAAAGTAATTATAAGGGAAAAAGAATTTTAGTGTCATTTTTGTAGTATGTTTGCTTTATTTTAACAAGTTTTTAAAAATAATTGTCAACTAATTTAATAATTTCATATTTTTATTCAATGACATGTAAAAATATACTAAAAATGAAATGTGAAGTTAAATAATTTTCTGAGACTGTTCTTATATTAATAACCAACATCCTGTCCAAAAACAAGAATAACAGGACTCCCATGTAAATTGTAGTCATCTTTTGTATTTACATTGTGCATTAGAGAGACTGAGTTTAAACAAACACAAAACATGTATTGGTTTTATCACATCTTTCCTTTTAGTCCCTACTAGAACTTCTTGGTACCCTTCAATCACCTAAACCCAATGTCTGAATAACTGACTCACTACTTTTCCTAAGTCTGTTTCTTTAAAATGGTATTTATCTAGTCAGATTTCCATTAACTTTGAATATCTATTGGTCAATTACTGTCTTCTATAACAGGTCAGTAATTATGCAATATGTGTGTTTTTTTTTGCCATTTGGGTTACAAAGAAATCGGTTCCTCAGTTCTCTGAGGAGTCAACAAGATCTGATGGCCAAGTTCTAAAACTTTTTTGAGAGGTATGGTAGAATCGACTATGCAATTTTCATGAAGTTCTTTGATGAGAGCAGAGAAAATTGTCATTAAGATCTTTGAAAGAGATATATAAAGTAAAAACTTTAGGATAGACAGAAGCCATAAATCCAAAATTATATTCTTAAAAGATTATTAGTAAATGCTCTATTGTAGTTTCTTTTTCATTTTTAAAAATATTCATCTATGCAGTGTTTCTAAACATTAATATATCTCATAAAACTAATAGTCACTGTGAAACAATAACATGTTATATTTCTTATTAAGTGTACATTTAGCTGGAGAAAGATTAAACCTTCTTTTGTAATTATAGTTTCTTCATAGGTAGTTACTGATGAATGGCAATTATCACTTCAGTGTTCTACTTGAATTGGCATCATTGCATTGGGTAGCCAGCATTCTAAGTCAACAATCCAAGAAGCCAACTTAATGTTAGCTACAAAACCACCTGATTGAAAGGCATGGAGTTCTAAAAGCCATTAACTTTTACACGCAGAGTGAAAAGTTTGCTCCATTGGCATGTAATTTCATTTTTATAGTCAGGAGATAACAATAACATGAAAACATTACTACCAATGAAAATATGCCTTATGAAGAAAGTAGAGTGGAGGAAAATGGAAGATTAGTTATTTTGAGATAAGTGGCTTTGTATATGTGATAGAAAGTGAGACCAAAATTGAATCTACCCTAAGCAGTTGGATGACTATAGCACTTTTGAATAATCTGATAGAGTCCTCACTAAAAATGTAAAATGGACAACCGTACAAAGTTTTTCTCAACAATGCACCTGAAAATTCTGTATTCTGGCATCCATTGATAGGAAATGGGAGAAAAGAGAACTTTAAAAAGAGAACAGCTATTTTCTTGAACAATAGATGGAACACAAGTTATATGAATCAACATTGACAATGCTGTCTAAATTAATAGTTAGCAAAATATTCCCTGTTTGACGTTGATTGTTGCAATTATCTGCACTAGATCATTTGCTCTTATTACAGATTCTTTATATACCATTAGGGATATTTTACTCTTTAAGTTGTCTTCAGAAAATTAACTTTGTATAGCAAAGCCTTTCACTATTATTATTTTTTTCATTTGGTCCAGATATCTATGCATGAAAAAACCTACCGCTGAAAAACATTATTAGTCCTCAACATTGTCCTTTATATTGTGCTTTTAAAAGTCCCACTATTATGGGCTTCCCTGGTGGCGCAGTGGTTGAGAGTCTGCCTGCCGATGCAGGGGACACGGGTTCGTGCCCCGGTCCGGGGAGGTCCCGCATGCCGCTGAGCGGCTGGGCCCGTGAGCCATGTCCGCTGAGCCTGCGCGTCCGGAGCCTGTGCTCCACAACGGGAGAGGCCGCAGCAGTGAGAGGGCTGCGTACCGCAAAAAAAAAAAAAAAAAAAAAGTCCCACTATTAGATAAAATTTTATTTCTTTTGTACTGTTAAACAAGGTAGTAATAATTCACCTGAGTTTATTGATATAAGTATCTGATTCCAGTTTTAGACGCTAAGGGTTATATATATTTAAAATAATGAACTTTGTATACTGCTACCCTTTTCATTAATCCTTTCATATATATTATTTGATTTGATCTCTCAAGCAGCCACGAATGTCAGTTTTATTATTTATAGACGAGAAAATGGAGGCTTGAAGAGATTGAGAGATTTGTTCATGTTAACCCAATTCATAAGTAGTTCAATTCAAAAACACTTATTAAGCACATACTATATAATTAATGTTCTGGCCCATTGGGATATTAAAAACAATTTCTAAAATGTACCTACACTCATAGATTTATCTCAAGTGTAGAGGTAAACAAATAGTATTCCCAAATATGTACAATGTGATGTATATTCAAAACACAAAAGTAATACAGAGAAAGAGGTAATTGTACTGTCTGCAAGAGTCATGAAATACTTTATAGGTCGGGTTCATGCTTGAATCACATTTTGATTGGTGAAAATGAGTTTGCCAGTAAGACAGATGAAGGGAGGGAAAGTTCAAAACTAGGTTTTGTAACCTATAGTGTAACGTACTCTTTAATATACAACATCACGACTATACTGTGCTATATTAATTTTCTATTGCTGGTATAAAAAATTAGCACACATTTAGTGGCTTAAATGATTCAAATTATCTCACAGTACTGTATGTTTGAAGTCTGATATGGGTCTTGGTGGGCTAACATCATCCTGTTATCTAGGCTGTGTTCATTTCTGGAGGCTCTAGGAAAAATTCCATTTTCTTGCTTTTTCCAGCTCCCATTCCTCATAGTCCCCTTCCTCCATCTTCAAAGCCAGAAACAGTCACATCCCCTTGAACCTGCTTTAGTCATCATCACATTGCTTTTGCTGACCACAGCCGAGAAAGATTGTCTACTTTTAAGGAGTCATGTGATTAAACCAGGCTGACCTGGGTAATCTAGGAAAATCTTCTCATTTCAAGGTCCCTAACATTAATCAATTCTGCAGTCCCTTTTTGTCATGTAAGGTAAAATATTCACAGGTTCTGGGAGGGGAGAGATATTATTCTGCTTACTACACATGCCACTATAATCTTAAATTATTTCTTGTCTTAAGTAAATATAAACAGACTTCCTTATTTTTAGAACTAAATTGTTACACCAATGATGTCATATCTTTTACAAATGACACTTCAATAATAGAGGCTTACATTTTTATACCCTTTTGAAAATTATTTTAGAGATGGGGGTTTGATATAGGGTCATTGGCTCAGATACTGAATATATTTCTTATTTATCATGTTATTAAATATTGAGGATTTTATAATTAGTTTTTTCTCCTTACTACACATATTTTCCATGAATGAATTTCTCCAAACTTGTGTTAGTGTATTCTGACAACTAAAAAGTCTTTATCTCAGACAATTCTCATTAATCTGTTCTACAGGTCTCAAAAACAGATAGCACAAGCTGACCCATAATCTACACTCTCCCCCTACTTCTACTTCTCCACTTTCTACTCTGCTCCTGGTGTTAATGAAGGAAATGATCTAAACATTTGCCAAAACAAAAGTCCTGGAAGTCATCCTGTCTCTAGTCTCATAACCAAAATCTATCAACTGCTAGGGATTCTACCAACTAAATGTTTATCAAATCCAGCCATATTCCTCTACACCCAATGGCATGTCCTCAATTTATCATCTCCTATTTTGATTATACAACAAATTACTAGCTAGTCTCCTTGTCTCAGGCATTACTTCTCTCCATTCAAGTATCATATTGTAGCCAGTGAGGTTTTTTTTTTTTTTTTTTAAGAAACTCACATGTTACTGTGTTGCTTCAAAATCCTTTATTCTCTCAGGATGAGTCCCCAACTCTCAAATCATCCTGAATAATTTTAAATTCCCTGAGTTACCTGTAGTATTTCTCACCTTTGGGTCTTTGTTCATATTATCCTTTCTTTACTCCTTTTTTTCTCTTCCTTCTCCTACTCCAAATATTTTCCTCCATATCTTCATGTTGTTTGTTAGAAACACTTTAATTATCACCTCCTACAGGAAGTTCTTACTCTTCTCCAAGGCTAGGCTCTACTCCTGAGCCCAGTCTCTTATAACATTGCTGCTTTTATTATTGCAATAATCACATGGTACTATCACTCAGAGACTAGGTAGAGAGTGAGAAGTTTCAGATCAAAGAAGTATCCTATTTAAAAAAATATCCACCCTTTTTATTACCTGATGATTACATATTAAGAATTTATTTTGTTTGTACCTCTCACTCCCCCACCCCAATATTGTCTCCCCTACTTATAAACACTAGTTTGTTCTGTACATCTGTGAGTCTGCTTCTTTTTTGTTATATTCACTAGTTTGTTGTATTTGTAGATTCCACATATAAGTGATATTATACAGTATTTGCCTTTCTCTGTCTGACTTATTTCACTTAGCATAATGCCCTCCAAGTCCATCCATGCTGCTACAAATAGCAAAATTTCCTTCTTTTTTATGGCTGAGTAGAATTTCATTGTGTGTGTGTGTGTGTGTGTGTGTGTGTGTGTGTATGGCACATCCTTTTTATCCATTCATCTGTTGATGGACACTTAGGTTGCTTCCATATCTTGGCAATTGTAAATAATGCTGCTATGAACAGTGGGGTGCATGTATCTTTTCGAATTAGTGTTTTTTGGGTTTTTTTTATTTTTATTTTTTGGATATATACTCAGGAGTGGAATTGCTGGGTCATATGGTAGTTCTACTTTTACTTTTTTGAGAAACTGCAGTACTGTTTTCCACAGTGGCTGCAGCAATTCACATTCCCACCAAAAGTGTACCAGGGTTCCCTTTTCTCCACATCCTGGACAACATTTGTTATTTGTGTTCTTTTTGATGATAGCCATTCTGACAGGTGTGAGGTGATATCTCATTGTGGTTTTGATTTCCAATTACCTGATGATTAGTGATGTTGAACATCTTTTCATGTGCCTATTGGCCATCTGCATGTCCTTCTTGGAAAAATGTCTATTCGCTTCTTCTGACCATTTTAAAATTGGGTTGTTTGTTTTTTTGATGTTGAGTTGTAAGAGCTGTTTATGTATATTGAATATTAATCCATTATTGGTCATATGATCTGCAAATATTTACTCCCATTCAGTAGGTTGCCTTTGTTTAGTCAATGGTTTCCTTTGCTGTGCAAAAGCTCTTAAGTTTAATTAGGTCCCATTGTTTATTTTTGCTTTTATATCCTTTAGTTTAGGAGAGAGACCCAAAAACATACTGCTTTTATTTATGTCAGAGTATTCTGCCTGTCTTTTCTTTTAGGAGTTTTATAGTAGCCAGTCTTACATTTAGGTCTTTAATCCATTTTGATTTTTATTTTGTATATGGTATTAGAGAATGTTCTAACTTCATTCTTTTACATGTAGCTGTCCAGTTTTCCCAGCACCAATTATTGAAGAGACTATCTTTTCTCCATTGCATATACTTGCCTCCTTTGTTGCAGACTCATTGACCATAAGTGCATGGACTTATTTCTGGGCTCTCTATTCTGTTCCATTGATTTATGTGTCTGCTTTTGTGCCAGTACCATAATGTTTTGATTACTGTAGCTTTGTAGTATAGTCTGATGTCAGGGAGTATGATTCCTCCAGCTCTGTTCTCCTTTCTCATGATTTTTTTGGCTGTCTGAGTTTTTTTGTGTTTCCATACAAATTTTAAAATTATTTGTTCTAGTTCTGTAAAAAATGCCATTGATATTTTGATAAGGTTTGCTTTGAATCTGTAGATTGCCTTAGGTAGTATGGCCATTTTAACAATATTGATTCTTCCAATCTGAGAACACAGTATATCTTTCCATCTGTTTGTGTTGTCTTCAGTTTCATCAGTGTCATATAGTTTTCTGAGCAGAGGTCTTTTGCCTCCTCAGGAAAGCTTATTCCTAGGTATTTTAATATTTTTAATGCAATGGTAAATGGCATTATTTCCTTAATTTCTCTTTCTGATTGCATGTTGTTATTGTGTAGAAATACAACAGATTTCTGTATATTAATTTTGTATCCAGCAAATTTACCAAATTAATGATGAACTCTATTAGTTTTCTGGTGGCATCTTTAGGATTTTCTATGTGTAGTATCATGTCATCTGCCAACAGTGACAGTTTTATTTCTTCCTTTCCAGTTTGGATTCCTTTTATTTGTTTTGCTTTTCTGATTGCTGTGGCTAGGAATTCCAGAACTATGGTGAATAAAAGTGGTGAGAGTGGTCATCCTTGTCTTGTTCCTGATCTTAGGGGAAATGCTTTCAGCTTTTCACCATTGAGTATGATGTTAGCTGTGGGTTTGTCATATATGGCTTTTATTGTGTTGAGGTGTGTTCCCTGTATGCCTGTTTTCTGGAGATATTTTATCATAAGTGGATATTGAATTTTATCAAAAGCTTTTTCTGCATCTGTTGAGCTGGTCATATGGTTTTTATTATTCAATTTGTTAATGTAGTGTATCACATTGATTAATTTATAGATATTGAAAAATCCTTGCATCCCTGGCATAAATCCCTCTGATCATGGTGTATGATCCTTTTACTGTATTGTTGGATTTGGTTTGCTAGTATTTTGTTGAGGATTTTTGGATCTAGAACATTCTATTTTTTATTGAATCTTTAACAGGTAGCATTGTCTGACATATTGAATGTATTTATTATTAGAAAAATGAATTATTTTTAGATCTTTCAAAATTTAATTATGTACATTAATTTGTATTAATTTTACATATAAGCTCAAGCTTGGAATAAGAGTGATACAGAAGAAAGTGCATTGGATTAAAAATGTAAAGGAAGAGAACATTTATTGAGATGTATTATGTGCCAAGGCTTTGCATTGGATGCCTTAAATATATTATATCCTTAATCATTCCAACATAACTTTTAAAAGTAATTATTAGAGAAGTTACAAATAAAAAACTGTATGGTACATGAAAATTCAGAGCAGAGTTATCGGGGAAACGCCAGCAGGCTATGGAGGCATATAGTTTGACCTCAAATGTTGTGTTTTCATAGTGGTGGACTTGCCTTTCACCCTTGAAATAAATTTTCATTACAATTCCCAATTTGATCAGATTCAAGGATATAGACTCACGCTAACAAAGTTCTCATGAAGGTAATGTATAAATGTATTAATTTACTGGGATATTTTTCTCAGTAACCAACTACAGTGGGAAGACATATCTGCAGATGTTTGTTTGGAACCTACCAGAAAAGGAGAATTTGGTTGTAAGATTTAAATGCTTAATAAATAAGGCTTTGAGGACCCTACTGTATCCTTTCCTATAACATGTGTTTATTTGTCCAGGGGATCAACTTTTCAGGTCTGCCTGACAAGGTGTTCTTTTCCTGGGCATTGCATGAATGGTCACTGCCAACAACTGCATAAGTCTCTTCTTTTTCTGTGCCTTTGGACTGACCATCCAGAACCAAAAAACTGCTCTCACTTTTAGATGTGATTGGTAACTCTGGTCAGGTTTTTCTGAATGAGGACTTCACTTTTCTCAGCTCTGATCCATTTTTTCCTCATTATTTAAATTTGAAGAAGGCAAGTTTTTTTGTGTTACGAATAACTTCTGTAGACAGTGCGTTATCCTGTTTTATCCTGTAACTATTCAAGTTTATACTATAGGTGTTAATAAATAACTCTGTTTTACAGTTAGAGGATTTATGCTCAAGCGTTTAAGTAACTTTTCTTAAGGCATAGTTCATATTCAAAGAGAGTTTTGACTCCAGAGGCTTTGCTCTTTCAAGTCTTTCTTGTCAATCTTAGTTCTATTTATAAGTAAATGTTTGCCCACAGGCAGATCACTAAGTTCCCTCTGCCCCACTTTGCTTATCACAAGGGTGAGTTGCTGCTCTAGATTATTTTTAAAGTTTCTGCTAGGTCTATTTTTTTTTATTGATAGGAAGTATTATAATTTCCCTTCCTCCCTAGCCATGCCAGGTAGTCTCTGTTTTACAGCACAAAGCAGGGGTATGCTATGAACTTAATTCTCACTTCAGCTGCCCAGATACTGGCATGAGGTTGACTAAAGTCTTATTTTTTTAGTATTGTGAGCTTTCATCTTTTTTGCTTCTTTATGGTTAATTTAATGAGAATTTGGTTGGTCCCATTTCTTGTAAAGGAAAGAGATTAGTTTGAGTAGCTCCTTTGGCTACTTTTTAATTATCTCAGATGTCACATTTTTTAAGATGAAATGGCTATAACTTATTCAAGAGGAAGAAAATTCTGTGATGTGCATTATAACTATAGTAGATCAAAGTTCCCATTTTTTTGCACTGTGCAGGTGTAGAAATTCTGTGACACAGGAGAATCCACCATGGGTAGTAAAAAAAAAATAGGAAAGCAAAATTACACTGCTTTCACTCATTTGCTTTGCAACATCTGTTTAGGTAGAAAGGCATTTTGCTTTCCTGTTTATTGAGGATTTTGGTCATGACAAGCCATGTCTATTTCCTTGGTTATGCTGAAAGCTTTGAGTCTACAGGGATTGGAGTAGCCTAAATAAATTGTACTGATGCCAGTAAATAGTGACTTTTTATCAGGGGCAGAGTGAGCATCTGCTTTTCCTAGAATTCTAGAGCCAAGTGTGATATCTGGCGACAGAGGGTAGAATTGGACTGACAGCTTAGTTTTTCTGCTGCCTGCATTAACTGAAGTTAGCTGTGAAAATAGCCCAACTTAATCAGCGTAGGCCTGTTTGTCATATCATTGTTTCCTGTGACATTGGCTTTCCGTCAGCACTCAAGACCTGAGTCAGTGCTTCCTTCTCCCTACCGCATACACACCTAGCTGACGGATCACCATCTTTACACAGAAATCTCTTAAATAAAAATCTACCTCCCTGCAAAGTCCTGTTTTGATAAAGAGACCATATGGATGTTTTGCTAATAATACTATGGATGTTTTGCTAATAATACTATGGATGTTTTGCTAATAATACTATCTCCAGCATACAACCGGCAATTTTTCTCTCTCAGGGAGAATGAAAGGGAGGGAAGTATGAAAGATTTTTGTTACTAGTTAATGAAGAGCCAAATTACTACTTCACAACAGGAACCAGAACCACCATAGACTATAAACAGAAAAAAGAAGAAAAAAATTACACAGTCACTCCCCTCCTAGTACCCAATCCATTATTTGGTAAATTGCTTTGAGATTGGGGTGGTTTAAACAGTTGTTGAAAAGGAATCTGATCCATGGTTCCTACATTCTAAATGATCCATCAATATCGAAAAGCCATAAAAAATAGGATAGATGTGTACATCTTCAGATGTAAGAACAACAAGAAAAATTCAGGGTAACATTGCTTTTTATCATGTTTTAAGATCAAGAAAATGGGAGTAGAGGGAAGTGGTGCTAATTTTAATTTAATTGTTGACGTAAATTCAGTAGCAAATTTCAGCAAACAATCATCTTAAAGAGGTAGATTTTGGACCTGTCCTTCTCTACAACCTATCTTTAAACATAATTGGAAGTTCTGTTTATCACCAGTGGACCTTCAGAAGGGAGACTGGAAGTCATCTGATTGTAGAAGTGGAATCTGACCTCATTTCTTCCCAATCAAGGAGTAACCATTATCTTTAACCCAACTGGAAAGCTGATTACTTTATTTTCTTAAGCGAGAGGGGACACTTGACTCAGATGCCTTTATTTTCATTGTAGAGATACTTAGCTGAGTCAGTAACCAGGCATAATATGTCACATCCTGGGTCTTTGAAATTTATTAACTCAGATACAAGAAGTCAAGAATTGTTTGTTCAGCTCAATTGCTCCAAAATATAGAACATTCTATTTGTTGTAATATAAATGGTAAGCACATCAGGCAACACAAATAGAGTAACTCAGAATCCCTTGTCTTAAGGACAAATTCTACCAGTGGAGATATACGGCATATCAAAGAGAGATGAAAGTTTTGTTTACTCTGATCACTTACATCAACAAAAATTTTATTTCTTAGATGTTTACATTTTTCAATACAATGCTATCTGTACTCTAGAGGGAATTATTTATTTGTTCAGAAAAACTTATATAAATTAACTAGAGAATACAGTTACTATCTAAGAAAATTAATGCAGCTGACTTCCTTCTAGAAGGAAGTGTTTGGGGGAGGAGTCAGAAGTTGGTAGACTAAGAAGAATGGTACAAGCATAATACTAAATAAAGAGAGAGAAAGCAAATGTGAGTGGGGAAAGTTTGTTTGGAAATGTCTGCCCTTCCATACAGTCACAAAATGTGCATTCCCTACTTTGAATAAAGCTCTGGGTTTCTTGTAATTTTCATGTTTCTATACCTCAGGTTTGTCACTGAGAAGCTAGTATTTTGTGAAGAATTATCTTATTGATTTCGGCCTTTTGGTATATTCATCTTGCATCTGTTGATTGCGTTTACTCTTAAATGATAATTTTGTTGTCATTGACCTCAAGAATGGGGTATTTTTAACACGAGATGTGAAGAAAAATGGAGGAGAGGCAAAAAGTTTATTATATATTTACCATTTGTAGAAAGTCATTTCACGTAGATGGAAAGACACACTATGGACTCTTACATTCAATGATGGGAATTACTCCAGGGTTGTGAAGAGGTTGTGAGAAGGAGGGATTAAAAGTAGTTAACTATTTTTTTTTTTTTTTTTTTTTTTTGCTGTACGCGGGCCTCTCACTGTTGTGGCCTCTCCCGCCGTGGAGCACAGGCTGCGGACGCGCAGGCTCAGCGGCCATGGCTCACGGGCCCAGCCGCTCCGCGGCATGTGGGATCCTCCCGGACCGGGGCACGAACCCGTGTCCCCTGCTTCAGCAGACGGACTCTCAACCACTGCGCCACCAGGGAAGCCCCAGCTAACTATTTTTTAAAAAATTTTATTGGAGTATAGTTGATTTACAGTGTTATGTAAAACATTGCACAAAGTGAATCAGTTATACATATATCCACTCTTTTTTAGATTGTTTTCCCATATAGGCCATTAGAGAGTATTGAGTAGAGTTCCCTGTGCTATACAGTAGGTCCTTCTTAGTTATCTATTTTATATATAGTAGTGTGTATATGTCAATCCTAATCTCCCAATTTATCCCTCCCCGCCTTACCCCCTGGTAACCATGAGTTTGTTTTCTACATCTGTAACTCTATTTCTGTTTTGTAGATGAGTTCATTTGTACCCTATTTTTAGATTCCACATATAAGCGATATCATATAATATTTGTCTTTCACTGTCTGACTTATTGCAGTCAGTATGACAGTCTCTAGGTCCATACCTGTATGTCACTTTGCTCAGGAATCTGTCTTTTAGCCATATGAATGTTGAGTGCACCAACTATAATTCTCTTGTATTGTCTTTTTGCACACTATCTGTGTGAGTCATATGTTGGTAAAATTTCTGGAGGGCATTAGTAGCCCTGACATCTTAGGACAACAGGCAAAATGACATCAGGAGAGCATGATACATTTGGTAAATGCCTTATGTAAACCAGAGAAAATGATAGAGGCAAAAATTTTCATTTCTTGAGGCTGTGAAGTTACTACATATTTCATGTCATGGAATAGATAACATAGGAGGACAGGAGGAAATTCGCTCGTTTCCACAGTGCCCCTTGAAAATAATTCATTGAATTGGACTTTTTGGAAACATGCACATATTCTATATATGTTTTTGCCAGACAAATTTAGCATCTTAATAAAGCTGTCATTTGGGAAATATACATATTGCTCCTCCCAGAGTGCACAGAGGTGTTGGTAGGTATTAAGAAAGGAAAACAGAGATGTGCCCTGAGGAAGTCTCTGTCTTGTCTCCATGCACATTTAGGTCTTCTGCACATACAAGCAAGTACTGGAAGAGGAGCATGGGGGACGGGGTACTGGATGTGGCTGGCATCTTAGAAGATTTATGAACTACTAAATTTAGAAATGTCATTTTGTTATTGCCAGTGTACTGCTGGGGTCTTTGTATGAGTCACTAAGAAAAAATAGCAATCACCTCCTTTGCAAGATCTAGTATGAGTAACACAAAATGGGTTCAATTAATCATTTTAACCACTGAATTCACTCTGGATAAACAAAGTGTGTATCAGATGATATGCCCCAGAAAGGTAGTCATCCTTACAAAATGCTACTCTCTGCAGCTATGCTCTTCTCATTATCGTATTGCAAATAGTTTTCTGAAAGAAAAAACTGTTCAAGCAAAATATTAAACAGCATTCATTTGTCATTTTCCTGCGGGGACTAGGCAGCAACCTGCTGTGGCTGAAAATATGTGGTCATTACGAAGCTGGTATTGAATTGTTTGTTTATCGTTAGAAGGGGAGAGAGGTTTCAATGATGCTACTTTTTGATTGGTAATTTCAGGCACTTCTGCTTTCTAGATGCGTATCCCCTGTCCAGACTTGATATTAATTGGTGTGTGTGTAAGCATGCTCTTTGTGTGTAAACATGCTCTTTGTGTGTATGTGCATGTGTTTTAATGTTCATATAATTTTCTGTGCCACAAGCTCTTTTCAACCTGAGGAGTGATGATGAGTTTCATTTTCTTCTTTGTGTGTGGTGTTTCATATCACAGTGAGTTAGGCTGCTTGCTTCTTGGAGAGCTGAGCATGGGCTATAAATGGACTGAGATAGGATGTCTAAGATGCCTTGCTTACTGAAGACAGTAAGGCTTCAGCTAGTGCATCAGAGAGAGAGTTCAATGTGGTTTGTTATCTTTTTTAAAACGCCACAGAAAGAAGCAGACTTTTTTTTTTAATTGCAGAAGAATCTTGGTTCGGTTTCTCCTCTTTCTCCTCTTCCTCTTCATTCCTCTCCTTCTCTTCCCCCCCATATTCTTCTTGTTCTTATTCTTCTCTGCATTGATACTGTACCCACAGGATTAAAGAGTGACCTGAGAAGGTAACAGTGTACACCCATCTACTCAAATCCCCAAGTATAGAAACTAGTTCAATTGCAAGTAACTTCAGATACCATCCTTACAGAACCCGTTTCATTATTTTATTTATTTATTTATTTATATCTTTATTGGAGTATAATTGCTTTACAATGTTGTGTTAGTTTCTGCTGTACAACAAAGTGAATCAGCTATATATTTACATATATCCCCATATCCCCTCCCTCTTGAGCCTCCCTCCCACCCTTCCTATCCCACACCTCTAGATCCTCACAAAGCATCAAGCTGATCTCCCTGTGCTATGCAGCAGCTTCCATTTTACATTTGGTAGTGTATATATGTCAGTGCTACTCTCTCACTTCATCCCAGCTTCCCCTTCCCCACCTGTGTCCTCAAGTCCATTCCCTACGTCTGCGTCTTTATTCATGCCCTGACACTAGGTTCATCAGTACCGTTTTTTTAGATTCCATGTATGTGCATTAGCATATGGTATTTGTTTTTCTTTTTCTGACTTACTTCATTCTGTATGACATACTCTATGTCCATCTACCTCATTACAAATAACTCAATTTCGTTTCTTTTTATGGCTGAGTAATATTCCATTGTATATATGCGTCACATCTTCTTTATCCATTCATCTGTCGATGGACACTTAGGTTGCTTCCATGTTCTGGCTATTGTAAATAGTGCTGGAATGAACATTGTGGTACATTACTGTTTTTGAATTATGGTTTTCTCAGGGTATATACCCAGTAGTGGGATTGCTGGGTCATATTGTAGTTCTATTTTTAACTTTTTAAAGGAACCTCCATACTGTTCTCCGTAGTGGCTGTATCAATTTCATTATTAACAACCTTTACCAAGTCCTTTATTCTGCCATTTAAACCTGTTTCCTTTATTATGTACTTAGAGAACCAAGAAATTTGTCACCATTTTCTGAAACACTCCTTACTCAAAGACTGCAAAATCACTCCTTTCAGCCTGTTTAACTGGAAGCAGAATTTCAGCTTCATTAACTTAATCTCTAAACTTTTAATCAATTTATGGCACACTTCTGAGCTTCTTTTGTAGTTTTCCAGAACTCCTTTAAGTCAGAGAATGTAGGACTGCACATATATTCCAGAAGGTACATACCTGGTACAAGTAAATGATAAATGGTAAAGTTCAAAATAAAAGGAGTCCAATTTATATTCTCCATTCTTCTATTATCACATATGCCAGGCAGACTATGCTTAGTGGAGGTGAGGATTTGCTAGTCTGAGAGTTTGGTAAGGGGGCACAGTTTGCCTGCTAGGAAAGAATGCAACATTAGAATAGAGTAAAAAAAAAACATGGCTGTCCCTGGATGCTACCCTGTTTGTTTCATATTTAGAAAGGAAAAAAAAGTGCAAATTTTGATGAAGAGCAGAGAGCAGTCTGTTTCATTGAGATTGTTGCAAATAACACTTACGCTTGGAGAATGTACTGAACCTGGATATGTCCTGATAATACTGATTTGTAATCCTTCCCATTAAAAAAAATCTTTTGAGAGAATTAGGCAAGGACAGCACAGCAAAGTGCAGGGACTTTTGAGGAGAAGAGTTACAGCCCGATCAAAATCTCTCTTGTTCAATAAACTATAAAGTTGTTCTTCCAGGCAGAAAGGAGGCAATTGTAGGTTTTATTGCTGTCTGAATGAAGGGGCTTTAATTGCTCAGATATACTGCTATGCTTGTTTGCCTCATTAAGTGCATTAACAGTCTGATCCTGTGGTGGGGAAAAGCAGAAAAAAAATTAAATGGGGGTAAAAACCATGAGTTAAACAATTAGCTTATAGCAAAATACACATAAAGTGATTGATTTTGACCTGATCTTTCCTCTCATTTCTTTCCTTTGTGTGCATGATTTGACTGTTTGAAAAACTTTACTCATTGCCTTACAAAAACATTGCTGACTATCCAACACCAGTAAATTGTAGTAATTGATACATAATAAAGATAGCAGGAACGATTTATTCAGTTCCTACTATGTGCTGGATACTTAATATATCTTATACAGTTACCTAATGTAATTACTGTATCAAATGTGTTAGTTACTTAATATATGTCATGCTCTGGGGTAAAGATACATATCTTATGATGTAGGCCTCCTCCTCTCTGTTTTACAGATGAGGAAACAAAGAAGTATAGAGAAGTTGAGACTTGCTAAAGTCCCATAGCACATCAGGGGCAAAGCTTAGTTTTGAATTCGTCTCAAAAGCCGGCATTCTTCCCAATATATCTCCATTTCTCTGCTTGACTTGTCAGATTTATCTTGCTGCTGCTGCTTTTTTTTTTTATTATCTTGCTTCTTAAAAAAATGTAAGAGAGTCATAGTTCTTCATCTATAACACTACCTCCAAGACTGATAAGGGTACTAAATTGCAATGACACAATTAAATATTTTTGGAAGTGTTTTTCTATCAGAGAAGCCCAGAGAGTGTTATTTTAAAAAAGTCAGAGATAAGCTAGAGCTGAGGCTTCTGGTATTTTAATGACCAATATATTATGAGCACCATGTCATCATAGACTCTAAGAAGTTATCACAATCATTATAGGATTGTTGCAGTTGTTGGTTTTAAAATAAAATGCAAAGTTTCATCTCTTTAAAATGTGATTAATATGTTTCACTTTTTTATTATAATTATTTATTAGGTTCTTATACTATGTTCTTGTGTTTCTCTTTTTTTCTCTCTTGGGCATTTTATGTGAGCCACAAATTTACAGGTCTGTGTCTTACTGTACTTTATGCTTGGGTAAGTTAGGTCAGGGTGATAACCCAAGGGAATATTAATAATCCTTGTTTTAACAAGGCTAAATTTATACCATTGTTAGAAGTTAATTGCTCTGTTATACTCCTGGTGCCCAGGATTACTGAGTACTAAGGGATAGTGGCTTGGGAACAAAGGTTTTCCATTCTTGCAAAAGTTACCTCTTTAAAATTCATGCGATTGTCAAGGAGCAGATAATTTCTCTGAAATAGTTGACTATCTATTGCACAAAAATGAAAGGTGATTTATGTAGGTGCTAGATAATAGTCATATGGAGCACAGATAAGAAAATGTTTGTAAATTTATAAAGTACCAGAATCTAGATGCCTATGTGACCTAGGAAGCACTACTATTTTATCCTAAAACTGCACACCAGTGGCCCTTTGTCAGAAAAGCTGTAACCATTGACAAGATTCACCTGCTGGAAAACTTTCTTTGCTTTGTGAGAAGAAGAAGCAGAAAATATTTTCACTTTAAGTCTCTCCATGCTTTCCTGGAAGCTGAAAGGGATCTGCCTGAACTTGAACTTAATTGCGTGGGACCAAGAATATGAGTTAGGGTTGGGAAGAGGGACAGTCACAAAACCAGACAATGATAGCAAGATAATCATTAGATAGTGTAACCTGCTGGAACCTCTAGGACAGTCACCTAGTCATCTGTTCCCATTGAAAGTGTAATTAGAAGTGTTCTGATTGGTTTGCCACTATTTCCTCATTCAATCATTAGGTCGTAAGTAGAGACCAAGGCTTCATTGACTTCATTAAATTTCCTCATCTGAAAAATAGGAATAATCAAATCTACCTCTCAGGATCCTTATGCAAAATTTTTAAAGAAATGTTTGTAAAAGTTTCTAATATATCATTCTTAACAAGAATATAGCACCTACATGGAATATGTGCTGCTGTGATTCCCTGGACCCTGCTCCCCTAGATTATAGCAATAATTCTTTTCTTCCTAAACTTTAGTGAGACTTCAGACTCTTCAACTTAGAGCTCCAGACAGTAACTGTCAAATGACTGGAGCTTTGAAACCTATTGGCCATCCCTGTCCTAAATCTTAATGAGTGCAATATAAAAAAGTGTTTTCTTCCTTTCCCTTCTCTTTCTTATTTCCTTCATTCTTACTATCCTTCCATAGGGTCTTCCACCATGTTATGTATATACATTTTTTAGTTACTCAATAATTCAATAAAACTTACTACTCTTAATGTGCATTGGGTTGTATGATAAATACTATTGGTATTACCATGGCTCAAGGGGGGAGTGGTAGAGCAGCTAGAAGTTGTAGCTAGACTGCTTTGATTCATGCCCTAGCTTTACCATTTTCTGGCTGCATGGGAAAATTACTTAACTCTCTCTAAGCCTTAAATTAGAAGGTACAATGTACAATATATGATGTACAATGAGGATAATAAGAGTTCAGTCTCTGTATCTAGACTTCTGGGTTCAAGTCCTGACTCTGCTATTTACTTGCTGTGTGAACTTTGGTGAGTTATGAAACCTCTCTGTGCCTTGGTTTTGTTATCTGTAAAATAGGTTACTGTAAAAACTAAATGAGATAAAACATAAATTATGTTTAGAAAAATGTCTGGCACATATAAGTGCTCAATAAATGTTGTCCTTATTGTTTTTATTACTATTATTACATGTCTCATTTAGATCACTTAGGAAATACATGCAGATAATAAATATTTAATCTGTGTTAGTCATTTTATTATGCGATGTGTTTCCGCCTTCAAATTAACTGACATATACTTAAATAAAAAAGTCAGTAAGGGATAAATATTGTAGACACAGTACATAAAATAGACACTTTGTGGGTTTAGTGGTGGGGACTATCATTTAAATGAAATGATAGCTAAATTAAAAGAACTGAAAATGCCAACTATTGGCGAAAAGGTGGAACTACTGGAACTCTGGTATGAGTGTAGAATTGAACAATTTTGTTGGAAAAAATATTCAACAGAAATGCTCAGTATATAAATAAAGTTCAAACTTCCTGTGCCCTATAATTCAGTGAGTTCACTCTTAGGTATATATATATATATATATGACTAATGAGTGTATTTTATGTACAGGGATGTTAGTAACAGCTTTCTTTAATAATAATTAAAAACTGAAAACAACCCCCCAAAAACATCAAAATGGAAATGCGATAAGAAAAATATGTGGAATATATATACAAAGAAATATTATACAGTAATGAAAATGAAAAAAGTATTGACAAATTCAACAGTATAGATGACTTTCAGAAATATAATATTGAGTAAAAGAAGCCAGATAAAAAAGAACACATACTACAAGATTCTTTTTATATGACATTCCAAATAGGCAGAACTACCTGATGATATAAAGATAGAGACTGTCTTTGGAGAGGGCTAGTAGTGCCCAGGAAAGTACATGAGAAGGATACTGGTTATGTTCAATTTACTTATGTGGATCATGTTTTTAAAATTGTGTTACTTTGTGAAATTTGATCAAACACACACTTTATATGAGTGTACTTTTCTTTATATGTTTTACTTCACTAAAATGTACCTACAAGTAAAAAAGAAGTAAAATGGAAAAGTCATTCATTACAACAGAATTTATCCAATGATAAGATTTTGGAAATGAAATGGCCTACGGCATTGGTTTTCAAAGTCTGAGCCTGAGTCCAGAATCTGTATCTTTAACTAACTGGCTTCTGCTATACCTCAAATAGTAATATATTTGATAAGTGTTTGGAATTTGTAAACGGAAGTTTACTTTTTTACAATAAAATTGGATAATCTTTTAATATTTTATTCAAATGGTGCAAAATCAAAACTTCAGGAATGAGTTTGATCTTCAAGAGACATTAAAACTTCTTAAGGCCTGCCCTTTTGGGGGTGGGAAAGTACAGTAAAAAGCCTTTAAAAAAACCCTCAAAATAATAGCCATCTAAATTAACATTAAGCTCATTCTGAGTGTATTTCAAGCTTATCAAAAACACATAAGGCCTTTACTTACTTTAAAGAGAATTTGTTGGAGTCTGAGGGTTAGAGGCCCTGGTCACAATACCCTTTGAAAGCTAGGATTGTTGCATTTGTCCATTAACTGTCACAGTCAGGCGAATGAGCACCAGAGGT
The DNA here is from genome assembly GCF_937001465.1 of Orcinus orca. Classification (NCBI taxonomy): domain Eukaryota; kingdom Metazoa; phylum Chordata; class Mammalia; order Artiodactyla; family Delphinidae; genus Orcinus; species Orcinus orca. The sequence continues at coordinate 49,645,848 of NC_064564.1, read as the reverse complement.
ACCCAGCTGAATAACGTGGGCGTCAAACATATTCTTTCCATCCTCACTGTGCATCACACCCCTGCTCCTGATCATCACGGTCTATTAACCCTGCTAGGACAGTGATTGCTCTTTTTTTCTCTGATCCTAAAGTGCCCAGATGGCAGACGCAGTTTATAATTCAATGGGATTTTTGCTGCATCCCCTGTCAGAAGTGTTTCCCCTTTGGGAACCAAGACCTCTAAACTTAGAGAGCCCAGAACTAAAGGTATAGGAAATGCAAATCCCCAAGTGGTTACTGGGAATGATTTAAATGATGCCACTTGGACTTCCAGCTCTTTGTTCCTAGACCAGTGTACTCTTCCTGCTGGGGGCACAGCTATATATAAAATGGTATTGATTCCATGCATATACCATAGCTTAGAGAATTGTGTTCTATCCTCCAAGCTGGCACTTCAGTTACCATGTTCTACCAGTTTCTGAATGGTGCTATATGTTATATGACTAGTTCATCCCATGGTCATGGGCTTGGCTTTGTACCTCCTTTGCTATAAATGGGTTTCCCTGGAAAGTCATTATGTTTCGTGGGATCCAGTACGTGACATTCCTTAAATCTTCAGGTAGTGGCACTGGCTGAGGACCTGCAGGCAGAAAAAGCAAACCCATACCTAAAAGATACATTTATTCATATCAAAATAAGTTACTTATCCTTCCAAAAATTTGTCACCAAGAGTCCAACTGGTCTTCTTGAGGGATGCTGCTGTACTGGGAGACTCAGCACTGGACTCTATTGATGACAATTGGATATTCAGTATTGACAGTAGCTAGATCAACATTGGTATGCTAAGTGAATTCTAAGGTGTTGGACCCATATGGAGTCTCCATCCTTGTACCCTTGGCCGTTCCATATGACCAAAATGCCAACAATGGGGTAGCCAATGATAGATCTTGGCATCACTGGCCAAATTGTTATGTCTTCTTAGTTGTTCAGTGCTTCTGCCAGATGGCTGCTCTCTAGGGAATATTATCAAGTGATGCAAAAATCTCCATACTTCATGCTCTCTTCTGTGTTTTCATTGTACGTGCCTCTACCCCAGAACTCCTTTTGTTGTATTTTCTTCTGTTTCTTCTTCTGGGCCCCTGATCACCTGTCCAAGACATTTGCTACTGTCTTTGAATCCATATACATTCTAAACTTTGTTCCTTTTATTTCTACACAAAATGTATAACGAGGTGCCCCATCTGAGACTCTGTTCATTGGGAGGATTTTCCCTCACCACTCTTTTTCAATGTAATAAAAGAAGCTGTAATGCAGCTGCTGTCCATTTTCAGATTGTACTCATATACTGAGCTGACACTTTCATGAACCAACCTTGTGCTTTGTCTTCCTCCATATGTTGGGTATAAGAATCCCCTATATTGCTATAGATATGAGCTGGGAAAGATCTATATGCTGGAACATAGAACAACACTGGTGGATGACACAGGGGCCTTGGCAATATGCTTGTATAGTTTGCATGGACCCTCTGATCCTGCTTGAGCTTGTTACTGGATTTAGCACTTACAATCCTCAATGATAGTTGCAGGAGTCTTCTGACCTTACAACTTAGTGGGTTTGACAGTACCCAGCTCATGATCAGCAGCTGTGGCTCAGTTGTCATTTGGTGCCCCATTGTCATCCATGCCATCTATACCAGGCTCATTGGTATGCCAATAGTTCTTTATAAAAAGGCACATAATTCTGATGGCGTGACCTTGCTCCAGACCCCCAGCAATCTATGTTGTGATTCTCTCATTGGTGCCTGCCATCATCTCTACATGACGTCTTTTATCATCACTGATACCTTGAATGCCATAAGGTCTTCCAGGTTGTAATGCCCAGTGACAGAGTCACTAGCAATGCACCTCTCATCGCATCCCTAGCTGGCTTACATTATAACTTAACTCTGGTTATAGACCGCTGGCCAAGAAGGAGGAGTGGGGAACACATGTTGTCTAAATCATCTTCAAGAAAGAGGGGAATACTAGATTTAAATAGAGATTTTTAGGGTGCTTCCACAAACTCAGAAGGTTTGGGGGAATCTGAAGATTATAGATATTCATGGACATCATCCCTAATGTCTCCAGCTTATTTGGTGGTATCTCATACTCTGCCAGCAAGGACCCTGACCTTGGGAAAGCAGGCCTTCTTTGATTGGGAGTTTTTGGCGTGGTACTCAACTGTATCTTCCTTCACTCTGTAGAAAATGAGAGCTTCTTCGTATGCTATCAAGAAAGCTCTCTCTCGCTTTCACACGTAGCTTTCTGTTAAATTAATGGTTCTTAGATTTTTGTTATCTTGTTCAGAACATCAGCTGAACATAATAGCTATCCAAAGCCATTGTTTTGTAATTACTATTTCACCAATATTTGTCAAACTCTTAATGCATCGAACCAGCTAATACATTCCCTTACAGCAGCACATTGTTCCAATTTAATGCCAGTGCAAGTTTTAACAATTAAATAGGCACCTTGTTCCAGTGTCTATATGTACCGTGAACCACTGATGATGGTGCCATCCAGAAGGCAAGTGATCAAGCTCTACAACCCAATCCTAGAACCTGCTTTCTTTGTCTATTCCTTGTAGCAACTGTTACAGGTTCAGATCCCTGAGAAGCACTCTTAGAAAGGGAGTTTGGTGTATAGAAATTTTTACCAAGAATTGCCTTTGGGATCAAAACTTGTGGAAGAGAGGGTAAAGAAGCAGAATTAAGCAGAAGGAGAAGTTGCTCTGTGATGCAATCCCAATGACAAAATTGGCCAATCACATTGGGCACTCTTGAGAATGTTCCTTCATACTTGTCCCAGTTGTACTGAGAACACGTGGACTTTAGACTTTCAATGATTAGTCATTGTTTGTGTGATGCTTTAGGAAGAAGGGTGACCTTGGATAATGTGGCAGTCTGCCAGTAAGGCAATTCTGAAAGGAGCAGACAGCAGAAGTTCTGTTTGCCAAGTGTTCCTATGAGCTGGGCAACAAATCCTTCAACATAGGCTCTACCACATTAGTTTAAAAGCACTCAGTCTAACAGTGAAGGTGGACATATGGAAGAGTAAGTATTGCATTCATTTATTTATTAACTTTATTCTGCTCACCTCCACAAAAAGGTTTGATATACTCTACTAGAAGGCAAAGAGATTACAAAACATTAAAACACCCGTAAAAGAAAAAGAGCTACCTGATAGGGTGAGGACAGGGGAGTAAATTTCTTGAGCATGAACGATAGCTCTGACTTTTAGCAAAAGAAAGTAGAGAAACACAAAGTCTTGCATGATTTTTATTAGCTAAAAATAGGAATATGATCCATTTTCCTGGGAAACTAACATTTTCCTGACTCTGAACACTAAGACATTATTATGAGAGTCATTATAAAATGCTCTGGACAATATTCTGGATTGTAACTTCAATAACAGTTTTATAATGATAGCAAAGCTTTTCTATCTATAATTCTTTCACTGAATTTTTGAAGTGTATTTATTGTGCTAATTGAAAGAAGATTCATGTGCTTTAAAAACAAAGAGAACATAATGACCAAGGTTGACATCTTAGAATGCGAATTGAAGAGTATGACTGGTAATAGTTGGAGAAGTAATTTGTGGAATGTAAATTAGGACACTGCTCCACCAATCAGACTTATCCAAAACATTTTCTTTAGCAGCTAAGCAACTAATATTTGATTCTTAAATTTCACCATCATAAGATGTATTCACATGTGCGTTAGTGTATGTGAGTGAAAGAAGTTATACTTCAGCATGAGATTGTTTACTAATCTCTTTAAATTTAACTTGATTTATTTTGACTTAATACAGTCTACATTAAAATTGTGTGATTAGACAGGAAATAAAAAGATGTCCAAAATGGAGTATTATTTTCAGGAAATTATATTCTCGTAAGAAGAGTAAGGTACACAAATACAAATGTGAATAAATTCACAACACACAAAAGATATTAAAGTTATCAAAGGAAAAAGAGATAATACTAACTGGGGATATTATTAAATATTTTAGAAGGGGGCAGCATTTAAAATAGGCCATGAAGGATCCCTGATAATGTAATAAGCCCTCAATAAATGTTACCTAGTATTACTAGTTCAGTTTTTCCTTAACTTATACCTAGCAGAATACAAATGTGAAAAGTTAGGTAACATTAGCTGAACATAGTACTTTTGCAGATTTAATCTCATTTTTACCTCAAGGCAACATCAAAATGGTGAATCTTATCTTCATTTTACAGTAAGAAAGAAAAAGGAAGGAAGAGAGGAAGGGAGGATGAGAGGAAGTGAAGGAGGAAGGAAAGATGATGGGAAGGAAAGGAAGAAAGAAACTGAGTCTCAAAGAGATGAAAACAGTCTTCCCAGGACATATAGTTAGCAGACTTGAGACCAGGGATCTGAATATAAGTATGTCTGTCCATAAAGCCCATTTTTGTTCACTACAATTATCTATTACTACTAGGAATTGCTGTCAAATTATGGAACATTATTCCAAATTATTTGCTGTGAAGAGAAAGGAGTAATTGTTTAAGAATACATAGTATTGCTAAAAGAAGAGAGTAATGTGGGAGGGAGTTAGCTGGGTTAAAGCAGTGTAGATACTCTGCTTGGAGGAAAGGAAAGACAGTTGTAAAAGAGGAAGTATAAAGTAGGCAGAGACTAGAAACTAGAGTCCCTTGCTTCACAATTTTAGTCTAACTAACTATTTTTTAAATAATATGGTTGTTGTTTTTTTACATTTCAAGGCGGTTATGTAACTAGATTTCTCCTGACCCAAATATAGTTTTCTGGTTTCAGTGACAGAAGAGGTCATTACATTTTGATGATAGCTCAACCACTATGCATTTAAATAGATCAATAACCCAGGAGGATTCAAGACTTCAAGGGCTTAGGAATGAAGCTCTCCATCCTTGGTTGTCTGTCAAAGTCATCCTAGTTTACTGATGGTGCCAAAATATTGTTTTCTTTCAGATATTTAGAGACGGAATGAAATTAGATTGACAATTTCAATGATTTACCCAAACCACAAATACTCCTATTATGAAAAGGATCTAGAAGAAAAGGTTTTACATTCATCAGTAATTACTAAATCAAAATAGTTCTCGCACTTGCTATTATATAGTGATTGCTTCATCTCTATGTGCTTTAAAATATTGGGGATTTTAAATTACTGATATATACATTCCTTGTTATTTACTTAGATAGGATGAATGCTGAAAATTGTTCTTCTAGGAACTTGCAGACTTCTCAAGGTTAGATATTGATTGTTGAACATTATAGCACTTAAATTTTTAGATCTGTAGGGTTTCAAAGGGTTTTTGCAAAAGAGAAAAAAGTCTGAGAAGTAGGTCATGAAACAACAATAAACAATACCCCACGAGATGCTACAGTTGCCAGATAGACTGAAAAGGGGCAGAAAATGAGGGAGGGACCAAGAAGATAGAAACAGAGATGAAGGTAGGCCCAGTGGTCAGCACTTCAAAAAGAAAATAAAATACCTGACTTTGAATATTTATATATTATGACATATGTATGTGCAAACTCTCAACTTAAACTTACTATTGAAGTCTTATACATTTATGTGAAATAAATTAATGGTATTTAAAGCCAATTGGAGCTTACAATTAAGTCAATTCAGTGATTTTATAGAACCCTTTAACAATTGGATAATATTTAATATATCATAGATATAATCCTGGCTACAAGTTTACTCTTTGATCTACCAAAGTGAAAGTACATTGCCAAGGAAACTCCATTCTAGCAAGAGGAATCCTATTCTGATCTATTGATCCATTAACTATCACAATGACAATTAGCATAATGGGTTTAAATATCCTTCACAGAACTTTTCAATAGATTTAAGCTATTTTATCCCTCTAGAAAATATAGAGTGTTTGGAGTTAACCCAAAAGGCAATATATTAAATGGAAATTCATACCCATTAAAGGTCCAATGCATTCCAGGTATGTATTCTTTTTCCTTTCAAACCCCTATATTTGTTAATCATGTAATCTGAGATATTTATTTCAGTACAAAACCACTTAGGCAATCTAACCTTGTAAATTAGCTACTTCTTCCTTAACTCTGTACTTCCTCTGCTTAGTAAAGCATTTAAATACCAGACATGGTCATCAACCACTAATTCCTTTTCTTAGTACTGGGTTCACTAAGAGAAACCAATATTGAGTGAAGAAATGGCTCAGCATTAATTACTAGAAATTGCTATCAATTACTAAACATTACTACAAATTACCTGCCGGATGGACAAGTGCTGTTTCTGGTAATACAAATTTCAATGAGTAATTTTACTTATTTCTTAGACTACCCTTTGGGCACCATTGGCTCCTCTTCGGGCAGTCTCAGCAGAAAGCTAACTGGCCAAATGAACTCAGAGATTCAAATTCTGTCTTCAACTTGGAGGACCATAATTGAGGAAAACGGGTGCATCTTATAGAAGTCGTTTTTTGGTTCTTCTCCAAAGAAAAATTTTTTATTGATTGAAATATAAAATTATAAGTATCCCTTTTCTTAATCTTCCAAGCCTTTAATAAGCATAGTGAATTATTTAATAAAGGCAGCCTGGCATGGTGGAAAGATCTGGAAGTTAGGAGCCATGGTTCTAGTTACATTTCTTTCACTGCAAGGTATTAAACCTAAGGAAGTACAAGGTACTTCCCTTCTTTGAGCTCTAGTTTTTCCATATGTACAAGGAAGAGTATATTATTAACTCTTTTAGTTATAAATGAAAGTAGCCCAATTCAAAATGATTTGAGCATAAAAAGGTAATTTACCTGTTCAGGAAGCCAAGCTTCAAGAACGGTCAAAACAAAGAAATATTAACAGAATACTCTCCCTGTATCTTTGTGTGTGTGTGTGTGTGTGTGTGTGTCTGTGTGTGTGTAAGTAACCACTATCTCTAGCAGCTGTTTATTAGTCTATGTTAACTTCATTCTCAGGGAGGAACTTACATTTGGTAGTCTTAAAAATATATAGGTTTTCTTACAACCAAGATTCCTAGCCTTAAAGTTACCCCCAGATCTTTGGAATTTAGTTTCACTAATCTCTTTTGGGTCATGTGCCCTTTCCCGAATAAATTACTACAGATAGATAGATGGAGTATGCTGATGAGTTTGCACTGAATCACATAACATGCCTTTAATTGACCATGAAGGGTCGGTATTGTTAGTCTCACCTGAAACATGTGGGCTAAGAGTAGAAAGTCTCTGCATTCCTTGGGAAAATAGAAGTCCTGCTATGAGATAAATGTGGAGTGAATGCTGAGCACACAGTGTAACAGATGTACATTGCAAAAGGCCTGGTAGATTTTCATTCTTTCATTCTCTTAATTATTCTCTTAAAGAATTGTAATACAAAAGTGGTCAAGGCTGATCTCTCTATCTTCATCCAGCTTACAGTAAATGGATAAGAGATACAGTAAAAAAAAAAAAATTATAAAGCCAAATAAGTATATGTAAGACTCTTTCCATACCTCTCATTCTGTGATATTTAGCATGGCACTCTTTTCACCATTTAACAAAATCACATCTCACTTGCCTATAGTGTTATTTCTTATTTCTTATGGATTATTGGCCTGTGGGCCATGCTAATTTGTATTGCTGTTTTCAGTCTCTGGGTGGAGTCTTTTGCCCTGAAACTGCCCTCTATTATATGTGATCCAGGACTATTCAGAGAAAATGATTTCAATTCCCAAAGCTTTCATCCTGGTATCATTTGGAATAAAACTGGAGCCAAGCAATTGTTGGTATCTTGGTAACTAAACAACTAAGTTCTTTCTTTTCCTCAGAAATTGACATTGTTTGCATTAGCTGTTTTCTGAAATTACTAACAGAGTTTATTGACGTTTTTGGGAAAGGGTGAACTACATAGATTGCCTTTTTTGTATTTTTAGGAAGGACCTGGAGTTTTCTATTAACATTCGTTTTGGAGTTTCACCCCGTGTCTTTGGTTCATTGAAGAGTTGCTAATTATTTTTATAATTTTGTAATATTTATGATTCTGTGAATTTTTATGTTGGAAAATGTATAATTGGTAAGTGCTTTTGCTAACAAGCATGACTGGGTTATAATCTTTGTTTTTTAGTCAGTAACAAATCACCAAGCAGATTATTTGAATTTCCAAAAGTGAGTGGGAAAAGATTTTATAAACATCATCATCTTCCTTGTCAGAGTAAGATCATGGGGACAAATAATAACCCTGATTATCCAGTAGAACTTGGGTACTGATATTTCCAACTTTTGATGAGGCAGTGGGAGCTTAGTGAGAGATGGAACAAAATGATAATTTGGTTGATACAGAACAATCTCCTAGTTGGTACTTGGCATATAAGAATTGACAGATGTATTTGGAACTGAGAGTTAATAGAAATAATAAAAATTACACAAACTTCAAGGAAATTCTTCAAAGAAGGGATGTTTGAGCCAAGACTGGCATGGATTCTTCCTGTATTAAGAGGATTCATAGTTGGCACACATGTACCTTTTTGAGCATTTGTAATAAGTACATCCTCTGGTCAGACAGATTTCAAAAGGCATCTTTCTTTTGGTTAGACACAATCACATCAAAAATGTCAGCCCTACTCACTGCCTACAACTGAGTGAATAAAATCTTGGCGTGTGGATTTTGAATCTTGGTTCCAATGCTTAATTGTTAACTTAGTGATCTTGTGCTAATTACTTTCACAAGAATCACTTTTTTTTCTACTCTGTAAAATGAGTATAACTGTATTTAATAAATCATGCACATTGAAGAGATAATGTAGGTAAATTGTTTTGCACAAGGCCTTCCGTAATCCAGACCAAGAACTTAGTGAATATTAACTCTAATTTTATTATTTTGTTATTATTAGTAATAGTAGAGGTAATGGTAGTACAGTACTATTGGGTTGGTCAAAAAGCTCATTCGGGTTTTTCATAACATCTTACGGAAAAACCCGAACGAACTTTTTGGCCAACCCAATAGTATTGCCTTATCTTCGTTTCTCAGATCCAGTGTCAAATTTTTTTTTTTTGCCTTGCCTTTGTCCTATTGTCAACATTATGACTGGGTATCTTAGTCATTTCTATTGAGAAGGTAGGAGGAATGAAGTGAGACTAAAGCTTGGTAAAGAAGAAGAAAACCTGCAGGGACTCATATTAATTAGGATAAAGGTTGTATGGTCAGTTTTGTGTAAAGTCTACAAAGTGGTCTTATTTTTGGTTTAATGCATCATGGTCAGAGTGGCCTTGTCTTACGTGAGTGCTCTGTGAAATTGCTTAAGTTCAAGAGAACAATGCCATAATCTTTCTGTGAGTTCTAGGCCAGCTTCTGGCAACACCAAGACCTGTCTGGTAGTACCATGACTGCCTTTGGCTGGGAGAGGTTGCTTTTATCTTTCTTACTTTGCAGAAGCCCACATTTTTGTGAGCCGTTAACCATTAAAATCATGTTCAAGGGATGACCAGAGTAGTGAAAGATTTTTGAGCAATATCTTAAAGAAATATGTTATTTAACACTGAGAATTGAGGATTTTCACCCCAGAGAAGTGGAATAGCTGAGTTTGACTGACAGCTATCTCAAAATATGTGAAGATCAGTCTCATATATGAAGTATGTCCAGGGTCACTACTAAGACAGAAGTTTCTCAGAGTAAGAAAGCCCTTATTTATTTTTTAAACTGTTAGACTTATAAAGCAGTGGAATGAATATTTCTTTTTCCATGATGGACATGTTCATATAGAGTCTAGATAAACTGTCTACCAGGGTTATTGTGGAATGACAGCCCTATGGCAATAATTGGACTGGGTGACAGTGTGTGTCTTAAATTCTCTGTTTCCAGAAACGAGGAAGGTGACAGAAAGTAATAAACTCCTGGTTGACTGGGGCTTAAACTCAGATTTTTGTTTTATTTCTTTAAAACAAAAAATTGTCCATTTCTCTCAACTTCTAATCTGAGTTCTCCATCTGCCTTTCTTTGGGTAGATGTAGATGATGAATTGTATTCAGGAATTTTTAATTCTTCTGCGCTAACAAATGCACTGGCATTTCCTTTGCCAATGACGATACTGCAAATTCATGCTTGTCCAAGTTCCATTTCCTTACTGAAGGAAAAGCCTGAAACAGTCCAAGCAGTTAAAACTACCAGAACCATTTGATTAAGCTGTCAGTAAGCTTTCCAGGAACTTTGTGGTTGGCTTAATTGGGGAGAGTAGCGTTTTTCCTGCCCTGCCCTTTGATTCTCTGGGAATAGGTGACCTTGTGAATCATTTCTTGATCAGTCATTATAAGATTTCCAGGATGCCAGCAAACAGGAGTAAGGGATCTTGAGAGGAAAATTTGAAAGTCCTCTTCTCAACTGATAATTCTAAATAATGCTGGGATTTAAATCTCTCTCTTTCTTACACTCTAAGTCTTAAAATAAACATTAGTTCAAGGATTTGGAGGATGCTGATGAGGTCTCTTGTCAAAAAGTCTGTTCTTATTGTCGAACAGGAAGTTGACAATGGGGAAGTGGGAGCAACTCTGGCAGAGCTGGTTAATGGAGGGCTTAATGAATCTGACCTTCTTTATATTTGCTTTGGCCATGATAGAAACTTTCATTTTTATTTAACTGCTTTCCTTCCTATTCTATCCATATTTGTGTTCCTTCCATTCCCATTTATGAGGCTACTGAGACAAGAACTGACATTCAAGAGGACATTATGGTCTATTATTAAATGACATTCTGTGATGGTTCTTTGAGTTCTCTTCGTCATCAACCACACCGCTGAGAGGGAATTGAACATAACCAGGTATATACACAAGTGACATTCGTAAAGCCCTCTATCTGAAAGGATGCCAGTCTCTTCATTGTACTTTGCACAATGCTTAGCAGTAGGTGCTTTGTAAGTGCTAGTTAAATATATGTTAGAATTCTCTGCATAAAGAATATTTTCACTCTTTTGTTTTTATTTACAGTTGTATTTGTAAGTTTATAAGACTATTTGAATAACTGCATATACTTTTCCTTAGACATCCCTAACTTTTGCTTTTTCCTTCAAAATTTTAAAATACTGTGTTAATAATGATGCCATGAATACTCTTCTATTAATAAAGTCCAAATACATCATTGCTATTTGGAGAATTAAAATGTTTGCTTGTCTGTAGAGCAGTCAGACTGGGAGTCATTACTGAGGAACATCAAGAAATCTTAAATCAAACTGCTTAATTTTCACCAGCCATAAAATTAAATGACAATATTTTCTGTATTCCTCAGGGCTGTTAAAAAGGGCAACTAACCAAATAATAAAGCACTTGGCACTTGCTATTTAAAATTCCCGAAATCAAGCTTATCATGATTATCCAAGCAGGCAGCTGTGGAATGATGATTAAGAGTGAGGACTTGAAAAAAAAAAAAAAAAAGAGTGAGGACTTGGGTTTAGACTAACCAGGGTTCATATAACATGTGACCTCAGATTTCTCCCTGTGCCTCCACTTCTGCAGATGGACAGTTTTACCAATTTCACTGATATTAAATGGTATAACATTTTAAGGTATTTAGAACAATACCTGGTACATGGTAGATGTTCAAATAACGTTAGATAATGACAATATATAAGAAAATATTTTTTAAAACACATCATATAGCTAGAATGAACCCTCTTTAGAACAGCTGCAGAGATGTGGCACCCAAACAATAACAGCAGCAATACAGAGCTGGTAATTCAGTTCTCTCTGCAGACTCCTAGAAACATCATACATCATGCTCAAAACTAACATATCTATTAGAAGAGTTGTGACTACCATAATTAGATCCCTAGTGTCTATTATTGTAGGAAAAAAAAAATAGATTCGTCCTATCCAGAAAATGTTACTCAGCATGGAAACGAAAGACCAAATGTGGTAAATGGAAGCAAGTGCCTTGTGACTTTGACAAGAGAGAGCATAAATAGTGACCAAAGACAGCATCAACTAGAGAAGTTATTCTGGGTTCTCGGAAGAATTGAACTCTGACCAAGGTGGAGACTTATCAATTAGAAGTGAAATGAATGTGCTATAGGACAAAACTTGAAGGGATCAAATTCAAGCTCCTAAGGAAATTACACCTTTTAACAACTGAAGCTGAGATTTATCCTGTTTTTCTCCTTCAGCCTGACAACAGGAAGCAAAATTTAGAAGGACATCTTACTTGTATAACCTCTCACCAAGTCGATTAAATTGAACCTTGATAAGCGAAAGAGGCGAGAAGTTCAGTACAAACACCAAACCACTGTAAAGAACAGCAGAGAGGGAAATGGAGAAAGTGAAAAAGAGATACAGTATTTTGAAGTAAGAAAAGGATAGAAAGGAATAAGGGATATAAGAATGAAGGGAATGAAATAAAAGATTTTTTTTTTCTAAAAGACACTCTTAGTAGCATGGAGAATGACTCTGATGATGAAGGGGAGAATGACTGGGAGAACATGAAAAAAAGAACTTAAACCTACATATTCCACCTGTGCAATTGTACCAAATTGATCTGTCAGATTTTAAAAGCTAAGGGAAGTGTGCTGTAAGGGATTCACTAGGGGGTATGTATGTGAGTCAGTGGTGATTCGCAGCGTCAGTGGGATATTAGTGAACTGTGCTGGTTGGAGGTCCCATCTCTTAGATTATTCATAAAGAATCATGATCATTAAAAGTCCCATGGTTTTAGGTTAACATAAAGGAGTTAAATTTGTACCTTGGGCAGATTCCAACAAAGAAATTATGTCTATGTCCTGTGTGATGTGTGTGTGTGTGTGTGTGTGCGTGTGTGTGTGTGTGTGTGTGTGTGTGTGTGTTTTAAATAAACTTTGTGTTGAAGCCATGGAAAAAGATCCCGCTTTATTTGCTTGACTGGTCAGGGTATTTTTTTTCTCTTTTTGATGTTTTATTATTGGTAAAGGCAGAAATTCACAACTAAAATTGCACTTCTAAAGAATAATCTTCAAAAACTCTTTTTGTGATATTTGGGTCTAGTCCCTTTGGAAAGATACTAAAACTAGAGTGACTATTGCTCTTTTCAAGTATTTTAAGAAATTAGACAGGTTTGCTTTTTTACTATGTAAAAATACTTCTAATAAAATCTGATCCTAGAATTTTTGTTTAAAATGATGCTAGAGAATTTAAATCATATGTTTATATTATAAAATAAGTGAAATTAGTTGATAATATTATATAGATTTTCTTGGTTTAATTTTAGTTACTTGCCAAGCTCTTCCAAATGGACACTCATTCATTCATTTATTCACAATTCAAAATATACTGCACTGTGTTAGGCCTTCAAACTGAGGAAAAGGATGATTTAGGGACAATCTCTGCCCTTTAGAAATGCAGAGTATCACAGATATTGATAGAAGTAACTGCTGAGCTCCTATTTTTGGTAATAGTATGGATGATATGCACAGAGAAACTTCTGAAAAAGTACCTATAAAATGTGTAATGCAATATAATGATTTCAAATATGTGGCATAATGCAAATGAAATCCTCAAAGGACACAAATGCCAAGAAATAATACATAGGGCTAAGAGAATGCAGGAGTCAGCTTTATCTCTGGAGATATCAATAATCTATGGAGACCCAGAGGCAGGATTTTAATGGCCCACATGCCCATCACAGGGGAAAAAAGTCTGGAGCCTAAGCAGGCCCCAATAAGAATTCATAATGGAAAATTAATGATAGTTAAAATAATACCTATCAAAACTTTGAGAAGGAGATAAAGTGATTTTTGAGGGAAATTTATAGCATTCAATGTTTATTGGAATAAGAGAAATGCTAAAAATTGTCATTGAAGTCAAGAAATTTTTAAAAATGACTAGGAACAAAAGCAAAGAAAGTATAAGAAATGAAACAATAAAGATAAGAGTTGAAATTAGTGGGGACAATACAACAGGGTTTCATCAAAGATAAAAGCTGGTTTTTTGCTAAGACTAATAAAAATGATAAACTTTGGGCAAGAATGATAAAGAGAAAAGAATAGAGAATGCAAGCCCAAGTGAATGATAGTAAGAATTAAAAAGGAGATGAAAATAAATATTCAGCAACCATTAAAATACATGAGATTAGTATGACTGACTTTATGTCAATAAATTTGAAAACTTAAGTGAAATGGGCAAATTTCTGATAAAGTGTAAACTACCCGAATGGACTCAACTTTTATAACTATGCTATATATGCATTGTTAGAGCATATAGATTATATATATTAGATTCTTTTAACCCTCATTTAATTTTAGTCCTGTAATAAATATATATGTAATACCCATCATCAGGTCCTTATGTTGATATCTTTTGATATTTTTCTGTTGTCTGAAGCTCATTCTAAAGTAGATTACCCAGGAACGGTTCACAGGAACACTTCCTGAGTTCTTGAGTGTTGAAAACAGTTTGTGTCCTTTAAAGTCTATTGCTGGTTACAAAATTGGGGGCTCACATTTTCTTTCCTTGAGTAACTTAAATACCTCACTCAATTTTCTTCTAACATAAAATGTTGCTATTAAAAAACCAGATAAGAATCTATATTATCTGTTTCTTAATTAAGTTCTTCATATTTGTATGTCCAAAAGAATTTTCTTTTCAAGTCAACTAATTTTACTAGGCAATATCTCAATGTTGATTGTCGTGCCTCAGTATTTTCAGATATACCATGGTGTACTTTTAATGTGCAATTTCTATTTTTTTTGAGATAAAATTCACTTAACATAAAATTCATCATTTCAGCCATTTTAAAGCATATAATTCAATGATTTTTAGTAAATTCATGAAGATCTATAATCATCTCCACTATCTAATACAGAATATTTTATCACCCCCCCAAATAAAACTGATAGTCATTAAGCAATCACTCCTCATAGCCCCTAGCAGCCACTAATCTGCTCTCTGTCTCTATGGTTTTGACTAATTTGCACTTTCTTATAAATGGAATTATACAATACGTGGAATTTTATGTCTGACTTCTTTTATTTAGCATAATGTCTCAAGGTTCACACGTATTAGAGCATGTATCAGTAGTTCCTTCATTTTTATGACTGAATGATATTCCACCATATGTACCTATAAAATGTTTTCTATATTTGTTCATCGGTTGATAAATGTTTGGGTCATTTCCCCTTTTTGGCTATTATAAATAATTGTGTTATCAACATTTGAGTACAGGTTTTTGTTTTAACACCTGTTTTCAGTTCTCTTAGATATATAACTAGGAGTAGAATGGTGGATCACATGTTAATTCTAATGTTAAATTTTGAGGCACTTCCTAAGTGTTTTCCTTAGCAGCTGCAGTATTTGGCATCCCCACTAGCAATGTATGAGGTTCCTAATTTCTCTACATTCCCACTAACACTTATTTCCATTTTTAAAATTATTATAACATTCTAATGGATATGAAGTGATATCTTATTGTGGTTTTAATTTGCATTTCCCTAAATGGCTAATGATATTGAGTTTTTTTTCATATTCTTATTGGCCATTTGTATACCTTCTTTGGAATAATGTCTATTAAAGTTCTTTGCCCCTTTTAAAATCTGGTTATTTTTCTTTTTTTCTTGTTGAATTGTAAGAGTTCTTTATATATTCTGGATTTTTACAAATATTGTCTCTCATTCTGAAGGCTGTCTTACCTTTTTGATAGTGATATTTGATGCACAAAAGTTAATTCTGTTGAAGTCCAAATATTCTGGATTTTTCTTTTGTTGGTTTTGTCCTTGGTGTCATATCTAAGAGTCCATTGTCAAATCAAAGGTCATGAATATTTACTCTATGTTTTCTTCCAAGAGTTTTATAATTTCAGCTCTTACACTGAGTTAATTTTTCCATATGGTGTGAGGTATGTATCCAAATTTATTCTTTTGCATGTGGATATCCAGGTTTCCCAGCACCACTTGTTGAAAATATTATTCTTTCCAAATGGAATGGTCTTGGCACCTTTGTCAAAAATAAATTGACCATAGATGCCAATTTTTTGTATTTTAAATTCTATTCCATTGATCTATATATCTATTCTTATGCTAATACCACACTGTTTTGATTACTGTTGATTTAAAGTAAGTTTTGAAATCTGGAAGTGTGAATCCTCCAAGTTTGTTCTTCTTCTTCAAGAGTGTTTTGCTAATTTGTGTCCCTGGCAATTTTTTATAAATTTTAGGATCAGCTTGTCCATGTCTATAAAATAGGCAATTGCGATTTTGATATGGAATGCATTGAATTGGTGCATCAATTTGGGGAGAATAGCTATCTTAACAATATTAAATGTTCCAAATCCATCAACACATGTGGTGTCTTTCCATTTATTTAGGTATTTTAAAATTTATTTCAGCAATATTTTGTAGTTCTCAGTCTATAAATCTTGCAACTTCTTGGTTAAATTTATTCCTAAATACTGTTGACCCTTGAAAACATGGAGATTAGGGGTGTTGACCTTCCTTACAGTGGAAAATCTGCCTATAATTTTACAGTTGGCCCTCTCTATCTGAGATTCTGCATCTATGGATTCAGCTAACCTCAGATCATGTAGTACTGTAGTATGTATTTACTGCAAAGAAATTTACTTTATGTGGACCTGTTCAGTTCAAACCTGTGTTGTTCCAGTGTCCACTGTATTCCACTATAGTAAGTCCCCTGCATACAAATGAGTTCCATTCTGAGAGCAGGTTCATAAGTCCAATTTGTTTGTAAGTCCAGCAAAGTTAGCCTAAGTACCCAACTAACAAAATTGGCTATATAGTACTGTACTGTAATAGGTTTATAATACTTTTCACACAAATATAGAAAAAACAAACACACACAAAAAATAAAGAAAACATTTTTAATCTTACAGTACAGTAAGAAAATCCCCTTGCCATTTCCTGCATCATGAATCTCATCAGTTTTTCAGTTACTTCTTCCTCTTGTCTCTCTTTGTCCTTTTTCTGGGCTTCTAGTTCCATCAGGTCTTCATTAGTAAGCTCCTTGTGTTGCACAGCAAGGAGTTCAATGAAGTTGTCCTCTTGCAGATGTAGCTTCAGCTTTGCGCTGAGGGTCACTAAGTTGCTGAAGACCTCTTTGGACTCCTGATCCACCTTCTCAAATCCATGAAAATCGTGAACAAACTGAAGGCAAACGTTCTTCCAAACCCCATTCATGGTGACAGCTGTAACCTCATGCCAAG
Organism: Orcinus orca; assembly: GCF_937001465.1. Lineage (NCBI taxonomy): Eukaryota > Metazoa > Chordata > Mammalia > Artiodactyla > Delphinidae > Orcinus > Orcinus orca. The sequence continues at coordinate 49,628,698 of NC_064564.1, read as the reverse complement.
CAGTCAGTGTTTTTTATGGCCTTGTAGATGTTATAGTCCTTCCAAAATTGTTGCAAGGTTGTTCCTGATTCACCACTCTCCTTTACTGCCTGATGAAAAGTGTGACATAAATAATATTCTTGAAAGTTGCTATAACTCCCTGGTCCATAGGTTGGATGAGCAACGTAGTATTCGGTGGCAGATGCACTACTTTGACGTTGGGATGAAAGTCATCCATGAATGGGGGGGGGGGGCCTGGAGCATTGTTGAGCAGCAAAAGAATGTTGAATGGGACATCCTTCTCCAAGCAATATTTCTCTATCTCTGGGATACAGTGGTGGAAAAACCCGTCCTGGAAAATGACCTGTGTAACCCAGGCTTTGTGGTTACTCTTCCACATAACAAGAAGAGAGCCCTTGGGTATGTTTTTAAGGGTTCTTGGGTTCTCTGAATGATAAACTAAGAGAGGCTTTAGCTTCATCTCGCCAGAAGCATTGCCACCAAACAAAAGAGTAGCCTGTCCTTTGCTGCTTTATAGCCTGGCTTCAACCTTTCCTCCTTACTGATGTAACTTAGGTCTGGCATCCTCTTCCAGTACAGTCCTGTCTCATCCACACTAAAAACCTGCTCAGGTAAATACGCACCTTCATCAATAATTTCTTGAAGAGTTTCAGGAATTTCCCGGGCAGCTACTGTACCTACACTCTCACTGCCTTGCCACTTACTTTTACATTGTGAAGGTTGGCTCTAGCCTTGAACTGATGAAACCAGCAGTGGCTGGCCTTAAAAGATGTGCCCTCTGATTCTTCCCCATGTTTATTCTTCAAGTCTTCATAAAGGCTTTTAGCTTTCTCTTGAATCAGCATTAAGCTGAGCAGGACTCGATGCTGATGCTGATCCTGCATTCACACGCTGAGAAGTTTCTCCATCTCCTCCATCACTTTTCCACACTTCTTCGATAGTATTGTTGACATCATCGGCACAGCAGACTGCACATGTTCCATGATCTTGTCCTTGTTCTTTAGAATCATATCGTTGGTTGAACAATTCATGTTATAAGAACTAGTGACGCCTACCATCTTTTCACCATGCTCCACTCTCTCAATTATTTTCACTTTTGTTTCCATCGTTATTGCTTGGCACTTTTTAGCAGTACCGCTACGTCACCACTGCTTTTACGCTTGCTTCGAGACATCCTAGGCTTGAAAAAAAGATATGTACTACTGTACTCTATACAGAACTATATAGTAAAGTACACAAAAGCACAACCACTTGTAGAGGATGCACGCACATGACAATGTAAGCCAGACGTGTGAACTAACTTACGTGTTTGGACATGTGAACACACATACACATCTTTGGAAGTTTGCAACTTGAGGTTTGTATGTAGGGGACTTACTGTAATTTTAATCATATTGTATATGTTTATAACTTAATATTTTTGTTATTAATGGTTTAGGATTTCGTCAAATGCTTTCTCTGCATCAATTTGTGATAACTGTGTGGGTTTTTTAAAAATTTTATTCTGTTAATGTGGTGTATTATGTTAATTGATTTTTGAATTCTGAACCACCCTTGTATTCCTGGGAAGATTGGATCATAATGGATCACATAATGGATCCAATGGATCACAGTGAATCATAATGTAAAATTCTTTTAAATACTGCTGAATTCAGCTTGCTAGTATTTTATTAGGGATTTTTATATCTATATTCATAAGCTGTATTGGTCTGTAGTTTCCTTTTCTAATGTCTTTTTCTGACTTTGGGGTCAGGGTAAGCAGGGTAACACTAACCTTATGAATAAGATAGACATTTTTTCCTCTCCTATTTATTGAAAAAATTTGAGAAAAATTGGTGTTAATTATTCTTTACACATTCAGTAGAGTTCACTGTTAAAAGCATTTTGTCCTAGACTTTTATTTATTTGAAGTTTTTTGATTATCGATTCAATCGCTTTATTATTTATTAGGTCTATTCAGATTTTCTGTGTCTCATTAAGTCATTTTTGATAGTTTGTATGTTTCTAGGAATTTGTCTATTTCATCTAGGTTATCTAATTTATTGGGATACAAGCATTCATAGTATTCTCTTATAATCTATTTTATTTCTATAAGGTCAGTAGTAATATCCTTATACTCATTCTGATCAAAGAATCAACTTTTAGTTTGGTTTTTCTATCATTCTTCTCTGTTTCATTTATCTCTGCTCTAATCTTTTTATTTCCTTCTTTCTGCTTGATTTGGGTTTAGTTTGCTCTTTGTTCAGTTCCTTAAGGTAGAAGTTTAGGTTAATGATTTCAGATCTTTCTTCGATTTTAATGAAAGTGTTTTCAGCTATAAATTTCCCTCTGAGCACTGCTTTCACTCTATCTCATAAGTTTTGATATATTGTGTTTTCAGTTTAGTTCATCTCAAAGTATATTCTCATTTCTATTTTGATATCTTCTTTGACCCATTGGTTAAGAATGTGTTGTTTACTTTCCACATATTTGTGACTTTCCCAAATTTCTTTCTATGATTGATTACCAAACTCATTTAATTGTTATCACAAAGATACTTTGTATGATTTCAATCTTGTTAAATTCACTGAGGCTTTTTTTTTGTGGCCTAAAATATAGTCTATGTTGGAGAATGTTCTATGTGCACTTAAGAAAAATGTGTATTATGCTGTTGTTGGGTGAGATGTTTTACAGACGTCTGTTAGGTATGATTGTTTCTTAGTCGTCATAGCCTATATTTCTTTATCTTTTATCTAGTTGTTTTATTATACAAGAATTATTATTGAACTGTGTTTTTCCCTTCAGTTGTTCAATCTTTGCTTCATATATTTTGAAGCTCTGTTGTTATTGCATACATATTTATAATCATTATATATTCATGATAGGGTGATACTTTATCATTATGTAATATCCTGTAACAATTTTTTACTTAAAATCTAGATTTTCTGATATTAACAACCCACTCGAGCTGAGTATAGCTACTCCAGCTTGCTTTTGGTTACTGTTTACATGAAATATGTTTTTCATTCTTTGATGTTCAACCTATTTGTGTCATGGAATTTGAAGTGAGTGTATATTATAGACAGAATATAGTTGAAATTTAAAAAAAATCCTTTCTATCAATCTCAATCTTTTAATTGTAGAGTTTAATACATTCATATTCAATAAAATTACAGACAAAGGAGAACTTACTTTTGCCATTTTGCTTTCTGTATGTCTTATATATATTTTTTTTTACTATGCCTTTTTACTACGTTCTTTTATGTTAGATAATTATTTTCTTGTTGGCATTTTGATTTTTTCTCATATTGTACTAAATGATTTCTAGTTATACTGTTAGTGGTTCCTGTGGAGATTACAAATACCATCTTAATTTATAAGAATACTGTTTGAGTTAATACCATCTTCATTACAATAGCCCACATTAACTTTTTTCCTATCCAGCTCCCTCCCTTTATGTTGTTATTTTCACAAATTACATCTTTATTTATTTTGTGGCCATCAACAAATAGTTATTACAGGAAAAAAACTGGAAAAAATACAAACACATGGACGCTAAACAATATGCTACTAAATAACCAAAAGATCACTGAAGAAATCAAAGAGGAAATAAAAAAATACCTAGAAAAAAATGACAATGGAGACATGACGACCCAAAACCTATGGGATGCAGCAAAAGCAGTTCTAAGAGGGAGGTTTATAGCAATACAATCCTACCTCAAGAAACAAGAAAAATCTCAAATGAACAACCTAACCTTATACCTAAAGCAATTAGAGAAATAAGAACAAAAACAAAAAACCCAAAGTTAGCAGAAGGAAAGAAATCATACAGATCAGATCAGAAATAAATGAAAAAGAAATAAAGGAAACAACAGCAAAGATCAATAAAACTAAAAGCTGGTTCTTTGAGAAGATAAACAAAATTGATAAATCATTAGCCAGACTCATCAAGAAAAAAAGGGAGAAGACTCAAATCAACAGAATTAGAAATGAAGAAGGAGAAGTAACAACTGACACTACAGAAATACAAAGTATCATGAGAGATTACTACAAGCAACTATATGCCAATAAAATGGACAACCTGGAAGAAATGGGCAAATTCTTAGAAAAGTACAACCTTCCAAGACTGAACCAGGAAGAAATAGAAAATATGAACACACCAGTCACAAGCACTGAAATTGAAACTGTGATTAAAAATCTTCCAACAAACAAAAGCCCAGGACCAGATGGCTTCACAGGTGAATTCTATCAAACATTTAGAGAAGAGCTAACACCTATCCTTCTCAAACTCTTCCAAAATATAGCAGAGGGAGGAACACTCCCAAACTCATTCTATGAGGCCACCATCATCCTGATACCAAAACCAGACAAAGATGTCACAAACAGAAAACTACAGGCCAATATCACTGATGAACATTAAAAAAAAAAAAAAAAAGTCCTGAAGGACTCCTTTTAGCATTATTTTATGGCATGTCTTTTAGCAACAAACTTTCAGTTTCTGTTTATGTGGGAATGTCTTTCTCCTTCATTTTTGAAAGATAGATTTGCCAGATACATAATTTTTGTTTGACAGGTTCTTTTTCTTTTTCTTTTAGTACTTTGAATATGCCTTCCCACAGCTTCTAGCCTCAGTGGTTTTTGATGAGAAATCAGCTTTAATCGTACGGAGGATCCCTGCTATTTTCAGGATTCTTCCTTTCTGTTTGCTTTTAACAATTTATTATAATGTATCTCAATTTTGATCTCTTTCAGTTTATCTTACTTTAAATACATTGAGCTTATTGGATATGCAGATTCATGTATTTTATCAAATTTGGGAAATTTAGTCATTACTTTTATCAAATAATCTTTCTGTACCTTTCTCTCTCTCCCTTCTTTCAGGAACTCCCACTGTGACTATGTTGACATATGGATCTCTTAGGCTCTGTTCATTTAATTCATTGTTTCCTTTCTGGTCCTCTGATTTCCTAATCTCATTTTACTTGTCCTCAAGTTAGCTGGTATTTTCTTATGTCTTCTCAAATCTGCTGCTGAAGTGCTCTAGTGAATTTTTCATTTTAGTTATCATACTTTTTAATTCCAGAATTGCAGTTTGGTTCCTTTTTATAATTTCTGTCTCTTAATTGGTATTCTATTTGGTGCGACATTGTTTTCATTATTTTCTTTAGTTCTTCTCCCATGCTTTTCTTTAGCAATATGAATATGTGTAAAATAATTGACTTAAAATCTTTATCTTGTAAGTTCAATGTCTGGGTTTCTTCAAGGATAATTTATGCTAATTTCTTTTTTTCCCCTGTGTATGGGTCATACGTTCTTGTTTTGTAGTATGCCTCATAATTTTTGTATTGAAAATTGGATTCTCCTGTTCCCCAGGGATTTTTGTTGTTGCCGTTCTGTTTTTTTGTAGTTTTTCATTTGTTTGTTTGTTTAGTGGATTTCCCACACAAATTTTGTAAAGTCTATATTTTTTGTTGTGTATAGTCCTTGAAGTTCCTGTTTCATCATCATAGTAGTCAACTTGTGATTTGACAGCAATTTCCCTAAATACCTGGAAACAAGAAAAAACAAAAAATCCAAATATTTGCAGCTATGCTCTGATTGTTGGTGCACACCTTTCATACCCCAGCCCTGGGCATTCTGTTGTCTTCTAGATTCTCAGTAGTATGTGGGAGCTTTTCATAGCCCTTATTCCAAGAAATATCTCATTCCATAGCCTTTCCTCCTATACTTTTAGATTTGTCTGTTGTTTACCCCAACTGTATCTGTTAACCCAAGTGGCAATGGCTAATGCATTTGCCTTTAAATGTTTTTCACAAACACATTTCCAAGTAGCCATCTCAGTCTTAGGAAAGTTCAGAGTTAAGTGAAATAAAGCCAAGTCCTTTGACCTGACCCTTCAGGTAACCACAAGACATTTCAAAATGAAGAGCCAAAATTCTTTGAGAGTAAGGTTCATCTGGCTCCCTCGCTGTTTCCCTAGGAAGCTATAATCTCCACTGAGAATAGAGGCTATTGTCTTCAAGGCTGCTGCACAGCTGGAGAGTGGATGATGGGGCCAGTGCAAATTAAAACTCTACTAATCTTTTTTATTGAGATTCAACTGTTTCTTGCTTTTCTTCATTAAACATTTGCTTAGTTGCTTTGATTAGTTTCTTTTTTTTTTTAGCTTTTTTTTTAACATCTTTATTGGAGTATAATTGCTTTACAATGGTGTGTTAGTTTCTGCTTCATAACAAAGTGAATCAGTTATACATATACATATGTTCCCATATCTCTTCCCTCTTGCGTCTCCCTCCCTCTCACCCTCCTTATCCCACCCCTCCAGGCGGTCACAAAGCACGGAGGTGATCTCCCTGTGCTATGCGGCTGCTTCCCACTAGCTATCTACCTTACGTTTGGTAGTGTATATATGTCCATGCCTCTCTCTCGCTTTGTCACAGCTTACCCTTCCCCCTCCCCATATCCTCAAGTCCATTCTCTAGTAGGTCTGTGTCTTTATTCCTGTCTTACCCTGAGGTTCTTCATGACATTTTTTTCCCTTAAATTCCATATATATGTGTTAGCATACGGTATTTCTAAGTTCCAGTAAAGATACTTCTGACAATCCTCTCCAACTTATTCACTTCTTTTGTGGAACGATGGGATTTTGGAGTTCTCTACTCAGTCATTTTCACTGATGACACTTAAATTTTTTTCTAATTGCTCAGAAAAGTTACTTTAATTTTAGTTGAGCTGGTATTTATTCTGTTCCCTTGTTTTGGTATTTGTCCTCAGAGACTTCTATTACCCATTTTGGACCTTCTTTTTTCTTTACTTCTCTCTCTCTCTTTTTCTATCTTTCTCTCTCTTTCTTTTTTTTTCTTTTTTTTCCCTATTTTTAGCAATTGTCATGTATCTCAAATCCTTTTTTAAAATTTTTCTCAATTTTTTTATTTTTAAGATTTCATCTTTTTCACTATTTACTTATCTTACAACTCTAATCTGCTGTATTTATTTGTTCTTGCATTCCCTCTAATTTGGTTTACATATCTGAAATGATTTTTTATTTCTAATTATGTCTTGTGGTCTGTCATCTTATTTTAGAATTTTTATAATCCTGGTTTCTGTTCTTTCATGTTTTATATCATTTTATTAAAGTATTTCGCTATTGTGCAGTGAACCCTGGTTGTTCAGTTTGTGAGGCTGCTCCAAACCCTTCACAACTTCTCATAAACCCCTCCACTTACTCACTTTTGCAGTAGGTAAACCTCTTCTTAATTTTAGTTCCTGCATATGAATTGATCTATTATGAATTTTAGTAAATAAGCTATTTGGGCTTCTACTGTTGTCAGATCTATTAGATTCTCTATTGCTTTCTTTGCTTTCCCCCTAGAGACATTGATACTAGGTAGGACTTCTGGCTATTGTTGGTTTTTTTCCCCTATTCACATTATCTTGGGGTTTATAGTGATATCTCATTGCCTAATTTCATTATAAAGGCTGTCCGTGGGATTCTGGTTTTCTATTGAGTTATTTGGTCTATTTTTATCTTTGGATTCAAGGATATTCAAGAACTATGACATGATTGCCATCAATTTCCTAGAATCCCATTTCATTCTTGAGTGTTATGTGTATCCTTATATTGCATAATATTAATCTTAACTGATATTGATAAAATAAAAAATATGAAGTTGTTGGCATATAATTAATGTGGGTATACCTTCATCACTTTATGATCATTAACATGAAGCCTTACTTGCAATACTTATTTCTGTATCCCATTATCAGTCAATCTTGGTGTCACACGTTATATATTCTTTTAAAAAATATATATATTCAAAGTAGCTTCCTCAAGAAGGAGAAAAACTTAAATATATTTTGGGGACTAAGGTTTTAAAAGTAATGTATTGATTCTGATTAATACACTGATGCTTTTAAAATTTGAGAATAAAATTTCTTGCTTTAAAAGGTAGCTTCCTGTACAAAGTTTTGAATAGTGATATATTTTAAAAATTACTAGATATTCATGCACATTAATATTCATCTGCACAAAATGTTTTAGGATTCAAAAGAACTCTTTTATAAAAGTTCAGCTTCTTAAAGAGAATTTCATGGCTCAATTGTCTAGTTTTTCTCCTACCTCCTTATACCACCCCTTATAGTTATATAGCTCATTTTATGGAAGAGCTACTCCAGACTTAGGAAAGCTAGTAAGTATTTGACAGAAAAAAATTGCATGGTTTCCACTTCACTAAACTTAGAGATGAAAATTAAATATTGTTTTTGTGTTCTAGTCATGTATAAACTTACTATCACGGAGCACATTCTGCCCAAATATTACCATGCTTTCCTGGTAATGGCACTGGAAATGCTCCATCTTAAACAGTGAAATATTTCAGAGTCTCTGTAAGAGTAAGTTTCCAAACTTCTAGGAAATATTTTAGAGGAAAAAGAAATAACTTTAAACAGTTTTATTAATACCAGGGAATGAATAGCTTTGTTTTAATTAATTTTTATTGGAGTATGGTTGCTTTACAATGTTGTGTTAGCCTCCACTTCACAACAAAATGAATCAGCCATACACATACAGATATCCCCTCCCTTTTGGACTTCCCTCCCATTTAGGTTACCGTAGTGCACTAGGGGAGTTCCCTGTGCTATACAGCATGTTCCCTTTAGTTGTCCGTTTTATACACAGTATCAATAACATATGTGTGTCAATCCCAGTCGACCAATTCCTCCCACCCGACATTTTCCCCCTTGGTATCCATACATTTGTTCTCTACATCTGTGTCTCTATTTCTGCTTTGCAACTAAGATATAATCTATATCATTTTTTTAGATTCCACATATATGCTTTATTATATGATATTTGCTTTTCTCTTTCTGACTTACTTTACTCTGTATGACACTCTCTAGGTCCATCCACGTCTCTACAAATGACCTAATTTCATTCCTTTTTGTGGCTGAGTAATATTCCATTGTATATATGTACCACATCTTCTTTATCCATTCATCTGTCAATGGACACTTAGGTTGCTTTCATGTCCTGGCTATTGTAAATAGTGCTGCTGTGAACATTGGAGAGCATGTGTTTTTTTGAATTATGGTTTTCTCTGGGTATATGCCCAGTAGTGGGATTGCTGGGTCATATGGTAGTTCTATCTTTGGTTTTTTAAGGAACCTCCATACTGTTTTCCATAGTGGCTATATCAATTTACATTCCCTTCAGCAGTGTATGAGGGTTCCCTTTTCTCCACACCCTCTCTAGCGTTTATTGTTTGTAGATTTTTTGATGATGGCCATTTGTGACACCTCATTGAAGTTTTGATTTTCATTTCTCCAATTATTAGTGATACTGAGCATCTTTTCATGTATTTTTTGGCTATCTGTATGTCTTCTCTGGAGAAATGTCTATTTAGGTCTTCTGCCCATTTTTGGATTGGGTTTGTTTTTTTGATATTGAGCTGTATGAGCTGCTTGTCTATTTTGGAGATTAATCCTTTGTCAGTTGCCTCATTTGCAAATATTTTCTCTCATTATCTTTGGGTTGTCTTTTTGTCTTCTTTATGGTCTCCTTTGCTTTGCAAAAGCTTTTAAGTTTCATTAGTTCCCATTTGTTTATTTTTGTTTTTATTTCCATTACTCTAGGAGGTGGGTCAAAAAAGATGTTGCTGTGGTTTATGTCAAAATGTGGGTTTTTTTCCTCTGAGAATTTTATAGTGTCCAATCTTACACTTAGGTCTTTAATCCATTTTGAGTTTATTTTTGTGTATGGTGTTAGGGAGTGTTCTAATTTCATTCTTTTACATGTAGTTGTCCAGTTTTCCCAGCACCACTTATTGAAGAGACTGTCTTTTCTCTATTGTATATTCTTGCCTCCTTTGGCATAGATTAGGTGACCATAGGTGCATGGGTTTATCTCTGGGCTTTCTGTCCTGTTCCATTGATCTATATTTCTGTTTTTGTGTCAGTACCATACTGTCTTGATTACTTTGTGATTTAAGTGCTTGAGAAAATGTTTCATATGAGATAATTATCTTAAATACAGTTATTCCTGCTTTGATCAGGTAATTTTAAATCCTTGAAAGCGTATAACTGTGCTTTATAGTAGTGGATTAACTTTCAAGCACATCACCTAATATATTTTTATATATTGTAGAGACCACTGTAGTGTCTCTTGGGCAGCAGTACTAAAAAAAGAAAATATGCAGAAATACAGATTTGTTAGGAGGCCATAGGTGCTTCTTGCTTTAATCAGGTTTTGAAATGGTGCTCTAGGCATACCATTTTCTATTATCTGTGATGTTATTTGCTAAATTGTTTTTTTGTTGTTCTTGTTGTTTTCATTATATAAAATAGGTGTGTGTTCATTCTTCTTCTTTATATTATTAGGTGTGATAAATGAGAAACTTTAAAATCAGATTGACTAACTCTGTCACTACTTGTGCTAGTTTATGCTCACTAAATCTCATTTTTATCTCCTGGAAAATACAGATTAAAATACAGAGAATTAAAGGAAAAAAAAGCCCAACACAAGGTCAAGAATAAACTATATATTTAAAAATATTAGTTTATGCTGTCTTTCCCCTACATAATAAATATTTATAACCGACCAATTTCTGCATTACAGTGTTTCTGTGCTATAATCTACAGTATCTACTTGAAAAGCAGTCAAGTCTTACTTTACTTTTCTGGAAGACAAGCATTTTCAATTTATAAACATTTGGTCATAACCATAACCTTCCTTATTCTTACTAAATATCATTTTAAGGCATTCATAGATATGTTGACTTCCTTTCAATTTAAAGAAAATTTTGACAAATACCTCAGAAGGTATTTAAAGCTTAATTATATGATTTCTACATGACAAATTAATTCATCGAAGACATTTCTTATCTTGGTAAGAAAGGAGAAGGAATTGTTGTTTTCACAGATGCTAAAAAGCAACATTTCAGAATGTAGTTAGTATTCTGTGCTAAGGAAAATGTAAACATTGTGAACTGTAAGTAGATCATTCACCAAATTATTGACATTTTCAATTATTATTTATTCAAATATTTTCTCTTCCATTTCACTCTCCTCTTTTTTAGGAACTACAACGACATGCATATTGTAGCTTTGTTATTATTTCATATGACCCTCAGGTTCTGACACTTTTTTCCCAATCTATTTTCTATTTGTTCTTCAGATTTTATTTTCTATACATTTATCTTCAAGTTCTGTATTGCTTCTATAATTTTCATTATTCTATAGAGCCCATTAATTGAATTTTAAATTTAACTTCTAAATTAAATTAAATTAATATTTTGATTTTAAAACTTCTATTTGATTCTATTTATGATTTTTGTTTTGTGATTAATTTTTCTATCTTTTCATTAACATGGATATATTTTTCCTTTATTTTCACTGCGTATAAGGTGAAAAATATTTACCTGCTTAAAAATATTTACCTGATAATTCCAACAACTGAGTTATCTCAGTGTCAGTTAAGGTTATTTTATTTGGGGGAATGGGTTGCATTTTCCTGATTCTGTGTGTTTTCATTAATTTTGGATTATATTCTAGACATTGTGAATATTGTGTTAAGAAGAATCTGGATTATGTTATATTCCTCAGAAGAGTGTTAATTTTTTTTTCCCCTCTCCTACAGTGGGTGGTAACTTAAATCACAGTTCAGTTTTTCTATCCTTAACTGAGTTGTTTGAATCTACTCCATACATACATAGTTCAGGGGCCAGCTAGAATTTGGGGCACAGGTTGTGTAGGTAATTTGCAACATTCACTAGCATTCTTTATTTCTGGGGCTCTCAAATTTCCAAGGGTCTAGATACTCTTAACTCTGTCTTCTGGTTCCTCAGTCCAGAAATCTCTGGGCTTTTGTCAGTATTATATGCTGACTATGGTCTTCATTCAGGATAAAATCTGGAGGACATTGAACTAAGTGAAATAAGCCAGTCACAGAAGGACAAATACTGCATGATTCAACTTATATAAGGTGTCTACAATAGTGAAACTCATGGAAGTAGGTAATATAATTATGGTTGTGAGGGGCTAAGAGAAAGGGAAAGCAGGAAGTTGCTAATCAGTGGATTTAAAATTTCAATTATATAAGGAGAATAACTATTAGGGATCTCTGTAAAATGCTTTGTATATAGATAGCAATACTGTATTATGCACTTAAAATATATTAAGAGTGTATATTTCATTTTAAATGTTCTCACCAAATAAAATTTTTAAAATGAAAATAATGTAAAAGCTAGAAGCAAATATGTATAGGCATTACAAGATCAAATGGGCGTTTTTGAGGGTAAGATCACAGTGGGGAGGACTTTCTGAATAGATACTTACTGAAAACTAAAAAAAAAAAATTGTGAGCCAGACATTTAACTAAGTCAGGTATTAGAACATTGCAAAATTATAGATGTTGTCATAAAGCTAGAAAATTTAAAGAACACTGGGAGAGCTGCAAAAGAACTATCTAGGTGTTTCAGAAAAATCATCTCTAAGCACCATCCAGTCCCTTGGTTTCTTTATATCAATGAACATAAATCTATTTTGCAGGGATTTCCAACTCTAAATTACAGTAAGTGAATCCAGTCCAAGATGTATGTGGAATTATAGAGTTAACTTGCATGCTCTGTACCACTGATATAGGCTGCGGTAAAAACTTACTTTCCTTGTTTAAAAGTGTCAAGATCCTATAACTTCCTGTTGTATTTTGCACACATTAGCAAAAAGTATAGGTAAACACTTTTGTAAAACAGTACGTTCTTATGCTTTTAGAAAAGGACTATCATGGAATCACGATTGTGTTTTAGGATAGGGTAGGTAAATGAACCAAATCTGGCCCACCACCTGTTTGTGTTAGATCTGTATATATATTAAATATTTTTAAAATATATTTAAATGGTTGAAAAATCAAAAGAAGAAGAATATATTCAAAGTGCTGAAAGGGAAAAGCCTGCAACCTAGGATACTCTAACCAGCAAGACTATCATTTAGAATAGAAGGAGAATAAAGAAATTCTCAAACAAGCAAAAATTAAAAGTGTTCATCAGTACTAAAGCTCCCCTAAAGGAAATTCTGAGGGGTCTTCTCTAAGTGGAAAAGAAGTAAGAATCTACAGGAAAGGGAAAGTCCCAGTAGGAAAGCTAAATATATAGTAAGAACCAAGGATCAAACAATTAAATAAGCCAGTATCGAGATTAAAAGACAAAACAAATTGCAAAAACAATTATAACTACAGTAAAAAGTTAAGGGCTAAGGGATGAACATGTAAAATATGATGTCAAAAACAGAAAATGTGGGGGAGGGAAGTAAAAAATGTAGATTGTTTAGAATGTGAACTTAAATGACTACCAGCTTAAAACAAGAAGGTACAGTTTTAGTTCAACATATAGGAACCCCATGGTAGCCACAAATTAAAAACCTACAATGGATACACAAAAACCTAGAAAGGAACTAAATTATACTCCTAAAGAAAATCATCAAACCACAGGGAAGAAACAAAAAGAAGAAATGAACAGAAGAACTACAAAAAGAAATGGAAAGCAAGTAATAAAATGGCAGTAAATACATACAAATCAATAACTACTTTAAATGTCAATGGACTAAATGCTCCAATAAAAAAAAACATGGGGTGGCTGATTGGATAAAAAGACAAGACCCATGTATATGCTGCCTATAAGAGATTCACTTTAGAGCTTCTTACACACAGACTGAAAGTGCGGGGATGGAAAAATACACTTCATGCCGATGGAAAAGATAAGAAAGTGGGGGTAGCAATATTCATATCAGACTAAAAAAACTTTAAAGCAAAGGCTAAAACAAAAGACAAGCAAGGACATTATATAATTAAAAGGGATCAATACAGGAATAGGATATTACACTTGTTAATGTATATGCACCCAATACGGGAACACCTAAAAACATAAAGCAAATGCTGACATAAAAGGAGAAATTGACAATGTAATAATAGGGCAATATTACACCCCCTGACATCAATGGACAGGTCATCCAGACAGAAAAGCAATAAGGCAACAGTGCTCTTAAATGACACAATAGACCAATAGAACTAAATAGATATCTACAGGACATTGAATCCAAAAACAACAGAGTACACATTCTTTTCAAGTGTACATGGAACGTTCTCTAGGATAGATTACATGCTAGGCTGAAAAACAAGTCTTAGTATATAAGAGGATGGAAATATCAAGCACTTTATCTGTCCACAGTGGTGTGAAATTAGAAATCAGTTATAGAAAGAAAATAGAAAAAGAACAAACACTTGGAGACGAAACAACAAGCTACTAAAAAACCAAGGGGTCAATGAAGAAATCAAAAAAGTTAGAAAATACCTCAAGAGAAATGAAAATGGAATAACACTCCAAAATCTGTGGGATGCAGCAAAAGCAGTTCTAAGAGGGAAGTTTATAGCAATGCAGGTCTTCCTTGAGAAACAAAAATCTCAAATAAACAACATAACCTACCACCTAAAGAAATTAGAAAAAGAAGAGCAAACAAAAACCAAAGTCAGCAGAAGGAAGGAAATAATAAAGATCAGAGAGGAAATAAATAAAAAAGAAATTTTAAAAATAGAGAATTTCAATGAAACCAAGACAATTTTTAGAAAATGTAGATAAAATTGATAAAACTTTAGCCAGCTCACCAAGAAGAAAAGAGAGAGGACCCAAATAAACAAAATAAGAAACGAAAGAGGAGAAATAACCGATACCAGAGATACAAAAAATTATAAGAGAATACTACAAACAGTTATATGCCAACAAATTGGACAACTTAGAAGAAACAGACAAATTTCTAGAAACATACAACCTTCCAGGACTGAATCAAAAAGAAACAAACAATTCGAAAAGATTTATCATTAGTAGTGAAACTGAATTTGTAATAAAAATACTTCCAGCAGAAAAAGTCCAGCATCAGATGCTTCACAAGGGAATTCTACCAAACATATTAAGAAGAGCTAATACCTCTCAAGCTATTTCAAAAAATTGAAGAGAATGGAACATTCTCAAATTCATTCTGTGAGGCCACCATTACCCTGATACTAAAAGCAGACAAAGACACTATAAAACTGAAAATCACAGGCCAATATTGTTGATGGTTATAGATGCAAAAATTCTGAACAGTATATTAGCAAACCAAATCCAATATATAAAATGGATCATACACCATGACCAAGTTGGATTTATTCCAGGGACAAAAGAATGGTTCAGCATTCAAAAATCAATCAATGTGATACACCACAATAACAAAAGGAAGGATTAAAGTCACATGATCATCTCAATAGACACAGAAAAAGCATTTGACAAAATTCAATATCTGTTCACCATAAAAACTCTTATCAAAGTGGGTATAGAGAGAACATATCTCAGCACAGTAAAGGACATTTACGACAAACCCACAGCCAACACCATACGCAATGGTGAAAAGTTGAAAGCCTTCCCACTAAATTCAGGAACAAGACAATGATGTCTACCCTCATCACTTCTGTTTAAACTAATATTGAAAGTCTTAGCCACAGAAATCAGAAAAGAAAAAGAAAAAACTGTATCCAGATTGGAAGGGAAGAGGTAAAACTGTTCCTATTTGTAGATGACATGATACTTTATTATATAGAGAACCTTAAAGTCTCCACCCCAAAACTATTAGAACTGATAAATGAATTCAGTACAGTTGCAAGACACAAGGTTAAAATACAGAAATCTGTTGCTTTACTATACACTAATAATGAACTATTAGGGTGTAAAAAAAATCCTGTTTAAAAATTGCATCAAAAAGAATAAAATACCTAGAAATGAACTTAACCAAGGAGGTGAAAGATCTATACTCTGAAAAGCAGAAGAAAATGTTGAAGGAAATTGAAGGTGATGCAAAGAAGTGGAAAGCTATCCCAAGCTCATGTATTGGAAGAATGAATAGTGTTAAAATGGCCATACTATGTAAAGCAATTGACAGATGTAATGCAATTCCTATCAAATTACCCGTGACATCCTTCACAGAACTAAAATAAATAATCCTAAAATTCACATGGAACCATAAAATACCCCAACTTACCAAAGCAATCTTGAAAAAAAAGAATAGAGCTTGGAGGTATCAATCTCTGAGACTTCAGACTATACTGCAAAGCTACAGTAATCAAAACAGCATGGTATTGGCACAGAAACAGACACATAGAGCAATGGAACAGAATAGAGAACCCAGCAGTAAACCCATACACCTATCTTCAGTTAATTTATGACAAAGAATGCAAGTATTTATAATGGAGAAGAGACAGTCTCTTCAATAGGTGGTGCTGGGAAAACTGGACAGCTACAGCTCAAGCAATGAGATTAGAACATTCTCTAACACCATGTACAAAAATAAACTCAAAATGGATTAAAGACCTAAATGTAAGACCTGAAACTGTAAAAGTCCTAGAAGAGACATACACAGAACACTCTTTGACATAAAGCATAGCTATTTTTTGGATCTGTCTCCTAAGGCAAAGAAATAAAAACAAAATTTAAAAAATGAGATCTAATCAAACTTAAAATCTTTTGCACAGCAAAGGAAAACATTGACAAAATGAAAAGGCAACTTACAGCATGGGAGAAAATATTTGCAAATGATATAACTAACAAGAGGTTAATATCCAAAATATATAAACAGCACATACAATTCAGTATCAAGAAAACAAACAACCAAATCAGAAAATGGACAGAAGACCTGGATAGACATTTCTCCAAAGAAGACATACAGATGGAGAGCAGGCACTTGAAAAGATGCTCAACATTGCTAACTGTTGGAGAAAGCAAATAAAAACAAAGAGATATCACCTCATACCTATCAGAATGGCTATCATAAATAATTCTACAAATAGCAAATGTTGGCAAGGATGTGGAGAAAAGGGAATCATTGTACATTGTTTGTGGGGATGTAAATTGGTGCATCCACTGTGGAAAACAGTATGGAGTTTCCTCAGAAAACTAAAAATAGAACTACCATATGATCCAGCAATTCCACTCCTAGGTATATATCTGGAAGAAACAAAACACTAATTCAAAAAGGTACACTACACTCCAGTGTTCTTAGCCACACTATTTACAATAGCCACGATGTGGAAACAACCGAAGTATCCATCAGCAGACAAATGGAGAATGAAGATGTGCCTTATGTATACAATGGAATATTACTTAGCCATAAAAAGAATGAAATTCTGCCATTTGCAAAAATGTGGATGGCCTTAGAGAATAATATCCTTAGTAAAATAAGTCAGTCAGAGAAAGACAATGTATAGTATCATTCATATGTGACATCTAAAATATAATGCAAATGAATGTATATAGCAAACCAGAAATAGCCACACAATATAGAAAACAAACCAGTGGTTACCAGTGGGGAGATGGGGAAGGGTATGTTAGGGGTATGGGATTAAGAGATACAGACTACTATGTACAGAATAGATAAGCAACAAGGGTATATTGTATAGCATAGGGAATTATAGCCATTATCTTGTAACAACTGTTAATGGAGTATAATCTGTAAAAATACTGAATCAGTATGCTTTACACCTGAAACTAATATAATATTGTAAATAAGGTATACTTCAATTAAAAAAAGAGTACTATTCAGTGACTCATAAATATTATATGAAATTCAAGTTACAGTGTCCATAAATAAATTTTATTGTAATTCATGGACAGTCATTAATTTACATATTGTATATGGCTGCTTTTATGCTATGTCAGCAGAGTTGAGTAATTGTAATAGAGACTATATGGCCTGTAAAGCCTAAAATACTTACTATCTAGCTCTTTAAAGAAAAAGTTTATCTACCCTGTCTTAGGATATAAAGGTATGTTACTGGGAAGCACTTGAAATGCTCATCCAAAGGAAGCAGAGTTAGTACCTGGAAATAAAGCAAAAAGGCAAGTTAAAAAACAAAACCTTGTTCTAGAATTTTCATAGAACCTTCATCGATTTATAGATCAACTGGGAAGATTGCCACCTTAGCAACATTGATTTTTCAATTCATGAAGAGATAGAATATCTTAGATCTTCTTTAATTTCCTTTAGAAGAGTTTTAAAATTTTTTATGTATGTAGTTCTTGCATTTCTTTTTAAAAATTATTCCTAAGTATTTTATTGTTTTAATGCTCTCATGAATGAAATTAGTTTCTAAATTTAATTTGCAGACTATTCATTGCCTGTGCATATATATACAATTGATTTTGAAAATATTGTCTTGTATCCTGCATCCTTGATGTACTTTTTTATTAACTAATATTTTTTGGTATGTGGATTCCTTAGGATTTTCTATATACAGGCTAATGATATCTGGGAATAATAACAGTTTTACTTTTTCCTTTCCAATCTTGACATCTTTTATCTTTTTTTTTTTTTACCTACTTGCTCAAGCTAAAAACTCCAGCACTATATCCAGTAGAAGATTTGAGAATAGATATCTGTACCCTGAATTTAAGGGAAAACATTAAGTCTTTATCCATTAAGTATGAGGTTTGCTCATACTTAATGTAGAAGCCTTGTATAAGGTTGGAAAAGTTACCTTCTATTCCAAATTTTGTAAAAAATTTCATTGTTGTTGATGTTGTTGTTTCTTTTGTTTGTTTTGTTTCTTTCATTCATGATTTGAACCATCAAATCATGAATGGTTTGATATGATCATCTCATTAGATGCAGAAAAAGCTTTTGACAAAATTCAACACCCATTTATGATAAAAATCCTCCAGAAAGTAGGCATAGAGGGAACTTACCTCAACATAATAAAGGCCATATATGACAAACCCACAGCCAACATCGCCCTCAATGGTGAAAAACTGAAACCATTTCCACTAAGATCAAGAACAAGACAAGGTTGCCCACTCTCACCACTATTATTCAACATAGTTTTGGAAGTTTTGGCCACAGCAATCAGAGAAGAAAAAAAAATAAAAGGAATCCAAATCATAAAAGAAGTAAAACTGTCACTGTTTGCAGATGACATGATACTATACATAGAGAATCCTAAAGATGCCATAGAAAACTACTAGAGCTAATCAATGCATTTGGTAAACTAGCAGGATACAAAATTAATGCACAGAAATATATTGCATTCCTATACACTAATGATGAAAAATCTGAAAGAGAAATTAAGGAAACACTCCCATTAACCATTGCAACAAAAAGAACAAAATACCTAGGAATAAACCTACCTAAGGAGACAAAAACCTGTATGCAGAAGGCTATAAGACACTGATGAAAGAAATTAAAGATGATACATACAGATGGAGAGATATACCATGTTCTTGGACTGGAAGAATCAACATTGTGAAAATGACTATACTACCCAAAGCAATCTACAGATTCAGTGCAATCCCTATCAAACTACCAACAGCATTTTTCACAGAACAAAAAATTTCACAATTTGTATGGAAACACAAAAGACCCCAAATAGCCAAAGCAATCTTGAGAAAGAAAAAAAGAGCTGGAGGAGTCAGGCTCCCTGACTTCAGACTATACTACAAAGCTACAGTAATCAAGACAGTATGGTACTGGCACAAAAACAAAAATATAGATCAAAGGAACAGGATAGAAAGCCTAGAGATAAACCCACAAGCATATGGTCACCTTATTTTTGATAAAGGAGGCAAGAATATACAATGGAGAAAAGACAACCTCTTCAATAAGTGGTGCTGGGAAAACTGGACAGCTACACATAAAAGAATGAAATTAGAACACTCCCTAACACCATACACAAAAATAAACTCAAAATGGATTAAAGACCTAAATGTAAGGCCAGAAAGTATCAAACTCTTAGAGGAAAACATAGGCAGAACACTCTATGACATAAATCACAGCAAGATCCTTTTTGACCCACCTCCTAGAGAAAGGGAAATAACAGAAATAAACAAATGGGACCGAATGAAACCTAAAAGCTTTTGCACAGTAAACGAAACCATAAACAAGACGAAAGGACAACCCTCAGAATTGGAGCAAATATTTGCAAATGAAGCAACTGACAAAGGATTAATCTCCAAAATATACAAGCAGCTCATGCAGCTCAATATGAAAAAAAAACAACCCCACCAAAAATGAGCAGAAGACCTAAATAGACATTTCTCCAAAGAAGGTATGCAGATTGCCAACAGACACATGAAAGGATGCTCAACATCACTAATCATTAGAGAAATGCAAATCAAAACTACAGTGAGAGATCACCTCACACCAGTCAGAATGGCCATCATCAAAAAACCAACAAACAGTAAATGCTGGAGAGGGTATGGAGAAAAGGGAACCCTCTTGCACTGTTGGGGGGAATGTAAATTAATACAGCCACTATGGAGAACAGTGTGCAGGTTCCTTAAAAAGCTACAAATAGAACTACCATATGACCCAGCAATCCCACTATTGGGCATATACCCTGAGAAAACCATAATTCTAAAAGAATCATGTACCACAATGTTCATTGCAGCTCTATTTACAATAGGCAGGACATGGAAGCAACCTAAGTGTCCATTGACAGATGAATGGATAAAGATGTGGCACATGTATACAATGGAATATTACTCAGCCATAAAAAGAAACGAAATTGAGTTGTTTGTAGTGAGGTGGATGGACCAAGAGACTGTCATACAGAGTGAAGTAAGTCAGAAGGAGAAAAACAAATACCGTATGCTTACACATATATATATGGAATCTAAAAAAAAAATTGGTTCTAATGAACCTAGGGGAAGGACAGGAATAAAGACACAGTCGTAGAGAATGGACTTGAGGACACGGGGAGGGGGAAGGGTAAGCTAGGATGAAGTGAGAGAGTGGCTTTGACATATATACACTACCAGATGTAAAATAGTTAGCTAGTGGGAAGCAGCTGCATAGCACAGGGAGATCAGCTCCGTGCTTTGTGTCCACCTCGAGGGGTGGGACAGGGAGGGTGCAAGAGAGATGCAAGAGGGAAGAGATATGGGGTTATATGTATATGTATAGCTGATTCACTTGGCTATGCAGCAGAAACTAACACACCATTATAAAGTAATTATACTCCAATAAAGATTTAAAAAACAAATCATGAATGCTTTGGATTTCGGCAAGTGTTTTTTTCTGCATCTATTGAGAGAATTGTCTGGGTTTGTCTTATATATTATAATATATCAGGTTAATTGAATTTTGAATGTTAACCTAACCTTACATTTCTGAAATGAAGTCTACTTGGTCCTAGTTTGTTAGTTTGTATTCTGTTTTTTTTTTTTTTGTTCATTTGTTTTAGATTCAGTTGTCTAGTGCTCTTTTGAAAGTTTTTAATCTGTATTAATGAGGAATATTGGTATGTATTTTTCTTTTCTTGTGGTGTTTTTGCCTGGCTTTGGTAACAGGGTGAAACTGGTCTCATTGAATGGGTTAAGATTATGTGTCTAAATTTTGATGATCCTTGATTATGGGAGTTGAACCACCATAAGACTTAGCAACAAAGATTTTATTGACTTGGAAGAACTCTTTTCAGGATACAGAATTTTACCCTTTCTTCCTTTTTCTCTTCCTTCCTTCCTCCCTTCCTTCCAATTATAGGCTTTCAACACAGATCATGAAATTAACACAAATAAATGTCTAGGACAGATATTGATAATTGAATCCAAACAAGTCATCCACAATTGTATTTTTTCTTTCTTCTTTCCTTTCTTCTGCCCTTTCTTCCTTCTTTCCTGTCTTCCTTCCTATACTATAGTTGGATATTAGATATACACCATTATTCCTTATATTTGAAAGTAAAACTACTTCAGCTCTTGTTATTATCCTCATATACCCTAGGCCTAAATTCTCATCATTACTTTTTTTTTTTTTTTTTTTTTTTGCGGTACGCGGGCCTCTCACTGTTGTGGCCTCTCCCGTTGCGGAGCACAGGCTCCGGGCGCGCAGGCTCAGCCGCCATGGCTCATGGTCCCAGCCGCTCCGCCACATGTGGGATCTTCCCAGACCAGGGCACGAACCCATGTCCCCTGCATTGGCAGGCGGACTCTCAACCACTGCGCCACCAGGGAAACCCCTCATCATTACTTTTAACACACTTTATCTTTCATGTATGTCCATCTCTTGCTGAGATGATGTTCATCTTCCTACTCTCCATTTATTAAATGTTTGTCATCCTTTGTGACTGAGCCATGATGTTTGCCGACAAGCTATTCTATGATCTCATCAAGTTTAGTGCTACCTCTGGCTGTAGTTAGAAGGAAGGGTGACTGTGCTCACTCTGGATAAAGAAGGTAAGGAGATGGTTGGCAAATCTAAATAAGTGCATCATGGTAACGAGTTTAGAGATTTCATCAAGGAGTGAAATGAAGATAAAACATAGAAACACAAAATGAAATTTTATTTCTTTTGTATTTTTTAAGGGGGAGTTCACTCTAAATTCTTCATGGATTGTGTGACAGTCAACTCCTGCGATGATGACGGAAAATACCAAAAGGTAAACAGTACATATAAATCCATTTATAATCAATATGAATCACTTGACATATGGACATTAACCAGTTAACGATAACTAGCTCTTCATGCTTAACTGATAGAGAATTTCAACACAAATTATAAAATTAGCCTTACAATATAAAAAAAATTATAAAATTAGGACAAATAAATATCTAAGACATAAATATTGCTAATTGAATCTAAGTAGAACATCCATAGTTTGCAATAAGTAAAACTTTAAGTCGTTGGAGTTAATTGCAATGGACAAAAGAAGGAAATAAGTATTGCTTGGAAAAAAGTAGCTATGGAATCCAGAAAGCTATGTGTATTAAAGATTCATTTACTTATGAAAATAATTAATTGATAATTACTAGCTTTAAGCAGATATATTGAGGGCTAAATATTTATCACACATATGAAAACGTTTTTGTTTTGACAGTTTCCATTCTATATAAAGCAATGTATAATTTATTATTAAAATTATGTCAGATTTATAAATTGCATATTCATAAAACACATTGAACATAAACTATCATAAAACTAAATTGCATAATTTCTTACATAAAGATGGATGATTACTAATTGCTTCAGAAGGAATATGAAGGCTAACAAAGATAATGTAATTTGGTTTTAATTAATTTAATTTGTTTTAAAATTGCCATATATAAGTTGCTATTAACACACTTCTTTTTTTTGTTAAACTTTTGCAGTCATATACTTGATCTCTAAAAGTGAGAGTAAACTAATCACTTTTGATGAAATTCCTTTCTATTTTCCTAGAGATACTGACAAAGGCAAGTGACATTTTGGTTACTTGTATAAATTTATTCGGGTTTCACAGAATTTTGGTAAACCTTCAGTAAATCTCAGATACAGAGTATAGAATAGAATCCCATTTAGAATAGCAAATATATGTATCATATAGTGCTTATGAAAAAGTATTCTAGTTCTCTTTCCAACTCAGAAGATTGCTACTAATAGTCATAAATTTTAAGATTAAGATAAATTTGGTTAGGTGAGAAAGTGTAGAAGAGAACAACCTTAGGAGGGGTCCAAGAGAAGGTTAAAGTGATCAGAAATGAGACTAGAAGGATCCCAAAACCTCAGCCCATCAATTGGCAGCGTGAAAATCATTGCTATTAGAATGTGTTACTTACATAACTCTTGACTTTTGAGCACTGTGGTTTTAGTTTGGTAAATCCCTTTGAATTCCATTAATTGCATGCGGAATTGTGCAGTACTAACATGGAACTTTAAATAATGTGTTTTCCATTTTCTACCTTACTGCAATAAGTAAAAATTGATAAATTTATGGATATTTTTGCATTTAGCTAGACAATTCAGATGGTAAATGTTTCAGCTACCAGTTTTAGGTTCCAAACATAGGGAGCAAAAATGAGTTTCAGAGTGCTGGTAAAATGTCTCTGAGTACATAAACTATTTCATTTTTCAATCTACAAAACAGAGATAGTATTTTCCACCCACATATCTCTGAGGAATGACAGGAGGAAAGTGATTTGTACTTCTGTCACATTTAGCCTTCAATCTAATCATCCTATTAACCTGCTTCTTAGTCATTACAAAGACATCCCTGACAGAGCGACATGCCATTGTTAAAACATGTTTCTTTAGCTATCTTATGGCATCTCTTTGCTCCCAGGAAGAATCTGTGCCCAATCATGGTGCTTGGCATTTGATTTAAATGGACTTTATTTAGGTTTCTGCCACCAAGCATTAGAGCCATTTCAAGTATTTTATTCACATACAGCCTGGATCAGTGAATTCCATCAATGAAGCAGTTTTTCTTTAAGAACTTATAATCATGTATAGAAGTAATTTCTATAATGCATATATTTAGAACCTTTACTTTGAGCTAACAGATGAACATTATTCAAAAACCATGGCTATAATACATAGATTATATAAACTAAACTTACTGTTCATGTGCTACCTAAGCAGAAATTTAAGGACAATGAAAAACACTTACTTTTTACCTTACTCTATTTTCCTAATAATTAATGTATATTGTACATTAATTTAAATTTTGGATTATATAGAGAAGTAGTTTAGTGCTCTTTCAGATATTGGAGTAAAAGATAATTTTGCTTTACTTTAGATGGTTTGGCAGAAAATACCAGGTGTTCCAAAATATACAATTTCTTTTCTTCTGAGCTACACAGATCTCACAGAGTAAAACTCCCGGATTCCTTTGCAGTTTGGTTTGGCCATATCACTGGGTTCTAAACAAACAAACAAAAAATGAGTAGACATTACATGCACCATTTTTGGCCCAAGGGCTTTGTGTTACAATAAGAAATATATAGAGGCATCCCCCACTATCCAAAAGTAGAGCATTCCCGTGAAACCATTTGTAAGCTAAAAGTGGTGTAAAGCAAAGAAGACATTGCCTGTGGACATATCTAAGGGGTGCACAAAACAAATGGAGATAAACTCCAGATTCTTACAGGCACAGTTCAAAGCTCTGATGGCTGATGAGATGCTGAGTGTAGTTCCTGGGGAGGGAGCTTGCCAGTACCACTCTTGCTGCTCAGGGTGCAACTGCCTCTATAAAGGCTCACTGTGAAACAAATGCTGAACACTATTTTCACTTTTTGCCTTTTATGTGAAAGCAAAAATCCCCTTCATATTTCTTTCAGTAAATGAAAACATAATACTAAAACAGGTATTTCATAAAAGCAAAGTGGCATAAATGGAGGATACTTGTATTTGGTTTTTGTCCTCAGTTCCTAACAGAGTTCCTAAATCACTTGGAATTTCTTAAGTGGTAGGATGATAAGAGTGCCTTTTGTTCTAATGAGTCAACTCTTGGTGCGCCCCTAGCTTGAGGATGAGGCTGGTTGCCAGAAAGACCAAGGGATGTACTTGGGCTTGATCTTTCAGTTCCAACCCCTGATCTCTGAACTTTCAGCCCCACAGCCTGAGAGGGGCTGGAGATTGGGTGAATCACCAATGAGCAATGATTTAATCAAGCATGCCTACTTAATGGAACCTCCATAAAAACATATAAATGATGGGATATGGTGAGCTTCCTGATTGGTGAACATATCAATGTGCTAGAGAGTGCATAGAAGCTCTGTGTCACTTCCCTATACCTTGCTTTAAGCTCTCCTTCATCTGGCTGTTTCTGAGTTGTGTCCTTTGAAATTAACCAGTAATGGAAAGTGTATACCTGGGAGCCATTCTAGCAGATTATCAAACCTGATGAGAGAAGCATGGGAACCACTGATTTACACCTGGTCGATCAGAAGTGTGGTTGACAACCTCAGACTTGGAACTGTCATCTAAAGTTGGGAGAGTCTTGTGGGGCTGAACCATTAACCTGTAGGATCCACACTAACTCCCTATAGTTAGTGTCAGAATTGAATTTAATTGTAGTACACTCAGATGGTGTTTGAAGAATTTGAGAATTTTCTGGAGGTGGGAAAAATACCACACATTTAGTCAGAAGTGTTGTGAGTAAGAAAAGTTCAGAGGCTTTAAGAAGGTATGCCTACTGACTACTGTCTTTTCTCTCCTACTGGCTTGAGTACCAACAAATCTCTAAGAGATGTTGAAACCACAAGGTAGGGTCTGGTTCCCTGAATCAGTACATGGAGGAAAGTCTTCTAGCTAGGGAAACTCATATTGGCTGGATGAGTTTATGACATAAACTCTGTTTTGTCTCACCTTACACACTTGGTTCTAAATGTACTGTAGCCTAGTCTACTCTAGTTACAAAAGTGTAAATTTATTCTTTTTGTATTGAACTTTAAAAAATTGAGTAATGAATGCAAACTTGGAAGTGACATTCACTATCATTATTTCAGTAAACACAAGACTTAACTATAACAACTATTGCTACTGTTAACCTAACAAAAGCTTGAGTCACCATCACAGCCAACAGAAAGGTATTTAAATTTAAATATTGAATTAGCAACGTTCATACAAGGTGAGCAGAAGAATGTTCATGATTTGATTCTCCTTACTTTAAAAACAAATCAGGTATAAAGTGTATAATTGTATGTAAGTCTTTGAAAGAAGTGAGATTTTTATCTAACTTCCTTGAAATAAGCAAATGACCACTGACTTTATTCTTTGTTGTTTTCCCATATGATAAACATTCAAATATTTCTTGTTCTAAATCTCTGGCATTTATTGGATCACACTTCCTCCTTCAATTAATATGCAAACATATAGCAGCATGATGATATATGTTTTCACTTGAATTATCTCATTTGATGGCCCATAACAACTCACATGGTACGCCAGTCCCTCTCACTTTGAAGAAATAGGTAATGGAAATCAAAGAATTTAGAAATTGCCTTAAGTCACATAGCTAGACAGCATCAGGAAAAGAATTTACTGGGATATGTCGCTCTATGCTGAACAACTCTTTCTACTCTAAAATTTCGGCCCATAGGAATTGTGTTTCTACCATGCTGAGTGCATCTCCTGAGGAAAATAAATAAAAAAGTGAAAAATTTTATTTTAATCTCTTTTTAACATTAGTCCCTGATCTTATACTTAGTAACACATCTGTAAAGAAAAATAAGAAGCAAAAATGAGAATCCTGGGATAGAAACAACTACCAAAGTCAGAATGTTTCTGGAGGGATTCTGCCAAAGTTGATAATCTGAGATTCAATTTCAATAGTTATGCAGTTATGCAGATTGTGGAAGATAATAAATCTGTTGACTAAACCAGGAAAGTGAACAGCAGGCTGCCACAAAAATCTGGGACCTCCAAAGTGCTACACCTTTTGAGCAAACGTTAACAAAAAGAAAGATGAATTCCCCAACATAGTCCATAGTAGAAGTTAAAAAAATATCTATTGAGAATCTGTAAACATAAATAGTTGTTCACAAAGTTGTGTAGCCTGAATTCATTTAAAATGTTTAGTAATAAAACCTCAAGCAAATAGCTTTATTGAAAGCCATACTGGGATTGTATTGCTACCAGGCAACTAGCAGAAGAAAATAAAAACCATTTTTGGAGGAATATAACTTTTCCATGGGATAATTCAACAGATAAAGTCCAAAGAATATGAAGTCACAGCAAAATATAAATAGATAATAAATAAATAAAATAGATTCTCATTGTTCATGGTATTTATGTTCTATAATGTTACCCGTGAACACTGAATTAGCAAATACTGACCTATTGCTTCTAGGGGAAATAATGGGATGGGTTAGGTTTCTGTGAGCCTCTAGTCACAATGTTTCATCAACCAATCGATACATCATTTTTTATCATGTGTGTTTCTGTTTAAAGACACTGTATTTAATATATATTGTTAATTCATTGACATTAAATTCATGACCAACAGGACTATCACTTACAGCTGAATGAAACTAATCTAACACACATATTCCCTTCATTGGCACATCGAAGTCTTCTTGTGTTTAAGAATACTAAACAGCACTTCAGTACTGTTTTTGGGGACCATCTTAAACTGTGAAATCACATACACACACACAAGCACAAAAATGCGCAAAACTTGGCACTAAACAGACTACAAACTGGACACTTGTTTTCGGTAGGAAAGCCAAAATAAGAAGGCAGAGCATCAACTTGTTGGACCTCAGCTGGGAATGTGTTTGTCAGGTGACTCAAAATTTTTGCCACTCTGTGCATGTCCACCTATGACCATGAAAGTGCCATGTGAATTGAATTTAGGGCTACAAATAAGTTTTATTGAGTAGACAAATTCACAATTAAGGATCCATGAATGACAAGAATCATCATTTACTGTACCACAGAAGGAAACAAAACACCTATACCGTGGAGTAAGCCAGGTGAACACCTATCTAATCATAGTCCAGGATGATAGAGAGAGTAGAATGGAAATAAGATTTAATGAAATAATGGCTGTGATTTTTTTCCAGGATTGTGGCAAGACACTAACCTCCAGTCCAGAAAGCCTAATATATTAGCATCATAGTAAATAAAAAGAAATCCATATTTAGACAAATCACAGTGAGAAATCAAAAAGACAAAAAGGTCATAAAACCAACCAAAGAGAAAAGAAAGAGATTCTACATAATAGACAAATTATATTGATAGTTATTTCTTTTCAACCTAATAAAGTACATTAAATGTATTGAGGAAAGCTCATTTTCAACTTTAGAATTTTACACCTCGTAAAATATCTTTTAAAGACGAGGGCATAATTAAGCCATTTTTTAGAATATAAAAACTTCTGGCCTCTAATAGATTCTTAGTAACAAAAATTATGAAAAATAAGCTTAAGGCAGAAGAAAATCGTTCTCAGATTGAAATTCTAAGATGCAAAGAGAAATAGTGAGCAAAAATATTAATAAATATGTTGGTAAAAAACAAACCTTGACTACATAAGATCACAGTAATGTGTTCATAATTGTCATTTAATTATATATAAATAAAAAATTAAAATACTTAACAGCAATGTCGTTAAATGGGGTGAGGGATGATCAGCTTAAAGAATTCTAACATCCTTGTAATTTCATGTGTAGTTTATGGAAAATAGAGATATAAGACATATTTTTTTATTGAATTAAGTACATACAATAAATTATCAAAGGTTAACACCAAATAAATAGAATAGAGAGGGTACCATCAAAAATGACAATAGAAAACAAAATAGAATAAAAAATGTGAAAAAATTCAAAAGAAAGCAACAAAGGAAAAAAACACATATAGAAAAGATGGCATAAGAAAACCCCCCAAAATAGAACAGTAGAAATTTGTATAAATCTATCAATAGTTATAATAATGGGACTAAGCATTATAGTGGAAAAGAATTATTTTCCAGATTAAGAAAGGAAATTTGCCAATATACTCTTTACATTAGGTGCGTCTGAAACATGAAGACTCAAAAAGTTCAAAATTAAAATAAAATTTGATGAAGCTATATTTGTTTTAGACAAAGAGAATTTAAGTTAAAACTCTTTACTGAATAAGCAGGACTAGTTTCACTAGAATTACATAAATATTCAAACTTGAATTCATGTTCTAACATAGCTTTAAAACATATGGGAAATTACTATAAAATAAAAGGACATTTCCATCATTATAAGCAGAGATTTTAATACACTTATATTCAGTAATTGATAGATCAGACTGACAAATGGGTAATAGGACTGTGGGTGTTCATTTTATAACTCTTTCCTTTATTGGAAAAAGAAATTTAATAATGCATCTACTAAAAAAATATCTATGAAATATTGGCATATGCACCTCATTGCATTAAAAAGCTGGTTACAGACTTCATGCAGATGCAGTGACAGGTTGGCTTTGTACTTTTTCTTCTATTTGGAATACTTTACCTTTCCTTTTCACCTAGCTACGTTATATTCCTCTCTGGGTTCTCAGTTTCCTCAGGGAGGCCTTTTCTGGGCCCATATACTTGCTTTCATCACACCCTGTAACGCTTCAATTACAACACAATTTGTTTTAGGTCAAATGCATGTTATAACCCTTCAATTATAACACAGTTTGTTTTAGATCAAATGCACAAAACCCTGACCATGTCATTCTTGTTAATTATTCTATCTCCAGTCTTAGCACGGTGCTAGCCTTCTAGTAGTAGTGAGGGTTAGTAATTGCAGGTAGAAATGAAAGCAGAAAGGAGTAAATGAGGGAGATATTCTTTATGTAGACAGCTTGACTTTGGTGCATTGGGACTCCAGAGAATATATTTGTAATTACTTGGAGATCTGTGGGGGTTATAGCACATCAGAGGGGTGGGAGTTGTGCCAAAGATGAAGATACTTAATGCACCTGAAGGAGGCCAAAACCAGAGAGAAAAGAAATGGTTCCTCTCGTATAATGATAGGATTTATTCAAGAGCAACTATGAGACGCCGCTTAGAGCCTCCTAGAAATAACTAGGTTAGAGAAGGCTGCTTTGCAGGAGCTGGAGGATCTGAAAAACATATCAGAAAATTATACAAAGCAGTAAAAATAAGTGTTATTATGGTCTCTGTAATCCAAATTTTATAACCCAGGCTGGTGTAGCAGTAGCAGACATAGACTACAATGTAAACAACAACAACGGTTTATGATGCTCAGGGCATAAGCTATTTGACATCAAGATTACCATGAATGTTTTTTATTAGAGACAAGAGATGAGGCATCAGATATACAGAAACTAACTTCAAAATTGGCTATGTCATTAGCAGTTAAAAAATAAGGCCACAGGGCTTCCCTGGTGGTGCAGTGGTTGAGAGTCCGCCTGCCGGTGCGGGGGACACGGGTTCGTTCCCCAGTTCGGGAAGGATCCCGCATGTCGCGGAGCGGCTGGGCCTGTGAGCCATGGCGGCTGAGCCTGCGCGTCCGGAGCCTGTGCTTCGCAACAGGAGAGGCCACAGCAGTGAGAGGCCCACATACCGCAAAAAAAAAAAATAAGGCCACAAACAAAACAAAGATGTTTAACTTATCCCCAAACACAGAAACTATAGATGAGGGGAGGCACATCTGCTCCAGAAGGCATTTTTCAATGAGCAGCAAGAAAAAGAAAAAAAAAAGCATTACCCTGAAGACTTTTAAGGCTGGCAGAGAATAAACACAGCCATTACCCAAGTTCACAGCTGTAACCTTGGGGAGCTGAACTGGAACATGGAATGGTTGCCACCTGCACAGCTGAGGAAGGACTAATAGTAGGAACTTAATGTCAGATCGGTGATTTCTTGGCTGCAGAAAAGGTAACATCTTTCATAAAGCAAGCTGTTTTCCTGCTTTTAGTGACTCTAATTCTACTGAAGATTGTTGTTTTATAATGGAGAAAAACCCTTGCTGGCAACATTGCCTATATACTGATCTGTCATAAAAGACTCTAACAGATGCTCCTGCCCAGTCCCCCCGTGACAGAACATTCATTGTGGGTAATGCTTACAGTGCATTCTGCCCATGAGAAGCTTACCAGTAATGCATTTCTTCCAAACAAGTATTGCGTGCCAAACACCCAGCATATCTCTGAAGATTTTTAACCCAATACCTTTCACAAAATAAAATTCACATTCAATAGTTTGAGACTAAGGAATAAAAAAAAAAGGAAAACAAATTGTATGCCCCTTTTTCTTGGCAAACAACCAGATTGCAGTATAGTGATTAGACTTTTTCTTGATATTGATTTTTGGGGAGAGGAAGTAAAGCTAATTTTCTTATAGGGGTCCCACATTTTGAACTTGAAATATTATTTCCCCCTAATTAGGTTTTTGGCAAGGAAACTACCAGGTGAAATGCCTTTTATTGCGTTGCATTATGAGGTTGTATCCCACTATTGTTGATGCCGCCTTTAATCATTTGGTATAGTTGGTGACTGCCAGATACATTTCTCTTTGTTAATAGTAAGTCAAACTCAGGGTGACATGAAAGGATTTAAGGCCTCTTGCAATAGTTTAGGAATGGAGTATGGATGGTGGGACTGAGGCAGAGAGGTAAGTTAGAGAACTGTTATAGTAATCCAATCAAAGTCTGAGAGGATAGTGTCAGGGTCTGAGAGAATAGTGGCAAGGTGGGATAAGGCAGAGAAAAAAAATTCCAGAGATGTAAAATTGGCTTGATCAACAGGGCCTGGAGACTGCTTAGACACATGGAATGGAACAAGATATAGAGATTTTGAAAAGGAGTCTAAGATGAATCCTAGGTTCAGGGTTGCAGGAATAAAAGAGTGGATTTCTTTTTGGACCTGCTAAGTATGAGATTGTCTGGGGAGTTCAAGTGTAGACAGCAAAGAGACATTTGGAAGTAAAACAAGGTAAAATTTAAGAGGGGTGACTATATTAGTATTTGTTTTACTTCTTTCTGTGTTTCCTGATGGATCCCATCTCTTGCTAATGGGTGAGAATTTTGAGAAAAATAATTAATAATACTTAAAAGTGATTTAATCTATGCTTGGAGCTCATGGTTGTATATCCTTTGAAAAAAATCTCTTTTTTTAAAATTATTTTATTTATTTATTTTATTTTTATGTCTGCGTCAGTCTTAGCTGTGGAATGGGGTATCTTTGTTGAGGCATGTGGGAGAAGATATTTTGCTTCTTTTTCTTGATGACCCATTAAAACAGCTTTGATTATTATAAATTTACCATTATAATGGAAACAAACATTTAGTACCTGATACTTGGAGTATTTGGTTATGTTTTTACTATTTGATCTTAGATAAATTTGTGTTATACATGCCCATTACACCTCAAATATGTAGAAGAATATGCTGTATATACATACACACACACACACACACTTTAAGAGTAAAAAACAGCTTTTTAAATATCTGTTGTCTTATGTCAATTAACAAAATGGTAAAACTTCCAAAATGCATGATTGATTTCCTTCAAACAAAGTTTGGAATACACAATTAAGCAAAAGTGTTTGAAATTGAATAGGAACTCTTATATCCTATTTGTACTATTTTCATCCCAACCATATTATTCCAGTGTCTAATGATTTACTATTTAGCTGATTTTGGAATTAGATCTTCTGTGATTTTCAATAAATTTGTAATCTCATTGAAGGTAATAGCAGGAATTTTATTTCTAAGTTACCTCTACTATGTTGCTGAACACATTTGACCAGTGTTCATTTGTAGGCAGGCATAAAAGATGGAAAGTTAAGGAAAGAAAACCTTATCACAAGGTCACTCTGTTGAATGAAAATCTTCCAGAAACCTTTGATCAAATGCTAGCTAGCCAACATACACTGAAATGTATTTTGCTGATTAGGGTAACTAATAGCCCCTAAGATATAGGTTGAAACTCATACAGATAAGATTTTATCACACTCTATATGTTGAACCATTTTAGAGTAATTTATAGACCACTTAACATTATCTTATTCAATTATCATTTACAACTTTTCGAAGTAGGCAGTATATTCCTATTTTAAAGATACGGAAACTGAGGCTCAGAAGGTCTTAATAATTTAACTAAGGCTATTCAACCAGTAAATCAGAGAAAAAATTTAAACCTAGGTTTGTCTCACACCAAAGTCTGAACTCTTCTAACTTTACCAACTGTCTTAAGTACTCTGTCTTGAAGAGTTTATTTAACTGGATCAAATTGGTGCTAGTAGATGTGTTTGGAAATGTGTTCAATAGTCAAGTCTCCTTAGACATTTCCAACAGGACAGTTCTACTGGCAGTGTAATATCATGTTCAGCTCTCCATCAGTGGTTAATCTCTTAGTTTTGTAAACATAAATTGATCATAAATGTTCGTTTGAATTTTATGTTCTACACTAGATGGTGCATCAAAACAATAGGTGGAGCTTTATAAAAATAAAGTCTCTGTCTCACCTCTAGATAGTATATTTCATTAAGATCCTTTTTCTTATGCTAAAATATACCACACTGGTTTTAATATAATAATAATGTCTTAAAGTATTCGGTAGTGAAATTATTTAATTTCTCAAATTTGCACCATAATTTCCTAAATCTGAGAAAATTTTGTGCTTCAGGAATATACACCCAGTTTGATTCACTGCTTAGACAATATCTTAACATTTAAAGTTTTTAGGTGTGAAATCTTCAGTGGTAGAGATTGTGCTTACTTTCTGTAAACCCCAGCGTATGGTACTGCCCTGTAGCTTATTATATATCCAATATCAGGTGAGTCAAAGGTAGATTAAGACTGAATGGTAGAGTGTCCTGAAACTAATTGGCTAAGGGTATAGATTTTATCACTTATCTCCAAGTTTAAGTGGCTGTCTTATGGTAGTTGCCTTATGCTAGAGTCCATGGTGATAATACATAGCATATTATATACATATTTATTACTGTTTATGCAACACTATGTGAAGGGGGAAGAACAAAAACAAAAAGGAGATCACAGCTATCAATAATTTCATGTTTATATGAGCTAAAGTTGACGAAAAAAAACACTATCTGGTAGGAAAAGACTTAGATAGGTTAGTAAATTCAGAGAAATGCAGTGACCTATGTAAGATGCTTGTGAAGGTGTGATTTCTTTTGGCAAAAACATGATTTATAAATGCCAGTTTTATTCATCAGTATTATCAGGAAAATAATGTTTTTATTAATATTCACTCAAGTAGTACCTTGTACCTCGGTGAAGTTAGAAAAGTAACTTCTTTTTCACATAATCCCAGAATAATTTCAGGTTATAAAAATTAGTAGCTAGCAAATTATGTCCTTGTCATAAAATAATAATATATGAGAAGCATGCGTGAGAAAAAAGAGGAATAAGGAAGCCAAGGTAAGAGTTTGACTGAAAAACATTTTCATCATTTTGATCTGGAATTTAAAAATAAATGCTTGAAAATCTGACAGCTTTCCTCATCTATACTATTAGCTGCTCCATTTTACTGCCAGTCTGATTCTCTAAGTCAGTAGATACTTGTGTTTCAGACATGAGGTTCCTACTGCAGGAAATACCAGAGGAGACAAAAGCGTAGATAGCCTATGTCTCCTGGCTAAACAAGGCTTTTATTTTGTCTGATCCTAAATTTAGGAAAACTGATCAGAAACTACGGATATAATAGATTGGATGTATGGGAATACATTAGTGGCCTATAAATCACTTTTCTCTTCATAAAACAAGTATGTTATATAGAAATGAGCTATGGAAGGGGTCCTGTAGAAACACCTTTCACATTGCCCCCAGTAAGAAAGCCAAGCAGTTGATCTTTTTTCAGGGGAATGTAATTATGGCTGAAAGAAATGAGGGCCCATATTTGCCTAAATACTTCTGTGCTAAGCAAAGAGACACCATCCAGATTTGTTGGAGTATGCAAAATTAAATTGGTAAGAGTTACTTCTTGGGCTCTGCTTCCATTTTATCTACCACCGAATCATTTAATTGTAGAAAGTTATTTTGTACTTAATCAGATTTTAGTTCCTAGATTATTGGGCTTTAAACTTTTAAGAGTTCTTATTTTCTCTGCTTATTAAAAACCTTGGCATGATACCAGCATACTACATAAAAGAGGGCCACAGCAGAGCTCTCTGGCAAGTTTTATTTGCATTAAGTGTTAGGTATAATAAAATGCTCCCACAAGCTTAGAAAAGTTTAAACAATACGTAGAACAAGTTTATTGTAGCAGGCTTCCTAGATTCAAGGTACGGTATCATCCAGCTAAAGGCATTTTCTCCACCTTTATAGTATCATAAACATGGTGGGAAAAATATGTTTCATTGACTATAGTTCAGTCACCATATGAATAGAGAAGATGGGTGTTTCCTCTTCCCATCTGCCATCATGGAATTACTTGGTGAATGCTCTAATACATAACATTTAGCAAACTAGAAGGATTTTATAAATGTTTATGGACAGTTCCGTTTCCACTCCAGGTAGGGTATACTCAGTTACATCTCTTTTAATCCACTTACTCTGACAGCAGATTTCTGACTGGATATTATACTCAGTGATGCTACCCCTCCCATCATAATGCAAAACCCATGGATAGATGGTAAACGGTGCTGCCTGTGAAATATAACTCAGTACAGTACGTTTTGATTTGTTAGATATGCTGCTTTGGTCTTTTGACAGTTGTTCTGGGAGTACATAACATCTGCCATACAATTGGCTGGCAAAACTCCTTTGTTGTATAATTGAACAGCCACCATTTTGTTGGAGTGTAAACGTCAAGATAAATAGTCCATGAATTAGCAAGTTCAACATCATTTGATGGCTCACAGGTAGACAGCACAATATAGATTTCGTATACGTGCAGAGTATCTTTACCCAGGCAGCTAACAAAATCAAATGCAGAAACAGTGTCTATAATTTGAAAAACTGGAAGCAAGAGTGTTTAGATAGCCTTGGCAATCTTACATTTGCCATATTTTGAGCTGTTTTCTTTATCTAGCATTGTGGCAGGTCCAGGTGACCTTCTTTACCTTTAAACTATATTAATGATAAAATGAATTAAGAACAGTAACAAAGAAAGGGTCATCCTTACCTTTGGGCATTTCTTTCCTGAAGTCATTGCCTTCCTTTTTTCACTAATAGATTAGAGCTAAGACTAAAACCAGACGTTGACCCAAGTTGGTTATTAACCAGGGATATTTATCTTCTCCCCAAGTGTCTGGTGAAGTGGTTTAATTCATGTGAAGGTCATTAAAGAAGGAAAAATTTATACTTAATTTTTGTACTCTTTCCCAATGGCTGAGATGTTTGCCTCTAAATAGCAGGTCATTTTAATGCACGTTTATAATTTACGATCAATTTTTGTCTTTTTAAAGAATGATTACGTAGTGAAGTATTGCTAGCTGCTGTTTCCCTTTATCCTTTGGTCAGTTACTTGGGCCTTAGGACTCTTGCTTACAGAAAGGCGTAAAGGAATAAAATGGTGAAAGTTTTAAAAATATGGTGGGGTGGGGGGAGAGTGAAGTCAATTATGAGTGGAGTTTTTTGTATTTATATTGTCCCTATACCTGATTACTGAGCTCCACTGAAATGCAGACATATTAATATTTATATCACAAAGTATGTCATAAGGGAGAACACAGACTTTGTTATTTCTATTTGTTAATAGAAAAGTCCAGAACAGTGGTCCCCCACTTTTTTGGCACCAGGGACCAATTTTGTGGAAGACGATTTTTCCACGGACCTGCAGGGCGGGGATGGTTCAGGCGGTAATGTGAGTGATGGGGAGTGGCAGATGAAGCTTCACTTGCTCGCCTGCCTGTGTGGCTGGGTTCCTAACAGGCCATGATAAATACATGTTGAATAAAATAATAAATAAAATTATATTGCTTTTTTTGACAATTTCCTTTACTACTGCATCAAATGTGAGATTTATAAACTTCCACAATTGTTAGCAATTGAATATGACTATTTTATTTCTGTCATTATGCTTTGTTCTCATTTCTGCTATTGATTTTTATTCAGTGTGCATCTCTGACCTATGTGTTATAAAACTCCTTCACCTATCAATGCAAAGATCAATTGTTTTAATTTCATTTGTGATAGGAATGTTATGTACCAAAGTTCCATAGTGTATTACTCAGAATACACTGCCCTATTCTGTAGTAATCAACGACTTTAAAGCTACAGTAACTTCACTGAATGAAGTTTATTTCCTGTTGATGGTACATATATAATGCAAGCCATTTGAGGGCTTTTCTCTGCACAGGTTTTTGGAAAGTGGGCTAAGAATAACACCACTATCTTGTAACTGCACCCTCTAGAACAGAGGAGAAGTGAGCTAGAAGATCATGCATGAGCTCTTTTATGCTTTGGCTTGAAAATGACACAGGTGACTTCTCCTTCCCAGCCCAATGGTCAAAAATTAGTAATATAGTCCTGCCTAATTTCAGTGGTGGGGAAAGTTGTGGTGGTAGCAGATGGGATGTGGTGAGCATCATTCTTTCTGATGTACTAAGCAAAGTTATGTGCTCTCTGGAGCAAAGTTGGAAAACAGAGTTGATATTGCTTAACTAAAGTTAGAAGTTTGAGACCAGGAATTTACATTCCAAGAAAACTTGACGCATGGCAAAAGATCTTACAGAAGAAAAATTTAAATACATTATCATAGGGACTTCCCTGGCAATCCAGTGGTTAAGACTTTGCCTTCTAATGACGGGGGTGCGGGTTCGATCCCTGGTCAGAGAGCTAAGATCCCACATGCCTCGCAGCCAAAAAACCAAAACATAAAACAGAAGCAATATTGTAACAAATTCAATAAAGAGTTTTAAAATGGTCCACATCAAAAAACTATTTAAAAAATAAAATAAAGTACATTATCACAAAGTAGAATTTACTCAGAAGAGGCAAGATTGGTTAAACATTTGACATGGATCAATATTATCCACCACTAAATAGAATAATATTATTATTACCAGAGAATAATCATATGATAATACCAAAAAATTTATAAAAAACATCTAACAAAATTTTACATTTTATAAACTCTCATCAGGCTAGAATTAGAAGGCAACTTTCTCAACCTGTTAAAAGAACATCTACAAAATTGCACAGCTGACATCATCACACTTAATAATAAATTATTGAATGCTTTTCCCCAAGACTGGATGTGTCCTCTTTCAATACTTATATTTATCATTGTACTAGAGGTCACAACCAGCAAATGAAAGCAATAACAAAATTATAAAAGAAATACATATTGAAAAGGGAAAAGTAAAATAGTTTTTATTCACAGACAGTATGATTTCTTATGTGAAAGATCCTGAGTATATAAAAAATGCTAAAACTAATACTTAAATTTAAAAAGATCAAAAGACTCAAGGTCAAGATATGAAAGTCATTTGCATTTATATATGCTAGCAGCAAATAATTAGAACATGAAATTTTAAAAAGGTACCATCAGGGCTTACCTGGTGGCGCAGTGGTTGAGAGTCCTCCTGACGATGCAGGGGACACGGGTTTGTGTCCCGGTCCGGGAGGATCCCACATGCTGCGGAGCGGCTGGGCCCGTGAGCCATGGCCGCTGAGCCTGCGCGTCCGGAGCCTATGCTCCACAACGGGAGAGGCCACAACACTGAGAGACCCACGTACTGCAAAAAAAAAAAAAAAAAAAAAAGGTACCATCAAAAACATAAAGTACTTAGGGATAAAGTTAATACAAGATCTACAAAACCTATACAATTAAAACTCTAAAAGAATGCTGAAGTGAAATTTAGATATATCACATTATGAATGAGAAAAGTCAATTTTGTGAAGATTTGTTTATCCCCAAATTGATTTGTAGATTCAATGCAATATGAATCAAAATTCTAACATGGTTTTGAAAGTTGTTTCTAAAATTTATACAGAAATGCAAAGGATCTTGAGTAGCCAAAACAGACTTGAAAAAAAAAAAAAAACAAGAATAAAGTAGGAAGTTGTTAACTGCCTAAATTTCAAATCTAAGTATAAAGCAACAGTAATTAGGCCAGTACGATATAGATTTATGAGTAGACTAAAAGATCAATGGAACAGAACAAAGATTCTATACAAAGGCAAGAAACCAAGGTAATTCAATAAGGAAAGGAGAAGAGTTTCAATAATTAGTGCTGGAACAACAGGGTATCTAAATGTAAAAGCTAAAACTATAAAGTTTCTAAAAGAAAACATAGGTGACTACCTTCCTGAACTTGGATTATGTAAAGATATTTTAGAGGACACAGAAAATACTAACCATAAAAAATTGGTTAACTGGACTCCATTCAAAATTTTAAAATTGTACTGATCAAAAACTTTGTTAAAACAATGAAAAGGGAAGACACAGACTTGGATAAAATTTATTTATATATATTTATATATTTACATATATATATATAAATAACCAAATATATACATTTGTAACCAGAATATAAAAAGGATATTTCTAGATAAATGATCAGTCCAATAGTCCCAAATAAATATACAAGAAACTTTGTAAAAGAAAGTATACAAATTGCAGTAAGTTCATGAAAATGTGTTCAATATAAGTAGTCATCAAGGAAATGTAATTTACTCCCCACGATGAGACATTTTCTCACACCAATTATAATGGCTCAAATTCAAAAAACTCACAAACATAAATGCTGATGATGAACAACTGGGACACATATATTGCCCATGGGAGTATAAAATAGACCAGTCACTTTAGACAGTTCATTGGAAGTTTCTCAAGATAAACATATACCTAGACTCTGAGTCACAGTGTGGTATTTACCAGAAAAGAATACATACATGCCCCAAAAGATTCATATAAAAATATTTATAACAACTTTAGACAAAATAGCCTGTATATGAGGAAAAACTTAACTTTCTCCCCTCTACCCTTCTGGGTTCTTTGCCTGGTGCCCTGCAAATTAGAATAATAAGAGACAGATTGACAAAACAGAACAAAACTTATTAACGAGTGTGGCACACATATGTGGGAGAAATCTCAGTGATGAGTAACTCAAAGGTATGTTTAGAACTTGGTGCTTATATACCACCTGAGAAAAGAGAAATAAATTTGTAGTGAAATGACAAGACAAAGGAAGAGGGATTTTGGACTTCCAGTGGTGGCAAACTATGAGGTAGACTACTGAAGTAAGGTTTATTTGTGCGAGTTCATCTCAGCAGGCATTGACTTTCCATCTTCTTCATAAGCATAAAACTTCCTCAGGAGAGGAGATTTATGACAGTCCTAATTTCTCAGAAGTTTCTGCTTTTAGTGAAGTAAGGGAAGCTCTGGGAAGGCTTCATTTTATATCTGTTGATTCTCATTTGCCTCCAGCTCAAAATAATACTTATGGCAAAGTGGTATATTTTGGGGTGGTATATTCTAATTTCCTACAAGCTCACACTGGAAACAATCAAATGTTTATAAATAGGAGAATACTTACTCAGTAATAAATAAAGAAGGAACTGCTGATACACACAACAACATGGATGAATTGCAAACATACTATGTTGACTGAAGGAAGCTGGACAGGATATTGAGTTCTCCATTATTCCATTTATATGAAATTCAAAAACAGGTAAAACTAATTTACATTGAAATCAGAATAGTAGCTGCCTGTGTGGTATGGGGATCAACTGGAAGGCAGAATGAGGAAAATTTCATGGGTCTTATATTTTGATTGACAGTTAGTTACAAGGGTAAATATTCACTTAAACTCATTGAACACCTAGAATTTCTACCTTTTACTGTGTATGAATTTTACCTTAATAAAGAGGCTAATATGGGAAATGTGTATACATATTATATACTGTTTGAGTTGATTTTTATTTTTAAGAGAAGTGTAAGAGAGTGAATGTTTTGCTGGCAAACAGAAAAACCAAAGAAAACCAAACAAACAAAACCCCCAAAACCTCCCTGGGTATTTTGTGAGATTAATGCCAAAGACAAAAAAATATTAAAGTGATAACAAATACGTCACAGTAGGAAATAAAATAATATTAACATCATAATCTACTGGTGCCACTGTAAACATGAAAACCATTTACTATGTATAGAATCCTTTGGGTACCCATTTCAGAAACAGCTGGTAAAAAATGGAAAGGTTAACATTTTAGAACTGAAGGGGGAAAAAAAAAAGCTATGGTTTAAAAAATTATAATTTCTCAAGTGAGAAGAAAGATTCTCCTTTCCAAAGTAAATGTGATCATATTTTATTCTGCCCATGATAAAGGCAGTGAGGCATTTATTTTGGGGAATGTCCAAAATATCTATGATTTTACTTTTCCAGCCAAAACAATTCTGTTTTTCTGGCATATATTAATCAATATGCAAAACATTTTGAAATTTTAAATGTTATTCCACATCACACTCATTTATTCTAGTTTAAAAAGATTTGGAGTGCCAGCATTTCTAGCGTAATAATATTTTAATAAGTGAACATAAAGTGTTTCTTCCCTCATAAGAACATATTAGTAGAAAATACATATTATTTGGAAAAATGGAAAGAAATGGTATTAACAACAGAAAAACAAAACAAACAAAATGAAACAAAATGAGCACTGGGAATTTCTGATCAGTATATAAGAAATCTAATGTTTATATCTGGATATACACTGGCTAGACTATTGTTAAAGAAATGATTGGCCATCAGCAAGATGAAAAAAAAAAACACGAAATAACACTGAATTGTCTGCCATGTAGATCAAAGTCATTCACGTATTATATCATCCTTTGAACACATTAGAGTTACTACCATATTTCAGTAGAAGATCTATGAACTTTTGAATCAAACAGCCTTTTGTTAAGTTCATAGTTACATCATTTAGTGTCTCTGTGATCCTGAGATTATATATGTATATTTCTGAGTCTTGGTTTTCACGTGTATATAACAGTTGGGAATAATAAAACAATTTATCGCATGATAAAAAAATCATAAATGTAAAATTACCAAGCAAAGTGCTGTCACTTATGTCCTAAAAAATCAGACACGTTTCCTAACATCATAGAGCTTACAAGGGGGTGAGGTGAAGATGAATAAGAAATAAAACAGATAACAAATTATTTAATTAACTAGCTGTTATCTTGAAATCAGCTGCAAGGCCCCGGGAGAATTATCTGTTCAACAAACAAGTTTTGAAATTGCGAGAAAAGGAAACAGGTAGTATGAGAATCTTAACTAGAGAGTTAGGAAGGCCAGGCTGGGGGCAGCTCATTGGAATAAATGGTTGTTAAATACTGAGGAACTATAGAGGAATAGAAAATAGTGGAATTGGCCAAAACTAGAAGGGAAGAGGTTAAAGCAAGAAAAACTTCTTTCACAGTTTTGCCTAGGGCTGACTTTCTGTCCTGAGTTTCAAAACAAATGGTTTCCATTCATATTACTATATAATGGGTATGAAAAGCATGGTTGCTAATTCAGTGATATATACTGTTTTGAATCCATCTAGTTTATAATTTTGAAAATAGATATAACATCTTTGTAAACATGCAAAAGCTGAGTGCTACTTAGTTCTACTTTCTGATTTTTTAATATTCCAAGGAAGCATCCTCATTAAGACTGAAATATCCAGGATGACATGTGATTTTTTAAGGGCAAAGTCTGCTTAGATTTGGAGTAGATTTTAGTTTATCTCTTTACTTCCTCCAGCTGATTTTTGACTGATAATCTTATTTTAAATAGTAAATTTATTGGTAGTTAAATTATTTGTATTCTACACAAAGATGGCCTACAAAACAGTGCTTTAATTAGTTGAACTCTAGCCCTACCCCATACCTGCAGCATTGTAATTCACACTGTTCAGTTGTCAAGGTCTAATCATTGCTAACAGAATCAGAAAAAAAATGAAAATTGACTTTATTCAGATGGTAGAATAATATTAATACAAGTAATTATAGTTACCAGTAATCCAACTACCACTCTTACTACTATTACATGATATGCTTTATTGATTATATATGCCAGCATTGCTCTAAGATCTTCACATTTATACCATACTTCATTTTTAACACATTTCTGTAGGATATGCATCGTTATCTCCATTTCACCCTCTCTAAAACACATGCTCAGAAAGCATAAACAAAATACCCAGGGTCACACAGATAAGGTTCAAATTCATTTTTGTCTTACACTAAGTTGAGTATTTTAAAATATCCTTTGATTTT
This sequence comes from Orcinus orca, assembly GCF_937001465.1. NCBI lineage: Eukaryota > Metazoa > Chordata > Mammalia > Artiodactyla > Delphinidae > Orcinus > Orcinus orca. Next base: position 49,585,306 of record NC_064564.1, on the reverse strand, counting down.
ATAATTTAAGATTTCTTCCTTGTCAAACATCATTTGATAACATAGAATGCAGTAGAGATGAAAAATACGTTAATCTATATAGTAGCTCTTTGTTCTTCTTAAAGGTTTTCTGTACAACCCTTGTACAGATTTAACTCACAAACATAGTATTTCTTACCTCTCTTTATTTCCCCATTAGGTCTTGCTAGTTCAGTACCCCACATGCTCAGAGTGCTGTAATACCTTAGAAAGATGAACATGTTCTGCCTTTGTTCAGGGATTTTGTATTATAACTCTTTTCCGTTTATTCTGTAGATAGTCATTTGTAGCCTTTCATTTCTCCGAAAGGAAAGGAGTTTGATATTATTGAAAGATGACTAAATCATACTGTAGTAGACTATGTTCTCTGACTCTTTCAATTAAAAGTTTTCTGTAGTTTCTTAACATGAGAACTCCATTGTATAGTATTTTTGTGTTTAATTATTCCTAATATAAATACTTAGTAATTGATACGTCATTTTACTTTCATAACATGTTGTAAACCATTTTCAAAAAATCTTTATTTTGCTTGTAATGTCTTGAATAAAAGAATTCTTGAAAGGATTTCAAGGATGAATCCTCCTCCCAAAATACCTACAAAATAAATTCCCCAAAGTAAGGGGAAAAAAGAATAAAATTCCCCAGCAGCAGTAATTAAGAATTGGGCAAGGAAGGGCTTCCCTGGTGGCGCAGTGGTTGAGAGTCCGCCTGCCGATGCAGGGGACGCGGGTTTGTGCCCCGGTCCAGGAGGATCCGACATGCCGTGGAGCGGCTGGGCCCGTGAACCATGGCTGCTGAACCTGCGCGTCCGGAGCCTGTGCTCCGCAACGGGAGAGGCCACAGCAGTGAGAGGCCTGCGTACCGCAAAAAAAAACAAAAAAAAGAAAAGAAAAAGAATTGGGCAAGGAATAAGACCTCGGTTTGGGGGCAGAACTGAGGAACACAGTGTGGCTTGGCTTACAGGGCTCTCTTGCTTCCTTGCAGCTGAAATGATGAGTACAAAATCTTATATCTACTCAGGAATATTCCAAAACTGCAGAGAAACAAACAGAACTTCTTTTTGTAGTTTTCTCTTTCCCCTTGTTTCACTGAGGAGTGTTGGAAATGGTTGCTAGGGAGGAATATATAAAACTTGGTTAGTCTATTGTGAGAGAAAGTATCCAGTGCCCCTATTGTCCAGGGGAAAAGCCCAACCAATAGTTATCCACCCCGTCCTATCATCCAAATGGGTTAAGAGGCCTTTCCCTCACCAAGGGGGGGTGAACAATGATACTCAGAATTTAATAATACCTCAGAACTCACAGTGTACCACAAAAGGCAACTCTCAGGTAAGCATATCTATATACCCTCTGGATAGGAAAAATGAATAGAAAGAAGCCATATTTGTCTTCAAACTGAAATTCAAAAAAATGCAAAATAAGCATCAAATGCAGTACAAAATTAGTTGAGAATGTACTCACACTATACCAGAGAAAACATAGCTGCTCAAGCATGATAAAGATGAAGGGAAATGGCATTGTCAATATAGAAATATTCTGTAAATAATAATAGTAATACTGATAAAGTGAAGTAAAAATTTAAATTTAAGAACGAAGAAAGGAACATACCATTATAAGGAAAAAAGGCTTGGTCTAGAGGAAAATACAACTTCAGAAAAAGGAAAACTCACTTCGAGTGCTTTGAAAAGGCATGATTTAAGAAAACTTATTCTCAAAAAAGGAAATAAGTTGAGGTAATGTATATAATTAAATTACAAGGAATAGATTCCCTAAAGAAACACATTTGAGAAAAACCTTATCATTAAAGGACTTAAAAATAAATTAGAAACATCAAGGAACTAGAAGTTGAATTATTATTATAGGAAGAAGTTTTAAGATAAGCCCACTGAATACATATTTTAAAACATAAGAAATTAGAGGGAGACTAATAAAATATATATTCCAATATTAGATAGATTATTACCCTGGATTAGAGTTTTAAACAAATGGAAGGAACGTAAAATAGGCTCAAAGCTTAAATAAAATAATAAATAATTCCCTGAAATGATTAAATATAGACTTTCAGGTCAAAAAAGAACATCATGATCCAGGAAACTTAGACATTAAATTTTGCAAACCAAAACATTACATTATTGAAACGTTAAGGAATATTTTTTTAAATTAAATTAATTCTCCAGGTATACAGGAAGAAAAGGGATTTGGGTTGGGGGTTGTTAGAAGTCTAGTCTTTTACTTTCTACTTCTTTACAGCAATATTTTAGACAATGAGTTAACATCTACATATTTTTAAAGAAAAACAAGTGTAGCCCAACTCTTTACAGCCAGTGAAGATGTCATCTATATCTCCACCTCTCTATGTGTATATACATACATCCACTGTATATCTGTATATACATACATACAGTCCTGGAAAATGGTCACATATTAATAATTTTTTTCAGTTTCCAGGGTATGTATACATTGTGGGGCAATGTATTTATTTACTTTCTTCCTTGAACTTATCTGTCTCATTTAAAAATACCTCAGTTAGTCTACCTCAACTCTTATAAATCATTCATAAAAACAAATGACTTTTTTCTTTTTTTAAAATTTATTTATTTTTGGCTGCATTGGGACTTTGTTGCTGTACGTGGGCTTTCTCTAGTTGCGGCGAGTGGGGGCTACTCTTTGTTGCTGCGCACGGGCTTCTCATTGCGAGGGCTTCTCTTGTCCCATAGCATGGGCTCTAGGTGCATAGGCTTCAGTAATTGTGGCTCGCGGGCTCAGCAGTTGTGGCTCGTGGGCCCTAGAGTGCAGGCTCAGTAGTTGTGGCGCACGGGCTTAGTTGCTCCACGGCATGTGTGATCTTCCTGGACCAGGGCTCAAACCCGTGCCCCCTGCATTGGCAGGTGGATTCTTTTTTTTTAACATCTTTATTGGAGTATAATTGCTTTACAATGGTGTGTTAGTTTCTGCTTTATAACAAAGTAAATCAGCTATATGTATACATATATCCTCATATCTCCTCCCTTTTGCGTCTCCCTCACACCCTCCCTATCCCACCCCTCTAGGTGGTCACAAAGCACCGAGATGATCTCCCTATGCTATGTGGCTGCTTCCCGCTAGCTATCTGGCAGGTGTATTCTTAAGCACTGCGCCACCAGGTGGATTCTTAACCACTGTGCCACCAGGGAAGTCCCTTGACTTTTTTCTCTTAAACAAAAATATTTTGTATTTAATGGTAAGCAGCTTCAGTATACTTTTGCATCCTAGACTTTTCACTAATTAAACAAACCCATTTCAGTATGTGTAGCATGTCACCATAATTCTTTCTATTTTTATGGTATTTTTTCTTCATCTTATATTCTTTACCATGCCTGGTACGTAGATGTATGTGATAGATGATTGTTGAGTGAATAAATGCATAAATGAATGAATGAATAAAATTATATCTCAACCTTTTCAACAATACATATTTCCCTTTTACTTTGGTCTATTTTGTAGGCTTGAACAAAAGGCATGTTTTAAAATAAAACAAATTATATACCTTGAATAAAAAACCTTATCACATGAGCCTTTAAGAAATTATTAATCACAACATTTTCTTATATTTTGGGGATACTCTTTCAAATACATAGTTGGAGACCCTATGATTTCTACCCATCCAAGGACTGGACATTTGGGCATAGTTTTCCATAACTGGCCTTCTGATGGCAGGTTAATGGATCAGGTGTTTCATATGCTTATTATACAGTATGATGATATAACTTTATTTTCATTAATAGTCATTCCTAGTTTTCCTAGTTTCATATATTCTAATCTGCACAATTTATGGTCTTGCGAGAGTTATCTGTACATGAAAGTTCCCCTCTAATCAGCGCGAAATCATCATGTATCTTTTCCAGCACTTGCACTGAAGAAAAAAGCCCTGGTTTGAGTACAATAGAGACAATAACAAGGCTCAAAGGTTGAAGACAAAAGATTCTGCAGAAATTAAAGGAAAAGCTGCCAAAGGCCATGACAGCTCTTTTTGTTATTTTTTGGGTTATAATTCATGAAATCAGTTTTCATTTTGAAAGTTCCCTAATTTTCTCCCACTTCAGTCTAAGATATAGCATGCATGAGTACTGAAGACAGACGGCCTCTCAAAATAATTCAGTCAGGTGATATTTGTAATGAAACTGCAGGCTGTCACTTGGATTTCTTAGTACCCTTCGTCATAATCTATCTTTAGCTACAGAAAACTGTTTGTAACAATTCCCTAGGCACAGCTCACCAAATTGGATGCAACAAATTATTTTTGGAATAAGGTATTCTCTCCGATTCCTAGTTATAAATGACTGCTATGGAAAATTTCCATTTCTGTATGGTCCAGCTCCTACATAGCTCTCTTGGAAAGGTATCTCTTTATGCAGGCTCAGGTGTCCTTAGGAAGGGATAGAGGCTGTTATAGTTTCGTTTTTTGGTATTAAAACAAATGCTTTCACACTTTTTGTATTGTTAAGTATGGGAATTCTCAGAAGGAGTGAAGGTGAGGAAATGTGTTCCCAATAAAAACTAGAAGATCCTGAAGAAAATCTTAAAACATCAGTCAGCTGTGGAAGCAATGAGGACTAGAAAAGTAAAATTTATGAAGAAGGAAGATATTTTATGGTGTGAACTAAGGATTCCCATCTCTCTGAAGTCATTCTAATCTTTAGTGTTGGTTTAAAATTGGAGTAGGCCAGACAGAGGGGCCTGTACATATGATTGAATTCCTCAAAGTCTCATAGGATTTATTTAGGAACAAAAGACCCACTTAGGGGAAGGATCCATTGAAATAAGAGAGAAGAGCTGAAAGTTCTCCAAGGAGTGGCAAAGTATCTGAAGATTTCTTGCCACTTTTCCAAGGGGACAGTTGCTGATCTGGACACTAATAGAGGCTGAGAATCCAGAGCCAGGTTCTGCTAGAGGGCTACTAACTGGTGACAGGATAACAAAATAGAACTTGGTTATTTTCCCTGCCTTTCAAATTCATAAGAATTTAAAATAACAAAATATTCATTCTTTTGTGTCTAGCTTTTGCACACCTAGTGTTTTAGAGATCCATTTATATTGTAACCTCTATCAGTAGATTCTTCTTCTTAATATTATTGTGCAATATCACTTTGTATGAAAATACAATTTCTTTATTCTCCTGTTGGACATTTGAATTGTTTCTAGGTTTTGGCTATTGTGAATAAACCTGCTCTCAGCATTATTATACATGTCCTTTTGTGGACATATGCACAGATTTATCTGAGTACATACATATCAAGGAGAGAGGAATTCCTGTATCACACAGTAGGCGGTATTTTATTTCAGTAGATAATGTCAAGGTGTTTTCAAAAATGGCTGTAAAAATGTTTCCCATCTCTAGCAATGTACGAGACTTAAATTTTCTCCACATCTCTACTGTCACTTTTTATTTAAACATTCTGGTGAGAATGTAATTATAATCTCAGTTTATATTTAATTTGCATTTCTGCGATGAGTAATAATAGTAATGATGTTACTATTAACATCATATCCTTTTCATATTCTTTTTGGGCATTTGAAAAGTGTACATTATTAAGTACCTGATCATTATTTTAAAGTTTGGTTTTTTGTCTTTTCCTTATTACTGTGTAGGATTGTATTATATATTCTTCATATAAACCCCTTTCTTAAAGATTTATTATTTATTTTTTTAAAATTTTTGGCTGCGTTGTGTCTTAGTTGTGGCATGCAGGATCTTTCGTTGTGGCGTGTGGGCTCTTTGTTGTGGTATGCGGGCTTCTCTCTAGTTGCAGCGTGAGGGTTTTCTCTTCTTTAGTTGTGGCATTGCAGGCTCCAGAGTGCGTGGGCTCTGTAGTTTGCGGCACATGGGCTCTAGTTGAGGTGCGCGAGCTCAGTAGTTGTGGCGCGGGGGCTTGTTGCCCTGCTGCATGTGGGATCTTAGTTCCCTGACCAGGGATCGAACCCGCCTCCCGTGCATTGTAAGGTGGATTCTTTACCACTGGACCACCAGGGAAATCCCATATTCCTCATACGAACCCTTTATCAGATACTTGTATTTTGATATCTCTCCCAGTCTGTGGCTTGCCTATTCACTGTTTAATCATGATTTTGAGGAAAAGAAGTTCTTAATTTTAATGAAATTTAGTTTATTATTTTTATATTTGCTGTTGTTCTTTCCTGTACAAAAAGTTTTACCTGCACCCAGGTTATGTAGATATTTTTCCATGTTTTCTTCCAGAAGTTTGATTGTTTTAGTTTTATATTTAGGTCTAAGATCAAACTCAAATTAATTTTTGAGTATGGTATAAGTCTCAAGGTTCATAATTTTTCCATGTGGTTAACCAGTCATTCTAGCATAGCTTATAGAGAAGGCCATCCTCTCCCCTACTAATCAGATGACTAAATCAGGTTATTCTGTGTGTGTGGATATATTTCTAGGTGTTCTTTTCTCAATTGATACATATGTCTAACATTGTGCAACTAACTCCTTAGTTAATGTAACCTTACAATGTCTTGAAATTAGGAGTGTAAGACATCTTATATCTGCATTTTTAAAGATTGACTTGGTTTTTCTAGGACTTTTGCATTTTCACATAAATTGTGAAAATTTAGAAGGAAGAAACAATAAATGATCTCATCAAACTAAAACACAAAAAACTTGCTGAGATGTTGACCAGAACGGCATTACATTTATAGATCAATTTTGGGTTACTTGACATTTTAACAATATTGAGCCTTCGTTGAACTCTCCAGTAATTTAAGAATTCTTTAGTTTCTCTAAACAATGTTTCATAATTTTCAGTATAGGAGTCTTTCACATCTTTTATTAGAATCATTTTAAGTATGTGTATTTTTGTAGTATTATAAATGATATTTTAAAATTTTCATTTACAAATGTTTGTTGCTGGTATACAAATGCAATCAATTTTTAAAATATTAACTTTAGATTCAGCCAACTTCCTTAATCCATTTGTGAATTATAATGGTTTGTAGATTCTTTAGGTTTGCTGCATACTGCAATATCATCTTGGAATAAAAATACTCTTACCTTCCTTCTCCGTATTAGTTATGTATTACCTCAATAATGCTGTATAGAAAGCTGCCTTGAAACTCTCTTGCCTAATAATTATTTAGACTATGAGTTTAAAAATCAGAGATTTAGGCTTTTTTTTTCCTCTCATCTTTGCTGAATTAGCTCACATGACGAGTTGGCTGACTATTTGTGGAGATGTGTAAGCTATCAGCTGGTGTGCAACTGTTTAGTTCCCTATGTTTCTCACATCCAACCAACAGAATAACTTGGGCAAATTGTCATGTGAAAGTAGAGGTACAAAGGAAAACAAGTTCAATTGTGTAAGCAATGTCTAAACCCCTTGCTTGTGACTTGTTTGCTAATAACCCACTGGACAAAGCATATTGCATATTGCATGGCTGATTGCAGTGTTTAAGGCTGGGTGTACTCTCCTGCCCAGAGTGGCTGAGAACTTGAAAGTTACATGCAAAAGGCACAGATATGAGGAATAGTGAAGAATTTGGGCCATTAATGTAACCTACCACATATTCCAAACCTGATAGTTTATTTATTTATTTATTTATGGCTGTGTTGGGTCTTCGTTTCTGTGCGTGGGCTTTCTCTAGTTGTGGCAAGCGGGGGCCACTCTTCATCACGGTGCGCGGGCCTCTCACTATCACGGCCTCTGTTGTTGCGGAGCACAGGCTCCAGACGCGCAGGCTCAGTAGTTGTGGCTCACGGGCCCAGTTGCTCCGCGGCATGTGGGATCTTCCCAGACCAGGGCTCGAACCCGTGTGCCCTGCATTGGCAGGCAGATTCTCAACCACTGTGCCACCAGGGAAGCCCCAAACCTGATAGTTTATATTATTTTTTCTGAGACTGGTTAGGTCATCGATACAATGTTGATAGAAGGATAGATAGTGGACATCCATGTCTAATTTCTATATACTGTGGGAAGGTATTCAGTATTGCATGATTGCATGTAATGTTAGCTGATAATTTTTATAAATGATTTTTTTCATTTTCTAAATTAAATGAAGTTTATTTTAAATTCTAGAATGTATTAATCATGAAAAGGTATTAAATTTTATTGAGATAATTATGTGTCCCGTATTTTTTAATGTAGTGAATTATGTTTATTTTATTAATATTTGAATGTTAACTCTTTCACTCCTGGAATAAATATCACTTTCTCATGATGTTTTATCCTTTACCTATACAGACGGTATAGTTGCAGGAATTTTTTTTTTTTTTGGGTCTATTCTCACGAGAGGTATTCACCTATAATTTTCCTTTCATGTAAGTTCCTTGTCAACATTTTATAACTATGTCATTTTGGCCCAAAAATGAATTACAAAGTATTCCCTCTTTTCCTATTCTATGAAAGAGTTTGTGTAAGGTTGTTATTACTTCTTACTTAATTATTTAGAGAAATCACCAGGGAGGTCATCTGGGCCTGAAACATTTTGGTAGGAAGCTATGTAGTGTAGATTCAATGTTTTGACAGATATAGGACCATCCAATGTTCTGTCTTTCTGTGTGTCAGCTTTCTTTTATCATGATTTTTGAGGAATTTTTCCATTTTATCTCTTTTTTTGTGTTTATTAGTATAACTTTTTTTAATTTTAAAATCTATAGAGTCTATTAATGATGTCCCTATTCTTATATTGAGTTTTAGTTTTTATTTGATCATGTAGCCAGGGGGTTATAAATTTTATTAATATTTTCAGAGAACTAAATTTTGCTTTGATGAGATTTTTATTTTATATGTAGAAATATGTACTTCTACTTTTTAGTTTTCTTCCACATATTTTTATTGTTTCTTCCTTCTAAATTCGTTGTTGTTCTGTTTCTAACTTCTTGAGTAGAAGCTTAGACCATTGACTTAAATCTTCATGAATTTTTGTATATGCATTTTGAGTAACACGTTTATTTGTATCAGAGACTTAGGTTTGACTGTTTTTTCTAACTTTATCATTAAATTTTCAAAGTTATAACAAAGTAATAAAACAAGAGCCAGTACTTCTACTACAGTTGACATATCCATATCTACCACCTAAAAATTATTAATAATTTATTCTACTCGCTTTATTACATCCATTTATATATGAATGTATTTATCATTGCAATTCTTTATTCGTTGATGTATCCATTTTGGTTCTGTCAAGTGTTTTACTTTTTAGTTATTTGCGTCTTTAAAGGATATGCAGTTGGATTTTGCTTCTTTAATTTTTCTTACAACATCTGACTTTAAATCAGAGTTATCATACTCTTTTCATATAATTTAATTATTGATATGGTGGTGGGTCAAATCTACCATCTTGCTATTTATTTCATATTGGTCCCATCTGTTCTTTTTTCCACCTTTTCCTGCCTTCTTTTGGATTTAGAATTTTGTATTCCATTTTATTTCCATTATTAGTTCCTTAAATATATCTCTTTTATGTTTTTATTGTTTGTTCTAAGGTTTGTAATATGCATTGTTAATCTATCACAGCCTATATTAAAATAACATTTTACTTCCTCATATGTAATTAAGAACCTTAGAGTAGAATATATCCTTTTCCTCCCTCCCGTCCTTCCTGGAGAATAGTATTAGAAATCAAGATCTAAATGCTAGCTGTACTTGTTGCTATGGGGTACCATTACTTCTGGGACCGCTCAGCTAAAAAAAGCAAGCAAATATGTGTGTTTATACTAATTCATGTATATATATATATACACATACATGTATATATATAAATGTATCTGTATATAAATATCTTTATACTAAACTAAACATGAGTTTATTCTGATACCTTCAATTCTAATCCATTACTATATGGATCATTTGAGCCTACTCTCCTTCCTTATTTGAAAACTTCCTCTCTAGTAATGAGAAACTTGGCATCCACCATTCACCATCCATTTAGTTATTAGTTCAATTTCAGTATATAGATATAACTGTTGGAATCGTTAACCTTAAACTTCTGGGAAACAACTTAATGAACTGGAGTACAGGACTTATGTACAGTTTCTTTTGTCTTTATTTTTACAAATTTCACTCATTACCAGAGTTACTTAAGTTTTATTCCTGCACTCCATTAGGTAAGTTTGCTTTATACATTTGTAATACAGGTAGTTTTGTAACATTCTGCATTCCATTTTGGGAGACCCTAATCTTTTAAATGATTTCTATTTAATTTGCATGTAGTAAGTTTCACTCTTTGTGCTGTAACATGCTTTTTACAAATGTATAGAGTAATTACAGTCATTGCCGATATTATACAAATATATAGTATCATACAGCGTAATTTCACAACCCTAAAATCCTCAGTGATTCAGCTATCCATCCATCCTATCCCCTCTGAACTACTGATATTCACTGTTCTTTTAGCTTCTATATAGTTCTGCCATTTCCCAAATGTTATAATTTAAATCATACATTGTACAGCTTTTTCAGATTGACTTCTTTCACTTTGCATAATCCATTTAAAATTCATTCATGCCTTTTTTATTTGATAGCTCATTTTTAATTGCTGAATAATATTCCATTGTATGCATATAGCACAGTGTGTTTTACCATTTTCCTCTGAAACGATATCTTTATTACTTCCAGGTTTTTTTTTTGTGATTATGAATAAAGCTGCTATAAGCATTTACATTTAGGTTTTTGTATAGACATAAGTTTTCACACCAGTTGTACCTGGGAGCATGATCACTGGATCATATAGTAAGACTATGTTGAGCTTTGTAAGAAACTGCTAAACTGTCTTCCAAAGTGGCTGTACTATTTGGAATTCCCACCAGTAATGATTAAGAGTTCTTGACACTTCTGCATCCTTGCCAGAAAATGGTAATGTCAGCTCCTAGGATTTTAGTCATTTATATAGGTGTGTAAGTGGTATCTCACTGTTATTTTAATTTGCAATATCCTAGAGAAATAGGAAAATCTTTTCATATGCTTACTTGTCATCTTTATATCTTTTCTGGTGAGGTGTCTGTTTAGATCTTTTGTCCATTTTTTAACTGAGTTGTTTGTTTTATTACTGTTGTGTTTTATTACTTCGTATATTCTGGGTAAAAATCCTTTATCAGATATGTGTTTCCCAAATATTTTCTTGCAGTCTATGGCTTTTAATTCTCGTAACAGTATCTTTTGCACAGAAAAATTTTTTTTCTAACGTTTTTATTGGAGTATAATTGCTTAACAATGGTCTGTTAGTTTCTGCTGTATAAAAAAGTGAATCAGTTATACATATACATATATCCCCATATCCCTTACCTCTTGTGTCTCCCTCCCTCCCACCCTCCCTACCCCCCCTTCTAGCTGGTCACAAAGCACCGAGGTGATCTCCCTGTGCTATGCAACTGATTCCCACTAGCTATCAACTTTACATTTGGTAGTGTATATGTGTCCATGCCACTCTCTCATTTTGTCCCAGCTTACCCTTCCCTCTTCCTGTGTCCTCAAGTCCATTCTCTAGTAGGTCTGCATCTTTATTCCTGTCTTGCCCCTAGGTTCTTCTTGACCTATTTTTTTTTTTTTAGATTCCTTATATGTGCATTAGCATACGGTATTTGTTTTTCTCTTTCTGACTTACTTCACTCTGTACGACAGACTCTAGGTCCATCCACCTCACTACAAATAACTCAATTTTGTTTCTTTTTATGGCTGAGTAATATTCCATTGTATATATGTGAGACATCTTCTTTATCCATTCATCTGTCAATGGACACTTAGGTTGCTTCCATGTCCTGTCTATTGTAAATAGAGCTGCAATGAATATTGTGGTACATGACTCTTTTTGAATTATGGTTTTCTCAGGGTATATGCTCAGTAGTGGGATTGCTGGGTCGTATGGTAGTTCTATTTTTAGTTATTTAAGGAACCTCCATACTGTTCTCCATAGTGGCTGTATCAATTTACATTCCCACAAACAGTGTATGAGGGTTCGCTTCTCTCCACACCCTCTCCAGCATTTATTGTTTGTTGGTTTTTTGATGATGGCCATTCTGACCAGTGTGAGATGATACCACATTGTAGTTTTGATTTGCATTTCTCTAATGATTAATAATGTTGAGCATTCTTTCATGTGTTTGTTGGCAGTCTGTATATCTTCTTTGGAGAAATGTCTATTTAGGTCTTCTGTCCATTTTTGGATTGGCTTGTTTGTTTTTTTGATATTGAGCTGCATGAGCTGCTTGTAAATATTGGAGATTAATCCTTTGTCAGTTGTTTCATTTGCAAATATTTTCTCCCATTCTGAGGGTTGTCTTTTCATCTTGTTTATAGTTTCCTTTGCTGTGCAAAAGCTTTGAAGTTTGATTAGGTCCCATTTGTTTATTTTTGTTTTTATTTCCATTTCTCTAGGAGGTGGGTCAAAAAGGATCTTGCTGTGATTTATGTCATAGAGTGTTCTGCCTATATTTTCCTCTAAGAGTTTGATAGTGTCTGGCCTTAGATTTAGGTCTTTAATCCATTTTGAGTTTATCTTTGTGTATGGTGTTAGGGAGTGCTCTAATTCCATTCTTTTACACGTAGCTGTCCAGTTTTCCCAGCACCACTTATTGAAGAGGCTGTCTTTTCTCCATTGTGTATTCTTGCCTCCTTTTTCAAAGATAAGGTGACCATATGTGCGTGGATTTATCTCTTGGCTGTCTATCCTGTTCCATTGATCTATATTTCTGTTTTTGTGCCAGTATCATACTGTCTTGATTACTGTAGCTTTGTAGTACAGTCTGAAGTTAGGGAGCCTGATTCTTCCAGCTCTGTTTTTCTTTCTCAAGATTGCTTTGGCTATTCGGGGTCTTTTGTGTTTCCATACCAATTGTGAAATTTTTTGTTCTAGTTCTATGAAAAATGCCAGTGGTAGTTTGATAGGGATTGCACTGAATCTGTAGATTGCTTTGGGTAGTATAGTCATTTTTGCAATGTTGATTCTTCCAATCCAAGAACATGGTATATCTCTCCATCTATTTGTATCATCTTTAATTTCTTTCCTCAGTGTCTTATAATTTTCTGCATACAGGTCTTTTGTCTCCTTAGGTAGGTTTATTCCTAGGTATTTTATTCTTTTTGTTGCAATGGTAAATGGGAGTGTTTCCTTAATTTCACTTTCACATTTTTCATCATTAGTGTATAGGAATGCAATATATTTCTGTGCATTAATTTTCTATCCTTCTACTTTACCAGATTCAGTGATTGGCTCTAGTAGTTATCTGGTAGCATCTTTAGGATACTCTACGTATACTATCATGTCATCTGCAAACGGTGATAGCTTTACTTCAGCTTTTCGGATTTGAATTCCTTTTATTTCTTTTTCTTCTCTGATTGTTGGGGCTAAAACTTCCAAAACTATGTTGAATAATAGTGGTGAGAGTGGGCAACCTTGTCTTGTTCCTGATCTTAGTGGAAATGCTTTCAGTTTTTCACCATCGAAGACGATGTTGGCTGTCGGTTTGTCATATATGGCCTTTGTTATGTTGAAGTAAGTTCCCTCTATGCCTACTTCCTGGAGGGTTTTTTTTAATCATAAATTGGTGTTGAATTTTGTCGAAAGCTTTCTCTGCATCTATTGAGATGATCATATGGTTTTTCTCCTTCAATTTGTTAATATGGTGTATCACATTGATTGATTTGCGTATATTGAAGAATCCTTGCATTCCTGGGATAAACCCCACTTGATCATGGTGTATGATCCTTTTAATGTGCTGTTGGATTCTGTTTGCTAGTATTTTGTTGAGGATTTTTGCATCTATGTTCATCAGTGATATTGGCCTGTAGTTTTCTTTCTCTGTGAGATCTTTGTCTAGTTTTGGTATCAGGGTGATGGTGGCCTCGTAGAATGAGTTTGGGAGTGTTCCTCCCTCTGCTATACTTTGGAAGAATTTGAGAAGGATAGATGTTAGCACTTCTCTAAAAGCTTGATAGAATTCGCCTGTGGAGCCATCTGGTCCTGGGCTTTTGTTTGTTGGAAGACTTTTAATTACAGTTTCAATTTCAGTGCTTTTGATTGGTCTGTTCATATTTTCTATTTTTTCCTGGTTCAGCCTTGGAAGGTTGTACATTTCTAAGAATTTGTCCATTATTTCCAGGTTGTCCAGTTTATTGGCATAGGGTTGCTTGTAGTAATATCTCATGATCCTTTGTATTTCTGTAGTGTCAGTTGTTACTTCCCCTTTTTCATTTCTAATTCTATTGATTTGAGTCTTCTCCCTTTTTTTCCTGGTGAGTCTGGCTAATGCTTTATCAATATTGTTTACTTCTCAAAGAACCAGCTTTTAGTTTTATTGATCTTTGCTGTCATTTCCTTCATTTCTTTTTCATTTATTTCTGATCTGATCTTTATGGTTTCTTTCCTTCTGCTAACTTTTTGGTTGTTTTGTTCTTCTTTCTCCAATTGCTTTAGGTCTAAGGTTAGGTTGTTTATTTGATATGTTTCTTGTTTCTTAAGGTAGGATTGTATTGCCATAAACTTCCCTATTAAAACTGCTTCTGCTGCATCCCATAGGTTTTGGGTCGTCGTGTTTTCATTGTCATTTGTTTCTAGGTATTTTTTGATTTCCTCTTTGATTTCTTCAGTGATCTCTTGGTTATTATGTAGTGTATTGTTTAGGCTCCATGTGTTTGTGTTTTTTACAGATTTTTTCCTGTAATTGATATCTAGTCTCATAGCGTTGTGGTCAGAAAAGATACTCGATACAATTTCAGTTTTCTTAAATTAACCAAAGCTTGACTTGTGACCCAAGATATGATCTATCCTGGAGAATGTTCCATGAGCACTTGAGAAGAAAGTGTATTCTGTTGTTTTTGGATGGAATGTCCGATAAATATCAATTAAGTCCATCTTGTTTAATGTGTCATTTAAAGCTTGTTTTTCCTTGTTTATTTTCATTTTGGATGATCTGTCCATTGGTGAAAGTGGGGTGTTACAGTCCCCTACTATGATTGTGTTACTGTCGATTTCCCCTTTTATGGCTGTTAGTATTTGCCTTATGTATTGAGGTGTTCCTATGTTGGGTGCATAAATATTTACAATTGTTATATCATCTTCTTGAATTGATCCCTTAATCATTATGTAGTGTCTTTCTTGGTCTTTTGTACTAGTCTTTGTTTTAAAATCTATTTTGTCTGATATGATAATTGCTACTCCAGCTTTTTTTTTGATTTCCATATGCATGGAATATCTTATTCTATACCCTCACTTTCAGTATGTATGTGTCCCTAGGTCTGAAGTGGGTCTTTTGTAGACAGCATATATATGGGTCTTGTTTTTGTGGCCATTCAGTGAGCCTGTGTCTTTTGGTTGGAGCATTTAATCCATTTACATTTAAGGTAATTATCAATATGTATGTTCCTATTACCATTTTCTTAATTGTTTTGGGTTTTTTACTTTTGGTCTTTTCCTTCTCTTGTGTTTCCTGCCTAGAGAAGTTCCTTTAGCCTTTGTTGTAAAGCTGGTTTGGTTGTGTTGAATTCTCTTAGCTTTTGCTTGTCTGTAAAGGTTTTAATTTCTCCATGAGATCTGAATGAGATCCTTTCTGGTAGAGTAATCTTGGTTGTAGCTTTTTCCCTTTCATCACTTTAAATATGTCCTGCCACTCCCATCTGGCTTGCAGAGTTTCTGCTGAAAGATCAGCTGTTAACCCTATGGGGGATCCCCTTGTATGTTATTTGTTGTTTTTCCCTTGCTGCTTTTAATATGTTTTCTTTGTATTTAATTTTTGACAGTTTGATTAATATGTGTCTTGGCGTACTTCTCCTTGGATTTATCCTGTATGGAACTCTCTGTGCTTCCTGGGCTTGATTAACTATTTCCTTTCCCATATTAGGGTAGTTTTCAACTATAATCACTTCAAATATCTTCTCAGTCCCTTTCTTTTCCTCTTCTTCTTCTGGGACCCCTATAATTCGAATGTTGGTGCATTTAATAGTGTCCCAGAGATCTCCGAGACTGTCCTCAATTCTTTTCATTCTTTTTTCTTTATTCTGCTCTGCAGTAGTTATTTCCACTCTTTTATCTTCGGGGTCAGTTATCCATTCTTCTTCCTCAGTTATTCTGCTACTGATTCCTTCTAGAGAGTTTTTAATTTCATTTATTGTGTTGTTCATGATTGTTTGTTTGCTCTTTAGTTCTTCTAGGTTCCTATTAAATGTTTCTTGTATTTTCTCCATTCTATTTCCAAGATTTTGGATCGTCTTTACTATCATTATTCTGAATTCTTTTTCAGGTAGACTGCCTATTTCCTCTTCATTTTGTTAGGTCTGGTGGGTTTTTACCTTGCTCCTTCATCTGCTATGTGTTTCTTTGTCTTCTCATTTTGCTTATCTTACTGTGTTTGGGGTCTCCTTTTCACAGGCTGCAGGTTCTTAGTTCCCATTGTTATTGGTGTCTGCCTGTACTGGCTAAAATTGGTTCAGTGGGTTGTATAGGCTTCCTGGTAGAGGGGACTAGTGCCTGTGTTCTGGTGGATGAGATTGGATCTTGTGTTTCTGGTGGGCAGGTCCACATCTTGTGGTGTGTTTTGGGTTGTCTGTGAACTTATTATGATTTTAGACAGCCTCTCTGCTAATGGGTGGGGTTTTGTTCCTGTCTTGCTAGTTGTTTGGCATAGGGTATCCAGCATTGTAGCTTGCTGGTCGTTGAGTGGAGCTGGGTCTTGGTGTTGAGATGGAGATCTCTGGGAGATTTTCACCGTTTAATATTACGTGGATCTGGGAGGTCTCTTGTGGACCAGTGTCCTGAACCTGGCTCTCCCACCTCAGAGGCACAGCCCTGATGCCTGGCTGGAGCACCAAGAGCCTGTCATCCACACAGCTCAGAATAAAAGGGAGAAAGAAAGAAAAAATAAAATAGTTATTAAAATAAAAAAATAATTATTAAAAAATTTTTTAAAGTAATTAAGAAAGAAAGAAAGAACAGCCAAACCAAAAAACAAATCCACCAATGATAACAAGAGCTAAAAACTATACTAGAAAACAAACAAAGAAACAAAAAAACCGGACAGACAGAACCCTAGGATAAATGGTAAAAGCAAAGCTGTACAGACAAAAACACACACAGAAGCATATGCATACACACTCACAAAAAGAGAAAAGGGAAAAATATATATGTATCATTGCTCCCAAAGTCCACCTCCTCAATTTGGGATGATTCATTGTCTATTCACGTATTCCATACATGCAGGGTACATCAAGTTGACTCTGGAGATTTGATCCGCTGCTCCTGAGTCTGCTGGGAGAGATTTCTTTCTCTTCTTTGTTCGCAGAGCTCCTGGGGTTCAGCTTTGGATTTGGCCCCGCCTCTGTGTGTAGGTCGCCTGAGGGTGTCTGTTCCTGCTCAGACAGGATGGGGTTAAAGCAGCAGCTGATTCAGGGGCTCTGGCTCACTCAGGCTGGGGGCAGGGAGGGCTACGGATGCGGGGCGAGCCTGCGGCGGCAGAAGCCAGCATGACGTTACACCAGCCTGAGGCGCGCCGTGTGTTCTCCCGGGGTTGTTGTCCCTGGATCACGGGACCATGGCAGTGGCAGGCTGCACAGGCTCCCGGGAGGGGAGGTGTGTATAGTGACCTGTGCTCGCACACAGGCTTCTTGGTGGCGGCAGCAGCAGCCTTAGCATCTCATGCCCATCTCTGGGGTCCACGCTGATAGCCGCGGCTCGCGCCCATCCCTGGAGCTCATTTAACCGACGCTCTTAATCTTTTCTCCTTGCGCACCGGGAAACAAAGAGGGAAGAAAAAGTCTCTTGCCTCTTCTGCAGCTCCAGACTTTTTCTCGGACTCTCTCCCGGCTAGCCGTGGCGCACTAGCCCCCTTCAGGCTGTGTTCATGCAGCCAACCCCAGTACTCTCCTTGGGGTCTGAACTCCAAAGCCCGAGCCTCAGCTACCAGCCCCCCCGCCCGCCCCGGTGGGTGAGCAGACAAGCCTCTCGGGCTGGTGAGTACTGGTCGGCACCGATGTTCTGTGCAGGAATGTCTCCGCTTTGCCCTCCGCATCCCTGTTGTTGCGCTCTCCTCCGTGGCTCCGAAGCTTCCCCCACTCTGCCACCCGCAGTCACCGCCCGCAAAGGGGCTTCCTAGTGTGTGGAAACCTTCCTCCTTCACAGCTCCCTCCCACTGGTGCAGGTCCCGTCCCTATTCTTTTGTCTCTGTTTTTTCTTTTTTCTTTTGCCCTACCCAGGTACGTGGGGAGTTTCTTGCCTTTTCGGAGGTCTGAGTTCTTCTGCCAGTGTGCAATAGGTGTTCTGTAGGAGTTGTCCCACATGTAGATGTATTTCTGATGTATTTGTGGGGAGGAAGGTGATCTCCATGTCTTATTCTTCCTTCATCTTGAAGCCAGAAGAATTTTTTAAATTTTAATGGAGTCCAACTTAGCAGTTTTTCTTTCATTATGTCATATTTTTGGTGTTGGATTTAAAAACTCATCACCAGATAAAAGGTCACCTAGCTTTTCTCATATTTATTCTTCTACACGTTTTACAGTTTTCTATTTTACATTTATACTTATGATTCATTTTGAGGTAAATTTGTGAAATGTTGTGAGGTCTGTATTTAGGTTATTTTTTCCCACTAGAATATGTAATTATTCTAGCACCACTTAAAAAAACTACTTTTTTCTCTCTTGAATTGCCTTTGCTCCTCTGTCAGAGATCAGTTGAATGTATCTGTATGAGTCTGTTTCTGGGCTTTCTATTCTGTTCCACTGACCTAAGTGTTTATTCTTTGTCAGTACCACAGTGTCTTGATTACTGTAGCCTAAGAGTTAGTCTTGAGTTTCGGTACCTTTTCATATAAACTTTAGTGCTGGTTTGTCAACATGTATGAAATAACTTACTGACTTTTTGATTGAGGTTGCACTGAATCTATAGATCAAGTTGGGAATAACTGATATTTTAACAATATTAAATCTTTCATTCTATGAACATGGATATTCTCTCCGTTTGTTTAGATCTTTGATTTCTTTCATCACAGTTTTATAGTTTTTCACATATAGATACTGGACATATTTTGTGAAATTTATACGTAAATATTTAATTTTTGTGCTTTTGTAAATGATATTTCGTTAGATTTTTTTTGATGTTCCAATTCCTCATTGCTGGTATGTAGAAAAGCATTTAACTTTTTAATATTAATCTTGTGTTGTGCAGATTTGTTATACTCACTTATTAGTTTAGGAGTTGGGTGTTTTTTCATTTGTTTATTTTCTACATAGACAGTTATGTCATCTGCAGAGAAAGAGGATTATTTTTTACTTCCCAATCGATATAACTTTTATTTACTTTTTTTCTTATTGTACTAGCCAGGACTTCAAGTACATTATTGTGAGCATCATTGGCAAATATTGCTTTGTCATATGGCATTGATGAATTCTAGGTGACTCTCACGCTAGTCTGTCTTATTCTTTTTGTTGGTTATTTCCTTTTCAACAGTAGCTTAAGTAAAACATCTTGATATTCTGTGTTTTATTTTACATTTAACTTAAATACTGTACTGTTTTGATTTACAGATATAGTTTTTTTCTCATTTTACGTAAGCTTTTCGTCAATATTTGAATGTATCTCCCATTGCATTTGATGAGTTTTCTACTTCAGACACACCTATTTTCCTTAAGGCCATCTAAATTCCTTTTTAACAGATTCTCTCTGAGTGACTTAATATCTTTGCCTACATCAGATGCAGTTATCTCAATCTTTTCCTCTATGAAAAGAGCTCAGTTTCAATAGTGACTATGCTGTTCATTGCTGTTTCTAAATTTGTCAGTTTGGGATTATTGTTCTTTGGTGACTTTCTGTGTTTTTGGAAATCTGCAATCTCAAATATAGTTTTTAATCTCATGTTTGAAATCTAATATTATTGAATCAAACTTAAATTTTCTAGATTTTGAAGTGATTAGAAGTAACTTTGAATTCATAATGTTTTCTTCAGAGCTGGGCACTTCATCCACCTTTTGCATACTGTGTATACTATGTTCTTTTTTTTTTTTTCCTATTTCATACCTACGGAGCAGAATTTCTACACCATTCTGTCTTTATATTACTCACGTTTTCACAGCAGCTTTCATTATCTCTTTTCTCTGAAGCAGTCTTGGTAATTTTTATTTCTCTTCCCTTCTTAATGGATATGAAACCATTTCCCCAAAATGAACACTATTTTATGAGTGGTTATTTTGTGTGATATGACCTCCTCTATAGCCTAATGGAGGTGGACTGTGGAGAAATGTTACAGAAAAAGTTGAGCCGAAATGGTAGTACTTATTTTTAGAAATTCTGTACCCTGTTCTTTTTTATAAGGTTTTGTTTAATGTCCTGTACCAGGGATTAGTTCATCTTGTTTGGGAGAAATATCCCATTATTGTGAGGGGGGCATTTCAAGATCTAGATCATTCTACAGTTCTGTGTTTAAATCTAAGGCTTTAGTTTCACCAAGAAGACACAGTCCCATAGTTTACTTCCCCCCTTTTATTTCCCTCCCTCTCTAGTAATTATTTCTTTATGCTATTACATTAAACATATAAAATAGACTGGGTTGGTGAAAATGACACTTGATTGTGAAACCAGAGTTCTGATTTGGACATCTGATTTTGACTCAAACCATGGGACGTATAGCAAATTTTATTCTTTTCTTAAAAATGTTTACACAGGAAGGTGGTAATTGTAAAGTGATTTAAACAATATGATTTCCACAGTTTTTTTAGTTTTACTATCCCATAAGTATGAATTCCTGAACTTACTGAATCAGTGGTTAAACATAAGTGTTGAACCTATAAAACTTTACGTAGGTAGAAAATTACAAAAATTACTTCTAAAATTCATATGTATTATCAATTGGATAGCAAAATCGTAGATATTTAGAGGTATCTAAATAGGTTTGCATACCCTGTAGCAGCCTTAAATACTGACATTTTATTTATATGGATATGCAGATAAAATTAAGTGGCAAATTGAGGAATTAGCTGATAATTTAGTCTCTCATACTTTGACCTGAAACTTAGACAACAGACATTGGAGGAAATCATAATCTAAGCAAACCACTGAAGTTGCATTTTGAGACAAAGTTGATACCTACAAATAAGCAAATAAGTGATTTTTGGTAGAATAGCTGAACAGGTCAAACTATACCTCATATAGATAATTTTGCCCTGATTGACACCTGTACCTCTGTCTTAGAATTTTGCTTCATATTTAAAATGGATTTCTCTTTTGACTAGCTTGCACCTTTAGAGTGATGGGCACTGTGTTGTAAATTAATCCTTCATGCAGTTTCTTTTCATTTAACTTGAAAAATCTCCATATTACTTCACTTTTAGGAATAATAAAAAGACAGATTTTAGGGGATTGCTTTTGCCATGTGGTAATGGCATTTTACAATATTCCCAGTATGATTATGTATGAGTGACTTGAGTGGAAGATTTATTATTAGGAATATTTTCCTTACTTAAAATACTCTTCTTATAGTGAAAGAGTAAGATATGGTTCTATTTGTAAACAACTGAAGCGTAATATCTGCAATACATCATGTAAAGGTATAATCACTGTCAAAGTGCCAAGGTACCATCACAGAAAGTGACTGCTGTAATTGACAGCGATGG
Source organism: Orcinus orca (assembly GCF_937001465.1). Lineage (NCBI taxonomy): Eukaryota > Metazoa > Chordata > Mammalia > Artiodactyla > Delphinidae > Orcinus > Orcinus orca. The sequence continues at coordinate 49,563,711 of NC_064564.1, read as the reverse complement.
TGATCAGGCTCCAGAACCATTTGCTGATTGCATATTCATGATTCCACTTTGTAATATGCTACAGTTACGCTGTGAGTTATTCTAAATGGATGTTTTAACATCACTAGACTGACACTACGTAATCTGAAATTTGAAAGTCTAATCTTTAACACATCTCTTTCTGCTTTGTCTTGAATGTCTATCTCATGAAATGGGAACTTAGCTATTGGCCTGAATAAGAGGTTGCATGTTTATGCCATTGCCACAGTGCAGTCAGATGAATTCAGCCCTTTTTGAATTCAGTCCTTAAACTCTTATCTTTTTACAACTTAAAACATTGCCAGTCAGTTAAAACTAACTTCTAAATGCAATGGTTTTCTTGTCAGCCCTTTTACATGGCCAATTGTTTAGTCTCTCACTTAGAGATACTTATATAGCTGCAGACAATATTTAAATATTATTCCCCCAGTGGAGTCATTGTAGTCTTTTCAATCTGAGTGTCATGTGGCATTTTCCCCCCATGCTGACAAATTGATTTTATAATGTATTGAGAAAAATCTATATAGTATCCTCAAATAATGTAGAATATTGATTTATAAAATTTAAGTATATCTGCTTTCACATGGAAATTAAATGCAAATAGTCTGTATAGAGGATAAAATATGATTTGTCCCAATACTGAACTTTTGGTTTAATTTCTTTTCCTCATTTTAGTAGGAAAAGCTGACTATATTTATGAAGAGATCTATAAATTGTACCAAAACCTTTTTACTAGGCTGAAGTAGAGGCTAAGAAGAAATGTAGAAAGCCAAGAAAGCATTCAAAGAAAGGAGAACTAAATCCCTTTTGAAAAAATTAGGGCATATTCAAAATTTATTCGTGTTATTGATCTAATTTAAAACAAGGAAGTCAAGACCGATAAATAGATTTTTAAAGAAGAAGGAATTAGAAAAGATACATATTTCTATTAGTTTCAAATTCTGATGTAGTATTTTTTCAGTGTTTTGATTCTCTAAGAATCTACATATAAATCATACTTTAGTTTTTTAAATAAATATTTTGTTAAATTACAGTTACATATATAAAGTATGTAAATATAAAAATATATAAATCAAGAGTGCATGGCTCAGTGAATCTTTATAAAAAGCACACAGCTATAACACTTTGGATTTTAAAATTATTTAATAAAAATTCTCTAACTTTCAAGAAGCTAAGGATACAGGAATATTCTAAGTATGCCTTTTCCAAACTACTTTCCTTAACATGAGAGTCAAGGAGTAATTGAATAAGACTAAAATTATCTCCAGGGTAATTTTAGAGTAGAAATAACGATAGCTCTCTAGGTCATTTTTCTGTAAGAGACCTGGATTTAAACCAAACCAATAGGCTTGTCTGTCTGGCAGTTTGGCAAAACCATGTTGGTAGAAGCAATTATGGGTGAGTCATGCTAATCGTAATGAAACTCAAGGGATAATCCTGGAACCCAAATTATAATTTCTACAGTTACAATTAATCTCTATAATTAGGTAGACATGGCACATCTTAATGTTCATATTTTTCCTTCATAGCTTTATACATATGCTGCCTTCTAATCTTTATATGTCATATGCACCTGAAGACTGCCATAATTATTTCAAAAACCATGAACTCCATTCTGTATTGGAAGGAGTATTTCTAAAAAGTTATTTGAATCAGAGAAAGATACTTAGAAAAATTCCTCTTAAAGTACAAGTTAATACCATTAGAAGATTTCCCTTATATTTCTTTTTTCATCAAAGACCTATTGTCATATGTTACTCATTTATTAATCCAAGAATCACTTACTACATGCCCTTTATATGTCTAGCTTTGTTTCAGGGACTAAAAGTTTTTTTAAAAAAATGACAGAGTAACACCTATCCTTCTCAAACTCTTCCAAAATATAGCAGAGGGAAGAACACTCCCAAACTCATTCTACGAGACCACCATCACCCTGATATCAAAACCTGACAAAGATATCACAAAAAAAGAAAATTACAGGCCAATTTTACTGATGAACGTAGATGCAAAAATTCTCAGCAAAACACTAGCAAACTGAGTCCAACAGTACATTAAAAGGATCATACACCTAGATCAACTGAGATGTATCCCAGAGATTTTTCTATATCTGCTAATCAATCAATGTGATACACCACATTAACAAAATGAAGAATAAAAACCATTTGGTCATCACAGTAGGTTCAGAAAAAGCTTTTGACAAAATTCAGCACCCATTTATGATAAAAACTCTCCAGAAAGTGGGTATAGAGGGAACATACCTCAACATAATAAAGGCCATATATCACAAACCCACAGCTAACATCATAGTCAATGGTAAAAACCTGAAAGCATTCCAAGATTAGGAAAAAGACAAGGATGCCCACTGTTACCAATTTTATTCAACATAGTTTTGCAAGTCCTAGCCACAGCAATCAGAGAAGAAAAACAAATAAAAGGAATCCAAATTGAAAAGGAAGAAGTAAAACTGTTACTGTTGGCAGATGACATGATACTATACATAGAAAATCCTAAAGACACCACTAGAAAACTGTTAGAGCTCATCAATGAATTTGGAAAAGTTGCTGGATAGAAAATTAATATACAGAAATCTATTCCATTTTATACACTTACAATGAAATAGGAGATAAAGAAATTAAGGAAATAATCCCATTTACCATCACATCAAAAAGAATAAAATACTTATGAATAAACCTATCTAAGAAGGCAAAAGACCTGTTCTCAGAAAACTGTAAGACACTGATGAAAGAAATTAAAGATGACACAAACAAATGGAAAGATTCTTAGACTGGAAGAATCAATATTGTTAAAATGACCATACTAGCCAAGGCAATCTAGAGATTTAATGCAATCCCTATCAAAATACCAATGATGGTTTTCGGAGAACTAGAACAAATAATTTTAAAATTTGTATGGAAATGCACACAAAAAAAACCCTCAAATAGCCAAAACAATCTTGAGAAAGAAGAACAGAGCTGGAGGAATCAGGCTCCCTGACTTTAGACTATAGTACAAAGCTACAGTCATCAAAACGGTATGAGAAACATAGAACAATGGAACAGGAAAGAAAGCCCAGAAATAAACCCATGCACTTATGCTCAATTAATAGATTAACCTATTAATCTGTGACAAAGGAGGCAAGAATATATAAGGTAGAAAAGACAGTCTCTTCAATAAGTGGTGCTGGGAAAACTGGGCAGCTACATGTAAAAGAATGAAATTAGAACACTCCCTAGCACCATATGCAAAATAAAACTCAAAATGGATTAAAGACCTAGATGTAAGACCAGATACTATAAAACTCCTAGAGGAGATAAGCAGAACTATCTTTGACATAAATTGAAGAAACATTTTTTTGGATCCCTCCCCTAAAGTAAAGGGAATAGAAGTAAAAACAAACAAATGGAACCTAATTAAAGTTAAAAGCTTTTGCACAGCAAAGGAAACCATCAACAAAATGGAAAGATAACCTACTGAATGGGAGAAAATATTTGCAAATTGTATGACCAATAAGGGATTAATATCCAACATATATAAACAGTTCACACAACTTAATGTCAAAAAAACAAGAATTTCTGATTAAAAAATGGGCAGAAGAACAGAATAGACATTTTTCCAAAGAGGAAAGGCATATGAAAAGATGCTCAACATTGCTAATCATCAGGGAAATGCAAATCAAAACCACAATGAGATATCACCTCACACCTGTCAGAATGGCTATTATCAAAAAGAACACAAATAACAAATGTTGGCAAGGATTTGGAGAAAAGGGAACCCTATTACACTGTTGGTGGGAATGGCAATTGGTGCAGCCACTGTGGGAAGTAGTATGGAGGTTTCTCAAAAAACTAAAAATAGAACTACCATATAACCTAGCAATTCCAGTCCTGAGTATATATCTGAAAAAAAAACACTAATTCAAAAAGATACAGTGCACCCCAATGCTCATAGCAGCATTATTTACGATTGCCAAGATATGGAAGCAAGCCAAGTGTCCATCAACAAATAAATGGATAAAGATGTGATACACACACACACACACACACACACACACACACACACACACACTAGAATACTAATCAGCCATAAAAAAGAATGAAATTTTGCCATTTGTAACAACACGGATGGACTTGGAGGGCATTATGCTAAGTGAAATAAATCATATAGAGAAAGATAAATACTGTATGATATCATTTATATGTGGAGTCTGAAAAATATAACAAACTAGTGAATATAACATAAGAGAAGGAGACTCACAGATATAGAGAACAAACTAGTAGTTACAAGTGGGAAGGGGGGAGAGGGGCAATATAAGGGTGTGGGAGTGGGAGGTACAAACTATTGGGTGTAATATAGGGTCAAGGATGTATTGTACAAATAGGGAGTATAGCCAATGTTTTGTAGTAACTATAAATGGAAAGCAGCCTTTAAAATTGTATAAAAATAAATATTTTAAAAAATGATAACAGAGGGCTTCCCTGGTGGCACAGTGGTTGAAAGTCCGCCTGCCGATGCAGGGGACACGGGTTCGTGCCCTGGTCTGGGAAGATCCCACATGCCGTGGAGTGGCTGGGCCCCTGAGCCATGGCCTCTGAGCCTGCGCGTCCGGAGCCAGTGCTCCGCAGCGGGAGAGGCCACAACGGTGAGAGGCCCGCGTACCGGAAAAAAAAAAAAAAATGATAACAGATAACTTGACCTTAAAGAGCTTTCAGTCTCTGCAAATGTGTTATAGCAGGGTCTTCAACCCCCAGGCCCTGGACCGGTGCCAGACCACAGACTGTTAGGAACCGGGCCACACAGCAGAAGGTGAGGGGCAGGCGAGCGAGCAAAGCTTCATCTGCCACTCCCCATCGCTCCCCATCGCTCCCCAGCTCTTGCATTACTGCCTGAACCAGCGCTCGCATTACCACCTGAACAGCCCCCCCGACCCCAGCAAAGTGAAAAAATTGTCTCCCACGAAACCGGTCCCTGGTGCCAAAAAGTTTGGGGGCTGCTGTGTTATAGGGCAGTAGATCGCAGATGTCTCCATTTATCTATCTACTCAACAAATAATTATTGAGTTCCCATTGTATGCCAGAAAATTGCAGGCATTTTGGATGAAACATTTAAAAAATAGACAAAACTCTTGTCCTTTTAGAGCTTATATTCTGATGAAGGTGAATGGTGATAAGCAAAGTATATAAGTAAGCGTGTGGTCTGGTAGGCTGATCAACTTTTAGCTTCAGTTAATTATCTTACTATATACCAAGCCCTCAGGGTCTTCATATAGGCTGTGACTCCTGTCTGATATTAATGTGGCTGATACTCTCACCTACTTCAAAGCTTTGTTCAGATGTTATCTTCTCAGTGAGTTCTAGTCTAAGTCTCCATTTAAAGTTGCACCCACCCCTTCCCACTGTGGTAGAGCCCATTATGTTTTCCCAAAATATTTACTTTCACAACTTTAGAAAACTATACACATTTATCCATTCACATGTGCCTCTTTGTAAGAGAAATAAACATTCTTGTCCCAATGACCTTGACTTTGGCCAGGTGTCTCACTTTGGCAAATAGAATAGGAAAATCCATAATGTATATCACATTCTAGGAAAATCTTTTATATCCACTAAAATATTTAGCTTCTACACTTTCTCCCTCTGCCATTAGTGTTGTATTTAATCCTGGATTCTGAAATAAAATAATTGGAGAAAAACCATAACAAATTACAGATGTTGTGATCTAATGAAATGTGAGAGAGAATTAAAACTTTACTCTTGTAAGTCATATGGTTTACTATAATATAAAGTAGTGTAAGTTGACTGATATAGAAAGTTGTAACTAGAAGTGAGGTTCTGCCATAAGAAAAATTCTACGATACATTGGACCAAATGCAGGCCATGAGGAAGCTCTTGTTGAAGGTTCAAAAGGTGGCACCCATGCTATCCAGTAACAGAACATTTGGTAAATTTCCACCTATTATAATTTAGAAGGTAGATAATAATTTGATGAATGTAGGGCTTTAGGTGGTTGCTATCAGCTCATCTGATAGGATGTTTCAAGAAAGAGATATATTCAGAAAAGAATTGATGGGTAGGCAAACATGATAAAAGGGGGAAAAGAATCCTAAAATTTCCACGACTACAGCTTGAAAAGATGCATATCTCATAACCAACAGGTAAGAAAAAAATGAGAAATGCTTTGAGCAACTAAGACAAATTGACTCAACATTGAAGTAAAGATCAAATTAAGAGCATGCCAGTCTTCTTCTTTGCTATAACTTCTGAATAAATTAAGGTAACCCATGATAGATCTTTTCAATTAATTAAAATGGCTTAGTGAAAAAATAATGGTGAGATTCTTTCCTGATAGATTAAAGATAATGGGAATGAAATTTATAGAGTAGTGTATGTCTCAGAATTAATTTTGGGTGTGGCTAACAGCATGTAGAAATAATTGCCATCAAATAGGAAAAAGCTAAAGAATGTTTCAGTGAGTTTTACTACTAAATGAACCATTAGCTTAAAATTAAATTATTGCCAAATATGAAAATAACCCTGGATGCCTAACCAGATTGAAAATTCGTTCAGCCCAATGCAGTGTATATTGTCCTCTTCAGATGTGGCCAAGTAGCATAATGAAAAAGAAATTTTTCCAGAGGATAGAGGTAAGATTCAAGGAGAACAATAGATGAAGGAGTTCATCCAAGGGAGCAGAACTTTTCTTTTCCAAAAAAATCCCTGCCTCCAGCATTCCAGGTTCTTGCAATATCTATCTTGAAGTATTTCATAATTTTTACATACCAGTGATGGCAATGTACCTCTCATCCTTACTTTTTTTCAAAGAAAGTGTTTGTTGTCATAATCATGTTCTTGTTTCTCCGTTATATGTTGGGGAGGGGGAGAAAACTTTTCATTTTATTCATCTGTCTCTGAACCAAGAAAAGCCATATTCGAAACTTACATAGAAACTATATTAAAATTGTGGACATTAAGGCTGATGCTGTAGCTAGATAAGATTTTCAAGATATCTTTACTAGAGACAGAGTGAATGACTGAATTCAGAAGAGAAGAAACTTAATATCTGCGACCAAGAAGGTAGATTCTAGTATATTAGTGTCCTAGATTAGACTATGAATGAGTATTTCTCCCATTATATACACACCTACCGTAGGAGGATTGCTTTTATGTTACTCCACTTGCTTCAAAAATGGCATTCCTTCTGTCTGGATACTGGAATGAACAAGACATGTGGAGCAGAGCCAGAGCTGGCCCACTACTGCTACAGATCATATGTAACATGAGTTAGAAATATTTTTTCTGTTGCAAACTATTGAGTTTATAAAAGTTGTTTGTTATAACTGTAAGATCTAGCACATCACTTCCCAATTCCAAATTCAGCCTTCACAATTCTTCTTAGCTTGATATTCATCTTATTTTATATTATTTCTTATTGATTTTAAGTTTACCTGACACTTACTACTTTTGAACATGCACTATAATTTACCTATTTATAATGATTGTTGTTAATTTTATACCTATTTTCACCAGATATAAGCCATGAGATGTCAGGAAACTGTCCATCTTTTTCAATGATGTATCTGAAACATTAAGAGAAAACATGCACTCCATAAATATTTGTAGAATGAATGAATCATGCTTTCTTAAAACTTGTGGCAAATAAATGCAAAGGCAAAAAATAAGTTTAAAATCAGGCTCATCTTACAGAGGTAGCTTCTATTAAAAACTAGAATATGATCATATAGTAATTAAATATTACTTACAAATCAATAATCAATATTATTAGTTTATTATTACAGAACATATATCAATGGAACAGAATAAAGAACCCCCAAATAGACCCATATAAAGATGACCAACTGATTCTTTTTTTATTGGGGTGTAGTTGTTTTACAGTGTTGTGTTAGTTTCTACTGTACAGTGAAGTGGAGTTCCCTGTGCTGTACAGCAGGTTCTCATTAGTTATTTATTTTATACATATTAGTGTATATATGTCAATCCTAATCTCCCAATTCATCCCACCCCCCTTCCCATCTTGGTGTCCATATGACCAACTGATTTTTGAAAAAGGTACAAAGGCAACTAAATGGACGAAGATTGCATTTTCAACAAATGGTGCTGGGAAAATTGAACATCCATAGGGAAAGAGAGGAAGAAAGAAAGAAAGAAGTGGAGGGAGAGGGAGGGAGGGAGGAGAGAAAGAAAGGAAGCAAGAGATGGAGGAAAGGAAAAGGAAACAAAAGGAAAGGAAAATAAATCCTTGGCCTAATCCTTGCAATTTATACAAAAAAATAACTCAGAATGAATCACAGATTTAAGTATAAAATATGAAACTATACAATATTTAGAAAAACTAGAAAACTTTCAGGTTCTAGGGCTAGGCAAAGAGCTCTTAAACTTGATACCAAAGCATTACCCACAAAAGGAAAAATTAATAAATTAGATCTCATCAAAATTTAAAGCTATTGTTCTGCCAAGCGCCCTGTTAAGAGGATACATAGCACGAGCTACAGACTGAAAAAAGATATCTGCAAACCACGTACTGAAAAACAACCTAGAGTATATAAAAAAAAAACTCTCAAAACTCAGCAGTAAAAAAACACTCCAAATAGAAAGTGGGCAAAAGTCATACACAGATATTTTGTTGAAGATAAAAGGATGGCATATAAGCATTTAAAGGGATGTTCAACATTACCATTAGTGAAATGCATATTAAAACCACAATGGCATAGCTCTACACACCTCATGTTACACTGTTAGAGTACCTTACATTTATTATTATAGAGCTGAAATTCATTCACTCGCTAATAAATGATTTTTGAGTGCTACTTCACACATGCCAGACATTATTCTAGGTGGTGGATGGTATCTGGAATAATGAACAAAATCACTCTCTTTATTGAGCTTGTCTTCTGTTTTTGGAGAGAGAAAAACAATAAGCAGATAATATAATCTCAGGTAGTGCTAGTAGTTAAGAAGAAAAACAAACGGCAGTTGGATAGAGTTAGGGCAATTGGAATAGTGATAATTGTAGGTAGATATATTACACAAGGCCTATTTAAGGAGGTATTATTATTCAGAGACATAAATAAAGTTGTGTTAGTTTTCTATTATTGCGATTACAAATTTCTATGAATTTAGTGGCTTAGAACAATAGATGATTATTATCTTACAGTTCTGTAGGTCAGATGTCTGACATGGGTCTCATTGGGCTAAAATCAAGGTGTCAGCAGAGCAGAATTACTCTGAAGGTCCTGGAGTCGACTTGACTTCCTTGCCTTTTCCAGATACTAGAAGCCACCCACATTTTTGATACATGGCTCCCTTCCTCCATCTTCAAAGCCAACAAGTCAAGTCTTATCACATCACATTTCTCTGATCTTCTTCCATCATCACATCTTTCTCTGATAAACTCTCCATCTCAAAGTCTTTAATCTTAATTACATCTTCAAAATCTCTTTTGCCATGTATGGTAACATATGCATAGGGTCCAGGGATTAGGGCATGGGCATCTTTTGGGGGTGGGGTGCATTATTTTGCCTACAACAGAAGTGAAGAAGTGTTATATGTAGTGATCTAGGGAAAGAGCATGCAAGGAAGAGAAATTAGGCAAGTGCAAAGACACTGAAGTGGAAATGAGATTGATGTGTTGAGTTTGCAAGACCAGTATGTCTGCAGTGTAGGGAACAAGAGAACAATAATTGATGTCAGTGAATTGAGCAGGGTCCAGAAAAGGTAGGACCTCAAAGCCACGGTAATAGTGCATTTTAGTTTGATTATTATACAAAGTCACAAGAGGGTCTTGGGAAAGATGGTAGCATAATCTCTTCACTTTATTTCCTATGTAGTCACCACTAGAATATGAGAAATTTGAGTGTAGGAACCATATCTGTCCCATTCACCAGTGTACCTCTAATATCTTGTTTAGTTCCTGTCTCAGAATAACCTCACAATGAGCAGTGTTTTGTCAATTCATGAATAAATGATATGTGTTGCCCACAATAAATATGTAATCAATAAATTTTCCTGTGCCTCACTTCAACCTATCTTCCTATGTTTTAATCCTTCCTCTTCTCCCTCCTTTCCTTCCTTCTTTCCTTCATTTCTTCTACTCTATTAGAAATATGGGTGCTATGAATACTTGAAATCAAATGCCTAGTGAAGTAGAGAATGCCAGTGATGTCTGTGGGATAGAAGCATACTTATCTGAAAATAAGAAAAGATTCATCTTATTGCCAAGAAATCAGCTGTAGTCTGATAACGCCTCATGATGCGTATCTTACCAGATTAAAGGTTATGACTTGGCCAGAGGAAGTACTGCAGAAACCGGATATAGAAGATCCTTTGCTATTCTTTTGATCTACTGCCATACAATTTGTAAAATCCACACTTAGATTGATTGATTCCTCAGAATTTTCAGTTTTAAAATCAGATGGGGCTATACCCTGTAGCCCTTGTCAGGCTTGTCAAGACAATACACCAAATATGGGGGCAAAGTTACTACTTATTCTTTCTAATTTCTCATAAGCTCTGTCAAAAATAAAGTCTCATTCCATATTCAACTTATACTAATAGTCACTGGATGACTGTTATATGCCAATTAGGCTAGGCTCTATCTGCACATATTTCATCTAATTTTCACATCAACCTTATTAATTAAGGAATTAAATCCCTATTTTTCCTATTGCAGAAAATCAGGTGTGAAAAAGTTAACAAAATAAGATGTACAAGTATGTGTATAATAAACTACTGTTTATCTAAGAAAGGGAAGAATGTAAATGTGTGTCTGCATATGAAGGGAGCATTCCATTTTTTTTAAGGGTGATAAACCAAAGCCAAACCAGAAATGGTTTTCTACTAGAGAGAAAATTGTTATGTATTAGAGGAGAAATTGGTGGTTGGGCTTAAAAAGAAGTTAGACTTCTCTGAGTTTAATTGATTTGTAGATTCGACTCTGGAACAGTATAAATATTTTGCATAATTTTAAAACAAAATTAAGTGTATACAAGCAATCCATAAAATGAAAGCACAGTGAATTAAATAAGCCTATCTCTCAAGTTGTTGGCATCACCACACAGAGAGAAGTTATTTCAAATGACTTCTTGATAGGATAATTCGAACGTACATCTTGAAAATAAAAATATAGAATAAAATTTCTTAAATACTTTCCAGTAATTATAGGTGGTAGTGGTAGTATTATTATTCTGAGACTATTGTGTGTATAAGAAGGAATAAAATGAATGAATAATTATGTTATTTTGCTTGTTTCTTAGTCTTCTCAGCCTGGAAGAAAGGATATACAGGTTGATGAAATTAACTGAAAGTCTCTACTCCTGAATTTGAAATGGAATTATCAGTGTGAGCTCAGGTTTTAAAAAAGAAACAAGCAAAAAGTTACATATTAGCTCTGTCCAAAGAAAATCAGTGAGACCCAAGCCACTTTTAGCTTCTGGTAAGTGCTTAGTAAATGCAAGCTCTTATTCTCTGTTTGGAGTGTATTTACTAAAATATCTTACTGAGAAAGAGGAGCTAAGATTCAAGCATAACTGGCTTCTAGAAAAACATTATTTATGCTTAAACTCTTTGAGTAAAAGTTCTCTAACACACAGTGCATTAACAATACCAGACAGAAATAGTAATAGAAATGGAAAGAATGGATTCTCCATTACCTGTCTCAGTCAGCTGGGGGGGTCAGTGGGGTTTATTCATGAAGGTTTCAACATGAAGAAATGGAACTAGATATCAGGCAAGAAGTATCAGATTGGGAGAAGATTATAAAGAGTCCCATATTATAGCACTTCTCAAATTTTAATGTGTTTGAGTTACCTGAGGTTCCAATGAAAATAATTACAAATACAAATACAATAATTACAAAAGTGAAGAAGAGCCTGATATTCTGCATGTCTAACAAACTCATAGGTGATAATGCTGACCTTTAAATAGAAAGATTATGTACCATACAAAGAAACATGAATTTTATACAAGGTACCTTATGGAGATGTTACTGAATTCATATGGGGAAGACTTGTATTTAAAAAAATTTTTTTTCATCACTGTGGAGGATGACTTTCCTAACTTCCATACAGAAATGTGTAAAACCAAATAATGTGTTAGATTTTGAAATATTCATTGCTAATATACATTAGTTATTAGTTATTATTAGCTAGGCTAGTCATTCTTCCTGCATAGTGAATCTTTTAAACATATTCTGAAAAATAAATGAGATAGGCACTCAATGATTATAACTGAAATTTCATAATTTTCTAATTGATTCACACCTTTGTACGTTTTTTTTGTTGTTGCCAATAAGCATGATTGGATGATTCCCTGCATTGATAGAGGCCTAGTATTTGCTATCCAAATGGGACAAATTTAGGCTTTTGAAGGAAAAGAAGACCGTTGTGCCTGCCAAATGGCTTAAACATAGCAAGCAGAGACTTAATCACTCAGCAGGGTCTCCATCCAATAACTCTGCCTGCTGGATGTGTGTGTGTCCTGCACTTTAAAGGAGCCAAATTTGAACAAGGACCCTTGAGATTCATAATCAGTAACTCCTTCAGCCTTTACAAAGCTATGCACCATTTGGTTCAAAAGCATAGTAGTAGCACAGTTGTAACAGAACAGGATGCTTCTTGTCCTCAAAAGATGGTAAGTCAAAGAAATGTGTATTAATTGTTATTGGCAAACATATAGGGCCTCTCATTAAGACCTAAAAGGAACATTGGATATACATTACTGCTGCCATTTACAAATTAGTCACTTGAAGTACAGATGAAAATATTTGCTCCAAATCATAGATGTTAACATGGAGGGTTGCATACAAAAAATTACTCTTTACACTTCCAGAAATCTACCTTCTTTGAGGATAGGAGTAACACTTTGATTTCTCCTGTGATACAGATTTTTAATTCCAAATGCTTAATGAATATTTATTCTTCAATGTCTCTTAAACACATTCATGTTCTCATGCTTTCATGACTTGAATTTGACTTGTTAAACTTCTCATTACACAAAACCAAACATGTTCCCCTTTTTTCACATTCTTCCTCTGATTGTAACATAAAGTGCATCCAGCTACCCAAAGCCAGAAAACTCACAGTATCCCTGACCTGCAAATGTATGGATCTGATCTTAACTGGCATATAAATTGGAAAACTGAATTAATGCATATACCTCCACACAGTTTCTACGTTGAACTCTGGATGACGTAAGTGGGGGACTGATCAGAATAGCAGGGCAAATTTTTTAAAACAGAAGTGATTTTTGAAATGTAGCCCACAGAGTTGAGTTGGACATTGTGGCCTGAACCTAACCATGTCAAGTGCCTGCTGAAATATCAATATTATCCTCTGAATTTAAACAGGACCCATAGTCTTATATTATTCAGAAAGTCTAGGATACAATTCAAAATTACTTAGCATATAGAAAATCATGAAAATCTCAACCTAAATAGCAAAAAATAATCAACAGATGCCAAGGACAATATTATACATATGTTGGAATTATCTAACAAAGACATTAAAGCAGCTATTTTAAAAATGCTGACTGAGCAACCATGAACACCCTTGAAACATTTAAAATAAAACATGTAACTGCAAAAATATAGAAGATATAAAGAAGAACCAAATGGAAAGTCAATAACTAAAAAATACACAACCAAAAAATTTTAAAAACTCAGAAGGATTCAGTAGCAAAATGAAGATGATAGTCTGTGACTTTGAAGATAGATTAATAAAAATTATCCAATCTAAACGAGAGAAAATTAGTGATCTTTAAAAATGAACAGAGTCTCAGGGAAATGTTGAGCAATAATAATAAGACTAAAATTTGTGCCATCGGCGTGCCAGAAGGAGAGAAAAAGAGAATTATGCTAAAAACCTTTTGAAGAATAATAGTTGAAAACTTCCCAAATGTGGCAAAAGCCTATACATTCAGTCGGCTGAGAGAACCCTAAACAGGATAAATCCAAAGAAATTCATGCCTGGACATATCATTATCAAAATATTGAAGACACACAATGAAGAAAAATATCTTTAAAGCATCCAGAAAAATGACATAGTACCAACAGGGAAACAATGATTCAAATAACAGCAGATATCTCAGGGAGACTAAAAGGAAGTGGTACAAAGTTTTTAAAGTATTGGAAGAAAAGGACTGTTACGCCATAATTTCATATCCAGTGAAATATCCTTCAGGAACGAAGGTGAAATAATATTCTCATATGAAGGACAACTAAGATAATTTGTAGTTATTACACCTGTTCAGAAACAATTGATAAAGGAAAATCTTTAGACAGTAGGGCAATGATACCAGAAGGACACATGGAAAATCAGGAATGAAGAGCAACAGAATAAAAAAAAAATAACCGGATAAATTTAATAACATATTTTCCTTTTGAGTTCTTTAAATTCATTTGACAGTTGAAAGCAAAATGTATGGCATTATCTGATGGGGCTTTCCACATATGTAGTCATAACATATACTACAAGTACACCATTATGTGGGAAGGGCAAGGGAATTTATTTGGTGCTAAGCATCTGCATACCAATTGAAGTGGTATAATATGGATTCTAATTAGATTGTGAAAGCTAAGTATGCATTTTAAATTCCTAGAGAAACAATAAAGGAGACAAATAGAATGGGGAACAGGAGGCAGAAGGCATCATTTCTATCTGTAACATTTTATTATAAGTAAAGTAAGTACGGCGAAATATTAACATGTATTATACCTTGGAAGTGGGTACATGGGTGTCTATCATCCCCTGTAACTTTTTATGCTTAAAATATCTTATAATATATATTAATTTAAAAATAAATACAGAAAGGAGTTATATGATTATTTTCCAGTGTGAAATCAAGATGAAATTGTCATTTTACTTAAAATATTAAAGGATCTGGTTCTAGAAATAGCATATAGACTGTTAGCTTGCAGTTGTAAAATTCAGCCTGTTAGATGTTCATTTCTTCTAAAATAAAAAGCATTAACATTTTTCTGATTATAAATATAATACATATCTATCATAGGAAAAAATGAATATACCAGAAAAGTGTAAAGAAGAAAACAGTAAATTATCAAATCTAGTCCTACCATCTAAAAAAGTGTAAATCTCATTTTATACTTTAGCAAATTTCCTTCCAGTGTTTTTTCAATATTTGCTTATATAATTGATATCACTGTAATAAGCATTTTTGTGTTTGCGGTTTTAGCTCAACTTTTAAGTCAGTTCTTATCCTCTCCTCATAATTTAAATTATTTGTAATCAAGAAATAAAAAGAAATCAGATGTTACAAAAAATAGGAATCATGGATTGATTTTAGGTGGCAAATTTTAATTTCCAAAATTATAATTTATGTAAAGAAACTTCTCTTTCAAAGCCACAGAATCTTTAATAACATATGAATCATTTGAAGTCTTACCTAGGCAATGTTTGATATCCTGTGCTCTTGCTATCAATCCACGACTTCCTTCACATCAAGGTTTGGGGCATTTAAGTGACAGCCCATCAACTTTCAATAGTGTTTCGAGTACTTTCTGCCTTGGAGATACTTTTTTAAATGTGCAGCTTGAATATACACTGGAAACCTACTTTTTTTTGCCAAACAAGAAGTATGACCTTTAAAATTCAGCAAAATAAATCACACATAGTATTACAGAGAGTATTTTTCTATTAACAAAAGTATGTAAGAAATTGTGTACTTCTCCAAGTTCTTTCCTTCAGGCCTCTATACCATTAAATGGTTACAATATTTAAAAATAAAGTTGTCATCACCACTGGACAAGAAAAAATGAAGAAGGGGTAAATACATCAGATGAAGTTTAAATGGGCCCTATATCATGAAAAAGAACACGCTCCTTTCTGGAAATCCATCACAAATGAACAATTCTTAAACAAACTAGAGAAGCAGTAACTGCAGTAGAAAGAGAATTTACCATAGTGGATAACTGCGTATCTTCTGAAGGCAGAATGCTTAGGATAGAATAAGGGTTGAGTAATTAAATAGTTGTAATTTTGCATGAGTTAGTTAAACTCTGAGTCTTTATTTCCTTTTCTGTAAAGTGGGGATACATCTTAGATTATGTTCAGAATTAAATAAGTTAATATACATAAGTATACATAATGTACATAAACTTCTAGGACAGCATCTGGCTAGAGTGAGCATTATGTAATGTTTGGTGTGGTGGTAGTACTAGTAGTTGTAATATATGGAATTTGGACATGAGAATCAGACAAACACAGTCACAAATCCTTGCTCTTCTGTGTACTAGTGTGAGCTCCACAGAACATTATGTAAACACTCTGAACCTGTTTTCCTAACTTTTTTTTTTTAACATACACATGTATCTATTCTTTTTCAAATTCTTTTCCCACTTAGGTTGTTACATAATATTGAGCAGAGTTCCCTGTGCTATACAGTAGGTCCTTGCTGGTTATCCATTTTAAATATAGCAGTGTATACATGTCAATCCCAAACTCCGTAACTATCTCTTCCTTCATTATCTAAGTCTGAGTCTGTTTCTGTCTTGGAAATAAGTTCATTTGTATCACATTTTTTTGAGATTCCACATATAAGCAATATCATATGATATTTCTCTTTCTCTGTCTGACTTACTTCACTCAGTAGGACAATCTCTAGGTCCATCCACATGGCTGCAAATGGCATTATTTCATTCTTTTTAGTGACTGAGTAATATTCCATTGTATATATGTACCACATCTTCTTTATCCGTTCCTCTGTCAATGGACATTTAGGTTGTTTCCATGCCTTGGCTATTGTAAGCAGTGCTGCAATGAACATTGGGGTGCATGTATCCTGTTGGACCATGTTTTTCTCCAGATATATGCCCAAGAGTGGGATTGCAGGATCATAGGGTAGCTCTATTTTTAGTTTTCTAAGGAACCTCCATACTGTTCTCCGTAGTGGTTGTACCACTTTACTTTCCCATCAACAGTGTAGCAGGGTTCCCTTCTCTCCACATCCTCTCCAGCATTTACTGTTTGTGGATTTTTTGATGATGGCCACACTGACTAGTGTGAAATGATGCCTCATTGTAGTTTCGATTTGCATTTCTCTAATAATTAGTGATAATGAGCATCTTTTCATGTGCCTCTTGGCCATCGGTATGTCTTCTTTGGGGAAATGTCTATTTAGGTCTTCTGTCCATTTTTTGACTGGGTTGTTCGTTTTGATGATATTAAGCCGCATGAGCTGTTTGTAAATTCTGGAGACTAATCCTTTGTCATTCACATCGTTTGCAAATATTTTCTCCCATTCTGTGGGTTGTCTTTTTGTTTTGTTTATGGTTTCCTTTGCCTAACTTTAAAATGACTAATATCATGCCTATTGATAATTTGCAATTATTGAATGAGAAAATACATGATAAATGCTTGACACATAGAAAACTGTAACTACTGTTATTATCATCACCATCACCATTATAATTATTATTAATCAGCAAGAAGTTTATGCCAAAACTAAAAGACAGATGTAATTTTCTAAAGAAGATTAGAGATTAAAGAGAAAATCGGTAAATTGCACAAAAATCACAAAATAATTTAATGTACTTTCCTTTAAGAATAAAACTGTGCTAGTAGCGTATTTTCTCCTGAAATGTTCAGAAACATACACTGTAAAATTAAGTTTAGCTATAGAACTTGCATAATAAAATTTACCTTATACATTGTCCTACAGAAATTTAAAATATATCTAATTCTATGCAGAGAGAGCATAAACTGATAGACTAGACCTCCTATTCAAAGTGGTGTGCTGAGGATTTATGTTAGTGAGAGCATTCAGCCTTAGCAGCTGATTTTATCTCTAATTCACAGAAAATTTTATTAGCATCATGGCACAATAAAAAGAGAATTGTATTGTAATCAGTAGCCCTAGGTTTTAGTGTTGATTTTTTTAAAACTGATCTGAACTTGAGCAGCAACGTAACTCTTTTAAACTCCAATTTACTATGGTAATAGTACTTATTTTATAACACAATGGAGAAGATATAGCTTAATAACATAGGAAAATACTTCGGATATCTTAATTATTCAAAATAGACATTTATGTATGTATGCATCCATTCATTTATTCATTCCACACTTTTAACTTTTGCCTTGTTCTGTAGTGAGCTTAGAACAGCCTATAGGAATTAAAACTACAAATAAGATATCAAGTTTGTGGAAATAAAAACAGGTCTTAAGCACTTATGTAAATCATATAGCTGAGTCACATATTTTGCTCTCAGTTTCCTGAAAGTCAAAGTGAAAAAGAGAAGCAAGGGAAGCATTTTTAGCTACATGGTTCTAATTAGTCATTCAAAGAACTATATCATTTTGTTTTCTTGCAGTGAGCTCTAAAATTTTTTTGTCTTTCTCTTTTTTTTTAAATTTTTTTACAAAGCCCATCAAAAAGGGTACGATCACCTGACAAAGGACAACAAGAAGGCATCTTATAGTAACTCTCTAAGAAATCGAACATCTCACTAAAGTGCAAATTATTGAAGGAAGTTCTGCAGGGTTCTGACACTAGATGGTCCAGCCTTTACTTTTTAGTTGGTATGGCTTGATCCAATAATGAATCATAATTATCTAGAGAGATAGCTGACCTACATGTTCTTAAAAAAATCCTCACAATTATCACTTTTCTGATGAGGCATTCAATAAGAACTGGACCACAGACACTTTGAGGATTGTTACCTGGAATAGGCATTAATACCTAGAGTACAGAAAGTCTGATTTGTTGTATTAGAAAATCCTACAAGACTTCTAATCTGATTAAATATGTAACTTAAAAGCAATGAGTAATTTTATAAACTACAAACAAAACAAATATCAAATTTATCCAGGCCTTGAAGGCATCTTCTGTTGGAAAACCAGAGTATATACAATACAGTTGGTTATTGGGAGACTAACTTATTACATAATTATATACATAGACATCTATCTATCTATCTACCTATATATCTATCTATCTATCTGTCTTCATACTATACTACCAACAAATCACTCTTGTTGCACACATTAATTCTGGGCATACCACTGAAAACAAAAGAAGATGCCTGGTGCTTTAGAAAAAAATAGCACTGGAGAAGGAAACAGGAAAGCCAGGTTAGAGTTCTTCATCTTCTGTAAGTATCTGTGTGACTTTGGATAAGTCACTTATTTTAACCTTAGTTTCTTCATCAAAAAATTAAGATTTTGGATTATATCACACCTAAGATTTTTGTAGGTCCAATATTCAATGAGTTAATAATCCCATAAACACTTAACATATGCATGAATTCATAAATTTGGTTGAGGGCAAGGGGAAGAAATTAGATGATTATATATTTAGAAAATGGTATAATTTGAAAACAAAGTGTTTAAGGGACTTCCCTAAGATCTTAGTAAAGAAGCCAGTTTGAGTTTTTTGGGTTTTTTAAAAGAATATTGTATGAATGCAATCTTGTGGTTGTGAATAAAGATACAAAAATCATAATCAAGAATTATGATATTCATAATTTATAGTCAGTTTAGGACAGCTATTTCAATTGTTTTGAGCGTAGTATTTGATGAAGTCAAGGTTGAGGGTTCAATCTAAACATAATCTAGCTAGTTTCAAAAAGAATAAGTTTTCTCTCTGCCTGTTGATGGTCCTTGATTTAAGGGCAGCCACTGTGGAAACCACACAGAGACTGGACAAGATGTGAAGAAATCAAGCCATTTCAGGTCAGAACAAATAGTATGTGGATATCAGTGGTTCCACACTAGTGATATTACTACCTGCATATCAAGGGATATTTAGGTACTCTGAAGAAACGTCTAAGAGACAATTATATGAAAGTTTGTAAAGAAGTAATTTCAAATGAAATATTTGGAGAAAACATACTCTGTGACAGAATGCAAAAAAACTGGCCACAAGTTCCTCTCAGTTTTGAATGCATCCCCATTTGCAGTGTGACTTTGTTGTTTTTCCTGTAAAGCTATGGAATCTTTTCGTCTGCCTTTTGAATCTGGGCTTTATTATGTGACTTGACTTTGGTTAATGGGACATTAACAAAACTGACACCAAGAGAAGCTTAAAAAGGTCTTGTGCATTGGGGCTATTCTCAGTTGCTGTTTGGAACCTCTGAGCCAGGTAAAGAACCAGGGCCAGCCTAGTAAGTACTGGAGATAAATGCCAAGTTGTTCCCATTGCCCTAGGTAACTACAACTCAAGCCCTTTAGAATAAACCAAATAGTATTTCAACAACTCTGTGAAAGAAAATACAGGAATCAAATACAAGCACTTAGTACGGTTACTGGTTAGGGATGTTTGATAATTTGAGAACTGTAAAAACAGAAACACCTGTATTAAAATGTGTATTAATTATCTTGCTCTAATTTTTATTTTAACTAGGGGCATATCCTTTATCAAACAAAGGAAAGGAGATATTTTAGGGACACAATCAAGTAATTAATCAACTAATTAGTCTTAACCATTTTTGTTGTAATTTCAGCCACTTAGGCAAGTCACTTAATATTCTATGCCTCACCTGCTAACTGATCTCCCATCCATTTATCTTGACCTTAAATTCATAATACACAAGAGTTCTACTTAAAACCCAAATCTGATCATGATAATCTGGTTTTAAAAAAATCTGGCTTCTTATTGTATACAGCATAGGTTTGAATTTTTGTTTTAGTTTCACAAGTCTTTGATTAAGTAAAATATTAGGTGTCAATGTAGATAAATATCAGTAAATAGAAACTGAGCTGCTCTAGTTGAAAAAGAGGTGGGGCCAGAACACAATTCACTAGTTTGCTGATGTACTTGGAGAGGTTTTTACAGGGACAATTTGAAAATTATTTGTATAGAGATTAAATTTCAAGTTCTTTAATATGGCAATGACTTTTTAAAGCTCCTTGGTAGGTAGCCTCATCTTTAGCAACTTTCTGTCTTGCAATTTATATTTCAGTAATGCCAAAGCACTTGTAGCTCCTGAAAGGTAGCATGTCCTTTCATACTTCCCTATCTCTACTTTTTCTTTATTGATTCATCCACCTGGATATCCTTTCTCCTCTTTGGAGTAGTTTCTATTTGTCTTTTAAAATCCAGTATAAGTGTAATCTCCTAAGAATTTTTTCCTAACTCTAGATGGCATACCTATGTGCTTACATGCACCCCTATAAATCTGAGCTACAACTGTCACAAGGTTTTTGAGTTATCTTTTTACACATTTGTCCATAAGAGCAGGGCTGTATGCTATGGATTCTCAGTGAGTGTCATATTTAGATGATCTACAGATGTTTGAGAAGTCAACTCTGAGTTAGCACAGGGCAAGGCTTGTGCTTATCACTCAAGCACAAGTGATCTGAGAAGTTTGGGGAGTGAAATCTCATTGCAAAATATTTACTTTCCTTGCTCCATCCAAACTCTCATTCTGAAGCACACATTGTACTTTCCGGGATTCATTCTTTTGATAATCAAAGTTTCATTGTTCTATAAGAGTCCATTATGCCACTGGAAGGAGGAATGCTTTACTTATCTGCTAATTTTTTTTTTTTTTTTTTTTTTTTTTTGCGGCACGCGGGCCTCTCACTGTTGTGGCCTCTCCCGTTGCGGAGCACAGGCTCCGGACGTGCAGGCTCAGCGGCCATGGCTCACGGGCCCAGCCGCTCCGTGGCATGTGGGATCTTCCCGGACAGGGGCACGAACCCACGTCCCCTGCATCGGCAGGCGGACTCTCAACCACTGCGCCACCAGGGAAGCCCTATCTGCTAATATTTTATGTGAATTAGTTTACCAGAAATTTTTGAATATAGCAAGATCAAGCTGGAATGACATAAATAGATGGGAGGAGGAATTAAAGGACTGCAAGAAGTATATATTCCAAAGACAAATGACATATTATTTGATATTAATATTCAGTTAGAAATGGAAAAATCTAGTGGTTATCCCATACGTATGAGTCTTACCATAAAATAGTCAAAGAGTGAGAGTTTGCATATCTGAAGCCATGGGTGATTCGAAATTATGTTACATTAGACAGTATCATGGCAAGCATGTTTCATCCTACGGGATAGAGAAGAAAATTCATTTTCAGCATGAAATTTAGAAATTATGATTTTGCAAAAGGGAGAACTATTTTAAGATCCTCCTCCCTTACCCCAGGTATGGCCAAGGACACTGAATGTGAAATGTATGTGCAGCATATGCTCAAAGATGCCTCAGTTATATAAGAGGAGAAACTGATATTTTTGAAGTTCATTTTGGAGAAAGCAGACCTCACTGGTAGATGAACCCTCTGTTAGTTAAAATAAAAACTTGGAATTATTGCAGAAAGATAAAATTTTTAGTAGATTGAGAGCCTTAATGTACTGAACTAATTCTCCAACTGTAAACTTCTGTGATACTGGAGTATCCTGAAACTCAGTGAAGAAATATGTTAGAATCTGAATAATATAATCATAAGATAAATTAGAAATATATTGAAAATGAATTAATTCCCCTAGCTACACCTACCTAAGGGGTTTCTCCAATTTCTTGGAAAGAACAGTAGGAAATTCATATTTTATTGCATCTTATATTTATAGATTTTCATTAAGTATTGAGCCATATGTTGTGTCATTCGATATTTTGAGCCCAATTTTCTCAGTCACATCTTTTGTTGTTTTCATAATGTCCTAAATTAAAGAACTATATACAACAGTGGTTCTCAACTCTAACTATATATTAGAATCACCTGGGGAATGTTTAGAACTCACTAATGCCTGCACCAAAATGCTCCCAGTGATTCTAATGTGCAGCCGTGGCTGCATTGATGTAGAGGGATTCCTAGACAAGGTAGACTTAATTTAATTGCAGTTGTAAGATTCAGGCCCTAGAATAAACAGACCATATAAACTTACAGTATTAGGCCTTGAAAGGTCTTATTTTTTATCTACGTGCTTTTTAAGTTGCTGGTAGGGCTGGTAACCTTCAAGACCTTAAAACTATGATCACAGAGCACCTAGCTAGATTCAACTAGCTGTGTTTCTCCCCCAACAGGGATTGTAAATGACACAGGATGTGACAAATGGAATTTATAATTAAACAGTTTAGTCTTCACAGGAAAGAATACAGAATTAAATTATATTAGAGCAGATAGTACTAAATAATGATTTTCAAGAAATCAGTTTTTACTTGAAAAACAGGAGAGGCAGAATATTGGAATGGATAATTGCTAAGCATGCAATGTTAGAGTATATAGAAGAATCTAAGTAATATAAAGTGATAAGAAAACAAGACAATTAATAAATAGCATGACAAATTTAACCTTAAGCACAAATTCACTTACAACACTTGCAGACTTAGCAATAGCCTAGTATATGATCTAATACCATAGATTTAAATCTAAGGCTCGGGGAGGACACAGATGATCCTCCCTGAAAAACCCACTGAATTTTCCCTTATCTCTTTAGAACTATGTATTAGAACGCGTTAGATATTCATATTAAATAAACGTAAAGACTTCCACATGGTGGCAGTAAGTAGCTGTTACATTTAAGGGAAAGAACTGGCAAATGCTTTGTATCTCCCTGCACTGAAATCTCTGCTTTACCAAGATGGGTCTGTGATAAGAATAAATATCTTAGGGAATTCAAAGTGATTGTGAAAAACCCATCTTTAAGTTGCCTCTGGGACCTATGTATTAGAACACACATGGTACAACTCTGATTATATAGCAAGACCAATAACATCTGGCATCCACAATCACAAAGGACATCAAGGATTTTACTCTTTCTGACTCTGCCTACCTCTCCAGTTGTGCTACTTGCCAATTCCATAAATAGCACTTGTGCTATAGTTCACTCTTTACTGTGCCTTGCCTTACCTTTGTGCCTCTTGTTAAGTTTTCCCTCTATGATTAAATACTACTCTTCATTCAGAAAGCCCATAAGGGATCCCTTTCCTCACATTCTCAATGAGGTATTCTTTTTATGAGTATCTGCCTGATCAAATACATAACTCTAGCCTCATGTTGATTATTCAGTATTCTGGTTATTTGATTCTCTGTTATAGTAAAAGCTTGACTAGGATTTTTCATCTCTGAGATATCTTAGCACACATCAAAGTCTTGACACATAAAACTGCCCAATTCAACAGCCATAATATAGATTTGATTTTACCTGTTATTGCTTCCAGTGATTGTTTTCATCATGACACTTCTAACAATTATAATTACATAGTTTTCACATCATTTCTTTTTTTTTAATTGGAGTATAATTGCTTTACAATGTTGTGTTAGTTTCTGCTGTACAATGAAGTGAATCAGCTATATGTATACATATATCCCCTCCCTCTTGGATCTCCCCCCACCCCCTCCCCCATCCCACCCATCTAGGTCATCACAGAGCACTGAGCTGAGCTCCCTGTGCTATACCGCAGGTTCCCACTAGCTATCTATTTTACAGATGGTACTGTATATATCTCCATCCTAATCTCCCAGTTTATCCCACCCTCCCCTTCCCCCCAACCTTTGGCCAAATTTTAGCCTTTGTGAGGATGAACACCATGCTTGTTTTACTCATTGTTCTATCACCAACCCCTACCACAGTTCTTGATACATAGGAAACATATGTTTGCTATATGTCAGGCATTTATTTTTTGTTAAATGATTTAATTAATTAATTAAAATATATAAATTAAGGAATGAAGAGGCAGTATAAAAGATAAAGTTGACTAGGTATCTGATAATCTAATAAAATAAGTATAAACTACTTCAAATAATGGATAAGTTTTATTTCAGAATCAGGTAGGTCATCATTTTCTGCCTCTTATACTTTAATTATCCTTTATTAAGTATATTCATTATGACTTTTCTGAGTCCCTAGAGGATGTATAAATCCCTGAAGATCATGCATATTTTCAGTGGGGTAAAAATGATCAACAGCTTGTTTGATTA
The DNA here is from genome assembly GCF_937001465.1 of Orcinus orca. NCBI lineage: Eukaryota > Metazoa > Chordata > Mammalia > Artiodactyla > Delphinidae > Orcinus > Orcinus orca. The sequence continues at coordinate 49,538,799 of NC_064564.1, read as the reverse complement.
ATTTTGAGTGGGCCTGATCCTATCATACCTAAAATTCAGTTCACTGTTTTCAACAAAATGTTACTTAGGCATGAAAATAGATAAATTGACAATAAATTTATGCAGCTATCTACATTCCCATATTCATTTGGGTAAGCAGAATAAATATGTTTCTTGAACTGGAAAAAACTAAGAATATGGTTACCTAGTTAATTAATACTACACCATTTATTTTAGTAACTATACATAAAGGCTTTTTTATTGAGGTATAATTGACATATAACATTATATTAGTTTCAGGTGTACAACATAATGATATGATATTTGTATGTACTGTGAAATGATTACCACAATGAGTCTAGTTAACATCCTTCACCATACACAGTACAAAATTTTTTTTCTTGTGATATTTTAAGAATTCCTCTCTCAGGAACTTTCAAATACATAACATAGTATTATTATTAACTAGGGTAACCATGCTGTATATTATATCCCCATGACTTTTTTATTTTAAAACTAGAAATTTGTACCTCTTGATCCCCTTCATCCATTTGGCCCACCTCCAGCCCCCACTGCTGGTAACCACTATCTGTTCTCTGTATCTATGAGCTCATTTTTGTTGTTGTTGTTTAGATTCCACATATAAGTGAGATCATACAGTATCTGTCTTTCTCTGACTTATTTAGATTAGTATAATGCCCTCAAGATCCATCCATGTTGTTACAAGTGTTGAGATTTCATTTTTTTAATGGCTGAATAATATTCCATTGTATACATATGCCACATTTTCTTTATCCATTCATCCATTGATGTACACTTAGGTTGTTTCCATATAAGTGCTTTTGTGTTCAAGACTTCATACTTATTTCATCTTAGGCATTGTCATAGATAGTTGAAACGGGATAGTTGATGTACAGATTGTAGTGTGACACTGCTTTATCAGAAGAAAAGGTACTGAGCCAGAGGAAGGGGATTCAAAGAGAATCTTGGAGGAATATGGCTAATGATGGCATACAATGATAGCATTTTCTCCTTTCCCTTTTGTACCAACTCTCCCACCCCCCAGAACTGTAAGAAGCAAACATTGCAATCCTTAGAAGATTGTGGGATGGGGAGATTGAAGGGGCAGGTTGAGAAGATCAGAATGGAGATGTCATGAGCCAGGTGATCCTAAGAATAGCCTGCAGATGGGAACTGGAAAAAAGCAAGTTAAGTGGGCAATGCTACTGGGCTAGTGTATACACTGGGTTTCCACACAGATGTTTGATGAAAAGGAAATGGATTTGCCATTGAAGAAGCTTCAAATTTCACTGCTTTATTATTCGTACAACCTAGAAAAAATTTTATCCTTGTAGGCCCCAATTTCCCCTTTGATAAACTGAGAATAATGGTATTACCCTGGTTTTTTAATGAATGTACTAGGAACATAGTAGACCCTTCATAAATATTCTCTTTTCTTTCTCTCCCATGTAAGGTAAAAGCCATAGCTTTGAGTTTTTTAGTATTTATTCTGAAAACTCAGTTGACTGTAGAGACCAAATTTAGTTTTCTATAATTACCAGTGACTGACTTATATTGAGAAAATATGAATAGTGGACAACTGAAGAGTAAATAGATCCTTTTATAGGCTGGTGGGGCTGGAACAATCACTAATAATAGTAACATATGCCTATATCCCTCAAAGCATATTGCCATTGTTTTAAAATACCAAAGTTTTATTGTTGTGACACCTCAACTGAATATAGCAGCAAATTAGGCTTTTCGCTGAGAAATTATCCTCAGCACATGCATAACCTGTTCTGGAAGCAAAGGAAACTGTGATTCTGTATTCCATATTACAATTGTTGATATCCAGCTTCTTACACAAAGGGCTCTGGATGAGAGCCAACTGACCTTAAGAATGGACACTCCAGGTAATCTGTAGAAAAGAAGCCTTTGCAATAAAGACAGAGCAGCTGATCTTAACAGCTAAAACCAGATGAAAACAATAATGAAGGACAAATAAGGCAGCAGAATCCAACACACTGTCTCTACTCCCACAGATAAAATGCCTGACAATAAAGTGCTTCCATGTCTGGTACTTTAAACGTAGTAAGATGCTTTCCCTCAGTTTATGAAATATTTCCTTAACAAATAATAGTGGAGTAAAAGTGAAATAGACTGTTTTAAGGGGGAAACATAGTGGCAACCAAGGTATTAAACTAGCTTGTAATTCTGCATTTACTTTTGTGGCGTTAATTATATTAAAAACACAAGAACCTGCTGGGTATTAATATTTAGAGATTTTTAAAAGTAAGTCCTACTCTTGGTTATATGTCTCATTTCTCTAGCTCTGACTTTTATTCCTGCTGTAATTGTAACCCAGGTGATTCTAATGTGAAGTCAATCTTGGCAATCTCTTTTTTAGCTTGTTTATCATTTCCATGTATCATAGAGGAGCCATTTGGAAAAAAAAATTTTTTAATTAATTAGTGGGGAGACTGTCCCAAGCTTATGTTACAGTTCAGGTACTTGGAGGTAGACTTGAGTATATAGGGGTAACCTGAGGGAAACTAAGTAAGCAGCAAGTCAAAAGAAAATTAGATAATTGGAAATTAGGAGGAGAAGTGAGGTCAAACTTTACCCCCTTTAGAATTTTGTCCACAATATACTGTAAAACAAACAAATAACAACAACTACAAAACAAGAAAGCAAGAAAACTCAAAATTTATTTAAACTCAAATCTATAGAAACTATTTACATGAACACCTGAATTATTTCATGATTCTAAGTCCTGATATTTCTTTCTCCTTCCAGTCTTCTCATACCTATGACTACTGCCTTAGTTCAGGCCTACAACACGTTTTACTTGTGCTGTTGAAACAGTCAAATTGATTCTGTTTCCATTTTCTCCCTATCTCTGTTTCATTCTCCACATTAAAATAACTATTCTCAAAATCTGCTCTGCCCTCTCTAAATTCCTAAGTCCACCATACAACTCTGTGATCTGACCTCTGCTGGTCTCTCTCTGACTTGGCCTCTTGTCATGGCGACACATACATACCAGGCTTAGTGAATTATGTACAGTTCCCAGAACACAGCCGATTTAGATTATGTTTTTAACTTCAGTGCCTCCAAGCTTCCTCTTTCTGGCCTTTCATGACACAGCCTATATATCTTCTTTGCGAAACACTGATTCCCACCCCTTAAATAACTTTGATCACTCTACTTTGTGTGCCGTATCATTTTCTATTATAAGATTTACTATACCATAATCCAGTCACTTGCTTACTGTCTTCTATGTCTTATGAAGTCTTTATAGCTCACTGTGTCTTGCACCTCAGTAAATGGATTAAAATGAATCTAAGAATTACAGGAGAATTTCACCATAAAATAACTGAGCTGATGTTTAGGCCAGCTGTAGAACTGATATTGCATACATTTATCTGCTGACATGTCATACTGAATGAGGCAAGGGAATGTATTCTGTATCTCCTCTACCTTTGGTCTAGTTTACCTTTATTTTTATGAATGGAAGCAGGTGTAGGATATAGAGAGGGTCTAGGAATATCTTGTAATAAAAAAAAGGAAGTCACTGAGCTCTATTTGCTCAAGGAAAAGCATACTTAAAAGCTGCTCTTTTTGAGTTGTTATGGTATCAAGTTGACATTGTTGTTGCCTGAATCAGTGAAGAATAGTCTGATAATGGAAACACTCAATGGAGATATTTGCATAAATGCTCTGTTTTGTTGTATTGATGTGACAAACTCTGATTCTCTTTCATTAAGGATATTTTTGTACAAAGCATTGTGAATAACACACAGACACACACATACACACACACACACACAAATCCATTTTCTCTCTACATTCAAATTTTACTGCCTCCCAGGAGCCTCAGATATTTTAGTGTGGAGAAAAGACGGAGAGAACCAGAGCTACTGGTGATTGTTAAAATTACAGAATGATCAGAATATGTAACCATTACCAACCAATCTACTTACCCTCTGCAATCCCATTTTTGGGTTAAAATTAAATTTAAAGGATCCAAATATCATGACATGACAGAGTGTTAATTTTCCAGCAGATAAACTTTAAAGACCTGTTCAATATCTTCATTATGTCATAGAAGCACACAATAAAAAAAGCAAAGAACTCATAGGGTGAATATTTCGTTTGAACCTGGCTTTAAATCAGAGACTTAGAAACTATGTGATATTTTGCAAACTGTTTAATCTCTCTGAACTTTGTTTTCTGCATTTGTATATAATAAAATTTATAAAATTATAATAAAACTTACCAGGTAGGCTGGAAATCCAATGAGAGAGCATATGGGGAAGAATTTTATAGACTATAATACCTAAGAGCTTGTACATCAATCATGATTACATATTAATATAAAACTTGCAATTATTCATTGCCAAACAATTTTCTCATTAATATGATCAATTATTATTATAATTATATTCTAAATTTTGGTTCCCAGCATTTTCAGTCATGAAAATTCAATCATAATGGTATGAAAAATTATTGTGGATTAACCGTTGTGATATCATTGATAGAGAAAATGTATAATGACAGAAAGTACTATGAATTTAGTAATATGGAATTACAAAGCATTATAATCAAAGTACCTTGAATATATATTGGGTAAACAGGAAAACATTAGATATGGATATAGATATCATATACATATACCTACATACACATATAAATATATAGATATATTTCCATGAATTATGGGTGGAAAGGATTTGTGAACAATAAAGCTACAGTTGCTCAGGCATACTTGCTATTTAGAGGTCAAAAACAACAGTGCTAGATGGATATGATATATGCATAACCAGATTCCAAAAATCTGTTAGCCTAACTCCAATTTTTAACAACTTCCTCAGTGTCCTCTCATAACTTGGTGATAGGGCCAGTGTTGTTTGGATTCTATCAACCAATGTTTTCCTTTTTTTCTTATTGAAGTATTGTTGATGTATAATATTATATAAATTACAGGTATACCATATAGTAATTCATAATTTTTAAAGGTTGTAGTTCATTTATAGTTATTATAAAATGTTGGCTCTATTCCCTGTGTTGTATAATATATCCTTGTAGCTCATTTGGTGCATAATAGTTTGCTCCTCTTAATCCCCTACCTCCATGTCCCTCTCCCCACTGGTAACCACTAGTTTGTTCTCTATATCTGAGTCTGTTTCTTTTTTGTTTTACTCAATAGTTGGTTGTATTTTTTAGATTAAACATATGTGATATCATACAGTATTTGTCTTTCTCTGTCTGACTTATTTCACTTAGCATAATACCCTCCAAGTCCATCCATGTTGTTGCAAATGGCAAAATTTCATTCTTTTTTCCTGGCTGAGTAGTATTCCATTGTGTGTGGTTTTTTTGTGTGTATGTGTGTGTGTATGCATACCACATCTTCTTTAGCCATTCATCTGTTGATGGACACTTAGGTTGCTTCCATATCTTGGCAATTGTAAATAATGTTGCTATGAACATCGTGGTGCATATATCTTTTCAAATTAGTGTTTTGGGGTTTTTTTGATATATATTCAGGAGTGGAATTGCTGGGTCATAAGTTTTTAGTTTTTTGAGAAACCTCCATACTGTTTTCCACAGTGGCTGCACCAATTTACATTCCCACCAACAGTGTACAAGAGTTCCCTTTCTTCCACATCCTCACCACCAGCCAACATTTGTTATTTGTGTTCTTTTTGATGGTAGCCATTCTGGCAGTGTGAGGTAATATCTCATTGTGGTTTTGGTATACATTTCTCTGATAATTAGTGATGTTGAGCATCTTTTCATGTGCCTGTTGGCCGTCTGCATTTTGGGCAGACAACCATAGTTTTCTTCATTAATTTAAAAAAATTTGCCTGTTCACAGATGTAATACTACTTGAAAATTCCAAATTCCTTGATACAACTAGATTGTGTGTTTTGTTAGCAAAGTCCTCATGAAGGAGTCAATTCCTTATGTGAAGTGTTAATAAAATGAAGTAGTCAACTTAGATTGATGGTATGTTTTATAAAGCAAAACCTGCCATAAATATGGATTGGATTTGTAACCAGATTCTACTAACTTATCAATGGGGCAGCAATTTTTGGAGACTTTTACATCAAAATCCTTGTCTCACTCCAAAATTTCTCAGAAAAATTCTGACTTTTTTAATGAAAACCTCAAAAGAAAGTATTTGAATAATTCTGTTTGCCAGTATTTTACGTAAAGTCTGAAGAGGGACATGTGATATCAGGCAATGACATTCTATCCTCCTAGCCACCTAGATTTAAAAGTCATCTCAACACATCCTTTTCCCTCTTACTTTATATCCATTTGGCCCTTAATATTATGGGTATTATCTCTGAAATAGCAGTGAAAGCCATTCTGTATTGAATTTATAAGCCAATTTTGGTATAATTGAAATCTTTGCAATATTGAATCTTCCAATCCATGAAGATGATTTATTCCTTGATTTATTTGAGTCCTTTTAAATATCTTTCATAAAATTTGTAATTTTCAGTCTGATAGATTAATTCAAGGTACTGAATATTTTTATCTTATTGTAAATCTTTAAAACTACATTTTAAATGTCTTTATGCTTTCACTAATTGATTTTTTTTATATTGGTTAATTTCATCAATGGTGTTTTTTGTCTTCTGTACTCTTACTGATTACTTATCTATTTATTCTATCAACTATCCAGGAATGTAAGTTAAAGACTCACACTCCACTGTAAATTTCTCTAGTTGTCCTTTTAGTTCTGTTAATTTTTGTCTTATATATTTTAAAATTATATTATTGCCTGAACATAGATATATAATTGTTGTAAATCTGCTAGATTTGGTTTTAAATGAGTTGAAGGTACATATCAACTAAGGAAAATAGACATATTAACAATAATGAGCTTTTTTATCATTCTTGCTATTGGTAATCTGTATTTTCTCTCTTTTTATCCTGATTAGTCTTGCTAGAGGTCTACCAATTTGATTATTCTTCTCAAAGAATTAGCTTCATATTTTTAAAGTCTCCTTCATTATGCTTTTTTCTGTTTTAATTTCTGCTCTTTTTTATAATTTCCTTTCTTTTGATTGTTTTTTATTTAATTTGTGCTCCTTTTTTCTAGTTTCCATCATATCACAACAAACAGTAGAAAATACACTTATAGAAAAGAAAATATAATCTATATTTTCCAATAGCATTAAATACCCTAGAATAAATATGGTAAAATTTTTTCAAGTTCTTTGTCAAGAAAATTATAGTTCAAAAACGTTTAAGAACACCTAAATTAATAAAAGGTGTTAACTATTCATTTCATGTTTTCCTTTCTTGTTTCCTGTTTAAGAAATCCTTCCTTATCATGAGATTCATGAGATTATGAGTCAGTGGGTGTGTGTAGGTGTAAGTATACACAGAGTCTTCTAAATTTCTATACTTTTGTCCATTCACACTTAAATATTTACTATATAGAAAATATTTTTGAGTATGTTGTGAGGTAAGGGTATGTAATTTTTCAAACGCCAGTTAGTAAATGGTATATCATTTCCCCCACTGTTCTGCAAAGGCTGTTCTGTCAAAATCAAACTTTTCATAAATTAATGGTTTTGACTATAGCGTCTCTATTCTATTTCACCAATTGACTCTTTGGACTCTTCGTTAATAATATACTCAGTTATTTACTATGGATTTCAGTAGGAGTTGTCCTGCTTCAGAATTTTTGTTGTTGTTGTTAGCCTATTCCTTTTTTATAAAAATTTCAGAATCAACCTATCAAGTACCATTACAAAAAACATGTTGGGATTTTTCTTTGAAGCACATTGAACCTATTGAATAATTTGAAAAGAAATGACAGCTTTATAATATTGAGGCTTTTGTCTAACAACATGTTTCCTATTTATTAATTTAGGTTTTCCCTAACATCTTTTCATTATAATTATCTTGATAAAGAGCTTGAACATCTTTTAATATATTCCTGTATAATTTACAGTTTTGGATGCTATTTAAAAATATAGAATTTTTTTTCTACTCACTTATTCTGAGTCTTTAACACATTTCTCACACACCTGCCCATCTTTGTAGTTTTAACACACAAGCAATTTGTCACTTAGTGCCTAAGAATAATGTTATGCTCCCACAGAGATGAGTCTATGCCAAACTTTCATAACCCTGTTGAGCATGATCACCAAATTGTCTCTTCATAGTACTCTTCCTTTTATTTTTTTTGTTTTACATATCAATAGTTTATTCCTTTTTCTTTCTAAATAGTATTTCATTGTGTGGATATACCACAATTTGTTTATCCATTCATATATTGATGGACATTTGGGTTGTTTCCAGTTTTTGGCTAGTACAAATAAAATTTGTATACACATGTGCTTTCATTTCTCTTGAAAGAAATACCTAAGAGTAGAATGTTTCAGTGATATAGTAAGTGTATATTTAACTTTTTAAGAAACTGTCAAACTGTTTTCCAAATTGGTTGTACCACTTTAAATTTCCACCAGCAGTGTATGAGCGTTCCATCTCTCTATCTCCTCACCAACACTTTAAAAAACTGTTTTTATATTGAAGTATATTTGGCTTTTTTCCATACCATCAATTTATCTCTCATAAAATACTCTTTAGCATTTGCTTGTTAAACGTGTCCACATACTTTGGCATTTATTATTTTTGTAAACTGTTTATGTGCATTCCATAAATAACATACAGATGGATTTAAACAAATTCCTTCTTAAAATCTTTAGGCTTAAACTTGTATCTACAATTGCATGTGAATATATTTTACTACTTTATTGTGTGCTTTTTATTTCTTTTTTGAGTCAATTTTGTTTTTCTCTTCCTTTTTTATTCTATTGCTATTTTTCCTTCTTTGTCATCCTCTTTCCATTTTTTCCTTTTATTTCTATAGAATTTTTAGATGTTATGTCTGTTGTTTTCCTTGGTATGTTTAAAATGCATATTTAACAATATAAATGATAATATCTTTGTCCTCCTTTTCAGTAATACAAAGATTTTCAGATGCTTTTCTTCTAATTTTCACCCTCCCACGTGTATGATATTTCATCCACTGTTTAAATGAAGTCTTTATACTTCTATATCAGGTATTACTGTTATGTACAATCAAAGTTTGAAGAGATTTATTCACATATTTATGGATGTTCTTGCCCTTTGCTTACTCTTATTTTTATATCCCAATGAAGTACATCCTTTATATTTTCCTAGTGTGGGCTTTTTGGATATAAACACAGCTTTTGTTTGTCCTAAAACGTTTTAATTTTATCTGCTGCTATTAGAAACAAAACACCAAATTTCAATGGCTTAAGATCATAGAAGTTTTTTTCTCATTCATATTAAGCAGAATCGGGTATTTAGCAGGCAGTTTTCCATTTAGTGATTGGGAATTCCTTCTTATCTTGTGTCTCTAACATTTGCTAAGATGTCCAAGTTCTTCACTTCATGAAAGCACATGAGTGAAAAGAAGAGTGGAGGATTATTCAAACACATGTTATACCAGGAAGTGGTATATATAAGCCCTATCCACCTTTTGTTAACCAGAACTCAGACATGGTTCCACCTTATTTCTAGCACACAAGGGGAGGACAGTCTAGTTGTTTGCTCAGGAGAAGGAACAAGGTTTTGGTGAAATCTGAGCATTATCTGCCACATATTTCTTTAGGCAGATATGTATGTATATAGAGTCCAAGGTTCACCGTTATTTCTCTCAGCATGTTAAAGATACTATTTCGTTGTCTCCTTTTCCATTATTGCTTTTGAGAAGTCAGCTGACAACCTTAATTCATTTCTAAGTGGTCTTTGATGTTTTGTCATGCATATTGGAAATATTCTTTTAGCTCACTAGTATGCCCTTTTCCTTTCTCTCTCTCTCTCACTATACACACAATATGTGTACGTACATAATATAGTTTACAATATATTTAGAAAGGTTCTTGATTCTTTTATTAACAGCTTTATGGAACTATTAATTCATATACAATACAAATCACTTAAAGTATACAATTCAATGACTTTAGTACATTCATAATGAATTCTTTAACATCTATTTTTTCTTTTATTTTTGTTCTTAATACTTTCCTATTCCTTTTTAATAAAATTTATGTATGTGTACATACATATATATGTGTGTATATTTTAAGAAAGTTATTCTAAAATAGTTTAGACTATTTTGGACTGTTAAACTAAATTAATTTTATTCTGATAGAATTTATATACCAGTTATTTATCTTGTGGTCTTTTTATCTCAACATTACATTTCTTTGCTTACTTTGCAATTGGAGGCTAATTGTGATAGGGATCGTTTTGACTTACTATTTTTGAACTCTGTGTTTCCCTCCTTATGCTAAATGAATTTGACCTTGCTTTTTACCTGAAACTTTTATTTACCTTTATCCAGTGGGCACTAAAATCCTTGATACCACCTACTTCCAGACAATAGTGGCCATCAGACCCATGGCTTCATCCCATTTAACTGCTTTTCATTCTCGCTCCATTTCTGGTCTAAATAGGGTTACTAGATAGGGATGTCTCATGTAATATTTTGGGACATACTTATCTCTAAAACTTAGTTGTTTATATGAAATTCAAATGTGATTTGGCATCCTATAGTTTTACTTACTAACTCTGGCATAGGTCTAAATATATGTTTTTTCCTTTTGAACCAAACTTTATCTTTTCTAAATGTTTGAAGAAATTAATATGAGTCAAATGTAAGATAATTGTGCCGTCGTGAACAGATTGATACTTTACTTCTATAATCAGAGGTATGTATAACATATAAAGAGATATAGCTATATAGAAACTGAGGCAAAAATAGTTAAAATCATGTACCCACAGTCACAGAACCAATAAAAGGTATAGAATATGAACCCAAGTGGATTAGTGAAGAGTGTTTCAAGACACTAAGTTGTTTGGTGGTATTTACAGGGCTGTAAAAGCAGATATGAGCTGGTTCGGGATGTGAAATGGTTCAACCATTATATGAATAGTTTTTAAGCCTGATGCTACTTTGACTTCACTTTCAGTGTTTAAATTAAACTATGAGATGTTCAAGGGACTCTGCTTTAAAATTGTATCATTCCTTAAGGAGTTCTTCCTGTGAATTGGAGTCTATTGTGTACTGTTTTATTTTAAAATTGCTTTTTTTGGTTATTTTTGCTGTTTTGCGGCTTTTTAAAAAAAAATCAGTTGATTCCTTTGCCTATGTTGATAGGCTCCAGAAGGACTCTCATATGCTGAAAATGATATTAGTTTTGTTTTCCTTTGTTTTCTGATGCATTGCTTTTATTTTTGGTCCATATATTGAATGTGTCAACTTATTCATCATTTGGTTTAGATACTGTCTTATTGCTTTCCTTTTATTATGGTAATATTTTTTATCGTTTTTGAAAGCCATGAGTTTTTATTACTCTTCATACAATCCCTGGGATACAGAGCATTGAAGAGGACCCTTTATTTTTAAAATCCCTCTGACTATAGTATTTTGTTATTTTCACTGTTAGAATGGCTTTTTGCATCTCCTTGAGGTAAATAGGAAGAGAATGAGATGAGATGAGCAGATATTGGACAGTTGAAATCAAAGTGTAGTCATGGTTACCATGAACATCCTATGGTAAATAGGCGACTCAATCTACAAAGAAAGTATATATATATATGTGTGTATATATATACATATATATATATATACATATATATTTTTTAAAAGTGTAGTTTGGCATTTTTGTTAACACCTCCTTCAAAATTCATATGATTGACTGGAAAACAACTTATCATTTCATTTCATTTCATTCCTCAAAATTGATATGGAGTGGATGGAAATAAAATGCAAAAAATCTAATAGGAAGACATGAAAAGAAGTGCTGAGAACTAACTGTAAAACAGATCCTTTCTCTTTCACAAAGACATATTCAAATACTTTATAGCATTTTTAGTCATCACAGTGTGCTACAAGCTTTATATTGTAGAGGTTCATTAAGTGTTGCCATTCCCTTTGTACCTAGGTAATAATAAAAAATTCTAGAGAAGTTACCTTTTTTCTATTAAAATTTTTTTTTAAATCACTGAACGTTAAATCTAAATAATCAACAACATACGTTTATTGACAATGAAGAATTTTGTATGTTTAGCTGCAGACCCATTAACAATATTACTAAATTTAATGTGGATAACATTAAAGAAATGTTTTAAAGTCAAAATAATATGCATTTTATATCAGTTTAACAAATATTTATAAAATATCTACGGGGGAAAGTAAGCCAGCCTCTGCAAGTGTATACTATGTTTTATATAGAATTAGAATATTATATAATTTATAAGTTGAGTGTCAAAGCCAATTATATTTTAAATGTTGTTGACTACCCTCTATCAGTATAGGTGATTGACAATTGAGTAAATATGGATTATAGCATTTTTATCAGATTCTCTTATTTAAAGGAACCATGTGTATATTATATACTCTGAGAACTGTAGAATAGAAAGATTTCACGCCTAAGAACACTGTTCTCTATTCCTATTCTAATAGTTGCTCAATTGAAACTGCATTATAGTCTTGTAGAATTAGCCTTCAACTGAAGTAGAATTCAGGAAACACCTCAAGGAAATCTAAAAAGTCAGCAGAACAAGGGCAAAAGTGATCTGGGGGCTTCCCTGGTGGCGCAGTGGTTGAGAGTGCGCCTGCCGATGCAGGGGACACGGGTTCGTGCCCCGGTCGGGAAAGATCCCACATGCCGCGGAGCGGCTGGTCCCGTGAGCATGGCCTCTGAGCCTGTGCGTCCGGAGCCTGTGCTCCGCAATGGGAGAGGCCACAACAGTGAGAGGCCCACGTACCAAAAAAAAAAAAAAAAAAGTGATCTGGGAAGTATTGAACATATGTTCCTGATCCAAATTAGAGGAAAATAGAACCATTTTTACATTGAATTTTAATTGCTGAATTTGAGAAAGGAATATTTTAATATTTATCTCTAAAAGAAATAATATTCAGAGAGCAACAAAAGATTTCTGCTCTGAAATGGAGGAAGAATGTTTGAAACATTTCAGAAATAGATTTTCTTTGAGAAATTAACAGTGCTTTTTGTACAATAGCTTCTTAAATATGTTGGTTTATTCTATTTTACTATACATAGTTTTTTACTAATATAAGTAAAACTTCCAGGTTTGGGAGATAATTGATAATGTTCCAGATTGATTTTTGATAACATAGTTACAGTCAATAAAACACATATATTTAATTAATCTAATATTTATTAATTTTGTAAACAGGAATAAGCTATTGCAGCAGGGTGCTCAGTAGGCCATGGTGAAGTCTGACAGGAATATAACTGGTAGAACACTGATGTGGGTTTATCTTTTAAAGTGAAATGAGGATACAGGTACAGAAGCAAATACTCTCAGGTGGGGAAGGGAGAAGTATTTGGAAATCTGCAAAGAGGAGAGGAAAATTGAATTGAGCCTGGACAGATGATTAAGGGTTGTGTCACAAAGACACATAAGGACACACAAGGAAGGTCATTCCAGAAGAAGATACAGCACTAATAAAGGACATGAAAGAGAAGAAAAAGTATTCCATTGCCTCTAGAGCAAACAGTGAGAAATCTTGGATTTAGAAGCCACGATGCCATTAATTTGTAGGCAAAACTAAAGCGTTTACATTTTCTCTTATAGTCAATGAGAATTTACTGGGGTTTTTTTCTTTGCAGCTTGAGGCAAAACGTGATCACAAATGTTCAAGAAATCTGATGTGAGGGGAGTGGTGAGGTGGATGAATTGAGAGAAGAATAAACTAGAGATATAGATATCAGGGAGATGATACTGAACACTTTGGAATATTTAGAAAACATGCAACCTTCTTGTCAGTATGGAATGACTGGGATGCTGTCATTAACTTATCAGAACTTTTCCACATTCGTTGAGGGCAAAAACTGTGTTCATTTTATTCACTTCTGTATCAACAAAGATTAGGATAGTGTGAGTCACACAGTGGGTTTTCAGGAAATGGATAATGAATACGATAATAATAAATGAATAAGCTGCAAATCAAAAGCACGTCGTTTATTATGGCCCTTAAGGACCTCTCATCATTCCACATGAAGCTTTATTGAGTAGTCTAAGTCTTCAAAAATGGTCACATCGCTGGATGCCACCTTTCAATACACTTAAATGTGCACTGCACGGACTGAGAGCCTAGAAATAACAAAATTGCATGAACCATCGCAACAATCATGGGTGATAGTTCAAGGAAAGGTTTGGAGTCTTTCTCAGGACATGGAATATAAGGATTGTCTAAAGCATCTTGAAAATTTCTTAAGGAAGTTCATGAAAAAGTATCAACAATATGTTTCCTCCTAGTGAGGCATCAACACATGAAATTGCAGTCACTGCACAGCCAGTGATTCTCAGTTAAGGGATAAGGGTGCAAGCTCATTGACAGAACTCTGCTGCCCACTGGGAGGTTTCAAAAGGAGAAGCAGAAAGTTAATGAGAAGAGCCCTTTGTATTCCAAGCAGTCTATTGGCTGTGGCCTCAGCACCCAGAGCACTATTAACAGAACCACTTGCAGTTTCACCTTTCCCCAGCAATTCAGGGCAGGGACTTTGATGTGTTCCTTGTTTTGCCCCCTGTTGCTTCCTCTTCAAAAGCTTGAGGATGACTGAACTTGTATCTTATAGACACATGTGAACCTCAGTGCAGCAACATTTTGAATTTGGTGCTTGTCTTTGAAGTATAGTAGCTTGTGCACATTAAAATTCTTGTCCCCAGTAGACTTCTTTCCTTGCAATCTTTCCTGCCAAGTAACCATACATCTCTCGTACCCAGTTGAATTGAGAGGCCACAGGCTGAATCAGTAACCTTGATAAAATGTTTCCTACTTTTCCTCATTGCTAGAGGGACCACTGTTCTTTCCCCTTGGCGTCCAAACATAAAACACAGGCAGCATATGTTGATTCACCTCTCTGTTTTCTATATTGTCAAGTTCTCGTTTTAAATATGCCTTATGTCCATCTATCATTACTTTCTACCCTTAAATGAGTGGATCTGAGTTAGCTTGTACTTGAAAGTGGAATAACATGACCAGGAAGTTAAGAGCTAAGAAGTGATGCAGGTCTAATTCCCTACTCAAGCTTATGCAGGATTCCAAGGAATCCCTATACATTGCATTAACAGAGAAGAGATGCTTCTGTATTAATAGATAATAGTCTGACATCATTCCTATTCATTCATGGTGATCACTTCATAGACTACTGCCATGCACCTGCTTACCCAGTTTCTTGGGTTAAGTGTGGATGATAAGGAGTGGAAAACAACACACCACAAAACGAGCAAGGCAGTACTTAAAATGTAAGATGAAAAAGTCATACCAAATGATATTAAGGAGAAGGCATACTATAAACATCTTATTTTTTTCAAAATAAGATGAATATTTTATGAATGAAATGAATATCAGTTAGCCAAGGCCTTGGGATTATCTGTGAATGTAAATGGGTACAAAATTTCCTTCCGTCTTCCCTTCCTCCCTTTCTCCTTCCCTCCCTTCCTCCCTGCCTCTCTCCCTTCCCTCCCTTCCCTCCCTTCCTCCCTCTCTCCCTTCTTCCTTCACCCTCCCGTCTCCTTCCCTCTTCTCTCTTCTCTCCTTCTTTCCCCCTGATCTCTCTTTCTCAGTAACTAATACACAGGGTACAAAATGCAAAAGGAATAAAAAAAGTATAGTGAGAAATGTTTCCTTTACATCCCTGTTACTCAGCAACCAGTGAGCCCTCCCCAGAAGAAGCCAATATAGCCAGACTCTTGTGTATCCTTAGAAGACTTTCTATGTACATGTGAATTCGTTTAAGTGTCACCTTATAGAGTGGGGGAAAACAAGGCTTTGAAAGAGTTAAATGATAAGCTTCAAGGTTATGCAGAAAGGCAGCAATGAAGTTGGGGATGAGCCCGGATTTTCTAATGTTTTTCTCTAGGCATTGTGCCATCTTGCAAATTTTTATCTTCTATATGCCAATATTTCTGCCTTTTGTATTGATGGGCATATTTACAAGGGTTTTAAATTTGATTTTGGTTCAAAAGCTCACTCTAAGAATAAATGAAGTATATGAATCTCCTTTGTATGCAACATTTCAATGTAAACTAGTAGGGGTGTCAGTTCAGGGCTCTCTATATATTTTGAAGAGGATTCTTAAGATCATTATCCTTAGCTTGAGAGGCTTTACATCTTTCAGGATCATAGAATCCTTCTTAAAATTAAAAAACAAACAAAAAATATATATAATAAATTTTCAATAAAAGTTTACCCAAATAGTTCAAAATTTAGATGTCTTGAATTAAATTTAGTCTTAAATATATTTCTTCAGTTCCACATTTCAGGTATTTACTTGAATAAATTTTATCAGTTCCACAGATCCTAGAGCTCTTCTTGAGAAATTGCCTTTGCCAATATATTTCCATTACATAGGACTGCAGAGGATGATTGCCATAAGGGATGAGTATGAATTGGTACTATTCCCTTGCTAGCACCTTTAACATTAGGTCTCCAGAAAAAAGTTTAATTAAAAAAAAAAGCAGCAAGTGTTAGTTCAGCAGAGAAACTGTAGAAGCTGAAAATATTTTGTGCTATCATTTCCAAATATGTAAAAGGTTCTCCTTTATGTTAAGAAAAAAAATGGCAGAGGTATTTGTATTCTTTCATATCTCCATTGCTGCCCTCTGATACCATGTTCTAGTTTTCCTAAACATTTCTGGCTATGTTCTTTACTCCTTGCTCTTTTGGTTCTTTTCTTCTGGTTGTCTTCCTTTGGGTGCTCTTTGATTTGTCTTTAAATCACAGATAAAGGCAGAACCTACATAGTTGGATGAGCAAGAGCGTAACAGGGAAATGCATGGTTATTTTTTCTCCTTGTCACCATCTTGCTTTTACTCCTCATTGGACAAAATTAAGTCAGAGAAGACTATCCCTGTTGCTAGAGGCTTTCAACATTTCAAAAAATGTCCCAAATCTGACATTTACTCCATCTAGCAAAAATAACGATTAGTTAATTAATTAATTTTAAAAAGAAAGAAATACTATCACAGTTCTCTTGCGTCTTTCTCTGAAGCATATTCTTCTTCACATTGTTTATTTTGGAGGGTCTTATTCCTTAATTGCTTGCTTTGGTTTAATCACACAATGAAGGGTCGTAATAAGGAAACAACACTTTATAATTCTTAATATTTTGAAAATTGATATGATGCTAAAATTTAAAGTATTGCATTCAAATTGAGTACCTTAAAAGGGGCAGTGCTCATTTAGATGTATTTATTCATATATGTTTGCTAGTATAACACAATCCATGAATCCATTTCCTTGCTTGTAGAACTCCATCAATCCTCCTATGATAGATTATGTGCAAAGATGACCATCAAAGTGATATGTGACATTTCTTCCATCGAAAGGTTGAATCTATCCCCCTTCCCTTCAATCTGTGCTGGATTTATAACTTGCTCTGAACAATACATGCAGTTGGACTAAGGTTATGCTGGTTCTGGGCCTGGGCCTTAAGATGCATGGAAACCTCTGTTATCATACTATTGGAGACTGCTGGAGAGTCCATATGATGATAGGTCTGGAGATTGAAAGGCACTCTAAAAATGAGGCCCTGGAGAATGAAAGAACATAAGGGTATAGCATGCGAACCAGGCCAGTTAAGGGGTCAGACACATGAATGAGGCCATCTTGAATCCTTCAGCCCAAACCGTAGCTACATTTGAGTAAGCTCAGCTGACACAACATGAAGAAGAATTAAGCCATCCTAGCTGAGCCCTGTCCAGCCAGTCATTGCAATCATGAACAAATGTATGAACAAATGTATGAACAAATGTATCGTGTGGGATATATTAATTTGGGGGGTAATATGTTACACAAAAGATAACTGTTATTTCCCTAAAAAGGTTCCTATATTCTGAAGATAAAATTATTGACTCTATTTAATATTTATATCTCCTATGATACATATTGAATTTATGTGCTGTTTAAAATTTGCGTGCTATTGTTTTTAATAACAAGAAATGTTTGAAATAATGAATTATTTAAAACAGGCACAATAGTCTAACATGAATGAAAGTCAAAGTAACATTTAAAATGTGCTTGAAGTTTCCCTGTGATAATACATTTTAATGAATGTCCAGAATGTTTAAAGTTACAAGATCTGGGTGAGTCCTTACCCTATTATTTTCTAACCCTTTGACTTTATGCAAATTGCCTATTATGTTTGACATACATTTATTCACTTGTTAAATAGTATATAAAAACTAGAGACAAATGTCCTTCAATAGGTAAATGGATAAACAAATTTTGGTATATCAGTACAATAAAATAAAAAGAAGCAATAAAGAGCATCTAGTTATTGATATATGCAGCATCATCGAGGTATCTTTAAAAATATGAGAGAAAGAACCCAAACAAAGAAGAATACATATATATGATTCAATTTAGATAAAATTCTAGAAACTGAAAACTAATCGAGGGACAGAATGCAGACCAGTAGTTCCCTGGGGATGATAGAGAGGATAGAGTGGGGAAGAATTAGAAAGAGGCATGAGGAAAACTTTAGGGTGAAAATGTAGATTATCTTGATTGTGCTAAGTGCTTCAAGAGTTTATACATATGCCAAAACTCATCAAAATATATGCTTTAAATATATGTAGTTTAATATACTTCATGAATATATTAATAAAGCTGTAAAATGACAAAATAGTAAAATGGCTATAATACCTGTTTTTCATTTCAAAAAACTTATTTAGTCAACAAGAATTTAATCTGTGTCAGTGAAGGAGATAAAATTATAAGTAAAATATATCCCTCTCATTAAGGAAATTAGAGCAGGGTGAGGAAGCAGGAAAAAATTAGAACATTCTTTAACACATTATTTAAAAATAAACTTGAAATAGATTAAAGAACTAAATGTAAGACCAGATACCATAAAACTCCTAGAGGAAAACATAGGAAGAACACTCTTTTACATAAATCATAGAAATATATTTTTTTGGATCTGTCTCCTAAAGCAAAGGAAATAAAAGCAAAAATAAATAAATGAAACCTAATTCAACTTAAAAGCTTTTGCATAGCAAAGGAAATCATCAACAAAATGAAAATATAACCTACTGAATGGGAGAAAATATTTGCAAATGATATGACTGATAAGGGGTTTATATCCAACATATATAAAGAGCCCATACAACTCAACACCAAGAAAACAAGTGACCCAATTAAAAAATGAGCAGAAGACCTGGATGGACATTTTTCCAAAGAGGAAATGCAGATGGCCAACAGGCACATGAAAAGATGCTCAACATCGCTGATCATCAGGGAAATGCGTATCAAAATCACAATGAGATATCACCTCACACCTGTCAGAATGGCTGTCATCAAAAAGAACACATATAAGAAATGTCCAGGATGTGGAGGAAAGGGAACCCTTGTACACTCTTGGTGGGACTGTAACTTGGTGCAGCCACTGTGGAAAGCAGAATGGCGGTTTCTCAAAAAACTAAAAATAGAACTACCATATGACCCAGGAATTCCACTCCCGGGTATATATCCAAAAAAAGTCAAAACCACTAATTCAAAAAGATACATACACACCAATGTTCATAGAAGCATAATTTACAATTGCCAAGATATGGAAGCAACCTAAGTGTCCATCAACAGATAAGCGGATAAAGAAAATGTGGTGTGTATATATATACAGACAGACAGACACACACACACACACACACACACACACAATGGAATACTACTCAGCCATAAAAAAGAATGAAATTTTGCCATTTGTAACAACATGGATGGACTTGGACATTATGCTGGGTGAAATAAGTCAGACAAAGAAAGACAAGTACTCTACGATATCACTTATATGTAGAATCTGAAAAATACAACTAACTAGTGAATGTAACAAAAAAGAAACAGACTCACAGATACAGAGAACAAACTAGTGGTTACCAATGAGGGGGAGCAAATGGGGTAGGGGATTAAGAGGTGCAAACTATTATGTACAAAATAAGTTACGAGGATATATTGTAGAACACAGGGAATATAGCCAGTATTTTACAATAACTGTAAATGGGGTATAACCTTTAAAAATTGTGAATTATTATATTGTATACCTGTAACATATAATATTGTACATTATCTATACTTCAAATTTTAAAAAGTGCTCAGTAAAAAACAATTATGATATAATGTTATGGCATCAATGTGTGCAAAACTGTAGGAGAGTGAAGAGATAGTAACAGATGAGTAGAACCATGCAATTTATAGAGGATATAAAGGAACTCTAAGCAAAGGAAAAGATATACAGTCATCTAGCAGAAAAGAATGATGCCCTTCTTTGAAACAGCACTGTAACTCAAGAAAATAGGCTTGATGGCAGAAAATGAGATTCAAACTGTGGAGTCTTGAATGCTATACAAAGGAATTTGGTCTTTATCTATTATGCAATGATGAACAATATGTTAAAGCAGGATTAGATCTATATTTTAGAAGGATAACTAATAGGGAGAGGAAAAAATAGGCTATTACATTTTTTTCAAGAGCAAGATGATGAGGCCTTGAACTAAAGCAAAGGCAAGGAAAAGAACCATATTAAGCATGGAGGTGGAAATGACAGATTCTGTGGGTGGTCATATGATTTAATGGACATAGATATATTTTAAAGGTCTCAATCCCTATTTCCTATAGAGTATTATTGAGCTAACATTTCACTTTAATAATGTAAAATATTAGATGGCCTTCTGTGGTATATTTTAGATTCATGGTTTCAGACTCAGTATCCCAACTTCTGATGGCATTGTAATTCAAAGAATATATGCATTAATATTTTTATGGCTCTTAGTACCAAATAAACCTTAGCAAATAAATTTATGTTTTTTTTACAAATAAAAATTAGCTTTGAAAATCTGATAGGTGAAAAAGTGTTACTGTTTATAATCTTAATTTGCATTTCCCATTATGAATCATATAAGATATTTTCTCATACATTTGAAAATCATCTATATTTGCTTTTCTCTATAACAAACCTTCATATCCTCTGCCTATTTTTAACTGGTTTCTTAACTATTTTCTCACTGATTTGCAGAAAACTCTTGATTGAGTTTTAAATATGCTTTCTGAGTTTGTCATTTGTTTGTTTTACACTAATTATAGTGATTTTTCCCATATAGTAAAAAAAATTAATGTAAGATTCTCAGTATTGAGGACCAAAAATAAAATACAGGAAATATTGAGATGAAAAGAGACCTTTGCTGAGAGTCCAAAAATACCCTAATGGGCGTAAATGATAAAAAGAAAGAGCATAATAAATAAGCATGCCCTAACAATTTCCAAATGCATTCTAAAGCCTAACTTGCTAAATCAATATTACCGAAAATTAATGAGTGGTGTGAAGAACAACACTGAGAAGAAGCTCATTCATTCAAGAACACATAAAAACTATTTTAAAACTGCTATCACACACTGTTCTAGATTTTTCCAAAAATTAATTAAATTATTGTGATCTCTGATCACAGAGCATATATACATAATAGAGAGTAGCTAGGTAAGAGACACTGGAATTTGATGAGTACTGAGATGGAAAAAATAACAGATGTGATGAAAAGATAGAGAATGGGTATCTAACCCATATTTAGGAAGTGATGACATAATATCTTTTCTGACATCTAAAGGGCAAATATTCAAGATCAAGTGACGTATAGAGGGCATAGAGTTGGATGAATGAAGACAGAGTAACAAAATGTACAAAAATCCCTGAAGATTAAATATTTTGCATTCAGGGATATGAAAATAGTTCTATCTGAATGGATGTATAGATGGTACCAGGACAGGCACCTGGTTAAAAGTTTAAAAGTTAAAAAGGAATAAGCGATGACCAGGTCATCTATGGACTTCACAGATCTTATAAGTTGTCTGTACTTCATTCTGAAGATAATGGGCAAGAAGTGCAAGTTAATGATATAATCTTATTTGCATATGAGAATAACCTTAATTGATATATTAAGACCATGTAGAAGGTTTATTTTTGAGCTTTATTCATCTTACTAAGTGACCTCCTAATAATGATCAGTTCTGTTCACTTTTACCCACACCCACTGCCCACACCACTATTCACCTATTAAACAATTAACAATAGTTTGTTGACATTGGCTCTTCACAGATTCTATTTTTTCTGTATAAAATATCATAGTTTATCCTATTTCACCCTTTCTCCTGGTTATCCTTCCTAACAGTTTTCATCCCCATACTTTAATTACTGTTTTAATTGAATATCTTTTCCACTAAAATATACATTTTTGCAGGCAAAGATTGTGTCTGTTTTATTCACATCTTCTTATCAAAATCTGGCACTTAGTACTCAACTAATTGATGGTGAGTTAAATTTTTTGAATATTAGTTTCATGCATCTGTAGAATATCTATGAACAGATGTACAATAAGAAGTGGCATAAGTTCTGGAACTTATGAAAGTGTAGAGAAAGAAGTATTAATTAACAGTAAAGGGCTAACAGAGTTTTTAAAGGAGAATGTATGGAACAAGAATAGAAGAGGTACTAGAATACTGTATCATGCACTTCTTTGTCCCCATCTCACATGTGTTCAGTCTACCTTTTCTATAAGCTATTGCCTCTCCTGCCACAACTAGCTCTCTGGGAAGTGTCACCTGACAGCACCTCAGCTCAACTACATGTACTTATCTCTTCATTTCTGTCATAAGACTTCTCCGAGTAAGGAGAATGGAATGCCTGTGGGAATGCTCAGCACTTACATAGAGGAACAAAATTGAAAGTTCAACCAAGTTATACCCCGTGGGGCAGTCCTTGACCAAGAAGAGAGCTAATGGATAGACTGTTGCCTCCCCTGAGTGTAATAACTTTGAGGCTTCTTTTGCTTCAGCGCCTCAAAGGATGTTAAAAAGATTCCTCCTCATTTGCTCACAGGGCTGAACCGCTAAATACTGTACCATTATATTGGTTTTCTTTCCCTCCCTGTTTAACTCATTCCAGCCTCTTATTCCTGTTCCCCAAGATTACTTCCCAAATTAAACTACCTGCATGCGAGCCCCATGTCTGCTTTTTGGAGAAAACTCAGGCTAAGATTAACATTTAAGTTACAAATAAAGAAAAAAGCTAAAGTAGACTCCTGGAGTACTCAGAGAGAAAGTAAGAAAATTAGGCATGTAGAGTCACTGAAATAATCATAATGATCATAAAAATGGCACTCAAGAAGGATAAGAATGTTAAAATTCAAATGATGCCAAGAGGAACAGTAAGATAAGCAAAAAATTTTCCATAAAATTTAGTAGTAAGAAGCTCACTGACATCTTGAAGAGGACAATCTTGGTGGAATGCAGCAGGGGGAAGCCTGATGCAGTGAATTAAGAGAGATAAAGAGGTAAATAAGTGGATAATGTAATTGTTGATGTTTTTTCCATAAAAAATTCACTGGGAAAAAATAAAGAGATTAAGACAAAATTCAGAAAATGATAAATATGGAGAACAGACAATAAAGGCCATGATACAGATTTCTGTTAACAGAAAGAAAAGGAATAATGATGTAAAATATAATAAAAATATAATGGGTAATGTGTGGGATATATACATAGAATAGAATAGAAAACAGTTTAAATTGAGGAAAAAGCTGATTTTTTTTCTTGAAGGCATCTACCTAAAAACTGTAAATTTAATAGAAAGATATGTATGCCCAAATATAGCTTGACTAAATAAAATACTAAATAATCTGAGTGCTATAAAGAAAGTAAAGATTCAAAAAGTAGTGTTCATACAAAATAATTTCAAAGCAATAGTTTGTTAGAAAATCAAGTGGAAAAATTAAAAGGGTAAGAGATCCAATATCTAAAAACAAGCAAAGGTGTAAAATAACACCAGTAAGCTCGTCAAGAAATATTTATGGCTAGTATTAAAAAGTATAAGGTAAGATATTTAATAAAGTATTTGAAAAAAAGGAGAGACGTACCATAATCAACGAAAGATGACAGAAATCAAAAAGAAAGTGATCCTATTTTAAAACAATCATAAATGTAAATATAATAGCAAAGGTAATCACAAAGGCAGTTTTGGGGAACTTGATAATATATTTGTAAAATATATCAAACAAATTGAATGAGAATAGTCAAGAAAGAACTGAAAAATTTAATAAAATGATAATGTCACATTTTTAAAAGTACTATAGCCTCTAATAATTAAAACTTTATTGTATTCAAGCAACAATAGAGTTTTATTAATGGAAAAATGTGTTAAGTCTCACACAAAGGCAAAGGGGAATATCAGCATTTATACTGTAATAAAGATAGAATTTGAAATCAGTAGGAAATGGATAGGTTACTTAAATAATGATGTTATAGGATCATTGATTACTATTCTTAGTTAAAAATAAAATCAAATCCTTTCATTAACAAATAAATAAAAATAAATTCCAGGTATACTGGATGTAACAGTAAAGGGCTAACTGAGCGTTTTAGATGAAACTATGGATAGCTTTGTAAATTAGAGGTAGCAAAGGCTCTCAAAACATGACACCAAAGATAAAGACTATAATTAAAAATTCTGATAGAAGTGGTTACATTAAAATATTAAATTAAAAAATTGCATTGAAAAACGCTATGCAAATGAAAGGCTCATCAATTTCAAGGAGTTGTTCTTTTTAATATGCAAAGGCTTTTTATATAATCATCATCATCATAATAATATATAAATATATATCCATGATACATGTGTTACGTACTACTTGACTAATAACTGGATGCTGGGACTACCTTGTAATTTAGGTTTCTGTGTGCTTTTCTCTATTTTCCTAATTTTCTTTATTGATATGTTATTTCCCACACATAATGCAATAAGTGTTATTGAAGTTAAAAATAATATCTTAGGTAGTTTCCAAAAATGATTTTTCCATCAATTATGGATAGAGAGATGGATTGGATAAATACCAAATATAAAACAGCAAGGCTTGCATTTATTTGACTAATGTTACTATGTTAGGTATATCCCCAGGCCATGGAAGCCTGGGGTATGGTTTACTTACAAGATAATAATGAACTCTTCACACTTGGGAGTGCTTAGGAAACATAACTTTTTCTCAAAGGTTCACACTCCTCTTAGTTTCCAGGTGTTCCATATGCATCTATATTATATAGTTGAGCAGTGCCAGAGCAGCTGCCCAGGGACGTGTATGCCACATAACACCCCATTCACTTGCATGTTAATGCCTGGACAGTATGCCTGCAAGAGCAGAATGTTGCATTCTTAACATCAAGAGCCATTCTCACATTTTTTTTTTTTTTTTTTTTTTTTTTCCTGTACGCGGGCCTCTCACTGCTGTGGCCTCTCCCGTTGTGGAGCACAGGCTCCGGACATGCAGGCTCAGCGGCCATGGCTCACGGGCCCAGCCGCTCCGCAGCACGTGGGATCTTCCTGGACCGGGGCACGAACCTGTGTCCCCTGCATCGGCAGGCAGACTCTCAACCACTGCGCCACCAGGGAAACCCCATTCTCGCATTTTGATAATGACTTTAAATATATTACATATATATTTCTTACCCTACAATATAAACTATATATTTCTTACCCTACAATATAAACTATATAACAAAAACTTAGAACTTACTACATACACTTAAAATTAGAGTGTGATAGTGAACATCCAAATAAACACCATACACTATTCTGTCATTATTAGTAGTCATTTCTTTACTCTTCTGTATAGTTTTAAGATCTGATGCACTCTTGTATAATTTAATTTAGGTTTGTCTCTTTTTGACCTTTATAAGATCATTGGTATATTCATTTTATGTACTGGTTCTGTCATTCAATTTTATATTGTTAAGATTCATCTACTATTATTGGATGTAGCTCATTTTCACTGTTGAAAAGTAGTTCTGTGTCAAAAGATAGCTGTTTATTTATCTCTTGTACTATTGATGAACATGTGGATTATTTCAGGAATTAAGCTATCACTACTAACTCTCTGTGAAAATTGTGTACAAGGATCCTGGAGCACATGCAAATGCCTGGGTCATGTGATATGCTCACATAAACTTAACACATACTGGCAAGCTGTTGTCAGATTTACAGCTATTTAAAGCTGCACTGTGAGGATGATCTACGTTTCTGACATCAGTTGGTAAACTATGCTAAAGTTGTGGCTGTATAGGTATACCATATTGTAGTTATGATTTCTATTATTAATATTGTTGACTACCTTTTCTTATATTTATTGTTCATTTAGATTCCTCTTTTGTAAAGTGTCAGGTCAGTCTGTTGCCCATTTTTTTCTATTGGTTTTGTTCATTTATAGGAGTTTGTTGTTGATTATTGTTTAAAATTTTAGTCTGGATATAAATATGTTTTAGTTATATGTGTAGCACATATCTTCTCTCATTCTGTGGCTTGCGTTTTCACTCTTTTATATTGTGTTTTGGTGAGCAAGAGTTTTTAATTTCAGAAGATTTAATTTATTGGTCTTTTCTGTTAGTATTTGTATCTTGTCTAATAAAAATCCTTTATTACTCCAAGGTAACAAAAATGTTTTCTGAATTAACTTCTAAATGTTTTTCAATTTTGCCTTTCATGTTTAGGTCTGTAATACAACTGGGAATGATTTTTGTACATGGTATGTGAGAGGTTGTTGATTTTGTTGTTTGTTTTGTGTTTTTTCTAAACAATGTATTGCAAACCCTGCAGACTTTGTCATATGTGGCCACTGAAGTCTGTGTTCTGTTAACTGAGTGGTCAGCTAGTGTTCTTCAATTTCCCTAAAGGCTTGGAGCCAAGAAGAGAAAAAAAGAGAGAGAGAAAAATAAAAACTCCTCTCCCAATCTCAGCCAAGATTGGCTCAATCTTGGTTCATTTCTTCAACATTTAGCTAGGCTTTTCGAAACTCTGCCTTAGCCTTACTTCCTGTTTGTATGGAACCTAAGGCGAGCCAGAGGTAAAAGCTTAGGGTCTTCTCAAGCCTTTTCTGAACATGCATTCAGCCATGTTTATGCACATGGACTTCTCCATTCCCCAGCATAGGAGTGAGCTTTTAAAAGTCCTTATTCTTTCACATATCTCTTTTCCCACCCTCTTCCTTTTCAGGCTTTTATCTGGGAATCTATTTCTTGTCCTGACAGTTATTTCTTGTCCCAGGCTGCTGCAGCCAGTGCTTTTGCCTTCCTGTGCTTCTGACAAAAACCACCAGGAAAGCCACCCCAGTCCTGGGAAAACTTCAGGGCAGATGAATCAAAGGCAAGCCATTATGCCAGCCCTTGAGGGAACCACCAGGTAGCTCAAAACACACAACCTCGATTCTTTGAGAATAGGGCCCATATTGCTCCCTCTGGCACTAGCAATCTGCCCCACATGTATGGACTGCTATCTACTGGCTGCCACCAATCTGGTAAGTGGGAGATGGTGGATAGGCAATTTAAAATGCCACTATGATCTCATACCGCAGTGCAGCAGCTTCTTTCTTCCCTAAGCTTTCTCATGATTGTTGTAAAATTTTGCCTAATTCCAGAATTCAAAAAGGTTGATTCTGATAGCTTTTCCTAGTTTATTAGTTTTTTTGTGCATGTGAAGGGTCACAGCCCTGAGGTTACCTACTCTTCCATTTTCAGTGATGTCACTCCTCACCAGTTTTATATGTATAATATTTTCATTATAATTCAACTCAAAATATTTTCTAATTGTTATTATAATTTATTATTTGACCAAGCATGTACTTAGAAATGTATTTCTTAATTTCAAAATATTTGGGTATTTTCGGGCTTCCCTGGTGGCGCAGTGGTTGAGAGTCCGCCTGCCGATGCAGGGGACGTGGGTTCGTGCCCCGGTCCGGGAAGATCCCACATGCCGCGGAGTGGCTGGGCCCGTGAGCCATGGCCGCTGAGCCTGCGCGTCCGGAGCCTGTGCTCCGCAACGGTAGAGGCCACAGCAGTGAGAGGCCCGCGTACCGCCAAAAAAAAAAAAAAAAATTTGGGTATTTTCTAGTCATCTTTAAAAAAATTTTCTTGTGTAATTATCAGACCAGTAAATGTATGAATTTAATATTCTGAACTTTTTGTGATTAGCTTTATTACTTACAATATGATCAAATTTTGTAAATGTTTAATATATGATGAAAAAATATATTTTCCATTTTTGGATAGAGTGTTCAACATAGGTCCATTGAGTTGATTTTGGTTTTCGTATCTATAGTCTTAAATTTGTGTCTGCTTATTTGATTAAGTGTAGAGAAACTTGCTATTTATTCTAGTTAGGCTAAGTGATATGGTGGATGAACCTTAAAATCTCAGTGATATAATGTGAAGCCAGGCTGAAGGTCTGCATGGATTTTGGTCCACTCTTATCCTGGGAATAAAGATAATTTGACGTACATTTTAAAAGGATCATTGTTATCTGTGTTGTGGAGAATAGGTTATAGTAACAAAGAAAAGAACAGGGGAAAAATTTGGAGGTTACCCATAAGCAGATAAAAGATGATGGTGGCCTGGAAGAGAATTTTAGAAAAAGAATTGGTGTTGGTAAGTTGTGGTCAGATTCTAGATACATTTTGAAGGTAGAGAGTGTAGAATTTGAATATGGATTTGATGTGGAATGTAAGAGAAAGAAAGGAACCAATGATGCCTCAAAATTTTGGTCTGAACAGGATTGAATGGAGATGCCATTTACTTATATGGGAAGGACTAAAAAGAAATAAGATTTTTGGAGGAAATCAAGAATTCACTAGTGTACATGTTAAGTTTGAGATGTTTAATAAATATCCAAGAAGACTTGAATCATTCTTGAAACGACTAAATGGAATCATACAGGATGTCACCTGCTGAGAGTGGGTTTATATCACTCAGCATAATTCCCTTGAGACTCATCCAAGTTGCTATGTGTATGAACAGTTTTGTTTTATTTCTGAGTATTAATCCATGGTATGAATATGCCACCGTTTGTTTAACCATTCAGCCACTGAAGGACATCTGAGTTGTCTTCAGTATTTGGCTATTACAAATAAAGCTTATATAAACATTTATGTAGAGGTACTTACATGAATATAACTTTTGATTCCTTTGGGATAAACTCCCTAGTATGCAATGCTGAGTCATATGCAAACATTTAGTTTTCTAAGAAACTAGCATCCTCTTTACCAGAGTGGCTGCCCCATTTTACAATCCCACCACCAATGTATGACATGTCTTTGCCCATGTTTTAATGGGATGGTTTGTCTGTATTTACTATAGAGTTTTGAGAATCCCTTATATATTCTAGATATTGGTCCTTTATCAGATATGCGGTTCACAAATATTTCCTCCCAGTCTGTATCTTGTCTTTTCATTCTCTTCACAGCGTGTTTTATGGAGCAAATTTTTAAAAAATTTTAACAAGGTCAAACATCATTCTTTTTCCTTTTATGGATCTTGCTTTTGGTGTCAAGTTTAATAACTCTTTGTCTAGACCGACCTTGTTCCCAAAGATTTTCTAAAAGTTTTTTTCTAAAAGTTTTATAGTTTTACACTTAAGTCTAGGATCAATTTTGAGTGAAGATCTGAGGTTTAGATTCAGATTCACTTTTTTGGGCTGTGGATTTCCAATTGCTTCATTTGTTAAAATGCCTCTGCTGTTTCCATTGAATTGCTTTTGCTCAGTTGTCAAAAATAAGTTGGAAATATTTGAGTGAATCTATTTCTGGTTTCTGTATTCTGTTCTCTTGATCTATGTGTCTACTTCTCTACAAATATCACACTGTCTTTATTACTGTAGCTATCTAATAGGCTTTAATGTTAGGTGGAGTTATTCCTCCTACTTTATTCTTCTTTTTCAAATGTGTTTTAGCTATTCAGGGTCCTGTTTCTTTCCATATAAAATTTTGATCATCTTGTATATGTCTGCAAAAAACATTGCTCATGTTTATATAGAAATTACATTAAACTTATTAATTTGAGGAAAATTTATATCTTTATTATTTTATATCCCATTCATGACTGCATTATGCTTCTCCATTTATGTAGGCTTTCCTTGATTTATTTCATCAGAATTTTGTAATTTTTACAATATAAACCCTATACAAATTTTGTTAAGTGTGTATATTTTGAATGTATCTTATTAACCTATGTACATCATTTTCTTTGGGGTAATTTTAATGATATGTTTTTTTATAGTTTTTTCCAAGTGCCAATTGCTAGTATATAGAAGTACAATATTTTGTGTGGTTGTGTATCCTACAGTCATGATGAACTCACTAGTTCTAAGGAGTATTCTTTTAATATTCCTTCAGAGTTTCTACATAGACAAACATGTCATACATGCAAATACAGATTTATTTCCTCCTTTCTAATCTTTGTGCCTTTTATTTGTTATTCTTCCTTTGTTTCAGTGATTGGAACTTCCAGTAACATGTTGAATAAGAGTGGCTAGAGTGACCATTCTTGCCTTGTTCTCAATATTTGTAGAACAGCATCCAGTCTTTCATCATTAAGAATGATATTACCTTTAGTCTTTTTGTACATGCTCCTTACCAAGTTGAGATAATTTCTCTCTATTCCTAGTTGGCTGAGAGTTTTTATCATGAATGGGTGTTGCATTTTTATCAAAGGTTTTTCTTCATCAAATGATTTTCATGTTGATATGGTAAATTATATTGATTTTTTAAAAATGTTTTCAGTTGGAAAGAGTTAGCAGTCTAAACTGAACATCATTCAGGTGTTTTGTTTTTATAAAGCTTAGAAATACTGAACAGTGTGAGAACATGGTTTGTGACATCTTCAAAGCTTGGAAAGGACATATGCATGTTACTAGATGAAGTGCTTTAAAACATTTAACTTCATAGTAAATGTGACTCTGTTAGATTTTAAAAAAAATTTTTTATTGGAGTATAGTTGATTTACACCGTTGTGTTACTTTCTGCTGTACAGCAAAGTGAGTCAGTTATACATACACATATATCCACTTTTATTTAGAATCTGTTCCCATATAGATCATTACAGAGTATTGAATAGAGTTCCCTGTGCTATTCAGTAGGTTCTTATTATCTATTCTACATATAGTAATGTGTATATGTCAATCCCAATCTCCCAATTTATCTCTCCCCTGCCCTTTACCCCTAGTAACCACAAGTTTGTTTCTACATCTGTGACTTAGCTTCTGTTTTGTAACTAAGTTCATTTGTAACATTTCTTTAAATTCCACATATAAGCAATAAAATATGATATTTGTCTTTCTCTGTCTGACTTACTTCACTCACTATGACAATCTGTAGGTCCATACATGTCACTGCAAATGGCATTATTTTGTTCTTTTTTATGACTGAGTAATATTCCATTGTGTATATGTACCACATTTTCTTTATAAGTTCCTCTGTTGATGGACATTTAGGTTGCTTCCATGTCCTGGCTATTGTAAATAGTGCTGTAATGAATATTGGAGTGCATGTATCCTATCGAATTACTGTTTTCTCTGGATAAATGTGCAGGAGTAGATTGCTGGATCATATGGTAGCTCTATTTTTAGTTTTATAAGGAACCTCCATACTGTTCTTCATAGTAGCTGTACCAATTTACATTTCCATCAACAGTTGATGAGTGTTCCCTTTTCTCCACACCCTCTCTAGCAGTTATTGTTTGTAGATTTTTTGATGACGGCCATTCTGACCCATGTGAGGTGATACCTCATTGAAGTTTTGATTTGCATTTCTCTAATAATTACTGATGTTGAGCATCTTTTCATGTGCCTCTTGACCATCTGTATGTCTTCTTTGGAGAGATGTCCATTTAGATCTTCTGCCCATTTTTTGATTGGGTTGTTTGTTTTTTTGATATTGAGTTGCATGAGCTGTTTGTATATTTTAGAGATTAATCCCTTGTCAGTCTCTTCATTTGCAAATATTTTCTCCCATTCTGTGGGCTTTCTTTTTGTTTTGTTGATGGTTTCCTTTGCTGTGCAAATGCTTCTAAGTTTAATTAGGTCCCATTTGTTTATTTTTATTTTCATTACTCTAGGAGGTAGATCAAAAAAGATCTTGCTGTGATTTATGTCAGAGAGTGTTCTGCCTATGTATTCCTCTAAGAGTTTTATAGTGTCTGGTCTTACATTTAGGTCTTTAATCCATTTTGAGTTTATTTTTGTGCATGGTGTTAAGAAATGTACTGATTTCATTCTTTTACATGTAGCTGTCCAGTTTTCCCAGCACCACTTATTGAAGAGACTGTCTTTTCCCCATTGTATATTCTTGCCTCTTTTGCCATAGATTAGGTGACCATAGGTACATAGGTTTATCTCTGGGCTTTCTATCCTCTTCCATTGATCTATATGTCTGTTTTTGTGCCAGTACCATATGGTTTTGATTACTGTAGCTTTGTAATATAGTCTGAAGAAGTCCAGGAACCTGATTCTTCCAGCTCTGTTTTTCTTTCTCAAGATTGCTTTGGCTATTCAGGGTCTTATGTGCTTCCGTTCAAATTATAAAATTTTTTGTTCTAATTCTGTGAAAAATGATATTGGTAATTTGATAGGGACTTCATTGAATCTGTAGATTACTTTGGGTACTATAATCATTTTGACAATATTGATTCTTCCAATCCCAAGAACATGATATATCTCTCCATCTGTTGGCATCACCTTCGATTTCTTTCATCAGTATCTTACAGTTTTTCTGTTAGCTTTTAAAAGTTGGGATTCCTTATGTGGTATTCCATTTGGTAACTCTTTGGCAGAATTATTATCATGAGGGAGAGTAGATGATGCATTACAATAACTCTCCAACCACCAATGCCACATCCTCTGTTTTCCAAACATTGCAAATATTAATAGGATTTTAAAAAACACATTGTATAGGGTGACTTATTTTCTTAATAAATAAAGAGTAGCTGAGATTTCTGAAAACACTTTTGTAATTCTAGTACCATCTAAGCAAAGGACCGTAATAATAGATTTCTTCAGCAACTTTTGGTTGTGTTAGAGGAAAGGCAAATTTAAGCATTGAGGAACTCTGGAGAGGAAGAGGAGAAGTCAGTTTTTCCCATAGTAATAGTAATAGAATGGAGAAAACAAGAAAGAAATGATTCCTGTGGTTTTTCAAAGAGGAAAATAAGGAAGAAACAACAAGAGCAACAAAGGAGGTGGGGATGGCTATGTAAGATTCTGGAAACTTGTCTCATGTTGAGCTTTTTGTTATTCCCTATTTTCCATTGGTGGTTAGTGATAATACCCTTATATGGAAAAGAGCTTATTTTCAATAGCCTCAAGGAAGAAGGAAGCTAGTTCTATAGAAGATAAATATATTTAAACATCTGTAACCTGCAATTAGAAAATAAGGAATGAATATGAAGCCAGTCTGGGATCCAGAATGTGACCTAGGAGATTACTTAAATCATAAGAGGTCCATAGAGGTTTTATAATCATTTATAACTTACTAAACTAGGTATTTTTATAGTTTCATATAATAGCATCATGGCAAATGTATCATTGAGATTGCAAATGTTAAAGATTATTTTAAGAATTGTCGTTTTTTTGCAATGTTCTATAAATAGAACAACAGCTAGTGAAAAAACAATTACATAACAGATGTGTATATCCTCAATCCTACAGGATGAAAAATATCACAGTAAAAGTTCATTAAAAAGATCAGGAAAATTTCAAAACATTAATATGGTATAAATGTAAACTATAAAATGGGCAAGTAAATCTACATTTTAAAAATACTAACATGGAAAAATTGAATCTATTTCTCCTATTTGTATGCATAAGGTTGTTTCCCAA
This sequence comes from Orcinus orca, assembly GCF_937001465.1. Lineage (NCBI taxonomy): Eukaryota > Metazoa > Chordata > Mammalia > Artiodactyla > Delphinidae > Orcinus > Orcinus orca. The sequence continues at coordinate 49,505,056 of NC_064564.1, read as the reverse complement.
AGCATTTCAACAAGAACAACAAAAAAAAAAAGAACAGGGAATAATTTAAAATATATGTTCAGATGGAATCTACTATGACTTTTAGTTATGTGATTTTACGATATGTTGTGACACATTCAGGTAATATAAATTTAAGATTGCCAGAGATATTTGCATGTTTTAGAGGAGTCCTATATGTATAATAGAAGTACATGTGTGGGGGGGAAGTGGGTGGTGGTGGTGGTGGTGGGATGAATTGGGAGATTGACATATATACACTAATATATATAAAATAGATAACTAATAAGAACCTGCTGTATAAAAAATAAATTAAATAAAATAAATTTAAAAATGACTTCTGAATCATAAAAAAACAAGTACGTGTGCAATCAATGCCCTCATAGACTCAATATTTGCAATCATAAGAAAAGCTAAAACTTATCACGTGTGAAATATATTTAATATAGAAATGATAAAATTACAAAGCTTTCTGAACTAATTCCTGAACACAATAGTTTAACAAAAAAGATTGAGTCAAAGTATCCCTTTCAAATATCTGTTTTTATGTAAAAAGAAATACAATCATATATTAACGTTAAATCACATTTTTACATTTAACAAATATTGAATATATATTGCCATATTATATATTGACAATATAAATGTTTTCTAATATTCAAACAAAAATGTGGAGGACTTTAGTTCTAAGATGGAGTAGCACCATTCTTCCCAGGTTCTCCCTCTTACGACAAAAAATCCTGGACATAACAGCACAAATAAGGAAAGTAAGACTCTTACCAGTGGAAAAAAAGAAGGCGGACTTCCTAGGGACTTCAGGAGTTGACCAGCCACAAGGCAGCGAGTTCCCTGGGTTACCTTATTGCCTTCCTTCTATCCCAGGAGGGAAGCATAACCACCAATAGGCACAGAGAGAAGAAGCTCCAAGAAAAACCTTTTCTTTCTAATCAATGGAAGTGGAAAAAGGTAGCCTAACAGAACAGAAAACATTTGGACAGTAATTACCCTATCCTACCCAAACGTAAATGGAAAAACATAACTTCAGTGGCGGGAATGGGAAGCAGATATTTTATCCCCTCTATGAAAGCAAGAAGTGTCACTCTGATTTTCCCAGTTGGGTGGTTTTGACAGAGCATGCAGGGAGTTATCTTTTGTACATTCTGCAGCAGAAGCAAGTAGTGTTTTGATTCCCCCATCAGGGTAGTGTGTCAGCAGAGTACAAGGTGAGCTGAGCCTCTATACCTCCACAAGTTAGGAATGAGACTTAATGAGTTAGTGTGAGCTGTGGCTAATCACTAACACACTTCACTTCCCCTTTCCTACAGGTGTTAGTGGGACGCAGCAGAGAGCCCACTCAAATATTCCCAACAGATTTTAACAACAGAGAAAAAGCAATTCAGTGGGGGAAAGATAGCCATTTTAACAAATAGAGCAATAGAAAATGTGTAGACAAGAAAAAATTTAATGAACCTCAATATAAACCTTAGACCTTAACTCAAAATTGATCATGAACTTAAATGTAAAATATAAAAATGTAAAGCTATAAACCTTTTAGAAAAAAATAGGAAAAATATTCATAATCTAGGACTAGACAAAGTTCTTTAAGTTGACACCAAAAGTAATATTGATAAAAGGGAGAAATTATAAATTTGACCCCATCAAAACTAAAAAGCTTGCTCTGAAAAAGACTCTGTAAAGGGGATGAAAATACAAGCTACAGAGTGAGAGAAAATATTTGCAAACCACATACTTGACAAAGCACTAATATTAGAATAAAAAGAGTTCTAAAAACTCAGTAGTAAGAAAACTAAACAAACCAATTAGAGAATAAGCAAAAGATACGAAAACCATTTCACTAAAAATGACATATACTTGGAGATTAAGACCACAATGAGATATCATTACACTCTTATAATGGCTAAAAATAATAGTGAAAATAGCAAACGCTGGTAGGGTTATTGAAAAACTGGGCCATTCGTATATTGCTGGTGGGAATAAAAGTGGTATAGACACTCTGAATAACAGTTTGGCAATTTCTCAATAGAAAATGTTTCCATAGGAAAATAAAAAATAAAATAATTTATAATAATACTGTATCTGTATAAATTAAAGCAAGTGGTCAAAAATTTTATATTAATTTTTTGAACATTAAGAAAGATCATAAACAGAATGCACATATTCATATATTTTAATGAGTTTCTTGGCTCTAATTTTTCTAATAAATGTAGTTTTTCTTCAATATACATTTTTTTCCTAGAGTTGCCTAAAAAATCTTTCCAAATATTGCATATTTTGTTGAGTAAATTTAAAGTTGTTTACTAAAAAAGAAACTACCTACCATAACTAAGTCAATGTTATATTGTCTAATAGATAAATAGATCAATAAGAATAAAGAGTCCATAAGTGCCTTCTTACCTATATAGAAAATTGTTGTCAAATGCTCCATGATATTCCAATCAGAATGGAAATTTCTTTCAGCAAATTCTGCTTGAACCACTGTATATTCATATGGGAAAAAATGTTTATCTTGACACTTACTTTAGAACATACACAAATATCTGAGATGGATCATAGTCATAAACATAAAATCTAAATGTGTATGCCTTCTTGAGAAAACATTGAAAAATATTTTCTTGATTTTGTTATAGGCAAAATTTCTTATATGACAAAAAGTCACCAAATATAAAAGAAAAAATAGATAAATTGATCTTCACCAAAATAAATGTTTTGCTCATCAAAAACACTGATAAGAAAATGAAAAAGCAAGCCATAGACTTAGGGAACATATTCTCAATACATATATCTCAAAAAGTACTTGATTCCATACTACAGGAAGAATATATAGAAATTAATGATAAACAACCCAGTTTTAAAAAGGGCATGAAAAAATATTTCACAGAAAAAAGTAGTTGGTGAAGTGTAGTTTGTTTCCTAGGAATTTACCCAGAATAAATGAATAATTATGTCATTTCAAAGACTTGTATATGAATGTACAAATGTATGAAAGTCTTTACAACCATGTACTAATGTTCACAGCAATTCTATTCGTAATATCTCAAATATAGAAACAATCTAAATATCCCCTCAATGAATAACCAATCTCATTGTAGGGAAAGACTTCTCTAACAGTGCAAAAAAGCACTAACAATGAAAGAAAATTATCAACTAGATTTAACCAAAATAAAAATGTTCTGCATTTCTATGATACTACTGATGTTGAGCATAATCTTTTTATGCACAAATTGGCTGCATTAATAAATATCATGGAAATGTAAATTACAAACAAAATTAAATAGTACTTCATATTTAAAAGAAGAGAAAGGATTTAGAAAAACTGGAACTCCTGGATTTCTGTTGGGAATGTAAATAACATGACTACTTTGAAAATCAGTTTAACAGATTTTTGTACAATTAAACATAAACTGGCCTTCATGACCCATTATTTTCAATTATGTTAAATGAAAACCCATTAGTTTTTACTCATGTTAAATGAAAACTTGTGTTACAACAAAGGCTTGTAGTTAAGTATGTAAATGTTCATAGCATCTTAACTCATAAAACCTTAAAATGGAAATAATGCAAATGTTTCATTTTAATAGGAGAATAGGTAAGAAATCTGTGGCACATTATTACAACGGAATAAACACAGCTTTAAAAACAAACTACTGATACATGAAACAACATGGATGAATCTTGAGCAAAATAGATTATGCATACACATAAAAAGTTTATACTCAATGATTTCTTTTGTGAAGTTCAAGATCAGGTAAAAGTAATCTATGATCATAGAAATTAGAACAGTGATTGCCTTTGGGAGTGGGAATTGACTGGAAGGGGGCATAAGGAAACTCAGGACTAATAGAAATGTTCTATATCCTGACTGGATTGGTGATTACTTAAGTATATACATTTGTCAAAACTCACCAAACTCTCGACTACAATTTGCATATTTTAATTTATGTAAATTATGCCACGAATAAAAAACTATTGAAAAACAGTGTTATTTGCTAAATATTGCAACATTCATGTTATTTGTAAGTGATGTAATTTCTTTTCTTACTGTAATGAATATTTGGTTTACACCTAATTTTGTATTATAATTTTATATTCTTTCTCTGAAAGATGGCCTCATAATTATATAAGATTTAGGCCCCAGAAAACTGAATAGAGAGTGAATGCAAATTTATTCTACAAATGTGTTTCTTTCAGGCCTTCTCTCCTCCCTTCTTCTTCACTCAACTCAGTCACTATTAGGAATTTTGAGTTATTTTGCTTCACCTCTGTTCCTCAAATTTGATCACTCTCACATATATCTTACTCATCTAATGGAGTCATTTTTATGAAACTTTAATAACCCAGAAATATGTATGTTTTAGTCTTTTTTCTTATATTTTCTTTAACATATATCATTTTTTAAATTTATTTTATTTATTTTTGGCTGTGTCAGGTCTTAGTTGCAGCATGCAGGATCTTCATTGAGGCATGTGGGATCTTTCGTTGTGGTGCACGGGCTCTGTTGTGGTGCGCGGGCTTCTCCCTAGTTGTGGCACGTGGGGTTTTTTTTCTCTTCTCTAGTTGTGGTGCATGGGCTTAGTTGCCCTGAGGTATGTGGGATCTTAGTCCCCTGACAGGGATCGAACCCACATCCCCTGCATTGGAGGTGGATTCTTTACCACTGGACCACCAGGGAAGTTCCAACATATATCATTTTTTACATGACCATAATTTTACCTATTAGCCACTCTCTATCTCCCACTATACTGTGGATTCTTTGAGGACAGGAACCAGGAACCCTTTTTTCATTCTCCTTTGGCACTTCCAACTACCATCTTTGACATCTACTTCATCTACCCCAAGCAATTTCTCCCATTATTTACATAGTTGTCTACCATGCACTAGAATATGATGCAAATATCAAGAGATCACTACTTTCATCTTAGTCTCTTCTCTTGCAGCCAAATCTTTAGAATTATCTCTATATCCATGGCTTCTCAAACAACTTAGATTCACAATTTATGGATTGCTTTATGAATGTACCCATGAAGTAGAGGCTGAAAAAAAAATGTAGGAATTCAAGCAAATAAGTTGAGAGGGGCATTCAAGATAAAGGATATGGTTTGTGTAAAGGTTGGAAATAAGAAACACAAGGTGGGTTTAAGAAACGGAATGTAATTTATGGCTAGAATTCAGGGAGTTTTAGTAGACACGTGAAAATTTATGGTCGGGACTTTAATGGCTTTATATACAATGGCAAAGAGTTTGGGTATCATCTGGGGATTTTCTTTTAGCATATTGGTAAGTGTCAGTTAAAAACTATTCATTGCATATATACTAAACAGTTGATCTCTGTGTCCATGGAACTCACCATTTAGTAGAAAAGACATATATTAAGTAAATAATAAAAATATAATTAATGAAATTATTTTAAGCATGTAATTGCTGTGGAAAAATCTTCACAACATTTCATGGATATGGCTGTTAAAACCTAGGCCTGTGGGTAAGAAAAGACACATTTCCTTTGCCCAGCACTATTTTCCCAGCATCTATGACTGTGCTTGATACATAAAGATGCTGATCAATTTTTGCCTGAATAGGCAGATGAATACTTGAATTGAATTCTATCAAGTGAGTTTGAGTTAGCTAAATAGATAGGTAAGACTTAAATAGATAAGTATTTATCCAGGAGAAAGAAGACCTACAGGTATAAAAGCCTAGGACCTTGAGAGAGTCTGGTATGTTCAAGAACCTAAGAAAAACCCAGTAGAGCAGAGGTGGAGAAGCCAACCTATAGGACGTTATGCATGAGGCTGGAGAAGGAGGTAGCATCAGTGCCATACAGAATATTATAATCTATGTTAAAGATTCTGAAATTATTCCAAGGCAATGGGAAATCCTTGATTAGTTTGTATCAGGGAAATTATGAGATTATTTTGCAATTTAAAAAGATAGTTTTTAAAAGAGACTCAGTATGTAAAGATTGGGAAGTAGTCACAAGTAGATGATAGATGTGAAGATATCAGTTAGAGTCTATTTGTGCAGTCTAGGAAATAAATTACTGAAGTAGGGACTTGGGGTGTGGCAATGAGGATGGAAAACAGTGGATGGATTGGGGGTTCTTTAGGAAGTAGGATTAAAGGTATCAGAGGGTTGCTAAGTGAGCAAAATTTGGAAGGAGCTAAGGATAATTAATGAGACTATATATTGAGCAATTAGGTGAATGGAGGTTTAGCAGAGTTGCAGAAGAAGATACAGATTTTATTATTTTTTTAATTGAGTCACTGATGTTTTATTTTTGTCATGGAAAGTCATTTTATTTTAAATATAGCAGTGTGTACATGTTAATGCCAAACTCCCAATCTATCCCCCCCCCCCAGCTTCCACCCTGATAACCATAATTTCATTCTCTAAGTCTGTGAGTCTGTTTCTGTTTTGTAAATAAGTTCATTTGTATCATTTTTTTTTAGATTCTGCATATAAGTGTTATCATATGATATTTGTCTTCTCTGTCTGACTTACTTCACTTAATATGATAATCTCCAGTCCATCCACATGGCTGCAAATGGCATTATTTCATTCTTTTTAATGGCTGATTAATATTCCATTGGATATATGTACCACATCTTCTTTATTCATTTCTCTATCAATGAACATTTAGGTTGCTTCCATGTCTTGACTATTGTAAGCAGTGATGCAATGAACAGTGCAGTGCAAGTATCCTTTCAAATCATGTTTTTCTCCAGATATGTGCCCAAGACTGGGGTTGCTGGATCATATGGTAGCTCTATTTTTAGTTTTATAAGGAACCTCCATAATGTTCTCATAGTAGCTGTACAAATTTACATTTCTATCAACAGTTGATGAAGGTTCCCTTTTCTCCACACCCTCTCCAGCATTTATTGTTTACACATTTTTCAATGATGGTCATTCTGACAGGTGTGAAATGATACCTCATTGTAGTTTTGATTTGAATTTCTCTAATAATTAGCAATGTTGAGCATCTTTTCATGTGCATCTTGGCCATCTGTATGTCATCTTTTATTCACTCTGGCCACTTTTATTCAACATAGTTTTGGAAGTCCTAGCCACAGCAATCAGAGAAGAAAAAGAAATAAAAGGAATCTGAATTGAAAATGAAGAAGTAAAATTTCCATTATTTGCAGATGACATGATACTATACATAGAAAATCCTAAAGATGTTACCAGAAAACTACTAGGGCTAATCAATGAATTAGGTAAAGTTGCAGGATACAAAATTAATACACAGAAATCTGTTGCATTTCTATACACTAATAATGAAAGTTCAGAAAGAGAAATTAAAGAAACAATCCCATTTAGCATCACATCAAAAAGAATAAAATACCTAGGAATATGCCTACCTAAGGAGACAAAAGACCTGTACTCCAAAAAACTATAAGATACTGATAAAAGAAATCAAAGACAACACAAACAGATGGAAAGATATACTAAGTTCTTGGATTGTAAGAGTATTGTCAAAATGACTATACTACCTAAAGCAATCTACAGATTCAATGCAATCGCTATAAAATTACCAATGACATTTTTCAAATAACTAGAACAAAAGAAATCTTAAAATTTGTATAGAGACACAAAAGACCCTGAATAGCCAAAGCAATCTTGAGAAAGAAAAACAGAGCTGAAGGAATCAGGCTCCCTGGCTTCAGACTATACTACAAAGCTACAGTCATCAAAACAGTATGCTACTGGCACAAAAACAGAAATATAGATCAATGGAACAGGATAGAAAGTACAGAAATAAACCCACATACCTATGGCCAATTAATCTACAGCAAAGGAGGCAAGAGTATACAATGGAGGAAAGACAGTCTCTTCAATAAATGGTGCTGTGGAAACTGGACAGCTACACGTAAAAGAATGAAATTAGAACATTCTCTAACATCTTACACAAAAATAAACTCAAAATGGATTAAAGACCTAAATGTGAGACTGGATATTATAACACTCTTAGAGGAAAACATATGTAGAACACACTGACATAAATCACATCAAGATCTTTTTTATCTACCTCCTAGAGTAATGAAAATAAAAACAAAAATTAATAAATGGTATCTAATTAAACTTAGAAGCTTTTGCATAACAAAGGAAACCATAAACAAAGAAAAAAAAGACAACCCTCCGAATGGGAGAAAATATTTGCAAACGAAGAGACCGACAAGGGATTAAGCTCCAAAACATACAAACAGCTCACACAGCTCAATATCAAAAAAACAAACAACACAATCAAAAAATGGAATGGGTGGAAGATTTAAATAGACATCTGTCAAAAGAAGACATACAGATAGCCAAGAGGCACATGAAAAGATGCTCAACATCAGTATAGAGAAATGCAAATCAAAACTACAATGAGGTATCACCTCACACCGGTCAGAATGGCCATCATCAAAAAATCTACAAACAATAAATGCTGGAGAGGATGTGGAGAAAAGGGAACCCTCTTGCACTGTTGGTGGGAATGTAAATTGATACAGCCACTATGGAGAACAGTATGGAGGTTCCTCAAAAAAGTGAAAGTAGAACTACCTTATGACCCAGCAATCCCACTACTGGGCATATACCCTGAGAAAACCATAATTCAAAAAGAGTCATGTACCACAATGTTCATTGCACCCCTATTTTCAATAGCCAGGACAAGGAAGCAACCTAAGTGTCCATCGACAGATGAACGGATAAAGAAGATGTGGCACATATATACAATGGACTATTACTCAGCCATAAAAAGAAACGAAATTGAGTTATTTGTAGTGAGGTGGATGGACCTAGAGTCTGTCATACAGAGTGAAGTAAGTCAGAAAGAGAAAAACAAATACCATATGCTAACACATATATATGCAATCTAAAAAAAAAAAATTGGTTCTGAAGAACCTAGGGGCAAGACAGGAATAAAGATGCAGATGTAGAGAATGGACTTGAGGACACAGGGTGGGGGAAGGGTAAGCTGGGATGAAGTGAGAAAGTGGATGAACTTAAATATACTACCAAATGTAAAATAGATAGCTACTGGGAAGCAGCTGCATAGCACAGGGAGATCAGCTCTGTGCTTTGTGACCACCTAGAGGGGTGGTATAGGGAGGGTGGGAGGGAGACACAAGAGGGAGGGGATATGGGGATATATGTATATGTATAGCTGATTCAGTTTGTTATAAAGCAGAAACTAACACACTACTGTAAAGCAATTATACTCCAATAAAGCTGTTAAAAAAAAAAAAAAGTAACAAAGAAACTCCCACACTTAATGAACAGAACTGAAGCACAATTGTGAAAAATGGAAAATATAAGGTAACAGAAATGTCAAGGGAAGAAAATGTGTTTTATGGAAGGAAAGAGTGATCAAAATTATTTAAAAAATGCAAAGCTTCAAACCCATGTTCGATGACAATGTAATATGAGCTACCCTTGGATTTGAAAAAAGAAACATCAGCTGAGATCATGATTCTCCCACTTTACAAAGTCTCTCATATTTGAGCAGTATTGAGGCAATCTATAAATGCTTGTTACATTGGATCTTTAGTCTTTCCTTTTTTGAAACAAATTGCTCATTTTTATGAGTTAAATTATGCTCCATCATAAGAGACAATAAACATGTAAAATATAATACTTTAATATGGATAATAAGTCAAACCTTTCCATTGTTTAAAATTGGCAAATAAACAATGTAAAGAAAAAGCCTTCATAATGTAGCATGCAGTGAAAACCATTATTAATATTTTTCTGTAACTGTATATATATATATTCATTATGCTCATGCAGTTGATATATAAATACATTGTATATACATGAAGACAGAAATCACAGTATCCTCCCTGAAGCAACCATTAACTGATTGAGTGCCACCTAAAATAAATAAATAAATAAGAATAATAACAAATTATTTTCACTGATAGAATAAACCTCAACTAGAGTGTGGAGTTAGTGTTTCTTAGCTTTCTTTTGGTTTCTGACATTAAGCAGTTTGCAGTGAAAACACACACACACACACACAATAATTGGGTGTTCATGTGTGACTCTGATCTATATAGAAGTTGTCAATTCATAATGTTTTTAGTAACTCGAATTGTATTTTGTATCATGTCTGTTTTCTATACTACTTATAACTTCAGTAGAGAGGTTCTATGCTATTTTCCTCCGGAATGAGTTTACTAAAAACTTTAAGAATTGTCTACAAAAAAACTTTTAATTGAAAACTGAAGAGCAATAGAGATATAAGAGAAAAATTGGGGACTGTTTTATTTTTATTACATTTGTGTTCTGAAGCAAAACTACTTTGATTAGATAGTGCAACTGTAAATAAAAGACAACTAGTATCAGACAGAGCAGTTATCAGATGGAGATTGCATCTCAGCACAAAGCTTCATCAATGTTAAAATGCTGATTCTCTCCAGCAGGGGAATGTGGAGATTTGTTTGCAATATTCAAGGTGAAGGCTACATGTTCTTACTACCCTTGTAAAAATAGGTCAGGCTTCAAAGAGACATTTTATGCTTAAAGTTACAAAACAAACAATTCTCATGGGCATTGTTTTGTTTACTTGGTTTTAGCTGCATTTACTAGGTGTGAAATTTGAAAGATTTATGGGACTAGCTAGAGGCAGAAGTCATGACGGCTGATGCAACTCCATCCTAGTAAAAGCTGTTTCTCAACTGGCATAAGGTTAAGGAAAAACAAACAAAAAAATGTAGTATGTAAGATATGACTGTTATGAGACTTTAACCAAAGTTCTTTCATACTCTACTGTGCGTGTTTAGTTCCTTGTCCTCTAAGCATCATTGGCAAACCAAGCCTGCACCAGTTCATTTACTGACTTTATAAATTACTGTAGTGGTTTATACAATTCTTTCTTGACTCACCAAAGGTGAAATTAATAGACAACCTTGACTTACTATTGACCTTTCTGATTTGATCAATGGAATGCAGTCTACCCAGCACTTAAAAAGAATGCTTAGAACATAAGCACTCTATTCATATTTATTATATAAAATAATGAATAATTCATATTATTAAGAATATTGTCTTTTTCTTCATAGCCTGTCTATGCTGTTAACACATACAAACACACACACAAAATCTGTTTGTGAAGAAGTAAGCCAGTATATTTGGTGTGACAGGAAACATCTCGGTGTGTAAAATCATAATGGAAAGCATTTGCATCTTCATGAAGTTCTTCGTAGGCTCTATGTCACTCCATCTGTTCTCTGTGTTCTGCCATGGCTCTAGTCCTTATCTTTAAAATTTTCTTACTAGGGTGAATATCTCCATAATTAATACAAGTATATAATCATCTGCCTATTCCCTTTTAAAGCAATTAAATCAAAGTGGATTTTTTTCAGACTTTGAGATAAATGAAAAAATACACAAAAAGGATGTTTAAGGTAGAGTTCTATGTCCAGGAAATGCTAGCTCTGAATAGACTTGCAGTCTGAGCACACTGTGTGTCCCTCTTCCACTCTTGGGCATCCACCAGCATATCTACAGATTTGCTTTCTTCACCTGAAAAGTGAAGCACTGGATGATTTCTGGACTCCCTTCTCAGCTATAAAATTATTCTGAAATTATTTATATAAAAATGAATTTTTAAAGTCCTTCTCTGGAGGCATTTGACAATAACATGGTGTAAGTATAACCTTTCCTAGAAAAATAGGAAGAGATTAGGCTTCCCTGGTGGCGCAGTGGTTGAGAGTCCGCCTGCCAATGCAGGGCACACAGGTTCGTGCCCCGGTCCGGGAAGATCCCACATGCCGCAGAGGTGCTGGGCCCGTGAGCCGTGGCCGCTGAGCCTGCGCAGAGCCTGTGCTCTGCAACGGGAGAGGCCACAACAGTGAGAGGCCCATGTACCGAAAAAAAAAAAAAAGAAAGAAAAATAGGAAGAGATTTAAAATATCTGACTCCCAGGGCTCATTTTAGACCAAAACTTTTGTTATTATAGTTTCATGAGATAGACACTGATAAGCTTGCTTCAAGTTCTGTGGACTAACATTCATATCCAGCAGCAATTACAATTCTAATGGAAAAATAAGAGTTGAGACTTATTTTTCTTTGGTTAATGGACTAGGATACTGCTCTGAATAAATCGTGCAATCTATGGTGAGTTAAAATTCAGACTTTAACTTTTCAATCCACGCCTTTACAGTTTTAAAAGTATACCATGTAGAAACAAATATACCTTTGGTAATTTCCTTTTTATGGGCCGTAGGTTCAAAGCCTTTGGCCAGCAATACCATCAACCTGAAACTTAATAACATTGCTTGTATTGATTATATATATTCTTGCAGTTACCTTTAATGGCAAGTGATACTTTCTCTCTAGTCACAATAGTGATATACACTTTCCTTCTAACACAGATATAAGCAAAAGAGCAACTGAATTGACTTTAAACATATTAAACTGCTAGGAGTATAGGTCATATGTGGATAAAATAAAAATAGTGAGAGTGATAATTAGATGTCTGAAGAGTAGAAACATATAGCTTTGGAAGTGGATGTGATTTATCTGAAGCTCTCTTGACCATGTCTGATGTCTTAGATAATCAGAATAACCCTCTCCCTGCTGGCTTCCAAAATGATTCTTTTGCTTACTATTAAAAGTCTCATTGAAAGCCAACTGTGTCCCTGGTCATAAGTTGAATTTTGTAGTTGACTGTTTAATGGTGCAGTTCTTTGGCTCATTTGAAAAGCAGAGATAGCTAACCTAAGCAGGGATAGTAAATGGGCAAACCACTTTAGCCTCTGTCTTTGATTTCCTCCCAAAGTTTCTCTTTTATTGAAAGGCATCTGAGGCAAGGTGTGTATTTCCCTATGTGTATTCTCTTATACCAGGGATAGAAATGTATATTTGTATGATAACTTTTTTTCGATAGCAGTTGTATAATAATACCTATCAATGTTTTAAATCAATGTAGCTTTTTCCTCAAAATTCTATTTATAAGATTTTTGTCTACCAAAAAAGCTATTATGGATGAGCTATGATATAGATGTAAGGATGTTTATTGAAGCATTATTTGTATAGTAATGACTGGAGTTTAAGCAAATTTCCTTCCTACTGTAATATTTTCTACTTTTGGTTTCAGGGATACTTTGCTCATTCTTTTGGTTTTCCTGCCACCTCTCTAACCACTCCTTACAGATTTTTTTGCTTCTCTTCCTCACCTCAAACTATTAATGGTGGAGTGCTTCAGGCCAAACTTCTTTCAACCTTTTCTTGATCTACTCTTTATGTTTTGGTATTTTTAGCTATCTTATGGCTTTAATAGCCTTTAAAAAATTAATGATTCACCTCTTTCTCTTTCTTACTTGTTCTTTTCCTCTATAACCAAGGCTTATATATCTAACTGATTACATGTCCACTTGCCTTTCCAATATATGTCTTAAACTTAGCATGCCCTAAACTGAGCTCTTGACTTTATACCTTCCTCCAGTCTTCCTAGGCTAGTAACTACATTACACCAAGCTAAAGAGTCATGTTTTATTAGATGTTTTTACCCACTGCCATATCAGATCTGTCATAAAATCCTGTTTGTTCTACGTTCAGATTATTCCACAATAAAACAAAAGCTATTTCAGTACCATCATATGTAAGTTGAAGTGTTCCAAGCTTTCCCTTTGAGATCGGGAACAAGATAAAGTTTCTTGTTTTCACCATGTCCATTCTTAGCCACCTTATTAAGGCAAGAATAAGAAATAAGAGGGAAAAAGACAGATTGTATTCTTGTATATATAGATAAATAAACTGCTAATAAGTTATTAGAATTTATAAGAAAGTTTACCTAGTTTGCTGGTTTCAGACTCAATTATATTTCTATATGCTAGGAGCAAAGTTAGAAAAAACATGTATACTGTTTATGTCAAAAATAAAAAGACCTAAGAATAAATCTAACAAAAGATATACAAGTTCTGTATGGAAAATTATAAAAGCTTATTAGGTACAGTAAAGAGGATCCAAATAGTCGATGTTATAAAGGCGTCATTTCATTCCATTTCAATACAGATGCCTTGAAACACTTGGTGATAGTTAATTTTATGTGTCAGCTTGAGTGGCCATGGGGTGCCCAGGTTAAACCTTATTTCTGGGTGTATCTGTAAGAGTGTTTTCAGATGAGATTAGCATTCCAATTAGTGGACTCACCAAAATAGATTGCTCTCCCCAATGTGGGTAGGCATCATCTAATCCCTTGAGGTCCCGAAAAGAACAAAAGGCAGAGAAATTCACCGCTTCTTTTGCTTGCTTTACTGCTTGAGCTGAGACAGTTCATCTCATCTTCTCCTGCTCTTGGACTAGGATTTATACCAATGCAGACATTGACTTCCTTGGTTCTCTGGACTAAATTACACTACTGGCTTTCCGGAAATCTCCAGTTTGCAGATGGCGGAATATGGGGTTTCTCAGCCTCCATAATCTCGAGAGCCAATTCCTCATACCCCTCTCTCTCTCTCCCTCTCCCTCTCTCTCTCTCTCTCTCTCTCTCTCTCTCTCTCTCTCTCTATATATATATATATATATATATGTATGTATATATATATATATATATATTTTTTTTTTAACTTCAGAGAAATTATGACAGTTTAGTTCTGGCAAAGATGGACAGCCTTGCACATATACATCTGGATCAACATATAAGATAATTCACAGAACTATTGCTGGGATAACTGAACCCTGACAACAGCCCAGATATACTTCACCTGTGGAATGGATGAATAAATACTTTTAGCCTATTCATAAAATTGTATGTAACACTGAACAAAGTTTACTGCTAGAAAATGGAAGAATGATATACAAACATATACAGGAATATATTCAATGTAAAATTCTCACCAAGAGTATGATAAAATTCTCATGATGATTGTATTAATTAGTTCTCTATTGCCACTGTTTCTCAAATTACCACAAGTTAAGTGGCTTAAAACTGCAGATTTATTATCTTACCATTTCTGAGGTCAGACGTCTTAAATCAGTTTCACTGGATTAAAATCAAGGTGTCAGCTTGCCTAGGTTCCTCGCCTTTTCTAGCTTCTAGAGATCACCAGCTTCCTTGGCTCATGGCCCCTTCTTCATCTTCAAAGCTAGCAGCATAGCATTTTCAAATCTCTCTCTGCTTCTATGTCATGTTACCTTCTGTCTCTCTGATCTCCTGCCTACCTCTTGTAGGGCCCTCTATGATTACATTGAGCCCACCTGGATAATCCAGGATACTCTTGCCATCTCAAGATGTTTAATCACATCCACAAAGTCCCTTTTGCCATATAAGGTAACATGTTCACAGATTCCAGGCATTAGGATGTAGATTTTGGTGGGGGGCATTATTTAGCTTTCTACAGTGATATACCAGATTACATTGGCTACAAAAGCATTGAATTTTTCATATTGAAGAGAAAAATTTTCTCCAAAGAACTTGATCAATGTCTATATGAAAATACCAAGAAAATATTTCTGTTCAAATATTTGCATTTCATCATCACTAACAAATATTAATTAGCACCTTGTCCTTGGAAAATAAACTAACTACAGGCTCATGTCAGCTACCAGTATCTTGTGTAAGTGATAATCCCATCAAACAGTACTTAAATTTTTTTGATGTATAGGATCCATTTCCATTTACAAAAACTTTAATGACTTTTTATATCTCTACATGCAACTGTACCCAGTAAATTTACTTCATGACCTCAGATATCCCCTTAGATAGAATTTGGGGGAGAAAATGTTAAGAAATATTTCATTCCTGCCCAGTATTTTACACAAAGATCAAAATATACTCATGAGTTGTCTTATTATAAACTTCCCATGCCGATTCATTAATCTATCTCGTTATTTTTTCCATAAACATTTAGTGAATGTCTATTAAATACCAGAAATTATGACAGAATGTGGGAATATATTATATAAAAGGTGACATACTTATCCTTTTTTTTCAAGTTGCATAAGAAATGAGGGAGGAAGACAGTAATACAAATACATTTGTACTTGCAAATGTGTTTTGCTAAGGATTTTGAGATATGAAGAGATAGGAAGGCATTCTAATGAAAACAGAATAAAAGAAGCCCTTGAGATAAGATGTCATGTTTCTAAAACCACAAGAAGCCCTGTGTATGGCTGTTACTTATTAAGAGCATACTATGTATTTTACTATTTGAGCATAAGGACAAGTTGAAATGAACATGAAGAAATAAATGGTAGGTGGTATGGGGAGGCTTTTAAAGAAAGTATTAGTGAAAGTAATGATAAAAATTTTCATAAGGATATGAGTCAAATGATGAAATATTATCAATAAAATATTGTAATTAAAGAAAATCCACCCAAAACATATTATTTAAGCACTGAATCTAATGTACACAGGTATAGGGTACCCTCTCCCAAAAGACTAATGTAGAGGGCTTCCCTGGTGGTGCAGTGGTTGAGAGTCCTCCTGCCGATGCAGGGGACACGGGTTCGTGCCCCGGTCTGGGAGGATCCCACATGCCGTGGAGCGGCTGGGCCTGTGAGCCACGGCCGCTGAGCCTGCACGTCCGGAGCCTGTGCTCTGCAATGGGAGAGGCCACAGCAGTGAGAGGCCCACGTACCGCAAAAAAAAAAAAAAAAAAAAAAAAGACTAATGTAGAGATTATATTTAGAAAAATATATAATTTTCACAATTACCGCTATGGAAAGCTGGCTTGGTTGAGCATTGTATTCCAAAATTAAGCATCTGGATTTTTCCAGTCTGAATATATATTTTATATTATGATCTACTGTTTTGGAGATATATTATTATTTTCAATATCTCAGTTTTCTTTTAGTGCCATACAAATATTATACACATATTTCTTATCAAGTTCCAGTAAATGTTCCCACAAACCAAAAGAAAATTTGGTATCATCATCATGTTTTAGGGTCCCAAAAGACAGTGTTCAAGTGTCTGAGAGTGTTCACAAATCACCAGATGCAATACCAGAAACATGCCAAATATTTTTAATTGTTTTGAGTGCTGTAGAAAAGTATAAGAAGCCAAATCAAGCTTGAAATATAATTCAGAGACTTTATAATACAGTCAGCACCCAAAACTGTCAGAATTGCTTGGGTGTTTGGATATTGTTTTTTAAAAAATGCAGAGAAAATTCTATTTTATTGCACAGTCCCCTTGCAGAAATAACTTGTCAGTTATGCTGAATGATGGCATGGTTTTCAATGGGTAGAAAACAGACAGGGACTAACCTTAGCCTTCTTGAAGTAATGAGCTCAACTGGTTCTAAACCCATATCCTTAGGGTGTCAAGGGGGCTGTGTTACCCTCTGCATTAACTGGTCCCCATATGTTTACTTCTATTGATGTCCTGTATTGTGCTTTCTCAGACAGAACCCAGCAGTCGCAGGTTAGCGTCCTTGGAGTTGGAACTTTAGAAAATGTCATTGCAATTTAAGCAACAGTGATCGAAAGTAACTACCTCATATCACCAGGAGACAGTTCTAGTTTTTACGCTAATGCCGAATAAGTAAAGAACATCATGTTCAAAGGAACTGTTTAGTACAAGTCTTGACTTTTAATTCTGATGAACTTGTGGGTGAAAAATATTCTTTTTGATCCGAGTTCAGTTCCTCTCTGAAAATAGTTAGTGGAATAGATAATAAATTAGATTGGAATGTAAAACTGAGAAGGCACAGGGTAATAATTTCTCTAAAAGTCTGATTTCAGAAAAAGTCACATTCAGAAATGCTCTAGTTTCTAAACTACAGGAACCAGACTGCAGAAGAAGAGGGCGTAGAAACTTGACATTTGTGGAAATCCTCCTTTTGGAAATCACAGTGGTTTCTTTAGTCATTAGGAGATCTACTCAGGCATCTGAGAATCAGCTCTTACCTTTTTAATTCTCATTTTCTCCTGAGAGTTTTCATAAGTCTATATAACCCTTTTCCCTTTAGATAAGCCCTGCAAAACTGCCAATCTCATGGGCATCCATGCTAGTCTGATGATGTGCAGCTGACAGAAGGCTGAATATTTGGTTGCTATGGTTGGAGGTATATTATGCAGTTATCGACTTTCTTCTCTCAAGGTCAATATCAAAATTTATTTAATCAAGAAATGCTGTTCAAACAAATTGAATTTTGACCAAGAAGTGACAATCAATCAATCTCTCTCTCTCTCTCTCTCTCTCTCTCTCTCTCTATATATATATATATATATATAGAGAGAGAGAGAGAGAGAGAGAGAGAGAGGTCATATATATATATATAGAGAGAGAGAGAGAGAGGTCATATATATATATATATAGAGAGAGAGAGAGAGAGAGAGAGAGAGAGGTCAGTATATATAATGTATGTAATATATATACATCAATACCAACTTATATGATAAAATAAAATAATTCTGTGGTTAATAGTGAAATGATCATACAAATGCATGTATCTTTTATACCTGACTGGAAAGAGAGATGATTTTGACAATGTTATTTGGAAATATTTCCAGCTCATTTAGTCCTTTTATTAATGAATTATAACAGGACCAATGTGATAATCTAAAAATTAAAACCAAGATTGTCAAAAAATTAATAAGAAAGGTTTAATAAACTATTTGCAGTGTCACAGGTTGGCTTTTATTGGACACTCATGCCTTTACAATTGATCTTCTCTGAGACATTTTATTATTTACATACTCTAAGATTTTAATCATTTACTAATATGTTTTGAAATGGCCAAGGAAAATATCTATTTTCCTGCTAATATCTATTAGCAGGAAAATATCTATTAGCAGTTTTAAACAAGAAATAGATAGTCTTTAAATATTTACTATAAGAAGTATCCAGATTCTCCTCTTTCAAACCACGTAGTTACAGTGGCATGTCACAATGCATTGAAATTAAAAGAGAAATTCTGTATTTTTTATTTACCATTGACCCTCAGCAATCAGAGCAAAACCTGGCTGCAGGAGGGGGCTAAGACCTGCCGGTCTACTTGGGAGGAGATGTTCCAGCCACAATTCATTTACTGTAAAAGAAGGGGAGAAGAAATTTAGTTTAACAGCTAGTGGTTTCCACCACACAATCTGTTTTTAAAATTAACAATTAGCTTTTTTTTTCCCAGGATGTTTTATTTCCTCAAGAAGCTTCACGTGCATATGCTCCCTTTAATCTGCCTCACTGGTTCATCAGAAATTCCCAAAGAATGTCACTTAGGTTCCAGTTAGTCTCCCTCCTATAAAAGCCAGTAAGACTTAAAAGTACCTGGAGGCAGAAAGGTATGAGTTAGAGGACTTGGTTAGCTTAAGCCTCCTCACTTGAACGTTTTTGCGTTTCCTCATGTACAGTGTAGATGTTGCATTGGATAATTTATTGGCTTCTTTCTCTGTCTAAACTTCTAGGATTCTTGACAGGAGATCACCTTAGATTGAAAAAGCCCTTCATCTTTTACATTGGGGAGGACCCTTGCAATATGTTTTGTAGTCATATGATTTTGTATATTTTGCAAGAGTAAGACTTTTTAATGGCAATCAGTAAAATGCTTGCCTCTGTCACATTTCTTCTTGTGTCAGGGGCACTGGCAAAATGGGTATTTTATATTAGTAATTTGGATTTCTTTTCTTTTAAAAGCAATACTCAAATTCTGTGAGCCTCAGACTCCACAAAAACTGGATCCACCCCTACTTCAGATGTCTATACTTTCCTTCTTTGGATACCTGTAAACATAAGAAGATGTTAATGTAGTTCAGCTTGTCATAATTGTAATAGTAGAAATTGGAATGAATAATCTCCCTAGGTCCCCTTCAGTCCAAAGGTTCTTCTTACCTTCATACAGTAGGAATGTTAGTTGTTTCAGATTCTATGGACCAATATTTGTATTCAAACAGCAATTATAACCCTAAATGGAATAATAAGAATTGACAATTGTCTTCCTTTGGTTAGTATTCTGGGTTGCCATATCTAGGAAAATACAGTAGCCATGGCAACTTGATGTTCAGCTTGTAACTTTTGAATTCTTTGCCTTTTTATTTACATTGTTATGATTTATAATCACAATAATGACCTCCCAGTTAGACATTTTCTGACCGTTAATGACAGTTCTCTATTAAAGGCCCCTGGCTTTACCTCAGACCACCAAAGCTTTCCATTGGTCATTAATGCCAAGAAAATATCCAGTCTGAAGGTCATTATTGCTTAAATAGTAACTTGGAAAGTTATGCAAAACTAGCAATTAGGTTGACTTTTAGTCTATTTTAGAAAGTCTGTATAAACACCACTGTCAGACAAAAACAACACTAATAATGAAAGCCCAGGTCCCTGAAGAAACTGAAGTAAAGGGAAAAATTTCTCTTCAGGTTGTTGGCCTTTTAAAAATAACTTTGAGACTTTAATGATGTGAGAGCTATATACAGACTGGAATTATTAACTTGCTTACTCTTCCTCAGTCTCCCATTAGGATTCCACCCACTCTTCTAGGAACTGTCTGCCCCAGAATGCATTTCCTGCTGTGTCAATTATCTTGCAAAGTCAGGAGTATCACAGGCCTGTTTATGTTAATTACCCTTGGTGGTTTTACAAGTGAGAAGGAGAAGAGAACCAAAAATTAAAGTGGAAAGCTCTCAAGTTCTACTGTGAACAATCAACTGGACTCAGGTTTTTAAAATGTAAGAGTCAGTTAAGATATTTTGTTTTTACTGTACAGATAGCATACACTATAACAGGAAGGGCAAGGGGTCATTTTGACCACAATATACATTCTGTCCTTCTTGCTCTCATTGTACCTATTTAAACACTTCATTAAAAACTTCTAGTCTGACTCCCACGTTTTTCTTCTTAAAACAAAAAATATTTCAAAGTTGCCCCCCTCTTAAAAACAA
The DNA here is from genome assembly GCF_937001465.1 of Orcinus orca. Taxonomy (NCBI): domain Eukaryota; kingdom Metazoa; phylum Chordata; class Mammalia; order Artiodactyla; family Delphinidae; genus Orcinus; species Orcinus orca. The sequence continues at coordinate 49,484,230 of NC_064564.1, read as the reverse complement.
AAACCTTCTATACTGTGCTCTCTTCAAGCAATTCCCTCTTACCTTTCCTTCAAGAACAGGCTTATGAAAACTGTAGGCTGCAGTGACCATCTTCACACTCTTTACTCCTTTATTCCTCAGTCCACTAAAATCTGTCCACCGCCTTCACCATTCTGAGACTTCACTTCAACTAATGCTACCAGAGGTATCCTGATAACCAAGTTGGGTTGACATTCTTCACTTCTTATCTTCTATGACCTCTTGTATCCACTTTCAACCACTCCATATAATCTCAAAACTCTTCATTTTTTTAATCACACAACTATATTATTTACTATCGTTCCACTCCCATTACAAGATTACCTGTGAAATATCCCATTCTGCTCATCCTTTAAATGCTGCTATCTGTGAATCTATCCTTTCTTCTCTCCTTTCTCTACATACTTTTCCTGGGTGATTTATCCTAATTTCATTGGTTAAAATACCACCTATAGTTTAACAATGCACAATCTGAACCCCAACTGCTCTCCTATAGCCCAGATCTATATATTCTTCCATTTCCTGTATGTATCCATTTGATTTTTTTTATTATTGACTTAGTATCTGTTATCCTAAAATTGCTTTTAATGTGTATGTCCTTCTTCATTGATTGGTGATTCCTTACACCCAGGCACTAAAATTAAGACTACAGAAATTATCATCCATTTTTCCTTTCCCAAAGCTTTCATATTCAATCTCTAAATCCTGTAAATTCTATCTTATTAATATTTTAAAAATCTATCCCCTCTAAGATACCATGCCACTAATATAGCCTTAGTTCTATTTCTCACTAGACAAAAGTTTTCACCTGTACACACTAAATCCATTCTCAATTATAGGTTTCTTTAAAACACAAAAATCATTATGTTTTTTTCTATATACAAATTTTTAGTGACATAACCACTGCCCGTATGATAAAGTTTAAATTCATTGAGAACAAATTCATTGTATTTTCATTCATCATTTATTCCCAATCTAGATCTAACTGGACCTCACAATTGGTACAGCCTGAATGAATGAAAGCCTTCAAACAGACCCATGATTAGTTCATCTTTCTAACTTACTTGTTTGCCTCATCTCTTTACAAGCTTCCAATTATACCCTATTTTTCAGCCATTTTGAACTCTTAGGACTGAAGTTTCCTGACTATGCCACTTTGGGTAATACTTTTAGGTTTTGCCTTCTTTGCTTGGACTGCTCCACCCATTGGCTCTGAGTGCCAGTGGTTACTCACATTTTAAGGTTCACCTTAAATAATGCATCAGAATATTTTATTACACTCTGATACATGTATCTATGTGTTTTACCTATAAAATCAGTAGATACTTTATACATTTAGTTACCTGTATCTTTTGTCAATAAAAGCACAATAAAGGGTGATGATCAATACATTTTTCTTTAAATGAAAAGGATAGTATAGAAAATGCTAGATTCCTACTAGGCTGTGAATTGTTTTATGAAATTGTTTCACCAACACCCATATACACATGAAGTAAATGTGAACTGCATTGTAAAGAAAAATGTATATTCTACAATGGATCATGGTCAAAAAGTTTTTAGAAACCCACACTAGACTGAAGTTTCTTTAAAAACAGGAAGTGGATCTATACAACTTATCTCTGGCATAGAGCACTTTGTTAGACATGTATCAGTTACTGAAAAGTATTTATTATTAAAATGACAGTCCCTCAAAAAGCGTGACTTCCAGAGCCTCGAGTATTGTCATGGTATAGGACTTGGGCACGTAATTTGATACCACTGTGCATGCATTTCCATCTCTGGTAGACAGAGAAATGTTCACCTAAATATGTCCACATTCTAATCCCTGGAACCTGTAAATATATTACCTCACATGGCAAAAGGAACTTTGCAGGTGGAATTAAGTTAAGGATCTTGGGATAGAAAGATTATCCTACATTATCCAAGTACAACCAATATAATCACAAAGGTTCTGACAAAAGGGAGGCAAGAGGATCAAAGTCAGAGAGCAGTTGTGATTCCAGAGCAGAGATTGTTGTGGATGAGCCGTGAAGTTGGAGGAAGGGGCCATGGGATAAGAAAGGCAGGCAGCCTTTAGAAACTGGAGAAGACAATGAAGTGGATTCTCCCCTAGAGCCTTGAGAAGGAACTAGCCCTGCCAACACCGATTTTTAGCCTATACAATGAATGCAGTTTGGACTTCTAATCTTCAGAACTGTAAGAAAATTAATTTATATTGTTTTTAAGCTGCTAAATATGTGGTAATTTTTTACAGCAAGGTATGAAACTAATACACTATCTCACCCAAAGAACCCTCCCCAACATTTTCAAACTGTGTGAGTCCTCTAATTGCTCTGTTAAACTAAACATTCCATAGATTAACACTAGCTAACTTCCAAAGCAACATTCTCTTTTCTTTAGAGGATCTAGCAATCGGATTTCTTGTTGCTGGTCCTAGTTTCACTAGACCCTATTTTTAACACATATGCTATCTCTTCCTGAAGGACTGGTAGATACCCTCACGAGGAGGGAAGAAAATTTATGTCATTATTTACTCACGTCACATAGCACTTTCTCTTGACTATCAAAAACACCAATTAATATTGATTGATTCTATTTCTATGATTTTGCCTCAAAAGATATTCATATACTCCCAGGCAATGCATGTTTATGAACATGGATATGGACAAACAAAGCTTAGAGTTTTGAATTTAGGAATCTGTGTCTTTGTTATTTTAAAGGATTCTTAATAATACGTCTAACAATTACCATGCATTTAATGCACACATATATGGTGTCTGCTCTCTTTAGTATTTGAATTCTGATGTAATCTGTGGCCATTCTGTCCTCTTAATGCCAAGAAGCTCTTAGTTCTGATCTGTATGGGGAATATTATGTTAAATAAAAAGAAGCACATTCACGAGATAAGCACCACTAATGGAGAAGAATAACAGTAAAATGGATATCCATACATACAAGTGCCATACATATGGAAGAATCCTAGTTTACAGCTTAAAATATCAGTTGGCATTTTTCCAACCACATGTTATGCAGGCTAATATTATGTGAATAATAATATTTTTAAAAATTGCCTGCTTTCTCTTTATTACAAGCTTTATTAATATATGCTTCCAAGTACCCCAAATATCTTATAATTTAATTTTTTTATTATCTGATTGTTTTTATTTGTGTTTATTTTGGTTTTCTTCCCCAGTGTCTCAGAGCCTGTAATTTTGTCTGAGGTATCCATAATCTATCTAGGCCGTTAGTGGGTTCTTATCCCAGAACTGAAAAGCAATGATGAAGGTGAAACTGTACCCCTTAACCTTGAGAAAAGAAAGCTTTTCTTTTCACCTGCAGTCCTTTCCCTATCAGCTAACACAGTCTCTTCCAGGGGCAGATCTGGAAATCTGCCATTTTGAATGTTATACTTGGGGTTACAGTAATTTTCAGTTCTTATGGAGGCATAGCTTAGTGGTACAAGTCTGTATACTTAATGTGTTCATGTGATTCTTGAAAGCCTAAACAACATCCATTTGCTAGGATTTAAGAATAGAATTTGTAATATCTGATTGGTCTTTCTAGTAATAAAGAATTGAATCCTCGCTGTAAAAAGAATATAAAGCATAAAATAATATTTGCTGAAATAAAAGCTTGGTTGACCTTTCAACCTCATATTCAAACTGTGTGAGCCCTCTAATTGCTCTGCTAGCATTTCTGGCATGGGTTATATCAGTACATTATTCCAATATTGTTTGTTGTACTACACTGTCTATATTTACCACTATGTTATTTTTTACATCAATGTACCATGCAGAAAATAAGTAGGAAAGAACAGGTCATTTTTGCAAATGCACTGTAATTTGTTAGCTTCTATGAATTATGTATCAGTCTGCCTGTCGTTTTGTTAGGATTTGTACATAAAGAGAACAAATGCCTCATTAATTTTAAAAACTGCTTCCCTTTCCTTATTCTCTACAATAAGTTTTTAACATAAAAAGCACTGACAGTAACATGAGATCATGGGCAATTAAAACAAAACAAAACAAAACAAAACAGTTATTTAGGTCATAGCCTGGTTTCATGTAAGCACTGAACTCTGATTTAGGAGTTCTGGGTCCTAGTTTAAGCTAGTTACTAACTAGACATCATTCCTAGGACTCAGTTATTCTCCCTTGACCCTCCTTTGCTCATGTGAAAACTAAAATACTAGATTAAGAGACATTTTGTGTTAGAGTGGAAGGCACATGGGCTTTGAAGAAAGATTTTCATTTAAACCCTTTTCTAACACGTATTAGTTGCATGAACTTGAATGAGTATTTTTGTACTTTTTTGAGCATAAATTTACTCAATTGTAAAATATGGTTAATATACATCTTTCACTGAGAAGTAAATAAAAATGAAATATCTGATTATATCCCATATCTGATGGATTTATATTATTCACCATCAGATTTGCTCTTATAATTCTTTCTAGCTTATGCAATGATAATAATGATGACAGCAAACACATATAGCAATTATTATGTGCCAAGTCCTATGCTAAACAATTTACATACATTAAGTCACTTAATTTTCATAACAACCCAATGAAGTAGTAACTAATATTATACCCATTTTGCAAATGAGAAAACTAGGAGCACAAAAGCATAAGTTAATTGGCAGGGCTGAGGTTTGCACACTCAAAATCTGGATCTAGAGTCCATGCTCTTAATTATTATGTTATGTGGGCCACCACGAAACAGTGCTGTCTACCATATATTATGATAAACATTGTTCTTAAATTTAATTATACACTCTATATTAGAAATACAGTTTGAATAGATGTCAAGAGACCTAGCTTTTGCAGAAATAGAGACACAGACGTAGAGAATGTACATTTAGATACCAGCAGGGGAAGAGTTGGGTGGGATGAATTGGGAAATTGGGAGTGACATATATATACACTACTGTGCATAAAATAGATAACTAATCAGAACCTATTGTATAGCACAGAGAACTCTACTCAATGTTCTGTGGTGACCTATATGGGAAGGAAGTCCAAAAAAGAGGGAATATATGTATACGAATAGCTGATTCATTTTGCTGTACAGCAGAAACTAACACAACATTGTAAAGCAACTATACTCCAATAAAAGTTAATTAAAAAAAAAGAGACCTAGCTTTTGGATTCAGCTTGTCAACCACCAGCTGTAACAATGAAACTACTCTGACCCTCTGACCCACTTTTTCCATTTGTAAGTCATAATATTTACCCACTCAACTTCATAATTCTATTTAAATAAAATGAGAAAGATGATATGTAAAGTGATTTTGTGAATTTTAAAGCAGTATCCAAATAATGAATTTTGTATCTGTAACCATGAAATCAAAGTTATACAACTCAGACAATAAGTAAATAAATAAATAAGTAGCCCTCATTTCCTCCTTAATTATTGTAACCCTATCAGTAACACTCATACAGACAAGTTGACTACATAAGAGTGAGAGATATGAACATGTATTTAACATCTAGATTTTTTGGAACCATGTTTGTGTCATCTCACTTAATGATCATTAGAATGTTGCCAGGTCTATAACATTGATCTAGACAAGATTATTTGCCAAAGTTAGTCAGCTGGGAAGGGAAAAGATCCATGCTCTTTACACAAACAACCTTTTACCCTTCTGGGGCAGAATTAGGAAATGACTATGGTGTTGAACTTAACTTTGGGAAAACCTTTCAAGAACAAACTGGAACAAAATTTTGCCCATTAAAGTTGGGTTGACTATTTTTTCATAAAATACTTTTTAGAGGAGTTGGATGTTTCTTATTTTGCATCATGAGCAATAATAAAACAAAACAAAATTCAAAGAGGAAAATATATTTTTTAAACATTTTATAAATTTTTGGCATGTTTCTAACCCAGAAATTTTGTGGACTTAGTTTCTCAGCACTTCCCAACATATATGGCATGTTGTTTGACACTTACTATTAAAATAAAAGGAAGCACATCTAGGAGGAAGGAGAGGTAGAGGGAACAGAGTAAGAATGAGAAGGAAAAAACAATTAGATGAAATGTAAAGAATAAAAGAGAGAAAATATGTAAGTGAACAAAACAGTTGAAGCTGGGGCAAAAAACTTACTTTTCTTTTGATTTTTTTTCAGAAGTTTAAAATGCTTTTAGTCTTTAAAACTGTCTGACTGTGGAAGTGGTAAGGATAGGGACAAGTTGTATGTAAGACTCATTTTCCCTTTATCCCTCATTGTTAAGAAGTTTTGATAACTTGATGAAAGTTTAAATAGTGGATTTCTTGCTCAGGGACTTGTACTTCAAAGAATGTATGAGGATAATGACCGCATACGAGAAAGAAACTGTGTGACATTATGGAAAAATAGAATCAATTGATTCTTTTGAATGTATTGATACAGTCCTTGTTTCAACCTAATTGTTGCTTCTTAATTGATTTTTATTAGAACTATAAATTAGTGAAAAATATCAAGCTACATTTTGGATCCAATTTGTAGTTCCAGGGACTGCCATAAAAAGTGGCCACCCACTTTATGAAAATGCTCTAACACAGCCAAAAATAAAATTAATTAATTAATTAATTTTTTAAAAAAGGACTTCCCTGGGGGTGCAGTGGTTAGGAATCCACCTGCCAATGCAGGCAACATTGGTTTGATCCCTGCTCCGTGCCACGGAGCCCATGAGCCACAACTACTGAGCCTGTGCTCTAGAGCCTGCAAGCCACAACTACTGAGCCTGCACGCCACAACTACTGAAACCCATGTGCCTAGAGCCTGTGCTCTGCAACAAGAGAAGCCACCACAGTGAGAAGCACGCGCACCGCAACAAAGAGTAGCTCCCACTCACCACAACTAGAGAAAGCCCGCGTGCAGCAATGAAGACCCAATGCAGCCAAAAATAAATTTAATTAATTAATCAATTATTTTAAATGCTCATATTCATTAGTTTTGGCAAAAAAAAATGTTCTGAGACACCTCAGGATCACTAGCAAATGCATGAGGTCTGGTATTAAGTATAATTTAAAATGTAAGAGCTATAATCAAGGAAGGAACTAAAAGGCATAAATAAAGAATTTGGGAAAATTGAAATCTAAAATTATGAGTACATGACACCTAGATGAGTAAAAACTGGCTTGTTCGACCTACATCTGCACATAGGTCATCCCAGAAACATCAGGTCTGGATCTCTGACATGTAGACTAATTCAAGAACATACTTGGTTGTGGACTGCATTGTTTAAGAGTGCCTTGAATACTAGTTGGTTGCATCATGTGACATCGCCAATACTTGACAAATTTTGACCAGCAAAATAGTCAGTTCCGTACTCCACATACTGGATAGGGTTAAGTATGCATATAGAGAGTATCTTTGATTCTAGCTTGGGGAGGATGGGAAGGCAGAGACAAAAACAGCCAACACTTACTCAGAATAGAAAGGAAGATATATAATCCAAGAAAAGGTGAACTACATTCCTATTATATAAAAAAGAAACAATTCAATCTGAGGATTTTTTTATATAACAATAAAACTAAAATCATGACACTTGAAACACCATTACTGAGGTTTCACTGAAACTATGTCGACCGCAGCATGTTTTTCAGAAGGAATGATTAGTTATCATGGTTTATTTAATTAAGTCTGTTCTCCTGACAAAAATGTGTACATTTTAATTTAATTTTAGATAGCTGGCCTATAGGAACCAGAAAAGAGAATGTAATTGTTTGTGGTAATAGTAAGTGACCAGAAGTAACCATCTGCAAAGACACACTTTTGCCTAAGGAAATGTGCCTTGGGAAGATAGCACAGCATGTCCAATCCCATTGCAGGACTTAGGATCAAGGGTTTGCTTTCTTTCAGAGTTTTGTCCTACTTAAAATGTGTAATTGAAGAGACCAGCTGCCAAGTTATGAGGCCCAGTAGAGTAATTATACCACTCAACCAAAATATTTGTTAGCACTAGGAATGACTTCTAGTTTTAATCTTCCAAAAGGATGCTAAACTATGGTTTATGGAAAACATGAAAAATATTATACAAGGAAAACATGCCACTCTATCACAGACATAATAAATGGGTTAATTTGTACTTTGAAAGCTTCCTGCAGCACATTCTGCATTGCCTTGAATCCCAACCATCTTTGCATATCAGCTTTGGAAGCTCTCAGGGCTATGGCCATTTGTTCAGATTAGGTCTGTCTTTAGTAGATAAGTCAATCAGGTAATTTGAAGTGTAAGGGGAAAATGTAGTGCTTTTGATGGTCTGAAAGTAGAAAATATCCCTTGCCCAATTAATTAATGCCTTTCTTTTAAATTTCCTATTTGAGTTTTGTCTTAGGTTCTCACACATGTGGACTCCAGTGGGCAGTTCAGTGTTTTTCCCGCTTGTGTTTGGAAAGAAGTACATCTCTGGAGAAAGCTATACCTTTTGCTAAATGAATATCATGTAAAACTTTATGTCTGAGATGCAAGTATACTAGTTTAGACTGTGGTCTTGGGGCAATCATACTTGGGTTGCAGTTTCCCAGTTCTTTTTGCTAGTTGTCTAAACTCTCTAAACCATAATTCATTCCCTTGAGAGATTAACAATAAGTAACACCTTCATAGAATTTTTATGAAGAATAAATGAGATTATTACTATAAAGTGAATATAGTACCTGGCCCATAGAAATTTGTGTTGTTGTTATTTAGGTTTATCAGGGCTATTCTCTTACTTCCAGAAGGACAAAGTGAACTCTCCCAGAGGGAGAAACAAAGAAAGGTTGAACAGAACTTTTAATGATTGAGAATTTATCTCAAATGAGCTATATTAAACTGATATGAGTGTTTAAATCAGAGGAAATGGAGTTTTAGTCAGTTGGGCAACAGGTTTTCATACTACTCCATGAAACAGTGGGAAGAATAGATGAGTTATAGAGCATCAAGTTTTATATTATTAGCACATCTAAGCTTGTCACTGTTTAAATCTGTGTTCTCTCTTTTCACATAAAGGGTATTTTGTGTCATTGATTTAGAAAATATTTACAGACATTTCTGTATGTTTACTTGATAATTCTTGTGCAATAAGAAGTAAGCTCAAATGTGATCTCTGAAGTTACTTTCTAGGTAGAGAAAAAGACAAGTACACATTTTCCCAACAAAATTAAAGTATAAATGGAGAGGCTTCCCTGGTGGCGCAGTGGTTGAGAGTCCGCCTGCCAGTGCAGGGGATGTGGGTTCATGCCCCGGTCCGGGCTATGTCAGTTTGGATCCTTCAGGGAACAAACACTGAGACAAAGTTAAGTGCACAAGAGTTTTTTCTCGGGGGGTGGGGGGACAGAGATAATGCCTGTGAAAGATAAAGTGTGAGAAAACAGGATTGAGCAGGGAAACCCCGCAGATTATGAAGAAGATTAGACACCTGTGGAAGGAAAGAGAAGAGAAAGAAAAATTGAGCAAGAAGAGCCTCACACTGTAATTCAGATCTGGCAAAGTCTCAGCCAAACCAATGGAGAACTCCCAAGCAGACTGCCTATTAGAGGGGTCCCACGTTGATCAGAAATGGCCAAGGCATAGTCATTCTGTCATGCTTAGACACTGGTTGGAGTTTCCCAGGAAGAGCATGGCATTGACTCTTAATGCTGTGGTGGATACTAAATGTGCTGTAGTTGGAAGCTACCAACTTCTCTCTTTACAGCTGGAGAGCAAGTTCTATCTTGAAAGGAGATCTGAGCAGCACACCTCTGTCGCTGCCACAGGAAGCAACATCACTGCTTTTCTGAACAGGGGAAAATTAAAGAAGGAATTCAAGCTTAAAACCTGTTTCAACTCTAATAAAAGCCATTTATAATTATCCATTACTTTATGATTTTCAAATCACTTTCATATTCATGGCTCTAGCTTCATCATAAAATTATTTGTTGCCCAAGTGTTTAAAAGTAAACACATCAGTCTGAGGTTGCTCTGTGACTCTGTTCTAAATTTCCCAGAAGGGAGGATGACAATGCTGGGAGATGGCTATATCTTCTTATTCAAGAGTATTGCTTTGCTGTCTCCCTTATCAAATTGGACTATCCTGAAGATTCCTTTTATATGAATTATATATACAAGCAAATTTATGCTGGAAGGTAATTTAGAAATTGCCTAATCTATGTTCTTTTAAAAAGCATTATGTTTTCTCTCTTTCACCTTATAATCAAAAGGTCTATTTTGTGGTTGAAAGTAATTTTAAAGGTTATCTAAAATATCCATTCATTCATCATTTAATCATTCATTTATTGGGGTCTGGTATGCATCAGATAGTGTGCTAGAAACTCGAGGTAAAATGAGGAAAAATAGTACACAGCCTCTGACTTCTAGTAATATTTTTACACTTTAGTTTGTGTAATAATTATTGTGGAATCTGTTAAAATGAAGATTCCTGGGCCTCAAGTCCAGAGATTTTATTTAGAAAATCTGAGCTCTGACCCATGAATCTGTAATTTTTAGAAGCATTGGAAGGAATTTTGATGAATGTAGCTCTCAGAGATGTTAAAAGATAAACCGAGGTGTATTAAAATTTTTAAGAGTTTGTTTGAGCAAAAATAGATTCAAATCAGGCAGTGAGAAACCAGAAGTGGTTAGAAGTGCTCCCCCATAGGGAAAAGACTTATATAGAGAAAATTTGGAAGCAAAGCATGGAAATTATTGATTGGCTATAGCTTATAGCCTAGGCAGCTGTTTGAGATTGGGTCCTTATAAGGGGGAGGTGATTGAGTCAGAAGAGAAAATGTTTGGCGACAGAAGCTGAGAGTCAGAGTCAGAGAGGGATTTGAAAAATCTAGACTGCTGGCTTTGAGGGTGGAAGGGGGAACCAGGAGCCAAGATTACAAGTGACCCCTAAAAGCTGGGAAAGAAAAGGAAATAGATTCTCCCCCTATAACCTCTAGAGGGCATATACCCTTGCCAACACCTTGATTTTGGCACAGTGAAACCCATTTCAGATTTGTGACCTCTAGAACTGTAAGATAATAACTTTTGTGTTGTTTTAAACCACTGAGTTTGTCATAATTTGTTAAAGTAGCAATAAGAAACCAATATACTATATAAGAGAAACATATATATAAAGCAGAATGGGGCAATGGAGAAGGGAATTCTCAAGTCTGATTTCAAAGAACTCAAAAAACTTATGTTTTGCATGTGTGGGATGAATGAAATGAAGAAATTTCAAAATCAGTAAATTGAAAATGTTAAATCTTGGGGAAGTTCCAGGAAATAGTGCAAACACATTCCAGATAGAGGAAAATTTTGCAAAAGATGGAGAGAACAAGCAGGGCACTTTTGGAGAATTGTAAATAATTTGATTAGCAGAGGCATGGTATACATGCAAATAAGGCAGGAAAAGTAGACAGAGGTCAAATTAAGAAAGATGTGAATAATGTGTTATGCATTTTTCTTTTATCATTAAGTGGATGGAATTAAAAGATTTTAAACATCAGCACAACAGGATCATAGTGCTATAATTATAGACTCTGGAAGCCATCTGGACAATGACTGAAATAGATTAAATTCTGCTGGAGCTTTCTAGGTGAAAAATGTAGAGCATCTAAGATATCCTTTATGAAGATTGAGAGAAACAGGTTAAATTTACACCTTCCCAGACACTAGGAACTGAAAAGATCATGATGCACCATTCCTCTACCGATACGTAAGAAAAAAGCCACCCATTCTCAACTATAAAGTACAAAACTTACTTTCATGCTGAATTTTAACTTTCTAGGCTTTCTGATTGCGAAGTTCTGGGCACATCGATCATCCCTGAACTTTGCTCTGTGTGTGTGTACATGGACACACACACATACAGGCATGCATGCTTGACATGTATACACATTTGGTTTTAACTGTTGCTTTAAAGATAGTCTGCCTGTTGGATAAGAAGTAACAGAAAATATTTAGAATTGTCAGAGTTGGGAAAACAGCTTTTGAATGTGAAGAACTAAAGGAAAGCTGGGAATCAAAAATAAATTTTAGGTTTCAGTTTTAAGTGATTAGAGGATATTGGTGCTATTAAGATCATAAATAGAAGACGGTTCTTTGGGGTACAAGCCCACCATCTTTTGTTACTGAGTCTAAGCTTGTAGTGCAGCGAGCAGTACAAGCTTAGACTAGGCAACAAATTTTGGCAAAGCCAGCCAGGAGCCTTGCTGCTCATAGCCAGCCAGCCCTGGGTGGGGAATTTTCAGGTAAGGCCCTAGCAGCTGCCAGGACCACTTGTCATGAGGATCTGCCCTCCAAAATTCCCCAAATCAGCACCAGCTGCCCCAGCACTTGGCAGCTGGAGCAAGGAATTGGCTTCTGGGAGCTGTCAGGCTCCGTATAGTAGGGTAAGTCACTCCAGTATGTATAGCCGGGAACTTTATTTATTCTCCGTTTAGGGCTTTTTCTCTGGAATAAGCCAGTTTGTCTTGTGGGGTACCCTGTTGGAAAGAGGAAAGAGTTATTGGACTTCTACCCGATTTCTGAACCAGTTCGTTGGTTTCTTTGGATGCTAGCATTTGTTTGTGTTTTGTTTGTCTTGAAAAAGGGTGACTGTTTCAACTATCCCTAAAGAAAGCCCTCTGAGGCACATTTTGGATAAGGGATCTGATTAGAGCTATGACCCCATGGATGAGAGGAAGATGATATCTTATTGTAATAATGTGTAGCTACAATACCTGTTGAGCTCTCTACAGGGTTTTTTTTTTTTATTATTATTATTTTACATCTTTATTGGAGTATAATTGCTTTACAATGGTGTGTTAGTTTCTGCTTTATAACAAAGTGAATCAGTTATACATATACATATGTTCCCATATCTCTTCCCTCTTGCGTCTCCCTCCCTCCCACCCTCCCTATCCCACCCCTCTAGGTGGTCACAAAGCACCAAGCTATCTCCCTGTGTTATGAGGCTGCTTCCCACTAGCTATCTATTTTACGTTTGGTAGTGTACATATGTCCATGGCACTCTCTCACTTTGTCACAGCTTACCCTTCCCCCTCCCCATATCCTCAAGTCCATTCTGTAGTAGGTCTGTGTCTTTATTCCCGTCTTACCCCTAGGTTCTTCATGACATTTTTTTTCCTTAGATTCCATATATATATGTTAGCATACAGTATTTGTCTTTCTCTTTCTGACTTATTTCACTCCATATGACAGACTCTAGGTCCATCCACCTCACTACAAATAACTCAATTTCGTTTCTTTTTATGGCTGAGTAATATTCCATTGTATATATATGCCACATCTTCTTTGTCCATTCATCCGATGATGGACACTTAGGTTGCTTCCATATCCTGGCTATTGTAAATAGAGCTGCAATGAACATTTTGGTACATGACTCTTTTAGAATTATGGTTTTCTCAGGGTACATGCCCAGTAGTGGGATTGCTGGGTCATATGGTAGTTGTATTTGTAGTTTTTTAAGGAACCTCCATACTCTTCTCCATAGTGGCTGTACCATTTCACATTCCCACCAGCAGTGCAAGAGTGTTCCCTTTTGTCCACACCCTCTCCAGCATTTATTGTTTGTAGATTTTTTGATGATGGCCATTTTGACCGGTGTGAGATGATATCTCATTGTAGTTTTGATTTGCATTTCTCTAATGATTAATGATGTTGAGCATTCTTTCATGTGTTTGTTGGTAATCTGTATTTCTTCTTTGGAGAAGTGCCTCTTTAGGTCTTCTGCCCATTTTTGGATTGCGTTGTTTGTTTTTTTGTTATTGAGCTGCATGAGCTGCTTGTAAATTTTGGAGATTAATCTTTTGTTAGTTGCTTCACTTGCAAATATTTTCTCCCATTCTGAGGGTTGTCTTTTGGTCTTGTTTATGGTTTCCTTTGCTGTGCAAAAGCTTTGCAGTTTCATTAGGTCCCATTTGTTTATTTTTGTTTTTATTTCCATTTCTCTAGGAGGTGGGTCAAAAAGGATCTTGCTGTGATTTATGTCATGGAGTGTTCTGCCTATGTTTTCCTCTAAGAGTTTGATAGTTTCTGGCCTTACGTTTAGGTCTTTAATCCATTTTGAGCTTATTTTTGTGTATGGTGTTAGGGAGTGTTCTAATTTCATTTTTTTACATGTACCTGTCCAGTTTTCCCAGCACCACTTATTGAAGAGGCTGTCCTTTCTCCACTGTACATTCCTGCCTCCTTTATCAAAGATAAGGTGACCATATGTGGGTGGGTTTATCTCTGGGCTTTCTATCCTGTTCCATTGATCTATATTTCTGTTTTTGTGCCAATACCATACTGTCTTAATTACTGTAGCTTTGTAGTATAGTCTGAGGTCAGGGAGCCTGATTCCTCCAGCTCCGTTTTTCGTTCTCCAGATTGCTTTGGCTATTCGGGGTCTTTTGTGTTTCCATACAAATTGTGAAATTTTTTGTTCTAGTTCTCTACAGGGGGTTTAGAAGGGGTTATCTTGGGACCCTGTGCACCGTGTACTGCTACTTTTGCTGTGTTAATTACATCTTTTATGGTCTCCTGTGTCGCTGGTGTATGTAAAACCCCAAGACCAAACTTGAGGGTCTTATTTAGGATTTTCTGTCTGTTCTTTGGGTTTTTTGTGTGGTACTGTTTCTCTATTTATAGCCAAATCAGTTTTGTGATACTTAAAACTTTTACTGATATCAAATGGGGGAAAGGAACAGAAAAAAAACCAGTCTGTTCTTGTCCAAGAGTGGGACATTCCAAGGAAGAAGAGTTCTGTTTGGTTCCTGAAATCACCAAAAGATACAGATAGAAATAGAAGTGTCCATAAATATTAGTAAAAAGGGTTTAACTATGTAGACAGGTGACCTTGATTTGTCCCATCTACCAAAGCCTAATTTGAATCCAACCTTTTATAACTGATGGGTTTTACATTGTTGTACCTGATTCATGGCTAAAATTTTGGAATGGGAACTATGTCCTTGTTTGTATGTTTGTACATGTGTTTTAGATGTGTGGCATTGCCAAAATTAATTTGTAAAAGAGCTCTATTTAATTGCCTTAAAGAAAGTTAAGTACTTATTGATATATAAATACTCAAATATAAAAGAAACTGGCCAGAATGAGTTTCAGGTTCATGTGATCTAGGAAATACTCAGTATTGAATTAAATACTGGTATCTGGTGTTAAAGTTAGCTTAAGCTTGTTTTGATACAGATAATGTCTTTAGAGTCATCAACATTAAGTATAATACTTTTATTGTACCTAAGTTTACTAGAAATCAAATAATACCTTATTATTCCCATTACAAAGTTTGTCAGCATGAAAAATAACAATGTGACAAAGCTTTTAAGTAAATATAATAGAGGTAAATGAGGTAAGGAGTTTTGGGGGTAAACCTTAGGGAATAATGTTTTAGGAATGTCAATCTAGATTTGTCTCCAGATTTTCATAACTTGAAACTAAACTAAGTTCCAAGATAAGATTGGACTTAATTAAGAAAATAAATCTTAAAGGTAAAGTGGTATAAAATCTGAATTTGGTTCTCTAAGAGGACAAAGTTTTCTTAAAATATTGAACTGCTTTTGGTTAATTGTGAGTTTAAGTGATCTGTATTTGCCATTAAGATCTTTTATTATCACTGGTTAAAACTTTTTGATAGTTTTGACAAACGTCCCAAAGACCAAGTTCTAAGTGGGGTTAATTTGACCTCTGGCTAACTTTCTGGTTTTCCGGAAGGTCCCTGGAACACCTCAAATTATTTGTTTTCTCTTCATCTCAGAGAGAGGAATATTAAACTAGGTGGGCTTATTTGGTGTGTTGAATTGCATGGGAGGCACTGTCAAATGAGTGATGATAAAACTTCTTAGACTGTATCATATGGGTAAACATTATTAATATGCATATTCTAGAAATTATATGCATCTCCTAAAATTCTGGTATATCCTGGTAAATGATATCAGTCATAATTTTAGTAATTATCTTAAATTGTTTGTCACAGCAGTAGTCAAGTTTTTGTTCAATTGCATTGCAATCCCAGTTGGCTAATGCCAAAGTAAAAAGGCATCCTTTTCATGGTTAGATGATCAATTGCTGTCTATGGTTTTACAGTGGCTTTTGAATGACTCTATAGCTATTTTGTGAAAAAGCAGGGAAGAATGATGAAATCCTTTATGTGCAAGCATTTGTACTATTATCAAGGAAATAAGAAAAGGAAAGGAAGGGAATGAGAGTGAGGATATGTTGCTTCAGACCTTAACACCTCTGGCTGAGCTAGCTGTCCCAGCCACTCTGGCCATTATGCCAATATATCCACCCCTTCCACCACCATCTGTTCCTATCCAGACCCAATTCGTGACACTGGGGCTCAGGACTTGCCCTTCTGTGTTAGTTTCTGGGCCACAGGGACTTGGTCTGGTATCACCATCTAAGACCTGACAGGGCGCCCGGTTTGGGCTGGGTGCCACTTCCAGAGCAGGGCAATTTCCCTTATGCCACTATCCTGTAGGGGGCCTAAATGCAAACGAACAGCCGGCTGGGTTTCTCAGACTTGTTTAATTGGAAAGATCACATCCCTCATAAGATTGCAACTCTCCTTATAGGGAGGATCCTCAACACCTGAGGCCCACTTGGCAGCACCCACAGCTGAACCAAATTGGGACCCCAGTGAGGGAAGAAGGTCCTTATTAGAGTACTACTTATTAAAACATCTTGGCAGGGCTTTGAAAAGGGAAACCAAAGCACAAGAGTTAGAAAAATATTCAAGAACAGCAAGAAATTCAGCAAAACAAATAAAGACCTCTCTGAATTTTTGGAAAGGATTTCAGACCTACAGATGTCACACTAACGCAGATCCCAAGGCCCCTGAAAATATTAGAATGGTAAATTTGACCTTTTTGGGCAAAGTGCCTCAGCTATCAGGAGAAAGTTGCAAAAATAAGATGGTACATTTGGATTGAACCCTTCTCAATTGGTAGATGTTGCTTTTAAAGTATTCAACAGAGGAAAACAACAGAAGAAAAAAGATGCAAAATGAAACTCCACTTTTTTGGAAGCAGCATTGGATTCCCAGAAGATGAGTAACGTGAAGAGAAGTAAACTGCCACTGGGGAAGGAAAAATGCTTACTGTAAGGAGGAGGGATGCTGGAAAACAGATTGCCCTAGGCTAAAACAGAAGAAGAACAATAAAAGATGAGAGCCTTTTATATAGTAGAAAGAGAGGAACATTGAACAAAGAGGCCCAGGGGCTCCCTTTGACTTGAGGCACCTAATTCTGCACAGGAGCCCCAGGTAAAATTGACAGTGGGGAATGAGCTGATTAACTTTCTGATAGACTTCACCGTGCAGTTTTTCACCAGAATAGTTTGACATCAGAGTCCCACCAGAATGCTTTAAGCCTACAGATGAGCTCATGAAAATCCCAGAAAAGGAGAGAGAGCTCTTTCCCCCAAGGTCTTAAAAATAACCCAAAGACTGCTGTCAGAACTCCTCAGATGAAGACTCAACACAGAGGAACCTGCCCCACTGCAGACTGAAATAGACTTTACTCAAATGCCTCGAACAGCAAGAAATTTCAGATAACCCGCTAATGTTTGTGTGGACAGTTTTTCAGGATGGGTGGAAGCATATTCCATGGACAGACAATCTCTGAAGTGGTTAAAGCCTTCCTTAGGGAAATTATCCCTTGATTTGAATTAAGGCATTTAGAACAACATTCATCCTGAAGACCACAATCAACAGGAAAATCCAAGAAAATGAATCATACATTAAAAAGGAACATCACTTGAAATATGTTGAGACATTTAACTTGGGATAAGGCCTTGCCAGTTGCCCAGCTACGGATCAGTGGCTCCCAGAAGCAGGATTAAATTAAGCCCCTTTAAAATATGGTATTGTAGGCCATGACAGGTGTCTGCCTAGGTAGGAGAATCTATAAATGCTAAGCAGTTGCCAATTATATTAAACTTCGGGCACTATACTATACTTCCAACAGGTCTGCCTATCCAACTGAAGTAGTTGGTAATTACATTGTAGCTGGAGAAGGGGCAACCAATTTGTTTAATTTTGTCCAAATAATAGCACAGGAATTTAGTATATGTATTGGGAACTGGAACCAAAACCCCATGTTTGATAACGAATTAGATAACAATGTGCTAAGAGATTTCATCAGGTTCAAATAGTTGTAGATAAAAAGGACTGACTAAAGATTCTAAGGAATATTCATCACCTCCTTTTGGCAGAATGGTCTTTGTTCCTTTTCCCACAAGGTTGTGGAGTGGACATTGACAGTGGAGCATTGTAATAGGGAAGAACCTTTTGTATTCTATTACAAGTTAATCACTAAAGGGATGTTGCCTATAAGCTTAAATTATACATAATGGCTCATCTCTTGGAACCCTGCTTCCCAGGTAATGAGCATTAAGCTAAAATTCCTGTGAGCTAAACAAAGGTAACATCCTGACCAGGACCACCTGTGAATGACTGCAGGGAGAAAGAAATTAACACATTCCCCTCTGGAGGCTGATGGGAACCAGGAAGTGTTTGACTTTACTCCCTCCTCTTTTAGTAAAAAAGGAGCCTGAATTCTAAATCAGACAAGATGGTTCATTGGAGCACAAACCCACCATTTTCTCAGTTTGCTTGTTTTCTGAATAAAGTCATTATTCCTTGTCCCACTGTCCCTAAAAAAGATCATAAATAGAGGTTAGAGATGTTTTTCTTTTCTTTTGTTTCATTTTCTTATTTAGAGGTACACCAGGTCAAATAAGAATCAGATTAAAGATTGCCCACTAGATTTTTGAGTTAGAATTATAATTCAATGAAAACACTTTTAGTGGAAGGGTGAGAAAAGTCATATTGCATTGAACTGAGGAAAAATGGAGGTAAATTGAGGTGATAAGGTCTACCTTGAGAGAGGTAGAGATTGACCTTGAAGAGACAGATTAACAGCAGAGTGCCAAAGAAGAGGGAGGTAAGGAAGTAGGCATGCCAGTAAGTCATTTCTATTGTTTTTGTTCCAGCCTGTCAGGCAGCAGAGATGATAGAGGTGAAGAAGGTGAAAGACAGAGAGGTTGTGAAGCATTGGCAAGGTCATAACATAGAAAATTTGTCAATTTTATTTTTTATTTTTTTGGTAATAAATCCCAACTAAGGAAAAATGTATCCTTGGGGTAAGAAGATAAAATATCCTCTTTTATAGCCAAGTACTACTCCAGATACACTCTATGCCTTACTATATCTCCCAACTACCACACACACATGAAAATGAAGATGAATATGTTGAAAAAAATCATGCAAAACAAATAGGAAAGTAAGTGAAAGTAACTTATTATAGAGAAGATGATAAATGTGGGAGAGAAAAAAGAGGTGATCCAACATTTACATATTTGTCCCTGAATAGAAAATGTGAAACAGAAAAAAAAATGGTAAAATATCCCTTGGAGAAAAGTTTTCTTGACTTAAAGAAAGACAGGAAAATAAACACTAAACTAAAACTTACAGTAAAGCATATCTTAATATAATGAATAAACTTCATTAATGGAGGAAAAGCATATTTTTTAAAAGTTAATTATAATAAAGAAGAAAAATTGTTCTAAATTTCTTCACAATAGCATTCAATATCAAATGTTAGTAGAAAATAATATGCAGTGTTTTGATGTAGATAGTGATCCTGTGATTTTTCATCTATTGAAGATGTTCTTCAAGATGGCAGATAATATTCTTAAACATCTAATAATTCAGCATATAAAGTACCCATGAGCCTATTTTAAAAATCAGGCTAATAATTAATAAAAATTAAAAACTCAAGAATGAAGAAGCAAATCTTGGTGGCAACTATTTGTTTCTTTAAATATATAACAAAGAAAAAACTAGAAGAATTATGGCAAAAGAACTGAATATAAATGTTGGGATGTCAGACATCGTAAAATCAGTAATATAAATGTTAAAATTCTAGTGAAAGTGGAATTTAGAAAATAGGTAAGTGTACTAATGCCCTGATCATTTAGAAGAAGAAATAGAAACTGTCTAGTGTGGAAAGATGTAATTAAAATTAGGGGAAAATTATAATATTAATTTTTTAAAAGATAGTTTCTTCTTTAAAATGAAGAAAATATTATTTTCTTTATTTTAAATTTCTCTAATTTTGCAGTACTTAATATTTCCATTCATGAAAATAAATCCAAAGTACAGCATTTTTTCCAGGTAAACTTGTTCCTTTTTCTTGTTGAAATACTAAAAAAAAACATTTATTTTTATTTGAAAAATGTCAGTTATAGTATAATTTTATTTTCTAAAACTATCACTATTTTTAACTTACTTTAAACACACACACACACCCCCAGTTTTTCTGGGAACATTATCATCAAATATTACCTTTGATGAGTTGTGGGATTTGGGAAATTTACCTCAGTATTGCTTAAAGCCTTTATAGTTAACATATGTTAGTTTTAGAAGAAAAAGTATAGCTATTCTTAACAAGATATATAAAACTTTTGTGAAATAATCTAGTTCATTGCCTAAATTATTATATACTAATTATTAATTTCCCTTTCCATTCTCTCAATTCTATGGTCTTTAATCTCTTCTACCCCTTTTACTTTATTTTTTCTGGTTTTTCATTTTCATTTTCTCTGTTCCTTTGATGTCTTCTCTCTTTGAGGTTTCTAGGCTTGTATACATATACTTATGTCTCCCCTATCTAAATAAAAATGACTGATACACAGTAGACACTAAATATATGTTTATTGCACTGAACTTCCCCCGAGGACTGGGACTGCACAAGGCTTTTTTTTCTTTTTGTTCCCTGTACATCTCTGAATCCCCATAATTGTTTTCCCCAGAAACAACATTTACTGAAATAATGCCATACCGCAACTTTAAATTTTATTAATTTCTGAATGGTATTTTTATTTCATACTTTTTCATACATTTTAAACAACTTGGGTAATTATGTGTGTGTGAAGAGTGGGATAAAGATAAAGTGAGAAAGATAGTTTTAGGGAGTAAGATTATATAATTTCATACTTCTGTTCTTCCTAATATTTTTCAGCATCATGACCAATACTGTAGTAAAGAGCCACAACCCTCTACTGTCCTTAATGTTGAAGCCATATTGAGAATACTATGATTTTTACTGAATACAATCTGGATTCAAGATCTTTTATTAAGCCTTATCTCACTGGCTTTCCAGTGAAAACTTACCATCTTGAGTCCTCGTCCCTGAATGGCTCCACCTAACTATAGGCAAGTGGAATGCAGTAACTAGAATTTTGTATTCTCGAGATTCAAAAAAATTTGATGGTTAAAGGCAATAGGTACTCTTCTATAGGTAATAATGAGTAATGTATATGTATGAAAATAGACACAAATGCATATGTGTAATTTTCTGTTAGAACTAGGAGGTCTGATATTCAAGACACAAATGAATGGAGATTCACATCCTGCGTGCTTCTATAACAGCTGTCTTATGTTTATCACTGCATTTATTGTATCCCAAACTACATCGTGAGACTTCTGAAGCCTTGGGCTGTGTTTTATTTATTTCTGAATTTCTAGCACCAAACACATTTCTATGTATATATCAGACTCAGATGCTTGGTAAATATTTGTAGAACATACATAAACAAATGAATAAATCAATGAATGAATGAGTGAATTCATCCACAGAAATCTCCCCAATCTACAAATTTTGTGGCTAGTCCCCTGCTTCATCAAGTCAGCTTTGCAATGGTTGTAGCCCTATCATCTGTTTTGGTGCTTGAGTATATCCCTTTTCCTTCATCAGAGCTTGGACTGAATAAATGGTCTTTCAATTTTTTAGCTTTAATTCAGGACTCCTTATGAACTGGTCACAGGTAGCCACAGTAACTGCACTTTCCCATACATAAAAAGAATGCTTTCCAGATAGTGATGGTGAAACTATTATTTTTTTGAAAAAGGCAACCTCGGATAAAAATTAATTAATATTTATCATTTATAATTCATAATGCAATTTATAATATTTATAATTAATATTTATATAAATCACAAAATATGATTGTCTCACTAAAGAAATTTTTTGAATGTTCTGATTTTACTAGATTTCATTGAGTTCTGTCTTTAACTCTTTTAAATAATTCCATTACCAATTGTTCAAGCAACTTTATGATGAAAAAAGTCCCATTGGTAAACTAAACTAAAATTAAGTACATAATTGAGTGTTTTTTCTCATCTCATACCTCTGTTGTATTTATTCCTGAAAAATGTAATGTTCATACCTGTTTATTTGAAAGACTAGCAAATCGAAATTCAGCAGTCACTGAAGCATATTGTTTTACAGTGAGTCAGAAGATAAAATAAGTCTTCATATTAAAATTTTCAATTAGGTCCATAATTATGAAAAAGAAACTTTAAATGATTTTAAAAGTTTTGATTCCAAAACTGTTCTATGAATTTCTTAATTCACCATAACTCACAATTCACCCATACTGTAATTTTACAACCCACACTGCAATTTAACAGTGATTTTATATTATATATATATTTTTATATACATATACATACATATATTTGCTTTTATTAAACAAATAAGATCATATTCTACTCAGAACTTTTTGTGTTGATCAGAACTTTAAAAGAAAACAAAGATGTTATTAGCAGACTTATGATGGTGAATTAAAATACTATTTGATCCTTTTTCAACATTATCATCTCAGTATAAAAACTGAAAATTCTTTGAGTCTGGGTGTGATTTACAAATATCTATGTGACTAAATAATCAATAAAAAGCAACAAAAATTTTCAGCTTGCTGGATGTGTAATTTAGTCATGTTCCACTAGAATAAACACAGTTCTTATCTCCATGAGGAAATGTAACCATGTGCATTACTCTAGACCAAGCATTAGTCTCCTTCTGTTGGCAAAATGAATTGGAAACATGTACACGAACAGACTGTAGATTACCTGTAGCCATGGGATTTCCTTTCTTCTTTCCAGACAGGCTACAAGGCTAGCCACTCTATTATGAAGCCATACTTAAGACACCAAGGTTACACCTAAAGCAAAGAATGAAAGCCATCCTAACACAGAGTATTTTTATTGAAGTGATGTAAGCTTCTGATTTAGTTAGAAATTCTAAGTACACTGTGATTTAGAAACTGTTGGAAGAGTAATCAAAATATTCCCTAAATCAATTTTTTCCTAAGAAGAAAAAACACATATTCGGAGTCTGCAGGACTAAAAAGTTCATAACATCTGGTTCTTTGTAAATTTACATTACTTGGATTTTTCATATACAGGAGTGCTAACAACTAAAGCTTGTAAATTATAAAAAATAAAAAACAATATAATGCATTAATATCAAGCACAAGTTTATACACATGTGCACATACATAAATATGTTTGCTTTTATTAAACAAACATGGGATCATATTCTATTATGAGAAATATACATATTCATATAAATAGGAAAATACTGGAAGAATATATACAAAAAGTAAACACAAATTACCTCTGGATAATAGAAATTTAGGTACTTCATTTTTTTTTAATTCTAAAGTTAACATGAATTACTTTTGAAATCAGAAAAAAAAAATACAAAATTCTGTAAAGTAAATAGCAAGTATATTGTCCTTAAAAGAGCTTGCAAGCACTTTAATTTATATGGTATCATTAAAACAGCCAAACAATCCAGTGAGGTAAATTTTATACTAGGCCCACTTTGTGTATCAGCAGTGTCTTGACTGAAAATCCAACAGGCAGGATCACGATTTGAAGTTCCTATCACCACTGTGACAGTTTGCATCAATAATAGTGCAAATTGTGGATTCAGTTCCCTAACATTCAGTTCTGAATTTTTGACCTGAAGTACTTCTGTCCAGAGAATATAACTAGGAATCGAAATAAAATTAAGAAAAAGAGAAATTAGGAACTGTGTTAACAGAATATGTTTAATTCCTCATGCATCAGTTATACAACTATATGCATTTGCCATTTTGTAACCACTTGATGAGAATTTTACACATCATGGAGCATTTTTACATCTTTTTAAAATACTTTGATTTCTTCATGGCCCATGCATTTGTTGAGACCCTGACAATCCCTGGGGAGAATCCTGGAGCCCTTGTGGTCACATGAACCATAATCTATACCTTGTACCATATACAAAAACTTAAGTCAAATGAGTTATAGACTTAAATATAAAACTTTGCTATAAAAGTTCTAGAAGAAAGCATAGAAAATCTTTTTCACATTAGGTTAGACAAAAATTGCTTATGTGTAACAAAAGCAGAAAACATTTTTTAAAAAAAGAATGATAAATTGGACTTCATCAAAATAAAAACTCCTGGGCTTCCCTGGTGGCGTAGTGGTTGAGAGTCCTCCTGCCGATGTTGGGGACAGGGGTTCATGTCCCGTTCCGGGAAGATCCCACATGCCGCGGAGCGGCTAGTCCCATGAGCCATGGCCGCTGAGCCTGCGCGTCCGGAGCCTGTGCTCCGCAACGGGAGAGGCCACAGCAGGGAAAGCCCCGCGTACCGCAAAAAAATAAAAAAATAAAAACTCCTGATCTTTGAAAGACACTACTAAGAAAATGAAGAGACAAACTCCAGACTAGGAAAAATGTTTGCAAAACATGTAATTCGTAAAAAATTCGTATCCAAGATACAAAAAGAATTACTACATCTCAACAAGAAGACACATGGCAGAATAGAAATAGGTAAAAAATGTTAAGATACTTCAAATAAACATAAAAAATAAATAAGCACATAAAAAGGTACTCATCATCATGTCATTAGGGAAGTGAAAACTAAAATCACAATGAGATACTATTGACTGGCTAAAATAACAATAATAATAAAATCTGAAAATATCAGTTATGATGAGAATATGGAGCAACTGGAATTCACATACGTTGTTAGTGGGGATACAAAATGGTATAGTCACTTTGGAAAACAGTTTGATGATTTCTTATAAAGTAAAACATGTGCTTACTGTACAACCCCAAAGCTCAATATCTAGATATTTACCCAAGAGAAATGAAAGCATATGTCAAAAAAAAATCCCCCACGCAAATGTGCAAAGCAGCTTTATTTATAATTGCCCCAAATTGGAAACACTCCAATTTTCTATTGACTGATGAATGGATTAACGAATTGTGGTACATCCATACGATGGAATACAACTCACCTCAGCACCAAAGGCAATGAACTACTGATACATGCAACTACATGATGTCTATCAAGTACATTATAATAAGTGTAAGAAGCTAGACTCAGAAAGCTGCCTACTCTATAATTATGTTTATGTGACATTCTGGAAGGGATTGACTTCACAGTGGTATTTTGGGGATGATGAGAATGTTCTACATCTTGATTGTAGTGGTCATAACACTACTGCAATCATTTGTCAAAATTAAAATGAACACACAAAAAGATTGAATTTTACTCCCTATGTATTATACCTCAATAAACCTAATTTTAAAATATAGGTGTTCAGGAAATAGATATATCACTGACTGTAATGAAATATGGTGAAAACATATTCAACTTTGTTTTCTGTCTCTGCCCTGCAATTTATTCTGAAAATAAATTTGTTATGAGGTTCTTTATTTCCCACATTTCTTTGAGATCTGTCCACCCATCTTTTTTTTTCCCTACATCTAAACTCTGACTGATTTGCATTAATAGCAACTGTCTTCATGGGTCCTATCTTAGAGGAAATAATCTAACTTAATATCTTGGTGTTCTTATATATAAATTGGAATAAAGTAAAAATCTTCATCTGGACATCTTTTAGCTTTTTGTGGCTACTTTTTCATCTTACAGAATATATCATAACAGTCCACTTGGTCATCATCAACAATTTTTTTCAGCTGCATAGAGCTGATCTGCCATCAAAACTTCTGGAAAGCCCTGGAGAATTGCTACTGAAATAACCTATACTTACTTTCATTCATTAAAGCTTACATTATATCATGTATAAATGCAGCTTGGAAAATCCACATTATGCTAATGCATGGGCTATGGAGGAAATTTAATTTTGTCAGACACAATATTTTATCTTGTAAGCAATAAATGGATTTAGCCACACATTATTTATTCCGCACAGGAAACTCATTCAGTCATTGAGCATATTTTAGACACTTAACATTGTGGTCCCTCAAACCCAGGATTTAATATTATGGACAGCCTGTTAAAGAAAACATTCATTCCATTAGAGTGAAAGTCAACTGCTTCCTGCTACTTAACTAAAAAAAGAATCCAGTATATTGCAACGTCAACTAAAAACCTCATTTCTTTTCTCTTGGCATAAAAGCATACCAAAATTTATAATGCAAGGTGACCATTATCTCTGATATCTTCGAATCACATAACAGGCTATTTACAACTGAAGCAGAGTTGCTTGTATAGAATGAATAGAATATATATATATATATATATATATATATATATATATATATATAAAATATCGTGATTTTTTTCCTCATATGTTACTCTGCAATGAAAAATAAGTTTCAGCTATCAACCCAAAATGAAGTTACAGATTGTTTCTGCTTTCAGTTTTACATTCATTTGATGTGACACTGGGAAGGGGCAGCTTTTCAGGATATTATGGGGTTAAACCCTCTGGAACATTTCTCATTTTAAACTAGGAATAATGTGAAATTAATATTATTCTTTCATGGGACTTCCCTGGTGGTGCAGTGGTTAAGAAACCACCTGCCAGTGCAGGGGACACGGGTTGAATTCCTGGTCCGAGAAGATCCAACATGCCGCGGAGCAACTAAGCCCGTGCGCCACAATTACTGAGCCTGTGCTCTAGAGCCCACAAGCCACAACTACTGAGCCCGTGTGCCACAACTACTGAAGCCTGCACGCCCAGAGCACTTGCTCCCCAACAAGAGAAGCCACTGCAATGAGAAGCCCACACGCCGCAGTGAAGAGTAGCCAACACTCGCCACAACTAGAGAAAGCCCACGCGCAGCAACAAAGACTCAATGCAGCCAAAAATAAATTAATTAATTTTAAATATATATATATTATTCTTTCATTTTCTTTTATCTTTGCCTTTCTGAAATATTTAGACCAGATAAGAAAACAGGCCCACTTTTTAAATATATGGTGAAATAACAGACAATCAGGTGACCTTGTTCAGTCTAATTTTTAATTTGTTTTAAAATTTTTAGTTCCATTATTTAAGAGGCCATATTAACAAGGAAAGTCAAAGGCAAATCAGGATTTCTCTATTTTTGAGTTTGGAGTGGATGGGGTATACACCCTTAGGTTATAAGATAAGAAAAGATTGTGGGAGGAGACGATTTCAATTTGAAACTTGAATGAAATGAATAAAGCAGCCTTTGGAAGGCCTGAGGTGAAGAGAATTGCAGTGCAAAGATCTAAAACAAAAATTTTAAATGACTTAGGAGACACTTGGCAGAATTGAATATTATTTTAAACACTTGAAGTTCAACATCCCTGTTTATAAATCAAAAAACCACCTTGAGATTTCCTCCCACTTTTTCAAATATATTTTTCAATGGTTAAAAAAGTCCACTTCCTGCTGTATAATTCCAAATAAAAACTATTTCTAGTCTCACCAGAGTCCTAAGGACTTGCGCATGGAAAAAGATTGTCTTTAGCAAACTTAGTGTCTGCGTTTGTGGAACTTCCAATGATTGCAGGATCCTCACAGCAATCCTAAAGTAGGTACAATTAACATGGTTCTTTTAAGACAAGAAACCTGAGACAAAGGAAGGTTAAATAATTGTCCCAAGGTCACACAACTAGTAATTAGCAGGATTAGAAATGGAACCAAAAAAGTCTGACTCCAAATTTGTACTCGGTCTCTACACTCTACTGCCCTTAACAGTCAGCATTCATGAAGTCAACTTATATGAACCAAGGTAGGGACACAGGTGTAGGGACACCATGGCAGATCCATGCAGCTGTGGGGTGGCTTAACAGTCAGTAAGTGAGTCACCACCATCATAACCAGAGAAGCATTTGCATTCTCCTGGTTTCTTAGAAATTTGTCCAGGTACATTGTAAATAAGTACCCAAATGAAAAGAATGCTTTCTTCAAATTGGTTCAAAGAGAAAACAGGGATTCTAAGATAGCCCTTGCCAAGGGTGATAGGAAGTTCTACTATAACCAACCAACCCATTCATGGGTACTCCCATTGGACCAATTTGCTATTTGATTTTCTCTCTCTTACTAGAACTGACTGTTAATTTTCATCTTATTTACTCCTTTCCCACCTGTGCCAATTTATTTTTGCTCCTAGCTCCTAGTACCAGATATGAATATATAAATATAGTCCTCAAAACACATAAACACAACATGTAATCACTAGGTAGTACTTTAAAACATTCAAGTAATTTTTAAAGCATTAATTTAAAATGTCTGTGAAAAATGGCTTTATCCTTGTCTATCAATGCCTAAAGTGGATTGTACTAAAAGCTTGGGAACCCCTGAACTACTTTGGATGAAAAAAATTCTGAAACACATAGAGAAACAACATAATATTGTCTGCCATTATATTTGGCCCTCTTGTTTTCTGTCATTACAATTTAGCTCTTATAAAAATGATTAGTTGAGGCTTAACTGCTGCTTACAGCCCTTCTAGCTTTCTCATGATAACATGTCTAACACCTGTGAGGAAGGAGAGTGTC
Source organism: Orcinus orca (assembly GCF_937001465.1). Taxonomy (NCBI): domain Eukaryota; kingdom Metazoa; phylum Chordata; class Mammalia; order Artiodactyla; family Delphinidae; genus Orcinus; species Orcinus orca. The sequence goes on along the minus strand of NC_064564.1, from coordinate 49,455,657 downwards.
TCACTTTGAAAGTATTTGGATAACTAAATTGGCACAATTCATTCTTTATGAGCATTAAGCCCAATCTCTCTCCTGCTTCCTGCAAATTACTGTCAACTCTAAAAGGTGATGCAATCTGCAAAAGTCAAGGGGAAATGTTGCATTGTACACACATTAGAGGCCTGGTGTTCTCTAATGCAATCTGAAATTATGGATGCTTTCCCTTGCAAAACACTGAATAACATGAGGGATTAGGATAAGAGTGTGACCCAAAGCCAAAGATAGAGCTGTTAAGTGTATGTCAAGATATTTCAGATCAGAACAAATGTGTATCAAAAACAAGTTCATTTCCTTTCTTTTTCTCACCTAAGAACTGTCTGTGAATGCTGAGCTTATTACAAGTGGGGAAGATTTTGCCATGCAGTGTTTTCACAGGTTTTGAGGGGGTTTTCCAGCTGCATTTTAAAATTTGAATAAAACAGTCTCCCTCACATACATACACACAAACACTCTCTCTCTCTCCCTCTCCCTCCCCTGGCGCTCTCTCTCTCTCTATATATATATATATTTTTTTTCTTTTTCTTTTTTTTTTCCCCTTTGTGTTTAGCTGCAGTCATTTGAATGTACTTGACCATCTGGCTGTCAGGTTTTATAGGGTTATGGTGAGAGAGCTAAATCCCAAAATCCCAATCGTTTTTATACCTGGTATGGCATATGTAAAGAGTTGTCAGGCTAGTGAGGTATGGCCCTTCTGCTGAGGCAAGTACCACTGCAGACATCTAGCAGACTGTAGAGCCAAGGTTAAGAAAAAGAAAAAGATACAAATCAGTTTTAGTATCAAAAACAGCTCTTACTACCCAAAGGGGACTGAGCAGAATATATAACATGAAGCAGCACTGCTGTGCCTTCTTTTCTGTGTGAAATGAGGTGCCTAATTAAGACAGTAGGCACCTATCAGGCTGAAAAGAGGTAGTTAAGCAGAGAAAATACATTTGGTTGCCATGTGAGCCCTTGTCCTTACTCTAAGTGATCAAAGACAAAGTACTAAAGCTCACTCTTTCCATAGATTCCCAGGTGTGGTTTTTTTTCATCCTCCTTTTTGAACTGTGAGACCACATAGGGCTGTTCCCAGCAGAAGGCTCCTGCCGCTCTTGAGAAAGCAGCTCACTGCTGCCCCAGGTCCTTAATGTCTTTATGATTAGGTTGATGCCCACAATGATTTGGGTACAATATTTCTCCAAATGCCTTACTTTCCAGGATGCTTAGAGGATTCTAATCTTTCTCTTTTTATCACGTTTCTTAAAATTTCCTCTCCATGGGCACAACCCCAGGTTTCTTCCTAGTACATAAAAGCATGGCAGTGCCAGCAATTACTACAGCAGGTGACATGAAGAGCAAAGGGAGGGGTTGGTTTGACAAGGGGCGGAAGTGTTGAATATTTGTTGTAAATGTAAAGAAATATGATCCTGGCAGCTAGGAAGAAGAATCTGGAACTTTTAAAAGTAAGAATAGTAATGCTGGCCCCCTCTTGTATAGATAGGTCCTGCCTATTAAAGCTGAGGCCTGCAGGTATAAACAGACACATGTGCACTCTCAAGCACACACATAGACACCCACATATCACCACCACCACCACCAAACAACCCGTGTGCCTTGTTTCTGTCTAATTAGAGGAAATTTGTAAAATAGAGACTAATAAATTACTCATTCCCTATACCTCGGAGTCCAATTTAGAGGTGGAGTTCAAATACTGTAACCTAATCGTTCACATTTAATTATTTTTTCATCTTGCCTTGTAGAAGAATTTTCCAAACATTTACTTTTTGCATGATTTTGAAAATCGTTTAAAGATGAAAAATAGTTTGGTTTTTACTTGGAGTTTTGACTGGCTTACAGAAAATGGCAGATTTCTCAATATTTATAGAAGATATTTTTCAGGGGAATGACCTTGAAGGTGAAGCAAGTCTTTGGCACCAGAGGGCTGCTTTTAGATGAGTGAGTGTCCTTTAACTGCATTTGCCAGGGTCTCTGCTCTACCAAATTCCCAAATTGCCATTTTTATGGGCTTTTTAATGTTACAATCCAGTCCATTAGGTACTGCCTCAGTATTCACTATTTGTAACTGCCAAGCACTTGCTGCTTGACCCCGACCTTGCCATAAGCCTTCATTGTGAAGCACTCTTTTCAGAGACCAAAGCACTTAAATCTTCCAAGCTGTTTCAATCCTTGGCACCTCTGTAAAAAATGTCAGTGATGACAGCAGCTGCCTGTTATGGTCACTGCCACCACAACATATTTCAATTGGCCACTGACAATATTCATATATCATTGATTTTCTGAAGCCCTGGATGATGCTGAGCTGAGGTATTGAGATATTGAGGTATTGAACTTCTGACCTACAAAATTGTTAGATTTGTGTTATATTTAGACATCACTGGTACAAAAAAAAATAGAAATGCTCAAGAGACACAGAAGTTTCTAGCAAATATTTAAGAAATGTTGAATAAATGAGTTATATTGTGAGTTTTTATAAGAACTGCTTTTTGTCCTTTAAAGTCATCTTAAGTCAACATAAGTGCCCAAGAGGAAAAAAAAAAACCCTAAAATTTTCTCTCTTGACTTTATTTTAAATATTAAAACATTAAAGATAATTTTAAAAAATTAAAAACAGTCATAATCCTACCACCCTAAAGACATTACTATAATAATATTTTATTTCACTCATTTTTCCATTTAGTGCATATATACCATAATTGCAATCATATAGCATTTGCAATTATCAGTTCACTTTTTTCCTTTTAAATTTTATAATAACTCTTTCCTATGTGTCTGTGAAATCTTTATAAGTATCATTTTAATGACTATATAAATATCTCATTGCATTAATGTGGAATAATTGATCAATTTCTTTTGTTGAAATTTAGTTTATAACCTTCACTATTAATTTTTCAGTGAACATCTTTGAGAATATAGCTTTTTTCCTTATTTTGACTTATTTCCCTAAGGTGAGTTCTTAGAAGTTTGCAACAATTTTTATAAATATTTCCAGAACTTTCCCAGTCATGCCTAATAAGTAGGTCTTCTGTTTTTCTTGTTATTGCATTACCACTGGATACTCTTAACATGAAACCAACAGAATTTTTTAGCATTATAATGCTCTACGTAGATTTTCATGTAAATAGGACCAGGCCCCATTTAGCTGATACAAAAAAGAATATTTATCTAAAAAATAATCAAAACTCTGTGTATGTATCCAAATAAATTATGATTCTTTGGCAAGGAAAAATAAAGCTAAAGTCAGGGTGCTGTCTTCAAGTAACTCACAGACTACTGGAAGAAATAATTATAGAGCAGTGATGATAGTGGGTTAGTTGGTAGAAAAGTGTCTAAAACGCTTACTAAGAAAAAGTCACTGAGAGAGACTTTCCCAATTTTGTCAGCAATCGCACTTAGAGTAGGAAGCAGATTGAGTAGAAGTCCAAATAATATTCCTCTCTGGTCTTTCAAGAACAGTAGATTTCTGTTTGTTATGCAAAACTTGAACCAAGGCTGCTGTTTCCTTTACTTACTCTCCTAAGTCTTCTTCCATGTAGAACTAAACATCTACAAGTGGGTGGAGGTTTGTGCTATTTTTTTCCTCTGCATTGCCTTCTTTCATTAATTTCATGTGATCTATTCTCCACCACCAATCCTCTTATTCCATTGTCTTGTCAAAGTGTCTTAAATGACCTGGATATATGTCCTCCTGCCAACACAATATGCAAAACATTGCTTCTGGCATCTTAAACTCTGGAAGACTTAAAAGGAGACAATTGGTCTTGATTGTTACTTCCTACTAGAAAGAGATAATCATGAATTATAATGACTAAAATCATGTAAATCATTCATTTAGCACACATATACATCATACCTAATATCTACCAGGACCAGCAATATATATACAAAGAAAATGGAAAAAGTCCTTGCTCTCAAGTAGGAGTTCACTGACAAGCAAGAAATGTAAACAAGTAAGTGCAATTCAGTGACAGCATAACTTAGGAAGAAACCAGTTCTAACCTGGGTTCAGGGAAGTGCCAAAGAAAGATTGATATTTCAGTGATTTGGAAGGTGAATGTAAGTTCCTGTTGAACGTAAGTTCTTTTTTTTTTTTTTTTTAATTTATTTGGTTTTGGCTGCGTTGGGTCTTCGTTGCTGCTCACGGGCTTTCTCTAGCAGCGGCGAGCGGGGGCTACTCTTCGTTGCGGTGCACAGGCTTCTCATTGCGGTGGCTTCTCTTGTTGTGGAGCACAGGTTCTAGGCACACGGGCTTCAGTAGTTGTGGCTCATTGGCTCTAGAGCGCAGGCTCAGTAGTTGTGGCGCACGGGCTTAGTTGCTCCACGGCATGTGGGGTCTTCCCGGACCAGGGCTCGAACCCGTGTGTCCTGCATTGGCAGGCGGATTCTAAACCACTGCGCCACCAGGGAATCCCATAAGGTCCTTTTGTGGATAAATCAGGGGAGAGAATCTAGCCATAGGGATAGATTATAAAAAGCCATGGATTCATGAAACAGCATGATCAATTTCAGTTGATGTAATAAAAACATATTCTTTTTAATATCATGCTTACAATTGTATTCAGTATCTACATTTGGCAATATTATTTTCATATGCAGAATTTTTCTCAAAACTATTGACACTGCCTCCTGGTACTTTAATTCCCAGAATCATATTCACATTCTGAAATTAACCATATTAACCTTAACTGAATCTTTTGATAAGTTTCTGTGTGGCCACCTTAATTTTATTACCATTACCCCTCCCTCAGTCTTCCCTCAATTTATATTACTAGCATGGGGAACTTTGTGCACAATTATCTTAAATGATCTGCTTCTTACTCCAAGTTTTGCAGACACAAGGAAATGGTAATTTAGTTCCCATCTATGGAAAATTGTGGAAGTTTGTCCCCATATATAGTACATACATGACAACTCTCTTGCTTTGAAAGGTTGGTTTATTTTGATATCACTATTTTCTTTAGAGTTTACATAACACATGGAGGTATAGTTTGGTTTTGGTTTTTAGATAGCAACTTGAAGTACCAACAGTTAGAAGGATTTGTAGGAAAAAAACTAAGTATTTGAGGTTTCTGTGAAATACTGTGAAATGTTTCCATTTTACAAGAACTATAAATTCAAAATAATAACTAGCACCAAGGCTTTCATTTATTTAAAGTGTTGATCCACATCTCTTGTTATTCATCACAATTTCTATAGCAAAGAGAGAAAGGGAAGATGAAAAGATGGACTTAGGGCCATTGTGCAATTTATCAATGTATCAGTGTAATTAACAAACAAATAAAAACAGTAATAATGTATTATACATTGCCATACCAATGTTGTCATGCAACCTGAGCACTATGTATTATTCCAATGTAAGCATATTCAGAATCAGTTTTCAGCTCATTATATATTAGTCTTCTGCTCAAATTCCATTGGATAAATATGAAAAAGGAACAAATATAAGTAAACTGAATACAAGTTGCCTTCTGATATTAAGAGGAGAGGTAAAAACATCAATTTTCTTCACTCTGCTGCCTTTTGTTAATGATACAGTATGGCTATTTGGAGAGGAAAGATAACTGCATGAAAATTAAGTGGGGTAGAGCAGACAGAATTCAGAGTATTATAAAAAATAGGAAATATAGCAACTGAATCAAATAGAGTTATAGTGAATGGGAAGCATAAAAATAAACTAAACAATTCAATGAAAAAGTAAACAATATAACATTTTTTCTACTTTTTTCCTTTATTTTAATAGAATTAAATTTCTCTGATAACCAAAATGCTACGGGAAAAAGTGCTTACATAGAAATGAAACATTTAGAAATATTGCAAAAATTGATTAGGTGGTCACCAACTGTTTCACGGTGATTTTTCATTATTTTCTTCTGTGCCTGAGGGTTGGAAGTAAGAAGTTAATTAAATAGGACCAATTCTGCCTCCAGTAGTTGTTTTCATGAACGATGCTTGAAAAAAATGTCTTTGTAACTAAGGGCAACGTTTGAGATAAAGCAGCACATCTGTGCTTATGCGATAGTGACCAATCCATTGTTATATGTCCCCAAAGTGTGTTAGTAATTTGGTCCTGGCCCTATGTGGATTCAGGATCCTAGACAGGTGAGAAATTCCTTCTCTCTTCTCTAAAGCTTTTACACAACTGAAACAAAGCGAAATACGTAAGCGTTGTCTAAAATAGGTGCAACTTCAAGAGAGGGCCATATGCATCCTGATCAGGGAGATTAGGGGTCCTGAGGAGGTACGAGGTCTCATGCTAGGACACATAATGGGAGATGAGGCTGATAGATGCATAGAACCTTCCTTTTTTTTTTAAACTCAGTTCAATGAAACTACTTCCTTTCCACTTCTGTGTTAGATATTTTTAATGCAAAGGCAGTTTTGATACTCCAGTAGTCACACGTTGGCCCATTAGACAAAGGCTCTATAGATTTTGTTAGGTAAATCAAGGAGTAACTGATGATACCATACGGTAAACTGCTGTGACAATTATTCCAGTCCACAGAGCTACAAACTTTGGCTGATCTAGGGGCACAAATAAATGCCAGATTAAAATTGGTGCCTTTCTTTTTTTCTGTCTCTCTAAAAAACACAGATAATTGAATGAGAATGCTTGCCTTGCATCAAGTATATGTGAGTGTGTGTGCTGGTGGTAGTATAGGAGTGGGAAAAGGAAGGCTGTACAAATCCAGAACTAAAGCACTCATTCCACTTAATCGTATTGGCTGCTTCCTTCCTTTGTTCTCATCCCTACCCAACAGTCCACACACCAGGCATCTGTGATATTTATTAATGCTCTTCACAGCTATTTGGTTCTCATTCACTTGGGGAACATAGATGACTGAACTCCCAGATACCCTAATTTTAGCCAATGAGTTGATCTGAATGATGTGACAGGGTAAAACCTTCCAGAGCTTTCTTTACCTCTAGCACAGCAACCAGCAATATTTAAGATGATACCTGCTTCTTTAGACAAGGTCCCTAAGTGATTATGATGAGCACATTCCCCTTGGTAACCTAGAGATGAAATGTAATTCAGAAATCAGCCTTTGAGGTTTTCAGCACCAATATTTGAAGGTTGTTTGGTATTATAGCATACATAGCCTATTCTGACCAAATCAATTGGCCCATGCTGGTCTGCAAAATTATCTTTCATGTTTGGGGAAATCTTCATCAAAACTATCTCTTGGAGAGAGGAATATAGATAAACATTATTACCCTGTTGGCTTATGATTTTATAAGTTGTTTAAAATAAATACTTAATCCTTGGTTTCTAGGCTATACATAAATTGTGAAAATGCTAAGCCTTAAGAACTAATATATATTGATTGATTTACATAACACTATGTGTCAGGCACTGTTCTTAGCAAATTATTAGTTTTAATTCATCTAATCCTCATGTTTTGCAAGTGGTGAAATTTGGGTACAGAGGCTACATAACTGGCCTAGGGTTTCCCAGCCAGCAAATTTTCTATCAGTACTATTCATTGTCCCTCCGTTACCAAAACCATATCCTCAGTATCAATAATAACGCTAATGTCTTCTCACATAAGTAAATGAGAATTTTTATACCTAACAGAAATGATACTCATTTCAGTGACTATTGATTTTCAGAACCTCTTCTTATACTATACTTTTTATATTTTATACTGTATAATTTTCCATGGACCTGCCTTACACATTTGACATTTTAAAATTTTTAAATTTTTTTAAAAGCTAACATTATACTTATTGGTGGAAGATTGAAAGTTTTTTCCCTAAGACAGTAAAAGCCAATGATATTCAGCCTTACCACTGCTATTAAACATTGTACTGGATGTTCTAGCCTTGCAAACAGGGAAGGAAAATAAAGAAATAAAAGACATCCAGACTGGAAAGGAAGAATTAAAACTGGTTTCATTCACTGATGGCATGATCATCTATATAGAAAATCCAATGGAATGTACAAAAAAGCTACTAGAACCAATACGTGAATTTAACAAGATTTTCAGGGTGCAAAACAGAAAGACCACTTTGCACAAATCGTATTTATACACAATATGAGATTGAAATTTTTAACATACCATTTAAATTAGCATAAAATTTAAAATATTAAGGATAAATCTGGTAAAATGTGTGAATGATTTAGACACCGAAAAATGCAAAACATTTCTGAGAAAAGTTTTGTTTTTTTTTTTTTTTTTTTGCGGTACGCGGGCCTCTAACTGCTGTGGCCTCTCCCGTTGCAGAGCATAGGCTCCGGACACGCAGGCTCAGCAGCCATGGCTTACGGGCCCAGCCGCTCCACGGCATGTGGGATCTTCCCGGACCAGGGCACGAACCCGTGTCCCCTGCATCGGCAGGCAGACTCTCAACCACTGCGCCACCAGGGACGCCCTGAGAAAAGTTTTAAAACCTAAATAAATGAAGATATATCCCTTGTTCATTGGTAGGAAGGCTCAACACTATTAAGATATCAATTTTCTACAGATAAAACTATATTTTCCATGCAATTCCTTTTAAAAATATTGTTTTACAGAATAAAGCTGATTCTAAATTCATATGGAAATGAAAAATACCCACCTAACAATAATAGCAGCAAAACAACCTTTGAGAAGGAAGAAAAATTTATAAATCTATAGTAATCAGAACAGTGTCGTGTCAATGTAAAGATAGATATACAGATCTGTTGACTTAAAGAAAAGCACACAACATAAGAGTTGGGAGTTTAAGTTTTATTCAGGGTCTTGCTGATGGCTGTAGGCCAGGAGCCAGTCACCTAGCTAGCTCTGAGAAAAATGGTCCAAAGGGATAAGGTAGAAGCCAGTTTATATAAGATATTTTTTTGCTAAGGAATAAGTACAGGCAAGCATACATCTTGGTAAAAGATTGCTGCTAATCACAAAGAACAGTTATCTGAAGTTAACGATTTTAGTGCTTTTCTTTGTATGAGAAGATGCAAGAATCTGGGTTCATTAAAACTTCTTCCTGAATTATACATCTGACTGTCTAAGGGGTCTGCTTGTCCAAAGCACAGAATGCCTCATTCGGTTACTCTCTTAATTTCCCCTCAGAGTGCACTGCTGGTCAGTGACCATAGTAGGTTGACTAAACCTTTGTAGGACTGGGTGGTGAGCAATGCTTTTTGTTCTTCGTTCATAGGTCAATGGAATGTAACAGAGTCCAGAAGTAGATCTCCACTGTATGTGAACAACTCATTTTTGGCAAAATGCACTGAATATTTGCCAAGTGGCGTACCTTCAGCACTCAGCCAGGTATTTATCGACTCTATCTTTGCCTTCACTTCCTGCTTGCAAAAGCTCAGCCAGGGATGAGCACTCAGGGCCTTCATGACTCTCCTAAGAATGAAAGGCACTGCCTGGGGCATGTGCTCTACCCATGTATGTGGTCTTCTAGATTCCCAGTAATGTTTCAGAGCTTTTCAAAGCCCTATAGACATCTCATTTCCAGCTTCTCCTTTTAAGCTTTTTGTTTATACTATTGTTTGCCCCAACTACCCCAAGGGACCACGAAGTTAAACAGTTACCTGCAATTTTTTATGACAAATACCCTCCCACACCATCCCCCCAGAGAAACAGTTGTTCAGTACTGGATAAGCTCCAAGTCATATCAGTATAAATAGTTTTGCAAGTGGGATCTTCTGGGGAACAGTCAGACAAACCAAATAATGACAGTTCTTTGAGAATGAGTCTTTGAAATAGATCTAGCCCTCTTTTGCTCCCTCCAGTGGCTGCCCTGTTGATTTTCCACAGCAGATGTTGAGAGAGCAGGTGATGAGAGTAGAGGAAGCTAAAATGCCACAAAGCTGGCAGTTCTTACTGAGATGGAGCAATTTTTCTTGAACAAATATTCTCCTGGTTACTACATGCCTTTGGTTAATTTCTAGAGTTCTGAAACAGTTTGTTCTGGCTTTTTGGGGGGCCAGTTTTCTTGTTGCTTTTATGGAGTAGAGGATGTTTAGACATCTCATTTTGAGATTTTCTCAAATTTTCTCCCAGTATTTTCTCCCAGTATTTCATTGTCTTTCTTCTCCTCACCTCCACTCCCCATTTTACTCTCTCTGTATCTCATTTTCATCTAAAATTGTTTCATCATTTCAGCCAGATTCTATCCAATAATATTAATTCTCATATTTCTTTGTTTATCTACCTTTTCTGCCTCCCCATTCCAGATCACTGCTGTGGAAAACCACTAAAACCTAGATTTTAGTGTCATCAGATATAATTACAGATTTCATAGAGCCCTGAGTTCGGTCAGGAAATCTGTTTACCTTAGCCTGATTGCATCCTCCTCTAATCACCTTGGCTTAGATGCTTTCCCAAATTTTTGCCACTCTTCTAAATCTTTACCACCACCTACACACATAATCCATATTGCTTCTTTCCTCCTACAAACTATTGTAAGGAACGGCACCAAAAACGGAGGAGAGTTTAAACAAGCTTTATTTGGGAACGCTCCCGGGCGAGCCGAGAGAAAGGGGCCAGAGAATGTAAGGAACGGCACCAAGAAACGGGGGAGGGCTTAAACAAGCTTTATTTGGGAACGCTCCCTGGCGAGGTTCACTGGTCCGAGAGAAAGGGGCCAGAGAAGTCGCGCCGGGGCGAGGGTTTGGGCAGAATTTATAGGGGAAGAAGGGAAAGGGGTGTGGTGAATCCGGGAGGTCGCAGGTTATTCCTTATTTGGTGGTCTCTTCGGGTATCGTGGCAATATCCGGTGCCGGTTGCATCAGTCTTGGGACCGTTAGTCCCGCCCCTCGAAAGGCGGAAAGGCTGGGCCGGGTGGAAAGTCCCCAGGTCAGTTCCTGGAACTGGGTGGTCCGGAAAGTCTCCAGGTCAGTTTCTGGAACTGGGTGGTCCGGAAAGTTTCGGTCTGATGCAACCTGTGAGTCTGATTGCATTCCCCTGCCTCGGGCCAGTTGGCCTTACAGAGAAGTCGCGCCCGGGTGCGGGCGCGAACAAAATTTATAGGGGTGGACACAGGGGAGGCGCTTGCTGTGTGAAGCAGCCCTTTTTGGTAATCTTTTGGATGTTGTGGCAGTGTTGGGTGTCGGTTGCATCAGCCTCGGAGCTGTTGGTTCCGCCCCTCGGGGAGCGGGAAGACCGGTCGGTTGCATCAGCCTCCTTGACGGGGGTTCCGTCTGGCTCCCTGGGCCCTTACCCGGACCTGCTGGCCTTACAACTATAAACTCATCTTTTTACTAATTCCCCTTCATGTGCTCTAAATCTCAGGGTCTTCTGTCCCAAATGGAGGTAGAAAAAGGACACAAAATGTCTGTGTGGTAAACTGATTAGGAACAAGTATTTTTGTTTTGGAGAATGGGAATGACAGTGGTTCTGGCTGGCCTCCAGATCTGCATACATTTGGCTGAATATGGTAATATAATAGAGGGAGTGCATCAGCATTTATGTTAACAGTCCACTTTTGTTTTTGTCCTTGGGAGAGGGTTTTGGTAATATGTAAAATAGTGTGCTGTCACTCAAGTCATCTCGTTTATCCTCTCAAAAATCTCCGTTTCTTCTCCAAAGCATCTCAAGGCATATTAGACCGATTTCAAACTTTTCACTTGAGGGTTTAATTCTACACAGCTCTTAGTCCCTAATATATTTCCCCACTCACATACCTTTTCTCATTTGATTGTCTTTTTGATCTGTGAAACAGAATCTCTTGGTTAATTTAGTTTATTCTTACCTTGTTGACACTATTGACTTGTGAATGTGTAATGGGTGAGGAGCTCTAGGGGTTTTGAATTAATCCAATTGTTTATCTACAAAAACACCTGCAGCCAGACTGAGATAACAAAATCACTGAAGAAATCAAAACATGAGAGTTGAATCACAAAATCTCATTTTGTTTTGATGATCTTCTATTGTAGGTATCTACCTCAGCACATCAATAAAAAGATAATTTTGTGTAGTAAAACAAATGAGCTCATTATAAGGGTATCAAAACCAATGACATTAAAAGCTGCATTAATGCTCAGCAGACTAAAACCAAATAATCCAGTGTAATGAAATGATTAGGTTGGGTCTTAATAGATTATAATTGTAGGGAGTATAAATTATAGCTAAAATATTCCCCCATATATAAGGTAAGCACTGAAAACAATATTAAAATACAGAGACCTAAACACTATAGGTAGAAGAATATTTCCTTTCTTATTAGAATACTAAATAGGAGCAAATTAAATGAGTGTTACTAAACTGCCTTTCTTTTTTCTATTTTAAGTGTTCTGCCATCACAGACTGAAAGAAAAATTGTCTCAGATTCCTTTGGTTAAGAGCCAGAGGAAAAGTTACTTTGTAAGCATCTTTATTGTTCATTACCTAAAATAGATTGCTCTGAAAGATAGCTAAAATGTCTCAAGTGACAGAAATAAATCATTTGTTAAAACATTAGCAAGTGTTAAGTAGACCAGTCACAAAGAAATGAACTAGGTGGGTATGATCTAGCCAGTCAAATAGCATACCCTGGAGGAAATTGTCTAACCTAGGGCACCAGCTGGACTGAGGGTAAAGGAGAGTTCACAAAACAAACCCTTCCTTAAAGAGTGTAGGTCATTTTCTAAAGAATGCAGATCTAGTCTCAGTTCCCATTCAGAAAGGCAACTGCAACTCTCTAGATAATCAATACAGACACTGGCTTTCAGGTTTCTCTTCTTCTATCAATATATTTGTAGCTATATAGCACTGGGAATATGCAACAGTTACTGGTGGGAGAAGCAGTGTAGGAGCCCAAAGCATATACTCTGGTGTCAGCAAAGCTTGGCTTCCAATCCCAACAGTGTCACTTACTTACAGTGTTATCTTCAATACGTCGTTTACTTTTTCTGTTCTGTAATCCATGAACTGGTGATAATAATAGTTCTTACCTCATAGGGTTGATTATTTTGAGGATGGAGGTGAAATAAAGCATGCAAAGCACCTAATGTATTGTTACTAACCTTACATAAATATTTTACATAAATATTAGCTACTATTTTATTACATATAAATAGAGAAGGACAAATAAAATACAAATCTTGAAGTGCTACTCAAAAATAGTATTTATTTCTAAAATGATTTTGTTTCTGACCATCTGCTAAGATTTCTGGATTTCCCACTGGAACTCTCCACTAACCTACTGGAACAATCTCATTAATGTATTGAAAGTTGCCTCCATCCTTACCATCATTTCAGAACAAACAATTTATATTAATTAACTACTCCTAGTCCTTTCCCTCCATGCTTCCACTTTGACACCTGGCGTGGTGTCTGTTGATTTTTTAGGAGGAGAAGGAATAACAAGTTTGGCCTTCTTGTCTAAATTTCTTCCATTGCTTCCAATTCAATTCCTTCAGCTTTTGCCCCACTCCCAATGGCAAGATCTACTTCCAGGACTCTGACCCCACAAATTGGGACCATTTTCCTCTAATTATCTGTATGTAGGGTAATCCAGTTATATTAATACTCACAATCTTAAAGGTTTTCTCTGCCAGATGAAGGATTTGAGACTCTACCATTTGAACGGTAAAGCATCATTTCATATGCTTTAGCACAGAAATAAAATAAAGTTTTAGCAGGCTTGGATGAGTTGAATGGACTAGAAGCAAGGCTACCCATTAGAAACTGTTTTAATAATCTAAGTGTAACTTTAGGAAGATGACAAATAGAAATGGAAAGGATGAACATCAAAGGAATTTCAAACTATCTTTGATGGAGAAATAATTTTGAAAAAAAATATCTTCTAGCATCACCTTTATTCAATAGTCAGTAAAGGCGTACCATAATGAAATGTAGTAATAGAATAAAATTACTTCAAAAACAAAATAGCTAATGGTTTTCTTTGAAGCCTTACCTACTACTTTCTTAATTTTAATAAAGAAAACAATTAGAGTTTCCCAAAGCAAAATATTAGAATTGCCCATAGCAGCTGTCACAGAACTATTTATTTATTCATTCATTCATCTTTAAAAATTTACTCTGATAACATACATTTTTCCATTTGTATTTATATATTTTCAGAGTACAGAGAAAAATTAAAGCCTGCAAGTTAGTACCAGCAGTCCCCATTACAACTCACTTTAAACAAAATTCCAAACATATCAAACTAAAAATAGATATGAATATATTGTATAAATATATACCAAGTTGGAGAGGTTACAAATATAATTCCCCATCTGAGAGAAGAAGGTTTATATAAATGTACTTAACTTTTAAAGGTATCTTTAATTTAGATGCATAAGCTGTGTTTTATACATTTAAATTTAAAGGATTTGTTTTACTTCTCAGAAAATCTCCTCTCCAATGTACATATGATACCACCAGGTAAACCCAATGTAGCATGCCCATGTAAAGTTAGGTAAGTTAAGTTTATTTACAGAGTTTTCAAATCATATTTTTCAACCCCTTTAAATAATCTTATTTTGGAAGTAGAGAAGAGTTAGACAAAAGTGGTTTCAAACCCTGGCTTTGCCAAATTTGGCTAGGAGGTTTGTGTCAAATTCAATCCCTTCAATGGTTTCCCATTCCTCCACATAGACAGACATCTTATAATGACCTCTAAGGTTCTTTATTGTCAAACATCTGCCCCTTCACCAGCCTGATCACTGAACAAACTTAGCCTGTACTCTACCCTCATCTTTCTGTATCTCTCATAGTGGTTGTTGATGTTGTTTCAATGATGCATAAAATGATAAAATAAATAGTGCAAAATGGTCTTTTACTCCTACCTCAGACACCTTGTTCCACTCCCTGCAGTGTGGTAATTATCAACTTCATTTTTTTGTTTCTTACATAAACTTAACCAAATTATACACATGGGATTTTACATTGTTTTCCTTGCTTCACCTGTTCTTTTTTGTAACAGAATTGTGAATCTACTTCATTCTTTAAAACGCTATGTGACATAACATTTTCGATGCTTAGTCATTTGTTCACTTGGCCCCAAATGGACATTTTGATTGTTTCTATTTTTACTATTACTAATAATACTAAATTCAACATATATATATATATATATGTGTGATTCTATTAGTCATATGAATTCTTAGATCTATAATTTCTCAGTGAAATGTAAAAGAATGCAACTTGATAGTGTTCTACATCATTCCCTAAGAAATGTTGTGTTATCTCATATCTTCTAAAACTCTGTGTGCCACCAGAATTTTAATTTTTGCCAGTATGATAAATAAAAGCATGATGTTCCTATTTGCAAGAAATTTGAGAATAGGAAGATTGACAATACATATACATACAAACAAACATACATACAGACATAAATAAAATAATGTCAAGTACTGGTGCTGTGAAAAGAAATAACAGAGGGAAATTAAGAGTGACAAGGATGCTAATGTGGCTATAATCAGGAAAGCATCTGAGGAGAGGATATGCAAACAGAAACAAAGATATGAGGGCACATGCTATGTGGATATCTGAAAGGAGCACATTCTATTTGAAGGCAGCACTACAGTTGGCCCCTTATGCACGGGTTGGGCATCTGCAGATAGGGAGGGCCAACTGTATTCTTTGTACTATGCCATTTTATATAAGGGACTTGAGCATCACTATGGATTTTGGTATCCAAGAGGGTGGGTCCTGAGACCATTTCCCTGGAGATATAAGATACCAAGTCATTACATGACTGTAGTTCAAATGCCTTGAGATAGGAGGGTGTTTTGGAATGTTTAAGGAAAATAAAGAGTAGAGAGACTGAAAAGGAGTGGCAACGGCAAGTGTGTTAGAAATTGATGTTGGTAAGGAAGCTATGGATCAGATATTGAAAGACATTTCTTTTTAAGATATGAGCCTTTTATCTGCAAAATACATTACAAATTATTTTCCTGGTTTGCCTTTGTTTTTAAACAATTTTGCTATACATACGTATTCAGTTTTTACCTAGTCAGTCTTATTTTATTGTTTATGGCTTAAGGGATTTCATTCTGAGAATATTAAATGGCCCTTTTTTTTTCTTTTACTACTTTCAAAGTTCCACTACTTTATATTTAAATTTCTGCAACACCTGGTATACGTTTTGGCATACAGAGTGTGATAAAGATGTGTTTGTTTTCACACATGGCTAACCAGTTGTCCCAAGGATATAAACATATATAGATACATACATACATATTTTTTTCTTTTTAGTGAAACAGCTTTTCACCACTAATAGAAAAGCCAACTTTATTATATATTAAATACTTTTTAACAAACTATGTCACTGGATTTTCTATTTAGTTCAATTAATTTTTTTTAACACAAGAAGACCAAGTTTTTGAACTACTACAGAATTCTATTATTTGTTAACATATGACCAAGGTTCTTTTTTAGAGTTTTTCTACCTATTTCCACATGTTATTTTTCCAAATGATCTTTACAATTACCATGTCTACTTAAAAAATAGTTCATGTTTTTTAGTAAGTTAGCCATTTTAACTGCATGTTTACTTTAAGAACAAGCTATTGGTTGTAATTATGAATTATACTCTGTTTCTACATTGAAATTTGTGAATTTAATTTTCCTTCTCTTTATGAATTCATTTCTTTTGTTTCCCTTAGTTTACATTGTCATATTTTTCTACCTCTTTGAATTTAATATATAATAATTTTTCTTGTTTAATAATTTTTCTTGTTTAATAATTTAAACATTAAACCTATAAAATAAATTTGAAGATATCTAAAGGGTAGTTTTTCTAAACATGCTTATCTGAACCATCTGTCAAGCAAATTCTGGGTCCAACATCCAGTGAATGCACTAGTTTCTGATTTTTAGAACTCCTCCCCATTAATTCCTTCCAATAGTCAAAAGAGTCAATTTGTACACTATTTTTCTCATTTATTTTTAGGAATTGTGAAAAACCTTTCTTTCACAATTTTATTCAATGTAGACCACTAAGCAGTCTATTCCACTGTTGCTAAGAAGAAAAAAAACATGGCTTTAACTTGTTTATTCACCATCATTACCAATTTATGTTAAATACCTAATCGTTGTTCAGTGAATTCCAAAAAAAAGTTTAGTTTTACCCTATGTAAAAAGTGCAAACTAAGAAATTTCTCAGAATTTTCATGAGCAAAATTCATAATATAATCAGTGTTATATTTTTGCCTTTTGATACCACAAATGTGACTCTTGTTTTCCTTTTTGGAATTTCTTAGTTTGAAAAAATTATAGATTCACTGAAAGTTCAAAGAGTACAGAGAAATCCCATGTACCCTTCACTCACTTTACTGGTTACATTTTACACAAAAAATATAATATTTAACTAGGAAATGTAATAATAATAATAATAATGAAAGCAAATGCTATTCTTTTAATATATTTTCCACATTTCATATGTATCTTAAATGGTTTTATACCACATTAGTATTTGGATTAAAACAGAAAAACTGCTTGTTCTTCTAGAGTTAATTTTTCAATACACATTCCTTATTGTTATTCCATTTATCTTTTTCCTTTTACATACCCCTACAAATATAAAATAGGTCTTTTTCTCTAGAGTGTAGAGTTTTTACGCACGTTATTTTATTTAATTTTAATTTATAACCCAACATTTCAGGGTTTTAAAGAAGAGGGTTACCTCTTTTCCTTCCCAAGTTGTATAACTGAAAGGCTTTTATAAAAATAGCAAACAATTTATCCACCTAATCTCAAATTGTGGAGATGGATAATATGGCAATGTGATTTAAAAATTGATCTTAGCTCTACTCAGCTGAGCATAAAAAACAATATATGACCTGCTAAAGAAACATGGTAAGCCTGCAGCATATAGTACATCACTGCCAAAGCTAGAAAAGGCTTTCAAAGACCTTTCTACTGAGGATGTAGTTTACTATCTTCTGTATAAGCCTAGACAGACTTTTCCTTGACCTTGAAAATAGTAAAAGCATAATCAATGATCATCTAATAGCAGTTGCTCAGGACCTGTGTATGGTGTGCGCTTCCTGCTGAACCACAGATGATGTTTACCTCATCTGAAGAAGTCATACTGTCAGACAGTCCGTAAACAAAGATTTGTCTCTCTGGAAATGCCACAGACTGTAAATATCGAACTGGTCACCTGTGGCTATTTTAGAGTCCATTCACATTAAAAATGTCATACTCTAACTATAAATGTAATATATTTATGATTCTGCAAACAGTAGGATTATGATTTTTGGAAAAAATACCTTATGATTTGCCAGTAGGAGGCATTAAGACCATATCCAAAACTGTGTATAGCTGTTAAAAAGGTCATTCTGAAGTAAAAATACCAACCTTTATGATTCAGAAAGACAGAACTGTTTTGCATCAAGCCGAACAGAATATTTATATGCATATTGATGATTAAGATATGAACAGTATCATGGAATCAGACAAGGAGAAAAAGAAATCCAAGAAGGTTATCTGATCCAGCCTTCCTTCTCCAACTGGGTGATTGTGAAACCCACAACATAGACAGGATATTAACTGGTGATGAATTCATTCATCAACTCAACAAATCTTTACTGAATACCTGTTACTTGCTAGGCACTGCATTAATGCCATGGATATAAATATATAAATATATAAATACCCTGTTCTCAAAGAGTTCATAATCTAGAAAAGAAAGTAGGACATTGGAGTAATCAGAGTGAATTATTTCTGCCCTCTGAAAGAAATGTTTAAAGTACTGGTCATCTAAGTAGTGTTATTTTACCTTGAGAAAATCAGATATGTTGCTAAAAATTCACTATTATTGCAAAAAAAAAAAAAAGAGTGTAAAAGACAGTGAAGGTCAGAAAAAAAATTTTGAATTGCAAGTCAAGTGGCACAATAAAAAAACAGCCACCCAAGGAAGATAAGCCATTGAAGAAATCCATAAGCATTATAAAGATCTCTTCAATAGGAAAATTGCAACAAAAATAGCTAAATTTCTAGAGATGCATTTGTTGAAAACTGTATATATAGTGCAAGCATTGCTAAATTACATCCAGAAAGTGAGAAGTCACAAAAATATTTACAAGTGCTGTGATACCCATAGATGGTTGTTCTGTAGTACAGATTAGGTTATATTGTGCCTTAGGATGGGCCATAAAAACTGAAGCAACAACACAGAAATAGGTGAATGACACAAGACAGAAGGTCTCAATGGGGTCAGAATAGGCTTTTCATCTGGCTGAGGTCTCACCAACATATTAATTCAGCAATATTGGAAGTTTGTTTTACATACATTTTCTTAATGCATACATCATATTTACAAAATTTGTACCAAGGGTTCAGTTATAATCACTAAAGCATTTTTGTTAGCATTAAAATGTACTCAGGCAAGGAAAATCAGTGTGGGCAAGGGGAGAGCTCATGCTGCCTTAGCAATCACCCTTCCCTCCATGAGGCTGGCTTCCAATAACCAGGTCTCATTGGGTATTATGTGTTCAGCAGTAAAATCTGTTTCTTTTCTTTTTTTTAATGGGATAGTGAGGAATAAGAATGGGAGAGGATGAATTGCTGATATGGTGGATCCAACTGAAATTTATGATAAGGTTCCAGTGCACAAGTTAGGCAGACTAGAAGAACAGATCCTGTTATACAAGGATTTTCCAGGCTATTTTTCCCCCATTTATGTGTGCAGTACACTACAAATTCACACATCATCTTTGGATGAACTGTAGTTTTAAATAGCTCTTTTTTAAAGTGAAGGATGCTTTCCCATTACATAGGAAGACAGGAAATGAAATGATATGCAGAGCTCAAAAAGGAAAGAAATCTTTAGGGAATTACTTCAAAAGTAGGCTACAAAATAGGGGGACATTGGGAATAATTTCCTAGGTTGAGTAATTCTAAAGGCCAGAGACTGTCAAGGCTTTCCTTTTTCCCCAAAGTTTTCTTCTTTATAGCAACAAAGTAATGAAAAGATTGTGATGGATCACCACAACAAACAGTGCTTTATACAAAGTCCACTACATATCTATATACTTAATAATAAAATATTGAAAGATACATTTTTATTGAAAAGCTCTGAAGTGAAAACAAATGACTGAATCCTGTGACATATTATATACAGTAATGAATAAGGTACTAAATCATCAAAATACACAGCTTGTTTTAATTATTAAATCATAAAAGGAGTATATTTTAATGCTTTACTCCACTGTTTTAATATAGTTAAGTAGATAATACATGTCTTTTCTTTTTATCCCATTGACTATGCCTAGTCAATTTTTCTTGGTCTTGTATTTAGTATTTCTTCATTACTGTTGTAATATGCATAATTTTAAATCAGTTCACTACCACCTTATGATTTAAATAAAATGATTTTTTTCTGCTCTCAATCTCTCTGTGCTTTACAAATTCTACACATTCTCTGGATTAAAGTTACTAAGTTCAGCTTTATGTGTATCACTATTCTGCTCAAAATGTTTTAATGGTTTTGTCACTTCCTAACACAGCATTCAAAAATGAGTATGGACTTCCTTTAGTGTGCATTGGTGGTATAGTCGTGAGCATAGCTGCCTTCCAAAAATGACCCAACCCACCATTCCAAGTTTATTACTTAACTATTTCCTACATGTTCAGTCTACTCCTTTTAATTTGTCTACTCAATATCCCCAAAATGTTCATTGTCTTTCCCAACTATATGTTTTGTCTATGTTCTCACCTACCTTTTAGACTCAATTTATATTTGCAACAAATATTAACAACTCAGCTCAAATTCACACACTTATTATTCCATTACTTGAATTATTTAAATAAGTTGCAAGATTGTTTACTTAAACATGGTTTATTGATATTTTTAATTTCTTGAAATTTTCCTGATGGTACACAGTCCAAAAACAAAAGAAAACAAAGTTTTTCCAGAGTTCATGTTTTTGCTTCTGCTGCTCTTCCTGTTAAAAGAGGACACAGTAATTTTTAACTAAACATAGTTTAGTTAATAATTATTTGAAGACCTGATTCTAATCAGATCATAATACTGGCTCCATTGCATTGGAAAAAAAGAGAACATCTTGGTTTAATATTTTAAAAAAATAGAAAATCCTGCTTTACTTGTTTTTCAAAATAAATATGTTGGTATTTATTCTGCACTATGTTGGTAGTCAAGAGCAGTTAAGAGCAAGAACATTAATTCACTGTATCTATGAAGTATTCCTAGGTTAAAAGGGGAGATGGCATGTAGGTAAACGAATAAAGCATAGAGCATGTGTGGTATTATAGACAGGTGACTAGAACACTGTGAAAACCAAGGAGATAAATAAGTGTCTGGTGGAGAGTATTGTGCTTACTTCCTTATCTCATCTACATTGCTATGAACTTAGAAGACTTGCAAACAATACTTGCAGATTTGTTAATTACATTTATAAGTTTTATTTTATACACGTCTTAAAACAAAAGAGGAAATCTTGAAATTCTTTCCTCTCAAGAGACTAACTATACCTACAGGAAGTCTAATTGTTCGGGTTACATATAAGTTTTTTAAAACACTGCAATTTTCCTAGGATTTATTATGTCAAACATAAAGGAGAACAAAATCAGACTTTGTAAAATGCATGGCATTTACACTGATTCATTTTCAGCCGGCTTCCTCTAGCTTGCTTCCAGTTGGCAAAGGAAGAAATTTAAGACACTAATAAAGATGGTACTTATTTGCTGAATTTAAAATTCTGGTTGAAACCCTTGCACACTCATAGAACTCAAGAACTGAACCATTATATTTCCAGCTATAACTCTTCTCCATATAATATTGCACTATCTGATACAATATTTTGTATACCACATCATTAATCTCTATGAATCATAATCAAGACTTTAATAGAAATTAGATTACAGCATAAAAAATATATATAAGTATATATATTAAATGTCTTAACATATCTTTTATGAAATTTGGATCCTTAAAATGATGTGAGTTCAGGTAGTGGCAAATTTTGTGGATTGCAATGTTACAGTGTTGAGAACAAAGAAAAAAAATGATGAAGTAACTTGTTCAGCTTACAAATGTTGGATACACAGCATAAAATTATGTAACCCATGTTGCAGGGTTTTTTTTTTTTTTCCTGAGGTAGAAATCCTTGGAACATGGGTCCATATGTCTTGTACCCTGACTTATACAGGACACATGTGAATACGCCATGTCCTGGAACCAAACCATTACTTTTCTGCCTATATTAAAATAACTGATTTTCCCCTTAGACTCTTTCACTGGTTGGTTTTTAAATATTAAGCTAACCTTGCATTCCTGGAGAAAATCCAATTTAATCCTGATATATTTTTTAAGTATTCCTGGATTTTGCATGAGATATTTTGCACTGTATTCATTCGAGTTATTCATCTGTAATTTTTCTTTATGGAAATATCCTAGTCAGATTTTTATATTATTATTGGAAAGGTATTACTTCTGTATTTTCTGAAACATAATTTTTAAAATATAAATATGTAAACTTTTATTGGAGAAGCTATACATACCTAAAGTTTTTTTTTGGGGAAAATGCTTTTATTTATGTATTCAATCACCTTAGACACAAGACTATTTAGATTATTTATTCTTGTGCTAATTTTATTAAGCTTATTTTTCTCGGAAATTATCCAATTCATCTAAATTGAAAAATTTGCTGTCATAAAGTGTCTCATATTATTGCACAGTTATCTTTATAATATCTGTAATATTTATAGAAATATCCTCTTTTAAATTCATGATACTGGTATTTATATCTTGTATCCTTTTTTGTCAGTCTTTCAAGTTATGCATCAGTTTTATTCATCTTCTCATAGAGCCAATGTATCTATTTTCAGTTTTCTATATTACATTTGTCTTAGTTTTGGATCACTCAGACTTTGATACAAGGTTTCAAATGCCAGTAGTTTATTTAGAAGATGAAGTAACCACCATTGTGGGTAGAAAAGTGAAAGGAAAATTGCCAAAAAGTATCTGTTATGAATCTTCGGGTTATAATTAATTCTACTGGAAACACTTTAGGAACCAGTATATACACATTCCTTAGAGTAATTCCTGCCCCCGTACCAAAGAATGAGGGAGCTGTGCAGTCTACATGTAGCATCAGTTATTGGTTGAGAACTTGTGAGAAATTGTTTCACAATATTTTTTCACATGTATGTTACATTTCAAAAACTTTAAAAAAATTAGCAGTTATTGCTGAGTAGTGGATTATAAAAGATTATTATTTTCTGATTATTTATATAAAAACCAAATTTTCTGTAGTAAGTTTGTATTTTAGCACAGATTATCAAAAGCATAAAGTGTACCTCTTAAATCCATGGACATGAGAAATGTTGGTTAGTCTGAATTTTTGTTGATTCATATGTGTCAATCCGTATAAAAGCAAGCCTAATACACATTCCAACTTGCGTTTATCCATTTGGTTTTAAGTGTCCATTAGAGATTTCAGGTTCTTTTCTTGTGTCCAAATGCATAAGCCTACTTAATTGAAATGTGTGGTAAGTAATAATAAATAATACAGTAGGGGCCACTATCATCTTCTAAGTTTTCCCATCATGCTGTCAATGTCACCCAAAGAAACATTAATGTCCCATAACTATGCAGCAGTGGAACATGGCGTGCCAAATCCCAAATCACAGAGCTTCAACTAAGCAAGCCATCTAATAACTGTCATTGTCATAATCTTAGTGTTGGGGTTATTTATTCTATTCTTCCATCTGTCAGAATTCTGTACAAACTATTTGGTTTCTAGGGTGGGTATTATTCCAATGCACAGCTGGCTAGAATTTCCCCCAAAGTTTCTTCCCTTAGAAACTTTTGCTTGTATTACCTGTTGTCTTCCTCTCTTCACTGAGGTCACTATTGGAATGTGCACTGTGATAGGCAAGGGAATTACTTTTCCTCCGTGAATTAGAATTAGATCTATAGATGAAGACCATGAGGTTGGGAGTAAAATCATTGTATCCTTGTGAATATAATTACCTATTACATTTTCAGCTCTATTTTGAATGCCTTGCAGTAGTTTTAAATATTATTATTCAAACTGACTAACTCAGAAGCACCCTCTTTGGTCAGATTTTTTTGAGAGTGAGAATACTTGCAAAATACTAAGTTGCTTCATAGTATATTCCTAACATTTTTTTATCCCACAGGAAAGATTGGATTGAAAGCTTAGGTCAAATAGGTCAGCTTTACATGAAATAACTTACTTTTACCAGAAAAATTGATGCATGAATACCATTTCTGATGTCTGTGACCATCTTAAATGAAAAGGCAATTCCACTTGAAATGGAGGTAGTAAATATAAAAGTCCAAATCCCTAATTACCGGAATCATATTGTAGTATGTTTATGCTTTTGTCTATCAAGCAAGAATAGTTTTAAGCATGCTTTCATTTCATGTGTTAGAAAGTAGTATGGGGATAGTTCTTCCAGATGTCCCTCTCTTACACTCACTCTTAAATTAAGGTACATTTACTTAGGTGTCCAATTCAAGAAATCTCCCATGAGATCTAACCACGAGTATTGGTTACCTTAGTATATTTTTGATTAGTTTTTGTAGAAGATGCAGTATGGCATTTCAAAAGAAGTTTGCGTTACACTTAGATGATCAAAGTATATGTAGACATAAACTAAAAACTATTAGCCAGTATCTGTTGGTACTATCTGTCTTTCTGT
Organism: Orcinus orca; assembly: GCF_937001465.1. NCBI lineage: Eukaryota > Metazoa > Chordata > Mammalia > Artiodactyla > Delphinidae > Orcinus > Orcinus orca. Next base: position 49,431,067 of record NC_064564.1, on the reverse strand, counting down.
ACACCACAAAAGATTTGTTAGCAGTAGGAAAGAATCAGTATAGTCTAAATTAGAGAGCTGATATATAGGTGAAATTAAGAAAGTTGTATACTGTGAATTAATTCATGTGTTTGTGCTTAAGTTCATGTTCAGCAATGATTTCAAGAAAGGTAAACCAATAGCAAAACACCTAGCATCTGGTCACTGATTATTTTGCAACAAAGATTTTAGCCATTAGGGGCCTGGGTAGTATAGATAAATTTATCAATATAACATTAGCATAATTATTACAAAGGTAAGTTTGCCTTTTTTCATATACTTAAGATTCTTTGAAGGAGTTAATAAAATGCATAGCATGTCTGTAATTAAGACAGAGACTGTAATTAACTTAGATTTTAAGTGGCTTTTGTTGAATCTCTCTCCACAGGCTACCAAAGAAACCGGATGACCCTGGAATAAAATTCACTAATAAATTATAAAAGTAATTAAGGACTAGAAAACACCAAATAGTTATAAACAACCAAATCTGAGCAGATGGGAAAGCTAACACCAACACTCAAAATATCATGTGTATCAGGGTTAGATAGAGTTGTCAAATTTATTAAGTAGGATTGGGTGGAGAGACATGTTCATAGGAAAATGGCAACCATGATGAATATGTTGTGCATATTTTAGAAAAGCAGGGAGAATTGGTATGCTTCATGAAATATTTATTGAGTGATGATCATGTTTCAGGCACAATGGAAGATGACACAAAGACTAATGACATACGGCTTTTGACATGAAGAGGCTCAGAGTCCATACAGGTAACTTCAATAATAAGTACTATGATAAAAGGATACACAGAGAGCTATTCAAGTTCAGAGGAAGTGGATTTGACCTTACCTGATGTAAGGTTATCAGAGAATGCTTCCTGGAAGAAATGACACATGAGCTTATTCTTGAAATATGAGTAGAAGGTGGTCAAGTGAACAAGTAGGAGATAAGGAGAAGGTATTTTCAGAGTGAAGTAAGTCAGAAAGAGAAAGACAAAATACCATATGCTAACACATATATATGGAATCTAAGAAAAAAAAAATGTCATGAAGAACCTAGGGGTAAGACAGGTATAAAGACACAGACCTACTAGAGAATGGACTTGAGGATATGGGGAGGGGGAAGGGTAAACTGGGACAAAGTGAGAGAGTGGCCTGGATATATACACACTACCAAATGTAAACTAGATAGTGGGAAGCAGCCGCATAGCACAGGGAGATCAGCTCGGTGCTTTGTGACCACCTAGAGGGGTGGGAGGGAGGGAGACACAAGAGGGAAGAGATATGGGAACATATGTATATGTATAACTGATTCAGTTTGTTATAAAGCAGAAACTAACACACCATTGTAAAGCAATTATACTCCAATAAAGATGTAAAAAAAAAAAAAGGAGAGGGTATTTCAAGCTGAGTTTTGACAGTGAGCACAGATAGAGAGCAGTGAAATGTCACAGGGCATGAAGGTTTTCAGTGTTACAGCTAAAGTAGAGTAGGGAGTACCATGAAGAAATGCCAAACATGTAGGCAGGGGTCAGTTTATGGTCAGTTTATGGTCAGTTTATGGCAGATTTTTTATTCTAAAGAAAGAGACTTGGATTTTATCTTGTAGACAATAAGGCTCCCACAGAAGCTATTTAGTAAGTTGAATCCATAGTCAGAGTTTCTTATTTGAATGATTACTTTGCCAGTAGAGCAAAACAGGAGAGGAAAAGTTGGTTTAGGAGGCTATTACATTGATTTGGATGATAAATAAGGGCCTGGCATAGTTAGAGAGAGTAGAGATGGAAAAAATATAGATTCAAGAAATATTTAGAAATTAGCATCATTAGACATCAATTTGGGTGTGAGAAATGAGAGATTAAAAATAAGAATTCAAGGGTATTTGCCAGGAGGGAAAGTGCACATTTAAAGGTAAGAGAGAGAATTTTATCACTCTACCTGCCAGGTTTGGAGAAGGGTTACTGAGCAAAGTTTGGTGAGATACCTTCAAAAGTAAAGCCCTGCTGTTGAGAAAGTTGAGCAAGAAATAATACCTGCCTTTGAAGACTATATTGCTGAAACAGTGTTTTCTTGATACCAGAATGTTTGGAGCCTAGTAAAATAATTTCTCTCACTGACAATAGTATTGATTCTAGAAGTTTCATTCTATCTTATTTTTGACATTCAGATAGAGTTTAAGACAAGATAAACTTCCAGTAAGAAAGGACATTGGATGGTTTTGAAAAATAATGTAGACTAGGACATTTTGTCTAGTTTTATAAACTCTACCTTTGCCCTAGTATGACACATGGTAGTATGTAAAGTTACTATATCCCATGGGTCAATACTGAGAAAAATCCACACAGTAGAAATAGTCTGCTAAAACATGAGGTCTTTGCAGAAATGGGATATATCTCATGCATCTTTTACCCACAGCACCCCACATGGTATTTAGTACCTAGTAGGAACACAAATAATGAGATCTAGATTTAATTGAATGACATTAAAATAAAGCTGTTTTACTAATTACTTTCACAGATTAAGCTTGCAAAATGCATTACAAGGCATTTTGGTGCAGAATTTTGATGGCTGAAATCATTACTTGAATTGCTTCTAACTGGGTTAAGCAGGAAATACTTTTTTCAAATAGCACCATATTACAAAGATAGAAGGGTAAGCTCATAAAAATTTTTTTATATCAACCTAGAAGGACCATAGGCCCTAATTATCAAGGAGACAGCCCTGTTCATGTCTCTCTCAAGATGGTACTAAGGCTTAATATTGCTAAATTCTATCCTGCTCAGCCACAATTGGCTTTACCCTTAATGTGGTCCCTGGCTCTTTTTCCTCTTCTGGTATTTATACATTACTGCCCATGATGTTGAATCTTGTTTTACTACAAAATCCTTTTTTAAGCTCTGCAGGATGCAAACATACCTCAAGTAGATTTTCTACAGTAAGGAAAATTAACATTTATTGCACACCCAATATGTGCCAAAAACTGTACCAGGTGTTTTACATAAATGTACTTAATATTCACAATATTCTATAGGGTAAGTGGTATTATTATTTATTTTATACATGTGAAAACCAATGCTCAACATTCCAACATCTCACAGATATAGAGGTACAGATGGAAAAGCAACATGGGTCTTCAAGCTTTAAAAGCCATGGGCTTTCCCCTGAACCATGCAGTCTAACAAATGCACATTTGAGGAGCTTTCCTGTCTTCCATGTGTTAAACTCTAAATAAATGGATCACCCTGGTATAGTCTCCATGTTTTCAGCTTTAATTTCCTAAAATAATAGACTTCACCTATTCAGTACTTCTCTCTTTGTCTCACTTTCTCATATCCCTGAATACTGACACCACTGTCCATTGTATGATTGTATTCTTCAGTCATCCCTTGAACTTGGTTTACCTTCAAGTCTCTCCTGAATTTAATGTCCACTATCCTCTTAGCTGCATTTTCTTCTGGCCTACTACACTCTCAAACTGCTCTCATGATCCCTGAGTCTCTCTTTTCTATGCTGCCCCTACCTTGTAGTCATTCCTCATACTCAGTCAGCCAATCTAAACTGAGTAATAAGATTCTTCTCCCTGCTCCTTAGCCTCACTTCCTATCAGGTCACCTCTACCTCCATCATCATTTCTGAAATGCATGCAGTTCCACAAATATACCCCATTATTTCATCTCACTGTACTTTTGTTTATGCTACTGTCTTTGCTTGGAGTTTTCCAGTCCTACCCTATGGAGAACACCTGTATCATGACACTTCCAGAGGATAAAATACTGTATTCAAGCCGCTGATTCTAGGGCATATAGCAGCTTTGTTAAATGTAAGATATATGTTAAGCAAAGCTTGAAACCAGAAGGAAGATATAGAATAAGACTTACGCTGTTTTCAAAACAATGGTTCTGCTTTCAACTGACTACATCCCTCATACCACAGCCCATTAGGTGAAGGAGCTCTGTGGTGGTTTGTGCTTTCTCTACCCTCTAAGATTATTTGATGGTTAGGGTTTATGCTTTCAGTACTACCACTGCTGACCTGATTCCAAGTAAATGAGAGAAGATTAATTTTGGGAACTTTTGTGCTTGTGTATCTTCCAGTACTCATTTCTCTCCATTTGCTTTAATTTTAGTAAAAGCATCATCATATAAAGAAAAATATGTAAAAATAAGCCTAATTTCTCCCCTTTTAAAAAAATAAAAATACTGAAAATACCCTGGGTGTCCATGAAACTGCATCTGAAGGCTCAAGCTGCAGTGCTAGGAGTGACAAGTTAGCTTTATCCAGGGCTATAGCTTCCTTTGAAGATCAAGCACCCAGCTGATACACTTGGTATCATTTTAGATGTGTCTGGGGTTCCTCTCCGGTTTTAAATTCTGTTAAAAATCCTAGCCAAAGGTGATAAACTGATTCCAATTTAGCTTCTTCTTTAAACAGAATCTAAGCCCAGAAATGAAGCCAGCCACACCTTTGAAGTGCTGTTGAACATGGCAACTGAGTAGGGGGTGGGAAGAAGCAGAGCGAGAGAGGTGTGAATGGAGCTGAGTTTAAAAAGAACCATAGGACTTGGGTTGCGTTTGCTCAGCCTCTGGGTTGTTCAGGTAAGGAAAAAATATCATTAAAAATAGCGGGGGACCATCAAAATGGTTTAAACAACACATACCCTGGGATTTTCCATAGCCAGGCTAAGCACTTTAGATTCAGTTCAGGTTCTACACTGAAAATAGAAAGGTGCAGAAAGTATCTGTGCCTATGACTTATAAAGCATTGATTTTTTTTTAAAGATGTTATTGCCATGTACCCAGTTTACTTCCAGTTTATCTTTTGTAGTGACTTCCTAGCAACTAGCTCTATCAAAATTTCTAAGTCATTTTATGGTGTTGTCCAAAAGCTTCAAATATATTCTCCAGAAACACTTTTCCAACAATGTAAAATTTCTAATATTGGATGTTATTTCAGGAAATTGAGGCATGGCACGTTCATGATTGCTTTGAAAATGCATATATTTCTGGGAGAGATAATAGTAATCCTTTAACACTTTAGAATGACTTCCTCACAGATTAGAAAACAACGACTTGACAAAATGTTCAGAAGGACGGGGATGGGGGCAGGTGAGTTTTGATTTATGAGGGGACAGAAAGAAGATTGATGAGTTAAAAGATGATCTAGTACCACAGGAGTTTTGTAGATGGAACAGGAGAAATCAGGATACCACAGAGGAGTCTCAATATGTGTAAATTCCTGTGAATATTTGTGTGCTCATAGGTAGTAGAATGAAGTAGAATGGAGAAATGAAACAGCAGCCTAAATGAATTGCTTCTGATTCATTTTGCAAAATTATTTGTGTTATATGTCTGGAGACAGCAGCTTCGTCATGTAACTCTTAAGGCTCTCAGTTTTCCCAATCTATAAAACCAGAGCATGGGACTATTGGACTAAATTATGTGTAAAGTACCTTTTGGGCTAAATATATATATTTAACATACAGTTATATAATAATAATATATTTGTATAAGTTATTTAAATTAATATATAATTAAAATAGTATATATTTAATTCAAAATATATATAAATATATATTTAATTCATGTAGTCCATACATTGTGTATATATATATATATTAAATATATACCTATTGAATAGATATAGATATATATTTGTTCCATTTCCAGCTCTAATAATAACTTGCTGAATGACAATAGAGCAGTCATTTACCACCTCTTGTTCTTAGTTTTCTCACCAGCAAAAGAAAGAAATAGACTCAAGGACCCTTAAGTGCCTTTTCATCTCTAATCTATCATGAGTCTATATTTTCTGTAAATGGTTAAATTTTCCACATATGGACTGCAAGAGGAGCAGTTGTGTTTCCCTGTGTTTTATAGATTCAAAAGTGGCCCAATGTGGTGTCCAGCCAGTTAGGCCCCTAGATTCATCTGAAACCCCAATTATGCCCCTATGGCCCTTCCCACAGACCTACATGAAATTGTTTTGCTTCCTTTCTCTTCACACAAACAACCCCCACTCCATTTCTCTCAGATTGCAAAGGACTATGATGCCTCCAAAGCACTTTCTACACCAAAGCACCTACACACAGACATCTTATGTTTTCTTTTATAGTCACATCCCTGATATAGTCACATGCCTAATATTTTTTTTGGATGATATCTAGGAATTCTCTCTCTGCTCCCTTTTTTTCTGAGGGAGAAATTAATAAGAATTTCTCCTCCTTCACTACCAAAGTAGTCAGTATAGGACACTCCCTCTAAAATTAATGGCAATTTTTCCTGATGGTATCGTTAGTGGATGCAATACAAATAAAACTCTCGACTACTCCAGTGACCCTTATCTCAAGTGGATCATTTCTTTACCCAGGAAATTACAGAGAGGTGAATCCCATCTCAGTTTATCTCCTGTTCTAAGTAGAAAGACTCTCCCTTTCAACAGGGAGTAAATGATCTCAGTACATAAAAGAATGCCATCACTTATTATTGGATTGTCTTGTCTTTCTGAGCCCTGAATTCAAAACCTTTCTGTCCACAGGAGCATATTAGTTTTCCGTGCTGTATAAAAGAAACCACAAACTTAGTAACTTAAGAACAACACATATGTATTATCTCACAGTTTCTGTAGCTCAGAAGAGTACAGCTTAGCTTGGTTCTCTGCTTCAGTGTCTTATCAGGCTGCAGTCTAGGTGTTATTGGCGTTGCAGTCTCATCAGAAGCTCAACTGGGGAAAGATATGTTTCCAATTGCTCCTCAATTCTTGACAGGATTCATCCCCTTGTGGTTGTAGGACTAAGAGTCTCCCGAACACACTTTTTTTTCTGGCTGTTGACCAGGCTGCTTTCAGCTCCTAAAAGCTACCTGCAGTTCCTTGTCACAAGACCCTCTTTATAGGCCCTCTCACAACATGGTAGCTTACTTCTTCAAGCCCAGCAACAGAGCAAGAGTCTCTGACCTCAGGAATTCCCAGTCCCATTTTTGAGAACTTGCAACTATCAACAACAGCAAAAAGTCATGCCCACCCGAGGTAATGTTCCTTTGATTAATTCAAAATCAACTGATGTAGGACCTTAACCACATCTGCAAAATTCCTTCACATTTGCTGTATTCTCTTGGGTAGAAACAAGTCACAGTTCCTGTCTACACTCAAGGGGATGGGATTAGACAAAGGTGTGGATATCATGAGCTGGGAAATTGGGGCTTTTGGGGGGAATCTTAGGGTTTATCTGCCATAAGAAGTATTTCTATTCCATACGTATGTCAGATGAGTGCTCATTATTGACCTATTAACAAACTACTCTGTTGTTTTATAGGGGAAAATAATTGTAATTATACAAGATTGAAGCTTGTGTGTGAGCAATGGTAGGGAAATAGCAGGTGATCATTGCTTTCACCTCCTGTTCATACGGCTTTAGAAGTAACTGAATTGTATAACCGAAGTAACTGGTGTCCTTTAAATATCATAGGTTTTTTGGTCTGTATTATGAATGTTTCATTTTGTATAAAACTTTTATCTTTCAAAGTGTTTTTTATAAGTGTGCTCATGTGATTAACAGTGATAGTTTGTCTATATGTTAAGTGTAAGAGGGACAATAATATTTTATCATGACTTAAAGATTTAAATATATATAAAATCAGTGAGTATCTAATTGTGATTGTCTGTGTGTACAATCACACAGGAAGCACACAAGTACCTTCCTGTGTGCCTGGCACTGTGTTAAGTACTTTGTGTATTAGCAAATCAAATTTACACAACAACCATTTCAGCTAAGTAGTGCTATAACAAATTTTAAAGAGAGGGAATCTCATGATTAGGTGAGTTAAGTAACTTGCCCATGGTCATATTGAGTCAATATAGGTAGAATCTGGGTTCAAGTTCAGGACTATCTGACTCTAGCTATCACCCGCATTCTTCATTATTGTACTATAGTAACTTGTGATGTATACTATATTCTCCATTTTTTAGAAGAAGGAAATTGAGCTACTGTCTAAGGTTAAAGTGTCTTTCCCACTTGCTTGCAGACTACTTCAGGGCAGGGAGTCTACCTTGGTCACTTTTGCATCCTCATCCTAGCACACACTAGTCAACATGTGCTGAATGACTGAAGTTGACCAAAGTCAAGGCTTTAATCCATCTCTGCTTCTTTCGAGATTTTGTATTTTCCCCTTCTAATCAGTGTCTTCCCGGACCTTGCTCTTAAAGTAAAAAATGTCACCTTGAACAATCTGTAATTTATCCAGTGGATTAGGCTTCAAGTCTTTGAATCCTTGCTTTGCCAGCATGTTAAAGGAATTGATGAATTTTGGGGAGAGACTTTTCTGGGGGAATAAACTATTTTGCGAGCACTTAGTAAGCACATTAACTCCTTGAGCCCGTGTGAATAGTACTTCAACTGAGCAAATGGTGCTCTAGTGGCCTCCATTCTAATGAATTTCCCAAAAATGGTTGACTCACCTCATCTGAAAAGATCATTTGGTGAAATGATTTGAGCCACTCAGTGGGAGAACTGATAAAAATGCAAAGTGATTGAAATGTAAGAAAAACATTCTGAACTAAAGAGAGTGACCTTTTATGAAGTTCAAGTTCTTCTCTAAGGAAATTCAGCTATTAATCTAAAATTGTTGTATACATGGCTAAGAACAAGGTGCTAAACTGTTGCTTAGGGCATACAGTGTGATTACCTTAAATATGAGATAAAGAATGGTCATTTTAGTTAGTAAGTTTATTATTATTTTCATATTCTCTGTTATGGCTGTAATTACTATCCATTCTCAAGCAGAGAATTAAGGGGCTGAATTTACTAGTAGTCAAAAGCAACATTCTAATGTCAGATTTACAATGATAGACTTTTTTTTTTATCAGTTTTGCATTCCAGTACACAGAACTAGCAAGATCTTTTTCTTTCAAACTTCCAACATGTCAAAAATATCCTCTTGGCACTCCCCGCCGGCTGCAGCCTGACACACCGCGCGGCCCCCCAGTCTCCCCGGCCCCCTCCCCCAGGCATGGCCCAGGGCCTCGCCTCACTATGGCAGCAGCACGGCACAGCACCCTTGACTTCATGCTCGGCACCAAAGCTGATGGTGAGACCATTCTGAAAGGCCTCCAGTCCATTTTCCAGGAGCAGGGGATGATGGGGTTGGTGCACACCTGGCAGGACCATGGCTATTTAGCGACCTACGTAAACATAAACGGCAGCTTTGCCAATTTGAGAATTTACCCGCATGGATTGGTGTTGCTGGACCTTCAGAGTTACGACAGTGATGCGCAAGGCAAAGAAGTTGACAGTCTTTTGAACAAAGTAGAAGAAAGAATGAAAGAATTGAGTCAGGACAGTACTGAGCGGGTGAAGCGATTACCACCCATAGTTCGAGGAGGGGCCATTGACAGATACTGGCCCACTGCAGATGGCTGCCTGGTTGAGTACGACATAGATGAAGTGGTGTATGATGAAGACTCACCTTACCAGAACATTAAAATTTTACACTCAAAACAATTTGGAAATATTCTCATCCTCAGTGGGGATGTTAATTTGGTGGAAAGTGATCTGGCATATACCCGGGCCATCATGGGCAACGGCAAAGAATATTACACTGGCAAAGATGTACTGATTCTAGGAGGCGGAGATGGGGGCATATTATGTGAAATAGTCAAACTGAAACCAAAGATGGTCACTATGGTAGAGATTGACCAAATGGTGATTGATGCATGTAAGAAATACATGCGAAAAACATGTGGTGATGTCCTAGACAATCTTAAAGGGGACTGCTATCAGGTTCTCAGAAGACTGTATCAGAAGACTGTATTCCAGTACTGAAGAGCTACACCAAAGAAGGGAGAGAGTTTGATTTTGTGATTAATGATTTGACAGCTGTTCCAATCTCCACATCTCCGGAAGAAGATTCCACATGGGAGTTTCTCAGACTGATTCTTGACCTCTCAATGAAAGTATTGAAACAGGATGGGAAATATTTTACACAGGGGAACTGTGTCAATTTGACTGAAGCCCTGTCACTCTATGAAGAACAGCTGGGGCACCTGTATTGTCCTGTGGAATTCTTGAAGGAGATCGTCTGTGTCCCTTCATACTTGGAATTGTGGACACTGTTTGGAAGAAAGCTAAACCTTGAAAATCAATTTCCCCTAATCATGTGTGCTGCAAATAGCCTTCCTGACCTTCATATGCTGTACATGACGTTGAAAGGAGTCAGGCAATTAATTGTGAATTCCTTCAAGTTTCCTTTTTTAAATTATTTTTTAATTTAAAAATCAAATGGAAAATGTATATTTTGATGAACTAGAGTTATTTTTTTGAAGGATGATTAGACAGCACAGTGAAGGCTGCTAAATGCACTGAACCTCTAGAATGTGATTTTTGTTTTTGTTTTTGTTTTTCTATGTGGGCTTTTTTTGTTTCTGTTTTGGTAGACTTCGAATTTGATTGTTTGGAGGAATGAACATCATTGTTTTCTTCTGGAGGGAAGCTCTTGACGGGAGTTCCTTTTCCCCCCAAACTGACATAGGTATTAAAATTTGGTGCTTATAAGGAAAGACTTTTAAAAATGAATAGCAATGCTTCGATTAAAATTACAAATGAGAAAAAGAAAAATCCTCTTTCTTGGACTTCCCTGGTGGAGCAGTGGTTGAGATCCCACATGCCGTGGAGCGGCTGGGCCCGTGAGCCATGGCCGCTGAGCCTGCACGTCCGGAGCCTGTGCTCCGCAACGGGAGAGGCCGCAACAGTGAGAGGCCCGTGTACCACACACACACACAAAATCCTCTTTCTTTTCAAGGTCTTGAAAGCCATATGTACTTATCTTATTAGTATTATAGCACACATCCCAAATGCTCCTCACACCTCCTGCCCCAGCCCTAACTCTGGCTGTCTCTTCAGTTTACAGGAAAATTAAAACGAATCCAAGCTACTTTGTTCATCTTCGCTGAAAATTATTTTTTGTTAAATGTTACCTAAATTAGCCAAAGTTTTTGTTCTCATTTATATACCTGAAGCTCTTGTAAGTTTCCTTCAAATTATTATTTAGCTACAAATGTGACCACTTTTATCTGCTCCTTGGAATATTTTTCATTGGTTTCTTAGACAGAATAGTGCATTATCAGTGCTAGTGAATAAACACTCTGTGAGAATGAGGTGAGTCAGCATAATCACGTGCTACTTTATTGATGAGTAAGCCAAGGTAAAGAGAAGCAGTGATTCTCCCAGTGTCAAACGTGTCAGCAAAAAGAAAACTTAAAAACCTGAGCCCATGAATTGTCATCCAATTGCTTAATGTTCTGAGCCAAAATGCTTCTCTTTAACATCTAAAATGAGTTATTTCCACACATCTCTAAATACAGCAGTAGTTGAGTTAGAACCTGCTGTCTTTTTGTGGGACAGATTTTAACATGATTTTGATGCCAGATATGTTGGTGCAACCTTCTCATCAGAAGAAATACTTCACATTAACAATCAAAACTTACATTCTACAATGTTTTTCTAAATCTTAGAAGCCATAGGTTTCTGAACAGACACACCAAAGGCTACCAAACTGTGTAGGGGAGTAAGGGGAGGAAAAAGAGAAGAGAATAAGGGATAAGAGATCACATAATTTGTCCTTATACTCTTTCAGTGAGAGATGCTCTTGAAGTTTTCGATATGAGAGTCTTCCATTGGATTTCTTTTGATGGAAGAACTCCTATGTTCAGAAAATATTTGAAAGCTAATGATGCATACTGAGGTATAATTTTTTTTATTTTATTCTGACTTCTTAAAACGTTTATATTATTTGTATAGATCTAGAGACCATAGGGATCAAGGGGAATTCAATCTGTAGATTATAATGAAAATGGGACATGTTATAAGGGAGGATTTCTTATGAAAATATGCAACACTCCTTTAAAATTGCACTAACCAATATAGAGATGACCTATACAATTTTCAAATTTGAGCAGCCAGTAGAAAATAACCCCCAAAAGCCCTCTGCATGTTAGTATCCAGCCAACCGCGATTAAGGAAACCAGTGTTATTAAAAGGAAAGAACAGTTATAACTATAAATTAAGAAAATCATGCTGAAATCTGAGCCTTAGAGAGAAGATTGTAGTCATTCATTAAATCAATTCATCAATACCTAAAGGAATATTTATTGAGTCTTACTGTGGAACAAGTTGCTGTTCTAAGCTCTAGAGATAGAGCTTGAGCAAATATGCAACTGCTGGCTTTGTAGAGTTTAGGTTGTGTGGGGAGAGAGGGCAAAGCATTGGAAAGTGGAGAAGACAGACATTAAACATATAGTCCTTATAATAACTAGGTATATCATCGACATAAGCTCCAATATCAAGGAGTATATATCAAACAGCTTTCAAGGACCTTATAACATAACACAAATCTTATAAACATGCACACAAAGACCAGTGCCTCAGAGACAAAGTTTATGAGGATTGTAGGCCTGGACTTTTCTCCTTCATCTGCCATAACCCTACCTTCACTTGGAATTGTACTGCCTATACTTGTTTTCCCCTCTAGTTTAATTCCTTACAGTGTGGTATATAGTCGATGAACTTTTGTTAAATACATGAATGAATTAATATGAAAAAAAATCAAAGTATATGCCCAGTCCCTCCTGATAATTAGTACTTTCCTAATGATTAATTAATTAGAATAATGTGCTGTTGCCTTTTTCATGCAAGCTATCAGGAAGCTTATACTGGCATTTTGGTTCAACCACTGGAATTTGGCTAATAAGATTTCTTTTAGCCTTTTTATTTTCCTCACCCTATTTACTTCTTGGCTTTTTTCCTTTTGTCCTGTATCGTATGATTTTGGCCTTACTCTTCCTGAATTTATTTAAGTAAGCTTAATTGAACAAATTTTGAAAGCAGACATGTTGAAAATCAATAATATTATTTAGGAAATTCAGATAGTGATAAATAAAAACATTGAATTAGCACATATGTTTAATCCCCAAGCATATTTTCTTTTTCTTTGTCAGGAAATAAGTTGTAAATTTTAGTTTTGCAATGAGGGGAAAGGAACAAAAGATACAAATAATTGACTTATATATAAGCTTTCTTTTCCTGATTATAAAAACCAAAAAAAAAAATCATTACTGTGGAAAACATAATAAAAAAGGAAGAAAAGCAATACCATTTCTAAAATTTTTAGTGTATTTCCCTCTGGTTATGGAAAGAGAGAGATGCATATTTTGAACTTATATTGTTAATAGTTTGAGACAGATTACTTTTCATTGGAATGTATCATAAACCTTGGCTAAAGCCTGTAAAACTTTTTTAAATATTACTTTTAGTGACTGCATCTCATCCTAGCTTACTGAACACTCTCCTATCATCATCTGTGTAAGTTGTTTTAGTTTTTTAATTGTGTATTCCTAGGATTGAAAACTTATGTACAATGATCTATCCAAATTTTTTTGCATCTTTTATTTCCTTTGGGATTCTCCTGGAATTAGAGGGCCAACATATAGGGTTTTTTTTTTTTTTTTGAAGATGAAGAAGGTAGTCCAGATGAAATATCTTTTTACATCTCTCTCATTGCCCTATAACTTTCCTATCCTAGGAACTGATTCACATTTGTCAAAACCTAAAGCAACTGACCTCAGATATGATCAAACTAATGAAAAGAAACACGGCACCACCATTATCTTTTTTTTAGAATGCTGTGCTTTCATTAGGAAACTCTTAGGTTGTGCCAGCATTAGTTCTTACAACAACAGTGTGTTGATAAATCATATTTAGCATAAGGTTAACATCTCCCAACACACACATTGGCCTTTTTCATATGTGTTAACACTGTGTGAACTCCATTTATTGAGTGTCTTCTCTGTTTAGAGAGCTGGAGAATTGAAGGCATTTTAAATGTTCAGTGTTGTACTGTACCATCATTTATGTACTTGTTTCACATCTTTATTTAAGACTGTCCCGGGTTGCCAACTCATTCATTTTTATTTTAGTCACTTAAATATTTATTTACCTCCCAAATTGTACTGGGAACTTTTCTATGTACTAGGTATATAGCTATGGAAAAAAAAAAAGTTAATTCTGTTAAAGTGTTTGGAGATTTTGTATAAAAAAGTTACTCAAACAAGCAATTTAAAAAATTAATTATAGAACATAATAAATAATACCCTTTGGAGGATAAGAAAAAAGTAATAGAATAATAGAAATACTAATGAAATTGATGATGAAATATTACATCTCCTGTGACTAATAAAGCCAGCAACAGTTCTATTTTGAAACAAAAAAAGATTGTCTAGAGTCTATAAGGTCTTGCAGAAGTCACCCAGGATCATGAGAATAATGACATTGTCAGTGATACAATAATATTTTATTCAAAGTTTCCTCACTCAGGCTGTTGGCAAATAGATAACATAATGTTTAAAAGACCCATAATTAGAATAAAAAAATATATTGTGAAACCTTTTTTGTAGTGCTTTACAGAATATAATTGTTGCTCTAATTTTCATGATGGTGCACGTGTTTTGAACACCTCACTTCACTATGCAATAGAATTTTAATTTTTCAGAATTTAATTATTCTGATTGTTTAATCTAGTAAGTTAGACCAGGAGGTATTATGATGAAAATCTGTGATAGACATGGGGATGCACTACCCAGATCTCATTTCAAGGAAGAACTTGCTGCCCAGCTACACAGAGAGAAGTCAGGAGATAGCCTTCAGCTTTCTGCAACTTCTGGGTCTGCCTCAGCTGCAAAGACCACTTTGCTCAAGGGCAAGCCCACCCCAAGGCCACCTGCCTCCAGTGACTGAGTGAGATGATATACAGGCTCTGCTTTTTCAACCAGAAGTGAGACTCCCTCCAAAGCTCGCTGTATGGCTGGCTGAGGCACATTACAGTTTGACTTGTTTCTCTCACTAATCCTGCTTCTGCCCAAGCCCTTCACCAGTTTCGATCTCCTATAAACATCTTGCACCCGAAACTCCATATCAGCTGTGCTTCCAGAGCACTCAGCCTGGGACAGTGACTGACCTAAGTTTTAAACGAACATCTTAACATGACACAGCAGTCTAAGGTAGATGTCTGAACCCCCATGCAGAAGGAGCAGTTTCTGAACTACCTCAAGGGCCTTGATATACTAGAATTGCATCACAAAGAAAACACCCATTGCAAAGGGTGCATTACAGGGATCAAATACAACTTTCTGAATTTTATAAAAGCTTACAGAGTGGGATAATTTCTGTATCCCATAAAATGGCACATGTAAAATGCTCACCTGAGTCCTGAACATGAGAAGTTATTTCAATCACTCAGTAAATAATTCTGGGTTTCAGGCCCTGCCTCTAGTACTTACTAAGGATGCAAAGGTAAATGTTAGGCCATTCAAGGAAAGAATCCATACACAGGTAACAAGACTAAAGGTTATGTGGGTGCCCAGTATGTGTTAAAAACTGAATAGCAAATAAATAAATAAACAACAAACAAACCTGAATAGCAGAGAACTGTGAAGGAGAAATTAATGTCCCCTAAGGTTTCGAGTTTCTGTGCTAAAGGATATAGCTAGAAAGGAGCCCTACCAAGCAGAAGTCACAAAAGGATAATAAGAATAATACATGGTGTCATATCTGCAGATTACTAAGGATTACTTCACAGTTTTTTTCAATTTATACAATTCTTTCTCCCATGAGACTTGTTCTCCTCAAACATAAGCACATTACAAAATAATCATTTAAATAAGTCACTCTGGAGTCTTGCTGACACAGGAGAGGATTTGTGTAAAGTTTCAAACTGTTCTTTTTTATTCCTGATAGGGACACACTAATGGGCCAGTGTTGTGTCTTAAGAAGCCTAAATCCATTCACAGGCATAAAAAGTGTAAATGCCAGATCCAGATGAGACATGGGAGTGTTTGGGGGAATTTGTAGATTGGCAAAGACTTAGAACATATAGCCACTGTCCAGGACCAGCTACATAAATTGCAGGGCCCAGTACAAATTGAAAATTCTCCATGTTCAAAAATGGTTAGGATTTCATGACAGCAACTGGATAACATTAAACCAAATGTGGAGTCTTGTGCAGTACATAGAAAAAATAAAGCAGCATTGCCACTACCCTTCTCACTCAGTGGTGGAGAGGCCAGGTTTGTTTTGTCTGCATGCTATAACTGACATAGAATAAGCACTCAACAAATATTTGCTAAGTGAATAAATTAAAATGCTGACTACAATTTATCTTTTACCTGTCACACACAAAGGGGGTCTCTTTAGATAGCATCATCCTCCTAATGATACCTGAATTTTCCATGGTGCTTTAGACAATGCTTGTGGCCCTCAAGTTCCCCTGGTCCAGTCTGTTCTGATCTGATCTCGCTTTGTTTTGTAACCAAATCAGAAAAAAATTGTGTGTGTGTGTGTGTATATATATATATGTATGTTTATATATAAACAAAGTATTTTGGCCAGTTATGAAAATACATGCACTACAAAATAAAATAGAAATATTAACAACCTTAGAATTAGAATAATATAGATGGAAACATAAGACCAGAGAAAAAGATAATATGCAAGCATAGTCCATAAGAGCCTATGTAGTAAATAACTAGTATACGTACTTGACTGAGATTCCCAAAAATCAAAACAAAGTAATATATGATTAACTACAAAATTCTCATAGTTTATAGGAACAAAGTTTTAATAATTATATTGAATAAGCAGGACTTGTAAGTTCACTTGTAAGCAACATGTTGTTTTCTTTTGTTTCTTTTTTTTTGCCTGTGGGACAATTTCTTTCTCTTCCCCTGAATGAAATTTGGGACAAGTCTCATTAATTTTGAATCACTACCAGGTCATAAAAAGTCCCCCAGTCAGTAATTTAAAGGACTAATCGAGCAATTGAAATGCCTAAAGGAATCAATATGTCACATTTTCCCAAAGTTAAAGCTACTCCTCTCACTAATTTGCACAAACCATAGGTCAGCTCCACACTGTGGAAAAGAGGGCATGGTTGGCTTCTGCTCTCTTTCTCTGCCGTGTGTGTGTGTGTGTGTGTTTCTATTCTTCATCATGCTAACAATGGTCATTGATTCTTCCAGACAGTTTTTCCCTTAGACCCAGCAATGGGAGCTCTTACTCTGGATCCTGTGCTTTACAGAGTCCCATTATTCGCTATCTCCTAGTCTTGTCCAGCCACATGGGACAGAGAGATTATCCAGAGCAAGGAGGAATACTGTTTATGAACCAGCATTCTCTAGCCTCACTATGCTAGAAGTATGCAGGACCCTGTTATTCTTTGCCCAAATGATGCCAAGCCTGATCCCATGGTCTGTGCAGGGCTCTTCCCTAGGGGTAGCCCTCCTAAGAGGGCTGCTCTGCTGCTGTGATCACACCTTAGATTGGGGGGTGGCTGCAGTCCAGTTGTCTGTAGCAGTGAGGATGAAAGATGGACGTTTGGTCTTAGGTATTTGTATGTGTATTTGTGAGATTCCTCATGGTGCTGAAAGGAGCTGGGGTCAGATGAGAAGAGAGACAGGCTATATGCTTTCCCAATACATCAGGAGACCAACGGTGGGCTTTCTATATTCTGCCAGTTTCTAGCAATGGACTAAAAGGATATTAAGAATTCTAAATTCAACTCTGGTCCCTCATATATTTAAGAATGTATATTTGTCAGTTAAAATAACAGAACATATTTTACCTAAGAGCTTTTTCCTTTAATTCATAGAAAATTCTATAGACATATGATGTTTCTTGGAACCCTTAAATATTAGAGGTAAATCTAGTTTCAGGATCTGTTGAGGTACGGATGCTGGACAAAAGGAGAGAAGGGCAAAGAATTTCTTACTTGACTAAAGCTGTAATTATGTGTCAAGCTCTCTGAGTCTCACAGGTGTTTTAAAATGATTCATTTTCTTGTGGGACATTTTGTGGGTTTTCAGAACCCTTGCATTGCTGGAGAAGGGACATATGTATTATAGTCAGTATATTTATTCTTTCATTCAAGAAATATCTAAGTTACCTTGCTCCTTGCCCCCTATGCAATATTTTGGGTCAGTCTCTAAGACAGCCCCATACCAGCTTTCTATGGTATGTAGTCTACATCTGGTCCACAGGAAGCTTTCATATATAGTTTGCTCTGACAACATCTGGCCTGACATGGCCATCTCTCTGTTGTTCTATTGTGAGAATGATTAGCCTTCCAGTCTCTTATCCTTGAGACTTCCTAGGCTTGTTAGGGTATCAGTTGACTTTTGCTTCCACATTTCAGGGAAAACATTATACTTTCTCCAAAAGGTCTCCTTAAAGTTTTTCTATTTTGAATATAAATGAGAGGAGAAACCCACTTATGGGATGGGGTCACACAAAACCAACTTTCTTCAAAGAATCACCCGTTAACATCCTACTTCCCAACTTGTGATGAAGAAGCTCAGAGTTGCAGGACAGGTTTTCCACAGACTTATTTTGCGAGTCATTCACAGTGGTCTTGTGCTTCAATTTAGTATATGGCATATATCACTTTGGGGGCTTCACTTGACACCGAGAATAAAATGGTTGCACTTTAATTAACATTCTTTTACAAATGCATATGATTTATTTTTCAGGAGAAACAAAGCTTTATTTCCTGATACTTAGATCTAAAGATATTTGTAACTAAAGTCTTTATATAAAGGATCTTACATATAATAAATAACAATGATAATGATAACAACTAAAATTTAACTACATGCATAAGGCAAAGTGCAAGTCAGAAGAAATTCTGCGAAGGCCATATATGTAACCTAGAGTATATAAAGGAGGGATTATTTTATCAGGGATGGTTCTGGGGAGTCAGTAAAATCTTGTAAATTTATGTGTATTTTTATGAAGAAAATATCCTTTGCTTACTGTTATTCTCATAAAGTCAGTCACACCAAAATGGTTTAAAAAATTGACTAAGAGGGTAACAAGATTAGTATCACTTATACAAATTATGGGACTTCACCATAATTCTCCCCAGATGAAATGGTCATCAGTAAAAATGGTTGAAAGATCAAGAGATGTCAGAATTGGTTAGGGCTAAGTTTTTGTCTCTTTTTCTAAAGTGATTTTGCTCTTCAGATTCACTTGTGAAAGTTATTAAAATTTTGAATGCTCAGTGCTGTGCAGAACCACTAGATCAGGATTTACAGTATCCTGGGAATCTGCCAGCCAGCACTCAAGCTCTATGTCTCTCTCTTACCTTTTTTCAAGTTTTCTAGTTGATTTTGGTAAATGCACGGGTTGGATTACACTCCTTTAGAGCCCTTGTTCTCATCTGGGTATGGTGGGTAAAATGAAACACAATTCTCAAAACACCTGTAGAGGTTTATCAAGTGAAACATATCAATCCCCTCCTCTCCACGTAAAGATGAAAATGGCACTCCAAGGATATCAGTTAGGGGACAATAATAAAAATTCAAATCAGAGATTATAGAGACATAAGTCAGGACAATGACAATGGGAAAAGGGATATGGATTCAAGAATTTTATCCTTAGTGTTATTAACCACAGAGATTGCTATTTCATGATTCATAAAATCCCATTATATGACCCTAACACCAGATATAATGGGTTCTAACCACATAGAATATTTGAAAATATACATTTACCTTGAAACTTCCTACATCTGTGAATTTAAAGGAATATTTTCATCAGCATTAAAATTTTTTGAACTCCATTTTGAAATGTCTACTTAAACATATATTTACCATACAAATTTCTAGCCTTACACATTAACTACTTAAACTTTTTATTTTAACACCATATTTCAGTATTTTTGGACACTATGTACTTTGTAAAAAGTCTTCATGTATTCAGATACTCACTTCCATGAAGACATCAGATGGTTTTCCTACTAATGATTATTAGTGATTCTACTCAGAGATTATAATAGGCATGGTATAATTAACTTGACTATATTTAAAATGGTACAGTTAGAATAATATTGGAAACTCCTCCTCCCTTTATTTCAGTAACATTTTCATTCATCTCTCCCATCTTATGTCAGATTGAAGTCTTTCTCCTAAAATAGCATTGATTCGACCAGTTGTTGGAAACCTATTCATGGTCTTCAAAGTGTACAAAACTCCCCTTGAAAAAGCTGCTTCAGAACTTTGCTCCATATGTCATGGACATATATATATTTTCAAACCAAGTAGTTCTTAACTATATATGAAAATCTGTTTCATACAGATGTATCCATCATAAGCAAGTATAATATGGAAGCATGGTGTTTGCTTTCTTGTTGTTTTATCACCCTGGAAAATAAAATGGGTTATTGGAAGAATTGGGTAAATACTTCTTAGATAAGCAATTCAATTGCCATTAGAAATAGAGGACTAACTAGAGGAAAATACATCTTGATAAAAGAAAAAACTCTAGCAGTTCATTAGATGGGCATTAAGTGCATATGTGTCATAATGATATAAACTCTGAAGTTCTCCATTTTTTGCTCTTCCATAATTAGCCACGCTCACTTCCTGATTTTGTCCTAGTTGGGAGAGAAGGGTAAATTGCATGATCTAAGATGTTATTCTTTCCTCTAATTCTTATAAACACACATACTTGGCAGTTGTAGAATACATGGTGTGGTTCTCTGGGTTGTTCTACTTACCCAGTGGGAGTGGTTGGCTTCACGCAGAGAACAGGTTACTGGAACACTAACTTTTCCAAATGATACCACTGAAATCCTAGAATGGGTGTGGACTGAACCAAGAAATCATGATTCTCTCTAGTTAAATATTTCATGCCTGATCTGTTGTAGCTCATTCTATGGAAAAAAGAAAATAAACTTTATTTCTATGTCAAGCTTCTCTTACTTCTTAGGAAAGCATTTCAGATACTTGCTCCTCAGCTTGCAATATTTGAAATACGAATTCCGAATTTGTGGCTTATCAATAAAAACACATTGACTTTCACAGAGGTTGTCTGGTGAATTCTAGTACAGAAGTAGAAACATTTACTTACATTGTGTTCACAGCTGATAAACTGCAGTTGCTAACCGTTTGTTAATTAAATCTTAGTTAAGCTTTGTCCTTCCTGCTTAGAAACGGGAACTCAACATTTGAGGCTTCAATTTGCATGCATCAGTCAACACAAATACTGAACAAAGTGCTTGTTTAGGTAATAAGATAAGGAGGTGCCCTCTCCACATTTCAGCTCTAACTGCCTCAGAGGCAGCATTTCCCAAGATTCCCAGCTGCTGCTTGTTCAGGCAGCTCTGTGGTTTGCGCTGCATATTAATTTCTGTTCAACACGGGAATTCAATTTGTACTGTACATTTCATTTCTTCACAGATTTAGATTTGTTTCATGTTCTCTGCTTTTAATTAACTCTCTGGCACAGCTGCTGGACAGGATAGAAAAACTCATTGCTCTCCCTGTGTTATGAGTATACCACCAATCATTTGCCACTTAGATGGTGGTGCAGAAGCTATCAGTTTCTATGGCAACCAGAGCCGTGGTGATTGATTCCTTGCCAGTATGGCATCACCACAGGGAGTGCAGCTTGTGATTTTTCTATGCTCACAACATCCATCTAATTAAAACAGGATTATGGCATCATCCCAATATATGTTCGACAACTACACTACAATCCATTTATGTAAATGTCAACATTATTAAATACAGTGGTCATAGTGTTTATGAAGAAATACTTGTTTTAGTCTTTGGTTTGTACATTGGAAAGCAAATGCCCAACTACCTGGTTTTGGCTATTATAGTCTCTTAAATGGTAGCCTTCAACTGGCACAGTCATTTTGTATTTGAAAATCATATGAAGCAAAACCAAATGATTACATTTTGATTGATGCAATGCTAGCTAACTCTAGAATGCTATACTAAGCCTGACTTGAAAATTGGTTAATTAATTTATTGCATATGTATTATTTATTCATCAAAAGCTTTTTAATTCACACGATTGATTTTTTTCTTCAGGGACTTCTCTTGAGAGCAGATATTTCCTTCTGCTCTCATGATTTCCTTCTTACAGAGGATTCCTCAAGTCCTCTAACAGTACGCGGGATTTGGGGAAGCCTCACCTATCAGGTGAGATGTAAGATGGAGTATTCACAGTTGTGCACGGAGGCTCCAGATGAAAAAGGCAGCTCAGGGATTTCATGAAGGGCTAAATGGGGAGACAAACCCTTTAGAGAACTGTGAGATGCGTATGCAAAATGAAAAGGAAGGACAGAGGGTGACAGATCTGTTAGAAATGTTGTTTTGTACATCAGAGTTTTTGCTGGATAAGACTGACAAAATACTCTGTTAACATGAAAAATGACAGTCTGCACCACCTCATAGCTTCATGTCTCTGTGCATTTCATTTTCCAATGCATTGGTGTGTTACAGAAGCTACTACTATGACATATATAAGTATGTGCTGTATACTATGTATAGTTGCTGTCAAAACTCTATTCATTTTACAGATTTTTTCCCCTTGCCTTCACTTATGTTATATGCAGAGATTGCACATTCAAATGATACTGTCAGAAGTACTTCTGGGTTAAATTTTAATTGTTAGTACTCTACTTTCCAAAAGTTTCATGACATTTCAAAGTTCTCATGAATTGACAGTAAAATTAATCCCAAAGCAGGAAATTAATAAAATGACAAAAAACATATAAAACATTTTGACTAGAGAAAGAGAAAGGATTCTAATGTCAGCACAGCCATCCACAGAATATGGTGATTGGTTGCGATAAAATTGATGGAAGTAGGAGTGTTTCACTGAAGGTGACTTAAAAATACGTATTGTTCTCTGGTTGCAATATTGCTGCAGAGAGTGTATAACTGTATAGTGCATGTGATTTGCAGTATTTTTTTGTCTCAGGCACACAGTTTATATTATATGTATTTATCTGTACTGGACAATAGTATATTCCCTCCTAGAGTTACCATACATGTTATTTATTGCTAATTCGTTAGTATGAAGCTGACAAGCACCCATTTTAACTACAACTGTAGCAGCAACATCGACACCATTATAATGCCTGCTGTACTTTCAGGTGTTCATGCTACTACCAATGTTTCCTTTGAACCAAAAGAAAACTTTCATTAACACAAAATCAAAAATACATTTTTGAGAGTTTATTTTTGAAACAGAAAAATTGTACATTACAAATACAGGACATTTTAGGATAATTTTGAGGGTTTTTTAAAAAATAATGTGACCTATAAGTTAACGTAATTTTTAGCTATCTGATTTATTTTTCTTATTTAAACTCAAAGCAGTAAAACTGTAATTCCCTTAAATCATGTCAAAATGCTGTAGTATGCTTTGTGCTACAAAAATAGTAAGAATGTAACAGAAATTCGTATTTCTTAATTTGTATATAAATGCTAGATATCCCCATTGAATTCTTGACTAATAAAAATATAATACACAAACTAGAGCTAGTAAAATTTCAGGCATATTATCTCTATCTGTCTTTATAAGCACTCCCTGTCCTCAAAAATTATGTTTCATTGAAGTGTTAAAGTAATCAATACCTGCACTATTCATAGGTAGAAACTGATATTTCCTTTCTTTCTTTCTTTCTTTCTTTCTTTCTTTCTTTCTGTCTTTCTTTCTTTCTTTCTTTTTACATCTTTATTGGAGTATAATTGCTTTACAATGGTGTGTTAGTTTCTGCTTTATAACAAAGTGAATCAGTTATACATATACATTTGTTCCTATATCTCTTCCCTCTTGCGTCTCCCTCCCTCCCACCCTCCCTATCCCACCCCTCTAGGTGGTCACAAAGCACCGAGCTGATCACCCTGTGCTATGCAGCTGCTTCCCACTAGCTATCTATTTTACGTTTGGTACTGTATATATGTCCATGCCACTCTCTCACTTTGTCACAGCTTACCCTTCCCCCTCCCCATATCCTCAAGTCCATTCTCTGGTAGATCTGTGCCTTTATTCCTATCTTGCCCCTAGGTTCTTCATGACTTTTTTTTTCTTAAATTCCATATATATATATGTTAGCATACGGTATTTGTCTTTCTCCTTCTGACTAACTTCACTCTGTATGACAGACTCTAGGTCCATCCACCTCATTACAAATAGCTTAATTTGTTTCTTTTTATGGCTGAGTAATATTCCATTGTATATATGTGCCACATCTTCTTTATCCATTCATCCGATGATGGACACTTAGGTTGTTTCCATCTCCTGGCTATTGTACATAGAGTTGCAATGAACATTTTGGTACATGACTCTTTTTGAATTATGGTTTTCTCAGGGTATATGCCCAGTAGTGGGATTACTGGGTCATATGGTAGTTCTATTTGTAGTTTATTAAGGAACCTCCATACTGTTCTGCATAGTGGCTGTACCAATTCACACTCCCACCAGCAGTGCAAGAGTGTTCCCTTTTGTCCACACCCCCTCCAGCATTTATTGTTTGTAGATTTTTTAATGATAGCCATTCTGACCGGTGTGAGATGATATCTCAGTGTAGTTTTGATTTGCATTTCTCTAATGATTTTAGTATATGTGCTGCCGAAGCGAGCACGCATTTCTCTAATGATTAATGATGTTGAACAATCTTTCATGTGTTTGTTGGCAGTCTGTATATCTTCTTTGGAGAAATATCTATTTAGGTCTTCTGCCCATTTTTGGATTCGGTTGTTTGCTTTTCGTTATTGAGCTGCATGAGCTGCTTGTAAATTTTGGAGATTAATCCTTTGTCAGTTGTTTCATTTGCAACTGTTTTCTCCCATTCTGAGGATTGTCTTCTCGTCTTGTTTATGGTTTCCTTTGCTGTGCAAAAACTTTGAAGTTTCATTAGGGCCCATTAGTTTATTTTTGTTTTTATTTCCATTTCTCTAGGAGGTGGGTCAAAAAGGATCTTGCTGTGATTTATGTCATAGAGTGTTCTGCCTATGTTTTCCTCTAAGAATTTGATAGTTTCTGGCCTTACATTTAGGTCTTTAATCCATTTTGAGTTTATTTTTGTGTATGGTGTTAGGGAGTGATCTAATCTCATACTTTTACATGTACCTGTTCAGTTTTCCCAGCACCACTTATTGAAGAGGCTGTCCTTTCCCCACTGTACATTTCTGCATCCTTTATCAAAGATAAGGTGACCGTATGTGGGTGAGTTTATCTCTGGGCTTTCGATCCTGTTCCATTGATCTATCTTTCTGTTTTTGTGCCAGTACCATACTCTCTGTAGCTTTGTAGTATAGTCTGAAGTCAGGGAGCCTGATTCCTCCAGCTCCATTTTTCGTTCTCAAGATTGCTTTGGCTATTCGGGGTCTTTTGTGTTTCCATACAAATTGTGAAATTTTTTGTTCTAGTTCTATGAAAAATGCCAGTGGTAGTTTGATAGGGATTGCACTGAATCTGTAGATTGCTTTGGGTAGTAGAGTCATTTTCACAATGTTGATTCTTCCAATCCAAGAACATGGTATGTCTCTCCATCTATTTGTATCATCTTTAATTTCTTTCATCAGTGTCTTATAATTTTCTGCATACTGGCCTTTTGTCTTCTTAGGTAGGTTTATTCTTAGATATTTTATTCTTTTTGTTGCAATGGTAAATGGGAGTGTTTTCTTGATTTCACTTTCAGATGTTTCATCATTAGTGTATAGGAATGCCAGAGATTTGTGTGCATTAATTTTGTATCCTGCTACTTTACCAAATTCATTGATTAGCTCCAGTAGTTTTCTGGTAGCATCTTTAGGATTCTCTATGTATAGTATCATGTCATCTGCAAACAGTGACAGCTTTACTTCTTCTTTTCCGATTTGGATTCCTTTTATTTCCTTTTCTTCTCTGATTGCTGTGGCTAAAACTTCCAAAACTATGTTGAATAAGAGTGGTGAGAGTGGGCAACCTTGTCTTGTTCCCGATCTTAGTGGAAATGCTTTCAGTTTTTCACCATTGAGGGCGATGTTGGCTGTGGGTTTGTCATATATGGCCTTTATTATGTTGAGGAAAGTTCCCTCTATGCCTACTTTCTTGAGGGTTTTTATCATAAATGGGTGTTGAATTTTGCCAAAAGCTTTCCCTGCATCTATTGAGATGACCATATGGTTTTTCTCCTTCAACTTGTTAATATGGTCTATCACATTGATTGATTTGTGTATATTGAAGAATTCTTGCATTCCTGGAATAAACCTCACTTGATCATGGTGTGTGATCCTTTTAGTGTGCTGTTGGATTCTGTTTGCTAGTATTTTGTTGAGGATTTTTGCATCTATGTTCATCAGTGATATTGGCCTGTAGTTTTCTTTCTTTGTGACATCTTTGTCTGGTTTTGGTATTAGGGTGATGGTGGCCTCGTAGAATGAGTTTGGGAGTGTTCCTCCCTCTGCTATATGTTGGAAGAGTTTGAAGATAGGTGTTAGCTCTTCTCTAAATGTTTGATAGAATTCGCCTGTGAAGCCATCTGGTCCTGGGCTTTTGTTTTTTTGGGAGTTTTTTTTTTTTTTCTGTACGCGGGCCTCTCACTGTTGTGGCCTCTCCCGTTGCAGAGCACAGGCTCAGCAGCCCTTGCCCAAGGGCCCAGCCACTCCGCGGTATGTGGGATCTTCCCAGACTGCGGCACGAACCCGCGTCCCCTGCATCGGCAGATGGACTCTCAACCACTGCGCCACCAGGGAAGCCCTGTTTGAAGATTTTTAATCACAGTTTCAATTTCAGTGCCTGTGATTGGTCTGTTCATATTTTCTATTTCTTCCTGATTCAGTCTTGGCAGGTTGTGCATTTCTAAGAATTTGTCCATTTGTTCCAGGTTGTCCATTTTATTGGCATAGAGTTGCTTGTAGTAATCTTTCATGATCTTTTGTATTTCTGCAGTGTCAGTTGTTACTTCTCCTTTTTCATATCTAATTCTATTTATTTGAGTCGTTTCCCTTTTTTTCTTGATGAGTCTGGCTAATGGTTTATCAATTTTGTTTATCTTCTCAAAGAACCATCTTTTAGTTTTATTGATCTTTGCTATTGTTTCCTTTATTTCTTTTTCATTTATTTCTGATCTGATCTTTATGATTTCTTTCCTTCTGCTAACTTTGGGGTTTTTTTGTTCTTCCTCTAATTGCTTTAGGTGCAAGGTTAGGTTATTTATTCGAAATGTTTCCTGTTTCTTAAGGTAGGATTGTATTGCTATAAACTTCCCTCTTAGAACTGCTTTTGCTGCATCCCATAGGTTTTGGGTCTTCGTTTCTCCATTGTCATTTGTTTCTAGGTATTTTTTTATTTCCTCTTTGATTTCTTCAGTGATCACTTTGTTATTAAGTAGTGTATTGTTTAGCCTCCATGTGTTTTTATTTTGTACAGATGTTTTCCTGTAATTGATATCTAGTCTCATAGTGTTGTGGTCGGAAAAGATACTTGATACAATTTCAGTTTTCTTAAATTTACCAAGGCTTAATTTGTGATCAGGATATGATCTATCCTGGAGAATGTTCCAGGAGCACTTGAGAAAAATGTGTATTCTGTTGTTTTTGGATGGAATGTCCTATAAATATCCATGAAGTCCATCTTGTTTAATGTATCATTTAAAGCTTGTGTTTCGTTATATATTTTCATTTTGGATGATCTGTCCATTGGTGAAAGTGGGGTGTTAAAGCCCCTACTATGAATGTGTTACTGTCGATTTCCCCTTTTATGGCTGTTAGTATTTGCCTTATGTATTGAGGTGCTCCTATGTTGGGTGCATAAATATTTACAATTGTTATATCTTCTTCTTGGATCGATCCTTGATCATTATGTAGTGTCCTTCTTTGTCTCTTCTAATAGTCTTTATTTTAAAGTCTATTTTGTCTGATATGAGAATTGCTACTCCAGCTTTCTTTTGGTTTCCATTTGCATGGAATATCTTTTTCCATCCCCTCACTTTCAGTCTGTATGTGTCTCTAGGTCTGAAGTGGGTCTCTTGTAGACAGCATATATATGGGTCTTGTTTTTGTATCCATTCAGCCAGTCTGTGTCTTTTGGTGGAAGCATTTAATCCATTTACATTTAAGGCAATTATCGATATGTATGTTCCTATTCCCATTTTCTTAATTGTTTTGGGTTTGTTATTGTAGGTCTTTTCCTTCTCTTGTGTTTCTTGCCTAGAGAAGATCCTTTAGCGTTGTTGTAAAGCTGATTTGGTGGTGCTGAACTCTCTCAGCTTTTGTTTGTCTGTAAAGGTTTAAATTTCTCCATCAAATCTGAATGAGATCCTTGCTGGGTAGAGTAATCTTGGTTGTAGGTTTTTCTCCTTCATCACTTTAAATATGTCCTGCCAGTCCCTTCTGGCTTGCAGAGTTTCTGCTGAAAGATCAGCTGTTAACCTTATGGGGATTCCCTTGTGTGGTATTTGTTGTTTTTCCCTTGCTGCTTTTAATATGTTTTCTTTGTATTTAATTTTTGACAGTTTGATTAATATGTGTCTTGGTGTATTTCTCCTTGGATTTATCCTGTATGGGGCTCTCTGTGCTTCCTGGACTTGATTAACTATTTACTTTCCCATATTAGGGAAGTTTTCAACCATAATCTCTTCAAATATTTTCTCAGTCCCTTTCTTTTTCTCTTCTTCTTCTGGAACCCCTATAATTCGAATGTTGATGCATTTAATGTTGTCCCAGAGGTCTCTGAGACTGTCCTCAGTTCTTTTCATTATTTTTTTTTTATTCTGCTCTGCAGTAGTTATTTCCACTATTTTATCTTCCAGGTCACTTATCCGTTCTTCTGCCTCAGTTATTCTGCTACTGATCCCATCTAGAGTATTTTTATTTCAATAATTGTGTTTTTCATCATTGCTTGTTTCCTCTTTAGTTCTTCTAGTTCCTTGTTAAAAGTTTCTTGCATTTTGTCTATTCTATTTCCAAGATTTTGGATCATCTTTACTATCATTATTCTGAATTCTTTTTCAGGTAGACTGCCTATTTCCTCTTCATTTGTTAGGTCTGGTGGGTTTTTATCTTGCTCCTTCATCTGCTGTGTGTTTTTCTGTCTTCTCATTTTGCTTATCTTACTGTGTTTGGGGTCTCCTTTTTGCAGGCTGCATGTTCGTAGTTCCCATTGTTTTTGGTGTCTGTCCCCAGTGGCTAAAGTTGCTTCAGTGGGTTGTGTTGGCTTCCTGGTGGAGGGGACTAGTGCCTGTTTTCTGGTGGATGAGGCTGGATCTTTTCTTTCTTGTGGGCAGGTCCATGTCTGGTGGTGTGTTTTGGGGTGTCTGTGGACTTCTTATGATTTTAGGCAGCCTCTCTGCTAATGGGTGGGGTTGTGTTCCTGTCTTGCTAGTTGTTTGGCATAGGGTGTCCAGCAGTGTTGCTTGCTGGTCGTTCAGTGAAGCTGGGTGTTGATGTTGAGATGGAGATCTCTGGGAGATTTTTGCCATTTGATATTACATGGAGCTGGGAGGTCTCTTGTGGGCCAGTGTCCTGAAGCTGGCTCTCCCACCTCAGAGGCATAGCACTGACTCCTGGCTGCAGCACCAAGAGCCTTTCATCCACACGGATCAGAATAAAATGGAGAAAATGTAGAAAGAAAGATGATAAAATAAAATAAAATAAAGTAAGATAAAATAAAATAAACTTATTAAAATAAAAAATAATTATTAAGAAAAAAATTATTTTAAAAAGTAAAAAGTAAAATAAAAAACCGACATATAGAACCCTAGGACAAATGGTGAAAGCAAAGCTATACAGACAAAATCTCACACAGAAGCATACACTCACAAAAAGAGGAAAAGGGGAAAAAATAATAAATCTTGCTCTCAAAGTCCACCTCCTCAATTTGGGATGATTTGTTATCTATTCAGGTATTCCACAGATGCAGGGTACATCAAATTGATTGTGGAGATTTAATCTGCTGCTCCTGAGGCTACTGGGAGAGATTTCCCTTTCTCTTCTTTGTTCGCACAGCTCCCGGGGTTCAGCTTTGGATTTGGCCCCGCCTCTGCGTATAGGTCGCCGGAGGGCGTCTGTTCTTCGCTCAGACCGGACAGGGTTAAAGGAGCCACTGATTCGGGGGCTCTGGCTCCCTCAATCTGGGGGGAGGGAGGGGTAAGGAGTGCGGGGCGAGCCTGCGGCGGCAGAGGCCAGCACGATGTTGCACCAGCCGGAGGCGTGCCATGTGTTCTCTCGGGGAAGTTGTCCCTGGATCCCGAGACCCTGGCAGTGGCGGGCTGCACAGGCTCCCCGGAAGGGAGGTGTGGATAGTGACCTGTGCTCGCACACAGGCTTCTTGGTGGCTGCAGCAGCAGCCTTAGCGTCTCATGCCCATCTCTGTGGTCCGCGCTGTTAGTCGAGGCTTGCTCCCGTTTCTGGAGCTCCTTTAAGCATCGCTCTTAATCCCCTCTCCTCGCGCGCCAGGAAACAAAGAGGGAAGAAAAAGTCTCTTCGCTCTTCGGCAGGTCCAGACTTTTCCCCGGACTCCCTCACGGCTAGCCGTGGTGCACTAACTCCCTGCAGGCCGTGTTCACGCCGCCAACCCCAGTCCTCTCCCTGCGCTCCGACCGAAGCCTGAGCCTCAGCTCCCAGCCCCACCCGCCCCGGCGGGTGAGCAGACAAGCCTCTCGGGCTGGTGAGTGCCGGTCGGCACCGATCCTCTGTGCTGGAATCTCCCCGCTTTGCCCTCTGCACCCCTGTTGCTGTGCTCTCCTCCGCGGCCCCGAAGCTTCCCCCTCCGCCACCCACAGGTTCCTCCCGCGAAGGGGCTTCCTAGTGTGTGGAAACCTCTCCTCCTTCACAGCTCCCTCCCACTGGTGCAGGTCCCGTCCCTATTCTTTTGTCTCTGTTTATTCTTTTTTCTTTTGCGCTACCCAGGTACGTGGGGACTTTCTTGCCTTTTAGGAGTTCTGAGGTCTTCTGCCAGCGTTCAGTAGGTGTTCTGTAGGAGTTGTTCCACTTGTAGATGTATTTCTGATGTATTTGTGGGGAGGAAGGTGAACTCCGTGTCTTACTCTTCCGCCGTCTTCCTCCTCTCCTGATATTTTCTTGATAAGTCAAAAAGTTTACCTCAAGGATGTTTCATGAAATTAAAGAAAAGTTATGCAGAGATAATGAAAATATATTTCAGAGCCTAGAATACCTTGAAAAATATAAAGTACTCTCTCTCTGAAAACATCATAAGTATTATTTGTATACTCAGTATTATTAAGATATAAATGTTATTTTATACATTTTTATGGGTCATGACATCTTTGATGACATCCCATGGTATACAAAAATGAAAATATATACTACTCTTAAGGAAAGTCTTTTTTTTTTGAGAGTTTATTTTTAAATTCTTGCAGCAAAACTGGAGTAAGTAAAATATTGAGTCAAGGACTTGGTTATGTGGCATTCCAGATGGCTGGAGACATGTGTGATAGGGCAGGTGCCATGTTCATATGACAGCATTTTTTTTAAGTGTGTTTTAGGTTGAGGGAACCCAGGGAGTCATTACAACTATCCACATGCAGGGAACTGGCCAACCCCAGATCTACACTTATGATTGCTTAGACTTTATTCAAGCTTTATGGTATGGAAAAAATAAGAGGTACAGTCTTTCCCCTTTTCTATTCAAGTGTAACAATGGAGTAAAAAGAAACAAAACATTCTTTGCTGTTGAAGTAAATGTGATCAACACAAACTTGACTCCAAATACAGTAAATAAGATCAAGGAAAATGTTTCCAAACTAAACTTTTTTATTTGTTCTCTGGCCTCCTTTCCTTATTTCTACGTATGTCGGCATGAAGCTGTATGGACATGGAAGTATAAGCCTGAGAACAGCCAGGGTCACCTTTTAGGAATCTGGAAAGGGTAGAATGAGTATGTACAGGTTAAAATTTGAGTTATATGAGTTAAATAAGTAAATGGTAAATAGGTGGATGGATAAACAGTAGAAAATTAAAAACACAGAGACTATTATAAAATATGATGGTGAAGACAATGATGATAAATAGACAAATATGATAGGTGAATACATAAATAAAGGTTTATGACATAAAATGTATTTTTAGTATGATACTTCTAAAATGTTAGACTGCCTCTGATATAGAGAAATAGGAAAGGATGGCTTCATAGGCTGCATATACCAGCCATAACTTGGCCAAACACATAATAGTTAATGCTTATTGTGTTAGGCACTATGTAAAACAGTTTTATAAAATTACTGCATTTAATTATTACGACATCCCTGTAAGATAGGTAATCTTTCTCTGTTTTGCAGATGAGGAAACTGAGACTTAGAAAAGTAAAGTAATATGTACACGGTCACATAGAGGGTGCATGGCAAAGTAGTAATTCAAACTCAGCAGCTTGAAGTGTAAACTTTTGTTATTACTGTTTTGCATAGCACATGAATGCCTAGTATGTGGCATAAAATATGAACTGGACACATTGTAAGAGGCTTTGGAGGAAGCTAAGAGTAATGAACTTGGTTCCAGGAAACTTTGTGACCATCTGAGACAACTTAAATGTTTCTAGCACATTGCCTAAACTTGCTAACTTGTGCTGAACCCTGAAGATAACTCATTCATTTTAGTTTTATCCCAGACTCCAGGGCATGGTGTTGGTCCTTTGGATAGAATTCTATCATCCAGATGAAATAGTCAAGGTTCAGAGAGGAAGATACCAACACCTCAGGAAAGAGCAAATCGTATCATAGACATTCACTACATTCTCTTTCTAATCACCTCAATTTAATCTGGGTTCATTTCTTACCATGTGACTTTGTAGACTTTAGCTAACACTTACCTATATTTGTGTACTAAGTATATTTGGGGATGGTCAGGAATCATGTAGTTATTTTAATTATATATGGACATATAACTTTGGAATTTTCCAGTGCTAGGAAGTTGGAAAATTATATATATGTATAGTAGATAAACAGTTTTAATAGCATAATAACTCAAGTACTGACTGGGAATCCCCTGGCCTTTGGAGAGCTAGTTTAACTTGATGTGAACTGACATTACAAAATCTTTTAAATTCTGTAATTCTATGAAATCACTTATATCTTTCTTTCTTGGTGCTCTTTGAGCACCAAGAAGAGTGACTTTGCATATGATTGTATCATATAGCTTATGGTCTTTCTCATCGCACTAATTCAATCTCCACTTCCCTTCCTACTATTTTTCTCCCTGACTTGCTTTAGAAATAAACGTTTCCTTCTCCCCGTATATGTAAAACAACTGGGGTCTCACTTTCTACCACACGTTTAGACTGGGATCTCCTTTTCCACAACACTTGCTTAAATATGCTCCTTTCCTAAAATAAATTTGAGTGAATAAAATGATTTCTGTCTTATTGTGAGATGCTCATGTTATTTTCTCCCACTTATGTCTTTATATATATTTTCCTCTATCTTACTAAAAGTGTATCAATTCAACGCCTAGAATTTTAACTGGAATATGAATTTATGAGATTGTTATTATTATTATTAGCCTTAAGGAATAATTGAAATTATAAATGTATTCATCTAAAGCAAACAATATTATGAAAATACTTCAAATCACTGAGATTTTTCCCTCCTCCGATTTAGGACTCTGACTTCCTTGGCCGAAATAATTTAGGAGGAAAAATTATAATGTGCTAAAAGCTTGATTTTTTTAAATAGGAAAAGTGGGGGCTTCCCATGCTTATATTTAATCTCATTAACAGCATAGACATGCAAATACTGGTGGAGAGTGAAGGGACCCACCTCCTGGGCCAGAATTTAGACCTCTGTCAAAGTTATTAAATACATCCAAACACTCAAGAATAGTTTTGGTTCACTTTTAAAAGTTTCAAGTAGCCAAAAGCCATCTTCAATTTTTCTCCTATAGAACTGAACCTGGTAAAACATGGATTTAGTAAATAATATGGTTTTCATGAAATGTCATTTGATCTCGAGTAATCAGCAAAAGAAAAATACTATTTCTAATTCAGTATCCCTAACTGCAATCATTTTTGCAATTTCTATTACATTATTTCTAATAATACTAATTTAGGGTTATTCTTTTTAATTATCAAGTAATATTTTCCCCTTGTAAAAATTTCTAATAACATTCGTCACTAATAGCTCTCTCTCCCACTCTTTGTCAATCTTTATTCCAAGGGTAACAGCTGTTAAAAGTTTGAAGTAGATCTTCCTAGTTAATTTTTCTGTATAAGCATAAATAAAAATAAGTAGGACAATGTAATTCATATTTTGGACTTTATTATTTAATCTTTGGATATTATTTTATATATCATAATTTATTGGTTTTATGTATCATGATTTATTTTCTTCCATATTGAAGAATACTTACTGCAAAGACTGGCAGTGTACATCTACCTTTGTGTACATATGCAAATATTTCTTTATAACAGACTCCTAGGAGCAAGTTTGCTGTGTCAAAAGTTAATGCACAGTTTAAAATTTGCTTGACACGACTGAATTATGTTTGAAAAGGGAGTGGTGGGATTTACCAATTTACTATCTAATTTACCAATTTAAAGATTTTCCTTTTCCTCAAGCTTCAATATGGCTAGACATGGTACTGCATAATCTGCTTTTGTTTGTATTTAAATTTTTGATATTTTATTTATCATTGACTTCTTTACACTGATTTTTATTTTAAAATTTTTACGTTAAAATATTATTATTCAAGTTTTTAGTAATATGTTCCTTAGTTTTGCTTGTTTTTGGACTTTATAAAATTGAGATTATACTATGTAGTCTTCTGGGACTAACTTCATTTCTTTCAATACTATAATAATGTGAATATTCTTCCATTCCACTACTATAGCATTTTATTGTGTGAAAGAATATATCACAAATTACTTATCCATTTTTAATAGCTGGCATTTAGTTTTTCCCAAGGTTTTTTCCATTATGAACAAGGCTCCTTCTTGGACACATCTCCTAGTTATTAATGTGCAAGTATCTTTTGAAGGTATATACCTGAGAAAAGAATTGCTGAGTTGTAGGGTAGGTATGTTGGAAAGTTCAAATTTTCAAGATAATAACAAATTATTTTCCAAACTGATTGTACTATAATGAACATAAATTTTTCATTTTAATGGGGCTGTATGTATTATTTTATGGTTAGTACATTTATTTTACCTAAGTACTTCTTCTCTATCTTTGGCATACTGCATTTTCCAAGGATTAGCACACCAAGAAGTATCATTCCACATAACAGTCTTGTAATGTGATCTCATCCTCTTCATATCAAGAGGTGGAATATAATTCCCCTGCCCTTTAATGTAGGCTGACTTTAGTGACTTTCTAAGCAAAACTGACAATCTGGGATTTCTCTGACTGGGACACAGAATGAGTCTCTTAAATGTTCCCACTTGGGATACATCCTTTAAGATCCCAGCCTCTAGGCTCTGGGACCAAAGTCAGAGTGGCTGCTGTCCAGATCAGTGAACCATCTTAGGTATCCAGCCAAACCAAGCCTTCAGAAACCTTCAACCCATTCACTATCTTTCCATCCACTATAGCCACATGAGAGACCTCAAGTGAGAGTTACCCAGCTGTGAGAGGTAATAATAAATTGCTGTTTTAAATCACTACATTTTAGTTTATTGTATAACAATAGATAACTAGGCTATTACCCTAAGTACAAAAAAATAGATATATTTGCTTTATATTCCTCTAAAAGTTGACATATTTAAAAATGCAATATTCAAATCCTTAATCAACCTGCAGTTGATTTTTGTGTATGGTCAAATTACAGACCCAATTTTATATCCTTCATAAGATTAATGATATGAAAACCAAGTTTCTTGTAAATCCTGTTATCTTTATTTTAAAATAGTGGTTGTTGCTCGAATCTCTTAACCTGATTTGGATTTGTAGCTTCACTGACTGAGGTTTGTACAAAAAATATTAATCCATGGCAAGTTCCAAAAAATGTAATTTCTTATACATAAATCATCTAAGGTTAGTCATTATTAGTTAAATAAGTAAATTACTGAAGAGGCAGGGAATAATGGTTAATACAGCCTCTTGAAGTCAAATAAATTAAATTCAAATCTCAGACGCACAAATTCATTGAACTTTTTCATCTCCTTAAAGGAAACAACTGAACTCATATTTCAGCATTTTTGTGCTAATGAGATAAAAAAAATCATATTAAATTACTTAGCATTAGAGATGCATAAATTAAATTCTAAGTAAATGGCATCTCTCTTGGCCCATAATAGGTAGAAAAGAAACTCAGTAATTTGTGGGAAAATGTGTTATACTTGAATCTATACCATTTTACCTGATGCTTCTTTAAAATAGAGCCCTGCATTTGCGTGAAAGATTTAGAGGTATAAATGTCTGTCTTACTTTATGAGACTAAATGTGTTTTTAAATCCTTTTCTATACACTGTATGTGATGTTTTTAATTCCATTTTTCCAATTTTTTAGATTATCAAACTAAACATATTCTTCTGAGAAAGTGTTTCACCATAAAGAATAGTAATAATTTAAAAATATTGTGATGTGTATTTTGTAAAACTGTGCCCTTTTCTTCTGTATTGACAATAGTAAATATCAAGCCTTTACTTTTTTGGCAGTAGTTTGATTTACAGTTAAGCTTACTCTTTTCATGTAAAGATGTTATATGAAAAAATACTGTTTTCCTCAGGATCTCATATTCTGTTATAAAGAGCTCTGGAATGTATAATTAAGTATTTGTTGAGGTATAATCCTTTAACTTCTTAAGTAATGTGACATCTAAGCTACTACACTTTTATAAATAGACTATTTTTTAGAGCCGTTTTAGGTTTATAGAAAAATTGATCAGAAAGTACTGTGAATTCACAGATACTTCCAAACCCTCCCACCCCACACACAGTTTCCCCTATTATTAATATCTTGCATTAGTGTGGTACACTTTGTTACCATTGATGAAGCAATATTTACACATTATTATTAACTAAAGTCTATAGTGTAGATTTGGATTCAATTTGTGTTGTACATTCTATGGGTTTTGACAAATGTGTAGTGACATGTATTCACCATTACAGTACCATCCTAAATGTGACAGAGTAATTTAGACAGAGTAATTTCACTGTCCTAAAAATCCCCTTTGCTCCACTTATTCATCCCTCCCTCCACCCAAACCACAAATAACCAGTTACTTTTTTTCTGTCTGCATAGTTTTGCATTTTTTAGAATATCATACAGTTGGAATATATGGTATATGGCCTTCTCAGAATGGCTTCTTTCACTTAGAAATATGTATTTAAGGTTCCTGCATGTTTTTCATAGCTTGATAGCTCATTTCTTCCTTTTTTTTTTTTAACATCTTTATTGGAGTATAATTGCTTTACAATGGTGTGTTAGTTTCTGCTTTATAACAAAGTGAATCAGTTATACATTACATATGTTCCCATATCTCTTCCCTCTTGCGTCTCCCTCATTTCTTCTTTTTATTGCCGAATAATATTCCATTGTATGGATGTACCATTGTTTGTCTAACCAGTCATGTAATGAAGCATATATTGGTTACTTCCAAGTTTTGGCAATTCTGAATAAAGCTTTTATAGACACTAATATGCAGCTTCTTGTGTGAACATACACTTTCAACTCATTTGGGTAAGTACCGAGGAGCATAATTCCTGGATCATATGGTAAGAGTATGTTTAGCTTTGTAAGAAACTGCCAAACTGCCATCCAAAGTGGCTTTTTCCACTAGCAATGAACACAAGTTCCTGTTGCTCCAAACCCTTACCAGCATTTGCTGATGTCAGTGTTTTAGCCAATCTAATAGGTGTATAGTGGTATATATTTGGTGTTTTAATTTGCAGCTCAATGGCATATGATATCAGGCACCTTTTCTTATACTTGTTTGCCATCTGTATATGTTTTGGTGAGTTATATGTTCAGGTCTTTTGTCCATTTATTAATTGGATTGTGTGTTTTCTTATTGCTGAGTTTAAGAGTTCTTTGTATATTTTGGATACCAGTCCTTTATCAGATATGTATTTGGCAAAGATTTTCTCCCCGTCTGTAAGTTGTGCTTTCATTCTGTTTCACAGAGTAAAAGTTTTCAATATTTATGAAGTCCAATTTACAATTTTTTCTTTCATAAATTTTGCTTTTGGTGTTTTATCCAAAAGCTAATCACCTCA
The DNA here is from genome assembly GCF_937001465.1 of Orcinus orca. Lineage (NCBI taxonomy): Eukaryota > Metazoa > Chordata > Mammalia > Artiodactyla > Delphinidae > Orcinus > Orcinus orca. Next base: position 49,393,069 of record NC_064564.1, on the reverse strand, counting down.
AAGTCACCTAGATTTCTTCTATGTTGTCTTCTAAGAGTTTTATAGTTTTATGTTGCACATTTAGGTCTATGATCCATTTTCAGTTAACTTTTGTGAAATGTGTAAAATCTATGTCTAGATTGTTTTTTTGGAAGATGGAAGTCCAGTTGTTTCAGTACCATTTGTTGAAAAGATTGCCCTTCTCCATCAAATGGCCTTTGCTCCTTTGTTAATGCTCAGTTAACTGTATTTGGGTGGGTTTATTTCTGGGCTTTCTATTCTGTTCCATTGATCTATTTGTCTATTCTTTCATTAATGCTATACTCTTGTTTACTGTTGCTGTATAGTAAGTCTTGAAGTTGGATGATGTCAGTCTTCTGACTTTGTTTTGCCCTTCAATATCGTGTTGGCTGTTCTGAGTTGTTTGCCTTTCCATATGAACTTCAGAAACTGTTGATATCCATAAAAATCTTATTGGAACTTTTCTTAAGAATGCACTGAAACTATAGATAAAGTTGGGAAGAACTGATACCTTGACAATATTGAGTCTTCCTACCCATCTGTACAGAATACCTCTCTATTTATTTTGCTCTTTTAAAATTTCTTTTATCAGAATTTCATAGTTTTCCTCATATAGAACTTATAAATATTTTCTTAGATTTATACCTAAGTATTTCATATTTTGTTGCTAATTTAAATTGTACTGTGATTTTAATTTCAAATTCTAATTGTTTATTGCTGGTATATAAGAAAGCAATTGTCTTTTGTAAATTAATCTTGTATCCTGAAAACTTGCTATAATCACTTGTTAGTTTCATGAAGATTTTTGAATGCTGATTCTTTAGGATCTTCTACAGAGAAATGATGTCATCTGTCAATAAAAACCGTTTTATTACTTACTTCCCAACCTGTGTTCCATTTACTTCCTTTTCTTGTCTTATTGTATTATCTAGGACTTCCACTGTTGAAATGGTGTAGGGGATTATACTTGTTTTATTCCTGATCTTAGGGCTTCCACTGTTGAAATGGTGTAGGGAATTATACTTGTTTTATTCCTGATCTTAGCAGGGAAGCATTTAGTTTTTACTGTTAATTAAGATGCTAGCTTTAAGCGTTTTGTAGATATTCTTTATCAAGTTGAGGAAGTTCCCCTCTATTCCTAGGTTACTGACAGTTTTTCTTATGAATGGGTGCTGGATTTTGTCAAATGCTTTTTCTGCATCTAGTGATAGGATCAGGTGCTTTTTCTTCTTTTGCCTGTTTATTTAGTGGATTACATGAATTTATTTTTAAATGTCGAACCAGACTTGCATATGTGGGAAAAATCCCACAAGATTGTGGTGTATAATTACTTTTAGACATTGCTGGATTTAATTTGTTAACACTTTTAAGGATTTTTGCATCTACGTTTATGAGAGTTATTGGCCTGTAGTGTTTTCTTCTTGTAATGTCTCTTTCTCATGTTGATATCAGAGTAATGCTGGCCTCAAAATGAGTTAGGAAGTTTTCCTTCTGTTTCTGTCTTCCAAAAGAGACCATAGAGAATTGATACAATTTCTTCCTTAAATGTTTGGTAGAATTCACCAGTGAGCCCATTTGGGGCTGGTGCTTTGGTAGGTTTGGAAGACTGTTAATAATTGATTCTATTTCTTTAAAAGGTGGAGAACTGTTCAGATATCTTTGTGTGAGTTTTGGTTGTGTCTTTCAAGGAGTTGGTCCATTTAATTTAGGTTATCAAATCTGTGGGCGTCGAGTTGTTCATAATATTACTTTTTACCCTTTTAATATTCATGGAATCAGTGGAGATGACCACTCATTTATTTCTGATATTGTTGATTTGTATCTTTTTGTGTTTTTTCCTAGCATGGCTTATATATATATATATATATATATATATATATATATATATATATATATATTTTTTTTTTGGCTGCATTGGGTCTTTGTTGCTGTGCACAGGCTTTCTCTAGTGGCAGTGAGCGGGGGCTACTCTTCGTTGCAGTGTAGGGGCTTCTCATTGTGGTGGCTTCTCTTGTTGTGGAGCACGGGCTCTAGGCACGTGGGCTCAGTAGTTGTGGCACACGGGCTCAGTAGTTGTGGCTTGCAGGCTCTATAACACAGGCTCAGTAGTGGTGGCTCATGGGCTTAGTTGCTCCACGGCATGCGGGATCTTCCGGACCAGGGCTCAAACCCATGTCCCCTGCATTGGCAGGCAGATTCCTAACCACTGTGCCACCAGGGAAGCCCACAGCTTATAATTTTAAGGTTGTTAATTTATTGTAAATATTTTCAAAGAACCAACTTTTCATGTGTTTATTTTCTCTATTGGTCTGTTTTCAGTTTCATTACTTTATGTTTTAATTTTTATTATTATATTTTTGATACATTGAACTTGTATTTTGTATGCAAGTTCAACAATATTAGAATATTGGTAAGCAAATTCGGCTTCTATGCCATGATTTTATAAACAGAAAATGAAAGTTCATCATTTATATTTTTTTCTGTGTGAAAGAAGGGGCATCTACTTCAAATTGGAATGCAGTCACACTACTCAAATCTCCTGAAATACGAGTCCTGAGATGAAAGTCAGCTGATGCCATTTGTTGTCACGGAATTCCTTCTCCTGTCAGTGAATATAAGGATTCTGATGGTCAGAGATGTTAGCTAATGTCAAAATGGCCTCCCCCTATGTGGTTAACAGCAGAATGCCCCTATTATATGCCTGCCTCAAACAGGAGACCACTTTCTCTCTTTAAAAATGAATTAAGGTGAGAGTGCTTTTGGATGAGTGGCTCTGTAGCTGAAGGATTCAGAGAACACCAGATGAGAAAGGGGATGTGGTAGGAGGCTACAAGGGACTGGTATTTTCTTCACTGGAATTCCAATTTATCAGTATACATATAATTGAATATTACTATGTAAAATTATCACTTTTTAGTTTCACGTAAGATTGTGGTATTCTTCCTCTGATTTTCCTTCTATATCATGTATTTATACTTATATATTATTATTACAATATATTTTAAAACATTATGTTAATTGGAGACACTGAACAAGTTTTTACAGCATTTAGCCAAGAAAACCTTAGTGATCTCATGCATAGACTTCATGCTGAATTGATCTTTGTATTGATTATCCATCTCACTTTTAAATTATGCAAAGCTCCAATTAAAATATAAAAATAAAATGTGAAAGCAGGGAAGAATCGGGTCTTTCAAAATATGCAGATCAGATGAATATACTTTATTTAGGATATCTCTCCTTTTTGCATCTGTATTTTGAACATATCTGGTTATATGTTCCAAGAATAGACATAGATATTACAGAGAAAATCTGCTTTTAAAATGTACTCAGTAACTATTCGCTAATCCTTTCCTCAGAGAGCTTAGTCTGCTAAATATGATACAACATATTCTCTTGCATGCATTGATTGAATGCCAGAACAAGACTCCAAAGATATCATAATCTAAATACCCAAGGGTCCTGAAAGAGAAGATGATTTAATCGATGTCTGTAGCACAAAGTTTAGCAGAAGGAAAAGTATTTGAAGATTATAATGTCACTGTGGAGGATTTAAGTTTGTACAATTAGATTAAAAATATCATATCTATATCAATTTATCTATTATCTTTCTATAATGTATATACTAGAGAAAGAGAGAGAATTCACACATACAACGAAATTAGATCAAATCTAATAAGCATCAACCAATGTCATGGGTGCCTTCTTGTTCACAGGACATTTTATCCTGAGAACAATGTCATTTCAAAACATAGGAATATGGCAAACCATTATAGCATGAATTTAGCTGTTGACAGTCTTCGTTCACTTAGAAAAAAGTCCCAGTATCAAAATTATATGTGTATATGTGCTTTGTAGGAAAGACTGAGTAACTGGTGAGGGTACTTTCCTTATCTGATACTTCTCATTCCAGTTGCAATTTGGGGGAAAATTTCTCTTTTAGGGACTCAGTTGAGTCTACATGGGCCAACTCACACAGACATTTAAAATGAAAAATGAAGTTTGTGTAAAAGGTAAGCATGTGATGAGTCTCATATCCCCTGCCCTTACGTGGGTGATAGAAGTAATTACTTCCAGACATATCATTGCACTGGGCACAGTTGGCACACGGGAGTCAGCCAGGTGTTAGACGTGATAGGAAATGTGCCGCCTGATTAGACAGACCCGAATCCAAGTGCAACAACATTCTCTCTTAAATGAGATGAGGGGCGGGAATTTAAATTTGCCATTTAATTTTTCATCTGTAGCCAAGGCATGCCAGTGTTTCAAGATGATTTTGTTAATCACATGGGACTATATACTGCATGTGGTAATGAAAGGATAGAAAAATGTTTTTCTCAAACAAGGCAAACACTGTCCAACTCAGTTCCATTGTGATTGGTTTGGTTGAATTTTTTTTTCATTCTCTTGGTTAGTTCCTCTTATAACTGCATAAACATATTTTGCTTTGTTTTGTTACTACTTGAGGCAAAATCTTTGCAGGCATCCTAAGACTTCTGTTTCACTGAGCCTTTTTTATTGTGATAATTCAGTCCTACTCTGGGCCATATGGATGCTCTGGAAGCTTTATTTATCCCAAAGATGCCCTGGAGCTCAGAGTTCTTAGCCAAGAAGGCTGAAACTTCTTCCAAAATATAGATCAAATACATAAGATTGTTTAACTTACATTCTTGTTTAATTTTCAATAGTTTACTGATTTTTTTATTTCTTAAAACAATAATAGATTGAATTTACTGAGAATTTACAATTGACCAAACGACTTTGCCACACATTTTATATGCATGACCTCATCATTTAAATATCATAAAATATTTTAAAATTAATATCATTATTATCATTCCTATTTTAGAGGGTGAAAGTCTTGCCTAGAGAGGCATCATAAGCTGCTCTAGGTCATGTAGCATGTAAGTGGAGGAACTAGGACTTTTTCTGAAATTGAAAACTATAGTCTCAGTCAATCTGACAGAGAGATCAGTATATTTCTTATTTCCTATATAGTGGTTCTCAAGGCTCTTTCAGGCAGTTCATCAGGTAAAAATTATTTTCATAGTAATATTGATATTCTTTGTGAAACTCTCACTTTTACACAAAAAGTTTATTGATATGGTTTCAGATTCCATATTATCATTAACCTATAAGAACCTACTAATAATTGAGTTTTAATGTGGTATTAAAAAGGAATATTCTTGATTATCTGAAAAAGCTTAGAATACTCCTACCTTTTCCAATTATATATATAATCTATCATATATATAATAGATTATTATTTTCTTAATAATCTTCCACCAAAACAACATATCACAACAGATTGAATGCAGAAACGGACATGACAATTTAGCTTATTAAGCCAAACATTTTAGAGCTCTGAAAAAAAAAGTAAAACAATTTCATTCTTCTTTTTACTTTCTGGTTTGGGAAAATATAGTTAATTTCATTAAAAAATGTTATTTACATTAATATGTAATGAATTTATATTGTTATTTTTAAGAGAATTAATAACAATATTTTCAATATATCTAGGTTTTAATTTCTAATACTTTAAATACCATTAGATATAAATAACATAATCCAAAGCTCTCAATAACTTTTAAAAAATCTAAAGGTATTATGACAAAATTTTAGAACCACGTCCCTAGAATATTCCCCAAAAGAAATAACACTTCTACACAAATTCCTACATATGATTCAGCAAATAAATATATAATTTTGTTCTTTCTTTTATTCATAAAGCCGAACTCCAGCCTTCCAACAGAGATAATGTGAAATGCTAATAGCACAGTGACTTCCAGGCAGGATGAATTTTCTTCACCAACCTAAGAATTTTGAACTGTATCTTGAAGGAAATTAAGAAAGCTTAATGCTTTCTACATTAGAAAACAACATAATTAGGGTTAAGCATTAAGAATGTTCTTCAGGTTATAGTGTGTGCAATGAACTGCCAAGGAGACCAACTGGGATGTTAGATTCGTAAAGGTCAAAAATAGCAAGAAGGAAAAGGAAGGTTTGAAGTTATAAACGGTGATGGCACAAGACTGAAATGCTGTAACCGATTTCAGGATAAAGAAACACTTCAGTGTTAGGATGACATAATTTAGAAGGCGGTATCAATTTCATATGTAGGGCAGGGAGAAGAAGAGGATACAGGTTTTGAGACCTCAGCATATTGCTGTATCTCAAATTTTTATTATCATAGTTACGATGATAAAAATTGTAGATACTTTGCAAATAAAAATGGAAAACAACTTTCATTTACACAAATGGAGCCTAATGCAGTGTTTTTTAAAATGAATATCATTGATAACTATAAAAACTAAATAGGATAGTTTTTCCCAAATATAATTCATGCTTCTTTAAAATAGAAGTATCTCTTTTATTCACTGTTGTATCCCTAGACTCTAGAAGAGTACTTGGTGTATAGTAGATGCTCAGTAAATATTCAATGAATTAATGGTTCTGTTGGAGCAAATAAACAGTGTTTAATTAAGAAAGAAACTTAGAGATCTAAGGGTCTGAATTAATCCTTTTTTGACAGATTAGATTTTGAAGTCCCAAGTAGAATGTTCAACGTCTTAAAGCTTGTTTTAAAACCAAAACATAAAACAGAAGCAATATTGTAACAAATTCAATAAAGAATTTAAAAGTGGTCCACATCAAAAAAAAAAAAAAAAAACTTAAAAAAAAAAAAGCTGATTATTAACAGAACCCAGAACACATGACTCCCTGACCAGGGATGAGAAATTCCTCATTCCTAATGATTACAGTTTTAGTGGAGATATAAACAGGACACCCCATTCAAAACTAATATAATTTAGATTTCAGCTACTATATATAGTCAATTTGTTTCACTTTATATTTTCTAAGATTTAGCAGATAGAACATAGCTATGCCTCTGAGGATTTGGAGGAAATTAGAGAAGTAGTCACAATTACCCACTGAAGAATTGGGGTCTGAAGTCTTTTCTGCTCCAGTATTATGTCTATATTAAGCTATTTTAATGTTTTGAATGATTTCTTATTTGACCAACAGAGTCAGTCAGAACCGCCACTTTGAATGTCCTAGAATGTTTTTCATTTTTTCCATAGAGGATCCAGGAAAAGAAGGTCCATGTAGAACATGGGTGGGTGTTGGTCAAATTCCAATAGCCAAAGGTCTGTAATATCAAGTACTATGGAGAAACCTTTACAAAACAACAGACAATTATTGCAATATCAAAATAATTTTTTTTGAAATGTTAATTTATAAATGTTAATTTATTTAACATTTCTTTCTGACAATGTGGGAATTACCCTCTCACAAAAAAAGAAGGAAAGAAAAGAAAAACAGCACCAGTAAAGGTCATGCTAATTTCCTTTCCACTCTCTAAGTTAACAGAACTAATAAATATGATGGTATGACATTAGGAGATGTTAGTGGATGGTGTTTCTTCAGTTGCCATAAAACCTGTCTCCTCGGTGACTTTTTGGTAGCTTGAGGATGATCAGATATCTGAAGTGACTGCTCACCAGATTAGTCTGTGTCTCTCTTTAATTACATGAAGGACCAATAGGTAAATGCTTGTTAAAGCAGGATATAACTTTCCAGTGTATCCTAGGTCAACATAAGTTGACATATCAGTCTTTTAACATGGTTGACATTCTAGTAAAAAAAAAAAATTAGAGGCATTTTGAGGTTGATGTGCAGAGACTTCTTTTAATGAACACAAACAAAATATGTAAATTCCTAAGAAATGTACACACAAGTGTTAAATCTAATACCCTATGTTCACATTGATTTCTTAGCTGTTACTGAAATGAATTATTTTTTAAAATTAGTGGCTATTAAAATATATTGCCCAGTTTTAATAATTTTATAGAGTAGGAAACAAAATTCTGATTACTTAAGAAAATATAATTAATATTTCCCATTTTCCATAAATCAATAGCTTTCTCCTTTGATCATAAGCATATCATTGAACTATGAAAAAGGAATAAATATACACAAAAGAAACAGGTAGTGTCATCCCTTATGTTCTAAAATAAATAATTTCAATAGATAAAAATTATGCTTCAAGATAATAGTGTTCCTTTAACAGATATCTGTTGAGAGTCAAGCACACTAGCCATCTTTTAAGTCTCAATTCTCAACATTAACTTTTTTTCCATATCAAGAAGACTTCAGCTTGATTTTCCATTAATCAGTATCTTTAAGATCTTGTGACATGATCTGAGTTTGTTTGACTCCATGACAAATACCTTTAATAGTCTTCTTTTAAAAGTGATGTCTCCTCTACTCTTTCATAATCTTTGAACTACTCACTTTCAGTGAGATTAGTAACTATCATCTGTTCTCCTTTTTAAATTCTGTAAACAAAAGGAAAATGGACCAATCATCGATCCAGCAACTCCATGAAAAAAAGTACATGCCTTTTCATCCAGTCCTTTGAGCAATTAATTTTGATATTTTGCTTCTTGGCTCTAGTGTACTTATTTGTTTCCAAAATATAAAATGTTTATAGTAGCACTTCTGTTATTTGTGATTTGTTTCAAATATCAAACCTTTGTAAACATGGTGCATTATTCAAAACCTCACAAATGTAAATAAATCCCCTCTTTTATCCAGTGGCTAGATCTTCCTTCTTATAAAAATGAGACATCTTACCATACTCCATGAAGATAATCCCCTGCACCCTAGTTGGAAGCATTTCAGTCATTTGTTACAGCTCATAACCTCTGAATAAAATTGAAACATCAAGATTTTTGAGCTATTATTTCATAATAACCATAGAGCTTTGTTTCAGTGTTCAGATATTTCAAATTATCTCATTGTACCACATTTATTCATGGGGGTAAAATAAATATGACTAATTCTAAGGACTATATCACCTCTTTTGTTTAGTCACATTCATAAATATTTGGTTTATCCCCCTAACATTATAATTATGTGATAAACCACAAAGCTATTGGGACAAGGAAGGAAGGAAGGAAGAGAGGGAGGGAGGGTGGGAAGGAGGAAGGGAAGAAAACAATTACAGAAACACTGTAAGAAACTGATCTGTTCTATTTCTTGTAATTATATAAATTAGTGAAATAAACTGGGAATTGAGAATTTTAGGAGAAAGTATAATTATATCTGATTTCAATAAACAAATCTCAAATATAACTTCCAAAAGAAAAGAAGTGAGGAACACAGGATTTTGTGAGAGGACAGAGGCATGCAGCATTATAAAAGAATTACCAAATTGACAGGTTAGCAGAAAGACACTAGCATAACATACATTGATTTCAGAAAACAAATAGGAATTCCTTCAAGAAAACACTTCTGGACAAAGTGGTATCATGATGATGATTCTAATGAACATTTGACCCATGTGTTTTGAAGAGGATTTTCACATTGTGGCAATTTCCCATATTATAAGTTCTACCTTACCATTGTAGAAGCTAGGTAACTCTTTGTCCCAGCCATTCTTACCCTTGGAGCATAGCATGTGACCTAGATTTGGTCAATCAGATACACCCAACATAAACATTGGTTTGAAAGACATCAATGTGAAAAATCCATCGCGTTATATCGGAGGCAGAGAATGGGCAATAAACTTAAGCTTTCAAAACTAGCAGCGGCAGAGATTGTGCTATAAATCGTGCCATATTTTGCTTTTTGTGCTCAATGTCCACTATGTAAGCTGCAGTGCCAATATTCAGCGGCAGTGCCATTGTATCTGAAAATTGTCAGGCAGTGTAATATTTGTGTACTCTTCTTTGTTGTATAACCTTGGGTGGCGATTCTCTGGTGCCACGTTCCCAGAGAAGTTGTGAAACATTTAAAACCCTCTAATAAGTTCATTTTATGTTTTTATAAGCTGGAGAGGGTCTTGTGGTTGCAGCTAAGGTCTCTGAATGAAACAAGGCTCATACTGTATTTATCACAAACCATGTAGAGAACTTCCTGATTTCCTATTCATGAAAAATTCATACAAATTTTTATTCATTTCTAACTGATCTTCCTTCTCCCTCTTTATGTCAGCAATGCCTGTGGCTCAGTGTTTTCCTCCCATACTCCTCTTTCTTTCTCTTCCTCATTTCAGCTATCTACACTATAGAATTTTCAGTTTTCAAACCTGGGATAGTCTGGATGCAATTTGCATTGGAAACTTCTACTGTAAAGTCCTAGGAAGGAGAGAAGAAAACCAATAGTCAGCCAAGTTTTTTAAAACAAAAGCAAAAAAACCATGATAATTATTAGCTGTTTTGTTTACAAGCGAACACGTTAAGAGTTATATTGAATAAGCACTTTAAAATACAATCAGGGAAATAGATACACACAAAAATACACACACATATATTTTTCCCTCATCTCAAAAGAAAAAAAATGATCAGTAAACAAATATTGAAATCTAGTTAATTCTCTGGATACTGAAGTGTTTAAGGGTAAAGTGATGGTGATATGGGGAGGAAAAATTCTCCTCTACCCTCTTTGGAACTCTGGCCGGGCCTAAGAATTAAACTGACATAAGACAGATTAACAAGAGAAGAGCATACAAGTTTAGTGAATTTTTACATGTACATGGGAACATTCACAGGAGAATGAAGACCCCCAAGAAGTAACAAGAGCTTTGTACCTTTTAGACAAAGAAACAAAAAATATGTAAAGAATTGTCAAGACAAAGAGGTTTGGGCCATGGGTAGGGTATAGTGGAAAAGTAACAAGGTTTGTTTATAGAACCTTTGCAACCCTAAATTCCCTGTCTCTGATGATAAGGGTATCTCTTTACTCCTAATACAGGGAGGGTGCATCTCATGTGGGACATTTATCTCCTGCTTTCAGAGAAGGGAGATGAAGGGGAAGGTCAAAGTGACCTTCCCCTGCTTCTGCCATTTTCTTAAACTCCTTTAACTTAAGATATTCAGTATGCCAAGGTGCTGTACTGGGGGTAGCATGCCCTGAACCCCACCGGTGTATGGATGACTGCATATTACTTTGACATAGCCATCAAAACTACAAGACAAATAATGACAGACAGATGCCTAGAGAGATGAATAAATGGAAAGCTATGGAATACAATAAATATTGTGAAAATTAATTATAGAATCTAGGTAGTAGGTATACAAATATTTATTTTACACTTCTCTTACTTTGTGAATATTTGAATTTTTAATAGCACACTTTTGGGGAAAGATGTTATAAAAAAAACAATTGAAGCACTCTGTATTATGTAAAAATAAATGTTCACCATGACCTAGACCTAACACAGCAAGAACATTTTTGCTTTATTTAGTTTGTTAGTTTAAGGCATTAGACAAATATATAAACATATGGTAGTAAAAAGAACCATCAAAAATGCTTTAAAAGATTTAAATGAATACTCTTAATAGGGTATGATATCTGTTATTATTTTCCTTATATGTTGAGCAATTCTTTGTTCTCATAAAACGTGTATTTCTTCACTATGCTAAAACTGTCACCCTGTCTCTCAAAACTGGAAATCAGAATTAGAATGAAAGGCTCTTCAGCTTTAAACTGGCATGAGCCTTAGAAGTCATTAATTAAAAGTTCTTTAATTTTGGTTAACATTAAACTTGAACATTTAAAGTGACTTGCCTAAAGTTATTTGCCTGGGTGATGGAGTGAGACAAGGACTCATGTTTTCTGACTTCTAACATAGTGCTCATCCTAAAACTGTACACTGTCTTTTACTGAACAGCCACGTTTAAAATTTGTGTTAAAAATCATATAAAAAACTATATAAAGCATTGAATCATTACCAAATAGGTCAAATTTCTGTGCTTTAATTAAAACCTAAATTCAGAAACAAAATATATTTAATTTTGCTTTCATTGTCCTATATTATATCATTCTGTTAATATTATAAATTATTCTCATATTATTATATAATGTGTAACATATATGTATATATATGTATGTGTATACATCTACATGTATATATATATTTACTAATATCAAGAGTGTTTAAAAAAGCCTTTTGGTTTCTAATAAATTATTAGTTAACACAATAGCTACAGAAATACATACCTACCTTACAAAATGTGGAAAACAATCTATAATAGAGTTTTATAGAATTCATATAATTTATCAGAGAAAGATATCTTAAAACAAAGATGTTTTAAGACACAATGTAATTTCATTTCCACATAAAAAAGGCACCTACTTGAAGTGCTCTTAAGATTCTAATAGGTCAATTGTTTTTAGACTGAAAATCTTAATTGCTTTTTACTGTTTGAATGATAAATGAATATGGAAAAAAGATTAATAACTCTTTTAATTCTGATTTTCTCTTGTCTACCTGGCTGACTGAAGAAAACATTAAGAGAAATTAATTCCTTTGAGAGAGGTCAGAGAATTTGGTTTATTTCTACAAGTGATTATTGTTGGCAAGTGAGGAGACTCCTTTTTAGGTATTGAACACTATTTTCTCGTACTTCACAACATTTTACTAAAAAATTTTCCTGTTGAGATTTCCTGGAAAATGTAAGAGTAAGAATTTCTGTAATCATTTTTTTGTAAAACCCTTAAACATTTGAAAAAATTTTTTTATAATATCTCTAGAGAGAAAATAATTGAGTATACTGCATGTTCTTTAAGAATATTTTTCTTTCTCAGACTTCGGTGTGCCATAGAATTATTTGGGGTAATAAATTAATTAATTAATTATTTGGGGTAACTTCAAAAGATTTTTTAGCTCAACCCAAGAAATTCTGATTCAGTAGAAGTATCTCCTCAGATGATTCTAAGGCCAGGGCTTTAAGGTCAAGAATTGGAGAATTATTGCTTTAAGAATCCCTACCATTTTTAGAATTGATGGTATACAATAGAATCAATCAAGTATTATTCACACAGTCCATATGAATTCGAACACAGTGATTCTAGAAGACCACTCAGCTCTCATCAGAAATCTTAGAAGAAAATCTTCTTGAAAATCAAGTGTCTGAAATCCAAGACACTAAATGCTCTGGATCGCTTGTCATACTCCTCAATCCCAAATCCAGGCAAAATGCTGTTGATGATCCTTGCCTGGTTGACTGGATTTGACCTTTAGGTCATTATGTGGAGGTGAATTCATTGTGACTCTCCTCCTGTCTCCAACCTTTCCCACCAACAATAGAATTAAATTTAAATTCTACTTTCAAAAATACCTCCAGTAGCCCTAACCCTTTCACCCAGCCTTAGCACTGAGAGCTTGTACTGTCATGAAATATAAATCATAAGCAGGATTGTAGAGCCATGTCCCTCAGAGCCTATTTTCCAAGGAAGCTTGAGTGAGCAGAAGAAACAAAATCTAGCACCAATCATGAACAATTTCAACCATATGAAAATGCAAAGACAGTAGAAAAATGAGTGACATCTTTTTAGTAATAATTGTGGAAAGCAAGATTTTAGAAAATAGTCACCATCTATTCTCCAGGAAAGGGAAAATCCTTGGTTCCATGAAATACAAACAGATAAAAACAGAGTTTTTTTCACCTATGGAATAAGTGTGATCATCAGTAGAAACACTGTATAGTAAAACCAATCCTGAAGAAATCTAGGTCAGCAAAACAGATAATACACACACACACACACACACACACACACACACACACACACACACACACACACACACACACACACACTAAAGGACAAAGTGATGGTAAAATACGCACTTAGAATCTAGAACCCAGGCTCTGAGATCAGCTCAAACCTGGTTTGAGTTGTAGCTCTTACACTTACTAACCATTTATCATCAGGCAACTTATTTAATGTCTCCATGACTTAAAATTTCCTTCTCAGTAAATGGAAATTATACCTATTTGATATGACCATTGGGAAAATACAGATAAAAATTTATGCAAACTGCATAAGTATCTGGTGCATAGAAATCTCAATAAATGACAGAAGATGACAAACACTGAGAGAACATTAATATTAACTGTGCATTTAGAGTAAACTCCTAAAAGAGCAGTCAGAAGAAACAGTTTTAAAACAACAGTTAAATTACTTACCATTCTAAATTCTTTATGTATATTAACTCACACACACACACAAAAACAAAACCATGAAGTGCTATGTCATTTTCAGATGAGGATATTGAGGCACAGAAGTAATCAGAATTTAGAAAAAGAACCATGATGGGATATTTTGGAGGGGGATTATAATGTTCTAGGCAAAATTAATAATTTATAACCTTTAGCAGAAAATCTGGTGAAATTCTACAATTCATGAAAATAATAGTTATTTAAGCATCTAAATAGGAGAAAAGAAATACAACCACCACTAAAACAACAATGACAACAAAACATTTTCATAGCTGTTAAAAATCAAAGTGGCTTTGGAAATTTGCATGACAAAAATTGTTACAACTAATCAAGCTATAATCATTTGAAAAGCTAAGAGAGACATCCATGCACTTCCAAACAATTACAAAATATAGACGTTCTGCAAACACCACTGGAGCAACCCCAGGTAAAAAAATCACTGTTGATATTATTTATAAAATGTAGCTCTTATTATAGAAATAAACAAAAGAGACTAAAAAAAAGATTTTTTTGGTAAAAATAAATATATAGACATTCATTATATGAGGCCACTCAGGGTTGCCACATAGGCAACTCCCCATCAGCACATTTAAAAATTACCCCATTTGGGGCTTCCCTGGTGGTGCAGTGGTTGAGAGTCTGCCTGCCGATGCAGGGGACACGGGTTCATGCCCCAGTCCGGGAGGATCCCACATGCCGCAGAGCCGCTGGGCCCGTTGGCCATGGCTGCTGAGCCTGCGCGTCCGGAGCCTGTGCTCCACAACGGGAGAGGCCACAACAGTGAGAGGCCCACATACCGCAAAAAAACAAAGAAAGAAAAAAAAATTACCCCATTTGTTCCTGCATAGGGAATGCAAACTCCATGGTGGCAATAAAGAATATTTATTTCTACTTTTCCTTGGGAAAATGTAGAATAGTGCTTTTCCCTTGAAAATATGTACCTACCCTGCAGATCCCTTTATAAATTGAACATCTGTTGGTATAGTTCTGTTTTCCAATTGTGTTTTACATACTTTGTACAGTGAGTGTCAGGTGTCAGTGGTTTGGTTCAAAGTCTGGGACCTACCAGATCTGCTTCCCAATCCTTGAAAAGAGTCAGCAGTCTGTGGTTAGGCTTCCATGATTTTTGTGGAGCACTCTAGAAGACTCCATGACAGACAGCCTTGCTTATTTTTCAATGAAAATGCATCATCTCGTGTTGTTTTTTCATCCTTTACAAAAATACAATTATCTTCTTTTCCACAGGTTAAATTCCATTCAGGTAAATGATGATGTTTTCCCAATTTAAATTTGCACATGAGTTAACATAGTAAGATTTATTATGCAGGAAGGACCCTTGGTATTTAGGGGCTCACATTTAAAGCAGTGTGTAGGAAGACCATAAGCTGATGTAAAGATTAACTCTGACATAATAACTGTTTTTAGATCCACGGGGTAACAGTTTTCATTTTATTTATGAGCTTCATATTTTAAATTGACGTTTATGCTGGGCAATGTGTGAAATTATTTGACTGTGACCAGACTTATTTATAAATTCAATGTGAAGACTGACACATTTCATATGCTATTTGTATTATGAATATATTGGAAATGGTACAATTAAAATATCTGAGCTTAAAGAGGGAAAGGGACCGATACAGATCCAGTTAAGAAATAATGTTTGAGTGCACATATATTTAAAAAGTTATAAAAGGAAAAGAAGCAATATGAACTACTTATCTCGGTGCCTGAAAATATGCAGGAAGCAAAAATAAGACCTGCTAAGGCTGGCATATGAAAAGGACTTCATGAAATGTTAACTTAACACATTTGAAATCATATTATAATTAGTACTGGGTGAGCCATAAATGTTCCTAAAAACACCTAGAAGTTAATATGCTTTCTCTCTCTCCCTCTCTCACTCTTGCTGTCATCTTCATATCATCTAGTACGAAGGTCTTAATTGAAAATCATGTTCCTAGAGAGTGTGCATCTTGTCAAATGGCAAAATATTACAACCTGAAATGAGTTCTTTTCAGCTATTTTAGCTCTGAGTGGACTCTGGAAATTTAAGGGTCTAGGGTCTGGTTCGTGCAGACTGCTGTATACCCTGATCTCTTCAGTTTACCTGGCCAGCAACAGGGAGAGGACTGTATAGCCACGGGGTTCTAACAGGTTCATCTTATTAATTCTGAGGCAGCTCAGAAAAGGAATGATACTATAATTACCAGCAAGAAAAATTCTAACAAGGCACACAAACAATTTGTTCCTTTTTTTGACTCAAAATTTCTGACTTACATTTAGCATAATTCATTTCCTTTTAGTGAAAGTGTAGGTACCATTCTTTTCAAAATATTCCTTCTTCAGAATTCCCCTCTGCATTCAGAAATGACATACAATAGTAATAATAGCAATAATTATGGTAATAACAATACCATGTAGTTAGTGATTAAGGATAGAGTGATTGACACTGAAGACAATTATTGCTAGCATATAGTAAAGAAAAACGGTTTGTTGGTAGGTAGACGCATAAGACGCTTGGCAACTATTGAAACGATGAAATCTATTACCAAACACGTAGCTCATTAGAATCAGGGAGTCTTGCATGCTGAGGGTGGCAGCAGAATACTGTAAATTTTTTATTTGTATGTCTATATCATTTATCTCACTACTGGGCACACAGTAGGCACTTAATCAGTGTAGTTCGTTTTATCAGTGATGACTGCAGGGTAAGCTTCCGGGAAACGAAGAATTGAGAAATCCCCAAGAAATGAAGATTTAATTTCTGAAAAAAAAAAAATCTGAATCAGAATCAGGTAGGGAAGTCAGAATCAAGGAATATATCAAAAACAAGGCTAGGTTAATGCAGCAGGTCAAAAAGTCTGTGAAACAAACAAGAACCAAAGGATGCATGTACCAAGAAACAAAGCGACAGGTACAAAGACCAGTCACATGGTCAAGAATTTACCTGCAGATATATCAGAAGATGCTGAAAAAAAGTGAAAAAAGGAATGTGAGATGCCAGCACTAAAGAAGAACCATGGTAAATGGTCCAAGAGTCATTTTAATCTAGTATTTAAATGAACCTATTTAAGGATGTTCATAATGACAAAGCCAGAGCTCAGAGTGGAGATGGGTGCTAATAATAGTAGGTGATACTGGTAACAGCAATATTGCTTCTAATACTACCACTAATAATAAATAACAACCATTCCACCGGAGCTGAAAAAATCTAAAAATTGACATTAGGGTTATAGAATTTATATACTATGATAATTTTTAAATGTAATGTTTATGTGATACATATAGTTGAGTGCATAATTATTATTGTAATGAATACATTATATAAATTTAAGAAGTTTTAGTAATTATTAATGAAGTTAAATGTATAGTTTTCTCTCTGGCCTTGGTAGTAGTCCAGCATCTATAATTACCATTAATTTGACCAGATAGCCCTGAAATATTTAATCATAACCATTAATATCATGTTTATCTTACAAACACCCTAGATCTTAACCTCTAGGACTGAGAATTCTTCAACTACTTGTCATTCCCACCAGAAAGGGGGAAATATCACCCAAAATACGAACTCCTGTTCCCTTAAATGAAGGAAGTGGGACAGAGCGATAGGAAAATGAAAAAGTGTGAAGAAGGGGGCTGACCTCTTTATATATCCATCCCTTCTGACAAGACCACAGAAAGTAAGGAAAGCAGGTTTACAATAGAAAGAATATGACTTCATGGGTGGCAAGTAGACCCACTTCCCCAGTTCCTTCATTAAAATAAAAAACAAGACCCAGACACATTTACCTGTGGCGTAAATCTTTTTAAAAAGTCATAAAACGTTTAATTCTGTAAAGAAAGATAAGGACTTAAGCTACAATATAAGTTTCTTTAATCTTCTCCCTTCATGTAAGAGAGGAAAATGTAAGCAGAGGCAAAAGGTAAACAATTATCATAAATTAAGATTTCTTAATGTCAAAAGATAGATACATTCAACTATTATTATACAGTATATCCAATTAAGTGCATTTAGCAGTTTGGGGAAATAATAGTGTTTAATCGTCTCTTTCACTATGCATAAAAATTAATTTTGAAATGTTTTAATATCAAAGCAATTTTGGGTTTTATTCCAAAGAAAAAGTATACACCCTTACATATTAATTTGTAATGGTAGTCATTATAAACTCAGATTTCTACTGATTAAAAGAATAAAATTTTGACAGAGAAAAAACAGAAGTCAAATGAAACAAGAATTAAAACAGTAAAATTTATCCATTATTTCCTATCTCTTCCTATCTTCCTAGTTCTGATGAAATGGAGCATTAAAGACCCATTAATTGAATATTACTGGAGTCAAATAATTTTAATGAATGTGTACCCTATTACTTAAAATTCACATATGACATTCTATAATTGTATGCTATAAATTTAAATCTATTAGTTTTTCCATATTCTTTGTTTAAATCACTTATTTAAAGTCTCTCTGTATTCTCACAGCATTTTAGGAGAAAATGAATAATTCAATTTCTTTATCCATTTTGAGCTAAACTAAGTGAAAAATCATCAAAGAGGAAAAGCTTGTATTTTCTAAATAACTGCCATGAACCTCTTTGCTTACATAGGAATTTAGAACACCACAAAAAATATTGTATTCAAATATCTTCAGAGTTATAAAACTCCAATATCACCTTGATTATTCAGTACGCACAGATGTATAATATGTCCAATATTTAATATTTTTAAATTGTATAATATTTCATTTGGATTTCTATGAAGTCCTACCTCGCTCATTGTTTTATATAACATTTGTTATTTTCCATTATTAGTTCCTTAATTAAAGAATATAGGTGGGGCTTCCCTGGTGGTGCAGTGGTTGAGAGTCCTCCTGCCGATGCAGGGGACACGAGTTCGTGCCCCGGTCCGGGAGGATCCCACATGCCGCGGAGCGGCTGGGCCTGTGAGCCATGGCCGCTGAGCCTGCGCATCCAGAGCCTGTGCTCCGCAACGGGAGAGGCCACAACAGTGAGAGGCCCGTGTACCGCAAAAAACAAACAAAGAAAAAAAAAAAGAATATAGGTGTATCAGTAGAAGGTTCACTCTCTTATCTCTGTTGGAAACAATAGTCTACTTTTTAGAGGTTATGTTTATTTCCTTCAGTTTCCCCAAATAAATCCATCTGATTACAGTGAAAGAATTTTCCTATTTTCTTTTTTTATTATAAAAAAAGTTGTAGCATGAAATTTACCATCGTTTACCATTTTAAACGTACAGTACAGTAAATTACAACATATACATCTTATTTTACAATAGATCTCTAGAACATTTTCATCTTGCAAAACTGAAACTCTAAACCCATTGAACAACTCCCCTTTTTCACGTTCCCTTAGCTACTAGCAACTACCATTCTACTTTCTGTTTCTAAGAATTTGACTACTTCAGATAATTCACATAAATGGAATCATGCACTCTTTCTCTTTTTGTGACTGGTTTATTTTCCTAAGCATAATGTCCTCAAGATTCATCCAAATTGTAACATACCACAGTATATCCATCATTTAAGGATGAATAGTACTCAATTGTATGTATATCCTGCATTTTCTTTATCCGTTCATCTCATGTTTGCTGGACGTCTGTTGCTCAGTGAATGTATTAATTGCAAATGTTTCAATGAACATGAGTGTAAAAATATTGCTTCAAGATCTTGTTTCCTTTTTTATGAATATATAACCAGAAATGGAATTGCTGGATCATATGATAATTCTAATTTTCATTCTTTGAGGAACTTCCATATTGTTTTCCATAATGGCTGGACAATTTGCATTCTCACCAGTAGTGCACAAGCATTCCAGTTTATCCACATTCATTCCACCACTTGATATTTTGCCTTTTTTGATAGTGGCCATCATAATGAGTGTGAGGTGATAGCCCTTTGTGGTTTTGATTTGCATTTCCCAGGTGATTAGTGATGTTGAGCATCTTTTCATATACTTGTTAGCCATTTGTATATATTCTTTGGAGAAATGTCTATTCAAGTATTTTGCCCATTTTTAAATTGGATTATTTGGTTTTTTGTTGTTGAGTTGTAGAAGTTCTTTATAAATTCTTGATATTAACACCCTGTCAGAGATATGGTTTGCAAATCTTTTCTCCCATTTTGTAGGCTACCTTTCACTCTATTGGTTGTTTCCCTTGTACAGAAATTAAGTATGATGTAGTCCCATTTGTCTGTTTTTGCTTTTGTTGCCTGTTCTATTAGTGTCATATCCAAGAATAGTTACCAAATCCATTAACATGAAGCTTTTCCTCTATGTTGTCTTCTAGGAATTTATAGTTTCAGTCTTATTTTCAGTCTTTAATCCAGTTTGAATTAATTTTTGTATATGCTGTAAGATAAGAGTTCAACTTAATTCTTTTGCATATGGATATCCAGTCGTAACTATTCGATTCAGAGAAATGTATAACAAAATAACTGGTTAAATTTGTATAAAATATATTCAAGTCATCCCAGTAATATAAGCATTATAACATAATGTAAGCAATAAATGTAAGTAAAAATATAAGCAATATATAATTTTAAATGTACCATTTATAAATTGATTTAATTATTCTGTTTATAAATAACTAGGGATTTATAGAATTAAAGAGTTTAAATTTTGCAATCAAGCAAATATAGGTTTTACTTGATTTGTTCCACAAAATAACTCTACATCCATGATTGAAGAGTCCCACATTTATTAATAGGATGTATCCTATGTTGTTGTTTTTATTTATTTATTTTTATCGAAGTAAAGTTGATTTACAGTATCGTGTTAGTTTCAGGTATACAGCACAGTGATTCAGTTTTACATATATATATGTAGATGATAGATAGATAGATTCTTTTCCCTTATAGGTTATTACAAAATATTGAGTGTAGTTCCCTGTGCTATACAGTAGGCCCTTGTTGGTTATCTTTTTTTTTTTCTTTTCTTTTTTTTGTGGTATGTGGGCCTCTCACTGTTGTGGCCTCTCCCGTTGTGGAGCACAGGCTCCGGACGCGCAGGCTCAACAGCCGTGGCTCACGGGCCCAGCCGCTCCGCGGCATGTGGGATCTTCCCAGACCAGGGCACGAACCCGTGACCCTGCATCGGCAGGCAGGCTCTCAACCACTGCACCACCAGGGAAGCCCCGGTTATCTATTTTATATATAGTGGTGTGCATATGTTAATCCCAAACTCCTAATTTATTCCTCTCCCCCCCCCTTCTTTACCTTTTGATAACTGTAAATTTGTCTTTTAAGTCTGTGAATATGTTTCTGTTTTGTAAATAAGTTCATTTGTATCATTTTTTAGATTTCACATATGAATGACGTTATATGATACTTGTCTTTTTCTGTCTGGCTTACTTCACTTAGATGATAATCTCTAAGTCCATCCATGTTGCTGCAAATGGCATTATTTCATTCTGTCTTATGGCTGAGTAATACTTTACTGTGTATATATACCACATCTTCTGTATCCATTCATCTGTTGATGGACATTTAGGTTGTTTCCACGTCCTGGCTATTGTAAATAGTGCTGCAACGAATACTGGGGTGCATGTATCTTTTTGAATTATGGTTTTCTCTGGATATATGTCCAGGAGTGGGATTGCTGGATCATATGGTAGCTCTATTTTTAATTTTTTTAAGAAACCTCCATACTGTTCTCCATGGTGGTTGCACCAATTTACATTCCCACCCACAGTGTAGGAGGGTTCCTTTTTCTCCAAATCCTCTCCAACACTTATTATTTGTAGACTTTTGAATGATAGCCATTCTGACTGGTATGAGGTGATATACCTCATTGTAGTTTTGAATTGCATTTCTCTAATAATTAGCAATTTGGAGCATCTTTTCAGGTGCCTGTTGGCCATCTGTGTGTCTTCTTTTGAAGACATTTAGGTCTTCTGCCCACTTTTTGATTGGGTTTTTTTGTTTTTTTTGATATTGAGCTACATGAGCTGTTTGGAGGTTAATCCCTTGTCAGTTGCATCATTTGCAAATATTTTCTCCTATCCTATAGGTTGTCTTTTTGTTTTGCTTGTGGTTTCCTTTGCTGTGCAAAAGATTTTAAGTTTAGTTAGGTCCCATTTGTTTATTTTTGTTCTTATTTCTATTACTCTAAGTGACAGATCCAAAAAGATATTGCTGCTGTTTATGTAAAAGAGTCTCCTGCCTATGTTGTCCTCTAGGAGTTTTATAGTGTCCAGTCTTACATTTAGGCCTTTAATCCATTTCGAGTTTATTTTTGTGCATGGCTTTAGAGAATGTTCTAATTTTATTCTTTTACATGTAGCTGTCCAGTTTCCCCAGCAGCAGTTATTGAAGAGACTGTCTTTCCTCCATTGTATATTCTTGACTCCTTTGTCATAGATTAATTGACCATAGGCACATGGGTTTATTTCTGGGCTTTCTATCCTGTTCCACTGATCTACATTTCTGTGCTTGTGCCAGTACCATACTGTTTCAATGACTGTAGCTTTCTAGTATGGTCTAAAGTCAGGGAGCCTGATTCCTTCAGCTTCACTTTTCTTTCTCAAGGTTGCTCAGGATTGCTATTTGGGGTCTTTTGTATTTCCATACAAATTTAAAAATTTTTTTTCTATTTCTGTGAAAAATGCCGTTAGTAATTTTATAGGGATCTCATTGAATCTGTAGATTGCCTTGGGTAGTTAGTCATTTTGACAATATTGATTTGTCCATTCTAAGAACACAGTATATCTTTTTGTTTGTGTCATCTTTGATTTTTTTCATCACCATCTTACAGTTTTCAGAGTACAGGTTTTTGCCTCCTTAGGTAGATTTGTCCCTAGGTATTTTATTCTTTTTGATGTGATGGTAAAATAGAATTGTTTCCTTAATTTCTCTTTCTGATCTTCATTAGTGTATAGAAATGCAACAGGTTTCTGTATATTAACTTTGTATCCTGCAACTTTACTGATATCATTGATGAGCTCTAGTAGTTTTCTGGTAGTGTCTTTAAGATTTTCTGTGTATACTGTCATGTCATCTGCAAACAGTGACAGTTTTACTTCCTTTTTTCAATTTGGATTCCTTTTATTTCTTTTTCTTCTCTGATTGCTGTGGCTAGGGCTTCCAAAACTAGGTTGAATAAAAGTGGTGAGAGTAGGCATCATTGTCTTGTATGATGTCTTGTATGATGTTAGCTGTGGGTTTGTCATATATGGCCTTTATTATGTTGAGGTATGTTCCCTCTATGCCCAGTTTCTGGAGACTTTTGATCAGAAATGGATATTAAATTTTATCAAAAGCTTTTTCTGCATCTATTGAGATGATCATATGGTTTTTATTATTCAATTTGTTAATGTGGTATATCACACTATTTGCAGATATTGAAGAATCCTTGCATCCCTGGGATAAATCCCACTTGATTGTGGTTTATGATCCTTTTAATGTATTGTTGAATTCAGTTTGCTAGTGTTTTGTTGACAATTTTTTTTTTTTTTTTTTTGCTGTACGCAGGCCTCTCACTGTTGTGGCCTCTCCCCTTGTGGAGCACAGGCTCTGGATGCGCAGGCTCAGCGGCCATGGCTCACGGGCCCAGCTGCTCCGCGGCATGTGGGATCTTCCCGGACTGGGGCACAAACCCGTGTCGCCAGCATCAGCAGGCGGACTCTCAACCACTGCGCCACCAGGGAAGCCCTTGTTGACGATTTTTGCGTCTAGGTTCATCAGTCATATTGGCCTGTAATTTTCTTTTTTGTGGTATCTTTGTCTGGTTTTGGTATCAGGGTGGTGATGGGCCCATAGAATGAGTTACGAAGTGTTTCTTCCTCTACAATTTTATGGAATAGTTTCAGAAGTATAGGTGTTAACTCTTCTCTAGATGTTTGGTAGAATTCGCCTGTGAAGCCATCCGGTCCTGGACTTTTGTTTGTTGGAAGTTTTTTAATCACAGATTCAATTTCAGTACTTGTAACTGATCTGTTCGTATTCTCTCTTTCTTCCTGGTTCAGTTATGGGAGATTGTAACATTTTAAGAATGTGTCCATTTCTTCTAGGTCATCCATTTTATTGGCATATATATAGTTGCTTCTATTAGTTTCTTATGGTGCTTTGTATTTCTGTGATGTTGGTTGTGACTTCTCCTTTTTCCTTTCTAAATGTATTGATTTTGGCCCTCTCCCTTTTTTCTTGATGAGTCTGGCTAAATGTTTATCAATTTTGTTTAACTTTGCAAAGAACCAACTTTTAGTTTCATTGAGCTTTTCTATTGTTTTATTAGTCTCTATTTCATTGATTTCTGCTCTGATCTTTATGATTTATTTCCTTCTCCCAATTTTGGGTTTTGTTTGTTCTTCTTTCTCTAGTTGAATAAGCTTAGGTTGTTTGAGATTTTTCTTGTTTCCTAAGGTAAGCTTGTATGGCTATAGTCTTCCCTCTTAGAAATGCTTTTGCTGCGTCCCATATGTTTTGGATCATTGTGTTTTCATTTTTATTTGCCTCTAGATATTTTTTTTATTTCTTCTTTGATTTCTTCAGTGATCCATTGGTTGTTTAGTAGTATATTGTTTAGCCTCCATGTGTTTGTGTTTTTTCCAGTTTTTTTCTTTTAGTTGATTTCTAATCTCATAGTGAAAAGATATGTGATATAATTTCAGTTTTCTGAGACTTGCTTTGTGGCCCAGCATGTGATCTATCCTGAGAATGTCCTGTATGCACTTGGAAAAAAAGTGTATACTGCTGCTTTGGGATGGAATGTTCTATAAATATCAATTAAGTCCATAATGTGTCATATAAGGCCTGTGTTTTTTTATTGATTTTCTATCTGGATGATCTGTCCACTGATGTAAGTGGGGTGTTAAATTTCCCCACTATTATTGTGTTACTGTCAATTTCTCCTTTTATGCCTGTTAACATTTGCCTTATATATTGAGGTGCTTCTGTTTTGGGACATATATATTTACAATTGTTACATCTTCTTTATGGATTAATCCTTTGATCATTATGTAGTGTCCTTCTTTGTCTCTTGTAACAGTCTTTATTTTAAAGTCTATTTTGTTTGATATGAGTATTGCTACTTGGATTTCTTTTGATTTCCATTTTCATGGAATAGCTTTTCCATCCCCGCACTTTCAGTTTATATCTGTCTCTAGATCTAAAGTGGGTCTCTTGTAGACAATATATATATGGGTCTTGTTTTTATATCCATTTAGCCAGTCTATGTCTTTTGGTTGGAGCACTCAATCCATTTACATTTAACATAACTATCAATATGCATGTTATTATTGCCATTTTGTTAGTTGTTTTGGATTTGTTTTTGTAGGTCTTTTTTCTTCCTTTCCTCTTTTGTTCTCTTCTCTTGTGATTTGATGACTATCTTTAGTGTCATGTTTGGATTCTGTTTTCATTTTTGTGCATATGTCTATTATAGATTTTTCATTTGTGGTTACGGTGAGTTTTTGATATAGCAGTCTATATAAATACATGATTGTTTAAAGTTACTGATCTCTTAATATCAAATGCATTTCAAATATACTGCAC
This sequence comes from Orcinus orca, assembly GCF_937001465.1. Classification (NCBI taxonomy): domain Eukaryota; kingdom Metazoa; phylum Chordata; class Mammalia; order Artiodactyla; family Delphinidae; genus Orcinus; species Orcinus orca. The sequence continues at coordinate 49,367,557 of NC_064564.1, read as the reverse complement.
TTGTTCTCTCCTCTTACAATTACTGGTTTTGATACCATAATTTTATGTGGATGATTTCCTACCTTCACTATATATTTGCCTGTACCAGTGAGCTTTCCTATTTCATAATTTTCTTGTTTCTAGTTGTGGACTTTCCTTTTCCTCTTAGAAAGTTCCTTTAGCATTTGTTGTAAAGCTGCTTTGGTGGTGTGATTTTTTTTTAGCTTTTGCTTGTCTGTAAAGCTTTTGATTTCTCCATCAAATTTGAATGAGAGCCTTGCTGGGTAGAGTGTTCTTGGTAGGTTTTTCCCTTTCATCACTTTAAATATATCATATCATGCCACTCCCTTCTGGCCTTTAGAATTTCTGCTGAGAAATCAGCTGCTAGTCTGTGGGGATTCCCTTGTTCATTATTTGTTGCTTTTCCATCATTCCTTTTAATATTTTCTCTTTGTCTTTAATTTTTGTCAGTTTGATTACTGTGTGTCTTGGCATGTTCCTCCTGGGGTTTATCTTATATGGGACTCTGTGCTTTCCCATGTTAGAGAATTTTTCAGCTATTATGTCTTAAATATTTTCTTAGGCACTTTCTCTCTCCTTTCTCCTTCTGGGGCCCCCATAATGTGAATGTTGATGCATTTGACATTGTCCCAGAGGTATCTTAAACTGTCCTCATTTCTTTTCATTGTTTTTTTTTCTGCAGCAGTGATTTACACCACTCTGTCTTCCAGCTCACTGATTCGTTCTTCTGCCTCATTTGTTCTGCTATTGACTCCTTCTAGTGTATTTTTAATTTCAGTTATTGTATTCTTCAACTTTGTTTGGTTGTTCTTTATCTCCACTTCACTTAGTTGTTCTTTCAGGCTTTTATCTTATTCCTTAGTCTGGAACACATTCCTTTGCTGTCTCATTTTGTCTATTTGTATTTTTATGCATGTAGTAGATTAGTTATGTTTCTCAACCTTGGAGAAGTGACCCTCTGTGTGGGATATCCTATGTGCCCCAGCAGTACACTCCCCTCTCATAACCCCAAGACCAGGGACCACCTGCTCCCAGGGTAGGTTCTGACCTGTGTTTTTGGACTCAGTTCTGCAGGCTGCAGGATCTTACTCTTCTTGCTTCTGGTGTCTGCCCCCTGACTGGTGAAGCTGGTCTAGAGGTTTGTGCAGGCTTCCTGGAGGGAGGGGCTGGTGCCTGCCCACTGGTGGGTGGGGCTGGGCCTTGACCCTCTGATGGGCAGGGCTGTGTCAAGGGGTGTGTCTAGAGGTGACTTTGGGCTCAAGATGTCTTTAAGTAGCCTGCATGCTGATGGGTGCACCTGTGTTCCCACCCTGTCAGTTGTTTGGTCTGAGGCATCCCAGCACTGGAGCTTACAAGCTGTTGGGTGGAACCAGGTCACAGTGCCAAGGACCTAAAATGTCTGCCCCCAGCCAGAGTTCATGTAGGTCCCTGCAATGTCCACCACCATATTTTATGACCCCAGAGAGCCACAGATGCCCACTGCCTCCCCAGAGGACCCACCAAAACCAGCAGGTAGGTCTGGCCCAAGCCCCAGAGGAGTCACTGCTTTTGTCCTGGGACCTGGTGTGCACAGGACCTTGTGTGCACCCTCCAAGATTGGAGCCTCTATTTCCCCCAGTCCTGTGGAATTCCTGTAGTTAAGCCCTAGTGGCCTTGAAAACCTAATGCTCTAGGGGCTCCTCTTCCTCATGCTGGACCCCTAGGCTAGGAGGCCTGGCATGGGGCTTAGAGCTCTCACTCCTGTGGGAGAACTTCTGCAACATAATTATTCTCCAGTTTGTGGGTCACCCACCCTGGTGTTATGGGATTTAATGATATCAGGAGTGTGCTCCTCCTACCATCTCCTGGTTTCTTCTTTATTTGTTTGGATGTAGAATATTTTTTTTGGTAGATTCCAGTCTTTTTTATCAATGGTTGCTCAGAGTTAGTTGTGATTTTGGTGTGCCCATGAGAGGAGGTGAGCCCAAGGTCCTCCTACTCCACCATCTTGTCTTAATAAAAGCAGTGATGTTGTTCTACTTAGAGTCTTATATAAAACATGAAACAAGCAATGGAGATATAAGGATACCAATTTTGGTAAAAACAAACAAATCCACATTTTCCATGAAATGAAGGAACAGACACCATACCTGCAATGTTTATGCATATTTCACCTATTTTAAAATTTTAGAAAAAAACAAATGAGTGTTGTCTCCTTTAATTCAGAAAAAGTATACAGTTAACTTGCCGAACTTCAATGCCTGGTTTCCTCAGAGCCTCTACTCTACCATACATAATAAAGAGCCGTGAAGAAATGATGCTATCCTAAATACTGAGTCCAGTTTCTTCTTTTGGATTTGATTATGGGCACCAGCATTTTAATACTCTAAGTTTTGGGATGAGGGAGGATACAAAACTTTTCAAGCTTTCATGTGCATATGTTATGAATATCAGCTAATATTCTCAGTAGGGGAGAGCAATTGGCAAATTCGTGACTTATCCTTCTGCTTAAGTGGTTATACAAAGAGCTAAATGCTAGTTTATCAGCCTTCATGCCTTGATCACAGGTGTTAGCATATAAAAGTGGTGAATAATCTTGACTCCCTGATGTGAAATGCAACTCGTGAAATTCAAACCTACTTGTGAAATTCAAGAACTGTTTCATAGATTAATGATCACTAATGGCCTATACATACACAATCTGTTAGTGTTAGTTAAATAAAGAATGTGTCTGTGGTTGGAAATATAAATAGAAAATTTATGAATTTGCCTACTATTTTCCTTATTTCATTCTTTAGCTGTTCTTGTGGACTCAATTATGGCATATGTTGAATGGCTAACTTTCTAGGACATCACCAAACAGATCAGAGATATCTATAGCTCCATAAGATGTAATGCTTAGCCACATAATACTATAATTAACTTCATGACTTTGTATTGAATTCATTCTCTGATTTTTTTTTTTTGGTTCTTGTACAATTTGTTTAATGATATTTTGCATCTGATTTGCAAACCTAAACAGAATCAGCAGTCAGAGAATTCTGAAATGTAATTAAATTTTGGAGCTATTTCCTTTTTGATTATTAATATTCTATCACCTATTGAAAGAGTTTACTGCATTGCAAGATAATTACCTTAAGAGGGCTTCATAAAGAAGCAATATTTTCTGGCAAGAAGTTAGTCACTCTTGATTAATACAATAATTAGGAAGAACATGTCAAGGGCAAGATTCTCTGGTATAAGAGTAACTCTTGTTATGTGGAATCATGATATAATTCTAGTTAGTTAAAGGAATACTTTCATGTCTAGCTTTTTAGTTTCCTTTTTATATTTGCTATATTTTGCCTGAATAGTATTAGCATAGGAGAGTAAAATTTAATATAGGAACTTCAAGCTGTACTAACTCTAACTTTCACTGTTTTTGCTACTAACACTTACAATACCAAATGCAATGCTCTTTCTAGATTCTTGCTCTGCAAAGTAATCATGGACCAGTAGTATCTGTACACCCTAGAAGCTTGTTAAAACACAGAATGTCAGGTATGACCCCAGACATACTGAATCAGAATCTGCATCTTTACATGATCCCAGTTTATTAAATGACAGGTACCAAAAAGATCTATATCAATTGCCCCTGATTCCTGCTCCCCAAAAGGGGTTTTCAATACAAACCTTAAACCAACAGAGTGAGAAAAATATAATCACAAAAAGGAAGAGAAAGAGACAAGGAAGAATGTCACTGTCATTTTGGTACATATCTAGTAGTTGCCGACTGATCCAAAGTTTTTTGGAAAGCTGTCTCTGTGACACCATCAGTTTCCGGAGAATCTTGAGAAATTCTCAATTTTAGATCTACCATCATTATAGAAGTCAAAGAGGTGGTGCATACTGTTTTTCAGCTAAGAATTATGAATACAAGGCTTAATTCCCTAGTTTTTACTTTAAGAGAGCTTTATGTTCCCATACCCTAAATTTTTATCTTCCATATACCACTGAAAGAATGGAATCTAAGTGAGACACATATAACATGACTTGAAACCCAAAAGCTTTTTTAAAATGTAGTTAAAGAGAATATTATAGTTCATTATTTTCATGAACTTTCTGTTTGATTCATCTGCATTGTAAACAGATTTACATAGCTCAATACCCATTGTATGCCTAGTATAAATAGATATAATAAACTATTTGAGGTATGTATGAAAACAATAGTTATTATAATGATCATGCCTACTTATGTAGCAAAAAGAAAAATCTAAAGTTTACTATTATATAAAGCCAAACTTAGAGCATGAATTTTTATTTTATTACAAAATTGGATGAGTTATATCAATATGTTTTATTAAATAAACACTTCATTACATCTTTGCAAATGCCTTTTCTCATTCAAAAGCTAAACATTCTAGTTCACAAATATTAAAATATTTTTTTATTTCTGTTATTTTTTAAATTGTTCATGAGTAAGAATTTTAAATCTTGAGAACAATAAATGTTTTCTAGATTTGTTGATTTCAGAGTAATTAAGACAAACCATTGAGGCTAGACTTCTTCCTCATTGCAAGGAGTGAAGTAGCAAATGTTTCATTTGAGTAGGCTCCAAGTAAAACTATTTTTGTGACCTTAAATTCACAAAACATATTCAGCTGGAATATATACATATTTTACAAGAAGGAAGAACATGGAGAAAATACAGAATTCAATCAGATTATAAAGAGATTGATGAAAAACTTAGCTACAACCTTAGTGACATGTGCAGTGGAGCAAAGACTCTTGTTTATTCAAATTAGAGAAAATAATGATGTAAGGGTCTGGATGGAGGCATTAAGCTGTCTCAGAGCCAAATGGAAATATATTAAAATGTCTTCAGAGAAACAAAGAAATACAAAATGCAACCAAGCAGTGAAATAAAATAGTTGAACTTTAGTGGTGTTTCAGGATTCCATTTACTGAAATCAAAGAAATATGTAACTATATATAGACAGAAACTATGAAAATCAACTCTGAAAACACTATGGAATTGTAGGCCTTTGATGTCACAGCAACCACAAAATAGTGACATAGAAAGAATCATCCTGATATGCACATTATGTTTGAATTGTAAACAAGCATAACGTTCATAAGCAGTAAAATGTTTCAGTTGATCTTAGCCAAAATGCTGAGAAGTGATTGTACAACTTTCTTATGAATCAGAATTTTGCACATATACAAGAAAAAATGCCATAGCTCTAATCTTTTGACTGCAGAAATACTCATGTTTTATTTTTCAGCAACAAAAGCAAATTCAATAGTAATGTGATTAACATGATGCTATTCGTATAAAAAAGCACAACAGAGATTGACTATGTAGTAGTCTAAATTTGTATGAGAAAGGACACCAAAGATTTGTACATTATGATAAATGGATAAATGTTCTTTTTCTGCAACAAGAGTGAGTTTCCTGCAAAACCTTTTATTTTTCTCATACTCAATAGATCAGAGCAAATGTATGTTACTTCCGCAATTTTTTATAAGAAATATAAAAAGTTCTTAAAATTAACGTAGTGAAATTTAAATTGAAGATAATCAAGCTTTTAGATAAAGCTACCAGTTTGTAAAAATGCAAGGGATGGAGCAAGTAATTAAAAAACATACTGTAAGCTAAATTAGAAGAAATAAATAAATAGACAAGTAGACCAGGTTTATGTATTGATAGAATCAATATTGTAAAAATGTCAATCTCTGCAAATTTACCTATAGATTCATTGCAGGTATGTGTGTATAAATTGACAAGCTGATTCTAACATGAATTTGTAAATTAAGAAATCTTGGATAGGTAATACAATTTTTGAAAGAAGAATAAAGTTCGAGGACTCACATTATCAGATTAAATACTTAACATATTTAAAATAGTCTCTGGTGCAAGGATAGACAAATGGACCAATGCTCCCAGGATCATATATTCAGTCTTCTGGTTATGGCAAAGGTGTTAATGCAATTCAGTGGATAAACATGATCTTTTCAATAAATGATGTTAGATTAGTTGGATATTTATTTGGAAAAAAATTACCTCACACAATACTCAAAAATTTATTCACAGTGAATTGTAGATACAAATGAAAAGTATGAAACAATGAAGCACCTGAAAGAAAACATAAGAGATGATCTTCATGACTATTGTTTAATAAAAGATTCTTAAACAGGACACATCTTAAACAGAACACATGAAGCAACTAAACAACTAAAACATATGAAACAACTAAAATATCCAAAAAAAATTATTTCCAGGATTTGGCAATTAAACAATGCAGCATTGTGATCCTTAAGGAAAGAGAAAGAAGCAAAGTAAGCCTTATGATTGCACCAGCTTAATACCTAGAATGGCAGTCTAACTGAATTGACATCAGAGATTGTCAGTTAGGAAATTCAAGGTACCTAGCATTTTGGGCTGCTCCACAACTAAGTGAGGGAAAAGTGAATTTCACTGTCATAATAAAAGTACATATATTTAATAATGGTGACATAAATACAGTCCTTACTTATGACCAAATTACAATTAGAGTTGACTTTTCTCCTAGACTTCAGATGATGATAGTTCAGTCATTTCCATCAGTAATTATAGGCTGGCTGAAATCACAGGCACAGACTAATGAGAGACAGTCATGGGTCAAATAGACAACACACTCTGTCCTTTCAAAGTACCAAAGGGATAATGAAGTTTCCCTTATAAATATAATAAAATGATAAAGAATTTAACATCTTCTTTCACTTGATTTCATAGATTTGTCAGTTGCTCACACACACACAAAAGTATAGTTTACAGTTTAAAAGCGTGGAAATAATAAAGAAAAATGTCAAGATATACTATCTTGAGCGTTCATCTCTCAACTGAGAAACATTGGAAGTGATCAGGCTAGAACACACAAGGAAGTTTACCAATAATAGTAATGCTGTTATCTAGCATTCATAATATACTGCTGTAAAAAGAAACTCCAAAATACAGTAGCTGAAGTAAGACAGAAATAATTCTTTTTCTTCTTATCATTTATCAGAAAATAAGAAATACTGGGGAAAGTGATCTAAATATTCAAATCAATAAGTTAGGAAGAAAAGAAAAATGAACAAACCTAAAGACACAAGAAAAATTAAAATAGCACAGTAAAATTACATTTCTTGTCTGCACCTACATAAAAATCAACCCCATATGTAATAAGATATAAATATTAAAACTGAAACTTTAAAACTATTATAAAAATATGATAGAATTATTTTATAACAATAACATTTTAAATATACTATAAATATTTAATTATAAGATCATGTATATCAAAATATATATATATTTACAAAAATGTAAAAGACTGGCCACATACTAGCAGAAGATATATAAGTATAATGCCTTTCATTAACAACAGAGTATTATTTAGACTATATAAGAAATGTGTTCAAATCAGAAAGAAGAAGCAAGCAACCCAATTTTTAAAATGGGTAAAACGTTTGAACACTGAATTCACAGAGAAGGAACTCTAAATGATCATAAACATGAAAAGACGCTCAACCTTGCTAATAATTAGCAAATTTCAAGTTAAGAAAATAATTTACATTGTCAGATCTAGCAGATTGGCATAAATATAAAACACAGGTAATATTAAATATCAATGAAGATGTGAGGCACTGGGAACATTCATTTCTGGGAACTTTTAGTAGGATTGTGTAAATTGGTGAGAATTTTATATAAATATTTGGTGATATCTAGTAAAAGGAAGAGGCAAGTTCTTTATGAACCTGCAATTCCATATGTATTTGTTCATCAAAAGAATTTCTTGTTAATGAGAAAGAGAAAATGCAAAAAAGGAAAGGTTAATTGCATTTTTTGGTATATTTGTATATGTATATATGTACGAATATATATGTATATATGTATGTATCTTATCTACATAATGTAAATGATTTAATTAGGGAAATTGGTAAATAAAATAACATGTTCAGATATCAAGATAGAAGATTCTAGTTAAAGTGAATGTCCTAGATAAATAAGTAAACAATGGATACATTTTAAAACAATGTTCAAGTTACAAAATAATGAATAGCATATAGTTAACATTTATATACGTTTTCAAAAAGCTATCACAACAAATTCCAATATTACATGTTATTAATGTCTTTGTCACTATAGTAAAATTGAAAGCAAATGTTGTAATGAAATATGACCACTGTAAAATATTGGTTATTTCTAGAGTTTGAGCCAGGTAAATGAGATCTTTTAGGCAGACCTCTAGCCTTAGCTCTAATGTTTTATATCATTTTAAAATACTGATCTGAAGCAAATATGGATGATAGTAATTTTTGGTATATCAGTAGAAAAATATTTGCTTACTGTTGTTTAACATTTTTACATTTGGAATGCATTACATTTATGAAGAAAACAAACTTTTATTTCTCTTTGAAATAGTTTATTCTTTAAAAAGGAAAGGCAAAAGTTAAATGAATTAAATGAGTTGAATTTCCTTTGTTAGATTCTCCTTAGAGAAAACTTGTCATGAGTCATCAGGTTTGGAAGGCAATTACATAACTGCTATTGGTCCTTAACTTTGTAAACACCTAGGGTCTTCCTATGCTTCTGTATTGTCCTCCTGTCCTTCATTTTCTTTTAATTTGCTCACCTGGCAGGTTTGGTTATATAACTTTTTAACAATTTTTCCCATTCCATTTTTTCTTTTTGTTCATTTCTTTTTATATTGTTCTTTGTCTTAGGTGATATCAACCTATTTATAGGTTAATTTCTGTCATTTTTTTATTATTTTATTTTCTTTCTCAATTTAGATTTCCTACTGTATCTGTAACGTGATACTCTTACGTGTACTGAAGTTTTATTTTGTCATTTTATTATACTCATTATTTGACAGGCTCAATATTTTATCTTCAGTAATATCCCCATTGCTAATTTTATCTATTTCTTATAAATTCTTTTGTCATCGTTCTTTATTATCATCAAGTATAAAAACCATTATGAAACAGGAGTAGTAATGGGGACTGTCCATGCCCTGAGGCATATTGGATGCATTTTCTTTCTGACTTACTTCACTCTGCATGACCTTCTCTAGGTCCATCCACCTCGCTACAAATAACTCAATTTAGTTTCTTTTTATGGCTGAGTAATATTCCATTGTATTTATGTGCCACATCTTCTTTATCCATTCATCTGTCAATGGACACTTAGGTTACTTCCATGTCTTGGGTATTGCAAATAGAGCTGCAATGAACACTGTGGTACATGACTCTTTGAACTATGGTTTTCTCAGGGTATATGCCCAGTAGTGGGATTTCTGGGTCATATGGTAGTTCTATTTTTAGTTTTCTGAGGAACCTCCATACTGTTCTCCTTAGTGGATGTATCAATTTACATTACCACCAACAGTGCAAGAGGATTCCCCTTTCTTCGCACCCTCTCCAGCATTTATTGTTTGTAGATTTTTTGATGATGGCCGTTCTGACTGGTGTGAGGTGATACCTCACTGTAGTTTTGATTTGCATTTCTCTAATGATTAGTGATGTTGAGCATCCTTTCATGTGTTTCTTGGCAATGTGTATATCTTCTTTGGAGAAATATCTATTTAGGTCTTCTGCCCATTTTTCGGACTGGGTTGTTTGTTTTTTTGATATTGAGCTGCATGAGTTGCCTGTATATTTTGGAGATTAATCCTTTAAGACATACGATCTTAAACTGCAAAGAGCAAATGGTTTGACCTCTGATGTTGTAGACTTCCTGGAATGTAACCTTCAGTGACTTCAACTCTGTTCTGAAATAACTGGCTATAGTTCAAAATGCAAAAGACTTAACTATTCCACAAAATGCAGTTTTACACTATTAATCTGCCAGATGTCAGCCCCTTATATTTCAGAAATGTATTATGAAATTTTTCCACATAATGATCAAATTAACTTACATATATTACGGTTATGCTTTCAAACAGAGCAGAATAATACATTATGACAAAGATAAAGGAAATAACAATAAAAACTGGATTTTACTGAATTCTGGCATGAGTTCTCAAAGCAGTGAGTTTATTTGTCAAAGATTTTATTCTTCTATCTGTAAAATGAATAGCTTACTTCAGATTAGTGGTTTTTAAAACAGATTCTTAAGGCCTATTAGTAGATCATAAAATCAATCAGGTGGTTAAAATCAGCATGTAAGAATTTATAATAAAATGAAATATAATAGAAGAAAGATTTTTTAGGGTATCATATATATAAGGATAAGTAAAGTGTTATGACAGTTTCCAATTCATGTACGTGCGTTTGTTGGTGTGTGTTCTGGATCATAATTAAACATGCTTTTACTGTATATATATATATTTACAATTATTTTTAGATCCTGCTGAGCATTTCTTTTTTATTTTTTTACATCTTTATTGGAGTATAATTGCTTCACAATGGTGTGTTAGTTTCTGCTTTATAACAAAGTGAATCAGTTATACATATACATATACATATGTTCCCATATCTCTTCCCTCTTGCGTCTCCCTTCCTCCCACCCTCCCTATCCCACCCCTCCAGGCGGTCACAAAGCACCGAGCTGATCTCCCTGTGCTATGTGACTGATTCCCACTAGCTATTTACCTTACGTTTGGTAGTGTATACATGTCCATGCCTCTCTCTCGCTTTCTCACAGCTTACCCTTCCTCCACCCCATATCCTCAAGTCCATTCTCTACTAGGTCTGTGTCTTTATTCCTGTCTTACCCCTAGGTTCTTCATGACATTTTTTTTTCTTAAATTCCATATATATGTTTTAGCATAAGGTATTTGTCTTTCTCTTTCTCACTTACTTCAGTCTGTATGACAGACTCTAGGTCCGTCCACCTCATTACAAATAGCTCAATTCGTTTCTTTTTATGGCTGAGTAATATTCCACTGTATATATGTGCCACATCTTCTTTATCCATTCATCCGATGATGGACACTTAGGTTGTTTCCATCTCCGGGCTATTGTAAATAGAGCTGCAATGAACATTTTGGTACATGACTCTTTTTGAATTATGGTTTTCTCAGGGTATATGCCCAGTAGTGGGATTGCTGGGTCATATGGTAGTTCTATTTGTAGTTTTTTAAGGAACCTCCATGCTCTTCTCCACAATGGCTGTATCAATTTACATTCCCACCAACAGTACAAGAGGGTTCCCTTTTCTCCACCCCTCTCCAGCATTTATTGTTTCTAGATTTTTTGATGATGGCCATTCTGACTGTTGTGAGATGATATCTCATTGTAGTTTTGATTTGCATTTCTCTAATGATTAGTGATGTTGAGCATTCTTCCATGTGTTTGTTGGCAATCTGTATATCTTCTTTGGAGAAATGTCTATTTAGGTCTTCTGCCCATTTTTGGATTGGGTTGTTTGCTTTTTTGTTATTGAGCTGCATGAACTGCTTATAAATTTTGGAGATTAATCCTTTGTCAGTTGCTTCATTTGCAAATATTCTCTCCCATTCACAGGGTTGTCTTTTGGTCTTGTTTATGGTTTCCGTTGCTGTGCAAAAGCCTTGAAGTTTCATTAGTTCCCATTTGTTTATTTTTGTTTTTATTTCCATTTCTCTAGGAGGTGGGTCAAAAAGGATCTTGCTGTGATTTATGTCATAGAGTGTTCTGCCTATGTTTTCCTCTAAGAGTTTGATAGTTTCTGGCCTTACATTTAGGTCTTTAATCCATTTTGAGCTTATTTTTGTGTATGGTGTTAGAGAGTGATCTAATCTCATACTTTTACATGTACCTGTCCAGTTTTCCCAGCACTACTTATTGAAGAGGCTGTCCTTTCTCCACTGTACATTCCTGCCTCCTTTATCAAAGATAAGGTGACCATATGTGCATGGGTTTATCTCTGGGCTTTCGATCCTGTTCCATTGATCTATCTTTCTGTTTTTGTGCCAGTACCATACTCTCTGTAGCTTTGTAGTTTAGTCTGAAGTCAGGGAGCCTGATTCCTCCAGTTCTGTTTTGCATTCTCAAGATTGCTTTGGCTATTCAGGGTCTTTTGTGTTTCCATACAAATTGTGAATTTTTTTGTTCTAGTTCTGTGAAAAATGCCAGTGGTAGTTTGATAGGGATTGCACTGAATCTGTAGATTGCTTTGGGTAGTAGAGTCATTTTCACAATGTTGATTCTTCCAATCCAAGAACATGGTATATCTCTCCATCTATTTGTATCATCTTTAATTTCTTTCATCAGTGTCTTATAATTTTCTGCATACAGGTCTTTTATCTCCTTAGGTAGGTTTATTCCTAGATATTTTATTCTTATTGTTGCAATGGTAAATGGGAGTGTTTTCTTGATTTCACTTTCAGATGTTTCATCATTAGTGTATAGCAATGCCAGAGATTTCTGTGCATTATTTTTGTATCCTGCTAGTTTACCAAATTCATTGATTAGCTCTAGCAGTTTTCTGATAGCATCTTTAGGATTCTCTACGTATAGTATCATGTCATCTGCAAACAGTGACAGCTTTACTTCTTCTTTTCCGATTTGGATTCCTTTTATTTCCTTTTCTTCTCTGATTGCTGTGGCTAAAACTTCCAAAACTATGTTGAATAAGAGTGGTGAGAGTGGGCAACCTTGTATTGTTCCTGATCTTAGTGAAAGTGCTTTCAGTTTTTCACCATTGAGGATGATGTTCGCTGTGGGTTTGTCATATATGGCCTTTATTATGTTGAGGAAAGTTCCCTCTATGCCTACGTTCTGCAGGGTTTTTATCATAAATGGGTGTTGAATTTTGTCAAAAGCTTTCTCTGCATCTATTGAGATGATCATATGGTTTTTCTCCTTCAATTTGTTAATATGGTGTATCACATTGATTGATTTGCGTATATTGAAGAATCCTTGCATTTCTGGAATACACCCCACTTGATCATGGTGTATGATCTGTTTAATGTGCTGTTCGATTCTGTTTGCTAGTATTTTGTTGAGGATTTTTGCATCTATGTTCGTCTGTGATATTGGCCTGTAGTTTTCTTTCTTTGTGACGTCGTGTCTGGTTTTGGTATCAAGATGATGGTGGCCTCGTAGAATGAGTTTGGGAGTGTTCCTCCCTCTGCTATATTTTGGAAGAGTTTGAGAAGGATAGGTTTTAGCTTTTCTCTAAATGTTTGATAGAATTCGCCTGTGAAGCCATCTGGTCCTGGGCTTTTGTTTGTTGGAAGATTTTTAATCCAGTTTCAATTGCAGTGCTTGTGATTGGTCTGTTCATATTTTCTATTTATTCCTGATTCAGTCTTGGCAGGTTGTGCATTTCTAAGAATTTGTCCATTTCTTCCAGGTTGACCATTTTATTGGCATAGAGTTGCTTGTAGTAATCTCTCATGATCTTTTGTATTTCTGCAGTGTCAGTTGTGACTTCTCCTTTTTCATTTCTAATTCTATTGATTTGAGTCTTCTTCCTTTTTTCTTGATGAGTCTGGCTAATGGTTTATCAGTTTTGTTTATCTTCTCAAAGAACCAGCTTTTAGTTTTATTAACCTTTGCTATCGTTTCCTTTTTTTCTTTTTCATTTATTTCTGATCTGATTTTTTTATTTCTTTCCTTCTGCTAACTTTGGGGATTTTTGTTCTTCTTTCTCTAATTGCTTTAGGTGCAAGGTTAGGTTGTATATTCGAGATGTTTCCTGTTTCCTAAGGTAGGATTGTATTGCTATAAACTTCCCTCTTAGAACTGCTTTTGCTGAATCCCATAGATTTTGGGTCGTCCTGTCTCCATTGTCATTTGTTTCTAGGTATTTTTTGATTTCCTCTTTGATATCTTCAGTGATCACTCCGTTATTAAGTAGTGTATTGTTTAGCCCCATGTGTTTTTTTTTGTACAGATCTTTTCCTGTAATTGATATCTGGTCTCATAGCGTTGTGGTCCGAAAAGATACTTGATACAATTTCAATTTTGTTAAATTTACCAAGGCTTGATTTGTGACCCAAGATATGATGTATCCTGGAGAATGTTCCATGAGCACTTGAGAAAAATATGTATTCTGTTGTTTTTGGATGGAATGTCCTATAAATATCAATTAAGTCCATCTAGTTTAAAGTATCATTTAAAGCTTGTGTTTTCTTATTTATTCTCATTTTGGATGATCTGTCCATTGGTGAAATTGGGGTGTTAAAGTCCTCTAATATGAATGTGTTACTGTCAATTTCCCCTTTTATGGCTGTTAGTATTTGCCTTATGTATTGAGGTGCTCCTATGTTGGTTGTATAAATATTTACAATTGTTATATCTTCTTCTTGGATTGATCCCTTGATCATTATGTAGTGTCCTTCTTTGTCTCTTCTAATAGTCTTTATTTTAAAGTCTATTTTTTCTGATATGAGAATTGCTACTCCAACTTTCTTTTGGTTTCTATTTGCATGAAATGTCTTTTTCCATCCCCTTATTTTCAGTCTGTATGTATCTCTAGGTCTGAAGTTGGTCTCTTGTAGACAGCAAATATATCGGTCTTGTTTTTGTATCCATTCAGCTAATCTGTGTCTTTTGGTGGGAGCATTTAGTCCATTTACATTTAAGGCAATTATCGATATGTATGTTCCTATTCCCGTTTTCTTAATTGTTTTGGGTTCATTATTGTAGGTCTTTTCCTTCTCTTGTGTTTCTTGCCTAGAAAAGTTCCTTTAGCGTTGTTGTAAAGCTGATTTGGTGGTGCTGAACTCTCTCAGCTTTTGTTTGTCTGTAAAGGTTTAAATTTCTCCATCAAATCTGAATGAGATCCTTGCTGGGTAGAGTAATCTTGGTTGCAGGTTTTTCTCCTTCATCACTTTAAATATGTCCTGCCAGTCCCTTCTGGCTTGCAGAGTTTCTGCTGAAAGATCAGCTGTTAACCTTATGGGGATTCCCTTGTGTGGTATTTGTTGTTTTTCCCTTGCTGCTTTTAATATGTTTTCTTTGTATTTAATTTTTGACAGTTTGATTAATATGTGTCTTTGCGTACTTCTGCTTGGATTTATCCTGTATGGGACTCTCTGTGCTTCCTGGACTTGATTATCAATTTCCTTCCCTGAATTAGGGAAGTTTTCAACTATAATCTCTTCAAATATTTTCTCAGTCCCTTTCTTTTTCTCTTCTTCTTCTGGAACCCCTATAATTCGAATGTTGATGCATTTAATGTTGTCCCAGAGGTCTCTGAGACTGTCCTCAATTCTTTTCATTATTTTTTCTTTATTCTGCTCTGCAGTAGTTATTTCCACTTTTTATCTTCCAGGTCACTTATCCATTCTTCTGCCTCAGTTTCTGCTACTGATCCCTTCTAGAGTATTTTTAATTTCATTTATTGTGTTGTTCGTCTTTAGTTCTTCTAGTTCCTTGTTAAATGTTTCTTGCATTTTGTCTATTCTATTTCCAAGATTTTGGATCATCTTTACTATCATTATTCTGAATTCTTTTTCAGGTAGACTGCCTATTTTCTCTTTATTTGTTATGTCTGGTGGGTTTTTATCTTGCTCCTTCATCTGCTGTGTGTTTTTCTGTCTTCTCATTTTGCTTATCTTACTGTGTTTGGGGTCTCCTTTTTGCAGGCTGCATGTTCGTAGTTCCCATTGTTTTTGGTGTCTGTCCCCAGTGGCTAAAGTTGCTTCAGTGGGTTGTGTTGGCTTCCTGGTGGAGGGGACTAGTGCCTGTGTTCTGGTGGATGAGGCTGGATCTTTTCTTTCTTGTGGGCAGGTCCACGTTTGTTGGTGTGTTTTGGGGTGTCTGTGGACTTGTTATGATTTTAGGCAGCCTCTCTGCTAATGGGTGGGGTTGTATTCCTGTCTTGATAGTTGTTTGGCATAGGATGTCCAGCACTGTAGCTTGCTGGTCGTTGAGTGAAGCTGGGTGCTGGTGTTGAGATGGAGATCTCTGCGAGATTTTCGCTGTTTGATATTATGTGGAGCTGGGAGGTCTCTTGTGGACCAGTGTCCTGAAGTTGGCTCTCCCACCTCAGAGGCATAGCACTGACTCCTGGCTGCAGCGCCACGAGCCTTTCATCCACATGGCTCAGAATAAAAGGGAGAAAAAGTAGAAATAAAGTATTAGTAGAAGTAGAAAGAAAGAAAAAAAGAAGGAAAGAAAGAAAGAAAGAGAAAGAAAGAAAGGGAGGGAGGGCGGGAGGGAGGAAGGAAGGAAGGAAGGAGGGAAGGAAGGAAAAAAAGAAGATAAATTAAAATAAAATAAAGTTATTAAAATAAAAAATAATTATTAAGAAAAAAATTAAAAAAGAAAAGAAAACAAAACAAAACGGATCGATAGAACCCTAGGACAAATGGTGGAAGCAAAGCTATACAGACAAAATCTCTCACAGAAGCATACATATACCCACTCACAAAAAGAGGAAAAGGGGAAAAAATCATAAATCTTGCTCTCAAAGTCCACCTCCTTAATTTGGGATGATTCGTTGTCTATTCATGTATTCCACAGATGCAGGGTACATCAAGTTGATTGTGGAGCTTTAACCCGCTACTTCTGAGGCTGCTGGGAGAGATTTCCCTTTCTCTTCTTGGTCCTCAGCTACCAGGGGCTCCGCTTTGGATTTGGCCCCGCCTCTGCATGTACGTCGCCGGAGGGTGTCTGTTCTTCACTCAGACAGGACGGGGTTAAAGGAGCCGCTGATTCGGGGGCTCTGGCTCACTCAGGCTGGGGGCGAGCCTGCGGCGGCAGAGGCCAGCGTGACGTTGCACCACCCTGAGGCGTGCCGTGCGTTCTCCTGGGGGAGTTGTCCCTGGATCCCGGGACTCTGGCAGTGGCGGGCTGCACAGGCTCCCCGGAAGGGGGGTATGGATAGTGACCTGTGCTCGCACACAGGCTTCTTGGTGGCGGCAGCAGCAGCCTTAGCGTCTCATGCCCGTCTCTGGGGTCCGCGCTTTTAGCCAAGGTTCGCGCCTGTCTCTGGAGCTCCTTTAAGCATCGCTCTTAATCCCCTCTCCTCGCGCACCAGGAAACAAAGAGGGAAGAAAACGTCTCTTGCCTCTTCAGCAGGTCCAGACTTTTCCCTGGACTCCCTCCCAGCTAGCCGTGGCGCACTAACCCCCTGCAGGCTGTGTTCATGCCGCCAACCCCAGTCCTTTCCCAGCGCTCCAACCGAAGCCTGAGCCTCAACTCTAGGCTCCGCCCGACCCGGCGGGTGAGCAGAGAAGCCTCTCGGACTCGTTAGTGCTGGTCGGCACCGATCCTCTGTGCAGGAATCTCTCCACTTTGCCCTCCACACCCCTGTTGCTGTGCTCTTCTCTGCGGCTCCGAAGCTTCCCCCTCCGCCACCCGCAGTCTCTCCCCGCGAAGGGGCTTCCTAGTGTGTGGAAACCTTTCCTCCTTCACAGCCCCCTCCCACTGGTGCGGGTCCCGTCCCTATTCTTTTGTCTCTGTTTTTTCTTTTTCCTTTTGCCCTACCCAGGTACGTGGGGGGTTTCTCGCCTTTTGGGAGGTCTGAGGTCTTCTGCCAGCGTTCAGTAGGTGTTCTGTAGGAGCTGTTCCATGTATAGATGTATTTCTGGTGTATCTGTGGGGAGGAAGGTGATCTCCGCGTCTTACTCTTCCACCATCTTCCCGGAAGCCTCTCTGTATATCTTGATTTTAGGAAATAGGAGGCGCTCAACCCGCTACCCTCCAAATATGACCAATTCTGATTTGAATATTCTAGCTGTTTCAATCAACCAAATTCATTCTTGCCTTATTTATTTTATGAAAAATATAGAAATACCTTGTTTAGAAATCTATATTTTAACTAATTTGTTGGCAGAAAATAAAATTTGATTTGAATATATTACCTGATTGACTTCCCACTTATTAAATACCTTCTAATGTTATACAAGCCACTCTGCTCATATGTCAATTTGCTTTATCATTAAGTATTATATACTTATACATATATATACAAAAATATGACATACCAAATAGAAAAACAGAAAGTGATTAAATCTTTGGGAAAAATCCTTGCTGTGTAAAAATCCTGATGGAGTTTCATAAAATGTGTCCAGTTCTCAGACTCAAGAGCAATTTTTTATTTACTATTCATGGTCAGATAATTTAATCTAGCTACTTGTATATATTAGTAAAGGGGATGGTGGGAATACTATGTTAAGCTTTTCAGGAAAAAAATTGTTTTCACTTCCTTGGAACAAAAAGCATGAAGATAATCTTTTGTAATTTTCTGTTTTACTTAGCGTAAGAATATTTGTTACAAATGATTGAACCACACCTTCACATTGATTTTTAAATATATTTTTAATTTTAATTTTTTATTGAAGCATAGTTGATTTACAATGTTGAATTAGTTCCAGGTGTAGGGCAGAGTGATATAGTTATTTATATATATATATATATATATATATATATATATGTATATTATTTTTCAGATTATTTTCTATTATAAATCTTTGTTGCTTGTCTATTTTATATATAGTAGTATGTATCTGTTAATCCCACACTCCTAATTTATCCCTCCTGCCCCCCTTCCCATTTGGTAACCATAAGTTTGTTTTCTGTGCCTATGGGTCTGTTTTGTAAATAAATTCATTTGTATTATTTTCTAGATTCCACATATGAGTGATATGTATTTGTCTTTCTCTGTCCGACTTACTTCACTTAGTATAATATTCTCTAGGTCCATCCATGTTGCTACAAATGGCAATATTTCATTCTTGTATATGACTGAGTAATAATCCATTGCATGTGTGTGTGTGTGTGTGTGTGTGTGTGTGTGTGTGTGTGTACACCACATCTTCTTTACTCATTCATCTGTTGATGGATACTTAGGTTGCTTCCATGTCTTGGCCATTGTAAATAGTGCTGCTATGAACATTGGGGTGCATGTATCTTTTTGAATTAGTGTTTTTGTCTTTCCCAGATATATGCCCAGGAGTAGGGTTGCTGCATCATATGGTAACCCAATTTTATTTTTTTAAGGAACCTCCTTACTGTTCTGCATAGTGGCTGTGCCAGCTTACATTCCTACCAAGAGTTTAGGAGGGTTCCCTTTTCTCCACACCGTCTCCAGCATTTATTATCTTTAGACTCTTTGATGATGGCCGTTCTTACCAGTATGAGGTTATACCTCATTGCAGTTCTGCATTTCTTTAATAATTAGCGATGTTAAGCATCTTTTTGTGTGCCTATTGGCCATCTGTATGTCTTCTTTGGAGAAATACCTGTTTAGGTCTTCTGCCCAGTTTTTGATTGGATTGTTTGCTTTTTCAATATTGAGTTGTATTAGCTGTACAATATATTTTGGAAATTAAGCCCCAGTTGGTCACATCATTCGTACATATTTTTTCTCATTCTGTAGGTTGTCTTTTTGTTTTGTTTATGGTTTCCTTTGCTGTGCAAAAGCTTTTAAGTTTAATTATGTCCCATTTGTTTATTTTTGCTTTTATTTCTTTTGACTTAGGAGACTGATCCAAGAAAATGTTGCTACAATTTATGTTAAAGAGTGCTCTGCCTATGTTCTCTTTTAGGAGTTTTACCGTGTCATGTTTTATATTTAGGTCTTTAAACCATTTTCAGTTTATTTTTGTATATGGTATGAGGGAGTGTTCTAATTTCATTTTTTTACATGAGGCTCTCCAGCTTTGCCCATACCACTTGCTGAAGATCCTCTCTTTTCCCCATTGTATATTCTTGCCTCCTTTGTTGAAGATTAATTGATCATAGATGCATGGGTTTATTTCTGGGCTCTCTATTCTGTTCCATTGATCTATATGTCTATTTTTGTGCCAATACCATGCTGTTTTTATTGCTGTAGCTTTGTGGTATGGTCTGCAGTCTGGGAGCATTATGCTTCCAGCTTTTTTCTTTTTCCTCAGGATTGCTTTGAAAATTCTTTGTCTTCTGTGGTTCTATATAAATTTCAGGATTATTTGTTCTAGTTCTGTGAAAAATGTCAGTAATATGGTAGGAATTGCATTAAATCTGTAGATTTCTTTGGGTAGTATGGCCATTTTAACAATATTTTAATATTATTTTTTACTATTCTAAGAAATAATAATTGTGAAAATTTATTTTATTTTTATAGATCAAAACAAAATTTAATTTTGTCACAGGAGAAGATCTATAATTATTGAACACTAAACAATATAAAAAACTGATGCTTTAGATCATTAGCCATCAAGATCACTTTGAATTTTTAGATATTTTTTTTCAGAACATTCTGATATTCCATTCCTGGGATACTAATTTTTTGTTTGTTGTATTTACTGAAACTTTCAGCTGTTGATTGCTTTTCCTGTTTAAATTTTAATATTGTTATTGTGAGGTCATATTTATTTTTCTTTTAATACAAGTGTATGTTGCCCAGAAATAAAAAGTGCACTTCCTTTATTTGCCTTGACTCTGAAGGAGTCAGTGACCCCGACTTCACTTACATTTTACTTTTTAACCTTACAATTCCTTCTACATATTAATAGGTTCTACTTGATTCCTCAGAGATGATTTTTGTGCCTCAAAGATATAAGAATTTGTGTTGATTCCCAAGAAAGGGAATAATATTTCCAGTCCCTATTCACAGGTGCTCCAGCTCTTTGGAGCTGCAAGTTTTATCTTAGGGATTCCTTTCTGGTGTTTTGCTTTCTAGGGATCTAGGGTCTATAGCTAAGTCCAAAACCCCTGAGGGCCATTGGCATTACCTGCTCACTTCCTGAACTGGTTTTGATTTTGCTCTTTGTTTCCAGCACTTGGAATTTCACTTTATTTTAAGGAAGTTATTTATTTTGAAAATTGTTGTATTATTCAGAATTTCTATGTTTGTACAGTTGGGCTACTTGCCACATCAGCTCAGGTTACTTGGGGACAAAGTCAAAGCATAGCATTTTTCAGATGGAAGTTTGAGCACACATATCCACTTATTGAAAGTATAGGTGATGCACTTCCAGTTCAAGAAGAATTAAGCCTATTGGTTATCCCTCTTCCAACATAAATCTTATAAAAATATATTGTTTACAATTATCAGTTATAATTGATAACACTGTATTATAAAATTGAAATTTGTTAAGAGAGTAGAACTTAAATTGCCCTTACCAAAAATAAAAGATATATTAAAAAAAAAAAGAATGTGTTGTTTAAAAGGCATAATCCTCCATTGGAAAGGGCACAACCAGTCCCAAGCCAGATAAACAAAAACCACTCTTATACATACCATAGCAAAATTTTAGAGCCTGTAGTAAAAGAGAAAAATTATGAAAGCTTCCTAATGAGAAGTAACAGACTATTTAAATAACAGAAATCATATTGACCTTAACTTTCCTATTTGTTACATTGAATTTAAGAAGACATTGTCTTCAAATTACTGTCATAAAAAAATTTAACTTAAAATTTTATACATTTATAGAAATAATGGTAACTAAACTATCATTAATAGTGAGGGAGAAAATACAGGTCTTTTTCAGAAATACAAAGAAAATGGATATTTAAATATTACTAAAGGATGCATTTTAGCAAGAAATATATATCTAGTGGAAAATGGAATACAATAAACAATGAGAGGGGGAAAATGACCTCCTATTACATCTTTTTTTTTTATGATTCTTTTTTTTATTGCTTTACAATGGTGTGTTAGTTTCTGCTTTATAACAAAGTGAATCAGTTATACATAAACATATATTCCCATATGTCTTCCCTCTTGCGTCTCCCTCCCTCCCACCCTCCCTATCCCACCCCTCCAGGCGGTCACAAAGCACCGAGCTGATCTCCCTGTGCTATGCGGCTGCTTCCCACTAGCTATCTACCTTACATTTGGTAGTGTATATATGTCCATGCCGCTCTCTCGCTTTCTCACAGCTTACCCTTCCCCCTCCCAATATCCTCAAGTCCATTCTCTAGTAGGTCTGTGTCTCTATTCCTGTCTTACCCCTAGGTTCTTCATGACATTATTTTTTTCTTAAATTCTGTATATATGTGTTAGCATACGGTATTTGTCTTTCTCTTGCTGACTTACTTCACTCTGTATGACAGACTCTAGGTTTATCCACCTCATTACAAATAGCTCAATTTTGTTTCTTTTTATGGCTGAGTAATATTCCATTGTATATATGTGCCACATCTTCTTTATCCATTCATCCGATGATGGACACTTAGGTTGTTTCCATCTCTGGGCTATTGTAAATAGAGCTGCAATGAACATTTTGGTACATGACTCTTTTTGAATTATGGTTTTCCTATTACATCTTAAGGTAATCATAAAAAATAAATAGAAATTTGAAGCTAAAATCTCAAATGTTAAAAAAAAAAAAAAAAAAAATGATAAGCTTATTTTTTTCCCCCAGATAGAAAATATGTTGGTCAGAATGAGGTTCTACTGCATATAAGAATAAGTAATTTTAAAAGACAGCTTATTTTTTCTCATATTAAAAAAATATTGAGGTTGGTAATGGAGTGCTAATATGGTGACTCCACCATTATTTATGTAACATTTATATTAAACATTTGTTTAATATTTCAACATATTTCTCTATCAACATGGTGAACTAATCAGCAACTATAACGTTTCCTTCCAAATAAAAATACTTTTTGCAAGCTGTCACTTTCTCTGTTTCCTTCCAATATCCCATATTTTGTTGAATTCTTTTGGAGTTTTAATTTCTGGTCTTTATTATATTTTCAATATGCTTCTACTTTTATAGATGTAAATTTTATTGATTGTCGTAAGGTTTACACTCACAATCTCAGCCATTATGTATATTCAACTCTAATTTTTTCTGGCTTCTTTGCTCAACACTGCGTTTTTGTGTTTTATGAGTTCAGTAGTTCTTGACCTCAATTAAAACCTCCAAGTTGGAATACGTTATTTTCTTCCTCCCAAAAGTGAATAATATTTTTGAAGTCTATAAAGTTTTACATTTACAATTTTCTTTTGGAATTTAAAAATATTTCTCCATTTTTTTTCAAACATCCTGAGTTACAAAACAAAAATCTGATGCTAGTCTAATTCTAATCCCTTTGACAACAGTCACCTTTTGTTTGCCTGCTTTCTTCATAGGAAGCTACTATGAAGCATTTTAACTTTGGAATTCTTAAATGTCTGCACTAGGTCTGTAGATCTCCTTCAGCACCACCACTAACATCCATGCTTGAGGGTTTTTTCAGCTCAGGAAAATTTATTTTTTATTCCCTCTTCTCCATTTCCTTTATTCAATTTTTCTACAGTTATGTTGTTCAATTTTTTTGCTTTTTGTCTATTTACTTTTAAAATCTCACCTATTATGTTTTTAATTTTCAATGTTCTAATTATTTTTTTTGTATAATAGTAACTTTTACTTTTGTCCGTATGACAACCTTTCAATAATCTCAATGGATTTGAATTGCATACATATATCTTTTATTTCCTTAATATATACTCATTCCACATATTAATTTTTCTCTTTTCTGTGATTGCTTATCTCTCCTTTTCATGATGCTGATTTCCTCAAAAACTTGGTGATTCTTTGTTGTAGTGCCATGTTTAAAAGTAAAGGTCTGTATTGATCAATATTGGTAGTTTGAGGATATTTCCCCAAGCTCACATGAAATTCCCTGGTTCAGTCTTAGTGAGGGCTACATCTGTAATAGATATCCTGGTCCCCATTCTAGTGGTTGCAAAGTTGGGGGGCAAGTGCATAATATGTGGCCAAAGGAAGAGTCTTGAGGGTGTCAGATTAGCTGGTGTGGGGAGTGAAGAAACTCTCAGTCTTTTGTATTGGCTGCTATTTAACTCTGGACCTAACATTTCTCTACTCAGCAGATCCTCAGAAAGTAATCAGGGTCAGGATTTCCTCTTTCATTTGAAAAGCTGGCTGTGCTTGATGTTTTAACATCTAGATGCACATAGGAGAAATCTGTTTTATATGCATAGCCCTTTAATTCTTTAACTGATGACTCTGTTTCCTCTACCATGCCCTGCTACCTTTAATCCTGAAGATATCCTATTTTTCTTCTGAGAGTACTCATTATTTTACTTTATTGTATTTATTTTAATTCCCATTTTATTTCTATCGTGTTGGAGCCTCCTCAGTTCCATAGGCTTCTGAATAAATCTAATTAACTGTCATAGGTTCCAGGAATTCCTTATGGTTCTGACCAGCTATGGCATTCTTCATGGTTTTTCCACGTTATGAATTTGCTCCCTTATTTTATTTGTTATTTTGATTGTTCTAAAGAATATTTTAGAATAAAGAAGAAGTAGAAGGGTTTACAGTTAGCAGTTCAAATCAGAAACCCCTACCACTTTATTGTTGCCTCCCTGTGCTTTAATTAAGAGAACAAATACGTGGGTCAGAGGAAAGCATATAGAAAAGTAAGGACTTTGGAGTTAAGCATGGGTCCTAATGTTGTTCTGCATCTTGCTGCGTGACCATGAGTAGATCATTTAAACTCTACCACACTGCTTCCCTTCACCTAAAATGAAGATATTACTATTTTAGAGGTAGGCTTTATGAGATGATTATATAAGATAAATGTATAATTTAACCATCATAGTCTTTGATAAAAAGGAATATGAGAGTACTGGTTTTACATACCTTGAAAACTTTGGCTTTTATTGCTTTTTACCTTTGCAAGTTAATAGGTGAACAATGCCAACATATTTTAATGTTTCTTTTTTTAGCAAATAATTGGCTCTTTTTAAAATTATTTTGCAAACTGGCAAACATATCCTTAGCATTATTTTCTAAGGCCATTATCCATTAACATGTGAAAAAAATACCCACTTTTCACTGCCATCTGATTGATTTTGGTATTTTGGACACAATTTTTTAAATTGTGTGTCTTCAAATCTATAAAATATTTTATTTATAGGTTCTTTCCTTTTATGTCAGAAAGTCTGTAACTACTTTGATAATAAATGAGTAAAAACTATGTTTCTTCTGCATATTTTGTGGATTAATTTTTTATATGTCTACATTAAAAAAATAATTAGTAAACCCAGAAAATGCATTATATGGTGTGAATAAGATATCACTTTATTTTACCTAATAATTAATTCATTTTCTCAACCATTGATTGAAAATATAGTCTAGACTTATTCACTTATTTGAAGTAATATCTTTAATATTTACTACCTTTTAATATATTAGGCATTTGGGGAGGATATTCTTTTTATTGCAATTATCTATAGTTCTTTCCTTACACTGATGATCTGTTCCTTAAATTATTATGGCTATATAAAATAATGAATATCCAGACATAAAATATTCTTTCTCAGCATTTTATTTTTTGCTACTTTCACCTCTTTGTATTATGTATCTTACTTAATTCTGTCATATCTCAAGCTTGTTTTCAGTTGATCCTCTTGAGTTTTCTAAGTAAACAATTATCTGTGTATTGATAATACTGTATTTTTCCCCTATCGTATACAAAATCTCTCTTTTTATTATTTCCTCCATAGTCATCATGATACGGGTTTTAATGTTTTCTAGATACTGGTTTCAGTGGGAAGATATCTTTTCATTCATTATTAAATACAAAGTTGGGTCTTTTGAGGATATTCTTCATTTTGTTTAAGATCTTTCCATCCCTGGTTCAATACAATTTATTTAATTTGTTTTTGTTTTGTTTTTTAATCAGGAAGTTTGTTCAGGCTCTATAAAGATCATTATTTCTCTCATGAAGTGTAGATATATAAATTACATTACTGTCTTTCTTAATAAAAATTATTTTTCAAAAGTTTAATAAACTTCTTTGGTCATGGTTCACTATAAATTTAATTTATTGCTGATTTTATTTAGCTTATTCTTACATTAAGATATGTTTATAAAATGAAAACCATGAGAATGGTAATTCTTTATTTGCAAATTTGTACAATTTTACCTATATTTAATTTCACAATTTTACTAATTTGAGGAAAATGTTCATCTATTATTGTCTGGAATAATACGTATGTCAGAGGAATTATGGGTTTCATGAAAGTCTTAGGGCCTTCACTTCTAAAATTATTAAACTTTATAACTATTATTTAAATAATAATTTATTAGTTATTATTATCCTATAAAATATTTCAAAGAACTTTTGTATGCTAGTAGAGATTTTTATTTTTGCTTGGCGTATATCTTAACTTTTTCAAATTAGAATCAATTTTTTATTTTATGTATCCTGCATCTATATATGTTCATATATATATAAAACACATACATAATTGTTACTTTTTCCCAAAATAATAACTTTATGGAATGATGAACAATATAGCATGCATTCATATTTCCCTTTTAGTTTTGCTAGGGAATATATTTTATTAATCTTAAGAACACTAATCAGCTTTTATTGCTGACTCTTCCTGTCAGTTGAGGACACAACTCTTAATAACCAATTTCATTTTTCTCTTTCACTGACTTTACCTTAGTTCATCTACCTACTATTAAATTATTTATATCCCTCATTTCTACTTTTCAAAGGATTTAATTAAAATGTCTCTGTATTCATTAAGTAAGTTTTTTCTTAGTAATCATCATATGGATAACTTTTGAGTTAATGACCCTTTGGTAATTTGGAATATTTAGCACAGTTTTTCTTAATAGCAAAGAATTAAAATGAATGAAACTGTTGAACTTTTGGCCAATAACCAATGATCAGTTTTAATATACATTACATGACTCACTATGTTGCTACCTCACTAATGGATATCATGTCTTTTCTCACTGGATTTTATTGCTACAGCTCTATATTCTTGTGTAATGTTTATAATTACCGAGTTACAGACAAAATAATTTTGAATAACTTAAAATAAGCCTTTTTCAATATTCTTATTAATCTGTTGAATTAGGGGGCATATTGATTTTAAAATACTATATAGGGCTGTGTAGATAACTTTTTAATTACTAACTGGGAAAACTTAGTTTCCCAATTGTAGTTTAAGTTCTGTGCTTTTGGAAGTTTTCTTTTCCTTTCACTTAGTTTTTCAAAGTCAACTTTTGCCTTTTGCAACAACTGTTTTGCCCCATTTAAAAATAAATGACCCTCTATAAGAAATAATTTTTGCTAGTTTTACAGGAAAAATCAATATGGTACATAACTTTTTCCTGGCTTAGTAGCTAATCTGAGAAAATAAAGGACCATAAACTTCAACTGATGGATGCCCCAGACCATCTTAAGTACAAACTTCAAACACAGATATTTTATCATATAAGTTATTTGATTTCCCATAAAAAGTTTAAACTTGTATCTCTTTCAATGATTGCTTAAACTTGTATCTCTTTTAATGATTGTCTTATGCAGCACTATGCAAAATTTGGGAGGCTTTCTAAAATACGGAATTTAGACTGAAATAATTATCAGCACCATGCACAAGTGGGTCAAGCTTGGAAGAGAAAAATTGCACTGCCAGCTTTGAGTAAGACCCAAGAGTCAGGCACAAAGCACATGATGTGGATCAGCCTTGTTTGATTATTTTCAATGAAGTTCCTCAGCTATTGTGACCTAAATCTCCGTTTAGGTTGCTTGTTTTCTTTGGTTCATTATTTTAAATATGCTGAGTTCTTTTAAAGATAAGTCCTACACAAACATTAAAATATCTGTGAGAGTCTGTCTTATCTCTGGTAGCTCCCTTGTGCCGCTTCTATACAGAGGGCAAACATATTAGCTAATCCTCTTTATGTCTTGAATAAAGAAAGTCTAGAATGCCACTTGTAGAGCCATGCTAGACTGATTAAACACATGTCCTTGGATTTTAGAACTAGTTCTCCAAGAAATTTTTTCCAGTTGCTGGTGGGCAGGAGAGATTCAAGGTCAAGGTTACCACAGATTGTGCTCCTAACCAAAAAAATGATTTCTATTTCTCTCTTCTTTCTTTTCCCTTCTCTTTTCTCTCAGACAGTGCAACTGAGGACGTTGGAAATTTAGCTAAAAGCTAAACCCTAGAGGGGAAGAGAAATAAAAAGCAGTAAAAATATATATGTTCCTGTATCTTTTAAAAATTGAACTCGTTATAAAAACTCCCGATAAAAAATATTACAAAGCCATATGATTTCATTGGTGAATTCTATCAAACATCTAAGAAATAGTGCCAATCTCACAAAATCTCTTACAAAAATACAAAATAAGGAAGTATTTTTCAACCTGTTTTTATGAATCCAACACAAACATGACACTAAAATGTGGCAAAAATATTACAAGATAAGAAAATCAGAAACCAGCATCCCTCTTGTACATGGATATAAAAATGTTAAACAGTGTATTAGCAAATGGAACCCAGAAACACATAAAAATATAAAACATAATGACCAAGTAGATTTACCCTAGGAATGCAAGGTTAGTTTAACATTAAAATTTAACATTATAGATGCATAACAAGATTGTTTTCCAAATATAGAAGGTAACTTCTTCAGAAAACATAGAGTCAACAACTTAATGGTGAAATATTGAATCTTTATCCCTTACAGGAACAAAACAAGGATATCCACTGTCATCATTTCTAATCAGCATCATAATGGAGGCTCTAGCCAGTACAATAAGCATGAAAATGAAATAGAGTTATGAATATTAAGGAGGAAGAAGTAAAATTTTCTTCATTCACATATAACAGCATTGTTTATGTAGAAAATCCTAACAAATCCAAAAAAAATTTTCTACTAGAACTCATAAGTGAATTTAGCAATGTAGTAGTAGCCTACCTGTACCTTTCTGTTTAAAAGTGGGTTCAGTGCATGACCAAGCCATTGGCACTCTAATCTCACTTACCATACTCATTGTATTTTTTTTAACATCTTTATTGGAGTATAATTGCTTTACACTGGTGTGTTAGTTTCTGCTTTATAACACAGCGAATCAGCTATACATTTACATATATCCCCATATCTCCTCCCTCTTGCGTCTCCCTCCCACACTCCCTATCCCACCCCTCTAGGTGGACACAAAGCACTGAGTTGATCTCCCTGTGGTATGCAGCTGCTTCCCACTAGCTATCTATTTTACATTTGGTAGTATATATAAGTCCATGCCACTCTTTCACTTCATCCCAGCTTACCTTTCCCCCTCCCCATGTCCTCAAGTCCAGTCTCTATGTCTGAGTCTTTATTCCTGTCCTACTCCTAGGTTCTTCATTGTATTTTATTGTTTGCCTCCTTTTGTGAAAATACAGAATTTCACAAGGACTGAGATCTCTTATCTGTTTGTTTCACCAAAGTATCACCAGTGCAAAGAATAGTGCCTGATAAGTGGTAAACACAATAAATACTTGTTGAATTTTAAATGGTTTTTATTTACAATTAAAATAAAGCGTGATAATGGAAAGGAATAATTTTCACAAAAGCAATTAAACTAGTGAATGAATCATACCAACTCCAGTTATCTTGCTCTTCTTTTACTATGAATCAGTTTTACAATGCTTCAAAGTTAGTTGTAGATGTTACCTTGAATCTGGCCTACATGGTTATAGCTTCCTTGAGCCTTTTTCTTCACTTTGAATATGGAGTACTTGTATTGTTTCACAAGGGTTCTGGACAGTTGTCACAGAGAAAAAAAAAAACTCAAAACAAAATCTAGTCATAGTTTCTTCATAGAATAAGCCGTCTTGTATTTTAATGCCTATACAATTTCAATTAGTTTTACCCGTATTTTCTCATTGATTTATTTTGCAGTTTATCAAGACTTCTTAAGGGTCATTTAGTTAAAAATCTTTTTAAAGAAATAATACTCAAATGGCTATCATTTCCTGAATGGTCATGGATGTACTGAATTGTTTAAATAGAAGGCCTTGGTCATTTCTGAGAATATATTTAAAAGAGAATGTCTATGTGTAGCCATATATAAAAATACAGCCATTTAGAAGGAAATGCATGCACATAGTTAAATTACTTTCACTTTCAGGTCAAGCTCTCAAAAGAATCCACTGCTTTCCCATAAAGATTTATGTAACTTATTTAATCCAACTCTTGTTTGTTAATCTTAAAGATTGCTTATAAATGAACATTTTTTGGTATTCACAGTGAAAAGTCACAGAGACTACACAGTAGTTACAAAATCTGTATTGGGAATGTCAACCTCATTGCGAAAGATTTTTTTTAGAGAATATAGGTCGGTGAGAATGACTGACTTTTCCAGATGCATATATATTGCTTGAGATTGGAAAGACAGTGATAAAGAAAGTTATTTGACTCTTGTCAGAGTGATGAATTTGGACAATAAAGGAAAGAATA
Organism: Orcinus orca; assembly: GCF_937001465.1. Taxonomy (NCBI): domain Eukaryota; kingdom Metazoa; phylum Chordata; class Mammalia; order Artiodactyla; family Delphinidae; genus Orcinus; species Orcinus orca. The sequence continues at coordinate 49,337,510 of NC_064564.1, read as the reverse complement.
TAAAAATTGACATGGGAAATATTTGGAAAGTTTCAGCAATATAGTTACAGGTGCTTATTGGTAAACTTCGCAGCACCTCCAATTTTACATTCATGTCCACAGAAAAAAAGCTATATTTCCATGCCAGGCAAATTTGTCACATTAACAATAGTTCACCTACATCATATAAAATAAATTTCTTTCCAACAGATTTTACACTTCCAAAGCCCCTTGCTATTTAGTCCCATTTGCACTAATATGCTTACATATTAAATGGCTCATAATTTGAAGGGCACATACTTAAATGATGGATCCCTGATTTACTGTTAGATTTAAGAACCTGACTCAATGTTACCTTGTCAATGCAATACTTATGCTTTAGAATTACTTGTTTCATCGTATTTTTATCAGGCATATGAAGTCATGTTCTCTAGTGAATTCCCAAAAGTGATTTGCTAGACTCTTAATTTTAAATTGCTTTCACTCAGACACAGATTCCCAGATGCCAAGAACAGGCTATAGCTTTGTTTTTTTGTGTTTTTTTTTGTGGTACGCGGGCCTCTCACTGTTGTGGCCTCTCCCGTTGCGGAGCACAGGCTCTGGACGCGCAGGCTCAGCAGCCATGGCTCACGAGCCCAGCCGCTCCGCGGCATGTAGGATCTTCCCGGACCAGGGCACGAACCCGTGTCCCCTGCATCGCCAGGCGGACTCTCAACCACTGCGCCACCAGGGAAGCCCCATAACTTTGTTTTTAAACAATTTTCAGTACAGAAATTTATCAATAAACCATTGAGGTTTTGGGGGGAAAATACTTAATCAGATATTTGCAAATATAAGGAAGAAGGAAAGGGATTTTAAGAACTCTGCATACATACATACAAAATTCATACAAATATATATGTCTGTAAATCTAATAGCTCCCTTTTCATGTTGGTATACTGGCTCATTATTTAATCTTTCAGGTCTTATTGTCTATGTTCTCATCCATTTCCCTGATAGTGAAAATCTGGTGCTATTAAAATGTACTTGTGATTCATATTATTTGTATGATAGTCTAAATTGCTGAGTCAGTGTGACCTGGGATCTATGTTGGGTCTCTCCATATCTGAAACTGGCATTCTCCCTCATGCTGTTGCCTCTTTAACTGGAGAAGGCCTGCTCCATGAAGAGAAGACTATGCTCAATTGGGAAAAATCAAAATGTGGCCATTCAGAGTGGAAAAACTTCATGTAAAAGGAAACTCTGCAACTCAAGGACTTTAGGCTCGATAGAGTTATTCTTGGCTTTCAACCACAGGTGCAGATCCCACCAAGTGTTGTTAACCCCCTCTGAAAATGGGGTCCAAATGAAAAGGCCTTCACCTTAACTCAAATCAGAACTCCAGTATTGATCCTCCAAATTACAGGATAATTGGTAAGTTCTGCTAATGTTTTGACCTGTAATCCATGAATTTTATTTATTCATCCCAATGTTTCATTGATTTCATGATTTAGTAAATCAATAATTGTTAATTGAGTGATTGCTATGTTTTCTGTAATGTTTTGGGCCCTGGACCAAATAGACCAAAATCACTGCTCTTGAGTACTTACTTTCTGATAGGAATATTGACCTACTTCCTCAGGAAGGAGAGTTCTGAGTCAACTTTAAATTATGTCCTTTAATCTAGCCCCAACTGTCCTATATCTAATAGTAAATCTGCAATAATATTAATGTTCATTATGTTTTTATATTTTTATAGGGCTGATATATAAACATAAAAGATTTTATATTTATAGAAAAAAGATTTAAACATAAAGATTTTCTTTATGTTTGATGCTTTGATCATTTAAGTAGTTTTTGGAGAACTTATTCTGGAAGAATGGACTTCAGTTTTCATAGAAGGGAGAACAAATATCATTTGAACTTAACTTGAGTAATAATTTTCTGTACCTAACTGGGTCAAAAATATAAGATTACCATACTCATCATAAAGATATTCATGTTCCATTCCTTTCATTTTCCTGTGACTCTTTCCTTCTCCCCCACTGAATGGCAATTTCTAACATAAATCAAGATTTTGCTATAAGAAAATAAGAAAAGGAGATATTGGGGCTTAATGTTTTGAATATAAAAATATAATGTCTGATATTTTCTACAAAAATTATGTCAGTCCATACATTAGAATATGAATTCATTTTATTGACAAATATTCCTGCTATATGCTTATGCTAATTTGTTAGATCAGATATATGTCAACATTGCTATGTAGAAACAATGCCAATACATTATATGAGACATTCACTTTCAAGAATAACACTGATGGGCTTCCCTGGTGTCGCAGTGGTTGAGAGTCCGCCTGCCGATGCAGGGGACACGGGTTCGTGCCCTGGTCTGGGAAGATCCCACATGCCACAGAGCGGCTAGGCCCGTGAGCCATGGTCGCTGAGCCTGCGTGTCCAGAGCCTGTGCTCCACAATGGGAGAGGCCACAACAGTGAGAGACCCGCGTACCGCAAAAAAAAAAAAAAAAAAAGAATAACACTGATAATTATTGGCCAAGTAAATGTCATCAAAAACAGAAACTATCCAGAAATATATAGAAAACTGTTCCATAGGGAGGAAAAGAAAACAAACACCCAAGCTGCCAAAGTCTACTTTACAAACCAGTGTAAAAACCAGTGACAATGTTGAGATCTTCTGGAAATTAAAGCTGTATTATACTGAATCTTTTATAAAAATGTCAGGATATGTTTGGCTTCTGGATAGACTACAAACAAAATGTAATAGAAAAACAACCCAGTCTTTTTCCTTCCTATGTAGGGAAAAACCTAGTTCTTCCCCACTGTGTGTTTTTTCTCTGTGTGTCTCCTTTACTACTCAGGCAAAACACTTCATTTCTGACACTTCTGGTCTCCAAGCTTGTGGAGGTTTTTCCCCACAACAAACAACTCTGTGACACCAGTAGGGTGTTCGAGACTTTAACTCAATTATGACACTTTCTACCTGGAGATGGCATTAGATTTCACAGGTTAAGGGCTCCGTCCCACAAGTGTGTCCCCACCACAACCTTCCCTCATCCACAGCCAACCCTTTCAGATGCCAGTCAAAAGTCCAGGTCATTGTCTGTACTTCTGACCAAGAAGCTATAGTTCAGCACTTCCAACAAGGTTCCAACAACCCCATCCTTGGGTTCGATTAATTTGTTAGAGAGGCTCACATAACTCAATGGAACACTTAGTTACATTTACCAGTTTATTAAAGGATATGATAAAGGATATAGATGGACAGTTAGAGCAAGAGATGCATAGGGCAAGGTCTGGGAGAGTCCTGAGTGCAGGAGCTTCTGTCCCCATGGAGTTGGGGTGCATCGTCTTGCTGGGGTGAATGCATCCACCAACCTGGAAGCTCTCCAAACCCCATGCTTTTTGGGTTTTATGGAGGCTGCCTCAACTAGGAGTGGTCAGTTATTGACTCCATTTCCAGCTCCTCTCCCCTCTCTGGAGGATAAGGGAGTGGGGCAGAAAATTCCAGGCTTCTAATCATGGCTTGGTCTTTCTGGTGAGCTGCTCCCATGCAGGAGCCCATCCAGAGTCACCTTAGTAGAACAAAAGATGCTCCTGGTGCTCTTATCCCGTAGGAATTTATAAGGGTTTCAGGAGCTTGTGCCAGCAGGCAGAGACCAATGTATCGTTTTTCTGTTATCTCACACAAAATCATTTCCAATATTAGAATTGACTCATCTTAACAAAATGTTATAGTTTTGCCCTTTTTTCATTGTTTTTAATGGGTCAGAATTTGGGAAAAGGAAGAGAAAGCATACTATTAGCTGCTTGTCAGGGACAATGAGGTAAAATCCTCTCAGTGTAGGATATATAGCATCAATAAGGAAGTACCAGCATAGCCGAATTTTACAAAAATGGTTAACAGAACAGAAAGCAATGGAAAAAGGAAAAAAAAAAATCAGTGTGGTGACTAAAACAATGTCCTAACAACTCAGGCTGATAAAGCAGCATATGTATAAATATAAACATCTAATTTGGGATTAGGGTGATTTGGGAAGGGCAGTCCCCTATCTTAGGTATTATGGATTGATCTTTTAAGGTGAAAATATTTTTAAGATAAATTAACATATGCTATATTATTTGAATAACAGAATATTTACACAGAATTATTTTAAAATGCTTTTATGGTCATCAGTTCATTTGAAAGCTTTGTGAGTTAAGGCATGGAAAGTATTATTATTCTGAGATTCATGGAAGTAATTGGCTCAGCAAGAATTGGGGCAGAGATTCAAATCTAAGCCTGCACTCTATCACAATGCCATATGTCCCCATACATTTGCTGTTGTGTTTGGGAAGCATAATATGTACATGGTAATTTTACTCAGGACACACACACAGCCTCAAATTCTTATTCTAGGAGCCAAAGTGACAAAGGACATAGCAATATTAGGTATTTGGGGCATAGATCTTCATGGGACTGCAAACAGTAAGAACTACCTAAAATTGGAAACATATATAGACAGAGCAGTCATCAGAGCACCAAAGTGGCATGATACTCTCATTTCCCTTTACTCAAACAAAACAGAACAACCAAAAGCAATGAATCCAATCTCTCTCTGAAACTTAAAGATACCTTTATCTCCAGTGTCCTAAAATTTCATTCATCATAGTGGTTCTCTATTCTGAAAACCCAGAGTGTTTAAGTATGGAAATTTACTTCCTCAGATAATTTACCTTCTAATAGGTGCGTTGTTTTCTCCTTCTTCTAGCTCCAATTAATCAGATATTGTGCTTCCTACATTGACTGTTTGATTTTCACTTTTCTGCCCTATTTTGCAGCCTTTGCCTTTCTGGTTCCATTTTAGGATTATTTCTCAGCCATATAGTTTGAACTGTTCATTAAATTTTTATATTTCTGCCTACATACTTTAATTTTCCAGGGCTATGTTTTACTCTCTGATTGTTCCTTTGCAATAACTTCTGTTCTTATTGCATGGATACAATATCTTCCTGTCTCTATGAGAATATTAATTATAATTATTTGCGATATTCTTCTATCCCTACCATTGTTTTACCTCCATTTATTTATGTTATCGTCATTTTTATGTGAGGCTTTTTAAAAGTGAATTTTGTTCTGTGCTTTGTATTCGTACTTAAAAATGAAGCACTATAAAACTCTCTAGACTTTCCATGTATATAAGTGAAAGAAAATCTATGTTTGTCTATCCTCACAAACACTTCTGACACCAAATATGTGAGACTATCACACCAAACAATTCTTCATTTCTTTGTGGACACTAGCTGGGTGCCCTGCAATTTAATTATTTCTGACAATAATTATATGGAATTAGTGCAGACCCCAAAGGTTAGGGGCTCAGTCCCACAAAACCATCCTCCACTTCAGAGGCAAATCATAAGTTTATAAGAAGAGCACACAACCATTAAATAATTCAATATAAACTTAACAGTAAGAGCACAAAAATTTTATGAAAAACTTGATTGAAAGACATGGAGATAACACATGCAAAGTCATCCTTATGTTAATTATAAGTTGAATTCAATCCAAATAAAAATACTAACAAACTGATTCAAACTAGAGTATTTGATACTCAAATTGACATAGAAAAACTAACATTCAAGAATAACCATGTAAACACTAGAAACAAAAAGCTGTGATGGTATGCTAGCCTCCTAAACATGAAAACATGCAATAAAACCAAAAAGTATGTTATTTGTGCATGAATAGACAAAGGAAAGAGTGGAACTGAATAAAAAGTCCATAAATAAACTCAAGTACATATAGATATTTAATATATAATGATGTTGACATCTCATGCCACTGATGTAGAGATGGACTTAAAAAACAAACAAACAAAAACACAGCTAGAGTCATGGCAAATGATTAGCCATTGAAAAAAGATGAAGTTAGATCCATACCTCACATAATAAACAAGAATAAACTTTAAATAAATCAGGGATCTAAATGTAGAATAATATTAATAAGGAAACTATGCAAGTACTAAAAGAAAGTAGATGAGTTATTTGATGACATAGGTGTAGAAGATAGTTTTCTAACTATGATTTAAAATCCAGATTCAATGAATGAACAGATTGACATATTTGACTATATAAAATATTTTTTTAAAAAACTTTCCATAGCAAAAACACACAGTCAAGAAAGGCAAAAGGAAGTAGAAAGACTAGGAGAAATTTTTAGCACAATATAACAGATATAAAGAGCTAATATCATTACTACATGAAGAACATTTACACAGTGAGGTAAAAACAGACCTACCCAACAGAAAAAAAAATGGGCAAAGACATGAACAATTTACTATATATATATATATATATATATATATATATATATATATATATATACACATACACACACACACACACACATATATATATCTCATAAACATATGAAAAGATGTTTAACCTCAGTCATACTTGGATATATAAATAAAAACTATAATGAGATATTTCTAAGACCTCACATTGGCAAAAATTAAAATGTAAATTGCTGATAAAATCACTAAAAATTAGTAATTTTTGTTAGAGTAGTTGTAGGAAGGACTCTCTCATACATTTCCTTTTTGACCCTACATTTCCACCTTTTTAATTTACCATGAAGATATACTGCCAACAATATGGAAACATATATGCACAAGGTTATTAATTACAGCATTGTTTGTAATTGCAAAAGATTGAAAATAAAGTGAATGGCCATACATAGAAAAGTGGTTGAATCAACTAGAGTACACATTACAAAGTACAATGCAACTCTTTATATAAAAGTATACAGTATAGGTCTGTGAACTGATATGAAGGAGTTTTTTTTAAATATCAACATACATTTTATTTTTTAAAAACTTTTATTAGGATATAGTTGATTTACAATGTTGTGTTAGTTTCAGGTGGACAGCAAAGTGAATCTGTTATACATACACATATATCCACTCTTTTTTAGACTCTTTTCCCATATAGACCATTACAGAATATTGAGTGGAGTTCTCCATGCTATACAGTAGATCCTTATTAGTTATCTATTTTATATATGGTAGTGTGTATGTGTCAATCCCAATCTTCCAATTTATCCCTCCCCCCCTTAACCCCCCATAACCATAAGATTATTTAATATGAAGTTTTCAAGATACATATTCTTAGGGGAAAACAGCAAAAGACTATCTATGGCATTACATTTTCTATAAGAAAGAAATTAGAAAATATATACAACATAAAACATATATGTATAATATATGTATAATTATATAAACATACATACATGTATATTACATATACATATATGTATAAATATGTAAATATATATTTGCTTATTTTTATATAAAGAAATGAACAGAAAGAGTAAACAGAAACAAACAGAGGGAATAAACTAGAAATGAATGAGATTGGTTTCCTGTAGGATGTGGGGGGAAATAGGTTAAAAATGATGGAAACATTAAAATGGGAAAGAATGGATAGTAGAAAATGACATTTGGTATAAGTATGTAAGATATAATTATCTGAGATGCATTTTAAGTCAGTCACTCTGGCTGCTGATTAGCAGCTTTAAAGAAAGGTTTCTTTAAGGAAACCTTTAAAACTAGAGACTATGAGGAATTTTTTGGATTATCTGTGAATTTGATATCATTCTTGATATTTAGGAACTCTGTGTCCTCTCGGGAGACAATTGAATAAGCAAAACTCTGTAAGTCAGAAGTCAGCTTTTACAAAGCTTGTCTTATGTATTTATTTTAGATTTTTTGAGAGATTTATCACATGTTTTTATATCTACTGTTATAAATTGGTTATATTGTGGCTCAATTTTTAAAGTTTATTTCTGAAAACTGCAATATGTTGTCTAAAAAATACATATGTAAATGTTTGACTTAAAAAGAAGATTTTCATTAAAACTTTTCTCCTCACCCGATTGTCAGAGGTGTAGCAACATGCAAAGGTAGTTTTAAAGTATAGTCCAAAAAAAGAAAAGGAAAAAAAAGAGATATTGCTTCTAAGTCTATTCTATTCTAGGTAAAGGAGATAAAATTCTTGAAAGGAGAATAATGTTATTCAAGAAAATTTTCTACATAAAGATTGTTAGGCCAATGGTAAAAATTACAGGAATCATTTTGAACTAGTTTTACTCCTCTTGGAATTAAAAAATCAAGCCGTTAAAATAAACAGTTGCAGTGTTAACAGTGAATTCCTGTTAAAATGAAGCAGTTAATCCCCAGGAACAGCATATTAAAACTGTTAATTTGTAGGTTTGAAACTTCCTCTTAATTAGGAGCTGTAGGAAAAGTTTCTGGTTCAAAGCAAATCTGAGATCTCATGGCTCTCTGTCATGGTTGTGAAATTTCATGAAGAAAAGTCCTTTCAGAGGGGAGGATCAGTGATGAAGGGATATTCGAGTGCCTGATTTCAGAGAATTAACCTGTTTGTTTTCTCCTGGCCTTTAAAAATAACCTATAACTTAATGGCAATGCTTTTGATTTCTGAAAAGTGACAAAAGCCATTAGACTGGGTTAGCATTCTGCAGAGTGAGTGGGTTGCATCTAGATGACTTAAATATTAAAAGAGAAAGCGAGAAGACGTCTCTAGAAACAAGATCTGAAAAGGTAGCATCGTAGAAGTAGCTTTTAGAAAAAAGGGAGTTTTTGATAACAGTGTATTTTGAGGTCAGTAGGTTTTGGTTCCTGAGGTCAGCTTCTCTGACCTGGACCTCACTGATTATAGTATTACCTGGGGAGGTTGATAAAATCCAGGTTCCTTGGCCATAGCAAACAGAGATTCTGATTCAATCAATTTGAGGTTAGCCAGGAATCTGCATTTTAGTGTTCACCCTAAGAGACCTTAATACAGGTGCTTCAGAAACTGACTTTGAAATATGCTTCCTTTGACTCACATATTCAAGAATGCTTTTACCTCTGATTTTGATGAGCTCTCTGTATGAATGACAAGAACCAGCAGGAATCAGAGGACACTGTAGAAACTACATTCATAAATAAATGACAGTCACAACTAGTATGGAATTTAGAAGTACCAAGAGGTGAGAATAACAATAAAGAAAAGAAATGAAGCAATTTTTAATACAAGTACATTTATATCAACTAATTAAATAAAACACGTGCAGTGAAAATGGGCAACAAAAAAATCCAGCAACCAGGAAAAGTTATGTCAAACTTCCTCATGCTGAGTCCAGACATTGACTTCTGTTTACAAATAAAATAATAACAAAGATTTTGTGTATATGTGTATTGAACATTTTATCACTCATTCTGTGCCTAACCAGATGAAAAAGTATTTCTAGGTTCTCTGGTGTAGCACAATATATTGAATATAGCAGGCATTCTGTAAATGTTTCTTGAATGTGATCAATTTCCATTAATACTCCATGATTTTAATTTCTTTCCACATGTTGCAACCTGAGCTAAAATACCCAACTACAGGCATCCTCCATGGCAGTAACGGCAGTATAGGCTGGTAGGTAAATAAAGATGCAGACCCTCAGTCAACCAGACTTAGTTGCTAACATTTATAAGCTATGTGTAATTGCTCATACAATTACTTCACTTTTCTAAGTCTCAGAATCCTTAATTGTAAAATCAGATAATAAAAATAACTACCTCAAAGGGCGTTTCATTGATTAAATTAGCATTGTTTGTGTCAATGCAAAATAAATATAAATTATTCCCTGGAACAACCATATGCAGTTATGAAATTTCTATTTACTGAAGAAAAATTTAATGTTTTAATCATATATATGCTACAGTATTAATTATGTTGATAATTTTCAGGTCAGAAAACTAGAAATCCAAGCTATGTCACTACCTTGTAATATAAGATAAAGATAATTAAGGAGATAGCATGAATTCTTGGTAATGATAGGGAAAGATCATTCAGAAGTAAATGCTACAAGTAATTCTTAGTAAAACTGCAATGTATATTTATTGACATTCACAACACTCACATACACATGTGCATGCATGTACACACATACCACAGCATATGTCCAGTAATATTTTTATGTATAGGAATAACAAATTACTAACGTCTGTATTGAGAAGTAATTGACATACAATAAGTGGTGCATATCTATGTTTACAATTTGATGTTTTGTAGCACATATATACCTGTGTTATCAGAAGAACAAACATATGGACACCAAGAGGGGAAACGGGAGGGGTGGGATGAATTGGGAGATGGGGATTGACATATATACACTATTGATACTATGTATAAAACAAATAACTAATGAGAACCTACTGTATAGCACAGGGGACTCTACTTAATGCTCTGTGGTGATCTAAATGGGAAGGGAATCTGAAAAAGAGGGGATATATGTATACTTATAGCTGATTCACTTTGCTGTACAGTAGAAACAAACAACATTGTAAATCAACTATACTCCAATAAAAGTTTTTTAAAAAGAACATATGCATCAGCCCCAAAAGTTTCTTTATGCCCCTTAATTCCTCCCTCCGTTACTTTTTTTAAAATTTCTGTAGAGTCTATAGCTATGTCTCTTCTTCCATTTCTAATTTTTAAAATTTGTGGATTTAAAAAAAATCCCTCCAAATTAGTTTGACTGGAGATTTATCAGTTTTATTGATCTTTTCTAGGAATCAACTTTTGATGTCGTGGATTTTTTTTTCCTATTGAATTGTGTTTTCGATTTCTCTGTAGTTAAAATACCCTTATTTAGAGTTTCCTGAGGTGAAATTTTAAATCAGCCGTCTTAAGATGATCCTTTTATAATTTAAGCTTTAAATGCTATAGATTTCCCTCTAAATACTTCTTTAGCTATGTTTCACAAATTTTGAAATGTTTTGTTTTGGGGAGATCAAATTTAGTCTTCATCTTAGGCTAATTCATCCCCACTTCTTCATGTGGCCTTCTGTTCTGTAAAGTCAGTGATGTTTCTCCACTCTGGCTTGGGAGGAACATAAATGATTACCTGCTCTGTGTTTGCTCTGGGAATTGTTTTCCATACAGCAATCCTATTAAGTATTCTTTCCCCATAAGTTATTCTTACTCAACAGTGTTGGGTTTTACAACACTGTACAGACTTGTATCCAGGCAAAGATTCAATGAAACCTATGCAGATTTCTGGACCTCTTTCTTTGCCTAGCCTATACATGGTGAATGAATAAAACGGGTAATAACTTTAATGGCTCACTCGAGACATTTGGTTGCTTATTAGCTTAGCATTAAAGCTTATAGAGAAAAATAACATTTTGAACTAATTCGCCTCATGGTACTATGGAATGTGGTACTTATTTCTAGAGGAGTGAAAATATCTTTTCCACTTTACCATAGCACACAGATTGAAATTAAAAAAGAATAGCAGTAAGATAAAAGAATCATTGTTACTCTAAAATAGTTAACTTCACCCCATTATGTTAAATATCTATAAAGAGTGCTAATCAGCACAGTACTAGGTGTTGAAATACAGCATCAAATTATTATAAAAACCTCTAATATAGACCAAACTTTATGTCCTTATCTTAAGAATTTTAGACATACATTATTTTCAACAAGTATTCAAACCTCACAAATATACATTACAGCCTAAAATGATTTCACTTTCCAAACTAGGAAGAATAGGCCACCTATCTATAGGGTTGAGGATAAGAAAATATATCTTTTTGTAAAGAATTTTTAAAGAAATTTTTAGATGTGCAGTGATTGAATATGCATGTAAACTATAAAGTAAAAACATGCTTTGAACTTATTGATTTGATTATCTCTCAACTGCCTTAAAAACACATTTTTCAAAATTTTACAAATTCTTCTATCCTGCTATATATAGTATTTAAGGTAACACATAGGTTGTTACCATTCATATACCTTAAGAAATGTTAATGCAATAAAATACATATAACTCAAGCTTTGCTCTTCATAATTTGATATTTAATTTAATAAACTGTTACAGGTTATACTGATTTTGATCATGATGAGTATTGTAATCATAAAATGCAAAAGTTCTCATTGGAATTACATATGAAGATTTCTGGGTAAATCTTGTATACTCGAGATACCTTGACAACTAATCATTACTTTAGCCACTGTAGGTTTCAACTTTGGGAATAGTTGAAGTTCTATTAAAAATGTCCTCAGATGAGAACAAGCATGTCTTAAACAACTAAGCGAACCATTACTTTTCCCCTTCAAAAGTGTCTGGTACTGCTGATAATCATCGAATCTGTAGGGGTTCATTCTCATGTACATTTGAGCTTGCCCCTCACTCCCAAAGTGTCTCCCTTTCTCCATTTTTCAGTGGACTGTCTCTTCTAGACTTAAATGCTGGATAAAACAAGAGCTCAGTGTGACTCTAAACATATGCATAAATCACTGTCCAGAGTATCTCACACTGTGATAGTTATCCATGGTCTCAGTCTCTTAAGAGTGAAGGAATTCTCCAGTCCTTATATAGCAGAAAATGTAAATATTACATAACAGAAAGTCTTAATTGACCTTAAAATTTATGACTAGCTTAATGCATTTTTCCTTCCTTTTATATCCTAGCTCTCTATTCTCTCAAGGCAAAGCAAACTGTACCATATAAGAAAGACTACGTGATTAAGTTCAGATAGACCAAGATTCAAATCTCAGGGCATACAGTCAGTATTTGTATAATATTTGGCAAGTTTTATAAACTAAATCTTAATTTTGTTATTGATAATCTTAGTTTTATAAGATTATGACAATTAAAAATAAGTCATACATACCTGAGATAAAATAGGAGCTCAACACATGAATATATTATTAAAATAAGCTTTAAGTAAACTAGATGGTTTTAGGGTTAGTCAAGTCCAAGCAGAATGAGCATTAGAATAGACAGTTTTCCTGGAAAAGTTAAAATCTCTAATCCTAAGGGATTTTGCCATGGGGTGGTCAGTACCATGGATAACCCCTTGTGAGAAAATGGTTTTTCGACACTCCATTTCTATCTGAGCTTTCATCTTTGAGGCTCCAGGGTTATTCCTTGCTGCTATCATTTCTTTGAGAATGGACTCTCTCTTATTTTTAGATTGTTCCTATGGATTTGGGAAATTATATTTCTCCGTAGAGGTTTTGGTCTTCATTAAATTTGTCTTCTTTAGTATTTTTTCTTCGATAGATTGACAAGAATCTCCAAGGTGCAGAAACCTCTTATACTGAGAAAACTCATCCATGATGTCCCCATCTTCCCTAGAGGAAATAGTACTCACGTCAGGGTATAATCCTGATTCCTTCTACCACAAAATACTTCAAGTGGTTGGGACAGCACAAAGTCAAAATACTTTCAGTGTACAATAGCACCACTGATTTTAGTCAGGACTGTTCCCTCTTCAGTGCATTCTTCTTCACCATTTCTCACATCTGCTCTATTCCTGGACTCTACACTTTCTAATAGACAGTTTCTGTTTCTGTGTTATTCCCTAAATAAACATCTCTGTCACAACTCCAAAATATTTTATCTTTTATCACAATTTTAAGGAACATAGAATTTGTTCTTGAAAGGAAATAACCACTTTTATGTTTTTGTTATCAATTGCTTAGAGAATGTTTCTTATAATATATCTCATTCCCACAGAATGAATCATTTAAGTGACCCATGTTTTATTTTTTAGTTTTGGAGCATATTTAAGGGGAAAAACCACCTAATAGAATTTCATAGATTGAGAAAATTTTTATTCACTATAATTTGCCACACGATGAGACTGTTAAATAATATGTAATGTTAGAACTAGGAGAGAAAGTGTTATTTTTAAGAGGTCACTCCCAGAATTTTTCTCAAGAAGGAAATTTCTCTTTTTTGGACATATTTTAATGGGCTTATTTGGTGTGAACTTGAGGCCCTCTGAGTATATCCTGAAAGACTCAGGTGAAACAAAAAAAGGTAGCTAAAAATATATACTTTTCTGGCTGATATAAACATATGATGAATATGATTTTGGGTGAGTGGTTATGGCTTATCAAGCTCGGGATAATAGAAGATGAACCAAAAGTGTGTGGTACCAGGATTCTATATGAAAGAATGAGTGCTGTAAATCTTCTGAGGAAAGGAATCGCAAAGGAATTTTTAAGAGTGTGAATTAATGATATTAGTAATATTAATATGCTACATGTCTAGTAATGTTATTTCTGTTATGTCAAAAAAATCAGTAGATAGTTACCTTACACCAAGTCTTATGCTACTACTCCTTATAAAAGGCAAAAAATTGAGATCTAGTAGAATGAAGAAATGTGGAAAAATAGAATAGGCACAGGTTCAAAGAAATCAGCAAGACTGAGTGTAGGGATTTGAAGCAGAGGTGCCCTGCAGAAACAGAAACTCCCTGCCACTCTAAAAATAGATAAATAAATCAGATATTGGAAGAAACACTACATTTTTCACTTAAGACATTTCAGTCAAATTTAATCAAAATTTCTAAAGACAGAATTTCTTGGTTGAAAAACAATAAGCAATTAGGAGTATCTTGGTCTTATATGTTGTCTAATAGTTTTAATATGTAACTTGCCCTCACGCACTATATTTATTATTTTAAGCAATGTGTTTAAAGCATGCAAATGTGTTATTGGAGCATGCTGAGGACACTTTAATAATATGGATCTTAAAGAAAAAGTTTACATTCTTGGAGTCAAATGAACATACAATTACAGCATTTACAGACTTAGTTGTCTTTGGTTTTAAGAAGTAAATGTAAGTGACTTTGCTAATAATAGTGACATCTAAACTCTGTATCCATAAAGACTGTCATTCATTTTATAAACACAATTATTAACATGGAGTGTCTTTGTTTTTCAGCCACCTTTCAAACTCCATACCTCTACATCTCAGCCTTCTCCTAATACTCACATTTTTATTTGCAGTTTTAAATTCAACACTGCTAAAGTTGAAATCATGTCTTCCCTTGGTTCCCATAAGCTTGCACCTCTTTTCAATTTTCTAATTATGCTAATAACTTCACCATCTACTCGTTTACTAAACATTAAGACATGTAAATAGTGCTGCAATGAACATTGGGGTGCATGTGTCTTTTTGAATTATGGTTTTCTTAGGGTACATACCCAGGAGTGGGATTGCTGGGTCATATGGTAGTTCTATTTTCAGTTTTTTAAGGAACCTCCACAGTGGCTACATCAATTTACATTTCCACCAACAGTGCAAGAGGGTTCATTTTTCTCCACACCCTCTCCAGCATTTATTGTTTGTAGATTTTTTTATTATGGCCATTCTGACCAGTGTGAGGTGATACCTCATTGTAGTTTTGATTTGTATTTCTCTAATAATTACTAATATTGAGCATGTTTTCATGTGCCAACCTAAATGTCCATTGATAGATGAATGGATAAAGAAGTTGTGGTACATATATGCAATGGAATATTACTCAGCCATTAAAAAGAACGAAATTGGGTCATTTGTAGAGATGTGGATGGACCTAGAGGCTGTCATACAGAGTGAAGTAAGTCTGAAAGAGAAAAACAAATATAATATGTTAATGCATATATGTGGAATCTAGAAAAATGATACAGATGAATATATTTGCAAATCAGAAATAGAGACACAGATGTAGAGAACAAACATATGGACACCAAGGGGGGAAAGTGAGGTGGTGGGGTGGTGGTGGTGGGATGAATTGGGAGATTGGGATTGACATATATACACTACTATGTATAAAACAGATAACTAATGAGAATGTGCTGTATAGCACAAGGAACTCTACTCAGTTCTCTCTGGTGACCTACATGGGAAGGAAGTCTAAAAAAGAGGGGATACATGTATACATATAGCTGATTCACTTCACTGTACAGCAGAAACTAACCCAACATTGTAAAGCAACTATACCCCAATTAAAAAATAAAATAGAGAGAAACCTCAAATCAAAAAAAACCCAATAAGACATGGCCTCACCCTCTCAATTCCTCTAGGTATCTCTTTGTTATCTCCATATCTGGTGATTATCAACTCCTAAAGCATCTTTTTCTCCTCTCCTCTGTTACTACCTCAGTTCACATTTCCTAACTTTATCTCACCTCCAGTCTCTTTCCCTCCAGTTTATCCTCTTCATGATCATACTAGAACACAAACTTGATTATGTTACTCTCCTCAAAGGAAAAGTTTGCCTTTCACTATAACTCTTGTTTTTTGTGGGTTTTTTTGTGGTACACGGGCCTTTCACTGCTGTGGCCTCTCCCGTTGTGGAGCACAGGCTCTGGACATGCAGGCCCAGCGGCCATGGCTCACGGGCCCAGCCGCTCCGCGGCATGTGGGATCTTCCCGGACCGGGGCACAAACCCGTGTCCCCTACATCGGCAGGCGGACTCTCAACCACTGCGCCACCAGGGAAGCCCTCACTATAACTCTTTAAGATTATATTTTTTTGATAATATTTACCAGCCTATCATTTTAACCTCATCATGTAATACTTCTCTACATGTTCTAAGCACAACCTATTTATTCTTACTTTCATACTATATCCTGTCATTCTTTTCTCCCTCTACTGTGTAATTACTCTTAATTGACAAGTTAAAATGTCACTACCCCTCTAAGACAAGGTATGTATTTCCCTAGCAAATAAAAAATAGCTGCTATTTATTAATATATTAACTTAGAATCTATTATACAAATCTTCCAAATTACAGTTGACTTTCTTAGATTTAGTTATGTTTCCCACCAATTCATAGCATACTGAAGAGGGAGATGACCAGGCAGTAAAATTCCACAGATGTCATAGGATATCACCTTACTGCAACAAGGACTTGAACGCTTATGTCAGGTAGTTGATGTCCTTTAATGTATGTGAACAAAAGTTGTTGATACAGCAATTTGAGTGGAAAGTTAATGATTTACCTCTGGAAGTGCATATTTAAGAGAAGGGATTATAAAAGCTTTGCAGGGTCAGCAGAGCACTGTAGGCTAAGGATATGCTTGAAGAAGATTGAGGTCATGTAGCCGATTGCACTTGGGAATAATTGCATTTGGCTAAAAACCTACCTTCAAGAGGCTTAGGGAAATAGCAGAAACCATCCTACATGACAATTCAAGCAATAAAAGGAAATCTTTATTTGCCTCACAAAGACTGAGAGGCCAGAGAGGAATTAATTCTCTATCAAGAAAGTAAAAAAGCCAACCAACTAAACATAGCTGCAGAGAAACCAGATACACAATTGGGACACCCATGAAAAGGGAGACCCAAGCCACTAAAGGAAGAAGACCATGAGCTTAAATCAGAAAAAATGGAGATATTCCTGCCAAGAGGTATTTACAAAAAGAAGAAGAAAAAGAAGAAGAAGAAGAAGAAGAAATTTTTCTAGATAGCTGAGATATGGAGAGAGAATGTTTTTCTGAGTTTTATGGGGAGCCAAGCTTTGAACAGATGGGGTGCAGTGGGGAAGATCATAGCCCAGCAAAAGATTAGAATAAGAAGAAGCCTTATACCTAAATTAGCCCAACCCCATGATTTGGAGATGAGAAAACTTAGGCCCAGAGAGGGGAAAATCTTGTTCTTGCTCTGACTCACACTACAGTGCTTGACTCCAGTGAGGATTGGTACCTAAGCTCCTTAACACCTAAATAATGCACTGTATTTCTGGAATAATTTCCTCCATGACCATATGAGTGGAACTCTTTTGGAATATTATTGTTATTTTGATCTCTTAAAATATAGCTATCTTGATGAGGTATACAAAGTTAGAGAATCAGTCACAAAATTGTAAGGGGGATAAAATTGCTTTCTTTCTTGACCTCTACTAATGGATCTAGATGTCTGAGGATACTCCTTAGAGGTGAAATTTATGATTAGTATTTATCCTACAAGTAAGGAAATAAGGAACTGGAAAGTCAGTACTCTGGAAAGTTTTCTTTCTCTTGCTCTCTTTTTGTTGTTGTTGTTATATCCTAAGTCAACAAAGAAAAATCTGTATGCCTCAAAAAACAAGTTATATCTGCATGTCAGAAGATGCATGTATTATTGTCTATTTCTTCTTTGCTCCCTTAAGCCTTTAGCAAAATCTTTTGCCTTTTTAATCAATGTTTTCTTGGTCATGTTATGGATAAGTAAAAAAAGTTTAGGGCCATAATTGGGCACAGTCTTAAAAGGGAAGCTATATTACTCCTATCTTATGCAGTATCAGAGAATAAAAAAGAGATAATTAATATACAAATCTTTATAATCTGAAAGGGTTAATGCATTATTCTGTCACTAATTAGATACATTAGTTTAAGTCTCTGTCCTTTCTGTTAACATTTTTCATTTTTGATTTATCATTTTTATAAATGATTCAAAGGAGTGTATGGAAGAGATTTTTATTAATATAGAAACTGACACCAATCATGGAGGAATAAAATTTACACTGGTTATAGAGTGAGTTAATATCTAAGATGATTTTGTCAGGTTGAAACAAAAGGGCCAAGTGTTTAACAAGATGAAACTGAAAAAAGAAAAGGAATATAAAATACTACATGTAGATTTATAAAAAGCATTCAAGGAAGTGAAGTTTCAAAGAAACTAAGTTATTTCTGAAAGCTTTTAAAATTTTGAAGCATAAATTATTTTTTAAATCCATCTTTTAAGTGTTGCTTTCTATTTTAATTGCCTTACAGTTAAAAATGTGTTTAGTAAATAATCATTTCTTTAAAATTATAGTCAGTTTTGTATAAAAATATGTTGAGCTTAACGATTTCTTTCTTTAACTGCTTGGTTTATCGGTGTCTGATAAATTTTTCACTTTATTGATTTGTTAATTATGCTATGTACGTAAAATTTTATAATTTTTATGCCTTCTATGTAAATTTTATTTTGATTATTACGCCATATACTTTTTAATCTATGTTAATGTTTTGCCTTAATTTTAATTTTGCCTATTATTTTATTGGCAAATAGCATTCTTCTGAACAGTTTTTGTTCAGTATATCCTTTGCCATTTTTTTGTTAGGAACATTTCAATGTGGTTTTATTTGTGTTGTGATTTTTTTAAAGCAGGTATAGCTAGATAAGTTTTTTACTATTAAAAAGTCTTTTTGTACTTTAGTAGGTGTATATAATCCATTTACATTTATTGTGATGATATTGTTTAACTTTTCCCACCATTTTATTGTGCATTTTGGGTTTGCCCTTCTTTTTTTCTTTCTCTGCCACTATTAGTACTGTTTCTACAACCCATAATCTTCTTTTATCCATATACTACCAGGAATTTATAATATATAATATATGTAAGTTATAATATATATATTTTTTAGAATATAATTTTAATATATATTCTTGACATATTTATCTAATAAAGTCAACTGTTATTCAGTATTTTTGTCTTCCTCCCAAAATGGCAGTAAAACTTGCTATGCTTTAACTCTCCTTTATAACTATCATCCCAATTAACACATCTTAATATTTCAGAGTTTTTATTTTACCTTTTTAAATTCAGAAGATAGTTATTATCTTTACAGTCAGTAAAATTTGACTGTAAATCAAATTTACAGTTAAGCAAATTTACTGACATCATTTGTCAAGCTCTATGCTTCTGTTCTTACTTACATCCTGTGCATTCTCTCTGGGTTCACTCATCTTCTTAATTAAGTGCAATTTCCAAGAGTTATTTGAGTGACGTAGGGTGCTAAATTCTTTCTGTTATATGATCTTGGAAAATATTGATTTAGTCCTTACTGTCAAATAACAATTAAGCTGGTTATAAAAACATAAGGTAAATATCTTTTACCTTTTAACTGCTATATAAGTTTAGGAAAGTCTCTTAACTTCTCAGGGCCTCAATTCCCTCATTTGTAAAATGGGAATAATAATAGTAGCCATATCAAAAGATATACAGATTAATTAGAACACAGACTAAATCCAAAGAAATAGTTAACTGATTATTTAAAGCAAATACATCATTTTCTTCTAGAAATTACTGTTGCTAATGATACCCATTTGTTCAGTTATCTCTTGTTTTTTTCCTTTCCATTCAGCTTCAAGATTGTTTCTTTTGTTTTCGACTTTATATAATTTTACTATAGTGTTCCTTGGTATGGACTTACTTTTACCTTAAAAAATGCAGCTTGGTACTTGAAATGAACTTTTTTTTAAAAAAAACATCTTTATTGGAGTATAATTGCTTTACAATGGTGTGTTAGTTTCTGCTTTATAACAAAGTGAGTCAGTTATACATAAACATATGTCCCCATATCTCTTCCCTCTTCTGTCTCCCTCCCTCCCACCCTCCCTATCCCACCCCTCTAGGTGGTAACAAAGCACCAAGCTGATCTCCCTGTGCTATGCGGCTGCTTCCTACTAGCTATCTATTTTACGTTTGGTAGTGTATATATGTCCATGCCACTCTCTCACTTTGTCACAGCTTACCCTTCCCCCTCCCCATATCCTCAAGTCCATTCTCTAGTAGGTCTGCGTCTTTATTCTCATCTTGCCCCTAGGTTCTTCATGACCATCTTTTTTTTTAGATTCCATATATATGTGTTAGCCTACAGTATTTGTTTTTCTCTTTCTGACTGACTTCACTCTGTATGACAGACTCTAGGTCCATCCACCTCACTACAAATAACTCAATTTCATTTCTTTTTATGGCTGAGTAATATTCCATTGCACATATGTGCCACCTCTTCTTTATCCATTCATCTGTTGATGGACACTTAGGTTGCTTCCATGTCCTGGCTATTGTAAATAGAGCTGCAATTGAAATGAACTTTTAAACTGGAAATTCATGTCTCCCTTTAAGTCTAGAAAACTCTCAATAATTATTTCTTCAAATATATGCTGTCATTATTTCTGCCATTCATTATTTCCAAATCTCCTGTTAGACAAATTTTGGTGTTTCTCAGTCTATCCTTCATGTCTCTTAAATGTTCTTTTGTATTTTAAAAAAATCTTTCTTTGCTTTTATTAAAATCTCTTTATATTTTTTCTTTAAAAAGCCTTAGTATACCTTCCAGTTCACTCATTTCTTGTTACTGTGTTAACTCTAAATTTTATCCTTTTTATTTTTTATTTAAATAAATAATTTTATTTTCAAATATTTTAAATTAATTCATATTCTATTAACCTTTTCTAGTCTAATTTCTATCTGTATTTTTTTTTAAATTTTTGTATTTTTTATGGAAGTCATGTCTTACTTTTATTTCACTGGCCACAATAAAATGCTTTTTTTATACTTTTTAAAAATGCTTGTGTGGGGGCTTCCCTGGTGGCACATCCGCCTGCCGATGCAGGGGACACAGGTTCGTGCCCCAGTCTGGGAAGATCCCACATGCCACGGAGTGGCTGGGCCCGTGAGCCATGGCCGCCGAGCCTGTGTGTCCAGAGCCTGTGCTCCACGACGGGAGAGGCCACAACAGTGAGAGGCCCATGTACCACAAAAAAAAAAAAAAAAGTTTCTGTGAAATTAATTTTCGCTGCAGTAAATTCATGTTCTACTTATCTTTTTTGGTATTATATTTCTAAGTGTATTTTAACATTTTTGTTTGTAAATTCATTTTAGGTGGAGGCTATTTGCCTTTGTTTTTATTTATAATTTTTTCTCTCTCTTTCCCTCTGTGCTTATTCCAAATGACCAGGTGATTCTGCATTTGTTTCCACAGTTCTTCCAGTCCCCCTTTCCGTAACCAGACCTTATAATTCCAGTTGAGGTTTTCTGCTGCCTTGTGGGTTATTGGGAAGGTTGCAGATTCAAGCGCAGAGACATCAAGCCAGTTTTTTTTAGATTCTGATGGAAAGGATCTCTCCATATTTCCTTTTGCCTGTCTAGCTTTTGTGTGTGTGTCTGTGTATGTTTTAGTTCATTTCTCATATAAAAAATAGATTTGTTTTTCCTCACCTGCCATCATAGTTGAGGTTGGCAGGAGAAGTCCAAACTCAGTCCCTAGTTTCAAGACCCTAGCCTAGCTTCAGCCCTGTTTTATGTAGAATGTTTTCAGTCACCTTTGGTGCATATAGCCATACTCTAGGTATCTCTTCCTGCTTCTAGTTATAGAGTCATTTCTTCCTTGACAGCTGCTTAACATTTTCCAGGTCTTTTATCTTAGGCATGAATTTTTTTTTTTTTACTCCACTTGGATCAATTTTGTTTTTGTTTTTTGTTGTTGGTTTTTTGTTTGTTTTTAATTTTATCTAGCATTGCTATGTTTGGAGCAAATGAGGTTTCAGGGCATAAACTTTATTCATGGGGTAACCTCCAAAAGTAAAGATACAAGGGCATAGCACAAATAATAAACTCAATGATTAAAATCATAGATATCTTGGTAGGCACAAAGAAAATAATGTAGTGGTAAAGTATGACTTTTGTCATTTCACTGGAAGGTTTCCATATACATATATATATGTATGTAGTGTTATGTCTTCCCTAAAGAATATGGAAATGAAAATTGTTTACTCCACTATAATAGTCAGCAACAGTAATATTTATCGAGAACTTACTATGTACCAGGCAGTGTTCTAACTGTCTAAAATGAATTAATGCACTTAATCCTCACAACAAGATTAGGTACAGATCTCATCATTAGCCTTCTTTTAAGCATGAAAAAAATGAGGCACACAATGATTAAGTACCTTGCAAATGTCACGTAGCTAGTAAATGATAGAGCTGATATTTGAGCATGTGTAAGCTAGGGTCTATATTCTTTTAACACAGTGTTCTGTGCTGCCTTTCAGTGACTGTGATGGACAACTGGACACATTGTAAGGTCACCCACAATGATTCACAAACTTGTCCGCTTGAGTGAGAGCAAGACTTATGACTTGCTTCTAACCAATAGAATATGGCAAAGATGATGGGATGTCACTCCCATGATGATGTTGCATTACATAAGACACTGTCTTAGTGGACTGGAGCAGTAGACTCCTCTGTTGACTTTAAATAAGCAAGCTGATATGATGTGAACTGTCTATGGAGCAGGACCACATAGAAGGGAACTGTAGATAACCTCTACGAGATTACAGCCTCAGTCCTACAACTAAAAGGAACTGAATTCTGCCAATAACTATTTTATCTTGGAAGAGACAATGAGCCTCAGAGGTGTCCAATAGACACCTTGATTGCAGCCTATTAGACCCTGAGCAAGGAACCAAGTTAGCCTGTGCTCAGACTTCTGACACAAAGAAACTGAAATAATAAATGTGTATTGTTTAAGCCACTATTTGTTGTAATTTCTTATGCAGTAATAGAAAACGAATACAGCAATGTGGATATGATGATGTTTTCCTTTTCTAGAGCTATATTTGTCCTCTATTGTTCCCATGGCTATATAAGTTATTGTTATTGTTATTCTTTATTGTTATTTTATTATCATCATAATGATGTTGAAAACAGTAGGTGTTACACAGCACTGTAACAGAGCTGAAAAACACTAAGTCTCTATTCTTTCTCACAGGGCAATGTTATTCAATGCAAAAATTCTTAGGATATGAGCTTAAAAGGAGAGTAAAATAGAAATAAGCACACTTTATGGTACTAAAACTTTTCAATTCAAGTTTATTTTAAAGCCACCTCAAAGGAAAAAAGTATGCTTTGAAAATAAGGTCTGCTAAAGTGCCCCCAAATACTTGCACAAATAAGAACACCCACAGAGAACTAAAACCCATATTATACACAGAAAGGGTCATCGGCCAGCATCAACAAATTAATGACTTGTATAAGGAATTTCTTAGTGAGAGTGGATGTAAGGGTGGGAGCATGTCATCTCTTTTGTTAATGATGTTGCAGCAGTGAGCATATTCAAATGCCTTGGCTCTGAAGATAGTGTCACTTAATGAGCATAATCATAGCATACGACGTATTGCCTCAACTCAGAAATGTGTATGCAACACACAGCTCCAAGCTTTCAACAACTTTAAAGAGCCCTCACAAACTACAACTGGTCACCTCCTCTCTGATCCTCGCAGACACATATAAAGCAGTGCTGGGGTTAGGTGTGTGCATGCAGGCATATTTTATCACCATTTTCCCCAAAGCATTTTATTTGTATAAACTCCTTGTGTTACACCCATTTTCATTAACCTTGTATCTCAGTCTTAGCCCAAAGGTGGCAGTTAAAAAAACAAACCCCCTTATATGATGTATGGATATGTCTATACAACTTGTAATGTTTAATTAAAATAAATTGTTATCAACAGACATCATCTTTCTGCAACCATGTATGAGGAGCTTTATCTGTTGAAAATTAACTGTAGATTGACTTGACTTTTAAAGGCAGTATGTGAGTTTCTCATTAGCCTTATTATCATTTCTGAATCATAAATATGTAAATGATGAGTTTCACACGGGAGATTTAATTCTGCACTCTTATTTCTGATTAGCTGGAAATACACTCTGGCTCTGTCAGATAATTGGTAACACTGCACACCAATAAGGCATTTCCCTACGCTTCATCAGAAGCAGTTGAAATTAAAGAAGGCAGGGCTGTTACGTTTTTGACAGTTTTGTAATACCAACTTGTTAAAGTTTTAACTCAGCCATTAATGTAGTCCATGAATTATTAATACAATTTTTATGTCAAGGTTTTTTTTTAAAGTTGAGATCTAAGACTAAAGTAAAATGCTCTGGAAAAGAGAATGCTTTCATTTTTTCATTATATTTTTAAAAACATTCTACATTAAACAATAAACACCAACTCAATTTGAGTCAAGGGGGAAAAAGCATTGACCCCTTGCTGTGAACCCTCTACTCCCTAGCTCTTTGTGCCAAAATATTTGTAAACCTCTAAGTGTTTGGCACTAGATGAACTTTTACTACTTTAATATATGATGTTTTGTATTAAACATAGGCAACTTAGAGTTTTTTAAAAATAGGAATTGCACAAGAGAAAAACCTTTTATCAGTTTTTCACAAGTTGCCTAATCATTCTAGAAGAAAAGCATTTCATTTTGCTTCAACCTAGAGAACCTAAGCAATTTTCATTCATAAAGAATCCATTTTTTTCCTGACAGGGTGATGCTTATACCCCCCAACAAGACAATGAACTCCTATGGGTAAGAAGTAACTCTCTTTATCTGTACTCTGTGCATTGAATATCTGTTTACTAGAGAAATAAGTTGTCACTTAAAGAAAAATAATATTTCAAAGTATGCAAGTCATAATCTTTAGTGGAAATTTACATGAACTTTTAAAATATATAACAACTGGCCATACTTAAACTTAGTAGACAAATTAGTTAAAGGGACAATCTTTGGATGGCTATTATCATTATATTTCTGTTTCAAAAATTAATATCAATATATTTATGAAGATTTGTGCTATATTTGATCATAAGAAATTTCAAAACAATTCTGTTTTCTTTAAAGTTTTCCTACGGAATGCATTCCTTATTATCATCTTTACTTCATAATGGATAAAATCAAGGTGTAGAATGACTAAGTAAGAATTTCAGTAGGTAAGCTAGAAAGGCACCCCAAATGCCCTCCTTCCAATGGGCAGCATTCATGTTATTGATATTGCGTTCATTCAACCTCATTCCTCCTAGCAGCTTTTCTTGATTTTCACTACTTTCTTTCAGAGCTGATCACTACACAGCAACTTACTTCAGAGTAAGATCAGTTTCCTATTTTGAGTCCAAAGCAAAGAGTATCCCAATGCCAATTAAAACACTAATATTTAAAAATCAATACATATTTTCCTAGTGTAGGTTCATTTTCTTTTCAATAAAACTCATCTATTTTTAAGAAGAATATGTTTAGAGTTGAATGAATAATATCTGTAGTATAGGTAAAAGATCACACAGTTACTTCCGTAGGCCTTCATTCTGGCCTCTCTAAATCTAATTAATTCACAGCTGATCTTTCAGCATAAGTAAATTTTCCCTTAAAAAGATAAGTGAGCTATTACATGGAAAACAAGATTTGGTGTGAAATTTAATTCCGATTGTCAGCACACATGATTGAATGGAGTACGTTGTGCTTAATCAATCTTGTACTCATGTGCATCCACACATTTGTTGATTCTACAGTAAGTTATGAAACAAAACAAAACGAACAATGTGCTGAATATTACAAAATTGAGAAACAGCTAAATATGTAAAATGCTATATCCAAGGCATGTAAATCAGTCCTATGAGGACTAAATAGAAAGCAAGACATAGTAAAATTTCCACTGAGATTGGAGTGTGTATGTTAGATGTGAAGGAATTGTTCTATGACTATGAAAATATGATACTAGATATTCTTGGTAATTAGAAATGAATGCTCACTGCTGATCTGAGACCTGAGCTCAGGTGCACTTATCTTCACACAGGAACCAACCATATAACATAGAGTGAAATGAGAAATGAGCTATCAATTCCCAACTCAATTATCAGCCATCATGAGCTGAAGAGTAAGGCAGCATAACACCACAATTAACCACGTGGACTGTGGGCCCAAATAGGCCTAAATTCAAATTCTGGTTTCATCATTACCTGGGCACAATATCTTTGAACTTCAGTGTCCTTATTAATAAGACAGGGAAATGAGATCTTCTTCATATGTTCTTAATAGGATTAAGTGAGATAATGTAAGCCTTGTTACATAATAAGCATACTCATTGCTTATCATGAGACTTTTTTCTTTAATTTCTTTCTCCTGATTATCAAAGAAATACTTGTAAAAATGAAATACTTGTAAAAATTCAAACACGGAATATCTCTCTCCATATATATACATATTTATATATATATAATTTCAATATATATAGTTAATTCATACTGAAATTAGCCTAAAATCTTACCCTTTGAAGAAAAGCAATATTGACAGTATAATTTTCCAGATTTTTTTTCACACTGACTAGTTTAAGTATTTCACTTTTGGAAGGCATTGCTCTGAAAGCTAGAAAATTTAAACAAATTATCAATTTTAGGATTTTAAGGGATCAAAAAAATAACACTATTCTTCCCATCATAAGGCCTGACTCAATTAAGTGATAAACCACAAGAACAAATCAGACAGAATATATATATCAGCTTTATTGGTGCTAAAGTTGGTATTGCCTAAACAATAACACTTGTTTATTCTATTTGGTACCATTGCTCATTCTCAAGTCTCTGAGTACAGACAACAACATATATGGTCACCCCCATAAATTTTATATTGAAGAATGTTGACTAGATATGGGACAATATTTGACTTCCTAATAAGAAACCCCATAATTAAACAGACATGTCTATACAGTCACAGGCAGTAATGTATCACCACAGGCCTTCCCAGGTAGCATGGCTTATTCTGACAAATGCCGTCAAGGAGGAGCAGAGCAGAATGCTTCCTGCTGTCCTCCTGGCTCTTTAGAGAAATGAGGCAGAAAGGCTGTGTGAAGCATCCCTGACATGTTTCCCTAACCTACCAATCTGGTCACCCATTCACCATTTATAGATAGGAGGAATAGCCCGGGCACCAACCCAATAGAGTTTTACTGTTGCGTGGTAATCAGTGTAGAAACACAAGTTGTCAAAAAAGAAGTGACTGCCTCCTGAAAAAATGAATCTGGCTTTCTGTCACAGAGAGGTCACTCAGTGAAAGCCTGAAGGAGCCCAATATAAATACAGTTAGATAGATGGAAAGAAAGGATAAACAGCAGTTACCTCCTTTACCTCGTGACACTTGAGGATTTGTCCTTTGATTGAATACTCCTTTTAATGATAATTCAAGGAACTTTTTGGAATATACTAAGATCCCAGAAAAATGAGAAGCTGTCCAAAGTAGCACGTACAGGATCTCCAAACACCTGAAACTTGTTGCCCAGATTGTTTATTGAGTAATGATATTTATGAAATGTGGTTGTACTAGTAAATGGAAGTTAATCATGTATTCCTCAAGAGACTACATAACTATAAGGCACAAAAGCTGAAGTCACCATAGATCTGTTAGCATCCCTGAACTGAGGTGGTTGATACCCAACGAGTCTAGAATTTTGTATCCATGCGGATCCCAAATGCAAAGTGGTTGAAGTGGATGGGACATTCAAAAGTCTCGTGGAAGGGAATTCAGATCTCAGCTCCACTATGGAGTTGTCTCTTGTTTTGTTTTTCTACTGCTGTGTATCAAAACTTAGTGGTTTAAATCAGCACCATTTATTTGTCATCTGGACAGGGCAGGAGCAAAGCCCAACTTTGCTCCTTGTAGCATCAGCCTGGACAGCTCAACTGGGGATGGAGTATTGACATTCACATGGCTGATGCTAATATTCCCCAGAAACTCAGCTGGGGCTATGATCTTGGCACCTTGATTCATGACATGAAGCTATCCATGTAGCTTCTTAGCAGTCACGTCACAGTAAGGAAGAAGCATAAACTGCCAGGCTTTCATGATGCTTAGACTCAAAATCCCAGAATACCAGAAAGCAGTTAAAGGTTCAGCCCAATTCAAGGAGAAAGGATATATCTCCACCTCTTGATTGGAGAAATGGTATGTACATAGAGGGAGGGAAATAATTTGTGGAATGAAGGGAGAATCGTTGGTCTCTAGGTAAACAGGGTTTATTGCGTTGCCTGTTTTATGTCCTTTCTTAACACAAGGTAATCTTGCTGCTGGGGGAACAGAATCTTTACTCATGAATCCAAAATCAAGACCATTGCTGTTGGCTGAATAGAGTGGATGTTGCAATAGATACATTTGCTTGAATACATCAATGTCATTACATATATGCTGTTGTGTATCCTTTTTATTTACTTAATATTATATTTTCAGCAACCTTCTCTGACATCAAATGTTTTAAAAGACATACTGTTCAAGTTCTGGGTAGTATTTCTTTAGATGACATATTCAAGTTTCTTGACCATTGTTACTGTTGGATATTTGGTGTGCTTTTACTTTTTTATAAATAAGTATTTAATGATGCCGTTGTTATATAAATATTGGTACATACCTGGGTTATATAAACCCCTAGAAGTAGAATTGCTGGGTCAAATATGTTTAAGGTGTGTCGTGAGTTAGCTTGACAAAATTTCTTCCAGAAATGTTTTCCATTTTATTGGTTTTTTCAACCAATCTTGGATTTATGATTTTAAAAGTCTTGTCAGTACTTGCAAATGCCATCTCATTTGTTTTGGTTTGTGTTTTCCTGATGCCTTGAATATTGTATTACTTGTTAAGCACATTTACTTTTTTTTTTTTTTTTTCTTTTTTGTGGTACGCGGGCCTCTCACTGTTGTGGCCTCTCCCATTGCGGAGCACAGGCTCCAGACGCGCAGACTCAGCGGCCATGGCTCACAGGCCTAGCCACTCTGCGGCATGTGGGATCTTCCCGGACCGGGGCACGAACCCTCGTCCCCTGCATCGTCAGGTGGACTCTCAACCACTGCGCCACCAGGGAAGCCCCACATTTACTTTTTCTAAACATCTTTCATCTTTTTCCAAATATGATAAGTTATCATTGTTTTCACTTTATTCTAGAAGATACCTTCTAAATTTTAAAAGTCAGTGATACAAACAACACAAGATGGATTTACAATACAAGCATCTTGCATATCATGGCTTGTTCTTCCCTTCCCTTAACTCATGGATAAACACCTACACCTCCTGTAAAACTCAGCTCAACTCTCCTCTTACCTGGGCTGACTTCTCTGAGTAGGAGCGTGAACTTCTTTCTCTGTGCATCCATTGTGTTCCATGCATACTATTACAGACTTTTCTTAGCATATTGCAACTATTCCTTTCTCTTACCAGACTGAGATTCTTCATTAAAATTCAACAAAATTTGGGTGCCTACTTTATAAATAGCATGCTAAGTACTTAGATTACAAAGGTAAGAATATATTTTCTCATTTACGGACGAAATAGACACCATATCTTTTTCTTGTATCTTCCATTGCTTTCCTTGAATATAGTAATTGTAAAATGTTGCTCAATATTGAATAAACGAATTACCAGAAAATAAAAATAACTCAACCTCAAGCCATTTTCAGAAGGTCCTTTTCTAAAAGGATTAACAAAGAATTGTAGTCAAGCCTGAATCAGCATAGCTTAGCCTATCAAGTTTTTATATGTTTCTTTTTTCAATGAGTATTTTTATCCCCTCAAGCATAATTATTAGGCATCACAAACAAGACGAAATAAAGATTTGCTTTCATCTTCTATTATTTTCATTTAAAAATCACAAAGCATCATAGGACCTTTCTTTCTATCTTGCTGGTTAGATGCTTCTATTCCCTCCTGCTATTAGTCCCAAGGATAAAAATGTGAAGTTTCTATAAATGACTTTGTCAATTTTATTTAGAAATCTGAAATTTCAAACTGACACCAAGTCAGGCAACTCCAAATGTTATTGAACTTCACCCTCATATGTATACCTTCAGGGGAATTTTCTTACCCAAGAAAGAAAAAGTAGCAGCAGACCATTGTTTTCTAAAGCACAAAATGATTTCCCTTGCTACCAGTGCCACCTATGTGATGACAGCAATTTAAAAATATATATTTGAGTTTTCCTTTTTGTTTTCTTTAGATCAGTCCTCAGAAGAGATAAATATTTTTTCAATACGTTAGATAAACTTATTTTTCTTTATCGCTGTACCTATTGGGCTGTGTTACTTAATTTCTGCACAGCCTGCCACAATACACTAAAGCAACAGAGGATAATTAAAATATTGAGTATAGCTATATAGAATGTGGTAGAAAACAGATGAAGTAATATTTTCACCTGGGTTAAATAATAAATTTTATTGTCCTATACTGTAAGCAGGAATAATATGGTCAAAGTGTGAAAAAGCAATACTTTATAGAATAAGTAGTAGGGAAGGGAAGCAATGAAATAGCAAAAAGAAAGACTAAAGGGCTTTAGAAGGCAAATTGAAATCATAATAGAAGTGTAGATAATGAAGAAGTTATAGGGTTTCTGAAATAGTGGCACATCTTGGAGTTGTATCAAAGTTATTAGAGCCTCAAAACAAGTAGTCAAAACAAGCTTAATGACAAAGGAATAACTTCAAATTGCCTTCTGAAAAATTTTAATGTGTTCATGTCCATTTACAATATTCTCTATTTGAGTCTGTTGAGATTTTAGGTTTGTTTTGAAAGAAAGGCAGAACAAGTACTCTCATAATACCTTACAATAATACTCTGTCACGCCTTCCAGCTAGGGTTGCTGTACCTCAACCTCTAAGTTTATTCTAGCACTACTCTCACTTGAATCAGAATGGACTTAATAAATCCTTCCCAGCCAACTGTTTGGGAACTACACATCCTGAATCTCTCACTTCTGACTTGACTCTGACCTTGTCTCTCAGCTCTATAACTGGAATTAGGCATTGTTCCTCAGACAGCATCTTCATTTTGTGCCCCAGTTTGGATAACTGGATTTCTGTCTTCTTTCCTCTACCTTAGTCCCTATTTTTTCACCTGAGAAATTCCCTAATGCCATTAGGTCTGCACCTTTGCTTTGTTCATCATAGTCCCCTAACCAGGGAAGAGAGTGTGGCCTCTGGATCCCAGCCACATACTGGAGCCCTGGTACTCACTGACAGACCAACCCTTGCCTGGTAGCTTATGTTGCACTTGTTTTGTCCACCATTAGCCAACACTGAAGGGCATTATAAAAATCAGCCAACTCTGTGAAATCCATTTCTGTGAGCAAGAGAAGGCTGCTGTTTGAACCTAGAAAGAGGAATCGTTATATTTTACTTGAAATTCATTATTTTTTGTTTATCGGCTTGTTTGTTTGTATTTTTTGGATACCTGAATTATGTAACTGTGTTTTCTACCTTTTGATAGCCTTTAGAAAAATTTAGCATCCACTTCGATCAATTATGCAGGACCACACAGCCAATATTTGTTTGCAGTAATCTCATCCCTGACACTCTCTACCAAGTTCACCTCCCCAAAGTCCAGAAAGGCTCACATAATTATTTTTAGTTTGCTTTTATCTTGCTGAATTGAGTGTATTTTTATAAGCTGTTTATAGTTTTGGAGAGGATAAAGGAGGGATAAAATGGATAAGTACTATAGAAACACTGCTTCCCATTCCAGCCTGCAATCATGTAATGCCAGTTACATCAGGGAGAAAGCTCCCCACTCCATACATTCTCCTCTGACTGCTGGTTTTCAGAATCTACACATAGGTCTGTGTCCACAGTATCTGCCCTAGGATATAGGGGAGAATAGTCTAGGGTCTAAGTCTTCTCAGTCTGCTCCATGTTGCTGAAGATGACTTGTAAAAAGCAAAGTAAAATAGTCTAATCTTTCATCTGCTGGCCTGCAGGTATAATCAACTTCTAAAGCATCCTTCTCACCTTTAACAAACTCATTTTTTAAATTCTTCAAAGAAATACATTTTACTACTTCCTTCAATAATCCATTTCAGTGTACGAGGTATTCCAGGTTTAGGAAATCCTATTTGTATCTAACAGAAGCCTTATTGCCTTATATCAAGATTATTGTTAAGGCTCAAGGGTGGAAAAGAACATCTATTTGTTCTTTCCTCATTATCTTGAAGATGATCAATCAGTAACCATAATCCCAGGCCTAAGCATTTTAAGAATATTCAACTGATATATTCTTTAGTTTTAAAAATGTCATCAAACATCCATCGGACGATGCATGTGGAGGAAGAACATACAGTGTTAGCTAGTATTATTATTATTGGCTGTCAGTTATCTTTCATACACTTATACATATGAATTTATGTAATTCTCTAAAAAGCCTTATAAGATGGAAGCTATTGTTATCCCCCTATTGCAGATGTGGAAACAGATATTTAGGAATCTTTTCCTGGTCACAATCGCCTTCAAGTGATGGAGCCAGAATCCAAACTCTGAACATCTGACACCAGAACCCATGTATGCTCTACTGCCTCTGAACTTCAAGGTCTATGCAAGCAACCAAATGTCCCCAATCTTTGTGGAAATCTCATTTTTGTTTATTTATTATCCTCTAAGTAATGCAAATTTTACTGAAACAACAATATCTAATATAACACTGCATATTTTATATAAAATTTGAGTATTTTGGTTTAATGAGTGCTATCATAACCACATAGTTTTATATTGTTTTCAGTGCAAAGGGACATTGTTTTAGTTTCAGACTTGTGTGAGCTTGCCTAGACTTGGCTCTTCATAATTGTAATCTTCTTTCTATGGACAAAAGGAAAAATAAAAACAATTCCCACTTTCTATATATCTGAACTTGAGGACTTCTAATAAATGAACAATATTCATAATTCATAAATTAAGAATGTAACTCTATTTTACATGAAACTGATGAGAACTATCCTTACAACTATCAGTTATCATTATAGCAATTATTTTGAAAAATGATATCATCATATCAACGATCATATCACAGCTCTCATTTTCAACAGTCTACAAAATCATGGATCCAAGTCCTTGTAATATATTCTCTCATTTATTGTACCCAGGAATTCTATGACCTGGAGAGAATTATTAGCCCTATTTTACAGGTAAGAAAAATCAAGGCTCAGAAAAGTTAAGTAACTGGCCTAAGCTGATTTATTTAGTTCTGAAGGAGGATTAGAATGTCTTTTGCCAAGTGTGTCTAACAGGAAAGAGCAAGGTTTTATGATAAGGGCATCATAATCCAAATCTTGTGGTCCAAGTGTAATTATTTACAAACATGCAATACTTGTCAGACACTCACAGCATGATTGCCCCTTTGCATCAGAGTTTACTACAATACTTTGCAATCTCTCCCCAAACCAGTTTTGCAAACCAATCAACAAAAAGCAGGATCATGAAGTATGACCCCTTGGCCACCAGGGGGACTAAGGTCCAGCTCAGCCATTAGCCATGTCCTGAACTCAGCAGGCTTTTTCTTATTTGTATAAGAAATTCTGGTGGTATGTGGAAAGGGAGAACCTCTCAGGAAAAGCACAGAGTAAATCTAAGGGGTTTTGTAAATCAAAGGTCAACATCCCTTTGAACTACCCCTGGTGGTAGATGTATGTCTTTGAGTTATGAAATTTGATCGAGGACTGACAGAATGTGATAAAAAGAAATCAAAGAAATGAAACCTCTACTTACTCTACACTATTTTCAGTATTATAAAAATTTGAAAGTGCCTGGCAGAACAGTTAGCCACAAGGGTTTTTAAGGTATTGATTTCTGGGAGACCATTTCTCTTGATAGACAGTCTGCATTTTAATGACGACCACTTCTAAAGGTGATCTTGCCTGTCTACATGTCAAGTCATGCAAATTGCATAGAGTAGGGTATATATGCCCAGCAAGGCAGAATGTGGATTCAACTTTGTGTACCTTTCTTTCTCAAAGCCCTGTTTGTATATCTAAAATTTATGTGAAATCTTGTTTCCTTAGGTATAATGCAACTGTTGTCCTATACCTGGGTCACTTTTGTTTGAATCTTTCCATTGTCATGCAGATTGTCAGCATGGTCCACAATTAGGAAGAGTTCCTGATCGTAAAATAAAACAATAAAGAGAAAAATCAGTAGGAGAATGCCTGGGGTGAATATATAATGCATTTAAAGTGTGAAGCTGTCCATTTAACCCTTAACAATATTCATTTTCTTCACAGTGTGCAAACCTTGTCAGTAGTTTGAAAAGCTATGAATTTAAATAACCTTAAGCAGCCTGAGAAATGAATAATTTGATAGGTATATCTGGCAGATGGTTGAAATGTCTAAATTTTTTTTCTTTTTCCCTGAGAATATGCTGTAGGGTTTCTGCCAAACTTAGGTTGTAAGGAAGGCACAAAAATCAAACAATAAATGCTCCATATGTGCAAACTACCAACACTAAGGTAGCATTTAAGGAGAATAGTTGCCAGTCCCTCCTCCCTTGATCCTTTAGAGAAATGACCTGAAAATCAACAGCTTTTCTGTTATTTTTTTTAAGATGTATTTTTTTTTTAGTTTGTCAAAATGAATATTTAATCTAACTAAGATTAAAACCAATGACTTTCTGGTACCTCTCCAGCTTATCTTTATTGTCTTGTAAAGCTTAATGCTTCTTTCAGTATTAGTGTGGGTACTGACAACTAGACTAACATACTTTGATTGACATTTCATTGAAGTGACTCTAGTGAGAAACAGAACATATCTTTTTCCTTCTGGCTATTGTTGATGTGTGGCGACACACTCCTTATCTTGTTCAAATAGCTGAAAAAAATTAGCTGAAAATAATATTGTTGGCCCAGGTCAACACTCACTATTATCAACATCCGTTTATCAAAAGCCAGTGTGTTACCAGAAGTATGGTCTGGATGTAGACTAGATATCCCAATACACCTGGTGCTGTAAAAGAGGACCCTGATATGAGGATGCCTAGGATTGATCTCATTACATTCACAGCTGAGTATGCCATGATCCAACCAAGAAATATATACCAAGTCTTCAAAAATAACCCCAAGCAATAAAAAATAGCAACATGGTAGCATTCTTTGGAAAGTATCAAGGTGGGAGAAGACACTTTTAAGTAAGAATCAAGAATATACTAAAAATAATAATATGAAAGTCCATTAATTTATTAGCCTCCAGAGGGTATGTTCAAATCACAAATGTTTGAGGAAATTTCTGATAACAAAACTCCAACTTTTAATTCAATGACTACAATTTCTTAAATACTTCAGAATGTTGAGATAACAATAACAGCTAAAGTATAAAATATTTTAAACGTCAAAACAACTTATATAGGGCTTCCCTGGTGGTGCAGTGGTTGAGAATCTGCCTGCCGATGAAGGTGACATGGGTTCGTGCCCCGGTCCGGGAAGATCCCACATGCCACGGAGCGGCTGGGCCCGTGAGCCGTGGCCACTGAGCCTGCGCGTCCGGAGCCTGTGCTCCACAGCGGGACAGGCCACAACAGTGAGAGGCCCGCGTACCAAAGAAAAAAAAAACAAACAAACTTATATACATGGTTTTATTCAAACCTCACATTCTGACAATGATACAGGTGTATGAAAGAGGTAACGTAATCATCCAGCTAATGGTAAGAATTAGAATACAGGTGTTCTAATTTCTAATTCAGTGTCTTTTAGTACACAAATCTACAGCATATTTGTAAAAATAAATTATAAAGATTTTCAGGCTTATAATTGAAAATGAAACAAGAATCACCTCTATCAATTAACTTAAAATTTTATATGAGAGATAAATGTATAAATAGGAGGTTGATTTTTCAAATCTTTATGCTTACTTTTATTATCTTAGTCGTCAATATGTCTTTGGTTTGAGTTTCATGCTTCAAAAATTCCTTTCAATTGGAATTTAAATTCTTCTCTATAATCTCCATTCACTGACTATAACAGCCACAGTTCCTGCCCTGGCAAAGCTTCTGTTCCTCTGTCAGGGGAGAAACAACTTAAAGAACTATTACAGAAACAATTATTCAATTACTGTTTGTTAAGTACTATAAAATAGAGTTACAGAGTATTATCAGAGAGTGTAGTAGGATTTCCTGAAGTTATTGAAGGGAGGAATCAAAAACTGTTTTTTAGAAAGAAAAATTTAGCTGAGATCTGAAGGATTAGCTTTGATTTTAAAAAAAAAAAAGTTAAAAGTAAGGTTTGTCCAAGGGAACAGCATATACAAAGTCATGATGATATTTTGAGGAAAAGCATGTTTGAGGAACCTAAACAAGGCCTGTGAGCTAGAGCCCGTATAATAATCAGAGTGAAAATCAAGAGTTCAGCTTTGTGCAGTTGGCAAAGACCAGGTTATTCAGATCATTGCAAGGACAGGTTAAGGCTTTTGTTGCTTATATGAAGCAAAGTGTTTTATGCTGTGCAAGGGAGTGACATGGTTCAATTTACACAGCTTGGTCCCAATTTACTAGCCTCAGCTTCCACTCCCTTATTCCTTGAATCTTGGTTCTACCCAAACTGACCTACCCACTACCTCTTTTTATTTTAATTGAAGTATAGTTGGTTTACAATATTATATTAGTTTCAGGTGTACAGCATAGTGATTCAGTATTTTTGCAGGTAATATTTCATTGTAGGTTATTACAAGATAATGGGTATAATTCCCTGTGCTACACAGTATATCCTTGTTGCTTATCAATTTTATATCTAGTAGTTTGTATCTGTTAATCCCATACCTCTAATTTGTCCCTCCCCCCACAAAATTTGTTTTCTATGTCTGTGTGTCTGTTTCTGTTTTGCATTCATTTGTATTATTTTTTAGATTCCACATAAATGTGATATCATATAGTATTTGTCTTTCTCTGTCTGACTTATTTCACTAAGCATAATATTCTCTAGGTCCATCCATGTTTGCTACAAATGGTATTATTTCATTATTTTTATAGCTGAGTAATATTCCATTGTATACATATACCACATCTTCTTAATCCAGTCATCTGCTGATGGGCATTTGGGTTGCATCCATGTCTTGACTATTGTAAATAGTGCTGTGAATATTGGGGTGTATGCATATGTTCTAATTAGTGTTTTCATTTTTTTCAGATATATACCCAGGAGTAGAAATGCTGAGTCATATGGTGGTTCTATTTTTCCTTTTTTGAGGAACCTCCATACAGTTTTCCATAGTGGGTGCACCACTTTACATTCTCACCAACAGTATACAGGGTTCCCTTTTCTCCAAATCCTTGCCAACATTTGTTATTTGTGTCCTTTTTGATGATAGCCATTCTGATAGGTGTGAGGTGATATCTCGTTTTGATTTGCATTTCTCTAAACATTAATGATGTTGAGCATCTTTTCATGTGCCTGTTGGCCATCTGTATGTCTTCTTTGGAGAAGTGGCTATTTAGATCTTCTGTCCATTTTTTGATTGGGTTATTTGTTTTTTTTGACATTGAGCTGTATGAGCTGTTTGTATATTTTGGATATTAACCCTTGTTAGTTGCATCATTTACAAATATTTTCTCCCACTCAGTAGATTGTCTTTTCATTTTGTCAATGTTTCCTTTGCTGTGTAAGAGCTTTTAAGTTTAACTAGGTCTCATTTATTTGTTTTTTATTTCTTTTGCCCTAGGAGACTGATCTAAGAAAATATTGCTATGATTTATGTCAAAGTGTGTTATGTCTATGTTCTCTTCTAGGAATTTTATGGTTTCAGGTCTTACATTTAGGTCTTTAAACCATTTTGAGTTTATTTTTGTATATGATGTGAGGAAGTGTTCTAATCTCAGTTTTTTACATGTGGCTGTCCAGTTTTCCCAGCACCACTTGTTGAAGAGACTGCCTTTTCTCCATTGTATATTCTTGCCTCGTTTGTTTTAGATTACTTGACTATACGTTTATTTCTGGGCTCTCTAATATGTTCTATTTCTATGTGTCTTTTTTTGTGCCAATACCATACTGTTTTGATTACTGTAGCTTTGTAGCATAGTCTAATGTCTGAGAGGGTTATACCTTCAGCTTTGTTCTTTTTTCTCAAGATTGCTTTGGCTATTTGGGGTCTTTTGTGGTTCCATGTGAATTTTAGGATTATTTGTTCTAGTTCTGTGAGAAATGTCATGGGTTCCACTACCTCTTATATATGTCATTTAATTTCCTATCTTATTTCCATTTCCTCCCTCATTTTCCTTGCCAAAAATTATCCATATTTCTTGCCCCAACGCCCCTATTTGGAAACATAACTATGCCATCTACGCTGTGAGGCTGTAAGTACTTAGCACACCTATAAAGTTTTCCCCCACTATCTGAAAGCCAAAATGGTGTAAAGCAAAGATGCAATTACCTTAGGACCCATCTTACTAACAGATACACAAAATAAATCAAGGTAAGCACAGATGCTCACAAACACAGTTAAAAGCAATGGTGACTTGATTCTGAGATGCTGAGTATAGTTCCCTGGAAGGAGCTTGGTGATGCCACTCTCACTGCTCAGGGCATGCTTCCTCTATAATGGCTCACTGCAAAACAAACACTGAACACTATTTTTGCTTTTTGACATGTTTGTAAAAGCAGAAACCCTACTCAGTTTTCTTTTGGTTAGTGAAAACAGGTACTAATGTAGGTGTATCCTGAAAGCAAAGTGGCTTAAAGTGAACTTTCAGAAAGCAGGGGCTACCTGTCTTTTCACATACTGTAGATACATCACTGACAGGGAGGAAAAAACCTTTTTCCTCTATCCTCTTAGGTTCAGTAACAGGGGCCCTGCAAATTGAATGGACAAAATACAGATTAACAGGGGGAACATGGTTAGGGAACATGGTTATTTCATATGTATACGGGGCTAACAGAAATGAAATGAAAAACTCCAAAGAGGCAATCAGACCTGGAGGTTTATATACTGTTTTAACAAAGGACAATAAATCTATGGAGAAATGACAAGAGAAAGGAAAATGATTTTGAGCTTCTAGGGTCAGTAAATTGTGGGAAAGCAAATATGTGGGGGAAACCAATGGAAGATAAGGGTTATTTAGTCAAGTTTGTTTGTGAAGGCCCATCTTAGTGCTGAATTTTCATTTTTTCATAGCAATAAAACTCCACTGGGAGAGGGGATTTATGCTAGTCCTCATGTCTCAGAGGTTTCTGCTGTCAGACAGATATGGGAAGCCCTGAGAAGACTTCTTTCTGCATCTGTTGATTTTCAATGGCCTTAAGCTCAAAATAATACAGGAAAAGTGGTATTTTGGGGGGTGGCATATTATGATCCCATTTACCACTGGGAAAGACTCAGAAGAAGAAAAAAGCTAAGGAATCAATCAAGATGGATGCCTGAGTACACAGGCCTACGCTTGTATCCAAAGTTCTTAACATTAAGCATACTTATTTAAAATTAATAAATGCTTAGTGCTGAGAAATAGAGAATACTGTTTGTGGGCCTAGAACATTAGAAGTTCTTAACATATAGAAAGATATGGATAAGATTTATGAAAATACCTATAGCCAAAAACATACAAGAATAGCTCTGGAGAGGTGGGAACTTTTCCATAAATAATCTAAACTCAGAAGTAATAGATAATAGGTATAATCAGAATCCCTGGGGAAATGTACAGGTTGATGATGTAAGAAATAGCGCTTAGAACATCCTAGAGGTTTGGTCTCTCAAGGAGTGGGCAGCAGAAGTGGGAGATGGTTTATTTTTTATGGAGACTTTCATAAAGAATTACTATTGGATGTACTTTAGCAAAATAAAAACTGATTTTGTGTAAACTCCTCAGGGTCAGCTATCTCACATTAATTACTTCCTACTTATCAATTACAAAGTACTCAATAAATAAGTTTGAGGTGCCCAGTTAGTATGTAGGATTTATCTTGGGTCCAATATACTCCTATAACTTTGACTTAGTGTTACAAGCAGGATTACACCAAGGGCCAAATCTTCATATGTTCCTAATGATAAGAGTAAAGGTCATAGACCTTTCAAATTTCTTCTTTTAGATTTTGATTGTTAGATCATTGCAATTAACAAAGTTGATCTAGTTATACATATCATTTTCAAGTACATATGAAATATTTCCAAGTATTTAAAATATGCTGTCAAAGATTCCAGTGAAAAATACCAGTGACTTGAAATCATGCAGAAAACTTTCTTTGACCCAAATACATTAAAATCAAAGTAAACATATAACCAGAAGATGCCCATATGTCAGAAATTGAAAACTACATTTCTAAATTGTAATATTGATAATTAAAATGAAAATTAGAAAATATTTTAATTAAATGATAAGGTGCATATAAATCTACATTTAGAAGGAAATTATAGCCTTAAATCCATATATTAAAAAAGAGAAAGAGCAGAAAAAAATAGCTAAGCATCCAACTCAAGAAGTTAGAATTATAAAACAAATCAAATACAAAGAAATTAGAAAGAAGGAAATAGGGCTTCCCTGGTGGCGCAGTGGTTGAGAGTCCGCCTGCCGATGCAGGGGACACGGGTTCGTGCCCCGGTCCGGGAAGATCCACATGCTGCGGAGCGGCTGGGCCCGTGAGCCACGGCTGCTGAGCCTGCGCGTCCGGAGCCTGTGCTCCGCAACGGGAGAGGCCACAACAGCGAGAGGCCTGCGTACCGCAAAAAAAAAAAAAAAAGAAAGAAGGAAATAGAGATGAAAATACTGATTTAAAAAAGTATATAATGAAAAAATCAACAAATACAAATGTTGGATATTTGTAAAGAGTAATAAAACGGATATGCTCCCAAGAATACTGATCATTGAAAAATAAAGAGATGGTACATACAAATGACTGATATTGAGAATTTTTAAAGGACATTACTAAAAATACTATAGTTACTAAAACTAGCATAATATGACATTATACATAATGGTAATAAATTTTAAAATGTAAATTTTAAAAACATTCCTAAGAGTGAAAATAAACAAAATTGAAATTAGAAGATAGGGTAAATCTGGATAATCTTACAACTATTAGAGAAATTGTTTCTTTAATTTAGAATATTTACACACAAAAAGAGTTGAGGCACAGGTGGCTACTGTAGGAATTTCTATCAGGTTTTAAATTTCCAGGCTGAGTCCAGTTCTGATGCTTGATGAAACATCTGATACAATTCGGTATATTTTTCTGAACATGAGAATGCATACAAAATTAAGAGTAGAAAGGAATTTCCTGGATATGGGTTAAAAATCTACAAAAAAATTTGTATCACATATTACAAAATCTACACCAAAAATCCATAACATATATTTAACTGGATATATTGAATACTTTCTCTTTCAGTTAGGGGAAAAAAAGCAAGGTGCCCACGACCACCATTCCTTTTCAATACTCAACTTGAGGTCCCAGTAATGCTGTAAAGAAAGACAAACAAGCAAGCAAACTGACATATGGTATAAGGATTAGAGAGGGAAAAAGTAAAACTCTCATTATTTGCAGAAGATATGAGTGGGTATAGAAAATTTTTAAAAATCCACAAGCACAGTATTAAAATGAATTATTGAACTTAACAAGTTTGCTCAACACAATTTATTTTATATACCACTAACAAAAAGTTAGCAAATAAAATTTTATAACAGATACTCTTTACTATAGCATGAAATTTATCAAATACCTGAGAATA
Source organism: Orcinus orca (assembly GCF_937001465.1). Taxonomy (NCBI): domain Eukaryota; kingdom Metazoa; phylum Chordata; class Mammalia; order Artiodactyla; family Delphinidae; genus Orcinus; species Orcinus orca. The sequence goes on along the minus strand of NC_064564.1, from coordinate 49,295,703 downwards.
AATCTACCAGAAGAGAATAAGATATAAATGTAGAAAGCTATAAAGCATTTGGTAAAATTAAAGAACTAAATAAATGGAGACATATACCACATTGATGAAAGACTTAATATTGTAATTGTCAAAGCTTCTCCAGTACTTTATACCACAATGGAGAGAAGAAAGATAGAAAAAGGAGAAAAGATGGAAAAATATAGGGTGAGAGAAATAGAAGGAGGACAAGGAAGAGAAAGGAACAGAGTGAAGAAAACAGAGGGAGGGAGAGAGAGAGAGGGGGAAAGGGGGAGAGAGAAGGGCAGGGCCACAGAATCATTTTAATTAGAAAGGTATCATTTCATATGTAGTTTTATTTCAAAATCAGTGTTCAGATAGAGTTATAATTACTTTAGATGGGAATGGCTTCTCTACCTCCTTTCACAAGTGAAGAATCAAAGTTCTGCTCTGATCACCATGATATTAAATGTCATTCTGCTGGCTGAACCTGTGAGGTTGGAAGTGACATAATGTTTATAGCATCTGCTTGGATGTCATACACATGAATTGAGCCTGTGTTAAAAAAATAGTAATATATATTCTGCATCATTCAGCAATCAAAAGAACAAGAAAGACCAAGAAAATATCTTTTACATTTCCCTTTTCCCCAACAAATACTAAGAAAAAACAATAAAATGCACAAACAAATTTACTTACACAAACAGGCAAACTGGTCTTTTAAAATCTAGGAGCAAAATGCTCAGAAAAAAAGAAAAAGTGGATTGAGGTGTGTTGTCATACAAGATTCACTTTTCTTTCCATATTTCAACTTGATTATTGTTTACAGTAGAGCACTGGAGTACCTGCATATATCTAAGGTACATTTCCCAGCACCAATGCAAATTATTCTTTTGCATTAGTTTAATACTTTACAGCAGTATGCATTGCATTGAGACCTTGTAAAGCTCAGTGTTACTTGTGAAACTTTGATCTCCAAAAAAATATCAGGATCAAAGTTTTCCGTGATTTGGACATAAATCTCAGCTAAAATAAAGTGATAATAGTCTAGTCAAGAAAAAGCAACCTGGTAAAAATGCCTTCGAATTGGTGTTACCGTACATGGTTGGTGCTTTACTGAGTTAATTAATCATTTCTTTGAACTTCCATATTCTGCTGTCACTAAGTTAGGAGTAAATGCCAGTCACTGTTACTTTATTTGATATTCATTTTCCATGCTTAATATTTGGTAAATAGAAAGAGAAATGAGTAAAAACTTGCGGCTCTGAGAAACACAATGCAGAGAAAGCTCATGAAGAAATGCACAGACAGGATTTAACATCTTTACTATTCTTAACTGGAAAATTCTCATCCTACATAAAGGACTGATTGAATTTGTGGTTGTTATTTTTTTGTTGAAGTTAATTTGAGTGTCAACTGCTGTAATTAATGTAGTTATTAATGTGAAGTCAGGCAGCATGAGCTTGGATCACAGCTCCTCCAATTACCAACTACTTGAACTTGAGCCAATTACGTGACCTCTCTAAGCCACAGTTGCTCCATTTGCAAAAGGGGGATGCTAATAGTACCCATTATATAAGATGGTCTTAAACATTAGTAAGATAACAATTGTAAAGTGTTTTCCATAGTAATTGACTATGCAGTATTTCCAACTCATAATTAATTAACTTATCATAGAGATTTCAAAAGTATTCATCAATGGCAGGAACTTTAAAGTTTATTCTGAGGAATTATAAGGATTCCATAGAAAAGCATCTAAGGAGATGAGGAAACGGGCCTGAGATTCTCATCCCTTGCTTTAAATAGGACAGTTCCACTTAGTTTCTTTCATGCCTTTTTTTTTTAATGGAGAGTTTTAAACACATTCAAGAGTAGTGAGAACATTACAATAACCCCCCATACATATCCAGCTTTATATAATCAACATTTCAATATGTTTATGTAGTGTTTTCCTTCACAAGATTTGGCTTGCAAAGTACTTCTGATGCTAAAAAACATAAATAAATTTGAAAAACACTGATTTATAGGCTGAATACATTCTAGCGAAAAATAAAATCTTTCTTAGCCATCAATTTGAGTTCAGGTATCCAAAAGAATGCCATATATTAAAAGTACTTTAATTTTGAGTCAGTTGTGTGCTCAACTTTCTCATTTCCGTCTACACACTCTCTCTAGATAATCCAATCCAGCTCCATGGCTTTAAACTCCACATGGATATCTCATAAGCATCTCAAACATAAAATGCACTAATTCTTTTCATTTTCCCACCCACGACCATCTCAGTCTCCCCCCTCTCAGTAAGTGACACTGTCATTCACCCAATTACTCAAACCAAAGCCGTAGTGATTATTTTGCTCCCCACCCCCTTTTTCTTCACTATTTGCATAAGAATGTTGACGCTTAAAAAAAAAAATACATCTCATTTCTATTGACTCCTTACCATATCCTATGCTAACGATCCTAGTAGGTCTCCATGCCTGTTCTCTTGTCTTTTTTTTTTTATAATCTATTCTTAGTGCAGCAACCTGAGGGATCTTTTAAAAACGTAAATCAGATAGCGTCTTTTCCATGCTCAGAATCCTCCAAGGGAATTATGTTGTCCTGTAAATGCAATCCGAACTCATCCCAAGGACCTGTGTTATCTTGCCCACCACCTCCTGTGTTACTCTCCTCCATATTCACCAAACACGTGGCTCTCTGCCATTGTTAGGCTGTTCTTCACATAACCCACCGAGCTTGTTCCTGTCTTATGCATTTGTGCCTTCTGTTCCCTTTTCTTGGAGCACTTTTCTATCAGATTTTAAAAGGCTGTCCTCTCCATAGACTCTTCATATCCTACAGGTCTCTGCTTAAATAGTACCTCATCAGAGAGTCCTTTCCTCTCACCCAGTCTAAAGTCATCTCTTTCCCAGTTACTCCTCTCCCAGTAACTATCATTGGAAAACCATATTGCATTGTCTTTACAGCACTTACCACTATCTGAAATGACTTTTTTCCATCATTTGTCTTATTTTCTGTCTTCTTATTTTCTAAAAGATAATCTCAGCAAGAGCATGGACTTTTGACTTTCCCATTAAGTGAATTTTTCCCCAACATCTAGATATTGGGTGACATAATACATAATTTTGATAATATAAAATAAATAAAAATTTTATTTGTGGTGGAGATAATTACTAAGATACATTATTGTTGAAAAGATGGCATGAAATGATATAAAGCTTATACCCCAGATCTATTTTGTACCCCTCTCCACTCTACTCTTGGCCATGCCTGTCATCCATGATATGTATCACCTAGATTCATTTCCCCTTAAGCTTCTCTTTGAGATTCAACAATGAGAGGAACTTCCTCTTCCTGTCAGGTCCCCATCCTTTTCCCTGTGTGGCTATGGTTTCTTCACTAGCTGACCATGGTAACAGCTTCTGCCTGGCAGCTCTCTTCTTTTCTTAGCCCAGCTTTTATCAGGCACTGGTAACTCCATTTCTTCCTCTTGCCATTTCACAGGTAGTAATGTCTTCCTGCTGTTTTTAGTGCCTGAATACCTCACTGCCCAAACCTTTGTAAATAGTCCTTTTCTTGGGTAGCTTTAGCTAAATCTTAGGTGAGCATTTGTTACCTGCCAGGACCATGACTAACACAGATATTGTATATGAGCATTTTCTATGCTTTCTAACACATGCTTTATTTCTTCAAATATTGAGTGCCTACTGTATATCAGGCACTAAGCACCCAATCAACACTACTTGTATCTGACATATATACCTGAGTCCTATGTAACTATTTTAATAAGATAGCAAGCTTTAGGCAAAATTAAAATTCAAAGTAAAGCACCACCAAATTAAAATACAGGTTAAGAAAATCATGCAGCAAATGATTTGTGTTCTGGTGTGTTTCTGTTAGAGTTTCCATTAATTTTATACACGTATACATATACCCACATACATAAATAGGTTTATTTATACTTGATCTTATTCAGAGCTGCAGCTTATCAAACTGCAGGTATGAGTGTATATATATATATATATATATATATATATATATAGCAGCTATGCATTCACTGGCATGATCTACAAATGCAGTACTGAATCAGATGAGGCAAATACAATAGTGCTTATTTACTTTTTGTTTCATCAGGCAGCACTCCCTGGTAATCAGCTATCTGTAGGTCCATACTATAGTGATGTTTCTACATATCCAAGGCAGGGTGGCATTGGGGCATTGGTTCTCAAGGGCTCTGACTCTGGAATCAGAGTTCTTAGGTTCAGATCCAAGCTTCACACCTTACTAGCTCTTTGACCTTGGATAAGTTACTTAAACTTTCCAAATCTCAATTTTCTCACCTATCGAAAAAAGGTTAAATAAATAATTGTACCAGCTTCATAAGGCTATTGTGATAGTAAACTGGAATAATACATACTAAATGCTCATCAAAAGAGCATGGTAAGTGTTCATAAAATACTTATTAGTAATGTGTTATTAGTGATAATCCTGAAACTGGGTAAGATCCTGAAAGATATTCATATATCTAAAAGTTGTCTACATATTTGCAATAGCATATGACACTTGACATCCTTTCTATATCAGACATTCTACGAACTACTCTATATTATCATCTTATTTGCCTTGTCGACTCTACACACACCCATACCTATAAAATATATAAATATATATTTCAGATTATATATAGGGACTTGATAGACCAAATATAGTATATGCTACCTCTGTACTAATTCAGGATAATTACTAAGCTCTACAAGCCCCAGTGAAGTCTGTGGAAAATCTAAACTAATAGAAAAACAACAATAATTCTGAAGTGGGAATGATGCTATCTTACTAAACTTGCCTCTTCCATGAAATCTTCAGGAAACACAAATAGATCTTTTTTTCTATAATCTCTGGTCTTCATCCCTCACCTATAAAGCAAAGGAAATGAGCTAGATATAGTGCTTCTGAAAGAGTCATATATGAAACACATATTTAGGAATGACCTAAGATCTTGGTTTTTAATATACAGATTGCTGGCCTCTATGCCCACATTTGTTGAGTCTAAATCTTAGAGAAAGAAAAGGAGGCAACAGACCTCTTTTTTAAAGAAGGATCTCTTCCTGGTAATTCTTATCCACGTTGAAGCGCTGAGAACTGCTCGGGTAGAAGATGGCCTAAATGATATCTTTCAACTTCAATCTCAATGAAATATGTCAAACTATTATCATTATATTTGAGATATATTCTTGAACTGGTGACTGCCCCCATGGATTATTGTGAAAATCGACATGTTTTAAAACATACAGACCTTGCTCTCTGTTAAAACTATTAGTATCTACCTTATTTTTTAACTGGAGTTTTTGTATCACCACAATTTTAACATCACCAAAGAGAAAAAAAAAAGCGTAGCCTTAATGGACTGTGAAGCAGTGAGCCAATCACAAAGGCAACACAAAATTCAATCACAAACACCTGCAACTCATTATAAATTTAGCAGCACAAATGCCAGAGGCTGTAATGGGTCTCAGATAGTCTGTGCAACTCTGCCAATACTCACCTATAATTTGGACTTGACATTTACAAAAAAAGACAACATTTACAAAAAGAAAAGGGCAAAGAGTTTTACCATATAACCCCACTCTTTCAACTTCCCCCTCCTGCCAAGGCACTGCAGGAAAAAAATCAGTTCTAAATACAGATGCTATTTGTATTCCTTCTGGAGTGCTTATGAAACCAAATTAATTGATGAAGAATATTCACTAAGGGATTTGGAGGTATTATATTTTCCCCTAGAATGTAACATTCTCTATAAATGTCTTTAGCATAAAAATTAGGGACCAAAAAGCAAAAGGAGGAAGAGAGATTGGAAATAAGAAATAATGTCAGTTTTATTTTTAGGTTATCTTCCTATTTTGATTTAAGGATTAGGTGTATACGGTAAATGTAGACTCGAAATCTTACAAATGAAAACTGTCATACTTGCAGGTATGGAATATTATGGTTGTCATTGTGTGGAGTGGAAAGAAAACTAAACTCAAGCACCTGAAGAGTTTAATACTGGCTCTGGATTCGTTGCTAGTTGGGTGACCTTGGAAAAGTTGTTTAGCAACCTGGGATTCTCTTTCCCCCATTTTAACTTCTGAGAACTGCAGACTATGGCCTGATATCTCCCTCAGGAGCCTCAGTTCCAGAGTAAGGACTCCTCATAAGCTCTGACCCATAGACAGTTAGTTCTCCTCTCCATACTTCCTTCAACGTTCATTCTCTTCCCTATTTTTCATGATGTATACCTGAGAAACAGACCCTGTCACTGGGAACAGACTTTTAATGTGCCTACTGCTAATGCATCTGCTATCCTAAGGAGAAATTTTACTTTGTACCTTGTTCTGGAGTGTTTTAAAATCTTGGCATGATTTTCCTTTGCCCATTCTCTCAGCACATTCTGGAAATTGCTTTCCTTCCACACCATTTGATGTAAACTGAGGAAAGCAGATTCATTTTACTACTTGAAATATAAAAATAGTCTTAATAAGCAAATCATAAATAAATAAAATAGTTAAGGGTTACTCTTGGCTCTAGCCCACCATTCACAAGCACTATTGAAAGTTTTACAAGGAACTACAGTTTGTGTCCTACAAATGTGTGATTTCCCATCAGAAGTCACTCTCATTTCTTTTCTCACATGTTCCATAATATTTTTTGTTATTTCTCCATACTTCAGCTAACAAATATGCTTAAAGTTGACATATAAATACCTTCCTTTCATCTGTCAAGTATGCTGCTAAAAGCGAAAAGCACTAACTATGATTTAGGAGACTCACTCTCATGTTTTAGGTGCGGTATCATAACTCTCATCTAGAAGATACTCACAATTCATTTTCAAGGAAGTTCCAAGATATTCCTTTCAACACCTCATGCTGTTTGGGAAGGTTCTTTCTTTGAAAAAAAGAACATATACAGTTCCTGAGTATCACGACAGTGTGCAACAGTCAGGTATGAAGGGAAGAAAAGGAACTAGAAAAGGAAAGTGATAACCAAAGATAACTAGAAACTATATACAAATGAAGTCTGTCTATGTCTTACTCTGCTTGGGCTGCCATAACAAATACCATAAACTGAGTGGCTTAAACAACAGAAATGTATTTTCTCACAGCCCTGGAAGCTGCAAGTCTGGATCATGGGGCCAGCATGGTCTGGTTCTGGTAAGAGCCATCTTCCTGACTTGCAGACAGCTACCTCACTGCATCCTCACATGGCAGAAAGAGAGAGAGAGAGAGAGAGAATCTGTTGTTCTTCTTTTCTTCTTCTTACAAGGCCACAGTCTTATGACTTAATTTAATGCTAACTACCTCCTAAAGACCTATCTAGCTCCAGACACATTGTGGGTTTTGGTTGCAACATGTTGAATTTGTCGGAGAGGACACAATTCAGTCCATAGCACTATTATAAAAGTAATGAGGAGGGGAGATATCTGAAACATGTACTAGTTAAAAGCAACAGCTTACCGTGATATTGTGATTTATAATAAGAAATACATATTTGGTCTTCGTCCACTGTTTGTGGCACAGAGCTCTTAAAACCTCTGGAATTTCCTAAGGCTTCTTTTGTTATGTTAATCAGATGACTTTTATAAAGCTCCTAGGTAACCTAAGGATGGGGGGCTGGTTGCTAGAGAACCAACCATGTGATTGGAGGGTTGGAACCTTCAGTCCCACCCCCCAACATTGGGAGAGGGAAGAGGGGCTAGAGATTGAGTTCAATCACTAGTGGTCAATGATTTCATCAATCATGCCTATATGATGAAGCCGCCATAAAAAAAACAACAGGATGGTGTTTGGAGAGCTTCCAGGTTGGTAAACACATGCATATCTGAGGCGAGTGGGGCAACTGGAGAGAAGCCCCACTCTCCTTCACAATGGAAGCTCTGTGCCCTTTCCCCATATCTTGCCCTCTGCATCTCTTCCATCTGACTGTTTCTGAGTTGTATCCTTTTATAATAAACCAGTAATCTAGTAAGTAAAATGTTTCTCTGAGTTCTGCGAACCTCTCTAGCACATTAATTGAAACCAAGAAAGAGGTCATTGGAATTTCCAATCTACAGCTGGTCAGTTAGGAGCAGAGGTGGTGATTACCTGACCTTGTGACTGGCATCTGAAGCACGGGTGGGGGCAGTCTTATGGGACTGAACCCTTAACCTTGTGGAATCTGATGCTTTCTCTCAGTGGATACTGTCAACTCAACTGAGTTGAACTGTAGGACACCCAGCTGGTGTCACAGAATTGCTTGGTGTTGTGGAAACCCTCCCCCCACACACTGGAATTGGTGGCTAGAACTTTTACTTACAAAAAATATATCTTAATATATTTGTATACATATTTATATATTTATATATATTTATATATTTATATATAAATACATATTTATATATTTATATATTTATATATATATAATATTTATATATATAATATTTATAATATGAATATTTATATATTCATAGAAAAATGACTAGAAAGATGTGCTCCAATATATTTATGGTAATTGTTTCTGGGTGGTTGAATTATGAGTAATATCTAATTAACTTTAATTTCTATTTACACAATTTCCTATAATTAGGAAAGTATTATTAATAAATATTATCCAAGTGACTTGACATACTCTGGAAAATAATTTGCTAACTTCTCTGGTGATTTATAGCCCTCTAACTCACATCACTGTAAGTGAAACTATTTCTCTGTTCCAATGAATTCTTAACCTCAAAATGCTTTTGTGAGTTCTCCTAGAGTGTAAATTATGAGATTATTCCTAACCTTGTCAGATTCTGGTGACATACTGCCTACTATAATATAATAGAAGCAATTCATAAAATATTCCTTCACCTGAACCAGTTTCAAGTTCTGTGGCTTTTCAGCTACCATTGTTCTTGTTCCACACAGAATGTTTAGTACAAGAGATCCTTTATGGAACAGACCAGATAGTGGAGAGCTGATTTTACTTGCTAATTCTTGACATTGTTACTCTGTCTTTAAGGTGGCAATTAGAAAGATGCAAAGCAGATGCTTCATGAAAGGGATCCATGTTCTTGTTGGTGCTCTGCAAATGCTTTAAAGGGATGGTACATGATATTGAGTCAGTGCATCTTTGGAACTTCTGGGTAGGGCCTGAGGTACGCAGAAACCCTAGGTTGGTTACAAGCAGACTCATCAAGGAATTCTTGGATAGTGGACCAACAGCACCCTGCTGTCCTCACAGGCAGCAGGCATTGTAAAGTGGGGTTCAGCACTCACTGTTCCTTAGGGGTGTACACAGCGTGACTCTACTGCAGCACCTCAGTGCTGAAGGTGAACCATCTTCACTCAAACAAGGCAGTCAAGACTTTGCTAAAGGAAGTTGTGTTCCAATCTAAGGAGGGCTGTGCTCAACCTGAGGTATGCGTAGTTGGGTTCAGGTGTAGGGGACAGTAAGAGTCCAGGCAGGGCTCTTAGCATGCACTGTTTTGAGCGTAAATCTTCACATTTAAAATATGCACTTCATTTTGCAACTGATGACCCCTTTCAGTGGCATTCAGACTTACTTCATGAGTGATATCTGGGACAATATGCACTTTTTTTTTCAATAAATTTATTTATTTTTGGCTGCATCGGGTCTTTGTTGCTGCATGCGGGCTTTCTCTAGTTGCGGCGAGCGGGGGCTACTCTTTGTTGCAGTGCACGTGCTTCTCATTGCGGTGGCTTCTTTTGTTGTGGAGCACGGGCTGTAGGTGCGTGGGCTTCAGTAGTTGTGGCACGCAGGCTCAGTATTTATGGCGCATGGGCTTAGTTGCCCCGCGGCATGTGGGATCTTCCCGGACCAGGGCTCGAACCCGTGTCCCCTGCATTGGCAGGTGGATTCTTAACCACTGTGCCACCAGGAAAGCCCCTATGTGCTGTTTTTAATGTGCAATATCTGTATTTTCTATAATATTAAAAAGACTGGGAAGCAATGGGTTAACCAAATAGCATTTTGCCATCCTCTAGATTCAGCCCAATTGTGAGAATTTAAAGCAAAGGAAGAAGATTTGGGATATTTGGTAGTAAAGTAAAAATCATTATATATGCACAGTCCGTGTCTCTGCCCACTTAGCTGCCTCTGTGACTAATGGTCTAATTTGCAGATGACTTAAAATTCAATTTATTTAGTACTTCCTTTGCTGTTAAGCAAAACCTAGTGCACACAGTTGTCTAAACGCTCTGCTTAGTTGTGTCGTCAGTCATACACCGCTCTGGCTGGCAGCTTACCCCATCATAGGGCTAAGGGACCTTGAAGAGTGTTTATTTCACTTTCCACTAATTAGGTGTGTGTATTTGACCTTACAAATCTCTTCAGATGAACCAGAAGAGAAATACTGCTTTTTTTGACATAATGCTCTCTGAGAGCTAGTATGGGAGACAAAAGTAAAGCCCCAGACACAGTATTCAGGAGATGCAAATATCCTTCTCTATTTATATAATCCTAGGAATACCTCTCATTCTCTTGATCCAAAAAGTAGACTTAATATGTGCCCCACCAAAGGATGTCTGGTCGTCACAGATAAGGTATGTCTAAATGACATCATCAGGTTCATTTTTAAAATATGATGTATTAAACACAGGGATAATATTGGAGGAGCCCACACTGGAGAGTCCTTTAATGGGTTGGTTGACTTTCTCTATGAGTATATAAGCACTCATTAACACAATAGATTATATCATCAATATGAGTTTTTCTTAAAAAAAAAAATCCAAATTCTATTTCTATTTAGTCTATTAGTTTCTATTTATAATATGCTTCTATTTTCTTCTTTAGACTCAATTACCTTGGAAAGCCATGAGGGCCACAGGGAAAACGCTTTGTTGTGATTTCAGATTTATTTCTTTGTAATGATGAACTCATATTTACTGTCTTTTCTTGGGTTTTAAAAGAAAAAGAATAACAGAAGCTTCCAGAAATTTCAAAATCTTCTTCAGTTTTATTCACTTTCTTTCCTTCTCCCACTCCCACAGCATCCTACCATTTTAAAGTTGATAAAAGAAAGGAAGCCATCCCTGGTGGCGCAGTGGTTGAGGGTCCGCCTGCCAATGCAGGGGACACGGGTTCATGCCCCGGTCTGGGAGGATCCCACATGCCGCGGAGTGGCTGGGCCCGTGAGCCATGGCCGCTGAGCCTGCGTGTCCGGAGCCTGTGCTCCGCAGTGGGAGAGGCCACAGCAGTGAGGGGCCTGCGTCCGCAAAAAAAAAAAAAAAGAAAGGAAGCCGTGGGTGAGACCTTGGTGCTTGAGCTCTCACGCAGGGAAAGGGCAGATCCAGTGCCTCGGGAGAGCCCCTGCCTCACTACTTGTATATGGCAAAGTTTCTCACCAAGCTCCTCAGCTGCACATTTCCAAGCAAGGGCGCCTCTCCCATGTTTGAACTGTGTGGCAGACAGGGTCTTGGTGCTCTAGCCGGGTGTCACGCCTGAGCCTCTGAGGTGGGAGAGCCGAGTTCAGGACATTGGTCCACCAGAGACCTCCCGGCCCCATGTACTATCAAATGGCGAAAGATCTCCCAGAGATCTCCATTTCAATGCTAAGACCCAGCTACACTCAACGACCAGCAAGCTACAGTGCTGGACACCCTAAGCCAAACGACTAGCAAGGCAGGAACACAAACCCACCCAATAGCGGAGAGGCTGCCTAAAATCATAATAAGTTCATATACACCCCGAAACACACAGGTGGATGTGGTCCTGCCCACCAGAAACACAAGATCCAGCCTCATGCACCAGAACACAGATACCAGTCCCCTTCACCAGGAAGCCTGTACAACCCACTGAACCAAGCTTAGCCACTGGGGCCAGACACCAAAAACTACAGGAACTATGAACCTGCAGCCTGGGAAATGGAGGCCCCAAAAACAGTAAGTTAAGGAAAATGAGAAGACAGAGAAATACACAGCAGATGAAGGAGCAAAGGAAAAACCCACCAGACCAAACAAATGAAGAGAAAATAGGCAGTCTACCTGAAAAAGAATTCAGAGTAATGATAGTAAAGATGATCCAAAATCTTGGAAATAGAACAGAGGAAATACAAGAAACATTTAACAAGGACCTAGAAGAACTAAAGAGCAAACAAACAATGATGAACAACACAATTAATGAAATTTAAAATGCTCTATAAGGAATCAATAGCCGAATAACTGAGGTGGAAGAACGAATAAGTGACCTGGAATGTAAAATAGTGGAAATAACTACCACAGACCAGAATACAGAAGAAAGAACAAAAAGAATTTAGGACAGTCTCAGAGACCTCTGGGAAAATATTAAATGCACCAACATTTGAATTATAGGGGTCCCAGAAGGAGAAGAGAAAAAGAAAGGGGTTGAGAAAATATTTGAAGAGATTATAGTTGAAAACTTCCCTAATATGGGAAAGGATATAGTCAGTCAGGTCCAGGAAGCACGAAGAGTCCCATATAGGAAAAATCCAAGGAGAAACATGCCAAGACACGTACTAATCAAACTATCAAAAATTAAATACAAAAAAAAAAAAAATTAAAAGCAGCAAGGGAAAAGCAACAAATAACATACAAGGGAATCCCCATAAGATTAACAGCTTATATTTCAGCAGAAACTCTGCAAGCCAGAAGGGAGTGGCAGGACATATTTAAAGCGATGAAAGGGAAAAACCTACAACCAAGATTACTCTACCCAGCAAGGATCTCATTCAGATTCAACGGAGAATTAAAACGTTTACAGATAAGCAAAAACAAAGAGAATTCAGCACCACCATACCAACTCTGCAACAAATGCTAAAGGAACTTCTCTAGGCAGGAAACACAAGAGAAGGAGAAGACCTACAATAACAAACCCAAAACAATTAAGAAAATGGTAAAAGGAACATACATATCAATAATTACCTTAAATGTAAATGGATTAAATGCTCCAACCAAAAGACACAGACTGGCTGAATGGATACAAAAACAGGACGCATACATGTACTGTTTACAAGAGACCCACTTCAGACCTAGGGACACATACAGACTGAAAGTGAGGGGATGGAAAAAGATAGTCCATGCAAATGGAAACCAAAAGAAAGCTGGAGTAGCAATTCTCATATCAGACAAAATAGACTTTAAAATAAAGACTATTGCAAGAGACAATGGAGGACACTACATAATGATCAAGGGATCAATTCAAGAAGGAGATATAACAATTGTAAATATATATGCACCCAACATAGGAGCACCTCAATACATAAGGCAAATGCTAACAGCCATAAAAAGGGAAATCGACAGTAACACAATCATAGTAGGGGACTTTAACACCCCACTTTCACCAATGGACAGATCATCCAAAATGAAAATAAATAAATAAATAAACTTTAAGTGACACATTAAACAAGATGGACTTAATTGATATTAATAGGACGTTCCATCCAAAAACAACAGAATACACTTTCTTCTCAAGTGTTCATGGAACATTTTCCAGGATAGATCATATCTTGGGGCACAATTCAAGCCTCGGTAAATTTAGGAAAACTGAAATTGTATCAAGTATCTTTTCTGAACACAACAGTAGGACACTGGATATCAATTACGAGAAAAAATCTGTAAAAAACTACAAACACGAGGTTAAACAATACACTACTAAATAACCAAGAGATCACTGAAGAAAACAAATAGGAAATCAAAAATTACCTGGAAACAAATGACAATGAAAACATTATGACCTAAAACCTATGGGATGCAGCAAAAGCAGTTCTAAGAGGGAAGTTTATAGCAATACAATCCTACATCAAGAAACATGAAACATCTCAAATAAACAACCTAACCTTACACCTAAAGCAAGTAGAGAAAGAAGAACAAAAAAAACCCAAAAATAGTAGAAGGAAAGAAATGATAAAGATCAGATCAGAAATGAATGAGAAAGAAATGAAGGAAGAGATAGCAAATATCAATAAAACTTAAGCTGGTTCTTTGAGAAGATACACAAAATTGATAAACCATTAGCCAGACTCATCAAGAAAGAAAGGGAGAAGACTCAAATCAATAGAATTAGAAATGAAAAAGGGGAAGTCACAACTGACACTGCAGAAATACAAAGGATCATGAGAGATCACTACAAGCAAATATATGCCAATAAAATGTACAACCTGGAAGAAGTAGACAAATTCTTAGAAAAGCACAACCTTCTGAGACTGCACCAGGTAGAAATAGAAAATATAACCAGACAAATCACAGGCACTGAAATTGAAAGTGTGATTAAAAATCTTCCAAAAAACAAAAGCCCAGGACCAGATGGCTTCACAGGTGAATTCTATCAAACATTTAGAGAAGAGTTAACACCTATCCTTCTCAAACTCTTCCAAAATATAGCAGAGGGAGGAACACTCCCAAACATAGTCTATGAGGCCACCATCACCCTGATACCAAAACCAGACAAAGATGTCACAAGGAAAGAAAACTACAGGCCAATATCACTGATGAACAGAGATGCAAAAATCCTCAACAAAATACTAGCAAACAGAATCCAACAGCACATTAAAACAATGATATACCATAATGAAGTGGGGTTTATCCCAGGAATGCAAGGATTCTTCAATATACACAAATCAATCAATGTGATGCACCATATTAACAAATAGATGGAGAAATACCATATGATCATCTCAATAGATGCAGAAAAAGCTTCTGACAAAATTCAACACCGATTTATGATAAAAAAAAAAACCTTCCAGAAATAGGCGTAGAAATTACCTCAATATAATAAAGGCCATATATGACAAACCCACAGCCAACATCATTCTCAATGGTGAAAAACTGAAAGCATTTCCACTAAGATCAGGAACAAGACAAGGTTGCCCACTCTCACCACTCTTATTCAACATAGTTTTGGAAGTTATAGTCACACAATCAGAGAAGACAAAGAAATAAAAGGAATCCAAATCGGAAAAGCAGAAGTAAAGCTGTCACTGTTTGCAGATGACACGATACTATACATAGAGAATCCTAAAGATGCTACCAGAGAACTACTAGAGCTTATCAATGAATTTGGTAAAGTAGCAGGAAATAAAATTAATGCACAGAAATCTCTTGCATTCCTATACACTAATGATGAAAAATCTGAAAGAGAAATTAAGGAAACACTCCCATTTACCATTGCAAGAAAAAGAGTAAAATACCTAGGAATAAACCTACCTAAGGAGACAAAAGACTTGCATGCAGAAAACTATAAGACATTGTTGAAAGAAATTAAAGATGATACAGATAGATGGAGAGATATACCATGTTCTTGGATTGGAAGAACCAACGTTGTGAAATTGACTATATGACCCAAAGCAATCTACAGATTCAGTGCAATCCCTATCAAACTACCAATGGCATTTTTCACAGAACTAGAACAAAAAATTTCACAATTGTATGGAAACAAAGAGGACCCTGAATAGCCAAAGCAATCTAGAGAATGAAAAATGGAGCTGGAGGAATCAGGCTCCCTGACTTCAGACTATACTACAAAGCTACAGTAATGAAGACAGTATGGTACTGGCACAAAAACAGAAATATAGATCAGTGGAACAGGATAGAAAGCCCAGAGATAAACCAACGCACATATGGTCACCCTATCTGTGATAAAGGAGGCAAGAATGTACAATGGAGAAAAGACAGCTTCTTCAATAAGTGGTGCTGGGAAAACTGGACAGCTACATCTAAAAGAATGAAATTAGAACACTCCCTAACACCATACACAGAAATAAACTAAAAATGGATGAAAGACCTAAATGTAAGGCCAGACACTATCAAACTCTTAGAGGGAAACATAGGCAGAACACTCCATGACATAAATCACAGCAAGATCGTTTTTGACCCACCTCCTAGAGAAATGGAAATAAAAACAAAAATAAACAAATGGGACCTAATGAAACTTAAAAGCTTTTGCACAGCAAAGGAAACCATAAACAAGACGAAAAGACAACCCTTAGAATGGGAAAAAATATTTGCAACTGAAGAAATTGACAAAGGATTAATCTCCAAAATATACAAGCAGCTCATGCAGCTTAATATCAAAAAAACAAACAAGCCAATCCAAAAATGGGCAGAAGACCTAAATAGACATTTCTCCAAAGAAGATATACAGATTGCCAACAAACACATGAAAGGATGCTCAACATCACTAAGCATCAGAAAAATGCAAATCAAAACTACAATGAGGTATTACCTCCCACCGGTCAGAATGGCCACCATCAAAAAATGTACAAATATTAAATGCTGGAGAGGGTGTGGAGATAAGGGAACCCACTTGCACTGCTGGTGGGAATGTAATTTGATACAACCACTATGGAGAACAGCGTGGAGGTTCCTTAAAAAACTAAAAATAGAACTACCATATGACCCAGCAATCCCACTACTGGGCATATACCCTGAGAAAACCATAATTCAAAAAGAGACATGTACGGCAATGTTCATTGCAGCCCTATTTACAATAGCCAGGACACAGAAGCAACTTAAGTGTCCATCGACAGATGAATGAATAAAGAAGATGTGGCACATACATACAATGGAATATTACTCAGCCATAAAAAGAAACGAAATTAATTTATTTGTAGCGAGGTGGATGGACCTAGAGACTGTCATGCAGAGTGAAGTAAGTCAGAAATAGAAAAACGAATACTGCATGCTAACACACATATATGGAATGTAAAAAAAAAAAAAGTGTCTGAAGAACCTAGGGGCAGGACAGGAATAAAGACACAGACATAGAGAATGGACTTGAGGACATGGGGAGGGGGAAGGGTAAACAGGGACGAAGTGAGAGAGTGGCATGGACATATATACACTACCAAATGTAAAATAGATAGCCAGTGGGAAGCAGCCACATAGCACAGGGAGATCAGCTCGGTATTTTGTGTCCACCTAGAGGTGTGGGATAGGGAGGGTGGGAGGGAGACGCAAGAAGGAGGAGATATGAAGATGTATGTATATGTATAGCTGATTCACTTTGTTATACAGCAGAAACTAATACACCATTGTAAAGCAATTGTACTCCAATGAATATGTTAAAAAAAAAAAAAGAAGAAAGGAAGCTAACATCATAGGTTCTAAGGCTTTATTTTCATTCTCTGCAGAAGTGGAAATACAGGATTGTAGTTGAGAACCTGTGTTCAACGGTTAAAAAAACAGGATTCAAATTTTCTTTTAGTAATATCTGCAAAGGTTAATTATGACAGTTATTGTTATTTCCAATTTACTATCGAAAAATAAAGACTCAAAGTATTAAATATCATGTCAGAGTTCATATGATTGTTGAATCACAACCCAAGTCTTTTTAACTCCGTATACCTGCCTATGTTTTTCCTCCATATGCAATTATATGTATATTAGGTTTTTTATTTTTAAGTTCTAATAGTCTAGGTCATAAAACTATAGAAAGGAATTCAAAACAAACAAATCTTTCAAGAAACCCAAACCTGCTGGTTACTCCTGGTCCTTGATGGAACATGTATTAATTGTTAATGAATTCCAACCAGAATGGCCTGCTTCAACCTTTTCATCTTCAAATCCATCTGGTCCTGGCTGACCTGCACCAACAGGAAATATCCAGGATGCTTCTTTGCTAACTGAATTTGTTTGTTTGTTTGTCTGTCTCTCCCCTACTAGGTCTGCATTAACATTTTCTTTCTCTTATGAAAAAATATTCAAATGCAAAGAGGAAGCAAAACACTTAATCCATTCTAGTAGGTCTGTGAGACATATGGCCTGTGGAGTAATTTAATCCAGCCCACCATGGAATCTGAAAATTGCTTATTCCATCCCCTGCTGTACCTAAAGCTGAATGCTGGAAGAACAGTCTCAAAAACAAGAGCTCCTGAGTGCTGTTTCTAAGGGGCACGGCTACAGAGATGTACAACAGTGGGGGGGTTTTAATTCAATTTACTCATATTCAGAACAGTTGAAGAGAAATGACTGTAGTTCCACTCTCATACAGAGCTCTAGGTTAGAACAGGAAGAAAAGAATGCAAAGGTTCTGACTCATTTAAGGAAATATACTGCCAGATTGGATCCAGGAGCAGAAGGGTAATTTCTGGAAATTCAGATAGCTCCAATTGATAAACTAACTAATCCCTTGTTGAGACAAATCTAACATCGTCACCTCCTCAAAAATGATGGAGCTTTGTGCAAACTACCTTAACACACACACACACACACACATTTTTCAGCTGCTGATTTGTGGAATTTCTAGATTCTTTAGGAAAAAAATAAGATATAAACTTGCTTGAACCCTCCTTTAAAAGGTTCTTGAATATTCTTCTTTGAGTACACATGATTAGAATAATTAATGATGCCTCCTTACAGAAATAAAAGGCTCTCCATTCCGAGGAGTTATACCCCTTGTAAGAGTCTCATTAATTTGTTCCTTCTTAAACCCTATTCCAATTTATTTTATTTTATTTTTTTCTATTTAGTGAGCTTTCATTATCCACAGGGCTGGAGCATGTCCTAACAAGAACAGGACAACTACATTAAATTAATCCAGTGGCCAGGAAATGTAATTCTTCGTAAAATATAAGGCATATCAAGAAACAAAATTTGGTAGAGAATTCTCAAGGGTTAACATAATTTTTCCCAGCAAAGTATCATCATTATATCCCAGAATACTGCAACACACACAGAAAATGGCATACAGGCCTCCTCTAACTGCATGTCATTGCTGAATTTGGACTCCGAGAATCCGTTGTCTCACCTTCGTACTGTCTCTTCATCCAGCTGTCCATTCAGTCAGTTGATTTAACAAATAATAAAATAATATTGAATTTTTTTATGCCTGTAGAGCCTGTGTCATATTCAAAGATGAAGAGACAAAGTCCCCGAGGGCTAGCTTAATGGATTAGCCATCTCTTATTTGCTCTTCTAGCCTAGTCAGTTAAACTCCCTGAGTTCCAGTTCTAGCATTTGCTGAATGGGGATACTGCTACTTTATAGCCTTATTGAGAGGATTAAACAAGATTATCTATGTAAAAGTGCCTAGTATATGCCAACTGTTCAAGGAGTATTAGTTGGTGTTGGTTTCACTCCAGATCCAATATTAAAAAATATATACACAATGAAATTACTATCCCTGTCTCTGCTCATTTTTCCATGTTCAGGAAGGGCCTTCTCACTGAGAAAACATGCTCTAAGGGACATTACTGGAGCAACTGACAAAATTGGAATACAGATAGCAAATAAGAGAAAGTTACTAGATCAATGATAAATTTACTGAAGTTGGGAACTACACTGTGGGTATGTAAGAAAATGCTTACTCTTAGGAAATTCACACTCAAATATTTAAGGTACAGTATCATAATGTAAACAATTTACTCTCAAATGGTTCAGAATAAATTATACACACACATATATGTACACATATACACACACATATACATACATATTTAATAATGGAGAAAGAGTGGGCATGTGGAAAGCAAGTGGGGCAATAGATTAGCAATAGGTGAATCTGGGAAAAGGGTATATGGATTTTTTGATACTATTCTTGTAACTTTTCTGTAAGTTTGAAATTAAAGCTTACAAATAAAAACTAAAGTTATGATAGTAGTAAAGACAATGTAAATATAGCTATAGTTCAGCAGTGCTGCAACCAAGGAGTGAGGAAGGGAGTTAGAGGGTGCTTGAAGTACAAAGAAGCATCTAAGGAGAATCGGAATTCATCCTGGGGAAATAGGAGAGGTATAAGATGAAGAAGGTCCCCTTGTGACTTACAAAAGATAGATATAGGAAAAAAATCAGATATAATTTTTTTAACGGGCAGAAAGAAAACTCATTATTCCCAACAGGTGGTACAGCAAAATGTAATATGTTCAAAAATATTTATCTGAGTTCATGGCTGAGAAATCAACCTACAGTGGATCAGGAGAATTGCTATGCCAATTCTCTAACCCATTTTCTGCAGAACAATAGTCTGGTGAAATGTTCCTGGGGGAAAAAAGTGACTATCAAGTTCGGGAAATGCTGTACAGCAGAGTCTGGTCTCAGATTCTTGATGCATAAGGGCATTTATAGGCTCTAAGAATTCAGAAGGAAAAACCTGGATGATTTCCCAAACGTTTAGTAGGGAGCCATTTTTCTGGTGTCCTGGATTGTGCTCCCCGATGTAGACATTGAGATGGAGCTCCAGGGTCCCAGGGGAAATGTCCTACCTCAGTCACCAGATGAGGGAGACCAAGAACGCAGTTCTCTGCAGCTGAGGCCTGCCCTGAAGGAGCTGAGAACTGGAGAGAGTCTGATGACCGCTGTCTGCCCTCCACAACTTCCTGTAGCCCAGACACAAGTCCTTCCTTGAAGAGAGCCTATCTCCATGTTGATCACATTTAGTTACACCGATTTCCATCCTGCATAATACACTTTAGGAAATGATGCTTTAAACTTCTGAGAGCAAACAAGTTATCTCTCAAGCCAAATATTAATTAAACTGCCAGAGATAGAACACTGAAGGATACAATTATTGCTTTCACAAGTAACTTTTCTTTCATTCTTCTGTGTCTGCCCCTGGTTGTATGATCCTGGTCATAGAATATAAGTTGTTTAAGGAATATATTTCTTTGGCATAGTGTTTACACAGCATCATAGAAGTAGACTGTTAATACTTTGATAACAATATTCTCTTTTCTCCTAATGCCTGCTTTAGATAAAACCTTACATGTTTAACATCATGAAACCTCCTTGCTCCTCAATACCTTTCAGTTCAAGATAAATCATTATGGTCACAGTTCAGTATAATTAAAGAAGTCCTAGAATCAATGACAAAGGGACTTACCCGGATGGGAGTTACCAATACTAATGACCTGTAAAAAAATAAGTGAATTCAACTCTCCTTTCTCTATAGAAATTGGTTGACTCAATATATGTGAAAAGATTTTGCAAATTGCAATACAATCTAAAATGCAGGGGATTTGCTTGTTATTATCCTCATCAAACCTGGCAATATTATTACATAAACAATGGAATACAATCACTCAGAAAGATATAGCAGGGTTCAGCCTTCATTATTTATACATTTGTTCAATCAACGATTTTTTTTAGCATCTATGATGGATCAGGCAATGTTTTTGGTGTTCATATCGAAGGATGAGTGCATTATTGCAGCAAAAGAGGCATCAACAATAAAAGCTTTAATAAGATGTGTATGTAATTTGTTGTTGCGAGACTTGTGACTTCAGGCACAGCCACCTATTAATTAAAGCTGATTATTAGTATTACAAATCTGTGCCAGAGTACAAGCAAGTGAAGAATAATTCCCCGTTGTTAAATATTTACCATTTGGGTCCTGCACTCTGGTCTCTATCAGGCACAAGCAGCGGCTCCTTTGAAAACCACTTGACAGCGAATTCACCAAGTGTGCCTCCCCTCAAAGTAACTGAAGACCAAAAACACATGATATATTCTAGAATTGTGTTATCAAGACAATAAAAGTGGACTACAAGAGAGCCCTGCTTGATCTCAGTGAGAAAGTGTTTTCCTCAGTTTTTGCAGCAGTATCAGTAGAAGGAACTGGGGAGCGGATGGCAGAAAAAGAAAGGAAGGCGGGTTAATAGTCTTTTTTTTAAAATTAGAGTGCTGTTAAAAACTTCCCAGGGCTCTTAAACATATAAATCTTGTATTTCACTCATCTAAAATGTTCTCTCAATTCTGACTGCTATATAACACAGAATAAATTAATAACATCTTTGGTATATCTCAGACCCTTCCTATTATCATCTTGGAGGGCAGAGAGGTGAGTAGAAGTAAAGGAGAGAGAAGTAGGAAGAGAGGGAGGGAAGGAGGGAGAAAAAATGAATTTGGTTTATTTCATTTCATTGACAGGAGATTTTGTAGATTATTGGGGAAAGATATTTAGACAAAATTTAAGCTAAGTGAATTATTTAATAAACAGATGCCAACTGGAAATGCATAATTTATTGCTAATATGCATAAGCTAGTTTAAAGATTCCAGGGTTATTCCTTGTTTGTTAGACTAAAATATTTCCACACATAACTCTGTGTACATTTGAGGAAAAAGTGCAAAAATAGTTGCATTCAATCAATCCATTTTCAATTTAGTTCAGCAATTATTTATACAATGTATATATTTTCTTATGTGTTTTCAGGGGTAGAGAAGTTATTAAATACACAGGAATGTAAAGAAGAAAAATACATACACACCAAAAATTGTTTCCAGATTAATCTCTTTTTCCAAGTATCTTATCATGCACACCAGAGTACCTGCTTGCACTGTAAGGGCTACAACTTCCCATCTGACCCACTACTGCTCTTTCTTTTGACCTGTTTTCTCCTTTCCACAGCTGTTTTAAATGTCCAGTTGTCCTCTACGTCTTTCTCAACTTCCTAACTAATCAGTTTTCAAGAGCTGACCATTCTTCTTTTTGATGTCTCACATCCCCCCACCCGTTTTGGCGTTTTTTTTGGTTTTTTTTCTATTGCAGCTGCTAGCCTTCTGTTCAGGTCAGAGGTGTCACTTATGGTTTTCTGTACTGGTCTCGGCTCAGTTGAATTCAGTAAGCACTTACTGACGACCTAAGCAAGACTGCTTATTGGCCAAAATAAGTTAACTGACAAATAGCAACAATATACGTCCACTGTGTTTCCACTAAGATTATTTAATTATTAAATTTTGAGTAGAAAGGCCTTTAAAAATAGTCCAGCGCATTCCAATAAAGTTTGGTGCAATGATGGAAACCTTCTATGCATGTGGCTACTGAGCACTTGAAATGCGCCTAATACTACTCATGAACTGAATTTTAATTTTATTTAATTAGTTTTAATTTTAATGTAAATAGCCATATTTATATGTAGCTAATGGCTACTGTAAAATGGATTTTATATATGAGAAAATATACCTACAAAAGGTAAAGTTAGTAGCCCAAGGTCACATAGCTATAAAACTCCTAAAATTAAATCCTCTCTTTTCTTTAAAAACTCATAATCATCCCAACAGCAAATTATAACTTTAAACTATATCTGAAAACTTCTCACCATTTCTACTGTTACCACCCTCCTCCAAGCCACCATCTTCTCTCTCTGCTCTCATCCTTGCATACAAGGAAGGCCTACAACACCTTACAGGAACTGGCTCCTACTGCCTTTCTGACATCGTCTCACCCATCTCACACTCATTCTCACTATGTCCTAGCCACACTTGTCTCCTTGCTGTTCCTCCAACACTCCAAGCACTTGTAGTGCCCTCTGCCTTAGAGCTCTTAACCCAGGTGTCTGCGTGGTAGGTTTCTCCATTCTTCTCAAATGTCCCTTATCAAAAAGAAATATATAGAGTTGTGTGTCCCCTTAATATCTGTGCACCATTTTGAATGAAAGTTTTGTGAGAGAAATTGGCTAAATCCTACACATACAGAGATGGTAATAGGGTCAACTGAGAAACATCAAAATGCCAAGGCTATGCCTCAGTTTGAAGTCTCAGTTGATACTATTTATCCCAGAATAAAGGTTAATATAAAAACTGGTCTGGAACCAGTAAAAACACTTAGGTTCTGAAGGGAAAACTTGGAAAATGCCTTGTAAGGGTACTTTGAATTTGAAATTACAAGGTGTAAGGAATCCCCACCACAAAAATAACTCCTGCTGAAGATGAGCTCATAGTCAAAATTTCCAAAAGCACTAAAGGAAAGGAGTTCTGAATGATAATGAGTCAATTTAACGAATGGGAGGATTCATATCCAAGAACCAATGTTAACAGAAAAATGTGTAAGTGACTTTCAAATGTGTCATTCCATTCTGAAACATGTTGGCAAGTCCCAAAGGTGCAGAGCAGTCCAGCAGACTGGAGACTAATGAAAGAATTCATGTTGTAGCTGGAGTCCAAAGGCAGTCTGTAGGCAGAATTTTTCCTTCCTCTGGGAACCTCAGTCTTCTTCTCTTAAGGTCTTTAACAGATCGAATGAGGCCCACCAGCATTATGGAAGGTAATCTGCTTTACTCAAAGTTGGCTGAATAAATGTTAAGCTTATCTAAAAAATACCTTCACAGAAACATCTAGACTCATGTGTGACCACATATCTGGGAACCATGGCCTAGCCAAGTTGACATATAAAATTAACCATCTTAAGCCCCAAAATGTTGGCCTAAATGCAAGGCAGCAGTGCAGGTTGCAGTGTCCTGTGATTTCAGCAATTCTGTTTGAGTGTCTGGCCTTATAAATATTACATTATAATATTTCACCATAAATTTCTATATTCATAGCTAGAGAAAACACAAGACAACTTGTGTTATGAATGTGTGCATTTATTTAGCCTGTAGCAATCATTTCTTTTTGAAAAGTTGTATCATCTAGTTCCGAATTTGTTTGCATGACCATCTCACTCTCTGATTGAAGCAGAGTGGCATTTTAAAAAGAGATTGAAATAAATCATATTTTTATTATTACTAAAATATTTGTATGATTTGCCCTCCTGTTTCCCCCCGCCCCATAAGAAAATAAATCACAGAAAGAGATGACACTATGTTGTACATTGCCCTATCTTTTTTCCAACTCTATTTTCATCACCAAAACAATTCACAAACATAATAAACAGCACTTTTCTCTAAGAGAGGCAGAATAGAAATCCTTTAAGACTTCTTTTCGAATTTCTCTTTTAAGGTTTTTATCTTTTGTGTGTGTGAATATTTAGCATCTCATTATTTATATTGTTACTAAGTAGGATATAAATGACCTGGCTCTTCCTATGTGTCAGAGTACCAGTGTTTAGTTTTCATATGCCAAAAAGCATTTGCACTTATGCTACATAAAAAATGAATGCAGGGGTTTTTTTATTTTATAATAACCTAAACATACTCAAAGAAGCTATTTTGAACTCCCTCAAGCCAATCAAAGACCTCTATTTAGATGCATAAAATACAAGAGATAAGAGGACATTTTCCTTGTCAAAAATAATTATTCTATTTAATAATATGTTTTCAGCAACGACTACACTAGGCATCATCATACAAGACACTCACAGTAAAAAGTGAAAATGAGAAGTTTGTCTGTGCCATCAAGGAGATTTTAGTCAAGTAAACCACCTTTAACAAAGAAAATAAAGAAACTAAAGGTAAGTCCTCAAGATCTAGAAATGGAACTAATCTTGCAGAGAATCTTTTCAGCCCAAGCACTTCTGGCTCAGAAAAATAAAGGTAAGAGAACTTAGGTGGGTTTCATAATTGTTTTGTTCCTGATGCTAGATGCTCAGCTCAAAGCATCCCAGTTGTGTCTGAACATTTGGCTTCCCTAACAAGATATGTACACCACAAAGCCCCCTCCTATAGAAGGAAATTGTCAGCTTGCCCAGACACTTTTTCCTGTCCCAGCAGGAATCCTCCTGGTTGAGATAACATGTTTCCTCTGTACCAGGATCTGCATAATCATTATTTAACGTGCACTCCGCGTGCCGTCCACTGGATGTTTAGTATCTATGAATGTCCTCCATTCAGATTCTTGCCTACATTTGTCCTCACCTACTTGCCTGGCTTTTAAGTCACCCTTACCCCAGTGTTTAATATTTTGGACTTAGTGGCCTATTCTGTCATCATTGTTTCAGCTGACTGCCCTTTTCCTAAACTATCTGAACTGCTTAAAGGTTTTCCTTGCAAGACACCAAGGCTGGAGTAACAAATCTGGAATGTCTACACTTTCTTTTAGGTAAAGTTTCCAGCCCTGCGGCTAGGCTCTACCAGCATGTTATAGTACAGACACAGTGAGTCTGAGTTCAGATGTCTGATTTGCTAATTAGTTACTATAAAACTATAAGTAAAGTAGTTTTTCTTTCTTTCTTTTAGGTTATTATTAAAATGAATTGAAACATTGCTGGAATATATGGGGAAAGTTCCATGTAATCAATGATTTGTAAATCTAGATGTGTGTGTGTATGTGTGTATATATATATATATATATATATATATATATATATATATAAAATGAGAGAGAAAAGAGGATAATATTGTGTTTCATTATCTTGGATATATTCTAGGTGCCACTTAGTGATACAGCAAAAGATAATATGAGCCCTGATCTTTAGCAACTCATGACTTAAAGGGCATAGTGTGACTTACATGGAGTTTGGAGAATTATGATTATTTGCATAGAATATTGAGGCTTATTGAATTTGATGTATTACAGTTACCTCTATCATTGGAAATCCAACCTTTCTTGATAAAATCCTGCTACCCTGATGTTTTGAAAGGTAATTCTTAAAACATGTAATATTTAGCATGAAATCATTTTACTTCCATGGATGAAATAAATTAGGTGGAATAAGTAGAAAGTGGTATGTTTTCTTCTGCTAGAATTCTTGCCTTCAGTAACAAAGAGAAGAGAGCTAACAATAAAGATTTACTAAGAATCAGTTATTCTACTAGGCTCTTTACACACATTAGTGCTTTTAATTCTAATAGGAATCTAATAATCAAAACATATTAATAAATTTTATACAATGGGTAAAATGTGGCTCAGGATAACTGAACAAATTTCTACAAATAAAATAGCTAGTAGATGGAGCAGAGTCAAATTTGAAATCATGTCTATTTGACTTCAAAATCCATACTTTTTAAATTGCATCCTAAGAAGAATATCTTCCTAGAACTAGACAATAGGAATTAAAACCCTGGGTAATCCTAAAATTACCCTCCATAAATGTAATAAAATTTTATTGGCATTTTTTCCATGATACTCTACTCTGACTACTCCAGTATACTCATACGGGGATATTATTCGCTTACATATTCTTGATGTATATTTTCTTCATTTTCTGTAAATTTTCCACTGAGTGGGTCTAAGAAGCAAGTCTGCTTAGGCTGTTACTGCGTCCCTATTGACTTACATTAAAAGATGACACCCTCAATACAGTATACTTATTTAATAGAATACAAAAGGACTGTAAAGAGGGATAATTTTTTTTTGAATCACTCATTTACCTTGTTTTTATAGAAATCTAATGATTATCACTAGTCATTTGAATTGTAGATTATTTTATGTTGGAATATTTCTTCATTTCTTTTATTTAAGCCAGTAATATGATGTTTTAAAAATATAAATTGAATAGCATCTGTTTATTATTATTCTGAATTTTATAATTTACCATGTTTACCATAAAATATTGAGGAATTTAATGTTACTCTCTGTGTATAATATCTGATTTTACGAGTATTATAGTGGAAAAAATGCATTAAGCACCTACTTCTAGGTGTTGTTGAAGGCTAGGAGATCTCTGTTACACTGTGGCTTTGATGTTACATCTATAGTTCTTTTTATTTTTAACACCTTTATTGGAGTATAATTGCTTTACAATGGTGTGTTAGTTTCTGCTTTATAACAAAGTGAATCAGCTATACTTATACATATATCCCCATATCTCCTCCCCCTTGCATCTCCCTCCCACCCTCCCTATCCCACCCCTCTGGGTGGTCGTACAGCACCGAGCTGATCTCCCTGTGCTATATGGCTGCTTCCCACTAGCTATCTATTTTACATTTGGTAGTGTATATATGTCCATGCCACTCTCTCACTTCGTCCCTGCTTACCCTTCCCCCTCCCCATATCCTCAGGTCCCTTCTCTAGTAGGTCTGCATCTCTATTCCTGTCTTGCCCTTAGGTTCTTCATGACCAATTTTTTTTTCTTTTTGTAGATTCCATATATATGCGTTAGCATATGGTATTTGTTTTTCTCTTTCTGACTTACTTCACTCTGTATGACAGACTCTAGGTCCATCAACCTCACTACAAATAACTCAATTTCGTTTCTTTTTATGGCTGAGTAATATTCCATTGTATATATGTGCCACATCTTCTTTATCCATTCATCTGTTGATGGACACTTAGGTTGCTTCCATGTCCTGGCTATTGTAAATAGAGCTGCAATGATCATTGTGGTACATGACTCTTTTTCAATTATTGTTTTTTCAGGGTATATACCCAGTAGTGAGATTGCTGGGTCTTACAGTAGTTCTATTTTTAGATTTTTACGAACCTCCATACTGTTCTCCATAGTGGCTGTATAAATTTACATTCCCACCAACAGTGCAAGAGGGTACCCTTTTCTCCACTCCCTCTCCAGCATTTATTATTTGTGGATTTTTTGATGATGGCCATTCTGACTGGTGTGAGATGGTATCTCATTGCAGTTTTGATTTGCATTTCTCTAATGATTAATGATGTTGAGCATTCTTTCATGTGTTTGTTGGCAATCTGTATATCTTCTTTGGAGAAATGTCTATTTAGGTCTTCTGCCCATTTTTGGATTGGCTTGTTTGTTTTTTTGATATTGAGCTGCATGAGCTGCTTGTAAATTTTGGAGATTAATCCTTTGTCAATTGCTTCATTTGAAAATATTTTCTCTCATTCTGAGGGTTGTCTTCTCATCTTGTTTATGGTTTCCTTTGCTATGAAAAATCTTTTAAGTTTCATTAGGTCCCATTTGTTTATTTTTGTTTTTATTTCCATTTCTCTAGGAGGTGGGTCAAAAAGGATCTTGCTGGGATTTATGTCAAAGAGTGTTCTCCCTAGGTTTTCCTCTAAGAGTTTGATAATGTCTGGCCTTACATTTAGGTCTTTAATCCATTTTCAGTTTATTTTTCTGTATGGTGTTCTAGTTTCATTCTTTTCCAGGTAGCTGTCCAGTTTTCCCAACACCACTTATTGAAGAGGCTGTCTTTCCTCCACTGTATATTCTTGCCTCCTTTATCAAAGATAAGGGGACCGTATGTGTGAGGGTTTATCTCTGGGCTTTCTATCCTGTTCCATTGATCTATATTTCTTTTTTTGTGCCAGTACCATACTGTCTTCATTACTGTAGCTTTGTAGTATAGTCTGAAGTCAGGGAGCCTGATTCCTCCAGCTCCGTTTTTCATTCTCAAGTTTGCTTTGGCTCTTCGGGGTCTTTTGTGTTTCCATTACAAATTGTAAAGTTGTGTAGGAATGCAAGAGATTCTGTACATTAATTTTGTATCCTGCTACTTTACCAAATTCATTGACTAGCTCTAGTAGTTTTCTTGTAGCATCTTTAGGATTCTCTATGTATAGTATCATGTCATCTGCAAACAGTGACAGCTTTACTTCTTCTTTTCCAATTTGGATTCCTTTTATTTCCTTTTCTTCTCTGATTGCTGTGGCTAAAACTTCCAAAACTATGTTGAATAAGAGTGGTGAGAGTGGGCAACCTTGTCTTTTTCCTGATCTTAGTGGAAATGCTTTCAGTTTTTCACCATTGAGGATGATGTTGGCTGTGGGTTTGTCATATCCCTTTTTTTCTTGATGAGTCTGGCTAATGGTTTATCAACGTTTTTTTATCTTCTCAGAGAACCATCTTTTAGTTTTATTGATATTTCTATCATTTCCTTAATTTCTTTTTCATTTATTTCTGATCTGATCTTTATGATTTCTTTCCTTCTGCTAACTCTGGGGGTTTTTTGTTCTTCTTTCTCTAATTGCTTTAGGTGTAAGGTTAGGTTGTTTATTTCAGATGTTTCTTGTTTCTTAAGGTAGGATTGTATTGCTATAAACTTCCCTCTTAGAACTGCTTTTGCGGCATCCCATAGGTTTTGGGTCGTCGTGTTTTCATTGTCGTTTGTTTCTTGGTATCTTTTGATTTCCTCTTTGATTTCTTCAGTGATTTCTTGGTTATTAAGTAGTGTATTGTTTGGCCTCCATGTGTTTGTGTTTTTTACAGATTTTTTTCTCTAATTGAGATCTAGTCTCATAGTGTTGTGGTCAGAAAAGATAGTTGATAGGATTTCAATTTTCTTAAATTTACCAAGGCTTGATTTTTTTTTTTTTCTCGGTACGTGGGCCTCTCACTGTTGTGGCCTCTCCCATTGCGGAGCACAGGCTCTGAACGCACAGGCTCAGTGGCCATAGCTCACGGGCCCAGCCGCTCCATGGCATGTGGGATATTTCCAGACCGGGTCACGAACCCGGGTCCCCTGCATCGGCAGGCAGACTCTCAACCACTGTGCCACTGGGGAAGCCCCCCATGGCTTGATTTGTGACCAAAGATACGATCTATCATGGAGAAAGTTCCATGAGCACTTGAGAAAAATGTGTATTCTGTTGTTTTTGGATGGAATGTCCTATAAATATCAGTTAAGTCCATCTTGTTTAATGTATCATTTAAAGCTTGTGTTTCCTTATTTATTTTCATTTTGGATGATCTGTCCATGGGTGAAATTGGGGTGTTAAAGTCCCCTACTATGATTGTGTTACTGTCGATTTCCCCTTTTATGGCTGTTAGCATTTGCCTTATGTATTGAGGTGCTCCTATGTTGGGTGCATAAATATTTAGAATTGTTATATTTTCTTCTTGGATTGATCCCTTGATCATTATGTAGTGTCCTTCTTTGTCTCTTGTAACAGTCTTTGTTTTAAAGTCTATTTTTTCTGGTATGAGAATTGCTACTCCAGCTTTCTTTTGATTTCCATTTGCATGGAATATCTTTTTCCATCCCCTCACTTTCAGTCTGTATGTGTCCCTAGGTCTGAAGTGGGTCTCTTGTAGACAGCATATATATGGGTCTTGTTTTTGTATCCATTCAGCCTGTCTATGTCTTTTGGTTGGAGCATTTAATCCATTTACATTTAAGGTAATTATCGATATGTATGTCCCTATTACCATTTTCTTAATTGTTTGGGGTTTGTTATTGTAGGTCTTTTCCTTCTCTTGTGTTTCTTGCCTGGAGAAGTTCCTTTAGAATTTGTTGTAAAGCTGGTTTGGTGGTGCTGAATTCTTTTAGCTTTTGGTTGTCTGTAAAGATTTTAATTTCTCCGTTGAATCTGAATGAGATCCTTGCTGCGTAGAGTAATCTTGGTTGTAGGTTTTTCTCCTTCATCACTTTAAATATGTCCTGCCAGTCCCTTCTGGCTTGCAGAGTTTCTGCTGAAAGATCAGCTGTTAACCTTATGGGGGTTCCCTTGTGTGTCATTTGTTGTTTTTCCCTTGCTGCTTTTAATATTTTTTCTTCGTATTTAATTTTTGACAGTTTGATTAATATGTGTCTTGGCGTGTTTCTCCTTGCATTTATCCTTATGGGACTCTCTGTGCTTCCTGGATTTGATTAACTATTTCCTTTCCCATATTAGGGAAGTTTCCAACTATAATCTCTTCAAATATTTTCTCAGTCCCTTTCTTTTTCTCTTCTTCTTCTGGGACCCCTATAATTTGAATGTTGGTGCATTTAATGTTGTCCCAGAGGTCTCTGAGACTGTCCTCAATTCTTTTCATTCTTTTTTCTTTATTCTGGTCTGTAGTAGTTATTTCCACTACTTTATCTTGCCGGTCACTTATGTGTTGTTCTGCCTCAGTTATTCTGCTATTGATCCCTTCTAGAGAATTTTTAATTTCATTTATTGTGTTGTTTATCACTGTTTGTTTGCTCTTTAGTTCTTCTAGGTCCTTGTTAAACATTTCTTGTATTCTCTCCATTCTATATCCAAGATTTTGGATCATCTTTACTATCTTTATTCCGAATTCTTTTTTAGGTAGGCTGCCTATTTTCTCTTCATTTTTTTGTTCTGGTGGGGTTTTCCCTTGCTCCTTCATCTGCTGTGTTTTTCTCTGTCTTCTCGTATTGCTTATCTTACTGTGTTTGGGGTCTCCTTTTCGCAGGCTGCAGGTTCATAGTTCCCGTTGTTTTTGGTGTCTGTCCCCAGTGGCTAAGGTTGGTTCAGTGGGTTGTGTAGGGTTCCCGGGGTGGGGGGGGACTAGTGCCTGTGTTCTGGTAGATGAGGCTGGATCTTGTCTTTCTCGTGGTCAGGTCCATGTCTGGTGGTGTGTTTTGGGGTGTCTGTGGCCTTATGATGATTTTAGGCAGCCTCTGTGCTAAAGGATGGGAGTTGTTTTCCTGTCTTGCTAGTTGTTTGGAGTAAGGTGTCCAGTACTGTATTGAGTTGAGTGGAGCTGGGGCTTGGCGTTGAGATGGAGATCTCTGGGAGATTTTCACCTTTTGATATTACATGGAGCTGGGAGTTCTCTTATGGACCAGTGTCCTGAACCTGGCTCTCCCACCTCAGAGGCACAGCTCTGAAGCCTGGCTGGATCACCAAGAGCCTGTCATCCACACGGCTCAGAATAAAAGAGAGAAGAAAAAAGAAAGAAGGAAAGAAGATAAAATAAAATAAACTTATTAAAATGAAAAATAATTATTTAAAAAAATTTTAAGTAATAAAAATATTTAAAAAAAGAAAGAAGAGAGCAACCAAACCAAAAAAGAAATCAACCAATGATAACAAATGCTAAAAACTATACTTAAAGAAAAAACAAAAACAGGAAAAACAAAAAAAACGGACAGACAGAACCCTAGGACAAATGGTAAAAGCAAAGCTATACAGACAAAATCACACAGAAGCATACACATACACACTTATAAAAAGAGAAAAGGTGGGGGGGGGATGTATATATCATTGCTGCCAAAATCCAACTCCTCAATTTTGGATGATTCGTTGTCTGTTCAGGTATTCCACAGGTGCAGGGTACATCAAGTTGATTGTGGAGATTTAATCCACTGCTCCTGAGGCTGCTGGAAGAGATTTCCCTTTCTCTTCTTTGTTCGCAGAGCTCCCGGGGTTCAGCTTTGGATTTCGACCTGCCTCTGCGTGTAGGTCGCCTGAGGGCGTCTATTCTTAGCTCAGACATGATGGGGTTAAAGGAGCAGCAGATTCGTGGGCTCTGGCTCACTCAGGCAGTGGGCGGGGAGGGGTACGGAGTTCGGGGCAAGCCTGCGGCCGCAGAGACCAACATGACCTTGCACCATCCTGAGGCGCGCCGTGTGTTCTCCCAGGGTTGTTGTCCCTGGATCACGGGACCATGGCAGTGGCAGGCTCTACAGGCTCCCGGGAGGGGAGGTGTGGATAGTGACCTGTGCTTGCACACAGGCTTCTTGGTGACGGCAGCAGCAGCCTTAGCGTCTCATGCCCGTCTCTGGGGTCCGCGCTATTAGCCATGGCTTGCGCCCGTCTCTGGAGCTCCTTTAAGTGGCGCTCTTAATCCCCTGTCCTCGCGCACCAGGAAAACAAAGAGGCAAGAAAAAGTCTCTTGCCTCTTCGGCAGTTCCAGACCTTTTCCCGGACTCCCTCCCGGCTAGCTGTGGCGCACTAGCCCCCTTCAGGCTGTGTTCATGCAGCCAACCCCAGTCCTCTCCCTGGGATCCGACCGAAGCCCGGGCCTCAGCTCCCAGCCCCTGCGCATCCTGACGGGTGAGCAGACAAGCCTCTCGGGCTGGTGAGTACTGGTCGGCACCAATCCTCTGCAAGAATCTCTCTGTTTTGCCCTCCGCACCCCTGTTGCTGCGCTCTCCTCTGTGGCTCTGAAGCTTCCCCCTCCTCCTCACCACCCGCAGTCTCTGCCCGAAAAGGAGGTTCCTAGTGTGTGAAAACCTTTCCCCCTTCACAGCTCCCTCCCACTGGTGCAGGTCCCATCCCTATTCTTTTGTCTCTGTTTTTTCTTTTTTCTTTTGTCCTACCCAGTTACGTAGGGAGTTTCTTGCCTTTGGGGAGGTCTGAGGTATTCTACCGGCATTCAGTAGGTGTTCTGTAGGAGTTGTTCCACATGTAGATGTATTTCTGATGTATTTGTGGGGAGGAAGGTGATCTCCATGTCTTACTCTTCCGCCATCTTGAAGCTCCCTCCTATGGATTATTTAATTTCTCCATTTTAATTGACTAAAGGCGAATGTTTCCGACTGGCTCCCAGGTGTCAGCCTGCTGCATGCTCTTCTCAGTAGTACAGTATCTTTATTTCAAGCCCAGGATGTCTGGAAGCAAGCATAAAAGCAGCGGTGATATAGCTGGTACTGCTAAGAAGCGCCAAGCGATAATGTTGGAAAGAAAAGTGAAAGTAATTGAGAGAGTGGAGCGAGGCGAAAGGATGGAATTGGAGGCCCAGAGAAAGGATGAAAAGAGACAAGAAGAAGAAGAAGTAGCTGAAGAACCGAAGAGATTCACGACGCAGGAAATGGCATGGAGATTTTCTTCATTTGAGGAGGCACTGTTAGTTTTTGAGGTACAGGACCCACATGTAGAACAGTACACGAAGGTTGGAGCAGCCATTTGGGATGCAATCCAGTGCTACCGTCTCATCTATGATGAGAAAAGAAAGAGCTATTACCCAGACATCACTGGATCATTTTTTCAAGAGAATAGATAGAACTGAATCCAGCAAGGAACCAGAACCTGTGCCATCAACGTCAGGTGTGAGTGCAATTGCAGCCTGCCCTCCATCCCCTATTGCTGACGATCCTTCAGCTCTACCATCTCCCACCTCCTCTCCCTCCTCCAGTCAGTAACTCTTCTTGCCGGTTCACTAGATGCCAGCTCCTGTATGCCAGCTGTTGTACTGTACACTGTACTTTTCAAGGTACTGTACTGTAGGATTAAAAATGTTTTCTTTATTTATTGTGTTTGATTTTTATGTATTATTTGTGTAAAAAGTACATAAACCTATTACAGTACAGTACTATATA
The DNA here is from genome assembly GCF_937001465.1 of Orcinus orca. Taxonomy (NCBI): domain Eukaryota; kingdom Metazoa; phylum Chordata; class Mammalia; order Artiodactyla; family Delphinidae; genus Orcinus; species Orcinus orca. Next base: position 49,261,255 of record NC_064564.1, on the reverse strand, counting down.
GCTGATTGTGTTAGTTGGGTACCTAGGCTTAGTTTGTTGGACTTACAAACAAATTAGGTATACAAAGGTGCTCTCAGAATGGAGCTTGTTCATATGTAGGGGACTTACTGTATCAGGAAATTTATTTCAGTGCTGTTATTATTGCAAAAATTTGAAAAAAGAAGTAAATTCCCCCAGTAGAGAATGAATAGATAAATTATCATACAGATAGTATATTTTGCTGTAATTAAAAATAATGTTTTAAACATTTTAATAACATGAGAAATTGTTAACCATTTTATATTGAATAAAAAATGCCAGACATAAAATATGCATCAGGATTTTTAAATTATATAATATTATATATGTGTACTTACTTTTTATTTATTTCTGAAAGATAATATAAATGTGAACAAAATGTTAATGGAATTTTCCATGGTTAATAGAATCATAGTGGGTATATATTATTCTTTATACATTTCAACACTTTTTTCTAAAAAGAGTATGCATTACTTTTGTAATTAGAAATATTGGTAATTAACATTAACCATTTTTATATAATTACCATATTAAAATTTTTTTATAATACGTTATATAAAGACTTTAATTCTTTACATTGAAAATACTTTGAGAAGATTTATGGTATAGCAACCAGGCTCATTGTGAATATCTAAAATCTAAATAAACCCCTTTACCTTTTTTTTTTTTTTTTTTGATATAGCAGGGGTCCCCAATCCCTGGGCCATGGACCGGTACTGGTCTGTGGCCTGTTAGGAACCAGGCCGCACAGCAGGAGGTGAGCAACGGGTGAGGGGTGAGCTAGCGAAGCTTCATCTGTATTTACAGCCGCTCCCCATCACTCACATTACTGCCTGAGCTCCTCCTCCTGTCAGATCAGAGGCAACATTATATTCTCATAGGAGCTCGAACCCTACTGTGAACTGCGCGTGCAAGGGGTCTAGGTTACATGCTCCTTATGAGAATCTAATGCCTGATGATCTGAGGTGGAGCTGAGGTGGTGATGCTAGCGCTGGGGAGCGGCTGCAAATACAGGTTATTATTAGCAGAGAGGTTTGACTGCACAGACACCATAATAAACCAACTGCTTGCAGACTCATATCAAAACCCTATCAGTGAGTGGCAAGTGACAATTAAGCTGCATCTTATGGAGTAGAGTGGACATAAGCAACACACTTGGGGTGTCACTGTCTCACATCACCTCCAGATGGGACCATCTAGTTGCAGGAAAACAAGCTCAGGGCTCACACTGAGTCTGCATTATGGTGAGTTGTATAATTATTTCATTACATATTACAATGTAATAATAATAGAAATAAAGTGCACAATAAACGTAACACGCTTGAATCATCCTGAAACCATCCCCCGTCCCAGTTCATGGAAAAATTGTCTTCCACGAAACTGGTCCCTGGTGCCAAAAAGTTGGGGACCACTGTCATACAGCACTTAGCATGTCACAATTCTATATTTACTGGAGTCTGACAATTAGATTTCATTTTCATGATAGCTTATGTTTTGTTTCAGTAGAGTTAGGGTTTTTTTTTTTTTTTTTTGGTATTGCCACAATAGACCTAATTCATAGGTAGTACTTTTACTCTTTATTACTGGCTTTAGCTCTCTCTTACTTGATTCAGAAGGAAGTTGTGATCTTTGGCTAGTTTCTCAATCTGAGACACTGCAGCTCAAGTCCACTTAAACACTTCAACCTGCTTCTTGTCATCTAAACTGTGAGTTTTGATCATATTTAAGACAAGAAATTCTGTTTCTCGTTTATTTTTTTCAAACCCTTGCTTTGATGGACCAGACTTATTTGACATGAACTTTGAGTGACTTTTGTAAACCTTCATTTAGTCTATCTCTTCTCAGTTGTCTGTGAGTGCCTTTGGAGAATAGAAACAACCTAACTGTATTAAACCACCAAAAACACTAGTCTAGTTCAAGGACACCTTGTTTGATTACAGATATTCAAGTCAGTCTCTTTTCCTCTAGAGTGAAATAAAAAAAAATGTATTTATAGGCTTTAAGTGATTTGGTACAAAAGTTGTTTCCAGACGGTTTGATACCAGCCCCTTCCTTTAAGTTCTCAGTTCTTCAAAATATATTTGGGGAAATCCATCTAATGCATTGAACATATATTATATGTTGAAGCTTTGGCAGCAAAAGGTTGTTGACTTTTTCCCCCAATACTAATGCAGTATTTATCACTCTCCTGTATATTTGTCTCTATGCTGTGTATTACAGATACAAAGATGACAAAATAGCTCTAGCTTCAAGGAGTCATGTTCTGATGCAGGATACGGACACATACACTTATACTACTGATTCCTTAAGTACTGTGAACATAAAGGGATATATGCACAGGGTGTATGAGAAAAGGGAGGTACAAATCAAATCGGAACCCAGAAATTCATGTGTTATTTCAGAACGATTAAAAAATCCTTCCTTAGACCGTATTTTATGTTCATTTTCATCAACAGTAGGACAAGATTTATTCTTTTAGACACCATTATTCATTTAATTTCATTTCCAACATACAATACTTTCTTTTCGTCACCATCATTTAATAGTGAACTAGGTTCAAGAATGTGGGAAGTGAAGTTTGCATTGGTAAAAGATGGAAGAGATTTAATTTCCCTTAACATAATTACAATTGAACTCTGCCTCATGCTGCCTACTGTCTTTTATATTTATGGTAGTGATTGTTTTGTATATACATTTCAAACCAAAACTTTTCCCTTTGTTTGGGCTTTTGATTCTTTGACCACTTCAGTCTGCAGCTGGCATGTACTTAATCTTTTATTAAAATTTGCAGTGATTTTGGAGAATGGCATGGGCAAAATTTCTACCCCAGATTCAGGCAGAATATTTCTGCCTAACATTTCCCATGAAAGAGTAAATCATTTAGCCCTGGGAATTTTGCATTTAAAAGTCTAAGAAAAATTTTTCACATTACAAAATCACTTTGAATTTTAAAGTTATTCTGATTTGATAACAATATATATGGAATATCAGTTAGTTCACATGTTTGAAACTGCTAATTGAGTTTTCCTAGTTTTGGAAGCACATATACATCCTTATATAGAGATGATGATCAATAGTTATTTGAAGATGATGGTAATATTTTTCTAAGATTGTTTTATTTGTTATTAAATTACTAATCCAACCAATATGGAATTGGCAGGTTTTGGCACAATTTGGCCAGATGTTTCACCTTTTGGAAGTTCAATTTAAATGCTCTACTTGCGATTTCAAGCTGTTCTGTTTTCATGATTTCATTATAGGGATGTATATAGTTCTCACACATTCCAAATATCTTACCCTTATTACTTTATGCTTCCTTCTTTAGTAATCCAAACTATAGCATCTCATGCTCAGTATGTTTATTTCCAACTTCAGCTGTAATGTCTTCCTTTGTTCAGTTTAGAGAATAATTATCACCTGTAACCCACCACCTATGAGAACCTAGAATATTCAACACTAATGAGGTACTTAGAAAACTTTTCTTTAATTGTGATTTTATTTGTGACAGAGAAAAAGACTGGATCATAAATTTTTGTATTTCTAAAAGATAAAGTATGTGATGTTACTTGACACACAAATTACTAAGACATATTAGTATCTTCTATCCTCAATTATAGAAGAGATAAGAGTCAGTGGCATTGAAAGTAGTATATGCATACCTTTGGTGGAAGGAGGGTGAAAAGAGGTTCCATTGGTCACATTTATTTTTTATTATTACATTCTATTATGTTGTCTATTTTTGTATGTCTTAAATTACGTATATTTATATAGATTTATAATAATTTAATTTTCTTGATTGGTACATCAACAGAGTTTGGAATAACACTGGATTAGATTAGTTTTGCTCAAACATCAGTCCCTCACTCTTTCATGAATTTTGCTATATTTGACTAGCACTAAAGATAATTTTAATGCACTGCTGAAAAGGACACAGTGAAGGGCTTGGAAATTCAGAAAGTGAAAACCCATATTAGATAGACAATGGATAGACATATAAATGATAGATGGATTGGTGGGTGGATGAATGGGTAGATAGTTAGATAGATAGATCTAAATTACCTTTCTCAGAAGCTTTCAGCTGAACTTTATTTAATTAACACTTGGAACATTTATGGTCACCCTCAGTACCACACCAGTAATTCGTGTGTTCTATGTAAACTGGATTAGAATGCCCCTACCTTATTTTCTACTTGGTCCTAAAAAATGATGTAGCTGGATATGAATTATAGTAAGCTATTGACATTTGTATAATACATATTAAAATAAATACTTAACTATAAAAATAATATAATTTGAAGCCAATGCCATCTAAAAATATCCTCATCATTCACTCTCAGTACACATATTCCATTCCACACTCAGAGTAATTAACACTAAATGCCCATGTGGCTTGATGATCCCAGAGGCAGGTGTGTACAATGAACATGAGATGTGGCAGAGATCTTTCTCTTACTTCTGTCTACTAGCTTTAAGTCATTGAGCAAATGACTCACATTCTCTGAACTTCAGATTTCACTGCAAAGTGAAGATGGTAATGCTTACCCTGAAGGAGAGTAATGAGAATTTGACACCGTATAGGGGACTACCTCAGTGTTAGACACATAGTAGGTACTCAATAAATTAGAGCCACTAGCTGCTATAACTATTAGTGTCCTTGTGTTTGCATTTCCACTTGGTCAGAGTAACTTTTTAATATTGATGCCATGAATCCAACCTTACTTAATAAGCTTCCATGTGCTGTCCTATCTCCCCTCTGTGTTGAAAGCCTGGATTTATGACTGTGGCAAACCAGGAAATTAATTTCAGATTCAATTTTGCAATCTCCAATATTCCTTTCTTCAGGTATCTAAATGTTGATTTTCTACATCAATGTTCATATACCACATATGAGGAAATGATCTGGTATCTATCCCCAAAATTGTTGCTAGATCTCAGTGCTCACAGCTAATATTGAGTCCTCTCAGACTCATTTCTCCAAGTTTCTGAATTCCTTGAACTTCATCTAAGGTGGATACACATATCAGTCTTTCTCATTCCCCTTTCAAAATGAAATTTCCTTTCAGCCTTCTTCTCTGCCCAAAGCAGGAAACAACTCTCCTACTCCCCAGCAGTTCTCACTATTTTCACAATATTAGGAAGCACTGTCTGCAATTTGGAATCATTTTGGCTTATTATAAGGGCTCATACTGTACTTCATTAGCAGGGCTGCTATGAAATTATGAAACATTTTGGTGAAAATTATAAGATACTTAGACTTGTTTCTTGCTGAAAATATGCAAAGCCCTTCAGGGAAGATACAGACAGATAGTATTTAAGACATTTATTGTTTTCCTATGTATTTGTAAACAAATACTATAAATTAAGAGTTTCAGAATGTTCTTTAGGAAATCTAGTAGCAAATTAATATATGAACCCTCAAATTAAAGAAACTGTGATATCCATTTCCATCTTACCAGTCTTTTTCTTTCCTGTATTTAATGTTTTGAAAAGGTTTCAGAATTGATCCAAAATTGATTGTTGAAAAGCTCCAGAAAAGCAAAAGCAGCAGCCTCTTTTTTTTCCAGGTATAATTTTTGTAAGTCCTGTGTGCTCTATAATTAACACTACCAAAAATATTATTATTTCTCATGATATATAGCAATATTGCTTGTATCTACCCAGAAAATCTTAGGTAGCTCAAATCCACAGTCATCTAGAAGTGAATTGAATTATTCACTTATTTCCATTTAAAAGTCTAAAAATGTAATTTATATTCTTCGTGGGTTCTTTCTGAGGAAGGGCTGTGATTTTTGGAAGCTTACAGTTGCTACATTGAGGACTTTATTGGAGAAAGTGATAGCACATGAGCAACTATGTATTCATAGTATCTAGCTGCTTTGGCCATATATTACAAGCATCTAAGGCAAGAAATTATTTACTGGTTGTAATAGAGTTCAAACGGGATTCTCATGCAAATCAAGGAGGTATATTCTGAAAGTATAAATCATCTATATCCCTCCACTAGTTGATTTACACTGTTCCCTTCTACTTTGCCTAATGCTATTTCCCCTTATTCTCATAGCAGTCTGTCTTCTCATTCTGTTCTCTCATTTGCCAATTTTGTTTATAGAAAGGCAGAGAAAAGGTCCAAATGAGTTAGTTGTCTGATCACCAGAAAATGTTTCTAAGGGGTATGAAGTGGAAATAAAACACCTTTTAGAGCACACCTTTGAAGATATGTTATTGATAAGCAATTTTATTTTAGTACAAGACATTTAATTGTATTTTTTTAATTTTTATAACTTTTTATTATGAAAAATTTTAAGTATATACAAAGTTAACAGAACTGTATAATGAGCTCAATGTGACTATCACCAGCTTCAACTATTATTAACATTCTACCAATCCTATTTCATCTTTGCTTCCACCCACTCACTTCCCATTGTTGTTTGACTCTTTTGTTTTTTGCAGTTATTTTCTTTTAGGGGGGGATTTTTTTTTTTAATTTAAACAGAAAGTCACAAAAATTATAATCATCCTCATCAGTTCACTCAGTCCCATGTAATTAATTTTTTTTCATCTTGATCTTTTGTTAGCACTTTTATGAGTTCATCAGTTTTCCATTAGAGTTCTGAAAATGCTTATTCATTCAGTTCAGCAGTATAGTCAGTTACCAGAAACCTGTACTTGTCAGAGTCTTTTCCATGAATTCCTTGAAGGTGAAACCCTTTTATAGGAACACATTTGCAAAAGCATCAGAGTACACCCAGAACTGTCTGTAAATGACAAAAGACTTAAAAATGACCACAGTTAAAGATTTGATGAAAGTTCATAATAATGCAATTGACAAGGAAATTTAGTTATTTCTGAGATATACATTTTAAAGTAATAACTAGAATTATGACTTATAACATTATACCAGAACATACAAGATTTTTAGAAATTTCATGTAATGTCTGAAACATTTATATTAACATATTTCCATACAAATAACCCAAAGAAAGTTTAGTATTAGTTGTTTTGTTTCTTTGTTTGTTTGTTTGTTTATACTGCAGGTTCTTATTAGTCATCAATTTTATACACATCAGTGTATACATGTCAATCCCAATGGCCCAATTCAGCACACCACCATCCCCACCCCACTGCAGTTTTCCCCCCTTGGTGTCCATACGTCTGTTCTCTACATCTGTGTCTCAACTTCTGCCCTGCAAACCGGCTCATCTGTACCATTTTTCTAGGTTCCACATACATGCATTAATATACAATATTTGTTTTTCTCTTTCTGACTTACTTCACTCTGTATGACAGTCTCTAGATCCATCCACGTCTCAACAAATGACTCAATTTCATTCCTTTTTATGGCTGAGTAATATTCCATTGTGTATATATGTACCACAACTTCTTTATCCATTCGTCTGTTGATGGGCATTTAGGTTGCTTCCATGACCTGGCTATTGTAAATAGTGCTGCAATGAACATTGGGGTGCATGTGTCTTTTTGAATTATGGTTTTCTCTGGGTATATGCCCAGTAGTGGGATTGCTGGATCATATGGTAAATCTATTTTTAGTTTTTTAAGGAATCTCCTTACTGTTCTCCATAGTGGCTGTATCAATTTACCTTTCCACCAACAGTGCAAGAGGGTTCCCTTTTCTCCGCACCCTCTCCAGCATTTGTTGTTTGTAGATTTTCTGATGATGCCCATTCTAAGTGGTGTGAGGTGATACTTCACTGTAGTTTTGATTTGCATTTCTCTAATAATTAGTGATGTTGAGCAGCTTTTCATGTGCTTCTTGGCTATCTGTATGTCTTCTTTGGAGAAATGTCTATTTAGGTCTTCTGCCCATTTTTGGATTGGGTTGTTTCTTTAATATTGAGCTGCATGAGCTGTTTATATATTTTTGAGATTAATCCTTTGTCCATTGATTATTATTATTATTTTTTTTTTTTTGCAGTACACAGGCCTCTCACTGTTGTGGCCTCTCCCGTTGCGGAGCACAGGCTCCGGACGCACAGGTTTAGTGGCCATGGTTCACGGGCCCAGCCGCTCTGTGGCATGTGGGATCTTCCCGGACTGGGGCATGAACCCGTGTCCCCTGCATTGGCGGGCAGACTCTCAACCACTGCGCCACCAGGGAAGCCCTGTCCGTTGATTGTTTTGCAAATATTTTCTCCCATTCTGAGGGTTGTCTTTTCGTCTTATTTATGGTTCCCTTTGCCGTGCAAAAGCTTTGAAGTTTAATTAGTTCCCATTTGTTTATTTTTTTTTTTATTTCCATTACTCTAGGAGGTGGATCAAAAAAGATCTTGCTGTGATTTATGTCAAAGAGTGTTCTCCCAATCTGACATTCAAATTAATTTTCTCTGGTTGAAGTTGAACACAAATACAGGGAGAAAACATTCTATTTTAGTGAAAAAGGTTAAGGTAGTGAATCATATTGTTTTTCTGACTTTTACGAATAGGCATAGTCATTTTCCCCAGTATTCTCATAAGAATTGAAGTCATAAATTGAATTGCCCATTCTTTTTCTTTATCTCTCTCCTTTGCTGTATTTCCCTCATATTCTCATATTGACACAGATATACGTGTCAGAAATTGCTGGGAGTTTATGAAGAGGTATATTGACTGTGAAGATGCTCCTAAGGTCATGGACAATAGCCAGGTGTCCCTCTTAAAACTGGTTGCTGTTGAAGGATGAGCTCCACATTCTTTACAGACTGTCCATATGGGTAGTCCAGTGAAAATCATTTGTATTAAGTACCAGACATTTCAGTATGAAGAAGGAACAGTCTCATCTATTGAATAACTGTCCGTCTAGAGGGGGAGATAATTACAATATAGTTCTCTAAGTCTTTATTAAGTACAAAAATAAAGTTTTAAAAAATGGTTTAAAGAATGCAGTACTGAAAGCCTCTTCCAGGATGACATGAGTCCTTTCTTCATTTGTTTATACCCTGCTTTTGAATGTGAGTGACTTAATTTATTAAAAAATATTCCTGAGGTGAAATTTTTTAGCTTGCAGCAGAGCCTCCTAATTGCCTCAACTCCCAGTCCACACTTTTCTACTTTGTCCTTAAGTAACCAATAAAATGTTTTAAAAATACCCTGTAGAAACCATGATACATCATGCCAATGGATTGAGGAAGATGAATACACTTATTCCAGACTCAGAAGACCTAGACTATAACCCACTTTCCTCTGTTCTTCACAGGAACATAAAAGCACCTGGCGATACCACACTCATCGTCCCTCTTTGCCTCTCCTATGCAGAAAAATAATTATAGGTGCATTACATACGTTTTCCAGAAAACAGTTCCCTGGTACCTCCCTCTTTTTTTTTTACTCCTTTCCTGAAAAGCAAAATCAACTGCTTGAAGTTCACTCACATAAATAGAGAGAAGGGATATCCAGACAGTATCCAGAAAGTCCTGGAAATAGAAACTTGGTTTCTTCAGAGGGTATATATATATATTAAATTTATTTCATTAACTAATTTATTTTTGGCTGTGTTGAGTCTTCGTAGCTGCGTGCAGGCTTGCTTCTAGTTGCGGCGAGCAGGGCCTGCTCTCCATTGAAGTGCGCCAGCTTCTCATTACAGTGGCTTCTCTTGTTGCGGAGCACTGGCTCTAGGCACGTGGGCTTTAGTAGTTGTGGCTCGCGGGCTCTAGATCGCAGGCTCAGTAATTGTGGCGCATGGGCTTAGTTGCTCCACGGCGTGTCGGATCTTCCCAGACCAGGGCTCGAACCTGTGTCCCCTGCATCAGCAGGCGTATTCTTAACCACTGCACCACCAGGGAAGTCCCCCAGAGGGCATATTTGTTTCAGAAAGATGGAAAGCATTCATGATATAATTACCTGTAATACCGTAAGAACAAAAAGTGACTGCTTTGGCACCCAGTGCACACGTCCCAGAAAATAAAGCACCTTAATCTTCTGCACTTTATGAAGTTTGCCGACTCAGGTTGTCGAACTTGGGAGCTTAGAAGTACCCAGCTACTTTGAGTTAGTGGATTTGTCACCCAATAATGAAAATTCTGCTTGAAAAATAAAATTATACTCTACAAATGACTTTGAACAATAGTGATGAATAGTTTTTGAAGAGGAATCACAACTCCAGCTTCAAAAAATTGAGCTTGACTAAACCGTGCTGAAACAATATGCCTGAGACACAGCGGCAGAAGATGGCTCTTCCTATTGTGCGGAACTATTCATAGCTGACTCAGGACCAACAGGTGCATGAGATCACATCCAGGCATCTTGACATCTTGAGGAGATCCAAATTTAGCCTTCGGGCTCTTGAATTTTTCTGAAACAGGATACAACCTCTCATTTCTGAAATAAAATGGGGTGGAGAGAAGGGGGTGGAAATTTTAGAATTGTGAATATATTGAGTGAAGAGACTTAAAAATGATCTCAGGCATCCCCCTTATCTTATAGATTGTGAAAAAACAGAACCCAAATCAATGAGCCACACCAGTAAGTCAGGGACTAATCATTATATGGTCCATTCATTTAGTGAATATGTATTATGTGTCTGCTTTACGCCAGGCATTATTCTAGGTTCTGGAGATAAAGTAGTAAACAAAACAACATCTTTCTCTGACTGGACTTGCTTTGAGTGGGGAAAAGTGACAAACAAATACACAAGTAAATATATAGTATATATGAAAGTGATTAGTGCAATGAAGAAAAATAAAGTGGCAGATAGGGAAGAGGGAGATAAGGAGGTAGGGGAAAGTTATTTTCTTCAGTGTCTTCAGGGACGGCCTCAGTAACATTTAAGTGAAAACTGAAAGAAGTGAAGAAGTGGGCCGTGTAATTATCTTCTCATTTCTTTTTCAACACTTTCCCAGCAAACCACGCTATTTTTTGATTGCTTACAACCATTAGAATCTTCAATTCTATGGAACTAATGCAGACTTTGTATCATTGACAGTGTGACCATAGAGGAGACCACCTTTCTTCAGTCCAAGGTGCTCCAGAAGTAGCTCTCCTGCAGAGACCGTACTCCTAATCACCTGAACTAACGAACCTCACTAGGTCTTCATTCTCCGTGATATCCCCATCACCGTAGATCTCACCTTTTATGAAATGCTTTTCTATCTTGGATATTGAGAAACTACGCAATTCAGATTTTCCTAATGACTCCAGGGCATGCTCTCTTTTGCTCTCTTCTTCACCAATTCCCTGACTTCATTTGGCCCATCAGTGCAAATTATCTCATAATATTCTGTGACCCACCTCTCTTCTTTCTCTACCATCCTCTGTACTGGCTGAAATTCAAGCTTTGTGACTAGATTGCATGGGTTTGAAACCCTGACTCTGACACTTCCCAGCTAAGTGATTTTGTGGAATTTACTTAACCTTTTGTTCCTCCCTTCCCTTGTCTGTTAAATAAGCACAATAATAATATCTACCTTCCAGGGTTGTTGTGTGGATTAAATGAGTTAATTTATGCGAAGCATTTAGGACAATCCCTGGCATACAAAATGTGCTCAATGTGTGTTAGCCATTATTATTAGTCCTTAAATGTCACCTCTTGTAGATTACAGATTTTTAAATTAACATTTCAAGTTCTCAATTCTGTTCTAAGATTTATCTTCATATTTCCCAATTTATGTTGAGAATGTCTTCCTAGATCAAAACCAGTACCTCAAATTACCAAACTTCACTATTTATTCTTCTCCAAATTACTCCTGTCTTGTTTCCTGGACCATCATATCATTCCTCTTCTTATACTGTTCTCTACATACAGAGAAAAGAAGTGTAAGTCAGAATATGCTAAGAAAAACAATCCTAAATGGGGGGTTTTTTCTTCAGAATTGCCTCATTTATTTTTAAATAAAATTTAAAACCTAATACCTAAATAGATAATTATTAATAATGTTTTATACTAAAATGAATATCCTAAAACTCGATCTAGAAGCAGGATGTGACAAATGAAATGTTGGGTTATAGGTCAAGTAAGGAAAGGCAGTACACAACTTTTATTTCGCCTTTTCTTTTCCCTTTTCCTTTGCTTAATATTTCTGTTTTGGTTCACTCAGTTATGGTTGCTAAGGTGAATGAACATCTTCGTTTTTGTAAATCAATATTTATAAGTCTACATACATATGTGTACATATCTATAAAATGAAGAAAAATGTATTTACCAGGAAATCTCAAGAATTTCTGGTAATAATAACTTTCAGAGTGAGAAAATGGTACACTTCCTGGTACAGGTGCTATGAAGTTGCTGGGACCCCAACCATCATCAAAGCAACCTGCATGGCTCATGAGTGGCCGCAGATATCCTAGAAGCCACTTCCAGCCAGGAAGCACATAAAAGATCAGAGGAAACAAAAGGAAGTGAGAAAAAGAGGGATATATTTTTCATGGTTGCCTGTGAAATATGAGAACCCAGAATGTGTGCCTGCTCAGAACTGTGTGTGTGTGTAAGAACTGTGTGTGTGTGTGTGTGTGTGTGTGTAAGAACTGTGTGATGTGTGTAAGACCCTGCACTGGCCTCTTTAGGAATAGGTACCTATAATTACAGTCATGTTATATAGGGTTCTAGATGGGATTTGTGATTTCTTCAAGAGAAACTGCATGAAAAAACTGAACCATGTATAACATACATAAACAGAAGTTATTAGAATTTAACCCCTTAAAAATTTTATTCTCTACTCTTACGGCTTGAGATGAATGTATAATAACTAGTGGTATGAAGTCCCCTGTAACCAATGTTTACTAAAATCCTAGTCAAGAAATCAGTATCCAAACACATACGGGTAAATATAAACTATGTGACTGACAAGTCTCTTACAGTTCTGATTCTATACTGACCAGACTCAACTTCAAAATCAGTGACATTGAATACAGGAAGAGATGTATTTACCGGATGCTACAGGTACGTTTCAAAATTAGGCTTCTACTTAAAGACAAGTAGATGAATCAGAGAAATGTATAGGGTCAGCAAAACGACTAACATTAACCTGAGTCCCATTTCCTTTCTTCCTTCCAACTTTTGCTAATGTGTCTGCTCCCTATTCTGCAGATGCTGTCCGTTAGAAATAAGACTTCTACACTCATCATCGATGATGTGACTGCCACAGAGAAAATCCAGGCCAGTTACAATGCATGGTACAAAGCTATCTAAAACACAAGTGTAGGCGTTTCAGCTTGGGTCTTATCTCATTTGAAATTGAAATATGTTTGCAGTGCTTGAATGTGGGAAGATTAATTATCACCTCTGTTTCAAAATAAGCAGCAGTAGAAACCCATCACATGAAAATGTGGAAGTGACATTGTTGACAGCTAAAAAGAGAGGTTTTCAGCTGGAAAAGTGTGCAAACAGAAACAAATACATTCATATTTCTCATCTGCAGTCAAACAAAAAACGTGCTTGATACTGGTGAGCTTGCCTCAGAAAGCCAGGGCCCCATTTTAGTTAGCACACTAAATGCAGCAAGATGAACCATGGAGTTTTGCCTCCCAGTTATGTCAATGATCTTACATTTCCAAAGTCAGGCAGCTCTCATTTTTGTTTTTCCCCACTAAGAGAGGGGAAAACCTGCAAAGGCTCACCACTGACTAACAATGTGGCCTTAGGCAAAGCAATTGAGCTCTCTAAGCCTCAGTTCCCCTGTCTATAAAATGGACATACTAAGTACATGCTTAACTCATAGAGTGGATGTGAGTCTATCGTGTATTGGTACAAACAATTAGGATAATATCTGGCATGCAGTAAGAGCTCAATAATTGTTAGCTACTGCAGTTATTCCACTACCTTAATACAACGAAAACAAAAATTCTTCCTTCCTGTCTGAATGCAGCTCTATCTCAAGTAGTAAAGGTATTATCCTTTCTTCTTAAACTTCATTGATTATAGGAGATCATTTTGATGCTTCATTCTGGAAAGATACTTCTTTTTGTTTTGTTTTAAATGTCATGTCAGGACGCCCATAGTTAATATCAGTTCTTTAAGAAAAGTCTCTTGGGTCATTTGAGCACTGGCATTGTGAAGCCCAGGTCCCCTTACGGATCTCTTTTGTTAATAGGAAAGTTTGAAGTTAGTAAGTCTGCTGTCTGTACCATTAAGATAAAAATATGAAAATAGTATAAATTCAAATCATTTGGCTCCCTCCCCCATCTATTTCTTTCAATTTACGTTGCACAATGACATAAAGTACCACCTTTGGAGGTGAGCCTGCCTCGTGGTTAATCATCCCCATACGTGCTAAAATACCCCACACTATAATTTAACGTGAAGAACAGCTCCGGGTTGTGTTGAAACTGTCATGACTCACAGAAATCTACTAATTTTGTCCTATTCACCTTCATTCTACAACTTTGCAAGAATTTCTGCCAACATCGGCGGGGGTGGAGAGAGTGGGGGAAAAAAAAAAGAAAAAAAGAAGCTCTTTGTAAAATGGCACCTCGAGTCTATCCCATTGATAGTGTCTTCCTGAATCCCCAGGCAAGCTCTTTCCGAGCTACTCTAAGCCCTCCAGAGACAATTTCTCTTACGAAAGTGAAGCTTCCTTCTATCAGGCTCTCACATCTCCAACAACGGTAATCATTCCTGAAGCTGGAAATGTTGTCTGCTCTCTTGATGTTGCTGGTGCTACAAGATGCAAACGAAGCCAGCTTGATTGTTTTAGGTCTGGATGAGTCTGGAGAGTATAGAGAAACATTTTAAAAGACTTATTTTGACTATCAAAGTGAGTCGATGTGACAGCAGTCGTCAGGGGAAAAAGGTGCACCACGCAAACACACGAACATCCCACAGCAACCAGCTCCAGCTACTTTGCAGTAGCACATTAGAGGAGAAACTGCTTTCCTGAACATCAGTGAGAAAGAGGGCAGTTCTCCAAGTTACTTAGGAAAAGATACAACCACAGAGTGGCATCCAGGATGACACAGAGGTCAAAGGGGTTTGGAAATAAACTCTTAAAGCACATAATCTCATTGCAAGGAGGGTAATTTGGGTTAGGAAATTGGGGAATAACAAAGTGACATATAACAAAATAAAAGTAAAAGCGAAATTAATGACTAGTTATGGTAACATTTACTTGCTGAAAGCAGTTTGAGAGTTCAGCTCAACCACCTAAATATCTGAGTTTGTGAATGGAAAGCTATCTCGACGATTATGGTTATATTATGAGGTGCATTCTTAGATTTGTCATTCAGGTAAGAAAACTCCCATTAACCTGGCATGGCAACTGCATGACTCCTCACTAAAATGCATTAAATTAAAGATGGACTTTTGCTATTCCTTCCAAATAATCAAATTTCTATTTAATCAGTTAGAAATGTCATATGATTGCCATTTTCCAAGAGAAATTAAATCTGCCAGCATTTATCTCAGCAAAATATTGATGTCTACCTAAACACAATTTGCATTTATCAGCTCTTTTTGTTAGAAAATAGAGCAAAATATATCTACTCACTTTGGCACAAACAAGTATTATTTGGAAATAATCATCCTCAATATGTTTCCAAGAGGTAGACACACTTGCTTGCTGTGTGATACGAAAACAAAATGGGGTAATTTCTTCCTATTACTTACAAAAGAGTTGTACAGAATTCTCTTTCAGATCATCTGGAGAGACTATATGAAATCGTATTTAAAAATACTTCTAAAAGTATTCAGAATACTTTTTTTCTGTATGTTTGTGGAAATTTCTTGCCTCTTAGTAGTTAGATTCCTACATCAGGCAACAAAACATATTTCAGATTTATTATAGAGATAAATACCTTAAAAGGTCATAAAGGTAACAAAAGTATAGTAGACATTCATCTTGTTTGAGAAGCATTCTTATGATTTTTAAGGCACGTGCTCAGAAGCTTCTATCAAGAATATAGACTTCTCATAGGAAAGCCTGGACTTCTTACCCACCTTGGGGTAACAGCTGGCCTGAGACCTGACCCTCTCCTCAATACTGGGAGGACAAGTTCAGTCAGGCCTGCAATGAAGTCCCTGATCCAGAATTCCAAACAAAAGAAAATTTGTCCTGAGATATTTTAGACAGAGTAGGCCTAATCCTATAGTCTTGATTTAGCTCTGTTCTCTTCATGAATATGTATTCCTAGCATGACCTTCCTTATTATTTCACTTAGAGAGCCTGAATTCCAAGGTTAATTTTCTTCTCTCCAGGAATGCTCTTTAGGTATAGTAGACCCTTCTAGTGGTCAGGGCCGTTGTTGTCGGTAGGGGCAGAAATGTAACTTGAATTAGGCCAATAAAAAAGGCCTAATTGCCCCATGTACATTTTCCCTTTGATGGTTTTGTTTTCATTGCAATAAACTTAACCATGAGTACAGCTATACGTTGGGTTTTGTGAATCCTTGTAGCAGATCATCAAGGCCTCTAACTTCCTAGCCACTCCCCTCAAATTCAGTACAACTTGCCGAAATCTCTTGTATACCAGGCTATGGCCTATTTCCTGTCAGTTCTACACAGATCCCACATGCTCAGGGACTGTAAACCTGAATATACACCCAAAGTAGTGCTGGATTTAGAATAGCAGTTATTCTTTCTATGATAATTTGCCAGTAGAGTTAGTTACCTAGATAAAGAAAATATAACCATATATTCTATATATAAAAATTTCAGTCTATGTCCCTAGTTAAGTAAACACATTTGATTATTTTACATGTGTAATTGATGCCCCAAGTGTTTATGTCATATGCATATTTATAACACTTTTAGTCTAGAGAAGTTTTAAAATAGGCATAACCAAGGTGCCTGCCTGAACCATACCAAAAAAAAAAGAACCCAGAAACTTGTAGAATGCCTAATTTTTGAGCAATGCTCATTTATAGTGAAATTTCCAAAATAAAATAACTGTAAGGTCTATATCAAAGTTACTGGGTGAGATGACTGATGAATAGAATTCTGTGTATAACCAAGCATTTAATCATGGTAGAATAAAGATATTTTTAGTCATGCAAAGAATCAAAGGGAATTCCCAGGTGGTCCAGTGGTCAGGACTCTGTACTTTCACTGCCGAGGGCCTGGGTTCGATCCCTGGTTGGGGAACTAAGATCCCACAAGCCACGCAATGTGGCCAAAAAAAAAAATCAAAAATTTAACTTTCCTTTTACCCATCCTGTGGGCATGTGCTCACTAAAGTGAAAGAGTAAATATAGAAAGAGAAAAAAATGGGATCCACAAAAACAGGGCAAAAAACAGTGAAGAAAAAAAAAAAAAGGCAAAGGAAATTCCTAAAATGAAGAGGCCTAACAAACCATCAATCCAGTTGGAGCAGAAATATGGACAGCTCTGGAAGTGATATCTTACAGAAAAATATGGAACCTTTAGTTTGTTGATGTGTTTGTCCCCAATGAAAAGAATTCGTCTCTTCTGTCAAAGAGCTTGAGGAATATTTTATGATCTAGCCATTGAAAAGTTTCACAGGAGAAAGAAAGATCACTTTTAACTTATAGGAAGGTAAAGTTTTGCAAGAAATAAATGTATTTGTAGTTTACTATATAGTTTAATGCTGAATTATATTTACATAGTTTAATATTATTATGATAAATATTGATTGAACCAAAATTTTAGATATCATTATTTTGAGATTTGGAGGAAGAAGGGTTTGTGTATGTGTGTGTAGAAAGAGAGAGGGTGGTGTCATAAATGAGTCAATCCTAATTTTCCATAATAGAGTATCAATAAATTATGTCATTATGCCTAATATTATAAAATCAAAGTATTACAGTCTAATCATATTTATAGAATTGATCAATTAAATACATGAAGAAATATCTAAAAGTGATGAGATTGGTTTCAGAGTGGGTTGAAGATGGGAAGAGGAGGGAAAGAGGACCAGAGAACTCCATTTATTTATGATAAACCTGGGCTATACATATGTACGTGTATATACATATATATACACAAATATACATATGTACAAACATATTTTTGTACATGTGCATATAAACATATATAAATATAGGTGTATATTATATATTTTTAAAGAAATATTTGATTTTCGAAAACAAAAAAAACCTAAATGCATTATGTGATTATTTACTATAGAAAAATATATCATGAGAAAAAGCCCTAAGGAAAATAGAATTTAATAACAGATCCAAGCATAAGTAAGTTGGAAAGAGGAAAAACTATAGAGAAAGAATTTTTATGAAGAATATAATATTTAGGGCTTCCCTGGTGGCACAGTGGTTGAGAGTCCACCTGCCGATGCAGGGGACACAGGTTCGTGCCCTGGTCCGGGAAGATCCCACATGCCGCGGAGCGGCTAGGCCCGTGAGCCATGGCCGCTGAGCCTGCGCGTCCGGAGCCTGTGCTCCATAACGGGAGAGGCCACAACAGTGAGAGGCCCGCGTACCGCAAAAAATAAAAAAAAAAGAATATAATATTTTAAAAGATCTATGACTAATCTAATTTTAGTGTGATATAATTCATAACAAATTTGAATGTCTGGAGCAATATAGCATTCAAAACTGATCCCCATTTTTCTCATGTCTCTTAAAGCAAATAAAAGGATCCAAGTGCATAGCT
This sequence comes from Orcinus orca, assembly GCF_937001465.1. Taxonomy (NCBI): domain Eukaryota; kingdom Metazoa; phylum Chordata; class Mammalia; order Artiodactyla; family Delphinidae; genus Orcinus; species Orcinus orca. Next base: position 49,242,750 of record NC_064564.1, on the reverse strand, counting down.
TTTCACAAACCTTACAGAAATTCCCTTTCTACAATACGTGTCTTCTCTAGAATGTTAGATCACTTGATACTCACAGCCACTACACAGATCTTGTGCTCAGGATGATTCATTCCAAGGTCCTTGTCTTTGCCTCAGTATAACGGACACTAAATGACTCAAAATTCAGCCAGAAGTAGAAAACTAGTCGATTACAGCTCTTTCTATATGGTTCATTAAAATTTGGAAACCAAATAATTGGTTTGAAAGAAGCCAGCTTCCTCACTTGTGTCACTCAAGGCACAGTTGTGAATTTCCAGGTAGGCCATGATAGACAGCTCCTTGCAGGTCTTTGGCCCACATGCCCACCTCAATTGTAGCAGACAAAAGAATTGACCAAGATAAGGCAGAAATACGTATTTAAAAACAAAACATGTGACTTTGAATTAAAAGAAGAGGTGATAATTTAGAACGTTTAAATATTCTTCATAAAAATTCTTTCTCTATAGTTTTTCCTCTTTCCAAGAAGAGGTGATCATTTAAACAATGATTATAAACACTGCAGTTCAGTGGTGGGGGGAAAAAGTTAAGAAGCCATATTTCCCATTAATTCGTGGAGGTAGGCATAAGAAAATATATTATAATACCCAGGATTGAAATCAGGGTTAATCAGAAGGACCCGAGAACCAGGTACCTGCATTGTACCACTATACAGATTCTATTGCACCATAGGGACAGGTTTTCACATCCAGTTTAAGGGAATGGTACCCTCTGGAAGGATGGAGAGTAACTTTGAATGGACATACATGGAAGCATTATTTACAAATTTCCATGTTTCTGTAGTGGAAACCTAAATTTAGTCCCTCCTTTGAAGAAAAGGGGGTCTTGTGAAACTGGAAGAACAACTTCTTGTTTGGTCCAAATACAGTGAGAGTTTGAAGGCAAACACACCTGATTTGGAGTCACTAACTCCTTCCATGTTTCTGACACTATTGGGACTTTCTCCGGCATAGGGGGTCTTCTTCTATGGGCTCGATATTGTGGCTACAGCCTGAAATGTCTGTTGCCCAGTGCAGCTTGTTCAAATTTTGAGAATTTTTTTTCCTATAGTCTCAAGACTTTGCCTTAGTTTTCTTCATTTAAGGTTTTACACACAGTGGTTTAATGGCTATCTCTATTCCCCCAACCCCAACACACACACACACACACACACACACTAGTTTTTTGCAGTTAGCATCTTACATTGAACATGTTTAACACTTCCATATTTTTATTAATCTTAGTATGCTTAAAGATTAGCTCACATCCTCTAACATTGAGTGACTTATGAATAGATCACATATATGGATCCTCTATGTGATGAAACATGAGGGAGATAACTGTGTGAAGTTATACAACTTTATCACTGTAAGGATTCAAAACAACCTAAAAAGGATGAAACAATAAGTAAACTGTTACTGTCTTTTGGGGTTTTTGGGGGGGTTTGTTTGTTTGTTTAAACACATTTATTGGAGTATAATTGCTTTACAATGGTGTGTTAATTTCTGCTTTATAACATAGTGAATCAACTATATATTTACATATATCCCCATATCTCCTCCCTCTGCGTCTCCCTCTCACTCTCCCTATCCCAACCCTCTACATGGTCACAAAGCACTGAACTGATCTCCCTGTGTTATATGGCTACTTCCCACTAGCTATCTGTTTTACATTTGGTAGTGTATATATGTCAATGCCACTCTCTCACTTCGTCCAAGCTTACTCTTCCCCCTCCCCATGTCCTCAAGTCCATTCTCTACGTCTGTGTCTTTATTCCTGTCTTGCCCCTAGGTTCTTCAGAATTTTTTTTTTTTTAGATTCCATATATATGTGTTAGTATACGGTATTTGTTTTTCCTTTTCTGACTTACTTCACTCTTATGACAGACTCCAGGTCCATCACCTCACTACAAATAACTCAATTTCGTTTCATTTTATGGCTGAGAAATATTCCATTGTATATATATGCCACATCTTCTTTATCCATTCATCTGTCGATGGACACTTAAGACACTTCCATGTCCTGGCTATTGTAAATAGAGCTGCAATGAACATTGTGGTACATGACTCTTTTTGAATTATGGTTTTCTCAGGGTATATGCCCAGTAGTGGGATTGTTGGGTCGTATGCTGGTTCTATTTTTAGTTTTTTAAGGAACCTCCATACTGTTCTCCATAGTGGCTGTATCAATTTACATTCCCACCAAAAGTGCAAGAGGGTTCCCTTTTCTCCATACCCTCTCCAGCATTTATTGTTTGTAGATTTTTTGATGGTGGCCATTCTGACCTGTGTGAGGTGATACCTCATTGGAGTTTTGATTTGCATTTCTTTAATAATTAGTGATGTTGAGCATCCTTTCATGTGTTTATTGGCAATCTGTATATCTTCTTTGGAGAAATGTCTATTTAGGTCTTCTGCCCATTTTTGGATTGGGTTTTTTGTTTTTTTTGATATTGAGCTGCATGAGCTACTTGTAAATTTTGGAGGTTAATCCTTTTTCAGTTGCTTCATTTGCAAATATTTTCTCCCATTCTGAGGGTTGTCTTTTTGTCTTGTTTATGTTTTCCTTTGCTGTGCAAAAGCTTTTAAGTTTCATTAGGTCCCATTTGTTTATTTTTGTTTTTATTTCCATTTCTCTAGGAGGTGGGTCAAAAAGGATCTTGCTATGATTTATCTCATAGAGTGTTCTGCCTATGTTTTCCTCTCGGAGATTTATAGTGTCTGGCCTTAGTTTAGGCCTTTATTCCATCTGAATTTTATTTTTGTGTATGGTGTTAGGAAGGGTTCTAATTTCATTCTTTTACATGTAGCTGTCCAGTTTTCCAAGTACCACTTACTGAAGAGGCTGTCTTATCGCCACTGTATATTCTTGCCTCCTTTATCAAAAATAAGGTGACCATATGTGTGTGGGTTTATCTCTGGGCTCTCTATCCTGCTCCATTGTTCTATATTTCTGTTTTTGTGCCAGTACCATACTGTTTTGATTATTGTGACTTTGTAGTATAGTCTGAAGTCCAGGAACCTGATTCCTCCAGCTCTGTTTTTTGTTCTCAAGATTGCTTTGGCCCTTTGGGGTCTTTTGTGTTTCCATACAAATTGTGAAATTTTTTGTTCTAGTTCTGTGAAAAAATGCCATTGGTAGTTTGATAGGGATTGCATTGAATCTGTAGACTGCTTTGGGTTGTATAGTCATTTTCACAATGTTGATTCTTCCAATCCAAGAACGTGGTACATCTCTCCGTCTGTTTGTATCGTCTTTCATTTCTTTCATCAGTGTCATATAGTTTTCTGCATACAGGTCTTTTGTCTCCTTAGGTAGGTTTATTCCTAGGTATTTTATTCTTTTTGTTGCAGTGGTAAATGGGAGTGTTTCCTTAATTTCTCTTTCAGATTTTTCATCATTAGTGTATAGGAATGCAAGAGATTTCTGTGCCTTAATTTTGTATCCTGCTACTTTACCAAATTCATTGATTAGCTCTAGTAGTTTTCTGGTAGCATCTTTAGGATTCTCTATGTATAGTATCATGTCATCTGCAAACAGTGACAGCTTTACTTCTTCTTTTCCAATTTGTATTCCTTTTTTTCTTTTTTTTGCTCTGATTGCTGTGGCTAAAACTTCCAAAACTATATTGAATAATAGTGGTGAGAGTGTGCAACCCTGTCATTTTCCTGATCTTAGAGGAAATGGTTTCAGTTTTTCACAATTGAGAATGATGTTGGCTGTGGGTTTGTCATATATGACCTTTATTATGTTGAGGTAAGTTCCCTCTATGCCTACTTTCTTGAGGGTTTTTATCATAAATGGGTGTTGAATTTTGTCGAAAGCTTTCTCTGCATCTATTGAGATGATCATATGGTTTTTCCCCTTCAATTTGTTAATATGGTTTATCACATTGATTTGCATATATTGACAGATGCTTGCATTCCTGAGATAAACCCCACTTGATCAGGGTGTATAATTTTTTTAACGTGCTTTTGGATTCTGTTTGCTAGTATTTTGTTGAGGATTTTTGCATCTATGTTCATCAGTGATATTGGCCTGTAGTTTTCTTTCTTTGTGACATCTTTGTCTAGTTTTGGTGTCAGGGTGATGGTGGCCTTGTAAAATGAGTTTGGGAGTGTTCCTCCCTCTGCTATATTTTGGAAGAGTTTGAGAAGGATAGGTATTAGCTCTTCTCTAAATGTTTGATAGAATTTGCCTGTGAAGCCATCTGCTCCTGGGCTTTTGATTGTTGGAAGATTTTTAATAACAGTCTCCATTTCAGTACTTGTGATTTGTCTGTTTATATTTTCTGTTTCTTCCTGGTTCAGTCTTGGAAGGTTGTGCTCTTCTAAGAATTTGTCCATTTCTTCCAGGTTGTCCATTTTATTGGCATATAGTTGCTTGTAGTAATTGCTCATGATTCTTTGTATTTCTGCAGTGTCAGTTGTTACTTCTCCTTTTTCATTTCTAATTCTGTTGATTTGACTCTTCCCCCTTTTTTTCTTGATGAGCCTGGCTAACGGGTTTTCAATTTTGTTTATCTTCTCAAAGAGCCAGATTTTAGTTTTATTAACCTTTGCTATCGTTTCCTTCATTTCTTTTCCATTTATTTCTGATCTGATCTTTATGATTTCTTTCCTTCTGCTAACTTTGGGGTTTTTTTGTTCTTCTTTCTCTACTTGCTTTAGATGTAAGGTTAGGTTGTTTATTAGAGATGTTTCTTGTTTCTTGAGGTAGGATTGTATTGCTATAAACTTCCCTCTTAGAACTGCTTTTGCTGCATCCCATAGGTTTTGGTTCGTCATGTTTTCATTTTCACTTGTTTCTAGGTATTTTTTGATTTCCTCTATGATTTCTTCAGTGATCTCTTGGTTATTAAGTAGTGTATTGTTTAGCCTCCACGTGTTTGTATTTTTTACAGATTTTTTCCTGTAATTAATATCTAGTCTCACAGTTGTGGTCAGAAATGATACTTGATACGATATCAATTTTCTTAAATTTACCAAGGTTTGATTTGTGACCCAAGATATGATCTATCCTGGAGAATGTTCCATGGCCACTTGAGAAGAAAGTGTATTTTGTTGTTTTTGGATGGAATGTCCTATTAATATCAATTAACTCCATCTTGTTTAATGTGTCATTTAAAGCTTGTGTTTCCTTATTTATTTTCATTTTGGATGATCTGTCCATTGGTGAAAGTGGGGCGTTAAAGTCCCCTACTATGATTGTGTTACTGTCGATTTCCCCTTTTATGGCTGTTAGCATTTGCCTTATGTATTGAGGTGCTCCTATGTTGGGTGCGTAAATATTTACAACTGTTATATCTTCTTCTTGGATTGATCCCTTGATCATTATGTAGTGTCATTCATTGTCTCTTATAATGGTCTTTATTTTAAAGTCTATTTTGTCTGATATGAGAATTGCTACTCCAGGTTTCTTTTGATTTCCATTTGCATGGAATATCTTTTTCCATCCCCTCACTTTCAGTCTGTATGTGTCCCTAGGTCTGAAGTGGGTCTCTTGTAGACAGCATATATATGGTCTTGTTTTTGTATCCATTCAGCCAGTCTATATGGCTGAATAGTTGTTTGGAGCATTTAATCCATTTACATTTAAGGTAGTTATCAATATGTATGTTCCTGTTACCATTTTCTTAATTTTTTGAGTTTGTTTTTGTAGGTCTTTTCCTTCTCTTATGTTTCGTGCCTGGAGAAGTTCCTCTAGCATTTGTTGTAAACCTGGTTTGGTGGTGCTCAATTCTCTTAGCTTTTCCTTACCTGTAAAGGTTTTATTTTCTCCGTCGAGTCTGAATGAGATCCTTGCTGGGTAGAGTAATCTTGGTTGTAGGTGTTTCCCCTTCATTACTTTAAATATGTCCTGCCACTCCTTTCTGGCTTGCAGAGTTTCTGCTGAAAGATCAGCTGTTAATCTTATGGGGATTCCCTTGTATGTTATTTGTTGTTTTTCCCTTGCTGCTTTTAATATTTTTTCTTTGTATTTAATATTTGATAGTTTGATTAATGTGTGTCTTGGCGTGTTTCTCCTTGGGTTTTTTCTGTTTGGGACTCTCTGCGTTTCCTGGACTTGATTGACTATTGCCTTTCCCATATTAGGGAAGTTTTCGACTATAATCTCTTCATATATTTTGTCAGTCCCTTTCTTTTTCTCTTCTTCTTCTGGGACCCCTATAATTCAAATGTTGGTGTGTTTAATGTTGTCCCTGAGGTCTCTCAGACTGTCCTCAATTCTTTTCATTCTTTTTTCTTTATTTCGCTCTGCAGTAGTTATTTCTACTATTTTATATTCCAGGTCACTTATTCGTTCATCTGCCTCAGTTATTCTGCTATTGATTCCTTCTAGAGAATTTTTTTTTTTAAGAAGATGTTGGGGGTAGGAGTTTATTCATTTTTTAAATTTATTTTTGCTGTGTTGGGTCTTTGTTTCTGTGCAAGGGCTTTCTCTAGTTGTGGCAAGTGGGGGCCACTCTTCATCGCGGTGCGCAGGCCTCTCACTATCGCGGTCTCTCTTGTTGCGGAGCACAGGCTCCAGACGAGCAGGCTCAGTAGTTGTGGCTCACGGGCCTAGTGGCTACACGGCATGTGGGATTCTTCCAGACCAGGGATCGAACCCATGTCCCCTGCATTAGCAGGCAGAGTCTCAACCACTGCGCCACCAGGGGAGCCCCCTTCTAGAGAATTTTTAATTTCATTTATTGTGTTGTTCATCATTGTTTGTTTGCTCTTTAGTTCTTCTAGGTCCTTGTTAAACGTTTCTTGTATTTTCTCCATTCTATTTCCAAGATTTTGGATCATCTTTACTATCATTATTCCTAATTCTTTTTCAGGTAGACTGCCTATTTCCTCTTCATTTGTTTGGTCTGGTGGGTTTTTACCTTGCTCCTTCATCTGCTGTGTGTTTCTCTGTCTTCTCTTTTTGCTTAACTTACTGTGTTTGGGGTCTCCTTTTCACAGGCTGCAGGTTCATAATTCCTGTTGGTTTTGGTGTCTGCCCCCAGTGGCTAAGGTTGGTTCAGTGGGTTGTGTAGGCTTCCTGGTGGAGGGGACTAGTGCCTGTGTTCTGGTGGATGAGGCTGGATCTTGTCTTTCTGGGAGGCAGGACCATGTCTGGTGGTGTGTTTTGGGGTGTCTGGGACCTTATTATTATTTTAGGCAGCCTCTCTGCTAATGGGTGGTGTTGTGTTCCTGTCTTGCCAGTTGTTTGGCATAGGGTGTCCAGCACTGTAGCTTGCTGGTCGTTGACTGGAGCTGGGTCTTAGCGTTCAATTGGAGATCTCTGGGAGAGCTTTTTCCATTTGATATTACGTGGAGCCATGAGGTGTCTGCTGGACCAATGTACTGAACTCAGCTCTCCCACTTCTGAGGCACATGCCTGACACCCGGCCGGAGCACCAAGAGCCTGTCAGCCACACAGCTCAGAAGAAAAGGAAGAAAAAAGGAAAAATAAAATAAAATAGTTATTAAAATGAAAAATAATAAATGATTATTAAAATTTTTTTAATTAAAAAGTAATAAAAAAGGAAAAAGAAAGAAAGAAGATAGCAACTAAACCAAAAAACATATCCACCAATGATAACAAACACTAAAAAATGTACTAAAAATTAAAAAACAGAAAAAACCCCGACAGACAGAACCCTAGGACAAATGGTAAAAGCAACGATATACAGACAATATCATACAAAGAAGCATACACATACACACTCATAAAAAGAAAATGGAAAAAAATATATGTATCTATATATTAAAAGGAGGAAGAGAGCAACCAAATCAATAAACAAATCTACCAATTATAATAATCTCTGAATATGAAACTAAGATAAACATAAAGCCAGGAACAAATTAGATGCAGAAAGCAAACCCCAAGTCTACAGTTTCTCCCAAAGTCCACCGCCTGAATTTTAGGATGATTTGTTGTCTATTCAGGTATTCCATAGATGCAGGGTACATCAAGTTGATTGTGGAGATTTAATCCGCTGCTCCTGAGGCTGCTGGGAGAGATTTCCCTTTCTCTTCTTTGTTCGCACAGCTCCCGGGGTTCAGCTTTGTATTTGGCCCCGTCTCTGCGTGTAGATCGCCTGAGGGCGTCTGTTCCGGCTCAGACAGGACGGGGTTAAAGGATCAGCTGATTCGGGGGCTCTGGCTCACTCATGCCGGGGGGAGGGAGAGGTACGGATTGTGGGGCAACCCTGTGATGGCAGAGGCCGTCGTGACGTTGCACCAGCCTGAGCGCGCGCTGTGTGTTCTCCCGGGGAAGTTGTCCCTGGATCACGGGACCATGGCAGTGGCAGGCTGCACAGGCTCCCAGGAGGGGAGATGTGGATAGTGACCTATGCTTGCACACAGGCTTCTTGGTGGCTGCAGCAGCAGCCTTAGCGTCTCATGCCCGTCTCTGGGGTCTGTGTGATAGCCGTGGCTCGCGCCCATCTCTGGAGCTCCTTTAAGCGGCGCTCTGTATCCCCTCTCCTCACGCACCACGAAACAGTGGTCTCTTTCCTCTTCAGCAGCTCCAGACTTTTTCTCCGACTCCCTCCCGGCTAGCTGTGGCGCACTAGACCCCTTCAGGCTGTGTTCACGCAGCCAATCCCAGTTCTCTCCCTGGGATCCGACCTCCGAAGCCCGAGACTCAGCTCCCAGCCCCCACCCCTGGCAGGTGAGCAGACAAGCCTCTCGGGCTGGTGAGTACTGGTCGGAACCGATCCTCTGTGCAGGAATCTCTCCGCTTTGCCCTCCGCACCCCTGTTGCTGCGCTCTCCTCCGTGGCTCCGAAGCTTCCCCCCGTCCACACCCAGTCTCCACCAGTAAAGGGCCTTCCTAGTGTGTGGAAACCTTTCCTCCTTCATTGCTCCCTCCCAGAGGTGCAGGTCCTGTCCCTATTCTTTAGTCTCTGTTTCTTCTTTTGCCTTACCCAGGTACGTGGGGAGTTTCTTGCCTTTTCGGAGGTCTGAGGTCTTCTGCCAGCGTTCAGTAGGTGTTCTGTAGGAGTTGTTCCACTTGTAGATGTATTTCTGATGTATTTGTGGGGAGAAGGTGATCTCCACTTCTTACTCCTCTGCCATCTTGAAGGCTGGTCCCCCATTACTGTCTTTTGGAATGTAAAGTTATGTGTGTTTGTCTTCCTCATGTTACATGATCTGATTGCCCATCAGAATGGCAATCCTTTGTAAGAACTTCTCCACTGTACACTCAGACAATGGATATAATTGCCTTGATGGTGGGTTAAAAGAAAAAAGGTATAGTAGAGCAATGTACAGAGCTTCCCTAACTTGTTCTCAGTCACTGAAAACTCCAAAGCCCTATGGTTGGTCCCTCAGTCACTGAAAACTCCAAAGCCCTATGGTTGGTCCCTGTGGTCAGGTTCCATCTAATCTTCCAATTATGATATATGCCATTCTTCAGCTGGTGACCAGGGGAATCTGGATATAGTTGCTTCAAACTATTAAAGTGACACATTTATTCATTCAGCAAATGGTTAAGAAGCACACTCTATGTCCCAAGCACTATCCTATGTGCTTGGCATACAACCATGAACAAACAGAAATCCCTGCCAACATAGAGCTTGCATTCTAGCACAGGTGTTCTAGGGATGATGAGGTGTTGAAAAAACATTACACATAATAAACATGTAAGTTATAGAGTATATTATAATGTGATAAGTTTTATGGTAAAAATTGGAATCAGGGAAAAGTGATTAGGAGTGCTGGGGGCTATAGCTGCAATATCAAATAAGGCCATTAGTGGAAGCCTCATTATGGTGATATTTGAACAAAGACTTGAAAGAAATGAGGGAGTTTACCAAGCAGGTATCTGTGGGAAGTGCATTTGAGGCAGAGGGACAAGCCAGTGCCAAGAACCTAATGTGAGAGGTTGTCTGGCATGTTGAGTAAATATAAGGAAGACATTTTGCTGGAGACATTTTACCTTCAAGTGTTTTTCTTCTTCCTAGCCAGAGTACTAGCTCTTACATTTCCCTTTCTGGCCCACTCTTAGGCCCTAGGGTATACTCTCTTTTCCTCTGATCCTGTCTAAAACTAAAACCCATTTTAATGATAATCTGAAGTTTAACCTATGCTATTGTCTTTTGGTTTTGAACCTGAGAAAAGGTGGACATAAACACCCACACAGTAAAGATGAAGATTCTGATATTCAGAGAGTTTAATTCCTTAAATTGGATGGCCAAAGGCAAACAGCAAATCTTTCACTTCAAGCCCAATGGTCTGTCTCTGCCTATTATGTCCTGGATTTTTTATTACTAAAGAAAACCTAGTCAAGTCTCTATTTAGGAAGGGTGAAGAAAAGAAATCAGAGAAAGAAGGGAGGAAAGCTGACATTAAAAATGTTTGGGTGAAAAGCAACCTCCGTTGTGTCATCATTCAGGTATGGATATCACACTACTGCCAGGGGAAAAAAAACCCAACTGCACCTGTTTCCTACACACACACACACACACACACACACACACACACACACACACACACACACACACGGACACACGCATGCTTATTTATGAAACACTCAGGCCTTCTCCACACTTCTTTACCCTGCTTTCTGCCATAGGAGTGGCAAACAGAAATTATCTGGCCCAACGTACAAAACATAAATGTACAGCGTCATCTTGACTAAAAGTCTGCATGCATTCTCTCAAATGCATATTGTGTATTTATTGTTTCAGACTTTTTAGGTTGTTCTGTCTTCACAGTGATAAAGTTGCATAAGCTTACACAGTTTATCTCTCCCTCACATTTCGTTGCATAAAGAATCCCTACATGTGACCTCTTCATAAGCCAGTGTTAGAGGTAAGTGTACAGTCAGGCCATTCACAATGGCTGTTCTCTTGCTCTCTGTACATTCCCTGCTCAACCAGTCCCTGCTTCACTCACATCACTACCCAATTCCCTTAATTATAGGGCTTAATTAGTCCCTGGTAACTGATGAGCCCACCTGACGTCAATTCCCCCTATAAGTGGTAACCTCCTTCTCCCTCAACAAGCAAAGACTGTTGCTATGTCCTGTCCACTGCCTGTTGTGCACGGTGGATGTCGCTCCAGGACCTTTCATGTAAGATCCCCGTCCAATAAACCACTGATATCTCCGTCACTGTCTCTGGGCTCTTCGGCCTGGAGGCTGGGCAGCTACGAGGCTTGCAGGCCGGCGGGGTACAGCCCAACAGTAAGGTAAGATGCAAATTGCAAAAATCACCCAAATGAGGGTACTGTAAATTTGTGCGTACGTGTGAAGGAGAGGAGATACAGTTGAATTTTTTTCCTTGTCCATACAAAGAACAATTCTGTCCTCTTTCCTTCTTCCTCCGTTAACCATTCCCTTTCCTCATGTCTTAAGGTCCTATTCCGTACTAAAATATGACAGTGTTCTGGAATATGACAGTACCAATTTTGATTCCCTACACCCTGAAAACATCTTTTTCAGTGGTCCCTTTTTAAAACTTGCCTTGAATTATCCTAATTTGAGCATACCATCTGTTTCTTGCTGGAACAGTAACTGATAAAAGCACCATCTTCCCTTCTTCTAAGCCCACAGAAATAATAAAATATAAAATGATAAAAGTGAAATGAAATATTGGTGTCCAAAAGGGAAGATAAGCACTGCTGTGGTCTCAGAGTGAAAGAGGGACAGAGTAATAATCTGTCCCATAAAGCAGATCTATAGAGCCTCAAACTTGCAAGTAAGGAGATCTATTCCTTTGGATAATGAAAGTTAAAAATTCTTCGCGTGAGGGCAAAGTGGGCTGGATCTAGGCTCCCTACGTGAAATGTGTGGCTGCAGTTTCCGTTCTCTACCTACTAAAGGAGATATAAAACTAATCTCTCAACCTTACCCTGAATTATGACTGTCTACATGAAGCTGAAAACTCAGGCAAGAAATGAGACATATCTTGGCAGATAAAGACTTGAGACAAGCTAGTAACTCTCAGTGGCTGCAGTGTCCCAAATTATAACCTCATCAAGATCTTTGAGCTGTGAAGGTGTGACTGCATCTGAATTGGGACCCCTAGGGAGATAGGTAGAAGCTTTACAAAACTGTTAGACATTGTAGTTTGGGAAAAGGGGGAGGAAGAAGAAAAAGAGGAAGAGAAGCAGGTTTCCTTGTTGATGAGCAATTCAAAAGACATGAGTAAAACTCATTGCAAGTGAAGCAATGAAATCAAACAGAAGATGGATTCTCCCTAGAAAAAAATGAAAATCACAAAATAATCAAAAATGACTTTTAAAGATGCATATTAAAGTGTTAATGATTTAAAATAATGCTATATTAAAAATAGGAAAATCACGCTAAGAGACATGAAGAAGAAGATTCATGAATTTAAATAGAGGTTACAGAAGAAAACAGAAGAAAGGGAGAGGGAAGAAAATCACTGAAGAGATACCAGCTGAGAATCTTCCTGAATTGAATAGATACATCTTCATATTGAAAGTGCATATCAAGTGCTGTGCAGGATAAATAGCAAAGTCCACATAAAGACAGGAGGATACTAAAAATATTTAACCATCTGAGTGACACAGGCATCATTGCATCAGAGGGATATACGCCTTAGTGCTAAAGCAGGACTCAGGATGTCCTTACTAAAGTTTCTTAAAACTACAGTTTTGTTTTTTGTTTTTTTTTTGGTTCATAGGGAAATCTGGAGGTTTCAGGGAGTGGGCTGAGTATAAAAGTCAGGGGCTTGGGCCAGTAGCTATGTACCAAAGGCTATGGAAGGATTTCAGTATTTCTACAACCAGTATGACCCTACTGATAAACAGTAATACCATCTCCTGCCTACTGTTTGTGCTAACTTGTTCCCCTCTCTCTGTTGATAATACAATTGCTGTTTCTCTTCTCCTTATCATCATCTGCCTAGGCAATTGCAACATTCTGCTATTACAGATCTCCAAGTCCTTTCCTCATAGCTCTGCTCTAGATAGTGATAATTCAAATCCTGCCTATTACTTTCTTCACTTCTTGTGTTTTTGATAAAATCAACATTACTGAGGCATTATAAAAATAGTATTTGCTTTATTTATATTTGCTTCTCCTTTGAGACTTTGTTGTCTCTTTTAGGTATTAGATGGTATAGGTCTTTAGATGGTATAGGTCTTTTAGGTATTAGATGGTATAGACCTATACCATTAGATGGTATAGGTCTTTCAGGGAACTTTCAAAAAATAAGTGACGTTTTTGCATCTTTATTTTAAATAGAGCAACTTTGTTTTACATCCAATAAAGATGTAAAAAAAAAATGTTACTTCATCATACGTTATAGTTCTGCTAGTGTTAACTAATATAACAGTTTCAAATAATATATTAAATATTATTTACAAAATAGAACAGCATATGTATGTATATGGCAGTGCATAGTAATATTATATTCATTATTATTATGTCACCATAAAAATTGTGTAATAATATTTGTATAATAAGATCTAAACCTATCTAATGTGTGTTTTAAAAACAGGAAAGTTCAACCAAAGGATTGAAATTCTAATACTTGAATTCAGGGGCGTAGCAAGCCCTTAAAAATATTAAGAATCCCAGATCACATCATGTTGGGATTTAGGTATAAGCCATTTTGAAATAAAGAGAGAAACAGTAACCAAAGTTACTGTAACCAAAGATTTTTATTCTTACTTATTTTTAAAACTGTATATAACAGTGGCCTTCCTGCACAAGTAGTTTTGAGATGATAAGAGTTTTGATATTCCCATTAGAATTGAATCCCAAGAAGAACAGGAATTATTTTCTGCTTTATTCACCTCTGTATGACCAGGACCTTGTAGGTGCTCAATAAATATTTGTTGTGTGGCACAGAATAGGTATTCAATAAATATTTATATAATATATTTGTTTAATAAATAATTGATTCTTAGAAAGACAGAATGCTGATCCAACATATAAGACTTCGTTTTAAAAAACATTTATGAAAGACAAAAGTTTCTATTCTTGATACACGGAGAAAGAATGCAGCAAACGAACTGAGAGCATGAACAGGAAACTTACAAAAGAATATAAACAATTGATAAACACTAACAAAACATTCCATCTTGCTAACAAGTGTTCATAAAACAATACAAATACTTTATTTTTTTCTTATAAAAATTGGAATCTTTAAAAATGACAATAACCAGTCCAGAGGTGAGCAAGGAAGACCAAATTGACATCAACTCTAAAGAACTAAAAAATTCCCTTTTTGAACATTTAAATATTTACCCCAAAAATTGTTTATAGCAATCCCTAACCACAGTTATAGTCTCTAAAAACTATTCACCATTGAAAGGAATCGGGTCTGCTGAGAGGGAAAAAAATGGCAGATTCTAGGTCTAGGGCAGGAAAACTTGTCACACTAGGAAACAAGTTTATCAAAGACTACTGGAATCAGGACTTCCCTGGTGTCCAGTGGTTAAGGCTCTGTGCTTCCAATGCAGGAGGTGCAAGTTTGATCCCTGGTTAGGGAACTAAACCCACATGCGGTGCGACCAAAAAAAAAAAGACTACTGGGATCATGTCAAAAGGATGTAAGAGCCAACTCAAAGATTCCCACTGGCCAAAGACGGAGCCATTTTAGAATTTTTAAAACTGATTTTAAAAATTATGTGAGAGTACTTTTCTGCATTTTTTATCATAAGGATGATTGATAGATGTGTTAAAGCTCTATTCCAAAGAAAAATCTAATACACTACAGCCACTGTGATTTAAATACAGTACTATTTCAGTACAGCAAAGACTGAATGTATAACCAAATTTGTGAAAAAATGGAAAGCTTTAGTATATGAAAGTGTTTGGTTAGCTTTTAAATTTGAAATCAATAACCTATACTATTTCATTACAATTTAATTAATTATATTTATCATTTATACATTCATTATTTTAGTGCTTAACAAATGCTAAACATTCACATCTTCAAAATCATTTATTTTGGCTACATTTTCCTTTTTAAATAAATAATGACTTCTATACCATTTTATTCAAACTTAGATTTTACCAAGAAGAAATTTTGAAACTCCTGCTTCTGGTATACTCTTGTTTTGTCATTCAATATATAAAAATCTCTCTCTTTCGGTGTTGGAAACTCAGTTTCCATATCAGCCCTTAATGTGCTATCATTGAACTAACAAAACACCCATTACTCTCTACCTGGATTAAGACCAACATCTGCAGAATCCTTGGTAAAATGACCCTCTCTTCTAAGTCCTCTCATACATCCTGATATCACATAGATTGCCAAAAATGTCACAGATAAATAAAGAGGAGCATCTTTCTACAGAAATTGACATCTAATATCTCAGGACTTCCTGCCAATGTAATGTTAAATTTGACAGAAATTTATTTATTCAAATAATCCTAGAATTCCACATGAAATTACTATCTTCCATGTGACCAATTTACTTCCAAAGTAGGTAAACTGCAGGAGATGCTCAGTTTAATTAAGAAGATTGAACAGCAAATTTTAAATAAAATAAAATAAAATGACAATTGAGTTTGCTCTCTCTTGAATTTTTCACTCAAATTATATTAGAGAATGTGAGCAACTCAAAAATGCATATTCCTCATTGTTTCTCAAACTTGATCATACGTAAGAATCACCAGGAGAGCTTCTTAAAACACAGATTCCTACGTCCCTCCCGCAAAGATTCTAAATCTTGAGTTCACTTGGGAGGGGGTTCCAGAATTTGCCTTTCTAACAAGCTCCCAGGTGTTGCAGATGGCCAATTGGAGCAGCTAGAGGTTGGCATTCCCAGTTGAATTTGTCTTGGTCCTTAGATAATTTGGCACTAGTATTTCCCTAATCAGTTTCCCCCCTTCCCACCGCTCTCCCTTACTTTTAACAGTGCCTGCTTTTGTGTCAGCTTTTATTTTAAAATGTCCTGGGAGCTACTGTTCACATGCTATTCTTTTACCCAGAAGATGACCTTAAGTAGTTCTGCTTATCATTTTATTGAAGGAAACACTCTACTATAGAGGCAAGTTTAAATAACCTATGGGTCTTGGTCATTGCCCCATACATTGCTGGAATTATAAACAGCTTCATTTCAGCATCTCAAGAAAATCTTTTTGCTTTGGGTAATAGTGTTTATGTGGCACAGTCCAAAGTAAAATTATTTATCTGATTTTGCCTTTGAACTTGAAAAGCTTTGTTCCCTAAGTAAACTTTTTAGAAAGAAATTATACAGTATCCCTTTTCTCATTATCATACTTCCTATGGAATCATGTTCCATAGATTTAAGATTCATAAAATGTTAGGTTAATTACCACTTTATCTGTAAATAGGTTAATTACCAGTTTATCTGTAAATATCGATTCATTGTATGGTAGCACTGACAGAAAAAAATAATAGCAGATACCAATATATTACAAAAGATTTCTATGATAAAATATATATGTATATGTGTATATATAGTACTGTGTATCTGTTAATCCCAAACTCCTAACTTATCCCTCCCCACCTTTCCCCTCTGGTAACGAAAAGTGTGTTTTCTATGTCTGTGAGTTTATTTCAGTTTTGTAAATAAGTTCATTTGTATCATTTTTTTGATTCCACGTACAACTGATATCATATGATATTTGTCTTTCTCTTTCTGACTTCACTTAGTATGGTAATCTCTAGGTCCATCTATGTTGCTGCAAATGACATTATTCCATTCTTTTTATGGCTCAGTAATATTCCATTGTATATGTATACCACATCTGTCAATAGACATTTAGGTTGCTTCCATGTCTTGGCTATTGTAAACAGTGCTGCAATATACATTGGGGTGCATGTATCCTTTTGAACCATGTTTTTCTCTGGATATATGTCCAGGAGTGGGATTACTGGATCATATGGTAGCTCCATTTTTAGCTTTTTAAGGAACCTCCATACTGTTCTCCATAGTGGCTGTACCAATTTACATTCCCACCAACAGTGTAGAAGGGTTCCATTTTCTCCACACCCTCTCCAGCACTTATTGTTTGTAGATTTTTTGATGATGGTCATTCTGACTGGATGAGGTGATACCTCATTGTAGTTTTGATTTAAATTTCTCTAATAATTAGTGATGTTGATTAGTGATGTTCCTATGCCTGTAGGCCATCTGTATGTCTTCTTTGGAGAAATGTCTATGTAGGTCTTCTGCCCATTTTTTGAAGGATTATTTTCTTGATATTGAGCTGTGTGAGCTGTTTGTATATTTTGGAAATTAATCCCTTATCTGACTCATCATTCTCAAATGTTGTCTCCCAACCATAGGTTGTCTTTTCATTTTTTTACAGTTTCCTTTCCTGTGCAAGAGCATTTAAGTTTAATTAGGTCCCATTTGTTTATTATTGCTTTTATTTCCATTACTCTAGGACACAAATCCAAAAAAATATTGCTGTGATTTATGTCAAAGAGTATTCTGCCTATGTTTCTTCTAGGAGTTTTATAGTATCCAATCATACATTTAGATCGTTAATCTATTTTGAGTTTATTTTTGTATATGATGTTAGATAATGTTCAAATTTTATTCTTTTACATGTTGCTGTCCAGTTTTCTCAGCATCACTTATTAAAGAAACTGTCTTGGTCTTCCCTGGTGGTGCAGTGGTTGAGAGTCCGCCGGCTGATGCAGGGGACATGGTTTGTGCCCCAGTCTGGGAAGATCCCACATGCCGCAGAGCGGCTGGGCCCGTGAGCCATGGCCGCTGAGCCTGCACATCTGGAGCCTGTGCTCCGCAACGGGAGAGGCCACAACAGTGAGAGGCCCGCATATTGCAAAAAACAAAATAAAAAATAATAATAATATATAAAGACATCATATAATTCTCCATCATATAATTTTACCTCCATTGTAGTAGATTAGTCACCATAAATACATGGGTTTATTTCTAGGCTTTCTTTCCTGTTCCACTGACCTATGTGTCTGTTTTTGTATCAGTACCATACTACTTTGTGTACTGTTGCTTTGTGGTACAGTCTGATGTCAGGGAGCATGATTTCTCCAGGTCTGTACTTTCTCAGGATTGTTGGCTATTTGGGGCCTTTTGTGTTCCCATATAAATATTAAATTTATTTGTTCCTGTTCTGTGAAAAATGTCATTTGTAATTTGATAGGTATTGCATTGCATCTGTAGATTGCCTTGGGTAGTATGGTCATTTCAACAGTATTGATTCTTCCAATCCAAGAACCAGTATATCTTTCCATCTGTTTGTGTCATCTTCAATTTCTTTCATCAGCATCTTAAAATTTTCAGAGTACTGGTCTTTTGCCTTTTTAGGTAAGATTTATTCCTAAGTATTTTTTTTTTGATGCAATGGTAAAGGGGATTGTTCTTAATTTCTCTTTCTGATCTTTCATTGTTAGTGTATAGAAATGCAACAGATTTCTGTAATATTAATTTTGTGTCCTGCAGCTTTACTGAATTCATTGATGAGCTCTAGTAGTTTTCTGGTGACGTCTTTAGGATTTTCTGTGTGTAGTACCATGTCATCTGCCAACAGTGACAATTTTACTTCTTCCTTTCCAATTTGGATTCCTTTTATTTGTTTTTCTTGTCTGATTGCTGTGGCTAGGACCTCCAAAACTATGCTGAATAAGAGTGGCAAGAGTGAACATCCTTGTCTTGTTCTTGATCTTAGAGGAAATGTTTTCAGCTTTTTACTGTTGAGTATGATGTTAGCTGTAGCTTTGCTATATATGGCCTTCATTATGTTGAGGTATGTTCACTGTATGCCCACCTTGTGGAGAGTTTTTTATCATAAATGGATATTGAATTTTTATCAAAAACTTTTTCTACATCTATTGTGATGATCATATAGTTTTTATCCTTCATTTGGATAATGTGGTGTATCACATTGGTTTACAGATGTTGAAAAATACTTGCATCCTTGGGATTAATCTCACGTGATCATGGTGTATGATCCTTTTAATATATTGTTGGATTTGGTTTGCTAGTATTTTGTTGAGAATTTTTTCATCTATGTTTGTCAGTCATATTAGCCTGTAATTTTCATTTTTGTGATATCTTTGTCTGGTTTTGATACCAGGGTGATGATGGCCTCATATAATGAGTTCAGAAGTATTCCTTCCTCTGCAATGTTTTTGCAATAGTTTCAGAAATATAAGTGTTAACTCTTCTCTAAGTGTTTGGTAGAATTCACCTGTGAAGCCATCTGGTCCTGGACTTTTGTTTGTTGGGAGTTTTTAAATTACTGATCAATTTCAGTAATGTAATCAGTCTGTTAATATTTTCTATTTCTTTCTGGTTCATCTTGGGAGATTTTACCTTTTTAAGAATTTATCCATTTCTTCTAAGTTGTCCATTTTATTGGTGTATAGTTGCTTGTAGTAGTCTATTATAATTCTGTGGTGTCAGTTGTAACTTCTGCTTTTTCAGTTCTGATTTTATTGATTTGTGCCCTTTCTTTTTCTTGAGGATTCTGGCTAAAGGTTTATCAATTTTGTTTATCTTTTCAAAAAAACCAGCTTTTAATTTCATTGATCTTTTCTATTTTTTTAATCTCTATGTCATTTATTTCTGCTCTGATTTTTATGATTTCTTTCTTTCTATTAACTTTGGGTTTTATTTGTTCTTCTTTCTCTAGTTCATTTAGTTGTAAGGTTAGGTTGCCTATTTGAAATTTTTCTTGTTTCATGAAGTAAGCTTGTATTGCTATAAACTTCCCTCTTTGAACTGCTTTTGCTGTATCCCATAGGTTTGGATTGTCACATTTTCGTCTTCATTTGTCTCTAGGTATCTTTAATTTCCTCTTTGATTTCTTCGGTGATCCATTGATTGTTTAGTAGCAGGTTGTTTAGACTCCATGTGTTTGTGTTTTTTTCAGTTTATTTCTTGTAGCTGATTTCTAATCTCATAGTGTTGTGGTTGGAAAAGATGCTTGATAGGATTTCAGTTTTCTTAAATTTACCGATGTTTATTTTGTGGCTTAGCATGTGACCTGTCCTGGAGAATGTTTCATGTGCACATGAAAAGGATGTGTGTTCTGCTGCTTTCACATGGAATGCTCTATAAGTAGAGCATTCCATGTGAAGTATGTTATGGTCTAATATGTTATTTTAGGGCCTGTGTTTCCCTCTTGATTTTCTGTCTGAATGATCTGTCCATTGATATAAGTGGGGTGTAAAATCCCCTACTATTATCGTGTTACTATTTATTTCTCCTTTTATGTCTGTTAATTTTTGCCTTATATATTGAGGTGCTCCTATGTTGGGTGCATGTGTATTTACAGTTGCTATACCTTCTTCTTGGATTGATCCCTTGATCATTATGTAGTGTCCTTCTTTGTCTCTTATAACAGTCTTTATTTTGAAGTCTATTTTGTCTGATATGAGCATTGCTACTTGGCTTTCTTTTGATATCCATTTTCATGGAATAACATTTTCCATGCCCTCACTTCAGTCTGTACATGTCTGTAGATCTGAAGTGAGTCTCTTTTAGGCAGCATATATGTGACAGGTCTTGTTTTTGTATCCATTCAGCCAGTCTGTGTCTTTCGGCTGGAGCATTTAGTCCCTTTACATTTAAGGTAATTATCAATATGTATGTTCTTATTGCCATTTTGTTAACTGTTTTGGATTTATTTTTGTAGTGTCTTTTCTCTCCCTTGTTTTGTTCTCTTGTGATTTGATAACTATCTTTAGTGTTATGTTTGGATTCCTTTTTGTGTATGTTATATATTTTTGGTTTGCAATTACCATGAAATTTTTGTACAGCAGTCTATGTATACATATGTGATTGTTTTAAGTTGCTGGTCTCTTAATTTCAAATGCATTTTACAACCCTGCCTGCATTTGTACTCTCCTCCCTTCATGATTACTCTTCTTGATATCATATTTTACATCTAATTCTTTGTATATCTGTTAACTGCTTATTGTGGATACACATGATTTTACTACTTTTGTCTTTTAACCTCCCTACTACCTTTGTGTGTGGATGATTTCCTACCTTTACTCTATGTTCGCCTTTACCAGTGAACTTTTTCATCTTGTAATTTTCTTGTTTCTAGTTGTGGCTTTTTCTTTTTTGCCTAGAGAAATACCTTTAACATTTGTTGAAAAGCTGGTTTGGTGATGGTGAATTCTTTTAGCTTTTGCTTGTCTGTAAAGCTTTCAATTTCATCATCAAATGTGAACAACAGCCTTGCTAGAGTATTCTTAGTTGTCGGTTTTTCCTTTTTATCACTTTAAATATATCATGTCACTCCCTTCTAGCCTGCAGAGTCTCTGCTGAAAAATCAGCTGATAGCCTTATGGGAGTTCTCTTGTATGTTATTTGTTGCTTTTCCATTGCAGCTTTTAATATTCTCTCTTTATTTTTAATTTTTGTCAGTTTGATTACATTGTGTTTTTGTGTGTTCCTCTTTGGGTTAATCCTGTATGGGACTCTCTGTGCTTCCTAGACTTGGATGACTATTTCTTTTCCCAGGTTAGGGAAGTTTTCAGCTATTATCTCTTCAAATATTTTCTCAGGCCCTTTCTGTCTCTCTTCTTCTTCTTCTGGGACCCCTATAATGTGAATATTACTGCATTTGATGTTGTCTCAGAAGTCTCTTAAACTGTCCTCATTTCTTTTCATTCTTTTTTTTTCTGTTCAGTGGCAGTGATTTCCACTACTATGTCTTCTGACTCACTTATCAGTTCTCCTCTATCATTAATCTACTATTGATTCCTTTTAGTATATTTTTCATTTCAGTTATTGTATTCTTCATCTCTGTTTGGTTGCTCTTTGTATTTTCTAAAACTCCTTATTAAAAACTTTTAACTTCTCATTCTGTGCATCCATTCTTTTCTCTAGTTCTTTGATCATCTTTATGATCATTACTCTGAACTATTTCTTCAGTAGATTGCCTATCTCCATGTCACTTAGGTCTTCTTCTGGGATTTTATCTTGTTCCTTCATCAGAACATATTCCTCTGCGTCCTAATTTTGTCTATGTTTATATTTGTATTTTTGTGTATGAGGTAGGTTAGTTAAGTTTCTCAACCTTGGAAAAGTGGCCCTCTATGTAGATGTCCTATGCATCCCAGTAGTGCACTCCCCTCTCATCACCCAAGCTATGTACTCTAGGTGTTCCCCCTAACAGGGCTGCATGGGTCCTTCTGTTGTGGCAGGCTGACTGTGTGGACAGTCTGGTAGGCTTGGTTGACCCCATAGTCCAGTTCGTTGCCAGACCCTGCCTTGTGTGGCTGCTGCTGGCTGCTGTTTAGCAGGGCCTCGTTATGAGGTGGCTGGTTGTGGAACCCTAAGGGGCCCTGGGGATAGTGGTGGCTCACTGGTGGAGGAAATCAGAGTCCCAAAGGCTCTGGGGCTGTTTCCTGCCCACTGGCAGGTGAAACCAGGTCCTGGAGTTAGTACCAGACTACTGGCAGGTAAAGCTGGTTCCTGGAGTCCGGCTGCAGGGCCCAGGGATCCCAGAGCTCATTTCAGACTGTTGTGTGGGGAGCGGTTCCTGATACCATTGTGTATGGGGTCCAGGGTGTCCCAAAGGTTGTGTTGGCCTTCTAGTAGATAGGGCCAGGGCCCAGCTGGTCCCAGGATAGTATCTGGCCTGTGTTGGTAGACCCATTCCACAGGCTGTGGGATTGTAGTTTTCTTGCATCTAGTGTCTACCCCTGTTAGGTGAGGCTCATCTAGAAGCTTGTGCAGGCTTCCTGGCAGGAGGGACAGGTTCCTGTCCACTGGTAGGTGGAGCTGGGTCTTGGCTTTCCGGTAAGGAGGGCCATGTCTAGAGGCAACTGTGGGCTCGGGAAGCCTTTGGGCAGCCTGTCTGCTGATGGGTGGAGTTATGTCCCCACCCAGTTAGTTGTGTGGCCTGAGGCATCCCAGCACTGGTGCCTACAGGTTGTTGGATAGCAACATGTCTTGGCTCTAATGAGCCAAGGTGTCAGCCACCAGCAGCAGCAGCAACATTCACATGGCTGAATGGTCCCAAATATGTTTGCCACAAGTATCTATGTCCCTGGGGAGCCACAGCTCCCCCCACCCACCTCTCCAGGAGACTCCCCAAGACCAGCAGGTAGGTCTGGCCCAAGATCCTATCAAATTACTGCTTTTGTCCTGGGTCTCAATGCATGTAATATTCTGTGTCTGCCTTTTAAGAGTGAAGTCTCTATTTCCCCCAGTCCTGTGGGGCCTTCGGTTAAGCCCCACTGGCCTTCAAAGCCAAATACTCTGGGGGCTCACCTTCTCAGTGTCATAACCCTGGGCTAGGGCACCTACATGGGGCTCAGAGCTCTCACTCCTGTGAGAGAACTTCTACAGTATAATTATTCTCCAGTTTGTGCGTTGCCTCATCCAGGGAGGTATGGATTTGATTTTATCATAAGTGCACCCCTTCTACCCATCTCATTGTGATTTCTTCTTTATGTCTTTAGTTGTAGAAGATTTTTTCTGGCAGGTTCCAGTCTTTTTCATCAATGGTGGTTCTGCAGGTAGTTGTGATTTTGGTGTGCCCATGAGAGGAGGTGAGCTCTGGCTCTTTCTACTCCACCATCTTGGCCACTCTCTTGCCAGAAAATATTTTTATAAATCACTGGAGACTGAAGATAAGGTGCTGAGGGAGTCCGACCAACAGTAGCAAAGGAGATGATTTTTTTACTAAACATTTTGTTGCTTACTCTGTGCCAAGAACTATTCTAAGTGCTAATACGTGTTAACTTATTTAATTACTATAACTACTTTTATGAGATATGAATTATTTTCTGCTCCATGTTACAGATGATGAGACTGAGGTATAGAGGTTAAGTGACTTATCCAAGGTCATGCCACTGTAGGCAATGCTGTGATTTGAACCAAGGAAGCCTCAACCCACAGTCCATGCCTCAACCAGCATGCAATACTGACTTCATCTGATAAAAAATTTTGTAGGTGTTTGTTGTTTATCTGTTTTTTCTATGAAAAAGAAAGGGGAAATGGGAAAAAAAAGTGAAGCAGGAAGAGAAAGGAACCAGAGGAATGGCAAAAAGCCAGAGGATGATGAGGCCCAGGCTCTGCTTTCAGAGGTGGTATGACTGAAATGTTTTTTAAGAATGTTACTGAGTACAATCTCATACTGCTCACTGCACAACAGGCCAGTAAATTGAGAGACAAGTAGTTGGGGGAGGAAATAGCAACTTTATGTAGAAAGCCAGGAGACTGAGAAGATGGTGGACTAGTGTCCCAGGGAGCCATCCTACCCAAGTTAGGATTCAGGCTTCTTTTATACTAAAAGGGGAGGAGATATAGTTGGTTGTTGTAGATTTCCTGGTGTCAGAGTCTTTTGTTCTTGCAGCTGACCAAGTAGATCAGGTCATGATGTTCCTGTAAACCTCCAACAGGACAAATGTTCTTCCCTGTTACAAGAATAGGAGTGTTTTATATGAAATGTTACATTCTTTTATTTTTCAGTGCATATTATGGTCCCTCCTCCTGATGCCCAAATCAACAGTAAATCTAAAATCACAAAGTCTTGTAGAAAACAGCAAAGGGGCAGTTTTACATCTGGGTTAATGTGGTACAGAATGGAGATTTAACAGGGACAAAAAAAAAGCCACAAAAAAAGCAAGAGCCCATAAATAGAGGTGATCAGCTGCTCAAAATCCTGGGTAGTCTCTGAAATCTTGAATCAGGCTTTGGACTTCCAGGCTATGGAATTGTATTGATAGTTCAAATAATCTTTTGTATATCTCAAGAGGAAGGGAGTTCCAACTCACACTTGCATTTCATTTTTTAAAAAAATTTTTGTAGAAGTATAGTTGATTTATAATGTTGTGCTAATTTCTGCTGTATAGCAGAGTGACTCAGTTATATACATATATACATTCTTCTTTTATTTTCCATTATGGTTTATCCCAGGAGATTCTATATGGTGCTCTGTGCTATACAGTAGGACTTTGTTTATCCATTC
Organism: Orcinus orca; assembly: GCF_937001465.1. NCBI lineage: Eukaryota > Metazoa > Chordata > Mammalia > Artiodactyla > Delphinidae > Orcinus > Orcinus orca. Next base: position 49,217,884 of record NC_064564.1, on the reverse strand, counting down.
TAGATGTAATAGTTTGCATCTACTAACCCCAAACTCCCAGTCCATCCCTCTCCCTCCGCCCATCCCCCTTGGCAACCACAAGTCTGTTCTCTATGTCAGTGAGGCTGTTTCTGTTTTGTAGATAGGTTCATTTGTGCCATATTTTAGATTCCACATATAAGTGATATCATATGGTATTTATCTTTCTCTTTCTGACTTACTTCACTTAGTATGATAATCTCTAGTTGCATCCATGTTGCTGCAAATGGAATTATTCCATTCTTTTTCTTGGCTGAGTAGTGTTCCGTTGTATATATGTACAACATCTTCTTTATCCGTTCATCTGTCGATGGACATTTAGGTGTTTCCATGTCTTGGCTATTGTGAATAGTGCTGCTATGAACATAGAGGGGCTTGCATCTTTTTGAATTATAGTTTTGTCTGGGTATGTGCACAGGAGTGGTATTGCTAGATCATATGGTATCTTTATTTTTAGTTTTCTGAGGGACTTCCATACTGTTTTCCATAGTGGCTGCACCACTATGATGAAAGCATTTCATTTTAAGTTAGGAAAATTATTCCATTTTCTCCACAATAAATTGAGGATGGTGGTGGACTATATTAGCCAATTTTAACAATGAAGCACCATGTCCAGCTTGAGAAATATCATAAGTACCTATTTTAGTTATAACAGGAAATTACATGAACACTTTTAAAGTTAAGGTAAGATTAATAAACAAAAATACTTTCAAAGATTTCCCTTTATCTGTGGACAACTCAGTTTCCATTGGATAGATAATTCCCATTCCAGTTTACTTTCAATCATTAGACTGTGTTTGCTTTATCATAAAGCTATATTTCCATGAGGCATAAGTAAATCATTTTCTTTCATCTATAAAGCCAAGATTTTCCTTTCTCTTATATGTGGCACCACAGTCCAAACAAGGACAGGCTGGCTGAACGAGGGCCATTTCCAGGCTGATGACCTAGTTTCCTGTGTACATTGGCTGTTATTGTGAATTTGAGGCCATTTGAGTCCCTGAGGGTTCCCAGACAAAGACTTAGCGGGTGGGCTTCCTGGTAGTGTCAATGGGAACACTAATAAACTTGTCTCAGATGGATGATATCCTGTGCATATCTTTGCTTTTCCTTGCTCTTCCAAGGAAGTGCCTCCAGGAGAAAATTGATCCAGCTCACCACTTATAGTGCTCCCCATTGGTTTGTGGATGTTTCCACAGACTTATTTGTTGCATATACAACTAACTTTTTTGGTTGCTTCCTCTTAGTTGCCACAGATTTAAAAAAAAAAAAAAAACCAGTAAGGAACTTCAGTGATTTGAAAAAGAAGACATTTTTATTCATTCATTCAATAATTAATACATTTTTATTCAGGATTCAATATGAGCTTAACCCTATGCTAGGCACTCTGGGGTGATATAGATAATCATAACAGTATTTATTGTTTGCCACTGTGACAAGGGCTTTAAACTCACCATCATGTTTAACCCTCACTACAACCATATCAGATATATTGCTGAGGCATGAACTAGGAAACAAGCTCAGAAAGACTAAGAATTTTGCACGAGTCCAAACAGCCTCTAGATTGCAAAGACTAGGTTTGTCTCTGGTTATGTGACGCCAGGATTGATTCTCTTAATACTTCTTTAATAAGTTGTTCTGGCCCTCAAGAAGTTTATAGTTTAGAGAGATACAGAACTCAGTTTAAGAGAAATCGGAATGCACTAAGTGCTATAATAATGGCATGATCAAGGTGCATTAACAAGACAGACTGAAATAATTCCACACTTTGCACTTTTCACTGGGGACAATGGAAATTACTCCAAGTCCTTCAGGCAAGAAAATGCAAGGGCAGGTTTGGGACAGCATAGAGTTCACTCTAGGAAAAGCATGAGGAGTTGAGAGTGATGCTTGGAAATACGAGTTGTGGCCAAATCAAGAAGTGTCTTGGATTTTACAATCACGATTAGAAAACGTCAATGTGTGGTGGCTTCCAGACATGAACACTAAGGAAAACTCAAACTTTAACCCAGCTTCTCACATCAGTGTGTACACTCTCTATTAATTAAGACCACCAGGTTTTGTGAATTTCTTCTATTTTGTGTATCTTTCTTCCTCTGTCTAGTTAACATAGACTGGATTTCACTAAATTACATGGACAATCCCACGTAATTCTAGGTCATGAGGTGTAGCAAGCCACAACTATATTCTTGTATTCCCCTTAGGTTCAAAGTTTAGGTTACCTAATTGGTGGTTGAGACAATGTCCAATTTCCCTTGATAATTATGTGAACAAGAACTGAAATCAAGGTCTTTAACCTTTCTGATTCTGTTCTCATATGCTGAAGAATAAAAAGGGGAAAAAAAGGAAGGAGGGCTAGATATATCAAAGAGTTCTCTGGTACACATAAATGCTCCTGTTTGTGTATGTATGTGTGAAAGAGAGAGAGAGAGAGAGCAAGTGGATATATATGGTTTCCCCTTTCCCCTGTATTATGTAAGTGAGCTAAGCATGTCCATAATAATAGGATAACCAGTATTTTCCTCTTTTAGTGAAGACTTTGAGTTAATCATTTTCTTCAGGGAAACAACAACATGGAGAGAGAAGAGGTGACAGAAATTAGAATTTAAAGACTAAACATTTTATTATATGTGTCTTGAAGTAACTCATTGAAGTGTCTGATTGTTCATTCTTCAAATATATTTCCTGTTCTTGGCTTTTTTGGAATGCTGTGGCTTTGATAGAACTTCGTAATGTGTATCTACATTAGACTCTGTTCATAGAATTTCTTAAAACTTCATATGTGCCCAATGGAATGTGGGTAGGAAAATGGTTTTCACCCTTGCAAATCTATTCATTCGGGAGTTTTAAGATTTTGCCTTTTAAAATCAATGTCTTTCTGCCTTGCTGAGTCCTACCAGTCAACACAGAGTGAAGTTTTTTCTTCAGGAGGCCAAGATAGGGCCGGGCAATAGGGAGTCTCCTGTTTGTTCGTCTCTGTGTGCAAAGCTGATATGGAACAGAATTAATTCTGTAGTGCTACTGGATGACCTCTCCTTAGCCCTTCCTTGGGGAAAGGCAGCGTTTCAAAGGTACCCATTTTGCCTCATAAAAGTGAAGTTAATCCTAGTAAAAGTGGTGCTTTCTTTCCTAAACATTTTTGGACCGTGGAGTATATGCTAATAGCTATTATACTATTTTTGCTATGGTGACAGCAATGCGTTGTCATCTAAATCCTTGTGCATGCATAATATCAGAGGCATGGTGCCAATAGGACAAACCACATCAGGGCTGGGAGTTAAGTTGATGTCACTTCCCTCGTTTTGTTTTAATATCCTGCTGAAATGTCTCTGAAGCCTCACAAGAGACTTTGCTTTGATCAACATCTTTCAACCTTCAAAGGCATCCTGGAGGTGTTTGTGAGACAGCTGCTTGCTGAAATAACCTTGATTGCTTGCTCTAAGAATTGTCAGTGCATGCCTCGTAGATTTGTGGGGAGTCTCTACCAAAAACTGCTGACACTGGCACCCAAGTTCAACTATACTCACTGTACTAAGTCCCCCCACTATTTTTCATGAGTGACAACTCAATTTTTTGTGTGCACAAATGTGCTTAAATACAAGTCATCTAAAATGCTACCCATTTTCTTATTCTAAATATTCACATAATTTTTCTTGTACAAAAGTAACACATGCTCAGTTGTAGAAAAATTGAAAATTCACAAATGAGAGACAAGGAAAAATATCCTCTCTGAGACCACTACAGAAACATAAGAGTACTCCTCTAGTAATCTGTAATGTGAATGATTTTTGTTTTATGTATTATTATTAAATATAATTGTAGTAAAAATGTATACAGAATAGAGTGTACCAGTTTATTTTTAAGTAATTACATAAAATATGCCTTTCAATAGTGAAAAAAATCATCCTGGTGTTACATTGACTCTCTGATGAAAACTTCCCTTATTCCATTAGCATTCTTATATTTTACTGTTTCAGTTCCTCGAGCATTACCAATACTCTCTGTTGTGGAAAAGGAAAAAAGCCAAGTTAAATGGTTGGACACTTGAAGAATTGTTGGTTTGGAACACATAAAAATCAACTTCTGAATTGTAGTTTCTTTTTTTATTATTGCACAAAAAACACACTAATCTTCAAAGTATTCTGATTCACTGGACTGTGTATAGAGAAAGTAAGTTTTGCAGTGACTGTTGGAATGCTCACAGAGAAGAGATTGTCAAGGTGATGGGTGGGAGATAATTAGCAGCCACCTGGAATGGACTGTGGAATAGTAATAGGGAGATATTGAAAGCCATATGAAGGAATTGGAGGAAAAAAAGCCATAGAGACTTAGAAAATTATGTAAACATAATAGTGAAAGAATAAGAATAGGATGAGTACAAGGAATTGATATTTTGATTTATTACTTGGGCCAGGTACTGTGCTAGTCACTTTCCAAATATTACCTCTTTTAATCTTTACAATTATGCTGTAAAGTAGAGTGATACAGTGAAACACAGAGATGTAAAGTAACATGACCATTTTCTTGTAGCCAAGAGTGACAAAAAGCTGTCAGGTAGATTTTCAAAGCAAACTGAATCAGGTTTTTGGATTTTTGTATTTTTGTTTTTTTTAAGCAACTTTATTGGCAGATAATTCATATACCAATGCAATTTAGCCATTTAGTGTGTACAGTTCAAGGGTTTTTAGTAGATTCAGAAAATTGTGCAAACTTCACTACTAATTTTAGAATGTCTTCATCCCCCTAAAAGAAGTGTACCCATGAGAAGTCATTCCCCAGACTTCCCTTCCCCAAGCCTCTGGCAACCACTAATCTACTTTCTGTCTCTGTAGATTTGGGTTCATCCATGTTGTAGCATGTATTTGTATTTCATTTTGTTTTATTGCTGAGTAGTTTTCTATAGTATGGATATGTCACACTTTGTTTATCCTTTTATCTGGTATGGATATTTGGGTTGTTTCTGCTTACTGGCTATGTTGTGGGTTTTTTTCTTAATTGAGGCAACATTGGTTTATAACATTATATAAGTTTCAAATGTACAACATTATATTTCTGTTTCCAAAGACCCCACAGCGTGCTTACCACCAAAAATTTAGTTTCCATCCATCTCCATACAGTTGATCCCCTTTACACATTTTGCACTGCCCCCAGCCCCTTGCCCTCTGGTAGCCATTATTATGGTCTCAGTATTGATGTATTTGTTTGTTCATTTATTTTGGATTGTCTGTTTTTTATATTCCATATATAAGTAAAATCATATGATTTGTCTTTTTGAATTGATAATAGCTAAGGTTTTGCAACATCTGTTTGAAGTTAATATTTTATTTCAAATTAAATATAATCAAGAGTTCCCCTTACTCCAGACGCTTTTATCTTCCTTCTCGCAGAAGCTACTATTCTCATGCATGTCTCCTATCTTTCCACCTTATTTTTTAATGTATTACATAATTTTGAAATGTTTGCTTTTAGCTGCATATTTTTGTACTGAAAAATAGATAACTATTTTAAAGAAGGTAGCACGAGGAACTCAAATATTGAAAAGCAACCAGTTAGACAAAAATGTAGGAGACACACTCTACTAGAAATTTATGTCAAGATAATCTTTGCCAGATCCATAAATTGAATTCATCTTAGCAAATTCCTATATGGCACATCAAGATAACTTTAATGTTTAAAAAAATACATAGCAATATTTCTGTTCTGTTGTAATTTTCATTTATGAGAAATAAATACATTATAAATAAAATAAGAAATTAGAATTCAAAATAATTCACATTGGTAATATGTTTTTACAGGAGAAATGCTTGCAAAAAGTACCTAGCATGATCTCTATTATTTTGTTATCTAAGATAACATATGGAAGTTATATTTTTTTAATTGCTTAAGAATTCCAAACATGAAGACATGAAAGCAGTTTTTAACTATTTTGATAAAATCATGTTTCGTCTAAACACACAAAATATAAAATAGAACCTTTTACATTTCTTTTTCATCAAAACTGTTTTTTTCTTACATATTTATTTGATGTGAATTAACAAATGGAAGAGACAATATAATTTTATACATTGTGGATATGTTGGATATGGTATTTAATTTTATGTTATTAGATACTATACTGATATGATTTTAAATATTTGGCTTATAATCTATATAACCCATACCAAAAGCTTGAAATTAATGAGAAATTTCCACAGCTGTTCACTCAAATTATTATTATCAAAGCGTTTAGCAAGTTGAAAAACGAAATCAAAAGGCAAAAAACAAAAACGCTGAATTGGAGGCTCTCCAAGGCCTTCCTCTCCTGAAATGTCGTGACTAAAGGATTCTCCTCTTTCCTCCACCCACGAACTGAAGGCCTTGACAGAAAGAAATGGAAAAGAAGATATATAATGGCTCTGGTTATATTCACTCATGAGGTATAAATCTAAGGGAAAAGACTGGATTATTTTTAAGAAAATCTATGGACCCCCAACTCCAGATGAACTTACTTGGACAAAACACTATAAAAAAACAAAATGTGGGCTTCCCTGGTGGCGCAGTGGTTGAGAGTCTGCCTGCCGATGCAGGGGACACGGGTTCGTGCCCGGGTACGGGAAGATCTCACATGCCGCGGAGCGGCTGGGCCCGTGAGCCATGGCCGCTGAGCCTGTGCGTCCGGAGCCTGTGCTCCGCAACGGGAGAGGCCACAGCAGTGAGAGGCGTGCACACCACAAAAAAAAAAAAAAAAGAAAAAATATGTTCAACTCAGTAGTTATACATAACACTAGTTCTCAAAACTATTTTGACTAACAGAACTTTAAATTTCCCTGACAGCGACATTTCTAATGTTACAATTTATTTTACTTTGTATTTTCTGCAGTGTTGGCTAGTCAACAAAGTTAAAATGTGTAGCATTTGGTAAACCTGAAATGGCACAAAATGACTGATGCCATCTGACCTTTCTTTGGATTGAATTTCATGTTGTATTTTGGGAAAGGTAGTGACTGTGCTAGATAAGTAATGAATGCACTTTGGTGTGAGAATTATGGAGAAATATATTAAAGGGTTGAATTCAGCATTATTACAAATTAGCTAATCTAGTCTTTTGGCACAAAATAAGCAGCCTGCTTTGTACACACTTGGAAGGTTTTAAAAACAAATCAATATAGCCATACACTCAGGACTATGCTAAAGAGAGCTGCTGATACACACACACTGCTCCTCCACAGTGGGCCCACTGTGGAGAGCTGCCACATCCAAAGCACCTTCCAGCTGTTGCAGGAACCCACCAGAGGAGTGAGTGCAGATGCAGACACCCTCAGTCAGATAATTACCTTGATTAAGATTCTCAGAATTAAACGGAGTTTAATCAAGGACCCTGTGAAATTGTGAAAGCGCCAGTTTCCTGGGCTTGCCCTCCTTTTCTGCGGATGGTGAGTTGCCAAACAAAATCAAAAGAGTCTTAATTACAAGGATGAGAGGCAAAATCAAAAGGGAATGAGAGAATCTGACTTTTGTGATGGAGATGGACCTGCACCAGTCCCAGCAAACTCAGCTCTGTTCTGCGTGGAGAGAGCCACAACGCATCGCAGCTGAACACCATCAACATTCCTGACAATTCGAAGGACTGAATTAGTAGCTAGGCCAATATATTGGTGCTAATACTGAATTCTCTTATGATACAATGTTGTTTGTGAACTTTTAGGAAATATTTGGGCTGATATTAGAAAAAAAAAAACCCATGCCACTCCAGTTGTTACTAAGAAAGCATGACTCAGCCTAAATCTAAACTAAACCATTATTGGAAATAAATTCCCACATAAATGGAAAGCCTGAGAATCAGTGATACAGGGAGGTATAACTTTTTTCAACTTTCTTGCTTTCTTTTAATTTGGATCACAAATAGAAGTGATTATAAAAGTGATCCATTCCATAAATATGTCAATAGCTCCTAAAGTCCACTCACTACAACACTAATGTTCTTTTCATGTAAGCTGCTCCTAAGCCTTTTCCACTGTTCTGAATGTCTATACTTGGTCTTTTGATGTGCGGGACCTTGTATTGATTTCTTTAGTTTTATTTTCATAAAATTTGGCCTGGTATTATAAATAACATCAAAGAGTCATCATTTATTGGTGCTAATTAATTTGGTACAAGCACTCTGGGGATAGAATATTATAAAAATCATTGTACCCCCTCCCCAAGTCATACTTATGATAATATATCTTCACATATAAATTTCATATTTTTAATAATATTTTGTAAAGTAAACATAAATCCATCCCTGTCTATTTTCCTATTATTTACCATTATTATAAGCCACAAATGCAAACAGTTCATGGATAATCGATTTCCCTACAGGCTTTCCTCATGTCAGTGCTCTGCAATTTCTATTTTTAGGATCTTTATTTATTTATTTTTATTACTTTGCTTAGTCCTTCAAAGATTTCCTTTGAACTGCTCTTCATATACTCCCTCTCGGTTGGCATCTAAAGTTTTACATTTTCTCTTTTTCTCAGATTTTATACCATTACCCTCCTATATTCCAGTATCTTCTTATTCTTCTGACTTAATCTTATATTTTCTTCCATTCATGCATCTGGAATGATCTGGAAATAGTTTCCATTTCTATACCTCTGTGAACTAAAAAGCTAACTCTCTGACTATATGGCTGTTAATTGCTTTCCCCCAGCAAGACCCATCTCTATACAGCATTTTTGCAACTGTTGCTCATTCATGCTTTGTTTTCCTTCTACTTCTTCTTCCTCTATAATTTGCTATCTTATTTTTCACAAGATGATACACAAAGCCTGAATATCACTATCAATGAAAGAAATTTAATCTGTTATTAAAATAAACCTTCCCACAAAACCAGTGTTAATATTTTCTATAATAGTAATATTATTATAGAAAAGACATGCAATATTTATTTTATATTATATGGTTATGTTATAATTATTAGTTCTATAATAGTTATTTGTTAATCACAAAATAATTTGAGGTATAAATTATACATAATATTACATAAAAAGTATAATTTCATGTATTATGTTACAGGTTTATTATTACCTATATATTGTTTATTTTGTACCAGATATTTTACATATATCATCTCATTTAATACAACCATTCTGTGAGCTAGGTGTTATTATCTTCACTTTATCGATGAAGAAATTAAAGAACAAAGAACTTAATTACCTTGCCTAAACTCACAAAGCTAGTAACAGGCACAGCTGGCTCTAGAGTCCTTTGAGATGGATTGAGTTTAGAAGGTGGAAGGAAGGATTTTGAGAATATTTAAGTGTTTCTAGCTATGGTGTCCTGTGTAAGATGTTACCATTCATGAGTTTAAGAAAAAGTAATAACCAACCATTCAAGTTCTACATGTTTGTAAAACTCTTGCTAAGTGCCAGGTAGTGTGTTCTGAACAGTTCACAATATTATAATATTTTTTTCACACCAACTCTTAGATGTGAGAGAAGTGAGTCCCAAAGATATTCAATAATTTACTTTCACTAGATTATGCAGCTAGCAAATGAAAAAGGCAGAATTCAGACTCATGACTCCTGAGTCTTTCACTTTTAACTACTATATTATGGAAAAATCAACCTATGCTGAAAGTGGGATGTCTTCTTGTTATCTAGATAAATAGCCTTCTGCTTTGAACCTCAAAATCAGTTACAGTTTTTGGGAATATCAGTTTTCAGGTAGTCACGAAGCCATATTAATTGTTGATATGCTCCATTCTGTTTGTGTAGAAAAAAGATCTCCCATTTTATTTTTAGGAAAGTGCAATAAATCTAATGAGAGACATATTAAAGCTGACGGCACATTTCCAGAGTTGACACACCAAGAATTCAAGTTCACCTCTAACCTCTTAGGTAGTATATAATTCAAACTGAAAATAAAAGAACATCTTGGTGTACAAGTTCAGTTTTTAGTGTAGAGGGAAGAAAAGGGATGATGTCAGAAGAGAAGAAAGATTTTGAGTGCTTTACAGCTGGTGACATCTGAATTGTTTTGTAACTCTGTTCTGGACCTAACAGCAAAACTCAAAATAAATGAGAAAAGTGCATTTCCGCTCATTTCAATATGTAGGGACACTGAGAAATCCAGCCACCTCATCCCTGTTATAGGTGCTAGCAGGATATGACAGCTGTGCCACTACCCTGGGCAGGACCAGGGCCCACACTGCAGTAACAAGGGATCTACGCATCCATACAGTGAGCTCGAGGGTATCAAGAGAGGAAGAGTGGAGACTTCGATGTGACCGAGTGACCACTGATTGCTCTGCCTGGGCAAGAGTCCGTGGGGCCCTGCCAAGAGGCCCAGAGGCAGAGGCTCAGAGTCTACATCAGTGATAGCAGGGAGAACAGGAGATTTGCTTCTTTCCATGATCCCGTGCATCCTATCGAACTGCCCTGGCTGCTGTGGCCTGAGCAAATACACGTTAGCAATTGGCCATTCTTTCCTGTCACCAAACAATTTTTCTGAGTTCCGCGTACCCAATTCTAGTCAGTCATTCTAAAACTTGCTCCAGAATTCCTGAGTATCTAATGTAAAATCAGGATTCCTTTTTATAGAGGATACATACTAAGCCCTGGATATATACTGCAATGTTTTACTACTGTGAGCCACAAGTTAATATTTTCCAGATTATATTTATTTGACCTATAATTTCACTAGCCTCTTTGATAGTTAAAAAATAATGAAGTTTTACACATGCATAATTAGATATGATAAATGCTCAGAGAAGTATATGATGAGAGGTTAAACTGTCCCACAACCCCATACCCCTGAGTCTCTCTTCTTAAAGGGAGCCACTATTAACAGCTACTTCTGTAAGTCCAGAAACAGTTTCCGTGCATATAGCTGCATATCTCAATTTTAAAACGTAAAGAATGCTTATACTAGACTCACTTTTCTACACCAAACTTTTCACTTAATGCATCCTGAAGGTTTTTATTCAAATCAACATATACTTATCTACAGCATTTCAGAAGTGTCTATGTCATGTGAACATATCATAATGCACTTAACAAGCCCCTATTTACAGTGACTAACTGGAACTATATTTGTTCTTACAAAGAGAGCTATAATCGAAATAGTATACTAATATCTTAGTATACTTTATTATATTTATTTCAAATTTGGTAAATATTGCCAGATTCATTTGAGAGTAGTTTTTATCCAGTTCCAACTTCACCAGAGCTTCATACACTGTTGGTGAAATTGGAACCAGATGAGGCCTTATTTCCTCCCCAAAACTGATATTACTAACCTTTAAAACTCTTATTTAACTGATTAAAACATTAGAATATGATAATTGATAATATTGGTAATATATGGCAGAAAGCTGAGGCTTTGAATATAATAAAAATAATAGTAACAGATGAGTACACCAGGTTTGTTCATTAAGTTCAAACTATAGTTTATGTTTCCTGGATTAATTGTGGTTTTTTACCCAATATGATATTGGGGTATTTAAAAAGTGAGAGAAAAAAATCACTTCAGATTCTTTTGAAATTAAATAAGATAGATTTTCCTCCTGTTATGGATTGTGTATTTTCTACATCTTCCTTAACAAATCAGCATGGAGTTATATAAGAACTCCAAATATTGAATTTTCTGGAAAATTGAATATTTATGTTAGAAAGGAAAAATGACATAGTCACTAAGGATGGTTAAATGAATTTACAAATAAGAAATACATTTTATCACATCATAGGGTGTATTTCATTGACGTGAAGCTCTTACTATATTGATTTTAGAAAATAATTTTTATTGTGCATTTGTACTTTTTTAAACAGCATATTCGCTGGAGAAAGAAGAATCAAGGAGAGAAAGAGTTTTGGAGGGAGATGAAGAGGAAAAGATGTCAGTAGAGTGAGTAAAAGGGAGGGATAGAAGGAGAGAAATACTTGTGTGAAATGGCCGGTTTTCATTTCCTTGTGGGATTCCCTTTACTTACCAACAGATATTTCTTTCTGGTATAGAAGATTCATGCTGAATAATCCCCATGTATAACATTGTCTTCTGAATTTTGGTTTGATTTTGATGAAGCTGATCCCTGAGTAGACTGGTTTTCCATTTGGGGGATTATCAGGTATAAGTCAGCAGAAAACAAAATGCTAAAATGAAAATGAACGATAACAGAATATACTTCAGACAGTTCAGCTTCAAGGAATTCTCATCTCATCTGAAGTGATCACATATGAAATGAACAAAGATTTATACACCATTGCTTTTGTGTTAAATAATACAGGATACTCTAGTGTTGTACAAATGGATAAACATGTGTTAAAAAAAAAAGAAACAGCAGGCCAAAATGGAGTCACTTGTGTTAAGCCCCAGGTCAGTAAAACAAGACTTAATACCTAACCTAATTATAGTTTCAGCCTCTCCTAGGAAGGTAATCTTAACCAGTCAGTCTGGAATTTCCTGGCAGCACTAGTGAGGTAGTCGATGTGCTAGACCCTTGCCTTCCCCCAGAGGAAGATGATCTTACCTGAAATAATCCTCTTTTTTTGTTTACGACTACCTTGTCCCTCCCACTTTCTACCTTTAAAATCCTTTTCTGCAGCTCTTTGAAGCTCCTTCTAAATGAGTATTACCCCAGGGGAGGGGATCTTGACTCTATCAGTTGCTCCTTCTGTTCCAGTGACATTACATGGCCCATCAAACTTACCTGAAGTAATACTCTTAGTTTATCACACTAAAATAGTCGTAGTACTACAGTGGACGTCTCAAAACAACTAATACAGAGGTTCATATTGGCTACTGTGATTCCATTTTGAACTACTTAACATAGCGTAAATCCTATAAGTTTCACACAAGATGACCAGGAATCGTAACACGAAAGAAATGATGTCATAACAAGTACAGAGCACTTAATTCTTATCAAAGGAAATAGACTGAGGCTGTACAGAAAAAAAGCTGTATTTATTGTGGATATTTCACCACTGAGTAACAGAAAGGTCATGATTCCCATTTCTAAGGCTTACCATGTTGAACTGGATTGTTTAACTCATTATTTTCATGTGAAGGACAAGGTCATTTTTTAAATCTCCAACTATCTCTTTCTTTTAAATTCATAAAACTAAATTAAGCTCAAATTCTAATCGCCTGAAATTTTTTAATTCCTTTGCTTGCAGTTTTTGGTAATTCTCAAAATAATATGCTTAATGTTCAAGCTCAGCCCATTGAAATGGTTTCAGCCCATTTCAATTCATGGACACATATTCTAACAAGAATATAATGTCTCCTTGGTATTGGTTTTAGGGAAATGTGACATCAGATTCTTCTTTGTGTGTTCTATAAAGGGATTTTATTTGAGAGAGAGTGTTTCAAAAGAATGTGTTTGACCTGAGGCATATCTGAAGTGAAATAATGGAGACATGAGTCAAAATAAGCTATTCTGTTACCTAAAACATTTCCCCAAATCTCCCACTGGTAAAATAATGATATTTTGATTCTGAAAACTAGGTCCACTCTGGTGGGAAAAGGCAGAGTCATAAGATCATTACTTCTATATTTCCTAAAATCTTATGATACCAGAAAAAATGTCACATTTTTCCCATTCGAGAACTCAAGTTAAAATGTTTTAAAAATAGAAAATAGTGAAAACTTTATTGTTTTTTTAGATTTGAGGCAAGTACTTAAAAACTTTATTATGTTTTAGATTTGGGTCAAGCACAAAAAATGTTAAACCTTTTTATAATGTTTGTCTCTATAAGACAATACAGTTATGTTTTGGTTAACATTACATTGATCATGGGCATGATGGGAACCTCTGAATTTACAGCTGCACTTAGACCACTCATCACCCTTGGGCAAGCTAATAAGCCTCAATTTCTCCATCTTTACTTCACAGATTTAAAATGAGGATTAAAATGTGATCATATGTATATAGGATGACCATTATGTAGAAGAACCTCAACAAATGCAAATTCCCTTTCACCTTATGAAAAGATTCCAGGGACATCATCACCCAGATGATTAATAAAAGAGAAAATCACTGTGATCCTCTGCCCCAATTACAAAGCTGTAGGTTTCTGAAATGCACTGCAAGATGCAGTAAGTTTAGACAGTTGAATTCATCTGTTCAAACAGCTGGCAATGGACCACCTTTCCCCACTAGCTAACCTGATTGAAGTAACATAGTATAGCGTTTAGAGATTGGCTTTTCGAATCTAACACTCATGAGTTCAAATCATGAATCCACCACTTAGATACTGAATCATTGACAAGTTACCTTTGCTTTCTGAGACCTAGTTATCTCACCTACAAAATGAGTTAAGTGCCAAGTCCAGTGCTTTCTACTGCATGTTGTATGCACTCAATAAGTGTTATATTTTCTCCAATGTTTCTTTTTTCAAAGAAAAAAAATTAGCTAATGCGTGGAGTTTGAAAGTTCCTGCTAATCAGGAAAAAAATAAGAACATTAAAACAGGGCATTGACCAGAAGAAAAAGTAAAAGTATTAATTAGGTAAACATGTATTCACAAATGGCAAATAATCTCCAGACCTCCTGGTTCAGAAGAAATATGTTTTCCTCTACAATCACTGATATTACAACAAAATGCTATGCCATCCATATGACATCTCAAAATATCAGAGTGGACCACTTTATTTGCCACAATGTGGTTCTTGAATTTGATTTCCACCTGTCAATCAAAATGCTACCTTTAATCTTAATAGTTCCTGTCACTGATTTTTGATATGAACCCCATTAAATTTTATTGAAAAGCAGCATTCATAGTACAGTTGCCACCCAAAGTTAATGAATAATATATTTTTCATGTTACTTCGTGAAATCCATAAATAATGACATAAAATCTAATCAGTACATTTTAGACATAAATGTTTAAGAATGTTGTGATGGACTATATTAAATTGTAAATGTTGTTTTGTTAAGAGATTTACTATTTAACTACCATGACATCTTTATCCTGCGCATTTTAGCTTACTCTCTAGGTGACTAGCCATCTGCCACCAAAATAACATATGGTAGAATTAAACAGATGTCATTACTTGTAGATGAGGCTTCAAATTTCACAAAAGTAAGACAACTATCTAACTCACAGAAAGCCGAAAGAATTCCTCTCCTCCAAAATAAGGTATGTGCCAAGTGGAATACAATTCTCTCAGAAAATAATCACCTCCAGGAAATCCCTGGAGGTGGAATGAATTTAATACATTGTTCCACAGCCTTGGTGCACTGATTCAGCAAAAGATAGCAAGAAAATTAAAAGATTGGTTTTGTGTACGGAAGACACCATCTTTCTTTCAATATTTTTAAATGAACTCATTCTTATTCTTGGAAGGAAAACACCCACACACTTCTATGAAACCAAAGTCAAAGAAATATCCACATATCCAAAAATAAGGATTTTTGTCAAAGAGAGAAGAGATGTGCCCAAAGTATTCTTAACATGAATAACTCTGTTAATTTAATTTGACAATGTTTCTTTTGCTGAAGTAAATAGAAATGCAGCTCCAAATTCATAAGCTAAAAACTACATTTTTCAGAACCTGCCCAACTATCCAGAAGTATGAATTCTAGATCTCTTCAAATATCAATCAAGTGAAAGGCATTTATCCTTACTTAGAATTGTATAGGTAAAAATTAAAACAATATTAAAAAATATTTTCAATTATAAGAACAAGGTTTTAACATATACAATATTGGCAAGCAGGTGAGTGGAGAAACTGGCCCTTTCATATATTTTTGTTCAGTGTGTAAGTTGGTGCAACTGCTTTGGAGGACATCTTGACAATATCAATCAAACTAATAATTTACAAGCCTTTGAAGTCAGAATCTTTCCTGTAAGAATTTATTCTGTGAATTTACTTGTGTATGTGAACACGAAAATGACAGTTGCCACATTTGTTTGTAATAACAAAACACTGGGGACTCCAGGAAAAACCAGCACCCAGTGAAAAATGTATGAATACAAATTTGGTTGCATTAAGCAGAGGTTTGAATCTGGTTCGGTTAAGCATTCAGCCACCAGAAGGATCTCAAATGAGGATATCCTCCTATTTTGGGCCAGGAGACAGTGAGCCATATTTCTAACATCAGATGGAAGGGAAAATGCAAAATGTTAAGAATGAATGAATGAATTAGCATTTCTTTGGCACTGAACTGGTAAACTTAAGGCTATAAAATGCATAACACCTGGCTACCATGAAAATCTATTTCTGTCTCTTCTTATGCTTATATTTTACAAATCATGATCCCAAGCACAGTGATCACTATAGATTTATAGTCTTCTCCTCAGGACAAATATCATGGAAATTATCTTTACAATTAAAGATATTCACATACTGCTGTACCACTTATTGGTATAAAATGACAATGTAAAAAGAAAGCTTTCAAAACATGTATTACATTTGGTCCAATAATTCTACTTATTCAAATGTACTCTTCAAATTATTTTAAGATAATTTCAAGTTATAGAAGAGTTGCATGAATAAGTTCAAAGAATTCCTGTGTATCCTTCACCCAAGCTATCGAAATGTTAACATTTTACCACATTGTTTTTCTCTCTGTGTTTGTCTGTCTCCATAGATATTAAAAGCTATTCATTGGAGCATAATTTATAATGGAGAAAACTGGAAGGCATCTAAATAACAAGCATCAGGAAAATGCTTTCTTAAATTATAGAATATCTACTATGTGGAATATTAAACAGAAATTAAAATATTTAAAGTGATAATTGTGAAGTTTAGCCTTATTAGATAATGCTAAGTCAAAAGGAAGTTATAAATGATAATTATAAAGATTATAACACTTATTAAATATTACCCAGTGAAAACTCAGGATACAAATGTGACAATATGTAAACAGATTCATATGAAAAAATGACAAGAAGGGAACATACAAAAATGTAGTTCTATAAATTTGATTAAGATTATGGATAAAATTTCTCTATTTTCTAAATAGTACACCTCTTTTTAGACTGTTTTTTAGGATATTATGGATGGCTACTTGAAGGTAAGCAAGATAAAATACTGAATTGGGGAAATTACTCATAAGATTGTAGAGTAGAAACTATAACTTAAATCACATAACATAAACTATTATGTTTCATGAAAGAAAGAAGAAAAGGGGTCATTTTTCCCAAGGAGAAAATAAATAGGACTCAAAACAGAGAACAGATTATTTGGATTGAGATTTCATAAAATATCAAGCTCACATGGGTTTGTAAATGAATGTTTAACAAATAGAATTCTGCAACATATAAGGTTAGTTTTTTTTTTACTATATTACATGATGCAATCAGATTGCTTCTGACCTGAAATTTCACTGAGATGTTTTATTCTCTGGGTATCACTAATTGTTGTGTGCAATCTGACTGCCAAACTGAGCGCAGACCTATAAACCAGTGAAAAGGGGTATTTGTAAGCCGTTAGAATTTCTGATAATTAAAATCTAAAGGAAAAAGATGATAATCTCTTAGCAGTGAACATTCCATGTACATGACTTTTAAAAGTTTAATTGTATATTCGATAGAAAGGGAAACATTTCTGAAAATGAAATATTAAAAGAGCCACTGAGTTCTTCTGCCAAGGTGATTTGGGGTGTAAAGAGATCTGTTTTGGAGATTTCAAGTATGAGATGTTTATTAGTCATATGAGAGGAAATAAATATCAAGTGGACAGTATTAGCAATAATACCTGATGAATTTCTGATAAGAAACCTCTTTGTTTATCAGAAAATCTAGTCTACATGTGGCAGAGATAATCAATTTGTAAATTAGTAAAACAATCTAGGGAGATACAATCTAAATTCCTTCCTAACATGAGATCATCACCAGGGCAGATTTAACACTTTAGAAACTGGTACTTGAACATCAGACTCTATTAAAGATATTATCTTTATTGTACCTAAGATATACTTCGTGGTACACTAAAACTGCACAAAGAACATTGAAAATCTAAAGCTGATCATGGTTCCAGGAGGAGACTGGCTTTTTTCTTTTTTTAAGAAAAGGATGCTTTTATTCTCCTCACAGCTGAGTTTGTCATCTATTGTTATTTCACAGATGACATAATTCACAAGTTATTAAAGTTTTCACTGCAGTCTGAACTTTTTATTCCTACACATTCTGAAACACTCTCAATTTTCTCTAACTACCCTCTAAAGTAATTTCAGTCCCAAAGAATAAAGGAGGAAAAAATATACATTGAATATATAAGAGTAGAGGCAGAGCGCCAATCTATTACGACATTTATCGCTATGAAAGAAAGATGGGTTGACTGCTCGTGGCTATATTATTTATAAGTTCTTTCTTCTCACTCATAAAGACACTTGTTATAAGAAATGTTAAGATTTCTTTACATTTTATACCAGCTATCTCTCTTCATCCTTCACCATTTTCATAATTGTCAACTTTCAAATACTACAGGACAACTTATTTTTTCATGGGTATCACGATGCCCTTCAACACATGGGCTACTGTTTAGGCCTTAGCCCTGAATGGAAGTATAACCATAGTTTAATATTTTATGTACAAAGTCATACACAAATAAAAATATCTGTAAAATTCAAAATGGCATCCAGGTCTGATGATAATAGTATAAAAGAGACCTTCAATCCTTCAGTGTTATATTTGTTATTACTTTTAAATTATATAGTACTAAAAGCAGTTATACAAGATAAATCAGTCCGAGAGATGTGCTGTACAACATTGTGTCTATTGTTAACAATATTGTGCACTTCAAAATGTGTGAGAGGGTAGATACCATATTAAGTGTTCATAAATAAATAAATAGTTCTGTGTCCATACACATACCTATGTGAATATATAAAATAATATCAACAGGACATGTTTTATGTGTCCAGAAGTAAAGCATATAAACTAAATATACAAATAAAAATATATACTAAGTGGTTAACCATTTTCTTTGTGGAGTAGGAAGAAGAGCAATTATTACTTTTTATGAATTTTTACATTGTTCACCTTTTACAACAAGCATGAGTTATTTTGAAAAATGGGAAAAACAAAGTTATAAGGAAAAGAATGGGAAATATAGGAATGAAATAAATATACAATAATAAATAAAAGTCAGTAAACATTAGAGCAAATTCATATCTGTGAATCTGATTCAGAAGCTTAATGCAATGTTTTCATAACCCTGGGATGGGTAAAGTCAGGGGTCCCCAACTCCTGGGCCATGGACGGGTAGTGGTCCGTGGCCTGTTAGGAACTGGGCCACACAGCAGGAGGTGAGCGGTGGGCAAGTGAGTAAAGCTTCATCTGTATTTACAGCCACTCCCCATCACTCGCATTACCGCCTGAGCTCCGCCTCCTGTCAGATCAGCGGCGGCATTAGGTTCTCATAGGAGCGCGAACCCTACTGTGAACTGCGCATGCGACGGATCTAGGTTGCACGCTCCTTATGAGAATCTAATGCCTGATGATCTGAGGTAGAGCTGAGGCGGTGATGCTAGCGCTGGGAAGCAGCTGCAAATACAGATTATCATTAGCAGAGAGGTTTGACTGCACAGAGACCATAATAAATCAGTTGCTTGCAGACATATCAAAACCCTATCAGTGAGTGGTAAGTGACAAGCTGCATCTGGTGGCAGGCTTTAAGTCAGAATCCGACACTTATTTTAGTACTCTCATGACCTGCCCATTATTTTATTTACCATTTCCATCCGTGCCTCTTTCCCACACTGCGCACTGTGCGCTTGTCTCAGTCACAGTTTTGGTAAGCACACATTTTGGTAGCCAAAATGAGTAAAACACAAACATTGCTGGAGAGCTTCTTTGAGTAGGGGGAAAGACCCAATGATGAGACAGCAGAAGACTCTAAGACTGCCAACAAAAAAAAGCTGCATTTAAAAGAAAATACCAAGAGTCCTACTTAAATTACGGGTTCATTGCAACAGGTGATTCACATTTTCAAAGTCTGCTTTGTATAATATGTGGCAACTGCTATCCAACAAAGCCGTGAAACCTTCCAAAGTGCTTCGCCAGATGGAGACCAAACACCCTGCATTAAAAGACAAGACTTTGGAGTTTCTCAAAAGAAAAAAATGTGAACACGAAGAACAGAAGCAATTATTGAAGGCCACCACTTCATCAAATGTGTCTGCAGTGAGAGCATCATTCTTAGCGGCTAACCGCATTGCTAAAGCTAAGAAGCCTTTTACTATTGGTGAAGAGTTGATCTTGCCTGCTGCTAAGGACATTTATCGTGAACTTTTAGGAGAGGCTGCAGTTCAAAAGGTGGCATGTATTCCTCTTTTGGCTAGTACCATAACTAAACAAATTGAAGAAATAGCAGAGGATATTGAGGCGCAATTGTTAGAGAGGATTAATGAGTCACCGTGGCACGCAATCCAGGTTGACGGGTCTACCAATGTCGACAACAAGGCAACAATGCTTGTTTTTGTGCAATATATTTTTCAGGAGGATGTGCATGAGTATGTTATGTGCACTTCTGTTGCCAACCAACACCACAGCTGCAGAACTATTCAAGTCTTTGAATGATTACGTATCAGGAAAACTGAATGAATCATTTTGTGTCGGTATATGCACGGACGGAGCGGCTGCTATGACTGGATGGCTTTCTGGTTTCACTACTCAGGTCAAAGAGGTCGCTTCTGAATGTGAGTCTACACACTGTGTCATCCACAGAGAAGTGCTGGCTAGCCGAAAAATGTCACCTGAACTTAACAGTGTTTTGCAGGATGTGATTAAAATTATCAACATTAAAGTACATGCCCTTAACTCACGTCTGTTCGCGCAGCTCTGTGAGGAGATGGACGCAGAGCACACACGTCTTCTCTTATACACAGAAGTGAGATGGCTTTCTAAGGGTAGATCACTGGCCAGAGTTTTTGAGTTATGAGAGCCACTCCAGAGATTTCTTTTAGAAAAACAGTCACCACTGGCAGCACATTTCAGTGACACAGAATGGGTTGCAAAACTTGCTTACTTGTGTGACATATTCAACCTGCTCAGTGAACTCAATCTGTCGTTTCAGGGGAGAACGACAACTGTGTTCAAGTTGGCAGATAAAGTGGCTGCATTCAAAGCCAAATTGGAATTGTGGGGGCAACGAGTGAACATTAGGATTTTTGACATGTTTCAAACATTAGCAGAGATTTTGAAAGAGACTGAGCCAGGGCCTTCTTTCTCCCAGCTGGTGCATGATCACCTATCTCAGCTTTCAGAAGAGTTTGAGCATTACTTCCCAACCACAAAAAACCCCTGAGCTGGGAAGGAATAGATCCGCGACCCATTTGTGAATAAGCCAGGTGAATCGGCTTTGTCCATGCTAGAAGAGAATCATCTGCTTAAGATCACAATTGATGGTGGCCTTAAAAGTATGTGTGAGACGACTTCAGATCTCCATACGTTCTGGATTAATGTCAAGGCAGAATATCCTGAGATTGCCACAGAAGCACTGAAAAGCCTGCTTCCATTTCCAACATCCTATTTTTGTGAAGCAGGGTTTTCTGCAGTGACAGCAACCGAAACAAGATTACGGAGTAGACTGGACATAAGTCACACACTTCGGGTGTCACTGTCTCCCGTCACCCCCAGATGGGACCATCTAGTTGCAGGAAAACAAGCTCAGGGCTCCCACTGATTCTGCATTATGGTGAGTTGTATAATTATTTCATTATATATTACAATGTAATAATAATAGAAATAAAGTGCACAATAAATGTAATGCACTTAAATCATCCCGAAACCATCCCCCCCGCCCTGTTCCGTGGAAAAATTGTCTTCCACGAAACCGGTCCCTGGTGCCAAAAAGGCTGGGGACCACTGGGTAAAGTGATCTTAGAAAACACTGACCATAAAATAAAAAATTGATGCATTGCTCTTCAAAATTATAAACTTCAGCTCATTGAAAGTGTTTATTGAGAAAATGAATAGGTAAGCATGGGAACAAATATTCACAATACAAAGTGTGACAAAGGACTTGTATGCAGACTATATAAAGAACACCTTCAACAATAAGACAACATCTCAATAACAAATAGGTAAATTGGATACTTTGAAAAGGAAGGTATACAAATTACTAATAAGCACTTGAAAAACTGCACATTCGTGGTCATAAGAAAATGCAAATTAATATTAAAGTATCACTATACTTCTAGAATGGCTTAAATTTTAAAAGCCTGACAATACTAAAAGTTGGCCAGGATATGAAGCAAATAGTATTCTCGTGAATTGCTAATAAGAGTGCAAAATGGTACTACCAATTTGGAATCTGGAAGTTTCTTATAAATCAAAACGTACTACTCACCTTATGATCAAATAACTACTAGGTATTTACCAACGATAAATAAAAGTGTATGTCCACAAAAAGACTTTTGTACAATTTGTATAAAATTATTCATAGCAGCTATATTAATGATCACCAAAAACTGAAACAACTCAAATGGCCACCAACAAGAGAATGGATAAATTGTGTTACATCCATACAGAGAAACTGTATTCAGCAGTTAAAAGGAAGGGATAAGTTTGAATATTGCTAAGGTAGAATCAGTTCCAGTTAGTGACAAATTGAAAGAGTAGTGTGAGATAAAGAGAGGAACTGAAGATGGACTTGAGATGATTAGCCTACTTGTCTAGGAGAAAAATTGAAGAAAAAAATGCATGGAGAGAGGAACGGCTTAGCGTTGGGAATAAAGTTATAGATGATGATTCTCTAGGATCTAAAAAACATTTTCTTTCATCGTGAAGTGGAGAAAGTTTCTCTATCGATCGAAGGTTCCAGCAGTCAGAATTCACTTTTTTCCATATATCAACCTCTTCATGTTTTTTCTCCTGGGCAGAATTTTCATTAACTTCGAAGGGTGCTTTGAGATTGTGAGAGTCCTGAGAACGGTCTGGAGAGATCACTTATCATGCTTTAGCTCCTTCTTCTCCTTTCTCATGAAGTATTTGAAGTTTGGGTATTTGTGGGCCACTGATGAGATTGGTACCTGCTTGTTTACCCATCTCTTTCAACTGAGGGAATTTGTGCTGAGGTGTACTATCTTTGGTGTCCAAAAATGATGGTAAGAAAGGAGAGGGAAAGCATCATCCCATATCATATCATATCATATCATATCATATCATATCATGTCCTTCAGGAATTGATGATCACATGCATTTATTTATTTTCTACAATATAGTTGTTTTCTTATTTATTAGTTGGTGAATTTCTTGTGGGTAGGGACTGCCTTATTCGTCTTTTTAATCTTTCCTCCCTAAAGTTTATCATGAAGTAAGCATTCGGTGAAAAGATGCTGAAAGAAGGACTAAATATGCCTCTAGAGATTTATTATTGCTACTTCCTCTGAGATATAAAGTTTTGTTATTAAAAACAACAACAAAAGTAAACAACAGTAATAAAGTAGATTTTTAAAGAAACTTTCCTCTCAAGAAAAAAGAAAATGAAGACAAGCCCAAGATGAAAATGGAAATATCCTTGACTGAAACTGACATTTAAAAATCAGATTAGAAGGATAAGAGAGAAAAAAGAGAGGGAAATCAGATACTCCAGCTTTTTGAACTCAGAAAGGAAAAAAGCAGGAGAGACAGATCAAAGAGTCAAAACTCCATTATGGGAAACAAGTGGAAAGTAAAGGAACTAGAGTATCCCTGCAAGGTATAGAAGCATTTTGATTTAGCTGTAGAAACAGAGGAAGGTCACACAGAAACAGAGGGAGGTTACTTGAAAACTGCCCATGGTTACTCAGGAGTGAAGCTGGCATCGACGTGCAGTTGGATCTCACTCTCCGCTCAGTGATCTGCTCTCTAGATTATGCACTTCTTGATATTTACCCATAAACCTGGTAACCAGTTTAGAGAAATGCCTGCCCATGAAAGATTCATGCTATGACAACATAGCCACCTTGCATATTTCTAGCCACTGTTACGTCCCATTAACTCTTTAACCCTGACCTTGAAACCACTTCTGCTTTACTATTCAATGTGTTCCATTCAAAACACATTGTAAATTCTGGTATCCTCCACTTTTGAGGGGTTTAGTTTTAGGTGTATTCTTTTGAGTGTACAAGAATGAATACAAAGAAGGAAAGTAAAATAATTAATTATTACAGGCATACCTCAAAGCTATTGCAGTCAGTTCAGACCACTGCAATAAAGTGAATATCGCAATAAAGTGACTCACAGAAATGTTTGTGGTTTCCCAGTGCATGTAAAAGTTATGTTTCCACTATACTGTAGTCTATGAAGTGTGCAATAGCATTTATTTCTAAAAAATGTATATACCTTAATTTAAAAGTACTTTATTTCTGAAAAATGCTAACCATCACTGAACTTTCTGTAGTTGTAATCTTTTGGCTAGTGGAGGGTTTGAAATACTGCAAGAATTACCAATGCGTGACACAGAGACAAGAAGTGAGCAAATGCTGTTGGAAAAGTGACAGCAATAGATTTGTTCAATGCAGGGTTGCCACAGACCTTCAATTTGTGAAAAAAAAGTGCAATATTTGTGAAGCACAATAAAATGAGGTATTCCTGTACTTTAACATACAGAACACATGGCTCTCTTCCTCGAATATTATATGGCATTAGAGTTGAAGTCCTCAAAGTCAATTACTGTGGTCTGAGAAACAAGTTTCTTCTGTTCCAGTGTCACTTTTTAAAAAATCAAAATAGATTAGGTTTTATTTTTAAATATAAATATTGAAAGAGAGTTAATATCGAGAATAAAGGATGGTACATGAACAGAAATGCTTTCAGAACAAGGTTGTCATGAATTACATTTGGCCCTACGTGTCCGTATCTACAGATTTCACACCTGGGATTCAACCAAACTTGGATCAAAAATACTCGGAAAAAAAAAAACAAATCCAGAAAGTTCCAAAAAGCAAAACTTGAATTTTCCACATGCTGGCAACTATTTATATAGTATTTACATTGTATTAGGTATTATAAGTAATCTAAAGATGATTTAAAGTATAGGAGGATGTGAATAGGTTATATGCAAATACTATGCCATTTTATATAAGGGACTTGAGCATCTGTGAATTTTGGTATTTTCAGGTGGTCTTGGAACCCATTTCCCATGGATACTGAGGGACAGCTGGATATATGAAACATGCAAATATTTCAACAGAAGCAAAAATCAGCTGTTCCTGGACGAATCATTGAGGTTTTGCTTCTTTGGTAAACAAAATTTGGCGTGAAGAAAATCTGGAAAAAAGGAAGTGGTGGTTTTATGCTTTGGGAGTTTGGATGGTCATTAGTTTCCTATTTGCTGCTGTAACAAATTATCACAAATGCAGTGGCTTCTAAAACCACAAATTTATTATCTTATAGTTCTGTAGGTCAAAAGTCCAACATGAGTCTCACTGGGTTAAAATCAAGATGTCTACAGGGCAGTGCTTCATTCTGGAAGCTCAAGGGGAAAACCCATTCCCTTGCCTTTTCAGCCTCTAGAATCTGCACACACTCCTTAAGCCATGGCCCCCTCCCTCCTTCTTCAAAGCCAACAATGGAGGTTGAGCCCTCACATCTCATCACTTTGACCTCCCCTTCTCCTTCCCTCTTCTTTTTAAGAACCCTTGTGACTACACTGGGCCCACCTGGATAAACATCTCTATTTTTAAATTAAGTTGATTGTCAACCTTAATTCTAGCTGCAACCTTGATTTCCCCTTTGCCATGAGGATTTGAGCAGGGACATCTCTGGGTGACTATTATTCTGCCTGCCACAGCAGGCTTTTGAATTCTGCCTCTGGTGCATCATGCTATATGATGGCAGTCTCTCCGGAACTTGGACATTTCCAGCTACATTTGCTTTAAATATATACACGTTCCAGCCCATGTGCAGAATTGACCCAAAAGATTATGGGAAAACATTTGAGGCTATTAAAAATATGGAAAACATTTGTGAGCTGCCTTTTGGGGTCTTTTGCTCACCAAAACTAAGTTATGAAAACTTGATCATCCTGCCAAAAGACTTCAAATAAATTATTTTGGAATTATGTTTATAGTTAGCATGAGTAAGGATCAGGTTACCTTTTGGTAAACATGCCCTGTCACACTTCATTGACATTTTAGTGGATTTTATTTTTATTTTTTTAATTTAATTTTTGTTTTATATAGGAGTAAAGTTGATTTATAATGTTGTGTTAGTTTCAGCTGTACAGCAAAGTGATTCAGTTTTACATATACATATATCTATTCTATTTCATATTCTTTTCCCATATAGGTTATTAGAGAATACTGAGTAGAGTTCCCTGTGCTATACTGTAGGGAACAATCCTTGTTGATTACCTATTTTACATGTTGTAGTGAGTATATGTTAATCCCAAACGCCTCATATATCCCTGCTTGCCACCTTTCCCCTTTGGTAACCATAAGTTTGCTTCCAAAGTCTGTGAGTCTGTTTCTGCTTTGTAAATAAGTTCATTTGTACGCTTTTTCTTTAGATTCCACATATAAGTGATATCATATGATATTTGTCTTTCTCTGTCTGACTTACTTCACTCAGTGTGACAATCTCTAGGTCCATGTTGCTGCAAATGGCATTATTTCATTCATTTATATGGCTGAGTAATGTTCCATTGTATATATGTACCACATCTTCTTTATCCATTCCTCTGTTGATGTGCATTTAGGTTGCTTCCATGTCTTGGCTATTGTGAACAGTGCTGCATTGAACATTGGAGTGCATGTATCTTTTTGAATTATGGTTTTCTCTCGGTACATGCCCAGGAGTGGGATTGCTGGATCATGTGGTAGCTCTATTTTTAGTAGTTTAAGGAACCTTCATACTGTTCTCCATAGTGGTTGTACCAATTTATATTCCCACCAACAGTGTAGGAGGATTCCCTTTTCTCCACACCCTCTCCAGCATTTATTGTTTGTAGACTTTTTTATGATGTCCATTCTGACTAGTGTGAGGTGATACCTCATTGTAGTTTTGATTTGCATTTCTCTAATAATTAGTGATGTTGAGCAGCTTTTCATGTGCCTCTTGGCCATCTGTATGTCTTCTTTGGAGAAATGTCTATTTAGGTCTGCCCACTTTTTGATTGGGTTGTTTGTTCTTTTAATATTGAGCTGCATGAGCTATTTGTATGTTTTGGAGATTAATCCCTTGTCAGTCATTTCATTTGCAAATATTTTCTCCCATTGTGAAGGTTGCCTTTTTGTTTTGTTTATGGTTTCCTATGCTGTACAAAAGCTTTTAAGTTTAAATAGTTCCCATTTGTTTTTCTTTTTTTATTTTTGTTACTCTAGGAGGTGGATCCAAAAAGATATTGCTGCAATTTATGTCAAAAAGTGTTCTGCCTACATTTTCCACTAAGAGTTTTATAGTACCCAGTCTTATATTTAGGTCTTTAATCCATTTTGAGTTTATTTTTGCATATGGTGTTAGAGAATGTTCTAACTTCATTCTTTTGCATGTAGCTGTCCAGTTTTCCCAGCACCACTTAATTTTCTCCGCTTTATATTCTTGCCTCCTTTATTGTAGATTAATTGACTGTAGGTGTGTGGGTTTATATATGGACTTTCTGTCCTGTTCCATTGATCTATATTTCTGCTTTTGTGCCAGTACCATGCAGTTTTGATTACTGTAGCTTTGTAGGATAGTATGAAGTCAGGGAGCCTGATCCCTCCAGCTCTGTTTTTCTTTCTCAGGATTGCTTTGGCTATTTGTGGTCTTTTGCATTGCAATACAAATTTTAAAATTTTTGTTCTATTTCTGTGAAAAATGCCATTAGTAACTTTATAGGGATTGCATTGAATCTGTAGATCTCCTTGGATAGTAGAGTCATTTTGACAATATTCATTCTTCCAATCCAAGAACATGGTATATCTTTCCATCTGTTTGTGTAATCTTTGATTTCTTTCATCAACATCTTATAATTTTCAGAGTATAGGTCTTTTGTCTCCTTAAGTAAGTTTATTCCTAGGTATTTTATTCTTTTTGATGTGATGGTAAATGGGATTGTTCCCTTAATTTCTCTTTCTGATCTTTCACTGTTAGTGTATAGAAATACAAGAGGTTTCTTTTTTAAAATTTTTATTGGAGTATAGTTGATTTACAATGTTGTGTTAGTTTCTGCTGTACAGCAAAGTGAATTAGTTATACATATACATATATCCACTATTTTTTAGATTCTTTTCCCATATAGGTCATTAAAGTATTGAGTAGAGTTCCCTGTGCTATATAGCAGGTCCTCATTAGTTATCTATTTTATATATAGTAGTGTGTATATGTCAGTCCCAATCTTCCAACTTATCCCTCCTCCCCCTTTCCTCCCTGTTAACCATAAGACTTTTTTCTACATCTGTGACTCTATTTCTGTGGAGAACAGTATGGAGATTCCTTAAAAAACTAAAAATAGAGCTACCACATGATCCAGCAATCCAACTCCTGGGCATATACCCAGAGAAAACCATAATTTGAAAAGATACATGTACCCCAATGTTCATTGCAACACTGTTTACAATAGCCAAGACATGGAAGCAACGTAAATGTCCACTGACAGACAAATGGTTAAAGAAGATGTGGTATGTATATATAATATAATATTACTTAGCCATGAAAAAGAATGAAATAATGCTATTTGAAGCAACATGGATGGACCTAGAGATTGTCATACTGAGTGAAGTAAATCAGACACATAAAGACAAATATCATATGGTATCACTTATATATGGAATCTTTAAAAAATGTTACAAATGAACTTATTTACAAAACAGAAATAAAGGCACAGTTGTAGAGATTTCTATGTATTAACTTTATATCCTGCAACTTTACTGAATTCATTGATGAGTTCTAGTAGTTTTCTGGTAGCATCTTTAGGATTTTCTGTGTATAGTATCATGTCCTCTGCAAACAGGGACAATTTTACTTCTTCTTTTCCAATATGGATTTCTTTTAGTTGCTTTTAAATATCACAGAATTCTTTCCTGAATTTCGAATGAGTTCTCTCCTTCTAAGGGCAGATGAACATAACAGAGTTTAAAAAGAAAAATCCTATCTTGATCCAGTTTTGAGATCCCGGCTACCGGTGAGTCAGTCCCCCTCCTTGAGCAGCTGATTAATCAGCTTTCCTTATCGGGTTCTTACACTGTGGGCCACTAGGCCACTATGCACCAGCCCTAATTACCCAGAGGCCAGGTATCAGATCATTAACCCCTATGCCCTCGAGTCCACAGAATCATTTAAATTAGCCAATCCACAGGGAGTCCAGGAAAGCTAGCTAACCACATGGCATTTGCCATACACAAGCTGCCCTCTCTAGCTTCAGCTTGCTGTTATCCTGTCCTGGGTGAAACCCCCTCTATGACCTTGTCTGACAGCCTTCTCTCATTTGGAACCGTAAGTTATATAGGGTTCTGCCTTTCACCTATTCTGTCCACGTGTCGGTGTGTTGTATCCCACCATCAAAGATTCTTTAAGTCTTATAAAACAGCCCTTTGTATCATCCACCTATCCTTCCATACCACAAACATTTAATGCCTATTCACTATGGGCAAGCCCTATGGCAGGCCACAGAGATGATTATGGTGGTCCCTGTACCTGAAGGCTATTGAAGATGCAGATTTCTCTCCTACACTGAGCCTCTGCATATTGTCAAGTGTTTCCTCCCCTCACCTGACTTTTTTTTTTTTATCATTTGTTGCTGAAATTAATAGTTCTTCACTGCTTTTGCACAACCCAATCAAGGTAGCTAGAAATCTGTGTGCGTATGAATTTTAGAAATGAGACATTCCATTTGCATTTATACGGATATAATTTGCCACGCTACTGATTGGATATACTCTTTTAAATGCTATGGCCACTTGAAGACCTTGACTATTGCCAACAGTTTTCTTCAAGATACCTTTGACACATGAACTACTAAGGAGAAGAAAATACAGAAAACCTTTTGTAGTTGACATGGCGAACCAGCTATGTAATAAAAGAAATTCAAAAGAGTATGTTGTAAAGAGAGTATATTTTTTCTATCAGAGGCAGCAGGTATAACGTTTATTTGAATGACCAATTCCTTATCTTGCTTTTGTAGGGCAGCCAGAGCCATTTTAGGATGGTGGGAGAGGTCACAAGCCATGTGAAACACATCTCTCGTGGACAGGGAACTGTATGATTCACACTTGAAGTTCTCTGTTTTTAGAAAGGGTTGAAAACGCTTTGACTTCAGGAGTACTGGAGGTGTTAGGAGCTGCCTGGCATTTTGGCTGTGTTTTCTATGACGAATATGTATGTGTGACTGCCTGGGGAAAATCCACACACAACAGAACCTGAAGAAAATAACATTGGGTGATATATTGCCCCTTACCATAAGTCATATCATATGCAATGTAAACAGAGTGAAATAATTTGCTACTTTCCTGGGTTCCATTATGTATATGTGTTTATTTAATCAGAACTAAATGATATTACATGAAGTTCCCCTTGCCCTCCTGAGGAATCCAGATTCAACACTTTCAGCACTGTTCAGTGCTGGAGAGCGAAGAAAGTGTAACCATAGTGATGGAATGGAAATGATTTTCTTTGTTCAGAGGCTTCAATATCCAACAGACATTACAGTTTTCAAGGTCAAAAATATATTAGGATGAGATAAAAATTAAAGAAAAATGTGCTGGCTTAGCTACAAAAGCTAATTTAGTTTATGCATTATAAATTATGTTAAAATGACTAAAATGAGATTTCTCAGCAAGAACTAAATGTGTGGTTTCACAAAACTAATTTCCAAAGATGAACATGATTACAGAATTTAGCTTTAAAAGCTTTTCAGGCCATCAGAGGAAACAGCAAAGCTATCAATTATCAGACTTTAGTGGTGCCTCTGTCAGAAATATAATGGTATTTTTAGCATTCTGCTCAGCGTTTACTAAATTAAGAATGTCTACAAACAAATCAATTAATTGGAACATTATTTAATTAAGTAAAACATGTGATCTGCCAAAGAACCTTAAGCACACAGTTATAACAAACATCCCAATAGCCTTCATCTTCTATGGAGGGAAATAGCTGGCCGAGCAATAAAAGGAAGATGGAAGCTATGGAAAATGAACCATTGATAAAACAAGCAAACACAGCCTCATGCTTTTCTGATTCATGCTGTATACTTATGTAATTTTAAAAAGTGCTTGTTTTGAAAATCTGTGATTTCCTGGGAGAAGGTCGATGCTATCTGTCAGTCATTCCAGTCCTATTAGGTGGATATGTGGCATTTGTTTTTTGTAACAGTGCATATATACACATAAAAGCATCTGTATTCTCATGCATGGTACATTTACGTCTCTGGATGCTAGGAAGTTACTGGGTTCCTGATGTTTGTTTCAGTGTTACTGGAAAGCGAAACAGCTCAGATTCAGTAAAAGTTTATTTTAAAACTACTCTAAGTCTCTGCAACAAACCGTCTCATTCAACCTTTTAATAGTCCTGTGAGTTAGGGATCAAGATCCCAGTTATAAATGGGAGAGGGAGGTTCAAAGAGATGAAGTACTTCCCCTGTATTCATACACCTGGTAAGTTGCAGAGTTAGGGTTTAAACCCAAGGCATATGATAATACCAAGTCCCAAACACTTTCTATTATTCCAGAAAATCTTTTCTGCAGGAAAGCCAGCACAGCCCAGCCTGCATGTCAATGGTCTGCACCAGTGAAATTACTACCATTTTGGCAATGAGTCGTTGGAATACATTGCCTCAAATGAGAGGTAGCAGTGATTTGGTTAGGGAAAGAGCAGACTAGCATCAAATACTGCTTGGACAAGTCAAAATATCGAATTGCCTAATCCCACTAGGCATGAGAGAAAAGGCAAGCAACCTATTCACCTACAAACAACCCAGAATAGAATTCTATCCTTATTTGAAGTAATTGCAAACATGGATCAAGGGTTAATGAAGTGTGATGGAGAAAAGTGAGGTGATGACAGTGGGTGTTCAATAGCAATGTTGTGACCTGTTGGAAACTTTGAAATCTGATTTCTTCCTTTTTGCTAATGAAGATTATCTTTTCACATATATCAGAATGGTGAGCTTATGTATTGGGGAACATCTCATGAGCTGTATCAAACATACTTGAAATCATTTTCAGAATCATTTGATCTGAGCAATTACGATTGTCCTACCCAGGTGACTCTTGTCATCCAAGCCAAGTAGGTCTTCTAGTCCTTTGTTCTTTCTTCCCTTGTCTCCTCAGCTCCAGGTGGATCCCCAATATGATTATGTATCTGGGCTTTCTCATCCTGCTGGGTTTATCTTTTCTGAAAATTTCTCAAACATGACATGGATGTAAGTCTGCAAGTCATTGACACCCAATTACCTGAGAATGATAAAGAAACCATGAACATGAAAGTGCTTTCAAATTCTTGTCTCACTAAATATTAATTTTTAAGTCAAAATTTTGTTACTTGTTATTTTTTACATTTTTATTACTAAGCAATAGGTGAAACTTTTAATAAAATGCCATGTGGGAAATTTGTAATGTTTCCACTCAATTCGAAAAATAAAAGAAATTTGATGTTTATCTTCAAACCATAGAGAAGACATCGTATTGCTCATCCCATACCTAATGACTGAGGTGGCATGCTGGATGTACTGGCTGGAGCTACAGAGAAGGACACAGATGGACTTCACTCTTTGCCTGGGATTGACAGC
Organism: Orcinus orca; assembly: GCF_937001465.1. Classification (NCBI taxonomy): domain Eukaryota; kingdom Metazoa; phylum Chordata; class Mammalia; order Artiodactyla; family Delphinidae; genus Orcinus; species Orcinus orca. Next base: position 49,185,271 of record NC_064564.1, on the reverse strand, counting down.
ATGTGAGCAAAATGCTTTGCTGTAATTAGGGTAATTTTGTGTGCAATAGGGAAAAACAACCCCTTAAATATCAGTGTGGTATTCAATAGCAAAATATGTCTAGACATGTGAAACCTTCCACACTAAAAGAAGTTATTGAAAAATGATTCATTTTTACATCCTCCACCTGCTGCCTGATTCTTCATCATATTGATTTGTGAAAGAAAAAACTTTTTCCAAATCATAGTACTGAGAAATGTTGCTAATAAGATATGTAGCTTTTAGCTCTCAGTCTTTATTGAGCATCACCCATGTGCTAGATGCTGTTTAGAAAAATCAGGGTAAATGTCTTTATCTTAATAAATCAATTTTCATAAAAATTTTCTTTGTCACTCATATTAGAGTTTAGGATCAACTAGACATGGATGATATTTGATCTTTTTAAGAGCAGGAAATTATGACTTTGGAAATATGCTTTTTATGCAAGGATAGATTAAAGTTGTTTTTCTCTGTCATCTCACTAATCTGGATACTTTAGAGACATTGTTTTAGACATTCTTCTGTATCCATTGTTTTTTTAACCTGTAATTACAAGGATAACAATTAACAGTTCCTTAAACAAATAGTTTGCTTTTCTCACATAGCAGGGACTCAGGATGTAGGTGGCTACTCTTTGTTGTTTGAGCAGCTCAGTGTCAGAGGCAGTGTCTCTGCATTTTTCTTTACCTTTTCCTGATAGTCATTGGATGGTTATTGTTGCTCCAGGCCTCATGCCTATATTCATGCAGGATGTAGAGGGGCAGATGTACTGCTGGAGAAGTAAGCTTCTTTTATCATAAAGCAAAGTTTTCCAGATTACCCCAGCAAACTTCCACTTACAAATCACTGGGTAGAATTCAGGCATATGGCCATTCCTGGCTTCAAATATTCTGAGACATGTTTGGGAATGGATCTTAGATTAGCTCTCCAACAATGCCTGATAACTCTTGCAGCTAACTTTGTGTTTAATGACTAGACTTGATGCTGTGGCTGAGTGAAAACAGCTGTCCATTGAAGCTTTGTTACAAAGGAAAAGGAGGTGGACTTAAGATCAAATCGTCTGGGTTTAAATCTCAACTCTGTAGTTCCTCTGTTGGGATCTTAGGCAAGCCACTTACTTTTATAAGCTTCAGTTTCCACATCTCTAAAAGAAGATAAGAATTCCTTTTTTATAAGTGTGATAAGGATTAAATAAGTAAGATGTCTTAGAATATCAAGTACAGATTTAAATAGAAATTTACTAAATCGTTGTTATATTCATTCTTTCATTCATATATTCTGTTGGTCAATATAAACTTTATTTAAGAGAAGCAATTGAGGAGAGATTATCACTGGTCAAGTTTGCTTCTATGAGGCCAAAGATGCAGTAGTTGTTCACCTCAGGGTCTTATTTCTGAAGGGGTGTGTGTGTGTGTGTGTGTGTGTGTGTGTGTGTGTGTGTGTGGTTACTCTAGAGACAAGGACGGAGGGAGGAAGGAAATTAACTTTTTTTGAACACCTCTTAACCTGCCTCTCTTATCGTCGTATCATTTTTTACCTGATAAGCAGACATTTTTCTTTTCTTTTACTTTAAACTAGGCTATTAAACTAAAAGCAGAATGGCGTGACCTCTCATATTTCTAAGTTGCCCATATTGTGCAGTTTTTCCATCTCATTCACTCTTTTATTTCCCTGGGAACCCATCACAAGTCCCTGGAGGCTACACAGAAAGACAGTTTTGTTAAATACTGCTCAGGGTCGCACACCAAATCTTTCCTTCCTTTCAACCTCCAACTAATATTCCACAAATAGATTGGTACCCAATTATCTCTCTCTGAGAGTATATTTCTTTCCTATCTAGAACTCCTCTATCCAGTTCCATCCAGAGATAAAAAATAGCCATTACTCAATACTAATTTGGAGTCTGAACTTCAGGAAATGTTGTCCACTTCTTCAAGTATTGCCTCTTCTCTGAAGTTCATTGTGCTGTCTTTGCTGCCCTGCTGGTCTGTCCAGATGTAGCCAACATAGCATATCCACAGTTTGCTGTGGGTTTATTCCTGAGGCCTGTGATCTGGGAACCTTGCTGCATATGGGTTATATAACACTGTGTCATATGCAGTGATTTCTAAATATGAACATGTGACCATATGAACAAAAATATGTCTTCTGAATAAGAAAACATGATCTCTTTGTTCTTCCCTCTATCCATATATCCATCCTTCCCTCCCTTCCTCCATCCTTGTTTGTCTCTGTCCTCTCCCTCCCCCTCTCCCCATCTCTCTCATATCTGGGTAATCTACGGAAGGGGGCACTCTGAGAAATGACTAGTAGTCTGTGTGTAACACACTGATGTGTTACAGATTGAGAATTTATCTCTCCTGAAGAATGGTACATGGAATCTAACCAGTCATTGAATGGTTGCTAGAGATGCTCTGCTCAGTCTCTGTAAATAGATGAAAACAGGCATGAGGAAGATGAGTAGGGCTAAGTATTGACTCCAGACTTTCCTCTAGAGGGAGCTGATGGTCAGCCAAGAGAAAACCAACAGTGAGATTAGTCAAAAGCTAGTGAGGAGGGAGGGAGACGCAAGAGGGAGGAGATATGGGGATGTATGTATATGTATAGTTGATTCGCTTTGTTATAAAGCAGAAACTAACGCACCACTGTAAAGCAATTATACTCCAATAAAGATGTTTAAAAAAAAAAAAAGCTAGTGAGGAAGCTTTGAACGTGGGCAATATCACAATGCTGGGTGGGGCTGAGCAATTAATCCTATAAGCCTGTGGACTTAAAAAACATTGGAAACTCTCAGTATAATATCAGAGCCATCTTAATGCTATTTGCCCATGCTATAGTGCTAAAACCTTGATTTCCTCCCTGGAGACTAATTGAAAGATTTTATGAACTTTGAGCCACCCACCCATTCTTCTATCCCCCTCCCATTAAATATTTGCTGAGCTTATATTATGTGCTTAATGCTGTGCCAGATATTGGGGACGCAGAATTAAATTGTCATTGTCCCTAACCTCAAGGAAATAATGAAGCAGATAGTTACAATTTAGTGCAAAAGTGCTAATTTGAAAATATGTGTGTGATATGATAGTAGGGAATAAAGTATATGGGGGATTAGCATGAAGAATTGAAATGTGTATATGGTCAATCTACCTATAGCCATCTCAGAAAACTAGGGAACAGGCTGACAAGGCATGAAAGAGGACCATCATAAAATCCCTTGAGTCAGGGGCTCCCCGTCACCTACCATCTAAACTCTTTGCCTGGTACTCAAAGCTCAACATTTAATTGTTGGCTTGCAATACCCACTGGTGGTTCCCAGAACATGTCTTGTTATTTTACATATTCACTTCATTGTATATGTTGTTTCTCCCCATTGATATCTTCTCCTCTTTCACTCTACCCTCTTTTGTCCACCTGCTTTCAAGAACTTGCTACCCTAGGATTTTAGACTGACTTCATTTTCAGTAGGTATCAGCTCAGTTATCACTGATTCAGAGATGTCTTCCCTTTTAAAATCTAAAGTGGCAACGCCATCCACATTCACCATCACATCATTCTTTCTTATTTTCCTCATGGCACTTTTCTATATCTGAGTTTGTACTTCATTTATTTGTTTACCATCTATGTCCACCTTGATTAACAAGTAAACTTCCTGAGACAGAGGCGTTGACAATCTTATTCACTGCTGTGTTTTCAGGGTCTAGAATCAAGCCTGGTAAATAATAAGTGCTTAATCAATATTTGTTGAATTGATGAAATAATTAATTAATAGACCATCGTTTTCCATTGGAGTACATGCCTCTTGGGAGAAGGGGTCATCAGTTTTCATCTGTGTGTTCTATATACACTCTTTGGCACATCATAGATGCTCAGTAAATAATTATTGAGTGAATGAAGGGGGACCAAGGAAGTTTTTGCAGATGACTCCAGGGCTGGAGCTAAGGTGTTAATACTGAAGTTCTTTTTGGAACATGAGCTATCTGCTCAGCTAGGACAGTTCCAGAGTGATTGCTTCTCCAATTGGAGCATGACTACTGACCTGAGACTGCCTCAGTTGACAAATTAAACTTGCTAGCCCTGAGCATAAGAATAGCCTTTGCAAACTCAAATGGCTGGGGAGGTGGCGGGGAGAGGACAACCATCATACAGCCCTTTGATTTCCCATAGTCTTGGTTTCTGCAGCAATTATGGAATTGTGGGAGTCTTAGGACCTATGTTAAACATGGCAAAATTCAAATGAGTAGTATCAAAATGCCAGAATACTTGCCAAAAGTTGTTCACTTTGCTTGATGTCCTAAAAAGCAGAGTCAATATATAGTGTCCCCAGTTTGCATGCACATTTCTTACTTTTAAAAAATAAATTTCTTGTAAAATGTAAGACGTTTTAACCTTGCTGAGGAGTTTGCCTGTGGCTACATGGAAATTTTAAGATGCAATTGCTTGAGCAAAAAGTTACAATATTTAGTAAAAATATAAGTTCGAAAGATGAAGGATATTATTTATCTTATTCAGACCAAAGTCCAAACTGAGTGTTCATGCTGCTTGTAATAATACAGGAATATTCCTGCCTTCATGTATGTATGAATTACTCTGACCAAAGTTTAGAGGAAAACAAAAATCATCCTTGGACTTAGATTCCTTAAAAAATCTTCAGATACAAGGGTAAAATTGTTTGATAAAATTATTAACAATCAAAATGTGTCCTCAAAATAGGTTTGCCCAAAAACATTCTCCATATATGGATTTGATTTGTAACAGGAATCATATAATTTATGTGCCAAGTGGTGTTGAAGAGCCTCTACTTAATTGTATTAGCATGAATAAAATGACTGAAGTCATTGGTGATGGAAAGAAGCGTGATTTAGTATTAGATTTTCTGGTGGAGGAAGCTTCACTGTTTGGCTTTCATTCCTCCATAGGCTCAGGCAGAGGGTGGGTGGTTAGGCAGTCACTTTCTCTCTGAAACATAGCCGGGGTCTGAATCCCTAACTTGAAAAGAAAGTAGTGAAAGTTCTTTCAAGTTAATCACACGTTATGATCTATCAGGACCTTGGAGATATTTTGAAATATTTTATAAATCTGAATGAATCAAATTATCTGGACCTTAATTTATTCAAAACATTGTCTTGAGTCATTTGGAAGGTGAGAATCCTGAATCCTTGCCCTCGATAGGCTTATAATCTGTTGTTGCACATGGGATAATTTGCACATAAAATGTAAACTGTGCAATGAATGGGTCAGTCGTGAAATGACAGAGGAATTAAAAATAATGGCTGACATTTCTAGGTCTCATGCTGAGCAAAATTTAAGAATCGGTCAGTATATCTTAACTTTCCTTTAAACTTTTCACACATATTCCCAGTTGGAGTAGAAATATTGGAAGTAAGGAGCATAATTTCAACCTTTTGAATGATTTGAAATATCTAATGTTTCAATGTATATATTGTTTTAAGTTAAAATAACTGGTTTTTCCACAAGATAATTGTATACTATGAGGATAATTATATTAAAAGAAGTATCTTGGAAAACACTTCCCCCACTCCCTGTACATTCCAATGGCTTCTAGTACTTCTTCCATATCAACTTATAATGACACATCATGAGTGGTTATCTCCCCCACTTGCACATGAGCTGCATAGGGGCTTGTTTGTCTTGTTCTAACAGAGTATTTGATGGAATAGGTGGTAAATAAGTATTCAGTGTCTTAAAGAGCAAATGAATAAACCCTCATATCCTTTATTGTGATACCCTTGGCTTATATTACTGGGTATCTCTAACCACATTGGCTTTGCTTTGGGTTTCTTTGAACATACCAATCTCCTGCCTAAAGCTTCTACAAATATCTTCTGTTTTCTTAGAAAAGTTTCCTTGTTCTCCTTCTCTAGCCTGTCCTCTGTCACCATTACCTCCTCAGAGAGAACTTTTCTGATCACCATGCCTAAAAACCACCATTCTGCTACTATCTCAGGTCCTTTTTTTTTTCCATAATAGCATATATAATGTTATTATTTATTTTCTTTTTTCCCCCCATATCTGCTGTATTGTAATCTTCATGACGTCAGGCAAATGTCTTTAATGTCCACTCCTGCAACTCCCATGCCTAGCACAGTGCTGGATACATAGAAGTCAATAAATATTAGTTAAAGGAATAAATAATGCTCAGTGTAGGACACATTCATTAGCCAAATTTACTAACAAACTGATTAGATAGATAGATTTATGCATAATTTCCTGTGAAAAAGATATAACTCCACTTTTTTTTTCCACTGATCTAGCAATTTGGTGTATTGAGACACCATCGTAGAAAGCCACTTGGATATAATGTATGGTTACAAAGAAACAGAAAAGAGAGCATTTTCTTTAGGACAGAATATTCCATTTGGGAAGGTGAAGTATGTGACAGGAAAGCACCTAGGTTGATAACTTCTCATGGCTTACTGTTTTAGAGTTTTTCATCATCTGAATTCTTCACCTCTTTGTCTCTGTGTCTCTGTGTCTCTCTCTCTCCCTCTCCCCCTCCCTCCCTCCCTCCCTCACACTATTTCCCTCTCTCTCTTCTCTCTCCTCTCTCCTTCACCCTCTCTCAACTGTTTCTTGCTATGAGAATGCTGAAATTCTATATCACACTCATCTGTTTGAATATTCTACTTGCTGGACATTGTTTTTCCTACTTAGGCAAGATTTTTATATTTAAAAATTGTGCCCCACTTAATTCTCTGGCTTCACCCACACTAAAGAAACAGGAGAAAGTGCACCTGCCCACAGAAGTGGACTGGCTTGGGGAATGCTTTATTTCCAATGACCATCTCAGGGATATCATTCTCTTATAATAAGGATGTTGATTCTAAGGATGATTGTAACAACAATAAAATGTAGATGATCACATAACCCACATTTCCCCAAATGACATCAGCCTGAGACCACCAGGCTCACAATAATACCAAGAAACGTTCTTACTCATTGCCCTTCACCAGTATCATTGGAACCTCAGCCGATGCCTCTTCATGACCATCCTCAGGGTATCACTGGGAAGTCTCACTTGCTCTTGACTGGCCATGACAGCCCACTGCTTCAATGTTACAGAGTAGTAATAGTTTGCCCTGACAATATAAGCAATTCCCACTTGTCGTCACCTGGCTTGATATCAGGAGTCAAGCAATGTCAACTCTTTCTGGAATTAGCAAGTCAACCATTTCTTCTCCTCCAGAATCCCCTGTTCCTGTGCTATGGTGGAGAATGCCCCACCCACTCTAACATGTTGCAGAAGTGTATCCATAAATTGTGCTCTCAGTTCCTTAAAATGACTAGTGAAAATTTTAATCTTCTAGATTCCCTAGGATCCTGGTGAAAATTTCCTTTAGGAATAGTCTAGAATAGATCTTCAACCACTCAAAAGGTAGTTCATGGAGCAGTGGTATAGGCATCATCTGAGAGCTTGCTAGAAATGCAGATTCTTGGGCTCTGCCCAAGTCCTGCCAAATCAGAATATGTATTTTAATGTGATTCTCAGGTGATTTGTAGTACATTGAAGTCTGAGAAGCATTGATAGATGATTAGAGCAATTTTTCCTACTTTCTCCTTGGTGAAAGCCACCAAACTAGCTTTTTCATCACCAGCCACCCTCTCTTGCCTCAGTGGTTATGAATAATTGAGTTTCTTAGTGTCTTAAAGGTCTTAGTTCTCTGGACAGCCTTGAGCTCCCAGCAGTGCCTTCCTCATAGGCTTCCCGGATACACACAAACTTGCCTGAACATGCAATAGATCTTTTATGAGCCCTTTGCATTGGAGTTTCAGTCACACAAATTATACCTTAAAAGAGAAATCATAATAACACCAATTATAATACATGCCTTAAATTTCCATTGTACTTTTCTCTTTTTGAAGCATTTGAATTTGCTAGATTCATCGTGTTTCCTAAACAACTGAGTGAAGGGGCTAGAAGTGGTATTATTATACCTATTTTGCTGATGAAGAACTGATGTTACCAAGTCCAAGATCGTACTGCTCTCCACATGACAGGCCAATAAATCGAGAGACAAGTTGTTGGGGCAAGAAATAGCAAATTTAGGTGATGGGGCAAGAAATAGCAGATCGAGATGGTGGACTAGTGTCCCAAAGAACCATCTTACCCAAGTTAAAATTTAGGCTTCTTTTATACTAAAAGGGGAGGGGGAGTGGCTGGTCTTTGCAAACTTCTTGGTGCATGAATCCTTTGTTCTTGCAGCTGTGTAAGTAGGTCTGGTTAAAACGTTCCTGTAAACCTCCAACAAGACAATTGTTGTTTTTTGTTCTGCAACTTTTATCTCTGTATGGATAGAAAAGTGTTATACACTTAAAGGTCAGAGCCTTGAGAATGGGCTATCATGTATATTTCAGGCTATAGGCAACATTGTTTTACAAAGGTGCAGAGCCAGCATGACTAAGCACAGGTAACAGAGCACAAGGGTTAGAGCTAAAAGAACAGATCCAATATGGAGTCAGGTTTGTTCTTCTCTGTCACACTGAGGCTCATAGTGATAAATCTAGTTCCCAGAGAGCATACTTGGCACATCTTTTGACTTCAGTTCTTTCACTGCACAAGCCGAATCAAGTAAAAATGAACATAGGGCAAGTGAGAATGCAATTACGACAAAACGTGGCTGCTGTTTTGAAGATTTAAGTCATCAGGAGAGGTTTAATATTAGCTTTATGGTCCTAAGAACACATCTGCATGACTGGAGAGCTTTTAATGCTAAAATATTTTATTAAACAGAAAAAATTAACTGAGAAAAATATTTCAGAAGAGATATGCTCCTGGAAAACAGCTGAAAGCAATATCACCAACATTTTGACAGTCTTACTTAAGTTAAAGGAGTCGCTATGTTACTTTTATTATCTTTGAAAATGTTAAAGGAATGCCAACTTTGTGTTTGCATCTCTTCAGTTTTTGAACTCAAATGAATTTTATTTCAAATGGGATTGGTTTGGAATGAAATGCTTTATGCCAGCTTTAAAATAAATCCTCAGGTGTAGTCCTAAGACTGCTGTACTCTTTAGTGATGAGGCAAAATGTTGGTTGGAAAGCAAGGCACTCTTTTAAATTCCTACCCAAAGTAAGCATAAGATGAATTGTTTTTTATTTTTTAGATTTTACCTTGCTTTCTCAAGGGGAGATTGATTTGGCACCTTTGGAAAGGACTAAACATACTTTCTTAGGTTTTCTTCAGAACACTTTGTTTACTTTTTGTGTCAAATGTAATAAACCTCCTCCCATCTATGGGAAGGGGTGCTTGACTGCTCGGCAGCACCCAGAGATTTTCTTGGCTGTGAAAAAATAGGAGCCAAAAGACAAGGTGGGTAGTGGCTCAGCTGGGAGATATTTCTTACTGAGCTTTCTCTGCCCTGGATACACTGATGCAAGTATATACGGTTATTCCATTCCAGGCCAGATCTCACTGCCTGCATTACCAGCAAACCCAAGCTCTCTTATGTTTCTGGTTGCCTCAGTCCTATTTGGGTCCTTTCTCTGGACTCTCCCAGTAGCCTGTTGTGGTCCTTAGACGCTCCAGAACTAATGAAGCTTTTTCTTTTCATTTAGTATTTTTTAACACTCATTTCTTTTCCTTTTCCATCTCTCCTCCTTTCTTCTCCTGCTCTTCTTCTTCTTCCTCCTCCTTTTCCCTTCCTCTTTTTGACAATCCTCTACTTCTTTCAGTTTCTCTGTGGTTAATTTTTCATTTTAGATTAATACCAGTCTTTTCTAGTGAAATCGTAGAAGTCTTCAGGATATTAGTTGACAATCTGAAACAATCACTGTAGAAATTTATCTGTTTTACTAGTAGCATAGTTATTTTAATGACATCCCAAGCTTGGATACTGTGTGTCTGAAACTGTATATTACCTGAACCAGCCCACTTCTGGACCAGGTGCTTAGCACCTAATAACAGAGAAGCCACTTGCCCCAGCTCCGTTCATGACAAGAATCTTGTACCTTCTCATCTTTTTGCTACACCTGCTCAATATTTTTTAGCTGCAATTGTCCAATTACTTAAGTTTTATAACTTCTCTCCCTAGTTTTGACTTTAACCTCACCATGTTGGGTCTGTTAATAGACTTAAGTTTCTGTGATTTGGGGTAATTTGTGATTTTCTCTCTGTATGTAACATAATTAAGTGCTGACCCTTGTGACCCAACCCTGGAACTGCTTGATGGGGTTGGTTTTCCATCTCTCCTACCCCAGCCTTCAGAAGTGCTTAACTGACAGAGGCAAGCCTTAAACCCCCTTTTCACAATGAAATTGAGCCAATAATCAATGTTCATTAAATCCTTGCCTAACTGATACAATGAAGGGCAGGGTTACCCCAGATATAATGAATCTGATTTTCTTACAAATTCTTTATCTCTATCTCACTGTTGAATATTTATTTAAATTTATTGAAATTTACATAAGTGAAGAAGGCAACAAAGATGTAGATTACTTTCTCCAATAGGTGTATTCCTGAAATCAGGTGTAAATAGAAGGCCTGTACATGTATTCTTATTAAAATATCTTAGGGGGTATTTGAAGAAAGCTCAGGATAAACCTTTACACAGTAAAAAAAAAAAAAAGAAAAATCCTTGTGTTCTGTATCAGTCAGCACAGGCAGGTTTATGCTACAGTAACAAATAACTCCCCAGTCATAACAAGCGTATTTATTCCTCATACAATTTTTCCAAAGTGGGTTGGTCAGGAAGCTCTGGAAAGCTGATGGAAGCTCCATCTTCACACATGCTTCTAGGATCACTCCAGCGGGTGAGGGGGGAAGAGAACTCAGGAGCATCTCACACCAGCATTTAAGTGTTCTGACTTGGAAATGTTGGACCAATGTCCAGACCTACTCTCATTGTCCTGCCCAACAAAAAAGGGCTAAGATAGTCTTCTGTATGGGTAGAAGGAAAGGAGAATGGGCAGCACTAATGACTATCACAGTCTGCCTTTTGGTTATCAAAATTTTGCTCCTCTCTCCTTCTTCCACAGGTAAAATACACTCTTTCCCTCTGGTCCCTAAGAGAGACAACCCAAATTCCATCCAGTCATAACATCAAGCATCAAGTCTAGAATCTCTAGTAATCTTATATCAAGAATGAAGCAAGACATTGGCACCGGGTCCAGACATGGCTCCTGATGATCCAGAGACATGTAAGTTAAAAAGGCAAGTCATCGACCTCCTTACTCACCAACCTCCCGACACCCAATAGACGGTTGCAAAATGGCACCTAGATAATTTCAATAAACACTCTTATTTGGAAAGTGTACAATTGGGAGGCATACACATCACTGGTTTATTGCAAGTCAGAATCCTCACCTGGTGAATGTTATCAAGGCCTCATCTCCTGGAGCAAGAAGGGCTCCTTGGCTCATTACTTACATGGTCTTTGACCTCTGGGAGAGTCTCCCTTTCTGTGATCTTTCTTGGCCACATTTGAAGTGGGTGTCAGGGAATACATCTCCCTTGGGGGTTAGGCACACTTCTTACCTTACATCTGATCCAATAATGATTGAAGCCTCAGTATTATTGTAAGCCATGAACTATCACATTTTCTTTTAGTTCAGGCTGATTCTTTTGGCAATATAATTCACTCAGAAACTTCACTGGATTTCTATCTCTTTGATTTCAGTCAGCTTCATGTACCAAAAATGCATGACAGTTCCTTTCTAGATAATTACTCGTATTTGTTGAGTGTCTTTGCTTCCTCACTCCCATGCCTCCCTCTATTTCTCTCTTGCTCTTACTCTCTTGATTTTAATATGGGTATCTTGTGTCTATCAGATGTCCAGAACCATGCTTTTCATCTGTTTTCCCTAAACAATTTTGTGATTTTAAAGCATTTTCTAGGTCTTACCATGTGTATAATAATGTTCCCCGAAAGATGTCCGCATCCTAATCCCTAGACTTGCAAATATGCTATATTATGTTGTGAAGGGGAATTAACGTTACAGATGGATTAAGTTTGTGAATCAGCTGACCTTAAAACAGGGAGGGAATCCTAAATTATCCAGGTGGGCCCAAGGTAATCACAAGAGTCCCTAAAAGCAGAAGTTAGAAGCAGAAGTAGTCAGTGTCAGAGTTAGAGTGATGCAATATTAGAAAGATTAGGCCATTCCTGGCTTTGGGAATGGAAGGAAGCCACAAGCCAAGAAGTGTGGGCAGCCTTTAGAAGCCGGAGAAGGCAAGAAAATGTATTACCCCCTAGAGCCTCCAGAAACACCTGGATTTTAGCCCAGAAAGACCCATTTAAGACTATCAGAACTATAAGAGTAAATATACATTATTTAAAGCCAACAAGTTTGTAGTAATTTGTTACAGAAGCAACAGGAAACCAATACACATCTTGAATCTGTTCAGAGCTTTCAACACTAGCTTTTAACACTGTTGCCATAACCTTAATTTAGTGTTAGCTGCAAGGCTGAGTTTTAATCAGCCTTGTTGCTCAAAAACCATTTCTCAATTACATATTTTACTGTTTAAGTGTGAAAAGTATCATTTCTTCTAACACTACAAGCCCCTGAATTTGAGAATTTTCTATTTCCTTTTTATTATGACTTGTAAACCAATTAGTTCTTTCTTCAGCTTCTCTACACTATAATACTTCGTCATATAGAGCCAATAGCAGCCAAAACATGTTCCTAACACTTTGTTTTCCAACTTGCTCCCCTAGTTCTCCACGATTATTAGATGTATAGTATGCCTTCAGAGTTATAGTACATGACATTTTATCAAATATTCTGCTCCTCCATAACATGGGTCACCATTCTTCCAGTGCCATGGACAGTATTCTCACCACAGTTTTTTTTATCAATACTACATTTTTGTTATGGTAGGAGCCGACTTCTCTGTACTAATTTCCATTGGTTAGGATCTGTATCCAATCTACACAAAATGGGAGAGATTATACTGTGTAACAAATAATCCTAAAATCTTAAGTGACTTAAAAAAGAAAGGTTCATTTCTCATTCACACTCTGTCTATCCTGGGGGATCTGCTCTGCTTCATTTTAACTCCAGAATCTAAGCTGGTAGAGTAACCACACTCTGAAACATTGCCAGTCTCCAAGGCAGAGGGAGAGAATGCATGACTAATCACATACTGGCCCCTGTGCTTTCACTGACTGGCGGCACACACACATTCAGTTACATTTCCTTGGCCAAAGCAAATAGCACAGCTGCATCAAACTCCAAGGAAGCAGAGAAGTACATTCTTACGATATGCCTGTAAAGAGAGCAGGAAATATTTGATGAGCAGCACTAATGACTACCACACCCTTTACTGATTTTTGTATATTGAGGTTTATTATAGTAGGCTACAATGTATTCAGAATTGGGAACCATACTCTGGGAAAATACAACTCTGCAGAAATATTTTTGCATATTTGCAACAGAGTTCTAAATGAAAGACACTTGTAGTCATAACCAGATGCTTCTTCTGACTTCATATTTTAAAAACTTACTAGTTTGCAAATACATTTTAGAATATAAGAAATATATTTTTAAAAAACTGACATAATACCCCAACTCAACACCTAGGTATATATCCAGAAGAAATCCAAAATGCCAATGATGTAAAAATGTGTAATTCAATGTTATTTATAATGAAAAATTTGCAACATCCCATGCAGTTTTAAATAGGGTAAAGTACAGTACATTCATGCACTGTAATATTGTGTGCCAATTATATAAATATTAAATACCAGAAATTGCTCTCAACCTGACATTAATTTAAGAAGTAGATTATAATAATGCATATACAGTTTGAACTTCAACTTCTATGAATATATGCAGAGAAAATGACTGAAAGAAAAATATAAATACTAATCATAGCTCTATGTGAGTGATTACAACTGGTTATAATTGTTTTTTCCCATTTTCATTTTCCAAATTTTCTACAGTAACAATATTTACTTTTATGTCCAAAACAGTAAACATAATAAAGGAGAATAAAAATATATTTCTTTCTAAAAAGGATTCATGGTGCCTGTCACTAAAACTGTTAAAATGGAAACTGAAAGTTAAAACCATGTTTGGTGGGCCAAATTCTAATGATGGGCCCTCCAAGATTCCCATCACCTGGTATTTAATTAAACACTAAGTATGCTGAGGCTGGAGTTAAGGTTTCTAATCAGGTGACCTTTAAATAGGGAGAGGATCCTGGGTTGTCCAGGTGGGCCCAATGTGATCATGTGAGCCCTTAAAACCGGAGGAGGAGGGTAGAAGGATCAGTTAGAGAGAAGCGGCAGAAGGGGAGGTCAGAGAAGCTGTTGATGGCTTTGAAGATGGAGGAAGGCGACTGCAAGTCAAGGAATGCAGGTAAGTTCTAGAAGTTGAGAACAGCCCCTGGCTGACAGCAAAAAAAAAAAAAAACCTGGGACCTCAGTTCTACTATTGCATGGAACTGATTTCTGAGAGTTTGGAAGTAGCTTATTCCCCACAGTCTCTAATGAGGAACATAACCCTGCAATACCATGATTTTAGCCCATTGAGACTGTGAAGACTTCTGATACATGGAAACTGTGAGATAAATTTATGTTGTTTTAAGCTTCTAAATAGGTTGTAAGCTGTTATAGCAGCAATAGAAAATTAATACACCATGAAATGGAGGCATACCAAAATAGGCTGATTCAAAGGGCTAATACAGTTACTGTGAATGAAGATTAAATGTGGCTTTGAACTTCTTGGTAGTCAAAGCAGAAAGGGAAACAGTGGGTGATAATTTTACTTATGAGAGCTCAAAACATCTATGTGATAGTTGCTTTAATGGGGACCTGTGTGCAATAACCTCCTCGTAGACCTGTTTGCCCTAAGTTCTAGGCCATCCCAAGTCCAATCTTTGTATTTATTGCATAGAATGATCATTCAACAATCAAACTGAATTGTCACTTTCCTGCTTAATACCCTTCAGTAGCTCCCCCTCACTTACAGGGTGAGTTTCAAGCTCCTCAACATGGCACAAAAGTTCCTTCAAATCTGACTCATTTCTACTTCCAGATTCACCTGCCATTACACAAAAGCACCTACAATCCACCTATATACTTGCAGGCCTCTCAACTCAACACCCTTTTTACAGTCTTAGCATTTACACATGTTCTATCCTGGGCCTAGAATGGCTTTTCCTTCTTTTCCTCCTGAGGAATGGTTCATATACCATGGTCCTGCTAAAATGTGTTCTCTTTGGTGAAGCCTCACTTCCTTATGGCCCCCCTCACCCATCCCCTGTAGGAAGAGTAAGTCATTTCTCTCTCTGTCCTCCTGTGGTGCCCTGTTCCTTGTTCAGTTGCAGTAGGTAGCTGTTGTGACAAAATCACTGGCTTACATATCAGTCACCCCTAGATGGTAGCTCTGATATCAAACCCCAAATAAGAATTAGGAATCAAAAGCTTTACAAAAAGCTTTACAAAACAAAATCACTCCTTACAAAATGCCTTTTGGAGTGAAGTTAATATTTTTAGTTAGGGAATTCTCAGCTGAAAAAACAAATGAATATCTGAGTATGGAAAAGATGAATTTGGTTAAGCCGATTTTAAAACTACAAAGCATAATTTAGGTGCATTTCTAAGTTATTACCTAATTCTTGTGTCAGATACACCTGATGTGGGGAAAAGCTCAAATCATCCTCTAGGGTGACCTCAGGTTACCAGCTTGAGGCTCAGTCAGAAATACAAAGAAACCATGGAATGAGGAGGCAGGAGGAGCTGTAATTGAGAGCACAGGTGCTGGCAGCTTTCTCTGTTGACTTGCTATAGCCCAGTTACCTGGGCCGGTGACTTAATACCTGCAAATCTCACGTTTTTTCATTTGAAAAAGAAGCAAATCTGGCTGTTGAGAGAATTGAATTATATAATCCATGTAGAATGCTCAACACAGTTCTTGACACTTAGAAAGTACTCAGTCAATCTCTGATAACATTAACATTCTAATCACACTGGACATAATTCATTAGGAAACGTAAGACGGCCCTACTTTCTAGTTACTGAAAAGAGACAATGTAAAACTAGCCCAGGGGCTTTGGGACCCAGTATTCACTATGTAATGACATCTCACCTTGGCCAAGTCATGTTACCTCTGTAATCAATCTTTAGTTTCTTTCCCTTTAAAATGGGGCTGTCATGTGCGTTGCCTACCCTCTAGAGCATGTGAAAGTACTTTGGAACCAGTAAAGCAAAGTGTCAGTGGACTCTACCGCTACTAATATGCCACCACTATTACTATTGCTAGTATCCACCCCCCTTTTTTTTAATAACTGGCACTATTTCCCATCCTGTGAAGTGGAATCACACAGTGGTCTCAAGAAACATTCACTCAGTATCTCCACAGTGTGTGATCTAGTACAACAGGTGTCAGGCTTTAGGAAGGATATAAGATAGCAGATCAAGCTTTCTGCTTTATTCTAAGTAATATCAATGACTGATTTGAGAAGGAAGAGTTTGACTTGGGGAGACCAGTCTGGGGGATTTTGCAATAGCACAGGTCAGGAGTAATGAGGGTCTGCTGTAGGATGGGAACAAAGGAAAAGGAGATGAGGTGTTGAGCCCTTGTGTCATAGTCTAAGCATGGGCTTTGGCTGGGTTTGCTTACATAGATATCCATCCTTGCTGCTGGAACTCAGTGTATCCCCACCCAGTGACTTCCTGTCACCTCTAGATCCTGGAACAGAGATGATAGTGATGATTGTCATAATGATACTAGCTAATGTTTATGGAGTGCCTACAGGTGCCCAGCATAAGTATTAGTTTACTTCTCAGAGAAATCTGACAAAATTGGTGCTGTCATTACCTCTATATTTCAGATAAATAGAGGCAGAGAAATGTAAAATAATTTTCCCAAGAATACACTTTATAATAAGTAGTACATACTAGATTAAAACCCAAGGCAGTCTGGCTCCAGAGTCTATACTCTTAACCACTGTTCCATGGTGATCTTAATGATAGTGGTATTAAGAACAAATATTATGGGCTTCCTCTGCTATACCCTGTGCTGAAGGCCATACATGAACTCGCCTCTTGATTGATCAAGTAATGGCAGCTCAGTCACATGCACTCTTTCAGCAAGACCTCCAATCTTAAAGCATTGAACTAGGTCAGTGCTCCTGACTGCAGCTACAATTCCTTAGAGTGTATGATCCACATCCAGGACATGGAGCATTCAGGGATGGAAATGGGCCTTGCAGAAAAGAATTTCTATTCTCTGAATTTCTTCCTGCTGCCAGAAGCCCTCTAGATCTCATTCATTTACTGCATCCAAAAGGAAGCCTGCCAATGCCATGACCCAGTATAGTGACATCCTTAAATCAAGGGGCATACCCTATGTCTATACAGAGAGTCTTCCAGGCTACCAGTTTACTAACATGAGGACCTTGAGCACATTATGCAACTTAACCATTATTACTGAGTAGTAGAAACAATGCCTATGAAAGGACATTACTTTTAATATTCCTTTTTAATTCCCTTAATTATACATTACACAGTTTTTTGTCCCTGAATTTTGGCTACCTCATTCTCTTGAGCAGGTTAATTTCTGTGAACCCTAGTTTCCTCATGTATAAAATTAGGATAATAGTGGGTGTTGGGCTTAAATGAGATAATCCATGGAATACAGAACTTAGCAGTGTTTGACTCATTTAGTAAGTATCCAATAAACGTTAGCTGTTAAATCATCTTCTTTTTCAACAACCTCATCCAATGTAAAGGCATCTAGAGCATTCTGGCATAACTAAAATTATTAAGTATGAAGGTTTTCCCAAAGGGCTGCCTTATATAAAAAGTAGAAAGATGGGATTCTTGTTCCCATCTGATCTCATGCACTTTAGGGTTAAGAATAATGTAGGAATACAGGCTGGTAGGAAATGAACTAGCCTTCTGAAACAAAACCTAAAATGCTAGAGAAAAATGTTGCATATTTCCATCCAAGGGGCCTGAGGGGGAGCTATAATTAGAGATATTAAGTCATTTCAACTTTTCCCATCCCCATAATCAACACTTTCATTTTACTTTTAGAGGAGAAAGGAGGTTGAATCTCAGATGGCTAGGAAAGGGTGGAGAGAGGGTTATAGAAGACTGAATAGACCATCAGTGACATAGTCTCTATTAAGAATGTCAGCGTAAAGAAAAATTCCAGGGCAAGGGAACAAAATTAAACTCAAAGAATTTAAAATGCAGAATTTAGGAGCAATATCTCACGGACATCAACATGCAAATGACTAAGGAGTGGAACCTGGAGTTAGGGGTTAGTACCTTTGAACATTGGCTCTGAAAGTGCATGAAAATGCTTGCTTTCTTTTTTTGTTTAAGCAAGATGGGGCAGAGGGTAAGCCACAATACCTAGCATTGCATCACCCTTTGGAGCCAAGCTGCCCCTGAGAGGGTTCCCCTGATTGTCAGGACTGAGGAGAAGTCCAGGTGATGGTGGAGGCTGATCCTGCCGAGTCCCTTTAAACCCTCACATTTCCACTGAGAAGGTGGCAACCAGAGCCCAGTGCAAATACAGGTGTCACCTCAACTTTTTCATGTCCTCTTGTCTAATCTGCTAATTCTAACCTGTTTTGCATTCAGTTCCTGAACAATTTCCATTCTTCTCAGGTTTCAGATACATTATTCTGATATGTACTTAGGACTTTTCTCTGCCTTTGGACCTATAACTACTTTTGCTACAGACAAGCACCTCAGTTTGCACATGACCTTGTCTACCCTGGTCACCACAGGACTTGGTAACTTGGTGTAAATAACTGGTTAATACACCTAAAGGGAGAAAAGGGAACCCTCTTGCACTGTTGGTGGGAATGTAAATTGATACAGCCACTATGGAGAACAGTATGGAGGTTCTTTAAAAAACTAAAAATAGAACCACCATATGACCCAGCAATCCCACTACTGGGCATATACCCTGAGAAAACCATAATTCAAAAAGAGTCATGTACCACAATGTTCATTGCAGCTCTATTTACAATAGCCAGGTCATGGAAGCAACCTAAGTGTCCATCGACAGATGAATGGATAAAGATGTGGCACATATATACAATGGAATATTACTCAGCCATAAAAAGAAATGAAATTGAATTATTTGTAGTGAGGTGGATGGCCCTAGAGTCTGTCATACAGAGTGAAGTAAGTCAGAAAGAGAAAAACAAATACTGTATGCTAACATGTATATATGGAATCTAAAAACAAAAAATTTCTGAAGAACCTACGGGCAAGACAGGAATAAAGATGCAGGCGTAGAGAATGGACTTGAGGACACAGGGAGGGGGAAGGGTAAGCTGGGATGAAGTGAGAGAGTAGCACTGACATATATACACTACCAAATGTAAAATAGATAGCTAGTGGGAAGCAGCCACATAGCACAGGGAGATCAGCTCATTGCTTTGTGACCACCTAGAGGGGTGGGATAGGGAGGGTGGGAGGGAGACGCAAGAGGGAGGAGATATGGGGATATCTGTATACGTATAGCTGATTCACTTTTCTTTACAGCAGAAACTAACACACCATTGTAAAGCAATTATACTCCAATAAAGATGTTAAAATAAATAAATAACAAAAATACACCTAAAGGGTTTGTTTTGGCCGTACAAGGTTGAGGACAGGTTAAAAAAAAATTATAAATCTGTCTCAGCCAAAAAGTGCTTGGAGACTGGTAGGAACGGCATCAAGAAATTCATGCCATCACATGGCTTTTCTTTACTCATCTGCTCCAAATGAATCACCCCTCTCTCATCCAGGTACAATTGCTCCAGCTTGTCTCAGTCTATACGGTTGGCCATCTGCATATTTGAATTACCCTAATAATAAAAAAAATTCAAATGAACAAATCCAATAAAGTAAAGAATTTCTAAACTGGGCTAGGTATTTTGAAAAATAAATACAAATGATTTCACTTTTTTAATTCAGAATATGCTCAGCCTAGAATGATATTTAGCTTCCCAGAAGGAACAGAGTTTGATTAAAGAAAAATATGCTTTTATGAATCCAAAAGGAACACAAGTTAAATTTGGTAAATGCAGACATTCTTATGAAAGAGGAACAAAAAACAGAAATCAAATGAGAAAATAGCCCCAGATATTAACATATGAAGGAATAAAAAAGAAGCTTCTCTGCTTCCAACTTAAAGTTTTAGAGTTAAGAGCAAATAAAAAATCCTTAGCTCATTTATGTGACTTGATTACCTTTTCAAAATGTAAAACAAAGAAAATCGTCGAGAGTAGAGAAGATACTGAGAAATGGAAAATGTTTCCATGCAGCATTTTCTATTTTAAAGAGAAAATCTTACTCAAAGAGAAGTACATAAGCAGAGATCAGTAGCTCTGATATTTACCTTTCCTTGTGGAACAGATTACAGCAACCTACAATATCCGATTAGTTGTCTACACAGCACCCCTACGGTTACCACTGCTGAGACAGCTGTACATAAACCCATTCAGGAGTGACTTTGTAAGGGAAGAAGATGCAAAAGTCTTCATACACTCTAAGAGATATCCAAGGCCCTATTCTCCTGAAAACAGGATGTGAAGATTATTACACAGTAGCAGAAGTGTCCCTTGATTTCACTCCAACATAAGAAATGTAGAAATTGAGCTAAAAGATAGATTGCTTAATAAAACAATTGATAAACACAAACCAATGGGGATATATACAAAGGAGAATGGACTATGACAACCCTAGGAGATTGTTTAATATAATGTCAAAAGCTACCAATATAAAAGACTCCAATTTACTCCTGTCTCCAGATTCTGGAAAAGCTTTTGACTGTTAATTGGAAGCTTTTATTTTTGACATTGAAAAGCATGGGCTTGCCACAAGAATTCATTTCATGGGCAGAAACATTATCTGATCATCCAAAGGCCAAAATTAAGGCTAATGTATATAATTGGAGACCCTTTCTTTTTTTCTTTCTTTTCTTTTCTTTTGACAAGGAAGCAACCATAGGTCATCCACATTTTCCTCTATTATATGGTTCATCAATAGAAGCTCTGGCAGGCAAGATGAAGGAATAAAATGGGGTACTTAAGGCCCACAATTTTATTGTGAGTGGATAATGTGGCTCAATTCTGGGTTGCATGTAGACTTGTGAAATCCACTTCTCACGAGTCAAGTGGGAGGCCAAATCCCCTCTCCTAGTGGAGGGGCCTATTTGGTTTAGCTCAAGAGGTGTTTTCCTCTTAGGAACAAGTTCTTTATTGCTAAATAAAGTTGTGTGTTACAGATGGTGACTTCTTTGTCCTTGGAAGCAGTAACATATCCTAATTTCAGCCTATTTCTATTGTTCTTGACCAATTTTTTCCCCAGAATAATCTCTATGGAACAGAAGAGTAATATTATCTTCCAGTAATAGATTTTGTTATTTATTCTAATTTTTTTTGTAATCAAATGTATAAAGAACTCAGATTATATAAACAAAAAAATACATATGTTCAACAAATCATAAAGGCAGTATAGTAGAAAATTGCTTTATAACTAGTTGCACCTAAGAAAATACATGTAGTGGGAGATGTGGTTTATTGTGCAGTCTTGTCCTTTTCTTAAACAGCTTTATTGAGCTACAATTTATATACCATGCAATTTTCTCCTTTAAACTGTACAATCCAATGGGTTTTGGTATATTCAGAGTTGTGAAACCATCACTGCAATCGTCTTTAGACTATTTTATCTCAAGGAGAAATCCCAGTACCCCCTATTTCCAACTCTGAAAACCGTAGGCAATCATTAATTCACTTTCCGTTTCTGTAGATTTGCCTGTTCTGGACACTTCATGTAAATGGAATCATATGATACGTGACTTTTCATGTCTGGCTTCTTTCACTTGCATAATGTTTTCCAGATTCTTCCATGTTGTGACATAAATCAATATAGTTCATTCTGTTTTATGGATGAATGACACTTCATTGCATGGATATACCACATTCTGTTCATCCATTCATCTGTTAATGGACATTTGGGATGTTTCCATCTTTTGGTTGTTAGGAACATTCACGTACAAGTTTTTATGTGAACATGTCTCCATTTCTCTTGGCTTTGTACCTAAGAGTGGAACCCCTAGGTCATACAGTAACTGCATTTAAACTTTTTAGGAACTGCCAGACTGTATTCCAATGAGGGCTACACTTTTTTGGATCCTCACAAACACCAGTTATTATCTGTCATTTTGATTATAGTCATCCTAGTGGATGAGAAGTAGTATCTCATTGTGGTTTTTATTTGTATTAATATGGTGACTAATGAAGTTAACCATATTTTCAGTTGCTTATTGGTCATGTGTATATCTTTTTGAGAAATGCCTATTCTGACCTTTGCTCATTTTAAACTTTGTCTCCTTACTGTTGAGTTTTAAGAGTTCTTTATACATTCCAGCTACAAGTCCCTTATCATATACATGATTCGCAAATATTTTTCCATTCTGTGGGTAGTAGGTTGTCTTTTCACTTTCTTCATAGCGTTCTCTGTCCCACGAAGTTTTTAATTTTGATTAAGTGCAATTTACCTATGTGCATTTAGTAGCATGTCTAAGAAACAATTACCTAATCCAAAGTCATAAAAATTGACACCCAAGTCTATGTCTCTCCTACCCATTCCAATGTGGTCTTTTTATGCTTTGTGGAGAGCAGTTCATCTAGTTTTCAGATCTTTTTCAGAGGAAAATGATCCATGCATAGCTGTAGATTTGGTGTGTCCGTGGGAGGAGGCAAGTTCAGGATCTTCCTATGCTGCCATCTTCCCTTTCTTATTCCCAGCTTTGTTTTTTTTCTTCAAGATTGTTTTGGATGATTCATCCATGTGAATTTTAGGTTCAATTTACAAATTTCTGCAAAGGAGTCAGCTGGGATTGGGATAGGGATTGTGTTAACTCTACAGATCAAAAGATCTGAGGAATGAGTCATCTTAAAAATATTAAGTCTTCTGCTCCATGAAACTGGGATGTCTTTAATCTCTATACAGAGATAATTTAATGTCTGTAATTAAACTCTTTAATTTCAGAGTTGTTTAATTTCTTTCAACAACTTTTTTTTAGTTTTCAGAATATAAGTTTTGCACTTGTTTTGTTAAATTTATTCCTGAGTACTTTATTATTTTTGATCCTATTGTAAATGGAATAGTCTTCCCAATTTCATTTTCAGATTTTTATTGCAAGTATCTAGAAATATAACTGATTTTTGTATATTGACTTTTTAAAAAATTTTCTGAATGCATTAGTTCTGAAAGATTTTTAGTGACATAGAGACTTAGAATTTCTATATACCAAATCATATTATCTGCAAATGATAACTTTGCTACTTCCTTTCCAATCTGAATGTTTTTTTTTTCTTTTCATTTCCTTGCCTAATATTCTTAACTAAAATATTTGAAGGAAAGTGGTGAGACCAAACATCCTTGTCTTTTCTTAGGGGAAAATCATGCAGTCATTCATTATTAAGTATGTTGTTTCTGGATTTTTTTTGTAGATACCCTTTATCACATTAAGGAAATTCTCTTCTACTTATACTCTGAGTGTTTTTATTATGAAAAGGATTTGGGTTTTGCCCAGTATTTTTTTGTCGTATATTGAGATGATTATATGGGTACTGTCCTTTATTATCTTGATATGTTATATTACATTGATTTTTTGGACGTTAAAGCTATCTTGCATTCCTGAGATTAGTGCCACTTGATCATGGTTTATAATCCTTTATATATATAGTACTAGATTCAGTTTGCTAGTGTTTTGTTGAGGATTTTTGCAACTAATTCCTAAGAAAACTATAGACCAATATCTCTTATCTTGTGATGTCTTTCTCTGATTTGAAATGGGGTAATACTGACCTCATAGAATGGCTGGAAATGTATTCTCTCATTTTCTATATTTTGAAAATGTTTGTGAAGAATTGGCATTAATTCTTCCAACATTTGATAGAATTCACCAGTGAAGCCATCTGGGCCTGGGCTTTACTTGTTAGAAGCATACTCAAATTTTTTAATTTCTTTTTTTTTTAATCAAGAAAATGCATTACCTCACCTAACAGAAAAGCCCAGAAGTACACTAGCTTTGGACATAATTTAGTCCAGAGGATCATGATATCATCAGAACAATGGCTCTTTTTTTTTTAATTGAAGTATAGTTGTTTTACAATGTTGTATTAGTTTCAGGGGTATAGCAAAGTGATTCAGTTATATATATATTCTTTTTCAGGTTCTTTTCCATTATAGGTTATTACAAGATATTAAATATAGTCCCTGTGCTACACAGTAGGTCCTTGTTTATCTATTTTATATATAGTAGTGTGTATCTGTTAATATCAAACTCCTAATTCATTCCTCTCCCTGCCTTTCCCCTTTGGTAACCATAAGTTTGTTTTCTACATCAGTGAATCTATTTCTGTTTTGTAAATAAGTTCATTTGTGTCATATTTTAGATTCCACATATAAGTGATACCATATGATATTTGTCTTTCTCTGATTTACTTCACTTAGTATGGTAATCTCTAGGTCCATCCATGTTGCTGCAAATGGCATTATTTCATTCTTTTTTATGGTGAGTAATAATACATTGTATATATGTACCACATCTTCTTTATCCATTCATCTGTTGATGAGCACTTAGGTTGCTTCCATTTCTTGGCTGTTGTAAATAGTGCCACTGTGAACATTGGGGTGCATGTATCTTTTCATAGTAGAGTTTTTGTCTTTTCCAGATATATGCCCAAGAATGGGACTGCTGTCATATGGCAACTCTAGTTTTAGTTTTCTAAGGAAACTCTATACTGTTCTCCATAGTGGCTGTACCAATTTACATCCCCACCAACAGTGTAGGGGAGTTCCCTTTTCTCCACACCCTCTCCAGCATTTATTGTTTGTAGGCTTTTCGATGATGGCCTTTCTTACTGGTGTGAGGTGATACCTCATTGTAGTTTTGATTTGCATTTCTCTAATAATTAGTGATGTTGAGCATCTCTTTCATGTACCTACCTATAGGCCACCTGTATGTCTTCTTTGCAGAAATGTCTGTTTAGCTCTTCTGCCCATTTTTCAATCGGGCTCTTTGTTTTTTTGATACTGAGCTGTATGAGCTGTTTGTATATTTTGGAAATTAAGCCATTGTCATTGGCAAATATTTTCTCTCAGTCCATAGGTTGTCTTTTCATTTTGTTTATGGTTTTCCTTTGCTGTGCAAAAGCTTACTCAGTTTCTGCAGTTTGTTTCTTTCTAGAAATTTTTCCATTTCATCTAAGTTACTTAATTTTTTGGTATACAGTTCTTCATAGTATTCCTGTGCAACATTTCACAGGAATTATATTAGAAACACATAGTATTCCTTTTCAACATTGACTGGAATCCATATTACTGTGTTTTATCTAACAAGTTAATTTTGTATGTGTGTGTGTGTGTTATTCGGGCCTCTCACTGTTGTGGCCTCTCCCATTGCGGAGCACAGTCTCCGGACGCGCAGGCTCAGCGGCCATGGCTCACGGGCCTAGCCGCTCCGCGACATGTGGGATCTTCCCGGACCGGGGCACGAACCCGTGTCCCCTGCATCGGCAGGCAGACCCTCAACCACTGCGCCACCAGCGAAGCCCTAATTTTTTTAATTGAAAAAGATTATTTTATTTTTACTTTCCCTGGTAAGAATCTAAAATGAGAGTTCTCACTTTATAAAGCTGCAACTTCACTATGATACAGAGACACCCCAAGTCATCAGCTGGGCCTTTCCTGGTGAACAATTGAGTTGCAGTGAAAGTTGAACATATATACTGGGGAGTATAAACTGAGTTAGCTATTGTTTTTCACCTGGCAGAGTTTGGACTGGAAAATTTTGAATCCAAAGCCAAATTCCTATTTTCTTAATTTTTTTTAAACTTTAAAAAGTTTTTTGGTTAGAGTACAGTTGATTTACAATGTTGCGTTAATTTCAGATGTACAGCAAAGTGAATCAGTTATATATATACATATACCCACTCATTTATTTTGTTTTTTTGTTGTTGTTTTTTTTTTTTTTTTGCGGTATGTGGGCCTGTCACTGTTGTGGCCTCTCCCGTTGCGGATCATAGGCTCTGGACGCACAGGCTCAGCAGCCATGGCTCACAGGCCTGGCCACCCCGCGGCATGTGGGATCTTCCCGGACCGGGGCATGAACCCGTGTCCCCTGCATCGGCAGGCGGACTCTCAACCACTGCGCCACCAGGGAAGCCCCCCACTCTTTTATTTTTAGATTTATTTCCCATATAGGCCATTACAGAGTATTGAGTAGAGTTCCCTGTGCTATACAGCAGGTTCTTATTAGTTGTCTATTTTATATATAGTAGTGTGTATACATCAGTCCCAATCTTCCAATTTATTCCTCCTCCCCCTGACCTTATCCCCTGGTAGCCATGAGTTTGTTTTCTACATCCATGACTCTACTTCTGTTTGGTAAATAAGTTCATTTGTACACTTTTATTTTTAAGATTCCACATATAAGCAATTTCATACGATATTTGTCTTTCTGTGTCTGACTTACTTCACTCACTATGACAATCTCTAGGTCCATTCATGTTGCTGCAAATGGCATTATTTTGTTCTTTTTTTTATGACTGAGTAATTTTCCATTGTATATATGTACCACATCTTCTTCATCCATTCCTCTGTTGATGGACATTTAGATTGCTTTCATGTCCTGGCTATTGTAAATAGCGCTGCAATGAACATTGGGGTGCATGTATCTTTTCGAATTATGGTTTTCTCTGGGTATATGCCCAGGAGTGGGATTGCTGGGTCATATGGTAGTTCTATTTTTATTTTTTTAAGGAACCTCCATTACTGTTCTCCATAGTGGCTGTACCAATTTACATTCCCACCGACAGTGCAGGAGGGTTCCCTTTTCTCCACACCCTCTCCAGCATTTATTGTGTGTAGATTTTTTGATGATGGCCATTCTGACTGGTGTGAGGTGATATCTCATTGTAGTTTTGATTTGCATTTCTCTAATAATTAACAATATTGAGCATCTTTTCATGTGCTTTTTGGCCATCTGTATGTCTTCTTTGGAAAAATGTCCATTTAGATCTGCCCATATTTTTACTGGGTTTTTGTTTGTTTGTTTTTGATGTTGAGCTACATGAGCTAATTGTGTATTTTGGAGATTAATCCCCTGTTGGGTGCTTTGTTTGCAAATATTTTCTCTCATTCTGAGGTTGTCTTTTTGTTTTGTTTATGGTTTCCTTTGCTGTGCAAAAGCTTTTACATTTAATTAGGTCCCATTTGTTTATTTTTGTTTTATTTTCATTATTCTAGGAGGTGGATCAAAAAAGAGCTTGCTGCAATTTATGTCAAAGAGTATTCTGCCTATGTTTTCCTCTGAGAGTTTTACAGTGTCTTGCCTTACATTTACATCTTTAATCCATTTGGAGTTTATTTTTGTGTATGGTGTCAGGCAGTGTTCTAATTTCATTTGTTTACATGTAACTGTCCAGTTTTCAAGCACCACTTATTGAAGAGACTGCCTTTTCTCCCTGTATATTCTTGCCTCCTTTGTCATAGATTAGGTGACCATAGATGCATGCGTTTAACTCTTGGCCTAACTATCCTGTACCATTGATCTATATTTCTGTTCTTGTGCCAGAACTGTACTGCTTTAATTATTGTAGCTTTCTAGTATAGTTTGAAGTCAGGGAGCCTGATTCCTCCAGCTCTGTTTTTCTTCCTCTAGATTGCTTTGGCTATTTGGGGTCTTTTGTGTTTCCATACAAATTGTAAAATTTTTTGTTCTAATTCCGTGAAAAATGCCATTGGTATTTGATAGGTATTACATTGAATCCGTAGATTGCCTTGGGTTGTATAGTCATTTTCACAATATTGATTCTTCTGATCCAAGAATATTGTATATCTCTCCATCTGTTTGTGTCATCTTTGATTTCTTTCATCAGTGTCTTACAGTTTTCTGAGTACAGGTCTTTTGCCTCCTGAGTTAGGTGTATTCCTAGGTATTTGTTGTTGTTGTTGCAATGGTAAATGGGATTTTTCTCTTTCTGATTTTTCATTGTTAGTGTATAGGAATGCAACAGATTTCTGAGTATTAATTTTGTATCCTGCAACTTTCCCAAATTCATTGATGAGCTCTAGTAGTTTTCTGGTGGCATCTTTAGGATTTTCTGTGTATAGTATCATGTCATCTGCAAACAGTGACAGTTTTACTTATTTTCCAATTTGGATTCCTTTTATTTCTTTTTCTTCTCTGATTGCCATGGCTAGGACTTCCAAAACTCTGTTGAATAATAGTGGTGAGAGTGGACATCCTTGTCTTGATCCTGATCCTGGAGGAAATGCTTTCCATTTTTCACCATTGAGAATGATATTTGTGGTGGGTTTGTCATATATGGCCTTTATTATGTTGAGGTCGGTTCCCTCTATGCCCGCTATCTGGAGAGTTTTTTTAATCATAAATGGGTGCTGAATTTTGTCCTAACAAGTTAATTTTTGTGTTGCATCTATTTTTTTTTAATCTGTATTGGCTATTTGCATGTCATCTTCTGTGAATTACCTGTTTTTTTCTTTGCTCTGTAAGTCTATTAGTTTGTTTTATTTTTATTAGAGTTTATTTATATATTAGTATTAGTACTAGTCCTTTTCCTGTTATACAGATGCAAAAATTTCTTCTGGTAAATTACTTATTTTTAGTATATGTGTAATGTCATCATTCTTGAAGATTTTAGTTTTGAAATTGCCAATTTTGTTAGCTTTTACCTTCATGATTTTCTTTGTGTTTAAGAAGGCTTATCACATCTGAAGGGATTAAGATATTCTTTACTATTTATTTTGTAGCGTTCTCCACATTTATGTTTGTAATCTATTTGAAACTAGCTTTTATGAATTCTGTAAGTTGAAAATCTTGACTTTACCCTTATATAGATAGCCAATTATTTCCATAATTTTATTGAATATTCTCCACTGGTTTGAAATGTTAAATTGTATAATATTAAAGGTTTTTGAATATATATTTAATATATTTTCCCACATATTCATAGGTTGGGTTTTGTTCTCTTTACTTAGTTATTTTTAACTTAAAACCCAAATAGCAATATTCTAATTACAGTAGTTACATACTATGTCTTGATGTTTGGCAAGAAAATATTACACTTTTGATTCTTTATTAAAAATTTCTTGACTACTCTTAAAAATTTAATCTTTCATATTAAATTTAGAATATGTATGCAACTATACCTGAAAAATCATATTGAGATATTGACTATAATTTACATGAATTTAAAGGTTAATCTGTGAAAACTTGACAGCTCTACAGTATTGAATCTTCCTACCCAGAAACATGAAATATTGTAGTAATCAAGTTTTATTTTATATTATTTCATAAAGTTTCATTTTCTACATGATTATTTGAATATTACTTAATTTTTCCTAAGTATTTCATAATTCTTGTTTCTACTGTTCCTTTTTCTACTACACTTTCCAATTATCATCAGGGTCTTGGATTTTTATATATTGATCTTAATATTGCCTCTTTGCTTAATTAATTTTTAAAATAATTCACCAGTTGGTTTATTGATATTTATAAATAGACAATCATCATCTATCAGCAATGATAGTTTTGTCTCTTCCTCTTCCAAACTTTGTTATGTATCTTTTTCTAACAGTTCAGTTTCCAATAGTATCTATTAATAGCAGGGAATGTATTTTATGCCTGTTTTTAAAAGAGAATGCTTCATTGATTTACCCTTATATATGATATCTGCTGTAGATTTCTGATGGAAATTCTCTATCCTTTGTCAGATTAAGGAATTTATACACACATACACATGTAGATATACTCACAGGATATAGATCAAAATGCTAAGTATGATTTTTTTAAGTGTGATTTTTAATTTTTTTCCTTATTTGCAATTTTTTAAAGTTTTACTACTTTTGCAAAATAAAATAAAATTTCACTCTTTTAGGGGAAAAAAAAAATTTCATATGTGCATTACTCTTCCCAAGCTATCAGAAAAGGCACAAATTGTCAATGGTATAGTCAGTCTTCAACTATCTGCATTATGATAAGGTTTCCCAAAGCTTGTTCCTTAGGATGTTCCTTATATTCCTTGTAAAAAAAAGCTTTTGTGTTCCAATAAATTTAGAAAATTAGTGGTAAAACAAAGTTTAACATGACTTTTTAAATGCAAGTTTTCTTGGAATCTTTAATATACAAATGTGAAGAGTGAAGCTGCAACAGGAGAATGTAGAATCTAGCATATATTTCAGGAGCATCTCTTAACCAGTGTGTCAGTCTTCACTATAGTTCAGTCAACTTCTCATGTTGTTGCTGTTTGTAAAACAACAGTCATGGTTATCTGTGCCTAATTGAGCACAATTTATGTCAGAAGCACTGTGCAAGACTAACTTGTATCAGTAGCTCTCTCTAGAGAGCTCTACACTTACTTGTCTTAAAAAGCAAACCAAGGAAACCAAACAAATTAGTCAACTCTATTCTGCCCTCTACAGAGTATTGGATCAGGTGGTATACATGGAGAGGATAAAGCATGCAGTGTTGAAGAATGACTGTGGCCCTCAAGGAGTTTCCAGTCTAATAAGACTTGTATCAAGTGATCCAAGGGAATAATAAGACCACTGAAACCCGTCTTTTTTTTATCAAATGAGGACACGAACACACAGATGGATTGGTGAAGAGTCCAAGTTCACAGAAAGTGGAATGTCAGTTGGGAACAGAACAGATTCATTTGACTACATTTCCAGTGCCTTATTTAATTGACCTGACTTCCTCTCTGACAAAGTAGTTATAAATAAGAGATTAGCTGTTGGGATGAGAAGAAATGAGTGAGTGGGAGCTAAGAATTTTAAAATATCAAAATAATTTAATTGGATCCTGAATGAATTAAGATGTGTGGGAGTCCACATTATACCCCAAATACTAAGTCTGCAATAAAGCCAATTTAAAAATAATTTAAACAAGCTAAATAGAATGACTGTCTCATGTTAATAAAAAGAATGCAAAAAAATTACAGTGAATGTGTTGAAAAGAATTTCATTCACATCAAATCATAATTATTAAACTCATATTTCAACAAGAAATCTTGTTGAAGTTGAAATCAACTTGAAGTATGAAAAATGATAGTGATCTATACCTAATTTGAAATATAGGTATTACTGGACAGAGAGTAAATGTATTGGTTTGGTTCCTTTCTAACGACCAACATATTTCTGAAGGTGACACTAGCTTTTTTTCCCAGTGATGAGTTCTAACTACACAGTTGTGGGTTGACACCTTTGTGAAACCTAATGCAGAGGGGAAATGTTCAGGTTTTTTTCTTGCTTTCTCCCTCCTTTCTCTCCTTCTCTCTCAACTTTTAAGGTTCTCTCTTTTGCCCTTCAAGAACTGAGTGAGCCATTCTTGTGCTTTGACTATACATATCCCCCCAACTTCCATTCTCTTAACCTCTTTTGATCCAAATGAATCTCTGGCATCCAGTAAGACTTTTTACTCCTTCCTTGGGAGGCAGCTGGTACTAGGAGTATAACCTTGAGCACATACTGCACTGCAGATTCTCCATAGTAATAACTAACTTTTGAGATTGTAGTAAACGAATGACACGTGGAATTAAAACCAATATACGATTGCAGTCTTTATCTGGGAGGGAAGGTGGGACAATCAGGACAGAGCAAAATGGTCCTTTGTTTTCTCTCATTATTCCTGGGTTTCTTACGTGGGCAGTCAGATGTTTAAGGCCTTCTTTCAGTACAGGATTTCCATGGCTTAACTGCTTTCTAGAGAATTCTAATTCTCTAGTTGAGAGGTTAATTTCCTTCTGCATAGATCAAAGCAGCCAATTCCTGATGCTGGAATGACTCCACTGTCCCCTCTTGAACCACTGAATGCTACCCAGGCACTCTCGGGCTTTGAGCTTCAAAAAGAAAGCCCACTGGGGAGATTGATTGATTGGGGCGAGACATTTAAAGCAATTACCAACGTCTTCTCATTCTTCCTTTGGGCAAGTGTTAGGGTTAATGGGTGAACCAGCAAATGGCTAAGAATGACATTTTTGTGGCCCTTAGCTCCTGAAAGTGCAGGATATTGGATGCTCCTGTTTCAGAAACAACTTCAGCTCCTGATTAAGGAATCAGGCAGAGTAGCCTCCTTCTCTGCCCAGTTTCTTTTCTCTTTTCCCTCAGTGCATTGGAAGAATTATTTACTTGGCTTAAATAAAAGCAACATTACTTATATTTGTTTGTGCTGTCTGACTTCATGCCCAGTGAACTTATGATACTATAACAATTATTCATATTATTATGTATAAGTTGGATTAACTTTGTTATAAATTACATATAATAGTGCTGAGTTTTATTTAAATGAAGCTAATGGTGTTTCTCATCAAATGTAATTATTTGACTTTTAAAATTGAGGAAATTTCAGAAGTTGGTAATAAAAATTGTTGCAATGAAGTGCTGAATACAATTAGGACTAAACTATGGATTTATTTATTCATCCATTCATTTATTCATGAGCTCAGTTAACATTTATTCAATGCCTGATACTGTATTAAGAGTATGAAAAAAAAAAAAAAAAGAGTATGAAAGCCATGGGTCCACAGTCTAGGAACTAACAGTCTAAGATGGGAGACATATAAGTAAGCTGACAACTGTAGCACAGTCTGATGGGTTACTAGATAAGGATGTATGAGGGGCCCCTGAGCCTCACAGAGGGGCAGGGCTGGTGAGATCAGGAGGCTTCCTGGAGTAGATTACACTGGAGCTGAATCTTAGGTGACATGTAAGATTTAACCTGGTAGAGAAATGGGGGTGAGGGGCGATGCAGGCAAGGAAAAAGCATCATTAGAGGCATAGAAGCAGGAAACGACATGGCATATTTAGAGCACTCCAAATATTACTTTGATTACAGACTGTGTGGTGGGAAGAGTGTTTAGTGTGGTTGTAGACTAGTTTGTAGTGAAGTGGAAGAGATGACGTCAAAGAGAGAGGCAAAAGCCAGAAGATAGAGGGCTTTGGATGACTCTTCCTTAGTAGGAAAGAACAATCCATGTAACATGCATTTCAGTTTCTTGGCCAGAAGCTAGTCTGTTATGTAATGCATTTTCATGGTGATAAGTATTTACCATGCTCCCACTGTGCACCTAGAATTGTACTCTGTCCTGTGATGAGTATATTTGCTACAAAGAGGTCTCAAAGTTACCATCTCAGCTTGGGTTTTTATGTATAACATAAAAATTAGGAAACTATAACTGGTAAAGTATACACATCTTTTTTCTAATTACATGTTCTATATTTTTAAGCAAAATCTATTATCTATTAATCAGTTGAAATACATCTGGGGTCTTGATTGAAGTTGACCAGTGTCTTTCCAATATGAAGCATCTTTAGAGTGTTCTTGTAGTTTTGCTTTTCAGTTAATTAATTTGCCAAAGCATAGAATCTCCAAAATGTAGGAGGATAATCTCAATGGTATAATGTTAGGGAGTTTCCAAGACACACAGATACTCATAAATTAGGAAAAAGAAATTTATTGCTGTCATGTGATGGTGAGGAGGTAGTAGTCCTTCTTTAATAGGATCTGTGCACTTATTCCTGCTATCACAGTTCTGCTTTTTTATTTTGGTTTGATAGTAATCATGCCACTGGATACCACATCTCTGGACACTATTTTGGTAGCCTCGAGGAGCAGAGAAATCTCATCTTAGTTGTGAATCTCTCTACGTAAATTTTGTAATATTCTCAGTCAACTGTTGGTTGAAAATCAACTTTACCACAGATGATTTGTACATGTTATTTCTAAACTTGAGAACACCATTCTAGGATCCCTGATTTTCAGGTTAGGTAGCCATGGCCATGAGAAGCAAAATAACAGTCCTTATCTTGAAGCCAAAGCCTTTCCTCCTACTCTTCACACACACCCTCACAAGGAACATTGATTCTGTACAGATCAGGCTGGTCTTTCTTCACAGAAGGCTACAGGCTTTAAGATTTTTCTCCTTCAACTATTTCTTTAAATGGAGATAGAATTTACATACCATAAAATTCACCATTTTAAAATATACAGGTCAGTGGTTTTCAGTATATTTTCAAGGTTGTGCAGCACTTCATCATCTAATTTGAGAACATTTTTATCCCAAAGAGAAACCTTATACCCATTAGCAGTCCCGCCCATCCTCCAGCCCCTGGTAGCCACTAATTTTCTTTAGGTCTCCCTGGATTTTCCTATTATGGACATCATATATAAATTGAATAATACAATATGTGGCTTCTTTAGCATAATGTTTTCAGTGTTCATCCATGTTGTAGTATGTATCAGTGCTCCACTCCTTTTTATGGCTGCATAATATTCCTTTGCATGGATAGACCACAAAGGATAGAATGGATCAACAAAGGATAGAATCCTTTGTTTATTGATTTGTCAATTGATGTTTGGGTTGTTTCTACTCTTGTCTCTATTGAATAATTCCGCTATGACTTTATGGTTTTAGGCTTCCCTAGGAACTGATTATCAGAGGACATATCACCTTGTCGTATAACTATTGTCTCTTCTGCCATTTTGTAAACTGTAAGTGCACAAAGCACATACAGCTTATTAGCCATTACATCAAGCATAGTCCATCCATGTAAGAAACATACAAATAAATAAAGAAGGCAGTTCTCTAGCTCTAGGTGAGAACTTTGAACTGCTCATCTAGCTTGCCTCATGTCACTTAACTTGAGGGGCTGTATTCTTCACTCTGTTTAGAGTGTGTGCTTGAGGTTAAGGATTCTGCTCTAGATTTTTCCTGCCATTTTTGATTGTTGGGAGAGAGGAGGTTACATTGATACAGCAGCCTCATAATTTGTGTGGTTGAGTGGAGTGTTAACACCTATCCACAGAAGTCCCAGTAAAGCTGGATTTGTTTTGACAGTTTGTGCTGGGAGCATTTGGGACATTTATTAGTAAGGGAAGTAGACCATGATCCCAGGTTTGTCTGTTGTCTTGCCAATTAAAACTGCCTGCCTGGGCATGTGTCACAGTCGCCCAATGGGATTCTTCCCAGTGGGGACACTGGAAAAGTTCATCAGTGTTTAAAATTTATTTTCCCCATTTGCTTCTCTCACTCGCTCTTCGCCTAACTCTTCATTGATTATCTCTGAACTCTTTTGGGCATATTTTCTGTGTTGAGTGCAAAATGTTGCCTAACTCCCAATTCTCTCTTTCAGAGATAAGAGGATTTAATTAGGGTAAAATCATCTCCTATATTTGTTGCTTCAAAGAAAGCCCTTGTTGTTGGGGCCTGCCTGTCCTTTGGGACACCTTGCTCGGGTGCTCAGACCCATTTCTCAGTCTTGAGCCCGGCCAGAGCTCCGGAGGAACACTGGGCACTGGGGGTGGGCTGTACTGGCAAGTTTGAATGTGGCAAGTGCTCTGGCAGCCTTTGCTTTCCCCTCCCTCCTGCATCTGTCTCCTCCTTAGCCTAGTGAGAGAGACACGAAGGGAGAAGGGAGCTGCCAGGTTTCCTGTGTGCGTGTCTGTGGGAGGGAGATGCGAGGGCTGGCAGCCATGAACTAAGTGGGCTCCCTTCCATCTATCTTTTCTGATTAAATTGAAGCAGATTCAAGCTGCTGCCTGTGAGCTGTGATGGGAGCCATAGCTCACAGACAATTCCTGGAATGACTGTTCTCGACATTGCACCCATTTCTACCCCGAAGCAACTTACAGGCTGAGGGGGTTGAGAAGTCTAGAGCTGTCTGTAGTGTATGCTTGGTATTTGGATGATAATTTCCATGTACTATTATATAAACTTCAAAGAAAATACTGTGAAAATAAAGATGTCCTTGAAACTATAATGTGTGTTTTGGTGTGGCATCCCATGGCTTCCAGTTTTATGCCATTTTACTGCTGTTGACATCTCCTGTTTGGGGGGAGTTGGGTTTGGCTTCCAAGTAGTTGTTATTAAAGGCTATGAGTTAAAGACCCAGGGTATCCCTAGGTTCATTAAGATGTGGGGAATGCCTTGTTTCATTTAAACTTTTGTGCCTGATTATTGCAACAGATTCCAGATCCTTCCAGATGATTCTATAAACATTTATCCTCTTTTACATGAATTCTTAATTTCCCAGTCCAGTCTAGGGGAAGACTGTCAAGAATCCAGGTAGCAGTCACTGTGACAATAAAAGCCTATTTTGAGTCTGAACCTTGATGGTGAAATTTCTGGCAAGGCCCTCCCACCTCCTTCCCCTTAAGCAGGATCCTGACATAGCTCATCAGCTCTTGTTAGAGCAACTATAGGTCTGCTATAGGCTCTGGGGTTAATCTCTGCTCCAACCATAGAAGGTGTTAACGGCTGTCAGCCTTTCTGCAGCCCACTTCATAAGATGTCACTGCCACACATGTGGGCACCATCACTCTTCCTGTTGCTTTGGGACCTCCTGTTCCCCCAGTCATTGTTCTTGCTTCCATGTCATTTTAAGAACTGCTGAAGCAACAAAGAGTGCTCCAGTAAAAGTCTTCTGTTTTCATTTTCTCCGTTACTCAGAGGGTTTCTGGATTTTTAAAATTAAACTTTGAGGTTAGCCTCCCACTTTCTAGAGAAACTTGAAATAAATTCTCTTGGGATGTATCAGAGGAGATTTCAGAGGCATATTTCTATATTGCCCCTCAAAGTAACCTTCTCTAGTAATCAGAGCCCCAGAATAGATACGAGGCACTTCGACTCTTTCATATATCAGTATGAATTCCCTCATCTATTAAAAATGTCAGAATCTCTCCTTAGACACACCAAATTCCTTAGTGCTAGCCTTCCTAAGCGGGAAGGAAAGACTTCCAGGTGCTCACAAAAGGATTGCTGGTGGCTTTTTTCAGGATAAACTGTCACACTCGGGTAACAAACAACCCTAAAATCTTAGTGGCTTAAAACACAAGGTCATTTTTGCTCATAGATTCCTGTCCACAGATAAGCTATTGTAGTTACTTAGAGGCTTAGACTGAGGGAAGGCTTCATAATCTTACGATGCCTCCATCATAAGACGCGATGTCCAGGGCTTACTGCAGTAGGGGAAGAGAACAGGTGAACACAGCTCTTAGACATTCCCTCTGGGAACTGATACATGTCACTTCTGTTCACTTTCATTGACCCAAGAGAGTCTTTGAACAGGAATCTTGGTGAATTCTGAAAGTGAGGGGATGAGGACTTAGCCAGCAAGTAGCTTGGGAAGAGGATTGAGTGGCCTGGAAGGGATACATGATAAGGCCAGAGGTCCCACAATTGATTTTCTGCTTATAGCATTTATCATTTCTTTCAAGGGAGGCTAAGGAAACTGCAATCAGTAGGCACGAGTCCTGGAACAAAATGATGCCCTTGCAGAGGTAAACTGATGTGGAACTTCACTCTGTGAGCGTGAGATGCCACAGGAGTGGCTGGAGTGGTGGAACATGGCTCATGGGGCCACTAGGCTGTGCCTCTCGTACTCGCCACCATCGAGGGATTACTGGAGACGGTGGGGATCCTTGAATGCCGAATGCCGCGCAGTCCTGCTTACTGAACCTGCCTGGTGAGTACATACCATCTGCCCGTAGGAAGGACGGCACTCTCTGTGGGGTGGAAGTGACAGTCCCCGGTGAACATGAAGCCGATCCACTTAGACGGTGACTTTGTGAGAGGTACGTGCGTGACACATCTAAAACTTGCTTCGAGTAAAACCAGACCATAGGAAAAATGCAACTTTTTAAATGGTGTAGGATTTTCAACGTTGCCTAATACTTCTCTAAACACTTCTATTATTGTCTACTATCTCCTTTTGTTCTCAGAAAGTATATGAATCATTTTAGCCTCCTCGCCTGCTTGATCTCCTTAGCACTTACCACCATTTAACAGTCTAAGTATTTTGCCTGTTTATCTTGTCTGCCTTACCCACTAGAATTGAACCTCCCTGAGGCTGTTTTTTGCCAACTGTTATATCCTCAGAACTGAAAACAGCACCTGGCATAAAGCAGGCCCTCATCAAATATTTATTAAATACATGAATGAGTAGTAGTAATTCTACTTGAAGCTAGTTTCAGAGCACAAGGATGCATGGTGATGCTTTCAAACATCGCCTTATCTTCTGTGTTAAATGTGCTGATTATGGAAAAGTTTCCCGATTTACCTTCATTCACTCTTCAATATTAGATACTTTTTGAGCACCTACTAAATACCAGGCATTGTATGCATCAGTGAATAAAACAAAGATCCCTGACCTCATAGAGCTTCATATTCCCAGGGGTTGGGGTGGAGAGAGACAGTCAACAAAGGTAATAAATCATGGAACAGTCTGGGCAGTGACACACACGTGGAATGAAGAGTAGGTGATGGGAACTGGAAGTGCGGGGGATGGGTTAGAGGGCAGCAGAGCATTAATTTAGGTGCTGAGGGGCAGCCTCGGGGGCTAGGTGAGAGTCTAGCATGGAACTTGAAGGAGGTAAAAGAGTGGACCTCTCCAGGGGGCATGGTGGGATGGAGAGTGTTCTGGGAGGAGAAGATAGCTGGGGCTAGGGCCAAGGCAGGAGGTTTGAAAAACAGTAAGGAGGCCATTGTGGCTGCTACTGAGAGAATGGAGGGGAAAAGCAGTAGAAGATGGAGTCAGAATGGGGGTGGGGCGGGTAGGGCCTCAGAAGCCCCTATAAGGACTTGACCTTTGCTTGCAGCGAGACGAGCTGCCTTGGGAAGATTCTGAATAGAGGAATAACGTTACGTGACAGAGGTGGACATCCCTCTGGTGGCAGTGTTGAGGACAGGTTCTAGGGCTGGAAGGCTAGAAGCCCTCAGGCCTGTGTGAGGCTACAGCTGAGTCCAGGCTAGAGGAGATG
The DNA here is from genome assembly GCF_937001465.1 of Orcinus orca. Lineage (NCBI taxonomy): Eukaryota > Metazoa > Chordata > Mammalia > Artiodactyla > Delphinidae > Orcinus > Orcinus orca. The sequence goes on along the minus strand of NC_064564.1, from coordinate 49,146,483 downwards.
GTGGCTTCCAGGGGGTGGAAGCAGAGGTGGTAAGAAGTGGTCAGATTCTGTAAGTATTTTCCGGATTCGCGTCTGGCGGCTGCTTTCCGCCTTGCCTAATTGTTGGTAGGGGCATGTTGAGGAACACTGTGAAGCCACTGGGGTCTGCCTTCCACACCCAGAAACTCCTCTCTTGACACGCGGTACCTTCCTCTGCCGAGCCCCTTCCTCTCTGCCGAGTGTGTTATGTCCCCTTGCGTCTCCTTCCATATCAAACAACAGCACTTATTTATTGGAGGATTATGGTTTGAAATTCACTTGCATTGCTAGCCTTCACTACTTGAATTGTTTAATATAAAATATGTGCTCCTCCTTCTGAAAGAACTTCAGGCATCACTAGTGTAAAAGGAGGAGTATGGCCTCGGAGCCCAGCTGCCCTGGCTTTATCAACTAATGCTTCTTACCTTTTAAGTTTGGCCCCTAAATCCCAATGGCCGCTGCATAGGTGAACCTTGAAACGATCCTAATTTCATATTTTTAGTATCATGGGAGAGGGTCAGAAGAGTAAGCCTGGGGGTGCTGTGTTTTCATGAGCAGATGACCTGGACTAGGGCAGTTTGAGGCTGGATGTCGTTGCTCTTGGGAAGGAAGGGACTCACGTCATTGGCCAGAAGACGCTTTCCCTTCAACCACTCACATCTCCAGCCCCTACTCCCCTTTCCAACTCTTCTCTCTTTCTTTTCCTTACTTCTCACCAGGTCAAAAAGAAACCCAAACTTTTCTCATGGTCTTGTGTTGAGCACCTTAACTGTCTGATACTTTTAGGGTCTCACTTTTTATCTCAAGCAAAGGTAGTTTCCTCACAAAGAAGGATTCTGATGCCAGGTATTACCATAATTTTTTTATAATCTCATTACATGTGTCACCTAAGTGAAATAATCTCCTTCCCTTCCCTTCTTAACCCAGAAACTAGGAGTCTTACCTAAGTTCATGGAATTGTTCAGTGGCAGAGTTAACACAGGAATTCCTTTCTGCCTTCATGTACTTTCCTCAGTTTGTAATAGGTGTTCTGCAAAGCCAAAGATTCGCAAGTCATGCTTGTGGGGCACAGTCAGGTTATGATAAAATTAAGACAGGAAAGCGACTGGGGTTTGAAGGTATGTTGTGTGCTGCTGAGATTTAAAGAAGCATGGTGAATAAATACTGGAGATTCTCAACTAGCTCTGGGAAAGAGACTAAATTCCTAAGTCCTACTTTTTTAAATGCAACCGTTTCTCCTTTATTTGGCAGAACTGCATGGGACCAAATATAAACTTCCAGGGACTTTATATATTGTAATGAAGTCACATCTCACCCCCAGTTTCTTTGAATGTGCACAGATGGCCCCAGTTTTACTTCTGCTGGACTATAAAGGCATACCTCCTCAGAGGCATTGCAGGTTCGGTTCCAGACATCTGCAATGAAGCAGGTCACGTGAATTTTTTGGTTTGCCAGTACACATAAAAGTTATGCTCACACTATAGTCTATTACATGTGAAGTAGCATTATGTCTAAAAAAGTACATACCTTAATTAGAATACTTCGTTACTAAACAATGCTAGCCATCATCTAAGCCTTTTTGCTGGCATAAACTTTTTGCTGGCAGAAGGTCTTGCCTCCATGCTGACGGCTGCTGATTGATGGTGGCTGAAAGTTGGGTGACTGTGACAATTTCTTACAATAAGGCAACAATGACGTTTCCTGCCTCGATAAACTCTTCCTTTCACAGATGATTTCTCTGTAGCATGCAATGCTGTTTGATAGCATTTTACCTACAGTAGAACTTTGCAAAATTGGAATCAGTCCTCTCAAACCCTGCCTCTGCTTTATCAACTAAGTTTCTGTAATATTCTAAATCTTTTGTTGTCATTGCCATGTCTTCACAGCATCTTCTCTAGGAGTAGTTTCCACCTCAAGAAACCACTTTCTTTGTTCATCTTAAGGAGCAACAGATCCATCACAGTTTTATTGTGAGATGGCAGCAATTCAGTCACATCTTCAGGCTCTACTTCTAATTCTCTTGCTACTTCCACCACATCTGTAGTTACTTACTGCAATGAAGTCTTGAACCCCTCAAAGTCATCCATGAGGGTTGGAATTAACTTCTTCCAAACGCCTTTCAATGTTGATGTTTAGACCTCTTCCCATGAATCGCAATTGTTCTTAATGGCATCTAGAATGGTGAGTCCTTTGCAGGAGTTTTTCAGTTGACTTTGCCCAGATCCACCAGAGGAATCACTATCTATGGCAGCTATAGCCTTAAGAAATGTATTTTAGAAATAAGACTTGAGAGTTGAAATTACTCCTTGATGCATGGGCTACAGAATGGATGTTGTGTTAGCAGGCATGAAAACAACATTAATCACATTGTACATCTCCATCAGAGCTCTTAGATGACCAGGGACATTGTCAGTGAGCAGAAATACTTTGAATGGAATCTTTTTTTCTAAGCAGTCAACAGTGGGCTTAACCAGTAAATCATTTTGTAAACAGATTGTGATCATTCAGGTTTTGTTGTTCCATTTGTAGAGCACAGGCAGAGTAGATTTAGCTTAATTCTTAAAGGCCCTAGGATTCTGAGAATGCTAAGTGAGCACTGACTTCAACTTCAAGTCACCAGTTGCATTAGCCCCTAACAGGAGAGTCAGCCTGTCCTCGAAGCTTTGAGCCAGGCACTGACTTCTCTTCTCTAGCTATGGAAGTCCTAGATGGCATCTTCTTCCACTATAAGGCTGCTTTGTCTACACTGAAAACCTGGTGTTTAGTGTAGCCACCTTCATTAATGATCTTAGCTAGACCTTCCAGTTAATTTGCTGCAGGTTCTACATCAGCACTTGCTGCTTCCTTGCACTTTCCTGTTCTGGAGACGGCTTCTTTCCTTAAACCTAATGAACCAGCCTCTGCTAGCTTCAAATGTTTCTTCTGCAGCTTCCTCACCTCTCTCAGCCTTCATAGAATTGAAGAGAGTTAGGGTCTTGCGCTGGATTAGGCTTTGGCTTAAGGGAATGTTGTGGCTGGTTTGTTCTTCATGTCAGCAATAAGGCTGTTTTACTTTCTTATAGCTCATGTGTTCAATAGAGTAGCACATTTAATTTCCTTAAAGATCTTTGCTTTCACAACTTGCCTACTGTTGGGCACAAGAGGCCTAGCTGTCAGCCTATTTCAACTTCTGATGTGCCTTCCTCACTAAGCTTCATCATTTCTAGCTTTTGAATTAAAGTGAGAGATGTGTGACTCTTCCTTTCGCTTGAACACTTAGATGCCGCGCTGGGTTACTAATTGGCCTAATTTTAATATTGTTGTGTCTCCGGGAATAGGGAGGCCCAAGGAGAGGGGGAGAAACAGGGAATGGCCTGTTGGTGGAGCAGTCAGAACATAAACAACATTTATCAGCTAAGTTTATTGTCTTACATGGGCATGGTTTGTGATGCCCCGAAACAATTATCATAGTTATAAATCAAAGATCACAGATGACCAAAACAAAATAATAATGGAGAAGTTTGAAATACTGCGAGAACTAACAACGTGATAGACACAAAGTGGGCAAATGCTTTTGGAAAAATGGCGCTGATAGACTTGCTCAATGCATGGTTGCCATGCAATTTGTAAAAAAAAAACCACGCACAAAAAAGTAAAGAGCAATAAAATGAGGTGGTGCCTGTATCAATTTCCTGTGGCTTCTGTATGAAATTACCACAAAATGGTAGCAAAAAATAAAATTTAGCCTCTCAAACTTTTGGAGGCCAGAATTCCAAAGTCAAGGTGTCATCAGGGTTGAGCTCACTCTGGAGGCTCTGGCAGGGAATCTGTAACTTGCCTCTTCCAGCCTCTGGTGGCTGCCGGCAGTCCTCAGTGTTCTGTGGTTTATGACTGCATCACTCCAATCTCTGCCCCTGTCTTCACGGGACATTCGCCTATGTGTGTATGTGTGGAATCTCCTCCTACCTGTTTCTTATATAGATACTTGTGATGGCATTTAGGGCCTATCCAGATCTTTCAGGATAATCTCATCTCAAAACCATTAATCCACATCTTCAAAGCCTCTTTTTCCAAATAAGGTAACATTTATAGGTTCCAGGGATTAGGACATGATCTTCGGGCCCATCATCCAGCCCACTACAAGCCTTAACCTAAATGCTGTCCTTCGACTCCCTTCCCTTCTAATCTCTTTTTCATACGTCTTTTTTTTTTAAGATTTTTTATTTTGATGGACCATTTTTAAAGTCTTCATTGAATTTTCTACAACATTGCCTCTGTTCCATGTTCTGGCCTTTTAGCCGCGAGGCATGTGGGATCCCAGATCCCCAACCAGGGATCAAACCCACACCCCCTACATTGGAAGGCCAAGTCCCAACGACTGGACTGCCAGGGAAGTCCCCACAAGTTTTTAAAATACATCAGATATTATTTTCTGTCACAATTCATGTTGTTTACATAAATATATACCTTCTGAAAAAGAGACACAGGGCTTTTTCTCTGATTTTCTAAAGCAGGTTTGATAAGTGTACTGGATACCAATGCTGTGTCCAACCCTGAGGTCCACATTCACTGTGAAGGAGGAATTTAAGAGGGGGCGGTTGTTTTTGAGATATTTAGGAGATCAAGGCATCAGGACTCAGTGGTGTGATAAGGGCACGAGGGAGAAGGAGATCTCAAGGACAACTCCTGTGTCTGACCTGACAGTGGCTGGAGAATGTTGTCACAAACTGAGGTGGAAGATGATGGAAGAGCAAGTTTCAGGGGGGACTTATAGTTTGATATCGGATGAGTTGACCTTGAGACATTTTTGAGGTCTCCTTTGCTCAGAGGCTTTTTCTCACTACCTACCTCCTCATTTCTTCCTCTTCTTAATGTAATTTAAATATTTTCCATATACATGTAAATGTATGTGTGTGTATGTATGTATATATTAATGTGTGTATATACAAATATATACATATATACTAACATGAGATATTATCCCTTTGGGGACTCTAACAGTAATCTACCATAATCTTGACCCACTTGCTTCACACAGAAATTCTGGTAAGAGATAGGATAGCTATTCTGAAACAATTTATGCAAAAAGAAAACTAAAACAGCAAGTATTTCTTAAGCACCAGGTATAGATATATTTTTATTTCATTCTTACAGCTAATCTATGATGTATGCACTAATGTTTTTTCTCTTATGCTGATATATGAAGAGAAACATAGAAAGGTTAATAATTTGTTCAACATCCGAGTTAGGATTTAAAGCCAGCCAGCCTTTTCTTATTCCTGAGTGAGCTGATAGACTTGTAAACAATTTGTTTATAACTTTTGCACATTAAATGACACTTCACCTGCGAGGTCTTCCCAGAATACTCCATCCCTAACCCTAAAAATGTAGTCTACATGCCCCCTTCTATGAGCTCCCCAAATTCCATGTGTTTCCTTTTTCCATAGCATTTATTAAATTACCTTCTTACAGCCTAAGTTTTTTGAGGGCAAAGACTGTTTTATTTCCATTTTTTATAATACCGCCAAATCAGTGCTTAGTTCATGTTTTCTGAATTAAGAGCTAATCTCTTCCCTGTTTCAGGGCTACTAAGCTCATATTTTTCCCTTTTATAGGGTCTTGAGTACATATCACCATTGAATGGTTTATTAGTTTGGGACATCCCTGTTCTAGTGCTACTATAATTTTGTTCTGGAGAACCCCTTACTAAAACAGAAAGCAAAGCAAGCAGAGCAAAACAGAACAAACAAAACTCAGTAAGAATACAAAACACTAAGGTATGAATCTCAAGATCAATGGAAGTCTGCTAGGAGGAATGTTTTTGAGTAGTCAGTCCTTTTATCGAAAGGAAAGTGAGCCCTTAAGAACTGCTCATGAGACGACATTCGTCAGCTTCAGATATTGGTTGAAGCTCATACTTTGTTTCGATGATTTAAAATATCTATCTACTATGGCCAGTCTTAGATTATATATTTTAGATACATTGTTTCATTTAATACAACTTTATAGGACTTATTTATTTTTATTGTTTAACATATGAGGAAACTGAGAACCAGAGATGTTAGGTAATTTGCCCAATGACACACAGCTGCTAAGTGGTGAGCACAGGTTTCAACCCTAGGAACATCTACTGCAAAGCCCATGCTTTCTTCATGATGCCACTCAAAGTACTATTCATTCACAGGTAATTTAGGAATTAGGTGACAACCTTCCAATTTTTCCTAAAGCACATCTAAAAATTTAATATGCATCAAAATCATTTGGGGTTCTTATTAAAATGTTTCTGATTCAACGTGAGGCTCAAGTTTCCACATTTCTAACAAGTTCCCAGGTGGTGGCCATGATGCTGGTCCAAGGACCACACTTTACCAAAAGGCATAAGAGTCTGCTGAAGATAATCTCCTCTGTGACAGGTAAAATAAGGTACAGACTCTTCCCAGCAACAAACAGTGTCAAACCCTAGGGGAAGAAAAAGCTGTTGTCATGCTTGGTGCTGCTCTTGAAGATGAGCTGGCTTACAGGGGAAGGAGAGATTGATGACACTGTGGGAGAAAAAAAAAAACAGGAAAGTAAAAATGTGAAGATTTGTCTGTCATACCCTCCATCAGGAGTAACTGCCTTTGGCATGCTGTGTTATTTTTCATTTCTCAATATGGGTTCACTGATTTAGCTGACTGTTATGTCAGAAGAAGGACCACATATAAAAATCTCCTTTCATTTTGGTCATTCCTGGAGATCTAGTCTTTTGTCAAAGCTTTTCCTCAACACAAAACTCTGAGTTAGAGATAGGTGAGATGATGACCTCTCTTCTCCCAAATTCCTCCTTCCCAGTCCAGACCATTGCAGAGCCTGGGGAATCTTAAAATCTCAGGGCTGGAGTGGAACCCCCGGTGAAAATGTACACAAGAATGGTGCAAATTGCTGTACCAGCTTCTTACTCTCCCGAATGCTTATTTGTATGTCCTGGTTTTTTGCTTAGGGATCAGAAAGTAGTGGATTATATAAGATTCCTATCTTCTAATAATGGATTCGGGGCTTGGGAAACTCAGCATCTTCCAAGCAGCAGTGAAAAAATACTGAAAAGGAGGAGGAACAAAAGCAATAGAAAGCAATAGAAAAGGCTAATTTATCTTTTATCTTTGCCATTTCCATTTCTATTTAACATTTCATTCTATAGCAGGTGTTTGAAGGGATCCTTCAGTACCTAAAAAGTATATTTCAGTTAAAAGAGCATTTCCTTCTCTTTTCTCTGTACTATCCATGTCTTTTGTTCCATGACAGTTATGCTTTTATGACCTCTTAGAACAGATATGGATAGAAAATGGAATTAAGAGACAGCATGAAATTGTGTCACAAAAACTGACCTAGGGTCTAAAGCCCTGGATGCTAGGTTTTTCTCTGCCATTAACTTGTCTACTGGGGAAGTCAGCTGGGCGTCTGTGGAATTCTAAATTAATTAAAACCTTGTTCCAAGAATTGTGGAAGTCTGAAGCCCTTCCCAGAATTTCTTCAGGTTCCCTGGGAGCTTATGCTTTCATGGTCACCTTATCCTCAGTTTTCTGCCACTGCTGAATGATGTATGTTTTCTTTGCTAAACCTTTTATGTCCAACTAAATGAGAGCCACTCACAGCAGTCACAAACAGAAGGCTGCTGCAGAGGGGCAGAGAGCACAACTTCTGAATGTCCGTCGGTGACAGGGAGTGGTCATATCTCACACAGCTAAAGTCTTACAACTATGCCTTGTTGCCACACCATCACCAGGGATTTCCTCCCGCCCTCACCGCACTAGCACTCCCCTCCTTTAATACTGGAGCTCTTTGCCACCTTGCTGCTTCGCCTTTCTCCTCCTGTCCTTTCCCTTTCCCTTCTCTTTCCTTGTAACTGGCAAGCTCAAAACAAAACTGCGGACTCCTCTAATTTTCTTTTGGAGAGTGCTTTAACTATCTCTAACATTCAAGGTCTCATTTTCTATCACAATGAAGCCCTTTTACAAAACAAAGAATTCTGATGTCAGGAATTACTATAATCAAGTTTTTTTTATCTCATTACATGTGTCACTTAACATGAAATAATCTTTTATATTTTTTGTAAGTGATGGATCAGAAATGAATTGACTCAATTACGTTTATAGCATTGCAGAGTTGAAACAACACAGAAACCTGTGCCTGATTTAGTTAAGAATACGTGCTCTACAAAGCCTAAGGTTTACAAACTTTATTTGTTGAAACACAGTGAGGTTAATAAAATAAGCAGGGAAAGTGTCTGGGACTGGAAAGTGTGTTTCGAAGAGAGGAATAGGCATGGTGGGTACCTACTGGATCCTTGCCAGTTAGCGCTGAGAAACAAGACTCACTCCCAAGGGCTATTTCTTAGGCAATAACTTCTTCTTTATTTGGCAAAACTGAATGGGACCAAATATATATTGAATGCAACCAAATATATAGTGAATGCTTTCAGGTACTACAAATACTGTGATGAAATAATTTTCTTAATCCAATGGCAGTTAGAAATTCATGAATAAGAGTTTTAAAAATATACAGCTTTTAAAAATTACTAGAGCAACATGTCAGTACTAGAGAAAATGTAGGAAAAGACAAAAGAAAGTTATTTGTAAATCCTATAGTCAAGTAAAACAAGCATTGTTTTATATTTCCTTTTAGATACTATCAGTATGCATGCTGTACTCTTGTGATTTTGTATCTTGATGTATTTCATCAGCATTTTCCATGCTCCACATAGTTTTCATGTCTTAAAAAGATTTCATCATTCTCCTTGGTTTATATTAAAGTTGTTTATGGTTCTGCATTATTAGAAATAATGTGAATATGATCTACAAATAGAATATAGATAGAATATACTTTCTTGGAATAAATTTCCAAAGACTGAATTACTGAATCAAAGCCTTATGTCAGTATCTCATGTTCCTTCTCTATGGCAAAGAGTTTTCTTTATCAGATAGAATATTATAACTTTTAAATGGCTAATTTCATAAGTGAAAAATGGTATGCAGTTGTTCTAATTTGCTTTTTATTGATTATTAGTAGAACTTGTTGTCTACGTGTAATTTTCCTTTTAATTTAGTATTTATATCCTTGGTACATTTATCTGTTGTCATTTTATTGTTTCCTTACCCATTTGTGGCTATCAAAAGGCCTTTTAGAATTATAAGAATGATTAAGCTAAGTGGCACTTTGTTTAAAGCACTAGACTATTTCTGATGAGAGTTCTTTGCTACTGAAAGCAAAGGGGTGTGGAATCCCATTCCATCCTGGCATGTGCTGACTTCTTTGGCAGATTTCAAAGCTGTCACTGGGCCTCATGTCAGTGTGACCTAGAAAGGAATGAAAGCACAGCCAGCCCAGGTCGCTGTCAGAGCTGTAACCTTCACTCTGATTTCCCGTTTCCCTAAGGTTGGCCTCAATATAGATTCCACATTCTCAAGCAAAGTGCATCATTGGATTTATTTTCTTTTTGCTTTGTCAAAGCAGATTAATGCACATTGAGGTTAGAGACTGCCCAAGAATAAATGGTAAAGAAGGCAAAACTCATTTTGGGATCGCCATGTCATTGACCGGTGATCTCCTGCCGCCCCCAGAAACTTCAGGATCTTCCCGTTGTACCTCATGTTCTGGACCTTTCAAAGGCTTCCCTTGACCATTGAAACCTCCCTGTCAATTATCTTCTTTCCTCTGAATCTCGTTGTCTGTCGGCTGTTCACTGCAGTGTCCTTGGGTTAGGTTTTATCAATTTTGGATTGCCCATTTTGAAAGAAACATATAAACCAAGGAGAGGTCGCTCTGCTTTGCTCACATGCCTGTTTTACTTGTATGCTATCACTATTACTTCTGTTAAAAATCTATCTTTTAAGATTCTTTGTACATATTTTCTTGTATACAAAGATTTTCCCAATTGCTTTTCTAACGTATTTTCCCAGCTGGATTATATCTCTTCTAGCTTTGACCCTCTCTAGCATATTTTTTGCATATATATATGTATATACATATATATATAATTATATACAATATATAATATATATAATTCAGTGTGTGTGTGTATATATATATATATATATATATATACTGAATTATAATTATTTGCTTATTCATCCTTTGTGGGTTATATACTCTATAAAACAGTTTGTGTCTACTTTTTTTTTTTTTAACTTTCTCACAACTAATCAATGTATTTCCCTCGTGTAGTGAGCTCTCAATGGTTGTTTAATTGAATAATTTGAATGATACTAATGGTTAGAATTTCAGGTGCTGTGGCAGGCTGAAGCAAAGGAAGGTAGTTTTGCCTCACAGATTATTTAATTCAGGTGGAAGCCAAACATGGCTTACAGGAAGGGCAAACAGTTAAGTAAAGCAGTTCCTCAAGAAAAGCTAAAGTCAAGTTTTAGCTGTTTCAGTGGTGATTACTCATAGCAATCCTTAAATGTCAGTCTTACACCTGAATTTTCTAGGCGACAAAATTGCTGGTCAAAATGAGTAGGAAAGGATGAATACTTACCCAGCCAGTAGGATGTAATTGTTCAGAAATCCACTGAATAAAATGTTGTGTTCTCCTGGCCACAGGTGTTACTTTATATCATGTGGTATTACCCGGACAAACAGCAATGCTATGAGAATAGCACAGGAGGTCTGCTTTACTCTTTTGTCTCTTGTCTGTTGTGAAGAGCTTTCAAGCCAGAGCTCCAGCGTTGGTTCTTGGAGAAGACCCCACCCGACTTATATTAGTCTGTTGAGATGTATCTGTAGAAGAAACATGATTTCTAGAAGTGAACCTTTCATCCAGAATTGCTAATACCCTAATGTGTCTTGATTTTTTCAGTACAATGAATACATGACTATTTCACAACCTTTATTCTGGCAGTCTCGGTTTTTCAATTAGTAAAGGTTTAAACATTAAGGATTAAACTTTCTGTTTTAACATGTTTCAGAGAAACTCTCTCAACACATCCCTTCCCTATATTGTTAAACAGAGCACACTATAAACAAGTCAGTTGTTTTATACAGTTTTTCAAACCAAGCAATTGTTTTTGAATAGATTTAGATTGATGGCTATTAATTAGCACTGTTCCAAGCACTAGGGAGTGCTATAAAGATGAGGAAGGTCTTGTCCCTATTTTGAGATAAGTTGAGGCAATATATTGATATTTCATAGTATAAACCTGTTTGTGGAAGGTCATGTGATGGAGGTCAGAGTGCCGTGAGGTTCATGCGCAGATGAAGAGATGCAGGCCAGAGACCCTGCATCTAGCCAGTTGTGCTCGTAGGACTTACTTTTCAGGGAAAAAACCTTCAGGTTTCAGTTCACTTTTTAATCATTGGAATCCACTTAAAAGTCAATTTGACATTTGGAGGAGTGGACACGGCTGTTTTTTTTTTTTTCACTCTAGATCAATGAAACAAAGGCTTAAGATATATTTTTATAGCTTCTTCAACTTCCAGAAAAACATCGTCTTCATTGTGATTGGTGCTTTGACTTGTCATCGCTGTAAAATATCATTCCCAATTCCTGACTCATCAACATAGTGGACCACACCTGTACTCACTTGCTCCTGATGTGATTTTTGTAGTCTAAGATACATACTTGCTTCTGAGTTTTGAGTTATTGGGAAGGCCAATGGTTATGGGAAACTGGCAATCACGTAATAAAATCTTCTAGACTCTGCAAAATTTAGACTCTACAAAACTGTTTGTCTTCTGCTTCCTCTTTTCCTTCCCTTCCTTTTTCTTACACTGAAATTTCTACAGCTCAGAGTGTGGTGAAACCTTCTGCAGAAGGAAGGATATGGTTACTGAATTTAAAGCAAAATACACTAAGGATGCAAGACCAAATTGACATTTAAGTTTATTGGGTTCAGTATGTAAAGAATCTTGATTTTGTTTGGGAGGCCTGCCCTCTCCCAAGTGACTAAATGGTAGTGTGAGTCGTCTAAGCCAGGTATAATTTACATGTTGCCCTTGACAATTACTGAGTTAGGAAGGAGCATATGACATGTGAGAATATTGCTGGTGAGCAACGGTAAAATGTTTTCTCTCTGATAAATACAGATATGGAGGATGAGATACCCGCTTTTTTTTTCTGGACTTGGTTGTGTCATTGTGGGATGCCTCTATGGTGGGCATCTTGCCGACATAAGAAAATTTAGCTGAGACGAGCTGGGGGAGAGGCTGAGTTGGGTAGAGCAAAGAGATGGGCAGCCGAGCACCTACTCAGTACTTGAGGATCCTCATATCGGGTGATGAAATATCCCTATCATTTTGACCACTCAAGTCAGATTTTATTACTTGCAGCCAAAGCCATCCTAACTACTAAAGTGCTGTTTGCTGGAGTAGGCTGAAAGACATTACAGATAGTTTTCTTTCCATACTGCCATGCTTCCAATATGCTCTTCTGGGAGTTATGTCATTAAGGCTGCTGTTGACTATAAATCTGCTTTCTGGAGGGTGTAACACATTCACGATTTATCTCTGTATTTAATAAAACTCATGTGTCACCAAGTTCCTGAGAACATAGCAAATGAAATAGCAAGGTTTGATGGTGAAAAAGGAGCTAGGAAAGAGGGGGAATGGGATAATGCCAGGAAGAGCAGTTTGAGAGGATGGGTTTCAGAATGAGTGCCTACGAGCAGAGTGGTGACAGTACCACAGACGCAGTGGGGAGACATGCAGAAGAAGGGGCAGGGGCCAGGGTGGGCATCAGAGGCAAATATGACTTATCCCAAATGTGAGTTTGACAATCCAGGACTGCCCAAAAAGGCATAGTTCTGATCTGGGACACAGAAAACTGCATGGTTTCTCATTTAAATTTGGGGATTCTGTGATTCCTGCATCTCCCACTGTATAGATGCTATCACGTTTTACCTGTCACAGTTTTTCTGGTTGGCTGAAGAAACTCAGCCTCTGTGACATAATGGGATTTAATCCTTTGGCAAAATATTTATTCCTAACAAGTAGACTCTGGGTCTAATGACTCTGGCATATACAATTTGATTTGGGTTTGATAAAACATATTGATTTCAGGTCTGCAAAAGAACATTCTCTTCTCTCCTTTTTTCCCTCCCTCCAGCTACCCACCATCCTCTTAAAAAAAATAGATTCTTTTCTCCTTTGTGTTTCAGAGTAAAGTTGTATTTTTTTCTTCTGGTGGCCATAGAATGAAAAAAAACAAAGAAATATATTCTGTAGAAGCTGAGGACATGTGTAGCTTCTGCAGTCATACTACGTCTCATTTTCTAAACAGAATCTTCGAAACTCTCCGCTTAGATGCTGATGTGCTCCCCCCAGGAGCTGCCCACATGAGCAGAGCATATGTTCTGCTAATGTGCAAGAAAACTTGAGAGAAACCATTGAAGCCTGCTCTCTTCTGGGAGCAGAGAATCTTTCCCATCAATTCTCCGATGATCCACCCATGTCCTCCTGGCACCTCCCTTCTGGGTCCTGCCAAGCATTAGCTCCTGGCTGCATTTCATCTCTGCCTATTTGCTCATAAGAGGCTAATCTCATGGATTCCATTTGCTACTTTTAGAAACGGGAGGAGGAGGTGAATCCAGAGAGGAAGTTGTTTTGGAGATCTCCTTAAGGCAATTTCAATAATCAATGACTACAGGGCTGAGTTTCACATCCTAATTATAAATGACTACTTGAGTGGATGGGCTCCTCTTCAAGGCTCTTGGAGTTATGGTTTGCGCTTAGCTTGGTACTATTTCAAAAATGCGCCTTAGGGCTTCCCTGGTGGCGCAGTGGTTGAGAGTCCGCCTGCCGATGCAGGGGGCGCGGGTTCGTGCCCCGGTCCGGGAGGATCCCACGTGCCGCAGAGCGGCTGGGCCCGTGAGCCACGGCCGCTGAGCCTGCGCGTCCGGAGCCTGTGCTCCGCAACGGGAGAGGCCACAACAGTGAGAGGCCCGCGTACCGCAAAAAGAAAAAAAAAAAAAATGCGCCTTAGCTTTATTATGCAGCCCATGGAGCGACCACTATAATTAAGGTGCCAAACAGCCCGCCTCACGTTTATCACCCTCTCTTTTCAATTACTGCAAAGTTTCTGAAAAAGTCAGCTTAGCGCCTTCAATTTCCTCCTTGATCCTGGCAAATGAGGCCAGAGTAAACAGATGGTGCTGCCACTATCCTCCTGCAGACAAGCAGCCTCAGATGCTGTTGAACTAGAATAAAAAACCGCTGGGATTATAGAGCTTGGGGGTCCATGCCATAGGCATCTTTACTCCGCAAATCAGAATCACAGGTCTTCTGATCTGAGCAATGGGATTATCTGAGCTCTGTGAGATAGTGCCCAGGGTAAGAAGTAACATAAAGGACATCAGCAGAGGAATTCAAAATTTTAATAAATAATTACACATTTGTTAAGGTGAAAATTAGTTAATCTGGCACTCTATCAGCTTGAACCCTCAATTAAGTAGCAATTTTGCCCACTTATAGTAATACACAATTAGTGCCTATAAGGAGGGCCCTGAAACCTTACTGTTATTGGAATGCCTTCTGAATCACCCAAGAGGGACACTGCTGTGTCGGCACAGTCAGTGTTATGGCCACCACCGACTGTGTCGGCACAGTCAGTGTTACATTTATTATATATTACCTTTTTAAAAGTATGGAACTCAGTCCTACAATGGTAATTGACAATCGTATGAAACTCACTCTTGTATCTTCTATTGGGATGTTGCTGAAAGTACTGTGTACACCTCGTCAGTTTCATCTCGTGAACCAATTTTAGATCTTGCTGATTGACTCTATTGATTTGTGAAACCATCTTGTTTCCTGCTTTGCTTTGGCCTCTTGGAAGCTCAATGTCTACCGGCACTGAATGCATGGGATAGGATGCTAATCTTATTGCTCCATTTTATTTTCTCATCTAGTTTTCCTTATTCCCTTGTTCTCTCAACCATTTACTTTATCCTTTTTTATACGTGTTTTGGTAAACTCTCTCACCTTGTCTGTAGCATGATTGGAAATGTAAATACTGTGTTTCCTTCCTAGAGACATGCTATTTTGTGAATCAAAATAGGATCACCTAATTTTAAGCAGTGAATGTCTGCTAAGAGTTAGATTTATGAGAACTATGAAATGAAACTCTTAGTTCCTTCATGCAATTTTATGAATAGATAGCCATCCACTTTTTCTAGATTTATGTCTCTAAAACATGAAAACAACTTAAAAGTCTTGAATGGATACATGCCCCCACAAAGCTGGGATATTCAAACAGTTTTTCTATGACTTCTGTTACCTAGTACAGACCATTATGTGGCCTTAAGTCACAGCAATCTGATTCCAACACATAGTCTGATTTTTTTGTAATGCATTGTAAGATACTATATAATGAACAGAGTACATTATGCAGCTACTTAAACCTTGAATGTCCTGTCTTAGTCACAGTCTCATTATCCACTTTTAATGGAGCATTATACAGCATTAATACTCATTTTTCAAGTCTGTACCCTTTCTGCAAAATGTGTTTACACAAAAGGCTGAGGAAGAATTTTTTTTTTCCTATTTAAATTGATGATGAACAAGTGGGTCACATGCTTTCAGTGATGTGTTTTGGGGCAAGAGAAAATGAGAATAGTGTGAGAATAACAGGGGTGTTTGGGTGAAAGCTGGAGCCATCCTACTTTCCCATGTCTCCTAGGAATGGTTATCCCAACTCCATTAGTACAGAATGAGAGGCCATTTGGGTAAATACAGTCACATAAATATATCATTAGGCAGTTTTGTAAAATTCACATTATTTACTCAAGCAAATACGTAATTAGAACATTTTTTAAAACACAGATGATCTACCAAAGAGACTCAAACTGTTCCTTTGGAGCATTTAAGCCTATTGGGTAAAACTCTAATTAGGCCATTAATTAAACCCAAATCAT
The DNA here is from genome assembly GCF_937001465.1 of Orcinus orca. NCBI lineage: Eukaryota > Metazoa > Chordata > Mammalia > Artiodactyla > Delphinidae > Orcinus > Orcinus orca. The sequence continues at coordinate 49,130,605 of NC_064564.1, read as the reverse complement.
ATTATTTATTAAAAGGTGCTTTGCTGATCTGATAAGCATTTTCTTTGCTCTTTTAAGGCATTTTAATAATTGATTATTGTAAACCCCTTGGCTATCACTTGCCCTTCATTCATTCCTTTCTGATTTGCTTCTCGTTTTATTTTATGATGATGGTTATAGATTTAGATTTCCCTGTGGGTAGTGTGTGCAAAAATGCCTGATCTAGCACTGCCACCCTCCACCCCTGCACAGTCTTTCAAAGATATGAGGATGAAAAAGCAGCTCACTGTTTTTTTAACTATATCCTCTTTGAATTTTTTTTAGGGGAAGTAGTTAGTAGTAACTGTCCTTTTATTTTTTCCTTGTTGTTACACATAGACTTGATAAGATCAAATTTCTTTCAACTTCTGAAACACTGAGATTGTGTGAACTTCTGGAAATGGGTTTGTTCTGAACCAAGTCAGATTCCCTTTTTGGGCCATTTTTGTGACCAAAGCATGTATCTGGTAAAATGTTTAATTCAATGTAGTCTTCTGTTTGTGGTCTTGAAAAGGAGTGCTGACCCATATAGAAATCAAGGCTTAATCCCATCTCTGGTTTATGTAGAGCAGTATTCACTTACGGTCTTCCAAGGAACACAGGTCCCAAAGGATTTTAAGTGGATATGAGAAAAAGGTAACCTATTTTTGGCTTGCCTTGCTCCATTCCAGTCTCCACATTATAGCTAGTGTTTTGGGGGGGGGGGGGGGTCTTGCTTTTTCTTTCTAAAAATGCAATCTGATCAGTTTCTTAAAAGCTTAAAGTCCTTTTTTGCTCAGAGCCATTGCTTTTGCTCTACCCTTTGTTTGGAGCCCTGCCTGTCTGGCCTCTCCTTTGCCTAGGCAACTCAAAGGCTTGGTGCAGGGTGGAGTTAAGAACGCCGAAGTGAGACCCAGACTGTCTAGGTTTGAATCCAGCTCCCCTTCTAATTAGCTGAGCAAACTTGGCAAGTCATACACCTTCCTTGCTCCTCAGTTTCCTTATTTACCTCCCTCTTAACATCAGTGGGAATCACTATACCTAAAGCACCTACATAGTGATCACTATTATTTAGGGCTTTTGTATCTGGGAAACCTTCCTTAACCCTCCGCATCTTGGTTCTCCCTGGAACCTCTCCTGTTTTAACCCCTGCCACACATGGCATTGCACTTACTTATTGATTACCTTTCCTCTTACGCTAAACACTACATGAGCAAAGAGATAAAGTCCATCTTTTTTAATGTTCTATCTACAACACCTAGCACACTGCTGGCTCCAGAAACACCTACATTGTTCCAGGTGCTGTACTAGGTGCCACTGATACACTAGTAAACAGACAAGACATTGCTCACCCTCATGTAGCTCTCAGTCTAATAGGAAGATATTGAGCCAACAATTATGCTGAAAATAGAAAAATGCAATCAGACAAATGCTATAAAGTATAGGTATGTAGTTTCATAGGATTCTAAAATAGGGGCATTTTGTCTCATCTGGGAATTGAAGTAAACATCTCTAAAGAAGTGATGCGCAGATAAAATCTGAAGCTTGAGTGGTTACTAAGTAGAAGAGGGAGAGAGAAAAATATGTTCTAGGTAGAACAAATAGCTTGTGCCAGTATCCTAGGTATGAAACCAGCAGGTGTGATGAACTGTAAAAGGTCCATGTCTTCCAAGTGGAGACATTGAGGAAAAGAGAAATGCTAGATAAAGCTGAAGAGATAGACAAGGACCACGCGTGGAAGGCACTGAAGCTCTTTGTGCCTCAGTTTCCTCACCTGTAAAATGCACATGGTAATAGTTATGTGAGAGTTAATGCATGTAAAGTACTTAGTAGACTGTCTAGCAGTTAGTAAAAGCAATTTAAAACTTAGTGATTTTGATGATGATTAGAACATCAGGAAGGACATTATTTCTTTGTACTGTAACAAGGAATGAAATAACTAGTTTCTGTCAGAATATATACTGAGGAGAAGAAAATGGGGTCTACTTGGTAGCAAAGATGAAGAAAGCACAAACTGGAAGTATGCCCCATTCTCCGCATGTTTCAATATCTGCTTTTTAAAACAAATGTTTATGGAGTCTTTTCAAAGAGTCTTGTGCCAGCTTGACTGTGTGTGTGTGTGTGTGTGTGTGTGTGTGTTGGACATCTATTCAGATGCACATCTGGGTTAGGCATCTTACATTTCACAAAAGGAACTGGCCTTATCTTCCATTCATTTGATTACTGAAGCCTGCACATTTATCCTTCATATGTAACCCTTGGTTTTGCCAGGGTATGTTTGTTTGTTTGTTTTGTTTTTTGCGGTACGCGGGCCTCTCACTGCTGTGGCCTCTCCCGTTGCGGAGCACGGGCTCCGGACGCGCAGGCTTAGCGGCCATGGCTCACGGGCCCAGCCGCTCCGCGGCACGTGAGATCTTCCCAGACCGCGGCACGAACCCGTGTCCCCTGCATTGGCAGGCGGACTCTCAACCACTGCGCCACCAGGGAAGCCCTGCCAGGGTATGTTAATTGTGTGTTCAACTTTTATCAAAATCTTTGTTAAAAACAAAGTGACCAGCATTCTTGGAGAATTACATTAAAGATAATCAGTTTGATGTTTCCTCCAAGTTATTTAACATTTAGCCCTAGATCATCAAGCTATGAAACGGGTAGGTTTATAACCCATTATGGTGACCTTGTGAAATTACTTCTTAACTGCTCTGTATACTGGGCGCACGGTGTGCCTCCAGGCATAGGCTACAAGAAGGAACTCTGTGAAAGTCACTCTTAGGGGTTCCCATGGAGCTTTTTATCTCAGGTTTTTTCATAAACAACTGACATATTATTAGTGGTAAATGTTCTGATTTTTGGAACTAATTATGTTTCTCATTTTATCCTGGCTGGTTGTTAGTATGTCTGTAACCGAATTAGCAAGCCCGTACTATGTGTTAGATGTCTTCTCCTTACCCCTCTTTCCTGCACGCGGCTTTGGACTCTAGGACCTGACCCATATGGACTGTATTCAGGAGGCTCTCTGTCCTTGGGCTTCCATTAGATTTGGCCCATGTGAGGTACCAACAAAGAGATCTAAAGCTGGGAAGAGAGAGACTAGGTACTTATTCCATGAACTCTGCAGGTTTGGACACTGCAGGTTAGCTACTTCCCTTCGTAAGTCCACAGCTCCTATCCGGTGGCCTTTCCTTAGAGTTCTTTCTCTGGGTTCTAGTAAACCAACCACTCCTGTCCTTACGCTTCAGGTCTAGAGTAGTAAAAACTGGTGGAGTTGATTCTGTTATCTTCCCAGAGGCACTCCACTACCCACTTTTTCCATTTCTTAAACCTTTTCAACACTTTTGCAAACATTCCCTTTACCAAACTGTCCTTAATGGATTCCATTTGAATGTCCCATCAGATTTCTGCTGAGACCCTGACTGATAGACTCTTGTAGCTGTGCCAGGCACTGACTAACCACCTTTTATTTTTACTCTGCTCTTTTATTTATGGATTTATCTTTTATTCCTTCGAATTATAAATACCTCTGTTCTATAAAACACCTCAAAATATTCTTTTGCAGAGAGTCAAGGTGTAAATAAACAAATGCATATGCAAATAAATGTGCTGGGTGCTCTGCTATATGCTGGGAATGAAGACAATTAAGTCCTAGTCCTTGGGGAGATGACAGGCTGTGGGGAAGACGTTCAAGGAAGCAAATAATCACAATGCATTGTGATGAGTTAGAAAGAGGATGTAGACAAACTCCTGTGCGGACCTGAGTGATGGAGTTCCTTACTGTGCTTGGAGGTGGATGGTCAGTGGGACCAGAGGTGAAGAGGACTACGGTGGTCACAGAAGGGGGGGCTATTAAAGTCAGGTGGTGACAGGCACTTTATGTAGAGGGCTAGTCCTCTCTCTCCCTGAAACAGCCATGATCTTGCTTGGTGTGTTGAGGTTCCCATTTATTTCCTTTGGGATTGATCATTTATTATTTTAAAAATCTTTTAATTTTCAAGTCTTGATTTAGGGGAAAAAAACTTGGAAAATCCAGAATACCTTATTATTCTCCAAAGATGTATGTTTAACTCAAATGCAGCTAATGAGCCTTGCCAAAGATGCCTAATTCCTTTCCCCTTTCATGTACTACAAGGCTTACGTAAATCAGGTGCCCACTTCTTCAAAAATGTTTTGAAAACGTCAAGATAGGTTATTACTGGGAACATAAGCAGCAGGTAAGTAATGTCTAAGTAGTAGAATACACACACTGTGGTTTCTGTAAGAGGTGAAAATTGTAACAGTGTTTAAAAAGGAAATTGCGATTTACTATCTGATCTTAGAATAAGCTGAAGAATGGTCCATCAAGAGCCTGCAGCAAACACACTGTGTCCTTCTATGTGTACTAGAGAAGGCTATTTATTATCTGTCATATTTGTTTTAAAGAAAAAGCCTAAGCGATCAAAATCTCTGAATTGTTTAATTTTGGATTAATCAGAAGATGAAACATGGGCTCTTAGTCTTTCATCAGACTTCAAAATGAGTCCCGACCTAGTCTGCTAACTTAAAAATAAAACCGAATGCACATCTTCCCTGCCGTGTGAAAAGGTTTGGCTAGCAGGCCTCCTGGACTTTTTTGTCTGTTGGGTTTTTAATGAGGACCAAAGTCTAGGTTCTGGAACATTGTGAATTTTGATTACAGTGGGGTTCCAGCCTGGTTGGAAGGGGGGAAATGTCAGAAACCTCGTGAGCTAACCAGCCAGCTTCTAGATGAAAGGCTTTGGAGAGGCTTCTCAAATGCTGCTCACCTCTTGGTTTTTATCCAGACCCAAACTCTGAACCCACAGAGGTTCAGTAAGCAAAGAATCCTAGCCAATCATTAGCTTTATAAAATGCCAATCCCTCTTTCAGCAAACAATTATAAGGCATAATTGCTAGTAGAGAAAATCAATTGACCTTCATAGATTTTTAATTGCCCATTTTATTTTGCTTCCTCATAAGTATCAAAGTGATGACATTGGATTTAGTACAATATTGTGTATCTGTTAAAATCCTGACATACGGAAAGTGAGGAGGAGCCTTGATGGTCTCCCCTGATGAAAGTGCCCTTTGACAGCACTGATCTCCAGGGAAAGCATGCTTCAAGAGTACACTGAAGCTAGAGAGTACTTAGTTTCTTAGCTTCTCTCTAGAGACTTCTGTATGGAGTGCGCCAATTAGTGACCTGATGGGTGGTTTGTATGTGTTGATAGACACCAAGACATAAGGATCATTCCAGGCAGTGATCACTGAGCCACTTAACTGTAAGATGTCTGTAATTAAGTTAACCCTTATCCAATTTAGAGTAAATAAGCCTCGGTCAAAATAAACCACCAGATATCATTGTTGAGATCATGTGCGTTCATGTTGTTGTGCTAGGACTGTGGATCGCAAACACTTCAATTTTCCAACCCATGTGGAGATAGGTAGGTTCTGTGGGCCACCCAGCAGTTTGGTTCTACTTACCCCTGATAAGGTGAGGAGATGGGGGTATGCCGGGGAGCATGTGTGTGTACACGCATGTGTGTGTGTGTGTGTGTGGAGGTGGGGCAGGGAGTAGTCATTCTTTGTTAGAAGGGGAATGATATAGCATTACATGGGATAAACTGGATTGGTAACTAGCTTTTATTAAATATAAATTGGCCATTTATTGTTCCTTCATTCTTTGAATGTTTATTGAATCCTTAAGCCCTGTGCCAGAATTCCATGATAAGGGTTAGTTCTTGTCGTCATGTAAATGCCCTGATCGTTAAGCACAAAGCGCTAGGGACGCTCACATGAGGAACATCTAAGATCAGAGGAAGGGAAGCTTCCTTTGAGAAGGTGACACTTGAGCCAAATCTTGAAGACAAAGGGGGACCATCGAAGAGAAAGAAAGTATATCATAGGAAGAGAGAGCTGCATTACAAATGGCAAAGAGACAAGAGAGAACTGACATATCTGGGGAGCAAATTTTCTAAAGCAGATACCATCGATGTTAAAACTTTACACCTGGATCTACAGACATACCTAATATATATAAATTCCGTAGATAAGCCTCACCATCACGGTATTGTTAAGTGATGGAGTCTGTATGTCCAAATACATTTCAAGTAGGAGAGAAATCACTGTCTTTTTCTGGTAATAGCATCCCCTATTTTTGTTTGAAAAATCACCCTCACTCCACTCTCAGTGTAGTTCAAATGAGGTTGACTCATCGCTGTAAGTCTGACCCACAGGAATCTGGTATGCCCGGGCCAACTACACTTGTGTTCAGAGTGATCAAGGCAGAGAGGGTTAATGGGGAAGACTGGGGAGTGATGAGGCTGGAGCAGTGAGCTGAGGCCAGACCATGAATGATCCTGTAGGCTGGGGTCACAGGTTTGGACTTTTATTATCTGAGGTCAATTGGAAATTGTGGGATTTTAAATAGGGGACTGACAAAATTCAGCTGACTTCTTAGATAAAACTTAAGAGGGGGTAGGAACTGATTGAAATGTAGCAAGAGGTCCTCCCAATAGGGCAGGTGAAAATGAAAAAAGCCTGGACTAAAACAATGACAATGCACAAATCAGATGATTGTGGATTTGGAGGATATCAAGGGGATGGAAACCACAAAACAGTATTAGATTAATGAGTTTGCAAATTCTTTGGACATCTAAGTGGAGATGTCTAGTCAGATAACTGGTTATAAATATATAGACTTAAGCTAAGATAAATGCACTTAAGGTATAAATTCCAAATTTGTCAGCAGTAAAGTTCATGTCCATGATGGCAATGTGTTGGGGGTGGAGGATAATTTGTGTAACAATTGGCAATTTACAAAGTCAAGTCACAGTTACCCCTCAGTGGAGGGCCCATGGGAGTGGTGTTTGATTAAATCAGATGTCACAGTGATGCCATCAAAAAAGCCCTTGGCTAAAACTCTAGTTTGGGGGACTTATTTCCAACGAACTATTATCTTTTTTAAAAAAAAAATTTACAAAGCTGCTTAGCTTCTGAGATTTTTAGTTTCCTCGATTCAGAAATAAGGAAATTGGTAAGGGTACTACCTGCCAACCAACTAAAATAATCTTCATGAATTGTGTATCTTATTATTATAATAAATCAAACCCCTGCCAATATAGAAGAAAGTTCTGTAAAGAATACACTTAACTAAATATTTTCAGGAGAGGTGGGGTGTAGGAAAGAAAGGGGTGAGTTAAACTGTTCATAATCTCCTTCAACTTCAATTATGCTTCTCCATCCCAAACTCAATTGTCCGTAAATATTGGTAGTCACAGTTGGGTCTGAAGGTGAATTTGGCTCACAGATAGATATGTTTTCTTTAGTTTGCATAGTGCTTTGTTTTTTTAATTGAAATTGCTGCATCTTTGGAAAATCAAGTTTTATGTGAAATTCTAGTTTTCGCATAAAATAAAAAATAGAAGATTTGGAACACTGGTTCATGTGTTTTCTGTGGTTATCCTAACTGGGAACTGGATGGAGGTTGCCCCCTCTTTAGTTCACCGCAGTTCCTACCATTCCCTCTTTCCTTATACATGGGGATACGTTCTGTCATATCCCTGGCTTAGTTGCATAGGTTTAATTATGACCCTGGATTACCCAAATTCCCAAGCAATGATTGCAAAAAGACAGCAAAACATAAATTCAGAAATAGGAATAAAGTATAAAGTGAACTGTATTTTCATCATTCCTTTTACCCTGCTTTCTTCAAAGCAGTGATTTTTACTTGCATTGAAATACATTTTAAATAGGGATAAAGATGCTAATTGTAAAATGTGATACAGTTCAGTTTCAGCTCTAGCCCCTGAAGACTTGAATATGCTTTTTAGAAAAATACAAAATGCTGTTCCTATGAAACTTTGTTTTCACACTTTGGTATCTATGATGACATCTTTTCAGGGAATCCATAAGAGCTTTGAGGACTGGAAAGTTTTATGTTTTAATTTTCAAAATGACTTTAAAAATTAATACTAACTTAACCTGGCCTACTTGGATGGCCAGTTTTTTAACTTTCCACTTGACATGTGACCAAATTTGCAATTGTCTTTGCAATTGCATTGTTGTGAGTGATGGCCAGAAGAGGCAGCATTTTATTTTTGGTACTGCATTTTTGTAACTTAAGTGCTCAGGTGACCGCTGAGCACTTGTGCTTTAGTTAATCCATGTTACTTCCCACCACCCCTCTTTTAAATGGTGGCTGTTTATTTCTCAGTTTTGAGAACTACTGAAAAACATTTTGGAGTTGGCATACTGAAATTTGTTTGAGATCTATCTATTGAAGGGAGTGCTGTGAGGATTGACCAAGAGGGCACATTTAAAGTCATAATGTAACAAGATATGCATATTTTCTATTTTCTTAAAATGAAGGGTGGAGGAAAGATACTTACTGGGCACTGAGCGTACATGCCCGGCTATATGGCAGGAACTTTGCATACCTTACATTGTTTAATCCACAAACGTTATGAGAAGTTATTAACCCTATTTTGATGAGGAGGAGTGAAGGATCAGAGAGTTTAAGTGCCTTGCACAGTATCACACTTTTAGGACTAAAATCCAGCCTCTTGGACCTGAAGGACAAGGGCTATTTGTCTTATGGGTGTGATATACAGAAGACAGCTAGGGAAGGGAAGGAAAATGTCTCTTAAACAAGCAAATATTAAATTAGCTTTGCCATATTGTCTAATTCTTTGTAACTTAAATAATACCTGTTTTTCAAAGAACTATATTTGCTCATTGCTGTAATCAGCAATGAAAACCTATACTGTCCCATATCAGCAGGGTCTGCATTATTTCCCTACAGCTGATTTCTGAGATGCTTTACTTGGAATGTTGTTACTTGTTTATTTTACATTGTTAATTTTTAGAGATATTATATAAAAAGGTTACCAAAACCTCAGTTTTTTGATGGTTAATTTTTAAATGGAAGTATAGTTGATTTATAATATGTTTCAGATGTACAGGACAGTGATCCAGTATTTTTATACATTACACTCCATTAAAATTATTACAAAATAATGGCTATAATTCCCTGTGCTGTACAGTATATCCTTGTTGCTTATCTATTTTATACACAGTAGTTTATATCACTTAATTCCATATTTCTATCTTGCCCCTCCTCCCTTTCCTCTCCCCACTGGTAACCACTAGTTTGTTTTCTATATCTGTAAGTCTGTTTCTCTTTTGCATATACATTCGTTTTATTTTTTAGATTACACATACAAATGATGTCACACAGTATTTGGTTTTTTTCTCTCTGACTTATTTCATGAAGCATAATATTCTCTAGATCTAGACACATTGCTGCAAATGACAGAATTTCATTTTTCTTTATGGCTGCGTGATAATCCATTGTGTGTATATACCATATCTCCTTTATCCATTCATCTGTTAATGGACACTTGGGTTGCTTCTATACCTTGGTTATTATAAATAGTGCTGCTATGAACACTGAAGTGCATGTATCTTTTTGAATTAGTGTTTTTATTTTTTTTTCCAGTTATATACCCAGGAGTGGAAATGCTGGGTCATATGGTAGTACTTTTTTAAATTTTTTGAGGAACCTCCATACTGTTTTCCATAGTAGCGGTACCAATTTACATTGCTACCAACAGTATACACAGGTGTCCTTTTCTCCACATCCTCGCCAATATTTGTTATTAATAGACTTTTTTGATGATATCCACTCTGGCAGGTGTGATGTGATAATCTCACTGTTTTGATTTCCATTTCTCTAACAGTTAGCAATGTTGGGCATCTTTTCATGTGCTTGTTAACCACCCGTATGTCCACTTTGGAAAAATGTCTATGCAAGTATTCTGTCCGTTTTTTGATTGGGTTGTTTGGTTTTTTGATACTGAGTTTTATGAGCTGTTTATATATTTTGGATATTAACCCCTTGTTGATCATATCTCTTGCAAATATTTTCTGCCATTCTGTCAGTTTTCTTTTCATTTTGTTAATGGTTTTCTTTGCTGTGCAAAAGGTTTTAAGTTTAATTAAGTCCCATTTGTTTATTTTTGCTTTTATTTCTTTAGCCTTAACAGACAGAACAAAAAACAATTGCTATGATTTTTGTAAAAGAGTGTTCTGCCTATATTCTCTTCTAGAAGTTTTATTGTTTCAGGTCTACATTTAGGTTTTTAATCCATTTTGAGTTTATTTTTGTATACAGTGTGAGTAAATGGTTCTAATCTCATTGTTTTACATGTAGCTGCCCAGTTTTCCCAATAAGTTTTCTTATTGAAGAGACTGTCTTCTCTCCATTGTATATTCTTGCCAACTTTGTTATACATTAATTCAACATAAGTGTGTGGGTTTAGTTCTTCGCTCTCTATTCTGTTTCACTGATCTGTGTGTCAGTTTTTATGCCAGTACCATGCTGTTTTTCTTACTGTAACTTTGTAGTATAGTTTAAAGTCTGGGAGGGTGATACTTCCAGCTTTGTTCTTTTTTCTCAAGATTGCTTTGGCAATTCAGGGTGTTCCATGGTTCCATGAGAATTTCAGAATTATTTGTTCTAGTTCTGTGACACATGTCATTGGTATTTTGATAGGGATTGATTGTATTAAATCTATAGATTGCTTTGAGTAGTATGGGCATTTTAACAAATATTCTTTCAATCAAAGAGCACAAGATATATTTCCATTTCTTTGTATCATCTTCAATTTGCTTCATCACTGTTTTATACTTTTCAGAGTATAGGTCTTTCACCTCTTAGGTCAAGTTTGTTCCTAGGTGTTTTCTTCTTTTTGATGTGATTTTTAAACAGGGTTGGCTTTTTACTTTCTCTTTCTGATAGTTCATTACTAGTGTATAGAAAAGCAACAGGTTTCTCTATATTAATCTTGAATCCTGCAAATTAGTTGAGTTCATTTATTCTAATAGTTTTTTGGTGGAGACTTAAGGGTTTTCTATATAAAATACCATGTCATCTGCAAATAGTGACAGTTTTACTTCTTCCCTTCTGGTTTTTTTTTTTTTTTTTTTTTAACTTTTACTGAGATATAATTCATATACCATACAATTAGCCCATTTAAAGTATACAATTCAATAGTTTATAGAATATTCACAGATATATGCAACATCCTACAGTCAATTTTAGAACATTTTCATCACCTCATGAAGAAATCCTACATCCTTTAGAATCACCCCACATACGACCCTTTTCTTTGCTTTTTTTTTTAGAACATCTTTATTGGAGTATATAATTGCTTTACAATGATGCATTAGGCTTTGCTTTATAACAAAGTAAATCAGCTATACATATACATATATCCCCATATCTCCTCCCTCTTGCGTCTCCCTCCCACCCTCCCTTTCCCACCCCTCTAGGTGGTCACAAAGCACCGAGCTGATCTCCCTGTGCTATGCAGCTGCTTCCCACGAGCTATCTGTTTTACATTTGGTAGTGTATATATATCCGTGTCACCACTCTTGCAATTCGTCCCAGCTTACCTTTCCCCCTCCCCATGTCCTCAAGTCCATTCTCTACGTCTGCGTCTTTATTCCTGTCCTGCCGCTAGGTTCTTCAGAACCTTTTTTTTTAAAATTTTAGATTCCGTATATATGTGTTAGCATACAGTATTTGTTGTTCTCTTTCTGACTTACTTCACTCTGTATGACAGACTCTAGGTCCATCCACCTCACTACAAATAACTCAATTTCGTTTCTTTTTATGGCTGAATAATATTCCATTGTATATATGTGCCACATCTTCTTTATCCATTCATCTGTCAATGGACACTTAGGTTGCTTCCATGTCCGGGCTATTGTAAATAGAGGTGCAATGAACATTGTGGTACATGACTCTTTTTGAATGATGGTCTTCTCAGGGTATATGCCCAGTAGTGGGATTGCTGGGTCATATGGTAGTTCCATTTTTAGTTTTTTAAGGAACCTCCATACTGTTCTCCATAGTGGTTGTATCAATTTACATTCCCACCAACAGTGCAAAAGGGTTACATTTTTTCCACACCCTCTCCAGCATCTATTGCTTATAGTTTTTTTTTTAATTAATTTATTTATTATTTATTTTTGGCCATGTTGGTCTTCCTTGTTGCACGTGGGCTTCCTCTAGTTGCAGCGAGCAGGGGCTGCTCTTTGTTGCAATGCACGGGTCTCTCATTGAGGTGGCTTCCCTTGTTGTGGAGCACGGGCTCTAAGCGTGTGGGCTCAGTAGTTGTGGCTTGCGGACCCTAGAGAGCAGGCTCAGTAGTTGTGGCATGCGGGCTTAGTTGCTCCACCACACGTGGCATCTTCCTGGACCAGAGCTTGAACCCATGTCCCCTGCACTGGCAGGCGGATTCTCAACCACAGCACCACCAGGGAGGCCCGTTTATAGATTTTTTGGTGATGGCCATTCTGACCAGGGTGAGTTGATACGATATTGTCGGTTTGATTTGCATTTCTCTAATGATTAGTGATGTTGAGCATCCTTTCATGTGTTTGTTGGCAATCTGTATATCTTCTTTGCAGAAATGTCTATTTAGGTCTTCTGCCCATTTTTGGATTGGGTTGTTTGTTTTTTTGATATTGAGCTGCATGAGCTGCCTGTGTATTTTGGAGATTAATCCTTTGTCAGTTGCTTCATTTGCAAATATTTTCTCCCATTCTGAGGGTTGTCTTTTTGTCTTGTTTATGGTTTCCTTTGCTGTGCAAAAGCTTTGAAGTTTCATTAGGTCCCATTTCTTTATTTTTGTTTTTATTTCCATTTCTCCAGGAAATGGGTCAAAAAGGATCTTGTTGTGATTTACCTTATACAGTGTTCTGCCTATGTTTTCCTCTAAGAGTTTTATAGTGTCTGGCCTTACATTTAGGACTTTAATCCATCTGGAGTTTATTTTTGTGTGTGGTGTGAGGGAGTGTTATAATTTCATTCTTTTACATGTAGCTGTCCAGTTTTCCAAGCACCACTTGTTGAAGAGTCTGTCTTTTCTCCATTGTATATTCTTGCCTCCTTTATCAAAAGTAAGGTGACCGTATGTGTGTGGATTTATCTCTGGTCTTTCCTGTTCCATTGATCTATATTGCCGTTTTTGTGCCAGTACCATACTGTCTTGATTACTGTAGCTTTGTAGTATAGTCTGAAGTCAGGGAGCCTGATTCCTCCAGCTCCATTTTTCTTTCTCAAGATTGCTTTGGCTCTTCGGGTTCCCATACAAATTGTGAAATTTTTTGTTCTAGTTCTGTGAAAAATTGGTAGTTTGATAGGGATTGCATTGAATCTGTAGATTGCTTTGGGTAGTATAGTCATTTTCACAGTGTTGATTCTTCCAGTCCAAGAACATGGTATATCTCTCCAACCATTTGTATCATCTTTAATTTCTTTCATCAGTGTCATATAGTTTTCTGCATACGGGTCTTTTGTTTCCTTAGGTATTTTATTCTTTTTGTTGCAGTGGTAAATGGGAGTGTTTCCTTAATTTCTCTTTCTGATTTTTCATCTTTAGTGTATAGAAATGCAAGAGATTTCTGTGCATTAATTTTGTATCCTGCTGCTTTACTAAATTCATTGATTAGCTCTAGTAGTTTTCTGGCAGTGTCTTTAGGATTTTCTATGTATAGTATCATGTCATCTGCAGTGACAGTTTTACTTCTTTTCCGATTTGGATTCCTTTTGTTTCTCTTTCTTCTCTGACTGCTGTGGCAAAAACTTCCAAAACTATGTTGAATAATAGTGGTGAGATTGGGCAACCTTGTCTTGTTCCTGATATTGGTGGAAATGGTTACATTTTTTCACCATTGACAACAATGTTGGCTGTGGGTTTGTCATATATGGCCTTTATTATGTTGAGGTAAGTTCCCTCTATGCCTACTATCTGGAGGGTTTTTATCATAAATGGGTGTTGAATTTTGTCAAAAGCTTTGTCTGCATCTATTGAGATGATCATGTGGTTTTGCTCCTTCACTTTGTTAATATGGTGTATCACATTGATTGATTCGTGTATATTGAAGAATCCTTGCATTCCTGAGGTAAACTCCACTTGATCATGGTGTATGATTCTTTTAATGTGCTGTTGCATTCTGATTGCTAGTATTTTGTTGACGATTTTTGCATCCATTTTTATCGGTGATATTGGCCTGTACTTTTCCTTCTCTGTGACATTTTTGTCTGGTTTTGGTATCAGGGTGATGGTGGACTCATAGAATGAGTTTGGAAGTGTTCCTCCCTCTGCTATATTTTGGAAGAGTTTGAGAAGATTAGGTGTAAGCTCTTCTCTAAATGTTTGATAGAAATCTCCTGTGAAGCCATCTGGTCCTGGGCTTTTTTTGTTGGAAGATATTTAATCACAGTCTCAGTTTCAGTGCTTGTGATTGGTCTGTTTATATTTTCTATTTCATCCTGGTTCAGACTTGGAAGGTTGTGCATTTCTAAGAATTTATCCGTTTCTTCCAGGTTGTCCATTTTATTGTCATAGAGTTGCTTGTAGTAATCTCTCATGATCTTTTGTATTTCTGCAATATCAGTTGTTACTTCTCCTTTTCCATTTCTAATTGTATTGATTTGACTCTTCTCCCTTTTTTTTTTTTTTGTGGTACGCGGGCCTCTCACTGTTGTGGCCTTTCCCGTTGCGGAGCACAGGCTCCGGACGCGCAGGCTCAGCGGCCATGGCTCACGGGCCCAGCTGCTCCGCGGCATGTGGGATCTTCCCGGACCGGGGCACGAACCCACGTCCCCTGCCTCAGCAGGCGGACTCTCAACCACTGCGCCACCAGGGAAGCCCTCCCTTTTTTTCTTGATGAGTCTGGCTAATGGTTTATCAATTTTGTTTATCTTCTCAAAGAACCAGATTTTAGTTTTATTGACCTTCGCTATCATTTCCTTCCTTTCTTTTTCATTTATTTCTGATCTGATCTTTATGATTTCTTTCCTTCTGCTAACTTTGGGGTTTTTTTGTTCTTCTTTCTCTACTTGCTTTAGGTGTAAGGTTAGGTTATTTATTTGAGATGTTTCTTGTTTCTTAAGGTAAGGTTGTATTGCTATAAACTTCCCTCTTTGAACTGCTTTTGCTGCATCCCATAGGTTTTGGGTCATCGTGTTTTTATTGTTGTTTGTTTCTAGGTATTTTTTGATTTCCTCTTTGATTTCTTCAGTGATCTCTTGGTTATTAAGTAGTGTATTATTTAGCCTCCATGTGCTGCTATTTTTTTACAGACTTTTTTCCGTAATTTATATCTAGTCTAATAGCATTGTGGTCGGAAAAGATACTTGATACAATTTCAATTTTCTTAAATTTACCAAGGCTTGATGTGTGACCCAAGATATGATCTATCCTGGAGAATGTTCCATGAGCACTTGAGAGAAATGTGTATTCTGTTGTTTTTGGATGGAATGTCCTATAAATATCAATTAAGTCCATCTCGTTTAATGTATCATTTAAAGCTTGTGTTTCCTTATTTATTTTCATTTTGGATGATCTGTCCATTGGTGAAAGTGGGGTGTTAAAGTCCCTTACTATGATTGTGTTTCTGTCAGTTTCCTCTTTTATGGCTGTTATTTTTTGCCTTATATATTGAGGTGCTCCTATGTTGGGTGAATAGATATTTACAACTGTTATATCTTCTTCTTGGATCAATCCCATGATGATTATGTAGTGTCCTTCTTTGTCTCTTGTAATAGTCTTTGCTTTAAAGTCTATTTTGTTTGATATGAGAATTGCTACTCCAGGTTTCTTTTGATTTCCATTTGCATGGAATATCTTTTTCCATCCCCTCACTTTCAGTCTGTATGTGTCCCTAGGTCTGAAGTGGGTCTCTTGTAGACAGCATATATATGGCTCTTGTTTTTGTATCCATTCAGCCAATCTATGTCTTTTGGTTGGAGCATTTAATCCATTTACATTTAAGGTAAATATCAATATGTATGTCCCTATTACCATTTTCTTAATTGTTTTCGGTTTGTTATTGTAGGTCTTTTCCTTCTCTTGTGTTTCCTGCCAAGAGAAGTTCCTTTAGCAATTGTTGTAAAGCTGGTTTGATGGTGCTGAATTCTCTTAGCTTTTTCTTGTCTGTAAAGGTTTTAATTTCTCTGTCAAATCTGAATGAAATCCTTGCTGGGTAGAGTAGTCTTGGTTGTAGGTTCTTCTCCTTCAACACTTTAAATATGTCCTGCCAGTCCCTTCTGGCTTGCAGAGTTTCTGCTGAAAGATCAGCTGTTAACCTTATGGGGGTTCCTTGTGTGTTATTTTTCCCTTGCTGCTTTTAATACTTTTTCTTTGTATTTAATTTTTGATAGTTTGATTAATATGTGTCTTGGCATGTTTATCCTTGGATTTATCCATATTGGACTCTCTGTGCTTCTTGGACTTGACTATTTCCTTTCCCATATTAGGGAAGTTTTCAACTATAATCTCTTCAAATATTTTCCCAGTCCCTTTCTTTTTTTCTTCTGGGACCACTATAATTCGAATGTTGGTGCATTTAATGTCCTAGAGGTCTCTGAAACTGTTCACAATTCTTTTCATTCTTTTTTCTTTATTCTGGTCTGAAGTTGTTATCTCCACTATTTTACCTTCCAGGTCACTTATCCATTCTTCTGCTTCAGTTATTCTGCTATTGATTCCTTCTAGAGAATTTTTAATTTCATTTATTGTGTTGTTCGTCATTGTTTGTTTGCTCTTTATTTCTTCTAGGTCCTTGTTAAACGTTTCTTGTATTTTCTCCATTCTGTTTCCAAGATTTTGGATCATGTTTACCATCATTATTCTGAATTCTTTTTAGGCAGGCTGCCTATTTCCTCTTCATTTGTGAGGTCTGGTGGGTTTTTATCTTGCTCCTTCATCTGCTGTGTGTTTCTCTGTCTTCTCGTATTGCTTATCTTACTGTGTTTGGGGTCTCCTTTTTGCAGGCTGCAGGTTCGTATTTCCCGTTGTTTTGGGGGTCTGTCCCCAGTGGCTAAGGTTGGTTCAGTGGGTTGTGTAGGCTTCCTGGTGGAGAGGACTAGTGCCTGTGTTCTGGTGGATGAGGCTGTATCTTGTCTTTCTGGTGGGCAGGTCCACATCTGGTGGTGTGTTTTGGGGTGTCTGTGGCCTTATTATGATTTTAGGCAGCCTCTCTGCTAATGGATGGGGTTGTGTTCCTGTCTTGCTAGTTGTTTGGCATAGGGTGTCCAGCACTGTAGTTTGCTCTTCACTGAGTGGAGCTGGGTGTTAGCGTTGAGAAGGAGATCTCTGGGAGATTTTCGCCGTTTGATATTATGTGGAGCTGGGAGGTCTCTTGTGGACCAGTGTCCTGAAGTTGGCTCTCACACCTCAGAGGCACAGCCCTGACGCCTGGCTTGAGCACCAAGAGCCTGTCATTCACATGGCTCAGAATAAAAGGGAGAAAAGAAAGAAAGAAACTAGAAGATAAAATAAAGTAAAATAAAATAAAGTTATTAAAATAAAAAATTATTATTAAGAAACATTTTTTTTAGTAATTTAAAGAAACAAATGGACAGACAGAACCCTAGTACAAATGGTAAAAGCAAAGCTATACAGACAAAATTACACACAAAGCGTATACATGCACACTCATAAAAAGAGAAAAAGGGAAAAAACTATATATATATCGTTGCTCCCAAAGTCCACCTCCTCAGTTTGGGATGATTCGTAGTCTATTAAGGTATTCCACAGATGCAGGGTACATCAAGTTGATTGTGGAGATTTAATCCGCTGCTCCTGAGGCTGCTGGGAGAAATTTCCCTTTCTCTTCTTTGTTCACACAGCTCCCGGGGTTCAGCTTTGGATTTTGACCCGGCTCTGCATGTAGGTCGCCTGAGGGAATCTGTTCTTCGCTCAGACAGGACGGGGTTAAAGGAGCGGCTGATTCGGGGGCTCTGGCTCACTCAGGCCGTGGGGAGGGTGGGGTACGGACAAGGGGTGAGCCTGTAGTGGCAGAGGCCATTGTGACTTTGCACCAGCCTGAGGCGCACCATGTGTTTTCCCACAGAAGTTGTCCCTGGATCACGGGACCCTGGCAGTGGCGGGCTGCACAGGTTCCCGGGAGGGGCAGTGTGGATAGTGACCTGTGCTTGCACACAGGCTTCTTGGTGGCTGCAGCAGCAGCCTTAGCATCTCATGCCCGTCTCTGGGGTCTGCACTGATAGCCGCAGCTTGCGCCTGTCTCTGGAGCTCCTGTAAGGGGCGCTCTTAATCCCTTCTCCTCATGCACCAGGAAACAAAGAGGCCAGAAAAAGTCTCTTGCCTCTTAGGCAGGTCCATACTTTTTCCCGGACTCCCTCCTGGCTAGCTGTGGCGCACCAGCTCCCTTCAGGCTGTGTTCATGCACCCAACCCCAGTCCTCTCCCTGGGACCCAACCTCTGAAGCCCTAGCCTCAGCTCCCAGCACCCACCCATCCCGGAGAGGGAGCAGACAAGCCTCTTGGGCTGGTGAGTGCTGGTCGGCACCGATCCTCCGTGCGGGAATCTCTCTGCTTGCCCTCCGCACCCCCGTTGCTGCGCTCTCCTCTGTGGCTCTGAAGCTTACCCCCCTTCCGCCACCTGCAGTCTCCACCTGTGAAGGGGCTTCCTAGTGTGTGGAAACTTTTCCTTCTTCACAGCTCCCTCCCACTGGTGCATGTCCCATCCCTATTGATTTGTCTCTGTTTTTTCTTTTTTTCTTTTGCCCTACCCATGTACATAGGGAGTTTCTTGCCTTTGGGGAGGACTGAGGTCTTCTGTCAGCGTTCAGTAGGTGTTCTGCAGGAGTTGTTCCACGTGTAGATGTATTTCTGATGTATTTGTAAGGAAGAAGGTGATCTCCACATCTTGCTCTTCTGAGAGTTTTCTTTTCATTAGCAATTCAATTTCACTTCTAGTGATGGATCTACTCAAATTGTCTCTTTCTTCTTGATTCAGTCTTGGCAGGATGTATGTTTCTAGAAATTTGTCCATTTCTTCTAGGTTGTCCAATTTGTTGGGATAGTTGTTCATATCATTCTCTTATGATTTTTTGTATCTCTGTGGTGTCATTTGTTATCCATTCTATATATAATGGTTTGCATCTGCTAATCCAAAACTCTCAATCTATCCCTCTCCCACCCCCCTTCCCCTTGGCAACCACAAGTCTGTTCTCCATGTCTGTGAGTCTGTTTCATAGATAAGTTTGTTTGTGTCATATTTTAGATTCTACACATAAGTGATATCATATGGTATTTATCTTCCTCTTTCTGAATTAGTTCACTTAGTGTGATAATCTCGAGGTCCAGATTTTTCTTATTTCTTGAGGAAGCCCTGTATTACTATAAACTTCCCTCTCAGAAATGCTTTTGCTGTACTCCATAGATTTTGGACTGTTGTGTTTTCATTTCCTTTTGTCTCAAGGTATTTTCTGATTTCCTTTTTGATTTTTTCATTGACCCATTGGTTTTTTAGTAGCATATTATTTAATCTCCACATGTTCATTCTTTTCCCATTGTTCTTTCTGTAATTGATTTCTTGTTTCATTCTGGTGTAAATTTGTTGAGACTTGTTTTGTGGCCTATCAAGTGATCTATCCTGGAGAATGTTCCATGTGCACTTAACAAGAATGTATATTCTGCTGTTTTTAGATGGAATGTCCTGTAGATATCTATTAAGTCCAACTGGTTTATTGCATCATTTAAGACCACTGTTGCCTTATTGATTTTTTGATTTGTCCGTTAATGTTTAGGGGTGTTAAAGGTCCTTACACTTATTGTATTATTGTCAATTTCTCCCTTTATGACTGTTAGCATTTGCTTTATATATTTAGGTGCTCCTGTATTGGGTGCATATATGTTAACGAGTATAGTATCTTCTTTTATTGATCCCTTTATCATTTATAATACTCTTCCTTGATTTTCATTATAGCCTTTGTTTTCAAGTGTATATTGTCTGATGGGAGGATATTGCTGCTAGAGCAGACCCTCTCTCTTCCCTGCCTTGGGGGCAAGCCAACATGCACATGCTTCTCACAGGTGGAGTCCAGGCTTTGCCCAGCCCTCGTGTTAATCCCAGTGGTCCAACCAGCCAAGTGGGCTCATCTTAGGACACCAGGACTGGGGTGCCCAATCTGTGCTTCTTACCACTCACTTCCCAGGGTCGGAGTCCACCTCTGTATTCTCCCTGTTCCTGAGTCCCCTCCCAGGGACACAGACCCTGACTCCAACTGCTTTTCTTCCCTTCCTCCCTGATTACATGTATGTCTTTCTTACAGCTTTGGTTGTATAGAAGTCGTTCTGCCAATTTCCAGTTCATTTTCAGTGAGAATTGTTCCACATAGAGATGTATTTTTGATGTATTTGTCATGGGAGGTGAGCTCCATGTCCTCTTGCTCCACAATCTTGATTAACCTCCAAAACCTAAATATTTTTTATGCTTCTGAGAGAGCTTAAACTTTTCAAGGCTCAGCTGCATTTCAGTAAATTTGGTCTATTATCCTCACATCTTAAAATTCTGCAAATATTTAGGTAATTAACTTTTTTCCATTATAAGATTGCTGTTGTTCCCTAGATAGTGTTTGTGATTGATTGTCATACAGTTTCCCAAACTTTAGGTTAATTTAATTTTGCTTAGAACTAAATAGGGGAATTATTTCTTTGAGAAAACTCTCGATGTAGATGTGAAAGGCAATACTTATTCCTATTAATTATTATAATAAATTGATCAAAAAGAATATAACTTTATTAATTGCAAAACTCAGAGTTTTAGGATGAGGGTGACCATGAACATGAGAAGCCCTCCAGAAGAATAATTGAAAATTTTATCAGTAGTCTGTGAATGTCCATACCCCTTCATCTATTTTTGACACATCTAGAACACTTAGTGGTCTTACGTATGTGATAGCTTGTTTTGGATCAATTGCAACCATGCAAGTGGAAGGTTTAAAAACTGGCCTTCCAAATAGGCCAGGTTATGTTTGTACTAGTTTTTTAAAACATTTTGAAAAATAAACATGAAACTTTCCGGTCCTCAAAGGCTTTGGGGATTCCCTGAAAAGATGTCATCATAGATGCCAGCTTCAAAAACAAAGTTTTGGAAGTAATTTTTGGAATTGATCATGTGACAACTATCCCCTTAGCTATGAGTTTTACCAGTGAGGATTTTTCTGAGCAAAGCACTTCCAGTAGAGAAGTGTAAACCAGTGTATCCTTCTTGGATCTGGGGTTTGGGAAAAGTACCCACTGCTAGAACATACAGAAAGTGAAAACTAGGCTAGTGTGGAGAGTTTGAGGGGTAGAAAGGAGGAAAATCTACATGCTAAAGAAGACAAGATGGAACTGTAAAATTAGGAAAGACATCATCAGAAGCTACCCACAAACTCTTTGGGTCTCATTTACCCCGTAATTGCTTATGTGTATAATTTGCTCCCTAGAGCAAACAAAGCAAAATCAGGTGGGCATTTTCACCTCACATTCTACACGTTATGCTTTGTTCTGTTTTTATACATTCTTTGGATCAAATACCCTGGGAAAGTGTCTGAATAAGTAATTCTAGGTTTTCCCACGAGAGTTCTGAAGTGGCAGAGTGTATTGGAGAAAAGAAAGAGAAAATGCAGAGACTGTGCATCCCCATGTAAAGGGGGCATCAACATGAAGATTTCCCCAATTTTTGTAGGGGAAAATTAAGATGGTCCTGGGATTTATTATTAATAGTTACATGGGGACAGGTAAGAGTTAACATTTATTGAGCATCTTCTAGGTACCAGGCACTATTTTGAGCAATATGAACATAAACCAAAACAACTTGGGCCCTGTCCTCATTGAGGTATATTAGGAAAGAGAGGCAATGGCCAAGTAATTGGAAGTGTTTTGAGAGTTCCAGAAGCAAAGTACAGGGTACTAAGGAAATATATACAGAGTGAATTTAACCTAGTCTAGGAAGTCTGGGTAGTGTCACTAAGGAAGGATGGGTGCTAATTCATCAAAGAAATGGAGTTGTGAGGAAGGGAACCTTCCAGGCAGTCATACCCACCACCTCCATGAAGGAGAAAGGTAATAAGAAACACAAATATTGGGTGGGCCAAAATGTTCGTTTGTTTTTTTTTCCATAAGATGGATCGAGTAGCACTTAGTTGTCTTTAACTTCATTTGAAACAATTTTATTAGATTGTGTGTGACAGCTGTCATATCAGTGGGCATTTAGAAAGAGACTTATCCAAATTGGTGAATTTTGTGTAGCCATTTTAATATTGAAGATGGAAAAAAAAGCAACATTTTCAGCATATTATGCTTTATTATTTCAAAAAAGGTAAAAACACAACTGAAATGCACAAAAAGATTTGTGCAGTATATGGGGAAGGTGCTGTGACTGACTGGACATGTCAAAAGTGGTTTGTGAAGTTTCGTGCTAGAGATTTCTCACTGGACGATGCTTCACGGTCGGGTAGACCAGTTGAAGTTGATAGCGATCAAATCAAAACAATAATTGAGAACAATCAACGTTATACCATGCAGGAGAGAGCCAACATACTCAAAATATCCAAATCAAGCATTGAAAATGATTTGCACCAGTTTGGTTATGTTAATCACTTTGATGTTTGAGTTCAACGTAAGTTAAGGAAAAAAACCCTCTTGACCATATTTCCGCATGTGATTCTCTACTGAAACGTAATGAAAACATTCGTCTTTGAAACAAATTGTGATGGGTGATGAAAGGTGGATACTGTACAACAATGTGGAATGGAAGAGATCGTGGGGCAAGTGAAATGAACCACCACCAACCAAACCAAAGGCCGGTCTTCATCCAAAGACAGTGATGTTGTGTATATGGTGGGATTAGAAGGGAGTACTCTATTATGAGCTCCTTCTGGAAAACCAAATGATTAATTCCATTAAGGACTGCTCTCAGTTAGACCAACTGAAAGTGGCACTCGATGAAAAGCATCCGGAATTAGTCAACAGAAAATGCATAATCTTCCATCAGGATAATGCAAGACCACATGTTTCTTTGATGACCAGGCAAAAACTGTTACAGCTTGGATGAGAAGTTCTGATTCATCTGCCGTATTCACCAGACATTGCACCTTCAGATTTCCATTTATTTCGGTCTTTACAAAATTCTCTTAATGGAAAAATTGTCAATTCCCTGGAAGACTGTAAAAGGCACTTGGAAGAGTTCTTTGCTCAAAAAGATAAAAAGTTTTGGGAAGATAGAATTATGAAGTTGCCTGAAAAATGGTAGAAGGTAGTGGAACAAAAGGGTGAATATATTGTTCAGTAAAATTATTGGTGAAAATAAAAAATGTATCTTTTACTTAAAAAACCGAAGGCATTTTTTGGCCCACTCAACATACGAATGCAAACTGTAAAAAGCTATAAAGAAAACCAATGAACACCATGATAGGAGGACCTATTTGATAAAGTGGTCTGAGAAGACCTCTTGGAGAAAGTGAAACTTGCGATGAAATCTGAAGAATGAGAAGGAACCAGCTATAAGAGCAGGGAGTAAGGTGATTCAGGTGGAGAAAACAGGACATGAGAAGGCCTTGATAGGAGACACTCCTTGGTAGATGTAAGGAACTGAAAGTAGGTCAGAGTCCCTGAGCATGCAGTGTTAGGAGAGTAACATGAGATGGAAATGAAAGGAAAGCAGGGCCAGGTTTAGCAGGCATGATAAACTCTATATAGCCAGAGTCATTGGGGAGTTTTTGACAGGTGGCTTGACAGCATGCATAGAGAATTCACAATAACTCTGGAAGATGAGGAAATTGAGGCTACGAAAAATTAAATAGATTTCTAAATGTTTTGTGCACTGTAAATGACAGAGTCAGCTTTTGAACCTACACCTATTTAACCCCAAAGCTCATGCTCATTGGGAAGGTTATCTGTAAGTGAATCATTTAGACTAATGATTGACAAGGAAGACCCCTGAGAGAAACATATTCAGAAAGAACTTCTGTATTTTTCAAAATCCCTGCTCTATAGAGAAAGACACTGTGAATAGGCACTCTTAGATGTTTGTGAACTGATTGTACCCAGATCAAATGCTAGAGGAAGAATAAACTCTACAACAAAACAAAACCAACCAAAACCACCCCAAAAGCCCATACACAGATGATCTCTAAGTTCTCTTTATTAATTCAAATATATGAAGGCAAAAAAAGACACTTTTTAGACTGAGCAGTGTTCTCAAATTTTATAAATGTGAAATGAAATAGATTCTTCCCTCCTTTCTCTTTTGTAGCCCATTTGTCACTTATTTCCTGTTCTATTTAAATATTGTCTTGGCTTTTGGAGTCCCCTGAAATTATGTTGTGTTCTTTATTGATAGTGACAGTCAAGTAGCTAGTGAGCTGGCATCTGCTTCTCAATTCCCCACCTCTATTGGCACAGAAGGGAGTCCTTCACTGGACACCTTGGAAGAATGATTGGACATGAAGTGAGGTCATGGCCAATGAATAGCTCGTAGAGATACACTTTTTAATCCCTTACTCCAAGGTAGTTTTGTTACTTTCCTCAGTTGCCTTCTTGAAGAATCCATCTGGTTAAGAAATTTCCAATGATCATTTTCCAGAGTCTTTGAAGAAAGAAGAATAGATTAAATCATTAGATAGGAGAAAAGGGTTTAAACTGAAAACACAGCCTAATCATTGTGGTGAACACCGTCTGTTCGCTGGTGATCTGGGCAAGTAAGGGAGTCCTGGAGACCTGACAGCTGGCTGACAGACTTCTGAATGAGTAAGGAAATTTTCCAGTTCATCTGTGGAGAATTTAGTCCGACATTACAGCATTAGGCTACCCATCTGCAGCCTGCAATTGGTACAGACAAGAAAATCGCTATTACTTTGTGGAGACAAGCCACAAATCTGGAATAAGGAAGACTGGCATGCCTGTTTGGGGTTGGCAGGGCTGAGGTTTAGTCTATTGTTGCAGGCCTGCCTTGCCAAAGGAGAGTAAGAGTCCGATTGCATTAGGCACTCATCACACACAATGTCTTAGAATGGACAGAATGTCTGGAATGAACTGAGAAACCTTGATTTTATGAAGGCTATTGTTCACACTCCCTTACTTGTTGTTTGTGCCCTTCCTAATGGGCTTTATCTTTTCCCTCCAAAGGCCATTTATTACTCGAGTTGGATGGCTGTTTTGATGCTGATATCAGTTTATGGGTTATTATATATCCATTTGCAAATCATGACTAAAAAGGGGAAACTCTGGAATGCAAAACACTCCATATGCCCATAAATCACAAACTGAATCAAAATTGGCAACATGAAAGTGATTGTGTTGGGAGTTTGAAAGCCTCAGTCATACATCCTTTATTGAACTTCTGATATTGTATGCTGCATTACTTGGGGGATTGCAAAGGAATTAAAGACTATGGAAGAATATATGTACAGAAAAGAATTTAGAGGTCATGCAGTCCAAACTGCCGTCTCAAATAGAACTCTGGTTCCTTACCATTGAACCTGTGTTTTAAAGGAGGATAGCTGAAACAATAAGAGCCTATGTGTTGGCCCAAATAGAGCAAATAAAATGTGGCCTTAATTTTTTATATATATATTTTGGCAAGGTTGATTCATTGATTCTAAAATAGTTTTATTATTTTTTCACTTATATTAGTAATAGTATAAGTGGTTGCAATTTATTGAGCTCTTACCAGGTAAGTTACTTTACAAGCAATGTATCATTAATGCTCACAAAACTCTATAAGGTAAATACTATCATTTGTTCCACTAAAAATATATAAAGGTTTTTAATTTCACCTAGATTTCATGACTTGCCAAAGATCAAAGAGATAGAAGTGGACAGAACCAAGATTTAAAGCCAGGTTGAAGAGCCTCGGCTTATCTCTACATGGGAGGAGAAAGTAGATGTAGAGCCATAAGAACGAGATAAATGCCTTTTCCAGCACTTAAATGTTGAATAAACTATGATAAGACTTTTCCACTCTCTGAGACTCAATTTACTCATTTGAAATGGCAAAAATTGTGGCCTGTCAACACACAAGGTGGTTGGGATGAACATACAACATAATGCATGTGAACAGACATTAACCTCCATTGTGTTCAGCACTTAGTTAGCACAATGTTAGAATAATAAGACATGGTGGAGACCACAGACAACCCAGCCTAGTGTGGGAAGAAATAAGCACGATTACATTGTAATGAGGTAATTGTCATGGTATCAAGAGAAGGAGAAACAACAAATACTGTCCGGAGAGGTTGAAGATTACTTTATAGAATAAGCAATGTCTTAGATTTTTGTCACATGGAGAAGCAGGCTCATGTCTGACCAAGAAAACATCATGAGAAGGAGAGATGAGAAGGACATGTTATGTTAGGATAAAGATAATTTTTAAAGTATTTTAAAATAAACTATTTTAGATTTACACAAGAATTGTGAACATAGCCCAGAGTTCTCATGTGTACCCTGTACCCAGATTTTCTTAATATCTTAGTATGATAAAATTGTCATACTAATTTGTCATATTAATTAATGAAATAATATTGACAAATCATTAACTAAAGTCAATACATTATTCTAATTTCCATATTTTTTACCTAACATCTTTTTTCTGTTCTGGGATCCAATCCAGGATACTACATCACATTTAATCTTGTTTCTTTAGTCTCCTTTTGGCTGTGACTGTGTGTTTCCTTGTTTTTGATGACCTTAAAAGTTTTTGAGGAGTACTAGTTAGGCAATTTGTAGCATATCCCCCATTTGGGATTTGTCTGATGTTATCTTTGATAGACATTATCAATATGTCTGTGATTTTTTATATTAATCTTGATCATCTAGCTTAATCAGTGTTATGTTTCTCCACTACGGTATTTTTTCCTTTTCTCCATTTTTCATACTGTACTTCTAAGAAGAAAGTCACTATGCACAGCCCTACTAAAAGAGTGAAGAATTATACTCCACCTCCTTGAGAGTGAAGTAGCTACATAATTTGAAGCTATTTTGCATGGGTGATTTTTCTGTTATCCTCACTTATTCAATCGATCATATATATATAAAATCAGTATGAAGCCATGGAAATTTATCTTATACTTTGGATTATAATACAATACTCCTTTATTTGTTGCTTAAATTGGTCCAGCTTTGCCACTGGGAGTTCCTTCAGTGGGCTCCTGTATCTCTTTGGTTTACTCCTCTCATTATGTTTTCTTCCCCATATTTTCTTTCTGACACTACTCAATGCTCTAGGCTCATCTTGTATACTTTGTTTCCTATTTGTGTCCTAGCATCAGCCATTTCTCCAAGGATGCCTGGTTCCTTTTATTGGAGATTGGTATTAGAAATCAGGACCTGGGTGCTAGGTACACTTGTTGCTACTGTGACATCATTGCTGCTAGGTGTCTCAGCTGACAGAGAAAGAAAAAAATATGTATAAATTAACCAGTTGTAGATATTTAGAAATATTTTTATATGTAACCATCTTATCAATACTGAGCTGAGCATGAGTTCATACTGATGTGCCAAACTCTAATCCATACAACATGGCTCATTCTAACATTCTCTTGTAGATTCTTTGGGATTTTTGACATAGACAGTCATGTCAAATATCAAGTTTCACTTCTTCCTTTCTAACATGTATAACTTTCGTATGTTTTTCTTGTTATATTGCATTAGCTAGAACTTCCATTAAGATATTGAACAAGAACAGTGAAAGAGGACATCTGTGCCTTGTTCCTGATCTTAGGGAGGAAGCATCTAGCCTCTCATCATTAAGTATGACACAGAACGTAGGTTTTTCTAGTTGTTCTTTGTCAAGCTGAGAAAGTTCTCTCCTATTATTCCTAGTTGTCTGACTTAAAAAAAAAAATCATGATTGGATGTTAGATTTTACCAAATGCTTTTTTGGTGTAGATTGATATGATCATGTGATTTTTTTCTTCTTTAGCCTTTTGGCTATAGATGGAGTACATTGATTGATTTTCGAATGTTGAGTCATCTTTGCATACCTGAAATGAATTCTACTTGGATGTCATGTTTAATTCTTTTTAAACATTATTGGATTCAATTTGCTAATATTTTATTGATGACTTTGCATGTAAATTTATGTATTATTATCTGTAGTTTTCTTTTTTGTAATGTTTTTATCTGGTTTTGTTGTTAGGGCTATGTTGGCCTTTATAAAATGAGTTAGAAAGTCTTCCCTCTGCTTTTATTGTTTGAAAGAGATTATGGAGAGTCAGTGTTCTTTCTTCCTTAAATGTTTTGTAGAATGCACCAGTAAAACCATTTGGGCCTGGTACTTTTCTTTTTGGAATTTTATTAATTATTAATATAATTTCTTTAATAGATAGGGTTTTTTCAAGTTACGTCACCATGTGTGAATTTTAGTAGTTTATGTCTTTCAGGGAAATGGTCCATTTCATCTAAGTTATTCAATTTGTGGGCACAGAGTTGTTCATAGTACTCCTTTGTGATCCTTTTAATATACATGATATGAACACTCTTTTCTTTCTGATATTGTTAATTTGTGTCTTCTTTATTCTTTGTTACCAATTTGAAATTTTCAAAGAACCAGTTTTTGGTTTTACTGATATTTGTCTATCATTTGCCTGTCTTAAATTTTAGTGATTTATGCTCTAATTTTTATTATTTTTTTCTCCATGCTTTATGCTTAAATTATTCTAGTTTCCTAAGGAGGAAGATTAGGTTATTGATTTTCTACCTTTGTTATCTTCTAATATGTGATTTTAACACTATAATTTTTTCTCTAATTACCTCTTTTGCTATATCCCACACATTTTGATAAATTGTGTTTAAATTTTCATCTAGTTCAAATAAATAAAAATTTCTCTTGAGCATTCATTGACCCATGTGTTATTTAGAAGTCTATTGTTTTTAAATGACTGGGATTTTCTAGCTATATTTCTCTTACTAATTTCTAGTTTAATTCGATTGTGGTTTGAAAACACAGTTTGTGTAGTTTGTTCTATTTTGGTTAGGTGTTTTATGGCCCAGTGATGTTAAGCTCAGCTATATCCTTACTCCTATTCTGCCAGTTGATCTATTACTAACAGAAGTGTGTTGAAATCTATAAATCTAGTAGTAGATTTATCTATTTTTCCTTTTAGTTCTATTAATTTTTGCCTCATATGTTTTACTGCTTTCTTATTAGGTACATGTTTAGGATTGTTATGTATTCTTAGAGAATTGATCAGTTTATCATTATGTAATGCCTCTCTTTATCCCTGATAATCTTCCTTTTTCTGAATGTAGATTTGTCAGAAATTAGTATGGCTACTTCTGCTTTCTTGGATTAGTGTTAGCATGGTATGTTTTTCTCAATCTCTTTACTTTTAACTTGTGTCTCTTTATATTTAATGTGGTTTTCAAATAGACAATATATGGTTAGGTCTTGGGTTGTTTATCCAGTTTGACAATGTAGGTGTTTAATAGATGTATTCAGACCATTCACATTTAAAGTAATTATTGATATAATTGTGTTAACATCTACTGTGTTTGTATCTGTTGTCTATTGTCACTTGTTTGTTTTTCCCTCCTTTTTTTCTGTTTTCTCTAGTCTTAAAATGGAATCATATAAAATGTTCAGTAATCTCCTCTCAGCATTACAATTATACTTCTTTTCAAATTGTTTATTGACCTACAGTTTACATATACACTTTTTAACAATCTAACTCCACCTTCAAAACTATACTGATTCACAAGTTGTATAGGTATTTTATAACAGAGTATTGCCGTTTCCTCCCTTATATCCTTTGTGATACTTAGCCACATGGTACATTTATTTCATTTATTTCATTTTTTCATTTATTTCACTTAGCCACATGGTACAATCATCCAATAAATTGTTACTCTTATGACTTAAAACTTATCTTTTTAAAAATTTTTTATACTGGAGTATAGTTGATTAACAATGTTGTGTTAGTTTCAGGTGTACAGCAAAGTGATTCAGTTATACATTTACATGTATCTATTCTTTTTCAAATTCTTTTCCCATTAAAGTTATTACAGAATATTGAGCGGAGTTCCCTGTGCTATACAGTAGGTCCTTGTTGGTTATTTTAAATATAGCAGTGTGTACACGTCAATCCCAAACTCCCAATCAATCCCCACTCCAACCTTCTCCCCAGTAACCACAAGCTTATTCTCTAAGTCTGTGAGTCTGTTCACCCCAACCTTCTCCCCAGTAACTACAGACTTATTCTGTAAGTCTGTGAGTCTGTTCACCCCAACCTTCTCCCCAGTAACCACAAGCTTATTCTCTAAGTCTGTGAGTCTGTTTCTGTTTTGTAAATTTGTATCATTTTTTTTAGATTCTGCATGTAAGCAATATCATATGATATTTGTCTTTCTCTGTCTGACTTACTTCACTTAGCATGATAATCTCTAGGTCCATCCATGTTGCTGCAAATGGCATTATTTCATTCTTTTTAAAGGCTGAGTAATATTCCATTGTATACATGTACCACATCTTCTTTATCCATTCATCTGTTGATGGACATTTAGGTTGATTCCATGTCTTGGCTATTGTAAACAGCACTGCAATGAACATTGGGGTGCATGTATACATTGGAACCAAGTTTTTCTCTGGACATATGCCTAGGAGTGGGATTGCTGGATCATATGGTAGCTCTATTTTTAGTTTTTTAAGGAACCGCCATACTGTTCTCCATAGTGGCTGTACCAATTTACATTCCCACCAACAGTATAGGAGAGTTCCCTTTTCTCCCCACCCTCTCCAGCATTTACTGTTTATAGACTTTGTTGATGACCATTCTGACTGGTGTGAGGTGAAATCTCATTGTAGTTTTTATTCGCATTTCTCTAATAATTAGTGATGTTGAACATCTTTTCCTGTGCCTCTTGGCCATCTGTATGTCATCTTTGGCGAAGTGTCTATTTAGGTCTTCTGCCCATATTTGACTGGGTTGTTTGTTTTTATGGTATTGAACCGCATGAGCTGTTTGTAAATTTTGGAGACTAATCCTTTGTCAGTCATATCGTTTGCAAATGTTTTCTCCCATTCTGTTGGTTGTCTTTTCATTTTGTTTATGGTTTCCTTTGCTGTGCAAAAGCTTCTGAGTTTAATTACGTCACATTTGTTTATTTTTGTTTTTATTTCCATTACTCTGGGAGATGAATCAAAAAATGTATTGCTGTGATTTATGTCAGAGAGTGTTCTGCCTGTTTTCCTCTAAGAGTTTTAGAGTGTCCAGTCTTACATTTAAGTCTTTAATCCATTTGGAGTTTATTTTTGTGTATGGTGTTAAGGAGTGTTCTAATTTCATTCTTTTACATGTAGCTGTCCAGTTTTCCCAGCACCACTTATTGAAGAGACTGTCTTTCCTTCATTGTATAGCCTTGCCTCCTTTGTTGTAGATTCATTGACCACAGGTGTGTGAGTTTATCTCTGGGCTTTCTATCCTGTTCCATTGATCTATATTTCTGTTTTTGTGCCAGTATCATATTGTTTTGATTACTGTAGATTTGTAATATAGTCTGAAGTCAGGGATCCTGATTCCTCCGGCTCCATTTTTTTTCTCAGGATTGCTTTAGATATCTGGGGTCTTTTGTATCTCCATACAAATTCTAAAATTTTTTTGTTCTAGTTCTGTGAAAAAATGCCATTGATAATTTGATAGGGATTGCATTGAATCTGTAGATTGCCTTGGGTAGGATAGTCATTTTGTCAGTATTTACTCCTGCAATCCAAGAACATGATATATCTTTCCATCTTTGTGTTGTCTTTGATGTTTTCTTCAGCATCTTATAGTTTTCAGAGTACAGGTCTTTTGTCTCCTTAAGTAGGTTTATACCTAGGTATTTTATTCTTTTTGATGTGATGGTAAATGGGATTGTTTCTTTAATTTCTCTTTCTTATCTATCATTGTTAGTGTATGGAAATGCAATAGATTTCTGTGTATTAATTATGTATCTTGTCATTTTGCCAAATTCATTGATGAGCTCTAGTAGTTTTCTGGTAGCATTTTTAAGATTTTCTATGTATAGTATCATACTGCAAACAGTGACAGTTTTACTTCTTTTCCAATTTGGATTCTTTTTATTTCTTCTTCTTCTCTGATTGCCGTGGCTAGGGCTTCCAAAACTATGTTGAACAAAAGTTGCGAAAATGAACATCCTTGTCTTATTCCTGATCTTAGAGGAAATGTTTTCAGCTTTTCACCATTGAGTATGATGTTAGCTTTAGGTTTGTCATATATGGCTTTTATTATGTTGAGGTATGTTCCTTTTATGCCTACTTTCTAGAGAGTTTTTATTATAAATGGGTGTTGAATTTTGTTAAAAGCTTTTTCTGCCTTTATTGAAATGATCATATGGTTTCTATTCAATTTGTTGATGTGGTGTATCACACTGATTGATTTGCAGATATTGAAAAATCCTTGTATCCCTGGGATAGTGAGATCAAGTGTATGATCATGGTGAATGATCCTTTTAATGTATTTTTGAATTCAGATTGCTAGTATTTTGTTGAGGATTTTTATGCCTATGTTCATCAGTGATATTGGCCTGTAATTTTCTTTTTTGTGTGTATGGTTTCTTTGCCTGGTTTTGGTATCAGGGTGATAGTGGCCTTGTAGAATGAGTTTGGGAGTATTCCTTCCTCTTCAATTCTTTTGAATAGTTTTAGAGGGATAGGTGTTAATTGATTTAAAAGATAAGGGTTTTTTTTAAGAATAAGAAAAGCAAAATTATTTTTTCTCTCTCTTCTTGTCTTTAGGGAGATCCAAATTTCTGACCTGTATATCTACTTTCTGCATGAAAATCTCTTTTTTGGATTTCAGGGCAAGTCTGATGATGAATTCCCTCAGTTTTAGCTTGTCTTGGAAATTCCATATTTCTTCTTCCCATATAAAGAATGATTTCACTTAATATAGAATTATAGATTGGAGGTTTTCTCTTTCAACACTTCAAATATTTCACTCCAGTCTCTTCTTTATTATATGATTTCCGATGAGAAGTCCACTGTCATTCTTATACTTGCCCCTCTATTCATAAGTTATTACTTTTTCCCCTCTGATATCTTTAAGATTTTCTTATTGTATTCAGTCTTCTGCAGTTTTAATGTGATATGCCTAGGGGTGTGTGTGTGTGTGTGTGTGTGTGTGTGTGTGTGTGTGTGTGCATGTGAATGGGGGGAGGTGGTTTATCATTATTTTACTTTGTGTTTGTTGAGCTTCCTGGACCTGTGGTTTGGTATCTGTCATCAGTTTTGAAGGTACTTGGAAAATTCAATTGCCTTCAATTATGTGTTCATTACACCTTTTTTTGTCTGACAGTTTCTACACATTCCATTCTGTTTTTTAAATTCATTGTTCTCTTTGCACTTCAGTTCATAATTTCTTTTGACCTGTCTGCAAAAATCACTGGTTCATTCCTCAGCTGTGCCAAGTTTATTGATAAATCCATCAAGTACTTTCTTCATTTCTGTTCTACTTTTTGTGATTTCTAGAATTTCCTTTTGATTCTTTCTTGGATTATACATCTTGCTTACATTACCCATGTGTTCTTGCATGTTGTCATTAAAATCCTTAACATATGAATCATAGTTATTTTAAATTCCCTTTCTGATAGTCCCCAAATCCATGGTTTATCTAGTTCTTGTTCTGATGATTGCTTTAGCTCTTACAACTGTTTTTTCTCTCATATATCTTATAATTATTTTGTTGCTGATGAAAGTTAGATGTGTTTTAGGTTAAAACATAAATAATAGGTAATGGAATTGAGGTATATAGGTATTTGGTTTGAGAATTTATGTAAGCTGGTTAGGAGTTTGGTTGTGTTTAATATTTGCTCTAGCTTTAGGTGCTAAAGTCTTCAGATTCCTCTAGTGTCTGCATTTTTGTCTCCCTATTTGACTTTGGGCTTCCATAAGTACTCCACCTTTCAGAGTTTGTGTCTTCATTCAGAGTTTGTGTCTTCATTTCAGAGTTTGTGTGCTCATTCAGCTGCAATCCACTGTTATTATACTGGAGCCCTGTTTGTCTTGTGGTATTTTATGGGGAAGGGGGAGCATTCTATAATCTTTAGATTAAATCTGTTTTGCACAGCCTGTGTCTTGGGGCTGTGACTTTCACAAGTGTTTTTCCATTGGTGTAGCTTTCCTCCAATACCCCACTTTCAACTCTTTTTTCTTAGCTGCAGCATTCTCAATCTATTTTTTTGAGGCCTGGTCCCCTGTTCACTATGTTTTCATATTCTTAGGTTAGACCAGAAGGCTAGAAGTGACTGGAGTGAGAGGCATGCACTTCCCCAGCAGGAAAAGTGTTCTAGAAGGCTTTTCACCTGGAGTGTAGATCTTTATTATGGAGAAATCTCTAGCCATATTTCACAGTAATTACTCTTTCCTTCCCCCTGCCAGAGCCATGATGGGATCTTTCTCAGATCTTCACCATGAGAACCTGGTGAGTTTCCAGGTAGTAAAACCCATGAAAGTGTGTCCTCTAGCTCCTAAAACTGCAGTCTTCAGGAGTTTCTCACTCTCCAGCTATTCCACCCACAGCCTCCAACAGTTCATCAAAATACCATTTAAGTATTACTACCAATTTATGGCTCCAGTGGGTTTCTGATCCAGGTAAGAAGATCTTGGCTGTGTGTCTCTGGATGAGCCTATTTCTCCAGCTTTCAGTATTATAGTTTCCCCTGCAACCTCAGTTCTCTCTGATGGTCCCAAGAAAAGTAATTTTCAGTTTTTCCAGGTTTTAATTGTTATAAGGACAGGAATGATAACTTCTAAGCTCTTTACTCTGTTGGAGTTGAAACTGAGAGTCCAAGGAGACAATTTTCCCATGGCTGGAACATAGGAGTTATAAATAAGGTAAGGGAGGCAAGGCAAGGAAAATAGGTGTGGTCATGCTTCTCCAAGGCTTTTTGTGCCATGCTGAAAGTTTGGTCTATGTGCTGCAGGTCAGAAATGTGAAACCACAGAAGAGTTTTGGCTGGGTAGTGACACAGCTGGAAGGATTACACTGATGTTAGAGTAGGAGTGCTTCTCCTGGGGACCAGAGGCACAGATATGATCTGGTGGGACACAATTGCGTGACACAAATGTATCCCATTTAGGTATCTTAGGTGCATTTGATGCGATTGTTATTTCAACAGGGCACAGTCACTGTTTACTTTAATTGAACTAGAAAGAAAGCTTTTTGTGTTCTGTTCTGCACTGCTTTCCCAATGACCTGGACATAGCACATACTTAAGCAGCAATTGAACTGAGTCAGCTGAATCATTCAGGAGTCTCAATGCAATTCCAGCCCAAGTTACCTATAGCGGCTATGTTGTTAGAAATATAGGTTAGAGGTAGATTTATATATTATTCTCTAAAACCTTTATAAAGTCATGTTAATTTCATACTTTGGGGTAAAAAGGAGGCAAAAAGGGATAGTTCCTGTCCTGCTGCTTTTTCAGGGACAATTATGTGCAAAGCTGTGGAGAAGACAATTTATAACAGCATATATATTTATGCTGTTAATTTAACACAAATGATTTCATACACATGAATCAACAGTTCTGATATAGTGGTACATTTTCCCAGCCAAGCCCAGGAAATCATTGTATCAATGATTAGGCAGGTATGCAGTTATCTATAATACCAATCAGATTGTGATGAATGAGGAAATACTAATAAGGTAATAAAAGCAATGTAAGTACCTTCCTTTGAGTTTTAACTATGTAGCCAAGACCTATGCTAAGTGTTTTGTATCCATGATCACAGTCAATCTTTACAGCAACTCTGACATGTTGATATGATTATACCCACTTTATAAAAGAGAAATAGGAGGTTCAGAGTCCTTAAGTGTTTTGTCCAAGGTCAGAGTGAGCAGAGGAACCAGGATTGGAAATGAGATCTTTCTGGCTCCCAAGCTTTTGCTTCCATCTGTTCACTCTACATTAAGGTATGGGAACACAGAAAGTGTGATTAATTCTATCTGGATGAGTCAAGAAAAGCTTCACAGAGAAGGTGGCATTTAAACTAGATTTTGACAGAGGAGTTGGATACTGCCAGGATGAAAATGAAGAAAGAATCATATAAGACAGAAGAAAGAACAAGGGAAAAGTTATGGAAGAGTTCAAGGTTGATGAAACGTGTAGTATGGCAGGAACGTGGTACATGGATGGGATCTGTGGGTAAAGAGGCCTGACCTGGATGGGGCTGAAAATAGAAGATGAAGGGCATTTGCTGCCATGCTAAGGCATGAATTATGAACCATGGAGGGATTTTGGAACATAAGAGTTAGTGACCTGATAAAATCTGAGTTTTATCAAGGTTATGCTGGAGGCATGTGGAAGATGAAGTGCAGGGAAGCAAGCCTGGAGGCAGGGAGATCTTTTTGAAAGCTGTTATGAAATACAGGAAAAAGAAGTTAAAGATCTATTTCTTAATAAGTCAAAAAAGTAAAATAAATAAATATAAATATATATATATATACACAGGATCAGAATACTTTAAGTTTCTTTATAAGAAGAAACTTTTGATTCCCCTGAAATTTCTAACAATTCAAGCACTCAGCTATAAGTTTAAATGGTTTCAATGCCTGGGTGACAGAAGAATTAATCCCAGGCTCCATGTTCTGAATACTAGAGAGGAAGTCCTCCAATTTCTCCTGAATTCAACACAAAAAAGAACAAAAAATATTGTTCCAGATTAGTCATGCCCAGGGTATTAGTCAACATTCACTTATTATTTTAGAGATTAATTACTCAGTTTCTGCACTGTGCTAGGTATTCCTTTATTGAAGGAATTTATTGAGCACCTGCTAGATATCAAGCACTGTGGTAGGCATTAGAGAAAGAGTGGCGAACAACATAGATATGGAGTCTGCTTCCAGAGGGTTTATTATCTAACAGATTTGGGGTGTGGTAGGAAAATGCCCCAACTTTGAGAAAAAAAAAAGCATACCAAAGTTTAAAAAAACACAGAGCCAAATTCTTTCCAGAGCTGATCTGCATGCATTATTTGTTCCCTACTCTTTTGTATCCAAACCACTGCCCTCTTCTTCTGGTTTACTATTTCTTTCAGGTTTTCTTCAGATGTGGCAAGTTTTGGGCCCATTACTTTGCTATGTAGCTCATACCTTGATCCATGTTACACAGGCTGTCTACTAACTATCATGAGCTGACTGACCTGGTCAAAGGATCCTCTTATAAACAGAAAACTCCCTTCTCCTCCCTCAAGGTAGACTCCTGGTTCTTGGCACTAGACACTTAATCTTGATGGTCTTCAGACTCATGTTGTTTTCCTTAAATGACACTGGAGCTCAGGATCCTAAACTTTGAAAGTTAAAATATGCCTGCTAATCACAATATCTTTTTACACCCATTTTTGTGAAAATTTAAATAAATTCCATTCTTCCAAAATGTTACAATCCTAAAATGTGTTTAGAAAGAACAGCTAATAAAGCCCATTTCTGTGATAGAAGGAAGTCAAAACAAATCTCATGTTTAATCCATGTCTTTGAAGTTCTTTTACAAAACACAGACACATTTCTTTGTTAGTGATCAGGCTAACAAACAGGAGTGTGAAAACAAAATGTAGCCTAGAACTGAGGTGAGAAGTTTGGGTAAAATCCAGACATTCATTAGTAAGTATCAATGAAATATTGCACAGAACTGGTCATAAGGGACTTCTGCATTTCTGGAGAGGTCAGTGATGGAAATGAATAGTGGGCAGAGTCTGAGAAAATGGTTAAGCCGATTATCTGTCACAGGAAAGTACAGATTCCCTCAGCCAAGACCTCTTTTAATTGGCAACTGGTCTGTTTGGGATTGGATCAGCCTCTCATCAAGTAAAGGCAGACCATCATAGATGGGCCATCTGCTCCATTTCCTGCACAATGGCACTTGTTCAGTTCTTACCTTTAGAACCTGCTCCTCTTGATGAGATAAACAATATGTTTGAAGCACCAGAGATGCTGTGCAGCTTAGCAGAGAAATGATGTTTTATGAAGTGTCATCCTGTGCAGCCATCTGCAGAGAATCACATTTGACCATCCTTGGGGACTATTCCATTAATCCTGAGTTCTGATTCCATCCACTGAAAACTGTCAATTTTTTCTTGTTTTAAAAATAGCATACTTCACTGCCCCTTTTCTTAGATGGAAAAAGGTTTTTCTATTATACAGTGACTCATGGATAAAAGTCAGAGTTACTAGAGATGAATTATTTAATGAGAATATGATATAAAAAATGATAATGCCTCAAGAGTTAGTTATAAATCTCTTTTCTGCCTCCTGTGAATTATTCGGAAATATGAACTACCCCACCTCAAGATTAGCTAGGAATTGAGGCAGTATAAATAAATGGTATAAAAAGACTTGTACTTACATTGGTCATTAACACATAATTCAAAACATGTAAAAAGCTTAATTTCTACAAATGATGTAGTGAAATATATATAGTATTTAACACCGACAGTAAATGTATTTTGTCATTTTAATCCACTTCTGTATGTATATATTCTTAAAACAGATACTTTGTCACATAACCATAATACTATTATTACACCTAAAAAAGACCCCAATAATTCCCTAATAGCTTAGAATGCCTAATCCATATTAAAATGTCTTCAGTGGTATAAAAAATATGTTTTTAGTTATTTTTTCTCAAAAAAAGATTTACTCATTGCATATGGTTGTTATGGCTCTTAAGCATCTCCTTAACTATTAGTCTAGAATAGTCTCTCTTACCCTTTTTTCTCACATGCCATTGACTTGTTGAAAAAATTGGGCCAGTTGTCTTTTACGACTGGATTTACTTACAGTGGCACAATTTTACTTGCTCCTGCATGATCCACATTATGGCAGAATGAACTTAGATATAAAGGCATGACTGGATCACATTAAATTTTTTCCCTAAACCTCATAAATGGTACTGTGTACCTCAAATTCACAGCTAGAAACATATAAAATGTCCAGTATTCTAATGTTTGGTAATGCTGAATGCTTCTTGGTCACTTCAACTTTTCTCTTAATAGTTTTACTGTGCATTCATGACAATTGTTTGAAAATGTTTTTTCAAACTTGCAAAATGGCGAGTTTCTAATTCTAACATTCCTCATGTGTTTGTTAGCTATAAGTATTCTATATAGAAAAATTGCCACTCATCTACTTGGTCAAGAGGGTATGAGCTATGGTGGACTTGGTTTCAATCTTTTCCCAGAGAACTTCCTCCTTCCTTTTTGTGGGGAATGGGAATTAGAGATCACAATCTGGGTTCTAGGGTTGCTCATTGCGCCTCACTTTCCACTGCTTCCAGGTCTTTTTTAAAACAAAAGAGTTGAACTAATTTTACATTAATATTTCTAATTCAATTTTGAGATGTAGGGTTTTTATTTCTAGGACTTTTGTCTCTCAAACTGAAAATCCTTATTCTCACCAACATTAAAACAATTACTTACTCAACTTATCCAAGTACCTATAATGGTTTAAAAATAGAAAAACTAATAGTAGTACTAAAATTAAGCCTACAGAATATAGTTTAAAATCTCCATTTTCCTAGTTAGGAATAAGAAGTTAGCATTAGTTTCACACACACACACACACACACACACACACACAGATGCACCTTAATTTCCTTTTCTGTGTTCTCTTCATATCTCTTATCAATTTTTGTATTAAGAACTTGATCATTTTCTTCTCAATTATGAGTGCTTGAAATAATAAGGATATCAAAACTCTAAGTTGCAAACATTTTTCATTTGTCATTAATCTTTTTTTTTTTTTGAAGTGAACATAACCTCAAGATTTTATTGTCTTCATAATAAAACAAGAGGTGAAACTTAGAATTGGATCACTTGGCCCTCTATTTTCTTATCTCCTCCCAGTTCAAAATGCTTACATCTCTCTTAGATCTGCAGCTGGGCTCAACATGTTCAAGCCTGAGCACAATATTCTTTATAGTTTTAGCCTTTTTCTGGAAAACTGGCTTAGTCCGCCTACCATAATAATTCAGCTTCCTGTCAAATCCTCCTTCCCTGGGCATATAGAAAATCCTTACCTTTTTGTGTACGGTGCCACTTTGTGGGGTTGGTGCTTGCCATATGTCTTACAGAAAGTCCAGCAAGTTTTAGGAACATTTACCATGTTGGTTGGGACACTATCATCATGGAAAGAAAGCTCATCTACTTTTTCACTCTGTATATAGTGTTTCATTATGCAAATTTTTTAGTTTTTAATTTTGATGTAGTTAAATTTGTCAAGTCGTTCCTCTGTTGCTTCTAGATTTTGAATCAGAGGAAAATTATATCTGCCCTTGCCTTATAAAGGAATGCATTCATGTTTTTTCCTCCTATGTAGTTTCTTATTCTGATCCACTTAATATTCATACAGGTGTACAGTGTGAAGAACAGACTCAGTTTTATCTTTTTCCATATGGCTCCTCAGTCGGCACAGCACTGTTTTATTAAAATCTATTTTAGACCTTTACTTCTGGATGGAATGGACTGGCTTGTGTCTCGATAAGACAAAAACAGTAGAATAAAAGTGATAATAATATATGGAGACGCAAGAGGAAGGAGATATGGGGATATAGGTATATGTACAGCTGATTCACTTTGTTATACAGCAGAAACTAACAAACCATTGTAAAGCAATTACACTCCAATAAAGATGTTTAAAAAAATAATATACAAAATGAATTGTTTACTGGTATTGCTGAGCTTTCATGTCCTTCAGGACTTGAGGGCCCCAGTTACTGGAGAGCACGGAAATGCATTGAAATGAACCAAATATTTGCTGTTGTCCTTATCTTCAAGGAGTTTGATGTATAAGTGCCCAAGGCTGAGAGGCTGAGAAGCCAAGCATAAAGCAGAATAAGAGACTGAGATGATCTTGAGTTCACAATTTAATGAATTTTGACAAATGTATCCTGTCCTGTAACTAACACTCAAACAAGATATAGAATATTTCATCACCCTAGAAAATTCCTTTGTGCTTCTTTCCAGCCAGTACTCTGCAGAAGCAACTACTGTTATGATTTCTTTCACCATAGATTAGTTTTGCCTGTTCTTGAACTTCTTCTAATGGAGTCCTAGGACATATACTCATTTATGTCTTTCTTATTTTATTAAACATAGTGTGTTTGCTATTCATCCATGGTGTTTTGTATCAGTATCTGTTTGGGTTTTAGATTGGCTAGTTTACTTTTGAGGAATGTAGCTCTATTCTAAACTATAATCCAGTTGCTTGGGTCATTGGATACCTTGTATCCCTGCCTTACTTATTCACCTTCCCTCTGGGGTTAGATTTTTCTGTTCTTTGTACCTCCACTGAATCTTATATATACTTCTCCTGTGATACCTATACTCTTTGTAGGCAGAGACTTAGCACAGTTTGATTACAGAGTAGGTAGCCAGCATATGAAAGACTTGACCAGGATTCTGCTTTTAATGGACCAATCACGTACAACTGTAGCACTGACCCTCCACAATTTGTCGCCTTTGAGCCAACTGTCTTCCCTTGCCTTGGACAAACCCTCAAATTTGTTGTCTTGGCTTGATCTTTTAGTTAATTAGCCAATATTGTAAGTGGCAAGCTAAGCACTGAGTCAGGTAAATAAAAATGCAGACTGACTAGCATACTACCTGGCATGCATTAGTTTCTCAGGCAAGTGGAGAGAAAGTAGAGGGAACTCAAGCTCAGTACTTTTTGGGCCAATCATTGAAGCTGCAGAGTTCCCACTGTGTCCTGTAGCTGAGCCTGGTCAAACTATAAAACTATTCTTACTGTGTCATAAGTACAGCAGATACATTTTCCTTTACTTGTGTTTCTCGCGTACACATTTTTTCATGCTATTTGTATATTCTATCTCCATCAGAGAGGAAGTACCTTGTATAAGGACCTATGTTGTCAGTACTTTCACTTGCTGTAGGACCGAGTTACAGTTTCATACACAGGGAA
The DNA here is from genome assembly GCF_937001465.1 of Orcinus orca. Taxonomy (NCBI): domain Eukaryota; kingdom Metazoa; phylum Chordata; class Mammalia; order Artiodactyla; family Delphinidae; genus Orcinus; species Orcinus orca. The sequence continues at coordinate 49,088,842 of NC_064564.1, read as the reverse complement.
CATTCAAACATGTAGAGAAAGAGGTGGTAATGAGTACAGAATGGAGAAATGAATAGATCCAATCCCTGAGGTGCTTGATAACATACAATGTCACATAAAAGTTTATAAAAACCACCACTCTAAATAGCACAGCAAAAGGAACAAAGAAATAAAAATCAAAGAGAACATCTGGACCAAAAGTGAGAGGAAGCAACAGAAGAGAAACTTAGCCATAAGAATGTTGTACAACTGAATTGCCAAACTCAAGGGAAAGGTTTAGAAAAATATGATAGGCTCCACTTACAGGGAACTCGGTTTTCTTAGCAAATGGATTCGGTAATTGGAATTTTTGTTCCTTCTTTTCCTCTGGGACTGTGTGGATGAAAGTTCATTAATGTGGTAAGATTGTGCAGTATCTTTGAAAATGGTAACTTGTTAATAAAGACCCAAATTGCACTATATCTGTGTAATTTGGGTGATGATATGGGAATGGGTAAAGAAGACCCAAACCTACCAGATCTGTTCCCTCTCAGATTTCAGGGCCCAGACTTAAGATTATATAACTGGAGAAGAAATAAAATGGAGGAAGACAAATGCTACAGATTTATAACAGATGATTGTAAGCCTAATTGTATAGCTTTGTGCATAAACCTTACCTGTTAGGCTACCTGTTAACAACTTTCAAATTTACATACTGAAGATGAGTTCTACAGTCTCTGAGTCTCCATCCACTTCATTATTTTTTCTTCTCTCACATGTTTTCATGAGTTGTTCAAGGAAATTGCTGAGTAATAAACCATCCCAAACTTAGTAGTGTAAAACCACTGTTTTGTAATGCTTATAAATTCGGTGGGTCAGACATTCAGACAAGACACTGCAGGGATGGCTTGTCGATGTTCTATGATATATATCAAGCTTCATATTGCTGGGGGTGAGTGGAACAGTGTGGGACAAATATCTGGAGGCTCTGTTCCTCACATATCCGATGTCTGGGCTGCGGTGACTCAAAGCTGGGTGCATCTGGGACCGTCTCTAGAGCCCCTCTCAGCATTGTGGCTGTGTTCTGAGTTGGATAGTGTTGAGACCAAGCATTCCAAGAGAGCCAAGCAGAAGTTCTCTGGTCTTATAGCCCAACCCCACAAGTCTCATGAATTCACTTCTCCCATACTTTATCTTCAGAGCAGCCCTAAGGACCCCATGATTCTAGGGGAGGGAGAGGACATAGAATACACCTCTAGATGGGAGAGGTGTCAAAGAATTTGCATCCATTAAAAAAAAATGGCCACCACGTCTGTACATTAAAAAACAAACAAAAGATGGTATTTTTATCAAGTAACACTTTCCAGACTTGCTCAGGAGAAAGCTTATGCGTTTGTTTCTGGCCCTTTGGCTATTAATAGCAATAAGCCCTGGCTAATAGGGCTCTAGGTTAGATTCTGCCAATGAGACATTTGCATGATATTTGGAAGTGGGGAAAGAGGTCACTTTTGTTAGCAGGCAACAGTGGGCACATGGCAGATCTCTGCTTCAGTGTGACAGTCAGCTGAGTTCATTAGTGGCAATCTCCCTAACCGTCTACAGTATCCTAATTTCCTAAAACCCAGCAGTCTTTTCCTCTATCTTTTCCCCGCAGCCTTTCTATCAGGTCTGTAAGCACTAACTCCCTGTATTAAGTTCCTTTTTTGAAATGCCTGGAGAAATTCCCCCATTTTTACAACTGACTCTTTTTCATGATAAAATTTATTTACATACTTATATTTAATTGGATCAGGGAATTTTTTCGCAGGTATCAGTTTCTAGTGGTCATGCATATTCCATTTGGGGATTGACAAAAATTATCTTTATTATATGGTAATAGCTCATTTTATTTACTCAGTTAATTTATGTTGAAGGTCTTCAAATAATTTAAATAGGAAAATAATTTTTGCAATCTAGTTATTAATTTGAGCCTGAGATAATTTTTAGTAAGAAAATATTCTGACAAAACTCCACTTTGGGATAAAATGCCATGAATACAAAGGAAACCTAAATAATAAACCCCTAAGGGATATGATCTATATGGAATAAACTAGACTAGTACTCATAGAATTGATATTTTAAAAGACATTTGAGATAGTAAAGAAGAAAATGTGTTGTAATTTAGCTTATTTTGTCCATTTTTCGAGTTCTGTCCCCGTTGAATTTTTATCAGAATGTATATCTATATTACACTTAGAGGCAAGCATATCTATGCAGCTTCTCATCTATGTCTACGGAACAGAAAGTGGTAATGAGATGTCTTATGTATATATATATTGAATGTGATATAATATACAAGGACACTACTAATTCTGTGGAAGTCAAAGGTAGAAACAACATTGTCTTTACTCCTCAAGATCATATTATTCCTTTAATTACAAAGAAAATAAGAACAGGTTTTAAAAAGGTTATAGTCAAGCTTGAATTTAACAAAGTTGGGTAGTGCAAAAAATAATTTGGGGAAAAATTTCCATGACTTCTGAATACTTGAAGGAAATTAGAAAAAGCAATACATTATTCTGTATCCTCTTTATATCTAGACGGTCAGAGGGTCAGACTGTTAAAAAAGAAAAAAAAATTTTTTAACTTGGGGTTTGCCAGGCAAATACCCTTTGTTAGTTGAGATAGTTTTAGCTAAATTTAGGAATCCAACTTTGATAAATATTATGTCTTTTCACTTTGCACTAAACCCTTTGCCCTTTGATGTCAGCTTATTGAGAAATCTGCACCCAGTGCCTAGAGAGAGAGAAAGAGAGAGTGTGCATGTGTGTGTGCACCAGTGCATGTACATGAGTGATACCTGTTAGTGTGTTGACTGTGCTGCATCACCCTGCTTCACTGGTGAGAACACAGGGTTGATTATTGGATTGTGAGTCACCTGTACCACTTGGAAGCTCTTTGCTCCTTGACCACATCATAATCTTGCTAATTACCTTACTAATCAAGGTTTTTGATCACTGAGGGAATTGAGCAAAGATTGTTAAAGGATGGGAAAATTCTACATTGCTCAAAAACAAATTCTGAATTCATGCCTGTGGAATGATAGTTGCCTTATAGGACAATATTATCAAATGTAATTTCCTGGAGCAATATGTCTATATCTGATGATATTCTGTCATACATTCTGGGTAAAATATGATTTACATGCATCTATGGAGGCTTCAAGGAGCTTGGATAGAGATTTATAAAGAGAGACATATAATTTAAGCAAATGAACATAATAAAGAGTTATAGAGGTCCTGATAAGTCTCTATAAAGTAGATTGGGGGCACAAAGCAAGGACTACTGTGGCTGTAGATTCAGGAAAGTATTAGGCAGAGGAAAGAATACAAAATATACTGTGAAAATCAATAAGCTTTCAGGGTGATATAGGGGAAAAGGGAACTGTCCTCGGAGGGAACAACATTCGTAAGGATGCAGGGCCGTTTGGAAAAACTAGCAGCTTGTTTCACGTTGAATATATAGAGCAAGCAAGTTCTGGGAGAAGAAGCTCCAGTGAAAAGAAGGGGCCCAGAAAAAAGGCCAGATGTGGAGCAGCTGTCTGCTTGTCTCAGAGTTTCACTTTGTATAGAAAGGGGAGTCAAAAAGGATTTGAATCATCATCATATTGCAATGTCGTGTTTTAGCTAAGATCTCTCTGGCAGCATTATGGAGAATGTGTTAGAAGTTTATTGAGGGACAACTAGAGAAAACTTTAATATAGCTTACATAAATGAGGTAAAAAAAAAGCCGGGCTTCCCTGGTGGCGCAGTGGTTGAGAGTCCACCTGCCGGTGCAGGGGACACGGGTTCATGCCCCGGTCCGGGAAGATCCCACATGCCGCAGAGCGGCTAGGGCCATGAGCCATGGCCGCTGAGCCTGCACATCCGGAGCCTGTGCTCCACAACGGGAGAGGCCACAACAGTGAGAGGCCCGAGTACCGCAAGAAAAAAAAAAAAGTCTTCTTAAAGGCTGAATGTGGGTGAGGCTACCTTCAGGACTCCTCTAACACTTTTCACCTTTCATTGTATGTGTGTTTTGTGGAGGGAGGGGTATGTGTCCACAGAGAAACTGCATCCAGCATAGTGCAATATCTGTAGCTATTTCTCTCTAAATGTAAGTTCATAATTCAGACCTTACATCTGCCTCCTACTACATAGGGTAAACTAGTGTGATGAGAACAGAGAGGAAGTAGGAAAAGGAACTATCCCTACTGGGATAGTTAAACATGAGTTACACAAGCACAACGATGCCCAATTTTGACCATTTCTCAAAGACAGAAAAGAGGTAGATAGAATGTTGGTGGATGAAAGGTTACCAAAAGACTCTATGTACAAAGAGATCAATAAATGAAGTAGGATCAGAGAAAAATCCACAGCTAAGAAAGGAGCCCAGTGTAAGGATGCTTGCTCAGGTAGGTCAATCTAACTTAACTAGTGATGCCTTGAAGAAAGATAGTTTTTAAACAATCATCAGGAAAGACAGGAGATTTTTTTAAAAAGAGATAATTAGAAATATATTAGAAATATATTAGAAATATATTATGCTTCCCAACCTAAGTGTCCATCGACAGATGAATGGATAAAGAAGATGTGGCACATATATACAATGTAATATTACTCAGCCATAAAGAGAAACGAAATTGAGTTATTTGTAGTGAGGTGGATGGACCTAGAGTCTGTCATACAGAGTGAAGTAAGTCAGAAAGAGAAAAACAAATACCATATGCTAACACATATATATGGAATCTAAAAAAACAGGTTCTGAAGAACCTAGGGGGAGGATGGGAATAAAGACACAGACATAGAGAATGGACTTGAGGACACAGGGAGGGAAAAGGGTAAGCTGGGACAAAGTGAGAGAGTGGCATGGACATATATACACTATGAAATGTAAAATAGACAGCTAGTGGGAAGCAGCCACATAGCACAGGGAGATCAGCTCAGTGCTTTGTGACCACATAAAGGGCTGGGATAGGGAGGGTGGGAGAGAGGGAGATGCAAGAGTGAGGAGATATGGGGATATATGTATATGTATAGCTGTTTCACTTTGTTATAAAGCAGAAACTAACACACCATTGTAAAGGAATTATACTCCAATAAAGATGTTAAATTAATTAATTAAAAGAAATTGACCTAAGAAAAGGGAAATCAGCCAACTCTAACCCCCTCTAGTCTTCTCGTCTCATATAAGGGGAGGGAGAAGGCTGAGGAACATTTCTGAAGGCCACAGCCCAGGGACTCAGGCCCACTAAAAAACTGACGTTTAATCATAAAATTATAAAACACCTCCCCCCACCCACATCCAATCACTAGACCAGCAGGGCTCCACTACAATTACAGTGGCATACAACCGAGAGCTGCAAGACACAGATTCTGTTTAAGAAGTGTTTAGGGAGACATAAAAACAACATGAGAAGGAAAAAAATAAGGAAACCAGAAGAAATGAAGCCTCTGGCACCTACAGCTGCAGAAGATATTAAACATAGCACAGCTCACGCTAAAAGCCTAATTATCTCAGTTTCTTTACCCAATATATCACGTCCAACTTTCAGCAAAAAAGGAAATGCCATCCTAGAAAGCAAGGAAATACATAGTCTGAAGAGACAAAGGAAGCATAAGAGACTCAGGCATAACATAGCTTTTGGAATTATCAGATAGGGAGTTTAAAACAACTATGATTAATACATTAAGTGCTCTCAAGGAAAATGAAACAACATGCAAGAACGGATGGGTAATGTAAACAGAGCAATGGAAACTCTAAAAGGAATCAGTGAGCTTGAAGATATGTCATCTCCAAAAAGAAATGCAAAGAGAATGATTTTTTTTAATGGAACAGAATATCAAGGAACTGTGAAACGAATACAAAAGGTAGAACAAATGTGAAGTGGAAATACTAGAAGAAGAAGAAAGAGAAAAAGGAACAGAAGATATATTTGAAGTAATAATGGCTGAGAAATTCTCAAAATTAATGACAGACACCAAACCACAGATCCAGAGAAGCTCAGAGAATACCAAGGAGAATAAATACCCAAAAAATCTATATCAAACTACAGAAAGCCAAAGACAGAAAAAAGTTTTTAAAGAAACCTGATCTGTAGAAGATCAAAAATAAAAATTACATTGGACTTCTCTTCAGAATACATGCGAGCAAGAAGAGAATGGAGTGAAATACTTAAAGTATTGCAGGAAAAGCCATCAACCTAGAATTCTGTATCCAGTGAAATTATCACTGGATATACAAAGAACACATAAAACTCAACAATAAGAAATGAACAACCCAGTTAAAAAATAGGCAAAATATCTGAACACACCCCTCGCTAAATAAAAATACAGACTTTAAATAAGTACATGAAAAGATAACATCATATATCATTAGGGAATTGTGAATTAAAACAACAGTGAGCTACTACTACACATCTATTAGAATGGTTAAAACAAAAACTGACAGTACCAAATGTTCCACACTAATGCAAGATGTTAATAATAGGGAAACTGTGCTGGTGGCGGGGGGGGGACTGCATATGGGGCTCTCTGTACTATCTGCCCAATTTTTATGTAAATCAAAAACTGTTCTAAAAACTGAAGTCTCCTAATTTTTAAAAAACCAGTACAGGGTAAATTGAGGACACATGGAAGATTCACAGAGTAAAAGAATGACAAAGACCAAATGGGTTCAGAGCTAGAAGAGACCTTAGGATTGGTCATTCGTTCATCACATATTTATTGGGCACTTACAGAGTGTCACTCTGTGTGAGGCACGGCAAGTACAATGAGAACAAGACGGCCGCATTGCAGTAGAGTACTAAGTGAACAGGTCATTTCCTTTTTTGATATGTGTGTGTGTGTGTGTATATGTGTCAGGGGTGGAGGAGAACTTTGAGAGGATGGTCACTAAGACATTAACAGTAGTTATTTCTGGATGGGCTTTATTTCCTTTTACTGGTTCATATCATTTTGTAGTGTTTCTATGATATGCATGCTATGCTATTGTAATAAGAAAATAAAATAATAAAAGTAATTTTTCTCTTATTCTAAAAAAATATATAGTGCTTCCTAGCAGGAAACATTGCATTGATTTCTTCTTAATAAAAATGTTAATGGGCTCCTCAGAAGAGTTCTTGGCTTAAAATTTGGGAGACGTGTTAAACTTTGTGAAGAAATCAAGACTTTTGCAAATTTACCAAACTACTGGCAAAGTAAAATGATTTAGGACTTAATTTTAAGGATGCCAATACTAGTCATAGACAAAGAATTAAAAATGGATAAACTCAAAGACAATTTCATTCACAAGAGCCTAAGAAATTATAGAAAAATTATGTGTGTGTGTGTAATTTTGTGGTAATTGAAGTTGAGAATAAGACCACCTAAGTGCCCAGTTGTGAGTTAAGGAACTCCCAAGAATATAGCTGAACTGAGCATTTAACTCTGATTACTATATACCTTTAAGTCCTTAAAAGTCTGAGATTGGGACCAAAAAAATTCATATCCAGAAACTCAAATATTTATATTTTTCAGAAGTGATCTCTTCCAGATAAGCTACACTAACCAGACTCATACAAGAGTGATGAACAAACCAGATTAATGCATAAATTTATAATGAGAAATTTAGCTTTCAAGCAAATTGGTATCCTTGTGTCAGCTGATGTGCTCAGTGTCAAAAAGCTATGTAGAAAGGCAACCTATAATCAGAAGACTTCTTGGTGATAGGAGCAACCAGAATAAGTGGTATAATGCAAATATCTGGAGTCTTAAGGTCATGATATCTTCGGGTTCACAAATGGACCGAAAACACCAACTAGGCTTGCTGGTTCTTAAGGGTATGCTCACCCATGAATGAAGCGAAGGACATGTTCATAAATGTTCCCCTTTGTGTTCTCTTTCTGGGCACTGTACAGACTATTTTCCTTTCTAGTTCAGGCAAATGTTAGAAGGAAAGATAGGAAATCTAAGATATTTTTAATGAGTTTAGTACAAACTAGAGAGAGGGAAGAGGTAGGAGATCCCTAAGGCTGGAGCTAAGTTAAGCTTGAGGAATATAAGGAAGTTATAACTGGAGAAATTTTTACCTGAAGCAAGAATAATGAATCGAGTCTCTAGGGACAAGCATCAGGGATGCTAGAATTGCTTAGAGTTGAGGGTAACACGGGCTTATGTTGGTAGGCAGCTGTGATGTCAGTGATTTTGACCTGAAGCCAAAGAGATAGATGTAGGGGAAAAGTCTTTTTTTGCGGGAGAGCAAACGGGAAGCTCAGGGGTTAAAGGAAGAGGAGGAGATGGTATAAGAGCATGAGTCAGAAAGAAAGACATACTTACAGAAACCTTAAATAGGATAGCATCTGTGAAGATTTGGTAAAAGCTGCTTTAAATTGTGAACAATCTAGACTCTTTCTAAAAGTCCTTAATTTCTAATAGCTTATGCATTAACTACCTCAAGGAAAAAACAAACTTGGGCAGGAACTGGAAAGTCAAAGGCTAAACATCCTAGTTCAACAGTCTAATACATCCTAGACCAATAGTCTAATAAACCCAAGTCTGAAGTTCACAGAAAATGTACAAGTGATGTTACCTAGTGTGGATATCCCTCTGTACTGAGCCAAGGGGAGATAGCTGCATGAGGTGCTGTGTGCCCCCATTTGAAAACTACATTTTTGTTTAATATGGTCCTATGGGACTTGAGAATGCTGAGCCCTGTTGGCTATCACAGATAGGTGACTCGAGGGCCTATCCTTTGGATGTAAGCCACAAAAGCTGGGGTGCTAGATGGGTGGCCAAGCTCCTTCCAGAGAGAAGCTGGAGAATTGCTTTTATTGTTGGAGCGAGCCAGAAGAAGAATCAGAATGGATATTAATGGTGGTATAGCGATGAAATCATCATGCCCTTATTTACACAAAGTGGGTGAGTATATCTTTTGTTTGTAACCCCTTTCCAGAATCTATCTTGTCCATGAAAGGGATCAGAAATGGTCATGGTTCCCATCCAGCAACATGGAGAACTCATGCCAAACACCGACCACATGGGGCACTCAGATGCAGGAGATGAACTACAGCATCAAGGAAAGAATATGAGGACAAGTTAGTGGCAGATAATTCTTCAGAGAATGTTGTGGGAAGTAAGGGCTTCCTAGAGATATAATTACTAAAGCTAGTACTTAAATTTAACTGTAAGCAGGCATCATAAAGAGACTATGAATAAGTATCGTGATAAAATGTTTTTTTCAGCCCAAACCAGTATGAATAAACACAGCATGGGGCCCACAAAAGAGGTTTAGCAGAGCCTGAATGTTGCAAGGAGAGGAAACCATGCTGGATTAGAACTAAGATTACTTTTTAACATTCTGTCAAAGGGTTTTCATGAACCTTTATTAGACAGGAGCTGAATGTATATTCCAGACCTCCCACCGTAATAATTGCATGAGCATGCTCAAGTTAGCTAGGCAATAAATTGCATATAGTGTTCATCCCATGTAAGTAATATTTTTAACAAATTCCTTCATCATTTTCATGAAGTCTTAGTTACAGACAATAACAGCACACACACAAAAAAACAACAGTCACCTCTGGTATTGATATAGGTGGGTATATGAATTGAGCAAACTTGACTGATGACTGGAATCAAGGATCTAGATCTCAGTGGGATAAACTAGGGGGGCGCTAATAGCTAACGTGGTTTTTACTCAGCGTGCTCCTTTCTCAGTGATACACTTTGAAAACAGAGAGAAAGCAGAAATAGCAATTGTCCCAGCACCAAAGTTGAGGACCTTGTGAAGGTAGATGGAATGACTGGCATAGTTAAGAAGGTAGGTCAAGGTAGTGGGTTGAAGGTTGAGTCGGCTATATTGGGCAGATATGATAAAGGATATATCGGCTTTCAAAGATGTTTCCAGGGCTCTCCTAGGACATGAACAGGTATATTCATGCCTCAGCCTTGAAACGTCAGCTTTACAACTATTTTTGGATCTCACTTGGTGTGAGTAGGGATTCCCAGTCAACCACTGGGTCTGGCTCTTGTTGGCTCTGGGTCTACTGTTCAAGGAAGCTACAAAGTGGCCACTGTCAGTAGGCCCTAAAAAAGCTGTTAATTCTAGACTTTACCTCTTTGATGGGCTTGTGATATGGACTCAGGTGGTAATTTTTAAATCCTCAGATTTTACAGCTGTATAGGGCTGGGAAAACTTGGTCTGACGGCAGACGTGAGCATTTTGTAAAATCTGCCAGATGATGGCTGCTGATAGAGTAAGAGAAGGGGTTGGGAACTGATTTACTTGTGCAATCAAGGGCTTAAAGCCTGGCTATTTAGTATCAACATACTCGGGAAGACCTTTTGTTTTCAAATCATTTAAATTAGTTTTTCCTCCCAAGGGCTGCTGATTAACTGGCAAACTATGGAGGAAAGTACAGCTGCAACAGGGGGTAACAGACTGCCCAGGGCCACTGTGGCTGTGAGGGCAGAGCTGGTATGAAAACGGAAATCCCTGGAGGCCTCTCTCAGCCGACAGAGTCCCTCGCTGCTCCCTCCAGCGAGGTCTGTGATTCTTAAAGTGACTCTCGCCGCAGGCAGTTCACAGATCATCTATTTCATGTCCACAACTATAAATAATCTCTTGGCAAAATGTATTTGAGCTACAGAGTAAGTAATAGAGATAAAATGCCTTCATTTGACTCTTGAGTCTGGTAAAAACCGGTTTTCTTAAGCCTCCCCTGTACTCAGTGTACAGCTTCTCTGGAGGCCTGTTGGCCTCTAGAATATTCAAGGAAAGATGGTTTGTGTTTGAGTGAAAATATGTTCATTTCTGGCCTTGGCTTACTAGCATAATGATCTGAGAAATGTAAGCATGAGACAGCGAATTAAGGCAATGCCCCATATATGACTCTCACATCTGACAACCCAGCTGCATAAACTGATAGGCCTTTTGGTTTTCTTTTTCTTTTAAATCAGTAAGGCTATTGGAAAATATCGAAGTTTTTATTCCTCTTAGCTGTTATCAAAATTTAGAATATAAAGTTATATGGCAATTTTCTAAATCACATAATTGATGAATTTTGAGACGATCTATCTGCTTCTATGGCATGTGAGGAGATGAAGGCTGATTTTAACTTTTACCATTTGGTATAGACCGTTATACTGTTATCGTCTCGTATCTGAATAGTCAAGAGGCAATATTACACTGAAAACTGGGAATATGTCGAGTCCAGGACACATTTTTGAAGTATTTATCCTTTGTTTTTAGGGCCTTCCTACTTCTTTTTCTTTACTCCTGTCCTTACTTCCTCACGCCTCTGGCTGCTCTAACCCTTGATTTTTAAGTTCGACCTAAGCATGTCTTTACCTAAAGCCTTTCTCCTCATATTCCAAAACTGCTCTTCTGTTTTCTAAGCCTCTTGCTATTAAAGCACTCATTACTCTGGGGATATCTCAACTGGAGTTTAGGAGGGAAGTAATTTAAGGCAGCAAGTGCACTCTCCATAAAGGACTTAATTGTTAAACTAATTCTGTTAGAGTTATTTACCTTTCAAAATGGGCTTGTTAACCAAAATGAATCTTGATTTGGTAGAATTTCATGCCTGAGAAGCGGGAATGAGACATAGTTAGGCAGTGCGGAGAAGAGATTTTAGGGCAGTGGGTCCTCTCACTCCTTGTTTATCATATGTATTTATACATGAGGTTAGATAACTGCAAATATTGATCAAATTGTTTATAATTTCATCATTACTGCCCTGTAGCATATTGATCAATACAAATAGATAATTTTGAGATGACATAGATGAAGATTTAATAAGAAGCATTTAGCTTGTTGGTCTGGTTCCCATCTCAGAGACAGTCATGCACGGGGCGAGGTAGATGACTTGTTTAGATTCTAAGGTACTTCTAAGTGTTCTGCCTTGCTTGGTATGGTACCCTTCTCACCCTGCTTGAAGTTCACACTATAGGTCACTAGTGGGTTATAAAACAAATAGAAATAAGCTCTAACTTTTAATAGTGGTTTTCTCTCCCTCTTCTCCTGGTACGTGGTGAATTGATGGCATTCACCACTTGGTGATTTAGATTTTACAGGAATGAGATATAAAATAATTCTAGGCTATGGTTTTCTCACAGCTGTGATAGGATGACAGCATATATTCAAAGGAACTGGTTGAAAGCCAGAGGAGAAAAGGAAGCGTGATGGCAGACTTCACTCCTATCATATTTCCCCCACAGGGACAGGCAGATGTGGGCTTAGGTGAAATGGAAAAAATTTGGTGTCTAGTACTTAGGATTTCAATTCATTGTTCACATTCCTTTGAATTTCTGGGGTAACTTAATAAAGAAAAAGACCAATTTGGTTTTCAGGAACTTGAGAAAATCTACTATATTTGTGAAGCCAACACACCTCATGGACTCTGCTCTGAGCCCTCTCTCTTTCTTAAATTCACTCTGTGAGATATCTGTTTCCTTGGCCTTAACTACCCCATAGATGCTGACAACTCCCAAATATATACAACCAGCCAGGATGTCTCCCTTGGACTCCAGACTTGAATATGCAACTTTCTGCTTGATCTGCATTTGAACGTCTCACAACTTTCTTAAAATTAATTTTTAAATAAAATGCTTAAACTGTCATGCAGCCACCCTCACTAACCAACCAGTGAATGAAAAAATGAGCAAACAAAACAGTAATCAAACAAAACCCTCCTTTCCCTGTCCTGGCTTTGTAAATGAGACCACCTCCCACACAATAACTCAGATGAGAAAATTAGGAGTCGTTCTCGAGTTATCCTTTCCTTAACTCACATAGCTACTCGATCTGAATGTCCTATTATTTCTACCACCAAAAATTATCTGGAAATTTTATCTTTTCTTTCTCTACTGCTGGTGGATTTCCTTCCACTTTTATTCTTTTTAACTAAAAACATTTTTTAAATTGAGGTATAGTTTATATACAACATTATATTAGTTTTACCTGTACAACATACTGATCTGACGTTTATATACATTATGAATCGATCATCATGGTAAGTCTAGTAACCATCTGTCACCATAAAGTTATCAAAATAGTATTGGCTCTATTCCCCATGCTGTACATTATATCCCCATGACTTATTTATTTTATAACTGGAAGTTTGTGCTTCTTAGTTCCCTACACCTGTTATGCCCAACTCCCCACCCCTATTCCCCCAGGTAAACCACCACTTTGTTTTCTGTAACTGAGTCTCTTTCTGTTTTGTTTTGGTTTTTTGTTTTTTAGATTCCACATATGAATAAAATTGTATGGTATTTGTCTCTCTCTATCTTATTTCACTTAGCATAATACCCTCTAGGTCCATCCATGTTGTTGCAAATGGCAAGATTTCATTCTTTTTATGGCTGGTAATATTCCATTGTGTGTGTATGTATGGTTGTGTGTGTGTGTATCACACTTTCTTTATCCATTTATTCATAGATGGACACTTAGGTTGCTTCCATATCTTGGCTATCATGAACAATGCTGCAATGAACATAAGGGTGCATATATCTTTTCAAATTAGTATTTTATTTTTTTTAATACCCAGAATTAGAATTGCTAATTTGTATAGTAATTATATTTTTAATTTCTTAAGGAAGCTTTCCATAGTGGCAGCACCAATTTACATTCCCACCCACAATGCACAAGGATTTCTTTTTCCCCACCACCTTGCCAACACTTGTTATTTGTTGTCTTTTTTTATAATACCCATTCTGATGGGTATGAGGTGATATCTCAGTGTGGTTTTGGTTTGCATTTCCCTCATGGTTAGTGATGTTGAGCATCTTTTCATGTGTCTATTGGCCATCTGTATGTCTTCCTTGGAAAAGTGTCTATTCAGGTCCTCTGCCCATTTTTTAATCTGATTTCGTTTTGGATATTGAGTTGTGTGAGTTCTTTATATATTTTGGATATTAACCCCTTATCATATATATTATTTGCAAATATCTTCTCCCATTGAGTAGGTTACCTTTTCATTTTGTTGATGGTTTCCTTCACTGTGAAAAAGATTTCTAGTTTGATGTAGTCCCATTTGTTTATTTTTGCTTTTGTTGCCCTTGCCTGAGGAGACATGTCCAAAAAAATATTATTAAGACTGATGGCAGAGAGCATACTGCCTGTGTTTTCTTCTAGGAGTTTTATGGTTTCAGGTCTTACATTTCAGTCTTCAATCCACTTAGAGCTTTGTTTTGTGTATGGTGTAAGAAAGTAGTCCAGTTTCATTATTTTGCATGTAGCTGTTCACTTTTCTCAACACTATTTATTGAAGAGACCAGCTTTTCCCCACTGTATATTCTTGGCTCCTTTGTTGTAAAGCAATTAATCCTGTAAACATGAGTTTATTTCTGGGCTCTCTATTCTGTTCCACTGATCTATATGTCTATTTTTGTGCGAGTACCATACAGTTTTGATAGTATAGTTTGAAATCAGGAAATGTGATACCTCCAGCTTTGTTCTTTCTCAAGATTGCTTTGGCTATTTGGGGTCTTTAGTGGTTCCATACAAATTTTAGGATTTTTTGTCCCAGTTTTGTGAAAAATGTCATTTGTGTTTTGATACAGATTGCATGGAATATGTAGATTGCTTATGGAAACTGTAACAATATTAATTCTTCCAATCCATGAGCACTGTATAACTTTGCATTTATTTGTGTTATGTATGGCTGTTAGCATAATGGACACCATCTTGGGTCCTTACAGTTTCTCCTATCCTTCTGCTGACCCTACCCAGGGCTGTACTGTGCAGTAAATTACCACTCTGTCATCAAGGGCTTTGTAGTTAATAGATTTTGTTTAATAATCATTAGGACCAGGCAGCCTCTAAGCTCTGCTAGTCCCCATACAATGACTAAAACCTTCACTGATGTGTTCCTGGTGCCCACAAGAGTAGTTATCCATTCATAAATCTTTTTTTTTTAACATCTTTATTGGAGTATAATTGCTTTACAATGGTGTATTAGTTTCTGCTTTATAACAAAGTGAATCAGTTATCCATATACATATGTTCCCATATCTCTTCCCTCTTGCGTCTCCCTCCCTCCCACCCTCCCTATCCCACCCCTCTAGGTGGTCACAAACCACTGAGCTTATCTGCCTGTGCTATGTGGCTGCTTCCCACTAGCTATCTGTTTTACGTTTGGTAGTGTATATATATCCATGCCACTCTCTTACTTTGTCCCAGCTTGCCCATCCTCCTCCCCATATCCTCAAGTCCATTCTCTAGTAGGTCTGTGTCTTTATTCCCATCTTACCCCTAGGTTCTTCATGACCTTTTTTTTTTTCCTTAGATTCCATATATATGTGTTAGCATACGGTATTTGTTTTTTTTCTTTCTGACTTACTTCACTCTGTATGACAGACTCTAGGTCCATCCACCTCAGTTCAAATAACTCAATTTCGTTTCTTTTTATGGCTGAGTAATATTCCATTGTATATATGTGCCACATCTTCTTTATCCATTCATTTGTCGATGGACACTTAGGTTACTTCCATGTCCTGGCTATTGTAAGTAGAGCTGCAATGAACATATTGGTACATGACTCTTTTTGAATTATGGTTCATATAATTGACTTAGGAATGCACATACTATTTCAAAGTACCTACCGCCATCCTCTAGGTTAACTGTTTTCTAGTGTCAAGGTGACTAAGTTCAGTGGGCACTTTTCATTTCCTCCATCCTCCAACAGCATCATGTTCAGTTTCTTTCATCACTGCCTTATAGTTTTCAGAGTACAAGTCATTCACCGCCTTGGTTAAATTTATTCCTAAGTGTTTTGTTCTTTTTGATGCAATTGTGAATGGGATTATTTTCTTAATTTCCCTTTATGACAATTTGTTATTAGTGTATAGAGATGCAACATATTTCTATGTATTGATTTTGTATTCTGCAACTTTACTGAATTCATTTCTTCTAGTAGTTTTTTGATGACATATTTAGGATTTTCTATATATAGTATCATGTTGTCTGAAAACAGTGACAGTTTCTTTCCAAATTAGATGCCTTTTATTTTATTTTTTTATTGTCTGATTGCTGTGGCTAGGACTCACAATACTATGTTGAATAAAAGTGGTGAGAGTGGACATCCTTGTCTTGTTCCTCACCTTAGAGGAAAAGCTTTCAGCTTTTCACTGGGTTTGTCATATATGGCCTTTATTATGTTGAGGTACGTTTCCTCCATACCCATGCTGAGAAATTTTATCATAAGTGAATGTTGAATATTGTCATTTTATTCCATTTAGTTCAGAAAAGATACTTGATATGATTTAAATCTTCTTAAATTTATTGAGACTTATTTGTGGTCCAGCATGTGACCTGTCCTGGAGAATATTCCAAGTGCAATTAAAAAGAGTGTGTACCAATACCATACTGTCTTGATTACTGTAGCTTTGTAGTATAGTTTGAAGTTGGGTAGCCTGATTCCTCCAGCTCCATTTTTCTTAAGATTGCTTTGGCTCTTCAGGGTCTTTACTGATTCCATACAAATTGTAAAATTTTTTGTTCTAATTCTGTGAAGAATGCCATTGGTAGTTTGATGGGGATTGCATTGAATCTGTAGATTGCTTTGAGTAGTATAGCCATTTTCACAATATTGATTCTTCCAATCCAAGAACATGGTATACCTCTCCTTCTGTTTATGTCATCTTTGACTTATTTCATCAGTGTTTTATAGTTTTCTGAGTACAAGTCTTTTGCCTCCTTAGGTAGGTTTATTCCTAGGTATTTTATTCTTTTTGTTGCAAAGGTAAATGGGCTTTATTCCTTAATTTCTCTTTCTGATTTTTCACTGTTAGTGTTTAGGAATGCCAGAGATTTCTGTGCATTAATTTTGTATCCTGCAACCTTACCAAATTCATTGATTAGTTCTAGTAGTTTTCTGGTGTCATCTTTAGGATTTTCTATGTATAGTATCATGTCATCTACAGTGACAGTTTTACTTCTTTTCCAGTCTGGATTCCTTTTATTCCTTCTTCTTCTCTGATTGTCATAGCTAGGACTTCCAAAACTATGTTGAATAAGAGTGGTGAGAGTGGACGTCCTTGTCTTGTTCCTGATCTTGTGGAAATGCTTTCAGTTTTTCACCATTGAGTATGATGTTTGCTGTGGGTTTGTCATATATGGCCTTTATTATATTGAGGTAGGTTCACTCTGTGCCCATTTTCTGGAGAGTTTTTATCATAAATCGGTGTTGAATTTTGTCAAAAGCTTTTTCTGCATCTGTATGGTTTTTATTACTTAATTTGTTATTGTGGTATATCACATTGATTGATTTGCATATATTGAAGAATCCTTGCATTCCTGGGATAAATCCCACTTTATCATGGTGTATGATCCTTTTAATGTGTTGTTGATTCTGTTTGCTAGTATTTTTTGTTGAGGTTTTTTGCATATAGATCAATGGTACAGGATAGAAAGCCCAGAGATAAACCCACGCATGTACGGTCACCTAATTTATGACAAAGGAGGCAAGAACATACAATGGAGAAAAGACAGCCTCTTCAATAAGTGGTGCTGGGAAAACTGGACGGCTACATGTAAAAGAATGAAAGTAGAACACTCCCTAACACCATACACAAAAATAAGGTGCACATGGATTAAAGACCTAAATGTAAGACCTGACACTATAAAATGTTTAGAAGAAAACATAGGAGGAACACTCTTTGACATAAACCACAGCAAGATCATTTTTGACCCACCTCCTAGAGTAATGAAAATAAAAATGAAAATAAATAACTGTGACCTAATTAAACTTAAAAGCTTTTGCACAGCAAAGGAAACCATAAACAAGACCAAAAGACAACCCTCAGAATGGGAGAAAATATTTGCAAATGATGCAGTGGACCAAGCATTAATCTCCAAAATATACAAACAGCTCATGGAGCTCAATATTAAAAAAAACAAACAACCCAATCCAAAAATGGGCAGAAGACCCAAACAGACATTTCACCAAAAAAAAAAACCATACAGATGGCCAAGAGGCGCATGAAAAGATGCTCAGCATCACTAATTATTAGAAAAATGCAAATCAAAACTACAATGACGTATCACCTCACAACGGTTAGAATGGGCATCATCAGAAAATCTACAAACAACAAATGCTGGAGAGGGTGTGGAGAAAAGGGAACCCTCTTGCACTGTTGGTGGGAATGTAAACTGATACAGCCACTATGCAGAACAGTATGGTTGTTCTTTAAAAAACTAAAAATAAAACTACCATATGACCCAGCAATCCCACTACTAGGCATATACCCTAAGAAAACCATAATTCAGAAGGACACATGTACCCTAGTGTTCATTGCAACATTATTTACAATAGCCAGGACATGGAAATAACCTAAATGTCCAATGATAGATGAATGGATAAAGAAGATGTGGTACATATATACTGTGGAATATTACTTAGCTATAAAAAGGAATGAAATTGGGTCATTTGTAAAGATGGGATGGACCTAGAGTCTGTTATACAGAGTGAAGTAAGCCAAAAAGAGAAAAACAAATATTGTATATTAATGCATATATGTGGAATAGAAAAATGGTACAGGTGAACCTATTTGTAGGGCAGATATAGAGACATAAACATAGAGAATGGACATGTGGACACAGGGGGAAAAGGAAGGGTGGGATGAATTGGGAGATTAGGTTTGACATATATACACTACCATGTGTAAAATGGATAGCTAGTGGGAACCTGCTGTATAGCACAGGGAGCTCAGCTCAGTGCTCTGTGATGACCTAGACGGGTGGGATGTGGGGGAGAGGGAGGTCCAAGAGGGAGGGGATATAGGTATACATATAGCTGATTCACTTCATTGTACAGCAGAAACTAACACAACATTGTAATGTGTCTTTTAAGGCCAATGTTTCCTTATTGATTTTTGCTAGATGAGCTATCCATTGGTGCAGGTGGGTGTTAAAGTCCCCTACTATTATTGTGTTAGTGTCAATTTCTCCTTTTATACCTGTTAGTATTTACTTTATGCATTTAGGTGTTCCTTTGTTGGGTGCATAGATATTTATAAGTGTTGTATCCTCTTGTTGCATTGATCCCCCTTTATCATTATGCAATGCCCTTCTTTGTTTCTTGTTACAGTCTTTGTTTTAGTCTATTTAGTCTGATAGAAGTACTGCTACCCCAGCTTTCTTTTTGTTTCCATTAATATGGAATATCTTTTCACTGCTTCATTTTCAGTCTGTGTGTGTCTTTAAAACTAAAGTGGTCTCTCATAAGTAGCATATATGTGGATCTTGCCTTTTTTATCCATTCAGCCACAATGTCTTTTGATTGGCACATTTAGTCCATTCACATTTAAAGTAATTTTTGTTAGGTGTGTACTTATTGCCATTTTGTGAATTGTTTTCTGGTTTTTCTTATATTTCTTCTTGTTCCTTTCTTCTCTTGTTCTCTTCTCTTGTGATTTGAAAACTTTCTTTAGTGGTACATTTGTATTCTTTTCTCTTCATTTTTTATGTATCCGTTGTAGGTTTTTGTTTTGTGGTTCCCCAAAGGTTCATATATAAAAACCTATGTATATAGCAGTCTATTTTAAGTGGATGGTCACTTATGTATGAGTTCTAAAAACAACTGCATTTTTACATCACCCACTCCATATTTTATGTTTTTGACATCATATTTTACATTTTTAAATTTTGTGTATCACTTAACTATCATTTTAGATATGCAGTAAATCATCCGTATCTCTCTTTATCTGAGGTAGTGTCTTGTCTTTCGTTTGGAAGGTATTCCTTTGTCTCTTCATTTTGGCTAACTGGTTTTTTTCTATGTACTGGGTATATCAGCTACGTCTCCTGTTCATGAAGAAATGGCCTTGTGTAGAAGGTGTCCTGTGAGACCCAGTGTTGCAATTCCCCCCAATCACTGGAACCAGGTGCTCCAGGGGTAATCCCCTGTGTAAGCTATATATGGTCACCTAGTGTGGGTGGGCCACAGTTGCTGTGGGCTCCTCCTGCTTTTAATAATGCTGTACCATTATAATTTCTACTCTTGACCTGCAGCATTACATTCCACATGGCAGTCATAAATCAGATGCTGCTGCTCCCTGGCTTAAAGCCCTCCTTGATTTGACACTCCTAACTGTGGCATATGAGGCCATAAAAATATCATCCCAGCCCCTTTTTCTAGTCCCTTCCTCACCCATCATGCGTCAGTTATACCAAACCTTTCTCTGTTCCTTGTAATTGTCTAGCTCTTGCCAACCTCAGAATTTTTACCCAGGTTAATTCTTACATGAATTCTTTCTTCTGCTCATTATTGGGCTGAATTCTTATCTATTCAAGTCTCAGAAGAATGTTCAGATGGCCCATGTATAAGGGGTTTTTCTTCCTGTCCTACTACTGTACTCTCTTTCTCTAGACCCTCTTCATTTGAAATTTTATATTGTGGAAATCGTAACAGCTATTCACTGAATATTTTTTACTTTCTTCCGTCTGAGCATATTGTGGGGTTGCACTACTTTACTCTTTCAATTTAAGTATGTGTATGCGACTTGCTTTGCAAAATGAAACATAAGCAGGAGAGATGTGAGCCACGCATGAACAGAAACTTTAAGACCACTGTGGGATTTGCCACACTCATTTCCCACTGCTGTGGAGATTGTAGGAAGCACATGATAAGATAAAGCCTCTGTCAGCCTGAGTCCCTGAGTGACAAAGGTGTGCAGACCCTTCCTATAGACTTGTGCAGAGAAGACTGCACAAGCAAGGGAAAAAGCTTTGCTGGTGTCAAGTCATTGAGATTTGGGGGTTTCTCATTAACATAGCATAATCTGACCCTTCCTGACCAATGCATACACTAACTTGCTTCATTTCTTCATTATCTTCATCCCACTAGACTATTAAATTTAGAAGAACGGGAACCATGCTTGTTTTACTTATCAATGAGTATTTAGAGATTAACTAAATACATAACACAATAGGCACTTTAAAAATAATTTTTAGTGAAGGAAAGAACAAATGAAAGTCTCCCGACCTTGATTGTAAATGTGACCTGAAAAACATGTTATAAACATTTTGATGAAGTTATTATAGATAGTAATGCTAGCATGTATTTGGACAGTACTTAACAAAATCCCATAAAATATATTCACCCATTTACAAGTCTGTTATGCTTCAACATCTGGTATATGTGGTAAATGCCAAAAGTACATAAGAGTATATAGATAAAGCCATGGTGGTCACCTATTGAATTGTTAAGGATGCAGTACAGTGTGTGGAAACAATTAATTCAAAGTAAATCCTCTAATATACATGCTATCACTGCTTCCCTGTTCCTCCATGCTGATTTTGTAATATAGGTGGACTTCTTAGGACTTCTGTCCTTGATTTAAAGGGAACAGGACACCTCCTCTCTAGAATGATGGTAACAGGAATGGCACTGGGAGGATGGTGGCAGAACAGGGAGTAAGTGTTTTGGCTGGGTGTGAGAGATTCCATCAGATACCAAGAGATTAACAAATTCTTATAATTCCATAGTTAAAATTTTTATTATTATCAGTATAGTTCTTTTGGCAGCATTGTCTCAGTTGCTTCTCTAAATAAAAACATAATCAGATAACTGAGGCATATAGACATGACTAGCTTCACTTTTCATTTGAGAAAATTGAGATTCATAAAGCCCACGGTATGATGAGTAAGTGGCACAGCTGAAGCTTAACCACAGACCTTTGCCTCTAATCACTGCAATCAATTTTTTGGTGAGCTTATATATACAAAATATTTTATTGGATATTTTATCAATAGATAACAATAGTATTCCTGTTGTACAGATTAATAAATTGTGGCTTGATCAACCTCACAAGTTATATAGTAGCAGAGCTGTTTACATACTGTCTTCCTGTTTCTTCCTTGGACAATGGTTCCTGTGGAATTGCACAACCAGAGGCTATTTTGGCCAAATGATATCATGCTATCAGATTGTTTTCTTCAATATTTTGCTTTTTGTTCAAGATATAATAATTAACATTTGCCTAAACTACTAAGACTCCACTATAAATATTAGCCCCGAAAGTAGCACTGTGTTATAACGCAACAGCAAGGCCAAGGTTCTTAGTGTAAAAGTCAGCAACGTGAAGAGGGAGCTAACTCATACTGACAGATTCACTAGTTACTAGTGGCAAGTTCAACCCTAGTTGCTTGCTCCAGTAGCATTCTGTAGCATCTGTTCATATCGGCTAGGAGGCAGAGCATATATGACAGAAGCCTTTTGACTTTCGAGTGGCAAATATGAAGACTGTTCTAGCTACTTAGAGGAAGACAGTTTTAGGAAGCTTGAAGGCTATAAACCTTGCTATATAGGCCCTATAGTCAGTGACTATTTCAGGCAACATAGTTTGCTCATACTATTTTGCTCATACTTTGTTCTAGAATGTTCTGTCAAGGATTAAGCATATAGGTTCAAATTTTGATGGGAAGGCCCAGGAGCAAAGACAGCAATAGCAAAACAAGTTTTGGACGTTGACTGAATTGCAGTTGATAAAAGCACTTAGCCTTGGTCCCTAAAGTTTCCCTTTCTGCCCCTTACTGTCCCATTTCTTAATACCAAACCAGGTGCTTCAACTCTTTTTTATATTAGGATGATCCTTTGTAGCAGGGGCACTTCCTCAGAAGTAAAGATTAGCTTTTGTCAATATTAATGATTACAAAGATCTTGGGAAGTGATTACACCTCAGTTTTCTCATTTGAAAAGAGAAGATGATAATAGTATCTATTTCACAAAAGGACAAGTAGAATGATAAATGTAAATGTGTTTTGTAAAATGTAAAAGAGCCTAGTTTTTATTAGTATAGCAATGTGTTAAATATAGAGATAATAATGACTACCTCTCAAGCTTACAGAAAATTTGAGAAAACTAATGGGATTATATTTATAACACTCTCAGGCTTCTTCACAAATAATTGGTATATAATGCAAAGCATAATTAATGATCAGTGATTTATTTTATACTTGGACTCAGTTCAGGGAGGCAGTGTCTTTTACTGTTTATTAAAAAATAATTATTAAGTTGATAGACCACACACCTAGACATACCAATAGAATTCCTAGGATGTCATATTATCTTTGAGATATTGGACTTAAAGAATATCTAGCTCTTGTCTAGTATTTCTCAAGGCTCTGTGAATTTAATGAAGGTAGTCTCAGCTGGTTCAGCATGGTATAATGGAACTTGAAGTTGATTGTTAACCTTGGTCGAGTGACCAAATTAAACTGCTATTTTAAAAAAGGAACATACATCAACTGGAATAAAACTTAAAAGTACTAGACCAACTGTGTATAATACTGATCGATAGTGAGAGTTGTTAACAGTAAGAAGAACTGGCAAAGAACGCTCTGAAAACTTCCTCTTTGTAGATAGGAAAAGAAAAAAGTAGGTATGTGTTAAGTTTTCCTATTTGATCTTCCATGGAAGAATCTGTTTTAAAGGTCTTCTGCAGTCTTCTGATTCCCTAATCATCAGTATTTAATAGCTACCCTCTGCAATGTACTGTACCAGACTTGGCTCCCTCAAAGATTTATAACATACTGTTTAGTGACCATTCCAAATCTGTGTACCAGACTGGTAGTCAGGGCATGCATACGTAAGAACAGCTAACAATACATGATAGATAGTAAGTGCTAATGAAAGATACGGCAAACAAATACACAAGAAGAGTTTGAAGAGGAAGAGATCCTTGAGGGATGTGGTGTTCAAGCTTATAAAAGTGGTAAGAGTTTATTAGTTATTCATATATTTTTTGGTATAATGTCTATTCAACATTTTTCACATTTTTTCACTGGGTTTATCATTTTATTGTTGAGTTGTAATTTTTATGCATCACAAACACAAGCTGTTTATAAAATGTATTATTTGCAAATATTTTATCCCAGTCTGCGGCTAATTTTTTCATTTTCTTAATAGCACAAAAGCTTTAATTTTATTATGTCCAGTTTATCATTTTTTTCCTTTATATATCATGTTCTGGGTCTTGGATCTCAGAACTCTTTGTCTAACCCAAGGTCATGAGGATATCTTTCCTACACGTTCTTTTAAAAATGTAAAATTTCAGCTTTACATTTAGGTATAATATCCATTTTAAGTTAATTTTTGTGTTTGGTATGAAGTAAGGGTCTAAATTCATCTTTTTATATGTGGATATTCAGTTGTTTCAGCACTATTTATTAAAAAGACTATTTTTCCCCCATTGAATTTGCCTTGGCACATTTGTTAAAGATCAACTAACCATAAATGTAAGAAATTACTTCTGAATTCCCAAATGTTTTCCTTTGATTTAATAAATCTTTTCTTTTGCCAGTGCCACACTATTTTGATTACTGTATGATTATAGTAACTTTTGAAATTGGAAGTATAAGTCGTCCAACTTTGTTGTTGTTTTTCAAAATGGTTTTGGCTATTTTCAGTCCTTTGCATTTCAACATAAGTTCTAAATACAGATTGTCAATTTCTGAAAAGAAGCCTGATGGTATTTCAATAGAAATTACTTTGTAGATCAATTTGAGGAGAATTGCCATCTTAACAATATTGAACATGAACATGGAATGTTTATTTATATCTCCTTTCATTTCTCTCAGCAATGTCTTGTAGTCTTTGGTATACAGGTTGTTATCTTATTCTAAATATGTTGGTGCTTCATTGCCGATACATAAACAGTTAATTGATGTTTCTGTATTTATCTTGTCTCCTTTGATCTCGCTGAACTCTTGTACTCTAATGTGGTTTCTTTCCCTCAGTATTTTCTACATACAAGGTCATATTGCTTACAAGTAAAGGTGATTTTGTTTTCTAATATGGATTTCTTAAATTTATTTATATTGCCTTATTACATTGGCTAGGACCTCCAATATAATGTTCAGTAGAATGATGAAAGTGAACTCGTTTACAATTTTAGAAGAAAACATTCCATCTTTCACATTAAATATAATATTAACTGTAAGATTTTTAACAGATGCTTTAACAGTTTGAGGAAAATCCTTTATATTCCTAGTTTGTTTAGAGTTTTTATCTAGCATAGATATTGAATTTTTTCAAATATTTTTTGTGTATCTATTGAAATGGTTTCTATATTTTTGTCATTCTTTTAATGTAGTAAATTAATTATCAATAGAGATAAATTATTCAAAAGAACCAAGTGGAAATTTTGGAGGTAAAATATAAAACTGAAATAAAAAATTTACTAGGGGGCTCAACAGCAGATTTGAGATGGTAGAAGAAAAAAGCAAACCTGAAGAAAAACAAAATTGAACCGAAGGGAAAAGAAAAGAAAAAGAGCTTCAGACGCCTGTGAGGAACTGTGAATATATGCATAAAGGACTCCCAGGACAGGATAAAGAGAAAACGGGAAAAAATTATTTAAAGAAAATATTAGCTTAAAACTTCCCAAATTTGAAGAACACATCAACTTAGACTTCCAAGAAGGCCAACAAACTTGAGGTAGGATAGACACACTTAGAAATGTCATAGTCATACTGTTTAAAACAAAAGACAGGGCTTCCCTGGTGACGCAGTGGTTGAGAGTCTGCCTGCCGATGCAGGGGACACGGGTTCGTGCCCCGGTCCGGGAAGATCCCACATGCGGCGGAGTGGCTGGGCCCATGAGCCATGGCCGCTGGGCCTGCGCGTCCGGAACCTGTGCTTCGCAACAGGAGAGGCCACAATAGTGAGAGACCCGTGTACTGCAAAAAAAAAAAAAAAAAAAAAGACAACAAAGGACATCTTGAAAACAACAAGAGAAAAACAACTCATACAGAACAATATGATTAACAGCTAACTTCTCACCAGAAATGAAGTTCAAAATGTAGTCAGTGCTGAAAGAAAGAAAACCAAGAATTCTATATTCAGCAAAACTATAAAGATGAAAATGAAAATGTTTAGATAATATTATTTGGGTATAGGAAATCCCAAAGAATCTATCAAAAACTTCTGAAACTAATCAGTTTAGCAAGGTCACAGGTTGCAAGGTCAATGCACAAAAGTCAACTGTGACCCTACATATGCTATCAATTACCATGTGGAATTTGAGACTTTAAAAAATGACCTTTATAATAATTTGCAAAAATAAAGAATTTAGGTATAAGTCTAACAAAATATGTACAGGGTCTGTATGTGGAAAACTGTAAGACACTAATAAAAGAAATTGAGGAAGATCTAAATCAATGTAAAACATACAGTGTACCTTGGGTCTTTTTAATAATTTATATCTTTATTGATATTCTCTATTTATTATATCACGGTTGTCATACTTTGCTTTAATTCTTTACATGTGGCTTCCTTTAGTATCTGGACCATATTTAATCATAGCTCCTCTAACGTCTTTGTTTTCTTAGTCCAACACCTGTACTCTCTCAGAGACAGTTTCTACTGACTGCTTTTTCCTCCGAGTATGGTCACATTCCCTATTTCTCTGCATGTCTTAACAGTTTTTTTGTCTGAAAGCTGGACATTTTAGGTAGTATTTTCTAGCAACTTTGTATCTGAGTCCTCCCAGGATTGTTGTTATTGCTGTTTGTTTGGGTTTTGTTTAGTGACTTGCCTGTACTGATGCTGTGGTCATACTCTTCCCCTATAGTTGTGATGGTGTGTGGCCACTGATGTCTGTTCAGATTAAAAAAACAAATCTTGTTTTAATTTTTTTTTCCTATTTGAGTAAGTAAATTCTTTTATTTTCTACAATTGTAGTCATTGAATGTAAATATGCATAATTTATTTTTCAACACATATCTTAATTTTGAAATAATATCTCAATTTCTAATCATATTCAGGTAGGTATCCTGCATTTCTAGGGAACTCATATAAATTTTTTACATTTCTTTTTTTTTTTAAAGTCTTTTTCTAAAAGAGATAAACAATCCTTGCTTCGTTAAGGAGGTTTTTTTTTTTTTCAGTTCTTTCTTTTGGTTTGTTTCTTTGTTTGTGCTTTTTTTTTTAACACCTTTATTGGAGTATAACTGCTTTACAATGGTGTTTAGTTTCTGCTTTATAACAAAGTGAATCAGTTTTACATATACATATGTCCCCATATCTCTTCCCTCTTGCATCTCCCTCCCTCCCATGCTCCCTATCCCACCCTTCTAGGTGGTCACAAACCAGCGAGCTGATCTCCCTGTGCTATGCGGCTGCTTCCCACTAGCTATCTATTTTATGTTTGGTAGTGTATATATGTCCATGCCACTCTGGCACTTTGTCCCATCTTACCCTTCCCCCTCCCCGTATCCTCAAATCCATTCTCTAGTAGGTCTGCATCTTTATTTCCATCTTGCCCCCAGGTTCTTCATGACCATTTATTTTTGCGTTTTTTTTTCGTTTTTTTAGATTCCGTATATATGTGTTAGCATACAGTATTTGCTTTTCTCTTTCTGACCTACTTCACTCTGTATGACAGTCTCTAGGTCCATCCACCTCACTATAAATAACTCAGTTTCATTCCTTTTTATGGCTGAGTAATATTCCATTGTATATATGTGCCACCTCTTCTTTATCCATTCATCCGATGATGGACACTTAGGTTGCTTCCATGTCCTGGCTATTGTAAATAGAGCTGCAGTGAACATTTTGGTACATGACTCTTTTTGAATTATGGTTTTCTCAGGGTATATGCCCAGTAGTGGGATTGCTGGGTCATATGGTAGTTCTATTTTTAGTTTTTCAAGGAACGTCCATACTGTTATCCATAGTGGCTGTATCAATTTACATTCCCACCAACAGCGCAAGAGGGTTCCCTTTTCTCCACACCCTCTCCAGGATTTATTGTTTGTAGATTTTTTGATGATAGCCATTCTGACTGGTGTGAGATGATATCTCATTGTAGTTTTGATTTGCATTTCTCTAATGATTAATGATGTTGAGCATCCTTTCATGTGTTTATTGGCAATCTGTATATCTTCTTTGGAGAAATGTCTATTTAGGTCTTCTGCCCATTTTTGGATTGGGTTGTTTCTTCTTTTAATATTGAGCTGCATGAGCTGCTTGTAAGTTTTGGAGATTAATCCTTTGTCAGTTGCTTCATCTGCAAATACTTTCTCCCATTCTGAGGGTTGTCTTTTCGTCTTGTTTATGGTTTCCTTTGCTGTGCAAAAGCTTTGAAGTTTCATTAGGTTCCATTTGTTTATTTTTGTTTTTATTTCCATTTCTCTAGGAGGTGGGTCAAAAAGGATCTTGCTGTGATGTATTTCATAGAGTGTTCTGCCTATGTTTTCCTCTAAGAGTTTGATGGTGTCTGGCCTTACATTTAGGTCTTTAATCCATTTTGAGTTTATTTTTCTGTATGGTGTTGGGAGTGTTCTAATTTCATTCTTTTAGATGTAGCTGTCCACTTTTCCCAGCACCACTTATTGAAGAGGCTGTCTTTTCTCCACTGTATATTCTTGCCTCCTTTATCAAAGATAAGATGACCATATGTGCATGGGTTTATCTCTGGACTTTCTATCCTGTTCCACTGATCTATATTTCTGTTTTTGTGCCAGTACCATACTGTCTTCATTACTGTAGCTTTGTAGTATAGTCTGAAGTCAGGGAGCCTGATTCCTCTAGCTCCATTTTTCTTTCTCAAGATTGTTTTGGCTATTCGGGTTCTATTGTGTTTCCATACAAATTGTGAAATTTTTTGTTCTAGTTCTGTGAAAAATACCAGTGGTAGTTTTATAGGGATTGCATTGAATCTGTAGATTGCATTGGGTAGTAGAGTCATTTTCACAATGTTGATTCTTCCAGTCCAAGAACATGGTATATCTCTCCATCTGTTTGTATCATCTTTAATTTCTTTCATCAGGGTCTTATAGTTTTCTGCATACAGGTCTTTTGTCTCCTTAGGTAGGTTTGTTTTGTTTTGTTTTGCAGTACACAGGCCTCTCACCGTTGTGGCCTCTCCCGTTGCGGAGCACAGGCTCCACATGCGCAGGCTCAGCGGCCGTGGCTCATGGGCCCAGCCGCTCCATGGCATGTGGGATCTTCCCAGACCGGGGCATGAACCCATGTCCCCTGCATTGGCAGGCGAACTCTCAACCACTGCGCCACCAGGGAAGCCCTAGGTAGGTTTATTCATAGATATTTTATTTTTTTTGTTGCAATGGTAAATGGAAGTGTTTTCTTAATTTCCCCTTCTGATCTTTCATTGTTAGTGTATAGGAATGCAAGAGATTTCTGTGTATTAATTTTGTATCCTGCGACTTTATTAAATTCATTGATGAGCGCTAGTAGTTTTCTGGTGGAGTCTTTAGGATTTTCTATGTATAGTATTATGTCATCTGCAAACAGTGACAGCTTACTCCTTCTTTTCCAATTTGGATTCCTTTTATTTCTTTTTCTTCTCTGGTTGCCATGGCTAGGACTTCCAGAACTATGTTGAATAATAGTGGTGATAGTGGGCACCCTTGCCTTGTTCCTGATTTTAGAGGAAATGCTTTAAGTTTTTCACCATTGATAATAATGTTTGCTGTGGGTTTCTCATATATGGCCTTTATTATGTTGAGGTAGTTTCCCCCATGCTCACTTTCTGGAGAGTTTTTATCATAAATCAGTGTTGAATTTTGTCAAAAGCTTTTTCCACATCTATTGATATGATCATATGGTTTTTATTCTTCAGTTTGTTAATATGGTGTATCACATTGTTGATTTGTGTATATTGAAGAACCCTTGCATCCCTGGGATAAATCCCACTTGATCATGGTGAATGATCCTTTTCATGTGTTCCTGGATTTTGTTTGCTAGTATTCTGTTGAGGATTTTTGCATCTATGTTCATCAGTGATATTGACCTGTAATTTTCTTTTTTTGTGATATCTTTGTCGGGTTTTGGTGTTAGGGTGATGGTGGCCTTGTAGAATGAGTTTGCGAGTATTCCTCCCTCTGCAACTTTTTGGAGGTGTTTGAGGATGATAGGTGTTAGCTCTTCTCTAAATGTTTGATAAAATTCACCTGTGAAGTCACCTGGTCCTGGACTTTTGTTTGTTGGAAGATTTTTAATCTCAATTTCAGCACTTGTGATTGGTCTGTTCATATTTTCTATTTCTTCCTGATTCAGTCTTGGAAGGTTGTACCTGTCTAAGGATTTGTCCATTTCTTCCAGGTTGTCCATTTTATTGGCATATAGTTGCTTGTAGTAGTCTCTTATGATCCTTTGTATTTCTGCAGTGTCAGTTGTAACTTCCCCTTTTTCAGTTCTGATTTTATTGATTTGAGTTCTCTCCCTTTTTTCCTTGATGAGTCTAGCTAAAAGTTTATCAATTTTGTTTATCTCCTCAAAGAACCAGCTTTTAGTTTTATTGATCTTTGTTATTTTTTTTATTTCTATTTCATTTATTTCTGTGCTGATCTTTATGAATTCTTTCCTTCTGCAAATTTTGTATTTTGTTTGTTCTTCTTTCTCTGGTTGCTTTAGGTGTAAGGTTAGGTTGTTTATTTGAGATTTTTCTTTTTTCTTGAGGTAGGATTGTATTGCTATAAACTTACCTATTAGAACTGCTTTTGCTGCATCCCATAGGTTTTGGGTCGTCATGTTTTTGTTGTCATTTGTTTCTAGGTACTTTTTATTTCCTCTTTGATTTCTTCAGTGATTTTGTTATTTAGTAGCATATTGTTTAGCCTCCATGTGTTTGTGGGTTTTTTACAGTTTTTTTCTGTAATTGATTTCTAATCTCATAGTGTTGTGGTCAGAAAAGATGCTTGATATGATTTCAATTTTTTTAAATTTACTGAGGCTTGATTTGTGACCCAAGATGTGATCTGTCCTGGAGAATGTTCCGTGTGCTCTTGAGAAGAAAGTGTATTCTGCTGCTTTATGTAGTGTCCTTTCTTGTCTCTTGTGACAGTTTTTATTTTAAAATCTATTTTGTCTAATATGAGTATTGCTACTCCAGCTTTGTTTTGATTTCCATTCACATGTAATATCTTTTTCCCTCCCCTCACTTTCAGTCCGTATGTGTCCCTAGGTCTGAAGTGGGTCTCTTGTAGGCAACATATATACAGGTCTTGTTTTTGTATCCATTCATCCAGTCTGTCTCTTTTGGTTGGAGCATTTAATCCATTTACATTTAAGGTAATTATCAACATGTATCTTCCTGTAACCATTTTCTTAATTGTTTTGGGTTTATTTTTGTAGGTCTTTTTCTTCTCCTGTGGTTCCTGCCTAGAGAAGTTCTTTTAGCATTTTTTGCAAAGCTGGTCTGGTGGTGCCAAATTCTCTTAGCTTTTGCTTGACTGTAAAGCTCTTGATTTCTCCATCGAATCTGAATGAGATCCTTGCTGGGTAGGGTAATCTTGGTTGTAGGTTTTTCCCTTTCATCACTTTAAGTATATCTTGCCCCTCCCTTCTGGCCTGTAGAGTTTCTGCTGAAAGATCAGCTGATAACATTATGGGTATCCCCTTTTATGTGTTGCTTTTCCCTTGCTGCTTTTAATATTTTTCTGTTTAATTTTTGATAGTTTGATTAATATGTGCCTCAGCATATTTCCCCTGGGTTTATCCTGTATGGGACTCTCTGTGCTTCCTGGACTTGATTGACTATTTCCTTTCCCATGTTAGGGAAGTTTTCAACTATAATCTCTTCAAATATATTCTCAGACCCTTTCTTTTCCTCTTCTTCTGGGACCCCTATAATTCAAATGTTGGTGTGTTTAGTGTTGTCCCAGAGGTCTCTGAGACTGTCCTCAATTCTTTTCACTCTTTTTTCTTTATTCTGCTCCCTGGCAGTTATTTCCACCATTTTATCTTCCAGCTCGCATATCCATAACTGAGTAGCCTCAGTTATTCTGCTACTGATTCTTTCTAGTGTATTTTTTTTTTCTTTTTTTGCTGTACACGGGCCTCTCACTGCTGTGGCCTCTCCCGCCGCGGAGCACAGGCTCCGGACGCGCAGGCCCAGTGGCCATGGCTCACGGGCCCAGCCGCTCCGCGGCACGTGGGATCCTCCCAGACCGGGGCATGAACCTGCGTCCCCTGCATTGACAGGCGGACTCTCAACCACTGCGCCACCAGGGAAGCCCTCTAGTGTATTTTTAATTTCAGTTATTGTGTTGTTCATCACTGTTTATTTGTTCTTTATTATTTTTTTTGATGTGGACCATTTTTAAAGTCTTTATTGAATTTGTGACAATACTGCTTCTGTTTTGTGTTTTGGTTTTTTGGCTACAAGGCCTGTGGGATCTTAGCTCCCTGACCAGGGATCATACCCAGACCCCCTGCATTGGAAGGCAAAGTCTTAACCACTGGACCACCCGGAAAGTCCCTCTTCTTTTGTTCTTCTAGGTTCTTGTTAAAGGTTTCTTGTATTTTGTCCATTCTATTTCTGAGATTTTGGATCATCTTTACTATCATTACTCTGAATTATTTTTCAGATAGATTGCCTAATTCCTCTTCATTTATTTGATCCTATGGGTTTTTACCTTGCTACTTCAACTGCAATATATTAGGTGGGCCAAAAAGCACTTTTGGTTTTTTAAGTAAGAATAGAGACACATTTTTCATCTTCACCAAGAACTTTACTGAACATATTCACCCTTTTGTTCCACTGCCTTCTACCATTTTTCAGGCAACTTCATAATTCCATCTTCCCAAAACTTATCTTTTTGAGCAAAGAACTGTTCCAAGTACCTTTTACATTCTTCCAGGGAATTGAAATTTTTTCCATTAAGAGAATTTTGTAAAGACCAAAATAAATGGAAATCCGAAAGTGCAATATCTGGTGAATATGGCAGACGAATCAGAACTTCTCATCCAAGCTGTAACAGCTTTTGCCTGGTCATCAAAGAAACATGAGGTCTTGCGTTATCCTGATGGAAGATTATGCTAATTCTGGGAACTTTTCATCGAGTGCCACTATCAGTTGGTCTAAGTGGGAGGACAACTTGTTGCAATTAATCATTCGGTTTTCTGGAAGGAGCTCATAACAGAGGACTCCCTTTTAATCCCACCATATACACAACATCACCTTCTTTGGATGAAGACAGGCCTTTGGTGTGGTTGGTGGTGATTCATTTCTCTTGCCCCAGGATCTCTTCCATTCCACATTGTTGTACAGTATCCACTTTTCTTTGCCCATCACAATTTGTTTTAAAAATGGAACATTGTCTTTATGTTTTAGTAGAGAATCTTATGAAGAAATATGGTCAAGAGGGTTTTTTTCCCTTAACTTATGTGGAACCCAAACATCAAAGCAATTCACATAACCAAGCTGGTGGAAATGATATTCAGTGCCTGGTTGGATATTTTGAGTATGCCGGCTATCTCCCATGTGGTATAAAGTTGATTGTTCTCAATTATTGTTTCAATTTGATCGCTATCAACTTCAACTGGTCTACCCAAACATGGAGCATCATCCAGCGAGAAATCTCCAGCACGACACTTTGCAAACCACTTTTGACACGTTCAATCAGTCACAGCACCTTCTCCATACGCTGCACAAATCTTTTTGTGCATTTCAGTTGAGTTTTTACCTTTCTTGAAATAAAGCATAATATGCTGAAAATGTTGCTTTTTTTCATCTTCAATATTAAAATAGCTACACAAAAATTCACCAATTTTGATGTCTTTTTTTAAATGCACGCTGATATGACAGCTGTCGCATACAATCTAACAAAATTGTTTCAAATGAAGTTAAAGACAACTAAGTGCTGCTAGAGCCATCTTATGGAAAAAAAACTGAAAGAACCTTTTGGCCCACCCAATATTTCTCTGTCTTCTCATTTTGTCTAACTTACTGTATTTAAGGTCTCCTTTCCGCAGGCTGCAGGGTCATAGTTCCTTTTGCTTCTGGTATCTGCCCCCAGTGGGTGAAGTTGGTCCAGTGGCTTGTGTAGGCTTCCTGGTGGGAGGGACTGGTGCCTGTGTTCTGGTGGGTGGAACTGGATCTTTTCCCTCCGATGGGCAGGGCCACATCAGGTGATGTGTTTTGGGATGTCTGTGGGCTTAGTACAACTTCAGGCAGCCTGTCTACTGATGGGTGAGTTTGAAACATCTCCCTTGTCTGAAACACCTCCCTTGTCTTAAAGGAGAATGCATTATGATAAGAAAACAGATGAGCAAATGACTGATTGCAATATAGTAAGAAAGTTCTTGAAGTCTTCATTTTCCCTTTGAAGGTCACTGCTGGGGTAGCAGGGGAGAGAGGCAATAGTTTAAGTAGGGTCCATGTGATTCTGAATTAAAACTGTAAAGTCGTATGTGGATTAGACTTCCATTGCTGCAGTACTTAGACTATTTGAGTAACTCTTCAGAAGTCAGAATAAAGACAAAATTGAGCTGGAGCATGGTGAATCTATATTCCTGACTATTGAGATTTGCTAGAAAACTGCTGTACTTGTGCTAGAAAAAAAGACGTGTAAGCCACAGTAATGATCATACTATTCAGTATTCATCTGTATAAGGATAATTGATTTACTAAAATCTGATTAGATTAATGCTATTATTATGATCTGGAAATTATTTTCATTTTTTAAAAAAAAGCCCAAAGTCAGTGCCATAGACAGAGACTGAGGGTGTATATTCCATCGGTACCACTGGGGCTTGGTCCACTCATAGTGTAGAGGACTATGAAAGAACATTATCTTACTTAGTGTGAGGAGTATTTCTCTGAGTTACCAGTTAATGCAGTAAACTCTGTTTTCATTGATGAGAACATTGGAATTTCTTTCACTATAGAAAGTTCCTTTTCTTTTTCCATGAAGTTTATGTTTTTCATTAGGAAATCAAATATTAATTATACAAAGACAGGGAAAAAGAACAGTGAAAAGGATAAATATCTATTTTTTTATCATCCAAAATAATCACTGTTAATAACTATATGTATTCTTACATTTCTTTTCTATACGTATTTATGTATTTTTTGCTTTATAGGTTTGACATTGTCCAGATTGTAGTACCCAAAAATATATTTTTTACTATTGTTTTAACATATATAATAGCAAATACAAAATAGGCATATCATGCGTTTCGTATCTCCTGTTACTAAATCACTTAGCAGAAGGGGAAGGGGAGGGGAAAAAACAACTACAATGAATTCTATACTTGTGATGTATATCTTTAATTCATTTAATTAACATAAAACCATGTATGGAAAATGTTCTCTTGACTTTAAAGAAATGAAATCTTAGAGAAGGACTTGCCTGAGTTTGTAGAATAACTTTATAAAGGTGTATTTGAGATTTGAACCCAAGACTATAGAACTCCTAAAAATGTTCTTAGACTTCTCTACAGAAGCAAGAGAGAGATAAAAAATGGAGGAACCATCATGGGAGCTGTAGAATGATTGGCAGAAAGGTGACGGGATAATGAGGTAATAGGTTCATTTCCAAAGAGCAAAAGTTTCTTCAATTTAACCTTCCTGATCTAAAATTTGAGAAAATGCAATTGAACAAAGGGAGAAATGGCAGGAAGAAGAAATGGGTTAAATTCTATTTCCATTAAATTTTTAATTTTTAAATATTTTTTAGCTAAGCAATCCTATGGCTACTTGAGTAACATTTTTACACTATATTTGGAACCTTGTTGTTTTAACAAGTGCTATCCATTTGCCATATTATTTAAAAGAAAAGCTTCTTTTAAATTAGTTATTTAGTCTTTGTTTCTAAAATATCTGTCATCTTACAGGCCTGTGAAGAGTTATGTCTCCTGTCTGTAAAGGATAGGCTGACTCTGCTTACGTAAAGTCATCAGAGGTGGTTTAAAGATTGGGTTTTATTGTTGGATGGTCTAGATGCTAGTTTGTGACTCTGAGTTGCTAATGAGCTATTTTTCTCAAAACATCATTGAAAGATCAATCAGTTCACTTATGTTTATCTTAAGGTTTTCAGAGAAAAATGAGGTGAAGACCAATGCATCTCTTCTAGGGAGATCCTCACCTTGAATTTCTGTATACAGAATAGCCTTGAATAATCCAACCTCAAATCAAAATCACCACATATGAATATCCAAAAACCCAATGAAAACTCTTGTTTTTCCCCACAATCATCTGCCTAACATTTTTTGCTTTTTTTATCCCAACAATCCCATATCTGCAAGGAAAACTGTGATAATCCCCATGAAAGAAATCAAAGAAGATATTTATCTCTTTCTTCTCTTACTTCCATCTATCCAACCACTTACAAAATTCCATCAATTTTTTTTCAACTTCATTCTGTTTTATTCTTTGCTCTTCATTACATGGAGTCATACCCAGATCATTACTCCCTTTAAATTTCTTTTGTTTGTTTTATTATGGCAACTGCATCCTAACTGGCTTTCCAGGCTTCAAATTTCCCTCTGTTTTCATCATACACAATGATGCCCAGGTAGTCTCCTTTGGTCACCACTTTGATCATATTGTCCATCTGCTGAATGTTCTGTGATGCTTCTAGTATCACCAACCTGTAAAGTCCCAGGTGTAGAGTCTTGTCTCATTTAATACCTGTGACACTGTCTGGTACCTAGCAGAACATGAAGATTTATTTAGTGAATAAAGAGTGAATGTTCACTAAATGAATGGAGCTAGGGGGTGGGGAACTAGTATAACTATATGGATTTTTTCTGTTGTCTCAACATTTCAGGGCAGACCCCAAAGCAAACAAAAATATCTCCACATGCTAAAGAGAACACCCAGCTGCAACTGGTTACCATACCTCTAGGACAGTGTATCTCAGCTGGGGTGATTTTGCCCCCAAAGACTATTTGGCAATGTTTAGAGACATATTTGATTGTCATACCTCAAGGGGAAGGGAAGCTTCTGGCATCTAGTGAGTAGGGAGCAGAGGCACTGTTAAATATCCTACACTGTACAGCTCTGCCTCCTCAAACAAAAGAAAAAAGATCTTATCCAGAGTGTTAATAATGCTATGGGTGAGAAACCACCTCTAGGATTTAAGAAGATCATTTAAATTTTCTCACTCACTGTTCAACCTATATAGTCAAAACCGAGAAAATGAAGAAAAAATTTGTAAGAGTCGGGAGTAATAGCTTTAGGGGTGAAGTATTTTTGTTTTTCTCTTCTCCTTTACCTTCAAATCAAGTGAAGGAGGCTCCAAGAAAATCTCTTATGGTTTTTGGAGGAGGTTGCAAGCTGGGAAAATGGCATCTCACACCCGAGCTGGGTGTTTGCTGAGCTACAGAGAGTAATCTACTTGCTTTATCTAAGACAGGAGCAGAATGAGGAAGGCAGTTCTTAGAAGTGCTTGACATGCATTCTGAGAGTTTGAGAGTGTACGTGAATAAAGAGACTGGTTCTTGGCTCCTGCCTGGAGAATTCTCAAGTTGGGAGAGTGAGTGGAGTGGTCTGTGACAGCAGGCCATGGGAGGAGGGCAGTGAGAAGCAGATGGAATCTTCAGGTTTTGGTTTGACAAGAAGACATGAGTTTTATACTTTAAAAGGTATCTGGACTCAAGATAGTTTGATGGAACTGTGCCCGTGAGGACAGCCTGCTTGGGCAAGGAATCTCCAGCAGTCTGAAGCTCTAGAGTATCTGCTGGAGGCAAGAGATGAACAGTGGGGTGTTGCAAGAGGTCAGGTGGTTATTGTTTTGCTTGCTTGAGGAAATTGGATGGTAGGAAGGTCACTGCAGGGCCTATGAAAGAGCTGGGAATATACCCTGCAAGAAAGCAGGTGTTTGGGCATCTGCCACACTGAGGGAACAAACGGTCAGATTACAACAGCACTTTATGCTTGTTTCCCACCCCCATACCCCCATCCCGAGTCCTAATATAGTGGAGGAGGAAGAGGACCAAATAGCATCCCAGAGGAAAAGGAGGGGCAAATAAAAGAAGTAGGAAAGAAAAAGTCCAAGAACAAGGAAGAGTAAAAGCCTGTCTTTCCGTAGAGGTTTCTAAGCCTGGGTGATGTGAGGAGAGACTGAATTGGGTATGAAATTGCAGTTTTGGTTTAGACTAGACTAGGCTATGTAATATCTGAAAGTGAATTCTCAGTTGCCAAAGTGTGATTTTTTTTTTTCTCGTAAATGAAAGTGACCAGAAAGCTAAAGGAATCACTCAAGGTGTTGTCTAGGACCAGAAAAGAGATCTACTCCAGCATGTTTGAAGGAACTAGTTGGGGGAAAAAGTGTTCCTGTCTTGTTTTCCATAGAGTTCAGCCTGATTAAAAATCAGTTATGTTAGCCTTTATTGCATGCTTTATATGGGTCAGTATCATGTTTGTTAAATGTTTACATGTGCTGAAGCATTTAACAATTCCAATAGTCCCCCAAGATAAGAAGATTTTAAAATGAAGAGGAAAAGTTCTGTAAAGGTTAAATAATGTATCATGATGAAATAAGGGTAAATCCTTTCTAGTTTCTGTTTTGAATGTCTTCTCTAATAGCTAATAATTTAAGAACTAAAATTTTTATTTCTGGGAGTTTTGAACAACCAAGAATGGAATTTTAGCCATATTAATAAAAATTCCATCTTATAGAGAAATTAACAGGATAATTTAAGCCTAAGGACAGTCAAGTTTGTTCTGCTTTGACTCATAGCCACACGTTTTGTCATGAGCTCTTAAGATTATGCGCTATTCTGACAGGTTAAGAAGTTCTTACCTTACATATTGATATTGCTATCAGCCAAAGCATCCTATCCTTTAGTACTAGAGCTGTCTCCATTCTGAATTATTAAATATGCTTACAACTGAGTGAGAAATGAGTTCGTCTGAGTTGCATTGAAAGCACCGTTTAAGGGTGGAAGAGCTCATTTAGGTGATGATCTGGTAAGTTAGCATACACTAGCTGGCGCCCCTTCTCCACTCTCACTTATAAGTGTGTGCATATATGTGTGGCCAGAGAGGTGCTAAAATGCAGCATCAAATAATTAATTTTTATTACATCTTGCTGTTTGTTTTCACAGTTTTGATCTTAAAACTCCCAGAGAGTTCTGATTCCAGGGGTGAAATGATACCATTTTGCTACCTTATTTGTCTTTTACAAATCATACTAAAATGATCATTAAATAAGCATGTACATATCTAAGGATGTAGTAAGATAGAAGTCAACACTCATTATGATGGAATCTGAAGTCTAAACTGGGCTTCTTTGAAAGCATTAACGAGGATACCATTATTTATAACTGTTCATCTCCTTGGGAAAAATGAATACCTATAAAGTATGCAAACCTCTGTTTGCATTCTTAAATGGAGCTTCATCAGGCCTCAGTACTGTTTCTCTTGTGGATTTTATCTTTGCTCTGCACTGAGCATCTTGAGTATTAGACTTCCTGAAATTGCAAGACTGACTCCATTTTGAGTGTAAGATTTACCACCCTGCTGATGAGGAAAAAAATCTTTTCATGCCCATTGCCTTCCTCCCTCCATGAATTTTGTCTCATCCATTTACTACTTCATTTACTCATGAACTTATTCATTTGTTTATTCCCTCACATCCATTCTGGAATTCAATCATTCATTCAATGAACCTTTATTGAATGTGTTTAATGAATATGTGACTATAAAGGGAGAAACTTGCACAGGACTATTCAGTTCATTTTACAAAACTATCACTAAGGATTAATGCCTCTTGGTGTCAAGTTTGACATTCCTCTGACTTCTTTACTTACAATTCTCTTTTTGATCCCTTACTCCTAGATTAGTGAAAAGCAACACCATCTCGCGAGCTGTTCACACTGACTCTGGGCATCACCTCGATCTCTCCACTTCTAGTCAATTACCAAATTTCATTGATTCTGCAAATTAGTATCTTGAGAATCCAGATCCTTGTCTCTCACCTCATTGCTCCTGCCTTGGTCCAGACCACCCTCTCCTATTATATGTGTTCTTGTAAGAACTTATTAAATGAACTTC
Source organism: Orcinus orca (assembly GCF_937001465.1). Taxonomy (NCBI): domain Eukaryota; kingdom Metazoa; phylum Chordata; class Mammalia; order Artiodactyla; family Delphinidae; genus Orcinus; species Orcinus orca. Next base: position 49,049,135 of record NC_064564.1, on the reverse strand, counting down.
TTGACACTAGTCTTGCCTACTTCTCATCTACTTTCCAAAGAGTGATATTTAGAAAGTAAAAATTTGGTAATGTTAATTCCCACTGAACAATGTTTCAGTGGCTTTGTATTGTCCTGATTATAAAGGCCTAAATCCACAGCAAACAAGTAAGTCCCTTCACAACATGGCTCTGCTTTCCCTACAACATCGTAACTCGACACTTGCATCATACGTTGTGCTAATGGGCATAGAGAGAGACTTCTTGTAAAGCAAAAAGACCATTCTTTCATTCTGTTACTCCTTCTGTCTTGAACATTCCCTTTGTTTCCTCATAACACCCCTCCCTTCTTTTTGTTTTTGCCTGATTAGTTCTCAATCATCTTTAAGTTTTCGACTCAGTTTTATTACTTTCCACTTGAATTGAGTTGGGTCTCTGGTTACCTGCTCCCTGTAGCTCTGTACTTCCTGTGACTTACCATTTACCACACTCCACACTCTGGACTCTCAGCTCTGGGAGACAGAGGCTGTGTCTACACTTCTTTCCACTGAATTCCCAGAGTTTGACACATAGTAGGTGCTAAATAATACTTGTTAATTTAATGAATTTCTCTGAACCTAGTACTTTTTTATATTTCAAGCCTAGTTTAAAGAATTTTAGATATTGATAGATAAATGTATACACAGATCTTCCTCAGCTTAAGATGGGATTATGTCCAATAAACCCATCCTAAGTTGAAAATATGCACCTAACCTACTGAACATCAGAGCTTAGCCTAGCCTACCTTAAACGTGCTCAAAACACTTATAGTAGCCAATAAATAGTTGGACAAAATTGTCTAATACAAAATGTGATTTATAATAGTGTTGAATATTTCATGTGATTTCTTGAATACGCTACTGAAAATGAAAAACAGAATGGTTGTATGGGTACAGAATGGTTGCAAGTGTATCAGTTGTTGACATCCATGATCAAGTGGCTGATTGGGAGCTGCCCAGAGGGTATCACTGCATATCACTAGCCTGGAAAAAGATCAAAATTCAAAATTTGAGGTATGATTTCTACTGAATGCATATCAAATTTGTACCATTGTAAAGTCAAAAAACCCTAAGTTGAACCACTGTAAGTTGGGGAATGTCTATACACACCTATACACCTTTTCCTTTCCCTTGGTTATTGCATTTTATGTACCCTACTCAGGGAAGAGTGCTATACAAGCCTAAGGACTGGATTGGAGAATAATTCTTTACTTCATCAGGCTGTTAATCCTACATGCCTGTGCTGATAAACCCCAGAAAATCTGGATAATCCTATATAGTGTTCAGAGAGAGCTGGAAGCAGCTATAAATACATATCATACTGTCAAAAACCATTATCATTTAGACAACTTTGCAGTTCCTTCCAAGTTATATGAGGTTATTCTTGCCTCATAATGTCTTTCCAAGCCTTTTCCCACTTATTTCCTGTTATTCCCTTCACTTTCTATGTTCCTCCTTGGTCTACCAACCCTCTCCCATTTGTCCCTTTCCTTCTTCCTTTTTATTAATTTTTGACACTTTTCCATTCTACCTCAATTTTGCATCTAGGAATTCTGTCATTCCCTCTGACATTGCTCTTCCTTCCTTTTCTCTCCTGTCCTTCCTTCATTGCATTTGTTTTTTCCTTTGGTGATACTTCTGTGTCTTTCTTGTTTCTCTTCTTTTACATGCTCTTTCGTCTTCTACCCTCTGCTCCTAGTCGGGTAGTGTGAGTACCTGACGTGTGTGTGTGTGTGTGTGTGTGTGTGTGTGTAGGGGGAGTTGCCTGATGGCCACAGTAAACCCCAGTGTTCTCCAATGCAGCCCCATTTATTCTAGATTCGTATCCATATGACTCACAGGCAGGGAAAGTAGTTGAAATTCCATAGATAAGCAAATAATTCTTGGCAGTTTCAAAATGAAAGCAACTGCACTGCCAAAAGGCTCTGTTTACCACACAAAACAAATGTTGTTACTATTTCAATTCCAAAAAAGCTTCTTAAAAGCATCCTTTCACGAGAACATTGTTCTAGCCTTTATGTCTAATTAGATGTAAAGAAAATCTTTTGTTATTTTTGTTACACAATTTAGGCTTGGCTAATAACCAGAGATAAATAATGGTTTACCCCTGCTGGGTTCTGTAGCAACACCCTTCTGAATAAAATAAGTGCACATGTGCAGTACAAATCCTGTGAAAGGCCTTTCTTTTCTACGCTTATTTTTCTTTCATCCTCATCCTGATTCCTTTCACCTAAGAATAATCCTCTTTTATTTTTTCTTGAGGAGCTGTGCAGCATGATTTCCATAGATATTTTGGGGAAAATAGCCTAGTTTTTTTCCCTTCATTTCCCCATTTTGTATGTTTTCAACTAATACATAGCCAGAGTCTATTGACTTCTTTAGTTGTAACTAAGCTATTCTATTGAGATAGGGTGATTAAAAAGACATCAGAATAGAGAGGTGATTGGCCCATGCTGTACTGGCAAGGTACACTACACTAGGGCGTTTTTTTCCCCTCCATATACACAATCTTTCTTTTTCTCCTCCAGAAACCGAGATTCCTTTATTCAGTATGTTGTTTGTTCTTTTTGCTTACACAGTTTTGACTTTGTTTTTTACACAAGAAACACATTGTCTGCTCTGAACACAGCGCATAGCTTTGATTTTCTACCTATTTGTGTTTGCTGCTGCTCTGATATTCAAGTACAGATAGGAGGGCTAATGTATGGCAACCACCCAGAACCCTGGAATAGGTGCCACCTGGAGCTAAGGCGAAGAGTACATCCTAGCACACAGCTGAAGTCGGGAGATTTGGGCTTTCGTTTCTGACTTGACCCCAGACTTCCATTTGGACTTGAGCAAATCTCTTGACTAATCTGCATCTTTAAATTCGTCTTTACCTTTGCATTCTCATTATGGAATCAAACGAGGTGCCATTCCTGACATTTTTGAATAAAAAACTTGAATGTTATTTTAACATAAGTTGTTTTGTGCTGCTGAAAGGGTTAAATTGTACATATTATTTGACCTTCTGTCAATTGCAAAATAAGTTGGTTTCTACTTTCCTTTGGAGAAAAAAGTGACCTATCAATGTGTGTGCCATGCTCCATGCTAGACCCTGATCACTGTTTAGGCATTGTCCTCTCAGAGTAATAACTGGAAGTAGGTTCTATTGTGTCTATGCTCCAGATGAAGAAACTGGGGCTCAAATTTTGGAATTGATTCATGAATTCACATCAAGTGAATGGCAGAAGTAGGACTGAACCCCAGGGTTGCTGGACTACAAAGTCTATGCTTTTTCCATTACCAACATGTGTACAGACAGTCCATGACTTAACAATGGTTTGGCTTAGGATTTTTCAACTTCATGGTGGTGCGAAAGCAATATGCATTCAGTAAAAAGCTGTTCTTGGAATTTGGAATTTCGATCTTTTCTGGCCTAGTGGGTACGCAGTATGATATCTCCCTTGTTGCTGGGCGGAGGCAGTGGGCCACAGCTCCCAGCTGGCCACACGATCATGAGGGTAAACAACTGATTCATTTAACAACCATTCTGTACCTATACAACCATCTGTTTTTCACTTTCAGTACAGTATTCAATAAATTACATGAGATAGTCAACTCTTTATTACAAAATAGGCTTTGTGTTAGATGATTTTGCCTAACTCTAGGCTAATGCAAGTGTTCTGAGCAAAATTAAGGTAGGCTAAGCTAAGCTATGATATTCGGTAATTGGTGTATTAAAAACTTTTTCAACTTAGGCTATTTTCAACCTACACTGGGTTTTTGGAGATGTAACTCCATCACAAATCAAGGAAGATCTGTATACTCTATTGTGAATAATTTCTTATTCACCTGCTAATTCTTTTTCCCCTATATTTTAGCTGCTGCTCTTAATAGGATTAATCCATCAAAAGAGGATTTTTCGGGCTTCCCTGGTGGCGCAGTGGTTGAGAGTCTGCCTGCTGATGCAGGGGACGCGGGTTCGTGTCCCGGTCCGGGAAGATCCCACATGCCGCAGAGCGGCTGGGCCTGTGAGCCATGGCCGCTGAGCCTGCGCATCCGGAGCCTGTACTCCGCAATGGGAGAGGCCACAACAGTTAGAGGCCCGCATACCGCAAAAAAAAAAAAAAAAAGAGGATTTTTCCTTAGTGCACGAGCAAGGTGCCCTTCAATTAGGAGAAATAGTAAAGACAATACTAGATCAATCATGTTAATTTCCTATTTCCTAATTATAGTTTCCTAATTATAATTATATCTTATAGTTATATATTCAGGTAAATGTTTGTTTATGAATGTTTATTCAGATAAATATTGCCTGAATGTGCTTGGCGGTATTTACCCAAAGAAATGCCATCAATAGCCATGGCAATTTACTTGTTTAAGTAAATAATGATTTAAATAATTTAATCGAAATTGGATCATTTAAATCTACTTTAATTGAATCCTTTTATAAACACATATTTGCAGTACTGTGCCAGGTAGAGGCAGAAATGAGTATAAATCTAACATTGTTTAGAGTGTGCTAGGTAAAGTCAGAAATAATGTGCAAATTAGAGGGCATAACAAAGTCTCTGAAAGCTAGTTATCATTGTTATGCATATTTTTCAGGTTTGGTGAGTTAGCTGCACTCAAGCCTGTGAGTAGAATTATGTCTTTTTAAAAATGATAAACTTAAATTCTTCCAAATAAATCTTTTAATGTGATTTTCTTGTCTTTCTTTAGGGTATCACCAAGGGCAGCAATGACAATTCCAAACCCTGCATGATTTGTGGGACCAGGATTTTTGTAGTACTTACTATCTGGCTTTTAACTGACTCTAGAGGAAGTGTGAGAGTGGCTTGCCAATAATAATAAAAGGAGATGTAGCCATCAGCAATAGTAGAAGTTGTAAGAGTAGTAGTTAGTGGCTGTTCTAATAGTGGAAGATAGCAGCAGGAGTGGCTGCCCAATGCCCCTTTTCTTGGTGCTAGCCTCCTACATAGGAGTGGATCTTTAGTGGTGGTGTCTGTGGATTCCTGTTCTTGGCTCATGGATGCAGGAGTACTAAATATCCTGAACCATGTTGGAGCAATAAGATGCTATCTCCTTGAATCTGAATCTTGGAATGAAGACCTAGAGCACATTTCAGGTTGTGTGCCATTAATGCTGATGACACTAGACCCCTGCAGCTGTGGCCCCTGGGTGGCCCTAATTGCTGTGTATCTAAAGCATTGATTTTCGAATTCTTCCACCAAGTGTCCTTCAAATACTCTACCCTGCTCTCCCCTTTTTTAATTAATCTAGTTATTTTATTGACTTGCAACCAAAAACATTTTAACTACTACAATAATAGTGTTATAATTATTATAACAATAGTGTTATATTGAGCTTTTAGTACAAGCAAGCATTGGTTTACTTCATACTCTGTATCACATAATCTACACAATAACCTTATAGAATAGATACTATTATTATTTCTATTGTAAGATTATTATAAGGCTGACAGAAGTTAAGTAATTTAAAATTACACTCATGGGCTTCCCTGGTGGCACAGTGGTTAAGAATCTGCCTGCCAATGCAGGGGACACGGGTTCAAGCCCTGGTCCGGGAAGATCCCATATGCCGCAGAGCGACTAAGCCCGTGCACCACAACTACTGAGCCCACGAGCCACAATTACTGAAGCCTGTGTGCCTAGAGCCCATGCTCCACAACAAGAGAAGCCACCACAGTGAGAGGCCCACACACCGCAACAAAGAGTAGCCCCTGCTCGCTGCAACTAGAGAAAGCCCACGCGCAGCAACAAAGACCCAATGAAGCCAAAAATAAATAAAATTAAATTTAAAAAATTTTTTAATTACACTCATAGTAAGAGTTAGGCTGAACCCAGTTTTCTGATTCTACGCCGATGATCTTAGCATATGTGCTGTGCTCAGTTAGGGCAGCTTCTGCTAGCTAATTTATGGGAACAGTTGGTGTTAGAAATGGGAAGGAGAACATAAAGGAAGGGTGTTAGAGAAGAATGGGCAGGGGCATAGGAAAGATGTAACAAATTTTTTTAGAATGGTAGGAAACAAAGAATGGAGAATTCATATTAGCTCTTGGGAAGAATTTCTTGACCATATCGTTACTAAGCAGGGGAGTAAGTTACTGAGGGGATAGTAAAATTAAAAGCTCTAATAAAATATTAAATAACTATTCATATGGAGCAGTTTATGTAGGCTTTAATGTGAAGGCAGGGAATTGGAACTGAATTCAGCCTTGAAAAATGTTGTGGACTCCTACCAGTGTAAAAAATTTAGTAGCTAATAAAAAGATTTTTTTATCCCCATAAGGAGAGGCACAGCTTATAATATTACAAATATCAAAATTATTTACTTTAAGCATGAATGATCAGAAGTAGTAGCTGATTCTAAAGACAGGGATTAAATGGAATTTTAAATTCTTTTGTACATATATAGATTAACATGGAATCATACTGATTATTACTATTTGAGAAATCATGGAAACACCCTCAAGACTGGAGATGAGTAAATTATTTTCCAATTTTTCACATAGAATAGACTGTGGTAATCCCCAGGGCCAAGCATAGAGTCACTAACAAAAATCAAGCCTCCTTATTCACATATCCAGTTTGGAGACTTGCTAAGTTTTTAGCAGGAGAAGATCAGTGATATTGAATATCATGGTCATAGATAGTAATAAAAGAATCAAATAGGAAAATATGACCGATATTCTTAAAAACACTTGAAATTGTCAGCTATTACAAGAGTATTATTGTTATTCAATTTGGAGGGAAATCTTTAATACTGATTACCATGACCAAATAAATTTCCCCATAAAGTCTTATTGTTCTCATCTCTGGTCCAAAAAAGTCATCAAGTGATTGGAAATGCTACTTTAATATATATTAAATATTCGTGTATACGTGATTTTTCTCTCTTGACTCTGTTCTTTATTTTTAACCTGAACTTTGTAAACGGAAGTATAATATACATAAAGATGAGTGCCCCACACATAAATATGTACCTTAACAATTTTCATAAAATTAACTGATCCCTGTAGCCAGCGCCCAGATCAAAAAAGAGAACATTGCCAAAACTTCAGAAGGCCTCTCATGTTGCGCTTTTCTTATTACCATATGCCCCTAAGAGGTATCCTGATTTCTAACACCTTAAGCAAGTCTTGCCTATTTCTCAGATTTATATTCATGGAATCATATAGTCAGTATTCTTTTACGCATGGCTTATTTTTCTCAGCAGTATGTTTGTGAGATTCATCCATGTTGTTGCATGTAACAGTAGTTTGCTCATCCTCGTTGCTGTCTACAGTGCTTGAATGCATGAACATTGCCATAAAATATTTTAAACCCATTCTGCTGCTGGTAGACATTTGCCTTTTTTCAGTTATTATATTCTTCAGTTTTGACTGATTCTTTTTGATGTTTTCTGTTTCCTTGTTAAAATTTGCACTGTTTTCATCTATTTTTTCCTAATTCAGTTAGCATTCTTATTACTAATGCTTTGAATTCTTTATCTGGTAAATTGTTTACTTCTGTTTCATTTTTAATTTCTTCAGAATTTTTCTCTTCCTCTTTCAATTGAGACCAGTTCCCTCTGTCTTTTCATGTTGCTTAACTTTGTCTCTAGGAATTGAGGTGAAACAGTTACCTACTGCAGCCTTGAAGGGGTATCCTTATGTGTGAGTGTCTCTATATATAGTCTGTCTGTACCCAGTGCTTTCGGTGGGAGATTTGGATTTGATGTGAACAGAAGTCATGTCTTTCCTCAGGGTGTGCTGTTAGCCTTCACCTTAGTATAAGGTGGGGCTGGAGATGGAGGAACTAGGGCCAGAGCCAGCTGTGAGATGGGGCCTCCCTTTTGCTCAGTGGCCATCACTTCCCTATCAGGGGCAGGGTCAGATCCCAAGTTGATGGAGCAGTAGCTTTGAGGGTCAGGCAAGCTGGGTCTGTTCCTTGTAAGTGTGGTCTCCCTTCTCCCAGCACCAGCACTCTTGTCCCAGAGGGGAGCAGTACTGGAGCAAGAGGGAGCCATGCAGGTTCTCAGCTCATGAGAGGACGTGGGCAGCCTCAGGCCAGCCACAGACAGAGGTCTGGGTTGCTTCCAATGTGTCACCTGTGCAAGCACCAGCAATAGCAGCCCCTCCTGCATCTGAGTCTCCATTTCCCTCACAGCCAATCACTCCCCCAGCCACTGCCACCCCCGTCCTGTTGTGGATTCGTGCTGCCAGGCAGGCAAGGCCTGCATGGGCTCTTGGTATGTATCAGGGCAGGCTGTGGAGGTCCAACCAGCATCAGATATTGGGTCGAATGCTGATGTGCCACCTGTGTAAGCACCAGCAATGGCTGTCCCTGCTGTGCTCAGATGCCACCCTGGGTCCGAGTCGCCCCTGCGTCCCATGGCCAAGGTCTCTCCCTAGTCATGGAAGCTCTCACTCCAGTGTGGACCTGTGAGGTGAAGTAAGCGGGGCTGGAGCATTTGCTTAGTTTAGACTGGGCACGTGCCAGGGAAGTCATGGGAAACCAGGCAGGCACTGGAGTCATCCTCAATCCACCCTCTCTGCCTTGCCTCAGGAGCAAGGCAGCATTCACGCACTCTTCACACGTAGGCTTCCCACAGCCCTCCTGTTAGTCCTAGCAGCCCTCCAAGCAACCAAGGGGGCTTGCCTTCCCTGTGTTGGATGCCAGGACTGGGGTGCCCAATGTGTGGCTTGCACCGCTTACTCCCCAGGGCAGATCTCCCTGTTCCTCTCAGTCCCCTCCCAGAAGCACAGGTCCCAACCTGATCACTTCTTTTCCCTTCCTATCTGATTCCATATCAATCTTCTTTACAGTCTTGGTTGTATAGGAGTCTTTCAGTTTCCAGATAGTTTTCCGTGAGAAATGTTCCATATGTAGATGTATTTTTGATGTGTTTGTGGAAGGAGGTGAATTCCACGTCCTCCTACTCCATCATCTTGATCAGTCCCCAGCTGCACATGTGTTTTTAATCTAAGAATTTTATAGTTTTAGCTCTTCCATTTAGATCTTTGATCCATTTTGAGCTAATTTTTGTATACAGTGTGAAGTAGGGTTCCAACTTCATTCTTTTGCCTGTGGATATCCAGTTGTTTCAGCCCATTTATTCAACAGACCACTCTTTCCCAGTGAATCGTCTTGGCACACTTGTTAAAAATCAATTGGCTATGAATATTTGAGTGTTTCATGGTTATTTTTATTTTCCCTTATAAATAATCATACTTAGCACTATACTGTATGCTTATTGCCATTTAGAGATATTCTTTTGTGAAGTCTTTTGCACATTTCTGCCATTGCCTTAACTGATTTATAGGAATTCTATATATTTTTATATTAATCTTTTGTTGGTATATGTCTTACAAATACTCTCTCCTACTTTGTAGCATGATTTTAACTCTCTTAAAGGTGTCTCATTAAATCTTCAAATTTTTAATATAGTCCAGTTTATCATTTTTCTTCACAGTTAGTGCTTTGTGTCCTTATTAAGTAATTTTAGCATATGCAAGTTCTTGAAAGTATTTTTCTAAAATCTTTATTGTTTTATGTTTTACAGTTAGGTTTATGATCCACCTGGAATTGATAGTTGTGTATAGTGTGAGAGTAAATTTAGTTTTCAATATATACTGACCCAGATGATTTACTAAAAAACCATCTTCTCTCCACTGAACTGTAGCATCACCTATGTTATAGACAAGAGTACCATATTTATGTGGGTATGTGTCTATACTATCTCTTCTAGCTCATGTGTCTGTTTATCTTTCTATTCTGTTCCACTGGTATTTTTAAAACTGCATTTAGCAACAGCATACTATTTAACCTGCTATCACTTTATAATAAGCCTTGATATTTGGATAAATCTTACAGATTTTTTTGTTTTTCAACACCATGTCAGCTATTCTTGGCCTTTTATTTTCCATGTAAGTTTTAGAATCAACTTGTCAGTGTCTTCAAAAAAATTTTTCAGGATTGGGATTGGGATTTCATTGGATCTACAAATTAATCTGAGGAGAATTGATATCTCTATAATATTGAGCCTTCTACTCCATGACCAGTCTATGTTTCTTTATTTATTTAGATTCAAAAATTTCTTCTCCATAATATTTTAGATTTTTCACTGAAGAGGTCTTCTGAATCTATCATTGGATCTATTCCTATGTATATGATTTATTTGATGCAATTGAAAATGATACCTTCCTGGTCTACCATTCTTCTTTATCATTGAGAAATGTCTTCCTTTATCTCATTTATTGCCTCAAATCTGTTTTTGATATTACTATAGCTATACAATCTTATGATTGGTTAATGTATATCCTTTTATTTTCAATTTTTTGTAATTTGTATATTTAAGGTGGTTTTCTTATAACTAGCATGTCATAAAGTTTGACATTTTTATCCAGTCTAATAATAATATACTTGTCCTTGATTATTTACTTACATGTGTGTTTATTGTTCCTACAATCTTAGTACTTATCTCTAGTTAGGCTACCTGTTTATGTTCCCTTTTTGTCTTTTCTTGCCTTCTTCTTTAGTATTTAAATATTTTTATCAGTCTGTTTTTCTCCTTGACTAATTTGTTAGCAATATTTTTGGTTTTGTTTTTTTCCTAATATTTTACTGGCTAACTTGGGGATTTCAATATTCGTCCTAGCTTAATGCAGTCTAATAAAAATGATTACTTTGACCACTTCCTTGATAATTTTAGGACCTTGACACATTTCACCTTCATTTACCGCCTGCTGCCCACAATTTGTGTTGTCAGGTGTTTTAATTATACTTATTAATTATATTGTGATACTTTTTTTGAGTTGATATATTTTGATTTATCCCATTTCCATTGCTTGTTACTTCTTCCTGAATTTACATGCTTCCTGCTGCGGGTTATTTTTCTTCTGCCTGAAGAACTCACTTTATCATTTCTCTTACTGCATGTCTGGTGAGGACATGTTTCTCATTTTTTTATTTGTTTATTTTGCCCTCATTTTGGCTTAGACAAAAGGATCAGATGATATTATAATTAATCCTTTATTCCCTTCTACTTTCCCTCTAGCTGTAGAAACAGCGTATCTGAGAGAAGTTTTGATTCTCCAGAAAAGATACATTTATCCAGTATCACATTCTCATGGTCACAGGCAGAAAGGGAATGAAAAAGACCAAATCATTAATATTTGGGTCTTTTCGTAGATTAAATCCTAGGAACTGAGAAATGTGGACCCACGGGTAACTTTCATCTGCCAGGTACCTTACTCCTCTGGTGTAACGGGATAAGAAAGACATTGGAAAGTGGTCAGGAGTGTTGCTTCAGTAAATTGACTCCACATGGAAACCTGAGGAATGGGGGGGAGGGATAAGTGGTCCTCTTCTGAGCTATTTTCCACATTCTTAGCTCTTGCTTCTCTTAACCCATTTGCCTGGAATATTAAGCCAGTGTAAGTTCTGCTTTCATTTGCATGAGGTGTCTCCCCTAATACTAACAATTATTCTTCTAAGGATTCTCCTTGAACTTCTGGTTATTGGTGTGAATTTTGCCTCTGTAAATCTCAAAAATGGGTTAGAACAGCATATTGATTAAATCATGTCATGACTTCACTATACTCAGGAATGAAAATTCACTTGCCCTTTAGTTATCATTGCAAAATTCCCAGGCATGTAGTCCAGAATAGGTCAACATAAGTTTTAAAATGAGTTTTTGACAACATTAAGTTATACTAATAATTCAAGGCCAACACTATAGAGGTGCCCCAAATTTTAATATAAATTCACTCTTACTTTTTTTTTTTTTTTTTTTTTTTTCCGGTACGCGGGCCTCTCACTGCTGTGGCCTCTCCCATTGCGGAGCACAGGCTCCGGACGCGCAGGCTCAGCGGCCATGGCTCACGGGCGCAGCCGCTCCGCGGCATGTGGGATCCTCCCGGACCGGGGCACGAACCCGCGTCCCCTGCATCGGCAGACGGACTCTCAACCACTGCGCCACCAGGGAAGCCCCACTCTTACTTTTTGAACTTTAATTTCTGTCTGGAAAATTTATAGTAAGTTGCAAGTTTAAGCCCTTTGAAGTTGGAGTCCAAGCCTTTAAAATTCCAAATCACATTGTCTTGAGATTTTGCATTAAAAGATGAAAGAAATTAAGCTATAAAATTCATTCTTGCCAGTTTATTATTTTACTTTGTCTCTGTAGGAGGGATTTTGGGACAGTGGATATGGTGTTCTCTACCTAGGCCTGGCACGAGCAGTGAACCTAGAGCCTTATTAGTACTCTGTGGCATTAGTAGAACTCAACTGCCTTTGCAGTCCTGGCCTCCTCCTCTGCAAATCACACTGAGAAAAAGATGTAGAAAAAAGTTGTTCTCCTAATTCTTAAAAAGCCTGTCTACACAAAGACTTTCTTTGCTATATAATTAAATCTGCCTCAGCTGTGCTGCTTATATAAAAACAGTACCTGTATATTTCAAGGTGAGTTGCTGAGGACCACACATTATGCCTTATTATCTTGAATTTTCTAAGCACCCCAACCCATTAAAACTAACTTCAGCAAACAAGTACTAGCCATAATTAGCTATGACGGCCAATCAATGTCAGAGTCCCATGTGGCCCAAGTTTACTGAAGTCTAAGTCCTTAAGCACTCTCCAAATACAATTCATGATCTTTTTTTCCCTAAACACCAAATCAGAGGACCAAAGGCTGAGATTTTAGGGGCTAATAAATTATGCCCATTTGTTCTTCACCAATATTTAATAAAATCTGATGGAAGTATCACAGTTAATTCTGTTTGGAGAATATGGTTTAGAAAATGACCATTAAATGTTATTTCCAGTCTCTTCCTTCCCCACCAACCATTCCTCATTCTTGCCTTATTGTCAGTCTACTTCTTGGAACAGTTTATCCCTAGGAAAATTTTGTTTTCTCCAAGTCATTGTTTTTTCTTAGTATTGGGCAGAGAGGGAAGAGACTTAATCCCCACTGCTTATGACCTATTAATAGATTATTGTTATAAAAACTGAAGCAATGGTCATCACTTGTGAACTTGGCAACTCACATCCTCTGGGGATGTATGAGTAAGGGAAGGGCAAGAGGCCAAGAGCATTACTTTAGGAAGTCCCACACAGAATATGAGAATAGAAGGACTGGTAGTTTGTTCTCATAAAGAAGTCAAGTGTTTGACTATTAACTCCAGAGATCTACCATTTTATCAAAAATCTTAAATTTATAAAGTATATCAGTACGTTATGAAAACGTTCATTATAGCTCATAGTTGCAGAACAAGTGTTGTTCATTTTTCTTGGGGAGAGATGGAAAGCTTCCTAACCTGTCGACATTTGTCTGTGAAAGTGGGGAAAACAACTGAACAAGATCAGGGGAAACTAGAATTGTTTAGTGTGGAGAATAGTAGGCTGGGAAAAAAAGTGTATAATGATGGCTATTTTCAAGAACCTTAAGAGCAATCAGATGAAAGAGGCACTTACCTTATTGTGTGTAACTAGAAAAGGCAGAATAAGGGCAACATGATAGAAGGTTCACGGAAGTAGATTTAAATTCACTAAAGAATATTTTTTTAATAGGAACTGGAAAAAAAAAGGAAAGGGCATGCTTGCAAAATACTCATCTTGTATCATTTGTATGTGGGCAGAGGCTGGGTAAATCAAGAAAGCTAGAGCAGAAGATATGGCATGGGGTGGGCAGTAGACCAGATCACTCAAGAGTCCTCTGACTTCTGGGCTTCCCTGGTGGCGCAGTGGTTGAGAGTCCGCCTGCCGATGCAGGGGACACGGGTTTGTGCCCCGGTCCGGGAAGATCCCACATGCCGCGGAGCGGCTGGACCCGTGAGCCATGGCCGCTGAGCCTGCGCGTCCGGAGCCTGTGCTCCGCAGCGGGAGAGGCCACTACAGTGAGAGGCCTGCGTATGGCAAAAAAAGAAAGAAAGAAAGAAAAAAAAGAGTCCTCTGACTTCTGATCATGTTAGGAGATTGTCATGGTAACAAGGACATTGCACAAGCACTGCAGCTTATCTGGTTTTCCATAGTTCCTTTATGTCTGCTCACTGGGACTAGTTTTGCTCCTGACCCTGAATGAAAATTTGGGCAGACAGTAAGATTTCTCTCTTCACTTTAAGGAAATACAAAGGTGTGCAGTAATTTTAAGTTGCAGAAAAGAATTCCCAATTCCCTAATTACAGTGTTCTCTCCCATGTTAAAGTATAACCCCAAATGTGGTAGAAGGTTGAGGCTTTTCCTCTTTTCTTCTATGTTGGGCCTGTTGCAAATGGGAAGCCTTTATAGGGGAAAGATGTCAATATCTCTCCTTTAGCTCACCGTTCTACTTCCCCTTACCCATCTTATGAATCAAGATTTCTGGCTTCTTTGGGGTGAAAGCTGAGAGGGTAATGAGGTAAAGAGAGCTGGGACATAGTTATTTGCCTGGTATAGTTGTGGTGATCTAGTTTTGACACTTCTTAGATGAGGTGTACCCCACAGGCACATTGTTTATCTTGAGAGAATTCTCACTTGCAGTGCTCTTTTGAGGGTGATAAAATCATCTTCAGTGTCTTGTTTATTCCTTCCTCATTCCTTGGGAATCTGGGGATACCTTTAACACCCCTCTGTTGACAACAATTTTTGTGGATAAGTGTCCCGTGGATAGGATGTGACAAGCCCACCACCAGTTTTTTTTCTGCTGGGTTTAAAGGCCATGTCTGGCCCACAGGAAATACTCATAGGTCTTTTGTCTCAGAAAATTCTGGGAATGTAGTTATTTATAAGTCTTGGTCTTCTAGTCTGCTATCACTAGCTCATTAATTCAGCCTCCTAATTAGTAGTTCATTGGTCTGTAGGAGACACATATTAAACTCTCCACCCATGTTGTAAGGCAATACCTCCACCCACTGGAGGTCAGTGGAGACCAGAGTAGCACCCTCTCAAGAAAAAGAGCATCATGCACAATTCTTTGGCAATTTTTGTTTCGGCCCTTTTATACAACTGTAATGGAGGTAAGAATTCTCTTATACTAAGAGTCTCATATATTTTTCACACATCTATTTTGAAACTCTTACAGGACACTCTGTATTACAAATGCCTTTGATATCCAGTAACTATTGTCAGAGGGTCATAGCCAAAACTTCAATTTTAATACTGTTATATAATTTATTGGAAAATACTTACTGAACATTGGCTAAGTGGAGCTAACCCAAAGAAGGTAGTGAGACAGTACCCACTGAAAAAGGAAATAACAGATTACCTAATATTACCTTATATAAAGTGACTTTCAAACAAATGGTTTCAGCAATATAAACAGTTAATATTTTTGCCCCCATAACAGAAAATTTGTCAACTTCCTAATAGTCTTCTTATTGATGTCCCAAAGAGATCTCAAACTCAGCCTGTTCAAAGAATGATCTTACTCAGTCTGTCTTACCCTGAACAATTGTGTTTCTTTCCCTAGAATCTCTATTTTGGTTAATAGCATCACCAACTACTCTATTTCCCAAGCTAGAAAATTTAGTGTGAAGGCTTTAAACTCTTAGAACCGTACATGGGAGAAAACTCGTAATCTTCTAGGATATAACCCTGCAGATGCATTGGTGGCAATTCCCTTTGTGTCAATCCTAGATTAAGGACATAGAACTGTATTGCTACACTGTCTAGTTTCTAGTTGCCAGGTAACCAGTTGTTACATGATAATCAGCATTGTTTTTTCACAGACCTAAATCATCTACCAGTAGGAGGCAAAATGGTCTCCTTTATGGTGATAGCACGTTATTGAAATTGTTTGTCTCAACATTCCTTCCAAATGTATTACATGCAAATATATGTGTATACAATGTGCTGGAGCAAACTACATCAAAAACATTCTACCCAGTTACATATGCATATTCTATTCTACAGAGGATGAAGAGGGAGAATAACATTATTTTCATTTTTATGAAGCCATGTGTAGGGTCAGTGGACTAATAAATGAAATCTGAATTATTCATCCATCTGTATGTCATTCAGATCTTTAAAATCAATACTGATGGAGTAGTAAAGATGCGTCAACTCTCACCAAACCAATATAATGG
The DNA here is from genome assembly GCF_937001465.1 of Orcinus orca. Classification (NCBI taxonomy): domain Eukaryota; kingdom Metazoa; phylum Chordata; class Mammalia; order Artiodactyla; family Delphinidae; genus Orcinus; species Orcinus orca. Next base: position 49,033,075 of record NC_064564.1, on the reverse strand, counting down.
TCTCCTTCCTTCTCTCTCTTTCATTTTTAACCATTTACTTTTATTTGGGATTTTGGAATCTGGATACATTTCCATACATTGCCCCTAACAACCATAACGCACATTAATAATTTATGGGCCTGAAGTGTGGAGGGTGTTTGTGAAGGAGCATTTCATACAGAGTGTAATCTCACTACCCCCAGATTTCCAATTCCCATTTGTTAATTTAGGCAGAGTCTAATTTAGGAATTTTCTATATTAACAAAGAGGATATGTGAATTCTTTGGAATCTATTAGGCAAGGATGAGTAGGACTTTATGTGTATTTTTAGCAAACAGATTGTTTTCCCTTTTTTGTTTTTAATACAAATCTATACAGAGAAAATGGAATTCATTCTAAAGGGTGATTTATTGATTAATTTCTTTTCCATTCCACTGATTTTTGCCTCTACTTTCATCCCTTTAGATACATTTCTTTGTGTTTTTCTTTGGATTTTTTTTAATTGCCCATAAAAAATGCTTGGTATTTGCTGAGCAATTCTCTCTCCTGTGTTGCTTTAAAACACACCAGATTAAAAAGAATATAGGTAGTGTTGGAAAGATTAATTCCTGAGCTACTGAAATATTTTTTTCCATGTTAACTCTTTCTTTTTTTTTTTGACAGCTTACTTTCAGGAACAGCTACAAAAGAAAGGCTTCTAATTTAATACATTACTGAAAATATAAATAGAAGAGGGGAAAACCCCTTACTGCTCAAGCACACACTGACTGTCATGGACTTAGATTAATAATAATTCCCAATATTAATAATGATAACTGACATGTATTGAGGGTATACTGTATGCCAAGTAGTGTTTCAAGTATTTTACATTTATTGTACTTAATCTGCACAGCAACCAATGAGATAAGCTCTATGATTATAATACCTCTCTTACATAGGAGGAGACTGAGACACAGAGAGGTTAAGGAACTTGCCAAGTTCACACAGCTGCTAAGTGGAGAAGCCAGATTTAACTCAGCCTGCCTGGCTGCAGAGCTTTCACTACAAGCCGCTGCCTCTTGATGCCTGGGCCAGGCAGTGCCCTGTGAGTCGTAAAATGATATGGAGTCATTTCCTTTCCACTTAAGTAACGTGAATGTATGTTCTGGGTATTCTTCAGCATGTAAATTTGAATGCTTTCCATTTTTCTGCATGCTCTGTGTCTGAGGATGAGTAATATGCACATAAATGGCATTTTTGTACAATCTTTAACGATTCTAGATCTATGTTCTTTGGAGGTGGGACCTAGGTATTTACATTTTTCATAAGTTCCCCCGGAGATTCTGATGCAGTTTCTAGTCAGATAAGCCTCTGGAACAACTATTTTAAATCAAACCTATGAAAGAATATGCCCATATCTACATAATAACATGTAATTTTTTTGGCAAGGAACCAAATGGCACAGATGGGTGTAGGTGGTAATTAGTTCAACTAGAGCTACCTTATAAAACATTTCATCACACTGTTGGTTCCAAAGCAGTGTGTCTTGTCTCTGGAGGGCAGGAGGGTTGACTGCCAATTTTCTAGTAGCTCAGTTTAGCCACCAGGATGGTGTTCTGTTCACAATGGCCATTCAATAAATAATATAATGATAATAATAAACACAAATTTAGCACTCACCACATGCATGCCAGGAGGTGGTCGAAGTGCTTTACATGCATCAACTCTTAATCCTTTCACCTTTTCTATGAGTTAGATTCCTTTTCATGCCCATTTTTCTGATCAGGAAACTGAAAACAGAGATGTTAAGAGCAAGTGACAAGTACCAGAACTCGGGTAAGATTGGATATGAGCTCCAAGAAAATGTCACCAGTGATAGCTTAAAACAAATAACTGTACTCGTCTTTGCTCTGCCAGTCCAAAGATGAAGATGATGAGGATTTTATATGATTATACTTTCAAGATATGTCTATTTAGATATAAGAACTTTCCCTTCCTGATATGTGTCACTCTTCTTCTCTCTCTCCCCTTCCTTCTCTCTCCTTGGCTTTTCTCCCTACCTCTCTCCTCTTCCTTTTTCTTCTTTCTTCCCTCTCCTCTTTCTTCCTTTGTTATGCTTTAAAATGTTTATCAAAGCCCACATTTACTAAAATAGAAAGGGAAAATAGTTCTCATTCAAATACTTTAATGAATATATTTGTAAATATTATTTAACATAAACATAAGTTTCACGTGAGCATAAACTAAATCAGTTTTTGAGACAAATATCCATTTATCTGAGCACAGTCATCGGCTCTGCTTGGCTGGATAAGAGAGCTGTGATTTTCTGTACTTGGCTACCTGTGTGTCTCGTAGGAATACTCAAGATTGGAGGAAGTGTTAGGGCTTAGTAAATATTTCAACTTACCTGAAGGCTGTTTTAGGCTATCACGTTTTGTGTTTTTAATATTATAAAGGAAATAGTGACTAGCAGATAAAATTTTTCACTGATTGAGAGAGAAATGATGAAAATAGTCTCTTGAGTTTCTGATCACCTGGGATTTCTGAGGCAACCTTGGGATAAAATCCTGGAGCAACGTGGGCTAAGCTTCATATTGCTAACATTCAGCATATGGAACTTCTATATTTTTGCAGGGTAGGACTATGACTTTTATTTCTGTATCTTTGATATTGAAAACAGTGGCAGATATACTATAGGTGGCCAAAGAGAGCTATTTTTTGCTGGAAGTAAAAGAATGAATTTATCTATTCAATTTCCCAGCAATGGTATAGTATCATTACCAAACTTTCCCTAAATATCTTAATGTAAACCCTCATCATTTTTTCATGCAGGGCAGTGTTTCTTAAACATCAGTAATATGTGTCCCCTTTTAGGAAAAACTTTCAACAAACACCAACTGTTTATTTAAAATTTTATCACATAACACTAAGCATAAACCCCTTGTGCTTATAATTTGTAATTAAACTTCAAATCAAAACAAATGTAGAAATTAAATACAAACAAAACAGCAAAACAATAGCATTTGAGATAACATTTATTTAGTGTCACAGACCTTTGTTTTCTGCTGAAACCAAGGTGCCAAAGTTTACTATTGAAAATGTATTATCAAGTTCCATGTTTTATTTATTGTCCACTTAATTCTTTTGACTCTAAATTTAATAAACTATCATTTATAACATAGTCACTCTCATCATGATCATTTTAGGTACCTTTTTAACAATGGTACTTTAATGACTAAATTATTTTAATGGGTCTACCAACTTAATGGAGTTAATTACTATCAAAATGTAATGAAAAGTTCTTTTACTGTGTGTTTACTGATAACCTTCTAACTGGTATGTATGATACTAGGAATTGTACTTTCGATGCTATAGCACTGCTTCTTTTGAGTTTATTATACTTATACTATATGCTACATGATCAAATTTTCTTGTCACTTTTTCTCATTTGAAAATTCATCATTTAAAAATCTGAATTCATTCTTTTATTACTTGACTTAGACAATCAAAATAGTATGTAAATAATTTGTCTATTACATCATTCTCATGATACCAAATCTGTCTCATTTTATTAAATAACTTAAGAAACTAAAGCCTTATTCTATGAAAAATGTCTTTCTGTTGAGAATTATAATGGCGAAAGAGAATTTTATCTTATTAACTGGTAAAAGAACAATATGAATATGGAATTGTGCCTGAGACCATTGTTGTCATTTTGGCGTTAGGAATATGAATGCAACAACAGGGTTCCAAGGCAGTAATTGATTATAAGATTGTTCTTCATATGCTCAAAACACTATTTAAAAAGCTCTACGTTTAGGTGTCTCGATGTTTAAGAACTTATTTACTTTTAAAATCTAGTCAGGTTTGAGCACCTTTGGCCATCTTGTCTCTCTGTCTGTGGCTTTCATCCCATTACATCTACTTAAAGACTTAAATAATCTATCTAAAATGCAAGTCTGTTCAATTCATTGATATAAAATTCTTCAATAACTCCATCTTGCCTGAAGCCTATAATCCAAATTCTTTGCATGACGTACAAGACCATGATTTGACTCCACCCATCTTTTAAATCTTGTCTCCATTCATTCCCATTTGAGGGAGCTTCACGCCATGCATCTTAATTAGATGTACCTTGCTTTTTCATACCTCCATGCCTTTTACCTTCTGTTCCTTCTGCCGTAAATGCTCTCTCCCTTCTCAAACCTCCCCTTTCTACTACACATCTCTAGGAAATTTTCCCTTCAAAATTCTGATCTGGATTGGCTTCCTTGGAGAACTTTTTCCTTAACCCCACCAGACAGTTCAGCCATCTTTGTGCTCCTACAGGAACCTGAGCATGTTTTCCTCATTCCATGTATCGGGCTGTATGTATTGTATTGTTTTCTTGTTCCCATGGGTCTCTTCCTGCATACACAGATGTGCTAATAGATGGTGACTTTGTACCCACAAAGTTTAAGAGTCCTTATGAGGTCAGTATTTACAAAGGAATGGCAATAACAAGCACCCCTCCCTTTTTTAAAGAAACTCTTCAAGAAGGGTATTTGCTAATTGTATCCTTAAGTGTTGATTAACTTCATGCTTTATATGACTTAATCTTTCCATTTTTCCCTGATAGGCCAAATAAAGTAGTTGTTAAGAGCAGCAGTTTTGGATTCAAACACGCTTCGATTCAAATCCATGCTCTTCCACTAATTCTCTCTGTAACCTAAGACTTATTCACTTGTATTTACTTGCTGTGTAAAGTTTTTTTTAATGAGAGGTGATATTATGGGTAGTACATAGTAAGCATTCAATACAAGTTAGCTATAATTGATAATAAAATATTCATATATAAATTTACAAATCAACAGAAAAAATCCCACGTAGATAGCAAATACTGACTTGGGACAGAAAGTAAGACCACCATGTCAAAGACTGTAGGAAAACCCCTTTTGCCTCTTTGGCATTCCAATTTTTCTCTTATGACAAACTGGAAAAATGGACCATGGATTTATTTTGTGCTACTAAATTAACAAATTTTTTCACTCCTCTCCCCCAGTTCCTCTCCTGTGCAAACTTGTACCATTTTGAATTCTCCATGTGGAATAGTGTATATTGTTAAAATTTACAAGTAATTGGTGAAGAAAATATCTCTTCTGTCCTCTACCCTACATGATGTATCCCAGGTAGTTGTGCCACTGAACATGTTTTGTGACTTTTTCTCAGGAACTGAATCCAAGGCACAGGTAGAATATATCTGTTTTTTAAAAAAAGAAGAAAAGTTGTTTCTTTTTCTCCCCCCCCATATATCAAGAATGTGTCATTTGGAATCATGGATGAATCATCTGTCATTGCTGAATGGCAAGATAATGGCCTTATGTTAGTAAAAAGAGAGACATAGATGATGTGTTGCAAAGTAATAACAGAAGATTGCTTAACAGGTATGTGAAAATGGCACTAATGCTTACATATACAAATGCAATGTGACAGCAGTCTGTTAGGACAGGGTGCTACTTGCGGAATGCACGTATGCTCATGCAATGGATATATTTTAATTCTCTATGAATACTGTGTGTCTTTGTGTTTATGTGGGATTTATAAACACGATATAATAATAGCGTCTGAGTATTCTAGTTTAGCATTCACATGAGTTTAACATGCATTATCTCATTTGTTCCATATGAAAACTCTGTGAGGTAGAGACCCATGGAAAAGGAAACTGGACCTGAGAGATTAAGGGACATGTGTGAGGTCACATAGGTAAATAGTGATGGATAGACTTGCCTTATCCAACTCTTGTTGCTTTTCTACTATATAACAATCTGTTTTTACCATATAACGATCTGTTTTCCATACAAATACATTTAGAATACATAAACTTATAACTGCACTGAGTCATGTTTTCTCAAGAATTAATATAAAACATTTTCTTTCTTTTAATTCTCAGAAAGATTTATGATTTCATTTTTCCTAATGACCAGTTTGTTTTGTTCTTCTGCAAAGATATTATCAGAATGCAAGACACTGCAATTTTCTAAACTATTTCTCTAGATTTATAAGATAATACTCAGATGGGCTTAATGCTCTTAATGCAGACTTTTTAGTGATGGGCAGAAGTGATGAAACAGTTCTATTGCTATATTAAGACACATAATGGTGGTGGTTATTTTTTTTTTTTTTTTTTTTTTTTTGCGGTACGCGGGCCTCTCACTGTTATGGCCTCTCCCGTTGCGGAGCACAGGCTCCAGACGCACAGGCTCAGCGGCCATGGCTCACGGGCCCAGCCGCTCCGCGGGATGTGGGATCCTCCCAGACCAGGGCTCGAACCCGTGTCCCCTGCATTAGCGGGCAGATTCTCAACCACTGCGCCACCAGGGAAGCCCCACATGGTGGCTTTTATGTGGCAGAAGAGAACCCACAAGTTGATTTTTTTCATTTGTTTTCAAGGTATTTATTTTCTCTTTCAATTTTCATTTTTGCTGTAATTGAGTTTTGTTAACATATATATTAGTGTCTGTTATGTGCAAGATATTGGGAAACCCTTTGGGAAATTTATAAGGAGGGCTGAAATCAAGAAATTTAAATTCTAAGGAAGAGATGCTGATGCATAAATTATATAATACTAAGATGAATGAAACATGGTTACTTACATTGTTCTATTGCAGCTCCTACAAAATTTAAACCACTGTATTATAATTTATGGAAGATTTATGATGCATTTAGTCAATTTTATTCCATAGGCAAAATTTTAATAGAATACTATATTTGGAGACATTAAGATAACACAAGTTCAAGGTTAGTGCAAAGAGGAAAGTTTCCTTAATACTAAAGCCATGCTCAGTATACCATTTCTGTTGTTTCTATTTACATGAAATATGAGTCAATATTTTTCAAAATTTTGGTTATTTTGGGGGTATTAGAAATTGCTAAAATGTTTACTTCCTTACTTTTGGAATACTTTATCCACCATCTAGATACCTATCATTCTATCATCTATGTATTTATCTTGAGAATATAATGTAATTATGATTTATTCTCTATGGTATGTTTTGATAATAATAACATAAAAATGAATGAAAGTTTAACATCAAATTTTCCTTGAAAGAATCATATGATTACACTTGTAAAAAGGAAATTAGAAGATTAGGTATAAATGGGCATCACGTTATTAAGATTCTTAAGGTCTATAGTGAATTTCTCCATGTCGTTTGCTTTCTACCATGTAGTCTTGCCTTCAATGAAGAAATATTTGTTCAATGTTTGCCACCAAAAACACAAAACTGAGCAAAAGTGAATTTCAGGCCCCATGAGATTCTTTGGCTGTCACTTAAGGCAGACAAGTAAGTGCACAGAAGTATGATGACAGCTATAATTGAGGTATTGTATGAAGAGTTGGGGTATTGTACAGAGAAAGAGTCAACCATCTTCCAGGTGTGATAAGGAAGGGTGGACTGAGGAATGGTGAAGAGGCTTCACAGGAAAGAAAAAAGATAGATTTAAACTGAATCTAAAAGACTGATTTTAATGGCAGAGAAATTGAAAAGGATATTATAGGCACAAAAACAAGCACATCCAATGACATGGATATTGTAACATGGGAGAAAAACCTGAAAATTATATTTGATTTCTTTTGTCCAACTTTCTAATGTTTGTGGTTATAGAAAATTTTTATTCCATTAGACTAAAAAAATTATCTGATTTCTTCTGGAATCTCCAAAAACCAGGTCCGAGCAAAAATATAATTCAGTAGGATTCTTTTTGATCCATAATACCAAGAAGAATTCCTATAAGGACCTTTTGTCAGAAGTGGGGATAGGTGGGGAAGGGAGAATTATTCTTCCATGTTATAAAGACAATCATGGTAATGTATCACTTCTAAACCATTTCCATCTCTTTATGGTCCACTTAAAAAAAAAATCTGTATCAGTCAGGTAACAAGGAACATTAAGCAATCAAATGGATATGTTTAAAGCTCTAGTATTTTAATCTGTGTTTTATTGGCTATAATGCCACTCTTTTTGACAGGCAGTGAAATCAAATTAAGACTTTGGCATTCTCTGTTGACGTTAAGTAAGTTGTTACTGTCTCTGAGCCTTGATTTCTTCCTGTGTATTTTGAAGGAATGATGTATATATCTACAGACTTGTTTTTAGGACAAAACAAGGGTTTCTTTGCAATGCCAAAATAGGTGGTGCTTGGTAAATATAAATATACCTTTTATTTTTTATGAGGAATGACTTTTCATTTTAAATAACTCAGTTACATAAATTCACTTGAACAGATATATGAGCAAAAGTAAATAGGCTCTAGAGTGTTATGTATCCATCAAAATTTCACCTAGCAAGTTGAATACATTTGAATCACAGTTTATAGTTGGAGGTGGCAAAAGTAATCTATGATGGGAGATGATTTTTTTCCCCTTGTATCTGAGATAGTTTTTGTGCATCTGAAACTTTTTGGTAGATTCACTCTACAACTTGGTGCTTGTATGCATAACTATTATAGACTTGGCTTTAAAAAAATAACAGAATCTGACAACTTACATGACTGTATTCACAATCATGATTGTAGTAGCAAAAATATTTATTAGTGTCATGTATCATTCACGTTAAAGACTGTATAGATAGAGGTGTGGCCAAGATGGTAGAGTAGGAAGACCCTGAGCTCACATCCTCCCATGGATACACCAGAACTCCAACTATTTACAGAAAAACTATCTATGAGAATGACCTGAAGCCTAGCAGAAAATATTTTCCACAACTAGCAGAAAATATTTTCCACAAGCCTAGCAGAAAATATTTTCCTTCCTAAAGAAGGAATCACAAGGAGATGAGCGGGAGGGGTGGAGACATAATATAGCCAAGATCCACAGCCCTGGATAGGCAAGTCACAAGTGGGAGGATAATCACAATTTCAGAAGTTCTCCTCAAGGAGCAAGGGAACTGAGCCCCACGTCAGGCTCCCCAGCCCCGGGGACCTATACAAGATGTCTGTCTTTGAAAACCAGCACAGCTTATGTTCAGGAAAGCCAGGAAGCTATAGGAAACAGAGATCCAGCTCTTAAAGGGCACACACAAAATCTCACATGCTCTGAGTCCCAGCACAAAGACAGTAGTTTCATAAGAGCCTGGGTCAACCAACTTGCTAATCTTGGAGAGCCTCCTGGAGAGGTAGGAGGCAACTGAGACTCCCCATGGGGATGGAAACATGGGCAGCAGCCATTTTTGGAAGCTCTTTTTACCAGAAGGACACTGGTGCTTACAAGTGCCATTTTGGAGTCCTCCCTCTAGCCTATTAGCACTGGGGGCATACCTTCCTACTAGCAGGCTGGCACCAGTCCCAGGACTCTCCAGGTTGAGCAGCCAACTACCACAGAAGAACCTGGCCTTTCCCAATAGTGGATCTGCAACAGTCCTGGGACACTTAGGGCCCCACAGGCAACCATGCCAGAACACAGTCCTGCCCAACAGAGGGCTATCAGCCACCACATGAGGCAGGACCTGGCAACCAACCAGGCCAGAAGCCAGCTCTGCCTACCAGCATGCCCACAGTACTTGGGCCCACCACAACAGAAGGGCCCACACAGTCCACATAGAGGCACCACTAAAGCATATAGCTATAGTAAACAGAGAAGAGTGAGCTTCTGGGCCCCACTGGACATCTACATAAGGACACTTCTCCAAGATTGGAAAATTAACTGACCTACCTAATACATAGAAATAAAAACAGGATTAGGCAAAATGAGAAGATGGAGGAATATGTTCCAAATGAAGGAACAACACAAAACTTCAGAAGAACTAAGCAAAATAGAGATATGCAAACTACCAGATAAAGAATTTAAGGTAATGATCATAAAGATGCTCAACAAACCCAGGAGAAGAATGAATGAATATAGCGAGAAGTTTAACAAAGATTTAGAAATAAAAGAACCAAACAGAGCTGAAGAGTACGATAACTGAAATAAAAAATACAGTAGAAGGAATCAACAGTAGATTAGATGACACAGAGAAATGGATCAATGAACTGGAAGACTGAAAATATCCAAGCCATGGAAAATATCCAAGCTGAATATAAAAAAAAAATTTTTTTAAGGATCGTTTAAGAGACCTCTGGGACAACATCAAGCATACTAACTTTAATATTATAGGTATCCCAGGAAGAGAAGAGAGAGATCAAGGGGCAGAGAACTTATCTGAAGAAAGAATAGCTGAAAGCTTCCTTAACCTGGGAAAGGAAACGGACATCCAAGTCTAGGAAGCACAGGGATTCCCAAACAAGATGAATCAAAGAGGTCTACACAAAGACGTATAATTAAAATGGCAAAAATTTAAAATAGAGAATATTTAAAGCAGAAAGAGAAAGGCAACTAGTTACATGCAGGGGAACTCCTAGAAGACAATCAGCTGGCTTTTCAATAGTACTTTGCAGGCCAGAAGGGAGTGGCACACTGCATTCAAAGTAGTGAAAGGAGAAAATCTACAACAAAGAAACTCTCCTTAGCAAGACTACCATTGCTATTTGAAGGAGGGATAGTTTTACAGACAAGCAAAAGCTAAGAGTTCAGTACCACTAAGCTGGCCTTACAAGAAATGTTAAAAGGATTTCTCTAAATGGAAAAGAAAAGACCACAACTAGAAATATGAAAATTATGAAAGGAAGAATCTCATTGGTAAAGGCAAAATTACAGAGAAGGTAGTAGATCAACCATTTACAGAGCTAGTAGGAAGGTTAAAACTATCTAAAACTAGCAAACTATCGATAAGAGAAATTAAGGAAATAATCCCATTTATAACTGTATCAAAAAGTATAAAATAGAAATAAATCTGACCTTGGAAGTAAGGGTTTGTACTGTAAAAACTAAAACTGATGAAAGAAAATTGAATATGACAAACAATTGGAAGGATATACCATGCTTATGGATTGGAAGAATTAATATTATTAAAATGACCATACTACCCAAGGCAATCTACAGATTCATTGCAATCCCTATCAAAATGCCAATGGTATTTTTCACAGAACTAGAACAAATAATTTTGATATTTCTATGGAAACACAAAAGACTCTGAGTAGCCAAAACAATCTTTTTTTTTTTTTTTTTTTTTTGTGGTACGCGGGCCTCTCACTGCTGTGGCCTCTCCCATTGCGGAGCACAGGCTCCAGACGCGCAGGCCCAGTGGCCATGGCTCACGGGCCCAGGTGCTCTGCGGCATGTGGGATCTTCCCGGACCGGGGCACGAACCCGTGTCCCCTGCATCGGCAGGCGGACTCTCAACCACTGCACCACCAGGGAAGCCCCAAAACAATCTTGATAAAGACAAAGCTGGTGGTATCTTGTTTCCTGGTTTCAAGCTATACAACAAAGCTACAGTAATCAAAACTCTATGGTACTGGCACAAAAACAGACACATAGATCAATGGAACACAGTGGAGGGACCAGATATGAATCCACACTTATATTCAATTAATATACCACAAAGGAGAGAAGAATACACAATGGGGGAAAGATAGTACCTTCAATAAATGGTCTTGGGAAAATTGGACAGCTACATGCAAAAGAAGCAAACTGGACTATTTTCTCATATATTAAAAAAAAAAAACTCAAAATGGATTAAAGACTTAAAGGTAGTACCTGAAACTCTAAAATTCCTGGAACAAAACATACAGAGTACAGTCTTTGACATCAGTTTTAAAAATATTTTTTTAGATGTCTCCTCAGGCAAGGGTGACAAAAGCAAAAATAAACAAATTAGACTACACCAAACTGAAAAGTTTTTGCACAGCAAAGGAAATATTCAACGGAATGAAAAGGTAGCCTACTGAATGGGAGAAGATATTTGTAAACAATATATCTGATAAGGGTTATGTCCAAACTATACAAAGAACTCATACAACTCAACCTCAAAAAAAAAAAAAGACTCCATTTAAGAATGGGCAGAGAACCTTAATAAACTTTATTTTTTATAGAAGATATACAGATGGTGAATAGACACATGAAAAGATGCTCAACGTCACTAATCATCAGGGAAATGCAAATCAAAACCACAATGAGATACCACCTTGAACCTGTCAGAATGGCTATCATCAAAAAGACAACAAATAACAAGTGTTGGCAAGGATGTGGAGAAAAGGGAACCCTTATACACTGTAGGTGGGAATGTATATTGGTGCAGCTACTATGGAAAATGATATTGAGGCTCCTCAGAAAGTTATAAATAGAACTACTATACGATCCAGCAATTTCACTTCTGGGTATTTTTCTGAAGGAAACAAAAACACTAATGAAAAGATATGTGCACCTTTATGTTCATTGCAGCATTACTTTCAATAGCCAACATATATAAGCAACTTAAGTGTCCACGAAAGGTGAATGGATATAAAAGATGTGGCATGTATATATAATGGAATATTACTCCACCATAAAAAAGAATGAAATCTTGAAAGTTGTGACAACATGAATGGTCCTAGAGGGTATTATGCTAAGTGAAATAAGTCAGATAGAGCAGGACAGTTATCATATGATTTTGCTTACATGTAGGATCCAAAAACACAAAACAAACAAATATAAGAAAACAGACTCATAGATATAGAGAACAAACTGGTGGTCAATGGTGGGGGGGCAGGGGAAGGGGTAGGGGATGAGTGTAATAGGTGATGGAGATTAAGAGGTAGAAACTTCCAGTTCTAAAATAATGTCATTCGGATATAATGTACAGCATAGGGAACATAGCCAATAATATTGTAATAACGCTGTATGGTAACTAGACTGGGTGATCATTTTGTAATGTATAAAATAGCAAATCACTATGTGATACACCTGATACTAACACAATATTGTAAATCAATCATACTTCAATTAAAAAAAAGACTATAAAATACTCTACTAGATGTCAGGAGACTTCTGGGACCACCATTTCTAATTGCTGTTTGGGTGAGCATAGGGGATTGTGGCAGTCATCAAAGTGTGCTGGTCAGATCTCCAGCTGTGAGGAACATAATTGATTAATATTCCCGGCTCCTGCCCCTCTGGACCCACCACTGTCTTCACTTTATGGCCATGCTTTCTATGGGCTGCTCTCAGCCAAAGACAGAGGATAAGGCAACCCATTCTCCCAAGACAGTGGGCTTGCTCTTCCATCGAAGGTCTTTGCCTGAAACTTTCTTGAAATTGTGCTGTAGTTCAAGAGTCTATCTACCCAATCCTCCTTCCTTCATTCTCTTTCCCTAAGTGATAGACCTACATTGTAGTCTGAAGGCTCATCTCATGTCTGCTGTGTCCTCTGCCATCAAATCTCTTATAAATTCTAATCCTATCTTGGGGTCTTCTTGGTGAACCACTTAATCTCTTTTAGCTTCAGTTGCATCATTTGTGGTTTGAACGTAACGGTACCTCACCTGCTTATCTCACCAGGTTATTGTCAGAACCAAATATTAGAATGTGTAATAAAAGCACTTGCAGTTATATATTGCTATAAATTATTCTAGACTACTTTCATAACTTCTTTTCTCTACAAGAGACTTTGTTCCCACAATCAGTTTCCTTTTGCTTCCTCACAGCTTGGGGAAAAACTTTTGGTCCTAGTTATCATATGAAAGTTCAGTCTCAATTCATCTATTTCTATATCTTGAAATAGTGATGTATTAGACCCAACCTTGGCATATTTTGGGATTCTATTCATGAGAGAGAAAAATTCATCATAAGGCAGGTGTTTCTTGGAACCCATCCAACGGGATTAGCTACTGAGATTTCAAAATGACCCCATTATAAATAAACCTCCCTGGAAGTGGTCCTCACAGTAGAAAGCCCAGCAATAGAGCAATTCTAAGCATTATCACAATTTAGTGGAATTGCATAATATGTGTATTTATTTTAGAAAGAAAGTTTAAGAAGTGGGGGAAGAAGAAACAGTCACTTTCCATTCCAAATAATTTTATTATATGGTATAAATTTCACAAATTAATCCATTTTAGAAATGAACCTATTTTCTAGGCTTCTTTCAGGACCTAACTGAGGAAAGGAGCAGAGAGGTTAATGTTGGTTTTGAGAGAATAAGGTTAATTTAGTTCTCATGGTTTTCTGTTTCACTGTACAACCTGAGTTAAATGGCTCTTTTATACACATATATGGCAGCATTGAAAACAAGGTCAGAGTCAAAACACCTGTGTTTATTCCAAGTCCTGCCCTTAATTTTATGTGCAACATTGGGTGAATCACTTAATTGTTCTTCATTTGAGATTTCTTTCTAGTTGAATATATATATATCTTATCTCCTCAATAAGTGGTAGATATTTTCCATCATCCACAGAGAAATGGTGCTTTGTAGGAAAACCTTAGTTTTTCCCCTCCTTTACTTTACACAGACAACTTCAATTCTGATACGTCTGGTCACCAAATGTGTGGATTTTTTTCCCACACCAAGCAATTCTGCGACCAGCTAGGTGTCTTACAATTTAACTCAATTCGGACACTGTCCACTTAGTGATAGCACTGGATCCCACAGGGCTCAGTCCCACTATACTGCTCCACTCCACTTCAGATGCCAATCACAAGTCCAGGTTGTCACCTATGCTTCTGGCTGACTGACTGTAAATCTAAGGTTCCCATGACTCTTTCCTCGGATCTGATTAATTTGCTAGAGGGGCTTATAGAACTCAAGGAAACATGTTTCTACTTTATTAAAGGGTATGTTAAAGGATACAGATGAAAAAATAAATAAGATGAGGTCTGGGAGAGTCCTGAGTGCAGGAGATTCTGCCCCCATGGAGTTGGGATGCATCACCTCCAGGTATATAGATGTGTTCACCCACTTGGGAGCTTACCATACTGTTGAGATTTTATGGAAACTTCATCATGCAGGCATGATTAATTATTAACTTCATTTCCAGCCCCTCTCCCCCTTCTGGAGAATGAGGAGTGGGGCTGAAAATTCCAAGTTTCTAATCACAGCTTGGTCTTTCTGGTAAGCAGCTCCCATCTAGGAGCCATCCAGGAACCCACCCAGAGTCACGTCAGTAGAACAAAAGATGCCCCTAGTTCTCTTAACCCTTAAGAATTTATAAGAGTTTTAGAGCCCTGTGTCAGGGACAGAGTCATAGACTAAATACTAGAACAAAAGATGCTCTAATCACTTCAAGAATTGTAGAAGCTCTGTGCCAGGAACCAGGGACAGAGACCAATATATATATTTTCTATTATCTCACAGGTGCTAATTATAAATTCATGATAGTAGTGGGGAAAAACCTTTTAATCTTCACACTCAACCATCCTCAGTGTTTAGATTCCTCCAGTAGAAGACTAAAAAGACCAACTGATATTTCATTAGCTTATCACAGCTTATCACAGTGGGAAGAATATGGCAGTGGAGTTGGACATGGTAGTCAAATCCAGGCTTTCACACTTTCTAAGTATTGGGCTGGTTACTTGATTTGAGCCTTCGGATAATATTACCTCTCTTTCCAGTTTAATGTGAAGACTAAATAAGATAATTCTGTGAAGACACTTAGCAATGCACAATTTTTTACCCCTCTTCATTTCAGTAGACATTAATGAAGTCCTTTTCTGGATGCCTGCTCATCTTGAGCTCAGTTCTATAGATGTTGCATTACATTGAAAGAGCCCTCAGTGGATATTCGTAGACTTAAAATACATATCTCTAAAGAGTGGGATGATCTGGTGTCAGGTAACATATCCACTTGTTGGACGACTATAGAACTGGTATGACATTGTGTTTAAGACACTGGCCGTGTCACCCGAGGCAACTTGCTTAATGTCTCTGTTTCTTTGATAACAAAACATAGATTGTGGTAATACCTATTTTATAAAGGTTTTGGAGAATTAAATGACATGATACATAGGAAATGCTTAATAAAATACAAGACACAGAGTCAACACTTAATAACTTTTGGTAAAAATATAATGTGGCAGAAGGTGAAATTTCTCATTAAGCTTAGAAATGAAATATAGTCAGTAGATACTTGGCAAATTTTATTAGAAAATTAGAATAAAACAATGAAATTAACTAGTTGTTCTGATTGAAAAATGAAGTACGGAACGGGGAGATTGGTTGAAATGGAAATGACAGGCTCCTTCTTACAAAATAAATGATAGAAGTAAATTAATCCTAAGTGAAATTTTAGTCAACAGTTGACTCCAAAATTTGTCTCTCCTAGATATCTTCCTTCAGCTCTGGATTCCTGTATCCAGTTGTTTACTTGACAAATCTAATGGAAATCTAACAGGCATTTCAAACAATATGTCCAAACCCCAAATCCTGATTTTGTCTCCTAAACCTGTACTTGCCGTGGGCTTGCCCTTCTCATTAAGAAAAGCTATCATCTATAGCCATATTTATTTTCTTTCACTTGTATACTTTGTTGTCTATCTCCTTTCACTAGATTGACTCTACATTTCAAGAGAGCAGGAATTCATTCTTTGTTTACCTCTGTAATTTCAGTCCCTAGAACTACTCCAACTCATAGGAACTTTCAAGCAATGTTTGTAGAATGAATAGATGAATCCAGAATGTACTTTATTTGCTTAGAGGAATGTACTTTTTTCTAATTCTTGCCATAGCAATGTAAGGGCACAAAGCAATGCTGTTGACTAAAATATTAATATGTGGAGCTATGAGGAAAAGGGAAAAAGCAGTGGGGGTTATTTGACCTAATGTGTGTGAAATAGCATTATTATCAGAAGTTTATGTGTTCTAACTCTGTGGTGAACAAAATGTGAAGAAATAGTTTTAAATGACAAGATGGGGGATCCCTCTTAGGCATGTAGGCAGGCAGTGCGGGGTGTCTAAATGTTAAAATCACTGAAAACTTCTTTCCTCCAGCTCTAGAAGGTGGGTTACACTTTCAGTTCTCTTGATAGGTTTTTGGCAGGGTCCTGCCTGGAGGCAGAGTTATGTACTCGAATGCCACATGAGCTCTCAAGCCTAAGCCTCCTTGCCCTGCGAGTCTGTGAATTAACGCATCTCTTTGAACACACTTGTTTGATAGTTTGTGAAAGAAAACAGACTTAAAGAGCAGTTTGGTTAAATCTGAACACATGAGAAAGATTCATTTTTTAATAGAGAAGTCAGGAATATCTCCAGAGTAAAAGAATGGTTACATCCACAGACAAATAATTTCCCAAACGTGATCTAAAGAGTGACCTGTTCTTTTCTAAATCTACCAGCTTAACCACTTGGCCATCTAAGTTTAAACATGTGCAAGTGATTTAAAGGAGCAATGACTGGAAGTGAAACATGGCTTCCAAAGGAAATTGATATTTTTACCATAATCGTGACATTCATAGTGACATAGATTAAGACATATATTTAACCTAGGCTGAATATGGATGTTGCCAAGATGTGAATCAGCTAAACTCTCAGACAGATCTGCAAGTTAGACAACTTCAAAGAACAGGATTGTTCCATAATTTTAGAAAGCATTATAATTTCTTCTAGATTGGCTTTGCTGCTTAATCTGCTTGCCGTTAAATGAGTTCTGTATTCAGTGGAAATTGTCCTCCTGATAGAGAGGAGGTTATTGTGATGATTTTCTCCTCTATGTTCTGGCTTAATGACAGTTTTTAAGAGCAGCTGAATCAGTCCTGTCCATGGGAATTCATGCCCCCAGGGTCCCATTGCATCTCTAAATTAAAATGTCTTTGAGCAATCAGATCCAAGAATATTCTAAAAAAGGTCTCCCATCTAAATTCTAATTTGGTGTGCTGCTGTAGACACCAGCTTTGGGTGAGCCAGTTCAGCATGTGTCCCTACTATTTAATGTCAGCCCATGACTATTCTTAGCCTTGACACCTCCAAACAGTTTACCAGAATGAACAGATTTCTCTAACCCATCACATTTTCTAACCATTGAGTTGCAGATGGAAGAGGATAAAAAGGATACATATATGAAAGGGAACTGGTACGCGTTTCCCCCACCCTCATGAGCTAATCTCAGCAACTGAGCTAGTGTCAGTTGCATGTGAAAATAGGGTTGTTTTTCTTTTTTTCCTATGCTAGGTTCTGGGAAAATGAAACATAGGGATGACAATAATGTATCTCTGCCAGTTTTGGGTACTTTAGCTTTCCAAGTTGGCAGATACTTAACGAGAAGGAAAGACTTTCTAGCTAAGGAGGAAGGACAACTATAAAGAGATCAAAGTAAATGAGCATTGACTTTTTTGGAAAGCAGGAAAATCCATTTTGAAATAGAAGCTAATTGATGGTATTAAATGTGAAGAAATTAACTGCATTATTTTCTGAGGTATGTTCTGAGAAACACTACTGCCCACAGAATCTCAGTGAAAGAATAGAAAACTGGGTAGGTGGCTTTTCCATTTCTGTCACTAATAATTCTTCAAACTCTGACTAACTACTTCACACAGCTTTTTTTTTTCTTTTTTTGGGGGGGATAGTTGCTTGTCAAGTAGAATAACAGAAATATCAGGAAAATATCCAGACAGTACTTAAGGTAGGAATCATTATAGAAGGATTCACTCTCTCTATCCCACATCCACTCTCCCACCTCCTTTGCTTTTGCAGATGGGCCAGAATTAGAACTTCGGCCCCTCATCATGCAGGAAAATGTGGGGCAGAGGTGGGATCAGGGGTGCAAGGTCAGGCTTGAGAGAAGAATAGGGATTTAACGGATGTTTTTGCTAGGAAGAATTAGAGGAAAATAAGTTGAAGTAAAAGTGATTTTTGAAAAGAGAAAGGGAAAATGCGGGAAAGAGCCTGAGTCAAGATAAAAAAGAGCTATGGAAATAATTTCTGGAAAGATTTTCACCTTCTTGGACTTGGAAGACAATTAACTCCTCCCCCTCCCACCTCCCTTCCACCAGCCCAGAAAGATACTGTCAAGCCATTTCATTTCAAGAGCTGCTTACAGATCCCAGAATAGCAAGCTCTATCTATTATTACTTGAGAAAGAGCTTACCCCAAAAGCATTTTGGGGTAAGACTTTTCATTTTTCAAAAATTTTGATGCCATTAATATTTTATTGTTTTCTTTTGCTTGAATAGTTCCTGAGTCTGTGTTGCATTAACACTTTTTCATAGACTCACAGCTCAGAAAGTGAAAGAACTAGTCCAAGATCAGATTTACAGATAGTCACTGGTGGAACCAGGGGTACTAACTCCTGTGATGCCATTGCCACAATGGACTGATGCCTTTTTCCCAGCAACTCCATGTGAAGTGTGCATACCAGCTCTTGCCAGGGCTTCTCTGTACCCTCTGATGCCAGGTTCCCAGTGATTATGAATAAGGAATTGTGAGAAGATGTCAGTAAGACATATTTGCATTTGCATACTTATGCATGGTTTGGTGTTCTAACTCAGTCTTTGGGTTTTCAGTTGATTGAGTTTTCAAATCAATTAGAGTTGATGTCTAAGATATGACAGGACGGTTTGAATGAACTGTTCTTTTTAATATTGAGGTATAGTTGATGTACAATATTATATAAGTTGCAGGTGTACAATATAGTGATTCACTCTATATTCCATTTATAGTTATAAAAAATATTGGCTATATTTTAGAATTGTTAATTCTTAATAGAAAAACAAAAATTTCAGCTAATTTGTTGGTAACACTAGGAAATTTATCTTGTAAAATTGGGGGGAGTCAAATTTGTAGGAAATACCAGTACAATGTAATGCAGTTTACCCAATTCCCATATGTCTGTGCATGTGAAATTATGTTGGAAAGGTAAAAGATAGTAGCAATTTTATAAGAAATATATATTTTTCTATTCAAAGTCAGAAATTGCATACAGTTCCTCATGTATTGGAAAAAGTATAACTGTCTTCTGTGGGAAAAAAACATGTTATTTCACTCACACCAAGTTGAATATTTTACTAACACAGCCTTACGATCAGTTTTTATAACATTTGGACCATGTTGCATTTGTAAAATGTCACTACTAGTTTTATGCAGATCTCACACACAGATGACTGAATTCTGTTTAAGTGCCCATAAGTTTCAGAAGCTTTGTAGTGTAGTATCTTGGATTTTCCTGCCTATACACATTTTTAAAAGATTCGCTTTCTTCACATGTATCACCCAAACTAGGCAAACAGGACAAAGAAACTGAACTTAAAACATAAAAATTATTTTTTGGATTGGCCCTGGATAAGTGACTAATCTGTCATGCTGCCTGAGAAAAAAATAAGTTTCTTTAAAAATTAGTCCAGATAGCACTAACATGCAGAAGAAGTGAGGGGAAAAGTCATGTGACAGGAAACCTTAATTACATTTCTTGTTAACTATTTTAACCTCTATGTCGTAAGTTCAGCATATCCTATAAGCTGTTTTCTATACAAAAGTATTATACATTGGGGGGTCCAAAGATTTTCTCAACGATGCTGTAAAACCTTACTACGTTGGACTTCTTCTAATTTAGAATTGGTTGTCATTCTAATGGAGCTGGTGCTAATTCAGAAAATCCTTTCTCTCATAAAGGTAACAAGATTGTAAAGTGCTGGAATTCTTAAATCCAAGCAGATAAAAAGGAGAAAAAATATTGGAAGAGAAGAAGTGAAATTGGTTGTGTTTATGTCGTGAAATTATATGTAATTTCCCTTTATTTTCCCCATTTTCATATAATGTGTTTGCATTATTTTATAATGCAAATACATTGACAAAGAAAAACAAAATACTCAGAACTTTGGGGTATTCTAAAGTATCTTTGGACCATCGAGTTATCTGCAGACAGTTGAAATATGCATTGAAAACTATTCTCATCTATTATAGCAATTTTTCTTTATCTCATATGGTTAAAAATATTACAATAATTTTTCTCAAAACAAATGATAAAAACACTCACTTTTTCCCAAGCGGGTATTAGTTTTAGAAGAACTCTATATAGATTTAAACCTACATGAAATATGTTTTGAAACCATGTTACTATCTTAGCCAAAACAGAATGCATTGTAAGGATGTAGACATCAGTGTTTTAACTATGTGTCATCTTGGACCTCTTTTAAGTGTGAGTTCTTTTAAGTCAAGTAGAGAGATTTGGGATCATTTAAAATATATGGGAGGGCTTCCCTGGTGGTGCAGTGGTTGAGAGTCCGCCTGCCGATGCAGGGGACACGGGGTCGTGCCCCGGTCTGGGAAGATCCCACATGCCGCGGAGCGGCTGGGCCCATGAGCCATGGCCGCTGAGCCTGCGCATCTGGAGCCTGTGCTCCGCAACGGGAAAGGCCACAACAGTGAGAGGCCCACGTACCGCAAAAATAAATAAATAAATAAAATATATGGGAGTAGATGTTGTTCAGGAAATGGACAGCTTAGGACAGTGCAGTGTACCTAGCCCATAATTAATTAGTATCTATTGGTGTGTTTTGTGACTTTGTTAAATCATCTTATTTTCCAGCCTCATTGTTTTTATTTCTATAATTTCTCATGTGTGTATTTTTAAAACAGTGAAATATTCATAGATGTTTATATATTTTTGAGTCACCTCAAATGTCACTTGGTAGAAAGATATATCTAACTGAATAGTTAGCTAACTTACTAAATGACTTGTTTATTTATGAAGGGGATTTTGTCCTAGAGAATATTGTATATTTTTGTAGAGTCAAACCTATCAATATTATCACTAAATGTTTGGTGTCATAGTTAGATAGTCCTCCTTTATGTCACAATTACAAGACTAATAACCTACATTTTCTTTAAATACTTTATGTATTTCATCATTAGATTTTTTATCCATCTAGAATTCCTTTTAAAATATTTTATAATACAGGAATTCAAGTTTGTTTTCCAAATAATTATCCAATTGTCTTTTCCCCATTGTGTGAATAATGTCTTTTGTAAACTGATTCATGCCACTTGTATTTTATACATTTCCATATTTTCATTATTATCATCCATTGCTGTGTCTGTTTATCATGTATTAGTGGGTCCTTTCTTAATATGGTTTTAATCTAGCACTATCTTTACAAATAGGTGAATGAATGAGATGGTCATCTGGAAAACCCAGGCTAAAGAAAATGCAAGCCTAAACTTAAAAATATTATCCCAAATAACTTTTTTACTGAGATTAGTTGGATGGTTGCTTCATTTCTTGCTTTTTCTTTTCTTTTAAATAGATAGATACTTGTTCTTCTAAAACTAGTATGTGAGAAAGATGTTTGTTTCTGATGTATGTCTCAAATGGCATACATAAGCTTGGGGCACAATGATACTTCCCTTAGCTATGCTTTGGGTGAAGGATGGGCTTGTCATAGAGGGTCACTGGTGGCTCTATTTACCTATCATTTTGAAGTGCTGGTTCTGCAAATTTAGAAGTTGAAGAACTGTCAAGCTATATGCAGAGGCTGTAAGATAACTAAAGTTTATGATGTTGATTTGGGGTTTTGTAGATATTTCTGAGACTTATTTCAAGAAAGGTATAAATAAAACAACAACAAATAACCCTTTAGATATGGTTTTACTTCCAAGAGTCAGAATATGTACTTGGACATCTATATAGCTTGAATTATTAAATGGAAATGATTATTTGTTTCACATTTTAGATGTTATGAACCAAAGTTATTTATTCCTTGATTCTTCCATAGAATGGAAAGATTGATACTTTCTTTTGTACAGTGTTTCTTCTTGTAACCCTGTACTTGCCTCAGATTCTTTAATGAACTTGGAATGTGATTAAGTCTCTTGTGTAAATCTCAGCTCTGCCTGCTGTAGTTCCAGGACCTCTTCTACTTGCTGGGGCTGCTGAGTAGGTGCTCTTACATAGACCTCATTCTCAGTGCTACTGAGGAAAAGGGCTTTGCAGTAAATGCTTGATTTCTTTCTGGGAGGAAGCTTTTGATCTTACGAAAGGAAATTAGGCTGGACTGTGATGGCCACATAAAGATGTCTTAGCAAGTGTTCTAAGTGTGTATAAGAGTGAATTAGAGCTCTTCTCCAAACACCTAACTCCATATGTGTGGGTAAAAGGGCAAAGTTTAAAACAGATAGCATTGCGAATTTAGAAAAATTTGGTGGATTCAGTGCTAGGGACTGGAAAATAATTCCTTGTGTTCTCATTCTGTTTCTCGCTTGCTCCTTCTTTCTCTCTCTCTCTCTCTCTCTCTCTGTATATGTATAAATGTACATAATATATATGTATATATAAAATAATGGACTATTCCCAGCATAAAAAATACAGAAAAGTTTTAACAAGAAAATATATACTTTGCAGACATAATCATGTTCATGTTTTTGGTATTTACTTCCAATTTTTCACTTTATTACATATATCTATCTATGCATATACAGACAAATACACATATACACATACACATTCTTTAATTTTACATTATAAAACTTTTCCTATGTTAATTAGGATTCATAATTTTAATAGCTGTATAATATTCCATTCTGGGATATGCTATATAAAATTTCAGTATTTCTAATATTTTTAAGCAGGTTATTTAAATCTCCAGATATAAATTTTTGGTTGTGATATTGAAAGGGAAATCTTTAGGAACTATTAAAAGGACCCAATGGTTACTATGAAAGAAAATCAAACCAAAACAAAATGCCAAGATATTCAGAACTATAAAAACAGCATAGATGAATTTCAACATTTCCAGAGAAGAAAAACAAATTGTTATTTTTGTACTGTTTTTGTTTGACACAAATAAATCAGGCATTCATGTTGTAATCTCTAGGGTACTCCTGATTGATTGGAGAGGGCAAAAGTTATCATTAAAAGAATACTTGATTAATACCAAGATATAAGGAAAAAAATGGGAAAGACAACTAAGCTAATGGGACAAATAGTA
This sequence comes from Orcinus orca, assembly GCF_937001465.1. Classification (NCBI taxonomy): domain Eukaryota; kingdom Metazoa; phylum Chordata; class Mammalia; order Artiodactyla; family Delphinidae; genus Orcinus; species Orcinus orca. The sequence goes on along the minus strand of NC_064564.1, from coordinate 49,009,377 downwards.
AGATGATAAATTTAAACATAAGTATATTAATAATTACATTAAATGTAAAAGAATGTTTAATTTAAAACCCAAAATTTGTCAGTCCAAATTAAAAAAAGAAAAATCTCACTTGCTGCTTATGAGACCTATTTCAAGTGTAAGAATCAATAAATGTAAAAAAGACATACCATGAAAACAGCAAACAAAAGAAAGTATTTCTGTTATTAGAGTAGAGTGTATTTCAAATATGAGGTAAGTAGAAATAAAGAGGCATGTATCATAATGATAACAGTGTCTACCAAAGATGAAACAAAACATTAACATATATGAACTATTAATATAGTATTAAAATATATAAAACAAAACTTGATAGGACATAAAGAAAAATAGATAAATCCACAGTCATAGTCAGAGATTTATCTTTGCACACACTAACTAATAGAATACACAGACAAAACTTAGGAAGGATGGATAAGATTTGAAAAACATGTTAAAGTCGATTTTATTGTTTATATGTATATTGTAATATACATATGTGTGTGTATACATATACACACACATACATGCCCAGTGACTGAATGAATAATCACATAAAAATCAGTAAGCATAAACTATAGAAATGATAAGTAGTAAAGTATACACAGTTGTATATATAAAATACTGCTCAAACAATTATAGAACATATGGTTTTTTATAGCACAATTGGAACATATTTTTTTAATAGATCATAAATGTGGCAATGAAACAAGTCTTAATTTCCAAGGCTTGGAATTACAAAATATGATATTTGCCCACAGAATTGAGCTGGAAATAACAACTAAAAGATAACTGAAAATTCTCAAATGTTTGGAAGTTGAGAAATATATTCCCTAAACAAATCATGGCTCAAAGAAGAAATCACAATGAAAATTTAAATACTATTTTGAACAAGTGATAAAATATTTCAAATCAATATTTGTAGATATACCTATATCCGCATTTACAGAAAAATATATAGCTTTCAATGGCTATATTAAAAAGAAGAAAAGTTGAGAATTAGCTTATTTTTTAAGAAGCAAATCAAAACCAAAGACACTGTAAGAAAGGAAATTGTAAAAATAAAATCAGGACTCAACTAAATAGAAAGCATATACAACTTAAATAAAACGTTAAATTCCCTCAATTTGGTTCATTACAGAGATTAATAAAATTGGTAAACCCTTAGCAAGACTGCTCACAAAATACATGAAAGAGTGGCACCAATTCAGATCACATAAATAAAAATAAATTTCACAACTTAGGTGACATAAGTAAATTTTCTTGAAAAAATGTATCAAAACTGACAAGAGGAGATTCTGAATTATATTATATCTGATTAAAGAAAAATATAATATTTATAACTTAAAACCTCTGCTCAAGGAAATCATCAGATCCAGATGACTACTGATTTAATTCTTCCAAACATTACAAGAAAAATTTTAAACCAATATCTTCCATGAGTATAGAAGCATTGTAAACCAAATATTACAAAATTAAGTCCAGAGATGCATATAAAGGAGACATCATGACAACTGGGGTTTATCCAGGAATGCAAGTTTGGTTTAACATGCAAAAATTAACCAATGTAATTCACTGCATTATCAGAATAAAGAGAAAAAATGTCATCTCAATAGAGGCCAAAAGGCATCTGATAAAATTCAGTATCCATTCATGGTAAAACTCTCAGTAAACTAGGAATAGAAGGGAATGGTCTAATAAAGCATGTCTATTAAAAAAGAAACACTGATATCTAACATCACAGTAAAATATCGAGCACTTTCCCCTCTGAGGTCACTAACAAGGTAAGGATGTCCATTATGATCCCTTTTATTCAATATTATACTGAAGATCTGAGGAAGTACGTTAAGAAAGACAGAGATAAAGAGGGAGAGACGGAGAGAGAAGGAACGAAAGGTATTACCATGAGAGAATCAAAATTTTTATTTGCAAAAAAGGTACATAGAAAATCCAATAAAATATTAGAATTAAGTAAATTTAGATTGCTATATATATAAGGCCAATATAGGCAAACAATTATTTCTCTATATACCAGGAACATAGTATCAGAAATAAAATAGTAGATAATAATGGCATTGAAAATATTATCAAAAATAGCCAATATCTAGGAATTAATGAAAGATGTATGAGACTCTGCATTACTAGGCAAAAACAAAGAAGTCTAAATAAATGGGAAGATGCTGTGTTCACACTATGTTCATGGATTAGAAGACTGCATTCCAGTTAGGTGCCTTAAGACAATAAAAATATTAGGTTGACCAAAAAGTTCGTTCCATTCGGGGGTTTTTCCATAAGATGTAACAGAAAAACCTGAACGAACTTTTTGGCGAACCCAATAGTTACACAGGAGTATACAGATAGGCAAATAGAACAATATAGGATCCAGAAACAGACATAGATACATAATGACATTTGAATATATGACACCTCTCACTGTCACCAAAGGCAGCCAAATGTGAAAGGTATAACAGTCCTTGAAAGAAGATATTGAAATGCTCCAGAGTTATTCCAGAACATAAAAAAAAAAAGAGAAACTTCTCTAAGTCATTCTAAGAGAACATTGTCATCTTAGTCACAAACTGGTGAAAGGACAATTTAAAATAAATAAAAGAGAATACACAAAGAGGAAATAATATTGCAGGCTAGTCTCACTTATGAGAAATTTTAAATAAAATATTGAAAAATCAAATACAATCGTATATTAAAAATGATTACATTTAGTGTTTATCCTAGGAATACAAGTAATGGTCAGCATTAAGCAACCTGTGAATATAATCAATAGAATGGTGAGAATATACAATTACGTGTCTGACGATGCTGAAATTTTTTGACATTCAGCAATGCTTCCATTAAAAATCTCAAAGCAAACTTAATTAAGTTGATAAGGGATATTTTCCAGAAACTTATATATATATTTATATATGTCTAAAGCTTTATATTTTCTTCTATTCCTATAATTCCATCTCAAAAATTTGATGTGTCACATTTTCATTTTAATTCAGTTAAAATTTTTTTTCTGATTTCCACTGTGACTTCTTTGGTTGGTTATTTAAAAATGTATTCTAAACATTTGGGGATTTTCTAATGATCTTTTTGATACTGATTTCTAGTTTTGATCTATTGTGAAGAGAATATAATGTGCATGATTTCATTTTTTAATATCATTGAGACTTTACGGACCAATAGGTGGTTAATTTTGGTAAATGGTATACTTATGCTTGAAAAGAAACATAAATTCTGTAGTTGTTGGGTGCAGTGTTTTACTTAGGTTGATTAGGTCAATTTTGTTAATTATATTATTCAAATCTTTTGTATCCATACTGATTTTTTGTCTGCTTATAACTGCAGTTACTGACAAATGTGTTTTAAAGTCTCCCATTGGGATTGTGTATTTACACATTTCTCATTTCATGTATCTCTGATTTGATTTCAAATTTACACATTGTATATTTACCTATTTTCCCTTTTAACTTTATAACTTTTTGCTTAATATATTTCAAGCCTGCATAATTAAGTACAAATAAGTTTAGAGTTGTATTCAGTCATGTTTTCTACTTTATCTGTAGTAATAATTTTTACTTTAAAGACTATTATAATATTAATACAATTATACCATTTTTCTTTTGGCTAACGATTGCATGGTATGTAAAGTTTTCCTTTAATAGTTTCTAAACTTCAGATTTAATGTTTTCCTATAATTAGAAGTTGTTACACTCTTTAAAAAAAAAATCAGACAATTCCTTCCTTTTGTTTGGAGCATTTAGTTCATTTACATATAATGTAATCACCGTTATCAATGTGAGTAGTGATATGATGGGTTTATACCTATCATCTCATTACTACCTACTTATTTGTTTCACTTCCTTTTTGTTACATTTTCTCTTTTCATATTTCCTTTAGGGTTGATTATTTTTATTATTCCAACTGTCCTTTATTATCTTTATAGTTAGTACTGTTTAATTGTTTCAATAATTATATCACAGCCTGCATACTTACTTCAATATAAATGTATACTTTTACATTTCCCTAGAAAACATAGGGACTTGAAAACACTATAACTCTTTTCTAGTCTATTCCATTTTATTTATGTTTTAATCACACATATTATTATTTATTATTATTATGGTCTTCTGCAGACAGCATTCTTTTAAATCTATCCTTTTAATCATCATGTGTCTTATAATGAATGGTCTGGATCCCCTCTGGGTGATTTTCTATTGTCTGTGTTCCTCTTGTTTTATGATCTTGTTGAGCTCTAATTTCACATGTTTGATTATTTATATTGTGTGCTGGATATTGCATATAAAACGTGTAGAGACAATTTAAATCCTACGTTTATTTCATCTTTCATCAGAGAAATTTGTTTGCTTTTGACCAAAGGCAAACAGGACTAGAAATCAGCTCTTTTTTCCGGTTGGGATTATGTTATTCTAAGCAGGGATTACATCATTTCAAGTAGGTATTGAAAATTATTTGAGGGCTTTTGTCCCTCTGTGGTCCAGTCTATTTCAATTCACTCTTAAACTCAAGTTCTTTTAGTTCCCAACTCAAAGCATGGGTTTTACCTTACCTTCCTTGGTGGGCTCTGAACTCTGTAGTCTTTGGTCTGTTGGTCCCAAATTTACTGAAAGCTCTGCTGTGCTTCTCAGCCTTCAGATCTCTCTTCTTAAGTAGGCAGATATTTCCAGGGGTAAAAATGGTGCCAAATGCCTACTTCATCCTTCTGTGTTTCTTTCTTTTCCCAGATCTTCATCCTCTAATTCCTAATCGCCTTTTAAACTCTGCAGTATCTTTTAACAGATTTAAAATATATTTTGACCAGGTTATTTGGTGGTTCTCAATGAGATATCACTTCACCTCACCCAATTTTTAGAGGAAGTGACCCACTTTATTTCTTTTAAATCTCCACACACACACACTCATTAAAAAATTAAAATCTATAACCTCTCAAAAATAAGACAAGAATTTTAGAAAGCTCTCACATTTCTTGGTCTTCTTTCCTATCCCATTGTACTGATAATTATGTTTTGATTTGGAATTTTTATGACTATATTTTCTATTTTTTTTCTTTCACTTGGTCTTAGCTACTTTTAAAAGACCACAACAAACATTACCTAGATGTTTATTCACTTTTGCTTCATGTATCTCCTGCATGATTTGTACTTATTTTTCCTCCTTCTTAAAGCACTTTATCCAGACTATTTTACAAATGGGTGTTTATGGGCAAAATTTTGAAGTCTTGTATGGCTGAGAATTTTTTTTTTAATCATTGCCCTCTGTTTGAATGACAGTTTGGCCAAATATAAAATTCTTGATTCAAATTCTTTATTCTTAGTATTTTGAAAACATTACCCCATTGTCTTATTGCCTCCAGTGTTTTGATTCCTTTGTATGTGCTGTTTTTTCATTCTTGAAATTATTAAGATAATTCTAAATTTTGTCATAGTTTTAAATGTTCTATACTTCACATGTGAGTTTAAAAAAGAAAACTTTGATTTATGCTCTGGCAGTCTATGGGCTCATCAAATCTGTTTTTTTTAACTTTTTTTAATTATGAGAAATTTACTCTCTTATTTTTTCAAATATTTCTTTCTCTCTGCTTTTATATTCTTTTTTTCCTGAATCTCTTGTTTTCTGGATCCTAGCACTTTTGTTCTATCTTCCTATCTCTTAACCTTATTTTTATATCTTCTATTTCTTTTTCTTTCACATTTTCCTTCTTGGAGAGTTTTACAATTTTATCTCCAGATTTCTAATTTGTTCCTCATTTGTAGGATAAGTAGTAAAATGCTATCTGTTGTATTTCTTATATCAACAATACTTTCTCCAGAGCAAATATTTCTATATGGTTCTGTTAAAATATATTTTTCTTCATAACCTTAATATCATCTTTTATCATTTTTAGCATGCTTATTAAGCTTATTTTAAATTCTGATGCACCCGTTCTAATTTTAGACTTTGATATCTCTAATCTCTAATCCAGTTTATGGTTTTTCTTTCAAAACTGTTGTTCCCTCAAATTTCTTAGCTTTTAGATCTGTGAGCCCATCTTCTCCTGAGGTCATTGTCCCCTATGGCAGGCAATGTGTATGTGGCGGTGGGGGCAGAAATTGGGGGCTCAGTTTTCAAACAGATGAGCTGGGCAGGGGGAGGTGTCAAATGTGCCCTAAGAGAGACCTAGGACCTTGGAAAGAGAGATCCTAAGAGAGACCTGGCCTTAGAAAACACTTTCAATCACTCCTCTTCCCACAGAAGTACTCCTCAGGTCAGTACTTTATCCCCAGCCCCATCAGGTAGAAGCACTATCAGAAGGAAATTCTTAAATGGGAATTCTCATCTCCAGAGATTTGAAGAGAACTAAATGGGGAAGCAACTGCCCTAGGCCATTCTGTCCCTTGATTCCTTGAACTTGTTAATTAATATAGGGCTCTTCTTCTCCCTGATTTTTCTCTTGCTGACATTTGCACTATAGGTCTGAAATTCTATTGTAGGAACAATTACTAGTTATCCCAAGGCAATGGTGGAGGAAAAGCAAGAAAGAATGCTAACAACTCCTGTTTTACCCTCCCATATCCATGCTGGGCTGCCTTTACTCCAACCGAGAGTCACAGCTTCAGAAAACCAATTAATACAGCTTTTCTTCCTAAATTGTATTTCTCTCTATATTTCTCTGCAGTTAACCTTGGGAACAGGAGCCAGTAATGTTGTTAGTTCAACATCTTTGTAGGATGTTTTTTGTCTCATAATGTCTCATTCCCAATCAACAGTCCCTTTTCTTCAACCTTTCCTTTATCTCACACTCTTCTTTCTTCTTAATTTCTTCTACCGTATTTACCATGCCTCTTTTATTCCCTCATTGTCTTTCATGTCCCCTCTCTTGCCTCTTTTGTTTTCTCATTCTTATATCTTTCCTTTCTCTCTCACTGACATCTGTTCTTGTGTCCCTTGTTTTAGTTTCCAACATGTGATTTTTCTCTTAATCAGTGCTATCTGAGCTAGGCCCTTCCTATTCCTCTGTATAGTCCTATTTCCCATTCCTTATTCTTTTCTTTCCTTCCCTCTTGTCCCCAAGTTCTCTGGTTCCATTTCATTCTTTGCTCTTTCTTCTTGACTCTCATTCAGTAGCTATTGACCCCAAGTTTCTAAGATACCATTTTTCTTACAACATTAATCAACATTTTGCATCAAAAATCTTACTTGGCTGAGTCCCTTATAGTTAAAATCTCGTTTATCACTGCATCACTAGTGCTTTACAGCCTATCAAAGTGTTTAACATTTAATAGGTGATTGATACAGATTTATTGAAAAAACAACCGAAAAGAATGAATTAATGCAAATAATAGATTTATAGTGGGAAAGAAATAAATGATGGCCTTTTGAATAAACATTATGTAAAGTTATCATTTCTTTAAGTTTAATCTAGTTTCCAAGAATTTTTTTCCCTGCCCATAATACCCGCTGTTGAATTATTCTGGAAAGTATCCATAAATGGACAAAAGTGATTTGCATTTTCAGGTTTTCTGGATATCTTGAACTCTTATTCATAGTCTTCTATGTGATTTTTTTTTCTTTTTTTTTTCTGGTCATGGCTGTGAATACTGTTCTGGGAGAGGCTCACAAAATGTGCACTATGGTAGATAGAATAAAATAAGACCTTCGTTGTGGCTAAGAAATTCCTACCGTCAGAGCTATCACAACACATCAGTCCCCAGGGAGGACTGATTCTTTTGCCTCCTAACTCTGATATGCATTGACTGTCAGGTATTTTTTGAGTGCTTATGCTAGTTAATGTATGATGTTCAGCAGACTGCCAGCTTGTTCTGTACTCTGTGGAACAGTTGATCTTGAAAGATGTCATTTTTTTCTCATTTTCTGACTTATTTTGTTACATCAGCATTGATTTATTTTGCACTTTTGACAATCTGAATTTTTTTAAAAACTGATTATGTCTCAGAAACTTTAATGAATTGGATGCTGTAAGCAGAGGGAAACAATAAAAATGAATCTCTGTTTTCTTTTCTTTTCCTGCCTTGTCTTCTTTTTTCTACTTTCCTTCCTCCCAAAGCATAAACAGCTGTATTTATATTTCAACCACCTTAAATGCAAATGTTCACAGAAATGCACAATTTAAATTGCTAATTAGAATGGCTTCATTCAGTATCCACTTGCGGCATGTATTCTATTTCCAAGACAGGACTATTGGGCTTATTTTGAACCAAGTTATGATGGATTAGGACCAGCAAAATTAGGCTGATGATCACTGTGACCTCCTCAAGTTTAGCTGTTTATTATAATTTGAATGTACATCCAATCACATCTTCTGTGTAACTTCATTTTCACATTAAGGGAGAATCATTAATTAAACTTACAGGACACCTTGGAGGATTAGTGATTGATCAGGTCTCTGTTTTCAAAGAGCTAGCCTTAAGCGAGGTAGAAAATCAATGTGTGGTGCACAGATCCTGAATTAGACAAACTTCCACTTGATTCAGGTTCCACTTCTGGGTTGCTAGTTGACCTTGGGTAAATTGGAATGAGTCTCAGCCTCAAGTTTTTTTTTTTTTCTTTAATCTTTACTAGGTATAAAAATATTTCAGCAGCATTATAAAGATTATACATATGTATGCATATACATATATATACATATACATACCTATACACACATATACACATATGTGTATACACACACACATATATGTGCCTAGCCCAGAGTAAAGTCATGGCAGCTTTGATTATTCTTGTTGCTTTGATGATTTATCATTATTATTTGGTTGGCTTTTAGTGCCCATTGAATACTAACATGAGCACAAACTTAAACTTAAAGCATGAGCACTAACTTAAACTAACTTAAACTTAAAGCATGAGCACTAACTTAAACCCAGACTCAGATTTACTGAAGGAAAAAAAAAATTAGAGAATTTAGTGTCAGATAGTACTCCCCTCTAGCTGTATTAGTCATTTTTAGTTATTCTGAAGTGGACAATGGAGAAGCATAGTAGATGAGAATTCAGCCTGCTCACAAAAGATGAAAGTAGAAACATTATGAACTATAAATGATTTATCTTTACATGTTGTCTTTCATGTAATTTTTAAAATAATTTCATTTAAAAATATCCACAGACAGACTCTAGGTCCATCCACCTCACTACAAATAACTCAGTTTCATTTCTTTTTATGGCTGAGTAATATTCCATTGTATATATGTGCCACAAGTAAGTCAGAAAGAGAAGAACAGATACCTTATGTTAACACATATATATGGAATCTAAAAAACAAACCAAAAAATGGTCATGAAGAACCTAGGGGCAAGACGAGAATAAAGATGCAGACCTACTAGAGAATGGACTTGAGGATACGGGGAGGAGGGAGGGTAAGCTAGGATGGAGTGAGAGAGTGGCATGGACATATATACACTACCAAATGTAAAATAGATAGCTAGTGGGAAACAGCCGCATAGCACAGGGAGATCAGCTCGGTGCTTTGTGACCACCTAGAGGGGTGGGATAGGGAGGGTGGGAGGGAGGGAGACGCAAGAGGGAAGAGATATGGGGATATCTGTTTATGTATAACTGATGTACTTTGTTATAAAGCAGAAACTAAACACCATTGTAAAGCAATTATACTCCAATAAAGATGTTAAAAAAATTACAAAAAAATAAAATATCCACAGAGAAGTTGACACTTGGAATAGGTTGTCGGTGGATAAATTTTTTACTGATTTCCATTTGCCTCATATTTCCTTTCCTATTTCTCACTACTCCAAATTATAGAAAATTCTGCATTTTGTTGTCTGTTTTAACAATCATTTTGATGGTGCTTAATAGGACTTTGGCTAGGTTACGTATTTTATCACTTTGCTATTTAAGGCAGATGAGATCAATAAGAAATTTCTCTTGAGTAACTGAAAGATAGCCCAGTTAAAAAACAATATAGCTTATTTGTTGTCAGGTTATTTTAAAAAATCTTCAAACGCACTGATTTTGGAAAAAGGCAGCCTTACTTTGTCATCTGTTTGTCATTTGTCATTTTTAGCTTACTAGATAAGCAAAAAGAAGAGAATTCTACCACCCAAAGAAAAAAAACACGTATTTTTGTGTTTCAAACCTTTGTCAAAGTACATACTTTCTAGAGCTTCAGGTTAGACTATGTTTTTTCTTTGCTATTAGTTGCCAATGAGACTAGTAGTAAAATAATCATATTTTGTAGTTTCAAAATTGGGAATAAACTGCAGGTGATGTTTTGTAGTCTGCTTTATTCAGCCAATAATATATCATGGACATCTTTGAAAGTTATTATATATTCCTCTAAGACACCATTATTAACGGCCTCAATAGTAGCCCATTGCGTGACCGTGCCATAATTCATTTAACCAGTACAGCTGGTGCATTCCTGATGCAGTAATATTGGGGATATTGTAAATGGAGTTACTTGAAATAATTTATTCATATCTGCATTTACTCTGTTTCTCAACTTGGTTTATTTGCAGCCCTGAGAAATGGAACTCATTGTTTTGCTCTGAGTGCATCAAGCATAAACTTATACTCAAGCCTGAAATAATAGATGTGTGTGTATGTTCCAATATGCGCACGTGTGTGGTGAGGGTCAGGGAGAGGTTGGGAGTAACTTGCGGCCATAATCAGAGCAGACAGACAAGAGCAAGAATATATTTGTGCTAATCCTTTCCAAGATTCTAATTGCATCACAGTTTCAGGTTGAACTCTTGCAGTGAAATACCAAAATTGCTTGGCTGTGGCTTTTTGTAATGAAGACTTTTTAGAGAGGAGAGAGACAAAAATTAAAGGAACTCAGAGAGTAACTTCTTGTAAAGTTTTTATTGTATGGAAAAGGAAATTATATTCAACCCCCAAATCATTTTGCCCTACTGAAAAATGGGAACGGCGCCTGCTCTCCTCTATTTTAAATGCGTGGATACAGTACTTGCTTACCTTCTGGAGGCTGTTAACAACCAGAAGCATAATCTCTATATAAACACAATGAATGCTATAGATTCTATAGAAAATAATCTTTGGCATTTTCATCACATTTTCTCTTTGGCATTGAAACATTATCACAAATGAAAAAAAATGTGCAGGTTTTTTCTTTTTTGTTTTAGATGAGCATCAAAAAATAATCAGAAAAGTTAGTTTGTTTTCAGGTACAATGGCTTCCAAGAGGGCACAACTTTTCCCCTCTAATCACCCTTTTCTTTCTCTGAATGTTCGATGCTAACATTCCCAGCAAAGAGCCTGCACTTGCTCGTCATTCTCTAAGCCCTGAGCAGCAATCAGTGTGTACTCATGTGGCAAAGCCCTGGCCTTTCCTATCAATTGTCTTGACCAGAATGTTGTCAAGTCTCGTTTGTTCTTTTCTGAGCTGATGAACTTATTTCAGGGGGCTGGTAGTTAAATTTCACATCTGTCTGTGATGTGACGGTGAGCCTCGAGGTTCTGTATCTTCTGTGGTTTTTGAAGAGCCTTTGCAGAGATTATGTGAGATGTGCAGAGGTTATATTTGATGATGGCAGGCCCAGGGTACCCATGCCCCATTGTCCAAGCCGTGCAGAAATACCCTTTTGTTCTGGTCAAGGGGACCTTAGTATGCAAGACAATTTCCTAACTTCCTTGCCTTTTTTTTTTATGAGAGGATAACCATGGAAGAGAGAGACAGATCCCAATGGGGGTGATTCAGCTAGTTCAGTCAGTGAGCATTTATGCAGTGATGCTCATTTACTAGAAACAATTTTAGGTGAATAAGACCCTAAATTCACTGGTCTCTAGCTTCCTACAGTTTGGTAAAATGAGAAAGGCAAAATCCAGATAATCTGAGTGTAAAGTGGTGAATGCTGTAAGGAAGGAATAAATAGAGGAAGGGTACTTACTACAATTGGGAGATTAAAGAAGGGCATCACAAAGGATATGATTATCCCAACTTTCCAACTTTTTGTTTCTGTGATTCTTATTTGGGTGTAAGAAGCTATTTTCTCATTTTGGTGTGGCTACATTTAATTTTCATATCTGAATATAGCATACATGACCAAAAGAAACCTGAAACTGGGCAACAGAAGTGACTGGTTGAGAGGCAGTTTGTGGTGTTTCGAGCACACACTTTTGTTTCAGAAATCCTCATTCTCTATCTTATTAGCCCCATAACCTTGGCAATTTAACTAAGCTCTCTCATCCTCATTCTCCTCACCTGTTAACGGGATAATATCACCTTCTACAGAGGTATGGGGGACAGCTGAATCTGCTAGCAGAGAATTTTCATATCTTGAAAATTCCTGACACAGTTTATTTTTTTTTCTACTTGTAAAGGGAAAAGTTACATTTTGAATTTCAGGCAAGTGATACCTACATAGCTCATGTCATGCATTCAAATAGCATACTTCTTCTTCATCTCCTATTGTTTTCATCATTACTTCTATAACCACCCATTTAAGAATCTTTTTTTTTTTGTATTTCAGGTTCCAGTCTGTTTTCTAGTCTCATATTCAAGAAGTATAATGCTGATTACACTCAATTTTTATAGGCAGCATAAAAGTAGCAATTATAGGAAGCAAATCAGGCAACCAGGCACGATGATACTACGTATTCAGGTCAGACATTCTCCATATGCAACATCCACGATAGGATCCTAGATAAAGGAATTAAGACTTCAGCCATCAAGTTGGCAGAGAGTAACCACTTAAAAGGGGTTGCTAATACAATGGAAGATGAGAATAAAGTTCCAAAAGAATTATGATGTTGGAGAGGTATGGCAGTCTAAGTCAGACAGACATAGCTGGAATCCTATCTTTGCTGCATACTCACTGTCTCTTTGGAGAAATACATTTTTTTTTTTTTTTTTTTTTGCTTAGTAGTATGTGTCATTGGGAGTTGTATTTAGGATTAAAGTAACACATAGGAAAAAAATGTGTGCTTATTTGCTGCTTGGACTTTTTCTCCATCTTGATGGTATGTGATGATGGTTCCATCACTGTGTAGCAAAGCAACCTTTGTTTAGTCACTGACTGCTCTGCCACTCAGATTTCCCATCTGGGTCCTTTCCAGTTTGCATTTTATGTGTAGATTCCTGATTTTATGTGTGGGCTCAGGCACTTGTAACACCATTGATTACATGTTAATTAATCCTATTTTGAATCCAATGTGTGTATTTACACAAATGCTTACTAGGGCAGCCCTGATTCAAGTAAAAACAAACAAACAACATAGTTAGTGCCAATCTCTTTATTCCAATTTAATGCCATTCCCTGCCCTGTGTTTTTGATTTTGCTATTTGCAATTCTGAAGCAATAGTGGCTAAAGATCACAGTTCAATTTTAAATGCCTTTTTACTGTGTTGATAAGAAATATTCATTGACTTGCACGGTCCTTTCTGTGCACTTTAACAATTCATTATAGGGATAATTATTTGGTGTTTATTCCAGTCTACCTGTGTCATCTCATTTTCACCTCACCTTTAATAGGGGTTGGGAGAGGAAAAAAAGGGGTTGTGTGTGATGATTTTCAGCATTTATTTAAAACTCCATGTTGTTAAAATAAATGAACTTAAAAAATCAAATGATTGCTCTCCCTTCCTCTCTTAAAAGAAAAAGTGAAAGGACAGAAGGAAGGAAGGGGACAGAGAGTAATAGAAAAAGAATTTTTTTGACATCTGGGAATTCTGGGAATTGATGAGTCATGATTCATTTGATTTCTTAATCTGCCATTTAAAATAAAATCATATTCTCCAGATCTGTTTCATTCTGTTATACCTTCCCTTATTTTCCTAATAAACATAAATAGAACTTTAAAAATAAAGGCATGAAAAACATGTGACCTGAAATCCTGAGATTGTGTCTAAAGTATGTGTGGTTTAATATATACAGTTCAGGGGATTTTGTATTGTCAGTGTGCTTTGCCTTTCCAGTATGTCTCACCCCAAATACTTTGAAGCAGTTATCATTTTGTTTGAATACCAACAAATATGTGTGAGCTTAGCACCCACAGGTTGTCAGACAGGAAGCAAGTTAGAAACTTCAGCATTACCTGCAACTTCAAGGATTTATTCTATAGGTTTAAAAAAGGCATTTATTTTTAAAATAATAATTCTTTAAAATGTAGATATAACCAGGTATTATAAAGAAAACCTACAAACTTTAGAATCATATTGATCTGGGTCTAAATTCTGGCTCTAGTATTTCTTTCTGTTACTTTGAGCATGTCACAAGTTCTCTAAGTCTCAGTTTCCTTTTCTATAAAGATGGATAAAAGGTGTTCCTTCAATATGTTACTTTAAGGATTAAAAAAATAATATATGTAAATCCCCTAGCATTTTGCCAGGTACACCATTAACACTCTAAACTTGGGCAGTAGTAGTACTGATTATCTGGTAATTACTACTAATTTTAAGTAATTGGAACTCTTTGGGTTAAAAAAATTACCCTACAAATACAAAGAACTGACCATCGTTAGTAATAAAATCTGTACATATGGAATCAACCGAAGCTTGGAGGAGCCTTAAGGAGGTTTAATTTTAAGAAGCTTACTCAAATAGACCTGTAAAGAAATCTGTATTTCTTAAACCTAAATGTCCTACTCTCTTAACAAATCCTGACCTTTGAATACACCAAACCTAGTTACATTAGTGGCCTTTAAAAATATAATTTCTTACCACTGCCAAGTGATAAAGTGAGTGCCTTTCCTTGCCATACCTCAAATCCAATAACATTGGCAATGACTATCGAAATTACTCCTTCCAAGATCTGGAAAAGACTTACGGAGTGAGGGAGTATTTTAATCCAAGTTTTCATGGAGGAAATTAAGGGGAAAATTTTTATTGTATAGTCTGTTCATCTCTGATCATCTCAGGTATTATTAAGGACTTGTTTTCAGATATTTGGGGGGAAGTAAAAACAAAAAACTAAGTGGTACCAGACCGAAAAAAAACTTGGCAAATAGAATCACGTTATACCTTTAAGGTAGGTTTGTTTGTTTTTTTGTTTGTTTTTTTTTTTAAAAGAAGATGTTGGGGGTAGGAGTTTATTAATTAATTAATTTATTTTTGGCTGTGTTGGGTCTTCGTTTCTGTGAGAGGGCTTTCTCTAGTTGTGGCAAGCGGGGGCCACTCACTATCGCGTCTTCTCTCGTTGCGGAGCATGGGCTCCAGACGTGCAGGCTCAGTAGTTGTGGCTCACGGGCCTAGTTGCTCCACGGCATGTGGGATCTTCCCGGACCGGGGCTCGAACCCGTGTCCCCTGCATCGGCAGGCAGACTCTCAACTACTGTGCCACCAGGGAAGCCCAGGGTAGTTGTTTAATGGCAATTATATCTTGTGCTTGGGATAATCTAGCTTCCTTCCTCCCTGCCTGCCATCTGTCTATCAGGAAATGTTAGTGTCTATATGTCAGATTTTATTTGAGGTTCTAGAGATACTGTGATGATGAATATGGCAGAGTACTTGGCCCTGAAGAAGATCATTCTCTTTGGGAGGAAGCAAACTATACGATGTTCTGCTGTTGGGTTACCAGTAAGCATGGTGTGTTAAGGCAGTGTAAGTGGAAAACCTAATTCATGTGTGGGGTATATCTGTACATTTTGCCGTCTGACTTTACAGTTCCTCTTACTAAAGGGACAGTGTATATTTCTTTGACTCTTGGATTTGGGTTTGGCCTTGTGATTTGCTTTGGATAACAGAATGAGACTTGTGGTTTATTTTCAATAAGAGAATGAGCTAGAAGTGCCAGAATGCCGGTTTCAAGTCTCGGCCTTAAGGAGCCTTGCATGTTTCTACCTGCTTCTGCTCTCATGTACCTCTGCCATTCCATGAGTAATACGTGCCCTAGTTAGGCCTGTTGGTTCCAGGAGGGGGATGAGAGATGTGTAAGCAAGTTTAGCTAAAAGCAGCTACTCAGCTGAGCCCAGCCTAGATCATACAACACCTATGTGACTCACAGATGAATAAGCAAAATAAATGAATGTTGTCCTATGCTACTAAGGTTTTATAGTTGGTTGTTATTTAGATTATGTCAAATCAGTGAGTTAAGGAGATAATGTAGGGTCAGAAAGATACTGTAGGAGAAAAGACAAGACCTGGAGGGGGAGTCTGAAAAATGTTTACAGTCATATTACCAAGAGAGCTTGATAGGCCAAAATCTGAGTTGGAGTTTGACCAGTTTAAACTGAGTTACACCAGCATTGTCTGGTGATAGAACCCCTTTCCAGGTTACGTTTTTTGTCATTGTTTTTTATAATGACCTAAACCATATGTATATAAAGTAAACAGTAATCAGGGAGGAGAAACACATGATCTAAAAAGCCCTGCTTCAGTAAAGGTCTGGGAGGACTTCAGGAGAGGACTGTATTAGGCAAAGGACGAACTCACAGGAGAGCAACTGTAATAGTGATTCCCTATGAGCTTACAGATTTTCTGTAGACCTTTCGGTGTCTCCCACTGATAGTGTAAACATCTAGATGCTGCTTTATCCATATTACCTTAACTCTTCTACTTACTGCCTATCGATACATGGGAAGAGGCCCCATGAGTGGGCAATAGTATAATTTATTCTTCTAGTCTAAGAATTTTTGTAACGGCCTTGAGTTGCAAAATATTGTGGCAATTTTCTATTTGCTTGGCTCTTTTCTTCCACCAAGGAGACTATGGCATAACCAAAAATGTTACAGGGGAGGCAGAGTTGCTAAAGCCCTACACTTTGGATTCTCATTCCATTTTCTATTTGTTGGAAATAAATTTCAAATGTCAACTTTACTTGAAAACTTTAATAATCCTTTTGCATTCAAAAAATAATCTTGCTTTTGTATGAAATCTCCTCTCATTCTACCCATGCTTGCTTTATAAGCTTTCTCACTACCTATGTTGTGTCATGCTTTTCCTCCAGTTATGGATTGTTGACCCCTAGAGAGTAGAGATCATGCCTTACCTCCTGAACATCATCCAGTACAGTGTCTGTATGTGTGCAATTAATATGGATATTTAATGTAGTTCAGACCTTCAGTGAACCCATATGCCACCAAACTGAAACTTAAATAGGAAATAAAATTAAGTTAGACACATTGTTTCTCACCATTTGTGGAACACTTTTTCTGGGGAGAGTGAGATAACTAAATCAAAGTATAATTTCAGTTCTGCTTCAATTTGGGCTTCCTCTCTGCTGGTAGACTCAGTTCAAATTCATTCTGTATACTGTTTCCTCAAAAAATTTGGACTTGATTTAACACATTCTAAAGTAAGAGAGGCAAAAACTGCAATTTCTTATCATAGAGGAAAACACAAACCAGTGAAGACTTGATAATTTGCCCTGCGCAGAGAAGATGCCTGTTATGGAAACCAAAACAAAGTGTGAAAAATCTAACATTTAATTTCTTCAAGGAAGGCTATACTTGCTTTTGCTGGCAAAATTATCCAGACATGAGGAGTTGTGACATGTTGCATCAAAATGTATATTAACGCCCTTTTATATCCATACACAAAGGCATTTCAATGAAGTCATTCATTCAAAAGGAAGACTCCTGGCAAAAGTCATATTTCTATTATTTTTGCATTAAAAATTAGAAAAATGCGACCTAATTTAAACATTTTTTCAATGCATTTTGAGGCTTCTAGCAACAGAATCCTACTGTAAAATCTGAGTCAATGCTTCTTAAAATTTCAGGAACATAAGCTTCAAATGGAATGCTTATTAAAAATGCAAGTTTCTAGATCACACTTGAGATATTCTGCATCTGCCCAGGAAATGACACTTTTTAACAACCACTGCAGGTGATCCTGCTGTAGGTTGTGCATGAACCATGCTTTGAGACAGGCTAAATTCCCTATAATACATGTGAGTAAATTTAAGACCCCTGGATCTTACTGAAGAAAAATCATCCTTTGTTAAATACCAGATTGTTCCTTAGTTATAGCAGTGACTATTATTAAAAGTGATCTCCTGAAAATGGGATAGAAGTGTGGTCTTCCAGAAACCTCTTTAGCTTCCATTAGAGGTGTATCGAAAGGGGCAGCTAGGTTCCTATCACCCATCTTCCCACCAACCATTTACTGTAGCTTTGATCATATCAGTTTTATCTTAATTTATATAAAAAATGTTCTTAGCCAAAACTTGTTTGAAAAGATGTAATATAATAGCATGGTCACCAATATTTATTTTATTTTGTTCAAAATTACAAATTCTTTGTGTTCTACAAATAGAAACCATTCCTGTATCTCACTTAATACTTTGACCCATTTCCAATTTTTGTAATTTTTCTTCATCTACCCCTTCTCTCTAAAAAATAAAGCCTGGAAGAACATATGGGCATTTAACTTCCTGCTTTCATTCCAATATATATATTGGAATATATATATATTTTTTGCTAAAATGTGTATATCAAAAATATATTACCATGGTGCCATCAGTTCTCATTTCTTGATGTTATCATTAAGTTCCTTGCCATATCTCTGTGTGTGTGTGTGTGTGTGTGTGGTAAATTGGCTTCAAGGCTAACACTCAGAACATGAGATCCTAGATTAACTTATTTTCTAAAAGTAAATGTACACAAACAAAATCAATAACTGTCATAGAAGTGAGAAGGAAAAATGTTTTCCTTAAAACCTAAATTGAAGACTGTCTTAACAGTAAAGCAAAGCTGAAAGAAATATTTATTGAGCACTTAGTAAGTGACTGGTGCTATAGCGAACAGAAATAACTTCAGGTCAAATGCCTTGTATTTAGAAGTTAGAAGGGAGACCATTTGAGACTATATGCCATGTACCATGCCTGGCACTTACTTAGCCCATCCATTTAATCCTCACAAACCATAGCAAAATACATATAACATGATCTCATGTGTGTAACAAAAGTTATATACATTTAAGCATATTTCATTAATCTATTTCCTATATGTGATCTGATATATATGTTGGCAGTTACATAATGGTGTGGAGATGTCAGAGGTTGGAATCATTCTATTTTGATTTTAATTTTGGTTTCACCAGTTACTAGCTTCATGTTTATGGACAAGTTATTTAGTTTCTTCAAGTCTCAGTTTCTTTTTGTTGTTGTTGTTGTTGTTTTTGCGGTACGCGGGCCTCTCACTGTTGTGGCCTCTCCCGTTGCGGAGCACAGCCTCCGGACGCGCAGGCTCAGCGGCCACGGCTCACGGGCCTAGCCACTCCGCGGCATGTGGGATCTTCCCGGACCGGGGCACGAACCCACGTCCCCTGCATCGGCAGGCAGACTCTCAACCACTGCGCCACCAGGGAACCCCAAGTCTCAGTTTCTTTACTGGCAAAATGGAGATATTAATGGTCTCTATTTCACAGGGTAGTTATGAGAATCAATGAGATACTTCAAGAAAAAACACATAGCCGGGTGTTCTGCACAAAGCAAACACTCCATAAATGTCATCACCATTATTTTGTGACTGTATAGAAACCTACTTTGGGATAATTTACATGAACTATTAATAGTAGTTTGCCCTGGGAAGAGGGATGTAATGAGTAGAAGAGGATGAGGAATTTGAGGAACACTTTTACTTATTAGACTTCAGGGTCTCTGTTCTGTGACATGAGTATGTTTTGCTTTTGCAATTTAAACTATCAACTTTTTAAAAACCAAAATAAAACATTTTCAAATTCAAGATCATTATGGTTATAAATAATCTAAAAATCTAATAAAGCAGGTTTCATAAGATGAGATTTGTATTAAAAATACACCAAGGCTTTTCTTTAGGTTTCTAAATTCTCATTAGTGAGCTAAATGTTGGATTTCATCTTTTGATGTTTGTTTTTTTCTCATATTAGATTATAAGTTTGGGGAGGGCATAGGTAATTTGTTGTATTCTGTATATCTGTACGTAGTAGGTACTTTGTAAAAACATGTGGATCACTGTGGTTCATGTTCCAAGGATTTATCTTTCAACATCTTTGCTACTTAATTTGAAATTCATTAAAAGATGATAAATGGAGGGCTTCCCTAGTGGCGCAGTGGTTGAGAATCTGCCTGCCGATGCAGGGGACACGGGTTCGAGCCCTGGTCCGGGAAGATCCCACATGCCGTGGAGCAACTAAGCCTGTGCATGCACCACAACTACTGAGCCTGTGTTCTAGAGCCCACGAGCCACAACTACTGAAGCCCGCACGCCTAGAGCCCGTGCTCCGCAACAAGAGAAGCCACTGCAATTAGAAGCCCGTGCACTGCAACAAAGAGTCTCTGCAACTAGACAAAGCCCGCGTGCAGTAACGAAGACCCAACGCAGCCAAAAATAAATTTTAAAAAATAAATAAAATGAAATGTATATTCCTAGGTCCCGCTGCCAACCTACTGAATTCGACTTTCTGGAGCTTGTAGTTAACTTTTTAATTTGATCCTTCAGTAATCTTATGAACACCTTAAGTTTGAGAATCTTCAATCCCCTAATGTTTTCTATGAATATTAAGTTTGATAACCACTAGGTTAAGTGTTTCTGAGATGAGTATACACTGTTTGATAAAATACCCTCTCATGGATCCCATTTTTCAAAGAATAATAGGACTTTATTTTAAATTTATTCATACTCCCTCTTCCTCACTATCTCCCAGTATTGTCACATTTCTTTGGAGAAGAGTTCTCTAGTTTCTGCTCAGAGGCCAAATGTCATCGGGCTAGCATTCTGTATAGAGGGTGGTATTGTGGACAGGGCTCTTCCAGCTGTTCTGCAGACAGCCTCATTACTAATTACACTGCTTTCAGCTCCGCAGCTCATGGCTGCTCTATAAATCTGCCAACTACAAGGTTGGTACCTCTCCAGGGCATTGACAGAAACAGTGTCTTTCACCTTCATGTCTTCTCATGTGCACATTTCTGAACTTCTGCTTTCTATATTATGGGATATCTTTAAAAATGATCCCATCTGAAATTCATCCTCTAGAAGTTTGTCAAATCTCTTATCGGCTTATGGCCCTCACTACCCTTGGTATTGCCATTATATTATCTGTGTTTACATCTCAACTCTAATTTCAGTGGGATTTTGGCTGAGAGGATAGACAAATGCATGCACTCAATTAATCCTGAACCTGATAATCAGATGTTCTTTTGAACAAGTCAAACTTTTACTAATTTGATGGATGTCAAATGGAATCGCATAATTGATTAAATTCACATGGCTTTGATTACTAGAGAGGCTGAACATTTTTTCTTATTTAGTCTTCCTATGTATGTATTAGATTTTAGGGGAGGCAGATTAACTCCATGGCTGACTCAGGCAAAGCAGCTGTTCACAGCTACACAAAAATATGTGCTTCCAAGCTCAGGTTTCACAGAGCTTTTTTTTTTTTTTTTTGGCAGTACGTGGGCCTCTCACTGTTGTGTTCTCTCCCGTTGCGGAGCACAGCCTCCGGACGCACAGGCTCAGCGGCCATGGCTCACGGGCCCAGCAGCTCCGCAGCATGTGGGATCTTCCCGGACCAGGGCATGAACCCATGTCCCCTGCATCAGCAGGCGGACTCTCAACCACTGCGCCACCAGGGAAGCCCTCACAGAGCCTTTCTTGAAGGATTTCATTCAGACAAATATCTTCCTATATAAATGGGTACCTCTAAAAAATTTTCCAAGTTAATTTAATGTTTCCCTCTTCCTTTCCTAAAATTTTATAGGCAGTATTAACATTCTCTGCAAATATTTCCTTTATAGAGGATAAAAAGGAAGTCTCTGGCCAGTCTAATACTGATGGGTCATCATAAATTCTGAATCAGTTGAGGCTGAATTAATACATTTTCAATAAATAGCCTCAACAAAGTATCATTTTCTTATGTATTAAACTTGTTTTGTCATGTACATGCTGAAAGCAGATCTTCCTGAAGAAAGTAAATGGCAACTACATCCTTCCAAGGTCCAAGGACAAAAGCCTTAATATTATCCTTAAATCTTCTCTTTTCCCAACACCTCCCCCCAATCCTTCAGCAAGTTCTACCATACCAAATAGATCCACAAACCCACCCTTATCAACTCTCCATTGATTCTACCTTCTTCTAAGCTCACATCATCTTTTATCCACACTCGAGTAATTGTCTGCAAACTAGCTTTTTTGCACACAATTCGTCTAATAGCAGCCAGAGTGAAACTTTAAAAATGTAAGTCAAATCATGTCACCCCTCTTCTAACACTCTGCCATGCCCCGCACCCATTTTATTTAGAATACAGTGGCCTAAAAGAGTCTACAGGATCTGGCACCCCATTCTCTCTTTGTGTTCTCCCACTTCTCCCTCCCTTCCTCATTTTCCTTTAACCACTCATTACTGTCTGCTGAATATGCCAGACATGTTCCTATCATAGGAATTTTACACTGGCTGTTTCCTCTCTCTCTCTCACCATCCTCAAGTCTGTGTCCAGTAATAACCTTCCCAAGATGTTCCTGACCCATCTTTAAAATAAAACTCTCCAAGCCCCACCCCCAGCATGTCCCATCCCTAACTCTTTTCTAGTCCCCACCTCCACATCGACACGTGATCATCTTCAACGTGGACAGGAATTTTAGATTATTTTTTCACAAATGTGTTCCCATTGCCTGGAACAGGGTCTGGCAGATAAATATTCTGTGAATACTTGTATAAATCTGGAACCAGACCCTTTCATACATATCCTATTATAATATATATTATATAATATATAATATCCAAATACCTTTGGTAGATATTGCATATTAAAATATTTTATTCCATGCAAACAAAACAGATGTACTGTTATTTGATGGACCTCAGCAGAAGTTCTTCAACTCAGCAACTCAGAGTATTTATCTGACCAATGTAGATTTGTGAAGTGCCTTCAGGTGGAAAGTGATAAGAAATAGTGGGTGGAATTTGGGGTACTTTTTACCAGAATTATAAACTTCCATGCAATAATAGCATTTTTGAGTAAATGCAAATATTGAGTTAACTTCATGTTCCCATATGCAAAATGTATTTTGTAAAGCCTTGGACAAACGGCTTCTTTTAACCTGAATGTAATATTACTTAGTGTGTATAGTAATACAGGAAAAGCAAGATTGTTACTTTTGATCAAACAGGAGAAATAATTTTTTTTTAATCTTTCTACTCAAATTATTTGAGTCAAACAAAAATATTAGTGTAAAAAATATAAAGAAGTAAGTGGGAGTATGTGTTTAACATTTGGATATACAGTTTCTTAAAGCTAGAATTGTATTCAGTGATTGCATGCCCTCAATATGTATTCAAGTAGACTAAATGGCAATTAAGCACTTGGATTTCAAGGTTCAATTTGTAGCTCTGTTGAAATACCTCTGTGTGTGTTCCTTTCCTATTTCTATAAGTTCTCTTTACTACTAGTCCATCAAAAGCTTTTTCAATTAATAAATAGAATCAGCCTCCTAAAATAACAGACCATCTCTTCCACAGAACATGTAAATGGCAATGATGACACTTATAAACTTGATAAGCTCACATGTCAGAATTGCTTTCTGCCAGTTTTCAGTTCTCTTTCTCCATATTTATATTGCCAGAATAACCCTACCTGACCATGTCATGCGTTTATCTAATATCTAATAAATATAATTGAGTTCTTTACTTTAAGGAGTGCCACCTAGTTTGAGGAAAGGTTAATACAGGGTAAACCAGAATAACGATTATGTACATTTAAAGATATTTTTGCTAAAATGTAACATTTACCAGACTTAAGTGAAAACTTTTCTTTTAGGTACTAACCTTCAAAACGTGTTTAGAGCACACAGCTGTTAGAAAATGATTAGGCTCTACCAAAAAATATTCTTGTGACATGCAGTCTCAGGAGGTCACAATAAGTGTGGCTGAGAAAACACATCTTTGTTCAGTATGAAAAGGTCTTTCATGACCATAATACAGTCTGGGTGTCATGCTCACAAGATGCCATAGAGATTAGCTTTTTATTCCATGATTCCATTGAAAACTTCTATTTTCAGCTTTAAAATCTTGCCAGAGGAAAATGAATATGGCTGAATTGAGGGCTTGGTTCTGCCGTTCACACACTGTGGGTTTGCATTCGGAACTTTAAAAGGAAGGGGAAAAAGGAAATGGATGGTGGGATATGATACCCTTTGATGCAGCTGGGAGGCATCTCTATCTGCAGGCAGCCATTTACCTCTAGATTAAGGCCTGTGGTGCCTTAGCAAGAGGTGCAAAAAATGCTAGTGGATTGTGAAGGGTTTTATTTTTATTCCATTTCTGTGTCCATCATATGTCCTACGTTCAATCATGTACGGTATTTTGCTTTCTTTCTTTCCAACTTTTCTGTCTCCAGTCTGTCTCTTAACCTTTCTAAGCTTCTCTTTCATCACCTGCACAATCAGCTTCTCTCACTTACTTTTGAATTCTCCATCTTCTCCTAGTCTTAACTTACATTCCTTCTCCAGCTCTCCATTCAACATCCATTTTCTATTATTCACTACAATAGGTGAAGACAATCTTTGGTGTCTCCCTCTCCCATTTCTCACATCCAATTATTTGCTGACTCTAGTATAATGTATCTGAAATACCTCTCATCTCTGTTCTCTCCTTGACTTCCTTTTGGCTGTTCTAATTTACATTTTCATTACTATTTGCTGAGAATGATGCAGTAGCCTCCCAGATAGTCTTATTGTCTTTGCCCAAAACAAACTAAAATCAATAGGAAAAATCCTTTTACTTTATTACTGAATACCTATTGAACTGGGCAGCCTTCAGCCTTCAGTCAGCTTTCATTCAGTCCCTTCACAAGGGTAGAACAACTTATCTTTCAATTTTTCAACTCCTTTTCTCTCTAGTTGAACTTCTCCCTGTTCCCTCAAAGTCAGTACATTGGAACTTCCAAACCATTATATACTGTCTTCCCATTTTTTCTGAGTCAAAATTATATACACTCTTGCTTACAAGGCCTAGCTCAAGTAATAAATTTTCATGATCTGCCATAAATATGGACTCTTCCTTCTTCAATCTCTCACAATATCTGTGGTGCCTCTCTGAAGGCATATGTAAGGTTTTGCTTTTTTAAAAAAAATAATTTCTTCATCTCTTGTCCCAACCTCCTACTAGAGTAAACAGTTTGAAGTCAGGCGTTGTGTCAACTGCCAACTGTTGTTTGTATCTTCTTCGGTTAGTGCTGTGCCTTGCACTAGGGGAGAACTCAATACACTGTTATTTGAATTAAACTGCCCTGACTCTGTCCTATATCAATGACATTGAGTTCATATCACTTAATGCTTCTGTTTCCAGAAAAACTGCTGATGGCTGCCTTTAAACCCTGGGAGTGTTATAAGACCAAGGTGATGGGACAGTTTTGATCTCTTCGCAGACTACTGAACTTTTCTCACAATTTATGCAAACCTAAAGAACTGTCACCGAATGGCCCCCAATCACAAAACTACTGAACTGATGTGACTACTCAGTGTCCCTTTGCTAGGTCTTACTGCTAGGACAGTTTTAAGCCATAACAGAATACTAAATTCCACTGTAGATTAGATCCATCCTGCTAGGTCCAGGAAAGTCCTAGATCCTGGAGTTTAATGGCATTTGTTGTTACATGGGACTGCTATGGGTCTTAGTAGTAAATGTCAAAAAATTCCAAGTTTGTATATTCTTCTGGGGTTCTTTTTTTTGGTTATTGTTATTCCTCAGCATAATCTGTGAAGCACTACCTTTCTCCTTTTTAAAAATTCTCTTGATATAACTGTATATCCACTGATATTTGACCCTTGTTTCCTACCATAGTCATCAATGTAGATCACATATACCTGCATGCCAATAAAAGAAAAATGGCATGAAAAATTAAAGGGAATTATGGCATAGGCACTGCAGTAAAGGTGAAATGTTACAAAGTGGACTAGCAGTGAGTGAATGAAAAACTAAGAATATCTCATTGAAAAAAGAAAAGGAAAACAAAGGACAATTTATTTTTCACTTTTGACTAATTAGTTGTCAGTCTTATACCTTATTATATTTAAATCTGATGTGTTACCTGTGTATAAGAAGACACTGATTGGCAAGGCAGTTTTTTACACGTGGATGTGATGTTCTACTCATGTTTAACTAGATATTTGATTGACATATAAAAAAGATCAATATATCCTTATATTGCCATCTAAAAGTTGTTATTATCCAAAAGCAAAGTGGAAGATGATAAGCAAGCATTTGATTATGCTTTAATGTCTTGTTTCTTTTTTGGGAGTTAATATATAATGGTCATGAAATTAATTTTACTTTAGGATTTATTTTAGAGCATCTTCTAAGTATCATATATGAGAACTATACTTAGCCATTGAAGTATTCATGCTACCAGACTTGATCCCAATCTAATTTTTAGATATACTATAGAATCTCATTGTAATACAACTTGCTACCATACGGATTCAGACATAGCAAAAATAAAATGCTGTTCTGAAATAAGGCAGTCAATAAAACGTGAAACAATATTAGACAAAGACATTCCAATAATACTGTTATCCAAGGTTACCATTTGAATCGTCTTTCAAATGCTAATCACTAAATAAATCTATAAATTATTCTTGTTTTGAGTAAAAATCTGAGTGTGTTTTCAGTTTGCTTAAACTTGGGCACTTTCAAATTATTTTCTAAAGCAGCAAGGGATGTTCCAAAGCATGCCAGTAAATATTACACCAAACAGTGTTCCCTGGCTAATAATGTTGACTTAAACAGAATTGAACGTGTTTCTTTAGTGCTGGACTTCTCAGAGTCTTTGAAATGCTAATATGGGCTGTGAATATCAGTGTGGGAAATAATATCAGGTTTCCTAGACTTCTTTGAACCAAAGTCTTTTCCTGGGCAGCACCGAGTGAGAGCAGATGAGATTGTCCAACATCCTACAGAAAATACTACTCTGAGCATTTTTCTTTGTTATGATGAGTATACTAGGATTGGATAATTTTACAAATATTACTAGAAAAATAGTGCATTTGGGAAGACATAGTAAAAGCTTTAACAACATGATACATTTTTTAAAAACCAGGATTTCAGTTTTATTAAAAAGTAGGGCTAATGAAGGATGCTTGTTTATGATAGTAAAACGTTGACTGTAGCTAGATTTTAAAAATAAAGAACAGTTCAATAGATTGTCTCATTATACAGCATGAAATAGTATGCAGCCACATCAATATAGAAAGATGTTTATTGATATGAAAAATGATTCCAAAATATTATCGACATAGGCAGGTTATAAAATAGTGTCTACAAAATGATTTTTTGTAAATATATATCTACATGCATAGAAAAAATGAGAAACATAATAAATTGATCATGGTAGTTTCTCTGAGTGGTGGGGTTTTATTTTTATTAATTATTTATATTTATTTTTGGCTGCATTGGGTCTTCGTTGCTGCACGCGAGCTTTCTCTAGTTGTGGCGAGCAGGGGGCTACTGTTCGCTGCGGTGCGCAGGCTTCTCACTGCAGTGGCTCCTCTGGTTGCGGAGCACGGACTCTAGGCGCGTGGGCTTCAGTAGTTGTGGCACATGGGCTCTAGAGTGCAGGCTCAGTAGTTGTGGCTCACGGGCTTAGTTGCTCCACGGCATGTGGGATCTTGCTGGACCAGGGATCGAACCCGTGTCCCCTGCATTGGCAGGCAGATTCTTAACCACTGTGCCACCAGGGAAGTCCTCTGAGTGGTGGGGTTTTAAATGTGACTTTAAATTTCTCTTTCATGTTGGTATTTTATAATTCATCTGAAATGACTTATGGTATCAAATAAGAAATATAAGTTTTTTTTTAAAAAATAACATTTTTCTGAACTTTGAGCTTTCTGAGGACAGGGAACTTCCAGTCCTTATGATCTTTCCCAGACCCCGCCTGATGATAATGCTTGGTGAGTTGGACTAAACTGAACTTACTTGGATCAAAGCCCTCCTGATAAAATAAATTAGAAAATAGAGATGTTTCTGTGCTTTATGAAATGTATCCAAAAATTTAAAATAGACCATTGAACACTGATCATGTTTGGCATGCCATGATTTCCCCACTTCCTTGATCTCTGATAAGTCTGTGACATTCAGGAAGGAAGAGGGAAATGCAAGAAGAATAGAGGAAAATTTTACGTGTGGGTCCACTAGAAAAATTTTAACAGATTTATTGAGGTATAATTGATACACAAAACAACTGTACATGGTTAATGTGTACAATTTTCTGAGTTTGGACTATCACCACAATGAAGGTAATAAACATATCTCTCACCTCCAAAAGTTTCCTGTATCCCTCAAAAATTTTTAACTTACATGAACGGTTATACTATAAAATTAATTTGCAGGTATTTGAGAATTTACATACTCACAAATCCTATTAATACTACATTTTAAACACTTGTACATTTGAAATGAATTGGTAAAATTTTATATCAATCCAAATATACAGTCTTTCAAGTTATAACCCCAATTGTTTTTCAAAGTTTCCCTTTCCCATTAGATCTTAGTATCAAAGAATTAGAAGAGTTCCTGCCTTCAGGTAGGATTATGTTTAATCATTTCTAACAGAAGCAAACCTAACTTTGATTCCCAATTGGTTTAAACCCCCCGAGTGAATTATTCTGTCCTCATGCTCAACCCTGATGAACTTCATTCTGTGCCTTCTCCTTATAGCCTCCTATAGAACAGTTTCAAATCCTGATCCAAACCTCATGACCGGATTATGGTATCAAGGTCACTGATGAAAACGCAAAGCATCTTGAGCCCAAGCCTAACCCTGTATCACACTATAATTGAACTTTGAACAGTGCTGTGGTTAATCTGCATACAACTTATACTCGGCCCTCCCTATCTGCAGTTCCTCTGCATCCGCGGATTCAGCGAACATGGACCATGTAGTACCATAGTATTTACTGTTGAAAAATATCCACATATAAGTGGACCAGTGCAATTCAAACCCACAGTATTCAAAGGTCAGCTGTTTACCTGCAATTCTCTCCTTTCCTCTATGACCAAGATGGTCTTTGCTCTAATTATAAACACACTTGATTAAGATTAGGAATAGATGATTCCACAAATTGAGATGAACAATTATCACTATACCAGTATGTGAGACATTGTCCTATTCTTATTCCTTTAACTAACAGACAAATCCTTGAAGTGCTAGTTACTCCCTCTACCTTTGAGGTAGTCTGGAACCATGATTAAACACATGGAAAAATCCATGTAATCTAACATCTGATAATCCTGCTAGTTTAGATAACTGACCCATGTGTAAATGAAAATAAGGTCTATGGAACTTAGCTTTATGTACAAATTACTTTAAACTTAGAAATTTGGGGTGTGGCTTTTTGTAATGCAGTGAACCCTCATAACTTTTGTATGATGTATCTATATAAATGCTGCCAGCTTGGACTAACAGGGACAGAGACAGTATAAAATAGACAGTATAAAAGAGAGGCCACTGGATCTCGAAACTCTACAGGTAGGAGGAAGGCAGAGAAAATTACTCAGCTGCAAACATGTCCTACCTTTCATTAAAAAGGAAGGATAACTCATAGTGTAGAACCAAGAGCCCAGACGGTGGAGCTGAATGCCATGGAGAATTATTTCCAGGCCATGAGACCTAACCAGTATTTTTTTCCTAGCTGGACTTGGAATTGCTATGAACCAGTGACTGCTTTGAGTTACCATTCCCCCCATTTTTGAACAGAAATGTCTATAGCTGTTGTAGTGAACAGACTCAAAGATGGTCCCATGATCCCTAACTCCTGGGTATTTATACCTTTTTGTAAACTCCACCCTAGAGTGTGAGCAGAACTTGTGACTAGCTTCCAGTCAACAGAATATGAAAAATTTATGGGCTATCACTCCTGTGATTAAGTTATATTTTAAAAACTCTATATTGCTAATAGATTATCTCTTGCTCTTCATCTGGCTTTGAAGAAGCAGCCTGTCCTGTTTTGAGCTGCCTATGTAGAGGGCCATGTAATAGGGAACAGTGGGCAGTCTCTAGGAGCTGAGGGTGACCTCCTGCTAATAACCAGCAAGAAGTAAGTCCTAAGGTCATATAGCTGCAAGGAAATGAATTCTGCCAGTAGCTGACTGAGATTGGTAGCAGATCCCTCCCTAGTTGAGCTACCAGATGAGAACTCAGCCCTGGTCAATACCTTGCTAGCAGCCTTGAAGAGGGTCCCACTAAGCTACACTTGGACTCCTCACCTGCAGAGGCTGAAATAATAAATGTGTGTTATTTTAAGTAGCTAAGTTGTGGTAATGTGTTATACAGCAATAGAAAGCTAACATAACAGTTATTCTATGCCTGTCTTGCTATTGGATGTTGGGTGTATGTGGGGCAGATAGTTTGTCTTTTTAGTTTCACAGGTCCACATACCCAGAGGAGCTATACTTTGGCTACCTCATCTGCACCTGAACCCAATTTAGATAAAAAGATTCAGGATTCTGAGATGATGATAAAAGACTTTTAAGAGCCTTGGGAGTAGATAAGTGCATTTTCCAAGTGGGAGGGATGTGAATCACTAAATCATCCTACAGTCAAGGGTTGTGAATACCAGAAACAAGAATTACTGGAGGCCATCTTGAGGGCCAGCTACCATACAATCTTTGACTTTTAACAAGGCAAAGATGCCCACTCTTGTCACTTCTATTCAACATAGTACTGAAAGTTCTAGCCAGAGCAATTAGGCAAGAAAAAGAAATAAAGGACATCTAAATCAGAGAGGAAGATGTAACACTGTCACTGTTTGCACATGACATGATCTGTTTTTAAATTGATTTTTTAGTTGAAGTAGAGTTGATTTACATTGCTGTGCCAATCTCTGCTGTACAGAAAAGTGACTCCGTTTTACACGTATATACATTCTCTTTTTATTTCCCATTACGGTTTATCCCAGGAGATTGGATATAGTTCCCAGTCTTGGGGGTCTACCCAATGATCATGTGGTAGTCATAGCTTTAAGGTCAGTGGAATGCTTATTCTGTTCCCTGATAAAAGTCCCTTCACATCTCTTGCTGGCAACAAGGACTTCTGATCTAGAAGAGCCAAATTTGTGGGCATGGAAACATATTTCTCCTACTGGGTCTCTGAGACTGATGGTGAGAGGTGCATTCCTACTTGTATGCCTTGATTCTTAATTTTCAGGGATGGCTCAAGATATAATGACTTTTTGTTCAAAGCATATAATACATCTTAAAGGATAGCACAAGAAATGTACAAGGTATTATGCCCAATCTAACCCCTTAATCAGACTTCTATGAGATTATTAAAAAGTTTAATCAGGTGGAAGGTTTTTTTTTAATTAATGGAAGAACCAGTGGACTCTGTATTCATGACCCTATTGTTGAACTTCCTTCACCAGAAAGTGAGTGGCTTATTAGAGGCAATATTATGTGAGAGCTCATGAAAATAAAGCAGACACTCTGTGAGCTCTTGGGTAGGGTTTCTAGCCCCTCACTGCTGGTTGGGCTGAGGTCTCTTTCATGTGTCTTTTTAACCTAGGCCAGGCTGAGGGGTAGCAGCTTCCCTACAGAGTCTTCCTCTCATGGCAATGGCAGAGTGCAAGAAGGAAAGCTCAGCTGTGCAAGCACATTTTCATCCTCTGCTAGTTTCATGTTTGATAACATCCCATTGACCAAGCTAATCCCATAGCTGTGCCACAAGTCAAGGGGCAGAATAATTGAATCTACCACAATCTGTTTTCTTGTTCATAAATATTGGTACCCCTCCCAGCTGCTAAATACAGTTACCCCCATTTAATACTCCCCAAACTCTTGGTTAATCATGGCATCAGGGTCACCAGGAATTTATGATCCACATGTTGCTCCTCTTGATCTGGAGAATCATGGGCTAAAAAATTGTGTGACCCACATATACTCAATACACAGTGGGTGAAACAGAGGCAGGAAATACCCTAACATCCCCATTTGAAAAGAGAAAAATAGGAACACAAATTAACTAGTTCATAGTATTTTTGATATCCCTCTGAACAAAACTTGTCAGGACCCTTTCCCTAGGATAAGGATGTGGCTTGTTTAGCCTGTGATTTTATTTCCTGGAAGTGGCTTCCAAGTCTTTTATTCTCCATGGCTCTTATTAGCTCTGATTTCTAAAGCTATTTTCTAGTGTCCTCATCTATCATTTCTGAAGAAAGCATTGTAGAATATGCCTTTTTTGTGGCTAGGCAACTTTCTCAACCTCCTTGGCTACAGAAAGTTGTAGACTGAAAGGTCTTTTTACATTTCAAACAGTCAATAACATTTAGTCCATGTTGGCAGTGTTTTAATAAATACAGATTTCTCAAGAATTTTGTACTTTTTCAATATATTTGAATTACATTGACTCATACAATGCTGTTTGGGGACATAATTCTCCTCCTAGAGTCAATTATGTATTTATTAGACACGTTAGGATTTTGTGAGATCTTGCCTAAATCATTCTAGAAATTCTTTCGTCGAGCTGAGAGAATCAACATGGCTCCAATCTAATTCTGTCACAAGTCTTAACAAAGGGTACTACTCTGAAAGTATGTCTGTCTGGAAACTCCTGGATTTGGTGCAGTTGTGTTATAAAGGATATTATAACAAAGCCTTTATTTGGTGGAAAATAGTTAAAATTTTCAATGCTGCAGTTTATGGGTTTCAATAGCCTCCCTAAGACGGGTTTGCAAAGTAGCCAATTCTTTTCTAAGCATATCTCATTCTTATAGTACCTTATCAAATGTGCTAGTAGCAACCACCCATTCTTTAAAAAATTTCCATTGATTTCTCCTTCTAATTATACTTATTCATTGTGCACATATTTTGTAGGCAACAATTTTAAATGTTGCTGCCACATAACATAGGTCACCATTTTTTGAGCCTCATATGACAGTTTCATCACCATTTTTTCCCACAGTTTATTTACTGCCCATTGTCACATTATAAAGCTAATATTAGGAATCTATTTTTAGGAATATTATGTCTATCACTATCCAACAAGACACCACAAAATTCAGTACCTTAAAATAGCAATTGTTTATTTTTGTTTATTTGTCTGTGAGTTGGCTTGAGGTCAGCTGATTTAGGCTGGGCTGAGTTGGGCAGCTGTGCACCAAGCTCTGTGTGTCTGGCTGGGCTTGGGTTTGGTTCTGTTCCACATGTGTTCATTCTTTTGCTTTGGCTGAAGTGGCAGAAGCAACATAGAAAAACCTCTTCTCAGGGTGATGGCAGAAGTGAAAGAGAAGAAGTCCAACTGCATAATAACATTTCAAGTCTCTGCTTGTATCATTGCTGGCTAACATTCCACTGGCCAAAGCAAGTCTTATGGCAAAGGCAAGTATACTTTGCTGTGGAGGTGAGAAAGGGAAGTGGTAAACCTCTTTGAATGATAACCTAATCTACCACAGAATATGAGCTGCCAAGTATGTCCATCTTGAATGTGTACTCATGGACTGGGGAAATAACAAGTGAGTTCAGGGATCCATTGGTCACACTGTGAGATAAATCTGGACCAGGACTTCATTTT
Organism: Orcinus orca; assembly: GCF_937001465.1. Taxonomy (NCBI): domain Eukaryota; kingdom Metazoa; phylum Chordata; class Mammalia; order Artiodactyla; family Delphinidae; genus Orcinus; species Orcinus orca. The sequence goes on along the minus strand of NC_064564.1, from coordinate 48,975,956 downwards.
CCAGTTGTCTTCTGCACACCCCCATTCTAAGAAGGGTGGGTGATTTGAGTTTTTTTGGTACCAGTGTTTGTTCATACACTATATCCCACATCCCCTAAATGATTTGGATATTCTTTTCTCTGCAGTGTACAGTTACTCTGATAAATGGCCATAGTCCTTTGGGAAAGAATTGGGACAATCATTACTATATCTACTTGCAGTGGCATTGCAAAATCTTTCCTCAGGAGGTCCTACCCTCCCTTGTAATTGGTGGACTTTGGATCTGGAACAGGCTCAAGACTGAAAATTGAGCAACGGATGATGATTCTCTATTGCTGCTCTGACTGACATCATCTGCTTTCTGCTCACCCACTTTTGATCTTTATCTGTTATGTATATTAACAACGCCCTCACTGGCTACCCAGCCATCTCACCCTTGGGAACTCCATGGTCTCAGCCATCACCACACATCCCTGTGGGTCAGAACTTCCTAGTTGCCATTTAGGACTTTTTTTTTTCAAGCTCATATGTAATTGCACCCACCTGGCCTCTGACAATTAAGTGTTATCTCCTGATCGCTATTATTCTGTAATCCTATCATAGTCACTGACACTAGAAAGCCTATTTCCATAAAAGTTTCTCTTAGGTTTCAACCTTGGCCCACAGGGAAGAGCCACTATTGAGCTTCTCAGTGATGCTGGTGGCCCCCTCACACTGATCATTGTAGTAAAGCGAATATCTTCTGAGCCTTTCTAGTTAATACAGTCACCTGATGTTTTCTATATCCCTATATAATATATACATTCTAGCATGCCTGATCTTTGAGCCTCTATTATTTTTTTCTCCATGTTCTGCCAAGGCAGTTTTAGCCTCTCCACTTTATTAACTATTGGTCATTTTTTATCAAGTTTAAAGGAACTGTCCCACCTGCCTATTAGGACTGGCTCCAAAGTGTTCTCGACAAGTCATTAACTCCCGAGTCGTAGAAGAGTGACTTCCTGTCAGTAAATGTTCCCTATCCTGCTTGATAGTCTGTCTCCATTGGTCCAGCACCTTTAAGATACAATCCCTAGCATGTTCTCCCAGTTCCTGTCAAATACATTATCTATATCCTGCAGCTTTTTTGGTAATAGTCTCTTTCCTCCCATAGCGGAGATACGACTTCCACAATTGGTCCATGATGCAACTTAGCTTATATTTATTGGTCTATAAATAAACCAATATTTATTTATTGGTCTAGATCTAGAAGAAATGAGAGAAGGTATGAAAGATCTTAAGGTAAGCATCATCTTGTTTAGCATCTGCTTTAGCTAAGGATTTTGCATGGCTTCAGACAAGTGGAGGCTATTATCCTCTAGCAAGAAGTAGGTTGTAGGCCATTTCTACTAGTCCTGGGGATCCATGGGAAGCTGAGCTTTCTAGGTTCATAAATGCCTCCTCTCAGGTGTTCCCATTCCTATCAGCAGAATACAAATTCTCCCCTATCAGGATCCTGCTTCCAGTACAGAGACTTGCTAGTGTTGTGATTTCAGCCTACTTTGTAATTACACTACTCTTGTAATTATACTACTCTTGTAATCAGGCCTTGCTTCTAATTTTCAGCAGTCTACCATCAGCTATACGAGATGAAAGTCACCTCATTTCTTTTAAAAAGGTCTTCTGGCTTACATATGGTGCCTGAATTAATAGGCAACTGACATAAGCCTGCTGTTCTTTTAGCCCTTTGATTCACTTAATAATCAATCAACCACCTAGACCTTGTAATTACCATTGACCCCACATCTGAAATGCTGGAGTTATTTGTAAAAGCAAGTGCATCCACTTTCACTTTCCTTCCCAATTCACTGCAAGTGAGGGTCTCAGTAACCCGTATCCTATAACAATCCAGGGTTTATCAACACCCCACTTCCAGCATCAGGATCCTTTTTGCCAACCAGAGAGTTGTCAAATTCTAGAATTCCATCCTGAAGTTCTGCTTCCCAGGACAACGTCTATCTTAGTTTGGATTTCTTCCACAATAAGATCCTGAGACAACAATTTGAGTGCTAGTAGCGTATTTTGGATGCAATTCCAGGAAACTCCAGTAGTGAGTGGGTAATGAGACAAGAAAGGGAAGACAGCTGGTAGAAGGTGCATTATCAAGCCAGTTTCCACAGTAGACAACTGTTTCTACATCACACTGGGGAACTCGGGAGCCCCTGTAAAAACACATGCCTCAGATTCATCTGACTCTACTGAGAAAGCTATGGTATTTAGAAACCAACTCTTTGTATCATTGGGGAAGGGTTTATCCAGGAGGACAAACCGGTTATTTCTGGGCTGCTTCATGGGTGGGAAAAGTTAGCTCCAACCCCAGAAAGCCCTCCAACAAAAACATGTAGATGTTGGCAGAAGTTGGACAGCATGGACTGAAATATAAGATCCCGGGTATATAGGTGGGGCACTGGTGTAATTTGTGATAACCTCTAATGCTACATGGCTCTCTAAGCCGTCATCTCTCACTGAATTCTTGCAATTGCTTCCTACTCGGTGCTCCAGCTTCCACTTTTATCTCTCCTCAAAATACTCTCAGCACAGCAGTGAGAGGGCTGATAAAACAAGTCAAATGCATCTATCCCCTGCTCAGAACCCTGCTGGCTTCCCATCTTACACCAGGTAAAAGCAGAATTCTTGTCATGAGATTGGAGGTCTCACAAGGTTTACTCCAACCTCTCAGACTTCCTTCCCTATCACTTCCTCTCCTTTACATTTCAACTCAATAAACCAGTTTCCTCACTCTGTAAACATAAAAAGCAGGTACTGTGTTAGGCCTTTGCAGTTGCTACACCCTCTGCCTGGAAAACTATTAGCCTAGATAGCAGCATGACTCTTTCCTTCTCTCTGATCTTGACCCCACCATCCCCTCAGTGGGTCTTTTGAACTCATAACAACCTCCTCAATCTCTATTTCTTTCCCTTATTTTTATCCCTCATTCTTATCACATTAATATTCTATTATTTTCTCTATTCCTTTTTTTTAATGAAGTAGAGTTGATTTACAATATTGTGTTAGTTTCAGGTGTACTTCAAAGAGATTCAGTTATATAGTATATATATATATTTTTCAGATTATTTTCTATTATGTTATTACAAGATATTAAATATGGTTCCCTGTGTTATACAGTAAATCCTTGTTGTTTGTCTATTATATGTATAATAGTGTGTATCTGTTAATCCCAAATTCCTAATTTATCCACCCCGCTTTCCCCTTTGGCAACCATAAGTTTGTTTTCTATGTCTAAGAGTGTGTTTCTGTTTTGTACATAGATTCATTTGTAGTATTTTTTTTTTTTTTTTTTTTTTTGCGGTACGCGGGCCTCTCACCGTTGTGGCCTCTCCCGTTGCCGAGCACAGGCTCCGGACGCGCAGGCTCAGCGGCCATGGCTCACGGGCCCAGCCGCTCCGCAGCATGTGGGATCCTCCCGGACCGGGGCACGAACCCGTGTCCCCTGCATCGGCAGGCGGACTCTCAACCACTGCGCCACCAGGGAAGCCCATTTGTAGTATTTTTTGATTCCACATAAAAGTGATATATAATTGTCTTTCTCTGTCTCATTTCACTAGGTATAATACTCTCTAGGTCCATCCATGTTGCTGCAAATAGCAATATTTCATTCTTTCTTATGGCTAATATTCTATTGTATACATAGACCACATCTTCTTAAGCCACTTGGGTTGCTTCCATCTCTTGGCTGTTATAAATAGTACTGCTATGAACATTGGGGTGCATGTGTCTTTTTTTTTGTGGTACGCGGGCTTCTCACTGTTGTGGCCTCTCCCGTTGCAGAGCACAGGCTCTGGACGTGCAGGCTCAGCGGCCATGGCTCACGGGCCTAGCCTCTCCGCAGCATGTGGGATCTTCCCGGACGGGGGCACGAACCCATGTCCCCTGCATCGGCAGGCGGACTCTCAACCACTGCGCCACCAGGGAAGCCGCATGTGTCTTTTTGAGTTAGCGTTTTGATCTTTTCTGGATATATACCCAGGAGTAGGAGTGCAAGATCACATGGAGCTCTATTTTTAGTATTTTTAAGGAACCTCCATACTGTTTTCCATAGTGACTGTACAAATTTACATTCCCACTGATAGTGTAGGAGGGTTCCCTTTTCTCCACACCCTCTTCAGCATTTATTATTTGTAGACTCTTTGATGATGGACATTCTAACAGGTGTGAGGTGATATACCTCATTGTGATTTTGATTTCTGCTTCTCTAATAATTAGTGATGTTGCGCATCTTTCATGTTCCTGTGGCCATTTGCATGTCTTCTTTGGAGAAATGTCTATTTAGGTCTTCTGCCCATTTTTTGATTGGGTTGTTTGTTTCTTTGATATTGAGTTGTATGAGCTGTTTGTATATTTTAGATATTAACACCTGTCGGTCACATCATTTGCAATATTTTCTCCCATTCCATAGGTTGTCTTTTGTTTTGCTGATGGTTTCCTTTGCTGTGCAAAAGCTTTTCATTTTGATTAGGTCCCATTTGTTTATTTTCGATTTTATTTCTTTTGCCTTGAGAGACTGATCTTAGAAAATATTGCTACGATCTATTATCTGAGAATGTTTTGCTTATATTCTCTTCTAGGAATTTTAGTGTCATATTTTAAACTTTTTTTTTTTTTTTTTTGTGGTACGCGGGCCTCTCACTGTTGTGGCCTCTCCCGTTGCGGAGCCCAGGCTCCGGACGCGCAGGCTCAGCAGCCATGGCTCACAGGCCCAGCCACTCTGTGGCATGTGGGATCTTCCTGGACCGGGGCACGAACCCGTGTCCCCTGCATCGGCAGGCGGACTCTCACCACTGCGCCACCAGGGAAGCCCTTTAAACTATTTTGAGTTTATTTTTGTATATGGTGTGAGGCAGTGTTCTAATTTCATTGATTTACATGTAGCTGTCCAGCTTTCCCAACACTACCTGTTGAAGAAACTGTCTTTTCCATTGTATATTCTTGCCTCCTTTGTCATAAACTGACTTTACGTGTGTGGGTTTGTTTCTGGGCTCTCTCTTCTGTTCCATTGATCTATATGTCTGTTTTTGTGCCAATATCAGACAGTTTTGACTACTATATCTTTGTAGTATAGTCTGAAGTCTGGAAGCATTATGCTTCCAGCTTTGTTCTTTTTCCTTAGTGTTGATTTAGCAATTCTGGGTCTTTTGTGTTTCCATATAAATTTCAGGATTATTTGTTCTAGTTCTGTGAAAAATGTCACTGGTATTTTGATAGGGATTGCATTAAATCTATATATTGTTTTGGATAGTATGGCCATTTTAACAATATTAATTCTTCCAATCCAAGAGCATAGGATGTGTTTCAATTTCTGTGAATCATCTTTAGTTTCCTTTATCAGTTGTTTTACAGTTTTCAGTGTGTAGGTCTTTCACCTCCCTGGTTAAGTTTATTCCTATATATTTTATTTTTTTGATGCAGTTTTAAATAAGATTGCTTTTTTACTTTCTCTTTCTGATATTTCATTGTATGCAGTAGATTTCTATATATTAATCCTGTAGCCTCCTACCTTGCTGAATTCATTTATTAGTTCTAATCATTTTCACATGGAGACTTTGGTGTTCCCTACATAGAATATCATGTCATCTGCAAATAGTGACAGTTTTCCTCTTCCTTTTCAATTTGGATAACTTTAATTTCTTTTTCATGTTGATTTCTGTGGCTAGGACTTCCAATACTGTGTTGAATAGAAGTGGTGATAGTAGGCATCCTTGTCTTGTCCCTGAATTTAGTGGGAAGGCTTTTAGCTTTTCACTGTTGAGTATTTTGTTGGCTGTGGGTTTGTCGTAAATGGCTTTTACTATGTTGAGATATTGTACCTCTATTCCCATTTTGGTAAGAGTTTTTATAAACAGATGTTGAATTTTGTCAAGTGCTTTTTCTGCATCTCTTGTAATGACCATGTGGTGGTTGTCTTTCCTTTTGTTAATGCGGTATATCACATTGATTGATTTGTATATGTTGAACCATCCTTGTGACCCTGGAATGAATCCACCTTGATCATGGTATATAATCCTTTTTATGTATTGCTGGATTCAGTTTGCTCATATTCTGTTGAGGATTTTTGCGTCTATATTCATCAAAGATATTGGCCTGTAATTTTCTTCTGTAGTGTCTACCTGGTTTGTGTATTAGGGTGGTGGTGGCTTCACAGAATGAATTTGGGAGTGTTCCCTCCTCTTCAATCTTTTCGTTGAGTTTGAGGATAGGTATACATTCTTCTTTGTATGTTTGGTAGAATTCCCCAGTGAAGTGATCCAGTCCTAGACTTTTGTTTGCAGGGAGTTTTTTTGTTTGCAGGGAGGTTTTTTTGTTTGTTTTTGTGTTTTGGGGTTGTTTTATTATTTTTTTAAATTACAGACTCTATTTCACTTCTAGTGATTAGTCTGTTCAAATTACCTGTTTCTTCTTAACTCAGTTTTGGCAGGCTGTATGTTTCTAAAAACTTGTCCATTTCTTCTAGGTTGTCCAATTTGTTGGCACGTTTTCACAGTATTCTTATGATTTTTTTTTGTATTTCTGTGATATTGGTTGTTATTTCTCTTCTTTAGTTTCTTATTTTGTTTATTTGGATCCTTTCTCTTTTCTTCCTGCTGAGCCTGGCTAGAGGTTTGTCTTTTATCTTTTCAATTATTGATCTTTTCTATTGTTTTTATCTCTATATTATTTCCTCTCTGATCTTTATTATTTCCTTCCTTCTGCTGACTTTGGGCTTTTTTTCATTCTTTTTCGAATTCTTTTAGGTGGTAGGTTAAGTTTATTTGAGCGTTTTTTTTTGTTTCTTGAGGAAGGCCTGTATCACTATGAACTTCCCTCTTAGAATGTCTATTGCTGCATCCCATAGATTTTATAAGGTTGTGTTTTCATTTGTCTTGAGATATTTTCTGATTTCTTCTTTGATTTCATCATTGACCCACTGTTTTTTCAGTAGCATGTTGTTTAGTCTCCATGTGTTCGTTCTTTTCCTGTTTTTCTTTTTCTGATTGATTTCTAGTTTCATGCCTTTGTTGTCAGAAAAGATGCTTGAAATAATTTCTATCCAATTTGTTGAGGCTTGTTTTGTGACCTTGTATGTGGTCTATCCTAGAGAATGTTCCATGAGTGATTGAAAATAATGTGTATTCTGGTTCTTCTTCTTTTCTTTAATATAGTGTCCTGCTGTAGGTATCAATTAAGTTCAACTGGTCTGTTGTGTCACTTAGGACCTCTATTGCCTTATTGATTTTCTGTGTGGAAGATCTGTTCATTGATGTCAGTGCAGTGTTAAAATCTCCTATTATTATTGTGTTCCTGTCCATTTCTCCCTTTATGTCTCAGTATTTGTTTTATACATATAGGTGCTCCTATATTGGGTGTATATATATTAATTAATATAATATCCTCTTCTTGTCTTGATCCCTTTATCATTATATAATGCCCTTCTTTGTCTTTCATTATAGACTTTGTTTTAAAGTCTATTTTGTCTGATTGCTACCCCCACTTTTTTGTTGTTTCCATTTGCATGAAATATCTTTTTCCAACCTCTCACTTCAGTGTGTGGGTCTTTTGCCCTAAAGTGAGCCTCTTGTAGGCAGCACATTATAGGTTCTTGTTTTAATAGCCAACCTGCTGCTCTGTGTCTTTTGATTGGAGCATCTAGTCCATTGACATTTAAAGTAATAATTAGTAGGAATGTTCTTATTGCCATTTTGAACTTCATATCCCAGTTGCTTTTGTAGTTCTTCTTTGTTCATTTCTTCTTTTTTTTTGGTGGTGTGGTTTTCTTTTGTATGCTTGCATTCCTTTCTTTTTGGTTCTTGTGAATCTATTATATGTTTTTGATTTGTGGTTACCCTGGTTTTCAAGTATGTTGACCCATAACTATATCTACTTGCTTTAAGCTGAAGGTCATATAAGTTCAAACACATTCTAAAAGATCTACATTTTTATACTCCCCTTCCCCACATTTTGTGATTTTGATGTCCTATTTTACATCTTCATGTTTGTCCTTTTGTTAATTGAATTATAATTACTTTTATAAGAACTTTTAAATTGGTTTTTTTTGTTTTTGTTTTTAAATTTTTTTTTATTTTTGGCTGTGTTGGGTCTTCGTTGCTGCGTGGGGGCTTTTCTCTAGTTGCAGAAAGCGGGGGCCACCCCCCGTTGCGGTACGCGGGCCTCTCATTGAGTGGCCTCTCTTGTTGCAGAGCACGGGCTCCAGGCACAGGCTTCAGTGGTTGTGGCTCGTGGGCTCTAGAGCCCAGGCTCAGTAGTTGTGGTGCACGGGCTCAGCTGCTCCATAGCATGTGGAATCTTCCCGGACCAGGGCTCGAACCCGTGTTCCCCCGCATTGGCAGGCAGACCCTCAACCACTGCACCACCAGGGAAGCCCCTTAAATTGTTTTTTAATCTATGTACTGGCTTATTTAAGTGAACTTCAATCGTTTTATATATTTGCCTTTTCTATTGTAATTTTCCCATTTCCTATAGATTCTTGCTTCTTTTCTTTTTAGAGAAGACCTTTCAATATTTCTTTCAGGGCAGATTTAGAATTTCTAAATTCTTTTAGTTTTTGCTTATCTGAGAAATTCTTTATTGCTGTTTCTTTTCTAAATAATAATCTTACTGGGTAGAATATCCTAGGTCGCAGGTTTTTCCCTTTCACGACTTTGAACATATCATGCCACTTCCTTCTGGCCTGCAAAGTTTCTACAGAGAAATCAGCTGGTAGCCTTATGCGGGGTCCCCTTGTAACTGACTCTTTTTCTCTTGCTGCCTGTAGAATCCTCTGTTTCACTTTTGCCATTTTAATTATGATATATCTTGGTGTGGGTCTATTTGGGTTGATCTTGTTCGGGACCCTCTATGCTTCCTGTACTGGACATCTTTTTCCTTCTTTAGGTTTGAGAAGTTTTCAGCCATAATTTCTTCAGATATATTTTTGATCACTTTCTCCATTGTGTTTGTCCCAGACCTAGTGCTAGGCTGTGGCATGGAGTAGGCTGGGGGTGGTGGCTGGGGCACTGTGGCTATAGGAAGTGAGGTGGCTGTGCTGCCACCTGGGTTGCCTCCGTGGCGGAACCCTCCCAGGGCCCGTCCCGCCCAGATAAAGCTACAAGCTGCAGTGTGGAGTGGGCAGAGCCAGAGCGTTCCTGCTGGAAAACAAACCCCAAATACTCCTGCCCAGGGCCTGTCCACCTGTGATTCAGTGCCCAGCCACTGTGCATCTCCGTGGCACTGCCTGGTGTGCATGCCATCGTTGTCTGCCATAGCCAGACCCTCCCCCTGCCCTGTGTGCACTGACAATGAGCTCCCCCTGACCACACCCCAGGCCCTCCAGGCTATTTCTGTGCAGCTAGATTGAGTCCTCTCCCAGGGACTGTCTGCCTGAGATTCAGTGCTTAGCCTCTGCACGTATTTCTGGCACCACCTGGTGCACACACTGACAACGTCTGCCTATCTCTCCCCAGTGCATGCGCGCACTGACAATGTCAGCCTAGTTTCCATCTGCTGCCCCTGTGCATGTGCTGACAATGGTCTCTGCAGTTTGGCCCGGACCACACTTCGGGTGCCCCGGTCTGTCTCTGAGCATCTCGACTGAACCTCTGCCCTGCTCTTGCCCCAGGCTGTGGAGGAAGTGGGGCTGAGGTGTTCGCCCCTTCAGACTGGGAAATGTGGTGAGTTGGCAGCTGCCAGTGCAGGCGTCTCTCTGCCCTGTTAGCAAGCCAGCATGTGTGCACTCCTCACAAGTAGATTCTAGGCTTCTCTAGCCCCTCTATCTGTCCCCAGCAGAGAGGGAGGCTCCTCAGGTCGAGGGTATGCCCGTGGGGACCTTCTCTCCCTTAAAGACCCCTCCCAGGGGCACCAGTCCCGTCCTGATGCTTTTTTTTTTTTTCCCCTCCTAACCAGTTATGTGGAGATCTTTCTTGTAGCTCTGGTCATCTTCTGCCAGTTTCCACTGGATTTTCTGTGAGAATTGTTCCATATGTAGATGTATTTTTTTTTTAACATCTTTATTGGAGTATAATTGCTTTACAATGGTGTGTTAGTTTCTGCTTTATAACAAAGTGAATCAGCTATACATATATTCCCATATCCCTTCCCTCTTGCGTCTCCCTCCCTCCCACCCTGTAGATGTATTTTTGATGTGTTTGTGAGGGGAGGTGAGCTCCACATCCTCCTACTCAGCCGTTTTGACCCCCCCGCCCCCAGCCCTACTCTTAAATTGTAACTTTTCTAGGGTCTCATTTGAATGTCCTGGGTGTTTCTGAGGTCCCTCTACTTTAGATGGATATAACTCCATTGTCCTGTGCAACCTCCAAGATTCTGTTCAGTTCAGTTACCCAATAAGTATCCACTACCTACACTCACTGAATCTCGATCTGTGCATACACAGCTTTCTATTCACCCCAAAAGTCAAGGGGACTCCTATGCAGATTTCTGAGGCCATCTTATCTGTGCATCTTTTATTCAGTTACCTGATCTGTAACTTCCAGCTACATCAGCAGCCCCAAACTCTAATCTCTCTTGTCTCCACCCAGTGAAACCACTGCTTTAAAAAGAAACAAAAATGCTTTTTAAAAAATTGGGCTCAAGTTTTTAAAAATTGGGGTCCACTTCTCTGGGCTGAAGTTTGGATAGTGGTCGCAGGCAGAAAACTGGAATGAAATATGGTATTTTCCTTATCTCAAGCATCACAGACCTGTGCTTTCTGTTGTCCAGTGTCTAAAAACAGTTTCTTCATACATTTTGCCCAGTTTTACAGTTCTTCATAGAAAAAAAAAAGTTAAGTCCAATAACCATTTCTCCATAATGTTTGGTACTGCATCTACACTTAAATATGATGCTTTATTTCATCCTCCAACAACTCAAAGAAGTAAATACTCTTAAACCAATTTCTGGCTAAGAAAACCAAGCTTAGATAAATTAATCACTTTCTGCTACCCTTTAAGCCCCTCAAGGATAGAAGGAAATTTTATTCACTCTGTTGTTCGTTCCACTTGACTCACTCCTCTGTACACAACAGATGCTCAATAAATAAACTTTAGGTAGGTGCTATTTTCAACATTACATACACGAAAAACCTAAATTTTAGAGAAGATAGATTAGGGAAAGGGGTAGAAACTAATATTGGTTAAATGCTGGGATTTGAAAACTACACATCACAGGCCAAAACTGGCCCACTTGTCTTTTTAAGTAAAGTTTTATTGTTACACAGCTATGCTTATTCCCTTACACATTGCGTCTGGCTGCTTTCACGCTATGATGACTAACTTGAGTAGTTAGGCCTGCAAAGCCTAAAATATTTATGATCTGGCTCTTGAGAGAAAAACTTTACCAACCTCTGATTTAGTATGTTATCTACCAGGCAATATGCTCAGCACTGTTACATATTTTTCCCTTCATTAAATTTCCCAGCCACACTGTGAAATAATACCATTATCCAGATGTGAACTCTGAGACCAGCAAGGTAACTTGTCCTACGTTCTATGGCTCATAAGTGGCAGAGCACAAATTTTAATTCTGATTTGTGAGATTCTGGCAGCTATGTTCTTTTTAGTTCTAACAGAGAATCTTGAAAGAAAATAGAAGGCCCTTTTCAGTGATTTGTACCTCATCACATAGGGGCAAGTGGAAGTAAAGATAAACTAAAGAGCTGGCTTTATACCCTATAATAAGAATAGTTTATACCATTACTATTTATAAGGAACTTTTTATATGTTGACTCCTGTGCTGATTAGAAATTATACATGTGTATGTGTATATAGATACATATATACACACACATATATGTGTATATACATATAAATTATTTCTCACATTGTATGAATATATTTTTATGGGTACAGAAAGAAATGCTTAAAGGATTATATTACAGAATAGTAATTAGTCAATCAAGGATTCAACCTAATTTTCAAAACTCATAAAAATCTCTCTCTGAACCTTCTTTCCATTCTTCCTCAACTCTCTCCCCTAGGTTTCCATGACCTTAGTCACTATCCCATGGCCTGAGGAAGAATAATGTCTTGGGGGCCCTCTGGGGTCACACAAAGTACCATGGGCCCACTTGCCAACAGCTTTCCTGGGCCTCTTTGGCGAGCTTCCCACAATCACTCTCAGTCCTGTCAAGGTGTGATGATTTTCTTTCCTCTCTTTTTCTAAATGCATTAAGCTCTGAGCCATCATCATTTAATTTTAAATTATCTTCTGATTTCTTACGTGGGCCGAGAATGAGAGTAGTCTGGGGAAAAATGGTAGTGACAATAAATGAGAAGGGAAGCATTTGCGAAAATCTCTTTCTTCTTTTCAAAAAGAGCTGTAATAGTGTTTTGTATCAACATGACTTCTTCCTTCAGCTGTAACAAAGTTAGAGAAAGTGTTGGTACTATAAATTGAGAGTTCAAGAGGTGACGCTATTGACCCAGTCTTTTCAACGGGATTGGTATTATAGGTTTCCCACACAGAAACCAGTGCAAGAGTATTTCATCTTTGCCAGTATCCCTTTCCTCCCTCCTTATGCCTCTTCTCTTTCCCATGGTGTCCCTACGTTCTTCAGTCTCCTGGTTTCTTCTGTGCACGCTCTCCTTCCAAACCTCAGTAACTCCCCATGGTGCCCAAGATCCAATCACCCAGGGGACAGAGTTAGGGACATAACATTTGCCCAAGTGAGTTTTCTGATAACTGGTTCCAAAGAGAACTTCCTCTTAACAAGACCAATAGATTTTATATAGACACAGAGAAAGCCAAATCTGTAGGGCAACTAAGAGTCTGATAAAATATAAGATGCCATGTCTATAGACAATTTTTTGGAGAATTTTTGTTCTTGTAAAGATAAAGACATACAGGTCACAGTTATCCCTCATGGACGCTCTGAGTAAGTTGCCTTATTTATAGAAATGTTCCAAAGGTAAGAAATGACAGTGGAGTAAGTGTGTAAAACCTGAATGCAAATATGTGACATCTTCCATGGACAGCCAGAAAACTCCCAGTGTTTTAGGACTGTGCATTCATTTCTCCAATAATAGACATGCACGAACATTCTATCCCAAAGGGAGCAAGAGTGGGCCTGACAGCCTAGGGGAGACCAAGAAGTCAAAAAAACACAGCAAAGGAGAAGTGAACCAGTAAGTAGGACAACAATCCCACAGGACCTAGAAAGCTGGCCACCCTTTCAACTGTATCTTCACCAAAAGTTTTTAATTGAGTCTTTTGAGGATTTTCTTTTTCCTTGTGGGGATACATCCTTGATTCTATAATAGCAGTTAAGAAGGAAAACTGAGTTCATTTTAGAACCAATAGCTGGAACACGCCAGTTCCACAAAGCAAAAGCTGTCTTTCCATTTTAAATCATCATGTAAGAGCTTCTATCAGGCCTGTTGGATTATGCCTACCCTGAACAAGCTCCCTTTCTTCCAGTTTTCCCATTTCCATAAATGTCATCTTTCCTGGCATCCAAACCTTAACTTGCCTCCCCTTTTTCCTTCATTCTCCTGAATCTAGCCCAATGGTAGATGCCAGCTTTACAGACAACATCAGTAGTGGATCAGAGTTACGTGAAGAACTAGCAACAGTCAGGAAAGGATTATAACAGCATCCATTAAGAGTCACTTGACCTTCACTCTTGCCCTATTCGCTACTTTAAATGCCTGTGAAAAAGGAAAAAGGGAAAAAAGATTAAATAAGTAGAACATGCTCTTCTTCACTACAGGTCACATGGGCTTAGGTTCTTGGGTCTGAAATGGAGAGAGGGAAAGAAATAAGACTGAGCTTTTAGACTTAAACTAGCTGGGCTTTGTCTTACCTAAAAAGGCCTAAAAAGCAATGGAATCTTCTTAAAATGTTAATAGAGGACAAAAATAGAGTACATTGGCACTGCATATTTAAGATAGTGACTGAAAAACAATATGGCCTTTTGGTTTGTACTCCACTGAATTCAGACTGATCAACAGTTTATACTGTTATAATTTATGCAGCCAAGATGAAGCCTAGGCTAGTGCAGAAAACATATGCTTTGGAATCACGGAAGTCTGGTTTCAAATCTCTGTCAATACCTGGGTGAACTGGTTCACTTCCCATCTCTTGTGGGTTGTTTTTTTTTTCACATCTAGAACATCTAGAAAATGAGAACATCATTTCCCCCACTGCACAGTCATGAGAATTACTTGATGCGTGAGATGATGCAAAGAAAGTGACTAGCACAGTGCTGGACACAACGGGTGCTCAGCAAATCATTGTTATCGTCACATTTGATTACCTATAATGTCTGTTTCTCTCATTTGCACCAAGGTGCCACCTATTTATGAATCCATCCCTAACTATCGCAGTGGACAGTTTTACTCAGGTATTTGAAAGTGATTGTCGGGAAAAGGAAAGGTGGACATTCTGTGCTGCTCCCACAGGGCAATTTTATATAGACATAAACAGATTTTGGTTCAGTATCTGAAATAGCTTTCCAACAATTTAAGCTAATCAATAATAGATTAGAAAGAGTGGACTCCTCATCTCTACAATAAGGAACGCTGCTGAATGCTGCTACATAACAGCATATCTAAGCTTTGGTATCTGAAAATTGAGGTTCAAATGCTGGTTCTGCCACCTATTAGTGGCAAGACCTTGGCCAAGTTGTGTAACCCGAGTCTGTTCCCTTAATGTCTTAAAAATAGCTACTGGGTCAGGGTTGTTCTGAAGATTAGATGTTATAAGAACCTCCTCCATTCCACTACCAAAAAACAAAACAAAATACTGCCTTGGCCTCCCTGGGGACCAAGGTAACAGAGGTAAGGACAGAGACCTGGTGAGCTCATAAAGCTTTAGGAAAATGTAGGGGCATCACAATGCCTGCCAGGATCACAGAATCTGGCGAGACAAAGGCCACAGCTCAGCCCAGAGGAGGGTATTTTGACATAGGCATTTAAAGATCAAAAAAAAAAAAAAAAAAGCAAACCCTTTTGACACTTGGAACACTCTCATGATATCCTCCCAATAACAGGCCCCACTACCATAATATCCCACATCCAATGCCTGGAGAGCAGCGGCACTTTTCAGAAGGAATGAGAAGATATTATGCAAGTGAGACGGTACTTCCTTTCCAGAACTGTGTGTCTTTTATTCCTCCGGGCTTTAGGCATCTTTTTACATAGCATACTCCATTAGATATGAACAAAAGTTTCAGGTACATTCAGATGCTCTGTACCATTTATTTGGAACAACAGTGTTCTCTGTAACATCTATTAATATGTCAAAGTGACTACCAATATTACCAAGAGTCTACATATTTTTCCAGCTTTATTGAGACATAACTGACATATATAACACTGTGTAAGTTTCAGGTGGACAATATATTGACTTGATAAACTATATTGCAAAATAATTACCACCACTGCATTAGCTAACACCTGCATCACATTACCTAATTGTCATTCCATTTTTTGGTAGTGAGAATATTTAAGATCTACTCTCCTACCAACTTTCAGGTATACAATAAGATATTATTAACTACAATCACAATGCTGTACATTAGATCCCAGAACTTATTCATTTTATAACTGGAAACGTGTACACTTCGACCAACAGCTCGTTCTAGCCTCTGTTTCTGTAAGTTTGGCCTTTTCAGCTTCTACATATAAGTGATATCAAACAGTACTTGTCTTTCTCTCTCTGACTTATTTCACTTAGCATAATGCCCATAAGGTCTATCCATGTTGTCACAAATGGCATAATGTCCTTCTTTCTCATGACTGAATAATATTCCATTGTATGTATATGCCACATCTTCTTTATCCATTCAGCCACTGGCAGACACTTAGCTTGTTTCCGTATTTTAGCTATTGTTAATAATACTGCAATAAACATAGGGGTGCTAATGACTCTTCAAAATGCTGTTTTTCATTTCCTTTGGAATACATACCTAGAAGAGGGATTGACGGATAATATGGTAGTTCTAGTTTTAATTTCCTGAGGACCATCCATACTGTTTTCCATAGTGGCTGCACCAATTTACATTCACACTAACAGTGCAAAAGGGTTCCATTTTCTCCATAGCCTCACCAATATTTGTTATCTCTTGTCTTTAAAAAAGATTTTTTTATTGAAGTATAGTTGATTTACAATGTTGTGTTAGTTTCTGGTGTACAGCAGGGATTCAGATATATTCTTTTTCATTAGGGTTTATTATAGATATTGAATATATCAATAGTGCCCTGTGCTATACAGTAGGACCTTGTTGTTTATCTATTTTTTATATATAGTAGCTTGTATATGCTTACTCTCAAACTCCTAATTTATCCCTCCCTCACCCCTTTCCCCTTTGGTAGCCATAAGTTTGTTTTCTCCGTCTGTGAGTCTGTTTCGTAAATAAGTTTGTGTCATACTTTAAATTCCACATATAAGTGATATCCTATGGTATCTGTCTTTCTCTTTCTGACTTACTTCACTGTGTATTATAATCTCTAAGTTCATCCATGTTTTTGCAAATGGCATTATTTCATTCTTTTTTATGGCTGAGTAGTATTCCAGTGTGTGTGTGTGTGTGTGTGTGTGTGTGTACACACCACATCTTTATCCATTCCTCTGCTGATGGACATTTAGGTTGCTTTCATGTCTTGGCTATTGTAAATAGTGCTGCTGTGAACACTGGGATGCACGTATCTTTTCAAATTAGAGTTTTCATCTTTTCCAGATATATGCCCAGGAGTGGGATTGCTGGATCACATGGCAACTCTATTTTTAGTTTTTTAAGAAACCTCCATATTGTTCTCCATAGTGGCTGCACCAATTTACATTCCCACCAGTGGTGTAGGAGGGTTCCCTTTTGTCCACACCCTCTTCAGCATTTGTTATTTGTAGACTTTTTAGTGATGGCCATTCTGACTGGTGTGAGGTGATACCTCATTGTGGTTTTGATTTGCATTTCCCTGATGATTAGTGATATCGAGCATCTTTTCATGTACCTATTGGCCATTTGTATATCTTCTTTGGAAAAATGTCTACTCATATTCTCTGCCCATTTTTTAATCTGATTGTGTGTTTATTTGCTGTTGAGTTGTATGAGTTCTTTATAAATTTTGCATATTAACCCCTTATCAGACACATGATTTGCAAATATTTTCTCCACTTTCATTGGCTGCCTTTTCATTTTGTTGATGGTTTCTTTTGCTACTTCTGTGAAAAGTGCCATCACTGTGGGTAGTATGGACATTTTAAGAGTATTAATTCTTCCAATCCATGAGCACAGATTATCTTTCCATTTATTTGTGTCTTCAGTTTCTTTCATCAATGTCTTATAGTTTTCTGTGTACAGATATTTTACCTCCTTGGTTAAATTTATTCCTAATTTTATTTTTCTTGATGCTATTGTATTTGGGATTGTTTTCTTATTTTCTCTGATAGTTCATTGTTACTATACAGAAATACAACTGATTTTTAAAATATTAATTTTGTAACCTACAATTTCACTGAATTCATTTATTAGATCTAACAGTTTTGGGGTGGAGTTTTTAAGGTTTTCTGTATATAGAAAACATGGTATCATCTGCAAATAGAGACAGTTTTACTTCTTTTCCAATTTGGATGCTTTTTATTTCTTTTTCTGGCCTAATTGCTCTGACTAGAATTTCCATTACTATGTTATATAAAAGTGGTGAAAGTGGGCATCCTTGTTCCTGATCTTAGAGGAGAAGCTTTTCATCATTATGATGTTAGCTGAGGGTTTGCATATATGGCCTTTATTATGTTAAGGTACATTCTATGTTCAGTTTGTTGAGAGTTCAAAATCCTACTTATAAAGCAGAGAAGAAATTGAATCAATTTGATAGACTGATTACACAAGTTTACCTCCCAATATCCAGAATCACTTGAGGTGACAGAAAAAATTTTTATAAGAATGAATCCTTCATTCACCTGACAAATGACTATTGCCCTCCTTCTATGCTCTAGGTGCTACTATGGTGAATAGGTTAAGCTAGGTTCCTGATCTCAGGCAGCTTACATTCTGGTCAAGGTGGGGAGAGCAGGAGAATAAAATAAAATAATCAACAAATAAATATACAAGATAACTGTGTGACATCCCTGGACCAGGAATTTTGAACAATGTCTAGAAGAGACGAAACAGAAGGGACTGTATTACCAGAGAGATAAGTACAAATTTTCCTAAAATATAAATTCAGGTAATTCCCAGGTGATACTATCCACAGTGAGGAAACAGGAAATGCTAGACAAAAGTAACAGGTAAAATAAAGTGCAGTGTAGAGAGAATACCAGCTAAGGAAGTAGAGAGTTTCCTAGTATATCGCAACTCATTTCATTCAAGTGACCCACCTTTTAAGTCCCCCTGAAGAAATGGTACATTGTACTCACTCAAGCCCTTTCCATATCTCCCTCTTAGAGAAATGAGTCCTAAAATGTGATTCTTCTAGACATTTCTTCTAGGTCTACAATTTCCAATATTCCAAATGTAATATTATAAAATTTCAGCAATTAAAATATCTGAATTTAGGTAAGTTGTTTTCCTGTTATAAGTTGAGGAACAATCAAATTTCATAAGGAAATAACTGACTTTAAAATACAAAATATGTTTTACTGATATTCATAAACCTACTGAATATTCTAAAAGAGAAAATGTACATTTAGAGATTTCAATTCTAAATATTATTCATTTTAAAACCTGGCTTACCAACCTGCCAAGAAAGCACAAATTCGAGCTCAGATACTGGTTTGCAGAAAACAGATCAGTTTCTGGGCTTAGTCATGTTGCCAAATACAAGTATGAATTTGGGCAATCCATAATCTCTCTTTACGTTGGATTCCTCAGCAGAAAACTGCAAAAATAATGTGTTCTATCAACTCCCAAAGGTTGACTCTTAGGGTCGTAAAAATTTTAAACAATGAAATTTTTACAAATAATATGTATTACTGAGGTAGTTAAAAGCTCTCTCATCCATCCATTCACTGGAAAGTTTAAAATTCTTACAAGACTCTGAGTCATATACTGCAGTGTTTACAGAATAGTAAACACAATCCCTGCACTCCTGACCATATAGAAAAGTAAGTAGTCAAATTTTCTGACTACCAAACAAGGATGAGAATGATGGCTGACTTTTCTAGATGAGAATGATGGCTATTATTAAATGTTTAAGGTATTTTGATTTTCTAAAATTCTGATTTTAAAATACTCCACCCCTTTGGGAGAATCTTCTAAGTGAGAAGTTATAAAGAACATATAGGACGTGAGCCAATCTGGGACAGTTAGCCACAGAAGGACTTGCTCATTCCTGGAATTCATATTGATCAGTTATCCTGGTTCTGAAAATAACTGAGAGCTAAAAATATCCTTCAGACAGAGATGAATTTGTAGGTCCATCAAGAAGGGAAAACATGGGGAAAGGAAGATGCCACATTTTTCTATGAGTTTTGTAATGGTGTCAGCTAATAGAAATCACGGATTGGCGTGGGAGTAGGAAAAAGGAAAAGGCATGGCTGCCAGAGTCTTTTCAAAGAACAATCTCTGCGAGTCATAGTGACTGATTACTATGTGTAATGAAAGATAGGGAATGTCAATAATGATGGAGTTCTCAAGCCTGCCTAAGAGGGGAAATGTTGGTGTTGCTGATGAAGGAAAGGAATTCAGCATGCTGAGCCCAGTGTGGATGGAAGAAGGATGAGCTCAGTTTGGCAAGTGTTGATTTGAAGGAAGAAAATCGAATAGCTGAGTGGCGATGTTCGGCCGTAATTTAAAACAATACAGCTGAACTCAGGTGAGAACAAGGTTGAAGGAATGATTTGGGTGTCATTTGCCCAGACATTATCCAGGAAGCTGACAGAACATTTGTAGCAGGAGAAAGAGCCCAGCAATCAGGCTGAATTTTCAGAAATGCTCAGTTAGAGGACAGACAGAGAGGACGAGTCAGGGGTGGAGACAGGGATCAAATAAGGAGGTAGAATGACTTACCTTGGAAATGGGTAGAGGGTATTTCAAGGTTTCAACATAAGTGATCAATATATCCTTGAGCTTCTTATTCAAGAACTGTGTCAGTAAAGGAAAAGTAACCAGATGCTGTCTACAGCAAACACCAAAATCATACTAAGATTTTCTTTCAAGGTGAAGGAGAAATACACAGGTTGTGTTGGAAGTCTGTGAAGAGGGAGAGTTTGAAGATGCCAGAGAGGGAGGGAATAAATATAACAGCACTATTGCTCAGATGGGATCTGGCTTGAGAGAAAAATAAGGACACAGATTCTCTGTGCTGGAGAGAAGAAGTGGGATAAACATGAAGGTTGAAATTGTTAGAATGAAGGGAACCTCTGAAGTTGCTCATTAAAATAGGGTGGGGAGTCATGTAGATTTCAGAATGAAAGATTTTGGAGTAGCTGTTGGTAGACATGTGTTAAGTCATCATCTACAAATGAGGAAAGAGCTTGCAGCTAAGTACTGAGTGCTGAATTTTGGTACCAATCACAAAACAAATATTTGCTGAGTTCCTTCTATTTGGCAGGCACATGTACTTGAAGCCAGAATACAGGGTTAACACCTTTCACTAGTAATGCCCTGTGACCCAGGCTCAGGGATGCAGAGAGTCAAGGGAGAGAATGATGTACAGTGGAAGTGAGGATAGCATTGAAGAAAGTGCTGGGCAGGTGTCCAGAGTACTGTGCCTCTCATAAAGTACTATTCCAGATTCTAACAAACACTTTTTCGTAATTTATACTGACAAAACTCACTACCCTCAACATTCCTCAAAAATTGCTTCTGGATCTTAAATAACACTCAATTCAGTGTTTTGTTTTGTTTTTTTAAAGGGGCTGCTGTGAGGAGAGGCAATGAAGCACTGTATGTAACTCCACACTTATCAATTTTATATAGTTTGATCTATGTCACATGTCTATACTAATAACACTTGTTTCGATTATAACAGTACCAACCTGAACTAACTTAAGCCAAGGAGGGATTTAATGGACCAAATAACTAATAATAATAGGAAGAGGAAGATATGACAGGGACTCTGGCATAAATAAAGCCAGTCATTCTCTCCACCTCTCCACACTGCTCCTAGCCATGTGGTAGCTGTACTTACTCCTCTTGCACAATGACTTCTTCCTCAAAAGGAACATGGTCCCAGTCAGATACAAAGTCTCATAGGATGACTCACCCTCTGATTCCAAGGTCCAGAATCTTAAAAGAGTGCTCTGATTGTAATTAGTCCTGGACTTAGGGATTGCAAGCATGAGCACAGGAACTATGACCGGCTTGGATTATTCAGGTATCCAGCCCTGGCCAATGAATGATGGTTGTGAGAAGGAGACACAGGATATGTTAGAAGATACCAGCTGGAGTAAGGAAAAAGGAATCATTTCCAGAAAGGGAGAGGGGAATTAGCATTCTTAAATGAATAATTTTTAATAGATATGTTTGTCTCTGATCTCTTTGGCAGTTTTATTACAATTCATTAGGTATGGTTTTCTTTGTTTGTATCCAAAATATTCATAAATTTAATGTAGAGATTATCATACTAAGTAAAGTAAGACAGAGAAAGACAAATATTATGGTATCACTTATATGTGGAATCTAAAAAAATGTTACAAAATGAACTTATTTACAAAAGAGAAACCGCCGACTCACTGACGTAGAAAAAAAGTTATAGTTACCAAAGGGGAAAGGGGTGGGGGGAATAAATTTGGGATTAAAAGATACAGACTACTATAAATAAAACAGACTACTATAAATAAAACAGATAAACAATGTTTTGGAGACAAGATGGAGGATTAGAAGGATGTGACCCTACCTCTTCTTACAAAAACACCAAAATCACAACTAACTGCTGAACAGCCATCAACAAAAAAAATGCTGGAACCTACCAAAAAAGATATCCTACATCCAAAGACAAAGCCACAGTGAGATGGTAAGAGGGGTGCAATTGTGATAAAGCAAATCCCATACCTGCTGAGTGGGTGACCCACAAACTGGAAAATAATTATATCACAAAATTCTCCCACAGGAGTGAAAGTTCTGAGTCCCATGGCTGTCTCCCCAGCCTGGGGGTCTGGCAACAGGAAGAGGAGCCCCCAGAGAATCTGGCTTTGAAGACCAGTGGGGTTTGATTGCAGGAATGCCACAGGACTGAGGGAAACAGAAACTCCTGGTGTGCACAAGGTCTCATGCACACCAGGAACCAGGGAAAAAGCAGTGACCTCATAAGAACCTGGACCAGACCTACCTGCTGGTATTAGGGGGGGTCTCCTGTGAAGGTGCGGGGGGGGGGGGGGTGGCTGTGGCTCACTGCAGGGACAAAGACACTGGCAGCAGCATTTCTGGGGAGTACTCACTGGCATGAGCCCTCCTAGAGGCTGCCATTTTCTTACCAAGACCTGGCCCCCACCAAGAGTCTGTAGGCTCCAGTGCTGGGATGCCTCAAGTCAAACAACCAAAAGGGTAGGAACACAGCCCCATGCATCAGCAGACAGGCAGCTTAACATCTTCCTGAGCACACAGCTGCCTGCTAAACACAGTCTCTGACACAGCCCTGCCTGCCAGGTGCACAAGACCCAGCTCAACCCACCAGTGGGAAGGTACAAATCCTCCCATCAGGAAGCCTGCACAAGCCTCTTAGCTAGCCTGAACAATTGGGGGCAGACAGCAGAAGCAAGAACTACAATCCTGCAGCCTGTGGAATGGAAACCAAAAGCAACAAATAACATACAAGGCAACCCCCATAAGGTCATCAGCTGATTTCTCAGCAGAAACTCTGCAGTCCAGAAGGTGTGGCATGATATATTTAAAGTAATGAATGGGAAGAACCTACAACCAACAACACTCTACCCAGCAAGGCTCTCATTCAGATTCAGTGGAGAAATCAAAACTTTTACAGACAAGGAAAAGAGGAATTCAGCACCACCAGACCAGCCTTGCAACAACTGCTAAAGGAACTTTTCTAGGCAGAAAAGAAAAAGCCACAACTAGGACCAAAAAAATTACAAACAGAGGGCTTCCCTGGTGGCACAGTGGTTGAAAGTCTGGCTGTCGATGCAGGGGACACGGGTTCGTGCCCTGGTCCAGGAAGATCCCATATGCCGCGGAGTGGCTGGGCACGTGAGCCATGGCCGCTGAGCCTGCACGTCCGGAGCCTGTGCTCTGCAACAGGAGAGGCCACAACAGTGAGAGGCCCGTGTACCGCAAAAAAAAAAAAAAAAAATTACAAATGGAAAAGCTCACTGGTAAACATACGGTAAAAGTAGGAAATCATCTACACACAAATATGATATCAACACCAGCAATCGTGAGAAGAGTACGAATGCAGGATACTGGAAATGCATTTGATATTAAAAGACCAGCAACTTAAAACAATCTTGTTTATATACAGACAGATATATCAAAACCTCATGGTAACAACAAAGCAAAAATCTGCAGTAGATACAGACACGAAAAAGAATCCAAACACAACACTAAAGTTAGTCATCAAATTACAAGAGAACGAAAGAGGAAGGGAAGAAAAAAGACCTATAAAAACAAATCCAAAACAATTAACAAAATGGCAATAAGAACATACAGATAATTACCTTAAACATAAATGGGTTAAATGCTCCAACAAAAAGACATAGGACCAACTGAATGGCTACAAAAACAAGTCTGTTATATATGCTGTCTACAAGAGACCCAATTCAGATCTAGGAACACATACAGACTTAAAGTGAGGGGATAAAAAAGGTATTCCATGCAACTGGAAATCAAAAGAAAGCTGGAGTAGCAATATTCATATCAGACAAAATAGACTTTGAAATAAAGACTGTTACAAGAGACAAGGAAGGACACTACATAATGATCAAGGGATCAATCCAAGAAGGAGATGTAACAATTGGAAATATATATGCACCCAACATAGGAGCACCTCAATATATAAGGCAAATACTAATAGCCATAAAAGGAAAATTGACAGTAACAAAATAATAGTGGAGGACATTAACACTCCAGTTTCATCAATGGACAGATCATCCAGACATAAAATCAATATGGAAACACAGGCCTTAAATGACATAATAGACCACATGGACTTAATTGACATTTATAGAGCATTCCATCCAAAAGCAGCAGAATACACATTCTTCTGAAGTGCCCATGGAACATTCTCCAGGATTGCTCACATGCTGGACCACAAAGCAAGCCTTGGTAAATTTAAGAAAATTGAAGTCATATCAAGCATCTTTTCCAACCAAAACACTATGAGATTAGAAATCAATTACAAGAAAAAAACTGTAAAAAACACAAACACGTGAAAGTTAAATATATATGCTACTAAACAACCAATGGATCACCGAAGAAATCAAAGAGGAAATAAAAAAATACCTGGAGACAAATGACAATGAAAGCAAGACAATCCAAAACCTATGGGATGCAGCAAAAGAAGTTCTAAGAGTAAAGTTTATAGCAATACAATCTTACCTCAGGAAACAAGAAAATTTCAAATAAACAACTTAATCTTACACCTAAAGCAACTAGAGAAAGAAGAACAAACGAAACTCAAAGTTAGTAGTAGGAAAGAAATCATAAAGATCAGAACAGAAATAAATGAAATAGAGACAAAGAAAATAATAGAAAAGATCAATGAAATGAAAATCTGGTTCTATGAAGAGATAAACAAAATTGATAAACCTTTAGCTAGACTCACTAGGGAAAAAAGGGACAGGGCTCAAATCAATAAAATTAGAAATAAAAGAGGATAACTTACAAGGAACACCTCAGAAATACAAAAGATCATAAGAGACTAGTGCATGCAACTATATGACCATAAAATGGACAACCTAGAAGAAATGGACAAATTCTTAGAAAGGTACAATCTCTCAAGGTTGAACCAGGAAGAAATAGAAAAAATGAACAGACCAATTACAAGTACTGAAATTGGAACTGTGATTAAAAAACTCCCAACAAAGTCCAGGACCAGATGACTTCACAGGCAAATTCTAGCAAACATTTAGAGAACAGTTAACACCTACCCTTATGAAACTCTTCCAAAATATTGCAGAGGAAGGAACACTCCCAAACTCATTCTACGAGGCCACTATCACTCTGATACCTAAACAAGACAAAGATATCACACAAAAAAAGAAAATTACAGGCCAATATCACTGATGAACATAGACGCAAAAATCCTCAACAAAATACTAGGAAACTGAATCCAGGAACACATTAAAAGGATCATTCACCATGATCAAATCCCTGATATTTATCCCAGGGATGCAAGCATTTTTCAATGTCTGCTAGTCAATCAGTGTGACACACCACATTGACATATTGAAGAATAAAAACCATATGATCATCTCAATAGATGCAGAAAAAGCTTTGGACAAAATTCAACACCCATTTATGATTTTTAAAAAAACTCTCCAGAAAGTGTGCATAGAGGGAACCTCCCTCAACATAATAAGGGCCATATATGGCAAACCCACAGCAAACAACATTCTCAATGGTGAAAAACAAAGCATTTCCTCTAAGATCAGGAACAAGACAAGGGTGTCCACTCTCACCACTAATATTCAACATAGTTTTGTAAGTCCTAGCCATGGCAATTAGAGAAGAGAAAGAAATAAAAGGAATCCAAATTGGAAAAGAAGAAGTAAACCTGTCACTGTTTGTAGATGACATGATACTATACATAGAAAATCCTAAAGATGCTACCAGAAAATTATAGAGCTCATCAATGAATTTGGTAAAGCTGCAGGACACAAAATTAATACACAGAAATCTCTTGCATTCCTATACACTAACAACAAAAGATCATAAAGAATAATTAAAGAAACATTCCCATTTATCATTGCATCAAAAAGAATAAAATACATAGGAATAAATCTACCTAAGGAGGCAAAAGACCTGTACTCCAAAAAATATAAGACACTGATGAAAGAAATAAAAGACGACACAGATGGAAAGATATACCATGTTCTTGGATTGGAAGAATCAATATTGTCAAAATGACTATACTACCCAAGGCGAGCTACAGAATCAATGCAATCCCTATCAAATTACCAATGACATTTTTCAGAGAACTAGAACAAAAAATTTTCAAATTTGTATGGAAACACAAAAGACTATGAATAGCCAAAGCAATCTTGAGAAAGGAAAACGCAGCTGGAGGAATCAGGCACCCTGATTTCAGACTATATTATAAAGCTACAGTAATCAAGACAGTATGGTACTGGAACAAAAACAGAAATATAGTTTAATGGAACAGGACAGAAAGCCCAGAAATAAACCTATGCGCCTATGGTCAAGTAATCTATGACAAAGGAGGCAAGGATATACAATGGAGAAAAGACAGTCACTTCAATAACTGGTGCTGGGAAAACTGGACAGCTACATGTAAAGGAATGAAATTAGAACACTCCCTAACACCATACACAAAAATAAACTTCAAGTGGATTAAAGACTTAAATGTAAGACCTGATTCTATAAAACTCTTAGAGGAAAGCATAGGCAGAACACTCCCTGACATAAAACACAGCAATTTTCTGAGCCATCTCCTAGAGTAACGGAAATAAAAACAAAACTAAAGAAATGGGACCTAATTAAACTCAAAAGCTTTTGCACAGCAAAGGAAACCATAGACAAAATGAAAAGATAACCTACAGAATGGGAGAAAATATTTGCAAATGATGCAACTGACAAGGGATTAATCTCCAAAATCTACAAACACAGTTCATGCAGCACAATATCCAATAAACAAACAACCCAATCAAAGACTGGGCAGAAGACCTAAACAGACATTTCTCCAAAGAAGACATACAGATGGTCAAGAAGCACATGAAAAGATGCACAACATTGCTAATTATTACAGTAATGCAAATCAAAACTACAATGAGGTATCACCTCACACCAGTCAGAATGGCCATCATCAAAAAATCTACAAAAAATAAATGCTGGAGAGGGTGTGGAGAAAAGGGAACCCTCCTGCACTGTTGGTGGGAATGTAAATTGGTACAACCACTATGGAGAACAGTATGGAGGTTCCTTAAAAAACTAAAAATAAAACTACCGTATGACCCAGTAATCCCACTACTGGGCATATACCCTGAGAAAACCATAATTCAAAAGGACACATGTATCCCAGTGTTCACTGCAGCACTATTTACAATAGCCAGGACATGGAAATAACCTAAATGTCAAACGACAGATGAATGGATAAAGAACATGTGCTACATATATACAAAGGAATATTACTCAGCTATAAAAAGGAACGAAATTGGGTCATTTGTAGAGATGGGATGGACCTAGAGTCTGTCATACAGAGTGAAGCCAGAAAGAGAAAAACAAATATTGTATATTAATGCATATATGTGGAATCTAGAAAAATGGTACAGATGAACCTATTTGTAGGGCAGAAATAGAGATGCAGACATAGAGAATGGACATGTGGACACAGGGGGGAAGGGAAGGGTGGGACGAATTGGGAGATTAGGTTTGACATAAAGTACACTACCATGTGTAAAATGGATAGCTAGTGGGAACCTGCTGTATAGCACAGGGAGCTCAGCTCAGTGCTCTGTGACGACCTAGATGGGTGGGATGGGGGCACGTGGGAGGGAGGTCCAAGAGGGAGGGGATATAGGTATACATATAGCTGATTTACTTCATTGTACAGCAGAAACTAACACAACATTGACACAACATGTGTCTTTTGCATATATCTGGAGAAAAACATGGTTCGAAAGGATACATGCACCCCAATGTTTACTGCAGCACTGTTTACAATAGCCAAGACATGGAAGCAACCTAAATGTGCATCAACAGAGGAATGGGTAAAAGAAGATGTAGTACATATATACAATGGAATATTACTCAGCCATTAAAAAGAATGAAATAATGCCATTTGCAACAACATGGATGGACATGGAGATTTTCATACTAAGTGAATTAAGTCAGACAAAGACAAATATCATATGATATCGCTTATATGCAGAATCTAAAACAAAGGATACAAATGAACTTATTTACAAAACAGAAACAGACTCACAGACTTAGAAGACAAACTTATGGTTATCAAAGAGGAAAGGTGGCATAAGGGATAAATTGGGAGTTTGGGATTGACACATACACACTACTATATTTAAAATAGATAACTAACAAGGACCTACTGTATAGCACAGGGAACTCTGCTAAATATTCCATAATAACCTAAATGGGAAAAGAATTTGAAAAAGAATAGGTATATGTATATGTATAACTGAATCACTTTGCCGTACACTTGAAACTAACACAACATTGTTAGTCAACTATATCCAATATAAAATAAAAAATTAAAAAAAACCAACAAGGACCTACTGCATGTAGCATAGGGAACTATATTCAGTATCTTATAATAACCTACAATGGAAAAGAATCTGAAAAAGGATATATAATATCACTTTGCTGTACACCTGAAACATCGTAAATCAACTATACTTAAAAAAATTCAAAAGAATTCAAAATATTCAGAAATAGGAGAATGGATAAGTAAATTGTAGTCTGTCTACACAGTGAAATACTATACAGCAAGGAAAATGAATAAACTGCAGTTACACACAACAGCATGGATGAAGCCCACAAATATGCTGAGTAAGAGAGAACTTCAGAAAATAATATATACTAAATTTTTCCATTTATGGGAAAGCTAGTCTGTGATGTTGGAAGCAAGGGGAGTTTCACATTTGACTAGGAGGGTAGGTACCAGGAAGCTGGTAATATTCTGTTTCTTGATGTGGGTGGTGTCATACAGATGTGCTGACCCTGCGATAAATCACTAAGCTGTATACTTTTCATTTGTGTGCTTTCTGTAGTATGTTATACAAAAAAGAAAAGTTTTTTTCTACAAAAATGCTTATTAGCAATTGCATGGAAAAAAAGAAATCCACTTGAGTTTAGTTTGAAGACAGGTTCCCACTACTGAAAATCATTGATAGAATATTCCATCCCCTATTTCACAGACTAGGAAACAAATATCCACATGTATTAAATGCCTGATTCTGGGTCTCAGAGATAATTAGTAATGGAGTCAGAACCGAAGGCTGTTTTTGAATTCAAACCGAAATCCAGAGCTTTCCACCAATCTGCCATGATATACACATAATATACATAAATATATGTAAATCCCTCTAGCGCTGGGACCAAAGACTGCACTCATTCATTCAGTCATTCATTTGGCATCTATTACAAGGCAGCCATCGTGCTAGGCTCAGGGAGCTCTCTGTCTCCTGCCCTGCAACCCAGTGAGTGCTGTAAGAGAAATATAAACAGGTGCTGAGGAATACCTGTAGGGAGCTATTATATCTTGGGTGGATCAGGGGTGTCTTCACAGAGGTATATTTATACATGTGCTAGATATTCCACCAGGCAGATGTCTAGTGGTTAGGTGAAATGGTTTAATACTGCTGGACTGAAACCGTGGCCACATCATTTACCTGTCAGGCAGTATTACCAAGCTGTATAAACTTAGATTAGTCACACGATCTCTGTGCATCAGTTCCCTCAGCTGTAAAATGGGGACAAATTATGGAAGTTAATATATATAAATGTGTGCCCAGCACCTTCCTAAGCAGAGTGGGTACCAAGGATGAAGATGGGCTCAGTGGAAGTCTGCCTCAGTGGGGAGAAGTATTTTATTACTGACATTGTTTAGAATTGCCAACATAGGTTGGTCAGAAAAAGCAGAATTATCTTTTGGTTTTAATATTGTTTTTCAATTCTCTGTAGACAATGCAACTCCTTATTGGCTGCATCTGAAGCAGGTATTCCCACCGCCCTACCCTTCACCCTCTACACTACCAGATACATAGTAAGTACTACATAAAAGGTTGGAAGTAACATTGTTATTATTTAGGTAAGGAAGGTCATGTAGGAATTCTCCAGAAGTGAGGGTGGGGGCAGGGTTGGGGTAGGGGGGCAGGCTTTCCTCATAGAGGAAACAGTGCATATGAAGGCAAGTAGGTAAAAAGATTATGTTCCTTCAAACTATCAGTTAATACCTGAGCCAAGAAGCAAACTGGGCTTTCCTGAGGATAGTAGCTCCATCATTGGGAAGGAAAGCAAAGCATTGTGACTCTTTTCTTTGACAGCCACCATTGAAGGCCACTCGAATTTCACGTGAGATCCTTCTGTTCAACATTTTCCCCACTCCGCAGCATAGTACGCAGTTGCCTTTCTGCTCTATAGAGAGTCAAGGATGGCTCGAAGATATCCACCCTTGAGAGCGCAATTCTGCCACCAAGCTATTTCTATGCAGTGCTTCTTAGTGTGCTGATGTGAGTGCCTACTTTTTGTTTTTGTTTTGCGGTACGCGGGCCTCTCACTGTTGTGGCCTCTCCCGTTGCAGAGCACAGCCTCTGGACGCGCAGGCTCAGCGGCCATGGCTCATGGGCCCAGCCGCTTCGCAGCACATGGGATCTTCCCGGACCAGGGCACGAACCCGTGTCCCCTGCATCGGCAGGCGGAATCTCAACCACTGCGCCACCAGGGAAGCCCTGAGCACCTACTTTGATGATAAGAATAATCAACTGCTTTGTCTTTTAGAGGGTTCTTAATGCCAACACTCCATAGTTCTTCTCAGTGAGTGCAATTAAATACAGGGAGGGACAAAGCCTAGCTAAGTAATTCACAAAAGCACAACTACGGAAAGAAAACTTTAGCTTGGTTTTTCCATCAGTCAGTTACTGGGCTGCTACCAAGGTAAGGGATTTTGTTACAGTGAGGACTGTCACACTGTTGTAGTGGCCCACAGCAGAGATATGAGTCATCTTACTGAAGACCCCCAAGTGGACTGTGCTAATCTCCTCAGTCTGTTATAACAAAGTACCAAAGACTGGGTGGCTTAAAGGGCACTGCCTTCTTGCTGTGACCTCACATGGCAAAGAAAGAGAGAGCGAGCTCTGGTGTCCCTCTTCTGATAAGGACACTAATCCCATCATGGGGCTCCACCCTGATGACTTCATCTAACCTTAATTATTTCCCAAAGGCCTCCACCTCCAAATACCATCACATCAGGAACTGGCGCTTCAACATATGAATTCTGGGGACACACAAAGACCGCATCCATAGCAAGGAGAAATGGAGGGATCATAACAATGCAAAATATCAGCATGTCATATAGATGACTTGGCAAAAAAAAAACCCCAGAAAACTCTATTTCAGTAAATTTTAAAATAAGCAAGTTATTTACTTTACCTTAGAGACAAAATATCACCTGTAACTATAATTCCTTTCTGACTTCTCCTAAGGAGGGGTCCCGAACTAAAAAGAGAAACAAAATAACAGACCAAATACAATAAGATTATCTATAATGAAACAAATAACAGACCAAATACAATCATCTAGAAGCAAAATCCAGAATCATTCCCATTGGAGAACATGGATTAGACAAAAGAATTTTTAATCCATGGATTAAAAATTAGACTTTTGGGGACTTCCTCGGTGGTGCAGTGGTTAAGAATCCACATGTCAATGCAGGGGACATGGGTTCAATCCCTGGTCCAGGAAGATCCCACATGCCGTGGAGCAACTAAGCCCATGCACCACAACTACTGAGCCTGTGCTCTACAGCCCACGTGCCACAACTATTGAGCCCACGCACCTAGAGCCCATGCTCTGCAACAAGAGAAGCCACTGCATTGAGAAGCCCGTGCACTGCAATGAAGAGCAGCCCCCACTCACCGCAGCTAGATAAAGCCTATGTGCTGCAATGAAGACCCAACACGGCCAAAAAATAAATTAAAAATTTTAAATTAGTCTTTTTGAGACGCAAATGAACTTAGGTACGAAACAAAAGCAGACTCACAGACTTGTGGTTTCCAGGTGTCGGGGATAGGTTGGGGGAAGGGTATATTAGGAGTTTGGGATTAGCAGATGCAAACTATTACATATAGAATGGATAAACAACAAGGTCCTACTGTATAGCATGGGGAACTATATTCAATATACTGTGATAATGGAAAAGATTATGAAAAAGAATATATGTATAACTGAGTCACTTTGCTGTACAGTAGAAATTAACACCACATTGTAAATCAACTATACTTCAATAAAATAAATTTTTGAAAAAATTAGTCTTTTTGAATCTGCAAACCTCAGAACACTATGTAAAATAATTTGGACCAAATGATTTAAAAAACAAACAAAAAAATTCCATTATAAAGCACCCTGATGGACAGGGCACTTTTAGGATTCTCTAGCCTAGGCAAAATGACATATCCCAGCATAAAATTTAGGAACACAGGCCCTGGAGCCCTCCCCCTCAATTTACATCCTGGCTTCACCACTCATTAGTTACATGACCTTGAACCTGTTAACCTCCCCAAGCTTCCATGTCCTCACTTATAAAAAGGGGTTAAAAGTACTACCCACCTCATAGAGTTGTTGCTAAAATTAAACGAAGTTTAGACAGAAAGCACTTGGAGCAGTGCCTAAAAACAGTAAGCACTCTAATTTTTAGAGAAATGCAAAAAACTTCACACAGGTCAGAATGGCCATCATTAAAAAGTCTACAAACAATAAGTGCTGGAGAGGGTATAGAGAAAAGGGAATCCTACACTGTTGGTGGGAATGTAAGTTGGTGCAGCCACTGTGGAGAACAGTATGGAGGTTCCTCAAAATACTAAAAATAGAGTTGCTATATAATCCAGCAATCCAACTCCTGAGCTTATATCCAAACAAAACTATAATTCAAAAATATACATGAACTCCTATGTTCATAGCAGCACTATTCACAATAGCCAACACATGGAAACAACCTAAATGTCCATCAACAGATGAATGGAGAAAGATGTGGTACATATATATAATGGTATACTACTCAACCATAAAAAAAGAATGAAATAATGCCATTTGCAGCAACATTAATGGACCTAGAGATTATCATACTAAGTAAAGTAAGTCAGAAAAATACCATACCATTGGAGCACCCAAATACATAAAACAAATACTAACAGACACAAAGGTAGAAACTGAGAGGAATACAATAGTAGTAGGAGACTTTAACACCCCACTCACATCAATGGACAGATCTTCCAGACAGAGAATCAATAAGGCAAGAGAAATCCTAAATGACACAATAGAACAGACAGACTTAATTAATATTTTCAGGACATAATATCCAAAAAAACCCAGAATACACATTCAAGTACACATGGAACATTCTCTAGTATTGACCACATACTAGGGCACAAAACAAGCCTCAACAAAATTAAGAGTATTATCTCAAGCACCTTTTTGACCACAATGGCTTGAAACTAGAAATTAACCACAGAAAAAGAAATGAGGAAAAAAACCAATTACATGGAGACTAAACAACATGCTACTAAAAAACCAATGGGTCAACGATGAAATCAAAGAGGAAACTTAAAAACACCTTGAGACAAATGACATTTCATCCAAAAGCAGCAGAATACACTTTTTTTCTCAAGTGCACACAAAACATTCTCCATCTTGGGTCACAAATCAAGCCTCGGTAAATTTAAGAAAATCGAAATCATATCAAGCATCTTTTCCAACCACAATACTAAGAGATTAGAAATAATTACAGGAAAAAAACCCTGTAAAACAGACAAACAAGTGGAGGCTAAACATATGCTACTAAACAACCAATGGGTCACTGAAAAAATCAAAGAGGAAATCAAAAAATACCTGGAGACAAATGACAATGAAAGCATGACAATCCAAAACCTATGGGACACAGCAAAAGAAGTTCTAAGAGTAAAGTTTATAGCAGTACAACCTTACCTCAGGAAATAAGAAAAATCGCAAATAAACAACCTAAACTTACACCTAAAGCAACAAGAGACAGAAGAAAAAACGAAACCCAAACTTAGTAAAAAAATAATAAAGATCAGAGCAGAAATAAATGAAATAGAGGGACTTCCCTGGTGGTCCAGTGGTAAAAAATCCGCCTTACAATTAGGGAGACACGAGTTTGATCCCTGGTCAGGGAACTAAGGTCCCACATGCTGCGGGGCAACTAAGCCCACACGCGTCAACTAGAGAACCCACGTGCCACAAACTACAGACCCCACACACTCTGGAGCTCGTGCACCACAACTAGAGAGAAGCCCATGTGCCACAACTAGACAGAAGTCCAAGTGCCACAACTAGAGAGAAGCCTGAGCGCCGCAACTAGAGAGAAGCCTGTGTGCTGCAACGAAAGATCCTGCATGCCTCATCCAAGATCCTGCGTGCTGCAACTAAGACCCGACATAGCCAATAAATAAATGAATAAATAAATGAAATATTTTTTAAAAGAAATAAATGAAATAGAGACAGTAGAGAAGATCAATGAAACTAAAACCTGATTCTTTGAGAATATAAACAAAACTGATAAACCTTTATCCAGACTCATCAAGAAAAAAAGGGAGAGGACTCAAATTAATAAAATTAGAAATGAAAAAGGAGAAGTTACAACGGACACCACAGAAGCACAAAGGATCATAAGAGACTACTACAGGCAACTGTTCACCAATAAAATGGACAAACTAGAAGAAATGGACAAATTCTTAGAAAGGTAAAACGTTCCAAGACTGAACCAGAAAGAAATAAATAGAAAATATGAACAGATGAATCACAAGTACTGAAATCGAAACTGTGATTAAAAATCTTCCAACAAACAAAAGTCCAGGACCAGATGACTTCACAGGCAAATTCTATCAAACATTTAGAGAAGAGGTAACACCTACCCCTATGAAACTCTTCCAAAAAACTGAAGAGGAAGGAACACTACCAAGCTCATTCTACAAGGCCACCATCACACTGATACCAAAACAAAACAAAGATATCACAAAAAAAGAGAAAATTACAGGCCAATATCACTGATGAACATAGACGCAAAATTCCTCAAAATAATAGCAAACCGAATCCAATAACACATTAAAAGGATCAAATACCATGATCAAGTGGGATTTATCCCAGGGATGCAAGGATTTTTCAATATCCACAAATCAACCTGTGTCATACGCCACATCAACAAACTGAAGAATAAAAACCATATGATCATATCAATAGATGCAGAAAAAGCTTTTGACAAAATGCAATACCCATTTATGATAAAAACTCTCTAGACAGTGGGCAAAGAAGGAAACGCCTTAATACATAATACATATTAAAGGCCATACCTGACAAACCCACAGCAAACAACATTCTCAATGGTGAAAAAATGAAAACATTTCCTCTAAGATCAGGAACAAGACAAGTATGTCCACTCTCACCACTATTCAACATAGTTTTGGAAGTCCTAGAAATGGCAATCAGAGAAGAAAAAGAAATGAATCCAAACTGGAAAAGAAGTAAAACTGTCACTGTTTCCAGATGACATGATACTATACATAGAAAATTCTAAAGATTCCACCAGAAAACTACTAGAGCTCATCAATGAATTTGGTAAAGTTGCAGGATACAAAATTAATACACAGAAATCTCTTGCATTCCTCTACACTAATGATGAAAAATCAGAAATAGAAATCAAGAAAACAATCCCATTTACCATCGCATCAAAAATAATAAAATACCTAGGAATAAACCTACCTAAGGAGGCAAAAGATCTGTACTCAGAAAACTATAAGATACTGATGAAAGAAATAAAAGATGACACAAACAAATGGAAATTTTTACAATGTTCTTGGAAGAATCAATATTGTGAAAATGACTATACTACACAAAGCAATCTACAGATTCAATGCAATCCCTCCCAAATTACCAATGGCATTTTTCACAGTATTAGAACAAAAAAAATTTACAATTTGTATGGAAACACAAAAGACCATGAGTAGCCAAAGTAATCTTGAGAAAGAAAAATGGAGCTGGAGGAATCAGGCTCCCTGATTTCAGACTATACTGGAAAGCTACAATAACCAAAACAGTATGGAACTGGCACAAAAACAGAAATATAGATCAATGGGACAGGATAGAAAGTCCAGAGATAAACCCATGCACTTATGGTCACCTTATCTTTGATAAAGGAGGCAAGAATATACAGTGGAGAAAAGACAGCCTCTTCAATAAATGGTGCTGGGAAAACTGAACAGCTACATGTAAATGAATGAAATTAGAACACTCCCTAATACCATACACAAAAATAAACTCAAAATGGATTAAAGACCTAAATATAAGGCAGGATCCTATAGAACTCTTAGAGGAAAACACAGGCAGAAAAGACTCTGACATAAATTGCAGCAAGATCTTTTTTGATCCACCTCCTAGAGTAATGAAAATAAAAACAGAAATAAACAAACAGCTCATGCAGCTCAGTATCAAAAAAAACAAACAATCCAATCAAAAAATGGGCAGAAGATCTAAACAGACATTTCTCCAAAGAAGACATACAGATGGCTAAAAAGCCCATGAAACAATGCTCAACATCACTAATCATTAGAGAAATGCACATCAAAACTACAATGATGTATCACCTCACACTGGTCAAAATGGCCATCATCAAAAAATCTACACACCATAGAACCTGTGGGTGGGAATGTAAGTTGGTACAGCCACTATGGAGAACAGTATGTTGGTCCCTTAAAAAAGTAAAAATAGAGCTACCATATGATCCAGCAATCCCACTCCTGGGTATACTTCTGGAGAAAACCATAATTCGAAAAGATACATGCACCCCAAGGTTCATTGCAGCAGTATTTACAATAGCCAGAACATGGAATCAACCTTAATGTCCATCAACAGAGGAATGGATAAAGATGTGGTACATAAAAAAGAACGAAATAATGTCATTTGTAGCAACATGGATGGACCTAGATATTGTCATACTGAGTGAAGTAAGTCAGACAGAGAAAGACAAATATCATATGATATCACTTATATGTAGAATCTAAAAAAAGGGTACAAATGAACTTATGTACAAAACAGAAACAGAGTTACAGATGTAGAAAACAAACTTATGATTACCAAGGGGTAAGGGGGGGAGCGGATAAATTGGGAGATTGGGATTGACATATACACACTACTATATATAAAATAGATAACTAATAAGGACCTACTGTATAGCACAGGGCACTCTACTCAATACTCTGTAATGGCCTATATGGGAAAAGAATCTAAAAAAGAGTGGATATATGTATATGTATAACTGATGCTCTTTCCTGTACACGTGACACTAACACAACACTGTAAATCAACTATATTCCAATAAAAATTTAAAAATATATATACAATGGGAAAAAGACAGCCTCTATAGTAAGTGGTGTTGGGAAAGTTGGACAGGCACATATAAATCACTGAAGTTAGAACACACCCTCTTACCATATACAAAAATAAACTCAAAATGGCTTAAAGACTTACACATAAGACATGACAGCATAAAACTCCTAGAAGGGAACATAGGCAAAACAGTTTCTGACATAAATTTTATAAATGTTTTGTTAGGTCAGTCTCCCAAGGCAATAGAAATAAGAACAAAAATAAACAAATGGGACCCAATCAAACTTACAAGCTTTTGCACAGCAAAGGAAACCATCGACAAAATGAAAAGACAACCTACAGAATGGGAGAAAATATTTGCAAATGATGTGACTGACAAGGGATTAATTTCCAAAATATACGAACAGCTCATACAACTCAACAACAAAAAACAAACAACCCTATCCAAAAATTGGTAGAAGACCTAAATAGACATTTCTCTAACGAAGACATCAGATGCTCAACATCGCTAATTATTAGAGAAATGCAAGTCAGAACTACAATGAGTTACCATCTCACACTGATCAGAATGGCCATCATTAAGAACTCGACAGGTAACAAATGCTAGAGAGGATGTGGAGAAAAGGGAACACTCCTACACTGTTGGTGGGAATGTAAGTTGGTGCAGCCACTGTGGAAAACAGTATGGAGGTCCGTCAGAGAATAAAAATAGAATTACCATATGATAAAGCAATCCCACTCTTGGGCATGTATCCAGACAAAACTATAATTCAAAAAGATACATGCACCCCTATGTTCATAGCAGCACTATTTACAATAGCCAAAAGATGGAAACAACCTAAATGTCCATCAACTGATGAATGGAGAAAGAAGAGGTGGTACATATACAGAATGGAATACTACTTAGCCATCAAAAAGGACGAAATGATGCCATTTGCAGCAACACGGATGCACCTACAGATTATCATGCTAAGTGAAGTAAGTCAGAAGGAGAAAGACAAATATCATATGATATCACTTATTTGTGGAATCTAAAATATGACATAAATGAACCTATCTATGAAACAGAAGCAGAATCACAGACATAGACAACAGACTGGTGGTTGCAAAGGGGGAGGGGTTGGGGGAGGGATGGAGCGGGAGGTTGGGGTTAGCAGATGTAAGCTTTTATATACAGAATGGATAAAGAACAAGGTCCTACTGTATAGCACAGAGAACTATATTCAGTATCCTATGATAAATCATAATGTAAAAGAATATTAAAAATGTATATATGTATAACTGAATCACTTTGCTGTACAGCAGAAATTAACACAAGATTCTAAATCAAGTACATGTCCATAGAAAAAGAAAAATACCATATGATATCACTTACTGTGGAATCCAAAATATGGCACAAATGAACCTATCTATGAAACAGAAACAGACTCACAGACATAGAGAACAGACTTGTGGTTTCCAAGGGGGATGGGGGATGAGGGATGGGGGAGGGATGGACTAGGAATTTGGGGTTAGTAGATTCAAACTATTATATACAGAATGGATAAAAAACAAGGCCCTACTGTATAGCACAGGGAATATATTCAATATCCTGGGATAAACCATAACAGAAAAGAATATAAAGAAGAATGTACTATATATATATAAATATATGTATGTATAATTGAATCACTTTGCTGTACAGCAGAAATTAACATTGTAAATTAACTATACTTCAATTAAAAAAATTTTTTTAAAAACAGTAAGCACTCTATTCCTTCATTAAAGTTAGCTACTTTTTTTACTTATCAACCACTGCCTCATCACAGATTTATGACCAATGTCCTTGGGGAGGCAAGACCCTGGTGACCTCAGAAAAGCAAAGTATAATCTGTGCTGTCAAAATGCCCCAGCAAGGAAGGGTCTCATGAGTCCCTGTGGTGCCCATGAGAGTGTTAACACCTTGTGCTGCAGTCAGAACAGAAACAACAGGCTCCGGGAAATCAGAGGACATGGAAAGCTCTCACATACAGGGGATGCAACATACCCCCAGACTCACTCATTATCCTCTCACGCCTCTCCCACCCGTTTCCCATGCCCTAGACCTGCTCCTCCTATTTTCTATACTGTACACCCAGCAGTCAACTTCCCCATCACCCTCCTCCCTTAGCCTTCCCATCACTAGGACCTTTACAACATAGGTTGGAAATACATCATTTTCATTCACTCACCTCCCAGCACACTGCTGCTGCCCTACACCACCTCTCAGCTGGGCTGCTGCATTAGCCTTCTTACATGTCTCTGCTTCTACACTTTCTCCAGGCCAATCATTCTCTTCGAAATCTCCAGAAGAACCTCTCAAACTTGCAAAACCCATCATGACACTTCTCCAATAAAACCTCCATTTCTTTCAAGCCGTGCCCCTCCTCCTCTCTCTGCTCTCAATTCCTTCCACCCCCAGAGTCCTATTTTACACTTGCCATATGGAATCCAGACAGGTTCCTCAATCTCCCACATCCTCTCCCACCTCTGTGCCTTGGGTGCAGGCTCTTGCTTCTGTGTGGGATTCCACCATCGGTTTTCTACCTAGAAATCTCCAACTCACTATACAAGGCCCAGTGTCAAATGCTGCCACCTCTCTGGAGCCTTCTCTAGCTTCTGCAGGCCAACCCAGATGCTCTATCGTCCACACACTTATGGTATCAAACACAGCTCCATAATCAATGTGCTCACCATTTTGTAATGGTTCATCTGCAGGAATATCCTCCAGCACTGGGCCTGGATATTGTAGACCATGATAATATTAATGAGAACAATGTAGTAACAAAAAAAATAACAATAATCCTTTCTTTTGTTTCTAAAAAATGCTATTAACGTTGAGTCTTTGGTAGATTCTAGGTACTTCGCTAAGCCATTGATTAGCTTGAACCACATAAGATTGCTATTTTTTATTGGTCAAAGTGGTCACACATTAATGATTTCATGTACTTTGCCCCAAAACACACATCTTTTAAATTTAATCTTCACAACAACCCTAAGAGATAAATATGTTATTATTCCCATTCTATGGGTAGGAAAATTGAGGCTCAGAGGTTTCAAGTAACCTTGCCCAAGGTTCTAGGACAAGAAAGTGAAGGAGCCAGGACTCTAGTCCAAAACTGTCTGCCACTCAATGCTCTTAACCAGGGCTATATCCTGACCCCAGGATTTTTTATTTAATTGTTTAATCAACTAATGAGGCAATGACATGAGGGTCCCTGGAGATAGGATGATGGTTGCCTAACATAAAGATACAAGTCTGTGTTCAGCAAGTCCGGAGAGGACAAATTCTGATGGCCATGTGGGAGTTAAAGCAGGTTTCTCAGCAGCCAGCAAAGGCTGTTAAATACTGAAATGAGTTCATAAAGAAGGTTATAGAATCTCCTTCAAGGGAAGGATTTCTTCCCCCAGTGGAGGATAGAGTCTCATCTGTCTGAGATGGTTTAAATATAATCCTCTGTGAAGGTCAATAAATTGTGCTCACCAAGTTCTTTCCAGGTTCCTTATGATACTCAGATACATGGGCTTAATGTGGCTCAGCGTGTGGCCTGCAAGGGGGGAGGGGGCTGATCCTCCAGCCAGAAATAATCTCTTCCTCCTTTACACGCTTTCAGCCCTCTGACTTGACCTTCTTTATGATGCATGTAGTGATTTTTGTATGTCGTTTTGCTTTCTGCAAGAGAAAATGCATCCAAAGCATGAAGTGTGTGTGGCTCATTTTGATATCTCCCATAGCACCTAACAGAATGTTTAGTGCTACATTATTAAAACTTTGATTAAATGAAGTTTCCTTCCTCTTCTGAAAGCAATCTTATAGTCCCAAACTGAAAATAAGCCCCTGATTTTCATCTAAAACCTATTATCAAAACTCAGCAACTCACACCATTGGGGGCAAAGTTTTCTTAAATATGCTTTTGGTCCAATCATTATCAGATATAACATAATTTTTTTTCTTTCTTGCATCATTTTGAAATATGGTCATTCAGATGTTAATTCCTTCCAGGTAAGATGTCTGAAAAATGAACCAGCATTTCAGCCAATAAGAAAGGAATCTGGCTAGGTTACTAATAGAAGCTAACATATCCAGGTATCTAAGTATTCCGCAATTCCCAGTTAGAGTCACCACCACCTCAAAATAATTACAATGGAAAAGGTTTTCCATAATTGTCACTCTACAGAAGGATAAATTTTCATGATGATAATAAGTACAATAAAAAATTGCTCTAGCTGTACACCTGAAACTAACCCAACATTGTAAATCAACTATACCCCAATAAAAACTTTTTAAAAAGTTGCTCTAGATGCTTTTATTCTCAATAAAAATAACAATAACTATACTTGTACTGAATATTAAAATAAAAAAACTTTCAAATGATCTAGCTCATTCGATCCATACAACAGTCCTTACCATTTATATCACCACTTTAGAAGATATTTAGAGGAAACTTGGATCAGAGAGATGAAGAAAATTGCTATGACTCACAAAGCTAGGAATAGCAAGAGTCTAGACTGGAACCCAGGCATTTTCCTGACTCCAAATCTCATGATCTTTCTACTGAATCTTTCTGTCCACATGGCCAATCTTAAAAAAAAAAAAAAAAAAAATAGCATTTGTACCTCAGCAGTATAAAAAAAATCAAGATCCAGAGATAAATGACCAATTTGTTAGAGGAGCCACGTTTTCTTAATTTTAGTAATTGAGCTTGAACATTAATTCCTCACATCTGGTTAAAAAATACCAATAGCTAACATTTTATTGAGTGCTTACATCTTGCCACTGTACTCAGTGCTTTCCATGGATCAATTCACCTAATCCTTACAAGTTTAGAAGGTTGGTTCTCTTTCCATTTTACAAATGTGGAAACTGCAGTTTACAAAGATTAAGTTGTGAGACCTTAGCTTTCCCAAGGTCACGTGATTTGGAAAGTCAAGTGGCAGAACTGTGATCTGAACCCATATCAGCAAAACCCAGAGCCTAGTCTCTTAACCGCTATGCTAATCTGCTATGCCAGCGGTTCTCAAGGCTTGATGCTGGGGAGGCAACATCAGCATCCCTGGGAACTTGTCAGAAATGTGAATTCTCTGTCCACACCCAGACCTACTCTGGGAGAGGGGCCCAGCAATCTATCTATGTTTTAAAAAGCACTACCAAACGTAAAATAGCTAGTGGGAAGCAGCCGCATAGCACAGGGAGATCAGCTCGGTGCTTTGTGACCACCTAGAGGGGTGGGATAGGAAGGGTGGGAGAGAGGGAGATGCAAGAGGGAAGAGATATGGGAACATATGTATATGTATAACTGATTCACTTTGTTATAAAGCAGAAACTAACACACCACTGTAAAGCAATTATACTCCAATAAAGATGTAAAAATAAAATAAAATAAAAAGCCCTCTAGGTGCTTCTAAGTTACACTACAATCTGGGAACTTCTGTGCTAGATGGAAACAGAATTTACAAGCAGCTCATGCAGCTCAATAACAAAAAAACAAACAACCCAATCCAAAAATGGGCAGAAGACCTAAATAGACATTTCTCCAAAGAAGATATACAGACTGCCGACAAACACATGAAAGGATGCTCAACATCATTAATCATTAGGGAAATGCAAATCAAAGCTACAATGAGATATCATCTCACACCAGTCAGAATGGCCATCATCAAAAAATCTAGAAACAATAAATGCTGGAGAGGGTGTGGAGAAAAGGGAACACTCCTGCACTGCTGGTGGGAATGTGAATTGGTACAGCCACTATGGAGAACAGTATGGAGGTTCCTTAAAAAACTACAAATAGAACTACCATATGACCCAGCAATCCCACTACTGGGCATATACCCTGAGAAAACCATAATTCAAAAAGAGTCATGTACCAAAATGTTCATTGCAGCACTATTTACTATAGCCAGGAGATGGAAGCAACCTAAATGTCCGTCAACGGATGAATGGATAAAGAAGATGTGGCACATATATACAATGGAATATTACTCAGCCATAAAAAGAAACGAAATTGAGCTATTTGTAATGAGGTGGATAGACCTAGAGTCTGTCATACAGAGTGAAGTAAGTCAGAAAGAGAAAGACAAATACCGTATGCTAACACATATATATGGAATTTAAGAAAAAAAAAATGTCATGAAGAACCTAGGGGTAAGACAGGAATAAAGACACAGACCTACTGGAGAACGGACTTGAGGATATGGGGAGGGGGAAGGGTGAGCTGTGACAAAGCGAGAGAGAGGCATGGACATATATACACTACCAAACCTAAGGTAGATAGCTAGTGGGAAGCAGCCGCATAGCACAGGGATATCAGCTCGGTGCTTTGTGACCACCTGGAGGAGTGGGATAGGGAGGGTGGGAGGGAGGGAGACGC
The DNA here is from genome assembly GCF_937001465.1 of Orcinus orca. Lineage (NCBI taxonomy): Eukaryota > Metazoa > Chordata > Mammalia > Artiodactyla > Delphinidae > Orcinus > Orcinus orca. Next base: position 48,932,429 of record NC_064564.1, on the reverse strand, counting down.
AAGAGGGAAGAGATATGGGAACATATGTATATGTATAACTGATTCACTTTGTTATAAAGCAGAAACTAACACACCATTGTAAAGCAATTATACCCCAATAAGGATGTTAAAAAAAAAAAGTAAATGGTAACTGTTCATAGGGATTCTGTATACGCTCTGTGCTATCAGGGAATGCAAAAAGGAAGTGGGAGAAGTTGGAGACAACTAATAAGGTTGTTGTAAATGAAAATCTTCAGGGGATAGAAAAGCCAAAACGGGAAGAAATAACCTTAACTACTGCACGCAGAAGCTAAAAACAGCAATGATGAGCAATTAATCAGGCAATATGTTACACTGTAATCAAGGATCAGAAAATTCCGGAAGAACTAAATGACACAGAGTTTATTACTGCACGGTAAATGATCATTAATAAAACATGGCTGTTAAAAGAACCAAAGAGATGAGTAATCACAGAAAGGAAATGTCAGCTGTAGAAGGAATAACCTGTGGTCTTAATCACTTGGAAAAATTACAGGTCTGGACATAGAATCAAAAGAAAAGAACGGAAATTAACAGTGTTATGAGAATATGGCACAAACCTGATTGCTTTCTTTATATATAAAATTAAGACAGTTACAAAGACACCATGCACTGGTGAATGAAAAGTTTGACTCGGCTAACATTTCAACGGCTAAAAATAGTGAATTTACATAATTGTAGTTTCATATTGTTTAGCATCAATCCCCATCTCTGGTGTAGAAATAAAAAATTACTTACATTAATGCAGAGATTACTTGGCTTGAAATTTATCCGCCCCCACTGGTTATTCTTTGGATTTATCTGGCTGATGACCTCTGCTGACCTGTAAATTTCCTAAAGGACTAACTCTGCACACGCGTGTTTCCAAAGAGAGAAACAGGAGCAGTTTCCAAGGGCATGTCATTCCTGTATCATTCATTCTATCTCTACAGAGGACTGCTTTCTCAAAGTGTAAGAAAAATACCTGCAAGTAAGTATAAAAAGAAAAAGGATTCCAACAGAGACACCAAGTCATTATACTACAGAACTGGGGGTTATTCCTTTCATTTGAGGGCTACTGATTTGAGATCTTTAAAAAAAAAAAAAAAATCAGTCTAGAGGAAGCAAATCAAAGAGAATATGGTAATTAAAGCTGTCAAAGGAAATACTAACCAGTAAAATCGTCTAACTGGAATTATGAGAAGATATCATAACTCCCATGGAGGAAAAAGTATGTTCTTCTCCAACTTAGTGTCGTGCAGGAATTTTTCATTCTCATAGCAACAAAAATTATCCTAATTAGTTAAAATGTATCAACTACTTACTGTGTGCCAGGAATCATTCTAAGTGCAATATATATGTCATCTCCTATACTTTTCGTAGCAACTCTATGATGTATGTGTTATTGTTGCCCTCTCTCAATTTCATATTTGACAGATAAAGAACTTTTGTGGCAGAAAGTTGAAGTTACTCTCCAAAGATGGCCCCCAATAATTCTGCCCCTCCCTGTCTGTACAAGCTGCTCCTCCCATAAAGAGGGACAACTTACATTCCTTCCCCTTGTATCTTCTAAGACTAAATTGGCCAATAGAATGCAGAGAAAGAAGTATTGTGAGTATTCTAAGCCAGGTATTAAGAAGGCTGGGCTGTTTCTACATCTCGAAATCTAGCCATCATGTTGTAAGAAAGCCCAAGCATCCATGTGGAGAGGCTCTTGCGGAAAATAATCAAGACCTTTGGCTCACGGTGGCCGTTGAGCTCCCAGCCAACAGCCAGTACCAACTTGCCAGTTATGTGAGTGAGCCATTTGGGAAGTATATCCTCCAGCCCCAGTTAAAACACCCCAGCTGGTAGCACATGGAGCAGAGATTAGCTCGATCAAACCCTATCCAAATTGCAAAATCACTGTTGTTTTAAGCCACCAAGTTTTGACATTGCTTATTACACCCCAACGGACAAATGAAACACTGAACTACCAAGATTGCACAGTGAGATAGTCCAACGTCATGTAGGCCATACCTTTCTCTCTCATATAAATTAAGCTGCATATGAGGATGTGCAAAGAAAGGATTCGAATCAGAGGCAGGGGTGAATGGAAAATGTGCTTATATGGACACCTTTTTCAACAAAGAGTCACTGAGAATCTGGGAGGTACCAGGAACTGAGCCCAGATGCTATAGATACAAAGGTGAAGAGTCAGCCTTTAGCTCAAGAAATTCTCCATGCAAGGCCACTAAGACAAAATTTCAATACCATAGGAAATGATCAAATTGATGCAAAATAACGGACAGCTGTTTGGGATTACCTGATGAGGGGACCTGAGTTAAAAAGTTAATACTCTTGGCAGTGGAAGATCTATCTCTTGCTTCAACAGTGTTTAGATGAAACAGACCCAGGGACGCCCCTGCTTCCAGCCTCCGACCACCCTCCAACCTCCTTTCCAATCGCAACCTTTGGAACCAACCACTCAGCCGCCTTCAGCTTCCAGGACCAGCCAACACTGTTTTTTGAGCTTAGCTCCCTATTGTCGATCAACCATGACCTCCCCAGATTCCTCAGGATTATTCCACCCAGGTGGAGGCCGCAGTGAACTGCCTGGTCAACATGCATCTGCAGGCCCCCTACACCTACCTCTCTCTGGGCTTCTATTTCGACCACAGCGATGTGGCTCGGGAAGACGTGGACCACTTCTTCAGCAAATTGGAGGTACAAAACATACATCTCTTGAAGATACAAAACCAGCACGGCAGCTGTGCCCTCTTCCAGGACATACAGTGCAGAAGCCGTTCCAACATGAGTGGAGTAAAACCGCAGACGCTATGGAAGCCACCGTGGTCATGGAGAAGAACGTGAACCGGGCCGTTTTGGAGCTGCACGCCCTGAGTTCTGCCTGCGCAGACTCCCAGCTCTCGGACTTCCTGGAGAGCCACTTCCGGGGGTGAGCAGGTGAAACTCATCGAGAAGATGGCGCCCACCTGACTAATCTCCGCCAGCTGGTGGCCCCCAGGCTGGGCTGGGAGAGTATCTGCTCAACAGGCTCAACCTCGAGCACGAATAGGAACCTCCTCAGACCAGCGGCCCTTGAGGAGCCCCTCTGGCACCCCTCTGGTGTCAGGGCTTCTGCCTGAAGCCTCTCTCTGCAGCCACTAGGCAGCTTTTTAACCACCCTGGGGCCTTCTCCCAAGCTGTGAACCAAATGTAAATAATAAAGCTTTTTGCAGAAAAAAAGTTAATGCTCTTGACTTTTTTCCAGCCACCCTAAGTCAAAGAATTACTGGGCAAGATTTAGAGTAAGCTTGGAGTGCGGGTAGGAGAAAAGTGTAAGTAAACTTGCAGGGTCGATCAACAACAACACAAAAGTGTGTGTGTGTGTGTGTGTGTGTGTGTGTGTAAGAAAGGAAGGCAAAAGATGATAAATAGGTGTTAGGGAAGGAAAATTTAAAACATTCAAAGTTATCTTTGTATGCACACACACACACACACACACACACAGTACTCCTACGGCAAGGTCCACGGACATATTCTGACCAAATTGAATGTCAAAGAATTCTTTAAAAATGGTTGCAGGGACTTCTATTATAGTTCCAAGATGGAGTAGCTCCATTTCCACCTCTTAGAGGGGCAGAGTTCCTCTCTCTTAAAACTAAGAATTCGAGAACATATGTTCCAGACATGGCAGAAGCCTCAAACCAGAAACCACCACCATGAACAGACAAAAAATTTACTTGAAGAAGAGCCTATACCCCCTAGCCAAAATACAAGGAAAGGGGTAACCTATATCAACAGAAAACCTTTTTGGTAATACTGCCTTACTCCAGGCAAACTCCAAAAGAAACACTGCATTTCTCCCACCCCATGGTTTTAGGGGAGCTGAGTAGGAAGCCGATCTTCCACTCTACCCCATTCGTCTCCCGTCTCCACAGAAGCAGTTGGTAACACTCAGATTCCTCCATCAGGATAGCATCAGTGAGGTCCAGCAGCAAGCTGGGCTTCCCATCCCTACCGCGGAGCAATGAAACTCAATAAACAGTGAGTCACATCTAGTCGGCACTTCACTTTCCCTACGATCCATGTCACTGGAGCCTGGTGGAGAGCTGAACCACCATGCCTACCTGGCATCAGTGGAAGGTATGAGGTGGCTTAGTTGGCACTCATCCCCCCCCCCTTCCTCTCCCTCATTGTCAAGGATGCCTTGCTGAGCTTCCTTTCTCCCTTGTAGCAGCAAAGCAGGTGAGCCAGCCTTCTGCTCTCCCCCTCTCTGTTGTCAGCAAGACATAATCTTACAACGCTTGGAGGCAATAAGGTGGTACAAGTTGATGCCTTGACCGGGAAGGTATCAGTAGGACCAAGTGGGGAGCATCCTCTTGCACGGAAACAATGTGAGCCAGCTCTCTACTTCTGCTATTGGCAGAGCCCCTTTAGGAAGCTGGACATACACACCCATCCAGCCCTCACTTAAGCTACACCTCAACAGGAGGACTACCTACCAAAAAAAAAGATTAAATAGGATCCAAATTCTCAAAAAATAATATCCAAAATGTCCAGGATACAATCGAATATCGCTGATCATACCACGAACCAGGAAAATCACAGCGTAAATGAGTAAAGACAAGCCCCAGCTACCAACACTGAAATTAATCAGATACTGGAATTATCTGACAAGAATTTTAAAGCAACCATCATAAAAATGCTTCCATAGCAATTACAAATTCTCCTGAGACAAATGAAAAACGAAAAATAATTATCTACAACATTGTCTCTTACGTTACTAAGTTTATATAACTGGCAACTATGGCTATGCCGTCTTTTCTTCTTGGAGGTACACAAGTTGCTTGCTCCTTAACAATAAGGATATTATATCCACCTGAGAATATTTATAGTGCTGGCCCTCATTTTCCAAAGAACCTAAGACATTATTATGCAATTGAATCTTCTAAAGTACCCACAGCCAACATGACGTCGTTGAAGGAGGTCAGCTAGAGGATGTGACCGCCGGTTGACCCGCAAGCTGGACACAGGAAGTCGGAAGCTCCTCACTCCCTCCCGTCCTTGGAATGTACATTCTGCCCACCATTCCCACACTAGGAGCTGTTTCAAGGCCATAATCTGGAGAGTAAGGTGTTGTTAAGACCATCTGGACTGAATACGAGACTGAACGTAGTTAAATACACTTTTAAGATTCTGGCAGGTGGATGAGGAGATCACCCCGTCTTGTGGCCACCCAGGGCAAGCCTTGTGCATAAGTTCCCTTGCTTATTAAAACCACCTACTATTCTGGAGTGATCTGCCTCTTTCTTCTGTCTCTTCTTGCCCTCTGTGTACAGGGGCCAGTTTCACCCGGATTTCACCTGGGAAGTTCTTGAGTTTTTGAACTAACAGATGCACAACATACGCCCAGTAATTAATTTCATTGTCACATTAGCTGCTCACCAATTTCCTGTAAATTTCATGCCATGTATTTATTTGCTTAACATCTGTCTCAAAACTTAAAAACCTCTAATTAAAATGCTCTAGAACATGGTAAATAAAAGAAATGCTGAGTATTTTGGCTTGATACTGACTTTTGTTTACCTCTGACACATAAAAATGTACTTACTTTTTTCTGAAGAAAAGTATTTGTCAAATGTTAACCGGCGGATAAGACTTTAGAGAGAGAGATGCTTCTGATGACCTTCCTTCATTAAGGTTTTTGGCTTCCATGGTATAAATCAAGAGGTGCCACCAAGGCATACCTTTCCCTCATTGCTGCCATAAAGCCTGAAATTACACGGTCAGAGTCTGTGCATTAAACACCTTTCCATCTTCAGGTATGTCTTCTCCCCAAGTGAAACTACCCTCTGAGGAAATGCATCTCCGTGATGAATGCCCTGTTGGGTCTCAGAAGACATGAGCTCCATGTGATGCCACTGCTCACTGCCCAGTGTGACTCTGGGCAAGTCTTTTAACCCTTCCAACCCTGTATTATTATTATTTTTTTTGTTGTTGGTTTTTGTTTGTTTTTATGGTACGCGGGCCTCTCACTGTTGTGGCCTCTCCCGTTGCGAAGCACAGGCTCCGGACGCGCAGGCTCAGCGGCCATGGCTCACGGGCCCAGCCGCTCCGCGGCATGTGGGATCTTCCCGGACCGGGGCACGAACCCATGTCCCCTGCATCGGCAGGCAGACTCTGAACCACTGTGCCACCAGGGAAGCCCCCTTGTATTATTATTATTTGTAAAATGTGGATAACCTACCTGTCTTCTCCACTTGGCAGAGTTAATGAGAAAACGAAAACAGTGCATATGTGGGTACTTAATGTAATGAGCTATACAAATACAAGTGATTACTATTAGCAGATAATTTTTTGTAGAATTTTATAAAAATTACTTAACACATCAGAACAAAACGTTTGGTAATAAAACATACAAAGAGGATTTTAGGGGCTACCAGAGGGCTAGTAGGTATATCAAAAGGAGAGGACCATGAGAGAGAAAGAGGGACGCTGCCAGAGACACATTTTGCTGCACCTCAGGTTGCCTCTGCAGAGGTGTTTAGCTGGAATCAATGATCCTTGCAACGTGTCCATTGGAGTGTATGCTCAGGGCTGAGAGGACACCTAGAGCAAAAGATGCTGTGTATGCACATGATACATAGATTCAAGGGTGTGGGCAACCTCCAAAAGGGCTCAAAAATTAGAGACCCTCCAGTTAACACTATTCCTGGACTGTCTTAAACACTTTTTCCTCCACCATTCATTTTTGTTAAAAGGTTGTTCTCTCCCAGTACCTGAGAAGCTGCAGAGGTGTCAGGAAAAAGTACTGGAATGAATATCCAAAGCCTGGACTTGATTCCATTACTAATTTACTATGTGACCGACCTTGAGTATGTCTCAACCTATTTAGAACGTTTAACTAAATATTATACTTATTTACTCTCTGTGGTTGGGAAACTTTTTTCTAATTTGCTTCACTCTTTTGTTGGCATCTGTTTTTATACATTTCCCCCCGCCCCCAAAGTTACTGGTCTTGGGAACTATTTCCTCATATAGAGTTTAATTTTCTTGCAGCCAAACTATATGTAATATCACTCAAGAGTAGTGACTCGCACTACTTTCACAAGTAGGTATACGTGTGGATTCTGGTAATTTTGTACTCTGTAGAGTAGGAAGAAAAACACAACTCAAGTTGAGAAAAAAATTATCCTCAAAAATGTTTCCTTATAACTGTTTTTAGAGGCCCTTGTTAAGATTAGAGTCGGAGGCGGTGCTAAGGTCGTAAACCGTGCCAGAGAACAATGGGAAAAGGGCAGGCTTAGTGGTCAGAAAGACCCAGGTTGAATCCTTGGTTCTGCTACCCACTAGCTAAGTGACTTGTACACAACTGTAAATTGGGATAACATCTAGCTCGCAGATAAGATTTTCTACGCTGATTAAAAATAATGCAAATAAAGTCCTTGCATATATAAGGAAGTCAATAAACGGTACCTCTATTATGATGATAGTTGTGATTGCTGGGGAAGAGAGAGAGCACTGAAGGAGCAGGTGATCCTAGTCAATCTCAGCGTTGTAGAGCCTTCCAAGAGGGACCGGAAGCCTGCCATTCATCTCAAGAATTTCAATCTATGTCCTCTGGATTCTTTGCAGTAGACCACAGCATACTCTCTAAGATGCCAAATTGTCCCCCATGAGCTTCTCCTGAATGCTGTTCCCCCAAGAGGAGTAAAAAAGGGCACATCTTCCAACTTTTGTGATAGAAAATGATGATCATAGCTATAATAATAATTACTATAATAATTATACTTACCACTTATTCATTTATTGTGTCCTTTCTATATAGGCCAAGCATTGTACTAAGTCCTTTACGTATATTATCTTATTTCATCTTTTCTTCAATTTTGTGAGGTAGGTATTATTACTCCATTAAAAGAAAAGAATCTCAAGGCTCAAAGAGGTTAATAACCAAAAGAGCCAAGATTCAAACGCACTCGCTTATTCACTACTCTACTCTGCCTTATGTGAGGCACTAAAATACTTAGCCTTGTTAATACTTAACCCAGGCTCCCCAGATGCTAAAAATTTATGATAATTACATAATTAGAATTTCAAATTTAGGGCAGTGACTGAGAATTATTATACTTCATTATGTGACCTTACAAAAGTATTTACTATAATAAATTTGCACTATCTTTTGGAGAAGTCTACAGTCTTCTTAAGCAGAGTCACACGTATTTAAACAGAAAAGTACGAATGAAACTGTATCCTCAACAAACAAGAAGATGATCAAATTAAATAATAGCTGCAAATACTGTCACTGGAAATATATATGCAAACACTAAGTGCCAGGCACAATTATAAGCATTTTACATATATTACTTAATTTAATCCTTACAGCAATTCTATGAAGTAGATACTATTAAAATTCCCATTTTACAGATGAGGAAACAAAGACAGAAGAAGTATAAATAACGGATTTTGAACAAGTTGACTAAACATCCAGGACAGGAAAAAGTCTTTACTAAGTGAAGAACACAGAATAAATGCAAATCCAAGAATCATTCTTCATTTTTAATTGAGAACAAGAACAACATAGAAGTTGTGCCTTGATTGAGGGACTTTAATGATCAATTTACAAATAAATTGTGTTTGTATATCCCAGATATGTGAACTTCACACCGCTGAGCCAAAGTCATCAAACCCTTTCACTTTGCTAAGATTGAGTCCTTATATGTTCAAGGTAATACAGACTGCACGCATGTTATCAACATTTGGTCTTATACCTCTACCACACTTTTCTGTACTCGTGGAATTGTTTTATAACACTCATCACCTAGGTTTCATAATCTATTTCATCAGTGCTTGTTCTTATTTTTCTTATAAAATCTAACAAATGGGTTGTGATGCCTTCACTTATGGAATTAGTGATACCCAATTAGTCATCTGACTACTCCAGACTTAATCTTCCTCTTACTTCTCTTTAAATAAATCAGTACCTGCTTGTGCTCTGAATGAGATTGGGTGAAGAGAAACCTGGCCATCCTTTATCATAGACAGCCAATAGTTTCAAACATCCCCAAAGTGATCTTGAATCAGTGAGATCCAGCTCCTGCCTTTGGTAATTCTTAACTGGAACACTTTATCCCAATAATATGAGACATAGCCTGAGTGATGCTTAAGTTCACCATTTAAAAATGAAATTAAAAAGATTTTTAAAAATTAGCTAATAGCCCTTCTCTATTTTCCTAGAAGTTGTGCTAGCTGTAATATACATGTTCCAGAAGTATAAATACTAAATACCTACTAAAATCCAGGCCTTGTGCTAGGTGCTGGGGATACAGAGATAATTAAGACATACTCCCAAGGAACTGAACCAGACAGGGCACCAAAGCCAGTCAGCTAACTGTCATCTTGAAATTGTGGATTCTGTGTCATAACTTATCACTCACATTCTGCCCTAGCCTTTCTCGTGCTTGGCATGAATTTTCCTTTCCTCAGCCCCGACCTCTCCTCTCCTATTCTATTCTTCTACGGCCGCAGGACAACAAAGGTCATTTGGAATGCGAGTAAAACTTAGCTGTAACCAAAGATGCAAAGATCAAAGTTGGCAGCTACATGAAGTTCAGGATTAAGAGACTTCCTCTTTAAGATCAAAATTCCAGATGATCCAAATATAGGCAAATGAGTCCCAGTAGAACACTCCGTTTTCTGTGCTGAATCCAGGAACGAAGCAGAAATCACCATAGAACTGCGTTTCACCCCGTTTTACCCGTGGTCTTGATGCTAATTGCCTAACCCCAACAGTGAGATCGCGTTTCAAAATATGGTCAAACACAAAACAGCCAAGTCAATCAAGCATTAAGTATTCAAGCACAATTATCCCAACACATGCCCAAGTACCAGCAGTGAAGCAGCCTCATTTGGGAGCAGCTCCATAATCACCTCTCCGGTCAGCCGAGACTTCAACCTCTCCCCTCGGGGCCTCCTGTTGGGGACGCCGGGCTGGCTCCCAGGGTGTGAGAGATCACAGCGCCAGCGGCGCCCCCCGTTACCGGGCCTCATTTAAATGCGTGCTCCAGGCGGGGGAGAGGCGGGGCAGAAGGTCCGCAGAAGTTCCCATTGTTGGGGAGAGACGCGTGGAAGCAGATGGTGCAGCCGGTCGGTCTGGCTGTCAGACGCTTTCTGTCAAGTTCTCTGGGGACTCCGGGGCTTTCTTTCCACTCTCCGCTCGCTCAGGTCGTGTGTGTTTTCTCAGGGTGGGCGAGGGGTCCCTTTCTTTATCGCCCCTCACATTTCCAGGAGGCCCACTGGCCTCCTCCTTCCCCCCATTCCTTCCTTCTGCTTTCTCTGCTTTTTCTGGACCAGCTAGTTCTAAGCCTCCAAGGACCCACTCGATGCAGAGAAAAGCAAGCGAGCGATTTCCTTTGTCTCCAACTGATGCCGCGCTCTCATCCAGCGGGCTTCCGACTGGCATGCTCACTCAGTTATTTAACAAATTACTCCACGGTCCTCGTTTGGGCTGATTGACATTTACAGCTAACCAACCCCTACAGTTAGGGGCGATGTGGTAACTGACTTTCATAGTCTTCCTTCTTCCTTTCAGTCCTGCAATGGGGTGAGCAGACAGACCTGGTGCTTTGGTTTGACCTGATGCTCACCTTACATAACATTGTCAGGGTCTAAAAAAGTAAATAAAGCATGGGTTACAGATGCAACCTTTATATGCATCCGTAAGGGACAAACAGGAGCTTGTGTATATATAACTCTTGTCTCTAAAGTATTAGCTGTTGAACGTAAATCTTGGCCTCAATGCTCCCTTTTAAGATTCCACATAGCTTATGCCAAGGCAGCTCTTCCTTGCAGTTCTCAGTTAAGATTTCCTCCAGTTTAGGATGTTAAATTTGTTTTCGTTTTTAAACCATACTGCCAGCCCCGTGCTCGTTAATGGTATCTCTGTGAGCTGGACAAAGTCAACGTAAGTCCAGAAGACTGCTGTCTGGGATTGAGTGGCAAAATAAAGTCAGAAATACCATTTATTCCCCCTCATCTGCCTGGGATTAATCTTTTCCTCCCCGGGGCTATTCTCTAGACTTAAATGATGTAATGTTTCATTTTGCACTCATCAATAGAATTTCCGTTTCATATTTATCTCCCCTTCTCCCTCAAATTGTGAAACCTGTGAAAAGAGAGCTTATAGTATTCATATTTACCAGTTGAGGATTCAATATTTTTCCCTGGTACTACATACAAGCAGTGCAGTAAATGTTGAATAAATGAATGAATAAAAGAAATTAACAAATGGTAGAAATAAACAAAAGGGAATATGAAAAATACAAAAGAGTGTCTAAACTAAATGTCAATCATTTCTTCCATACCCCAACTACTCCAGATATTCCAGTATGCCACAGTAAAAACCACATTTTACTTGGAAGTAAGGAATTAGAAAGAAAACCTGAAATCACTAAATACTCATGGCCCAAACTATCCAAGAACACTAAGTGTCCAAGTGCTAACGTCCCAAGGAGACAGGCCCACCAACTGGCAATCTGCACAAGTAGGTCTGCAAGAAGTACCATGGATACACCTGTGGGAGATGGGATAGGAGCTTAGCATGGCCTCTGGACCCCACCCAGTCCCCTGTGTGAGCCCTCTGAAGACAGGGGCTGCAATGCAGAAGCAGAAGTTGTGGATTCACTACGTGTAGTGCTGTCTTAGTGCCCAAGATACAAAATGTGTCCATCTCCCCACTGAATAGCAACTGCCACAGGCCCTTGAGGATTTACACTTTCGGAGCATCTGCAGATGGCATCCTTGGCACTGATATCAAACATTGTCCATGGGTACCTGGAGCAGCAAGACACCATCAAGTGGCTTCCAGACATCAACGGAGATGAGGATCTGGAGAGAAAAGGGAGAAATGGATGCATCCATTGTGGGAGAGAATACTGCTGCGAACACTCTCAAGGAAAGAAAAAGACTGATTGAAAATTTGAAGCCTATGTACCCTACTTCAGCAGAGAGAGGTAGAAGCTAGGACGTATTGATTATGCACACTTAACACATATTTTTCTTTTCATTGCATGGAGACATAAGCACCAGGAAATCCATCTTGCACATATAACAATGAACCCTCCAATTTGAAGTTGTAAAACACTCTGCTTAGGGACGAGTATCTCTTTAGTTTGTGTTTTATCATTTTTCTAAGAAAATCTTCTCTAATCCATTCAGTCTGCTATTTTGTACCTTAAAAATAGGTTACTGTTTGCACAAGAATCAGTAAAATAGGATTGGCAAATGCATGATAGGTACACTGCCATCATCCCTTCCCATATCCATTACAGACATTGCTAATCAATCAAGGCCTTGATTGCAGCCTTAGAATCCTGATAAAGCACAATATACCAGCAGCCTTCCTATCAAGGAATCTATACTGGTATTTGATGTTGCTCGTAGTTGTCACCTTCACTTTAAAGATAATAATCATATATTCCGAAGATTAAAACATAGGAAATGAGCTTCATTGCTCAAGAGGTTCTGAGAAGACCCCATGATGCAGCCTTTACTATTAAAAGGGCATTGTCTACCACTGCTGGTTTCCACAATCCATAGAATAGAGCCTGTGAGATTAGGGTAGGGGCCATCATGCAAGGAAGAGCTTACTCAGGTAGCAACTTGGTAAACTTGCACTTGCCTTAGTATATGTCTCTGTGGCACTGGTGAGTATTCGTTTGCATTGGAGAAACTAAGGAAATCCAGAACACTTTCCAAGGAGGTGGTTTCTCAGGGTTAGCAGGCCCCAGGATAGGAATAGGAGGTTCATTCTCTTTGGCCATCTCTTCCTCGAAGTGATAAGGCAGAGCATTGGGGCTCGTTGCCTTTCTCCTGGGACATGACCTTTTCAATATATGAAGGCCCTCAGTCAATATGCTCATATACTGAGGCCATCACAGAAACAGGAAAATATCACAACACAAAGAATGCCTCAGGCCAGGAGCATCTTCTCAGGCTTCTCTTCTCACTGCCTAGAATAAGAAATTTGAAGAGCAAGTTGCTTGTTTTGTGCTTTTTGTTTTAGCTCTCGAATGTTACGTGTTTTGCATATACAAATTACCTCATGTGATCCCCACATCCAACCTATGAATTATCCCCATTCTTAAATGAGTACATGAAGACCCAATGGGATTAAAGTGCCCACAGTCACAGAGCCTGAAGCGGCCAGATCAGTATTCAGATCAGGTCTGTCACAGCAAAGCCAATGTTCTCTCCCCACACACTGGAAGTCCACCTCAGTGTGCACCTACCTGTGCACCCAGAATACTTTTAGGACCATGTATGCCCCTTCCTTCCCTCTCTCTGGACTGAAGTTTCAAGGGCCTTCTTTATCGCTGGCCCACCCTGACTGCTTTGTGTGCCATGTCTGGGTCCGGTAATATTACAAACCACAGAGAAGGCCCATCCCTATAGTTTCACTCTCTGCAACACAAAAGAATTCAAGGGAATCTTCTCTGAGGTTTTATTCCCTGATCCAGGGAATATCTAACCAGGCTATTAAAAGCCTCTTGTGGGGTCTACCTCTGGTTGTTTTCAACCAGAAGTAGATACGATTTCATGAACACATGTTACTGATAGGCTGTTGGTTGGTGGGAGTAGGAGACAGTGAAATGGAAATAAGGTCACTGTCTGAGATTTCAACTCTTCAATCAACAAATGCACTCTGGGGGTGATACTAACAATATTTAATAGCAGGTATGAAACAGGTATCAGCCAATGAGAATGAGCAGATCTTGGAAGCTCCCCTGCTGTGCCAGACATCATGAACCTGTAGACTGCTGAACTGCGGGGACATGTGGTAGGATGGTGGGGTGCAATGGGAGGACTCAGGGCAGTGACTGTCCCCACTAGTAAGAAAGTTTTCAAATATTTTAAAAACTGGTAGGGCCATGAAGGTGGTACAGCAGTGGAACGTCAGCCCTGGATATGCTCCCAATAACGTGACTGGCCTACAGCCTGATGGAATGTTTTAACACTCAGGAAGAGTGTGTTGATCAGAAGAGGGAGGCGGTTAGTCACAGAGGCAAATGCCAACATCCACATCCATCCTGATGCTGATCCAGAAGAGATTTTGATCCACTCAGCAGGACTAGTCAGTGGTGGAGAGCAACCCAGCTTGCTCTCTGAGCCTACATCCATTAAACATTCAAGCTACATAACGAATCCCCTCATTCTATTTCCATATTTATTTTTATTTATTTATTTTTTTGCAGTACGCGGGCCTCTCACTGCTGTGGCCTCTCCCATTGCGGAGCACAGGCTCCGGACGCGCAGTCTCAGCGGCCATGGCTCATGGGCCCAGTCGCTCCGCGGCATGTGGGATCCTTCCCGGACCGGGGCACGAACCCGTGTCCCCTGCATCGGCAGGTGGACTCTCAACCACTGCGCCACCAGGGAAGCCCCATATTTATTTTAAAATTTATTTTGTTTGAACTCCTGTGCTGCTTTTGCTCTGTGAAACAGTGAAGATGAAACCATTTTTAGACGGTCAAGTGCATGTTGAGCTAAGGTAGAGGAAGTAGTAGAAGTTTGTACCATCACTGCTTTCAGCACCCTTCCCTGATCAGGTTGAAGTCCCATAATTGACACAGATACTGGCCAGGAGTATATTCCTAGGAAAAGCTTGATTTCACCATGCCTCGGTATGTTTAACTTGATAAGTCTTGAAAGAACCGTTGGAGTGATACCACTCAAGTTTTACATTAAATTTGAGTTATAAAGAAAAATTTAAAAAGACAAGTGGAATTATTTCCCAAGTATGGGTAATGTTGAAAATGTTACCAGGTTCAAGGAGGGTTTGATGAGTCCAAGGATGTCAAATTTGAGCAGATTAGTGTCTTCTCAAGTCCTTTGAGATTTATGTGATAGAGAGATACTGTCTTTCAGAAAGATGGTGTTGTCAAAGGGGACTACCAGGCTGGTTGAAGGTTGAGAGTGCCAAACCCTAACCACTAGACACTCAGGGAACGCCTTGAAGGATGAATCTGACCCGTCTGATGATACCCTGTGGGACTACGGAAGTTAGCTGTAGTCAAAATGGCTAATAGGACCAACCCCACACCCGTGTCTAAACCTCCAACCTCTAAGTGTTCCAAACATGAAGGCTTTGAATACACGGATTGGGAGGCTTGCACCATCAATGAAAGAGCTGACTGAGCAGGACCCTGAGGGGCTCCTGGACACAAAAGCCTTTCTGTGTCCCCCACTTCTTTTTTTTTTTTTTTTTTTTGCGGTACGCGGGCCTCTCACCGTTGTGGCCTCTCCCGTTGCGGAGCAACAGGCTCCTGACGCGCAGGCCCAGCGGCCACGGGCCACGGCCCACGGGCCCAGGCGCTCCGCGGCACGTGGGATCCTCCTGGACCGGGGCACGAACCCGCGTCCCCCGCATCGGCAGGCAGACTCCCAACCACTGCACCACCAGGGAAACCCCCCACTTCTTGATTACAGGAAATAGTCTTCATTCAGCCTCCATGACCTTGCCTGAGTTTCAATGACCAGGTTCAAACAGTTGCTAATTAGGGAAGGGAGTGGATACGGAGATGAGGGAGGAACAGTCAAGAGAAACAATAGTGCAGCCTTGGGGCAGGGTCCTGGCTCCTCCTCAAGGGGTACACATAACAGTATCTTGGAGCTGTTTTGCAGATACTGAAACCCCACCAGGTGGGAGAAATTAACGGTATGCTGCCAACAAGCACACAGACCCCAGACCGGTTGGAACCAGAAGGCCGATGATGCTGACTCCTGATGACCTCACCACCAACCAATCAGAAGAATGTCCATGAGCTGATCACGCCCTCTTTGAACCATTACTATAAAACTTCTCACTACCCCCTCCAGGTTAGGACACACAGTTTTGAGGGCGTTAGCCCACTGTGGCCCCCTTTGCCTGGCAAAGCAATAAAGCTATTCTTTTCTACTTCACCCAAAATTCTGTCCCCAAGATATAATTTGGTGTCGGGGTACAGAGGCCGGATTCGGCTTCAGGGCTGGGGCAGCAAAGTACACATAGGCCAGCACTGAAAATTTCTGCCTGCTGCAGTGAAACAGGTGGTTCCCAAGAAGTTGCTGCAAATGCCAAGAACCTCCAAGAAGCTGCCGCTGCCTTCATAGGCCGGCAACACTGAATCAAGGACTCAGAAACGGCCACACCAATAATCTCCACCGCCTAGAGCACAAAGCAAGTAATTCACAGGTTTGCCAGAAGCCCCTGCAAGCCTTGAGTCTGCCATCTATCCACACATCTGCCTAAACTGCCTCTGGAGTATAATGGCGTTTTTTTCTATCCACCTTCGAAATCTCACGTGAGTGACTCTCACTGGCAGACTCTAACTAGGAACTGCTTAGGGAAGGGGAGCCTGGGAAATAACGGTTCCCAGCTTCTCCTCTGTCAGACCTTAGATACAGACGGACGTGATTTTGAGCTAAAAACAGACATAACTCAGCACAACACAGTAGGTCATACTTGCTGAATAAATGAGCACGTGAACTTGAACGTCCACCCCTGAATACTCTGAAGTGGCCACATCTTCATACAGCCTTTTAGAAACTAGTCAGACACATTCTAAGGTTCTGGTGGCTGAGAGACAGAAACTTATTTGCAGACTTTCTAAGAGAGGGACCTCAGCTGATCCCTAAAACTCAATGGTTCCCAAATTATGAAAAAGAAGAACCTGGAAGAAATGATGCTCTTTGCAAAATGCCATGCTCTGCCAACCCCCTTAAAATATCAGCACAGTGAACTCCATCAGATGAAGTACCAGTAATTTTACTAGGAGGAAAGTTCTATATGTAGACTGGGGACCCACATGTCCACAAAGAAACAAGCTGTCAAACCAAGCATGGTCAACTGTTTCAGAATTTTTCCATTAATATTCATTTGCTGCTCGTTCATTTCTTTGGTTGTCTGCTAGTGCTTGCTACCAGAAAAGTGGTAGCAGGCATCAAAGTTTAAGAATGAGTTTTGCGAGAAATTTTGGAGAAAATGATCTTCTTAAAAATGGCAGGTTTTTATCCTTCTGCAAATTTTGAAAGGATTCCCGCTATTCCGGACTAACCCCAGACCACTCCAGCCCAGCATTCCACTGGGCAGTTTGTTACCATGCAATGGATTTGGATCAACCACCTGAAAGAGTATTAAAGTGCTGGCCTAAAAATTTTTTTTAAATGCAAAGAAATGGTAATAACTTGCCACCCAATTACCCCAATAAACTGCTCCTACTAGAAACAACACTTAAAGGTGGGGATCGTTAAGGATTTTTCCAAGTCTCAGATTCCATGAACTGCGCATCTCTAGAAGTCCCATGCCAAAAAGTTCTTATAAGTGGCTCAAAATCATGGAAATGTGCTGAACTAAGTAGACAAATGTCACCAACCCTACAGTAGAAACACAATGAGGGAAGTACAAAAGGGTCTTCTACCAGAAAAAGCATAGATATTGAGAGCTGAGAGAGGGAGAGAGAAGTAAAGAATACGTACACAAGCATGCAGTTCAAGGCCATGGCCTGGAGTTTAGACTTTGGACTTTCATCAGCTTCCTTGATTTAACTATTGGTTTTAAGGGAGAAATGAAGTAGAGCCCTCTCCTAAGAATCTGAAAACACACACAGGGGTAAGGAAGCCCTCCGGAAAATATGGGAATGGGACCTTGACTCTTCCCAATGTCAAATATATTTATTTTAAAACTTGTGTGATGGACTGTCTTGCTATAACCAAAACCAGATGATGAAAAGGACATCATGTGCCCTCAGAAAGGAAACTCTCCAGAGGACAGACTCTGGACTGTGTGACCCAGACCCAACAGGAGGGTCAAGTTCAGTGGAGTTACAGGCAAAGTATATGCAGTGGACACTGAAACCTGAACCACCTGTGATCCTGCCAGCCTGGTTCCATGGAAGATGTCTAGTCTTAGAATAAAATCTAAACTCCTTACCATGGCTGGCAAGATCCTAGGTGATTAGAACCACCAATCCAGGCTCCTAGCACATCCCTTCCTATTCTCTAAGCTCCAGCCACACTGGATTTCTCAGTGTTGCTCAAATGCACTGAACTTATTCCAGCCTCAGAGGCTTAACACCTGCTACTTCCTCAATTCTTGCCCAGATCTTCTGAAACAGAGACCTTTCCTAACACCCCATGTAAAAGAATTTCCATCACCCTAGCCAGCCACTCTCTTTCCCATCTCTCGCCTTTATTTTCTTCAGAGCACTCACCACCATCTGAAATTAAAGTATGTACGTACTATCTGCCTCTACCACTAGGACATAAACTCCATGGAAATGAGGATCTTATCTTTCTCAGTGATGACATAAATGAGTTGAAGGTATGTACCAACAAAAGAGAGGACTCTCGGAGCCACACATGCCTCCTCAACTATTTGTTCATTTATTCTTTCATTCATTCGAAAAAAATCTGCCCTGTGCCAGGCACCATTCTAGGTGCTGGGAGTAAAGCAATGAATATAACCCCTGTCCTCCTGGAGCTGACATTCTAGTATGCAGAGATGGCCAGTAAATAAATATGACAGTGTCACGTATACCATGAAGAAAAATAAAGCTGGGTATGAAAAATAGATGTTTAAGTTGGTATTTCATATGGGGTGTTCAGCAAAGACTTCTTTAGGGAAATGACACTTAGACCAGAGGCCTAAAAGAAATGAGGAAGAGACTATGGGATACCAGACAAGAGTCAATATTGCTCCATGCAGAATAAATAGGAAGTGCAAAGACCCTGTGGTGGCAGTATGCTTGGTACCGTCAAGGAACATCAAGGGGCCAGGGTGGCTGAGGTAGGGTGCACAGAGGGGACAGAGATAGAAAATGATGCTGGATGATTAGTAGGGCCAGATCCACAGAGAGGAGCTGTGGAGGCTCATACTTAGGTCTTAGGGGAATCAAGCAAGCAAGTCCCTGAGAAGGTAGAACTTTGAGGTCTGGTCAATCTCAATCTCTCTGGGTCTTCCAGGATTTCAGCATGAACCTCATTACTCGATCACATGTCCACATTTATGGCAAGCAGCTTTGAAGGCTGCAGCAGCTTTTTATCCTCCTGGAAAGAGGCAGCAAATAAGCAAGGAGGAGAAGTCCTCTGTACAAGGGTGGCAACCCTGAGGGAGCACAGGGAAATCTGGGGAAGAAAACAGCTGCAGGTAATAGCCTCTGTGATTCAGCTATTAAAGGAATTAAGGCCCTACTGTGACCTTGTTTAGGGAATCTCAGATTACTGAGAATGGGTTACTTGTGAAACGTATGTCTGAATAGACCTGTATGTTCACTGTTGTGAGTGCCTATGTTAACACATGCTATGAAGCCTTACAGATATTCTCTGATGTCTCTCTCAGTGGGGACAAACGTGGAGTCACACCAAGTCCTTCATTTACATGGAGGAAACTAAGGCCCAGAGAACTGAAGTCACCTGGCTCAGTGTGCACGGTGTTTAGGAGTCCAGGTCTAGCTCTGCCTTTGACTTCCCCTGTCCCAGCTCCTTCAGGCCTCAGCCCTGGCCCCTGATCAACACACTCAGTCCACGCAGTCTGGCATAGGACACAGCCAGCCGAGGAAGAGAGAGACACGCAAGCGTAAGGGAGAACTCCTTGACCTGCCATGTCGGTGCCACTGAACCTAACAGGGGGCTGATTCAAGGCGAGCTTTTATTCCCTTGCTCTGCACCATGCTGCTACTTCCTTCCACGCTCTGAGGCTATTCCGGAACTTGCTGACAGCATGGAATCCCAGAGAACAGAGATCCCATCAGTAGGCAAAGCAGAAATGAATATTTGCTTGAATTCTTCTCTCCCAAATTTAACCTTCGAAGCAGAGTCCAGCCTACCTGGCCCAAATCATCTGTGTGGCTGAGGGGTGCTCTGTGTGCACGTGTGTGTGTGTGTGTGTGTGTATCTGTGCGTGCACACAGACCTGCTAGCATCTGATTTCCACTTAGCATCAGCCGGTCTTCTCTGATGGTTTTAATTCGGCCATGCCTGGATGAGATGATTAGCCTAAGTAACGTGATCCTGCTCTCCTCCCTCTTCTCACAAAGGTTTAGTCACCTTAAATCTGGCTATCTTCAAGGACATGCTTGAAACAGACGGGATGCAACTCATGGCTTGCTAACATCCCTCCCCTTCCTCACACGCCCTTTAAACATCTCTAAGCTTCAATGTTCCTTCCTCTTCATTTTTCACTCTCCTATCCATTGTCTCTCCTTTCATGGTGTATTAGTCAGGACATTCCAGAGAAACAGAACCAGTAGGAGATATATAAAAATATATAAACACACACACATATATACACACATATATATGTGTATTTCTCTCTCTCTACATATAGAAAACCGATACGATATATATAAATAAATACACATATGTATTTATATTTCTCTCTTTCTCTCTCTCTCTCTCCACACACACACACATACATACACACATATATATAGAAGAGAGAGATTTACTGTTAGGAATTGGCTCACGTGATTATGGAGGCCAAGAAGTCCCAGGTTCTGCTGTCTGCAAGGTGAAGACCTAGGAAAGACAGCGGAATAATTCAGTCCGATTCTGAAGGCTTGAGAAGCAGGGTTGTGGATGATGTAATGCCCAGTCTGAGGCCAGAGGCCTGAGAAGCTGGATGGTGGGACGGGAGGAGAGTGGACAAGCAGCTGGTGTAAGTCACGGAGTCCGAAGGCCAGGAGCTCTCATGTCTGAGGGTAGGAGAAGATGGATGTTCCAGCTCAAGGGGAGAGAGAGAGAGAATTTGCCCTTCCTCCACCTTTTTGTTCTATTCGGGACCTCAATGGATTGGATGATGCCCACGCACATTGGTGAGGGCAGATCTGCTTTACTCAGTCTACCAGTTCAAATGCTAATATCCACCAGAAATTCCTTCACAGATGAACTCAGGAATAATGCTTTGCCAGCTGTCTGCATATCCCTTAGGCCAGTCAGGTTGACACATAAAATTAACCATCACACACGGTTCCTCTGATCGCTCATTTACCACCAACTCCCAACTCTTTAACAGCTGCTCCGAACGCCCTCCTAACTTCAAATGCTAGAGCAGCATGCCTTAGGTATTAAAGGGAGCACATCCTGCCCACTCCCACCTCCCCACTCCCTTAAGAAAATCGTGCCTCTTCCTCCCACTTCCAGTTAGGAAGCTGCTGTACTGCTGTCAACACAATTTCCCAAGCTGGAAACGCTTCTCCCCTCACCTCTCTCATCAAATCGGTCACTGTGTGCTTTCAATTCTCTCTTACGTCTGCTCTTGCCTCTACCACTGCTCCCTTGACCTCAGCTCATCTCTGACTTCGACAACAGAATCCTAACCATCCTCTTGACCACTCGTCAAACCCACCTGCAAGAGGCAGTAACTCACTGTTACTGACTCTCTTCACAAGAAGGAAGGAAACTCCCAACAGGAATCCAGTAAGGTGTGGGCGTGAATGCTGCTTGCGGAATAGGGCCTGCCAGAGTTTCTTCTTTGAAGATGACAATCAAACATTTAAGTGCTGATATGTTTGTTGAGAAAAGAAAATCAACCGTAACACCTTATAAGCGCATGCTCCATGGAAGGGAAGGAGTGTCGGTACACTTTAGATTCTGAGAGATCTCTGGGGGAGTTCTCTGATTTTGATGACTTTCAAGCCACAAGACCTCTCTGAGCTTTGAACGTCCCATCTGTAAATTCAGATGCTAATACTGCCCACTTGGCAGGGCTGTGGTAGGAGGCGTGACAGTGCGTGCAATGCACATCTCTGTCTGCCTGACAAGAGTGAATGACACGAGATTCCACCTTCTCTTCACACTACCTAGTTAATTCCTCCTTATCCACACTCACGCTTCTCCTCAGCAATATCTGAGTGGAGCACGAGAGACTGGACAACCTCACCAATGTGCTAACCTTGAGGGGATTTGAAGGTAAGCAGCCTTTTCTTCTGTGTCCCTAGCCTGGGTGTCAGGCAAACGCTCCCACCGGCTGGCTGACATATGTGGCCGCTGCAGACTAATTTCTTCTGACACGTTGCCTTGAATGCACAGTCACAGAGCATGTGCTGAAGTGCTAAACACCCCCGAACTGTGCACTTTTCAATCTGTGAAAGCTTTTCGGTGGGTCCAGGCTTTTTTTTCTCGACCTGAGGCATCACAATAGAGAAGCACATGGACACTCCGTTGCGGCAATCTGGCATCCTGCAAACGCTCCAGAGCAGCAGCAGTACCTGGGCGTCCCTCTCAGTGAGCCAGACCCCAGCCAACAGCTGCTCCTCTGTGGAAGCTGTGGCCGCATTAATGAGCTTGCAGACAAAGAGCTGACTGTGCGGCCGGTGGCTTGGGGTCTGCGTGCAGGCCGGGGGCGGAGCGCAGGCTACACTCGAAAACCCTAGTCCCTCATTTCCAAAAATTGGTTTGGGGTCCAAATGAGCTAATATGTTTCCCGAGACTTCGATCTCGAAAAGGCTGGATCACGCCTCTGCCGTCTTGAATAATCACGAAAGCTAGCTCCCGGGTTATCTGGCACGGAGAGTTTATAGAGCGTTTTTACACTTCGAACCTTACCATAACCCTAGGAAGGTATTATTTTACAGATGAGGAAATGGAGTCCTTGAATGGTTCAACAACATATACAAGTTCACGTGGCTAATAAAAGGCAGGGCAGTGCGTAAAGCAAGCTCTGTGTGGCTCCAATGTCATGACTTTCTGAAGAATCATCACCAAACTTACTCTCAGCCCCTCCACTCATTGAGATGTCACTGCAACAGCTAAAAGGAAGCCTCTGGGGGCAGGAGCATTCAAGGGAGCCAGCTTTTCTGTTAAGATTTTAAGTCCCTTATCCGCCAGCAAGTTAAGGGAAAACACTAGGGCATCACAGACTTTTTCAAATTCTTACCATCACACCTAAAGGAAGTCACTCCTCTGACTTGCCTGTAGGGATGCTGTAGGAACAATGCATGAGGAAGACTCACGTAATACCCTACGCTACCAGCACGGGCGAGTAACCACTGAAAACAAAGTATACAACAGTTGTAGAAATCAAACCCCAAACGACTTCTTCTACCACTACTACTGCTGCTGCTGCTACCATCACTAAAGTACTAATACAAATAAAACAGCAATGACAGAAACACTCCTACTAACAGGTAGCATGTCCTTAGCCTCTGCCACGTGATAAAGCTTAGGGTTTACATTCATTGCTGAATTCTCTCAATAATCCATCATGGAGGTATTTCTATCCTCTTTCTACAGATGAGGAGTCTGAGGTCTAGAGAGGTCACAGAGCTTGTGCACAGCAAAATGAGGCTAGATGCTCAGGCCACTTGACCCCAACGCTGTGCTATCTCCACCGGCCCATGTCTGCCTTCTCTAAAGGATAGGCAGTCACCAGATGAGTGAAGAGTGTCCAGGAGGTTAGGACACACCCGTAGCACAGTCTGGCCAAGGCTAGAAAAGACTAATAGGTACACAGCGGTTGCTTCCAATCAATCAATGGTAACCATTATTCCTAGGCATCCAGAATATGGGTTTTCATCACCTACATTTCACCTTCTGTCTGGTTGTCAAGAAATAACAGACAAAAGGATGGGTTCTAAAAGGAAGAGGAACCTGGCTTCAGGTGTGAGTTCAATTGAACCCTCTGACAAGTGTTTTAAAAGTACGTGTGTGTGCACACCCCGCAACATCTGTGTCACACGGGTGGAGGATGAGAGCAGAGAGCGGTGGGCTGATTACGTGTCCTTTTCTCCCTCCTGACAGCTATGAAACTACAAGTGGATAGATTATAGTTGAAGATAAAAATAGGCATTATACTGCCACTTTCTCTTCCCAGCTTTTGAGTCGCTCCAGCTTGAAAGCATATTGTAGCATTTTATTGTAGTCTGGGCTCGTGTGGCTTCTCCTGTTTGTGATTCCTTTTTGGAAAACTAGAAACACTCCCTCTCCACGGAGGAATGAACTCAAGTGAGTGAGAGTGAAAGAGAGGCGGCTGTGTGTGTGTGTGTGTGTGTGTGTGTACCCTTGTGTCCCTCCCAGCGCCTCTAAGAGAAGCGAGAAGGCAGAGTGTGAATCTGAATAGAGCGGAAATTGGGAAATGACACAGCTGTTTTTGTTTAAATGTAACCATTTTTAGAATTTCAGGATGCACTAAGCTTCCAAACTAGGCAGCCCAGTCAACCTTAGCTGGGGATGGAGAGTGATGCAAATGCATCGGACTTACCATCCCAAGGTCTACAGGAGATCCTGGCACTGCAGGTCACTCGGTGCAATACATGTTTGGCGCCCTCTTTGGTTATTAAACAGAACTCTACAAGTAGTGGCATGTCAGGTCTCATCCCACACCCCTTCCATTTCCACCTGTCATCTCCATTCTTTCTCCTGAATTTTTATCTTGGGGTCACTTGAAACACAGCAAAGTACTTGAGTGTTTCTCAAAGAAGGTTCCCTGAACCACGGCACCCCCAGTCACTGGGGGTGTGCTTTATCATACCCATTCCCGCACCCACACAGGTCTACTGGATTTGAATCTGTCAGGAATATGAATTCTAACAAGCTCCCCCCCCGCCAGGTTATTCTCACAAACACTACGCTTTTCAAATTCCTGGTAAAGTGGCAAAGAAAAAGGACTTTAGTGTTGCCCTTACCTAGTCTTAAGACAGGATCCGCCACTTTAAACCTGGGGAAAAAGAAAACAAGACACTCAGAGATGCTATTTATTCCCAAAGCGGACCCAGTTGACCTGGGTCAACTCACAGTTTCTCTAGGTTCTGTACATTTATCTGCAAAAGGGGAATGATAATGGTACCTAGTATATGGGGTTGTTGTGAGAATTGACAAAACATATGTATTATTCTACGACAGTGGTTCTCAGCTGGGATTGGAGTGATTGCGTCCACCAGGGGAACATTTTTGGTTGTCTCATGTGGGGTTTTGGGGTGGGGTACTATTATCATCTAGAATAACAAACAGGGACACTACTAGACATCCCATAAGCACAGGGCAGCCCCCAACGATAAAGAATTATCATCCCCAGATGTCAATGGTTGACATTTTGAAAAGCCCAGGCATGGAGCCCAGCATATCACGCCTGGCTTCGAATCCGGTGTGCCACCAGTCCAGCTGTGCAAGATGCGGTAGGTTGCTCAGTTATTTGGAATTCTGATTTCTCCATCTGTAAAATAAGGATAAAAATACCTGCCTCACAAGGTCAGTGAGGATGCCATGAAGTAACATACAAAACATATCTGGTATATTTGCAGTAGCGTCCTTTCTCCTATTTCCTCATGCTGGCCTGACTTAAAAGGGACTGATTCCCACATTCATAAGAAGCAAGGAAGCCTGAGGCTTCCTCACCTTTAATTTGTCAAGTGAGGTGCTTTGTGAGTTGCCTCCAGGCAGGGCACAGATGGCCCGTCATCTGAGCGTGCATGCATGGCCAGGCCCTGTTACTGAGGTTAGGAATTACAGGGCCCCCTGCCGGGTCAAGGCTCCAGGACAGTCCCACAGACAGCCACAGGCTGCAATGCTTGCCCTGAATGCACTATTAATCCCATGATGCTATTTTAAAATAATGGAGAACCAGTTTATTGGGAAAGGACAGTACAAAACCTCAAAATAAATCCAGCTAACAAGATGAAGTTTCTGATCTGGAGAGAACAGAAACGCTGCCCTCTTTAACATTTAGGCCATTGGATCTAGAATGCCCCCGCAAATTACTCTCAATTATCTAGATGAATGGAAGACAGCAGAGGTATGCAACGATTTAGATTTTACATAGAATGCAAAGAGCCTCGAGGGTATGCAAGATTTAGATGTATACATCCAACCTGGCTGGTGTTTCTGGGTGCCCCACCCCAGATACTCTCACGTCAAGCTTGCTCTACTGTCAGTGGGTAGGGGAGGCTTGGAATTTCACTACTCTGGAGGCAACTTTAACACACAACGATCACAAACATAGGACAGGGCTGGGTTGTTATATTGCTAACTTGCGTGAGCAGGAGAGAGAGACACAGAGACCCCACCCTAGCCAATTTCTCTGTAGGTCTCAAGGTCACTCAAGTCATCTTCATCCCCCCTCTTCCTCTTTCCAGCACAATCAATCCTAACCGATCCCTGGTCAACTGAACACACATTTTCCTGTCCACCTAAGGTGCTCAAAGCACAAAATGACCAAAGGCATGGTTCACGCCCTCCAGGAGTGGTAAAGATAAAGAAAAAAAGATCACTCCCCTCCCAGAAAATTAAGGGCTGCCGTGCCATGCCCTAAGATACAAACCAGAATCTGGCTTCTCACTCTGCTGCTTGAACCCAGTCACCCGTCTTCCTGCTGGGATGGGGTGGGAAGGGAGCAGCTGAAGGGCTCTGCGCTAGGATTTTTCCTCCAGATTGAGATGGAAACAAGCAAACACCACACAACTGGTACCACAGCATGGAGCCTGCGATCAAGTCAGCAGGCAGGTGCCGCCTTGCCCTCCTGCATCGCCATCACGCACAGCTGCATCGGCTTGTACTTCTCATTCCGGTCAAACCAACTATAACTGCATCCTGCTCATCAGGAAGTCTTCCGTTAAGGAAAGTCTGACTGATACCTGCAGAGCGCCAAGTCCAGAGAAGCTCTGGACCCCCAGACAGCGCTGGGCCTGGGGGATTCGGCCCCCGGTCACTGATCCTGCCACACAAATGGAAAGCTGTGTCTGTATAAAAAGGCTCCTGCCTGGGGCTCCTTACTGTCATCTTCTACTCTCCATCTGCTCCTTAAGACAGCCCTTGAGGGATGGAAGTAGCATCTTCATTTTATAGTGGAACAAACTGAGGCTCAGAGAACAGGAAAGGGCCTCTTTCCCCAAAGGCCTCATCAGCCATAAACTTCACTTTACATTGAAATATGTACAAGGGGTGAAGAAAGAATCTCATCTTGTTACTCTCTTGCTTAAAACCTTCTAAAAGCTTTCCCATGGCCTGAGACAGTACTTCTCAACCCTGGCTACACGTTGGCAATACCAGGAAGTTGCAGAAATGCCTATGTCCTGGCCCCAACCCAGACCAAGTAAGCCAGAATCGATGAGGGTGGAATTCAGGCTCCGCATTGGAGGGTTTTCTTTTATTTAAAGCTGTTGAGGGATTCTCAAATGCAGTCAAGATGAAGCACTGCTGCCCTAAGGGATTCGTGTCAAGCTCCTTGACTTCCCTTGCCAGGTCTGTGCAGCCAGGCCCTCACTTATCTCTTTAGCCTCATCTCTTACCCCTCTCTCTCCCATCTCACCCTCAGTGCTTCATCCATGTGAGGCCAGCGTGGGCTTCTGCAGAGGATTACACATGCACACCTCTTTGCTTCAGTGCCCCACCATTTCCCTAGAATGCCCCTCCCTCTCTTCTTCACCTGACTAATTTCTATTTTTTCTTTGAGATTGAGCTCAGCACAGCCTCCTCCAGGAAGGAAGCTTTCCCTGACACCACCTGGTGATCCTCCCAGGCACTTTATGTGAGCAAACCCTATCACTCGAAGAGATCACGATTGATCTTTGCTTGTCTCCTCCCTCACTGTAGTGAGTGCCTCGACCAGGTCACATCCTACACACCTTCTCAGCCTCAGGACACAGCACCAGAGCACTTACAAAGTCTGCTGGCCTAGAAGAATTAAAAGCACAGACTCACAGACCTACTTGTGCACCTATGTTCATAACAGCATTATTCACAATAGCCAAAAGGGGGAAATGACCCAATTTCCATCAACAGATGAGTGAATAAACAGAACATGTAATGGAACATTATTCAGCCTTAAAGAGGGAGAAAATTCTGACACATGCTCTAACATGGATGAACCTTAAAAACATTAATGCTAAGTGAAATAAGCCAGACACAAAAGAGCAAATATTATATGATTCTACTTATATGAAGTACCTAGAATAGGCAAACTCAGAAAGTATAATAGAGGTTACCAGGGGCTGGGAAGAAGAGGGGAATGGGGAGTTACTGTTTAATGAATACAGAATTTCTATTTGGGATGACAGAAAAGTTCTGGAAATGCACAGTGGTGATGGTTGCACAACATCATGATTGTACTTCATGTCATGAAATTGTACATTTAAGAATGGCTGAGGGGCTTCCCTGGTGGCACAGTGGTTGAGAGTCCACCTGCTGATGCAGGGGACACGGGTTCGTGCCCCGGTCCGGGAAGATCCCACATGCCGCGGAGCAGCTGGGCCCGTGAGCCATGGCCGCTGAGCCTGCACATCCGGAGCCTGTGCTCTGCAAAGGGAGAGGCCACAACAGTGAGAGGCCCGTGTACCGCAAAAAAAAAAAAAAAAAAAGGATGGCTGAAATGGTAAGTTTATGTTATGTATACTTTACCACAATAAAAAAAAAAATCACTCACAAAAAGTTTGTTCAATAAATAAATCACACTGCACTTAAAAGAGATCTAAAGCCCCACCCCTGGCCTCTTGGACCCTATGTGATCAGGCCTCAGCTTTCTACTCTGATCTTATTTCCCTCCAGCCCTTTCCCCATAATCATTCTACTCTGACCAAACTGATCTCCTTTTTTATGCAAATACACCAGACTTGTTCCCTCAAGTTCACTGCAATTGCTTTCCATGAGGACTCCATTTCAAATTGCTAAACCTACCCCCACCACTCAAATTACTCTCTGTATTAGTTAAAAATAATACCAACTGATGTAACAGATAAAACCCAGAACCTCCAGGGTTTAGAACAGTCCTAAACTGTATGTATCAGAATCATCTGGAGGGCTTTTTAAAACCCAGACAGCAGGGCCCACCCCTCCAAGTTTCTGATTCAGTATGTTTAGGGCAGAGCCCAAGGATTTGCATTCATATCATGATCCCAAGTGATGCTGATGCTATTGGTCAAAGCACCCTACTCTGAGAACCACAGGTTTAACAAAATTAAAGTTTATTTCTCACCCACGTAATTATAAAATGCAGGCATGCCTAGTAGGGCAGCTTTCCTCCATGCAGTGATCCCATCCTGTGGCTCCACTATTTTTAACAAAGGATGCCCAAGGTTGTCCTGGGAGTTGTCTCCATCCAAGCCAGCCAAAATGGAAAAGAGCCCAGAGGTCTGCAAGTAGGAAGCTTTTATGGGTCAGGGCTGGAAGTGGCACACATCACTTCTTCCCACATTTCAACAGCCAGAATTCAGTCAAATGGTCACAGCTGAACTGCAAGGAAATTGGGGAAATACAGTCTATCTTTGGGTCCATGTGGAAGAGTAAATGGGATTGGGGATCAGCCTTATGCAGTGATCTCTTATGCTACCGTATTTGTCTTCCTAGCCTTATCTCTACCTGATATTATATCACGTATTTATTTCCTTACCTTTTCATTGCCTTCCAGCACTAGGATGTAAGCTTCACGCGGGCAGGAGCTCTGTCTTGTCCACCACCGTGTCTTCAGTACCTAGCACAGTGCTTGGCACAAAGAAGTCACCAATAATTATTTCTTGAAGTACTAAATGCATTTTTCACAGGATACTCTGTCTGATGATCTCCTGTTTACCTTTTCTGTGAGATGTTCCTGAAGCCACATTCCTTTTCTTGCTTATGTCGCTGGGCCCCTGCCATCACAGCAGGCCTATGTTTATGCCAACAGATAGGACCAGTTTTTCCAATAACACTAGGGACATTGTGATGCCCTCTCAACTGCTCTGTCCTAAGCATGGCGGTCATGCTATCTTCCATCCCCAATGTCCCTTTCTAGTTTATCCCAGTGGCTTTCTTTGTAAAGGAGAATAAAAAGCCCAAAGGATGTTCATTCCCAGCCAGGCTGAAGACCCATGAGCTGGTCTAGCACAAAAGACACTCTAAACAGGGTAATGATAACTAAGACAAACAGCTACCCTGTGGGATTTGGACGAGAGGAGTTTGGAAAGTCATCAGCAAGAAATAAAAGAGTAAATATACAGAGTGAAGCCAGCCCACCGTGACAGTGAAGTGGGGAGAGTCCAGAGGGAAAGAGTAACTGTCTTGGATTCTCACAGTCTTCCTGTTTCATTTGCAGGATATCCTTAAAATAAACTCATTTTTTTAAGAGGGTCTAAATGAATCCCTGTTCCCCATTTGGTTATGAGCCTGACTAACTCAAGCCAGCACCTGTTGGCAAAATGGCCAACAGCTCAGTAAGGTGGCTCACTGAGTGGCTGTCACATTCACGTGCCACTTAAATAGCTCAACAAAGTGACCTGCCCCACCCAGAGATGGCATCTCAGACTGTAACTATAAACAAGTTCAGGCCTCCTCTCCTCACGCTAAGAACACTGCAGCAGTTTCTTCACCCCCCCCGCTTGGCTCTTCTGCACCAGGCCACCAGATCCATCTTTCAAAAAGCACCACTTTCATGCTGTCACTTTCCTGCTCCAAACCCTCCACGGACTACAGAACTGATACTTAATTTGCATGCCTGTGATAGAAATGCTCACAGGGGCTGCATGTCCATTGTCTCACTTAATCCTCACAACCACCATGCAATTAGGACCTACCATCTTTATTTTGCAGCTCTGGTGACTGGGTCGTGTAAAGATTAAATAAATTACCCACCAACCTGAAGCTAAGAACCAGCAGAGTCAAAGGAGAACCCCAGGTGTGCCTGTTTCTAAAGTATCTCCTGTTTACACTACACATTCATTCATTCATTCACTCATTCATTCAAACATATGTTGAGTGTCAACCATGTGCCAAGAATTGTGCTAGGTACAAGGATGACAATGGATCATTCGCAGGAAGACAACTTTAAGAGTACTATGAGCAGAGTTCCCTGTGCTATACAGTAAGGAACTCTGTTCAATGTTCTGTAATAACCTAAATGGGAAAAGAATTTGAAAATGAATAGATACATGTATATGTATAACTGAATTACTCTGCTGTACACTTGAAACTAACACAACATTGTTAATCAACTATACTCCAATGTAAATTTTAAAAAAAATTTTTTAAAAAAAGAAACTTCTTCATAGCACAGGGAACTCTACTCAATACTCTGTAATGACCTATATGAGGACAGAATCTAAAAAAGAGTGGATATATGTATAGGTATAACTGATTCACTTTGCTGTACAGCAGAAACTAACACAACATTGTAAATCAACTATACTCCAATAAAAATTAATTTTAAAAATATCAAAAAAAAAAGACTGCTATGAGACAATGAAGCATGTTCCGTATTGGATGGAGAACGTGGATGCTTAGAAAGTGGGCTGCAGGAGCTCCACACCCAGCCTCACTGGTCAGGGAAGCCTTCCCTGAGGCAGTGTCACTTGAGTTGAGACCTGAAGGATGAACAGGAGTTAACAACCTGCTTTTCTTGAGGGAAAGTTATCCTGTGGCAAAGGGGCTGCCTAGTGCCTCATCTCTCACTGTGACTCTCCCAAACTGATGGGCTGCCAGGGAAGAGGGGAGAAGGAGGATGGAAGGGATAAAGAGAGAAACCAGAAAACCCTACTGTCAAATGATATTATCAAATATATTTTGTATTTTAACAACTCCTAACCTTTGGGTTTACAACTGTCCCTGTGTAATTTGAAACTAAAATCTATTTCCTCACCCAGCAGCATCTCTTCCCCCACCCACCCCCACCCCACAGAGATGCACCACTCTCACTGCTGGTCCATTGGCCGTGCTAATTATGTTCTCCATAACACATTCCTGATTGCATAGAATTAAATAAACGTGTGGAGGTGACAGAACAAAACGAAATCTATGACTTACTTGACAGACTGATCAGTTTGTTGGGCACAGGGTGAAAACAGCAAATGTTACACATGCAGATTAGGATAAAAGGCCCAATAAAGTCACATGTTTTTAAAGATAAATACAATCAAACTGAAATAATTTTTGCAGTTTCTTCTATTATAAATGTGATCTGAACACGCTGTCTTCCTGTTTTTCAGCCTTTCACAGGCTTCTGATTTACCTTCTATTTAAGATTCCACTAAATTAATAGAGAAAACTATTTCGATAGACTATTCAATTTCGCATTTGCAATTTGAAGGTTGCTTCACAATCATAACTTCTACAATAGAGTGAAAGTAGAAGGTAGAAACACTTTTACTCTGTAAGAGCTTTACCAAGTAGGGAAGGGACAAAGATGAAAAAACAAATTCTTTATAAGGAGCCGAAATAGAAAATCTAGGTGAATAAGCCAGACGATAAACCCAAACTGAATTAGTTGAATTTCATAAAGGAATAAATAGTTGTGACAATGGGATGTCCCCAAACCAGAAAACCCAACTTGTGGTTGGGTGATGACCCCCTTAAAAAGTGAAAGTCTTTGTTAACTATAGACATATGCATGTACACTGTAGCTAGGTGTTCACCAAACCTTACTTCCTTTTTTCCTGGCACCACCTTCCCTCCTCCCATTCCCAGCCCCCGCCCTGCAACTGATCAAGTGCAGAACTGAAACTGGGTTCTGGCCAATAATCAATGTGAATGGCATTCCTACAGGAGTCTGGGACCAGGAATGACTGCGATGAGCACAGTCATCCCAACCCTGCACACACATCTGCTCTGACCCACGTTAGACTAAATGTGAGGGAGCAAATGCACGAAGGGACTGAGCTTTGGTGTGTTTTTACAGCAGTGGACCAACCTTAAGTGATACCCACCAGGGGGAGAAAGGAAACAGGGTCCTCCAGAGTAGACTATGATTTTATAGGCCATGAGTGGGTGAGCTGCAGATGTCCTAAATAGTTTCACTAGACACTGATAATGTCCTTCATGTATCAGTGTCTACAGAATAAAGTCCCAGACCCCTAATATCGGCATCTCACTCTCCATGGCGTCATTCCTGCCTACCTCCCTAACTTCAGCTTCAACCGCCCGCCATCAATCCTCTGTTAGAACCATCCTGCATCACACGGGTATCCGGAACAACCTCCAGCTGTACGCCTTTATGCATAATCTCCCGTCTTAAGGCCTGCCCTTCCCCTTTTATCTGCCTCCAAAATCCATAATCATCCTTTCAAGCGAAGTCTGAAACCTGGTCTCCCTAGGAAACGTGCTTCTTAAGCTGGGATACAGTAAGCCTTGATCGATGTTGCTCAATACTGTTACACGTGGGGGAGTCCAGGTGTGCTCCGGAGCAGCGAAGGGGAGATGGGGAGAAAACGTGCTCAAACAATGGACGTTGCCCCCTGCACAGTTTTAGTCAAGAAGGCCCAGGGATTCAACCCTGGTAAGTTACTGGTTCCTTGCCATGCGACACTCAGTCTCTCCTTTGCTCAACGCAGCCACCAGGAGGGGAACGGCGTGGGAAGATAGGAGTAATTTTCATCTTTATTCTCATTTGCCTTTGTCCATTTTCTCACCGCCCCCTTCCTTTCATTTGTATTTTGTCTTAGCTGCCAATTTGGGGCTTAATTGGTAGAATACAGAGAAGCTGAAGTAAAACAAAGCTCAGTAGAATATAAAGAGAAAAGGAACAAAAAAAAAAAGGGAAGGCATGAATGGCAGCCTCGATTCTAACCATAATCAGAGAAGCAGGTTGGTGTGGCACCGGAACATACATGACCTCCCAGTGCAGGAGACTCACGGTTCATTTACTGCTCCATTTTCTCACAGCACAGATAATTTACCTGTGTGATGATTGCATCCTGCCCCCGGGCTCTCAGCAACTCTTCCCTACCTACCGTTGTATCTTGAATTTGGGAAATGTGTCTGCATTCAGACAAAATGCTGAAGATAACTTGGGAGGCAAGGAAATCTCATTTCCCCTTCAACGCAGTGGCAGACTTGGGTTCAATCTATGAAAGTCAATTGGTAGATCTG
Source organism: Orcinus orca (assembly GCF_937001465.1). Lineage (NCBI taxonomy): Eukaryota > Metazoa > Chordata > Mammalia > Artiodactyla > Delphinidae > Orcinus > Orcinus orca. Next base: position 48,898,652 of record NC_064564.1, on the reverse strand, counting down.
TGCAAGTCTTCTAATTAGAGATATTCAGATAGCGGGCACAGGTTCCGTTTGTATTCCAGGTTTAAAAAAAAAACAACAAATCAATGTCCACACACAGGAAAAACACTGAGCACTTATTCTGAAGCCACAAATTGCAGTAGGGCCCTGCACAGAAAACCAGAGGGGCTGTAAGTCAGTGCAAAACTACCACCTCATGAAGAAGAATGATCAGAAGGAATGGGCAGAACTTTCACCTCCAGGTCACAAGCTCAAAATGCAGCCCAGCCCTGCCTGTATGATGTTTATAAACCACTGACAGTCCATGGGAAAAGAGCTGGCTCAAAGACTGTATTTTTACCAGAAATGATTGTTCAGCTGAGAGGCTGAAAAACAGTAGGATCCCCCAAATGAACTCACCTACTCAGCTCCTAAAGGTGTATTCCAGCTGGCACGGCAGAGTCAAATTGCACACTGCATGAAGTTCATTTCCAGAGTTTCCTGAGCCAGCTCTGTGGCAGCGGACCCTGGAAAGGTGAGACTTCCAGACGGGAATTCAGTTCACAGTGCTCGGCTCACCTCTGGACTTTCAGTCACGGAGTCAGAAATAGGGAACAGAAAACACAAAGGCAAGGCTTAATCTCCTTCCTCTGGGCTCCCAGGGCTCAAATTCCTCTGGAGTACCAAGTCTAACTAGCACCTACAAACTAGATCTAAAGGTGAAGGATGATCGAATAATTTTTAAGCTTTGTTTAAATAAGAAACTAATATTTATTAAACCATAACCATGTGACAGGCACTCTCTGAAGTGCTTTCCTAGACTTTATTCATTCTACAAACATTTAATTCAGAGCCACTAAGCAAAAGAACAAAAATTAAAAATTGGGATTCATGGATGAGGGAATAGACTCCTTGATGCAAAGGAATCCGCAGGCATCTTTACTCCTAAAGGTTGTGTGGCAATTTTTACCTCTGTCTCACTCCAAAGAGCATTCTAGGAAACTGAGAGTTAGGTGGTATCACCATCACTATCATCCCCTTTTTACAGAGTGGAGACTAGGCTGAAAGAATAGAAGTACAATGCCCAAGATCACACAGCTAGAAAGTGGAAGAGCCCGTAACTCAACACAGACATCAAGCCACTGCTTTCTGCTTTATAACATGCCACCTCTTACTATGGTTCAGAAATGCTTTCTCCTAGCCCAGGTTTACCCAGGAGCTAGGCTACACCAAAATGGAGATAGGAGGATACCTGGTACTGTTCTAAAAACCAGAGTAAAAGAAAAAATAGCCTCTTTTTTTCCCTTCAGTATGACAACCTGAATCACCCAAACTGGGCAGCGCTAGCTCTGGGAATACCAAGTCCTATTGCCCTAAGACTTAGTTTTCATGTGGGATTAAAAATAATTAGTAGGGCTTCCCTGGTGGCACAGTGGTTGAGAGTCCGCCTGCCGATGCAGGGGACACGGGTTCGTGCCCCGGTCCGGGAAGATCCCACATGCCGTGGGGCGGCTGGGCCCGTGAGCCATGGCCACTGAGCCTGCGCGTCCGGAGCCTGTGCTCCGCAACAGAAGAGGCCACAGTGGTGAGAGGCCCACGTATCACCAAAAAAAAAGAAAAAAAATAATTAGCAAACATTTCACAATATACAAAGCATAATCAGAACACTGCAATCTTGCTATGTGAGTGGCCAAGAAGAAATGTCCTTTCCTTTTGAGAAAAGTCCAAGGAAGAGAAGCTGTGTGGCAGGGTGGAGAGGGCCTAGCAGCTGCATCAAGCACATCTCAGATTGAATCCTGAATCCACCGCCCCTGGCTGGTTCCCCAAGTCTGGGCATATTAACAACGGTGTCCACAAGTGTGGATGGGTGGTGATAAAGCCCACTTTGCAAGATTGTTGACCAAATGCCTGTAACGCACTGAGAAGCATCCCAGGACATGGGGAGAACTCAGTAACTGGATACCATGATCTTTTTGCTAGTTACTGGTCCTAAGCCTCTGGGAATTGCTATGCAGCAGAAGAGCAATTTTACAGCACGTTCCACGGAATTCCCTATTCTAACTACCCAGAAGCAGCATAGTGCTCATCTCTTGAGGCACACACACCCCTGTTGCCTCTGAGCATTCACTCAGTGTGCATTTCCAGGGCCAACCATAAAGGCTAAAATACCCTCAGAAGTCACAGAGACGCTGTTTTTTATAGAGTGTGATTCCCTGACCCAAATCAGTCTTTTTGCCTTTGAATCAGTTTATGCTACCAGTTATTTAGCAGATTGATTGCTGCTATGGCAACTGCACATCCCTCCGCACAGACACAGGCAGAAGTCCTTGATACAATCCTGGCTTAGTCTCTCTGGCTGCATTCAGTCCATGCCAAAAATTAGAGAATATTGGGAAAATTAACTGCCTTCTGCACTATAGGCACTGGGGCTGCATTGTGGTGCAAAGAACAAATGAAGCCTGATGTGTGTCCTTCTTGCCCAGCAGCCCACAAGGAGGGAGAACTAGAGTCCCCAGCCGGGCTCTGGCCACACTGCTCACCTTTGGTTTCCACGGTTTCTGCCAAGTATCAATGCAAGATGTACCCAGAGACTGCAAAGGCCATTTGGCAGTGCTGTGGCCTCTCAGGAAAGCTTTCCACTTACGGTAGGAAAAGAACTGGCTTCTCCTTGTGTCATAAAGAGCTGTATACAGATTCTAAGTACCACTTCCTAGCTGCATGATCCTGGGCAAATCCCTTAAACCCTAAAACCTCAGTTTCCTCATCTATGACAAGAAATTAAGAATAGTCTCTCGGGCTTCCCTGGTGGCGCAGTGGTTGAGAGTCCGCCTGCCGATGCAGAGGACACGGGTTCGTACCCCGGTCCGGGAGGATCCCACATGCCGCGGAGCGGCTGGACCCGTGAGCCATGGCCGCTGAGCCTGCGCGTCCGGAGCCTGTGCTCCGCAACGGGAGAGGCCACAACAGTGAGAGGCCTGCGTACCCTGGCTGTTACCAATATGGTATGAAACCACAACGCTGGCACCAGATGGACTCTCATAGCCCTCAGTTCATTCTTCCTTCTTATCTTCCCTCTTTGGTTTTCTTTAATTTTTTTTAATCTGTTCTGCCTGATGAGCAAGAGAGATGATTAGGCTCATTAGGAGCTGGTTGTACGCAGTCCTCTAAACATTTCTGATTTGAAAGCTTGAGCCTCTAGTTCCGCTAAGTGTGTCAAATTTTCTTTACGATATAGATCAGTATTTTAGGCTAGTTCCACCTCCAAAGGACAGGCTGGTTCCTCCAAGCGAGGTTTGCTCTGTCCTATTCTGTCACCTCCAGTGTCTCCCCTCATCCACCAGATCAACCTGCTTTAAAAATGGCAATCTGTCAGCATGAATGAAGCTGGAAAGCTAGCGTGTAAATATAGAACGGTACCCTTCCCTAAAAGAGCCCCTCATCTCACAGATTGTGAGAGTGGCTGAGGCTGCGATCTCTGTTTGCTGAGGAGCCCATGTTATTAGCAGCCATGCTATTTCTGTATCTGGAGGTGCCTGGAGCACTTACAGAAATTCTTTTAACCCATATGTTGTTTTTATGTTTTAACACTCTGTATGTATATGTAATTTGCATAAATACAAAAATAAATAGCTGTCCGGTGTTTCTCTGAAGGTTGTAAACTCCAAAGAAAGAGGTAGCAATCTTCCCATATATTGGCCTTAATGACACAGCCCTTGATATGCAGCGATCAGTAATGTGGCCCAAACTGACTTTGAGATTTAATACTTAATAATTTGTGATGCGAATATTCTCACTTTATGTCCTTTCTATCAGCAAGGATGAGAAAGAATGGTGCAATCAGATGTAAGACCAGAAGCATCACCACATCATAAACCAATACCACTTTCATCAGCTCCCTCTGAAGATCCCAGGATTCAGGGCCAGTTTGTGATAAAACAGTTCATATAAAGCTTTGCTTTGTTCACAGGGTATAAGCAGAGACAACTGGTATCCTGGGACAACAATATAAAGTCAGAGAGACCTGGGTTCTGGATTCTAAGCCTTTCTAAGTCTCAGGTTCATCTTTTTTAGAACTGATAACATGTGTATTATCTACCCGGCAAGGCTAAGGGTGCAAACTCTGCAGTTAAGAGTATCTGGGTTGGACTCCTGAGCTGACCTCTGAGAGCCAAGTGACCCTGAACAAAGTGTCTTTACCTCTCTACACTCCAGGCTCCTCGTCGGAGGATTGGAGGTGATCCCAGTCCTACCTCACAGAGCTACTGTGAAGGTGAATTCCGACGACCTACGTGAAGTGCTTAGCGCAGGCCTGACGCACAGGAGAGTTCAATAAATGTAGCTCACAGGAGTCACCGCAGGAGGAGTGAATGACATACAGCCATAAGAAGCCTGGCTCTTAGTAGGCTTTTTAAAAAATGGAAACTTCAAACAACTGAAAATTGTGCCATCAAGAACATTCCCCAGATACCACTGCAAACCTCTTTAGAATCAAAAAGTTGGATAGGCTCCCATTATGATAAGAAAGGAACCCTCTTATAAATCCATCTTCTCATTGAAATTGTTTCAGCATTCAGAGCAGGAAGGGGAGAGCAGGGCCTGGGCTGTGTGCAGCCTCTCTGTTCAGAAATGATCCTGTCGGATCACACAAACCAGGGGCTTTCTGCACACTCCTCAGCCCTGGGAAGGCACGATTACTGGCTGCCACCAAGGATGGGGAAGAGAGGAAACAAAAGGCCAATTTTTTTTTTTTTTTTTTTCAAAAGGCCAATTTTTAAATGAATCGGTGTAACAGAACAGTGACCCCAAACTCCTCCCCTCAAACCCCATCAACTGACAAGTTGACCAACCACCCCCTGAGAGCAATGGGGAAGTTTACTTTAACAAAGGGGTCATTTCTGAGGCCAGTAAGGCAGTTCCAAGAGGTAAGGCAATAAATAAAAGAATGATTTTCATAGACACCTAGCATAGATCAGATTGCTGGTCATGCTTTTTGTTTTGTTTTGTTTCTTCAAAGATACACCCACACACCTTTGGCAGTGTAATCCTCAAATGACTAGATGTTACTTCTAAGCTGCAAGACCTCAGGCGCTACCTGTCCTCACCCACACCCAACTGTCTACCATCTTCGCCACCAAACATACCCCCGAAGACAAAAATGGCCCTTCAGTCCCTGAGTCATTTAAACTGAGAAACCAGTTGAAGTGCTATTCCCAAAATAAAACAGAAACATGGCCACTGGCATGAAATATTTACAGCTGTGAGATGAAAAAAAAAAAAAAAAGCGTCCCTTGACCTGGTAGGCAGGGGAATGATGCAGTTACACAAACAGGAGAGAAGCGATTTACCCCAACACTGTTCTCTCTTCTGGAATGCCAACGTGCAGCTGTCACGTTAGCTAGACCCAGGAGTTGTCTTCAGCTGCTTCCTTCCCTCCCCACTATATCCAATCACTGACTTGGTTCCATCTAGTCCATGACTAGACTCCATCTCAGGTGTCTGTGCCCTGCTTGCCTATGGGATGCCCTCCACAGTTCAGTGCCTCGTGTCTCACCGCCGACTGACACAGCCACCTCCCTCACTGGTCTTCCTCCCTCCTCCATCTCCCTCTCTGCAATGGCTTCTCACGCTGCAACAAAGTCGCTTCAAAGGTCCTTCAAGATCAAGCCCCTACCTACATCTCCAGTTTTATCCTTTGCCCAGCCTCGAACCCCCTCCCAGCCCACCATGCCCTATTCCTCCTGAAACATGTCGTATGTGTGTGTACTTTCATGCTGTGGGGCACGCTTTTCTCTCTGCACGGTTATCTCAGTCCTGACACACCCTCCTCCTCATCCTTCAATGCTCAGCTTTTCTTTTCTTTATCATTTCTGGACTCCCCCAGTTAGGTTAGTGGCTCCCTACACTGCGCTCACTTTGCCCGTTTATGCACTTTCATTATAGCACGTTTCAGACTGTGTGGCAATCGTTTATACATCCACTCCTGTTCTTTGTTCTTTATGTGATGGTCAGTCAGGAGAGGCTCAGGAAAACTAAGGTGATTATACTTACAAGACCCAGAAACAGGAGGCACCATGTGCTGCACAGGGTCTCAGGCGGGAGCACTGGGTGTCAGTCAGGAGGCAGAAGACAGGAGGAAGGAAAAGTCTAGAACAGAGTCTTAACTGGGGGTTTCCTCAAGAAAGGCAAGGCAGGGAAAACATTTTAGGATTGGCTACTTTGAACAGTATCTTCAGGCTTTAAGCTATACGGCAGTCCCTAGCTGTCTGGTAGGGAGCTCTGGGATGATTAGGGTAGGAGAATATTGCATCCTGGGTGTCCAGGTCAGATGGAGGAGGTATGGCTCTGGACTGGTTAGCCTGCTTTATCAAAGGCATGTTCCCGGCTGAGCCCTTTGCTATCTCTAAGAATTGGCTAGTCCCTGAAGGGCCAGTCTCTCTCCAGCCAGAAGGGTTTTTAAGATGTCAAAATATCATAATATATAGAAAATTAAAAATATAAACAGTACAACCCCCAAACTAAAACCTGGGCTCTTCCCTACTAAATGCTAGGCACTGGGCTTCTAGCAGGGTGTCTAGAAGGGCTTGTATTCTACTGATACACTGATACCTACTAGTTTACTGGTTTTCTACAGCTGGTTCTTTCTTTCTTTTTTTTTTTCTCTTTTGCGGTACACGGGCCTCTCACCATTGTGGCCTCTCCCATTGCGGAGCACAGGCTCCGGATGCACAGGCTCAGCGGCCATGGCTCACGGGCCCAGCCGCTCCGCGGCATGTGGGATCTTCCCGGACGAGGGCACAAACCCGTGTCCCCTGCATCAGCAGGCGGAGTCTCAACCACTGCGCCACCAGGGAAGCCCCAAGCTGGTTCTTTCTGATTAGTCAATGCCCTTCCCATACTGGTTAGTAAATATTTTGAATATCATCCCAGATTACAACTGCCTTTTATCTGTTATCACAGCCTTGTGAGGCATGTACTATTGTCCACATTTTAGAAATCCACAAACTAGTCTCAGAGATGTTAAATAACATGCCCAAATCACAGAATACTAGTAAATAGCAGAGCCAGAATGGGACGCTACATTCGCCCATGCCGGAACCCATGTTCTTTCCTCTCCATCACATCGCCTCTTTGCTTTTTTGTTGTTTCTTCTAGATTCAGGCATCCAGAACAGTGCACAGCATCCAGTAGGCCTTCATTAAACGATTTAATGAATTAAGGTATAAGTAGCAGGGAAATCAAATATTTCTTTGATTTCTTTGAAAAATCAAACTTTTCCCACAGCTGATCTACTCAATGGAACAAAAAGGTGGGAGGTCCATACCTCCATTTTAACCAAAAGACATCTCACAGTAAGAACTGCTTACTTCATCAAAATGCAATATATTCTTACCAATAGGAGCACTTTCATGACAATAGCTACTTCTAGAGCACCTGCAGTGGAGTGTGCCCTGTGCTAAGAGTCTTGTGTTCATTACCTCATTTCATTTTCCTACTAACTCTGCAAGTGAGAAACTGTATCTTTATCCTCATTTTCCATGAGGAACCAGAGGCTCAGAAAAGGTATGTAACATGACTAAGGGTTCAGAGCTGGTAAATGGCAGAGCAGGGATCAAAAAAGCAAGGTGAGACTCTCCAAAATACCTGCCCTTTCCACTCTGCCACACAACCGATTTCTTTCACACCCATGTATCATTTGTGGGATGAGTGTATAGGGCAGGAAATGGGACTTCTTACTACCTGGAGGTCTCCAAGACAAAAAGGTGCTACATCACCACTAAGTAGCCTTGTCGGTAATGGATTACTGTGGCTTCCGTCTTCCGGGCCCAATGGGAGGCTTGGTCATGGGCTCAGGACACATCTCCTGCTGGAATCTTATTAGTGCTTCCTCTGCACAGATAAGAACTGTTGTATTGTGTTAAATTGACTGACACAAACAACCATGCTTTATCCAGAAATAGAAAATGCAATTTTCTTTGGCAGAATAGAACACAGGAAGTGGTGGGGTTGAAATGTCATGCACGGATCAAAGGTTTGGCAGAGGAGAACGGTTAAAGTCAATCCCCTACAGGGGGAAGAAAACAAAGGTCTACAGTAGTCTATAGCAATTATCCACCCAAAGTCACACTATAGAATTGGGAGCCACTGCTACTTAAAACTCTTTAAAAAAAGGAAAGAAAGAACATTCCCCCGCCCCATAATGTTAATGTTTTATCTACATGAATCATTTGGAAAGATCATAGATACACTGCTGAAAATAAAAGAGAGAACACCATCGACATATTCTCATCTCTAGTGGTAGGAAATGACCTTTTCATATAAGAATAAAGTAGAGAGAAGCCAAAACTGCTCCCTCAACACAAACCACCACGAGCGTATTACTACTCTGACATGTATGCCAGAGGAAACTAGAACTGAAGTTAAAAATGAAGGTTATCCATCACTCATATCCTCTGGTCAGTAACCTTCTCTTCAAGTGTAATGTCCACTCACATTGCTACAGTTTCACAAATCTCAAATCACTGTATGACTTTTCTGGGATTATTTTGGGGTTTGTTTGTTTGTTTTTTCTGCAGCAAGGTTTTCCTATTACTTTCTACCTAAGATTATAAATCTTCCAGTTCCTACAACTGATGTTTTGTCCCAATCCCCATATTGTTTTTAATTCTGTGGCACTCTCCATTCAGACCAAGGGGAAATTGTTAACAGGAAACATAAAACAAAGCAGAATACTGGCTTTTAGGGTCAAATACAAAGATATGGAATAAAACAGAAAGATTTAACAAACATAGTTCATCAAGGAACAGTCAAGAAAGTACGAAAGAACAAATGCTCTGTCTCTGAGAAGTGACCCTGCATTCTGTCTGCCTGGCCAAGTCCAGCGAAAGACCAGATGGTTTATGGAGACCCTGTTTCCTATTCAACTGAAGACAGAAGAAAGTACATACATCATAGCAAAACAGATGAGAATTAGATATTGGCCTTTCATTTATCGATTTGTTTGTTGGTTTGGTTGGTTTATGTAACACAAGATAGAAAATAGAAGTATTAAGTACAAACAGTGAGGAAATCATTTAAAAGCAAAGATATATGTGGCATGGTTTAGCCTTGATTAGACGTGGAAGCAGAAGGATTAGGGTAAGAAAATAAACTGGGTCTAAGTTTCACAGAGTCAAATAGGCCCTCCTCCCTGATAACCTACATATAGTGTGATTTTAATAGTGATTTCGCACATCTAAAGCCTTTTCTTTGCTGGGTGTCCTCCGAAAAGTCACTTCTATTAAATATAGATTTGGTTTCTAAGTCACTTCCAGCTCATGTTCTCAATTCCTTTTTATCTTGAACAAGTCATACCACACCTTCTGAGTATTAACTGTCCCCAGGAGCCTATGTCCCTGACTTAATATGTTGTGAAATGAGAGAAAAGGACTATAAGGTGTCCTGACTTCTCAGAAAAATTAGTCTATAAAAATTGTAAGAGTTTTAATACGGATAAAAGAATTTTACCATTTAAGTGGGATGAATCTTAGAGAATTTGAGTTTGCTTTTGGGAGGAAAATGCTACAAAGATGATACTGATGAGAAAAGAGCATAGCTGCATTTCCTTGAGCAAGTCGCTATATTCTCCTGGGGTCTCAATTTGCTCATGGAGGGGTAAGATGGAGGGGTTCCCAAAGTTAACAGAAGGAAAGAAGTCATAAAGATCAGATCAGAAATAAATGAAAAAGAAATGAAGGAAACGACAGCAAAGATCAATAAAACTAAAAGCTGGTTATTTCAGAAGATAAACAAAATTGATAAACCATTAGCCAGACTCATCAACAAAAAAAGGGAGGAGACTCAAATCAACAGAATTAGAAATGAAAAAGGAGAAGTAACAACTGACACCACAGAAATACAAAGGATCATGAAAGATTACTACAAGCAACCCTATGCCAATAAAATGGACAACCTGGAAGAAATGGACACATTCGAAGAAAAGCACAACCTTCCGAGACTGAACCAGGAACAAACAGAAAATATACACAGACCAATCACAACCACTGAAATCGAAACTGTGATTAAAAATCTTCCAACAAACAAAAGCCCAGGATCAGATGGGTTCACAGGCAAATTCTATCAAACATTTAGAGAAGAGCTAACACCTATCCTTCTCAAACTCTTCCAAAATATAGCAGAGGGAGGAACACTCCCAAACTCATTCTACAAGGCCACCATCACCCTGATACCAAAACCAGACAAACATGTCACAAAGAAAGAAAACTACAGGCCAAAATCACTGATGAACACAGATGCAAAAATCCTCAACAAAATACTAGCAAACAGAATCCAACAGTACATTAAAAGGATCATACACCATAATCAAGTGGGGTTTATCCCAGGAATGCAAGGATTCTTCAATATATGCAAATCAATCAATGTGATACACCATATTAACAAATTGAAAGAGAAAAACCATATGATCATCTCAATAAATGCAGAAAAAGCTTTTGACAAAATTCTACACCCATTTATACTTAAAAACTCTCCAGAAAGTAGGCATAGAGGGAACTTACCTCAACATAATAAAGGCCATATATGACAAACCCACAGCCAACATCATTCTCAATGTGAAAAACCGAAACCATTTCCACTAAGAACAGGAACAAGACAAGCTTGCCCACTCTCACCACTATTTTCTTTTTTTTTTTTTTTTTTTGCAGTACACGGTCCTCTCACTGTTGCGGGCTCTCCCGTTGCAGAGCACAGGCTCCGGACGCACAGGCTCAACGGCCATGGCTCATGGGCCCAGCCTCTCCGCGGCATGTGGGATCCTCCCAGACTGGGGCACGAACCCGCGTCCCCTGCATCAGCAGGTGGACTCTCAACCACTGCGCCACCAGGGAAGCCCCTCTCACCACTCTTATTCAGCATAGTTTTGGAAGTTTTAGCCACAGCAATCAGAGAAGAAAAGGAAATAAAAGGAATCCAAATCGGAAAAGAAGTAAAGCTGTCACTGTTTGCAGATGACATGATACTATACATAGAGAATCCTAAAGATGCTACCAGAAAACGACTAGAGCTAGTCAATGAATGTGGTAAAGTAGCAGGATACAAAATTAATGCACAGAAATCTCTTGCATTCCTATACACTAACGAAAAATATGAAAGAGGAATTAAGAAAACACTCCCATTTGCCACTGCAACAACAAGAATAAAATACCTAGGAATAAACCTACCTAAAGAGACAAAAGACCTGTATGCAGAAAACTATAAGACCCTGATGAAAGAAATTAAAGATGATACAAACAGATGGAGAAATATACCATGTTCTTGGACTGGAAGAATCAACATTGTGAAAATGACTATACTACCCAAAGCAATCTGCAGATTCAGTGCAATCCCTATCAAACTACCAATGGCATTTTTCACAGAACTAGAGCAAAAAATTTCACAATTTGTATGGAAACACAAAAGACCTCAAAGCAATCTTGAGAAAGAAAAATGGAGCTGGAGGAATCAGGCTCCCTGACTTCAGACTATACTACAAAGCTACAGTAATCAAGACAGTAAGGTACTGGCACAAAAAACAGAAATATAGATCAATGGAACAGGATAGAAAGGCCAGATATAAACCCATGCACATATGGCCACCTTACCTTTGATAAAGGAGGCAAGAATATACAATAGAGAAAAGACAGCCTCTTCAATAAGTGGTGCTGGGAAAACTGGACAACTACATGTAAAAGAATGAAATTAGAACACTTCCTAGCACCATACACAGAAATAAACTCAAAATGTATTAAAGACCTACATGTAAGGCCAGACACTATAAAAACTCTTAGAGGGAAACATAGGTAGAACACTCTATGACATAAACCAAGCAAGATCTTTTTTGACCCCCCTCCTAGAGAAATGGAAATAAAAACAAAAATAAACAAACAGGGCCTAATGAAACTTAAAAGCTTTTGCACAGCAAAGAAAACCATAAAAAAGATGAAAAAACAACCCTTAGCATGGGAGAAAATATTTTCAAATGAAGCAATTGACAAAGGATTAATCTCCAAAATATACAAGCAGCTCATGCAGCTTGATATCTAGAAAACAAACAACCCAATCCAAAAATGGGCAGAAGACCTAAACAGACATTTCTCCAAAGAAGATATACAGATTGCCAATAAACACACGAAAGGATGCTCAACGTCACTAAACATTAGAGAAATGCAAATCAAAACTACAATGAGGTATCACCTCACACTGGTCAGAATGACCATCATCAAAAAATCTACAAACAATAAATGCTGGAGAGGGTGTGGAGGAAAGCGAACCCTCTTGCACTGTTGGTGGGAATGTAAATTGATACAGCCACTATGGAGAACAGTATGGACATTCCTTAAAAAAACTAAAAACAGAACTATCATATGACCCAGCAATCCCACTACTGGGCATATACCCTGAGAAAACCATACTTCAGAAACAGTCATGTACCACAATGTTCATTGCAGCTCTATTTACAATAGCCAGGACATGGAAGCAACCTAAGTGTCCCTAGACAGATGAATGGATAAAGATGATGTGGCACATATATACAATGGCATATTACTCAGCCATAAAAAGAAACAAAATTGAGTTATTTTTAGTGAGGTGGATGGACCTAGAGATTGTCATACAGAGTGAAGTAAGTCAGAAAGAGGAAAACAAATACTGTATGCTAACACATATGTATGGAATCTAAAAAAAAAAAAAAACGGTTCTGAAGAACCTAGCGGCAGGATGGGAATAAAGACGCAGACGTAGAGAATGGACCTGAGGACACGGGGAGGGGGAAGGGTAAGCTGGGACGAAGTGCATGGACATATATACACGACCAAATGTAAAATAGACAGCTAGTGGGAAGCAGCTGCATAGCACAGGGAGATAACTCAGTGCTTTGTGTCCACCTAGAGGGGTGGGATAGGGAGGGTGGGAGGGAGATGCAAGAGGGAGGAGATATGGGAATATATGTATACACATAGCTGATTCACTTTGCTATACAGCAGAAACTAACACACCATTGTAAAGCAATTATACTCCAATAAAGATGTTCTAAAAAAAAATGATGGACGGGTTCTGCTGTGTGAGTACCCCTAAGTTTCTTTCTGGCTATAACATGTATGAATTAAATCAAAGCTAAAATTAGAACTTAGAGTTCAAGCTTTTTAGTTGTCTGATTACGACATTTTAAAGAGCTGTTTTCTCTTTGGAATTGCTGTATGTGCCTGAGAGATAAATTTAAAATTTTGGAGAGAAAAACCGTCTCTTCCTTGCTTTCCCCCCAGCCCCAGTCCAGTTGTTGGATAATAAAAGCCAACAAGATAGGGAAGGTCCAAGGCAGACCCTTTTTCTGGCCTCTCCATTCAATGGACTCTCAGAATTATTCTGGTTTCTGAATAAGATGATTCCTTCTTTCACCTCCAACACTTATCTTTCTGGTCAACCATTAAAAGGGAGGAAGCAAAAGCACTGCCCAGCAAGAAACTCCTGCAGCTGGCAGAAATGAAAAGCAAAGATCTTCCCTCACAGGTCAAACCTAACTGACACAACACAGATAATGCTGAGCTGCGAGAGAAAAGGCAGACTCACAAGCAGCTGAAACTACAGAGAAACTATTTTGAGTTCCTTTCACCAAAAATTGTAACATATTCGTGCTTTGTTATCAGAGCCTCCTGGAACTCGCTGGCTTTTCCTTATTAATAATATTATTACTGAAAGATTTGTTTTCAACTTGCTAACCAACTATTCCCTGATTAGCTGGAATATTCTTGCTCTTTTCAAAACCTGCTGTCATACTATAGTGCTCCATCTGAGCCCTGGAGGCAGCCTGAAACAAACAGCTTCTTTTTCTCACTGTGGTCCAGGAGAGTTGAAGAGCCCACCTGAATAGAGCTGGAGTTATGTGAAAAGTCTCCTGTTTCCTTGGAGCCCCAGGGCCGTTTCAGAGAGAAAGTGACTTAGGATCTGCCATTTGGCATACAGCGTGCTGCTGAAAGCATACAGGGCTTGCCCAGAACTGGCTTCCCCCTCACAGTCCGGCTCAAAATGGGAACAGAAATGCCTGCGTGGCCAACGGAAGCATCGGCTTTCGCACTGCAGGCTTCTTTAGCAGCTGGGGACAGTGATACTCAGAGAGCTTGCACGAAAGTAAAAAACTCTACACCCCTATCTCAAAGTTTCAGTGGAAGAGAGGCACACCGGTGGACAACAGTGAAGGAAAATGGTCGAGGGTATAGAACTGGGAAACTCGATCCTCAAAGCAGGAGATGTTTTCAATGAGGGAGACTGGAGTAGCCTAGAAATTCTTTGGAAATTCGGGAGAGTGGCCACCCTCCTTCCTGGTCCAAGAAATTGGGGGTTGATGGGAAGACCAACCTTCATGGCAGAACAATTTGGCAGAAGCTACCCTGAGGAAGATGATGATTATAAATTCTTGCTGAATAGCATTTTGATAAAAGGTTGGGGGTATAAGTAATTGTTAACAAAGCAAGGAAACGTTTCTGAGTGCACAATGGAAAAAGTCCAGAGGAGCTTTACTATTTGGAGGAACCAGAGGTAAGAAACGGTGGAGTAATCAGGGAATTTGGGCTTTAGAGAGGATAGACAATTTGACAGGAATGGAAGGGCATGGCTTGTTGGAAGTGACTAGCTTAACTGGCCTTACTTTGGCCAATAAGCTAAACTTTCCAAAGTTCAAGAGAGAGAGAGTGGGAACTGCCATGCATTGGAAGTATATGCACTGGCAGGTGCAGAAAAGAGGTCTGTGGTTTACTTTTAGAGAAAATAAAACACTACTTGGGGCTGGAAGATGACCATGCACATAAACCTGTAAATAGTACATAAAACTAGAGTCCCTGTTTGTGCTGAGCTCTCCATGCCTGCTGCTGTGGAGCCTGGCACGTGGTTAGGAAATGGGGTCCATGAACTCTGTCAAGGGGTTATAAAGATCGAACATGCTGCTCTTTCTGAGGAATATAAAATCATATTACTAAATTCTAACCTTGATGGAATTCTGCATTCAATAAACTTTCAACATGCTTTAGTAGAATGAGTAACAACCTGGGAGTTAGAACACTTGAATCCTGGTCCTAGCACCCCCTTCACCCTTGAAGGAGAAGATTCCCAAATTCAGTGCTGGCATTTCCTCCCCTCTCTGCTCCTCCACAAGTTGATTTCTGCTTCCACCCTTCTGACAAATCTACTCAAGTGAAGGTCCCCAGTGACTCCTTCCTGCCACGTTTGCCATCAATGGATATTTTTAGTCTTAACATGGGACCCTTTCCTCCTTTGGTTTCCCATGAACCAAGTTTACCTGTTTCTCCTCCACTGGAACCACTCCCCAGTACTAAATTCTGGTAATGCAGGACCCATCACTCAATCATCTTTGTACCTCAAACAAGAGTGAAATCAGTGCTTAAAAAATAATTGAATAAGATGTTTTTTTATCACTAAGCCCTATTTTTTTTTAATCTTTTCAATTTAAAAGTTTGGACTTCAAACTCTAAAATACATGATTTCATGATGATCTTAGAATGGCTTTATGGATTCAAGGATCAAGAATTCAATTCAGGGGGGCTTCCCTGGTGGCGCAGTGGTTGAGAGTCCGCCTGCTGATGCAGGGGACACGGGTTCGTGCCCCGGTCCAGGAAGATCCCACATGCCGCCGAGCGGCTGGACCCGTGAGCCATGGCCGCTGAGCCTGTGCGTCCGGAGCCTGTGCTCCACAACGGGAGAGGCCATAACAGTGAGAGGCCCGCATACAGCAAAAAAAAAGAATTCAATTCAGGAATCAAATTCACGGAAAGATTCACTCAACAGAAGATTCTGGAATTTATTACATGAAAAGGATAAGTGAGAATATAGTCACCTCTCTGCTTTCAAGGTCCCAGAAACAAGGTGTCAGCATTTGTAGGTTACTGATACCAAAGCTTTGGATATGTAGCACCATCTGCTTAATAGATAGGTATTAATGCACAGATACGTAATATACAGATAAACTAAATGTAATGGCTTTCATGTCACCATTATCTCATTCTCTGTAGAATGTGATATAACTTACGATGTTGTACATTGTAATAAAATTCAACTTAAATCTGAGTAAACAGAACTGTTCTTTATGATGCTTAATGATAATTACACAGATCTGTTTATATAAATACATTAAAAATGGTTCTGCTGTTTCTATGTCAATTCATTTGTCATGACTTGGTACATAATTCCTTACACTCATGCTTTTTAGAGTATAAAAATAACACTTCCTAATTACAATAAAATTAGAATAAAGTCAGAAAAGTAGAAAGAAGATCTTGATCACACAAAATTTCAACGTTCAATGGCATTAGATGATAACTTGGTGTATTTCCATTTTAGGATTTCTCTTAAAATTGTTATTCTTAGAGGGTATTTAAGCATATGGTTTATATATAATTTTTGAAAAGAATCTATTTATCATCTTCCCTGAAGAAATTAATATACAATCATAAAGGTATTTGGGAATAAACTGTCACTTCAAAAACACATCTTACAAAAAATATGGTTTTTAAACACAAATCTTTAAATATCTTATTCACAGTTTACAGTGGTAAAGTACCTTTTAAATAAATAAAGCTAAATAAAGTACTCAGAAAATTAATGATATTTGTCTCATCAAATCGATGTAAACACTACCTACATCTCTTCTCTCTCAACAGCTAAAGCACCAAGTACCGATGCCACCAAAATCTCAGCACCACACCCTCAGAGCAACACAGGATGAGAGCAGAGTTCAGGTGTTAAGTTATCCCAGGCCACCCTCCCTGACCCAGCTGTTCTCTAATCCCTCTGGTGGATCCATCTCACAGTTCTAGCCCACAAGAAAAGAAATGGAAAGAAGACACAGAGCGTTTAACTTTTCACATCAGGCTGCTGCCCAAGGTTCTTTTAGACCTTGAGGCTGAGGCTGAGATCTCTCAAGGGCCCATGTGTCATTCACCTTTGTATCCAGTGACTGGCACTTCATACAGCACTTGGCCAAAGCTCTTTTAGTTGAATAAAGGCCATGGTCAAATGATCAATTAGGAAAACTATCAATTACAAATAGCAGAAAACACAAAAGTGGTGATTTAAACACATAAATCGGTGTTTATTGTTTTTATATAGCAAGAAGTCCTGAGCAAGGCAGCTGTTGAAGTTTGTTCAATGGCTCAGCCATGTCAGGGTTGATGTCTCTAAAATTCTCTTAGCCTTCCCCTTATGGTCTCAAGATAGCTGTATTAGCTCCAGTCATGAACCCATGCTCAAGGCAAGAATGGGCCTTGAAAAGTCCCCAGCTGACTTCCAGTTAAATCTCATTATCAGTATCACCTGACTACCCCCAGTTGCAAGGAAGCCTGGGAAAGTTATTCTCTTTTCTGGAGCTGGGAAAACTATCTGGATTCTGTTAGCAAGGAAGAAGGAAGAAATGAATACTGGATGGGCAACTAGCATTGTCCGCCTCAACAAATATTCCTCCCCATTTTTTAAAAGTCTAAATATACATACATTGAAAACAGTGTAAGATAAACAATAAAAGAACATATATTTCACTGCAAGGTTCTTTAGGGATGATCACTTATTGACAGGTGCTTTCAATGACAGTGATTTGGTGAATCAGTGAATAGTTCAAGAGAGAAGTCGATCAAGAAATGAGAATGTATATGCCTTGAGTGGTGCACTTAACCCATTGTATGTCAGGATATCCTCTCTTTGGAAGGGAATCTAATATAGGATAGAACTTAAACCAGTTGGATTTGCCGAAGTTAGCTGAATTATAAATGTCTGTCTTTGTTTGTTCTTAATGTGGTTCAACATATTAAAAATAATTCAGAGGATTCATAGAGTGGGAATTGGAGGGGACCCTGTTCAGCCTCCTTTTCATTGTATCATGCAGCCTCTGTAGGAAATTTTCAGCAATGAGGAGCTTTCTACTCTGAGGTGGCCTATTCAACTTTTGAATTCCTCCAATTATCAGAAAAGTCATTTTCCTAATTAGAACTGGGTTTATCTCTCAATATTATTAACCTATTTGTTCTAATACTGTTTTCTAGAGTGACCACAATTAGCTTGTCTCTCCTTGCACATGACAGCCATTTAAATAAATCAACAAGATACCTGTTCTCTTAGTCAAAGAATTCAGGGCCTAGGACTCTTCCTTAACTGGTGTAGCTTCCACAGCCCCCCTCCTCCACCCCTTCTTCAACCTAGCTGCTCTTCTCTGGGCACTCTGTCCTAGTATTCAGCCCCTACTATGAGACAATACTTTGGATGGGCTCTGACCACACCAGAGTAGGAATCTACAACAAACCTTAGTGTCAAGACATGCATTAAAAGTTTTGCAGAGAAATTCTGCCCTTTTGATTTTGGTCCATAGCTCTGGGCCTAAGAAGAATTATTGCATATCCTCACTGACCAAACACACATGTTCTCTCTCCTAATATATCTGCCAGGTAAGCCCTTCATAATTGCATCCAAGTCATTAGAAAAAGAAAAAAAAAGTTCAACAAGATTGGGATAACATGCAATGAGAACTTTCCCTTCAAGTTATCAAGTTCTTATTTGGGTCAATCTGTTGTTAAAACATTAATGTACTTTGAAAGATAACTCTACATTTTTCTATTTTATGTCAAGTTTCTGTAGTTCTCCTTTCCATATCTCCACTAGGTAATTTAGAGTCATAAGTCATTTATTTGCCATGTTCTCCACCACATTCTAAACAGTACAGTACAGATGTCTGACACTCCCTTAAAAATCAGGTGGGGCTTCCCTGGTGGCGCAGTGGTTGGGAGTCCGCCTGCTGATGCAGGGGACACGGGTTCATGCCCCGGTCCGGGAAGATGCCACATGCCGTGGAGCGGCTGGGCCCGTGAGCCATGGCCACTGAGCCTGCGTGTCCGGAGCCCGTGCTCCACACGGGAGAGGCCACAACAGTGAGAGGCCTGCGTACCACAAAAAAAAAAAAAAAAGATCAGGTAGAAAAATGAAGCAGGGGAGTTAACATTTATGTACAGTTACTAAATAACAAACATGGTACTACACTTTGAGGTTTTATAATGTCCCCCGTTTTTTTAGAGATTATAAAACAAAGTTCACTATTGTTAAAAACCAAAAAAAACAAACTTCCTTAAGATCTGTGTTTTTCCACACATGTCATTTTTCCACACCAATTCTCCAACACCAGCTAGGTGTCCAACAATCAATTCAATTCCGACACAAACTACCAGAGTTAGTGCAGACCCCACAGGTTAAGGGCTTAGTCCTACAAGACTCCCCCTACTTCAGATGCCACCTATAAATGGGGTACTTAGGCTACCCACACTTCTGCCCGGCCAATGACAAATTCAAGGGTCCCCATTACCTCCTTGTCAAGTTTGATAATTCCCTAAAAGGACTCACAGAACTCGGGAAAATGCTATACTTAAAGGACACCACTCAGGGACAGCCAAATGGAAGAGATGCGTAGGACAAGGTATGGTGAGAGGGGAAAGGTGTTGCAGAACTTCCATGCCCTCTGCAGCTTGCCACCTTCTTAGTACATCAATGTATCACCAACCTAGAAGCTCCCTGAACCCCATTGCTTAGGGGTTTTTGTGGAGGTTTCATTACGTCTTGTAAAACTGATCAACTAAATGACTGGCCATTGGTAACTGAACCCAATCTCTAGCCCCTTTCCCTCCCAGGAAGTTGAGGGATTGGGGATGAAAGTTTTAACCCTGTAATGACTATCTAGGGCTTTCCCTCTCCCACAAGTCATCTCAGTAGCCTACAAAAGACAGGAAATTCCAAGGGTTTTAGTAGCTCTGCCTTAGGAACAGTGGGCAAAGACCACACATTTATTTATTTTTTATTACACCACAAGATCACATTGTTAGTAATGGTGTAGCCGTATTTCAAACTCAGGTCTGCCCATCACTGAATTCCATATCCTTCTCTTATAACAAACCTCCTTCTGATGAATCAAATCTTTTAAAAGTTTGAATGAAAGGCTATATTAGTACAAGATATTTTGAGACGTGCACTGAGTAGAAATATCCTGTGTCAAAGTCACATCATCTGAAAACTGGTAATTAAGAAAAAGAGGCTTGAGAAATTTGTTTTCCTTATTCTGAATATAATCATGCTCAGCGCTTTCATTGTCATATTTACCCTTCAAAGGCTAAAGCATGTCAAATAGGTAAGGCCTTTGTTCTCCATCAATTGTTTGTTACTAACTGTAGGTTAAGGATCCAGCTAATATTTCACAGCAACTTTCACATTTGTCATTCACCCAGAGATCCACCCATATACAGTCAAATATTGGGGATTTAAATATTTGCTTTCCAAACACTCATTTAAAAGCAAGAAGAATTCGGTTTATCACACTCAAAAATGTAAAACACTGAATGAATAATGTGAGAAAATAGATGATTACAGTTTGAGTTACTTGCACACCACAAACTGCAGTGTGCTCCTTGTGGGGGTCTGTTCCTGTCAGTTGCAAAAGTGTATGGAAGACATTCTTGGGATGGGAATTGGGGCCATTCTGTGGTACTCTACTGCCTTTTTAAAGAGTTTGGTAAAATGACTAACATAGTATTCAGTTTAGTAAAAAAAAAAAAAAAGGGTTGTAAATTTCCATTCCAAGTTTTTCATCAGCAATGTAATTTATACCATTTATTGAGTTCCTTTGATGCCAATTATTAATAATGTCAGGCACTTTATACAGATCTCTAACTCTTGCGACCAACTTCACAAGATAGGTATCATATCCCCATTTTACAAGTACCAAAACTAAAACTCAAAGATTGAGAGGCAAACAATGCAGAACCTGTGTCTTTTTCCTGCATCTTGCTCTTCTAAACTCTCAACGCTCATCTCCTTAAGAAATCCTTCTGGATCAGTTCAAATATATTTTCTTGAAAAGGAAAAGAGAGGATAGGAAGGAGGGAGGGCAGGGAAAGACAGGGAAGGGAAAGGAAGGGGAAGGGAAAGAACAGAAAGGGATGGGAACGGAGGGCAGGGCAAAACAACTAGTGTAAACCAGAACACCTAGGGAAACAATAGTTAGTTACTGTCTGTTCCTCACTATAGAATAAAGGTCATATTGACATTGTGTCTCCACTGAAAATGGGTTTCCAAATATCTTGGTCATTTGGCCACCATATTTACTGAACACCTCTCTGTATTCAGAATGTTATAATAGGTGGAGAACTCTATAAGCAATCAAAGATAAGTTGCCACCTTTATGGAACTCACAGTACAGCTGGTCAAGGGTATAAATGCCTGGAATAGCAGGAGGACAGATGTCTTTAGCCCCAGCTATGAAGCCAAAAGGTAGAAGTGCATGAGATGGTCAGACTCCTCCATAAGTCAGTCTTCTTCTCTAAACAATCTGTGTTTGTGAAGAGAACAAACAGACAGAATGTGACTCTGCCAACAATAAATACTGACGGTTCTTTATTCCACATGGTGCATGTTTTCTACACACAGACCCTAGTAGACTCTACTTTAAGGCCATTATTAAAGATGAGAGGCTCCTCCTGTGGCCTCTTAGCAAGCAGTTGATCTTGGTCCTAAAAACTTTATCCTAACAGGACATACACTTCAAACCCTGAAACCCTTGGTGATAATGAAACACTCTAGACCCAATCAATCCTCTGCAAATAGATATATGTCAAGATCCTGTGCCAAACAGAGGGACAGTGTTTACTTCCGTTTCCACAGCAGTGTAGCAGGTACCTGGAAAAAATGATAAGGAGAATGAAATCACACTCTAGCGCCATAAATGATTTCTTGATATTCAGTTTCCTGAGGCTTCCATGTCTATTTCTTAAACCAAGGTGACAGACAGGATGCAGACACTCGAATGACAAACGGCTGAACTAATAAAACTTGGCATGAGTCCCTCTTCAGAATCTGGCCAGGTTTATGCTGATACTTAAAACCCAATCCCAGAGCAGTTGTATAAACCCAGAGAAAGACATCTTTTATTCAGGTCCCTTTCTGACTGATGCGAAAAATTTTAGTCATTTTGAGATAGTGCTTTGAAAACTACATCGACTGTGGCCTTCCCAAATTCATAAGTTGAAATCCTAACCCCCAAGGTGATAGTATAGGAGGTGGGGTCTTTGGGAAGTGATTAGGTCATAAGGGGTGATGTCCTCATGAATGGGATTAGTACTCTTATAAAAGAGGCCCAGAGAGATCCCTTGCCCCTTCCACCATGTGAGGGTATAAGGAGAAGTTGGGATCTGTAATCCAGAATTGGGTCCGCACCAGAAACCGACCATGCTGGCGTCCTGATCTTGGACTTCCAGCCTCCAGAACCGTAAGTAATAACTTTCTGTTGTTTATAAACCATCTGGTCTACGGTATTTTTTTACAGCAGCCTGAACAGACTAAGACAATGTCCTAGCACAAATCTTGAGGAGGGCAAGCAACCCCCTATACTTCCTGGTATCTCCCAGAAATTGTCTAGCATACAATGCTTATTGATTGGTGCTACATACCAACATTCCCTTAGAGAAGGCATCAGATAAAGAATGACACAATGTGAACTTTGCGTTCACATATATCCATAAAACTCCATTAAAAAAAAATCAACAATCTCTTCCGTATGGGCACCTGTGGGTCCATTATAGTTTCAGAAAAGGAGAGATTTCTGTTTCCTAATACTTTGTGCTAAATTCCTGTTGGCCCGTCTGTACTTAAATAATCTGGAATTCATTCATCCTAAGACTTACCTGGCTGGCTCTCTGAGCACTTTGTTTCCATCCAACAAACATTTGCTGATCAGCTACTATATTATAGGTCTTGTGTCCAGTGTTAGGACAGACAGATGAACAGGACCCATCCCTACCCCACCATTAGGTTGCTCACAATCTAAAGGGGCTGTCTGAACAAGAGGCAATTATAGCACAGTGTGGAGATGCTAAAATACACGGTGATATGGAGGAGATCGTGGGGGGTGGAGGGAGGTGCCAGCATAAGGGGGTAATAGAAGCCTTTCTTGAGGTAAATCCAGAACTGAGCCTGGTCAGGGACTAGGGCACCCTTTTGAGTAGTGGGTCCTGAATCAACATGATTGACTGACTGATTCTACTTCTAAGAAGTGACAATTAAGTAAAATATACTTTCTTGTATTTTTAACTTGTAAAATGATTTATACTGTGACTTAAAAGGAGCCTTGAATTTATTGCTGTTTGACCTTGGTCAAGTACAGTAACTTAGTCTCTCTAAACTTCAACTTCCTCATCTGTGATATAGGGTTATAATGCCTGCCTCACAAGGCTGTTTGGAGCGTCACATGGACACAGAAAGCCAATGACCTATATCAACTGCCACTAGCCAGCGGAGTGAGGGAACAGAGACTTCCCTTTTTCCGTCAAGGGCAGACTAAGGAATTAGGAACTGAAACAGATGCAATGAAATCTGATATCACCTACAACAGAGCTAAGTGGCTGGGGAAAGCATAACAAGGCAGTAACCATGCCTAAAAGCAACCAGAGGAATAACTGAGCAAGTGTCTGCTAAAATAGAATCCGTGCTTTTTCAAGAGGTCTAAGTCTCAGTTTGGGGGTGATATAAACCAAACCCACTTGAGTGGATACACAAGGTCAACGTGGTAATCAACTTGAAAAGCCTGCAGTGGATACTTCTAATTCAAGAACAGTAAACAAAGGTTTTGTACATAAGATGAGTTTAATGTGCCACTTTATTAGGCAAAGGAAAATGACTTTTCTAGAAGGACCTGAAATTCAGCTCCTGTTTGGAGACTGTGGCTATGCTCCAGAAAGAAGGGAAGAGTTAATCCCCAACTGTGCCCACATGTGCAGTGGCAGCAGAAATTGGAGGAAAGAGTCCTGAACTAGCCTTGAGTACTATTCCTGTCTCCACGCTCTCCAACTGCGGGCTCCCTGCCAGTAACTGCTTTTGTGAAGCCACCAGGAGCTGCTGACTAGCTGAATTTCCTTGTTCATCCAAAAGCTATATTTAGAGTGACAACCCCTTGAGATTCGGGGGACCCTGAAACAGGGCAAGGGATATGGTCCTGCTCTGACCAACAGTCACCTTGTAGGACGGCTCTCTTGACCCAGGCCAAGAGAGTAAACTCAATGTGGAGGGCAAGTGGAGGGGGGAAGGAGAAAGAAAGAGAAAGAGGGACCCCATGGAGAACCAACACTATGCCAGTCCTAGAGCTTGGCGCTCTCACTCACTGACCTCATTTCAGCCTAACAATTATGCAAAGCAGCTATTATTAATGTCTCATGTTCTAAAATGATGGGCAACCAGGCTAAAGTCAAAATTGAGTAGAGATTCAAACCTAGGGCTCCGAAGTCTCCTCCCTGTCTTTCCATTGCTATGGTCCACCGCCTCTGTAGAGCACCCTCTGGTGGCCAGGGGCAAGCCTAGCCTGAAGGTTTTCCCTAGATCCTTCTCCCTACAGACCCTGAAAAGCCCTGTCCCAGCTTCCTGGTTAAAAGAGCCAGGAGTCCACCTGGGTTTGAAAGGGACCCTGAGGCAGTTGGAGAATTTCTGGGCCTGGTTCAGTGGCTCTAAGTACTACAGTGTGCTTGACAAGAATCTTCAGGGCAAATCCTTCTTTGGGGATATTAATCCTTTTAAGAGAGAGGTATCTATTTAGATAAATGTAAGTCTCAGTTTGTCCTTTTCTCATAGTCCTCCTGTCTGTAAAACAGAATTAGTGAGTAATGTCCATCGTATAGTAATACAGGCTGGTGGAAAGTGTTTCAGAAAAAAAATAAAACTATTAACTCTTTTAAAAGGAAGAGAAACATAGAACCCTACAGTTTCCATAGATATTAACTCCTTGGTTCTCAAGGAATTGGAGATACAAATATTATCTCCATTTTACAGAAGTACAAGAGGTTCAGTGACTCACTTAAGATAAAATGGTTAATATGAACCATGCTCTGACTAGGTATTCTGACCTCAAAAGGCATGTCTTTCTCACTAAAATACCCACTTTCTAATTAGCTTAGATAACAAACTCCTACCAGATATAAGAAAAGGGGAGAGGTGATATTAAATTAAGCCACTGTCTTGTCCTGAATAAGACTTGAGTAGTAAAAAGCAAAATGCTCTTATCTGCTATGGAGGAAACAGAAACAGTCATCTTATCCCAATGGACAGGAAGTGGGGTTGTAGGGAGGGGAATGGTGATACACAGGAAAGGCTTTATGACACAGGTAGCAATTGAACTGAGTTTTGTGTGAGAGATGTCAAGAGTTTAAATCAGGAATCAGGCAGAGGAGCAAAGAGTGGCAGGTTGAGGGAAAACTGAGGAATCTAGTATCACTCGACTATAGGTTGGTTGCATGAGAGGAAAGACTGGAAGACAGTGCTGGAAAGGTTGATATGAATGATCTGAAGTGGCCAAGCTAGATAAAAGCAAGTGGCCTTTATTCTGCCAATGATGTGGAACCACGGAAGGTTCTGAGCAAGGGATAAAATGATCTGACCTATCCTAGCCTGGTTTATTGTGAAGCGCTGATTGAAATGGGGAGAGATTAGAAAATGTTTAGGAGACTTCTGACTCAATACAGATTAAGACCAAGAGGGGGCCCTGCCAAGGTTGCAACACTGGGAACGTAAAGGTAGCGTGAAATGCTAGGAAAACAGCAGAAATAGAACATTGACAGAAGCCACGAACTGACTAGCTATTGTACAAAGGTTAGTCAGGGGTTGAAATCTAGAGCTCTCATGAGGGTTTGAATCCAGCTGACTTAAAGGATAATGACAGAAGTAATGAAGACAAAAAGAAAAAAAAAAAACAGGAAGAGGCACTGGTGTGGAAGGGAACAGGGTAAGTCTTGCACATGCTGAGTGCAAGTTCTGATGGATCATTCAGACTGAGAAGTTCAGCAAACTACTGGTGACGTGAAGTAGATCTGGAACACGGGAAGGAAATCAAAGCACGTGGTAGACAGAAGTGAACAGAACAGCCGATGGGGGGAGACAGGGTCAAGTGCCGAAACCCCATAGACCCTCAAAGAAAACACAATGAAAGAGACCACGTAGTAACAGGAAGAGGGGCAGGAGAAGAATATGAAGAATACAGTGCCACAGGATAAAGGGGGTGAGAAGGAACAAGAAGCCGATGATGGCCAATTGTATCAAACCCAACAAAGACGTAAAGGAGGATGTGGGTTAGGACTTCACTATTAGCTAAGCTTGTGGTGGTCTCTGAGAGCAATCTGAACAGAGCTGTGTGGACTTGCACCAGATTGAAAGAGGTTGGAGAGAGAGAGAGAGAGAGAGAGCGAGAGCAGGAAGTGGAGGCACGGAAAGTATAGGCTACAACTTTGAGGAAGCAGACAGCCTGAGGCTCAGCCAACCACCTGGTTCTAAAGTACCTTTCCAACTTTATCCACCATTGTGCTCCAAGAAATAATTTTCTTCAGAGAGCCTTGTCAGTTGTCTATCACCTGACTACACCAGAGTCATAGTACACATCCTGTTTTCTTTCCTCTTCACACCGTCGACCTCTCTGCCCTCTAAGTCTTCCACATCTTTTGAGACTCAGAATATGCCCGAACGCCTCCATGAACCATTCTACATTTATTTTACCTTGACTGATTTCTCAGGCCTCAGAACTGGTCAAGGAACTATAATAACAGAAACTTCGCAATTGCAAGTCACTGTAAAGAAATTTATCTTGTTATTTAAATACCTTATGTACAAAGCCTGGGGGAGACAAGTCTCCTTACAGAACACAAAGTCAAATTTATCAGGCTTTACCCTGTAAAAGTTCAGGCTCTGACATGGAGCTGGGCAACAGATGAAGGGGGCTTAAAAGAGAGAATGAAAGAAAGACGATGCCATCAAAAGTTGATGGAGGGACTTCCGGGAAGATGGCGGAAGAGTAAGACGCGGAGATCACCTTCCTCCCCACAGATACACCAGAAATACATCTACGCGTGGAACAACTCCTACGGCGCACCTACTGAACGCTGGCAGAAGACCTCAGACCTCCCAAAAGGCAAGGAACCCCCCACGTACCTGGTTAGGGCAAAAGAAAAAACTAAACAGAGACAAAAGGATAGGGACGGGTCCTGCACCAGCGGGAGAGAGCTGTGAAGGAGGAAAAGTGTCCACACACTAGGAAGCCCCTTCGCGGGTGGAGACTTCGGGAGGCGGAGTGGGGGAGCTTGGGAGCCGCGGAGGAGAGCACAGCAACAGGGGTGCGGAGGGCAAAGCGGACAGATTCCAGCGCAGAGGATCGGGCCGACCGGAACTCACCAGCCGAGAGGCTTTTCTGCTCGCCCGCCGGGGCGGGCGGGACTGGGAGCTGAGGCTCCGGCTTTTGTCGGAGCACCGGGAGAGGACTGAGGTTGGCGGCGTGAACACAGCCTGCAGGGCGTTAGTGCACCGCGGCTAGCCGGGAGAGAGTCCGGGGAAAAGTCTGGACCTGCCGAAGAGGCAAGAGACTTTTACGTCCCTCTTTGTTTCCTGGTGCATGAGGAGAGGGGATTAAGAACGCTGCTTGAGAGAGCTCCAGGGACGGGCGCGAGCCGCGGCTAAAAGTGCGGAGCCCAGAGACAGACATGAGACGCTAAGGCCGCTGCTGCCGCCACCAGGAGGCCTGTGTGCGAACACAGGTCACTAGCCACACGCCCTTCCGGGGAGCCTGTGCAGCCCGCCACTGCCAGGGTCCCGGGATCCAGGGACAACTCGCCCGGGAGATCGCACGGCGCGCCTCAGGCTGCAACGTCACGCCGGCCTCTGCCGCTGCAGGCCCGCCCCACACTCCGTGACCCTCCCTACCCCCCGGCCTGAGTGAGCCAGAGCCTCCGAATCAGCGGCTCCTTTAACCCCGTCCTGTCTGAGCAAAGAACAGACGCCCTCCGGCGACCTACACGCACAGGCGGGGCCAAATCCAAAGCTGAGCCCCTGGGAGCTGTGAGAACAAAGAAGAGAAAGGGAAATCTCTCCCAGCAGCCTCAGAAGCAGCGGATTAAAGCTCCACAATCAACTTGATATACCCTGCATCTGTGGAATACCTGAATAGTCAACGAATCATCCCAAATTAAGGAGCCCTGTGGATGAAAGGCTCTTGGTGCTGCAGCCAGGAGTCAGTGCTGTGCCTCTGAGGTGGGAGAGCCAACTTCAGGACACTGGTCCACAAGAGGCCTCCCAGCTGCACATAATATCAAACAGCAAAAATCTCCGAGAGATCTCCATCTCAACGCCAGCACCCAGCTTCACTCAACGACCAGCAAGCTACAGTGCTGGACATCCTATGCCAAACAACTAGCAAGACAGGAACACAACCCCACCCATTAGCAGAGAGGCTGCCCAAAATCATAATAAGTCTACAGACACCCCAAAACACACCACCAGACGTGGACCTGCCCACCAGAAAGACAAGATCCAGCCTCATCCACCAGAACACAGGCACTAGTACCCTCCACCAGGAAGCCGACACAACCCACTGAACCAACCTTAGCCACTGGGGACAGACACAAAAAACAACAGGAACTACGAACCTTCAGCCTGCAAAAAAGGAGACCACAAACACAGTAAGATAAGCAAAATGAAAAGACAGAAAAACACACAGCAGATGAAGGAGCAAGATAAAAACCCACCAGACCTAACAAATGCAGAGGAAATAGGCAGTCTACCGGAAAAAGAATTCAGAATAATGATAGTAAGGTTGATCCGAAATCTTGGAGATAGAATGGACAATAGAATGGACAAAATGCAAGAATCAGTTAACAAGGACCTAGAAGAACTAAAGATGAAACAGGCAACGATGAACAACACAATAAATGAAATTAAAAGTACTCTAGATGGGATCAATAGCAGAATAACTGAGGCAGAAGAACGGATAAGTGACCTGGAAGATAAAATAGTGGAAATAACTACTGCAGAGCAGAATAAAGAAAAAAGAATGAAAAGAACTGAGGACAGTCTCAGAGACCTCTGGGACAACATTAAACGCACCAACATTCGAATTATAGGGGTTCCAGAAGAAGAAGAGAAAAAGAAAGGGACTGAGAAAATATTTGAAGAGATTATGGTTGAAAACTTCCCTAATATGGGAAAGGAAATAGTTAATCAAGTCCAGGAAGCACAGAGAGTCCCATACAGGATAAATCCAAGGAGAAATACGCCAAGACACATATTAATCAAACTGTCAAAAATTAAATACAAAGAAAACATATTAAAAGCAGCAAGGGAAAAACAACAAATAACACACAAGGGAATCCCCATAAGGTTAACAGCTGATCTTTCAGCAGAAACTCTGCAAGCCAGAAGGGAGTGGCAGGACATATTGAAAGTGTTGAAGGAGAAAAACCTGCAACCAAGATTACTCTACCCAGCAAGGATCTCATTCAGATTTGATGGAGAAATTAAAACCTTTACAGACAAGCAAAAGCTGAGAGAGTTCAGCACCACCAAACCAGCTCTACAACAACTGCTAAAGGAACTTCTCTAGACAAGAAACACAAAAGAAGGAAAAGACCTACAATAACAAACCCCAAACAATTAAGAAAATGGGAATGGGAACACACATATCGATAATTACCTTAAATGTAAATGGACTAAATGCTCCCACCAAAAGACACAGATTGGCTGAATGGATACAAAAACAAGACCCATATATTTGCTGTCTACAAGAGACCCACTTCAGACCTAGAGACACATACAGACTGAAAATAACTAGATCACGGCTTTTAAAACCCATGGTCTCCAGTTGTGATGCGCCTGGGAAGATACCACTTGACTGATCATCCTGACCTGACCTAAGTGGACAGCTGCTAGAACAAAGGATCGGACACCAAGAAGTTTGCAACAACTAACCACACCTCTCCCTCACCTTGCCTTTAAAAGTGCTTTGCTGAAACCCTTCCAGGAGTTCAGGGCTTTTTGGTTATGAGCCACCCTTTCTCCCTGCATGGCCCTGCAATAAATCTTTCTCTGCTCCAAAAAAAAAAAAAAAAAAAAAAAAAAAAATTTCAATATGACAGGTTTTTTAAGATGGAATGGACAGTGGGACCCAAAAGATTAAAAACCTCTACTCTAAGAAAACTTTATGTTTACCAGCGGCATTGGAAGACTAGAAGAGAACTGGGGGTTTGGGGCTTTAAGCCACAGTTATAAAAGGCTTTTAGAAGCAGCAATCTAGCAATAACAATTCTGTGAACTTTCTGGAACCAGTACCTGAGACCCAGGTGGAAGAGCCCTGCCCTGGACCCCACATGTCACAAACATACCTAAAATGAACTTATTAAATAACACACAGGCACCTCTGATACTTGGAATCCAGTGCATATTGCTGGCACAATTGTGACTCATAAACATCCATTCCTGGAAATAACACCATTTAGTC
The DNA here is from genome assembly GCF_937001465.1 of Orcinus orca. Taxonomy (NCBI): domain Eukaryota; kingdom Metazoa; phylum Chordata; class Mammalia; order Artiodactyla; family Delphinidae; genus Orcinus; species Orcinus orca. The sequence goes on along the minus strand of NC_064564.1, from coordinate 48,868,318 downwards.
CCCAAGGAAGTAATTCTCCACATCTTTTGCCTTACATCCACAATACAAAAGCCAACTGAATACAAATACCATGGAATACAGTTTATGGTGCGGTTGACATAGGAGAAAGAACTTGCTTTGGAATGTGGGGAGGATTTGAGTAGCAGAGACAGATAAGAGAAAAGACAAAATAATTAACTTGTCAAATTCTTCCTCTCATTGTGAATGCAATAGCTTTTGGCCTAATGAAGTATCTTCCCTAGTGCCAAGTATCCATTTTCTTGCTTCTCTCAGGACACCAGAGATACTCACAAATTAAAGTAAAATTTCAAACAGTTGAACATAGTAGCTGAGGAACATTTTACAATACTGAACACTTTTATATTATTTTTCAAATTGTGTGTATGTAGGTGTAGACATAGCATACATGAAGTGTGATACAAACTCTACATTAGCAAAATGGACGTGTTATACTAGAATTGCAGATAGTTTGATTTTCATAAAAATATGTAATAAGGTTTCATTAAATTTTCAAAAATTAAATTTAAAAACTTTAAAAAAAAAAAAAAGAAGTAATTTATCATGTTTTTGCAGCAATCACGTTGATCTCGCTTATCATTTAAGGCTTAATGATGATTAAGTGTACTTAGAAAATTCAGGAAGGCTTTGAGAAATGGACCTTACCTTTTTGTTATGTGTTCAAAAAGACCCTATGGTAAACAATTTAAACACTAGCAATTGTTTTCTCCTCTGGTCAGGTTCCCAAAGCATTTGTTTTCTAACAAATATGGTAAAAATATAAACATTTCCATTATGAGATACTTAGGGATAGATGTAAATTGGGCATATTTCAGATTTCTAATAAGTTTAGGGATCCTGTTTCAGACAGGGAAATTGAGGCCAAAGAATATTATTTCCCTCATTTTAGAAATGAGCAATCCAAGGCTAAGAGTAGTAAGTAGCTTAGGCCATATCTGTTGGAGCAGGGAATTTAATCTGGCCCTTTGGAGCTACAGGCCAGGGAGATTTTAACTAAGAGGTTGAACAGGGATGGAACTGGGATGGAATGGTTTCTCCTGGTCAAAACAACAAATTATCTCACAAAGGAGGCTTCCAACCTGGATACCTCAATTTAATGATTAGTGAACAAGAGGCTTTTCCCTGAAAAATATCTTTTAAGATTATTATTATTCATCTTATATTTAATAAACATTTAAGAAATTCTTACTATCCTTAAGATAAAATAGAACAAGATAAAATGCCTGCTTTCAAGAAGATGGTAAATTAGGAGTCCTGTGATATGCACAGTGCAATTAGGAAACCAGGTAGAAAGCAAAAAGGACCTTGAGAGAGTTCCAGAGAAGTAGAGTGCCCCATTCTGGGGAATTCTACCATTATTTCCTTCTGGGTTGAGTGAAGTTTTTCTGGAGGAAGCAGCATGGATCTGCACACATAGATGTGAAGAGGTTCAAGTCTGCCTGATCTGAGGGGCAGAGAACTGGAGCAAGGCACATATAAAAGAAATGATGAGTAGGTCTGTTTGTCTGCAGAGGACTAAAAGAAATTAAGCCTGAAGAGAGGCACTGAAGCCAAATTTAGTATGGCTTTGAAAGCGAAGATAAGAAAATGGAAAGTCATTGAGGAATTTTACCTGGGAAGAAGTGTCAACTAAAAGTATTATATATACAGTGGATAAAGAACAAGGTCCTACTGTATAGCACAGGGAACTATATTCAATATCCTCTGATAAACGATAATGGAAAAGAGTATGATAAAAATGTATATATATGTATAACTGAAACACTTTGTTGTACAGCAGAAATTACCACACTGTAAATCAACTATACTTTAATAAAATAAATTTAAAAAAAAAAAAAAAAAAAGTTGATGGAATAGGAAAATAGAGCTGTAATTAGTTATAAAAGTAGTCAACAGAAAAGATAAACACAGTAATACAATTATGAATTTGGAAAAGAAGAAAGGAGGAGGTGTGCTAAATCCTATACCATGGGGAGGAATAGATAATATATGATGTTTATCAATAGTTTATACATAGAGTCTGCTCTGTTATTTTAGTGTTTGTCTTGCTTTTACCATACACATGCATTACTTTGATAATAAAACAGAAATAAAATAATTTTGTATATTTGTTACATTTTAATGTATTCTGCCTTTCCCCTAGACTGTAAGCTCTTCCATGGAAAGGATTTGGTCTTTCATATTCTTCACAATGCTACTGTGCCAGATGGTACAGGAAACAGAAGCCCGCTTGGATATACCACACTCCGTAAACAGCTGCGCGTATCTGGTATCACTGTCTGTGGGTCCTTGACTGCAATGGTCAGGCTGGACCAGCCATTCCCCCAAACAGCCAACTATCATAAAACCCAAAGGAGTTTTGTGGGATTTATTTCTTGTTCATGATAGTTAGCTTAAACATAGCTAATATATAACAAAATTCAATTTCCATAAGGTGAGATTCTGGTATCAACTTCCAACTCCTTCTTAGTAAGTTGTTGTTGAACCCTTAGCCCACTGTACCTCAGAAGGATATGTGGCTGATCCAGTTTGGATGCCTGATGGTCTTTTCCACTCCCTCTCTTCTCATCACATTACAGGGCACATTAGGACATTGCTTCATTGTATCAGAGTTCAGATGTGTAACTGTGAAACTATGTCTCTGTCTGCAAGTGATCAAAGTTCAGGTTTTAAATCAACAACTCAAGTCAATAATACCACTAAGCAGACTACTCTCCATCAATACCATTTGCAAGATGCCTTTCTGTCTCATCCCCCTCTCTAAGCATTCTCTACCAGGCTACCTTGTATTCTTTGGGCCACAGAGGTTGCTGGGGGCAGGGTGGTCTTCACGTGCTAGCTCTTTAGTGGGAACTAGAGCTTCCTGGTTGTATCAGGACTGGAAGTTGGCCTCCCATTGAGCTGAAGTGTAGCATCCTTATGTTTCCTTTTTCATGCCTATCCACCCACAGCTCCCTGGGGCTTTTCTGTTTGCTAATTCATGCCCAGTGCCATGCAAGTTCCACTTGACACATCACAGATATTCACGTATTTGTTCCATGTACATTAACTTGACACAAATAAAGTACCAAGGTATAGGAAATTACCAGCAACAACCCCCCTCCACATACACACTATTAAGTTGTTATAGATTGGTCTGGATTCTGTGTCCTGGAAACAAGGAAGACTTTCCAAGATTGAAAACAAATTTCTTTTTTTAAAGAAAACAAAAAGAAAAGCACCTCTACACTATAGCAAAAAAAGAAAAGGAATTTTAACATGTGTTGAATTTAAAACACCATATATGCCGTATGTTACAGAGTGAAAGGTCACTGGCTGCTTGTTTGCGTTGTTCATTACTACTTTTGTTTTATTTTGATAATCTTGGGTCTGCATTTCAACTCCTAAAACTGGTGGCAGAGGCAAGTAAGCACCCAGCCAAGGTAAGGCTTTAATATCAGACTGGTAGCAGGAGAGGCAGGAGGGAGACAAAAGGCAAGACAAGTCAGTGTAACAGTGCTATCTGCACAGGCGGCTGACGTGTGGACCGCTGACCTTTAATCCAGAAAGAGTCTCACTAAGGATGGAAAATAGATCAGTTTGGTAGGAAGGTTTCAGACAGTTGTGCTGATGGAAGAAGAAAGGCTGGCATAATTAGGTTGCTCCTGACCAGAAAAACATGGCCCCCAAGAAAAGGGAGCAAAACAATCAGGTCTCCAAAGAACTTTCTGCCACAGGGCTGGGCAGTGGGATGGCAGGTGTCAGGAGAGGACTCACAGACAACAATGTAAGAGGTGGTTTCAGTCACAGGGTTCAGTAAAGGACACAGATCTAGTAACATATGGTAATTTTTGTCTTAACTTAGTACAGTTTACCTTTCTGTCCCAAGATGAATTATAGCATCAGCAATAAAAACAACAGTTTGAATATAAAAAATATTGACACTCCACAAATAACTGCATACCAGGCCCTGTGCAAGGAACTTAACTTCATTATCTCTTTTAATTCTCAGAGCAATACTGAAAGTAAATGAACATCATCCCCGCTTTATAGACAGAAACACTAAGGTTTAAGCAACTTAAAGAACATCCCCGCTCCCCAAAAGAACTCAAACAGAAACCCTTCACATTACAAAGCCAATGCTCTTTTAATTAAAAGAAAAGTAGACTATAGCATAAAATAAATTTGAATTTGCCTCCTGGCTCTACTGCTTACTGGGTAACTGACCTTGGGCAAGTCCATTCTTATGGTCTCACTACCTTATTCTGTAAAATGGAGCTATCAGAAGGGATTCAATGAGGTTAAACTGACATAATTTATCTGAAACACTTTGCAAATTAACTGGTCATAGTATTCAATAAAACACTAGACAAATATGTCCTTTTTTTCTTAAGCAATCTCAAGAAGTATAAATTATATTTTAGCGTTCTAATGTGATTTTCAGTGGTAATATTTATGTGTACACCCATATATCCTAGGTGTATGAAACCAGGATAGCATCTCAAAACCAAAGGGGAGTGGATTCTAGAAAACTTAGCTACCAATGAGATGCCCAGAACGCAGAGACACAAGACTCATCAGTGAGATGCTTTCAAAGAAGAAAAATGCAAAGCCACAAGGAATTGGTCAAGGGGAAAATGAGGAACAAAGGAACAAGTACTTGGCACATTTTTGAAGAAAATTAGGAATTCAAATCCATCTGCTCAATTTACGACAAAGTTTAAAAAAAAAATTCAACAGAAGGCCAGGTCCGCTCTAATAGCTGGATAAGAATGAAATACAAACTGGAAATACCATTTGGCAACATAATGCAGGCTGGGGTAATACCAGAAGAGGCAATGTGTGCCCCCAAATGAGGGAAACCTGGGACAAACCCCAGGGAAATGATGGAGAAGGAGGCACGATCAAAAACGGGAATGGGATTTGCCATTTCCTTCTGAATACAGGACCCTGCTTTTGTAAAATGTTGAATGAGGCCTGGACTCAACTACATTCTGCCCTTTGATTTCCATATGCCCACTCACATGTCTGTTGCTTTTAACTGCCAAGAACATAAGCCATCAATTACCCAGGAGAAAAGTCAAAGAAGGATCATTTTTCTCCTGTATCTCCCAGCTTGGAGCGTGCAGAAAGGAACTGATGGCTACAATTCACTTTTATTTCTGTCTGCTAGAGGAGAATAATGGTTCTCTTCTCAATTCCTCCTAGTTCCTTTCTAATTAGTAAAGAAAGAGAGGTATACCAGTTCTAACAGTTTAGAAAGAAAAAATGTCCCCCCAAGTTAAGAGATGCCTCATTCCTCTATGTTGTGATGATTTACAGTTTTTAAAAAATAACTGATAGAATAGTGTTTAGAGTAGTTTTAGGTTTATGTAAAATCTGAGCAGAAAGTACAGATGGTTCTCCTATCCACCCCACCCAGCTTCCCCTATTATTACCTTGCATTAGTGCAACACATTTGTTACACCTGATGAAACGACGTACTATTATTAAATGAAGTCCATAGCTTACATTAGTTCACTCTTTGTGTTTGTACAGTTGTCTGGGTTTTGACAAATGCGTACTACCATGAATCCACCACTGCAGTATCATACAGAATAATTCCAATGCCCTAAAGATCCTCTGTGCTTCACCTATTTTACCTTCCTGCCCTCCCCGCCCAACCCTTGATTTATTTATTTATTTATTTATTTTAGTACCGCTATAGATTTACCTTTTCCATAACGTCATGTAGTTGGAACTATACAGTGTAATTAGACTGGCTCCCCGCACTTAGCAATAGGCATTTAACGTTCCTCCGTGTCTGTTCATGCTAGTTGTTGGGTTTTTTTTTTTAGCACTTTTCATCTATGTAATAGAGTTAAGTATGTCATATACATCTTGGAGTTGAAAAGTCAGCAAAATTACCTCTGACATTTAGGCTAGAGCAAGTCTAACCCATAGAGACCTCTCAAGGTGTTCCACATTTTCCCTCAGTTTCTATTTTATGGGGTAATAATTTCTCACCAGAAAAAAAACCTTCCTCATATCACCCTAAACTTCAGGAATCCATTTGGATATCCATGAGATAGAATTGTTCTTTTTCTCATTCAACAAACATCTATTGAGTACTAATTGTGTGCCAGACTTCGTGCGAGTAGGCGCCAGGGGCTTCAAAATGAGTAAGACCCAGTCCTTAACCTTAGAAGCCTAAATGTCTTTTTGGTCCTCCTAATACTTTTTGCATTCTTCTAATGTTAAGCATCTTTTTGCCTTGTCAATCCCCTTCCCGAAAAACTGCAATCGTTCCTAGTTGCCAAATGTATCAAGTCAAAATCTCATGCCAAGCATTCCAGGTTCTACTGTATTAACTTACCTAAATCAACTTACCCAATCATCATCCATTATTTCCCAAAGAGTGCTTACAACTGTCACACATTCATGTGATGAGGACCTCTTTTTTAAAGGGAGGTTTCATAAGCCAAGATCCTGCTATCAGGCCACCCATCTGCTAAGACATGCAGGTTCCCATCTGGTGCTCACCATCTTCTTCCTGTTCCAGCTCTGAGCTCTTGGGTCACATCTGCACCACTGCAGGCTACACCCCAGGGCCTGACTTCCTGGAAAGCAGGATACCCCGAAAACAAAATCTCCAAAACTGTTTGGAGGTATATCTGCGCCTCACAGAATTCAATTACGAAACCTGAAATCTGAGCATTGCCTATTCTACATTTCTGCATATAGGTTATAGCAAAACTGCTAAGCATATTTCAAAATTCTATTCTACTATACAGGTCGAAAATTCTAGTTTTGTCTCTGTTCTGGTTAATTAAGCAGAGACCTTACCAAATCATGGTCAGTTTGAATATCTCTAGTCACCCTTCAACAATATGATACAGTTTCTCCTGGAACTACAGATCTGCATGACTTGGCTGGGGAGGAGTGGGTGGATATATTTAGAAACACTCAGTAATTAAAATCACTTTCTACATACCTTCTGCAAACACATCTTAATGATAGAGTTCCCTTCAATTCCATTAAAGCACAGTTTTAATGAAATCTGTTATCTCAGCTTCTTTTAAGGAGACACGTTCCCAGTAATTCTATTTTAAGGGGGCTACCTTTTCTTTCTAGTGCTTGCTGAGAACACACACACACACACACACACACACACACAGTTTGCTGTGATCTCTCCAAAAAGAAATGAAGGAATAGCAAAAGAAAGAGAGCAGAGGTGGGTAAGAAAGAGCACCCAAGAGAAGCTGTTAGCTCTTTTCAAGTCCTCAGGAAAACAGAGCATAAACAAATATACCTTTTTAGCTGTGGAATAAAAATTCATGATTCACTTTCAAAAATGGCTCCTTGGATTCTGCTTTGTGGTCAGGGTCGCACTGTCTTACTGACTCTCCCTTCCAAGGCGTGCGGAGGTCACTCCTCCAGACTTTTTCTTGAAATGGTCTTGGCTCAATAGGAAAGACTGATTTGTGCAAAGCTGCTTGCTTACCTTCTGAAAAACACACACGTGGGAAGCAGAAACAGAACGTTAATAAACCAGCAACGTGCAACATCTGCAGTTCTACACGTGCAAGTCAACAACCTTGTTTGCTAATGGACGCAGTCCTAAAGATGTGTGAGACTGTGCTGGAACCTCTCTCAGGTAGCAGGAGAATCCTAAGGGGATGTGGAGATCAGCGTTACAGGACCCGAAGGATGACTTACTGGTGGCAAGAGCGGCTTCCAGGTTCTGTCAGTGTATACAATCAGTTACTGCAATTGGTCCTGGTTCCAGCTTCCCTTTAGACTTTGAGATCTGCTAAAAGTTTATGAGAGAAATAAACAGTGGGTAGCATTTTTTCCTTATAGCTTGGCTTGGAAATTTCCAGAGGATGTTGCTTGGTAGAAGTAGTGGTGGTACTGGCAGCAGCAGTGGTGGTACTCGTAGTAATAGCAGTAAAAAGAGCAGCAGCAACGAACACTCACTGTTTTATAAAATGAGCACACGTGATTCTTATATCAAATCTGAGCTATAGCTATTTATAATGATGTTCTCCTACAAATGAAGAAGCTAAGGCTCAACAAGAGGGTAAATGACTTATCTGAAATTACCCACCCTCACTAAAGGGCAGAGCCAGAATTCAAGTTCAGACGCTGGGACCCCAATACCTAAGGTCGTCCCATGATACTGTCCAATAACAGGAGCCCTAAGATGAAAAATCATTATCTCAGTCTCTGATTAAACATACACTCTATTTTAAAGAAGGAATGTGACTCTTGTTTCGTTAATATTCTGTTTATAAAATTACCACTCAATAAATGACACCATGGTATCTAGCATTCTCTTTGTAGTATTAGAAAACTCTGGCACAGAAGTTATCGTTAGTCCCCTAAAACCCTCACATGAATTACCATTTTCCATTCACCTTCAGCTAGATTCAGATTTATCTAGCAAACATTTACTAAATACCACCAGCGCACAAAGCAATACATTAAGTGGCACCTTACACACATTCTTATTTAATGCTATTAGCAGATGAGATAGGTTGCATTATTCCCATTTGCCAGAAAGGCAATGAAGGAAAAAGATATTCATTCATCCATTCCTTTATTGATTCAGTAATTTACTTACTCAGCCAATATTTATTATCTGTTATGTACCTGGTACTATTTTTCTAGGCACTGGAGATGCAGAAATGAAAAAACAGACCAAGACGCTGCTAGACCAAGGTTTAAGTCAAGAGAGATACACAATAAAAAAATAAACAAAAAGATATCAGATCATGATAAGTGCTATGAAGAAAAATTAAATGACATAAGGGATACATACCTAGGTGGTAGTGAGGGTGATACCACCTTACAGGAAAGGCCTCTCTGATGATGATATTTAAGCAGAAACACAAAAGAAGTGAGGGAGTGGATCTCTAGGGGAAGAGCATTCTAGTCTGAAACACATTGTTGAAAACTGACTTTGTGCCAGCACTGAGCTAAGTGTCATAGATATAAAGATTAATAAGGCATTGTCTTGACCCACCAGGAGCTTTCTGTCTATTTGTGGAGACATATATAAATAAATTATTATAGTATGAGAGATGCATGTTGATGGCATTATGAGCAGGGCCAGAAAGAGGGTGAGACAAGTGAGGAACTTCATTTTAAATGAAGACAGTATCAGGTTAACTGATTTTTCCTTTTGCCTCAGGTTCTAATATGGCTCTTCACGGCACTGATCATGAGCACATACAGGAAGTGTTTCTTACCCAGTTACCTGGGGGCTGATGGTCCTGGAGCTGATAACATCCAAGCTGAGTTTTAATTGATAGGAGAGAGTCACGTTCAGTGCTATACCACAGACACAGAGCCAGAAAGTATAGAACAAGGATTCAGATACACATTTCTATGTTCAAGACCATGGCTATATCAGCTGATCAGAATTTCCTAAAGTGTGTTTGCTGGGTTTGCAGAGCAGTGGATCCACAGGATGTTAATAGGTATAACTGGAAAAAAATGGTTTTAGTGATCAAATCATTTTGGGAATATTCCACATATAAGAATTTAAATAGGTTTCTTTAATGCAGGACTTCTCAGAGCCTTCACGATCCTCCAAAATAGAAGGATAGTTTCCAGAAGAGATTTTTGGGTTTTTTACCATAGACTTAGCCCTCTCTCTTAAGCCAAAATAATTAAAGCAAGCAGTACCCAACACTGAGAACAGTATTTCTTCCTTCACAAAGACAACACAGGAGCAAAGTCTGCAACTGAACAACAACACAGCTGTGATTTACTGTGCATGTACTCTATATGCAAGCACTTTATACACACACATATATGTTATGCAATATATATATATATATATATACACACACACACATATACAGTTGATCCTTGAACAACACAAGTTTGAACTGCCTGGGTCCACTTATACAAAGATTTTTTTCACCAAATACGAATAACAGTACTATCTGATCTGAGGTTGGTTGAATCTGTGGGCACAGAATCACATATAAAGAGGGCAGACTGTCAAGTTATACGCAGATTTTCAATTGCCTGGAGGGTTGGCACCCCCTGCCTCCAAGGGTCAAGTCTATGTGGGTGTATATGTGCTTATGTTTATGTGTATAACTTCATCCTCATAACAACCCTGGCGATACTTGTTATGTCTATTTCGCAGCTGAGAAAAACTGAAGGGCTTAAAGAACCTGAGTAATTAACCCAAAGTCACACAGCCTGTAAGTGACAGACCCCAGATGATGATACCCAGACCTTGACTCCAGAGCCTGCGTTCTTAGCCACTAAACTATCCTGCCATCCTTAAGCCTAGGCAGTATTCAGATATTGCACAAAAGCTGGCTACGAGTATCTCTGGTCGACTCAGGGATCTGAATAATAAATCAGAACAGTATTAATTCCAAGTGATTTGGGAAATAAGCCTGTAGAATAAAATGAGCTCTGAATAGGCTTAACTCTGCAAAGTTGATTTTGATTTGGTTTGGTTGGTTGTTTTCTGAGCCTAGTGTATATCCAACTATCTTGTAGATTTTTAGTAACTATGAAAAAATACACCATTTCCTAGGGTTTTTTCACAGGCAATACTATTTTACTCCTATTTTCCCACTCAACACAGAATGTGTGCAACAATCCTCTATACATTCTGAACCCAAAATGACCAAGATTTGGGGCTACATCAGCCTTGCCTCGCAACCACTTGGCCAGGTTGGGGTCAGCCTCTCGGCAGTACTGCCGTGGTCTCCATACCTCAGCCGCGAACACTTGACCCGGTCAAATCTCTTCCACACGCACAGGGGCTGACCTGTGAGCTTGAACTCCATGAGCAAAAAGCATAAAAATACAAGATGAATATGGAAGAGAGACCCAGGTGGCAGATTCCACGTGTTATTTTTAGTCAGACCACCAAAATCTTTTCACCCTTATAAATAGAACGTATCTGGACTCAGCCTTATTCCTTTGGAGAAGCTGATTAAATAAGAAAGGAGTTTTGCCACTAATAGGCAATGCCCAACAAAAATGAGACTCTTGTGGCTCATCTCAAAAGGAAAAGCTACAAGAAAGCACTGAATTTGCAAAGAAGTGAACCTCATAAATTGTGTACAAAAAGGTTTTGAAGATTCAGATAAAAAGCTCACTTCCAGCATGACCATCTGTTATTTCCCCCTAAAAGAAGATAGCTAGTAGTTTATAAAGGCAATAAAACAGTTCCAGAGCTCAAAGGCAATAGCAGTGACTTGCAGTTACAAACCAGGGAACATACAGACTGATGGGCAGCTGAACATGCTTCTCTTACCCCTCACCGCCTAGCCAAACAGAAACAAAGATTTTTCAAGTAACTGACGTCTGATCCACTCTTTTTTTCTTCCTCAAAAAGGTTATAATTGGCCATTAAACCTGCCTTTCCCCTGTTCTTCCATGTCCACTGCTTGTTTAATTTTTTATCTGGCAATCTTTTCTGTACACATGTATCTTCTTTGACCCCTTCTTCATCACTATGCCCCAGTCCCTTTCAATTCTTATCTAGTTCTCTTAGAAGATCCTCTCCTCTCTAAGTGGTGAGCCAAGAATGGAATCGAACCCTGATTGGTCGGTAGGAAAAACTAATGATATACAGGCTTACCTCGCTTTATTGCACTTCGAAGATATTGTACTTTTTACAAACAAGGTTTGTAACAACCCTGCATCGAGCAAGGCTATCGACACCATTTTTCCAACAGCATTTGCTCACGTCCTGTCTCTGTGCCACATTCTGGTAATTCTCAAAATATTCCAAACATTTTCATTATTCTTATGGCTGTTACGGTGATTTGTGATCAGTGATCTTTGATGTTATAACTGCAAAAAAGATTACAACCTATTGAAGGTTCAGATGATGGTTAGCATTTCTTAGCAATAAAGTGTTTTTTAATTAAGGTATGTACATTGTTTTCTTAAGACATAATGTTACACTTAATAGACTATAGGATAGTGTAAACATAACTTTTAGATGGACTGGGAAACCAAAAAACTCTTGTGACTCACTTTATTACGATATTCCCTTTATTGCCACGGTCTGGAACTCAACCAGCAATATCTCCAAGGTCTGCCTATACCTGGATCACAAAGAAGAAGGTTTAAACAGAAACCAGTAACATCAACTCCTGAAGCCGAAATGCAAGTTCCCCTTAGCTTCTCTTCCACAGCCTCCTTTCAGCCCCTTCATGGAGCATTATGCCTAAGAGTTTGAGCAAAGACTCATGCTGCCTGGACTTGTAAACTTGGCTCTACACTTACTGCATGTCTAGCCTTGGATGAGTCATTAGACTTACAGATCCTCAATTTTCCCAGTGGTAAATTGTATATACTAATGTACCTTCTTCAGGGAGTTGTTAGGAGTAAATGAAATAATTCATTTAAAGTGCATAATACAATGCCTGACCCATTTTTAAGTCACCGATTAATGTTATTCGTCATTATGAGCAGCAGCATCTACATCCTTCTCTAATTAAACTGTTCTTATTGCACCTTACCATCCTGTTGCAGTAATTACTAAGACCACAACTGTATTTTTCCTATTGTTTAATTACAAATCTACACTGCAATTGCTTAGATTACACTGGAGCCTAAGCTTGACCAATGAAAAGTCAAAGGGGATGAAGCGAGGTGAAGACCCAGGCTACCTGGTGAGCCCCCGGTTCAGGGACTGACTGTCAGAATGGACCCATACCTGAGAGGTATATTTGATTTAACTGAACTTAGGAAACATTTATAGAACTGTCATCCTCATCTTTTACTTTACAATGATAAATATAACTGTGACAGGCCAATAATACTGGTGGCAGCATGGCCAGAGAAATCTCTCCCTGTAGGTAGACCTATTTAGGAAGCCAAATTTTAACCAGAAAGTTTTGGGTGGAAATGCAAATAAGACAGTGAGCTGATGTTAACTGCATCGCCTAAAATAACCTGATGCATCTGTCTTGCAAAGAGGCCAGTCCCTTCAGAGGTCATCAGCTAAATAAAGCTCCCTCCACCACGTGCAGTGCTTCCCTGGGTCCTGCCAGTGGATCTCCCAGGAGCCCTTTTCTCAGTTCTCCCAGGGCTGACAAAGAAATTTCTGACTTATGTCTTCCTTTTCTGGATAACATCTTAGAGGCCCAGATTCTATATTGATTTTTTAAAGATAACTTTGCATATCTCTGTTCTGATCAATTTTACACTAATTTTGCAGCTGGGGAACATTTTCTTTCCCTCACACACAAGTTCTTGGGATAAATCTCGATGGACTGACAACATTTAGTAGTTCCATTATATGAAAAACAGGCATGTGGGAAAGGGGTGCTGGTGAAAATCCAATAATGGATCACATGATTCTAAAGGAAAACTAACTTCAAGTTGCAAGTAAATGACTTTACAAATTTACTTGACACTTGCCCCCATCCCTCACCTCCAATCATAAGTAGCATCCTGCTAATTTCACCTTTAAGCAGAAGGATTTCTATTTCCAATACGCTTCTTTTCAATGATAATAAAGGTCACTGTAATTATTTTGGCATAAATGTGGCCCCAAAAGGGTAACACTTGTGCTATCCATGGTTGCACAGAGAAGTTGTAAAGAACATGAGAAAATCTTTAAAGGGTTAAGTGAAAAAAATCAAGATTAAAAATGTTATATTCAGGGCTTCCCTGGTGGCGCAGTGGTTGAGAGTCCGTCTGCCGATGCAGGGGACACGGGTTCGTGCCCCGGTCCGGGAAGATCCCACATGCCGCGGAGCGGTAGGCCTGTGAGCCATGGCCGCTGAGCCTGCGCGTCTGGAGCCTGTGCTCCGCAACGGGAGAGGCCACAACAGTGAGAGGCTCGCGAACCCAAAAAAAAAAAAAAAGTTATATTCAGAATATAGGCAGTATAGCATAGGATTAAGCTGTGCCCTGAAATTTAGTGCCTGAGACAGATGCGCTGCTCTGCAATGTCCTATACAGATATACAATGTATCATACATGTATATGTACCTTCTTGCCTCAGTTGGTTTATCTGTGTAGTGGGCAAACTGCCTATCTCACAGATTGCAATGAGGATTAACTGACTTAGTATAACAAAAATGTTTAGAACAGGGCCTGGCACATAATAGTCATTCAACAACTCTAAGCTCATTATTATCTCCACCATTATAAAAATATGAATACAAAACTAAGAGGGAATATATCCAATTATTATTAGTATCAATCTCCAGAAAGGAAGACATAGTTACTTGCTTTCTTCCTCTTTATAATGTCCTGTGTTTTCTCTAAATTTTATGTAATGACCATAGACTACTCAGATCACCAGAAAAGAAACATAATTCCGAAAAGGAAAAAACTGTCTCAGTTGGCAGCTTGCAAACTGAAATAATGTTTGTCCGAAAGCCCTTTTAATGCTGCCATTCGAGGGTTATAATGAATACTTCTCTATTGCTGCCATAACAAATTATCGTGAACTTAGTGGCTTAAAACAATAGAAATGTATTATCTTACAGCCCCACAGGTCTAAAGTATGACACAGGTCTCAGTGGGCTAAAATCAAGGTGTAGGGAGGGCTGCATCCTTTCGGGACGTAGACCATCCATCTAGAGTTGGACTGTCCGATATGGTAGGCATCAGCCTGACATAGCTATTCAAATTTACACTAATTAAAAGTAGTATTACAAACCCACTTCCTCCATAACTCCAGCCACATTTCAAGGGTTCAACAGCCACATGTGGCTAGTGGCTTCTTTCCTGGACAGCACAGTTATGAGGCATTTCCACCACCGCACAACAGGACAGTGTGGATCCAGAGGCAAGACTCATCCGGGCTTCCTGACTGGTATCCTGGTTGAGTCTTGTTGCCAGCATTATCTTTTCAAATACTGCCTCACATCAATTCCTTGTCTTAAAATTTTCTTGGGTCTCTTCTGCCTATAACAGATTTTGTTCCAATACATTAAAGCTATAAAATCCTTAATCCACACCAAACCTTATATATAAATCATAACATGTAGCTACTCTAGTTACAGCTCTGGTAGGGACATCGAGATGACCTCCCCACCCCCTGATTTGCCCCATCCCAGGCCTGTAATCCTCTGAGGATGGCCAGACATAAGGATGAGACAAAATTCCTTCACACGATATCAAAAACATTCTTCATCTAGTCTCAGCCTATTTTCTATTCCCTAGGACACCCCACCATTCACTTTCACTCTCTCTTAAGTTCATCCATGAAATCCCCTTTACTGCTATGACCTCCCCTCTGTTCAAAATGACTAAAGATGACAATTTAGGTGATAGAAACAAACTCTGACACTTCATGAAGTGGGCAGTCTCCATCCCCAAGGGGCCAGAGAATTGCAAAATGGGACAGGAGGCAGGAAGCTTTCACAGGATAAAGAATAAGGAACAAGGAAGTAAGTATAGAGCCCAGAGCTGGCTTGGTGTTTGGGGGTTGGCTGGCTGGATATACTGCGTTTCTGGTCAAGGAGAGCACTTACAGGGACGTGAAAGTTATCTAAGTTTCAGTTTGCTGAAGTAGCACTCAGGCAAGAGCAGCTCCATCTTGGGCCCAGAACACCTATTTTTTAACTACAAAACTCCTCCTCAACCTTCAACCTCCAATTCCCTCAACACCACTGAGGAAGGTTCCTGAGGGGAAAGAATCATCAGTGTCCCACAGGCCTTTATAATAGCCTGAGAGCAAACACATGAATGGGCTTTACAGGATGTTTCTGTGAACCCCAAAACTGTATGCACAACTGTGTGTGTATGTGCACTGGGAGGGTAGATGCTCCCGGCTGTCCTGCAACTACCAATTGCTCTGTGACTCTAAAAGTGTAAGAGCATTGCCAGAGAAGGTCAGGGTTCACAAAGAAGTCCTTTCAGCACTTTATGACCCCTCCTTTAACTTCAGCTTCCACATATACTTTATTTTAAAATTTCCTCCCACAAATATATGACAATACATTTATTCAGTCAGTCCTGCAGTCTCCTCTCCGGGTTAGAAGCACCTGTCCACTCTGCTTCATTCCTTTATTATCTAGACCACCAAGCACTCCAACATATGCTTTCAGAGACAGAAAAAAAGGTGAGGCAGTGCACACCCTCGAACTAGGAAAATGGTTCCATCTTTGTCAATTCAAACTGTGTACACTTTGGAGGAAATTATTAATAGAATCTACAGAGCTCTTATGTGTGCCAGCTGCAATACTATGTACTTTACACATAGTATCTTAATTAAGCCTCAAATCCCTTGAGAAGTAAGTATTATCCCAATTTTTACAGATGAGAAATCAGGTGTAAGTCACAGAGCTAGTAAACGGTACACTGGGATTTGAGCCCAGGCCACCAGGTAAGTGGGTACTGAGATCACCACATTCTTGTAGTGTTCCTAGTTCTACCTGAATAATCCCTGCCAAAGATCTCTCTCTTTTTTTTTTTTTTTGCGGTACGCGGGCCTCTCACTGCCGCCGCCTCTCCCGTTGCAGAGCACAGGCTCTGGACGCACGGGCCCAGCCGGTCTGCGGCCTGTGGGGTCCTCCCAGACCGGGGCACGAACCTGCGTCCCCTGCATCAGCAGCCGGACTCTCAACCACTGCACCACCAGGGAAGCCCCAAAGATCTCTCTTAAAGTTAGGTCTGTGACTGTCTAAACTTGGAGGCCCAACAGAAAACCATGAAGAAGATTTTAGCCTAAATATGAGAATCATTCCCTTCAAAAATGGAGGCAAAGGCTAGCATTAGATAGTGACTGTAGTTTGGATCAAAACATACCATGAATCCACAGATAACCCTGTCACTCACTGGCTCTGTAAGACTGGGCACGTTCCCTAACTCTCAGGGCACAGTCTCTTGATCTAAGGATCATAAAAATATCTGGTTCTTGGAGAATAAATTAAATAACTCAGGTAAAGTATTTAGTGTGCTTCTAAGCATTTAGTAATGACTAAATACATATTGGTAATTATTGTTATTAATTGCTGGAAAACAGGTCTGAGGTGGAAGAATGTTCTGATTTATTAAATTCGTCTCCCTAAGAGAGCCAAGATAGCTGAGCTGAGGCAGACAGACTACCTACTCCTTTGCTTCTGGGTAAGAAGGAAATAAGGCAGAGAGATAAGACCCCTGACTTGACAAGTAAGTGCTTTATGGGAGAGTGACCGATGAAAAGCTTCTTTTTCTCTGAACATAAGGAGTTGGTGGGCAGCAGGGAGATGGGACCATAAAACATCTGGGTCCCCACACAGATTGGGGCCACTGCAGCTGGCTTTACATCCAACAGAATGATGTCTTAGACCCAGCTCTGCTCCTCCAGCTCTCCCCAGGAATGGACACCCCAGAACCCAAGTGACTGAATGCTGGTCCATGCGGAAGCACGAAAATTGTGTCTGACATAACCACATCCGTCCCAGGAAATACTTCTTGACTCCTAAGAATCTTCTGTCCTGGGGCTAGGAATGGGAAAGTACAATGGCTGAGTGACAAATGAATTTCTATTCTTTTCTTTGGGAACATAAAACCAATAAATGCTCTTATAGTCTGGTTTTACATGTGTAGTATTAATGAGAATTTAATGCAGATGAACCATACAGGCTAACAGGAATGAAAGTGTGTGGTCATAACTAGTAAAACTAACCCACAAAAGACATTTTATAACGACTTTTGAGTTAAAAGAAGGCTATCCTAAAACTTTAAATGAGTTTTCCATACTTATATTCATGCTTGGCATCCGAAAGCAGTACTTGGCCATGGAACACATCTTCCATGTTGCCACCCTATCTCCCCAGCTTCTCCTTACTGTTCTGAAAACATCCTGAAATCATTCCTGACGCCTAGATTTAAGCCCGGGGTGTGTTCCATTCCCCACCTGCAATACTTTTGCTCCTCTTTACGTACTCACATCTATTCAACCTTCACATTTTATCCTAAGTCCCATCTTCTGTTTAAATGTTAAGACTTCCCCAACCCCTGTCATCTCCAGTCACCTTGCTCACGCTTGTATATATTCCACAAACACTGAACGTATTCTCTGTGGTAGGCACGGTGCTGGGTGCTGGAGATGTAACAGTGAACAAAACAGACAAGTAGTAAAGAAGGCACAGCAAAAAGGATATGAAAATGAAAAAGGTATTTCCATAGCGAAAGGCACTACCACAAGATGACTGTCTAGGAAGGACTATATCAGAATGAAAAGTGATCTCATCAAGCTTCCTGGGATCTGTGTGGTTTTCTGAAAAGAACCCAAGTTTGAGACTAGTAGTTACCACTATCTGTACCCTATGAAGTACAGGACAGAAATAAACCAGAAATACACACACACACACACACACACACACACACACACGAACTTGTGTGGGTACGCTGAGTTTATGCAAAGCCTATCTTGTCCCCTGTACATGCAAAGCCTGCTGTGCCATTAATGATATAGATGTCTGCCTTTCCTTCTTTATAAAATGAACAGGTCTTTTAAGGCTCTGGTGGCTGTGGCTCTTTCAATATATCGTACCAATGCTATCTTTCTTCAAGTACCATAAAGTAAATTTTGAAGTGCTTTATTCTGATGTCCCTTGAAAGATGTCCATTTGTTAAGTATCTCTCATGCAATTTTCAATCTAAAGTCCATCATTTGTAGCCAGAAGTGAGGACAGCACAGTTGGAAAGAGGTCTAAAGCTGTTATGTTAAACAAACAGCTAGTTACAAGTGCTGGTAAGGGAGAGCTTCTCCATTTGTCTTTTCATACATACGCTAGTTTGTCACCACAGCGTTCGTGTCCTTAATCTGATTAGCTACAGGGGTGTATAGAAATCCCTTAGCTACAAGAGCCACTTGCAAAATCCAAATACATCAAAACAATGATTAATAAAATATATCTATAAGCATGTTTATAGTCACAGGGGGTTAACAGGGAAATGAAACAGCAGCTACTGCAAAAGCTCTTTTCCCCCAGAATTCATAACAGAATCCATAATTTATTTACCTTGTCTGTCTTGCTCCCAGTGTGGCTGCAATCAATTGTATTCAATGTCAAGTTCTAGTGCAACAGTCTACTGTTCACTTCAAGCTCTACAAGCTAAAAAGTCTACAAATGCTTTTACGGAAACACCAGCATGGACATTTCACTGATCCAAATGAAATCTAATTGTTTCTAGAAAGTGATCTGAGGGCCTAACTCTCTGCCTAAAAGTATTTTTAAGGAGAAGTATATTAGTCAGGATAAGCTGGCTGCTGAAAGAACCCCCAAACTTCAAAGACTTAAGAGAAAAAACATTTATTTCACATTTATGCCCAGTCCAATGGGGATATCCCTGGTCTGGTAGCTCTCCTGGGTGGATCTGCTTTAAGTACAAACTCAGCAATTCAGTTTCCCTTCCAGCTTTTGTTGCTTGCACCTGTGACATAACCCTACACAATTTCCATGGGAGGATAAGACAAGGTGGACACGGCCTATCAGAAACTTGACCACCTCTTCCAAAGGAACACGCATCCCTTAGGCTCACATTCCATTAGCCAGAAACAGCCACATGCTCTCAGCTAGACACAAGAACCTTGGGAAATGCAGTCCCAGCTGAACGGCACTTCACAAGTCTACATCGCGAGGGGAGCACCAGGCGGGTGATCAGCTACCCATCTCTGGCCTGAAGAACCTATGGTAGACATATATTTTAAAAAACCACAAGATCTTCTACCAAATCTCAGCTCCTACGAATCCGACAGCAGATACCAACACATAGCTCCTTAGTGCTCACAGAGTAACAGCAAGAGGTACCAGTTTAAATATATGTGCTTAGGAGGACTACAAACCTAGATTCGAATCCTGATCCATCATTTAGTAGTCGTTCGATCTTGTGCAGATAACTTAACCCCTCTATGCCTCATCAGAACAACGGAGACAGCAGTAATAGTCTGTTCACAGGGCTGTAGTGAGGATTAAGTAATGAAATGTACATAAATAAAGACCGCCCAAATGAGAGCCAACACAGGCTCGGTATAGTAAGGAGTCACACACCATCACCTGCATTAGGCAGAGACTCAGACAGGAAGGCAGTGAGAGAGCTTTATAATCAAAAAAGGGGGGCTTCCCTGGTGGCGCAGTGGTTAAGAATACACCTGCCAATGCAGGGGACATGGGTTCGAGCCCTGGTCCAGGAAGATTCCACATGCCGCCGAGTAACTAAGCCCATGTGCCACAACAAGAGAAGCCACCACAATGAGAAGCCCGCTCACTGCAAGGAAGAGTAGCCCCCGCTCGCTGCAACTAGAGAAAGTCTGCGTGCAGCAGCGAAGACCCAACACAGCCAAAAATAAATGAATAAAATAAATTTATTTTAAAAAACTTAAAAGAAAGGGGTATGCTTTGACTGGAGATTGTTGGCATGGGGAGGCTGGAGGTGGGCTAACCAGAAGCAGAGCATCTTAACTGATCGGTTTGAAAAGTATATTTGATTTTCTCTGGTTGATCCTGACTTGGAAATGGGTAAAAAATAGGGGAACTGGCAGTCACTGACCAAGCCCTGACGTTAATGGGCCAAGTGCTGTGGAGGATGGGGGTCAGAGTTCTCTTATATGATCTGGCCCTCGTCCCTCTGTGTGTTCAGTCTTGCATGACCCGTTATATTCCAAAGTGGGTGGTGGGTGTATTCTCACACTGACAGAGATGCCCAGATGTACAATCCTCTGGAAAAACTTTAATCAGAATTCTTATGTTCTTAAACCCTGGGCATTAAGGGATGTGGAGTGGGAAAAATACAAGAAAACAGCTTTAAATTCTGTGCTGTTTGGCAAAGCCAGGTCTACCAGGGCACACTGTATAACGCAAACCTCTCTCCAGCCAGGTGAAGCCACTGCTACAGTGCAATAACGTGCTCCACGGTGCTGTGAATGAATGGGCTTTCCGGGATGCTGGAGAATGGACGGCAGAGAGACACAGCCCAGAAATCTGCACACTGACTGCTTTTTCCCCCAGGTGAGGATGGAACCCTCCGACGACCTGAGTTTGGTTCAGCAACCAGCAAGCTTAAAGTTTGCAAATATCCCCTTAAATGGAAGAATTATACACAGACATTTTTAGTGAATACGTAAATTCTTTCTAAATGGGGATGAAAGACACTATATAAAGTCTAGCCCAGCACAAAATTAAGCTTCTTGGATCCTGCAGGACCTGACTTTAAGCAGACAATGTTCCTGGTAGCTGCATGCCCCCCGCCCGCCAACCCATTAGAGACTCTGGGGACCAAGTGAAGCTGCAGGAAGATATCCTGTGTTTGCTTTTGCTCTAACTTACAGCAGGAGGGTGTGTGTGTGTGTGTGTGTGTGTGTGTGTGTGTGTGTGCGCGCGAACATACACGCAAGCACACTGGCACTGCAGGGGTTGGGTGGTTTTTATCACTGAAACAGAAATCATCTGAAATTATGCACGTGGCCTGTTCAGACCACAGGTGGTGCCCAGTCTCAGTCACAAATCTTAAGCACGACATGAGCACATTCAAAGAAAGTGATCAGGCCGGACAAGAGAGAGGCTTAAATGGATGTCACATGGGAATGAATAGTTGAAGAATGAAGGAAGGAAGGAAGTGGAGACGTTAAACCTGGAGGGAACCGAGTTCATGCTAACACCACATTCCAAAAATTGAAGGGGTCTTCCCTGGATTGGAAGGAGGAAAAGGAGTTGGTTACATTTTTGCCCTGAAGCAGATGTAAAGATGGTATTTTTGAAATGTTAATTGACTTCCTCAGTCCACCACCAAGAGTTTTCCTTTCCTTCTTAACCCTTCCTTCTCTGTACCCTTCTGAGCCAGGTGGCTGGTGCTCACTGCCTCACGGAAGGAAGGAACAGAGAGCGGAGAAAACCGGAGCCCTTTCTTGCATTTGTATTCCAAAAGCCTAAACAACAGCAAAACTCACATTAGAAAATAAAACCATGTCCTGGGCAGAAGTTGGAGACAGAGATTCGTGAATGCTGAGTTGGTGCAGTCCAGGATGACAGCCCCTCCCCTGGAGAGACCCTACAGGTAAGAACCAAGTCCACCTTTACAGATGGCACAAGTTCCCCTGGAACCAGGTGCACACACTGCCTATGCCTCAGGGTGCTGCCTGCTGCCCACTTTGGGGACCCCCAGCACCAGCACTGCAAGCATAGAGATGCCCAGTAGAAGAGCCCACCCATGCCCAGAGTCTCTGCTCAGCCTCGGAGACACAGCCCATGAGAAAACTCACTCCCACTACAGCCTTCCAGTGTCCTAGATGCTTTCAGCTCCAGAGATGAAAGGGTAGAGGCTGGAAAGGGAAGGTCAAACCATTAGACTCCGGCAGAGCTGAATGGGACCAACCCCACTTCCCCCTGAGCCAGGAGAGTGGGAAATGCTTTCTGATTACACACAGACTGAATGATCTCTTGGCATGGAGTTATGTAGAGGAAATTGCATTAAGGGTCTTTATTAACCAGGGTTCTCCAGAGAAACAGAATCAACAGAGTGTGAGTGTGTATAATGTAAAGGGTTATTATCAAGAATTGGCTCACACTATTATGGAGGCTGACAAATCCCAGTATCTGCAGGGTGAGTACAGTTTCACTCCAAAGGCCGGCAGTCTACCTATTGAAATATTAATGTCATCCAGGAGCACCCTCACAGATGCACCCAGAATAATGTTTGACAATGATCTGGGCACTATTCCCTATCACCAAGTCAAGCTGACACATAAAATTAACCAACACAAGGGTCTCAATGACATTTAAGGGCATTTTCAAAACTAGATTCTAAGGGTGTTTCATCAGGAGGGCATACAGGCATCCAGAACTTGAAAAAGAAGAAAAGGAAGTGGAGCAATTTGTTAAGGCTCACGTCTGTCTCCTCTCGCTTTCAGCTGACGTTTCTTTCTGGGAATATTTCAGTGGAGCCAGTCTATTGACCCTCAGTGGAGCATGCAGGTATAGTGTAAGTGCTTAGCACGTTATTTGTCGTTAAAATCTCCTCATTCAGCCAGCAGAAAACAAGCTTTTTAGAGACATGAATGGCAAAAATTTCCAAGGCTATAAAAATGGATCTTCTTCCATATTTTCTGATAAGCCAATAAGTGTTTGCCCCAGTCAAGTCAATACAACGTCGCGATTAAAATGTGTTCTAGAACACAAAGGCCCAGATTCAAACCCAGACTCTGCCAAGACATACACAATGACCTTCAGCAAATTACATTCTTTGAACCACATCCACAAATGGGAGGATAACAACACTGCTTCCCCTCACTAAAACAGAGGATGCCAGTAAATAACTTAGCACAGCATTTGCCACACACCAAACGCTTAATAAGCATTAGAAGTGATTACTGTAACTTAGATGGAGTTCTTTAAAATGTGCTGCCAGCATAGCCCTGAAGTCTTTCTTTAAAGAAAACCCTTAGGCCACTCATCGTTTCTCTTCCTCCTTCCTTCCACGACTAGGGCAAACACAACTGAACCACCACTAATTCTGGAGGTGAGCAGAAAGACTGCTGGACAGAATACTGGTTGATGATTGCCTTGGAAACCCAGGAACCCCATTCAAAGGCAGGCCTCTGACTTGAATGCCAGAAAGTTGGAAACCCGAAAACAAAGATAAATAATCCGATTTCCTCCTTCAAATTAAAGTTTTGTGCACGTGCATGTGCACCAGAAAATACTGACTTAATCAGAGGCATCCGATTAAGATTAGAAAAAGTAAAACACAGCGTCAGAACAGAGGCAGGCACAGTAATCAAGTGGTTATTTCTAAAAGTCCAACCTCATGACAATGCTCGATATTGCGGATGTGTGGATATGAGCAACTCCAGAAAGAAAGATAATTGCACCATTTCACAGTAATGTAAATTTCCTCTCCCTTACTATGTCACTTTATCTCCAGCTGTGAGTCCAGAATTTTCCAGAGAGAAGAGACTCAAGAGAGATTTTGCCTTGACTATTTCTAAAGACAGACCTCCTGATAAATTTCTATATGCAAATGCTGAGTCACAGAAAGAAAAAGGAGGGCCAGCTACAGTCTGCTAAAATTTCATTCTTTTAAACTACTCTGATTTCAAGCAATGGTTTCAAGAGTCAAAACTTTGAGAGGATTCTTTGCAACTAATTTCCTTAGAAAAGTTTCATGGATATAAGAAGTCAAGGGAGATGCTGTATTTGTGAAATGTCATTATTTGACACAGAAATAACACCTTTTGTGCCCAGGGAGTTCAAAAGAGCTTAGTCTATATCTACAGAAAAATTTTACCTAATTAAAAAAAAAAAACACACATCATCTCTAGGTAAGAAATAATGTCAGAATGGGATTGTGTCATTAGTCATCAGGAAAATGTAAATTAAAACCTGTGATTCCACTACATACACACATTAGAATGAATAAAGTTAAAAAAACTGACCATACAATGGGCCAAGAAGTGGAGGCACTGGAACTCCCAGGCACTGCTAGTGGGAATGTAAAATGTACAACCACTTTGGAAAACAATTTGTCAATTTCTGACAAAGTTAAACAATACCTGCTATTTGACCCAGGGATTCCACTCCTAGGTATTTACTAAAGAGAAGCCAAAACATATGTTCACACACAGACATGGGCATGAATGTTCACTGCAGCTTTATCTGTAACTGCAAAAAACAAGAAACGACCCAAACATCCATCAACAAGTGAATGGATAAACAAATTATAGAGTATATCCATACAATTGGAATGCTACTCAGCCACATAAAAGAATACATTATTGATATATGCAACATGGGTGAATCTCAAAATCATTACACTGTGTGAAAAAACATATTAAAAAAAGAGTACATACTATATTCTCCTATTTACATAAAATTCTAGAAAATGCAAATCACTGTCTATAGTGGCAGAAAGCAGATTAGAAAGGTTGCCTGAGGAGGGAGGGAAGGGAGAGCGCTGGGCACCATTACAAATGGGCACTAGAAAACTTTTAGGGGCAATGGAAATGTTTGTTTTCTCGATGTGGTGAAGGTTTCACGGGTGTATACATATGTCAAATCTAAACTGTACACTTTAAATACATGCAGCTTATTCTTCAATTAAGTATAAAGACCAAAAAAAAATGAGAATGTGAATGTGAACTGTCACAGTGCCTAGCAGACAGTAGGTGCTCCAAAAATGTTGAAGAAATGACTTCTTATGGGCACAGTTTCTCTCCCCATACAGGAGCTATTGTTCTGTAAGTGTTATATGTGTTCCACATGTGTCTATATAGTTGTGTTCTGTATGTTCATAGTACGGTTTCTCTCTGATTTCTGTGCTTACTGTGTCATCATCTCCTCTATGACTGTCTATTCCTCTGTCCCCTATTTCTCTTCCTTACTTAGGTATTATGGGCTTCAGCTAACAGCATCTTCATTTCCCTCTGAGGAATTTCCTTCCCTGACTCTCATCGTGTATTGTGGGGTGAAGGAGGGCATGTGACTCACTCTTGGCCGGAAGAAGGAAGAGAATATCCTCCTGGTCGGAACGGGTGGTTCACCGATGAAGGTACAGCCTAACCAGGGCCAAGGAGAATATGGCCTAAGAGTCCTAGTTTCTTCACACTGTGAAGAAAGAGCTGCTTTCCCTTTTCTGCCTGACTTAGAGTGGTGAGAATGTAAGCATGAACTGAGGGCAGACATCTGGCCTCACCAAGGGAAAGCCTGCCTATGACGGTGCCAAACACAGAGGAGAGATGGAACAGTAATAGTGTGTGAATCCCTGAGTCCAGACGTGCCTGACCTTAGACGTATCTCTGTACTTTCAGCTTTGTGGCCAGTAAGTGTCACTTTTTATTAAGTTAATTTCATCTGGGTTTTTGGTCACATGCCATCTCCCCCCGCCCCCAAAAAAGACCCAGTGATATCCACGGGAAAGCATTCTTTAGTGCTTTGTCCATCAGGAAAACGTGGATGGGAATGTTTAAGTGCTAAGAGTATTTGCAACCACTAGTTGACGTCTATAATCATGAACGCTGATGTATGAACAGATGATCTGGCAAGCCAGAGGATGCTCACAGGTGTGGCTGCCTCTACTAAAGGTACCTGAAATTCATCTCAGACAAGATGAACATGAGAAGCAAAAGAACTCTTACTAGCTGTGTGACTTCAGCCAAGTTTCTTGACATAAGTCTCAGTTTCCTCATTTTAAAAGGAGGCTAATTAAGACAGTTATGTTAAACTATACACTTTTGTGTGTGGTACGATGCCTGGCACAGAGTAGGCCCTCAAGAAATATTAGCTGTTGTGTTACTAAGATGCTATCCATCTTCATCTATACTGCAAAGCCATAATGTTTCTCCCTTCTCTTCCTTAATCCAAATCCTGTGTGCTCTTCAAGTCTTACCACCTCCTCCAGGAAAATCTTCCTGATTACTTCAACACAAAATGTAGTGACTATTTTCTTATCTGAATTTCCAAGCCCTTTAGTCTGCACATTGTGTCTAATGCCCCATCATACTGTGTCATAAATTGAATTTCCAGTAGTGAGCTGGAGTCAGCTCACATCAGCTTGTGAGAGCTAACTGTTAAATTTTCAGGAATTTTGAGAGGTGGTTATTAAACAGCCATTATTAAAATTTACATTACATAAAATTATACTTAAATAAATTATATTAAAAGCAAAGGTAGCAAACACTCAAAATATAACACTTCCTAGCTATTTGTCTTATATTTTACTATGACAGATGCCCTTCAGGGTTTTTTTTGTCTGTTATATGTGTATGGAGGAAATAATATAAAATGGAGGGTTACCGTCCTCTCTTTCCGACGTCACATGCTGTGACATCATGTTGGCAACTTGCGATCAGTCATGACAGGAGAGTTTACACCACAAAAATCAGCAAATGCAAATCCAGGCTCTCTCTCCACTCCCAAACCACAGAGCCGTTGTTAAATGTTCACTGGCATACCACTGCTTTTAACTTCTTCACGTTTGTAAACTGCTCTAATGAGTTCATTAGCTCTTTGACAGTAGTGGTGTTTCACATTTCTCTTTGTCCTCTGTGTTGTTCAACATAGCACTGCATACACAGTAGGTGCTAAACATTTTGCCACGTGCTAGAAGCCTAGAAAGAGGCAATCGTTTCACAAAGAAGAGTTGGCTATGGCTACATCTATGTGACCTGATGCATTTAAAAATACTGCCCACACAAACACCTTGCAGGTCTATCCCTGCTTGAGTTGTAAACAATGGAGAAAATGCCAACTGTGAAAGTAGAGTAAAAATATTATAGCCTGACAGTCAGAGTGGATGCATACTGACACCAAGAGCTGAGATCACTCAAATTCATGTCATAGGGAATGGTCAAAAAAAAAAAAAAATCAGTATTGTTTCACTTAGAGAAAGGAAAAATTATAGATGCACAGAGAGCAGTAAAAAATGTCTTCAAATAGTTGAAAGGCTATCACAAAAGGAGAAGATTGGATATGTTCTGTATTACACTACACAGTCATACCAGAATCGACGTTTAGATGCTAGGATATAACTAAGCAGGACCCTGTGGGGCTTCCTGGAACAGACCCCTTCCCCATACCCTCTGCTGTAGCTCCTCTCTGAAGTACCTAGATAATAGTATCTGATGCACATTTCCTGAGTTGTTTCACAGGTGCTAAAACACCCACCAAATGAAAGGAATTAACTACTTGATGACCATGAACCCCCCAGACCTACCGGCATCTAACGACTGACAATGTTAACCCCTATGACACCGTCCTGTTACCTCACCATCACCCAATCAGAGAACTGTGCACTAGCAGATCACATACCCTGGAATGCCCCTGTCTTACCTTGCCTTTAAAGATGCTTTGCTGAAACCCATCGGGAAGTTTGGGCTTTTTGAGTACTACCTGTCACAGACTCCTTGTATGGCGCCTTACAATAAACGCTGCACTTTCCTTCACCACAACCCGATGTCAGGAGATTGGCTTGACTGCACGGGCAAGCAGACCCAAGTCTGGTTCTATAATAAGGAGAGGCACATTTTGATATAATGAAGAAGAAGAGTCCTACAGAGATGACTGAAGATGGGCAGAATGAGAAGCAATGAATTCCTGCCTCAGTGTTACTTAAAACACGTACACTGGTCACAGAGCTTGGATGAATTAATGGGCCAGCAATGGTTCTCAACTGGGGCCACGACTGCCCCCTAGGGGTGTTTGGAAATTCACTGAGGCACTTAGTGAAGGGGGTGGGATGCAAGGCAAGGGATGTCTCCATACAACAAATAACTCTACTACCCGACATGCAAATCATGCTCCCACTGAGAAACAGCAGGCTAGACCAATCCTGGAGGGCATGTTTCAGTTAATGTTCAATAACCAATCATTTGGTTGAGCAAGTAAGTTTCAGGCACTCTAGGGTTAATTGCACAAGGTGAAGCTTTCTCTTGCAAGAGGCTTGAGACTAGCAGAGGGAGATAAGGAAATAAGTAACGAGTTTCAAGAGAGTCACACATGGCTAATCTAGAAATGTGAACAGGTGCTGAAAGAACAGAGTGCTCCTCTAACTACTGGAGTGTGGCTGGGTTATACAAAGAGGGGGAAAGGCCTCTCAGAGGTGGTAGTGCCTTCTAGTTGGGTTTTATAGAGTATGCACAGGAGTTCACACGTTGGATGAAGGAGTTTCAGGTGCAGAAAACAGTATGTGTAAAGGAACAGAAGTGTGAGGGAACCTGGCACTAGCATTCTAGGAAGGCAATTCATTAAAAATTTTTTTTGCAATAGTTACATATTGGGCACCTGCGTATTTTTTAAGCACCTCTAGTGTTTATAGTGCCGCTACAGAGGGTGCCGTAAGAACCTAAGTACAGCTTGAGTGAAGGCTGAGTATGAGTACTGTGGGGAAGAGAGACTGGGGCGTTTGGGAAATGTCCCTTCCAACCCTGAGAATCTTTAAACTTTCCGGATGCAAGAGGAGAGCTGTGACCAGGATCCCATATGATAAGCAGAGACCTAGACCGTCATCTAGTGTATTCTCCTCCTTCTGCCCATCCACTCTGCTCCAGCAACATGGCCTTTCTTTCTGCTGCTTGATCTGATGGCTAAGCTGGTTCCCACCTCAGGGTAACTGCACATGCTCTTCCCTTTGCCTGAAACACTCCTTCCTAGAGGAGTTGGTTCCTTCTCCATTTGAGATCTCCTCCTCAAAGGGGCCCTCCCTGTCCATCCAATATGAAACAGCATTATCTGTCTCCATCACTAGAATGTAGTTCTATGAGCGCAGGGCCTCTTCCATCTCATTACTTGTACATTGCAGAGCTAGTAGTCAGTAGGCTATTCATACATATCTGGACATCCCATCCCATAACAGATGATAGACAAACAGAAAATAGATCAGAGGAGAGCAACTAGGATAATTAGGACACCCTGAGCCACAGGATATGAAGGAGGAACTGGTGTGTGTGTGTCCTAGTAGCCTGGGATGAGACTAGAACTAACTCGGAAACCAGGTCTTTTGAGAGAAAATTATAGGACGTGGGATATTTAGCCCAGTGCAAAGTACTCTCAAATGGTGCATACTCTTTTCAAATATCAGGAGGGCATCACATGGAAGAAGAACTGGAATTCCTCTGAACTGATCCCCAAGGGGAAAGACCACGGGGTAGAAGCCACATGAGAGAAAGGGATATGTCACCTCTACACAAGAAAGGGCACTAACAGGCAAAGTGGCAGGCAAAGTTCAGAAGGTTCCGACTTCCATCAGTGGAGCTGTTTAGCAGAAGCTAGCCAGCCAACCAACCCAACAGAGACAAAAAGCTCAAGCCTCAGGCAGGAGAGCAGACCAAAAAGCTCACATGTGTATGTCACTTACTGCATGCCAGCAGCACTACTGGAGGTACACCAAAAATAACTCATTTAACCCTTACAACAATCCGCAGGGACAGGTGCCGTTATCATTTTACAGTAGAACAAACTGAGATGCGGAAGTCTGATAACTTGACCAAGATCACCTTTCTCGTAAGTGGCACTTACAAAACAAACAAACAAAAAAAAACAGACCTTTAATGTCTCCAGTAATTCTTTTTATGCCCTCTATTAACTAGAGGTGAGGTGATATCCTATTTTTGTCATCTCCTGGGCAAAACATGACAGAAAGTCTAAGTATGACTGCCAGCCACCACGCGGTAAAGGCTGCAGGTGGTACCTAACACAGCACTTGCCCAGAACACCTGTGCTGAATGAGGGACACGCCCTATGTCATAGCCCATGTGTCTTTATTTTTTATTGTCCATCTCCTCCTATATTCCAGACCCATAAGGGAAGGGATTTCTTTTGTTGACTGCTGGATCCTCAGGTGTTAAATAGATATTTGTGGAAAACAGAAAAGAAAGGAAAGAAGGGAAGGAGGAAGAAAAGTATCTTCATGGGTCCTCTACTTCGGGCTTTGCACATTACGCTCTCTGTGGCCCCGTTCACTTGAACCTACCAAGAGGAAGAAAGCCCTGGGAGCCCAGATCTCAGACAAACTCAACATGTAGCCCTTGTGGTTTTGAAAAGAATCTGTCACCAACAGTTTGGTTTCTACATTAAAAGAAAAAACAAGCATCTTTCAAGCAAGGTAGCTGAAGCATGGATAAAAGTTGAGAGTACTTCTCTCAGTAACTGTCAAAATCCCACTCTGCTTAAATGTAATAAAACAGAGTCAATACTAAAATGAATAAAATGCTGTTTTTCCCCAGTCACTACCATCTAATAAAGGTGTTTTTATTCTATTTATGATATAAATTATATTACTTAGTACCCAAGGGAGCTATTTTGGCTGTAAGAGGTAATCTTTTTCTTATTTAATGACAGAGGGGGAAAAAAATCATGCATGACTAAAATAACTACAACACAGGCTATCCAGAAGACTACATCTTGTGAGGGGCTACAGACGTGCCAGTGCCTGTTCAAGTATTAAAATTAACATGCTTAAATTTCTTCATTTACTGTGTATTCAGTTTGCCTTCTCCCAGACCCGTAAGCCCGCACCATCTTCCTCATGAATATTTAATGTCTTTTCCTGGGAAGTCAACTCTGCAGCCACCCCTCCAGAAAAAGAACTGTAAACAAGGCTGAAGGGAAAAGTGAGACAGGGAGGTGAGGCGAGAGCAAATGCAAACGGACAGATGGCTAAGAAAAGCAGAGCACACCAGAGTCACCCTCCAAGGAGGAGAGAGAAACAACTGGAACCCAGAAGTGAGCAGATGCATTGTGGAGGCGTTTAAAGCTCTCATACCTTATCCAAATGGAGAAATGGGTTCTGTTTTGAGGCAAAGGGGAAGCTTATGAATACTTTACAGTCTGTGCATTAGAGTCTAGTCAGAGTGAATAGACTGCATCCTTTGCGTGAGTAAGCCACTCCCTGGTCAGTGGTTAGAAATTTTAAATGTCTTCCCTGAAGCAAACCTCCCAGGGGCGGTGGAGTCACCAATAAGGTGGTTTAGAGGCAGATCGGAGGAATAATGAGCGACTTCGTAAGCATCCATTAGGCCCATGAGTATACTTGGCCCCCGAACAGAGTTGAGCAGAAAACCATTAGTGCAGCCCCATTCTGAAGCTGTGTGAAGACAACTGTGGAAGGGCTTAAAGAGGAAACCCTCTTCTCGCCCAGACCATCATTATCTTCTACCTCAAGTTGGGATGGGATTCCTGGGAATTGATTTTGTCTAGAAAACAGGGGTCGGCACCATTTATTAAAATTCAAATTGTTGAATCAAAATTTCCAGAGAGAAGAACGTCCTTTTCTAATACCCAGGCCCCATTATTAAGTCCAGGCTACTATCAGAGCACGTTTTTCTTTCTAGTGAGTAAGAGAAGTGCTGGGCCTAAGTGCCAGACTCTGTAGAGTTCTGTAGGAAAGGCATATGCCTTCCCTTGAGATTGCTCAGGGCTAACGAAATTCCATGCCTAACTTATTTCATTAAAGTGGCATTTGGTTTCAGGTTATTTTATCGTTTAGGTTCCCCCAGAAGTAGATCTAGAGGGGGAGACCAGAATGTAACTGGGAAGTGATTCAGGGAAACATCAGTAAAAACATGAGGCAGGGAAAAGGAAGAAAGTTAATCAAGGGGTCATCATCAATTGGTTACCAGCATGGGCAACTGGAGCTCACCCCCACTGAGGAATTCTGAGAAGCAGCCTCATATTTCCCCCACCTGAGGAAGGAGGTGCTGGTGTTTTCAAACACCAACTGCCGTCACACCCGCTGCTGGGGGCGGAGGGAGGGCCTTACTTGCCAGGCACCTCCAGCCTGCACGGCTGCGGTGGGAGGGCAGAGAAAGCTCGGAGAAGAGAAGCCGGCGCTAACACTGAAAGTCAGGTGCAGTGTGCACGGAAATGGCACAGGCCGAGGGGACGTAGGAAGGGCAGCAGTTACAGCTGCTGCTACAAGAACAAGAGTCAGAAAGGAGACAAGTGCCAGCACCTGGAGGTGGACCACAGGGCGAGCTATGAGTGCTCAACATTCAGATACTGATATCTGT
Source organism: Orcinus orca (assembly GCF_937001465.1). Lineage (NCBI taxonomy): Eukaryota > Metazoa > Chordata > Mammalia > Artiodactyla > Delphinidae > Orcinus > Orcinus orca. The sequence continues at coordinate 48,835,902 of NC_064564.1, read as the reverse complement.
TGGTTTCAACCACAACCAGAATGGTCACTGGACTTCTATCCATTTCAGCAGCAGCAGTAGTACGGCTGAGTGCCCAGGATGCTTAAGTGTGGGACAAAACTGGATTGCTCTGCTTAATAAAAGGAGTGGAATTTGAAGACCCCTAAGAGAATCAGGGAAGGAAACAGAAGCCTAATTTACTGGGTATTGTGTAAGGTTGAGGAGGAGAAAAAAATCATTCTGCTCCCCACCCCAAGCACAGCAGCTGTGTAGAAAAGACTGGAGGAAAGAAATATGTAATGGGGGATCTGTAATACAGTTTTTCTTGTGTTTTAATGTGACATGAGGGCATGGCCATACATTAAACTCCCTCTCCTCCTATTCTTCAAAATCTTCAGTAGAAACTACATTATTTACCAATGCTTTGGTCTGAGCTGATTCTAGGTACGCTCAGAAAGTCACGGAGTTCTAATCTCTCTGGGGCACAGAATGACAAGGGGACAGCTGACATCAGGTTACATCACTGTTCAGAGCACTTTCTTATATATACCAAAGTCCTAAAACAAGTGACCTGCAAGCTAATTCAGTCTCAGATGTAGATTTCTGCTCCCACCCTACCCTCAACTTCCAGCTATTTTTAAAAATTGGTACCAACATTTTTCATGTAAGAGATTTGACATTAAATTTCCGACTTCTCATGGAACACAAAACAAAAGATGTTAGCATTCACTGGGATAATCACCAAGCAATAATTAGCCAACTAGTATGCATTATTTAGATTGTAACAATCCCTACCACTCTTGTTCCCCAAACATCACATTTGCACTGATTTTTCCTTTCCCAGCAAAAATGGGACTATCAAAAATGGAAAAAGGAAAACTACTGAAAGTACTTCATAATTCTAGGAAAAAAAGGAATGCGTGCTTCTCCATGGAAGTGAAGAACAATCCTTGTTTAAAACAAAAAGTGTGCATTAAACGTGAGGTTTCTAGAGTCCTTGAGGGTGACCTCTGTGCTCAGAAAAGATTAGTCTGATGGTGCTTTGGTTTTAAATATTAATGTTGGATTTATTCAAGTTACAAATTTAAAAGCCTAGTTTTTCCTTAAGCTTCTCATTTCAGCTTACAAATTTAATTCTATTTATAATCTAGTAAATTTTAGCAATTGCTTTTAAGAGGACCTAGAGGAACATTTAGCTTCATTTATAAACAGCTAATTAAAGCTCTTCAAACATTTAAAAATTCATTTATAAATTTAATGTATTTGATTTCCTTTAAGTATTTCCATTGTCTGACTTAAAACTTTCCTGAGTAATTAAATAAACCTCTTAAATCAAATAAACTTATAAACATAGTGAATCAAGTTCTTCTAAATATTCCAACACTGTAGATTAATTTAGTAATATTTCAACCTAAAACCACAAGTCTAAATCAATTACTCAATTATACATTTTAAATTGGAATTATGAAACTGATCTGTTACTCTACCAGATCAAATTCTCTTAAATATTATAAAAACTTTAAATAACAAACACACACAGATTCCTTTTTTAACACAAAAGCTCCTTGTGTTAAGTTTTGATTCTCTTAAATATTTCTATATTTAATTTAAAAACTTTCTGGCTAAAAAAAGATTACAACTTTTCCAGCTAATAAACACAACTATTGATTTTGACCAGGACACTCATTGGATTCTTGTTGGTAAAACTCATAGGACATCCTGAGTCCTATTTATACTCTACATGAGGGACTTCAAACTAAAGTTGGTGGTCACATACCTGGTTCCTAAGATTTTAGTCACATCATTTCTAAATTTTATATCAGATTAGAGCCTATAACTGCCACTCAGATGGTTATACCACTTTGACTGAATTACATGTTTCTTCGGATACTGATATCTCCTCTTTTAAGTCTGAAGACCTATGTCTTAACAGCAGAATACACATTCTTTTCCTGTATTTCCTACCTTTGCCCCAATACTCTTATGGACATTAAAATGATATCCAAATGGATTTTGGACATTCCAGACCCACTTCTGTCTATTTAGTCACGATGTCGAAGACAGTTGTACTGACAGTGCTATGTGGAAAGACGACGCAAGGCCCCCTACTCATCTGTTACTGGTAGGAATTCACTTTGGCCAACTATGAGCTACACCTACAAGACAGGAAATCCAAAGACTGTTAACAATGGACCTCAGGCAAGCCGTAAAACTGCCCAAGTTAAAATGGTGGGTAAAAGAGAGATGTATGATTTAATTATTCTTAATTTTTTTGGAGTCCCCAACCCTTTAGAGAATCTGATAAAAGTTTTAGACCCTCTGCACAGAAAAACACCCAAGCCCTTTAATTAATAATGTCCAAGACTTCACATTTCCCTTGACATTCATAAATGGACACCAAGTGAAAAAAAAACAAACAAAACAAAAAACCCTTGGACTAGATGGATCTTTAAAGTCCTTTCCCAACATGGTTCTGAAAACATAATCTATCAAAGTGACATATTACAGAGGAGAGGTCAGAAATTTGTTTCAGAGGATTGATTTTCAAAATGACTAATCTAGAGAGCTCACTGAGTCACAACAGAATAGAGTTCAATGGAGACTGGATGGAGTAATTTTCTTATAAAAGTTCATAGTCTGTTCTAATTTTCATTAAACATGTATGTCATAGGTAGGGTATAGTGAAAAAATTAACCTATAAGGTCAAAAAATTTTTTTATTATGCTCAGCATTCAGAAGCAGCAGTGAGGAAAATTTTTATGAGGTATCATCCAAGTAGGTGAAGGGCTTTTATGCAATGGAAGATAGTAAGTTTGGCTGCCGTCTTTCCTAAAATTTTAAGATACAGGAAGTTTTTGGTTGGTTGTGTTTTTGGTTGGTTGGTTTTTTTGAATGAGTTACTGAAGACAAAACAGAAACAACTTCTCTGGAAGTCACAACCTCCAATATTCCTCATCTGTCTGGGATAATTAAGGGTTACTGAATAGCATGAGGAAGAACTACATGTTTTGTGAATGAATGAATGAATGAATGACGCCTTAATAGTCCTTTCAAACCCGTAATTTGACATATATCTTGTAGTTTTCCATGAGCTTCAGCAGCTGTTTCATCTATACACACTATACCATAATAGTTACCAAATAGAAATAATTCTGCACCACATTATTGTACTTTTAGCGTCTACATTTTATCTAATAATGTCAATGCTGTTGAGTTAAAATTCCACATTGATAGCACAAGTTTAAAGAAAGATTTACAGCTACCTTAGGCTTTCTGTGTCCCCTTTGTGCTAAAAGCTCAAGGCAAACTTCTAACCTGGTTTTTACCTTCTGCAGTATTTTTAGAGGTGTGGTGTGGTTTTGAAACTATTTTATCTACAGAGCCCCCAGAGCTAGGACTACTGTGTTGAACACATTTAAGTCTTAGGTTTAAGCTGCCTGGCTTTTAGAGTAACACAGAAAACAAAGCTCTGATGCATGAGGCCGTCAACAAAAGCAACATGCTTTCTTTAAAGTTTCAGTTCAAGAAAGGTCTGCCATACAGAAAGGTCTTTGCTTTCTGAGACTTTTTCACTCAAAAGCTCTCATTTTACATCACGTTTTAAAAAAAAATCTTTATTGTCGTTGGTTGAGAGTGGAATCACCAAGGTGCCTACAAAACAATGGGGTTGTAGCGAAATGAAAGGCAGGAGGCTTGAACTCTGCAACCTTGGGCAAGTCCTTAAACCTCTATAACAGAAACAGTGAGAGTAAAACCTAGGACAGAGAGAGAGCAAGAGGAGATGGAGTAAATGTCTTCACCATTTGGACAGCTACCATAAGACTGGCTCTGGAAGGAGGGTTCATACCTCCTCTAAAAGCATTAGAGTTTGATTTTTCTTTTTGTAATGCGATTAAAGAGATGTCCATGAGACGGGCTAAACCCAAGGATTCAGAGTCTGAGGTGCTTTTGTCCCTTCCTGCAGAGACATTCCTCATCAGGGAAGAAGGTGGCAAATCTCCCTCCATCTTCTCCCTGCAGGAAAAGGGGCCTAGAGGTAAAAACAACTTCTATCAGCCTCCTCTGCACTGTTGAAGCCAAACCTGTCAATATTTCAGTAAACGTTTCCTTTTTACCCTCGCTTCCTCTAGGGCCAAGTCCTTTTTTCAGTGCTGCACATTTTTCATAGAACATTCCGATTAACAATTTGAAAAAACAATGCTTCATGTTTATGTTAAACATGTCGTATGTTAGAACCTAAAATCAGGATATGCAAACCCATAAAATGAAAGCAAAATGACAAGTGAAGATACACTGGAAAATGTATTTTAGTCCAATCATATATAAAATCCAGAAACAATGCTAACTCAGCAAAAAATGCATTTATTCATCTATCCACTCATCCAATTAGTATTCATTCACTCATTCATTTATTCAGTCATCATATACTAAGCTCCTATTATGTGATAGGCACTGAGTGTAAAAAGATGAAAGAAAAAGACACTCTTTCAAGGAGACACTGCCTGGAATCCGGCAGAGACAAAACACTGATCATAAGATTGTATGTTAGAAGATTACAGATGATGCTCTGGGAGCAATGGAAAGGCATACCTAGCTCAGATAGGGAGGGGGTGGGGGCTCTAAAGTCTTCTTGGTTAGTTTTAAAGGATAAGCAGGAATTACTTGGGTAAAAGGAAAACAGCATTTTAAAGTTAACAGTTTTTTTCATAGATAACAACAGAACACATTTCTAGTACACAAAACTTTTCCAAGTCTAATATAACCCTGTGAGATTCAGATCTGATCTGAGCACAGCCAATCAAATTCTCTCTCTGAAGATCACGGGAAGTTGGCATGATTTTTCCTAACACAGGCCCCAGTGATTCCTCTGATGGCCCAGCTGACATACAGGGCAAACTCTATGGCATCTCAAAGAAATTTGGCTAGGAAAAGACAGCAATTAAAATCCCATCTCTCTTGTGCAGCGTGCATGCACACAACCACACAGACACTAATAAGAGTCCCAGAATCCTAAAACTCCATCCTTGCAAAGGAACATTCACATCCCCTTCAACCAGTGAAGTAAATTAAAAAACAAGGGAAACTTTCTTTTAGAAATAATTGAAATACTTAACAAGGAAGATTAATTCTTGAGACTCTTTGCATATTGCAAGTAAGCCAGAGGAGCTGTACTTTGTCTTTCCTACTTGAAGTCACTTTTGTTTTCAGCTCACTGTACTTTTATTAATATTAATTAGAACATACTTCCTGCCAGAGTTTAGCATTTCCAGATTATTTCTGTAGGTACTGATTTAATGGCACTGACATTAAGCTTTCTATCCACTGGGTCACATAAAAGTCAACTAAAATGGGCTGCATTAGGAGAAGAGTGTTGAAAATCAAAAGGAGTGGGAGGGCAGAAGAAAGACTGTCAATGTGCTTAGCCCGCTTCACACACTGGGTAGCAGGTGCTGACTCCAGTTATTAGCACAGCTTGTTCAAGGCCTACTGAGAGTTTCCACTGAGCCTCATCCTGATGGGAAAAAGCTCAGGAAGGAGGAGAAGGCTACAGTCTATCTTCTCTAATCCCACAGGCTTTGAATCGGATATTCCTATCTCAGTGGAAGAGAGAAACAAGCCAGTCTCCAAATCAGTTCTTTGAGACTTTCCCAAGGGCTTTGCCATCCTAGCGAAACTTAGGCATTTCTGCAGGAAGCACAGATGCACAGCTCTTTCAGGAGGAGAGCATAAAGGCATGAAGTGATGACCAAGAGTGTAGCCTTTCTAAGGTCACCTTGAATCAGTTAGTGCTTAAATTCTGCAGGAACCAGACAAGTAATTGAGGGAAGCAAGTATGGACGCTACTGTAAGAGAGTGGAGAGGACTGTGGCAAACTGGAGAGTTCGGGCTCTACTGAAAGGGCAGCCACTGTTCAACCTCAGCCCAACGTTTTGTCATAACAGCATGGAGGGCCGGGATGGACAAATCTTCTGATATTTCAAGAGAAGTAGAAATATAAATTTTAATGTGAACTTCCCCAACTTTGAAATGTTGGCAACAAACGTAAAACACATCCAGGTCAAACAAAATACACCTGGTGCCAGATGCAGCTGAGAGACCAATGGTTCGTACCATGTGATCAAAGTTTTAAGGCAAGGGTTTGGAGATCATCTCAGCAGCAGAAAGTACGACGAAGTAGAGGGCCCGCTAGAACTTAGGCACCTGAAATGCTACTCTAACCCAGAAGGGCCTGCAGAAGATTACCAGCTAGCCTTGGATATAAATGCCTTTTATGTTTCCTCTTCTTTTCTCAAAGCAAACTTAATATTGGGTTCAATATTTCCAAGGAAGAGAAATAAAAAGGGGCCTCGTTTTGATATTTTTTAAGGATTTCTGGGGCATGTGGCACTATCAAATCGTTTGCACTGAATATCTACACTCAGTCTTCTTTATTGAAATAAATTTGCTGGTTGAGTTTTCTCTGCTTCTCAAGATGACTTACTCTCAGAGATATTAGGGCTGAAGGATCTGAGTCTCCTGATTAGTTTTATAGACAGAATAAGGGTTTTTTAACCTGGCTTTCTTCAGCGTTTCAGGGACTGTATGTAAGAATAATTTCCACACACAAGGATACCACAGCTGAACTGTGTGGGGTCAAAAGTTGTTCAGGGCTAAAAATCATATTTAAGGGCTTCACAGCCACTGGGCCTGGCTCTGCGAAATGGGCAGTCAATGGGTGAGGGATGGAAAGTGCTTTATTCTGGACAGGCAGGGGTTGAGCCTTTCATTCTGAGAATCTGCAGCAATGCAGGGCACAGGCTTGAGAAGAGTGAAGTACTGTAGTCAAGTGGATTCATGTGTTCGTCCAGTAAAAATTTATTTAACGCCTACTGCAAAGCCAGGAATTGTTCTACGTGCTGGGGAACAGCAGCAAGTTAAACACAGTTTCTGCCACCACTGAAAAAACCATTCTCAACAAATAAATGTATACTGTAACGTCAGACAGTACCAAGTGCCACATGAGAGAAAGGACAGAAGAATAAATGAGTCATGACTGGATAACAGGCTGCTTCAGAAAGTTTTCTCTAAGATCACGGAGAGCATTTCCTGGTTATGGCAAGGACCAAGAAACGCTGTTGCAACCCAGCCTTCACATCCCCCCTCACCCTGGAGGGACAAAGCACAGTTTGAAACCCAGCTAAACTAGTTGAAACTCATGTTCTTAGGCAGAGTTAGACTCCCTGGGCTTCAGTTTCCTCACCTGTACAACGGGGATAATTGTACACCCATTGTACAATAATAATTGAAATAATCACCCGCCACAAAGGTTAAATGTGGTTTACACGTGACAATGACGTGACATGCTGTAAAGAGAGCTATGGACAGAGTTAGCACCGCATTAACTGAAATCATTTTCATCACTGTCCCTAGCACAGCGTCCGCCGCCTCCAAGCAATCCCTTAATTGAAATCAGCTCCTCTCCCTTTTTCATCTCCCTCAGATTCATGGCATGGAGTGGCTGGGAACATGCACGTCTGTGTTCCCAGCCGGCTCTTCTGTAGGAGGGTGTTATATTGGAGACATGCTGGAGTTGAGGGAGGCTAAAGAATTCTTTTTGAACCAAAGTAAAGAGCAAAGTTAGCTCTTTTCTCTTCTTTGTTTCCACACATAGAGTTAAAATTTACACACTAATGAAGAATTAGAAAGCAACTTTCAAAGGCACTTGTTGGACTGTACTATTTCCTACAGAGGATTTCTTTGTGGGCAAAACAAAAACTTCCTATTTCCGTTAAAGAAAAAATTAACAGAATAGAATTCTATTAAATAGAATCCTGTTAAACAGAATCCTTTGAAATGGTATTGCTCTAATGGGACTTGCCTTTGATTTATATGGGTTGATGACTGCCAAAAAGTTGAATGATACAATTTTCCAATGCAAAAATAATAACTTCAGTGAAATGGATAAAATGCTCCAAATATATGGGATGAATAAATTCTAACACTAGTTGAATACTGACTGCCAGGTTTTTACAAAGGTTGTTGAAAATGGTCCCTTTAGCAATGCAGGTGAAAGAAAAGTAGTGAAACTGATTTCAAATTAAATTTGCAAACTTAATCGAACAGCTGGCTTACTTATATTTGGCCAAATATGAATTTAATAGATTTTTCTCACTTACCATTGAAAAGAATGTGTGTTAGTCTCCTGAAAAACTGCCCCTAGGAAATCTATTTGAGAAATAATAAAAATAAACAACCATTATTATATAATTATATTATATATTTTATATATAAATATATAATATAAATATATAATATTTATAAATATATAATATAAATATATTATATATAAATATATAAATATATAAAATATATAATATAAATATATTATATATATATAAATATTATATATTAAATATATATAAATAAAATATATAATATAAATATATTATATATAAATATATAAATATAAATATATTATATAATATTTATATATATTATATAAATATATTATATAACAACCAGTTTATGAAGACCAATTAATTTGTAGATTGCTATACACCATTATATCTAGCATATTTGTAAATTTATTCCAAATCTTTCAAAGTAATTAAATGTATTAAATCAAAAGCTCCATAAAGCACAATATATTATAAGAATTAATGTTTATTTCTATACCTAACGTATCTGTGGAGAAACCATGCCAGTTAATTTTCATGGATTGTCACAGACAGAAAGAAACCAAGACTGCTCTATCTTTGACTGGAAACAATGAATCTGCACTGCCATTATCAGCTTGCACTACTCCACACAGAAATGACAGGTCAAATAACTAGGCCTAGCGCTAAATACATTTTTGCAAACCCTTGCTGAGTTCTTTGCAAACTTTTAGCAAATATAAGTTCATGTATATCTAATTATTATAAGTTCATGTATATCTAATCCTTTTGCCCACTGTATTTAATGATTCAACACTCCTCAGCTTGACTCCTGATACCCCTTACTTTCTTTTTTATCCACAATTGTCTTATTTCTTCTATGTCCATGTAAATATATGTATACATTATGCATAATATTTGTGGCCTATTTCCCCTCAAAAGACTATATGATCCACCACAATCCACAAAATTAAGTAGAAATCTTAATTTTGTTCAGTGACATGACCCAAGCACTTAAAATATATGAAGGTGGAAATTTTTTCTTGATAAGATAAATTCTTCCATTTAAAAAATGTGTATTCGTTTCTTAACCATGAGCCCATATTTGTGTTTGCCAGGTGCTATTAAAACAAGGATTAACTGCAGTTTATCTATCAAGAGGAAAAAAAAGAAGAGGTCACAAAACCACCATGTAGGAACAAGAGAACGGAGGCCGTGGCAATGCAGCTCACAGCCTCATAACCAGCGATAGATACTCTTATTTAGCAGCTCCCTAGGCCAACAACATAAAAATGCCAACGTACCAAAATACGTGTCCCCATACAAACATGGCCTAGGGCTCAGAAATCAAAAGCATGCCTTGAGACATTCGTGTAACAAGCAGGCTTCCTGCAGAAGACCACCCCTTCATGCCAGAGTAACCACTCAGCCACAGTCACAATTTCAGCTATATTGATGTTCACCTTGTTTTTCTCTTTCAAGGCAAAATGCGAAACACTTAAGTTGTGAATACTCTAAAGTACAAATACATTCTAAGGTATAACGTTCTCTTTCAAATGGCTAGCCGAGTGCCTTTTCTCTCTCATTTTTGAGCCAATCATCAAATCGTCCATAAAGAAATGTATGAAAGTCTCATATATTAAAAATTCAACCCTCGGGCTTCCCTGGTGGCGCAGTGGTTGAGAGTCCGCCTGCCGATGCAGGGGACACGGGTTTGTGCCCTGGTCCGGGAAGATCCCACGTGCCGCGGAGCGGCTGGGCCCGTGAGCCATGGCCGCTGGGCCTGCGCGTCCGGAGCCTGTGCTCCGCAACGGGAGAGGACACAACAGTGAGAGGCCCGCGTACCGCAAAAAAACAAAAAACAAACAAAAAAAATATTCAACCCTCTAATCCAAGCTCTATCATTTAACAGCTGTATGTCCTCGGGCATATCATTTAAACTCTTGGAGTCTCAGCTTCCTCATTTGTTAAACAGGGTCGATACCATGCAGAATTATCAAGGTTTAGGGGTACTAAATGCAAAGTTTTGAACATGATTTCTGACAAGCAGGACTGTGGCATAATATCTATTGAGGTGATCGTTTGAATTTTACTCACAACTCTAAGAAGCAAAATCCTAAGTAGTATTTTCCCTGTTACAAAAACATAGCTATACGTCTTTGTGATCTGAGTTCCGGGGCTTTATGTGAGGGCTGAAAGGGGCAGCAGGTGGCAAGGAAAGAGGGACGGGTTAGCTTTCCTTGGAGTGAGACAACAAATAGGGTGCCCAAGTGCATCTTCTAAATAAGACTATGTGGTACCTGGAAAGTGTAAAACAAATCCTGCAGCTTAGTGCCCTGACAAATGATTGCTGTGCCCATCTTGCCTTTAAAATGGGTCATGTTGACTTAAAAAATGAGTCAATGTCAACCGATACAGATAAGAACAAGGATACTTTCACAGAACGTCAGAACTGTGTAAGGTCTCAGGAACTCATGGGAAACCTTAGGAAGATCCCCATCCCAATAACTTGTGTTGGGCATCTCTCCACTTTGGCAAGAAAGGGCTTAGTCTCAGATCTAATTTGAATTTTGAGCAAGGAGGAAATGTAACATTCATGCATTCAATTAGAATAGATCAAATTCATATCCAGCACTTAAATGCGGGACCCATACTATATTAACTCTACGCAGGGATTTTCTTTTGAGGGTTAAGACAGTTAAGATCGTTTTATTAGAGTGATATCATGGCATCTGCAGCACTGCTGCATCACGCCTTCAAGCCCATAGTACATTCCAACATCCAATCTGCGTGACAAAGCACTGGGACAGGGTCACCAGCTTCCTCAACAGATGAGCGGCAACTCCCCTGCAAAGCAACTAACCATTCTAAATTCAGCTCATCGAACAAAGCTTTCTGCTTAAAATGAGCTTCAAAAGGTGAGTCACTCTTTAGCACAGTTAGCAAGTTATCTGTGGGTAAAAAGATAACTTCAATACTGAAAACGTGGGCTATGAAATGCCTCCTTTGATGCCATTCAAAACAAAAGGACATGAGTAACTACAGCCACAGACGTCAAAAGGCATTCCCCAGGGTGACTACACAAGCAGCAGCAGCATGGAAATGGAAAATCCTTAATTCAGAGCTTATTCATGTGCCAGCCATTGCCCTAAACATGTTGTAAGTATTATCTCATTTAGTCCTGACCATAACTCACTGATATTATTATCCCTATTTTTTCAGGTACAGAAATTCATATTTAAAGGAATCAAATAAACTGTTGAAGAAACAACTAGTTAAAAGGCAGAGCTGAGGCTCCAGGGCCCAAGTTCTTCACCCCAATGGCATTAATCCGGCATCCTAGTCAGAGGATCTCTGAGCTGCTGCTTCTCAGTTGAGCCTCTCAAATCCTGGTTATCAACCAGTCATTCTACCTTCTGCTCTTGTACCACTTCTACTGACACTGTAATTACCGTATCTTCCATCCTGGATCCTGGGAGGAAAACAGAAACCATACCAAGTATCTTACCAGAGTGACTTTGATATAAGGAATTAGTTAAATAGGTATTGTGGAATCGAAAAAGTAAACAGGAAACAGTGAGTTAATGAAGAAATAAAAACCAAAGGAAGCGGTTTCCCTGGTGGCGCAGTGGTTGAGAATCCGCCTGCCAATGCAGGGCACACGGGTTTGAGCCCTGGTCCGGGAAGATCCCACATGCCAAGGAGCAACTAAACCTGTACGCCACAACTACCATGCCTGCACTCTAGAGCCCGCGAGCCACAAGTACTGAGCCTGCGTGCCACAACTACTGAAGCCCACGCGCCTAGAGCCCGTGCTCCACAACAAAGAGGCCACCGCAATGAGAAGCCCACACACCGCAACGAAGAGTAGCCCCCGCTCACTGCAACTAGAGGAAGCCCGCGTGCAGCAACGAAGACTCAACGCAGCCAAAAATAAATAAAAATTAAAATAATTTAGACACCAAAGGAAGCAACCACCACCCTTAGGGAAGAAAGGGTAGAGCTCTAGAAGCTTAGAGAAGGGGCTCTGTGAGCTGGGTGTGGACTTCTGAGGAGTCGGGGCTGCCCAGCCAGTGCTGGCTGTGTCAAAACAACAAACAAACTGGAGGCTGAGCCAAAGGACCACTGCCAGGATGAAAAGCATAACAACAAACATACAGGAAGGAGCAACCCCTCCTCCCCTTTTCCAGCCTCCCAGTCTCCCTCCCTGTGGGCGGGATCAAAGTGGGAGCTGGCTTCAAGGACTGACTCCCAGTCCAAACCCCAAGTCGAGTATAGAGTGCGAGTTGGGAGTCGGAGACAAAGCTTAGGTACTAACCAGCACACATCCCATCGGGGTGCACTGGTAAATGGAATAGACAGAGCAGCCCCCAGGAGCCCACCACCAACGGTCCCGTCCCCTCACCTGATGATGAAGTGTGACCCATATTAATGCTGACTGAAAAGATACTTCCTATTTGATCGAATGGCTTCCTGAATGGAGGGAAATCAGCCTACGCGGATGCCCACAACGTGTAAATATTGTACCAAGAATGTTATCATATGCATCCTAACATTTAATCTTTACAAAATAGTCAGTTCTGCTAGAACTCAACACGGGCATTCTTAAAAATCACTATGCTATGCAAAATCGCACAATAAAAACCACAGGGTTCACGGGAAAATTGAGGCTAGGGATACAACACTCACAAAATTTTGTCAGTGACACAGAGAAACCTAATAAAAAGAGTAGCATAGTTTGATACATACTGAATGATTAAGAAATACATAAATAGTACAATAAGTATGTATGGAATTTTATGGAACTTCACCTTGAAAAAGGCCCAGAGTTTGTTTGTGGAAATGGGCAGCTCAGGAGTTACTGTGATGGAGGGAGGGTTACGTGAAACCAGAGGGACAGTTGTAATACCAGATTGGAATGGCTGTGGCTTACAACCCTTGCAGAGAACTGAGGCAGCTGGTAGATTTCTGAGGTGTGGATGTGTGATCTGTGTACTCCTATGTGACCTGGGTCAGCTGTGTTCACCTAATGTTTCTTGCAGACAAAATCTTGAATAAGCAAATATAAAATCCACGTTATGATCAAATTTTCCCCTTATTGAGCATATTAGAACAAATTAATGGTTTCAAAATAATTATAGCAGAACTGATTATATTCTGCAGGCCAGATAGTAGGAACTCCAATTTTACAGATGAGGAAACTGACTCAGAAAGATTAAACATTTTGCTGAAACTTATCTTAAAAAAAAAAAAAAAGCCGGTGACCCCTCTTGGGCCAACACTGTATTTTCTCATCTAAGGTTAAGCTACTTGACAGTATGAGGTACAGCAGTAGAACCTGAGGGCAACGACCCTTTCTAGGTGGTATAAGTGCCCCAGGATGGAATGAGCTCAATCTTCTTTAGGTCAAAGTTCAAGGCAGAGCTGCTGAGCAACAGAATTCATGTCTCTCCCACACTTTCTCATAAATGGACTTCTAGACCTGTGTCACAGTGATCCTCAAAAGATGTCTGATAATAGTTAACATCCCAACTTTCAAGGTCCAATTTACTGATGAAATAAAACGTAACATGACTTTCTAAATTTGTTCTTTATAATGTGCCACAGTGATCTTTCTAAAATGCAGAAGTCAATGTCATTCCCAAGCTTGATACCCTTCAATGGTTCCCCAATACCCAAAAGATAAGGTATACAATCCTTACATGGGGTGGGGTCCTCCTGCATAGGGCACCTGCTTCATCTCTAGCTAAGTCCTCACGTAAAACCCATGCTGAACTGTGTGCTTTTCCACACACACCAGGTCATTTCCGAGCTACATAAATTGGCAACGCTGATCCCTCAGTCGAATGCCCATGTCCTCTATGCCCGACTTCCGAACACCAACCCACCGTTGCTCACAAGCTCCTCTGACAGGATCCCCTCCCCTACATCTTTAGGCAGAAAGAACCACTTCTTTTGTTGGGTCCCCATCGTGCCCTACACTAGCTCCTATCACAGTACTTTGCCAGGCATATTTGTGTAAAGGCTGACTTTATTTTTAATTGCAAGCTATCTGAGGGTACTGACCATGTCTGAAAAGTCTCTGCATCCTTAGCACCTAGCTCACTGCCTGGTACATAACTGTGTCATCAATGTTTAAGGACTAAATGAATAAATAAACGGCTATAATGTTATCACGACAAGAAAAAAGTGCCGTCAGGATGACCCATCTGTACCTTTTTCTTTCTTCCATCTGAAATGTGGAAAAGACCCTCAGCTCCACTAAACAAGTTTCTGTGTAGGGTAAAACCTACTGAATTGATAAAGGTAGGTATTGTAGGCTGAATGTCTGCATGTCTCCCAAATTCATTTGTGAAGCCCTAACCCCCAGTGTGATGGTATCTGGAAGTGAGGCCTTTGGGAGGTGACTAGGTTTAGATGAGGTCACGAGGGTGGGGCGTCATGATGGGATGAGTGCTCTTACAAGAGGAAGACAGAGAGAGCTCTTTCTCCATGCACATGTACCAAGGAAAGGCCATGTGAGCTGACATTGAGAACGTGGCCATCTACAAGCCAGGGATTGGGTCCTTACTAGGAACCAAATCAGTCAGCACCTCCATCTTGGACTTCTTGCCTCCAGAACTGAGAGGAATTAATTTCTGTTGTTTAAGCCATCCCGTCTGTGCTGTTTTGTTACAGCAGTCCAAGCAGACTAAGAGTGATTACTAGATGTATCACATGATTTTGCCAAGATGAAGATGGCCTGGGTATACCATCTTACATCAAGGTGTAAGATTCTTGAGGACAGGAAACTCACAGATGCTTAACATGAAAGGCATATTCGATTAAATACGGATAGCACCGAGGAAGGTAAACTTAAACCATAGGAAATGTTCACCCAGGTTGAATTATTAAATGAAGTATCTGCATAAGAAGCTATGGAGGAAGAATCTAATTTTGACTACTGCAGATAATAAACACTTCTTTACAGAATCTGAGGATTGTGAGAAAACTCCTCCCCTGTGGTGTGAGGTTAACAAACTGTTTAAGTGCAAGCAGCCAGTCACCCAGTCCTACACTGAGGCCAACTTAAATCAAAATACCATAAAAAGTTTGCAGACACCAGATCGATGATGGTATAATGAACATGGATCACGCAATGGCTTGCCCGGAGTTCTGCTGGATCTGTATTCCTCAAGAGATCTCCTGTACTCAAGGGTGGCTCACTCTCCCTGGGTGGCAGTGGAACAAATATAAATCATGTGATGGTAAATCCAGTCCCAAGGTACGCTAGGCACGGTCTTCTTGAAAATGCATATTCTGAAAAAGATATCCAAAAAAAGCCTAGATTTTTCCCTCTGTTTGGGTTGCACATGAAGGAAAGGTAAGTCCTGAGCTTCGTCTTCTGACAGCTCAGTATCTAAGATGGATACAGGCAAATGTGCCCTCATTTAGGAAAGATGGCCAGGCTGAAGCACTGGGCCTGTTTTTCCAAGCGCCTAAGGAAGATTTCCACGGTACAGCTCACAGTTGCCTCAAACACCCTTCCTTGGTCTTTTTCCCACAAAGGTGCTGACCTGCCCCAAACCCTACTTCCTATACTGTCACGATCACCAGCCTAGTTAGATCCACTACTTCAAACTCTCAAATCCTTCTTCCCTTCTCCTTTAATCTCCTCTGTCACCAAAATCTCATCACTTCCTCCTTTAAAATATTAGGGACAGACAAAACATCTAAACCTTCACTTGACCGTGCTTTGGAACCTCAGCATAGATTACAAGTTGGCTAGCTCTTCTCCAGAATTCATGCACCCTCTCTGTGGTGTAGAGCTGGGAAGTGGCTGCCGACCCAGAGGTTCTATTTCTCAGCCCCACCACTTGCAGTACATGTGAAGCCGTGAATTAGTTCTAGAGCATGGAATGTGAGCAGAAGTGATATGCACCACTTCTAGGCCAGAACCATGGAAAACCCTCTCACAACGCCCCTTTACGCTTCTCCCTTCTCTGCTGGCACCAATCAAATTTGAGGTCTTAAGGGCTGGTGGAGCCACAGAATGGAAGAAGCTTGGGATCTCAATCACTACGTGAAGGAAAGTTACCCTCTGCCCAGCAACATCCCATTTAACAGATACATTAAGAAATGAACTTTATTGTACTAAGTCACTGAAATACTGCAGTTTCCTTTATTACAGCACAAAAACCGAGAAGACTAGAACCATGTAAGGTTCTATTTCAAGTCATCTTCCTATGCATGATTATGAGGGCTGTGGTACTGCCCTTGATTATATGACTCAAACCCATCAAGTATGCTATTGTTTTAAGAAAATAATTGTAATTATACTATATATCATATTGAAAAAGATCCAGCATTTACTGACCTCTTTCCATGTGCTAGGCAGGGATCCTACTATGTGTTTTATGCCATTGTACTCTTACAAATATCCGATAAGGGAGATATTGCTACTCTGGCTCATTTCATAAATAAGAATGCTTAGGCCCAGGGAAAGGAACAGGGACGAGCCTAGGTCATATAGCTAGAAAGCGGCACAGCCAGAACTCAAGCCCTACGCTGTCTTTCTCCAAAGCAGTCTTAACTGCTACCCGCCTTCTTTAAGAAAAACAACAAACGAGAGAAGAATGCCATATAATGGCTCTCGCTCCAGTTACCACATGAGACTCTGCATTTTACAACGTGAATGTAAATTTATTTTCTGCCACACAGAATAAGCAGGCTGGTACTTCAGTTAGCACCACCGCAGAGTTGTTTAAGTCTAGCTTCAGGGTTCCCCAGCCCGATCTCGGCAGCTGTGTAACGAAAGGACGTTTTCCTGCTGCTCATCTCCACTTTCCCAAGAACCATGTTCCGCCCTTCACCCCATGAGCGCTTCACCTGCCTCACATGGATGTTTCTGAAGTTACACTAGGACCATCTCTGACCATCTTTTAATTCAACCGCCAGTTTGAGAATCCAGATTTCAAGCTCTCTTTCCAAAACAGGAGACCCTCCCTAGAAGCTGGTCTAAAGTGAAAGGCACTAAATTCATCGTTTAATCATGCACTAATTTTCTTCCTGTCTTCAAGAAAATCCAGACGACAGGTAGCTGGCACCATGCCTTAAATTGGTTTTGAGAAATGAATCAGATCCCCAAATAAATCTACCATAACGAATTGGTTTTTTTTTAAATTAATGATCTTTACATAAACTGCCTTGTTTATGACTGACCGCTTTCCAAATTACAGGCTGATAGGACACTCATCAGTCACTGAGTCTCCCTAGACAGAGCAACTTACGTGACCGACGGTGACTGACAAAGCCTTTCCAGCAGATGACAAGGGGAGCCAATTTGTCAAACAGGATAACCAGGGATGCTGAGGTCATCGCCAGAAGCACTGGCCCCCTAACCCAGGAGAGATTCCGAACAGGTATTTTATGTGTCTTGGCACAAAATCTAACTTTCTGAGCTAAAATGAAGACAAAGACAAATGAGCCCCTTCCAAGAGTACTGATTATTTTTTTCCTATTGCTATGGTAACACTACTCCATTTTAGGAGAGGGAAAAGAGTGGGCCTTAAAAACTAAGCTATAAAACTTGTCAATGACGTATCAAAAAGAGTTTATCAAGAAATTTCTTTAATTATTTCACTGCTAGGAAATTATCCAAGAGAAATAGTCTGATAAATGTGCAAATATACATATAAGAGACTTATAAATAGTACTTTATTATACAGTGAAATTGGAAAAAGATCTGTGTCCAACAATTAAGTAAATTATGGTATATTTGTACAGAGGAATACCAGAGAGTCATTATGAGTTAGGACACAGATGTGTGTTTACTTGCATGAGTGCATGGCCATTGTGTACCTTGGAGTCAGTACCTAAGTGACAGGATAGTATAGACCATTTGACTCCATTATAAAAATTTCCCAGGGAAAAATATCTGAAGATATTTATATCAAGATTCTAACAACAGCAGTTATTTCTAGTGAGAGAAACTTGGGGTGACTGGAAATGTTTGCCATGTGCTTTTCTGTGTTGTCTATGACGATTTTCATTGTTTGTGTCATTCAAAATAGGGATAAATGTAACCATAGCTGACCATTATTTATTCATATATATTTGCTGCCCCAATGCAGCTCTTTCCTGATGACTCTTCTTGTGAGAGGAATATAATTCTTGTCCCCATAGACATCTGGCTTAACTACGTGATCTGCTTCGGCTAATACAAGAAAGATAAAACATCGAAGGGACATGTGTGACTCCAAGCAGAAACTCTGAGAGCTATCATGTACTTTAATTTAGTTTCCTTCCACCCTGAGACAGGATTGTTCTAGATAGGGCTGCTGCTTCTGCCTGATCACAAAATAGAGAAGATGTGAGGCAGACTCGAGTTGACTTACAATAGTCATAATAGGAGTGAGAAGAAGTAAGTCTTCAGTTGTCATAAGCCACTGAGATTTTGGAGCTATTTGTTGCCAGAGCATAATAAACTCTAAGCTGACTGATGTATGAATTTTTACTACCACTCAAACAAGACCAAACTGAGATTTAAATATAAGAGCCTCTCAGTTACCTATCTCTGATTAGTTCTAGAGTTTCACGTTTAGTACAAACCTCCCTGTTAACAGTATTTTAAAACTGTTATTTGTGGCAGAGTTGACTGCACCCAGCCTTCCATTTTTTCCTTTCTGCCTCCCCACTGCCTCTTGAGTCACGTTGATTATTTCTGTCTTTCATGACCGTTTCTTTTAGTCCCCGCTATTCTGCCTCTGGTCCAAGCCTTGCTCATTTCATGCCCACATATGGTGGCCAAGGTCAGTGACACTATCCTTCAATCCTCTTTATAATAACACTGTTGTGAGGTTCATCTTCCTTAAACACTGCTTTGTGAGTTACCACCACTAGTTCAAGGCTCCCTGAGCCTTTAGTCTTGAATTCAGGCCACCACTTAATTCTTCAAACTCATTACCCTCCTCACTACAAACCCTCATCAACAATCAAACTAGCTCATTCATTATTTCCTGTGTACACCTCACGCATTCCCAGAATCAGGGCCTCTCTGCCCAGGGTTACAGTGATGATGTTAGTAGCCTGAACCCTCTGAAGAAAAATTATCCTGGTGGGTGGAATTTCATGGGTGACTCTGATATACCAAAATACAGGTAGCACACCCTTGAGGAAACAGGTAACAAAGTGGACAGGGTGACAAGGCATGGTGATAACCTCCAAATATGACCACCGGCAACTCCTCCCGTCCCCAAACACACGAGACCTATTTCCTTTCTCTTAGAATCTGGGCTGTTTTTGTGACTTGCTTCGACCAATAAAATGCAGCGGAAGTGAAGTTCTGAGACTTCCAAGACCATGAGAGACCTGGCAGATTCCCCCTTCGCTGAGCCTAGCCACTGAGCTGTCAGGAAGTCCAGGAGAAACTCCTGAAGGATGAGAGCCATGTGGACACGGCCCTGGAGAGTGGGTGCCCATCTCGGATTTACCAGCTTCAGCCGAGTTCCCAGCTGAAAGCAACTACCTGAGCAGACCCAGCGGACAGCACATGGAGCAGAATAACTGCCCAGTTGAGCCCCATCAACCCAAAGACTTGTGGAAAAAAATGAACTGGAATTGTTTGTTTCACAGCAATAGATAACTAAGACAACAGGAATTCTCCTTATTTCTGCCCTGAATACAGTACCACTCCAGCCTCTCAGGGGACGAGGATTTATGGAGCCCAAGTCAGTGTTCGTGGCACAGTAGCAACACTAGGGTGCCCTCAGGTGACTAACAGGGAGTGAGTTTAAACTATGGATAAGGGCTGGGGGTGCACATGAAATGGGAGACAAAAAAGTATTGCTAACAGACTGACCTATTAGACATAACTAGATGAAAACCTAGAGGTGGTGGAAGATCCCTGCTGAAGCTGTGGGCAAGAGCCAGTACAATTTGAGTTATTTTTTCTGTGGTTCTATCTGGTCCCACAGGCCAGTAGTGACTGAGTCTATTCCTACTCCTCACACTCTCCTTGCTCTGGTTATTAGGAAAGAACATAAACCCAACATGAGCAGAAGCACAAACCTACTAACATCAGAGCAATTAGAGCTCAGGTGACAGAGACTGACAGCTGATCACCAAACTAATTTCTGCTTGTTCCCGGACACACGGTCAGACCCTATTCCCAGCCTCCCTTGTAGTTAAGCACGGCCACATGACTGAGTTCCAGACAACAGAATGGAGATGGAACTGATGACACCACTTCCCAGCCTGCCCAGTCGAAACCTCCATGTTCTCTCCCTTAACATGGCAACCTTGGAAGTCACATGTTGACAATGGTTGAGCCTCAATCTTTTCTCTTTAGGTCTTCAACTGACTGGATGAGGCCCACCCAGGTTATGGAGGGTAACCTGCTTTACTCAAAGTCTACTGATTTAAATACCTTCACAGCAACATCTAGACTGGTGTTTGGTCAAATGACTGGTACCACAGTCTAGCCAAGTTGACACTAAAATTAACCATTATGCCAGGTGATGCTGAAGTCCTGGGGTCCTCTCAGAGCCACTGCTGTACAGGACTGTGGTGAAGATAAGTGAGAAAACATAACATCATCTGGTGGCAAAGGGTATCCAATTACAATTACCTCTTCTCTTCCTTTACAGGCCTTTTAATTTTGAATTGACCAGGGAAATGAGGGTTTCGTTCTCCAAATACTTGAGGAGTGTGTTTGCGTAGAGAGGGTATGCGTAAAAGTATACATCTGTGGTTGCTTCCTAAATTCATACACACAGTTTCCAGATTAGCCACTTGCTTACATTACCTGAGCCCCTTCTTGATCCCATAAGTATAAAAATCAGAAGTTTAATTATGGTTCTGAGATAACCATTTTCATTTGACAGGCATGGACACTAAAACAAAGTTAGTGTGGTTTTCCATCCACCGCCCCCCTGCAGATTTCTCAAGCCTTCAAAGATCTAAATTTAGTAACCTGAATTTCAAAATTAAAGCTGGTGTTCTAACGGGGCACTTAATAATTACATGTTACATAAACACGATGAATAATTTTATATGTTGAAAAGTTGTAAAATGATGATATAAATGAAATGCTAATTATTCTCTTTTAAGAGAGTTGTTTCCTACCAGGATTAAATTCTTGCTTTTTTGACACATTTTAAAAATCTGCACTTCACAGCAGTTAGAAAATAGCAGAATTTAGTTCTGATTTAATCAGATGAGAACTAATTCAGCTTCAGGCCAAAATGACACTTGGTGGGAGAGGTTGGGAAGTTCTCACACTATATTTTTTTAAAACATACACATTTCTTTCACTCTTCCCTTGAACTTTCACTTTGCTTGGTACTATTCCTAGATTTTAATTCCTAACTCCCCAAAGGCTAGAGAAAAGCTATCTAATGTATTATAATTTAAGATATCTTTAGTTTAAAAAAACAAGGTTTTATAATACTAGAATCAAATAAGCCACTTTTTAAAAACTCTGATTTTGGCAAGGATGACAGCAACACTACTTACATAGAGATACAAATACACACACACACACACACACACATTTTTTTGACCAACCAAAATCATATCACACCAAAACATTTGGCTATCCCTTACCTAAATTCATTAACACTGTGTTTCACAAATAATGCTCCACATAGTTCTTTATAACACGCTGGAGGGAAACTCTAGGTTAAACAGGTTCCTTTATTCTAGAAGGTCTTTGGCTTTTTAAAATGTTAATATGCATCATGACTATTAAAACACACACGTGCATGCACGGTTTCCCAAACTTACTTGTTCCTGAACGACATTTGTTTCCCCCTCAGAGCATCTCTCAGGATTGGGGTTCTACTAAAACATGCTAGAAAAATGGCTTAAAGATGCATTCAGGAAGAACTTACCCTAACAACTGATGGACTTCCATTTAAGGATATGCTTGCAAAATCCGGATATCTCTGTACCAACTCAAACTCAGGGTCAGTAAGGCCAACTCTTAAAACTGTGGGAAGAAAGCAGAGTTTAAGCTGAACAACAGCAGTGTTTCTTCAGTTCTCCAGCATTTCAGAAAATCCTACCACCAATAATCATGGTGTTTCAACCCAGTGTGGACAAATGGTATAACAACTGCTAAACACTCTAGGGAAAGAACCAGTGTAACATGATAAAAGAAGCCGAAATATCAAGAGTCGTCATTTCTAGTTGTTAAATTACAGAGGCTTTTTTTCGTCTTCATGCTGTTCTGGGTTTTATAAATTTCCTAAAATGAGCTATCCTTTTCTAATCGCAAAATAAATGTTAGATATCATTTTAAAAGGTAGTCTAATGCAGTTGCTTCTCAGGGGAGCTTTTATAACAGAACTATTTACAATGTCATCATTTTCATCTGCACACCCAATAGACTATAGAAAACCTAGATCAGAAATTAAAACTAAAACATGAAAAATGAGCCAAAAGTGCTAAATTTGCCTTTGTTTTCTCTGGCAAGGTATAGGAGCTGCCCTTCATTAGAAAGGAAAACATTCACTTTCGCAAGAGATTCACAGCACACCACCGTAAAGATACGCTCTTGCCTACCTAGAATTCAGATTGTTTTTTTCTAAAAAAAAATTCAGCATTATAGTCGGTAAGTCAATTCCAGAACGGTCACTTCCAGAACAGCTTACATGCCTGTGGTAGGCTGAATAATGTACTTTCTCCCCCAAAAGATATCCACATCCTAATCTCCAGAGCCTGTGAATGTTGCTTATATGGCAAAAAAGGATTTTTCAAATGTGAATAATTTAAGGATCTTGAGATGGAAGATTATCCTGGATTATCTGGGTGGGCCCTAAACGCAGTCTCATGTATCCTCATAAGAGGGAGACAGATATGGCAAACAAAGGTGAGAAGTCCTGTGGCCACAGAGGCAGATGTGAGAGTGACGCAGCCACAAGCCAAGGAATGCCGGGAGCCACCAGAAGCTGGAAGAGGCAAGGAATGCTTCTGCCTTAGAGCTTCCAAGGAGGAGTACAGCTCTGCCAATGCCTTGATTTCAGCCCAATGGATCTGATTTAAGACTTCTGGCCTCCAGAATCGTGAGAACAAATTTCAGCTGCTTTAAGCCACCAAGTTTCTGGTCATTTGTTACAGCAGCCCTAGGAAACGAATGCAATGCCCCAGTCTAAAGTACACAAGTGGTCTCGATTTATACCAGGACACAGGAGATTCACTCTCCGGCTGACCAGCTGGTGCCTGAAGGCAATCCCCACCATGAGTGACTGTCCCTTGGCCTTGGTTCAGGAATGACCAGGACACTGGCTTGCAAGCTCTGGACATAGCACCTCTGAGTGGCACACTGTTAAAGTGAGTTAAACCTAGGAGATAGGAGCCCAGTCATGTGAAAGCTACCTGGGGTAATGTGAGTTTATCATTAAATACATTATCCCCTGACATTTTTAGCATCTGTTTAAAATCATCTCTCTGGCCAGGATATTATTAAAACATGCACCTGGCACAATTATACATAAACCTATAATCCCGATGTCAAGCAAAAAGCTCCACGAATCTAGAAACCAGAGAATATTTTATACAGGAAACAAATGAGAAAGAGACATTTCACTTACTTTAGTTATTGATTAAATTTTGAAAGAATAAAATATACACTGTGAAAAACATCAGCAACTGAAGAAAGAATTGCTGTTCTTATAAATGAAATTCATTCCACTTAAGAGCTCCATTATCTCCTAGTAGTACCAAAATTGAAAAGAGGTTATTGCTTTTAAGGGTTTAATTTAAATTTAGGCCCTTCAACAGTAAGTTCAATGATTTATCACACTGATTGAATTCTAATTCTCTTACTAGGTTGAATTCCAGAACGCCATTTCCTTCAAACACATACCACACTTACAGGAACTCCTTCATCCTCCAAAAAATAATGTAATTTATATGACACTTAATTGAATGAGACAGAGTTACTGCCACATAGTGATGAAAGTAGTGGTGCTGCGTACAAGGAGTATGATAAGGCATGGTATATTTTTTTCACACAGTCTTCTAGAAAATCTGGCTTTGCAAAATAATAAAGTATCGATAGCTCAATGTATCCTAAATTAGGAAAGAATGATATATAACTACTAGAATGCAGGGATAACTATCTACACAACTCACTTTTCTGCAAGAGGGACTTAACTCCCCCTTCCTACTACTCATGCCACACCACACTCTACGTAAAAGTGGCTGAGTATCTCCATGGAAAGTAATGGGAATTCAGATCTGAAGGTAGATCAATTCTAAATAAACATATGGCAAAGACTTGCTAGCTATTCACAAACCATATCCATCTTCCTCATGAAGTCTAGCTAGACTAGATTTCCCAGCCTCTAGGTAGTTAGGGTTGAATATAGGATTGAGTTCAGGTACAGTGATGTGCATCGCTTCAAGGCCTGGCCCACAGACCCCCAAGGAGATGACTCTCCACACTCCTTATCCTTCTGCACCAGCCTTTGGAGCCATGTGTTAAAGAAGGCTTGCACAGCCACAAAATCAAATGAACCTGGAGGAATAAACTATTGCCATTATTTCTTGAAGCAGCTACCATTAGCTTAATACAGTTGTTTTGCTTAATTTGTTAACTTCTATGTTGACTCAGTTAAAAATAATAATACGCTGGCTACTCCACACATGCCAGAAAATGAGGAAACACAGGACTTAACCCAGAAAACTTGCCAATCAAGGAAACAACACAAGTAGACAAAGATCCAAGGATGCATGTTCCTAAGTCCTATGAATGAAATACATGCAGAGTTCTGGAAGTTTCTGTGGAAATTGGAGAGTGGTGCTAGGGGAATATGGGCCATGATTCCCAAGTTGATTTCTGAAGCACAGGTATGACAGAAGCTTTTCCAATCACAGGAAAAACCATGTGAAAAAGTGGTAAGGGGCCAGATTGTGGGTCCTGTGGAGAATGGAATGGAGGAAAGTAGTAAAAGATGAGGCTTCACATACTGGCAGGGGAGTGATAACCACAGGCTTGGCACTCTTTGTGATACCCTCAAACACTAGTCCCACTGACTAAATGATGGTAATATCTTTGCTAAGGAGAGTGAACTCCATCCTCAAAGCAATGCAAAGTCACTGAAGGTTTTTATGGTGGGCACAGAGAGTTAAAACCATGATTTGGGGAAAAAACACCCACATATTAGGACAGGTTTGTTTTTTTTTTTCCTTTAGGAGACGGGATAGTTAAGGAAGGAAAAGAACCAACAATAGGGAGATAATGTTTACAAGCTACTGGAATTCTTACATCACAAGTCAAAGGTTCTGCATGTATGACTTTTAATCAACCTTCTAAAACTTACCCAGGATAATATTTCCCAAAATGCATATATTCAGTTGGGTAAATGACTCTTTCCTAAATCTAAAAGTTTTATCACTTTTTACATGCTCCCATTATACACTTATCACAGAGAATTTCCAAGAGAAGAGACAATAAATATGAAGTATCAATAACAGCTCATCTATCCAGAGCTCTGGCTGTCAAGCAATCAGGCTCATGAGAACCTTCCAAAAGTGAAAAGATCTCTGACAGGTAAAGAGAGCCATCACACTGGCTAGTGGCTAAAGACGTGGCACTATTCCCCATAGGAATGTCTTCTGGAATCTTACTTTGTTAAAACTGTATGGAAATAACTGTGTGGAAAAGGCAAGCATCTAATTTTTTTAAATTAATAGACTTTATTTTTTAAAGCAGTTTTAGGTTTACAGAAAAATTACATAGAAAGTGCGGAGAGTTCCCATATACCTCTTCTCCTACCCCACACATATCAGTTCCCCCATTATTAACACCTTGCATTAATGTGGTACATTTGCTAAAACTGATGAACCACTATGGATACATCATTAACTAAAGGTCCATAGTTTACATTCGGTTTTCTTTTTGTGTTGTACAGTTCTCTGGGTTTGACAAATGCACCATATCAGGTATCGACAAGTAGAGTATTAAACAGAACAGTTTCATTGCCCTAAAAATCTCCTTGTCCCCACTGATTCTTCCCTCCTTTCCTCTCTCTCCCTGAACCTCTGGCAACCACTGATCTTTTTACTCCAAAACTCCATAGTTTTGCCTTTTCCAGAACATCATAGAGTTGAAATCATAATGTAGCCTTTTCAGACTGGCTTCTTTCACTTACTAATATGCATTCAAGGTTCTTCCAAGTCTTTTCGTGGCTTGATAACTCTTCTGATCACTGAACAAATTTCCACTGTATGGATGTACCAGTTTGCTTACCCATTCACCTGCTAAAGGACATCCTGGTTGCTTTCCAAATTTGGGCAATTATGAATCAAGTTGCTATAAACATTCATGTACAGGTTTTTCTGTGGATATAAATTTTCAGCTCACCCGGTTAAATAACTAGGAGTGTGATTGCTGCACTATATGGTATGACTACACTGAGCTTTCTGAGAAGCTGCCGAACTGTCTTCCAAAGTGGCTGTACAATTTTGCATTCCCAGTGGCAGCCAGTGACAGTTTCTGTGGCTCCACATTCTCACCAGCATTTGCTGTTGTGGGTGTTTAGGATTTTAGCCATTCTAACTGGTGTATACCTCATTTTAGTTTGTAATTCCCTAATGACATATGATGTGGAACATCTTTTCCATGCTTATTTTCCTTCTGTATATCTTCTTTGCTGAAGTGTCTGCTCAGATATTTCACCCATTTTTTAATAGGGTTGTTTCCTTATTGTTGAGTTTTGAGAGTTTTTTGGTATCTTTTGGATACACAACCATTGTGATATATGTGATTTTGCAAAGATTTTCTGCCCGTCCATGGCTTGTCTTTTCATTCTCTCAGTGTCTTTTGTAGAGAAAAGTTTTTAATTTTAATGGAGTTCAACTTGTCAATTATTTCCTTTCATGGCTCATGCTTTTGGTGTTGTATCTAAAAACTCATCACTAAGCCCAAGGTCACCTAGATTTTCCACTAGGTTATCTTCTAGGACTTTTACATTTAGGTCTATGATCCATTTTCAGTGAATTTTTGTGAAAGGTGCAAGGTCTGTGTCTAGATTCATTTTTTTACACGTGGATGCCCAGCTGTTTCCATTTGTGGAAAAGACCTCCTTTCTCCACTGTGTGGCCTTTGCTCCTATGGTCAAAGATCAGTTAACTGTATTTGTGTGTGGATCTTCTTCTAGGCTTTCTATTCTGAGCCAATGATCTATTTGTTCTTTCACCAGTACTACACTGTCTTGATTACTTCAGGTTTACAGTAAGTCTTGAAGTCAGGTAATGATTTTTCAACTGTTAATTAAAAAGGAGAAACAAGACCCGCCATCCAAAGGTTCATGGGCAACTCATTACACATATGTAAACTGGAGAGAATAGAGCACCCAGAAGAAGGCCAGAAAGTTCAGTTAGCTTGGACCCCAGGGTGCGGACTATCAGGCAGAGCCCTCAGCTGAGGCACAGAACTCTGAACTGGGAAAACTCTGCACAACTTTAATGAAGGAAATCACCTTTGGGGACTTCCCTGGCTGTCCAGTGGTTAGGACTCTGCACTTCCACCACAGGGGCACAGGTTCAATCCCTGGTCTGGGAACTAAGATCCCGCATGCCTCGAGGCACGGCCGAAGGGAAAAAAAAAAGAAGGAAATCACCTTTGATTTCTGAATCCTTCATCAAATGAGCGCCAAAAATGCTCCTGTAGGAGTAGTCACGTAACATTAAACACGGCCCTTTCAAGAAGGAAGAAGTGAGCCCCTCGGCTTTGGCAGATACAGGGCTCTCAATAGTAATAATTTAGAGGTTTCAGGCTATCTGTACCCCGTAAAGAGAATAGTTTCTAGTTGAACCTCAGTTAGGCAGAAATCTTACCACCCAACAGAGCAGCATGCAACTCCTCCCATTACTGCAGGGAGGCTGAAAGCAGGGGCAGGAAATGAGAGGAGAACATAGGCAGAGCCACCACACCACAACACAGAGACAGCAGTGCCTAGACTACCAGAGATTGGTTGCATGTATTTTGTGGATGAAAGTGGACTCAAACCAACTGAAAAGATTTTGTACCTGAAGGAAGTTTTGATTTCATTATGAGATTGAGACGCCCCTGCAATGAAAGCAACTGATTCCAAAACAGACTCTTGGGGAGGAACAAGTACAGGGCAGGACAATGAGCAGGGCACAAAAGGGGTAACCAGACTGGCCCAAAGGGAGACTATCCTTAGTCATGGGATATGGGTCCCCGTTACCTACGACACCTTTTAATGTGTGCATCCCACCTTGAGCTATTATTGTAAGTAAAGTTTTATTGTCGTACCTCTTTGCTTATGTATTGCCCATGGCTGTTTTAGCACTGCAACAGCACTACAAAGGGCTGAGGAGCTGCAAGAGAGATCATACGGCTTGTAAAGTCTACAAACTATTTACTATTTGGCCCTTTACAGGGAAAAAGTTTACCGACCCCTGATCTAGAGTATAGATTTAGTCAACCGATAAGTCCATTTGTTGTCTTTGGGAAATCTCAGGTTTTAGAGAACAGTTCCACTAACTTTATTTTAAAAGGCACTATCTGACCACTAATGTCGACATTCCTGTACCCTCAAGAAACTGATAATGGCCCTTGCTTTGAGGAGAAGGACTGTAGGGTTGGGAAAGAAACAGCTACTCTCTACCATATTCTTCCTGTTCGTTTTGACTGTTTTAGCAAAAGCATGTGTTAAATTCAATTTCTATGTATATATGTATGCATGCACAGTTTTTAATTAGTTCTTTAAAAAACAGTTCTAACAACCGAATTTATGTGGATTAGAAGTTTAATTAGGGTTCATTTTATTTAACTCTGCAATTGTAATGATAAAGAAGTCATCTTAAATCCACTGGGTGTTGAAAGAGTGTTTATCTGATTCACTTTGCTGTACATATGAAACTAACACAACATTGTAAATCAACTATACTCCAATAAAAATTTTTTAAAAAAAGAATTGCTTATAAGAGTGAAAAGTAGAAGCCTCTTAAATACCCAATTTTCCAAGAAATGAGGGGATGAGTTATATAAATTGTGGTATATCCATTCAGTGGAATTCCACACTGCCATTACAACAGTGATTAGATGTGCATTTCCTCATATGGACACAATGTGGTATTAAGCTAGAAAAGCCAGTCACAGTACAAGATGAATCTCGGGATCCCATTTTAGTTTAAATCATACATCTATGTGCATATGTGGGCATTGAAAAGACTGGAAGGATATACATCAGAAAGTTAAAATTTATGTATAAAAGAGTACAGTGTTTCTCTCCTTTTGCTTCTCTGTACTTTTAAAATTTTCAACAGTGAACATGGATTCCCTCTCATTATTGAAAAGTAAGAAATATTTTAAAGATTATAGAGTGAGTAGAAAGGAGTACAAGGTGAAGCTTCTGGGATACTGAGCACGTTCTGCTCCTGATCTGGGTATCTGTAACACACAAATGTTTGATAGGTAAAAACTTATCAAACTATACACTTATGTGTACTTTTTGAGGTATATATATTATACTTCAATAAGACACTTTTAAAAATATATTATAGAGCCCAAAAGGGAGAAAAAAGGCATGAATATACCATCCCTTATAGAATTTCACTCATTCAGTTGGCATTTATCAACTACCTCTCAAAGACGGGACTCCATGCTAGGTATTAAAATAAAGATACACAGAATGTACATTTACAGAGCTTGGTGGAATACACAGGCACTATAAATAAAATCACACAAATAAGTACATACTTATGTGTATCTAAGTAGTAGGATTCAATTACACGTTCCAAAATAACTAAACTAGCTTAAGCAAAAAGGAAGTTCACTGGCTCATCAGAGAATCTAAAGAAGCACTGAAAAGCAAACTAAGAGCAGAGGCGCATCTAGGCCAGTGGTTCTCATGGGAGATGATTCTGTCCCACCCCCAACCCCAGGGCATCTGACAAAGTCTGAAGACTCTTCCAGTTGTCACACTGGGAGAATGCTAATGGCATCTAGTTGGGAGAGGCCAGGGACGGTGCTAGACATTCCACAAGGCACGTGACAGGCCCCCACAACAAAGAATAACTTGGTTCAAAATGTCAATACTGCTAAGGTTGAGAAACACTGACCTTCGTTACTATACATATGGTCTGTTGACCAGTAGCTCTCTCAGTGGCACCTAAAAGCAGGTCAGAAATTCAGAACTGTAATCCCAGCCCAAATTACTTAAATCAGAACCTGCACAAGATCCCAAGTGTCTCTTAAGCACACCAAGACTTGAGAAGCACTACCTACTGCTCTAGCAACAACTGGAGTCAGGCAATGCCTTCACCAGGCAAGTCTTTCCTTACATTATCTCCCTCCTCCCGCTGAGGATGAGGTTCTATCTCACGCAGGAATCCTGGTCGCTGTTGGTTCCTGAGGCTCACACCTTCCACAGGAGAGGCAATGGGTCTTTTTCTCAGATGCTGGGCTTACCAAATAATAGGTGGCTCTTGTAGCTACAAAGGAATAAGGACAGCCACCTTTATTTGACAAATAATGGCATTTCTCAAATATCGACTAAGCACCTATTATGTTCGACACTGTTCTGGCCCTGAGAATTTATCAATGAAAAGAACTTTGTCCTGATTTTGCCCTTGAGGAAGGGCTTACATCCTACTGGGCAGAAGCAGATAAACCTGGAAACAGAGACAACACAATTACAGAATGTGATGAATGCTAAGAAGTAGGGGAAAGGAAGGAAAGAATCTGAAGGTAAAGGATGATGTGACAAAATGCCTGGAGCACCAGAATGAGTATTTGAAGTAGGATTCTCCAAATGAGGTAACATTCGAACTGAAACCTGAGGGATAACGAGCCCGACAAGCACCCAGGGGCAGGGCATTCCATAAAGAGAGATCTGTGGTGAAAAGGTCCCAAGGGTGCCAAGAGCTTGGCAGGTTTAAGGATGAGGGCAGGGTTGAGGGGGAGGAAGGGGGTGCGGGTGGCAGAGAAAGGGACAGAGCTGAGGGGACAGCATGCGGGAAATGTGGTCCTGGTGGTTACACTGACTGGAAGGACGGACCTCCAGGCAGGAGAGAGGGTGGTGCAGACGGGGGTGGCCCCTGGCTCTGGCTGCCTCGGTGTGCATCGGGCCTCCACCATTTATTAGAAGTGTGACGACCTCACGGGGTCGCAAAGATAACAATATGGGAAGACACCTTAACAGGCCCACTGCCTGTTTTGATAGGACTGTGACATTTTAAACGGTTATGTAAGTACCTGCATTATATCCTTGATTGTGCCCTTAGTCCTCAAAGCCTAAAATATTTCCCATGTGACCCTTTATAATGAAAATTCATTATAAAGACCTGAGCCAGGTCTGCAAGTAGCGGGCGCTCAGGAGGTGAGAACCACTGCTGCCCTCTGCCACCACATGGACTAGGTGGACACCCAGCCAGCAGTACCTGAGGCTCTTCATGCAACACCTCCCAAAATAACCATGTGTCTAATTTACAGTTAAAATGCAGACAAGTGACTTCCCAAAAACATACAATTAACTCTAATTCTTGAATTCAAATCCATATTTCTATGTCCCTAAAACCCATGGTCTTTCTATCATGTAAACTCCATAAAATTAATCTGTTCTCCGAGCCAGATATTTTGTTCCCTGCATATCTGACACATACAGACAGTTAAGATGGAACTGAATGAATCTGTATCATGTTGCTCATTGTACGGCCAAAAAAAAAAAAAAAGGGTGGGGGGATAAGAAAGAGGGGGTGGTTGTTAAACCAATTCATTGTCCCTCTGTTTACTTTTCCCAATTTTCTATAATAGATGTTACTTTTATAATAAGGGAAAAATACTTCTTTTTTTATAAAGAAAGCAAGCAGATATAATCAGCCTTACCCAGAGTATCTACATTGCACTTTTTAAAGACAGCACTATTTTGACAGCCAAAAAAGACACTTAGGAATACAGCATTACAAATTCAAGATCATGTCTATGAACTTGGCTTGAAAAAAACTCTCCGCAAAAATACAACCTACCATCTGTACAACGTATTCGAAAATGATTAGCATAGTATGAAAAAATAATGCTGGAACAGCAGAATATTTTTCTACTTTTTAAAGAATGCTTCCTGTTCAGTATTCGTTTCAGATTTCTCCAGGAGGTATAAGCAAAGGTGAGATGGAACAATAGGTCAAGAAGACAGAAACAGGAAGTAAACAAAGATGAGAAAGGAACACTAAATACTCTTTACTGAAGAGTATTTACATGGCACCGCGCTGTAAATTTCACCAAGCCTGAGCATCTTCGCCTGCACGGACCAGCGTCAAGAGCTGTTACGGGGAAGCCCACCTTCTCTGGCTTCAGTGTTAAGCCTGAGTCCTACTTAGACGATCTCAGCCATCGAAAGCTATAGTGCCATTTCTCTGACAGCAGTACTCTCCCTCTCAATGTCACTGAAGGTGAACCAGCAGAGCTTGCAGACATGGAGCCCAGAAAAGTGCCTCTCAGATGACTGTGCAGAGAGCACAAGGGCGGTGTGGATGGAGTCCGCTGACGGCCTCAGGGAGCGGCCTGTGGCCCCGGGCTGGGCTTCCTCACTGACCAGATTGCAGCCTTGCAAACTCCCTCAACCCCCTGGAGCCTTAGTAAAAAGGATTAGGGCAAGACCCCACCTCCAACCAAAGAGCCATTCTATGCTTCTGTGATGGCAAATCATGAGGTCACACTCACATTTATCGAAATACACTCCACTAATGTAAATTCTGAACAACATCAGTTTTAGGAAACTGTGTCCCAACCATAAATGTTCAGATATCGTCCCCCCAAATGAAGAAAACTTTAAATGTATCAAATTCATACAAATGAAAGGATATTTACCACGCAGGTGCAGTACCTACCCCCAAAGAACTCAGGAATACGGCCTTTGTATCTGAAAAGCAGGCTGGGTGGGTTTTGCTTTTATCTTGACAGGGGGTACTGCAGGATCCCTGTTGAGAAGCTTCTATTTGTATAAAACTCAGCCCCAGCAAGAGCTGATCAAGAGAACGACCTCTGGCCCTATATGGAGGCGGAAGCTGGACGCCTAACACACAACTTCACATCTCAAGGGGCCAGAACAACTGAATGATGCCAAAAACAATCTCTGCAGAATTTAAATTTAAAAATGAAAAGGGTTAGGTCTGAGCTACTGCCAGGCACCTTTCCTCCTTTACCTCTGGCAGCTGGTCCCTCCATCCTCAAGGCAGCCAATGCTCTTTGGTCTGTTTTCCCTGGGACACTGGCCAGCTGGTCCCTTCCAGGACAGAGGAGGCTGTGTTCCTGATCCTAGATCTTTGTTCACCACCTCTATAATCTCTTCAATTTCAGAAGCTTCCTTAACTGGCTGTTGGAATAGGTCAAGGCATTAAGGCTGGTGAACAAAATGCCTCTTTAATGCTGGCTTTCTTCAGTCCACCGACAGCAAAGACAGAAAAATGCACACTTCTGACAACGCCCCTGCCAAGACGTATCTCAGGGTTAGATAAGATGGACGAAAGAACACCAACATGTTTTTCCAGAGACCGCTAGCACAGGATCAGTAAACTTTCTGTAAGAGGCCAGATAATAAATAGTTTAGGTTTTGCAGGCCATGGTCTCTGTTGTAGCTACTCAACTCTGCCGTTCTAGGGCAAAGGCATCTACAGACACTATGCAAACGTTCCCATAAGACCACTTATGGGCACTGAAATTTGAATTTCATGTAATTATTAACAGGTCACAAAATACATAGTTATATGGGGATTTTTGACTGTGTGTAGGGTTAGCGCCCCTCACCTCCGCCTTGCTCAAGGGTCAACTGTATTCTTTGTTTGACCTTTATTTCAACCACATAAAAATGTAAAGAGCACTCTTAACTTGCAGGCCACACAAAAAGAAGTGGGCTGTAGTGTGCTGATACCTGACTGAGAATGAGACAACTGTCATATTCAGCATCCTACCCCAGAGAATGCAAAGCACAGAGCCTTGCTTCAGAGGCTTGGTCACACCCGATTTATCCCTTTCCTTCCCCAAACTCAATCCTTCCAAATATTCCTCCAGTGGATCCACGTGTCTCCCCACCTCCCATCACCCTGCCTCATCTTGCACAACTCATACCGTCAGAGCAGCCTCCACCCAAGCATGAAACGTGAGTGATGGGCTTGGAAAGGAGATGGGGCCGAGTCATTTCCTGTGTAATAAGCACCTTCAATAGCCCCCAAGTACTTTCAGAATAAACTCCAAACTTCTTACCAGGACCTGCATAAGCCCGTGCCATTCTCTCCAACCTCTTTTGTACTCCTCTCCTTGTCTTTGACCCTGTGTGATGTTTAAATTTTATGTGTCAACTTGACTGGGCCACAGGGTACCCAGACAGTTGGCCAAATATTATTCTGGGTATGTCCGTGAGGGTGTTTTTAGATGAGATTAACATTTCAACCAGCAGACTGAGGAAAACAGACTGCCCTCTGTATTAGGCAGGGGTCTCCAAAGAAACAGAACCAATAGGAGATTGGCTAGTGGGATTATGAAGGCTGGGGAATCACAAGATCTAAGTCCAGTCCAAGGGCAGAAGAATGGTGTCCCAGCTCGTACCCTTTAATTTTCTCCCCCGCCGATCTGATTCAGCAAAATGCACCAAGTGAATGAGGAAATCAAATAGGTAGGCTGATTCATTCAGCAAACTTTTAAGTACCTGCCATGTGCTGGGAACTGAGGTACCTAGGACCTTCAGCAGTGCATACAGCCCAAGAGTAGGAGAGTCTTTGCCTTGAAAAGTAGAATTTGAGCACCCATTGGCTTAACATCATCTTCTACTAACAAAAATTGTTTTTTCCCTATGACTTACAGCTACCTTTGGCAGGTTCCACCCAGTCAGTGCTTGCTTCCTACTCCCCACACTGGCCTGTGAGGAGATAAACTTCCACAGTGCGCAGAAAGCAAAGTGAAAGTAGGACGGGTATGCACTGATTTGTTTGTGGTTGGTTAGTGATGAAGCTGATGAGCTTCTAACTGCTGTGGTCCAACTCACCCTCTGAGCCCCTCCCCTGCTTCACAAACTGCAATACAAAGAACATCTTTAAGTAGAACAATCTGATCTCAGGGCATGCTACAACTTAACTGAAGATAAGATAACCTGTCAACACTAGTTACGTGAGTTTGTCTCCCTACACCCGAGAGTTCCCCAATGAGGCCAGATACAGTTATCTGAAACCTGCCAGCAATTCTGGGAACTGGGCCCTGGGAAATCTTCCTTTGCTAGAACTGCTTCTTATCACAGGGAATTCAGACCCTAAAAGATGTTCGGGTCTGTGTGTGCCTGGGATAGCATCCTGCTCACCTAGTTCTTTAATGTAGAACATGGATGGGATTGGACTGTGAAATGTGTTCACTTTCTGTACAATTTTCCTTCCAAGTAAGGAGACCCCTGTACTTGCTCTACTGAAAAAGGCTTAATCCCTTCACTTTTCCAGTGTGAACTTCATGCTGCAAAGGGGCTAAGTTTTGGAAAACGAGGCAGTTATTGTTATACCTGCCCAACTTTCTGTTCATATGGGCAAACAGGAATATCAGTGGCGATGCTTCCCCAAGATCTCTTGAAAAAGATCGTTGATTTAATTGTGACTTACATCTGGGCACTTCCCCTTTGAATTAGATTTTCTTCACAAAGCAGTACCTTGAGGTGCAAACTTCAAAACAGCAACCAGAGCAAAACTGCAGGCATTATTCTTTCCTAGCTCTAGACATTACTATGCAGCCTGTTTTATTTTTCAGCTCTCTGATATAATGTTGGGGTGCTATGTCTGTCATGTGACAGTAAGAAAACCAATTATGTGGGTCACACTCTAAAGTGATTAAGTGCTGGCCGGTGAAGCCGGAGCTCCTTTTGATTCACTAGAAATACATTTTCCAGCCCTGCATTTTTACAAGGCAATGCAGTTCAGTTTGTACTGCAGTTCCCTTTATACAATACTTCTTTATTTGACTCAAAGTACGTATTTGTGAGCTATTGCTGAAAGGCACAAAGGGAAGGAGGGCATTAATTGATCGTACATCTCCTAAAGCTTTATTTCCACAATACACGGGTAACTGCTAGAAATGAGGGAATGTCTCAATTTGCCTGAAAACCTCCAACATGGCTTTCTAATAAGTAAGACTACAGGGTAAAAGCATTCCTCAGCATTTGACTCGTGAAGCCTCCCACAGCTGCTAAGATTAGGTTTCTAGGAGGACGTGTCCCTCTCTCCTCAACTGCATGAGTGAGAAATACAATGGTCTCACAGCTTGATTCCAACTATACTTTATTCCCTGAACTTACACTTTGGTTTTCTTTAGGATAGAGCTGTTTAAAGTCAATTGCAGTGGTAAAATAAGTAAATAAATAATGGCAATGTCATGAATATTCTTGCGGAAAAATTGCTGTGCTTCGCTTAGATTCCTGAACATACTACTGGTCTACTCAAGAATGCAGGGCCACAAAAGCTGATTCACGTGACAAGAAATGTCTATCTAGCCTGACAATCAGAACAGGTTGGCCTTTTCAAAAGTGTAATTTATTAAGTAGGGACTAAGAAGCCTTCTCTGATCAAACAAGTACAGGAATAAGTACAAGAAATTCAGAGTGAGATAAAAGTTAACCTGGATGCTTTTCTGCAGAATTTCTCTGAGCGTTTAATATTCAGACATGTATTCTAAATCTTCTTTAACGTTTTACCACTGAATTCTTTTTCATAAAGTGCCACGTTTTGTAGGGCTAGTGTTCCATGGGACAAACTTTTGGAATCTCTGGAACTGGTCACTTAAAAGTGTTAGGGGGCTTCCCTGGTGGCGCAGTGGTTGAGACTGTCGATGCAGGGGACATGGGTTCGTGCCCCGGTCCGGGAAGATCCCACATGCTATGGAGCGGCTAGGCCCGTGAGCCATGGCTGCTGGGCCTGCGCATCCGGAGCCTGTGCTCCGCAACGGGAGAGGCCACAACAGTGAGAGGCCCGCGTACCGCAAAAAAAAAAAAAAAAAAGTGTTAGGAATCTTCTACTATCTTTTCTATCACACACACACTCTTCACTATTTCCCGCTTTTCTATGACGATATTTTGCATAGTGCAATCTAATATGTAGTATTATCACAATATAGAAAAGATAATAGGACGATGAATGTGCTTCAAAATGCTCCCTGGCATTATTACTCATATTTCCTACTTGGCTAAGATTTCGGGCAATTCTGGTATGGGTCTTTTCTCCAAAGCACACGGCAGTTTGAAGAAAGCATGAATGAACAAAATGAGGGGCTGCACAGTGTGACTGCCACATCTGTTAGCAGTGCGTTTGGTAAGCTTTCTCCTGTCACTATATATATTCAGAAATAATGACAAAGAAATGTAGTTCCTCCGGGCAAATGAAATGGAGGTGCAAATTAGTATCACACCTCCAGTCTCATTTTGGTATCACTTCTTATCTGGATAAACAACACTTACTCTCACTTTCCTACTCATGGCAAGTAGCCACTGTCAACACTTGCATTAGGGATCAGTCACAACACATTACAGTTAAGTTTCACACTGCACTGCAGGAGGCAGCCCGGGCCCCAGGGGAACACCAAGTTAAGCTAGGCCATTACCAATTCTGAGGTAACTAGCATTGGTGCTGAAAAGGCCTCTGTGCCTCAGCCACGTGAAGTGGTTAAAATTCTAATACTCTAAGTGGTATCTCAATATTTCTGTGTACGGTAGTTTATTATTCTCTGTGGAGGGCAGCCGTGGGTAGCTGCCTGCAAAAAGGGTGATTTTAATCACCAATCATTTTCAAGAACACAAGGGATCAGCAGTACTCAACTGTGAAAGAAAGCTGTATTATAATGGGAAACTGCCTGTGTGGATTAAAAACAGAAACAGCGTTCACGTCAAGATAACTGTGTTAGGAGCCAAACTTTCAGGATATGGAGAATATCTATAGACCGTGAGCCACCCAAGAAAGTCCACGGGGAGGGATGGGGAAGAGACAACGCGTAGACTCACAACACCCAGGAATCTGCCCTGTCTATTGGATGAACTGAGGAAAACAGGGTTTTATAACCCGAATCCTAAAACAGCCAACTTATTAGTTATTCAAGTACAACAAGATCTACCTGTCCTAACGAAACACAAGTGAGACCTGAAAGAAAGTCTATAGAATTCACACAATCAACTCTTCTAAGAAAACATAAAGAAAAATAAAATCTTAAAAAACCTTTAAGAATCGGCAATGCTGTGTATAAATGTGAGAAATAAGCTGCTAGACGGTCTTCAAATTAAACAAATTAGGATGAGCCCATTGATCATCAGACTTACTACATTTTTAAGCATATTACTTATCTAGGGCACCTCTAAGAAGTTCCCTGAGTGGTCTTGACATTCCAAAATGGGAGGAGGAATCAAGGCCCTTCGTGATACAGAATCAGATTTTTCCAGATCTGGGAACAAGATTCATTCTATAATTTAGTAGACTAAAAGGTGGGGGGGGGGGGGCGGTTGGGGTGGGGGGGGGATATTTTGGATATGCTTTAATCCCAAGCAAAACATGATGGGTTTATGCTGGTTGCAGATTTCTTTTCCACAAGACTCCTGTTAGTTAAGTTTCAGGTATCTGCTAGTTCTTCGAGAAGTACAGGAAAATGATTAGAATCCATCATTTGGACACAGCCTCATCATTACACCTTGGGACATCCATTAGTACAGGTGTCCTCTCTTAGTTACAAGAAATCATTATGCGAAGTGTCCCTCATAAACCAATACCCACATAGCTATTAGTAGCAGCACTCAATAATGCCAACTGTCACGCACCGAACGCCACGCTATGTTACAGAATATGCGTGACCTAACTTACCCTTCAAAACAAATCTGTTTTACACTGGAAGAAGTTGAGGCTCAAAGGATGAAATAAACTGCTCCAGGTAACAGAACCAATAAGTGATATGGTACAGATTCAATCCCAGGCTGACCCCAGTAAGCATGCACAGACGTTCACTGAGAAACTACTAGGTACATCAAAACGAACACAGGCCTGAGTAAGTCAAGACATATGCTGTCAATGAGGTTAAAGCTTAGTGGAGCCAGATGTGAGAACCAGTCACCATGAAACCCTACAACAGATTTCAGGCCAAGGCAGGAGGATGAGGGAAGGTGGCTTTTGAAGTGAAGCCTGCGAAGAGGAAAAAGTTCCCTTTTCTTACTGAAGTCCTACCCTTTCTTTCAGGCTCATCGGTGTTTGGTAAGTGGGACAAGGGCATTTAAGGTAAAGGAAAAATGTAGGGAGAAAAATACAAAAAACAATGAAGCTCACATGTTCATGAAATTGCAAACTATCAAGGTTGGCTACGATGTAAGGGCAGGAAAGGAAGTATAAGGTAAGACTGGGAAAGTAGGGCTTCCCTGGTGGCGCGGTGGTTGAGAGTCCGCCTGCCGATGCAGGGGACACGGGTTCGTGCCCTGGTCCGGGAAGATCTCACATGCCGCGGAGCGGCTAGGCCCGTGAGCCATGGCCGCTGAGCCTGCGCATCCGGAGCCTGTGCTCCGCAACGGGAGAGGCCACAACAGTGAGAGGCCCGCGTACCGCAAAAAAAAAAAAAAAAGACTGGGAAAGTAAAACTGGGCCAGCTGTGCAAATGAGATATGCTTCCGAATTATGTTGAACTCTTCTGTATCACAGCTACATTCCAACATCTACCCCTGCTTTTTCTTGCAAGCCTCTTTTTCCATTTCCATGGACACTTTCCCTTCCCTCACTTGGCCTAAAGCGAAGGCCACTTAGTCTCCTAGTCCTTTTCCATCTCTCTTGAGTTCTCCTTCAAACAGAGCTCAAATCCTGTCACCTCTCCTCATCTGCAAATCTGGCTTGACGTGGAGCATTCACAGACCACCACCCCCACCCCCCCAAACCTGGTCCCAAGCCTCATCTTTTGCTCCACCTCTCAACGTTCTTTTACACCTGTTCAGTTTAGGCCTCTTCCCAAGCAGCTGTAATGGCTTTGATAATAAACCATTAACTCATCTCCTCCTTTCCCAACCCTGTTTCTCCCCCATTGCTCCCCATCTCAACAAATGAGCAACTGAATACATGGCAAAATCAAGTTAGATACCTCACCATCAACCAAAACTCCTACCTTTCCCTTGCTCTGATTTTGAATATAATTTTTCAGAAGATTCTATAGCCACTAATTACCTGACTAGTCAGATTTTAGAAATGGATACCATCATCTCATTTGCTTTACAGCAATGGTCTAACCAATCTCCTTGCTTCCGGTCTTATCTTCCTCCCAACCCTTCATCCATATTTTCCATAGTGATTGAATTTAATCGAATCACTCCTCTGCTTAAAACTCCTCAAGGCATCCCACTGGCCCTGCAGGGGTTAAAAAAAAATTTTTTTTTAACTCATCTTTTTTTTTTTGTTTGCGGTACACAGGCCTCTCACTGTTGTGGCCTCTCCCATTGCGGAGCACAGGCTCCGGATGCGCAGGCTCAGCGGCCATGGCTCATGGGCCCAGCCGCTCTGCGCATGTGGGATCTTCCCGGACCGGGGCACGAACCCGTGTCCCCTGCATCGGCAGGCGGACTCTCAACCACTGCGCCACCAGGGAAGCCCTAAACTCATCTTTTTGACATGGTGTATAAGACCTATCAAGATCTGACCCCTCTTCATATCTGCAAGCCTTGCCTCTCACCCACTCTTCTCTCCCTTGTCCCTATACTCTAGTTAAAATGAACTATTGGAAAGTTCCTGAACTCACATATATTCTTTCTCATCTCTGAGCAGGCCAGGCCCTGCACATGGCATGCATCTCCCTGCTTTCTCCTTGCTCCCTGCTAACTGCCCTCATCTTTCAGTGTCTCAGCTTGCAAATTACTTCTACCAGAAAGACAGATCTATCTCTTCAAGTCTCAGTTAGGAGCTATTCTTCTCCTCCACAGCACCCTCACATTCTGCGTTGCAACTGCCTTTTTGTCTTTCTCACTCATTATCTTAAGAAGCTGTGGAAGATCTCATCAAATCCCTGCAATCTCACAAATGAAAAAGTGAACTATTTTCCACAGTAAGTCAATACTACTGTATTTACTGATACTTATGTATTATTCACTCATTACTCATCTTTCACAACTCTCCCTCCAATTCTGAGGAAAACACTATAGGAAAAAAAACTATATGTTCACATATACCATTTTTCATGACACTACTATATAAATTCCATTAACATCAATTAATGGTTCCTAGAAGCTTATAGTTCACTGGACTAAGATGGGAGAAAATACACCAGTATTCATCCCTCTGTCTCACTACAGTTCCTTACTTTCTTCATTTCTCATTCATTCTTCTCTGTTGTTTGACAGTTAATTTTCCTGGTAAAAATAAGCTCAAGTGCACATAAGGCCTACTACATGCATTTGAGGTTTCCATGTATCTCCAAGAACAAGATATTTAATTTAAGTGAGAAACAAGTCATTGCCCAGTTGCTCAACTTATCCAATCAAAGAAAATTAGGTCTTAAAACCAATGCTTAAATATAAATATTGCTTTTCAGTCACCTAGCAAAGAGGTTAGTACCTCTCCCTACTGCATATTCCTGATCACAAATAAAAAAGTAAACATTGCACGTGTCTAACAAGGCATTGTCTCTTTAAATTGGGCAGGAAAAGCAGAATGTTCAGATGGGCGCAATTACCATCCCTCCCCTTGGAGAATGAAGAGAAAGGAAATGATACAAAATAATGTGGGAATATTTGACTGGTATTCACATTCTAGCTTGTAAACAATTTCTAATTCATTTGCCTAGATAGTTAGCTATCAGTCTGGATGTAAAGAATTTAAGCCCAACCAAGAAACAGGAAGCATCAGTTTGGTCACAAGTGCATTTATTTTGGTGGCTCACATCTGCAGCTTTTTCCCTTCAGTGTATCCTTTCAGAGCCAAAACGGGGAAGGGAACATAGTTACTGGGCCTAAATCCATCACTGTAATTGTGATAAGCTGTACCACCCACAGCATCTTTAGAAGGAAGTTATTAGTTTCCTGATGAAGAACTCCAACCCATATGTAGGCAAAATCTAGAAGTAAAGGAACAGTCTATTCGAGATGACTGACTTTATTCAGTATACACAACAACGTCAGGACTGAGCTGGTCACACTCAGTTTAGAAGCAGCATATTTAAGTGGATGTGTTCAGACTGACATTCAAAAAGCATCTGGTGTTCTTCTGGGAGTCCAACATCAGCACAGAATCTTCTTGGTGTCATCTTGTGTTGATGATGAAATTACTTCCAAATAATCAGAACTGTGACTAAACAGTGAACACCGTGGAAGTGGAGGGCAAAACTGCCTTAAGAAAACTGCAAATCCAGAAGCATAGATTTCACAACATCAGCCTGGACAGCTACACTGCATGAATCCAAATCCTTCAATGGAAAAATCCCCCATATATACTGAATTCTTGCAGTCTAGAACAGGGTCATAAACTATGGCCTGCAGGCCAAATCTTGCTGGCCGTTTCTTTTTGTAAATAAAGTTTTATTGGGACACGGCCATGATCACCCTTTTACGAATTATCTATGGCTGCTTTTGTGCTACAAAGGAAAGGGTGAATAGCTGTGACAGAGACTGTATGGCCTGCAAAGCCATATTATCTGGCTCTCTGTGGAAAAAGTTTGCTGACCCCTGGTCTAGAGTGATGGGTCATCCACCAATCCTTGCTCTACAAAACTAGGTTCTGGATCAAAATTATTTTGTCTTCATTCTATAATTCCTCACTGAAGAACCACTACTTAAGGCTTTGGGTTGGCCCAAAGACAGCCCAACTCTCCACTTGGAAGCACTATAGGAACAGGTCCAGGTGGCAACCCTGCAGATCTGAACAGATGCCTATTTTTCTTCTGCCCATGAGACAGATGGTCCTTAGAGAGGGAAGAAGAATTAGTCCGTGAGAGAGAATTCTCTGTGCAGCACTAATTTTGGAAATGTATCCCTGGTCCATCTGGCCAAAAAGGATTCCTTAGGAGTACCTTTGCTATTTGAATTTGTTCAGCATTCAGGAGGGAAACCCTAGGTACAAGGCTAGAAGCTCAGGTATTTGCTCTCTGACAAAATGTCAGTAATGCATTCCAACTCTGCCCTTGAGACAAGATATCTCAAAATATTATAAGGTCAGAAGACGACTGTAAGGTTGAAGATAAGAACAGCTAACAGTCATTTAGGGGCCCCATTTCAAAGGATCTGTTCACTCCTCTTACAGTAAATAATCCCCCAGAGGAGGACGATAACACCCAGATATTTGTGCCATGTGCAGAAAGTAGGAGGAGCAGTATTTACCTTCAGACCTGCTACCAGCTGCTCTCCCCTAGACACAGCAATGCTTCTCCTCTCATTAAATGCCCTAACTCGCTTCTGATACTGACCTTGTTCTAAAGAGTTTTTCTCCCAGGGTAACAAACCATACATTTGCAAAGTTAATTAACCCAGAAAAACTGATGTTTTCCTCCATTTTGCTCCTAATTCTACTCCACAGTGTAGCGTATACGTTTCTGTTTTGTCTTTAAGTG
The DNA here is from genome assembly GCF_937001465.1 of Orcinus orca. NCBI lineage: Eukaryota > Metazoa > Chordata > Mammalia > Artiodactyla > Delphinidae > Orcinus > Orcinus orca. The sequence goes on along the minus strand of NC_064564.1, from coordinate 48,792,264 downwards.
TGGAAGAGACAAAATTAAGAACCGACAAAGAAGAAACAAGAGCATTAAGGACAGTAAGTCCAAACAAATTCTTTCCATCCAGTCTCAGTTGACAGGGAAGCCTGATGGACTTGAGTTCAAGTCCCAGTTCTACCATTTACTATTTGGATAATGTCAGGGTCCTCTTCTATAAAACAAAATAATAACCAAGTTACCTGTGGAGTTATCTCTAGAAGAATTAAATGAAAATGCATATAAATCATTAACAGTGTCTGGGTCATAGTAAGTTCCTAATATGTACTTAAGTCCTTAATATATACTTAAGAACCATTACTGAGCAAAGCTCCTGCTAAGAACACAGTGGTTGTTATAAACAGAAACATAGATGGGCTAGGGAAGAAGTCACAAGGGGAAGATATCCTTCTTGACTTTCTTCTAAGCCATTCACTTGGAGACAAAGGCAAATTCTCAGTAGAAAAGACGGTTTTAAATTCTACCTCTGCTATTCTCATCATGAGCAATACTAAAGCAACTCCCACCTTTGAAGTGCTTTGGGGGACTTTCCTGGTGGTCCAGTGGTTAAGAATCCGCCTTCCAATGCAAGGGACGCGGGTTCGATCCCTGGTCAGGGAACTAAGATCCCACATGCCGCCGGGCAACTAAGCCCATGCGCCACAACTACTGAGCCCGCACGCCCTGGAGCGCGTGTGCCGGAACTAGAGAGAAGCCCACTCATCACAACGAAAGATCCCGAGTGCCGCAATTAAGACCCAACACAGCCATAAATAAATAAATAAATATTTTTAAAAATAAAAAAATAAAGTGCTTCTGATCCCAAAGCCCTCTGTGGGGTTACTGACGCAGCCGTCCGACACTACCTCACCCAGGTGCAACATCAAGGGGAAAGAAGATGTCACCTCAAATAACTGGGGGTCCCTGCAGATGATGCTAGGCCACATACATTCATCAAGAAATAGTTACCTACCCAGTATGAATTAGGCAGAGTGGGTTGTGAAACAACGAGCTCCTTTGACAAAGAAAGTGTAAGCAGCTGTAACATTAGCAAAATACGATCACTGACCCTGATGCAGTAAATCACTTAGTCTTACAAGATTTTCTTAACAACATACTATTTATTTGTTTACAAAATTAAACTCAGTGTTTTCCAAAATTATCACCTTCTACATGAGATCCCCAGACATACGTACAAAACGCTGGAACAGAGACAGTGAACAAATCATCAACCCAGGAGCGACAGTCAATTTTTCAAGAAAACCAGGCTGGGGATGAAAATGACAAAGGGCTTTATACATGAAAATCAATACTTGAATTGTATCTGGAAGGAAATGGGTAGCCAGGACAGACTCCAGGACACAGCTGCAATGACTTCTGGCTGCCATTAACCCCTCAGAGCTCATCTCTGAGGGAAACTCCCTGAAAGCAAAGGGAGATGATCCTCCTCCTGTCACCACATGCTTCTCTTTTTCCAAGCTCCCCCGGGTTTGGGTTACATCTGAGCTCACTTTCACCCATGTTAGAAGCTAATTACAAAGAATCCAGAAATGTGGGAATGAACTGGGAATACTGTAGGCTGCTTTAACAAACCTCATCACCATCTGCTGAAATATTAAGATGCTTGTTTTAAAAGTTGGCTGCCAGGGAAGGAGGTCATGGCACTGACAGTGGGGGAGTTCTCTTTAATAATTACTTTTTACTTCTCTTTCCTCTACACAAGCAGTAGGGCACTGAGCCAAAGGTGAACAGGCCAGAGATGAAAGACTGTCTCTGCTTACCTTCTTCTCCTGCTCCAGGCACCAGCAAGACAGAACCCAGAGAGCCTTCGTCATTGAAGGAGGAGAGATCCAGTCAAAAGACTGCCATGTTTGTATATTTCACTGACCAACAGCTATTTGGGAAAATATATAGGGATGTTATTAAAATCCATTTCTCTTTTACAACTGGTTGGCAAAGAGACATTTAAAGTGCACATACACTTAAGAAAGACACCATATGATTTTATCCTGGTATGATAATCCTTCAGTAGTCTGCAACTCATGGGATTTGGGGCCCTCTTTGTATGCTACATGTTTCTTTCTCAAACAGAACAGGAGAAAAAAGCCTCAGGTTTGTCAACAAAGATCAGGCCAACAGAGTTCCAAGGGGCTTAGGGAAAGGAAGGGAAAGCCTTGTACAATTTACTCTCACTGTTATAAGGCCCCAACACAGTCAGTCACATCAGTGGTCAAGAACTGGACAATGATAATCTTGGGATTTTGTATACTCTCAGAAAAGGGAAGTATATTCCTATGATCCCCTGCTCTGAGTGATGATAATAACAGTAATAACAAACAACAATAATAGTAACGGAAGAAGCTAACATCTTTTGAGCACATACCATGTACCAGACACTGTGTTAAGGGGGGGCATCTGCTATATATTAATTCTTCCAACATTCTGAGGCAGGTACTGTTATCTCATTGTACCAGGGAAGAAAACTGATGCTTACAGGGGGTAAGCATCCAAGAACTCACCAGCTAGGAATGGGTGGAGCTGGCACTGAAGCCAAGCTGTCTGACTGCACTCATAACTACTGCACTACGGTGCCCGTGGACAGGCCTCACGTAGCCCAGCTTAAATAAGGAAGTGTCATCATAAGGATATACTGGTAATGAGGAAGACAGAAATCTTACAAGAATCCAGTGCCATGCTTTGGGGAGCCTAAGTAACTAGAGGGACTGCAGGCAGCACAAGTTCAAGAGTCTTCCCTCTTGAGTGCCATGATTATTGGGATTCAGGTACTCTGCCTGCCTGCTTCTCTGCTTTCAACTAACTTGTTTCCACTCTGTAACTAACCCAAGTCACTCACTGGCTAGCCTACAACCTGGCTGTCCTTGAGTCAGGTGCCAGAGGTCTGATTACTGGAGGCCAGTTACAGAAGCCTGGGTCGCAGGGGCTGCAGAGGACCATAACTTCAGCACGAGTTACAGGAGAGGGAGACAACCTTGGAAGGGGCCATGAGCACGAGCCCCATGCTGCTTCCATCATATACAGAAAGCAATTCTGCACCCTCATTTGGATCCTGCCTCATATTTTTGGCATTTACAGAGATTATTTATACCCAAAGGCACAAAGGATAAATTCTCAGTCCCAGTAGTCTATGTGTAGTGACTATACAGTTAAAACAGTATGAACATGAAGAGTTTTCTACTAATCAGTGCAAGAAGTACCAACGAAGACAGACTGGTAACTTATGAAAGGTTTTCCTCCCCTTCTTCCCTTTGTGTTTGTTTCAATGTCCTGTTTATCAGAATTAAAAGGTGCATGGGGGGCTTCCCTGGTGGCGCAGTGGTTAAGAATCTGCCTGCCAATGCAAGGGACACGGGTTCGAGCCCTGGCCCGGGAAGATCCCACATGCCGCGGAGCAACTAAGCCCATGCGCCACGACTACTGAGCCTGTGCTCTAGAGCCCGTGAGCCGCAACTACTGAGCCCACGCACCACAACTACTGAGTCCGCGCTCTAGAGCCCGCAAGCCACAACTACTGAGCTCACGTGCCACAACTACTGAAGCCTGCGTGCCTAGAGCCCGTGCTCCGCAACAAGAGAAGCCACCGCAGTGAGAAGCCCACGCACCGCAACGAAGAGTAACCCCTCCTCACCACAACTAGAGAAAGCTGGCGCACAGCAACGACGATCCAACACAGCCAAAAATAAAAACAAACAAATAAATTAAAAAAAAAAAAAAAGGTGCATGGGTTCTGACTTCCACTTACCAGGAGGCTGGTCATTTTTCATCATTACGTAGAGGGGTGGCTCTGGGTTTAGCTCGACCATCTGTCGTCCCTCACAAGCCTGAGGGATTCACAGCATGACCAAGAGAGTCTGCCAAGCCTCGCAAGCAGGCTCTCGGGGCAGTCACGTTCTAAGCCTGGGCTGACCAGACAGAAAGAACAGACCCCCACGCATGACTAGATAGAGCCAGACATGCGGGCCTGATTGGTCAGAACAAACACAAAGTAACCCTGCAGGAATTAGAAACCCACCCCTGCCACATTCTCGACCAAAGTCCCAAGTGTTCACACTGGACACTACCTTCCAAACTCCAAATGTCTCTTGAGAAGCAAAGAGGCTAAAAATGTTCTCATGGTAAGTAAAACCTCCTTTTATGCAAATAACAAGTAATGATGTGAACATTAAGCTGCAACAGAAGCCTAAAGATGAATAAACTTTTATAGCAGTGTGATCAATCCACTGGATAGAATATTTTTAAAGGGCACCAGCACATTTAAAAACTTTTTTCCTAAGAAAATTAAGCTCTGCAGACATGGGTATTAAATATGATTAGATTAGACCCCCAACTATTAACACATTTCATCCAGCTGGCCGTGGGCAGCACACAGCTTCCTGCTAGAATCAATTTATAAAGGATGCTGTGGTAGGGAAGGCATGGATGGAAAGGTGTTTTTTTAAAAGCCTTTTTTAGGAAATGTTACAATCCTGAGATACTCTTGCTTAACAACTCCTCCAGCCTCTTTGAAATACACTTTTAGCAAAGAGGGAGGGCAGGCATGAGAAAGTGCCTGAGGTTTGAAGAGTCAACATGAGGATCCGATCAGAGCCTCTGCCACTTCCTAGCTTTGTTCAATTCCGCAAGTCCTTCAACCTGAGTCTCAGATCCTTACCTACCCCCACTCCCTCCTACCTGTACATGAGCACATTAGCACCTGTCCTGTCTATTTCACAAGATTTTGAGGATCAAATTAAAATACATATTTAAAACTCTGAAATCCTGAGGTAGGCATAGATTTTTTTATTTCCCCATGAATGCACAGACTCAAATCTCTCTTACCCAGCTTTCAACAAAGTAAGGCACATGTTGACAACAGGCTCCAGAGTCCATGTGCAAAACTGAATTTAAATCTCAGCTCTGCATATAAATCTTGGGAATTGATTTAAGCCTCTGTTTCCTTAGCTGTAAGAACATACAACTTGCTTTACAGAATTGTGAGGGGCCTCACAGTGCTAGGCTAACAGTGGCCACTCCATGAAACACTGGTTTTCTTCTTCTAATCTCATGAGTTCTTCCAAATAAAATTTCTGGACTTATCAGTTTTGTGATACCATAATATCTCAGGACATATGATATATATCTCATATATATGACATAATATAGTAAGTACATATACATGCCATGCCCAAAATGAACACTAAACGTTTTTCTAGGACACATTTTCTAGAAAATATGCATCCAACTTTTTCAACTATTACACTGTTTCAAAAGCAAAAAAAAAAAGCTGAAACGAAAGAAATTTACAGGGTGAGCAGCTTTTAAAATCCCGACATCTGTCATATAGTAATTTCTCCCTCTTAATAGTACTTTATATATGAATAAGTTACTTAGTATAATTAAAGGAGTTAGTTAAAAATTAATGGCGAATGAATAAAACCTCACATACCCAAAGCTTCACCTGCAAACTTAAAAGAAGCAGAGTTTGCTGAATATCCCACCCACCACCAGTAGTAAAGCAACCTTTTTCCTTTAAGACATATCAAATACTTAATGCTAACCACTGAAGATAAACAATGGTTTAAACGTTGCAGAAAAAAAGTCCTCAAGAAAAACGTACTTTTGGGGTGTGTATGAATTTTCCAGTGCCTCTACTGTTTTAAAATTTCATAATACAGGGCTTCCCTGGTGGCGCAGTTGTTGAGAGTCCGCCTGCCGATGCAGGGGACACGGGTTCGTGCCCTGGTCCGGGAAGATCCCACGTGCCACAGAGCAGCTGGGCCCGTGAGCCATGGCCGCTGAGCCTGCGCGTCCGGAGCCTGTGCTCCGCAACAGGAGAGGCCACAATAGTGAGAGGCCCGCATACTGCAAAAAAAAAAGAATTTCATAATACAAACAAGAGTACACTTGAACACCAAGAGTTTATATTCAATACCTTGTAATAATAATGGAAAAGAATCTGAAAAAGAATATATAAATATATATGTATAACAATCATTTTGCTGTACACCAGAAACTAACACAACATTGTAAACCAATTATACTTCAATTAAAAAAAAAATCCAATATCTACTTCCCTGCAGACTTAGCAGTCGTACAAGGGTTGGGGAGTTCAGTACTTCCTGACTGCTTGGATCACCAGAATTGCTTGCAATCCTCAAAGGTACCTATGCTCTCAATGGATAAACACATAAAAATATGCCTTAAGTCAAAGTCGTAGGCAGCCTACCCTCACCTGTACAAGAGCTGCCCTATATCAGTACAAAAGGGGAGGCAGGATGGTCATGTCAGCTACTAAGTTCTGATCTGTGTTTGCTATACTTGGCAAGGGAAGCAATCAGAATTCTTAGAAGGAAGTGGAATCTTAGAAAAGCTGAAAAGTGCAATTTTTCCTTTTTGATGGATAAAGACGGCAATGCTTCTGGTCAACCCATTAAATGGTTTACTGGAACTTTTTCAGACATTATTCTCCTGTTCTATTTACCTTTATATATAGAGATAGATTTTCCCTTCTCCTAGTGACCACAGAACAGTTTTCCATCGACCTTAGTCCTCTGCAAGGTAACTTTTCAATAAATAAATGTGGAACTCGTGTGGACTCCATCTTCGGCCCTTGGTAAAAGTTCCCAGAATTGGTTGCACAGGATCTAAAGGTCATTGAGTTCAACTACCCAAATTATACTTGGAACATCCCAGCACCAGGGGCCATCCAACCAATGCTGCAACATGTCCAAAGACAGGACAACTCCCAGTGCATAGCCCCCAGACCTACCAAGTTAATCTGTGGGCTCAGGAATCTGTGTTTTAACAAGCTCTCCCAGGTCAATCTTAAGCATGCTCAAATTTGAGAAACCGATTTAGAGTACTTCATGTTAAACTTTAATAGTTTAATATACATATGGATGAACCCAGGAATTCTGCTAAAATGCAGATTATAGTGGAATAAGCTGGGGGTTGCAGATACACTGAGTCTGCATTTCTAACCAGTTCCCAGATGCTGTTAATGCTGCTGACCCACGGACCATACTTAGAAGAGCGAGGTCTTACAGAACAGAATCCAATACTCTTATTCTGTGTACTGTAATAATTTATTAGCCATCCAATCTGGGAACCAGGATTGCTAATAAATTGCGTGATGTTGAATGGGGAGAGGTAATAATGGTAGGTAAGAGGACAACTCCCTGAAATGTTGTGCATTTTATTTTAGAAAAGCCCATACCTTCCACTTGTATGCACGTCCGTCTAGACAGTGAGTGCTACTGCCAAATGTGTTTCCAGGTACCATTTCACATGATACTGCTCAGTTTCTAAATCAAAGCCTGGTACCCGAGGGGCTGCAGTTCTAATTACACAGAGACTGTACATTAGTCAAGTCACCTGCTTCTCCTTTATCGGACTTTCTCACCTGTCAAATGAAGGCATTTACAACTAACCCACAGACTTATATACTCCTTACAGGGACAATAACATGCATGACCAACAGGAAACAGTAAAAACAGAAAGAGCCACAACTGCTACTGAGATAAAAAGCAGTAAGATAACTGAGTATCTTACCACCGAAAATAACACATGCTCTCTTGTCTCTGAAGTCAGAAAAATAAAGATTTAATTTGAACTAGGTTCCAATAAAGCTTGCAAGATTTCTTCTGATCCCTCAGAGGTGCATGTACCACAAGACACAAAGGGAGTAATCTGAGTTCCAGTCCCAAAATGTATCCCCCTGACCACACTTTAATGACTAAATACATCATTTATCATTAACTTACCTGGAAATGGAGAACTGCCTTTTCCATTTTACTTAGCAATGATGAAAGAAGCTAAAACGTTTTTATTCCATCAGAGGTCTCTCCAAGCCTCAGGTTTTCCTATCTGTAAAATGGAAATAGTATTACGTACTTCACAGCATCATTAGGAGAAGTAACAATAGCCCATGTGAAATGAACAGTCTGATGACTGAGTCAACAGAAGAAAGCCATTATAACAAGAACAGTTTTATATGCTGAGAGTCTCACACTGAGTCAGAAACATGTCTGCCCAAATATACCTTAGAATTCCACACTATATGTTACGGACTGAATGTCTGTGTCCCCACCAAAATTCATATACTAAAATCTAATCTCTTGGGATTAACAGATGCAAACCATTATATATTGGATGGATAAACAACAAGATGCTACTGTATAGCACAGGGAACTATAACTATATTCAATATCCTATGACAAACCATAATAGAAAAGAATATGAAAAAGAACATATACATATAAAACTGACTCACTTTGCTGTTCAGAAGAAATTAACACAACACTGTAAAACAACTATACTTTGGAGGACCTTCAAGATGGCAGAGGAGTAAGACGGGGAGATAACCTTCCTCCCCCAAAATACATCAAAAATACATCTACATGTGGAACAACTCCTACAGAACACCTACTGAACATTGGCAGAAGACCTCGGACTTCCCAAAAGGCAAGAAACTCCCCACGTACCTGGGAAGGGCAAAAGAAAAAAGAAAAAACAGAGACAAAAGAATAGGAATGGGACCTGCACCTCTGGGAGGGAGCTGTGAAGGAGGACACGTTTCCACATACTAGGAAGCCCCTTCGCGGGCGGAGGTGGGGAGCTTCGGAGCCATGGAGCAGAGTGCAGCAACAGGGGTGCGGAGGGCAAAGTGGAGAGATTCCCGCACAGAGGATCGGTGCCAACCAGCACTCACCAGCCCGAGAGGCTTGTCTGCTCACCCGCCGGGATGGGCGGGGCTGGGAGCTGCAGCTCAGGCTTCGGTCAGAGCACCGGGAGAGGACTGGGGTTGGCTGCATTAACACAGCCTGAAGGGGGTTAGTGCACCACAGCTAGCTGGGAGGGAGTCCAGGAAAAAGTATGGACCTGCCTAAGAGGCAAGAGACCATTGTTTTGGGGTGTGCGAGGCGAGGGGATTCAGAGCACTGCCTAAACGAGCTCCAGAGATGGGCGCGAGCCGCGGCTATCAGTGCAGACCCCAGAGACGGGCATGAGATGCTAAGGCTGCTGCTGCCACCACCAAGAAGCCTGCATGCGAGCACAGGTCACTATCCACACCTCCCCTCCCGGGAGCCTGTGTAGCCCGCCACTGCCAGGGTCCCGTGATCCAGGGACAACTTACCTGGGAGAACACATGGCACGCCTCAGGCTGGTGCAACGTCACGCCAGACTATGCCACCACAGGCTCGCCCCACATACCGTAACCCTCCCTCCCCCCGCCCTGAGTGAGCCAGAGCCCCGCAATCAGCTCCTCCTTTAACCCCGTCCTGTCTGAGCAGGAACAGACACCCTCAGGCGACCTACACATAGAGGCGGGGCCAAATCCAAAGCTGAGCCCCGGGAGCTCTGCGAACAAAGAAGAGAAAGGGAAATCTCTCCCAGCAGCCTCAGGAGCAGCGGATTAAATCTCCACAATCAACTTGATGTACCCTGCATCTGTGGAATACATGAACAGACAACGAATCATCCCAAATTCAGGAGGTGGACTTTGAGAGCAAGATTTATGATTTTTTCCCCTTTTCCTCTTTTTGTGAGTGTGTATGTGTATGCTTCTGTGTGAGATTTTGTCTGTATAGCTTTGCTTCCACCATTTGTCCTAGGGTTTTGTCTGCCCGTTTCTGTTTTCTTTTACTACAGTTTTTAGCGCTTCTTATCATTTGTGGATTTGTTTTTTTGTTTCGTTGCTCTCTTCCTTTCTCTCTCTTTTTTTATTACTTTTTAATTTTTTTATTTTTAATAATATTTTTTATTTTACTAACTTTATTTTATTATTATTTTCTTCCTTCCTTCCTTCCTCCCTCCCTCCCTCCCTCATTACCTTCCTTATTTTTTTCTCTATTCTTTTAAACCGTGTGGCTGACAGGGTCTTGGTGCTCCAGCCAGGTGTCAGGCCTGAGCCTCTGAGGTGGGAGAGCTGAGTTCCGGACATTGGTCCACCAGAGACCTCCCACCTGCACATAATATCAAACGGCGAAAATCTCCCAGAGATCTCCATCTCAACACCAGTACCCAGCTTCACTCAACGACCAGCAAGCTACAGTGCTGGACATCCTATGCCAAACAACTAGCAAGACAGGAACACATCCCCACCCATTAGCAGAGAGGCTGCCCAAAATCATAATAAGGTCACAGACACCCCAAAACACACCACCAAACGTGGACCTGCCCACCAGAAAGACAAGACCCAGCCTCATCCACCAGAACACAGGCACTAGTCCCCTCCACCAGGAAGCCTACAAAACCCACTGAAACAACGTTACCCACTGGGGGCAGACACCAAAAACAACGGGAACTACGAACCAGCAGACTGCGAAAAGGAGACCCCAAACATAGTAAGTCAAGCAAAATGAAAAGACAGAAATACACAGCAGATGAAGGAGCAAGTTAAAAACCCACGAGACCAAACAAATGAAGAGGAAATAGGCAGTCTACCTGAAAAAGAATTCAGAATAATGATAGTAAAGATGATCCAAAATCTTGGAAAGAGAATGGAGAAAATACAAGACACATTTAACAAGGACCTAAAAGAACTAAAGAGCAAACAAACAATGATGAACAACACAATAAATGAAATTAAAAATTCTCTAGAAGGAATCAATAGCAGAATAACTGAGGTAGAAGAACGGATAAGTGACCTGGAAGATAAAATAGTAGAAATAACTACCACAGAGCAGAATAAGGAAAAAAGAATGAAAAGAATTGAGGACAGTCTCAGAGACCTCTGGGACAACATTAAATGCACCAACAGTCAAATTATACGGGTCCCAGAAGAAGAGAAAAAATAAAGGACTGAGAAAATATTTGAAGACATTATAGTTGAAAACTTCCCTAATATGGGAAAGGAAATAGTCAATCAAGTCCAGGAAGCACAGAAAGTCCCATACAGGATAAAAACCAAGAAGAAGCATGCCATGACACATATTAATCAAACTATCAAAAATTAAATACAAAGAAAAAATATTAAAAGCAGCAAAAGAAAAGCAACAAATAACATACAAGGGAATCCCCATAAGGTTAGCAGCTGATCTTTCAGCAGAAACTATAAAGGCCAGAAGGGAGTGGCACGACATATTTAAAGTAATAAAAGGGAAAAACCTACAACCAAGATTACTCTACCCAGCAAGGATCTCATTCAGATTCGATGGAGAAATTTAAACCTTTACAGACAAGCAAAAGCTAAGAGAATTCAGCACCACCAAACCAGCTTTACAACAAATGCTAAAGGAACTTCTCTAGGCAGGAAACACAAGAGAAGGAAGGAAAAGACCTACAACAACAAACCTAAAACAATTAAGAAAATGATAACAGGAACATACATATCGGTAACTACCTTAAACGTAAATGAATTAAATGCTCCAACCAAAAGACACAGACTGGCTGAATGGATACAAAAACAAGACCCATATATATGCTGTCTACAAGAGACCCACTTCAGACCTAGGGACACATACAGACTGAAAGTGAGGGGATGGAAAAAGATATTCCATGCAAAAGGAAATCAAAAGAAACCTGGAGTAGCAATTCTCATATCAGACAAAATAGAATTTATTTTAAAATAAAAGACTATTACAACAGACAAAGAAGGACACTACATAATGATCAAGGGATCAATCCAAGAGGGAGATATAACAATTGTAACTATTTATGCACCCAACATAGGTGCACCTCAATACATAAGGCAAATGCTAACAGCCATAAAAGGGGAAATTGACAGTAACACATTCATAGTAGGGGACTTTAAACAATGGACAGATCATCCAAAAATGAAAGTAAATAAGGACACACAAGCTTTAAATGATATATTAAACAAGATGGACTTAATTGGTATTTATAGGACATTCCATCCAAACACAACAGAATACACTTTCTTCTCAACTGCTCATGGAACATTCTCCAGGATAGATCATATCTTGGGTCACAAATCAAGCCTTGGTAAATTTAAGAAAACTGAAATCGTATCAAGTATCTTTTCCAACCACAATGCTATGAGACTAGATATCAATTACAGGAAAGAAAACTGTAAAAAATACAAATACAAATAAAATACATGGAGGCTAAACAATACGCTACTAAATAACCAAGAGATCACTGAAGAAATCAAAGAGGAAATCATAAAATACCTAGAAAGAAATGACAATGAAAACACGATGGCCCAAAACATATGGGGTGCAGCAAAAGCTGTTTAAGAGGGAAGTTTAAGGCAATATAATCCTACCTCAAGAAAACAAGAAACATCTCAAATAAACAACCTAACCTTACACCTAAAGCAATTTAGAGAGAGAACAAAAACAACCCAAAGTTAGCAGAAGGAAAGAAATCATAAAGATCAGATCAGAAATAAACGAAAAAGAAATGAAGGAAATGATAGCAAAGATCAATAAAACTAAAAGCTGGTTCTCTGAGAAGATAAACAAAATTGATAAACCATTAGGCAGACACATCAAGAAAAAAAGGGAGAAGACTCAAATCAACAGAATTAGAAATGAAAAAGGAGAAGTAACAACTGACACCACAGAAATACAAAGGATCGTGAGAGATTACTACAAGCAACTATATGCCAATAAAATGGACAACCTGGAAGAAATGGACACATTCTTAGAAAAGCACAATCTTCTCAGACTGAACCAGGAAGAAAGAGAAAATATAAACAAACCAGTAACAAGCACTGAAATTGAAACCGTGATCAAAAATATTCCAGGGCTTCCCTGGTGGTGCAGTGGTTGAGAGTCCGCCTGCTGATGCAGGGGACACGGGTTTGTGCCCTGGACCGGGAAGATCCCACATGCCACGGAGCGGCTAGGCCTGTGAGCCATGGCCGCTGAGCCTGCGCATCCAGAGCCTGTGTCCCGCAACAGGAGAGGCCACACAGTGAGAGGCCCACATACCGCAGAAAAAAAAAAAAAATATATATATATATATATATATATATATATATTCCAACAAACAAAAGCCCAGGACCAGATGGTTTCACAAAATTCTATCATTTAGACAAGAGCTAACACCTATCGTTCTCAAACTCTTCCAAAATATAGCAGAGGGAGGAATACTCCCAAACTCATTGTATTAGGCCACCATCAATCACCCAGATACCAAAACCAGACAAAGATGTCACACAAAAAGAAAACTACAAGCCAATAACACTGATGAACATAGATGCAAAAATCCTCAACAAAATACTAGCAAACAGAATCCAACAGCACATTAAAAAGATCATACACCATGAACAAGTGGGGTTTATCCCAGGCATGCAAGGATTCTTCAATAAACGCAAATCAATCAATGTGATAAACCATATTAACAAATTGAAGGAGAAAAACCATATGATCATCTCAAGAGATGCAGAAAAAGCTTTTGATAAAATTCAACACCCATTTATGATTAAAAACTCTCCAGAAAGTAGGCATAAAGGGAACTTACCTTAACAAAATAAAGGCCATATATGACCAACATAGAGACAACATCGTTATCAATGGTGAAAAACTGAAACCATTTCTACTAAGATCAGGAACAAGACAAGGTTGCCCACTCTCAGCACTACTATTCAACTTAGTTTTGGAAGTTTTAGCCACAGAAATCAGAGATGAAAGAGAAATAAAAGGAATCCAAACTGGAAAAGAAGAAGTAAAACTGTCACTGTTTGCAGATGACATGATACTATACATAGAGAATCCTAAAGACACTACCAGAAAACTACTAGAGCTAATCAATGAATTTGGTAAAGTAGCAGGATACATAATTAATGCACGAAAATCTCTTGCATTCCTATACACTAATGATGAAAAATCTGAAAGAGAAATTAAGGAAACACTCCCATTTACCATTGCAACAAAAAGAATAAAATATCTAGGAATAAACCTACCTAAAGAGACAAAAGATGTGTATGCAGAAAACTGTAAGACACTGATGAAAGAAATTAAATATGATAGAAACAGATGGAGAGATATACCATGTTCTTGGACTGGAAGAATCAACATTGTGAAAATGACTCTACTACCCAAAGCAATCTGCAGATTCAATGCAATCCCTATCAAACTACCAATGGCATTTTTCACAGAAGTAGAACAAAAAATTTCACAATTTGTATGGAAAGACAAAAGACCCCGAATAGCCAAAGCAATCATGAGAAAGAAAAATGGAGCTGGAGGAATCAGCAGAGCTCCCTGACTTCAGACTGTACTACAAAGCTACAGTAATCAAGACAGTATGGTACTGGCACAAAAACATAAATATAGATCAATGGAATAGGATAGAAAGCCCAGAGATAAACCCACACATATATGGTCACCTTATCTTTGATAAAGAAGGCAAGAATATACAATGGAGGGCTTCTCTGGTGGCTCAGTGGTTGAGAGTCCACCTGCCGATGCAGGGAACAAGGGTCTGTGCTCCGGTCTGGGAAGATCCCATGTGCCGCGGAGCAGCTGGACCCATGAGCCATGGCGGCTGAGCCTGCGCGTCCAGAGCTTGTGCTCTGCAACGGGAGAGGCCACAACAGTGAGAGGCCCGCATACCGCAAAAAAAAAAAAAAAAAAGAATATACAATGGAGAAAAGACAGCCTCTTCAATAGGTGGTGCTGGGAAAACTGGACAGCTACATGTAAAAGAATAAAATTAGAACACTCCATAACACCATACGCAAAAATAAACTCAAAATGGATTAAAGACCTAAATGTAAGGCCAGACACCATCAAACTCTTAGGGGAAAACATAGGCATAACACCCTATGACATACATCACAGCAAGATCCTTTTTGACCCACCTCCTAGAGAAATGGAAATAAAAACAAAAATAAACAAATGGGACCTAATGAAACTTCAAAGTTTTTACACAGCAAAGGAAACCATAAACAAGATGAAAAGACAACCCTCAGAATGGGAGAAAATATTTGCAAATGAAGCAACTGACAAAGGATTAACCTCCAAAATATACAAGCAGCTCATGCAGCTTAATATCCAAAACACAAACAACCCAATCCAAAAATGGGCAGAAGACCTAAACAGACATTTCTCCAAAGAAGATATACAGATTGCCAACAAACACATGAAAGGATGCTCAACATCACTAATCATTAGAGAAATGCAAATCAAAACCACAATGAGGTATTACTTCACACCAGTCAGAATGGCCATCATCAAAAAATCTACAAACAATAAATGTTGGAGAGGGTGTGGAGAAAAGGGAACCCTCTTGCACTGTTGGCAGGAATGTACATTGATACAGCCACTATGGAGAACAGTATGGAGGTTCCTCAAAAAACTAAAAATAGAAGTACCATACGACCCAGCAATCCCACTACTGGGCATATACCCTGAGAAAACCATAATTCAAACAGAGTCAGGTACCACAATGTTCACTGCAGTTCTATTTACAATATCCAGGACATGGAAGCAACCTAAGTGTTCACCGACAGATGAATGGATAAAGAAGATGTGGCACATATATACAATGGAATATTACTCAGTCATAAAAAGAAACAAAATTGAGTTATTTGTAGTGAGATGGATGGACCTAGAGTCTGTCATACAGAGTGAAGTAAGTCAAAATACCATATTCTAACACATATATATGGAATCTAAAGAAAACAAAAAATGTTCTGAAGAACCTAGGGGCAGGACAGGAATAAAGACACAGTCGTAGGGAATGGACTTGAGGACATGGGGAGGGGGATGGGTAAGCTGGGATGAAGTAAGAGAGTGGCATGGACATATATATACTACCAAATGTAAAACAGCTAGTGGGAAGCAGCCGCATAGCACAGGGAGATCAGCTCGGTGCTTTGTGACCACGTAGAGGGGTGGGATAGGGAGGGTGGGAGGGTGGTGCAAGAGGGAAGGGATATGGGGATATATGTATACATATAGCTGATTCACTTTGTTATAAAGCAGAAACTAGCACAGCATTGTAAAGCAGTTATACTCCAATAAAGATGTTTTTAAAAAAACAACTATACTTCATAAAATTAGAAAAAGAAAAAAAAATAAAAAGGCAAACTGCGAAAAAAAAATGTAGTCTCCAATGTGATGTTATTTGGATGTGGAGCCTCTGGGAGGTAACTGGGTTGTGAGGGCAGACTCATGAATGGGATGAGGGTCTTATACGAAGAGGTCAGAGAGCTGATGCACTCTCTTTCTACCCTGTGCGGTCACAATGAGAAGTTGGCAGTTTGCAACCCGGAGGAGGATCCTCACCGGAACCCTACCATACTGGCCCCCTGATCTCAGACATACAACTATGGGAAATAAATTTCTGTTGTTTATAAGCCTCCAGTCTATGGGAATCTGTTACAGCAACCTGAACTAACACACTGTACCTAACATCCTGATATTTTTGTATGACTTTCACTAAGTACTTCAATTTAGTCAAGAAATGGCATTAGTCAAGCTATAAACTCTAAGCAGAGGATATTCTATCACTCGGAGTAAATCTGAAAAGGATAATTACTTTCTGGCTATTAACACCATAATATCTTCATTAAAAACAATGAAAGAGCTATGAAATCTTTTATTTAAAAATGTACACCAGGGCTTCCCTGGTGGCGCAGTGGTTGGGAGTCTGCCTGCCGATGCAGGGGACACGGGTTCGTGCCCCGGTCCTGGAAGATCCCACATGCCGCGGAGCGGCTAGGCCCGTGAGCCATGGCCGCTGAGCCTGTGCATCTGGAGCCTGTGCTCCGCAACGGGAGAGGCCACAGCAGTGAGAGGCCCGCGTACCGCAAAAAAAAAAAAAAAATGTACACCAAATACCGGGCTCACCTGAGTCTCCTGAGCAGTAGAATCAGACATTTCAACTTTTCTTTACATTTCTGTCTCATACCCTATTCAGACATAGGACCAGCTTAAACATTGTCCAAGAGTAAAGAAATTAACTGTTCATATCCCTAATATTCACACTTAGAAGACTTTTTTACCCGAGGAGAACAGAAACCAGAATGTATAGCATAAATCCCTGGGTGTATAGACTTGCACTTTCTCCTGGAGCAGAGTAATTCCTTTTCTATACTTTTCCTGGAGTCATCATTTTACAATTTGGTATACTGTCAACCCTGACTCATCCGCAAAACAAGCAAGCAACCTGAAATGTTCAAGAAACATGGAACAGCATCAGCACTAATTTCCCAGTGGAGAAAATAAATGTAAGGATACACGAGGTCTCACACCAGCCCTAATTTTGAGTAGGTAGCAGCTCCTCAAACTTCGTTTTTCCATTTTATGTATTCTACAACCCTCTGAGCACTCACGATGTATGTGCAAGGGACCATGGTGGACATAAGGGGAAAGAAACACCAAGAGGAATCACAGAAAGATCCTACCCTAAGGAATTTCCCAGTCTATTTCTGTGAGCTAAAACACAAACAAACCTATCTTTATATTATAAACTACACACACAACAACAACAAACATCTGGAACTCTTTTCCAAGAGTAGATGTATTTGTAGCAGTAAAACCAAACTAGCTCATGTTAGGGTAAAATCAAGTATTTCCACCACGGTTGCCCACTGTTAACCACTAGAGCAGACTGTGTCGTTAAGACCACAGCTCTGAAGTCAGACAGTGAGCTGCAGCTCCAGCCCAACAGCCGATTAGCTAAAGTCCTTGGACAAGTTTCTCAACCTCTTTAAGTCTCATTTTATTCCTCTGTAAAGTAGGGATTATTAGAGTACCTCTCTCGTGATATTAAGATTGAGATACTGCAAATAGAGTGCTTATTAGCATGTTGTCTGACCCAAATTATCACTCAGTTTTCTAGGTGAAAATTGGGGTAGGAATAGACAACCACAGGCTTCCTGGAAACTGAAGAGAATACAACAGAGAAGGAAGAGGAAACAGGCAACAGGCAGAGTAGGAACACTTTGAACTCCTATACTCTTGATAGCTCATTTCAATATACACTAGACCAGTATGTCTTTACCTTGGCTGAAAAGCCCCCTCTATTTTGGAGCCTATCTGGGACTCGCTCTAGAGCCCCTGAATCAGAATCTGAGATGAGCTTCAAGCATCTGTATTAGTAAGCCTCAAAGGTGAGTATCATGGGGCTTCCCTGGTGGCGCAGTGGTTGCGAGTCCACCTGTTGATGCAGGGGACACGGGTTCGTGCCCCAGTCCAGGAAGAGCCCACATGCCGCGGTGCGGCTGGGCCCGTGAGCCATGGCCGCTAAGCCTGTGCTCCGCAATGGGAGAGGCCACAACAGTGAGAGGCCCGTGTACCGCAAGGAAAAAAAAAAAAAAAAAAAAAGGTGAGTATCATGCATACCTAAGTCTGAGAATGACTGTGGAAGACAAAATATTTTGTGTTTCAGTATTTGTTTTAGTCATAATTCAGCTAAGATCTGATGCTTTACTTTGAGGCTAACAGAGATTCCAGGCTTCAAAATTTCAGGATCGGGCTTCCCTGGTGGTGCCGTGGTTGAGAGTCCGCCTGCCAATGCAGGGGACGCGGGTTCGTTCCCCGGTCCGGGAGGATCCCATATGCCACGGAGCACCTGGGCCCGTGAGCCATGGCCGCTGAGCCTGCGCGTCCGGAGCCTGTGCTCCGCAACGGGAGAGGCCACAACAGTGAGAGGCCCACACACCGCAAAAAAAAAAAAAAAAAAAATTTCAGGATCACTGTCCAAAGTTCTATCCAGAAGTCTTCCTAACAGGGTTCTCGCTGATCCATCAGCACCTCACCCCAGGCTTCCATTCACTGTGATGGAAAGGAGAGCATCACACAGAGATGCCCTCACTCCTCCATTCAGATGTTCTGGCCATCCCATCTATCCTTTTGTTTCCACATCCTTCTCATCTCACTTATCTGCATCACCAGTGAATCCTTAACTAATTTATCCAAGATGATGTTGCCACATTGCTTTCAAATATATTTACAGTCAACTCTGAGTATTAAAAAACTTTGTCTACATATGTCAATTCTAATGTTTGTGGTGTCCTAGTAGATACTGCCTAGGTTTCCAAAAGATTTTAAAACATTAATTATTTTTAAAAGTTTGAGGAAACAAGAAAGCCATCAATAATTCATATTATTACAATTATTTTAATCTTCAAGAAGGGAAGAGAGAAGAAAGTCTTGCATTTTGCTTGAAATTTTTGTGTGTTCAATTCAAATCATGATACTTCAGGAGACTATAGTATCATTTAAAATATGAGAGAGATAAAATATTTACAGAAAAATTTCATTAAAATTACTAAATTAATTTTTAATTTACCAGTGCTCATACCTCTCCAATTATATGAAAATTTTTATTGGAAGGGGGCGTGATTAAAGAAGAACTACCCACCTGACTTAGTAATAGATCCAAGCTGGCTGATCAAGCCAACTGCCATCTGGTCAATCAACTGCCATTTGAAAGGCTGTTCTAAAAATACCTTCATATAAGTACCTAAATCTCATCAAAATGTAATGACTTCTAATTTATGTTAGCTAGCAGGAAACAAACTTTCACTGCACATTTTAGATTCCTACTTGTAATACGATTACCAAACCTCTCCAAGATTCCCAAATAATTTCCCTGAAAGAAAGACGAAGTAACATATCCTGATTCTATACCACTTTACTGAGTTGTCACTCTAGCCTTGTACATTAGAGCAATCTCTGGCAGCCTTTAAAATAAAGCTAAGTCCATCCACCTGCTTTCGCTCAATATGCTAGCAGTGAAATATACAAAACATGTATTTTTTATTTACACAAAGTAAATGGCCGCAGTACAGAAAACCAAGCAGGTGGTTGGCTATCCACCAACTGTGAGACTATTTACTTTTCCGTAAAATAGGGACAACACAGAATTCCCTGCCTCACAGGTCACTGTGATATTCAAATTAGAAAAGCATACTGTGAACCCTAAAGCAGTAATGACTATTAAATATGTACACACATAAATACTTTTCTATCAAAACTATATTCGAAGGCGAAAGTACAGACACTATAAAAATAGTGAAACAATCCTTTCATTTGAGTTGCTGTTTCTGAAGTGTCAGGCATTCAACTGGAGCCAAGATTTTCTAAGAAGCCAGTCTTTCCTAAAGATGTAAGTCACTGGGCACCAGATTGTACCCATGAATCTCCTTCTCACATTTGCACAGGCAGATTATCCCACAAAAGCCTTAGCAAGTTAAGAGCAACAAAACAAGGAGTAAACACCCAAGGACAAATCCCTGAGAAAACGCAGTGTTTTGGGCATAGTGTTTGGGGACAAGCCATACCCAGGTTTGCATGGTAAAGATACAGAGAAAAGGAATGGGACAGGTTCTTTCCACACACAGCAGCCACTGCCACCCCGGCTTCTACAAAGCTAGTGGTTTAGGTGACTCTGATCAACACAGCAGGCTCAGGATCCCATTGTACATTCGACTTGGCTCGGGATCACCCAACTGAATTGGCTAACACAGTGACTCCAGAAGAATCACCCATTAAAAACAATCCAAATACAGACTCTAAATGTGCAGAAAGCCTTTTGTGATCTCCGCTGGAGCTTAGAGTATCTAACAGCTGCAACTATGACTGTTCTAGCTAATTGCTCTCAGCAACAAAAATAAACAATCACTCCAGGAAGAAGACTGTAACCCGCCAAATATTAATGAATTTTTTAACAGTCAGAAATCTCAAATCTTGGTTTAAAGGCCTTGCTACCGGTAAAAATAAAATGTCTCAAAGAACAAACACAGGGTTGAGGAGGCCCAGAAAGAAAAGTCCTTATTTTGTATTTAATCCTCCCCTGTCCCCTTCCTCCCCCCACCCCAAAAAAAGAAAAAAAGGAAAGTGCCTTGTGTCTGGAAGAATTTAAGCAATCTGAGTTAAAATTTATTTTAACTCATAACTTTTTAACATATGGGGGAAAAGAGTCGCACTGATTGGAGCTATTTTTAAAGTGCAGCTCTACTGTAAAAATAGACATTTACTCATAAGGATGCTTGAATAGAGAACAAGCCCAATCTACGTCTCATTGTTAAGAAAGGGGTGAAAAAAGACTGTCGTATTTTCTGGAGAGCCGTTTATGGTCCGCCTGTGATGTCACAGCAGCATCCAGGTGCACTCTAACGAGCGTCTTTCAGTCTCCTCCATCCTTTTACAAGTGCTCTCCTACCATCAGCTTTTTCTCCCAGAACATGCAATAAGGAGCCAGTATTTACGCAGACCCTCGCTGGAAAGATCACGGCAATCAGAGACCCATGGAAAGAGGAAAATTTACTCACCCACACTTGTGTTCATCGTCCTCCTCTCCTCAGAGCCCCTATTCAGGAAGGGAGCATTTCCTTTTTCTAAGGAAAGAAAGGATAGAAGCAGTTGATTTATCAGTATGGTAGGGTATCTGCGTGTCCCCTGTCCAGACAGAGAAGAAGTAGCTTCACACTTCTCCCTTCCCATTCAGGCCCCTGATGCTTAGCTGAAGTCTGCAACCAAACTGCCCACCTTAGACAGTGGCAAGTAGGCATTTAGGCACATCCCCACACTGAGACTTGGAGATATTGCCGCAGTTTCTATACTTCAATTGGTCTTCAGTCTTTATTAAAACCTGGAGGAATGGAGTTGTAATGGGAAACCATGTAGAATTCCTGATTTCTATACCTCCCTGACATGTGAGCAGCAATCAATACAAACAAAACTAGATAACAGTTTTCATGTGCCTTATCTTAAACCAAAATCAAAACGCATTATTTTACGTCTGTTAAAAAATTTCTCCATACACTCATGAACAAAATCAAAAGGAAGGAAAACAGCTTTATCAAGAAAAAAACAAATTTGAATGTTTAAAATCTTTATGAAGAAGGTGAGATATATAATCACAGCTTCAAGCAAAAAAGTGTCAGAGGGGGCTTCCCTGGTGGCGCAGTGGTTGAGAGTCCGCCTGCCGATGCAGGGGACACGGGTTCGTGCCCCAGTCTGGGAAGATCCCACATGCCGCGGAGCGGCTGGGCCCGTGAGCCATGGCCACTGAGCCTGCACGTCCAGAGCCTGTGCTCCGCAACGGGAGAGGCCACAGCAGTGAGAGGCCCGCGTACCGGGGGAAAAAAAAAAAAAAAAAGTGTCAGAGGAAAAAAGGTATCTTTTTCAGGAAAGGATTGAGTAATTTTTGACTTGTTACTTTTTGTACTGTATAAATTTCCTACAGTGACCATATTTTTACTGCTTAAACTTATCCACAAGGATGTAAATTATACTGAGTGTACCACAATAAAATACTACATGCACTTACCTATATTCAATTTCTAGATACCCTACATATCCTGCAGGAATCAAGAAATCTCATCCCACAAAAGGACACAGTTTATGAAAGTTAATTCAGTGTGTGTTTTGGTACTTGAATGATAGCAATGGGCAGAGTTCCAAGAGTTAGGAGAACTGGGTTCAAGCGCCAGGTCTCGTGTTAGCAAAAGAACCTTGGAGAACCTTAACTTCTCTGGGCCTGACTCAAATCTGAAGAATTAAGGTGCTAAAAGATACCTGAGGTGTCTTCCTGCTCAAAGCCAGAGCGAAAATAGACACAAATTAAATCTTCAGCCCTGAAACAGCAAAGCAACTGGTATAGAGTAGATGCTTAATATACATTTAATGAAAGAGTTAACAGAAGGGAAGTTTTTAAAAAATAATGTATTTAAAAGAGAGCTTCCCAACCTGTGTGCCATGGCAAGCTGCCTTATCATAGAAGGATTATGGGTGTGTAGAGATATTGATCTCCTCAGGACTGGAGCCAAGAACATGAAGAAGTTTGAGAAGCACAACTTAATACTACCATCACACCAAAAAACAAATCATCTGTATTAGGAAAAGTTTCAGATAAACTTCTAAGAAGTTCTCACCACCCTTCACTTAGGAAACACAGAATGTCTGCCTTATCATTTGGTACTCAGGCCATTTAATCCTAAGACAGAAAACATGAGGAGCAAATTTACTTGAAGAAGCAAAGAGGCTTTCCTTACGTGATATACGGGTGCAAAGCAGGTACTTCTTAAAGAGTAATTCCTGAAAAGCAGAATGCTCTCAACATATACTTGAGTTCAAATGGAGAACACACAGCAGCAACCATTCTCAAGAGATGAAATTCTGCTAAACATTTAAGTAATACGGTAACAACTGCAATTTCTGCTTCCACATATACAGCAATAGCTACTTATCCTTTTGGGTAAGTATTCAGGGATTTTTTGGTGTGAGAATCTGCATTATTTCTTGTAATTATTACTACTTGCAACTTCACAAAAGCTACGTTTTGATAAAGGAAAAGACCTAGAACATGCCTGTGAACATATAAGGGTTTACTTTCAACACGGTGCTCAACATGGTACTTCCGGGTCTGAGAACTAAAAGCTGTGCATCTTCTGGATGTCTGACCACCTGCATTTGTGCATTGTAGCCTCCCTCCCCCCATCCTCACCGCAGCTGCCACACCTTTGTCACAATCCAGCCCAATCCAGAGAACAAAGCTACCTCGACAGCTGTGCTTCATTCCACAGGGTGGGTCACCCTGAAGATGGCTGCCAGCTTCTTCACATCTGCAAGGAGGTCCACAGTAGGGTTGGCTGCTTCCGAAACTGGACAAGGAGAATTCTCGGAAGGAGTGCACAATAAAGATCAGAGTTAGAGATAGCACTGGGCTATAGACAATCTGTAGGTCAAAGGGCCCTTCAGGACAAACAAACAAACGTCTTCCCCTGAAGGGCTATTTAAATGGGCTGCCTTTTCTGTGGCTCTTCACTGAAATGCAAGGTATGGCTATTAACTGAGCTTCCCAAACAACAACAGAAAGGTAAAAAGCTGTCAAACTAAAACCTCATCTTGGAAATATCTGAGAAATATTTCAATTTTATAATTTTCCCCTCACCTTCCAAGCAGGTGATACCTGAGCGATAGGTAAGAAAAGTATGAAATGTAAATCCAACATTTAAGAGTGAACCAGGTACCATGGCACTAGAAATAGCATAACCACTAAAGAAGGATCACTTTATCATCTTAAATTATTGAGTTTGAGAAGTATACATTGTGAGAAAGAGATTGATCCACTATTCTCTTACTAGGGAGATCTAGTTTCATTTGGTCTCTTTGCATACACTGAACAACATGCTCCAAATACCAATGACTTCTTTTAGAAGAAGTCAATGTCCTTACCAGCAAGTTCTCTGCAACTCCAAAAATCACATATAATCTATCATAGCAAGTATTTCTAGTGTTACAATAGAAATGGGCAAGGTAACAAGAACAAAATTTCAATGTTTAGATACTTTGTATTTCATTATGGACTCAATTTTCTGACTAATCTGAGATTTAACTAGTCATGAACACAAAAATGTTTAATGAGCTCATAGGTCTGTACTGAATGTGACTTAATAGCCCAGAAACTGTTACAAGTAGACAGAAGCTTACCTACATGTCTTTAATCAGTGTTCTCTTCGTGGATTCCCTCCCCCGATCTCTTTTAAATCCCACCTACCCTTAGTGATGCAGCTCAACTGCTACCACTTTTGTGTGGCTGCCCATTCCCACCCCACTAACTATCCTCACCCAATACACACACACACACACACACACACACACACACACACTCAGACATGTATGAGTCACTCCCATCTTCCTTTTCTTTTTAATGTACTCTGTTCATAGCATTCTTGTCTTTCTTTGTATTGTATAGCTACTTGTGGATGCGGACAAATCTTCTGGAGAATAAGACAGGCTATGTTAAGGACAGAGAGGCATATGACTTCCAAACAGGGGTTCATGCTTGACTGCTCTAAGGTATTCCAAAATGTAACATCCATGAATATTTCTGGGGGTTAGTATCTATTACATCTTAACCTACATCTTAGTTTTTTAAGCTAAAAGTAGTATTAATAATGAGTGTGAGACCCTAAGATTTTGACATGTTTTCATTCAAAGAATAAAGCTAGTCAGCATACTTTTAATATTCAGGATATTTTACCATGAGTGCTTTGCAAGTTGTCACTCCATATCTTATATGTTTAGAGAGAGCAAGACCATCCAGCCAATTCCTCCATCAACCTAACTATTCACACAGGCAATGTCTTTATTGTGTATAATAACGTTTATTTTGCTTCAGAAAGGATATGGACAACTTAATGAACAGGAGAGCATCTCAAGATTGACTAAACTAAATGATACGGATGCCAGATTGAAAATTACACAAATGAGGGACTTCCCTGGCAGTCCAGAGGTTAAGACTCCATGCTTCCACTGGAGGGGGCGTGGGTTCAATCCCTGGTCAGGGGAACTAAGATCCCACATGCCCGAGGGGCACGGTCAAAAAAAAAAAAAACAAAATTAGTAACAAATGAGCTAATAATCAATCCAAGAAAGGAAAAGCAGAATCTATAAGAAGAACAGAGCAGGTTCACTCTTATGAGTTGTAAAGGGGTTTGTAACAACTACAGCAAGTTAGCTGGACACCTGCTTGCAGGTGGCATGGCAGGGTGGCTTGTCTGTTCTCACTTCCAAGTGAGTTTCCAACAGTTTCCAACAGTTTCCAAGAAGGTAAGAGCCACATCTTGCTCATTTTTACAGACCCAGGACACAGCATAGATAACCAATAAACCTGTGCTGAATAACCAAAAAATACTTCTGTTTATTTCTATGAACCAGAACACCGGAAAGGTTCATTTCAGTAACCCCATGTCAACAGGCTACCTGTATTAATGTGTAGATGTTTTAGTCCTTCCAACCTGAAGGGAATTGAGCCCACTTTTGAAAATTTTCAGAGAAAGAATACAAACAACAGTAGAGAAAAAAATGAACCACTTGCTGAAATAACTGAGGCTATAAATGCTCTTCAAATAATAATCAATTCTGTTATAATTCTAGCAATACTTTTGTTCTCTTCCACTGTTTGAGGATCCAATATGGTAATACAGGCATAAAGGATCAAAACCACTGCCTCTTTTTTTTTTTTTTGTATTTTCTACCAACAAGGTATACACATACTGTTCTAGAAGTATATTAAAATGTCAACATACTTCTTACTAAAGTATATGCATTTTCTTATTTCTAGGTACCCCTCTGAGTGGGAAATTACAAGTTTCCACTACATTTTTTTGATCGTCGCATAAAATAAGGCTAGGACACTTGCAATCTGTTTATTTTTAAAAAAACATTAAGGTTAAATTGCTAACACCTTTCCTCAAATCAGATTATAATAATGTAAAATGATGTTAAGATTCAAAATTTATACTGGCTAATCTAACACTGAATTGTGATAACCTGGATGATTTGCAAGCATAAGGTGAGAAGGAATTCTGAGGAAAAAAACTTATTTCCTCAAGCACACCAACAGTGTCACAAACCTTTACTGAGAATTTTCCCCTTATCTGCTCAAATATAAAAGAACTGCTGACATGCAAACCAGTCAAAATACTGATAAGCATACAAGAGGAGAGAGGTGAGGGGAGGATGTTCCAAAATCACAAAATTAGAGTATTGAATTCCTGTAATAAAAAAGGGAGCATGGAGATTTGAGATTAATTGCATGTTGGAAGAAAAAAAAATTGTCTTGTCACTCAGCTGAGCTCTTGACTACTAAACTGTGAATTCAGGACAATTACTTTTAGAATGGCTTTTTACCAAAAAAGCTGACAGACACAATCAAATTAAAAGAAGCCATTTAGTATACTTTGTTTAAAAAAAAAAGAAAAAAAGCACTTCATTATCGTATCAAGTTTTCTTAAGTTCTACAGAAGTAGAACCTTTGTATAAAAGATGAGCAAGAAATATTTTCCTTCCTCCACAGATCTGCTAAGGATGCTTACCAGGGCTGAATATATATGTGAAACACAGCGTTGGCAGAGGTCATGATTTGTACACGTGTACTACATACATCAACCCTAACCTAATGGAAACTGAGTTTCTGATTTTAGAGGAGTGTCTTGATAATCTGGCATTGGCAACAAAAGTTACACTCAACAACAGTTGATTCTATGGGTGAATTAAATCTTGCCAGTGGCAGCAGAGTAAGTTACCTTCCTTCTATTTGGTTTTTCTTTAGCTCAAGTAAATGTGTGAGGACAATTTCCATTTGTTTAAAAAAAAAAAGTTAATGGTTATTCAATCAGAGGTATAGAATGATGTCAGCATCCAATTACCCAAACTGTACAACTAGCCAATGAAAGCACGTATCCCTATAAAAATTACCCATCGAGTTAATGTTTGAAAGCTAACTTATCAGAAGGTGTCATTCAAAAAAATTTTTTTGCACATTCTACTTCAATTAACATGCCTTTTGGAATACTTTACATAACACTGCTTTCAACTAAAGCTCTGAGGGAACCTCTTAACTCAAGAGAGCAAGTTTATTAGACTGAGCACAGGAGCCCCAAAAAATGTATAAAGACCTACTCACCACACTGTTCTTTCCCTTCAACTTTGTTTATTGATGTACTGAACATGAAAAAGTACAAAGAATCCAAACACAAAAGAAAACATGTACAGCCTCTTAAATACTCAACAGAATATATTTTCTATTCCAACAGATGTGAATTAAGTCATACTGTACAACTTCAAATAAATACCAGCCTTACATTTTATTAAGTGCTCTGATAAACACTGTAAAGTGAAGCACAATTTGCATGCCCTCTCATCAATGCCTTGGTTTGCTACAGTAGTATAGGAAAGAAGCATGTAGCTGCTGTTTTCCCATGAGGGAAACCTTATTTTTTTTAAGTATATACATGTATTTTGTTTTTTAGTTTTTTTGTTTTTTTTTAAATGCAGGTTAACTCTGACAATCTAAATGCACCTAAGGATATGAGAAAGTGCTAAGCCAATTGATTTCTGAATAGCATTGAGTGGGTCAGCATGAAAACTCGCTTATTCACTTTAGCACGCGCCTCACAGTATATGTACTGTACTATACTGAAAATTTTTATAACTACAATTTTAAATAATAAAAATAAAACTCAACGCAACTGCAAAGATAATGTACAACTATGTTATGCATAGCACATTGCCTGTTCTAAGGGGAAGCATGTGAGCATCTCAGTTTATACAAAAAGCAGGACGTAACTATATAGTTCTCAGTGCATCCTGATGAAGGCATTTTTGCCTTCAGCTTTTTTGAAAATTTATTATAAGCTAGATGCTAATCAGAAAATATTTTGTATTTTTTAAAATTTCTTTCATACATGGTAAAGACTTATTTTATTATTTCCCCAAATAGTGGTTTAAGCATCATACAAAGTTAAATTTCAATAGCATACAGATATTTATGACTTTTGTATGAAAAATGTAAGGAAATTTGTTCAAAACCTATGGTTATACTCATT
This sequence comes from Orcinus orca, assembly GCF_937001465.1. Classification (NCBI taxonomy): domain Eukaryota; kingdom Metazoa; phylum Chordata; class Mammalia; order Artiodactyla; family Delphinidae; genus Orcinus; species Orcinus orca. The sequence continues at coordinate 48,764,015 of NC_064564.1, read as the reverse complement.
TTTTTTTACCACAAACATATTTATAAACGAAAATGTAGCATCACCATAAACAGCTGAAGCTAGACTATCTACAGACAAAATTAGCAACAAATCTGATGCACTGTAAATTCAAGTCCTCAGGACAACAAAAGTGATTAAGCAAGACCTCAAATAACAATGTTAATGCCATTTACAAAGGAAAAAACTGATACAAAAACATTCAAAACCTGAACATCACTTGGCATGTAAGGAAAAAAAAAATCAAATTAGCTGAAAGGTTCATAACACAAGGTCTTATTTACATTACACAAAGCTCAGGTGTTAGCCTTGAACATAACTTTCAAAATACCTTCAAATATATCCAACTCAGATCACTTTTGCCGATCTGCTGCAGTACAAATCATGTGCAACATCTTTTTTCCTTAAGACAAAACAATTCTTCAAACAATACTGCAAGTACATCACTAAACACCATGAGCTCTATCTGAAGGGATTTCTTTAGGAAGAACAGATTTTTTTTCCCCCATCTCGTGGTAATTTAAACTTCTTGCCTGCTCTTATATATTCTTTTGTAAATTTTTTTTGTTTCAAAATCACAAATCAATGTGAGCCACCTATCACATAATAACCAGGATGATCAGACGCTCCACTGGTGATTACAAAAATGAAACCAGCAGTGTTTCCCCCATTGATTCTACTCCTTTCATACAAAGATCTCAAAAGTATTTTCTACATCATAAATCTTTCTAAATTTTCCAACCACTGCAAATTTCCTGGTAAATTTTAAAAGCTCACTAGGTGTCATATGAAGAGATTTCTCAAAGTATTCAAGTCAAAATATTTGTTCCAGGACCAGTAAAAAGTTTCTCCAAATTTTCTTTTTTATAAAAATAGATGCTTTTTTTAAACCCACATCAAAGAGGCTCTTATCTCTTTGGCAAGGTACTGCTTTACGAAAAGTTCTCCAGTATTCTTACAATAAGCGTTTATAATGTAGCCCCCCTTCCCCAACCCAAATCATAATTACAAAATAAATACTGTTTTTAACTTCATAAATAAAAATGTAAACTTCAAAATACTTTTCTCAGACATAACAGCAATGCTTTAAATGTAAACCAAACACAAAGCTAATCAGAAAAAGAAAAAAAAGGGGGGGGGAAAGACACAACCAACTAAAGAATTACAACACAAAGCCTCAATATTTACTCACAGGTTCAAGGCAGTTATGTAAAAAGAAAAGAAATGTCTTCCCTTAGCTGAAACACTTTAAAAGGTCCACCTTCTTCAAAGAAGGCAATAGAATGCAATGTGACAGGTAAAAACCCTGTACCTCTTGTCCATATTCAAACATAAAAGATATTTAAGAAGTTTTAATTCAAATACTAGCAATAAAAAATCTCACATATTTCTTAGGATGCTAAGTAGTCGTTTTATCCCATCTCAACACTGACTTACAAAGACATTTACTAATGTATAAAGTTTCTCTTAACTTGCCTTTGTTGTATAGTTTTCATATATAAATGGACTGAGGACAAGAGCTCATTAGGCTTTGTGCGTTTTGTTTGTCTTAAAGGAGACCTGCAGTACTCTGTCTCCCAGACGGTATCCATTGAGGCTAGCTATCGCCATGGCAGCCTCATCATAGTTTGTCATAGTCACAAATCCAAAACCTTTGCATTTATTGGTGTTAAAGTCACGGATGACCTTCACGTTGGTGACAGCTCCAAAAGGCCCAAACATTTGCCACAGGATACTCTCATCTGCGTCAGGAGCCAGGTTGTACACAAAAATACACCACCCTGTTCCTGGGTGCCCAGGGATATTAATTCCAGCCAAACTGGTCATTCCATCAATGGTCATTGGAGAAAACCTACTAAACAAAATAGGAGAAACACACGCACACATGCACACACACACACACACACACACACGCACGCACACACACGCACAAATAGAAACAGAGGTTGGTTACAGCAATGGACTTAATTCTTTCCCCTTTCCCATCCCAAGAGTTTCGGTAACTCCCCTCCCCACAACAGATACATACAACTATTTGAGGTTTCAACCAAAGTCGGTGTGTGGCTTGCAGTGGCATGCTATAATATCACGGTATTAATAAGTTATGAAATGGCCACATATGCTGTACTGAAAAATATTACTCACAATAGCAAAGAAATAAATTTGGAACTGGCTTCATGAACTTAAGCAGGACTGGGGGCAAGAAGGACCAACACAGACAGAAACATGCTATAACGTCGCAATGCAAGAGAAAACAAATAATGGGGTTTTTAAAGGCCAGGTGGCATCCAGTGGTATAATAATATTCCTTGAGTCAACCGTGCTTCAAAAACAGCTTTTCATTAGGCTGTACATGCAAAAGAAAACCCAACACAAACTTATGAAGGGTGTCACTCCCCAAATCAAAGAAACTAGTCAATTATGGGAAGGGATTATGGTTATCATGAACCTCTATCATTACCTCTTTACTCCATAAGCCATATTGAGCAGATTGTCCAACCTGCAAAACACACATTTAGCAAACTTCAGTTTTTAATTTTTCCCCTTGATGTCCAAGAAAGCTGGGCTCGTTACTGCCATCTTCCAAGGGGATTTTTATATATTAATTGTATGTGAAGTCTCAGAACAGTGGGTCTTCTTACATTTCTGAGAGGATGGTACCCACTGCCATAATACAGTAGCTCTTCCAATGGATATAGTTTATCTCTACAAAGGTCAGGGAAATCACTGGTGGTCATCTGAGGAAACCCTTTCAAGAGGAAATGTGGAGGCTCTGGAATACTTAACATTTGCGTTCTCACCTTTTGCAGGCAAGTTCTAAGCACTCCACATGCACCTACATGTCCTTATATTATTTTTAGTTTTCAGAACTATAGTTCCTGAGTATCATAAGGCACTCAGATTAAGGGACTTGCTCAAGGCCAAAGAGTTAGGAAATGGTGGCATCGATATTCAAATTCTGCAGTTTACACAGAATTCCATAAATTTCCCTTCAACCCCCCAAATACAAAGGACTTTCATTTCTTAAAATCAAAGTGGTGTTATTGTAGGTAAAAAGAACCTTATAGACAACCTCAGCTGAACCTCCCATTGCTCAATGTATTCAGCTGAGGTCCACAGAACCTAAGACGACAGACTCACTGAGCAACAAAGCAAGGACTTCAGACCCCAGTCTGACGCTTATTTTGATTGTCCTACAAGAAGTATAGTCCCACTACTCAGGGTGTAAGAAGCAGGTAGATAGAAACAAACTTAAGTGAGCTTCTCTTAACAATTTTTTTTTTTTACGAAGTAGATGGCGGTGGGTGGGTACTCTTTAAAACTCTCTACTCTTTTCCTGTTTCAAAAATTAAATTGATGTCTTTAAGCACTTGATTCTTCTTGCTTTATCAGTTTCAAAGAGACCATTCCCCAATGTTCCACATTTGTGCAATGAGTACCAATCAATGACGTGTGTTTAGAGGAGGTAGGCATAACTGAATACCTCAACGCCACAATGTTCAACACTCTCCGAGTAAGACCCTGGGTCAGGAGAACATTTTTTTCTATAACAGCCATGAACAGTTAAGTTTGAAAAATGTTTCAACCTTATTGTCTAACCTGTGGCCTCAAGTGAGGCTAGAGCACACATGAGAAAGCAACTCCTCCTAGTTTCATAAAAGCCTCAAGACGCCTCCTTCTGGTCTTTCAGAACTGGACAAAGAATCTTCACAGGTTCCTATTCCCAATTACCTCTGCACATTTGTGTGTTTCATAAAATTAAAAAGAAAGAACCGAGCTGACTGTAATGCAAAGTACTATTAAAAAAAAAAAGGAACAAATCACAGTGACAAAGGAGCCTCATCTGTGTGTGGTGTGTGCCTTGTCCCTCTACCCTCTCAGGAGCAGGGACAAGTTCATTACTCATCGTACCACTAATCATGGAGCACAGACAGATTGGGTCACTACAGGTTTACAATTAGTATCTGTTGACTGAATCAAAGCATTGGGGTTACTAACATTACCCTTAACTGCTTAATCCAGAGTAAGAACTATCAGAAGGGCAGACTGGGGAGCCTGTTTGCACATGCAAGGGAGAGAGCACATGTATGGAAAAAGTACACAGGTGGGAGGGGGATTTTGTATTGTGCAGAGGTAATGAGTATAGTCAAAGATGCCATACCCTTATACTCCAAAGTAGAGGCCACAAATACCAGAAATAAGGATGCAAACAAATTAGTATCATCAACAATAAAGTAATCTGATATAGGTAATTTCATAGAATTGCTGAATGATCAATACAGAATGCATTTGGCATATGACACCAGTAGAACAGAATAGCATATTGAGGTCTGCTTCCAAAGTACTCAAAGGCTCAGATGCAGAGACACCAAAACAGAGTCACATCATCTCTGCCCATTAATTGTGCAGACTCTATCACCACCAGCTTAGGACACTAACCAAAAGTCCAGAGACAGAATCTCCTAAGCAAGTTTTCAGTATTTTCTAAGTAGGGTAGAAACCAAAACTGCCCCAGAAGTGGATTACATGTGTTAAAAGGAGAGAGATCTCATTTCTCACTCTCCACCCCAGGATTCTCCAGGCAGGAGGCCTAGGACTTTTATACTAGGATCTCTGAGGACCCTCTCAATGAGCCTCATATTTGCCCTACCTGTGAAATCCTGTGTGATACCACAATCCTGCCCACTGATATCTTCACTCAATATTCACTTTAGAAAAAATTCAATCCTATGCAATTCAAGCCAAGTTATCTGCCTCTCCCTCTCTCTCTTTGCTCTCCTTGCCCCTCCCTCCTCTCCCATCAACAAGGAGGAACATGGCACCTAAGAAACAGGACCTAGGCAACACTGAAAACCCCCGCCTGCCCACAGTTGGACCTAGCAGTTTACCCTGCTCTCAGTGCCACACACCCACAGGAGCTGGGAGAAGGCAGTGTGTGCTCCACTAGGGCACCATGTACCCCAAGCCTTGTAGAAGTTGGAAAACTGTCAATTAGGCAGTTAGCTCAGACACAAGGACCACTATTACTCTCCAGAATTATACATTTTTTCTGGGTCTGTCCAGACTTCAGGGACAGCCATCTTTTGCATGTGATCATTTAATGACAGAAGCCAATTTTTAGTGGAGACCAAGTTAATAGCCTCCAGAATGACCTAGGAGGGGTGTGTGTGATGATATACAGCTGTATGGCAACTAAATATTAAAGTGTCCAATACAAATTTTTTCTAATTTAAAAATAAAGTATTCTTTACTCATATTGAATAAATGTACTGCATCCAAAGCCCTCACTCAGTCCCCATGCATCACATACTCTCCTGAGGGAAGACTGAGCGGTCCTCAAAGGGAAAGTGACACAGTCACCTGGTCTTTAGCATGGGTATAATCCACTTTACAAATAACACGTTAAGTGGATTTGAAGGATTAGATTTAATTAAAACAACCCTCAAAGAAGAGGTAGTTTTAAAAAGATTCCTGCAAACAACAAATCATCATCACCATCATCACCATCATCAGAGGGAGGATGACACCAGTAAGGAAAGCCCAAGTAAATAAGAAAAGAGAGAGTTGATTCTCTCTCCTACTCCTAGTACAAGCTACACTATGCGGTTAGACAAAATAATCTAACATGTCTCACATGAAGTCAGACAAGAAATTCCAAATTATCAAGATCATAATTTTATGACTCTTGCTTTAAAGGTATACTATTTACTAAGATATTATGTAAGTGAAAAATGAGCCAGTTAGCATATTAACAAAACACTAATATATTGTTTATTTCATCCTTATTTTTATTTTCTGTTTATGATTAGGGTTTATGAATTAATGAATATAATAGCACAAGCCCCCATGTGCATATAGTTTATGACTACATGCCTAGTTTCTGATTATAAGTGGGCAATATTTTGAATAGAAAGTCCCATTTCAAAGCTAGATGTTTATAAGTAGAGAGTGAAAAGAAGGTACCTTCCCAGTTTCCAAGAAATTTAGCTGACAGACTATGGGAGGGCCTACACGCAGTTGGAAGGGGAAATGTCAGTCAAAGTGAGAAATAAAAATATACAGAGAGATTACTAATGGGTAAGAAAAGAAAACTCTGAACTCTACAAATAATGGTTCCTAAAACCTCACTAAAGATCACTGACCAAGATCTGCTTTGAATTTAACCCACAACAAGATCATCAACTCATCTCCTTATCTAATTCCTGTAAACAGAGGAAAAAAATTATTCGGGACGATTGATACCAGTTTCTTCCCAAAGTAAATTGTGATAGTGCAACCAGCACATGCCTTAAATGAAACTCAAATGCTGATTTAAAAGGCTCCTTTAAAAATGTATAAAGGCTTATTATAGAAGCAGGCACACAAGCCATTAGACTAGACCACATTTAATAAAATTAAGGCTGCTCCACAAGTAGAGAGATGAAAAAAATTTGGCTGAAAGTTTAATTCAGATACCATGTCCCAAGAACATACTTAAGGGGCTTGAATTACACTATCCATCCAAATAAACAAGGCCGGTCTTATTTTGAAAACTGTAGTCAATTAAATAAGCATATTAGATTAGCAGTGCTCATGTTAAAATAATTCTCTTTCTAATTATTCATATGGGTTGACTGAGCCATAAACCTCCCAAGCCCACTTTTAAACTTAACTCTTATTACATGGATTTTAATTTTTTTTAACCTTAAAAGATAAGGTACATTGCATAAATATTAAAAACATCCTTGGCTATTAATATTTATAACTTGTATTCGCTAATGTCTCTCAACTCCCGAGGCACTATGACAACATAAAAGCACACAGTGCAAAATTTTCTAAGTGTTCGCAGGAAGGTGACAAACTCAAGGCTGAGAGCATGAGAACACAGATACTAGAGACAAAAGATCTAGGTAATGACCTAGGCCTGAACTACAAAAGAGCAAAATACCAACAAAGCAAGCCAGTCCTTCAATTCAAGAGTCCTTCTGAGATGAAAGAAGATTCAACCTTAATTCAATAGAATAAGGAAAAAAAAATCAAGGTAATGACAGACCAGGTTCAAAGATATTAAAGAAAAGCAACCAAATACACAACAGGGTAAACTTAAAATCTAGGAATAAAGGCTCTCAATTTCTTATAACACTGAATCTAAACCAAACACCTTCACTGAGCTCAAAGACTAGTTCATAATTTATTATCTGAAGATGGATTATGAGAAATGGGGTGACGTAGACAGGAGTTAAGAATCTGAAAGTACAATAAACTTCTTCCCGATTTTCTGAAACCCAGTTTCCCTTAAAACAGACAACTCTTATTCCCTTTTTCCAAAACTTCTTTTTATAGGAGATAAGGAAAGTAAGAATCGCTAAGTTAATTACATACGGAACTAAAAGATAAAAGCACAGAATGGGCAGAAGATAATTTTTAAAATATTAAATTTGATCATCAGAACATCCTGTAAAGCTTTACCGAATTAAAAAAAAAAAAAAGCATGCAGGGAGGGGGCTAGATGATGTTGAGAGCAGATGAAATAGCTATCAACAACCTAATATTTGAGTCACCTACATGCCTTGTCATTTCAATAATCAGGCATTTTCCTGGAGATCCTATCATTTCAGCCCTCTTGCTCAATCTTTCTCAGAATTCAATCTTGATTTTAAGAGCACAGTTTTACTCAGTAACTACCATAAAACAAAAACCAGAGGTTAAATTGGGAAACACCAAAAATAACAATTTAAACTAATACAGCTTTCTACTAACATCAAACATCTTGTATTTTCACAGTATTAAAATCAACCAGTAAGTTTCAAACAACTTTCCTCTACATAATAAGCTCAAAATTCTTTTCTAGGCCCCAAAGAGCTCTGAAGTTAACTGGATAGGCTGCCTAGGAAACACCTCTAAAATTCCTTCATGCATGTCTGTGCTAAATTTGCAAAAAAATATTACTCACTTAAGATGCCACACAGGAAACCTACAGGCAGAGTTAAGAAATGACTGTGAAATTTCTTTCTCCGCAAGGGCGAGGAGCAAGCAGCCCCATGCATGTCTTCCTCCAGCCCAATCACCAACCACCACAGTCAAAAGTGGCAGTGTTCCCTTTCTACCAATGCTTTTTTAAAAACTTACAAAGTTAAAGCAGAGAGCGAAGTGAACACAAGGCTTAGTCAACTGGGTACCAAGTCATACAGTTCCAAATGGAGCCTCTGACAGTAAACCCTCTTCTCCCAAGGCAAAAGCCACCCTAAGTAGGAAATGAACATGGTGTTTATGGAAAATTTCTTTCTCATACCTCAGGTGACATAATTTTTTTTTAAAGGAGATATTTTACTAATTTTTATCTTTACTCTCTTCAGCACTCTAAAACAGCTGAATGAAAAAATGCATGTGATTTAAGCTAGAAAACATGTAACTCTTTATTAAGCTAAATTTGTGATTATATTTTTGGTAATTCACTATTCTGCTCCAGCAAGGAAATAAAATTGATATTCACTGGTGATAAAAAACAAAACAAAAAAATACTAGCATGGAGGTTACATGGCATTATGGCTGCAGTATACCATATGGCCAAAAAGGATATTAAAAATGTTACAGAAAATAAAAAATGTTTATGTCTCTGTGTTCTGTTTAACATCTAAAAGTCACCATTCTTCTCACATGCAGATTAGGGATTTTTTTAAGTGACTTAATCTGGTTGTTGCCCCAGTATTAGAATAAAATTTGAAAAATCAGAATATTTATACCCATCTATGAGACAGAATATCCTCTTTGGGCTAAAAATGCATGGTCATTCTATGGACTATAGAGAGGTTAGAAAACTACCACCCACGGGCCAAATCCAGACTGCCATCTGTTTCTCTACAGCCCAGGAGCTAAGAATGGTTTTTACATTTTTAAAGAGTTGTTTTAAAAAAAAAAAAAAGACACGCATCAGAGACCATGACCCACAAAGCCTGGAATATTTACTATCTGGGCCTTTACAGGGGTTTGCCAACCTCTAAACTGCAAGGAATAAAAACCTAAAAAGGGAAGAAGGAACTAAATTATAAAAACGTAATGTCATCACATAAGTTAGGTACCCTTAGTGGTGCACATATTATAAAACGAAGTAAATGAAAGAGCTTGACCTAAAAATTAAAACACAAGGGCTTCCCTGGTGGCGCAGTGGTTGAGAGTCTGCCTGCCGATGCAGGGGACATGGGTTTGTGCCCCGGTCCGGGAGGATCCCACATGCCTCAGAGCGGCAGGGCCCGTGAGCCATGGCCGCTGAGCCTGCGCATCCGGAGCCTGTGCTCCGCAACGGGAGAGGCCACAACAGTGAGAGGCCCACATACCGCAAAAAAAAAAAAAAAAAAGAAAAAAAAGAAACACAAGAATAAGATCTTATCAAGAAAAAAACTAAAAAGGGGAATTTGAAAGCACTGGAAACAGTTAAGAAGACCCCCAGCATTCTGTAGGTCAGGGTTTCTCAACCTCAGTACTACTGCTGTTTGGGGCCAGATAATCTGTTGCTGTTGGGGGCTATAACTGTACATGCAAGGTGATTAGCAGCATCCCTGGCCTCTCCCACTAGATGCTAGTGGCACCCCCCACTCAAGCTGTGCCCACATAAACGTCTCTAGACACTGCCAATGCCCCCAGAGGGGCAAAACTACTCCTGGTTGAGAACCACTGCTGTAGGTTATTGTCCTTTTGTCCCCACCCTGGATATTCGCAACAGACACTATTCCCCAAGTAGGTTTTCTCTGTGCCCATAAGAAAAAGAAAGAAAACAACAATAATAATAGCAAACTGGAGACCCTGTCCGTAAAAGTACTGGACAATGAACCTGAGAGTTCTGAGTTGAGTAGCTGGGCATGAGAACCAGACCAGACTTACCTAAAACGCTGTGCCTGCTGAGCTAGTGGTCCTGGATACCTTCTGTTTGGAGACTGGTACAGCTGGGAAAGGATGGCCTGATTTGTTTTTTGGCTTGGATTATTAGCAAACTTTACAGTGATTGGCTCTGTGGCACCAGGAGGTTTCTGGCCATTTAGGCCTTTGATAGCTTCTTCTGCCTCAATCCGCTTGTCAAATCGAATAAACCCTACACCCCTTGATATGCCTATGGTAGATGTGGGTAAGGATTTGGGAAAGAGGGAGTGGAAGGAGACAGGAGGGAGAGAAGAAAGGATAAATTAATTTTTCCTTCTCAAGAACATGTTTTCACCCACATATAACATCTGCCACAAAATCACATGAGGAGAAAAGTTTTACCTTGACTTAGTAGCAATTCAGTATAGCGTTACAATTTTGTATTTTTTTAAATACACGAAATGCATTAAATTAAATTAACGCATTTTAAAGTCCATTACCACATGCTACCAATAAGCCAAGAAGAAGAAGAAAGCACACAAGCATATCCACGTTTCCTTTCCCCACCTTCTTCTCTCCCTCTCATGCACTCACACTCTTTAAAAAACTCAACAGTATGCCTGACTTGTACTTTTCAAATTATGCTACTGGACAAACAGTTCAGAAATGATGGGCACAGTAGCTCTTTTTCTTGTTACAAGGAGAACAGAAACAGACATTTGTTAAAAATGCTAAAAAGCTATGCTAAAAATATATGCACAGTGGTAGAAAAATATATTTCAGCTACATTTTTAAACAATATAATTCTACTTAATCATATTATATAGGAAACCGACCCTTTAAGAAAAATGTCTGAAGAGGCTTTTCTGGTTCCCTGAAGTTCCCCCACTGTTTTTAACTGGCTGTTCTTTATTAGAGAAATAATATTATATGGAGAAAAAGAGGTGAAAGAGGAGATAGAGTTTAAAAATAAATAAGATAGAAGTAAAGCCTCAAAGCTCTCTTTCTTTGGCAGCATTTACTTCTGACTACGGAATGTCATTCCCTGGCTCCCGCTCTCCCCACCCTGAGAGACAAGAATGGGGGAAGGCAGAGGGATGGCCAAATACCTGTCCAGCTTTTGAGAAATGGTAGCAGGAAACCCAACTCATTCCATTTAATTAGCTTAACAGGCTATTTGGGGTGGCCATAGCTGGCCATCATGAGATTAGTAGTTGTAGGGAAAGACTTTCTTGGCAAGCAAATTGGTAGTAGCAGTACCAGCTTGGGACTAGCAGTGAGAAAAGCCTAGATGATTCAGAGTATGTCACTGAAGAAAAGAGTGAGAGGTTGTTAAGAAAGATAGGCTAAGAAAATGCACTAGACCATTATGATTTATAGGAACTTTAAAAAAGAATAAAGGTCTGCTTGCTTTACAATTAATACTGTGTAAGTTGAATGGCTTAGAATTTTACTCTAAGGTAGATGAGGCCTTTTTTCCATATACACGTACCTCAGACAGCCCCTATCACTTCACCCTTCCTATTTAAGCTATACCTGCTGCACATTATTACCACCTGATGGCTGAATAACAAAATTGCAGGATCTTTCATTTTAGGTAAAGTGGATAATTTCACTCTGTAAGTCTTAAGTATAAAGATGAAATGGTGAAATGACAGCAAATCTATCCTTTCAGTTATCTATTAAGAATGAATAACCCCTAGGACTTGACTATTCCATAAGGAAAGCATTAGATAAGCAACGAAATGGCCTCTATATAGGATGAGTCATCTAAACCTATGGTCCTCAAACCTGAGCATGCATCAGTATAACCCGAAGGGCTTGGTAAAATGCCCATTCTGAGAGTTTCATTCATTAGGTTTTGGGTGGAGCCCAAAGGAGGGCTCCATTTCTAAGAAGGTTCCAGGAGGATGCTGATGCTCCAGGTGCAGAATCACACATGAGAACCACTGACTAAACCAGGAGGTGGTGAGATAAATCCACCTGTGAGCCTATATACTCAGGATGGACTTGCAGTTAAGAGATGGGCTTTCTGTATCACAGGGGAAAGAAATCTACTTTTGATTCACAAGTCCTCACTGAGAATGAATGAATGAAAAAGCATGAAAAATATGAACAAAATATCAGGCCATTTTTGTTGCTCTAAACAAATATACCTAGATTGCTAGGCCTGGACTTCTATTTGACCCCATTAGCAGTCTGTGTTGTACAATACACTGTGATAGAATGTATGATAATTACAAAATGCAGCTAAGAAGAAAAGACCACATTTGTATATACCTCACTGGACTAAATTTTCTCCATACAGCAAAACCTACAGGCCATTCTCCCAAGTATGTGAATGATGGTAGATATCACTTTACTCAGAACTCAGAAGTATGGTATTCAGACTCTGTAAGAGGTAAACTAACAGCACAGAGGGGCATAACATAGGCTGCTTCTGATCAAATTCAGATCAACTAAATTGATCGTCACTTGAAGAATTAAAAACTTGGCCTAATTTTACTCTGTGGTCCGTTGTTTCTTTAAAAAGAAAAAAAATCACACATTGCAATGTACAACTATCTCCACAGGTACAATAATTATGAGAGAGAGAGAGAGAGAGATGGGAAAGGAGAGAGAAAGAGAATAGGGAGAGTGAAGGAGGGGAGAAAGAAGAAACGCACAGAAAAAAGAAAAACCTATTTTCTTAAAAAACAAAGAAACCCCACCCCCCAAAAAAAGACTACTCACAGAATCTTAATGTGACTGCTTAAGTATATGGCATTATAGGTTATTTTTCCCCCTCCTTACCATGTTTCCCTAATTTCATTATGTTTTAAAAAGAATATTGCTTTTACAATAGAAAACTATGCCAGTGCCTTATTTTTAAGATCCATAATCAAATCTATATTGCTAGTTTTTCTTTAACTCAAAGCTTTAGCAGAAGAGCTAGCTCCCTTACATACAAAATTTTTAATAAACATATTAGTCTTCTTATTTTGGTTTGGTTAAAAGTAATATAAGGGCTAAAATAAATTTTTAACATTCAAAATTTTAAACTCTTACACATGCCTATACAACAAAGCATGGACCTGAAAAATAGCCTTAACAGCAATTACCAGGGTAGATGTAGTGTAATCCGCTCCTGGAGAATTAGCTGCACTAAACTATGTTTTTCACAAAAATAAGATTGTTTATTAGTACTTTATAAGGAGGATGGGAGCTTTTTTCATGCAGCAGCTTGGAAATGAAGATTAATTTGTAGTAATTATTTGTAATAACTTACATGTAATAATTATACTTATAAATTTATTACAAGCCACAAAACAGACTCCAAATCTGCACCTTTGCGGAGGAAATGACTCAAGCTTGCTCACTACACTCCACAATCTATTCTTATCCATGCATATCTATGAACAGTCCCAGCAGAAAACTGCATTTTCTGTCCCACATATACCTTTGATGTGTTCCACAGGTAAGACTTCTGTATGGGAAGGCAGAATATTTCACCATCTGCCAGTCGGAAAGCAGAAAAGATTGTCCAGAGCAGCTGCCTACTTACCAGTGACCTGGTCAACCAGAATACGAGAAGTAATAATGCGTCCGTATTGTGAAAAAAGTTGTTCCAACTCCTTCTGTGTCATTGTTTTCGGAAGTCCACTGACGTACAAATTTGCATCTCTGATAGAAGCTGAACTTGGGCGAGCATAGGAAACCTGGAAGAGAGCAATGAAACGTATATGCACACTCAGTGACCTCCCTTCCCAAACTCAAAAACTGCCTCAAGTTAGTTAGCAGCTTCTGCATTAGAAGTACACAACAAACACTGAAGTGCAAGCAAGTCCAGAGTGAACTGTTTCATTTCTGGAGAAATTCTCGACAAATGAGAAACGCCATTCCCTTGCATGGAGAGAAGACAGTATTTACCCCTAGCTTTGTAAGTGTTCAAAACAGACCAATGGTGCACATAGCAGAGTACTACTCATGGTAATAAGTTATCCTTGAGGGGGGAAATCCCCCTAAACTAGGGATTTAGGCTCAATCAGAAGACCAAGCTTAAAGATTCTAAATTCACCTGACACATCTGTGTGAACTGTTTTTGCACTTCTCCCATCTCGGGGGTTGGGGGTGATGGTACAAAGTTTCTGAAGAATTTATTATAAGTACTTCCTTTTGATTTATTCGAAAATAGCTATCGTCCTTAAATTGCAAGAAGTTGAAGCATGAATGAACTGTACCTCCCGTTATCCTTTGCCTACTGTCTTCTTGTCCACAAATCTCTTTAATCTTGATTTTCAAAAGGTCTTAAGTCTGTCTATTGGTTTATTGACTTTACCTGCCATTTTAGGTACCCTTTCAAAAAGCTTCCCATCTTTGAGATATAGTGTCCAAATTTCTACCAGGATGGAAGACACAACAAGTCCATGTGTATTTATCATCAACACTCTTTACATGAACTCCAGGAGGAAAGGAGCTGTATCTGTCTCTCTTATCACTGTATCTTAGCACATCACACGTGCTAGAATATCTGCTGAGTAAAGCCAGGATAGTACCCCATTGATCCCGTAGGTCCACAACAGTTTGCAAGGCACACGGCATTCAAGGAGAGTTCATCACGTCATCTAGATCTTGCCCAAACTGTGACCAATAGCTCTGTGCCTATAACCTATCTCTGCCAATTTTAAGTTAGCGCTGAGTCTCATGTGCTATTTTGACCTCATTTCCTTTAGTTTAACTGTAAGCTCTTCCGGACTGACTACTAGGACAGGACCTTCACAGTATACCCCATCTGCCAGACCATTCATAAAAATGGCCAATGAGTCTACTCCTGGGCTTGATTTGGTGGAGTACCATGACAAGATAACTTCTGCCTGTTCATTGTAGCCATTAGTATCCACCTTTAATCTGGCTCACTGCTTACTGCAAAACAAAATAAAAAAATACCGTTTCAAGTTAAATAGTTTTTGATATTTGGTATGAAACACCAAATATTTTCTCCATGATTTCAATTATGTCCACAGTTCTCTGTGTTATCACTATTTTTTTCTTTCCAGAAAAAAGGACAGGTTTTATAAAGGTCTTGCTCTCTTTCACCCCAATCCCCATAGTGTTAACATTTAATACTCTTACCCTTTATTCAACAAGTTTGCTCAATCACAAGTGAAACTATACCTGCTGTTCCAAAAGCTGTATTTGGAAGTCACATTAGCACTGTCTTATACTACAGACACAGGTAATTTGGAATAGTGGTGGAGAAAAGATAGATAACTATTCACATACTACTCCTTTTTTCTTTATGCCTAAATACTTAAGAACAATGAAGATTGGGGAACTTAAATATAAGTGAAAATTAAGAAATGAAAGAAATTTCCAAGTGCTCAAAATAATTCAAATGGAGTCTAATCTTGGGACTGCTAAAAACTGATAAAAACAAAGCAAATTAACTATATGTGCATTCAGTGATGTGAATACACGAACATCCAATTTCTTTTCTAAAATACAATCCTTCATTACCTGGGTAAGCTAAAAATCCCACCACTCAGACACTCTTAGAATCTAGGACTCTAAGGCTTTATTTCAGTGGCAGGGAGCTCTCACCAAGTCAGCTGTTAGTCTGCTCCAGATTGTGTGACTGAAGTGTTCCCCTTATAAAGAGCCACTTCCCATGGGCAACAGAATAGGCACCTACACATGCTCAGAGTTAGGAGGTTTACTTCCAATGACAGATGAAGCAGGCAGCCTCAACACAAGCTCAAGCAAAGGTGACACCTCTCTAACCAATATGCCTGGGCTCAAAACCAGGTTTAATTCATTAAGGGCTCTTGAATTTGAACAAATTTTACCTTCTTTGTATGGTTAATAGGAATAATAAAATAATCTCTAATCCACCTAAACTGCTATTAGCACAGAGCCTAAAAACCTAGGTGACTACACTATATTTACCTCTACATGCATCTGAGAATGTAGGTAAAGACCTCAACCATTACAGTTGAGAGTAACCTGAGTCCCTTATTGTGTTCCAGAATAATTTACTCACGCAGTGACATTCACTGCTTTGTGCATTTCAGAGGAGTGTGGGTGGAGTGTTTTAAAAGTTATCCTAAAATATATTTAGGAAAACGGGTTTATATTTAGTGCTTATGTAAAAGCTTTGAAAACATACTTGGGTCAGTTATGTTATCTGCATTTTTTTTTTTTCTTTCAGTGTCTGGTCTTCAGTTCACATTGCTTCTTTAATTCCCAACCTGTATTGACTGTATTTTCTTATTTTCTGTATTCTCGATGCTCTGGCATTTGTGGCCTTGATCCTGGAGAGACTGCCCCTCCCAGGAATAGCTAATTCTAGAGATAGTAAATGACTCCCCCGTGAGGTACCTCTGATACACAAACCAGTCAATCCAGAGACCACACCCCCAACTCCTTTATCAAATCCTCACATCAAGCCAATATTCCTCCTGCTCTAAATCAGCTTAGGGCCAGGTAACTTACAATCAGGGACCACCCCTATAGACCAGAGCCCTCCAAAACTACTCAAACTACCCAACGCCAAACCTACTCAGTGTACCTGTCCTGCCTTGTCCTTAGCTTTCCACTAGGACCCAGCAAAAGCTCTGGGCCATGCTCTGCCCTCTCCCCTCTGCCTCCTAGCCATCCCTGGGTGCTTGCCCATGTGGACTTGCATGGAACGTTGTGCCTCCTGTTTCTAGAGATCTGTTAAGTATAAACTTCTTCCTTCATAACAATCATTTATGTGTCTGTATGTAAGGTAAGACACCTGATTAAAACAAATCCCAGGTACATTTTTAGAACACAGCTACATTAAAAGGGCTCCAAGAACCAATAACAAACCTTCTCAAAATATTGTTTTTCAGTAACTTTGTCAAAGAACTGGTTCCTATCACCACAGGCAGACTGGGTGATTGATTGTATAGAAGCTCATGGTGGTAACAATATTTCCATTTAACTTACACTTAGGGGCTTATGGGACTTCATCATTTGCAAAGCATTTTCAGATACAGTATTTTGTTTGTGCCTTACCACAACCCTGTGAGGGCACACATTAGTATTTTATAGCTGAGGAAACAGATATAGACAAGGTAAGTAAAATTCCTAAGGTTATACACAAGTGTTGAACTCTGGCTTAAAATTCTGATCTTCTGAACCCATGTCCTTGTCTCCTTTGTCCGGTTTTCATGCCACAATACCACATTACAGTAACTAGCTCATCAGTGCACTTGTTCTGAGAGTTTGAAAAATTAAATTAATCTTGATTGTTTCTTAAACACACACACACAGTGAAACTGAGGAGGACAGACAGTAGAATAGGATGGCACCAAAAATTACGGTTAAGTCAAGTTATTTTATTTTCCCATTAATATTTTTTAAAGCAACTTTTCCCAAGAAACGATGAGTGGCCACTAATTGCAATTAACTGGAAAAACTACACATCATAGTAAGAATTCTGAAATTAGTTTTATTACTTTCTAAGTTTTAGAATTCCATTAAATGAGCATCGTACCACCACTCCCCCTTGCCCACTTCTAGGAAATAAAGATGAAGGAAGGGCAACTTCTCCCAGATCAATGAGCTATGTCTCCCCTCTATACGTTTATTGTTTCTTGGAATTAAAGCAGCCCCCCCCTCCCCTCTCTATCAAGGATATCACTGTCAGCAACATCCTCCCTTCCAGGAAACGGAAAGTATTTCTTCCTCTTCTTCTACCTCAAAGGATTATAAATAGAAAACATACTTAGACCAAAGTAGGCAGAAGACTTGCAATAGGATATGGACTTGTATTTTACTTTGGAGATTCAAATCAGTTTCCAGACCAAATTTTCTATCTGGCAATTATCAGCAATTCTTGACTCTGATTTTTCTGTGGGTCTGGAGCTCAAACTGGTGCCTGGCTTTAATACTTACCTAGAGAACTACTCTTGGGCTACCTGAAACCTCAAAGTGTTAAGTCTATCTTTGTGGTTCTTCAAGACTAAAATAAAACCCTATGGAGAAGACCCAAGACATGGTCTTGTTTTATGGCAACTTCTTTAGTAGAAATACTTCGATAAAATTGAGTTATTTGTAGTGAGGTGGATGGACCCAGGGTTTGTCATACAGAGTGAAGTAAGTCAGAAAGAGAAGAACAAATACTGTATGCTAACACATATATATGGAATCTAAAAAAAAATAAATGGTTCTGATGAACCTAGGGGCTGGACAGGAATAAAGACCCAGACGTAGAGAATGGACTTGAAGACATAGGGAGGGGGAAGGGTAAGCTGTGACAAAGTGAGAGAGTGGCATGGACATATATACACTACCAAATGTAAAATAGATAGCTAGTAGGAAGCAGCCGCATAGCACAGGGAGATCAGCTCGATGCTTTGTGACCACCTAGAGGGGTGGGATAGGGAGGGTGGGAGGGAGACACAAGAGGGAGGGGATATGGGGATATGTCTACATATAGCTGATTCACTTTGTTATACAGCAGAGACTAACAGATCATTGTAAAGCAATTACACCCCAATAAAGATGTTTAAAAAAAAAAAAAAGAAATACTTTGATACAATGAACCTCCAGCATATGTTCCAGTGGGGTCAAAATAGCTTCTTCTTTCACCAAGTGAGAACTGTTCTCCAATCTACATTCACCGGATTAATAGATAGATTTGGATTTTACATTTTCACTGCCATTTAAACAGGTAAATATTTAATGCCTGAGGAGCAAGGTTATGAAATATCAAAACTACTAAGTGAAGGATCTAATTTAAGAGGCAGCCAGAGAGTCTTCAATTTAAATATTTAAAGATGATACAGAAAGTACAACACTGAATACCAATCTACTCCAAAGATAGCAATTTAAAACTCAGGTTTATTCTGGAATTCCTCACAACCCTACAAGTGATATAATAAACAAAGACAAGCAGTGCTGAGATTACTTGAAGGGAAAAGGATGGGAGACAATCGGAAGTACCAGACAAATAAATGCTCTAGCCAATGGCTTCTCAAACTGTCTTCACAAATGAGATCAGACTGGACAAAACAGAGATAAAAACAGAGTTATCAAAGTAATTAGGTCTTGAAAATGGAATAGTTTGAGACACAGTATGTTCCTTGCAATTAAAACCTCATTTCTTCATCAGCAACTAAAACTAATTATACATTAAACATTCAAGGACAAGTAACACATATACTAAGAATGGGCTATCAAAACACAAGTTAATCAAAATACACAGAACTAAAAGAAATGAAAATATCTTATGGAAAGAATTGGTACTTTATTACATGTACATAGTAAAGTTTAAAATCCCTGCACATCACTTTATCAGCAGTCCATCTAAATGCTTTTGTCCAAAAATACAACTGCTCTCAATTCTCTCTGCTTCATCAATGATCAGTGACAGTGAACATTAATACCAACAGATTAAAGTGATAAGGACTATAAATGAACAAAGCAATCTCTTCTTTATTAAACTAAGGACATCTGAAAAATCTCCCACTGGCAAGATCACCATTGAACAACTTCTATCACTTGTCAATTACTGACCCAGGACTACAAACATTAAACCTGAAAATTAGATACTTGCCACTTCAGACTTTTTTTTTGAAAAGCTCCATTCAATCTCTTCAGCTGAAAGAAGTAGACAAGGTCATAGTTATGCCTATTTAAACTGAGAGTTAATTGCTGCTCATATCAAAAAACGGAGTCTTGATGGGACTAAGGAAAATGATACTATCGCTAAATAAAAATTAGCTCCAGCTCTGGCAGGCAGTAGCAAAGGTCTTGTGAAAGCATCAAGGCTTTACAGGCAGGGAGCTATATTGGACCCTCCAAGAGAGCTCAGAAACACACAGAAAGATGTGACCTCTAACCACAATTCAGGCCACAGACCTCAAAACCCACCAAAAGGAAGCAATGTCCTTTGATCTACTTCTAAACGCAAAACCCTACCAGGAACAGGTCTCAAACACACACCAAGACATACACATATCCGTCCAAGACTAGGTTTTGCACAGGACAAGCATGTTTCACAGAGGGCTGCAAATGAGTAGACTTGAGAGAACAAAGCATACAGAAGTAAGTCCATAAGAAATTAAAGATTCCCTCTAGCAAAGGTGCTGGAGATAAAAGGAATAATCATACCTAACAGGAAGACTTAGTAAAGGTACTGTAGATTAGAGCAGTTGCCTTTAAGAGGTATTCCAAGAATACAGAATACTGCATCCATGGAAAACACACACGGAACCTCAAATTTTACTGAGACTGGGTTGGTTGAATGCTTTCAGTCTATATAAAGATTGTCTTGATTCAAATGAGAAGTTCACAGATACCACAAAATACATTTGACTGGGTTATTCTGTGCTTAAAATCTCTCAGGGACTCCCTAATGCTTTAAGATTAATTTCAAGTTTCTTAGTCCATTACACTCAGGGTATTGACTAGCTTCTCTATATAAACACATACAACCTTCAGTAGTTTCCCAAAGCTTCCTGCTCTCACTTCCCTGTGTTAGTGTAAGCTGCTCTTTCCAGTCATCTAAATTTTCGTCACTTCAGACTCTGCTTGGGCATCACCTAGTTTCTAAAGTCAACTCTCATCCATCCTCTCCACTCTAGTCTGAGCTGGGTACCCCTTACCTGTGCCCACACTGCATTGTATGCCTTGTTCTCTTAAACACTGAAGAAACGAAGATGTACTCATCTGTTACTGTGTCTTGTGACTGGCTTAACTGCTTGAAATATGAAACCTTGTCTTTATCCTCTTTGTTCACCCTAGTACCTACCAAACATATATTGTAATGAGGATGATTTATCATCACACACTTATTGAGGAGACTTTATTTTTGAAATCTTGTCTAGAAAGTTAGGAGAGGCCACAATCTGCTAATATACCAAAAATCCTATGTGATGGTACTTTCTGAATATACTTGACTGTAGATTCCACTGAACATTAAAAAAAAAAACTGAAGTCTCATTTTGTAAACTGGGGATTCAAATCTCAAGAGGCAATAAAACCTTAAACACAGTTATATGTTGCAGGGGTGGGGGGTGTCGTAATTTTGGAGCAAAAATACAGATATCATTTAGTCCAAACTCTTTGTATTTAGAAAAAAAGGGAAACTTCATACTTGTCCAAAGACACAGAGCAAAAGAGTTGGGTGTAGAATACCAGAGTCTTGACTCTTTGTCAAGGGGTTTTTCATTACACCACTGGCTGCAACACACAGTCTGAAACGATGCAAATTTCTAGAGAAATGATCAGACATTTATAAGGATATACTAGAAAAGATATGCGAGAAGGAAAGAACCTTAATTTTGCCAAATGTTTTCTTATACATAAGGAAATCTGAAATACATCAAATGAGTCTTTCCCTTAGGACAGTTACTGTATTTCTCCTACTAGTAGTGCCTGAGAATTATTTAGGAGATTTATGAGATATTTGAGAAAAATCTAATAGGGGTGAGGGGAGTTGAAGAGAAAAAAATAAATCAAACTAAGAATCCTGAGACTGGAACTTCCCTAGCAGTCCAGTGGTTAAGAATCCGCACTTCCACAGCAGGGGGCGTGGATTCGATCCCTGGTCAGGGAACTAAGATCTCATGCAGTGCACTTCGTGGCCAAAAAAAGAATCCTGAGGCTAACACGCTGTACCTTCTTTTTTTAAAAGAATCACGTATCATTTAAGATAAAGGGAAAACAGCAACTGGATGTTTTACACCAGAGGGACTTTCCCAGTTTCACATCATTTCCAAGTTTTAGTGCAACATCATTAAATAAAATTCAAGGCAGGTGATTCTTATATCCAACTTAAAGGTGAAGCTAAGAATAAGTGATCATATATGACACTGTTAAAAACAATACTAGGGCTTCCCTGGTGGCGCAGTGGTTGGGCGTCCGCTTGCTGATGCAGGGGACACGGGTTCGTGCCCCGGTCCGGGAAAATCCCATATGCCGCGGAGCGGCTGGGCCCGTGAGCCATGGCCGCTGAGCCTGCGCGTCCGGAGCCTGTGCCCCGCAACGGGAGAGGCCACAACAGTGAGAGGCCCGCGTACCGCAAAAAAAAAAAAAAAAAACTAAAACTACTAAAGAGCCATAGGAAAACAAAAGTATGCTGGTTGTGAAATCTGTATGACACAACTAATCATAAACGGAGGACTTGACAGATTAGATTTCCCTTTTCACACATCTTAAACACCCTCTGAAAAATTACCTTAAGCAGAGTTTATTAAATGTTACCCAAAACAGTTTCATCCATGTGCATCAATTAAATGAGGGTCCAAATAGGTTGTCATGACAGGCATCTTTATTTTTTATTGAACTATCATAGTTGGCAGGTATCTGTCCTTTTATTGTTGCTTCTGCTTTGGCTGTAGTACACAGTTGGTTCAGCAAGGACTCTCATGCTGGTAAAAGCAAACAGGAAGTCCATGGTAAAGATATTCTTGAAATGCAACTTGGAGAGGCCACAAATATCTTCCAAATTCCTCAAGATCTTTGCACGCAAAGAATTTACCAAAAAATAAAACACAAGTAGAACGATGGTAGTGGATATGACATCTGAATGCAGTGTGTGGTTAAATCATATCCACTACTGCAGTGGTGGTGGATTAGTCATTCCAAGGTCTAAGCAGGAATCCGTCAATTAAAGTGTTCCGTATTCCATTTCCAATCCCATACCTTCACTTAGCTCATTAAAATTTTAGAAAGTGATTTCAGTAAAGTGGCATGGAAAAAAAAAAATAGATGGGAGTTTCAGCTGTAACCACCAAAGAATCCATTCCTGCTTTGTCTATATTAAGTTGTTTTCAATAGTGGTTAAGAAAGCAGATTCCCTTACTTTTAATATCTAAAGTGAGAAATGAGCCTCTTTCTTTGGCCACATAATCTTTAGAAACGTCAAGTAACATGAATAATGAATAGGCTGGAATTGAGGCAAACACGAGTTAGTTTAGTACTAGGTCAAAAAACTTACGGCAAAAGAGAATGCACTATTACTGGTGAAATTCGGGCCACAAGAGATCATATTTTGAACTAGTGGCCTGAAACTGGTGCTTGCGCTAGAACTCTCCAAAGTTACAAGGGAGTAAGATCATAGGGCACGGAGTCTCACAGAACTAAGTTCAGGTCTTGGCTTTGTCACCAGTTATATAACTTGGGAATAATTTCCTTAGGTCCTTTGAAGCGGGTATTTCTTTATTTGTAATTTGATGTTAATGATAGTCCTTACCTCACAGTGACTTTACAATGATTAAACAGAATGATAAAACTAAGAGCATAGAGCTGGAGAACAATAATAATGTTTTCATCATAATATAATGATTTCACATATATAAAATTATGTAACAATACAGATGATGATAGCTCCTAGTATTTATTAAGTGCTTACCATGTGCCAGGTACTGTCCTGGGTATGTTACATTTATTAATTCAATTGATCCTCATAACCAGGGTATTAATTGGTTATTATTATCAGAGGCCCCAATTTATGGAAGAAAAAAACTCAAATATTACCAGTATCTCTGAGGTTTGGCACAAGGAAGATGTATGTACTTTAACAGAAAAACAGTTCAAAGATTAAGTAAAGCTTCTTCCAAATCTATTGCAGTTATTATCAAAACTCTCATTACAATAAAATTTGTAATTACAATATTACAAAACAAGTATTTTTTAAGAGAAGAGCAGATGAGTAGGTTGGAAAGCCTGAGCCTGGCTGAAACAAAGCATGATGGAAAGACCATCCTACTGTCATACACAGGGTCAACATCCAATATCTTTTTTTTTTGGCTGCACCGTGCCGCTTGTGGGATCTTAGTTCCCCAACCGGAGGGATCGAACCCAGGCCCTCGGCAGTAAAAGTGTGGAGTCCTAACCACTGGACTGCCAGGGAATTCCCATCTAGCATCTTTAAATGGGCTGATAAGAAAAGCCAACAATTTCTCCAAAGAAACTGCCACATATCAAATCCTCCTACTTCTTCACTCCCTCTCAGAGGTCTCTTAGAGCTTAATGTGAAATGCAGAATGAGAAACAGGATACTTTTTTGGTAGACAGTAGTAGACACAATAAATGGACTTCATGAAATAGAGCCTAACATCAAGTTAGATTAGGGTTACATGAATGTTTCTGAATATGGGATGGTTACAAGAGTCACCAAGAAACCAGGGCCTAATGACTCAATGTGAATTCACACTATGAAAAAACACTAAGAATCCTACACTAGCAGGGAGAATTGTAAATTTTTCATTTTAGACACTTTCACTAAATATACTCTGAGGACGTTAGAGAGATTTAGAGAAGGGAAATTTCAGTACTTAGGACTCAATACCCAGATGTGCTTGGGCTTCTCCAACACTAGCAGAGCAGCAGACTGCCTCAGAGCCTCCCTGCTGCCCCCAAGTAACTGGGAGCACTGCAATTCACTTACAACGCTTTTACAGTATTAGGCTTTAAGCTCCTAAAGGGTTGAAACTTATTCTTATACATACAGTCATCCCTCAGTATCCAAAGAGCCCCTGTGGGTACCAAAATCCACAGATGCTCAAGGTCCTCATATAGAACAGTGTAGTACAACAAAGAGAGTCAGCCCTCCATATCTGCAGATGTGAACCCGAGGGCTGCCTATATGTGTGTATGTATGGATAGCCCCATCTACCAAGTAAGCACTCCAATACCTGCTGAGTGAATCTATTCCACGGCCTCCTGCAGGGGCTATTTCTAAAGTACCTCTCAGACAAGATGACTAGAAGGTGTGATGCTTGTCCAAACAATCTGGCTTTTTGTGCTTCACTGGAAACAATACAAGTTAAATTGGCTTATAGAAAAATAGCCGTACTCACCCAATTCTTAGAAAGCTATTCTGCAGTAAAAGCTCTTAAGGGTTCTTTCAAGATTCTGAAACTTCATCAGACGCAATCTCCAACAAAAACCTTACTATCAGGATACCTGTCACAACTTTACCCCCCAAAATAAAGTTAAAATATAATTTATGTAATATTTGAGCATCTAGCGTGTCTAAGGCACTGTCAACAGATTAAATAGCTGAGTTACAAAGTTAAACCTAAAGAAGGGACTACACGCTACATGTGATATAAGTAAACTGGAGCTGTTTAGAATAAAAGCTAATTAGGTTTTTTTTTTACTGGTTGGTAACGTGTGGAAAAAGAAAAAGGTTCTCAACAGGCCAATTTTGGTAGGTTACACATTCTAGGACTTTCACATACTCCATCTAAGGTTTGAGAGAGAAAGAATATACGGAAGAGACACAGATGATAGACAACAACACAGGCTCATGTGCATTATGTAGAAAATCTCACGTAAAAAAATAACAGCTAAATCTTCATTTATTGTAGAAAAGAAAAAAAAAGCCAGTAGGTCCCTTATACACCCATCATTTGCCCGTATCTTCACTGAATCCTAACACCTAACAGGAAGCCACAGTTTCACTTTTAATTTCACTTAAATTGTGAATTTTCCCATCTTTGAGTACATAGAGCAGGTCTCCCACTCTTTCTTGTGAACAATAAATAGAAACTTCCTCATTCAGAAATTACAGACAAAAGCATAAGTTTTCTATGACGTGCTCTGAAGATGAAGATGCCTGCCCTCAGAGAGCAGACCACCGAATAGGAGAGAAAGGTAACGTGCAGCGAAAAATAAGTGCTTTGTTGGCCAAATAAAACTTGGTAAGTAATGATGGTGGTATAAGGCAGTATAGGCAGGGATGACCCAAGCAAGGCAGGAGGTAAGAGTCAGACTTGCATCTTCAAGAGTAAAGAACCCAGATGTGACAGGATAAAAATTTCTATAGGACAGTGACAACACTGGAATAGTAATGGTAGAGCCCTAAACGTCAAGGTGAAGCTTTTATAAGCAGGGGAGTAACAGGTTACAGAAATGTATATGCGTTTGTCATATACATATACAATACTGAGATAGTTTTTCCATCATAAGCTAGGTGAGGAGAATAGTCAAAAATCAGTGTGGCGGGCTTCCCTGGTGGCGCAGTGGTTGAGAGTCCGCCTGCCAATGCAGGGGACACGGGTTCGTGCCCCGGTCCGGGAAGATCCCACATGCCGTGGAGTAGCTGGGCCCGTGAGCCATGGCCACTGAGCCTGCGCTCCGCAACGGGAGAGGCCACAACAGTGAGAGGCCCGCAAAAAAAAAAGAAAAAAAAAAAAAGGGCTTCCCTGGTGGCGCAGTGGTTGGGAGTCCGCCTGCCGATGCAGGGGACGCGGTTCGTGCCCCGGTCCGGGAGGATCCCGCATGCCGCGGAGCGGCTGGGCCCGTGAGCCATGGCCGCTGGGCCTGCGCGTCCGGAGCCTGTGCTCCGCAACGGGAGAGGCCACAGCAGTGGGAGGCCCGCGTACCGAAAAAACAAAAAACAAAAAACCAAAAAAAAAAAATCAGTGTGGCAATTAAAAAAAAAGTTAATTTGAATACCATCTACAATAAGTTTCTTTTTGTTCTATAACTAGAAGAAAAAAACTGCTTCACTGTAATGTTACCTCAGATATCTGAGTCTTCTCTGACCTACTTATACATACTGTAATGAAATTATAATGATCCTATCTCTGTGTGTACACTAAATACTCCACAGAGAAATTTCTTCTTGGTACCATCTGTAAATATCTTAAGAGTCTCAAAGGTCACAGTGGATCTTTTCAAAACAAGGCAGATATGTGTCTATGAACAAATGAATTAATCTGCCCCAAATTCATTCCTATAGTTCCTCTTATAAATTAGGTCTCCACTTAAAAAGGATAAATGTAAAATATGGGGCTAGGATGGATCAAATTTTTCTACCAATCATTTTTGTAGAAGGTTATTACTTGATAGAACAAGCACACTTACAGTTTTTAGATGCAAGTGTCCTCCAAAAAAGTACATGTCACATAAAGGCCTCTGTGTCTTTGGATGAGACATTCCTTCATGTGCAATATCTTTCTTCTTTCTCTCCCTGATAAATCCTATTTTGTAAAACCCTATCATCTCTGAAACCATTACAGAGGCCTCTCAACAGCTGGTGACATATCCTTTTCCATTGCACTCTGCATTCACTTACCGTACATCCAAATAATGGTCACATAAAGCAAGTGCTGTCTCCCCTGCTACACAATGACATCAAGGACAAGACTACATCTTGTCACATTTTAGCACTGTTCCAACATTTAGCAAAGCTGGCTGGTACATACTAACCACTCAAAATGCCTCCAGAATTAATTAATTACTCATAGGTGTTCCCTATCCAAGACTGTATAACCATGACTGTACAGTCTTACAATAATTTGCAATTAATTATTTTTTAATATTATGATTGATATCTTTGCCTTTAGGGTGGGGGAGAAGCAGGGGGGAAAAGCACATGTATAATGAACATAATAACTTTTAAAGCACATGACCTTCCCTACAAACTTGGAGACTGACCCACTGGTCTTGTTATAGTTCCATATAATGTAATAAGGCTGTAATAGGATGAGACTCTTTTACTAAACCTTTAATGTATGTTAAAAAATTATTCCTCAAACTTCTGAAGGAAATTTTCTAACGATCTTCCTCTTTTAAACAAAGGAGAAGATAGTTTATTTCAACAATCCCCCTTCAAACACCTGTTAGAAATATAAACAGTCTGCAATCCATACCTGTATTACAAGTATACTACAATAGCCAAGATTTATTATTGTTTTAGGGCTTGTTTTGACCCATTTGTCAGGGATCTGGTGTGTGTGTGTGTATGCACTTATACTCTCAAAAAAAAAAAAATTAGGAAACCAAAATCTCTTTCAAGGGTAGACTGTCTTTGGTAAATAAGACTTGATCATCATAAGCTATACATCGATTAAAAAAAAAAAAAGAGGCAGTAACAGAAAACATTTTGGATTAGCTATGGCATTTCTTACCTCTCAAATAGGCCTAGATGGAGATTTGCGTAACAGATACGTGTGTGTGTGTGTGTATAAAACATACAGTAAAAGGATAATAGAAATGTTATTAAAAGCCTTCCCCAGAGCCAAAGAAAGTTTTACCTACATATATTTTGTAGACCTGACCTAAGTTATACAACTATGAAAAATGTGTTCAATAGATAATTTAAAAGGAATAACCCCTGAAATATTACTGAATGTTTTATAACTTCAAACCTACCAAGATATTTTTCTCTCAACATGATTAGACATTAGAGAATAATCATGGGGAAAGCTTTTTTAAATGAGCTGATTTGCGGGACTAATAGTCTCATTCAAAGACAATCTCTGATTCTCCAAATATCTATTAGACACCTGAGCTATATATTCCCCCAAACAGCTTTAACAGAAAGTAATTACTGTACTCCTAAAGCCTTTTGTATGACAGTTGTGAAGATTTTACGAGAGAGGGTTTTTAAGGAAAACACCAACAACCTTAACTGTACACAAAGAAGAGACTGTATATCATTCATTGCCATTCACAGAACTCCTCCAGAAATGTAAAGAGGGGAAGCAAGGAGGAGATAACCACCTTTACCTTTGTTGCAAGACAAAGTGTTCCCCTGCTTCAGATGACCTCACTTTACCTTGAGAATCCAGTTCTACGGTATTTAATTACACTGTTGGGAGCACAGAATGGTCTGGCACCATGCCCTTTCCCTGGGTCTCACTGATTGATAGCATCAATAACATTCACTGGCTGTAATTAAAACCGCCAAATAGTATCCCCTTTGCCACTTGGCAGATCAATGTTCTTTAATACTCAAAGAACAAAGTACAAAGGTGAGAGAGGTGTTTTTAGCCCTCACCTTCACAGTTCATTTGACTTTGTGCTTCAGAGTAGTTTGCAGACAATGCATATTTCACAATTCCCCCAAGAACACTGGTTAATGAAGAAGAACACTAAGGAAAACCCTGCAAGTTGGTGACAAGTACTTATTAACCCATTTTTGCAAATCTGAGCAGAACAGAGACATACTAAGCCTTTGGGCAACAGTATGCACACACTACTTTCCCACAGCTTTGGGACAAAATACAGTTTATAGGTCAAAAGGTTTATACATTAAGGTAGCACACAGTAAATTTTTTTTCTTTAAATATTTTCAACATGCTATGTGTAAGAGTCCTTTATGATAAGAGCAAATTCCCATTTATTCAGACCCTGACTAGAAAGTTCAAGTATCCAGATACTAGGGAGGGTGGGTCAGGAGTGTTGCTAGAAGTTTATAAAAATGAGACAAACTTTTATTGTATTGTAAAAGCAACCTCTATAATCTAAGGATTCACAACCATCTTGGATCATAAAATTCAAGTCCTAAACTCTATACTATGAAATACCCATTGTAAATGAATGAGCCCCAGAAGAACCATGCGGCAAATTCTCCACTCTCAGAATCAAACATTAAATGATGTTTACGTACTTGTAACGCTAGAAGTATTTAATGACATTCAAATGCTCTGAAAATGAGCACGTGCATCTGTGTATGAGAGACAGAGAGAATGAATGTGTGTGAGAGAAAGGGTAAGTATGACATTATATTCATTAAAATTACACCTGTTAATCACAAGCGTTCCAGATAGCTTATGAGAGGACCCACAAATGAAAATCTTACTTACATGTATCAACAGATTTGTTTTGAAACAAGCACCAGAGACCTATCCAAGTGTAAACTATTAAGGTCCACTAAACAATGGTTCTCAGGTCAGGCCACCACCTGCTAAGAATCACCTGTGGTGCTTGTTAAACTACAATTTCCTTGGCCTCACTCTGTAGATAATCATATTCAGTAAGTCTTGACTAGGGTCCAGAAATCTGCATTTTATCAACCAGACCACTCCAGTGATTTTGATGAACATTAAAGTTTTAGCAGTCTCTTATGTTGAGGGATTTTAAATAGGTAAAAGTCTCAAATTCTGGGGCGTGTTTGGGTTTCCTGGAGAGCTCATAAAAATTACAGATGTCAAGCCCTTCTCTTCACCATCCACCAGTGTTGGTTTCTGAATAACACAAACTCCCAGGTAGCTTGAAATTATATGTGACTATAAATCACCAACAAATACAAAAATGCAAAAGTAAAACAAAGCCCATAAAACCCATCCAAAGGTATTTCTAAGAACCGGACCTGCTGCAAGCGGCTCAGCTGGGTTGGGGAGCCCATCAGTATAGCCAGTCTCGAAAAGGCTGCTGTGCTTGATTCTATGAGGTCAGAGCCTCTCTCAATGGCTCTGGAATCTTTCTAGGAAGGTGAACAGGGTCGTTTGGGTTGTCAGAAGTGGTCAAATTTCTAAAGAGTCATTTAACAAAATTTGTGGAAACTAAAGCATTTTCTGAATTATAAGTTTCCAGGGCCATGCAGGCACTCTGCTTGCCCTTCCTTCGGCTCACCTGTGGGTCATTTCAAGACTCATTAGCAAGCCCAGAACCTATGCAGGAAGGATTAAACTTCTCATTCCCCTGGGAGGAGGTAACCTGGTACTAATGACCCAAAAGAAAGCCTATTAGCATGATTTATTTTTTTCAAAATCTACTTCTCTATAACACAAGGTAACTAGAGCCATTTTAAAAATATCCAACAAAACTGAACCAAAGAATTAAACATTGTGACTACTTTCTTCAGAGTAAAAGTAGCTTTTTAATTCCTCCCCAACTAGACTTCTAAAATACCACTTTAATATAGAAAATGCAGACTGAAAAACAAGGGAATATTCTTGATATTCTGTCTCTGAAAACAACAGGTCAACACAAGTATTTTCTACGTCTAGATGTCAAGTCAACCGTTTCACCGGAACTATGTAACCTGGGACCATCTCTACCATTTTATAAATGAGCGAATTAGGCCAACAGAGCAAGAGCAGAACACGAACCCAGGACTTGTGACTCCACGTCCTGATGCAGCATTCCAAGGAGTTCTTCAAAGGTGGGGTGGGGTGGGGTGGGAGGGACAGGGGTAAGTAACCGATTTCCTGTATTGTTTTCAAAATATAGCCGCCTCTCTTGCTTGCTCATAAACAGCATGCCAAGAAACTTCCCGAAGCAAAAGCTCCACCAGGAATTCTGATGTAGTACTTATGGCTGAGAACTGATGCTAAAGGCAATTACAGGAAAACCTGGCAGAGGTGGGAGTGAAAGAAAATGGACTACACATGCTTTTGTAAAGAGCCCACACAAATTTAAAGAGAGACAAATGCACTTTTCTGTGATTTTTAAACTAGCATCTAGGACTCAAAAGGAACCTACCAGAAAAACATTCTTGAAGAATGAGTGGTCTCCTATAAAACAGAGATTCAAAAAGTTACTATAATGCTTCTTTTACTGTCCATTACCATTGAAATACTTAAATCGATGTTAACTCACCTATCTGCTAAATAGGACCTCCAGATACCAGTTTTCTTCTCAAACCGGAGGTCTGGCTGTCTCACGTGCACAGCCTGAAAGAGTTTTTCTACCACCAGGCACAGCTCCACTCCCTCGCACCTAACAGAGGCCTGGTTCAGAAAATCTCAGGACGCTAAAAGCCCCAAATCAAGGTCCTCAAGAGAATATTCAGTTTGTTTATAGTGTACGGACGCTTGAACATCAATAATGTGAAACGGAAAGAAAACCATAAAAGGTGCCGGCATCAGCCAATGTGGCCTATTTCTGGTCCTAGTAGTACTATTATTAGCTATATCGTTTTTGAACAAGTCCCTTAACCTGAGCTTCCTTTCACTGGCCAAAGGGAGTATTTGGCTACAAGAGACTATTGTTTTGGCATGAATCCAGACAAGCAAAAGGATAAAAGTCCTATGAAAATACTATACAAAGCAGATAGAGCAAGGAATTAAGAGACTTTTTCAGAAGGTAGCACACCTATCTTAACCTCTCCAGCTAGCTCTGGAAGAACAGACTGAAGCCACCAAACTGACCCAGCACTACTTCTCCTGAGTTATACGTGAACAACAACAAGTCCTACCCTACCCTTAAAGAGCAGTAGAAAAGTTAAGCAGACAAGTGCTAACAGTGCCTTGCAGAAATGCCTTTGCTGATGTACGTTTATGAAACAGGCAGGAAATGTAGGGCCATGCTTGGGTAATAAAGTGATCTATAAAATCTCTCCCAAGGAAGATGGGTTAGTTCAGCTGCTAAGACTCTCCCACCACCACCCTCCATGGCTCACAAGCAGGGATGGACAGGAAGTAAGCTAGGACACTGCCCCCAGGAACCATCCTCCTCACCCTTCCCTCTGTACAGTCTCAGCCTCTGCTCCAACAACTGTGGAAAAGTATCTACAGAAAAGCTGTTCAGAGAATGCCAAGTTATTGCCCTCTGGGAACTTTCAAATGTCTAATTCCCAATATGGACAAAGCTTGTAAGGAGCAGAAGTAACACAACAGGTCTGAAGTCAGGACAAACAAAGTCTGGACCCTGCTAGGTCCCTGAGATAAGTAAAAATCTCTGGGGCTTTTTATGTTTTAAAAAATCAAAGCTGAAAATAAATCATTCCACAAAACACATGATGTGCATTATACAAATAACACATTACTCAAAAAAAATCTGTTATTCCTCATTTCATATAAGGACTATGTAAACTGGACTCAATATAGATACAAGAATTTTATCTAAATGCACCGAAGAGTTTCTGATAATCAGATATGGCAGTACACTTAAAATTTGGCACATGGCTCTAGAAAGTTCCAGACCATGGGTTAAAAATGAAGTTAGAAAAACATGCACTCAGTCTGTATTTTTTAAAAGGCAAAGAAATCATTTACTCAAAGTTTCCATTTTTGCCTCCACATTTTCAACTTTTTTGTCTCTCCTCAGAGATCTGACCACCTAAATAACAATTTAGGATAACGTCTCAAAAGTTGCCAGTTAATCTGAGGCCTGTCCTTCAGACTATTACTTTCAAAATTTCCAAATCTGGTCAAGGTAAAAGGTAAATGATGATCTGTACTCAAGTGTTGAACTGATGGGTACTTTATAGAAGATGCTTTATAAATTTGTGAAGCCCACACTTCTTCTACAAGCACCTACACTTTGTACCTTCAAGGGAAATATCAACTACATAAGCCACAAGAACACTAGGGTGGCTTGAGATGCTCAGAGAGATGTGGAGTTAAATGCAAAGCAGATCTTCCCCTCCTAATAAACACTCAAGTCCAATTCCGTCACTACTCTGCTCAAAACTCTTTGGTGGTTCTCCCTCACATACACTATAAAACCACACGTACCATACCTTTTCGGATCCCTAACTGCTCTCAGGCTCATTTCTGCATCACCCCCACCCAGCTTTCTCCTCTAGCTAATCTATGTGATTTCCCTAACACCCGCTTTCAAACTTCCGACAAAAGTATGAACTCTCAGCTTTCCTACTATCATAAAACCCACACCCCAGAATGGTACTGCAGATATTTTAAACAGAGCACCCACCAAGAGGCAAGCCTGTAGCCAAGCTTCACTCTCCCATTCCTGCTTCCATGCTCTTTCTTTCTCTACAGTGGGGAGCAGATTTATGCAGTCTATCTACAAGATATTTCCTCATGTTCAGAACATTTATAAATGAACAACTTAAATGATGAATAAAAACCAACCCCATCCCAGATAATCCTGAACCAAAAAGAAGGTTGAGCCAGAAAAGTGTTTCCAGTATGAATTTTACCGTGGCTGCTACACATTCAACAGTGGCAAAGGGAAACGGTTAAAATTGTTACCTCCTCAGGACAGGGTGCTGCATTTCATTCTAAATGCATTCTCAACTAAACCATTCTATATGATAACCATGAGTTCATTAAAAACAGTTACACCTTTTCTTAATATGCAATTTGGAAGACTACGGAAAGTTAAGAGTCAGGTAATAAACATACTCAGTGATAAGTTAATTCATTAATTTTAAAGATTTTACAGATATAGATAGAAACTTAAATGGTTAAAAGATAAGTCCAAGATTACAGAGCCAGTTAAATCACTTAAGCAATGCCAGGGAGGGTAAGATTTCAGAAATGTAGTTCTATATTCCTCCTAGATTAAGGATATAGTTCATGCTAAACAGCAAAAGAGTCTGCAAACATGACATTTACTGAGAAAAGGATAAGCTAGGAAATGGTATAAATTTAACAAAAAATTAAAAGCAATACAGTAGCTTAGAATAAAGGTTTATTAAGCTTTACTTAATTGCTCTCTAATAAACTGAACACTTTAAGGAATAGATATTACTATTTGTAATTAATATTCCAATTTTTTATAACAGTTTTTCCATACAGACTGAAATGGCAGTTTAATTAATTTAATATGAGAAATTCCAAATTAATGTATGTCAATTAATAATTTTTAAGCCAAGGTAAGATTTAATCTGACTTACATCTGAATGATTAAGAAAAATCGATTTAATCAAAACCAAATCTAGGCAGTTTTTCTATGCTGGTAGCATTTCTAGACAGGGTTTCTTCTGTTGTGAGACAGAAGACATGGATTTCTAAGGGTAGTACCTATCAATAATGCTGAAAAGTTCTCTATTCCTTGAGATAATAGCTCCTACTACTTTCAGATGAAGCAAGCCCACTTTGTGGAATAAAGCTTCCTAGGCCCGTTGTAGGAGGGGGAGGAGGTGGAAGAGATGCTGGGAGTCAAGATATCCATTTTACTGTGTATGTGATATTCTCTTATTCACAGTACTTGATGTGGGGGGAAAGGCTAAGTATTTTCAGAAATGAATGCTTTTACTCTGCTAATTATGAATTTAAGTCTGATGCCATTAACCTAGGCAAAAAAATACATTTTCCTTTAGGATTGGAAAGAATTGTGCATATACTCCCTTTTTACTACCCTCCTTAATATCAAAAGTTAAAAACATCTTGTAATATCCACTTTATTTACCAGCTGATTATTAGGGACAACGCGGGTAGGCTTAACCCATCATGACTGTCTCCTGTGCAGTTCAAGGATGGTGTGATGTCACCAGCAATGTAAGCTGCTGGGACATTAACCCAACCAGGAAAAAAAAGTGATCCTCATCTTGAACCTTTAACCTATGAATGCTGCTATTCATAATAAATAAACCTCTCTCTAACATGAGGTGAACATATTAAGTTTTTCTAATTTCTAAGCCACACCTCTTAAAAAGTGAAAACTGCATGAACTGCTTTTTACTCCGAATACTAAACTAGCATTCAGCACGCTCAAAAAAAAAGCATGGTTAATATTCCAGTTAAGTGAATTATCCAGAAGAAGATTATCAAGGTAAAAGATGAAGACAAATGGAACTTTGCATGCAAAAATACCAAGTGTTTAGAGAAACCATCTATTCAAAAAAACGTACATTTTGGTAGTTTCTAAGTGCTAGGTCTTAGACTCACTGTCACAAATTACCTAGAAAGCATATTAAAAACAGATTCCTGCATCTCACCTCTGGACACTGATTGAGTAGGTCTGAAGTGGGTCCCAGAACCTGTACTTCTAACTCACTCTCCTTGTGATTTTGATACAACCAAGTTTGGGAATAACTGCTTTAGGATTTCACAGTGCCTGAGGGACTTTGCTTTACTCATTGCAGAAATACTGAATATTCGTCATTTATTCAACATACCATCCCTCTATTGCACAAAACCCTACTGGGCTAATGCTACTAGGAAGCCCCAGGAGAAACTGCTAAATAAACCACCTTTCACAGCACTTGATTCACTGTTTTAATATTCCAATCTATAAAATGCATAAATGCTAGGTGGTCTGGAAGACATATGAGAAACCTGAACTCAAGGGTGCACAAACACTTGTACACTTGTACATAACGTATACATGAATTAATCTACTGCAGCTTTCTAATGGAAAGCATGGTGTCACGGCAAGAGTTTTAGTGTAGATATCAAAAGACAAGGATTTGAGTCACAGCTCTGTCTTCAACTGCCTGGTCTAAGCTAAACTCTATGACCACTACCTAGGTCTCAACTCTTTTACTGGGGGCAGAGGTTAGTGCTTAAGTCTAAATCATATATGGGTCCCTTCGACCCCAAAACTTCTGTGATTCCTCATGGGTAAAGAGAACATATTTCAAAGAAGGGGGGAACCCAACACGAGTTAGAACAACCCAGGAAGGCAGCAGCTGAAGAAAGAACTTCAGACAGGCTCTAAAAGATGAGATGATTGCTGTTAAACTGAGTGAGAGGGACTTCCCTGGTGGTGCAGTGGTTAAGAATCCGCCTACCAATGCAGGGGACACGGGTTCGAGCCCTGGTCCGGGAAGATGCCACGGAGCAACTAAGCCCGTGCGCCACAACTACTGAGCCTGCACTCTAGAGCCTACGAGCCACAACCACTGAGCCCACGCACCACAACTACTGAAGCCTGCATGCCTAGAGCCCGTGCTCCGCAACGAGAAGCCACCGCAATGAGAAGCCCGCCAGCAACAAAGAGTAGCCCCCGCTCACCGCAACTAGCGAAAGCCCGTGCACAGCAACAAAGACCCAACGCAGCCAAAAATAAATAAATAAATTTATTTTAAAAAATAAATAAAAAATAAACTGAGTGAGAAAGAGTATGCCAGGAAGTGGGAGCTGTATGAGCATATATGCAGAGGCTGGAAATAAGATCTGCTTGCAAGCAAAAAGCCAGTCTGACTACCATAGAGAACAGTAATAACACTGGGTCACTCCAAAGTTAAGCCAAATGATATGGTAAAAGAGTAGGGGAATATGAGAGAATTTTGAGTGAGAAGCAATATGAGGAAAGTGGTGTTTTTTGACGGTCACAACCAGGACGGACTGGAGAAAGGAAAAAGAGACTAATTTACAGAATACGGACCGGAAAGGCTTAAATACAACTTCCAAAGGGTACTTAGAGCAGTGAACACTAGGAAAAACCTGGCTCAGATGTTGTATAAGAACACAAGACACATCTAACTGAAAATAAGGGGGGAAAAAACACACATAGAAAGAACAAATAGACAAAAATGGTGCTATGTAGTTTTGGAAAATGGTCTGCTTTGCCTCAGAGAAATGTGGGCCAAATTGAGGACACCAGCTGTTATCTGGTATCTTTGCAGGAACTGAATGGGGGTGGGGAAAGAAGTAGCCTGCTGTTACCCACCACCTCCATCCCCATCTCAGAAAATCCAAAGAAAAGTAGCAGATGCCACATGTGGCGTAAAAGCCACAAGGCATTACTGTCCTTTCTTCCACGTATTCTGCCTGAGCAGCTGGGCCCTGAAGAGAAGGCCGGGTGATGGACAGTGAGGAAGCAGCTGTCACCAATGGTCTCTGTGCAGGCCATGGGTATTTCTTCTATGGAGACCTGTTTCCCCTGCATTTCTACCTTCTCGTGGACCTTACTGCAAAAGAACTGATTTAGAGCAAAAGAGCTGACTCAGTAGAATGAAATGAGGGT
Organism: Orcinus orca; assembly: GCF_937001465.1. NCBI lineage: Eukaryota > Metazoa > Chordata > Mammalia > Artiodactyla > Delphinidae > Orcinus > Orcinus orca. Next base: position 48,726,887 of record NC_064564.1, on the reverse strand, counting down.
GATACTTCTGGAATGGAGAAAAGGGTATGTCAATCCAACCATCTATTCCATTTTCTTCTTAACCACCACTCAGGACCTCAAAACTACGATAAATTAGCAGCAATCCTGAAGTCAGTTTAAGTTGGGAGCCTCACAAAAATCTGCAGTAGGATACAGCATTCACAAAACAATCTGACGGTAACTGGACATTGGATGTCTTCTTTTTAAGGACACTTGATCATTACACTTAACAGTACTATTAAAAGGTTAATCTCTGTGACACAAACAGAGAGCGTGCAAAGAAGTGTGGACAATTAGAAAAAATCATCCAGATTGAAAAAACAAGGTCAAAATAAACAAGTGTTTGCAATCTTAGAATGGATTAGAAATCTAATAATCAGACGGTTTGTACGTAGGACATTTTCTTGACCAAGAAACATGCAGAATCTCGGACATCTTACATCCAAGTATATTTGGGGGCCACTGCATACAGTTTCCTTTAGATGAGACAGTGGTGGGAGGCATTTTCCCTCTGGGCCAAAAAATATAAAGAACAAGATGTCAAAACTACCCAGGGCTAGTGAATTACCTTAACTGACAACTCGGAGAGAAGCAACTTTTTTTTTTTTTTTTTTTGCGGTACGCGGGCCTCTCACTGTTGTGGCCTCTCCCGTCGCGGAACACAGGCTCCGGACACGCAGGCTCAGCGGCCATGGCTCACAGGCCCAGCCGCTCCACGGCATGTGTGATCTTCCCAGACCGGGGCAGGAACCCATGTCCCCTGCATCAGCAGGCGGACTCCCAACCACTGCGCCACCAGGGAAGCCCTGAGAGAAGCAACTTTTAAGCACAAAGATGACACTGCATTTCCAGATACCTGAGAAAATGAGCAGAAATCTTCTAGACACGTCTCTAAGCAAGATGGATACCACAGTCAGCTGTGACTAACTTCCCCTTACCACTCCAGGCGATGGTCTGAGCTGAGTTCTTAAATCAAGGGTGGAAAATAGGTTCCAACTTGAGTCAATTGACAGAGGTTGTCTGGAACACTATTTTGAAAAAAATACTTGGGAGCCTCATCCAGACTCAGTGAGAAAGACTGATGCACTGGGCAGGAGAGGGAAAACTGATGGCACGTGAACTAAGCTTCTGCCAGAGGCAACGTCCCTTTCATATTCTAAAGGAAAAGAAATCTACACAGCAAACTGGATTAACTTCTTATCCAGAGAGAATTTACATCAGAATTTCAAAAATTCAAAAAAGCAGGAAAAACATCCATAAAATTATTTACCATTTGTCTTGAAAAGAAAACTGTAACAGAAAAAATAACCTGTGTGGCATGTACACTCTTCTAGTCAGTCTCCTCAAAGTAAACTGAATCTGCCAGAACAGAGTCAAGCTACAGCCCAAGGACATGTTTTCCTATGACCCAAGAACTAAGAATGATTTTTACATTTTTTAATGATTGGGACAAAATTAAAAGACTATTTTGTGACACATGAAGATTACATGAAATTCAAGTTTCAGTGCCCATCAATATAGTTTTATAGGATCACAGCCACATCTATTTGTTCATATGGAGGTTATATCTTCTTTCAAGCTATGAGGGCAAAATTGAGAAGTTGTGACACAGACTGCACGGCCGGCAAAGCCTAACATATTTACTACCTGGCCCTTCACAGAACAAGAATGCCAACCCCTGTGCTAGAAGAAATGGTATAAGGTTTCTTCAAATTATAGGCAAGTAATTCTCTATCAAAGAAGGAAATTTAATTCAGTAAGTTTCACAAAGTACTTATCTGAGAAAGTTGCTGCTCTGTCCCTTTGTTAACACGTAAGTAATTACATGTAGTACTCATGAATAAAGTTTCCCTCATCATGCAACAAACAAAAAAATTCTGCTATGCCTCCCAGAGAAGTGTCCATATGGGCACAAAATGAATAAAGGAAAGAACTGCAAGTAGACCTTAATTCTTTTAACCTCTGTTCTGCAAGCAGATATTAAAAAAAAACAAAAAAAACCATAAACTTACTTTTATTGTTTTGGTTTGAAGTCTCAATCCATTCAAGGTGTTGATAGCTTTCTCTGCATCCTTAGGGTCAATGTAGTTCACAAAGCCATATCCCAAGCTCTGTCCTAATGAAAGGGAATGGGAAAAAGGCATACGTTAGCTCTACACCACTGATGACAGACATCCACTTTCATTCTGGCATATGGTCTTGTCATTAATGCCAGCACACTCTCTCAACAGAAAAAAAAAGTCTACATTAATTCTTCTAGAAATATACATGTGGCCTTTTTTCATCTCCTGTCTATTACAGTTGCAAGTTTAAACATCAGTTAGAACTCAGCAAGCTGTGCTGTTTAAAAAACACACATACCCAAAGTGTTCCATCATACATGTCCTGCCTGAGCCAGAGCACCCAGCAGCAAGGCAACATTCAGCTTCGGAAACTGTGGGTGCAAGTCTCCGCTGAGCTGCTGTGTGGGCTTCATGGGCACGACTTTTTCGGCTTCAGTTTCCTTACCCATAAAATTGGAAAGCGAAAAGCATCAACCAAGAATCTGTCAGTGTTCTGTACACATTACCCTGACAAATTTACAGCCTTTACCAAGTACAATTATTTCAGATTCTAAAACTGTGGAGAATCGTGAGTATGTGTGTGTGTACATGTAATATATGTGTGTATATGCATAAGTACATTAATTTTAGAGGAGCTTATTCAAATAAACTGAATCCAATTTTCTAAAAGGGGTCTGAAGACCTAGCTAAGGAATACAGGGAAATATGAACACAAAGATTTACACTTGAGGACATCCAAGCCCATGAGAACATGTGGAAAAGAAAGAAAAGCATAAAGAAAGATAAAAAACAGAATAATTCTGGAGTAAGAGTTGCTTCCAAATGAGTCTATTGTTGCTTTTATCCATCATCTGAGCCCTCTCGCCTCTGGCTCACTGATGTGTCCCGACTCTATAGGAAGTAACAAGAGATCGGAATCAATGGAACGCACAGACAAGTAAAGCCAATCCTAAAGGTCTCCATTTTTCAACTAAGGGCAAGTTTCTCAGTTTGAAAAGGCGAGAAACACTATACGGGTGGTGACAAAAATGGACATTAAAAAGATTTAGTCTACTAAAAGTCAAACCAAACCAATTGAGGGTTTCCTGGAAGATTCCCAGTAAAGGTCCAAATACTTCTTATTAATTACCATTTTTGGATCAATTTCATAGCAAAAAAAAAAAAAAGGGATTTTTTTTTTTTTCTTTTAAGCAGCACCTTAGGTCCAAGTGGTTATGAATACAGATATTTAGAATAGGCTAACCAGAGTGGTCAATGTGGTTCTTTATAAGTATACAAAAAGAGAGAGAGAGAGAGAAGGCTAAACACAATGCCTAATAACCATGAAAACTTGGGATTATATTTTGGGGACCACAATAATTTTGAGGGGATAATCATTGCTAGCTTATACCCTTTTATCAAATTATATTTTTTTCTGTTTTTAAAAAAGGGGGTTAGGAGAGAGCTAAAACTAATTCAGTTCTTTTATTTTTTCTCACACTACTCATATAGATTGTGTTTTACTCGAGGCTCTGTTTTTTAAAAGTTGCATGTGAAACCATTGCATTTTTAAGCATTCAGTTTTTTCCTAATTTGACATTTATCATGTGTCTATTGCATGCCCAGTGCCCTCTTATGAAATGTGCTGCAGTTCTGTTGTCACTGAGCAGGATTCAAATAGGCTGAACATTAAAAAATCTGCTCAAAGAAGCTGTTTATGATGAAAAGAATACAGGCTTTGGAGATAAACACACAGAAGTTCTAATCCTGGCTCTGCTGTTTACCAACTGTGTGACTTTGAAGAAACTACTTAACCTCTCTGAGTCATTAACTTCCTTATTTCTAGAATGAGGATAATTCCTACCCAGTGAGGTTGCTAAGGCAGTGATGAGAACATTCACTATTGACGGAGGTAGACCACTCCAGTCAAAAAATAAAGTGAGGAAAAATAACATATATCTACTACATGTTAAGGAGTTTACATGTATTCATTTAAAATTAAACCAGAAAGATGCTACCAATATAACAGGGGAAGGAAAGGCAAAGTGAACACTGGGTGGTTTTGTCACACTGCTATTCTATAACAAAATTAATCAAATTATCAATTGTACTAGCATTGAGTCCATTTCTCCTACCTACCCTCTCCACCACCCTCACACCTGTATTTTGGCAGCTTCTAATCAAAGTCCTTTCTTAATCTTGGCACACACTGGAATCATCTACTTAAAAAACAAGAACAAAAACAAAAACTAATGCCTGAGTCCCTTTCCCCAAGTTTTTCTTTTTTAATTGGTCTATTATGAAGCATTGATACCAGGTTTTTTAAAGCCTGGTGACTCTAACATATGCAGCCAAGGCTGAGAATCACAGTTTTAATAGTGAGAGATACTCTGAGGCTGCAAATAAGGCTTCTGGGAGCTCTTAGAGGGGCCAGATGCTGATGGTCTGGGCATGCGAAGTGACGCTGCAAGAAGACTGCCTTTTTTACAGATGCATTTTTAAAAAACCAGTAGATGTCTTTCTTCTAAAATCTTCAAGTTATCCATCACTTCAGAGAAACAGTTTACTGCCTACCGAGGTCACTCTCTAGCAGAGCAGTGCCTGCTGGAGTTGGGTCACTGGGTAAAGTAAAAAATCCTAACCTGCTTAGCTGTCTCTTGCCCTGTCCTCTGAGCTCTTACTCCTAGCACATTGTAGGCACTCAAGAAGTTTGCTAAATGCACGAATGAGAAGCGCAGTGGTGTTATTAATTTAACCAAAGGTATTATCATCAATGTCACCATCAGATGGTCTAGCCATTGAATGAATGGGTCTTTGACCTGACCCCCTCAAGCAGCCATGGCTAGTTTTAATGAGGAGTCAACCAAATTTCAACTCTTGGAAATTGAGTAAAATCAATATTTATGCCCAGATGAGCTCTCTGCCACAAAGTTTCTAATTTGCTTAGTGGTAGTATTAGGAAGAGCAACACCTGCCAATTAGTATTTAAGGTAAGCAAAATGTTATTACTACCCTAAGTAAAATAATATGAAAGGAGATATTTGCTGCTAAACGGCTGCATTCCCAAATCCACTGTAGTAGATGCATTAACATGTTGGCATTGGAACTACAAGGGAGTTAGTAACTTCACAGATTTTCATTTTAAAGTGAGTTAATCAAGTCAGCAAATATGTGTTGGATGCTTAAAATACACAGAGGCATCACAAATGATATAAAGATAGGCAAGACTCTCCCCATTCTCATCTTTAAGCTGTGTGGTGTTCTAGTGTTTAATTTTAGCCTCACACTGATCTTGTGAGATACTCATATTCTTCCCTGTAAGGAAGAAATGGTGTCTGAAGCTGGGCAAGGTCAATCAGCTTCCTTAAAGGAAAAAACAGGCATAAAGTAGTGGTCAGGACTTGAATCCAAGACTCTGAAATGCTATGTTCTTCTCCCCTCAATTCACAACTAGTTTATATCTGAACCTGGGTCACCTTCAGTATGCCTGAAATATAATGTAACCACACATTTTCTAACAGAGCTCTACCACAAAAACTTGTTTTGAGACAGTTGCCTACTGTCTCAAATTCCAGTACTTCTTGTGCAAATATCAATTTCAGTATATATGAATTCCTACACTGTTATTCATTCCTATGACAATGTAAAGGCACCTTATTTATACAGTGCCTGTTTCAGGTTATTATGAGTAGAGTTTTAAAAAACAGAAGCAGTAGCAAGTCAAACATCAAGAAAAAATATTTAGCCTGGACCCACTTTTTCCCACTTTTGTATGCATCAGCTAGTAACAGTCATAAACTACCAAGGAAGGCTTGGAAACCAAGCATCATTTAACCATATCCTCCAAATCTATTTTTCACGTCATTCTGAATTCAGAATGTGCATATTGACAATCTCAAAACCAAGAATCACTTCTTTAAAAAACCTATAAAGCTCTACATTTAAATTCCAAGTATAACAATTATGGAAACCAACATGATCAAAAGAAGCTTCTGAACAAAATGACAAAGCTAAGGCTCACCCCAAAAAGCCTTCAAGACAAATAAATCCTGTCTTTAGAAGCCAAAAAATTCCTCTGGTAGCTGAACATCAAGAATAAGGTCAATGCCACTCGTCCCCAGCTATCCTCACAAGCTACTCGTGGTCCCATGCTCTTAGGGATTTTGGAAGCACTAATCTAAGTCTTGGTCCTAATAGTCACAGCTGGGATTCTAAAACTTCACTATGGAGGAAGGTATCTCTACAGTCATAGGACTAAAACCTTCAAAAGCAGGTACTGAAAGCTCCAGCTCAATACCGCACTTCCGCGCATGGTATTCTGTAGACAGTGTCTGTGTGGATGCCTTCTGTTTTGCACCCTTCTTTTTAATCTAAATATATGCCACAGAGAAGGATCACTTCTTCACAAGAGACAGAACAATTACTTATAAACTGTTCCTTGGCATAAGGAGAACAGTTATAAACAGGCTGCTTAGAGCCATGGTCAAGTGATCTAAAGCACAGAGCTGAAACACTCCAAGGCCTCTGAATGGGACTGAGGCACATGGAGAGCTGCACGGGGGTCAGAGCAGGAATAGAATCTGTTTAGTGACAAAGTGCTAGTGGGAAACACAGTAAACTCCAATTTATCCCAAACGGTGCATAATTCAAAGCAGCAGCCGTTCCCTTGCCACCTACATTGCTTTTAATAGCATACTTTAATTACAAATTTAATTGCATATTTTAATTAAAAATACACAATCTTCTGGACCCATTTAATTCAAAGGTCACTTTATTTAGTCTTTTCTATTTCACATGATTATCAATGTCCTAAGTATCAAATTACCCCCTCAGGTTTAAAGGTAAAAGCAATAGATCACCACAATTCTTGATTACAAACCTGGTACATAAATTTAATTTTATCCAACCTATATTAAGTGAGACCCTTCTCAACATGGAATTGTGAAAAATAAAATTCTGTATTTAAAAGTCATCCTAGGGCTTCCCTGGTGGCGCAGTGGTTTAGAATCGGCCTGCCAATGTAGGGGACACGGGTTCAAGCCCTGGTCCAGGAAGATCCCACATGCCGCAGAGCAACTAAGCCCGTGCACCACAACTACTGAGCCTGCGTTCTAGAGCCCGCGAGTCACAACTACTGAAGCCCACACACCTAGAGCCTGTGCTCTGCAACAAGAGAAGCCACCGCAATGAGAAGCCCACGCACCACAGTGAAGAGTAGCCCCCGCTCGCCGCAACTCGAGAAAGCCCGCGCGCAGCAACGAAGACCCAACGCAGCCAAAAATAGATAAAATAAATTTTTAAAAAAGTCATCCTACATATTTCTCACCAACATTCAGCATTCATTTGTTCAGTGATTATAGAAAATCTGCTCTTTGCTAATCCCTGAGGATAAGCAAAGAGACAAAAAATTCCTCTTCGTAAAACTTACATTCTGGTAGAAGGAAACAAAAGAACAAGCTCTACAGTATATATTACAAGAGACTAAGGGCTAAGGAGAAAAAAAGCAGAGAGAGGAGAGTTTGGAGTGCAGGGTCAGGGCTGCTGACCTAAATATAGTGGTGAGCGCAGGCCCCGCCCTGAAGATAACATTTGATCCAACACTTCAAGGAAGTAGCTCATAGTTTACTAGGGAAGCTGTGCAAGCAGATTCATTTCAGTGCAAGTTCTACCATAGGGGTATCACATCCCGTCTGTTCTACCAGCTAAATCTGCTCCCACCCCAAGCCCCAGCCCCTTGGCATTAGCACAGGTCCTCATGTATTATTCTAATTTGGATTATTGCTACAATATCCTAACCCATCATCCCTTCCCTAGACTCCTGTTAACTCCAAAACCAGTCATTCTCAACTGTAATGTTGTCTGGGTTATCTTTCTACAAGAAAATCCCAATCACACTCTGGTTTCCAAGGTCACCAACAGCTTCTTGCTTACTTCTACTACTCCTATACATACGTATACCCTGAAACGCATAATCAGTTCCCTGTGCCTGGAATACACATCTCCAACTGGCCAGCCCTGACAAATCCTTTAGGACTTTCTCTGAGACCATTTCCTGCCACAATTTGTCCCACTCCCAATGCTCACTGTTCAGTGCCCCTCCCTAGTCCTTCCACAGCCTTTATATTATATACCTTTATCTTAATACGTATGGGTATTGAGTCAATTTGGATGTCGCCTCCCTTAGACTGTTGAGCAAGGGCAAGCTGAGCATAGTTCCTGATATAAAAGACCTTAGCATAGATTATTAACATGCTCATTGAAACAATGAATGAACGAACAAGCTAATAAAAAAAGAATGAACAAACGAAGAAACAGCCATCTGCCTTCCAGGAACTTACGGTTTAGAAGAGAGATGCCCTTATAAACATGCTCCCCATGTCCCTACATCGTACCAGATGGTTACAGAACAAAAGGAGACAAGATGCTCAAATGTTACAGTATTCTGTCTTTATAAGGGAGTGATGTAAAGATACATTTTTTCAAACAGTTCATGTAAAATTTTTCATATGAAAATTTTCTACGAATACCATTTAAATAAAATCTCAATTTAAAAAAATAATGTCACCTAGAGTAATTTGATAGATTTACATAAATCTGTTTCACAAATCTGTAAGTATAAATTATGGGATGTCAGCATATAATTTTGTTGAAAGTGCTTTTTCACTAATATAATTAAGTCTGCCGAGACTACTCATGTACAAGTCAAATAAAATGCAGAGTGAATTCTGTAAAAACCTAGTAGTTGAATCAACAATAAAAGGTGACTATGCTGATTGATGTGTATCTATTATTTTATTTAAAGCAGTAGTAATGCTTTATGAAATAAAAAGGACAAAAGCAGCATGACTATTTTCTAAATCCCCCAGTAAGCAGAAACAGGTCACTATGGTCCTCTCTGACAAGCAAGACTATTTGCAATCTGAGGTTTAATAATGTAACACTTAACAACAACAACAAAAAAGCAAATTGGGAAGATACACTGTTTCTAAACATAGTCCCTATATAAAACTGCATCCCTTAACAAAAAAAGCAAATAATTTGATTTAGGAAAACAAGTTTTCACTCCAAGGGGGTACAATTTTTGTTTTTAAAGACAGACCCACTCCTTTCCCTCATTCTAACACCATTCTTCCCTCCTCCCCCAAACACAAAATGAAGTTGTAAATGTGTTGTGTTTCTTCAGATGGACTTTCTGTTCTTGGGCACTGGTTTTGTGTGTCTGTTCAGACAGGCTGTGCACTGCAGCTCTGGCACCACAACAACATGCACCAGACTTTACAAAGGAGCTTTCTCAACATCTCAGATCTGATGTGTAACAAAACCATGCAGGTACCACACATCAGGGGAAAGCTTTGAGAGAATCTTAGAAGAACAGAGGGATGTCATCTTCTCCAGTCTCTCCAAATTTTAATTCCTGACTTAGCCTGAGTCTCCTCAGATGCCAGATGCAGGAGGTCCTTCCATTTAAATATTCAACTAACTCAGGTCAAATTAAACAGGTCCTCCTCACCGCCCTCTAATGGGAAAGATCAAATTGTGAGGCAGAGAACTGGTGAGATCCTATTACTACAGACCAAGCCAGACTCCCTTGAAAGCTCGGAGCATTTTTACCAGCTTCCCAAAGGATATTACCAGGGATTATCACCAGGATGGAGAATTCAACCTAGACACTCACATAATACAGAAAACAGATGGCTCACCAGAAGACTCATCTTCTACCCAACTGCTAATAAAGCTGGCCTGAGACTAAAGAGCCCAATATTTTAAAATGGTTTTCAGGACTTTACAGATATATTCAGATAACATAGAAGAGTTTAAATCGTAACTTTTCTGCTGAAATCAAAGTTGCAAACAGTCATCACTTGGTAAATATTACCTAAGTAGCCTAATTCGAGAGGGAGCAGTTAATGACCTCAAGCACCGGAGCATTTTCCTACTGAGTTAATTTTAATGGCCATATCTGTCCTCCGATTATACAACTGGTAGAGCTCCATTTTCCTATAGTTCCAGTCCCAGTAATTATGAATCTGCTGGCAATGCAGCATGACCTTGCTTAAGTTGGCAAAACTGTGGGTTCTTAATACATCACCATTTCAGACATTAAGAACTCCCACACAATTCAGTCTTAGGCTTCTGAGAACAGCATATTAAATCCTCTAAATTCTCAAATAGTGCATATGGGTACTAAGATGTCTTGCATCGGAGACCAGGAAGAATAGGAAAAATGATCTTTATTTAAAGTGGGAAAATAAACTATTTCTTCTAGTACACCCATCTTAGGAGAAGACTTTAACTTGGACCAGGTTCTCTAGCTTGAGAAAAAGTATTCGAATATGATATTATAGCATCTCAACACCATTGTTAAAAACAAACAAACAAAAAACAACAAAAAACCAGTTCTCATTACTCTCTGATTTAGGTAGTTGCTCTAAAAGAAAACTCAGCAGGCCTACCTTCAAACACTGGAGCTATCCCCGTGGTGAAAGCAAAAGCCAGAAAACTGTTGGTTGGCCAGAAAGTCAGACCTTACCATTCAAAAAACGTTAGGATATTAATATACCCTGAGCTAGGGCAAAATCAACTCTCAGTTAAAGATCTGAGTCTGCTACAATAGTCTCACTTCTTTGTTTCTTATAATTAACTCTATACAGATTTCCCCTGCCACACACACACAAAATGGGGCTTGTGCGGAATTCCTTGGCAGTCCAGTGGTTAAGACTCTCTGCACTTTCACTGCCGAGAGCGCAGGTTCAATCCCTGGCTGGGGAACTAAGATCCCGCAAGCCGCAGGGCACGGCCAAAAATACCCAAAAAAACAAAAAGGGGCTTGTGTTACCTGCTTTATTTTGTGCTTACTTAAAAAGCAGTAGAGTTGTTCAAATAAATATCATTTGAGATGAGGGCCAGGGAACTATACTCCTCAAAATATTACTGTGGTAAAGAGGGAAACCAGTTAACAACTGCAGTAGTAAAAAGGGCATCTGCTGTTGCTTGCACTACCAGCTGGTGTCAATCTACACACACACGGAAATCCGTAAGCAGTCCATCAAAAAGCAGTACAGCTTCTTAATGTGCTTCTCTCTTTGTAAGAGATTTTTTAAATTTAGATATTGCAAGAAAAAAAAAGTAAAGGCCCTAAACACTATAATTAGCCCAGTGCCCTTTCTGAGCTGTATAAGAGAGTTTTGCCAACCACTATGGTGTGGTGTTTTGTCCAGAAGAATGGGAAACATTAGTCAGACCATGCAAATCCCACCAGGTCCACATGATTTAAAAAAATTGTTACAGAGGGTAAGTTTTCTTCTTGAACACACAATGTTTTTTTTAAAAAAAGTCTCTCACTCGCCCCAAAGTTAAAGGTTCACCAGCCAAAACCTTCCAATAGGAAAAGCTCGGTAAGTCTGGGAGAGAAGTCTGTTCCCACTGCCCCATAAATGCTTTTTTCTAGCTTTCTGGAAGCAAACAGTACCACTACCTAATTATTGACTGCTATCAAGCATCTTATGAGCCTTGTATTACATACAGCCAACATATTTAATTCTCACAACAAAGCTCTCTGTAACCCATTTTACAGTAAAAACATGGAGGTCCTGAGATATTAACTAACTTGCTCAAAAGGCACAGAGGTAGCTGTTAAGTGGTAGTGTAGTTTTCGAAACCGTAATTGACTTATCCAAACTCGGTCTTTTCAGCATACATTTCACTGCCTTTGGCCAAGCTTGGGAATTATTTTGAGGCAGAGTCCTGTGCATCCAAAGTACACAACTTTTCAACCAGGATGTTCATAATCTCCAAATACACCTGCATTGTTTTTCTTGTTCTTTGTCATGTAACTGATTGACTGGAACTTCACCATTCTTTCTCAATCCATCAAGACACTATGTATTAAAAGAAAAAACCACGAAAAGGTTTATCGCCCCACAGGTACACAAACCACTTCAACCCTCAAAAACAAATCCATCACTACAAAACGCATAGATTAGAGATCTCCGCATTATAAAAATATTCATTTAAAACAGGACTTGCTTTACATACTCCTTTTCCAGAAACTCAGAAAGCAATTCTTATGGCTAAAGCCAAACGTGTTTGCTACTGCCAAAATCGTCTCCCACACAAGACACTTCCCTCATCAGCAGATTGCATTGAAATGCTTTCATACGCATAGCATGGCTTTCTAGCTGTAGAAAAGCAGGTGGGATCAGTACCACATGGTCTCTGCCCTCTAAGATCTTAGCTCAAAAATTTAAAGCAAGACAATAACCAAGAGAGATGCAGGCACTTATTGAAGACAGAACACCTATATTTAATCACTGGTGTTTCAAGCTTAACCAGGATGAACTTGAAGAGAAAGCTTTAGTTGGTTCAAACAGAGGAGGTGAAATTTAAGGAGATTCTTGTCAGAGAAACTGTGGAAACAGGCATATGGAGAAGAGCTAATTGGTGGAGAAGTACAGAGGAGTTTGTTAGACCAAAGGCATACTGAACAACAAGTAGTCTGTGCAGAGGTAAGAAGCAGACCCTCCATCTTGAGAACTGGGGCACCCCATGTAAAGGCTTGTAGTGGTCATACTGTAGGATGAACCAAGCAGGAAGTGACGATGAAACACATGAGAGAAACCTACGGAGGTTAACTTCGGCAGATTGAACAATCACTAAGGAGATACAGATCTAGCATCAAGGAGACTCCTGGGGAAGAAGCCGTGACAACCCAGAACTGGGATCTGACCCCAAATCCCTCTCAATAAAGTCCCCAGAGATCTCTAAAAAGACAAAAATGAGAGGATGAAAACTCATCATACCTTTCACAAGTCCCTACAAATCGCCCCAATCCTAAATCGCAAACTTCTCATCTGGACAAATCCCAGCCCAAACCTTCTATTCCTAATTCTCCTATTCCACAAAAACTTTGGTTCACATTACAGTTCTCTGAGCCCCTGCCAAATACACTTGTATCTGAAAATGAGCCTGATTAACTCAATCCAAGTGGCCTTTTCCCCCAAAACTGAACTTTCGGAACAAGTACTCTTTTCCTTCAGAGGGCCTTCCAGATTAAGGGCCAGGATTGGAATCGAAAGCAACCCCTCAAACCCCAGGAGGGTCTGTATTTCCTTGGCGCGATAACGTCTCACCTTCATAAGAGTAACAAGACACAAGGAACCTTTAGAACCTTAGGTTAATACCCTGACATGAATACAGAACCACCCACCTAATGACCTCTCAAATATTCATTCACTATGAATCTAACAGGGTGTAGATAACCTCCAGCCAACAAAGAGCAGCACTCAAGATGACTGCCCCAGGGAAGGCTTATGATTTCTGAGATCTCTTTTACAAAGCTATAAAAACATATGTACCTGAATGCTCCCCAACTCCCAGTTAAGCTGCTATTATGAGTGAAAGTGTTAATAACCACCCTAAGTGGGCGCAAAGTGTTAACAAACCTCACTTTGACATTTTGTGTAGCAATCACGAAGTTATACACGACTTCTGAATTCACACACATATCTAAGTCCTTTACATATAATATGGTAATACCAAGTCAAAAAATAAAGATGGGGAGGGAGGAAGGCCAGGTCATTTAAGGAGGAGACACTGGAGAGCACTGTATCATCAAGAAAAGAAAGTTTCAAATAAAGTAAAAGCACATATTTCACCTTCTTATCTGCATCACTGATAAAGTAACCTCCATACAAGTAACAAGGCTTCCATCTGGGGACAACTCTCCACTTTAGTTCATTTTATTTTAAAAAGACAGACCAGAATGAAATTACTGATATTTTTAGCAACAACAAAGGAAGTAAAATTCCAGAGGAATCCATTGTCCCCAATCTACACAAAGATTTAGGTATAAATAACATACGATTTTCCTTCTCTCTGTACAGGACATTTTGTTTAGTCTATATTTAATAAAGAAAGGCAGTTACATTTCCAAGACGATGTGAGGAGCAGGGTTTTTTTTCCTCCCCCTCAATTTAAAATAGTCACACAAAAGCACTGATTTTTATACTTAGGAGAAATCCCCAAACAGACCAATTGTGTTTTGGCAGGTTAGGGTATAAATGCTGACTATAAAGGAAACCTATTTAAATACTGCAGATACAGCTTCAAGGACCTCAAAAAAGCCCTCTCTGAAGCAGTAAAGAGGAAAGAATCCCAATGGAACAAAATCTATAGAGGAAGGTGAGCAGGACACAGTAAAAGTGGTAAAGGCTGCAAAGTCAGGTGGGAGCCATGGCTACCATTAAGTCAAAGAGGTGCCCTGACAAAAATAAATATCCGCTTTGTTTCTTGCTAAGAGACAGCTATGTTACAGCAAACCACTCTGAGACCCCAGTGCAATTTCTCCACCAATTAACAGATGGCATCTAAACAGAAATACAAAAGGGGCTAGCTCTTGCAACTGCCACATTCATATCACACAGAAGCATCTCTTCCACAATCACCTAGTTTAAAAGTTGAAAGAATTAGGTCCTGTAATCCTCTAAATTAAAAATTCACAAAAACACAAGGACAAAAAAGCAAATGCTTAAAAGATTTGGCCTAGACAATCATTCAGCACACAAAGGTGATGCAGCACTGTCCACAGCAGCATCACAGCAAAAGCACCATCACATGGAACTAGAGAGGTGTGTCTTTTACCACTGACTAAAAGTGTATTAAAAATGAAATATTCAAATTATATAGTCCACAACTTAGTATACCTGACCACTGCTGCTAACTCCTGGATACATTAACCCTGTGAGACAGGAAAAACCTAAACACGAAAATAATCTTTTTAACTTGTTACCATTTTATTGTCTCATATACCCACAAATCTACAAGCAGGGTGCAGGTAAAAAATTTTATTCAAGAAGAGCACCTCAACTAATTCAACTTAGGAACTTTTAAAATGTTTTCTTTCATCTGCTATTACTAAAGTTACTGGACTACTTGCTTATTCTCATATCTGAGGTTCACTCTTGGGGAAAGTGCTGTGTTTTCATGGCACCAGATTAGTATTAAGGACCCTCTGGATGTGGGAAAGCAACTTCTACAGACAGAGCTTCTAGGTTTTAGGGGCCATATTACATAATTCTACAAACACATTTCAAGATTAGGGCAAAGACAGGTAACAGAAGAGCGCTCATTCATACTAATTCATCTTTCTGCCACCAAGCGTCCCTTAAAGAAAAGGGGTCAAGGAGTTTATGGCCTCCTGCTAAGTCTAAGACCTAGATCCATTAAATGATACCTCATCAGTGACAAAATCTACCTTGCTCTTGTCAAGTAAGTTTCACAAATAATTTCAGACCTGTGCATTCGAATCAGTCACCTTAAAGAGCATCCTATTCAGGAGAATGCTATACAAAACACTAGGTATTTGACTACAAGTACATCACTCAAAGATTTCACTAAACACTAGTCTTTAGTTCATTCTAGTATGCAAAAACCTTTAGTGTCGAGGAGTTTTCCTATTTTGTTGCTGACAATTTCTTACTTGCTATTTTATAAAGCAACAGAACACTAAATAGTTATATATTACAAACTAATCTCCTTTCTTTGGGGAAAAACTTGAAAACCTCATGTATGCTGCCAGATCACTTACTAGTTAAGTCCTATTCCCAAATATAATATAATGCTTATTCTACTTCTCTTAATAAACACTAACATTATTAAGGTATTCCATATATACCTAAATTACCAATCTTACTTTCCCCAAGGAAGAATATTTCCTAGCAAGAAACCACACATATATATACTCTGAATTGCATTTCGTTAACCCAAAAGCCTTCTATACTTTATTTGGGTTCTTGATCCTCTGCTCTTCCCTAAAAAACGTACACCTAAAACTAAAGGAAGTAAAACTTGTATTATGGTTTAAAAAGTTTTATCATCTTACAGTTGTGACTTGTGTATGTGTAAAAACCTCAGACATCTCTGAGATTTAGTTAAGATTCAGATAAAGATTGACTGGTTCTAAACAGCATTCTTTTGAAGCAAGGAAGAGGGGCAAATTATTTTTCATAAGCCTCCACAATATGAAAGATTACATTAAACATATAATTTAAAAATTCAATTAAGTATTCTATGCTACTTGGCCATCTTAATTATAGTCCTTCCACTCTTAAAACATGGGAATTAACCCATAATTTCTTCTCTTTCCTAGCAATTCAAGACTTCTGGTTGAATATCCAGAAAAAAAAACCCTAAAGGTTAACCACAGTGATAACTATATTAGTTACCAAATTTCGTCAAATAATTGTCCTTGGTCAAATTTTAAATCTTACCATAAGATATAATTACTTCCCAATCTTGACTGCTGCCTAAGCCTTTGATTCCATCATTCCTTACAAAGCTAAGGTGTTCCTTCATTTTAATTTTCTATCACTTTCATCTAGGATAAAAAAAAAAAGTGAAGCAAAATTTCTATGGAAATTCAAATCAAGTGACCAGGAGCTAAGTGAGATTTTTACAATCTCCATAGGATTTTGTTTTCTGAATACAGAATCTACAGCCTAATTAAGGTGTTATTCAAAGATTTTCTGTATCATTTCCTAAAACCTGGTAATATGTTGGCCAGGCCATCCTTCTTCCCACCTCCATGCTGTGTTTTTACTTAAAGCTACTTGAACAGAAATCCCATTCTAATCCTCTAAAGCTTACATAAATATCTTAACAGGTTGCATGGTAAGAACATAAAATTGATCGTATTTCAAACAAAGTTAAGATTCTGCATCAATGATTAGAAATAAAAATACAAAAATAAAGCTAAAACTAGAATTTAATCTTTTCAAAGAGAACTGAAGACTGTTCAAAAAAATGGATACTGATGATGTATACCACTGACTCTATGGAACACAGAAATTTAATGCCTCTAAGCATACCTATGTCCCCACATGGCTAGAAACCAAGGGGTTTTAATTAAATGATGACTAAGTAAGCAGAGGGAATAAACGAAGGTTAATCACAAGCAAACTTGTTTTTCTACAAGGTATATGCCTCTCATCAGCTGCTATAAACAGCAGGAGCCACCGAACATTACTGACCTCTGAAGATTAACCAGCTGAGTGACCACAGAGAATGCCATTACTACTGGTGATCTCACTCAAGGAGGAAAGTAGTGACCACAAAACATAATGAAATGGGGGAGAAGTCACAAGATGTTATTTAGGACAGAATATCAATTATCTTCATTGCACCTACGACTTTTGCATAATTATATCAGAACTTCGGTTTCCTCCACCAATGACAATGTGAATCAAATATGAGTCAACTCTTTGAAAGATAGAGCCAAGTGACTTTATAAAATACACATACGTATATACCTCGCAAAACAGAGACAGACATCTTTACCAATAGCTTTTGTTTTCCTCAAAGCTAAAAGTCTCAGGGCAAGTAAGCGGTCAGCTTGGGCAGTTCATCTATTATAGCTATGACAAATTTAACAGGTTCAAGGGAGGGAAAACTGTGACCCTACAGATACTGGGAAAATGGTCAGGATGTGAACCCTGGAGAGTTACTGGCAATAAAGAGTACCGTACAAAAAGGGGTAATTGTTTTGTTAGAAGTGAAAGATAGTCCTTAAACAACAACCCTCAGACTCCATCAGAGGTAAAAGCTGTTCCAAACAAACCAAAATAAAAATAAAAATCACAACACCTTTATCCCTACGAAGCAGTAATATGTCTGCGTATCTGATGACTCTAGACTGCAGCTTAACTTCTTCCACATCATAGGTGCTTTAGAGAATCTAGTTGAACACACATGGTATGTTAAAGAACTAAAAATTCAAGTTAGAATGATACAGGTGTGAAAGGTATCCAACTAACTGGAAATATGACCTGAGCCAAAAAAGGGCTCAATCTCCCATTTCAATTCAAATAACTTCCTAATGGAAAACTTTCTGGTCTAAACAAGATGTTATCTAGAAAGTGAGGCCTGGAACCTGCACCTTCTTTGACAGCCCTGTGTGGAAAGATGGTGAGTTCAAAACAGGGACTTCTAAGCAATTTCAAAAGTTACTTTCTTATGGATCAATGTGATGTCAACCAAAAAAAAAAAAAAAAAAAATCAGTAAGCTTACTTTTGGGTGTGTAGAAAAGTAAACTCTGACACACAGAGACAGAAATGTGAATTAAGCAAGAATTGTTTCACTAGAGTTCTATATTATAAGTAACATAAACTGACTCTAGCTAACTAGCAAAAGGGAATTTATTGGAAGAGGCACAGAAATTTTCAGAATCAATAGGGGTTAGGAACCAGGCTCCAGTGGGCTAAGTAGTGAAAAGAACAGCCATCATCTCAGATCTAAAACACACAGTCTGATGAGATGGGTCACCATCACCATCTCATCCTTCCATCACTTCCTTGAGGTCTTGGGAGAAAATACTTAACTGATTTTGCTTGGGTCCCATACTGGCCCCTTGTCTATACTAAGGCAAGGACCGAGAGCACCTGTCTCTTGGCTTCTGGAACTATACTCCCACCAACTGTACAGCAGGAAAGAGAATACCTCAATATGGAATGGTCTTATGAAATCAGAGAGACAATCTTCTCTTGCATCCATGAAGGGTCTTACAAATTTCTCCATACAAACTGAAAAGAAATACCTCTCTTACTTCTGATCAAATAAAAGACTGCTTCAAAGATTGACCATAAAATGGAATAATCAACAAATCACTAGTGGACCAGACCATCCCCTGCATATAGAAAGCATTGCTTCTAACTCCTAGCTCAAAAACAAAGTCACCAGTTTAGAACATTCTGCATCTCCCTCTGCAAACTATGACCAGTTCCCTCCACCTCTACCACACCTTAAAAATAAGGTGCAAAAAATGTAAGAAATTACATTATCAGAGTATGTTGTGACTCAGGATCTCTTTAACAGATAGTCACTACCCTGAATCAAGTACCCAACACTGGCTGATATTCTCCAGCATGCCAAGATTCTTAGTTCGACAAAGGCTGCTAACCTGAGTCACTTTCACCACTAATACCGGTCAAGAACTTACAGCTCCAGAGGAACATCTTCCCTATCCCAATAAGAGGTCTTTGGTAGCTCGCCACAAAGAACGCAGCGCGGAGAAGTCTGCATGAAGCCTGAATTAAGACCTTAAACTATAAAAAGTATTAACTTTTTTTTATTATTTTATTATTTTATTAAAGCCTCCACCGGGGGAGCCTTTCTGCTAAGTCTCAACTCATGGAATTGCTCTTTAAGTTGTCAATAGCCAGCACTGAAAATAAATACAGTCACTAAGCGTGGAATGATGTTCCTGTAGACAGCAGGCATCTGGCAGATGCCAACAGAGAAGGCAGGAGACGAAGATATGAGACCGAAAATTTTAAAGGAAGACTGCTCTACTCGGTAGCATAGAATCTGAAATAATGTAAAGGCAGAAACAGGCCACCACCTGCCTCTAAATTCAACCTACATCAGCATCTGTCTCCCAAAGTTGCTGCAGGAAGATGCTTAAGGCTTTCTTTACTACAGTAATTGTTCCTGTGGTCTAAAAAGAAATGTCCCTGGCTGGGTTTTTGGGGTTTTTTTGTTTTTTTTTTTTGGTTGGTTGGTTAATTGTTTTTTTGGTGTTTTTTTTTTTAGGGGAGGTGGGATGGGGTGGGGTGGGTAGAAGGAGTGCTGGGGAAGGAAGAAAAATAGAAGGAAAAGCTAAAACTATAGAAGAGAATTTCTATTTTTCCCTCTTTGGCTCCTTCTACTGAGCAACAGCTTTCTGCCAAGATTTCCTTCAGGTTCTCAGTGGAGGAAAGGATGAAGTGAGATAAAGAGAAAGAAGTCTGGAGCCATCGCCCTGTGTCCCAGGACACCCCTCAGGCGGTCATCCCTGGACGCTGTGACTCTCTGGGAGAAGAAGAAGTAGAAAAAAAGTGTGAAGGCAGAGAAAACTGCTGGAGAGCAAAGCTGCTTTAGTTCTTTTCTGAATCTACCGTGTGTGCCACTGCCTCTTCTTCCAGGTGGCCTGCCGTTATGCCATGGAGATTGCAGGCAACTTCCAAAAGAAGAAAACAAGCCTGAACCAGGCGGGACCACTGCAAAGGGGCGAGATGAAATCCCTGCAAGTAGTGAGCAATCTGATTAAATACTGCACAAATTCACTGTTTTACCTGGATATTCCTTTTATGGGAAACTGGCAAGAACTAAGTTTGAAAACAAAGAAATTATTTCAAAGGGAGGGGTTGATTCCTAAAGGCAAGTTGAAATGAAAGGAAATAAAATACACAGAAAAAGCCCATGGTCCAAAGAAAGAAATTTAGTATCTCCTGAAACTATTACTGTATATACAATATATATGTTATAAATATTATATATATTATTTTTAAAAGTATTTTAGAAGTAAATTATATATATATATATATATGTGTGTGTGTGTGTATATATATATATAAAAAAAATTTACTTTTAAAGTACTTTGGTAGGGCTTCCCTGGTGGCACAGTGGTTAAGAATCCGTCTGCCAATGCAGGGGACACGAGTTTGAGTACCGGTCCTGGAAGATCCCACATGCCGTGGAGCAACTGAGCCCATGTGCTACAACTACTGAGCCTGTGCTCTACAGCCCACAAGCCACAACTACTGAGCTGCAACCACTGAAGCCCATGCACCCTAGAGCCCGTGCTCCGCAACAAGAGAAGCCACCGCAATGAGAAGGCCACGCACTGCAACGAAGAGTAGCTCCTGCTCGCCACAACTGGAGAGAGCCTGCACGCAGCAACGAAGACCCAACAGAGCCAAAAATAAGTAAATAAAATAAATAAATTTATAAAAAATAAATAAATAAAGTACTTTGGTATAACAAATACTGTACAATTTCACTTTTTACTTATATGAGGTACCCAGAATAGGCAAATTCACAGAGATAAAAAGTACAATGGTGGTTGCCAATGGCTTGGGGGAAACAGGGTGGGGAGTTACTGTTTAATGGGTACAGAGTTTCTGTTTGGCATGATGGACTGGTTCTACAAATAGTGGTGATAGCTGCACAACATTGTGAATATACTTAACGCCATGGACCTATACACTTAAAATGGTTAAAATGGTAAACTTCATGTTATATATATATTTTACCACAATTAATTTTTTTTTAGTTTTTCATGAATCAGTGTGATGTTATTTATGTGCCAGTAGCTTTAATTCTAGGAGTGGTCATCTAACACACTATCCTGAATGCACACACAGCCCAGGAATAATTAACTAGCAAAACACAAGTAAGGGACCAACATCCAAAAATGACTAGTTAACAAGACTATCTACTATCCATATCTAAATCAACAACCATTTCTCTGCTAATTAGTATAATGAATGTCAAAATGGGTTTTTGTTCCTTAAGCTACTTATTGTTAATTAGTGTAATGAGAGTTAGAAATGGGGTCTCATTGGTAAAATCAAAGGTATTCAAGATATGCAGATGTGCTAAAGTAGTTTACAAACACTACCCACCCCTGTATAAACAGGACACAAGAATCCAAGATGGCTTTAACTTGTACCCTTATGGATAGGACCCCTAAATATGAAATGGTCCTGGGTTCAGCCTTTGTTTAGAAGGATTTCCTTTTGCATATGCAAACAGAGGGCACAGATCCACACCTCTGGAATGCTGTCAGCCTCAAGTGAACATTTCACAGAAGGTGTGTTCGAAGCACCTATAAAAGAACAGAGAACTGGGACTTCATTAAGCTTGCAAAGTAACTGTATCAGTCACTTAGGGCCAGGTTGCTAGATGTCTGTACATGTGGCAGAATTTGGTCTTGAGAAACAGCTAAGCCTCACTCCTCCCTCTTTGATGTTTACTTTCACCTACCCAAAATCACCTAAGAACTGTATACACTAAATTAAGTTCATTTGCAATATCTCACCACCACCACCCTCAAAAAAAGGCGGGAGGGACTCTAAAACTCTGCTGTCCAGCTCTAGAAACCAGGGAAGAATATTAGATGCCCTCCTTACATGATGGCTATGTCCACATAATGTTGTTTTCCATAAACACTTAGAGAACTAAAATTTCAAAAAAAATCAAGGAACCTAAGCTCAGAAGATTCCACATTCTGATTTTTAATAGCTCATTAGGTCTGTTTTTAATGTTCCCAAATATGGAATTGGGGAATATAATGCAGTGAACAACCTTATCATGCCTTTTTAGAAAGGCTTCCAATTTCCAGCACTTACAAAAGGAAATGTATTGATAAAAAAACACAGTAACAAATCAGTATTGACAATTCTGTATTTTAACCTGATTACAACATGAATGAAGGGAATTTACCCCTGAAATAAAGGTCCAGAAATAACAAGAATATAAGGGTCTAAAAACAACCCTGGTTAAATATCTTGAGGTTAAATGTTAGATCCCAAATCATTCTGCTTGAAAAGGTAATATGCTGTCTGCACCATACATGTCAGAATCCCTAAGCACTATGCTTAAGAAGAACTAACTTTGCAGTTATGTTCACAAGAGAAAAGTCACAGAATTCTAGGGCTAGATACGATTTCAGATCATTTAGGAAAGTGCCTTTATTTTATAGAAATCAATTGATCTGACACACCATAACCAGCCTATTTAGATACATTTTAAAGTGGACTAAAAGCAACTATAATTCATTTTAGTGGTATGAAAAAAGCTCTCAGAGACAAGTATCAGGGTTAGGAAGAAGGATTCAGAACACAGTATCTTGGAGGCCAGTGTTAATGACCCAGTGACTCCTTAAGACTGGATTTAAAGCTCAAAACATGAAGAAATAAAGTTGCTCCCTCAGGCTCCAGTGACCTTGAATACAATGAAATGATTCTGGCTTACCTGTTTACATGCAGATATGTCTCCTTTAAACCTTACTTTAAAGGGAGAATCTGACTTTCTCAGGATAAATCCCGAAGGTCAAACAGGTTGTGAAGAGTCAAGGGCATCACCACATCTACTCTACAAGGTAACATAACCAGATCTATTGCCTCAAATGAAAAAAATGCAAATTCTAGTTGAGTTGGAGTGGGGATTGGGGATGGATACAAGTCTTGTGAGCCATATACACTCCCCCTTCAAAATCAAAGCATTATGTAGGAAACAGAGTTCCAACAAAAAGTACAATGATGAGAAAAGAACTCATTAAGAGCTAAAAATAAACTCTAATTCACAATATGCATAAGGATTTAACAAAAAAAGGAAAACAAGATGTAAAATTGCATCTGCTAAGTTAACCATGCCCTCATGGAAATCGCCACCCCCCCCTTACACAAACTAGAATCTGTAAAATCTGTGATGACTGAATAAAGCAATGCTTTAAATGCTTTCAATGAATATTTCAACAGAAAGAAAACAAAGGGACAGCAATTTTTTTTCTAAGTCCTCTGATCTGCTAACACTACAGGAATACTGGGCTTCTTAATATCCACACACACACATCTCTATTTCTCTACTTGAAAACCTTACTTTATGAAATTAGAATATTTAGTACTGGTATTTACAATTTATATTAAAGGGGTATTAATCTTAAGGAAGAAGCTGTCAGTAACAGTGAAAACAAGCCTCAGTTAGTTTTCATCTATCTGATACCTCATGGCTCTATTTAACAACTTGCGGACCTTCCAGATCAATAACACTCCACTGGGGAAGCTTGGCTTAGAGTACGTCCATATTTTAAGTCAAGCTAATTCATTCTGAATAACATTCACACAATACCACACAGAGCAATAACTCCATACTCCAGTGCTCTAGTTCAGAGAAGCTGGTGTAATATCATTAATCATCTTTCTGGGCTCACAAGTCCTGCCTTGTATTTCCTAGTCCCACTTTGTCCCACTCCTAGAAAATCAATTTTGTTCGTCAAATCACCTAGAAAGCAAAGAACAGGAAATTAGCTTTGCAAACTTCCCACATCATGAGAAAATCTAAGAATTCTAAAACAACAGATTTATTTGGAGATTTTTTTCAAAAATCAGTTTACCCAAAGAAAAAAACATCTACAACTGTCTTCTAACCAAATGAATATTAACTGGTAAGAAGGGACTGGGGACACAGAGAGTACCCCAACATGCTAGGCACTTTATGGAAGAAACTCAAGTTGGGAGTCAAATAGCTCATATAAAGTAAGTGGCTAGGCTGGGATTTAAACTTAAGTGTAATGCGTTCTTTCTAGGCTAAAACCTCTAAAAGTAGTGCTCATGAGCCCACCTCCCTAGCAGGGGAGTTGAAGACAGCAGGCATTTTGTTTCAATGTTAATCCCAAGAACTTGATGCCAAGCTAAGCTAATAACATAATAACAACCCTAGTGTACATAGGGGTTTGGTAAATACTATTACCACCCCTGCATTCAAAGTCCATTTCACATGGAAAGATGGGAAGAAACGCTTATCAACACAGTTTAAACTGAATATTGCTTTCTTCTTCTTCTTCTTCTTCTTCTTCTTCTTCTTAAATGGTCAGACAGTCTCCTGGGCCGCAAGAGGTACAGATGGTTGTCTCCCCTCCTCCCACTCAGCCCCACCCAGAGGCTCTAGGCTTCAGGGAACCCTGTGCAACTTTTGCTCTTTGGATTCCAAAGAAATGAACTTCTTCAGCACAGGCACAGCACGCTAGAAGTGGATGACAGTCTGATCTGAAAGACAGGAAAGCCCTCCTGGTTCTTCTGGTTGAACACACTTACCCTGTGCTCTGGCTCAGGGTAGGGCTGGGCCAGCCAAGGAAGGCTATGTCTAAGACCCTCTGGGATGGGCAGGGGTCCTCCAACAGGGAGGACAGCAGGTCTTAGACCGTGGCCTCTGCCATCACCCCTCAATTACCTATGGTGATGTATGATGTAAGAGACTACTGAGTAGTTAGATCACAAGAAATATAGTTTTAAATGAGGCTCCATTTCTTCACAATACTTGGAAGAGCTGCCAATGCTGCTTTACAGCTTGAAGTCTCTCAAAAAATGTATGACAGGGGCTTCCCTGGTGGCGCAGTGGTTGAGAGTCCGCCTGCCGATGCAGGGGACACGGGTTCGTGCCCCGGTCCGGGAAGATCCCACATGCCGCGGAGCGGCTGGGCCCGTGAGCCATGGCCGTTGAGCCTGCGCGTCCGGAGCCTGTGCTCCGCAACGGGAGAGGCCACAACAGTGAGAGGCCCGTGTACCGCCAAAAAAAAAAAAAAAAAATGTATGACAGATACCATAACCAACAAAAGGGATATCCAATGGTGTCAAAAACTGACATTCTGATACTTTAAGAAGCAAAACCAGATACATTAAGAAGTAAAACATGCTAGGGAATTCCCTGGCAGTCCAGTGATTAGGACTTGATGCTTTCTCTGCCACGGCCCGGGTTCAATCACTGAGTCAGGGAACTAAGATCCCGCAAGCTGCGTGGCACGGCCAAAAAATAAGTAATTAATTAAATGTTAAAAAAAGAAGTAAATCATGCTAAATGAGTCACTGCATAGGCCTGACAGATCAAAAGACACTCACAAGTAAAATGACAGAAAATATTTTTTAAAGTTAGTGTTTTTAGCTGGAAAGGACACTCTGATGGTTTCCCCAGCTCTCAAAATTCAGTAGCAGCAGTGGACTTGAAAGTCAAGTAACTTAGAACAAGCTCAAAAGAAGGTGGCAAATTCTGAAGCACAGCTTTAGTTTCAACGATCAACTATTCTGTTCAAGTAATACTTAAAAGGAAATGTTCCAATAGGTGCAAAAGAAAAACACTTTGCTCTACTCATAATTTAGAAAGTTAAGAAAGCAAAGGCTGGTGCTAAGGTAGTGTAACAGATAAGGCAGTAAAATAGAGTAAAATCCACCAAAAGAAAAGCAGATTGATAAATCAATTGCGTACCTGAGAAACAGAATTTTAGCATTCTATAGATTTTAAAAAGAAGAAGGATTCCTGGATCAGAATTTGTTCTTTACGTTCTTCCATTTAGTTCATCTTTTTCTCATCTACATTTTTCCATCATTATGATGACAGCCACTAAGTAATAAATTGAAAATGGTTTCTATTCTATACCACCTGATGTATAGATATATGTATGTATGTATACTTTTTCTGATGTAAAAGTAAACAAAAACTAGAAGAAACACTGTGGAAAGGTCTGGAATAGCAAAGAGCACACACGCATTCATATCTTGCTAAATTTCAAGGGGTGAATCCTTACGAAAGAACTTCAACTGTATTCTGTTTTCTATGAATTTGCATACATTAACAAAGTTTATGTTTTGTATCAAACTAATAACGCAGTAAGGCCAAGGGCACTAAAACACTATGTTCCTAATCTATTGGCAAAACGTCCCAGTGACAACAAGGGCCAAGAAAGCACAGAGTCAAAACTCCTAAACTTCATTTAACCAACAGGTTCAACCTCATTTTCACAGTAAATAGTCTTCAAAAGCTGCTGGAGAACTGTGCAACCTGCTCTTCAGAGTTACAATACTTTTCTTCATTTCCTTCTAGTGGAATAAAACAAATTAATACAAAGATCACCATCAAGAAATCAGAGAAACAAAAATCCAGATGATTTACAAATTAATCAGGAACGGTTCTCTTTCAAACTTTTCCATATCCTCACAATAGACGTTTTTCTTCCCAGAAACTAGTCATTTAAGGTTTCATTACCACAGGCTATCAGAAGAAGAAACTCTTCTAAGTCTGCTGAGAGTTAAACTTATTTCATGGTGAAGAGAGTCAGAATATGCCTTGCCACCCCTCAAATATGCCAGTTATAAGCATAAGGAATATTTTGAGTTAAAGGCAATTAAGAATCAACAGATGCAGGAAGAGTACTTTTCTCTGCCCTACTCTTTTCTGCCTAAAAGCAGGTTATAAATTTCCCTTATGAAGGCGTTCCCCTCTCCTATACCAGGAAGAGGAGAGCAACTCTTACCACTGGGGATGGAGAGTCAGCACCAAGATGAATCTGCATAGATAAACCTTGCTAAAATAGCTCTCATCTTCCATTAGTTCCCCCTATATATTTTCTTGGTCACTCCCCTACAATTTACCCACCCTCAGAACCCAAACCCCCTTTGCTTTGTTAAAATGGTATATAAGCCTCAGAGTCTAACAACTTCTTTGCTTCACTTTTTTTCTGTGAACTCCAATGCATGTGAAATATTACTAAAAACTGTGTTGCCTCTTCTCCTGTTAATCCCTTTTTCCCCCAGTTTCACTGAGATACAATGGACATATAACATTGTATAACCTATCTTTTGTTAGGTTCAATAATTGGGGGCTTGCAAATTAAACTAAGAGGGTGGAGGAAAGTTTTTCCTCCCTGACGATGATTTTTTTAAAAAAAGAAAAAAAAAAAAAAACGTACTTGGTTTCTTAAATCTTATAAATTTCTAATTTCATCATCCTGAAATCCTTCATCTAAATTAATCAAGACTGACACTTTGAAAATTGTTCTATAAGACACCCAAGTTAGGTCTGAGTGGAGAAAAATAAACCTGAAAGAATAAATTTTAAAGTTTTTCCCTGAAACTTTATAAAAACCAGTAACATCAAGTAGTAACATCAAATTTTTGAAATGACTGATTAGTCATGATGTTTGGAAAAAACGAGTACATGGAAAAATAATGTGGTTTAAAGATATATTGATAAATAGACAAATAGTTTCTTCAATACCACAAAAAAGTAAATTTCATCTCATATTATATAAATTTCATTTTATACAAATTTAGCCACTAATATCTAAAGACAGCCATATTCAAATGTATATTCCACAGTTAATACACTAGGCATCACGGCATTTACCCTGTGCTGCCAAGTTATCTTGTTTTATGAATACCTGGGCATACACCCAGCCTTTCTGCCAAATTTCTAATTAAATAGCACCCAGAGTCAGCAAAATGAGGTATTTATTAAGCTACCACCACTCACCTACCCACCCACCCAACCGCCCGGATCTTTTCAAGTACCTGTCTGCAAGAATCAGAATTCTTAATCTCTTGATACTATGGATACCTACAACTAACAGCTGACCTTAAGACTGTAATTGATGCACACAACCACATTTTCAAATTAGTGTTCATCACAGCCTTGGGCTCACTGTGATTGACTGACTTCATCACAGTAAATAAATGCTATTAAATTTGAAGGTATGCATTAGACTTATAAAATACCACTTATCTGTTTCAATCCTGAGGAGCTAAGAGTATATTTGTTAAAAAGAGGAGGGGAAAATATCGTGTCATCAAAATAAAGTTTGAAAATCACATTATCCTCATAAAAGAAACCAGCATTAAAACTAACTTTGAAGTTCTCAGGAAGCAACAGGGACATAAGTTAAGAACCCTCACATTTTATATGAGATTTTTTACCCCATGGGCCCTGAGGAAGTTTACCCCAGCCAAGGCACTGCCTGTCCACAGATAATCTACATCTGCAAAGCCCCTCCCCTCCTCTGGGCCCCTGTAATTTGTATTTTTATATGTTTGTTTTGGCCTTTGTTTTTCCATTTTGTCTGAAAGCTTCTAATTGGCAGCTTATAGGGTCAGCATAGGGCGCACCTCAAGCAATTCCTAGGCTAAGAATGAAGCTATCACATCAAAACTAAAAAGAGCAACACTCATTACCTGAGGTCTTCAACTATAATTCTCTTATCTCCTCTTTTTGAAGGAAAACTAACAGCTACAGAACAAGCTATCCTGGAGTCGTGAAAACTAATTACACACTTACAGACACATACGCGCATACGCACATACCTACATACGCACACACTCTTTTAAGGACAGGTCAGGCATTCAGTAAAGACACAGCCCAGTGACTTTTACATTCAACGTTTCTAGTCCTGACCCCCAGGAGATCAAAAGCTGGGGAGGGAACAGCATCTGAAACTTAGTTTGCCATACAATTAGGCACTGCAGTTACACCCACCTGTCCCACCCACCTCCAGCCAGAATTCAGATAAACCTGGAAATCCCTGGTTCTATCTCCCTGCAAAATATTCAGGAAAAGAAGTCAATAACTCCCAGGTAATTGGCACATTCCAGGCCCTACCTACAGAGACTGATTCCATAGGTAGATCTGGGCAGGGCCCAGGAACTTGTATTTCTGACAGTCATCCCAAGCGATTCCAATGCAGGTACTCTACTGACCATAAAGACTATGATTCCCCAAACTGCTCACTTGCCCATCAAATCACCTAGGGAGCTTTCCTGACAACAGATTCCCAGGGCCTCTGAAATCTTTATTATTTTTTTTTTTAAGAAGATGTTGGGGGTAGGAGTTTATTAATTTATTTATGTTTTTATTTTTTCTGTGTTGGGTCTTCGTTTCTGTGCGAGGGCTTTCTCTAGTTGTGGCAAGTAGGGGCCACTCTTCATTGCGGTGTGTGGGCCTCTCAGTATCGTGGCCTTTCTTGTTGCGGAGCACAGGCTCCACATGCGCAGGCTCAGTAGTTGTGGCTCACGGGCCCAGTTGCTCTGCGGCATGTGGGATCCTCCCAGACCAGGACTCGAACCCGTGTCCCCTGCATTAGCAGGCAGATTCTCAACCACTGCGCCACCAGGGAAGCCCTGAAATCTTTATTATTTAAAACTCCCTCAGGTAAAGATATGCAGCCAGACTTGGGAACCACAGGGCTAGACTATCTGAATTGACAACCATAGATTTAAAGTTTCTAGAGAAGCACGGATGCTTTCATTAGTTTTATGTATCCCTCACTCCTTGACCCTCAAAAATCTTCCACTCTCCTCCTGTGGGAGACTCACCACTCACCAGAAGACGCCCCTTCGTGACCCCTGTACAAGTTATACGTCTCACTAGAAATTCATCAGCTGGTCCTGTGCTTAGCTTTTAAAGAGTGAGTTCTGGCCCTCCAACAAAGGCAAGGAGGAAACATGCTAGGGAAGAATGAGAAAACCAGAATTAGGGTCCCTGCTCTGCCATTTAATAGATGTGTAGTCTTGGACTCAACATGTCAACAAAGCTGGGCCTCTCCTCACCTGTCAGCGAGGGAGTTGGCTAAGGTCACCTCAAGGGTTTTTCTGACTCTCAACGCTCTATTATTCATTCCCTGCTTCATAAAATCCATTTCACTCCTGCAGCATCAGCAGGTGTCAAGGACTCTGAAGTGCATTTGAGAACTCAAAGGGACAGACCAACATCAGCTAAGCTGTACAAACAGCATTAGCTTCTCATAATTAATGCCTATAGATAGGAAACAGGGTGAAGCATAAAGCTGGCATAAGCCCAAAGCGAGCCTGATGAACAACATAATAAATAGAATTTCGACTAGAGAGAAGATAATTGTATTTGAAACTGAACACATTTCTTAATGTATTGCCCTAATCCTCATTCTATCAAAATAGTGACATTAATTTGCTAACAATGACACAATCTAAAAATGATATACTCTCTTTTAGGACTTAGGAAAGAGGTACAAACTTTCCTAACTAGGTATTTTGTGCCTGAAACACAGTTTCTTAGTTTTAGCACCATGTAAGTAAGGAAAGAGTTAAGAAAAGTGAAAAGGAGGGATTTAAATTTTCTTCCCACAGAGTGATCCCAGTCTTCTTACAACCCAATCAATTAATGCTCCCGCTCCTACAAAATCAGATACCAGGAACTGCCCTGGTAGCTCCCCAGGAGGTAGAATAAGTTGGATAATTAGAGAGGGACTGAGAAACTCTGCCCTGACCCTAAAAACATATACTGAAAAACTGCTCAAGATGACTAATGCTAAATGCCACAGGGCAGGGTCCAAATCCCCACAGATTCTTTCAAAACCTTTTTACAGATATGTTAATAGTAGCTTCTTCAGAAGACATGCCCACTTTGCCAGGTGCAACAATTCAAAACCCAGTTTTAGAAATCTACGTACTAGACTATTTTGTTCAATACAAGTACTTACTAAGAAACTCAGAATAACAACAAAAAAAAAACTAAGGTAATTTTATGTTTGAAGCTAAACAATTCAGACCCGTCTAAATACTGATTTAACACATACCAAGAATAAGACATTAGTGGGCCAAATCAAAACAGGGTTACTAGAAGAGGTCCTTAGTATTCCGATGTGCCTACTCAACTTTTTAATTTATAGTTCATTATCATGGATGTTCATTTTATGAAACATGCTCATATTTTATTGACGTGAACAAGTTTTATGGAAGAATTACAGATTTTCTGATAACCAGTTAACAAATGACTTCCAAAGCAACACGTTCGATGGAAATCTAGTGTCAAGGAGGTATTTCCACACACCCCCCGCCATGAGTTCTGTGATTAAATAAGACTGGGGAACTGTAAATCAAACTGGTTTCTTTACTGCAGGATTTTAATAGTTTTTATTATGTTAATGATCTGCAATATGGTTCTTAAAAACTACAGAGTACAGATTTTTCTCAAACTTGTCTGCCAGTGCAACAGTTATTTTGAGGAATATTTATGACTAAATCATGGAACTACGCTTAGAAAAAACATCTTTTGACCTTGGTGCTCACTGTTCATTTTCTTGGGTACTCAGCTTATGAGAGATTTTAAACAGAAATTTCACTATGGTGGAAACCTCCATTATCCAGCTCTCCCTGAAAAGGCAATGGGGTGAGAGAGTGAAAGAAATGGACAACAAATGTTAACACACTTTGCCAGTATCTAAGTATCTAACCAGGTACTCTTTCAGATTACCCATGCGCTGTGGTTCTATTACTACCATCCTCCACATAAAGCCAGAGAAGCAAAGGGTCTGAAGATACAGAAGTCAAATTTATCCAATTTTGCCACATAATAGTTCTAGTAAAAGGTTTACAGAAGAGTAAGATAATTCAAGACTGACCAGAGGTAAGAGATGAAAATCTGTGCAATGTTTCCTGTGGAAAATGCCTAATACAAAGGATGTATGATTGGTTTACTGTTTTCATCTACCATAACAAAAAATGTGACCTTTATGCCTAGTTCAAGCAACATTTTTTTAAATAATAAGAATAACTACTAAGCAATCAAACCAGAAACCTCATCATTTATGTCAAAACCTTCAAACCATTTATCACATTTATGTCGAAGAGACTGCAAAATTCACATATAAAAGGATGCTGTTTTGCTAAAAACATAAAATAAAATTCAGTACCAGGACAGACACATGTAATAAAAAGCCTTTGTTCTCTACTTTTCCCAACTTTTCAAAAACTGTTTCTTTAATAAATTTCACGTATAAATTTTACATATGCTGCTCACACTGATTTTGGAAAAAGAAATGGAAAAATCTCATCCATTCAAATATCAATATTCAAAAACAAAAAAGAAACCTTCCTGATAATCATGGTGAACGTCTAAGTAACATAATTAGTTACAATATAATTATGTATGGATTGATGACAACCAGGTTTTACTTAGTTTTTACTTGGTTTACTTGATTTTAATGAATAAATTCTCTCTGTGAACCTCAATCTGTATCTCAAGTAAATACGACTATGAGGCCAAGCCCAGGTGACAGCTCTAAGTCACCCTGGAGACAATAAGCCCTGCTGTCTTGATAAAAGAACAGCTAAAGGTACCGTCTCAGAAAAAGTCAGAATTGGCCTCAGAAATTAGCTAGGCGCCCCTTCCTCTGCCTTCTACCTCATTTTACCAAGGGAAACCTGAAGCTCAAGCCAAGGGTTGACGTGACCAACATCATACGACCAGTCAAAGTTCAGACTCCTCGTCCAACTCCTCAAACTGCCTTTAAGTATCCTTTCCTCATTTCAAATATTTAGCTTAATATTTTGGTTATAAGCCATTTAATACACACCATCACTCAAATTTAACAGTAACATGAAAAAGCTAGAGTCTGTCTACACTTCATTCGTTTTCAGTGTTTAAAAACAACTCCCGCAGGAAGCATTAACCCTTCTCTGCCAAGAACACTCTCCTTAATTAGGTTTTGCCTTATTCTAAAAATTTAGTCGAATCTTACAAAACACTAAGGAGATTTTCCACTACCCAATATTCAAAATATACCATCATTAAAGGCTAAATACTCATCTTTTAATTCTTATCTTTATAAGAGGAGCACTCATACACCACTTTTTCCAGAAGCTAAGATCTTACCAAACTCAAATTGTATCAGTACAAATATTTACGTACTGACAATGTCAATATTACCATTTACTTGGCCATACAAATGGAGGACTATAGAGACTTAAGAAAAAGGACATTTTAAGAGGTTTTTTCCTCTCCTAAAACAATTCTCCTTGTATTTCATTGTTGAAATGCTAAATCATGTAAGCTCAAAGATCTCAAAACTAAAGGTTAACATGATACTTGCTGCTCCAGACACACACACACCTTTAAAGCATTTTTCAAAGATGTTATTATATAGTTCAGATTATAAAAAAGTCTACTTATTATATTATTTGATGCTTTAAAAGGAAAACTTAAAACTCTCTAAAACTAAGTTTCATACTGTTGATGTAACCAGAAACAGAGAGAAAATCTAGATGTGTAAAACTCGAGCACTGAATCATTTACAAGCAGTAAACTTACTTTCCCATACCTTAAAACACAATCCTTTACACGTGAGGAACCTTACATAAAACTGCATACCTGTTATCTTGTCCCTTACAAGCTTACAGGACTCTATCTCACCGATGCTCCCAAAAAGACTCTTTAGTTCCTCCTGTGTCATGTTCTGAGGAAGATAGTTGACTATTAAGTTGGTCTTGCTGTCCTCTGTGTTCCCGGAGTCCACTGGTGACGAGCAGTTGTTGTTTATGGTGGTCGGACCATTGGCTGTGTTATTGCAAGTTGGCCCATTAGACAGTTGTGTTTCCATGGCAGCAATTACCTGCTAAAAACAGAAGATAAGAAATGTCAGAATTCATATTTCACAAACTAATATTAGAGATTCCATCGAAGAATTTAAACACTTGTCACTAAACACAAGTCGTTCAGCTGAAATTACAACAAAGCTTCAAAAAGTGCGACACCTATGCAATTCTTACTTCACATTAAGCTATTCGATTTAAGATCACAATTGTACTTTTCACATACATATTCCATACATGCACATAAGCACAATTTAAATCTTTAACATTCTCTAGAACCGCATTCTGGGTCAACTCACATACCCTTACTCACCTGCTATGTGTCCACAGACTTGAGGAAATTTAGTACCAAAGAGCATAGAATTAAACCCTGACTAAAAATACCAGAAAATAAAAGTGCTTAACATGCTGCCAAAAACAAGCCCCCAAAAATGGTCTACCTAACTTTGCAGAGATATTCAGTTAGCCTAAAAGTTCAAATATTCTAAAACTGACACATCCATTAACTTAAAATCAAGAAGCAAGAGTACTTTAAAAAAATATAAATTTGTCAACATGTACTGTTTTGGTTACATATTGAAAATGTTTTTAATTGACAATATCTTATACCTCTATCGTTGGTAAGAAATAAGAAAATAGCAAATGTTATATGTTAGGGCGTCAAAAGGGTTTGTAGGATAACTTGGGGAATAATAAACTGAGTACTTAGTGTACCTTGTAGAATCTAACAAGCCATTCTTGTCAACCTTGGCAGCTAAAGATCACCAACAAGGTAGCTGACCTACAGCGTCAAAATAAAATCCCCAAACAATTCAAAATGGTATTTTGCCTTGACTCTGACTTTAAAGGAAAAATAAAAATAAAAAAATCCCTATCCAGTCCACCAAACAACAATGTAAATATATGAACTTTTGCAAACAGACGAGCCCAAGGAATTTTCATTTGAGCATGTAAGCCTGTTGAAAATGCAAGTGATAAGGTATCTATAAACTCCAGATACAGAATAAATAGCAGAGTTGGGGGAAATGGCCTCAAACTGTTCAGGCTACTCTAAAAATCACTTAGTAAGCAAATTTGGATCTAGTTTCCTAAAAACCAATCCTATGCTCTTTGAGCAACAGAGCTACAAACCACAGCCCCAAATTCTCTAAAACCATCCTCCAATAGCTATCTACTTTGGACAGCCAAGCTTGTAGGGGAATCCAAAAAAATCAAAGCATCACTGAAAGGATTATCCTTCATACTTCATCCATCTCTCAGCTCCACAAAGAAGTACTTCTCAAAATTGACAATTTTGAATAGATGGGATGCTAGTTTTAGGGAAGTTTTAACATATAAAAGGCAAAGAATTTGAGGTAAAATAAAAAAAGCAAAGTAGAGGCAAAGACTGTTACAAGAAAAGAGAAAAAAAGTCTTTTAAAAAGCATATTGCCTAAGAAAAATAAAAGGGCACAACCGTGGATAAGCAATAGGAAGAAATCTCTACTGCCAAGAGATATTTATAAAGGAAGCCAGCATAGGACAGATTGAGACTGGTCAAACTGGACAAGAATCAGTGTTATCAGGATAAAAAACAGGAGACAAAAATCCAGGCTATCTATGAAATATCAAACCACCTATAACCCTTCCATAACTTCATCTCCTTTTCAAAGAAATGGGTTGTTTACTCTGCAAACTGCAAGCTACCTCTCTTGAGCAAGTATTTTCAGAGAATACTTTGGGGGCGGGGGGGGGGGGAAGGAAAATAAAGGAACCTTTGGAAATCTATATTTTAAAAAACCCGAAACAATTCAAGATATGCATTTTATCATAATTAACAAATTTATCTGACACTGAGAAAGGAGGTTTCAGATTTCCTAATAAACCATAACTGTTTCACTTTATAGAATATTAGCCATGGGTCACTCTTTCCACAGCAAAATGCTTGTGGGATTAACCTCTGCCCAGCAGTTAGGAAAACAATGAGCTACAAGATGAGTGGCCAAGGCCAATTAAAACAAATCACTATTCAAACCTTAGGGTATATGTGGAGACTATATGAGACCCAAATAAGAGATTCGGACTAAAGCTCACTGGGATGGCATTTGAAATATATAAGCGTTCATTGACAGAAATTAGCAGGATTTAGCAAGGACAACAAACACTCCTCACTTAATTGCACATTTATTTCCATGTTCAGGTGGCAAGAATGAGCTCCTAAGCCAACATTCAAGTGAACAGCTGCAGTAGGCTGTGTGCGCTGAAAATTACAGCATCTCTCAGCTATAGGACCATCTGCTCAGAATAAAATGATACTAATGTGCTATATTTTACAAATAATGCATATTCCATTGATAGGCTCAACACAACTGTTCACAGAATGCAAACTCTTTCAACAGTTACTGGGCAAATAATTTTCAGCCAGATTTACAATTTCGACATTTTTTTTAAGCATCAGGAATTATAAATAACTTCAAAATTTAGTAACCAAAAAAATACATAGTAAACAGAATGTAAAGAATTACGGTAACTTAGTATTCAGACCATACCAAAACTTTTTTTTTTTTAAAAAAAGCTTGTCACTCTTTTGAGGCTGTACTAAATCCTAAATAAGATAATAAAAAGTTACATACAAAAGCAGGTTCTGATGCTACATGTACCACTAAAATTGCAATGTGCTTTACATCCTAATGATGGCCATACCACAATAGGTTAAATGTAAGAATAATTAGTACGCCAAATGAAAAGTTCAAGTGTTTGGTATGGCCTCAGCACTCCTGCAACATGCTAAAAAAAAGTAGCCTACAGAATTTAAGAAAAATCCCACAGACCCCGGTCCAAGGCTCTGCTGCCCACGAACCACTTCTAAGCAGAGAAGCCACATCACACAGTCTGACTGCCATGTTAGTTTGGAGTTGCCGTCTGCAATATGGACACAAAAAGTACCGTATGTTAGATGAGCAAGATAATGCAACAAATCAGTTTGTACAAAATTTACAGTGATTGTATTGATATTCCCAGCACGTCCATGCAGTGTGGCTTAATTGAATTTGAGGCAATTCCAATCTAATCTTTCCAAATTCATTTTAACATGTAGTTTTCTTGCACAAATTAAGCATTTTTAATTAAGAGCCTGATTTTAAAACAGTATTAACTAGTTACCTTGGCATCTATCCTAAAGAACTACCTTAAACCACATCTTAAAAAAATTATTTTTAAATAATAAAATGAAGCAAAACGCTGCATGCTGTCCTATCTCTTAAGGATGTGGGAGAAGGGAGGAAATGTGAATGAAATTATATTTAGAGTGAGAAAAGGCAGTCATTAGTGAATGCTTTGCATAAAAGCACTCTTTCCCCAAAATATCAAAAGGGCATTAAGAGAAGCTATATTTGCCCACACTGTCACATTATACTATAAATAAATGATCCTTAATCCTGGGACTTAAAATTAAAAGTGAATCAAAACCCTGTGAGATTTTTCTGCCACTATAGTCAAAGGATCTCTAACAGTTTTGCTGAGAATTGTTCACATATACTAAGAGGCAGTAAACCAGCATCCTTCAATTGAAATAATTGGACCAATAAATAGGATCGTTTGAAGCAATGTTTATATAGGATGTCAGCTTTGTCCCTGAACGAAATCAAGTGAACATTTTTTAATATGTAAATTGTAAACCCAGCACAATTTGAAATGAGTGTTGCTATGAGGCCTCCAATGTAGTTAATGGGCCATTTACCACTTATTACAACTTGCCCAAATACTAAACAGAGCCACAATACTGGCACAAAAGCCAAGGTTTACATTTTAGCCATATACGCAGATGCTTTAAATGGTCAACATAATATTCAGAAAAACTCGGTCTATGAAAATAAATGAGTAACAAAGGAGGGCTGAAAATGTCTTTTATGTGCATATTTATGATTATAAAAATTTCATCCTTAGAGTTAAACCTGGCTGTACGTTATTTACTCTTGAGGCAAGTGCGATGAAATTTGTAACATGTGACAACAGATTCCATTTTCCGGCATCTATCTAAAGGGTTTAACATACACTTTACGGGATGCCATGAAAATGTTTTACTCTTCTTCCCTTCTCCCACTGTTACCAGGGAATTCAGTCTGATTCTATGTCCTTTATTTTTAAAAAAAAAAAAAAAAAAAGAACACACAGTTGAACTGAACCTGTGAAAAAATAAAGTGCTTTCATAGCCATCAAGTATTTTGACAAGAACCTAATTGTGGTTAGACTACATGGGTAGAACAGTTAGGAGGACCACACCTAACAGGTTAAACCAAGCTTAAATTTATGTCCTCCATACCCTCAGGAGTTAATACCTAAACATTCTTCACTACATAAAACCATAGATTCGAATTTAATCGCCTCATCCCTTCCATTCCACAGGAAGCGGACGCTAATGAGCTAATCTATTGACACCCCTCTTTCTGAAAGCCCCAGGGATGCGAACAATCACTTTATTGCACCAACTAGCTAGGAAGGCTGTGTATGGAAAATGATTCTACTGCACTTTTACATTTCAAGCACCCCAGACAGTTTCTCTGCTTGAGGCAGACACATACCTTTATGGGAAGTTATAAATAAGTTGCTCACATGGCCCTTACCTTTATGCTGGCCAACAATTCAGTTACTAAAAATGTAAAGCTACTTCCCCTTCGCTTAAGGACAGGCAATTCTGCTCTACTCAATCTACCACAGACAACCAGGCTGTGCACTATTTATAGATTCTACTGGCTCTGAAACTCTTTGGAAGGAAAATAAAAGGCCATATTCCAGCAACAAAGAACCATTAATTTTAAAGCTTAAAAAAAAAATGTCTCAATATATGTTCGCCTCTTAATTTAGGCATCAATTGTGTCAACTGAGACTAACTCTTGTTATTCTCCATGAAATAATTTATGAAAAGACACTTGAGCACAGATCAGTCTAGAATATTCTAAACTTTCCCTGGGTTCCGAGAGATAATGATGAGTTGTTAGTTTGGTGGGAGCATGGATTTTGAAGGGAGTGGAGGACAGGCGAGGAAGTGGCCTTGATGTTTTCACTCATAGCTTACTTCCAAATTTCTATAAAGACTTTTAAAATGGAATTTTTTTCCTTTTTTACTTAAATGGCCCTCTATGTACTTTCATATCTTAAGTTTCTTACAATAATGGATTTTAGGAAACCAATGCTATTGCTTGACTGCTTATAGCTGGGACTAACAGTTTCCTGGTCACATGAAGAGAAAAAGAAAAGTCTCTATTTTCCAAACTTCCTAATAAAAAATTCTGAAAACTAAAGTAATCAGCTTCTTTCCTATTTTCAAACCTCCTTCAGACAGCCACCAAACAAGACAGATGGCTAATCAAAAACATACTAAATATAGTCTGAGAATTCTCATTAAGTACACTGTCTGCAAGGGGAAAAAAAGGTTTCCAAGACCTAGAATCCACCTGATTCAGGGATCAGATCTCTGGTTTAAAGTCACAGCAGGACTGCTGAAAGGGTCACTGCACATACCCTGGTGAGGCCTGCCTATCTGCACCAGCCTGTCTGTCCACTGTGACGTATACCATCCTGATCTGGGCCCTCATCTCTTACCTGGACCACCAAATTACAGCCTCCCAAAAGGTCCCTCCATCATCCTAATCCCCACTTTACACTCTTCCCAGGTAGATTTTCCTCAACTCTCAACAGCTCTCTGCTGCCTATCAAATAAAGTACAAACTACTTATATTATTAAGAGTATAAACATCTGAGATCCTCTACAACTGCTTTTACCAGCCCACTTATTCAAGCATCTGAAAATCTGAACTGCTCCTTGTCCTTCATGCAATCACAGTGCACTGAAAACCATACATTCTTCTGGCTTTGCTCATGCAGTTCCAGCTGCCTGGAAGGCCCTCAGTCATACCTATCCCACTTCCATTTCAGGGGTTTGTACAGACTAAGCATTCAAAAACAGATGTAAGGACAAGAGTAGTTCCTTTTTTAAAAAACTGGAGCTTGAAAGGGCAATCACCTTTCTAAATAACATGCAAACTTGGTAGCTTGTTCTTCTATCTCACTTCAAGTACTTCAAACCATCGATAATCAGGAAAGCATATTTTCATTTTTTGGCACACTCCATCAGCCACCCTCACCCACTGAAATCCAAATTCTTGTTCAATGGCATGAAAAAGGAAACTATCTTTTGAGTGATCAGTTGTGGATTGTTATTTCAAGAGCCTATTATGACCATATGCCCACGACAAAAAAGTCGGAAGCCAAGACAAATCCAAAAACATGGTAACCCTCTGTCCAGCAGGGTTATGGAGCTGTGGCATCTGGAATCTGGGTCTAACTTCAAGAAAACAGCAGAAGTACAGGTAAATGTGAAAAAATTAAATTTTAACTCAAAGG
Source organism: Orcinus orca (assembly GCF_937001465.1). Classification (NCBI taxonomy): domain Eukaryota; kingdom Metazoa; phylum Chordata; class Mammalia; order Artiodactyla; family Delphinidae; genus Orcinus; species Orcinus orca. Next base: position 48,686,763 of record NC_064564.1, on the reverse strand, counting down.
TATTTAAAAACATCGTAATTAAGCTGTGGATCTCAAATGGTTTTAATTTGATAGAAACTAGAAAATGTAATAAGCAAACACAAAAGGTAACATCTCTAAAAAGAATCATAGCTAGGGGAAAGGGCAAGCATCTCTCACACTCAAAAGGTCTGGCCTGGATAAAGTGACCTTGGTCTGGATACTTATTTACAGCTAGAGGGTTCTCAATGCCTTGAGCAACACAGAACCGGGGCAGAATCAGTATAGTGCAAAGCCTTCCCTCAGATGACATCAAACCTCTCTAAAGGCCAAGTCACAAGATGAAAGGAAGCAATTTGTCTTAAAGTTTAAGAGCAGAACCCACTAAGATAAAGACAGCAGCCTTGGCCAAAAGGCATCTTCCTTTGAGGAACTCAAGGCAAGTAGCTAAAGCTCTCGAAATACTCAGTGAAGTGAGTAATGAGAGCTCACAAATGAGAGCTGGGTAAGCAGCAGGTGGGGTCATCTGTCTAGCAGACACCATTCCTACAGAATGTTTTATCTTTCCCATTCAAATCACTAAAGTGGCATTTTCAGGATACAATTTGGCTTTACTGAATTAAAACAACAGAAGAGTCAACCAAGCACTCATGGGGCAGACATGTCAGCTCTAAGAATAAGCCATTAGTTTGTTTTCTTTAAGCCTCTTCACTTTGCTTTGTCATTCCTAAAGTAATAAACATTTGTGGCTTTAAACTTCAAGAGAGCTCCTCAATCCTGGAATCCCTGTCAACTCCCCATCCTACCCCCCCATACCATTTTAGCTGCCTCACCAGCTCCAAGGATTCCTCAGCCTTGTCAAGCTCAGATTTTTGGCCTTGGGGCTAACAAGGGTCCAAGAGCTGCCAGAGACACTGCACCAAACAGCTGCAGAAGTCACAGGGAGAATGTTCTCTGGCAGTGAATGTTAACATTTCTCTGTCTCTTAGCCCTTTATGGCTCCTACAGGCAAACTGCACAGTCTTTCTGACGCCAGTCTTTCTGAGGTTTTGTAGTTCTAGAGCTGGCAGAATTAAAAGCTTTGCAGTTAGAGAGTAAAGCAAGTGAGTTTAGGGGGTCGGTCCCAAGTCCCTTCCTTCATTCTAGGTCCGTATCTGGCTTCTATGCTGGGCAACAGGAAAACAAAGATCCAGTGAAGAAGACTGGCTTAATCTTCACACTCAGTTCACTCATCCATTCATCCACCAAACATCTGTTCACAACTCCCATGAACTAAGGACTGTCCTAGGTACTTGAGATACAGCAATGAAGAAATACCCTGGAGTGTACATCTGCAATAGGTGTACACATGTATAAAACAGTGCATTAGCTAGAAATAAGTGTGCTTTGGAATAAAAGAAAATGTAGAGCAGAGTAAGAGTGCTGAAAATGTGGAGATGGAGGATGGATACTTTCCAGTATTAAACAGCAGATCTCACTGAGAAGGTGAGCTTTCAGCCAAGATTTAAAGGACAGTTAAGCCAGCCCTTGTGGTAGGCAGAATAACGGCTCACCTTAGATGCCCACATCCTAAACTCTGAAATCTTTGAACATGTTACGTTACATGACAAGGGAATTAAGATACAGATGGAATTAAGGTTGCTCATCAGATGACCTTGAGATGGGAAGATTATCCTGGATTACCCAGGTGGGCTCAGTGTAATCAGAAGAGTCCACATGAATGGAAGAGGGAGGCTGGAGAGTCAGTGTCAGAGTGGTACAACCTGAAAAAGACTCAACCCACAGTCCCAGCTTTGAAGATGGAAGGGAGCCATCAACCAAAGAATGTGGGCAGCCTCCAGAAGCTGAAAAAGGCAAGGAAACAGATTCTCCCCTAGCATCTCCAGATGGAATGCAGCCCTGCCAATACCTTGATGACAGCCCAGGAGACCCACATCAGGGGACTCTGCCCTTCAGAACTGTAAGATAATAAATCTGTGTTTTTTTAAGCACCAAGTGTTCATGGTTATTTGTTACAGATTTAAAAGTAAATAAATACATCCCCATAGGGATATCTAGAAGAGAAGCACTCCAGGCAGAGACCAGCTAGGGTGAAGCTAGGAGGAGGCCAGAGGGAGATGAGTCTAAGAGGTATAAGGCCAGACCACATAGGATCTTGGAGGTGCAGGGGAGGAAAAAGTTTTCTTCAACACCCTTAGGGTTCTGGCTGGGTCTGCAAATTAAACTGACAAAGACAAACTAACAGGAGAAAAGCATACAAATTTTATCGAATTTGTGCATGTATATGGGAATCTTCACAAGAGAATGAAGATCCAAAGAAGCGATCTGAGCAGAAAGTTTATATACCTTTTAGATAAATAAACAATAAAGTTGTGAAGAATTGACAAGACAAAGGGGTTTGGGCTGGGGGTCGTAAGTGATAAGGATTAAACTAAAAAGATATGGGTTAGTTTAATAAGGTTTGCTCATATACAGATTTCCAGGTCCCAAATCCCTGTACGGGTGATAGGAATGTTTTCCTTCTTCCTGGTACAGGGAGGGTACCTTCCACATGGGAATTTTATTACCTGTTTCAGGGAAGAAGAGAGAGAGAGACGGTCAGAATAACCTTTCTGCTTCTGCAGTTTTCTCAAACTTCTTCAGCTTAAGATAGTCAATACGCCAAGGTACCGTACTTTGGGGTAGGGTGTCCTAAACCCCATCAGAGGTCACCATAAAAAGAAAGGAAACCACAGAAAGGTTTTGAGCAAAAACAGTAGCACGTGGCTATTGTGAAAATAAACTGGATATGGTTGTGTGGAAGAACTAAGCAACTGTGGAAACAAGAAGATCAATCAAGAAATAATTGCAGTAACCAAGATGTAGAATGACAGTGACCCCGATCAGGGTGAGAAGTGGACTTAGGCAGGAGGAAACATATTACTTACTATAGTACTTACTATAATTACATCAGTAAACTATTTAAATTCATTATCAAGAAACTGGTTTAGATTCTAACTGTTCACATTCAAACAAACCAACTCATTTATTACTTTCTGGGCACTAGGAATACATGACGATTAAGAAAGGGATTAAACTTCTATAGAAAGTTATGTCTTATTTTGGGGGTGGGGGGGATCTCCTTAAGAAAACCCAATATATGAAAATCTGGGTTTATAATATTAAATCAAGAGTTACCCACTTTATCTATGGATTCTTTAAAGAATTAAGCAAGTGATTCATTTAATAGAAAATGCAAAATTTTTAAAAACTCAGAATAACTTAAAAGATGAAACTACTTACTAAGAGTATAGCATGTCAGAAATTGGCTTTGTAACCTACGACAGCCCCTTAAAGCTGTCAGAATTCAAAATAAAAAGAAATCTCAAAGTTCACCCCAATAGGTGAAAGACAAAGTAGATGAAGATAACGAGAATAAGTTACATTTTTGTGAAGTGTAATTAAACTTTAAAATCCATATTCTTCAACAGGGTCATTTACACACCTCCACCATAGTCAAGGTTAAGCCAGGGGTTAACTCAATCTTGGTTATAGGCTAGAATACACTACCATCTAGTGATGAATCATTCCAACCTCAGTGGGCATTATTAATTTCCATGCCATTATTTGTCTGTAGAACCTAAAATAGGTTATGAGCATAATAAGAATAAAATCAACTACTCCCACAGTTTTGTAGCAGAGTTCTTGTTTGGTATAGGCAGATAAATTTGAATTGCTAAATTAAGACAGTTAAAATAGTAATCAACATAGAAATTGGATTAACTTCACATTCTTCTACAAAAGTCACAGCTAACAGGAACCCCCTCAGGGTAGTACAAATTGTGAAAGGCTGATTGGAAATCCTCAAATTAATCCCACTAGTTGAGTGTTTTCATTAGGTAGGTTAAAAACATAGCTCCTCTGTAGGATACAGACAGTAGAATACTGTCATATTTGAGCTCCAAAACAGCAAGTATGCCTAGTCTTAAAGGGAGTATAAAAGACAAGGAAGGTTTATGGTCACGAATATTGTTGTTTTTTTTTAACTCAGAAGTGTTATAAAGGGCCACAATACTCCATCTGGCCACTAAGGTTATTTTACTCTTAACTGTCATCACACAGAAAACTAAAAACTATAGTTAGTGTTTAACCCCAAGTAGCTTATACCAAAATAAAGTGAACAAAATAAAATGTCAACAGAAGAAGGCATATTTCCTTAATAATGCTGAGGGGCTACAAATATTTCTACTGAACTTCAAAGAAACTGAAATTAAGAGACGCTACCCTAGGACATATAAAATCTTGTAGTTCATTAATGCATTGTGGAGCATAGAACAAGGGGCTCTCCCCCATCCACGGAAGGACTGTGAGAGTGTAAACCTTGATCAACACAGAGGGCCAGCTCCTTTCCTCTCTGAAATGTAGAACATTTCACTGGTATTCACCTATGAAATGTATTTTTCTTTTCAGTTGATGTTTAAAGTCCTGAGACTCCCAAGAGATAACTGCGTTTGATTTAGAAACATGACTACGAATTATTTAGTACAGAAAGTTGGAGCATCTTAAAAAACATGATTCACACTAAGAAAGATACTTTATTTCCTTTGGTCCATCTCTTCCCCTCCTCCCCAAAAGATGGCTTTCTTTAAAAGCTACATGGCAGCTAGAAAAAACAAGCTACATACATCTGTGACTTCTTATGGTAATTAAGCTTATGGTTATTAACTACATTTCAAGAGGGGGCAAGGATTGGCAATCAAAGTGTTATTTTAACTTCTAGTGATTCCAATTGGGGGAGGGGGCCTAAAGGAGAGAATCACAAGGAAATTTCTGGTTAATCTGCTGCCTAGAAATGTGTGTAAGAGTTAATGTTTATATATACACTACTAGGTACAAAACAGATAACTAATGAGAACCTACTGCATAGCACAGGGAATTCTACTCAATGATCTAAATGACCTAATGATTTAGTGACCTAAATCATGGGAAGGAAATCTAAAAAGTGTATATATGTATACGTATAGTTGATTCACTTTCCTGTATAGCAGAAACTAACACAACATTGTAAAGCAACTATACTCCAATAAAAATTAATTTAAAAAAAAGAAAGGGCTTCCCTGGTGGCGCAGTGGTTGAGAGTCCACCTGCCGATGCAGGGGACATGGGTTCATGCCCCGGTCCAGGAAGATCCCACATGCCGTGGAGCGGCTAGGCCCGTGAGCCATGGCCGCTGAGCCTGCGCGTCCGGAGCCTGTGCTCCGCAACGGGAGAGGCCACAACAGTGAGAGGCCCGCGTACCGCAAAAAAAAGAAAAGAAAAAGAAAAAGATTCTCAGCGTATGGATTCACCCCTTTCCAGGGATCAGCATTCTAAAGTGTTGGGAAGTATGCATTTTAAGACACAGAAAACAAGACTCTTTAAGTTCTTTTCACATGGCCATGGTGCATACTTGTGTTACCTTCACAAAATAAATGAATCTATCTCGAGTGATGCTTTTCATTACCAAAAAAAAAAAAGAAAAACTAAGAAAAAAATAAGAGTTAATGTTTAAAAAGTAAAAGAAAATTAATGCGATACACTACAGATGAGGGTAAGGTCTTTCTTAGCCTCAGACCTTGCCTGCTTATATCCATAGTGGGCATACACACCCAATCCCAGATCTTGGATACCTCTCTAACAGGAAAAAAGGAGTTAAGGTGCTTGGGTTCCCTGTCAATGACTGTCACTTCAACTTCTGTCAGACTTCCCACTTTGCAAATTACCTTCTTATCACTAAGGTAAAGCATATTTTAAATAAACAGTTAAGGATCTTTAAAAGTGCATTGAGGCAAGTTCCCCCATTGTATAAATGAACAATGAAGCAAGGGTGTGAGCATATATATGTATACAGAACCTATTTGTGTATGTACATGCATAGTTCCAAAAGTTGAAGAGAAGCAATCTCCATCACCCATAGGTTGAAGTTGGGAAAGGGGGCACGTGTAACCACAGGCTATATTTTAACAAAGAAAAAACCCCACACATCTAGCCTTTGAATTATTTCCACTCTGGTAAGAGGGAGAGGAGGTAAAGGGGCCTGTTCTCTATAAAAGCTTCAATTATATGCATATAATTTAGACAGATATGTCAAAGCACTTTACAAATTCTGAAGTGCTATTATCATTATTGCTGGGCAAAGGAAGATGCACCTTAAAGTGTTGGCATAGAGAACTTGCTCATCTGTCTTTTAGGTTAAGGCATAGTTGTTTTGTTTTGTTTCCATGTCTCAATGGGCAACAGGGTGCAGAGCTGTGTTGGGAGCTTCTTAACTTGAAAAGGGAACACCGGACAGAAAGTGAAGTATGCAGACTGCCCAATCATGACTGTCAACTCCTGTGTAGGGCCCCTGAAGCACATGCTATGTTAAACTACATTTAGCACATGGTCACAAATGGTGACTAAGGAGGATTAGAATTTTTACTTAAAATGCTGCAATTTTCGACCCCTGACCTCCAAATACTATATTTAAGTACAAAGGATGCCAATAGCCTAAATGTTCCACATCGGAATTACAGCCTTGTCTATTTTAATTTACCTTACTTTAAAGAGTAAAACCCTGCACCCAACGCACAGAAGAGTACACATGCCTTCCATCCTCCCCAATTCAATCTTCTCATCATCAGCTGCTCAGCCTCTTGGAATTTTAGTATTTAAGATTAGAAACTGCTACCTCACTGTTCCTTTTGCTAAGAACTCCAAGGATGACATAAGCATCTTCTATTTAAATTCAGATTTATTATTTACAATACAAGGCAGAAAAAGAACGCAGAAGTCTCATCCATGATTGTATGCTAGATCGATAATCTGCACACTAAGATGTTCTGCATAGTGTCACAGTTGCTACAATTCACAAATCAGGGCAATGATCCATATACATCCACACACAACTGTATGGCCTCCTACCATCTTTCTCCTATCATGATTTTCAAAATGACCTGAATTTACACATTTTCTAAGACTGCACTAATGTTGGTTTTAAGATCATGTTTAATTAAAATAAAAATACAAAAGGCATCCTCCTGAACTCTCCGAAGGATCTGGGTATCTTTTGCTACAGGAAAGATGATCTGACTGCCTCTTGTAGTAGAATTTAATGAATCCTATGACTGAAAGAGAGTAGGGAAAAGTGAGGAAGGAAAAGTAGCATTCCTTGATTCCTTATTCTGGGCAAGGCCTGAAGCTTCATATTTTACAGACAAAATCCCATTTAATCACCTTGTGCACTATGAGCTATATACATTAGTTTCCATTTACAAATGAGGATTTCAAAACTATACAGCTATTAAGTAGAGAAACTGGGATTTGTAACCAGCGCTGAGACTCCATCTGAAGCCTCCTACCTGATCTCTGCTTCCAGGTTTGTCCCTTCTCCAATCCATCCTCCATTCCACTGCTACAGTGATCTACCTAAAAACAGTCAGCATCCCAGGACCATTTCTCTTTTTCAGGCCTTCACTGACCCCACATTGCATACAGAGTAACATCTCAACCTGCAGTGAGGCATCATCGGACTTGACCTGGTTCCCACCTCCCCCTCCACGGGCATGCCCACCGCTCCATGCCCACCCCTCCACGTTGCACACATGAGGCTCGAACAATCTCCCAGCGGTTCCTCCCACACACAGGCTGCTTCCCACTGTTACTCACGGTCTTTTCTCCACCCGCAAGAGCCTCACTACCTTTCTTCTCCTGGTAATGGAAACATCCTCAGCACATGAAAAGGAGGCACAACGCCTCCAGGAAGGCTTCTGTGAACCACTCAGTTGAGCCAGACACTCCTCCTCTGTGCTCCTATTAGCCTACACTCACCTTTGTCTCTTCAGCAATAAATGTGCACAGAGATCCATAAAAGAAAGAGCATCAATGCTGTGAAGTGCAATTCAAGGTGACAAGTAAAAAAAAAAAAAAATCCCATTTATTTATGGAATTTTTCACGTGGTTTTATATTCCCTGCCATGCAGGAAACCTTCTATTGCAACTCTACATACCTGGAGGAGCCAAAGTCACCGCAGGTTGATAATGAAGGGGAAGGAAGGCAGACGTATAGTATGCTGTCATTCCCCACCACTAACATATGCACACATCCCTTTCCAGACACACCTTTCCAGATACACCTACTAATTCTTATATTTTGAGCTCAAGCGTTAAGCTGAATCAGCTTTAAAAAAAAAAAAAAAAAATCCTAGCTACAAGCCTTTGTTTAAAACAACACAAGCCTCAGGAAGGAAGAGAGGAGAATATAGGAGTGGTCCATTGTCATCACATCACAGTTTAAAAAAGCAAACTTCACCACCAATGTGAAAAACCAAGACCACTTGGGGAGTTAACACCTCTCTTCCAGCACAGCCAAGGTCTCAGGAAGCTGCGAGTACAGAAGAAACCACCCAGGAGAGAGAAGCAACATCTCTGATTCACTGGATATGACAGGCATACTGTGCAAGATGCTAAGAAAACAAGGGTATACAAAACAGACTCATATTCCACCTCTCAGGGAGCTTCTCTGGAACACACCTGCACCCAGAGAAGTCAAAGGCTCCCAAAAAAGTCTTTAAGAACACAAAGCCAGGAATAATAATCCCTCTGGACAACCTATGCTAAATATTGAGCTGTCGAAGAAAAAGATAAAAGGGCAAAGTCACTGCTGCCATGGAAACTACCACTGCTAACTTAAACATCTGAGCCTGAACATATATTTGAGCAGAAATGAAGCATCTTGCTTCCCAATGTTTAAAATGCTAGAGGGTAACAGGAGATTGTACACAGCTTTCCCATTTCAACATTAAACTGGATTTCTGCATTATGAAAATTTGAAATTACAATCACAAGCTGAAAAGTTTTCCTGATTTAGGACTGCTAGGAGTTTCTTGGTACCCACTTCCTGCTATACTTTTATCCCATATAAAGAGCAAGTTTCTTTAAAAGAATTCTCTCAGTACAGTAGATTTAACACATAAATTGCTTAGCAGGAAATGCACTGTATTTTACCACTGACAAGACTTTCAGAAAGTACCTACTATGTAACAAGCAACATCCTAGTCCAGAGCAGTTATGACTGCAATCTCTTTCAGATCAACCTAAAAGGAAAGAAATTTTTACCATCATCTACTACTTTAATCTCAGATAGATTTAAAAAAAACAAAAAAAAAGAGAGATTCTCAAGCCATCCTTGAGCCTATGGCCCCAAACCCAAATTTTTCACTTTCTGTAAAGAGAGTGGAAATTTACTCGAGTACGCTCTAAGACATATTTTAAAGAGTTTCTTGACTTGATTTTGATTGCCAATCTCTGCTTGAGAATCATCAATATAAGGGAAGTAGAATGGTTTAAAAATGTGATTTTCTATACCCTTAGCCCTGCTCAAGCATGCTTTTTTTTTTTTTTTTAGGTACGCGGGCCCCTCTCACTGTTGTGGCCTCTCCCGTTGCGGAGCACAGGCTCCGTTCGCGCAGGCTCAGCGGCCATGGCTCACAGGCCCAGCCGCTCCGCGGCATGTGGGATCCTCCCGGACCGGGGCACGAACCCGTGTCCCCTGCATCGGCAGGCAGACTCTCAACTACTGCGCCACCAGGGAAGCCCCCTCAAGCATGTTTTTTAAAGCCATCTTGTCTCAGGCTAAAACCCAAGATTCACAGCAAAGGTCAGGGGAGTGCAGCCCTTGGAAGTAAGCTGAGGAATCAGGATACTATTCTTCGGTCTGTATTTCAAGAAGAGCAAGAACAGAGGAAGGGAATCACTGAGGTAGAAGCAGGAGTAGTAAATTAAGACTGGACAAAACTTTCACTGCATTGGAACAGTCATTAGAGTGAATTTCACTGCCATCAGATCAAGAAAGAACAATCACTATGCATCACTGGCCAAGACAAAGCAGTATTTCACCAAAGTAACTTCTTGTTCTAATTGAAAATGACCCATCTCTTGACTTGCTGAGACTAAAAACGATTGGTTTCCTACATTTAAGAACGGACCAAAACGCAAACAAATGAATCCTCTTATTTATCTGTCAAGGTTGGCTACACATTAACTAAGACCTACTCAACATGGCCAACAGAAATGACAACAGCCAGGTGGCCACTTCTGACATTCTTCGTGGTATACAGTTCATCATATACCAATGGCATGGTGAATAATACCCAACAGTGGCTCTGACCAGCAGGAAGAAAATCTGGGGTAGGAAGTCAGAAGTCTTTCTAATTAAGGTATAACACATTCAAGTACATGGCTAAGTCAGATGATCAGAGTAAATAACACCAAGAATAAAGGCAACAATGGACTTCGCTTAATTCATGCACAAAGTCATTAAGAGGTTACAGGATCACATCTAAAAGAAGAAGTAAGGAAAGGTGCCAAAAATATAGTCATTAGTAACAACATATGATCATGCATATGCCTCTTGGAGGAAAGCCAAGAGATAGATGGAAACAAGCAGTCAGGCAATGAACGCTCAAGATCTTCAGGCCAGAGTCACAAGTGGATGCCAGAGGGGGGATTTATTCTGCAAATATGTGTTATTTGGTCTGTTCAATGTCCTTTTTTTTTTTTTTTAACTAGTAGTGTCCAGCATATAAAACTTTACCAATTTAGCGATTTCACATTTATTAAAAAAAATTCCCAGCTTCTCTTTAAAAAAATAAACAAACAGATTGGCAACAGAGGCCATATTCCCACAGAGCTATGAGCCAGCAGGCTGCCCTTCAAATGGAGCATGTTCTCTGCTGTTCTCCCAGTACCAGCTTTTCTCTTCAGCCTGACTGTCCTAGTCCCTGCAAGGGCTGGATCTCAAGTAAAACGTCACAGCCTAAAGGTCAAACATGCTGAAGGGCGCACAGCTTTTCTACTATGGTGATGGAAAGTTTCAGAAGACTACAATATTGGCAAGTGGGTGGGGGAATAGAAAAGACAATAATGCCTAGTGTAAAATGCGTGAAAATGTCACTGTAGGTACAGTACAGAGATACATTAAGGATGGCCTGGAGTGGAATAAATTAATCTTAACTACTTTTGACATATCAAGTTCATCTAAACTCAAGTTCTTTAATTTTAGAGCTAATTATCTATGAAATATTCCAAGGACTAAGCATAATAAAGAAGCAAAAATAGGCATCGGGACTTCCCTGGCGGTCCAGTGGTTAGGACTCCATACTTTCAATGCAAGGGGTGTGGGTTCGACCCCCGGTCAGACAACTAAGATCCCGCATGCCACAGGGCGTGGCCAAAAACAAACAAACAAAAAGTATCAATTCCGTGTTACTATACATCCTAATAAGTCTTCCACATACATTCAAAGCACTCTTAAAAGGAGATCGATTTTGGCATGTTATACTACTCTGGATTAGGACTAACTAAAAGCTATCTTGTCCATACAGAATTAAGTATATCCTGTCCCTTCCAGAGACTGAGGAGAAAGTTAATTCAGACCTAATTAAATATTCTGAGACCATAAAGAAGGGAAGGGACACATTAAGTGCTTTATCCCCAGGATTTGGGGCAGGCGGCAAGTGATCCATATACAAAAAGATAAAAATTACCTTGCATTATACCAGAAGCCCTTGAATTAATATAAACAAATTTCAAGGTCATCATCTCTAAACACTGTCTCATGACATACCATGAATTATATTTGGAGATAGAATAGAGGGTAAGTAGGGACAGAACAGAAGCGTAAAGAGGTCTTACTTTGCACTTTCCCTGCTACCTTCAGTGTACCCAAATAGATTCCCATGAAAACCTGCTTCAAACCTGCAGAGTGGGCAGGCAGTGGGACAAAGGTGATCCCTGAGCCTGCGAAAGCCCTGCCTAAAGACTGGCTGCTTTCCCAGTGGGGTGAATGCCCCCGTTGGGAGGCGGTTAAAGGAATGAACCACTAGAGGGTAGGCTGAATGTATTCTTCCATGGCCCCAAAGCTGCTATTTTGTTTCCACTGTAAGTCTTTAAAGAACTGCAAAACTGTCCCTAGGACCATTTGGCAACATCACAGAAATTACAATTTGGTTAAAGTCCTAAGATAATTAACTCACCATTCTTTCCAATTCTCCAGAAATAAAGAATTCTCTAGAAATAGAGGTCTGAACAAAGCAGAAGATACCACCACCCAATGCCAAATAATGGTCTCCCCCGAGGATCTCCTGAACTGTCTCAGCATTGAAAGTTTCAGTAATTGCAGAGACTAAGAGAAAACTACAGTTTTCACCTCTTCTCGTTAACTAAAGGCCACAGCTAAAAAATAAAAAGCCAGGGGAACTAAAAGATTAAGGGTTTTATAGGGCACATTAAATTATGCTTTATCAACTGCCGATCTTTAGGCTGCAGAGTATTACTTTAATGCTATTGATTCCACCACCACCCCCAAAATCCATGGTAACTTTCCTTAAAAACAAAACTCCTCATGAACTTCGAGTCCAATCTTTATAATAAGGTCAAGGGGCATGAGTTCCTAAATGTGCAGGGTATACTGCCCACTGTGCTAAACCTCGGATGTAACCTAGGTCGATTCTCTCTTCTTCCAGGACTGTATTATAAAACATGAACTGGGAACAGACCAACACTTGGCATTAAATTTTTTTTGTTTACTAATCCAGTATGAGATTCCAAAACAAGAAAGTAGTCAAACAATAGAGAACTTACCGAACAGAATCTGAAATTCTCAGGTTTAAACACTGTCAATTATTTATGTTCTCCCCTTGATGCCTGGTTGTTATGAACTCTTAAGGTATGCTTTCAGCCTAATAAACCTGGGGAAATGGTTTTCCACATACTAAATACCTCCAACTTAATGGAAGTTTTTAAGCACTGACTCCTTATGGGTCTTTGCATAATCACTTTCTCATATTTTTGGTCAGTTTACTATAACCTTATAAAAGCTAAACTCTAGAATATGTGAATTTCAGATAAGAGGTACACCTCTTAGCTCCCATTAATTATGTTGGCCCATGTCAAGATTCTTATTATATTCTTCATTAAGGGCCAAGGTTACAGAAATGAGTGCACTGGATCAGTCTGTACTCAAATCAAAATTATCATTATAACACACAGCAATTCCCAAGTATGGCTACTATTTCCCATACCTAAAATATCAGAATATCCTAAAATGGATACAAACTGCATCCACCTGTATTAAAATGAAGGCTTCAGTTTAGTTCTTCAGAAGAGTTAAGTGATGGCCAGGTAAACCAAGGTCAAGAAAAGACAAGTCTCAATTCTACGGAGCATTTGAGGGAAATCTGGAGTTTAAGCTTTCGCCATCGAACAAAGTTAGGGCTAGGAACTGATTGGGGGCAGGAGGCAAATATTGTAGTTTGTGATCTTTGACAAATTTTTAACCTTAGTAACTCTCCTCATCTATAAAGTATAGATTTTTCCCACTTCGCCTAGCAAACAGAGCTTTTATAAGAAATAAGTTAATGGATAAAACAACAGCTTACACATTCAAATTTAAATCTCCCTCCCAAATCTTCCTCTAAAACCACCCCTCCTGCCCCACCTGACATAGAGATAACAGCTTGATATATATTATTCCATTGTTTTCATCATACTTTTAATATATACTTATATACAGGTTGTTTTTTAAATAAATTCTTTGATTAAAACGAAAAAAATAGCTTATAAAAATTGTAAAATACTATGTACAGTATTGCTCTTAAGACACTAACCTTCTATAGAACTGTTTTCTGCCCTCCTCTTCTCTCTAACAGCACATTTCTAATTTGTGCTAAGGTCAAGCTGTCACAATCACTGTAACTCGGGAAATTCAAATAAACAAAAGTCCTGCATATAGGCCAGGCTGTGCTTTCTTCACTTGGTCCAAAGAATAATAATAATAATAAGGCCAGTATCTGCCTTAAACTGACCTGCAAGCAGACCAAAAACTCTCGTATACTAAGTTCCAAGTTCCAAATATTTAAACCACCAACAGCAGACGTAATAGACTGAGTAAAGTTTAACATAAAAATGTTTAAACACATACCAAGTCAAAACACTTTCTTGCTAAACAGTTGACAGTGATGTTCAGATGCCGACTTAAGAACCATGCACTACAGATATCCTGCCATAATCAGTAATTAAAGTACATGGTAGGCATCTGCTCGGAGCCTAGCATATAACATAGGGTCTTATTAGCATGGTCAACATACTGACAGTTACCTGTAATTAATGTTAAATGTTTAGCATTCTTTAAAACATATAAGAGATTAGGCCATTTTAGAGAGCTACAACTATGAACTACAATTAAGCCTAAGGATGATTAGTATGTACCATACCACACCAAGAAAACCACTTTACAAAGCCAAATACTTTCTGGTATCATCTGCTGATGAGGCATTCCTACCTGAACGTACTGATAAAGTATCATACTGATACTGATAAAGAAACTACTTACAAGCCTACCAAACAGACTTGAGCACAAGGGTAAAGCATAACTGAAGATGGAAATCCCAGAGCACTGAAAAATGGGGGTGAGGTAGGGGGAATCGGAAGAAAAGCAGGGAGGCCAAACTTCTTTGACAGTCTTGTACTTATCTTACCAACCCTTTTTTCCCTCCTAGCTTCTTATCTCTGCTGCTCAATGAACCCTCATCCCCTCTCCCATGTGAGAGTTCAGCTGGGTCCCCAAATAATACCCCAAGACACTAACTGGTAAATACCTGGCTTGAAAGAAGAAGCCCATCTCATTTTCTATGCATCCAACAAACTCATGCCTCAAAAGGCAAGAAATACCTCTAAATGTATTCCAATACTTATGAAAGGTAGCCAAACATCTACTCTCTGGAGGATGCAGTCATCCCATTCCCAGAGGAACCACTGGGCAAAACAATCCTTACCTCATCTGTTAACCTTTACTGTTCAAAAGAAAATAGCTAAAGTGAACATGAAAGGAAATGCTCAAAGGGCTAAGGATGGAAAACGGCAAGATCTCAGCTTACAATCCAGAAGCCACTTAAATGGAGTGACTGCAAGCAAAACCAAAGTTCAACTGAAGAAACACACATCACTGCGGACAGCATGACAAACCCGTGTGATTTGGACAACTACAAAGTGGCCATCTACGAGCCTGCAAACAAGGAGGGTCATTACATAAGAAAAGGCATCAGGAATCCTTTGAGATGGAGCTTTCGAATGAGGCTTGAGTCACAACTAAAAGGACACAGAAAAAAATAGATGCGCCTCAAATAAACATGTGTTAAGGACAAAGACATTCACATTCATTCTAATATGCAAATCCTGTAACATGCAGGGCTCTGTGCTGGATACTCAAGATGGCTCAGATGGCTCAGATAAGGAGTTCCCACTTAGTGTCTAGCAAAGAAGGGAACACATGCAGAACCACAACACAGGACACAACCTGTGGGGAGGAGGGATTATTTCTCGATGACAGAGGAAAAAAAATCAGAAAGGTTCAGAAAACAGAAAGGACATATGCACTAAGCTATCTGTTTTCATATGTTCACATAGGGGATGAGACACGCATGGATTCAGACATTTAATAAATGCCTACTATGAGAGTCCACAAAACAGGCACTTGGGGAACCTAGTGGTAGAGAGATTAAACAAACAAAAGGATAAAACTACTGTTTAAAACTGTAACCCATGCCATGGGGAAAAGAAAAAAAGCATCCATGTGAATAAAATGGGGAAGGTGATCAGGAAAGGCGTCTCTAGAGAAGTGACATTTAAACTGAGACCTCAAGATAAGGAACATGTTTAGCTGTATTAATACTTGTCTCTTTGGAGGGAGGGGATGGTGCCATGCCACATGGTAGATGCTGTGGGTATGGAGGACCAGGAGGTAACGGTGAATAAGATACAACCTACGCCCGGAGGAATCTCATCTTAGGGAAGCAGGCACATGCAGAATGTGGAAACCCAGTAAGCAGGGTTCTACCGGTATGGAACCTTAAGGACCCGAGGAGATCTTGAAACCCATCTAGCTTAACCATTCCTTTTTTTTTAAATGAAGGAAATGAAGCCCAGAGATTGGCTCAGGGGTCCCTGAACTAGGCAGAGGCAGAGGTGGGGCACTAGCCTATTATTAACTCTCATTACTTGGCACTGCCCATTAGTTTTTTGATCAGAAAACTCATTTGGACAATCAGAGCTCAGTAAATTAGTAATGTACAAGGAATGCTTAATATCTGTAGGGAAAATAAGCGGACTCTGATCTAAGCTCCAAGCACTTCACTAGACATTGTGGAATAATTTTCCCTGATCAGAACACAATGAGAAATGTAGCCAGTTTTTGGTGAAGTGAAATGTATTCATTTTCTCTTCTGAAGTTATGTGCGTCCTACTTTGGGGTATCTAAGCATCCAGGAAATGATGATAATAGCAATTCTGTCAGATTATTTTCAATGCCTTTCCTTGGCAAAAAGAGTTGGCAAATCTATCAGTCCCCTCCCCTCCATATACTTATTTTTTATTGTACTTGCCTGAGAAATACAAACACTGAGTTACAGAGAGTAGGGAGAATGTGAGGAGCCACTAAGAGGAAAGGTCATAGCAGCACTGTTCATTAAAGCAAAAAAAGAAAACTCCAGTGCTTATCAAAGGAAGATAAACAGCAAGGAAGATGTGAAGATAAATAAATGGTCATACATTCACCAACTGAATATTATTCAGCAGTGAAATAAGAGGGCCCACGCACAGACAAAAGTATAGCACAAACAGAATTTTGATCAATTTAATTCTGTGTCCTTCAGGACAAAAAGGGATTTATAATCTTTTAAGTTATTACAGCTGCCCTTATAAACCAAATATAGTCAAAAAGAAATATTAGGGGCTTCCCTGGTGGCGCAGCAGTTGAGAATCTGCCTGCCAATGCAGGGGACACGGGTTCGAGCCCTGGTCTGGGAAGATCCCACATGCTGCGGAGCAACTGGGCCCGTGAGCCACAACTACTGAGCCTGCGTGTCTGGAGCCTGTGCTCCCCAAGAGAGGCCACGACAGTGAGAGGCCCGCGCACCGTGATGAAAAGTGGCCCCCGCTCGCCGCAACTAGAGAAAGCCCTCGCACAGAAACGAAGACCCAACACAGCTATAAATAAATAAATTTTAAAAAAAAAAATCATTAAATTTTAATCACGTAGTTTTCAATTCTTACATTATACTTTAAGGATCATGTGGAAACAAAAATAACATGGGGGGAAATGCCTTTCAAATTGGAGCCATTACAACTCAGCCCTCACTGCCTTATGTCTGGTTAACCCAAAACTCCCACCACAAACACAATCAGCCCTAAAACAGAAACCTGGACCTATTTTGCCCATTAACTGCTGCTCAAGGTCCAGGTCAACCTGCAAACAGGCATTTCTAAAGCGTATGACCAGGTTCAGCCTGAGCAGAATAACAGGTTAAAAGTGGAGAGAGAAGAAATGGGAAAAACAGTTAATCCATTTAACAGAATTCTGCATAGAGCTGACAAGACACTGGCTCCCACGTGAAGAAGGCTTCTCTCAACCTTTTCACTTTAATTTACAGTCTCAATGGAAAAAATAGTGACCTAAGTAAGAATTCTAGACCTTTGTGCCCTGAAGGTCACCAGATAAGGTCACCCTGAAGAGGAATTCTCCCAGAATGTGGGTTGATCTAGTGGAAGAACAGCCTGGCTGGTCTTCACTGATGCCACACTCTATTTTGGACACTGTCTCAAGCTACCTGAACTTGAGAGATTTCTAAATCGTTCAAGGACATCCGAAACATTTTTGTACCAGAGCATTTATCTCTGTTATTGAAGGAAAGTCACCTTCCAGAAGAATTGCCATGAAAGCCCACATCATGTGCACTAATAAAAAAGTAACAGAACAGGAGAAGTAGTTTAAAACGCTCTTCCATTATATATAAGGAAAGTCAAGGTGAACTTTAAGAAAATTAAAACCTTGATATCTAATTTTATCAAAATAATGTAAGCAATAAAGATATAATTTATATCACGACAAACTAATACATAGCTCAGACTATTCTAAGCAAGGAAATTGGATGGATGCTTATTTCATACTGAGATTTATAAGACATGAATGATTTAGAAATGTACATGGACCCTGAGCTACTAAAATGGTGACAACCCAAAGGTGATTACTGACATATCAGAAAATCAATGGGAGTTCTGAAGAAGAAAGTTTTACTCTCAAAAAAAAAAAAAGGCAGTTCAACAAAAACCCACCCACCTTTAAAAAATAGCAAGAGTTATCCCTTTCAACTGGTGCTGATCTGCCCTTTATCACTGGAAATAGAATATGTCACTCAGAAAGTCACCCTGAAGCTATAAAGAAGCTTGGGGGGGGGGGGAATTAAACTTCTGGTAAGGATAGGACTAGGGGCCTATTAAGACAAAAAACTAAGACCTAAGTGTTCAAAAGCATATTAGCAGGAAACTTGCAGTGGATTCAGTAACAGTCTTTAGTGGCAAGAGAAAAAAAGAAAAGAAAAGAAAGCCTTTAAAAACCTAAGCCACTGAAATTTTAAAATGACACTTACATGACCCAGTACTTTTCTATTCAAAGAATTCTGATGCTATATATCTATTTTTCTTTGGAAGCTTTTCATATCTAATATATTTTAAGAGGTAAAAGGTATGGCTTTACTTAAGCACACAATGGAATAAAATATCACTGAGGACAACCTTGGACCTGTAAACAAATTTTAATGGGAAAGAAAAATACAAACATGGGGGAAAAGGCAATATATAAATGGCAAATGTGACAAAAAATCTGGGCATTTTGAAAAGAAAGACAGCATTGTTAGATGGGGTGAGAAAGACACTAGGTAGTATTGGTTTAATTTAGGGTGTGTCAGGCAGTGTGCTAAACCCTTTTCAGGGGCACCATCTCCATGCAATCCTAACAACCTAAGGAAATGGGTCATTTTATCCCGATTTTTCAGATGAGGATATGGGCTTAGAAAAGATTAACTTGCCCTGAACTACAAAACTTGCAAATCCAGGTCTATCGGACTGTAAAGCACATGCTCTTTGCACCACTTCAGTAAAGCAGTTGAAACAACCAATGCCTGGCTTCACTCCAGACCAATTAAATAAGAATCTCTCCCGAAAGGGCCCATGGCACTGGGATTTTTAAAAGCACCTCATTTGATTCTAATGTGCAGCCAAGGTTGAGAGCCACTGCAAAGACCTTCATAAAACAAGTGGAGTATCAGCTGGGATGTGCAGAACAGACAAGATCCAAATAATCAGAGAAAGGAAAGGCATCCAACTTTTAGGGGGAAACAGGACTGAGCATCAGTGAAGCTGTGGAGGCAGAGCCAGGCCAGAGGTCATTCAGGGAGTCTCACCAGAGCAGTGACTAAAAGGCAGAGAAAGTCAACTGGAATCTTTTTTGCTGACAACGCAAGCAAGGTACAGGCTGGGAAATTTGTATTTAGAAGACTATAGTAAGAAAGGGGCACAAAATGATTTTTATAGCTAATGTGACAAAAGAGCTTTGAATGTTAGCAAGATAAGAAATAATAATTGACTAATCTAAAGCAAATGGGCAGAGATACAAAATATAGGAAGGAACAGATAACGAGTAGGGCTTGCTGAGCAATCAGATGTAGCTCAGTAGTTATAACGACAAGCTCTGCAGTGATCCTTTCTAACATTCACCATTCTAAGCCTCGATTTCCTCATTTAGAACATGGAGAAAATAATCACGCCATCTTGCCCACTTACTGGAAGGAATAAATGAGAAGATAATCCAAATAAAAGAAAATAGACTTGGAGCGTCTGTATTCCAGAAGTATAAGAAAATAGTACCCCAATTTTTTTCCTTCTTAGCAGTACATCTTTAGATGGCCTTGATAGCTTTAAAGACTTAGTAATGTAGAATAGAAGCATGACCTGTCTATTTAGTTTCTATTTTCAATTACTCTCTACATCAGTCCAGGCCAGTACCCAAGGAGCTAAGATGCAGCCATTTAAAAATGGTAATTTTTTATAAAGCAGAAACTAACACACCATTGTAAAGCAATTATACTCCAATATAAAGATGTAAAAATAAATAAATAACTTTTAAAAAATGGTAGTTTTTCCTAAATGGTAAGGTGGAATATACCCTACCGCCCACAAGTGACTGTCATTTTACAGATGGTTAGTGAATTTATATATTAAGCAATATACTAACTTTATATAATTTATATACAAAAGTATATATTAAGATATACTCTGTATGTCCTCAACTGAATTCTTGGAGACAAATATTATTTAGGAAACAAATCTAGTAATAGGATTGGTTAAACTGTCAATTATTCATCAAAATAACCTACACAAAATAAAGCTTGTAGTCTGCAAGATTTCCCATTTAACTTTCACTTTCATATACCTTATTTTGTCTTCAGATGATTTCCCACACAGTTAGTGGATAATCCTTTAGCTAAGTGACCTTTAAACCCACATTCTGAATGGCAAAAAATTGCTTCCTTAATAATTTGTTATATTACAATATATTGATATAAGCTACCATGTCTGGTCATTATGATGGAAACCTGATTTGGTAACTAGAAAAGAACTTGGGTTCCTTCTCTAAGAAAATAAATATTCTTTAAAAAAGGGGAGGGGAGCCAACATGGGGAAAAAATAAGAGTACAGATATAAAAAGAGTTAATTTCTTCTACTGTCCAAGTCTTTAAGTATAGCTTACAAATTAGAAAAAAGATATTTGAAGGTGTTTTTAAAAGAGCTGTGTTCTTTTAACCCTCTCTTGACTGTAGAAAGGTAGGGCAACTCAGAAGAACTCATGTTCCTACAGTGAAGTAATTACATTAATTTCCAATCCCTGAAACCGGTTCTCACAGGGAAACACTATAATGCTTTGGGTAACTCTTTAAGACACAAATAAAATGGTAGTTGCCGGAAGAAGGGGAAAAAAGCCTTTCAGCAAGTGAGAAGTTTTCTCCTAAATCATCCTTTTGCTAGAGAACCAAGTGAAATGTCCTACCGCTGTTCTCCTGTTTTGTACAGGAAACAGAGTATATCTAACAGGAAGAGATCAGAGAGGGAATCCTGAAGTTGACAACATTTTTTTTGGTGAAAAGCGTAGAAGAGGACACAAAAATATACTGAAATGACTGCTTGGATGAAAGGGCAGTGGATATTTTCACCAAATCATTTGAATTCACATTCTCAGAGACCCACACATGTCCTTTCCCATTCTGTGCCTGCACAGGTAAAGCAAAAATATAGTTTTGGCTTTGGAATGGATTTTCTACTTAAGATTAATTACAGGCATATCGGCTGCCCTGGGAGTTTACTTTCAAATAAAATGAGGCCATGTAAAAACCTGACTGAAGGAAATGGGATAATATCCATCTCAGGCTCCATTCCGTTCTCACAACTCAATCTCACTAACACCTATAACTCAGCCCAAAGAAAGCTAGAAATCCTGCTACATTCCCACAAGAGAAGAAACTTAAAGGTTTGGATCTCTCATAGTTACCCTGAAGAGATAGATAGGAAAGCAATAGTTAAGCAAGGTCGGGGCCAATAACCACAAACTGACTAGCTAATAACTTAACTAGGTTTTGGTCATTTATCCCAGAGCTTTGATTTTAGTTTCTGTATTAGAGTTCCACTGCTCATTTTCTCTTTAAGTTTGAAAACCAGGGCCTCACTAAGAAGTTGTGACTTGCAGATGTGCACTCTGCATAAGTACACAAAGCAAAAGAAACAGAAGGCACCCCAAACCTCACATCTTTTCACATTTCCAACACAAATATCACCAGTTCCATGAACACTTGACCTCTTAATGTTCTCCAAGTAAAGGGGGCCCAGAGGATCTCGGAGCTGCACGGACACTTCAGCAGACATTCAGGGAAACCATTGCCAAGACTGTCTTGACACCTGTAGCAAAAGCATCATGTCTTTTAAATACATGTTCTGTTTAAGTGGCTTTTAAAGCTTAAGCACCGTGCCTTTAAAAGCAGTTTATAAGAGGTCAGACTATAAAATTGAAGAGACAAGAAATCAATTGTGTATCAATTGTCAAAAAGCAACTTTAAAAGGTAGAGTTGGTCAGAAACTGTTGTACAGGGTGAAAGCGAGGAGAAACTCTCCACATTGGAAATGCCCAATCCCTAGGGTAGGAGCAAGAAAAGAAGTTTTTGACAGGTTGTAAGGATCAGAAAGCAGTTCTCTTCTGCACTGAAAAAAGGAAAAGTATAGATCAGAAATGCAGGAAAAAGAGATTAATTTCTCTTTGTCCTTGGAGGAATTAAATACCTTTACCCCTGTCATGGACTGAATGTCTCTCCTAAAATTCAAACATCGAAGTCCCAACCCCCAATGTGACTGACTGTATATGGAGAGACAGAGCCTTTAAGTAGGTAATTAAGGTTAATGCAGTCATAAGGGTGGGTTGTAAACCAACAGGACTAGTGCCCACATAAGAAGAGGAAGATTCACCAGGAGTGTGCACAAGTTAACACCATGTGAGGGTACATTCAGAAGGCGGCCCTCTACAAGCTAAGAAGCAAGGCCTTATCAGAAACCAGCCCTGCCATCACCTTCATCTTTGACTTCCTGCCTCCAGAACTATAAGAAAATACATTTCTTTAGTTTTAGCAACCAGTCTGCAGTATTCTGTTATGGCAGCCCAAGTAGACTGATATAACCCCCAAACTAATTCTTCCTCTCGATTATCTTTTTCTTCCTAATGCTGCCACCCAACCTTCACAGGCTCCTGGCATCTGAACCTTGGCATCGAAACAATACCTCCTTACTTTTGAATTCACAACCATTAATTTTCCTCTCACTACTGACATCCACACTTCCATCTTACAATTTCCAAAACACAAGGGCAAACCTTTATCACCATATACATTGCTTCCTGTTTGTCTCCCCCCATCACCTACATTTCATCCCCATCTGGCTAGCTTCAACTTCCCAAAAACATCTCACTCTATCACCTGCTCAAATACCATCAATTACATCCATACAGGCCTGCATTCAAGGGCATTTTCAACTTTATAGCAACTTACCTGCCCTCATGTTTTCTTCCAACTTCTCATGCAAAAACCCTGCACAAGGTCAAAATGACCCATAGCCATCCTTTGAATACCTCTCAAATTTTCCTATTTCTTTGCTTTTTTTTTTTCTCATTGTTACAACTTAAAATGTCCTCTCTGCTCTACTTCCTCTTTCTAAATGGTAGCTGGAAGAGAAGTTACTGAAGAACATTATACAAGAGGCTGTGGCAAAATCTTCTACTCCAAAATGCTGCCTGCCGATTTATTTTTATTCAAATAGGCTTTTAGCCTCACCAAGGCATCATGCCAAGGTCTTACACAAGATCTGAAGATGGTACCATCCAGTAAAAGAGAAGTAGGCAACATGACACCACAAATTCCACATCATGTCCATGCATTTCATAATACATCCCCATCCCAACTATTTTTGGTTTGGGAGTAGAGAGGAGAAAATCCATGAGTTTTCAACTGGCCCTTGAAAACAGTCATTTGAAAACAGACTACATGCTCTACTTAGTCAATGATGTTTAACTTTCACAACACATAAAAATTTCAGCTCCATATAAATAGGAAATGGGGAGATCACACATAAATTCAGAAAGTTTCTGAAGACTCTTATCTCCCCCTAAATCTTACATCCTAGTAAGCATCACAGAAGGTCTAGAGACACCATGAGGCACCCAAGAACTTGATCTCCAAGTTCAACCAGTTCCCCTCTCAAACACACTACTTTATTTCCAAAGCCAGCACCTAAATCCCAGCAATGAAAGTTCTAAACAGAGTCTCTCTTGGATTCTCCCGATTTTCAATGATCCCTTCCCCTATCAATTCTCCAAAGAACTTCCCAAGCCTCATCAACCCTCTTTTCCTGAGGACATAACTGAGCTTCATAACCTACATTATATCCTTATTGATTTTTATCATGTGAGTGACAAAAAAAAACAGTAACATGCCAAGATCTCCACAAAGTGAATGCCTGGCTCTTAATTTTGTATGCACTAAAATAGCCTCTGTCCCACTCACTGGGCCTTCTCTTCCATACTTTCATAACTGTTATTTTCTCCACTTGGCATCTTCCCTCCCCTAGTTCCAATTCACACACATACAAGCTCATCACTATAAAAACTTCATGTACCTTCAAATCCCTCGTTCCTTTAAAAGTTATCCTCCAAGAGATTTTTCCTGTTAACTTAGCATGTACTGTATCATACAGACACTTTTAACACCCCACCAATAACTTCACTTCTAAGTAGTAGTTTTTATGTATTGAATAGAAACCTAACCAGAGTAGAAACTTATATCAGAAGAGGCTTAGCTCTATTGCTCCAACCCAAGTCAAAGTACCCTATAGTCAGCAGCACCCAGAGATACTCCAATGTCATTGATTAGCACCCTAAGAGCACTCAAACTGCTTGATGAGCTTATCTTTCCCATTCTAACTCAGGAGTGAAAGAACAGAGAAATGATACCAAGCAGATCTACAATCTAGGTCCAGAATCAGAAGCAAATTGACAGTATAACATTCCGGGACTTCAGTGACTGTTTCACATTTTCTCATTTCCTGGGACACCAAGTGCCCAAGAGGGCTGGGCCATCAGCTTCCTATCAAAAGGGGGAAAGAACCACCCACTTTCTAAGACAGATTGACTGTTAAACACATGTACAGCAGGCCTCAAAGGGGAAAAGGCAAGCTGTCCTGCCAGAGTTCTCAAAAGCTGCTGAGAACAGCAATTATTAAGAGGTGCAAAGATATATATTAACCCATATTTGACAGACAGCACCCTTTCTCAAATTCAGGACTTAATAAACTACCTTTCTGTTTTAAAAATTCCTACAATTTGAGAATTTCAAAATACCAACCCTTTTCAGATCAAATAACTACATTTGTCAAACCAGACTAATTATTAAAATTCCACAAAGCTTGTACAATCAATCCCTAGTGTTTAGGGAAATCATTTTAAAATTCATGTGGTTAAAGGCTACCTAATCTTTTCAGTGCCAGTACACCAACCACTTGGCACTGCTTTCTAAAATCTGGGGAGATTTCCTGACCAATGAAATACAGATAAAATATGGCAAAGTAAGTATTAATATTTCTACCCTCTATTGTTACAGTGATAAACAGAGTGCCAGGAGCATATTGGTTGGTATATATAGCTCCTAGAAAAATAATATTTAATGAAAGCTAAAATGATTAACATTCCTCCTTAATCAAATTTTCCCTCTTATTTTGTTCTACACACACAGAAAACACATGTACGTGCACACACACATACATAAAACACACACACACTCTACATATCAACAGCTATCAAAATAAACTGCAGGAGTAAAATAACATTATTGCTCCTTAGACATTTAAAAACACATTTTTAAACAATATTTTCAAAACCAACAACCTTGAAAATTAAATTAAGCCCCTACCTTCATAGACCATAAGAGTAATAGCTCATGATTAAGTGGGTAATTTATTTGTTCACATTTTATATAAAGATTCCCAAAGAGTCCAAGATCCTACCAGTGACTATTTAAGACACTGAGAAGACAAAATTTTAAGTATGGAACAATAATAAGTTCATAACAATTAACAGCATATAAAATTACCCCAAAGGAATGGGACTCTTATAAAATGTAGAACATCTTACACAGAGGAGAAATTTTCAATTGCCAGTATTAGGAAGGAATTTAAAATACCAGGATTCCATGCATTTAAGAAAGAACATTCCTTTGTTTCTTACAAAGCTGACACAAAAAAAGGGCATTTAATGGCAATGTGTCCCCTCCCTGAAAGCGGATTTATTGCTATTTAGCGTATCCAAGGAAGTAGTTCCAAGAGCTAAGCAATAGTTTTTAATGCTGACCCCTCTTCACAACCTGCTCTGTGGTACCCCACCCCCATACGGATCAGGGGAAATGCTTCAATGACTTACTTGATCTCAATATTTTTTCCCACCAGGTTGTGGAATATCATACATAGGAAGTATACTCATTTTGGTCCCTGGATTTTTCTGAGTCTTAATTTTACAAGAAACAAAACTATAAAGAGTAAAATACTTCAGCAATCCAAGGAAGAATGACGAACTTTTCAGGTCCTACTACAGGAGTGCCTAATACAAAACTCAAGTGTTCGAAGGGTGATGAACGGGAAAGCATAACTGTGGTTCAAACCTTGGTCTCCCGGCTTTTACTGGGTTATTAAGGTTCCGGTTATTTACAAATGTGGAAGCTTATTACATATAAAAGCTCTTAGTTCCAATAAGCTGTGGATAACTTGCTATCTCCACTTTAAAAGCCTCTTCTTCACAATTACCATCCATTTGAAGAGTGATTTGACCCCCACTCTGTCCTCTGAGACATTACATAAAAGGACTCTCACCTACTCAAAAATCAATCTTTTCAATTAGATGAAAACTTAATGAAAGCTGAGATCATCTTGATGAAAGCAAATACTGCCAAAAGGCAAAAACAGCTTCACTCTTAAGGGTAAAGCCAAAGTTGCCAGATTATAATTCTGCTACATAGTCATTACAGTCCAAAGATCTGTGATTTACCTCACTGGGGCAATGATTTTCTGTAAGTAAGGTATTCAGGGTTTACTATCCTTACAGGGAGCCTTGACACTACCATTGTCAATTCTACATACAGATTTGACTCCCTGAACAAAAAGGCATTTAGTCATAGTTCTATAATTAAGAATCTTCAAAACGAAGAGTAATATCCCCAATATGCAAAAGGTATTCTGAGAACAACTGCACTTGCTTGCGTCCTTTGTATAGATTTCCCTACTGATTCAATTTCATGATCATGAAGTACAACAGAGGGACTAAATTTAAGTTTGCTTATCCTGTCACTTTAACCACATTCTCCCTATGGCCAATAATAAGGATGCATTTGATAGACAGGAACCCCTAAAGGATGAGGAAGAGGATAATGGAAAGCAAAGCTGGATGATGTAGAGTCCAACCCACAAGCATGACACAGTAGCCAATTTTGCTAAGTGGATACAGGTTGAATTAACCTGACCTTTATGCTACAATGTCCTGATTTATACAATCGATACTATCTGCCCAGCTGAGTCCTGAGCTGCTAACAATAGGATTTAAATGGCCTAAGATCTGAGACAAAAATGAACCAAAATCCAGAATGAATCCAACTTTTTGTTTAAACCCAAAAATGAACCGTCATCCTATTACTAAAAAAAAAGAAAAAAGCAGTTTTCCCACAATGCAAACCAACAAAAGCACTTTGAAAAGAGAAGTATTTTTTGAAAATCATTAATTGAAGCTTAAAATATAAGCTGCCCAAAGTAAATGTGTGATCCCTGAGGAAGTTCCTCATACTGAGTAGGAGCAGTGTAAACACAAACCAAGTGAAGGAATCTGTAAGTCATCTTCCTGTTATTAGGTAAATTTCATGTAATACACATTTAAATGAGACCTGAATGCCAGGCAATGGGAATTCAAAACAGAGTTAAAGTGCTGGGGGGGATGGAGCAGTGGGGGAGGTGATGACAGAACTAGTAAAAGATGGGCTGAGAGGAGATGAAAAAAGGCAACATGTGTAGGATTTAGGGTTGCAGTAATAAGATATATGAGTGAATAAAAAGTATGGGCTAAGAATTCATTGACCATGTTCAAGGGAAAAAAGAGTATTTGGCTAGTTCACAAAGTGAACATTGCATTTGAGAAAGAATGGAGAATGTGAATGTTCAAAAGTCCTTGAAATCTGTTCTGAAGGCCACAAGGAGCCAAGGAAGGTTTCAGGCAGGAGTGACAGCCAGAGCTGCCCTTTACCTGTCTTCTACAAAGTTCTGACTCAAATGTGTCTAAATTCTACAGGGCTACTTTTATCCCAGGAGATGGTTCATAAAAATCAATGCTAAAAAGTTACAAAAGCAGAATAGTACTCCAGCTGATCCACAATTTACGTCTAATACCTGGGCCCAGAGAACTCTAGCATGGTTAAAATCATGCACTCGGGAGCCAGACTGCCCAGGTTCTAATTCTAGCTCTGCCACTTACTTTGTGTCTTTGGGCCAGTAACTTAAACCTCTCTGTGCTGCCACTTCTCTCTGTGCTGCAAAACTGGTGAATTTTTACTACGTACACCTTAGAGTTCTGATAACTTGAGTGAAAGAATGCAGACTGCTTACAACAGGGCCTGGGCACAGAGAAATAGCTTCCAAGTGACGCTGATACAACCACTTCTACTATGCCACATCCTTCTGACATCTGATCAAAGTTACATAACATTTCCTATAAAATGAAGGAATGTTGATCCAGGAGCCTTTGCAGAGGAGTCTGTGTGTGGGGATGGAGTGAGGAGTCATGTTTTTCTGTTCCTATCCTTCCAAAACCACAAGCCAAAAGCTATGTACCTAGGTGAACACTTCCTTTTTCAATATGTCTTGCCCATTTTTCCCTTCTCAATGGCTTAAAATGGTTCCCAGGCACACATATGTAATTAAAATTCATTATCTTAAAAGACTGCTTTAGGAAGCCCAGCAATCAAATCTGCTATCATCTTTTTTTATGGGTGGATATAATTACAACCTAATAGGCATCATTTAATCAAGACTTAACAATTAGGTTCTTAAATCCAGAACTTGATCATTTTCTTCCTTGATAGGTGCACAAAATTTTCTCCCAGGTGGTGGTCATGTAAAGTGAAGGGCATAAGAACTATTAAAAACCCTTATCATAATGGCCTAAAGTGCTAATTATTACCCAATTATGACAGACATAATCTGAGAGGAGAAAGCCTAACACAACCTAATGCAATCTCATAGCAGCATTTTTCTTTAATTATTTCACCTCCATCTCGGTGAAAAACAACCGCGCACAAAAAGCCCAATATAGAAGGTAGTATTTAACTCTCACCTACTACCTTCTAAACAAGAAAACAAAGTCATTGGTAACAGCATCCAACCCTTCCCCTGGTTCTGACATCTGCAAATCAGACCTTGAAAGGAGAAAAGCAACCCTATGCTTGTTTCCCATCCCACATTTTAGACATGAGAAACAGAGACCCTGAGAAGTGGTGCCCTCCTAAGACATTCAGGGTCAAACCAGGCTAGAACCTAGGTCTCCTCCAGTAAAAAAAAAAAACAGTATTTTGTACTCTACACCTCTATTCCATCATGGGAGTACAGAAAATTGAAATAATTCTGCGAGCCTACATTTTCAAGCCTGATAGCTGTGTCTCTCACATCTAATTATACTATATCTATCCCCATTTCCAGCCAAATAAGATTAATTCTTAGTCACTGATGCTTAATAGTAACTCCTGCTACTCTCAGCAGCCAACACCCTAGTTTGAAAGGGATGCAGATCACTAATTAGTGCATCATCTATTGAGAGCCTATAATTGCCTTACCACACCCAAGTCCCTTCTGGCTAGACTAAGCTTCTTTACAGCCCTAATACACCAAACAAGAGACACACAGTTGGGCAAGAAATCTATTAAGAATTAGAAAACACTGAGAGGGCTCTATTTATCACTGAAAAGAGAAATCTCATCTCTTTAGTTTTCCTTTCTTTTTCTTTTCTCAAAAGCTATGAGAGGTCTCCCAGCAAATCTAAACCAAGGCTGTGCCTTTAAACTTAGCTGTCCAAGAACTCTAGTGCAGAGGACAGATCTGATCTTTATGCAGGATTTGAAGGATTCTACTGTAGAAACAGAGCCTTAAATTTCTCCTAAGACAATCTCATTATCTTCAGTTTTCCAAAGAATTCCAATTCAGGAATGAAAAAAGAAAACAGCTACTGTTTGGGGGAGCTTTACTATAGCATCGCACTTAACCTTTCGTCATAGGTATCATCACCATTCCCATTTTGTAGGTCAGAAACGGGAAGGCTGGGAGAGGCTGGGTGACTTAAATAAGGTCCCTGAATTCTTAACCTCAGGTGTAACCATCAAGCTATAAGATGAGAGCATTCCTATTTCTTACTCTTAGCTTTTCTAACACTGGCAGAAGTAACCAGGTTGTCAGGTCCTACATGGGTGGGTCACCTCACACCCCAAACGGTGCAGCCAAAGAGCAACTGTGCCAAGCTGGTAGGAGCATGCTTCAATGCCAAAAGTGACTCTGAAACCTGCAGTGCAACTCTTCCCCCAACTTCATTTCCTCTCATTTAAGGGTAACTTGAAATGGACTGCAGCCCCATTCACTTTCTTAAAAAACTAAAAATGAAATTTTAAAACACTTTTCAAAGGACTGAGGTCCTCATCTTTACTAAGAGTAACTCCTTGGGATCTAAGTAGTGTGAGAAAGAAAAGCTACTTCAGATGACTTGGTGTCTGTGAGTGCAGAATCAGTCTAGAATCCTTCTTAGCAAATGAATCTGCAAAATTAGAAAAAATCAACTTATTTAAAATAAAGTTACAGTAAAAGTTTAAAACCAATTTTTAAATTTAGTTTGCAGAAGCACACCATGTTTGAAATTCTTACCCAAATACTAACTTAGATCTATCTTCCTTCGATATGGGTGCCTTCAAGGGCAATGAATATGCTTCTTAAATCTCCTCAGAGGATCTCATTCTCATTTATTAAGCAGAAACCACAGGAAAACTGGCATTAACATCCTCTTCCTGCTCTTCTGAAGCAAAAACACCTCATTTGGGCTTTTCAGATTAAGAACACATTATGTACCAGTAAACCTTACAGTTGGACCCAGTTTCAAGCCGAAATATCATGTATTGTATATCACCCCTTTATTCCTTCTAATTTCACTTTTCATTTCCATTTGGAGCTGTATAACACAGACACAGTTGCCCTCCAGGCTTTTTTCTCCAAACAGCTCTTGACCTTTAGAGACACCCTTACCCTGAGACACCTGCAAGTATGAAATATAAAAGCCCCAAAGACATACAAAAGCAGCACTACTGGAAATAGTCTCAAATTTAATATGTGTGTGTGTGTGTGTAATTCTTTTTTTTTTAACTGTGGCCTTATTTCTTTAAACTAGGCAGAAATTTTCTCAGGTTGAAGATTTCATTTTTACAGCTACAGGGATTTCCAAAATAAAAAGTGATTAATGTTTCTTGTCCTGAATTTTGTGTTTGAAAGGAAATAAAAATTTCACTGTCATTCATTCAATAAATATTAAGCTCTATGTACACGGAACTATCAGAATATAAAAGTGTCTCTTTGCTCTCAAGGACTTCAAAGTTTTCAGAGAACTAAGTTTCTTGCAACCTGAAATTCCAAAACATCAATAATCTTCACCACCACCCACCAGAGGTATCCTGGAAAAGGGACTTTGGTATTAAATAGAAATCAACAACATCATTAAGAATGCTACAATGAACATCCGGGTGCATGCATCCTTTTGAATTATGGTTTTCTCTGGATACATGCCTAGGAGTAGGATTGCTGGGTCATATGGTAGCTCAATATTTAGTTTTTTAGGGAACCTCCATACTGTTTCTCCATAGTGGCTGTACCAATTTACATTCCCACCAACAGTGTAGGAGGGTTCTCTTTTCTCCACACCCTCTCCAGCATTTATTGTTTGTAGAATTTTTGATGATAGCCATTCTGACCGGTCTGAGGTGATACCTCATTATAGTTTTGATTTGCACTTCTTTAATAATTAGTGACGTTGAGCATCTTATGTGTTTGTTGGCTATCTGTAAGTCTTCTTTGGAGAAATGTCTATTTAGGTCTTCTGCCCATTTTTGGATTGGGTTTTTCTGATATTGAGCTGCATGAGCTGTTTGTATATTTTGGAGATTAATTCCTTGTCAGTTGCTTCGTTTGCAAATATTTTCTCCCATTCTGAGGGTTGTCTTTTCATTTTGTTTATGGTTTCCTTTACTGTGCAAAAGCTGTTAAGTTTAATTAGGTCCCATTTGTTTATTTTGGTTTTTATTTTCATTACTCTAGGAGGTGGACTGAAAAAGATCTTGCTGTGATTTATGTCAGAGAGTGTTCTGCCTATATTTTCCTCTAAGAGTTTTACAGTATCTATAAGTATATCTTTAAATACATAGTATTTATAGTAACCATAATTCAAAAGGATACACACACCTCGATGTTCACTGCAGCACTATTTACAACAGCCAGGACATAGAAGCAACCTAAATGTCCACTGACAGAGGAACAGACCAAGAAGATGTGGTACATATATGCAATGGAATATTACTCAGCCATAAAAAGGAACGAAATGGTGCCATTTGCAGAGATGTGGATGGACCTAGAGACTGTCATACAGACTGAAGTCAGAAAAACAAGTATCATATAATATCACTGATATGTGGAATCTAGAAAAACAGTACACATGGACCTTTATGCAAAGCAGAAACAAGAGTCACATATGTAGAGAACAAACTTACGGTTACCAAGGAGGGAGGGGGGGAGATGGGATGAATTGGGAGATTGGGATTGACATATACACACTTCTATGTATAAAATAGATAACTAACGAGAACCTAGTGTATAGCACAGGGAAGTCTACTCAATGCTCTGTGGTGACCTAAATGGGAAGGAAATCTAAAAATGAGTGGATATATGTATATGTATGACTGTTTCACTTTGCTGTACAGCAAGAAACTGACAACATTGTAAAGCAACTATCCTCCAATAAAAATTAATTAAAAAAAGAATGTTAGACAATGCTGGTATGTATATTTCTTTTTTTTAACTAAACTTTTTTAAAATTGAAGTATAGTTGATACACAATATAAGTTACAGGTGTTAAATAAAGTGATTCACTTTAAAGGTTTTTAAAGGTTATACTCCATTTACAGTTATTATAAAATATTGGCTATACAATTTATATTGGTTATACAATTTTTAAAGGTTATATTCCATTTATAGTTATTATAAAATATTGGCTATAATCCCTGTGCTGTACAACATAGCCTTATAGCTTATTTTATACATAATAGTTTGTACCTCTTAATTCCCTACCCGTATTATTGCTCCTCCCCCCTTCCCTCTCCCCACTGGTAACCACTAATTAGTTCTCTCTTTCAGTCGGTTTCTTTTTTGTTATATTCACTAGTTTGTTGTAATTTTTAGATTCCACATGTAAGTGGATATTTCTTGATCCCGTCTGGACATATGAAGGCCTTAATATATAACAACGTAATGTTCAGGAATTTTTTATCCAAATTAAAATCCAGGAAATGTTTCAAATTTGCTCATTTAGACTTGAAAGTAATTAATTCTATCAGAATATTAAACAAATGTGGTATCACAAAAAATTAAATGGGCACCACCTCACCACCACCAATCCCATTTTGCATTTCAAAGGAAGGGACTACTGTGCCATTTTCTTCTCTCAAGGACCTCAGCAACCTGGAATGTACAAGCGGAGCCCTGCCTGACAACAGTGGTTTGGATGATATCTCACCTGCCTCCTTCTTACCCACCTAGTCTTGACTAAATTGGGGGGGGGGGGTGAATAAATGCAGTGGAAGGTTAAAAAAAAAAAAAGTGCAGATGTGTTCAACAGCTGACAAAAGAGGTTAAGATTCTATATACACCCACAATACAATTTAGTCAATTTCTATTTAAAAACAAACTAGGACAATGAAGCCAATGTGGGAAAAAGAAAATGCTTAGGTGAAGTACTCCAAAGTGCATTTTTAGCTCATGTGACCTTCTACAGTGCTCCAAATGTGTGTACGTAGATGTGTGGGCATGTGTGTATTTATAGAAAGAAAGTGTTGAGAGCACTATTAAAAAAAAAATACATGAATAAATCATAGAATGTTTGTGCTACATGGAACTTCTGAAAGCTAGTCACAGCTTTGATTTTAAGGTAAGGAAGATAAGTACCAAGATTTGGACCAAGGTAAAACCTGCTAGTGACTGAACCTGGTCACACTATTCGAGGCTTCAACTCCCAGCACAATCTCACCTTCAGTTATTCTAATTCCATGCCTTTATTCTTAAATTTGCACTTCCACTGGAAACATGACTGTCCATTAATACCTGTAATACAGATTTCTAAATTTTAAGGCTCAAGTGAGCTTTGCCCTATTTATCCCAGGAAGACATGAGTCCAACCCAGCAGTTCTCAAAGTGTGCTCCAGGAACCACTGAAGGTCCCTGAGACCTTTTCACAGATCCAGAAGGTCAAAACAATACCTTTTCCTCTCATTCTCTCATAAATGTACAGTAGAGGGCGCAGTGGTTGAGAGTCCACCTTCCGATGCAGGGGACACAGGTTCGTGCCCCAGTCCGGGAAGATCCCACATGCCGCGGAGCAGCTGGGCCATGGCCGCTGAGCCTGCTCATCCGGAGCCTGTGCTCCGCAACAGGAGAGGCCACAACAGTGAGAGGCCCGCATAAAGAAAAAAAAAAAAAAAAAAAGTACACTAGAGCTTTCCAAAGGTTATATGATGTGTGACAGCTGCTTCTGCATTCAGCCTGGTGCAATATATAAGAATACAGCTGACTCCTATTAAGCTAGACATTAAAGAGATGAAAAACTGTAAAATCATGCCACTTACCATTATTTTTGTTTTAGCAAAATATACATATCCATCATTTTTAAAATGTTACTTTTGTTAATGCTATTGGAGTTTTTTGAGCTAAATATCTGTTTTTAACTTTCTCATCTTAATTTCTAATGCAAAAAATATTGATAAACATAACTTACATAAACATAAGGTCTTTCGAGTCCTCAATAATTTAAGTGTAAAAAGGAGTCCTAAGAACAAAAAGTTTGAGAATCGCTAGTCTCACCGGTGCTAAATAAGTTCTCTTCCGTGGTGATTTTCTGTTGTTGTCGTTGTTGGCTGCGATGGGTCTTGATTGTGGCACTCGGGGTATTCGTCAAAGCGCGCAGGCTTCTCTCTAGTTGTAGCGTGCGGGTTTTCTCTCTCTAGCTGTGGCGAGTGGGGTCCAGAGCACGAGGGCTCTGTAGTTTGCGGCATGCAGCCTCTCTAGCTGAGGCTCGCGAGCTCAGTAGTTGTGGCGCGTGAGCTTAGTTGTCCCTTAGAGGCATGTGGGATTTTAGTTCCCAGACCAGGGATCGACCCCGAGTCCTCTGCATTGGAAGGTGGATTCTTTACCACTGGACCACCAGGGAAATCCCATGGTGAATCTTTTAAGCATATACAGGTAAACCTTAGAATGGTGTCCTATTCCTCTCCTTACCTTCAAAGACATGTTTCTCCAGCCCTGGGACTGTGTGAAGTACTTCTTATGCCCAGTACTCACTTTAATCAGTTCAACTTTCTTTGATATAGAATTTCTATAAAACCATGATAGGGGAACCATGAATAAACTCTATATTCTGGTTCTCAGAAAAGACACTTTATAAAGCATAATAAGTTATGTTTCATGTTGCATACTTACTTTGGTTTAGAGAGTACTAACAGTATACAATATGCCAAGTAGTAGTTTTCCATTTGCTAGATTCCACCATAGTCAGGCACCAAATCACATTTCATTTCACTCTTGAAGTCCTGCTCCTTCTTTTCTAGGGCTGCTTTTGCCATACCAACCCACATCCTTTATTTCCGTTTTCCTTGCACCAGGTCATCCTACAAAATTGTCCCCAATCTGGTTTCTCTCAAGTTTTCTTCCTACTATGCTCATATTCCAAAGGCTTTACAACACCCTACACCATACAGAAAGGGAAACGTTCCTTCCTGAGTTTCAAGGCCCTCTAGAAACCTAACCACACTCTAATAGTCAAAGCTATTTCCTCAATATGCTGGGAGTACATCATGTTTAATCCCCCTCTTTTTCTCCAAGGAAAAAAGTCTCCCTCTACCTCTATAAAACCTCCCCAAAGTGCTACTCACATCTACCTAGTTTCTCAAACCTTTCCCAACTATGCAGCAGCCCTCACCAAACCCCCTCTCCCACAATCAACTCATCACATTTCCTGACTACAGGCTGTCAACTAGACTTAACCTAAGGATAGCATCCATATCCTACTGCTCCTGAACTCCCAAAGACCTGGCACAGTGCTAGGCTCTATCGAGGCACCAAACATTAATAAACAGTTGAGATGCAGAGAATACTGAAAATCTGCTAAAATGCTTTGAAAAATACAAGGGGGATTATCTTTTGAAGTAATTAGTAACTGCATGTTAATATTTTTGCAAACTAAAATGTATACATGACGCAAAAAGATAACTGTTGAACACTATAAAATGAAAGAAATCTAATTCTTCCAACGCACACACCAGAAGTTAACAGTTTCATTAACAATTCGAACCTTTTCAAAGCCAATACAAACATGTACAAGCACAGGTGAGGAAAGCAAATACTTTAGTAGATACACAGAGGTAGATCTTTCTGTAATGATCTTTGCAACTTGCTTTTTACAGTTAAATATCAGCACATAAGAGAATTCTTTCTTTATAGATGGCTATACAGTGGTCCCTTGGTATCCTCAGGGTAATGATTCTAGGATCCCCACAGATACCAAAATCCCGAGGATTCCCAAGTCCCAAAGTCAGCCCTCCATATCCGGTTCTGGTTCTGCATCTGCCGACTGTAAACATAGTATACAGTCCACAATTGTTTGAGTCTGTGGACGTGGAAACCCACTCCCTGCAGATACAGAGGAGCTGACTATAACTGAGATGGCCCAAATTAATATAAATGATTCCCTACTGATAAATATCCAAGGTTTTACTATTTCAAACAATGCTTGCAATAAATACCTTATACAAGAGAGCAAAAATATACATTTAAAGATAGAAACTGTTGGTTCATAGTCAATTTATATTTTTAATTATGCTAAGTTGCTGCCAAAAAGCCCTCTAAAAAATCCTATCAACTTACAATCCCACCAAGACTTCGCCTGCATTTTTAAAAATGAAATGGAAATAATGCAGCAGTGCCGAGAGGGAACTGGGAGAAGGAAAGGCATGTCAGGAACCAGCTATGGGTTTAGAGTCACCAACCGCTATCGCTTTTTATAAGACATTAGGCAACACCTTTACCACAAATTCCATGTTTATAAAATGAGGGTTTTCATCAACACTGTGGATAAGGGCCCCTCCAGCTCTGACATTCTCTGATGTCCTTGAATTTGCTATATATAAGAAATGCACATTAAATCTGAAGACAAAATACTTATTCTCTTGGGCTGCCCGGAAATAAACAAACAAGTGCTGGGAAAGTCAAACTGCTGCACTGGGAAAGTAAATGCTCTGATAAAACCCCTGCTAGGAATTTAAAAATGGAAGTGAAATTGAGACTGGAGGAAATGGCCACCTTAGAGGGAAGATAAAAAACCATTTCAAAAATAACAAACAAACAAAAAAAGGATCATTTTAATCATCTGGTGGTTTTCCTAGTTAAGACAAGCCGCATCTCAGTAGAAGAAATGCAGCTAAATGGCTATCACAAGGGAGGACCAAAGCACCCTGATGGCTACTAATTAATAAAAAGTCACAAACATCCCTTTCAAGCTTACCATTTGAAAGAGTGGATGTTAACAGGAGATATGATTTGCTAAGCTAAATAAAAGCCTTTATTAACAAGAAGTGACAAGATCACAACCCTGCTGCTGATAAACTGCCAACATACCCGGGGCCTTCAAATGAAGGGCTGCCCATTTAACATATTGCAGCTTTAAAATGAGTTGCTTTAGAACAAACAGTTCTATGTCACGGCAGGCCTGCAACATACCAGATGGAGCTGCCGCTATACCCTGGAGAGAGAGAGAGAGAGAGAGAGAGAGAGAGAGAGAGAGAGAGAGAGAGAGAGAGGGAGAGAGAGAGAGAGAGAGAGAGAGAGAGAGAGAGAGAGAGAGAGAGAGTGTGTGTGTGTGTGTGTGTGTGTGTGTGTGTGTGCGTGTGTGTGTGTGTGTGTGTGTGTACAGGGGCCACACATATACCTCAGGAATACCCAGCCCAATAACCCTTCTTAAGATTAGCCATCCTTGATCAGAGCATCCACCTTGGACCTCAACTTCTCTATCTGCTTCCAAAAAGACTCAGTGTTGAGCAGAAAGCAGCCATTCTCCCAACAGCCAAAGGAGGTTTCACACTGCTGTTAGACCAGCCTGGCAGTCATCCCTGGAGCCTGCCTCCTTAATCCTGGCAAACACGGCCACTTCAATCCAGTCTTAAAGCAGGGATTTTTTTTTTTTAATATAGCATGCTTTGAAGCTGTATAAAACAGGTCATAAATACATGTAAAAGGCATAATCTCAGTCTTGTCAAAGTGGTTACAGAAGCATCACCCCAGATCTTTTCCTGTGTGGTCCACTGTTAAATTCACCAACTAGGAGACTGCAAATAGATATGGTAAAGTCTTAATTATTCACAGGAATGGATGAAGACAAACAGCACTGTTAACTTAATATTCTAAGATGACTTTTTGTATTATCTACTATCCAGCACTTAAATAGTATTGTATAGTAATAATTAATGTCCATAAAAAACCTCAAAGTGCTCAGTTTAAATGTTAAGAATTCTGATTAACTACAATTGGTCAAATATGTATGTTACACATGGCAACTTCTCACTAACCTGAGTACGAAGGCTGAGTATGCCTTAAAGAAAAAAAAAAAAAACTTACATGTAGTATTTACTTTTGGCATGTGTAATTTTATAATTTTAAACTTTATTTTAAAAATATAGGGATCTACTATATCAAGGAACAAAGCTGTAAACAGGATCACTGACATCAAGGAGCTTCCAATGCATTTGAAAACAACGTTTAATAAGTGTCCAAAAAATGCAAACAGAGTCTACCTCTCTGAGGAAAACAATGAGTTAAGAATATACTCTAGTAAATGTAATGATCTAATAAGTAGGTGGGATATCATTTTAAAATACCATGTCATAAATTCACAGTACTGTTTATAGTTCTGATGATGTTTGTGGGTTGAGGAAACAAGCCACATGGAGAATTCGCTTCCTCATTTTCTCTAACCTCTTTTTCTTCTTGTCTTTTTCTGATTACTTAGAGCAATTTCCCAGACTCTGCTACCAATCTCTTACAAACACACATAGCCCTTTAGAATTAAGGGACTGCCCAAAAGCCATTCAGGTCATTTTAAGAAAGAAGTATTTTTCAATAAATGTCTTCCAAGGTTTCTACAAAGAAAACTGCCTAAGCCTCTCCCATCCCAACGAATGTTTCAAAGACAATTCCAAAATAATATGGTATTTGATTTTAGCTCAAATTTAAATGAATACTGGGAGGAACACAGTATTGTGAAGAAATGGGGTGGGTTGCCTCGATCTGGCAGAGGGATTCTATAAAAGGTTATTCATAAATTAACCAAACAATTCAATGACAAACTATAATTTGGGGCGAGTAGGTAAAGTCCTTTAGACCAAATCAAAAAGCCTAACAGACATTTCTCTTTATAGTTTTTACAACCGCAATTTATACACTAGAAAAGTACTATCAAAAAAATGTTGATAAATTATACTTCAAAATTGAGTAGAGCAGCGCATTTTCAAAGCCACGAGTGAAAGATGTAGACTATGCAGATAACACTGCTGGACTTGGCAGTGGTTGTATAGTTTTTAGTGTGCAAGCTGCTAAATTACTGGTATACTTGAGAACATTACAGTTTGTTTCTTGGCTGTTTAAAAAAAAAAAAAAAAGCCAGACCTTTGGTGGGATATAAACTAGATGGCAGGGATCAGATCCAGGATTCAAAGTTCACCATGAATTTATCAGGGAAAAAGAGAGTTCAACTTCAGGACCCCTTTCTATTCTAATATTCTATTGCCTATAAAATTAAAAAACAAAACGTCTGCCTTTGATGGAGTAAGGCAGGGAGAGGGTAGATGGGAGCAAAGATGAAGTTAACAAATGAACTTCTCTGACCACCCCACACTAAGTTAGGAGCCCCAAAGACTCTTGCCCTTCGTAACACAAATCACCATTATAAATAATAACTTCTAGAGCTTTAACATGTGTCTCCCCCAATACTCTGAGTTTCATGTCCGCAAAGACTAGATCACACTCACCCCTATGTCTCAGTATCTAAGACAGTGTGTGGTACACAGTATGAACAAAATGTTTACTAAGTAAATGAAACTAAGGAAACTGAGATGTTTTCATGTATAAGCTGGAAAAATAATTGTTTTTAAACTACTGCAGAGTAAAAGAGGTTGATAAACAATCCAAAAAAAGTGAATGGATAAGAAATCAAGAAGACAACAAAATATCATTAAGGTCAGGAGGCCAGGCACAACACAAGCATAAAAATTTAAATCCTATAAAGCTGTAGGTCTAGAGGAAAGTTTAAAGTTTTAAGAAGCCACTTTCTAGCAAAAAGGAATAGGGAACATTTTCAAACAGTCATTTAATAAACTGTCAGCAAATCTGCTTCATTTCTTTAAACAATAACAAACAGGAAATAATCATAGGGAATGGGGAAGAGAAAGAGGTTCCAGCCACAATGAAAAATTCCTTACAGGTAAAGTTCCATAAAACTCCTTAGGGAAGCTCAATATAAAATACCCAAGACCTGACAACAAGTCCCCTGATCTCTTTATGTTTCTGAATTTCTTAGAGAACTGGGGAACTACAGAAACCTTTCACTCAAAATCTTTTGATAGTGGAGGCCAACTTTAAAAAAAAAAGAAACTTACAGAAATTAAAAGGAACTGCAGGCTATTTATTAAAGTCAAAGGTTAGGATTGCAGTGTCCTATACGATGAAATGATATAAAAAGCTATTCAGCTTTGAATTCTCAATACCTATCTTAACTTCTGCTTCATCTTGTGATGTCCTAAATCTGGCTAAACAGCATGGAGCACCCTTGGCAGGATTCCACCTGACTGCTATGCTATACTCCTTCGCTATGTGCATAGCCTGTTGGGCCAATTTTACACCAGAGACACTTGCTTGAAATATGTAGAGATGTTTTATTTTTTTTTTTAGGTTTACAACAGCTTCACAGAGCACAAGGATAATATTTATAGGCTTGAAAGAGTAAAATATACACAAAGATAAGAAACCAAGGGACACATTAACAAGAAGCGTCTCTATTCTACAATATCATGGATTGAAAGATGCACCACTAGCTTCCCAGCTGTAAGAAAAATAAACATCACTACATTAAGTGGACATATTTATGAGATTCAAAAACTATGTAAAAATTGCACATCTAAGACTTGAGGAAATATGGCATTAGTTAAACCAACATTTTTTGCTAAAATTTCCTTGTAGTGATTAAAATTTTAATAAGATCACCTATCATTCATGGTTTACCTACAGATGCAAATAAAACTTTCTCAATTGACAGTAAGTTTCAAGAACTGTATTATCTCAATTCCAGACTCTGAATTCAATTGAATTAAAAAAATAACTTCCTGAATTTCTACTACAAACAAGTAACACACTAGGTGCAAGAGATAAAATAATGAACAAGACAGATGTCCCCTTTCTAGGGAAGAACAGAAAGATTATCTTGAATCTGTATTCTTCACCATCCACCCTCCCTCCAACAGATTTTTCTGACAGTTAAGTTGGAGAAACAAGATAAATCAATAACCATCTTTACTGGGTAGATATTTTGTTGATTCAAGTTTGGACATCATACATCCTATGGAGCACCTGACCTGCAACTTTTTCTCAGAACAAAGATAAGTGCATTTCTAAAAGCCCACCAGATTTGGAACATATTAGTCCCAGAAACGTAACAACTTTAAGGAATAGCCCTTACAGATTCTCTACTACAACGAGCTAGGGTTATCAGAATGTCACCTTCGCCAGGAATAGAGCTCACAGTATCACAATCTTTTTTTCTTGATTTTAACAGAATCCTAAAATAAGTGTGAAGACAGTGCCTTCATTTCCTCACTTATAGATCTATACTTTATATAGTTCCAAAAAGTAATCCTGCAAGTGGAGACTGCCAGCTGGCAACAAGACACCAGCCTGTGATGGAATTCTTCCAGAAGTCATCTGGTCATAGACCTTAAAAAATGCAAGGTCAGGGGCTTCCCTGGTGGCGCAGTGGTTGAGAGTCCGCCTGCCGATGCAGGGGACACGGGTTCGTGCCCCGGTCCGGGAAGATCCCACATGCCGCGGAGCGGCTAGGTCCGTGAGCCATGGCCGCTGAGCCTGCACGTCCAGAGCCTGTGCGCCACAACGGGAGAGGCCACAGCAGTGAGAGGCCCACGTACCGCAAAAAAAAAAAAAAAAAAAAAAAAAAATGCAAGGTCAGAATCCTGGCCCTGGGGAAATAGCTATGGGCATTCTGCTGCGAGTGCTACAGGTTACAACAGCCCCACCACTGAGGGGCCAAACAATAAGGCCTGGAGATGACACAGTCGTCGAGCTGCCTCTCGGATCTGTCTCTGTGTCCTCAGCCACCTGAAACTACAACCAACAGAACTACCAGAGGTAGAAAGAACATCATTCTGGAGACCAGGGTAACAGGGAGTGAACTAGGAGTCACAGACCTAAGTCCTTCACACCCACCCAGCAGGATGATTTTAACACACCACCTGACCTCTGAGCCTCATTTCCCTCATCTGTAAACTCATTATCCCAGGGAACTGTGGTGAAGTCCTGGAAGAACAGAAAACACAATGCTCGTGTCTCCTGGTTCCATCATTGTGGGCAGTACACCACCTTCAATTACTGATTCCACCTGTTCCTCTGTCCTAACAGCCAGGGCTTTCAGCAACTAAAAACAGGCAGCTCCTTACTGTCCTATCAAATACAAAATTTCTTACTCTAATTGCATTCTCACGAGGCAATAATTTAGAAGTTACTTTTAGAAGTTGTACAAAAGGGGAAAAACCAACCCCTTCACTTTTCTTCTCTGGATCACAAACTATGTTGTTCACCAAGAAATCAAACTTTGCCCCCTACTGTCCACAAACAATACAGGTAGATTAGCCAAATCCTTTTTAAAAAGTCCAAGAATCAAGAGCCAGTTCCACCTGAGGGAATGAGCCTCTCCAGCAAAACAAGGAGATGAAGCAGCATACAGGCTGTCCAATCACCTTTCCGAAGTAAGAAATGTAAATGCCATTAATGGAGAAAAGCAACAGGCAGACCTAAGAACATCAAGAACTGGCATGAGAAAGCTACAATCAGCAGCCTTAAGAACCCTTGCTCCTGGCAGACGTGGTCTTCGGCATGAGCAAGAATCAAGGAGAAGGTATAGATCAGTGTTTTTAAAAGCATCCCAGATCCTAACCTGTCACTGGCTTACTACTACTGGAACTATACTAACAGGGAAGGAGTCCAAGAAACTTTATCATCCTTATGACTTTTTCCTAAATGTTTTGAAAAATAAATGTTATACACAGAAGAAGCTCCTGGCACATCATGCTATCAAGAGAGTAAAACCATGGGGGAAACACTGGAGGCTTCAAGTGGTTACACACACATGCCTGGGATCCGATCTTCTTTGGACAAGAGCAGAATTAAGACAGTCGCAGTGGTGTCTCTCTCCAGCCACAACTTAAACTTGGCAGGTTCTGCATTGCATAAACATTCTTTACCTGTGACTGGACTCCTGGCAAACTAGGAAGTAATTATTCATACAACAAAAGAGAGACCCAAAAGGAATGACAATGACATGGGAGGGAGGGAGGAGGGAAGACACAAAAACTAAGCAAATATACACACAAAACAACTGAGACCAAGAAAACCACACTCCTGTCCCCAAAACAATATGCAGAATCCTGGCCATATCCTTAATGCCCAGACTATAGAGATATGTCCCTTTTCTCAAGTCCTCAAACTACTATTAAAGTTAGAGGGGGAGGCTTGTGATATCGTTTTCTGCCGCATCTCCTTAAGCAGGCAGACCAAGGAATGAGTACAAGGATGCTTTATAAATTTCTCTAAAGCTCTCTCAGTACCTAGCACTCAGTAATAATGTGTGATGAAACCATAAGTACTACACAAACTCCCTGGCTTCTGAACATGGTCCCAATACAAAAAACGTGAAGACATTTCTTAAGATCCTTTAAAAAAAACTAGAAGAAAAAACTTTAGATGAATTTGGAAAAGGTCTAGTCTCCAAGGTAACTACCAGCCCACCAAAACCAAAGCCTTTCTAATAGCACAGTAGAAGCTCCATGACAATAATTCTCAACCTTTAGGAAGATAAAACACGATTCTTTTTTTAAAAAACAAATTCTCAATGCCCCACCCCACCCAACAATGAAGACACCCTGGAAGCCCCTCAACAAGACACTCCAGGGCATGTCAAAATAAGCAATATATTCTTCTAAAAGAATCATATAATCATGGAAGATGCTTGGTACCAAGAGTTTTTTTGAAGTGCCTCTTAAAAATTAGTTCAGAATAGACCTACAGTATTTTTTAAACTATACACACAGTTAATTCAAAATTAGTTTTTTTCAAATTAAGCACACACTTTCACTCACTCCCAAATATTAAAAAAATGTGGCTGGGCTAGAAACTGCACCAATTTTTAAAACTGCCAGCATTAAGCTCCTATTATTCTGAAAGGTTTTGCTAAGATGTTCAATACAGGGACACATTCTAATTCCTTGTTATGACTGGCCCAGCTCAAGTGGCTGCCGGGAGAGCAGGGCTTTATAGGCATTGTTCCATCCTCAGAAGCTACATTAATGCTGGGTTGATAAAACAGGTCTTCATATCTGTGTGCTGGGCTGAACAAAAAGTTAACTGGAAATGTAAGTGCTTAAAGTCACCAAAAGGAAAGCTCTACACTGACATTTTCTACCTACTTACCATTCATCTGTATT
This sequence comes from Orcinus orca, assembly GCF_937001465.1. Lineage (NCBI taxonomy): Eukaryota > Metazoa > Chordata > Mammalia > Artiodactyla > Delphinidae > Orcinus > Orcinus orca. The sequence goes on along the minus strand of NC_064564.1, from coordinate 48,642,196 downwards.
CATCTCACTAGACATTAACACACACCAAAGTTGCTCTCTGCTATTCAAATTGTGCTATTATGCTCAGGAGTAGATTAATAATATCCACCTTCCTTACTGTAAAATAAAATTACAACACTGGTCCAAACACGACATGTGGGGCCTCTTTCTACTTCTGCTGGCGTATCAGCTTGCTCTACTGCACACGTGGGAGAAAGCTTTGCTGGGTTGCCCTGCTGTTTCTGGAGAGGGGGTTTAGAAAAGGCTGAAAACTGAAAAAAAAAAAAATAAGGGGGAAAAGGAGAGAAGAACAACACACACATAAACCTCACACCTGGTAACCTCTCATATCAGCTCTTTTTTACAGCATTCTGAGGGGAGAATGTCTTTTCTAAGCTGACACCATCAGCAATGAGGTTAGCAGGTGGGCCATGGGGCTCTTTGAAACAGCTCATAACATCCTATTAGTTTTCAAAGCACCAAGCAACTTCTGCTGACCTCAAAGCATCTGAACAAATATAAGCAGGCAACAGGCAGGAAGAAATCTCTGCTCCCAATGAGGGCAAGTTTAAAATCCCAGGGAGAGGGGAAAAAAGGTAAGATACCCTGATGCAAGCACATCTTGTAAAGGAACGAGAAGCTGTCTTGCAGCCAGGCATTAAGGAAGAGGAGGTCCAAGATGAGACTTCTCTATGTAAAATAAAGAAGACTTCAAGATGTAAATTTATAAGGAACAATCTAACATAATTCAAACGTTATTTGCAAACACAAAGAAAATCAAAAGAAGTGAAGTCTTCAGAACTACTGCCTTTGTCTAGATATTTTAATAAACTTTTTAATTCCCATGGCTTTAGGAACTGCAGCATTAGAATCACAAACTCAAATACCCACAAAGGCCAAGCAACAATGTATTCTGAAGTGAAATGAACCATGCTCCATGTAAACAGTGCAGTGAATATGGGCTCAGCGTTGCTCCACCTTCACACGTTTTCCAGAGACACAAAATATGGCTCTAGATCCTTACATGATATTGGCCAATGCCTAAATCAACAACTCACTACTTTTTTTAAAACACAGTTTAGGCCAAATGAAACAGCCCCAGAATATGCAGCCCATGGGCCACCATTTGGGACCCGTGGCAGAATCCACTTGTCAGTTGATAACCCATTTCTCCCTTTCGTCCTCTAATAGCGGCAACTGTCTTGATGACAGAAAATAATCTTCAGTGAACAAAATGTAACAAAATGCTTAAGAGCCAATGCAAAAGTGGAAGCTGAATAAGAAAAGAAAGGGACAAGTGCGTAGGTTATGCCTGACCCAGAACTGCCAGGCTAGAAGCAGAACTGGCACAGGGCTCCGAAGCATAGACAGGTGACTAAGGGACAGAGGGCTAGCAAGAGGCATCACAGAGAGGAGAGGAAGGCTGTGGGTGGTTCAAGTTCTTTGCAGGGACAACGGCCAGGAAGGGATGAAAACCTAAAGCACTGATGACCTGGTATTTGGGAAAAGTCCATGAGTCATTCACAGCCATAGGCCAAAAAGGACCCCAAGGGTTTAAACAAAATAAGCCAGCAACCAGTTAAGTAGCACCTAGGGGAGAGAAAGTGGTGTTGAGCAAACTCATACAGAAATAGGCCTTACCAGGGAAGAGGTCATAAAAACTTACTCACTCTATAATAAACTTTGTATATTTAAAATGTTCTAGATAGTCCTGCAATAAAGATGGATGATCCTCGTGTCACCAAAGGTACCCCCAGTAGAGCAGCAGCAACAGTGAAATAGAAAAAGCTCACTTTTGAAAAGCAGCTCAGAGGAAATTCAAGATCAAGTACAAACAGTTCCAGGAGTATTTTCCCTACCTTACCCAATTCGGTGAATTTATTTTCAAACACACTGTGACTTATTTGCTTTGAGACATACCTCTTATACTTCTGATATGCACAAATGATGCCTAAAGAATAAAAAAGTGTTAAACATCCTTTAAAAACTGAACAAGTGAGCAATTTCCAATAACTTACTTGATAGGGCATCCATCAATGACTTTTCACTTGGGGTGGTAAAAAGATATTGAAACCAACAGGGGAAAAATGTTATTTCAGTGTAAATTTCATTTTTTTCATGTATAGGAATAGATCCTTGATAAGAGATCAAACAAAATTCAAATCAAGAAGATATGGGCTGATTATTTTAATGTAAATGCTTCAATTTTAAAATTTGACTTCTCATTGAAAAAAGATGGAAAATTTAAATTAAGATATTTATATTCCTGGAATGTTAGCTGGCTAACTTCTCATAATTTCACATGTAATCTCTTAGCTTTATTTATATTTTCAAGAAAAAAAATGCATTTTAAACTTCCCTTCCAAATTCCATTGATATATTTATATCTATTTCCATATTGAAATGTTCAAAGTCACAATTCTCCCAAAACCTCCCTACAGTCTGGGAATTTTCTTTCTGTGTGGCAGAAATACACATTGTATGATGGTATGTTATAAAGATGGTATGTTATAAAAACAATGGTTCATAATAACACATTGAAGGCCAAATATATAAAACTCATCTATGGGGACCACCTATTACCACTTTTCCAATTCAGGAAACATTGTCATTCCGCTGCCAGAAATCTCATACTTCAATATGCTCATCTTCACCCCATCAATGAGGTGTGAGGTTTCACACTCAAAGAAAGGTTAAAAAACCAAGGACATAGGTAATTGAGCCAAAACCAGATGACGGAAACTTCAGAATACCAGCCTAGTATTTTCCACCTGGATCTGCTAAATTAAGAATTTCAACCAAAGTGACAAAATCTATTCAGGCAAGACAACTCAGTAGTTAAACTGGCAGCACTGTGTTCACAAGAAGACCTTACATGTATAATATTTGTTTACAAAATCAGAATGGATTTTAAAACAACCTATGAGGAGACAAGGAAGCTTAGAGACTGCCTTGGATGAAAGCTAAAGGCCCACACCACTCACATGACGGCACACAAGAACCAATCTGAATTTCTGCCTGCTCTCACCAATGTAAGACAACTCCAATTTTCAAAGTCCTGTTTCCTAAATAGAACCTTATTTTAATAGTCTTTACTCCAGAGGGCAAGATGGTAGAAACTGTATGGAAATTTCTGGATATGTGACTTTCTCCTGGGAAAGAGGGCCCGCAGCTTTCTTCAGATGCTCAAAGAGACTCAAAACTCCTCAATCTTAACAAGAAATTTCAATTTTACAGTGGCTCCATAATAAGGAAATACAGGAAAGCTGAGAACTCTGAAATAACTATTGCCCATATTCTCATAAGGAGATAAAATTAGTGAAAATACTGAGCTTGAAGTGAATCTGACCACTGCTAACTAAATGCAAAACAAAATAAAATGAAAATCCATCCTGAAAGAACAGTTAATGGGTCTGATATTTGTGAAAATAGGGATTTTTGTGATATTCCATTAATATAGTCTTTAAAGCTGCTGAAATAATCTCCAGTAATGAATAGCCCACAACAACAAAAATTCTGGAGGAAAAGAAAAGCTAATCATATAGAATATAAATTTCCTTTTTATGAGACAGACTCCTTTTTTAAGTCAAGGAAAAAGGCCGGTATAAATCTATCACTATTAGATTAGACAAGGGAAAAATATACAGAAAACTCAACCTAGTAGTTCAAAACTTATCTGATGCTAAAACAAAACCTTCATGTTTTAAAAAAAAATCTAACATTTTACTGTAACTGTCTCATGATACATAAGTCTATTGAGAAAAATCATCCAGTTTTTTCAAATAAACAATTTCTAAAAGTGGGAAAGAGGGTCTTGCCTGTCAAACCTTCTTTGCTATTCATTTTAAGTCAGAAACTGACATAATAGAAATCAGTAATATAGACAAGTACTAGGAAAGTGCAAGTTTTTAAAAAAAAAAAAAAACATAAAACACAATTACTTGCAATTAATAAGGCAACCTCCAAATTGGTTTGGCTTTAACCCCACGCCACCTATTCCTATGACCTTCTCAGTTATTTTACTCCTTATTCCACTCCTTGCCAAAGCACCTATCCTCCTCCTCATAAACCCTGCTTACAAGGAAAACCCTTATCTGTCATCACACAAAACTACCAAGCAACATTCGAAAGGGAAACATACGGCTAAGAATATTAATGAAATTGATGCATTCAACACCAAACCCATAGCTCTGAGAAAATAACACCTTTACCAAAAACAGATATTTTTATGTAGACTAATCTTGGGAAACATAGCATTGGTAATAGCGGGGATGATGGCTATGAAAATGCACCTAACCCACTGTTACAGAGGAGTAGCCTTTTGTTTTGTTTTATACGATGGACTACAAGGCTATTGATATAGCAAGTCGTCTCCCCGTTAAAAAAAAAAGTTCTCCTTTGACCTTACTAAAATTAAAGTCATGATATACATCATGAATGCTAAAAGCCAAATCTGTTCATTTCCTGTTAGTTAAAATTTTCCTAAATACACCATAAAACCTCTGTAGACTTTTACTAGACACTAATTCCTAGTTTTAATTCAGATTTCAAGTTACCAAATCTACTTAAACCGTAAAAAAAAAGTGTATATTTTAACACACAAAAGGCTTAAGACAAATTATTGCCTTTCAAGCTTAAGCACCTTCTGTTTCCACTTAGCACTTGAAATCGACAAGGGCTGCAAACCAACCAGTATCTAGAATCAAATAAATAGATGATAAATGTTCTTCCCAAATTAGAAACAAAACAATGGATTTGGCATTAGAGTACACAACACGTGGGTTCTGTGAGTAACAAGAACCAGTGAAGACTGCCACATCAGTAAAATGAAATTGGCCAAAGCAAGTAAACATTCTATGCATCTAATGTCCTCCAGAGTTAATTCAAGAGTTGGGTGTGGCATCACTAGTGCACAGAGCCTTGGATTTCCAACAGTTCTATAATATAGTATTAGCATAAAGCAGCAATGCTGCCAGCTAAATATTAACAATCAAGAAAGCCTCTAACCAGGCAGGATAAGCTACATAATCGGTAGGTCACAGTACAAAATCAAAGTACTGGCTCCCTTGTTCTAAAATCAAGAATTTCAATGGGGAGGCATTATGGTCATGTGCCCATTCAGTGGCCCTGCCTCCAACCAAATACCCATGCTTTAAAAAAAGAAAGAAAAAACACAACATCATCAACACTTTAATGTGGTAGCTTACTATGATTATTGGCCCATTCAGTTGATTTTCCAAAGAATCAGAAACAGCTGGGGAGGACTGCTATGGGCAGGTTTCCCACAGGGTGGCACACCACCCAGGCCCCATACCATCTCACCTATAGAGCCCCTCCCAATGCCATCAAAAAAATTAACCTGACCAGGCTAAATAGCGTGGATCTCCAACCTCCCTTACTTCCAAATAAACATTATCTGTGACAAAGGTGGCAACAAGAATGTAATAATGTGGTAGATTTTAAAAGATTTCAAACGAGAAGCAAAAGAACTGACCCTACCATGCAGACCAAGCCATCAAAAAGGTGAAGGTAAAGTCAGTCTTGATAAGATGCTATTTAGGAGTACCCAGCTCTTTGGGGACAAAGAACACGAAGAGTAATTTGCCACTGTGGTGCTCTTGTGCCATGCTGATGCCTGAAAAGCATCATAAATTAAAAAATATATTTTTTCTTCCAATCAAATTAAGAGGAAAAGTTTGATCCCAGCCTAGAAGCTGGGGTATTCTGGATGGCTCTGTTGTGTCCTTAAAGAGAACTTGGGACTTCCTTCTAGAAGAGAAGAAGAGAAAGAGACGTTTGAGAGGGCAAAGCAGTATTTTTTTTTAATTAAAATAACATCAACAGGAAAAGCACAGAAGGCTAGAATGGCTGAAAGTGGCAACAAGGATTCAGCCAGGAACACCTGTCCGTATACAAAGAACCAAAAGCTGGATTAAGAAATGAGGAAGTAGAAATGCCACTTAGAGCATTGTTCTTCAGTAACCAGCTGGGAGCTGAGTCTTAACTAAAAGCGCTGAACCAGACAGAGAAGGACCTCGCTTCTCTGGTGAAGAAGCATTAACCAGAACCAACCAACCAAAAAACCAAAACCAAAAAAGGAACTCTAACAACCAATACATTCTGAGCCTAGAAAAGGAAAATAAGGTTCAGTAGGAAATAACAGACAGGCCTGGCGGACACTGACCAGTTTTGGGTACCTGTTCTATTCTAGTAGCATATCCTAAAACTGAAATTCTCTTGAACCACGGGGAAAGAGTGCGTGGCAGCTTAAACAGCTGACCTGACATGATTTCTAACAGCAAACAAGACACAGTGAAGGAAACACCTAAAGACAGGGAGAAAGGGTGTGGGGGGGGGGGGCCTTAAAGGCCTAAGGCTGGGTCTTTGAAGAGAAAACAAAAAACCTTACTCCCCCGAAAGGTGGCAGCACAAAGTTACCCGAAAGGGCATTAAGGGGCCAGTTTTGAGCACACAAACACAAGAACATTCTCTCAAGAAGGAAAAGAAAGTAGAGGAAGCATAGAAAATTGGATGGAACGTGTTTCTTCAAAATCTAATTTTCCCCACCGCACCCCAGCCATGATCTTTCAGAACTGTTTTCCTCTTCCCCCCTCTATTCTCTCCCCCATTTCCAAGAGAACTTTAAGTATGTACCCCACACACACCTGAACAGTGTTAAACCAACATTCCTACAAACGTATTATGAAGAACAGCTCAAAACCAAAGGCAGTAACTTTGCAGTTCCTCCATCAAGAGTCACCCATTTCTAGAACCAAAGGTCTAGATGAGAAAGTAGATCCAGGAAAGCTTTTCCACCCGCTCACCAAAATGGAGACTCCAGGTCAGCTTCCGCAAGAAAAAGCGGCCTTAGCACAAATGAAAAATTCAGACGACTCTGGGGGAAACGATTCTTGACAATGTTGTCTTCAAGGGCAACTGAACAGTATTTCAAACAAACCGATTTTACTTAAAAGGATGGGAAAATTACATCCCAACTGCTATTAGAGTTTTTAAATGGACTTAATTGCCATAAGTTTGGGGCTGAGCTACATTTTTATGAAGACAATTATTACGGGTAGGTCCACAAAAATATTAAGTTTTGAAAAGCTCTTTGTCCTTGCCGGACATATTTCGTGTGGCATTAAGCACCATCCTTTGGGGAAGGAATAAAGGAGACAGGATAGCCGGTAACAAACCCTCCTTTCCTCACATTTTCAGAAAACATAGACGATAGGAGATGAACATTTTATCGTAAAGATGATCTTTGAAAATGCACACTATTTTAAATGACCATCTGGACAGCTACGGCTCCGTGCCTGTGGCTCACATCTAGAGGCAATGTCCTGCGCTCCAGCCCTCTAGGATAACAAGTCAGCTTTTAAGGAAACGCCGTGGGAAGACTGTGTGCTGGTCACTGTCACGACCACTGGAGGAGCACCTGCTGGTTAACAGAGGCTGGTCCACCCGAGACTCCACGAGTCTCACCAGGGCGCGCACACACGTCCGTGCACCGGGGCGCCGCTGGCCAGCCCTCCTGGCCGAGCTGGAGGCAGCCGCCGCAACCGCCGCGAGCAAGCGAAAGCCCAGAGCCTGCCTCGCCCGGCGGCCCGACCCGCCCCGTGGTTCCCGCCCAGCGCACGGCTCGCGCGCAAACCCGGGATGCGACCTCGAGCTGCGACCTCGCGCGGCTGCGCCCGATCTCACCTAACACGGCGCAAGGGGAAGAGCGGCCCGAGGATCCTCCCTGCTCTGTCCTGGGCGCCCACGGTCCCAACCCACCTCCGCACACTGCGTGGCCGCAGCAAGTCTCGAGACGCCCCGGGAGCGCAAAGGACCACGCGCGAGGAGGCGCCGTACCAAGTGGGCACGCCACCAGACACCACCCGGCTGGAGAACCCAGTGCACGCAGCCTCCCACAAGGCGGAGGTGCCAGTCCACCACAGGAATCCTGCCCTTTTTCTAGAAAAGCCCCCTCCCCCACTTTCCCTCCAATACACTCACCTGCGTCTCGGCGCAGTTCTTCTCGCGCCACCCGCGGCCGTAACCCGACACGTCCACGCCTGTGCACGCTGCCTGGCGCAACTGGCCCCGCTCGGCTCCCGCCGCCCCCAACCAGCTTGTGCCCACAAGAGGGGCGGTGCCACCTCCCGAGGCGACCAATTCCCTCGACTCCCGCCGCCAGGGGTCGAGCTCTAGGAACTTCCCGGGCACAACCTCCGCCGCCTCCACCAACGTTCCCGCCCTGAGCCCGGACGAGGGCTCCCGCCGAGCCGAGGCCGGACTCCGCAACACAGCGCCGCGGCGGCGCGCACCGCCCTCAGCCTCGGCGTCCGAAACAGACTCGCGGCCCGGCGAGGCGTGCCCGCCCCCGCCCCACCCCACCCCACCCCCGCACTTGCCTGCTGTGACTCAGAGCTGCAGCTACTACGGCTCGCGCTGCCGACCGTCACACAGCCGCGGAGGATTCGCTCCGGGCGGGCTCCGCGGAGAGGCGGTAGTGGCGGCGGCAGCGGCGTCCCCAGGTCTGACGGTGGCGGGAAGGCGGCCTGGAACCCAGCGGAACCCCCGCCCCACCCGCGCCGCGCCAGCAACCGGCCTCCTCACACGGCCCGCAGCTGCCTCAGTGACGCCCGGGCGCCGCGGTCCCGCCGTTTGTAGCGGGGCGGGGAGGAGGGGCTTGCTTGGAAGAGCGCCAGGAGGCGGGGCCGGCGGCGAGTTCGCGGCGCCGCGGCTACTGCTGCCGGCGCGTGCCCTGCCCGGCAGCCCCGAGGGTCGGTGCCTGGGAGCACACGCCCGACTGCGGACTCTGGCTCCTTCCCTCCCAGCTTCCGATTCCAGGCAGGCTCCTGGACCAGGTTCCCCTGGCAGCGCGGAGAGCGTCGCGCGCCCAGAGGCGTCAGATACCAGGTGCAAGTTTGCAAACCCCGAGGCTCCGGACTCTAACGGGCAGCCAGAGCGATTCGCGCGGGGGTACTTTGATATATGTGTATCAAATATATATACATACATATATTAACATATTGCAAGCAAAGCTCAAGGGCTTTTTCCCTACTTCACAGCTGAAGGGTCCGGTCCCTCCGCGAAAAACTAAAGGTTTGCCCCCGCTGCCCTTCTCTGCCTGTCTAGATGGAATCTGATGTTCAAATAAGCCCCGAGTACCTGTGTGGGGTGCTATACTCTGCTTCAAACACAAAGTAGGAAATCCTGCACTCGACTATATAAGCGCCTGTCGCTCGCCGCATCCTTCCAACGCCCCCCACCGAAGCCCTGAAACGGCCAACTCTTCACCGAGGGGGCGTCCCATCGCTGCCTTTCCTTGGCCCGCCCCCACGCCCAGTTCAATCGCTTTCCCCAGGAAAAACCTGTGCCAGTCCTCAGACCCAGACCCAAGACTGGGAGTCAAAACCGACCCCAAACCACGCGGCGGAAGCACGTTTTTACACCTGCTCATCCGCTTAATTACGAGAGCACCTGTCATATTGGGGCTTTTTTGTGTGTTTGTTTTCTTTCAATGCAAAGGCTTCCGTTTTAACCCTTCCCCCTAAAAAACTACATTTAAAAATATCACCTGTCAAACCTACCTGTAATCGCACGAGGTAAGAGAAAGAACTGAGCAGTGGGCGGCTGAGTCGCCGCAAGAACGTGACCGAGGTTACAGCTTCAAGGGCATGATGCGGGTTTGATGCAGCAAGGTCCGCTAAGGGCGGCCAGCGCTCCCCGCCCCCCACGCGACGGGCGGGGCTGGGGGAGAAGCGGGGAAGGACTCCTCTAACCCAGGGCGGGAGGTAGAGGAGACAAAATTGCCCTCCTGGGCGAAGTCAAATCAGACAGTAAAGTAGGGGGCTCAGCCATGATCGAAATGGAGACAGTCCATCCCTCAATTTGGGGGACCCAGACTGGGGACACCAGAAATAGCTAATTGATTCTATATCAGCATTTCTATTGTCACCCCAATTACGATTTGCAATTAAATGACCTTAATTGACTTTGTACGGGTTCCTGGGGAAACGGCTCAAAGCGCCTGCGCCTCTTTGACCTCCCTCTAAACAGTTAATTATAATATTCCCATCCCAGGCAGGGGGGATTGCTAAGAATGCCTGTTTCCAAACGTTAGGCAAAAATGGGCCTACCAAATTTGCCAATCCAAGCCTAAAACTCTTAGAATGCCTTATGATGCCCTACTTCCCGAAACTGACTTCTTGAAGTCATGGGAGACCTCTCTCTCAACAGAGTTCCCCAAGTCTTCCAAACCACTTCTAGTTGGCAAACACTGCGTTTTCGTGGAGAACTCCAGAACAGGTTAAGCTTTATAAAGTGGGGCTGCCAAGCACTTGGATAAAAGAGGGAAGGGGAACCCAGGAGTACCTGGTGTAAGACAGACTCAGCAAAAACTAAGAGAAATAGTTATTCTCTTAATCCCCCAAAAGGTGATTTTTAAACCCTCAACATTTTCTCTCCGTCTTTTTTTTTTTTTTGACTTATTTTAGATTCTAACAAATCTTTCAGATGTCCCATTTAAGAAGCCATTTTACCAAGGAAATCTTATGGGCCCTAAACAGATTTCATACCCTTCCATCCCCCAAACACTCACACCTTTCCCCCTGACTTTTAGGAACTGACTTCCAGTTAGGAAAATAATTTCTTAGGTTACTATTGTCTGCTCTGTACCCCCGCCCCCCCCATGTTAAGCCTACATTTTATAGGTTGCACTGTAGGCCTAAGAAATAAACCACCTCCATTTCCCGTCCACTCTCAACATCCAGAGGATGGGTATAATAAATAGGGTGTAGGGAAGGGCTGAAGGTTTAGAATCTTAACCAACAGGAATGTTTGTACATGAGCGGGGGAGGGGAAAGAACCTGTTCATTTCGGGGAGAAAGTACAGAGACATCCATCCTGGCCCAGCGGTGTTAAGAGTAAATTCTAAATGGTTGACAATTTCTCTCACTCTGGCCACAGTAAAGCCAGATCTGCAGCTGGTAATTACGAGAGAAAATACCCAGTCTCGACATCAGTTTCGCTAACCCGTACTTGCAAATGGAAAACAGAGAATGTATCCAACCTCCAATTTCCCACAGTTATACAGCTCTCATATTAATTCTTTACAGACGTGAAATAGGTGGGTACGTGGCAACGTGCTGGGCATAAATTAAGCAACAATGGCCACGCGAAGTCCTGTTCGCCGCTGAGATCCCGGGGTGGGCACTGCCACCTTGCTATCCCCAGCCCCCAGGACCCCGGAGATGGCAAAGTCGAGTCCGGAGAAGACCGGCCGCGCGTTGGCTTTTCGAACTGGGAGGGTGGGTGGGATGGAGAGCAGAGAGAAATTAAGCCAGCCGGCTTTGTACCTTTTCCCAATCCTCTCCTTCTCAAGCACCACACGGGCGCTCTCATGCACACACTCGCCCACACCCCCTCGTGCCAATAATTTAAACTTCTCTTAGGCAAGGGCACTGCCACCACCATTCCCTCCACCCTCCCCGCCCCGCGAACATCCTCCCCCTTTCCCACCTCTACCCTGTGTTCTCTTTTTCGCAGTAGAAAGCCAGCTGGTTTCTCCTAAACCCTGAGAAATCACAAAAGTTAAAATGAAGCAAGTGTCTGCCCAGCGTCTCATCCCCAACCATCTTTCTCCAGGCGTCAGTTTAACAATAGCTATTCGAGAAAAGGGGTGGGGGGGGGGCCGCAAGGAAGGGGTTGAGGGATGTGTAGCCGAGTTGGCTACTGAGTGGCTGCGAAGCCTTGTCGGCTGCGAAGGGGGTTCCCCCCTCACCCAGAAGGCGAAGTCAGCCGCGTAGGACCAAGGACAGGGCTTGGAATCCACTTCCCAGCGCGCAGCACAGCGAGGCTCCCAGGCAGCCGCCCCTCCAACAGACACAGCTCCAAGGATCTTATTTACGCTTTTCTGAACAAAGGGAATCTCATATCCGGTACAGGCTTAAGAATTCGGCCCTAAATTGTCTATCTTCTTTTTAAACACAACCATGATCATTGGCGGCCGTGAATTAGAGCCCGCACACCTCGCAACGATGAGTTTTGACAGCTTCTACCCACCCCAGCCCCAGCCCAGCCCCAGCCCTCAGGCGGCATGTACTTTTTTCAGTCAACTACAACTAGCTGCCTAGTGCAGCATATAAATTCCATCTGGCAATCCCATCTCCCCAGCACATGTTATCTGGTTAATGCAATTAAGTCGGGGGTTTTCGCTGGTCTAATCTCCAAGTCCAGGCTTCTGATTCCCCTTAATGGTCCTAAAGCCTCTCCGGTCCTTCGGTTGCTTCGCGAAAGTAGAGGCATGCATCCCCCCGCCCCCCCCCAAACCCAAGTTATCCCTCTCTTCCCACGAAATGAACTTCCAACCTCAATCCCGAAGCTCACTCAATATCTAGACTCCCATTGTACCCCTGTTCTTCCCTGGCCACATTTACCACTTAAGTTTCTGCCGACATTTGTGAATATTCAGTACGTCAAGCATGCGTCCACGGTCTTTTAGTCTAGGTCTCTAGAATTAAAAAGCAGAGCAGTATCTTTGAAATAATACAAACATGTGCAATTAACTTCGTATTCTGTATTCTGCTCACTTACAGGTTTTCTGGGTTTGCCAGCGCATCGCTGCAACTAATGATTAAAGAAACCAAACCGAAACTTACCTTTCTCCCTTAAGGTTTTTGTGTATATGTGTTTTTAAAGTAACGGTGCAGTTCTCCCAATAAGGATGAGCAAGAGGCTGCTGGATAGTTCTCTTAAGACAGCACGAAACCTAAAACTGTGCTCGGCTTAAAAGAAGCAAATAAAAAGAAATGCTTTCGACCCCAAAGTCCAACGCTAAGAGAAATGGCGAAAAAAAAATATATGAAAGGGGAGGGGAAACTTAAAAAAGAGAGTTTAAAAAGACGGAGACTACCCTCCTATTGCCGTTCAACTAAACAAAAAGGGGCAAGAAAAACAAACGAAGGAACAAAGAAAGAGACGAAAGAACGTTTTTTCAAAAAGACGATGTCTTTCTCCTTGTTGCTTTTTAGTAGGTCGCTACAGGAGTAAGCTGCTGCATCTCTAACTGAGAACAGAAATAAGGGGGGAGGACGTCTTAAAAGGGAGGTGGACTGGACCACAGATTTATAGCACCGTATCACCAACCCCTTCTCTGCCTCCGCACTGCCGTGTGTGCAGCTGCTCTGCCAGGCTCCTATCCCGGGCAGCACGCGCGGAAGTATACGCTGAGTCGTGCCACAACGCAACTTGCTCATCTACCCAGGATCCTGATTGGTCCAGATGCTTCTATTGAGGCCGCCCAGGAGAGGCCGCGCGATATGATTGGTTAGGTCCTTGTGTCACTCTCGAGAGCTCAATGGAGTCCCGTTTCAAGGTAAGTTGTGCGGGGAGGTACACGCTTAACACTGGTGGCGAAGGGAAATGCAAGAAGCAAAAAGAGATGGGGAGAGAGCAACGTGGGAGGGTTGGAACAGTACTATCAGAGTTTTTGCGATATGGCACGATCTCCTTTCCTCTTAAATCTTTCTGCTTTGGAAAGACTCATTTCCTTTGCCATCACTGCCTCATCTATGGCACTTTTCTTTATAACATTAAACTCTGTCCCCTGTGTATGAGTCACTGAGAGCTCCCTCTCTTTGAACTGAGTGAAAGGGATGAATGTACATCCATTACTTGCACGCATGCCTTTTTCGATTTGTGTTCCAGTATTCTATATTAGATATTAGGTAATTTAATGTCTTTCTCTATTTTAATATATGCATATTGCTGCTCTCTTGTTTGTTTGGGTTTTTTTAAGCGTCTTTTAGGATAAGAATGAAGTCAGAAATGCTTTCAAATAAAGCTGCACGGTTTGAATTACCTTTCACTTCATTTCAGAGTAGAAAAGTGCAGGATAAACATCCTGTCCAGGGGAAGAGGTGCTGAGTTGAGCTAAGGTCCTTCACTTTGGGGTGTATGATGACACTCAAAAAGAGCAGCTGTATATAAAATTAGAACAAGCCACTCCTCTGCATTTGGTGGCAGTACAGTTCTTGGGCCACACATGTATTGCTGACAGTAAAGATAGTCAAGCCTTTATCTGGACTCTTACTCTGAGGATTTAGAAAGTTTAACCAGAAGACCAAGTGCTGTCAACCCTTCTGTTTTATAGATGAAGGCTACTTTATTAAACCCCATATTTTAATAACATTCAGGAGGATGAAATATAGCTTTATTCATGGTATTTATTTCTTCCTCCAAGTGAAACTGTAGTTCTCAGGATCGACTTGATGTATAAGTAGAGACAATATTCACTTGACCTAGGTTCTTTTCCAGCTTGGATTTCTTCTTTTAATCTTGAAAGGTAACACCAGCTTCCTACACAGTACTTACAATTCTTGCACAGTGTAACATCTTTCTGGAAGCTCATTCCTTTCCAAAAGAAATTCCTTTACTTGTTTATTTATTACTAGCCTCTATCTTTGAAAATGCCGGAAAGAGGAGGCACAGGTAAGAGTTAGAGATTGCAGGGGGCTGGAATGGGAATGCAGGGAAAATGGACAGATAGTCACAAAGCAAAATGACTAGAAAGTCAGGGTTGAAGTAAATCATAGTTCCTTGAAAGTGTCTTTGAGTGTTGATAGATGCTTAATGGCAAAGAACAGAAGACCTGTTTATCTCCCATATAGCCCGTACAATATGTCCGAGTTCTATACTTTGGATAACAATAACTGGGACTTGGGAAAGGAGGCCTGAATCTATATAACTGACATTTATAATTATCATGCCTTAATCCCCACCCCTACTTTTTATATAACAACAGGCCTGGAGTCCTAATTTCAACATAAAACTGTTCTCTAGACCTGGGTGGAACTCAGGGGCAGAAGAAAGAAAAGCTGTTTGAAGAAAGGGAGTCAAGGGGCTGAGGGAACAACAAATAAAGGGAAAAAACAGAAAACCTCCACCTCATCCACAATAAAGTAATCACTGTATGAATAAACAGTTGGAACACTGGGTTCGCTGTCATTCTCCTTCAACCCCTCCCTTCACCCCTAGATCAGTACAAAGAGTAAGGTAATAAATACAATTTGGGTAAAAGTGTAATACTGTTTAGTCAGAATTACCAATGAAGTGAATTGTCTTTTATCCTTGTTAATATGCTCTTAATATTGAATTAGTTGCATTTGTTCACGTAATATTCTCAACAATTTGAAGAAAATCTTTACCATTAACTTACAATTACATAAGTTCCATCTAATTATGTGGAAACTAATACTTTGTTTTATTTTTTGATGTTTGTATCCACAAGAAAGATTTTGTGGATTACAGTAGTATATTTTTGCAAGGATTGGGGGAGGGTGGGTATGGAAAGCTGGGTGTGGTGTGGAGTGATGAAAATCCAGCCTGTGTGTTATGTAGTTAAAGAAATTACCTGAAAAATGGCAAACTTGTCCATTCAAATGCCAAATGCTAAATTTTATGGCTTCAGTATGTACGCTTTTTTCAGTTTTTTCAGAGGAGCAAATATTTTTCAGAATGTTTTCATTTTCAACAAGTTGTTTTTTCTATGTAGATAAAGTGGAGTTAAATTATTTAAGAAATTGAAAACGTCTTAAAATACTAGTTTACTTCCTCAAACAGATGTTTTTACATTTAAAAACTTTTAAATGGATAAATATAGTATAAGTAACACGTACTTTTCCAACTTTTAAAAATAAAAACTGAATACAATCACTTTAACACAAATGATACCTGGATATATATTTCACTTTGAAATTCATGCTGTTACAGCCTGAAATATTAACATACTCTATCTTGCAATTAATAAAGACTATGTGTAAACATCACACTCCACATTAAGCAATTGTAATCAATCCCTCTTCATTCATAGCTAGGTAAAGAATTATCCACAGCATCTGATCTTGTATTAGAAAAGCATTTGAATTATGATTGTCTTGTTAGCTCTGATATATCTTCAAAGTACTTGATATTAAACCACAACAGAGAAGGGAGAGATATAGGGAGTCACTGAGAGCTTGGAGAAAAAGTTCGACGTGGAGAAAGCTGCAAAAAGAATAGTTCTCAAAGCAGAAAAAGTAATGAATTCAATTGATTATTTTACTAAAATATCTTTATAAAGGAACAGTCATTCATAGGAATACTCGTAAGCTATTGCGGGCAATGTCTTTTATGATAAATAACCCCCCTACACTAGTTCTGGGGAGGAAGAGAGGATACTTTTAGGGTTTTATGATAAAGGTGGCTGTAAAGTACAATTGTAACTTTTTTAAAGTAAAGAAAGCAGTTAAGCTATTTAAATGAGTTTACAATGTTTGGCTTAGGGTGATAGTTCCAAACATTATACCCTCTCAGATGTATAAAAATATTATTCTGTGTTAATTTGTTGGGCTGTTTGGGATGATGGAGGGGGGTGTCTGCTGTTCATAATGTTAGAAGTGTGACAGTTTACTGCCTGAGTGAGAAATAGAGCTATTATATAGCTTGATGATTACTATTTTATTTATTCTTCTTAAAGAAGTACGTCAACTTTACTTCCACAGTTTAGAAAACAGAAAAAAAAAATGTCGAGAAAATTGATACCAATGTGAGTTTAGAACATGAAACCGGGCTAAAGAAAGAGGCATGAGTTAGCACCATGGACAGAGACAAGCCGAGCCTGAATAAAGGTTTGCAAAGCTTGTTGGAGTTTTCTGTCCCTCCCAGTGAGACACAGAAACTACAGTTCTTGGGAACATTTCATTTCTACAGACTATAGGGCTGTCCTACTCCATAGAAACACGTTTATTTTGAATTAGGCTGGCTTTTGCTAGGACTCGGCCATAGTGACAAACCGCCAGGAAGGTTAGCGCCCCGAACTCGCTGCGCACCCTCCACTGTCCTCTTTCCAGACACTTCTTCCCCTAGTGAGCCTGTCATTCATCAAAGAGGTCATACAAAATAAATGCAAATCCAGGTAGTCATCGAAAAGTCAGCTAAACCTACTCCAGATTTGTTAATCCTCGAAATTCCCAGAGGGAATCGCAACAAAAACGCCTACACGCTCGACCTTCTCTCCCCTCCCCCCGTTCTTCCCCCGGCTCCCTCCATCTCCTGGCAAAGGGGCAAAGCCTTTTATCCGAAGGTGAGTGACCTCCGAGACTATTTCGCAAAGAACCCTTTATATTGCAAACACTTTCCATTAGGAACAGTGCCAGAGACGGCAGTGAGCAGGACCACAAACATCCTTTACTTTCTCTTTACATCATGCCTTTAAACTCCTGTTCAAGGGAAAAGGCTGTAAAAGGAGCAGACTCAGCGAGAATTTACCCTAAATTCCGAGGTTACTGTTTACACTTAAAGACACGTGAATTGTACAGGTTTTTTAAAAAATTAAACGTAATGTGTCGCGGTAAATTAAGACCAGCCTATATTGTTCTTCCCCCCCGCCCCCTACCACGACCGCCTTTCCCCCTCCTCTCAGCAAAATGTGTATGAGGTGCATTCTCCTTTAGATGATTTGCCTGCGGATATTCAGGCTGAAATCTGTTGCACGTGCCCCGGAGTGTCTCGGAAAATTTATTTGCAGCTTCGGATCAACGATCATTTATGTTAAACGCTCCTGCAAATGCCCTCAGCTTTCTTCCCCTCCTCTCTTTTACTCAGGACCAACTTTTAGCAAGGTAAACTCACGTCTTTCCTGAGCATGCAAAGGGTGATCTAGGCGACGAGGGAGGGTGAGGTAAGAAAAAACTTGGAGGTGAGAAAGGGCAAGTCGGAGCTTTGTGTCCGTTTCTTCCAGGGATGATAACAGCCTTCTCTAAGCTTCCTCCTGGAGCCGATACATCTCATGCAAAACTAATACAAGTAATTAAAAATAGCAGATTCCAAAGTTAAAGGAAACCATCTGTCTCAGCTGGTGGCAATCAGTCTTTTCGCCGGCCCCTTTACCGGGACCTGGGAAGAAACGGTTTTTCTGCTTCCGATGCTCGGAGGCTCTTTCTTATATTGAAGATTTATGTTTCCACTTGTGTGCGATGCACGTCTAATTTGAAATAATAAAGCCGGGCTGAGCAACCAGTCAATCAGAGCTATCAACTGCGCTCGGCACGCAGCCCTGCCCCCAGCTTCCTCGGATCTCTAACCCTCTTTCCCTCCTCCCCTCTATCTCGCTCTCATTGCTCTCCCCCTCCTATTTCCTCTCTCCTCTGCCCTCTCACACACTCACACTTTTCCCCCACGTGTGTTCAGATCAAACCCTTGCCCCATAGAGCAAGTGACCGTACCAGGGCCCGGGGACAAAGGCAGAGTTTGTAGCAGAAGAAGACTGAGGCCCGGGGAGACACCGGCTAGAGAAACAGCTGTCTTATCAGCCCGCTGCAGAGATGGAGATGGCTCGAGAGGTCCTCAACAGATAATCACTTGAATACGTTTGCAATGCGCCAAACTTCACGCTTGATAAGGCCAACCCAATGTAGAGAGCAGCCCAGATCCTGCTCCATTCTGTTTTATCTGGGCTGTAAATTAAGAAATTGAAATTCAGGTGGCAGAGGCAGCAGTCGGCTGACAGACCGCTAAAGTAAACTGTCATTAAAATGCTTTCGGCAGGCAGAGAGGGGGCGCCTGGAATGGGATATATTTTTTAATGGGGGGAGGGGAGCGGTGAGAGAAAAAGTCCACCGGTTTTAAAAATTATTTGGGGAGAGGAAGCTGTGAGGAAAAGTTGCAAAGGGACACATCATCTTGGTCATGATTCCTAGTCATAACTACGATGTAGAAACAATTTGAAAAGAATAAAGTTGTGTGAAGTTTGGTGTAATAGAGATTAAGGGACAATTTAAACCAATCTGATGAAAAACTGAATTGTGTCTTTATCAGAGCATAGGGCAGAGGAAGCTCTCTGACTACAGTATTAGAAACAGATTCCAAACGGGCTCTAAAGTTTTCCTTTTGTTGTAAGAAAAGTAGATCAATCAGATGCAGAGGAGTTACCATAAACTGAGGTAAACCTGACCTTTTTGTTGAAGTGATGGGGCCACAGGAGAGATTCCAGGATGGTTTTTAGAATAGCCGAAGAAGTTGTCAACCACAGAAACGAATCTGCTTTAGCTACTTACAAGAATAAGAGTTATATTTCATCCCCTCTGCCTTTACCTAGATAATTACTATGGGGTATTTCAGGAAACTCAAGAAATTCCACATGTGTATTTTGACATCACTTGATTCTTTCAGCACACTTTATATCTACACTCTTCTGTCTGCTTTTATGGGTATGGAGCATGAAGTTCTATGCATTATTTGAATAAATGTTTCACAAAAGGTTTAAGATGTAAAATGACCAGAATATAGCCAGTGACCCTGTTGCCTTGATTCACTGATGACTCTGTGCTGTATCTGGTTCTCCATGTGGTTGAATAGATTGTAAATTCACTGGTGTGCATTTATGAGAGTGTGTAAGTATGAGAGGATGCAGTGCATTTTCCAGGCAGCATTTATATTTTAAGTTTTAGCAACGTTTCTAAAAGCGTACCTTCAGCTGATAACACATGGTTAACACAGTTTTAGAAAATCGATCAGTTTTTACTTTGTTTAACCCCAAAATTTTGATCAATGTCAGAGTGCACTTAACTGGCAATATAAAGGTTGCTTAAATCACAGTGGGGTGAAGAAGAATTAAAAATAAATCTGTTGGGAAAAAATGATGAGAAAAAATGTAAGATGCTAGTATACGTTTCAATAGTTATTAAACTATTTAGATACATTAAAAAACAATTCTTTTAATCTTTGAAATTGTCATTTGATTACTCATAGGGAAGTAATCAAATAAATATGTCATGGAATCTCAGACATGTTTCTGTTGAACATTCTTTGCAAAAATCCTTCATGCCTTGTAACACTGAGAGGTATTAAAAAATATTCAAGCACACGAATGAATGAATGAGTGCTGTATGGGTTCTTCAATGAGAGAGAAATCTAAGTTTATGTTAGCTAGCTTTTCCCCTCCATAACATCATTTTCCATAATGTTATCATGTTGGTTTAAATAATGGCTGCTATATAGGCATTTTAAGAAATATTCTTTTAATGAATCCCAAACTTTTAGGCAATGTTATATTATCTTCTGATAATGAGACATTTTTCTGCTTGTTACAAAGCACAGTATTGTTGAGTATTTACTCAAACAAATTTGAATTGCCAACTTAAATGTCTCAAGCTATGGTTTTTATTTTTATTTTTCTTAAGTAAGTTGAAAATATGCATACAAGGGACTGCTTAACCTATTCTTTGTCATTACAAGTAGGACTTTTTAAAGATGAGAATTTGCATAAGGCTTAAAAGATTTATTCTAAGTTTGAAATGTGAGAAAAAGATACTTTAAAAATATAAATCATTATAACACTTCAAAATTAAAAGATAATTTTAAAAAGAAAAAATTTCATTTCTGAACAGAAAAATGTTTTAGCATGAAATTATTACAAAAACCACTCCTGTCTAATTTTTGTCACAAATAAATGATACAATTTCTAAAGGCATAACAACTCATTATGAAAGATGAAAAATAATTTTAAAATTTTAAATGCAAAATTTATTTTTCAAGTGATTCCCCATTATTAATTCTTCTCTGTGGGAAATGGGATCATAGATTTTTAAGGTAAACAGTCTCTCTATGATGTATAAAGGCAAAATACTGGATGCTTTGGAAATACCTAAAAGTTATAAATGTTTTTATTTAAAACTGATTATGATTTTATTACCAAAAAAAAAAAAAAAACCAATCAGACAACTAATTCTGTCTTTCCAGATATAACATTTATCTTCAGGTGAGGGTCAAATGAGTAATACATAATCATTTCCTATTTCTAACTATTTATTCCTGATCTTTGACAAAAGACCCATTTCAGTTTGATTCAATCATCTTTTGAGTGCCTATATTTATACAATATCTCTTTATAAGTTTTTTAATAGTATGGTTTGTCCAAAAATTAATCCTTTTAATGGAAATTGATATGTTGCTTTATTAGGAGCTACAGTTTTGAAAATTTTAAGAGCTTGGGTTTTCACTTCAGACACATCTGGATTTGAACCTGACTCCACTTACTGTGGGGTCCTGGACAAGTTATTTTATCTTCTAAGCCTTGATTTCCTGATCTACAAAATGGTGATAATAATGCTTAATTTAGGATCCCTGTGAGGTTCAACGAAGTCATGAGTGTAAAATACTCAAACTTCCTGGCATAGAGGAAGTAGTCAATACACGGTAACTACGATTATGGAACAAAATGGTGACTTAGCACATTTATTTGATGAAGCCAGGATTAGAATTCCTGTGTTTATATAAAATGTCTCTTAAACATTTTCATTTGCTCTCATTAATTTCCTAACTGATATATCTTATGATAAATATCTTCTCACATTTCTAATTGTAACCAAGTTTAAAAGGCCCCAAAAGGCATAAAATCTGTCTGCCCTGTTATGTAGCTTCAATATATTTCCCAATACAATTTCATGATTCACCCATAAAAAGTTGTGGGTCTTCAAAAAGGAACTTAGTCTGAGAACCTATTTGATTGATATAATAATAAAAACACCTTAGATTTTTATAGTACCTTTTATCACAAAAAGCTCAATGCACTTTTCCATATTTATCATTGTAACTCAGGAGGTAAGGAAGGACATAAATTATTTCTCATTTTCAGGAGCATAGCAGAGGCACTGGGAATTTAGGTAACAGTTCTAAGATTAATAGGAATACAGAATAGCTTTCCTGAATGTCAGTCTTTCTGCAATGTTACTCTCTTTGGCATTAATTACAACCATTGTTCCTTTATTTAGGCTCACAATGTTAGTGTTTGCCATTAAGTATAGGTTATAATTCAGTTAATTACTCACTGAAATCAAGTTGAGTGAAATATATACTATCACAGTCTAATCAAATTAAAATATTTTGATTTTATGCCGAGAAACTTTTATTATTCAAATATATATGTGTCATATATATGCATACATTATCCATTCTTATTTACCATTCTATGTTAACTCTATGGCAAGATTTTCAAAGTTACTAGTCATTTATGGCCTTGAAAGAAATCAGTTTCAATCTCCTCATCACTCGCCTCTCCCCAGGCTCATTTCCTCTCTCCACATATATTTTTATAGGCTATTATATTTATTCCATTTACATAGGCTAACAGTAATTTCTGCTCTAGTTTTCTATTTCTTAGGTTTCTGTGCTTGAAAAATCTAACAAAATAAATATCCAAAGGAACATAGAGGTAGACTGTGTAAAGGGCACAAGAGACTATGCTTTTTATAATAGTTTGTTTTGAATGAAACAAAATGGAGACAATGTCCACTTGACATTGTAAAACAAAGAATGTCAGAAGAATAGTAAAACTTGTGTATGGTTTATAGTTTTTCAGTTCCTTCCTGGGCTTACTTTCCATGGATTGGTATAGATTCAGCTACAGGTGTGGACTTTCAGTGAATAACTAGAACAGAAGGAAACAAAACTTGATAAAAACCAGATAAAAGAACAAACTTTAAATATTTGGATGTCTAAGTTCATAGGTTACAATGGAAAAACAAACTTACTGTTCTCTAAACTTCAATAGGTATCTATCTATAGCCTAAATGTATCCTATAATTTGATAGGACTGACCCACTCAAAGTCAAGCCCAATCATGTGAATGCCAGACTTTTATGAGGAAGTGTAATTAGCACCAAGAAGAAACAGAAGCATACACACAGAAGAGCCAGAGCTACTCTTTATTGCCATTTCACACCAACCCCTTTTAACCCTTCATGTTGATGTGACTAAATGGAAAATCTATTTCTCTGATTGAGCATATGTATATGCATTTTAAGGCTGAGAATACTGTTGTAATAGAAATATGTCTGGTCACTGTCATTTCACTGTCTTTGGTCACTGTCATTTCAGTATAAGAAATTAGAGAATACGTTGTTTGAAATGTCAGTTTTTGTAAACATGAGTTGGAAGATGTAACATAAATGAATGGTGTTACAGACTGCTTAAGCTGTCTGAGTAACAAATAAACATTTCCTTGAATTATTTTGACACAATTTACTGTGAAATTTCTTCTTTTCTCTTGCTGATATTTCTAGATTTCTTGTGGAGACAATAAAGAGAAAAGTCTTTCTTTTATGTCAGGGCTCATTTTTTAACTCATAGAGCACTGTTTTGTAGAATACTAACATTTCCTAGATGTAAAATGAATACTAAAATAGAGGTGTGTCTCCATATTAGTCATATCAAAAGGATACATGAAAATTTGAGCCTCTTTACAGGTTTTTTACACTGATAATAATGAAAATGTTTTGATGGCCCAAATATTTACAGCAGGTATTAGGACAGTGATAGGGTTCTGAACAAATAATACTTTTGAGCCAAAATGCCCAAGAAAGCTATGAGGGAAAGAAACCAGGAACCAGAGCCTATCATGCTGCACCCTGCTTAGCTATGGATGCCCCTAAAACACCTTTGTGCCTAAGAGGGAGCTGTATAAACAATGCTAGGAGAGGATGCATCATGCTAAGATTCCTAGGCTTGAAGAAAGGAGACTTGAGTCCTAGTATTCTTTCTCCCACTAACTAGCTGATTCCCTTCAGCAAGTCCCTCTGACTAAACCTCATGATTCCCAGGAGAAGACTGGATTAATAATAATAATGGGTAACAAGAACTGAGTATATAATATGTGCTGGGCAGCATTCTAATGCTTTACGTGCATTAAATCATTTAATCCTCACAATAATCCTATCATTTTAAAGATGAGGAAACTGAGGAAGTTAAATAATTTGCCCAAGATCACACAACCAGAATTTGACAGAGCTGGGATTTGACCTTAAGTATCCATTCTTATGGCCCAAGTCCTAAACCACTATTTATTAGATGACCTGTAAGGTACTTTCCAGACGTAAAATTCAGTAATTCCAAAAAAATATAGCAGAAATTAATACTTGTAAGAGAAAAAAAGTGTCAGGAAAATAGATATTACAGTTAACATAAACAAACAAAACTCTACGTTTTATAATGAAAATAATTATACTGTCTTGCCGTGCTACCTATTGCTGACAAATGAAAAAGAGATAAAAGTGATAATTGGATGATTAGCTTCTTTTAAATGATTCAGGTCAAATACAATAAAATTTTGAGAAATATTACATAAGATGTCCTAACCACCAGCAATTTCGGGGGGTTTGAAGAAATTTTAATTATTTAGCTTTTTTAGGGAATTGTCAAAAGTATTAAACATCATATAAAGGATGGTCACTAGAACATTAAACAGTGCCTATTTTGAGGTAATAGGAGTTGGACTTTCAGTTTTTTCTTAACATTTTCTGCATTATTGAATTTGTAAAAATTCTCAGCATGCATTCTTTTATACAAATCAGAAAAACAGGTAGTTTAGTGTTTTGAGGAGGAAAAAAACTTTACAGCTCCAGAGCTCAAGCTTCAGCCTTGTACCCACCAGGTGGGAGCAGGACGTAGATACTGAGTCGTGAGGACCAGTGACCTCTTAAAAGACAATTTAGATTTAGAGAAGCACAGATTAACAGCCCTGGAGCTGTATAGTTTAAACAAAATAATATTCATTCATAAAGACAAATCTTGAGATTTAATACATATGAAAAATAAATTAATAGAGGAAAATGAAAAAAATCTCAGAAATTGCTCTATCAGTTTCTTAGAATAATACAGTATCAGATGTAACTATCTTGTCCCATTAGAATTGCCTAATGTATACATTAAAAAAAATTTTATTTATTTTATTTATTTATTTTTGGCTGTGTTGGGTCTTCGTTGCTGCGCATGGCATTTCTCTAGTTGTGGCGAGCTGGGGCTACTCTTTGTTGCGGTGCACAGGCTCCTCATTGCGGTGGCTTCTCTGTTGTGGAGCACGGGCTGTAGGCACGCGGGCTCAGTAGTTGTGGCTCACAGGCTCAGTAGTTGTGGTGCACGGGCTCTAGAGCACAGGCTCAGTAGTTGTGGAGCAAGGGCCCAGTTGCTCTGCGGCATGTGGGATCTTCCTGGACCAGGGCTCGAACCCGTGTCCCCTGCATTGGCAGGTGGATTCTTAACCACTGCGCCACCAGGGAAGTCCCAAATTGCCTAATATTAATTACACACAGGAACAACAATTATTTCCTTCACTCACTGCCTATCTATATTATGATCAAGGGATGTTCTTCTTTTCATTTAATTAATCATTTCTTTTTCCCTGCTCTATCCTTTCTTGCAATTGCTGGAGATTCTCATAAAATGAACTTTAATTCCCAACTAGCAAAGTCCTTATATTTCTATGGCAAATAAATAAATGAAAACCATAATACAGTAAAGAATTATGATGAGATTGAGCAAAAACTGGCTTCCTGACAGGTACCATTTAGTGAATTGCTATTTCAATGCCTTAAACAGTCACCTGAGTTAATTCAATTTTCATACTGTTTAATTTTTGTCTTTAAAATCACTCTTCACTGTCTCAAGTCTATAGGATGGTACAGTCCAAACATCCTCATTTATTTAATTTTGCCATTTAAAAATATTCTAATATTATGACCAAGAATCTAACAAGAGTTAAATGCAGGTATTATTTATTTTTAAAGGAATGCTATGAATACATTTGTATTGACAGAAGTGAAAAAGAAGGTACTAAGAAACAATATCAAAATAAGAGAATTTTATATTTTAACATGATGTGTTTTAATGTGACCCTGGTACTATCTTTTAAGCTTTATAAAATGTAAATGTATATTAACTTTTATATATGAATTGTGGCCATTTTGGAAAAAAAGTTATTCGTCATAAACAGAGGACACAAAATGCTGCTGCTCTCACTCATGGACTCATTTGACTCATGGTGCAGTCTTGAATAATTTTAAACCAAACATGACTGCGGCAATCAATTTTCGTCCAATTTATTGGGCATGAGTTAAAGCCAATTAAAAAACCATTTTTGGTGCAATTCAAGGGGAAAAATGTATAAACCCATGAAAAACAGAGTTCAGTCCTAGACATGAGTCATCACTATTCTAAATAATGGCGTTAAGCCCCAAATCAGAAGGAACATGTCCTAAAATTGCATATTCCACACTGGAAACTGCATTTCTCAGCAATGATTTTATACAATTTAAAGTTTTTTAGTAAGAAACTGACCTGGAAGGAAAATCATGCTCTTCTAACATTGTCTCATTTCTAAATATTTTTTAGCCACAAAATTAAAAGGTAGTTTACAGCAGCTCCTGAGTTTATGAATTAAGAACTAAGGTAGAAAGCCATCTGTGACCTTTATACAAAAGAAAGCAAAACATTTTACCTATAATTTTAAAGTATCTTTTACCTATTAGACCACGTCTCCTTTCACATGAATATAGTGGCTCTCTTTTAAGGCCGTAAAATGAAACAATCCCTGTGCGCTCCGGATAATCTTAGGGTAATCAAAGCAGCAAAATGGAAGCTTCTAGGTTGGAAATTACAGCTATAAAATGCAGCCATACATTTTCAATCTGTATATTAAAAAGGCCTTTTCAGGGTTATAGCTGTTCAAAGTATTCAAGCAGACCTGGATTCTGGTTCTGCCTCTCCCCTGTCCTTGGTATATGACTCTAGGCATGTTGCCTGATCTCTCCAAGCCTCAGCTTTCTCATTGGTAAAATGAGTATAAAAATAATAGCTACCTTTTAGGGATGTTGTGAGCATTAAGTGAAAAAACATTTGTCAAGTGTTTAGGAGAGTGCTTGGCACAGAGTGGATCTTCCATGAATGACAGAACTGGTGAGATGAGGTGAAAGCCCAGTGGTTCTCACACACAGCTGTGCATCTATACCTCAACCCACCTGTGGAGGCTTTCTTTGAAAGTACAGATACCTGGGCTTGACCCCAGGAGTAATTCTACTCAGTGACTCCGAGGTAAGGTCTAAGCATACATGTTTATAAAAACTTCTATGCATGATTCTGATGAGCCACTGATTTAAAGCAAAAACTGATACAGATTTTTCAGTTGCTCAGTTAACATGGAGTTAAAGTAAACTCTGGCTTGAACTATTTTGGTTTGGCTTTCACCACTGAGCAGATGAACTGGAGTTATTGCCAAATATGTATTCTGGATAATGCTGAAAGAGATTTACCTGGGAGACTCTTTAAATATATTATTTACATTCAGATGTCTGTGAGGTCACAGAGTAAGCATGATTTTCCAAAAGTTCCTGTTATTATAGGAATAGACACGTGAGATAACCATGGGAGATTACAGTCATTCCACTGGCATGGATATATTTCAGTGTTTACTACATCTCGTAGCTTTTGCTTCTGTTTAATAACATAGGCAGATAAGCCAATACTACCAAATCAATTTTTTTCAGCATTATATCTTCCTGTTGAGTTCATTTCTAACTGTCTTATTTCGAGATAAGTAAGCAGTCTCCTCTCCTCGGTGATAGAGATCAGGAGTGCCACACAGTTAAGAAAAGCAGCTACTAGAAAAAGATGTATTTTGGCCTGACATGACCACCCCATGAGTTACTCATCATGATCGTTTAACAAAAATGAGGGCATTTTACCTGGGAGCAACCTTTAAATATTAACTGAAACCTGGACTCTCCTTAATATCTTCCCATTAGTGGAGATTAGTTTATTAGATTAACAACCTGTCTGTCACCTTGGAAGGGAAAGAGAGACTGTCCTAGTAGACCTTGGGTTTTACCAATGTCTGTAAAGGGGGCAGCACGAGCCTAGGGACATATGGGATAACAGGTCCTAGAGGTATCAAGAGAAGGTGATGGGGAGGTGAGATAACCAATCATTCACCATTTTGTCACCATTTTTGCCTAGGGTAGCTCTAGGT
Source organism: Orcinus orca (assembly GCF_937001465.1). Taxonomy (NCBI): domain Eukaryota; kingdom Metazoa; phylum Chordata; class Mammalia; order Artiodactyla; family Delphinidae; genus Orcinus; species Orcinus orca. The sequence goes on along the minus strand of NC_064564.1, from coordinate 48,614,391 downwards.
GCAGCTGGTATGGTCTCAGACTTAAGGCCTTCCTTGCTTGTAGGCAACCAGAGTTATTTATACCCCGGCACAGCTCTGTGCAGGAATCCAGGAATATTCCGATACTGCCATACCACCAAACAGAATTTTGAATTTAGAGAGTTTTTAGAGAGCGGGCCATTGATATACTCTCTCCTTGGATCTAAACATGCAAATTCACATAAGATCTAGTTGGGAAAATATTACCTGGGAACATTCTACCTCCCACCCCACCTCAGGGTTCAGAAATGGCTCAGAATAGTCTAGGTACAATTCAACATCATGTATTGCCAAGCTCTTTGTAGATCAAATCTTAATGTTGATTAAGATGTTGATCAAGAAGTTGGTTTACCCAAATTCTAGTTTTAAAACTATTTGTAAATCTCTACGTTTCTATATGTAAAATGAAATTATAGTATTTGATTTTCTTACTTTATGAGGTTATTGTGAAGCCAAAATAAGATGACATATATGAAAACTGGAGAAAACGTTTATTGTTGTCTCATAAGAATGGAGAGGAAAAGAATTATTATTTTTTTTTTTTTGCGGTACGCGGGCCTCTCACTGTTGTGGCCTCTCCCGTTGCAGAGCACAGGCTCCGGACGCGCCGGCCCAGCGGCCATGGCTCACGGGCCCAGCCGCTCCGCGGCACGTGGGATCTTCCCGGACCGGGGCACGAACCTGTGTCCCCTGCATCGGCAGGCGGACTCTCAACCACCGCGCCACCAGGGAAGCCCAAGAATTATTTTTTAATGTACACAACTTACTAGCAAATTATCCAAAGCCTTTCAGGAACATATTTCCTTTTTCTTAAGTAAACTTTCTTTTTTCTTTCCTTTTTCAATACGATTCCCCCAAAGTTTCAAAATCAAGTTGTAAGATAATAAACCTATGTTAAAACTTCAAAAATTGAAATTGCCTCAAACTTGCTGAACTATCTTGGAACGTGAAAATCTGTAGAAAAAGTGAAACTGTCCTTTTTTTTTTTTGGTTTATGAATGTAATGTTTTATCTAAGTCTAGCCTTAGACAATTGGTGTCTAAAACGTGGCTCTCTGAAATTTTAGAGGAGAGAGCCCTTTCAGAATTTTTCATTTAACCGGCAGAGAATTGCTTTCTCACAGCTGGAAGCTTGAACAGCTGTTGACTCTGGCACTTTTCTATTCCTCTGGGTGAGAGTTCATGGACCCTCACTGTGCCATTAGGAGGACAGCCAGCGATGTATGTGGTCAGAAATATTTTCCAATGCAACCTATTTCCAGGGCTACCCCTCCACCCTCTCACTAGGACTGGGGCACAGATAACTCAGAGCCCTTGTGTCACCTGTGGGAAATATTCTCTCAGTTGAGGAAAACCAACCTCCATAAAAGTCTTCTTTCCGACCCATGGTTAGATCACAAGGCTCATGTGACCATAAAGATTCCATGAAGGACTTTTGATGTCAGTCAGTCTCAGGATTTAGCATCCTTTTAGACTTTATAAATATCCACTCCCCTTTTTTTTTTTTACATTTTATAGGAAATTTCCCTTTCATTTAGCGTGCATTTCTGAGTGTTTCTTAATGGATACTAAATAACTAACTCCGTTTTGAACTTACAGAAAGAAGAACAAGCAAAAAGACTGTTTCAGAATAGCTGCCACTGCAGTACTATTTACTGTATCCACTAGAGGACACCTCTCAGAATGGCTTTAAATATCTCCCCTCTCATTCCCTGTGGCCTCTGGCATTTGATGCTCAACTAACTCTTGAGCTGGGCCACTGGCTACATATCAGTGTTAGAACGAAAACATTCCCCCTGCTTTAACACCTCCTGCTAGTTCAATAAAGCGATGTTTAAATAACTGAACTGGCTTCAATGAACTGTACTTGCCATTTTTTCCTGCTTCTTAGCTAGATAAAATGGAGATAATTATGAAGTGTTTGAGCAGGTTTAATGAAAGCCAGTTTCTTTTGGTATACTCCTGAAGCAGCAATCATCATCTGTTTGGCTTTTGAAGAGCAACAATTATAATCACTTAAACCCCCAAGGGGAACAAAAATAGAATTTACATTAGCATATAAAATATACAGCTGGATTGGGCAAGCCTATAAAATTCTGGGAAAATCATTCTAATCTGAATGCTATTCAAACTCACAAGTAAAATGAGTTCAAGAGTATTTTACATGCTTCCTTCCTATAAAATAATACATATAACAATGTTGAGAGGATTTTCCTAAAAATGAACACAAGGAAATAAAAAATTGTTGCCAGCAGAGAATCCCAGCAGGAATGGGCTAAACTGTATTGTCAAGATATCAGAGAGCAAAATGCAAAATGATATTCACAGGAAGGACTAATCACTCTCAAGAGAAGATTTTGGGAGTTTAAAAAAGGAAATAGGGTGGCTTTAGTCTGATTAATGATGAAACTTAATCATAAATAAGGAAAATTAGAGATTAATAGTACTTTCCTCCTCCACTGTAAATGTGAAAGCAATACAAAGGAAAGTGAAATCGCTTAAGTTGATGCCCTATTGTTATGAAGCAGAACTCTTTTTCCTATTTTAAAACATTTTCATATCATTTCCTCTCAAATAACCTCTTTCTTACACCTCTCTTTCTAATTCTAGCCCAGATCACAGGCAATCTCCCTCACCATTTATGTTATTTAATTACTTTTGCTTTTGTGTGCCTTTCATGGTTTACAAGATACTTTTTTTTTTTTTTGGTAGAGCACAGAAGAATAAAAATGGAGCCTTTGCTTTCTCCATTATGCTACTAGCAACAAAACACTAACATAATCAATATATTAAAGGCTTTCCCGGCTGTGCACATTTGTCAAAGGCAGTGTGTCTAAGAAATTACACTAATGAATCTTGAAAAATTCAGCATCCTACACAGACAACTTGTTCTCCCTCATAATAAGTACATATCAAAATGTAAAGACTAGGAAAATGAATACTTTCATTTTTCTTTATATTATTTGAAGTTCCATTATTACACTTTTCTTTTTAATGGAAAAACAAGTCGGGATGCAAAACTTCACCTCCACTGGGAAGCGTTTCCTGAATACCCACACAAAAGCCAACTGCAGGCATACTGGTGATGGCTTCTTCTATCTTTCTAAAAGCACTTTGTACACACCTCTGATAGCAATTATGTCACTGCAGTATAACCATTTGTTGACATGCCCGTCTCCTATACAGACTGCATTGCTTGACAGCAAAGCCATCTTTTTCAGCAGGGTATTCCTGGGCTCTAGCACTGCACCTTAAACCTAATAAGCATGCAATAATGTTTGTTGAGTGAAGTTTATCATTTTTGTATTCCAAGACACATCAAAACGTTATGGTGACTTAAGGCTCAACCATATATTAAATACCATCTCTGCCATAACATCAAATTTAATGGTGATATATTAAGCAATGAGAAATTAGAAATTCCAAAGTCTAGATTTCCGTAGCAATCTTTATTCCCCTTATCTTTAGCAAAGGATAAGGGTAATGTTTTAGATTTTATTAAATATTTATAATGTGTCCAACGGTTATTTTTACTGGAAACACTAAAAAAACGGAATTCTCATTTCTGAATGGTAATGACGTCTTCAGGTTTTACTAGCTTTACATATCTTTCTTTCTTTTTTAAATTTAGAACCATTAACACTGCTTTCTCAGCCTTTGTCAATGTCTGTCAGGTTTGGTGGTACCTAGCTAGTAGTATTCTGCCCTTTCCTATAAACTTTTCATGCTCTGAGAGGCTTTGAAAGTCCATAACATGTAACTTTACATTGAACACAAATGTAAAGATTTCATGTTTGAAAGAATTTAAAGGGATAATTGAAATGCATAACATGAAGGATTCCAGGACCTATGCAGGAACTATCTTAAGGTCCTTTCATTCTTTTCCTAATTTAAACATACTCCACATTTTCCTCCTAATTTTTCAAGTGAAATTATTATTTTGTATGAGGTTATGGGACAGCGATGGGTGGTGAAGTACAAGAAGAGACTCCACAGACCTATCCTAAAATACTCTTATATTTTTAGTTAATAACGAATGTTAATATTATCATTAGGTAAAATTCAGTTTCATGGCATTATCCCACAAACTGAAACTGAAAAACTGCTTTAATAACTTTTTTTGCTTCATACTAATATAACTATAACTTTTTGTACATTTATTATTCATATATACAGACTTGTGTACTTTGATGAATTTGAAGGGAAAGAAAATTGTACATACAACTCTATGATTTTAGTACATAATAATGTAATGTAAATTTCCAAATCAAGGGTAAAATAGATTATACAAATATTTTATTAACCCAGCCTGAATTTTATTAATATATTAACTTAATATTTTATTAAGACCCAGCCTGAATTTTAATTAAAATGAGACAATAACTAGAATTAGGTTGGAGAGGTAAAAGTTCAAGTTATGGTCTCCAAGGTCAAAGTGAAGTAGAATTGAGTTATATGTGACTGACTGCTAGACTATTTGGGAGTTTGAAATGTTTAAGCCTCACAATTCAGCCCTTTATAACATGGTTCTTAAAAGTCCAAAATTATCAGACTCTTAAAAAAGCTATTGGAATTCTCATAGTAATAGGGTTTAAACATGATAGAGCTGGACAATTTCACTTTTTAAAAATCAAACTTACAAAATAGATAAATCAGTTTTTAAAAAGTCCTTCACTTATCAGGAGCATTAATTCAAAATTTTTAATTATGTATGCCTTTTTAAATATGTGTGCCTTTTAAAATATGTATGTATGCCTTTTTAAATATGTGTGTTCTCTGCATTTTAAAAAAGTAACTCCATTTTTTTAAAAAAAAGGTCCACACAAAACAACTCAGGAGCCCATCTACTGCAAAAATTGCAGATAGAGTGCTTTCATTTCCTCTCAGGTGAAAGTGAAAAATTGAACAGTTTTCTGTTGAATGTACATGATGGCCTTAAATATTTTTAAATTTAATATCTATGTCCCAATCTCTTAGGTTCAAAGATTTTATAAATAAAAAAGAGCAAAATTAGAGCTTTTTAAAAGGAAAGGTTTTTTCCCCCAGTATTTCAGAGTCTATCATCTTTCATATTTAAAAAGGAATCATAACATGAGACCCCATATTTTCTATATCACTTTCTATCTTTAAGTCTCTTTAGTTCACTAAATGAAGGTAGTTTTTAAAATGGAGGCCCCTATTCACTGAATAATTAGCATAAAACTTAACTGATTAAACTCTAAATTAGAAAATAAATATATGGCAAAAAAAATCATGAAATGATTTACTACCTATAAAAGCATACAATATTTCATTGCTCTATCAAATGTTATTGTAACTGAATTTTTAAAGTCTTTAAAATGGAAAATTAAATCTGAATTTAAGTTGGTAAAATGAAAAAAAATCACTCTGCTTATTTTATTTATGTCCCTTATATTTAAGGAAAACTGGGTTTTCAGTTAGGCTTTCCTTTTATTAAGTTGTTGGTACATATCTGTGTATGTTGTGTATGTTTCAAATATATTGGTACATATTTGAAAATACTTCTGTCATTAAATTGATTTAATCTTCCTCTCCTTTTGTTTATTTTTGGGGTGGGACAGAGGAGGCAATAAATCCTCCATTAGTGCCCCCAAAAAGAAACAACCGGCCAAACCAGCATAAAGTATCCAATCCCAATCTGGGAATATAATTAGGAATGTTTCAGTAGGATTTTTTTTTCTTCAAAATGTTTTATTGAGGAAAGTGCCCAGATTAACAGGTAATCTTTCCTATGTTTGGAATTGGGGAGATTATATGGGTTTTATGTGGAAGGTCTCTTTAAATTGAGTAAATCAGCTCATATTTTCTATTATTTGATTCTCATTTTGCTTGATTTTAGACCCAAGTTTAGAGTCAGATAGATTCAAATCCTCACTTTATGGTTTATGAGCTGTCTGATTTTAACTACTCAGTTTCTAGGCATGCTAAAACCTACCACCTAGAGAGTTCTAAAGATTAACTGAGATAATATATGTAAAGCACTTACATATGTGATTGGATCATGGTAGAGAAACAACAAATGTTAATTATTAAAGTTAGCTTCTTAGCTGTTTTACATTTTATATTTGATATAAGATACACATTAAAGTTTAATACTAATTAGACATAATAAATGAAAGTTATTTTGAATTTTTAAAATCATAGTATCACTTCAGCCATTTCTTTTTTACTTTTTTTGCTTGCAAGCACATTTTATGTCCAAGAATGGTATAAGAGGCAAAACCTACAATGTAACATTAGATGACCCTGGCTACCCTCCCCCTGCCCCCATATCTCACCCATTTTTTTCTCCTTTATGGGAAACAATGCATATTTCTATGAGAGTATAGAAATACTGCTTAGTTGAAAACACTTAGAATTTTGTTCTTATGAACATTATAAGGTTTCTGTTATTTGTAAAATTTATTCTAATGGACAGAGGTTTAGGGAAAATATCAAAACATGGCCACTGTATTTCTAATGTGCCAATAATATATAATTAGAACACTGAAGAAAGAAATGATTATAGTATCATATTCTGATATACAGAAATTTCCATATTGAGAATATTTAGCAAACCTACAATAGCCACAGAATTAGGGTATTAGTAAGTGAAAGTGCCAGGAAAATACAGCTCTAGTCTAAGTACTTATATAGGAAACTAAACATATGCACTAATATTAATTATCATTTAGAAGACAACTCTCAATTATCCAACTTATTTTAAATAATAATTGTTATGATTATCTTCAACTGAAATAGTATTTTTAATGTGCAAATGAAAAACTACAGTAAAGTTGAGGGTTTGTTTGAGATTATGAGTATGATAAAAATAAATCTGATTAAAGATGTTTTTCTCAATTCAAATATCAAAGCAATCTAATTTTACGTATGTACAGGCCATACATTTAAATTAAATAGGTATGAGAGTTGAGTAGTATGGTCCAAAACAAATTATATAGTTAAAAACATTGTTAGTTGACTATCTGTACTCTAAGAATATCAGTACATAAGAAAAACAAACTTCCTAATTTCAATGGGATTTAAATATATATCCTAAAAATATATAAAATACTATATTCTAATCTAAACTCTTTTGAGAGCCAAAACTTTACTGAATTGATTCTTCCTGTACCAACAGATCAGTAGTTTAGTTAGTCATTTTGTGTTTAAGCTCTCAAACTGAAAACTGTTTTAAGGATGGTGATTGAAATAGTGATGATTTTGAAAGCTAGCTATAAGGTAACACTTTCTTGTGATAGTTACTGGTAAATTACAGTAGCTTCATGTAGAATAGACAAAAAATAAGTCAGTTGTTAAAATAAGTTATTAAAGTATATGCCCAATAAAATACATTAATCATTATTGCAATATAATCAGTTTAAAAGTTATCTGTGTTTCTTATGATCAGAAGATATTTATAACTTAAAAAATCTTTATTTCAGAATAGATCTTGAGACATGTAAGCACATACAATTATACATCTACACACATATAAAGTTAAGTATGGTTTCAACAAAACATGAGAACAATTCCTTTCAAGGGGGCATTTTTGCCTCCATTTCATCCTTCAAATGAGAAAACTTGGATGGCCTTGCCTCAGCAGAGAATGTGCAGGTCCATTGCAATATAGGGCATCCCAGTCATCTCCATGGCAACAGCCCTTGACAAGTCAAAAGGCAACTACATTCACAAACAGAAAAAGTTAAGACTACTGAGAGCTGGCCAAACAATTTAGAATTTTCCAGAGGAAAGGTTGAGCCTTTTACCAAACTTGAAATTATTAAATTTTACCACAAATATTAAGTTGGATAGTTATTCTCAGAAAGTGAATGAGATAAAGGGGCAAGACTCAGAAATCTTTCCCTGGAATACACCTCCCATTTAAAACAAATAAAAGGGATTAGGAGAGGAGATTGAGGAAGGACCCGTATATGAACCTGTTCATTTTAGTTTAAAAAGAGGATGGGGTGGGGAGGAAAGCAGGGAGAAGTGGGAAGGAGGGTAGCAAGCAATCCCTTTCTCCAGCCTCATACCTTTTAAGATCACAACTTTCCAAATGCATTATGTGATCATCAGTTAGCGTTTAAAATTTGTGTAAGAATGATGGTTTCTAAGGTTGCTACCTGAGGAAGTGCAAGGAAGAAAGGGGGAGGTCTAACTGTGCAGGTGAGGACACAGAGATAGTTGTAGTAAGTTAGCGTGACCCCATTGTTCCTTTTCTCCTTAGGATTTTGGTCAGGAATGACCCGGCTACTGTGCTGAGTTCAGGAAGTGAGAACGGCACGGCTCTTTTGAAACCAGACAATAACCTAGTTCCCTTCTCCTCCATCCTCTGCACCTCGACCCTGCTGACTGCCAACTCTCACCCACTTGAAATACATCAAGCCCATTGCCTTCCCAAGAGTATCAAACAGATAAACACGGAACACCTCTACTGCCCATAGTAAAGAGAAAAAATTAAAACTACTATTTTCTGTTTCACCACCCCCTGCTCACAGCTCCCAGTCGCCAGCCCTTTGTGTGTGATGAGTCCCCTTCAAACCACCCACAGACCGAGCACCCAAGAAGAAATGGTAATTTTTTGTTTAAAAGTTCACTTACCACGGCAACCTCATATTGCTTTGTCATGCTTTTTGCACTTAATTTTTCAAAACTGCTTGTGCAGGGCGCAGAACTGGGAAGGCAGGACTAAAGTATCTCTAGTAATCACAACAAAAAGGAGAGAACATTCACCAATCAGAATTACATTAAAATGCACAACCCCCAGAGCTAGACGCACGGTTCAGACTACACCGGGGAGGGGAGGGGATGGGGGCGGAAAAAGCCAAGCTAACGAGACAAAAGGTAAAGGGGAGAGTTGAGTGGTTGGAAGGGAAATCGATCCAAGCCGCCCTTAGACTGAGGAAGGGCTTAAAACCAGCACGACTATCACCCCTCCCCCGCCTCCAGCACCCCCGCGATCACCCGAGCGACTGCACTTGCCTCCAGCCATCTCAACCTTAGGAGAGGAATGCCCCATCTAAGTTCGCTAGCCCTGCCACAGTCTTCCACTGCCTTCTGGGTTCGTTCAGGAAAACACTTCCAGAGGCATCCATCCACTTGAGGTCTGGGCTTGGCTGCTGCTGCGGGGCGGCTGCGATCAGCTGCTAGGATCGTTGCCGTCTCGTTCTTGCCTCATTCGCGCTGCACAATAGCCCCGGCTGGGTGCACCTCATTAAGCCAGCCCGAGAGCCCCAGACCAGGGCAGGCAGTGTGACAGCGCTGCCCCTTTGTAATGACTGTGTGATGGATGCAACCGAAGGGTGGGGTCTGGGTGGGTCAAAACTGTTAATGACAGTATGTATCATTCTGTCTGTCCTCCAGGAGAGGGAAGCCCCCTGCCACCCCTAGGTCGGACGGTCTCTCTCTCTCTCTGTCTGTCTCTGTCACACACACACACACACACACACACACACACTTCCCTCTTTCCTCACCTCCCTATGGGATTTTCTGCTGTCAGCGTTCAAAAAAGTATGAAAACCATCGTGTCATTTTCATCTGAACAGATAGCGAATTTATCCTTAAGGAAAGAGAAGATCCTAAAATCGAAAAATACAGGCGGAAGGGGGAGTGGGGATAAGAGTGGGGTGGGGCGGGGTCCGGGGCAGGCGTCCGGGACCTTCACAGGCCGATAGTTTACAGCTGTCAGCCAACTCGCGCCAGCACCTCCGCGCGGCTCCGAGAGGCACGGGACGGGCTTCTCCGCGCCCCGCGTTCTCCCCAGAACCAACCTGGGGGCCGGGCTCAGGGGAGGAGAGGGGATAAAACCCACCCGAGAGGACCCCGACCGGGAGGAGATTGCAGGAGGGGTCCCGGCACCCGGACCGCGTGCAGCCGGTGGGAGAGGAAGCCTGCACCCCGACGCAAAGCCGGACCGGCCGGGCAGGGGCTGCCGGGGTGCTGGAGTGAGTGCCGGGTCCCAGACGGGAGGGGCGGGCCAGGGGTTCTGTCCCCGGCCGTTGGGTACCGCTCGGCCCGACGCCCCGTCCCGTTCGCTAGTTCTGCGTGGCTCCCGGGTCCGGCAGCGCCGGCGCCGCAGATGCGCCACTAAGTCTCAGCTTGCGGGACGCGACCCCGCCTCTTCCTCTCCCGTCCTGACAGCCTTGCCATCCCTCCCAGTCTCACTCCTTCCTCAGTCTCGCCCCTGCAGCCCCCAGAAGGCAGAAAGCACGTGAAAATGCCTCTCCTTTCGCCCCCTTTGTGGAGAGTCTTGAATCGTTGCTTCGCTGCCGTCCTATTGCCCCGTTGAAAACATCCGCGGATACTTTTTTTCCCAGTCACAGGCACTGATTTTTCAAGTATAGGAAAGCCTTACAGTCTATTTCTCTACGTGGACAAATAGACTTATTTTACACTCAGCTTACCATTTCCAACTTACTGTGATGCTATCCACTCGATGTCTACAAAGCACCTGTTCCGAACATCCTGAGCGATTTCTCCAGAACCGCGTGGATGATATTTATTTTTTATTAGAGTTTATGGCTCCACTTCTCTGACACTGTAATCGACTTATGTATTTTCTTCGCTGATGCCTGATAGCAGTTAAGAGAAAGCAAGAAGCAGAGAGAAAACAGGACCTTTATGTCTAATGAAGCATCTCTCCCTTTTTATGTCTGCTATTTATCACTTAAAATTTGTGTATATAGGTTGTGCAGGCTGTTCTAGGCCGTGGGAGAGCACTGAAGACGATTTTTATGCCACTCTTCAAAGAGCTTCTGATCCATAGGGAAAGCAAAAGAACAGGCAGGTTTTAATTGCTTCTGATAAGAAACCACTTTTAGTGACAGGAAGGAGAGATCTTGTCAGAGACTTTCAACATAGGAGAAAAAAGGGTGTGGTGTTGACTTTACGTGGTTCCTTCAGTTCTTATAAACCTTCAAGGGCACAAAAACCTTCCCCCTTTATAACCAATTACTTTTTACAACTCTTTACAATTCTATGATTTGAAGGTAGTACCGGACTTATGTTCACTTACTTCTTATAATTAAATAAAGGGGGGAGGTTGGGGAGAAGACCAGTTGGAATTAGTGAGAATCTAAGTTAATTGACTAATTATTGACTAACAGTAACACCGACTTAAAACATGCTTAGAACTCCTTAAAGATAGACTTCAATGAGTAAGAATAAGAATTATATATACTTAACAAAATAATTGTTTCCATGTAAACAGCTCTTTTAAGAACATAGAAAACTTTTTAAAAAGACATTTCCTCTTACATTGTTTTACTAATAATTTGCATAATGTACAAGTGTTAGTTCATAAAGACAGTTTTGAGTGGAAACAGAGCTTGAATGGCTTTTGTATTATATTATTAATTATAAGTGTAATAATAAAGAATAAAAGTTTATGTTGTTCTTAAAACTAGCCATTTCTTCAAGACCTAGATGGGCAAGACACTAAGGACTTTTAGCATATTCCCCTGGTTGAAGGCAACCAGGACATTTTTAAAAGAATAGCTCATTAAAAAAAAAAGAAAAAAAAGAATAGCTCATTAGGTGGCTGGGTAAATTCCCCCACACTCCCATGAGCTTTTCAACAGTTCTGAAGACATTCTGGAAAATATGTACTTTACTAAGTTCACTTTTCTCTGATCTCCCTGTCTGCTCCTCCAAACTAGAACAACTTTTAGGAGAGGAAAAATGGAAGGAATGAGAATGCTAACTAATGGAATAAAGTTGTTTTCCTCGACACTCTAAACAGACTAAAGAAATGAACAATAAATTTAGAAACTGGGTCTTTTAACAAATGAAAATTTTAAGATGTGATAAAAATATCTCCAGTAAATGTATGCATTAAATGTATTAACCTTGCAAAACATAAGACTGCACCTGGGAGAAGTTAACACAGTTGGAGATTATTAAGATGTATCAACTCACTCAGCATTAATGAGAACTTGAGCCTAGTGTGGAAAACAGTTGTACCAAACTGGCAAGAACCGTATACCTAAATGTAAATTGAAATTTTTCTAGGAGAGAAGGTTATATCAAGCCCAAAGAAAAACTGTAGGTATGTTAAAACAAAACAAACAAAAAAACTACCATTCTGCAAAAGTGTTTGTCCTACCAAAATTTTCTAGTCCGTTCCATAATGACCTATATGATAGCATTAGTACACTCTGAAAAGAGGATGTTTAATACCCGAAGAAGATAATATTTTCTATTTTTATTAAATCTATTTAATTATGATTAGGGGCCTGATTTATTTTCCCTGTTGTACGTGGCAGGGAAAAATAGAGGACAAAATAGTTTCTTTGGCATACATCAAGAACTAGATTATAATCAATAAAAGCAAAACAAGTCTAGAAAATATATAGGCTAGGTATTATATAAGTAATTTACCAACTGTAAATCTCCCACCAGTGGGTAAATATTGAGAGTCATGCTAAGGCTTCAGTGACTGATGGAATACAGTGGTTAATCCCAAGAGACCTTGACTCTCCCCTTTTTGGGAACTCCTCCATGAGTTTTGTTACAAGTAAGAACAAGGTGATTGTGTAAGACTCCAATAAGGAATCTAAAGATTCTCCTGCATGCTGCCTTTTTAAGAGCAAGTTCAATACTCAGTCTGTGGGAAAGCATTATTTTCGTGCTATTATGATTTCTTGACCCATGTTGGGTAGCAGCATTTCTGGAGTCATATAGAAATTGGTTCCAATTCTTATCAACTGGATGACTTGGACAATTCTCTTAACCACTCTAGACTACACTTCTCTTTTTAGTAAAATTAAAAGAGCAAGGATAAACTACTGTTGTGATGATTTAACGATACGAAGAGTGAAAAAACACTGCCTGGTAAAGTGTAAGCACTATTGAGACAAACATTGTAATTGGGCGCACTCAACACAAATTCTCAACCTCCTTTCTCTTGTCTTAAACTAATTTAGAGACTAGAAAGTTGAATATTTGATTTTCCAATTTTCCTTGCAGCTAGTCATGGCTGTTTGACACATTTCTGGAAAAGCAAATGTTAATACATAATTGCTGAGGGGTCTTCTGGAAAAACTTGCTTTTTTGATGAAAGAGGAATAGACACAGCTACCACCACTTTTTCCCCCCTTTCTACCCCCTTCTTCCTACTTGGATATTGTGTGATGGGGAGGTGGTGCAGCCATCTGCATTTATGAAGCAATAAATCGAAGGGCAATCCTTGAAAGATGGTGGAGAAGAAAGATGGGAAGAACCTAGATTCCTGATGGCATATTTGAGCTGCTCAATTAGTCGTGGACTGCCTAACTTTGGACTTTTTGTTTTATATGAAAAAACATACTGTTCTTTATTTAATCTGTATTTAGCTGAATACTCTGTAACTTGAAGCTTTCCTAACTGACATATCTGCTACTATTGTTGTGGTTTCCTGCCTGTAAATAAAATCTGCTTAATTATTCAAATGACTCTGGATATCAACCATTTTGAAGAATTCCAGGTAAAGTCTTCTCTGAGACTTCACACATAACCAGGTCACTAGTACTGGTGGGATAATCTGCTCGCTCAAATTATAGAGCCAGGAGTAGGTTTTTAAGGACCATTTATTTGAGGAAATCCTGCAATTGACAATTCTTTTTGAGGAAATACCATAATTGTCCTATAATAGATTGAACTTAAAGTTTATTTAATCCAAATGTCTTTCCCCCTTCCTTTCATAATAAAATATCTCTTTGCTTTTGTTTCCAAACAAACATACAGGTATAGTCACCTTGGAATGTATTCATATTGCAATATTCAGAATACTCATGTTGGAAGACTATAAACACCTACTTAATTGATGACTCCAGTTTACTGTCATAGCCAAAACAATTTTAAATGCCCCTTTTTAGGAATTATGTTCAGAATCTGAATCCCAATTTTGGGGAATGCCAGCAATATCAACGAATATGTACTCTGAAGATTGAATTCGATTTTGGAGAATATCCAAAAAGTTGTTCAGAGTCAACTCTAGTAAATTAAGTAAGCAATCACAAACTGGATAATACACATTTTTTGTTATTGTTAAAAACAATTAGGTATGTACACAAAATAATCAAATTTAAAATGTGTTGCAGCAATGATGGCATGATTTAAATAAACATACGTCTTCCCAAGGTGGCAGCTTTGGAGGTCCACACACTTGGTCACATGTGTTAGCTAAACTCATCAGTTTCATAGCTATGCTCAGTTGCAATTTCTTTGAATAAACCAGATGTTTCCTTTTCATCTTTCCCCTTCCATTCTGTCATAAATTTCTTATTCTGAAACAGGTTCAGTGTTCATTTGATTCAAAGTTCATATAGTTCATTTTTGTACTATAATTTTACTATAGTTCTTTAAAAAAAAAAAGTACAAATAGCAAGACAAAATAATATCACCAGTAAGATTTTGAATAAAACAGAATTTCATTTGAGCTCCAACCTTACTACTCACTAGCTGTGTAATTTAAGTGATTATTCAATCATTTAAGCCTATTTTTTATCTATAAAATGAAGATAAAAGTAGTACCTATCTTAGAGAGTTGTTGTGAATATTAAATAATATATATGGGCTTTGTGTGTGATGATTGGGATGTAGTGGGTGATCAACAAGCATCACTTAGGATAATACCATGTTAGGCAAATAGTGAAGTCTTTGGAATACTTAAAAGGTAAATAATATTAGGCCATTTATAGGAGTTGCTACCAAGAACTGCATGAAATTCTACAATTCTAACTTTCAACAGTTTTGAAGGCATTCTGAAAAACATATTTTACTGAGTTCATTTTTCCCTGATCTCCCTTTCAGGTCCTCCAACCTAGAACCACATCTATTAGGAAAGAAAAAATGGAAGGGGGCTTCCCTGGTGGCGCAGTGGTTGAGAGTCCGCCTGCCGATGCAGGTGACGCGGATTCATGCCCCGGTCCGGGAAGTTCCCGCATGCCGCGGGCCCGTGAGCGATGGCCGCTGAGCCTGCGCGTCTGGAGCCTGTGCTCCGCAACGGGAGAGGCCGCAACAGTGAGAGGCCCGCAAGGAAGGAATCGGTATGCTAACTAAATGTAATAAAGCTGTTTTCTTTGGCACTTTGAAAAAAAGACTAAAGAAATGCACAATATGTTTATTGTGAGTTAATTATGAGTTAATCATGGATAGTTAACATGGACTAATCTGGATATTTTATTATTTTGTTTGATGCAGTCCTGGTTTCAGTGTATGAATCTAGATAAAACACTTAACCTACCTAAATCTCATTTCTTCAGTGTAGTGTAACTAATGTCTGTCTTCCAGGGAAGTGTTCTCAAAACATAGGTAAGAATCCAGTAAGTACTTCTTTACCCCTTGTAAGTAAAGAATAGAAAACTGGATGCATTTGCTAAGAACCAGGAAGTCACAATTAACTTGGAGTTTACAAAAGATCTCCAGAAGCATTTCATTACTTGGAGACCTAAGATAAAAAGACCTATTAGATAAGAAAGTGAAATATGAATATGCTTTTAAGTTATTCAATTGTTTGCTTCTAGTTAATTTTAACAAAATATAAAATAAAATTTTCTCATTTGACTCAACAAGACCTTCCCCCCACTGACCTAATTATAGTTGTATGGAGGAGGATAGGATGTAGAAAGGTAGAGAGAGACAAGGGGAGAGATGAAAGAAAATCTTTCAATAGTTTTTGATTGACTAGAGTTTATTATGTTTTTAGGGTACCATCTCCAAAAGGAAATTAAATTTTTCAGAAAAAAGGGAAAAGCAAAATCCTCTAAAAATTACTTAGATTTTAGATTTTTCTTATTTTACTAGAAGAGAAATATAGCATGAATAATATATGCTATGCTATGCAGGAAATAGTTTATTCAGAAATAAAATTACATGTATGTTAAATTAAAATTTTTTTTGATAGAAAGGACTCAACTGCAGACCAATGGTTCTCAAAGTATCTGCAGACATCATCATCATCATCTGAAAAACTGTTAGAAAAGCAAAATTATTGGGCCTCATCCCAGACTTACTGAATCAGAAACCGAAGTAGACCTAGTAATCTAAGTTTTAAGAAGCCTTCCAGGAGATCCTGATGCATATGAAAATTTGAGAACGACTGCTGCAGGCTTGAGCAAAGGAATATATTCTTTATAATGTGACTTTACAGTTTCTCCCATCAAGAGAAGTCATCTCTATCAACACCCTTGGAATCTGGGCTAGTTTTGTGAAGTGATTTGACCAACAGAATGTGGCAGTACTGACAGTGTACCAGTTGTGTACCCTGGCCTCAAGAACTCTTTCATTTTTCCTCTCCTTTGGTACCCTGGCACTGCCATGTATACAATCCCAGAATAGCCTATTCAAATATGAGAGCACACGGAGAAGAGCCCAGGTATCCCAGCTGAGGGCATCAGGACCAGGCTATAGCAAGTCAACTCCCAGACACATGTGAGAACCCAGCCAAAATCAGGAGAGCTGCCTATAGGACCCACAGCCAATGCATGAGTAAGGCCAGCCAAGAGTGAAACTGCCCAGCTGACCCAGAGACCCATGAACAATAATAAGTGCTTACTGCTTTAAGACACTGAGTTTTGGGGTGGTTCATTATGCAGCAGTATGTTGATTGATACACCCTACCCAAAGTGTAGAATACATTCTATTCCAGTCCCTCGTTAAGAAGCTTTCCGTTGATAACACTTTAATGAGGTTAAGATATCACATTATTTGTGAGGTGTTAACACTTGCTTTATAAAGATCATTTTAAGAATAATCAAGCAAGTTATACACACCATTGCTAATTCTTACAGCAACCCTGCAGAGAAGTGGATATTACTATTAATAATATTCCATTTTACAGATGAGAGTAATATAGGTTGAATAATTTACTCAGTGTCACACAGTAAGTGGTGGAGTTGATATTGGAACCCATGTCTTTTAATCACCTGTATTTCCCACTCTGCTACAGTGTAGGAACTGGAAGGACTGTAAATACCTCCCAGCCCAAGCCTCTTATTTTTCAGATAAAGAAACCAATGAAGTGCAATAACTTGGCTAAAGTGATTCACAACATAAAGTTTTCAATCTCTAGAGTGCCAAATACTCACCTGTGATTGCAAAATGAGACACTGAGCAATGAGTTGTTTCAACATGGGCCTCTAGAGAAAGCTTCATTTTTTTTTTTGTTTTGAGAAAGCTTCATTTTTAAGTGAGCATAATAGGTGATTCTGCTGCAGGTGGGCTAGGAATTATCCGAGAAAGCCTGGGTCAAACTAATCCTGGAGCCAGGACTCAAGTGAGGTCAACTTTAAACTACACCAGTGATTTTCAAAAGATAGGGAGGATTCCCTCTGGTGGTGTAGTGTGGGCAGAAGGCAGTTTCTGATAGAATCATCCTAAGGGGACTTTTCAGATCACCTGACAAACCCTCTCCCCACTCTCCCCAAATGAGAACCTTTGCTACAGTACTCTACTGTCATTGATAGATTTATGTTATCATCTCCAGCCCCCAGGTGTGTAGGGGTTAACGACGAAGGTTGAGAAGTACTACTGCACTGCGTTGTGTTGCCTCAATTATTTTATCTGGCTAAATGAACTCACACAGTAAAATCTAATGAATAAAAGCTTCAGTGAGAATAGGACTCAGAAGTATTATGATTTGAACACGGTAAGTATAAAATGACGAGCTTGGGTCCTGCTCATACAGCTTTAAACCGTTACCTGTTGGTAGCATGTAACTCCAACTCCACATTTAGATAACACCTGTCTCAGGGTAGGGTAATATAAGGATCCCTATGTTTGAAGTTTTTAGCTTAGCATTGATTCAGTCTATAGGTTTTTCTACTTTGACCATAATTTTCTCCTGATTTGTTCTCCGTTTTCTTTGCTAATGGTTATTATTAAATCCTTATGTGCAATTAACTGACTGGTATGCCCGTGCACAGATCTTATAACTTGTCATAGTGCTCAATACCTGCCTTTCGACTTCCCCAATATTAAACAAACACCTACCTGCCTAGGTATCTGATCATTTTTTGCTACAGGATTTACTTGCCAGCTGTCCTTGTGTCCTGTCTGCTCTGCTTCCTTATCCCCCTTACATTTTCCCCAAGAAGACAAAAGATGGAAATCTTTCATTGGAATGCCTATCTTTTGAATAATGAATCTCTTGCCTTGTTTCTATGTTCAGACACCCATTCTTTTTGTGCACTGCAGTCTCTCTCATTGCAGCTGTTTCACCCACCACCCAGGTCTTAGAAATGAATGGTAGGGGGAGGAAAGTGAAACATGAGTTACTTGCCTGGTCCTGGAAAGGCAGTGTAGTATAGGTATATAGCAGACAGTGCCCTTTTCGTTTTTTAAATTCTGTGGTTTTTATGAGGCAAAGTTACCCAAAAGGAGCAGTAAGGTGCTGACAGGGAGCAAGTTGCCCTAGACAGCCACTTTATGTTTTGCCTAAGGATCCATGGAAATTCTGCCCTGGATCCATGGAAATTCAGAAGCATGGTCCAGGGAGAAAGTTTGTGCTATGTCTTCACCTTTTATTTACTGAATTAGTTGTCTATTGTTGCTACAACAAATTACCACAAGCACTGGCTTAAAACAACACAATGGAACAACACAAAACTTTGTAGGTCAAAAGCCCAGGTCTTACCGGGCTAAGATCAAGTTGTTAGGAGGGCTGCGTTCCTTCTGGAGGCTCTGGGGAAGAATCTGTTTCATTGTACTTGTCTAGCTTCTTCAGGCTGCCTACATTCCTTGGCTGCTGACCCCTTGCCGTCTTCAAAGCCAGTGATGGTGGTGGAGTCTTTCTCCCGTTGTACCCCTCTGGTACTGACTCTCCTGTTTCCCTCTTCCACTTATAAGGACTGTTATGATTACATTGGGTCCACCTGGATAATCCAGATACTCTCCTCATCTGAGGGTCATCTGATTAGCAAACTTAATTCCATTTGCAACCTTAATTCCCCTTTGCCATACATTTACAAATTTTGGGGGTTACGACATAGACATCTTAGGGAGGGCCATTATTCTGCCTATCACATCTGTGTAGTGAAGAAACAAATTTCTCATGGTAAACAAGTATCTGTAAAGATATCTATTCACTAGGATTTACAAAGACAATATACAAGTAAAACTATCACAGGCTCTTTGACTTTAGGGAATTCATGTAGTGCACTGAAAATTCTAAGGAGATTGAGAAGGAAATTGTAATGCAGTTAGTAGCTTGTAGGAATGTATGTTTTTAAAAGCCTGTGTTGTTCTAGAGTTCATGTTCTGTGAGTATTGTTTTTAACCTGAAAGCATCACACCTATGTATATGAGGAGAGCATCTGTAAAAACGAGCTTCCCCCAAAGAAATGGGGACCAATTCAAATGGGTGCAGGAATAAGGAGAAGGAACAGAAGATAGCTTTGTAAAAGTAGAAGCAGTTTTTTTGAATTCTTATTATAATGTAATAATTCCACTCTCAAACTTCATCATTTTCTCTGGCTCCAGCCCTGGATCCCATCTATGCTGTTGATTTAGAAGCCAAGTCAGTAATTTAAGTGTTAGGACTTATGCTGCATGCGAAAGTCTGTTTACAGAATCAAAGGATTTTCAAATGGAAGCGCTTATCTGGAATTTGGAGATGACATCTATCCAAGTGCACAGAAAATCTTAAGTCTGAGAAATAATTAAATTACAACATTTTTTCTATTGAGCTCAACATCAGTTTATTAAAAAAAATTAAATGTCTCCCCGTTCTTATCTTTCCTGTTCATTTTTAAAAGAAGAATTACTTTATTGATTTTGTAAATGTAACACTTGCTTATTTTAATGAGTTCAAGTCATGCAGAAAAGTAAAAAGAGCTTTTTAAAAAAATCACCCTAAATCCCTTTTTACCATTATTAGCACACAATGCTTGCTATTTTTATAAATAAGTAATGAATTAGAAAGAAGCCAAGTGAAGCTGAAATGAATTGGAATGGATTGCTAAACTTCAAATAAATGTTGTATCCAGTACAGAGAACATTATCTCTTGAGAGATTCCTCTAAAGTTAAGAAGAGATAACTGAAAACATTAAAATGTTGAAATCATAGCTTTAAAACCTACACGTTTCAGTTGTAGATGGCATCCATTGTTTCCCTGCTCTGAAAGATGAAGACATTAGCTTCTCTCTTTGCCCCTCTTCCCACCTCTCAATCTTTGTATTTATATTATTATTTATATATTGACAAGGTTTTTACATTTACATTCTGTTCTATAATTAGATATATTTTAAATTGACTCAATGTTCACCCAAGACTTTTCATGTGTTTCCTCTTTATTTTTCCCTCATCTCTTAAGTAGTTGGATTTCATTAGCAAGTAGTGTGTGTTCCTGTTTTTTGGTTTATGTTTTGTGTTGGTTTTGGTGAAGAAGTGTGCATGGGTGTTGTATTCTGCAGACTTCTTTCATGTTTGAAAACATCTACCTGTTCTACATATTGCTGTTGTATACTTTGTATACATGTATACTTTGTGTATTTTGGATGTTTATATTACTGTTATATTTCTTTACTCTAAAATTTCTTTTTTTAAAAAAAAAAATTATTTATTTATTTTTGGCTGCATTGGGTCCTCGCTCGTTGCGGTGCGCGGGCCTCTTTTTGCAGTGGTCTCCCTTGTTGCGGAGCATGGGCTGTAGGCACGTGGGCTTCAGCAGTTGTGGCACGTGGGACTCAGCAGCCACAGCTCACGGGCTCTACAGCACGGGCTCAATAGTTGTGGTGCATAGGCGGCATGTGGGATCTTCCCTGACCAGGGCTCAAACCCATGTCTCCTGCATTGGCAGGCGGATTCTTAACCACTGTGCCACCAGGGAAGTCCCCAAAATTTCTTAGATATTTTCCAATGGCTTCTGTTACTGAATGTTACTGTGGAATAACATGAGACTAGCATAGATATTTCCCTTTGATGGAGATTTGCTCTGCTTTTTTGGGTGCCTGAAGAATTCTTTATCCTTGAGGACTGGTAATTTAACTATGGATTTATCTCAGAGATGAGTTTTCCTAATCAAAACATATGCTTCTTTTCAATCTACAGATTAAACTTTTGCTTCAATTCAAAGAATGTTTCTTCTTAATTTAAAAAAAAAATTACATCTTTGTGGGTACATTGCTGTGTTCCTCTGAGTTTTCTACCTAAGAGACACTGCTCTGTTGCATGGAATTTTTCAGTCCTCCATGTCTATTACCTTCTTTCCAATTTCTTAATTTCTTTATTTTTCATTTGCATTTCTATGATTATCTCAGGTCTTTCTTGCTTTTAATATTTATTATTAGTTCTTTAATAATATTGTTTCAGTTCTCTACTTCCTTAGGTTTGCAATCCCTCTTTTCTTCATTCTGCTATTTTAAAATTCATTTTTGAATTTGTGTTTTTGTTTTTCTTAAGTTATTCTAAATGGCAAAGCCGTTGCAGAGAACGTAATTCATTTTCTTGCATTATGTTTTTTCTAGGCTTGGTTCAATGTCAGTCTTTAATATATTTTTCCTCCCTTCCTAATGTGTTTGTATTATTGCCTGCTATTTATTTTCATTGTGCATGTGCATTGGGATCTGTCCAGACCTGCCTTTGTTTTCCTGTAATTAAAGGAATGCTTTGACAACTTGCTGCCTTAACTAAGACCAGCTTGCTTTCTCCTCTTATAAATAGTTGATGGCTAGGGATTTAGTGTTCTAGATTTTTTTTTTCCTAGACCAAGAAGGCAAAGTGAGGAAGAAGGAGAACTCAAGATTATGTGAACATCTGGGTTCTGCTATCACTTCGCACATTTTATTAAAGGTCTCTACCAGGGTTCATTGCTCCTGCTTGGGCAGGGGTGGTGTATTTCACTCTTACTGGGGAATTTACTTGCAATTAGGGTGGTCTCTTAATTCTGAGTGTAGACCTCACCTCTTTCAAAGAGAGAGCCCACATCATTCACTTTGTTTGTATTATCTCCTTTTCCTTAGCAATCATTTCCACTACTCTCCAGTCAGGATAAGGAAAAGAGAAAGTTGCTCACTCCTGATGGTACTTTTCCTATTGAATGAGATCCATTAGCCTATATTCTGGCCTTTCTTAACTCTCTTTGTGCCAAAGGTGATAGAGTTACTTCTCTGATGGGTAATGATGCTTCTGACTTGGTAGATAAATATGATTATTTCTGGGTTTTAGTTGGTAGCTCATTTTGCTCCTACTCTAAGCTATGTCATCAACTTAAATTCTTTCAGCTATAAATGTAATATTTATGTTTCTTGTCTGCCTACACCTTGTGTTATTTTTCATTTTTCCCCTTCAGAAAACAGGTAGGCCAGAAAGACCCTCTCAGAGACCTCAACAGTATAGTTCAGGTGGGGATAGGGCAGATTGGAGGTTGATGTTGGGAGATACATCATGCTGTCTTCCAAAATCCTCTACTTATTTTGTTGGCTATCTTTTTTTTTTAATGCCCTTAGGCTATGCCCCTTTTCTTGTATATATGACATTTTTGGTCTGGCTTTTACTATTTTTGTAGTCAATTTTGTAATTTAATTTCATTTGACTATCCTTACATGTGAGTCTGAAATCATTTTTTTTCTTTTTAATTAACATTAATTTTTTAAATAGGCAATACACAATACAAAATGCAAAATATACAAGTGTGTGTATAGTGAGAAGTAAGTATTCTACCTACTCTTGTCTTCCATCTATATGGATACTTTCCCTCGAGGCAATTACAGTTACCAATTCTAGTGTAAATCTCCAGAAATGAATGGTTTCTGTGTATACAGAATACATATATATCTGTGTATATATGTATACATGTATGCATAAATATTATTTTTAGTATTTTAAATAAAAATAATAGCATACAGCATATACAGTTTTATACTTTTTAAAAACTTATTTTATCTTGAAGGTAGTTCCATATACAAACATATACAACTGCTGCATTTTTTTTTTGTTGTTTTGGTGAATGATTTATTCAAAATACAAAAGAATTTATGGAATGTACAGTTTGGTTTTATTTATTTATTTATTTATTTAACATCTTTATTGGAGTATAATTGCTTTACAATGGTGTGTTAGTTTCTGCTTTATAACAAAGTGAATCAGCTATACATATATCCCCATATCTCCTCCCTTTTGATGTATTCTTTTTAACTGTGCACAATATTTTATTTTATATCCATGCATAATTGTGTCACTGAGACTCACAAGATATAATTAATGGGCATAATCTTCCCCTGCTCCTAAGGTGGAAGCTTGGGCAGATCCCCAAGACTTTTTTGCTCCCTTTTAGGAAATTATATAGTTCTATACTCACTTTGTCACAGAGACTGAATTCAGAAATCAGAATGCACTGTCTTAGAGATTATTCAAAATTCAGAGGTAATCAATTTGAAATTGATTTAACACACCAAGCTTAAGGGAAACAGGGTTGTTTTGATGTGAAACTCTTCTTCCGTATGGAGCCCCTTCAACCCCCTTCCCCTAACCGCTTGAAATTTGCTAGTTTCTGAGCCCTCCAGGGTCAGAGCTGGGAGGATGGGAAAGGCAAGACATATGGACTGATCGCTTTCAAGCTGCATTTCCTCATGCCCTCTAGGCCAGACATATTTTTAAAGTGGACTTTCTAGTGGGTTTTTCAGAGGTTCCCTGCGGGGTCCCACCAAACATGACCCTCTTGACATGGGCCATGTACCTTTTCTTTCATCAGGCCCCTTCCTATCCTGCCTCAACTTACATTTCCCTGGCAGGCAGTTCACCCTACATAATTATTCAATGATGGGTCCCCTCACCCTCTGCCAGTTTCTAGATGCCCTCTCAGGCCAAACTAAAAATGGCCCCAGTGTGGTTCTTTATTTAATGTCCATAGAGAATCATATCTTTTCCCCTGACAATTTTGGGACTGTGGTCTACCCTAAACACAACAGAACTCTCTTGGCTTTATCATCAAGTGGTTAGTTAGCCCCCTTTATTTACCCTCTGAACTTCTCAGCTCCCATGGGGTTCTCTACAGGGAACACATCTCAAGCTCTCCCACCAGCCTCAATGAAAGCTCCTTTCTAGTACTTTGCTGAACTACAATGGTGTCTGAGGCAAAAAGAAGATGTGCACCCCTATATATAGTTAACTAAATATCCTCCTATGTTTTGAACCAAGTGAAAGAAAGTTAAAAGCTTCCCCTTATGATTATATATAAAGCCTCACTTTTGTCCATTGTGGTTGCACACTTTTGCCAACCCACATAAACATGCCCAGAGGGAAGAACACAATGACTGTGCTGGCCTGGAATGAGGGCTGTTTAGAAATGACTCTTCCCTTGCACAATAATGCAAGGTCCTAAAACAAACAAACAACTTATCTTTATTTAAAAATTTGATTTTTTTGTTTGTTTTTTTAGATGCCACCAGAATATGTAGTTTTCAGTCTGTTTTTTATTTTATTTTATTTTATTTTTTGACTGTGCCGCACAGCTTGCAGGATCTTAGTTTCCTGACCAGCCAGGGATCGAACCTGGGCCCTCGTCAGAGAAAGCACGGAGTCTTAAACACTGGACCACCAGGGAATTCCCAGAAATTTTGTTCAATGTGGATTGGTTTTGCATTAATTTTGATTTTTTAAAAATCTTGCACTATTATTTATCTTGATTACTGTATTTTTGGCATCCTCTTAAATTTT
This sequence comes from Orcinus orca, assembly GCF_937001465.1. Taxonomy (NCBI): domain Eukaryota; kingdom Metazoa; phylum Chordata; class Mammalia; order Artiodactyla; family Delphinidae; genus Orcinus; species Orcinus orca. The sequence goes on along the minus strand of NC_064564.1, from coordinate 48,589,737 downwards.
TAAAATAATAGCTTTATTGAGATATAATTCACATCATAGAATTTATGTATTTAAAGTGTACAACTGAATGGATTTTAGTATATTCTCAGAGTTTTTAACCATCACAATTTTAGAACACTTTAATCACCTCCCAAAAAACACATTAGTAGTTACCCCCACTTTCTCCACAGCCCTAGGCAACCACTAGTGTACTTACTGTCTCTATTGATATACCCAAGAGAAATGAAAACATATGTCCACACAAAAATATTCATTGCAGCATTATTTATAATAGCCAAAAGATAGCTCCCTCAAGTTTTGCATTTGGCCCTGCTCCTTCCTTGAGCTGAAAGAGGGAAAATCCCTCATTCATTCCCCTTCACATCAGTACAAAACTTCTCTCCAAAAAATTCTCTTCACAAAATCCTCTCTGTTTCCATACTCTGAGTTTTTTTCTTTTTGAAGTACAGTTGATTTACAATATTGTGTTAGTTTCAGGTGTACAGGACAGTGATTCATTTTTTGGCAGATTATATTCCATTATAGGTTATTACAAGATAATGGGTATAATTCCTTGTGCTATGCAGTAAATCCTTGTGCTTATCTATTTTATGTACAGTAATTTTTATCTGTTAATCCCATACTCCTAACTTGTTCCTCCCCAATTCCTCTCCCCTTTGGTAACCATAAGTTTGTTTTCTAGATCTGTAAGTCTGTTTCTATTTTGTATATAGATTCATTTATATTATTTTTTGGTTCCACATATAAGTGATATCATATAGTATTTATCTTTCTCTGATTTATTTCACTAAGCAATTATTCTCTAGGTTCATCCACATTGCTGCAAAAAATATTTCATTATTTTTTATGGCTGAGTAATAGTCCATTATATATATATACATATATGTTTATATATATATATATATACACACACACACACACACACACATATGTATATATCACATCTTCTTAAGCCAGTCATCTTTTTTTTTTTTTTAAATTTTTTTAATTTATTTATTTTTGGCTGTGTTGGGTCTTCGTTTCTGTGTGTGGGCTTTCTCTACTTGTGGCAGGTGGGGGCCTCTCACTGTCGCGGCCTCTCTTGTTGTGGAGCACAAGCTCCAAACATGCAGGCTCAGTAGTTGTGGCTCATGGGCCCAGTTGCTCCGCGACATGTGGGATCCTCCCAGACCAGGACTTGAACCCGTGTCCCCTGCACTGGCAGGCAGATTCCCAACCACTGCGCCACCAGGGAAGCCCCGCCAGTCATCTTTTGATGGGCCCTTTGGTTGCTTCCACATCTTGGCTATTGTAAATAGTGCTGCTATGAACATTGGGGTGCATGTATCTTTTGAAATAAGGGTTTTCATTTTTTCTAGACATATACCCAAGAGTGGAATTGCTGGGTCATATGGTAGTCCTATTTTTAGTTTTCTAAGGAATCTCTGTACTGTTTTCATAGTGGCTGCACCAATTTATATTCCCACCAACAGTGTAGGAGGGTTCCCTTTTCTCCACATCCTCTGCAGCATTCATTATTGGTAGACTTTTTTTTTTATATTGGCATTTTTTTCTCATTTATTCCATTAATTTTTTTAAAATAATGACTGTTATTATCGAGTAAATCAAATGGCTAATCTTGAGAAACGCTTGATAAATTTTTTTAAATGGATCAAAAATCGCTTTTGGTAGACATTTTGATGATAGCCATTCTGACAGGTATAAGGTGATACCTCATCACGGTTTTGATTTGCATTCCACTAATAATTAGTGCTGTTGGACATCTTTTCATGTACCAGTTAGCCATCTGTATTTCTTTGGGAAAATGTCTATTCAGGTCTTCTGCCCAGTTTTTTATTGCGTTGTTTGTTTTTTTGATATTGAGTTGTACGAGCTGTTTGTATATCTTGGATATAAACCTCTTATAAGTTGCATCATTGGCAAATATTTTCTTCCATTCTGTAAGTCATCTTTTTGTTTTATTGATGGTTTCCTTTCCTGTGCAAAAGCTTATAAGTTTGATTAGGCTCCATTTGCTTATTTTTGCTTTTATTTCTTTTGCCTTGAGAGACTGGTCTAAGAAAGTATTGCTACAATTTATGTCAAAGAGTATTCTGCCTATGTTCTCTTCTAGGAGTTTTATGGTGTCATGTCTTATATTTAGGTCTTTAAACCATTTTTGAGTTTATTTTTGTATATGGTGTGAGGGAATATTCTAATTTTATTGTTTTACGTGTAGCTGTCCAGCTTTCCCAGCACCACTTGTTAAAGAGGCTATCTTTCCTCCATTGTATATTCTTGCCTCATTTGTTGTAGATTAATTGATCATAGTGTGGGTTTAATTCTGGGCTCTCTAAGTTATTTTTATACCTTGATCTGGCTGAGGCATCCACCAGTCTTGAAATTGGCTCTGAGTACGTAGTGAAGAAGTAGTATGGTTAGGTCTTTGAGAAATATACTCTAGAAATCAACTGGCTTGATTCACATCTTGGTCTTGCCAGTTACAAGTGAAATTACTTAAATTCTCTGAACTTCAATTTCCTCATCTGTACAATTGAGATAATAGCATTATGTTCCTCACGAAGTTCCTGTAAGGTTTAAAAGAATTAACTCATATAAAGTGCTTGTTAGTAATGCCAGTTTAAATATTAGTGGTTATTTTTAATTTTTTTATTGTGGTAAAAAACATAAAATTTAGCATCTCAACCATTTTCAAGTGTACAGTTCAGTGGTGTTTATTTACATTGTTATGGAACAGATCTCCAGAACTTGTTCATCCTGTAGGACTGAAAGTCTATACCTACTAAACAACAACTCCCCTTTGCTTCCTGTCTGTATTCCCTGGTAACTACCATTCTACTTTCTATATATATCAATTTGACTGCTTTAGATACCTCGTATAAGTGAAATCATACAGAATTCGTCATTTTTGGACTTATTTCACATAGCATAATATCCTCAGGGTTCATCTCTGTGGTAGTATGTGAAAGAAATTCCTTCTTTTTTAAGGATGCATAGTATTCCATTGTATAGAATGGAATGGGTTCCATTTGGGTTGCTTCTATTACTTGGCTGTTGTGAATAGTGCTGCTGTGAACACAGGTGTGCAAATGTCTCTTCAATACCCTGCTTTCAATTCTTTTGACTATATACCCGGAAGTGGGATTGCTGAGTCATATAGTAGTTCTATTTTTACTTTTTGAGGAACTCCCATGTTGTTTTCCATAGTGGTTGCAATTATTTTACAATCCTACCAACAGGGTACAAGGGTTCCAACTTCTCCAAATACCCTTCAGTATTTCTTATTTTCTGTTTTTCCTAATGGGGGTGAGGTGATATCTCATTGTGGTTTTGATTTGCATTTCTCTGATGTTTATTACGCTGAGCATCTTTTCATACAGTTGTTGGCAATCTATATATCATCTTTGGAGAAATGTCCATTCAAGTCCTTTGCCCATTAAAAAATATTTATTTATTTATTTATTTATTTGGCTGCGCCGGCTCTTAGTTGTGCATGTGGGATCTAGTTTTCCCACCAGGGATCAAACCTGGGCCCCCTGCATTGGGAGCGTAGAGTCTTACCCACTGGACCAAGAGGGAAGTCCCCTTTGCCCATTTTTTAATTGTGGTATTTGATTTTTTGTTGTTGAGTTTTAGGGGTTCTTCATATATTCTGAATATTAATACCTTTTCCAATATATAGTTTGCAGATATTTTCTACCATTTCTGTAAGGTGCCTTTTCACCATGTTGACTGTGTTCTCTGATGAACAAAAAGTTTTAGGTTTGATGAAGTAATTGTTTTTTAGTGTGCTTTGTAAATTCAACATGTAACAACTTGGTTTTTTTGGTTTTTTTTTTTTTTTAAATATAAATTTATTTATTTTTGGCTGCGTTGGGTCTTTATCGTGGTGTGCAGGCTTCTCATTGCCATGGCTTCTCTTGCTGCAGAGCACGGGCTCTAGGCACGTGGGCTTCGGTAGTTGCAGCACACGGGCTTAGCTGCTCCGCGGCATGCAGGATCTTCCCGGACTAGGGCTCGAACCCGTGTCCCTTGCATTGGCAGGCGGATTCTTAACCACTGTGCCACCAGGGAAGCCCTAACAACTTTTTTTTTGAACTTCATATATACCTTGGTGGAAACTTCAGTTTTAAAATCCTGTAATATTTATCTGTCTGGTTCCTTATTGATGGACATTTAAGTTTTTTCCAATATTTTGCTATTACCAACAATTTTGTACTTCTTTTTACATGTGTCATTTTTCATCTGTGCAAGCACATCTGTAGAAAAAATGCCTAGAAGTGGAATTGCTAAGTAAAATGATTTATACTTTAAAAATTTTGATAACGTATATCAATTTACACCCCAACCAGCATTTTATGAAAGTACCTATTTTCTGATACACAGGAGAATACAATACAGTGTGTACTCAGCTTTCCTGATTTGTCATTCTGATAAATTTTTAAAATTATATCTTATTATTTTAATTTGCATTTCTTTTACTATAAGGGAAAGTAAAATCATTTCATAAGGACTATTCATTTTTCTATTCTGTGAAGTTATCCATGGGCAAATCTTTATTTATTTGTTTGCTTATTTATTGATTTTCCCCTAATACTGTAAGCTTTATGAAGGCAAGATATTTAGCTGCTCTGGACAAAGATTTGTCCCAGCTGCCTAGAGTAGTGCCTAGCACCAATTGACTCTGAATAAATGTTTGTTGAATGAATGAATTAGTGTTCAACAATAATGATGGTAAAGAATGTATTTTACTTGTCCCTGATTTAATGAGAATGCTTTTATTGTTTCCCCATTAAGGCCAATGCTGTGTAGTTGGCATTTAAAATTTACTTAAAACCTATTTTGTTTAATTCAATGAAAGGAGTTTTAAAAATTCACATTTAAAAACTATTTTAGCTTACTGGTTTAATTATTTTTTAATTAAAAAATTTGTTTTCTTGGCAGTTATGTCCATGCAGATGAAATAGTATTAGTATTTGAGCCTTAATAATTGTATGACTGAAGTTGAGCGGTTAGCTTTGCATCCTGTCATCATCTCATTGCTTTTTTTCCCTCAATACTTCTTTGTATAGCTCTACTTTGAATTTAACACCTACACAGAGAAGTGCACAAAATGCAAATGTATAGCTCAGTGACTTAACACAAAGTGAAACCCATAAAAGCACTTTCCAGGTCAAAAAATAGAACAGCACCAAAGCATCAGAAATGTCGATTGTGCCCTTTCCCAGTCACTATTGCCTCTGCCTACTATCCTGACTTCTAACATTATCATTTAGTTGTATTTGCTTTATATTTTATACAAATGAAATCATACAATATGTATTCTTTTGTTCAATATTATAAAATCCATCCATGTTGTTACTTATAGATGTAGTTTGTCCATTTTTATTGTCGTATTATGGTATTTCACTCTGTGATTATACTACTTTCAGAGTTCCCAATCCCCTCTCCCTGCCCCCAAAACAGGGATAATTGTAATGTTCCATTTGCTCCTTTTTCCCTTCCCTATGGAGAGTTTTCTGGCTCCTTTTCTATTGCTAAACATGATAATTGCCTCTTACTTTACTTTTATTCTTGACTTTTCAAGGCCTCTATTTTTCCTTAGCCTTTCTGTTCTTAATCACCCTGTCCTTGTTACATTCTTTTTTCTTTTCTTCATGAACCTGCTTTCTCCTTCACCATCTAGTGCAAAATATTATGACGGAAAACAAAACACAGCATTCATGAGTTAAAGAACTATACAAATGAACTGTGAATTTTTATTTTTTAATTTGTTGAAAATACATTGATTACAGAAATATAAATTTGGAATGATGTTTCTTTTTCTATGACTTTATATTTAAGAAACATGGGTTAGCTATTTTTAGCTTAATTCTTTCAAGTTTGAAGTGTGTCCATGAAAATATTTAATAAAAATTATTTTTGACAATGTAGGAGAATTGAAGCAATATAGAAAACAAATGTATCTTGTTTGTATAAATATAATTAGATGCTTAAAGATATGGTTCACAAAAAGTGAACTATTCCTTTAGGGGGATGTCTTACATTATCTTTTTGCTGAAACTTAAACTGAAAATAAATAATTCAAAATACTTGTTTTACCATTTGGCAGTAGTCTAACTTACACACTGACGGACTGACTGACTGGAATTTAAAGGGAGAAAATAATTCCTTTTGATAAATCATTAGTAATGGAATTGTTTACGTTAGGTATCATAAACTAATAATTCACCTCATAAATAAAATGGACTGTGGAGAGTACTTTAATGAATATTGACTTACACGACTTTTTTTTAAAGCTATCTTTATTTATTTATTTTTGGCTGCGCTGGGTCTTCATTGTGGCACACGGGCTTCTCTACTTGCAGTGCACAGGCTTCTCTAGTCGCAGCACGCAGGCTGTAGAGCTGGTGGGCTCAGTAGTTGCAGTATGTGGGCTTAGTTGCAGTATGTGGGATCTTAGTTCCCCAACCAGGGATAGAACCCGGGCTGCCTGCATTGGGAGCGTGGAGTCTTAACCACTGCACCACCAGGGAAGTCCAAAAGACTTTTTCTAAGTGTAGTGAATGTTATATCAATATGATTCCCAACAAATGTTTAGAATAATTGATGAGTAACAAATATAATTATATATATTAAAATTATATAAAATATATAAATATTTATGATATTGTATAATTACACAAATACATTTATATATTATAAAAACATTATTATACAGTAACATTAATTAAAATTAATTCTATTAATATATTAATAAATTAATATATAATTGCTATAGTTAAAATAGTTAATACTTAATAATGAAAACATTCACGGGGATATCTTAACAAACAGATCCTTCATTTGATTTCATTACTTTATGAACATAATGTCAATTGAAAGAGGTAATCTTTTTTATTTGAGATATATGATAATGGACAGTGATTCAAAATGCCTTTGCTTATATACCTTTGTTCATGTTCTCAGATTGGACCCTTCCTGTTTTATAGAAAATAGATTTCTTTTTTAACTCTGATTTTCCTTATTTTATCACTGTAAAGACTGAACCTTATTTCAGAAGACCTTGCCTCAAATTCTGATTTTTCAATGCACTACCTGTGTGATCCTGATCAAGCAGTGACTTCTCCAAGGACCAGTCATATAGTGATAATTCCCACCTCTTTTAATATTTATTTAAAAATAATTATAATATTTATCATGAAAGGTTTTCCTAGAAACTCACTAAATATAAGAATTTTTATTATCAATAATGATATTTCAATAGTTACAAGTTCTAAAATCAAATGATTGGCATAATCACCTTAAAAACTAATGTTTCTGCTTTTGTTTTGAATCTTTTTTTCTTTGACTTTTGGTTACTCAAAACAACAAAAAGAACAATGATGACAGCTAGGTCTCTGGGCCCAGTCACCCAAGTTGTGAATATAAAGGAAAAGTTCTTGAAGGAAATTAAATGTGCTACTCCAGTGAACATATGAATAAGAAAGCAAAACAGTCTTGTTACTGATATAGAAAAAGGTCTGGATGGAAGATCAAACCAGCCACAAAATTCTGGTTAGAAGATCAAACCAACCACAACATTCCCTTATGCCAAAGCCTAATCCAGAGCAAGGCCCTAACTCTTTTCAGTTCTCTGAAGGCTGAGAGAGGTGAGGAAGCTGCAGAGCAAAAGTTTGAAATGAGCAGAGGATGACTGATGAGGTTTAAGGAAAGAAGGCATCTCCATAACATAAAAGTTCAAGGTGAAGCAGGAAGTGCTGATGTAGAAGCTACAGTACATTATCCAGATGATCTGGCTAAGATAATTAACAATGGAGGCTACACTATACAATAGATTTTCAATGTAGGCAAAACAGCCTTCTATTGGAAGAAGATGCCATCTAGTACTTACATAGCTAGAGAGGAAAAGTCAATGCCTATGTTCAAAGCTTCAAAGGACAAGCTGACTCTCTTGTTAGGGGTTAATGCAGCTGGTGACTTTAAACTGAAGCCAGTGCACATTTACCATTCTGAAAATCCTAGGGCCTTTAAAAGAATTATGTTAAATCTACTCTGCCTGTGCTCTACAAATGGAACAACAAAGCCTGGTTGACAGCACATCTTGTTACAACATGGTTTACTTAATATTTTCAGACCACTGTTGAGATCTGATGCTAGGGAAAAAAGACTCCTTTCAAAATATTACTGCTCATTGACAGTGCACCTGGTCACCCAAGAGCTCTGATAGAGGTGTACAAAAAGATTAATGCTGTTTTTATGCCTGCTAACAACGCATCCATTCTGTAGCCCATGAAATAAGAAGTAATTCAGACTTTCAAGTCATTATTTCAGAAATACATTTCATAAGGCTATAGCTGCCATAGATAGTGATTCCTCTGATGGATCTGGGCAAAGTCAACTGAAAACCTTCGGCAAAGGATTCACCATTCCAGATACCATTAAGAACATTCGTGATTCATGAGAAGATGTCAAAATAACATTAACAGGAGTTTGGAAGAAGTTGATTCTAAACTTCATAGATGACTTTGAAGGGTTTGAGACTTCAGTGGAGGAAATAACTGCAGACGTGAAAATAGCAAGATAACTTGAATTAGAAGTGAAGTCTGAAGATGTAACTGATTTGCTGCAATCTCCTGATAAAAATTTGAACCTACGAGGAGTTGCTTCTTATGGATGAGCAAAGAAAGTGGTTTCTTGAGATGGAATCTACCCCTGGTGAAGACACTGTGGAGACTGTTGAAATGACAATAAAGGATATAGAATATTACATAAAATTAGTTGATAAAGCAACAGCAGGATTTGAGAGAATTGACTCCAATTTTAAGAGAAATTCTATTGTGGGTAAAATGCTATCAAATTGCATTGCAAGCTACAGAGAAATTGTGAAAGGAAAAGTCAATTGGTGTAGCAAATTTCACTGTTGTCTTATGTTAAGAAATGGCCACGGCCACCCAGCCTTCAGCTATCACCACCTGATCAGTCAGCAGCCGTCAACATCGAGGCAAGATCCTCCACCAGCAAAAAGATTGAGGCTTGCTGAAAGGCTCCGATGATGGTTAGTATTTTTCCAGCAATAAAGTATTTTTTAATTAAGGTATGCACATTATCTCTTTAGACGTAATGCTATAGCACACATAATAGATTACAGTATAGTGCAAACATAACTTTCGTGCACTGGGATACCAAAAAAATCATGTGACTTGCTTTATTTCGATATTTGCTTTGTTGTAGTGGTCTGGGACCAAACCTGCAATATATACAAGATATACCTGTATCAAGCCCACTTACAAATTAAAAGTTCTAGAAATCCATGATTCTAAAAGATAGGAAACTGGTTAGAGGTCCGTGGATGGCAATTATGAATTAGATCGAGTTCAAAGGGGGAAAAATTTTTATTTTTCTACTTGCATGGCTACAACAATGGTTTCAAACACGTGATAATAATAATGCTTTGCCATAAGATGAAAGTTTGATTCTACTTTCCATTCTCTATTACCAACGGTAATTCAGTTACAATTTTATTTCAAGCTCATCTTCTATTAGAAGCTTTGTCTTTGGTATGCTTGCAGTCTAATATACCCTATGTAAGTCATTCAAACTGGTGAGTATCTCATTTGGCAAGAAGAAGGAAGTTTTTTTTTTTCATAAACAGCAGTTTTGAAAACTGGGTACAGAGAACAAACTGTTCAGTTAGCATTGCAGTTACTTTGTTCTATTTCTCTGTGTTATGCTCTAATTTTATTACCACAAACAAATGAAAGGCGTAGGGATAGGAAGTAGGGTACAGGCCATATCCTTAATTGGCTTTCAATTGTGACTTGTTCTGATTCCATTTGTACATTCAAAAATGGCTCTTCTGAAATTAAATTCATTTGGCATATCTAGGCCATCGCTTCCTTTTGTTTTATAGAGCTTATCTTCCTTCAGCGGGCTGATAAGATTCGGGTCTAGCTGGTCATTCTATCATTTTGGTGGGTGAAGCTTGTCCTCGCTGAGACTGTATTATGTTTAGGAATTCACTTTCTCTTTTAGTCATGGGATGAATGTCATTATTAACTTCAGTTGTTCCTCAAGTGTCATTTTTGTGTGAACTGCATCAGCATCACCTGAGATGATTGTTAAAATACAGATTCCAGCACACATTCACAGAATAAAAACACAGGGATTAACAAATTTCCCGGGTGATTCCCATTTAACCTAACATTTAGAACCATGATCCTCTAAGTTATTCTGTACTGCCTCCCATTTCACTAGCTTCTCAGAGAAAGGTCCAGCTCAAAGAACCAGCACCAGTCTGGTTCCCTCCTCTCAGTCCTGAGTCTTTCTTGACTGAGGCAAATCACCTGTGTTGCTCCACATTTTTTTCCCCTAGTAGCTAGATGTAAAATCTAATGTCTCCGAAGAATACTGAGACGGTTTATTTTATATCTACTTGGCTAAGATACAGGGCCCAGTTTTTGGTTAAACAACAGCCTAGCTGTTCCTCTGAAGATATTCTGTAGCTGTAATTAACATCTACAATCAGCTGACTTTAAGTTAAGGAGATTGCCCTAGATAACATGAATCAGTTGCTTTAAGAGCATAAAACTAATGTTTCCCTGGACAAAGGTATTCGGTTTGAAGACTGTGATGTAGAAATTCTGCCTGAGTTTCCAGCCTGCTGATCTGCCCTACAGATTTCAAAATCCAGACTTGCCAGCTCCCCCAATTGCATAAGGCAATTCCATATATATATATACACATGTATATGTGTCTATCTATCTCTATATATACTATCCCTACCTATCTATATAAGAATAATATAAGATCTATAAATAACATCTCTATCTATCAATGTCAACTATCTATCTATATCTATCTATCTATATATATCTATCTAATCTCCTATTAGTTCTGATTCTTTGAAGAACCCTGACAGGTACAAAAACCTCCAGATGCCCACATAACTCTCATGTTCAGGGGCTAATGTTCTTAGGAACTCCTTTGTAGCTTCCCCAACTCTGTGTTTGTCCAGTCAATAAAGCTAACTTCTGCCTTAGATCTTATATTACCAGTTTCCTCCCCTCAGTTCAACTTATACTGAACAATGAATTCCTGCATTTCTACCATCTAGCTCATTAATGCCTAATTATTGTTTGATTCCTATATTTCCTGACTCTGATCTCCAATTAATGGACTGAGAATACTAAAGCTATATATGTAGGATACAACATTGTTTACATGGCTTTACTTTTGCAACCAGGACAGTTTCCCTAGGATCTAACTCAGTTTAGGATACAAGTTCCATTTCAGATCCTCTCTGCTCCCAGTCCTTTCCCCATCCTTCCCTCTTGTCTTCTATTCCCCAAGGAGATCATCATGCTTTGAGTCTAAGTATTGCTCTGTCAATATAAATATCCTTAGTGTGATCAAATAATAATTTTTGTTGTTTGTTTCATGCCAGATTTTCATCTCAAGCTTTAAAAATATAAGTTTAATGAGATGGGAAAATATTTTATCATCCTAGCAATTGGCCTCAGAATTCCTCTCTTGGTGAGAAGGGTTTTGGGTAAAAAGCTCATGTGGAATAAATTGTATTTTGTTGCAAGTTGTGGCAGTTGCCAAGTTCACATACTATAGTTGGAGGCAGCATAGTCTAGTGGTTCAAAGGATAGGCTCTAGAATCAAACTGCATTTGTTCAAATTCCATCTCTACTACTAGCTGTGTAAACTTGGAAAAACTACTAGGCCTTTTGGTTTCCTCATCTGTAAAAAGGATAACAATATTAATAGTTACTTCCTAGGATTGTTGTGAAGAATAAGTATGGTAATACGTATAAAACGCTTAGCACTGTGTTTGAAATATATGAAATATTCAATAGATGTTAACTAGTATTTTCATCATCAGAAGAGGCCAAGTTCCTCTGCATGAAGAATGGAGAAAGAGAGAAGAGGCAGGAGTAGCAGGAAACTGGGGGAAAACCTGGGACTATATTGCAATAGTAGGATGGCATAAGGGTATTTAAAGGTAGTTCAGACTTAATATTCCATGGGAAATTGTTTGAATTGCTGAGATATAAGCCTGTTTCTCATCCTCCCCTCCCAAGTCAGTAATTAACCATTAAACTCATGAATACTTCATGCCATTAGTGTGTGTGTGTACAGTGGAGTGAGGGTTAAGTTTCATTCCAGGTTCAGGCTCTGCAACATGGCAGCAAGAACCAAGGTGGCTAAAGAAGCTTTGAGAACATAAGCCCCTCAGTAATTTGTTGTAATTTTGGGTAGAGTTTTGTATTTTGTAAATCAGATCAGCCAAGTTTGCTCAGGTCACAAACATGGGGATCCCCCAGCTGATATCTGGTTAATTTTTTCTTTTAATATTGTGAAAAATGGAACATGCTCACTGTAGTGCTCCACATTGCTTATTCTTTGAAGTGTGTCATAAATAAACAAAGACTAATACTGTAACAATACTTACTACTACAATGGTCACTAAGAAGTAATTTCAATCTTTACCTGCATCTATAGAAGAAAAAAGGGGATCAAATTTATATTACCAAACTATACTCTCTAAAATACACCTTACTCATCTTGTAAAGATTTCTCTGAAGGATCATAATTAGGAACCTCCCAGAACTCTCCCAGATACCCAGGTCTTCTAATCTCCCTGTCCCCTCTCTCCTAGTTCTTTGTTATGTAAATAGATGTGAACTTTGTGGCTAAGGATTCCCTCCTTCTTCCCTCTCTCACTCTCTCATTCTTATATTTTGCATCACAAAAGAACAGGTCCAGCAAAGAAGGAGTTCTAAGCAGGAAGGGAAAGAATCTAAATGGGCAATGACAAAATTATCTTCAGCAGCTATAGGGAGAAAGAGAAAAAAACAGAACACACATTAGAAACCTTTTTTCCTTTCCTCGTTACAATTGTGCCTTGGTATCTATGGGGATTGGTTCCAGGACCAGCCCTTCCGCCCTAGGATAACAAAATCTGAGGATGCTCAAGTCCCTTATATAAAGTGAAGTATTTGCATGTAACTTATGCACATCCTCCCGTATACTTTAAATCACCTCTAGATTACTTATAATACCTAATATAATGTAAATGCTATGTAAATAGCTGTAAATACAATGTAAATTCTATGTAAATAGTTGATGGCATGCAGCAAATTTCAAGTTTTGCTCTTTGGAACTTTCTGAAATATTTTTCCCGAATATTTTCCACTTGCGTTTGGCTGAACCCGAGTTTGTGGAACCTGAAGATGTGGAAGGCTGACTATATCCAGAAAATCTAAAGGAAAAAAGACTGCCTATAATCCAATCATCTATGTCCCTTAATTTTACTGAGGGAACTGATCATCGTACATTAACACATGTTAATGTTTAATTAGTTTTTAATGTAAGTAATGTATTTTTTCTTCCAGTTTCAATGAGATATAATTGACATACAGCACTGTATAAGTTTAAGGTGTACAGCATAATGATTTGACTCACATACATCATGAAGTGATTATCACAGTAAGTTTAATGAACATTCATTATCTCATGTAGATACAAAATTAAAGAAATAGAAAAAAATTAACATACAGCAGTGTTAATTATATTTATCATGTTGTATATCCTTATATATCCTTAGAATTATCTTATAACTGGAAGTTTGTACATTTTGGCTGCTTTCCTCCAATTCTCTCTTCCCCTACCATCTCCCCTGCCTCTGGTAACCACAAATCTGATCCTTTTCTATGAGTTTGTTTTTGAATTATAATTGACCTACAACACTATGTTAGTTCCTGTTACATGACATAATAATCTGATATTTCTATACATTTCCAAATGATCACCACAATGAGTCTAGTTACAATCTGTCTCCTACTAAGATATTACATAGTTATTGACTATACTCCCCACACTATACATTTCATACTCGTGACTCATTTATTTATTTATTTATTTATTTATTTTTTGCGGTACGCGGGCCTCTCACTGTTGCGGCCTCTTCCGTTGTGGAGCACAGGCTCCGGACGCGCAGGCTCAGCAGCCACGGATCACGGGCGCAGCCGCTCCTCCGCGGCATGTGGGATCTTCCCGGACCGGGGCATGAACCCGTGTCCCCTGCATAGGCAGGTGGACTCTCAACCACTGCGCCACCAGGGAAGCCCGACTCATTTATTTTGTAACTGAAGTTTGTACCTCTTAATCTACCTCAGAAATGTGAGTTAATGTTGAATGTATATGCTATATTTTACATGTTTACATAATGAAAAACTGGAATCATTGACATGCTGAGAAGGACAGCACAGGAGAAGGCAATTACAGGCTGAGCTCTCTAATAAATATATCATACATGAGCTTATGATAGCCTCATAAAATGATTTAGGGATTATAACCTCTATTCCTAATCTTTGGAAGACTTGAATATGACTGGAATGGTTTATTCCTTGAATGTTTGGAAATCTTCATTAGTGATATCATTTGGGCCTGGAGTGTTCCATGTGGCAAGATTTTTGATTTGGATTCAATTTCTTCAATAGAATAGGACTACTCAGATAATTTTATTTCTGCATGAATTAGTTTTATAAGTTATACTTTCTAGGAAGTCTTCATTTTCATCTAAATTTTCAAATGTTTTAGCATGAAGTTGTTCACTGTTTTAGGCACTAAGTTTTGGGGTACTTTGTTTCATACTACTGGATAACAAAACAACAAAAGACATTTTGCCTTATGTGTTGTAATTCTGCTTTCACTTTTATTCTGCATGCTCTCTAATATGTGCTACACCTATGGGAGAAATATTATGAACTGTCTTAGATCTTTAGTGGGATTCTGGTTTTAAGGGAAAAAATGAAATGTATCCACTTTCATGGTAAAATAATTGGGAAGTATAAATTAATCAGTTAAGGAGAAACTATTTTGATAAATATAATTGCCCTAAATAAAATCATAGAGGTAGAAAACAAATATGATGTGTTTATGTGGTAATACACCAGTTTTCTGTAACAGCAAAGTTTTAAAATTAAATTCTAGGAGATAAAATTAAAAATCTAGGTAAGGGCCATACTTTTAATGCAATATTTTAAAAGTGTGTTACAAAGAACACTAGGTTATGGAATATGAAAGTGTTAAAAGAAAATAAAAGAGAGTTCCAAATGAGATATGCCTGGAAAAAAACACTAAAATGTGAGTTAATAAATATTTATTAAATCAATGAAACACTGAATATTAAAGTTTAATAGTTTTATTTACTTAAGGACTTAGAATATCCTTTAATATACTTATGCAATTGTAAATATCTGACAGGCATAGTGGATGAAAGACCAGGCAGGGTTGTTTGACCACATAACAACCTCCTCTTGATTGTTTTAAGGAACTACTTGAGTTCTAGAGAACACACTTTGTGAAATGCTGCTGTAAATCTGTTAGATTATCATGTAGACTAAAAAACTATTAAATTCTGGTTCCAGTAGTAGCCATGGATCTTGTATTGGAATAACCACAATATATGTAACATTTGTATGCTATATGTAACAAATGTAACAAATATATGTAACAATTGTAAACCGAGGATTAAGTTTAAAAAAAAAAAAAAAAAAGGAAGGCATGGAGTTTAACCAAAAGCAGGAAAAGATACTAAAAGTGACTTGATCCTTGAAAGAAGACTGCACTGAGTAATACCCACATTTATTATAGACTTTTCCCTGAGGACCTTTCCTAGTCCTAGCAATGCAGGACAGCTTAAGTAAAGAAACACAGAATTATTGGCTTGTGGTATAAAGTATGGCATTTAGGGCCCTCAGAGTAGCTTAAAATTGAAGGGGTAAATGACATAAAAGAGGGCTCCACAGTGTGGGGAGCCCCTAAATCTGCAAAATCTTTGGCTAACCCCTGAACTGGGCATGCGTGAGGAAGACTCTGAGGAGTCTAGGAGATATCACGTTGGAAAGCTAAGGGGAGACAGTTTAGAGTTTGAGTACTACCAAGTCAACTTTTATGCTAGAACAAAATCTCAAAACTCTTCAAAGGAAGGTAACAAGATTCAGTCTCTACAGTGTGTCAGCCGCAATGTCCAATACATAAAGCAATTTTTTTTCTAGTCATGCAAAAAAACAGGAAAATGTGACCTATAGTTCAGAAAAAAAAAGCTGAAAATAGAAACCAATCCTGAGATAGCACAAATACTTTAAAGTCTAATCTTTTGATTAGATATTATTGTGTCAATGTTAATTTACTGATATTGATAATTGTACTGTACACATGTAAAATAAGTATTTAGAGGTAAAGGAGTGTCATTTATGCAAATTACTGTTATACATTTCAGAAAAGAATTATATCTATATTTACAGAGAGAGAGAAGGAGAAAAAAAAAGATAAAGCAAATGTAATAAAATGCTAACATTTAGGGAATCTGGTAAAGGATATTGGAGAATTCTTTGTATTACTTTTCTGTCTTTTCTGGTACTCTTAAATTATGTCAATAAGTTCACTCTTCAAAATAAAAAAGTTGATATGGTATTAGAGACGGATATAGCTAAGAACATGATTGAAGTAGATGAATATACACCAAGGAAAAAAAATAGAGATTATTAAATATTAGTGAGGGTGCCATGAAAGGGCCAATCTTATACACTGCTTGTGGGAGTAGAAGTTGAATAACCCTCTGCAAAATATTTGGTGATGTATATTAAAAGCCTTTGACAATGAACATCCATTTTATTCAGTAATTCTGTTCTGGAATTTTCCTCTAAGGAAATAAGAAAAAATATGGAAACAGCTTTATGTACAAAATATGCCAAATACAGCATTATCTTTAAAGCTAAAAATAATGTAAGGAAACTAAGTATCTTTTAATAATTAGATGGTTATGTATATTATGGTAGAGCCTTATGGTTGCGTATTATATAATAAATATAATGTGAAGATGGTAGCTGATATGTGCTGACATGCAGTTACTGTGTATCATGAGCTATACTAAGTCCTTTCCATGCCTTACTTCATGTAATTCTCATAACATCCTTTAAATTGACTTGTTTTCATGCATAGTTTATATTAGTATAAGAAACATTTTATGATGTGAAATGTTAAATTCAGGATTCACAGTTTTACACATTGTAATTGGAACCAATTTTAAAAGAATCTATGGAATAATGACCAGAAGGAAGATTACCAAAAGGGTAATAAGGACTGTCGCTAGATGTTGGGATACTGGATGTACGTTTTTCCTTTTATTTTTCTCTACTTTACAAAATTTAGGTAATAGTTATATGTTAATTTTATAATAAAATATGGTAAAATTTAAAACAAAAAGTTATAGTAAAAATTATTTTACAAAAAAAATTATTTTACTAGAACTCCATATATAGCTACCATTTAAAAACCATAAAGTTGAAAATATTATTGAAAAGTATCAGCAGGTTAATTAAGAAATGTGTACATGGTGTTTTTTTGTTTCTTTTTTTTAAAAAGATCTTTACTGGAGAATAATTGCTTCACAATATTGTGTTAGTTTCTGTTGTACATATATCCCCATATCCCCTCCCTCTTGAGCCTCCCTCCCACCTTCCCTATCACACCCTTCTATGTCGTCGCAAAGCACCGAGCTGATCTCCCTGTGCTATGTGGCTGCTTCCCACTAACTATCTATTTTACATTTGGTAATATATATATGTTGATGCTACTCTCACTTCGCCCTAGCTTCACGCTCCCACTCCTGCATCCTCAAGTCCATTCTCTATGTCTTTATTCCTGCCCTGCCACTAGGTTCATCTATTTTACATTTGGTAGTGTATATATGTCAATGTTACTCTCTTACTTCGTCCCAGCTTACCTTTCCCCCTCCCCGTGTCCTCAAGTCCATTCTCTACGTCTGTGTCTTTATTCCTGTCCTGCCCTTAGGTTCATCAGAACCATTTTTTTTAGATTCCATATGTATGTGTTACCATACGGTATTTACTTTTCTCTTTCTGACTTACTTCACTCTGTATGATGGACTCTAGGTCCATCCACCTCACTACAAATAACTCAATTTTGTTTCTTTTTATGGCTGAGTAATATTCCATTGTATATATGTGCCACATCTTCTTTATCCATTCATCTGTTGATGGACACTTAGGTTGCTTCCATGTCCTGGCTATTGTAAATAGGGCTATAATGAACATTGTGGTACATGTCTTTTTTTGAATTATGGTTTTCTCAGGGTATATGCCCAGCAGTGGGATTGCTAGGTCATATGGTAGTTCTATTTGTAGCTTTTTAAGGAACCTCCATACTGTTCTCCATAGTGGTTGTAACAATTTACATTCCCACCAGCAGTGCAGGAGGGTTCCCTTTTCACCACACCCTTTCCAGCACTTATTGTTTCTAGATTATTTGATAATGGCCATTCTGACCAGTGTGAGCTGATACCTCATTGTAGATCTGATTTGCATTTCTCTAATAATTAGTGATGTTGAGCAACTTTTCATGTGCCTCATGGCCATCTGTATGTCTTCTTTGCTGAAATGTCTACTTTGGTCTTCTGCCCATTTTCCAATTGGATTTTTTTTTTTTTTTGGTATTGAGCTCCATGAGCTGTTTGTATATTTTGCAGATTAACCCTTTGTCTGATGTTTCATTTGCAAACATTTTCTCCCATTCCGAGAGTTGTCTTTTCATCTTGTTTATGGTTTCCTATGCTGTGCAAAAGCTTTTAAGTTTCATTAGGTCCCATTTATTTTTATTTTAATTTCTCTAGGAGGTGGGTCAAAAAAGATCTTGCTGTGGTTTATGTCATAGAGTGTTTTTCCTATGTTTTCCTCTAAGAGTTTTATGGTGTCTGGTCTTACATTTAGATCTTTAATCTATTTGAAGTTTATTTTTGTGTATGGTGTTAGGTATTGTTCTAATTTCATTCTTTTACACGTAGCTGTCCAGTTTTCCCAGCACCACTTATTAAAGAGGTTGTCTTTTCTCCATTGGATGTTCTTGCTTCTTTTGCTGTAAATTAGGTGACCATATGTGCGTAGTACCTCCGGGCTTTCTATCCTGTACCATTGATCTGTATTTCTGTTTTTGTGCCAGTACCATACTGTCTTGATTACTGTAGCTTTGTAGTATAGCTTGAAGTCAGGGAGCCTGATTCCTCCAGCTCCATTATTCTTTCTTAACATTGCTTTGGCTATTAGGGGTCTTTTGTGTTTCCATACGAATTGTAAAATTTTTTGTTCTAATTCTGTGAAGAATGCCATTGGTAGTTTGATAAGGACTGCATTGAATCTGTAGATTGCTTTGGGTAGTATAGTCATTTTCACAACATTGATTCTTCCAATCCAAGAACGTGGTATATTTCTCCATCTGTTTATGTCATCTTTGATTTCTTTCAGCAATGTTTTATAGTTTTCTGAGTAAAAGTCTTTCACCTCATTAGGTAGGTTTATTCCTAGGTATTTTGTTCTTTTTGTTGGAATGGTAAATGGGATTGTTTCCTTAATTTCTCTTTCTGATTTTTTGTTGTTAGTGTATAGGAACGCAAGAGATTTCTGTGCATTAATTTTGTATCCTGCAACCTTACCAAATTCATTGATTAGCTCTAGTAGTTTTTTGGTGGCATCTTTAGGATTTTCTATGTATGGTATCATGTCATCTGCAAACAGTGACAGTTTTACTTCTTCTTTTCCAATTTGTATTCCTTTTATTTCTTTTTCTTCTCTGATTGCTGTGGCTAGGATTTCCAAACTACGTTGAGTAAGAGTGGTGAGAGTAGACATCCTTGTCTTCTTCCTGAAGACATCCTTCCTTCTTCCTGCTTTCAGTTTTTAACCATTGAGTATGATGTTTGCTGTGGGTTTGTCATATATGGCCTTTATTATGTTGAGGTAGGTTCCCTCTCTGCCCATTTTCTGGAGAGTTTTTATCAAAAATGGGTGTTGAGGGCTTCCCTGGTGGCACAGTGGTTGAGAGTCCACCTGCTGATGCAGGGGACACGGGTTCGTGCCCCGGTCCGGGATGATCCCACATGCCGTGGAGCAGCTGGGCCCATGAGCCATGGCCATTGAGCCTGTGCGTCCAGAGCCTGTGCTCCGTGACGGGAGAGGCCACAACAGTGAAAGGCCCACGTACCGCAAAAAATATATAAATAAATAAAAGTTGGACAAAATACATAATCAACTGCTGCCAATAAATGGAAAACTTACCATGAATATTCATGAGATTGTACTGGATGCATTTTAATGATTTAATTTTTAAATCATCCATATCTGCTTCAAGTAATTGTCTTCAAATAAAGCTTTAATATAACTGATCTTGCTTGTAAGGAACCTATGAGACTTAAGAAAAATTCCTGTCTTGTGTGAAACAAATGAGTATTCAATATTTCAAAGATTAAGTAATTTGTTTCAGAAATGGGAGAGAGAAAATCTCTACTGAAGGTGTAGAAGTCTATATACAAGGATATAAACTCAGAAGAGGATGGATGTTGGCATAATTTGAAGAGATTTATTTATTAGTATTTGTCTTATAAAATAGTTAAAACGTTATAAATTTATGACAATATTTGCATCACCTTCAATTTATTATTTTTGATTTTGCTCTATACTTAGATTTTAGTAAAAAAAATGTTTTTTCCCTTGAAGTTGTTAGAACGCAAGCTTATGTATCATCTCTAAAAACAGGCCGTCAAGGATTTCACATTTAAGAGAAAAAAAAGTGATATTTTCCTATGTTTAGTGTATGACTAACATTTTTTAAAACAAGGAGCAAAACATTCACTGTGTTTTCCTCTTCCTAACAACACAGAACTTCAAGTTCATGTGGGAAATCCAAGCATATTATAACAGAAAAGAGATCTTAAAACTATCCATTCCAATATCTTCATTTTACGGAAGAAAAATTGAGATACTAAAAGATTAAAACTTTTCAGTTTATACCCCTTTGACTACAGAAGGATGTCTCCAGGAGCAGTTAAGCCTTCATCATCTGAGATACGTTAACAGCATCATATATATTCCCCACTACCTCTGTTCTAAGAGAAAAGAGTGAGTGTATCCCGCCCTGGAAAAGGGGAGATTAGGCTGATGGATATAGTACACGTACTTCCTAGTATTCACAAGACACTTCTGTTTATGCTTGTTGTCTTGGTACAATTATTAATAGCTCCCTCTTTTACATCAGAATTGTCCATCTAAGTTTGGGTACCCGAGGATATTGAGTGTTTAATTTGGTTAAACCATGCTGATGGGATAAGGTGGAGTGGATATTCCTTTTTGCTTACATTTTTCCAGCTAATCCAAGAGATTTTTGGAGAGAAAATGAATGAATGGCTTTGCCAGAATTGCATAAAGTTAGAGCCCCTAAATTTTATCACATTAATTTTGCTTCAATTGGACAATTGTGTACTATGTGCTTGACAGACTTGGGTTAATCTTACTATAAGACAGCATTTACCTCATTCTTGCTCAAGGACACTAACAGACATTCACTTGTGAGACTATTAATATATTATAGTCATCTTCTTCTGTCTTCCAGTTTCCCATCTAGTGAGGATTTGAGGAAAAAGGAAGTGAAAAAAATGAAGTGATGGCCTTCTATTAGGAAGCAATAATTATGTTTAAATTGTTACTATTTAAAATGAAGGCACAGATATATTGGCACATGCAAATTATGTGCAAATATATTTGATCTTATTTCATATAACTATAATATGAATACAAATGTTCTTTTAAGGACAGTTATATAGTCCTAACTTCCATAACAGCTAACCAAAATCTGAATTTGTAAGGAGAAACTTCTTATTATAAACAAGCTTCCATTGTTGGAATTTTGTTAATACTTTCACTGAATAAATACCATTTTATGTAGTTGGTATGTCAAATTTTTATGTTTTGAACATGAGCTCATATGTAATTTTCAGTGTTAAGTTGATGTTTCCAGGTGATCATCATGATGAGTCATAGTTTGAGTAGACTTAACTTTATACTTTCATTTCAGCAAACAAGCAGTTATAAATTCACAATTATGCGACTAGATTGCCCCCATGCTATTGAAGTGCAAAGGGAACACTGAAGAAAAACTTTCTCTAATTTATACATCATGGTTTTATACATATCTAATATATACCAAAACCCACCAAGGCTGGATGCATAACAAATAATTCTTCTGATTTACACAGTGCTAAAATACACATGAATCCTCACCGGCTTTCCTATTTCAATCCACTCATATTGAAGGGGTTGTGTTAAATGCCTATTGTTTCCTAAATGAGATAGCTGTATTATAGAAAATTGAAATGGTTTGTTGTTCATTTCTCAATTACAAATAAAGACTTGAGGCCACAACTGAAGTGAATTAATGCTATTATTTCTGTGGAGAATGTATTATGTCTTATTATACCTGAGTGAAGGGAGTGAGGGGAGTGGGAAGCAATGCCTTTCATAGTATCATAAAAGTAAAACATTACAATATATAAAAAAGGAATAGACTGAAGGGCAAAAAAAAAAAAAGTAGAAGAAGAAGTTTCATTCACTTACACTATTTACTAAAGCTGACAATTTGTAATGGGCATTGGCATCAGTATGTGCAATTACTTCTTTACTTCCACTGAACAGTGAAACTGTTCTCCCCCTAGGAAGGCTTAGAGCAAGGTGTTTCGGGGTAGAGGGTAGGGAAAAAGACAAAAGAGCTTATCCTGAATCTATTAGCTATAATGAACAGGTATGAAGAATCAGACACTGCTACATAACATAAATTACAATCTAAATGAGATACTCGTATTTACATAAGCAGTTCCTCAGGCGCTCTAAGCTAAGTTCATGGGAAGAAAGTCTTCCAAATGCCATTCATACCACCAGGGATAATCGTAGGACTAGAAGCATCCATGCCATTGTTGGGGAACCATGGAATGGGGTTTTAATTTTCATTTTGACTTACAGGCTGTTGCCATATCATAGAGACTATAGTTGCAGTTTTACAGCATGGTTTTTCTTAGCTTATTTTAGAATCACAGAAAGAGTAAGCTTGCAAATCTTTTAATAAGGCAATTACATTCAGACAAAGATTAGATCTCAGTAGCACAATAGATTTTTGCTATATTATTCAGTATCTTTTTGATATTCCACTGTCACTAGACAAAGCTGTGAATAGTAATGTGACAAGTCTATTCAGAAGACAACAATGAGGGTTTCCTTAATTGTGTTCACTTGTATGCCACACAAACCCTCACTTAATTTCTTTTCCTGTTTTGAAAAAGCAGAAAGAAAATATCATTTAGAGTCACAAAAAACACTGTTGAATCTATCTTTGAAATCGACATTTTGTGTTTGTAAAATGAAAATGTTGAGATAGTCAATCATTTAATTTTTTATTTGATAAAAATATCTTCTGATTCAAAATGTCAGTCTTAATATAGGAATGAATTACTTGGTGTGAAAAAGAACAAAAATCCATAAGAATCTAAAGAATTGCTTAAAATATGCGCTTTTGGTGATGGGATATGGATTTGGAATATCCACATGTGGGTTCCTAGTGGTTGCTAATGGAAAGAAACTTAAGGGAAATATTTGTTTTATGTATTTTCTTCAAGGCTTAACCTTCTCCCCACAACTTAAAATCCTTTGAAAAAATTACAATGGAAACATAAGATATATGGTCATTTTTGGAAAATCCAACTTTACATTAATAGTTCATTTAGGAGAAGAAAATCTTGTTCATATAATCTATGATTTTGTTAATTTTATAAATTAATATTCATAAGTTAATTTTTAAAAGTTGAGCATAATGGCACATCTTCATTGTCCTGGATTGAGATTGTGTACCCAAAACTTCATTGAATTTATGTAACATTGTTTGGAACTAATGAGTGTATAGGAGGAATTATCCTCAAAGTTTAACTCAAGCAGGACAAATGGAGACCGCGATCTAGTGGAGAAAATGACGGGTTCTAATTTGAATTCTACAAGTAATGTTTTTACATCTTGGTTTCACTAAATCTTTTTGCATCTGTTTCCTCAGGAGTAAAACAGACGAAATGCCTGATGTGGGGATAGAATGGAAAATGGATGAGAAAAATTCTGTAATTGTAAAAGCACTATAGAAACGCTACATAATATTAAGAAAGATATAGAAGATCCAAGAAGCTTCCATAATCATAAATTTAAGAGTTTTACATACTGAATCATGGAAAAAAGTAAGAATGTGGTTAAGACTGTATACCACTTGTTACCTTCAAAGAGGTTTCCAGGTAGAAATCAACAAATAACTCTTACACATCTTTAAAAACAATTGATAAATGATATGATGAAATAGAACCTTATTAATTTACCAAAATATTCTGAGCAACATTTACCATCTTTATATACGTAAGAAAACCAACTGAAAAAAACCCCAATATTATTATTGGAAGTGATTGATAGAGCTATAGCTTTCTGCTTACTGAAAAGCACTGTGAGGCATTCTGGTGTTTTTGCATAAAAATTAAAGAGAATACTTAGAGCAAATGTAATAAATAAGAAATGAATAAACTTTTCCTAGTTAATCAAGATGGTTTCATGAGCACTAGTTGTACCATTAGACAAAGTGGGAGCTATTATACTTTGATATTCCTACAGAAATCTTTACTTCTATGCTCTTACCAACAGCTTATCATTGAAATGGACTTGGCCAATAGAAGTCAGACCATAATACTCTATTTGTATCTGATGCCTTCAAGAATTATAAAGAATATAATGACAATACTTCATGATTGTTAATATATGAGCAAATTAATATTCATAATCCTGCTACAAAGTCCAAAAAGTTATTGTTGGACTCTTTCTAAGTCACTTTTCTCGGGCAGTAATGCAATTCAATTAATCAAAGCCAGTCCCTCACAAGACATAAGTTTATCTTGTTGGTGTCTGTAACCCAGATTTGTCATGAACATTAAAATCCCACACAAGATGATTGATATTTACTGTAGAAAATCTTAAATGTAATTTTTCAGCATTGCATTCTACCTCTACAGATTCTAATGAATGAATAAATTATTTATTGACTTTAGCTCAAATGGCAAGGCTATGTGACCCAGGGAATAACCAAATGTTGGCAGAACAAAAGTGAAAAATCAATAGTAATTGATTATTTAAACTCAGAATTTCAGGGTACTCAGGCAGGATTTATTCTAAGCCAAGCCCCAGTAGGAGCACTCTTTGAATCTATCTGATTTGTAAACTGTCTCCAATACTTCATCCCCCCCAGTTAATCTGCAACCAGAATTGCTATTTTATATGAAGGCATCTGATTTGCTGATGAATCTTACATAGTTCTTCTGATTTGTTTATTTTTGTTCATGTGTAGATTAGTGTCCAGCTATATCACACTATTTTTGTCATTTTGAATTCTGAACCACCTGTTCAGATATTTCTCCTTTATGTTATTTTATGTCAGGAACTACTAGAAAGCCTTCAGGACTCCAGTACTCCTGTGGTGTTGTCAAATTGAATGGTAGGGGAGAGGAGTTACCTGTCTGATCTCAGCCAAACCGGGCTGGGACATCATTCAATTGAAAGTCAAGAGGGACTCAATTGGAAAGTACCACACCATGCTTTTTATATATTGCACCTGCCTCTTGGGGGTCATGCTAAAGTGGCAGCACTTTCAGAAAGAGAAAAACTGGCAGATGTTGGAGGTGATTAAAGGGATGATTAAAAACGGGCACACTCTCTCCATGAAAGTGTGCCTGTGTTTATTCTACTACATTTAGAACTTGGCAGGTCTTGGAGATCTGGCTAGATTGTGAAAACTCTGGCAGGACCACTGTTACTTAGAGAGTTTCTTTTCCCAAGATATTGGGATCAAATGCTAGGCTGTTCAATTTGCCAATGAAATACATAATATTATAAATTTAATTTTGTATGAACTGAGCAGAATACACTGAAATTATTTTCACAGAATGGTTGGTGACTATCACAAACACTAATTCTTAAAAATAGAGATGTTGAGTTCTGTGATACAATTAAGCAATGTGTTTATGAATATTTGGGTTTCTCAGGGACATTTAATTTTGTGAATAAAACAATTTGAAATTGAAAATGTCCAAATAAAATATCTGGGATTCTTGTAATCATGATCACACCATTTTTCTAGAGAAATCTGCCATTAATATTATATTGAGTCACTTTTTTTTACTATAACAACAAAAGCCATCATTTTTACCTCTTTATTTAATATAGCCATTATAGAACTTTTCAACCCATTTCTCCATAAGACATTCTGTTAAGGCAAGTGATAACCAAGCTGTATGTTCCTTCCAAGAATATCTTAAAGGAAATAGCTTTCAACAGTTTACAAGACTGATTCATCAATAATAGTAGCAGGTTTTCAATTATTGTGAGTATAGGGATACTTAAAGTGTTATCAAACTCTTTATGTGAACTTGTTAATTGCTAATAAGTAAATTAGAAGCTGATTATTCACTTTACAAATACTCACTGAGGCAAGAACAATATATATTTCTGCCATATGGGTAATATTATTATATTATAATAAAGGTGATATTATTATAGAGTGGGAAGGGATCTTAGAATTCAAACTTCCTCCCAAATTTTGAGTCCTTTATGGAACATCCTTGATGAATGGTCAGTTAATCTCTTTGCAGTCACATTTTCTGTCATCTCCAACTATGAAACCCATTGAATTCTCTTTGTTGCCTATACATTTCTATGCCTCTGACCATGCTGTTTCTCCTGTCTGGACTTCTTTCCTCCCCTACGACTTCCAAAATATTATTTGCCTTGCAATTTGAAATGTTACCTTCTTTGTGAAAGACCTTCCCAATTCTGCCAAGGCAAGTAAAAACATCTTTTGCTCTCTACTGTTACTATGGTTGGCATTTATCACATGGTATTGTATTGATATTATCACACACACACACAAACACACACACAATTTGTTACTCTCACTGTACAATTCTTGTGGCCAAAAGTGGTAAAATTCATCTCTATATGTTTAGAGCCTAGCATATAGTACCCTCCCAATAAACGTTTTCTGAATGAATATATGGACAAATGGATTTAATTGGATCAGAAAAAGCAGCTGTAAAGTTACACAAGAGTTGAAAATTAAAAATCTGAGCTCATAAGACAAAATATAAGTACTGACACAGTTGAGCTATTGCTGAAACAACTAGAATTCTCTAATTTTTGTTAATTTTTTAAAGAGTGATATTGATCAGTGGTAGCCCCAATTCACTGAATGAGGTCAACCTAGAGACAAATATAATGAAGGTAGAGTTTTCACTTTGCCTAGGAAGGAAGCATCAAAAAGGACAGGAAACAAATGTTTAACTGCCCGTGTCCTGCAGCATGCTGTTGAAATTCATGTCTTTTTTCATGTTTCAGCCTATCAGCAAATGAAAAAATGTTTAAAATAACAAAACTTAAATTTGGTCAAGCATCCATTGTTTGCCATTATTGTCCCATCTTGACAATAGGCACGAGACTTTGATAAAGTTAATAAATTATTATTCTCCTCAGTATAACTGTCAGTGGGACTAGGATGAATATATCTGCTAAATTTCTTTCCTTGTGAAGCTACTGGGATCTGTTTATTTTGTAGCTGTCATTTTAAAACAAACCTAAGTATGACTTGGGATGATGTACATATTCAGGGAGTGAATATTAGAAAATAAAAATTATTAATCTGAGCTATATTTACACCTCTGTTGCTCTTTATACCCACGATTGGAGGGGTTTTCCTTAGAGTTATTACAGCCATTATAGCTTTGCATGCATTTTTAACTTGGAGCATTAGGTTTTTAAGTAATGTTCTAACGTGGTTAATACTTTCACAGGATGCAGCTTCTCAATGTTTCAAAATATGGCATTACCCATTCAAAAATTTCAAACAGGATAGTGATAAATCTGCTGCTATTTATTTTCTCTTTTAGACAACATCAGTTTACACATCAAGTTCTGTTCTGAGATATCTAAGTATACTTAGATAATAATAAATAAATTCTTCCAGGTATATTAGAAAGAAATGATTATGTAGTGAATCTCTGGGTTATGACTGAAAGGGAAAAGTATCAATAACTAAGAGAAAGCATCTTTAGGATTTTTAAAGAAATCTTTATCTTAAAAGATGTGAATGAGACCGTCTTCATCATTAAAATGTAAATTTTCAAAAATATTTATGGATATAATAATTCAATGTTGCAATTTTGAATTCCAAGAAATGAAAGAGTAACTAACAAAATAATGAAAGCAAATTTCAATAAAATGTAAATCAACAAATAGGAAGTCATAGGAGATAGGTAAAAAGAGTTTCAGGGAACATCTAGAAAATTACACACATATACAAATATATGAAGTTGAGTAGGAGACATTGGAGGCGTAGTGCTAATTGAATAAAAATTTAAAAACCCTGAAAAACTGGACATGTCTAAGAATTATACCAAAGTAGCATGACTTAATGGGTTTAGGACCAGAAAGTTAAAACAAGAATGTAGCTGCAACTAGTAACAGACAAGATGTCAAGGTATGAGGTAATTAACCTCCAGAGATATCTTCCAACCCAACCAATAGTTTTCATTTAATACTACAAAATTTCTTGTTTATTTACTGAATGTCTATGTAACAGTAGTCCCCCATTATCATCGGGGGTTACATTCCAAGACCCCCAGTGGATGTCTAAAGCTGTGGACAGTACCAAACCCTGTATATACTTTGTTTTGTCCTATACGTACATACCTATGATAAAGTTTAACGTATAAATTAAGCACAGTAAGAGATTAATAACAATAACTAATAAAGAAATAGAACAATTATAACGATATACTGTAATAAAAGTTATGTGAATGTGGACTCTCTCTCTCTCAAAATATCTTATGGTACAAATTTAATGACTTTTCCATTTATTATGCATTGTGGCACCTTTTGCAGTTTGAGGTGTGACAGCAAAACTATCATGAATTTCTTTTTCCTCCTTCACAATTCATGGATAGATGATCTGTTCTTACCATAGATGTTAGCAACCTCGGCATACAATTTTTTTCTTTCCTTATTAAGTGGAGAACTTTTACCTTTTCACTTAAAGGAAGTACTTTAAGGCTTCTCTTTGGCATATCTGAATTGTCAGCAACACTACTCTTGCACTTTGGGACAATTGTTAAGTAAAATAAGGGTTACCTGAATACAAACACTGATACCACAACAGTTGATCTGATAATGAGGAGAGCTACTAAGTGATTTGCTGGACAAAGGGATGATTCACATCCTGGGTGGAATGGAGCAGGATGGCGTGATATTTTACCATGCTACTCAGAATGGCACAAAATTTAAAGCTTGTGAATTGTTTATTTCTGGCATTTTCCATTTAATATTTTTGGACCATGGTGTACTGCAGGTAACTGAAACTGTGGAAAGTGAAACAGCAAATGAGGGGGGACAATTGTATTATGAATTCATCTGACACAGTTCCCTGAAACTCAAGAGTTCTTTTAACTCTTCAAAGTAAAGTCAACAAATTTCCCCTTAAAAATAAAATAGACTGTAGAGGAGTTCTTTTTTGGAAGCAGGAAAGTTCTAGTACTTACAATGCTTATTTTCATAGCTACTTTAGTGCTGTGTCTACTGTCCTCTTTTAAAAGAATGTGTGCAGTGAGAAAGATTTTCCACTAGAGTTTTTGCTACAATGAAAAAAATTATAACAAAGTTATGCCTTACATGTCTGTATTCATCAATCCAATAATTATTTATTAAGAATCTATTTCTATCAGGCACTGTTCCAGGCATTGGGGATATAGCAGGAGCTTAAACAGTCACTTTTCTCTTATTGCTTCTAATGGTGTCCTTGTGTGGGAAGACAGACAATAAATAATCAGATAAAGGTACAATGTATCAGAGTGTGAAAAGTGCTTTGAAGAAAAAGCATCATAATATAGGGGGTGCTAGCTTAAATAGGATGGTCAGGAAAAAGCTCTTTGATGTAGTAAAATTTAAGCAAAGACCTGCAAGACATGAAGGAGCAAACCATGTGGCTATGTTGGGGAAAGAGGAGAGATATAACCTTTCAATTTATAAAATGCATTACAAAGTGGATTATTTTATTTGAGTTTCACAACAACCATAGAAAGATAAATATATATTACTATCATTCTTAATACTGTGGAAACTAAAGCTGAGAAAGGCCAAGTGTGTTGAAGTTACCTGCTTGGAAAATGGCAGGAAAGGTTTTACACTGAGTCCAAGGCAAATGTTGTTAGTTCAGTAACAAATGTTATTGCCACTTATGAGGCAAGTGACCTTGCAAAAGTTACTTATCTCTTAGACTCAGTTACCTAATTATTAAAATGGTATGAGTTCTGACATCATAGAGTTGTGAGAACTATAAAATAATTTGTATTAAGTCATTACACGATGTTTACTATATGCACCTAACAATCCTTGACTCTAGATTAGGGGTCAGCAGACTATGGCCCTCGGACCCAACCCTCCTGTTGTCTACTTTTGTAAGGCATGTGAGTTAAGAATGGTTTTCATGTTTTAAGTGTTTGAAAAACCAAAAGAACATTATATGAAATTCAAATTTTATTGCTCATATATAAAGTTTTATTGGAACACAGCCACCTGCATTTATATTTTGTCTATGGCTGTTTCATCCTGCAACAGCAGAGTTGAGGAGACCATATGGCCGCAAAAGAGACAGAGACCATATGGCCGCAGAGCTGAAAATTTACTATCTGGCCTTTCACAGAAAAACTTTTCTGACCCCTGCTCTGAATGTAAGTGCTCCGCTTTGTGGCCCAGGCTACATTTCACTTCTTTGATTCTGAGAGTAACTACCTATCACACCTGATTGTTAGGGCTATAGACTAGGAGTGATTCCAGAGTCTTCTTTTTTCCTAACCCTCCTACTTCCAATATATTAACAAGTCTTGACAGGTCCACAGCCAGATAATGTCATGAATCCAGTCACTTCCCTCTTCAACTACCACCATTAGAGAGACAATATAAAACCAGCCAATGGCTAGACCAAATAATAGAACTTTGACCCATAACCTGAAGCAACCTGCCCAAGAAACTAACCCCTTATCTACAATAAACAGCCCTGTAAGCCAGCCTGCTGCAAGTCAGACTTGCAGGAAGCCAGAAGTCTATCTCTAGAAACAATCCAAGAAAATAAAAAATTACTTCTGTGACAATCAGCCCCAAATGGCTGAGACTTCATTAACAACTGACACCTTCCCTAATTTTTCTTCCTGCTTTTAATTTAAGACTAACCAGAGAAAGTCAAATATGCACCAATCACACAGGATAACTTACTTCTCATTAACCCACCTACAGCTTCCCCAGGGCAACAAAGCTTTTCCCATTCCTCTGCCTGCCGTTGAATCTGCCAAAATGAAAGCGATGGTGGCAAGCTCTGAATAAATAGCCTTTGCTTTTCTCAGTTGGTTATTTTCATTTATTTCCACAGTTCGTAGAGCAACCTCTATCAACTCTTGCCTCCATAGTATAGAAGTCACTAAATGGGGCTTTTCTGCCCTTGGTCCTTCGGATTTTCTTCTTGCCAGCAGTGAAGTGGTCCTTATACTTCGCATCCAGCAGTGAAATGGTCCTTTTGGAATGTTACATCTGATTATATCAAGCCTGAATTCAAAACCCTGCCATTGTATTTATAATAAAAACCAAATACATACCTACACCTAAATGCCCTATAGGGTGTGTTTCCTGTCTACTTTAAAAAATTTTATCTCTTGACTGTCAACATCTTATTCGCTTTGTTTTAGTTATACTGTCTTAGCTTTTTCCCTTTAATTCAACAAGCTCTGTTGCGCCTTAGGTCCTTTGCATTTTTCTCCCAGATCTTGTAAGATGAAGTCCTTGCATTTTGAACTCTGCAGGAGGCCTTCTCAGACCACCCAACCTAAAGTAGTTCCTCCTGTCCCAATCCCAACCCTTAAGCTTTCTATTGTTATGTTTTTTTCTCAAAGCACTCATCAACATCTGAGAGAATCTTGTTTATTTTTCACCTACTTATTATCAGTTTCTTTCCCACGTGACTACTCTATTAAAAGTAGAAGCTCCATTTGATATCTTGTCAGTTATAGTTGCAGCATAAAGATGATACTTTTTTTCTCTACCTACATCTCTTTGATCTTATCTCTTAATTTCTAATGTTCTCTAAGTAGGGAAGAGTTGGCGTTGATAGGCTCTGCTCAAAATCACAGCAACGTGTGTAGTTTTCTTTTCATCATTGATGGGACTATATATTTTATTTGACCTTCTTTCTCTCTTCATCTTACCCTGTTTGTACGTATTGGCTCCCTTATTTTTTAATGACTCAAATATATATGATTTAATTATTACTAGTGGGATGAATATATTTAATATTTTATTATTACAAACAATAAATATTTCGTTCTTTTGTTCATTTGTACTAGTATTTTTGTGGAATAGTATTAAATGTGAATGTTGTCTCAAAGAGTATGCCTATTTTAAATTTGCTACATACTGCTGAATTGCTTTCTAAAATTTCTATAAATTTGTATACCTCTTAATAACTCGTGTTCCCCCATATCTTAACAGCATTGTATATTGCCAAATTTTTCATTTGGATCAATCTGTTATGTAAGACACGATATTATATTACCAGTTTCAATTTTTTCATTCAATATATGAGACTGAACATATTTACTTATATGTGTTGGTCATTTGTATTGCTTTTTCTATAAATTTCTAGTTCATATCATTGCTCTTTAAAAAAAAATTGAATTGTCTTTCTCTTATTGATTTTTATACACTCTTTAAAAAATTCTTATGTTGGGCTTCCCTGGTGGCACAGTGGTTGAGAGTCCGCCTGCTGATGCAGGGGACACGGGTTCGTGCCCCGGTCCAGGAAGATCCCACATGCAACGGAGCGGCTGGGCCCGTGAGCCATGGCCGCTGAGCCTGCGCGTCCGGAGCCTGTGCTCCGTAACGGGAGAGGCCAAAACAGTGAGAGGCCCGAGTACCGCAAAAAAAAAAAAAAAAAAAAAAAAAAAAATTCTGATGTTACTAATTTTTCTCCTATAAATGTTGTAAATATTTTTCATTGTCACTTATCTTTTCTTTGCTTCTGGTACCTTGTAGCTAAATCTATCAATTTTTTCTTAAACTTTGTGACTTGCCAATATAGAACTTCTTCAAAAATTATAAAAATATTTCCCTAGAGTTTCTTCTAGTAGTTTTATAGACTTTAATGTTCAGATCATTCATCCATCTATAACTTTATTTAACTGTAAGTGATCTAAATCAAAATTTCCCTTAGTAGATAGCTGTCTCAACATTATTTACTGAGATGTCAATTTTCTACCACTGATTTGAAATGTTAATTTTATCTAATACTAAATATCCATATATATGCATGGTTATTTCTTGATTTTTATGCTTCGTCTTTGAAGCAAAACTGAAGGATAGGGTACATACATAAAGTACACAGATTGTAAATAAAAAGCTTGATGACTTTTACAAAGCAGACATATCACATAACCATCAGTTAGATTAAGAAATAAAATGATCACTATTTCAGAAACCTCTCTTTTCTAGGTAGTCAATCATATCTCCAAGTATTGACAACCTTATCTTTTAAAAATATTATCTTTCTCTTGCTGCTACTGGATTAAGAAGGTGTCCAGAAATGTTAAAAGCAAGGACCTCCTTGTCTTATTCCTGCTTTCAATAGGGAATGCCTTTGATCTTTATTAAATATGAAGCTTGCTTCAGGTTCTTGATAGATTCTCCCCAATAAAATAACAGAATTTTTTTTTTCTATTCAAGTTTATGAAGATTTGAAAAGTCATGCATTGTAATTGAATTTTTGTGAGGCAACAAGCAGAATTGTGCAAAGGAGACCTTGTTGTTCAGGTGGGCTTGCTTGGACATCAGGCTAGCTGGGGCAAGAATGCCTCCCCTACTTCAGGAGGAGAGAACTCAGCTTTCATCCCCTCACGACTGTCCCTTTGCAAGAGGGACTGCAGCATTCTACTGCCCCAAGGTCTCCAGTAAGACAGATGGCTGACCTTCCCAGGTAATTCCTATTAACTGCTTTCACCTCAGATCCAGAGAGCCTGATGCTAAGCAGCCTGTGTGTTCTCCCTACCCCAAACCTTGACTTTCATGCCTGAATTATAAGGAAGAACAATGAGGATATGGAGGTGGGTGCAGGGGTGGGGGTTAACGTGCCTGCACTGGAATAGCCTACATATACTCTCGTCTAGCTGTGCCCTGGGGTGGTTGGCCTCCCTGTGACATGTTGGAAGGATTACGCCATCTCTCCCTTTGCTAACTACTGGCATACCTGTTTCCCCTTTCCTCCCAAATGTGTATTCCTTAGCCTATACGGAGTGACATTGTGGAAATCATCCTGCATGTTGTGCATATAGATGATGCCTCAGATTGCATCCACCAGCTGGGGAAATTACATAAAATGTTTTGTTACTTCAAGACAGTCATATTTTTTAAGCCAGTCTGTTATTGATTTGAATTACATGAATAGACATTTTAATGAAGTACTTTTTTGTAATAAACCCTAACATGATACAATCCTGGGCCTGATTGCCAATATTTATTTATCATTATTAAAATCTCTGTTCACGAGTAAGAGGAATCTATTCTAGTCTATTTAAATAGAAATCTATTGTTTCTTTGTAAACAATAATTTTGATACAATGTTTGATAGCTTTTCATCTTTATTCCTATTCTCTGAATAAGTTTAAATAATGTAGGAGTTATCTGTTCTTTCTAAGTTTGGGAGAATAGACCAATAAAACTGGGCCTTGTGCATTCTGGGGGAAGGGTAGATATTGACTATACTTTCAGTACATTTTTTTCAGTATTGTTTAATTTGGGTTTCCTATCTCTTTTTAAACTCAAATTTTGTAGCTTAAGCCTTTCTGGGAAATTTTCTATAATTGTCCGCTCATCTAACTCCCCCTACCCCAAACCTTGTGGAATCAATCTCTATGTTATTGCCTTTAAAAATTATCTCACAATGTTCCTTTTCTTGTTCCTAATTTTATTTATTGATACCATTTTTCTAAAAAGGATTTTCTAAAATTTTTGTTTCTGAAGAACTAGTTTTAAAATTATTTCTGCTTTTTTCTATTTTTAACTCATTAATTTTTCTATTATCTTAATAAATACCAACTATTTATTTTAAGTTGGTTTTGTTACTATAATTTGACTTCTTGTATTAAATGCTTAGTTTATTTATTTTCAATTATTTCTTGTCAGCTAATACATGCAGTTAAGGCTATGATTTTTTTGCTGTGTTTCTTTGCCCATCACATAAATTTTGTCAGTAATCTAATAATCTCTAATATCATTTTCAATTTCCTCTTTAATGTAAGTAATTTAGGAGAGTATTTTTAAATTTCAAAGAGACAGACTTTATTTTAGCTGTTTTTCATTATACGTACTGAACAATTTTTGGGGGGGTCACTCTATGTGGCCTGTAGGATCTTAGTTCCCCTGACTAGGGATCAAACCCATGCCCCCTGCAATGGAAGTATGGAGTCTTAACCACTGGACCACCAGGGAAGTCTGGAACAATTTGTCTTTTGATGCATATTTCTACTTTTTTCCCACATCAGTACATTCAGAAACTTCTGCCTCATTCTCCTAAAAGTTGCATTGTATTAAGTTTTATAGATGTATCATAATTTATTTAATCATTACCATATGAGTGGAAATTTAGACTCTTTAGAATATTTGCTCTTGCAAAGAGTGCTACAAAAACATCCAGTATCTCTGTGCATATGTGCCAGTATTTCTTTGGGAGCACATCCTAGAATTGGACACAAGCCAAAACTTACATTTGAAATTAGATCCATATCATCCAATTGGGTTTTAAAATGTTTTATTAATATATATATATATAAATATAATTATATACATAATATATATACACACACTAATATATATATTATTATATATATAATATATATATACACACACACACAAATACTGTTTTCCTTCATCCTCACCACCATTAGATGTTGTCAGTCTTTTTTTGTGTATGTTCCTATCTGACTGTGGTAGGCAGAATAATGGCCCCCAAAGATTCCCACATCCTAGTTCTCAGAATTTAACAAATTGTACCTTGCAAACATGATTGAAGTTATGAGCTTGAGATGGGGGAGATTATCCTCATTTTCCTATCCAGGTGAGTCCCAATATAATTGCCCAAGCTTTTAGGTCACTTATCCGTTCTTCTGCCTCAGTTATTCTGCTATTGATTCCTTCTAGTATATTTTTCATTTCAGTTATTGTATTGTTCATCTCTGTTTGCTTGTTCTTTAATTCTTCTAGCTCTTTGTTAAACATTTCTTACATCTTCTCGATCTTTGCCTCCATGCTTTGTCCGAGGTCCTGGATCATCTTCACTATCATTATTCTGAATTCTTTTTCTGGAAGGTTGCCTACCTCTACTTCATTTAGTTGTTTTTCTGGGGTTTTATCTTGTTCCTTCATCTGGTACATAGCCCTCTGCCTTTTCATCTTGTCTATCTTTCTGTGAATGTGGTTTTTGTTCCACAGGCTGCAGGATTGTAGTTTTTCCTGCTTCTGCTCTCTGCCCTCTGGTCTGCCCAAGCTTTTAAGTGGAAAAGGGAGGCAGAAGAGAGGGTCAGAGAAATGCAGTATGAGGACTTGACCAACAGTTACTGATTTTAAAGATGGAAGTAGGTAACCGTGAGCCAGGAAATATGGTAGCTTCTAGAAGCTGGGAACTGCCCTCAGTTTATAGCCATCAAGAAAACCAGGACATCAGTCTGATAACCACAAGGAACCAAATTCTGCAAACACCCTGAATAAAGAGAAAACATGCTTCCCTAGAGCCTCCAGAAAGGAAGGCAGCCTGCCATCACCTGGATTTTAGCCAGTTGAGATCTGTGTTAGAGTTCTGACCTATAGAATTGTAAGATAATAAATTTGTGTTGTTTTAAGCTACTAAATTTTGATAATTTGCTACAGCAGAAATAGAAACTAATACACTGATGCTTGAATTTTCCTTCCCTGATAAGTAGTGAGATAGAGCATTTTGTTTTTAGTTTATAGTTTTTTGTTTTTTTTCTTGAATTGTGGTCTAAGTTCTTATTTTTAAATTTTGTTGATATTTCCTTTGAGGCCTACTGTGACTGTGTGGGTTTTGTCTCCTGACTTAATCCTATCTGGCACTCTAGTATATGTAAATATTCCATTTCTATTTGAAAATAATGTGAATTCACTACTGGGTTCAAAATTCTATATTGCTATATGGATCTATTAAATTGAACTTAAACAGTTATTCAAATCCTTTATATCTTTAATTTTTTTTCCTTACTATTTGCTTTCCATTCATTCAGCTTTATACATGCTTATTGTTTTTCTTTTTTCATTACTTTTTTCAGAGTTTGTTATAGTTCTTTTTTCTTTTTCTTTTTTTTTTTTGCGGTAAATGGGCCTCTCACTGTTGTGGCCTCTCCCGTTGCAGAGCACAGGCTCCGGACATGCAGGCTCAGCAGCTATGGCTCACAGGCCCAGCTGCTCCGCGGCATGCGGGATCTTCCCAGACCGGGGCACGAACCCGTGTCCCCTGCATCGGCAGGCAGACTCTCAACCACTGCACCACCAGGGAAGCCCAGTTCTTTTTTCTTATTTCATTTTTTCTCTAGGGGCTTGAAGTTGTATTTTCTATTTCTATTCTTTTAATCCTTATCCCTGATATTGTCACATGTACATTTAAGCAAAAATCTAACGTTCATATATTAACACCCTTCCTCTACATTTAAAGTACACTTGAATTCCTGAATAACACTCTAGAAAATTCATAACTGTGTCTTTGTTTAACCTTCAAAATTAGACATTATTATTATTATCTAATACAGACTATTTTAGTTAGATTTATCTACATGTTAATCAGTTTCTTTTTCTTTTGTGTACTGCAGATGCATTACACCTTTCAAGGTGTGAATTTCTTCTTATCCTATTTGGAATACATTATGTTTGTCTTTGTGGATTCATATCTCTCATCAGTTCTAGAAAACTCTGTCATTGTCTCTTCAATAGTGCCTGTCCTCTACTTTCTTCATTCTCTCCTGGGAATTTGATTTGATGCATGTTGGACCTTCTTGTTTTATCACCTAGGTCTCTTGATTTCTCTTTCATATTTTCTATTTATTTTCTGTGTTGTCATTAATTATGTTCATCAGTGTCTAAAATGCTGCTTTAATAATATATATATTTCAACAATTTTATATTTCCAAAATTTTATTTGCTTATTTAAAAAAATCTGCTGGTCACTCTAGATAGTCTCTTGTTGCTTGCTCAGTTTGGTAGTTCCATTAAAAAAAATTTCTTCAACTATCTTATACAAGTTCTTTTACATTGTATATCTGATATTTTTATACCTCAAGTTCTTGGGTTTTCAAATTTGTGTTTATTACTGATGCTGAGATTCATTCATAGAAACTTATTTCCTTCAGTGTTTACATTTTCTTGACTCTAGGCTCATCTAGGTTTGATCTGAATTTATGGAAATCTTAAGGACTAAATTGATGATGTTTTCCCCCTAGGATATATTTACTAATGTTTCTTCTAGAGACTAGAGGATACTAGTGACTTTAAACCAAGAATGTGGTCATCTTGGTTCACTTGGGAACCAAGGCCTGGTGCAGTCCTGGTACATCATTTATCCTTCAGGCACCCCTACCTTTCACATTTTCCTAGAATTTACTGCTTCTCTTTCAGTTATAGCTTTATTTTTCTTTTCCTCTTGGAGTTTTCCTTAATTTCCTGAAAGAAGTTTCCTGAAAGTAAAAAGTTTTACCCTGGATCTAAATGTTTTGTAGTGGAAGGTCCTTCAAATATCTATTGCCCCATATTCCCTGAGACAGAAACTACCTTCTCCTATTTCTAATAGCTTTTGATTTTCATATTTTAAATATGTATAATTAAGTACATTAATATTCATTACTGTTGTAACATCTTAATATATTGTGTCTTTTAACTGTATAAAATATCATTTTTTTTTTTTTTTTTTTTTTTGCGGTACGCGGGCCTCTCACTGGTTGTGGCCTCTCTCGTTGCGGAGCAACAGGCTCCGGACGCGCAGGCTCAGCGGCCATGGCTCAGCGGCCATGGCTCACTGGCCCAGCCGCTCCGCAGCACATGGGATCCTCCCCGACCTGGTCACGAACCCGTGTCCTCTGCATTGGCAGGCGGACTCTCAACCACTGCGCCACCAGGGAAGCCCTAAAATATCATTTTTTGTCATGTCATATTTAATGATGTTTTTCCCTTCAGTGCTATTTTTCCAATATTTATGTTATCACTTTTGCTTTCTTTTTGTTAGCATTTCCTTATCATTAGTTTGTTTCTCATTCATTAAAATTTTTGCATTTTTAAAAGTTTTTAAACATTTATTGAGAACTCCATCTTATATACTAGACAGACTGTGTAACATACTTGTGCAGTTTCATTATGTATGGTTTCATTTCTCATTTTCAGCTTTTTAGGGGCCTATCAATCTAAAGATTTGAATTTTCAGTTAAGGGAAATAAGTAATTTAATTATTTTCTCCTTCTAGTCTCTTTTTCCTATTCAGTTCAAACTTCTAACAGTTTCTGGAATTTCTGGATC
Source organism: Orcinus orca (assembly GCF_937001465.1). Classification (NCBI taxonomy): domain Eukaryota; kingdom Metazoa; phylum Chordata; class Mammalia; order Artiodactyla; family Delphinidae; genus Orcinus; species Orcinus orca. Next base: position 48,550,156 of record NC_064564.1, on the reverse strand, counting down.
TAGCTTACATTTTATTATTTTATTTTATTTATCTATTTTTGGCTGTGTTGGGTCTTTGTTGCTATGCATGGGCTTTCTCTAGTTGTGGCGAGCGGGGACCACTCCTCATTGCGGTACGTGGGCCTCTCACCACGGCGGCCTCTCCTGCTGTGGAGCACAGGCTCCAGGCACGGGGGCCTCAGCAGTTGTGGCACGTGGGCCCTGGAGTGCAGGCTCAGTAGCTGTGGAGCACAGGCCCAGTTGCTCCATGGCATGTGGGATCCTCCCGGACTGGGGCCCGAACCCGTGTCCCCCACATTGGCAGATGGACCCTCATCCACTGTGCCACCAGGGAAGCCCTAGCTTACATTTTAAAAATCATTATTTCTTATGATTTCTTTCTCCATTTGCCTTAAATTATGGGATAATCCCATATTTGAATCTCTCAGTTTAGTAACTAATTTTCACCTAAATCTATTCTGTTATTCAGCCATTTTATTAAATTTTAATTTTAGCAAATATGTTTTGAAAGATTCAATTATTCTCTTTTATTGTAGCTTATCATTTATTTTCTTTTACTTTTTAAGTACAGAGGCAATATTCTCAAAACTTTCTGAGAATTATTTTAAAAATTTAAAAATTTCTACTTTTTTCTGTGTTAATTCTGACCCCTGGTGATTAGTTCTGTATCTGAGTTCTATTCCTCTTATATTTCTTTCTTTTACATTGTTTGTCCATTTTAATTATTGGTAATTTTTGATTGCCCATTTGTATTTATAGGTTAGGGCCTACCATAATCTTATTAGTAGCTATCCTGATAGTCTCTGACTGAGGGTCTCTAGTCTAAGAACAGTGATTGCAGGTTTCTATTAGAGCTTTTATGGTTTTGTGAAGTAGGAATTAAGTCTGATGACTGGGTGGCATTTTTGTTAGATGGATTTTTTTTTTATGAGGAGACTCTTTGTCCCTTGTGACGGTGTAAGTTACCTGGGCCAATGTCTCATTTCACTTGTGTTAGTACTCATTCTGTTTTCTCCCTGGAGTAGAATTAAGTAATAAATGAATCACCCTCCTTTCTAAGGCCCACTTTTTCTCCCTGCACTCACTGTTTATGATCAGGAAGTTGTTTTGTGTTTCTAAGAAAAAACTCACTATTGTGGTGGGGTACTCTCTTTTGTGATTTTTGCTTCCTCCTGAGTTTTTGGTGTCTTAGCTCTACTAGGTTTTCTCCAGTATTCATACACACACTACACACTACACACACACACACACACACACACTCTCTCTCTCTCTCACTCTCTCTCTCTCTCTCTCTCTACCTCTGGCCCAAGTGCTGTACATGGGAGGGATCTCCCTAAGCCAAAACTGGGGAGTGAACTGCACATACTCAGGTCACAAATCTATAGCCTTCCAAGACCCTGAAGGACCCTGGGCAGCCACCCAGGCTTCTAGTATGGAACCCTGGGAACCCAATCTGACGTCTATCAAGGTCTAAGGCTGCAGCAATTTGAACGTGCCATTTTACTCTGAAATTAGAAAATTAGATGGCAGGCAGGCAGAGGACCCGAACAGGAGCCCGCCTGATAATACCCAATGCTGTCAGCTTGTGCCATATCTTTCTTCTCTTCTGGCAGACCTGGGTACGGTGCCTTCCAAAGACCACTTGCCTCTACATCCATGCAAACCATAGACGGCGTCACCCTCACCTGCCTAGTGCCTCCAATAGTTGAAAGAGGGGCACCCAAGCTCTGTGATTGCCTGAACACACGCAGACCTGGGGCCTATATGGGATTGGTCATACTCTCCCCACCCTCACACCCTAGAGAAAGGCTCGTCACATCTACAGCCTACAGGGTGTCTACATTTCACTGACACACACCAACCTTCCAAAACAACATCAGCCTGATGCCCTGAACTATGGCAGAGGAAAGTCTCACTACTAGACCTGGGCGGCTATACCATTGAATGAAATGGCCTTTTCAGCACAAGTTGAGCCCAAAGAAATAAACGGCCTTTACTCCCTGAATCCAAGGTGTATATACTAAGGAGTACACAGCCTACAGCCCTAGGCACCTTGGGCTTATCTGGACACTCTTTTGGACAAAGAGAAAGACACTCAAATTAGTGCACTTCACGCTGCAAGGGGAGTAAAAAAAGAATTAAAGGGTGTGAGGGTGGGGAAAGTACAGCCAATCCCATATGGGCCCCAGGTCTGCGCACACACTCACTCTCTCACACAAAAATACAACAAAGTCCCAGACATTCACGAATATCCTCAGGGCTAGTTGTTTCTCCTGACAGCTGCGAAGCGTCTAAAATTCATCACAGGAGACTGTCCGTCTCTGTCCTAGAGCACTTGCCTTGAAGAGCCGCCTCCGGGCATTGCTCTCTCTTTGCGACACAACCTAACAGCAGCCGGTGATGGGGGAGCTGGCTCCTTCGCCCAAGTCCCTCCGTCGGGAGATATTCTCTTGTCTGAATCCCATGTAGGATGCTGGAGGGACGAGAGATGAGGCCAGGGCTGGGACCAAAGCCAAGTACGAGTGGGTGGAGGGTGCAGTTTCCCAGGAAGGCAAACATGGCACAGTTGGAGCCTGCGGGGTGAGGTACGTGACTTTGGGTGTGTGGGGGGCAGTAAATGAGGGTCCTAACAGAGGGGCAGGCTGACCTGGTACCCACTGAGCGCCATGGGGCTCAGAGAATGTCAGAACCAGGCCCCGCCCTGCCGCGGCGCCTCCACGCTTCTGAGAGGAAACCCGATTTCGCGGGATCTCGCTTCTGAGAGGAAACCCGATCTCGCGGGATCTCGCTTCTGAGAGGAAACCCGATCTCGCGGGATCTCGGGAGATGTACGGCGGCGCGTCAGGGAGGCCCTGCGGTGAGAGACGGGTCGGTGCTACAGGGCCGACGGTTCTTCCCTTCAGACTGGTCCGTTAGGCGTTTGGCTCACACCACCTGTCATGCAATCCCTAATGTTCTGGGGGCTCCTCAGCCCCCTCTGGTCAGAGTCACAGAGCAGTGGCGCCTCACCCTGAAGTCCGAACAGGTAGGGGAAAGGTGCTCTGGCCAAATGCCGTGCCTGGGAGTGAACTGCATGTGGGTGGGCCCCCAAACTATGGCCTTCCAAGAGTCTGAAGTGGCGGGGTGCAGGGGCGCGGGAGGGATAACAGCTTCTGGCTCGGAACCCTGGGGCCCCAATTTGTCCTCTGCCAAGGTCTAAGGCCACAGCAACATGAATGCATTTTATTCTTTTAAAAATAACAAGATTTTTTTGGAGATATTCACATAGCATACAATTCACCCATTTAAGCTGTACAATTCAGTAGTTTTTAGTATACTCAAAAGTTGTGCAACCATCATCACTATCTAATCCCGGAAGAGTTTTCACATTTTATTACTACAAAAAAAAAAAAAAAATCCCATGTATTGGCAATCTCTTTCCATTCGTCCCTCCCCTCAGCCTCTGGCAACAACTGATTTACTTTCTGCCTTGATGGATTCGTCTGTTTTGGAAATTTCATACAGAAGGTATCATACAATATGTCGTATTTTATGTTATGGCTTCTTATGTTCAGGATAAGGTGCTCAAGGTTCATTCACGTTGTACCATATGTCAGTACTTCATTCCTTTTTATGGCTGAATAATATTCTGTTACGTGGATATGCTGCATTAGTTTATCCATTCAGCAGTTGATAGACATTTGGACTATTTTAACCTTTTGACTATTATGAATACTGCTGCTATAAATATTCATATACAGGTTTTTGTGTGGACATACGTTTTCAGTTCTCTTGGGAATATACCTAGGAGAGGAATTGTTGGTTCATATGGCAACTCTGTATTTAATTTTTGAGGAACTGCCAAACTGTTTTACAAAGTGGCTACACCATTTTGCATTCACACTAGGTATCTATAGGCTTCCAGTTTCTCCATAAACTTGCCAACACTTGTTATTGTACATCTTTTTTGATTATAGCCATCCTAGTGGGCATGAAACAGTACCTCACTGTGTTTTTAATTTGTGCTTATCTGATAACTAATTTTATTAAGTATTTTTTCATGTGCCTGTTGGCCATTTATATATCTGAAGAAATGTCTATTTAGAATCTTGCCCATTTTTAAATTGGGAATTTATCTTTTTGTTATTGACTTGTAAGTGTTCTTTTATGTATTGTAGATACAGATCTCTTGTTATATATATGATTTGCAAATATATTTTTCTGTTCTGTGGGTTGTCTTTTCATTTTCTTGAGGTGTTCTTTTGAGCATAAACATTTTTAATATTAATGACATCTACTTATCTATATATACGTATATATATATTTTTTGGTTGCTTGTGCCTTTCATATCTTATCTAAGAAACCGTTGCCTGATCCAATGTCACAAAGATTTTCTCCTATGTTTTCTTCTAAGAGTTTTATAATTTTGGTTCTTAAATTTAGGTTTATAATATATATTGGGTTAATTTTTGTATATGATGTGAGGTAGCAGCATTTTTCTAATAATTTTCTTTGCTTCTTTGGATACGGTTTTTAACAATTCTTTTAATGTAGTTATATTAGCTGACTTGAAGTCTGTGTTTAGTAAGTCCATAATCTGTGTTTCCCAGGAACTGTTTTTATGGATTGCTTTTTCTCCCTGTGTATTGGCCATAGTTGCCTGGTTCTTTGAGTGTCTTATACTTTTTTGTTGAAAAATGAACATTTTAAGTAATACAGTGTGATAATTTTGGATATTAGATTCCTACCACCTTCAGGGTTTGTTGTTGCTATTTGTTGACATTTGTTTGTTTGTGACTTTCCTGGAGTAATTATATAAAGTCTGTGTTCTTTGTTGTGTCTGACTACTGATGTCTCCACTTGGTTAGCCTAGTGGTCAGCTCATGATTGGACAGAGATTTCCTTAAATGCTTTGTGTGGATAAATCTCCCAACCTTTGCTGAGAGGCTGTATGTGCGTGTTGGGGCATATCTTGAATGCTCTGATGGGCAGTTTATAACTTTACCTTAGCTTTAACTTTCTGCTTGTGCAGAGCCTCATGGTCAGTCAGAGGTGAGAGATTAGTATGTTCTTAGGCCTTCCTGGGCATGCACACAACCCTCAATGTGATGTGGCCTTCTAGATTCCAGTAACATGTCAGAGCTTTTCAAAGCCCCCTATGGATACTTCATTACCCAGTTTTTCCTTTTAAGTTTTTTTGGTTGTCCTCGTGTTAGTCCTAACTGAAATACCACTTCAGGCAGCTGCTGCATTAAACAATTGCCACATTAATTGACATTAAACATTGTTTATTGTTTTTGACAAATGACAAAGGTCAATTTTCATAGGGTGCCCTCTGCATCAGGTCAAATAAAGACATACCTTGAGAATGGTGCTTTTTAGGGAGCTGTTTTGTCAAATAGTGCTATTCTGGGGGCTTAGGGCTTTTTGAGGGGGAGTTCCAAACCCATTCTGCCCTCTCCAGGCTCAAGGGTTTCACAGCTACCATTGCTGTGAAGCTGTTGGTTTTCAAGGCTATTGCAAGGTTGGGAAGAGGATTAGGGCAAGTTAAAATGCTACTAAATTTGCTTTTCTTATCTATTTTCGTCTGTTTTTCTTGAATAAACACTTAATGGATTGTTGCATGTCTTTAGTTAATTTCACAGTTCTGGAAGAGTTGATTTTGATGATTTTTGCCAGTGTTCTTCCTCATTGATTTTATAGAGAAGCAGGTTTTCAGAGGTCCTAAATAACTGCCATTTTGGAAGTGCTCTGATGTACTGAATGTTGATCTATTTTCTAATTTGGTGGTTTTGTTACACTAAGACAAGAGTAATACAGAAATTGCCATAAATAAACATGAGATAACAATATACCTAGCTCTCATAACCTTTTTTTTTTATCACTGCTGTAATCTTTTGGAATCTATCAGTAGTACAAAGATGTTATGGTTTATTTGCCTGTTTCTGTTCTAAGGAGTTTTCTACCTTAAGAAGCACTTGATGTAATTGACAACCTAGGACCATGACTATGAGCACAACCTTTGTCTCCTGAAAAACTTAGGTTTAATCTTAGTTTTCTGATAAGTGTATGACTTTAGACATATTGTTAATGTCTCTGACTTTCAATCTTCTTACTTATAAAATAGAAACCATAATATATACCTCATAGGTTTATGTTGAAAATTGAATGACACAATGTATGTAAAGCTCTTTCTTCAATAAATGGTACCTATTATTATTTAAAATTGAAGCTGGTGGTTTAGATTTAATCTCAGTTGAGGAAATTAGCAGGTGGGATGGTTTATTCATTGACAGAAGTTTAACGTCCTCCCACCTCTTTCATTTGGTTACTTTGAAATTTTCCATACTAATTTTTCTTCTGTGATTTTTTTTGGGTCTCATTTATATATTTTAGTTCCAAAGCACAAGAGTGTCCTTCCTCTGATAGTGTCTCCATCAATTGCACTTATCTGCTTCCACCTGAGGGCCAGGAAACCCGCCAGAGGTTACTTTTTATCCAGACTGAGCAGTAGATTGAACAGCAGTAGGCTTAACACTTCAGGTAACATAATAATTTTAGGTGTATAACTGGCTGATAAACACAGATGTTTCACAGAATGTTATCTGTCTTATTAGTTAAGCATATATAACCAGTCCTAGATAGTAATAGCATCCAAATGTCAAAATATTACTTGGCTTTTGTATTTTCCAGTATCAGATTATGTCATTACCTAGTAGTACTAAATTTATCCAATAGACAAAATGAAAAGATACCACTTTTATAATTTTCAGTAGCACTTACACAAATAATGAACAAAAAATTGAATTCAGTAGTAGTCACGCACAAATAACAAAAATTTAAATTAAGTAAATGTATATGTAAACATTTATTTAAATTGTTTTCTCAATAAATAGAATAAAAGACATTTCACATGATCTTACTTTACAGTTTTTTAAATTAATTAATTTTTATTTTTGGCTGCGTTGGGTCTTCGTTCCTGCCCAGGGGCTTTCTCTAGTTGCGGTGAGTGGGGGCTACTCTTCATTGTGGTGTGTGGGCTTCTCATTGCGGTGGCTTCTCTTGTTGTGGAGCACGGGCTCTGGGTATGCGGGCTTCAGTAGTTGTGGCTCGTGGGCTCTAGAGCGCAGGCTCAGTAGCTGTGGCACATGGGCTTAGTTGCTTTGAGGCATGTGGGATCTTCTGGGACCAAGGCTCGAACCTGTGTCCCCTGCATTGTCAGGCGGATTCTTAACAACCACACCACCAGGGAAGTCCCACATGATCTTGCTTTTGAGACTCACAATAAATAATTGTCCAAGTATTTTGTTAAGGTATATTTGAGTATGTGAGTACTTGATGAGCCAATATTTATGATAAAATTATAATTTTTGTTACGAGTCCTTAACTTTGAGTTGCTGTGTACAAAGTTTATTAGAAGTAGAATATGTAGAAAATATCAATTGCTTTAGAAAGTGTGTGAATTTTGTCAGTCCAGATGTGTTTGTTCTTCTGAAGGATCAAGGCATCTCCTTAGTCTAGTCCTGCGCCTCTTGTTGGGTTTTGGTGATGACCATCTGTGCTATTCATAGGCGTGACTTGTTCACCTAGTCCATTGACCATTTTAAGAGATTATCAGATGTTCTTTCTTTACTTCCCACCTACATTCAGTTAGAGGTTAAAGGAAATAATTTATTTCTAGCATATTTTATAGATGATTTGAAGAGTTTTGTGAAGTCCAAAATGTTACTTTTTTTTTTCAAGGCAATAAAATTAGAGAGTGAACGCAGATTATGTGTAGAAAAAAAGGTAGTTGTAATATAGTACTGAATGCAAACATTATAGGTAAGAGTATTCCCATAGTCATCTACATCATTTGTCTGTCCCTTTTTTACAGGTAAAATGGATCTAGAATTATTTGACAAGTGGAATCTATAATACATTCTTTAGGATCCAAAGAGATTCTGCCCCCAAGTAAAAACTGTAGGAAGGTTACTATTAATGGAGATGATCCAGATGTAGTGATGAGAAGTTCTTCACACATTACTTAAAATTTACTCTGGTCCTGAGGAACAGTCATTACTATTTTTGGGTTTTTTTCTTTTCAGGTGAGGAAATGTTTGCTTAGAAAGGTTAAATATTTTGCCATAGGTCTTACCACTAATAAAGATAGAGCCAAAATACCAACTTATGTCTACCAAATACCTAATTCATGCCATTTTCAATATTCTTTCCTGAGAGTAATATAAATGCTTAGATTAAGGAGGTAAATAAAACATTTTTATGAAATGAAAAATGTTAAAGAGAACATTTATGGGACTTTTTATGTGGGATCTTCCCTGACTGGGGCATGAACCCGTGTCCCCTGCATTGGCAGGCGGACTCTCAACCACTGCGCCACCAGGGAAGCCAGAACTTTTGTTTTTTGTTTTTTTTGTTTTTTTTTTTTTTGCGGTACGCGGGCCTCTCACTGTTGTGGCCTCTCCCATTGCGGAGCACAGGCTCCGGACGCGCAGGCTCAGCGGCCATGGCTCACGGGCCCAGCCGCTCCGCGGCATGTGGGATCTTCCCAGACCGGGGCACGAACCCGCGTCCCCTGCATCGGCAGGCGGACTCTCAACCACTGCGCCACTAGGGAAGCCCCAGAACTTTTTTTTTAATGTAACTTTTAAGATAGCAGTAGGTGTTTCAAGAATGGCAGCAGCAATATCTTTTCCAGCTGTTGATAGGTAAGGAAATAAAAATCAAGCAATGCTGCTTTCCCTCATTCTTCTTTCCTTGACACCCTACCCTCTTTTAAGAATTTAATTTTTAGTCATAAAACAACACACAAAAAAATCCTAAATATATGTTCTATTTCTTCCATGTGGAATGGCCATATTTCCAAACATAAAGAGCCTGTTGAACATCTGACTTAATAAGAGTTATTATTTTTTTTTGTGGTACACTGATAATTCTTGTTATTTTATATTTTATTTCCTCTGTACACTTAGAGTTGTACTTGGAGTAACTATTCAGTGATCAGGGCACATTTATCATCTTATGTTTAATAATTTCTATGGCCCATCCAAATCCACTCTTCACTCTTCTCTTTTGTTATGTGTCCTGGGAGGCTGACATTTATGGAGTGCATCTATGTGATTTACTACTCTCATCCCTCCTGTTGGGTTTTCCCCGTGGTAGTCCCCATCAGCAGATTGGAGAGTGAAAGGAAAATAAGATTGAAGTATTTTTTCTTCCTGATTCCGTAAGTTTTCTTGAATCTACCTACAAAAGACCACTGCTCCAGTAGCTATAGTTAACTCTATTCAGGTTCCAGCAACTTCTTCCTCTCCATTTTTTTTCAGACCTAGGAGTAATAGCAATTGTGGCTTGCTGGTTTCCTTTACGCTTGTCTACTGTTTCATGAATAATCCCTTATTATTCTCTTTGAGTGTGAAATCTGTCCTCCTGGGAGCCCAAGTGACACACAGCTAAATACTGAGCCATATACTAGCCTCTGTAGTCAAGACAGAACAGAGGGTGATTCTTAACTTAGGGGAGAGATACTACTAACAAGCAAAAAACAGACACCAGAAGATATGCAATGAAATAAACAAATACAAATTAATATAACAGAGTGCTTCAGTATGAGTGTGGACATGGAAAACAGGAACCGGAGTTAGTAAGGTTTATTGAATCTTTAAAAGTGTAAGTTTGGTAGAGTACTGCTAAATATTTTAAAAAATTGCCCTCAGTATAAATTCTAAGATTTTTTGTTTTCAAGATATACACATGATCTGATGGAATGACAGATTTGGATCATCTTTGATATAAACACACAGTGATTGATTTCAGAATATGATAAATGAGAGCTGTTCTCCCTAAGACATTGAATGGTATAGTACTCATAGAATTTGCCATTTGGGTGCCTTTATAGAATTTGACTTTTGAGTGGTACAGTCCTTTGGAAGTTGACCACTGGGTGATATAGTCTTAGTAGAAATTGACCTTTGAATGGTGCAGTTCTTAGGGAATTTGATCTTGAGTACTACAGTCCAGTCTAATTTGACCTGTAAAGTCATTGGATGAGTGTTCAAAAAGATATGTACTACAATATTCAGCAAAGCCATACCCACATCTGAAAAAGGACTTAATGTTTATAAAGAACTTTTATAGTAATAAGACAAACAATCCAATTTTTTAAATGGACAAAAGTTTTCAATAGACATTCGACCGAATAGGCACATGAAAAGATGCTCAACATCATTAGTTAGTAGGGAAATGCAAGTTACATTGAGAGGCCACTATAGACTCATTATAGTGACTAAAATATTGTCAGTAACAGGTGATGATGGGGTTGTGGTACAACTGGAAATCTCATACGTTGCTGTTGGGAATACAAAATGATACAGCCACGTTGGAAAATAGCTTTGGCAGTTTTTTATAAAGATAAACACACATCATATGATTTAGCAATCTCACTTCTAGGTATTTAACCGAAAGAAATATAAGCAGGTCCACACAAAGGCCCAGCTGTAGTCAAATGTTCATAGAAGCTTTATTCATAATAACTAAAAGCTGAAAACAAGCCTAATGTCCATCAAATGCTGACTGGTTAAATAAATTGTGTTATATTCATACAATGGAATGCTATTTAGCAATAAAAAGGGATGAACTACAAATACATGAGACAACATGGATGAATCCCAAAAGCATTTTGCTAAGTGAATGAAGTCAGAAACAAAAGACTGAATACTGTAGGATTCTATTTATATTACATTCTAGAAAAGGCAAAACTATTGGGATAGAAAACAAAATCAGTGGTTGCCTGGGGATGGGGGTTAGGGGTGTGATTGACCCCAAAGTGGAATAAAGGAACTTTATGGAAATGTTCTGATTCTTGATTGTGGTGGTGTTTACATGACTGTGTACATTTGTCAAAACTCATCAAACTACATTTGAAAGAGTGAGTTTTATTGTATATAATTGTATTTCAATAAAGCTGACTTTAAGAAGAAGGAAAGGGACTTCTGTGGTGGCACAGTGGTTAAGAATCCACCTGCCAATGCTGGGGACATGGGTTCGAGCCCTGGTCCCAGAAGATCCTGCATGCTGTGGAACAGCTAAGCCCGTGCATCACAACTACTGAGCCTGCATGCCACAACTACTGAAGCCTGTGCCCCTAGAGCCTGTGCTGCACAACAAGAGAAGCCACTGCAATGAGAAGCCCGCACACCTGCAACGAAGAGTAGACTCCACTCACCGCAACTAGAGAAAGCCCACGCGCAGCAACGAAGACCCAATGCAGCCAAAAATAAATAAATAAATTAAAGAAAAAAAAAGAAGGGAAAACAGAATTCAGCAAAATCTACTTCTTCACAATAGATGGATATTCAGTTACTCTCTGAAGTAGTTGATAGCATATTTTGATGTTAGGTATATTTCAGTGTAATTCACCTTCTTTGGAATTTCCAGCTCTAAAGGATATAACATTATTTACACTTCTGAATAACATGTTATTGGAAAAGTAGAGTAAGCTAATATAATTTATTTCTTTTGAAAAAAAATCTTACTTATTTGCTCTTGTGCAACAGAAATACTTGTGCATATTATGAATGATGGATAAGGATGAAGTAGCTGAGAAATTCTAAGAGAGGAGGAAAGACTAGAGTCAAGGGTCCTTGAAAATGATAATTTCCAATTAAGGAAAATAGGCAATTCAAAGAGCTACCTCCAACAAAAATCGGTTTTGCATAAATCTAAGCCAATCAGACTGACAGTTCTTTTTGGAGTTACCTTCTGGAAGTAACTCCAAAAGGAACTCCTTAGTTATATCTCAGTAAAACCGGGAATAAAGAGAAAGCTATTGAAATCATACATGTTAATGTCCATTTGTTTTTATATTATACTCACTTCAACAAATAGAAAAACAAGATTTTATAAAATAAATTCTGTAGATTTCTCAGCATTTGACTAGTTTCCAAAGCTTATGCTGAATTTTAGATTTTCCTGTTGGCAATCTCTATACAAAGAGATGTTGTGGTGGTGCTTTTATTTTTTTTCTCAGATGCCTCCGGTGCTTTCTAAAGGAACAACAAACATGCTTTTATGTTTGTGTATTATTGGGAGAATTACAAATATATATTTTGCTGCAATCATGCCCTCACTTAAACCAGTTCAAAGTGTATCTTACAGTCTATGATAGTTATAAGCAGTCCTGAGAAGGGCTTGCAACTATTATCTACTGAGTCTAGTTCTGTACCTAGACCAAACATCTCTGTAAAAAGTAATTTATCCAGCTTTTGTTTTGGTGATTTCCACCAAACCAGAAACAGCTATTAATCAGTCAGTTTTTTTTTCTACATTATCTGGCACTATCAATTAAATTACATAAAGAAAAACTGAATTTCATATCTCTGAGAAGTGGGTGTATTAAATGCTATAAACTTTTTGGATGATTCATTTAAATTAAAATGATTGAAAGTCTGTTGACAGAATCCAAAATGAACTTGGCAGTGAGTTCATAGCATAAGACATATATTTTATCTTCTATCAAAGAGTTTTTAATTTAACAGGGAAAGTAAGACATATTAAATATAACATAAGGCAGAAAATAAATTCAGTGAAAGAGTCATATACAAATTTCTTATTCAGATCAGAAAGAAGCATAACTTATCAGGGTCAAAGATCATAGAAGGCTTTCTAGAAGGGGTGGCATTTGGACTGTGCCTAGTAGATGATAATGGCAGGACAGGGAAAGGCATCCAAGTTAGGGAAAATAGACTGGCCAAAGACATAGATAGGAACATTTTGGATGTGTATGGAGACCTGGGAGTGGTACAATTTGGCTTAAAGCAGAGTAATAAAATGGGAAAACAAAATGGGACAGGATGTGTTGAGATCCTGGATGCATAACAGGTTAAGGAATTTGGATTTTATTCCATAGACATTTGAGAAATCAGTTGGCCCTAATGCAGCCATTGGAGTATTCAGTGTTCTGCAGAGAATTCCAGTTGTCTTGTGAGAGATGTTAAGAAGTCATTTAGCAGAATTTTTTTTGTTTTTTTTCTCTTTCTCTTCCCTCTGATATGCTGTTTAACGTGTCAAAAAGTAAACTCTCCAAGACTTCCAAGTTACATCTGATGGCAACTCAAATCAAATCAACAGTTATTTACTGAACTTCCATTATATGCAAGTCACTTTATGCTAGTTGTGAGGCACTGCTTCTCAGACTTTTCTATCCCAAATCCTAAATGCAGAGTGTAAAACCTCTTACCCTCAGGGTTCTAGCCAAAACAAGCCACCAGCACATTTCTTTAAGTGTTTTTTTTCTTTTAATTGTGATTTTTGCGTTGGACTATAAACAATGTAAACACATTTTAAGATTCTTTTTAGTATTAAAGGTAATGAATGCTTAACTGGTCCCTCCAAAAGTCTGAGTAAAATTGACAAGAAAGTTGAACAATATTCATGCCATGGCTGTGTGTACCTACCGTAGACTACCTGTCTTTTCTGGGTTCATGTTACCCATTTTGGGGCATCTCAGATAAATGTCTGTTCCTTTAAGAACTTTGCAAATATATCAAGGAGATGAAAAAAAAAGGATTTTGAAGAAAGCAATATTATTTTATGCTTTAAATCCAATGTGGTTATTTAACTCTTATTAAAATTTCAATTCAGCCATTGAAGATACATCATTAGGCAGTGATTCAGTAAAAACTAGCCAGATAGAAAATAAACACATAGGAGTCTAGAAGAGAGAAAGAAAATATGACTTTAGGTGATCTCGCAGAGCTAATGTAGCGTTATACTTTCCATTTTAAAAGAAAATTGATTTTATTAATGTTCTTGAAAAAATATCTTGAAAAGTAAAATACTGTCTTAAAAGGGTTCAAATTTGTCATTAGATTAAAAAAATATGTTAATCAGATTAGTGATAAAAATTTAGTTTGTAAATACAAACATAAAAGCATTTTTGCCACATTTTTTTCCTAATGGATCTTTGATTTTTACCCTTCCTATCATCCATTTCTTCCTTTACACTTTCTTAAAATTCATGTAGTATTCTTTTTTTTTTTTTTTACATCTTTCTTGGACTATAATTGTTTTACAATGGTGTGCTAGTTTCTGCTTTATAACAAAGTGAATCATTTATACATATACATACGTTCCCATATCTCTTCCCTCTTGCGTCTCCCTCCCTCCCACCCTCCCTATCCCACCCCTCTAGGTGGTCACAAACCACCTAGCTGATCTCCCTGTGCTATGCGGCTACTTCCCACAAGCTATCTATTTTACATTTGGTAGTGTATATATGTCCATACCACTCTCTCACTTTGTCACAGCTTACCCTTCCCCCTCCCCATATCCTCAAGTCCATTCTCTAGTAGGTCTGTGTCTGTTTTTTTTTTTTTTTTTTGGTACATGGGCTTCTCACTGTTGTGGCCTCTCCCATCGTGGAGCACAGGCTCCGGACATGCAGGCCCAGCGGCCATGGCTCACGGGCCCAGCCACTCTGCGGCACGTGGGATCCTCCCAGACCGGGACACGAACCTGTGTCCCCTGCATCGGCAGACGGACCATCAACCACTGCGCCACCAGGGAAGCCCAGGTCTGTGTCTTTATTCCTGTCTTACCCCTAGGTTCTTCATGATATTTTTTTTTTCTTAAATTCCATATGTGTTAGCATACGGTATTTGTCTTTCTCTTTCTGACTTACTTCATTCTGTATGACAGTCTCTGGGTCCATCCACCTCATTACAAATAGCTCAGTTTCGTTTCTTTTTATGGCTGCATAATATTCCATTGTATATATGTGCCACACTTCTTTATCCATTCATCCGATGATGGACACTTAGGTTATTTCCATCTCTGGGCTATTGTAAATAGAGCTGCAATGAACATTTTGGTACATGACTCTTTTTGAATTATGGTTTTCTCAGGGTATATATGCCCAGTAGTGGGGTTGCTGTGTCATATGATAGTTCTATTTGTAGTTTTTTTAAGGAACCTCCATACTCTTCTCCATAGTGGCTGTACCAATTCATATTGCCACCAGCAGTGCAAGAGTGTTCCCTTTTCTCCACACCGTCTCCAGCATTTATTGTTTCTAGATTTTTCTTTTCTTTTTTTTTTTTTTTTGGCGGTATGCGGGCCTCTCACTGTTGTGGCCTCTCCCGTTGCGGAGCACAGGCTCCGGACGCGCAGCCTCAGCGGCCATGGCTAACGTGCCCAGCCGCTCCGCGGCATGTGGGATCTTCCCGGACTGGGGCATGAACCCGTGTCCCCTGCATCAGCAGGCAGACTCTCAACCACTGCACCACCAGGGAAGCCCTGTTTCTAGATTTTTTGATTTTGGTCATTCTGACTGGTGTGAGATGATATCTCATTGTAGTTTTGATTTTCATTTCTCTAATGATTAATGATGTTGAGCATTCTTTCAAGTGTTTGTTGGCAGTCTGTATATCTTATTTGGAGAAATGTCTGTTTAGGTCTTCTGCCCATTTTTGGATTCGGTTGTTTGGTTTTTTTGTTATTGAGCTGCATGAGCTGCTGGTAAATTTTGGAGGTTAATCCTTTGTCAGTTGCTTCATTTGCAAATATTTTCTCCCATTCTGAGGGTTGTCTTTTCGTCTTCTTTATGGTTTCCTTTGCTGTGCAAAAGCTTTGAGGTTTCATTAGGTCCCTTTTGTTTATTTTTGTTTTTATTTCCATTTCTCTGGGAGGTGGGTCAAAAAGGATCGTGCTGTGATTTATGTCACAGAGTGTTCTGCCTATGTTTTCCTCTAAGAGTTTGATAGTTTCTGGCCTTACATTTAGGTCTTTAATCCATTTTGAGCTTATTTTTGTGTATGGTGTTAGGGAGTGATCTAATCTCATACTTTTACATGTACCTGTCCAGTTTTCCCAGCACCGCTTATTGAAGAGGCTGTCCTTTCTCCACTGTACATTCCTGCCTCCTTTATCAAAGATAAGGTGACCATATGTGCGTGGGTTAATCTCTGGGCTTTCTATCCTGTTCCATTGATCTATATTTCTGTTTTTGTGCCAGTACCATACTGCCTTGATTACTGTAGCTTTGTAGTATAGTCTGAAGTCAGGGAGCCTGATTCCTCCAGCTCCATTTTTCGTTCTCAAGATTGCTTTGGCTATTCGGGGTCTTTTGTGTTTCCATACAAATTGTGAATTTTTTTGTTCTAATTCTGTGAAAAATGCCAGTGGTAGTTTGATAGGGATTGCATTGAATCTGTAGATTGCTTTCGGTAGTATAGTCATTTTCACATTGTTGATTCTTCCAATCCAAGAACATGGTATATCTCTCCATCTATTTGTATCATCATTAATTTCTTTCATCAGTGTCTTATAATTTTTGCATACAGGTAATTGTCTCCTTAGGTAGGTTTATTCCTAGATATTTTATTCTTTTTGTTGCAGTGGTAAATGGGACTGTTTTCTTGATTTCACTTTCAGATTTTTCATCATTAGTGTATAGGAATGCCAGAGATTTCTGTGCATTAATTTTGTATCCTGCCACTTTACCAAATTCATTGATTAGGTCTAGTAGTTTTCTGGTAGCATCTTTAGGATTCTCTATGTATAGTGTCATGTCATCTGCAAACAGTGACAGCTTTACTTCTTCTTTTCCAATTTGGATTCCTTTTATTTCCTTTTCTTCTCTGATTGCTGTGGCTAAAAGTTCCAAAACTATGTTGAATAAGAGTGGTGAGAGTGGGCAACGTTGTCTTGTTCCTAATCTTAGTGAAAATGCTTTCAGTTTGTCACCATTGAGGACGATGTTGGCTGTGGGTTTGTCATATATGGCCTTTGTTATGTTGAGGAAAGTTCCCTCTATGCCTACTTTCTGGAGGGTTTTTATCATAAATGGGTGTTGAATTTTGTCGAAAGCTTTCTCTGCATCTATTGAGACGATCATATGGTCTTTCTCCTTCAGTTTGTTAATATGGTGTATCACGTTGATTGATTTGCGTATATTGAAGAATCCTTGCATTCCTGGAATAAACCCCTCTTGATCATGGTGTATGATCCTTTTAATGTGCTGTTGGATTCTGTTTGCTAGTATTTTGTTGAGGATTTTTGTATCTATGTTCATCAGTGATATTGGCCTGTAGTTTTCTTTCTTTGTGATATCCTTGTCTGGTTTTGGTATCAGGGTGATGGTGGCCTCGTAGAATGAGTTTGGGAGTGTTCCTCCCTCTGCTATATTTTGGAAGAGTTTGAGAAGGATAGGTGTTAGCTCTTCTCTAAATGTTTGATAGAATTTGCCTGTGAAGCCATCTGGTCCTGGGCTTTTGTTTGTTGGAAGATTTTTTTTTTTTTTTTTTTGGTACGTGGGCCTCTCACTGCCATGGCCTCTCCCTTTGTGGAGCACAGGCTTCGGGCACACAGCCTCAGCGGCCATGGCTCACGGGCCCAGCCGCTCCACGGCATGTGGGATCCTCCTGGACCGGGGCACGGACCTGCGTCCCCTGCACCAGCAGGCGGACTCCAAACCACTGTGCCACCAGGGAAGCCCCTCCTGTTTCTTAAGGTAGGATTGTATTGCTACAAACTTCCCTCTTAGAACTGCTTTTGCTGTATCCCATAGGTTTTGGGTCATCGTGTCTCCATTATCATTTGTTTCTAGGTATTTTTTGATTTCCTCTTTGATTTTTTCAGTGATCACTTCGTTATTACGTAGTATATTGTTTAGCCTCCATGTGTGTGTTTTTTTTACAGATCTTTTCCTGTAATTGATATCTAGTCTCATAGCGTTGTGGTCGGAAAAGATACTTGATAGAATTTCAACTTTCTTCAGTTTACCAAGGCTTGATTTGTGACCCAAGATATGATCTATCCTGGAGAGTGTTCCATGAGCACTTGAGAAAAATGTGTATTATGTTGTTTTTGGATGGAATGTCCTATAAATATCAATTAAGTCCATCTTGTTTAATGTATCATTTAAAGCTTGTGTTTCCTTATTTATTTTCATTTTGGATGATCTATCCATTGG
The DNA here is from genome assembly GCF_937001465.1 of Orcinus orca. Lineage (NCBI taxonomy): Eukaryota > Metazoa > Chordata > Mammalia > Artiodactyla > Delphinidae > Orcinus > Orcinus orca. The sequence goes on along the minus strand of NC_064564.1, from coordinate 48,532,206 downwards.
TGAAAGTGGGGTGTTAAAGTCCCCTACTATGAACGTGTTACTGTCGATTTCCCCTTTTATGGCTGTTAGTATTTGCCTTATGTATTGAGGTGCTCGTATGTTGGGTGCATAAATATTTACAATTGTTATATCTTCTTCTTGGATCGATCCCTTGATCATTATGTAGTGTCCTTCTTTGTCTCTTCTAATAGTCTTTATTTTAAAGTCTATTTTGTCTCATATGAGAATTGCTACTCCAGCTTTCTTTTGGTTTCCATTTACATGGAATATCTTTTTCCATCCCCTTACTTTCAGTCTGTATGTGTCTCTAGGTCTGAAGTGGGTCTCTTGTAGACAGCAAATATATGGGTCTTGTTTTTGTATCCATTCAGCCAATCTGTGTCTTTTGGTGGGAGCATTTAATCCATTTTCATTTAAGGCAATTATCAATATGTATGTTCCTATTCCCATTTTCTTAATTGTTTTGGGTTTGTTATTGTAGGTCTTTTCCTTCTCTTGTGTTTCTTGCCTAGAGAAGGTCTTTTAGCATTTGTTGTAAAGCTGGTTTGGTGGTGCTGAACTCTCTCAGCTTTTGCTTGTCTGTAAAGGTTTTAATTTCTCCATCAAATCTGAATGAGATCCTTGCTGGGTAGAGTAATCTTGGTTGTAGGTTTTTCTCCTTCTTCACTTTAAATATGTCCTGCCAGTCCCTTCTGGCTTGCAGAGTTTCTGTGAAAGATCAGCTGTTAACCTTATGGGGATTCCCTTGTGTGTTATTTGTTGTTTTTCCCTAGCTGCTTTTAATATGTTTTCTTTGTATTTAATTTTTGACAGTTTGATTAATATGTGTCTTGGCGTGTTTCTCCTTAGATTTATCCTGTATGGGACTCTCTGTGCTTCCTGGACTTGATTAACTATTTCCTTTCCCATATTAGGGAAGTTTTCAGCTATAATCTCCTCAAATATTTTCTCAGTCCTTTTCTTTTTCTCTTCTTCTTCTGGAACCCCTATAATTCGAATGTTGGTGTGTTTAATGTTGTCCCAGAGGTCTCTGAGACTGTCCTCCGTTCTTTTCATTATTTTTTCTTTATTCTGCTCTGCAGTAGTTATTTCCACTATTTTACTTACCCTTCTTCTTTACTTACCCTTCTTCTGCCTCAGTTATTCTGCTATTGATCCCATCTAGAGTGTTTTTAATTTCATTTATTGTGTTGTTCATCGTTGTTTGTTTCATCTTTAGTTCTTCTAGGTCCTTGTTAAATGTTTCTTGCATTTTCTCTATTCTATTTCCAAGATTTTGGATCATCGTTACTATCATTATTCTGAATTCTTTTTCAGGTAGACTGCCTATTTTCTCTTCATTTGTTAGGTCTGGTGGGTTTTTATCTTGCTCCTTCATCTGCTGTGTGTTTTTCTGTCTTCTCATTTTGCTTATCTTACTATGTTTGGGGTCTCCTTTTTGCAGGCTGCAGGTTCGTCGTTCCCGTTGTTTTTGGTGTCTGTCCCCAGTGGCTAAAGTTGTTTCAGTGGGTTGTGTAGGCTTCCTGATGGAGGGGACTAGTGCCTGTGTTCTGGTGGATGAGGCTGGAACTTGTCTTTCTGGTGGGCAGGTTCACATCTGGTGGTGTGTTTTGGGGTGTCTGTGGAGTTATTGTGATTTTTGGCAGCCTGTCTGCTAATGGGTGGGGTTGTGTTCCTGTCTTGCTAGTTGTTTGGCATAGGATGTCCAGCACTGCATGTTGCTGGTCGTTGAGTGAAGCTGGATGCTGGTGTTGAGATGGAGATCTCTGGGAGGTTTTTGCCATTTGATATTATGTGGAGCTGGGAGGTCTCCTGTGGACCAGTGTCCTGAAGTTGGCTCTCTCACCTCAGAGGCACAGCACTGACTCCTGGCTGCAGCACCAAGAGCCTTTCATCCACACAGCTCAGAATAAAAGGGAGCAAAAGTAGAAAGAAAGAAAGAGAGAAAGAGAGAAAGAGATAAAGGGAGAAAGGGAGGAAGGGAGGAAGGGAGGAAGGAAGAAATGAAAGAAAGAAAGAGGAAAGAGGATAAAATAAAATAAGATAAAATAAAGTTATTAAAGTAATAATTATTACGAAAAAAAATTTTTTGAAAAAAAAAACAACGGACGGATAGAGCCCTAGGACAAATGGTGACAGCAAAGCTATACAGACAAAATCTCGCACAGAAGCATACACCTACACACTTACAAAAAGAGGAAACGGGGAAAAAATAATAAATCTTGCTCTCAAAGTCCACCTCCTCAGTTTGGGATGATTCGTTGTCTATTCAGGTATTCCACAGATGCAGGGTACATCAAGTTGATTGTGGAGATTTAATCCGCTGCTCCTGAGGCTGCTGGGAGAGATTTCCCTTTCTCTTCTTTGTTCGCACAGCTCCTGGGGCTCAGCTTTGGATTTGGCCCTGCCTCTGCGTGTAGGTTGCCGGAGGGCATCTTCTCTTCGCTTAGACAGGACTGGGTTAAAGGAGCAGCTGCTTCGGGGGCTCTGGCTCACTGAGGCAGGGGGGAGGGAGCGGTGCGGATGCGAGGCGAGCCGCGGCGGCAGAGGCCGGCGGGACGTTGCACCAGCCTGAGGCGCAACGTGCCTTCTCTCGGGGAAGTTGTCCATGGTTCCCGGGACCCTGGCAGTGGCGGGCTGCACAGGCTCCTCCGAAGGGAGGTGTGCATAGTGACCTGTGCTCACACACAGGCTTCTTGGTGGCGGCAGCAGCAGCCTTAGCGTCTCATGCCCGTCTCTGGGGACCGCGCTGTTAGCCGCGGCTCGCGCCCTTCTCTGGAGCTCCTTTAAGCAGCGCTCTTAATCCCCTCTCCTCGCGCACCAGGAAACAAAGAGGGATGAAAAAGTCTCTTTCCTCTTCGGCAGGTCCAGACTTTTCCCCGGACTCCCTCCTGGCTAGCCGTGGTGCACTAACCCCCTGTAGGCTGTGTTCACGCTGCCAACCCCAGTCCCCTCCCTGCGCTCGGACCGAAGCCCGAGCCTCAGCTCCCAGTCCCGCCCGCCCCAGCGGGTGAGCAGACAAGCTTCTCGGACTCGTGAGTGTGGGTCAGCAACGATCCTCTGTGCGGGAATCTCTCCGCTTTGCCCTCTGCCCCCCTGTTGCTGTGCTCTCCTCCGCCACCCGCAGTCTCCGCTCGCGAAGGGGCTCCTAGTGTGTGTAAACTTTTCCTCCTTCACAGCTCCCTCCCACTGGTGCAGGTCTCGTCCCTATTCTTTTGTCTCTGTTTTTTCTTTTTTTCTTTTGCCCTACCCAGGTATGTGGGGAGTTTCTTGCCTTTTGGGAGGTCTGAGGTCTTCTACCAGCGTTCAGTAGGTGTTCTGTAGGAGTTGTTCCTCGTGTAGATGTATTTCTGGTGTATCTGTGGGGAGGAAGGTGATCTCCGCGTCTTACTCTTTGCCATCTTCCCGATTCTCCCATTTAGTATTCTTTTTAATGTTTATGACAAATGGAACTTGTACCTGACTTTTATTTTAGTTACGACAATTTACTCCACTGATTCCCAAACTTATATTTAAAGAGATAAACCTTTTTTTGTCAGTATAAATTATGATATAAATCTCAGAATCTATATGCATCTCCCAGAATATTCCAAATATTTCAGAAGGGTATGCAATAAAATATTAACAGTTGTTATCTTTGTGTATATGTATCTTTATAAATATTTATGTATTATATATATATAAATATATGTCTTATGTATGTATCAGTATGTCTTTTCTGATATTTCAATGAGCAAAATAATTTTAATAGAAAAGATAAAAGTACTTAAAATAGTCCTTAAAATAATATTCTGCTAGACTTTGATATTAACATGTTTGCTTATAGGAATTTTGATTTTGTTTACTCTTGTCTTTGAAGTGGTGATTCTAGATTGAACCTCTTTTTCTTGTATTTCCTGCTTTTGACTCCCTTCTCACATGTGAAGATATACATTGTTTGGTAGTTTAGGTTATAGGAGGTTAGAACTATCAAAAGTGATAGTAAAACCAATAGAGCTCTATTCGAAAGGGGTTTCATGTTAGTGCCTTCCCTTAGTTTTGTTCATATTTGCAGGAGTGTGGTTGCTCCAGGACACATATATGGGGAAATGCAAGCTGTAATGCTAGGGCTAATGTATGCTACCACATTAGGACAAATGTATGCTATCAATGGAGAGAGTTGTGGTGTTCATGGCAAGTTTCTTTTGCCAAACACTTGAACTCTTGCTTTATGTCCATTCATGAGAGTTGATAGTCTAGTTTAGGTAACCTAACACTTACAAATCTGTTTTATTTCTCTGAATGTTTTCTTCCTCTTTATTCTCCTATCTTTTAAGACTCAATCCTGTGCCTCTGGAATCCTAATATAATTCCTTCTGTACTTTGTTAATTTACATTTTGTTTTGCGGTGATGTATCCACTTGAATGTCATGCTGGGTGGAGGAAGAGCAATCAAAAGCAGTCATAAAATTATATGTCTTTCATCCTTTCCAGAAGGAGAGGGACTCTGGAATTCTCATAGAGGATCAATGTTGATTTTTTTGGCATTTTCATCACCCAGGAATGTATAGTCTACCTTGACTGCCTGTGAGTTACAAAAGTAAAATCGATTTCTTTCTGTTATTTCCTACATATAAAATTTTATTGAATATGCCCTCTCCAATTATCAATCTCTCTACTGTCAACCCAACTCAGTTAAAATAATATAAAATTTTGCACCCTATCTACCCCTAAATATCAACCTGGAGGTAAAAGAAAATAGAGAAATCACAATGTAGTAAGAAGAGTATAGTGTTTAGAATCAGACACATCTGAGTTTGAGTTCCCTATCTGCTTTTTCACTGTGTGACTACAGTCAAATCATATGACCTGTCTATATCAGCTACAATTAGAATTGATATACTATTGTACAGTAGCTGATATATGGTAGCTGTTAGTGAAATTTATGGATGTGAAAGTATTTTGAAATTTACAAAGTGCTGTATAAATGATTAGGGTTTTCCTTTTTCTGAAAAATTTTCATGTTAATCCTCCTCAGATGCATATGGCTTTAAAAATGCCCTAACTTCACCTAGATCCATAATCCTCTTTCCCTTTAGTTTATTTTGGGACTGTAGTTACTGGTTTCTTCTCTTCCTGTCTCTCTGTCTTTGCTCAGGTGGAACTTCTTGTCTGAATGACTGACTGAACATTTAGTATATGCTTTCAAGCACTGATGTATATATTTTAAGTTTATATCGCGTCTCCCCAAAGAGCACTTAGCACAGTGCTTTGCCTGTCATGCCTTCCTCCTTAGTACATGTGACCTGGGGATTTAATGGAAAGTACGTGACATATAGGCTTTGGCTCACATACACTGGCTTTTGGTGAAAGGAATCTGGAATGAGCTTTAGAGTTAGGTCTGGTTTGAGTTCTGGCTCTGTCTCTGACCATCTCTAGATATTTGCTTAATATCTCAAATTTGTTTTTGTTTTTTTTTTAACTTTAGAGGACCCAAATCAGACTATGGTTGGGAGAATTGTTAAAGATCTGCCTTGGGACAGAATCTTTTTTTTTAAGATATGTTAATTTGGATTGCTCGCTCTAGCCTCCTATCCAGATGACCGCTCCACGGCATGTGGAATCCTCCCGGACCGGGGCACGAACCTGTGTCCCCTGCATCGACAGGCGGACTCTCAACCACTGTGCCACCAGGGAAGCCCAAGAAGTTCTTTCTTTCTATATTATATTTTAATTATCTTCCATGGTATCACAACCCTTGTCACTTGCCTCATTTTTTTCTACCCACTCAAATGTCAGAGGCTCATATAATTTAAAAATAGAGATGTTTCTGCTTTTTATTTTTGTGCTTGGGTGTTTGGGGTCAAGTGGGTGGGAATACTGACTCCTAAATTGTCACATTCCAAAGGAAGTCTTAGTAAATGTATAAAAATTATAAAATAAAACAAATACTTTAATCTGCCTATAGTAGCCACTATTGTTTGCCTACCCTTACTTTCATCTCACCCTTCCTTTCTGATAGGAATACCCCAAAATTTTCATGTAGCTGCCCTTCTACTATGGTGTCTAAGTGCTTCAGAGAAAGGTGACCACACCCTGACTCCAAGGAGTAAGTCCTGGTTGGTCTAAGGCTCATCAATCTTACCCTTTTTTCACAGCCACGGTTCAGGAATATGGGCCTAAGCCAGGTGGCCTAAGTCAGTATCTTATTCAGGAAGGCCCAGGCCGATGGAACTCAATTTGAGTCAATGAAATGCAAGAAGACAAGGTTGTTTGGGGCTTCGGGGAACGAAGCTTTCTGACCCGGAAGAGATCAGATGAGATCTTCTCTCTTCCTTTGGATTTCAGGATGTGTGGATGTGAAACTGGGAATTGCCACAGCCACTTTTCTGGCATGAAGGAAGATATGCTGAACGTGAAACCAATGCAGAGAAAAGACGAGTGAAGGGGATCCCAAAGAAATAGAACTTAAATACTAGATCAAGCATTTCCTGAGGACCAGGACCTCTTGACTTGCACTTAGGAGAGTCCAAACCTTATTGTTTAAGTTGATCTAAGTAAGGTTTTATGTTACCTTAAAGATGTGAAAGCATCCTTAAGTGATATACCATTTTAAAATTAATGTTTTCCCTAGGGATGAAAATGTGATCTAGGCCAGTACCATCCAATAGAACTTTGTGTGATGATGGAAATGTTCTGTATAAGTGCTGCCCAGTAAGGTAGCCACTATCCATATGTGGCTATTGAGCAATTGAAATGTGGCTAGTACAACTCAGGAACTGAATTTTAAACTTTATTTAGTTTTAATTAATTTGAATTTAAATAGCCTCATGTGACTAGTGGCTACCATATGAGGTAGCACAGATCTAGATCAGTTAACCTTCAGATGGTTCAGAACACTCTTCAGCATCCCTCTGAAGCTTCTGTATCCAAGTGATCACTAATAACTTTTGAATTCTATTTAGAATTTATCATATAATTCTAAAACAAGACAGAGCTCATATTTGATTAAACTAAAATGTGTGTGTGTGTCTATGTGTGTATTAAATGTTTTTTATTTGCTCAGATTTGTATTTCACGTAATGGGTGCTGTAAGAAGAATAAGCATGTGCCTATTCCTTGCCAAATAGCTTAAGACAAACAACCTTGAACACATAAAAACAACCTTGAACAATACAGAACAATGTGTGATTATGTATCTATATCTTTAAATTGCTAAAAGACTTGGAAGGAGAAAGATTGGGAAGGCTTCTTTGCATAACTCTAACCAGTATGGCTTCCTAAAGAGGGTAATAGTGACACGTGTAGTGACGGCTTTCTACTAAGGGAACACTATTTATTGCAAGGCATTTATCATCTTTTTGACTCACTATAGGCCTCAAGTAACATTATTAAAATTTTACTGCCTTCAGCCAGGAGAGAAACAGATTAACAGATAAATGCCTTTTCTGAATTAAATATCTTTGTTGTACAAGTACTAAGTACAGCTTTTGATGATGAGTCTTATGCATTTTGATTTACTCTGTTCTGGATGGCTCTCTTTTCCCTCTTTCTCCTTCTCTTTTTCTCTCCTAGGTGTACTTTCTATAGACATATGTACAAAGCATTGTGTCTTTTTCCATTAATAAAATTTCCTAACTTGGATATGGTAGTCATAGCATGGAGGGAACACATTCTTGGTTGAATTTTTCATTCTTTAGGTCTCTGCCAATTACTGTCAAAAGCAGTGGTGACTTTTTGTAAGGTGAATGCTTGTTCATTAGAAAGTGGCCTGAAACAATGAATTCCCTTCACATAAACCACTGAACTATCATGAGATGGTAACGACTTTCTGTCACTCCCAACCTAGGTCTAATCCAAACTTCTGACCCAGAGGTGTAAAGACTTTGTAGCTCATTAGTGATTCCCCTGGAGCCATCAAGTGCCAGGTCTCTAGTCACATGGAGCCTAAAGTGAAGAAGTATTGTGCATCTTTTAGCATTAGTTGTATTTTAATGGCAAACATGATAGGATTTACTAAGCTAAAATACTTAAAATGTAAAAAATTAAACATTCTCAGTATTTTCCATATGAGACTAAGGTGATCATGTTAATACGTTTCAAAATACTTTATCATAATTGCATTATGTTACTGAAGCTGTTTCATGGAATCCCAGTGAGGATAATAGTCCGATTCAGTTGGGCAGAAGTGGATTTTTTCATTTATTCTAGTATATAAAATTTCATTTCATAAGCTGGGAACTAGATTGAGGGGAAAGGGATGGTTCTTTTTTTTTTTTTTAAAGGGATGGTTCTTAATGCTGGACTAAAGATAGTTTTTATTATGTGATCCGGACAACTGAGTTTTCTTTACTGTTTTCTGAATTCCTTAAAAAAATCATATTTTGAATTTAAATGAGAAATGAAGAACAGACTTTTAAACCCAGTTTTCCTGTTACTAAATTAGCAAAAGTTGGTGGTCTAGAAATGCTCTTTGAGCTAAGAAGCCTGATCAGGTTTTTTCAGGCCACTGTAAAGTTTGGATTTCAGGTTATGATGTAATGTCATAATCTGAAAATAATTAATGAAAATAATTAGTTTTATTTTTATTTCTCTTAATGTTTAAGCTTGAAACAAAACTATATAAAACAATAGGTAGTTTATCCAGACTGACTATAATATCATTTTCATTTCTGGGGTCTATCAAACCAAAGCATTGTCAATTTCATGCTTCCAAATATATCCATTATTTATGGTCCTGTATACTCTGAAATATATATTTCTTTCTGAAACAATTTGCTTTAATTTAAGAGAAAGCAGACCAATTGAACTCTTAACTAAATACGATACATTTAACCCAAACAATGTATGATATGTATAACTGAAGCATTAATCATCTTTTATGAAGTTAAGGATCTATTAGTGATTCTATTACAATACCCCATTTTAAGTTTTTATTTTTTGAAAATATTTCATCAGAAAAATAAGCTTGATGACAAAATGTGATTGAATAATTTTTATCTTCTTAGTTTATTTTTACTTGAAAATTAGTTACTTTAGGCTCTAATTATTCACATGTTTACAATTATTCAATTTTAATTGAATTAAATGACAGAAAGAATATGCTCAACTTAATATTTTATAAATTTATGTTTAATAGTCAAGAAATAGCTCATGTTGACATTGCTATTCTTGCTGCAATTTAAAAGTCCTATTAACTTCTGAAGACAAATCTTTTCGAAAGTGGCAGACATATTAACGATGATCTTCAGTTATCACATCTCCATCATAGCTTTGTAAGTTGATATTCTCTTTGTTAAACTGACCAAAGTCAATATGTACTCCATTTATAGCTGGATGAACCTGACAGTTTGTATCTTCTCTCTGAAGGTTGTCTGCCTTGTTGGGTAGCCTGTACAGACAAGCTGCCAGATCTTCATTAATACCTGGGTTCCTTTTTTATTGTTAAGAGAAAGTGGTGTTTGGTAGATCATCCAAAGAGCTGTGTACTGTTATGTCTAGGGTAATTTTTTTATTTTGAGTTATATTTCTTTTTCTCTAAAATTCTAAAAATTTAGCCAATAGCCAATTTTTTTTTTTTTTTTTTTGGTACGCGGGCCTCTCACTGTTGCGGCCTCTCCCGTTGCGGAGCACAGGCTCCGGACGCGCAGGCTTAGCGGCCATGGCTCACGGGCCCAGCCGCTCCGCGGTATGTGGGATCTTCCCGGACCGGGGCATGAACCCGTGTCCCCTGCATCGGCAGGCGGTCTCTCAACCACTGTGCCACTAGGGAAGCCCACCAAGTATCTTTACTTTGTAGTTTGTTGTACCATTTCTTACTTAGTCTTAATCCCTAAAACAGTGCAGTGTACTTATTTTACACAGTTAATTTCAAAAGCATTTTTAGATATGTTTATCCTTATGATAATACTTGAAGTTAAATAAAAAAGATATTTTTATCATCATTTAACCAATAAAACATTTGAAATGCTGTACTAAGAAATTAATGATTTGCTGTTAATTAATCCAATCCTCCTTCTAAGTCTTTTAGCACTTACAGATGTGTAGATATACAATCCTATATTGTTCTGTATTGTTCAGGGTTGTATTTGCATGTGTTTGTCTCAAGCTGTTTGATAAGGAATAGGCACATGCTTATTCTTCTTATAGCCCCCATTATGTGAAACACAAATCTGAGCAAATAGAAAACTTTCAACACCCCCTCACCACGCATATACCCATACATCATTGACATTTTAGAATGGTTAAATCTGAACTTTGGTTTTTTGAAAGAATTATTTAATACAATTCAAAATGGAATTCAGAATAGTTATTATTAGCCATTTGGAGACAGAAGCTTTAGAGGGATGTTGCAAAGTGGTCTCAACCATCTGAAGGCTGATTGATCTAAATCTGTTCTATCTCATATGGTAGCCACTAGCCACATGAGGCTATTTAAATTCAAATTAATTAAAACTAATTAAAGTTAAAAATTCAGTTCCTGAGTTGCACTAGCCATATTTCAATTGTTTAATAGCCTCATGTGGATGGTGGCTACCTGTCATTATTGGGCAGCACTTATACAGACAGAACATTTCCATTATCGTGCAAAGTTCTATTGGATAGGACTGGTTTAGACCACATTTTAATCTCTAAGTTTAATATTTTAATATTAAAATATAGTATTATTTTTCTATAATAATAAAAATCAAAAGAAATAATTGGGAAGTAGTAGTGAACCCTAAGGAAAAAAAATCAAAGGAATTAAAGTTTTGATTGATAGCTGTTTTTCTTTGCAAAGAAGATGATAATAGCTTGGTGTTGTTTCTTATACCTTGAATTCTAGTTTATAGGAAGAGGCATAAATATCAGTTATGGGGTTCTGGGCTCCCTTAGCCTTTTTTTTTTTTTTTTTTAATAATTAACAACTGTGCAAGCCTGCACAAGCAGAAAGCCCATAACCCTATTTAGAAGACGAGGATATACAAATATTTCTCTATTATCCCAGAGGAGAAATCCACTAGCATATCAGAATATTATAAAAGAAAGAGGATACTTGTACCTGTTATCAGTTTGAAATGTTGTCCTCTACATTGTTCAATTAATGATGACCTAGCTAAAGAAAAAGTTTAGGGGTTTTGGTAGATGGGAAAATGGTCACTATATATGCTGCAACTGTTGACAGGTTTAATTTCATTTTTAGCCACTATCACAGGGAATATGTGGATACTATTTTAGTAATCTGCTATTTTCTCAGCTTATTCATAACAGTCAAAGGAAAGATGGTATCATCTATGCTTATAGTGAAAATCTTTGGAAGGCAGAAAGCAAGTTTCTTATTAAATTTTTGTCCAGGAGTTCATCTGTCAGGTCTAGAAATGACTAGTTATTGTTACCATATACCCAAGAACATCTATGACTGATATGGAAAAATAAAACATTTTGAAAGAATTCAACAAGCAATGAGTCCATGTTGTTTTTGCCTGTCAAGTTTATAATTAAACAAAGTTCCTTGTTTTACTTCCTAGATAATTCTTCCAATGCAAGTCAGATCTTTTTAAACTATAATGCTTGGAGCGAAGGGTGGTGTTAGGGGAGCAGTAAGATTTTACAAAATGGTTAAAGGATGCCATTGCTATGATATTAACACCCATATTTATAGCAGTATGAAGAACGGAATTGTTCAATATATTGGTCAAAGATGAATTAGTAAAATTTCCCATTCTGACGTGCAGTTAGATTGCTGAAGTATACTGGGTATTAGAAATTTTTATAGAGTGGATCCTGCAAAGTCTTAACAAGTTAGCCTAATGATGACTTTAAAAAATGATTAGGACTGTAGCAGTTTGGGTGTCCTGTTTTAACCTCACTATCATTATTCTAGATTGTTCATAAATAATTTTTACTTCTACATTCTCCTAGAGAATTCTGTCCTATGTTACCCATCTCACAAAGAGAAAACATAAGAATTTATTTACAATAAATACAAATTTGCCTGAAAAATATAGTTTTCCCATTAAAAAATAAACTAAAGTGAGTAAGAGAAACAATATGTTATTTCCCTTTTTCTAGGTGCCTGATACTTAGGATACCGACCACGTCAGAGAATGAGTATTTTCTATGAATAAAGGATACTGATGTTCCAGACTATCTTGGAAATGCGATCCCTTTATCCTAAGTGCCAATGCAAAATTTCAACCTTCCCTGGGTGAGGACACATGAATGAAGAATAAGAGCAGAAGGACCTTAGAGGGAAACCTTAGGGAATCCAAGGAGAATGGAGAATGGATCAAAAGAGCAGAAGTAGGTGATGTGGCTTATTTTCCCTTTCTTAACGCTCTCCCTTTTGCAAATAAGTGTCTTCTTGCCTCAGCTTTATTTTTCAAATTATAATCAAGATTGAAACAAGTCAGACCGATGAGACTCATTTGTTTCCTTTCTGAGCTAAGGCAAATGGATCTAATTTCTTTCTGAGACCAGGCAAGTGGGCATAATAGACTGTGGGAGTGGGTGAAGAGGAGGAATGTAACGGAGGGGAGACATCAGTTGTAATTTGTCTTGACTTTGTAAGACTTTTCCTTTTTTCATGACATGCTGTCTACAAATGGAGAGACACCCTGTTAAGTAATTGCTCAGGTTATTAGAGTGCTGTGCTTAAAAAGGACTCCTAAACTGTGTTAGCTTGGGTTGACATCACCGGTGCTCATCTTCAAGAGGTCAGTCCAAGAACCAATCTATTTAACATCTTCATCAATGACCAAGATAATGGAAGAGAAATAGCAGGCCTGTTCGGTTAACTTTAGGAAAAACATTAGACTGCAAGGGGTGGCTTGCACATTGTAGGGCAGGGTATGAATTTTAAATGACCTTTGCTGTGATAAAGCACTTGTCCTTTGCATTCAAAATCTCAAAGGCTATTTGTGTTTTGAACATCCCTGCAGGCATGTCTAAGAAACGAAGTGAGCTCTTGCTACTATGAATTTGTGTATTCTGTTTGCTAGATCACAGCGGATCAGGCCTGGAACAGTTTTGTTTTAAATAGAATCATCCATTTCTTATAGGCGCATCTCCACATGTTTTTCTTCTTTCTGCAGGAATTTAAACTTAAAAAAAAAAAAATTGCGTGTGGCTTTTTCTTGGAGTTTCTAAGCAATGCTGCATTAGTGTAAGGGAGGGCCAGCTACATAATTTGCGAGGCCCGCTGCAGAAAGAAAATGTGGAGCCCCTTATTCATAAAGAAGGGAAAAAAATGTAGCTAAAGTTACTAAGATGTGAAGCTTTTTCTATTCTTCCATGGTCTCTCTCTGGACTTGTATGGTGTTTTTTATTTGCTATTTAATGTCATTTTAAGAAAAAAAAAGAAAATTTAAATTATTAGCATAAATTTTATTGTTCATCTTTATATTGTGTAATGTCAGTTTTAAATGCAGTTTGAGAATATTTAACTTGTATGTGGAATCACCAAAACTATGCAAATTATATTTTATAGCTCATACATGCATATGTATTTCTTTCTTACCAGAAGGGTGGAAACTCTGCACAAAACTAACTCAGCTATTTTTAGTTCACTTCTTGATATGCACACATTCTACTAATACTCCCAGTCTTTGGCTTATTGATGAGTAAGAAAGGACTGAAAGGAAAAAAGTTATGGGTTACCCTATCTTTCCCTTTCCTTCTATGTCCTCATTTTTGGTATAAGAGATTGGCTAATACAGGGAAGTAACACAGGTAAGAAAGGATAAATAGGGTTCCTTGGTCAGTTGTGTTTTTTAGAACACTGTTACCTTCTCTCTGTATTTGAATCAAGTTCTGATTTGAGTAGAAAGTTTGGCTTCTCAAGGCTTTCAGTGCCTTTGCTTACTCAGTCATAGATATAATACTCTTACTTAGGACTCACTTTGAATCTTGATGAACTGTCATGCATTCTGGATCCACTAGTTTTCTGTGTTCATGGGACATCTGAACTGCATATGTGAAGGGGTGGTAAGGAATGCAGACATCATATGACACCTGTGCCCTCTGTTCAGGTACATGCTTGATTGTCCCATTGGACTTCACTTATAATATACAAGTTTAAAGATAAAATTATTACAGATTTTAAGATGATAACAGAAGAGCATTAAACCAAGCTCAGGGGCCAATCAATGCTACTGCACAGGCTACACACCCATGAAGCTGGGCCTGATGTAGGGTCTTCATATACTTTCTCTGCCTGCTATGCTCATACTCGTGGTCCCCTTTCTCTGACCTTGCCACAACAGATAGTTGATCACATCTTCCTACAAAATTCTGGGTTCGTTTTACCTCCTTAAGCCAGGAAGCAAGAGCTTCCTTGACTAGGCTGGGAGAGAAATTGCCATAATAAAGGACTACTTCTAAAACTCCAGTATTTAAATATGCAGCTATGTCAGGTTTAGGCATAAAATAAATGCTGAATTACATAATTTTTTTTTTCTTAAGTTATAGGATATCCTCTATATACTTTTTGGGTTCTTGCATCTTACATGCAAGACTTAGAAATATTTTCAGTTTTTGTCTAATTTGGGGCCTGAGGGGTTACCAGGGTTTATTATTCTGTTTTTAATTGTTTGTACCTCAGATTCTGGAGATGGCATTCAAGCCCTACTCCTCTACCCTTATCTCTCTGGCTTTGACTTCAGAGAAAAATGACAAGGGTTCTCTAACCTGTGAATTCATTGTGACCTTGGGCAAATTTTAAAATCTGTCTGTCTTAGTTTATTTCATTTGTTAAAAGGGGATAATGCCTATCTTAATTTAAGGATTTAGTGAAATTATAAAAGTGCCTAACAGCAGTCCTATCACATGTGCTCTATTAAATCTTTTCTGATAGTAAGTTAATGTAGGAAATAAATCCCTATTTGCACCACAGTTGGCACTCAGTCTCTATGCGAGTTTAAAAAGTTTAATTAGCCCATAACCACTTACTCAATCTTATTTCCTTAACTTATTGTGTTCTTACTCATCCTAAAGATTGGATGTGGATTTTGTATGGAAAGGTAGGTACTTGCTTGCTTGCTTCACAGTAAAATGCTAATATAAAAAATAGCTTTATCCTTATCTGCCATCAATTATTTTTGCATCAGGTGTGCAAGTTAAAATTTTACAAATCAGGCAGAAAAATATGATCCGTGTGGTTTTACCTTTACATTGCTTCTTAGCTCAGTGGTTTTTTTTTTTAAGATTTATTTATTATTTATTTAATTTATTTTTGGCTCTGTCGGGTCTTAGTTGAGGCACGTGGGATCTTTTGTTGCGGCATGCGGGGTCTTCATTGTGGCGTGCAGGCTTCTCTCTAGTTGTGGTGCGTGGGCTCCAGGGTGCGTGGGCTCTGTAGCTGTGGCGCTTGGGTTTCAGAGCGCGTGGGCTCTGTAGTTTGCCGCATGTGGGCTCTAGATGAGGCATGTAAGCTCAGTAGTTGTGGCGTGCGGGTTGCCCTGTGGCAAGTGGGATCTTAGTTCCCTGACCAGGGATCGAACCCGAGTCTCCCATATTGTAAGGTGGATTCTTTACCACTGGACCACCAGGGAAGCCCCAGCCCAGTGTTTTTTATTATAAAATTTATGTTTATTAGAGAAAATATAAAATACTAACAAAAGAAAATGAAGAAAGAATTGTGTACGTTGAAGATAATGTAAATAGTTTGTCTTTTCTTCTTTTGGTCTTAACGTACAACTGTAAAAACACTGTTGGGATAGTACTGTATATAAAATTTTATATCCTGTTTTTTTAGATAACATTATATTGTAAACGATTTTTTATGTTACAGTCTGCATGAACATTTTCATGACTGCAGAATATACTACAACACAGATTTATTTAATGAATCCTTTATTTTCTGATACAATTTCATTCATAGTAAATACTGTGTTGAACATCTTTCAACATAAAACTTTTTCCATTTTCAAAGCTATGCCTTTAGGATGGAGTCCCAGAAGAACACTACTGGGTTAATACATGTTACACATTTTAAGTCTCTTGATACTTGTTGACAAATTACTTTCCAGAGGAGTTATACCAATTTTTTACTCTTATCAGAGATTTATCACAATGCCAGCCTCTGTTTTTGTAATAATCTTTTTTTTAATATGTTGGGGGTAGGAGTTTATTAATTAATTAATTTATTTTTGCTGTGTTGGGTCTTCGTTTCTGTGTGAGGGCTTTCTCTAGTTGTGGCAAGCAGGGGCTACTCTTCATCGTGGTGTGCGGGCCTCTCACTATCGCGGCCTCTCTTGTTGCGGAGCACAGGCTCCAGACGCGCAGGCTCAGTAGTTGTGGCTCACCGGCCTAGTTGCTCCGTGGCTTGTGGGATCCTCCCAGACCAGGGCTTGAACCCGTGTCCCCTGCATTAGCAGGCAGATTCTCAACCACTGCGCCACCAGGGAAGCCCCAATCTTTGCTATTTTGGTAAATGAAAAGTGATGGCACTTTGCTCAATATAGACTATTTTTATTAGTGATGATGGATGTATAATTCATATATAAATATATAATATAGATACCATGTATTAGAGTTAGAAAACAAACATATCTGTATATAGCTGTATCTATATGTTTGTTTTCTAATTCTGGTTTTTCCATCATGAAATACAATATCTCCTTCAGGTCATTTGGTAAACCACACATTCTTTTTTTTTCTTCGGTGCGCAGGCCTCTCACTGTCGTGGCCTCTCCCGCTGCAGAGCACAGGCTCAGCGGCCATGGCTCACGGGCCCAGGCGCTCCGCGGCATGTGGGATCTTCCCGGGCCCGGGTACAAACCCGAGTTCCCTGCATCGGCAGGCGGACTCTCAACCACTGCGTCACCAGGGAAGCCCAAATCACACATTCTTAATAGTCATGATCTCCTGGCAGGAGGATGGGAGAAGAAAACACTGAAAAATTTCTGCAGAGCTGCTTTTATTTTTGATGTTTCCATTTTTTTAACTCCCGCCCCCCCGCCTTCATAAAACTGTCAGGAAAAAACCCTGATTTCCTGTCATAGTGGTATGAGCAGGATTGGCTTATCCCTGCCCCTATCTTTGCTTCTTCTCTTTCATAAAACCTTTATTGTCCTCCCTTCCTTACTCTCCCTGTAGTCCTCAGACAGTTGTTTTCTGCATTTAACCGTTGGCAATGTGGTTTTACATTTCTTTAGCAGTTTGATTTTGAAGCCCTTCCCAGGTTTTTGAGGGGTTTTTTTCCCCTTATTTTATTTTATTTTTTAAAGGTTTAGGCTGTTTTGCTGTATTAAGAAATGCTGGGGAGAAAAATGTTAGAGAAACATTGTATTGGGATGCCAAAATCTCTTTCTCTCCCTTAAGCTAAAACACATACAGTTTTACCCTGAGGAGCCAATTCTTTAGAAAACCAAGCTAACAGAGAATGAAATGAAAGGCAG
This sequence comes from Orcinus orca, assembly GCF_937001465.1. Lineage (NCBI taxonomy): Eukaryota > Metazoa > Chordata > Mammalia > Artiodactyla > Delphinidae > Orcinus > Orcinus orca. The sequence continues at coordinate 48,514,849 of NC_064564.1, read as the reverse complement.
CCTACATTAAATTTCATTTAAGCCTATTGTTTAATTTATGTTCTTTTGATGCAGGATAATGTTTCTGTGTGTTTGATCACTCCTTTGTATTTCATCCTATCTTTGGGCCTTCTGGAAGTTTCTGTTCTGGAGTCTTCTTAAATCAGCCAGTTTTCACTTCTTCGGAGGGTTGATAGGTCAAGTGGGATATTTTTTAGAAGGTGTGTTGGCTTAGCTTTTTCCATTAAACCTTATTTGGCTTTCTCCTTTTTGACTTTAATAATATGTTAATACTTAATACTTCTGTTGATCAGTTTAAAAAATTTTGATTATTCACTTGTGCTTCAGTTGTTTTCCCACATTTTCATAGTATTTTGTTTATTTATTTATTTTGGGTACAGCCCTGGAACAGACACAGGGATTTCCCATGAAAGTATGATGACTGCATGCTCTAAGCTGTGTTGTGGACCTCTGAAGATCAGGAGTGGTTCCATATTGGGAGCCATGTGGCTAAGCAGGATATAATTGCCTCATTTTTGACCCAGCAGTCGAAGATGCTGTGCTTTGCTGGAGGGAAGTGTTCACAGAGACTGCCTGTGTTGTAATTTTTTTTTTTTTTTTGAGGATTAACAGGAGACCTGAACTTTTAGGGTTTTCCATATGGTTGCTTTCCCAGTTGCACTAACATTGACTTGAAAAAAAAAAAAAAACACACCTCTTCACTTTAGGGAAAAGAAAGTCCCGAGTCACTTAGTATTCCTTACACTCTGGAGGTCTGACTATAAAGGCTTACACTTCCTGCTGCGATTGTATCCTCCTTGAAAAAAATGAAGCAGCAACATGAATTTAGTTCTCTTTATCTGCACAGTGATTCTAAGTTCCAGTTTCTGCAGTCTTCCCTCTTTTACTATTTAATACACTTAATCATTTCTCTGCCTGGCATTCCCTTATAGGAGAGATTGAATTTAACAAATGTACACTAAGAATGATAGCTGAGACTAATTCTATGAGCAGAAGGTTAAATCCAATCATAATTCCTGAGGTAATGGAGATGGGTAAGGTATGCAGAGCTCAGAAGAGTCAGAGATTAAATGAAACTACACGGTCCCTTTGACTATGTAGCCACTAGGAAACTATAATAGCATTTTAAGGTAGGGTGATACCACAGCCTAAAGATTTATTTTTTTAAAATGAACAAAGCATCACCGTCAAGCTGATGCAATAATTTTGCCTTCCCTCGAGGTGTTAGGCTCAAGTGAAGAAAGATGTTAGCTAAATACAATCTGGATTGAATACATTAATTTGCAGTCCCTTTCCCCCATCGTGCATAAAGTCTTGAACGATTTTGACTCAGATGGATTTTAGTCCATGATAAAAACTGGAAAGACTGTCTGCAAAGCTTTTAAAAATATAAATAAGTCACATTAGGTATAGGGTGGGAAGGGGAGGGAGAGATTTGCAAACACTTAAAAAAGTAACTGCTTGATTTAATGTCTGTAGATGAAAGCTGTGGACCAGCATTTCTTGTGAGACTCCATGGAGGAGTGTCGCTGGTGGCAGCTAATGGAGAACTGACGGAAAACTTGCAGCTGGGATGCTTGCTGGATCCTCCTCTAACAGCCCTTCTCAGTGGGATGGCAGGATTAGGGTTGAGGCTGAGAAGATAATGGAATCTGCATGCCTGGTCTGATTGCTTCTCTGATCTGATCACTAGTATCAGGGTGACAGCTGCTATTCCAGTCCTCTGAGCAGCAAGTGGCAGAGCAGAATGTCAGTTGCATGTATCTCTTTAGCAGTCATATATTGACAATTAAGGAGGAAGTGATTCATATTTGTATTACCCTTACTAAAGAGTATATGAAATATTTAGTCAAAGACTTGGAGGATTTAGAGATCCCAGCGTGAATTCTTGCATGACCGAGCAGGGTTCTTCTTTTAAAATATACCCACTATCAGTGAATAATCATCATTTTTGGGTTGGTGTGTCTGTAAATATATTGAACATTACATATGCAATTTACATACATATACCTCAGAGGAAGACTATCAAGTTTTAGGAATGCTGTAGTAGTACGTGATATTGAAATTGGGCTACATTTGTTAAAATTCAAATTGAAAGTGATAGAAGAGAAAAGAGATTATGTTTTTGTTTTGAAGGATTAAAGCTTTCTAAATTAGTGAGTTGGAATGAAGTATTATGTCATTAAAAAAATAAAATGCATAAATATATTAATTTTCATAGAAAGGAAACTGGTTAGATAAACCTGCTAATATGTATCCCAAGCATTTAAAATGTGCATAACCTTTGGTGTGATATTTTCATATCAAGGATCATGTGATATTCACATGCTTGTTTTACTTAAATAATATATCTTCTTTGCTGTTTGGTTTTTCAATTAAAAGTTACTTCCTTCTGTCCTCTATTCAAATGATGTAATGTTTGACAAATATAAAAAATTATTGTATTTGTATTACAGATATGTAAGTAATGAAGCATAATAATAACGGAGCCTAGTAAATACACCATTCAATTAGGACCTCGACCATTACTTATATGATTATGTTTCTTTCCCACCTTGTCTCATTTTCTCCTTTCAATAGATACCCAGTAGTCTGAATTTTACCATTTTCTTTCCTAAAATGGTTTTTATCACATAAGTGTATATTCTTTTTATTTTGTTTTTGAAAACTGAGGTATAATTTACATACAGTAAATTACACCCATTGTGGTGTACAATTCTGTGCGTTTTGACAAACACGTACTCTACTACAATCAAGATGTAGAGCAGTTCTATCACCTCTCAAAATCCTCCCATGCCCCGTTGTAGTCAGTCCCTCACCTTTCCTCAGCCCTTGGCAATCACTGAGCTATTTTTTGTCTCAAGAGCTTCACCTTTTCCAGAGTGTCATGTAAGCAGAATCATATGTCATGTGGTCTTTTAAGTCTGTCTTCTTTCACTCTGCATAATACATTTGAGGTTCATCCATGTTTTCCTATGTATCAGAAGTTAATTTCTTTTTATGACTGAGTAGTATTCTATTATAGGGATATATTTACTATAGTTTATTGATTCACCAGATGAAAAATATTTTGAGTTTCCAGTTTTTGGCAATTACAAATGTATCAGCTGTAAACATTTGTATACATGTTTTTCTGTGAACATAAATTTTGATTTCACCTGAGTAAATACCTAGAAGTGAGATTTCTGGGTCGTATGGCAAGTGTATGTTTAACTTCATAAGAAACTTTACAAGATGTAACAAATATTTCCAAAGAGGCTTTATCGTTTTGCATTTTCACAAGCAATTTATCAAAGTTTCAGGATGCTCTGCATCCTCCTCAGCATTTAATATTGTTAGTTGTCTTATTTTTTATTTCAAATTTAGTCATTCTTTTGTTGTGGTATCTCATTGTGTTTTAATTCACACTTACTGAATGACTAATGATTTGAGCATCTTTCATGTGCTTATTTGCTATCTATATATATTCTTTGGTGAAGTGTCCAAGTTTTTTGCCCATTTAAAAAATGGGTTGCTCATTTTCTCACTGAGCTTCGTGAATTTTTATGCAGAGGCAAAAGTCATTGAACAAATATGTGATTTGCAAATATTTTCTTTCAGTCTGTGACTTATTTTTTTTGTTCTTTTAATAGTCTTTTGAAGAGCAGAAGTTCTTAATTTTGTTAATGCCCAGTTTATCAATTTTTGCTTTAATGTGTCATGTTTTTGGTGTTGTATCTAAGAAATTTTTGTAACCCAAAGTTACAAAGATTTTTTTCCCTACATTTTCTTCTAGGAGTTTTATTGTTGTAGATTTTATTTTAAATCAGTGATCCATTTTCAATTAATTTTAGTATATTGTGATTCATATTTTTTTGTATTTGGATAGCTGTTTCAACATCATTTTGTTGGAAAGACTGTCCTTTCTCTCTTTTTCTTTTAATAGATCTTTATTGGAATATATTTGCTTCACAGTACTGTGTTTGATTCTGTTGTACAACAAAGTGAATCAGCCATATGCATACATATATCCCCATATGCCCTCCCTCTTTTTTTTTTAAAAAAAATTTATTTATTTATTTATTTTTATTTTTGGCTGTGTTGGGTCTTCGTTTCTGTGCGAGGGCTTTCTCTATAGTTGCAGCAAGTGGGGGCCACCCTTCATTGCACTGTGTGGGCCTCTCAGTATCGTGGCCTCTCTTGTTGCGGAGCACAGACTCCAGACGCGCAGGCTCAGTAGTTGTGGCTCACGGGCCTAGTTGCTCCACAGCATGTGGGATCTTCCCAAACCAGGGCTTGAAACCGTGTCTCCTGCATTAGCAGGCAGATTCTCAACCACTGCGCCACCAGGGAAGCCCTGCCCTCCCTCTTGAGCCTCCCTCCCACCCTCCCTATCCTACCGCTCTAGGTCGTCTCAAAGCACCGAGCTGATCTCCCTGTGCTATGTTGCTGCTTCCCACTACTAACTGTTTTACATTTGATAGTGTACATATGTCGATGCTACACTCACTTCACCCCAGCTTCCTCCTCCCCCACCGAGAGTCCACTCTCTATATTTACGTCTTTATTACTGCCCTGCCACTAGGTTCATCAGTACCATTTTTTTTTTCTTTTTAGATTCCATATATATGTGTTAGCATACGGTTTTTGTTTTCCTCTTTCTGACTTACTTCACTCTGTATGACAGACTCTAGGTCCATCCACCTCGCTACAAATAACTCAGTTTTGTTTCTTTTTATGGCTGAGTAATATTCCATTGTATATATGTACCACATCTTCTTTATCCATTCACCTGTCGATGGACACTTAGGTTGATTTCATGTCCTAGCTATTGTAAATAGTGCTGCAATGAACACTGTGGTACATGTCTCTCTCTCTCTTTTTTTAAATAAATTTATTTATTTTTATTTATTTATTATTTTTGGTTGTGTTGGTTCTTCGTTGCTGCATGCGGGCTTTCTCTAGTTGTGGCGAGTAGGGGCTACTTTTCCTTGCAGTGCGCGGGCTTCCATTGCAGTGGCGAGGATTTCCAAAACTATGTTGAGTAAGAATGGTGAGAGTGGACATCCTTGTCTTGTTCCTGATCTTAGTGGAAATACCTTCAGTTTTTCACCATTGAGAATGATGTTTGCTGTGGGTTTGTCGTATAAGGCCTTTATTATGTTGAGGTAGGTTTCCTCTGTGCCCATTTTCTGCAGAGTTTTTATCATAAATGGGTGTTGAATTTTGTCCAAAGCATTTTCTGCATCTGTTGAGATGTTCATATGGTTTTTATTCCTTACTTTTTTAATATGGTGTATCACATTGATTGATTTGCATATATTGAAGAATCCTTGCACCCCTGGGATAATCCCACTTGATCATGGTGTATGATCCCTTTAATATGTTTTTAGATTCTGTTTGCTAGTATTTTGTTCAGGATTTTTGCATCTATGTTCATCAGTGGTATTGGTCTATAATTTTCTTTTGTTTGTGGTATCTTTTTCTGGTTTTGGTATCAGAGTGATGGTGGCTTTGTAAAATGAATTAGGGAGTGTTCCTCCCTCTGCAATTTTTTGGAAGAGTTTAAGAAGGATGGGTGTTAGCTCTTCTCTAAATATTTGGTAGAATTCACCTGTAAAGCCATTGGGTCCTTGACTTTTGTTTGTTGGAAGATTTTTAATTACAGTTTCAATTTCATTACTTGTGATAGGTTTGTTTATATTTTCTAATTCTTCCTGGTTCAGTCTTGGAAAACTGTACCTTTTGAAGAATTTGTCCATTTCTTTGTGGTTGTCCATTTTATTGGCATATAGTTGTTTGTAGTAGTCTCTTATAATCCTTTGTATTTCTGCGGTGTCAGTTGTGATTTCTTCTTTTTCATTTCTAATTTTATTGATTTGCATCTTCTCCCTTTTTCTTTTGATGAGTCTGGCTAAGGGTTTTTCAATTTTGTTTATCTTCTCAAAGAACCAGCTTTTAGTTTTATTGATCTTTGCTATTGTTTTCTTCATTTCTGTTTCTTTTATTTCTGCTCTGATCTTTATGACTTCTTTCCTTCTACTGACTGGGTTTTCTTTGACCTTTCTCTGGTTGCTTTAGGGGAAGTGTTAGATTGTTTATTTGAGATATTCTTGTTTTTTTGAGGTAAGATTGAATTGCTATAAACGTCCCTCTTAGAACTGCTTTTGCTGTGTCCCATAGGTTTTTGGTCATCATGTTTTGTTCTCATCTGTTTCTATGTATTTTTTAATTTCTTTTTGATTTCTTCAGTGATCTCTTGGTTATTTAGTAGCACACTGTTTAGCCTCCATGTATTTGTGTTTCTTTTTCAGTTTTTTTCCTGTAATTGATTTTCAATCTCATAGCATTGTGGTCAGAAAAGATGCTTGATGTGATTTCAATTTTCTTAAATTTTCCAAGGCTTGATTTGTGACCCAAGATGTGATGTGTCCTGGAGAATGTTCCATGTGCACTTGAGAAGAAAGTGTATTCTGCCACTTTTGGGTAGAATGTTCTGTAAATATCAATTAAATCTATCTGGTCTATTGTGTCATTTCAAGCTGTGTTTCCTTATTTATTTTCTGTTTGAATGATCTGTCCATTGGTGTAAGTGGGGTGTTAAAGTCCCGTACTTTATTATTATGTTACTGTCGATTATTATTATTGTGTTGCTGTCGATTTCCCCTTTCATTGTTGTTAGCATTTGCCGTATGTATTGAGGTACTCCTATGTTGGGCGCATAAACATTTATAATTGTTATATCTTCTTCTTGAATTGATCCCTTGATTATTATGTAGTGTCTTTCCTTATCTCTCGTAACAGTCTTTATTTAAAAATCTATTTTATCTGATACGAGTATTGCTACTCCAGCTTTCTTTTGATTTCCATTTGCATGGAATATCTTTTTCCATCCCTTTACTTTTAGTCTGTATGTGTCCCTAGGTTTGAAGTGGGTCTCTTGTAGACAGCATATATATGGGTCTTGTTTTTGTATCCATTCAACCAGTCTGTATCTTTTGGTTGGGACATTTAATCCATTTACATTCAAGGTTATTATCAATATGTATATTCCTATTGCCATTTTCTTAATTGTTTTGGGTTTGTTTCTGTGGGTCTTTTTCTTCCATTGTGTTTCCCGCTTAGAGACGTTTCTTTAGCATTTGTTGTAAAGCTGGTTTGGTGATGCTGAATTCTCTTAGCTTTTGCTTGTCTGAAAATCTTTGGATTTCTCTGTCAAATCTGAATGAGCTCCTTGCTGAGTAGAGTAATCTTGGTTGTAGATTTTTCTCTTTCATCTCTTTAAGTATATCCTGCCATTCCCTTGTGGCCTGCAGAGTTTCTACTGCAAAATCAGCTGATAACCTTATGCGGATTCTTTTGTATGTTATTTTTTGTTTTTCCCTTGCTGCTTTTAATATTTTTCTTTGAATTTAGTTGTTATTAGTTTGATTAATATGTGTCTTGCTGTGTTTCTCCTAGGGTTTAACCTGTATGGGACTCTGTGCTTCCTGGACCTGGGTGACTATTACCTTTCCCATGTTAGGGAAGTTTTTCACTATAATCTCTTCAAATATTTTCTCAGACCCTTTCTTTTTCGCTTCATCTTCTGGAACCCCTATAATTCGAATGTTAGTGCGTTTAGCGTTGTCCCAGAGGTCTGTGAGATTTTCTTCAATTGTTTTCATTCTTTTTTCTTTATTCTGCTCCTTGGCAGTTATTTCCACCATTTTGTCTTCCAGTTCACTTATTCGTTCTTCTGCCTCAGTTAGTCTGTTATTGATTCCTTCTAGTGTATTTTTCATTTCAGTTATTGTGTTGTTCATCTCTCTTTGTTCTTTAGTTCTTCTAGATCTTTGTTAAATATTTCTTGTATTTTCTCAATCTTTGCCTTCATTCTGTTTCCAGGATTTTGGATCATCTTTACTATCATTATTCTGAATTCTTTTTCAGGTAGATTGCCTATTTCCTTTTCATTTATTTGGTCTTGTAGGATTTTACCTTGCTCCTTCATCTGTGACATATTTTTTTGCCCTCTCACTTTTTTTTTTTTTTTTTTTTTTTTTTTGATGAGTGGGATTGTGTTTCTGTCTTACTGGTTGTTTGGCCTGAGGCTTCCAACACTGAAACTTGTAGGCTGTCGGGTAGGGCTGGGTCTTGGTGTCGAGATGAGGACCTCTGGGAGACCTCACTCTGATGAATATTCCCTGGGGTCTGTGGTTCTTTGTTAGTCCAGTGGTTCATAGTTGGAACTCCCACCACAGGAGCTTTGACCCAACCCCCAGTTCGTGAACCAAAATCCTACAAGCCTCCTGGAGTGGCAAAAAAAAAAAAAAGAGAGAACAATAACAAAGTAAAAAATAAGAGTAGGAAACGAATCAATATGTTAGAAAGTATATAAAAATAAAAATATACATGAAATAACAACTGGAAGGTAAAACAGAATCACAGTAGTAAAAAAGGGGAGGAGAAAAAAAAAAAGGTGGAAAAGGCTTTGGCTCTGGAAGGCGGCGCCTAAGCAGGGGCAGGGTTTGAGTGAGAGGCAGGGCCTTTGCTTAGGACCCACAGGGCTGGAAAAGGCCCTGGGGGTGTGTGGGGTAGGTGCTTAGGCTCAGTGGAACAGAAGGAGCCCAGGTGTGTCTCCCACCTCTGGTCTTAGAGGGCGGGGGACCCCACCTGGGAACACAGCAAGTTTCCTGGGCTCAAGTGGGAGGGGCCAACGCCCTCCCCTCCTCTCCCTGTGGTGTTGGAGGGCCCCTCCCGCCTGATTCTCTTGTTCTCTGCTGATCTCCCTCCTACGCCCCCAGGACCAATGTGGACCAGAGGGGGCCTCTGAGGGTGTAGGACCTGGCCCAACAGCCGGGCAGACTTCCCCAGCCAGTTGGTCAGAGGATACGCTGGGCCTGTTCCCCCCTGAGCCGAGCTCCTGAGGGTCCCTCCAAGCATGAAAACCCCTCCCCCCTCTTGGACACCTCTCAGGGGTGCCGGTCCTATCTGGCCTCCGCTTCTCATCCCCCCTCAGTCCTCCTATGTCCTACCAGTTTGTTTGGGGGTTCCTCCCATCTCCTTAGGCATCAAGGTCCCCCGCCAGCATCCTGCAGGTGCCCTAGTTGTGGGGAGATGCGAACTCCATGTCTTCTAACACCACCATCTTCTAAATATTTTCTGTCCATTCTCAATTGAATTACCTTTGCATCTTTGTTGAAAATCAAGTGAATACATATGTGTGATCTAATTCTGGAATCTCTATTTTTGATAAAAAATGATTTATGTGTCCATTCTTTGACCAATGTGATATTGTCTTGATGGTGTATCTTTAAAGTAAGTCTTGAAATCAGGCAATGTGAATTTGAGTGGTTAATTTAAAAAAATTATCTTGACTATTTATTTCTTTTTCTTTCCATATAAAATTTACAATCAGCTTATCTGTTTCTATAAAAAACTTGTTGGGATTTTTGATTGAAATTAAATTGAATCTAGAACAGTATGAGGGGAAGTGATACCTTAGCCATATTGAGTCCTCCAGTCCATTAAAAATGACCTATTTCTTTGTTTATTGACATCTTTTTGATTTCTTTCATCAGTATTATGTAGTTTTCAGCATACAGATCTTGCACATGTTTTGCTAGATTTTTGGTGCTATTATAAATGGTACTTTTGAGTTTCCAATTGTTCATTGCTGGTGTATAGAAATACTGTTGATTTTTGTATACAGACTTTGTATCTGAAACCTTGATTAAGTCACTTAATAGTTTTAGTAGGTTTTTAAAAATAGATTTTTGGGTTAAAAAAAATCTACACAATCTTGTTTCTCATGAGTAGAAACACTATTGTGTTGTCTTGGATGTCTTGTATGATGATGAATAGGAAAGCAGAGGTCCTTGTCTTATTCTCATCTTAGGGAGAAAGCACTCAGTTTTTCATTAATAAATATGATGTTAGCTATAGATATTTTTGTAGATGCCCTTCTATTCCTAGTTTGCTGAAAGTTTTTTAAAATTATGAATCAATGTTGAATTTTCCCGAATTTTCTGCATCTACTGAGATGTTGATGGGTTTTTATTCTTTATTCCATTGATATGGTGCATACATTGATTGCTTTTCAAATGTTGAAGTCCAGCATTTTTTGAATACCCACTTGGTCTTGATACATTATTATTATTATTATTATTTACACATTTCTTGATTTAATTTGCTGGTATTTTGTTGCAGGTATTTTGTCTGTGTATTCATGAATATTGGCCTGCAGTCCACCGTCCACCCCCACACCCATGTTGTCTTTCTCTGGTTTTGATATTAGAGTATTTTTGGCCTCAGAAAATGAGTTGGGAACTGTTCCTTGTTTTTTTCTGTTCTAGAAGAGATTGTGTCAAATTTGTATTATTTTTTTTAGATTCCATATATATCTGTTAGCATACGGTATTTGTTTTTCTCTTTCTGACTTACTTCACTCTGTATGACAGACTCTAGGTCCATCCACCTCATTACAAATAACTCAATTTCGTTTCTTTTTATGGCTGAGTAATATTCCATTGTATATATGTACCACATCTTCTTTATCCATTCATCTGTTGATGGACACTTAGGTTGCTTCCATGTCCTGGCTATTGTAAATAGTGCTGCAGTGAACTTTGTGGTACGTGTATCTTTTTGAATTATGGTTTTCTCAGGGTATATGTCCAGTAGTGGGATTACTGGTTTATATGGTAGTTCTATTTTCAGTTTTTTAAGGAACCTCCATACTGTTCTGCATAGTGGCTATATCAATTTACATTCCCACCAACAGTGCAAGAGGGTTACTATTTTTTAGATCAATTAAAATTATGTTTACATTCATAAATGTTATTTCCATAACTCTTCTTTTATTTGTGTAGCTCCAATTTCGGTCTAGTGTTATATTCCTTCTAACTAGGGAACTTCTTTTAACGTTTCTTGTAGTGCAAATGTGCTGACAATAAATTCTCTCAGCTTTTGGGTATCTAAAAAGTCTATATTTTTGCCTTTATTTTTGAAAGATCTTTCATTAGGTATAGATTTCTGAGTTTACATTTTTTTTTTTTTTTGCTACAGTAATTATCTTCTGTCTTGCATAATTTCTGACAAGAGTCTGCTGTAGTATAGTGTGTAACTTGTATTTTTCCTGTTTCCTTCAAAATTTTCTCTTTGTTTTGGTTTTTAAGCTTAAATCTAATATGATATGGGTGTGATTTTATTTAGTATTTATTCACCTTGGCATTCTCTTGGACCTGGGGCTTACCATCTTTCATTAATTGTAGAATTTTCTTGGTCATTATCTCTTCAGTTCTTTCTTCTGCCCATTTTTGTTTTCTCATTTTTCCTTCTTGTATTACAATTAAACATATGTTAGACCATTTTTTTGGTCCCACATTTCTTGAGTGATATTTTTTTTCCCCCAACCACTCTTCTTTCTTTTCTTTTCTTTTTAAATTTGATTCAGCTTGGGTAATTTCTTTTTTTTTTTCCCTTGTGGTATGAGGGCCTATCACTGCTGTGGCTCTCCTGTTGTGGAGCGCAGGCTCTGGATGTGCAGGCTCAGCGGCCATGGCTCATGGGCCCAGTCGCTCTGCGGCATGTGGGATCTTCCTGGACCGGGGCACGAACCCGTGTCCCCCTGCATCGGCAGGTGGACTCTCAACCATTGCGCCACCAGGGAAGCCCAGCTTGGGTAATTTCTGTTGACTTTAATTCAATTTCATCAATTCATTTCTCAGCTTGTTCAAATCTATTTATGAGCTTTTCAACAAAACAACAAAAACATTGTTCATCTCTGCTACCATCTTTTTCATTTATATCTTTTCAGTTTGATTTTTTTCTTAATGTTTTTATCTCTGTGCTGAATTTCTCCATCTGTTCATGCAAGCCGTCCACTTTTTCCACAGGGCCTTTAAAATATTAATCATAGTTATATCATGTTCGTTGTCTGATAGTTCCAACATCTGTCATATCTGAATCTGGTGCTGTTAAATGCTTCTACTCTTGACGTTGTATTTCCTTTTTTTCCTCCTTCTTTGTGTGTTTTGTAATTTTGGTTGAAAATTAGGCATATTGTTTTGGATACTAGACTGAGGTTAATAGTATTAACGTTGGTAAAAGCCTCTTCTTTTTGCTACACCCTGAGTCAGCCTATTCAGGAGTTGAGCTAGGTTTGTGTTTTCTTTTGGCTATAATTTCCCTACTGCTCCAAAGTTTTCAAATTCTTCTAAGAATTCTTTGTGCTTAGGGTGGGGATTGAGTTGATGGAGAGTTTTTCTCAATGTACTTGTTCCACACTCAACTTTTGACATTCTCTGTTGAAATTGTACCTCAGAAAGGCTGTCTTTCTGTGCTCTTGCCTCTCCTCCAGCAATAGACTACTGTTGTTTTTTATTTGGTTCTTGCTTTCCTGGTTTTGTGTGTGAGGGGGAAGGAAAGGGGATGGAATGCTTTCTCAGGTTCTGGGTGTGTGTTGTGTTCCTAGGTCTTGATTGTGGAGCGTTCGCATTGTTCCTAGGAGAGTAAGTGTCTTACTTTCCTAGGGCTGCTGTAACAAATTTCCACAATCTGGATGGCTTAAAACAATAGAAATTTATTCTCTAACAGTTTTGCAGGCTAGAAATTGGTAATCAAGGTGTTGGCAGGTTTGGTTCCTTTTGGAGACTCAGTTTCATGTCTCTCGTCTAGCTTCTGGTGATAGCCAGAAATTGTTGGCCTTCTTTAGCTTGTAGTTGAATCAGTTCAATCTCTGCATTCTTCTTCATGTGGCATACTCCTCTTTGTGTTTCTGTCTTCACATAGTCTTGTTACAAGGACACTGGGGATTGGATTTAGTACCTAGCCTAATCCAATATGACCTTATCTAAGTTGATTACATTTGCTAAGACCTTATTTCCAAATAAGGTCACATTCATAGGTACCAGGAATTAGGACCTCAGCATATCTTTTTGAGGGGGACATATTAGTTTGCTAGGGCTGCCATAATAAAATACCACAGATGGGTGGCTTAAACAACAGAAATTTTCTCACAGTTCTGGAGGCTAGAAGTCCAAGGTCAAGATGTTGGCAGGATTGATTTCTTCTGAGGCCTCTCTTCTTGGCTTGCAGGTGGCTCCCCTCTGGCTGCCCCTTCACATGGCTGTCCCTGTGTGTACACACATCCCTGGTGTCTTTCTGCATGTCCTAATCTCTTCCTACAAGGACATCAGTCAGATTGGATTAGGGCCCATCCTAACAGCCTTATTTTAACTTAACCACCTCTTTATAGGCCCTGTCTCTAGATAAAGTCACATTCTGAGGTGCTGGGGTTAGGGCTTCAATATTTCAATTTGGGGAAGACAAAATTCAGCCTACAAGGGACACAATTTAACCCCAAATTAATTGGGTATGGTGGGACCTAGGATGTTTTTCTACCCTTCACCCAATTTTAGAGGAACAGGAGATGAGTAAAACTTTTATAAAATAATGTTCTACTCTCTTCTATTCAAATCTGCCTTATTTATAATACATTTAAAAAAATTGTACACTTGTGATCTTTGTGATGTCATATAGGATTGCTTTTAATTTGTGGAAGATTTAAAGTTTGAATTTATAAGTGCTATGCTTCATAAATTGTTTGCATTTCTTTCTTTCAGAAGCCAAGAGCTACTACTAACCTGGTTTTACTTTACCCCCTTCCAGGATCTTGAGCTTAATCTAACAGTCTCTGGTTCATACCTATGACCTTCAGGTTAAGGCATTTGTCTCTTAATTGTGGTATTAATGTATGCTTGCCTTTTGTGTGTGTTTACCATTCACTAACCTGTTTTCAGCTCATAGGATTTTTTCTTCCCCTTGGAGATTTCTTACTTCTTGGGAGTCTATCAATGTAATATGTTTTATGCAGCATCTAGTTGTTTGGTAACAGTGGGACCTTTCAGAATATTTAGCCCATCAAATCTCAAAGAGCACAAGTCTTCAATAATATATTTTGTAATCTTTTCAAATCCACTTACAAAGATATACCCCCATCTTTCTAACGTTTGCATAGTATTAGATTTTAAAGATGTAGCATATTGTAAATTCATACCCCTGCTTAGAGGCATAAAGACTATTCGCAGTTTTTAGCTATTTCACAAGTTATGCAGTGAGCATCATTGTGTTTAAATGTCTATAAACTTGTATCAGCATATGCTTGTAGGATACATTTATAAAAGTGGAATCGCTGGGAGAAAGGCATTTTGAAAGTTTTATGCAAATATTTTCTGACAAATTTAAATGTTATTAGAAAATACAAAGATTGTTTCTAGACATTTATATTTTACTAATACTTACCTATTTAAAGTTATTTTATTTCTTTTTTAAAATTAATTAATTAGTTTATTTTTGGCTGTGTTGGGTCTTTGTTGCTGCACACGGGCTTTCTCTGGTTGCGGCGAGCGGGGGCTACTCTTCATTGAGGTTCGTGGGCTTCTCATTGCGGTGGCTTCTCTTGTTGTGGAGCATGGGCTCTAGGCACATGGACTTCAGTAGTTGCAGCACGTGGGCTCAGTAGTTGTGGCTCATGGGCTCTAGAGTGCAGGCTCAGTAGTTGTGGCACATGGGCTTAGTTGTTCTGTGGCATGTGGGATCTTCCCGGACCAGGGCTCGAACCCGTGTCCCCTGCATTGGGAGGCGGATTCTTAACCACTGCGCCACCAGGGAAGTCCAAAAGTTATATTATTTCTTATATGGTCAATATTTCCCCTTCAATGACAGTAAAATCTTGTCTATATGGAACATTTTGTAAAAAGGCAAGCTGTGCAGAAGGAGTTTAGTAACTGGGTCCTAGTCTTGGCTCTGCCATGAATTTGCTTTGACTTTGGATAAGTTAGTTGGCTTTCTTAGTTCCTTGTATCTTTATACATAAACAGAAGACTGTTGAACTAGAGCAGGGGTGATTAAATTTTATTTCAAGGATGAGAAGATGACCCTCCTGGGTGGTGCTTTGAAATCCCTGCCCATACTTCAGGGAAGAAAGCTGAGCATTTATCTTTTTTTATATGAGAAGTACTAGAAAAGATTTCATTTTGGGGGAAAAAAAAAACGTTTGGCAATTAAAACTAGTTTAAAATCCCTTTGCCTAGGTGGATCATCTAAAGTCACTTCTAGTTCCAAAATTTTGTGACATGATTCTGTGCATCCTTCTGAATAGCTCGATTTTCCAGTATTTGAGTTACAGTTATGGCTCCTATTTTTTTCTCTCCATTTAATGCAAAAATAAATGCAGTTATTGAGACAAAAAAATAACATAAATGAGCTATTTCTTCCTCTACTCTTTTCTCTCAGCTTTATTTCTCTTTTGAATTGAGTATGTTTCAGTCTCAACTACATTTTTTTCAGAGTTAAATTTAATACCTTAATTTAATATCCTTCACACTTAGACTGAATTTAAATATGTAATACCCTTCCTTATATCTTGTCTTTTTAAATTTTCTTTGGAGTATATCCATAGCCCATATATTGGTCACTTTCTAATAGAATGCTTCTGTCCTCATCGATTTCCAAGTCCCAGCATATTGTCCTATAGTTAGTATTGAATACTGTAGTCACATTTCTTTTGTCTGTACACTACTTCCACCATAATAAGATTTTTTTACATTTCTGTGGGAAACTCTAATTACCTTAGATACAAGAACAAAACTCTTGGTTTAAATCTCTTAATCAGACTTTCTTAAAATAGCCACTGAGGCAAACTGACTCACTCTCCCATGTGCCTGATTATCATCCATCCTCAGAATTTTTGAAATTCACTCGTTGTACATCTATGTTAAGAACTTCTGTACCTCTGCAAGTTCCACTTTTCCCACTGCTAAAATGTGACTTTCTCTAAGAAGTTTTCTCCTACCAACTAGGGAGGAAATGTTCTCCTTTCTCTCATTGCAGGCAAAGTACTTGTACTTTTTCTATAATGAGAAAACAGTACAATTTTATTGAAGTAGTCTCCAGTAAGGCTGAATTTGCAATAATTTTACCTGCACTGAACTGAAGTTTGAATATGCTATATCTGAAAAGAAATTTACCAGGGAAATAAGCATAATTAAGATTGTAGGATACACACATATGCAGATACACGTGTGCGCAAACACACAGGCACACACACACACCAAATTTTGAAAAGTCTTTAAGTTTGAAAATTCTTATTTCTACCTTAGATGAGAATCTGTTTAAAATAAAATAATATTTCAGCATGTTTTCTGTAATTTAAAGTTATCTTCCCTTGATCTGAATAGTGCCATATTATATGAGCTTATTTACTAGTGATAAATTTAGGTAACTTACAATAGTGGATGCTGTGGTGCACTTCCCGGATCCCCCTTTAGCTCCAGGACACTCATTCCCAAGCTGTCAGAAATGTTGGTGACTGAAAGGTCTCAGCTGAGTCCCTGTCTGAGAATTGCCTTCAACTAAAGAGTGTCATCTTTACCACAGTCACATCCCATCTCTGTGAGCAGACTGCACCTAGTACCTACTCCAGTGGAAGTATAAAAACTTGGTCCTCTTGCCTTAATTTGGAATAACTCTGATAGGCCATTCCAGCTCCAGAGCTCACCATAGAATTCTGTAAGGCCGGTATTTGTTGAATGAATAAATAATTAAATATATGAAAAGAAGAAAAGAAAGAGTCCCAGTTGAATCTTACTAGGGAGTAAGTTCCACACTTGCTATTGGAATTGAAGCAGTGGCTAGAGTAGTAAATAAATTTAGGGCTATAAGGCATCACATGAAGTATGAAACTAGGGCTTCTTCAATATCTTCCCTCTAACTTGCCTTAAGGTCTTAGAATTCCTCTTTTAGAGATTTATTCATAATGGGAATGTGGCTGAAGTGGGACTGCCAAGTTTATCTTGCCTCCTTCTGGATAAAAGAACCATGCAAGGTAAAACAAACAGTAACAACAACATGGCAAGTCAAGGAGAATACCTCACAAAAAAAGATGTTGTGCTATACTGGTGTAATATTTTACCAGACTTAATTATTCTGTTAAATACTGATTTTCTGTGTTTTATAAAAAGATCTCTATCAATTTATTAAAGCCTTTTGGGGTTCTAAAGAATCTTATGCCTTGAAAAGATTAAAACAGAGACCTTCCAAGTCAGTGTGCAAGAACAACCTCCTGCCACCTACAGAAAATCTTGCTGCCAAGGTCAGAAATGACAGACCTGTAATATTTATGCCAAAGATAGCATTTCTTGGGCCCCAAATGATATATCTGGAGACCCTATATTTACTGACTTTGTTCTTATCGCTAAAGTATCTTTTATTACAAATAAAGTTCACTTTAGTTCCCCTTTGGATGGAGAAAAACCATTTAAGAAAGTTCTACGCTATCCCTTTTCCTACAGTTATTTCAGTACCAGGGTTTGGAAATTCATTTCTCTGTAAGTTCAGTAGGAATTTATCAAGAGACTTTCTGTGGTTTTTACCAGCATATAAAGCATCACAGGTATTTGACTGCTTCTGATGTAGTCATCTTGGGCCTCTGGATCCCAGCTGGCATTTTAGTGGATGAGGTAGAGGCATTTTTGATTTAGGCCACAAAGCTTCAAACGACATGCACTGTAAAGGGAGTAAATGTCCTATAATTTGCTTTTATCAACTAAATGCTGTTTCCCCCTAAGTGTGGTATCTTTTTGATGTGTATTGAAATGACTGTCGCAGAATCTTAAGGGAGACTTCTGGTTTGCTTTTGGCCTTTGACAACCTTTTCTCATTGAAATAGGGTCTAGGAGACTGGCTAAAAGCTTTTCCCTAACAGAATCCTCTTGGAAGTAGAGAATAGGGAGGGATGCCCTGAGGAACCTGAGTATTCATGGTGGACAGAAAGGAGACCAGACACCTGAGTAGGTGGGCCCTTGGTTAGTGGAATAGACTTGTTTGATAGGAATCCCTTAACAGTTCTTAGGATTTCATTATATCCTTCTCTGGTGAGTTATTTCTGACAATAGAGGCTGTGTTCTTGCAATATATTCTCTTTGTTGATTGAAAAGCTTTATATTTTTTGCCACCTTAGAGTCAAAATAATTTTGGATAAAAAAACATTCTTTTTGAACTTAATGACATATAGCAGGTCATTTTTTTTTTTTTTTTTTTTTGCTGTACGCAGGCTTCTCACTGTTGTGGCCTCTCCCGTTGCGGAGCACAGGCTCCGGACGTGCAGGCTCAGCGGCCATGGCTGACGGGCCTAGCCACTCCGCAGCATGTGGGATCTTCCTGGACCAGGGCACGAACCCGTGTCCCCTGCATCGGCAGGCGGACTCTCAACCACTGCGCCACCAGGGAAGCCCTAGTGGATCATTTTTAAACCAAAAAATGCTGACTGAATTTGGACTTACATTTTTTTTTTCCCTTGGAAGATGCTGTAGAGATAAAAAGAAAACAAAAGAATGCATGTTTGTTGTTTGGCTTCTGTTCATAGACACAAGGTTTTGGAGTATATTTTTTTGCTTTATATGTATATAAATATATGTGTGTAAAGAAATGAATCCAGCTATTCCTTGTGATATTCAGCTTGTGATAGAAACCCTTTTCTTTACTTAAAAAGCCAAAATCATTTCTCATGGAAATTTTATTAATTTGTGTTGAGGAATAACTTTTTCTTTAAAAAAGCGGAGAGAGTCAAAAGAGATTAATTTGACATTTTAGAATGGTGATATCTTGATGATTTAACTGTGGATGAGGACTTTGGTTACTGAGGGACATCGTTTTCTCTTTTAATTAATTCCTTTTCCTGACATTTCTCCCATCATGAGGCGAATTTGTTTGTGGTGCTTAACCTTTAAGTATTATATCAGTTTTCACTGGAGTCATGCAGTGACCAAGAGTGAGTAAATGTAAGACAAGAAAATTTTTTTTAAAAAAGGCAAAAACTCTTCAAACTAAGTTTGCAGTCAGGAAATTTTCTTCTCTGCATATATTCATAACTTCATGACCTCAGGTAGTTCTTTATCTTTGCCTTCTTGGTTCCTATCTCCAAACTTCAGAGCCCAGGAACCTTGTGTTCTGCAAGTGGCTTTTCAGACTTACTCTCTCCTCCTTA
Organism: Orcinus orca; assembly: GCF_937001465.1. Lineage (NCBI taxonomy): Eukaryota > Metazoa > Chordata > Mammalia > Artiodactyla > Delphinidae > Orcinus > Orcinus orca. The sequence goes on along the minus strand of NC_064564.1, from coordinate 48,495,840 downwards.
CCCATCAAATGCATATATGTATAGATATTTAACTCATTCTGTTCCCTTTGCTGTTCCTTTCTTAGATCCACTTATCAAATTCTACTTATTCTTTAAGCTCACTTTTATTCTCCAAATCCCTATTTTCTCTTTATTACCTTCCTTCTCTCAATTTGAAATTATGGATTCCTTCTTTTTTCTCGTACATTTAGTACACATCTGTGTTATGATATTTACTCCGTGTTATTACCATTTGTAATTTGTCTCTTTTTATTCTTCCTTTCCTTGAGGGCAGCAGGTTTTATTGACACTTCAGCACTGTGGAGGAAGGAGTTCTAGCATCTGACTTGAGATCCATTTACTCCCTTTACTGGGGGTAAGGGTAGGGTAAGAGATGCTCCCATGGGAAAGAAAAAAAGGAAGTTGTCCTGGTCTAATCTCCTTGTTAACTTGACCTCCAGGTAAATAGGGTAATGATATTTGCTGGGAGGAAGAGACATTATCTGCAGATTGCTCATGGTAGGATGTTTCTGGCCAAAGATTATCTATAATAAATAGAACCCAGGAAATATGAGGCTTGGCTCCCTGGAGAATGTCACTTGAGCTATACGATAATTGAGGGCAGGGGTCGATGATGAACTTTTTCTTAAAGGGTCAGATAGTAAATATTTTCGGCATATGGGTCACATGGTCTATGTTACACCTTTTCAATTCTGCTTTGTAATGGGAAAGCAGTGGTAGACAATATGTAGCAGTTAGGCATGGCAGTGTTCCTGTGAAACTTTATTTTTGAAAACAGGTGGTTGTGTCTGAAGAAAATGAAAACACTAATTCAAAAGGATATCTGTACCCTCCCCCCCATGTTCACTGCAGCATTATTATTATTTTTTTTACGTTAATATACGATCTTTATTTTTCTCTTTCTGACTTACTTCACTTTGTTTTTTTTTTTACATCTTTATTGGAGTATAATTGCTTTACAATGGTGTGTTAGTTTCTGCTTTATAACAAAGTGAATCAGTTATACATATACATATGTTCCCATATTTCTTCTCTCTCGCGTATCCCTCCCTCCCACCCTCCCTATCCCACCCCTCCAGGCGGTCACAAAGCACGAGCTGATCTCCCTGTGCTATGCGGCTGCTTCCCACTAGCTATCTACCTTATGTTTGGTAGTGTATATATGTCCGTGCCTCTCTCTCGCTTTGTCACAGCTTACCCTTCCCCCTCCCCATATCCTCAAGTCCATTCTCTAGTAGGTCTGTGTCTTTATTCCTGTCTTACTCCTAGGTTCTTCATGACATTTTTTTTTCTTAAATTCCATATATATGTGTTAGCATACGGTATTTGTCTTTCTCTTTCTGACTTACTTCACTCTGTATGACAGACTCTAGGTCTATCCACCTCATTACAAATAGCTCAATTTTGTTTCTTTTTATGGCTGAGTAATATTCCATTGTATATATGTGCCACATCTTCTTTATCCATTCATCCGATGATGGACACTTAGGTTGTTTCCATCTCCTGGCTATTTGCAGCATTATTTATAATAGCCAAAGCATGGAAGAATGGATAAAGAAAATATGGTATACACACACACACACACACACACACACACATACACACAATGGAATGTTATTTAGCTATACAAAGAAGGAAATCTTGCCATTTGTGACAACATGGATGGACCTTGAGGGCATTATGCTAAGTGAAATAAATTAGAGAACAACAAATAAAGTATGATCTCATATGTGGAATCTAAAAACAATAAAAACAAACCCCCTGAATTCATAGATACAGAGAACAGATTGGTGGTTGCCAGAGGCAGGGGGAAGGGTGTTTGAGAAATGGGTGAAGGGGGTCAAAAGGTACAAACTTCCAGTTACAAAATAAATAAGTCCTGGGGATGTAATGTACAGCGTGGTGACTATAGTTAATAATACTGTATAGTATATTTGAAAGTTGCTAAGAGAGAAGACCTTGAAAGTTCTCATCACAAGACAGAAATTTTTTTAACTACATGTGGTGATGGATGTTAACTTAGACTTATTGTGCTGATCATTTTGCAGTATATACATGTGTCAAGTCATTATGTTGTACATCTGAAACTAATATGTTACATGTCAATTATATCTCACTAAAAAACAAAACAAACAAAACAAAACAGATGATTGTCTTATGGGCTGTAGTTTGCCATCCTCTGATCTAGGGTCTAAAACAGAGACAATTTGGAACTTAAATGCTCTCTGCTGTGTGGGGTAAACCTGCAAGCCTTACTTAGAGAACTCAACCATTGTTTCTGAACAAAGGCCCAAATCCAAGGAGGGAGGAAGGGCCTGAGGAACCATCCTTGAAATCCCAGATCTCCCTCTGCTGTGTCTTATCTTGATTGCCTGTATCCTTGAAGTCTTTAGTAAAGTTTGATTCTAAGTGAGATCTCTGATTTGTGTGGGCCTGATTTGACAGTCCAGTCCTGGATGTTAGCTCAGGCACCATGGTGCCTAATAGGGCACTTTAGCACAAATATATGAACAATGAATTTTTGTTGAAAAGAATTGCTCTGGACCACTCACCTAAGTCTCCCATAGGGGAGTCTCCTATCCCTCCACTCTGACTTCACTTAGTGTGATAATCTCTAGGTCCATCCATGTTGCTGCAAATGGCATTATTTCATTTCTTTTTATGACTGAGTAGTATTCCATTGTATATATGTACCACATCTTTATCCATTTATCTGTTGATGGACATATAGGTTGTTCCCATGTCCTGACTATGTGAATAATGGTGCTATGAACATAGGGGTGCATGTATCTTTTTCAATTATAATTTTGTCCAGATATATGCCCAAGAGTGGGATTGCTGGATCATATGGCAACTCTATTTTTAGTTTTTTGATGAACCTCCATGCTGTTTTCCATAGTGGTTGAACCAATTTACATTCCCACTAACAGTGTAGAGGAATCCCTTTTCTCCACACCCTCTCCAACATTGTTATTTGTAGACTTTTTAATGATGGCCTCATTGGTTTGAGGTGGTATCTCATTGTAGTTTTGATTTGCATCACTCTAATAATTAATTAGTGATGTTGAGCATCATTTCATTTGCCTGTTGGCCATCTGTATGACACACTTATTATACATTTGTTGAAGAAACATCCAAATAAACCAAAGTTGTGCTATTTTCCTAAATAGGCTTCTCTGTAATACTGGAGTATGGGATTAGTGTCCTAGTTTGGTTTGGAGAGTCCTAGTCAGGCATTTCAGTTGAGCAGATAAGTTGATAGATCCTTCCACCTTCTCTATTTCTTATATGCTTCCAAACTAACTCAAGATATGCAAAGAAAGCAGAAGAAACTCCTAAAATTATGGCCTTGCCTTCTGACATGCTCCTCTCTTAGCTTGGGTGAAAGGCAGAGTTAGGCAGAGTTGGCACTAAATCTTGTTATGTCACTAACTAGCTGTGTTACTCTGACCAAAATACATAACTTCTCTGAAAGTGGAAACTTCTCTATGAAAATGGGAAGTACACCTTTATCATGTAGATTTAAAGAGGAAGCTCATTTACAGGTTGGATGATTATTCTTGTTCTTTGTTGGCCTTTAGCCAGAAGTTATATGCACATGCACATATGTCATTCAGAATTACAATCAAACATTAAAAAACCTCCCCTACAGATGCTCCTAAAAGAAAAGGGCAGATTTTCTCTTTCTAGGGTGGTTTAGGAGCAATTCTAGTTGAAGGCAGAAGAGTGAACTGGTACAATCTCTTATTATCCTTTATAGTCCTATTAACCTGTTTATTTCATTTGCTTCCCTTTGCCACAAATAGTAACTCCCTCAACATGTGGACTTTAAGGGGAAAAGCCCATCATGCTGGTACCAAATGCAAGTTAAGTGCTGACTGAGTTCTGAATGTATGTATGGCTTGACAAAAATTATTTATTCAGTCAGGGAAGAAACTAATTCACACAGCAGTGCCCTAATTGGCATCAGAGAGGCATTTCCTAATGCCCTTAGGAAAAGCAGGAAGTCGATTAAATAGAAAAAATGCACATGGAAATAGGAGTACAAAGTGTGCATAGAAGAATAAAAATGCAGTTGTTAAATAATCGCCCTCATGATATTTTTAGAGAAGTTACCTTTGATTTAATGCAGGAGAGAGCACCTGGGAAAATTTCAAATTGGAGTCCCTCCCACTCCTCCCCTGCTTATACTAAGAATCTATGGCCCAGAATTCAAATACTAAATCTAAGAGAGGCAGGTAAAAAGAACAGTGGAAAACAGATGGCAGCAGTTACAACTAGCAAATTCCCAGTTGGTGGCTCTCACATTTAGAAGCGGGCATCTGTTCTTCTTCCCCACTGCAAAGTGGTTTTAACTCAGAGGTGTTAAAAATATCTAAGTTGCTGTTTTATTCATTTCTGCTATTTACTGACTTTAATGACTTACAGTATATCCAATGAAAAGTACAATGTTTACCCAAGTGGCAAGAGACTCAAAACAGAAATATGGGATGCTGTTAAAAAATCTTGTGGTCTACCAAACTGTATGTATGGTTTTATAGGTGTACCTTGCTTTGTGAAGTAGGTGGGTGCCTTCACCTTTGTTTGTGCAAATTAAAATATGCTTTAAAATACACCTGGAGCACTTGATATTCAAAGACTCCTGAGTGAGTCACAACCTCTCTGGGCCTCAGTTTCCTTCTCCACAAAAAGGGAAGAATAATGCCTACAGTGTTATAGTGTTGTGCAGGTCTGTTGTGAACATTAGGGATAGTGTCAGTAAACTGCGTTCAAAGACTCTTATATCTTGTAGATGCTTAATAAATGATAATACACTTTTTTATTTATGAAAATTCCCATTTTGAGGTATATATCCATTCATAAAAAAATTGAAAATGTCAGGAGTGCCTATATTCTTTAGTAAGAAAACCTCAAAAATGAGAGAAAAGAGATATTCTTTATAATTATGAATAAAATATCAAATAGCCTCTCATTTTTATGTTATTGTAAAGATGACTTTCCCATAACTATTTATAATAGTTCCAGGAAGAGAGTCCTATTGAATTGAATATCATTAATGTAGTGCCTGACATTGAGTAGATGATCAGTAGATATTTATTGACCACTGGCTAACTCATATTTCTTTCCTTTCTTTGCTTTTATACATCATAGAAAATCTGGAAACATAAAAGCATGAAGAAGAAATAAAAAATTAGCTTACACTTTCAAAACCCTTAGTCATAATTTTTAAAACTGTGTGTCTTATATCACAACACTGAGAAAGCACTGGTAATAAGATTATTTTTTCTATGCTCATAAAACATATTGAATAATGAATCTACGTACAAAGAGTGGGTTTGTAATCCCAGATTCTAATCTCACAAACACTGAATATTCTTCAGTAAGGCAGTATTAATATTAATAATCACTAATATGTATTGAGCTATTGTTATGTACCAGATAATATATATGTGTCTGTATTTAAACCTCAAAACAACCCTATATATGTGGCACTGTTTTTTATAAATGAGGAAATCAAAGCATTCAATATTAAGGAATAGGCCCAAGAGCTCACGGTAGAGTGGTAGAGTTAGGATTAAGTTAAAAATTAGGGAATCTGATTCTATAAGGTGCACTGAGCTATTCTGTGTCTTTTTTTTTTTCTCTAGCAACTGAATATCTTTTTAACATCATTATTATTATTTTTTAAATTGAAGTATAGTTGATTTTCAATGTTATATTAGTTTCAGATTTATAGTGTAGTGATTCATTATCTTTAAAGATTATGTTGTATTTAAAATTATTATAAGATATTGGTTATGTTCCCTGTGCTGTACATCATATTTTTGTTGCTTATTTATTTTATATCTAGTAGCTTTAATTCTGCGTCTCTTTAATGTAGTGACAGGAGCCCAGATTTTGGAATCAGATATGTTGGGGAGGTTACACTTATTCCCCGTGCCTTGTGTGTCCTTTCACGTGGAGAGACTCTTACTTTTTTTTTTTTTTGGCTGCACCACACGGCATGTGGGATCTTAGTTCCCTGACCAGGGATTGAACCCATGCCTCCTGCATTGGAAGCACGGAGTCTTAACCACGAACTGTCAGGGAGGTCCCGAGAGACTCTTCTGATCACTTTCTGTCCCTTCATTCTCTTCTCATGTTAAAGAGATTGACAATCTGTTTGTGAGGAGGTTTGAGCTGGTCATCATTGCCTTAACCCTTTCTTCTAGTCTCTTTATTTGGGATCTACCTATGTGGAAAGAACATGCTTTTTCAGCTGTTCCTTGGCAGTGCATGTTCTGTCTTTGTGGGTACAACCAATAGTATTTTATGGGCAGGGGAGAGGTAAATTCAATTCAGGGATGCTTAAAATCAGCCTGTTTCTTTGTATTTGAGTTAAGTTCTCCTGTTTAGCTCTTTGTCAGGAATCCATCTTTCTGACTCGAATGTTTATCTCTCAGTTTGTTACACACTTCGGCATAGAAGGAAGGATTATTTATTGACCGTCCATAACTCTTAGAAGATAGACTCAGATACTTTTCTAATCTTCAATGTCTTTGTTTGTGTGAAACCATAGGCAAGATACTTAACCACTCCATGCCTCAGAATCTTCAGTTATACACAGGACATAATTTTTCCTTCCTCATGTTTTTTTTTTTTTCCTAGGCTCAAATGAGTTAATATGTATAAAATCACTGAGAACATTTTTTTGGGAAAAGAAAGGAGGAAAAATCAAGATGCAGAAGTTTGGTTTTAGTTCAGTGGGCTAAGGTTAGAAGGGAGAGGTGACTTTGGGTACATAGTATACTTGTCATTCCGATCACCCCCTGACCCAGCCTGCACGGACCCAGACCTGAGCATAACTTGTGTTACTTCATTTCATCCTCACAAAACACTGTAATATAGGAATGTAGGCATGATTTACACCATTTTATGGTGTGGGCACCGAGGCTTAGAGAGGTTAAACAACCTGTGCAGGGTCACACAGCTGGCAAGAAGAAAGACTGGTGTTCCATACCAAGTCTAAAGTCCATGTTCCTTCCAGGACACAGCTCTGATGATTGTAGCAGGACCTGTGGTGGTGAGCATAGAATCAGATACTCAGGTCTCCTGTGAGTGTGGGCCACTATGAAGGAGATCACTAAATGATAGCAGAAGGATGACTTGAACCAAGTGGTAGGAGCCCTCACACAGGTTGCAGGAGTAAAGGTTTACAAGTTGACATGAGGATGCTATGGGTTTTTACAGAAAAATGATTTTTATCCATCTATCACTTTCCCCTGTTTAAAGTTCAGATTTTAAAATACTGGTTTCTTAATATAGAATCATATAGCTTGTGGTCATGTTCTTACCCTTCAGAATTCTACTACAGTGTTTTATTTATCTGCAAATCCTACTTCGTCCAGCTAGAGGTCATCTCTTCCTGCACCACATCAACTTTCTCAGTCCCCATTAATCCCCTCTATGCCTGTCTTCTTTCATTCTCAACCTTGAAAGCAATGTGGTTACTGCCCAAGGAAGAGTAATATGTAGAAAGGATTACACTTGGCTTAGGGGAAATTTTGGTAATGCATTTGTTCTGATAGCCACAGAGAGGCTGCATAAAAGGTAAGGTATTTGAGGGAAAAACAAAACAAAACAAAACAAACTTGTTCAATTAGGGAATTAGACCAAAAGACATTTTATAGAACAAAGTGTATTGTGCTTATGGTTGTCTTTTTTAAGGAAAAGGCCATTTTCTCAAGGGGCAAACTTGACTTTAGTCATCATTTGAAACAGGCACAGGTTATTTTATAAAGCTAATAGAAAATGAAAGCAACATTTGTTGCGTACACTGTGCTAGGTGTTTTGACCCACATTATCTCAGTTCATCTTCATGAGTATTCTGAAAGGTGGAAATTATTATCTTTGCCTTTACAAAAATGAAACTGGGGCTCGAAGTGATTGAATATTTTGCCCAGGGTTGCCCCTCTAGTAAGTGCAGGCACTCGTACTCATGTCCTAGTCTGTCTGTTTTCAAAGCCCCTGCTCATTTCACTCTTTCTTGCATAACCTATTTATTAAATATGAGTGAGGGAGACTTCACTAGAAGGCTTTTTCTTCAAAGCAAGTCTAGGAATCCCTTCTCTGCTTGTAAGTGGACACATTAGTATGATCTCCATGTCCACCTATAAATTTTCTATAGTGTGATCAATTCTGAAACTGACAAGGACAAACTTGGGCAAATAGCTGCCCTTTACAGAAAGTCTGGAATTGGAAAGAGAATGGCTGTGGTGTGTGCCATGAATTTTTCAAGAGAAATGTTGCAGGGGATGGAAGTCTTGATAGATAAGAATTTTTTTTGAAAAGCTCCATATGAGAAAATCTTCCACAAGGGACAGCCCTTTTACCAAGTTTGCAAAGACTAAAAATGCAGAGTTTCTAGGATCAAAGTGTATTTGCATCATGAAGAACTATCCCCAGACAATCAGACTGGAAGAGGGAGGTTTCCTTTAATCTTTTTTCCTTTGTTTTATTATTATTTTTTTTTCCTGAGGGGAAAATTCCTTTTTCATTTTCTTTTGCTAACTCTTCCCTTTAATCATTTTTATCTCGTGACTCTTAGCAATTTCCCCCTTTACATTAAGAATGAATATAAAGGCAAATCTTTTTTGAGTTTCTATGTCAGGGCATCGTTCTCCTGAACTGTTCATAGGTAAGCAACAGAAAGTTGAACTGAGAATAGCACCAAGACTTGAACAGAATTAAGAGTGTCCCTTCTCCTCTTTTCTCTCTATGCAGTGTAGAGTCATGGAGAAAAATGTGTCTTGTGGCAACAGGAAAGCAATTTGAATTAATCAAAGATCATTTATAATCTTTATGAACTAGAGAGAGAAATAGACTTTTGAAAGATCTTCAGAGTCCCAGGGAAGTTGTATAAAGGGAGCCAGAGGTAGTTATTAATGAAACTTAAGGTTTTTAGTAAGGGGCTTCTGTGCTAAAGATTTTACAGGCGTCATTGATGTGTCCTAATTTTTAGGAAAAATGCCAAAATAAGGAGGTGGGATTATTGCACAGAGCTCTTTGTCTCGGAGTCTAAAGTGGGTGTACACAATTGATGTCAATGTTCACTTCTGAATTGTACTTTTCAAAAAAGCTTCAATTTATCAAAAATAAAATCATCATTATTATCTCATTATAACATGGGCCCTGGATATGAAAAAATTGATTACCTGATCTTTAGTCTCTTCCTCTATTCTATCTATCTCTAGTTTTGTTGCTTGGGGATTATTGGACTATCAACACTCTTCCTGAATAATCAATCTGGTTAATTTAGCCTATAAACCGCTTTCCCCCTTGTGTCTGGTATAACATATTGTTTACTAATGTGCCCAGTAAAGCATAAAAAGTAACTCCCAGAAATGGAAAAGGAAGCAGCACTCAGATTTTGAACTTAAGCATCTTGCATTTTACCTGTGTTCTGGGCTATGTGCTAACTATTTATTTTGTTTTGAGCCACATGACTAACCTTACCTCATTCTGCCCAGCAGCTGAACAAAATGCACAGTGCTATATTCTGAGGCACCTACTCATTCTTTATTGCTTTTATGACAAAGCTGTCCCTCCACATGTCTGCTCTGCCCTCTGACCCAAGGCGTTTGCTTCAAGTAAACATGCCAGATGGTGGAGAAAAGTGATGGGTCAAAGAACAACCCTCGAGGGTCAGGAGTCACCAAATCCTTCTTCAGAAAGCAAACTTAAAAGCAACAATTTCACCAAACGCTGGGGAGTGCTTTCACAGTGGAAACATGGGTGGGGAGGGTAGACCTTAGTTACATATTTTATTTTCAGTGCCTAATGGTTTTAGGAATAGTGTCTATTTGGCTAATTTGAATGTAAGCAATTTGTGAGAAATAATAAGACAAGTTACACAGATGGGTCAATCTTATACTTAGCAGAGAACTGCAACGTGAATGGTTTGTATGTGGATGAGCATTCCCAGCTCTGGCCAGAGAATTAGAGACAGTTTAGATTCCTTTTCTGTTTTAGGGGTTATTGTTGAAAGTTGAGGCCAAGAAGATGCCATTGTCTAAATACACTGGACCCCTAAAAAGGCTCTATTAACCCCACTGGAAGCATTCAGAAGAGACACTCCTTTTCCTTTCTTTGTTTAGAGTGGTGTTGTGTGAGTGCAGGTGGATGAGCATTTGTGGCGTTACTGTAAATACCTTAAGTGCAAGGGATGTAGAGAGTTTTTTATATTGCTGTTTTCAAAAGTAGCTTAACAAAATGTTTATTAGCCATTTTATAGGACTGTGTATTTTAGAAAGAACATTAGAGTAGTAGTTTCTCTTTGCAAATAAGCTGGCAATAGATAAGCACTATTAGCTCTGTTGCAAATAATGATGGTAGTATAATGTACCAGTGAAATGTATTAGATTTACACATAGAATCCTAAAATATTTTTTTGATAATTTAAAGCAAACTCAGTTTTTTTCTATTAAGGGTATTGAGATACACTCATGGCCTTAAAATTCTTTCTGGGCTAAGTATTGTCATGTATGGCTTTCAGGATGATGTGTGTCTTTCAGTTGCCAAGACAGTGACTTTTTTCTTTGTGGTAAAATGAATTCTCTAGCTAGCTTACAGTATAAAATAGTCTTTAATTGGTATTCCAAACGTAGAGGTTATTTCTAAGGCTAAATTTGTGTCCTTAATAAGTTACCAAGCTTCTGTGATATATCATCCATGAAAAGAATGATAATAATAGTTACTCTTCAACTATTATCAAATTAACATTTATTAATATTAATTTAATATTAATAACCACCAGTTATTGAGTGGCTACTATGGGCTAGAAACTTGATGAGGTACTTTAAGTCCATGCCTAATTTAATTTTCCCAATTCTAGCAAAAGCAACAGCAACTAATATTTATTTAGTGTTTACAAATTACCAGTTGCTGAGTTTATTGCTTTGTGTATGTTTTCTCATTAAATCCTCAAAGCAACTCTAGAGTGTTGGCACAATTCTTTTTGTCATTTTATAAGTGAGAAAACTGAAGTTTAGAGAGATTAAATAACTTGCAAGGTCATACACCTGGTAAATGGAAGGCATAGACTGTAATCCAGGGTGCTCTGACTCCAAGGCACAAGTTCTAAATAACTTTTCCAGGTATTATTATTATCCCTACTGTATTAGTAAGAATGCTGAAATTCAGAGATATTGCATCTGACCAAAGATACACTGCTATCAAGAGGCAGAGGGGACAAGCAAACTCAAGGTTTTCTGACCCTTAAGACAACACTAGATATGGTAGAAACTCTCTCAATAGATCTACCTTCAAAGACCCTAGCAAAGTAACTGATGTTCTTCATCACTTCTGTAAAACGTACAGACTGGTACTCACTTCATCTTCAGTACTCATGATTAATGGGCTACTTTCTAGTATGCTTGCACATTTCTGCTCCCAGTTGTTTAGTAGTGTGTTTACAGTTGCATGGTTTCCAAACCTGTTTATGCCAGTTAACCATGTTATGTAGTTATATAGTTATTTTAATGACTATATAAACTAGTGAAATATGAATGTAGAAATATAATTATTATTTCCATAAAAACCAAACTGGATGGAAAGACTTAATAAAGGCAAGCTGAAAAATTTTTTTACCTAAATTAGGTGTGAGTGATGCCATTGTAAAGAATTTCCAGTATAATAAAATACCGAAAAATTCTTCACTAACAGTTGCTTTGCAATTGTGCTTAAATTTTCAATTCACTTTAAAGAAATTCCAAGCTCTCAAAGAAAAGACCTTGGTTCTAAATCAAAAGATTGGCCAATGAGTGGATATTTATACATGTCAGATTAAAATAAAAAAGTATGTGCTCATCATTTTATGATTACATAATGATGCCCAATAGGAGCATTTCTTCTCTATTATTGTCCTATCTACAGCTGAGAAAACTTGAGGTGCAGGCTCAGTAACCTAGATCCTATAATCTAGTACAATGGCAGAGCTAAGACAAAGTTGCAAAGCTAGATGTAGGATACAACTGTGTGGTTCTCCAGGGCCTATCCTTTGTCCTTTACTGCCTTGCCAAGGATGATAAATTTGAGGGTTAGGAATCATATGACAGGAAACTCTATGGAAAATTATTGGACTGAGGCCAATCTTGAAAGGTCCCCCACTATATTCCCTGCCCTCAGAAAGATCTTCCCTTTTCTCAGATAGGTATTAACCTATTTGACTTTCAAAAACTCCAGGGAAAGCTATTTCATCATATCACGTAATGATTAGTGTTGTTATCAGAATTTTATTTTCCTTAGAGACTCTACCAATATACACTACTTCTAAGATGTAGAGCTTTTAAGCGGTAGGAAAGAACAGAAATGACTTATAATGACATGACAATATTGTTGAAGATGTAAGTCCCAGAACTTCTCTACTTTATGCTGGCTTCCCCAACTACTTACTTGACACTTTCTGAATTATTCATAAGTGAAAAAAAGACATTGTGTTTTAGACTTGGTTATTAAAATCATTTGAAAAATAATTCATTTAACTAGTTTCTATTTGTTGAGTTAATAGGAATACCAGCTTTCCTGGAGGATTTCCTGGAGAGTGATCTATGATCATATTGTCTGGAGAATTGAGGCAGGGTTATGATGAACAGGGGAGTAATTGCTGTATATACTCCCTTGCCTCAGGATTTTTCAGTGTAATGGTCAGGTTCCTTGTGTTAGTTACTATGGCTGCATAAAAAATCACCTCACAACTTAGTGGCTTATAATAGTAATACTTATTTACTATTCCTTATGGCTTCTGTGGGTCAAGTTTTCTGTGGCTTACCTGGGAGGTTCTGGCTCAGGGATTTTCATGAGGCTGTAGTCAGATGTTGGTTGGGGCTACAGGCCTTTGAGGGATTGACTGAGGCTGGAGGATCCACTTATAAGGTGGCTCCCTCACATGACTGGCCATTTGGTGCTGGTTGTGGGTTGGAGGCCTCATTTCCTCTCTACATGGGCCTTTCTATGAGACTGCTTGAGTATCCTCATGGCATCGTGGCTGACTTCTATCAGAGTGAGTGATTCAAGAAATCAAAAGACAGAAGCTGCAATACCTTGGCCTGGCCTCAGAAGTTACACCCTGTCATTTCTACCGTATTCTGTTGGGGTCACATAGGGTCATAAGTGGCAAGGATCATAAGGGGTTATTTTAGGGGCTGGTTACCACATCCTCCTGCTTTATCCTCCTGGAATCATGGCAGTGATCAAAATCCGCTGTTGTTATAATGGCTGTTTCTCTTCTCTTTCAGAATGTAAGTTCCCTTGCTGCCTATCTCCTGTCATTTATTTTCTCTTTCTTTAGTTCATAGGTTTTAAGAAGCCATTTCTTTTTGACCCCTGTCTATCGGTTCAACCTGGGTCTGAATTTGGTGGTTCTATTAATTGTTACTGCAGAACAAACCACCCCAAATCCTAGTGGTTTAAAACAACAACCATTTGTTCACTTATAATCATGTAGATCAGTAGTTTGAGCTGGGCTAAATTGGGTAGTACTATTTTTGTTTTTTTTGTTTTTTTTGTCTTGCCTGGGGTCACCCATGCAACCCTTAGCTCAACTCTCAGCTCAAATGGGGCTGAATGGTCTAAGGACCTTACTCACACGTCTGGTGTTTGGCAGTCAAATCTTTGATTCTTCTCTATGTGGCCTCTCCAGTAGACTAGCTTGGGCTCATTCACACAGAGGTTTCAGAGTTGAAACCACAGCTAGGAGAGGGTGTAAGCACTTTCAGTTCTCTGCTTGTGATATTATGTTTGCATATATTCCCGGGGGCTAACGGAAGTCACATGGGTAAATCCAGATTCAAGTGATTGAGGAATTGATGTCACTTCCTGATGGGAGGATTGGTAAAGTCACATTATAAACGGGAGTGATACAGGATGGGAAGAGTTATTATGATCATCTGTGTGGTCTGCCAACATAGCTTTCCTTTGTCCTTTGGGATAGCCTTTCCTTATCTGTATCACCCTGTAAACTATAAGCTCCCTGAGGCAGGGACCTTGGCTGGCTTATATTTTTCTGTATCCTCAGCACCTTTCCCATCATTACATAATTATTCATTGAACTGAGCTGAATGTAAAAACACTTTCAGGGAAAAGAGATGGTAGAAAGGGTAAGTGGAGAGTGAAATTGAAAGACTCATGCTCTATTGACAATTTTGACTAGATTAGTTATTTAAACAACTGCTCAATCCACGCAAACAAAACCATTTGATTTTTAAAAGCTAGGTAATTAATCGTTTGTCTGAGCCGACTAACCGTTTGGTCAAAAAGGTGGGACAAATTGTGGGTGTGTAGGCAAAATAAAAGTATAGTGTGCCAGTCAATGTCTGTTTGACAATACTTCTTATTGCTGGTTCACATTAGACAACTTTTCAAAGATTACTGTTGATATGTTCCAAAAGTATATTGAGTGGTTAAAAACTTCATTTTACCAGTGAATTAGTCATTAAAATAACAAGTATTAACTTAGATTAATGAGAAAAATAAAAGCATATTGATGTGTTTATATTATAGCTTATTAAGTAGATAAACTTTCATAGTATGAGGTCCATGGAAGGAAAAAGTAGGAGGAGTCTTACGGTGAAATTTGAAAGATTGAGGACTGAGTTAAGTGCCTTAAAATATGGGGTAGCCAATATAGTTATAAAGAGTAGGTTTCATGAGAATCATGACAGTTATGATAGGAATGGATATATTACTTACCTATTGCTGTTTAAAAAAATTATCCCAAAATGTAGTGACTTGAAACAGCAATAATTATTTTCTCTCATGAGTCAGGAATTTAGATAGGGCATAATGGGAGGACTTATCTCCGCTCTGAAATGTCTGGAGCCTCAGCTGGAAGAATTGGGAGTAGAGGCTGCAGTAATTTGAAGGCTTATTCACTCACATGGTTGATGCCAGGGGGTCTAGTTGGGATTGTTGGTCAGAATGCCCATATAGGAGGCTGGATCTTTCCTCACAAAATGGTTGTTGGATTCCAAGGATAAAGATGAAAGAAGAGGTAGAGTCAGAGAAGAGAGAGCGGGGAGAGAGAGAGAGAGAGAAAGAGAAAGCAAGCTATACTGCTGTTTATAGCCTAGCTTTGGAAGTCATGCATTATCACTTCTGCCTCTATTTGTGCTGGCATTCACAAAATGCAGCCCAGTGTGTTGGGGTGGGGAAATAGGATCCATCTCTTCAAGGGGAGTGAAAAAGTGCTTGAAGCACGTGTGGAACCAGAAATATTGCTGTGGTCAATTTTGGAAAGTGTAATCTGCCACCATGGAGCAGAAGTAGTCATGATCACATTGTATTTTAGACTTGCTGGATTTAAAAAATATATACTAATATGGAACTTTTTTTTTGACTTGTGGCCTGAATAATGAATATGATTAATAGTGTTGAACAGAACCCAGAATGTTGATTCTAGGGGGAAGGCATTAATTAGAATATTTTTCAAAGAATTCAGAAAACCTGAGCTATTTTTTTTGTCATATTGGTGGTGCGTTTTTATTGCAAGTGACAAAACTGAACTCGGATTCATTAAAAAAAGGGAATTTATTAACTTATGCAACTGAAAAATTTGGGGGGATAATGCTGACTGTAAGTACAACTGGATAAAGGCCTCAAATGGTGCTGCCGGGAATCAGTGTCTCTCCATCTTTCAGGTTCGTTTTTCGATTTTTATTTCTCAGGCAGGCTTTCCTCGAGTCTAGGAAAAAGAAGTCAGCAGTAATTCTAGGCTTATATACTTTCAGCTTAGCAACTCCTTTTGAAATAGACTGTCTCTTTTGCAGTAGTCTCAGCCATAGTTCAGAGTACTGAGATCCATTGGGGTGCACTCTGAAAAAAAGACTATGAATCACCTCTCAGTGGTTATGGTTCACATTAGCAAAGCATGAATCATGTACACATCCATAAAGCTAGAGGTTGTGGTTGGCCGCATCCAAATCTCATGAATTGAGAGCCATAGATCACCTTGAAGTGGCGTTTAACAGGAATAGTAGAAATACAGTACTGCTACAGACACTGTGTGCCTGTGGAGAGAACATTTTCCAGCAATGACAGAGGGGATGACTTTGGAGGTCAACAAGAAAAGAATGAAATACCCAAGGATCAATGCTGTAAGGAAGAAATCAAGAGCTGGAGCCTGTTGATTGAGTTAATGAGTTATGTACCAATTTGACTTCATTCTTATGTATTTATTTGATACAGAGTTATTGAACATCTAATATGTTCCAGGAATGGAATTTTATGTATTTGGCTAGTAGTGCAACTTGAGTCTAAGTAAGAATTAGACTTGCCCGGGTAGGCCTGGCAGATATGTGGGGTGAGTCTGGTAGAAAACTATTGTGTGAGGACCTCAGAGCCTTTAGAAAAGTTTCATGCTGAGAGGAGGTAAGTTTGAAGGAAAGTGAAAGCCTTTGCGATTGGAGGAGAGAGGCAAGTGTAGCATAGTGCCTCCCATTCAGATTAGTTCCCTAAGCCCACCCACCCCTGGAGTTGTATATGAACCCCAAAGAAAGCAGTGGGATTGGAGGTCCATATTGAAGTTGCTGTAAGACAAGTAGCACTGCATTGCAGCCTCCTCCAGCAAAGAGAAACCCAAGGGAAAGAGCAACATTCTCCCACTTTGCAGACGAATAACTGAGTAGCTTTCATATCTTGAGTATTGCAGTATCTCAGATATGGCAGGAGATAATTTCCTAACAATAATTCCAGCAGGCATAAGTTCAGACTGGTGGGAGCATATTTATTTATGAGCTTGTGTTTGATATTCTCTGGGTACCTCCAAGAATACCTGGGAATACTTTTTAGAGCAGGAAAGTGAAGGTCAGAATCACACAAATATGAGTTCTTGCAGCTAAGGGGGCATTTGCATTACGCATAGTTTGGCGTAATCAAATACTAGGAGCACGTAGTAGTAGTAAGCCATAAATAGTAGTAAGAAGTAGTAGTAAGTCGATGGTTTTCAGTACTGTTGGGATATATTATTTGTTCTTCTTCAGTACAAGGGGCTGTGGAGTAGACCAGAGTAAAGAGTGCATTTTAAAAAGTCTGAATTTTAGACTGATGTATGAAAACCTTTAGTAACATCCAGGGGCACGTTGGAATAAGCCACCATTGTTTCTCAAATATACTGATTACATAATCTGCAATTTAAAAGATGACCATAATTATCTAATGGATCTTCTGGGATGTTATGTCAGAGATGTTTGACCTTGTCTAAGATCCTACACAGAAGATGGTCAAATATACTTCTCTTTAAATTGCTCTATTCTCAGATACATTAAAGAAACTAAGGGAGCTTAATTAGCCCTGTGCTAGGCCAGAAGAGAGAAAGAATAACATGACATGAGATTATAGAATAGTGGGCTCTAATAAAAGTATGTTTAAGTGTAATACAGGGGAAAAAAAGAAAATAAGCTCACAGACGAAGACATTTGAATTTGGCTTTGAAAGATGAGTTGAAATTCACTGGATAGCAGGGATGATGGGAAGAGACCATTGAAGGTAGAGGAAGCAGTAATGTACACACATGAAATAATACCCTGTTTGGGAAGAGTGAGTAGTTTTGGGTCTGGAGCACAAAGTACTGGAGGTAGACAGATCAGTGGGCAGAGAATCTTTCATACTTTGCTTATGAGTTTAAACTTTATCATGTGAGACATTAGGAGCCCTGAAAAGACTTAAAAGAGTGGCATAATTTTATTTTTGTCTCAGAAAGATTACTTTGGCATCATTTTGGAGGACTGGAGATGGTCAAGATGAGGGAGAAGAAACTAGTTAAATTCTTCATAAGCCAGACTAGAAATATCTGCTACCCCATTGCATATTGTCTTGGTAGGTGGTGTCTGAATGTTTTACCAAGTATCAGCCCTTTCTGTTTGGGGTTTGCTCTGGGCCTACTTCAAATTTCATGAAGATAATGAATATGAAAAGGAATTAATAATCTGTATTTTAATATAGCATGACTTTAATTTGAGTATGCAGAGAAGATACGGAATAATTGCCTATCTGATTAACTTTTTAAAAATAAATTTTATTTATTTATTTATTTTTGGCTGCGTTGGGTCTTCATTGCTGCCTGCAGGCATTCTTTAGTTGTGGCAAGTGGGGGCTACTCTTTGTTGTGGTGCATGGGCTTCTCATTGCGGTGGCTTCTCTTGCTGCAGAGCATGGGCTCTAGGCATGCGGGCTTCAGTAGTTGTTGCACGTGGGCTCAGTACTAGTGGCTCGTGGACTCTAGAGTGCAGGCTCAGTAGTTGTGGTGCATGGGCTTAGTTGCTCTGCGGCATGTGGGACCTTCCCAGACCAGGGCTCAAACATGTGTCCCCTGCATTGGCAGGCGGATTCTTAACCACTGTGCCACCAGGGAAGCCCCTGATTAACTTTTGAAAAGCTTGAATAAAAGCGTTCCGATAGGCTGCCTTTGACAGAATTTACGTAAATGTCAAGTTTCATTTTTTTAATTTTAAAATTTTATTTATTTTTTTATACAGCAGGTTCTTATTAATTATCTATTTTATACAGATTAGTGTATATATGTCAATCCCAATCTCCCAATTCAACCCACTACCACCCCTCTCCGCTGCTTTCCCCCCTTGGTGTCCATACGTTTGTTCTCTACATCTGTGTCTCTATTTCTGTCCTGCAAACTGGTTCATCTGTACCATTTTTCTAGGTTCCACATATATGTGGTAATATACGATATTTGTTTTTCTCTTTCTGACTTACTTCACTCTGTATGATAGTCTCTAGATCCATCCACGTCTCTACAAATGACCCAGTTTCGTTCCTTTTTATGGCTGAGCAATGTTCCACTGTGTATATGTACCACATCTTCCTTATGCATTCGTCTGTCAATGGGCATTTAGGTTGCTTCCATGACCTGGCTATTGTAAATAGTGCTGCAATGAACATTGGGGTGCATGTGTCTTTTTGAATTATGGTTTTGTTTGGGTATATGCCCAGGAGCGGGATTGCTGGGTCATATGGTAATTCTATTTTTAGTTTTTTAAGGAACCTCCATACTGTTCCCCATAGTGGCTGTATCAAATTACATTCCCACCAACAGTGCAAGAGGGTTCCCTTTTCTCCACACCCTCTCCAGCATTTGTTGTTTGTAGATTTTCTGATGATGCCCATTCTAACTGTGTAAGGTGATACCTCATTGTAGTTTTGATTTGCATTTCTCTAATAATTAGTGATGTTGAGCAGCTTTTCATGTGCTTCTTGGCCATCTGCATGTCTTCTTTGGAGAAATGTCTATTTAGGTCTTCTGCCCACTTTTGGATTGGTTTGTTTGTTTTTTTAATATTGAGCTACATGAGCTGTTTATATATTTTGGAGATTAATCCTTTGTCCATTGATTCGTTTGCAAATATTTCCTCCCATTCTGAGGGTTGTCTTTTCATCTTGTTTGTAGTTTCCTTTGTTTTGCAAAAGCTTTTAAGTTTCTTTAGGTCCCATTTGTTTATTTTGTTTTTATTTCCATTACTCTAGGAGGTAGATCAAAAAAGATCGTGCTGTGATTTATGTCAAAGAGTGTTCTTCCTATGTTTTCTTCTAAGAGTTTTATAATGTCCGGTCTTACATTTAGGTCTCGAATCCATTTTGAGTTTATTTTTGTGTATGGTGTTAGGGAGTGTTCTAATTTCATTCTTTTACATGTAGCTGTCCAGTTTTCCCAGCACCACTTATTGAAGAGGCTGTCTTTTCTCCATTGTATATCCTTGCCTCCTTTGTCATAGATTAGTTGACCATAGTTGCGTGGGTTTATCTCTGAGCTTTCTGTCCTGTTCCGTTGATCTATATTTCTGTTTTTGTGCCAGTACATATTGTCTTGGTTACTGTAGCTTTGTAGTATAGTCTGAAGTCAGGGAGTCTGATTCCTCCAGCTCTGTTTTTTTCCCTTGAGACTGCTTTGGCTATTCTGGGTCTTTTGTGTCTCCATACAAATTTTAAGATTTTTTGTTCTAGTTCTGTAAAAAATGCCACTGGTAATTTGACAGGGATTGCGTTGACTCTGTAGATTGCTTTGGGTAGCGTAGTCATTTTCACAATATTGTTTCTTCCAATCCAAGAAAATGGTATATCTCTCCATCTGCTTGTGTCATCTTTGATTTCTTTCATCAGTGTCTTATAGTTTTCTGAGTACAGGTCTTTTACCTCCTTAGGTAGGTTTATTCCTAGGTATTTTATTCTTTTTGTTGCAATGGAAAATGGGATTGTTTCCTTAATTTCTCTTTCTGATCTTTTGTTGTTAGTGTATAGGAATGCAAGAGATTTCTGTGCATTAATTTTGTATCCTGAAACTTTGCCAGATTCATTGATTAGCTCTAGTAGTTTTCTGGTGGCATCTTCAGGATTCTCTATGTATAGTATCATGTCATCTGCAAACAGTGACAGTTTTACTTCTTCTTTTCTAATTTGTGTTCCTTTTATTTCTTTTTCTTCTCTGATTGCCATGGCTAGGACTTCCAAGACTATTTTGAATAATAGTTGCGAGAGTGAACATCCTTGTCTTGTTCCTGATCTTAGAGGAAATGCTTTCAGTTTGTCAGCATTGAGAATGATGTTTGCTGTGGGTTTGTCATATATGGCCTTTATTATGTTGAGGTAAGTTTCTGTATGCCCACTCTATGGAGAGTTTTTATCATAAATGGGTGTTGAATTTTGTCAAAAGCTTTTTCTGCATCTATTGAGATTATTATACGGTTTTTATTCTTCAATTTGTTAATATGGTGTATCACATTGATTGATTGGTGTATGTTGAAGAATCCTTGCATCCCTGGGATAAACCCCACTTGATCATGGTGTATGATCCTTTTAATGTGTTGTTGGATACTGTTTGCTAGTATTTTGTTGAGGATTTTTGCATCTATATTAATCAGTGATATTGGTCTGTAATTTTCTTTTTTTGTAGTATCTTTGTCTGATTTTGGTATCAGGGTGATGGTGGCCTAATAGAATGAGTTTGGGAGTGTTCCTTCCTCTGCAATTTTTGGAAGAGTTTGAGAAGGATGGGTGTTATCTGTTCTCTGAATGTTTGATAGAATTCACCTGTGAAGCCATCTGGTCCTGGACTTTTGTTTGTTGGAAGATTTTTAATCACAGTTTCAATTTCATTACTTGTGATTGGTCATATTTTCTATTTCTTCCTGGTTCAGTCTTGGAAGGTTACACCTTTTTAAGAATTTGTCCATTTCTTCCAGGTTGTCCATTGTATTGGCATAGAGTTGCTTGTAGTAGTCTCTTATGATGCTTTGTATTTCTGCAGTATCCATTGTAACTTCTCCTTTTTCATTTCTAATTTAATTTAATTTAATTTAATTATTCATTTATTTATTTTTTTGTGGTACACGGGCCTCTCACTGCTGTGGCCTCTCCCATTGCGGAGCACAGGCTCTGGATGCGCAGGCTCAGCAGCCATGGCTCACGGGCCAAGCCGCTCCGCGGCATGTGGGATCTTTCCAGACCGGGGCACGAACCCGCGTCCCCTGCATCGACAGGCAGACTCTCAACCACTGGGCCACCAGGGAAGTGGTCTAATTTTATTGATTTGAGTCCTCTCCCTCTTTTTGTTGATGAGTCTGGCTAAAGGTTTATCAATTTTGTTTATCTTCTCAAAGAACCAGCTTTTAATTTTATTGATCTTTGCTATTGTTTTCTTTGTTTCTTTTTCATTTATTTCTGCTCTGATCTTTATGATTTCTTTCCTTCTACTAACTTTGAGTTTTGTTTGTTCTTCTTTCTCTAGTTCCTTTAGATGTACGTTTAGATTGTTTATTTGAGATGTTTCTTGTTTCTTGAGGTAGGCTTGTATTGCTATAAACTTCCCTCTTAGAACTGCTTTTGCTTCATCCCATAGGGTTTGAATCGTCGTGTTTTCGTTGTAATTTGTCTCTAGGTATTTTTTAAATTTCCTCTTTGATCAGTGATCTCTTGGTTATTTAGTAACATATTGTTTAGCCTCCATGTGTTTGTGTTTTTTACGTTTTTTTCCCTGTAATTGGTTTCTAATCTCACAGTGTTGTGGTTGGAAAAGATGCTCTATATGTTTTCAGTTTTCTTAAATTTACCGAGGCTTGATTTGTGACCCAAGATGTGATCTCTCCTGGAGAATGTTCCATGTGCACTTGAGAAGCAAGTGTAATCTGCTGTTTTTGGATGGAATGTCCTATAAACATCAATTAAATCTATCTGGTCTATTGTGTCATTTAAAGCTTCTGTTTCCTTATTTATTTTCTGTCTGGATGATCTGTCCACTGGAGTATGTGAGGTGTTAGTGTCCCCCACTATTGCTGTGTTACTGTCGATTTCCTCTTTTATAGCTGTTAGCAGTTGCCTTATGTATTGAGGTGCTCCTATGTTGGGTGCATATATATTTATAATTGTTATATCTTCTTCTTGGATTGATCCCTTGATCATTATGTATCTTTCCTTGTCTTGTAACATTCTTTAGTTTAAAATCTATTTTTTCTGATATGAATATTGCTACTCCAGCTTTCTTTTGCATTCCATTTGCGTGGAATATCTTTTTCCATCCCTTCACTTTCAGTCTGTATGTGTCCCTAGGTCTGAAGTGCGTCTCTTGTAGCCAGCATATATATGGGTCATGTTTTTGTATCCATTCAGCCAGTCTGTGTCTTTTGGTTGGAGCATTTAATCCATTCATTTTACCATTTAATCCATTCATTTAATTACCATTTAAGGTAATTATTGATATGTATGTTCCTGTGACCATTTTCTTAATTGTTATGGGTTTGTTTTTGTAGGTCCTTGTCTTCTCTTGTGTTTCCCACTTAGAGAAGTTCCTTTAGCATTTATTGTAGAACTGGTTTGGTGGTGCTGAATTCTCTTAGCTTTTGCTTGTCTGTAAAGGTTTTGATTTCTCCATCAAATGTGAATGAGATCCTTGCCAAGAGTAATCTTGGTTGTAGGGTCTTCCCTTTCATCACTTTATGTATATCATGCCACTCCTTTCTGGCTTGTAGAGTTTCTGCTGAGAAATCAGCTGTTAACCTTAAGGGAGTTCCCTTGTATATTATTTGTCCTTTTTCCCTTGCTGCTTTCAATAGTTTTTCTTCATCTTTAAATTTTTGCCAATTTTATTACTATGTGTCTTAGCGTGTTTCTACTTGGGTTTATCCTGTATGGGACTCTCTGCGCTTCCTGGACTTGGGTGGCTATTTCCTTTCCCATGTTAGGGAATTTTTCGACTATAATCTCTTCAAATATTTTTTCGGGTCCTTTCTCTCTCTCTTCTCCTTCTGGGACCCCTATAATGCGAATGTTGTTGCATTTAATGTTGTCCCAGAGATGTCTTAGGTTGTCTTCATTTCTTTTCATTCTTTTTTCTTTATTCTGTTCTGCAGCAGTGAATTCCACCCTTCTGTCTTCCAGGTCACTTATCTGTTCTTCTGCCTCAGTTATTCTGCTATTGATTCCTTCTAGTGTAGTTTTCATTTTAGTTATTGTATTGTTCATCTCTGTCTGTTTGTTCTTTAATTGTTTTAGGTCTTTGTTAAACATTTCTTGCATCTTCTCCATCTTTGCCTCCATTCTTTTTCCTAGTTTCTGGATCATCTTCACTATCATTATTCTGAATTCTTTTTCTGGAAGGTTGCCTATCTCCACTTCATTTAGTTGCTTTTCTGGGGTTTTGTCTTGTTCCTTTTTCTGGTACATAGCCCTCTGCCTTTTCATCTTGTCTATCTTTCTGTGAATGTGGTTTTTGTTCCACAGGCTGCTGGATTGTAGTTCTTCTTGTTTTTGCTAATGTCAAGGTTCTTTAGGTTTTTGTTTTATTATATAATTAGGGCTAATTTTTTAATGTCACAATATGATTCAAAATGTAAACATTCACTCAACAGATTTTAGAATATGTGCCATATTATATGGGAAAGCCTGTGTCCCTATAGCACTTCTATGGCTGGATCATTAAATTTCCCAACTGAAAGCTTAGCCTAGCTTCAGGTTCTATAGGTAATCCTGTTTCTCTTCTGGAAAAATGAAGAAACTTCAGGCAGATAGCTTGGGAGGACCTATATTAATGTCTTTGGGGAGATCTTACTCTGATCTGATTTCCTTCATTTATTAATTAGAATCCCAAGACTAAGCCTTACCATGTATCCCAATTTCAGTAACGTGTTTTAATCCCTGTCCTTTGTCTTACCCCCTGCTTTGATAATTCATTTAGTATTCCTATTTCTTGAGATTTTGACTCTGACCTTATGGCTGCCTAGAACTCAAGTCCTCTGTCTGGCCATGCTATCTGCTATGGGGCCTCTTGGACAATCCAGCTATCTCTGTAACAGCTGCCTCCAGATATGACCATATTCTGTTCTCTGCTTCACTCCCATTTCATACAGATAGCTGGACCTTATGCCTGGTTCTCAGCCTCTTTTGACTTGTTCTGTCCATTTGCAGACTGTTCTCTGGTTCCAAAAATAAGCAGACAACAATATTTTCTGAGTACTCTAGCATAGTGGTTTTCAAACAGTTTCCCTCAGAATCTGTGGGAGATGTTTTAAGAATTCCATGTTTAAATTTGATACAATTTTATTTTAAAATGTTTGATTATTAAATAAGCCCACCCCAAGTTTTAGCCCTATGGTTCCTCAAAATTAAGTTGAAAACCATGGATATAGCAAAATTTTTAATTGGCTATTTAGCTTAGAAATGAGGCCCTCATTCTTAAGATATTTAGTTACTACTGAAGCTTTTTCACCCATCTTAAATCGATTAAAGTGCTTTACAGATTACAGGAAAGGGTGTCTATCATTCTGGTTATTTGTCTTTGTAATACCAAAAGGTATTTGTAACACGAGAGTGAAGAGTGGTTAACTTATCCCTGCCACTAGTTAGCCAAGTTTTCTTGGTCAAGTCCCCAAACGTCTCCAAGCCTTGGTTTCCTCTGGCAATACCTTAGGAGGT
Source organism: Orcinus orca (assembly GCF_937001465.1). NCBI lineage: Eukaryota > Metazoa > Chordata > Mammalia > Artiodactyla > Delphinidae > Orcinus > Orcinus orca. Next base: position 48,470,892 of record NC_064564.1, on the reverse strand, counting down.
AGAGCAAGGATCAGAAAATATTGATATCCTAGTAAATACTTATTATCTCATTTCATAGTAGGGTTGACACTACATTATGATGTGTAACACATGTAGAGATTCTGATGATGATGATTATTAGAATAAAGATAGTGGAGTCAAATTGTCCTTGTTGGTATTAGTTTTCAATAACAAACTAAATAAACAAATAAAGCCTAAACTATTGAGTCCATCATGGAAAGAGAACATCATAAAATGATTGGTCAAAAATAGTGTACAGCTCTGTCCTAGGAATTCTACAGGACTCTTGATTGCATGTGACGAAAAACAAAAACAAAAAATACCTAAATTTGCTTTAGGGGAGACAAAAGGAAAGGTCAAAGTATGCATCTATGGCTCTCTGGCACGGCTAGATGGGGGCGTCAAATTATGCTTCTGTACTCACTCTCTCTTTCTCTCTTCCAGTCCCTCTCTGGACCATCTCTTTCCATTTTTTGCTTTGCTTTTCTCTCTGGTAGCTTCATTCCTAGCCAGGTTTTCTTCCTATGATGACATGTGGTAGGTCTAGTGTAATGTCTTATCTGTTTAGTAATTCCTGCAGGAGTCCCAGATGTCATCCTCGTTCCTTATTGCTATGGATACATGGACCTAGGTTACATTTCCATTTCGCAGAACCACTTGTTAGGTCTGCCCCAACTAAATCTCAAAGGCTGAGGATAGGGTAAGGGCTGACCTTCAGAAAGGAGGAGATAGGTTCTTTCACCAGAAATTGGCATGTTGTGAAGGTGTCATTACTGTCACTTCTAAGTGCCTGATCTTGAATTTTCTGAACCTTAGATTCATCACCCCTTATTGATAGAAATAGTCACTCCAGAGGTTTAGGTTGAAAATTAAATGACTTAAAGTATTAACAAGCTTACCAGAGTAGCTGGCATTAGGTACCCTTAGTAAATCTAATTGTTTCCCTGTTTTCAGTAGCATGGAAATAAGATTTGTGAGGAAGCCAAGTGTAAAATAGGAGTCACTCTGAAATTTCTACCACAATTTGACTTTCCTTTTGATCTCATACATTTAGAAATGGAAATCATGAACATCTGTGTAACATTTTCTATAGATCTGTACTACTTTAGGCAGCAAGCAGACATGTCCTGTGCCCAAGAGGGTAACTTCAGGTCTTATGTTCTTTTAGGGCCTTGTGACACTCAGGTAGCTCCAGTTACCTACCCAGTGGAAGCTGTCAGAGGCTAACTGCCCATGTCAAAAAGATCATCAGAGGCAGAAATGCCTGAAAAGCTCAGCATCCATCACCTCCTAGGGAATATTAGCCACCCTGGGCATAGGAGTGGAGAACTGTGGGACTGTCAATCAATGTGATGACCGGTAATTTGCTACTCTCATGTTTTGTCCTATTATTGTGAGGACAAAAGCTGTGGTAATATTGACACAACCTGAGGAACATGCAGCAATTTGAATGTGTTGTTTGTTGGAATAAAGCTGTGGTTATGTAGCTTTAGAAGTGCTAAAAGTAATTAGTTTTAACTCATCTTGACTATCAAAGAGATGCATGGGAGGGAGGTTGTGGGGTATCCTTTTAGTTCCCGATTGATTTTTGCTGTAGGTTGTTTTTGTAATTTTTCTAATAACAAACACCGTGTGACAAAGGCCTTCCTTCTAGCATGTTTTGTGATCTTCAGTCTCTTGGTCCTGACATAATCCATTAGTGGCTGCATTACAAGCTTGGTTAAAAACACAGAGCTGGGGCTTCCCTGGTGGCACCGTGGTTGAGAGTCCACCTGCCGATGCAGGGGACATGGGTTCATGCCCCGGTCCAGGAAGAACCCACATGCCGCGGAGCGGCTGGGCCTGTGAGGCACGGCCACTGGGCCTGTGCGTCCGGAGCCTGTGCTCCGCGGCCGGAGAGGCCACAGCGGCCACAGCGGTGAGAGGCCCGCGTACCACAAAAAAACCAAAAAAACCCCCACAGAGCTGGTCAGATCCCATTACAATGAAAACCTTTGTTTAAACAAAATGGTTCCCAAGTCTCATTCTGTGGCATAATTAATTCAGGTAGCATAGAATAAAACATTTTGATATCACAGAGTATTTGGAGATTCTCTTCAAATTCCTCTTAAGGAATTGTGAAATCATTCATTGCTTATTCAACAATTTAAAAATATCTACTGTGTTGATTGCTTGGCATTGAGCCTTTTAGCAGTGGACAAAACAAAATCTCTTCTCTCGGAGACATCACATTCTAGTGGATGGCAAAGATAATTGTATTAGTTTGCTAGGGCTGTCATAGCAAAATACCACAGACTGGAGGCTTAAACAATGGAAATTTATTTTCTCACAGTTCTGGAGGCTTGAAATCCAAGATCAAGCTGTTAGCAAGTTTGGTTTCTCCTGAAGACCCTCTTCTTGACTTGCAGGTGACCACCCTTTTGCTGTGTCCTCACATGATGTTTTCTCTGTGTGTGCATGCCCCTGGTGTCTCTGTGTCTAAAGTTCCTCCTTTTACAAGGACATTAGTCAGATATGATTAGGGCCCACCCCAATGGCCTCCTTTAAACTCAGTTACCTCTTTAAAGTTCTTATTTCTCAATACAGTCACATTCTGAGGTACTGGGGGTTAAGGCTTCAACATATAGTTTTGTGGGGACACAATTTAGCCCAGAACAACAATGAAAATTAAACAAGTGACTGTGTATTATTTAAGATGGTATTGCAGTGCTATAAATGCAAGTTAAGCAGGGTAAATGATGGGGTAGAAAGCTGGGGCACTGTAAACAGAAATGGATGGTCAGAGAAGTTCTCTCTGTGGAAATAGCATTTGAACAGAGAAATGAAAGAAGGAGTGATGCCCAGGAATATCTGAGGGAGAAGTCTTTTAGGCAGAGGAGATGGTGCTTCATGTAGTAGGAAAAGTGCCAAGAGGCAATGTGGCTGGAATGGAGAATGCGAAGGGCCCAGATGAGATCAGAGGTAACTGGGGCCTGTCATGGAAGGTCCCAGAGACCTACTCAGAAGGGGTGGCCATCTGATGGCAACAATACATTACTAAACCCACAATCAAGACTCAGTGTGATCTATGCTAGTTGGTTTGTACTGCATGCTGTGGACAGCCCTGGCTACATAATTTGTGGGGCCCAGTGCAAAGTGAAAATGTGGGGCACCTTTTTCAGATGTCAAGATGGTAACAACAGGGTATTAAACTAAGGGCAGGGCCCTTCTAGTTGCAGAACCTTGAGCAACTGTACAGGTCACATGCCCTGGCTGTGGAAATACATGAGAGAAGTAGCTGACTCAACACATTTTTTTTCAAAAGTAAAATGCTCAGTTGGATGTTGTATAGTCTTATGGAAAGTGTGTTTCTGGAGTTTGGATTTGAAGTCCCTAGTAAAGTCCTGGATTCTTTGTTTTCTGTTAGCCAGGGTTCTCCAGAGAAACAGAACCAGGAGAATATATATATTAGGAATTGGCTCATGCAATTATAGAGGCTGAGAAGCCCCACAATCTGCCATCTGCAAACTGGAGACCCAGGAAAGCCCATGCTGTAATTTCCTCAAGTCAGAAGGCCTGAGAACCAGCGGAGCTGATGGTGTAAATCCCAGTCTGAGGGCAAAGGAAGGTGAGATGAGATGTCCCAGTTCAAACAGTGAGGCAGAAAAAATAAAGGGGTGAATTTCTCCTTCCTCTGCCTTTTGTTCTGTCCTTGTCCTCATTAGATTGGATGATTCTCACCACATTGGGTTTACAGTCTGCATTACTGATCCACCCATTCAAATGATAATCTCATCTGGAAATACCATCACAGACATGCCCAGAAATAATGTTTAATCTGGGTACTCTGTGGTCACTCCAATTAACACATGAAATTAACCATTACAACCAGTGATACCTTGGGCTAGTTATGTAACCCAATTAGTCTCAGATTTCTCACCTGTAAAAGAAGGATTATAGACCCTGTCTTATAAGGTTTGGTTTTGGTCCAGTTTAGCCAAATAATGGTGACAGTGTTTGGTAAACTATAGGATTCCATAAAAAGATTATGATTGATTTAGTAATATATTTAAATTGCTTCTCCTTTATGTTCTGTTTTGACATCTCCTTCCTGTAATTCCTGAACAAGGAAAGCATTTTGTGAACTAATGGTGATAATTTACACTGGAAATAAATATTATTCACCTCTTTTTTTATGCAGGAAATCAGTCTTATTATGCAATAACGTTTTATTATGGGCAAGAAGCCCAGGCATGAGACTGAATGTTATACTTTGTCCCATGACATAACTGAGACTATATATCAATGGTCTTTATTCCTCTGCAACAATTATTTGGTAAAATGAACAAATTCTAAGTGAGCCTGTTGTTCTGGCCTCTTCTCTCCTGCTTCAGTTTTTCTCCTCTAGACAGTCATTTTTCTGCCTCTCTTGTCCAGTTCTCTCCCCACAGAGCAGCTGTATTTGTATGTCTCATCCTGAGAGGGCAGGCAACTGGCTGCCCTCAAGGCCACTCTGTGGCCTGGCCAGTGGGGAGCCATGAAGAGCCATCTGCTTGCCTCCGCTGCAGAAATTGAGTGTCACCTTTGTAGTAGTCCTGTTTACAGAACGATAATAGAGTTATTCTTAACTAAGTGTATTGTTTGCCGAAGAAAGGGGCATACTTTCAAACAGTAAATAAGGAGGAAGTGTAACCAATGCTGGTAAGATTACACACTTTGCTGCATGTTTTAGTTGTTCTATAATCAAGTAAGAGATGACAGTAGGCACATGGGAAACATACTTCTGATTGAATACAACTTCAAACAATGTGGCCCTCTACATGCAGAAATAAATGACAAGAATGCCTGACTTGTTGGAAGGGCAATTTGAAAAAAAAATTGTTTATTTTTACAGGTTGTATCAATTGTTTTAAGGCTCAGAATCTCTCTTCATAGCGTCACCTCAAGACTGTCTATTGTTCCTAAGGCTACAATTGTAGTGTGGGGTAATGAAAAAACATGAGTTTAGCACCAGAGAGGCTATGTTCAGATCCCCTCACTCATTTACTTACTGGATGAATTATATGGTCTAGTCAAAACCTTCAGATTGTTTCCTCATTTATAAAGTGGGCATCAAAATATTGTTGGAAAATTTTGGGAGTATCCTAATGATCTTCATAGGAGAAACTTGAATATAGTAGATGATCAGTAATCTAGGTATTACAATTAGACAGTGTTAAGATGATTGTTTTTCATTATTCTTACCTGTACATGAATACAAGAAACACAGAATACAAGAAATACAGACATCTAATTAACCAGACAGTTTTGATGGTGGTTGAAAACTTGAATCAACTTAGATATTACATTAATATAATTCAATACACATTTATTAAGTGCTAATTATGGAAAAGTCACTAGCTCAGAGATAGAGGTCCAAAGACAAACCCTGAATTCAAAGTTGGTAGAATGGTCAAGACATGTAACTTCTAATTCCTTTTCAATTGGGCAATACCCCATTTCTCTATAAATTTTTTTTTGTTGTTATGATTTTCTTTTTGGATGTTAGGTCTCTCTAGTTGAGCACTTATTTTTAAAAATATATCACATATTCTTACCTAAATTTGAGATATATCTTTCTTGGTGCTTTATACTGTTTCTAAATGAAAGCACAAGAGTATTGAACCTTGTCTGGTGCTATATGAAAAGAAGACTCACAGCAGGTATGAGTAAAAATGAGGAAAAGGCAGGAGATCAGCCAAGATGGTGGAGTAGAAAAGCCTTGAGCTCATCTCATCTCACAAGCACACCACAATCACAACTATCTGCAGGACAACCATTGATGGAAAAGACTGGAACCTACCAGAAAAGATCTTCTGCAACTAAAGACATAAAGAAGGAACCACAGTGAGATGGGTAGGAGGGGCGGACTCACAATATAATCAAGTACCATACCCCCGGGTGTGCAACTCACAAACTGGAGAATAATTACATTGCAGAAGTTCTCCCACAGGAGTGACAGTTCTGAGCACCCCGTTGGGCTTCACAACTTAGGGGTCCTGCACTGGGAAGATGAGCCGCCAGAGCATTTGGCCTTGAAGGCCAGAGGGGCTTAATTTCAGGAGACCCACAGGACTGGGGGAAATAGAGACATCACTCTTAAAGGACACACACCAAATTCATGTGCACCGGGTCACAGGGTGAAAGAGTAATTTGATAGGAGCCTGGGCCAGACCTGCCCGCTAGTCTTAGAGAGTCTCCCAGAGAAGCGGGGCTGGGGGATGGCTGTGGCTCACTCTGGGGACATGGAGACTGGTAGCAGTCATATTTGGGAACATTCTACAGCATGAACACTCCTGCTGGTGGCTGCCATCTTGGGACCCTCCTTCTACTCATTAGTGCCAAAACCTGGCCCTATGCAACTGCCCGTAGGCATCAATGCTGGGTAGCCTCAAGCCAAACAGCTAACTGGGTGGGGACACAGCCCTAGCCATTAGCAGACAGGCTGCCTAAAGGCTTCCTGAGCCCACAGCCACCTCTAGACACGCCCCAGGCATGGAGCTGCCCACCAGAGGACCAAGACCCAGCTCCATCCACCAGTGGGCAGGCACCAGCCCTGCCCTTCAGGAAGCTTGCACTAGCCTCTAGACCAGTCTCACCTCCCAGGGGGCAGACACCAGACTCAAGAGAACCATGATCCCGCAGCCTGCATACCCAGCCCACCACAGCAGGCCAGACCCTACTCTGGGACCAGCTGGGCCCTGTCCCTGTCCACTGGCAGGCTGACACAAGCTTCGGGACACCCCAGAGCCCATACCCAACTGTGTCAGGAGCCAATCCCCCATCCCCCACCACCCAACAATCTGAAATGAGCTCTGAGATCCCTGGGCTCTGCAGCCAGACTCCAGGAACTGGCTCTGCCTGCCAGTAGTCTGGCATTAACCCCAGGACCTGGCTTCACCCATCAGTGGACGGGCAACAGCTCTGGAGTCTTCAGGACCCTGGCTCCGCCCACCAGTGAGCCAGCACTACCCTGGGGACCCCTAGGGTTCTGCAGCCAGCTGCCTCATTTCCAGGCCCCACTAAAGAGCATCCAGCAGAATATTCACAAAGTAGGGCCTGGCAACCAACTGGGCTAGGGGCCAACCAAGCCTACCAGACCACTCACATAGCCCACCACAACAGAAGGACCCATGAAACCCTCTTAGGGAGAATCCCTAGAGCATATAGCTTGAGTGATGAGAGGGGATGCATGCTGGAATGCATAGGATGTCTTCTACAGAAGGCCACTTCTCCAAGGTCAAGAAATGTAACTAACCTACCACACACATGAAACTACAAATAGCAACTTAGACAAAATGAGGTGACAGAGGAACATGTTCTAAACAAAGGAACAATATAAAACCCCAGAAGAAGAACTAAGTGAAGTGGACATAGGCAACCTACCCAAGGAAGAGTTCAGAGTAATGAATGTAAAGATGATCAAAGAACTTGGGAGAAGAGTGCGCGAACAAAGCGAGAAGTTGGAAATTTTTAACAGTTAAAAAGAGTTAGAAAATATAAAGAACAACCAAACAGAGATGAAGAATACAATAACTGAAATGAAAAGTACACTAGAAGGAATCAGTGGTAGACTAAATGATATAGAGGAATGGATCAGCAAGCTGGAAGACAGAGTAGTGGAAATCATTGCTGCTGAACAGAAAAAGAATGAAAAGAAATGAGAACAGTTTAAGAAACCTCTGGGACAATATCAAGCACATTAATATTTGTATTATAGGGGTCCCAGAAGGAGAAGAGTGAGAGAAAGGGCCTGAGAAAATGTTTGAAGATGTAATAGCTGAAAACTTCCCTAACCTGGGAAAGGAAACAGTTGCCCAAGTCCAGGAAGTGGAGGGAATCCCATACAGGGTTAACCCAAGGAGGAACACGCCAAGACACATAGTAATTAAAATGACAAAAATTAAAGAAAAAGAATATTAAAGCAGTAAGGGAAAAGCAACAAATAACATACAAGGGAGCTCACATAAGGCTATCAGCTGATTTTTCAGCAGAAACTGCAGGCCAGAAGGGAGTGGCCCGATATATTAAAAGTGATAAAAGAGAAAAACCTACAACCAAGAATACTCTACCTAACAAGGCTCCCATTCAGATTTGATGGAGAAATCAAAAGCTTTACAGACAAGCAAAAGCTAAAGGAGTTCAGCACCATGAAACCAGCTTTATAACAAATGTTAAAGGAACTTCTCTAGGTGAAAAAGAAAAGGCCACAACTAGAAACAAGAAAATTACAAAATGAAAAAGCTCACTGGTAAAGGCAAACATACAGTAAAGTAGGAAATCATCCACACGTAAAGCTAGTAGGGAGGTTAAAAGGCAAAAGTAGTAAAATCATCTGTATCCACAATAAGCAGTTAAAGGATACACAAAACAATTAGATATAAAATATAATATCAGAAACAGTAATCATGAGAGGAGGGGAGCACAAATGCAGGGTTTTAAAAAATGCATTTGAAATTAAGAGATCAGCAACTAAAAATAATCACGCATATATAGACTGCTATACAAAAGCCTCATGGAAACTGCAAACCAAAAATCTATAATAAAATGAGGAAAAGACAAAGAGGTGAGACTTTAACATGTGAAGATATGAGGAGGGAGTAAAAGAAGCAGTTTGGTAAAGATAAAATGGTGCAAAAACTGGAAAAATATAGAAGAGGAAATGGAAACAGAAAGGAATTTAAGTAAAGAGAAACACAAGAGGAAAAGGGAATTTATGTCTGAATATGTGGTCACATCCTAAGACCTTTCGTCTTCTGCCTTGAAAGGGGTTTTTCTTTCTTGGAAAGACATTTTTAACTGGTGACATTTGTCTCTATATTTTATAGAACATTTGAGAATCCTGGTCACTGATTTATACATTTATAGAATCAAATGGAAATTTTACAAAATTCTTACTACTTTTATACACCTATTGCATGTTCTCAATTGAATGTAACATCAGCAGTAGATGCCACTGACTGAACACTGCCATTCACGGACTAGTTTTTTCTCCCGTGGGAGCAGGATTAAAATTTTCATTTCTTTAAATGAGAACACCAGGGATCACTGCCACAACAGTCAACAGATTGTGAGATTGTTCTGTTGATAAAATAGTTTCTAGTTCTCTCTAGAAACAATGGGCTCTCATTCTTGCTACTTCAAGTGCTTAGTAATATCTGAATAATAAACACAGCAGTAGTACCGGAGACAATTTTTCTCAGCATAGAAGTGTGCTCCATGTCTCGCCTCAGTTCCTAAGGTGATACTTGAAGTTTTCTCCTTTGAGGCATACATTCCACCATGCAATGCAACATGTAGTAGTTTTGACCACAGTAGCGTTGCACTTTGGATCTAGTTTCTTCCTCTTCTTTAATTTTCTAAAGAACAAGATATTAGAACATTTTCTGGGAAGTATTCAAGGGAATTATCTTTCTGTCATTGGGTGGTACTTATATTTTTATAAGCCTACTATGGCTCTAGAGAGAAATCTGTAGTGAGTCAAAGCGAGGGGCTTCTCTTGGCATGAGTTTATCAATAACATGACTGCAAAATAAGTTTCCTTTCAGAGTTTTGGAACGACAGCAACATCCCATTTTTCACGAATATATCTGACTGGTTAAAAACAAAATTAAAAAATGATTTTCATGTGCCTTCAAGATATTTTTGTAGAAATCATTTTTTGCTTTCATTTATTAATAAAAAAGTTAGAACACCAATAATTTTGATCTTCCATCATTATTTATGACTATTTTCCTCTGAAAAATTCACGATAAAGAGAAAATTTCCCTTTCTTTCCCCCAGAATATCTATTTTTCTTGATATTAATCTGACTATAAACATAGCTCTGAAACATACTAAATCTTATTTCTCAGCACCAAAGACTCAAAGAAAATAGATCCTCAAATGAAGTTTTGCTTTGCAGTACTAGGAGGAATACTAAAGTCAATCTTCAAGTCTCTAATAGTTCTTTCAAATGTCCTAAATAATCGTTTGATACTTGTTTGTTCATCACAATTAAAAGAAATGATAGGGAAAAAAACTCTTAAGCCAACAGGAAGCTTTTAGAAGTGAGGTACCATTGTAGCACTGTTACCAATTTGAGTCATTGTAGTAGTGATAATTGAAGCTGTTCATAATCAGAGAGAGGCATTTAAGGCCAAAATTAGTAAAAAGTATTTTGTTAGGGCTGTTAGTCAAGGCTTTTCACCTGGACAATGTCTATTGTATAAAATATATTATTAAAAATTGGTTTCTCATCCTTGGTAGAATATTTTTAAAAGATCTGTTGCCATATATATTATTAAAGCAATTGGCTCCTAAGAAAAGAATAGCTTCTGTTCTACTCAGTGTTTTCTTGAGTATTAATATCCTGATTAAACCCCAAATTTCCATGAATGATTCCCATGAATACTGACGTCACTGGTCTCTTTAAAATGAGGATTCTAAAGCAATTCTCCAAGTTTAAAGACCTCTCCAGATTCAAAGTCTGAATGGATTGTGCAGCAGAGGTTAAAACTTGGACTCCTTGACCTCCAGTCTTTCCCTTGTCTGTTCTTCGTTGTTGTATCCTACCCCTAATTCCCCCCAGAACTTAGAGAAGTTGGGGGAAATGGTATGAGCTAAAGGAACATGTGCAAGTATCTCATATGGAGTCCATAGAATGGACCCACAAATCAGTGGACACTTTCCATTTAAAATCTGTTTAGCTCCAAAAAGGAAAAGCCTAAGCTGCGAGGGGAAGGAGCATCTCATGTGAAACTCATTTGTTTGGATTTGCTGAGCCTGTTCCTTCATTTGTCCAGGTGCAGTCATTTACTTCTCACAGGCTGTTCTGCTATGGAATTGTTTCAGCCTTCATAGAAATGCTAAGGCTCCTGGCTGGGGCAGACGATTGCCTCGCTAGAAGGTCTCTTTACTGGTAGCAGCCTGTGGCTACCACAGTGATTAAAAAAAAAAAATCTTACCATCCTTATCCTTTGATTTTGGAATACTGCTCTGGGTAGTCGATCCCCAGGTACTTCTCTCCTTGCCTGGGTGCGTGCTTCTTTATTATTATTGCTTATCTGTTTCAGTCCATAACCTTACCTTAAACTCTGATTTAGATGTGTCCTGATTTCTGGTGTGGATATTTCATACTTTGTTTTTCTCCCTGCGTATAATTTATCTAGCTCCTGAGTAGTACCTGGATCCTACCTTAACTAATAATTTCCAGGAATTATTCCACTCTGGAATCTGTCCCAAGCTCTAGCCTTCACTTTAGATTACCTGTTCTTTGTTTCTTATCTTGTCTCTCAGATCTACTTGCCTCCCACAATTTCAGAACAAATATTTACCAAAACCTATGGAAAGGGCTTCTGGATTCCATAACAACACTGCTTCCCTCCTTATCGAGAAACCCTGAGCAAATATTTCTTTACCTTGTAGTTGGTCTAAATCTGACTGTCAATACAATGATATTTAAAATTAAAAAACAGGAGTACAGAACGGTAAACGTTTGGGTTTGATGCCAGAGTCTTCTATTCTCTCTCAGCTGATTAATACAATTTTGGTTTAGATGTGGTAGGTGTGAATTGCTCTGAATCTGAAGAAAAGTTTATAAATCTCTGAAAAAATTGTTTTGTAATTGTGTATAGTAGTAATATTGCTGTGTGAAAACAGGTGCCAACCAAAAAGCCTAGCTTTGAAGGAAAGCTTCATAGTTGAGTTATGAGACAGCTGGAGAGCAGCAAAATAGATATGGATCCATAAGCCCTGCAGGAAAAACAACTTTAATCAGGGCCTGACATGTTGGGTGATTGTAACGAAGTCCCTTGGTATGTGTAAGCCCTGGATCAAATGGGACCAATTGACTATTGACAGGCGTTACATTAGTGCAAAACTGGATGAAAAACTGGCTATTGCCCTGCACAGACTCCAATAATGAGAAATGAGGTTCTTGTGAAAGAAAGGGACTTGGTTTGTTTTCAAAAAACATATGTGCACTGGCCCAGGTGATACCTCTGGTGGACTGAAATTCCTCAAGGCGCAGCTTTTAGATACTGCAGTGGCATTTAGTGCTGTCTTTCCAAGCCTCTCCCTGTGACAGCCCTCTTTGACTCCTTATATTGATTCCATGGTTCTGAATACCAGTAGCTAATGCTGGCAGCCTGACCCGGGAGTAGGGAGCATCATCCTGCCTTGAGAGCCCCTCAAATGGATTTTACAAGGGAATGGTGCATACTATGCTGCTAGGTGCAGTGAAGCATGTTTCTAGCACTTTTCACAGATCATAAATTAATTTGAAATGAGCCTCTCTCCTCCCACAAAATATAATACCAGAGAAGAACTGTCATCATGTTTTTTCTGAAGCATAGCGCTTGAGGGGGGAAAAGTCATTTTCTCCTGCATTTGTTGACGGGACACATGACAGGTACCAAATGCTAGACTGTCCACAAATGCGTGGCATGTGTGTCCAATTCAAAATAATTTGTAGTTTGAGGTAGATTCTCCACACCTTCAGCTCTGAACCTGAAACAGTGGAAAGAGCTGTGCATATTCCCATCCAAAGATGGGTATTACGCAAAATCACAACCAATGTCTCAGGAACCCCAAATGTCCTGCTGTTTCTGTATTGCAAATATAAGTGATTATCCTTGATAGTTATTCTGGAAAAGGTAAGAAGGAACAAGTAGGACATGCAGCCTATTTTACTATTATGTGTGGGCATTTGGTAAACAATAAAATAATGCAATATCCTTTTTAGTAATACTGCAAGGTGGAAAGCATGAAACTAATTTTTTAGAACTCAATATTCAGAGTGTTTTGTTAACTTGTGTGGAGCACCTGCTCTCTTACATACAAACAATTTACTAAATTGATTATATTAAAATTGGTTCATCTCATTAGTTTAGTTTTCTTATTTTCCTTTGCCTTAATATATAGCAGGGACCAAAGAAAGCCATATTTGATTAATTGTACTATGATTGAAAGTGATCGTATGTCAAAGAGAGTAAGAAAACATTGAAGTGAAAAAGAAGGGAGGAAGAAAAGCACAAAGGAGATGTTCTGTTAGTAGTGAGTATCCAGGAAACTCAATATAAACTGTCTTGTCACTGGTCTTTTTTCCTGCCTAGATCCTCTCCTGATTTCCAGAACTATACATCTAACTGTCCAAAGACTACTGTTCTCCTGTGTTTCATGGGTACCTCAATTCAATGTCCAAACTGAATTGCTCATTTTTCCTCCAAATATGTTCCTCCTTCCATGGTCCCTGTCTTAGGGAATGGCACCATCATTCTACCAAAGATAGAGACTCAGGAGTCATCTGAGATTATTTTGTCCATTTTCATTCTCACTTAATAGATATAAATGGCTTGTCCAGTCTTAGCTCCCAAATTCCCTACCTTTTTATAGCCAAGTCTACTGCTTTAGCAGTTCTTGCTTGGATTACTAGTTGCATGGGCTCCATGGCTTTACCCTCCATCCCACTTAAATTTAGCCTTTAGCCCGTGGCAATAGCTTTTTAAATGCAAATGTGATTACATCACTTCCTTGATTAAAATTCTTTGACAATCCTTATTGCCCACAGGATAAATTTAGCACCCCAAATTCTTCATGATCTAGTTGTGCTTGCTTCTCTAATCCTATTTCCTACCACTCTACTCTGAGGCCCTTTTACTAGATGAAGAGCAGTTTTCCATAAGTATAGTGCTGTTTCATACTCCCATGTCATTGCATGTGCTATTTTCATTGCTAGGAACACCTTTTTTTTTTTTTTTTTTTTTTTTTGCGGTACGCGGGCCTCTCACTGTTGTGGCCTCCCCCTTTGTGGAGCACAGGCTCCGGACGCACAGGCTCAGTGGCCATGGCTCACGGGCCCAGCTGCTCCGTGGCATGTGGGATCTTCCCGGCCCGGGGCATGAACCCGTATCCCCTGCATCAGCAGGCGGACTCTCAACCACTGCACCACCAGGGAAGCCCTAGGAACACCTTTTTACCTTTGAAACCCAGTTTGGAATCTGGGAAGCCCTCCATGACTTCTTAGTTTGAATTATTTTCTTTCTCTAGCCCTCCTAGTGTCATGTGCATAATCCTAATATTGTATCCGTTATGTTAGTTTAATTGCTGGTTTCTCTGTCTCCCTTATTTATTCTGAGCTCTTTAGGGTCAGGAACAGTGCTTTATATATTTTTGTACACCCAGTGCAGTACAGTCCCTGGTGTACGTGTTGACTCAATGTATACGTGTTGACTCAACATATGGATCCAACGATAAAAAGCAGAACTTGGCAGGATGGTGGATGAGGAGGTACCACTTTGGAGAGACGATCTCTATTGTTTTGGGGGATTTGGCAATATGTAGACATAATAGCTGAAAGAGGATTTGATCTTAAGTCAGATTTGATTTAGACTTCTGGGCATATTGATCCTAAGAAAGCCAACAGCAATTTATAATTGGAGACTACTATAACGGTGTAGAAGTAGTAACACTCATATGAAAAACTGAAGAAAGACAAATTCTCTCTCTTTCTCTCTTTCTACCTTCCTCCCTTTCTTTCTAGCTTCTTCCAAAAGAGATGTAAAATAAATATATTAGAATATATATTTTTATTTTTAAGGTGGCTATCTTAATATATATGTATATACATGTATAGATACATAATTTAAAAAACTTTTAAATGCAGTGTAATCCTTTTTGCTGAATAGTTCTGTGTTGATGTGGATAATGATCAGAAAAAGTGAGTTTGGGGCAGGGGAGGGAGAAGGGAAGTCAAGTAATGGTAAAACCACAATATATATTTTGAGAGCTGGCCATGGGGGAGAGGAAAAAGCAGAAACAGAGCACATGGTGCTTCAGAACTTCATTCCTCTGCCTGTCAATGGGGAGAGCGGTGGATGCAAGAGTTGAAAGTGTCAGGGCTGAGTGGTGCACCGGGTTCCCACAGGCTCAGTGTGGAGATACCATGGACAGAGCTAAGGCAGCATTCCTCTGAATTAGAGAGGATACTAAGAAACTACCCTGGAGCTTCCCTGGTGGTGCAGTGGTTGAGAGTCTGCCTACCAATGCTGGGGACATGGGTTCGTGCCCTGGTCTGGGAGGATCCCACATGCTATGGAGTAGCTAAGCCTGTGAGCCGTGGCTCCTGAGCCTGCGTGTCTGGAGCCAAGAAACTACCCTGGGTACAGTGGGAACATCTCTTTTTGATCATACCGAACTAATTATGAATGTGAGAATTAACAAAAGCTTTTTTTCTAGTTCAGTTATCCTCTGCTCTTACTCTGGAGCTTTAGCAGTGGTGAAAATCTGCAGTCAACATGTTAGATATCCATTCCACTCTGAGCCCAACCTCCTGGGCTCTCTCTTAAATTGGAGAGAATGCATTTAGGGAAGAAAATGTAGCCAATGACTTCTGCAATGGGGAGTTCATAAAAAGCTGGCTAATACTGCTGGGAATTTGAAGGCATATATGGACTAAGTAAAGTGATGAGTAGGTTATTCCTTGTGGGGTACTTCTCACTTTGGTGTGTAAACATAAGTTGTTATATTTATTGTTTTCACAATGTGACAAAAAGCATTGCATGTGCTCCAAGAAGGAAAAATAACTAGTTCCTGTATTCTAAGCACTAGTCCAGACACTTTAATTTACTTCTCCTAACCACAGTCTAGTACAGGTTTATCATCCTAATTTGACCATAGAAGAAGCTGGACTTCCCAGCTAGTAAGTGGCAGAGCTGTGTTCAACCCTGGGTCTGGCTGACTCAGATCCTGTTCACATTCTTTTCTCCCCACTGCCTTCCTTGCCAGCACATCTTGGCTGGCAGCAGGAGAGTCAAACCTGACAGGAACCATGAAAAGCTTGGAGTTCTCAGCCTGCTAGGCAAGCAGCAGTGCCATAGAGGTAAGTCACTGTGAGCCCTGTCATTTATTTCTGTCTACTTTAAGTCTCTTATCTGTAGGGCAAAAAGCATTTACAAAGCTTTCAGAAAAATGCTTTGTGATTACCAGTACTAGGCGAGCAATGGCTTGCCTGTTTTCCACAGATAGCTGCAAAATATGTCTTTTAGGGAGAATTATCTGCTTTCTTCCACTTAGATTCATATATAAACACACTGACGAAAAAAATGTTTTGGAAATCCCATAGTCCTAGGTGTGAACAGATACTTTCTATTCCAGGTTGCGTTGAATCAGATGGAAAAAAAAAAAAACCTTGAAAAGCAAAAAGGTAAAGTAACTATTCAGTTGTAAATAGACAAACAAGAATTGTTACCTCTTGGTAACAAATGCCCGTTCTATGGTAATTCCTGTTAAATCTAGAAATTCCAAGATGTAATTCTACTGGAATGAAATATCAGGTGTTCCCTACCAAAGTGCCAGATTTTTTTGAGGGGGAGTTTGAGAAAATAATTAGGAAAGGGCTATTAGTTCTTTCTCACTTAAAGCATACCCAGCCCTCTGGGTAGGGTCTACTTTGATGATATTTTTGTCTTTGAAGAAAGAAAGAGGATGTTAGAATTGTCATCCCCATTGGCCTGACAGGAGCTTAATCTTCATTGTCCTTTGTACTTTCTCCATGTAGACTTCAGCTATGGGAATAATTCTTAACAAATTGCACAGCTGACCTTTGTAAGCAGGCCCCTTCCGCGTGATTAGAAGATTTAGAATTGCATGAGATTGTGACAATTCATGAAGCCCTGTACACCTTAGACCCCTTGCTCTAACATATCTTGTTGGAAGCACAGACCCAAAGATCCTTGCTGATCCCCAGGTGGACCTTTGGAGCCTTCAGGCCTGGAGCCCAGGTCTTGCTGCAGCTGCTATGCTTATTCTCCTCCTGCTCAAGACAGGGAATTCCCGATGGAGGAAATTCTTAGTGCTCCATAAAGAGCCAGTTTTTGTATAGTCTCACTGAAAAGAATGAACATAACCTTTAAAGGCTTGAGAATGTGTTATTCTGAGTCTTTTTTTTAATATTCAAAGGCTACTGATTCTATTTGAGATGTCTCTTCCTCGCAAGGTACAACATCCTGGCTGGAAAGGGCTTTAATAAGCCAGACATGGTAGGGTGATTGCTTTGCTCCACTTTGCTTTGCTGTTAAAACATTAAGTGTAATCTGATGTGTCAATAGAGCCACCTCAGGTACTCAGAATCATTTTAATTCCTCTTACCGTCAAAACATAGTGTCAATACTGGCATGAATTGGCATTAAAAATATTTGCGAAATCACCTGGAGAACAGCACTTTTTACTGATAGGAGGTCTCTTTAAAAGCAGTCTCTGTCAAAGATTCAATTTGAACTCTTTCTTGGCTTTGAATTTTACAGAGCAGCTTTTTTTTCAACTTGACCTGCTTTGCATCATTCAAACCTATCAGTGGAGGAAAGAAGGTTTTCCTTTTTATCTGACCCTATGGGAGATGTTGTACATTCCCAGTGTGTGCTCTGTAATGGATGTGCAAGATGACACACAAGTGGATGACATCACTCACGGTGGGTGATTAACTACTTCCCTGGGACTCACGAAATGCACTCAAAAGACAATGGGAAGGAGGAGTGATGATTAGAACTTTCTTATATACCTCACCTGGATGCATGTTTTTACCACTCTAGATAGATTTTAATTTTGGGGAAATATGAACGTACAAAATGGAAGAATATAAATATAAAAACCTTAGATTTGTTTTGGAGAAATATAAACTTATAAATATACATATATTTGTAACATATTTCATGTGCTTTATAATTTATAACATGTGATATATAATATATAAATGTATGTATGTGTGACATATAAAACATATGCGTTATGTGAGTATATTCACTTTATATCATTATATATAGTGTTCTAGATCCCCAAGCAAATAAAAAAACCAGGAAAGAAATACTTTATTTTTTTGCTAAGTGTCATATTCTTTGCTAAGTGGCAAATATAGATCATCTATGTGATTTTTATAAGTATATTGTAATATTTGGAGAGTTGAAGTGATCCTCAAGCATTATTTACCCAATAATTCATTTGTTAACACGTATTGACATTTGGCAAACACACATGTTGTTTATTTTCTTGCTTTGCAAAGTCTTTGGGGGATAAATGACCTGTTGAACTGAAAAGTGAACATCCTTGAATTTCAACCTTTGAAAGCAATAGAATCTATTGACAGGAATGACTAGATTTTCTTTGTTGTTTGAAATCTAAAAGCTGGTCATTCCTTTTCTATTTTCCTAATGTTAGCAGGGGTGTGTGTGAGCACGCGTGTGTGTGTGTGTGTGTGTGTGTGTGTGTGTGCTGGCAGCAGATCACTCAGTTGACCTTTTTCATAATCAACTACAATAAGTAAGGTGTGCATGTATGTGTGTGTGCTTGCACTTCTGGTGTGATGGACAGTTTGCTTAAATATATGGGAAAAGTTAATCCCTCTGCCCCTGACCTTTGGCACAGGAACCTTGTGCTTCCAGTAGAAAGTGTAGTAAATGCCAAGTCCTTTGGGCAGAGGATGTTTGCATTAATGTTTTCTACACTGGAGCCTGAGCCATAGATTTTCTGTCAGGCATCCTTTCCACTGCTGATATGGAGTAAGTTGAGCTGTATACAGAATATAGTGCCTGATGCCATCTGTTTGACACCCCAAATATTTTAACCCCAGCCAGTGTATTGAAGGAGAAAGCCTCCCACTCTCTATCGTGCATGTAATTACCATGTAGTATGGGAGGTAGAAAAAGTCATGCAGTTTAATATGATTGTCAAAGGGTCAGTTGTCATGTTAATTATCAGGATCTGAGTGATTATAATATGACACGAAGAGGAAGGAGGATGTGTATAGTACATACTAACCTTGTAAATACAGTTAACTCTTGATCTTCTTGGAAATCTAGGGTTGTGATACTAGCACAACACAGGCATACAACTCTGCATATGCCAGTCTCTCTGTCTGAAATGTTTGGGGAATACAGGTTGCAAACTGAGTGAAGCAGCTTTGGAGGAAAGACCCCGCTTTAGGAGATTAAAAAGTTGTGCAGTGTGGCAACTGGATTTAGCAGTTTAGAAGTAATCCTTGACGCCTCTGTCTCCACATTGCTTCCTCCAAAGAGATGTAAGTCCCGTTGATTCTAACACTTAAATATCATCCAAATCTATCCCTTCCTCTCTATTTGCATTTTCATTGTCTGTCTTAGGTTCCCCTCATTTCTTGCCTAGATTATTTGCCACATTACTAGAAGCTGCCCAGCTTCCAGTTTTAGGTTCTCTAATCCATTCTTCAGTGTGATTTTTTTAAAAAATGCAAATCTACCAAGTCCCTCTGAACTGAGTGTTATTCTCAGATACCCCATGCTCCCCTGTGCCCCTTCTGTCATTCTATATATTGCTCTCTCTACATTTCCTACGTTTGTGCCTGTATGTCATCCTTTAAACCCCAGGATACATACCACCCCCTCACTGTAAGCCTTTACTGGTCTGATTTAAGAGTCCTTCTTTGGGCTCCCTTGGTGTCATGTGCTTGTTTTGGTTATAGTTCTTTTCCTGATTTATTAGAGTTGTCTTTTGGTAGTTGTCTTTACAGCTCCTGCCTTCTAGAACATAAGGACTTGAGGGCAGGGACCATTATATTTTGTTTTGTATCCCAGAGCCTGGCATAGAGTAAGTGCTAAATGAGAGTTTCTTCAATAAGATAATAAAAGGACATGACTTTTAGATAATAGAATAATATATGACAAGTAATAGTCCTGGTAGATGGTCAGTAAAAGAGTGTTTATGTAGGAGGTGGTTGGTGACACACATTTGTTCTAACAGATCTCCTCCCTGAACCTCTCTCACTGCTCACCTATACCAATCTTGACATGATCACTCTCAAATGACTAGGAATAAATAGTCTAAATCCTTGCATGCCACCTCTTGATTTAATTATAATCTTTGGTATTGGGAAGGGAAGGCTCTTCTTCCTTCCTCCTCTGGTTTCTTATACTTCCCCTTGGAGCAAGAAAGAGTTGCTGATTGATGAGTTTGGGAGTGGAATTAAGCATGCATAGTTCATCTCCTTGCCCTCCTTTTTCTTCTGGAGCATAGCTATACCAGGGGCATGCATTCTATTTTGCTACTCTTTGTCCTAAAGCCTGTGGTGGTCTGATGCTGCCTGTGACTGGATGGGCAAAAGTGTCTAAATCTGATGTCCAATAATAGGAATCCCAATTTGTTAAATATATAAACCACATTCTTCAGTAATAGATTTATCAATATAAAAGATATGTTGCTATCCCAACTGTCAGACTCTTTTGTTCTATTTTGTATTTGTTTCACATCTCAGGTGGAGGACTTATTTATTTATTTATTTATTGGCTGAGTTGGGTCTTCGTTGCTGTGTGTGGGCTTTCTCTGGTTGAGGTGCGCGGGCTTCTCACTGCAGTGGCTTCTCTTGTTGCGGAGCTCGGGCTCTAGGCGCACGGGCTTCAATACTTGTGGCTCGCGGGCTCTAGAGCGCAGGCTCAGTGGTTGTGGCGCACGGGCTTTGTTGTTCCGCGGCATGTGGGATCTTCCTGGACCAGGGCTTGAACCCTTGCCCCCTGCACTGGCAGGTGGATTCTTAACCACTGCGCCACCAGGGAAGCCCTGGAGGACTGTTTTTATTGGGTAAACTCATAGCTCAACACATAGAATTTGAGAGCTAGAAAGAATCTTAGCTCTACTCGAAATATATATTAAACTTTGAGAAGTTCATTTCTGCTTACTAAAGAACAGTGATTCACTTAAAGTTATGTAGAGTCAGCCATCATTGTAAAAATTAATTAGACTCATTTCTGAACAGTTATCATTTTGGGATGTCAGCCGTGGTAGCATTTAAGAGCAAGACTGAAACAAGGAAGCCACAGCCAGGTAAGCAGAAAGGTTAGTACTAGCCATGAGTGGTTGAATGCAGAAGTAAAGAATGAGGATGTCTGTGTGTGTGGGAAGGGTAAGGTGAGAACAAACATGGAGATAAAGTAGGTTGTGGAGGTCAATAATCCAACAAAGAAAACTTAGCTGTTCAGAAATCCAGTGGAGGATCTTGGACAAAAGGCTGTACCAGTATCAAGAAGCATAGAACTTTAGGATTGGAAGATAACATATGTCATCGAGTCTATCCACACATTCATTATTTAAGTCATGCCCCCAATATTATCACTCTACAATATCAGTTCCATGTAGTATCTGTCTATTTCCAGAGACAAAACCCTCACTGTATATTAACTTATTGCATCTTCACTATGTCCATTCTGTCTTTGGATCTCTATAACTGTTCTGCTTTGAGTGAAATCTATTTCTCTTAATTCATCTCTTATGAACTTTGTTATAACTAATGTAGGGGATTTTATTGTTGAAAGGGACATGGAATAATCTTTTCTTCTGCCATAGTTCCTAGAAGGAGAAATACTCTCCTAAATATAGATGGCATGGTTTTATTGTCCCATAGTAGGGGTGGCCTTAAAAGGGAATAGGTTCTGGTATCTGCCTCTTGATGGAAAAATATGGCTCCGTATTTACTGGGTTAAGATCATTGTCTTTGGCAGACATTCACCAGTTTGCTTGGTTAATATCAATGAACAGATTAAGTCCTTCAGTCATCTGGGGGTTACTTTTGCAGTTAACTCATCCTGGCAAGTGCCATGGTGTGTATTTTGTTTAGAGCCAGCTGTTCTCTTGGAGCATAATGGAGCCATTCCTGCCACAGTAGGTGACTGATAATACATATGAGAAAGTATTTCAGACCAAAATAAAAATGTCCATCTATCTCATGGTCTTGGTGGATACTCCTGAGACTGTATCAAGCACTTTTTAAATGCTTGGCTCGAACAGCCCAAAGCTGAGAAAAATTCTTGCAAAAACATTTAACAGATATGCTCTTTCTATCTGCTATGATGGAAAACTGGAATGGCCTTTCATTCCAGAGGGAATAACTGGTTAAATGACTCTGAGCTTCCCTGGTGGCACAGTGGTTGAGAGTCCGCCTGCCGATGCAGGGGACGCAGGTTCGTGCCCCGATCCGGGAGGATCCCACATGCCACGGAGCGGTTGGGCCCGTGAGCCATGGCCGCTGGGCCTGTGCGTCCGGAGCCTGTGCTCCGCGGTGGGAGAGGCCACAGCAGTGAGAGGCCCGCATACAGCAAAAAAAAAAAAAAAAAAAAAAAGACTCAATATATATATTTTTTCTTTTCACACAGAGCAAGCTTTTTCTTTTTTGTTACCCTGATAAAATTATAATCTATCAAGAAAAGTTACCATCATCACAAATTCTGATCATCTGTATTACAACCAGTGATGAGAAAGTAATGGCTAAGGACAAAGTTAAAAGATTTGTCTCAAATTATTAACACCACAACTGCATTTTAATGCATTTAATGCATTTTAATTTCATACAAATATGAAATGACAATTACTTGGCAATCATTTGTAAGTTCTAAATTGTACCAAATAGTACATGTTCTTAAATACACTGAAGAAACAGGAAAGAATTCTATTAGTAAGTGCCTCTATCTACATGCCGGCCAATATCTCCTTTCCCATCATGTTACAATGTATCTAGAAAATCTCCATTGTAACTTCTAGACACGTATCTCTCTATGTGATTGAGTATTTTTCATTTCTCACATATTTGTTTTATTTTATACATGGACTTGCCTTGTCAGATAACTGCATTTATGTGAAAATTATATTTGCATATACATACACATGTGTACATACACATACACACCCAAATTTTCAAAGGGTTTCAAATAATTTAGGAAACATGGATGCAGTTAGCATAGGTCAGTTAAAGTAATGAGATTGAAAGTATTCGATGAGGAACAATAATTGTACCAGAAAGATGGGATAAGATATTTTAAATATTCTGATAGTCCAGCAGCCTGAGCAGAAAGGATGATGTTTTGCATCGTTCTGTAGTTCTCACTGATAAAAAAGAAGTAAAATACTCCAATAAAGATGTTAAAAAAAAAAAAAAAGAAAAGACAAACATGTTCTGACCCTTAGTTGACACAGGTATTCATTGAGTTGTATCTTATAGAAAGACATTGATATTGTGATTAAAAAGAGTCTTACCATCCTGAGGAGAAGATCTAAGTACAGAGTGTATAGAAACATACATCTATTTCATTTATAGTCTCTGGTAAAAGTCAAAGCACTGAGCTGGCAACATGCACGTGTTGAATACTTTCATGAGGGTAACATGAAATTTCCCTGAGAGGTCAAACAAGGAGGACCCAGTTACTTAGCGAACTAGGGAAGCACCTTCTGTTTCCGTTTGCCTTAATGTGTTTTTACTCTCCTGACACCCAGTCAAATTCTCTTCCTTTCTACACGTTGAAACCTATTCCCGGGGGACATTTGACAATTACCTGAGTCTGTATTTCTGGATTCTGTGGTACTTGCATTTTAAGGTTTACCTCCAATATGAAAAGAGAGGATTTTGCCTTTGTTGTTCAGTCTTGGAGGAAGAGGAAGTGATTCATCTGGGGTCAGGGTGAGAAGCCTTCCCGATGGCTGCCTGTTAAGACTCAATATTTTTAATAGGAAGGATAGTAGCCATACTATCTTCTTATTTTAAAAGAAATGTAGATTTTGTTCATCTCATCCAATCTCTTTAAATGTATCTGCCTTACCTACTCAAACAAATGGTGATGGCATGCAAAATTGCAGCCATGTTTTAGGTTCTACAACTTTGATGTTCATCTCTGCTATCTCCTTGTCATAATTTATGACAGATTTCTTCTTCTTGCTCTCATCCTTTCTGTATTACTGATCCATTTGGGGGCTGTGTTGGGCCTCATTCTTCTATCCGGTTTTGTACAAGTTTTTGCTTTAGCTCTTTGACTCCAGGATCATTCTGGTATTTGGCCTCTGGTTCTCTGGATTAGAATCACCACTTATAAGGCACATGTCCATTTACTGCCCTTGCCAGAGAGAAGAATATGACAGATATGACCTGAATCTATTACAGAATGCCAACACTCCTGGCTTGGGAATTCTTCACTTCTTACCAAATGCATTGTTGAAAGGAGTGATATGTAGGGATGTTGTATAAGGATTATACTATTATGTACTTCTATTATTTATTATACTACTATATATGTATTACTTTCATTTCCCTTAGATTATATTAAACCGTTAGGTGTCTATACTTGGATTAGTTATCTTAGCCTCTTACAAAGACACCTTGAAGGAGTTATGCTTTGAGGTTATGCCCTCAGTTGTGACTGAGGCCAGCTATAAGAAACAACTTATTTTGGACTTGTTTTGAAAAACATTGAAGAACTTGTCCATTACATCACTTATTATCTCATGTATAAAGCTTCAGAAATACATGTCTTTCAGAATTTAACAGAGGAAAATGTCATCTCTTTCCATGAATGTTTTCCCCTTTATATAATGAGAAATTCACATTTCCAATAATGTAACTCAATATATTCTCATTTATTTGCTCAGGGCAAAATGTAATGGTTAAATATAGCATTTAATACTTCAGTTAGTACAAATACATTTTTCCTTTATCTGAGTTTTCTATTTGTATTTTATTGTTTTGTGTATATATGTGTGTTTGTATGCCAATAATCTCATATCTATTTTTGAAAGAGTCAATATTATATAGACTTATAATATCTTCACTGAACAACTGTCTTTCTTACTTGGGCAAGCTGTGGTAAGGTCTTTAGGGACCTACTTCTGGAATTTCTACAGCATCCTTAAGGGATTCCATGTATCAGCCCTATTCTGAATCCTTGGATACTTACAAAAACACATGGCATGCCACTAGATGCTATAAATCACGTCTAAACTAAACCAAACCAAAACCAGTCACCTTCCTCAGTTGTCTTGCCATATTGTTGAGGAAGTATCTTCTGTAAAGAGTGGGACTTTAGGACAAATAATGAGTTTACAGAGACTGTCAGAGGCTAGCAAAGGTACACATTGGGCAACCAGAGAAGGTCTGGATTCCACTTCATCTGGGATCCAAAATATGGATAGATCTGAATACATGATGTGGAGATTTGAGGGCAATGATGTGCTGATAAACTAGCTACCCCTCCCCCTTCTGCCAAGTTACGATTTGTAGTGTTTTCTGATTTCCATGATATAAATACTTCTTCCAACATGGCCAATTTCAAGCTATTTATGATTTAACAACTGGCTTGAAAAAAATTCCTAAATATTTAAAAATTTTCTGTGATGAGCCTGTTTGAGCTAGATCTTGCATACCACTGGAAAAAGTCTTTACAGCATGTGATATTATGAGCAAAGGCTCAGATTTGTGAGGTCCCGTTAAGGGACAGAAAACAGTCCCAACTGGCTGCATCAGGAGGTTCATGTCGGGAGATGATGATGACAAGATTCAAGAGATAAGTTGAGGCAGAGTTTGGAGAGTATTCAGTTGGACATACTGTACCAACTGTGGGGCGCTCTTGAGTTTTTTGAAATAGATAAGTGACAGTATAAAATTAATATTTCAGGAGGGTTGACCTGTTATTAGTTATATGTTGGGTAGTTTTAGGGGAGTAGACGGGAGCAGAGAAGGTAGTAATGATTTTTGAAAAGCTGTAGGTGTGAAGTGATAAAGAACTAGATTTAGAGGAGAAACAGCTAGTGTGAGAAGGAAGGGATGGTGGAAGGCAGGACAGTGGAGGCAGTGAGGACAGTATATCTCTGTTCCACATAGAATCCGCTGGGTTAGTTTGAAAGCTTGTACTGCAACCAACTCAGGGTTCATTTAGTCATTTGTTTGGGGATTGATATTAGCTGTTACTGAAACCTTCACTAGGGCTGTGGTGAGAACACCTGTACATCATCTTTCCATGTGGTTGCTTGGCTTCATTACAGCATAATGGCTGGGTTCCAAAAGCAAGCATCCCAAGAAATGGCAAGGTAAAAACCACATTGTTTTCTATGACCAACCGTTAAAAGTCATGTGAAGGTCCTTTTGCTACACTCTGTTCAGTCAGTCACAAAAGCCCATCCAGTTTCAAAAGGAAGGGAAATAAGAGTCCATCTCTTGATGGGGAAATAGCAAATTTCTGAAAGACCATATGAGAGTGGAACAAAAGGGTTTCCTAATAGGTGATTGCTATTATTAAATGGGTTTAAATGTCTCCAAGCAAACTAGTTTCCCTCAAAACCTGATGAATATTTTCAGTAAATGCCTGGTGTGGGTTAAGTAACAACCAGGAAATAGTAGTTATATAGCTCTTGTCAAGTGAATGGTATGATTAATGTGTAGTACTATTGCATGAGATGGAAGATAATAGCATTCTCTGAGAAGGGAGAACAAGGTCTTACTTGTATGATGAGCTTGTTTTTGGATTAATTAACTGGGGAAAAGTAACGTAATAAATTGCAAACTCTTATTGAAAGTGTATCATGCAATAGATTCAGTAAATCATCTTTATCCATTTCTCATTTAATCCTCACAAATAAATCTAAGAGGTAAGTATTATTAGCTCCATTCACAAAGGATAAAACTGAGGTTCAGAGAAGTGAGTTAATTTGCCTGGGGTCACACTGTTAAATAATGAAAGCTGGATTCAATCCCAGGCCTGTATTCTTAACTGTTACATTCTACTTCTTCTCTGTGAAGTTGGGAGAAAACTGGAATAGAAATAGAGTCTTCATTTTGACTGCAAAGAAATATGTCTAGGAGTGGGATTAATGCTGTACATGAAATGATACTTTAAATGTGGAGGTGGACTGGGATTCAGAAAGTGATGGAGTTAGGCATGTGCCCTGAAAACTCTGCAGTCCCTTGAATTAAAATGCGGGTCTCAAGTTAGGATAGGAATGAGGTAAGGCCAGAGAACCTTGACACGTGCTTGCACAGGAGTATAACCATTTTCACACATTTGTTTAGCACAAACAATATTAGATGTTAAATATATGTTTATATATCTACTTCACCCACTAGGCTCTGAGCTCTTGGCAACATGCATATAACACTTAGTAGGTAGTCAATATATGTCTGTAAAATTAAATAGAAAGGAATTGCACTTTATTCTTCTTTTGCTCTATAATTTATTTACATTTTGTTTTCTCTAATTTTTGTTTGTAAAGTTTCTTCAAAATTTTAGTGTGTTTTAGTGATTCTAAGTGAACCCAAAGTATGAGATCTCTCTGTTTTATCATTCTTAGTCCAGTGCATAAAAGAAAGAAAACCATGCCTTATCATTTTAGTCCAGTGCATAAAAGAAAGAAAAGCACGTCCTTGAATGCCCCTTTCCTGGTTGCAATAATCCTGATGCAGAACGCTAAGAGGAAGGTGAATCACAGGAGAATGGAGGCAATAGTCTCTTACGGTCCCTAGAGAGAGTCATAATCCTTGTCCACAATCCTATATAGATATCATTCACCTGGACAGTTAGAAAACTGTTAAAAACTTTATGACTTTATGTTCTTTAAAGTAACCAATTTATCATCTTGTTGTGAAATTTTATTTGTTCTGACATTTTGACATTTATGTGATTAACCTCTCTGGTAATGGTTGAAATTAAACATAGACTAAAAGGACTCAGGCCGAACAAGGATGGGTGTCCTCTAATTTTCCTGGAGATTAATCTCTTCCTCTCAAATATATAAAAGTAAACTTTTTCTTGGTTTGATTTTGCCTCCCAAAGTCTTTTCTAAGTTATAATTAGAGATGAAAATTAAGATATCAATGAAAAAATACACTCTGATTTATCACTTCTGACAGAGGAGGTTTTTCCCCCAGGCTGCCTCTCAGTTCCTTATTTTAAAGGAATCAGCAGGTGAGGGTGACTGTTTCTCAACTAGTGGCAGCTTGGGAGAGAAGAATTATATTCAGGAAAATATGTGAGATTAAAGCACATCAGAAAAGAGGCATCATATCAAATCAAGATATTACTCAAGTCAGCTCACTACCCAGTTTCAAGGTTGGAGTTTTAACACCTTATGCTTCTTATAGACAGATGACATAAACCTCCTAATAAGATTTCACTTAAAGATGGCACCTTCCTTTGAGAAAACACAGTGACTAGCATTTAATGAGCATTTACAAGCCAAGTGCCTGATAGACTATGTGTTTATACAACTTTTAATCCTCACAAGTCTCTTGTGTAGGTATTATTATATCTACTTTGTTGAGGAGGAAATTGAGGCTGAGAGAGGTTCAATGCCTCGCCCAGAGACATGTAAAACATAAATAGAAGAACCATAAATGTAATGTGGGTATCCTAAACTAATGCTTCTCAAACTTTTTCTTTCTTTCGTCCCAAAAGATTCTAATGCCCTCATGCCCGCATCTCTTTCTCTGCTTAGTTATGAAATACTACTCTTTATTTCTATCATCCTAGAGGATTGTTTCTGGCCAGCTTTCTTCCTCCCTCCCAACTTTCCTTCCTTCCTTCCTTCCTTCCTTCCTTCCTTCCTTCCTTCTCTCCCTCCCTCCCTTCCCTCCTCCCTCAGTCCCTCCTCATTTTCTTTCTTATCAGGAAACCAATAATTTTTCTTTCAATTTTCAAAATTGAAAAATATATTTTACCCATATTTTATTAAATCTATGATGGCATTGACTGAAAGACACAAAATTGGACTGTGTTCTACTAAGGAAAAAAAAATGCTATCAACTAAATTATGACATAATGCCTTAAAGATGGTCCTGCGTGGCGCATGATTCATTTACATCAGCCACTCATTGTCTTTCATCAATGTCAAGGGATTTAGCAGTTTATTTTGTTTTCAGTTCCTCTGCTTGGCAAGGGATAGCTAATCCCTTTTGTATGTATCTTAATAACAAAACCCAATACAACCTCATCTACTTCTGGGTATTTTCTTTTCTTAGGTCTATAAACGCATGGTTATTATTTGTAAGAAAATATGGGGCTCTAGTCATTCCTGATATGTTGAATATTTGCTTCACTAAATCAAATTTATTCCCCACTGCTCTATTTCTGTATATTTCTGTGTATGTAATAACTTCTGCTTCAGTGCTGAATCATCGTGTAATCCTATAGGAGACATTTTAAGTGGCAGTTAAACTGAACACTTGTAGCACCAAAAATACTCAAAACTCAATGGAAACGATGACAATGTGAATAAATTTAATCAAGGCAGTGACAACCACATCAAAACTGTCATCTGGCCAGCAGTGGCTACAACATGCCACTGAGACTCAATTTCAGAGATATTAAAAGGTGAAAAACTGTACTTAGAATCAGTGAAGTAAAGAAATATTGAATATGCTTTTTGTTAGCCTCTGTTTTCTGCTTCTCAGATCCTGATCAGGTCCCAGCTGTTTTATTCTTGAGGCATCGCTTCTCCCATACTTCTCATCCGGCAGAAAAATATTGTTGTGCACTGTGCCTCTCTCCACTATGATAGATTCCTTCCTCTACTCTAGGCAGTATTTTATCATTTACTCCAAGGCCTGTTATAAATGTTCAGAAAATTAAATTTTTCTTTTTCCTCTTAGGGAGGAAAAAAAACCCAACTACATTTCCAACTTGGGGCAGTGTATGTTCCCCATTTCCATTGTACCATGGTGATATGTAACCCTTTGCTGATAGACGCGGTGAGCATAAAGGGATTTAATTCACATTTAACTCTGCACTAAACTTTTAAAAGAACTGTATAATTTGTATGTAAGAATTATTTTCCATTGTTAAATATTTTGGAAACATTTTGTATGTAACTAATGAACACTTCCTTTGTGCTATGAGAAAAGTACCTATAAAGTAGTTGAGTTTTGATTTTTATTACACATTCATTTTTTCTTTTTTCCTGTATTCTTCATAATTTTTTCAGTTTCTTGAAATGTAATTGTAACACCTGCTTACTGTACTAATCCAAACAATATATAGTCAAAAGTGAAATTGATAGTTTCTTACTTTCTCTTTCTAATCCCATTCTCTAATGTAACCACTGTAATCTATTTCCTTTATTAATAGTAACACATATATATCTGTGTGTATATATATATATATGAAACATGGGTCCCTAACATGGAGCTGCTATTCTTGCTTAATAGAATATTGTGGGGTTATTTCTAAGTTAATGCATAATGATCTACATTGTTCTTTTAATAGCTGCTTAGTGTTTCGTAGTATTAATATATCATGATTTAGGCAAACATTTCCCTGCATATGGGCATTCTAGTTGCTTATGGGGATTGTTATAAACCTTTTAGAGTTATTTTTGGGTAAGGATTTGAGGATATTAGACATTGCTGATTTTTTTCTTTTTCTTTTTTTTCCCCCATCAGCTAGAATCCCAGAAATGAAAATACTCAGGGTATATACATATTAAAATTTTAATATCACTATTTAAATTTGTCACAGTATAAAAATATACTTTAACCAGTAATCAATGAGTGTGCAAGTTCTTCTAGGTTTTCATTAGCATGGAATGTTATAGGATTTTTACATTGTCATCCAACAGGCAAAATTTGGTATCTTGTTTTAATTTGCATATTTCACCACTATTGAGGTGGTATATTTTCATTGTTTATTAATCATTTGAATTTCCTCTTTTGTGATTTGCCTACTCCTATCTTTGATCCATTTCATTTATTTATTTATTTAATAAGCAGCTCTTTATTGAAGACATGACCAAAATATCACCAGCATTTAGAGTAGGTGGAAACTTGTCACATTTCTGCTTTGGGACAAGGGATGAATTAACGACTATCCAACACTAATTTGCTTGAGTCTCTAATTAGATAGTGCCATATCATTAACTGATGGTAACGAATTGGTATTTTGACCCATTTTAGATTGTCTTTTTCTTAATGATTTGAAACAACTCTTTACATTCTTAATAACAAACGTGGAATGCTTACTATTTCAATTGACTTTGACTCTGAGTCCTTTATAAGTGTTAACACAATAATTACTTTGCACGACAACCTTATGAAGTAGGCACAATTTATAGGTAAGAAAACTAGGGCAGAGAAAGGTTAAATATGTGTTCTAGGTCACGTAGCTAGTGAGTAGCAGAGCTGGTATTCAAATGAAGGCCAGTGCTATATGAAGTCATGTTCCAACCCCTGAACTATGGGATGCTCAGCCAGAAGGGTAGATCACCGTGTGCTGAGCACAGAGATATGCTATTGCCGGGTTCATAGGAGTTGGTGGCATGCATTTTTCAGAGCATTTGGGAAAACAAATATTTTTGTCTAAAGTAGGTAAAAATTATACTTCTCATCAAGAAAAATAAAAACTATACCATTTCAAAGTAGAATCTTGATGGTATATATTGTTGTTGAAAGTGAACAGTGGGAGATACTGAGAAAGCTGATAAGGCAGAAACTGAACACTGAAAGCAAAGGAGCAGAGGGGAGATTTTCTTAGTCACACCAGGCATTAAATGTCATAAATTCTTTTTCTTTTTTTGTGGTATGCGGGCCTCTCACTGTTGGGGCCTCTCCCGTTACGGAGCATAGGCTCCAGATGCGCAGGCCCAGTGGCCATGGCTCACGAGCCCAGCCACTCCGCAGCATGTGGGGTCTTCCCAGACCGGGGCACGAACGCGTGTCCCCTGCATCGGCAGGCGGACTTTCAACCACTGCGCCACCAGGGAAGCCCATCATAAATTCTTTAATGAAGTGGGATTAAAAAAATAATATAAGGACTACTTTGTAATTTGTTTAAGTAAATTATTTGTATGTAGTTTGCATTACATTAGCCACTCTTAATTAATCCCTTTGTGGTCTTTATAAAGTTCTTGGTTTAAGAAGACTAACATATCTCCCCCACCAAGGATTGTTACAATGGATAGATTTATGACTGTTCTGATATTTTTTTAACAAATTTAATTGTACCAGAATTTTAACACATTTTTTTCTAATACCTCCATTTAGCTTCATTTTTGGAGCCCTAATATTGCCTGATTGCAACAATAAAATATAATCTTAATTCAAGATAAACTCAGGAATCTCAGTGTTAAACTCATTTAATTAAGTATTTCCCCCTCTAACTTCTTTCCTTTTTCCAAAAATTGGTCTAAGTTTTAGGGGCTTTGGATCATGGTATTTGGGAAGGATATTTGGTTCAGGGCCATTTTTCTTTTAAGTGGGTATATGCAAGATACTGCAGTCCTGTTTTGTCCTTGGTCATGGCCAGACTTCCTCACTGGAATCTTCTGGGGCATCTCTTATAGGTTAAATTGTGTCTTCCAAAAAGATATGTTGAAGTCCTAACCCCCAGTACCTCAGTATGTGACCTGATTTGGAAATAGGGTCATTGTAGGTATAATTAGTTAAGATGAAGTCATCCTGGAATAGGGCAAACCCCTAATCCAATATGACTAGTGAGTGTCTTCTTATACGTGATGACAGGAGAGGAGAAGGCCTTGTGCCAATGGAGGCAAGAGATTGGAGTTATGCAGCTATAAGCCAAGGAATGCTAAGGATTGCTGATGACACCAGAAGCTAAGAGAAAGGCATGGAACAGATTCTCCCATAGAGCCTTTGAGAAAAGATAGCTCTGAGACATCTTGATTTGGGACTTCTAGCTTCCAGAACTTTGAAGAAATAAATTTCTGTTGTTTTAAGCCATTAGGGCTATGGAAGTTTGTTATGGTAGCCTTAGGAAACTAATACAGCATCCAAACTCATGCCACTTCTGCGTTGTCTTCTTAGCCTAATGGTCCACTTGCATTCAGAGCCATATCCACTCTACTCATTTGGGAACATGTTTGGCTGTTTCCCATGCCCTGTCAAACTGCTCATCTGCCAGAGAACTTCATGTAGCTTCTCCGTACTGTTACAGAGACAGGTTGTCATGAATACTCTGTAGTGCTTGACAACTTCCAGGACAACCACATAGGAAACCCTGTTGGGGTTTTGGGATTCAGAAATAGAGAGTATGTAAGTTATAATTCTCCTGTGCCTTGGAGCTCACCTAGGGGTGAGGACATGAGGCAGGATCTCATGCATGATTCCTACCCCAGTATGTCCTTGTATTGCTCTTCTTTCTAAGCCTTCCCTATCCCTATTTACAATTTCTACCCAACTCTTAATTTTTCTACAGTCTCAAATTCCTGGGATTTCTATCTAGTCTGGGTAAACAGATAATAATTGCCTCTACAACTTGGGTCTATCATTATCCATCCTTGAATTTTCTGTCTGACATGTAGTAGGAGTAAAAATCTAGAATTTGCCATCTTTGTTCTCTGGTTCTTTTATGACATGCTTTCTTTAGACAATGGGGAACTCTAGTCTTGTGGGTTTTTAAAATTAATTAATTTATTTTTGGCTGCGTTGGGTCTTCTTTGCTGTGCGGAGGCTTTCTCTAGTTACGGCAAGCGGGGGTTACTCTTCATTGTGGTGTATGGGCTGCTCATTGCAGTGACTTCTCTTGTTGAGGAGCACGGGCTCTAGGCACGTGGGCTCAGTAGTTGTGGCTCGTGGGCTCTAGAGTGCAGGCTCAGTAGTTGTGGCACACGGGCTTAGTTGCTCTGAGGCATAAGGAATCTTCCTGGACCAGGGCCCAAACCCATGTCCCCTGCATTGGCAGGCAGATTCTTCACCACTGTGCCATCAGGGAAGCCCTAGTCTTGTGGTTTGAATGGAAGAGAGTGACCATTAAAGGAAAAATACAGATGCATAAGACCTGAAACTATAAAACTCCTTGAAGAAAACGTATGGGGAAAGCTTCTTGACAATGATTTTATAGAAATGACACCAAAAGCACAGGCAACAAAAACAAAAATAAACAAGTGGGCCTACATCAAAGTAAAAATCTTCTGCACAGCAAAGGAAATGATTAGCAGAATGAAAGGGCAACCCATGGAATGGGAGAAAATACTGTCAAACCATATATCTGATAAAGGTTAATATCCAAAATATATAAGGAATTCCTACAACTCAATAACAAAAAAAACACTAGTTGAAAACCAAAACTGATATCTCGGTTAAAAAATGGGCTAAGGATTGAACAGATATTTCTCCAAAGTAGTTATGCAAATGGTCAACAGGTATATGAAAAAAGTCTCAATGTTACTAATCATCAGGGAAATACAAATCAAAACCACAGTGACGTTATCGCTTCACACCTGTCAGGATGGTTATTATAGATATATAAAAAAACCAAAAGATAACAAATGTTGGCTAGGATGTGCACTGTTGGTGGGAATGTAAATTGGTGCAGCTATTATGGAAAACTGTATGAAGTTTCCTCAAACAATTAAAAATAGAACTACCATATGTTCTAGCAATCCCACTTCCGGGTATTTATGCAAAATAAATGAAATCAGGATTTTGAAGAGATATTAGCACTTTCATTTTCATTGCAGCATTATTCACTATAGCCAAGATGTGGAAACAACCTAAGTGTTCACCAATGGATAAATAAAATGTGATATACAATGGAATATTAATCAGCCATGAAAAGAAGGAAATTCTGTCATTTGGGACAACGTGTATGGACCTTGAGGGCAGAAGCACCGAATGCTAGTGGTGATGGGAGCTGGGGAGAAGGGTAGAGAGATAGACATGTGTCAGATAGTGAAGGTACTTTTAGCTCTGTTAAGAAATTTTAACTTCATTCTATGGGTGAGAGGAAGATGTTGCAGCGTTTTAAGTAGGCAAATGATTGATTAGATTGTTAATTAGATTGATTAGATTTTAAAACGTTGGGTCTGGTTTTACTGAGAGATTGCATTGAAATGATAAAAGAAGACTGAGAGAAGTTAGAATCATGCAATTGAGAGATGATAGTATTCTGAAGTCATGCAGATGATGAAGTTAACATCTCTAAGAGAGATAGAGAGTAGTGAATATCTAGTGTTAGAAATGGTTACATTTAATAATTAATTGGAGGAGGAAAAAGACTGAAAAAAGAGTGGATAATCTTAGGTCTCTTGCTTGGGCCACACTGTAAACAGAAATGCCATTCAATGAGAAATACAATGCAAGAGGATAAACAGGTATTTTGGGGAGTAAGATAAACTATTTTTTAGAAATGTGGGGTTTGAGAGTTCTACAGACATTCAAGCATGAAAATTTAGTAGGCAGTTTTATACTTGGATTTGGAACTCCAAGAGAGGCCAAACCAGAGGTCTGGATTTGGAGGCCTTCAGGCAGTGACAGAAATTGAAGGCATGGAAGGAATTGTGATTGCCTATGGATGGTGTATCAGTTAACTGTTGCTGCATAACAAGCCACCTCAAAACTTAGCAGTTTTAAACAAGCATTCATAGTTCTGCTCATATTTCTATAATCTGGATTGGGCTTGGTTAGGCAGCTTGTCTCTGTTTCATATGGTATTGGCTAGGCTTATTTATGCATTTGCAGTAAGCTGATGGTGCAACTGGAACCAAGGATCTGATGTAGACTTACTCACTTGTCTGATATCTGGGTTAGGATGGTTGGAATGGATGTGAACTGGCTAGACCTTTCTCTTATCCCATGATCTTTCATCTTCCAGGGCCTTTCTCTTTACATGACCTTTCATCTTCAAGGAGGATAGCCCCAAATTCCTTACATGGCATCTCAGGGCTACAGAAAAGGGAAAGTGGAAGCTATAAGATCTCCAGCACAGCTCTAGAACTTGCAGTGTCATTTCCACTTAATTCTATTGGTCCAAGCAAATCACAAGCCCATTCCATTGTGGGAGGGCCCTGGGATGTGAATTCAGCAATTCACTGGGGCGATTTTCCAATAATCAATCACAAAAGGTATGAGAGTGAGAAGAGTCTAGAGCTCTGAAAGGCACAACATTTAAGAGATGGACATAGACAGAGAAGCCCATGTATGTGACTGAAGAGTGAAAAGTAAGGGAGAAGAATAGCACTGTAACAATTAGAAGAAGATTCCACTTCCAGAAGGAGGGAGTGGTCAGTTACTGTTGAAAATAATAGTAACTATGAGTTACTATTTTCTTACTATTAGTAAGAAAATAATAGTGAAACAACTTCAGATTTAGTAATGAGCAGGTTGTTAGCACCTTTGACAGGAAGAAATTCAGTGGAACGGAGGGAGCTAAAGCCAGATTGCAGAGTTGAGGGAAGGAAAAAGAGGGATCAAGAAGGCCGTCTGTAAAAGGGCAGAGAGAACTAGGGAAAGTCTTTTTGTTTTTAAATAAGGGAGGAATTAGTGCCAGTCTGAATGCTGACATCAAGGTGGCAGTCAAAAGGAAAAGATTGAATATATTTAAGAGACTAATATTAGGGAACTGAGTTCTATTTTCTTGGTTACTGCTAGAAATTTGAAGTCATTTTAGCTGCACAGAACAAAACATGGTTACCTCAAGCTATTACTTTTGAACTCTTTTTAGTTTTTTAAAAGACAGTTTACATTGAGTCGAAAGAAGTCAAATATGCATTAAAATTCATAAATATGTAATTCCTCCTTGCTTTTTGAAGTGTCCAGTTAAAAATAATTTAATCTAAAATGGATCCAAATTAGAAGTAAAAATGTTTAAATTAAAAGGAAATATTTTGAAAGTATATTGTCTTGCGAAGGTAAACACTACATTTAAGGTATGCATTCTTGGACTTGAGGATATGGGGAGGGGGAAGGGTAAACTGGGACGAAGTGAGAGAGTGGCATGGACATATATACACTACCAAACGTAAAATAGATAGCTAGTGGGAAGCGGCCGCATAGCACAGGGAGATCAGCTCCGTGCTTTGTGACCACCTAGAGGGGTGAGATAGGGAGGGTGGGAGGGAGGGAGACGCAAGAGGGAAGAGATATGAGAACATATGTCTATGTATAACTGATTCACTTTGTTATAAAGCAGAAACTAACACACCATTGTAAAGCAATTATACTCTAATAAAGATGTTAAAAAAAATAAAGTATGCATTCTTGCGCTTGATACATTTATTCATTTTCTTCATAAGGTAAATGCTTTAACAAATGTTGCAAATGTAGACAATTAAATTAACTTTACATCAGAGAGCAAACATCTTACAAATGGCAACAAGAGACCAGTTGTATTTAAGATGTCTGATATTGCTTTATGTTTGTATTAATAATAAAATATTTTTATGCACTATTTCTCCTCATGGAAAACCCTGCTGTCCTTATTCATATACAAATAAAGCTGAAGAGGGATCTGGATGCCTGTGTACCTCCCACAGGCTTTTTCTGGAACTAATTTGATGAGAAGAAAGTTTACACTTTCTAACCACCCTTTTATAGAGATATGCTCCTCACTATTTTACTCCTAGAGCCCCGGGTATTTCTGTCATTTTGACAGAGTAGATCAGACACACATGTTTGCTCCAGAGCATTTCAACATACATTATTGATTCTATTGTTTGAAGGTAAAAATGCTTTTAGAAGAAACTTGGAAAACAAGTCTAAATGAATTGAATTTAAAGACCAATAGAAGTCCCTAGGTATGGTTTCCACGGCAGTAATTTGAATGTTGAATGTTTCTTTGTGGGCAACAGGTAGTTGATTAATGCCTTCAACAAAAAATTTGGAACCTACTATGTGCTAGGTATCTGAAAAGAAAAAAATTAGGCCAAACTGTGTCCTGTTCCCAGCCCCTCCTCTCCTACCGATCAGATAGGTCACAGTCTATTCAGGGTGATAAGCAAGTAAAGAATTTCAAGAATAATGTGACATGTACCATGATAAATGTGGAAAAAATGTACTTTGAGAGCACAGAAAGAAGAAACTAAATTTGTATTTTGCAATTGGATGCAGGCAAGAGGAATTTTATCACCTGCTAAAGCAACAGAGAAAAGGCATTTGATTTTTATCTTACAGAAGGAGTACGGTTTGTAGGATGGATTGAGGGCTTGGCAGGAAGAATTACATCCTGTTCAGAGGAAATAACGTGTAAAGGCAAGGAATTGTGTTAGGACTTGGTGGTTTGGAGTGCCCCTTGTGGTGTTCTGGGTAGTATGGCAGAAGCACAGGATGTGTTGAGGGAGTGGCAACTTACGCTGAAAGAGTAGGTTTAGATACAAATAAACATTTTTATGACATCATAAGGTGTTTGAACTTTACACTGTAGTTTGTGGGGAAGGTTGAATGACCAGTGATTTATATCAGACATAAACGTTAACATCAGGAAAATTGCAGCGAGGAATCATACAACTTGTGTGACTTAAGGTGATCGTTGTTTCTCCCTCTCTACCTTCAAGAAAAGCAATAATTAAATAAGGCATTGCAAGTGACTGTTTCTTTGAAGTAGAAGTGTCTGGGAGGTGCCTCCTTGTAACTTGTTATGGCATTCCATAGCATTTAGTTATTTATGTGGCATTTATTTACCACCATGACATAATTCCACATGCTAACTCTCACTCACAGTTTGTAATTAAAGCTCATCCCTTTTGTTTTATCCTCTGGTGATGAAGACCTCTTTTCAGCAGCTTTTGATTCACTTGAAGGCAATCTTAAAGTTATCTCTTGGACTTTCCACATTAGACTACATAATTCTATCTCATTTACTTTTCTTTCTTGTGACTTCTATGCTACAACCCTTTAAGCCATTTTAATTGCTATTTTCTAGATCTTTTCCAGTTTCTTGACATCTTCCTTATATGTGGTAAAACAAAAAAGCAACATAGTAATTTTTAAAGACTCTAAGTGCAGCTGCATAGCACAGGAAGATCAGCTTGGTGCTTTGTGTCCATCTAGAGGGGTGGGATAGGGAGGGTGGGAGGGAGATGCAAAAGGGAGGAGATATGGGGATATATGTATATGTATAGCTGATTCACTCTGTTATACAGCAAAAACTAATACACCATTGTAAAGCAATTATACTCCAATAAAGATGTTAAAAAAAAAGTCTAAGTGATGTTAAAACTGGTATAAAGGATTATTTTCAGCCATTTTACATTATACTGCTATTAGGATATGCCTAGTTTCATGTTAGGATTTTTTAAAGGCAGCTCTTCATTGGTGGAAGATAGTTTTATTTGATCTTCTGATCATCCTTTCTCCTTTTCTGTTTATGCAGGTAAAAATATTTTTAAAGCAGTCTTGTTATATTCTTTTTCATTCTTTATGAAATGACTTATCTAACAGTTTTTAAACTCTATCCTTTTTTTCAAGCTTTATTGAGGTATAATTGACATACAAAATTGTGAGGTATTTGGAGTATACAACCCAATGATTTGATATATGTATACATTATGAAAGAATTCCCCCCATTGTTTAAACTCTATTCAAGCAGCAAGATGTAATGGGAAGAAGAAGTTTAGGGAGATCTGGGTTCAAACCATGTCTCTGTACCATGTGTTGGAAGAGAGCAAGTTAGGCTAAAAACATTATCCCAGAAAAATGTTGTCCGATTTTCAAAAGTGTCCTAATTTAGAGGAAACCTGAATGGTCACCTTGGGCTCCATCAGTTACCAGTGTGTGCCTCTCTGACTCAGCTTCCTCATTGGTAAAAGGGGAAAACAATATCTAGCCAATAAAATTGTTCAGAAATTTAAATATTAAAAAATAAGTTTCTACCATGAAACCTGATACACAGTAAATACTTTAGTTAAATAGGTCCTTTCCTTTTTCTTCTCCCCTTTTTATAAGGATTCTGTGTACTTAAATTATCTAAATATCTGAGATAAAAACAAATTCCTCTAAATAACATGCTTGTGAAGGTCATCCTTATAGATGACAGTAGGGAATTCAATGAGCATCCTTGTTTACATCTACAGTCCAAGTCATTACTAATGACATTACATAGTACAGACTTGCATGTACAATGGCTTGAGTTGTCCTTTAGCTTGATATACAACCCATAAGAATTACCCCATATTCAGTCGAGCCTCCAGTTTTCAGGTTGAATCCCATTAAAATAGGATTTCACCACATGCCTTCTGAGGAACACTATTCCCTGTGGGTAATCGATGGATATTATGGATAGGGGAGAAGTGTTTTGGTCACATAATTTGGGGAAATGGGAAATGCTAGAATAAACAGAGATTTCTGCTTTACAGAATTTCCCAGAGCCTTTCGCATACTCATCTATGCTGTGATTCTGAAAGAGTGTACTATAGTATGCAGCATTTACAGAATAACTAATTGAACTTGAATCTTTTTTTATAAAGCACCTCAAGAACTAATGCTCAATGGAAATTATTTTGGAAAATACCACGTTACTGACAGCTCAGTTTATCACAGTGTTTTCCAGTCTTGGCAGAATGTTCATTCGTTCATTCATCATTCATTCATTCAACAAACATGTATTTGGCCCACACTATTGATTGAGTGCTTTGTGTCTAAGTAGCATTTCAAACCAGATTATATGTCACACAATTATAGTTTAGTATTTAGAAAGCAATTAAAGTAGTAATTATAAAATCTAAGTATATTATAAAAAATGCATATTAAGTTCTGTAAATATTTCTTTCATTCTCATTTGGCTGTAAGAATTCAGGGTTCTGTGGTCTTCAGACTTTTTTTTATTGTGCCTTCAGTTCTTCACATGTCAAATATGCTTAATTATTTATAAATTATATGCATGGGTTAATGGGTTAATACATCACGTATTGTAAATCATGCACAGAATTAAAATGTTTTAAAACGATGAGATGAAAAATAAACAGAAATAGATATTCTAATATTTTCTTCCTAGATTTCAGTGGCTGACCTTGCTAACCTGTGGACTGTATCCCCCCATGCTCCTTTTTTGTGCCCCTCTCTTTGGAGAACATTGTCCTAGTGATAAAGGAGCAAAGAAGGAAGCAAATTTAATCATGCTACAGACTTGGAGGAACTTTTCTTTTTCATCCATTATATTTGTCCTCATTTATTAAGAGTAAATTTAGGTTTTACACTATTGTGAGGAGTTCACGAAAAAAAGGTAAAGAAACAAATATATATATATTTCTTTGATCTTCATAAGCTTCCTCTGATTGAAGGGAATGCCCATTAACAGAGCAATATCAGTTTAGAAGGTGGAATTCTTTTTTTAAATTTAATTTTATTTATTTTTTATACAGCAGGTTCTTATTAGTTATCTATTTTATACATATTAGTGTGTATATGTCAATCCCAATCTCCCAATTCATCCCATCACCACTACCACCCCCCTTCCCCAGAAGGTGGAATTCTTAGATCAGTTCTATTAAGATTATCAAATATTTGTGGAACATCTCTCATATGCTAAGTGCTAAGTATCAGGAATACAGAAGTAATTCATGGGCCTATCTTTGAGGAGTTTGTGTCACCAAAGGAGTGATGCCTAGTTTAACAGTATTTTCAGGACAGAAGGGATGGTTACCCTGGAAAACCACTTCTTAGTATTATGAACATTATATTTTGAGTAGGAGCTCCTTCTGTCAAAGGATTGGGGGACAGTGTCCTAATATCAAAGGATCGTGGGGTTGCCTTGCTAGGGGGGACCCCAGAACTCTCTTGTTGCTTATGGCTCTTACTTGATGCTTGTTCTTATGAATTCTAGTTGTTTCTGGGTACTCCTTTCTACTTTACACCCATTTTAGTATGTAAGACCTCTGCTATCCTGTGAGATGCTGTTGCCTGTGATTGCTATGCTATTTCTCCTCATCACCTGCTCTTTGGTCTTCGTGGATTCACCATTCAAACCTGTTTCTTTGTCAACTGCTACCATATTGTTCACTCACCAGTAGCCTCCCATTTCATCCTTTGTGACGATTACCCCAGTATATTATTACTTTAGATTCATTTTATTTCACCATGATTCTTAATTCTAGCAGATGTCCACTTACATTTCAATCACATATAGTCTTCATTAGAATTATTTAAGTGCATGTGACTTTAGAATGTTTCAAAATGTTTTTTATATCTTTGTTTGTTCTTGCACTCACATTTGTACACATATATAAAAGCTTAGCTATTTTTGAGGGATAGATGTAACTCGGAGAAGGGTTTCTCAGGTTTCTAGTTTTATTTTTCTGAAGCATTTCACTTCAAATAGAGTTTTAATTGTATTGGCTCTAAGTGAATGTAAACCAAGTTAGTATTGAACCAGCAGATGGAAAAATCCTTATCATTGAGCAATGAAACAACTTGAATTCTTTTTTTCCCCTTTTGCCATCTGGTATCTGTGCTCATATTTGAAACATTAACCATTCAGGAAAGAGTTATTTTCTGTATCCAATAGTCAGAAGCTTTCTCTGAAGACTGGTGCTTATCTTTTCAGAAAAAAAAAAGATAAAATGCTACAAATACAAATGGAGCCCTGTACTAATATTTGACAGTCACATAAAAGCTTAAGAAAATGCAGAGTACAAAGTGAGTTTAAGGAGATGCCATTTTCAATTTATTTTCATAATCTAATTCTGCATTGCTTGTAAAGGTTAATCTAAATCCAGCAGAACAAAGCCTGTCCACTGTTTACTTGTTATAGGCACTCCTACATTATTCTAAACCCAGCAAAATGAACATAGCCCTTGTTCACAACCTATTGTTATTTTTTTCCGAATTGCAGCAGATATGATTTTTTTCACACAACCCTCAAATTATCAGTAGCCAAATGGTGTCTGTAATAGTAAAATGCTTCTAAAAAAACATCTAGAAGAGAGTTTATAATACTCACCTTGAAAGTAATAACACAATGCATTTAACCTCCAGTTATTCAAATAACCTTGCAGATCAACTTGTTCTGGATGTCCAGCCATATTTCCATTACCTACTTGGAGGGGGATGAAAGCCAAAGGAACTTACATAGTTTAAATATTATTTGAAATATTAGCCTAAGGAAATATCTATATAACATTAAAAACTTCAGCCCCTGTGATTCAAGCATCACAATATCTGGTAGCAATGGCTTTTAGATTTTCTGGTGTTTTCATTATATATGAATCTGTTTATCTCTATTTTTTTCATGAGTTTTCCTAGTATTAACAAAACATGAATAATTAATGTGGTAATTCTGTTGTACTTGAAATCAAAACCTTGGTCTAAGTCTAGATCTTTTAGCATGTGAGGTATTTACTGTTACTTTTCATATTAGTTTACCTTTGATAGATTTTGAAGACTATTTATTTCCTCCTGTGGTTGTGGACCACTTGGGGACCTACTGGCAATGCCTCAGTTTGTGGCTGGGTGGTCCAATTCCAGAAATTTGGTCTGTATGGACAGCTAAGATGCTCCTATATATTATTCTTTAGTTTTAGAAATAATTTTTCACTGACGAATCAGTCCTTGATCGACAAGTTTAAGAAGATTACAAATAACATTCACTAGGTTAAAGTTAAGTGTTTTCTTGTATGAACTTGGACCTTTATTCTTCTGCTTAATCCAACTCT
This sequence comes from Orcinus orca, assembly GCF_937001465.1. Classification (NCBI taxonomy): domain Eukaryota; kingdom Metazoa; phylum Chordata; class Mammalia; order Artiodactyla; family Delphinidae; genus Orcinus; species Orcinus orca. The sequence goes on along the minus strand of NC_064564.1, from coordinate 48,427,755 downwards.
GGCTTACTTGGATTTAAGACAGATGCTTTAACTTTCTCTCCTAATTGGTCTTTTAGGTGTTGAAGGGCTTTTGGGTGCAGAGATGTGCTCAGCCTAATCGTGTAATGGGCAGTGGACTGAGATTGTTCTCAATAGCTACAGAGGAGGCCTCACAGGGAACCTGAGCTTCATTCCCTGCCCCTGGGAAGGCTGCAGTCTCCCCACAGAAGCTCTGATTATTGTGAGTCTGAGGATTTTTCCCTCAGAAACGGTGTCTGGTGCTCACTGCTTTTATGCCCTGCCATGCCTGTTATCTAAATCATCTCTCAGTTTCTCTGATTGGTGCTGTAACAAAGTTTTCTCTGCTCACTTCTCTCCTTAATGGCCTCTGCCTATTTAGCTCCTGTCACTTTATGGGTTTTTCTTTCTTAATGTGGATTTTCAACTTCTACCCTCACTGAGTTCCAATTCTCTCCATGTCTTGCATTCATCCCTGCCACGGAGTGTGTGGTTGGATCGACCCATCAGCATACAGGACAGTGTGCCTCTGTTGCCCCCAGTTCTTGTACCAGGCCCACCTTAAATGCCAGTGGTCTTTATGTGTCTTTGTGTCAAATAGTCACCTGGATTAGAACAACAACAAAAACCAGAAACAGTACCAGGGACATTATTTACTTATTTAACTTACTCCATGTCAGGAATTCAGATTACTGCTCATCTCAGCTCTGGGAGGCAGGTTTAACCTTATCCCTGTTTTATAGATATGGAAATAAGACTTAGAGAGGTTACATACTGACAGAGCTAGGACTCAAACTCAACTCTAACTTCAAAATCCTTCCTTTAACTACTATAGTATGGCAGAGGCCAGGTCTCAGGGTCACATTATTCAAAGCCCAGAGACCTTTGCAAATGGATGCCCTCAGAAGGGCCCCAGAGGCATGGCAGATGCCCTGAGGCTTTTCAGGAGGGACGTTTTCACCAGGGTGCACCTTTTAGCACCAGTACTTCCCTGGCAGCACAATGGAGACTAGCATATCTATCCTATTAAACACAATTTCTTGGTGGATTCAAGATGTGAAGCAAAATCCTACTCTTAAGCTTCAGAGCAATCGTAATGATACAGATGGTACTGGGCATGGAAGAGTAGAACCTGGTTCTTGCACCCCAGTCCTGGAACTTACTGACCGTTACATTTTGGACAGATCACTCAATCTATTACTTTGTTCATCTTTAAAACTGGGTCAGTCTTAATTTTCAAAGGACAAATGCTCAGACTTAATTTTTTTTAAAGATTAGATTATTTTGATAAAGGACTTGGTGTTTGATAGGATTTGAGTATGTTAATGGCTTGTTTCTTATTTCTCCAAAGAAAGATTATATCTGGTCACTTAAACAAAATGAAAGAGAACCTCTTAATTGAAGGATGACACATACAAGAGTGCAGAAATAATAAATGTTCAGCTGAATTATCTCAAAATGAACTGACTTGTGAAACCTCCTCCCTACTCAAGAAACAGAACACTGTCAGCACCCTAGAAGCTCCATTCATGTCCCCTCCCAATAACTGAACCCTCCCTCTTTCCCAGAAGTAACCACCATTTTGACTTCTAACACAATAGATTGGATTTGCCTACTTTTTTTTTTAAAGCTTTGTGTAAATGAAGTTATAGATAATGGATTCTTTTGTACCTGGCTTCTTTTGCTAAATTATGTTTGTAAGATTCATTATGCTATTGAATGTAGGTGTAGTTTGTTTGTTTTGATGGCTGTAGTATGTTTCATTATATGAATGTATCACAGTTTATTTATTTATTTTACAGTTAATGGGCGTTTGTGTTGTTTCCAGTTTTCAGCAATTATGAGTAATGTTGCAAGAGTGTTCTTGCCTATGTCTTTTGGTTAATATGTGCACATGCTGAGTTACTCGGTCACTAGGTATGATATCTTTAACCTGAGTAGATAATACCAAGCAGATATCCAAATGGTTTTCTGTTTCTGCCAGTAGTGTGACTGTTTGTTGCTCCTAAGACTAGCCAACTCTTAGTGTTCTCATTCATTCGAATTGTGATGAGTTTCTAGAGGTATATTTTTACCTTTCCTTGACTGCTAATGTGGTTGAGCCTCCTTGCCTATGTTTACTGGACGTTCAGATATCCTTTCCTGTGAAATTCTTGTTCCTAATCTCTTGCCCACTTTTTCTATTGAATTTTGGCTTTTTCTTATTGATAGTTTGGATTTCTTTATTTATTCTCAGTAAGAGTCCTTTGTTGTTTATATGTGCTACAGATATTTTCTTCCAGCCTGTGGCTTGACTTTTCACTTTCTTAATAGTATTTTTTAATGAAAAGAAGTTCTTAATTTTAACGTAATCAGATTTATTGTTTTGTTTTCTTTGGTTAGTGCATTTTGTCCTCTGTTTGGGAAATATTTCTTAACGTCAAAATCATCTAGAAGCTAAGTCACTTGCATTATCCTCTGGAAGCCTTATTGTTTTTACTTTCATATTTACAACTACAGTCCTCCTGGAATGGATTTCTATGTGTGCCTTGAGATAGGAGTTTACTACCTTTTTCTATGCTTTTTTGATTCCACATCCTCTCCCCTTTATTGGAAAACAAATGATACTCTGGCTTGAGGAGGTTATGACTCTTCATATGTTTATGTTCTCTATAACTGTCCTTTTACACATCACCACGTTTTCCCCAACTTACCTGCCATTTTTCTTGAGCATATTTGAGATGTAGGATGAGTTTCTTGAGTAACTTTTTAGTACTCTAGCTTCTTAAGGAGGTTAGGACAAGAACATTCTACAACATTCTTGAAGAGAACGGAGCAGTTATAGCAGGTATATAGAGTGATTTATTCACAGAGTTGCAGGTCATGCTTTCTTTTCAATATTCCTCCCACTATTCTCTGCCATTCACTCTTCAGCTCAGTATCACTCTCAGTACCTGGACTTAATCAGCAATGACATCTCTTCCATTTGAAGGAATATGGAAGAAAGAAGGAGGCTTCCCATTTTATAGCAGAACTTTTGGCATTGTGAAAACATAACGATGCTTCTCAACTCTGTAGAAGAACATGGTCACTTCGGTGCTGGATGGAATCTTTTGTTTTGTGAAGAGCTTTTCCATGGCTAGCTAAAACATAATTACAACAAAGGTCATATTGGCAGCAGATACTCCACGTGGAATAGGCATCTTTTAGATTTTTTTTTTTTTTGGTGTTGCTACTCTACCCTCCAAATTAAATGCTGTTAGGCACTCAGACCTTTGGTTCAGCGATGAAAATGTGTAGAGAATGCACAAATGGTGGCTTGCCCAGAGGCCTTACACCCATTTCTCCTAAGCCGTATTGTCATTTCTGCCATCTTCTGTGCCCATGCTGTGGTGATACGGTGACTTCAGTGCTATCATTTTTGTGTTTCTATGAACAATGGCATTTTATTGTTTTTTAAAAACTGTAGGTCAAAATTACAAATATCTTTTTTTTTTTTAACTTTGCGTTCTAGAGTTGACGATAAAGGAAGAGCTCTGCAAAGAGCAAGGTGTGAGTGAATCTGCCAGAGGCTAGAGCCAGCCATGATTTACATCCCTTTCTAACTCTTTGGGAGAGCACTGTTTTCTTGTCTTTGTGTAGTTTGCAGTTTTTGAAGGGCACATTAATAAAGGTGCACTCTAAGGAAGATAGGGAAAGGTCAACTAGTGCTTCTTAACTAGTTTTAAAAAACTTCTGATGTCTACAGTTGTGTGGGTATGTGCACAGACATAATTGTTAAGGGCTCATCCTACAACTCAGTCAAAAATAATGTGCTTTTTCTCTAGCACTGGCCTTTTTAAATGTCAGTAACTTTGTTAATTCCAAACCAATTATTTTCACACTTTTCAAAGCATAAATTCACACTGCTCATATGTATCTCTATATTGGGATACAATAAAAAACATATATGTATATACAGACACATATACACATGCACACATTTACTCATTACCTTCATTTCTAGGGATGATGCCATTGTTCTCATTATTTTAATGTGTGCAGGATTGGTCAGTGTTAAATGCTGGTGGTGAAAGGATAAGTGAGACAGGGATCTTGACCTTAAAGAGATTCTTATCTGGTAGAGTAAGTATGCCGATCGAAAGGTAAGCTGTGGCCTACAGTATTTTCACTTTGAATGTTTAGAAAAATACTATTTAGGATCTAAAAACTACCACCAGGCTGTTCAGAAAAATTTCGCAATTCTGACTCTATGTGGGCACGTTCTGGATGTAAGTTTGTGGTAGAATTAAAGAGAATATCTCTGCTCTCAAAGCACTCAGAAGCCAATATGCTACACTTTCTCACTTTGCATAGATTCAAAATCATGAGGCTACAAAAACAGAGGAGGTAATTTTAATTTTTATCTGCCTCTGCTTTTTCTCACTGGTTTAATTTATTCTTTTCCTTCATACCTTCTCAGAGTTAAAGCACCCTTGTATCCAGGATTTGAATTATTTTCTATTCTGGTATTAAGGAACTAGACCACCTTTACTGGGATTGGGAGTAAAGTGCTCATAAACAATCACTCTTTCATGAAATGAATGCCAGGTAAAAAGTTCCTGCTTCCATTGAGTTCTGTGTAAGTACGGCTTCCTCCAGCCAGTCAGTTGTATTAATTATCTGATACCTTTGCATACCTGATAGGGCTTTTCATGTAGGGATTTCAAATTAACTTGTCCGTTATTTTGACATGGTATAATTTTTTCCCTTTTCTTTGTTTTTTGGCTAATCAACAATCAAATGGATAGAATGTTCATGTTAATATTTTGTAGAATATGGAGATTTCAATACACTAATAAAAAGCATGGACAATGGTGGAACGTCCTTGATCATTTTTATTAAGTTTCATGGGTTATTATGTAAGGTAAAAGATGCCAATTATTCACAAATTAATTTATGGATTTGATGTAATTATCCCCAAATCTTGATACCATTATCTGGAACTTGATGAAATCATATTAAAATTCACCTAGAAGAGGGAAAAAGCAAGAAGAGCTAAGAAAATATTGATCAAAAAAGTAGTGGTTAGAAGCCTTGACCCATGAGCTATTAAAAACTACAATAATTCAATGGTTAAAAACTGTGTTGTAAGTCAATCTAATTTATGTATAAGTATGTGAGATATTAATAAGCATATATATGGATATAATGTTCAGATATCTATCTACCTTCCTACCTAGCTTATTCTACCTAAATCCTAATTCTAATATTCAAATCTATCTCTATCTATCTATCTGTCTGTCATCTCAATGTCTATCATACTTAATGTACATTTGGAACATTTACCAAGAAGATATGCAGGAACCATATAAAAGGATCTAAGAATTTTATTGAATGGTATAAAACATGATGATATTATGTCCCTACATGGGAGAAGCCTTGTAGGACAATATAAATTTCTTTTATGTAACTTGTTGTACACTGCCTAGCACATAAAGTGAGTATCCAATGAATGTTTCTTAAAGGAATGAATATTAAAAAGTTTGTGATATTTTGTAGTCAGTTATTGGAATTTTTATATCAGCATGAGATGTAATCTAAGTAAGTATTAATATATAAAAAGTAATTGTCAAGATAATTGGGGAAAAATTTCATCTTAGTTACCTGGTAAGAATGTATTTGGAGAAAGTAGGGAAATATGGATAAGAAAAAACTTTTAAGTTAGCCACGTTACGTGTTGTTGAATGGTAGGAAAAAAATCTGTAAGAAAATAGTAGCTTGGATCATCTATGTTCAGGCCCTGGATTAGATATTTTTTGTATATTCTCAGTGTTTGGTAGGTAGGGCAATATCAGCTAGGAAAAATCTGGTATATCAGGCATTACATTCAAAGCAATAGGAATTTGGGAAGAAATGCAGATTTCTAAAGGAGAGAGAAACTTAGAGATTTAATGACTGTTTCCCTGATATATGATTCATCAAAAATTCTTTCCAGTATAATTACTCATGAATATGAGAAGTCAACTGCAATTTATTCCCAGGAATCAATCAGTGCTTTTCTTGCTAGATCAATCCCTCATGGGTTTCTGATCCCTATGCCTGGATTAGGACCAGTGATGTGGAGTTCATTCATTGCTCATTCATGTATTCCATCAATAAATATTTATGAAATGCCTACTAAGTGACATGATAGTGCTAGGTGCTGCTGGTTTAACAGGAAGCAAGACCTGGTTTCTGCTCTCTCAAGAAGAGAGAATGGGAAGTTGTGAGGGGACACATTCTGGTATGTCTAAAGAACATGGTATAAGGGCTGTATAGTAGCTGGAGAAGTTGTATGTATATCATAAGATGTATGTAGACTATATAAAATTTAAGTTTAAGGAGTTGAGACAAAATTCTAAGAGAAACATGTCACGACTGGAGGCTTTTAAGTGATGGAAGTACATGATCATATTTGTGTTTTAGAAAGACCACTTCATCTACAATGCTAAGGAGATGGGAAGCTTTTGCAGTAACTCTGATAGCAGAGGATATAGGTTTTGTAGGGTCCACAGGTTATATATTTTGGGATTCTCTTTAAGAAAAAGAATACAAAATTTTGAATATAAAATTAGATACAAGGCTCTAGAAGGGGCTTTGAGGCTCATGAGTCTTCCTCTAGATTCATCTCTAGATCCAGAGAAGTGATTTTGGTGGTCCAAACTATGCTGGTGATAGTGGGGATGAAGAGAAATGAATGAATGAGGAAATTTGAAAGACTTGTGATTAGATGTGCAAGATGTGAAGAGGGAGCTATCCAAGATGATGCTTAATTTTTCTGGCATGAGCAATCAATTATGTAAATAAAGGGTCTGTTCATTGAGACAGGAAACACAGGAGGAGGAGTGGGTTTTGGTGGCAACATGAATTAAGTTTTGTACCTATGTCAGATTGAAGTGACTGAAACAATTGGGTGTGAATCTCCAAGACAGTTGAAATTATCCTGCTCTGATGTGGCTCAGTCAGTTTTGGCAACTTGTGTGTTCAGCATCCTGAGGATGAACATAATGCCCCGTCAAATGTGGTTCCTAAAGTAGCTGTAGATGTACACCTGCATAACAAATAGTTAAATGATTATTGCCTTGCAGCACTATAGGCTAGGTCTGAAAATTAATGCTGGGTTATGTAGGACTCCTACTGTTTTTCTCACCTTTAATGTGGTGCCTTTCAAGATGAGTTTTTTCCTGGTTCCTAGCACTATAATATTGGGGCATGTGCTGCTTAGCTAGCAGGTTACCCAAAAGGCTTTCTGTTCTCTGGGGATGATGAATTCTTGGTTGTGTGTGTAGGGTTTCTCTAATGTAGGTCAGTGTCTAGGCTCCCTTTGATTGTTAATCCATAGTCTTGAACTGATTATGCAACCCACCGAGGACCTGCTAAATATAATGTTTTAAAGTTTAATGGCAAATTTCCCTCCCCATTGTCCTTTAATTTGAAAATGGCTGAACAAATTTTTCTTACACTTTTCATGAAAATAAAGAAAAACATGACTTTAAAAGAAAATAAAACTCACCCTACTAGGAAAGTTTTAGACAGTTATCAAATGACTTAATACAGGAGATAATAATAGAGACTGCTTTGCAACCTAAAATACAGTGGTTTCTACTCTGAACACTGTAATTACTATTTACAGCTAGATTATAGGGAAATCTGTGGGTGTCATGGAATTCAGTTTCAGAATTATGGAAACTCTGTTTGCATAATTAAAGGGCTAGTTAGTAAATTCCCTCCTATTTTCTAACCTATTTAACTAGATCATATATGTGCCAATATTTCTTTGCTAACTATAGTGAAGGAGACAACCAACTTTAAATCTTCTATTGCTGAATAATACCCATAATAACTATGTAATATATGGTTCATAATTAGTGAATATGCCGAGGTTTTTCCAGAAGTGCATTAGATATGGCATAGATACAAATTTCTGTTTCATTAAATGACTTTATAGACTGTATTTTGCTGCTTTTGCATATGTGATTTTTTCCCCCCTGTTTGATAGCAGAATTACTTTACAGCTTCTTAATGAGAATACCTTTTTTCCTGGAACCTTTTCTGAAGTTTTATTGAAGGTTTCGGTGACCTATTTCTAATGATTTTAGAGCTCTAAAATTTTCTCTCCCTTATTTAAGTAGCTTTAACTTATGTTTGATTAGTAGCTTTGGAAGTAGATTCACAGTCTAATTTTAGGAAGGAAATCTTTTCTTACAGGAGAAACAAATTCAGAAATAAGCTTTCACATCACAGGATGCCTATGAAATATGGAAATGGCTCATATTCCCACAACACTTATTAGGTGAAGAGAGGGTGAAAGTTGGAGATGACTTCTCTTAGTTACGTTTTGTTCTCAGTTGCATTTGTGCAGGCACATTTCTCTTTAATATCCTCTTTAATAAACACTGAGGACTCAGATGAATAAGTTTACTGGTTGGTCTGAGAAGTGACTGTGATACAATGTAAAGTGCTCTAATTTCATAGTCCTGTAGAAGCACAGATGAGATGCTGGTATTGGGTGTTTGTAGAATGGGTGGGAAGTTTGCAAGCATCCAAGTGCCACATACCCAAGATAGTTTAGAATTATTATTTGAAATTTAGAGTAGCTATGACTTAAATATCAAGGAATATACTGATGACTGAGTTGGGCCCTGAAAAGTGAATAGGATTTCACTTACCACAGAAGATGGGAGAAGGCTGTTCAACCAGAGCAAAGAGTCAGGAGCATTAATCCATATTATCATATTTTTTTTCCAGTTAGAGTAAATTTTTATTTTAACTTCAAAGAAACACATATACTTTACAAAACTGAAACAGTTCAAAAATATGTAAAGTAAAAAGTGGATATCCACTCCATGTTCTTTGTTTTTCTTCCTATCCCCAGCATCTTTCCATACCTCCCTCTGCATGTTTGATGTCAATTCTCTGAAAGCTTTTCCTGTGCATTTACCATTTAAATATCTGTGTGTGTATGTGATTAGCTTCATTGTTATGTAATTACATCACTTAATATGCCTTATAGACCCTCTCATGTTACTGCACTTCAGTCTACCCTATTTATTTTAAGAGCTACCTATCAGTCTAGTATGAATTAACCATAATTTATGTAACCATTACCATATATAGGCTGTTTATAATTTTTCTACATTTCAAAAAATGCTGCAATGAACATCTATATCCATAGTCTCCTTATTTATTCCCCTAAAATCCTGTTCTCTCTCTCCCTCCTCCCTCCCTTCTTCCCTTCTATCTATCTAAACTATATCTTTGTACTCATGTGTATTTCTGTAGGATAGATCCTAGAAATGGAATTGTTATGTCAAGCTGTATGGGGGAAAATACCATGTTTCTCCCATTATATGTAGCACCTTTTAGAAATACGTGGAACACAGTATCTAGTATGTTCTAGGCATACATAAAGAATAAGGGATGGCAGAATAAATTAATATAGGTTCATTTAACAATATACTGAAGAACCTATGTTCTGAAAAAGTAAAGAATAAAGCAATATGTACTACAGGTAAGACTTTAATGATATTTACTTTAAATAGGAAAAGACAGCTTTATATTTTTAAATACCAGGACAAATAGATTTCATGTGAATAGGAAATACCAAACAAAGCATAATATTGGTCAATTTGACATTATTAAATTGATCATGCAAGAGGTTCTCATCAGAATGAAGAGGATGAAAATCTAAGGACACACGTAAATTGGATACTGTGTCCAGATACATGGGTCTCTCAAGGTGTCTGGGGATTTCCCTGAGCATCACATTTGAGAGGATTCAGATGCTAGATGTCTGGTTCAGGGCTGCTCCAAGACTCAGAAGGGATCCTAAACTGCTCAGGGTAGGGAGTAAAAGCATTGATGCTTCTATCTTATCTGCCTAGGACATTTCTATCTCTTCCCTAACTCTTTGTTATTGGCTTATGTTTATTATCAATCTTTAAAAATTTAGCTCAGATTTATACCTCTAACAGGAAAGCTTTTTTTTTTTTTTACATCTTTATTGGAGTCTAATTGCTTTACAATGGTGTGTTAGTTTCTGCTTTATAACAAAGTGAATCAGTTATACATATACATATGTTCCCATATCTCTTCCCTCTTGCATCTCCCTCTCTCCCACTCTCCCTATCTCACCCCTCCAGGTGGTCACAAAGCACCCAGCTGATCTCCCTGTGCTATGCGGCTGCTTCCCACTAGCTATCTACCTTAAGTTTGGTAGTGTATATATGTCCATGCCTCTCTCTCACTTTGACACAGCTTACCCTTCCCCCTCCCCATATCCTCAAGTCCATTCTCTAGTAGGTCTGTGTCTTTATTCCCATCTTACCCCTAGGTTCTTCATGACCTTTTTTTTTTTCTTAGATTCCATATATATGTGTTAGCATATGATATTTGTTTTTCTCTTTCTGACTTACTTCACTCTGTATGACAGACTCTAGGTCCATCCACCTCATACAGATATCTCAATTTCGTTTCTTTTTATGGCTCAGTAATATTCCATTGTATATATGTGCCACATCTTCTTTATCCATTCATCCGATGATGGACATTTAGGTTGCTTCCATGTCATGGCTATTGTAAATAGAGCTGCAATGAACATTTTGGTACATGACTCTTTTTGAATTATGGTTTCCTCAGGGTATATGCCCAGTAGTGGGATTGCTGGGTCATATGGTAGTTTTATTTTTAGTTTCTTAAGGAACCTCCATACTGTTCTCCATAGTGGCTGTATCAATTTACATTCCCATCAACAGTGCAAGAGTGTTCCCTTTTCTCCACACCCTCTCCAGCATTTATTGTTTCTAGACTTTTTGATGATGGCCATTCTGACTGGTGTGAGATGATATCTCATTGTAGTTTTGATGTGCATTTCTCTAATGATTAATGATGTTGAAAATTCTTTCATGTGTTTGTTGGCAGTCTGCATATCTTCTTTGGAGAAATGTCTATTTAGGTCTTCTGCCCATTTTTGGATTGGGTTGTTTGTTTTTTTGTTATTGAGCTGCATGAGCTGCTTATAAATTTTGGAGATTAATCCTTTGTCAGTTTCTTCATTTGCAAATATTTTCTCCCATGCTGAGGGTTGTCTTTTGGTCTTGTTTGTGGTCTCCTTTGCTGTGCAAAAGATTTGAAGTTTCATTAGGTCCCATTTTTTTATTTTTGTTTTTATTTCTATTTTTCCAGGAGGTGGATCAAAAAGGATCTTGCTGTGATTTATGTCATAGAGTGTTCTGCTTATGTTTTCCTCTAAGAGTTTGATAGTTTCTGGCCTTACATTTAGGTCTTTAATCCATTTTGAGCTTATTTTTGTGTATGGTGTTAGGGAGTGATCTAATCTCATACTTTTACATGTACCTGTCCAGTATTCCCAGCACCACTTATTGAAGAGGCTGTCCTTTCTCCACTGTACGTTCCTGCCTCCTTTATCAAAGATAAGGTGACCATATGTGCGTGGGTTTATCTCTGGGCTTTCTATCCTGTTCCATTGATCTATCTTTCTGTTTTTGTGCCAGTACCATACTCTCTTGATTACTGTAGCTTTGTAGTATAGTCTGAAGTCAGGCAGCCTGATTCCTTCAGCTCCATTTTTCGTTCTCAAGATTGCTTTGGCTATTCGTGGTCTTTTGTGTTTCCATACAAATTGTGAAATTTTTTGTTCTAGTTCTGTGAAAAATGCCAGTGGTAGTTTGATAGGGATTGCACTGAATCTGTAGATTGCTTTGGGTAGTAGAGTCATTTTCACAACGTTGATTCTTCCAGTCCAAGAACATGGTATATCTCTCCATCTGTTTGTATCATCTCTAATTGCTTTCATCAGTCTCTTATAATTTTTGCATACAGGTCATTGTCTCCTTAGGTAGGTTTATTCCTAGATGTTTTATTCTTTTTGTTGCAATGGTAAATGGGAGTGTTTTCTTGATTTCACTTTCAGATTTTTCATCATTAGTGTATAGGAATGCCAGAGATTTCTGTGCATTAATTTTGTATCCTGCTACTTTACCAAATTCATTGATTAGCTCTAGGAGTTTTCTGGTAGCATCTTTAGGATTCTCTATGTATAGTATCATGTCATCTGCAAACAGTGACAGCTTTACTTCTTCTTTTCCTATTTGGATTCCTTTTATTCCCTTTTCTTCTCTGATTGCTGTGGCTAAAAGTTCCAAAACTATGTTGAATAATAGTGGTGAGAGTGGGCAACCTTGTCTTGTTCCTGATCTTAGTGGAAATGGTTTCAGTTTTTCACCATTGAGGACAATGTTGGCTGTGGGTTTGTCATATATGGCCTTTATTATGTTGAGGAAAGTTCCCTCTATGCCTACTTCTGGAGGGTTTTTATCTTAAATGGGTGTTGAGTTTTGTCGAAAGCTTTCTCTGCATCTATTGAGATGATCATATGGTTTTTCTCCTTCAATTTGTTATTATGCTGTATCACGTTGATTGATTTGCGTATGTTGAAGAATCCTTGCATTCCTGGAATAAACCCCACTTGATCATGGCGTATGATCCGTTTAATGTGCTGTTGGATTCTGTTTGCTAGTATTTTGTTGAGGATTTTTGCATCTATGTTCATCAGTGATATTGGCCTGTATGTAGTTTTCTTTCTTTGTGATATCCTTGTCTGGTTTTGGTATCAGGGTGATGGTGGCCTCGTAGAATGAGTTTGGGAGTGTTCCTCCCTCTGCTATATTTTGGAAGAGTTTGAGAAGGATAGGTGTTAGCTCTTCTCTAAATGTTTGATAGAATTTGCCTGTGAAGCCATCTGGTCCTGGGCTTTTGTTTGTTGGAAGATTTTTAGTCACAGTTTCAATTTCAGTGTTTGTGATTGGTCTGTTCATATTTTCTATTTCTTCCTGATTCAGTCTTGGCAGGTTGTGTATTTCTAAGAATTTGTCCATTTCTTCCAGGTTGTCCATTTTATTGGCATAGAGTTGCTTGTAGTAATCTCTCATGATCTTTTCTATTTCTGCAGTGTCAGTTGTTACTTCTACTTTTTCATTTCTAATTCTATTGATTTGAGTCTTCTCCCTTTTTTTCTTGATGAGTCTGGCCAATGGTTTATCAATTTTGTTTATCTTCTCAAAGAACCAGCTTTCAGTTTTATTTATCTTTGCTATCGTTTCCTTCATTTCTTTTTCATTTATTTCTGATCTGGTTTTTATGATTTCTTTCCTTCTGCTAACTTTGGGTTTTTTTGTTCTTCTTTCTCTAATTGCTTTAGGTGCAAGGTTAGGTTGTTTATTCGAGATGTTTCCTGTTTCTTAAGGTAGGATTGTATTGCTATAAACTTCCCTCTTAGAACTGCTTTTGCTGCATCTCATAGATTTTGGGTCGTCGTGTCTCCATTGTCATTTGTTTCTAGGTATTTTTTAATTTCCTCTTTGATTTCTTCAGTGATCACTTCGTTATTAAGTAGTGTATTGTTTAGCCTCCATGTGTTTGTATTTTTTACAGATCTTTTCCTGTAATTGATATCTAGTCTCATAGCGTTGTGGTCGGAAAAGATACCTGATACAGTTTCAATTTTCCTAAATTTACCAAGGCTTGATTTGTGACCCAAGATATGATCTATCCTGGAGAGTGTTCCATAGCACTTGAGAAAAATGTGTATTATGTTGTTTTTGGATGGAATGTCCTATAAATATCAATTAAGTCCATCTTGTTTAATGTATCATTTAAAGCTTGTGTTTCCTTATTTTCATTTTGGATGATCTGTCCATTGGTGAAAGTGGGGTGTTAAAGTCCCATACTATGAACGTGTTACTGTCGATTTCCCCTTTTATGGCTGTTAGTATTTGCCTTATGTATTGAGGTGCTCGTATGTTGGGTGCATAAATATTTACAATTGTTATATCTTCTTCTTGGATCGATCCCTTGATCATTATGTAGTGTCCTTCTTTGTCTGTTGTAATAGTCTTTATTTTAAAGTCTATTTTGTCTCATATGAGAATTGCTACTCCAGCTTTCTTTTGGTTTCCATTTGTGTGAAATATCTTTTTCCATCCCCTTACTTTCAGTCTGTATGTGTCTCTAGGTCTGAAGTAGGTCTCTTGTAGATAGCAAATATATGGGTCTTGTTTTTGTATCCATTCAGCCGATCTGTGTCTTTTGGTGGGAGCATTTAGTACATTTACATTTAAGGCAATTATCGATATGTATGTTCCTATTCCCATTTTCTTAATTGTTTCGGGTTTGTTATTGTAGGTCTTTTCCTTCTCTTGTGTTTCTTGCCTAGAGAAGTTCCTTTAGCAGTTGTTGTAAAGCTGGTTTGTTGGTGCTGAACTCTCTCAGCTTTTGCTTGTCTGTAAAGGTTTTAATTTCTCCATCAAATCTGAATGAGATCCTTGCTGGGTAGAGTAATCTTGGTTGCAGGTTTTTCTCCTTCATCACTTTAAATATGTCCTGCCAGTCCCTTCTGGCTTGCAGAGTTTCTGTGAAAGATCAGCTGTTAACCTTATGGAGATTCCCTTGTGTGTTATTTGTTGTTTTTCCCTTGCTGCTTTTAATATGTTTTCTTTGTATTTAATTTTTGACAGTTTGATTAATATGTGTCTTGGCATATTTCTCCTTGGATTTATCCTGTATGGGACTCTCTGTGCTTCCTGGACTTGATTAACTATTTCCTTTCCCATATTAGCGAAGTTTTCAACTATAATCTCTTCAAATATTTTCTCAGTCCCTTTCTTTTTCTCTTCTTCTTCTGGAACCCCTATAATTCGAATGTTGGTGCGTTTAATGTTGTCCCAGAGGTCTCTGAGACTGTCCTCAGTTCTTTTCATTCTTTTATTTTTATTCCGCTCTGCAGTAGTTATTTCCACTATATTATCTTCCAGGTCACTTATCCGTTCTTCTGCCTCAGTTATTCTGCTATTGATCCCATCTAGAGTATTTTTATTTTATTTTATAAATTTATGTATTTATTCATTTATTTAATTTTTGGCTGCCTTGGGTCTTCGCTGTTGCACGTGGGCTTTGTCTAGTTGTGGTGAGCAGGGGCTACTCTTCGTTGCGGGGCGCAGGCTCCTCATTGCGGTGGCTTCTCTTGTTGTGGAGCACAGGCTCTAGGTGTGTGGGCTTCCGTAGTTGTGGCACACGGGCTTCAGTAGTTGTGGCTCGCGGGCTCTAGAGCGCAGGCTCAGTAGTTGTGGCACACGGTCTTAGTTGCTTCGCGGCATGTGGGATCCTCCTGAACCAGGGCTCGACCCATGTCCCCTGCATTGGCAGGTGGATTCTTAACCACTGTGCCACCAGGGAAGCCCTAGAGTATTTTTAATTTCATTTATTGTGTTGTTCATCATTGTTTGTTTCATCTTTAGTTCTTCTAGGTCCTTGTTAAATGTTTCTTGCATTTTCTCTATTCTATTTCCAAGATTTTGGATCATCTTTACTATCATTATTCTGAATTCTTTTTCAGGTAGACTGCCTATTTCCTCTTCATTTGTTAGGTCTTGTGGGTTTTCATCTTGCTCCTTCATCTGCTGTGTGTTTTTCTGTCTTCTCATTTTGCTTATCTTACTGTGTTTGGGGTCTCCTTTTTGCAGGCTGCAGGTTCGTAGTTCCCGTTGTTTTTGGTGTCTGTCCCCAGTGGCTAAGGTTGGTTCAGTGGGTTGTGTAGGCTTCCTGGTGGAGGGGACTAGTGCCTGTGTTCTGGTGGATGAGGCTGGATCTTGCCTCTCTGGTGGGCAGGTCCACGTCTGGTGGTGTGTTTTAGGGTGTCTGTGGACTTATTATGATTTTAGGCAGCCTCTCTGCTAATGGGTGGGGTTGTGTTCCTGTCTTGCTAGTTGTTTGGCATAGGATGTCCAGCACTGTAGCTTGCTAGTCGTTGAGTGAAGCTGGGTGCTGGTGTTGAGATGGAGATCTCTGGGAGATTTTCGCTGTTTGATATTATGTGGAGTTGGGAGGTCTCCTGTGGATCAGTGTCCTGAAGTTTGCTCTCCCACCTCAGAGGCACAGCACTGACTCCTGGCTGCAGCACCAAGAGCCTTTCCTCCACATGGCTCAGAATAAAAGGGAGAAAAAGTAGAAAGTAAGTATTAGTAGAAGAAGAAAGAAAGAAAGAAAGGAGGGAGGGAGGAAGGAAGGAAGGAAGGAGGGAAGGAAGGAAAAAAAGAAAGAAGATAAAGTAATATAAAATAAGATAAAATATAATAAAGTTATTAAAATAAAAAAATATTTAGGAAAAAAAAACCGATGGATAGAGCCTTAGGACAAATGGTGGAAGCAAAGCTGTACAGACAAAATCTCACACAGAAGCATACACATACACACTTACAAAAAGAGGAAAAGCAGAAAAAATCATAAATCTTGCTCTCAAAGTCCACCTCCTTAATTTGGGATGATTCGTTGTCTATTCAGGTATTCCACAGATCCAGGGTACATCAAGTTGATTGTGGAACTTTAATCCGCTGCTCCTGAGGCTGCTGGGAGAGATTTCCCTTTCTCTTCTTTGTTCGCACAGCTCCCGGGGTTCAGCTTTGGATTTGGCCCTGCCTCTGCGTGTAGGTCGCCGGAGGGAGTCTGTTCCTCGCTCAGAGAGGACGGGGTTAAAGGAGCCACTGATTCGGGGGATCTGGCTCACTCAGGCCGGGGGGAGGGAGCCGCTCGGAGTGAGGGGCGGGCCTGCGGCGGCAGAGGCCGGCGTGCATTCTCCCGGGGAAGTTGTCCCTGGATCACGGGACCCTGGCAGTGGCGGGCTGCACAGGCTCCCAGGAAGCAGGGTGTGGAGAGCGAGCTGTGCTCGCACACAGTCTTCTTGGTGGCAGCAGCAGCAGCCTTAGCGTCTCATGCTCGTCTCTGGGGTCCGCGCTTTTAGCCGCGGCTCGCGCCCTTCTCTGGAGCTTCTTTAAACAGCTTTCTTAATCCCCTCTCCTCCCGCACCAGGAAACAAAGAGGGAAGAAAAAGTCTCTTGCCACTTCGTTAGGTTCAGACTTTTCCCCGGACTCCCTCCCGGCTAGCCGTGGCGCACTAACCCCCTGCAGGCTGTGTTCACGCCGCCAACCCCAGTCCTCTCCCTGCGCTCCGACCGAAGCCTGAGCCTCAGCTCCCAGCCCCGCCCGCCCCGGCGGGTGACCAGACAAGCCTCTCAGGCTGGAGAGTGCTGGTCGGCACTGACCCTCTGTGCGGGAATCTCTCCGCTTTGCCCTCTGCACCCCTGTTGCTGTGCTCTCCTCCGCGGCTTCGAAGCTTTCCCCCTCTGCCACCCACAGTCTCCGCCCGCGAAGGGGCTTCCTAGTGTGTGGAATCCTTTCCTCCTTCACAGCTCCCTCCCAGCGGTGCAGGTATCATCCCTATTCTTTTGTCTCTGTTTATTTTTTCTTTTGCCCTACCCAGGTACGTGTGGGGTTTCTTGCCTTTTGGGAGTTCTGTGGTCTTCTGCCAGCGTTCAGTAGGTGTTCTGTAGGAGTTGTTCCACGTGTAGATGTATTTCTGGTGTATCTGTGGGGAGGAAGGTGATCTCTGCGTCTTATTCTTCCACCATATTCCCGGAAGCCCAGGAAAGCTTTTCTTTTAAAAATCCTTTTCTAATCTCCATTCTGTGTCCTCATTGTTCCCATATATTCTTGGGATGGTGGCATCACCATATCATTATCGTCATCGTCATCATCACCATAGTTTACATCATCATCTGATGCTAATATTTATTTAAATTACTATGTGCCAGAAGTTTTGCTAAATAATTTCTATGGATTATCTCATGTAATTCTTATGATGAAATAGGTGATACAATTATAAGTATTACAAATTTAGAGAGGCACATAGTATATTATTTATAATCTTTTTGACTTGTCTTCCTCTCTAAACTGTATGTTTACTGATTGCTTAGGCAATCTCTTTTATCTTAAATCTCTGCATCCCTGGCAGTAAGAATAGTGACCAGTAAATATGGCCATGTGCTAAATATTTGAATGAATCTTGGTTGAGTCTAGGTTGATCTAATTACTAGATGTGGCTCTGATATGATCATTTTTGAATAAAATTATACTTTGATTCTTATGCAACCAGTACATTTCTGGAACAATAAGTTATTTTATTAAATTCAAAAAAATATTTGTCAAATTAAAATAAAATCTCCCTTAGGTTTTATTTCTCTGTTCTATATGTGTGCCCAATTCATATTGGATGAAAGACTGGTAATCACAGATTTCTGCTATTGGAGAAAGTGGGATAAAAGGCTTCTTGGCAAAATAGTCACAGTTTTTCAGCTTGCAAATTAAATTATAGTGTAGATTTGCTATCTTGCCCCCATTCACTTCTTGCCCTCTTTGGCTTTCTGAGCCCTCTGGGGATCAGATTTCCTGTGGCCCTGTATAACAGGCTATTGATCACACTTTCTGCCTTGCACCCTTACCTCTCAGTACAAATTGGCCTGTGTCAATTGGAGGAGGAAGATAATTAATTTATACTCACATTGAAATTAGATGCATTCTAAAAGGAGACAGTCACCTGGGCTTTACCAATTTGGGGATGTGACTTCCTGAGCTAATATTCTAAAGTAGTAGAAGCGTAGGTAAATATATTTTTTGCACATCTGTGTGTACTGGGGTGGGAAAGATTGGAAGATACCCTAAAATAAATTCTAGTGG
Organism: Orcinus orca; assembly: GCF_937001465.1. Taxonomy (NCBI): domain Eukaryota; kingdom Metazoa; phylum Chordata; class Mammalia; order Artiodactyla; family Delphinidae; genus Orcinus; species Orcinus orca. The sequence continues at coordinate 48,409,173 of NC_064564.1, read as the reverse complement.
CGACAAAGTATTAATCACACTCTGTGTCAAAGTTGAAATTATTCACTCTTAAAATACGGGAAGGGCTTCCCTGGTGGCGCAGTGGTTGAGAGTCCGCCTGCCGATGCAGGGGACACGGGTTCGTGCCCTGGTCCGGGAAGATCCCACATGCCGCGGAGCGGCTGGGCCCGTGAGCCATGGCCGCTGAGCCTGCGCGTCCGGAGCCTGTGCTCCACAACGGGAGAGGCCGCAACAGTGAGAGGCCCGCGTACCACACAAAAAAAAAATACGGGAAACTTTTGAAATCTATGAAAACAATGTGTAAGATGTAAGATGACTAGACAGCAGAATGTCTTTCCTGTTACAACTATATGTTGTTCTTTCTCTTTCAGTATCTAAAATCATGTTAATAAGTCACTTTCTTCTAGTTGTAGCCTTGAGAACATCACTACTTTAGAATCAAAGATTTTATTATGAAATAAAGTGCAGGTCATGGAACTACCTATAATATGCTTATAAATAAGTGTTTTTCACTACTACTTATAGCTCTACTTTTATGCTAAATAATATATTTGAAGCACTGAATTAGTAATTTTTCCAATCAGAGTGATAGGAGCCTCCAAGAGATAGGCCAGGCCATTCTGCTTTTCTGCTGGCCTTCCAGAATGCTTGTCACTTAATGCAACACAGGTAAATTAACATGTAATAAAATTGCCAGGAAAAGTGAGATTCATTTCCAACACTGGTACAGAAGAAGTGAATAATTGTAATTCTTCCAGTGGGTTTACTTCTTAATTCATTCTGATCATAGCAATGAAAATATTTTTAGAGGATAATGAATGTACCATTCTCTAGAACCTGGTGGCAATCCCCTAAACATTATGCTTGTGATAAATCCCTAATATTTATAGTACTCCCTGAGAGTGATGTGGGGGAGGATTTGGGCTTATTATTGAAAAGCAATAACTTGCGCATCAGGGGTCTGCTATTGTTTTGACCTTGTACCTAAGTTATTTTTAATCTCAGCAAATTTTTGGGTAAATGACCTTTTGTTCCTCAACTGACATGAATAGTAAGGATTATAGCATTGGTCAACTCTTTCAGAAGGGAGGTAAATGAAATGGATAGATGCATTGTCTTAGATGGGTGGTTCACTAATTTAGAGTAAAAGATATGTCACAGGGCTTCCCTGGTGCGCAGTGGTTGAGAGTCTGCCTGCTGATGCAGGGGACACGGGTTCGTGCCCCGGTCCGGGAAGATCCCACATGCCGCGGAGTGGCTGGGCCCGTGAGCCATGGCTGGTGAGCCTGCGCGTCTGGAGCCTCTGCTCCGCAACGGGAGAGGCCACAACAGTGAGAGGCCCGCTTACCGAAAAAGATATGTTACAAACAATTCTAGAACGTTTTCATTGCTGAGACTCATAGATTACTTAAAAGGTGTTCAAAAAACGTATCTTAAACATGAAACAGCTTGTATTAAGATGTGAATCAGTTCAGGTGACCTTCAGGAATCGATTACTTTAGGTCAGGTATCTCCCTAGATGTGATAAAAATCTGCATATAACAGGCAAATTCAATCACCAATACAGATATTTTTAAGCTATATAAATCAATTAAACAGTCATTGAGCACCTGCTCTGCGCCATGCACGTTGAGGGTAATTGAAATAAAGAAAACTTGGTGCTTGACCTTAGGCATTTATTAAATTACACAAGCTGGAGAAAATTCTAGGTAAGCCCTTTGGTTTTTTAAAATAGGAGATTCAGAGACAAAATAAAGTTTATAAAGAGACTATTATTGACTTTATGGCTGTCAGAAAGGAGAAAAATAAGTGGAGATTTTGCCCTGTTTTCCTGTGATAGATGAGTTGGGTTTGAATAAGTTAGACTGCCTGAGAAATACTGGGTGGTACATTCTGATCAACTTAATAAGCAGTAGTGTTATAAAGCGGTCCTTTGGCTTGATGTGATGGTTTCATCTTCTCTGAACCACTGTCATCTTTTCCTTTGGGCCAACATAGCCTGGCAGTGACAGGGTACAGCATACTAAATCCTGTCTAGGATTTGTGCCTAAATGTGCGGGTAAAGAAATGCTTTTTTTCAAAATACAGATGGAATGGTGTTTGCTTTTGTAATTTCTGGAGGAAGAAGTCAACTGATAATTTGAAGCTACCTAATCTGATTAGCTATTCTTTTGACTTGGGGTTTTCTTAATGCTTTAGATAACCACATTAAATAATACAAAACATATTTAATCATCTGGATACTAAAATGAGAAAGGTCAGGATGTTGGTCTTACCTTTCAGGGTCAACTAATATAGGTTGATAACAAGTGCGTCTCAAAGCTGCCTTCAGGCAGTTTGTTCATATTGATCAATTTTTTGGCTAACAGTGTATTCAAATGATAATCCTAGAAGGCTGGATGCCAAGGGAAAAAAATGTTAATCCAACAACTTTATGTAGAAGTTTAAACTATAAAAGAACTATTAATTTTTTGGATAAAAAGAGAAATTTTAAAGTGTCACAGTCTGTAGAAATTTGTGAGTTTATGAGCCCGCTATGAAATATATCAACTAAATATTTGTTTATACTTTTACACAAATAATATATGTTTCTCTAGATGGTGCAGAAAGGAACTTTGTCATTTCTCTCTTGGTCTCCAGTACTGGGCAGAGTGCCTGGCCCATGAGGGTCCAGAGTAAATGTTGAATGATTAGATGAACAAATGAATGAAGTCTGGTTTGATTTAAGCCCCTCTAAATTCCATATATAAATAAGATTTGTTTTTGAATTTTATTTTATTTTTTATAAACCAGGTTCTTATTAGTCATCAATTTTATACACATCAGTGTATACATGTCAATCCCAATCACCCAATTCAGCACACCACCATCCCCACCCCCCGCAGCTTTCCCCCCTTGGTGTCCATACGTTTGTTCTCTACATCTGTGTCTCAACTTCTGCCCTGCAAACCGGTTCATCTGTACCATTTTCTAGGTTCCACATACATGCGTTAATATATGATATTTGTTTTTCTCTTTCTGACTTACTTCACTCTGTATGACAGTCTCTAGATCCATCCACGTCTCAACAAATGACCCAATTTCGTTCCTTTTTATGGCTGAGTAATATTCCATTGTATATATGTACCACATCTTCTTTATCCATTCGTCTGTCAATGGGCATTTAGGATGCTTCCATGACCTGGCTATTGTAAATAGTGCTGCAATGAACATTGGGGTGGATGTGTCTTTTTGAATTATGGTTTTCTCTGGGTATATGCCCAGTAGTGGGTAATTCTATTTTTAGTTATTTAAGGACCCTCCATACTGTTCCCCATAGTGGCTGTATCAAATTACATTCCCACCAACAGTACAAGAGGGTTCCCTTTTCTCCACACCCTTTCCAGCATTTGTTGTTTGTAGATTTTCTGATGATGCCCATTCTAACTGGTGTGAGTTGATACCTCATAGTAGTTTTGATTTGCATTTCTCTAATAATTAGTGATGTTGAGCAACTTTTCATGTGCTTCTTGCCATCTGTATGTCTTCTTTGGAGAAATGTCTATTTAGGTCTTCTGCCCATTTTTGGATTGGGTTGTTTGTTTCTTTAACATTGAGCTGCATGAGCTGTTTATATATTTTGGAGATTAATTCTTTGTCCGTTGATTCCTTTGCAAATATCTTCTCCCATTCTGAGAGTTGTCTTTTCGTCTTGTTTATGGTTTCCTTTGCTGTGCAAAAGCTTTTAAGTTTCATTAGGTCCCATTTGTTTATTTTTGTTTTTATTTCCATTACTCTAGGAGGTGGATCAAAAAAGATCTTGCTGTGATTTATGTCAAAGAGTGTTCTTCCTATGTTTTCTTCTAAGAGTTTTATAGTGTCCAGTCTTACATTTAGGTCTTTAATCCATTTTGAGTTTATTTTTGTGTATGGTGTTAGGGAGTGTTCTAATTTCATTCTTTTACATGTAGCTGTCCAGTTTTCCCAGCACCACTTATTGAAGAGACTGTCTTTCCTCCACTGTATATCCTTGCCTCCTTTGTCATAGATTAGTTGACCATAGGTGAGTGGGTATATCTCTGGGCTTTCTATCTTGTTCCATTGATCTGTGTTTCTGTTTTCATGCCAGTACCATATTGTCTTGATTACTGTAGCTTTGTGATAGTCTGAAGTCAGGGAGTCTGATTCCTCCTGCTCCGTTTTTTTTCCCTCAAGACTGCTTTGGCTGTTCGGGGTCTTTTGTGTATCCATACAAATTTTAATATTTTTTCTTCTAGTTCTGTAAAAAATGCCATTGGTAATTTGATAGGGATTGCATTGAATCTGTAGATTGCTTTGGGTAGTATAGTCATTTTCACAATATTGATTCTTCCAATCCAAGAACATGGTATATCTCTCCATCTGTTGGTATAATCTTTAATTTCTTTCATCAGTGCCTTACAGTTTTCTGCAAACCTACCTTTGGTCTCCCTAGGTAGGTTTATTCCTAGGTATGTTGCAATGGTAAATGGGAGTGTTTCCTTAATTTCTCTTTCGGATTTTTCATCATTAGTGTATAAGAATGCAAGAGATTTCTGTGCATTAATTTTGTATCCTACAGCTTTACCAAATTCATTGATTAGCTCTAGTAGTTTTCTGGTGGCATCTTTAGGATTCTTTATGTATACTATCATGTCATCTGTAAACAGTGACAGTTTTACTTCCTCTTTTCCAATTTGTATTCCTTTTACTTCTTTTTCTTCTCTGATTGACATGGCTAGGACTTCCCAAACTATGTTGAAAAATAGTGGTGAGAATGGACATCCTTGTCTTGTTCCTGATCTTAGAGGAAATGCTTTCAGTTTTTCAGCATTGAGAATGATGTTTGCTGTGGGTTTCTCATATATGGCCTTTATTATGTTGAGGTAGGTTCCCTCTGTGCCCACTTTCTGGAGAGTTTTTAATCATAAATGGGTGTTGAATTTTGTCAAAAGCTTTTTCTGCATCTATTGAGACGATCATATGGTTTTTATTCTTCATTATGCGTTAATATGGTGTTTCACATTGATTGATTTGCATATATTGGCTAATCCTTGCATCCCTGGGATAAATCCCACTTGATCATGGTGCATGATCCTTTTAATGTGTTGTTGGATACTGTTTGCTAGTATTTTGTTGAGGATTTTTGCATCTATATTAATCAGTGATATTGGTCTGTAATTTTCTTTTTTTGTAGTATCTTTGTCTGATTTTGGTATCAGGGTGATGGTGGCCTAATAGAATGAGTTTGGGAGTGTTCCTTCCTCTGCAATTTTTTGGAAGAGTTTGAGAAGGATGGGTGTTATCTGTTCTCTAAATGTTTGATAGAATTCACCTGTGAAGCCATCTGGTCCTGGACTTTTGTTTGTTGGAAGATTTTTTTTTTTTTTTCGGTAGGCGGGCCTCTCACTGTTGTGGCCTCTCCCGTTGTGGAGCACAGGCTCCGGACGTGCAGGCTCAGCGGCCATGGCTCACGGGCCCAGCCACTCTGCGGCATGTGAGATCTTCCTGGACTGGGGCACGAACCCGTGTCCCCTGCATCGGCAGGCGGACTCTCCACCACTGCGCCACCAGGGAAGCCCTGTTGGAAGATTTTTAATCTCAGTTTCAATTTCATTACTTGTGATTGGTCTGTTCATATTTTCTATTTCTTCCTGGTTCAGTCTTGGAAGGTTATACCTTTCTAAGAATTTGTCCATTTCTTCCAGGTTGTCCATTTTATTGGCATAGAGTTGCTTGTAGTTGTCTCTTAGGATGCTTTGTATTTCTGCAGTGTCTGTTGTAATATCTCCTTTTTCATTTCTAATTTTATTGATTTGAGTCCTCTCCCTCATTTTCTTGATGAGTCCGGCTAATGAATTTACGAATTTTGTTTATCATCTCAAAGAACCAGCTTTTACTTTTATTGATCTTTGCTGTTGTTTTCTTTGTTTCTCTTTCATTTATTACTGCTCTGATCTTTATGATTTCTTTCCTTCTGCTAACTTTGGGTTTTGCTTGTTCTTCTTCTCTAGTTCCTTAGGTGTAAGGTTAGATTGTTTATTTGAGATTTTTCTTGTTTCTTGAGGTATGCTTGTATACCTGTAAACTCCCCGCTTAGAACTGCTTTTGCTGCATCCCATAGGTTTTGGATTGTCGTGTTTTCATTGTCATTTGTCTCTAGTTATTTTTTAGTTTCCTCTTTGATGTCTTTAGTGATCTCTTGGTTATTTAGTAACGTATTGTTTAGCCTCCATGTGTTTGTGTTTTTTACGTTTTTTTCCCCGTAATTCATTTCTAATCTCATAGTGTTGTGGTCAAAAAAGATGCTTGATATGATTTCACTTTTCTTAAATTTACTGAGGCTTGATTTGTGACCCAAGATGTGGTCTATCCTGGAGAATGTTCTGTGTGCACTTGAGAAGAAAGTGTAATCTGCTGTTTTTGGATGGACTGTCCTATAAATATCAATTAAATCTATCTGGTCTATTGTGTCATTTAAAGCTTTTGTTTCCTTATTTATTTTCATTTTGGATTATCTGTCCATTGGTGTAAGTGAGGTGTTAAAGTCCCCCACTATTACTGTGTTACTATTGATTTCCTCTTTTATAGCTGTTAGCAGTTGCCTTATGTGTTCAGGTGCTCCTGTGTTGGGTGCATATATATTTATAATTGTTATATCTTTTTCTTGGGTTGATCATTATGTAGTGTCCTTCCTTGTCTCTTGTAACATTCTTTATTATAAAGTCTCTTTTATCTGATATGAGTATTGCTACTCCAGCTTTCTTTTGATTTCCATTTGCATGGAATATCTTTTTCCATCCCTTCACTTTCAGTCTGTATGTGTCCCTAGGTCTGAAGTGGGTCTCTTGTAGTCAGCATACATATGGGTCTTGTTTTCTTATCCATTCAGCGAGCCTGTGTCTTTTAGTTGAAGCATTTAATCCATTCACGTTTAAGGTAATTATTGATATGTATGTTCCTATGACCATTTTCTTAATTGTTTTGGGTTTGTTTTTGTAGGTCCTTTTTTTCTCTTGTGTTTGCCACTTAAGTTCCTTTAGCATTTGTTGTAGAGCTGGTTTGGTGGTGCTGAATTCTCTTAGCTTTTGCTTGTCTGTAAAGCTTTTGATTTCTCCATCGAATGTGAATAAGATCTTTGCTGGATAGAGTAATGTTGGTTGTAGGTTCTTCCCTTTCATCACTTTAAGTATATCATTCCAGTCCCTTCTGGCTTATAGAGTTTCTGCTGAGAAATCACCTGTTAACCTTATGGGAGTTCCCTTGTATGTTGTCATTTTCCCCTTACTGCTTTCAATAATTTTTCTTTGTCTTTAATTTTTGCCAGTTTGATTACTGTGTGTCTTGGTGTTTTTCTCCTTGGGTTTATCCTGTATGGAACTCTGCATTTCCTGGACTTGGGTGGCTATTTCCGTTCCCATGTTAGGGAAGTTTTCGACTATAATCTCTTTATATATTTTCTCTGGTCCTTTCTCTCTTTCTTCTCCTTCTGGTATCCCTATAATACGATTGTTGTTGTGTTTAATGTTGTCCCAGAGGTCTCTTAGGCTGTCTTCATTTCTTTTCATTCTTTTTTCTTTATTCTGTTCCACAGCAGTGAATTCCACCATTCTGTCTTCCAGGTCACTTATCCGTTCTTCTGCCTCAGTTGTTCTGCTATTGATTCCTTCTAGTGTAGTTTTTCATTTCAGTTACCATATTGTTCATCTCTGTTTGTTCTTTAATTCTTCTAGGTCTTTGTTAAACATTTCTTGTATCTTCTCGATCTTTGCCTCCATTCTTTTACTGAGGTCCTGGATCATCTTCACTATCATTATTCTGAATTCTTTTTCTGGAATGTTGCCTATCTCCACTTCATTTAGTTGTTTTTCTGGGGTTTTATCTTGTTCCTTCATCTCGTACATAGCCTCTGGCTTTTCATCTTGTCTATCTTTCTGTGAATGTGGTTTTTGTTCCACAGGCTGCACGATTGTAGTTCTTCTTGCTTCTCTAAATAAGATTTTGTATATATAAAATATATATGTATATATATTTTCCTGCAAGAGGAAAGACCAGTGAACACACTAATTGCAGTTCTCTTTGTTTGCCAACTTTTTAATTATTTGAAATCAGCATGATTCGTTGTCCCCCCAGTACCTCGAACAATTGCTGGCATGTAATAGTGCTAATTACTTGTATGAATGAATGAATGTTCTAGTGAGATGTGACATTTTCACCATTTCCATACACTGTACTCTAAATCTTCCATTATTATCTATATTCAGGCTTCCCATTTTCTATGAAGGCATGCTTCTTCTTATTCTTTAACTCAGTGGTTCTCTTTCTTTGAATCTTGGCATGTACCAGCTTTACAACTTAGTTGGCTTTACATTTTTTTTATACACCTAGAAATGACAGTAATTTAGTTTTGTCAGCTTCTGGGAATTTATCATGAAGGCAAATTAAAAAACATTAGGCAGACTGTTTTGGAAGATGCTCGTTGCATTGCCATTTTTAAGAGTGAAGCTGCTGCGTCCTGCTTTACCTGTTTAAGAGTACAAAATAAGGTCAAATTTCCTGTAAACATTCACATCCAATGAACCTTAGCTGCTGTGCTGCCCTCTCTTCCCAGACTTCCTCTCTCAAGTTAAGTTCAAGGTCTCCAGGAATATTTATTTAGTCCAAAATATTTGTTATTATAACTTCACTGAAAAAGACCTGTAAAAAATCTGTTTACCTCATCAAAGGACCTGTTCTCTGTGGCTGATACTGCTGTCACTGTGATATGGAGTTACTTCTGAAAATACGAAGTCCAAAATCACGACATTGAACACTGCTGGAATCATCATGACAAACAAGGAACCCAGCTGTTGCCGATTTGGCAATTGTTTCTTCGTGTGCAGGGAGAGAAGACACTTCTTCCTATAATGTGTTTGCTTCACATCAAAGTAGATATTGGTTCCCAGATGTTACAATTCTTAGTGACCGGCTCATTCAGCGCATATACCCAGCTGTTATTCTCAAGGCACATTATAGTTGCTGTGCCAGTATCAGCCAAACACTGCAGAACCAGCCCTTCCCTACAATATTCTAGAGCCTGAGGTTGGCCTCGTTCACTAGTACAGAGTATCACATTTTTTTTCTAGGAGATTTTCTCTTGGGACATCTATACTTTCCTGTGAAGGCAGATTCCATTAACATTAAACTTCCTAGGGAATAGATTCTTCTTTTTTTTTAACATCTTTATTTGAGTATAATTGCTTTACAATGGTGTGTTAGTTTCTGCTTTATAACAAGGTGAATCAGCTATATGTATACATATATCCCCATATCTCCTGCCTCTTGCATCTCCTTCCCACCCTTCCTATCCCACCCCTCTAAGTGGTTGCAAAGCACTGAGCTGATATCCCTGTGCTATGCGGCTGCTTCCTACTAGCTATCGGTTTTAGATTTGGTAGTGTATATATGTATATGCCACTCTCTCACTTTGCCATAAAAAGAAACGAAATTGAGTTATTTGTAGTGAGGTGGATGGACCTAGAGTCTGTCATATAGAGTGAAGTAAGTCAGAAAGAGAAAAACAAATACCGTATGCTAACACATATATATGGAATCTTAAAAAAAAAAAAAAAAGGTCATGAAGAACCTAGAGGCAGGATGGGAATAAAGACGCAGACCTACTAGAGAATGGACTTGAGGACACAGGGAGGGGGAAGGGTAAGCTGGGACAAAGTGAGATTCTTCTTTTAAAAGGCTTGTTGCTCCTACATAAAGTTTTAGAGCACCTGGCTTTGTGGGAGAGAAGTGCTGCCTAATTCCAGCAATTACTTGTATTTTAAATCCTAGAAACTCATACATTTTTAAAAATCTGCAATATTCTTGGGTCGGTTGCTTGCTGCTTTATGTTGTAAACTGAAGTGTCACTCATTTTACCCTGCCCAAACCGAGGTTCTCTCTAAGATAACTGATATGTTCACCAAGGAAGTCCTAACAACTTTTATAGGATATTTTTCTCTCTTAAAAATTATAGACTGCCTCACTGAGTACACAGCTACAAGGTGGAAATATTCAAAGGTCTAAAAATAGAATAATGACTAAGTAAACTGGTTGGTATACTTATTCAATTGGACATTATGCAGGCATTAAAATCAAGGTTATGAAGACTATATAATTATATTAAATATGCCTATGAGTTGCTAAATGACAAAAGCAGAGGCAAGTCACAAACTTGTATATATACTTGTATGTTTGCTGTATATGTATATATCTATTCCTAGTCTCTAAGATATATTATATAACCAGTCTGTCATGCCCTTAATTTTTGGAAGGGTATACAGTCCATTGCTGGAAAGTCTTAAATGATCAAATGCACACACATTGGCCAGAGAATGGTGCAATACTGTTCTTTGCTTTTTGCCTCAAGTCATTTTTAGGTTCATTATGAGTTCATTTGGATGGAGATCAAGGAGTCTATTCTGTTCCCGCTGCTCTCTTCTCCCCCTCCCTTAATGTCCCTTTGTCTTTACCCTTTGGCTGTTCCCTCATGGCTAGGCTCTTTCCTCTTGGCCCTTAGAATCCATTCAGTTTGTTTTTTCATAAAGCTGGTGTGTGTGTATGTGTGTGTTTGTGTGTAAGTGACACAGGTCAGTCCTGCCTCATGGATAGGCATCCACAGACAAAGAAACCTTCTAAATAACTAAGAGGAAGGGGTTCGTAGAATGTCATTGTTCTTTTTGTCTCTCTTGTTCTTCTATTTTGCTAATCTGATCTGAGTCTCATAATGAGATGACCACTTGCTTTTCTTCAGAAATGAAGTGATGCAAGAAGGAAACTCTACCTACCTATGTTTAGGAGGATGGGACCAGAAGGGAATCTTACCAAAAGATTTATGGTGGTTTTATTAGAGGGGCATATTGCATTTAGTTTTTTCCATTTTTTTCCTAATTTCCAAAGTGCATATAATGGGTTATAATACTTTACAATATAATAAGAAATTATGAAAACAGTGGATGAAGACACTTCTTAGTTTATTGATTAGGAAGTTGAATTCCAGTTCAGGTAAGTGAGGTGTCCAAGAAAAACTAGTGAGTAGCAGAACCAGGCCTAACAGCAGGGAGGAATTATATTCTTGTGGAAGGCAGGTAAGCATCGATGACACACCTAAATTCTTAAAATGGGTCCACCATCTTCCAGCTGCATTACCTAGGGAAGTCTTTTCCTCTCTTGGAGCCTCAGTTTCCTCATTTATAAAATGGCGATAACTGGTTGGATTGTGATTTCCACAGGCTTTACACATGATAGCGCATGTTAAGTACGTAGCACAACAAAACAGAGGAGGCCTGAAGCCACGCCAGCTTTCCTCTCCCGGTTGCCAGCTGCCCGTATCAGACCTGAGCTCCAGCCAGTGGCCCGCCTCTTTGCATCACTAGCGCCATGGCTCTCAGCAATGCCGATGTGCAGAAGCAGATTAAGCACACAATGGCTTTTATTGAAAAAGAAGCCAATGAGGAAGCAGAAGAAATAGACGTGAAGGCAGAGGAAGAGTTCAACATTGAGAAGGGTTGTCTTGTGCAAACCCAAAGACTGAAGACTATGGAATACTATGAGAAGAAAGAAAAGCAGATTGAGCAACAGAAGAAAATTCAGGTGTCCAATTTGATAAATCAAGTGAGGCTCGAAGTCCTCAGAGCGAGAGATGGATGATCTTATCACAGACCTACTAAATGAAGCAAAGCATAGACTCAGCCAAAGGGTAAAATATACAACCAGGTACCAAGTACTGCTGGATGGAATGGTCCTCCAGGGTTTGTACTAGTTATTGGAGCCCGGAATGATTGTTCGTTGCGGGACATAAGATTTCCCTCTGGTGAAGCCTGCAGTGCCAATCCCGATGTACAAAATCGCCACGGAAAGAGATGTTGATGTCCAGATTGATCAGGAGGCCTACCTGCCTGAGGAAGTAGCTGGCGAGGTTGAGATCTATAATGGGGATCGCAAAATCAAGGTTTCCAGTACTCTCAAAAGCTGGCTGGGCCTCATAACCCAGTAGATGATGCCAGAAGCGTGGGGAGCCTTGTTTGGTGCAAACGCCAACAGGAAGTTTTTGGACTATGCCTGCGGGAGGTGGTGTCCACCAACTGCTGTGATGTGGACACTTCTGACATTTGAAGAAACAAGATGACCTGTATAGCATCCTCCTTGCTGTTCTCATATTCTGTATTTATCAGTGGATACCCTTTTTTAGCTAACGCCCCTGGCTGATTGGTAGCAATGGGAGAGCTTTGCTTAATATGATCAGGAAACCTTCCTCTAGCTTATCTGACAGTAATACAACTTCCCGCTGGTTCTGCAGCACGAAGGTGAGGGGTCAAATGGTGGGTGCATGAGTGTCCTCGAGTTTCCTGCTGTCCACTGGTCCAGCGTCCAGCCTACAGAGGGGCGGTGTGTGGTGGCCTCTAGAGTCAGGTCACTCCTCTTTGGACTTCAAGTGCATGTGGGGCTGCATTCCTTCCAGCAGTAGCAGCTTCGCTGTTAGCTGTTTGGGCCTAGAAGTGTTTGTCTGTAATATGATTTAAGATCTAAGCCATGAATATGCTCTATTTATTAAAACGAAATGCATACGTGGAAAAAAAAGTATGTAACACAGATACTGTCACATAATGGATAATCAGTAAATGTTATTTCCCTTCCTTTCCAGTTGCTCTGTTACCTGGTGCAGAGCCTTACCAGTGTACTAACCAGCATCTTCTCTTGAGTTACTGTAGTATATTATGTTTTATTACACTTATATACAATGCCATGTGTTGTTCACATGTTGAAGTCCTAACTGCTAGTATCTCAGAACGTGACTATGTTTGGAGACAGGGCCTTTGAAGAGGTAGTTAAGTTAAAATGAGGTCTTTAGGGTGGGCCTTAATCCAGTCTGACTGGTGTCTCTGTAAGACAGGGACATTTGGATACATGGAGAGATACCAAGGATGCATGTGCACAGAAGAAAGACACTGTAAGGAAACAGTGAGATGGTGGCCACCTGCAAGCCAAGAAGAGAGGCCTCAAGAAAAACCCCAACCTGATGACCCCTTGATCTTGGAATTCCAGCCTCCAGAACTGTGAGAAAATAAATTTCTATTGTTTAAGCCATGCAATTGGTGATATTTTGTTATGGCAGCCCTAGCAGAGTAATACACCTTCCATCTTTAAATAGAAGCTAAGCTGCTTGAGGGAAAAATTGCATTGCACTCATTTGTAATCAGAGCAGATAATCAACAATTTCTTAATGAATACTATGATTTTTATTAAGGATAGATTTTTATTAAGGGTATAATTTTTATTTGTTTTATATGTCTTTGATGTCTCCCATGGAGGCCCAGATATTGAGGTTACTGACAAGTATCACGTGATGATGAGGATTATGTATGATCTTTTTTTTTTCTCTTGCAAATAGCGACGAGAATTGTCCCTTTTATGAAGTCATAGGCGTAAATGCAATTAAAGCTGAAAAGATTATGCCTGGTTGCCTGTCTAGACATAGGAAGAGAGAATTAAATCTTCAAATATAATTTCTGAAATTAGGATTAATGACCAGTAGTACATGATTCCCTCATATGCTCATGACCTCATGTTGTTTGAGACTAAATGTGAGAGCTTCTCACTACCTTGTATTAATGAATATGACTGAGTTATGGTAAATATAGTTAGGATGTAACATTAACTTGTCTGTGTTGGAAGTTTGCCTTGTATTTTGCAGAGGATCAAAAACAGGTAATCATAAAAGAGAAAGTCAAAGCGTTTTTTACTTAGTTTAAAAAATTACATTTGGGCTTCGCTGGTGGCGCAGTGGTTGAGAGTCCGCCTGCCGATTCAGGGGACATGGGTTCGTGCCCCGGGCCGGGAAGATCCCACATGCTGCGGAGCGGCTGGGCCCGTGAGCCATGGCTGCTGAGCCTGCGCGTCGGAGCCTGTGCTCCACAATGGGAGAGGCCACAACAGTGAGAGGCCTGCGTACCGCAAAAAAAAAAAAAAAAAAAATTACATTTGATTCTCATTTTCTGGGTATGGAAAATATGGGAGAAAATGAATTATCTTAATTACTTTATGGAAGGGACATCAAGAGATGAAAAAATTCTGCAGGGTTTTCAATGTTTTCTAAGTCTGAGAGCTCAAAGGAGAATTTAGTGATAAATGAGAAATCCTCTGAACAGTAAGATAGCAAGTTTATTACTGAGAAAAATGCAGAAAATAGTTTTTAAGGAAGTGGAGGGGGTTACTTGTTACATGGTCTTTGTTCCCTTAGCACACACATGTGTACACACATGCATACACAGAAGGAATAGTTTTCTAATGTTTTGTCATTATCATAATCTGCTGAATAATCTTTGGATGTTAATTAAAACCTCTGGCCCTCATTCACACATCTTCAGATAAAAGGCATTAGAATACATAATCTAGAAAAACTCTAACATAGGTTTCAATTCTAGCATTCTATGACTCTTTTGTATCTGGAGGTATGGGAAAAAAGGGAGGGGATGAAAGTGATGTCACTTAAGGGGGCTACTGTTTATACTGGTTCTGCTAGTCTCCTAAAGACAATCTCTGCCACGCGTCATTGACTGGCTTTTGAGGTCAAACACCAAGCCTTATGCTTCAAGATGACAGGGTGCTATTCACTGCTGAATCTCCAGAACTAGAAGAATACCTGCAACATAGAAGACAGTCAAATACTTGTTGGAAGAAGGATTAATGTTTCCAGTGCCATTTTGAATCTGTGTGATCTATTATAGGGTTAACATGCCATATTTTTCAGGGTCATGTTGATGTATGTCTACTCAGTTATTAGACATATGATTAGAGGACTAGAGAATTAGAGAAACGTAATCACATGTCGCTGCTAAACTAGACAAAATGATCTGAAACAGTAGCAAAATTTTAAAGAATGTTTTGTTGTTTTCTTCTCACATAGAAAACCAATAAACTTTGTTTTATCCTTCTTTTCCATCCCTTCCTTTTTTGTTTTTTGTTCTTATTTATTTTTTATCATAATATACCGTTATTAGGAGCAAGATGTATTTTCTGAATGTTAACTCCAGAATGAGTTTACATGAGGGCAGGGGCACTGTCTGCCTTTTTTTCGTGGACCTAGCAATGCAGACTCGCAACAGTATTTATTTATTTATTTATTTATTTATATTTTATTAATGGACGGGGCTGCAGAAAGAACCCTGGGGCAGATCCACTACCTGTGAGCGCGGAGCTCATGGTGGGCTGTGAGCTGAGGCAGTGAGAGTGTGAGGTGCGGGGAGGGCACTGAGGTGGGGCTGGGGTCATGGTCAGGGTGGAAGCTGTGGGTCAGAGAGATGTGACTAAGCAGTGTCCCTTTGAAGGCCTGAATGAAGCTGCAGGGAGGAGTCCTGTCCTGGAGTGGCATCTCTCCTGGCCTCTACCACCTCCTTGCTCAAGATCACAAGTTTCATGGCCTCAGTTCCTTCACCTTGGCCTCAACTGGGGATCTTTAAAAATGCTGATGCCTGGGCCCCACCCAGAGGGTCTAATGTAACTGCCAGGGGATGTGTGTGGGCATTGAGAACCCTGAAAGGTCCCCAGAGGGTGCTACTGTGCAGCCAGGGCTGGGCACAAAAGTATTTGTTAAATGAATGAATAAATGTTGAAATTTGTAACCATAGTAAATGGTTATAGAAGTCAGGATATTTAGCTCAGTATTCATTAGTAGTGGGGAAAGGTAGCCTGGCAAGAAGGGAGGGAGGCATGCGTGTATGTGTACATATATGTATGTATTTATATTTATAAAACATCAAGAGAAATACACTGATACTTCTGTTTTGACAAAACAAAAGCTCTGTATGTCTGATAATTTTCTTGGTCAAGTTCAAGGGAAGATTGTTATGAGTGAGAAAAGACAAAATTAAAAATGTTGAAACTTGTAGCCATTCTTTTAAAAGGCTTTTTGATTTAAAAAGAGAGAATATTCTAAATATTAGCCATATGGCAAGAAAGAATGAAAGACAACAAAATTGTCTTGTAGTATGGTTTGCTTCAGACACTAGTCTTCTAGCAGGTAGCTTGGCATTGTCCTTCTCTCCTAGTTCATTATCGCCACATTTCTCTGGATGTCTGAGTTTGGTGCACACTTTCTGTGACTTAGGAGCCTGATGTCGCTGAAAAGCAATGTAAGAACAATCATCAGAATGGGAATCAGCCCAGCATTCTGTCGCAGTAGGAATAAAGAGGAAATCAGCTGCCTAATGAAGCTCCTTCTCTGCCCCCTGCCCTTGTGAAAAATAGCAGCTACAGTATTTCATTATGAATCTGTGTGCTTCGCTTCTCACCCTTCCTTGGTCTGAGAATCAAAGGCCATTTCTGTCATATCTCACCCTTGGAGTTCTCATCGTCACTCATGCCTTCAACTATCACCTCTATGCAGATATCTCCCTAAATCTGTATTGCAAGTCCCATCTCCCTCAGCCCTTGCTACAATCCTGCCTCTCAATGAAGCAAGTTTTATTTCTTAATTTTGCCTATTTTGACCTTATAGTTGCATGTTTTAAGAGAGTCCGAATCACAAACAATATTTTATTCTGCTTTTTCCTCAAAGATCAAATCCTTAAACCTTATGGACTGGACTTTTATATTTTACCTCTTAACAGATACACTGCAGGGACTGAGACACTTTTAGGAGTAGGCAATGTCAGAGCCATTTGCTGGCTTCCTTTTTTACTTCCTGAATAAAAGCACTGAGTAAGTGTGACATGTATATCACTTTAATGTTGAGACTGCAGAGTAAAATTTAAGAGATTTATTCTCTCCTCGAATTTGACTCTGAAAATAACTTGTACTAACATCAGGAACTTTGCATCCTCATCTTTGTAATTGCATGGTTCCCCCAGTCAAATTTAAGACATAGAAGTGATTGCAATAGAAAAAAAATATTTAAAGAATGCAAAAGAGTAGCTCTGTATTAATACATTTAAAGTTTATATTCAAAGAGCATGTTTTTGATTAAGTATGTCCAGGCACTATTTATATATCTCAGAAAATCTTAAAAATTTATATATGTCTCTGAAATTCTTGAGTTTTATAAACTACAACTTAGTCATTCTAGTCTTATATCAACACTTACTGAGATATCTCCATGACTTACCCAAATCCCAGATTTGAAATAAAATTTCATCTATCCATCTATGATATATAAATTTAAAATGATGCATGATCCATGGTGCTGGAACTTTACTCCTGCAGGGAATGTCTTTTTCCTGAACAGGACTTTCTCATTTACAGGGTGCTTATCTCCACCATGCCTTTTAATCCTCCATTAGCCTCATACTAATACTGACAAGCGAGGGCCATGAATTTGTCATTCTAGCCTTAAATATTCTAGAAGTGCATTTCCTCTCCTATAGCCATATAAAGGAGATCATCTCCATCACCATCTCTGTACCATAAGCATTCAGATTCTGGATTTGCCTTTGTCTAATTGCATGGTTCGTTTCTACTTCACTATGGTTGATCACATATTCTATTTCTTTATACAATATGTCACCCTGGCATCTCTCCATGAAGTATTTGCATTGCATCTATATAGCATGAGTACCTCTTGCCATATAGTTTGACCCTTATAACCACCAGAAACTTATAAAACTTGCCTATGGTTTAGCTTACAGACTTTACCCATCAAATATATATTTTTAAAGTATTATATTTTGAAACAAAAATCATTAAAATGTATTAAAATTGATTTTAGAATAGTTTCATGAAGATGTTTGACAAGAGTGTTTGGCAGTCTATCCAGTGAGAGACCAAAGTGAAGACTTCCTCTACATTGCTTTCTTTAGAACCTTAGATTTTCTCTCTTGTGCTATATTTAGATGTGTGGCATGTTTAATTTTCTGCTCCTGTGCCTCACTGTGCTTCTGGTGCTTATTGTAATCCAGCTAGTGTGTCAGGCCAAAGTGTGAAGAAAACTTTAAGTTCTTACCTGAGTACGCCAACTTACAGCAGCATGAAGACCTCCTGTGCTGGGTCCCGCTCATCCTTCTTTTCACTCATTCATTTCTGACATTGCAAACGGAAGTCAACAAATTTTTTTCTCAATAAAGTAGTTCTAAAAACTTAAAGTGTTTTGCTAATTCAGCAAGAGTTGAGATGGTAGTGACATAACCAGATTAATCAGATGGTAACAACTGACAGTTAACTTTAAATATATTCAAGGCAGGCCAATTCTGTTCAACTCATTTCAAACACATCTATTGAACACCTATATAGCCAAATACTGTATTAGGTTCTGAGTACGCAGGGATAAATGAAGTACACTCACTGTGTACATTCTAACAATGAGAGTAAGCATACAAACAAAATAAATTGCAATGTTGTTCAGTAAGTAGAACAATGAAATTATACACACAATGCCGAAGTAACCAGCGTATGATGCAATTAATTTTGAGGTCAGGGGAGCTATGGTGAAGTGATTCTCTACAGTACTTCCTGGAAGGAGTGATACACAAACAGGATTTTGAAAGATGCCCAAGATGTCAGGGTGGGGTCAAGTTTAGACAGAGGGAAGACAACTGGGTATCCTAGTCTAATCCCTATGACCTCGGGTAAGCTCTTATGCATACAATAATGATCTTGCCTGTTTTCACACAAACACTTTTTCACTTTAGCTATTTTTTAAAAGATGAATATTTTCCTACAATTATTTTAAAAACAAATTCATAAACCAAAAGACAGATGGCTTTGACTTGGGATGCTGTACTGTAATATGAACAGTATCCTCTGGATTTGTGAAATGTGGTAAGCCTGGTTTTAACCATCATTTAAGAAGACAGCAAGGAAATCAGTGGGAAATAGTAAAAATACAAAATGAGTATGAATCAAGAGGTTAATTTCCCATTCTGGCACCAAGAAGCTTTTGATTTTGGTTATATTATGCATCCTCTGAGGGTTTAAAATTTCTCATGGGTAAACTGGGGGGGGGTTGTTATCTAGGATATCTCTGTGGTCTCCTCTACCTTTGAAAGCATTCTCTGATTCTACAGGATGGTCAGGACAGTGAAAATAACCCAACGGATGCAGGAGTGGAGGAGTGAGCACAGCCTTTGCAGCCAGCAAATCTCAGATTGAACCCTGGCTGAACTTCATCAGGTTGAGGGATCTAGGGAGCATGGGCATCACTTCATTAGTAATTCTCATTTGCAGAACACCTATTTTATAACACTGTGAAGATTAATACAATAACACGATCAGCATACCTGCAGAGTTCCTGGCGCATAGTAGGTACTTAAATGTTAATTTCTATTTCCATCTTCTTTTGTTCTGATTAGTAGAAGCAAGTCAATCTCTTCTATAGGGAGCCTCAAATATTCAGGTGTTAAAGACCAATTATTCTCAGACTCATATACTGTCTTGTCCGTACTATGGCCAAGGCATGGTAGGATCAAGTGAAGCAGAGAAATGTATTAAGGCATCACATAGCCAGGATATTTGATATTTGATAACAGTGTTTTTTAAAAAGAGAAAGTCCTTTAACAAACTCATGCCCTAGTGACCTCGCTGCTTTTCAATCTCTCCTGACCTTTCTGTTGTGCCTGATTATTAACACTGATACCATGCAACCTGACTAGTCAGCACATTTGCTGATAAAGGAGTATGTCTTACATAATAATTCTCTTGCATTTCACTTCACAGCCAAGATTTATTAACCAGGGTTTTGTTGGTAGGAGTCTTCATATGAAAACTTGGATGCTTTTATAAGGACATACTGTACTACATTTGCAGAAAGAAAGTTTCATAAATTATTATAAGAGGCAGTATAGGTCAGTTGGCTCCAAAATAAGCTGAACGCAGAGTCTCTAATATCTAAGGTGGATGTCATTCCACCTCTTCTTCCTGGGGACGTTCTGTTTTTGTTTCATTCTCTTTGTCCATCAGTTCAGGCCTAGTTTCACAGAAGCTTAAATCCTCTGTTTTTTGGTGGACGATTTGAGGAAGGGCACCTCTGGCTGGAATGGGGAAGATCCTTCCATTTCCTGTCAAATACTATGATAACATATGATAACATGTTTCTAACAACCCCTTAGTAAATGTTGCTTTACTAAGGGGTTGTTAGAAACAATGACATAGCTGTCTGCTTGGTATCCTGGGAAGATCAGGGTCTTTCAGATCAGACAGATACAGGTTCAAAGATCAGCCCCTCACTTAATAACTGGGACTTTCAGTGATAAGCTTATTTTCTCTGAGACTTAGTTTCCCCAGATGAGGCTAATTATAGCTTTCACATGGGATATTGTGAGGATAAATTGAGACAGTAAATGTAAAGTTCTAAGCAATATCTCTTGCATAAAGATATAGTGCTCATTAAATGGAGGCATCATAAAAATAAAAATTGAGTGCAAAGTGACAAATAAAAAGTGTTGGTCACTTCAGTGATGGTTCCAGTTCCCAAGCAAATGACTATCACATACATCCTATAAGAATAAAGTCTTTTTTCCAAACAGGTGGTTATTTCAACTCTCACTCTCTTGTTTGAATAAACAGCAGCAAATAAGTAACCCCAAACTAGACTTTTTAAAAAAGAGAATCTATGAGAGAATTTTTTTTTTCAGTAGAACAGAATTTGGCAAAAGTTTTCTGGTCACCATCTGAAAAGTAACTACTGTGAGAAGGCAGGCAGATTTATAGGACATAAGTAACAATCTTTCAGCACAGTAATAGTATGTTGCGAGCAAACATAAGAGAAGCCACTATAAAAATTGAAAAGGATGTTCCTTTTCACATCTAGGGTATGTTTTCAGGGGAACATGTTGGTATGTGTGGCCAGCATGAATATCTGTGATTATATGAATATGTTGTGATTACCTGACTGATAGTGAGCTTGCTAATGTGACTGACTGGGGTGGGGAGTGCTGGTTTGGAAAGGCAGGGATACATTGCCTTCACTGAGACAATAGGTTTTTGACCTGCTGTACATTTCCCACAAAGTCAAATAACTGGTGATGTTGGTCTTTGGAAAAACAGCCAGTGACTTTCTATGCTAATAATCTCAATCCCAAACCTACGAAATTCTTATACACACTCCTTAGAATGGCAGTCAAAGGCATTCCATGAAAAAATAAGAAAGGGCTTCCATCGTCAAATAAATTTGGAAATGCTGAGTATTGTGTCCCCATCGTGGATCAACACAGTATAATATAATAGCATATGAAAAACTCTGAGAAGTCCTACAGTGAAAAAAGCTAATTAATTAGGGAATGGTCCAATCATTACCTCATTTTAAACTGATGTCCTTTATCAAGAAAATTTTATAAACGTCCTCTTGAGTAAGTGATCTGGAAAACATGTTTTGGGAAATCCTGTCATTGGTACTCAGGGAAAAAAATTATATATGTGGTAATATGAAGGAGTGAGTTGCTTCGGGGAGATGGACATTTATAATTCCTCATCTTCTGAAACGTACTCCTTGTGCTTTCTCCGTAAAGATATTTTAGAGTCATCTGTGAAGAATCTATTGTAATCTTTTTGTTCTGTCCTATGTCTAATTTTCTTGTACAGGGATACCTTGAAGACATTGTGGGTTGAGTTCCAGACTGCCACAATAAAGCAAATATCACCATAAAGCGAGTCACATGAATCTTGTGGTTTCCCAGTACACATATAAGTTATGTTTACACTATGCTGTAGTCTGTTCAAAGTGTGAAATAGCTTCTGTCTAAAAAAACAATGTACATACTTTCGTTAAGAAATACTTTACTGCTAAACAATGTTAACTATCATCTGAGGCTTCAGCGAGTCATATGTTTTTTGCTGGAGGAGGGTCTTTTCTCAGTGTTGATGGCTGATGCTGACTGATCAGGGTGGTGGTAGCTGAAGGCTGGGTGACGTGGCAACTTCTTAACATAAGACGACAATGAAGTTTGCCACATCGACTGACTCTTCCTTTCACAAATGATTTTTCTGTAGCGTGCAATTAATTAATAGCATATTAATTAATAGCATTTGATAGCATTTTACCCACAGTAGAACTTCTTTTAAAATAGAAGCCATACAGAGTGAAGTAATTCAGAAAGAGAAAAACTAATATCATATATTAACGCATATATGTGGAATCTAGAAAAATGGTACAGATGAACCGGTTTGTAAGGCAGAAATAGAGGAACAGATGTAGAGAGCAAACGTATGGACACCAAGGGGGGACAGGGGGTGGGTGGGATGAATTGGGAGATTGGGATTGACATATATACACTAATATGTATAAAATAAATTAACTAATGAGAACCTGCTGTATAGCACAGGGAACTCCACTTTGCTGTACAGTAGAAACTAACACAACATCATAAAACAACTATACCCCCCCAAAAAAAGAAGCCAATCCTCTCAAACCCTGCTGCTGCTTTATCAACAAAGTTTATGTAATATTAGAAATCTTCCGTTGTTATTTCAACCATCTATATGGCACCTTCGCCACGAATAAATTCTATCTCAAGAAACCACTTTCTTTGTTCATCCATAAGAAGCGACTCCTTATGAGATTGCAACAGTTCAGTCACATCTTCAGGCTCCACTTCGAATTCTGATTCTCTTGCTATTTCCACCACATCTGCCTTTGTCAATGAGCAGTAATATCTTGAAAGGAATCTTCTTTTTCTGAGCAATAGTTCTCAACAGTGGGTTGAAAATATTCAGCAAACCATGCTGTAAACAGATGTGCAGTCACCAGACTTTGTTGTTCCATTTAGGGAGCACAGGCAGAGTAGACTTAGTAGATTAATTCTTAAGGGCCCTAGGATTTTCAGAATGGTAAGTGAGCATTGGCTTCAACTTAACGTTGCCAGCTACATTAGCCCCTAACAAGAAAGTTGGCTGTCTTTTGAAGCCTTGAAGCCAGACATTGACTTTTCCTCTTTAGGTATGAGAGTCTTAGAAGGCATCTTCTTTCAATTGAAGACTGTTTTGTCTACATTGAAAATCTGTTGTTTAGTGGAGCCACCCTCATTAATGATCTTAGTTAGAACTTCTGGGTAACTTGCTGCAGCTTCTACATCAACACTTGCTGCTTCACCTTGCACTTTCATGTTCTGGAAATGGCTTCTTTCCTTAAACCTCATGACCCAACATCTGCTCATTTCATATTTTCTTCTGCAGCTTCCTCACCTCTCTCAGCCTTCAGAGGATTGAAATGAGTTAGGGCCTTGCTCTGGATTAGGCTTGGGCTTAAGGGAATGTTGTGGCTGGTTTGACCTTCTAGCTAGACCACTAAAACTATCTCCCTATCAGCAGTAATACTGTTTCACTTTCATATCATTTATGTGTTTACTGGAGTAGCACTTTTCATTTCTTTAAAGAACTTCTCCTTTGCAGTCATAACTTAGGTAGGTAGCTCTTTGGGGCAAGAGGCCTAGCTTTTGGCCTATGTCAGCTTTTGACGTGCCTTCCTCACTAATCTTAATCATTTCTAGCTTTGGATTTAAAATGAGAGGTGTGTGACTTCCTTTCACTTAGAGGTCATTGTATGCTTATTAATTGGACTAATTTCAACATTGCTGTGGCTCAGGGAATAGAAAGGCCCAAGGAGAGGAAGAGAGACAGGGAACAGCCAGTCAGTGGAGCAGTCAGAACACACAGCATTTTTTTTTTTTAATCTTTATTGCAGTATAATTACTTTACAATGGTGTGTTAGTTTCTGCTTTATAACAAAGTGAATCAGTTATACATATACATATGTTCCCATATCTCTTCCCTCTTGTATCTCCCTCTCTCCCACTCTCCCTATCCCACCCCTCTAGGTGGTCACAAACCACCGAGCTGATCTCCCTGTGCTATGCAGCTGCTTCCCACTAGCTATCTACCTTAAGTTTGGTAGTGTATATATGTCCATGCCACTCTGTCACTTTGTCCTAGCTTACCCTTCCCCCTCCCCATATCCTCAAGTCCATTCTCTAGTAGGTCTGTGTCTTTATTCCCATCTTACCCCTAGGTTCTTCATGACCTTTTTTTTTTTCTTAGATTCCATATATATGTGTTAGCATATGATATTTGTTTTTCTCTTTCTGACTTACTTCACTCTGTATGACAGACTCTAGGTCCATCCACCTCATACAGATATCTCAATTTCGTTTCTTTTTATGGCTCAGTAATATTCCATTGTATATATGTGCCACATCTTCTTTATCCATTCATCCGATGATGGACATTTAGGTTGCTTCCATGTCATGGCTATTGTAAATAGAGCTGCAATGAACATTTTGGTACATGACTCTTTTTGAATTATGGTTTCCTCAGGGTATATGCCCAGTAGTGGGATTGCTGGGTCATATGGTAGTTTTATTTTTAGTTTCTTAAGGAACCTCCATACTGTTCTCCATAGTGGCTGTATCAATTTACATTCCCATCAACAGTGCAAGAGTGTTCCCTTTTCTCCACACCCTCTCCAGCATTTATTGTTTCTAGACTTTTTGATGATGGCCATTCTGACCGGTGTGAGGTGATACCTCATTGTAGTTTTGATTTGTATTTCTCTAATGATTAATGATGTTGAGCATTCTTTCATGTGTTTGTTGGCAACATGTATATCTTCTTTGGAGAAATGTCTGTTTAGGTCTTCTGCCCATTTTTGGATTGGGTTGTTTGTTTATTTGTTATTGAGCTGCATGAGCTGCTTGTAAATCATGGAGATTAAT
This sequence comes from Orcinus orca, assembly GCF_937001465.1. NCBI lineage: Eukaryota > Metazoa > Chordata > Mammalia > Artiodactyla > Delphinidae > Orcinus > Orcinus orca. The sequence goes on along the minus strand of NC_064564.1, from coordinate 48,384,511 downwards.
CCTTTGTCAGTTGCTTCATTTGCAAATATTTTCTCCCATTCTGAGGGTTGTCTTTTGGTCTTGTTTATGGTTTCCTTTGCTGTGCAAAAGCTTTGTAGTTTCATTAGGTCCCATTTGTTTACTTTTGTTTTTATTTGTTTTAGGAGGTGGATCAAAAAGGATCTTGCTGTGATTTATGTCATAGAGTGTTCTGCCTATGTTTTCCTCTAAGAGTTTGATAGTGTCTGGCCTTACATTTAGGTCTTTAATCCATTTTGAGTTTATTTTTGTGTATGGTGTTAGGGAGTGTTCTAATTTCATACTTTTACATGTACCTGTCCAGTTTTCCCAGCACCACTTATTGAAGAGGCTGTCTTTTCTCCACTATATATTCTTGCCTCCTTTATCAAAGATAAGGTGACCATATGTGTGTGGGTTTATCTCTGGGCTTTCTATCCTGTTCCATTGATCTATCTTTCTGTTTTTGTGCCAGTACCATCCTGTCTTGATTACTGTAGCTTTGTAGTATAGTCTGAAGTCAGGGAGCCTGATTCCTCCAGCTCCATTTTTCGTTCTCAAGATTGCTTTGGCTATTCGGGGTCTTTTGTGTTTCCATACAAATTGTGAAATTTTTTGTTCTAGTTCTGTGAAAAATGCCAGTGGTAGTTTGATAGGGATTGCACTGAATCTGTAGATTGCTTTGGGTAGTAGAGTCATTTTCACAATGTTGATTCTTCCAATCCAAGAACATGGTATATCTCTCCATCTATTTGTATCATCATTAATTTCTTTCATCAGTCTGTTATAATTTTCTGCATACAGGTCTTTTGTCTCCTTAGGTAGGTTTATTCCTAGATATTTTATTCTTTTTGTTGCAATGGTAAATGGGAGTGTTTTCTTGATTTCACTTTCAGATTTTTCATCATTAGTGTATAGGAATGCCAGAGATTTCTGTGCATTAATTTTGTATCCTGCTACTTTACCAAATTCATTGATTAGGTCTAGTAGTTTTCTGGTAGCGTCTTTAGGATTCTCTAAGTATAGTATCATGTCATCTGCAAACAGTGACAGCTTTACTTCTTCTTTTCCGATTTGTATTCCTTTTATTTCTTTTTCTTCTCGGATTGCTGTGGCTAAAAGTTCCAAAACTATGCTGAATAATAGTGATGAGAGTGGGCAACCTTGTCTTGTTCCTGATCTTAGTGGAAATGGTTTCCGTTTTTCACCATTGAGGATGATGTTGGCTGTGTGTTTGTCATATATGGCCTTTATTATGTTGAGGAAAGTTCCCTCTATGCCTACTTTCTGGAGGGTTTTATCATAAATGGGTGTTGAATTTTGTCGAAAGCTTTCTCTGCATCTATTGAGATGATCATATGGTTTTTCTCCTTCAATTTGTTAATATGGTGTATCACATTGATTGATTTGCGTATATTGAAGAATCCTTGCATTCCTGGAAAAAACCCCACTTGATCATGGCGTATGATCCGTTTAATGTGCTGTTGGATTCTGTTTGCTAGTATTTTGTTGAGGATTTTTGTATCTATGTTCATCAGTGATATTGGCCTGTAGTTTTCTGTTTGTGACATCTTTGTCTGGTTTTGGTATCAGAGTGATGGTGGCCTCGTAGAATGAGTTTGGGAGTGTTCCTCCCTCTGCTATATTTTGGAAGAGTTTGAGAAGGATAGGTGTTAGCTCTTCTCTAAATGTTTGATAGAATTCGCTTGTGAAGCCATCTGGTCCTGGGCTTTTGTTTGTTGGAAGATTTTTAGTCACAGTTTCAATTTCAGTGCTTGTGATTGGTCTGTTCATATTTTCTATTTCTTCCTGGTTCAGTCTCGGCAGGTTCTGCATTTCTAAGAATTTGTGCATTTCTTCCAGGTTGTCCATTTTATTGGCATAGAGTTGCTTGTAGTAGTCTCTCATGACCCTTTGTATTTCTGCAGTGTCAGTTGTTACTTCTCCTTTTTCATTTCTAATTCTATTGATTTGAGTCTTTTCTCTTTTTTTCTTGATGAGTCTGGCTAATGGTTTATTTGATTAAGTGTTCTCTCTTATATGGGTGGGGTTCGTGGTGCCTCAAAATAAATACAACAGTAACATCAAAGATCACTGATCACAGATCACCATAACATATACAATAATAATGAAAAAGTTTGAAGTATTATGAGAATTACCAAAATGTGACACAGAGACATGAAGTGAGCAAATGCTGTTGGGAAAATAGCACCAATATACTTGCTGGACACAGGGTTGCCACAAACCTTCAATCTGTAAAAAACGCAGTATCTGTGAAGCTCAATAAAGCAAAAGCACAATGAAACAAGGCCTGTGTGTACTATTGCGTTAAACAGGAATCAGTTATTTCATAATTTTATTTCGCAGATTAAGGCACCAGAGCTAGATCTCATTGTCTGATGAAATCTTTTTCAGGTTTTATTCTATACCTTTCAAGTTCTGCTGCAGCTTTCTTTTTAGCTAAAAGTATTTTCTTAATTTAAGCCATTCTCCAGGATGAAGAAAACTTGTAAGCACTGTTAGTGCTTATCAGGAGTAAATGGGACTCTGGAGAGTTCTTTGAAATAGGAAACATTTGAACAGAATATCATCTTTCTTTCAGCTGTTTATATAGACGCAATTTCTGCAATTCTAAACCTCACAGCTCTAATTCCTCTTCATCTGTATCTCAGGCTTCCATCAATAATCCTTCTGCTGAAACACATTTGACAAGAGAGGTAGAGTAGACACCCTTGCAATGTCTTCTGAATGTCACTCAGCAGTGATTTGTAATTGGGTTCATAAATTTTAGGAAGAAAAACATAAAGCTAGGTAGGGGATTCGATCCATATGAATCTAGATTGGACCAGGGTATGGTTAGTAGCATTTTATAAAAATCATCTTTTGAATGGACAGTGGAGATTTTGTAAAACATGTAAAAAGTCTGTGATTATGTATTTCTGTTGTGGATATGTATCTACGAAATAAAACTCTCTTGCACTGTACCTTAATGTATGAATGAATTGGCTGTTTTTTGGACCCAATTATATTCACCTTACACACTGTGATTTCTAATACATCTTCCCATCCTGGAAACTCTACAATACAGTTGTTATCCCATCTCATAACATTTGTATTGGAGACAAGGAACTAATATGTACATGTTAAGAAACTGAATTCCTGCTGCCTTTCTGAAATTCAGAAGAAATATGCTATTGCTTACAATTGTATTTATATCATTAAAAAATGGAGTAAGAAAAAACAATGAAAGATATTCTTTTTGGACAGTGAAAAATGTTAAATTAATTTTATTGATTTGGACCTTTCTGTGTATTTGGTGAAAGCTATTAAAAATTGTTCTAATTTTTTTGAACAAAATTAAAAAAATTAAATACAAAAGTCATGTAGGATATTTTTCTCTTAATTTGTACAAGAGCCCTATACTCATATTAATTTTTCATTATTTGTTTATATAGTAGCATTAGAACTTTAGGGGAAATATACTATATTTAGATATATTTATCCTGGACTTTTTCCCTCAACTCTAGTATACTTATGTGTCCTGTGTACGTTTAGTTACAAAATAAAAGAATATTGTGTATTAAGCATTATTTGGAAAAGGGAATGGTGAATTTATAATAACCTTTGTCTAAATATAAGGATTAGAGACATTGAAGCATATGACCATAGGCTATCACTTTACTTTCTCTAGAGCAAATTACACTGTTTGAAGAATTCCTTTAAGCTCACAATTATAGCAGATAAGCATTATACAACTTCACAAGAATATTTATATTGACTAATGGAAAGAGGTTACTTTAAAAGTGGTGAAAGTGATGGGGCCTAAGTGCCCATTTAACGTGAATTCTACATTTCCCTCTGTTGAATTTGTAGTAGTTCTTTTCCTTTCATTCAGCTCTTCAGAGATTAGAGAACTTCAGCCTGTTCTGGAAGAAGTCACTGTCGCAATGCAAAAGGCTGCTCTGCTCTCTGTGTCCATTTAGCTTTCAGCCTCCCTGAGAGCATGCCAAGTGTCAATCAGGGCTGATTGGACCCCTGAATCGAGGGAACAGGACAGAGCAACTCACCTCACCCAGGTCATCAGACCATCTCCAGATGGCAAAGAACTTCTGAAGTTAAGAACCAACTTGCTTGTGATGCAAATTAGTGACTTGAGGCTAGATGCTTCGTTAATGCTCCCTCTCCCCTGAGCCACCAAGGTGTCAGAAGTTGGACTGCTTACTCTCACGTTTTCTCTCTCTGTAATATGTGTTAATGACCATTTATTCTCATAGAAATGGTCCGATCAATCGCTTATGGCTAGTTAATAAACTATCAAAGCTGAGATGAAAATTACGTTTCTTCGAGAAGAAAATAAAAACAATATTTACCTTTTCCTGTGGAAATATGTGAAAAAGCTTTGGAAAATTCTGTTATCATATGAGCTCTCTGTAGAGACTGTGATTAAAAATAATGAAAAAGGAGACATATGAGTTTCTATCCAGATCACTATTTTATTTTTTTATCCAACAAGTGATGAGAAAAATTATGCGAACCCATGCATTTGCCCTGAGTTATGATTGTATTATATTAACCTCAGCTAACAATATTCTATACTGACTTTGGCTTACTTAAAATTCTGCCTCTTGGGTATAAACACACATCTAAAATTGACTCAACTCATTTCTTTCTTGCTGAGGTCACTTTATCAGTTACTCTCAACTACTGAACTTATTTTATGTGTTCTCTTTTTTCCAATATTACATTCTCAAATTTTTGGCACCTGGGAATTTCTCTCTGTGATGGTTTTATTACTGAATTCAAGATTTGTAGTTATTATTAGCTTTTATGGCTAATAAGATGCTAAGATGAGTTAATAGGGTTTTGCCTCTTCTTTTGCTTAATATTAATGGAATGGTACTGACTACAGTGGACATTGCCCAGGCATTTGCCAGTAAAGTGGGCCCATGAAGAATGAGTTGCCTTTTACCATAAATTATCTCAGCAGAGAAAAAATGCTTGACAGTTCCCTGTGGCTGTGATCTTTGGATTAGGGTAGCTCCTATAGTAGAATTATCTTAGCAATATCTGAGAAAGATAGTTCCAAACTTTCACTGCCAAAAAGAACAGGCACTAATAATAAATATATGGAAACAGTAAATATTTGAGTATCTATTTTATGTCCATGTGGATCATTTATTCAGTTGTTTTGCTTTTCAGTAGAATACATTAGGTCATTTAGTGCCGAAGTGTGAAACCATGGAGTGTATTTTCTATAGGAAATGGGAAGGTTCACTTTCTGATCAAATTGACTGAATAAGCTACTTCCAGCAGATAATCAAATCCTGTGGAATTATCCTTTATTGTGTATCAGGTGGACAAAAAAGAAAGGATTCAGAGAGAAGAGGCGTGAGTCATTATGTGAGTTTTTGGGAAGTGTGAATACTGGCTTATTCTTTATCCTAGTATGAGCAGTACTTTGAAAGATTAATTTAAGACTAATCCTCTTCAAAAGTTCATGATAGCAGAGGCTTGGGGTCAATTCTATACATGAAAAATCATATTTGTGTAGTTATAAAAAGTACCAATTTACAACCTGAAAATTATGAAAATAATATTTTAAGTAGGATACATGGATGAATTTAATATGTTACTAGATACATGTTTCTTGTTATTTTCTTGACTTATTAATCATAAGAAGGGTCCTCTCTAATTGTTAGAGATGAACTACTAAATTATGATACGGATGCAATTTCTACAATTAATTTGATAAAATGGATATACCAAGTTAAGTACAACTTCAGGTATATGGAAATATTTATTTTGTTGACAGACATTTGAAAATTAAACTATTTCCTAAATGTGACTTTAATATTTAGCTTTATAAAGTTCCTATTTAGCATGGAGGGCTATGAGGGTCAGATTCTTTTGATCCCTATACAGATCAGTGAAAATTAGATAAAATTCTGTGTTAATTCAGTTGAAGAAAAGCTTTTACTGGGAGCATAGAAGTAATTTGTTTTTAAATTTTGAAGTAAGTATGTAGTTCTTCTTAATCTTAAATCAATTTAAATATACACCCTGAGGAATTTCCACAAGTATAAATTTAAGCTAGGAAAAATTTAGCTTCACTTAAGTCAGAAAAAGTGGAGTTTTAAGAATAAAAATCGATGACATGGAAAATAACTATTACTTTAGCTGATGATGTACATTTCACAGCAAACGCTTTGTTGTAATCTTGATGCTACTGTATCAGTGTTAAAGATTCTAGCTGCTACCAATAAGAGGAGAAAAGGGTGAGGCAATTTAATACAGCAGGGTGCCTGCACAGGATGTCCTCTAAGGTAGCTCATATTTTTGAAGGATGTGATGGAAGGCAGGACAAATAACTGAGAATAAACTTGGAAGAACAGTGCCATGGCCAAGTGGTAATTAACCATGGGTGAAGATTTTAAAAAAGAACACGAAAATGATTTCTAGTTGGTTGACAAAGAAAAATTCCTTTCTAGGGAAAGTAAACATGGTTGGGGAGAGGAAAGTTGGACTCTTATTTACGGAGTCTCTATTATGTTTAAGGGCTTTAGTCTGTTCTTTCATTTAATCCTCAGAGCAATACACAAAAGGTGAGTATTTAATAGACAGAAGACAGAGGCTCAGAAAGATCAATAATTTGCCTCAGTTAATATAGTGAGGATGAAGTATCCAGGTTTGTTTGGCTCCAAGCTCATGTTCTTATTCATGGTGTGTAAGAGAGGTACATGATTGAAAAACTATTGTTCCTAAACTCTTAAAAGTTTTATTTTGCTTGAATTATTTTTGCATTATTTATCTTCTCATTTAAGAATTATTTCTGAATTTTCTCTTGAGTTTACTATAATTTTAGTAGCTTTTAAAAAATAAATAAATTTATTTATTTATTTATTTTTGGCTGTGTTAGGTCTTCGTTGCTGCACGCAGGCTTTCTCCAGTTGTGGCGAGCAGGGGCTACTCTTCGTTGCTGTGTGCGGGCTTCTCACTGTGGTGGCTTCTCTTGTTGCGGAGCATGGGCTCTAGGCACGTGGGCTTCAGTAGTTCTGGCTCGTGGGCTCAGTAATTGTGGCTCATGGGCTGTAGAGCGCAGGCTCAGGAGTTGTGGCGCATGGGCTTAGTTGCTCCGCGGCATGTGGTGTCTTCCCGGACCAGGGTTCAAACCTGTGTGCCCTACATTAGCAGGCGGATTCTTAACCACTGCACCACCAGGGAAGTCCTTAGTAGCTTTTTTGACCACACCATTTATTTAAATAGTAGCATTGCTCACTGTAGGGTCTTTTATCCACAGATTTTTCATGATTCAATGTTCTTACTAATCTTCCTTGATATTTACAGAACTTTTTTCCCCCTGTGTCCTTTAAATTAGAAAATGTCAGTATATGTTTGAATTTTTGTCACAATTCCACTCCCCCGCCCCCACTCCTGGAGTATGGTGACCTAGCAGGGATCAAACTGTAGATCCTGATTTTTATTTATTTTTTTAATCTATTGTTTTCTTCAATTATATTTTTAATTATCGCTTTTACCTTATTTTAGTTTTCACTCCTGTATTTTTAAAAAATCTCTATATTGTATTTGTTTTGTGAATTGCCACTAATTCTTTGAATTGCTGAAGCAAAAATACGGAAAGAGGCATCAGAAAAACTGCAAATAATTTTCAAAAAGACAAGAAAAGTTGACTAGAAATTATTAATTGATAAATTTAACATTGATAACTTTTTGCCAATCTGGTGGAGGGTGTGAAGAAACTGATTATTAAGGGAGAAACTGATTATTGCCAAAGAAACTGATTATTAAACAGATATGCATTTAAGAAAGAATAGGCTGATGATGTCTATCTACCAGCATGAGCCCACATGAACATGTCATGCCCAAATTACCTCATTGAAAAGGTCTGTTTACTAGAAAAGTTTAGTAGATTTTAAAATAGAGATTTTAATATACATTTTTAAGGAAGAATAACATACCTGTAGAAAAGTGCAAAAATTATAAATCTTTTAATTGTCATGAGTGAACACATTCATATCTAGAAACAGAAGGTTGGTGGTGACCCCTCTTTGTCACTATCTTCATCTTCCTAAAATTAATTGTTTTTCTGACTTATATAGATTAATATTGCTTGCTTTTGAGTTTCTAAAAGAAATGTCTGCATTCCTTTGTACCCATTTTCCTTCATTCGACATTGTGTTTGTGAGATTCTTCTATGTTCTCATGTATAACAGAAGTTAATGAACTTTTGTAGCTGGGCACAATATTCTATTGTATGACTCTATGACTGTTTATTTATCTGTTGATAACTATTGGGTTTCTTGCAGTTTGGGGTTGTTATGAATAATGTTGACATGAACGTTGTTATACACATCTCTTGGTGCATATATTTATGTATATATACCTTCTGTTAATATGCACCTGAGTTACATACATTCAACTTTAGTAGATAATGCCAAACAGTCTTCCAAAGTGGTTTACCCATTTACATATCCTCTGGCAGGGTATGAGAGTTCCAGTTGCTCCACATCTGCTATGGTGTGAATGGTTGTGTCCCCCCCACCTCAAATTCATACACTGAAATCCTAATGCCGAATGTGATGATATTAGGTGGTAGGCTTTTGAGAGATCATGAGGGTGGAGCCCTCAAGAATGGGACCAATATGGTTATAAAGGAGACTCTTTTCATTCTTCCATCATTTGAGGATGCAGCTAGAAAGCACTGGATATGAACCAGGAGGGCCCTCATCCAAAGATGACCATTCTGGCTCCTTGATCTTGGAATGCCCAGCCTCCAGAACTGTGAGAAATAAATGTTTGTAGTTAGTCTAGTCTGTGGTATTTTACTATAGCAGCTTATAAGGACTAAGACAACCTCCTTGCAAACACTTGGTATTGTCAATCTTTTTAGTATTAATAAATCTGGTGGGTCTATAGTACTATCTCGTGGTTTTAATTTGCAGTGCCTTAACAACTAATGAAGTTTGCAACTTTTTATATGATTTTTAGCCACTTGAATATCTTCTTTTCTAAGTGCTGAAATATTTTGATTATTTTAAAAATTGGATTGTCTAATATTTTCTTATTGATATTTAAGAGTTCTATTTGACAACTGTATAATTTTCCAAATGTTTCTTCCCACTCTGTGGCTTGTATTTTCACTCATAATGGTGTTGTGCTTCAGCAGAAGTAGCTAATTTAATGTAGTTCAGTATATTCATCTTTTCATTTATAGTTTGACCTTTTCTCCCATTTAAAAAAACTTTTTGTATTCCAATGTCATAAAAACAGTATTCTGTTTTATATTACCTCCTAGAACACACTTAGGTAAATGATCTACTTAGAAGTGATTTCTATGTTTAGTGTGAGGATGGTGTCACATTTCTTTCTTTCCTTCTTCCCTCCTTCCTTCCTTCCTTCCTTCCTTCCTCCCTCCCTCCCTCCCTCCCTCCCTTCCTTCCTTCCTTCCTTTCTCTCCCTCCCTTCCTTTTTCTCTCCCTTTCTTTCTTTCTCTCTTTTTTCTCTTTCTTTCTTTCTTTCTCTCTCTCTCTTTCTTTCCCTTCCTTCCATCCTTCCTTCCTCCCTCCCTTCCTCCCTCCCTTCTTCCCTTCCTTCCTTCCTTCCTTTCTTTCTCTCCCTCCCTTCCTTTTTCTCTCCCTTTCTTTCTTTCTTTCTTTCTCTCTCGCTCTCTTTCTTTCTTTCCCTTCCTTCCATCCTTCCTTCCTTCCTCCCTCCCTCCCTCCCTCCCTTCTTCCCTTCCTTCTTTCCTTCCTTCCTTCCTTCCCCTAGTAAACTGAACTAGTACCATTTATTTAAACATCTTTTCTTCCCCCCACTACTCTGTAGTGCCACCTTTTCACCAATCAAGTGTCTGTATATGCCTTTATCTGGACTCTCTCTCCTGCTCTGTTTTTCTAATTGTATGTCTTTTCACCTATACCAAATTTTCTTAACACTATAGCTTTATACTAACTCTTGATATACTGTGGTGTAAGTTGTCTCATGCTTTTCTTCTTCAAGATCCCTGGCTATTTTGGGTCTTTCTGTTTACATAGATTTTAGAATTAGCTAGTGAATTTTCATAAAACATCTGCCTGGGACATTGACTGGGATTGCACTGAGTGTATAAATCAGTTTGGGAAAATTGATATTTTTAAAACATTACACTTTCTAATTCATGTTCCTGATATATGCCTCCATTCATTTAGATTTTCTTCAATTTATTTATTTATTTTTATTTTTAAATTAATAAACTTTATTTTTTGGAGCAGTCTTTGGTTCACAGCAAAATTGAGTGGAAATACAGAGAATTTTCATATATTCCCTGTCCTTCCACATACACAATCTCTCCCACTATCAGTATCCTGGACCACAGTGGTACATTTGTTACAATGCATGAACCTACACAGACACATAGAACCTAAAATCCATAGGTTACATTAGGGTTCACTCTTGGTGTTGTACGTTCTATGAATTTTCACAAATATATAATGACACGTATTCACCATTGTAGTATCATACAGAATAGTTTCTTTCACTACCTTAAAATGCTCTATGCTCCACCTATTCATCTGTCTCTTTCCCTAGCTCTTGTCAACCACTGATCTTTTTCCATCTCCATAATTTTGCCTTTTCTGGAATGTCATATTGTTGAAATCATACAGTATGTGGCCTTTTCAGATTGGCTTCTTTCAGTTAGTAATATATATTTAAGTTTCTATCATGTCTTTTCATGGCTTGATAGCTCATTTCTTTCTCTTTTTTTAATTGAGGTATACTTGATGTAAAATATTGTATGTTTCAGGTGTACAACATAGTAATTCACAAATTTTAAAGATTATATTCCATTTATAGTTACTATAAAATATCGGCTATATTCCCTGTGTTGTACTATATATCCTTGTAGCTTATTTATTTTATACATAGTAGTTTGGACCTTTTAATCCCCTACTCCTATCTTGCCTCTTCCCCTTTCCTGCTCCCCACTGGTAACTACTATATACCTGTTTGTTTTCTATATCTGTGAGTCTGTTTCTTTTTTGTTGTATTCACTAGTTTGTTTTCCTTTTTTAGATTCTACATATAAGTGATACCATACAGTATTTGTCTTTCTCTGTCTGACTTACTTCACTTAGCATCTTCTCCACGTCCATCCATGTTGTTGCAAATGGCAAAATTTCATTCATTTTTATGGTTGAGTAATATATTGTGTGTATTTGTGTGTATCACATCTTCTTTATCTATTCATCTGTTGATGGATACTAAGATTGCTTCCATATCTTGGCTATTGTAAGTAACAGTGCTATGGACATTGGGGCATATGTATCTTTTTGAATTAGTGTTTTTGTTTTTTTTCAGTTAAATGCCCAGGAGTGGAATTGCTGAGTCGTATGGTAGTTCTGTTTTCAGTTTTATGAGAAATCTCTGTACCGTTTTCCATAGCGGCTGCACCAGTTTACATTGCCACCGGAATGTATGAGGGTTCCCTCTTCTCCATGTCCTTGCCAACGTTTGTTATTTGTGGTCTTTTTGATATTAGCTGTTCTGACAGATTTGAAGAGATATCTCTTTATGGTTTTAATTTGCATTTCTCTGATGATAAGTGATATCAAGCATGTTTTTATGTGCCTATTGGCCATCTGTATGTCTTCTTTGGAAAAATGCCTATTCAGTTTGCCCATTTTTTATTTGGGGTTTGTTTTTATGATGTTGAGTTGAATGAGCTATTTATGTATTTTGGATATTAACCCCTTATTGGTCATATTATTTGCAAATATTTTCTCCTATTCAGTAGGTTGTCTTTTCATTTTGTCAATGGATTCCTTTGTTGTGCAAAAGCTTTTAAGTTTAATAGGGCCCATTTGTTTATTTATTTATTCATTTTTTGTTTCCTTTGCCCCAGGAGAGAGACCCTCAAAAAATATTGCTACAATTTATGTCAAAGAGTGTTTTGCCTATATTCTCTTCTGGTTTTATGGTTACAGGTCTTACATTTAGGTCTTTAATCCATTTTGAGTTTATTTTTGTATATGGTGTGAGAAAATGTTCTAAGTTTATTCTTTTACATGTAGCTCTCCCAGCACTAGTTGTTGAAGAGACTGTCTTTTCTCCATTGTATATTCTTGCCACTTTTGTCATAGATTAATTGACCATAAGTGCATGGGTCTATTTGTGGGTTCTCTATTCTGTTCTATCAATGTATGTGTCTGTTTTTTGTGCCAATACCATGCTGTTATGATTACTGTAGCTTTGTAGTATAGTCTGAAGTCAGGGAGCTTTGTCCTTTCTTCTCAAGATTGCTCTGCCTATTCTTACTCTTTTGATAAATTTTAGGATTATTTGTTCAAGTTCTATGAAAAATGTCTTGGTTATTTTGATAGGGATTGTATTAAATCTGTAGATTGCTTTGGGTAGTATGGACATTTTAACAGTATTATTTCTTTAAATTCATGAATATGAGGTATGTTTCCATTTCTTTCTCTTCTTTTTTGTTATTCTTCTTTTTTTTTTTTTTGCGGTACGAGAACCTCTCACCACTGCGGCCTCTCCCGTTGCAGAGCACAGGCTCCAGACACGCAGGCTCAGCAGCCATGGCTCACGGGCCCAGCCGCTCCGTGGCACGTGGGATCCCCCTGGACCGGGGCACGAACCCGCGTCCCCTGCATCGGCAGGCGGACTCCCAACCACTGCGCCACCAGGGAAGCCCCTATTATTCTTTTTTTTTTACCTAGATCTTTACTGGAGTAAATTGCTTCACAATACGGTGTTAGCTTCTGTTGTACAACAAAGTGAATCAGCCATATGCATACATATATCCCCGTATCTCCTCCCTCTTTCCCTCATCAGTGTCTTATAGTTTTCAGTGTATAGATCTTTCACCTCCTTGGTTAAGTTTATTCCTATGTGTTTTATTCTTTTTGATGTGATTTTTAAATGGGATTGTTTTCTTGTTTTCTTTTTCTGATAGTTTGTTATTAGTGTCTTAAAAAAAAAGCAAGATATGTGTATATTATTCTTGTATCCTGCAACTTTACTGAATTTATTAGTTCTAATAGTTTTTTGGTAGAGACTTTAGGGTCTTCTATATATAGTATCATGTCATCTGCAAATAGTGATAGTTTGATTCTTCTTTTCCAATTAATCATGAATTTTCAACCTTTTATCTTTTCCTTTTGTTAATAAATTTATTTTATTTATTTATTTATTTTTGGCTGTGTTGGGTCTTCATTGCTGCGCATGGACTTTTTCTAGTTGCAGTGAGTGGGGCTACGCTTCGTTGCAGTGTGTAGGCTTCTCATTATGTGGTGGCTTTTCTTGTTGAAGAGCACAGGATCTAGGCACATGGGCTTCAGTAGTTGTGGCACATGGGCTCAGAAGCTGTGGCTCATGGGCTCTAGCAGGCAGGCTTTTTACTTGTGGAGCACAGGCTTAGTTGCTTCGTGGCACATGGGATCTTTCCGGACCAGGGATTGAAGCCATGCCCCTGCATTGGCAGGCAGATTCTTAACCACTGTGCCACCAGGGAAGTCCCAACCTTTTATCTTTTCTAATTTATGGATTTAAAGCTATACTTTTCACTGCAACCATGGCCTTAACTGCTTATCTTATAATTTAAATCATCATATTTTAATTCTAATTAAGTTAAAATATTCTAATTTCTATTGTGATTTCTTAGTTGACCTGTGGGCTCTCTAGAAGTGTAGTTGCTTTATTTCCAACATTTGGGAGACTTTTGAGTTTTCTGTCATTATTTTTTAGATTTATTTTCACTGCATTTTGAGAATGTGCTCTGTAATTTCAAAGCTTTGAAATTTATTGATACTTTATCATAATTTTCTTAAATGTTCATAAGCACTTAAAAAGAATGTCTGTTTTGCTGTTGTTGAATTCAGTGTTGTTTACATGTCTATCAGATCATGATTGAAAATGATGTTGTTTAAATTGTTCATATCTCTACTATTTTTTCATTTTCTTGTTTGCCTGTTCTATCAGTTACTGAGTGAGGTGTGTTAAATCCAGCAGTGACTGTGGATTTGTCTAATTCTCCTTTTAGTTCCTCTGTTTATTTTTAAACTATGTGATTAAGTGCATATAAATTTAAATGTGTTTTATTTTCCTGATGAATTACATTTTAGTCATTATAAAATGTCCTGGTTTATCTTCAGTAACACTTAAAAAATTTTTTTTCCACCTCTAGGAACTTATTTTCTCCTTACAATTTGAAGTTCACTTTACTATCTACTTGCTTCCATTGTTTCTATTGAGAAATTACTTATCAAACTTACTGCTTAGCCTGTGAAAGTAATGTCTCTTTTTTCCAGTTGCCTTTAAGATGCTTGTTTGTTTGTTTTCAGTAAGATTATTCTAATGTACCTAGGTGTGATTTTCTCATATTTATTCTGCTTGCACAAGTTGAGTTTCTGACTTCATGTGTTTTTTTAGTTTTAGAAAGTTGTGGTTTATTTTACTTATAGGTAAGTTAGATATTTTCACCACATTCTCACTATTTCCCATTTGTCTCTTAACAGTGTTTTTAATTTTTCATCTTTGTTCCCTTTCTGGCTTTAGCTTATATATTTTCTTTTGACTTATTTTTCTATACACTAACATTCTCTTCAGTTATGTCTAATCTACTGTTATCCACATCTATTGAAATTTTAATTTCAATTGTTGTATTTTTAATTTATAGCTTTTCTTTTTATTGGTATTTTGTAATTTCAAGTAATCTTTTTTCATTTTTAATGACTTTTATTGTTTTCTTTCTGATTTTACAAGCAATTTTTGTTCATTGCAGACAACTGGAAATACATAACAACATAAAGTAAAAATTAACAAGTTACCTTTGCTTTAATTCTCTGTTTATTCACATCAGGAACATGATTTGAAATAGTCTAGTCCACCATTTTTGGAAAGAAAATGCGCCAAATAGGGTTTTTTATATAGCTAGCTAATCTTAATTTAGGCAAGTAGTTTGACATTGAATCTAATAATAGACTTTTGCAAATTATATAAAAATGTGGTCTTAATACATAGTTAGATTTTTAAAAAGTTACTGAAAGAGGGCCTGTTAATAAGTCACTTTCATTCAGGTGTGAGATTAGCACTGTTGTTCCTCCCTCTTTTATTTAACAGTTTATTGATCATTTATTACCAGACATAAATGCCTCAAAACGAGAATAGCTAATTAATGAATTGTCTTACAGAATCATTATAAAGAAATAAAACAATGGTTTGTGGTGATTGGATAAAAGTAGCAGCCTAAAATTTTAACGGCAATAAACATAAAATCCTGATTTTTAGCAGTAGCCAGCATTAGCGACATTTTATATGAAAAATTATGGAAATTTTATTAGCATACATAATTATTATTTAATGACAAGGGCCAGTGTTGTGAACCTGTTCCTATATCTACCTAATAAAACCTTACTTTATAGTGATTAGATCAATGTATTATTAATTCAGTTATATTATCGAAGAGTTGAATTTCATTCGTCTCTTTATTCAGTTTTCTAAAACTATTAATTAAGCATGTACTAGGGACATGGCAGAGTTTTTAACTCATTGGGTGCTATAAATATATGACAAATAGCCTATCTGAAACAAAATTATATTCCAGCAGGGGATACTGTCATTCACCCAAAATAACTAAAATAATAGGCTAATAAATATGTCTATTGAAAGAGATGGAGACATAGCTGAATTACTGTTGTGTTTTATATGAGGGAGAGAGTACTCCCAGTCATGTGAGTCAGAGAAGAGTTCATCAGGGAGACAAAATTGTACCTGGTGATAAAAAATTTAAAAAATTGGACATAAAGGGATGGGAGGCAGGACATTCTAGACAGCATGGTGGAATGGATAAAGGATATGCTTTAGTATCAGAAAGATACCCATATTCAGTTCTTAGTTTCACTAACTAGTTGTGAGTCATTATTTGACTCAGATTTTAAGAGCATGTTTTACATCCCTGTTTTCTAATTCTTTTACATCTCATCATTTTTTTCACATTCAAAATCAATGAGAATCTTTAAAGGAAAGATGCATAAACTCTGAGTATAATATAGCATTTTAAGAAACCATGAAAAACCCTTCATGTCTAAGTTTGATCCTGTGATCATTTTGTTTTCCATTTAGAAAAGCTACAGACATAACTATTTTCTTTCTATATTGCAATAATATATCTTCTCTGGTTAAAAAATTGCCAAGTAGTTGTCTTATTCTTGGAAAGGAATCAAGGTAATTAAAAAATTCATAAAGCTATCAATTCTTTTAGTGAGAACTTCTATATTTTCTTTATGTTTCTTATGTTAATAAAAATGAGTATATATTTTAGTAGAGATCAAAGAAATAATTATTTTCTGCCCTATTAATTCTGCATAGTTATGTTATAGTGACATAATAAATATTTTAAAGGAGGGTCTTCCAGCTTCTTTTTTATAAAGTTAGATTTTAATTCCAAACACTTTTTGACATTTGCATTCCCATATCATCTTTTTTCCTAAACTTTTTTGGGAAGAATGTTTAATTTCCTTTATGAAATCTCTCTGCCTTTAATGTTAGATTTCTACAATAAACAACTATCCCTTATATCCAGGTTGGCCTGGTGAAACATGAGTTACATTGATGGCAAAACATTCTAAAATATGGATCCTAGTATTTGTGCTTATTTATAAATTTGAATTTGGAATAGCTTTGGAATATATTTTCTTTGACTTAATCAGGGAGGAGGAAGAAGAGAGAGGGTAAAACTCAGTGCTGTCGATGCATGAAATTGGCTTTGGTAATTGTCTTTGGCAGTACTAAGGTACTAAGCTACATAGCTTCATAAAATGCGAGTCTGGGAAGAGAAGGATATGTAGTAATTAGTCAGTCACTTTGACTTTCAACTTGGCTTAGCATGTTACTGTTTCCCTCATTCTGTGACCTAAATCAATGACCTTTAAATTGGAATATATTTCATTGTGCCTCCTTATACCCCTCCCTTCCGTTTCCATCTCTATTGCTCCAAAAGGAAGAGTGATTCAAAGTATGGAAGATACCTACCCATCCATGGAAGAGGAGCTATATTTAACTCCACTGAAACATTGAGAAGTAGTTATCATGACAAAAAATGTGCCTCATTTAACTTAAGAGGTACAAACTGGGCCATTTATGATCAAGGTGAGAAGTATAACTTCATTTCTTATAAGTTTTGTTAGATATAATTTATTCTTAAACCAATTTTCTTTGAGATAATTAAATCAAAAGAAAAATAGGAACTTTGAGGAGAAAGGATAAAAAGATTCTTCCAATATAGATGATCTTTTTCTCTCATTTTGCCATTAGGCATGTAGGATTGGAACAGGTCAATTTTTAAAAACCAGTCACTACATGTGAGGTTAAATTTGTCATTTAAAAACCACTTCTAGGGCTTCCCTGGTGGCGCAGTGGTTGAGAGTCTGCCTGCCGATGCAGGGGACACGGGTTCGTGACCCGGTCTGGGAAGATCCCACATGCCGCGGAGCGGCTGGGCCCGTGAGCCATGGCCGCTGAGCCTGCGCGTCCGGAGCCTGTGCTCCTCAACGGGAGAGGCCACAACAGTGAGAGGCCCGCGTACCGAAAAAAAAAAAAAACCCACTGCTATAGGATATATCACCTGGAATACACGATTGTTCCACCCCCCTCCAATGGTTTAATACTAGACTTACAAAATCATAATCTTTGAAAGTTAGGGCCCTGAATCTCACATTTTTAACATGATCCCCAGGTTATTAAAAAGCTCAGAATTTTGAAAACCACAAATTTAAATGGATTATTCTTTCTTAAGGAAAAAATTCCTGTTGGCATTATTCCACACAGAATAATGAGATCTTTTTATGCCTTCAGCCAAAGGTTGTAGCCATGAGCAGCTTCAATGTTATCTTGGAGAACAGGGACAGTAATTTTAAGGAAAGCAGTTGCAAAACTTTGTTTGCTAAGTACTCGAACATGAAACTAAGATGCCTACTACTTCTATTCAAGGCAATTTCCTGTAGAGTGTAGAATAATACTGTATAGAGGAAAATATACTGTAAGAGGAAAAGAAGAGACCTCTTTTCCTTTTCCTTCTTCCTATACTCTCTTTCTCTCCTTCCCTGTCTTTCTTCTCTCCTTCTTTCCTTGCTTTCCCTTTTAATTTTCTTTCTCATCTCATTCTGATCATTTCCCTTTCACAAATGTCTTGTCTTTATTTAGTCTCTTTATATGTCTTTTTCTTTCTTCTAGCTCCCTGACCCCCATTTTTTTGCTGTCTTATTTCCCTACCCAAGTGCTTTTCCACAGAGCTCTCATACTGTCTAAGATATTTCTACAGGAACAACACTAGTTCAGGCCCCAAATACCACAAAGGTACAGTAAAAGTGGTTTATATCTTCCTTGATAATGCAAATCAGATATAATACAATTGTTGATTGGCTACCATTTTTCACTTAGTCCCACCCCCCCATCTTTTATCAAAGAGAGTGAATTCTTATCTTCTGGCGGTGGGGGAGAAGTGTTTGTAGGCCAAGTGGGAAAGCTGTAGTCAATCCATCTAAGGTAGTGGGAGAGCAGAGGGTGAGTCCCCCCTCCTCAGCGTTCTTTAGGCTGATCTGCCTGGTGGAGCTAACAAAAGGACAACAACTAACTGGGAGATTTCTGGAATAATTGTCCCTGTCCTAGAACACCTAGCCAGTTTCCAGGACCCAGAATTAACCTTAATACTATTAAAGTGAGAGGAACAGTTACCAGCAAGGGGTAAGTGGTGCCAAATGGCAGTTAGACCCGAGCAAATTTGTAAAGGGCAGCCAGATCCTGGAACTCTGAACTTTACTTAATTTAAAATTTTGGATCCCATGTGTACCCTCATGACAGAATTTTACTGTATGTTTTTATATTGTCCTCCTTGCTTGTGTAATGGTTGGTGACTGAATTAACTTTAGTATTATTTGGTAATTTTTTTTTTTTTTCCCCTATGGCTGTTTCTGTCTCTGTTCTATCTAAGAAATCTTTGCCTTTTCCCAGGTTTTGACAATATACTGATGTTTTTCCTTTAGACTCTCTATAGTTTTATCCTTTATATTTAGGACTGTGATTTATCTTGAATTAATGAGGTAGAGGTCACTGTTCTTTTTTTAAAAAATTAATTATTTTTTGGCTATGTTGGGTCTTCATTGGTGCATGCAGGCTTTCTCTAGTTGCAGCGAACAGGGGCTGCTCTTCGTTGCAGTGTGCGGGCTTCTCATTGTGGTGGCTTCTCTTGTTGCAGAGCACCAGCTCTAGGCACGCGGGCTTCAGTAGTTGTGGCTCGCAGGCTCTAGAGCTCAGGCTCAGTAGTTGTGGCGCATGGGCTTAGTTGCTCCGTGGCATGTGGGATCTTCCTGGACCAGGGCTCGAACCCGTGTTCCCTACATTGGCAGGCGGATTCTTAACCACTGCGCCACCAGGGAAGCCCTGTCATGTTCTGTCTTTGCTTATAATCTTATGTAGGTTCCTGTAGTTTTTTAAACTTTGATCTGGAGGGTCTCCAAGTATTCTCACTTTTCCCTGTAATCTTTTCTTAATCCAACTAACCTCTCTACCCCATCAAAACCCATAATTACCACTATTTTTGTATGAAGGTTTTAGAACTTCCTATACTTATCCAACTTATATTTTTGAGTTAACACACACATATTTTCATCTTATCCTTTTGTTTGTTTAATCATCTAAACTTATTCTACTTTTATAGCTTTTTGTTGTATTTATGAAAGTTACATCTTCTTACATACTGCCCAAAGGACTGTCTATAGTTTCCAATAATAAATAAATCAGTAATATGAATATGCCCTTCCTCTGAGACTCTTGGGTGATGTTTCCCTTTTCTAGTTGTACAATATTAAAAATTTTTTTCTTTTTAATTTTCTTCTGTTTATTCATCTTTGGGTGAAGAGAAAACCTATTCCAGTCCACTGTTTGCTGACAAAATGGGTATGGGATTTGCCTGTTGTTCTTGTAGCTCTACTTGGCTGCTGGAGAAATTACTTTCTCAGACCATCAGGGCCTGAGTTGATGTGATGGCTTCTATGCCAGTATTTAGCAGATTTTTATTTAGCGCATGTTCTACCTTAACTAGAATGCAAGATACAACCTCTTTGGCACTGTTTTAATTTTTAACTTTTAAACAAAATTATTAATGTTTTAATTTTTATATTTATTTTTATTCAGGTATCAAATATATGTAGTAAAGTCTCAGTTTTTAAGTGTACAGCTCGTTGACTTTTTATATGTGTGTATAACAGTGTAACTAACTATCTCCCACATTGAGGTATAGAACTTTTAGAACACCATATAAAGTTTCCTTGGACATTTTCCTAATCAATAATATCCCCACTCCTTTGCAGAGATAACCACTATTTTGATATCTTTCACCATCAATAAATTTTGCAATTCTTGAACTTCTTAGGATCGTGCTTTATGACCTCTTTTCTATCTGGCTGTTTGCATATGGTGGTTTTTCTTGTGCATGCCTGTGTGTTTGTGTGTGTGTGTGTGTGTGTGTGTGTGTAGTATCTCATGTCACAGTTTTGTTTTTAATCAACGTATAACTTAGAATGTTGTTTTAGTTTCAAGTGTACAGCAAAGTGATTGAGTTATATATAATATATATATATGTGTATATAAATATATATATATATATGTAGTATATATACTATTTTATATGTGGTAGTGTGTATCTTAAATTCAAATCTTAAACTGCTAATTTATCTCTCCTAGCCTGGCCCCCACTCTCCCCTTTGGTAGCCATAAATTTGTTTTCTATGTCTGTGGATCTATTTCTGTTTGGTAAATAAGTTCATTTGTATCAATTTTTTAGATTCCACATATAAGTGATATCATATGATATTTGTCTTTCTCTGTCTGACTTACTTCACTTAATATGATAATCTCTAGGTCCACCCATGTTGCTGCAAATGACATTATTTCATTCTTTTTTATGGCTGAGTAATATTCTGGTGTGTGTGTGTGTGTGTGTGTGTGTGTGTGTGTGTGTGTGTATATATATATATATATACTGCATCATTTGTTGATGGACCTTTAGGTTGCTTCCATGTCCTGGCAATTGTAAATAGTGCTGCAATGAACATTGGGGTGTATGTATCTTTTTTCTCTGGGTATATGCCCAGTGGTGGGATTGCTAGCTCATATGGTAATTCTACTTTTAGTTTTATAAGGAACCTCCATACTGTTCTCCATAGTGGCTGTACCAGTTTACATTTCCACCAACATTGATGGAGGGTTCCTTTTTCTTCACACCTTCTCCAGCACTTCTTATTTGTAGACATTTTGATGATGGCCGTTCTGAATGGTGTGAGATGGTACCTCATTGTAGTTTTGATTTGCATTTCTCTAATAATTAATGATGTTGAGAATATTTTTATGTGCCTGTTAGCCCTCTGTATGTCTTTGGAGAAATGTCAGTTAGCTCTTCTGCTCATTTTTTGATCAGGTTGTTTGTTTTTTGATATTAAGCTGTATGAGCTATTTGTATATTTTGGAAATTAAACCCTTGTTGGTAGCATCATTTGCAAATATTTTCTCCCATTCTGAGGGTTGTCTTTTGGTCTTGTTTATGTTTTCCTTTGCTGTGCAAAATCTTTTAAGTTTAATTAGGTCACATTTGTTTATTTTTGTTTTTATTCCCATTACTCTAGGAGACGGATCCAAAAAATATACCTGCAATTTGTGTCAAAGAGTGTTCTATGTTTTCCTCTAGGAGTTTTATAGTATCTGGTCTTACATTTAGGTCTTTAATCCATTTTGAGTTTACTTTTGTATATAGTGTTAGAGAATGTTCTAATTTCATTCTTTTACATGTAGTTGTCCAGTTTTCCCAGTACCACTTATTGAAGAGACTGTGTTTTCTCCATTGTATATTCTTGCCTCCTTTGTTGTAGATTAGTTGACCATAAGTGCATGGGTATGTTTCTGGGCTTTCTATCCTGTTCCATTGATATATATGTCTCTTTTTGTGCCAGTACCATACTGTTTTGATTATTGTAGCAGTAATGTCACAGTTTATGCATTCATTTTACGGCTGATAG
Source organism: Orcinus orca (assembly GCF_937001465.1). Classification (NCBI taxonomy): domain Eukaryota; kingdom Metazoa; phylum Chordata; class Mammalia; order Artiodactyla; family Delphinidae; genus Orcinus; species Orcinus orca. The sequence continues at coordinate 48,362,438 of NC_064564.1, read as the reverse complement.
TTATTTTGGTTGTTTCTAGCATTTGGTTATAATAAATAAAAGAATTATAACATTCTTGAGCACGTCTTCTTGTTTACAAATACATTCATTTTTCTTGGATACCTACCTAGGAGTGGAATTGTGGGTCATAAGATTGCCAGTGCAAAGTTTCCCAAACTAGTTTTACCAGTTTACACTCCAGTGAGCAACATATGAGAATTTCAGTTGCTCCATGTCTTTATTAACACTTGGTATGATAAAGCATTTGGAATTTTAGCCATTGTGGTTGATGTGTAAAAGTATTTCACTGTTGTCTTAATTTCAGTTTCTTTGATGACCAATTGTGTACCTTTCCATATATGTACATAGCCATTTGATCTCTTTTCTTGTGGATACCTCTTTAAGAATTGTGCCCATTAAAAAGAAATTGGGGTGTCTATGTCTTTCTTAATGATTCTTAGGAGTTCTTTATGTTTTCTGGTTGTGAACCCTTTTATCAATTATATTTTCTCCCCCTCTGTGTCTTGCATGTTCTCCTTTTTAATTATGCTTTTGGATAGCCAGAATATCTTAATTTTAATGAAATTCAGTTTCTCAACCTTTTTAAAAATGGTTAATGCTTTCTGTGTTCTTTTAAGAAAGTTTTGCCTAATTCAAGGCCATGATGATGTTTTCCTGTTTTTCACTGGAAGATTTATTGTTTAACATTTAGGTCTATGATCCATATCAAATTAATTTGTGTATGGAATGAAATAGCCATGGTTGATACTTTCACATTTAGATATCCAGTTGCTCTAATACCATTTATTTGAAAGAGCATCCTTCCTATATTAGAAGGTACAGGTACCTTTAAAGTAAATCAGTTGAACATTTATGTGTGAATCTGTTCCTGGATTCTATCTAGTCTATTCCGTTGGTGTATTTGCATATATATCCTTTTGCCAGTACCACATTATCTTAATTTCAGTTGCTTCCTACAAGACTTCCTATAAGTCTTAAAGTCTGGCAGCTTAATATTTCAGATTCTGTCTTGGCAATTTTAAATCCTTTTAATTTTCATACAAATTTTCGAATCAACTTGCCGTTTCTCTCTCACACAATAAACATGTTGGTATTTTGATTAGGATTGCATTGACACTGTAGATCAATTTGAAGAGAATTAACATTTTAACAACATTCAGCCTTTTAATCCATTAATACTGCATATTTCTATATTTATTTAAGTCTTTAAAAATTCCTCTCAATATGATTTATTGTTTTGCCTTGTATAGATTTTATTAGATTTATTCCTATATATTTGATGTTTTTGATACTATGTAAATGGTGTTCTTTTAAAAATCACATTTTCCACTTGTTTCTTGAAAATGTGTAAAAAACATTTTTGTAAATTGAATTCATAAACTGTTTATTCACTATGTCTAATTATTAATTTATTTACAAATCCTAATAGTGTGTAGATTCTTTTAGATTTCTGCATACACAATCATGTCTATGAATGTTGACAATATGATTTCTTCCTTTTCAATTTTAAAACCTTGTTTTCATTTTTCTTGCATTACTAAAAGCATAATGTTGAATAGAAGTGGTGATATGGATATCCTTATGAGGTTTCTTAACTAAAGAGAAAAGTGTTCAATATTTTACCATTAAGAAGGATGCTAACTGTAGGACTTTTGTAGCTAACTTTTATCAGACTTAGATAGCTCTCTTTTATTACTAGTATGCTAAGAGGCTTTATCATTAACAAGTTTTAGATTTTATCAAATAATTTTTATGTATATATTGAGATAATAATTTTTTTATTCTGTTAAAATGGTGGATTGCATGGTTAGATTTTCACATGTTAACCCAACATTGCACTCCTTCTTGGTAATGATATATTTATATATTGCTGAATTCAGCTTACAAATATCTTGTTTAGGGTTTTTGCATTTATTTTTATAAGACATATTAGCTTGCAATTTTCCTTTTACGTAATGTCCTTGCTAGTTTTGGTATCAGGGATATATTGGTATCAGGGACAATGGGAAGTATTTTCTCATTTTGTATTCTTTGAAAGCGTTTGCATGAAATTTATATTATATTTTTTTCTTAAATATCTGGTGGAATTCACTACTGAAGCCATCTGGCCTGGAGTATTCTTTGTGGGAATTTTTTTAAAGCATCATTTATTATAATTGACATGCAATAAACTACAAAAATTGTAAAACAATTTGACATTTTAACATATGTACACCCTAGTGAAACCATCACCACAATGTAAATAATGAACATAACTATCACCTACGAAAGTTTCCTGTGACCTTTTGAAATTCCTCCCTCCTGACTCTCCATTTCCCTGGTCCCAGACAAATATTAATATGCTTTCTGAAACTATAAGTATATTAGCTTAGATTTTCTAGAATTTTATATATAAAATTCTAGAAAATATATGTATTGAATTATATATTGGATTATGAATTTATGTATTGGATTATGAATCCAATAAATGGATTCATACAATATATACTCTTTGTTGACTGGCTTCTTTCATTCAACATAATCATTTAGATATTTGTTCATGTTGTAGTGTGTAACAGTGGTTTGTTCTTCTTTTATTGCTGAGTAGTATTCCATTGTATAGATACACCACATTTATCCATTTTCCGCTTGTTGGATTGTTTCTTCCAACACAGTTTGTTATCCATTTACCTCTTGTTGCGTTGCCTCCACCTTTTGCTTATTCCAGAAAACCTGTCATGAACTTTTATGTGAAAGTCTTTGTGTGGTCATTGGCTTTCATTTTTCTTGGCTAGATACCAAGGAATGGAATGACAAGACCAAATGATAGTTTAATATATAATGTTTTAGAAAGTGCTAAGTTCTTTCCACAGGTGTTGTGTCAGTTTTATTGCTACCAGTAGTGTATGAAAGTTCCAGTTCCTCCATGTCCTCATCAACACTTGGTACCGTCAGTCTTTTTAATTTTAGCCTTTTTAATAGGTGTGTAGTAGTACTTATTCTGATTTTAAATAGCATTTTCCTAATGTCTAACAATGTTAAGCATCTTACCATATGTTCATTCACCACCTGTATATCTTCTTTAAAAAATTATATGTATATTAGGGTGCTTGAAGTTATAATGGAGCTCTCTAATGCTTTGTTTATTAAAAAAAATTCTCTTCTTTATATGTTACGTTTTGGGTATTTTATGTTGTTATTCCTTTAAATCTTCCAGTAATTACACCTACTGAATCTTTTTAATCTTTCAAATGGTAGTTTTCATCTCTAGAAATGAAATTTGGTTCTTTCTTTACGTCTTTTGTATTTCCACTTGGCTCTCTAATACAGTTATTACTCTTTTAATGTTGTCTGTTAATCCTAATATCTGTGGAGTTCTGGTTTGGTTTCAATTGATTGTTTTTTGTTTCAATGGATTGTTTTACTCATGGGTCATATTATCGAACTTCTTTGTATAACTGATAAGCTTTGGATATTTGTGAACTTTACCTTTTCATTTCTTGATATTTTTCTTCTTCTAAATATTCTTGGCTTTTTGTCTGAGATGCAATTAAATTACTTGGAAACAGTTTGATCCTTTCAGGTGTTGCTTTTAAGACTTACTAGGTGGGACTTGAGCCATGCTCAGTCTAGGGTTAAATTTTCCCCACTACTGAGATAAATTTGTTGGGGGGAAGAGGCGCTATTCCTGGACCTGTGTAGGCATCAGACATTATTATCTCTAATGCTTTCAGCTTTCTTTCCTTGGCCTCAGGTAGTTTCCTCAGAATGCTTCTGCTGTTCAGACTCAGCTGAATACTTGAAGGGGACTCTACAGTCCTCTGAAATTATTTCCTTTTATTTCTCCCTCCTCTCTGGTACTCCTTCCAGCAAACTCTTATTCCTGGTGTCTCTGGACTTTCAGCACTGTCTCTTTAACTCAGGGACCCCACTGGGCTCTGTCTGGGCATCCCCTTGGTGTGTCCGTGCCTAGAAACTCTTTAAAGGCAGTAAACTGGGGTAATAATAGAGCGCATCCTCTTTCTTTTGTATTCCCCAGTAATCACTGTCCTTCAGCCTGATGTTAAGTTCTTGAAAACTGTTGTTTCATATATTTTGTTATTTTATTGGTTGATTAAAATATAAGTAGTAATGGTTGTCTGTAAGAAAGGTTTTAATTACAAATTAAATTTCTTTAATTGATAAGTGACTACTATTCAGATGATTTTCTTATTTCAGCTTTGCTATTTTATGGTTTTCAATGAGTTTTTCCATTTCATCTAAATTTCAAATTTATTGGTGTAAAATTGCTTATTGTATACTGCTCCCTATTTTTTATTATGTTAATAATTTTTAGTAATGTTGCTTTTGTATCCTGATTTTGATAATATGAGATCTCTTTCTCTCTCTCTTCCTGAGCAGTCCTAGTAAGGGTTTATTAATCACAGTATTTTGGAGTCCTTCTTTATTTTCCCCATATGGGGATAATCTGTAGATCTATTTCTGGTTTTTTTTCCCCCTCTTGATTATTGGTTATGTTTATGTACCATTTCATAAGACTTTTAGGGAATTCTGTGTGCCTTTAAAAGCCTCTTGATGTAGTCTCCCAGCTTCCCATTCTGCTTTAAGGCTCAGCAAATGTCTCATGGGGAAAATTGGGCTTTAAGTTTTGTGCTTCACCAGTTTCTAATCTGCCATGCCAACTCCATAAGGTTGCCAGAAGTTCTGCTGTTGAGTTCTACTTGGGAAAACGTTCATCTTCAGCCATGGTCAGAATCAGGAAGGCACTCAGGGAAGAAAACGGTCAGAAATGTTTCCTCACATAGTGTATTTGTTTCCAGGTGGTTTAAACAGTACAGATTTATTTTCTCATGGCTCTGGAAGCTAGGGCCCACCGTAATGACCTCATCTGAACTTGATTACATCTGTGAAGTCCTTATTTCCAAATAAGGTCACATTTATAGGTACTGGTGGTTATTAGGACTTCAACATGTATTTTTGAGGGACAAAATTTAACCCATAATACTTAGGAAGGACCTTTCTTCCCCTAGAATTTTAATTCATCTAGTCTTCTTTGCTTTCAAAGTTCTCCAGTATGCCTATGAAAAAATTGTTCCTGTTTATCCACTTTTTTTTCTCCTTATTGCCAGCTACAACGTACTATATCCACTCAGAAGCAAAGTCCATTGATACTTAAAAATCCAGTTTCATAGCCTTTGTATTTAGTGTAAATTTATTCCAGATTTTGACAATAGTTTGATTCTCAGTTTAATTTTCAGTTTTGTGAATTTTTATATTTGTCTGTGGAACTTGTGGTAGAGATTCAGGAAGGGGCAGTGTGCTAATTTATAGTAGCTGGTATTAGAGTATTCTTTACGTTTCAGATACTCTATTAAACACTTAAAATTCATTATACCATTTAATTTGCACAACAAACTTATGAAAGAGTTACATTTATCATGGGCATGTTTATAATGATACTTACAGGTTATATTGAAACATTCACTTGGTAGTCGGTATATGAAGATACCAAGCCTTGTTTTTCCCATGTTATAAAATTAAAAATGCTACATAGGAATATTAGAGCTTTGTTTATAAGTACAATGCTTATCTTATTGTGTTAGCTGTTTAGGTTTCTATTTCCTGCTAGAGTAAGGCTGTTTTTGGACAGAGACCAAATCTTACCCATTTTTATATTACCAATATCTAGTACCACGTATTAGCTTTTGTGCTTATTGGATAGATATAAAGATAGGAAATAGTATATATTATATAATTTTTAAATTATATCATAATAGTGTATTTGTTTGACAATATAAATGACTTTTATTGAGGTAAAAAAATTGTGTGTGCAGATGGAAGATATTGAACACACTTGCCATCATCCCCATTCTTGTGTCTATGGCAGACATCGCTAATCAGTTAAGGAACTCCTTCCCTCTAAACTTGGATATAGCCAACAATCATCTCTTTAACCATGCAGTTCATGCAGCCACTACCAAATTTGTGAGTTAATCTATTCATAGAGCATTACTTAGCACTTCTGGTTATAGTAGTAAGCACACTGGACCAGGTGTCTGGAAACATGGGACAAAGCCTGGCTTTGAAGTAGCTTAGGAACATGACTTTGAGCTTATAATATAAATTTTTGTCTTTCATTGCTTTATTTTAAAAATGAGAATAATAGTAGCTATGTGATTTAGAGGACCAAGAAAGAACAGAAGGGCACGCTGGATACTGAAGAGAGCTTAGGAGTAAGGGATTTTGGTCACAGTCTTGGATCAGGCTCTTATAAATTAGATAAACTTGGACAAGCAGGAAAACCCCATGACAACATTTGCATATATTTTGTTTTTCTCCCTTTCCGCAGGCAGCATAGTGCCTACTTCGAAAGTACACAAATGGTATTTACTGACTAAATGGCATGTCAAATAAGGGTATTTTAGAAAATTATACCTGATATCCCTTTTGTTCATGTATTCTATAATTCTTGGTAATGGATGTATAAGTGCTTTGAAGGTTAAAGGGTATATTTGTAAGGGACTATTTTTAAATTCTGGCTACATTATTACTATGAAGCTGCTAAAGCAGAAGGAAGAGACTTTTATTGATATTAATGCTAGATAACTGGTGTCAGGGTTAAATTTTTCAATAGGGAGGCAAAATCTAGAGTAAGGACTACAAAATTCTGCTGGGCTAAATAATAATCATTTATGTATCAATATTACAGAGACTACCGCCACCTAATTAAAAAAATACTTCCTTAATAATTCTAAGATATATATAGCACCTTTATCTGACAGTAATTCATTGCACCTTCCCCCATCCCCTTTTCCTTTTGAAAATTAGTAAGACAATACTTGGTTCTTGTCTAGCAAGAAACACGCCTTTGTTGCTTCTTTGTAGGAATGATTTGGCTAGAATTGGTATCCAATAGGCAATTAATTGTATGCCTCTGGATGCAGGCAATGATGATCTTAATGCGTTTTGTGTTTTTTTTCCCTAGAACATTATGGTTTAAACTTGTAAATAGATTAAATTAATTTTCAGTCTCGTTTATTTTCCCAAAAGTTAGGCCAATGAATAGAATATATTTTGACATGTACATTCTGCTGTCACTTTGAATCTTACACCTGCATCTAAAAAAATATAATAACGACACTGGTAAACTTGAGCAATTTTTAAACCTTTTCTTCTGCTAATGGAGGATGTTACCTGCTTTCTCTTTGACTGTGAAAGACTCAGGTCAGCAAAGATATAGCAGGATGTGTATTACTGCAGATTTCCTTCATTGTCACCTGTCGCTGGGGGCATCGTCAGATGTGAAAAAGAAAAGGACTGCTTCTTTTAATTTCCTTTCTCCGTCTTTTAAAATAAGATATCTGTGTGGTGTGTGTTCATGGCAAAATATCATTTATGGTGTGTATGTGTGTGTGTGTGTGTGTGTAAGAGGCACAAAGGAGGGAGAAGCCTGGATAGGAGGTAGATCTAACTCTTTTCCTTTCCTTAGGCAAAACCGTTTTCCTATTTGGCCTTAGTTCTGCTCAGTATTAAAGGCAAGTTCTAAATCATGACTTTTGGAACAATACATTTTCCAACAGAATTTGTGATATAACTTCCTGTTTAGAATGTTGTGATGTTATGGACTAACATCTCTGTCTATCCTCAGGAATTTCTGGGCTTGTAGACTTGTGGACATGTGAGAATTATGTTATATTCAAAACTATAGGTGCCTTTATACATGTGTTAAATTACAATTTCTCTATATAAATATACAATAAATACACAGTATTTGTTGTTTAGAAAGAAGCAGCATTTGTTCTTTTTAAGGATGAGCTTTGGGCATCACATATTGGTAGACTGTCAGGGTTAAAACAACTTCCAAGATAATTTGTTTAACACTTCTATTTTTCAGTTAAGAGAATTGTGGATGAGAGCAAGCAAATGACTGTGTCAAAGATCTCACTGCTTTAGCAGTGACAAGACCCCTATGACATACTAGATCTTGAATTTCATAGTCCGTTCTGTTTTCTGCTATATCACATATAACCACATAAACATCTCAAAAAACAAGCCTTAGTCCCCCCCATCCCCTCCCCTTCCAACTCCCATGGAAATAGGATTGTAGCTGGAAGCTTCCCTGAGTTTGGTAGTTTAAAATGTCTCTCTTCTCCCTCCATGATGCAGTGGAAAGAGCATTTATTTAGAGTCATTTATTGAACCATATTGATTGAATGCCTTCTCTGTGCCAAGTATGAGACTAGGACCTGGAAATATAGAAGTGAATGAGGGACAAAATCCTGGTGTTTACAGTCTGTTTGAACTTCTAGTCTTGCCTCTTAACCAGTTATCTATCTTAAGGCAAATCATTTCACCTCTACGAAACTCCATTTTCTGATCTTTAAAATAAGGGCAAATTCTATTTTCAAAGTTGTGAAGATTCATTAAAATTTAAAAATAGTAAATCTTATGGCACATTTCTGACAAACAGTAGGCATGCACTCAACAAATGTTAATGTCCTCTTTCCTACATCTAAGAGTTACTGTGAAAATCAAATAAGATAATGGACAAGAAAATGCTTTGTGAATTGGACACATAGTTATAAGCAAAGTTGGGGTTTTACACATATTACCTTTCTTCACCTTGCAAGTTCAAGTCAAATGAGAAGAGGCAAACATCTCAAGATAAAGTAGCAACTTAATTGCAAATTAAGGCTGTATTGGAGATTATAGTTTTGATGTGCTTCCCAACACTTTACTCTAGAATTAAATTTACCCACTCAGGCAGGCACAAGTCTTACCACTGGAACAGTAATTTTGCAAGACAGAATGCAAAGAGAATGAATGCTTCCTGCGTGGAGACAGAGAGAATGCTGAAAGAGCAGAGCTGCCCATGGACAATTCTGTTTTCAAACTCACTAATCAGATAAGTCACTCTGCCTCACATGGGAAAGAAATGAGAAGTGGTATTTTTGGGGGAAGGCTTTCTCTATGGAAAGGAAACAAGAGGACAGAAAATATAGGTTTCTCTAACAGACACATACACATTGCTATGAAGAAAGTGAAATTCAACCCTCTTCCCCCAACCTCCCATTCTTATATAAGGTCTTGGAACTGCTATCTCATGTACTATAAAATACTCTTATATTTTCTTCAAAGCTGTTTAAAGCTCTTTCCCTGGCTTATGGTATGTTCAGTGAAAAATACAGATTAGAAAATTCTGCGATTTTACATTGTATAATATATTCTATAGTATATAGTATATACTGTATGTATTGGGTGTATGTGTGTGTGTGTCATAAAGGAATATATATTTATAGAGGAAATGGAGAGGGAAATTACATTAAAATGCTCAGTGTATCCACTTTCAGGTACGATTATGGGTGATTATTATGATGCTTTTTGTACTTTTCAGAATTTGTTAATAATGTATTTCTAAAAAGTTGACAATCCCCTTCCCCCCAGAACTCAACTTAAAAAAAGCACAAACAAAAACAAAACCTAGCCAAATTGTTTCTTCTTCCCCAATTCTGGCAAAATTTTCTATTTTTTCCTTTTCAGTTATATTCAGTACAAGTGGTCTAACAAATTCACTTGGTGCAGTAAATAGTGATGGAAAGTCACCTGAAGACTAAACAAACATTATCAAATTGAAAATATTATAGGTGACATTGTTATTTCTAAATACCTGTCTTTTAATTATTTGTGAATAATGATAAGTCCTGAAGGTAAGTTCAACAATTCTAATTCCTTTTCCTTGGTCGGCATCTTTTCACATTTTTAAGAGCCATCTGTATTTACAGCTCTGTGAAATGTATGTTCATATTCTTTGCCTATGTTTTCTATTGTTTTTTAAATTATTCTTGTTAAGAGGCAAAATACTGACAAGAATATTTTGACAAGAATATTGTATATTAGAGAAATGTTAGAATATTTGTATATTAGATAAATATTAGTCAATCCATTGTAATATGAATTACAAAAACGTTCTCATTTTGTTATCTTTATAACTATTTGTGTGAGGGTTTTTTTTTGTCATATAGATTTTATTTTTAAAAATTAGGTGCAAATGGAAATAAAAACAAAAATAAAAAAATGGGACCTCATGAAACTTAAAATCTTTTGCACAGCAAAGGAGACCATAAACAAGGCGAAAAGACAACCCTCAGAATGGGAGAAAATGTTTGCAAATGAAGCAACTGACAAAGGAATAATCTCCAAAATATAGAAGCAGCTCATGCAGCTTAATATCAAAAAAACAAACAACCCAATCCAAAAATGGGCAGAAGACCTAAATAGACATTTCTGCAAAGAAGATATACAGATTGCCAACAAACACATGAAAGGATGCTCAACATCACTAATCATTAGAGAAATACAAATCAAAACTACAATGAGGTATCACCTCACACCAGTCAGAATGGCTGTCATCAAAAATCTAGAAACAATAAATGCTGGAGAGGGTGTGGAGAAAAGGGAACCCTCTTGCACTGTCGGTGGGAATGTAAATTTATACAGCCACTATGGAGAACAGTATGGAGGTTCCTTAAAAAACTAAAAATAGAACTACCATATGACCCAGCAATCCCACTACTGGGCATATACCCTGAGGAAACCATAATTTGAAAAGTCATGTACCACAATGTTCATTGCAGCCCTATTTACAGTAGCCAGGACATGGAAACAACCTAAATGTCCATCATTGGATGAATGGATAAAGAAGATGTGGCACATATATACAATGGAATATTACTCAGCCATAAAAAGAAACAAAATTGAGTTATTTGTAGTGAGGTGGATGGATCTAGAGACTGTCATACAGAGTGAAGTAAGTCAGAAAGAGAAAAACAAATACTGTATGCTAACACATATATATGGAATCTAAAAAAAAAAAAATTGGTTCTGAAGAACCTAGGGGCAGGACAGGAATAAAGATGTACATGTAGAGAATGGACTTGAGGACACAGGGAGGGGAAAGGGTAAGCTGGGATTAAGTGAGAGAGTGGCATGGACATACATACACTCCCAAATGTAAAATAGATAGCTAGTGGGAAGCAGCTGCATAGCAGAGGGAGATCAACTCGGTGCTTTGTGTCCACCTAGAGGGGTGGGATAGGGAGAGTGGGAGTGAGATGCAAGAAGGAGGAGATATGGGGGTATATGTACACATATAGCTGATTCACTTTGTTATACAGCAGAAACTAACACACCACTGTAAAGCAATTATACTCCAGTAAAGATATTAAAAAAAAAATTAGGTCCAATTTATCCATCTTTCTCCTTTCTCTGTTTTGTCATACTTAGAAAAGCTTCCAAACCTGGGTTATGAAAGTTTTTTCCCTTATTTTCTTCAGAACTGGTTTCATTTTTCACTTAAGTATTAATATTTTGAAATGTTTACTGGAATAACGTATGGGATATGGATGCAATTATTTTTTTCCCAAATAGCTATTCAGCTTTACAACATCATTTATGGAATAATGTCATTGCCTCATCTTTATCTTATACTTAATTTTTGTATGCATGTGTATTTATTTCTTGACTTCTATTTGTTTTCAAGTTTCTATTTTTTTTCAAGAGAGTACCATGGTTTAAAAATAATGTCGTTGTAGTATGTATTTTAAAATATGGCTAGTTAAATCTCATCTCTTTGTTCCCAGAATATTGCCTAAAAGTGAACTCAAGAGTTGATGTTTTGCTGGAAATATCACACGTAAATCTACCATCCTTTATTCTAACGACTTCAGCAGTTTCTTTGTTTTGGTTTATAATATATATTTTGCGATCTTGTAATGTGCCATTTGAAATGATATTTAGTCAAGCCTATGATGCAACTGGTCTTTCACATATTAGCAAACTGGAATGCAGCTGGATTTCAAGTAGAAGGAAAAGTCGGGGATAGGCGACTACCTTATGTAAAACTAGTTGTAAACGTAAGGATGCAGGTTCTGAATAAGGAATTTAGGAAAAACGTATATTTTTGTTCTTTATCTTTTGCTAAGACAACTTTTCAGTGTCTCTTTGGATTGAAAAATACTGCCTTTTTCTCAATAAGGAAAGCCTAGTGGTTGTGCCATCTTAGACATTTGAAATAAGATGCATGTAGGGGTGTGTCATGCCACGTACTTAAAATCGATCATTCCAAATAATACAGTAGCTCAAAAATCTATTCCACTGGATAAAGAACCAACCTTTATGACTCTTCCCTTCAGATTTAAGAAATAACTCCAATCTACTTGAATATAATATTAATTTACAATATGTCAATACCTTCAGCCCATTGCTAATTTTAGCAGTACTTATGTATCTTCTTTGAGAATGTTGTAATTACAGCTAGAAGATATCTCCAAAAAGTAACTATAGTTCTCTAATTCAACGTATGTTTTCAGCCTTCATTTTATATGATTCACCATGACTTAAGAATTCATCTTTTAGAAATTTATCTTAAGGCAATGCAAACTATAGAAAACATGTATACGCATAATTTTTATTATTGCAATACTACTTAACCAAATTAGAACAACTGAAATGTTCCCATTTAGGGGGGAATGATTATGTAACTTAATGGTATTTACAGGTACGGCATATTTATCTTAAAATAACATTTACAAAGAGGTTGTCAGGACATTAGGATAAGGTCAGCGATTAAACGTTAAGTGTTAAAAAATAGGGATATAGAAGGTAGTATCAGTTATTAACATTATAATTGTTAAAATGATACTAGTGATACTCTGAGTGTTGGGATTATGGGCTGTCAGTATTTTTAGCTCTCTAATTTTTGTGTTTTTTTCTAAATTTTTTTTTACAATGAATATAAGATGCAATACCTTTTATCCCTCCTTTTTCTGTTGAGAACACTAATGTTCTACTCTCTTAGCAAATTTCAATAATACAATACAGTGTTATCATCTGTGATTACGATGTCATACATTAGATCCTCAGAGCTTATTCATCTTATAACTGAAAGTTGGTAATCTTTTACCAACCTCTCCCTATTTTCCCCAAACCCAGTTCTTAGCAGCCACATTTCTGTTCTCTGTTTCTATGAGTACACTTTTTTTTTTTAATATTCCACATATAAGTGATACCATGCAGTATTTGTCTTTCTTTGCTTGCCTGACTTATTTCACTTAGCATAATGCTTTCCAGGTTCATCCATGTTGTCACAGATGATAGAATTTTCTTCTTTTCCAAAGCTGAATGATATTCTATTTTGTATGTATACCACATTTTCTTGATCCATTCATCCATTGACAAAAACTTAGGTTGTTTCCATACCTTGACTATTGTGAATAGTGCTGCATTGAATATGGGAGTACATATATCTCTTCAAGATAACATTCCCTTAAATGTATACCCAGAAGTGGAATTGTTGGATCATATGGCAGTTCTAGTTTTAATTTTTTGAGGAACCGCCATACTGTTTTCCATAGTGGATGTACCAGTTACATCCCCAACAACAAGGCACTAGGGTTCCCTTTTTCCACATTCCCACCAGCATTTGTTCCTTGTCTTTTTTTTGTTTTGTTTTGTTTTTGTTTTTCTGTGGTACGCAGGCCTCTCACTGTTGTGGCCTCTCCTGTTGCGGAGCACAGGCTCTGGACACATAGCCTCAGCGACCATGGCTCACGGGCCTAGCCGCTCCGCGGCATGTGGGATCTTCCCAGACCGGGGCACAAACCTATGTCCCCTGCATCGGCAGGTGGACTCTCAACCACTGCGCCACTAGGGAAGCCCTATCCCTTGTCTTTTTGATGATTGCCGTTCTAACAGGCATAAGGTGATACCTCAAGGTTGTTTTGATTTGTATTTTCCTCATGATTAGTGATGTTGTGCATCCTTTTATGTCCTGTTGACCATTTGTATGTCTTCTTTCAAAAAATGTCTATTCAGGTACTCTGTCCATTTTCTAATTGTATTATTATTATTGTTGTTTTTGCTATTAATTTGTATGAGTGCTTATATATTTTAGTTACTAACCTCTTATTAGATATATTGTTTGGAAATGTTTTCTCCCATTCTATAGGTTTCCTTTTGATTTTGTTGTTGGTTTCCTTTGCTGAGCAAAAGCTTTTTAGTTTGATGTATTCCCATGTGTTTATTTTTGCTTTTGTTGCCTTTGCTTTTGGTGTCATGTCCAAAAAATTGTTGCCCAGGCCAATGTCAAGGAGCATTTCCTCTATTTTCTTCTAGGAGTTTTATGGTTTTAGGGCTTACATTTAATTCTTTAATCCATTTCCAGTTAATTTTTTGTTAGTGATGTAAGAGAGAGGTCGAATTTCATTCTTTTGCATGTGAATATCCAGTTTTCCCAATACTGTTACCTGAGATAAATCATATTTTTTCATGCTGTATAATTCTTTTATACCTTGTTGGATTTGATTTTCTAATGTTTTGTTGATTTCTATATTCATGAGTTATTGATCTGTAGTTTTTTTTTTGGTTCTTTCTGGTAATGTCTTTACCTGGTTTTGGTTTTAGGGTGATGCTGTCCTCACAGAATGGGTAAAGAAGCTGCTGTTACTAAATTCTTAATCTTCACTCTTTGTTTCACCTCCTGTGTACAGTGCTGTGACACCACCCTGATACAGTCCTTTCACTATCAAGATAACATTTTTTAAGGCTTTGCATATAGCAAATTTTACTGAAGACTTAGCATCCAAGAAGGGGATTAATTTGCAATGCAGCACAGCACAGCATATAATTCGAGTTTATTTTAGACATCCTTTCTCTTAAATACCCCTTTGCGACTTCAAATAATGTGAACTCACTAATTGTTCCACTTCATCTATCCCTATACTTTAGCTGTACTTCAGGACTCTACCTTCTTGTCTCTCCTTAGCTCTCTTTTTAAAAAATCATCTGGTTTTATAATGTAAACAATTCAGTTTTCTTCAGTAAGTTCTGGACCTACGTTTGTGTATGAACCAGGGTAGGTTGATATCAGCTGTTGAATAAAATAAACATTTAATATTTATGTCAGAGTTAGCTGTGGGTCCACAGGGAGGCTCTTCTCCATGCAGTCACTCAGGGCACCAGGCTCCTTTTATGTGGTGACTCTACCATTTCCTTGGACAGAGGAGAGAAAGAACTAGAAGGGTAGCCCAAGAGATTTTAGGGCCAGGCATGGGAGTGTTATTTATCACTTCCTCCCACATTCTGTTGTTCACAACTCATTTACATGTTCCCACCTAATTGCAAAATGCTGTCTGGCTATGTGCTCCAGAGAAAATAAAATGTTCTTTGATGAACATATAGAATTCTTTTTGTTACACTTAAAAAAAAAGATTAGGTTGATATGTAAGTAGAAGTCTAATCTGGGTCTCCATTCCTTTAACAGCATTTTAATGAGAATTTCTTTGTTTTACATGAGCTCACTGTCCTAAGGAGGACTTCTTGTCTGATATAATCCCAAATCCCTTAGAAAGAAGAGGCTCCCATCAATATTGTTTATTTGTTTCATTGTCTGTTTATTTGTCTTTTTTTTTAAATAAATTTATTTATTTATTTATTTTTAGCTGAGTTGGGTCTTTGTTGCTGCATGCGTGCTTTCTCTAGTTGTGGTGAGTGGGGCCTACTCTTCACTGCGGTCTGTGGGCTTCTCATTGCGGTGGTTCTCTTGTTGCAGAGCACAGGCTCTAGGCGTGCAGGCTTCAGTAGTTGTGGCGCGTGGGCTTAGTTGCTCCACAGCACGTGGGATCTTCCCGGACCAGGGCTCGAACCCATGTCTCTTGCATTGGCAGGCGTATTCTTAACCACTGTGCCACCAGGGAAGCCCTATTTAAGTGTCTTAAGCTCCCCTTTTTATTGCTCTATACTTAGCCTAGTTCATGCAGTATGCATATACAATTTGGTACCTTTACATTCTTCACTAATAATACCTGATGGATTTTCTTCTTATGGATTGATGCTATCTACTGGACTCTGAAATTATACCAGCTGCATTTAGTTCTGTTTTTAACTAGTGGGCTCATTGTTAATATCTCATGAGCTTTTTGGTTGTAGCTGAAAGTCTGTCCCTACATTTTGTTAAAGCCCACTTTCCCTCATTGTGCCCTGAGGATTCCCCAGTCACCTTTTTCAGTTTGTCAGCTGCTTTCTTTATTTTTATTTCTCATCTGTTGCCAAGTTATTCCCTTTAGCTACCTTGATTTCTTGCTCCTTTGGTTTTTTTTTAACTTTGATTGCTCCCTGTGTTCCCATAATCAACTAGGTGATTTTTCACTGCTTATGTATTCAGTCCGCCAAAGTGAAAGGAATTAAAGTGTATTTCAGTTACTTCTATTTGCTTTCCATTCCCTGACCTTCCCATTAATTTCAGTCTACCACTGTGTTTTATACATTATAGCTGTATTTGGTGCGAGTCTGTTTTTCAGAATTTTAATATGTAAATCAGTTTGACTTTGAGTTCACTTTTTATGTACCAATTTGTGATACTACTTATCAAGCATTTTTGGGATCAACGGATGATATGCTAATAAAGATTGTTTAAACTGAGCTCAGGAAAGGTTTTCTGTGGACGTGGTATGGGTAGAAGAGATTATCATTCCAATTATCTAAAAGAAGCAATTAGACGTTTTGTTAATATTTGGATTTTTAAAATAAAAATAGCTCTTAATTGTAGCCATTTTAATGCATACATCAGTTTAGAATCTGGCTAATAGCCTGCTGCTTTTGTGGTGAGATTGTCCCTTTTTTTAAACTAATGGGTTAAATATCATGGGTGTGTTTAGTAGAGTTACCAATACAAGAAAATGATTCAAACTAAGGTTTTTAAAAAAATCTTTTTTGGTGGTGGTGATCATTTTATGAGGGGTAATTTCTTTTAATGATAGGATAAAGAACTGTTTCTTGCCCAGTGAGTTTATGGAGGAGCTAACACTTTTGTTTCCTTAATAGTGGTAGCTATGTGGTTTATTGGCACTCTTCCCTTTCCCCAGTTTTCTAGGCTCCACCCCCCTACCACAGGGATGAGCTATGAGCACATCAGGCAAGGCCAATGAATATGACCATTTTGATTGGTTTAGAGATGGATGTGTGACCCAAACATGGACAATGAGAGCTCCACCAAAAGTGTTTGCCGGAACTTTAAGGAAAAAGTACTTTCCTGCCCCTTAGTCGCTAGGATGTAAGTTGGAGTACCTGGGAGCTCTTGTTGCCATCACATGGAGAGAGCTCTGCCTAAGGATAAAACAGAATGAGGAAAGCAGAAATTAGGGAGAGAGAGAGAGAGGGAGAGAGAGAGAGAAAGGGGTCGGGGAGAGAGAGAGAGAGGGAGAGAGAGAGAGAAAGGGGTCGGGGAGAGAGAGAGAATACTTCTTGATGGCATTTTTGACACCCTAGATCGAATTGTGTCTGAAGTCAGTCACCTCTTAGATTTCTCAGGAATGTAAGTCATTAAGTTACCTTTTAACTTAAGCTAGTTTTGATTGTGTTTCTTTCACTGACAACTAAAAGTGTAACAACAAAATCACTGACCACCTAGAATTAGTTTATAAATATAATGTCACCAAATTAGAATATTCATTTTAGGAGGGTAAAGAAGACCCTTACCTACATTGTTGACCATTCTATCTCTATCATATATTATATCACTGTAACTGGCACAGAGACATGCTTAATAGATATTTATGGAATGAATAAATGATTCATCTAATTAATTTAATAATTTAATTCAAGTTGAACTATTTTGTCCGGGTCTTATCTTGGGAAATAGTAAGATGATAAAAGGAATAAAAGAGACAGACTCTGTCCTTTATTTTCTGAATTTGTGCAGGCAGTGAGGTATCACAATAACTTAAGGCAGACTAAGAGAAGGGGCCAAAGGGAGTGAAAGTTATATGTTAAAGAGTAGCTAAGTCATCAAAAGGCTCTCGAATTAAGACTACTTGGATTTGAATCCATGCTCTATACTTGTTAACTGAATAAATTTGGGTATATTACTTAAACTCAGTTTTCTTATCTGTAAAATGGGGGTAATATTTGTATATCCTTTATAGATCTGTCATGAGGATAAATCAAGATGATCTGTTTAAAATATAAGGCTGGATACTATAAAACTCTTATAGGAAAACATAGGCAGAACACTCTTTGACATAAATCACAGCAAGATCTTTTTTGATCCACCTCCTAGAGTAATGAAAATAAAACCTAAAATAAACAAATGGGATCTAATTAAACTTGAAAGCTTTTGCATAGCAAAGGAAACCATAAACAAAACAAAAAGACGACCCTCAGAATGGGAGAAAATATTTGCAAACTAAGCAACCAACAAGGGATTAGTCTCCAAAATATACAAACAGCTCATGCAGCTCAATATCAACAAAACAAATAACAATCGAAAAATGCGTGGAAGATCTAAATAGACATTTCTCCAGAGAAGACATACAGATGGCAAAAAAGCACATGAAAAGTTGCTCAACATCACTAATTATTAGAGAAATGCAAAACAAAACTACAATGAGGTATCACCTCACACTGGTCAGAATGGCCATCATCAAAAATCTACAAACAGTAAATGTTGGAGAGGGGGTGGAGAAAAGGAAACCCTCCTATGCTGTTGGTGGGAATGTAAATTGGTACAACCACTATGGAGAACACTATGGAGGTTCCTTAAAAAACTAAAAATAGGACTACCATGTGACCCAGCAATCCCACTACTGGGCATATACCCTGAGGAAACCATAATTCAAAAAGATATATGCACCCCAATGTTCATTGCAGCACTATTTACAATAGCCAGGACATGGAAGCAACCTAAATGTCCATCAACAGAGGAATGGATAAAGAAGATATGGTATGTGTATATATATTCCATTATAATATATTATAATACAATAATTATATATATAATTATATATATAATTATAATTATATTATTATTATAATATAATATAATATTCCATTATATATATAATGTAATATTGCACAGCCATAAAAAGAAAAACTAATGCCATTCGCAGCAACATGGATGGACCTAGAGATTGTCATACTGGGTGACGTAAGTCAGACACATAAAGACAAATATCATATGATATCGCTTATATGTGGAATCTAAAAAAAGAGTACAAATGAACTTATTTACAAAACAGAAGCAGAGTCACGGGTATAGAAAACAAACTTATGGTTTACCAGGGGATAAGTGGGGGGCTGGGTAGATAGATTGGGATTGACATATACATGCTACTGTTGAATATATATCAAATAGATAACTACTAAGAACCTGCTGTATAGCACAGGGAACTCTACTCAATACTCTGTAATGACCTATATGGGAAAAGAATCTAAAAAAAAGAGTGGATATATGTATATGTGTAACTGATTCACTTTGCCATACACCTGAAACTAATACAACATTGTAAATCAACTATACTCCAATAAAAATTAAAAAAAAGAAAAGCATATTGAAAAAATAAAATGATTAAAATACCTAGGATATATTAAGTACTCAGTAATTTTTAACTCTTTTTGTTTCAGTAAGCAGAGATGGCTGGTACAGGATTTAAATATGGAAGAAGATAAAACTGGAATGAAGTCACCCTTGGGAAGCTGAATATTTATTATACTGCAAGTAAGTATCAGCCATTAATAAAACTCTGCATACAGGGTTTGTAATACAAACTGATCTAGCAAAATCTTACTTTAGTGTTATGTTAGATTTGTGATCTTCTAATCTTACTTTAATGTTAGGTTAGATTTATACAGTGGTAGATTTATTTTAGAGAAGATGAGTTAAGATATGCATCCTTGGTAAATGGGAGAAAAAAGGGACCTCTATATTATATTTTTAAGAATTTTAATAGGAAATCGTGTAGCATTTTAAACTCAGTGATAACAATGTCAAATTTTTACTAGATATTCTGCAAAAGGAAAGAAAAAAAGATTTTCAAAAATAAGTATGTTTGTCTGCTATAAGGTAGATAAGCAGAAGATTAAGTATTATATGTTAGATAACCTTCCAGATTCATTAACATACGATGCTTAAAGCTCATAAAATTTGATGAAATTTTGTCAAGTCTTATTCAGAAATGAACATCCTCCTATGTCATGAAATGCTTTTTATGATTACTTTTTTATTTTACTTTAATCTGCAACTCATGGTAAAGTAGTAGTTTCCCAAGGGTGTCTGGGTACAAAGGAAAATGGAGTCACATAAATGGAAAAATGTAGCTTCAAATATGCTTAATATTGCTGGCCTACATATTTCAGAAACATCGGGGCATTTCCACTTGATTCAGGGGTCTTTGGAGAGAATGAAATAGCATAGTGTAGTAGAGGAAAGAACACAGGCTTTGGAAATCTTGACAAAAATAGATTAAAATTGTGTAACCTTGGACAAAATAACCTTATTGAGCCCAAGCTTCCCCATGAGAAGAAAGAAGATAGCAACATTAGCTTCATAGTGTTTTTGTGGTGATTAAGGATAATATTTATAGGGTGACACTCGTTTTTTGGCATGTAGAAGGTGATCAATGTATGATAACTATTCTTATTATAAATTATCATTTCCAGTTATTAATAACAAAATTATCAATGAGATTCTATTTCAGATTTTATGTAGTAGTGGGAAATATAAATCTATCAAAATAAAAATAAAAGAGCGGATATTTGCTGGAAATCCTAAGGCAGAAATAATGAATAAATAAAACTATAGAGACAAATGTTAAGTAGCAACTTCCAAGATTTTGGTAGATGTTGATTGAGTCTTAGCTGGTATCATAGCTTATGAATAGCCAAGTTCAGCACTGTAGTTTAACTTCATTGCTCCAGCCTACTCCAAAGATAAAATGGATGGAGGTGTTCTAGACAGAGATTATGATGATGAAACAGCTGTTCTCCACTTTCTCTTCTTCTCAGGTTGTATGCCTTTATCATTTAGCCTATAAAATAAGTGTAAGTCTAGTTTTTATCAGGAACCAGAGTTCCTGTCTTAGCATTTTCTATCCAACTTTCCTGTCCTTGTCCTTACAGTTTTTTCTGGACTCCTCTCCTGACCTTCCACTCTGTCCAGCTTCCCTTTCTTGTTTGCTTAATGAAAATTCCACTTATCTTCTCAGAATTAGGTTCCTCAGGGCATTCTCAATCTACTTCACACTGTGGAAGGACACAGTCCTCCTTAAGAGTTATAAAATACACACTGGGATGTTAAAAGCAGTCACTTTCTGGCCCTAAGGACTCTTCATTGTGTTAGATTTAAACTGATCAAATCCCCAGACACAGTCCTCCTTAAGAGTTATAAAATACACACTGGGATGTTAAAAGCAGTCACTTAGGCCCTAAGGACTCTTCATTGTGTTAGATTTAAACTGATCAAATCCCCAGATTTACATTTTAATATATATAGCTTTATCCACTGGCCTGGGGTTATCTTTGAAAAATTAATTTCTTCTTCTTCTTCTTTTTTTTTTTTTTGTGGTACGAGGGCTTCTCGCTGTTGTGGCCTCTCCCGTTGCGGAGCACAGGCTCCGGACGCGCAGGCTCAGCGGCCATGGCTCACGGGCGCAGCCGCTCTGCGGCATGTGGGATCTTCCCGGACCGGGGCACAAACCCGTGTCCCCTGCATCGGCAGGCGGACTCTCAACCACTGTGCCACCAGGGAAGCCCAATTTCTTCTTTTGTTTTTAATGGAACACTTTATGATTTTATATGTCATCCTTGTGTAAGGACCATGCTAATCTTCTCTGTATCATTGCAATTTTAGCATGTGTGTTGCTGAAGCAAGCACTCTTTCCTCCCTCCTTCCTTCCTTCCCTCCCTCCTTCCTTCCTTCCCTCCCTCCTTCCTTCCCTCCTTCCTTCTCTCCTTCCTTCCTTCCCTCCCCTCCCTCCCTTCCTTCCTTCCCTCCCCTCCCTCCCTTCCTTCCTTCCTTCCCTCCCTCCCTCCCTCCCTCCTTCCCTCTCTCTCTCTCTCTTTCTCTTTCTGAGAAGGTGATCTCTTGTTTTATATATACATATACATGGTCTATTTGAAACAGTTTAAAACTTATTTTTACTTTTGGCAAGTAGACAATTTTTCCTCTGTTTTATTCCAACATTTTTTTTTTTTTTTGCGGTACGCAGGCCTCTCACTGTTGTGGCCTCTCCCGTTGCGGAGCAGAGGCTCCGGACGCGCAGGCTCAGCGGCCATGGCTCACGGGCCCAGCCGCTCCGCGGCATGTGGGATTTTCCTGGACTGGGGCACAAACCCGTGTCCCCTGCATCGGCAGGCGGACTCTCAACCACTGGGCCACCAGGGAAGCCTTCAGTCCAACATTTAAAACAGAGAAATTGAAGCTTTTCTTGTTAGGGGGTAATTGGGATAAGACCTCTGCTCTTTCAACTCTGTTGTTTCCATTGCCCCTGAAGTATCTCCGAGGAACCGTAGGCCCAGAGAAACACAAATGAAAACCCTTGAGTTAGTGAAAAGAGTTATTAACTGGAATTTTGAAAACTTGAGTTTTAGCTTTAGTTCTAACATCAAATTTATATGCGTCACTGATAGGGTTAATTGTTTCATCTGTAAAACAGGGGTTTAGCACAGTGGTTCTCAGTTTTGGCTGTGTATTAGAATCACCTGGGGAGCTTTTAAAAATACTGATGCTTAGGCCTCAGCTATACCAATTAAATTAGAATCTCTAGGGCGTGACCCAGGCAGCAGCATTTTTTAGAGCTCCCCAGGTGATTCCAATGTGCAACCGAGTTCCAAAACTGCCGGAGAATTTTTGAGCAATTATGTTCCACAAATCCATGGTTCTGTGCAGCTTGTTTTGGCAGATGTAGTTACAATGTGCAGAGTATATTCATTTATAGACAGTATTCAGTGAGGAGCAGGGATGAAGTTAAGTTATAAAGATTGGAATGTAGGAAAAAAAGTTTTTTGATTATCTTAATAGCTCAGTGTGCTGGGCAAAACACTTAACTTTGTTATATCCCTGATGGGAGTGATTTTAACTTCCTGCAAAATGAGGCTCTCAACAGAGAAATCATATTTAAATGCAGTGTTATTATTTTTATACCAATAATGACACCATTTGTTAATATGACCACCAAGAATTATACCAAGCTATTTCATTCACAAAATAAATAGAATAGGCAGATTGACTACTGAAATGTAAAATATGGTTAATATTCCTCAGTTGGTGGTATAGATTGAAGACAGATTGAATCAACATGTTAACAGTGGCAATCTCTGCTGCTGAGATGCTGCATTAAAAGTGCCTCCAACGAAAATGCAAAAGGAGGGAAAAAACCAGGATTACTGCTAGGTGCTTCTTGTCAATTATGAAAAACTATTGTTTCAGCTGAGTTTTCAAAGTAGGAAAAAAATTCATAGTATTGGTGAGCAGTTGACCCTGAAAAATATACAAATTGTATGACAATTTTCAGTCTACAATCTCCAAATGTCAAATGAATTTATTATGATTGGATAAATTACAATGAATACCAAATAGTTTATAAATGATAGCAGAATTAGAGCAAAAATGATTGATATTAGGTATGTTAGATGTATCACTAAACAGAAATGCCTTTTCATTTTCTTATTACCAAGGCCATTTACACATTTTCTCTCATATTTGGGTAGCTAATAGGTATTCAAGATTCATGTGCTTTAATCTCCCCTTTTCGCAAGGTAGTTCTTTTCTGAAAGTTGGTAACAATTAAATAAAAGAAAAAGTGCAGTTATCACTTGTGGCAGGACAATGTATTGATAATTTTATTACCTTGATCTTAGGCTTTTTGCTGGAATAGATTTACCAACAACAGAATAAAGAAAAAGTTATACACTTTCTGGACAGAAAGGTCAGCTTTGTGTTTTCACATGTTCTAGATCTCCTTACCCCAGAGGAAAGTTTATACTAGCTTTCTTTGTGAAAGTGCCCAGGAAGTTGGGCAGTAAGCCCAACATTGACTTGACAGACTAGTAGAAAGTCCATAGAGACAGTTTTGATAACATGGAATTGAGCCCATAGCAGCATTGTCCACCTCTGAATGAACTATGTTAACAAGGACAGTGAGTGCTGTAAAATGGCCAAGAGTAACCACTGGTTAAGAACATCCTCTATTTTTCTTGGCCTTTGTAAGATCTGATATCTTGGTACAATAAATGAGTGAGAAGAATGGAGGGTGTGTGGGGGAGAGAGAGAGAGAGAGAGAGGTGTGCAGGGGAGTGAAATATAGCAGTAAAACACAAAAAATTATTGATGTTGTTCTTTACACCAAACTTGGCCAAGGGACACTGGGAGCTAAATATAGCTTGGCTTGGATAAACTTAAAGGCATAGAACATTTCTTATACTTTATTTGTTATGTGGAAATTCTTAATTTTTACATACCTTTGAAAATATATAATTGGTACAAATAAATCTCAGTATCTGGTCCTTAGTTATCTCTTTTTAGAGGACAAATCTCTAGAACACCTCCATGAAGTCTTCTTAGTTTGCCTAGTTCCACAGTGATCCTTTGTAGTCTGAAATTAAATTACTTACTATGCATACCATTTATTTCATGACTCATTTATACACTGCTTAGTGACTTTTAGTTCTTTGGATGTCTGTTATTTCACTCACATTTTATTAACACCTGTAGATTTTAAGCTTCTGTGACAGGATTGCTTAAAAAAGGAAGCTGAACAAGTATGAAAATTGCTCTAGACTAAGTTGTGTAAGAGTAGGAACTAACAATACCATCTGTCAATGTGTTCTCAGCAAACAGGACAGTACAAGAACATAGGAAGTACTCATTACTTGTTTGTTGAAGGACTGTATGAGTAGATGGATAGACTAACACTGAATGAGGGCACAAATGCATATATCCACTTGATGAGTTGATTCATTGGTATCTTATGAAGGATTAGTCTGTTACCCCAGATGTGAATTTCTAATTCAGGGCAATGTGTGCTCTTTACTAATACATTGTGGTAACCATTCTGATTAATGCCAGTAATACGGGAAACTTCGATTGGATCTTACATATTATAAGGTCTCTTCTTCGCTTTTCAATCAAGCCTCATAGTTTGTATTTGTTTATTTTTCTCTTTTCTGCAAAAATGAAGATAGCAACCCCCTCACTAATACTCAGTTTTCTCTCACGGTTCAACTCTCAAGCTCTGTTGTTTTTCTCTGAGAGTTTATATTCCAAGTTGCCCCAAATCATCCTATCATACCACTTCACTTTATCTCAGGTGGTTCCGAGATAGGAAATCTAGAAGTTCTTTTGCTGGAGAAAATGTTAGAAGCTTTTTGTAAAGTATTTCTATGCCAGCTTAAATTAGTTCTTTAACAGTTATTTCATTGAGATACGGGATCTATGTCCGCTCCCCTTGTATCTGGGTGAGATCGTGACTGCTGAAACCAAGAATATATGGCTGAAGTGACACTTTGAGACTTCTGAGACCAGATCATAAAAGGCTTTGTGTGTTCTGACTTCTTTTTTGATACAATGGGCTGCAATGTGAGAAGTCTGACTATGCTGTGGCCCCCAGGCTGGAAAGCCCATGTGTAGATATGCTCAGCTAATCATCTCACCTGACCCCGGCTTTCCAGCCATCCTTTCCAAGGTGCCACACATGTATGTAAAGAAACCATCTTGGAAGTGGGTCCCCAGCCTTAGCTGTCCTAGTTCCAGTTATTTGAGTCTCTCCCAGCTGAGGCCCAAAATATCAAAGAGCAGCAACAAATTGTACTCAACATGAATTCATGACCCACAGTTTCTGTGGTCATTCTAAAAATGCTCATTTTACGCCACTAAGTTTTGCAGTGATTTTAATGCAATAATAGTGACTAGAACAATTTCACGATCAGGTTTTGTATACTTAAGGATATATTTTATTTAAAAAATTATAATCAAATGTTTTTTGTAGATAATGTAGGTCTGTTATTATTAACTGGCATCCTGTTCCCCACCTCCATGCCTCCTACTTTGTTCCAGGGTTTTTTCCAGAATGTCCAGCAGAAGCACAAAAAATGTTGTTTGAAATAGGCATGTTTAACATTATGATTATTTAAAGTTGCTTTTAATTGTATCATTTAACTCTCTTGATATTTCAAATAATAATAGAGGAGGTTGTAAGCATGGGGGTGCTGCAGGTCTGGGTAGAGCAGTAAAGTGACAATTTTGGACAGTGAAGTAACACCTTGGTATCTCAGGCTAGTTGGGGAATGGTATATTCTGGTCAACCAAGTCTCCAGTTGACAGAGAAACTTCATTTTGACAGAGAAACTGATATTAGAGAATAGGTGAGAGGGTTGAAATGTAGAACTCTCTGGACTGATTTTTCAAGTCATGTATGCATTTTTAGAAAAGAAGCACTTTAACAACTACAAATCTTTAATAGAGTTGCTAGACCATCGACTGACGTGTCAACACACCTTGAAAGAGCCTTCATAGAATGCAAAGGTACGTTCTGTCAGACGTGGTTAGAAAAGCAAAATAAATGTATAGGAAGAAGGAAATATTTCTTCTCAATACCCTAGTATTATAAAATATAATTCTTCAAAAGTACTTGAGAGTCTGGATGAAATGTAAGACACTGAAAAAGCAATTCAGTAAATGAAAGGACTTCTCTCAAGATTTAAATAGGAAGTGATAAAAATGTCAAAGTGAAGCTTCATTTGATAATGGGGAAAAAACCCTCAAAAACTCTAGAGTTACTTTAAGGTGAATCAACTGTGGATTCTATAGGGTGAAAGCGAAAAGAAAGAAAATACTTCACAGGCTTGGGGACATAAAAGATACATTGTTAATACTAACTTAAATTAGCCCAGAACTGCTTTATTTAGATAATTTCTGACACAAAGTGTTCTATGGAAGTTTAGGAAAGTTGTGTCAAAAAAAGTTAGAGATCTTTTTACTTCAAGATTTCTGGGGCTTTAATATACTAATGTGTATTGTGAATCATTCTGATGTGCATCGGTTATACACTTGACTATAGAATTTTTTTTGAGATAACCTCTTTGGGGACTTGGTTTCCAAGGGGATGAACTTTGGAAAACAGTGATTTAGTCCTTCTGTTCGACAAAGATCTTATTAACCTTATTATGAAATTAGAAGATGTGGTCTGTAGGTTTCTCATGGTTCCCACTCTCTGTACTTATAGCTGTAATTATCACATGTAGTTTAGGTAGAGTTTGTGCCTTTCCCTGGCTTCCTTTGTTCTTCCCTTCCTTCCTTCTTCCATGAAGAAGCAGTTCTCTATTTGTTGGAGTGCTGGCAATGCCCTATTCTTGACCTGTGTGATGAATACATGAGTTTTTAATTTTACTACTGATTATAAACTGTGATAACGATGTGTTCTATGTATTGTTCTGCATATCTATTTCATTAAAAGTAAAATATTAAAAGCAAAGTCATATATTTTATATGCTTTTAGTCGACAGTGGCTTTCAATTTGTTATTGGGAACATTTGTATACATTTTTTATTTCCAATTCTTAGAAATCTATGAAAGTTTCAGGATGTGGAATTTTCTAGTTCTGTTCCTCTTTATTTATGAATGGGCCTCTAATAGACAGTGCTCGTAAGTGATTTATTCTACTTAAAATATATTGTGATGTATTGAATTATAAAAAGAACATAAAGAGTAAAACCTGTTTTTTTATTTTATTTTTCTGGCATAAGTAACCAAGTAAGTTTTTGTAAAATTTCTGAAGCGCAAGGCAACTTAAATGTTTTCAAGTGCTTTGCTTCCAATGTCTGTAGTTTATACATAGAAACATACAATTAAGAACTTCATATAGTTCTTGATGGATGAAACACATCTTTGATAAACTCTTGTTCCTTTACTCCTTTGAATAAATATATTTATTACATATTTATCAACAGACTGTAATTTTGTTTAGGTCCTTTTGTCAACAGAAGAGAAAAAGCATGGATTTTTTGGTCCACAAATTTAATTGCAGAATTATTGCTTTCTATGTATTCATGGGTTCCAAATCCAAACATGAAGAGTTTATCTTCTGCAGAAAAAAACTAATAGTTTAAATGAAGAAATTAAAAAAAAAAACCTACTATGATATTATTATATCATATATCATTGATAATATCCAATGCTAAGGCGATATGCCATATTCACTTATATAATTTTATTTCCTATATGAGAGGATATTTTGCACAAATATAACCCTACAGACAAATAAAATATTGAGTTCTGATCATTGTAACTTGAGATTATAGAAAGATTTCCCCAAGATTTTTAAAAAATAATTTTCCTTGGGAAAAAGAAAGTGAATATTATGAAAAAGTTAAAAAATATTTGGTGCAGAATGTAATCTTTTGATCATATATACAACAGTAGATGTTGCTTCTTTGTTGGGAAATAATTAAACTTTGGCTTGAAACAAACAAAACAAACAAACAAACAAACCCAAAAGGCAGGATACAGTGTCTGATGAGATAATCCTGGGAGTAAGTCAGCCAGTTGGGAACAAACTCCCACTTTTGAAAATGCAAACTGGAGGAGCATACTCATTCTGATTCTTGATGACAGAAGCAAGAGGATAAAATTTACGTAAAGAATGAAGTCTGATTGTATTGTTGGAACTGCATTTGTGCATGTTGCTTTGACACTCACAGCAACTCTTTGTCTTTCTCTTTTATAAGTAAGTATTGAAATCGGGAGCTGCTAACAGTGCTGCAAGTGTTCCTTCCACTCCACCAAATTTTCTTTCATTGTTCTATTACTTGGGCTCTGCATATGGATTGGCACAGATATTTAACTTTAGAAAAAAGACAAGGAGGGCATTTTAATTAACAACTGCTGATAAATTTATTCTTTAAATTGCCTGATATTTAATTGGCTTCCTAAAATCTGCAAAGCTACCTACCAGGAGGTTAGAGATATAAACAGCTGTAAAGATCACATGTCCTGAGGATAGTACGTAGCACATTTTTTATTTTTTTTTTCGGTATGTGGGCCCCTCACTGCTGTGGCCCCTCCTGCTGCGGAGCACAGGCTCCAGACGCGCAGGCCCAGCAGCCATGGCTCACGGGCCCAGCCGCTCCGTGGTATGCGGAATCCTCCCATACCGGGGCACGAACCCGTGTCCCCTGCCTCGGCAGGGGGACTCTCAACCACTGCACCACCAGGGAAGCCCCCGTAGTACATTCTTAATTGTTGATGGCATAAATGTTGAGTAAAAAGAAAGGAAGGAAGGAAGGACAAAGAATTTTTAAAAATCTGGAAACAACGATTACAAACTGAAGTTGAGTGCTGTGAGAGTAAGCCGAACCTACTTTTGTGGAAGGTTAAGAAGAGAGAGTGTTAACATACAGTTGGGCATTACCCAGGAGGGTTTATGGAGTGGTAGACCAAATGCATGGCTAATTTTGAAGGATTACACTCAGGACATATTTCTTGGTGGAGTTGGCAGTTGAGGTAAGTGAAATAAAAGTTTAAAATTATATTGGATTTTTTATTTTTTTAATTTCTTTTTCCAATTTGAATGGGAACAGTGAATCTTCTTAATTTGGATACCCTTTATTTGAAAACTGGGGTATTTTAACTAAAATCACCCTTCCTTAGCAAGGGTAGGGTTTTTGCCTGTCAATCCTGTCTTCATTATTAATCCAATTTAGTATTATAAGACTTTGGCACTTTACTTGAAATAGTGCCTGGCATTTAGTAGGTACTCAGTGTTCATTACTCAACTAATTCTATATCAAATTGTAGGCACAGATGCTATGAACCAAGAGATTCCCCCTTTTCTGGTTCCTGTCTTCACCACCTTTACTGGTTTATCCTAAGACTCAATTCTTGGACTTCTTCCATCCTGTGCCTGAACTGACTGTTCTGGTCGTTCAGTCTCATGGCTTTAAACGCCATCTATTTCCTGATTTACCAAATGTACAGCTCTAGCCCAGAATTCTCCCATGAACTCTGAGCTCTTACATGTACTACTTATATAGCTTCTGTTGGATATATAATAGTCATTTCAAACATAACATGTCCAAAACTGAATTCCTCAGTCTTCTCCTACCAAAGGTTCCCCATCTCATCTAATGCCACCTGAATCCCTCCAGTTGCTCAACTTTAAGACCTTGGAGTCATCATTGATTCTTTTCTTTCTTTTATGCCCCACACCTGGTTCATTGGCAAATCTGGTGCCTTTATATTCAAAACACATTCAGAATCTGACCATTTCTCTTGAATTCCATTGCTATCACTCTGGCTCAGTCTAGTACCATCTCTCACCTGGGTTGTGGTAATATCTTCTCACACAGCCTCCCTGTTTACATACTTCATTCAGTTTGCATGGGAACAATCCATTCTCTACACATGAGCCAGAGTGATCCTATTAAAATTATATCAAGTCATGTCACTCCTTTGCTTAAAACACCCCATTGGCTCCCATCTCAATGTGAAAGCTCTTGCCATTCTCTCATGTCATCTCACTGCTGTGCCTTGAGACCTTTAAGTACCTTCCTGCCTCAGGACCTTTGTACTTGCTGTTGCCTCTCCATGAAAAATTCTTTCCTCAGTTCCTTCAGGCCCGTGCTCAGATGTCTGCTTGTCAGTGAGATTCTCTCTGACCATACTATTTAAAATTAAGAACCTACATATTCATCTCCTTTAATTTTTCTCCATAGCACCTATCACCATCTTTACTGATCTGTTATGCCTGTGGTCTGCCCTTTATAATGGAAGCACCATGAGGATGTGAGTTTTTGTTTATTTGGCTCACTGTTCTATCATAGTGCCTATAAGTACCTGATAGCTAGTAGATACCCAATACATTTTTGTTGAAAAATGAATGGTATACATTAACTATGTTAACTTCTCAAATTTGCTGCAGTTTCATATTTTTATTTTAATAGTTCTACCTTTAAAAATCGGGTGGATTGGGTCATAGGGATTATTTGGACTACTATGAGCTTCTGGCAGTGGTGTGCTGTGGCTGGCTTGCACAGGTTCTCCAGAGCTGATTATACACATCTCTTCACAACTCTGTGTTTGGTGACATCATGTTGGTAGCCAGAGTGGGAATATTTATATCTCAGAAATTGGCAAACACTATAAATCAGGGCTTCTTTTCCTCAGAGTCAGGGATGGAATACTATCTGTAGCATAGTGTCTTGGGAAGACTAATAATTTAACACCCATTATTTTTGTTCATTACCCTTCAATTTTTATTCAACCATTAGAGCAATGTCTCTGAAGTTGGAGAATGTATCTGCATCACCTGGAAGACTTGTTAAAACATAGATTTCTGGGTTCCACCCTAGAGGTTTTGATTTAGTAGGTCTGGGGAAAGGCCTGACAATATGCATGTCTAACAAGATTTTAGGAGCCACTGATACTGTAGCTCTGGAAATCTCACATTGAGAACAACTGATTGCAAGGAAAGGCCAGGGGCAGGCAGGGAATATAGAACCTAAGAAATAACGGTGGCAGCGCCCAGTCATCCTAATGTGTTTCTGAGCAAGACAACCATAGTTCCAAACTTATTCACCTCAAAAGTCCTGCAGCTGGGGGGGGAAGGGTGGGGGAGGGATAGATTGGGAGTTTGGGATTGACATATACATACTGTTATATATATATTTTTAAACATCTTTATTGGAGTATAATTGCTTTACAATGGTGTGTTAATTTCTGCTTTATAACAAAGTGAATCAGCACACTGTTATATTTAAAATAGATAACCAACAAGGACCTACTGTATAGCACAGGGAACTCTGCTCAATATCCTGTAATAACCTAAATGGGAAAATAATTTGAAAAAGAATAAATACTGAATCACTTTGCTGTACACCCAAAAGTAACACAACATTGTTAATCAACTATACTCCAAAATAAAATAAAATAACACAAAAAAGTCCAGCAGTTAGCAAGACCTTACTCTTTGGAAGGCAGTTTAGCTTCCTTGATAGTCTTATTTCTCCTTCCTTCTAAGGTGGCTCATTCCTACCAATGGAATACAGTATTCTTCTTGAGAAGAGTTCTAATTATCCATTTTCTCATTATATTTCCAGTAATAATAACGATTCTTATAATATTTTATTGTCCCTGGCTGGCAAATCTCTCATTCTAGCTCTGAGTTTAGTCACATGATAATGAGACAGTATAGTGTCAGCCATGATTAAGATGCTCATTCTCATCCCCAGCCTAGTGGATATCAGGTATATGGGAAACAAGACTAATTCTAGGCTCTGCTAGTTAGGGAGTAGAGCTGATGATATGTCTACCTTTTCAAAGATTGTGTGATTTTGTGTGTGTGTGTGTGTGTGTGTGTGTGTGTGTGTTAGAACAACAGTGAGAGAGGAAGTTGGAATGAGAAATGAGACATGGGGTTAATGTGACCAAGCCTACAAGTAGAAGGAAGTATCAGAAACTGTAGTTTGGAAGAATTAGGAAAAGTAGGGGCTACTGCAAATGTTATGTTTGTCCCTTATTGCAAGGTCACATAATCTAATCATTAATGAAAATGTATTAACATCTTCTAAGCATATGATATACTGATATAACCTACTTTATAATTACATATATTAAAAATATTCATTGAAAGAAGTATCTTAAGGACTTCTACAAGTCTTACTTAATGAATGAAAGGTTGGTTGAACTTGTAAGCCTTTATTTGGAAAAAGATGGTATTTTGAGGCAGAAAATTATGTTTCTTTCAAAAATATTCTAATGTGTTGGATTTCCATTAATTTAGATAGAATTTTCCAATTAATCCAAATTGTGGAAGTTTTTCTCTCTTCACTAATCCTTTGGTCTTCCAAGCTCTATTAGGTGAGATAATAATTAGAAGTTTAATGGAAAACTAAACTTGCACATAGGAAGAAGTGTAAAGGTTAGGAAGATGTTTGCATCACAGCCTAGAGCATGCCTAGCTTTCATTTGTTAACTCTTGGCTTTCCAGTTTATTGTTATGTAAGCAGATTGGTACTCCATTAGTGGTTCTCTACTCTAACCACACATTAGAATCACCCTTTGAGAATAGTGATTTCTCAGTTCCTTCTTAGGTCTTCTAGTTTAATTGGGCTAGGATGGGACTGGGAATTGGAAATTTTTAAAAGCTCCCTAGATGATTTTAATGTGTAGCCAGGTTGAGGACCACTGCATTTGAGAGCAGCAAAAATCATGATAGCTTAGAGTAACTGAACAAATACCTTTTGACAAGTTTTCAAGACCAGTGGCCAAATCTGATGATTCTATATTGATTTACTATTCACTTCAGGTCTTTAACATAAATAATGTATTTCAACCCATCGTGATCTTGTGACATGAGTAAGGGAGATGATGCTATACTCATTTTACAGAAGAAAATGCTGAGACTTTATACTAATTTTTTAAATGTCATTAGGTACTTAAGTAATTTTAAGAAGATTTGTGTTGGGTTATATGTTGCCAAACACTGAAATGGAAATTTTCAGTTTCATAGCGTGAAGATGCTACATTTGATTTCATAGTATGAGGATGGTACATCTGCATTTTTAAAAAATGCTTTCCTTTTCATACACAAATTTGACCCTTGGTAAATACAACCTTAGCTTATATTTTCCCCTTTTTTGTAGCCAGTATTAGCTGTAAAGAATTTCAGGCACAGTTTGTTTTTTATCATTCTTGTTTATTTTGACTTACTCATCACATTCAGGTTGTTTACAGTACATTCCTAACTTTGGGGCCATTATTAAGCTTAGAAGTGACATTAACCTTCCCACAGAGAATTGTCGACACAGGGAGGCTGACAGCCTGATCCTTTAATATGAAATCACAAGTTTGAAAGGTGAGGAAATTGACCTTGAAATCTTCCTTTTGCCACCTGCCGGACTCTGAGCAGTCAAAGTCATTCTAACTGAAGGGCAAGCTGGGCCACTTGCTCTTTGCCTTTCACTATGCTTTTTGTGGCAGACCAAACCTCCATTAGAAGACTTGAAAAATGCCATAAGCACAGCTGCAAGAAAGATTTCTTTGTGTTAGCACATAGGCACAGTAGTTTCCAGGCTTGTTTGAATGCCATGGTGAGTGCGTTCATAGGACAGCTCACATCTTCAGAACAAACGTGTGCAGAGTCGGAATTTGAACTCAAAGTTACTGACTCCCAGACTTGTGCTCAGACCAGCAGGTCCTGCTGCTACTTAGATGTTTGCTATTGTAGCAAAGAAAAAGAGAGCATAGCCTATGAATGACACGGTTGGTTTACCAGGTGCAAATACGTGGATCAGGAGCTTGATGCTTCTGGTAATGATAAATGAATGTTAAATGATAAATGAATTAAAGGAGAATCATCTGTGGCCATGGTAATAAGTTCATTGATGAAAGAATGGAAGTGTGGAAAGAATGCAGTAGAATATTTACTGAAGCAGATTTTCTCCAGACTTTCAAATGACAGGACAAGAAATATTTTTCAGAAGCCACAGTTGGGAACTTTAGATCCTGGAGTGGGAACACTACATGGAGAGAAACTAAAACTATTTATCAAGGGAGAATTCTTGTGGGCCATTCTGTGGAAATACCTGTGTTCTGTTCATTCCCGCCAGCATGAATGGATACTTGGCAGAAAGGGAAGAGGCTTTCATTTTATCTGGGTCTGATTAATCTCTGTATCCACTGCAAGTATAACCAGGGGTATCCTTAGTTAAAAATGAGTCTCAGTTCAACCAATTCAAGTATAATGTGGGCTCCACCTTTCAATGCATAATCCTCTCCCATTATATCAGTGTTGAAAACCATTTAGGAAATTGTTGCTAACCCTACTCTCATAAAAACATGAAGTTAATAATCAAAAAACTTTATGAGGGCATTTGAAAAAACAACTGTGTATTAAAGTTTTCTGTAATTAACCCTAAAATTCAATGGATCCAGGTGTCTACCATGCCTTTTTAAAGAAGATATAGTTTTGTGCAGGATCACTTTCCCAGGTGGAGGATACCTATACAGTATACAAATTTGTTCTTGGGTTAAAGCTTCACTCCACTTGTGAACCAAGTCTCTTCCTTTCCCAATTTCTAGATGAGGGATTTCCCTCAGGCTAATATGTTTTCCACATGTAGGGACATAGATACTTTCTATTAATTTTTTTCACTTATAGATGCAACTAGGTTAAATTTAAATAAAAAGTTAATGAAATATTAGGGGAAACAATAAAACTATTATTTACAGCTTACATATAATATGTACTTGCATGTGTATGAATATATGTTGTTAGTTGATGTATATACATACATACTTAATATCTCCTCCATGACTTTAATTCTAGCTCCTTTATGACATTTATTCACCCAGGGACTGACTCTGAGGGAATTTCTATTGGTAATGAGGGTAACAGTTTGAAGGGGAGAAGAGGGAGGAGCAGATGATTACAGAATAAGCGTGCTGCACTATTTAAGAGCAGCCCTGCCACAAACCCAGCATCTACTTAAAGTACATAGACACTTTACTGTTTGAAAGAGAGCAGTTTCCTCCATGGCAGATGAATATACTGTTTGGAAAGAGATGTGTGATTGTAACATGATTTGGCATATGTTGGTAAGATGCCACTTAGAATCATGGAATACTATTGCTGGAAACCACAGAGAGCTTATAGTGCAAACCTCCTCCATATAAGTGAGAGGACAGAGGCCCAGAGCTAACTGCCTTCTCCTGGAGCATTGAGCTAATTAGTAGCCCAGAGAGGACTAGTGACCAGAGAATCCCTAAGCCAGGGCTATTTATGCCTTGCTTACCTTCTCTAAATGTGTAGGCAAATTAAGAAATTGTTGATGTATTGTAAAATGGCACCCCAAAGTAAATCTATTGGTAAATTGCATACAAAATCCAGGGACATCCATAAAAGAAATAATATTCTTCCACTTTCCTTTCATTCCTCCTCCTTCCCTCCTTTCCTAGTTCATCCCAATCCCCAGATGAGGAGCTTGTGCTTGCTTTGACCTTGGTACTATAGATTGTCTTAGACTCAGGCTTAATTACCATTTTGGCTGTATCCCAAGATTCATAACTTTTCTGTCACTCTTTTTTTTTTTTAAATGTTGAGCCTTCTTTTAATTTATTTATTTTTATTTTTGGCTGTGTTGGGTCTTCGTTTCTGTGCGAGGGCTTTCTCCAGTTGCGGCAAGCGGGGGCCTCTCACTATCACGGCCTCTCGTTGCAGAGCACAGGCTCCAGACGTGCAGGCTCAGTAGTTGTGGCTCATGCTCATGGGCCTAGTTGCTCCACGGCATGTGGGAGCTTCCCAGACCAGGGCTCGAACCCGTGTCCCCTGCATTAGCAGGCAGAGTCTCAACCACTGTGCTACCAGAGAAACCCTCTGTTACTCTTGATTCACAAATACTGAATTTGTTTTTTGTAAGTTATTCTGGAACTCTCTCCTCCTCTCAGGATAGTGTGGAAATGTTCTAAGTATTAATGACAAAGAACCCTTTGTGAATCCCAGGGGAATATATGTATACTATATAATACACCTATATACAAACATATGTAAATATCTCAAAATTTAACATGCATGTAGGTCACCCAAAGACCTTATTAAAATGCAGATCTCAGGGTGAGGCCTGAGATTCTATATTTCTAAATTTTCCCTCAGGTGGTGCTGATGCCGCTAGTCCATTGGCTACACTCTGAGCAACAAGGCAATTGCTGTAATAGTTAAAATATTTGCATTTTAACAATTTAAAAATTTAAAAGAATTTTTTAACAACAAAAAGCGTTTTAACAAAAACATCAATATTTTAACCTAAAAAGTGACTCAACATGGGAATTTCAAGCAGGTATATTTTTGACAATCCTTATATTATAACATATAGTCAGGTGGTGTTTGCCTCTGTCTATATCAGGTCTATTCTGGTAAGCCTCTTTGAGCTCGTTATATAAAAGGGTCCAGAAGATCAAACATATTATCCTTTACTGGTCACAAATTTCAACCATGAGAAGATGACTTCCTCTTCCTCTTGGATTCCTTCCCTGTCTTCCTCCCTCCTTCAGAAATACATGTTAAGAACTTCTCCTGTACAAGATGCTGGTTTTGTTGGATCTGACTTTGAAATAAAACAACAACAGGTACACTTATTGAATGTTCTTTATTTCTTAGTTGATAGGAGCAGTGGGAGGAGGTTCGTTTTCTTTATCTTCTTCTCTCTGGTCCCCATTGCAATCTGTTTCTCTAGCACATATCTTTTACTCTGCTTTTATTTTTTCCCCTCTGTAATTGTCTTTTCAAAACCAGAGTTTGAATTTTTCTTCCTCCCTCAATATT
Source organism: Orcinus orca (assembly GCF_937001465.1). Lineage (NCBI taxonomy): Eukaryota > Metazoa > Chordata > Mammalia > Artiodactyla > Delphinidae > Orcinus > Orcinus orca. Next base: position 48,325,317 of record NC_064564.1, on the reverse strand, counting down.
ATGGAGTGTGCCTAGCAGTATGACTTAATTTTGCCTCAGCCTCTATTATGGTGCTTTGTATATTAATATGAGCAATAAAGTCTCCATGAATATATACACACTTAATAAGTGTTCATGGTATTTAATTGTCCTGGTTCTTTGAGATAACTCTTCTCCATGCTGGTTTACAGTGACATAAGGACAGTATTTGTGGATTTTTGTTTTTCTCCTTGACTCTGGTGATCAATTATTCTCTGTTCTTTATGTATTTATATACTTTTCAATTAGAACAGCAACACTATTTTTTCAAATAATATTTCTAATACTACCACTTCTACCTGTGAAGTTGCAAATATGCCCTCTTTGGCATGCCTGATGTAGAATAATCTTATATACATGCTCCCATGTATCGCTGTGTTCTGATGCAACTGGGAAAGGAAAGTAGGTGTTCCTGGTAGATCATTCTTCCTAAATTTGAGGCTCTCTTGTTTGAATGACCTCGTGGAGAGAATGTAGATAATAAAATTACCAGGCCAGAATGAAGGTCTTTTGTGTGCTTGTAATCCAAGTTACAGTACTCATTCTTTGTGAATCATTCATTTGCTTACTTAATCCTCATTGAGCACTATTATGTACTGGGCATAATTAGCAATAACTTCCCTGCCTTCTTAGAGTCAAATTCTGTTTGTGTGTGTATGCATGTGTATGTTTTATAAAGTTAAAAAATAAACAAATTTAGAACATAATTTCTATTAGTGATAAGACTAGTAAAAGTATATAAAGCAGGCTAAGAGGATAAAGAAGAGTGGGAATAACATAGTCCTTAATTTGGTTTTTTACAAAAGGTTTGTATGAGAAGACATTTGAGCAGAGACCTGAGGTGAAGTGCAGAGTGAGACATGTGGGTGTTGGGGAAAAGGGTTTCAGGTTGGGTGAACAGCAGGTGCAAAGGCCCTGAGTTGAGAACAGTCTGGCATGCTGGATGAAGAGTAAGGCTTCCGTGGCTGATGGAGTGAGTGAGGTGAGTGGGGAGATGAGCGTGGACAGATAGGTTGGCCCATTATGGTGCGTGTGGTAGCTGCTCAGTAAATGGAGACTGTGCTGCTCTTATGCTTGAAACTTTCAGTGACTTTTATTGCTCTTAGGAAGAAGATGCAAAAGCTTGAATGAAAGCTTTATCCTCTGTTCTCCTTAGACATGCCATGCTCTCCTAAATTCCCTCTGCTCCAGGACCCTCCCCCTACCTCCATACCGTGCCTTCTTTTGGTCCTTCTCTCTCACTGTTCTTCTCACCACAGTGCCTTTGTATGTGCCAGTCCCACTGCCTAGACGACTCTCCACCTACACCCACAAGCTTTTGCCCCTTCGCATCTCAGCTTCGTTATCAGTTCTTTAGAGAAGATTCCCCTGGCCCTCTGATAATCCCTGTTATTGTGCACTCAGAGTATCATGTACCCGTTCTTCATGACACTTATCAGCATTTCAACTTTACATTTGGGTGGTTCTTTGTCGTTTTATGCTACCAAATTATAAGCTCCATGAGGCTGGGAACTGGGCTGTTTTTTCCCACCACTTTGCCTCTGACACCTCGTGCAGTATCTGTCACAGAGTAGTGGCTTAGTAAGTACTTGAATAGTTGATTTAAAACAAAAAAAATTCTCCCATCTTTTTTTTTTCTTTCACCTTTTATTTCTCTTCTTTTTAAAACTCCTATTCCTCCTTTTAACCTTTGTTCTCCTTCTTTATCTCTCATCTTGCCTGGTGAAGACTCACTGCTGAGTTCAAGATTCTGTATGTACGTGAACATTTTCTAAAGACTAAAGAACAATGGTAGAAAAGAGTTGGTGGCATTTAATAGCATGCTGCCATTCTATGTGAAATCAGAGATGCCCCTTCATAAGAGAACATGGCTATTATATCTTCCTTAAAATGAAGACCTACATCAAACACTGCAGCAAGGGTGTTTTTCCATTTCATTTCTTTTGTTCTGCTTGTGGCTTTGTTGAATCCATCTATCATTAACATTTATAATTTAGCACTGTCTTCTGGCACAGTGTGATGTTATCTGTATTGCTGACAGATTTGTCTCAGTCTTGGTCTTAGGTCTCTCAGCTGTCTGGTTTCCCGAATTTTGCTTATCCAAGCATTTCATTTGTCACACTACCTGCCATTGTCACCACGTTTGTCTTTATCCTCAGTCATTTGTTTCCTATGCTCTGTCTTAATCCCATTACAGGGCTTGTTCTTGCTATTTTTATTTGTCACGGTATCTATTTTAGTAACAGATGTAGTTGTCAGAACATCTCCTTACTCCCAATACTGGTGTCACTTGTGCATTTGGTGTTAAGAGTTTGTTTTGTGTGCTATTCTGGGTCTTTGTATGTACACGTGTTAGTCCACTTCATTGTTTTAATTGTACCAGATCTTTTCTTCTCCCAGTGATACATAACTGTGGTTCATTTATTTTTTCTTGCCATTCTGAATATTGTTGAGTTGCTTTGTCTCTAAGGAAGGCATTTTTTGGAAGACCAGATCAGTGGCGCAACAGATGAGAATGCAAATTTATGAGTGTTTGCTCTGAATATGTGTGCATTCAATCAGAGAGCTGAGCTACAGTGTGTGCTTTTGATCATGTTAGGATAGCGTGTTCATTGATTGAATTTGATTTTCACTATATGGTCTTCACATCCGGTTTGATATCATATTCTACAAAATGTGCTTTTTTTTTTTAAAGTTTGAAGTTACTTTATTTCTATGGTAAACCAAATTTTGAAGGCAAATACACTTTATCTCACCTACTCTTGGGTGATGAGTTAACAAAGCAAAGCAAAACAGACTTATTCTAAAGTGAATTGATTACTTGAAGAAAAGCTTACTAAGCAATGTTTAGCCAAAAAAATATAAGATGAGGAGAAACATGAGAAGTGCAGATAATAAAAATAAATAGAATTTGTCTTGAGGATGGGTACAAATAGTATTAGCTTCTCTGAAGTAGCCATCTAACATTTACAATTGATTCTCAAATAATTTAAAATAACTAAGGGTATGTGGGGGAACTTCAGCTTACCAAAAGAGAAGAGAAACACATTGCTCAGGGTTGTGGGTATTCTCTCAGTGAAATTAGCTACAGCTTTTCTAAGGTTTAGGTCTAATCCATAATTTGTGAAAGAAAGAATGTATAAACAGTTCTAACCCTAGAAATCCTGCAAGTGTATAAAATATTTTATGCCCAGTCAACTGACTTGGAACCAAACCATGCTGAAATTCACATTCTTCCTCTGCCCCATGATTTTATGTTTGCTTTTTCATTGGTATTTGAACTGTTTTATTAGCTTGATTCCTCTAAACTGAGAAAATTAGAATATCAGTCACTTGTAAGAAAAATTCAATTTCATTGTGGAGTTTCTGGAATCAAGGAATTCAAGAGACAGTGGATACTTGAAGGTTATGAAACACGACAGTGTAGTCCCCACTTGTCAGTATCTGCCTCCTATTTCTAATTTTTACAAGATTTAAACTAGCAGGGAAGCTCTCTCACCATTAAATGTAGGAAACTGGGTTTTTTTGTAGGGGAGAGGGAGATGTTCATGGGAGTCTGGGTTTTCTATGACTAAAAGACACTTAGCATTTATGAATTTGATAGACCTATATAATGCTCTTCAAGTGAAGAGAACAGCCTCCATATTTTTCCTGTGAAGGAATAAAACACCTAATATCAGTTTAGTACAGGAGAATGTTTCATGTATACATTTAAATATCCTTACAAAAATCTGCTTGCCTGTATTTTATGGCCTTTTCTCCACTTTGTACCTCTGTGGTATTTGGTGTTCAGCTCTCTCATAAGAATTTTCATTGCATCCTGATTGCATATCTTCTACCACCCTGGTTATGAGCTCCTTGTGTGTGAAGCTTACTTATCCACTATTTATTATTAATAAGTCAATGCTTTGTGAATAATTGCTTTTCAGTATATGATTGGTAATGAAGGGTTATTATTTTATAAGTTATGCCAGGTAATTAAGTGTTATGGATACATGCTATAAAGCATTTGCCTGATTAAAGATTTTATAATCTTAGAGTAGGGCAGTGAAAAAAAAAACTACATTGAAATATTTGAGGGCAGGCTTCTAATCTTTGTTTTTGTGTGTAAAATACTTGAAAAGGTAACCTAAAACAAAAGAAGGCCTTTGAAGTGTCAAATATATAGTCCAGACTGGGCAGAACACCATTCTATAAGTATGACTTCTGATGTACTCCTTGTAACAATCCAGTGAAGTAGGGATTTGTAGTAGATACTTCTTAGTGGGCTGCTGACTCGAACTAATCCTTTTTCTAGGAAAATTATATGAACTCTCAGTGATCACATTTCTACCCTTAACCCAAAACTGTAGTTTGTTGATCCAGGATTTGGCTATAATCCAAGCAGGGATAGTCAGATTTTATCTTCCAGGAACTAGAAATGTAAGACAGAGAGAGACTGGGAATTGTTGGAGCTGAGTCATATGACTGGCAATCAACAGAGAAGTTTCCTTCATTTATTCATTTAACAGATATATATTGAATGCTTTAAGTATTCCAGACACCAAGCAGAGGTTGGGGATTAAATGACAGCAAAATCAGACACAATCTCTGCTCTTAAAGATTTATGGATTACTGAGAGAAAGACTGTAATCCAATACTCATAAAATTAATTAAAACTATAAACTGATGTAAATGAAGAAATGGAATGTATTTCTCTGATAGCAAATAACAGTGGATCCTGAAGTAGACAAAGACTGAGAAGGCTTCTACAAAGAAGTAAAAGCCATTTAATCTACAAAGAATGTTAAACAGGTGAAAATGGTGGATGTGGTTGAGAATGAGACATTTCAGGGAGAGGCAGTAGCATGTTAGAGGTTCTAGGATACAAGAAGGGAGCATGGTAGAGTATGCCAGTGTGCCTGGACACAGAGCTGGGAAAGAGTGGAAGGTAAGGATTGAGGGCCTTTCCTGCCTTGTTAAAGACTTTTGTCATCATTATAAGGACAATGGCATTCAATTGAAGGTTTTTCATCAGGCATCTAACATGATCATATTTATGATCAGATTTACTCCAGGGAAGAGTTGATGTTAGCTTGCTATGGTAAGGGCGATAGAGTGGGAAGAGAAATGGATGGGTTTGAGAAATATTTAGGAAATAAAGTCAAAAGAATTTGGTGATAGAATTTATGTAGTAGGTAGGAGAGAGGTGTCAAGTATGATGTCTAGATATTTAGCATGGAGAATTAGAGATAGAAAAATTCATTGAGTTAGTTAGAGGGCTTTAAATGATATTTAAAATATTCAACGGTATTTCAGTATTGAACAATGTAGGATTTTTGTATGCCCATTTGAGATGGTTATGATGGTCATGGATTCCTATTTCTAGTACATATAAAGGATTAGTTATGTCAATTTCGATGTTCAGTGTTTGATAGTAAAGAGCTTGAGTAGCAAAAGATGGTGGTTGAGATTTCATAATTTTCTAGATATTTTCCAGAAGAAATTCATGAATAGTGTTCACTTGGAGTGAACCAGAATGCCATCTGGTGACTGTTTATATAAATAGCAGACACATGTTCCCTGAGGACAAACTTATAATAGCTAACATTTCCTGAGAAACTATGATGTGCCTGGAATCTGTGCTAAGCAATTATATATGGCATCACATTTATTGACACGCTAAAGCATACTGGAATTTAAATGACAATATAAGATAATAACATTAGATATAAAGAAATTATATAGTTGAATGGCACATGAATAATTTAAATTAAAAAGTGTTAAGATTTTAATAGGTTGATGAACTGTACCCTTCCTTTCCCCCAAAGATACATGCACACTTATATCACCTATTCATCCAGGAGAAAATTTGGAATCAATTCTGTTGTGGCATTTGTTGTCTTCCCTCCTAAAGAAAAAAAGAGTTATTTGTAGCCCTATAATTACTCCTTTCAGTGTAAACCAGACTTTGAAAAAAGTCAGATGTTCTTTTGCACAACTCATCGTTCATTTATTTACTCAACAATTATGGTTATATATTCAGCACCTATTATGGGGGGGTGCTATTCTACTGAAGATGCAACAGTGGAAAAAATATGCAAGAACTCCTATCCTTATGGCGTTTTCCATGAGGGGAGACAGAAAATGACTACTAGAATATATAATATGCCAGATAGGGTTAAGTGCTGAGGAAAAAAAAAAAAAGCAGAGAAACAGAGTAAGTAGTGATGGTGGAGGTGCAAGTGTGTTGCTGTTTTAAGTAGATGCCAGACCTCATGGAACAAAAAATTCAAAGGGGTAAAGAAATAGACCATATGGACATTTTGAGGTAGAAAGTGCAAATTCCCAGAGGTAGAAACATGCCTCGTTTATCTAATAAAGCCAAGGAGGCCACTGTGGCTGGAGTAAGATAACTCAGAGAATGAGTTAGGAAGCGTTCCTTCTGCTGCTTTTTTCTGGAAGAGATTGTGGAAAATTGACATCGTTTCTTTCTTAAATGTTTGGTAGGGCTTCCCTGGTGGCGCAGTGGTTGAGAGTCAGCCTGCCGATGCAGGGAACACGGGTACATGTCCCGGTCCGGGAAGATCCCACATGCCGCGGAGCGGCTGGGCCCGTGAGCCATGGCCGCTGAGGCTGTGCGTCCGGAGCCTGTGCTCCGTAACTGGAGAGGCCACAACAGTGAGAGGCCCGGGTACAGCAAAAAAAAAAAAAAAAAAAATGTTTGGTAGAATTCACAAGGAAAACCATCTGGGCTTGTTCCTTTCTTTATGGCACATTGCTAATTACTGGTTCAAATTTTAAAACTGATATGGGCTCATTCAGGTTATCTATTTCTCTTTATGTAAGTTTTGGTAGATTGTGTCTCTCAAGGAATTGGTTCATTTTATCTATGTTATCAAAGTTTTGGGCTATAATGTTGTTTATAGTGCTTTTTTATTATACTTTCAGTGTTCATGTGATTAGTAGTGATGACCCCTCTTTCATTTCTTATCTTGACCATTTGTGTCTTCTTTCTTTTTTTTCTTGGCTAGCCTGGCTAGAGGTTTAGCAATTTGATTGGTATTTTCAAATAACAACCTTTTGGTTTTGTTGATTTTCTCCACTGTTTTCCTGTTTTTAATTTCATTGATTTATGCTCTAATTTTTATTATTTCTTTTCTTCTGCTAGCTTTAGGCTTAAATTACTTTTTCTCCTTTAGTTTTCCAGGATGAAAATTCAGAGTACTGATTTTAGATCATTATTTTTTCCTAATATATGCATTTAATGCTATAAATTTCCCTCTAAGCAATACTTTCACTGTATTCCACAAATTTTCATAGATTATATTTTTACTTTCATTTAGTTCAATTAAAAAAAAATGTCTCTGGAGACTTCTTTGACCATGTGTTTTTAGAACTATGCTATTTAATCCCCAAATATTTTGGATTTTTCACCTGTCTTTCCTAATTCTAGTTAAATTCCATGATGGTCCATGAACATACTTTGTATGATTTCTATTCTTTTAAATTTGTTAAGGTGTTTTATGGCCCAGAGTGTGGTCTATATTGGTGACTGTTCAACGTGAGAAGAATGTGTATTCTTCTTGTTGGATGGATTATTTTATAAATGTAAATTATATCAAATTGATTGATAGTGCTATTCAGGTCAGCTATGTCCTTACTGGTTTTCTGCCTGCTTGACCTACCAATTATTTGAAAGAGAGGTGTTGAGTTACAACAGTAATAGTGCATTTGTCTGTTTCTCATTGTAGTTCTGTCAGATTTTGACTCACATATTTTGCTGTTGTAATGTTAGGTGCACATACATTATTGAGGATTATTATGTTTTCGTAGATAAATGGCCCCTTTATCTTATATAATGCCACTCTTTATCCCTGATAATTTTTCTTGTTTTGAAATATGCTTTGTTTAGTTAATCCAGCTTTCTTTTGTTTCATGTTAGCATGCTACAACTTTCTCTTATCCCATTACTTTTAACCTCTCTGAGTCTTTAATTTAAAGTAGGCTTCTTGTGTACAACAAATAGTTGGGTCTTGTCTTTTATTTCTAAGCGTTCTGAGAATTTCTGTCTTTTAATTAGTATATTTAGACCTTTCACATTTAAAATGATTATTGATACAGTTAGATAATATATCTTATATTTGAAACTGTTTTCTATTAATGGCATTTGTTTTTTGTTTCTTTTATTTTTCCTCTTTTTATGCCTTCTCTCATTTTAATTGGGTATTTTACATTATTCCATTTTGTCTGCTCTCTTTACATATCAATTAAACTTTTTAAAAAAAGATTTTTAGTGCTTGTCCTAGAATTTGCAATATACATTTTTATCTAATCTAAGTTCATACTCAAATAATATTAAATTGCTTCATGTAGTGCCAGTAACTTATAAGAGAGTATTTCTGATTCCTTCCTCCCATCCCTCATGATATCGCTGTCATTCATTTATTTTTAGTTTGTTCAACTTTACTTATTACATAGATAAAAGTCATGCCTTCCAAGCTCTTCACATGTTGAAGCTGAAAACTGGAAGTGGATCATCTCTTTTTAGAAAAATTAGCTGCTGAAATAGCTGTCCATGATTTTTTTGAGCTATGGGTCAGAACTATTTCCTTTTGCTTTCAATGCCCTTTTACTAGGGCAAGTAGCATAGTGGAGAACATGTGTCCTGGAAATGCAAAAGGGAAAATAGCAAGCTTTTAAATCTATCTACCTATCTATCTGTCTATCTATCTATCTACCTATCTACCTATCTACCTATATATCTATTACCTACCTATCTATCTCATTTTAAACAGGACTTGTGGACCACTGTACATGAAAAAGTTGGGCTATGAACAAAACAATACAGTTCAAAAGACATAATAATAAGATTTGTATATTTATTAAATATGATTAATTGTTCTACTTTTCCAGTAATTTTAGCTTCAGTTATATTGTTCTATTTCTAAGCACTGTAAGTATATTAAAAACCAATAATTAAAAACCCTAGTAAATATAAGTAACTTAAAAGTTATAGGTAAAAATAACCAAAATAGAGTTGCACTTAGAACTGGTGATCAACCATTTAATATGGGTAAATATTCACATTTCATGTTTTAAAAAATATATGACAGTTCTCTATTTACAATATTCTAGAAATAGAAAATTCTAGAAAACCATAATTCAAAAAGAGTCATGTACCAAAATGTTCATTGCAGTTCTATTTGCAATAGCCAGGACATGGAAGCAACCTAAGTGTCCATCAACAGATGAATGGATAAAAAAGATGTTGTACATATATGCAATAGAATATTACTCAGCCATAATAAAAAGAAACGAAACTGAGTTATTTGTAGTGAGGTGGATGGACCTAGAGCCTGTCATACAGAGTGAATTAAGTCAGAAAGAGAAAAAGAAATACTGTATGCTAACACATATATATGTAATCTAAAAAAAAAAAAGAAAGAAATGGTTCTGAAGAACCTAGGGGCAGGACAGGAATAAAGATGCAGATGTAGGGAATGGACTTGAGGACATGGGGAGGGGGAAGGGTAAGCTGGGACAAAGTGAGAGAGTGGCATGGACATATATACACTACCAAACGTAAAATAGATAGCTAGTGGGAAGCAGCTGCATGGCACAGGGAGATCAGCTCGGTGCTTTGTGACCACCTAGAGAGGTGGGGTAGGGAGGATGGGGGGGAGGGAGACACAAGAGGGAAGAGCTATGGGGACATATGTATATGTATAACTGATTCACGTTGTTATAAAGCAGAAACTAACACACCATTGTAAAGCAATTTTACTCCAATAAAGATGTTAAAAAGAAAAAAGAAAAGTTAGGGCTCTAAAAGCCACCTTTTCAAAGCTGCAAGCAGTTTTGATCTTTCAGAATGTAACCCTTCAATTCATCCTGAGTGGAAAGTACCACTACGAATACCTCTGTTTCAGACTAAGAGGTTAAGTGTACTGGTGTGCTATTCATGAGTCTGCTCCCTCAGGATTTCTTTTCTTTTTCTTTTTTTTTTGGTGGAGAGAAAAGTTTGTTGGCTTTCTATGTATTTAGAATGCACTGTGCCATATGCAAACTATGACTTGTCCAAGCAGAGTTTTGGATGTTTTTCATTTGTCCCAATTTAGTGAAAGATGGTGAGTGCAGATGGAGAGAATTGTAAGCTCCACTCACTCATGCTGGATTAAAAACTAAGAAGGGAACTGGGATGTTAATATCCTACACACTGTGTTAGTAAAGAATGGGTAATCCAGAACAGAGTGATGGTGGACTATTGGTTTGGATATAATTATCCACAGACCTAAGCCATAACTAAGTGGGTAGGTAGAAGGTGATAGGTAGCTTATAATACCTTTATCTTTAATCGTAAACTTCGGAGAAGTCAGAGGACTCATGTCCTAGTCTCTAAACTTGGGACTCAATTCACAACTCATGAAAGGGTTTAGAGTTTGCCAGCTGGGATCTCTGTCTTCAGCAGGCTTCTTGGTGCTCATTGATGGCAGTTAGCTGCCCTGAAGAGAAAGGGCAGTTCTGAATGGTGTGGCAGTTGAGGGGTGGATAAGAAAGTCTTCCTCTCTTTGAGCATTTGGAGCATTTGCGGGTAAATGTGTTCAGAACACGCTTAGTGGTGGGAGATTAGATGGTTCCTTTGTGAGAAACACACGGGAGCTTGGCAGGATGACTCCCAGGAAGAGAATCAGAGGACTGTGTAATGCTACATATAATTGTCCTAAATTATTCTTGAGCTGCTTTTATTTTAAACTTACAAACTTTCAATGATGCTTCTTTAAAAATTATGTCTTAGTTTCAGTTGTTCTGTGGAGAATTAAGGACAAGGCTTGTCCTACACCTGGTAGAAAAATGGAAGGAACTAATTTTTAACAGTTTAGAGTAGTGATTCTCAGCTGGGAGTAATTTTGCTATCCATGGGATGTTTGGCAATGACGAGACATTTTTGGTTGTCCCAGCTTGGGGTGGGGGAAGGAGGGCTACTAATGGTAGTGGCTAGGGGTGTCGCTCAACCTCTTACAATACACTGGACAGCCTTTCACAACAAAGGATTATCTGGTCTAAAATGTCAGTAGTGCTGAGACTGAGAAACACTGAATTTTGAGGGGATTCCTGTGTGGGCATGGGAAAACTTGAAGTCTTTTGTGATTTGTATGTGTAAAAGAGTATATTTTACATTTAGTCTGCATGTTGCAGTTACACAATAGAGCCTCTGAACATGCATACTTGTGTGTGCACACACACACATACCAGAAATAAACTCTCCTGTAATTATCTTCTCTATCATAAACATGGCAAAGACCTTTGTAAATTATGTCATGTCTAACAGTCCATCATCACTACATGAAGAGATGAGCAGAGCTCAAGTTTGTGGTCACAAAGAAAAGGACTGGTTTTTCTTAGGATCTTGTCTGAAGTTAATGCTTTGCTTTGAAGCTTTCTTTTTAAAAATTATTGATCAAGTTTTGGCTTTATATTTGCATTGTACCTGGATACTTTGTGTTATTATTATACATATTGATTTTTAGTGATTGACTGCAGAATACAATGAAGCCATCTCTGGACCTTCTGTAAATTGGTGATAGATATTCCTGGAACAGTTCCAGAATTCAAGATAAAACATTCCTTAGAATAGGACCTTCTAATGAAACCCATCCCATTCTTTCGCTGATTGGCAGCACAAGTAAAGTTGTACTTGCCGTCGGTGGTGACTGGAATGGTAGATGTCAGTCTGGTGCTAATAGTCCTTTGATCAATTTGACCTATCAGTAAATCAGTTCACTTTATAGTCTAATGTTAAGAATATTAGAATAGAAATGCAACCTTATGTTCTGCCTTAATTTCTGTGGTTATAGTAATGTTAATATTAGAGAAGGCATTTTATAATTATTTCAAAATCAAAAAGAAATACAAGAAATTCTAGAACTAATACAGTCTTTTTTTTAGCCTCTCTGGACTGAGCTAGCCTTTTCAGAAAGAGTAGCCCCAAATGCTATGAGAGTTAAGGTAGTTTGGGAGGCCATACTGTGACTCTCCTGGTGGTAAAGAAGCTGTTGTCATGTGACAGGTCTCCCATGGATAACCATTACCTCCTGTCAGTGAGAAATGTGAAGATTAAAAACAGTGTCACCAAACACCGACACCATCCTGTATTTTTTATTTAAGAGCTGCTGAAAGATTTCCCACTGGCTGATCAAATATGTGAACAGCTGGCTCCTGACCATAATCTGTCACTTGCAGCACATTTCAGACTGCCCATTTAAGAGCCACATAACATCCCTGGGATCTTCAAGCTAGTCAAAGGGGCAAGAGAACTTATAAGGAGGCACAAAGCTAGCCAAAGCCATGGGTTGCCCAAAGACCATTAAATGGTTTGTTAGTATCAAGTATGACAAGTGAAGGCAGAGGCTACCAGCATGGATTCTAGCATGGATTATAAATCCTGGGATTGGGATTGAGTCTTTGGGAATTTAAATTCTTTTGGAGGATTAAAAGAGCATTAAATGATAGCTTGTTATCACCTGAATAGCACAAACAGTGATCTGGAATTTTAAAAAAGAGTATCCTAGATATGCTTGCTTATTTATCTGTCTAAGGACCTATCATCTCTTTAAGAGGTTTATAAATAAAAAAGGGAATTGTTGTTTCATTCTTTTCTTATGACCCCAAATTAATCCTATTCTCATCTATCAATCAGAGATTGGAGTGCCAGTTTGGCTGATATCCCGGTAATAGAAAGTGTCATTTGAATTGATTGATCAGCTGGATAACTTAGATAAAATGCAGTCTGCTTTAGTCATCTTTCTGTTTAGTAATGAGCTCTCTGGAATTTCTACTCCTTTGGTACATGTTGTATTCTAATAAAAAGCAATCGGCTACAGAATTTGCTCAGTTCTGTGCTCTTGATTCCTTGATAACACCTAAGCTTTCTTGCGTATTATTGCGATGTTAAAATGCTCTCTTTTGAATCAAGTATAGATATAAGCCATTTTTAAATAAATTTCCAAAATGTTGGGAGTCCATTCTCATCCAAAATAGGAGTGACCCTCTTTGGCTGCTTTCTCAAAGACAACCTGGAAAATTGCCATCTTCCTCCGTCCAAAAGGAGACTGGAAAGGTAGATAAGAGCTCATTTGTGAAAGGCCTCATTTTGCCAAGATAGAATGCTTGGATCCTGTCCTATGTGAAAGTGAGCCAAGTGAAGTTTTTAAGAAGGGACTGATACGATGCACTTCTGGTGGAGTAAAAATTTATAACGGTAAAACCAGCTGTTTGAAGTAGCCAGCTAAGGGTTCCTCAGTGATTGAAAATACACTGTATCTGAATTCCCATTCTCAAATTTGTCAGTAAAATATATTAGCACTTTAAACATATGATACCCTTTCTTCCATCAATAAAAGAAATTTGAATGTAGAGCAAGAAAAATACTTGGGAACACAAATTTTATTGAAGACCTATATTAATTAGGTAGGTCTTCTAATTTTAAATAGTACCTTTTCTATCTTCCACTTTATTCCATACCCATTTAAGTCAATCTCACTGAAGGGAAAGACCATCTGCTTTTCAGAAGGACATGAAGGGGTACAGAAAGGATGAATGAGAGATAAAAGTGTGATATGATAAACTCAAAGGAAGAAGTGAAGACCCTTAAAGACCCATATTACATGTATGGTTATGTTTAGGATTAAAACTTATCTTACATTTAAAACACCTGAACATTTGAAATATTAATATCGTTGTCTTTCCAACAAGGTTATATGATTTTTAAGGCAAGGTTCTTATGTATATTTTTATTCTTCATAGAGCAAAAGCATCATGCATGATGCACAGAAGATTTTCAGTAATTACTTGGTGATTGACAAATTCTTTATTTGCAAAATTTTTTGAGCACTAACTCTGAACTAGGTACTATGGGGGATTGAAAAAGGCATAAGGTAGAGTAACTGTTTCATATGTGTTACACTGAACTCAAACCAAATAGAACTGAGAGACACATATGCACTTTAAGGTCATGTAGCATAATAGTAACATCTGTCTCTCTTTTTCTGTCTCTCTAAAGAAAATACGAGGCATATTCACAACAGCACAAATTTTTAGGAGAGATTGTTGTGAGTCTAGTGAAATTGTATTTGTGTCTTATGCAGTGCATTCAGAATTTCATTAAAAAAATACATCAGTGTGCCCAGTTAATATCTGAGGAAAACATTTGCAACAACGTATGCACAAAATTTGAATTAGTATAAGAACTGGAATCCCTTAAAAATAAGTAGAACTTATTTTCATGTTGGTAGGTCATCATTACACCTTCCTTCTGTATCAAGTCAACACAAGACACTGAAATATATACAAGGAACAGTCAAGAAGAAGCTTCTAGGTGATTGGATGTAGTTTTCCTATAGCAGAAGTTTCTCCATTTACCATCCATCAAGGAAAAACAAGAATTCTTTGGGCTTCCCTGGTGGCGCAGTGGTTGAGAGTCCGCCTGCTGATGCAGGGGACACGGGTTCATGCCCCGGTCCGGGAAGATCCCACATGCCGCGGAGCCGCTGGGCCCATGAGCCATGGCCGCTGAGCCTGCGCGTCTGGAGCCTGTGCTCCGCAACGGGAGAGGCCACAACAGTGAGAGGCCTGCGTACCGCAAAAGAAAAAAAAAAAAAAAAATTCTTTGGGTGGTTGTTCTCTGTTGTTGACGCAGAGCTAGGATGCACTTTGTTAAGTAAATCTTGGGAGAATTTCAGATCCTTTTTCAAACCATGCTGGAAGTTTTGCTCCCTTTTCTGACCATATTGGGTTGTGTAATGATAACTTTTACATGAATCATTATAATACAGAGACATGTCCTACAAATTTAATAATGGCCACCATGAACAGCAGTATGCAATAAGGTTTCCTCAGCAGGGACATATTCTTTCTGGAAGGGAAATTTAATTATCTAGCTTGACTACTGTGTAATTCAAACGTTAGCTATTGCAGCTCTTTTATACTACACAGTGGTGTTAGTGGCAGACCGAAGACTGATGGTTACCTCCCCATAGGCAAACTCAGAGAACCAAACTGCCCAGTGCTTTGCTTCTACTCAATTTTTGAATTAATATCCAGCTCTTTAGGCATTCCTCCCTCATAAACCATGTATGATAGAAGAAAACGGTGGGGATTTTAATTATGTGATGATCGTATGCCACCTTCCTTTTTCTTGCATTTCATCTACCTTTTGGTAGAGGCACGTGGTCAGAAAGGGAAATTACCGTGGAGTCACACAACTTAGCATAGAGGGAAAGACGGGCTCACCACAAAACCTCCCTACCCCTTAAGCAATTTAAAAAGTACTTTGAGTTTCTGAAAACAGAATGAGACAAAACACAACTATATAAATCCAAGGTTGTTGCTATTACTGTGCTGGAACTCTGAAGGGTGTAATTAGCCTGTTGAAGGAATGGTATTGGGCGGGGAGGGGGAGGCGCTGACCGACCTCAGCTCAGGTTCCCTGTCCCCCTCCTGCTGAGAATCTGCCTTCGCTTCCTGCCCTCAGGTGTGTGAGAGGAGCATGTTTCTTTCCAATAAATACCAATACATCAAAAAAAAAAAAAAAAAAAAAAAGGTATTCCATGGGAGATGATGGGGTAGAAAGGGGAAGGTTGGGGAAAAAAGTGCTACTGAGATCATAGGGAGTGCCCCTTGGATTTGTCTTTGTCATGTCCTACTTTACCTGACTTTCCTCAATTGCTGAGTGCAAGAACTGATGGAGAATTTAGGATGAGCTTCCCCAAGACATTAGAAATTAGTTAGCTTAGCTTTCTGGGATCCTTAGTTATTATAGCAAAAAAATGTGTGCAAATCTATTATTTTCTACATATGTAGTATTGAATATAGTAGAAAAAATAATAAATCCAATGCTGTAGGATTTGGATTCTGGAAGTACTACTTGGCTTCTGCTCTTTCCTAGCAGCATGACGTTAGTTTTGATACATATAAAAAGGGGAGAGAAAAGGGTAGGTCCTGCTTAGCTCTCTAGCCCCTTACAGTGATGTTGTGTTGATTATATGAAATATTAAATTTGAAAATAATTTATAATATATAAAGATCTAAGAAACATGTGATATTATTGTTATTAATTAAGGAGAGAATGGTGCCTAGTGTAAAATTAGTCTCTTGACTTTCTATCCCTTTAGAGTGAATATATATTCTGTGATTTCCTGCTGAGAGGAGGAGATAGTGCTACTTTATTTACCCTGGCATTTCCTTGTGCACAAATGTCACCCCTCTCCATCCAAAAAAATATGCTTGCTGGCATTTCTTGTAAATTGCTTCTTTCTCTAGCTGCTGAAGTGAGGAGACCAAAGGACGTGTGTAAGTAAGTCTAGACTATTTTTGATATTATAAGTGATATACAATCATTGCACTTTTCTGTGTAAAGTAGATGGCAAGGCAAAGAGTTTTTTAACACGGTTGGCCCTAAGTTCTGAGAAGCTGTTCCCTGAGCCTGATGATTGAGACAATCTTCACGGTCAGTCTACAAACCTAATCAAATCATGCCCTTCCCTGCCTAGAACTTTTCATTGAAAGTCATCACCTTTAGAGAATAAAATCCAGTGCTATTTGCATTGCACACAGCTCACACTTGGAGTCCTTACCTACTAGACTCATCATCTGCTTCTTATACCTTAGGCTTCATTAATTTTTTAATGAAATATCACAATTGCATTTATGCCTTTGCATATGCTATTTCCTTTGCCAAATGTACTCTTGCTGCTTTGCCCTCACGGAGAACATCTACTTACTCTTCAAGAGCAAGTTGAGTCACCTATTCCATGAAGTGTTCCCTGCTTCTCCTGTGCAGAGACGTTCCCTGCCTCCTCTCCGCCATGATGTACTTTGTGCGTGCTTCTGTTATGGCACTACCATTTTGATCTGGTTGAAGAAGAATTTCCTAAGTCTGAAGATGAAACTAAGAACAGGTCTTTTCCTCCAACTGAGGAGACAAAGAACAGAGACTCACACCATAAGAGCTAAACAGAGAGCAAGCAACTCCCACCTCTCATCTCAGAGGGGAGGAGGGTTTAGCTTGCCACCATTCCAGGCAGGTACATGTTGATATTAGACAGAATGTTGTCCAGGCAAGTTGGGGACAGCCCTTCTGTTAGCACATTCCTGCAGATTCAACAGCAATAGCAATAAATGTGTCATGCTGTGTTCAGTTGCTCCAGGGAGAGGGCCAGGTGCTTTTTCCATTCTGAAGCTGAGTATAATTGTTGCTCGTATAGAGAGCAGAGAGGGATTTCAGAGATGGCCTACAGATGCATGTAGGTAAGTCAGGGGTCCTCTTAACATTATATCCGTCAAAAACATCATTCTCTTTTGAATCAGACATAGCATTTGGGCCTAAATTCAAATTATTTCATTCTAATTAAGTAATATTTATTTTAGTAATGTAGAACCTCAAATAGACTTCAATTATTGTGGATTAGGAGACCATCTCCTAACTAAAGGAAAAAGTCACTTGAAGTAGCATTTTCTAGGAGGTCCTGGACTTTGCAGGGGAAGTTTGCCCCTTGCAGAGGAACTGTAGGTATCTTTAACTCCAGTTGGACTGTGTGTATCTTTTAGTTCCTGAACTGCATTCTTATAATGCTACCCCTGATGATAATGCTAATTTTCTGGAAAAGGATGTTTCATTTCACTCAAGAGTTGGGTTTCTTTCATATCCCAGAGGACTATGGAATACTTTTGGGAAATTACTTCAATACATCTAAAGCCTCACACTGCACTGTTGTGAAGGCCAGGTTGCTTTTATACTTCATCTTGGCAACAAAGAGTTTTACTGAGAATGAATATATAGTTACACGCCTCCTGAGTTTCTGTGGTAAAAGTGAAGAACTAAGTGTATCCAATTGTTTAAAATAATGATGGGTTTCTACATTAAGCAATGACAAGCCCCAAATGGTTTTATTTTCATGTGAATTATTCAGGTTAAATCTCCCAATCTCACCTTCTCAAGAAGGTACAATGGAGAAAGCCCTCCATCATTTAACCTTGAGAGCTGAGAGCAGCTTGAGACGTCTCCCTTCTACAACCGGTTAACTCTCTGGTTGCAAGCACTATAGCTATTTGCCACTGCTTCTCAAGCTGTCTACGGATGTGCACAAAGGATTTCTCTAAGTCATGTAAAACCCTGGTTAAATGACCCTTACCTCAGTAGTACACACTTAAGGCCACACATGGTGGCAAGACAATGAGATCATTTCTATAATTCTGTTTTTGGGAAGTCAGAAAAATGATTCTTCTATCCCGAAGCAGAAATTAAGTTGGTTCAATTCTGCTTTGTGGATTTTCTTATTTTTGTGTTTTCATTGGTGTTTCTCATGACTATCTTGGGCTCTTTTCTATCTGCAAGCATACTTTTGGAGTAAGCTCATCCATTTTCATGATTTTAAGTACCACCCAAATGAAGATGACCCCCAAGTAATGTTGGCAGCCCAGATGGCTCATTAGGGTCAGACTCAACATCTATTTTCTTTTCTTTTTTTTTTTGTGGTACGCGGGCCTCTCACTGTTGTGGCCTCCCCCGTTGCGGAGCACAGGCTCCGGACGCGCAGGCTCAGCGGCCATGGCTCACGGGCCCAGCCGCTCCGCGGCACGTGGGATCCTCCGGGACCGTGGCACGAACCCGTGTCCCCTGCATCGGCAGGCGGACCCTCAACCACTGCGCCACCAGGGAAGCCCAACATCTATTTTCTTGACATCTCCATTTGGATATCTCACAGGAACCCAAATCTCAGTGTGTCCAATAATGGACTTTCCATCTTTACCTGATCCTCTTCCAGTGAACTCTTTCTGCTGGGTTTTCTCTGTCAGTGAATGGGGGCAGCAGCCAGCTATTGGCCTTGTAAGTGGTGAAGGAGAGTCATCCTTCTTCCACATGCTCTACATCATTATCAATCCTTGTCCAGCCTACCTCTTACTTCTCTTAACCAGTCATTATTTTTTTCATCCATTTGCTTGACTTTGTTCAGGTCACTACTGTACAGAATGTGCTCAGTGAATAAATGAGTCCAAACATATTTCCATTGGTAGAGGCTTCAAGCTAATTGGTGATTTGTAGGTACTGGGTTTTCTTTTTTTGATTTTTTCTCAAGCCCTGATATTGTTTCCAGGACCTGGTTTATGTGCCTATTTTGGTATTTCTCAGTACATGATTGGGGGGTTTCTTAGGAAAAATAAACTACCCTTCTAATTGAATTCTACAGTTTTTTGCAGGGCCTTTAAGAAAGTCAGTCATGAGATCGATGCCATGACTTCTAAATCTGGATTATTATTATTATTATTATTTTTAGCATCTTTAATGGAGTATAATTGCCTTACAATAGTGTGTTAGTTTCTGCTATATAACGAAGTGAATCAGCTATACATATACATATATCCCCAATCTCTTCCCTCTTGCATCTCCCTCCCACCCTCCCTATCCCACCCCTCTAGGTGGTCACAAAGCACCGAGCTGATCTCCCTGTGCTATGTGGCTGCTTCCCACTAGCTATCTGTTTTACATTTGGTAGTGTATATATGTCCATGCCACTCTCTCACTTCATCCCAGCTTACCCTTCCCCCTCCCCGTGTCCTCAAGTCCATTCTCTATGTCTGCATCTTTATTCCTGTCCTGCCTCTAGGTTTTTCAAAACCATTTTTTTCTTTTTAGATTTATGATTTATTTTTTGGTTTGTGATTTATGTCATAGAGCGTTCTGCCTATGTTTTCCTCTAAGAGTTTTATAATGTCTGGTCTTACATTTAGTCCTTTAATCCATTTTGAGTTTATTTTTGTGTATTTTTGTGTTAGGGAGTGTTCTAATTTCATTCTTTTACATGTAGCTGTCCAGTTTTCACAGCACCACTTATTGAAGAGGCTGACTTTTCTCCATTGTATGTTCTTGCCTCCTTTATCAAAAATAAGGTGACCAGATGTGCATGGGTTTATCTCTGGGCTTTCTGTCTGTTCCATTGATCTATATTTCTGTTTTTGTGCTAGTACCATCCTGCCTTGATTACTGTAGCTTTGTAGTATAGTCTGAAATCTGGGAGCCTGATTCCTCCAGCTCCGTTTTTCTTTCTCAAGATTGCTTTGGCTATTTGAGGTCTTTTGCGTTTCCATACAAATTGTGAAATTTTTTGTTCTACTGTGAAAAATGCCAGGTAGTTTGATAGGGATTGCATTGAATCTGTAGATTGCTTTGGGTAGTAGAGTCATTTTCACAACGTTGATTCTTCCAATGGAAGAACATGGTATATCTCTCCATCTATTTGTATCATCTTTTTTTTTTTTTTTTGCGGTACGTGGGCCTCTACTGTTGCGGCCTCTTCCATTGCAGAGCACAGGCTCCGGACGCGCAGGCTCAGCGGCCATGGCTCACGGGCCCAGCCGCTCCGCGGCATGTGGGATCCTCCCAGACTGGGGCACGAACCCGCGTCCCCTGCATCGGCAGGCGGACTCTCAACCACTACGCCACCAGCGAAGCCCTGTATCATCTTTAATTTCTTTCATCAGTGGCTTATAGTTTTCTGCATACAGGTCTTTTGTCTCCTTAGGTAGGTTTATTCCTAGGTATTTTATTATTTTTGTTGCAATGCTAAATGGGAGTGTTTCCTTAATTTCTCTTTCAGAGTTTTCATCAATAGTGTATAGGAATGCCAGAGATTTCTGTGCATTAATTTTGTATCCTGCTACTTTACCAAATTCATTGATTAGCTCTACTAGTTTTCTGGTAGCATCTTTAGGATTCTCTATGTATAGTATCATGTCATCTGCAAACAGTGACAGCTTTACTTCTTCTTTTCTGATTTGGATTCCTTTTATTTCTTTTTCTTCTCTGATTGCTGTGGCTAAAACTTCCCAAACTATGCTGAATAATAGTGATGAGAGTGGGCAACCTTGTCTTCTTCCTGATCTTAGTGGAAATGGTTTCCATTTTTCACCATTGAGGATGATGTTGGCTGTGTGTTTGTCATATATGGCCTTTATTATGTTGAGGAAAGTTCCCTCTCTGCCCACTTTCTGGAGAGTTTTTATAATAAATCAGTGTTGAATTTTGTCAAAAGCTTTCTCTGCATTTGTTGAGATGATCATATGGTTCCTCTCCTTCAATTTGTTAATATGGTGTATCACATCGATTGATTTGTGTATGTTGAAGAATCCTTGCATTCCTGGGATAAACTCCACTTGATCATGGTGTATGATCCTTTTAATGTGCTGTTGGATTCTGTTTGCTAGTATTTTTGCATCTATGTTCATCAGTGATATTGGCATGTAGTTTTCTTTCTTTGTGACATCCTTGTCTGGTTTTGGTATCAAGGTGATGGTGGCCTCAGTAGAATGAGTTTGGG
This sequence comes from Orcinus orca, assembly GCF_937001465.1. Classification (NCBI taxonomy): domain Eukaryota; kingdom Metazoa; phylum Chordata; class Mammalia; order Artiodactyla; family Delphinidae; genus Orcinus; species Orcinus orca. Next base: position 48,303,946 of record NC_064564.1, on the reverse strand, counting down.
AGTGTTCCTCCCTCTGCTATATTTTGGAACAGTTTGAGAAGGATAGGTGTTAGCTCTTCTCTAAATGTTTGATAGAATTCGCCTGTGAAGCCATCTGGTCAAGGCTTTTGTTTGTTGGAAGATTTTTAGTCACAGTCTCAATTTCAGTGCTTGTGATTGATATGTTTATATTTTCTATTTCTTCCTGGTTCAGTCTTGGGAGGTTGTGCTTTTCTAAGAATTAGTCCATTTCTTCCAGGTTGTCCATTTTATTGGCATAGAGTTGCTTGTAGTAATCTCTCATGATCCTTTGTATTTCTGCAGTGTCCGTTGTTACTTCTCCTTTTTTGTTTCTAATTCTATTGATTTGAGTCTTCCCCCTTTTTTTCTTGATGAGTCTGGCAATGGTTTATCAATTTTGTTTATCTTCTCAAAGAACGAGCTTTAGTTTTATTGATCTTCGCTCTTGTTTCCTTCTTTTCTTTTTCATTTATTTCTCATCTTATCTTTATGATTTCTTTCCTTCTGCTAACTTTGGGGTTTTTTTGTTCTTCTTTCTCTAATTGCTTTAGGTGTAAGGTTAGGTTGTTTATTTGAGATGTTTCTTGTTTCTTGAGGTAGGAATGTATTCCTATATATTGCTACCTCTGGGCTTTGCTATAAACTTCCCTCTTAGAACTGCTTTTGTTGCATCCCATAAGTTTTGGGTTGTTGGGTTTTCATTGTCATTTGTTTCTGGTATTTTTTGATTTCCTCTTTGATTTCTTTAGTGGTCTCTTGGTTATTTAGTAGTGTATTGTTCAGCCTCCACGTGTTTGTATTTCTTACAGATTTTTTCCTGTAATTGATATCTAGTCTCATAGGATTGTGATCAGAAGAGGTACTTGATACGATTTCAATTTTCTTAAATTTACCAAGGCTTGATTTGTGACCCAAGATATGATCTATCCTGGAGAGTGTTCCATGAGCACTTGAGAAGAAAGTGTTTTCTGTTGTGTTTGGATGGAATGTCCTATAAATATCAATGAAGTCCATCTTGTTTCATGTATCATTTAAAGCTTGTGTTTCCTTATTTATTTTCATTTTGGATGATCTGTCCATTGGTGAAACTGGGGTATTAAAGTCCCCTGCTATGATTGTGTTACTGTCAATTTCCCCTTTTATGGCTGTTAGAATTTGCCTTATGTATTGAGGTGCTCCTATGTTGGGTACATAAGTATTTACAATTGTTATATCTTCTTCTTGGATGATCCCCTGATCATCATGTAGTGTCCTTCTTTGTCTCCTGTAATAACCTTTATTTTAAAGTCTCTTTTGTCTGATATGAGAATTGCTACTCCAGATTTCTTTTGAATTCCATTTGTATGGAATATCTTTTTCCATCCCCTCCCTTTCAGTCTGTATGTGTCCCTAGGTCTGAAGTGGGTCTCTTGTAGACAGCATATATATGGGTCTTGTTTTTGTATCCATTCAGACCATCTGTGTCTTTTGGTTGGAGCATTTAATCCATTTACATTTAAGGTAGTTATTGATATGTATGTTCCTGTTAATATTTTCTTAATTGTTTTGGGTTTGTTATTGTAGGTCTTTTCCTTCTCTTGTGTTTCCTGCCTAGAGAAGTTCCTTTAGGATTTGTTCTAGAGCTGGTTTGGTTGTGCTGAATTCTCTTAGATTTTGTTTGTCTGTAAAGGTTTTAATTTCTCTGTTGAATCTGAATGAGATCCTTGCTGGGTAGAGTAATCTTGGTTGCAGGTTTTCCCCTTTCATCACTTTAAATATGTCCTCCACTCCCTTCTGGCTTACAGAGTTTCTGGTGAAAGATCAGCTGTTAACCTTATGGGGATTCCCTTGTATGTTATTTGTTGTTTTTCCCTTGCTGCTTTTAATATTCTCTCTTTGTATTTAATTTTTGATAGTTTGATTAAAATGTGTCTTATCGTGTTTCTCCGTGAATATATCCTGTATGGGACTCTCTGCACTTCCTGAACTTGATTGACTATTTCCTTTCCCACATTAGGGAAGTTTTCAATATAATCTCTTTAAATAATTTCTTAGTCCCTTTCTTTTTCTCTTCTTCTTCTGGACCCCCTGTAATTCGAATGTTGGTGCATTTAATGTTGTCCCAGACGTCTCTGAGACTGTCCTCAATTCTTTTCATTCTTTTTTCTTTATTCTGCTCTGTGGTAGTTATTTCCACTATTTTATCTTCCAGGTCACTTATCCTTCTGCCTCAGTTATTCTGCTATTGATTCCTTCTAGAGAATTTTTAATTTGATTTATTGTGTTGTTCATCATTGTTTTTTGCTCTTTAGTTCTATTAGGTCCTTGTTAAATGTTTCTTGTATTTTCTCCATTCTGTTTCCAAGATTTTGGATCATCTTTACTGTCATTACTCTGAATTCTTTTTCAGGTAGACTGCCTATTTCCTCTTCATTTGTTTGGTCTGGTGGGTCTTTACCTTGCTTCTTCATCTGTTGCATGTTTCTTTGTCTTCTCATTTTGCTTATCTTACTGTGTTTGGGGTCTCCTTTTCACAGGCTGCAGGTTTGTAGTTCCCATTGTTTTTGGTGTCTGCCCGCAGTGGCTAAGGTTGGTTCAGTGGGTTGTGTAAGCTTGCTAGTGGAGGGGACTGGTGCCTGTGTTCTGGTGGATGAGGCTGGATCTTGTCTTTTTGGTGGGTAGGACCGCGTCCAGATGTGTGTTTTGGGGTGTCTGTTACCTTATTATGATTTTAGACAGCCTCTCTGCTAATGGTTGGTGTTGTGTTCCTGTCTTGCTAGTTGTTTGGCCTAGGGTGTCCAGCACTGTAGCTTGCTGGTAGTTGAGTGGAGCTGGGTCTTAGTATTGCGATACAGATCTCTGGGAGAACTTTCACTGTTTGATATTACGTGGAGCTGGGAGGTCTCTGGTGGACCAATGTCCTGAACTCGGCTCTCCCTCCTCAGAGGCACAGACCTGACATGTGGCAGGAGCACCAAGACCCTGTCAGCCACATGGCTCAGAAGAAAAGGGAGAAAAAAAGAAAGAAAGAAAGAAAAATAAATAAATAAAATAAATTATTAAAAAAGATAAAAAGTAATAAATGTAATCGGGGCTTCACTGGTGGCGCAGTGGTTGAGAGTCTGCCTGCCGATGCAGGGGTGATGGGTTCGTGCCCCCGTCCGGGAGGATCCCACATGCTGTGGAGGGCCCGTGAGCCATGGCCGCTGAGCTTGCATGTCTGGAGCCTGTACTCCGCGACGGGAGAGGCCACAGCAGTGAGAGGCCTGCGTACAGCAAAAAAAAAAAAGTAATTAATAAGAAAAAGAATGAAAGAAGAGAGCAACCAAACCAAAAACCAAATCCACCAATGATAGCAACTGTTAAAAACTGTACCAAAAAACCCACAAAAATCCGACAGACTCAACCCTAAGACAAATGGTAAAAGCAAAGCTATACAGAGAAAATCACACAAAGAAGCATACACATACACACAAAAAAAGAAAAAGGAAAAAAAAATGTATAAAAAAAGGAAGAATCAATAAACAAATCAATAAACAAAATCAATAAACAAATCTACCAATGTTAATAAACTCTAAATACTAAACTAAGATAAACATAAAGTCAGAAACAAATTAGATGCAGAAAGCAAACCCCAAGTCTACAGTTGCTTCCAAAATCTACCACCTCAATTTTGGAGTGATTCGTTGTCTATTCAGGTGTTCCAGAGATGCAGGGTACATCAAATTGATTGTGGAGATTTAATCCACTGCTCCTGAGGCTTCTGGGAGAAATTTCCCTTTCTCTTCTTTGTTCGCACAGCTCCTGGGGTTCAGCTTTGGATTTGGCCCCGCCTCTGGGTGTAGGTCGCCTGAGGGCATCTGTTTTTCTCTCAGACAGGACGGGGTTAAAGTAGCGTCTGATTAGGGGGCTCTGGCTCACTCAGGCCTGGGGGAGGGAGAGGTACGGAATGTGGGGAGACCCTGTGGTAGCAGAGGTCGGCATGACATTGCAACAGCCTGAGGTGCGCCATGTGTTCTCCTGGGGAAGTTGTCCCTGGATCACGGGACCCTGGCAATGGCGGGCTGCACAGGCTCCCTGGAGGGAGGTGTGGATAGTGACCTGTGGTTGCACACAGGCTTCTTGGTGGCTGCAGCAGCAGCCTTGTGTTTCATGCCCATCTCTGGGGTCCGCGTTGATACCTGTGGCTCGCGCCCCTCTCTGGAGCTCGTTTAGGTGGTGCTCTGAATCCCCTCTCCTCACGCACCCTGAAACAATGGTCTCTTGCCTCTTCGGCAGCTCCAGACTTTTTCCCGGACTCCCTCTGGCTAGCTGTGGCACACTAGCCCCCTTCAGGCCGTGTTCACGCAGCCAACCCCAGTTCTCTCCTTAAGACCTGAACTCCGAAGCCCGAGCCATAGCTCCCAGCCCCCACCTGCCCACGGCGGGTGAGCAGCTAAGCCTCTCAGGCTGGTGAGTGCTGGTCTGCACCGATCCTCCATGCGGGAATCTCTCTGCTTTGCCCTATGCACGCCTGTTGCTGCGCTCTCCTCCGTGGTTCCGAAGCTTCCCCCCTCCGCCATTCTGTGTGTCTTCCAGTGAAGTGTCTTCCTGGTGTGTGGAAATTTTTCCTCCTTCACAGCTCCCTCCCACTGGTGCAGGTCCTGTCCCTATTCTTTTGATTCTGTTTTTTCTATTTTCTTTTGCCCTACCCAGGTACCTGGGGAGTTTCTTGCCTTTTGGGAGGTCTGAGGTCTTCTGCCACCGTTCAGTATGTGTTCTGTAGGAGTTGTTCCACATGTAGGTTTATTTCTGATTTATCTGTGGGGAGGAAAGTGATCTCCATGTCTTACTCCTCTGCCATCTTGAAGCACACAAAGTTACTTTTGTTTGTTTTTCTGGATTATTTTTGTAACATAGTTCTGTTTTCATTTTTGGCAAATGCAGACACTTAGGTTCATCTTTTCTTTTTTAAAATTAATACTCTTAATTTTGTAACAAGAGTGTGGCAAATAGTAGTTGCTTTTTTTTAGAGTAGTAATGTAGTAGTTTAATATAATAGTAAACCTTGCCCTATATAGTTTAACACGTTATATAGTAAACCACATAGTTGTAATCATACCCTATCCTAAGATTTTAGCTTAAGTCAAGGTCTTTTCTATTAAGTACTGTCTAGGCTTTAAATGGAAAGTTTTTCTAAAGCAACGGTCAACCCCCCTGGTGGCAGAAAGAGTTCATTTTCTAGCCTAGTTACACACCTACTACCTATGTAGGTATAGAATAGAATGATTGCATACTGTGTTTATATTTAGCATCAGGTCAAGATTTCTGTCAAGAGCAAGAAAACTTTCCTATCTTCCATTAAACTAAATGGAGAATGGAGAGTGAAAAGTCTCTTGTCTTTTATTTCCAATCAACAAACAAGACCTTTTCATTCAAGGCAAATGAAAATTATCAGTGTTAATGGAAACACATCCAGGACAGGTTAAGCTCAGGATAAGCGCTAAAGCAAGAGCTTTATCACCTCACATGTCTAGTATCTTAAACTGATGACATCATTTAGAAAGAACATAAAGTCCTAAGTTGTCCTTGATAATGTACTAATCTACCTGCAAATTCTATACCTGTGTATGTCTAATTTTGAAAATAGCAGATTTTCATGAACTGACAAATATAGAAACCTATTTTCTCTAATTTTACATTCTAAATAGCAAATTTATTAAAATGTGTCACTAAATATTAGTCACTGAATAACTTTAATGAAAAGTAAAGAAAAATTTAGAGTACTTCCTAGAAATTTGTAATTCTAGGTGTCTATTATCTGTATTTTCCCCCTATATTTCTTCTTAAAGTATTTTTTTTGTATAATTTCAAACTTTTTGGGAATATATTCATCATGTTTCTTGATTACCCAATTTTGTAAAATACTCCCTTTCCCATCTTTAATATCTTTAGTAATTCCGCACTCTTTCTCTCCTTTTCAATTAGTTGAGTACTTTATTTGCAATCTGTCAGCACATTCACAATTTGTAATTTCCTTTTCTACTTACCATAATTAATTTCAGTATTTCTGTAGGCACATATCTGTCTTTTCAACCATTAACACAGTTTTAGCACTTACATAAAAAAATATATGTATATTTAAATATACATGATATATTTATGTCTATATACAGTCTTTGTTTATATTGTTATAGAATAATGTACTATTAATGTGTTTGTTATATGTATATTTATTTATATTTTTAGAGGGAGCAGACATGTAAAAGGGGAATATAGTGTGCGGTATTTTCCAAATTTATTTCACCACAAGCCTGTCCTACCCCGTTTTTTATCAGAGCATCTCACAGGGATAGCGTTCCATGGAATATGTTTTAGAAAATGTCGTTTATTTATCCATGCTATCAACAAATATTTATGTGCCAGTTACTAGGAATACAACGGAAGTTAAAATAGTAGAAAAAAAATCCCTACCCTCATGGAAATTACATTTTGGTGGAGACAGTCAATAAACACAGTAACCAAGAAAATTATAAAGTATATTAGAAGGTGATAGGAACTGTGCTGTGAAATAAAGCAGGGAGGAGACATGGAGCACCAGGAACAGGGCTAGAGTTTGAAATAGGTGATCTTGGAAAGATTTGTGGAAAGAGTGATGTTTGAACGGAGATTTAAAGAAGGTGATGGAGAAAACCACTCAGATACTTGGGTGCTGGGAGGTGCTTCCAGCAGAAGAAAGAGCAAGTGCAAGTGTCTTAAGGTTGGAGAGTTTTTAAGACTGGCAAAGAGGCCAGGATGGCTAGAGCGTATTAAGGGAAGGGTAGATTGCAGAGTGGAAGTTGAAGGGATAATTGAGTCAAATTATGTAGATGATTGTAAGCTCTGGGTTTTTTTTTTCTGCACCATTAGCGTTTTTGGGACATGGGAGTAGCACATTATCTGACATATTTAAGATGGATAACTGGCTACTGAGTAGAGAAAAGATAGTAGGGGGCGTGGATAAAAGCAAGGAGACTTCTTAAAAGTCTTTTAAAGTAATTCAGGCAAGAGTGGGTGGTGACTGGGACCAGAGGAGTAACTAGTGATGAGCTCGTGAGAAAAGGTTAGATTCTGTGTATATTTTGACTATAGAGAAAACAGCATTTGCTAATGGATTGGATATAGAACAGGGAGAGGAGAGGAGAGAAAAGAAAAGGAAAAGAGAGAAAGGGAAATGAAAAGAGAGAAAAGCTATGCCTGAGCCACTGGAAGAATGGAGCTGCCCTTAATGGACATGAGGAGGACTATGAGTGGAATAGGTTCAGGTGGACGTAGGCGGAGAAGATGAGTTTTGGAAATGTTGTGTCTGAGATGTGTATTTCACGTCCATGTTGAGATGTTGATGAGGTGGTTGGATGTGCCAATCTTGATTTGAGGGGTGAAGTGTAGGCTAGAGATAAAATTTCTGCATTCAAAATTATATTGTTTAACTTTGGGTCATTTTATTCGCTGGTAGTGCAGAATAAATCCTGCTCTGGTGAGATACCTTCATCAACTTTACTCACTTATCTGCTGCCTTCCACACCATACCGGAGAACTGAGGGTTGCATGACATTGAACAATTGGTGGACTGATATAGATACTTACAATAGCAATCATGGAACAAAATCACATGAATATATTCTAAATGGAATGTGCATGGCAGAGGTAATAAAGTTTAAGGGACAGAGGGAACTTGATTCAAATCCCAGATCCTCACTTACTTGCATTATCAACTTCAATTTCCTCATCCAAAATCATAGGTCATGTTACCTTCCTTGTAGGATTATTGTATTAAATTTTACACGTGCATCTAAGCATACTGTTCAGCACAAAGTAGGCCCTCCATAAATATAAACAATTACAGAAATTTTGACCTGTTTCAGAATAATAAAAAAGTAGTAATAGTAATGCTGTTAACATTACTTAATAGCACATGTTGGCAATAGCGACGAGTAACGGTATAAAAATATATCCAGATGCTTCCTTTTGGTGACTGGTTACAGGTGAGAATGTGTTTAAGGAGATGGAATTCTGGTTGATAGCAAACTTCTAAATGTTTGTCAGTATAGTAAACTTTTCTTTCTTTATAGATTTACTTATTTAAACTAATTTATTTTAAATAAATAATACACACACATGAAATAAATAAAAGTATAGAAAAATGTAGTGAAAATTAATTCAGTCACAATGACCTAACTCTCCTACTACCCAGTTATCTTTCCTTAAAGCAGCCATTATTGCCAGTACAATCTGTAATCATTTATCATTGCACATATTTGTGAGTATATCTGATAAATTCCTGGAAATGTAATTATATCTAAGAGTATATGTGTATTAAAAATCATTGATAAATATTGACAAATTACTCTCCCTTGATGTTGCACCAATTCACAATTCCACTAACGGTGTTTGAAACTGCCTCTTTCTCTATAACCTCATCAACAAGAATACAGTTTTTAATCTGATCTTTCTGTACTAATTGTCAGATCAGCTAATATTTCACTTATTTTTATTACTATTTTTACAGCAGAACAACTTGAAGGACTATTTCAAATAAATGGCAACATATCAGGGAAATTTGAAGTATCAAAACTGTTTCTCTTGAAGGCTGATTATTTGCAGTTATAGAAAGGTCAGTGCAACAGTTGCTGGTAATCAACAAAGAAATTTATATAGTTGTCGCTCTCAGATATACGTTTTTTCTCTTATTGTTTGCTGGACATATTTGCAAATGCCAAATTATGTTTAGTTTTTATCATATCACTAAGAACATTTTAAGATGTCTTATTTCCTTCCCATATATATGTGTGGAGAGAGGAAAGGTACATTTCTGGATAAACAGTAATGATGAACATAAGCTGATCATTCATGCTGGTTTAAATAAGTATTTGGTAGATTTATATGTGACAAATGTTTTTCCCTCTAAATCAAGTATATAAAAACATTTTGAACTTTAAAAAAAAATTGAAGATCATATGAAAGGAGATAGGGGTCAGATATAAGAAATGACATTCAGCGTAAATATTGCACAAAAGTTATTTCATTGCTTTGTGGCATTTATGGCTTCTCAGCGTCAGGTCAGAAGGATTTATTTCTGTTAAGTTGAGGTTCCCACTATCTCTCAAAATTTACTTCTCTGATATGGTTAGCAGTTTGATTTGGGAGCAAAATTTCAGAGAGAATGTCATTTATTTGAAAATTTAAAAATATCCCTATTCCTCAGTTACTAATGAGAGCAGGGGCAGGTGGTCTGCAGAGGAACAGACTATCTAGTTTAGGCAGATACTTCCTTAAAAACTGTTAAAAATATCCACAGCACCGCAAGGCCTGATATTTACTAGGTGGTCAATAAATATTTGTTGAATAAATGAAATAATTATATAAAGGAAAAAATAAAGACATATGGAATGCTTTGGGCAAGCTACTTAACTGCTCTGATCTTCAGCTTCCTCATGTATAAAATGGAGACAATATTAGTACTTACCTTATGAGAATTACTGTGAGGATTACATTGTAAAATGTAGGCAAAGTATGCTATACCTTGCCAAGCACATAGTAAAAGCTCTATAAATATTAACTGTTACGATGATAGTTTTCTTTATAGTGAAGGAGAGAATTTCATAACTTTCATTCATAGCATAAAGGGGAAATAACATTTTATTGAATAAGTCAGGGCTTTGTAACAAAGATTTTCTTCAAAGAGGACCAGAAAATTTTCATTTGCTTTGCCAGATTTCTTCAGTATCTTAGTTAATATTGGTTGCCCAATATTGGTTGACTTGAGTATTAAGTCATTTAGTCACCAGCTACCACTTTATCTAGACCCATATCATTAGTGTTGGAAGAAGCTGCATTGTTGGGTGGATCTCATTCAAAACTGACTTGAAGGTTATACATATCTTACCCATGTCAGTGCACTCTTAGATTTCCTCAATACTTTTTTCATGGACTTTGACCATTTTAACCTAGCTCACCCTTCTAGAAAACTGTGCATATATAAAATAAAATTTGAGCATACTAAGCCAGATAACGATCTGATTAGAAACTTACTAATAATTAAAAAAGGCATATGACAAACATAAAATAGGTCTTTTCATAAGGAAGTCTAAATTCTATATGCCTCCAAAATTCTAATCCGTTGAAACCCTGCAATGTATTTCAACAAGCAGGACTATTTCACTGGTCAGTTCTTGAATCTCAGCTAGCATGATTATCTCTATATTCAAGGCCTTACATCTCATATAGTCAATGATGGTTGTTCCAAAACCAAAATGATAGCCCAAAGATGAGTCTGACAAGCTTTTCTGGTCAGCCAAGAAATTAGAAAAATAAAAGCAATGTGGTGTGTTCTCCATAAAGTTAAATTTAGTTAGTTTGTATAAAAAATTTGAGATATCTCATTTGATGTTTAAACATCCATTAGAAAAGGAAATAGTGGTGATAGTGGATAACAGTAACCATTGTGTATCAGCCAAAAAAAGTTGATTACTCCATGTGTGTCCCCTAGCATTTTTTTCTTAGCTGGGTATAGGGTAAGTTCTAATCTCTCTTAGGGTTACACTTCCCATTCAGCTAATGACCATCCCTGTCTATGGTATGATATTCTATTAGAACCATGCTACATTTATATTCCTATATTATTATTATTATTATTATTATTTTTTGCGGTACGCGGGCCCCTCACTGCTGTGTGCTCCCTCGGCGCGGAGCACAGGCTCTGGACACGCAGGTCCAGCGGCCGCGGCTCACGGGCCCAGCCGCTCCGCGGCACGCGGGATCTCCCCGGACCAGGACACGAACCCGCGCCCCCTGCACCGGCAGGCGGACTCTCAACCACTGCGCCACCAGGGAAGCCCCCTATATTATTATTTGAATTCCATTAAATCCACTACTCCTTCAGTGAATATGTACTGAGCTCTCTCTTTCTCCCTCTGTCTCTCTTTCTCTATATGTATATATGTATGTGTATATATATATACACAAATACACACACACACACATATATATATACTCACAGAAATACAATGTATATAGATAGCATATCACTACTGTGATGTATAATCACTGGGTATTTGATTACTACTGCCTAGCACTACATCTAATTTGACATGTTTTCTTAATTTAAACTCTTTTGACTATCACCTTTTTACTTCTTTTCTATTTCCTGCTACCTTGTTCAAATAAAACAAAGAAATGTTTTTACAAATATACAGTTGAAGGGTACTTAGAAAGCTAAGAAAAAAATGTCACCATCAGAATTTCAACAGTATGTTTCATATTCACCTAGAAATAAAACAAAACAGAAGAATAAAATGTACCCAAATTAGAAATATATCTTAACTGAACCCTGCAAAAGTACTATAGAGTTTGAATTATTTTTCTTAAGAAGAATGAGGCCTACACATCATTGAGCTCCAGATTTGGGGGAAAGGTTCTAGCCCACTGCTTTTCGGCACTTGAATCGGCTTAAAGGGAATTGTCTGCCGTGCTTGATGATTTGGCAGATTCTGGAAACTGCTGGATGTTCTGGGCTCAATGGAATAGAACACCAGAGGCTGAAACTGATTCATGATCCACTTAGTGGAGAAGGAAAATGTTTTTACCTGGGGGAGTTATCTTTTCCTCTAACATTTTGTCCTGGGTTGTGGTTTGGAATAATTTCACAGCATTCCCAAGTAGAAATATTTTTTCAGTGCTTTCAGTATAGTGATTGATGCCTTTGGGTTGAAAGCTAGTGCTGTACATAAACTGTTAATTTTTGGCTTGCCTTCACAACTTATTTTGTTGTTGTTGTTGTTTAGTATTCTTATTTAAAATATTCTGAAATAAGACTTACAACTCTAGAAGTCTTTTTTTCCAAGTTATAAACTAAAAGTGAATTCAAGAAATCTATAAAAATGCCATTGGCTTTTGTAGAATAGAAGAGTTGGAAAATGCTTTCATGTACACAATCTTATTTGATGGACGGTGGTCCCATGAAAGAGACCTAAGAGATAACTTGTCTACACTGGCTCAACTCTTAAGTGTCCCAAGATGTTCTCTCTGATTCCAAGTTTTGGATCTTTCTATGAGAACTCACTGCCTCTAATATTCTGTATTATTTCTGTCATCTAAAATATTTTTCTGCCTGTATGTACTTTACCTACCTGTTCTAACTTGATGATCCAGTTGAGAAAATTATAAGGAAGTCAAATCTCCTTAATTATTTGCTGTTTGTGTTGAAGCTATTGCATATATTCATTTCCTTAGATATTCATTGTCTTTCACCATTTTAATTCCTTTTCTGTGTTTAGAGAAAAATCATGGTTTATGAAAGTCACTGAGAGATAATTACCTGCCTGTAATTGATGGTAACTGCTTGGAATTTTCCAAGGACTATGTGGATTATGGCTGGTCATCACATTAGAATCTGTCTCATGGGGTTCCATTGTGCTGTTTGAAAAACTATGAGGAATAGTAGGAAACTACTAAGAATTTCAACCTAAAGTGACCCAAGTGGCTTACTCTGGATCCTGTATGATATTTTTCATTTTTAGTATGAAGACTGGGAGTTGTGATTTAAATTTTATTTGGTGAAAATCTTCCCGCTGTAAACTTGAACTTTATTTTGTCTATTCTTTATTTCCATGCTTTCTCCCATTTTATTATTAGAGAATTAGAATAATTAGAATGCAAAGCACCACCTCCCCCAGAAAACCTTTTTGATAAGTGCCAGAAATTTCATTTTTCTGTCCTTGTTCACTAGTTTGCATGATCATGAATTATCTTTTGTTTTCTAGTTAACATATTTATACTTGGTTCATCTTCTCCCCTTCACCCCAAGTCCAGTTCTCCATCTAGGTTCTCAGGGATGTGACCTCTACTTTGTTTCCCTAATAGTTATTGTGACAAAATTTTCTGAATTCTTGGTCTGGAAAAATTCAGAATATATAAAATGGGAATAGTAAAATTTAAAAATCTATCAGATGTGCCACAGGACCATGCATTATAAGAGAACAGAATATCAGAGAGGTATATGGAATTCTCAGATATTCCCCAAATTTCCTTAGCTTAGGGATTCCATTTTTGCCCAGGCAGAATTTTTAAAATTCTATTTTATTGTGAATATAATGGACATATGTAAAAGTGCATAAAGTAAATAATACTGATGCAAAAATTATATCCACATCGCTGCCACCTAGGTTAAGAAACAGAACATTGCCAGAATCCCAGAAAAACTCTGCATTGTCCATCCCAACTCTGCTGATTTTTATGCTATCCACTTCCTAACTTTCCTTTAAATTTTATATCAATCATGCAGTCTGTATGGATGCTGTTAGTTCTCCACCCTACCTCTCACATCTCCTTTAGCAGATGCTATGAGTTTTGCATGGCAAAAATTCACAGCTGCCCAGTTATCTGGAGAACTGCCCTTGGCCAAATGGGAATTGCTACCTGGGAAGCTGTGTCTCCTCTCTCTGTAGCGCCAGTACTGACTGGCAGTGTGGCCCAAAAGGCCAGTCCTGGAACTCAGATTTGAACTATGTGATGCTCTGGGGTTTCACCTTGGGATCAGACTGAGCTATTCTCTAGCTGAGACCTCATTTTTGCAGGCTTTATCCTGCTTCCTTTACTCCTCTTTGCTTGACAGCAGTCTTCCCATAAATGAATCCCTTGAACCAGAATCTCTGTCTCAGGCTCTGATCCTAGAGCCTTAGCTAGAGCTAAGACACCTCCAGTATTAGTTTCCTATTGTCTTATAACATACTACAACAGCCTTCATGTCTTAAAACAACATTCATTTTTGATCTCACAGTTTCTGTGGGTAAAGAACTTCCAGGTATGGCTTAACTAGGTCCTCTGCAAAGCTGCAATCAAAATTTTGACTGAGGTGGTGGTCTCATCTGAAGGTTTGACTCCAGAAGGATCTGTTTCCAAGCTCACTCAGGTTGTGAGCAGAATTCATTTCCTTCCAGTAGGAATGAGGGCTTCATCTTATTGCTGGCTGTCAGTCAGCTAGAAACACTTGCAGGAATTCAACAGTAAATCCTTGCCATGTGGGTCCCCCAGCATGGTCACCTGCTTCATCAAAACCCAGAAGGAAAAGAAAGAGAGACTCCAGCAGGACAGATGTTATAGTCTTATGTAATGTAATCATATATACATAATTGTGTACATCCCATCGCTTTTTGCTGTGTTTTGGTTAAAAGAGAGTCACAAGTTCCTCCCACATTACAGAGGAGGGGATCACACAAGAGTGTGAACCTCAGGAGCTGGGAATTATGAGGGCTACATTAGGAATCTGCCTGCCACACATCCATAGCCAATTTAGACTATTTTTGTCTGGTTTTGAATTTATGTATTTGGGATCATGCACCATGTACGTGTTGTGTCTATTTTATTTTTCCCCTCTTTTTTTTTTATATGCATACCCACTCTTCTCAAATCATTTACTATATTTTTAAGATTTATCTGTGTTTTGCATGTGGTTATAGTCTACTCATTTTTATTTCTGTGTAATATTCTATTTAATGAAAACCAGTAAATTATTTTTTCATTCTGCTATTGTTAGACATACTGTTGAATTGAATTGTTTCCATTTTGTTTTTGCTATAGCAAAATATGCAATTATGAAGATAATTGTGCATGTTTTCTGATGCATATAGTCTCACTTCTCTGTGAAACTGTGCTTCTCAAATTTTAACACACTTAAGAATTATCTGATGGACTTGTTAAAACCCAGATTCTGGGACCCAACCACAGAATTTCTGTTTCAGAGGGCCTTGATGGGGATTCGAATCCTAACATCTTCCCAGGTAACGCTGATGCTGGCGATCTGGGGGTCCACACTTGAGGAAGCACTGCTATAGAATGCATTCTTAGGTGTGGAATTGCAAGGTCAAGAGTATTAGTATTTATTAATACATATATCTGGTGAATTTAATATTTTTTACTCATGCAGACCATTTCTCTAATAATTCTCCTTGCCTTAAAATTTGTTTTCTTTAATATGACTATAGTTACATTAGATTTTTGAGAGGAATTTGTTTGATTGATTTTTTAAAAAATCATTTTACATTCAAGATTTTTATAAACACTAACTTCAAATGTGTATATTATAAAGGGCTTATACCTAGTTATTATTTTTAAAAAACAGTACAATCATTGCTTTTTAACTTAAGTGTGTGGTTAATTTACATTTAATGCAATTACCAAAATATTTGGTTTTAAATTGGTTATATTCTTATGTGATTAGTAACTGTTTTGCCTGTTCTATATTCCTTTTTTTCTTTGTTGCTACACACACACACACACACACACACACACACACACACACACATACACACACACAAACAAATATTTAAGAGTTTGGAAGTTATAAATTTTTTAACTTCCAAATTTTTAAACAGATCTATTCATGGGTATAGCCTAGAGATAGTAATATGTACCAATAATTTATCAAAGATTAGTAATTATCTTTACCTGAACTGTTCTTTCAGAAAATGTGAGAATCTTAGCATACTTTATATTCAATTACTTCCTCCCAATTTATATGCTATTATTTTATGTTTTAGTTCTCTTTCTATATATTAAGTCCCACAAAATGCCTTTAATTTTATTTTCTATAATCAATGTTTATTTAAATTTACCACATATGTACCATTTTCCTTGCTCATCATACTTTCCAGCATTTCTGAGGTTGTCTCCATGAATGTAGTAAGAATGGTTGTTTTACTGTCTATACCTGCTAATTCCAGCATCTGGATTCCCATTGTATCTCTTTCCATCTTCTGTTGTTCCTCCTGATTTGGCTCTTCTTATGTGTCTCATTATCTTTCTTTTTGGACATTGTATTCAAAAATCACTTTTGAAATAATTTGAGGCCGAAAATGGCATTTGTTTGTTTTCCAGAGAAGATAGAATAGTCAGAGCCATGGCAAAAACAGAATTCACTTGAAAGGATTAAGGGACCATTTACAGAGTTTTGTGGGCTAGAAAACTGACAAAGGATGTTGAGTTGCCTAGTCTGAGTTTGCAGGGACACAGGGCAGTAGCAGTGAAAGGCCACCTAAGGGCCTTTACTTGTAGGTGGATGTAGCCAGTGCCAGAAATGCAGCACCAAAGCAGGAATGGGGGTGGGAAAGGCAATGTCCTGATTTCTCAGTCCTCCTACCATCTGATCTCCTGCCCCTGCTTTCCTTTGTCTAAAACCAAACAGAAGCCAGGGGACAAGGGAGCCTGGGTAATGCAGTCAATGATGGGTAGTGGCACTGCAGCAAAGAGCAGGGAAGAGAAGGGCAGAAAGTAGATTTGGAGAGCAAATGTGGAATAACAAGTATAGTGAATGTAGCTTTTTTTCCTCTTAGGCTCCTTGCTGGGGCCAAGGCTTGAGTCTTTCTGGGACACCAGAAATATAGTCCAGTCACTCTCTGTCAGGACAGAGAACCTCCAGACCTGAACCCAGAGGAGTGGTGACTCACCCAAGTCTCCTGTCATGGTGGGTACTGTATGCCACCCTCTGCTCAGTGAGTCCACTCAAAGCAAAATTCTACCTTTCAGCTTTTGTCAGTCAATCTGTAAAATCTCCAGGGCAGAATCAAGGCTCAGCTCTAATGTTCTTTGACTTCCACCTGGCAGTTACCCACTCCCTTTAATGTTTTTACTAGAAATTTTGAAGGGAGATAGGGACGACCTAACTATTTGGTTTGTTTCCAGTAGGCGAGTTGGACAGGGATTGACAAACTATGGCATATGGGACAAATCCCACCCAATGCTTGTTTTTTGTAAATTAAGTTTTATTGGAGAAAACCCATGCTTATTATTAACATACTGTTGATGGCTGTATTCATGCTGCAGTGGCAGAGTTGAGTAATTGTGATAGAGACAGTAGGACCCACAAAACCTTAACACTTATATTTAGCCCTTTGCAGAAAAACTTGGTTGAATTCTGCTATACATGCCCACCATTTTCAGAAACCAACCATCCTTCCCACAAGAATATTTAAAACATATATAATTCATAGTGTGAAGCATCTTCATGTATACCATCTAATTAAATTTTAGTGGCAAACTCGAGTTGAGCTTCTTTTCCTTATTATTACATATCTATCTAATGATGGTGATATTAATGAGATGTTCAGTGCTCAAATTGAAGTTAATTGGAAGGAAAAGAAGTGGAAAGAAGTGGTCTAGATTATTGGAAAAAGCTAATCAAACTGCCACTGATAGAGATAAATAGAAAACTATAACTTTAACATGATTAAAATCTGATTAAGAGATTTAATTAAATGTGCACACATAAATATAGGCATATAATCATATAAATCACATTTTGATAATTGCTAGCACCTACTATGTGGCTGTATTGTGCTAGAATTTTTATGTGCACTATCCCAATCAAGTTCCAATCTCTGAATCTCTGTTGAGTTAAATTATAATTCTTCTCATTTTGCAGATGGGTAGACTGAGTTCCAGAAAGTTTAAGCAAGGTTGATCATAACCTCAAGCTTGCAGGTAACAGCCATGGGATTTGGATCCACTGTAGAGTAAAAGCATCAGAAGGACCAGCCAGGGCCATTTCATGTATCCCCTTTAGACAACAGTTCAGCCCCAGTAGGTTTTGTTTATGTTAAACACAATAACAATCCCATCTCTGACTTTTT
Organism: Orcinus orca; assembly: GCF_937001465.1. Taxonomy (NCBI): domain Eukaryota; kingdom Metazoa; phylum Chordata; class Mammalia; order Artiodactyla; family Delphinidae; genus Orcinus; species Orcinus orca. Next base: position 48,286,325 of record NC_064564.1, on the reverse strand, counting down.
TTTTTTTTAATACATCTCTTTCATCTGTATACTGGAAAAAAGTCAAATGGCCCAGGCAGAAATATTTCCTTCTAAGAAACAGTAGGACAAATCTGATTGATTTGGGCTGAGAAGTACTAACAATTCAACAGTAGCCAGCTGAAATTGCCTTTCCAACTGAAGTGGTTAAGCCTGGCCTAGAGCACTGCAGTCAGCTTGCACCTGCTGCCCGAAACCTTTGCAGCTCTTCAGAGGCACCACGGGTCTTTGAGGTATCTTTTTTTTTTTTTTATAGAGCAAAATGCATAAATCATAGATTTTTATTATTTTTACATATTATGAAAAACTATTACAATTAAAATAAAATTTAGATACTGATCTCTTAAAATTTATATTTGACATATTAACAGTTCTTTGAGGTATCTTATGGCTCTGTCCTGTATTTATTATGTTCATGAATATCAAAGAAGTGGAGGGCAAGTTTGGAAGCTTTAAATAAACTACAGATATACTCTGGGAACTTTTAATTGCATTTTAAGTTGTATTTTATGTGTACTCTTTAGAAAACATTCTTTTCCCTCGTAAATTCCTAAGAGACTATTCCTTAGCCTGAACTGAAAAACTGGAAAGTTTTTGTCTCTTAAATCCAATTGATTTTTAGGTTTCTGTAACTTCCTAAAGTCCTCGATTTTTTTCCAAGCAAGATATTTGTACTTAGAGGACTTAGTTTTGCTTTAACTGTGCCAAAGATTTGCCCTGAGTCTGAGGCCAACATGAAACTAATTGAGCCGCTAGAAGAACTTTATCTTGACTGATAAGTAATAGAAAATGGGGTTATTGTTGCATAAGACTTATAGGCTTAACTTTAGCAGCTGTGAATATTGCAATAGATTTAAAATGTTTTTGTTTTTAAGATAATTAAGTAAAAAATGCACAATTAAATTCTAAATAATGTTACACCAGTAGGCGTGTTTACATATTGTAGTTAGTCTGAGGTGACAAATGAGCTAAGTAGGTGACCGAACCACTAGAATATTTCCAGTGTTAGAGTGTTTCATCACTTCCTTCCCTATTTTCTGCTCCAACATCCCTATTTTTTTTTTAGATTTTATTCCAACCACTTTAATAATAACATTAAATAAAAACAATCTATAGGACTTCCTTGGTGGCGCAGTGGTTGAGAGTCCTCCTGCCAATGCAGGGGACAAAGGTTCGTGCCCTGGTCTGGGAGGATCCCACATGCCGTGGAGCGGCTGGGCCTGTGAGCCATGGCTGCTGAGCCTACGTGTCCGGAGCCTGTGCTCCGCAACGGGAGAGGCCGCAGCAGTGAGAGGCCTGCGTACTGCAAAAAAAACCCACAATAAAACACAAAAAACCAATCTGTACAAGCCAGTTACAACACAGATATCAGGTTACTTGAAAAAGCAAAATTCAACTACATGTTGTCTACAAAAATGCACACTAAATATAAAGACATAGGTTCAGTAAGTCAGAAAGAGAAAAACAAATACCATATGCTAACACATATATATGGAATCGAAAAAAGAAAAAAGTCAAGAAGAACCTAGGGGCAAGATGGGAATAAAGACACAGACCTACTAGAGAATGGACTTGAGGACACAGGGAGGGCGAAGGGTAAGCTGGGACAAAGTGAGAGGGTGGCATGGACATATATACACTGCCAAATATAAAACAGATAGCTAGTGGGAAGCAGCTGCATAGCACAGGGAGGTCAGCTGGGTGCTTTGTGACCACCTAGAGGGGTGGGATAGGGAGGGTGGGAGGGAGACACAAGAGGGAGGAGATATGGGAACATATATATATGTATAGCTGATTCACTTTGTTATAAAGTAGAAACTAACACACCATTGTAAAGCAATTATACTCCAATAAAGATGTTAAAAAAATAAAAAGACATAGGTTCAAAGCAAAAGGATGAAAAAATTCACACTGTGAAAACACTAATCAAAATAAAGTTGTAAAAGCAATATTAATAAATTTTTTATAGAAAGGAGGAAAGCTATACAAAAGATTAACCATTTTTACAATAGTAGTATCTTATAGTTTGGTCGATTACATGTGTAGGTAATTTATTAATTATATCCCTGCTTTTAAATTTGCAATATATTAGTCATGAAGAGAGAAAAATGTAGGGGAGGATAGTATAGAAAGGCAGAAAGGTTAGTACTTAAAATTGTTTTGTTTTATTGAACTATAGTTGATTTACAATATTGCATTAGTTTCAGGTATACAGCAAAGTGATTCAGTTACACATTTTTTTTTCAGATTCTTTTCCATTATAGGTTATTACAAGATACTGAATATAGTTCCCTGTGCTATACAGTAAATCCTTGTTGTTTATCTCTTTTATATACAGTGGTATGTATCTGTTAATCCCCAAATTCTAATTTATCCCTCCCCACACCCCTTTCCCCTTTGGTAACCTTAAGTTTTTCTTTCTATGTCTCTGAGTCTGTTTCTGTTTTGTAAATAAGTTCATTTGTATTATTTTTTTTAGATTCCACATATAAGTGATATCATATAATATTTGTCTTTGTCTGACTTACTTCACTTAGTATGATAATCTCTAGGCCCATCCATGTTGCTGCAAATGGCATTATTTCATTCTTTTTAATGGCTGAGTAATATTCCATTGTGTATATATACCATATCTTCTTTATCCATTCATCTGTTGATGGACACTTAGGTTGCTGCTGTGTCTTGGCTATTATAAGTAGTGCTTCTATGAACATTGGTGTGCATGTATCTATTCAAATTACTGTTTTTGTCTTTTCTGGATATGTGCCCAGGAGTGGGATTGTTGGATCATATGGTAACTCTATTTTTCATTTGTTAAGGAACCTACATACTGTTTGCCATGGTGGCTGCACCAATATACATTTCCATCAACATTCTAGGAGGATTCGGAAAGGCTAGTACTTTATCACAAGGCAAACTGTCAAATCATAGACCATCACTGGAGAATCGATTCACTTGTAGATTCAAATATGTGATCTCAACATAATGTAGCATGAGAGATTGCAGAAGGTTGATCTCTGTGTTTCTCATAATGTATCTTTTAACAAACATACAGTGCATAGTCTTGTCTCACACAACTTGAAAACATTCAAAACTATTTTTGTGAGTTACCTTTATATGCCTTCTGTCAGACAAAAATAAAATAAGGAGATGGCCTAGAATATTTTTTATGAGACAATGAAATGGCCTCATAAAGGTTGAGAAAAGAATATCAGTCCATTCAACTTTGCTTGCAATAATTTTTTCAGTTTTAAACCCTTTTCTAGTTAATAACTACTCTGCCACACACACACACACACACACACACACACACACACACACACACACACACACACACACACACACACACACACACACACACACACACACACCCATACCCAAGTGTTAATACTATCCTAACAGTTCCACCGTCATAGATTAGTTTTGCATACTTTGGAAACTTATACATGTGGAATCATACAGTATATATTCTTTTATGTCTTTTTTCATCCATGAGATTCACCCATGTCATTGAATTTAGTTTTAGTACATTCATTCTCACTGATACTAGTCTTAGTACTATTCATTGTGTGACTGTACTAAACATTATTTATTAATTTTACTTTAGAAGATATTTGGTTTCTGGGGCCACCCTTAAGGGATGAAGAATCTTGGACAAATGTTTGTTTGTGTTTTGCAAGGTCTTGCCTATATAAATGATATTAAAAATTAATTACAAATTTATGGGCCCATATGAATATAGTGATTTACCAATAAACATTTAGAATCATAAGTAGAGAAGAGGTACCTACATACTTGTTTATTGGTCATCCAGTAGACAAAAAGATTCCTCATAATGTTCAGGTATCTTTTCATTCAGGTCCAGGAACTGTGTCTTCATGTTCTTTATTATCAAATGGCCTATCTTGTTCATGCCACAAGGAAAAAAGGTAGCAACACTTACTGTCCATAATGTCATGGATCTTCACAACCTGTTGGTATTGAAACAATATAGGTCTTTTTTGCCTTTGAATTTCCCTAATAGCTTTTATTAAATGCTGGTTACCTCATTACCCATGATATTGCATTATCCACTGTGCCACCTGTGAATACTGGCTTCCAATGACTCTCTCAAAAATGTTACTTCACTTCATTGATTATGACCACAAATGTAAGTCTTAGCCATAATATGTAGGAAAGAATCAACAATAATTCGTTTTTTAGTCATGTTAAATTTACCATTCATAATTTTATAGGATAAACATAAAACAACACATAACTGTGTCTTATCTTGAACTCTTTTGACCATGATCGCTACAATTCTAGAATGTGATATCTTTCAATGCCTTCTACATCCTCTTACCATTGGGGATGACAGGCTAGGAGTCTGTCAGCAGGGCAAACAGTGTGGTCTTGCTTACATAAGGAATGTCCCTGCCTTGTGCAGTACATCCAGCTTAAGACCAATGAAGGGAAGCATTATGTTGTCCCACTTGTTGGAAGCAAGAAAAGACACAGATCAAGAGGACCCATGGGCATTATAGAGCATCAGTCGGATAGCCTGTGGAAGAGGTAGGCATGACAAACCCTGGAGGACTGGCTGATATGTGATATGCATTCTGTGGAGAGGATAAGGGATTGTACTATGTGCCTGGGGTGGGATGTGTGCTGCAAGCCCCACCATTGCGAAGTGCAATAGCCTAGAGGTGACACTTAGGTAAGAGTTGATGCATGGGCATACACAGATGGCTCATGTTCAAGGCTTGGCAGTGGACTGTTGGTAGCCCAGAGCTTGTGTCTATCACGTGTCACCCAAAATCAGTATATTAGCACCATTCTGGTGACTCAATCTCATATGATACAATAAAGCTACAACAACAAACCAAACATTTGCCAGCCAAGGAGTCCTGGATCTCCTTGGAGCAACTGGTTAATCCCATGAGTGGCGTTGAGAGTTGGAAAGTACCCAGAGGAATGAAATAGGGACCAGGACCCATGTGAGACCTAGTCTGGGCTGAGACATACCACATGGATAGCATTGCTAACTCCAGCTGATCCTACCCACTAGAAAGAGACTGAAAATTTCAAGGATGACACTCCAATGCATGGGACTCCTTGAGGCATTGCTAGGTAGGGCACTACTTGTTTAGGGACAATATATTGGGTTGTTTCTAGTTTCAACCATTGCAAATAAAGCTACTATGAACATTCTCAGTGCACATATGAACTGATTTCTGCTAGCCTTATACCTAGGGTGGGATTACTTGATTATAATGAATTATAATCGAACATAACATGCATGTTAACTTTAGTAGACCCTGACAGTTTTCTAGAGCATTTATATCAAGTCACACTCCCAGTAGCATGATAATACCAGAGCTTCACATTCCTCTCAGTATTTCGTGAGGTCATTATCATTACTTAAAAAAAAAAAAGTAGCTCTTCTAGTGGATTCAGTGGTACTTCATAGTGGTTTTCATTCAGATATTCCTGATGAATAATGATGTAGAGAACCTTTTCATATGCTTTTTGGCCATGTTGATATCCTTGTTGAATTACCTGTTCATCTTTTTTCTTATTGCTTTGTGGAAGTCTTTTTGTTATCAATTTATTAGAGTTCTCAATATACCTCTTTAATACTAGTCTTTTATTGGTATCTGTATTGCATATATCTTTATCCTTTATAAGGTTTGCATTTTCATTCTCTTAATGGTGTCTTTGAGTGACAGAACATTTTAATTTTAATGCAATTTAATTTATCAACATTTCTGTTATTGTTAGAGTACTTCTTCCTCCTTGAGAAATCTTTGTTTAAACCAAGGGTATGATATACTGTCTTTTGTTTTCTTCTAGGTACTTTATTATTTTATTTTTCTCATTATTCCAGTTGTTCTAGCATCAGTTATTGAAATGAACATTATTTCCCCCACAGCACTGCACTAGCATATTTATGGAAAAGCAAGTGATGTATAAGTGTGAGCAGGATTCTGGGATCTCTTTTCTGTAACAATGGATCTTTCACTTTTAACCTTGTACCAATACCACAATGTTTTAATTACTATAGCTACACAAGAAATCTTAATATCTTGGAGTGTATTCCCTTTAAATTTACCCTTTTTCTTGAAAATTTCTTCACTACTCTTGGTCTTTCTGGCATCATTCATACCTTTGTGCATTATCAGAATTCCGTCTAGGATAATTTTTCTTGTACCTGAAAAACTTCCTTTAGTTTTTTAATTTCAGTGTATGTACCCTGGAAATAAATAAACTCAGATTTATTTGTCTAAAATATCTTTATTTTGCCTTCATTTGTGAAGCATATATTTGCTATGTATTGAATTCTAGATTGGCAGGTTTCCTTTTTTTTAAGGTTTCAAATTGTTTCAAGAAGTGTTTTTGTTTTTTTGTTGTTTGCTCTCATTGTTTCTGATGAAAAGTTAGCTATAGTTAGGCCTTATTATTGGTCCTTTGAAGATAATTTTATTTTTTGTTCCATTTTATTTCCCCTTCTGGCTGCCATTTTCTTTAAAAAATTATTTTAGAACAGGTTTAGATTAACAGAGAAATTAGAAAATTAATTCTGAGAGTTTCCATATTCCCTGTACCCAGTTTTCCATATTATTAACATCTTATATTAGTGTAGTACATTGGTTACAATTCCTGAACCAATATTGATACATTATTAACTAAAGTCCATACTTCATGTAGATTTCCTTATTAAATCCATCTATTAAATTTGTAATCTCAGTTATTGTCGTTGTTTCAGTTCTAGACCTTCTATATTATTCCTTTTACTGAGTCTCATTCTCTGGTGAAATTTTTCATTTTTGCCTTAATTTTCTTGACATTTTAATCATATTGATTTTAAAGTCTCTGTCTAACATCTCCAGTATCTGTTTTACCAATGGCTCTGTTTCTGTTTTCTTTTGGTTTTTGATCATGTGGTCTTTAATCCTTGCACGCCTTTTGATTGTTTGCTGGACATTGTGTATGAGCATTTAGGTGATGTTATCTTTCTTCAGAAAGGATTCAGTTTTCTTCTCACAGACAAGTAAGGGAAGGACCAGTCATTGTACTATAGTCAAGCCTTGGTTTCACCCATTCTTAGGGCAGTTTTTCCTTTTTTGCTATGGGGTAGCCCTTTAGAGTCTCATGTGAAATTTTGGGTTTTTACCAGGAACCTTTATATGTATGTATATTTAAAAAATTTTTTTTGAATAAATAAATATAAAATATGTATTTAAAAAATTTTCAGGTTGACTTCTAAATGAAGCATTGATACTATGAATATTGCCCTTTTAAGCCTAAGATCCCCTTCCATTTTATTTGTTAGGCTAATGCTCTGGATTCGCATAGATAACATAATTTAAGCAGATTCTCAATGTATATATGTTGTTCATTCATTCAACAAATATCTATTGAATGCTAACTCAGTGCCGGATTCTATGCTAAGTGCTAGTCATACAGTGGTGAGGAAAACACATGGTTTCTGTCCCCATGGAGCCTACAGTTCGGTGGGGAGGAACAGATATTAATAAAATGACATAAAAATACAAACTACAAACTGTGAAAATTGTTGAAAAGTAAATGTGCAGCCTCTGTGAGAGCATAGAGGGATCAGATACCGTCTGGGAGTTGCCAAACAAAGCCTCGTTATGTTGAAATTTTACCTAAGGTAACATATAATTTCTGTCATTACCCTGAATAATCAGCAAGGAATGATTTTCAGTTGGAACTGGAGTTACAGCTTTTTTTCTGAATGTAGCACAAAGTTTCTAATCATCACAAGATCATCACATTAATAAATTCCAGTGTGTAGGAGGTATCCCACAAGCCTATATAACGTGTGGATAGGATGTCCTTTATTTTAAGAATTACTCTATTTAATGGCATAGGTGGGTGGCGTAGGGATAGAGAAGAAGAGAGTTCTTTGTTATATACTACTAAGTAAAATTAGATATTCAGTGCATTATTTTAAAATTTCGTTTATGCTCCAAGTTGGTGCTGATAGATGGAAAGAAGGATGTACTAATATTTTTTCAGGGCAAATCACATTTACTCCTGGTCCTTGAGCATAAACTTCCACGCATATGCAAAAATGATGAAAGTTGACTACCTCGGAAGAGAATACCTGCCGAACACTATTGTCACTTGAAATGCCGCTGATTTCTTGCAGCTTTGCCAAGGGAACACTATGAGCAAAGGAATGGAGACATGAATGTGTGTAGTGTTCTCAGGGAATGGCAAGCACAACCAGGGAGTGCAAGAGAAAGGCAGAATGGAGTGGAAAAAATAGATTGTACCAGATTATGGGTTGAGGGTTATCTTGCTAAGAATTGGTAGGTAGTGGGGGAGCCACTGAAATGGTTTTGTGTGTGTGTCAGGGAAAATATCTGTTATTTGGTAAAATTGCTCTGAGAAACCTGAGATAGTAGATTGAAAGAGGAAAGCTCTGGACTGTGAGAGTGGTGGAAGCCATCATAAGTCTGATAAGGGGTGATGCTCAAGTGTTTCAGAAATATAAGCTATGATTAAAAATAATCTCTTTGTTTTTTGCTTTTGGAGGAAGTCCAACAACAGGGGAATTTTAATGAATCTGATAAGATTGAGAGAAACTGATTTTTAAAAAACCCTCACTTTTTGGAGAATTGATCTGTATTGAATAATTTAGGGTTCTTTAGGTGATTTTCACATTACTTAAAGCATTCTATGTTTGGACCTTTTGCTTTTTGACTCCCTCAAACCATGCCGCCCCAAAATTTAAGAATACATTAATGTAAATATATAAGGAAATCCTCATCTTTATCATTTGCTACTGAGCCCTAGACAGTTCTGATGTAAATCATTTTAGAAGCTTCCCTAATTAAAATGGAAACCCATAGTGTCAGTTTGTCTGACAGTACAGCACATTTGAATGTTTGTTTGAATATAGCTTTTAGCCTATTGACAGAAATTTGAGACTGAGGCCAAGCTTAGCAGCGTGGGCCCAGAGAAAGACCAAAGCCAGGCATGAATATTTACTGACAGGCGGTTAAGCAAAACAGCCACTCTGCTGTTTGTCTTTTCACTGTCCTGGATATTTGCTTCTTATTAATCTTTTAGATGTATGCTTCTTTTGCTGAATCCATTATTAAACAGAGAACAGACTGTGTTCGCATTGTTTGTTCTTGCTCAGGTTGATGGAGAAAAAATGTGTTAGATATAGTTAGAAGAAGTTGTATTACTTTTCTAATTACGTGCATTTACAAATAGAACAAGGTTTCTGTAAGACACTGTATTTTTGGTTGTTTTAGGTGAGAAAAATGTATATCTTAACACTAGATTATGAAGAATGATCTCACAAATTCTCTAAAATTTTTCCCCTGTTCCCTGCGAATTTTAATAGACTTATAAAAGCAATTATGCTGATAGGTTTTTGTGATATACAAAATACACTGGATTTTGTGTTTCACAGGCCGACTGAGGATTGTTATTTAGGATGATTTTGCCATATTTATCTGCAGTTTTAATTATTGCCTTATAATAATGAAAAGTAATATTATATTGTTTTATTAATATTATAGATCTATGTATCTACAATTCTCTTTCTTTTAACAACCTTGCAATTTAGAGATAAAGTGACTGAGGCCCAGAGAGTTTAAGTAACTTGCCTGATATCAACTAACTATAAATAAAGACATTGATATTCAAATTTAAGTCTGTCTCCAAAGAGCCTGTTTTTTTCTAATACACCCTGCTGCTTTTTTATAGAGATGAATGTCACACCAAATTATTTTTCTTCTACTCAGGGGAGTAGGATGAGGCATGGGGGAGTTGTGCCTTGACAACATGAAGCAGTAAGACCTCATTGTAATAAAAAATGGCAGCCAGTCTTCTGGTGGCCTGCTTATTAGTGTCTCAAAATAAAGAATTCAGTTCTGGTGATGGCAAATTTTTGGCAACTAACAGAAAGAAGCAAAATACAAACACTTTGAACTAGGCTTCTAGAACTGTTACTTCTATGTGAGGGAATTATACTTTTGTCTTTTTATTTTCCCGAAGTGTTAGTTTCAGGAAAACCGAATCTCTACTTCAGTTTGACCTGAATGGGATGTGTCAAGCCTTATAACTTACTGCCTGATGGATGATGTCATGGTGAGTGGCATGTACAAGGAGGGAGTCAGTGATCCCAGACTTTCCAAAACTTGATTTGTATTTTAAGAATGTGTATGTCTAGCCGAAAGGAAAGATAACGTTCAGTGGTGAGGAAGCAGATGTTGGTATTTTAAAAGTCCATATTGTTAAATTGTGCAATTGGAATTTTATCAGGGATTAACAAACTACAGCCCTTAGGACCAAATCTCCATCATCTGAGATCTGTTTTTGTATGGTCCCCCCAAATTAAGAATGGTTTTTATATTTTTAAAGGGTTGTAAATAAAACAAACAAACAAAAAAACCCAAAAGCAAAGAAGAATATGTGAGAGACCTTACGCGGCCCTCAAAGCCCCCAAATGTTTGCTATCTGCCTGTTTACAGAAAGTTTGTCTTTTCCTGAACTAAGCAATGGAGGTTAAGATATCTAAACATATACCAGTTCTATTCCATGCAGCTTGCCTTAGAGAAACAATAGATTTGTGCTTGAATCCTATTTACTGCTTGTGTGAACTTGGGCAGAGTACACAATGTTCTTGAGGAACCCTTAGTCATCCTTGAAATAGGTATAATATTACCTATGGCATAGTATAGTCAGGAGGATTCTATATGTAAAGAGAGTTTTAAGTGCGAAAAGCAGATTGCAAAGTAGAAAATAATCTCATCTTTGTAAAAATATGTTTGTTTTTATGATTGTAATCACATGAAAAATGCCTGGGAACATAGCCACTGGATTGTTAACAGTGGCAAATCCTGGAGAATGAGAATAAAATAAAAGACGTTTACTCTTTATTTTATATAGTTCTGTATGAAAACTTTTATAAGGCACTGCTTTGTTAATTGTCAACTAAAAGTAATTTAAAAGTTTTTGGCGTACAATAGGGACAGGCTAAGTATTGATCCCTCCTTGCTCCTTAAAGAAGGGAGAAAGATCCTCCCGATAGCTGATTCTAATTTGTGGATTGGCTTAAGTTTAAATTGTGGAAAGTTTAAATTAAAGTTTAAATTGTGGAAAGGCTTAAGTTTAAACCTGGGAGAACAGAGCACAGACTTTTTAGGAGAATAAACATGCCGTCTTTTAAAATGTATTTTATAGTTAACAATTTTTAACATCTTGACTTCTAAAAGGGAGAGCAGATTCACTACTTCATTTCAGGTTTAGCTTCTAACTATGTGGCAGGATGGGGTGTCCTCACAATAGGATGCCATTTTCTCCATGTCTCACGTGGGGAAGATTCCACCACTTGTATGTCCTTTGTCCCTGAAGTCAAATTCATGGATAGCTCAGCCTAACCTCAGTGGACCCAACACTTCTGTTATTATAGGCAATTTCTGTAATTAATAAGAAATTACAGAAATAATTAGTCACCTACTCCTTACATTATAGATCAACTGGGGCTTCACGGGTCTGTAAAAATTTAGGATTCCCTTAGATCAGTAGGCAGGGTTGTCATGGTTTGGCTGTGGATAAGCTTCATCCAGATATATAATGTAACTTGAAAGAGCCCAGTTTCACTTGAAGTTGAGGAAACAGGTCCATTAGTATTATTTCTAAATTTCATGACTTCTTACTAACGCTGCTGTAACTGCTGGAGTCCCAAGACTTTCAAAATCCCCTCATTAAATATCTCAAAATAACCCAGACTTCCTCTAGGCCCCGCAAGCCGTAGGATCCTCAGTAAGGTCGCTTGAGCAGCTTCTCACCAGGACTGATGGCTACTCTTGTTCTCTGTCATTGCAATGCTCTTTTGTCCTTTGCACAGACCCTGTATATCGTTTCCCATAACTCCCACTCTCTGGGATCAGATTGCCTGCCTCAGATTCCTTTCACACCCGAGATCCTGACTCGCCCTCAAACTCTGTCTTCCTGAGGTGTGTGTCATCCATTTTCACCATCATTTTTGCCTGGCACTCTCTCCACTGTCCCTAGAATCACCATTATTCATCTATCCTTTTGACCTTTATGGAAAAGACTTTCTCTTCCTGGAAATATTTCTTTTATGGGATGTAAGACAATTGATTTAATTTTATTATTCAGCTCTCTTGAATAGGATTATATCAATGGAGTGATTCTCTCCTGTCAAAGGTACATAAGCAGTGTGGAGATGGGGAGGGGAGATAGGTTGGTTATGTAAGTTCAAGTTCAATTTTACTTTGCTTCCATCTAAACCCCCGGTAAGGCCTGGTGAATCTCATTTCTCACCTCTCAGTGATTATCCCTTAGAGTGCTGTCTTGCCTCCCTGAATCTGACTGAGCACCATTGCTGTCCTTTCTCAGCCAGGCCTTCAGCCATGTCTCCATTTGGTCTGCAGTTGTGAACAGGGCTTGGGTCTTTCCTGTAGGAACTGTTTCTCAGGAAAACATTGGGAGATATCTAGTATCTCCCTGTATTCTGTGATTCCTTTTTGTTTTTATTTTTTTATTTTAGAGTAGTTTGAAATTTATTGAAAGTTGCAAAAGATGGTACAGAGTTCTCATATACACCTCACCCAGTTTTCTCTATTGTTAACTTCTTACATCACTATAGTACATTTGTCACAGCTAAGGAACCAGTGTGGGTATGTTACTATTAACAAAATTCAATACTTAGATTTCAATAGTTCTGTGATTCTTAAAGAGATATTTTTGTCAAGAGCACAATGGATATATGGGAGAGTGTTGTCTATTATATTTTGCACTCTCTATTTCTTTGCAGACAACTTGTCACAATTAGTTACTTGGTTGACAATTAATTACACTATTTTGTAGGTGTGTCCTGATCAAATGATTTGAAAGGGTGCCATTAGGGACAAACATTGTTTTTTCATATATCAGCTCTTTGCTTTTTTTTTTTTTGCGATACGCGGGCCTCTCACTGCTGTGGCCTCTCCCGCTGTGGAGCACAGGCTCCAGATGCGCAGGCTCAACGGCCATGGCTCACGGGCCCAGCCGCTCCGGGGCATGTGGTACCTTCCCAGACTGGGGCGCGAACCCGTGTCACCTGCATCGGCAGGCGGACTCTCAACCACTGCGCCACCAGGGAAGCCCTCTTTGCATTTTTGAAACTCCATAGTAAGAGGACAAATTAGGGTAGACAAAACTAAAAAACTGGGCAGTAGAGGTTTAGGTGAGTCTTTCAAATAGGAAAGAAATAAAAATCTTTTTGGATAAGGCAGAATGAAATAAAACAACAAAGATCAACTTAAAAACATGAAAAACCATTAATGTGCCCAAAGAAATTTGGGTTGGTGGTCATAAAGTCTTACATATATACTGTACCTTCTTAAAATATAAAATTCATCTTTATAAATGTTTTGAAGGTGCCGTGTGTGTGTGTGTGTGTGTGTGTGTGTGTGTGTGTTTGAGCTGACAGGATGACATTCATTAAGCAAATAAATAGTGAGCATCTACCTAGGGACCAGACACTGTGTTAATTACTGGGGATACTGAATAAAGAAGACCATGTTCTTGCCTCTAAGAAGCTTATGGCCTGGGTGGTGATGATCTTACATATGTGTAATCCAGCCAGTTTTTCTTAACTGTTTCTCTTCCTCCAATTTATACAGTATTTTATCTGGCATGGCAGGAGATGTCCAGCTATGGGCAATATGACCATCATCATAAATTTGTCATTATCTGCTAAGAAAGAGACACAGACACAAAGTAACTATCACCTTCATTAACAAATATTTAAGTACTTGCTCTCTGTAGCACATTCGCCGGCCATTAGGCAAAGAAAAACAATATAAGACACTACCCCTTTGAAAGCGTGTTATTCAGGGTATTTTCCTGAAAAGAAAAACAATGATACAAGGTAGTCTCTTAGTTCTAAAGAATATTGCAGATCTAAATTCTCTAGGAGATTAGAAACAGAGGCAATCACTCCTAGCTGGGACTGGCAGGTGAGGAGGCTTCATGGAGGAAAGCTTCTGGTTATGCCCAGAAATAAAACCCTACATGTGCACAGCGTTTTCAAGGGTTGAACTAGGCCAGCCACGTTTATTAAATTGCCTTCCCCTCCTTTTTTTGGTGCTGGTCTTTTTCTCTTACTTCTTGCCTTCTGTGTATCAAGGTGACTGCATTGTGGTGACCCATTGTTCATTTCTTGTTAGCTGAATTAGGAGAAATGGTTAAGATGGATTAAGATGGGCAGCAGCAGCAATCATGCCACCCTGAGAATAATTAAATGTAACAGAGCAAGTATGGTAATTATCCTGGTTGCTTCACTTCCCTGAGTTCCAATTCAGGCCTTGGAATCCCCCTATGCCAGTGATTAACTAACTGGTTATTTGGATGTTGTGCCACAATGTAGACTTTTGGCCTGGAGTCCTAGTTCATGGTAGAAACGAACGCTCATTCTGTACTTTGCCTTGATGTCTTCAAATGGTGTTTTACCCATAGGATATAATTGGAGAATTTCTGTCATTCTGTCATAATATTCCAAGTTCAGTTTTCTAATAGTCTTTGTCACATGCATTTTTATTTTAAAAATATAAATGGCACATGGTAAAATAGATAGCTAGTGGGAAGCAGCCACATAGCACAGGTAGATCAGCTCGGTGCTTTGTGACCACCTGGAGGGGTGGGATAGGGAGGGTGGGATAGGGAGAGTGGGAGGGAGACGCAAGAGGGAAGAGATATGGGGATGTACGCATATGTATAGCTGATTCACTTTGTTATAAAGCAGAAACTAACACACCATTGTAAAGCAATTATACGCCAATAAAGATGTTTAAGAAAAAAAACAACTCTAAAAAGCTATTAAAAAAAATGGCACATGGTTTATTGTGCTACGGTCATATGTATGTGTGTGTATATATGTGTGTGTGTGTGTGTGTGTATATGTGAATTCTTTAAAGGAAATGAAAATAAAAATTTCATAGGGTGTAGGGCAGAGCAAATGCTCATCACAGACTTATCTGACAAGTCTCTTTAAAGAACCTGTCCACAGATTGAAGATTCACTCTTTGCTCAATTTGCATCCTTGGCCCAATAAATGTTTTATGACCTCCCTGTATGAGCACTCACAGCCAGAAGGAGGTAATGCAAAATTGATCTGTATATTAAAACTGCTGAGCCAAGCGGGCTTGCTCCTGGAATTACACTGATTATGTCTATGTGTGATCAACAGGCCCTACTGAAACACCATAGTATTTGAAAAGACACCCATCAGCTGCATTTTTTATACATACAGTTTCCTCTTTCCCTTCTCCTCTTAACCGTATGGTCCAACTCCCCTTTGGGCTCATGAATAGAAATAAATGTTTTCAGAAAAGAAGATGCTTCACCATTATGCTCCACAGTCTATTATTTCTAGAATACAAAGAAAGACATGGACCTTGGAATCAAACACACAGGGGTTGGAATCCCAGCTTCACCATTTATTTGCTATGTGGATTTGGGCCAATAGTTATATCTTTCTGGACCTCAGATTGCTGTTTTAAAATGGAGATAATAGCATCCACCTGCTCAAATTATTGCAAGTATAACCAGTATAGTTAGGCTTTCACTGTCTATGAATATAAAATAAGGTCCATTTCCTTTACTATCCTTGTTACAATGGTGTGAGTTAATACTAGCCTAATGCATCTCCTTAAAACATGCCCTAATTATTTCTGGTTCTCTCTTACATGGGTTAAGAACAGGTTCATTCAGGTTCTTCATTCTGGTGGCTTAAAAAAAATTTTTTTTTGATGCACTGCCAAGATATTCATTTATATGACAGTTGTTTTTTATTGAGTTCGTATTTTGTGCCAGGAACTTCTCTAGCCCATGGGTTATGTCATGAACAGGACAGACAAGATCCCTGATTTCATGAAACTTATAGATTATGGCAGTTAGGGGGTGAGGAAATTAGACAAGATAGATAAATAGTTATAGATAAAGACAAATACTCTGAAGTAAATAAAGCAGCTACTCTGTAGAAATTGAGTGGAAATGTGGGATAAGGGAGCAACATTAGAGATGGTGGTCAGGAAAGTTCTTCTCTGATGAACTGACGTTTGACCTAAAACCTTGATGGTGAGATGGATCTCACTACCTGAAGATCAGAGGTGAATGGAGAACATTCTAGACTGAAGGAGCAAAGAGAAAGAACCACCAAAATAGAGCAAGTGAGGGAAGGGGGCTAAGATTCTGGTCACCTATTCCAATGTGTGTTTTGTCCCCACGCCATCAAACAATTCTCCAACACTAGCTGGGTGTTCTACAACAACTCAGTTCGGACACTGTCTACCCAGAGAAAGCATCAGATTCCACAGGTTAAGGGCTTAGTCCCACAAGACTGTTCCCCACTTCAGATGCCAATAGATTGTTACCTGTGCTTCTGACCCACTGGCTGTAAATCAGA
Source organism: Orcinus orca (assembly GCF_937001465.1). Classification (NCBI taxonomy): domain Eukaryota; kingdom Metazoa; phylum Chordata; class Mammalia; order Artiodactyla; family Delphinidae; genus Orcinus; species Orcinus orca. The sequence continues at coordinate 48,269,866 of NC_064564.1, read as the reverse complement.
GGTTCCTATTACCCTGTCTTTGCATTTGATTAATTTGCTAGAGGGTCTCACAGAACTCAGGAAACTAGTTTATTCGCTAGATTGCCAGTTTATTACAAAGAATATCAAAGGATACATAGGGCAAGTTACAGGGAAAGGATGCAGAGCTTCTATATCTTCTCTGAGCATGTCACTTTCCACAAATCTCCAAGTGTTCACCAACCCAGGAGCTCTCCAAATCCTGTCCTTTTGGGTTTTTATAGAGACTTCATTACATAAGCAAAATTAATTAAATCATCAGCCATTGGCAATTGATTCAGCCTCCAGCCCCTCTTCCCTCCCAGGAGGTCAGGGGAGTGGGACTGAAAGTTACAACCCTCTAATCCTCTGGTTCCTCTGGTGACCAGCCTTTATCCTTAGGTGACCTAGGGACTTTCCAAAAGTCACCTCATTAACATAACAAATGACAGGTTTTATTGCTCTTATTAATTAGGAAATTCCAAGGTTTTTAAGAGCTCTGTGCCAGAAAAAGAAAGGAAGACCAAATATATGTGTTTTATATTATAAATTACAATATCACAGGGAGAAAAAGTGAGAAAGAGGTCTGGTGGTACAAGATGAGCCTGAGAGTTGTGCAGGGACCTGATCATGCATGACAATAGGCAGTTAGAAAGACTGGAAGATATTGACATGTTTTAAGCAGATAAGCCACATGATCTGATTTACTTTTTTAAAAGATAATTCTGGCTCCTGGGTGAGTGAGAATATGGGTACAGTAGTGGAAATAAGGAAAATGTTTGGCTATCATTGTAGTGCAGGTAAGAGAAGATGGTAGCTGGGTTTTTTTAAGGAGGTAGAAGTGGGGAAAGAGAGAGGCAGAGAAGTGAAGGATTTCATATTGTCAGGGAGGAAGAAATTTCCCTCTACTCTTCTAGGTTCTTCTAGCTGGTTTAAGGATTACATTGACATGAGGCAGATTAACAGGAGAAAATCAAGCAGAAGTTTAACGACATGTGTTCATGCAGAGGCCTAGGATAACTGAGTAACCCACTAAAATGGCTGAAACCTTCACCTTAAATACCGTCTTCAGCTAAAGACAAAAGGGATGTTGGGTGTGGTAGTTTAGGACTTCACAGGGGGAGCAAGGCAATTCACATGGAGATTAAAAAGCAAATGTTTGGAAAAAAAAAAGTTTTCTGGGCCATGCAGAGGCAGTGGGACATAGAGTGGACACTGATGCCCCACCACACCTAGCCCATATTCTTTGCAGATATCTCTCTGAGGAACAGGCCCTTCCTCTAAATTTTTTTAGGCAGTTAGGGGAAGGTCTAAGTGTCTTTCCAAGTCTTGTGGGCCTTGATTATTTTTAGCTCAAAATAATCCACATACCAGAGCCATTTTGGGGTGTCAAATTTTGTGCCCCTCCAATACCTACTTCGATATAGAGCCCACGAGACTCGTGGGCTGATTGGATAGAGGATTCAGACGTGATGCCTAGGTTTAGTTATTTAGCAGTATTTACTGACGTGGGGTAAGGATAAAATTTCTTTTTTTTTCTTTTGGTGGTTGGGTGGTACAGTACAGAGCGTGAGTTCTGTTTTTTTATATGCTGTGCTTACACTTACTGTTGAAGATGACAGCTAAACATTGTCACTCACCATCTGCCTCTACAAGGATTAGGTCACTAGCCACTGCAGTCGCTGTCCTCCAGCACACCCTGGAAGTAGCTCAGGGTTGAGATCAGGAATGAGGCACTCTGTGCTCTGGGAAAAACTGGCAGAACATGCCTTTAAATAGTTAGATATTTTCAGGAGAAGATTTTATAAAACCACTTTCTTGAATCTTCTCATAACTAGAAAAGCACTAACATGATAAATGGAGACATCTACTCCTTGTGGCTAGAAGCAACCTTCTGCCAAAATGTGTGCTTGATTGCATGTTTCGCCCTTCACCAAAATCACATATATACTGACCTCCCCCCCTTACCTCTTCAGAGAGTTCCTCAGAGCTATCTGAGAAACTGTCTCCTGGGCTACAGTCCTCATTTTGCCCCAAATAAAACTTACCTCACAGCTCTCATGTTATGCTTTTTTTTCTTTGTTCCAGTCAACAAAGATGTCAAGAGGTTAGATATGCAGTCTGAAATTCAGAGTCAAGAGAGGGGTGGGAGATTTAAATTTAAGAGTTATGAATATATATGGCATTTAAAATGATGTTTTTGGATGAATCATTGGGGAGTATGAATGGGAAATAAAAGAAGAGTTTATAGAATCAATCTTTAGGATAACTCTGTTATTTAGAAGTTGTCTAAAGAGGAGGAGAAAGTAAACATTGAGAGAGAGAGAGGGAATCAATGAAGTTGGGAAAAAAGTGAGAGTGCTTGATGTTCTGGAATTTAAGGAAAAAACCTGTTTCAGAAAGTCAAGAGTGTTTGACTATATAACATACTACTGAGAAGTGAGCAGGAAGAGACGGAAAAGGGATTATAAAATTTGGCACATGGAGGTCATTGACAGGATTTTGACAAATGCTGTTTCATTGGAGTATAGAGAATGTGAAAACCCAATTGAAGTGATTTGAAGATAGGATAGGAGTTACAGAAATGAATTTTGAGAGCTATTTTGAGACATTTGACTGTTGAGGAAAGTAAAGATAGGAGACACTCTTTGGAAGGGCATGACAGGTCCAGGAGGTTGTTTATTTATTTTCCAAATGACAGATATAGAGTCTGTGTATTTGCCAATGTTGATAACACTGGAGAAGAATAAATTCGTGGCTCTGGAGAGAGAAGGAGTCATTGCCAGAGTGAAAAATTTTGAGAGGGCAAGAGATGATGTCTATAAAACACAAGTGCTTTGCATGGAATTTGATGGATAGGGACTTGTCTTCCACTGTAGAAGAAGAGAAAGCAGCGGGTGTAGGTTTGTTTTGGGGGGAAACTGAGGACAGTTCTGTCTGCTTACTTCCATTATCTCAGTGGAGTACAAGGTAAGGTTATTTAAGAGTGAGCAGGGAGGAAGAGGGGTTTTGGAGGGTTTGTGAAATATTGACTGAGGGGAGAGGGAATGTCACCTTATAAGGAAATGTACGAGTCTTGCCAGACAGGCTTGAGTACCCTCTAAGCAGGAAATGAATTTAAAGTGAGGCCTGTTAGTAAGGAGGGGTGCCTCTGCCTCTGTGTCTTGCTCAGTGGCTTGAATGAAGTAATAATATCAGTGCCTTTGGATTATTCTCTCTAAATGACATCATGTGTAGATGGTGTGGTCCGTTTCAGTCACATACTTTTAAAGTCAACTTAACAGTACTTGAGAGGAAAACCATATCTGTATGTCCTTTCTATAGTTCTCTCCATCTCAGCTCCTCTCATCCTATTTCAGTTGCTCAAGAACACACACAATTCCAATGAACGGTAGTATTTTCTTTATCTACACACTGTCCAGGAATACACTTTGCGGAAACACAATTTATGTTGCCAAATAGATCATAGCAGTGAATATTTTACATGTTTCCCTAAAGAAAGTATGTGTGTCCTGGTTTTACACTTGCAGAATTATAGCTCATTCAAGAGGTTGTCCCCCACCCCCCAAACAAATGGTTTCCATCCCTTTCCACAAAGGAGAACTGAGATCTCTTTTCTACAATGACGGATAACCATTGTGACTTTTAAATAGCAGTTTTCATAGGTATCAAAAAAAGTTTAGGGTTGGGTTACAGTCTAAGGACCTTGCTAAATGAATTTTAAAGATTGCATATTTAATGTGCCTGGAACATACCTGCAAAATAATAGAGGCCCAAACTTGTTGATTTTAAATTTATTTCCAAGGAGATCTAGGCTTTCTTTAATAAGTTAATCATATAGTGATATGATATCTAGATCATAACTAGGAACATGTAGATTCTTCTACCTGTGATAATCATTATTATTTTCAAAATACAAAATAAATTACATAATGTATATTACTATTAGTACAAGAGCCTAAATTTGCATTAGACACTGCATTTCTGCTACTCTATTGGCTACTCTTCAGAAGCTTATTACCCCAATTTATTAAAAAAAATTGGCATTTGGTATAAGATGGACTCATCTTGAAACTTTCCCAGTGGATTTATTTATCAAGTTGGCTTGATTTGGCTTCTGGCACGTGTTCAAAATAATTGTAACAGTACATTTTTAATATGCCTCTTTATTAAAAATATATTGTTTGCCACAATGAGAATCTAATTTAATTAAATATTTACAATGTGGGGTGATTACAGTAGAGCCAGGGAAAGAGAGAGTGAGAAAAAAAGAGAAGGAAAGAGATTTACAATAAATGGCAGAAAATAAAATACTAGAGTATGGTCATTTGGGCTAGTGACTATAATCATAGAAATAAAAAAAAGAAGATGTTTTAATGATTGGAAACAAGAAGTACTTGTAAATAATGCACTAAAACTCAAGGCTGCAGTGTAAAGAATGTTGACCATGAAACAGAAAATGTTGGGCTGTTGTAAGAACCATCAGTCTTTTTGATATTCATTTATTCTTCCTTTATTCATTCGTTTAATCATTTATCCATCAATCTTTTCATCATACTTGAATAGTAATTACAACTAATTCTATCACCTTAAAAAAGATGAGGCTTGTAAAACTATAAAACTTCAAGAAGATAACAGAAGAAAATCTAGATCCCTTTTTAGATAAAACACCAAAGACCTAATCCATGAAAGAAATATTCGATAAGTTATATTTCATTGAAATTAAAACTTCTCCTCTGCAAAAGACAATACCAAGATATTTAGAAAACTAGCCACAGATTGGGAGAAAATATTTGCAAAAAGTATCTGATAAAGGACTGTTATCCAAAATACACAAAGAACTTTTAGAATTCAACAATAAGAAACAAACAACACAAATAAAAATGGGCCAAAGACCTTAACAGACACCTCACCAAAGAAGATACACAGATGGCAAATAAGCATATGAAAAGATGCTCAATATCATCTGTCATCAGGGAAATGCAAATTAAAACAACAATGAGATACCACACCTGTTGGAGTGGTCATAATGCAGAACACTGGCAATATCAAACGCTGTTGAGGGTGTGGAGCAACAGGAACTCTCGTTCGTTGTTGGTAATCCAAAATATACAGACACTTTAGAAGACGGTTTGGTGGTTTCTTACAAAGGTAAACATACTCTTAACATAGGGTACAGCAATCACACTCCTTGGTATTTACCCAAAGGAGTTGAGAACTTATGTTTACATATAAACCTGTACACAGGTGTTTATGGCAGTTTTATTTGTAATTGCAAGTCTCAGAAGCAACCAAGATGTCCCTCAGTAAGTCAATGAATGAACTATGGTACATCCAAACAATGGAATATTATTTTAGTGCTAAAAAGCACTGAGCTATCAAGGTATGAAAAGACATAGAGGAAACTTATATACATATTATTAAGCGAAAGAAGCCAATCTGAAAAGGCTACACACTGTATGATTCCAGCTATATGACATGTTGGAAAAGGTGAAACTAAGAAGACAATGAAAAGATCATTGGTTGCCAGGGGTTTGGGGTGGGGGTGGGGGGAAGGGATGAATAGGCAGAGCACAGAGGATTTTCAGGGCAGGGAAAATACTCTATATGATAGTATAGGGATGGATATACGTTGTTATATTTTGTCCAAACTCACAGAATATACAAAGAGAGTGAACCCTAAGGTAAATGGAATTTGGGTGAGTATGATGTGTCAGTGGTTCATCCTTGTTAAAAAATGTTCCATTGAGTGATATTGATAATGGGGTAGGCTATGCATGTTTAGGGGCGGGGTTAATGAGCAGTCTCTATACCTTCCTTTCAATTTTGTTGTAAACCTAAAACTGCTCTAAAAAACAAAGTTAAAAAATAATCAAGCCCTTGACACTTTGTTCTACTTGATATGTTGTTGATAGGCTACTGTGAAATTGAGATGTGCTGACTCTAAGTGAAAAACACATACTGGATTTGAAGTCAATAATAAAATAAAACTATTAAATATCTCATTAACAATTTTTTGCTGATTATATGTTGAAATGGTATTATTTTAGTTATTTGGGGTTAAATAAAATACATTATTAAGTACAATTTCACTGGTTTCTTTTGCTTTCTTTTGATGTAGCTACTAGAAATTTAAAATTACAAATGCAACTTAAATTATATCTCTATTGGACAGTACTGCTCTAGGCCACTCTGCCCCCAAATAAGGATAATCGTTTGAAATAATATAGGAAATATTGATATTAGTGATATAGAAAAAACACACATACATAGCTATTTAAGAGAGATTATATGACTTAAAGGGCAATCCATACGTCTTAGATTAGGTGAATTTATAGATTTATTCTGATTCTGACTTAGAATCTTGTTTCTTACAAATGTTTTCATACTGTTTGTGTTGACATTTTCTTCTCTTTCCTAGTAAACGATTGAGTTTATAGACTTTTTCTTTGATTTTCAGTACATTTCTTCTTCCTTTCATTTTATTATCTACCTCTCTGACCAGTTTCAAGGCTTTGAGAATGACCCATCTATGACACTTCACATGGTAAATTCTGAGGATCCATTGAGAAGCTATCATTCTAGAGTTGGATCTCTATTTCTCCCTGCTGACGTATTTATAGCTTTCCATTCATAGCCATCCCCTGGGCATTGCAATTCTGTCTCTCTCACCACCCACCTCCTCTCCCTCCCTCCCTTCACCCTCTATGTTGTGTGTGCATGTGTGCTTTGGATTCTGAGAATGTATGCTGTTTAAGAATGGAAACTAATCTAATATAAAACTTTAATAAGGAAGAAATTATCAGACAAATACTAGAAGATTTTGTTGAATATCAGTCAGGAACCCTGTTATATTTGAAGTGAAGTAGCATCTAGCACTATTGACATGAATGAAGCTGACATTCAGATACAGAAAATTCATTGAATATAAATTTAAATATTAAAGAATAATGAGGTTATATGTGTCTGAAAAATTGCTTTTGCCCACGCCCAGTAGAAATTTGCATAAGCTTGGAATTATGCAGCTGTTTCTATGTCTCTGAAACCATTACAAAAGTTTAATTAAAAGTTGTATAATTGAGTGGACATTTTTTTTTTTTTGTGGTACGCGGGCCTCTTACTGCTGTGGCCTCTCCCGTTGCGGAGCACAGGCTCCGGACGCGCAGGCTCAGCGGCCATGGCTCACGGGCCCAGCCGCTCCGCGGCATGTGGGATCCTCCCGGACCGGGGCACGAACCCACGTCCCGTGCATCGGCAGGCGGACTCTCAACCACTGCGCCACCAGGGAAGCCCTTGAGTGGACATTTTTTGATGGTTTGTATACTTCTTCTATAGCTTGCAGTCTTACTACAAAATATTTTATATATTTATACAAAAACATACAAAATGAAAATAACCCAATAATTGTAAGATATTAGTTAATGTATGAATGTGGAGGGGTCCTTTAAATGTCCCAGAATGGTAAGATTCTTACTTTCTACTTATGTTCTTTAGACAAAAATATAGTCACAATTTATAATCACTTATATTTAGACGTCTTATCTATATATTATATTTGCTTCTATATGTATATAATGGTCCATAAACTAAATGGCAACATGTTATGTCATTACTGTCAGATCTTCTACATCTTTTTATTATGAAAATAGAAGTTAATTTTGAGGTTTAATGGATGAAATATTTACCTGAAGGTTTACTACATAGGCTTCCCATTTATTAGTGTTCCTGTTTAAGTGAACAACTCTTTGTGAGGTATTATTTTACAGTTGTTATTAGTATAATCACTCATTATACCTAAGCTTGGGGATGGATATATTTACATTTTACCTATTTTTGTTCAGATGAAATTTGGAAATATGAACTGAATGTTTACTGTGTGCGGGTGCTTCTTTCCATTTGCCTAATGTAGCCACTGGTTTTGATGGTTGTATCGTGGTTATGTATAAAAACATTCCTGTTTTAAAGTATTTGGGTGTGGTGGGACATCAGGTCAACAACTCTCAAATCATTCAGGAAGGAAACAGTTCTTTGTACTGTATGTATAATTTTTCAGTAAATTTGAAATTTTTTTTTAATAGAAGAAAAGACTGTCACTTTTAGCTGTTTGAGCTTGGGAAAGTCACTTCAACATTCTGAGTTCAGTTTCCCTTTGTGTAAAATGGAGATACTAATATCTTAAAAAGTTGCTTTAAGGATTAAGATTGCAAGTCACATATAGACTTGTGGTTTCCTTTTTTATTCAGTGGTCTATAATTTGTTTCTCTCATTATTTACTTAGATGTTCAAATTGTCCCATATTTGCTAGTGGGAGAATGAAAGACCCTTCTAAATGAAAGCCCATTTTCTTCACATCTTTGTAATAATACAATACCATTTTATGATTTAAAAAACTTTAGGTTGTTATCAGTATATCACATCAAAGAAAAGTATACATTAGGTAAGGGCATTTTCAGACACCTCAGAATAGAGATCCAGACTGTGGCTTGCAATAACACAAAACTATTATAAAATCCCTGAAGAACCACCTCATTACGTAGGATGCAACAGCTGTGGGAGGTGTCTGTGATAGCAAGCACTGGAGCAATAACCTAAAGTGTTGTTTGCTCTATTCATAGGCGGTAGGCAGGGGTAACCCTCTGATGTTTTTTTTTAAATGAAGTTTTCTTACTTGTTTCAAAAAATATTAACCCCATAATGAAGGAAGAGCATGGTTAAGAAAATAGAACTCTAATATTGTTAAAAATTGAAGTATAGTTGATTTACAATGTTGTGTTAGTTTCTGGTGTACAGCAAAGTGATTCAGCTTTATATGTATATGTGTATATACATATATGTATATATATATATATATATACTTTTTCATATTCTTTTCCATTATGGCTTTATTGCAAGATATTGAATATAGTTCCTTGCGCTATGCAGTAGGACCTTGTTGTTTATCTATTTTATATATAGTAGTTTGTATGTGCTAATCCCAAACTCCTAATTTATCCCTTCCCCACTCCCTTTCCCCTTTGGTAACCATAAGTTTCTTTTCTATGTCTGTGAGTCTGTTTCTGTTTCATAAATAAGTTCATTTGCATCATATTTTAGATTCCACAAATAAATGATATCATATGGTATTTGTCTTTCTTTTTCTGACTTAGTTCACTTAGTTTGATAATCTGTAGGTCCATTCATGTTTCTGCAAATGGCATTGTTTCATTCTTTTTGATGACTGAGTAGTATTCCATTGTATATTTATATACCACATCTTCTTTATCCATTTACCTGTCAGTGGACATTTAGGTTCCTTCCATGTCTTGGCTATTGTGCATAGTGTTGCTGTGAACATTGGCGTGCATGTATTTTTTCTAATTAGAGTTTTCTCTGGGTATATGCCCAGGAGTGGGATTGCTGGGTCATACGGCAACTCTATTTTAGTTTTTTGAGGAACCTCCATACTGTTTTCCATACTGGCTGCACCAATTTACATTCCCATCAACAATGTAGGAGGGTTTCCTTTTCTCCACACCCCCTCCAGCATTTGTAATTTGTAGACTTTAATGATGGCTGTTCTGACTGGTGTGAGGTGGTACCTCATTGTAGTTTTGATTTGCATTTCTCTAATAATTAGTGATGTTGAGCATCTTTTCATGTGCCTATTGGTCATCTATATGTCTTCTTTGGAAAAATGTCCATTTAGGTATTATGCCCATTTTTTGATTGGGTTGTTTGTTTTTGTGCTCTTGAGTTGTATGAGTTGTTTGTATATTTTGGAAGTTAAGCCCTTGTGGGTCGCCTCATTTGCAAATATTCTCTCCCATTCCATAGGTTGTCTTTTTGTTTTGTTTATGGTTTCCTTTGCTGTGCAAAAGCTTATAAGTTTGATTAGGTCCCATTTGTTTATTTTTCCTTTTATTTCTACTGCCTTGGGGGACTGACTTAAGAAAGCATTGATACTATTTATGTCAAAGAATGTTTTGCCTGTGTTCTCTTCTAGGAGTTTTATGGTGTCATGTCTTATATTTAAGTCTTTAAGGCATTTTGGGGTTCATTTTTGTGTATAGTGTGAGGTGTGTTCTAACTTCATTGATTTACCTGTGGCTCTCCAGCTTTCCAAACACCACTTCCTGAAGAGACTGTCTTTTCTCCATTCTATAGAATTCTAATATTTTTGCTCAGATTCTCTGGAAGCTGAAACAATGAAATTATCAGAAGGAAATATGGGGGTGGGTGGGTTGTAATTTACTTCTCTTTCCTACCTTTAGGCAAAATTTGATTCAAGCTATTCCAGACACATGATATTATTTCTTAGTTTAAAGACCTCCTGAAATAGGAGATTCCATAACCTTCTCAGTAATCCATTTCAATATTTCCTGATACTTACAGCCTGAAATTCTGTGTCTCCAAACTAAGTACTATGTGCTACTTTAAGATTAAACCCTCTTTTCTTGTTCTGTACTCAAAGAAAATAAAAACTCTGGTCATCATTCTCTTCAAAGTGTCTGTAAGAGAGTAGTTTTCACATTTATGGTCACCATGTTTATTCTCCACTTCCAAGGGGAAGGGACCTAACATTTCCTGAATTTCTACTCTCTGCTGGAGAGGCAATTTCACTAACATTTATTGAGTACTTACTACATGGAAAGGACTGTTATAGGTACTTGATATGTTTGAACTTATTCAGTTTCCAGAACTACCCTCTGTCTTTAGTCTCCTAATAAACATCACAGAGGCTGGATTATTTCTCTAAGTTTGCACAATTAGCGTGACAGTTAATTTTATGTGTCAACTTGATGGTCATGGGCCAGATATTTGGTTAAATATTATTTCTAGGTGTTTCTGTGAGGGTGTTGCTAGATGAGATTAACATTTGAAACAGTAGACTGAATGCTATGAACTGAATGTTTTTGTCTCCCCCAAAATTCATATGTTAAATTCTAATGCCCAATGTGACGGTATTTAGAGATGGGGCTTTTGCGAAGTGATTATTAGGTCATGAGTGTGGAGCCCTCATGAATGGGATTATTGCCTTTATAAAAGACATCCCAGAGAGCTCCCTTGCCCCTTCCACCATATGAGGGTACAGCAAAAAGATGGCCATCTATTAACTAAGAATTTGGCTTTCACCAGACACCAGAATCTTCTAATACTTTGATCTTGGTCTCCCCAGCCTCCAGAGATAAACTTCTGTGGTTTATAAGCTAACCAGTCCATAGTATTTTTGTTAAAGCAGCCTGAATGGACTAATACACTGAGTAAAGCAGATTGCCTTCTCCATTGTGGATGGGCCTTATCCAATCTGTTGAAGGCCTGAATAGAATAAAGAGCTAAAAAATAAAGAATTCTCTCTCTGCCTGACTGTCTTTGAGCTGGGACATCAGTCCTCTTCTGCTTTCAGACTTGGACTCTGACTGGAAGTTCCACCATCTGCTCTCCTGGATCTGGACTTCTCAGCCTCCATAATTATGTGAGCCAATTCTTTATAACAAATCTCTATCTATCTATCATCTGTCTTATCTATCTAGCTGTCATCTGTCTATCTCCAGTTGATTTTGTTTCTCTGGAGAACCCTGACTAACACAAGAGGCAGAGCTTGGAGTCCAGGCATTCTTATTTCAGCATCCTTGCTCTTAACTAATACACTAAGCTGTCTCTAATTCAATAAACATTGTATAATCTTCACAGTTCAGCAAAGTCGATGGGATTTTTTTTCTCCATGTTACAGATGAGGAACCCAAGACTTAGAGAGGTTAAGCAATTTACCTGTTGATCAAATAGCTAAGCTAGTAAATGGCGCCTATACATTCAAAATTCAGACAAACGTGTCTCCAAAGCCAGTGGTATTTTATTTTCTAGATATGCTTCACTCCTTCCATGTAGTTTATGGAGGGGAGAATGTTACCTACAGCAAGGGACTGCTCAGAAATGACCAGAACTATTAGTTTTTTTGGAGGATAACTGCATTTTTAGGTATATACTATCATAAGGGCCCCAAATTAGATCTATAAAAGGCTGCCAAGGTGAGAAGATTTTCAGCTGCCTTCCTGAAGTAATGATAGTAGTAATAGTAGTAATTTAGGGAGGGCCTGTTATATGCTCAGCACCATTCCTAGGTACAATAATATTTCATTTGCTCTTCAACACAAACCTTTGGGGTAGTTTCTTTTCTTAGCATGGGTTTCTCAGAATCAGAGATGTAAAAATCTGTAATGTAAGAATTCAAATGCAAATGCTTTATTAAGGTAATACTCCCAGGAGAAACAATAAGGGTGTGGGGAAAGCAAGACCGGGCGGGGGAAGAAGTAAAGCAAGGCTGCAAATTTGGGCAAGAACTCACAGAAAGCGACTTCAGCTTGATCCCACAGGGGACCTCTGGGGTATAAGGCATGCCTCAGGGTTTATCCGAGTCTGAGGCATGGAAGCTGCACTTTCCTCCACCGCCCATTCTCCACCCTTGGTAAGGGCTGCCCCAGGGTTTGGAGATGGGGGAATATCAACTTCCAGGCATTTTCTGAAGCCCTGTGCTTGGGGGCCTCCAGTAACCTGAGGGCAGCCTAAGGAAGAAAAGTCAATGTGTGGGCAGGTTGGAGACAAAACCAGCGTCACAGCTGAAGAGTGCAGAGGAACAGTAGAGGGGATCTGGGGGAATTTGGGTGAAGCCATGATGTTCTGAAGGGCAGCTTTTGGAGAGAGACCCCTCTGATGCCAACACCTGGGGACTTTGTCCACCATCCCATTAGGGCTCTCTTTGTCCCCTTACCTTAGTCCTTCCTCTGCTGAATCCTGGCTCAGTTAGCAGCACCAGACCTCGGGGCTGAGGTGCCCTGCAGTTTGGGAGCCAATCACATCTAAGGCACTGAGAGAACTGATAGACTCAATTCCATTTCCTGGAAGGTTTAGTAGATTAGAACCTCAGCACCAGGAGTTTAGGAAAGTGATTTCATATGTTATAAATTGATGAAACTTTTCAACATTGTTGTAACTTTATTAAAAAAATTTTTTAAATAAATGTTTAAAAATAAAACGGAGCCTCTTAGAAGCTGGCCAGATGTCTATCCTTCAGAGCATTGATGCCTTCTGTGTGCACTTTGGGCACCCTCCTTTTTCTGGATTTCATGGCACTGAAGTTCCTCCCTAGGTTACTTGTACTCCCTGGTGGGAGCATGTTCTGGACAAAGATAAGTCACCTACTGCCATATGAACCAGATACCATGTGGATTTCTGACATATGAATGCACAGAAAACAATAGATGGGATCTCTGAATTTGGTTTTTTTTTTCTTAAGTCTCCTTTATTTTTCTCTGACAAATCAGATTTATGTTTCTCTAAGCTTGAATTATGTAAAGCTTTGTGGTCTTGTGTAGGCTGTGACTTGACAGAGAAAATAGCACTAAGTAAAGGTGTGAAGAAGAATTTTACATTTTTTTTTTGCGGTACGCGGGCCTCTCACTGTTGTGGTCTCTCCCGTTGCGGAGCACAGGCTCCGGATGCGCAGGCTCAGCGGCCATGGCTCACGGGTGCAGCCGCTCTGCGGCATGTGGGATCTTCCCGGACCGGGGCACGAACCTGTGTCCCCTGCGTTGGCAGGTGGACTCTCAACCACTGTGCCACCAGGGAAGCCCCAATTTTACATTTTGTAGCATTTTTCACAACTGTTGTATCCTGAGGCACTTAGCAGGAAGTAGCAACCACAACTTCTCCTGTAGATCCTGTTGGGGTGTGAATTCTGAAACCCAATTCTGACCTTCTATGGTTCATTTGATGGTGTGGAAGACTCTAAAAATGGCACTCTCTGGCTTTTTTTTTTTTTTTTTGGTTTCCTTTATTTTTTTATATTCCTTTGAATTTTTTCCTTTGATATTTTTATACATCTCTCCTTTAAACAAATATTTATTCAATATCCAGCAATATACTAAGCAATGGGGATAAAACGGCAAACAAGAGATAATTTTGAATTCCACTTTTGCTACTTATTAACTTTGTGTCTAGGTTTCGTTATCTGTAAAATGGAAATTATCTATCTCCTGTGGGGCATGAAATGAAATGCCTCATATAAAGGCTTTAGAAAAATATGTAGCAGTTAGTCAGTAATTAGACATTGGGAACTGATTGTGTGGGTGTCAGGCACTGCTCTAGGGAGTTTGAAACTAATATAATGCTACTGTCCTCACAGAGCTTACTTCTAGTAGTAGCATATAGACAATGCAGAAACATACAAAAATCTTAAATACTGATAAGTGCAATGAATAAAATACAGTAGAATGATAATCAATTGGAAGTGGGGCAGTTTTAATTAAGGTCACCAAAAAGGGCATCTCTGATGAGGTGACCTTTTGAGTTGGGATCTGAATGATGAAGAGGCAGCCATTCCAAGATCTGGGATTAAGTCCTTCCAAGCCAACAGTGCAAATGATCTGAGGTAAGAATGAGTTTACCCATTTAAGACCCAAAGAAGGCATGTGACTGAAGGAGAATAGTGACTGAGGGTGAGTGCAGGAAGAGAAGTAAGCAGGGACCAGATCATCTATGGCCCCTGTACTCCATGGGAAGGAGTTCGAATTTTATTGTGTTTTCTGTAAAGACAGAATAATTTTAAGCAAGCTGGGGCTGGGGAGTGGGTATTGATTGGATTTATAATGGATTGCACTGACTTGTTCTCATTTCTGAATGGAGGGAAGACCATAATAGGGTCAAGAATGGAGTAAGGGGGCTTCCCTGGTGGCTCAGTGGTTGAGAGTCCGCCTGCCGATGCAGGGGACGCGGGTTCGTACCCCGGTCCAGGAAGATCCCACGTGCCGCGGAGCGGCTAGGCCCGTGAGCCATGGCCGCTGAGCCTGCGCGTCCGGAGCCTGTGCTCCGCAACGGGAGAGGCCACAGCAGTGAGAGGCCCGCGTACCGCAAAAAAAAAAAAATAAAAATAATAGAGTAAGGGAGAACAGCTGAGCATCTGTGATGGTGGTCCAGGTGAGAGAAGATGTTGCTTACAGAGTGGAATTAGGGAGTATTGGTCAAATCTGGGATGCCTTTTTGAAGCAGAACTTATCGAGCTGGTTGTGGGAGGAAAGAATCAAATAAATCAAGGGTGATGGGTTTTGGCTTGAGCATTGGATGTGGGGTAGTGAGGAAGACTAAGATTGAGCTGATAGTTATGCTTAGGTCACGTGAAGCTTAAGATACCTGTCACACATCTAAAAATAAAGCAGCCAAATGAACAGTTGGTTATGTAAGTCTTGAGTTTAGGGAGAGTTCCGGGTTGAATACAGACATTTTGAGATCATCAACAGTTAGGTGACTTTTAAAATCATAAGATTAATTTTAATTCTCTAGAAAATAATGACTACTATTTATTCAATACCTACCAAATACCAAGTATTGTTCTAAGTGATGTACATGCATTTATTCATTTATTTAATACTCATAACAACTTTAAGATAATAAACATTACTGTATTAATTTTACTGATGGGGAGCAGAGGCACAGAGAAGTTAAATAACATGCTCAGTTATATACCTAGTCAATATTGGAATTTGAGCCTAGGTAATCTGGTCGCAGTTTCCAGACACTAGAGTATAGAGAAAACAGAGGGAATAGGACTCAGTTCTAATGCAGTGTAACATTTTGAGGTCAAACGGGACAGCTGGAGTCTGCAAGGGAACTGAGATGCGGTCGCTGAGGAGGGAGGGGGTCTGAGGGTGGGTTGTGGAGCCCTAGATAAGTAAGTGAATAAATAAGCAAGAGGTTAATGCGTCAGATGTTGCAAGAGCACCCACCTTGACACTATATATGTTAAAATTGGAACAATGCAAAGATGATGAGCCCTATGCCTGAGGAAAGATGATATATAGGTTTGTGAAGTGCTCCATGTATTTTTGTGGGCCCATGTCTCATACTTTACGGAACTAAAAAAATTTTTTGTGTTAAAGATTTAAATCTGAAATTCAAACTTTAAATCATCTGGAAGAAAACATAAGAGAATATATTATGATCTGGGAGTAGAAAAGAATTTCTTGAATAAAAATAGCCAGTACTTAAGTGCTTAAAATGTTAAGTGCGGTTCCAGTAAGTTATATAATATATATATATAATATAATATATAATAAATATAATAAATAAATATATATAATATATTAACACATTTAATCCTCACAGCAATCCTGTAAGATTATCCCTCCTTTACAGATGAGGCAACTGAAGCATATAAGGCAAAAGTACCCAAGGTTGTACAGCAGGTAAGACGTGGATCCAGGACCCAACCCCAGTGGCCCAGCTCTATAAACCATGCTCTTAACCAGCATCCCTTCCTTAGTCTAAGCTATAATGCAAATACACATTCCACAAAGCAAAATATTAATTGACTTGAGTACATTTAATTACAAAATTTCATCAAAAGTTATCTAGATAAAAGAAAAGGACAAACCGCATACTAGGAGTAGATATATATAAAACACATGAAACCAATCAAGTGATTAGTATCCAGAATATATAGACAGCTCTTAAAAAGATCAATAAGAAAAACACAAAGAATTGCACAGAAAAAAAAGGGCCAAGGACCTAAACAGGCATATATCACAGAGAGAAAAACACAAGTCATCTATAAACTTACCAAAAGTTACTCAATCTCTTTAATCATTATGGAAATGTCGATTACAATCATAATAAGAAACCATTTGATACTCAGTAAATTGGCAAACATTTAAAAATCTGACAACAGTAAGCTCTGGGGAGAATGTGGAGCTATTTATACTGTTCATAGGATGCGAACTGGTACAATTGCTTAGCAAAATATTTTGGTTTTACCTAGTAAAATTAAAGATGTATACAGTCTAGGCTTCAGTAATATCACTACAAAGTATTTGATCTAGGAAAACTCTGATGCATGTTTACCAGAAGACATATCTGAAATGTTTATAGCAGGTTAAAAAAATGAAAAAAAAAAATCAAAACCAAAAAACCCAAAATCTGGAAATAGCCCAGATATTCACTGATATGGGAAAGATGAAATGAATTGTAATATATTTATACAGTGGAAAGCTTCTCACTGTCACTGCTGTTGTTGCGCTGTTATTGCTTGGTTTTGCCTTGTTTTTTAAGATAAGAGGGTATAAGAAAATGCTAGTATGCCGGCATAAATACTTGAAAAGAAAGTGCTGAATTGATACAGAGTAGAGAGAAAATAAGAGTAGAAATAAAGCAAGAGGAAATGAGATCAAAAGCTCATGTACTCAAGTTGGTCTTAGGAGCAGACAGATGGAATACAGGTGGTTGTGTACCTCTTCAAGTTGTGCATGAGGTGGTGGGAGGGTGAAGTACTTCCTTGTTTGCTTTTACTTTTTTCTATGTTGTTTGAAGTCATTGGCTGGGGACAGAGTGGGGAGACAGATTGCTGGAAAATTGAGGAAGGAGGGAAAAGCATTTAAAAAATTCCCAGAGTATGGGAGAATGGGTAAAACAATTGTCAAGATAGTGACACCCCCACATAGAAAAGAAACACAATGCTCAAAAAGATTAAATAAATTTGATACAGTTCCATAGCTAGGCAGTGACAAAGCTAGGCTTCCCACACAGGACTTCCATCCATCTCAGCTCTAGTAGTTTTTTCCTGTGTCTCAGTTTCTGAGAGGCAAAAATTTGCTTCTCTCTATGGATCTTACTGATGTCTGGAAATTCTGGGTGAATTGGAATTGTTTCAAAGGTCTGCTTGCTCCTCTCAGGCACTATCAAGGTGGTCTGATACCTGTAGCAGCACTCTATTCTTATTTGGCTTATTTTAGGAGTGAAAACACAGGTTACGAATGAGTGCTTGTTACCAAGTCCAAGCTTGTACCACGTGCTGCATGGCAGGCCAGTGAGTCAAGAGACAAGGTGTTGGGACAAGGAAAAGTGACTTTATACAGAAGGCCAGCAAACTGAGAAGATGGTAGATTAATGTCCTAAAGAACCATCGTAATTCAAGGTAGAATTCAAGCTGCTTTTATGTCAGGGAAGGGGGGAAGCAGGAGGGTAGGTTAGGAAGTGACGGACGAACACAGACATCAGGGTGCCATCAAGGGCCCAAGGTGGGTTGTGAAAACTCTTTGTTCTTGGTCAGTTGACCTTGGTTGAGGTGAGTCTGGTCACGATATTCCTGCAGAACTCAATAAGACAAATGTCAGTTTTTCTTGTTCACGTTTCCTTATCGCTGCAGGGGAGGTAGAGTTTCTTTGAAGGAGGGCTATCACGTACACCCCAAGCTGGGGGCAAAATTCCTATAGTGGATAACATGTCTTTGTGCAGGGCTAAGCAGAGGCTTATGACCCAGAGGTTAAAGCAGCAGAAAAGATAGATACAATATGGAGTCAGAGATGCCAAGCTTCTTCTACAAACAAGAGGCCGGTGGGGCGGTGGACATGGTGGTGGTGGTAGGGTCTTAGTTCATGAAGAACAACTCAAAGATATCCAACAGGTTGTTATGTATATTCCTTGAGGAGGAACTGGAACTGTTTTATTGTGGAACTATTGTCATTAGTTTTCTTGTTTAACTGTTTTTCCTTTTTTTCTGCATTCCTTCACTTACTTTCCTCATTAGTAATTGCCTGTGCCTGCTCTTTGGAACCCAGGGAAGGCCTAGGAGACAAAAGCCTTTCCAACAAACAAGAAATGGGGGACAGAGAGGGGCTTTTGTACCCCAAAGGGCCCTGCAGGATCCTGCTCAGATTCATGTTTGTTCAAGGATTTTTATTTTTATTCACTTACTCATTTGAACCATTGAGCACCTACCATGTGCTCTAAAGTAACTATGTGCTCTAATATATTCATGAGCACCTCCATGTACTTTCTATATTTATCCATTTATTCATTGAACACACTGAGCATCAACCACATGTATTAAATTCTAGAGGGGTGGCAAAAAATAAAGGTAAATATGTCAGATGGTGATAATTTATATGGAGATAGATTAAGCACAGTAAGGGGGTTGAGGGAGAGTTTGGCATTTTACTGGTCTGCTGAATGGACAGGCTTCAGAGGAGAAAAACATGGTGGATATGTACAGATCTTCTGAGAAATTTTGCTATCAAAGAGGGTAAGATGGAAAAGTAGTTGGAGAGGATGTGGAAGTCAAGGGAGAGTTGTGTTTTTTGTTTGTTTAGTTTCATGTGGGAGATCACGATGGTTAATTTTATGTGTCAACTTGACTGTGCCATGGGTTCCAGACACTTGATTAAACATTATTCTGGGTGTGTCTGTGAAGGTGTTTCTGGATGAGGTTAACTTTTGAATCTGTAGCCTGAGTAAAGCAGACTGCCATCCCAGTTTGGATGGGCCTCAGCCAATCCACTGAAGGCCTGGGTAGAGCAAAAAGGCTGAGTAAGGGAGAACCATTCTCTTTGTGCCTGACTGTCTTTGAGCCAGGTCATCAGTCTGCTTTTGCCCTCAGACTTGGACTCGGACTGGAACTTATACCACTGGGTCTCCTGGGTCTCATCTTTTTCAGTGCAGGTCTTTTGGACTTCTCAGCCTCCATAATCATGTGAGCCAATTCCCTATAATGAATCTCTTTATATATATTTTATATATATATATATAAATTGGAATGCTCTAGTAGGAAGGAAAATTGATGATTCTGGAAAGGTGCCATATTCTTAACAGAGAGGGAGTGGTAACTAATGCACAAATGGAGAGGCTATATATAGTTTATATAGAAAAAGCAAGTAAGGAAGAACAGGTGCAGGTACAGGTATGTATATATTTGTGGATGTGGTGGTGAGCACTTGTGGAAGTTCTTTTTTGATTGCCTCCATCCTCTCAGTGAAATAGAAGGGAAGTTCTACAGGTGAGAGAGAGTGAGAAGGATATACAGGTGTTAAGAGTTTGATAACAGATATTTAGTTGAAAAGTAAATGATTTTAAAGGAAAAATATACTAGTAAATAATGCTTTGGATGAAATGAATTCCTGTACAACTCTAAAGTCTAATTTTTGTTTCTTAGTTCCAACATCCTCAAACAATGTAATATTCTATCAAAATCTTATAGTAACTGAGAAAATTGTACTTCACCCTCTGTGTAGATTGGATAATAAGCAATAAGTATTGAAAAGGTTAGTGGAGACAGTGAAAAAAAATCAAGGGCCTTGAGTTATCCACAAAGAGATCCCTCTCTCCTGAATACTTCCCTTTCCAATAGAGATTGATTTTGTACTGAAATTGCACTATGGCACTTGACATATGTTCAACTTTTTTTAAAAAGAAGCTCAAACATTTTGCCTTGTGCTTTCCATTTTTCTCTAAAGTAGGAGAACTGTTTAACATTTATCTATGTGCAAACATTACTCTTGTAATCCTAGAGTGTTATGGAGACCTTGACTTATCCATCTCCTCACTTTTATTTGCCCATGGGTGGCATCACCTTGTGTATACTCAAAACTCTTAAGTAGCCCTGCTACTTCTAGACAGATAATAACCCATTTTTATAGATCTCTAATCTTGACCCATGTATCTGTCTCCCTGACAAAAGGCTGTGCCTTTTGTGTACAATAAAGTATTCATGTTGAAGCACATAATTCTGAATTTTGACATGTTAAAACACTACAACTTTAACTTCTGTGGTGCTAAGGTATGGGGAGAGTAGGATGCGGAGTCATAACTAGGTAGAAACAAGTAGGAGTGGGTAAATCTAGGTGGAGAAATCAAACCACCCACGGGAATTGCCAGAAATAGATTGAGGAGTTTTTTTCCCTTCCACTTCTGCCTTTCTCTCAGCTTTGTCTGTAAGATTAAGATTTGAAATTTGAGCATGAAGAGCTGTTACAGTTTTATTGTGAGTTTTGCTCATTCAGGTCAATCTTCTAATCCAAAATAAACTTTCTGGCTTTTATTAATTTCTAGCAGCATCATTCTGAAAGCCAAGCGTGCTGTCTTACTGTTGAAAAACATTAGCTTAATTTGAAAAGTGCTTTGCCATAAGTAGAGTTTGTTCCAATGATGTATTCATTGATTTTTTTTAACTTGTTTCTTTTTCAGCTGTGTGTGTGTGTGTGTGTGTGTGTGCATGATTAGCAATTGTAATGTTATTTTTGGTTTAGTGGAGGCTTCTCTTTGGTTTATGAACTGTTTTGTTTTTTGGTATGTCATTGTGCATGTTTTTGTGGTGCATTTATATAAAAAAGGAGACATATAAATACCACCCAGGAAATCAGTAGCATAGCACCTCAGAATTATTTGTTGTTGTTGTTGATGGTGTTTAATTTTATTTTGCATATATATTATTTATGAAAACTTTATAAATCCTGCCAAAACACATTTCAGCAGAATTGGGAATGGTATCACAAGAAAAATTGCCTGGTGTGGATCAACAGGGTTTGTGGCCCATTTTATAAATATGCCTTTTTGTTGTTTAATTTATAAATTATGTATGTAGAAAGAAGCAAAAGAATGATTGATTAAATGTTTATGAGAAACTCTAGTACGCCCTAGTACTAGAAACTCTCAGGTGGAACTGAATTTTTAAAGTGCAAGGAACAGACAATTAGCTAAGGGATTTGTCATTGAGGTTACTGATCACAATAGGAGTCTAAATGAAGGAAAACTGTGAATTCCTCTTCAAGTCAGCAACAGGTTATTATGAAATAACCCTAATTTTGAATTCCCTTTCCTTCTCAAAAGTTTATTATCACTCAACTTACAGCTCTGAGACCTTTAGCCTTTGACCGAAAGAGATAAGAATCACTGAAGAGGACTATATTTATCCTCTTTTATCAGTTTCTATGAGGAAGGAAGACGTGTTTTTGTCTCTTTTCTTACTTATGAAAAGGCGGGCATAGTGTTATAGACCTTGTTTGCTGTGAAAGAAGAATAACTACATCAATTTGATTGAAGGTGTCAGAAATGTTTTGGGAAACAGCAGAAACGGAGCTCTGAGGTGGGAAAGGTTTGACATATAGCAACGGCAGAGCCTGGTTTGTTTGGGTTTTGATTTAATACACCCACTGTATTTTTAAGCATAAAAAAGCCAACTGCTATTTGCAAAGCTGGCTGGAGTGTGTTTTGTGGACATTTGTCCTTGTTTTACCTGTGCGTTTAAATAAATAAATAAATAAATGTAAGTTTTTGATTTCTGTGAGGGTTCTGGTAGACTTTTTCCCCTTGATTGAAAGTCTTAGGCATTTTATAGGCTTCTCGGTTGGATGGAAAGGAGGGGAAGGGGTGTCCTAGGTAACAGATTGTTTTAATAAAATGTGTCCCTTACCCACAGAGATTCTCTGTCGCACTTATGGCTGCCGCTGGAAGTATTTACGTTTTAATGGAAATAAATAGCTAAAACTCAGGACTGACACTAAGGAAAGTGAATCACACCCATAATTATCCTTATATTCTTGATCTTTTTTCATTTGTTTACTTTTGTGCATTTTGATGAAGCACTTCACTTCCCAGTGCCTTAGTTTTCATATTCACATAGTGGGGTCCATAATGTGGTTTTATAACCCTGCTGAGAGGATCAATGAGGTCTGTGTACATGAAGGGGCTTAATAAATAGTATGTGATTTGAGCTTTCTGGATGAAAGGTGCTACGTGAGTACAAAGTAGAGCAGCCTCCCACAGGTAATGCCTTTGCCTGGATAACTCTGATTATAGGCTTTCTTTATCTCTTCAAAGCAGAGATTTTTCTCCTTGATTCCTTCCTGTATCTTCATTGCAGAAGCTAAAATGCCAATTTACTCAGTACCATTTCCTTTTGAGCATCCATACACCAGTCAAGGAACATACTTGCAAAAAAGATTTGTTAGTGCACACATGGTCAATCTCATAAATGCAAATAGGAAAAAGGAACAGTATGAAAGAAGTGTTCACATCACATCAAACCCCCAGATGGCTCTCAGAACCTCTGCCATCTCAGGTGGAACTGAATTTTAGAATATGTATTTTCAAGTGAAGAGACTGTATCCCAGGAACATTGAACAGTGTTTGTTAGAGTTATTTAAATTTGACTTCATTATGTTCCCATTTCCTGTGCAGCTCCAGATAAAAGTGATAACAAGAAATAATTTTTTTAATAGATCTTTATTGGAGTGTAACTGCTTCACAATACTGTGTTAGTTTCTGTTATATAGCAAAGTGAATCAGCCATATGCATACATATATCCCCATATCCCCTCCCTCTTGAGCCTCCCTCCCCCACCCCACCCCTCTACGTCATCGCAAAGCACCGAGCTGATCTCCCTGTGCTATGCTGTTGCTTCCCACTAGCTATCTATTTTACATTTGGTCGTGTATCTATGTCCAGGCCACTCTCTCACTTCGTCCCAGCTTCCCCCTCCCCACCCCCGTGTCCTCAAGTCCATTCTGTATGTCTACGTCTTTATT
The DNA here is from genome assembly GCF_937001465.1 of Orcinus orca. Lineage (NCBI taxonomy): Eukaryota > Metazoa > Chordata > Mammalia > Artiodactyla > Delphinidae > Orcinus > Orcinus orca. Next base: position 48,246,547 of record NC_064564.1, on the reverse strand, counting down.
TCAGCCCTGCCACTAGGTTCATCAGTACCATTTTCTTTTTTTTTTTTTAGATTCCATATATATGTGTTAGCATACGGTATTTGTTTTTCTCTTTCTGACTTACTTCACTCTGTATGACAGACTCTAGGTCCATCCACCCCACTACAAATAACTCAGTTTTGTTTTTTTTTATGGTTGAGTAATATTCCATTGTATATATGTGCCACATCTTCTTTATCCATTCATCTGTCGATGGACATTTAGGTTGCTTCCACGTCCTGGCTATTGTAAATAGTGCTGCAATGAACATTGTGGTACATGTCTCTTTTTGAATTATGGTTTTCTCAGGGTATATGCCCAGTAGTGGGATTGCTGGGTCATCTGGTAGTTCTATTTTTAGTTTTTTAAGGAACCTCCATACTGTTCTCCATAGTGGTTGTATCAGTTTACATTCCCACCAACAGTGCAGGAGGGTTCCCTTTTCACCACACCCTTTCCAGCATTTATTGTTTGTAGATTTTTTGATGACAGCCATTCTGACTGGTGTGAGGTGATACCTCATTGTAGTTTTGATTTGCATTTCTCTAATAATTAGTGATGTTGAGCATCTTTTCATGTGCCTCTTGGCCATGTGTATGTCTTCTTTGGTGAATTAATCTCCAAAATATACAAACATCTCATGGAGCTCAATATCAGAAAAACAAACAACCCAATTAAAAAATGCGTGGAAGACCTAAATAGACATTTCACCAAAAAAATAATTCTATACAACACTTTAAAGTGTTTAGAAAACATTTTTACAAACATTATTTCATTTGTTCCTCACAACAACCCTGTGAGATAGGAAGGACCTATGTGCTCAGAAAAGTTACGCAACTTGTCAAAAAATACCCCTCTGTTTAGCCGTAATATGTAATTTAGAATAAACGTCTTCAGTACTTTTCCACATTTCCAAGGATGGTGAGTTTTATCACACATTCCATAATATGATTAATAAGTAGTGGCTGTCTGTAGTGCTGTGCTCAGAATTTTCAGGCTATATCCAGTGTCTGAGGGAAAGAGTGCAGTAATTGATTAGCGATGTCTGCTCTTTATGTGGGCAGAGCCCTGGGTTACGAGTAATGCATATCTGCCAACCCAGAAATGCACCATAATGTGGGTGTTATGGACTAAAAGTTTATGTGTGCCCTCTCTCCCCCAATCAAATTTATATGTTAAAATCTAGTCCTTAATATAATGGTATTTAGAGGTGAGGCATTTGGGAGGCAATTAGGTCATGAGGGTAGAGCCCTCATAAATGAGACTAGTGCCCTTAAAAGAAGAGACTAGAGAACTACCTGTTCTTTGCACCATATGAGGACAGAGCAAGAAGATGACCGTCTGTAGAAGGGAAGAGATCACTCACTAGAACCCAAACATGCTGATAACTTGATCTTGGACTTCCAGCTTGCAGAACTGTGAGAAATAAATTTCTGTTGATTATAAGCAACGAAGTCGATGATGCTTTGTTATAGCAGCCTGAATTGACTAAGACAGTGGGTTTTTAAAAAAGTGTTTTTTGAATAATAAATTTGTCTCTGTAGTACTCAAGTAAAATAGGTATCTCTGAACAATTTGTAGCAGGGGTGTGGACTGAGCCTGTTAGTTAGCCATGGTATTTAAACACAGCTTTTTGATCTGGAAGAATTTAATTGAACTACTGGTTACTTTGGATTTATGATTTTGAAATGTGGCAGATGATTATGACATAGGTGTATATTTTGATCTTTCTCTCAGTCTTATTTTTTTGTTTGTTTGTTTGTTTACTTATGGTCACAAAGGCTCCTACTCATCCTTTAGAAACTCATGCAGTGCTTGGATTAGGTAAAATCCATTTAGAAAAGCTGATGCATGAGAATGTAAGGACAGTGATGAACAAACTTCTTTCTAAATATTTGTTGTTAAAATGAAGGAGAAAGTGGGGGAGATATTTTGAAATAGAAGTAATGTAGGAGAGCATCTTAGTTTCCTGGTATTATATCAGGTAGATGACAGTCTATTCTTGGTATTGGCAAAGTTAGCATTGATTGCTGGAGTAAGTTATTTTGGGATGGCATTAATATTATGGTAAATAATTTAGTCCTATCAACCACAGGAAATATCCTATCTTAAAGGACACATCAGAAGACGTGTATTTTGGCCTTTAAGAAAATGATATAAGACTCATACAGTTAAAATTATTTTTGAAGCTGACTATCCCTGGGAGCATAACTGTACTGATATTTTCCTTTCAGTTTGCAGACAATTGGCCCACTTTGGTGATGAGTCATTCAGTTCCACTTTCAATTTTGGCATTGAAAAATACATAGATAACTCTAGTGTGAAAAAAGGTATTTCCATATTCTTGCCTTAAAATTAGATTTAGAACTATATGACCTGTTATTTTGTTTCTTTAACCAGAAGGTTTTAGCAATGAAATTTTTATAAAAATAGCTCTAATACACTTTTATAGTTGGGAAGGACCATTTTAAAATATGAACTGGAATTCATCATTGTATAATCAGCTTTGAAATTTGTATCTTCTGCCAGACATGTCCTTTGAATTCCAGAGCATACAATACTAATACAAAAGGATATTTGAAGTGGAGTAAGCAAGAAAGGTAGACATCATCGCTGATACTTGCTTATCCCTGGCGCTCCTATAACAACCCATCACCACGTTCTATGATTTTACTTCCTAACTGTTGCTAAAATCTGACCATATTTCTCTGGTTTTACTATTAGCAACTTTAGGCTTAAGCTTAGGCCAAGCTACCAATCTCTCCCTAGACTTTTAATGCAGTCATAACTGTTTTTCCTTCACTTAATCTTTCCTTTTTCCTGTTCATTCTTCAGAATGAGCTTTTTCAATGAAGCTGGTGTAGATTCTTCTCCCCAACACCAGAGTATGAGGACTTTTATTTCTATAAACAAATTGAATCTGCTTCAGGACCCAGCTACCTTGGGCCTTGGGACATTCAGCGTCAGACAGTATAGTGGATTTAGATCAGGGAGGCCAGAGTCAGACTGTCTGAGCTCAAATACTGAATTTATAAGACATGTGATGTTGACCAAATTACTTATTCCTTAGAGTCTCATGCTCTTTCCTCATGTGTAAAATAGGGATAACAATAGTCTTTAACTTGCAGGTAGTTATGAGGTAATCCCAATAAAGCTTTTAACACAGTGCTGCCATGAGGTAAGTGAGGATGTCAAGGCTGCCATGGGCAGCCCTCATTTTCTGCCCCCAACCTCCGTACCCTCAGTGTTTGGCCACACCCACAGGAACTCTCACTGTGGTTCTCCTGGTCCTGGTTCATACTGTCTACCTCCTGTAGACAAAGACAGCCTACAGTGAAAAATCGAGACCTGGGACTCTGCTATCATCCAAGGCCCTCAACCTCCACCCCTAACTTCATGCATTCTCTAGTCTAACACCACATAATGGACCTGATGGTGGCGTGGAGAAGTAGGGAAAGGGCAAGGAGGTGGAGATAAAATGACTACCTAGCCCTTTAGATAAATAATTCTGGCCCCTCTTTCCTTATGTCAGGATGGGAAAGGAGAAGCTGTTTTAATTTTTTCCTTAATAACCTCTCTTGTTATCCCAAACTCAATTCTAACTATGTCACTTACCTTGATGGAGCGTCTGTTAAGGATGAGTTCCATCCAGGCACAAAGCCTGTGCCTGTACTGTTCCCATGCTTTTCCTCTCTTTCTTTGCCTGGTGAATTTCTATTGGTCTTTTATGTCTCAGATCAAAGTTACTCAGAGAAGCCTTTTCTGAGGTACCAGGTGAGGACAATCCACCTGTAACATATTTTATTTTTCTGTGTATCCCTCCACCCAGTACCCATCACAGTTTGTAATGATTTTTAATGTATATATCGTACCTGTCTCCCATCAGACTGAAAGTTCTAGGTGGGTAGGGATCACATCTGTAAAGACAGAAATTTGTGGAATTAACAGAGTGCTTGGCAGGAACTCTGTTAAATATTTGTTAGCTGATGGAATAGGTAATTTTTCATAAGCACTGAGAATTCATATTGTCTGTAGTACTTCATGCCTTTTAACATTTGATTTTACTTTTAAGGTTTTTAAATCTGCAAAGGACAGCAAATATGCAGTAATCTATTCTTAATTATGTTATAGCTGAACAACAATTTTCAAGTTTGGATTTCCTGTTGCCTTCATTGACCAAGCATAGGAATTAGTCATTACTGCTTTCTGTTTCTGCATTGTTTATTGCAAACTACTGGTATTTAGAATTAATCCTTTGATAAAACATTATAAGGTTACATATTTATTTACAACTGTGCACGCATGTGCACACGCACACACACACACACACACAAAGATAGGTAAGAAATTCCTTTATTTCTTTAGGAGGATATTAACCATGGATGCTACAAATCTTCCTTCTCCTTTTTCCTTCTTTCTCTATCGTTCCTCTTTCCCTCCTCTCTTTCCCCTTCTCCCCTCTCCTTCTCTCTCTCTCTCTGTCTCTTGTCTCTGTCTCTGTGTGCCTCTCTCTCTCTCTCTCTCTCTCACACACACACACACACACACACACACACACTTCCTGGTCTGAACTTATAACTGTAAGAAGTCATGGAAACATTCATCCATAGATGACCTGGTTAGCTTCCAGATACACGTAATATTGAAACATTCTCTTCAAACTTAGAGCTCTCCATTGTGATTTAAAAATTTGCATTATCATTTTAAAGGATTAATTTTATTTGGCAGTCCTTCCAGGATTCTGCTCTTAAAATCACTTTGGGAATTAACAAATGCATTTGGTTTCCAAATCTGCTCAGCTCTGCACCTTCAGCTCCAAAGTACTCTTAGCTCAATTCCCCCACTCTCTTCTTGCCGCCCCAGTTAACTCAGAGGAAGAATACATCTTCAATAGACTGTAAAAGAGGCTGTTCAGAGATCTCTCCTTTTCTCTTTTGGGGGGAGAATTTTATTTGACAAATTTGGCACGCATGTCATCGGTCAATTAATAGTTAATAGAATGTGGACCAGAATAAAATTAATCTTCAGAATACTGGCAGATCAGTTGCACTTCTGCTAATAAGGATTCAGTGTGCATGAGAATCTTATTGGAGACTGAATACATCTGTTCCTTGTGTAGTTAACCTGATTGTTAACTACAGCCTACCCTGCTCACTGGCATCAGTTTAACCTACAGAGCCAAGTCTGGGTAATGGATTGGTCTTATCTTCCATAGATGCTAAAAGAAGATCACAATAACTATAGATGAGGTGATGTTGGAGATAAATTCCATCCTCCTCAGCCTCTCAAATGTCCAGAAGAGTCCTTAGCCCTCTTAGAGGTTGCCAAATTTTAATGTTAGGACAATAATGTGCAGGTGCTACTTGTTAAATATCAATTTTATTGCCTTAAGTGTAGAAGTACCTGAGAGACATTATGGAATGGCAAAAAAAAGAGGAAAAATGAAATTACTGTTACACTGCTGTTCTAACACATCTGGTATTGTTTTGATGTGAACTCTTCTAAATTATTTTTTATATGTATTTTTAATTAGTTGCATTCATAATTTCATGTACTGATTTTTCTTTGATACTATTTCATAAATACTTCTGCAATTTAGAGTTTTCAAAGTATCAATATTATATTATCTAGCTAATAGGTATGGAATAATTTCCCTAAACATGTCCTGTTGTTGGGCATTTGGGCTGCTTGCAACTCCTCGACATTCTAAATAACATTGTAATGAATAGTTTTGTGCATAGATGTTTTGATTTATTTTTCTTAAAAGAGATCCACAAAGTGGTATTATTACTGCTTGACTTTTGGAAAGTTGAGCTTAATAACATTATTATTCTTCTTGAATTGCCATAGAGTCTCAATAGGAGAGAACTGTGCATTTACATAATAATTCTGTAAGAGCTTTATTCAGTTGGATAGTTTCAAATGCCCTTTCAATGGTCTTTCTTAGTTTCCCTTTCTTGGAATAAGGTGAATCAACTTCATTTGTAGAAATACCAACAACAGCAGCAACTCCATACTGAGTACGTATGCCAAGGTGCCAAGCCATTCATTTACATTATGCTGATTGATAATCACAGCAATCCCAGGAAGTAGATATTATTATTGCACCAACTTTTTAGGTGAAGAAAGGTACCTTGCCTAAGGTCACACAAGGTAAATGGTAGAAACTGGGATTTGAGCTCTACTCTGGTGACATACTTCATGGCTTCATTATATGGATGCTTCAAACCATGGACACAGTTTTTCAAAGTGTCCCAAAGAAGAAGCAAAGCTTCATGCTATGCACATTTTAATGCCACTCCCACTGTTTGTTCAAGTTAATAAATACTATTTTATCAGGTGAATAAGAACTCTGCAGAAGTGGTAGTCACTTAAGGAGAAACATTGGATGCAATTAAGCAATAAGTCATATAGTTCTGGGTATCTGAATGGATAGATTGAAAACTTCATAACCAAAACTCCATGTCTCAGTGTTCACTGCTACATTTCTAATCTTAAGCCCAGTATTCAGAATGTACACTCACTGTATGTTGAATGATAAGTACTAAACTCCAAATGCTAACCAATTCTTTCAAAGCCATTTACTACCCACTGCATCTGAGCCGGTCACTGGGCCTTGACCAAGTGTATCTGTAAGTTGCTCAGAGTCCTTTTTTATACATTAAATCCCTCTCCTCATATAAAACTAAAATACATCTTTGGGGATTGCAAAAGTCTGCCACTTAGAAAAGCAAAACAAATCAAAAAAACAAACAGCGTCACCAGGCCTAGGGCATACACTGGTACTTGCAATGAGGGGAAAAATACACAGCTGAAAATAATTGTAAACCTACAGAATCAAAATTAATGAATATTTAAATAGATATATAAAATGTAACAGTGCTATGTAGTCAAATGCAATTCCACTCATTTCTTAAAGTGTTATAAATTTTATTTTTGGTGATAAATGGATGTGTTTTATCATGTTTAAAATGATGTGGGGTAGAGCCTCCAATATTAAGAGTTCCCAGAGCTGCTAAAGTTACAACACTGTATACCACTGCTACTTGGTTTGAATAAAAAACAGCTGGTTAGTCCCATACTCATTCTGCAGGCTGCTGATGGCCAGATTCCCAAAGAGCAGGTGTAAGTCTTTCTTGCTGCTAGTGGTTGGAGGTCAGGAGTTGGTGAGCCTCATTGAATAACAGACCTTCCCTCTTCAGTCAAAACCTAATATAGCCTAGTATACTCTTTTCCTTTTTTATTTTATTTGGTCAAATATATGCATGCATTTATATTTCATGAAGTTGTTTTCTGCTTAGGGATTATCTTTTAGATACTATATCAGATACTTCATGAACTTCGTGGAGACTATCCTGTTGCATTTTGATCCTTACCCTTGCCTTTGGGAAAAATTTACCCTAGTGTGGAAACTGTTACTTTCTGGATCCAGAAGCCATAGATTCAGCCTTGAGTCAATTCTGCTTCAGTGTTTGGTCCCGGATCTCTTAGCTGGGCTTTGCTACTCATCTTTGGTTGCTGTGGTTGGGTTTCCACCCTGAGTGGCTAGATTCCCCAGATGCTGTCTATCTGATTGATTGAATCTCTGCTTATCACCGGCCATCAGAGTCCGCTAATGATAAACTCTTTTCACCTGCAGCTGTTGTTTACTTCTCGACCTCTTTAATGCTTAACAGCTGCCTGCCTGAACTTCCTTTCCTGTCCCGGCAGTCTTCCTGTTAGTTTGCTTCTAGGCTTTTCCCAACAACCTTTCCATTTGTCGGGTTTGGCCCTGGTGGGACAGCCTAGCGTCTTTGTCCAGACTCCTCCAGACTGGCCATTTGTGCCGCTGACAAAGTCCCTGGTCCTGAAGCAAGAAAGAATGATATACAGTTGAAATACGTAAGAAGCAGAAAACAGTGAGTAATAATATTTAAGTAAAAGCAAATGCCTTTTTCTATTTTATGTTATTTAAAGCCATCTGAAACAGAGAAGTTTTTTTCAAGACAATCCTCACCTCAACTTTTTCATTTATGTTCTATATAGAAATTTTTGGTTTTAGGCAAATGGAGTCATAATGAAAGTGAATTCTTTTTCCTTTTTGGACTGTGGGCGGGAATGTACTGCCTTATTATTACCAAAATATATAACTTACGATTGGAAGAGAATCATACAGATTTCAACATGGGAACTTTTTTTTCAGAAATATTTTCTATCTTAGCTTGAACGTAAACAAAGTTCCTTCAGTGCTTTTTTCCCTCTGTATTGCTACTCTTGACCACAGTGCTTGTCTTGCTTCCTCTCTCTTGTAAGAGAAGTTGCTTCCTCCTTTGCTCAACATCTAGTTAGCCAGTTACTAACGTTGGTTATGGCAGTTTGCTTTCTTTTCTGGAACTGAGGACTTCTGTCTTGACCCTGGCCAGTCATCCTATAAATATGTGTAGTGTATTTCAACGGGAACAGGCTAGAGAGTAGGGCTGGATTTGAATGAAATACACACGTGAATAGTGCTTCTGATGGAAGGTCAGTAATATCACCTTGGTATCAAGGAAAGCTTTATTAATGAATGAAACCACTTTCATGGCTTTTTTTCCTCCTTTATTTATTTTTTGACATCCACTCATGGTAGATTTATCAGTTGGTTGATACGTTTGTGGGAGTGGAATTTTCTTTGCTCCTGTTCTTATTTGGTTGTTTGGCTTCATCTGAAAAGAGATAATGATTTTTCTCTTGGATTCATACGTGCATCTTCCTCATTTCCAGTGCTCATATGAAGGAAGAAAGCACAACCATGGTACTGTACAATATATGGTGAGCTAGTTAGCTACTTGTGGAGCCTTTTCTGCTCTCTAATAACCTTCAGTATACTGTTGAGAATAGAGCCGACGTTGTGGGTCTAACTAGCTACCTCTTTTTTTTTTTTTTTTTTTTTTTTGCGGTACGCGGGCCCCTCAGTGCTGTGGCCTCTCCCGCTGCGGAGCACAGGCTCCGGACGCGCAGGCTCAGCGGCCATGGCTCACGGGCCTAGCCGCTCCACGGCACGCGGGATCCTCCCGGACCGGGGCATGGACCCGCGCCCCCTGCATCGGCAGGCAGCCTCTCAACCACTGCGCCACCAGGGAAGCCCTAGCTACCTCTTTAAAGAAAAGATTGGGAATGGAATGAGGCCAAGTAAGCTGAAGCAGAAAAATTATGCCTTTTAATCATAATCGCCTAAAACTATGGTTGCCCTTACCTTCTGGTGTCCAGGTGGTTACCTGGCGTTCTGTTATCCAAACATCAATTACGCAGCCCGAAGTGATTTAGATTTAAAGCCGAAGTCGTACCCTTCTGTAATTATGGCTATTTGATCAATGATCTTGACATTTTTACATTTTCAGTATTGTGAGGGAGAAAGTCCAGTTTTAAGATTTCCCTTTAAGAAATTAGAAAATTAAAAATTAATCAGATTGAATGTTGCATGTCTGCAAAAAGAATTCCAGATGTCATTCCAGCCATTAAAGGACAGGTGTTTCCTTTTTAAGACCTGACATATGCAGTGAGTACCAGCTTTAATATTTTGATAACACCTTGGATTGAAAAGTTAAATTTTTTGTCAAGTATTTCCAAATAATCTCACATAGCTAATGGGGTTGAAAAATAAAACAACCTTTGATGAATGGGTATTGCCAATTAAAAAGCTTTCCCCAAAGTGCTCTATGCTTCATGAAACTTTCATTGAAAGTTATATATTAGACAGTGAATCCTAATTTTCTAATACTGTATTTGAATTATAATTTTTACATATGGAATGGTATGTAATTTATAGTCTTTTTTTTTTTTTGCGGTACGCGGGCCTCTCACTGTTGTGGCCTCTCCCGTTGCAGAGCACAGGCTCCGGATGCGCAGGCTCAGCGGCCATGGCTCACGGGCCCAGCCGCTCCGCCGCTTGTGGGATCTTCCCAGACCGGGGCACGAACCCGTGTCTCCTGCATGGGCAGGCGGACTCTCAACCACTGCGCCACCAGGGAAGCCCTATAGTCTATTTTATAAATGGAATTCAAGCTCAGATTTAGAACAAAACAATCTTCTAATTAAATGGTAATTTAGGACTCATTTGTGGACTCCTGTGATCTCATTTTCCTATTCATTATTTTGGTTCCCATCCCCCCCTCCAAAGACATTACAGTCATTCCTCTACATTGAGAGGTGAAACATAGAATGTTAGAAATGGACAGACTTTGGAATTATAAAGATATGAGATTGAATTTTATCTTTGATTCTTACTAGGAACGTGACTGTGGGCAATTTAACAACTCTTTCAGAATAAAATTTTTCTCACAATAGTACTCTAATTTAATAGCAATAGATAATATTGCAATTAGCAGTAGCTAGATAGTATATGCTAATTCCTTTAAGGCAAGTTATAAACATTATCTAGTTTAATTTTCACAGTACCACCACAGGATAGCTATTATTATCTACATATTACATATGAGAAAATCAAGTCTTAGGCTAAGTAAATTCTTCTAATTTCATACAGTAAGTGCCAAAGTCAATATTCAAACTCAGACCTCTATTTCCCTTTGTGAGAAATGGTATTATATTCTCTTGCAAGGTTGTTGTGAGAATTTAATGAGATAATGTAGTACATTTCCAGGCACTATGCAAATGCTCTGTAAATTTTGGAATCATATTTGGCCTTCTTTATTTTCTGCTTCTAGTCATTTTCTAATTCTTGCTTTTTATATCTCTTTTAGCTTTCTTTTCCTCAGTGTTACTGTCCCTAATTTATGATATGATTTTTTCTTTGCATTGTTTTCCCTGGCCCTGCTTTTTAGCATTTCATCTCCTTTCCCTTAACAACATATCCTAAGAAATATCCTAGGATAGAGTTTTGGTCATATGACAACCTCTATACCCTTCTTCTTGTAAACATTTTCAGAAACCTAGATTAACTCCTCATGACTTACAAAGCACGTTTAATTTCTTGGCATGACTTTTAGGGCCCTCCCCAAAGTGGGCATGTGCTACTTCTCCAAGCTTTCTTACACTTCACAGTTGCAAACTTAACTAGTCTCACTTTCCCCGAGTAGGGCGTGTGTGTGTGTGTATGTCTACTTTTTTGCCTCTCTAGTATTGCACACAGTATGATTTCCATCTGAAAGGTCTTCCCTTCCTTCCCCTCCCTGCTCCCACTGCTGCCTGCCATTTCTACCCACAAGTCTTACACAGCCAGTTGGAAAACCACCTCTTGCATAATGCCTTTCCTGCCCTTAACCAGAATCTTCTTTCATTCCTAGAACCTCAAAATTCTGTATTACTTATAATATTTCCCTTTTACTAAAATTGTATCCACATCTTCCTCCAGTGTTAACTTTATCCTCTTTGAAAAGAGACCCCATGTGTAGTTCGTCTTTTTATGTTGTAAGTAGCACCACATACTACTTAGATCCAGTAGAACTTGGATAAATTGCATTGAATTAAACAGAAGCTCGAAAGGGAGACACTGGAGTAGGGCAAAGAGCAAAAAGCTTTGGAAACAGGCAGAACCAATTTAAATAATACATCTGCCAATTGAGAGCTTAATTAGGCCTCAGCTTTCATATCTGTAAAGTGGGCTAATAGTACCTATCTCAGATGATTGTTGGAAAGATTGAAGTAGCATGTACTAATAACTAACACTTCAGCATGTGCTATGTGTCAGGCCTTGTTCTTAGCAGTTTACGTATATTGATTCATTTAATCCTTATAATAGCCCTATGAAGTGAGTGCTATTATTATCTTGTTTTTAGAATGAGCAAACTGAGGCACAGAGGTATTAAGTATCTTGCCCACGGTTCCCCAGCTAGTAAGTGGAGGAGGTGGGATTTGAATCCAGGCAGTCAGGCTATAGAAAGCACGTGTTGCACTCTACCTTAGTTTATTTTCCTTCTCTATGAGTTGAAAGAGGGATTATTATATTCAGTGTTCCAGCAAGTGCTTGTACTAGATGTCAGTGTTCCCAGGCAGGATGTGGTCTCTGCTCTTAAGGCACTCCCAGTGTCACAGGGGAGGTGGACAGCAGGTAAACAGTTTGACAAGTCCTGTGGTAGCAGTATTCACAGCATGCTGTGGGAGAACAAACACATTTCCTCTTCGCTCAGGATATTCTTTTATAAGAGTGTTCTTTTCAAGGGAAATTTCTCTTTTCTATTTATGATGTCATAATAATTAAGTGGCTTAGAGAAACCCTAATACGAGGTTTAGAGTTCTAGGCCCCAAATAGCCTATGATTCCCCAAGCCTCATATTTATACCCTTTTCTCTGTTACTTAGCTCTTTGGCTTTTGAAAATCAGATGGACTGCTTCATGGGCTGTGGTCTGTAAATCAAACAAAACCTTAGGAAAGATGGTTTTGATACTCTTCCATTCAGACCCTAGTAAATAAGTTTATGCTTGAAGCAAAATGTGGGTGAGTAAAACTTTTTGTTCTTGTGTTCTAAGTTGAATATTCTCAAACAAGGTGAGAGAAATAGCTATATAGCTATGAGACTCTGTGCCACAGAACTTAATGTCTTCAATGGTTCATATTAAGATTTTTTCACCACTCTATCCCCAATACCTATCCCCAAAGTAACAAGAAGTGAATACCCACAAAAAGAAATATATTCTAATAGCACTTATCCAGTCTAATTTAAAGTAAAATCTTCCATACACACACATATACACACGTGCACAATATTTCCTGGCAACTAGCCAGCTACCAAGTACCTGTTTGGCAGTATAGCTCATTTCCTTTCAGAATATGATATGTACAGAAATAAACTTTGAAGGAGGAGGTGAGAGATGGGAAAAAGACTAAAGAAAACAGGTCTCATTTAGTGTAGCTACATCCCTCAATGCTTGTCATATGTGCTTTTCCTTTTTATACCATTAGCTTGCATACTTATCATGGCTATAGGTATATTGATTTACAATTTTCACACTCGGTCTTTTACTTTTTTCCTGTCCATAGATATTCTTGTCAGAGAGAGGGGAATTCTACCTGTTGTTTAATAGGTTTCTGAGAAATGGCAACAGACTGAGCACTTGGTGATATCCTAGGAGTAGAATTTAGACTACCCAGAATTACTGAGAAGTCAGAATTACTCCAAAAGCTACCCCAGGAAGGATGGAAATCCTTCCCAAGCAAGTAGGACCTATGTTTAAAAATGTGGTCATCATATCTAAGACATAAAAAGAATATCAAGTAACAAAAAGGAAAAGAAAAACACATCTTTTTTTCCCTCTTAGTATGATGGCTTTTGCTCCTCATTTCCCTAACTCCAAGTTCAAGTGTTAGATATGATTAGATGAGGTGAGATGAAGGGCAGCATCACGTGTCTCAGTAGAATGGTGGTATCTAAACTAAGGTGAATATTAGAATTATTTTAGGTGCTTCTGAAAAAACATTTCCAGGGACCCACCCCAAATACACTGATTTTGTTGGTCAGTGTGGAATATGTAGTTTTGAAGGACTTACCTGGTGACTTTAATGATCAGCCATTTTTAAAAACGATTATAATCATGAATTTGGTATTTTTGAAGTTTCACATGATTCTACTGTGCAGTCAGGAAGGAGAACTACTGTTACATCAATTGGGAAGTTAGATATAGGCGTAAAGTTTAGATGAGTATAGAGTATTGAAATAAACTAGAGATACTTAAAGACAGTAGAAAGAAGGTAATATATTTGGAATCAGCGATGTCTAAAGCCCTTTCCGTCTTTAAAATTCTAAGGCACTAAGCACTGAGATCAGTAACCCTACAATACTTTATTTATCACCTGTCTCCAATCTATGATGTACATTTGCATTCTGGTATAACTAGTGTGGTTATCAGAGATGAGAAATGTGCCAGGCACTGTGCAGCTGGAAGAGAAGGCCAAGGGGTGACCATATTTGTCTAAAAATGAGGGAGAGAGGTGATGAGAAAGAAGGATGGAACTCCCTTTTACTGAGTAACTACTATGTGACAAATATTTTGCTGCCTTATATAGTGCTACTATTAGTAAAAATCATAGTAGTAGCTAACACTTTTATGGTCTTTTTTATGTGCCAGGCACTGTTCTTAAGTATTTTACATGTATTAACCCTTTGAGTCCTTAAAAAAAACTTAAAAGTTGAGACTATTATGTTCCCCATTTATAGATGAAGGAACTGAGGCCCAGATAGGCTGTGCAACTTGCTCCACCTCCACAGAATTAGATAGTGGCCAAGTTTAGATTCAGCCTAGAAATGTACTTTTCCTGAGTCCCTGCTTTCAGCAGCTTTCCCTCGTAAGTTGACTGAAGTAAAGGCTCTAGAATTTGTGTATAGATGGATGAAAGAAAGATTGAACTGCTTTCTGAGGAAAACATGGAGTTCTGGACATTGATGATCACGTGACTCCTTAGTGTGCCTCTCAACTAAGTATTTTAAAGCAAGGGCGTGGGCAAAGACAATATTTGTAGTGGATAGAATTGCAAGAATCTTATTTAATTGTGATGTCAGTGCTTTAAATTTATTAGCTGCTGAATTTATTTTCCTGTAGCCTTCATTCTTACTCTATATACAAATCTCCTTTTAGACATTTGACTTTCTTGTTGAACTTCCCCCTTCCACGGGTTATTTTTCTACCTATCACCTCTGGCAAAAAATACAAAAAGGTCAAACAAACAAAAATTAAACAAGCACTCTGTGACATCCAGTCAGAAAAATGTAACAGATGAGATCCATCTTTATTTATTCGTTTGTGGCACATAATATATTCACTTTTAGTATCTCTAATTTGCTTATCAGTCTTATGTCATTGTGAGCTTGCTGTGATCATCAGAGTAAGGGATAAACCTGTTTTATGTGCATTACCCAAGTATCTGCTGGCTAGATATCCTATGCCCTTTAATATTATAAACAAGCAAGCAAACCAAACCAACAAACAGAAATCCTGCCACCACCATCACACACTGACTGACGTGCCATTTTTGGTGGAAATCCCATCCTTCACTCTACCCCTGAGAATTCCTGGATAGGTTAAGTTTTTCCTAGTCACCTTTGCCTTGATTTCTTATTTTCCTCTGAATTTAAAAATCTGTCCTGTGTATCTCATTTCCTGCAACTTTTCTTTTTATCTGGATCAAGCCTATCTTTGCACTTTTGCCAAAATAACATCGGCAAAGGCATTTCTATACTTTAAGATTCTGTTGAGGGTTTGGGGGCATCAGAAGTTTGTTGTGTTGCTCCCAGCACTGCCAACAAACTACATGTGCATTTTAGATGTCCCTGTTTCTAAAATCCCCAGGCATTACTGCCACAGGTATTTCTCAACGATTAACTTTATCTCAGGGTCTTCAACCTTGTGCTTGACGGACAGGCAATGTCCATTCTTAGATTACGCCACAGCTACCTAAATTCTCAGTTCTTCCTCCAATTTTTTCCATGTCCTATTTGTGGATTTTGAAAAACAGACTGTGAGTTTACAATATGGCAACGTTTCTTTCATTTACAAACAGATAGACTTGATCTACTATCATTAATGCTCCTAGAACTAGGATGGTTCCATTTCCAAAAGATAAGCTTGAGTAAGTTCCAACTGAGGAGAGAGTGAAAGCACGAAGTGTCCTGGAAAATGTTTACATCTTCCTCTAGGTTATGAGAAATTATGTAGGCTTGCTGTTTTGGATTACTTTTTTAGGAAATAGAGGACGCAAGTCTCCAAGTGGCCCACATGAGAAATGAAAAGCTATAATTCAAAGATACTCCAAATAATTATCCTGGTTATAAAACAAAGTATTGAATCACTTCACCACCAGGGAAGGTTATTGTTCATGGACCTTGACTATGGAGGACCTCTGTTTGCTCATCTTAATTCAGAAGGCAGGGGTTGTCTCTATTCGGACTTTTGTAAAGAAAAGGAAGAAATATTCCTAGTGTATTACTGGGACAGCTGTATAGGTAATACATGATTATTCTTTTTTTTTTTTTTTTTTTTTTTTTTTTGCTGTACGCGGGCCTCTCACTGCTGTGGCCTCTCCTGCCACGGAGCACAGGCTCCGGACGCGCAGGCCCAGCGGCCATGGCCCACGGGCCCAGTCGCTCCGCGGCATGTGGGATCCTCCTGGACCGGGGCACGAACCTGCGTCCCCTGCATCGGCAGGAGGACTCCCAACCACTGTGCCACCAGGGAAGCCCCATGATTATTCTTTAATATTCCTCTGAGTAGAAGATTAAAAATATTTTAATGAAAAATGTTTTTGACTGGTATCTGTGTCTTAGAATTCTAAATCTCTTAATGTCTTACAAGAGGAACCAACTAATTATATACGGTATTGGCAAGGAGAAATATCTGATATTTGGCTAAGAATCCCTGAAACTTCCCCTTAAGCCTCAAACTCCAAGTCCAGCTTATTTTTATCTGCAAAGTAATTCAGATCTCCCTCATTTCTTCTTTACGTCCCAGTCCTTTCCCTGGGCTAATTTTTCCACATCAAAACCACCCGTCAAGATGTTTTGTGAAACTAAAATAAATTCTCACCATTTGATTCATTATGTGGCTTTCTGTAAATAACAGATTTACCCCTCAATGCTACAAGATCATGCTACACTGCAATGCATGCTTACATTGGAAATGGCAGTCTGCTGTGGCCCACTTTTTGTTACATTGGTTGTATACCTCCTCTTCCTTCTCCTCCTCATTCTCCTTTTGATTATTCACTTTTTAGCACTTTCCTACCCTGTTTAAGTATTCTCATCTGTAAGGTCTGAAGTCCTCATTAAAAAACATTTGCTGAACCACCTTCCCTCCCTACAAAATGCAAACATAGGAAATGTAGCTTCAATACTTGGGCTTCCAAAATGGAGTTGAGGAGAATAGCAATGCTGCCTATTCAGTGTTTCTTGGCCAACATAGTTCATTTTGTGAAATGCATTAAGTGACTTGATCTCATAACGTTGTTGGGAGGAGGAGTCTTAAATAATGAAACATTCGCATTATAAATTTTGTTGAGGTGCATGAGGCTTATGATTTTGAAAAGCACTTTATTTTAATCATAGTAGGTGAAAAGCATACTCTTGATATAACCATTGTGTGAACATTTCTCTTAGAATTTGGTTAAAAGGAAGTATTCCTTCAAATGAAAGGAGAAGTTTTATTATTTCTTTATTTTACCATAAAAAAGACAAACAGAATGCTCTGAAACCTCTGTATCCTCCTGGCTCTTTGTCATAAAAGTATTAAACTTGTTTATATTTATCAGAATCATAACTGCAATACATTTTTCTCCACACTGCCTTGTTGATTACACACAGTACGTACATACCCAAAACCCATACTCAAAGCCATCCAACTTGTTGCTGGACTGTTGGCATTGGCCTGGTTAAAAAAATTTTTTTTTTCTATTTAGGGATTTATATCTTTTTTTTTTTCCACTCTTTTTTTCCACCAGCCGGTTCTAAGTGGGAAAAAAAATACAAAGAAGTGTATAAGTAGAAAATAGTGGGGGAAGATTCCTTAAGGCCAATACACCAATCTTAATCCTAAATCTGTCCTAAAGAAATGCTAAAGATTTTACTGAATCTCCAAAATAAAGTGACAGTAGAGGAAAAGAGAGGTTTAAAATAACAGAAGGATTTGTGAAAGACACGGAAACCTGGAGAAAGGAAAGGAAATTGTGGTTAGTGAGAAGAAATAATAGCTCTATTAAGTAGGGATAAATAACTTTAGCAATTACTCATTACACATATAGGATATATATATATATATATATATATATATATATATATGCACACACACACACAGACACACATAAAATCAGTGCATTCCATTTGCCACTTCTCTAAAGTACTCTGGAAAATAGCTTTCCAAGGTATCACTCAATGAATTATAGTTTCCGTCCTTTAAATATTTGCTTAATAGTATAAAAAAAGTAATGATCATAATGGTGGTTTTAATGATGAGAATTACTGCTGGAACTCATTTAACAAATCTTTTCTCCAAATTGATGCCAGTTAAAGGTCCAGATTAAAAAAAAAATTTAAGGGTTAACACAAATCTCTTCAAAGGAATCGCTTGTCTTGTTGCAAATAAAAGCAAGTTTAAAATTCTCTGTGTTCAAAAGTCAGTTATTGACAGTTCCATGGGCTCCTCAAACATGGGATTTTCATTTAGCAGATCCAACTTTACCTGCCAAAAGCCCATAAAATGGCCCCTTTCCATCTGGTAAATATTCCACAGTGAAATTAGAACTGTTGGAAAATAATGGAAATCTATGGACATAGGTATACTGTGACTGAAATGTGAAAATTTGTTAGTAGTATCTGGTGTAAATTACTTAGTTAAGGACCAGTGTTAACTCTTGTAGACCAGGAAAGCTTGAGTTTCTGTGTTACAGCTGATGTAATTTCCTACCTCCAGGCAGAGGTAATTCAAACCCTTCTAGAGAAATAAGAGCTCCCAAGCTGCCAAACAGTGGTTCTTAAATATTTTTTGTGAGTGTCATGACCCTTTGGAAGATCCAATGAAAACTATAGACACTCAACTCAGAAAAAAGATGCTATGCAAAAATTTGGAAGTAATTTGAGCAGTTAAAAAAAACAAACCAACCCTATTCCAACTAGTTTTTGAAAGAGGAGTTCTTCAGGGTCCCTTAATACATTTAGCATTTCTCAGAAGGAAGCTTTCTTTTCTTTTTTATAAATTTATTTAATTTATTTTTTTTATTTCTGGCTGTGTTGGGTCTTCGTTACTGCACGTGGGCTTTCTCTGGTTGCAGCGAGCGGGGGCTACTCTTCGTTGCGGTGCACGAGCTTCTCATTGTGGTGGCTTCTCTTGTTGTGGAGCATGGGCTCTAGGTGCGCAGGCTTCAGTAGCTGTGGCACATGGGCTCAGTAGCTGTGGCACATGGGCTCAGTAGTTGTGGCACACGGGCTCAGTAGTTGTGGCTCGAGGGCTCTAGAGCGCAGGCTCAGTAGTTGTGGTGCACGGGCTTAGTTGCTCCGTGGCATGTAGGATCTTCCCGGACCAGGGCTCGAACCCCCATCCCCTGCATTGGCAGGCGGATTCTTAACCACTGCGCCACCAGGGAAGCCCCAGAAGGAAGCTTTCTTAAGTCCAATGTATAAATTTAAATAATTTCCCATAAGTTTATTTACCCAGCTCTGTTTATATTACTGACTTTTCCCCCTTTGAAGATTTAAATGAATTTCTCATATAATTTTCTTTTACTCTGTGAATGGGCCACAAAGGTGATAGCTCAACTAGTGGAAAACAGTTTGTCTTGTCCAATGTACCAAGAAAAGAATATATATAACTTAATCTTTGTATGTGCCCCTGTGCACACCTAGGTGTAATTCAGAGAAGGTGACCTGGTATATGCATTAAGTATGTAGATAAGACCCCAAAAAGACTGTGTGAATTGTTCATTTATGTGATGTAACATGTATGGGTATGCCAGCTCCCTGCCTCCTACCTCCTTCTGAAAACAATAACAACAAAGCTCTTTAACCTCTGACTCATGACAACTTTTATTATTTTATCAAATGTTCTTAATAGAAGTAAAATGACCTCCGAGGGCAGAAAGAACTTTCTGAGGCTCACAGAGGAGGAAAAAATTCTGATAGGGAAGAAAGGGGCCAAGAGGATGATCCTTGGCAGAATTAAGTTGTACTATTGTAAAACGATTAGTAACTCTTCCTAGAACAGGAAATAGGCTTTTCCAGAAGATGCTTCCAGAGATTTCAATTTAGTTTATGTTTAGTTTCTCAATTCATTCCTAAGATCAGTGAATCATTTCTTAAATGACTCTGTAGTATGTTATTTTCTAACCATATGGAGGGCATTGTCAACCAAGTGGTTTCTTTTCCTCTTCGAGGCACTTTTTTTACATGGTGACAGCAGAAGTCCTTTCAGACTCAGGGAAACCACAAGTTTATCTGCGCTGGCAGTTGCGCACGAGATCGTGCTTAGCAGTAGATGGCCAACATCATTTCTCTTGATCCACAGCATAGGGAATTCCAGCTCACTTTGAAGCCTGTTCAAAATATTCTTGTCCATCTATGTTACCCCCAAGCCAACTCATTTTTTAGACCTGCCCTTGGTTAGCTTTGATTGACAGAAAGGCTTTGGAAGCCATTAACATCTTATTTTAGAAAGGATTGAAATCTTACCTCTCTGAGGTCTTCAATCTCTGTTTGGAGACCAAAGGCACTATGTCAAAAGACTTGTAGAAACCTGTACTTGCAACTGGGGCTTCTGTGGCAGATTTACGACCCTTGGATTATTTGAGGTTTCCAAGTTAAGACCTGATGGAGCGAGGGATGTGGAGAGGCAGCTATCATATGGACAATGCACCTATAAATTTTTTCCTAGAAATAAGAATAGCCTCTTGATCTGTCATAGTTAATACAAAAATAGAGTAATATAAATGAAGACTTAAATTGATGAGGCACATGTGTAAATTGATAAAGGAAGTTTGATGCATCATAACATTGAAATTTATCTAAATTCAATATTGTTAAACATTCTTAAAGATCAGATGAATTATACATGAAGTATATGGATTATTTGTCCCTGGCAAACAATGGTGACATTTCTGTCTGTCACTTAGTATGACAAGGTTAGCATGTTTTATTCAAAACTTTTAAACAGTAAAATGATTTGTATGCATTACTCTTTCTTTGGACTGTCAGGGAAAGCAGAAAGCAACACAGTTATTCTATGACATTGAGTCAGCATGTGCATAAAAAAACGACAGAACAGAATTGCCTCTGACATCTATAAAGCTCCTACTTTTGCTTTCTAATCATTTGGTAGAAAAACAATAAAACCATAAAGACAGAAGTATTTCCCTTTCACCCCCAAAAGAAACAAGCTATTCTATATTGAAATATAAATACAATATTTGTGATATAATAAATATAGAATATTCATGAGTGGGAATAGGTTCCTGGAAATAGAATGATTTGGGTTTTAAGGAAATTTAATGACAGAATATTTATTTTTTTCAATGAAGAAGAGTCAGGCTATGTTGTTCCTTTCAACGTTAAAATGCTCTGCAGTGATGGGATGGGACAGTAATTTATGAGATGTTTGGATTTTGTGCTCTCTGTGTATGTAGGATGGGCATATAGAAAGAAATGAATAGCAGAATAGAAGGTGTTATTCGACACCTGGGTAGAGACAGAGGACTTTAGTGACTTGTCTCTGGTTTCTGTCACAGCAGTCTGACACTGGAGGGTATGGAAGTTAAGTCCTGATAGAGTAGGTCATAGAGGAGAGGCAACTCCTGAGGCAGCTCTAAGATTGCCCCCCACCCCAGTGCCCCTAATCCAGGACACTAGAGGAACTTGCACTTCACTGTTGCTGTGCTCTTCCTCTCATGAGGTTCTAAAGCAGAAATGAGTTTTCGGGAGATTATGCTAGGTTGGAATAAGGTAGGACCTAGGGATCTGGTGCAGTATAAAAACCCAGGGACAGAGAATACTTGAGGCTTTTAATTAAGCCCTTTCCATTCACAGGTGGCTTAGGGACCTTGATGGTGCTGCAGTCATTCCACAAAGAACATTCCACTGACACCTCCTGAGAAGATACTATGAACCAGTGACTCTCTTAGGAATAAAATGATGACTGAGCTCCTGTCTTTCAAGTGTTTACAATAAAGGAAGAAAGACACATTAGCAAAAAAGCACAATGGTGATACAGGTGCTGTTGCAGCTAATTGCACTGGGTGAGTGGATAGGGAAGAAGATGGGTGCAAACAGGGGAAGGGGTCAGTACACCATACCAGTTTCCTGTTCCTCTACTCCATACCCTGATATTTTCTTTCATTGCATTCGGCAGTATGTTCACTACATCTTCAAAACCACTAAATTCCCTGCATCATGCATGCATTTTGTGTTTCCTCCATACCTGCCCAGGGCCTGGAGAAAAGTTGGCTCTTTAGAGTATGTATTAAGCTTTTTTGATTATTGTGACAGCTGCTAATGGCTATAATTGATTATAACCTGTCTAAGGCAAAAGATTGAAGTATGCATTTTGGTGGGGGTGATTCTTTCAAAGAGACTGTTGAATGAAAGAAAAAAGAAATTTTACTGTATACTCTATTTTTCTGGATATAACACTTAACTCACGTTGACCCTGAAACTCATCAGTGTTAATACATACCACATCAGCTACAAGGTAGATACTCGTTGCAAAGGTAATTATCACTATTTCACTTTAGTTAATGCACAAAAATTATACCCAACCTTTTTTAATCCTTTACCTCAATCCACCTGCCTCCTGCCAACCTCCAGGACATTTAGCATCAATCTAAATTGTTAGATTGTATTGTATTGTTTTCGGAAAGGTTTATCCTGACTCAGTAAGCAATTTATAGAGATAGTTCACAAGCAAATTATAACAACCTATTGCCGAAAAGAGACTTCCAGGTGCCACCAGACTTTTGGGATGCTATGCAGCCTTTCTGGGCTGTCATTTTTAAGAAATGTTGTCTCCATAGAGGAAAATGTTTTCAGAAATACTCTGACCTTTCCATTTTTTAGCATGAAAGTGAGGTGATCTAAGAGGAGCCATCTTCCAAGTAAACGTGGTGAGCTGTTAGTTTGAAGTATTCATTGTGTTTCTGTTGTGAATAGCCAAACCAGTGCTAAAATTCAGTTTGCTGGTCTATTCAGCTTATTCATTTCATGCAAATCCCAATGTGCATGAACTGAACAAAGGAGATCCTTTCTCTTCATAATGCATTGTTAGTTTTCTATTCCATTTTTATTCCCAAACTTGTTTTTCTCTCTTTCAGTATTAGTACTTTATTCATTCTTTCAACAAATGTTTGTAGCATCCTTAGGCATGATGAGACCCCAAAATGAATGGTATTGTCCCAGCATGGTAGTCAGCATGACCCACAGGTTTCATTTTTTTATGCCTTTTTAGTTACACCATTAGACGTTGCTTGGAGATTTTCTTAAGACCACATCTGTGATGAAGGGAAAGAATGGTATGCTCAATTATGTGTCTGCTCTGAGCAGGGTTTGGGGGCTCATTTCCTTAGTGACTCGGATTTGGAAGAGTGTGTACTTGGGAGTCTGACTGATAGGGATTGCCTTTGTTGCTCTGCTCCTTGTAATCTCTAACCTGGGATGTTAGCTCTCACTCTGAGGGAGTTTCCTTATCTGTAAAAGGAGAATACCTGCCTTATACTGTTGTTAAATGAGTTACCAGAGTGTCTGCACCTAATAGGACTCCCTCAATAAATGATCATTCTCAGTGCCTTTCCTAAAATCTATAATCTAGTGCATATGTAAATGAGTAAAAACTTTAATAATAATGTAAGAGAGGCTCAAATAAGTCCTATTAACACAGATACAAACGCAATGTGTTCTGGTATTTCTTGGAGGATTTGGTAAATTGTAGACTGTCTGATTCCTCTTCTCTTTCCGGTTTTTATCTTAGATGTAATGGGTTCCTATCATGGGAATTTTTAACTTAAATAAATTCAACTATAAATATACAATAGGGAGTGAGAGAGAAAGGGAATGAATATGAGTTTAAAAAGTTGAAATTGCATAGCTGACTACACATGCCTTTCCATTCCAGGAGTACTTCTATCTGACTCATCTTGGGAGCATCTCCCCACACTGAGTTTGCTCCTAGTGTTTTGAAGATACATGTTTTTTATATTATATGATCCCAAATTCAAGCTCACTCAAATAAATATTGATTGGTTCCAATGCTGGAGGAAAAAACTGATTTTGTAAGACTTCTTGAGAGATGGCTTGTTTCTCTCTGATATGGTACCTTTCTAAGGCATTAGCCAGGGCATTTTTGATTATTCATGATTATTAACTTATTGGCAGCATAACTTTTAACCTCATTGTACTTCTTGGCTTTTATTCTTTGTAATTCCTTTCATCTTTTACTTGCATGTCTAGATTTTCTTTCTCTTTTTTTCCCACATAATCTCTGTTGGAAAATTGACCTGTTTCTTGTGTGGGTTACTTACTGGCTATTTTATTATTTAATTTTTCAAAAAACGTTGTAGGGCTGTGTCTAGTACTCAAATCCCTGTGTGTAATGTCTTCAGTGGGTCATGGAGCTTAAGGCATTGTTTCCTTAGGAACACCTGATAAACTTTTTATGTTCCTAGAGTGGTAGGTGACAGTTTTGCAGGTTAGAGTGAGCTGAGCAGTGTTTTTATAATGTTATCATAATATTATCATAATGTACTCTTTGCTGCCTGATGCTTGTCTGATTTTATTCTGCCAACACAAAGGATCTTTAGACTGTTAGCACAGGGATCCAAAGCTCTGATCCACAATAAAATGCAAAGACCACAGGGCAGGTAGATCCTTTATCAATTATTTACATCTCTGTGTGAATCCAGTGTGATAGGGATAGAAGAAAAGGACTAAGGGCTCTAAGCAGGTTAGGAAGAAACAGGTCTATCTAAAAAGGCCTGGGATGGGCTATAAGGCCAGCTTTCCTACATTACACCTTTGCTACGTGCTACTATTAACACTGTCAGGCATTCTTCCTCCACCTCTGCCCCCATTTTTATGTCTGCCCTTCTCCTTTCTTTTATTCTGTCATACATGATTTCAGTTTTTAGTTACCTTTCTTTCAGGGGAGTTGTTTTAGGCTCTTCACGCAAGTAAACATTAATACTGAATATTCTTTATTAAGGATAATAACACCAATGTTTAAGTACATAAGATTCATTAAGTATGAGGATAGAAACTTTGTAAGCGTCTCTAATTTTCACAATAATTCTGTAAGGAAAATACTTTCATGGTAAAATTGGGAAAAAAAAAACAACCCTGAAAGACAGAGAGAAAGTAACTTACCATGTTTAAATGATAGAGGCGGATGAGAATCCATAAGTCTTTATTGCCTGTGCCCTCTCCACTATCAAGTTCTGAGTAAGAGAGAGAAAGAGAGACAGAGGGTGGGCTTACCATCTTTCTATGTGTACATGCATTTTTTAAAACCATGGCTGCCTTCTAGAGACTTTTGCAGTAGAAAACCAGTGTTGCCCAGACTTTGAATCCAAATATGCCTCCCCACCTCTACCAAAGTGAGCTGAAATTTTACAAGTTGCAATTTATGCAATTGATGAATTGTTTTCTCTGATACAGTTTCTGCAAATGAAACAGAACTTTATACAATTTTATGTTTCAAATAAAGCATTTCCTGGGCTGGCAATTGCTTTACTTCTCACCGGCATAACACTATTTTCTTTAACATTATTTGCTCCTTCCTATAAGGAGCAACACCCCTTTCATATTGTGTCCAGTGAAGCAGTTTCTCATTTCTGAAATTTTAATGCCTATAAGATGGGAAATAAAAGTGGGAAGGAAAGACCCTGGGGTGATTTAAGATGATGATTCTGGATTGAAGCATCTTGCTACTTAGAGGAACACCATATTTCATAGTGTATTTGCAGAAATGCTTCATGGCACAAACTCCTATTTCATGTCCTTGAAGGCCAATGGAGTAACAGAGTTTCTGTTTCAGTGCCTATCTGATCAATAATCCTGTGACTTTTTGGAATTGCCATCTGTCTTGTGATACAGTTTTACTGTGTTGATGTGCAGTGACTAACACCTACATGCATATATTTTTGTCTCTTGCAGCTGTAAATTATTTAAAAAATATTTCTACAAGTTCTTAAAATTATTTATATAGAACATCTTTTCCTTAATTTCATTGGAGACATACATAAATCAATTTTATTTGAAAATATATTTGGAATTTAGTATAACTTCCCTTGGGCTTGGCCTTTAATTCAACATACAGTAATAGGGCATTAACTACGTGGCAGGAAATATGCTAGGCCTTGATGAGTAGGACATGGACCCTGCCTTTCCAGAGTTCACAGGCTTTAGGCTTGAAATGGTAGTTAAGAGCATGGATTTTATCACCACTCTGCCTTAGTTTGAATTTTTTCCTTACAACTTGTTAGATGTTAGACAAATTATTTCACTTTCTATGTCTTAATGATCTCATCTGTAAAATGGTAGTGATAAATGTTACCTTAAGACTTATGTGAGCATTAAATGAGCTAATACCTGTAAGGTGCTTAGAGTGGTGCCAGGCACATACATCTCAGAAAATTATGGGTATTTTTGTCAGTTACTATTGACATTACTGCTATTATTACATGAGTTACAAACAGTTAAATATTATCCTATTCTACAATAAGTATAAAATAGAAATACATTTAAGAGGAGGGAATACAGAATTCCGTCATGAGCTGCCAAGAAGTTTTCATGGGAGAAATGAGACTTCCATGTATATATTTTTTGTCTCTTGCAACTTGAGACTTGAACAAGGTCTTGAGGAAGATGTAGTATTTCACTAGACATATAAGGAAAGTCATAACACCTCAGGCAGCAGAAATAGCATTTGAAAAGGTAGGAAGGCTTGAGAAAGTATGCCCCACTCAGCAAACTATTGGTTGGGCCATGTATGTAATTAGGAGTGGAGTGTAAGGTAAAGGGTAAGGTCACAAAGAGCCCTGGGTGATACACTTAGTATTTAGACTTAATCATGTTGGTGTTGGAAACCATGAAAGGATTTTAAAAAAGAAAACTAATGTGATTAGATTTATATTTTAGAAATATTATCCTACTCAATGTAGAGGATAGATTAGAATGCTAGCTAGAGGAAGGTAAGATGCAAGGCTAGGTTTGTAATTGTTAAGATGAGAACTTGATCAGATCCTTAAGACTGTGGCTACGGAAATGGAAAAGAAGGAACACATTTGAGATGATACATTTAAGAGAGTGACTTGCTGGTGCTGTAGGATCATCTGTCTGGAAAGGAGAACTAGAGGGGTCCAGGGTGATGCTCAAGTTGAAGTTTTGGACATTTGGGTGGATGACAGTGCTATCAGTAGAGATAAGGAGCAGATCTGAAGGGCAGAACAGAGGCAGTCTGGTGGGTGGGGATGAAATTTGGGGCAGTCATCACCTTCTCATGGGCTGGAGAAAGAAAAACTGGAAAAGAAGATATAAGAAATATACAAGAAGTAGGAGAGGAACCAGATATTACAGAATCTAGGGAAGAAATAAATGTCAAGAAAGAGGTTTGTTAATTACAATTAGTAATTTATTTATGATCTTAATGAATATATTCCAAAGTTATGAAGAATGAAATGAAGGGAAGTGACGACAAGTAAAGATTATTGTTAAGTAGCTCAGCTAAGAAGAGACGTGGTAAATGAAGAGGATTTTTTCCCCCTTAGGCAATTAGACTCGAGAATTTTTGTATACAATGGGGGAAGAGTCACCAGAAGAAGACAGAGATAAAATAAATGGGGAAATAATTAAAGAATTCCTTTGAGATGAAAATTATTTGGAACCAGAACATAAAAGGATTAATTTTCAACAAGAGGAGGAAGTCTGATTCATATATATGGGAGGCAAGAATGGAGTGCATGAGGATAGGTTGTTTGTGTCTGTAATAGGAATTTAAGGTGATTCATTTCTATTTGTAAAATAGAAGGTGAGGTTATCTTTATGAGTAGTCAGAGTTAGCTCTCTTCTTTCCCTCATGATTATTTTCTTTTGTCTAACTCCTTCCAGAAACCAAGTAGTAAAATGAATAACATGTATTATAAGGAATCTCTAAGTTCTGTGGGCTTCTTGGTATTTCCTAGACTTAATGTATGTGGCTCTTTTCTAATGAAGCTTTATCAAATGAAATTTCACAGTAAGACAGTTTTCACTGTTTTGACCCTATGCCTCTTTGATCACTTTTTTTTTTTAATTGAGGGGGCTTTATAGATCTCTGTAAGGGCTAAACATCATGTCATTGTTTTGGTTAAGGTCACCTGTGTGCTCTCTGAGCATATTAGTGCAGAAAAAAATGACCTTTGATATTTGGGATTAGCAGAATCTCCAATCTAGATGCTTTATTTAGAGTCCTGGGAGGGCAAGTCTGGTACACATCACTAAGCACTCTTCATACCTACTGGATGTTTGCTAAAGGACCACCCAAGGAACATCTCTACTTATATAAAGTTCATGTAAAAGAATTGTGTTATATCAGACAAATCCACTGAAGATTAAAGATATGGATGTTTCTCAGCGTTATGTGGGGCTGTATTTCAAACTGGATTTTTCTTACTCTAAAGTCCAAGTTTTAAACCCTATGGTATTAACCTAACTCCCCTGACCAGTCCCAAGCTTTATGCTATTTGACTCTACTTCTGTCTTTGGCAATAAAACGAAAATAATTCTACTTTTTCTTCCACAGAACATCACTACAAATCACTTAATATTACTGTAATTGTCTTTCTACCATCTTTAACTCATTTAATTTTTCCTCACAGGTAATGTTTTGAAAACCCTTCCAATATCCAAGTAGTCTCTGTAAATAAGCTTTAGTTCCCACTTTATGAGGGAACTGCTCATATAGTGGAAGTAGCATTAGACTTGAACACAGAGGTTGAGGTCTGTTTTAGCAAATTCTAGAATTTGAAATTTGGACAATTATCTTGTCTCCATTTTACTAATTTGTAAATGAGAATGGCACCTTAGTTAGCAACAAGGTTTCTTCTTTTTAAACAGTTTTACCTATGTATATTTTACATACATACCCCAAAGTTCACCCATTTAAAGTACACAAGTGAATGGTTTTTAGTATATCTATAGTACTGGGCAAGGATGACTCTAATTTTAGGACATTTTCATTACCCCAAAGAAACACCTAGCTATTAGCAGTCGCTACTCACCAGCCCCATCTTTTCTCTCCTCACCCCCAACCATAGGTAAACACTAATCTGCTATCTTTCAACACAGATTTGCCTATTATGTAAATTTCATATAAATGGAATCATAGAACTTGTGGTCTTTTGTGACTGGTTTCTTTTACTTAGCCTGATGTTTTCAAGGCTCATCTTTGTTGTAACATCACCAATACTTCATAACTTTTTATAGCCAAATAATATTCCGCTCTACGGATAAACTACATTTTGTTTATACATTCATCGGTTGATGGACATTTGTATTGTTTCTACTTTATAACTGTTATGAATAATTCTGTGAACATTTGTGTACCAGTTTTTATGTGGACATATGTTTTCATTTCTCTTGAGTAGAATCCTAGGAGTGGAATTGCTTCCTATGGAAATTTTGCACTCATATGGTAACTCCATTTAACATTTTGAGAAAGTGCCAAACTGTGTTCCAAAGTGGCTGTACTATTTTAAATTCCCACTTCATTTTGATGATGACTAAAAGATTAAGTTAATAGGGGAAAAAGTAAATGCTAAAGTACTACCCATGACTACTTTTATTATTCTGTTTTGTCTAACTCCTCCCCAAAACCAAGCAGTAAAGAAGTATTTAGCACATATTTAAAAAATTCCCTGGTCATCTGCAGGTTTCCTTAGGTATTTCCTACGCTTAAGGTTCGTGACTTATGAGCTCACATTTTGCTAGTAAGGCCCTAGTGAGGCCAAGAACAGGTGTGAGTCTGGCATATTCAAGTTAACTCTGTAGTTAGCTATTTGTCCCTTTTTTTTTTTAACCACAGTTATTATTTACATTTTATTTAAAGGTTTTAGAGGATGAGCTCACAAGAATTACCTGAATCATTAAAAACCACAAAGTGGGAGAATTTTAAAAAATAAGAGTAGATACCAAAATAGCTTTTAGGAAGATGATACCTTATTAGTTTCTAAAATTGTTGAAGAGAGCAAAAGAAAGCTTAAAATCTTAAAGATAAGAGATATATTTATAATCATGCTAAAGAATACATTAAATCAAACAAGAATGAGGAAAACTACATTGTGTCCTATAGGTTATATCCTATTTCTATGGGACTCTTTTTTTTAAACCTAGTAATGTGGTTATTCTAAAATTTGAGGGGACATTTGAGTTTCCCTCTGAAGATATGGAAAAAAGTGTTGGGTGTCTCATCCCCACTTCCTCTTCCCCCCAGGCCAAATAAGTCTGTGCTGCAAGGGCATTTCTGTTGTATCTGTAGTTTTGAAATAAATATCAAAAGAAACGGCATCAAGTGTTTACGCTGAACGATGGCACAGACTGGCCTGGAGAAACCTGTCAGGCGGAGCATCACAGCGTCTGCACAGTCACACGAGGTGTCGGGAGGGGAACACGGGGGCTCGGGGCTGTGGTCAGTCACCGGCTGGATGCCGGTGCTGCGGAAGGCCGCTTGCTTTCTGACCTGAAAGTTGTCCTGGGCTGGGATGCTGGCCTTCAGACCTTTGCGTTTGCGCATTGCCGCCAAGACGCGGCTGCGGCTGTAGAAGGGGTCTGCAGGCAGGGCCCGCCAGTGGTCAGACACGCACCGGGCGGGGGAAGGCCTAGCTCCCCGCGTGGCTCTTGGGTTGGCGGTGAAGCCAAAGACTCGTTGATGTGTCTTCATGACGAACATATGGCCACTTGGGAGTCCTCTAAGACGTGGCCCGCTTCCTGTTCAGGGCTCTGTAGATGCCGCCAACCTCTTGTTGCGGGGCCCTGGATCTAGGAGCCGGGCTCTGGGAGAGGGGCGGGCGGTCAGCAGCGGCGTGGAGGCAGTGCCAGGAGTGGGGACGCTCTGCATGATGTCCGCGTGCAGCGTCACATCTGAACGTCGAAGCGAACGCGGCCCGTAGTCCCCTCGTGCGGTGCCCCCTCTTTGGTGGTGCACTGGAAGCCAGCCACCTCGCTGTCCTTGATCTCGTTAAGGTACTTCACGCCCTTGGTGACTTGGGATGATGGGGTCGGTGCTGGCGGGCCCAAAGCACCACATCTTGCGGGCCTCGGCCATGTCCCCCTCGTACTTCTCTTGGCCAGGGAGTGGGCCCGCTGCTCGAGCTCCTGGTGGGCAGACACCTCACCCTTGCCGGTGTCCACCACCCGGCCATCTGGAAAGCGCTGCGCCCTCAGGTACAGCCGATTATGCTTGTTAGGGAACTTGGACAGGTAGAGCATGTTTGCCTCCTTCCTGATGGTCTCACCTTGCAAGACCACTGTTGGATTTCTTGATGGAATGTGGGCATGGTCCCCACTCCTCGAGGATGCAGGGTGCTGTGGGGTGTGACTTGGCCGGTGCTTCAGCCCTATCTCCACCAGCTTGGTTGCGCAGGTAGGCCAGGTTGTTGGCCTCTACGACAATCCTGACAACCCGACCCACCTCATGCGGAATTCCATCACCTTCATGTTGTGGACGTGCTCCAAGGAGGTGATGGTTCCCGTCTTCGTGAGAAAGCAGTGAATGCCCACCAGGCCCACGATGATCTTTCAGTGAGTCACATCCTCCTTAGGCTTCACATAACAACCCATTAAAACGGTTGTTTTCTGAATTGGCTTCAGGTACCTGGTCTCCTTCCTGGACCTGTGGTTGGGGGTGTGTATTGTGGTGATCATTTTGCAATCTTGGACAGATGTCTGTCTTGGACAGACATCTCCGAGGGTCACACCAATGTTTCATAGATGTGTGGATCAGACAGCAGTGTTGGTCAGTCTCACCCTAAAAATGACTGGGAAAGTAAATTGTTATGGTTGTTCCAGTGATGGAAGGTGATTAGTGCTGTTTTACAGGTAGTATTAATTAAAATGTCAAAATTGAGGACTTCTGAGGAGTTTGTGAGAACATGACTCAGAAGGGGACAGTCTTAATATAGTATTTCATTTTACATGAGACTGCATTCTTTGGGGACAAGAATCACATCATAGCCATTTTTGTTTCTACAACGGCTGTTACTTAATATATGATCATAGTATTAAGTAACCAAAACAGGAAATTCTATATCTGCTAGAAACTTATATTTCAACCATATTTCTATAACTAAATTGTGAGAAGTGTTTTTTTTTTTTTTTTTTTTTACAGATTAATAAACTGAGACTCAAATCACTTGTCTAGTACAGATAGGCAGTCAGTTTTTGAACAGTTAAAACCAAAGAACCAATCAAGAATACATAGTTACTTCAATAACAAAAATAGTTCCACTTTAATACTTTATCTAGTAGGAAATTATTCTCAGTGACAAATTTTGTTAATTATCCAAGATGCTAGTGTTATTTAGAATCATTTGACTGGATAGAATTTGAGTTTCTCTTAGGTTATTAGGGTAAAGCGTTTTTGAGATTAGATATGGAAAAGTGGTTTTCTGTAAAGGGTGACTTGAGATGCTGCTCTAAATTAAGCTGGGGGAGCAGTAAGTATTTTGGATGATAGAGATGAAAAAAAAAAAGACCTCCGTAAAATGATCGAGGCTAAGCATGAACATTTTTGCAGATAAACTGTAATCTAACACCTGAGCTTAAAGAGTCAACTATCTAAGCAATGTTGGATAAAACCTAGTCAGTAGCAATTCATATGAAAAAATCAGATCCTATTGTTCACTGAACAGGAATTTACAGTGTGGCATGGTTGTCACCATATCTGTGATAGGAATATAGTGGCCTGAACAAATGAAGTAATAGTTCTATTGAGATTTATTTATCACTGCTTGTTTTAGTTCTGTTGCTGCACTAGTTTAGCAATACTCAGAGCACCTCCTTGTCAGAGGTGTGTGTCCTAGTCTCATAAGTTCTCTCTTTCAAGCTCCTGAGGCATCAGTACCAGCAAAGACCATAGTGTTCCCTTTCGCCTTTTCAGTTTTCTAATGCCTGGGTAACCATTCTTTTAATTAAATTCTATTAAAATACCTTGTGTAGTTTTTATCTTCTGACTGGACCCTGATGATTACAACCAGAGATGAGTAGATGATGAAGTATGGGTGATTAATAGAACTTTTCAAATACGAAAAACTTGTATGTGAAAAGAAAATATATTAGCTGTACTTCACAGTGCTGGTTTCTTTATATTTCCTTCTTGGAGATTGTCTCACCCTATACTCTACCACCATAAATAGTCGTGTTCTGGAGCACATGACCTAATTGCATGGCCACAGCTGATTGGACCAGGGTGGGTCCTTAGGGACAACAGATTCTAGGCTGGTCAGTTGGCTATGACAAGATTTGGCTTTAAGTGTTCTGCCCAAAGATAGATGAACTGAGACAAACGGATTCTTTATGATTTTTAATCAAAAGTCTCAGTTCAAAGCTGCACCAAAAGAAGCATGTGACACAGTTGAATCGATTAATAGAAGAGCCTAAGTGGCTCATGAACTCCTGCCATGGAGTTTTCCAGAGACATTTAACCTATGAATCACTTTCTTCTGCCCTCAGCAAAAACATTTCCATAATTAAGACTGGGTTTACTTTGTGAGGTAGCTATATCCCTATCAAGTGAATGTTCAAGCAGAGAATAGATAACTGTCATATTTGTTTTAGAGGGGATTTCTTCAAAGAAAGCCTTTTTGTGTTAGACTAAGATGTGCTTGTATTTCTAGACTCTGTTCTAGACCCATTGAATAAGAATATCTGAAGAATGGAGGCAAATCATACACATTAAAAATAGCAGCAGTAACAATGGGAACAACTCCCTCTGCCATGTTATGCTGAAGTAGCTGGTCTGTAGTTCAGTCAGATATGGGAAGAAAAGGGCTGTATGGTTGTTCTGGCTGTCTATTGCTGAATGACAAACTATCCCAACAGTTACTGGCTGACCATTTTTATTACCTCTCATGACTTTGTGGGTCAAGAATTCAAGCAGTCTCTGCTGGGCATTCTTTTGCACCATCTAGATTGATGAGGGCTACCTAGTGATACTTAACTGGAGACTAGTTTCATCTGTAGTATACAAGATGGCTTCATTCATGCCTGGCATCTTGGTGGGGACAACTAAACCCCTCTCTTTCTTCGTATAGTTTCAGGACTTTTCCCTGTAGTCTTTCCAGCAAGGCAGTTGAATATCTCACGTGGTGGCTCATTGTCATGTGGAGGCTCAGGGCTCTCACACTCAAGGCAGAAACTGACAGTCCTTTTAAATGGTAGGCCTGGATCTGGCATATGCTACTTCCACTGTTCTCTATTGGTTAAAGTAGACACAAGGCAGCACAAATTCCAGGGGAGGGAAAATAAACCTTCTCTGTACGTGAGAGAAGAGCTAAAGGATTTGTGGCCATATTTTTGGATTGGAAATACATAATATTTGCTGAATTCTCATGAGAAGTATGCCGGTAAATGCTATCAATTACCAGTAATAATGATAGTAACTATTATTTTACTGAATTCAATTTGCTTTTTAAGCTAATATGAATATATGCATTCTTTCCATTGAAACAATCTTTGTCTTTTTACTGAGAGGGAGAGAGAGAGGAGAAATGTTTAGTTAGGATTCCTTTAGATTTTTAGAAGATATCATGAAACATAATAAATAGGATCACTATTATTTTTCTTGGAGAGCTGAACTGATTTCATAAGCTGTTGGTGTTATTTACACTTGAGAGCAGATTAACATTTTTTTATATTAATTATGAAACAGGAATTTGGGATTACTATTTGGTTTTGTTTTTCTTTCTTTTTATTTAACTTTTCCTCTTGGTAGGGGTTGGTTATTACTTTGCTCAAGCTGCTGGGTGACTCAGAAATGAAATTGACATAGACTGTTCAATATCAAGTATGTTGATTTAAATTAAGAGCACAAAAGAGAGTTTCAATGAAAATGCAATGTCATTTAATAAATTAACATGTGGGACCAACTCAGGCTGGAGGTTGGTTTAATAAAGTTGCTTAAAGTTTTCTTTTGTTGAGTTAAAGACTAGGGAACTAAATTTATTTTACTGATGTTCTCCCAAAATGGTAATGCTAAAATTCCAAGAGCTAAGGGTTATGTCTTAACATGCACCCCTGACCCCCAGACAACCTCCTCAGTTACAGAACTCTCCAAACATAACACTCTTTCTGACTTGACAGATTGAAAAAGTAATTCTCTTATGGGAAAGTCATGTATTTCCTCTATGGAAGATGATTAATATGGATGCCTTTCATGCATCATTGTAAATCCTCTGGCCATACTTTCCATTCCACCCACTGCTGTAGCAATCAGTTTGTAGGCTTTTAACGTCTTCATGCAGGTGAACCTAATAGCACCTTGCCAGGGTATCTCAGAGCCTGTGACCTGAACTGAGTGTCTCTAACTTCCTGGTGCAGATCTTCTTGATACCACATCATTGGAGACCTATGGGAACTCCTTTGTACTCATGTGTGCACAACCTAGAAGTAGGAGGGGTAGAAGCAGATAGATAAATGCATCCTTTCCCCCACCCCCCCCACTGGACAGGTGGCTCCTAGGCACACTTCTTCATCTTCTCAGATGACCATTGAGGGGTGGAGTTGTTTTCCAAAGTAGTGAACAACTATATACTTGTATCGTCTCTCTTTCTTTTCTTCCCTGTTTCATTCCCCCTTTCCCTTACTCTTGTTACTTGTGATCACATTCCCAAATAAATTGCTCACACATAAACATTTGTGGTAGATCTGCTTTTCTGGGGGAAACCAGAGCTAAGACAGGCCCTATAAAATGTGTTTCTTCCACTTAAATGATCCGTAATGTGTTGGGATTTAATTAGGGTACGTTTCCTCAAAATTGAAAGCAAGAATATCCCAGTTTATGAGACTCTGTGTTCAGCACACTGTACTATCCATCTTTATCTTGTTTCAGTATTCTCTCTGCTGTTACATCTATGACCTTTGTTCTCTTGGCACACAGACAAGAACTTTGGGACAAGCACTGTCTGCTTATGAAGTTAAATGTTAGAAAAGGATATTTTGAATTTCAGAGGTCTGGAAGTTTTCATGAATATTTTAATTAATTTTAATTTCTTCTCCCAAACAGTATAATGGCATCAAGTTTGGTAAAAGTCATACCATGATTTCTCCTGTTTAATCCTAAATATTATATAGAGGGGAAATAAACTTTAATTGAGCCACAGTTTAAGTTGGAGATTGCCCAGTTCCCAACTTTGTAAATCACCACAAATTCCTTCTCAGACCCAGTCTTTGATTTGTTGAGATTAGATCTATGTTTTATAATTTCATTTTTTTCTCAAGTGTTATATAGAAGGTATCATTCTAAGATTAAAAATAGTTCTGGGTGTATAAACTAGAAGACGTACATGCATTTCACTGAAATAAACTTTTTAGCCTCCTAAACTATACTATTTAAAAACTATATAGTCTTTTGAAACTATGTAGTGGTCACTGTAATGAAATCTGAGTAGTATAGCATTTTATTTTACTTATTCATTTTTGCAATATCATATTCATGTTGGTGGATATATTTTAGAAGACTTGAAAGATGGTTTAAGGTAATTATACATTTTCTAATTAAAAGATATAAAGGATTTCAAAGTTTAGGGCTAAAATCCAACATTTCATTTACCTAGAACATCTCAGTTTATTGGTTGGAAGTTTTGTGGCTGTTTTAGAAACTTAAAGCATTATAGAATCCATAAAAAAATAGCGTAGTTGGTAGTTTATGTTTGAAGTTAAGTATTAAAATTATTGGGAATATTAGACATTTTATGAACTAGGCACTGAGATAACTGTCTTACATGTATTTGACTCAGTCTTAAAAATAGCCTTATGGGACATGTGTTATTATTAATCCCTTTTTTAAACATGAAGAAAAATGAAACATTAAAGAAGTTAATCAATTTGATTAATTTTATCTAGCTATTAAGTTACAGAACTGAAGTGACCATTTCTTTTCTAATTCCAATTCTGGTGTTCTGAATGGTTGCTTCCCTTTTCGGGAAGACTGAAACCTGATAACCACTCCCAGAAAAACCTGATTGGTTTCCTGACCAAATTGACTATTGCTGGCTGTGAAATCACTCACTTGAAACAAAAGTATGGGACTATAAGAGAAAATTTAGAGAATGAAAAGGTGTTATAGGAACTAGGGTTCAAAAGGGGAAGAAATTTAGAAGAAAAGTAGAAAGAAAATGGAAGAAAGAATAGTAGAAAGAAGATAAGTGTCTGGCCAATAGTATAAATGGTAGCAGAGTGACCACGGCATTGGTGATTGAAAAATGATCATCACATCTGTGGGACGGAGGAAGAGTTGTACTGAACAGTGGTAAATGGACCTATTATTATCTTACTGACTAATAGATGCAAATTAGTAATGGGTTCTAAATTCTATACATTGCCCTCTATTTAAGAAAGCAGAGAGTAATATAGTATGTATTAGTCGTAATCCAATGCCTGTTATCATTAAAACAGAAAATTTTGTTATGTGGAGAGTTATCTTTCAGGTATCTGGAAATTTGTATCACAAAGAAGAGCACTTCAGTGATTCTGATCTTTGAGTGTCATGATTATTTATAGTTCTTGGCATAGAAAAGATCAGGAAAAGTTTGATTCGTGTCATACTTCAAGACATCATATATTTCCTGTTTATTATCATTTACTTCTTAAATGACTGTGACTCCTAGATGTAATTTGACTTTCCATTAAAGTTTTTTTTTTAAATAGGAAGCTTTATATTTTAGACACAGTAAATGTTGCCTGAATACTGAAATTTTATTTATTTATTTTTCTATTCCGTGAATTGATCAATAGATTTCAGATGATTATTTCAAGGCACAGAATCATAATTGGTCTAGGCAAGAATACTCTATACAGTTTTACCATTGTTTCCTTTCATATTTTGTCACCACGCCTATTCCTCTTGTCTTTCTTCTGTATATCTTATCCCTCATTTATTTAATGTATGCTCTTTTAGTTTTCCATTCCATATATGTATATATGTCTATCTGTGAAATATGGATAAAACTGTTCCTTGTATATGTTTAATCTTCATAATGATTAAACTTCATTCTCTCAAAAAGATATTCCTAAAATATTAGTTACTATATGCAGATCTAGTTCATTTCCTTTGATTATTTCATTGCTTTCTATTTTATGCATATTGCACATATTATTTATTAATACCTTCACATTATTTCCTTCCTCCTTGGGCATCTGTGTGTTTCTCTGGTACATAACCCAAAGACCAGATTGCTGTGTAATAGGTTATATGCATGCTCTATTTTACTAAGTACTAATAGATTATGTGTACTGCAACATGTCTGCACACATGTGTACTCCCATTGACAAGGTTTCATAGATACTCACAAAATTAAGATGCTATTTTATGTGCTATTTCTACCTATTTAGGGATGTAAAATTATACCACAATGTTATCTTTAATTTACATTGCTCTTAATAGTGAGATGGAATATTGCTTTATGTAATTATTGTTGGCCACTAGCCTGTACTTCTGTTTCCTTGAATGCCTCCTTAGCATCTCCCTGAATTGTAAATATTGGTGTGTCAGAAGGCTGAGTATTTGAACATCTTCTCTTCTCACTCTTTTGGTTTTTAAAACCATCAGTCTGGATGAGATCACCATCTATGTCCTGATGACTTCCAAATTTAAACCTTCAGACAGGACTTCCTTATATCTAACTGTCTCCTTAATGTGTCCTCTTGGATATTCAGTAAGTATCTTAAAATTTACATATCCAAAAGTGCACTTTTGATCGCTACCCTTTCTCTCCAAAAACGCCCTACTCCTGACTAGTCTTCCCTCATTTCACTAAATGCACTAAAAAATCTTGGAGTTTTCCTCGAATAGTAGCATTCTCTGACATCTTATCACCTACCCATCAGACAGTCTTCTGGGCTTTATTGTCATGTATATCCAGAATCTGGATGCCTTCTTTATACTTCAACCATT
Source organism: Orcinus orca (assembly GCF_937001465.1). Taxonomy (NCBI): domain Eukaryota; kingdom Metazoa; phylum Chordata; class Mammalia; order Artiodactyla; family Delphinidae; genus Orcinus; species Orcinus orca. The sequence goes on along the minus strand of NC_064564.1, from coordinate 48,207,955 downwards.
ATTCCTCTGGTCCAAGCCACCATCATCTCTAGCTTGGATTACTGCAGTAGCCTCTTAACACACCCATCTGCTTTGACACTGTTTTTTTCATCAGGCTTAAAAGATTCATGTCTTTTCATCTCATTCACAGTTAAAACCCCAGTTCTTGTAATGACAAAAAAACGTCCTATATGGTTGTTCTAATCTCACTTAACCATCTGTACTTGCCAGTTGCATTCCAGCCACACTGACCTATTTGATGGTGCTGAATATGTGTCACTCTTCCATCCCAGGGTCTTTGTAATTACCATCTCTTCTCTGGAATCCTACTCCCTTGGATAGCTTCATGTTTGTTTACCTCTCTTCCTCTGGGTCCTGCTCAAATGCCACCTTGCTTAAAAATTCCTAGTATCTCAATTTACTTTTCTTGCGATATCATGTGGTAATGAGTATTTTATCTGTTTTCTTTTATAGTGTGTGATTTTCCTTAATTTGTATCCTTTTAGAATGTAAACTGCATGAGGGCAAGAAAAATTTTGATTTGTCCCTTGCTCTAGCCCCACTGTTTAGAATAGTGCTTGATATTGAATAAATATTAGTAGAATGAATAAATGATTTTGCTTTTATCTAAAGTTATATTTTGGCTTATATTAAAATTAATTTCTAGCTTTCTTTTGGTTCATATTCTTTTGGTTCAAAAGGTATATGTATATTCTTTTAAATCTTGCTTTTCCCCCAATAATTCTATGCCCTTGCCCTTTTAAAAAAATGTGTCACTTCTGGAGAACATTGTGTGTGTGTGTGTGTGTGTGTGTGTGTGTGTGTGTGTGTGTTAAGGGCAGTTTTAGGTTCACAGCAAAGTTGAGAGGAAGGTATAGAGATTTCCTGTGTACCCCCTACCCCTACACATGCATAGCCTCCCCCAAAATCAACATCACTCAACAGAAGGGTACTGTTTTTTTATGAAGAATGAATCTACATTGACACATAATAATCAACCAAAGTCCTTAATTTACCTTAGAGTTCACTTTTGGTGTTGCACAGTCTATGGGTTTGGACAAATGTGTAATGACATGTATCCACCATTATAGTATCATCCAGAGTATTTTCACTACCCTAAAAATCCTGTGTTCTGCCTATTCATCCCTCTCCCCAGTCTAACCCCTGGAAATATAACTGATCTTTTTTTACCCTCCATAGTGAGTTTTGCCTTTTCCAGAATGTCATATATTTGTCATAATTATGCAGTATGTAGCCTTTTCAGATTGACTTCTTTCACTTAGGAATGCTCATTTAAGTTTCCTCCATGTCTTTCCAGAGTTGATTTGTTTATGTTTTTTAAAAACTCAAACTGAGAATCTTCATCTTCTATTGTTTGTTTAGCTTATTTACTGTAATTTCAGTTTTGCTATGACTTGTTTCTGTAATTTTTGATGACTTTTATTTACCATGCTTCTGGTTTATAAATTTTTCTACCATTAACTAAAACAAATATCTATCCCAGCCAGAAAGTTACCTGTTATTTTTGAGACCTGTAATTATGTTTTTCTCTACCATAGCTGTTATTTCACCCAGAGGAATTCCTTTGCCCATGTTGATATTGAAAGGAGTTTTAGGATTGTACTGTCATCCCTTTTTTAGTTACAATGTAAATTATTTTTATTTGCAATATAACTTTTTTTTCTATTTGTTTTTATTCTTGTGGGATTATAGCTTTAAAAAAAAAACTTTTGGGGCTTCCCTGGTGGCACAGTGGTTGAGAGTCTGCCTGCCGACGCAGGGGACACGGGTGCGTGCCCCGGTCCAGGAAGATCCCACATGCCGCGGAGCGGCTGGGCCCGTGAGCCATGGCCGCTGGGCCTGTGCGTCCAGAGCCTGTGCTCGGCAACAGGAGAGGTCACAACAGTGAGAGGCCCGCGTACCACCAAAAAAAAAAAAAATCTTTCAAAGGGGATACATGTATGATAAAAATTTCTGAGAATTTTTTATGTTGAAACCTTATTTTACTAATATGTGTATTTATTAACTCAGATAAATATTAAAATAATGGTTCAATTTTATTTTCCTTCAATATTTGCATATTGTGCTATTGAAGAGATATGTTACTATGACTTTTTCAAAATTCCTTTGTTCATGATCTGATTTTGGCATTTTCTTTGTGTCTAGGTGTGATTTTTGATTCTGTATCCCAGTACACTATGACTCTAAGTCAGACTAGGCTAACAGCTATAAAATACAACTCCAAAATCTAGGCATTTAAAAATCAGTAAAGGTATGTTTTTTACTCTCACCACAGTCCAGCTAACTGTTTGGCAGGTAGTTGTTCAACATGGTCATTTGTACCCTGGCTCCTTTGATCTGGAATTAGTCATTTAGCTCCACCTAGATACAAGGGGACAGAAGGAAAATGTATTCTTCTTGTGTGCCCAGGTCAGTGAAACAATTTGGTACAAACAGAGATTTGTCTGTGCTATAGAATGCTATCAAACTGAAGCTTAATATAAAGCCTTTTTTAGTTTTGGAAAGATTCTTGGTTATAATTTTTTATCACTATTTTATCCCCTGCCTGCAGTCTTTATTTTCTCTTTTGGTTTTCCAACCCACTGGACTTTGACACCTCTATTTCTGTTCTCCAATATTCTTGTCTTTTTTTTCTCATTTTTTCCCCTCCTGTTTCTCTGTCTTTTTCTCATGCCTTTTGGGAGAGTTTTGTGACCCAGTCTTCCAGTTAAGTAAAGCAATTTTGAATGTATTCATTCTGCTACTTCACAGGATTATTTATTTCACAAATCTTATCTTTCATGTACAATATTTCTATTTTAGTAATATCTGATTGTCTTGCCACCTGTTGCAAATATGTTCCTTTTTCTGTTTGAGTATATTCTATCTTTTTAAACTTGTTTTCAGTCTCTGTCTGTCCCTTCCCTTTAGTTCATGTTCCTCCACTAAATTTTTCTCTTTGTTGTCTTCTAAGATAGTTCTGCTGTTCCTTAAATGTCTCTTAATTTTTCTCTCTATGGCAATCTTTATTTCCTGAAAAGAAAGGAAACAACAGGTGGCTGGCCTGCTATCTGCTGGGTGGGTTAAATTGACAATACTAGTGAGTTTCGGGCTTATGCCCACCACTACCTTTTTTCCTTTGTCACAGAGTGCTTTCTAATCTCTGTACTCAGCCTTAGCTCTTGTCCTCAGATAGCAATCTTCTTTTCTAATTCACCAGTCCTAGGAAATGTGAGGAGGACTCTAAGGGGGCATTGGCTGCTCCAATCCTTGTTCTGGCTCTCTATACCAGCAAGACATTGTTGATATCCTTGATGTTATCCTATAGCCTCTAGTCGGAGATCTAGCCTTCCTGCCCTGTGTTATTACAGGGTGGGCAATGAGTGGGGAATAAGGATTTCAAGGTGATAGGTAGAGTGAGATTGCCATTTTTGTTTTTTAATTTTCATTTTTTTGGTCTTTTAAAAAAATTAATTTTTATTCGAGTATAGTTGATCTACAATGTGTTAGTTTCAGGTGTACAGTAAAGTGAAGAAGTTATACATATATATATATATCCACTCTTTTTTAGATTCTTTTCTCATATAGGTCATTACAGAGTATTGAGTAGAGTTCCCTGTGCTATACAATAGGTCCTTATTTTATATATAGTAGTGTCTTTGAAATTATGAAGCAGTATGAAATAATAAAAATCCCTGGGATTGAAGGAAAGAGGAATCTGTGTGGTTTGCCCATTTTTTTTATTCATCAGACATTCTTCATGCACCTATTTTTTATTTAATGAATATTATCAGGGACCTATGATGGGCCAAAAATTGTTAAATGAACTATAAATTCAGTAGTAAACAAAATAGAAAAAAATATTGCTCTAACAGTCTGGGAATGGAGGAGACAAACCTATGTTTGATTTGTTAGGAGAAGATAAATGCTGTAAATGAAAACAACACTGTTCCTGGTTAGAGAATGTCAGAGGCTAGGAGGGCAAGATTTGAGCAGAGACCTGAATGAAGGGAGAATGCGAGTGGAATGCGTTCACTTAGTCTCTACCACTTATAAGCCATGTGATTGTGGGCAGGGTTTGTTGTGGAGATTGAGTGGGGCAGTGACCCATTACATGTCATTGAGTAGGGACTCAAGAATGGGAACTCCTACTACTAATAATGCACATTATTAATAAACCTCAATTAATAATTAAAATTCTGCTTTAATGTATCTGACTTTACTGTTACTAAAATTGCCTTTAATTTGTTGAAAATTCCTGTGGGATTGGCAGCAAAGTCATATAGCAAATTTTAATCACTTTGTTTTTACATCTGAGAGTCATTAGTCATGGTCTTGACCACAATACAGTGAAGTTAAAAGATTCCATTGGCAGGAAGCAGTGGATTTTAAGGACCATTCAAGGAAGAGTATGAATTAGTGAGGGGATGGCTAACAAACATTTGCTAAATTCTTTCTGGTTCTTTAGAAGGAAATAGGAACATCCTTCCCTCTTCATCTCTCTCTCTCTCTCTTTCATACACACAGGCACATACACGTTAAGCCAGCAGAAGATTTAGAATAATTTTCTCATGTAAACGTTATAACTAAACTCTCCCATCCAGGATTTTCATCTGCATAAATATATGAGCAATGCTGAATGACACCCTTTCCATCTTCCAGCACCTCTCTGGCCCTCATCCACATGGGAACTGAACATCTCATTGCTTTATAGTCACATTTGATCAAACATGATATTAATTATCCAGCTTAAACTCTTACCTTGAACATCAGAAGTGGTCTGAATAAATTGCCTGCTTTGTAAGACTGTCATCATTTAAGAGTTGAATATTTTCCATCAAAGAAGAAGCTAAAAGGTTTGGACCGTCTTGTCTAAAGGCACTTTCCAGAGAAGTGTCCAAAATGTTTTGAGTGGCTGTAACACTGCAATAAATGTATAATTGTTCAATTTCACTACCTTAAAGGAAACAGAACTCATTTAGATAAGTGATCGCCAATTTTTAGTACCCCATTTTTTGTTCCAAAGATCATTTTATTTAGATTGTTACGTATAAAATATGAAAACCACATTTTTTTTCTTGTTGAAATTTGATGGAGGGGATGGTAATGGTGAGAAGCCCAGATGCCGTTTAACCTGACAGCCCCCCAAGGGTCCATGGAACACTGGAAACTGCTGATTTAGAAGTCTCAGTTGTCCAACTCTTATTTGCAGGTAAATAAGAAAAGATGGATGTGTACCGCCCTGACTCTTTCTCCATAACATGGACTTAAAACTTGCTATTTCCTATTATGTATTTTGATTTGGGGAGAAAAAAGACAATATTACTCGGCCATTATAATGAAATATTCCACTAACACGTCCAGGTTCCTTAGCCATTCAGAAATCTCTTATTGAGGAGTGGGTGGGAATTCAGAAACAATCATCCCATCTCTGCACTAGATGCTGACCCAAGCATAACAGTTTTGCAATGTTTAAGTATTTTAACTTTGCATAATCAGTTGTGTCTATCTATTGTGTTATTTCTACCTTTATTCATTTATTCAACAAATAATTTTTAAAACCTATTTATACTCAAGGACTAGAGTGAGGGCTTGAAGACAATTAAAAAAAAGAAAAGGCAGGGTCTAGGTTTTTGGCACTCACAGAAACTGTACAACTTATTTTACACTGAAATATTTACAGTTATAAAGGACAAGTACCTTTTGGCAGTGAACATCATTCTCATTTTCAAGTTTTCTAGAATTATCAGAAAAAAATGCTGTGTTACAATATGACTGATTTTAATAATCCTCATTGCTTTAATGATGTATATTTTTAAACATGTGGTAGTTCCTACTTAGAGATTTTCAGGGACTGATTGTTGGTAAGAAAATAATTTGTTTCCCCCAAAAACAAATATTCTATATTATTTATTGGTGTCCTTCATCTGTCTCACTTAATACTGGCTAGTGGTCTTAAATACAAAAAGAAAATTAGGTTAAATTTGGAGAAGCCTATGTGAGAGATGTTTTATGGGTACTTCTCAAGGAAATGCTGGACATTTTATTCACTAGTCATACTAAGTGAAATTCAGCCTACCCAGTTACATATTGGAAAACTTTTGATGATTAGGATGAGCTGTTTGTGGAAAGTAATCATGTCCTTTACTTTGCCAGTGACACCAGTACCATGGTAAATAATTGGTATTCAGTACTTTATGCATTGGCTAATGTGTTGAAACCTGAAACTATTGGCCATGAAGATCCTACTAAGAGGGTATTATTCTAAGAAGCGTAGCCTGAGGGTCATTAAGTTGTACAGCTTTCTCTGTTACTTTAAAAACCAGATATTATGCAACTACATTTTGTACAATTTTATTTCCTGAACTTTTGCCAAAAAACTGATTTTTAAAAAAATCAAACATTATCAGTTCCAGTAAATGACAGTTCACTGCTACTTTTTCAGCCCCACTTGCACCCAGGTTTTCAGGAGGGCACACAATTACCCTTAGACTTGCTTCTAAGTTTTGTTAGGCATGTTGTGATTTGTTAGCTGCGATGACTCAGATGAAACCCCCTTTTAAAGAGATGACTCAGTGGTATTTAAATAAATTCTGTTATGTAAACTGGAAAAAACCTTTCTAGGCAATAATGTCCTTTCTTTGAACTGTTTTATGACATCCGTTGACAGTATTGCTATCTGTGACCCATTCTTATGTCTGTTCTGGTGCTGTTGGTGCTTTAAGTGATGGTTGCAAATGCAGTAATGTTTCATTAGCTCAGACTTGCTGATTTGTGATTTGGGATAATTTCCAAAGGGAACTGGCTGAAGTTTAGTTACTCTTGTAACCCAAGAAATAGCTGACTAAGAAAAGTAAGTCTTAATAAGATTTCTGGAGTGATTTTGATTGAGAAAGAAAATATGTTATACAGGCTGTTTAAACATTTGTTAGACTGAACATCATTATTATCATATCTGTCTCTCTTCAGTTATTGGCTGTGTGATCTTAATTTCTTTGTCTGTAAAACAGTGAGGATAATAGTATCTACTTTGTGGTGTTCCAACTCCTTCATCCATTAAGTGGTGGTACTGATGGGTCCTACATCATGGACTTGTGAATGATAATGGGTTAATACACAAAGTGATTAAGCAATACCTGGCATATGCAGTTCTTCCAATGTTTTAGCTGTTTTTGAAAATTATTATTGGCAGGGTGCTCACAACTGTTTGTTAGTAATACTGCATTAAACATTATTTCTGGGCCACATTTAACCATCAGATGAGAAAATTAGTCTAAATCTCTATTAATTATGATTATTTGAATCAATTTTATACATTTAACAGTAACATATGCTAAAACAGACATTTCATTAAGGTAGACTTTCCTGGAATAATGAAGCTCCTCACTGTTGTTCTAGTTCTTTTTTGGTTTTTTTAAACATCTTTATTGGAGTATAATTGCTTTACAATGGTGTGTTAGTTTCTACTTTATAACAAAGTGAATCAGCTATACATATACATATATCCCCATATCTCCTCCCTCTTGCGTCTCCCTCCCACCCTCCCTATCCCACCCCTCTAGGTGGTCACAAAGCACCGAGCTGATCTCCGTGTGCTATGCGGCTGCTTCCCACTAGCTATCTATTTTACATTTGGTAGTGTATATATGTCCATGCCACTCTGTCACTTCGTCCCAGCTTACCCTTCCCCCTCCCCGTGTCCTCAAGTCCATTCTCTACATCTGCATCTTTATTCCTGTCCTGCCCCTAGGTTCTTCAGAACCATTTCTTTCTTTTCTTTTTTTTTTTAGATTCCATATATTTGTGTTAGCATACAGTATTTGTTTTTCTCTTTCTGACTTACTTTACTCTGTATGACAGACTCTAGGTCCATCCACTTCACTACAAATAACTCAATTTCGTTTCTTTTTATGGCTGAGTAATATTCCATTGTACATATGTGCCACATCTTCTTTATCCATTCATCTGTCGATGGATACTTAGGTTGCTTCCTTGTCCTGACTATTGAAAATAGGGGTGCAATGAACATTGTGGTACATGACTTTTTGAATTATGTTTTTTTCAGGGTATATGCTCAGTAGTGGGATTGCTGGGTCGTATGGTAGTTCCATTTGTTGTTCTAGTTCTTATGCTAAGAATCTGAATTGCACTCACAATGTGTACAAAGCAGTATTATAATATACGGAAGCACCAGTTTTTGCTGAGAATCACATCAAAATGAAAATTACCATAACTCTGTTTTATTCCTGATTTTCTATTTCTTAACTCCTTTCCCCTCAGTGTCCTTACCCTTAACTTTAGTAATAACTATCTTGAGTACTCTATGGAGGTGGTGTGAGATGAATTGTTATGCTTGATTTAGACAAATGTTCTTTTAACTGAAGCAGCATACATTCCTCCTTCTTCTGGTATGAGCACCTGTTTTCTTCATTTGGTCCTAACATCTTTATTGTGAGATACAGTTGTGATGCCAATTGTAAAAAGATGTGCCCCACACATTTTTAAAAGCAAATTTCAAGAAATGGATCCCTGGAATTATAAACTCGAACACAACTGCAAAGACTAAATCTGATGGGGATCTTTCATCACCAGGCAAGCATCTGAAGAGATACTGTTATTAGGTTCTATTACCCAGTCACTGGCACTACTTTTGTTTCTTCCCTTTATTTACCTAGTCCTTTGGCTCTTCCTTTGTTGCTTTGTTTATGCCAGCTATGCCATATTCTTCCAATAAACTCATTTGTTTATTTAAGTTAGCCAGGGCTGGGTTTTGTTTTTTGCAGTTAAAAATCCCTAAATGATGTAGTGTCCCGAAATAAACTGTGAGTTGGCGAGAAAGGTGTGGTTCCAGGAATTTGTTGAATTAGCCTTGTAAAAGTCACTGAGCTGGTCATAGCTGAGTTTCTTCTGAAAATGGAAATGTTTGGCCTTCTTGGTTTTGGAATTTAATTTTACCTCTAATACCACAAAAACATTTCTGGGATAAAATAGAATATTAAAGATGGAAACCCTCTGAGCAAGCTACAGGTATTTACATATAGGGGACACCCTACCAGGTCCATGTCAATGATTAAAATACTCTCTTGTGCTATCTTGTTAGATCAAGACAACACAGAGGAGATATGTTTGAGGAAATGGCTTGAAACAAATGAAAGCATGGCCAAATTAGATTGAATGGAGAAGATGGATAACTTTCCCTCTTGAGGGGGAAAATGCATCAGGAAATATTACTGGAAGAACAAATAAAACTTCACTGCTTCTGAGATTTTTTTTCTCTTTCTCTAACCTCCAACTTAAGCAGTAAAAGAGTAATGAGGACTCCTACTCATGAGCTGTCAATTCAGAGCAAGTACAAAGATAGGAAACCACCCCTGAGCTGCATGTAACATTGGCCCCCAAATCTTATTATTCCATCAAATTGTTTTTTGTTTTCATATCTTTTAAAGTGCTAACCTATTTTATTTCATTTTTATTTTTAAACCATTTTTGAGGTATGATTAACAGATAAAAAGCTTTACATATTTAACGTATAAATTATGAGTTTGGGGATAAGTGTAAACCTGGGAAACTATCAACATCAAACCAAAGTTTCCTCCTGCCTCTTTTATTACTCTGTGTGTGTGTGTGTCTGTGTGTGTGTGTGTGAATAATATAAAATCACTTAATATAAGATCTACACTCTTAGCAAATTTTAAGTGTATGATACAGTATTGTTAGCTCTAGAGATGATGCTGTATTGTAGAACTTCCAGAAAGTCTTTATTTTACATAACTGAAACTTTGTATCCTTTAAGAATCAGCTCTTCATTTTCCTCTCCCCCCAACCCCTAGCAACTACCATTCTAATTTCTACTTCTGTGAGTGACTGCTTCGAGTCCACATATAAGTGAAATCACGCGTATTTGTCTTTCTGTGTATGGCTTATTTCAGTTAGCATAATGACCATACCTGTTGCCACAAATGCAAGATTTTCTTCTTTTTAAAGGTTGACTGATATTCCATTGTAGGTATATACCACATATTTTTATCTACTTATCCAATGATGGACATTTAGGTTGTTGCCATATCTTGGCTGTGGATAATGCTGAATACTGTAAATCATACTTCAGTGAACATGGGAATACAGATATCCCCTTGAGGTACTGATTACAATTCCTTTGGATGAGTATCCAGAAGTGGGATTGCTAGTTAATAATGTAGTTTTATTTTTAATTTTTTTGGGAACCTCCGTACAATTTTCTGTAATGGCTATACCAATTTATATTCCTACCAACATGTATTGGTATACCAGGGTTCTCTTTTCTCCTCCTCCTCACCAAGATTTGTTCTTTTTTTTCTTTTTAAATGATAGACATTCTCATGTTAGTGAGAGAGGATATCTCATTGTGTTTTTTTTTTTTTTTTTTTTTTTTTTTTTTTTGCTGTACGCGGACCTCTCACTGTTGTGGCCTCTCCCGTTGCGGAGCACAGACTCCAGACGCGCAGGCTCAGTGGCCATGGCTCAGGCCCAGCCACTCCGTGGCATGTGGGATCTTCCCGGACCGGGGCATGAACCCGTGTCCCCTGCATCGGCAGGCAGACTCTCAACCACTGCGCCACCAGGGAAGCCCTCATTGTGGTTTTGATTTGCATTTCTGTGATGATGAGTGATATTGAGTACTTTTTCATGGCACTTGTTGGAAAAATGTCTGTTCAAGTCCCTTTGCCCATTTTTTAATCAGGTTATTTTTAATTTTTATTTTATTTTCACTATTGAGTTGTATGAGTTCCTTATGTATTTTGGATATTAGCCTCTTATCAGCTATATGGTTTGCCATATGCATGTATCAATTGGTGTATAAATATATTTTCTACCATTGTGTAGCATGCCTTTCCATTTTGTTCATGAATTTCTTTGCTGCATAAAAGATACTTAGTTTGATGTAATCCCACTTGTTTGTTTTTCCTTTTGTTACCTAGGCTTTTGGTGTCATATCTAAAAAATTGTTGCCCAGATCAGTGTCAAGGAATTTTCCTGTATCTTTTCTTCTAGGAGCTTTACAGCTTCAGGTCCAAAATTTAAGCCTTTATTTTGATTTGATTCTTGTATGGTGTAAGATAAGGGTCCAGTTTTATTCTTTCACATGTGGATATCCAGTTTTCCCAAGACCATTTATTTAAGAAGATATGCTTGTCTGGAGGAGGTTGCCAAAATCAGTGTTGCTACATGGTGGTAAGGGCTGGAACCTCTTATTCCAACATCTTGCTGATGTCACTCCTCAAGTTGCTGATAAAAGCATATTATCAGTCTTGGATTTGATAGTTATTGATATCTATTATGAGAGAAGAAATTGTTCCTTTTTAGGGACTGATTTATTACTTAAAGTTTTTAAATGAGACTTATCTATAGATTACTACTCTCTTCCACCATTGTTTCAGAAATAAATTGTTCCAAGCATGGAGGTAGGGTGGGAAGGCATAAACCTGTACCATATGTTCTTTTCCTAAGATTCACTTAAAAAAGGTATTTTAAAGGATGTTAAAAGGAAAGTTTTAAAAGGATCTTAAGATTGGAGATTGTGTGTATGTGTGTGTGTGTATATATACACACACACACACATATATATGTATATATATTTTTACCATGGCTGTTATTGATGTACATCTAAAAATCAGTCATGTCTTAGGAAATGTCCAGCAAATATGGGACAGAAATATATACATATAAAGGTATAGCTATAAAATATATATAAATATATGTACCAATATGCACAGAGCAAACTACTGAGTTAACACATGCTTTTAGAAATTAGAACTTTTATGAAGTAGAACAAAACTTCTAAAAATATTCAGAGCTAATGGAAGTTCTATGTCAATGAATCCTATTGAGTTTATTTGAGGCAGTATCTTAAAAGTGAAGTCATAGTTTGTGGAACTCATGATATCTTGAATGATATCAAGGGCTCAGTAGGTGTTTAGTCATCTAAGTTGATGATGATGATTCAGCCACATTGGTACTTAGTCACATTACCTATAGTTTGGAAATGATGATACCATTATTTTTCATTTTCATTTTGCTGAGATATGCTAAATTGTTTCTAAAACAGTATTCATCTTATACTGTAATTAATCTGAAACAGATGCATCTTATACCTTATTTATGTTTTGTAAGTAAAATAAGAAGAGGACTTAATTTTAAGTCTGTCTTTTCTATAGGTAAGTCCCATAGTGAAAGCATGGAGGGCAAAATTTTAATAAGGAATCAGTATTTAAAATAAGTGTATTCATGCTTATTTTAAATACTATATTGACTAAATTATATATTTTGAGAAAATTTTTTTTCCCATGGTTCTGATATCATCCAGTTTGAAGAAGTGGCAGATCAATGATGAATGATTTGAGGATATGAAAGATTTAGTCAGTGTTCTAATTCTCTGACCTGATGATCCAAGACCAGCATTAATAAAGGGCATCAGGAAGCCTCCCAAGGGTTTATTGAGGGGAGGAAAAGTGCTTTTCTCTTCTTTTGCACAGAAAAGTTTGCACAGTTTTTGGAAAGCATAGTTTTGGAATTCTTCACAGTTTATCAAGTCTTATATTCTGCCCTGCTCTATATACTATTTTATCCTGTCCTACCCAAGCTGACTCTCCTTAACTATGAGTGGAGTTAGGGAAGAGAAGTTATTTCTGAATCTGCATCCCTTGAAGCTACCAGCCTAGGTACTTCCACAACTGGTTCACTAAGAAGCACAGGAAATGATGGGCATGTGTGCAAGAATAATTGTTCCACTTCTAGAAGAATGCTGAAATGTTCCCACAACTGGCTTCATTTTGAGGAAGGCAGAGCAGAAGGGCTATGTGCTTTTGTGTGCAAAAGAAGAGGAAAGCTCTTTTCCTCCCCTCAGTAAACCCTTGGGAGGCTTCCTGATGCCCTTTATTGATGCTGGTCTTGGATCATCAGGTCAGAGTATTAGAACAGTGACTAAATCTTTCATATCTTCAAATCATTCATCATTGATCTGTCACTTCCTCAAACTGGATGATATTAGAACCATGGAAAAATCAAAATAAAAATACATAAAAAATCCCAATCAGAATTATTTTCTGTGCTTGACATCTTATTTAACACAAAGATGGACATCTAAAGAAAAGAGCTCATATCTTTCTTTTAGAAGCAAAATAACTACATGAACATAAAACTGATCAACTTAGCATTGTCCAAGAAATGATCTAGGGGCAATAATAAAAAATCCAGCTTAACTTTATAAACTCAAAATCTAGTCACAGAACCATTTTATGAAGGTATCAAGATCTTCCAGATCAAAAATAATCCAGAATTCATTAAGTAGTATTCAGTCGAATCTTTTCAATAAGGCAAGGAAGGAAACATATATTTTAGGAAGATTTGGTAGTTAAAATTGAAACAGAAAGGATATTCTGATTAACTTTCAGGTAACCAAATTGCCTTAATCTATCTGCATTTAGTTTTTAGATTGAAATTTGAGAATTTACTTAAGTGTTAGTATAAAGGGCAAATCTGAAGTAGGAAAAAAGTAGAAATTTCAGTTAGACAACTTAAAATCTCAGCTCTGTTTCCTAGTTATTGAGTGATCCTGGGTTTCATATCTCAGAGTTTCCATTTTCTTATCTGTGAAACAAGGGGTTTAGACTAGTAGTCACTTCCAAGTTTAAAAATTATATGATTTTAGAGTACCTCCGACATTCTTTTGCTTTTTGTGTTACAAAACCTCTCTGCTTTATAGACTGGATCCTTTTTAAGAACAGACATGAGGGAGTCTTCAGTATTTAGTGTAGAGAGCAATGCTAACGTACCAAAAATGTAGAGTAGTTCTTTTTGTCATTAATTTAAAGTAGCAAGACTATAGATAAGATTTTTGATTTTATACACTCTGGACATATTAAGCTTTTTACTTTCTTTTACCCAAAATTCAGAACTTTGTAAATAAAATGTTATTAAAACCACTGAAAATATTCATGGTCCATTTAGCCAACAGAAGAAATCAGTTTAGTATGTACAAGAATAGCTTTTCTCTTGCTTGTGCAATTAAGCCTTCTTACTTTCATATGTTATTTGTAAGCGTAATCAATCACAATCAATCTAAATATCCAAAAGACAAAATATTTTACAAAGGGAAATTGCAGTACTATTAATATAGAAACTCAACATGAGACAAAATACTACCTTTAGTCAGGTTTGTATAAAAGACAGTGAAGTCAGCTTAGAAAAGTCGAGTGGGAGAAATGAGAGTGAGAAGAGAAAATGCCAAGTGTGAGCAATCTATCCAGAAGAAGAGAGTGACGTTGTTGGTTACCACTTATCTCCCTCTGTCCTTGTTTGGCAGAGCTTGAGTTTAGAATGCACTTAGGGTATGGACATGTGACCTACCCTTGAATAATGAAACTTGAGGAAAAGTCTTTTGGAGGGCTTCTGGGAAATGTTTATCTCCCAAAAAGGGAGAAGGAGAAGTAGAAGAGAGAAATTTCCCATAAGCTGTATTTTATCTACATGAGATCTCTGAAATTGTGGCAACTGTCTTTCAACATGAGTAGGGAAGTCAAAGGATGAAGGCAATAATCCAGTGGGATGGCAGAGTAGGAAAATAGAAGTCCTGGGTGCCTTTGGATTTGTGTTGAGGGAGATAATTTTACTTATTGTTTAAAGTATTCTGGTTGACTCCTTTGGTGCTCGTGGCAGAAAGGGTTGTATCTCTTCCATCCCTAGCTACCCTCTCACCTTTGGCATTGTTTTATTTTTGTCCTAGAGACCCCTCCAAGATGCTTGCGATTGCTTATGTAAGGTTGTTTTGGGTTGAGGGACCTGGGTGGTGGGTATGGGTGGGTACCTTTTAGTTCCAAGTTTTATTTTCTGTTATAGATTGGAGCAGTAGTCCTGTCTACTCAGAATATGCATTAACGCAGATCACTTAATTGAATATGCTGTAAAAGAAACAGGAAACTGAAGAAGTACAATGACTGTAATCATAGCACTAGAGTTATTATCTCTAATGTTTTGTAGAGGAGAAAAGGAGAGTGGGATGATACTCACTGTGGTGGTTAGTAACCAGTGCTTTAAAGAAAGTGACTAAAAATGATTTACTGAGGACTTACCATTAATTCATAATATATTATCATGAATGAGTAATTTATATTGTTGCTTTCACATGGCACTGTTTTGCCCTTGTCGATGCTGATTTTGTTTGTTGTCACGTTAGTCACTTGTTCGGTTATTTTTGGCTCTCTTGTATTTTCTAATAATCCTTAATAGAGTTTAGTGAGCTAAATACTTTTGTTGGATAATATATGCATGAATGCATCTAAGGGTTGGACAGAGGATTTTTATTTCTGCTAATTAGTGTGAAACTATACTTCAGTTTTTCCCAGATCAGTTAATATTTATTTTTGCATTTCAGTTGATTCTTTCCCCAGAATCCATCATCTCCATTTTGCAGACTGTATAATGGAAATATCAGATAATTTTAGCTTTTGCCTCAGGTACTCTATTCATTAATCCATCCATTCATTCACTCAAAAATGTATTTTGAGTGTCTAATTTGTGCCAGTCATAATGTTTATTACAAAGATGGAGAAGCTAAATTCATTCCATGCCCTCATAGAGCTTATATTTATAAAGTCACATCAGGATTTCAGCATGGCTTGGCATGTCTAACTGATGACAAATGTACATTTTTTGGAGAAATAATTACTTAGTGCCTAAGCCCATGATCACTTCTTTTAAGTTGGTTGTAGAATAGGCATTACTAAAAACCAATTTTAATTGGTAGAAAGTAAGACCTCTACTAAGGAAGAGGAAGCATGCAAATAATCCACTTGAAGTTAAAAACAACAACAACAAATTTTTCTGACTAGAAAGGGCATAGGTATAGATTTCAAGGTATGAGAAGAGAGAGAGTGTTATGTGTTAGGCTAAGCAAACAGAGACTCCTCAGTGTCTCTTCATTTGGCCTTCCAGCAGTACATGGCACAACTGAACACTCTGTCCTTGATAAACTTTCCTTGGCTTCCTCTCTACCACATTCTTGAATTTTCTTCCCTCTCTGGCTACTCCTTCTTAATTATTTTGAGGGTCCTCTTCCTTGGTTTGTTTTGTTTCTATCATACATCATTTACAAACTAAAACTGGGCAATATTGTTAACTTCCATGACTTCCATTACTATCTATAGGTTAATGTTTCCCAAACCTATATCTGCAGCTTGTTCTCCCTCCTGAACTTCAGTCTAGATCCACACATCCCGCTACTGATATGATACCTGATTTGGATGTCTGCCTGGTCACTGAAAAGTCAAAATATCCAAAATATTTTCTCTAACCTCTTCTTCCTCTTAAGTTTTTATCTAAAACCATCACCTTGCCCTGTTTTTACACTCAAATCCAAAACATCACCAAGTCCCTTCTGTGCTACCTCTTTAACCTCTTGCTCAGTTTCAACCACTTTATTACATTTTCCTATTCATTATCCAAGCCATACCCTTCATCATGTCACCTGAATTATTTGATTGGCTTCCTAACTGATCAGATTCCCTAGTGCTAGTCTTGATTCTCTCTAAATTTGATTCTTTCTCAACTGGAAGGCTGAGTGAACTTACTGAAAGACAAACCTGATTTAGAGTCTTCATGGTTAAAATCTTCTTGGTGCTTCTTATTAAGATATAATCCACATTCTTAACATGACTGCACAATTTAAAATCTGGCCCTTCTAGTTTGCACATCTCTCCATAACGTGCTCTGCTATGAACTATTTGGCAGTTGCCCGAATGTATCATATTACCTTACCTTCAAAACTGTGCATGCACTTTTCTGAGAGAATTTGTTGTTTATTTTCCAACTGGATAGCTCCTATATGTACTTCAGGCTGCTAAATTCCAGAAATTCTCTGCTGGCTGCCACCCTCATGAAGCTGGCTTTGTGTGTCCTTGTAATGATCCTATTTTCTGCTTCTATCAGGTTATGTTGTAATTTCCATGGTGGTCTTTATCCGTTACTGGAAAGTGTTATCCAAGAGAGCAAGGACTTGGCCTGCAATATTTTATCCCCAGCAAAATACCTGGCACATGGTTAATACTTATTCGTTATTTGTTTAATGAAGGAATGAAAATGAAATCAAATATTAAATACAGAGTGATTAATATAATCATGCTAGCATTGAGATATCTCTCTTCCTATTTTTGTAATGCTCAATATTCAGTATAGAGAGATGCTTATAGAGAGATGCTCAAAAATATTTGTTGAATTATTGAATTTTTAAAAAATCTAGAACTCATGGATGATGCTGCTGATTTTTTCCCCTTAATCAGTTAACCAGTCCCTCTCTCTCCCTCCACCTGCCTCACTTGTTTAATGCTTAATAAGTCCATGTTTTTCCAAGTGAAGTTAGTGGAAGGTATAGAATAATCTCTCTCTCTATTTTTTCCCAGTGAATTTCTATAGTCAGTGTTTTCACCTGAGGGAGATTTCTTAGTGTATCAGAAATAATGTTAACCTGTGTGGCCGTTCTGTTCCTTTAATTCTAGATGAAGTGGGGCTCTCAGATCTCCCACAGGAGAAGAGAAGACAAATAGAAGAGGCACAGAAGGTGGACTAGAAGCAGTAGGGAGAGAGTTGAGTGAGAGAATTTAGATGATGATGTGCAAAGATATCCTTTCTTTCCCTGTGATTCCTGATCCTCTCTAACCCAAAAACCAGTCCCTCTTCTAGTAGTGACTCTTGGCTCTTGGCAAAATTTAGATGTTCCCTATGGCCTAGGCCAGTGGTTTGCAGAGTGGTTCACAGAGTGACTATAACCAGAGCCAGGTATCTGTAATTTTTTAAAGTTTCCTAAACAGCTCTGATTTGCAGCCACATTTGGGAACCATTGACTGTACAGTCTTCCCTGCATACTGCAGACTGAGTTCTTAGGCAGTGACAGAGATACTCCTGAGATTTTGCACTCAGATCATTTAGCCTACACAATTTATGAATTATTGTAAGTTTATGCCTCTATAAATTTATGGAAGAGAGAATTATATCTTTATCAATCCATGTAGAAAATTCAATTAAATAAAACAAACATTATGTGGGAAGTCCTTTAGATTTGTAGTCTTTCTAGTTGCATAGTAGTGTGTATATCTTCTACCTGTCTCCATTTTCTGTTACACAATAAGTGGATTGATATTAGGGGTAATATCTCATTCCTTTTTATCCTCATATCTAGCAGAATGCATGGCACATAGTAGGTTTCCAACTAAAATTATTTTTAAATGAATGGATTGATAATTTTTCTCCTTATGATCTTTTCCTTCTTTTATACAAGGACTTTAACATGTGTTAGGCTATTTGGACCTTCAGGCAATTGGCAAGTATATAGGAAGGGTTTTTCTGAATTAATTACTCACTCTTCTGAACTTCCACAGTGTTCCCTTAACTGAAGTTATTTAAGAATATGGTCCTATCCTCCACTCTGTTTTAAATTTTCAAGGGCAGAAATACATCTTTGTACCCCCCAAAGCACAATGCCTCCTTAATAGGAGAGACTCTATTGAATTGATTCATAATTATTAAAAAATAAGGCAAAAGTGTTTTTGGTGTCAGTCCATACAGTATAATTGTAATCGTTGGTCTCCTATAGACCTGCCATTAGAACAGTTCTTTGTACTCATTATATGCCCTTCCCTCATATTCATGATTATACAGCATTAGTCCTTGGATGGATCACTGAATGCTATAATCATAAATTGGCAATGCATTTTGCACTCAGTTCTTCATTATGCTTTGATATTGGAAAGAGAGTTTCTTTTAAGTCAGAATGAATTATAGCTGGTGTTTCTCTTTTGCCAAGTCCCACCAACACTCAATTACCCAGGAACTGATTCTATAGTTTTCAGGTTATACAGGCCATTACCTCTTCCCTTCTTACTTCTTGATGTCTATGTTTGCACCATTTCACTGCTCATTAGAGTGTCTGGAAGAAAAAAAAAGTACCTTGAGAAGGCAACGAAGGTGAAACTCAGGTTGGTCATTTTGTACTTGTTAGTAGTCCTGATAGGAAGTTTCATGGGAAATGTGATAAGTAAAAACTAATGGGGTAGAGTCTGGGCTATGCTCTCTATATGTGGGTTTTACTACTTGTTTCTTCTATCATATATCTTGCAACATTTAGAGTTTTCTCAGAGAGAAAGTTGTTCAAGGAAACAAAATCTGTCTTCTATTTTTCTCTCATAAAAATAATTTTAAAACATGTAGATGTGCTTTCTTTAGTATCAGGCACAGCTGAGTTCATGTTCTTTGCTAAGTTACAAAGTAATGTATTTGTGGTAGGAACTACCTGGCTGGTGAGGAGGGGAAGGACATGGTGAGATAAATAGAGCTACCATTCTTGAAATTTTAATCCAAATATCTGTCTTTTGCTTCAAGAAATTTTATTCCACCTTTGGCTGTCCCTATTGTAACTTAGTCTTTATGTCCCGTTGCAATTACTGTACATAAAATATGTTCTGAAATTTGATTTTGTATACACATAAACAGTATGCTTAAATAGTATTTAAAAAAATCTATGTACCTTTGTTTTTGTGTTCTGATTGGGGGGAAGGACTTCCTGTATCTCTTTCTCATATTCTGATGTAAATGATCGGCGAGGTGGTAAATTTCTACATGTAGTGAAAATGGGAATTGAACACTGATGGAAGGTATAATTTATGATTCATGGGATGATTTAAGAGGAAATAGTGTGGAAGGTAGTACCTACATTTTTTCTACATAAGATGTGGGAAACAAAAACATGGGGCAAATATTTTTCTTGGTGTTTAGATGCTGAATCACGAAATTGGCTGCTATGCTGTGAAGAAGATTTTCTTTGAATTGTCTTTGCTGTTTAAGTTCATTTTTTCATAATTATACATTATGGTATAAAATTCTTATCGAAAAAGGGAAGTGATCAGAGATCAGAGATCAGAGATCCTAGAAGGCCATCCAACTCATTACTCTAGAAGGGCCAGTGGAATTTTACAAGGCCCATACTTCTTGTTAAAAGTCCATGTATATTTTTGTTGTCGCAGATATGCAGGATTGAAACAACAAAATTCTCAAATTATTTTTCAACAACATTTTGGTAATGTACTGCTTAAGTAAAAAGTGGTTTTGCTCTTCTTATCTTTTCCTTTCAAATATTTCAAAACAAGGTCCTCCCAAGACCAAGTTTCTTTTTTATTTTCTTGTTTTTAATTCTGTATTATAATTTGCTATTTGCAGTGCTTATCCTCTTTAAAGATGTGTATTGCATTGCTATTCCTGTTTTAAAAAAAATGTATGCTTGTGTTCCAGTTAGTTTGGGATAATCTGGGTGTGGTCAAACTAGTTATAAGGTAATGAACATGAGGGCTAGAAATTATACAAATGGGTAAGTCATAAAACCAAGTGTCAAACTATTTAAGCCAGGAAACAAAACTCTTGACTTTCTTTTCCTGAGTACCAGGTACTTAGGTGGTACTTGGAGATCTCTTTTAACTCTATTCCCCTTCCATCATTGGGTCAATGATTTTGCACATCTTAAGCTCCTCCATATCATCCAGTTCTACTCCCATTTGCCTTACCTTGTTTCTGTCCAACAAAATTTCCTTCACTACATAATTCACATGAGATTCCCCCACTTAATACCCACAGAGCAATTCAAGCTCTGTTTGATATATTCTCTTGACTACTTCAACCCCAGCTTCTTCAGACCTCCATTTTCTCCTTAAATGATTAGGGCAGTATTCCCAAAGCTGTCCTATAGAGCAGTTGTTCTATGATGCACTCTGATAATGAAAAGGTTCAAGGCTCAGTAAGTTTGTAAATTGCTACATACTTTATATGTCTGACATTTATAACAAATATTAGCATGTTATAAGTTCTGAGATACCCCACAACAATCCCATTAACTTTGTAAACCTTTGTATAATGTTTTTCGAACCATTTTCTCTCTTTTTTTCAAAGCATCTGATGATGTCTTTTGTAGACTTTGGAATCTACTAGTTTTGACTTCTGTGAAGAAATTTGGTCAATCATCAAATTGAAGACTTCACATATATATTTTCAAAGATAATGTTTTCCCCTTCTATTAACATAAAAAACGATATCCTTACTACATAGTTAAAAACATAGCAGCTTCAGTTTTCTCCCACTGTTCCTGTTTGGAGAGATAGAAGAACTAGAGCACACATAGGTTGGTACTTCTTGTTAAAGAGTGTGGTAATTATTTTGAGAGGAATAAAAAAAACATCAAAGAATATAATTCATCAGCAAGGGCATGATTCAATCATTTAAACAAAATTCCAAACAAATTTATTAGATGGAGTGAGGAGAATGGATTAGGGTGCAAGTGAAGGAATATGATAGTGATTAACAACAAGGCTATTTTAATAATCCAGGAGAAATGTTTAGGTAGCATGGACTAGGTGATAAGTTGATGTAAATTGAAATAAGTGGACATTTACTAGAGATAAAAGGAACAGGGCAAGGCAGTTAAAGGGGTG
The DNA here is from genome assembly GCF_937001465.1 of Orcinus orca. NCBI lineage: Eukaryota > Metazoa > Chordata > Mammalia > Artiodactyla > Delphinidae > Orcinus > Orcinus orca. Next base: position 48,186,473 of record NC_064564.1, on the reverse strand, counting down.
ATTGAATAAGAGTAAGAGAGATAAAGGTAGGAGAGCTACTATATTTCTGGCTTGAAAAATTAGTTATTATAATTAGAGAAGGACCAGAATTGGAGGAGGTAAGGGATGCAGAAAACCATGGATTAAGTTTTGTCCAGGTTGAATCAGAGTTACCTTGGAGAATTTAGGAGTGGAGTTGTCAAACAGGCAATCAAGTATACTGACCAAAAGAGTGATCTTTGGTAGAGAAAACAGTGAAAACAAGTTGAATTCATGAGACTATAGATTGGCAAATGAAATCAGGGCCAAGTGTGAGGTTATTTAATATTTAGAAGTAAACAGATCTGTTAGTTTTTTCGTTTTGTATCTTCATTTTCATTTCAACATTTCAACAACATAAAATTATTGAGCTACACTAACAAACATTTCTCGCTATTAGTGAATAACCTGTGAAGATTTGTATTCAGCTAAGTAGTAATTATCTCCTAAAATATACCAAAATTTTTCTAACTCGGTGATTTTAATGTTTTATTTTAATAGTTGTTATCAGTACACTCAGCAGAGATGATTGTCATTTCCTGGAAATAAGTTTTCATAAACCCAAACACCTTTGTTCTGTTCTAAATGTATAATGCCCTCTAGCCTACTCAAGGACATAGCTACAGATCTACTCCTCTCGGTTGCCTACATCATCAGTTTTTTCCCTCTCTACTGGATCAGCATATGTGTAGTTTTGCCCTGGGTCAATTTGGCTAAGCTGTAACTAAGTTTCCCAGAAACCTCTTCTTGTATAGCTTCAGGTTAGAGTTGGCCAAAAGAGAAATTTGCAGGGGATTTGGAAGGTTCCCCAAACCTTTTTTCTCTGAAGCAGACGTTTTTCTCTGAAGGTCATTGGGAACAGATGTGGTGTACTACAGGTGCATAGGTACCAATAGGTTCTAGATTTTCTTTGATCTCTCTTGTGGTGTGAAACAGACGAAGAGTTTCTGGCAGATTCCAGCTTTCTTCCCTCTCTTCTTGGCATGTTTTCCTGGCTGTCATCCCTACAGACCAATAGTAACGTCAGGCCCAAAATTATTGCATAAGCTGCAAATTTCATGGTGTCCTCCATTAGCTTTATAATGGTTCCACTCTGACACCTGATCATGCTTGGTTTTCCAGATGTCCTCTCAAGCTTCAAATATCTAACCACCTCAGTGTTTCAGGACGTCTGGTTAGTAATTTAATTTCATTTATCTGACCTTCCAACTCTGCCTTGTGGTTTTTATAGTTACTTCCTGAGCTTCTTCCACAAATCTGTAAAGTTGTATCAGGTTTCTCCAGAGAAACAGAACCAATGTAATAGGATATATATTATACATATATAATATATATATAATGTATATTAAAATATTATCTATCCTATTAGTTACATTATATGTAAATATGATATTTATATATAATATGTACATGCGAGTATAATTATACATAGATAAATACGTATCCTATTAGTTTTGCTTCTCTGCCACACATACATGTATATATACACTCACACATATTATATATATAAATTATTGGAATTGGCTCACATGATTATGGAGGCTGAGAAGTCCCATGATCTGCCTTCTGCAAGCTGGAGAACCAGGAAAGTCAGTGGTGTAGTTCAGCCTGAGTTCCAAGGCCTGGCAGCCAGGAGCACTGATGTCTGAGAGCAGGAGAATATGGATGTCTCAGCTGAAGCAAAGAGAGCAAATTCATTCTTCCTCCACCTTATTGTTCTACTCAGGCGTTCAGCAGATTGGATGATGCCCACCTGCATTGGTGAGGGCAATCTTCTTTACTTAGTCTATCAATCCAAATGCCAGTCTCTTGTGGAAGTACTCTCATAGACACACCCAGAAATGTTTTACCAGCTGTCTAGGTATCCCTTAGCTCAGTCAAGTTGACACATAAATGGTCGGTGGTCTTATTCTTAAAATCACTTGTTCTATAATACTCTTAATGGTTTTGCTTCCCTGTTTGAATCTTGACCGATGCAACATATGATTATTTTGCTCTAATATTAAGGTGGAAAAAACCTCATTCTATCAGTTACCACCACATATCAGTGCTTTCCTTTGGATCACAATTCCTTGAAAGACTTGCCTATAATTGCTTTCTCCAAAATCTTGTTTCTTAACCCACTCCAAACTTTCATCTGTATCTCCACAGAATAACTGAGTAAAGGTACAAAATGGTATCCACATTTATATATCAAATGGTCAATTTGCAGCCCTAGTATTGCTTGAACTACCAGCAGCATTTGGTAAAGTTGATTACTCCCTCCTCCTTGGGACCCTTTCTTCACTTATTTGCTAGGATATCACACCTTTTTTTTTCTTTTTTCTCTTACATTACTGTTTGTTACCCTATGTCTCCTTTGCTGGGTTCTTCTCTTCTCTATACCCTCTTAATATTTGGTATCTTAAGGCTCAATCTTTGGTCCTCTTCTCTGTGGACAGTCATTCCTTTAGTGATCTAATCTTGTCTCATTACTATCTACTTATTGATATGCCCAAATTTGTATATCCAACCAAGAATATCTTAAAATCCAGACTATTATATCTAAGTGCATATTTAACATATTCACTGAGATACTTAATAATATTTTCAAAATCAACATATCCTAAGCTCCTGTTTGTAACTTATTTGTAACCTTTCCCCAAATTCAGCTTTATCTACAGCCTTCCCCATTTCATGTGATGGCAACACCATCCTTCCTGTCATTCTGTCCAAAAACTTGTAGTCCTCCTTATTTATCTCTTTCTCTTACGTTCCAAATTACCAGCAAATTGTGTTGACTAAACCATCAAAATATGTGTGGAATCTGAACACAAACTACATAGGTACTGTCTCTCTGAACCATTATCCATTCACACAAGATCACCAGTACTCCTTCACCTTCTTCAAATATTTACTCAAGTCCAATTTTTTCTCAATAAAACATACTCTGACAAACGTATCTAATATTGTAACCTACCCCTGCCTCCACCCTGACACTCCAAACCTCCCCCGACAACTACTCTACTTTTTCTTTTTATGTAGCATTTATCACTGCTAATACAAAATATAATTTACCTAGTTATTATACTTATTAAGTTCCATTTAAGCAAACTTCATCTGTTTTGGTCATTGGTGTATGATGCCAAGTGCCTAGGATGGTGCCTGGCTTCTGGTAGGCATTCAACAAAAGTGTGCCATGAGATTTTGTTAAAGCCATTCTCAATTACAGCAGCCTATGGATACTAGCCCAAATATTATTTTCCTGGTATGTAAGAGATAGAATACAATCTTTTTTCTAGGATCTTTTGCTTTATGAGTCATCATAAAGCAATCTTCTGTGTAATTTAGGAATGCTTTGATACTGCTTGTTTGCCACTATTATTTATCTTCACCCCAGAAAAATATAGGAGAGTTGAAAATCCCCTTTGAATATGAGAGAGAGCAATTTAGAATGTACAAAGTGTTGAGTTACAGTTTTTCAATGTCACTCATCTTTCATGCTAATGTCTGTTGCAGGTAACCATCATAATTTTTTCTTTAGTTTTTATTCCTTACATTTTTAAGCTAAAGTACTTTACCATTCCACTCTTCATTGTTAAATTGTGTCTCTCTGGCATTGTAAATACTTTTGATATATAATACACTTTCTTGCCATTCTCTTGCTTGACATTCCAGTAATGGAATGAACCCTCTAGGTTCTGGTTAGCCCACCAGGTTATGACCTCCTCTCAGTGTAAGCACTCTTAATTTTCTTAACCGTATGCCATATACCACATATTTGTGCTTTACCACTTCAGTCAATGCATAACATGTCTCCCAATGTAGAGAAAATTGTGATCTGTGCTATATTAGATCTAGAAAATATATAGCTGTATATTTGAGTTAAATATCTGTGACCTATTTTACCTAAAGCAAAACTAGCTAGGCCATTTTAATGTTTCTAGATTTTTGTATGGTAAGAGAAGGGCAATGTAAAAGAGGGAATTGTAGTCATTCAAACTGAAATGACAAAGTGGGAATATTTAGAATGTTTCATAAACATGATTTACATGGCAAGTACTTCCTAAATGATAATTATAAAAATGGGGGTAGAAACTATTACAACAGACCAATCTTGAAGGGTAAGTGTAAAAAAAAAAAAACTAATTGTACTAGACACAGGCCATAATAATTATATATTGGGCTTTTCTTATAGTTTCACGTTTTTAGTGGACCACTTTTTTCTTTTTTGTCTTAACAATGGCTGGGTTTTTCGCACATTGTATAATTCAGCCATGCCAAGTTACTCTTGGTTCATCCAGTATACCAGGCAGTTTCATGCCAGACATTGTTCTTACTCCCTGAAATATCCTCTCTGACTCTGACCACAGTTGCCCCACTGTGATATTTTTAAGCACTTATTACTCTTTTTAAACTTAGCTCAAGTGTTGCCTCTCTTTCCTAAATCTTACCTGGATAAATTGACTGCTTTTTCTTTTGAAAATCCAGCGTAATGAATTATACCATAACAGCCACACAAGAGCATGCAACTTATTTATATACACGTTCTTTCCTCCTACTAGACTAAGTCTTTTTAAAAAAATGATACTTTCTTAGCCATCCTAATATGTCTAGAATATCACATACTGAGGATATGTGGTAGTTATGTAATTAATTTTTCAGGCTACTGTAATAATGGCTAAATGGGGAAACTGAAATAATAAGATAAGGAATTAGTTGAACAATTCTGGGTGGCATAGAGCAGACTAGATGTGATCAATATAATTATCTCTGACTTTCATTAAATTATATAAATAAGCAAAAAACGGTAGCAGCGAATTAAACTAAATCAAATGATCTATTTAAAAAGAAGATAGGGGAACCATGTTGTTTCATCACTATGTTCTGAGGTCTGGAAAAACCCAAGGTGCAGAGGAACTATACCTGATAAACTAGGCAAACTTTTAAGTCAATGGAAACTAACTTTGGTTAGAACCAAGATTTCTAGTCCATTATCATTATCATCGGCAGCTCATCTCTTTCTGTATCCATTCAGAGACCAACTTTCCAGAACATAAAGTATAGGAAAGGGCATAGGTGAAAGCTTGTTGGGCATTTGGATGCTTAATCACATGTGGAAAAGCTTCAGAAACAGATGGGACAGAAGAGGCCTGGGATTACGTGTGCTCCGAAAGGTCTTCGTGCTTTCTACTGCGGAGAAATGAAGCAACTGTACCTTACTCTTTAACTTAGTCAGAGAAACTGCCATTTTGAGCAAGAAAAGATCTTATTTTAGTCCTGTGGACCCAGAGTTGATGAATGTTTGTTAGGTTTCACAAACTGCAATAAATTCAGTGTAGAACACCCTGATGTCCCGATGAGAAATGAGATGGGGAAGCTGTTGGAATGTCTCCCACATGGAGAATAAAGTGGACAAATGACACTTCGTGCACGCTGTTGCCATCAGACCTTAGACTGATAAAGATTTTGCCCATTCAGAAGGGTGGGGTCAGAGCCCAGGAAAGGAATAGGAAAAAAAATACAGTAACAAGGGAAAGAGAACATTTCCCTGAAGACATAGAGGGAAAAAAAAAGCAAATATCTGAAAATGACTTTTTATGAGAAGCAGATGGAGACTTTAGGAGACATCTGCCTGGTGACATCTAAAATATGGAGTAGACAGGAATCATGGATGAGAAGTGACTTGAGCATCAGTATATAAATCTTCACTCTCTTTTCCAGATCACCATCAAATGAACAGAAGAATATAAAAACAGAAGGAAAATTTAGCATTTTTGATGGAAAATATGGGAGGATGCCATCCATATGCCAGAAAAATCAAGGATAGAACATTAAATGAAGGCAGTGGGGAATTCCTTACAAACGTCTTCCAGAGAAAGTAGTATGGGTTTATAAGGACTAAACAAAGATGATCAAGAAAGAAACAAATACTTCCTTAGTCTGTTATATCAAGGCTATAATTGAAGACATATTTGGAGAGCAACATGTAAGAAATGATTTACTGATACAGAAAAATTGAATTCAGAATCAGGTTGCTTAGGAAAATCAAGAGTAGCCATGTCTGTTTTAAACAGAATGATTGCAGGGTATTTTCATATTTGGAAGGAGTAGTAGTGGGAGACAGCAGTCCCAGAAAGATGGATGGTAACACCATGTGGAATATGGAAAATAGACCCCAGAAAAATAATTTTAAAAGTTAGCTTCTCTCACAGGAGATTCAATAGTGACAATATGACTATTATGGCTCTAAATTAGGCAGGCAGTTAGATTGCAAAAGAGATAATATAAACTTTCATGAAACCAGTTTTCAGCCTGAGATCTAAGAGTTTTAAATAGTTTCCAAGAAAACTCTAAGATGATAAAAGTAAAAGTAGTTTGTAACTACTGGTCTAGAATGTGCCGCCTTTTCAATTACGTGTAAAAGTAAAACAAACCCTAAAAAGAATCTTCCATATAAAAGAAGATAAATGTAACACTGAAGGTAGGGAAAGACAGTAATTTTAAGAAAAGAAATACTGGAGTGAAATATTTTTAAAAATTCATGTAAAGCCCTTATAAAAGTCAAAGGAATATGGGCTCTGAAGAACTCAGACCCAGTAGTTCATTCTGCTACTGTGGGAAAAACACAGTAGCAGAATGAACTACTGAAATAGAAACAATAAAGAACAGAAATTCTGATGAGTTTCATGTGGAAAAGCTTAAGCAGCTTTGATAAGATGCTTATGGAAAGGAATGAAATAAACAGAGGAGAGATTGGAAAAGGACAGTCAATAAAGACCCAAAATATGAATTATTATTTTGAAGAGCAGGCCAAAACAAAATTAACAGAAATAATATAGAAAGATGTACTAAAAGAAAACTTTTCAGAGATTAAAACAAACAAAGCATAAAACCCTTGGCCCTGAATTTGAAAGCAGTCATCATAGGGCAAGCAATATTAATTTTTAAAAAGATACTTAAACTTTGACCTATTTTGCTGAAAAGGGTAGATTTCTGGCTATTAAAAAATCATATTCATCCGGGCAGGAAAAAAAAAAAAATCAACCAAGGAAGGAAAATCAGAGTTGCAGATTTGGTCTAATAACAATTTTGAGCTGTGAGTGGTAACAATAATATGTACATAACTAAAGGAATAGGACTATCAACAGCAACAAAAATATATAATTAAATTGTTATTTACATGTTAAAACATAAGGACATTTATAAACCATCTAAGCCACTTTCTTTAAATGTTTATAGGTACATCATTACCTACTGAAAAACTAAATGAAGATAAAGAATTAGGTTGAATTGTTGCAATTATGGTTTATCTAACCTGTTGCCCATATTACAAATAATTATAATGGAAGAGGAAGATATTATAAAAATAAAATAATACTAATAGTAAATGGTTTAAAAATTCAGTTTATATTCTCTCTTTCTTCCAAAAAAGGAAGGCATAACAGTAGAGAGTAGGGTGGGCAGAATTTAAATATGTGCCCTTCATCTTTTGGTTATATTCTGGTAAATCTGAAGTGGGTGCTTTATTGTTGATGGTGACAATTGGAAATGTACACAGTCAAGTATTTTAAAATATTGTTGGTAGATATTTTTAGAATTAAGGATAAGATATATACATTTTATATTAGTAGAGTGAAATGTGGGGCACCCTCCATAATCCTGTGTAGCAGATACTGTATGCCCCGTATTCCCCTGCCCTACTGCTGGGTTCACCTTGTCTGCAGTGGGTAGTCCCCACACATACAGCTTTCCACCCCAATTACCCCTGTGGTGTCTCTTCAGTGGAACAATTCTGAGGTCCTTCTGTATGTTCCTCAGAGGATTTTCAGTGGCATTGAGCCTCATTTGCTGACACAGGTACTGCCTGAATTCATGTAACTCTTATTGCCTTAAAAAAAAAATTGTCCCCAGTCTCACTTTCTCACTTGTACTTCCTTTGATCACCTCTCAAATAAACTCAACTCAGGGATACCTAGGAGGAATCTAAACTAAAACACGGGAAATAAAAGATATAAATCAAGAATGCACTAAAAGAAAAGAAAATATGATGAAAGAAAAATACATGTACTTACCTTGACAAAGAATATGAATATGTTAAATTCTCCAACTGAAAATAAGACTTTCAGATTGGATCGAATTGTATACTGTCTGCGAGATACAGAACTAAAACGTATTGACCAAGTTAGCTTAAAGATAAAAGAATGGGAAAATTATTGGTCAAATACAAGGCAAAATAAAAAATATGATAATATCAACAATAGGGTGTTCAGGTAAAACATAAAATGGATCATCTTATATAAAGGTTATCTTTTAAATGTAAAAATTTTATATCAAACACTAATTCATCACTTTTAACAGTTTACTACTATCATGAGAAAACAACTATTAATTATACAATATTAATCAACACAGTGAAGGAGAGAATAATTAGTATAAGAGCAGGACAAAAAAATTAAAAAGGAAAACAATAGAAATTTAACCTAAGCGTGAGTTCTTGGGAAGAAAAGAAACTCTCCCTAATCATTTCAAGAATATAGATAAAACACATATATGTAATATTAGGGAAGAGGAAAAGAAAAGGAATTTTACTACAGATACAGGGGTGATTTAAAAATATATATGAGGTCATTAGCACACAATTCAAAAATCTTGCTATAATAGGCTATAATTTTATAGGAAATACAAGTAACCAAACTTCTCTCAAAAAGAAGGTGTGAAGCCTTAGCAGAATAATAAGGTAAATAAAAAATTAAGAAATTATCAGGAAAATATCTCCAAGCAAGTTCTAGGTCAACATCTTTCTTTTGCTGATATTTTTTATTTAACTGCCTGGATGAGTACCATATTCTTTTAAATCTAGATATTTTAAAAACATGAAGTTCTTTCAAATTTAACAGTAACTGGCAATGCCTCAGTCTATCTGAACTGTTTGACAGGAAAGTAAAAAATCATGTAAAGCTTTAAAGTTAATTGAAAGAAACTACCATGATCATAATCCCAAAATTTGACAAGAGAAATTAAAAGTAAAAATTACCGACTCATTTGACACGTTTTGTAACACATTGATCAACAGCATTTTGACCTTTGAATGTTTTAAGAATATAATAATAGTCTTATATCCATCAATCTATTAAGCTTTAATAACATTAAAAGGTAAAAGGAGAAATATTTATCATTACTTAAGAGTCCAAAGGACATTTAGGAAAATTCAATATTTATCTCACTAAACATAAAATCTCTTAAGAAACTAGGGATACAAGGATATTTTCTCAATATGACACATCATCTCTTTGTCAAACCTTCAGCCAAGAGATATTTAATAATGAAACACTAAGACCACTAAATCAAGTTTATGACAAAGATTCCTGCTATTACAATTATTGTATAATATTGTTTAACTTAATAAAATAGGAAAAGCATGAGTAAATATTGGGAAAATGAAGGTAAAATTACCATTATTAGAAGATAATTTGATTATTATCTGGAAACTGGAAAAAATTGAACAGTTAGTACAAAAAAGGTTTTTAGAGTTTCCTGAGAATAAAATGAATATATAAGAATTCATAACTTTTCCACATAGCATACTGTGATCCGACAAATAAGAATTTGAACTTCAATTCTAGGATAATTTGTGAACAGTAACTTCATTCTTTAAACTTGTATTTTTTCCCTGCTAAAAATTATAGCAATGATGCTTAGCAAGGATTGTGAGATGAATAAATTAGTGTCTGTTATGCACATAGCAAAATGTAAATGCTCAATTAATAGTACCTATATTATAGATTGAGTAATATAATTTTAGGTATATATCTGATAAAAGATACATGGGAGTAGGACAAAAGCATGATTTATCTCATATAAATCACTGTAGATCACTAAAACAAAAAAGTACAGAATTTAATCATAGCAGAAAAAAGCAGATAGACTAAAAATCAACAATAAAAATACAACCAAGATACTAACAAATGTGTTCAATTGTCCCAAGATACTGTGTACTTATGGCACTTACCTTCTAGTCCCCCTTCAAAAGACAGTATTACCTGAATTGTGAAACATTACAGTATTTGCCATTAACGTCAGAAACAAGTTAAACATTCTTACCTATATACCCTTTGTTAAATGTTACTCTGGAAATTCTAGCAATCCATATGGAAATACGACATAAACTTAGGATGGTACCACATGTTGCTTAATGTGTATGGTATAATTGCATACAATAAAATAAAAGAAAATAAAGAGAGGGACTATTAGAACAAAAGTAACTAGAAGGAATAAATTTATAAACACTCTAAAAATACAATAATAATAAACTCCTGTTCATAATAACATAAAGATTTATTTGTTACTTATGTGAGGAAAATTACAAACTAAAATCATTAATGAAGGACTGCAAACAAGACTTGAGTACGTAGAAAAACGTCATCTTTTGAATAGAAAGACTGAGTTGAACAATGTGAGCACTTCCTAAATTAAGAGGTTAACATATTCAAATAAAAATCCAAACGTAATTTATTTTGGAACCTGATAAAGGTTCCTATTGTTTATTTAGAAGTACAGAAAGTTGAAAACAGCTAAAAAGTTTGGGGAGAAGTAGCATAATAGATAAATTTTGCTAATAATTTAAAGTATAATAATTAAAGACAGGATAGTACAATTCTAAGAAAAAACTCAGACTGTTTAATATATGAATATAAATGCCATCAAAGTAATGAGAATATCTGAAAATATGTAGTTAGGTCATCACCTTAGAATATAAACAGGAGTATATTTCAGATAAAGAGAGAAAAACATGAAAAAAGAATAGAAGGACCCCAGATGGTGGTACTCTTTGGTACCAGGAAGGGTGGTACTATGAACCAGTGATATGTGGTTGCCTGCAAACTTGTCTCCACCTTCCCAGAGCTCTTGGTAGCCAGTGGGGCCAAGGCCCAGAAGACCTTGAAGGGAGGCCATTAGGAAGGATTCACTTGGGTTTCACGTGCATTTGCTGTCCATCAGCACAAAGTCAGGCATGTTGTATTGATAGTACCGAGTGGTAGACATCTCAATCTTTTAGGCAGGGGGGAAATGTGGAGTTCTTGTGTGTTGGAGCTTATTGCTTCTTCTCAACAGGGTGAGCCATGGACAGAGTGGGAATTCGTTTTCCAGCATTGTGTACATAAAGACTTGGCTTAGAATAAAATGCAGTCAAACTAATGATAAAGATTGCATTAAATCCCAAATAAAAACATAAGCTAAAACAAAAATAGAAAACACTTCCCAGAACTGAAGGGCATCCTTGCATTTCTAGGACTTTAAGGGCCAGCCAAATGCCTAGCACAGTGAAGATCCAAACAAGTTTCATCATTGTGAATTCTTAGAAAACCAGAAATAAAGAGAAGGTCCCAAAAGATTCTAGAGAAAAATCTATCTAGCAATCAGACAAACAAAATAGAGTTTCATATAAAGGATTAAAGTCACAGTGACATTGGGCTTCTCAATGGTAAAATTGGAAACTGGAAGACGATGAACCAATGTCTTTAAAAACTGAAAATTTTAATGTGAATTCCCTGGAACTGGCCCAAGAAATAGGGGTCTAACAAAGGAGAAGGGAAGGGAATTTGTAATATCCTGAGGGCGACTCCCAGGATAATGGCTGGAAAGAAAGCAGTTCTGACTGGATGTGGGAAGACTCCAGGGTGGATGCTTCAAGAAGGGAAAAATATTCTCAAGGTATGTGACTAAATGTAAATAAGTCTCAGTGTTCTGTTTGAGAGTTTGGGGATAAATTGGAGACAAGTACATAGAAAACTAAGGAAACAGAAAACAAGACAGGTATTTCCAGGAGAAATAGGAACTTTATAAGAAGATGAATATGCACCTAGTGTACCTTGTAGCTCACCAATAAACTTTATTCCCGTAGTTATATTAGTGTGGATATCAAATACTGATTTAAAAAAAAAACATGAAAAAGCCATATAACTCTACTGGGAAGGTGGGGATGGGAAGTGTGTATGTTAGGGGAGGTATAAGAGAGTTGGGAATATCTTTTTCAATCCGTCTCCCAGAGTAATGGAAAGAAAAACAAAAATTTAAAAATGGGAGCTAATTAAACTCAAAAGCTTTTGCACAGCAAAGGAAACCATAAATAAAATGAAAAGACAATCCACAGATTGGGAGAAAATATTTGCAAATGATGTGTCCGACAAGGGATTAGTCTCCAAAATTTACAAACAACTCATGCGGCTTAATATCATCAAAACAACCCAATCAAGAAATGGGCAGGAGACCTAACTAGACATTTCTCCAAAGAAGACATACAGATGGCCAAGAGGCACATGAGAAGATGCTCAACATCACTAATTATTAGAGAAATGCAAATCAAAACTACCATGAGGTATCATCTCACACCAGTTAAAATAGCTATCATCAGAAAATACACAAACAATAAATGCTGGAGAGGCTGTGGAGAGAAGGGAGCCCTCCTACACTCTTGGTGGGAATGTAAATTGGTATAGCCACTATGGAGAACAGTATGGAGCTTCCTTAAAAAACTAAAAATAGAGCTACCATATGACCCTGCAATCGCACTCCTGGGCATATATCTGGAGAAAATCATGGTCTGAAAGGATATATGTATCCCAATGTTCATTGCAGCACTGTTTACAATAGGCAAGACATGGATGCAGCCTAAATGTCCATCGACAGAGGAATGGATAAAGAAGATGTGGTACATATATATACAATGGAATATTACTCAGCCATTAAAAAGAATGAAATAATGCCATTTGCAGCCACGTGGATGGACCTAGAGATTGTCATACTGAGTGAAGTATGAGTGAAGTAAGTCAGAGAAAGACAAATATCATATGATATCACTTATGTTCAGAATCTAAAAAGGATTGATACAAATGAACTTATTTACAAAATAGAAACGGACTCACAGACTTAGAGAACGAACTTACGATTACCAGGCGGGAAGGGTGGGGGGAAGGGATAGTTAGGGAGTTTGGGATTGACATGTACACACTGCTGTATTTAAAGTGGATAACCAACAGGGACCTACTGTGTAGCACAGGGAACTCTGCTCAATGTTATGTGGCAGCCTGGATGGGAGTGGGGGTTTGGGGGAGAATGGATACATGTATATGTATGGCTTAGTCGCTTTGCTGTGCGCTTGAAACTGTTACAACTTTGTTAATTGGCTATACTCCAATGTAAAATAAAAAGTTAAAAAATAAAACAGCAAAAACAAAAAAAAAATCCTAATGTGTGAGTTAGTACACAATATTTTAAAAATATTCTCAAAAAGGGAATGGCTCCTTCTTTCTTCTCTTCTTTTTTCCCTTCTTTTATCTCTCTCTCCTCTCTGCCTCTGTTTTTCTTACTCTCTCCCTAGGAAGCAACAGATGAAAGACCTCATCCTTTGAGATTGGGTGATACAGAGATAGGGTATAAAATGCAAAGCAATAGTGATAGATACAGGGTAATTTATGGAATGCAGTCTTTTGGAGAATAGTAGTGATAATCTTGTTTATTCAGGGAGAAGCAACAGCAACTCAAATGTCTGAGGCAAGAATAAGTTTTTCCAAATTTAAGGAGCAGCTGGAAGGCTAGAGGTACGCTAAGGACCCCGTTGCTGTAGGAGAATTAGGTGGGAGAGGTAGAATCAGACTAGATCACATAGGGCTTTATAGAACATAGTAATGTTTGGCTCCTGTATGTATGGAGAAAAGACTGTGAGAGACAAAACAGAATCTGGAAAGCACACTGGCCCAAGAAGGAGATCCTGAAGGCTTGGGCAGGGCTGGCAACCATGGAGGTGGTCAAAATGTAGATCTATTGGCATGACATTAACATTTTCTCAGCCAGCTGAGAGGAATCCAGTGTTCTTAGCTCTTGTGGGTATGCTAAGAATGGTTCTTTATCTGGAAATGCCATCCGCTACGTGCCTGAAGGTTCTGGAAGAATGGTCCTGGAGCTCTGAGGTTGGAGAGAAGATTAGAGAAGGAACCCTGGGGAGGCTGTGTCAGAGAATACAGTCTGAGCATCCTTGCACTCAGCCCCTTTCAAAGAAAAGCGTATTGAACTAAGGGATAACATCATCAACAACAAATTAGTATATTAGAATTACCTGAAACAACTTCTCAACATTTCAGTACATGGGTCAATATCGTGGATAATCACCAATTAGGAACACTGCTTCTAGAATGCCAATTCCTTCAAGGAATGTCTCCCATTCATGCTATGCATTATGATGGGATGTTTTGTAGAAGTGCTATGTAAACAACTTGTACCACTACTGAACAGGGAACTTCTTAACAAACATGTACTGCTTTAAGTGCATGCTAATGCCACTTTTCTTTTTCATTTTGCCAATGCAATATTTAATGCACCAGTATAGGCTGTTGAAACTGAAAGTTTTCCTGTAGTGTCCCAGAAGTCTAATTACAAGCCAGCTAATTCTGTTTATCTATGTTCTGTTAGCTTCTTTATTAGAATAAAGAAGCTCTGTAATAGAGTGACTTTTGACTGTATGTTTCAGTGTTAATAAGATGTGGTTTAACTGCTTCTACAAGCTTGTCTCCTAACACTCTAGTTGAAAGACAGAACAAACCAGTTTTGCTAAATCTCATATAACCTTTCAGTACTACCTGCCACCCAAGGGTAGTGAGCAATTATTATTGTTTTCCCTTTTTTTCTTTTTTTTTTAACAACAAATATTTGGTGAGCACCTACCATGTTCTAAGCACTAAACAAAGTAGAACAAATTCCCTTCTCCTATGCTATGCTCTTATTCAAATGGAGAAATAGAGACTACAAAAAGCATTAAATAAGATATATAGTACATCAAATGGTGATAAGTATTATGGAGGAAAATAAAACAGGAAGAATAATTAGCTGGCTTGTAATTCAATGGAATATATGACAAGGAGGTGAAATATGTTTAGAAGACTTGCTGACTACTTGATGCTGTCTAAGTTCCCATCTTTAATGATTTAATACTTACATGGTCTTTACTTGGGTCTTGAAATAAGTTTCCCTTCCAAGAACTTAGTAGAAAGCACACTGAGAAGTCTAGACTTCAATTTTACTTTTGTTGCTCTTCACTTTTATGCTTTTCCTTCTCTCTGGACCAGGTTATTTACTTCCCTGGCTTTTAATCGTATCTGAGAGGTAATGACTCCCAGTGTACTTCTCCAGACCTGATTTGTATTCTAGCCTCCAGAGTATGTTGGATTTTCCCCCTTGAATGTCCCACAGGCATCTCAAAATCAGCATATCATAATATGAACTCACCACCCTACCATTTACTTCTCCACACACATGATCATTTTCCTGAACTCCCAATCTTATTTAAGGGCATTATAATTAAACTTACTTACATAATCCCAAAGTGCGATCATCCTTTGTACAACTTTCCCTTATCTTTCACATCCACATATTGTTCCCAAGGGTAACTCAATGTATTGCTTCATTTTGCTTTCAAAGCACTTGTTTTAAATCAGCCCAGCTAACACACACACACACACACACACACACACACACACACACATACATACATACATACATACATACATACATACATACATACATATCAGACACCATGTTAGGTTTTGGGAACATGGAGTGGAATGAAGGTAATTCTTGCTGAGCCTAAAACATAACCAGACTTCTTTGGCTGGACCAGAAAGGGACTAATGGTGCTAATTTGTATGGTGGCTTCTGTTACAGGGGCCTCAGGGAGGTAATCTAAAAAGGTTGAGGACCTAAGGGCAGTGGAAAAGATATGATGAAGGTTGGTCTCTGTACTCGTGAGGCAGTTTTGTAGTTTTTAATCCAGTATGGAAAGAATGGTTAGAGGGGATAGGTTTTCATGGAGAGCTCTGTAAGACATCAGGCTATGGAATAAGAGTAGAGTGATAGCATTGATTAAAACCTCTGGTAATAAACTGTGACACAGGTGGAGGAATGGGATTCCCTGCTTCATGGCTGTGCACAGTACTGCTCTGGCATCCCAAGGTTGGTAACCTTCTCTACAGAGTGTAAGTAAGAAGAAAGAGGATTGCACTAGGGGCGCTTTGAGCACAGAACAGTGACAGATAGAGCAGAAGAGATAGAACAGGAATCGATTTCTTACCATACTGATCAAAATTTGGAGTCCTGTATTCTAATGCAAACTTTAGTTTTAACGAATTTAGGATTGTCAATGGGAAAAGCAAACATTCTCTTTGAAATCAGGCAGTTCTAGGTCCATATCCCATATCTTCTAGTTACTGCTGTGCAACTGAGGAAGCCGCACATCTTTTCTGAGTATTAGTTACTTGAAGTGTTTAATGGCACTAAGTTATTAAGGTTATTGTGAAGATACATTAGACAAGTGTATAAAGTAGACCTAGAACAGTTTCCAGATTACTGTATATTCCCATCATGTGGCCTTAATAATAATCACAAGAGCAAAAAACTGAGGTGCTTCTTTGACACCCAGTCCTGTAGGGGGAGTGAGGGATACCATTTTTGACATCATTCATGGAAACTATTTGGAAAAGTTATTTAAAAGAAAATATATTTATTTGCCTAGTATCCTTTTCAGAGAAATTAAGATAACAAGAAGGGAAAGGGAGCAAGAGAAAAATGTTCACCATCTATAACACTGCCATTGCTCTTGGGTAGCTAGTGCATGCATATCAAGTCCAGCAGGCTCTCGAGCCTGCAAGGTAAATTCCATGTTCTGTGCACAGTGTGCCAGAGTTACTAACAGTCCTGTTTGTGTTCTCCGTGAAGCTGGCAGAGAATTCCAGAGTACCTCATTTATAGCTAGTAAGAGTGAATACACAGTGTCACCTACTTTTAATCCCAAGAAACAGTAGCATGTGTTTGTGTTTATTTTCCAGTGAAGTAAAAGTTAATGTGAAGAAGAGTCAGAATATCATGTTTACACATGAATTTACATGTTGAATATTTTTCAGCAGAAGGGGGAATTTGTGACAGGAAATAGTTCTTTGGCTTTAATTTCTGCTGAAATTGAAAAGTAATCCAAAGGACCAAAGTAAAGTAAAAAAGTGTGAATTCTGGAAGAAGTTTCCTGAGATTTTCCATTTTGTTTCTTAACACATAGTCACAGTGATAGTATGGAGTTTTCATGGTTGGAGGACTTGGATGCACAGAACTAAAGGCTCCATGGTTCTCTTGGCAGATGATGATCTGGCAATGGGTGAACTTGAAAATGAGAAGTACAGCCATAGTGTTTATGATATTTAATATCTGAGGAAATTTTGCTGGTGCTCCACGCTCAAATTTCTTTATAGCTGCCTCCTTTGTAAATAATGCAGAGGTTTTAGTCCCCAGGAACAATAATACCATAAATAAGAATAATGGAGTAATGATGGTTCATATTTATTAAAGTGCCTAATATGTGCCAGGTCTTTACATGCATCATCTCATGTAATCTTTAAGCTGATACTGTTATTTAGGTACTGTTATTATCCACACTATAAGGAATATGAGACTTATTGTATGTTTAAAAAGTTGACCAGGATGGAATACAGATTTGCAGCAATGAGAGTGAAGAATTGAGCACATTTTCTGCACATTTACAAATGTTTAACCCTTGCCTTGAGAACGATTTAACATAATGGTTAAGAATATAGATGCTGGCATTTTCCATTTTGTTTGTTAACATGTAGTCACAATGATGCTATGGAGTTCTCATGGTTGCAGGACTTGGGTGCACAGAACTAAAGGCTCCATAGTACATGGCAAACAAGATTTTAAAAATTACACCTCTCTTCTATCACTTATATTCACAATTAGGCCCATGAATTCATGCTGGAACTTACCTACCTGGCATTAAATCTTACATCTTCCATGTCATTTGGCCAAGCTTTTTACCTATCTGTGCTTCATTTTCTTTCTTTTAAATGAGGATTATTTTAATAGTTCCTATTGCATAAATTAGTTGCAATGATTAGATGAATTAATTACATATAAAAGATTTAGGACTATGCTTGGCACATAGTAAATTCTTAAAAAGTGTTTGCTTTTGTCTCTAGGCATTTATCATGAAATTTAAAAAAATTATAGGAAAAAAATTAAGGTGCTAATGACTGGGCAAATCAGATTAGGCATTGAAAATGGAAACCTCTTCACAAGTTAAATCCACAGACAAAGTTTAGAATGAGCTTGGTCTTAAGGGAACTTGCCTCAACCATCTGGTTAAAAACTCAAAGTCCATTGCTTCCAGAAAGATACATGCTGGCCCATCTGAATTGACATCTGTGTGCACACTGAAGTCCCGGAAGGTAATTAACAGAGAAAATTCCAGCAGCAATACTGACATAAGCCTGGGGAACTAAGCCATAAAATTCTCTATATAAACAAGTGGCCTATATAACCACAGAACTATAAATTTTGGTCTTGCCCCAGGGGCACCTGAGATAGCCAGATGCTCAAACAAAAATAAACTTATTTCTGAAGTACATGGCAAATACTATTTAAAAAATTACACTTCTATCATTAGGCCCATGAATTCATGCTACATTGTTTCATGACAGCTTTGAATAACATCTCATGACCAAAGCATGAAATGTACTTCTCTGGTTTACCACCACAGAGTTTTAAAAAAGTAAACTTTTGTAAATTTATTTGTTTATTTTATTTTTGGCTGCATTGGGTCTTCGTTGCAGCAAGTGAGGGCTACTCTTTGTTGCGGTGCGTGGGCTTCTCACTGCGGTGGCTTCTCTTGTTGCGGAGCACGGGCTCCAGGCGCGTGGGCTCAGTAGTTATGGCTCACGGGCTTAGTTGCTCCACGGCATGTGGGATCTTCCTGGGCCAAGGCTCGAACCCGTGTCCCCTGCATTGGCAGGTGGGTTCTTAACCACTGCGCCACCAGGGAAGCCCTAAAAAAGTAAACATTTAAAATTGAAGTATAGCGTACATAAAAAGGTTGAAGCATCATTGTATAGCTCAAAGAATTTTTACAAGTAAATATATTTATGTAACTAAAACCCAGATGAACAAATAGAATATTGCTAGCTTCAGGAGGCACCCTTTTGGCCTTCCTAGTCACTAATCTCCGAACATAACCACCTTTGAGTCCTAACACTAGGCATTAATTTTGTCGATTTTTGAAATGGAATCATAAAACTTTTACTCTTTTTAGTCGTCTTTCACTCAACATTGTGAGATCCATCCACAACAGAGGCATACCTCGTTTTATTGTGCTTCGCTATTGTGCTTTGCTTTTAATGCATTTTTTACAAACTGAAGGTTTGTGGCAACCCTGTGTAGAACAAGTCTATTGGTTCCATTTTTCCAACAGCATTTTGTGTCCCTGCGTCATATTTTGGTGATTCTCACTATATTTCAAACTTTTTCTTTATTATATTTCTAATGGAGATCTATGATCAGTGATCTTTGATGTTATTGCTGTGATTTACTGAAGGCTCAGATAAGGATTAGCATTCTTAGCAATAAAGTATTTTTAAATTAAGGTATCTACATTGTTTTTTAGACATAATGCTATTACACATTTAATATGTTACAGTATAGTGTAAACATAACTTATATGTACCGGGAAAAAATTTGTGTGACTTACTTTTTATGATATTTGCTTATTGTGGTGGTCTGGAATCAAACCTGCAATGTCTCTGAGGTATGCCTGTAGTTTATTTACTCTCGTTGATGCTTCGATTAGTGTTATATAAATAAACCACACTTTATTTATCCATTCTATTGTTGATGGACATACAGATTGTTTGTAGTTTGGGATATTGTGAATAATGTTCTGAAAACTTCGTACATGTAGTTGGTGAACATCTTGAGTCAATTCTGTGGGCAGAATACCTGGGAGTAGAATTGGCAGATCTACGTATATGAGGGCATTCAGCTTCAATACAGAATACCAAATGATTTTTCAGAGCCCTTATAGCAATTCTCAGTTCATTGAGTAAGTGTATCAGAATCAGGTTAATATTCTTCTCATTAAATTAAAAAAAATTATTGTGAGGAAATGTGTACAATTCAAAGAGTGTGATAAATATATATGTTTTTGTTACCACTGTTCCAATCAAGATGTAACACTCTTCTATCACCTTAGAGAGTTTTTGTGTGCCCCCTTCTAGTTATACTCCACCACAGACAACCATTGTTCTGATTCCTGTCACCATAGGTTAGTTTTGACTATTCTTGAATCTTCATATGAACGGAATGCTACTCTTGTGTCTGCCTTCTTTTGTTGAATATAATGTTTTTGACATTCATCTGTGTTGTGGCTTTTATCAGTATAGCATTCTTTTTTTTTTTTTCATCGTAATATTGCAATTTCCTTTCCCATTCCACTATTGATAGATTTTTGTGTTGTTTCAAGTTTGGGACTCCTATGAATCAAGTTGCTATGAAAATTCTTATACAAGTCTTTTTGAGGACATATCTTTTCGTTTCTCTTGGGTGAATATTGGGGGAAGAAGTTTCTTGGTCATAAGGTAGGTATATGTTTAACCTTATAAGAAAGTTCCAAAGTAGTTGAACCATTTTCAAACCTCATTAACAATATCAAAAAGTTCTAGTTGCTACATGTCTTTGCCAATATTTGGTTATAATCAAAAAGGCAAGCAAGACTATTCTCATGGGTATAAAATACTGTCATATTGAAGTTTTAATTGGGTTTTCCTCTGGTGTAAATGACACTGAACGCCTTTTAATGAGTTTATTGCCCAGTCATTTGGTAACATGTCTGTTCAAGCCTTAGTCAAGGTTCTTTTTTTTTAATTGGATTGTGCATTTTGATTTGTATGAATTTATATATCTTGGATTCAAATCTTTTGTCAGATATATTTGTTACAGATATTTTCATCCAATCTGTAGCTTGCCTTTACATTTTATTAATGGTATCTTTTGATTACCAGAAAGTTTTAGTTTTAAGAGGTTCCAATTTGACAGTTTTATTTTTTATGCTTGTTGAGGTTTTTTTTGGATATCTGAAGAAATCCCTGCCTATCACAAAGTTGCAATAATAATCTTCTGTGTTTTCTTTTAGAAAATTTATAGTTTTATCTTGTGTGTTTAGATCCATCTTGAGTTAATATTTATATATGATCTGAGGTAGGAGTCAAGGTTCATTTTTCTTCTTTGTATTTATCATGTTATTCTAGTACCATTAAAAAAGACTTTTTTTCCCCCTTTCGATAGCCTGAGAGCATTTGTTGAAAATTAGTTCAATATTTTTGCCAGTTTTTTCCATGAACTCTCTATTTCATTAATCTCTGTGTATTTTTATGTCAATAACACATTATCTTGATTACTGTAACTTTATAGAAAATTTTTACAGTTGGTTTTTGTGTATTGACCTTGTATCTTGTGGCAGTGCATAAACTGATATGATCAGTTTATGCACTGACACGATCGTAAGGTTTTTGTACTTTATTCTGTTGCTGTGGTGAATTATTCTGACTGAGTTTTTTGAATGTTAAACCAACCTTGCATTCTTGGGTAATTGCCACTTGGTGAAGTTGTGTTATACTTTGCTCAATTCAGTTTAATGTTTACTAAGTATCATTAGGTCTACGTGCATGATGGGTATCGGTCTGTAATTTTCTTTTCCTGTAATATATTTGTCAGGTTTTTGTGTCAGGTTTTCTCTGGTTTTATAAAATTATTTTGGGAATATTTTCTTCTCTTTGATTTCTGGATTTGTCTAGAGTTTGTATTCTTTCTTTCTTAAGTGTTTGACTTCATTAGTGAAACAATGTGTGTTTGGTATTTTGGGGGTTTTTTTGTAAAAGATTTTCAATGATGAATCTAATTCTTTAATGATCTATGTTTTTGAGTTATTGCATAAATTTATTGATAACATTGCCTTACTATCCTTTTAAATATCTGTAGGTTTTGTAATGTTATCTCCTCTAACATTCCTGATGTGGTCATTTGTGTCTCTTCTTTTCTTGCCTGCTTTCCTATGAGTTATTTGATCTTGCTAATCTTTGCAAAGAACCAATGTGTGGCTTTCTTAATTTTCTGTCATTTTTTTGTCGGTTTTATGGTCTTTCCACTTACTTTGGATTGTTTTATTTTTTGTGATTTCCATTTGCACATTGGATTTTACTTCTCCAATATAAGGAATGCAAAGAGGACACAGTAGAGAAAGAGAGAGGCTTCTTTGCCTATCTTATGAGTCTAATGGGATTTTTTTTGAAAAGGCCATACTGGTTTATGTGCAAACTCAGTCATCCACTCTATACAATGTCTGATGTAAAGCCATTAATCATCAACACAGTAGTATCCCTACTTGTAGGGGAGTGTAGTGAAGTGTCCCAAGAGGACAATATTATGCTGCTTCTAAGTAAAGGAAGAGTCTGTCCATGAGTGCTGAAGGAATGAATAAAAATAATAGCAATACTACTAAAAATACTACTCAAAAACCTTTTATCAGGTATTATGTCTGGCTTGTTTCTCTAAATATTTGTGAGATTCATCCATGTTTTTATAGTCATTTCCATTACTGGGTTATATCTCACTGTATATATGTATCAGGATTTATTTATTCAACTGTTGATAGCCATTTGGTTAGTTTATAACTTGGGCTTATTGCAAATACTGTTGCAGTGAATATATTCTTATGTTTATATTGTGGTGCGTATGTGTATATGTTTTGTTGGGTGTATACCTAGGAATAGAATTACTAGGTCATAATATGCTCGTACTTATGTTCAGGTTTAGTAAATAACGTATTCCAAAATTATTAATCAAGGAGAAATTTCTTTTAAAAGGAAACTGAAATACTTTTATTAAAGGAAAACTAATATCACTGACCATGATTAGAAAATTAACCATAAGATTAAAACATAAATAAAAACTTTGTTTACATTCGTGCCACTAGCATGAGTTTTACTGCCACAACATGTGTGGGTACTACACTTTGGGTGATGCAGGTCTATGCCACTTATTAATAACTTTATGCTGTCTAGTCTTGTTATATTGCATTGGGAGCTATTTACATTTTTGAAATAGGATGTAATTTTTATCTGTCTTATATCTTTTCTTGAAAATGGCAGAAACATTATACTATAGTTTTGCATATCATTTGTGCCATTAAAAATGCCGTTTAGTAAAAAGTCAAGCAATTTTTAAACTGGCTGTTTGCCACAAATTTTTTAACCTTTAAGCCAGTGATGGTATTATATAGTAAGCACATGTATGCTTGTGAATTTTTGTGTATTTGCTGCTTATTGATTATTAAGAATTTGTATGTTGGAGTATACCTGAAACTTATATGTAATGTTTTATTTACCTCAATAAAAAAAAGTTGGTATGTTAGAGTGAAGAAAGCTTTGGCATTGGAGTCAACAGACTGGATTTGAATACTTTTATTTCCCCTTACTGTGTTAACTTTAATCAATTAATTTAATCATCCTGAGTCTTAGTTTTCTTTTTTGTTAAATAGTTTAATGCATTATAGCATAAAGCTACACAAAGATTAAATAAGATAATGACTGTTAAGATCCTGGTACATAATAGGTCTTCAATAACTGATAATTTTCATCTGTAGACTTTTTCTCCTTGACCTTGATTGAGAATTAAGTGAATTAATAGATCTTTTTTTCAAAAAGTAAATTTGTTTCTATATATTATTTGCTTAAGCATATATTACTATATATTTCAATATGCATAATTCTGTATTTAAAAATATGTTTTAATTCTCAAAGTTTATACCACTTCTAAGAGTGTCTTTCTTACTCCTCCTTTGGAGTAATTTAAACAGGGAGAGAATCCGATTTAATGAGCCATGCAACAGCTTGATAATGGCCAATCTTGTATAATGGTCAGTATAACATGGGCTTTGAAATCAAAGTATGTGGAGTTAAATCTTGGCTCCACCACTTACTTGCTATTATGACAGGTATGTAACCTACTTGAATTTCAATTTCCAAGTCTACAAAATAGGGATAATATTGATACCTCAGTGTCTAAACACAACACAGTCATGCATTAAATAACGAGTTTTTATTGAAACTCTACTTTTTTAGAGAATTGGGAATTAAGTCTGTTCTTTATCTTCTGTTTTATTAGCAAATTCATGTCTATGTTTCATGTATTTGTGTGTAAATGAAACAAACAAAAAAAGACACTGCTCATATACCTGATTACATGGTCTTTGTAGGCTGTCACACCTAGGATGTGATGAGTCCTCTGCTCAGTGAACTTGCCCTTGATCTAAAGATTTTGTTTCAGAAATAGATAGCACATTGATCTAATGTTTTTAATTGCTTGGAACAGCACAAGGTGACTATCTGATCTTTCTTTGATCTTTTAAAACATCAATTTGATCTTGCACATTTAATAAATGCAAAAAATAAAAAAGAAATGAATGTAATCATTTTTAATGCAATCTAAGAAACTTGCTTATATCATTTTTTTCAGAGATCTATGATTCTGAGAA
Organism: Orcinus orca; assembly: GCF_937001465.1. NCBI lineage: Eukaryota > Metazoa > Chordata > Mammalia > Artiodactyla > Delphinidae > Orcinus > Orcinus orca. Next base: position 48,162,058 of record NC_064564.1, on the reverse strand, counting down.
AATTAGGGACACTGGTTTTAGTTAGCTCACTAGTAAGTTCAAGTTAAGTAAGCATTCTAGATGCACAAATCTGGAATAAAATTGTAATAGATAGAAGTTATTTAGGAAGTCTGATTGAGTTGATTACATAGCATTGAGCATAGGACTGCAGAAGCAGTGAGAAAGGGTATATATTATAAGGGAAGGAAAACAGATAGTGCAAATATATTTGGATCTGGAAACCATCTGGTCGCTGACACCTCCAATGCCCTTCTCTGGTGGCTCAATGAACATTAGTTGCAATAGTGTTTTAAGTCAGGGACTGTCAAATTCCAACTTCACTCTTTTTTTTTTTTTTTGCGGTATGCGGGCCTCTCGCTGTTGTGGCCTCTCCCGTTGCGGAGCACAGGCTCCGGACGCGCAGGCTCAGCGGCCATGGCTCACGGGCCCAGCCGCTCTGCGGCATGTGGGATCTTCCCAGACCGGGGCACGAACCCGTATCCACTGCATCGGCAGGTGGACTCTCAACCGTTGCGCCACCAGGGAAGCCCCCAGCTTCACTCTTTAAAGCTTTTATCTGATTTAATTAGAGTGGCAAACACCTAAGCTGACTTCATGTGCAAAGAGCAACAAATTATCCAGGTTACTTGTGAACTCTGCTTAACCCTTGGTAACCACCACTTGAATATCTGCCAGCATGTAATGCTTTTCTCTGTGGCTGACAGGAGGGAATTCCTGATTTTGGAAGCAATGGATAAAACAGTAGTTGTATATGCTCCCAGCAGAAATAAGCACTCTTGAATGAACTGGTCAGGAACAAGCCCTACTATTTTCTGTAGTGCCTATAAGTGATTATATTTATCACTTAATAAATGAATAATTCCAAATATAGATGTCCCCGAAGTGTCCAGTAAGACAAGCATGTCAGTTTGATTTCAGTGTTTGGGAGGACCCCATTCTATGTGAGAACTTCCAGTATTAGAAGAGGTAGTTTCGGTTTTTCTTTCTACTCTTATTCAGAGAACATTGCTTTATCTGATTGGTGAAGTGAGGGTCTAACAACGATTGTTCAAGTTTTGCATTTGAGCATGAGGCAACTAGCTGGGTGAGTGTGCTGCAGACCAGATGTTATTGGAGGGTAGAGTCCAAGGGACTGGAGAAGGGGCAGGGAGCCTACAGGTTTAGGTTACCAGCAATAAAGCTGCTACTTTGATTGCCATTATCCCAATTCCTCTATCTTTTCCTGAATTGGGTCTGAACTTGGAGAGAATTGAATGATTTATTGGTTCCCCTATCTCTCAACCTGAATGTTATAAAGATATTATTCCAGTGGACATATTGAGAGATTATCAGAGAACTCTGCTGGCTGAGAAAGCTGAGCTGCTCCTAGGAATGGAACCAGTCATTTGCACACTGCAGGAATTGGGGGTGTAGTGATCAACACTGCTGGCTTTACTTGATTCAGAGTCAGTGGGGAGAGCTCAGTAAATCTCTCCTCCTCACAGGAGAGTGCGGGCTACTGACCGACAGGGCTCCATTAGCTCTGTATGACTTCACTGAAATTAAAATCTGCAGGTCTTGAACCTCCCCTCAGATAGCTATGTGTACACAAGGCCTAATCTAACCTTCTACAAAGTGGTGGGACTTTTTTTCTTCTTTCCCCTCACCCACCATCTAAGTATTTGGGATGAACTGGCTCCATCCTTCAGAATTTCAATAGGCCCCTGTTCAAAGCAGTGTCTTTGATCTTTATGAAATTAAGGAGTAGGGAAAGCATTGCCAGTAAGACTTAACAGATCATTTCTGTCTGCTGGCCAATATCCATTTGTGTATGTCTGCTCTTTTCCTAAGGAAAAAGAGCCTTTCACAAAACCACCTAAATATGCAGTTGAAATGTTGAAATCAGGTAAATCAGCTGTTATTAATTTGATAGACTGAGGCAGAAAGATACTGGACTACTTTCATGTTAGAGGTTTTATCACCCTTGGAGTATACATTGTGGGCTTGTTATATTAATGGCCAGTCCTAAAATGTTTGTTTTGCTCTTCTCTCGATTCTTGAATTCATCAATAGATACAAACTAAAATTGTTTCCTTGATATTATCAGAGGGATAGTACTGCGCGTTTGCTATTGAAAATTCAAAAGCCTCTCGCTCAACCAAAAAAAAAAAAAAAAAGCAATGTCTGTTTTTCTAATGTAGCATTATGTTCCTGTTACCTGAAACCCAGAGATAGACAGATATTGAAACAGCCATTTCTCATGGGAAATAATACTTACCCATCTAATGGGACCACTTAAAAGCATGTATATGGTGTCTGAGATTTGGAATAAGGCTTTCTGCCAAAAGAACAACAGCATTGCTTGGGTTGTTTGATGGAAAATCACAAAGCCATATATTTGTGGAAACCGTTTAGTAAGATAATGTAATATATCACAACAACTGTTGGTTGAATTTTAAAAATATAAACCACAAATGCATGTTGTGAAATATATTGACCTATATACTGTCTAGACATATTAAAGAACTGTTTCCTTTTTACAGAGATTATTAAGGTGATTATAGGATATCTGTTGTGAGATTAAAATTTATACTAGGCCAGCGATAAGCTAAAGGTAATAAAATTCCTCTGTATACTGCCTTAATCAAGTCAGATAGGCTAGATGACCTCTGAATTTCCTTTAAACTCACAATTCCAAAGAATTTTTTTTTCAAACAAAGTAAACAGCTAGAAATTTGTATTTGCCAAAATGTATCAGGTCAGATAAAAATCACCATGTATGGTGACCTTAATTCTGAGTTTGAACCTATCTATTAGGCAATGACATTATTTAAGGACTATTGAAAGGGAAGCACTAAACTTAAGTCCTCAGAATAACTTGAAATTGGAAATTTTTATTTATTTACATATTCATAATATGCCTTCTAAAAAAGGATATAATGTGAATTAGAAGTATAATCCCTGCCTTTTCTACTTGTATAATCTTATGGGAGAGTTAAGAGCAAAAGGACTCCTCTCCTCACCTCCTCCCTGCAAGGAATAGATAACATGTGCACACACACACGTGCAAGTATATTCATGGTAATTATCAAGTGTGAGGGTGTTTGGGTTCTGAAGCAATTTGGTATAATTGGTATTATTCAGTTACAACTTAGTGAAGTAAGGGCTGAAAGGAGAATACTGTGCCTTGCAGAGAAGGCATGAGTGATAGGTTTGCAGGGACTGGAGACAAACTTTGCTTTTAGAAACAGGTCTGATCTAAACCTGCAGGTGACTCTGTGGCAGATTTGAAAGCATTACTGCTCTACTCAGGCTGAGATAAAAGGAGATATCTTGAAAAGGTGGAGAGGATAAGCTAAGATTTAATGATTTAATTCTCCCTTTGAGACAAGGCATTGAAAAAGTGAACTTGAGTCCCTCCTCATATGTTCAAGAAGTGAGTCTTCTGTTTACAGTTTAATAGATGGAGTGCCTGTTGTTTTACAGTCCAGTCCTCAGCTCTGTTTCTTGCCCAGCACTGAATGGTTGTTTCATGATGGGTAAGTCACTTAACCTTTGTATGTTGTATTCTTTTCATCTGCAAATAGAGATGATAACACTCACTGGTGATGTGTTGCTAAGATTAGGCAATATATGATTGTGAAGAGCAATATATATGCTAAATAACAATGATAATGCTGTCTATCAGAGCGAATATTTGGATAAGAGAGCCTAGGCAGTTTTGTGAATAGCATCTCCTGCAGAGAGAGGCTTTAGCAAATGATTACCTGGTCTGTGGGACTCATGTTTTGTAATAGAGTAAGATTATCCCTCCCAACCCTCCCCCCTCATATGCCTCTTAAATTTTTGGAAATTAAATACCAAATCATTTTATCCAAGGGGAGGAAATGAATGTCCTGTGAGGGTCCTTTCTGCAAGGTCCTCTAATTGTGTAAGTTAGAATTTTCTTTCAGGAATTCTACATTTAGACATTGGGCCTATTGCAGATGTTCAGTGGGGAGGCCCAAGCCTGTACAGCCAGCCCATATCTGAAGGTTATCAATTTATTGAACCTGTAATCTCAAGATCTCTTTTCTCTTTCCAGAGAATGTACTTCCTTTGCAACCTTTTTTTTTCTATCTCCGTTTCTGTCACCTAAACCCACCTCACTTGCTCAGATCTTTAACGGGGTTAAAAATGGTACAGCCAGAAGGAAGAACCTCTAATCACCACCTCTGTGACAGAGACAAGAATTTTGTTAAGGGCCAGAAGACTGCTACCACCTCTTACTTTCTTGAGATGTTCCAAATGGCATGTTGCTATGTTCTGAAGTGAGTATAATGGCATAAGGTCACAGCAAGAAAAATGCACCTTCCCCCCTAAAGCATAGATCTCACTAGAAAATAAAAAAAGAAACGTCTTCAGTTGGGTTTTTAGAAAACCACACTTTACAGAAAGGTGAGGGTGAGAGCCAGAGGCATGACCGTTTAATTTCAAACTTGAATTTTCACTTCTTCCTTAAACGAGGCACTATGGTAATTGCATTTCATATGTACTTAGTGTTTAATCTATTTCAGTATCTACTCCCATGAATTCTCTCTGAGCATTACCACACGACCTTATAAAGTAATTAGGATGGGTATTTTTCTTCCCATTTTATAAGTGAGTAAACTGGGACCCCAGAAAGAGACAACTGCATATTCAAACCCTTCCAGTTCTTTTGCAACTCCCAAACAATTTTTTTCATTATTTAATATAACTGTTTCAAGAAATTTGTGAATCTTATCCTGGAGAAAAATGGAGTCTCTGAGAGCCTTTTAAACTTCAATCTTAAAAGGAATAAATTCCGCAATAAAATTTAGAACTTATTCTGACCAGTTTAGACAGAATAATATTTCAGGAGTATCAGAAAAATTCCTTCTATTACTCATTAAATAATCCTACCATATGTTCTTGGAGGAATTTTCCCTTCTTTCGTTTCACGTTAGAGAAAGGACTTAAAACAATGACTTCTGATAGAGATGACACAACAGCTGAGATTTCTGCTAAGGCCTGATTTCAGATCTTTTTCTGTAAGCATGTTAATGGAAGAGGGAAAGGTTGTGCTGGCTGAGAGGTTTTACCTCTTGAAAGGAAGGCTAAGAGTGAAGAATAGTGACTCGGGTGATACGGAAAATGTACTTCACTTAGATTGAAGTTTAGCTCAGGGGTATCCTATGGACACGTTGTCTGTATGGATTGGAGCCCATGCTGTGTCAATGGAATGCCTTTCCTTGGATATACCAATCGCTGCATATGCTGGAACATTTGGCAACCCTTGGGGGCCCCCACACTGTTACACAGTCAGTGACAGCACAGGCAGCACAGATGGGCAAAACTTGAAAGCAAAGAAAGCAAACAGTTCCCCCTTATCTGGAATCCTCATGCAAGGTTTTCAGGTGTCCACTGAAAATGGCTGACCTATTATTTCCCCAACTGGTCTTGTGTATTCCTTAAGGCAAGCTTAGGTGGCATTGGTATTCAGGAACTGTTTATACTGTATCAGGCTGCTTCCGCTTGTATACTAATTCTTAATTGTGGTATGCAGTCTGTGACCGCCATCTGCTTAAGCAGCCATGTTTCTCTCTCATTCAGACTTAGTGAAATTAAAATATTGATAAGACTAATTTCACAAGGTGAGGAAGTTAATAGAGGAATTGGAATTGGCGTGTTTTCTGAATTTGAGTGTCCAGTTTTGTCCACAAGCGTTTGCTGTATGCTATTGAGTATGGGTAATTTTTAAATAAATACTTCTGTCCCTCAGGAGGAAGAGCCTTTCATTATCCTGAGAGATGGTGCAGGATGTGGCTCTGCAGGTTTAGCGAAATTTTTACAGCTTCATATGAGTTTCCTAGGTTTTGGTGAGGGAGAGCATATGTAAATTCAGAAGAGTTCTACTTATGAGAAGAATTCATTTGGTTGACAAATATTTTTTGAGACCCCACCACGATTTCCTACTAAGGAACTCTTCAGAAAATTTAGTTATGAGCACTAAATTCATGTTACAATCACATAATTGCAGTCTTGCTGAAGGGATAAAGGCCTCTAGTGGGTCAGTTCAAAGATTCATCCTTAGTAGAAACGTTTTCTAAGAAAATAGAATGACTACATAGTAACATTTAAGCTAAATACAAAAATAAGATTATGTTTGGTCAAAGATGGTTAGAGTTTTGGCTGACAGTCAGTTGATAGTTAACTGGTCAGGTGAGATAATTCATCTCCTAGAACAAGTCTTTATAAGACTTGTTTAATGGAATTACATTCCATTAAAGTTCATCATGAAATTGTTTCTCCCTTAAAAGAGGTTTGGGATAATTTTTCTTTTATATGTGTGACACATACCACGTATGTGCTAGGGCTACACATATGAGTGAATCAAGGTCTGAGTCCCTCGAAGAACTCAGAGTATGGTCTGAATTAACAGAAAAGCAGATATGTGAGAGCAGTAAGGAACAACCCCAAATGGTTTCTAAAGTGATTCCAGAGGAGAGAGTGTGAAATTGTACAGAGGGGTCTGGGCAGTTGGTCAGCTACATGAAAGGACTCTTCTTGGAGCTGAGTTTTGACAGAGAATTTTTGTAAGTGTTTTCAGGGGGATAGGAGGAAAATTGGGGGAATTGGAGGAAGTAGAGAGATGACCTTACCTTACAGAGGGGGTAGAGAGCAGAAAAGTAAGTTTTCTGCATTGCAGAACTTTGGGGACTCTGGGTTCTATAAGCATTTGCAGGACTTCCCTGGCAGTCCAGTGGTTAAGACTTTGCCTTCCAATGCAGGGGGTGTGGGTTCGATCCCTTGTCAGGGAGCTAAGATCCCACATGCCTCGGGAGCCAAAAAAATCAAAACATAAAGACAGAAGCGATATTGTAACAAATTCAATGAAGACTTTTAAAATGGTCCACATTAAAAAAAAAAAAAAAACCTTTATGAGCGTTTGCACCCTGAAGTAGAGTGTGGTGTTAAGGCTGGGAAATGAGAAGACTGTATTGTTGCAAGAGATGAGGCTAGAAGGATTGTCAGACTGGCCTTCTTTGCCACGCTAAGGAATTTTTTGTTGTTGTTACTGGTTAAAGACTTTATTTTTTAGAGCAGTTTTAGATTCACAGCAAAATTAAGAGGAAGGTACAGAGATTTCTCATACACCCTCTCCCCACACATGTATCCTCTCCCTCATTATCAACATCACTCACCAGAATGGTGCATTTGTCACCACTGATGAATCTACATTGCCACATAGCAATCACCCAAAGTCCTTAGTTTACGTTAGGGTTTCCTCTTGGTGTTGTACGTTCTACGGGTTTGGACAAATAATGTACTCATCATTATAGTGTCACACAGCCCTAAAGTTTCACTGTCCTAAAATTGACTCCTTTCACTTAGTAATATGCATTTAGGGTTCCTCCATGTCTTTTCATGGCTTGGTAGATTTATTTTTTAGCACTGAATAATATTCCATTGAATGCATATACCACAGTTTATGTATCCATCCATCTACTGAAGGACATTCTTCTTTGCTTCAAAGTTTGACAATTAAAAATAAAGCTTCTATAAACATTCATATGCAGGTTTTTGTGGGGCATGCATTTTCAACTCCTCTGAGTAAATACCAAGGAGCACAATTGCAAGATTGTATGGTAAGAGTATGTTTAGGTTTATAAGAAAGCAACAAACTGTCTTCCGAAGTGGCTGTAGCATTTTGAATTCCCACCAGCAATGTATAAGAGTTCTTGTTGCTCCACATCCTTGCCAGCATGTTGTATTGTCAATATTCTGGATTTCAGCCATTCTAATAGGTGTAGTGGTATTTCATTATTGTTTCAATTCATGCTAAGGAATTTAAATACGTTATTGTGTAAGGAATTCAAGATAGTGGGAGATTGTAAGTGGAAAACTGTTGATATATATGATTTTAGAACAGATCATTCTGAAAGCAGTTTATTTTTCATTCCGTAAATATTTATTGTCTGTTTTCCTAAGCATTATACTAGTTACTGGACACACAGTGGTTAAGAAAATAAGTATGGCTCCTGCCATCATGGAGCTTAAAATCTAGTAGGGAAAAAGGTATTAGACAATAAGTTATTGATGTATACACAGACAAAAATGGAATGAATGTTATGATGCCCTCTCTAACTAGGTAACATTCAAATCAAAACCTTAAGAATGGGTATTCAGGGTTAAATAGGTAAAAGGTTAGGGGAAGGATATTCCATTACAGAGAACAGTTAGTGTCTGTGAATGACAGCCAGGATCAGGAAAAAACTAGCTATGTTTGAGAAATAAAAGAGGCCAGCATCTTTGTAGTAGAGTGAATGAGGGAGAAGCTCAACTAACCCAAGAAAGTTTAATTGAAATTATTTAGCAGCCAATCAGTGCATCATTCACATGTAACTTATTTACGTTTTCAGCAAGTTTAGGTAATTATCTGGATCAGGGTGGGCAAAATATGGCCTGCAGGTTAAATCTGGCCCATTGCCTGGTTTTATAAATAACTTTTTATCAGAAGACAGCCATGCTCATTCATTTACTGTTTTCTATGCTTGATTTTGTGCTACAACATCAGAGTTAAGTCATGAAAGAGACTCCATGGCCCCAGAGCCTGATATATTTACTGTCTGGCTTTTTACAGAAAAACTTGAGCTCTGATCTAGATCCTTGTAGTTTAATATACAGTAAATTCGCACACACAGACCCATGTACACATGAATATGCACATACACACAAACACAAAAATCTTGCTTCAGTAATGTCTATATATGAATATAGACATGAATGTCGAAATCCTGATTGGTGTGAGTGCATCTTCCATTATCACTGAATTCCTCTTTGTTGAAAGAGTTCTGTAGGCTATGTGAGCACCAAGTAAAGGAAAGTTGTTATTCTTCCAGGATTATGGTCAAGGAAAACGTTCTTCCCATAAGAGAAGAATTCAGGATTGCTAGTTAAATATGCCTTAGGATATGTGTGATTCTAAAATAATTTTTACAAAGAAATCCTCCTTCAAAAACAAAATATATTCTGCCTTTTTGTAATTAGAAGAGTATATGGTGCATTACTATGTGTAATAAACACAATTTTAGAGTTGGAAATGTAAAATTACATGTATTAGGGCATACTTCATCATTAATAATGCAGTATAGCTCAAGGTGCAATAACATTTCAAGCAGTATGTATTTTAAATGCTTTATAAAATAGTGCTATAGAAATGCTAATTTTATATAGCTAAATGCTATACAAAATTTTATAAATTCCACTTGAATTTAAGTGGAAATGCATAATGCCAATATATTTGAGAAGTAATATAAAATGTGTCTGTTTTTAGATGCTGCATAATGATTTGCAGTCCCCAAATAGGAAGGAATAAAAGAGACATGGTCAACTCAAAACAAGTATTATGGTCTTCAAATATTATTTTAGAATAATATATGTGGATAAATTATATGTAATATATACAGTTTAATGTTTAATAATAAACATCTATATACCTCCTACCCAGCTTAAGATATAAAACAATATGAAAAAATTTGATATTCCTGTGAACTTCCTGATTATATTTTCCCTCTTCCCTAGTAGAAACAATAACTTCCTTTACTTTATAATAATGATTTGGTTATTTTTCTTTGTAAATTAACCATATATACATGTATCCTTAAGCAATATGTTGTTTAAGTTTTCTGTTTTTAAAATTTGACGTAAATAATATCATAGTACTTGTATTTTCCTGCAATTTGCTTCTTTTATTCAACGTAATATGTTTGAGACTTATCCATATGGATTCCTGTTGCTGCAGCAATTCATTTTCACTGCCTCTATAGTATTCCTCTATTATATATATATATATATATACACACACACACACACACACACACATATACACACACACACACACACACACACACACACACATATACCAAGCTGTATGTGGTAGAATATTTAGGTTGTTTCTAGATTTTCCTATTATGACCAATGCTGCTCTGAATGTTTTTGCACATATTTCTGAAGGCACATGTATAAACATTTCTCTAAGAATATATATAGGGGTAAAGTTGCTGAGTCTGGCTTATTCCCAACATTACTAGATAATGCAAAACTGTGATTGAACCAATTGGCACCTTCATCAACAATGTTGAGGATTCCTTTTGCTCTACAATCTCTCCAAAAGAGTATATAAACTTTTTTTTTTTTTTTTTGGACTGCTAAAGTAAAATAGTGGTGAGTTACATTTTATTTCTTTTGGAATATCCTCGGTTCCTAAATGGGTTGAGTATTTCTCCATATGCTTATAGGTCTTTTGTATTTTCTCTTCTGTGAAATACTTTTGTGCCCACTTTTCTATTGGACTGTCTGTGTCTTACTGAATTGAAGAAGTTCTTTACATAATGAGGATAATAGACCTATATTCATTACATAAATTGTAAATTTTTTTGCCTCTGTGGCTTGTCTTAAATGGAGTCTTTTGAAGAACAGAAGTTCTTAATTTAACTGTCTTTGAATATTTAAAATCTTTTATGTTTAGTGAATTTTATATTTTCTTTAATGCATACATCTCTACCCTTTGGTAAATGATAGCCTCTTATATTGTGTTTTTAATATTTTAAAGTTTTGCCTATTACATTTAAGTCTTGTATTTATCTGAAATTGATTTTGTATATGGTGTGAGATAGGGATCAAATTTCACTTCTCCCCATATGAATTACAAATAACTCTAGCACAGTTGTTTGCATCCTCCATTCCATATATGGGTGGGTCTGTTTCTGAGGTGTCATTTCTGTCCCATTTGTCTAATTTTCTATCTCTGTGCTAGTACCACACTCTTTAATTATTGGGCTTACTTGTAAGTTTTGATATCTAGTAGAGCAAATTGTCCCACCTATTCTGCTTTGGTAGAATCTTGAAATTGTTTAATTTTTGCTTATCTTTAGAAATTGTTAATTAGAACTTAGTATTGGAAAACAATGTCACTGGATATAAAAATTTCTCCAGTATTTTGAAGATACTATTTCATTGTCATTCCATTATTTCTGTTGAGAAACCAGTATCAGTCAAACTGTCATTCCTTTGTAGTAGGCAGTCTTCTTTTTTTTCTCCTTCTGGCTACTTTATCTGTCTATCTATCTATCTGTCTATCTGTCAGATAGACAGACAGACAGATAGACAGATAGATCTATCTATCTGCCTATCTATCTGTGTTTAACTGTGATATATACAGATTTTGCTTTTTCCGTTGTGTCCTGATTGAAATTTGCTGGTCTTCCTGAATCAAAGGATTGGTTTCTTTCAACAATTTTGGAAACTTCTCATTCATATTACATATTTACATATTCTTTTTCTTTTCAAACTCCAGTTAGATGTTATTGGACCTCATCACTCTGTCTTTCGTATATTCTAACCTTTCAGATTTTCTGTCTTTTTGCCCCTATGCCCTACATTCTCCCTTCTGAGTGACTTCTTCAGATCTAACTTTCAGGTCACTAATTCTCTTTTCAATTGTGTCTAATCTCCATTTTAACTCATAGATTAAGATTTTATTTTTAGTTACTACATTTTTCACTGCTATTTATTTATTTTTCCCAATCTGCCTGATCAATTTTTATAACCATTTATTCCTCCATAACTTATTTTAATAAGTTTAACAATATTTATTTTATATCTGATATTTTCAGTATTATCTTCATAGGTCTAATTTTGCAATTAGTTTCCATTAATTCTTGCTTATAGAGGAGTTGTTTAGAGATTTTAAAAACAAAAAGTGAAATTTCATTATTTGGAAATAATCTGTGGGAGATTTTCAGGCCTCTATTTAAGAGTGTTTTCACTGTGCAAGGAAATGTGTTTACTTCTGATGGGTACCTGGGTGCATTATCAACCTAAGAGTAATTTAAACTAAAATCTCACCCTAGAGCTTTTTACTTAAAAAAGAAGTAGGATTTCTGATTCAAATACCATCATTAGTATGCACCTGTGGTCAGGAATTCTCATGTAAGACTAGTTTAGTTTTTTGCCAAAGCCATGAGAGGAATTTTTCTCTCTACTTTACATGATTTATGTATGTGTGTTTCTCCTGTTTTACACACTACCAGTAAAGACTCATACTTTGTCTCTTAACTCTGTATGCCTGTGGCCAGTTAAAGTCAAGTTGTAGATCACAAGAAGTTTCTACATGCCGTTAGGGCAAATACTATCTCCAGTGATTGCTTATTCATATAAAGTCAAACTTTTTCATAATTTGGGGCCGTATACTTTTCCTTTGTTTATCCTTAGTGTATCCGTACTTTAGAAAAATGGTTTCCATGTTTAACCAGAATTATTTGCTGTGTGCTGGGGGAGATGTTTTCTTTCCATAACTGGTCTACAATATTGCCAGAAACATTACTGGATTTTATTCTTCACCACACCCTGTAATTGTATTTATCTAAGGAAAAAGTTTATCTTCGACTATAGTTATGTAGACATCTTTATGCACATATTTCTGAAATCCCTTTATCAGTTAGAAAGTAAATAGTTACTCGTTACCTGTCATATAAAAATGCTCTGAGGATTGACAGATTACCTCTGTCTTAATTTTTTTTTTTTGATAAAGTAAACTAATAAAGAGGTTTGATTGTAAACTTGACTGAGAATTACTTGTAAGTCTTTTCGGATGAAATAAAATAGATATTCTGAACCTCTATAGATATACAGTTTATCTTGGTAAGATGGATTAATATGCATTGGAAGCAAGTATTATATTTACAAGCCATTTTCTTTCGTATCCTAGATTATGTAATTAGAAATACTAGTGGACAAATTGAAGTTTTCCTAATCTTTATTAAAGACTGCCTTGCAGGAATATATTCATAAACAATTATAAGCCTTTATCAAATTTGTAGAGTGTTAAGTAATTTAGATAATGGATTAAGTTAGAATTTTTAATAATTTAACATTGATTTAATTCATATCTTTCTTAGAGATGGCAATAGTTTTTGTATTGGGCATGATAAAACTGTACTTTTAGTATGAAAAAATCAATTTCATTATATGTCTATTCTTTGTAAGGCTGATCATCTCACAGATAAAATGAAAGTTAGACTGCATGTAGACAATAGATTTGAGTTTTTCACAGTTATGAGTAGATGCACATTAATTTTCTGAGCCTTGACAAATGATGAATGATTTCAATTTTTAATTTTGAAATGTGGTAAGATAAATATTGAAATAAAATTGCTAGTAACTAAAGTTTTATGTCTTGTGTTTTTCATCTTACTCAAGATATATGGAAACTTTTTAAATTAGTTAAAACTGTCTATTGTGATGGTTACTTATTTGAACTATCTTCTGGAGTTCTGTTTTGTTTAGGTATTATGAGGAAGAATCTGAGCAATAAACCAGATGCTTTCTATTTCATCTGTTCACATGTACCTAGATGGCAAGTCATCTGGGTGATGTTGACAGCTAGGATGTAAGCTTGGAGGGAATTCCTTGATAATACTTTCAGGACCAAATGCTACTGAAAAGAAAAGAATGTTTTTGAAAACAGATGTTCTAGCTATATCAGGAAAGAAAAATAAGGCAAACATATTTTGAGCATGTCTGTGCCTGCATTTGTAACTAGAAGTCAATAGGCAATTTTTTGGGGAATTGGAAATGACTCTTTCACCTCTCAGGGACCTGTGTTGCATGACACTAGGTATTGCCTAACAGAGAATGTAACCATAGAGCCTCAGTAGGCACATTACCAAATTGGAACACACTGATTGCTTATGAAAAATTTCTACACCAGCTAGATTGTTGGAGTTGAATGGAAACCTGCTGTTTGCCAGCTCTGGTTCCTATTACCATTAGTGGAGGGGAATTGGTCCAAATAAACTATGCCTTTGAGTGAGTGGGCCTGCCAGGGCCCACTTCTGTGACTATTGGATAGTACATGAGCAGCCCTTCATGTAGGGGACACACACAGACACCTCTGAGTATCCTCTTTTGTTCTAACAGATCAAGAGGGTAAAAGAAAAAAACTATAGAAGAAAAAGCAAGGAGTACCAGCTATCACCCACAGTAAACATTACCCGTTCAAAAACTAAGTTTTCTAAATTGAATAGAACCTAACTAAATGATTTTGAATTTTTGGCATAGTTGTGGCATAGACTAGATGTGGCTTTTGCTTAGCTTTCTCATAGTGAAAAGCTTGGATGAAAACCTTGTGGGGAAGATTGAAATGGCCCATCCAATTCTGCAGCTGCTGGAGAATCAACACTTCTTGCCCCAGTGCCTCTATTATATCATTTGTTTCTGGATCTAAAAATTCAAATCTCTGATATTAAATGGACAGGCAGACTTTAAGCTGCAATATCACTGTATTATCTGGTTATTTTCCAGAGGCAGGTCATTCTTGCAGAGAGTTCTGAGTTCATAGCACAGGATAAATGATCTGTGCCAGATTTTTAGGCACAAAGAATAGTAAGGGCAGAGTTGGCATATACTTGCTTTGGCTGCAGTGTGGTTGGGTTCAAGATATTCCAGGTTGCTTTAAATCTGAGTAAAATTTAAGGAACAATGTTGTGAAAATGAGCCTACTTTAGCCACACCCCTTAAAGGTTTTTACTCACCTAGTCAGCCAGGTCTAGGAACCAGAATCTTGACCACAAATACAATTTTGCATTTTATATACCTATAACCCCCCTCGCATGACTCTCACTGCTTTGGCATTTTGAACAGTATGTGCTTTAAACATTTGTAAATCTACAAACCTGTAAATATCACTGTGGAATGTAACTCCTAAAACATTACTAAAATATAACTAAAAATATAACTAAAAGCTCTTGCATAAATGATAGCAGTATGTTAGATTCATAATTGTGTTTAGAAGAAATGACACATTTCTAGGAACCTTGGACCTTTGCATCTACCTGTTAACACACAGTAATATGTAACTTAGTTTCAAAATAGTTTTAAATATTTCAACTTCAACCAAATGGGACTAAGAATTTGCAAAGGTATTTGCTTATATAAGAGGAAAACCCTTTCATCATCCTTATAGATTTCCTGCAAATAAATCAGAGACCCATGAGTCACAGTTCTCCCCAACAGACTTGCAGTGACTTAGTGTTTGAAAATCTTGACAGTGGACCTGAGATATTTCCTTTCTAAACTAGTCTCTTGGATGTATCTTTATACTTGCATATGTACATACTAAACGGATTAAAATTCATATGTAAATATGTTAACAGCGTGATACTCATTATTTTCATGTCCTAGGAATTGGTAAAATTCTTACTCTAGAAGTAACAGAAATGTGTCTGGCTAGAGTTAGTTCAGTATTTTTATCATAATTCTCTGTTTTTAGCAGTCTAGTTTTGGGGTTTGCATATTGATTCCCTTCTGTGTGTCAAACTTTTCCATGCTTTTTGGTAATCCATGTTGAAACAGTTTCTTGAATCAGAGCCAGGAGAACTTTCAAGTAATCTCCTTGTAGTATTTCAAATTTAAGAGATTTTTGTCTACTCTATTTTTAGAGCTTTAGTTATTTCTTTTCAGATCGCTTAGAGCCTAGATTTATGCAGTGCTGGAAGTTAAATAGATGATTCTAAAGAGGTGAATTCTTCTTTGACATTTTTCTGTGGAATATTTGGCAAATATCTAGGGAAAGGACTCTTTCTGCCTGTACTGTTGGAATCAGTAAAGTTTTGTCAATAACTTGAAATTGGCAAGGATACTTCAACCTCAGCTTTTGACTTCAGCTTTGAATGTTCAAAGTTATTTTCCATTACCAAACATATCAAAACAAAAACATAAACATGGAAAGCCATGACTCACTTCTGAGAAGCATTCTGCAGCATCTATTCCTGGCTGCTGTGGCCTGGAACTGGATTGTGTAATTTAACTATCTCATGACAACTTCTGGGAAGAATATCCTGTACTTAAAAAGAAAAAAAATTGTGTATTAGCTTTTAGATTAGGTAATGGGAATGATTCTCTTAAAACCATTTTTATTTTTGAAATGTATGTAAAAGTTATTAGGGAGTTTGCAAAGCAAAGCAGTGGTCTCAGTTCCATTATCTTAAACTTTTTTTTTTTTAACCTATCCTGTCAACATCTGTGGATGTTTCTAAACTATGATTAAGAATATTGTTGCTATATAGTATTTATTCTTCTTCACTGTATATCATTACACATTTTGATTTATGTAGGAAAAACCTCTCCCTAAAAATTCTCCCATTTCTTCCCAGTCCATTCTTCATTATATCATCATATGTAAGACTGTTCTTTTTTCAGGCATATCACATCACAGCTTCTGGGTTTTGAGTATTAGCTCAAATAGGTTTTTTTGGTAATAATTCCTCCTGAATTTTTTTTAATGATGTTTTCATTCTATAAATATTGTCACCTCCACTGTATTCTAAAATATAGACAAAGTGAGCGAGTGGCATGGACATATATACACTACCGAATGTAAAATAGCTAGCTAGTGGGAAGCAGCCACATAGCACAGGGAGATCAGCTCGGTGCTTTGTGATCACCTAGAGGGGTGGGATAGGGAGGGTGGGAGGGAGATGCAAGAGGGAGGGGATATAGGGATATATGTATACGTATAGCTGATTCACTTTGTTATAAAGCAGAAACTAACACACCATTGTAAAGCAATTATACTCCAATAAAGATGTTAAAAATAAATAAATAAATGAAAGTATATTGTGAATCTCATTGTAAAAGGTGGTAGATAACAAATACTATCCATGGGAACAATTTTGCATTTTCTAAATAAATTGCTTCAATTTATTTCCATCATTTTTCCAAGTGCCTCAGGCATCAATGAAAATAGGCTCATTAATTGCTAAGTAAGTAATTTTTCCACAAGTATAGTCTTGTTCCAAATACTCATTTGTGCATTTACCATGCATGACCAAAGAATCACCAAACGCAAACCTAGTTATTAAGTGAAATACACATTTCCTTGAAAAACGGGCATCAGGGTCAAATTAAAATCCCACACAAACAATTGCATCACTCATGATCTTTGCTTGAAAAGTAAAATGCCAACTTACTTACTTGGATGGGAAAGCTTAGAGTCATCCACATTGTTAGGGAAAGAGTGTAGTGTGGATATAAAAGCTTCTCTCTATTTCTTGACCCAGGTTGAATGTTTTCTGCTCCAAACAATCTTTCTTCATTTCCTCCATTAAATATGATCTCTCTGATTTGTCATCACATCTTAACTGTGATTTTTCTCCATATTGTATTCCTTGTCTTAGATTTATTTAAATTAACATGCCTTATCTACCCATTAAAATGCAAGTTTTTTTGATTGCATGGAGTTCATTTGATCCATCCTTACAGTACTTCACTTAGTACCTTGGACAGAGTAGATGCTTCACTAAGTGCTTGGTGAAAGCATGAATAATGTGATAATTATATAAAAGTATTTATTATAGAGAGATGGGTAGGAATAAAACTGAATTAAAAGAAACTTTATGTTGGTTTATTTCTTCCCCATTCTGCTTTTATGCAAAGCACAAGTCTCTCCATTGGTTATTTGGATCTTCATTTATTGAACAGGAGTGATGCATCAGACACAGAAGGACGTGTTCTGCCAGTTTTGAGCTGCTTGTAATTCATGTGTGCAGAATTATGAAACAGACCCAAAAATGTTGGTTTATCTTAGGCAAAACACAATTTCCAAGTTTTTAGGAAAATAAATTTGGAAAACTATGGGAGATTTGTAAAAGACTCGGCAGTCTAGTGGTTCCTGAGTGTTGTTACTTTGATTGCTATTGTTACCACTTTGATTGCTTACTACCACTATTGGAGTATACTTCTCGTCGGCATTTATAGAGAATTTTTATTTGTCTTGTGTTTCAAAGTAATATGTATAGTATAGTGGGTGTATTTTGTGGCTTGGGGCTTTGTGGTATGAACAAATGAATGCAATTCAATTAACAATTGTTGATTGCTTTTTATATGAAAGATTCTTTAAAGTCTCTGTGTTGGAAGGGGGAAAGAGATGAAAAAGAAAGAGTTAAGATCCAGTAGAGAAAAAGGGTATATTTATAGATAACATTGTGAGAGAAATCAAAAACTGTTTACCTTAAGTGATATAGATATTTGTCTACTCAAAGACAAGGAAATGGGCCTGGGAACTTGAGGTCTGTTTAGATTCTATATGGCTCTGATTTTATAAATCATGAGTAGAGGAAGACAAAAGGATTTTGAATTCCAATTTTTAAAAAAAACCACAGAGCATAGGGTGGCAAAAGGCAACATTATGGTAGCTTGTTGGTTTCAGCCAATGTCATAATGTTTTTAGGTAGGAATATCAGAATGCTTTTGGAATGATTTTTGTGTTCCTGGTACTATACCAAGCTTGACTATTTTAATTAATAATAACCCTTTTATGCTATATTAATATTATTCAGGTGAGAAAACTGAGGTTTAGAAAGGCAAAGAAATGTGTTGACCATCACAAAGATAGAAAGCGGCAGGGAC
This sequence comes from Orcinus orca, assembly GCF_937001465.1. Classification (NCBI taxonomy): domain Eukaryota; kingdom Metazoa; phylum Chordata; class Mammalia; order Artiodactyla; family Delphinidae; genus Orcinus; species Orcinus orca. The sequence goes on along the minus strand of NC_064564.1, from coordinate 48,143,608 downwards.
TGGTCAAACAGCATTAGACCCTCAAATGTGTACTTCTAAGCACTAGGATTTATTTCTTTATCATAGCGATTGCCTGTATAAATGAATACACTAATTTGCTAATCCTAAATTTATCTTTTTATTCATACTCATTAAAAATAGCATATGATTTAAAATCCACTAAAGAGACTAACAACGTGAAGTAAGAATATAAAACAACTTCATGAACTTTTGTGGGAGTGTAAATTGGTACACCAATTTTGGAAGACTGGCATCATCTACCAAAGTTGGAAAAACAGTTATCCCATTGCCTAACAGTTTTGCTTACTTGTGTGTATGTATGTGTATATGTATATGTGTGTATATATATATATATATATATATATATATACACACACCCCTTAAGTTAGTGTTTTTGTGTACCAAAGACATGTACAATAACATTTATATCAACATTTTTGATAATATCCCCAAACTTGGAACCACTCAAATTTTCAATCAGCATTAGAATGTGTAAGGAGATTTTGGTATATTCATGGAAGTGAAATAACATATGGCAATAAAAATGCAACACCACATTGTTATCCCACCATATTAAGCCAAAGGAGACAGACATAGCAAATAAATATGTCTTATATGACCCCATTTATATAAAATTTTAAAAATAAGCAAATATATGAGTTAGTAGGTTTGGAGGTGGCTCTGGAGTGTTAGTGGTGTACTATTTCTTGACTTCTTGCGGTAGTTACATGGCCATATTCCTTTTGTGGTTATTCATTTAGCTGTGACCTATGAATTGTACACTTTTCTAGGTGTATTTTTACTTCATTAAAAAGTTAAACATAATAGCCATTATTTGTGGGAAAGGAGATGTTCTGGTTAAAGAGGAAGTTAACAATAACTGCCACAAGAAAAAAATTCTGCATAGCTCTTGTAATTAGCTTGATAATCTTTTCCAAGAGAGGTTGTTTTGCCTTTAAGTACAAAATACATAAATAATATAGCATTACTTTAAATATTTGAAAGTTTTATTTGATAAGGATTATAGAAGTAGAAGATAAAGAAGGTATGGAGCATTGAGGCAAACATGTATCTCTAATATTCATTGGATTCCTTACCATTGTTTTCTTTTAGAGTAGGAGGGATTATCAAATCATTCTGGTAATTTGGTTTGATTTTGTTTTGAGATTTTACACAAGTGTCAAGTGAGAAATTAGAATATTGTTGAAGTTCCAAGTGCTTCATAATCTGTGCTAAGACAAGACATTTTGGGGACCACTCACCAAATCCCTGAATATAATCTCATCTTTGGCACTTGCTCTAGTTGCTGGAACAATAAGCATTCTAATTTTTTTTTGAAGTAAGTAGTTGGTCATGAAAACAGATATATACCCTCACTGTAAATATTGTTGGCCTCCTTTGGAGCAGGGGGTGCCCGCAGTGAACTTTGTCTGACTGACATTAAGCTGGCTTTAGTCACTTTGGCACTTGGGTCCAGTCAGCTCAAAGTGCAGTCTCTTCTCATGATTCAGGTGAGTTTTTGTCTTGATAAGAGCATAGAGAGGATAATTTAAGAACACAGGCTCTAGAATCAAACAAATCTAGGTTCAAATACCATCTTTACCTCTGCCTATATGCTGACCTTGGAAAATTAAACTTTCTACGGGGGGTAATAATATACTATTGATGTGCAGATTTGTTGAGATAATGCATGTAAAATTCCTAGCACGGTATCTGCTGCAAAATAAGCTTTCAATGAATGTTAGCTGTCATTTGTTAATAGCTATTATTATGACTTGAATACATGATGCTTTTATGTGTAACAAAGTACCACATTAACTCAACTGACCCAAGCACACAAATGAAGGGAAATAAAGCAGATCCAACAAATTGCTTTAAGTAATATATTACTAATTATTCATGTAAATAAAACCAGTACACTTTTGTGTAATAGGAAACTTTATTCATCTAGAAAATATAATTTTTGTAAAAGCTACATACAATGAATATTTGCCTCAGCATATATTTCTAGATACTCAGATCTAATACAAGTAAAACCAGTTTGAAAATCGATGACTTCTAGTTAGTTCTTTATAGCATAAATGCGTGTTTAAAGTGCTTTTAGTTGGAAAAAAAGAAAAGGTCACCTATGTACTTGAAAGATTGAAACCAAAGATTGAAGGAGATATTTTACCATTCTTCATTTTATGTTTAAGCTTTGCTGAGATCAATGAATTCCAAATCATTATGCATCAGTTAGTAGGTGCAGAGGAAATGCTTTAATGTCTGGAAATTTCATCAACCTCATTCCTCTGGCAAAAAAGGAATTGCTTAGGTGAGTGTTCTCAAGAACAACACACTATACACATCAGACATCTAAATATATGTAAACATGAAAAGGTTTGCATTTTCAGCAACACAGTCTGGTTTTCAGAGACTTAGTTTTGAACTATAGCTGCTGGTTTCTCAAAATATATTTCACCATCATCAGCCGGTGCATGACAGAGGAGGTACCACGGGATAACAAGGTGCTCTTGTTATAGGATGGTAAACACAGTACATGCTTCCTGCTGCTTTATCAGATAGGCACTTTCTTTCCCAAATAGTTTAGCAAACGTTTGCCTTCCATACCCAAACTGTAAGAATGCCAGCTCTCTCAGGAGACAACTGAAATCCACAGCTACACAATTTCCCTTTTTCTTAAGGGGAAAAGTTTAAAAATAACCAACTTTTCTCAGCCATGTTAAGCGTATCTTTTCCCTGGGAATCACTTTGTTTTTATATTTTCTGCCTCTCTGTTAAAATTGAAAACGTGAATGCTTCATTGCCTAAGAAACTGAGTACACTTGCTTTCTGAAATGTACCTTTTAATGTCTTTTATGATTTTGTTTTTCTTCCCTTATTTGCACTTTCAGCTGTGGATGAATTTCCATGCAATGCATCATTTCTTTAAGAGTTTACACACCAGAAGAAATCAAAATGGAAAATGGTATCTATTAAGCGAGAACAGCTTTCTCAAGTCCCCAGCAGATGCTGTTAGTGAGCAGCCCTCTGTTTGCTCAGCACAGCAGATCAGTTTAACCCTCCGTAGGGCTGCCCGGAAGAAAGTGACATATTTCTGGTTGTTGAACAAATGAAGCCATTCTTTACTTGACTTTACCCTCTTGTTGTTTCAGAATACAGTGTAGACCTGGGGGTTTGTAAATTTGAGTCACACATCCCTCCACCTTTTCTAAGATGATTTCTGTTATTATAACCCACTGACTTCCATATGGCTGGTTCCCTGGATCAATTCTGTTTTTGTGCTTCCTCCCTCACCATTCCACACATCGTATCACCTAGCACCTGCACACATATGTTCCTTTTGTTTTTGTTTTTTTATGAATTTATTCTAGTTGACTGAAAGCTGTGGTCTCCGTCCCCCATTTCTCTTCATAGCTTGGGACAGCATCAATGAATCTGTGTTGGAGGCAGCCAGTTGGTTTTGTGCATGAAGTCTTTGCCCTGCCTTCATTTGGGGAGCAGCATGGTAGCTGAGCATCTCTTTGAGTAGACCTGTACTGTGAAGGATGAGTAGTGCTAAGTCTTGGACTAAACAGAGCATGACTCATATAAGCAGTATCAGAAGGGATAAAGCCTGAGGAGGGATAGTAGGACAGAATATCTGCTTTGCAATCCGTATTCTTCACACTGGCAGGGGAGGTGTGTGATGAAGTGGATATGTTGAGTGGCAGCATAATGCTCTATATTTCTGGCAACTTTCCTGCTATTCATGGCTTGTCCCGTCCCTGTCAACTGTGTGTGTAACTTGAAGACTTGCGTGCTTATGTGTAGGCTAAGTTCCCTACACTGGGTGCCTCTCAGTGCTGTAAACTCCTCTGTAAACCAAGAACCGGGGTCTCCCACTTCAAGTGGCTCTGGGGATGAAAGTTAATATCGTACACAAGAGGAGTAAGGGGGTTTCAAAATCATCTGTTTGGACCTTGAAATAGAAAAGTTGTTCACAATTAAGGAATTGAAAAGGAGTAGCAGCAGAAGACATTCAAATCTTCCTTCCTAGTTATTTACTGTGAAATCTAACTCCATTCCTGGAGCAAAATTGATGGCATTTTAGGACTTGAGTGTTTTTCAGGTATCAATAAATTTCTGCTAGTGTCTCTTAGCCTCTCTAATAGCCAGGAGGACCAGTAATAAAACATAACAAAAGGTTTTAGTAGAAGAAACTAATATTTCCCTATATGATTTAGATACTTTTTAGGCATTCTTTTGATATTCGACTTGAATAATCCATATTTTTCTGCAATTAATTTTTAGCCATTTTATTGTCAAATATAGCAAAATTAAACAAATGTTTAACTTGTTTGTCACAAAGTCATCTCCCTTTATATAAGCAATGTTAAGTAATTGAGCACTGCCAAGGTAGCAGAAGGCCCCCTCACAACTCTTCCCAGTCATTAGCACGTCTCCTCCTAATATTAATCATTTCCTTACTTTTTTTTTTTTTTTTTTTGCGGAACGCGGGCCTCTCACTGTTGTGGCCTCTCCCGTTGCAGAGCACAGGCTCCGGATGCGCAGGCTCAGCGGCCATGGCTTACGGGCCCAGCCGCTCTGTGGCATGTGGGATCTTCCCGGACCGGGGCACGAACCCGTGTCCCTTGCATCGGCAGGCGGACTCTAAACCACTGCGCCACCAGGGAAGCCCTAGTTTTACCTATTTTTTAAACTTATTTAAATGGAATTATACGGTATGTATTCTTTTATGTCTGGCTTATTTTTCTATATGTTACCTTTGTGAGGTTGACCTTGATGTCACATATGACTGTTTATTATCATTGATGTATGCTATTCCTTCGTGTGATTATACATATTTTAAAAATCGTTTATACTGTTGGTTAACGTTTGGCATGTTTCTTGTTTTAGACTCTTACAAACAGTGTGGCAATGAACATTCTTATTTGTGTCCTGTGGTATACAATTGCACAAATTTCTGTTGGGTATATAATCAGGTGTGTAATTGCTAGGTAATAGAGTCTGCATATCTTCAACTTTATTAGGTGAGACCAAACCATTTTCCAGAGTGGTTGTACCAATTTTCATTCTCATCAGCAGAGGATAGCAGTATTTTCATGGGTTTGTTTCTGGGCTCTCTACTCTGTTTTTCTATATCTCTTCCCAAATACCATACTTTTAAAATTACTGTAGCTTTAAAATAAGTTGCAACATTCGGTACAATAAGTCTATCAAATTTCTTAAAGATTATATTGGTTGTTCTGGACATTGGTATTTCTAAATACATTATGGAATCTACATGTCAATATATAAATACCCACACACAACCTGTTGAGATTTTGATTGGGATAGAATCTATAAATTAGCAGGAGAATTTATATCTTTACAGTATTGAATCTTCTATCAATAAACATAGTTCATCATTCTGTTTATTAGGTCTTATTTCTGAATGTTTCATAATTCTCTGTGTAGAGGTATCATATATCTTTTGATGGATTAATTCCTAGTTATTTGAATTTTTGTGACATTATCAATGACATCTTTTTATGTTTTATTTCTTAATACTTGATGTTGCTACATAGAAATGCAATCAGTGTTTACATGTTTGCATTATATCATGCAACTTTTGTAAACTCATTAATTTATGCTAATAATTTAGTTGTAGAATTTGCATATTTTTCTGTAAACACAGTTAAGTCATATGAACAATGTTTTATTTTTCCTATTTCAACTCAAACAATAGGTTTGATTTATTTTACTTTGTGACTCTTTCAACATTTCACTATTAAATATAATGTTTTTGTAGGTTTTTTTGTATACCCTTTATCAATAAGGTGAATTCTTTCCAGTTTGCTTAGCATTTTTTTCCATTCATTTAAAAATTACAAAAAAAAACATTGTGGTGAAATACAACTTAAAATTTACTATCATAACTTTTTAAAGTATACAGTTAAGTACATTCACATTGTTGTAGAACTATCACCACTATCCGTCTCCAGAGCTCTTTTCATCCTTTAAAACTAAAACTCTGTACCAGTTAAACAGTAACTCCCCATAATCTCATTACCCCAAACCCGTGGCAGCCATTTTCTACTTTCTGTCTCTCTGAATTTGACTACTCCAGGCTCCTCACAGAAGTGGAATGACAGAAAACTTGTCCTTTTGTCCTTATGTCTTGTTCATCTTGTCCTTATGTCCTTGTCCTTATGTCCACTTGTCCTTATGTCTGGTTCATCTCACTTAGCATCATGTCCTCAAGGTTCATCCATGTTGTAGCATGAGTTAGAATTTCCTTCCTTTTTAAGGCTGAATAATATTCCATCATAGGTATATACCACATTTTGTTTATCCATTCATGTATGGACAGTTGGATTGCTTCCACCTTTTGGCTATTGTGAATAATGCTGCTATGAATGTGGATGTACAAATATCTGTGTTCCTGCTTTAAATTCTTCTGTGTATATATGCAGAGGTGGGGCTACTGAGAAAACCTTGTGTCTGTGCCATGGTGTAATTTGAAGACCCTAAAGCAGAGCACTCAGGCCAGCCAGGGACACTTAGAACAAGCATCAAAGTGGATTTAGGTACAAATTCTGATTTCCAAAGTTGGTCAAAGGGTACAAACTTTCAGCTATAAGGTGAATAAGTTCTCAGGATCTAATATACAGCGTGGTGACTATAGTTAATAATACTGTACTGTATACTTGAAATTTGCTAGTAGAGTAGATCTTAAGTTCTTACCATACACATAAAAAGGTAATAATAACCATGTGAGGTAATGGATGTATTAATTAGCTTGATTTCAGTAGTCATTTCACACATACATAAATCAAATCATCACATTGTACACATTTAATATATACAATTTTATTTGTCAGTTATACGTCAATAAATCTGAGGGAAAAAACCCCCAAAAGCTGTTTTGTTTTGCCACTTGACCTGGTAGATCCAGGTTTTCTCTGGGTTCACTCCAGGGCCTTTGTCTCCATCTCATGTCCAAATATCACTCACAGAAATGTCCATATTTGGAGGTTGGGGAAGGGTTTAGTTCTTCAAATAGACTGTGGGCTACTGGTAGTGGGGAAAAAGAAGGTTGGATCAAATGGCAGGTGAGTATCTTACTTAGCATTGGAAAATGATAAATATAAGCCAGATATAGCTCTGATAATGTCTGTGTTTCTTTTACTCAGTTGCCATGGTTGAATCTTATAAGGCTATTCCCCTTCCCAGTGAAAAATTGTACTGCCTGGATGAAGGGAAGTAAGCAGTGCCTGGGCTAGGGAGGAGATGAGTGGCATCCTTGGATTGCATTTGGAGTCCACAGGTATTGCCAAGGGACAGTCAGACAGAGCTTATCAACTACATTAAAAAAAAAATGAATCTAACCTTTCATTCATCAAACAGAACCCTATATAAATGTCACTGAGCATCAACATTCAATTAACATTGTGGCTTATTCATCAGTTAGGGGTATATAGTGTAAGGACTCCTGTGGCTCCTGAAAAATAATTGTAAATACCTTCCTTCAGCTGTCTTTAGGTGAAGACGCCTCACCTGCTATATGTCAAGCACCTTTCATTCAATCTTTACTTTAGACATTTATCATATAGTCCCTGGGTAACATGCTGGTAGGGTCTCACACTGGGTCATTGTGCATCAATATTCCAACAAAGAGTCAACCCCTGGGAACCTAGAACTGACCACCCATACCCTCATGCCCTGCAAAAAAAAATCAAGGATAAATAGAGTTGTTCTGTGCTTCTTAGTGTGTATAGTATATTGTTTACAAATAAACGTTTGATAGAGGGGGAAAAGTAGTTATACTTTTCTGATGTGTCTGCATTCAGCTCTTCCTCAGGGTGTACTTTTAATTCTGCAGCCAGGGTATTAGCAATATTAAACTGAAAATGTCACAGAATGTCAAATCTGAAAATGTCACTGGGAAAGGGGAAAAAAAAGATGGTGACCCTGTACCATCCACAGATGAAATAAATATGCCTCCCTGGTATTGTACAGTGGTTTTTTTTTAGTGGGTATAATTTTATACGTTTTGCATCCTATTAATTTTCATGGCATCAATGGAGAAATATTAGAACAGCGAGATTGCTGAAGACAAATTAACTCATCAATTACATGTATGGGACAGTGGAGACTGAGTTTATTTCACCATTTCGAATTGCAATAAAACTGTAATTACTAACTCGTGGAATCTTCATGGAAATCTGCATTCATTACCACTTTATTTGAAGTCAGTGACTGCTGTATACTTAACTTTCCTCTATTATCTACTACGAAGTAGAAATAGTAGAAGGCAGTTTAGAATTAAAGCAGCTGTCTTACTCATTCCCCACAGAAACATTTTTGTAATCATCCAAACTAAATTTTGCCCATGAAACCAGTGCGATTAGTTTGTATTTAAATAGTGCAGAAAATGGAAAATGAATATATTGTTTGTTCAAGGACACAATTCTCCATTTCTAACCCTCTGCTACTCTTCCCTCTTCCATCTTTTCTGTACATACTCAAGTACAGCACGAAGAGAGTTGTTTCTTTCAGGAAGAATGGCAAAGGGGAAAAATGAAGCCAGAAGATTTAGGTTCAAATTCCGTCCATGCCATTTTCTGGCTTTATGGTTTTGAGCAAGTTATTTTACTTCTTTGAAATTCACTCTCTTCATTTGTAAAATGAGGGTTATAATGCCAGCCTTCTAAGGTTTATGTGAACATTAAGTGAACTAATATATGCAAATGCCCCTAGTGTAGCACCCAGCATTTTAATGTTGGTTTCTCGTCTTTTAAAGAAAACTAGAAATTGTAGGCATTACATACCGTGTCATGATTTATGGAGCAAATTGAATTTCCTTGACGGTTTTGTATCTAGAAGGATCAAAGCTGCATTTATTATGCATAGACCATTTATTTTTGTTTTTGTATCTTTAAAATGGTTGAAAAGTGAAGTTCTATATAAAATGAAACTGATCTTTTAACCGTATATTTTTTATTTGCCACTATGGATTAATTAAGTCTGAAAGCCATCATTTAAATGTTATTTTTATTTCTTCAGTCAGTAACTGACACCTGGGAAATGATAGATCACAGATGTAAGGAAGGGGTCATATAGGGGCCGAAATCACCTGCATTTTATTTTGGGATCAGTGATGCTCCTCAAAAGTCTGTTTCTGTCAACTGCAGTTTTCTGATGTATGTGCATAAAGAAGCAAAGGAAACAAGTGTCAGTGGTGTAGGCACTATCTGATTGAGGAACAGAGGATATAAAGCTTGCTCTCTGATCTTAGCGAAAAAAGGAACACAAAGACTTGGGATAGGGACTAGTTAAAAACATAAAATGTAAGCAGAATAAATCTTTTAAACAATTTAAAAGTAGTGAGGGAGCTTAGTTGGTAGTTCTAAAATTCCAGCCACAAGCAGCATTAAGTATGTTTAATCTCAGCTCTGCCTGTCAGACTAACTTTACATTGTGCTGATTTCTGAAGCTATCAGTACTCAGTTACACAGTTAAGTAAGCACAGGTAGGAATAAAACTAAATTCTGTGCATTTGCTACCATTTACTTGGTTGTTTCTGGGCATCTTTCCATACCCCTTAAAGGTGTAGATGTTGCCCCTGAATCATGTCAGCCTGGGAAAATGAACTGATTACTTCTTAAGCTGATCTGGCCAATTACACATGTGCTCCATGGGCTTGAATTGATCAACGTATATGCAGCTCAACATTTGTGTTGCTGGCCAGAACCCATTGAGCAAAAGCCATGCCTCCGATGTCAGCTGCTTGGGCTGAGTCTACTGACCAGTGCCAATATATGGCAATATAGCATGGAAAAGAAACATCGAAACATTTGGGGGACTTGATGATCTTTAAGACACCTTCCAGGTAATAATTGCTCTCTACAAAACTGATAAGGTTTAAATGAGTGAATACATGTAGGAGTCTTCTAAGAGCTCCTGCCACATAATAAGCCCTTAATCAACATAAGCTATTATTATTATTACTCTTTTTTACTGTTTGTATAGTAAAACTAGGATACAATTGCCAATTAGAGAGTGATGTTGTATCTGCATGCAGAAAACAAAGGAAAGGTGAATGCAGCTGTTGATGATATCCAATTGAACATCTCAAGTGAGAAAGCCCATGCTCTCACCTTACTTAGTATTGATTAGTCACAGCTTACCTGTTGATATGTACAATCCGTTATGATGCTAAGAAAAAAAGTGTTTAGTGAAAAAAATGGTTACATCATTTATAAATTGATATCAGTTAGCTCTCTTGATTAAAATACACATTTTCAATATAAACTCAAAATAGAAGATACAGCAAAGATCATTTTTATTCTAATTCTTTTCAATTCCAAGAACCTGTTGCATATTGTAAACCTGTTGGTCCAAGATATTGGAACGAATTCATAGAATTTTATTCAGCAATGTTTATAGTTTATACCTAAGCTGATCTAAGATGTTCTTTTCCTGCCATTATCTGTCATACCATCTCTGGCCCTTGCTCAACTTGCCTTCTCTGAATATTCTGAATTGTATTGATAAGATTCAAGGAAAATAGGAGGATAGTTAATGGTAAGGGTTTGTTTAAAAAAAAAGTGCATTGTGAGCAAATGAAAGTGAATTTGATTTTTTCAGAAATGTAAAGCCATGCTGTCTGGCTCCTGCTTTGGTCAACCTTGGCAATATAGTGTTAGAATATTGACTGCTGTGTCAGCATATAGGAAAACCTTGTTGACAGCACTTAATTTTCAGTGTTTTAAACGTAAATAAGAACCTTAGCATCTCATATTATCTGCTGTATTCATTTTCCCCTTTCTTCTTGAATTTACTCTGTTGACTTGTGCATTCCTGAACTATTTCTACTTTCCTGCTTTCTCTATCATCTCCTTCTAAATGCAGGCCTTTCCCAAGGTTCTTTCTTTAAGCTTCCTTTGCTTCCCCCTCCCAAACTCATAGATCTGGCTCAGTAGGTATTCTCTTTTTTACATGGATAATTTCCATCTCACTTTGACATATGTCCCTTGACCTAGCATCAAATTGCCTTCAAGATATCTTTCCTTAGATAAAATATCAGCCAATTATACTCAACATGTAAAACATGAGTGTTTTTATCCAGTACCACCATTTTCTTTGGGTAATCCAGTCCTTGGCAATGGTACTCCTTTTCTTCCAGGTGCTAAAAAAGAATGTTGACTCCCTGCATCCAGTAATTTTGACTTAACCCTACATCTGATCAGATTCTTTGACCTATGGGATTTCTCCTTTATTCTCACTTTTACGTTTTCACTACCATCACTCTAATTCAGGCCACAATACTTATAGCCGAAGTGGCTACAGCGACATTCAAGCTGCACCCCATTTCTAGTTTCTGTCCATCTTAACTGCTGCAAAATTAGACTGAGACTTTGGTCACACTCCTTTAAAAGCTGCTTTCTATGGCTTCATTAATAGATTACTCATATTTTTTCATTTATGGCCCTTATTTTCCATCTATACCTACCATATGCTCTAACACGGGGGTTGGCAAACTACCTAGGGCCAAATTTGTGTTGCCACCTGTTTCTGTTAATAAAGTTTTATTGGAACATAGCCAGTTCCACTCATTTACATATTGTCTCTGGCTGCTTTCATGCTAAAATAGCAGAGTTGAGTAGTTGTGACAGAGACTGTGTGGTCCATGCAGCCACAGATATTTACTTTCTGGCCTTCTACAGATACAGCTTTCTGACCTCTTCTCTAGACCAGTGCTTTTACAAGTTTAATAATTTAGTATGTCTTAGGTTAGGCCTATGATTCTGAATTTCTAACAAGCTCCCATGATGCAAATGCTCTTGGACTACAGATCATACTTTGAGAAGCAAAGCTCTAGAGCAAATTTACCTCATAAAATATTCACAGAGAGAAAGTATCTATGGTTTCATGACCAAATCAGATTGTAAGTTCACCTCGGAGCTTCATGGTACATGTACATATTAATATACTAAGTTTAAGAATCTCTGACATAAAAACAAACAGAAAAATAAAGCAAAATGAAACAAAACACAAAGCATGAACAGTTGGTCACCTTATGAGTTCTGTCCCTTCTAAAACTGGCAAAATCTGTCCTTCCTTTGGTTCATTTCTAATGTTCCCTCTTTAACAAGGGTAATAACAGTTCAACCTTCCTCATATTTTTAGGTATTCTTCCTCTTTTACACTACAACTGGCCATATTAAATGGTCAATAAATTTATATATAGTTAGAATTAAATTGAGTCTGTAAAAAATAGACTCAAAACAGATATGATACTTAATAGTTGGTAGTAAGGTATATGTACCCAAAAAGATTTTAAAGTAATTTACTTGAGGGAACAGTCTTAGGTATGACTTGATAAATTTAACTTAAAAATATTTTGTGTGTAGTTCCGACATTTATCTGATATCATGCTTCTCTCTTGGTCGTTGTATTCTGAGTCTACATGACAACTTCAAAATATTGTGAAGAGAGAGAGATTTGGAGACAGAGGTGATTTATTTTTAGGGTGTGTATTTTATTATTTCTTTATTTTATTATTAATTAATCAAAACCATTATTTCTCACTTGAAGTCAGAGATCTGGCTCCTCCTAGGCTTCAGGTTACTCCCCTCCCCTCTGAGGCTGTGCTCCAGCTCTCCTGAGCTAACTGCTTGCTCTTTCTCACTCCCAGGTCTCTGCACATGCTGCTCTCTCTGCCTGGAATACTCTTCTCTCTGCTTCAGTTGTCTTGTCTGCTTAACTCTTAAACCTTTTGCTTCCAGCCTAGGTGTTTTTACACAAGAAAAGCCTTTTCTGATCCTCATATCTGGGTTTAGAACTCTGCCTCTGTGCATTCCAAACAGTCTGTGATCACCTATGTCATGGGTCCTGTCACATGGTATTGAGGATTCTTCACTGTGTCTCCATTTCCTTCACAAGACTAGAACTAAGCTATGGACAACAATTGTCTGGTTCACCATTGTATTTTAAGTGAAACACAGGTTTAACAAGCGTTTGTTAAACGGATTCTGATTGTTTGCATTTGAAGTGAGTTGGGCTGGGAGGCTTTATTCTTGCCAAGGTTTCCTTCTCTGGATTCAGGTATGTTGTAGAAACCTGAAGCCTGCTAATATTTTCCTGTGTCCTGTGCTGGAACCTAGATTTAGGGATCCTTAATTTAACAGGTAAAGTTCTGAATTAGTAGTGATCTGTGAGGCATGTCTCTCAGGGCCTCCCACTAGAATCTAGAGTTCCAGAGAGGATGCTGTAATTTCCGGGGTCTTTGTGACTGTAGGAGAACATTGGAATTCATACTGTAGGCTGAATGGCCCTTGTTTTCTAGACTACTGTTCATCTTGGGCATTTAAAAAAAATGCAAGTAATGGTTATGAACCCACCTTTGGATAAGCACTTGAGGTCATGGAGAGTATCTGTAATGCAGAGAGAATAGTGGCAACCGAATATCTATAATGAGCTTCAGTATTCTGATGTCTTTATCAGTGGCATTCCATAATCATTTAAGGATGGTGCCGTGTAAAAAGTATGTATCTCCATCTATTGACACTGTGTACAGTGGAAGCCTACAACTGTGCATCTGTATCTGCCACAGGTATGCTGATATTTATATCCTATCAATTCCACCCATTTTTATTTATTTATTTTTTATTATTATTTTTTTGCGGTACACGGGCCTCTCACTGTTTTGGCCTCTCCTGTTGCGGAGCACAGGCTCCGGACGCACAGGCTCAGCGGCCGTGGCTCACAGGCCCAGCCGCTCCACGACATGTGGGATCTTCCCGGACCGGGGCACGAACCCGTGTCCCCTGCATCGACAGGCGGATTCTCAACCACTGCGCCACCAGGGAAGCCCCCGCCCACTTTTATTGGATTACTAATCACATTGCTAAATATTATTCTCATATATCTCCCACAAGCCGCCTTACCCTTTTAGTGTGTTCTACTAATTCTATAGAAGAGACTAGGCACTCAGCCATTTTCCTTTTATTGCACAGATTTGGATCTCACATATCATTGTGATGGATATAACCATTTGTCTTTTCAATAAATTCCCCACAAATATTTTATGGTCTGAATTCAATATTGTTAAGAGCTTTCAGTTTCTGAAGTCCTGCCCTGCTCTTTCTTTCTTTTCTTTTTTTTTTTTTTTGCGGTTCGCGGGCCTCTCACTGTTGTGGCTTCTCCTGTTGCAGAGCACAGGCTCTGGACGCGCAGGCTCAGCGGCCATGGCTCACGGGCCTAGCCGCTCCACGGCATGTGGGATCTTCCCGGACTGGGGCACGAACCTGTGTCCCCTGCATCGGCAAGCAGACTCTCAACCACTGCACCACCAGGGAAGGCCCCTGCTCTTTCTTAAACACAGTAATCAATAGGCCTTGTGTCACTGAGTCGTCATCTTTCTTAATTTATGGAACTGAATTGATAACTGTTGCCGAAGTCTTCTGTTAAGACCTAAATTCTGTGATAAATCCATTTGTACCAATAATAGTCACATTCTTTGAGTGCTGTCTTTCTTTAGTCACTCTATGCTTGTATTGCCACTTATTTATACCACACCTTTCAAAAACTGTTTGATCTAAAGTTTTAATTTATGTTTCTACTTGTTACAATTTGCCATATTTTGATAATCATTTGTTTAATCCCTTGCTAGGATTAGACTCCCATGAAGGTAGAGAGGTGTTTCTTCATTGTATTCCCAGTTAACAACAGGAAATTATAGGTACTCAGTGTTTCAGGGAAAAAAAAATCAGTGAATGGATGAAGCCTGATTTAATGTTTGCAGGTATGAGGTGAGCAATGAGGTAGCATTCTATGGGAATGAGGTAGTTCAGGTTATTTTGATAAACAGGTACATTTAAAAAAAATTGGTCTGCTCTTGGTGGAATTTCAGAAGTGATACTTAAAGGATCCTTGACACTGTTTGGTTACTTCAGCATTGTTTGTATCTCTTATCAAGACAATGCTAAATCTTCATCCCCCAGTCCAATCATTTTTTCTGACTTTAATGTTAATTTTTCTCTTTAACACATTGATTTCAGAAAGTCCCTTTTCCTTCACATTCCATATCTGTTGCTTTTTTTTAATAAAAGGAAGTTGATAGGTTGGCTTCATTTTTCTCTTTCTCACAAATTAATTGCCATATGATTTATATAAGATAAGAAACCTTATTACTACTACAAGTAGTACATAGGTGATGAATTATTTTTAGTTAACTGGTATTAGCACTCTGCTAAATATTTTACACACATACTTAATTCACCCTATACCTAGTTTACAGAGAAGAAAAATAAGGTTACATTGCTCAGAACTCAAGGCAAAACTGGAACTCAAGTCCACTGAAACAAAATGGTATCAAATACTATGCTCAAATAGATAAGAATGACATCATGATGATACATGGAAGAACGATGCTAAAATAAATTCCTGTTGTATGGTTAAGACTGAATACTGCTCTGGTTCCACAACCAGGAATTTGATCCTATTGTCTACTACTTCCTTTATCTATCAATTGTACCTCCATGCTAGTATAAACAAAACTTGGAACTAAATTCATTTTTAAAACCATTTTATTTGTATTTTGGCTGAGCCAACATTTCTGTATCATAATTTGGGAGGAGTCTGTAAGTTTAAAAAAAGGGTCTCAGGTATAGATTGCCCCTGCTATACGGCACTGTTCTTCAAAGTTATTCCCCATTCTTCCTTCTTTGTAAAGGGCAAATTCCTAGAGCTCATCACAGTCAAGCTGAATCAAAATTTCTAGTCCACCGGATGGTGACTGTCTGCAGGTCTACCCATTTAGATGGCCCCTCTTAGCATTAACTGAAAGAATATTTTTAACTTGGGCATTTTTAAAGATGACAAGAAAATTTATTAAAAGAGGGAACTCAAACCATGGAACAAGTAAATTATTTATATAGTTGGTTAAGCCTAAGTATGTGGCAGCAACTGTAAATAATGTGGATTTAATGTTATGGTAACAATTTAGAGAAAACTGGCTTTGGTAGTTCCTGTAATCTTTTATGTTTTTGGATTTGCCTGATTCCTTGATGTGCTTCTTTATTTCACAGTGATCCACACAGATTTCTATTGCATTGGTATTTATTTCATTAATTCACCCAACAAATATTTGATCCAGGCATTCAGTGGGCTAGGTCATGGTCACTTTTTTGTATCAGAAATAAAGTACTAATTATACAGAGTCATCCTGTCTGTTTGCAGTTGTCAAATATTCCATTTTTGAAGCCCAGAACTTTTTGATCTGACATACACTGTTTCATCTCGAGTTTGTTTTTCTCTGGCTGTTTCTCTACCAGTTTGCTATTGTATAAACCTGTGTCTTTTCAGGAGCTGCTAAATTCACGGCTCTTTTCAAATGCAGAAGTGCCTAGTATATGCATTTTGAAAATGTTTTCAAAGGATTCCTGCAAGATACCTCTTTAAAAGGTGTCTATACAGTTGTACTATTGGGAGTTTTATAGCAATACTTGATTCTTAGGTACAAGAAATGTTATATTCCAAGTTGTATGTTTTCTTGAAAATAACTTTTCATTTCATAGAATACCTTGCTCTTGTGTTTTTTTTTTCCTACTATCAAAATTATGGTGAGTTCTTTTGAAACTTTTCTGTTAATGTTTTAATCCCTATGTGCCTAGCACATAGTAGGCACTCAGAAATATTAGTTGTGTGATAGAATGAATGAATTAGTAAATAAAAAAATCCCAAATCTATGACAGTAGCTATCTTTTGTAAGAAAATTCTGCTTTTCCAAAGCTTTGTTGATTATTACCTATGTTCCCAGAGAAAGGGACTACATAAAATATTTTATGCTTCCATCTAGAGTTTTCAAAATTGAGCATGTTTTGTAATGCAAAATAAGGGAAAATACAATGAAAATAAGCATATGGAACTCTTGCAAATGCAGACCCTTGGAGTGTTGTTATATCTCCTTCTCACTAGCTGTTTAGATTCTAGAATAAAAAAAACATTCTTTGACTTTCTCTTGAAAATTGAATGGCCACCTCTGTAACCTTTGGGTTTTAACATAGTTAGAATTGATTGTTCCTGATCTTTATTGATGCCTCCTTTAGTTTTGTTTGTTTTCATTTTCCAGAGTCCCAGTGTCCTGCCACAACTATTTCTGTATACCATCTCTGCTCCTGCCCTGTTCATTGCTAGTATTTTCTTTAGTCAGATCATATGTTTCCTGTGCTCTTGAATCTTCCTTTGTCCTTGAACCTGGGCTGGAGAGAACACTGTAAATGCTAATGCATTCAGAGTTGTCATCTTGGCTTTCCTTGAATCTTTCCCCTTGCTTTCTCCCTGCTGGCACTGTCTCTGTGAGAGTAGCTTACATTCCTGGAGGTTAAAGTTCTTTGACTTTGGCTGCTTCTTTCTCAGAGGTAGGAAAACAGTGATCATTTCTATAGATTTTCCCTTTCTGTCCACAACTAAAATCACTACTCAAGCTCTCCCTGCATACAAGGTTGTCTTACCTCTGAGATTTATATTTTGGCATCTGAAAGTCTGTAGACATTATCTTTCTTCATCATTTCACAGTTGAACAAACAGAGTTAAAGTCTGGTTAAATTTGGTGCATTGAAAGCATGCACTACCGTCTGAAACCCAACTAAGATAACAGAAAGGAATAAGAGGGGTGAAAATCTACAGGAGTGAAAACAACAGTCGCTGATATATGACATCAACATTCAGGTGGAAAGCAGATGGATGAGAAAGGAATGATTTGGTAGAGCAGACATGGAACCCTAGGTATCTATAGAGAAGGATACCAGAGAGGAGAAGGTCACTTTGTCCCCACTGGATCTTGGAAAGTCCCACAGATTCTAAGGGCTTAGAGGCACCGGGTTCTGTGAAAGGTGAAATTTGGGGGAGACAAAATCAAGCACATTGGGTTTTTTTTGTAAAAGAAGCATTTGGAAACATCAGATGACCTCTCATTTCTAACAGTCAGGCAGGTACTTCTTTCCCAGCTGTGAAGGACCAATTATGTCTTATTTTCCAGAGAAACTGACTTGGAAGGGGTTTTTGAATCAGGGATCCTAGGCAAAGTAGAGGTGGGATGAACTTCCTCCCTGAAAACAGGGGGCTTAAGTAAATATCTGTATGTCTAACAATGAGAATGTCCATCTCTTTCCTTGGAGACTCCTATAGTAGAAGCATTGTGATTGCCAGAATCAAACATTTGAGAATCTCTTTATAATAATTTGGCTTGAAACTCTACTAACTTATAGGGCAGCCCATGAATTCATGAGCCCAGCCCATATGCAGAGTTTTAGATTAGTTTTTAAATTTCTCACTCTATCGTGAACAGTTGAGGACCACTAGAAATTTGGGTAAAAATGTCAACATGAGAGAAGGAGACACAAACAAATAAAAATCAGTGAAAACAGAGTCCTTGCAGAGAATGGAAGAATGCATCATGAAACTGTAATATTCTCAGTGAGATAAGAGAAAGTGATGTAATCATCAAACAGAAACAGTATTATATAAATCAAAGAAACAATCAGGGAATGAGGAAGAGTTCTTTAAAATTAAAAATATAATAGTTAAAAATTGAAGCATTAAAAGAAAACGATGTAATTTTGACAGTAGAAAACAAAAGAGATAAAGTTCAGTATTCAGTTAATAGGTTCATAAAAAAGAAAAAGGAGCAAGGAATCAGATGATGATAAATATCAAAGAAATAAGAGAGGACTTTTTTAGGAAGGGAAGGATATGAGTTCCTAGAATGAAAGGGCCCATGAAGCACTCAGCAAAGTGGTTGAGAAAACACTCCAAGGCAATACCACATGTCCAAATGTCAGAAATAAAGAGAAGGATCTAGATCTCTTAGAAAAATGGCTTGTGCGTGATGGCTCATAATTAGACTGTCATAGGACTTCTCAATAGCAAGACTGGAAGCTGGAAGATGATTCTTTAAAACTTTGGAATAAAGCATTTTCCATGCATAGTTCTGTATGCAGCCAAGCTTTCAATCAATCTGAGGATAGAAGAAAGACATTTCCAGACATACATGATTATCAAAATTTACTTTCCATGTATCTTTTATTAGAAAACTTCTGAAGATAAGATCTCCCACAGGTGGCGAGCGAGCAATAACAACAGATCAGATTGAGAAAAAAGGAATTTTTGATGCATATATGAATGAGGAAATCCCAGGAAGAGAGGTAATGCAGCTCACACAGAGAGGAATCAGTCCAGTATAGCAGACAGAGTGTATTGGGAAGGAGAACTCCTGGGAAACAAAAGAATTGAAAGAATTTATGTTGGTGGAATATAGTATTGTGGAGAGCTTTTACAGTTCTGTTAAAGGAATTGGGAATGATTATTGATAGACACATGGAAAAATGAAGGACTTAAATAAACCAGCCACCTTTAATGTCACCCTCTCTTGCTCTCTCCATTCATTCCTACAGTGAAAATTGGTATCAGCCTATATGACTCAGTTCAGTGTCCAGCAGGGGATCTCGATTCATGCATCTGGTTATAATCGCTTTTTTTCCTTCTGAAGACTTCGTCTCTGTTTGGTATTTAGCCCAGATTTTTGCATCTACCAAATTGTTACAGTGTTTTTATTGCATAAAGCATTCATTCATTTTATTAAGTAGTCATTTGTTTAGACTATCACAAAGCAGTAGTGCTGTAACATCATTTCCTCTACCCCACATCCCTCACATTTGAAGGATACCTGCTTACTGAAAACAGGGATTTGGTCTTTAGAGTATCTATTTTTCAAAATGCAAGATACCTCATGTTTAAAAAATATTAGGTGCTTATAGTTCTGAGTTACTTGTCAGTTTTGCTAAAGCAAATTAATTAGTCAGCAAGACCCTGAGAATTCATCCTCTTACCTTCTGGCAGGATTGTACTTAGACATTCTAGACAAATTAAAATCTGCTTTTGCAAGAAAATTTATTCTTTCCTACCTGACCCATCCTAACACTTAACAATTCTCTACTGCTAAGAATTTCTTCTTTTACGTCTCAGTTAAATCCCTTGAATTGCTATTTAAGTCCTTTTTTTTTTTGGTGCTTTATTACACCAGCTGGCCAGTGGGCTTGGGCTCTCTCTCTCTCTCTCTCTCTTTCTGGTCTAGGTTGGTTCAAATTGAGGGTGAAAACAAACTTTTGTCTTAACATAGCATGGTATCTTGAAAACAAAGTAAGGGACTATAGTTTGAAAGCTAACTTCAGTTAACTTACAAATTTAGTCAGTTATTGTCTTCTGATGTGGAAATTCTGCAGCATAATGGCCCATTGAATCTTGTAAACATGAAGAGAATTTGATTATTTACTGACCTTGAAAGTCTTACTAATTTAGCCTTCTACCTTTTGGAATAGACTGCTTTCCTAGAAATTTCTATTTTGGCTCATTGCCATGGCTGTGGGACTATATTATTAACCATCCAAACTATAAGTTTAATGCTACATTAATTTTTTTTTTTTGCGGTACGCGGGCCTCTCACTGTTGTGGCCTCTCCCGTTGCGGAGCACAGGCTACAGACGCGCAGGCTCAGTGGCCATGGCTCACGGGCCCAGCCGCTCTGCGGCATGTGGGGTCGTCCCGGACTGGGGCACGAACCCATGTCCCCTGCATCGGCAGGCGGACTCTCAACCACTGCGCCACCAGGGAAGCCCCTACATGATTTTTAAAATAACTGATGTTTACTGTTGATTTCTTTCCTATGTTATATAATGATAAAAAATAACATATTTAGGGACCCTTATAAAATCTTACTTATTAGAAACAAATGGTTAGATCTTAAACCTAGGTTCTTGTAGAAAATATATCATAAAATACTTCTATTACACAAATATTAAATACCTCTGTGTAATACAAGAAATTTATGAAATGTAGATAATATATATTTACCCTATATATTAAATAATAATACACTTTTGTTAATATGTTAGTATCCAGGCATAAGTTTGCTGCTCCTAGGAGCTGATACTAGTAGAAGGCTGCTGAGAAGAAATCTTCCAAGAGAGATATATACGCCAAGTGTCTCATAGTCAAGCCAATGCATAAGATTTAAATATGCTGTGTGTTGTATTATTAATGTTGTCTGCTTTTCTGTAGACCATTTATGTGACTACCCTTAAAGTCCTTCACAGTGTGTGGGTGGTCAAAGAATTTCTGAGCTACTCCCTATTGCTTTCAGATTATTGAGCCAATTTGGCTCTAGTTAATAACTCTATTAACTGGATAATGGTTACTGTCCTTTTATCAGCTCAGTAACACTACATCCCCATTATAAACAACTGGTCAGTGACAGAAATCTCTTTATATAGTAATACACAAAATACTTTGTCTCTTAAGGGCAGTCTCACACAAACAGTAACCAGTACTGCATTTTTCACTGGGAAAAGCTGCCTCAGGCTCTGTGGGGCTGCAACTAGGTAGCATCTTCTAAATCTCTTCTCTGGAGTTGAGCAGATGGCAGCTTTCAGATTGGAAACTTGATTCACTGCTGCATTTAGTGTGGTTAAAACAAATGATGAGCCTGGAGCTGGGTCTTATATAGCCCCACAGAACAGTTGGCAAAATGGATAATGAAGGTAACCAGTTTATTTGTCTACACAACACCAAAGAAATGGCTTGATGAATTTTCCCCTACTAGACTGACTGATTTTTTTTTTCCTCATCAAATGAATTGAATTGACCAACTGTATTGGCGTCCTGTAGACACAGTCTGAAAAGTCTCCTGCTCTAACAGGCTTCAAACTAGTGGGGGTCTGTAGTGACACAGCAGGTGCTGAGATCTAAGCCCTTAAATGCAATGTATACACAGCTCTGCAGACAGCCCCGTGGAGCTACCACATAAGATGGTTTTTCATGTGTAAATGAGAAGGTCTTTCATTTTTCAAGCTATTGCATTATATCCCCTTCTGTTGAAAGACAAACACAGGAAATCAACCAACACTGAGTTAATTACAGAAGGGTGGCCGGTCCCAGAGTCAGGATTGCAGGCTTCATGGTACTCAGAGTTCAAGCCACATTGGGGATTCATGGCTTTCGTGAGATTGCTCCCTGGGAAATGAGTTCTGGGCGTATATTGATTTTGAATGAAATGCTTACTGGGATGGGGGTCGAGAAGGGAAAAAGTGTTAGGACAAAGAGTTATGAAGAGCTAAATGGCTGATTTACAAAGTGAGAAATTACCTGGCAGGGTGATTTAGTAGAGACTTCCCCCCACCCAAAAGTTGCTGCTAGAAAGCAAATTTGAAGTCTCCTAGGATTAATAGAAATAAATGTGGATAAAAAATATATTCGGTGATGCCACGTGATCTTCTTAGTCATGGAATGAAAAACTTTATTTCAAATTACTGTAAAAGATGTTTAATTTTTTAAAATTTTCAATATTTAGTTTTTGAAAGAGTCATAGTTTGAGGTTTTTATATATTTATGACTTCATATTTTATTTAATAATTTTGGTCCTATAAATATAATGGGACCTTAAAATATTTTAAAAATGAGTTTCTCATGCTACGTGCTTATGTATGTACTTCTATTACATGTGCACAGACACACATATCTTTGTGTTTCATAGATGTAGGTATTTATGCACAAACACATCATTTGTTTATATACTATTCTCTCTAAAACACTTAAATTTTATTTATAATGACTTTAGTGATAAGCAAGTAATGAATGCTAAAATTTCTCATGGTATGGAGTGTCCTCTCTGACAGACATTGAAACTTGAAGTTTTGATATTGCCGTCATCTCTGTTTAATTAGTGAGAAAGCTGATTCAGAGAGGTTAGGTAATTTTCCGAAGTTACAAAACTTGTAAATGACACAGCCAAGAATTTTAACCTAGGTCATAAGTCTTTGAATACTGCCATTCATCTCCTCTTGTGGAATATATATTTTAAGGTAAATGCTTGAAGTATGTTTCAGTATGTTCTACAAAATGAATATTATGTATACATATGCTCAGAATGTCTATGCTGACCATTTCTTTAATGAATTAATATTGTATAGCTAACATCTGGTTTTCTTGGCCAAAGTAGAGATCAGACATATCCTTGTTTTCTTTAGTAGTATTCATCTCTTGGAGTTGGTCTCTTTTATATGGTTTACATTCATGTTTTATTTTAAGTTTAGCCTCAAAAGATTGATATTAGAAACATAATTTTAAGGCCACATTTTGGTTTCTTTGCTATTGTTAGTAACTAGTGGAGAAAAGGATTTGGGTCTTTTCCATATAGCATCTCCATATGACATTGCTCTCCTGAGTGGCAGGTGGCATTTTTTGTTTGTTTCTTTAAAGAAAGGAACTGAGGTAAAATCTGCAGTGGAAATACTTAATATTTATAAAACCAAAGAGGACATCAAAGACAAGTCTGGGTCTTAGAGACTCCTTTGAAAAAGTCTATTATTAAGCTCCATGTAGCCTAATACTTATGTGATTTGGAAATATATTGTTTATAAAAGTACTAACAGAGCTCTCCCAAATGCTCTAGAAGAAGTATCTTGGGAGAGGTCAGATGGGCTTAGATCCCACTGTTCTATGTTTGTTGCAGTGAGGCTGTATTGTAACCATTGACTTTCTGAGCACAAAAGGGAAAAATGAAAGGATACCAGTCATGCCGTAGAGGACAACTTTGGCACAATCCTCTCAGCTGTTCAACGAGTATCTTCTATTGGGTCTGCTCTGTTATTGACAGCCAGGGGATTGATGTGTGCGGGACGAGCTGTAATGCTAATGGTGCTGTATGTGTTCAGTCCTGCCGCAATGACAAAGGACAGATTCAAGTGTCGAGTGTGAGACTTCTGTGAAAAGCAAGTTGGGATTGATTTTGCTAAAATTACTGTTCCTTTTGCCAATCCAGGGCCTTTCACAAGACAAATTGGCCTTTTTTCCCCCTGGATGTTTGTTGGGCAAGGAAAGATGCAGAAAAAAAGTAGGTGCTATTCTTGGTGGTGACTTACTACCAAAATTAATTTAGAAAAAGGCATTTTTCAAATTACAAAAAATACTGTAATAGTTGTCCTAGTTGTTGTCTCTGCATGATCTCATTTATTCAGGTAAAAAGATTTAATAAACTCTCCAGAAGTTTCTAAATATCTGGGTATTTCAGTTCTTATAAGAAAGCAAACAAGATGATTAGAGCTTTTCAATCTTTTCTTTGAAATTTTAAATTAATTCCATTTATAAGTGATTTGAGTGATAATACTGGTAGGGAGCCCTGCACCGTAGTTTAGCATTTTTGATTATTTAAAAACTTTTCCTAAGTGTTTTCATTACTTTTGGCTTTATTCTACCGTATACTAAAATGGTTCTTTGGCAGAACTAGCAGCATAAGAATTGTTTCCTTATGGAGACAAAGATTGAAGTAATTTTCTCCTGCTTCCTGAAATTATTAATCCATGTTTATATGTCTGTTGAATGCCTGCTCTGTACCAGGTATACTTCTAGGGGCTGGAAGGGGGACAGGGAACAAAACAGATAAAGTCATGCTCTTATGAAGACTATCTTTTAGTGTGAGTAGGTAGAAAATAACCACAACCAAATTATTACATAATATGTCTGGTAGTAGTAAGTGCCATGAAGGACTACACAGCAGGGTAGTGGGAATAGGGTGTGGTGGAGGTTGGGGCTGCTGTTTTTTCCGTGCTGATGAGAACTCAGGTGGCATTAGGGGTAAAGGGCTTGAGGCGAAATGTTTACCATCTGCCTTTGTGGAGGATTAGACCTTGAGGAATATGGAAATAGGTAACGTCTGTTCCTTTTTAAAGAATAGAATGACATTTCACAAAGTGACATGATGTGACCTCTTTCTCTCATCTATCCAATACGGGATGACTTTGAGAGATGGAGCCTTGAACATGGAATCCTGTCGCCAGTTCGTTGTCACATCGGACAAAGGAAGTATTTGGGAAGACTGAGCTTCAGAATAATTCACATGATTGAAGAAAGGCAGGAAGGATTTTGCTACCACCCCACTGAGCTCAGGAACAGTGTTGCCTTTGAGATGCTTGAGAGGTTTTAACATCTCCTCCTTTGCCCATTCCCTATGCTTTCTACTCCCTTCTTCCCTAGGTGGATGCTGCCATCATTCTTTTTTTTTGCGGTACGCGGGCCTCTCACTGTTGTGGCCTCTCCCGTTGCGGAGCACAGGCTCCGGACGCGCAGGCTCAACGGCCATGGCTCACGGGCCCAGCCGCTCCGCGGCATGTGGGATCTTCCCGGACCGGGGCACAAACCCGTGTCCCCTGCATTGGCAGGCGGACTCTCAACCACTGCGCCACCAGGGAAGCCCTGCCATCATTCTTTATAGGATTCAGTATGGCATGCCCTTCCTCAGAGGCGTCTCCCCTGACCAATCCTGTCATTCCCTGATCACTCTCTGGCTTTGCCCACCTACTTTCTTCAAACTTGAGAGGGAGAGGGAAGGAAAAAGAAAATGATATCCTTTAGATGCAGGCATTTCAGGAAAGGCATTAACAAATAAACTTCACACCACTGATACACCTTTAACATGCGGTCACATTATTCCATTTTTAAATTATAGGCTTGCTGATCAAGATTATCAGAAAACTGCCAGCAATCAGAGTTGGGCAGTTAATGCATACATTTATCACTGCAGTTTTCTTATTGTTTGCTCAGCCTGTAGAAAAAATAAATTATTACCTTTCATACATTTAAAATTTGATGACAACAATATCTAATGTTTATTGAGCACACACAGTTGCCAATCATTATGCTAAGAGGTTCACATGCATTACCTCATTTTACGCTAATGGCAATTCTATGAAGGAGATATTGTTATCATTCCTATTTTAGAGGTGAGAGAACTAAGGCTTGGAAATATTAAGTAAGTTGCCTACAGTTACAGGTCTAGTAAGTGTCAGATATGGAATGAAGACTGAAGCAGTCTAAATCCAAAGTCTACATATAGTCACAGCATTCACATACTGTTTCCAGAGATTAGGGAAGAGAAAATGCAATCCCAATTCCAAAGCCTATAGTTAACCAATGCTAGTTCCAGAGCTTACTGACTTTAAGTTTTAGAAAGCTTAAGTATCTTTTTACAAAGCATTTAAAAATGACATTAATGAAAAGCTTACTTGGTATTAAACCAGTATGATGTGGAACCTTCTGAGTGTCCCTTCTACAGGCAACATTCAGAAGTAGATCAGTTGTGGAGCTCCTGCCATGAGTTTGAGGTTTGCCCAGAGAAAAGGGGCTGCAGTCAGGATTAAGACTTGATGAAATCTAGGAGCAAATTCATGTTTCTCTTGGAAAGAGCATCCCAGAGATCAGCATTGTATAAAGTGCCAGAATTTGGGTTTTCTTTTTCAATTAGCAGCCAGACACAGAGAGCTGTGAGTGAGCACAAATCTAGCCTCATTGTTCTTTCCTCAGCTCCCTCAGGCTCACCCACAGTATCATGATTCATTGCTAGTTCAGCATTCACTGAGGAGCTTCCACTTGTCAGGAATTGTTGTAGGTGTTAGGAAACCAATAGTGAACAAAGCATGAAATCCAGGCCTTCAGTAGAGCTCACATTTTAGTAGGAGTAGACAGATAATAACCTAAAAAATAAAATTGATAATTATATGGTTGAAAATATATCAGGAAGGGAAGAGAAGTGTAATTTTAGATAGGATGTCAAAGAGGGCCTCATTGAGAAGGTAACTTCTGATTAAAGATGATATTCCTGTTAGGAAGGACTATACCTGAGGAAATCGATAGAACAGAAGTTTCTCTCTCATTCTGACTCACAGTGTCTCACTCCCTCTGTCTTCTGATTGGCCCACCGACTATTTCAGCAAGGTCAGGCATGTCATGGCATTGATAGTTTTGAATTCAGTGCCAAGTTGTGGAGTTACCAGACTAGTATTCTCCCCCCCTTTTTTTTTTCAAGAGTTTTTGTCTCGTTTCCCTGCAATTAAAACATAGGATCATTTTCTTTATCCATGTATATAAGAAATACATAATCTCCTGCACAAATCATTACAAGTTTTGTAGGAATTTGTTCTTTGGTCAGGAATGTGCGAGAGCATGTTTCACCAGTTGCTTTTATTTGATGAGCAGGCAGGCATGGAGCCAGAGCCTTCAGAATAGTTTGGAATGTGGAGTCTATGGGCATGTGCTATAAGACATGTACTGACATAAAACCCTCAATGTAGGTAATATTATTCTTATTTTACTAATGAAGTGATTGAGGCTGAGTTGACCAGCCTTCCTCCAAAAGCAGCATTCTGAAGGATTGTCTGATTTATTCAGTTTCAGACATCAAGCACCTAATTTTATTTTTCTGGGCTTTCATTTTGTGTGTGTGTGTGTGTGTGTGTGTGTGTGTGTATGTCCATATGGCATAGTTAGATCACAGGTGACACAGGCTTTTAGGGGCTACAATGATAGCACCTTTCTTAATATACTACAATATATATCAACTTTTATTTTTAAAGTTCTCATTGAAATGCTTGAATTTGCTGTTCAAATATTATCTTCTGGTATCGATGGAATGCTGAATAACTTATCACAGAAAATAACAAGCTTTATGCAACATAAAATAAAATTTTATTTCATGCTATCTATTAATCTTTATTCTGTAGTAAATTTATTACATGTTCAAATGATCCTATTTTAAAATCTCATGTTTGCTAACTGAGGTCACCAGAAAGATAGGCCATAATCATAATTGGACAGCTAATGAATGCACTTATCATTGCATTTTTCTAATCTCTGACTCAGGGTTTACAAAATAATTATTGCTGTTCATACATTTAAAATATGTTAGTAAAAATCTAATAATTACTGGGCACAAGCTATGATAAAATTTTATGATAAGAGCTTTGAGTACATCACCTCACTTCATCCTCATGACATTCCAGTGAGGAAGGTACTATTACTCTGCCTATTTAAGGATGATAAAGACATGCCTTGATCAGGTAAGAAAACTTGCTTCAAGTTACGTACATGAGGGTGGGTTTAAGATTTAGGCAGGCCAACTCCAGGACTTAAATTACACTTAACTCTTGCACCATCTATATACTTCCAAAGATTAGTAGAAAAAAACATGAAATTCAGAATTGTAAGTTCATCATTTTAATGGCTGTGTGGTTTTATATTTTGTTAAAATATAAAAAATTACTGTTTGACTCATAACACAGGGATATTCTGTGGAGAAAATTGTACAATATATGTGAAAATGCTTTGAAAATTTTGATACTACCCAAATAAATATAACTTATTCTTTCCTTAAACACAATCTTTTAATTGCTAGTTGCTAATAAGGCAAAACTTGGAGACAGTACAAAGATCAGTGGTCATCAGAGGTTAGGGTAGGTGTGGACCAGGAGACACATACGATAAATAGGCAAGTAGAGAGGGTTTATAGGGCAGCAGAACTCCTCTTTATGATGCTATAAAGATAGATACCTGTCATCATACATTCTGTGGAATGTAGAACGCCAAGAGTGAACCCTAACGTACACTGAGGACTGTGGATAATGTTGTCAAGGTAGGTTCATCAGTTGTTAACAAATGTACCGCTCTGGTGGGGGGTGTTGATAATGGGGAGGTTGTGCATGTGTTGGGGGAGGGGGCAGATGGGAAATCTCTGTACCTTCCACTCAGTTTGCTGTGTCCTAAGACTCTAAACTGTAGTCTATTAAAACAAAGTCTAACCAAACGTTTTGTTTTGACAGTGTGATTTAATCTAAAACGTAAATGAAAAATTACTTAAAATTTCTTTAAAAAAATACATAGCTCCTAAAAACAGCATTGCAAATTTCACAGCTTTTATGCAAGGGAGATGTTTTTGTTATAAATCCATTTAACAGAGAGGTTTGTAAGGAGAACTAATACATTTGGTCTTAAAAATAGTACACAGTGGCATAGATACTTATCATTTGGGGCAAATTATTTTCTTCTAATGGCTTATCTATAGGAATATAACTATGGTAAAATATATGGCAAAGGGTTTTTGGTCAAAGTTTGGCAATCCAGCAATGACAGACATACCTCTTTCCATATTTCAACGAAAATCCCGATCAAACTATATTAGAAGGTAAAAATTCCAAATAGATTGCCCTGAAAACCAACAGAGTCAACTGAAAAGCTATGTGAGTTTATGTAAATTTCCAGGAAAATTGCAAGTTTAAAAATAAACACACACATCAGTGATACATGTAATACATAAATCAGATAAAAATATCTTTAGAAAAATATTATAATCAATTAGCAAAATATATGAAAGAGCACCTAGAAGTAAACTGAATACGCCAGATCTTTTACAAGATATGAATCTTGACAGTCTGGATCAATGGAGAGACAGACCAAGCGCCTGAAGTAAAATATTATAAATACAATGATCATAAAGCAGTATGAGAAGACCTTAGTGAAAGCACAATAGTATTTTGATACCTTTTGGTGGGTCCCCACTCTTTTGTTTAAATATTTTATAAACAGCCTTATTGAGGTGTAAATTAACATATAGTAAGCTAAACACATTAAAAGTGTACACTTTTATGTTTCCCAGGATGTATACACAAATAAAACCATTGCCACAGTCAAGGTTATAAACACGTTCGTCACACACAAAAGTTTCCCAGGCCGTTTTTTTTTTTTTAACATCTTTATTGGAGTATAATTGCTTCACAATGGTGTGTTAGTTTCTGCTTTATAACAAAATGAGTCAGCTATACATACATATATCCCCATATCTCCTCCCTCTTGCGTCTCCCTCCCACCCTCCCTATCCCACCCCTCTAGGTGGACACAAAGCACCAAGCTGATCTCCCTGTGCTATGTGACTGCTTCCCACTAGCTATCTAGTTTACATATGGTAGTATATATATGTCCATGCCACTCTCTCACTTCGTCCCAGCTTACCCTTCCCCCTCCCCGTGTCCTCAAGTCCATTCTCTACGTCTGCATCTTTATTCCTGTCCTGCCCGTAGGTTCTTTAGAACATTTTTTTTTTTTTAGATTCCATATATATGTGTTACCATAAAGTATTTGTTTTACTCTTTCTGACTTACTTCACTCTGTATGACAGACTCTAGGTCCATCCACCTCACTACAAATAACTCAATTTCATTTCTTTTTATGGCTGAGTAATATTTAATTGGATATATGTGCCACATCTTCTTTATCCATTCATCTGTTGATGGACACTTAGGTTGCCTCCATGTCCTGGCTATTGTAAATAGGGCTGCAAAGAACATTGTGGTACATGACTCTTTGAAGTATGGTTTTCACAGGGTATATGCCCAGTTATGGGATTGCTGGGTCATATGGTAGTTCTATTTTTAGTTTTTTAAGGAACCTCCATACTATTCTCCATAGTAGCTGTATCAATTTGCATTCCCACCAGCACTGCCAGAGGATTTCCTTTATTCCACACCCTCTCCAGCATTTATTGCTTGTAGATTTTTTGATGATGGACATTCTGATCAGTGTGAGGTGATGCCTCATTGTCGGTTTGATTTGCATTTCTCTAATGATTAGTCATGTTGAGCATCCTTTCATGTGTTTGTTGGAAATCTGTATATCTTCCTTGGAGAAATGTCTATTTAGGTCTTCTGCCCATTTTTGGATTGGGTTGTTTGTTTTTTTGATATTGAGCTGCATGAGCTGCCTATGTATTTTGGAGATTAATCCTTTGTTAGTTGCTTCATTTGCAAATATTTTCTCCCATTCTGAGGGTTGTCTTTTCGTTTTGTTTATGGTTCCCTTTGCTTTGCAAAAGTTTTAAGTTTCATTAGGTCCCGCTCGTTTATTCTTGTTTTTATTTCCATTTCTCTAGGAGGTGGGTCAAAAAGGATCTTGCTGTGATGTATGTCATAGAATGTTCTGCCTATGTTTTCCTCTAAGAGATTTATAGCGTCTGGCCTTACATTTAGGTCTTTAATCCATTTTGAGTTTATTTTTGTGTATGGTGTTAGGGAGTGTTCTAATTTCATTCTTTTACATGTAGCTGTCCAGTTTTCCCAGCACCAGTTATTGAAGAGGCTGTCTTTTCTCCATTGTATATTCTTGCCTCCTTTGTCAAAGGTATGGTGACCATATGTGTGTGGGTTTATCTCTGGGCTTTCTATCCTGTTCCATTGATCTGTATTTCTGTTTTTGTGCCAGTACCATACTGTCTTGATTACTGTAGCTTTGTAGTATAGTCTGAAGTCCGGGAGCCTGATTCCTCCAGCTCCATTTTTCGTTCTCAAGATTGCTTTGGCTATTCGGGGTCTTTTGTGTTCCCATACATATGTGAAATTTTTTGTTCTAGTTCTGTGAAAAATGCCATTGGTAGTTTGATAGGGATTGCATTGAATCTGTAGAGTGCTTTGGGTAGTATAGTCATTTTCACAATGTTGATTCTTCCAATCCAAGAACATGGTATATCTCTCCATCTGTTTGTATCATCATTAATTTCTTTCGTCAGTGTCATAGTTTTCTGCATACAGGTCTTTTGTCTCATTAAGTAAGTTTATTCCTAGATATTTTATTCTTTTTGTTGCAGTGGTAAATGGGAGTGTTTCCTTAATTTCAGTTTCAGATTTTTCATCATTAGTGTATAGGAATGCAAGAGATTTCTGTGCATCAATTTTACATCCTGCTATTTTACCAAATTCATTGATTAGGTCTAGTAGTTTTCTGATAGCAACTTTGGGATTCTCTATGTATAGTATCACACCCTCTGCAAACAGTAACAGTTTTACTTCTTTTTTTCCGATTTGGATTCCTTTTATTTCATTTTCTTCTCTGATTGCTGTGGCTAAAACTTCCAAAACCGTGTTGAATAATAGTGGTGAGAGTGGGCAGCCTTGTCTTATTCCTGATCTTAGTGGAAATGGTTTCAGTTTTTCATCATTGAGAATGATGTTTTCTGTGGGTTTCTCATATATGGCCTTTATTATGTTGAGGTAAGTTCCTTCTGTGCCTACTTTCTGGAGGGTTTTTATCATAAATGGGTGTTGAAGTTTGTCAAAAGCTTTTTCTGCATCTATTGAGATGATCATATGGTTTTTCTCCTTCAGTTTGTTAACATGGTTTATCACATTGATTGATTTGCGTACGTTGAAGAATCCTTGCATTCCTGGAATAAACCCCACTTGATCATGGTGTATGATCCTTTTAATGTGCTGTTGGATTCTGTTTGCTAGTATTTTGTTGAGGATTTTTGCATCTATGTTCATCAGTGATATTGGCCTGTAGTTTTCTTTCTTTGTGACAGCTTTGTCTGGTTTTGGTATCAGGGTGATGGTGGCCTCTTAGAATGAGTTTGGGAGTGTTCCTCTCTCAGCTATATTTTGGAAGAGTTTGAGAAGGATAGGTGTTAGCTCTTCTCTAAATGTTTGATAGAATTCGCCTGTGAAGCCGTCTGGTCCTGGGCTTTGGTCTGTTGGAAGATTTTTAATCACATTTTCAATGTCAGTGCTTGTGATTGCTCTGTTTATATTTTCTATTTCTTCCTAGTTCAGTCTTGGGAGGTTGTGCTTTTCTAAGAATTTGTCCATTTCTTCCTGGTTGTCCATTTTATTGGCATATAGTTGCTTGTAGTAATCTCTCATGATTCTTTGTACTTCTGCAGTGTCAGTTGTTACTTCTCCTTTTTCATTTCTAATTCTATTGATTTGAGTCTTCTCCCTTTTTTTCTTGATGAGTCTGGCTAGTCGTTTATCTATTTTGTTTATCTTCTCAAAGAACCAGCTTTTAGTTTTATTGATCTTAGCTATTCTTTCCTTCATTTCTTTTTCATTTATTTCTGATCCCAGGACTTTTGTAATACTTATCACCCTTCCTTCTCTGCCATCGCCCAGCTCCCCAAGCATCAACTGATCTATTTTCTGAATACTTTTCATTTTCTAGAATATTATATAAATGTGTTGATACACTATGGACTCCTTTTTGAATATGTGTTCTGTTGCTCCTCATAATTATTTTAAGATTCATCTATGTTGTTGTTTGTATCTGTAGTTCATTCTGTTATTGCTGAGTAGTATCATATTTTAGCAATATGCCACAATTTGTTCATCTAGTTACCGGTTAATGAACATCTGGATTGTTTCCAGTTCTTGGCTGTGATAAATAATGCTACTATAAACATTTGAAAATAAGTGAACAGTTAAGAATTGTTGAGTAGAATACACTTCTTCATTGATGATAAATATTATTTTGATGGTGGTGATAGTAATAATGGCAGTTACCATTAAGTAAGCATATGTTATGTATCAGATATTGTGTCATATTCTATATGTCAGATATGTTTTACATTTGTAACTGTAACAAGATAAGATTAAAGTTCAGCTCAGGCATGAAAACAGCAAAATTGTCAGCTCCTCTGGTAAGTGTGAAACCACCTTAGAGAAATTGTGAAATTAGATATACAAGGCTTGTTTCCATGGCTCTGGGGTGAAGATTTCTTCCTATAGTGAAGGGTTGAGAGCATGTCACTTCTGTACCTTGAAAGGTATAGAGCTTCATCTGGACTTCTTAGAGGGCTTGATATTCATTCTGTGCAGTTGAAGGACCCTGGGTGATGGTGATTGACCACACCAGGGAGAGATAAAGCCTAATTTGGCTGAGCAAAGTGTGAAAGTAGGAGGCTGTTTTCAGAAAGTAGCCATGCTTTTACTGAGTACAATAGAGAGTGATGTCAGCTGAAGTTTAGTCTTGTCCAGGGGGCTGTCCTGGGAGGGTCAGAGTGCTCCAACAGCAGGTGTAGGTTGTGGACAACCAGAGAACCAGGGCTGAGCATGGAGGAGTGGCCAGAGAGAGGGAGCAGGAGACACTGAGGAGCACCCTGACGGCACGTGTGTGCTCTGCCATCTGCCTGGCCCCGAGAACAAGCAAGAAAGGATTTTCCTATCATAAATGGGTGTTGAATTTTGTCGAAAGCATTCTCTGCATCTGTTGAGATGATCATATGGTTTTTCTCCTTCAATTTGTTAATATGGTGTATCACGTTGATTGATTTGCATATATTGAAGAATCCTTGCATTCCTGGAATAAACCCCACTTGATCGTGGTGTATGATCCTTTTAATGTGCTGTTGGATTCTGTTTGCTAGTATTTTGTTGAGGATTTTTGCATCTATGTTCATCAGTGATATTGGCCTCTAGTTTTCTTTCTTTGTGACATCCTTGTGTCCATCATCGGATGAATGGATAAAGAAGATGTGGCACATATATAGAATGGAATGTTACTCAGCCATAAGAAGAAATGAAATTGAGTTATTTGTAATGAGGTGGATGGACCTAGACTCTGTCATACAGAGTGAATCAAGTCAGAAAGAGAAAGACAAATACCGTATGCTAACACATATATATGGAATTTAAGAAAAAAAATGTCATGAAGAACCTAGGGGTAAGACAGGAGTAAAGACACAGACCTACTAGAGAATGGACTTGAGGATATGGGGAGGGGGAAGGGTAAGCTGTGACAAAGCGAGAGAGTGGCATGGACATATATACAGTACCAATCGTAAAATTGATAGCTAGTGGGAAGCAGCCACATAGCACAGGGAGATCAGCTCGGTGCTTTGTGTCCACCTAGAGGGGTGGGATAGGGAGGGTGGGAGGGAGGGAGATGCAAGAGGGAAGAGATACGGGAACATATGTATCTGTATAGCTGATTCACTTTGTTATAAAGCAGAAACTAACACACCATTGTAAAGCAATTATACCCCAATAAAGATGTAAAAAAAAAAAATTAAGGATTTTCCTGCCCTGACTTCCCTTGGCCTGCACTCTTTGACCTTAGTGAGCTTTAAAAAGCAGTGTATTTGAGGAAGAGGTAGAAAGCAGAGCAGAGAAAGAGAGCAGGGGCAGTCAACTATACCCTCACCCTGAAGGCAAGCAGGCTACCAACTATAGGCCTTAGCTCCAGAGAAAGAAAATAAATAAAAAATGATTAAAGTGTTGATAACTTGAATTGGACATATTTAATTACTGAAGCAAGACATGGCTTTGTAAGTTAAAGTTTTTGTAGAATTATCTATTTTTGAGATGCATAGGGAGCTGCTTTCTCCACTGGATAGATTTTAAACGGACGGGGGAGGCAAAAATAAAGTTACAATTTGACTACATCCTATGTGTCATTCCTTTTCAGTGTCTTGGTTACATGTGAATTATTAGCTTATATAATGCATGGCTCTGAAATTATACTTGCTGAATATAAAAATCTTCAGCACAGATATTCATGTGAGAGGCAAGAAATTTAGCTATTAGGTGAGAAATTCAGAAGAAAAAAATTCTTGCGCCCCAAATTGCCATGAAACCAGTATTGCAAACAGCTTAGTGCTGACCTGCCTTGGGAGATAAAAACTAGTTCGTATCTCAAAGAGCAAGATTTTAGAAATCTCTTTGCAGATAAAAATTTAAGTTATGAATCCTTTGAGAATTGTTCATTTCATTTCTGAAAATGCCACTGTCCTAGTTTAAGTTCATATCAGTTAACTGCATGTCTTTCTCTGGAGCTTGCTGTTTGTTTTTAAGCAGGAGACATGAAAAATGAGGGTTCTGTATAGAGATGTAACTTGGTCACAGTAGAATGCTCTCCATCTAATTATATCACAGAGCTAGCAGAGCCGTAAGAAACTAGAGACAGAGCTTTGAAATGACAATTGTAAGTATAATGAAATAGTCACTCTACCCAAAGCTTATGAGTAAAGACTTTTTTCCTGGCAGTTTTATCTTTTCTTTATATTAACCACCAGCCAAACACACACCCTATGTATGCACCCACACCCATACCCACACTCTCTCTCTCTCTCTCTCTCTCTCTCTCTCTCTCTCTCTCTCTCTCTCTCTCTCTCACACAATTCTGAGGCATATATATGATATATGTGTGTGGTACATTTAGCAGTTGGGGAGGATGTATCTTTAAATAGAAGTTAATCTTGGCCAGATTTACCCTAAACTTTGTAATAGGATTTTGTATTGTCTTTTCTGAAAATGAAAATGAAAGAGTAATTCTAGACATGCTAGAATTACTCTTTCATTTTCATGAATGGCAATCCAAATCAAATTCCAGCAAATTGACTTATTTACATTTAAAGTGTGTTCAGTATTTTTTTATCCTGTATGTATTCTGACTAAGAAAATTCCCAGTAAACATTTTCCACTCCAACTCCCAGTATCAGATTATCACAAAGCGAATTTTAAGAAATCTTCTGTATAAAGTAGTTATGATTATAATTATTTAGGAAAAAAATTGTGTCAGCATGCACTCATGTTTCCTAAGACACTTGGGTAGGAAATACTTCAACATATTTATCTTGAATATTTTTCTGGAAAAAATCTTATATTGCCCCTGTTTCTAGTTTTAATTGATTTCTTTAAGTTTTTAATGAGTTTTCATTAATTTTAAAATAAAAGTAACTATATGATTACTTGCAGAAAAAAATATTTTCCGGAAACATCACAACCAGTCAACATGTTTGATTGTGATAACTACAACATTTAACTAGCCAAGAGCTAACAAATTTATGTTTTTAATCGGAGAAGTATTTGAAATTTGGGGAAAATAATTATAAGATAAATTGGATACTCCAAACTCATCATTTTCCAAATGAGTGAATTGAGGTCAGAGCAATACAATAGTAGAGCCTACAATTCTTTTGTGTAAAGGTATTGGTCATTCCCCTAAGCCAGGTCTATTTATTGTTTTATTATTGAAGCACAGCTTTCAAATCAATATGGAGGAGCTTATATGGTAGATTTTGATAAGCATTTGTTCATATGCATAATCCTTTGATATTTGTGATGTGCTATAGGGTGAGAGCACAATTCCAAAGTAGAGTTACTTATCTTTTAGCAGGAAACATTTTCTTAAATTTTCCCCATACTTCAGCACTTAGCACTATCTTGTGTAAAATTGATTCTCAATGTAGATTTGAGTCAAATTAATTTGGACCTAGGAAATGTTTGTTATGAATGGTATGGGATGGACGTCAGTGCTGTGAGTGATACAGGTTGAAGACATGGGACCACACTAAACCAAATTTTTTAATGCATGTGATAGTTAATGATGAAATAGCTGACAGATGCAGTAACTATTTTTAACCCACTGATATGACTTAGCTTTAATGATTTAGGATTATATTAAATCAAGTCACTTGGAGTTTGTGGACCTAAGGTTATTTTTGTGTGGTGTTTACAGAGGATATGTACTCAAGGGAAATAGAAGGGCATGTGCGCACACACATGCATATATAATAATACTTACATATTCAGTAAGTATTATATACTTATAATATTTATATATACTTATTGAATACTTTCTGTGCATTATCTCATTTGAACCAAAAATAATGCTATGAGGTAGGGAATATTATCAACATGTTACCATTAAGGAAACTGAAGCTCAGTGAGATTAAACAACCTGCATGATTTCACACAATTAGTAAGATTCAGGATTTTAACTGATGTCTACTTATTTCCAAAGTTCTGTGCTCCTTTTCATTGACTTTCTGCTTCAGAAATCAAGCAACTCAGAAGAATTCTAGCACATTAATAATCAACTGGCAAATGTCAACAGTTTCAAGATATATATGAGCTTAATTTATTTATTAGAAAATCGTGATCAGTCTTAGTCCATGGTAGAATCTGAGCTTTAATCATTAAGAACCAGCTTGTCTGTACCTGGTTGTCAGGAAAAAGGTATCATAAAAGGTCAGCCTGCTTGAAGGAATTATCAGAGTATGGTGGCGAATTTTGATAAGGGTTTTTACCCTTACTAATTGTAATATTTAAATCCGTAGCTCATGCCCTGTGAAGCACACAAAAATTACTGTATTCTGAGTATTATTGTGGTGAGCAAATAGCAGACAGATTTCCTTGAGACAGAATTTTTTCCTGTATACAAACAATATCCTCCTTTATTTGAATGAGAACAGATGGATGAAGCCTCAATATAAATACTTATTGCCCATGGTAATGGATGATTTTATGAGACATTAAAACTTGGCTTAAACAAGGGTATGAGTTAGTAGATCTGCTTAGCTTGATATTTTTATTCTGACAATAAGAATTTCTGTAAGAAAGGGTGAAGCTGAAAGGGCAACTGAGACCCCTTTGAGTGAATTAGTATTCCTATTGAATTACCCGTGTGGATAATATTCTTTACCTCTGATGTGACCCTTACAAATTTAATTAAGTATGATGGCTGGCCAGCATGTAGATTATTTCTGCTACAGACAAAACTTGAATGTTTTCTGGCTATGGACAAAATATTTATGGAAGTTCCTGTTAATTTATGTCACCTAACTTTTCTAACTTTAGGTGCTGGAGTTGAGGAACAAATTATCTTTGTGGCCTTGCTGTTATGTGATTCATGTCTATTAGGGTTTAATCAGAAAGATGTAATAGTAATGTATGGTCAAGTTACTGGAGATATTTTATAAAATTTCCTTTAAAAAATGTTTGATTTCAAACAAACTTGATATATAAAACTTAGATGGAAGTTTTATTTTTTTAGTGGAATTTATTTCTCTCTGTGTGTGTGTATATATGTGTACGAAATTAGGAATCATATTCCCTAAAGTAAACTTAAAAAAAAGAACGATATCCATTCCATTTAATGAACTACATTTTTACTAAGGCATCACACTTTACTATTTTATATTGAAAACCTAGCTCTAGTAAATAGTTGATTTTCTCTTCTGAGCAAATCCTATTCTTAGCATCTTGATACATAATATTTCGCATGTTACATTTAAGTGCATTTCATGATTCTGAGATATTACCTCTTTCTGAATCAAGCCTTCCTACTGTCACAGAAGACTCTAAATGGAGCTTTTATTCTAGGAGCATACTGAGAAGTAGAATGGTGGGGTAGAGGTACAATGGGATTGGCATTTCAAAATTAAGCATATTGCTTTATGAAGTTACGGCTCTGGAGAAACCAGCCAAGGCTTCAGTGTCTCCATTCCCTCACCTGTGAATTGTGATTGACAACATCTTTGCGGTGATGACTGACAAGCAGTGTATTTGGAGAAGCCTTGTAATCTTCAAATTTTACATCATTATTGTTGGAGCACTGACAAAGCCTACTAATTAATGGTAGGGTTAAAGAAAAGAGGAGTACTAGAAAAGAGTTCCAGTGCCACAGTAAAAATTACACTGATTCACTGAAGAGCAAGATGCAGTGTGATAAGAGCCAAGGACGATAGGGCACTTAAAGTATCTGCTCTCTGCTCCGACTACTCTTTTTGTTTTTAATTTTTATTATTTTTTGGCCCCGCCATGTGGCATGCAGGATCTTAGTTCCCCAACCAGGGATCGAACCCATGCCCCTGCATTGGGAGCACGGAGTCTTAACCACTGGACCACCAGGGAAGTCCCACTGCTCAGGCAATTCTGGTCTCATCTTTATACTTCACCCTGCTCTAGACCCACTGGCTGCCTTGCTGTCTCTAGAACACACCACTCATCCTTGGGATGACCTTCCAGATACCTACATGCCTCACTCTCTTACTTCCTTCAGATCTCTGCTCAAATAGGATTTCATCAAAGCGGCTTATTCCCAAGATCCAACATAAAATGAAGCATCATTGTCAATTCCATCAATTTTCATCCCTTTAGTCTGCTTTATTTTGCTTTACTATCACATGACATATTGATTGTTTATTTTCTTCTCATTGAAACACAAGCTCCTTGAGAGTTAGAATTCTGTCCATTTTATTTATTGCTACATTCCCCAGAATCTATAAAATATGGACATAAATGAATGAATAAATTAGGCTAGGTGCAGAATGCCTGGGTTCCAGTCCTTACTCACTGTATTAACGTGGAAAATCTCTCAGTTATTTTTGCATTTCATTTTTCTCATTTGTAAGTAAGGGCTGATACCAATTTTATTTTTCACTCAAGCGTTGAGATGTTTAGTGGAAGAAACCTTACTTATGAAACCTACCATTGGGCATACATTACTACAAGTAATTTGCATAAATTATCTAAACCCCATATCAACTTGATAGCTATTAATATTATTATTTTACAGATTAAGAAACCAAAGCTGAAAGAGTTTGTGACTCTTGTAGAATCCAATGCAGTGAAAGTGTGTGAAATAGATGTTAAAGATATAAAAGGCTTTTTAATACAAGATATTTATACTCATCAAACTAGCAAAGAAATGAATGAATAGCTGTCTATTTTTTGGCCATGCCACGCAGCTTGTGGGATGTTCCCTGACCAGGGATTGAACCCGGGCCACAGCAGGGAAAGCCTGGAATCCTAACCACTAGGCTACCAGGGAACTCCCATGAATACCTGTTTTTAAAGAAATCATCATATAATTTCTTGATGGAAATAATTTATGGTCAGGTTAGTTTCTCCCTTTTTATGTTTCTCCTTTTTATAATAACTTTAAGCACAGACAAGGAATAAGTAAAACAAAAATGATTCTTTTGGATATATTACCATTGGCACTTTTTGCTGAAAGGTTTATGGTTTCTACTTTTTATAGAGATCTGTTACAGCTTGAGAGCAGTTATTTCCTAAACATTTCAGACTTTTTGTAATAGAAATTTTTTCAGACCCACTTAATAATTTTTTTCAGCAAAGGAGAAATTAGGACCAAATACCACGGTTAATTTGATAGCGCTTTGAAATTAGTTTCCATTTTGTACACTACTGCATAATTAAAAAATTTTAGAATGTGTATGTGTAGGAAATATACTATATTCAGGGTGCAGACAAACTTTGATAAACATTGATGTAAAGGCCTCTTGTAATAACTTAAAGGCCTTCTAATATCTATAGCACAAGGTTTGGCAAATGTTCAAGAAACTAGATGGAGAAAGCTTTTTTGGCCAATTCAGGTACATAAATAAGAGGTCTCAATCCTTTTACCCAAGAAGAGGTCACAGAAAGCTCTTTGGAAGAAAATTTTCAAATGTAAAGTGGGAGAGAAAACACGAAAAAAGATTTCTCCATACAAAGCCATTTAAATAACAAGCTATCTGAATTAGTCTCTCCCAAAGGCTTATTGGGTACAAAAGGGAAAGGAAAAGGAAAAAAGGAATTATTTATCATCCTAAGTGCTTTACACTTCACATCTCCTTATTAAAATTTGGAAGAAATAATCTTAACTGGGCTTAGAGCCATTTAGAAAAACTGAATAATTAATTCCTGATATTGTTTGCTTTTCTATACCAGGCCAAAATATTTTACTCTATTCACCTACATGGCTTTAGGCCAAGTAAGCAATATGCTAAATGAAAAGTTTGTCATGTGGAAAGATCTTTAAAAATTAAGCAATTTTCTCATCTTAATAATTTTAAGACACCCAGGGAAGATCTTGTTTTAGGTAGATTGATAAAATTGAATTACCTTTTAGTTTTGATTCTCTACTCTTAAAATGTATGGAAAGGTTCATTAGAAATGCACATATGATTTCCATTGATTAAATTGAGGACGGTATTCAGATGCTTTTTAGTTTCTGTTACTGGTCCGAGGTCTGTGGCCTTAGACATGCTGTTTCAGATCCTCTGGGGGGCAGTTTAAATGACTGGCCAAGTGAAAATGACAAGAAGAAATGTTTCTTACTCTCCTCCAGAGCTTAAAAAAAAAAAAAAGAAAGTTATGGAGACATGAGATGAATGAGGGAAATGAGTATCAAGCATCAGGCAAAGGATGGGTACAAGTACATTGTGTACTTTTTCTGATGGAGCAGATCAGTCATAAAAGGAACTTTTGACATCAGTCTATTATTTTACTTAGTTATTCACTTGACAAGGACAGTGTGAAATAATATTTAATAAAGATGAAAAAATCCTATAGTTTGTGAAGAGGAAAGTCGAGATTTGCCAAATTGTTTTGTATTTATTGAAATACTTGTTCTCATGTTTATTAGAAATACATAGCTACATGTACTGAATGTTAATAAGTGGCATGAAGCATAGAATGAGGGCAACGTAGGATAGGAGTGTGTGTGTGTGTGTGTAGGGTAAAGTGATTTAAACTGTAGTTTTAGAGGATAAAAAAGGGAACTATATCCAGGTACATATGTACCCATTTTCTATATAGTGATAATGTATCAAAAGCTTAAACATGTGAAAAATATATTCTGGAGAGAACATTTTAATGTAGACCCACCAGCTTCATCTGATCTGTGGACTAATCAATGTTACAATTATGATTTGAAAGAAAAATATGCTTGGTCTGCAAGGATGCTTTAGAAAACAAAACTAAAGAAAAATTAAAGGAAAGTTCAGATTTTTTTCCTAGCATACATTGCTTTTTGCACGAGTAGCAGTATCCTAGCAGTTTTTATCTGAACCATTAGCCTGGCCCAGTAGGTGTCAGATTAGATATACATTACTCCATTATCTTGGTATACTACTCCGCATCAAAGGATCTATGGACTTGGAAACTGAAAGGGAAAGAGAATAAATAAAGGATATCTCTTTTCAGTTTTAGAGTAGCACTTTTAACATTAAGAAAAATCAATAACTGGATTGACTGCATTCAGTAGGGAGCATTATTGTTTCCCATAATGTATCTAATGCATATCATTACCAGAGTAATCACATTATTATCTGCCTCTGCCTTGCCGCTTGCTTGGCTAGATATGAAGCCAGAGCTATTTGTAAAGTAAGGATTTTTTTCTCTTTTGCGAAATCGCTGCAAATTGTATTCTTCCCATTTTCTTTATTCATTGTTTGAACTAGTCAGAACCTCTGAATTCAGATTAAGTGGCTTGGTTTGTTGTGATGGTGGTTAATTTTTCCCCTTCAGGATTTCTTTTTGTTTCACCTTCAAATTGATCTCACCTTTAGGAAATGGGACAAATCATGTGTGGGTCATTGTATTCTCTGGCATGGAAGATGGGGTAGAATAAACTATTTGGGAGTGGGTTTTTTGTTTCTGAGATATCTTTTAAAGTCAGCAGTTGCAGAGTGATTCTGGAATGTGTTTCAAAGAGTGTTACATCCCAACACTCCAGTGCAAGGGGCTCAGTCTGAAACAACAAAGTGCATCTAAAATCTAGAATAGTCCATTCCTTTTCTGTTTGTGATTATAAAGGGGGGTAAAAGATGTGTCTGTTAACATTTAAAGGCACATTTAACTTAAGTTTAAGTCTTTCACTCATGAGCTTCATGATATTTAACTAGCTAAACAGTGTGAGCCTTTCTTTGTTCTCACTTGTATAAGTAGAGTCATACTAAATTCCTTGGTACAGATTTTCAGTGGAGATTCAAGACAGTGCATGTAAGATAGCTAGCCAAGAACACTGTAGTGGTGCTCTTCCAAGTGACAGTATAATAAAAGAGGGTCAGTGGAGCAGAAAAACTGCCCAGAAGATAACTGAAATGAATATATGTGGAACCTGTTTCTCCCAAGAACTCTTTATACTTCAATGCTGAAGTTGCTGATGATGTCCAATTACAGGGACAAACAGTGGGAAAGAAAAATAAATAGAAGTTTTTAAAATATGAAACTCTGAATGTACAGGAAACAATTAGAGCTTCTCAAGTGCTGAGCAGTGCAGTCAAACTAAGATCATTTTGCATTAGATGAGGAATAAGGGGGATGTGCAGCTGGACTAATTCATGGGCCTGGCTGAAAGGCTTCAGAGGATAAGATGGCATTTTTGGTAAAATAATTGTTCTCAGGAACAATTTTTGCTTTTGCTTTTCCCGTGGACCTTTAATCCTCAATCTGTCATTTCACTTGCATACTAAAGATGTCATTACTGAAAGGGAGATTTCAGAGTTTTCTAATCAGAAATAAAAATCACACATATTTTTCCTTTCTCCTTTTTTGTAGGCCTGTTCAATCAAGAGAGTGGGTAATAATTAATCTAAGAGCCCCATTTGACAGAAAATTTG
Organism: Orcinus orca; assembly: GCF_937001465.1. Lineage (NCBI taxonomy): Eukaryota > Metazoa > Chordata > Mammalia > Artiodactyla > Delphinidae > Orcinus > Orcinus orca. Next base: position 48,099,786 of record NC_064564.1, on the reverse strand, counting down.
AACTTTGGCAAGTAATCTACTTTATGCTCACTTGGAAATACTTACTTGGTTACAACCACTTGTCCATTCAGTTTGTGGAAGCAGATTAAGCCACAAAGCTGCCAATATGTTTCCATATTCAACTCTTTGTCTACAGGATGGAAAGGAAATCAGAGTACTTGGGAATTAAAAACCTCTTTGATTCCAGACTTCAAGTGTATTGCTCAGTTTGGAACTGGCAAGGGACACAGAGGGACAACAAAGTGAATGTGGAAAACAGATGTTCTAATTTCCCTTCTAGTCCAGATGTAGGCATTTAAAAGAGTCATGCTTCTAGGATCTCTAGAATAGCCAGGGCAATATGATGACCAGGCATTAGCGGGAAATGTAGGGAATGCTTCTGCTTTGACCCTTAAGTTTTTTTCTATTGGAGTAGGGTTGCTTTACAATGTTATATTAATTTCAGTTGTACAACATAGTGATTTGAAATTTTTATAGATTATATTCCATTTAAAGTTATTATGAAATATTGGCCAGATTCCTTGTACTGTAAAATGTATCCTTGTAGCTTATTTATTTTATACATAGTAGTTTTTATCTTTTAATCCCCTACCCTTGTCTTCCCTCTACTACCCCTATCCTGCTTCACCTCCCTTCCATTTCCCCAGTGGTAACCACTAGTTTGTTCTCTATATCTGTGAGCCTGTTTCTGTTTTGTTATATTCACTCATTTGTTTTATATTTTAGATTTTACATATAAGTGATCACATACCATATTTGTCATTCTCTGACTTATTTAACTCAGCATGATACCCTCCAGGTCCATCTGTGTTGTCACAAATGGCCAAACTTCACTCTATTTTATGGCTGAGTAATATTCCATTGTATGTGTATGTATATCCCATATATATACACACACCACTTCTTTATCCATTAGTCTGTTGCTGGACACATAGCTTGCTTCCATATTTTGTAAATAATGTTTATTTACACTGTAAATAATGCTGCTGTGAACGTGGGGTGTGTGTATCTTTTCGAATTAGTGTTTTGATATTCTTTGGATATATACCCAGCAGTGGAATTACTGGATCATGTGGCATGTGGTAGTTCTATTTTTAGTTTTTGAGGAAACTCCATACTGTTTTCCATAGTGGCTTCACCAATTTACATTCCCACAGTCTACAAGGGTTCCCGTTTCTCCACAGCCTTGCCAATATTTATTATTTGTGGTCTTTTCAGATAGCCATTCTGACAGGTGTGAGGTGAAATCTCATTGTGGTCTTGATTTGTATTTCCCTCATGGCTAGCAATGTTGAGCATCTTTTCATGTGCCTGTTGGCCATCTGTGTTTCTCTTTGGAAAAATATCTATTCAGGTCTTCTGCCCATTTTTTAATTGGGGTGTCTGTTTTTCAATGCTGAGTTGTATGAGGTATTTATATATTTTGGATATTAACCCATTGTTGGTCACATCATTTGCAAATATTTCTCCCATTCAGCAGGTTGTCTTTTCATTTTGTTGATGATTTTCTTTGCTGTGAAAAAGCTTTTAAGTTTAGTTAGTTTCCATTTGTTTATTTTTGCTTTTATTTCCTTTGCTTTAGGAGACAGATCCCCAAAAATGTTGCTACAATTTATGTCAAAGTGTGTTCTGCCTATGTTTTCCTCTAGGAGTTTTGTAGTATCTGGTCTTACATTTAGGTTCTTAATCCGTTTTAAATTTATTTTTGTATATGGTGTGAGAAAGTGTTCTGATTTCATTCTTTTACATGCAGCTATCCAGTTTTCCCAGCACCGCTTATTGAAGAGACTGTCTCTTCTCCATTGTATATTCTCGCCTCCTTTGTCATAGATTAATTGACCATAAGTGCGTGGGTTTATTTCTGAGCTCTCTTTTCTGTTCCATTGATCTATGCGTCTGTTTTTGTGCCACTACTATACTGTTTTGATTACTGTAGCTTTGTAGTGTAGTCTTAAGTCAGGGTGCATGATTCTTTCACCTCTGTTCTTCTTTCTTAAGATTGTTTTGGCTATTTGGGGTCTTTTGTGTTTCCATACAAATTTTAGAATTATTTGTTCTAGCTCTGTGAAAAATGCCATAGATATTGTGTAGGGATTGCATTGAATCTGCAGATTGCTTTGGGTAATGTGGTCATTTTAACAGTGTTAATACTTTCAGTCCATGAACATGGTATATTTTTCCATCTGTTTGTGTCATCTTCAATACAGGGCTTTTACCTCTTTAGTTAGATTCATTCCTAGGTATTTTATTCTTTTTGAAGCAATGGTAAATGGGATTGGTTCTAGTGTATAGAAATTCAACAGATTTCTGTATATTACTTTTGTGTTCTGAAAATTTACTAATTCATTGATGAGCTCTAGTAGTTTTTTGGTGGTGTTTTGAGGATTTTCTGTGTATGAGCTGTTTATATATCATGTCATCAGCAAACAGTGCCAGTTTTACTTCTTTCTTTCCAATTTCAGTTCCTTTGATTTCTTTTCCTTGTCTGATTGCTGGGGCTAGGACTTCCAATACTATGTAGAATAGAAGTGGTGAGAGTGGGCATTCTTGTCTTGTTCCTGATCTTGGGGGAAATGCCTTCAGCTTTTCTCCATTGAGTATGATGTTAACTGTGGGTATATTATACATGGCATTTATTATATTGAGGTAGGTTCCCTCTATACCCACTTTACTTAGAATTTTTAATCATAAATGGATGTTGAATTTTGTCAGAAGCTTTTTCTGTATCTATTGAGATAACCATATGGTTTTTATTCTTTAATTTGTTAATGTGGTGTATCACATTGATTGATGTGCAGATATTGAACCATCCTTACATCCCTGGGATAAATTTCACTTGATCACAGTGTATGATCCTTCTAATGTATTGTTGAATTCGGTTTGCTAACAATTTGATGCTAATGTTTTACATCTTTGATCATTAGTGATATTGGCCTGTAATTTCTTGTTTTGTGATATCTTTATCTGGTTTTGGTGTCAGGGTGATGCTAGCCTTGTAGAATGAGTTCAGAAGGGTGCCTTCTTCTGCAACTTTTGTGAATAATTTGAGAAGAATAGATATTAATTCTTCTCTAAATGTTTGGTAGAATTCATCTGTGAAGCCATCTGGCTCTGGACTTTTGTTTGTTGGGATTTTTTTTTTATTACTATTTCAAACTCATCACAGGTAATTAGTCTATTTATATTTTCTAGTTCTTCCTGGTTTCAGTCTTGGGAGATTGTCCATTTCTATGAATTTGTCCATTTTTTTTTTCAGGTTCATTTTGAGTACAAAGTTCCTAGTAATCTCTTATGATCCTTTGTATTTCTGTGGTGTTGGTTCTTCCTTTTCCTTTTCATTCCTGATTTTATTGATTTTGGCCCTCTCTCTTCTCTTTCTTTCTTAGTGAGTCTGGCTAAAGGATTATCAATTTTAATTACCTTTTCAAAGAACCAGATCTTAGTTTCTTTGATCTTTTCTGTTGTTTATTTTATTCTCTATTTCGTTAATTTCTTCTCTGATTTTTGTGATTTCATTCTTTTAACTAACTTTGGGTTTTATTTGTTCTTTGTCTAGTTGCTTTAGGTGTAAAGTGAGTTTTTTTGTTGTTGAGATTTTCTTGTTTCCTTAGGTAAGGTAAGCTGGTATCACTATAAACTTTTTTCTTAGAACTGATTTTGCTCCAATCCCATAGATTTTGGATAATTGTGTTTTCATTTTTAGTTGTCTCCATGTATTTTTTGACTTCTTCTCTGATTTCTTCATTGATCCATTGGTTGTTTAGTGGCATATTGTTTAGCTTCCATGTGTTTGTGTTTTATGCAGTTTTTTTTCTTATAGTTGATTTCTAATCTCATAGTGTTGTGGTCAGAAAAGATGTTTGATATAATTTCAATTTTCGGGAGGGTGGGAGGGAGGGAGACACAAGAGGGAAGAGATATGGGGATATATGTATATGTATAACTGATTCACTTTTTTATGAAGCAGAAACGAACACACCATTGTAAAGCAATTACACTCCAATAAAGATGTTAAAAAATAAAAAATAGGGCTTCCCTGGTGGCGCAGTAGTTGAGAGTCCGCCTGCCAATGCAGGGGACACGGGTTCGTGCCCCGGTCTGGGAAGATCCCACATGCCGCGGAGCGGCTGGGCCCGTGAGCCATGGCCGCTGAGCCTGTGCATCCAGAGCCTGTGCTCTGCAACGGGAGAGGCCACAACAGTGAGAGGCCCACGTACCACCAAAAAAAAAAAAAAAAAAAAGTTAAAAAAAAAAATTTCAATTTTCTTAAATTTACTGAGACTTTTTTTGTGGCTAGCATGTGATCTATCCTGGATAATGTTACGTGTGCAATTGAAAAGACCGTGTATTCTGCTGCTTTTTTCCTGTCTGGATAATTAAAGTACCCTACTAGTATTGTGTTACTGTCAATTTCTCCCTTTATGTCTATTAATATTTGCTTTATGTGTTTAGGTGCTCCTATGTTGGGTGCACACGTACTTACAATAGTTATGTCTTCCTTTTGGATTGATCCCTTGATCACTATGTAATATCCTTTGTTTTAAAGTCTATTACATCCTTTGTTTTAAAGTCTATTTTGTCTGATATAAGTATTGATACCCTAGCTTTCTTTTCATCTCCATTTGCATGGAATACCTGTTTCCATCCCCTCTCTTTCCTTCTGTGTGTGTCTTTAGATCTGAAGTGAGTCTCTTATAGGCAGTATGTAGATGGGTCATGTTTTTTGTATCCATTCAGCTACTGTACTTCTTTTGATTGGAGCATTTGGTCCATTTACATTTAAGGTAATTATTGATAAGTATGTAATTATTGTCATTTTGTTAATTGTCTTTGGCTTATTTTTGTAGTTCTTTGTTTCTTCTCTTGTGATTTGATGACTATCTTTAGTGTTCTGTTTGTATTCCTTTCTCTTTTGTATTTGTGTATCTATTATAAATTTCTAGTTTGTGGTTGCTATGAGGTTTATATAGCAACCTCACTCTCTCTCTGTGTATATACATATAAATATATATATATATATATATATATATATATATGCTATGAGGTTTATATAGCAATCTCTCTCTCTCTCTCTGGATCTAGTATTGGCCTCCTCTTAGTGGGTAGGGCCATTTTCTGACACAGTGGGCTTTGGGTTTTGGGGTGTGCTAAAGCTGGTACTGGCCCACTGGTGAGTGGGATTGGATCCCAGTGTGGCTGAGGGGTCCAAGGGGTCTTGGATCTGATGTTGGCTTCTGGTAGTGGGAATAGATCCTGAGGTTGATGGCTTTGAAGCCCAAGTTGTCCCAGAACTGGTGTCTGCCTGTTGGAGGGCAGAATTGGGGCCCAGTGGATCCCAGGGCTGGGCCTACCCCCTGGTGGGCAGAGCCAGGTCCTGGGGTCTATGACTGCAGGGCCCAGGATGCTCAGAGCTGGCGTCAGACTGATCATGGGCAGGGCTGGATCCAGGGCATATTGGGGCTGGTGCCAGACTGCTGGTGGGTGCACTGTGTTCTTCTATGACAGGTTGCGGGGCTACAGTGATCTTGGGGCTGGTGTCTACCTGTGGTCAGTAGGGCCATGGCCTAAGGGGTCCTGGGGTTGGTGTCTGTCCACTGGTGTGTGAAGTTAGTCCCAGAGCTGGTGCTGGCCCTCTGGTCAGCGGAGCCGGGTCCCAGAGTTGGTATGTCTGCATGCTGGTGGGTGGGGCTAGAGTGCAGTGGGTCTTGGGGCTGGTGCCTGCTCACCAGTGGGCAGAGATGAGTCCCAGAGTCTCTGGCTGCAGTGCCGTGTGTGTCTCGGGGCAAGTATGGTGTACTGGTATGTGGGGCCTGGTCCTGGGCCCTCTGGTGGACAGGGGTGTGTCCTGGGGTGGCTGTTGGCTCAGAGGGTCTTAAGGCAACCTGCCTGCTGGTGGGTGGGGCTTTGTCCCCACCTGGCTAGTTGGTTGGCCTGAGGCATGCTGTTTCTTGTAGCTGGTAGGTGGAGGTGGGTCCCAGTGGTGAGGAACTAGATGGAGCACTCCAAAATGGCTCTTGCCAGCAACAGTGTCCACGGTAGAACAAGCTCCTTCAAATGGCTGCGATTAGTGTCTGTGTCCCAAGGGTGATCTCCTGTAGTCTCCTACCTCTTCGGGAAGCTCTCAAAGATCAGCAAGTAGATCTGATCCATGGTCTTTCAAATTACTGTGTCTGCCGTGGCTGCTGGAGCATGTGAGATTTTGTGTGTGCCCTGTAAGAGTGGAGTTTCTGTTTCCCACAGCCCTCTGGCTCTCTGGAAAGTAAGCCCCACTGGCCTTCAAAGCCAGATGTTCTGGGGGCCCTTCTTCCCAATGTAGGACGCCTGGGCTGGGGAGCCCGATGTGAAGCTTGGACCCATTGCTCCCTGTGGAGAACCTCAGTTGTAATTATCTTCCTGTTTGTGGGTCACCCACCCGGAGATATGGAGTCTTGACTCTGCCCCTCCTACCCATCTCGTTATTGTTCTTTCTTTATATCTTTAGTTGTAGATCTCTTCTGCTAGTCTTCCAGTCTTTCTCATCAATAGTTGCTCTGTAAATAGCTGTAATTTTGGTGTGCCCTTGGGAGGAGGTAAGCTCAGGGTCTTTCTACTCTGCCATCTTGGCTCAGTCTCCTTTCTTACCTTTTAATCTATGTTCTTAGGTAGTTTTGTGGTATGGATATATTTATTTGTTTATATTATTATTACCTAGTAAATATATAAAAATATATTTAGTGTATGCACACACACATATATATATATATAAACTAAAAATGCAACTGTAGCAAAAGGAGGCCATTCTGCACTTTCTCAAGGAAACAAGTTTGAGAAACATGTTAAAATGAAGGTATAGGAGAATTACTCTGTGTGTGTGTTTGTGTATTCTTACTTTTTTTTTTTTTTAAATTTGCTTGTTTCCCTCAGGAACATGTTTTAACAGATGTTGTAGCAGGTTGATAGTAAATGATCTTTCAACCCAGAACAAAAATGAAACAGGTACCTCTAATCAAATAAACTCTTAATAGCCTCTGGTCAGTGAGAAAATTCAATTATCTAGTTAAGTTTAAAAATCAATAGTGGCTACTCCAAATTTGACTATAGTTATAAACCAACAAACTTGAACACATTCTCAAGATCAGAAATTCTTTCAATCTAACATAATTATGTCAGAATCTGGGGGAAAAAAATGAATCAAAACCTCAAAGAGAATTAGGATGTTTTATGGTAGGTACATAAAGCTTACTCAGAAAAAATAATGACAAAGTTACCAAATACCAGTAACAAAACATTACAGCTATTCAGGAATTTGGATTCAATATTCTTATACTTATGAATGATATATTTGTTTTGTATTTGCCTGTTGTATCTAATGCATGTCATTCAGTGGAATCATCCCCAGTATTAGCAACTCCATTGTTTAAAGGCCTTGCCATCTAAGATTCTCAGAGCCAGATGTCTCAAGAGGCCGTGCTGTTGTTCAGTGGTTAAAAACTCCAATTTTGCCATCAGACACATGTATGTCCAAACTCTGACTCAGTACCCTTTTCTTTCAGAACCTCAGTTTTATTGTTTTTGCAATGGGGCTATTCATAGTGTATACTTCATATTAGTATTTAATTATCCTTGTATGATAATTATCCTTGTAGGATACTTAAAAGATTATAGGATAACTAAAACATTGCAGCTAATGTATGTAGTGCCAAAACAGAGCAACCGTTGAATATTCCTATTATAGTATAATATATAATAGCTAAATAATATAGCTACTGTGACTCCATGGACTGCATGGTTTGGACTGCTTAAGTCATTTGTTAGACTAACACTGAGGTCATAGCGTTATAATGATTCATATATAAAGTCCACAATTTTTTTTGATGCATCTATAATATGTAAGTTACTCTGCTGGCTTTTAAAAACAGGAAAATAAATATAATATCACTTTTCTTAAGTTGCTTATAGTCAAGCAGGGAATACAGTGGCTGCTCACAGGTAACTGTAAATTTGTGATGGACAAAATTATGTAAGCAAACAATTCTCTGGTAGTAAGAAGAAAAGGGAGATACCTCAAGTGATCAATAAACTATAGTTATTATATTTAAAATAGTTATTGCTAACTCTAAATACAAAGCACTCTTGCAGAGCCAAATAAATAGGTCTTTAAAAATATAGAGGTATCACAAAATGCATTATTAAATCTATTAGCAGCATTCACATGAAATTTTTGTTAAAATAGAAAGGAAAGTAGAAGAAAAACTATTATAAAAAGTTAAGACTGAATGACTATAATGTGCATAAGGCAAGTAGACCTCATTGAGAAGAAATCTATGGCTGATTAAAATATGAGCTATCCCATTAATCACACAATACATTAGATAATAAATTTTGGTTGTTAACTTGATATGCACCATTGAACGTGGAGAAAAATATCATATAGGCAGACAAGTGCACTAATGTATGACAGTGTAATAGCTTGTGGATATTTCTTTTTGTAAATATGTCTACAGTTTTTCTAGTGTCTTACTGAACTGTGCTGTAAAATAAGGTTATTCTTTAAGTCACAGAGATTAATGCTGCAGATTTTTCAACACTGGAAAAAAATTATACATTTGAATAGAAGAAAGGGTGAGATAGAAATTAACATTTTTCACTCAGAATGTGTCATTCTAATATTTCATTCAGTTTTTTAAGGGAGCTCTGAAGATGTTTGATTAAAAAAAAATGTTTTGAAAAAAGAAAAACCAGTGACATATTCTACTGACAGGTAATTATGTGAACTAATTTCAAGACCAGTTTAAACCATGATCGAGGTTATTTAACTGTGCTGTAGGGATCTAGTGAGCCTACCCTGAAAATTTGCTAATAGCACAAATAGGAAAGAACAGAAAATGTGCTACGTTCTATAGGCCAAGTAATAGTTTTTACAGAAAATTACAACAGATTTCTTTTAACTTTGCTTTAGTAATATGAAGATTTAACACTTAACTCACTGTTAAACATAATTTTGAATAGGTCTCTTGTTTCCATCTTGCTTGATAAAGTAACATATATTCAGCAACTTATACCAAAGTTTCTCTGCGATTATTATATTTGCCTCTGCTGTTCAGTAATGTCAGCCACTAGCCACGTGTGGCTATTGAGTACTTGAAACGCGGCTAGTCTGAATTGATAGAGACTATAAGTATCAAATACATACCAGATTTCAATGCTTTAAATAAAAAATAAAAGATGGTACAATATCTCATTGGGATATTTAAGGTTTAATAAAAGTGTATCAATTATACTTGTTTTTTACTCTTTTAATATGGAGGCAAGACAGTTTAAAATTACATATGTGATTTGCATTTATGGATTGCACTGTATGTCTGTTGGTTAGTGCTGCTCTATGGGACCCATGAAGCAAACCACTGATAAAGGAAATAAAATTCTGAACAAAGAATCTTGACTTCTTCGGAACTATATTAAAATGGCTCACATTCTGATCATAAAACTTGTTTTAAGTTGTATGTAAATGGTTGTATATAAACCATGTAATTCAAAATACATTATGCATTAGAAAAAGGCACAAGAAAAGTAGACTACAATTATATATGTGTGGAAAGATAACATTGCAAAATATAAAACACAAAACACCCATTTTATTACACATTTCTTATCTGGAGAGTAGATCCTGCTTGTGGTCTCTGTAACCATACTCATATAGATATTGTAATTACAGAGGAAACTCTTCCCCTTGATAGTCTGAAAGTTTCTGGAAAGTTTATTTTCTTACTGAAGATTTTTAATTGGCATCAGTCCAAATCAATTATACAAGAATCTTTGCCCAAACCCTTCTATTCACCCCTGCAAAAACAAGGCAAAACAAAACAGTCCTCCCTCTCCCACAATAAGGCCATATAAACCATCTGCTTGATTTCTTTTTTTAAGGTATGTATTTGTCAACAACAGGATCAGTAAGAGGGGGAAAAAGCCCCAAATGCACTTATAAGCAAGAGCAACATAATAGGTGACTCTCAGGATTTATTGCTTTGGGGTATGACAGTAGTCTGCCTTTGAGCTGATAAGTTAATAAATCAATCTTTATTGCCTGAAAGAATTTATGTGTATTCCAGAGTAAGCCATTTATGTTTTCATTTGTATTTTCTAAGATTAGTCCTTCATTTATATTTTTAAAATACTGTGCCTCTTCCAGGAATTATCTCCAAGTAAACTCAGAATGCAGTACTTATTCCCCAAGGCAGGGAACCATCATATACCAGGGGTCACCATCAGATGGGGATATATTCCAAAGTGTTTCTTCTGTATGTGTGTGTACGTTGTGGGTGCTTGTTACCTGAAAATGTCTGTAAAAGGTGTCTGTAAGGGCCACCATTGGGCTTTTGTGTGTGGGTCAGATCTGAGGTTTGATCCTTAAAGACCTGGAAAATATATCCAACTTTTGAAAGTCTTAAGCAGAAACAGTTTGTGGATTCTAAACCTGTGCTCTCCAACATGGTTGCCACTTGCCACGTGTGGATTGCAACTAATGTGACTTGGAATATGACCAATGTGACTGGGAAACCAAACTTTTAATTTTATTAACTTTACAGTAAATTTAAAATCTGACACTAGATTGAGTGATTGGAAAACTTTTAAGCATGCTTGGAACAACTTTGTGTTTACTTTTTCAGCTGTAAACTTTATGATACATAAATGCAAATCAGGTATTTCCAATTAAAAAATTTCAAATTGAGATGTGCTGAAGGTATAAAATACCAGCCAAATTGTGAAGGCTTAGTTTCTAAATGAATAATTAAAATAGCTCAGTAATAATTTTATACAGGTTACACATTGAAGTTATATCAGTTTGGATATTTGGGTTGGAATGTATTATTAAAGTTAATTTCACCTGTTTTTAAACTTTTTCTTAATGTGGCTACTAGAAAATTTAAAATTATGTATGTGCTTTGCCTTATATTTCTATTAGACAGTGCTTTCTAAAACACATGGGAATACACTTGAGATACTGAGATCATAAACGGGATAGGGCAACAAAAGTGAAAAACTAATGACAAGATAGTAAGGGTCAGTGGCAAATAAAAGAGAAGCAGGTCCTTAGCTGACCTTAGTGTTAGCAGATGAGTAGTGTGTAATGCCTGACCTGGCTCGTGGCTTAGAATTGAAAACATGACTCTTCAGATTTTTGTACCTTATAATCAATGATAAATAGGGTGTTTCTTTAATAATAATAATTATAATACCAGTTTTATTTTTTTAAAATTTCACTGCATTCCAACTCCTTTTAGTCTCCCTTATGGTACTGAGTACATTACATAGAGTCATTGAAAGGATTTTGCCCCAGTAAGCCTTTGAAACAAAATATACCAGGATTACAGGACAAGAAAAAAGAATGTTAAACCAAATTTCATTTCCAAGGGAAGAAATTTAAGGAAATAGTCACTCAGGCTACTTTGTTATGTAAAATCTATCTCATAAACTAAATACTGGATTAAATTAATTCATTGGACAGTTTGGAACAAATTGTAATATACCGTGTTTACTTTGGAAGTCCTACTGCCCTCAAGTTGAAGTCAAGTAGCCCTTCTCCCTACATAAGTAAGATGCAAGGTCACTGTAGAATAATGAGAAACACCAACAAGCAAAAATGAGAAAATAACAATCACTGGTAACCTACACCACCCAGAGATAATGACTGTAAATTTCCCTTGCCTTTTCTTTCAAGGAAATGCAGTCGGTTTTTATACAAGGTTCTGTATGTCTTAATAAGCATTGCATCACAAACTCTGTGTTTAATATTTTTCAACCTTTTCTTTGAACTCTCTTTGGACTGTTTTCATAGCCCAGACTGAGGTTATCAGTTATAGAAACAACAACTTAATAAATGATGTCTTATTGGCTTGAAAGTATTATTCACATAGATTGCCAAAGTGCCAAAGATGAAACCAGGATGTGTTTTATTCACTAGAAAATCTTGTTGAACATTTTCTGATGCTGTTAGTAAGATAAAGAGAATGTGGATGAAAGAGAAAACGTGAATTCTGAACCTGAAGAGCCTGTGCTTATTAGTACTTTCAGCAGAAATTGTGAAGGGCCACCTCATCAGGCAGATTGATGAAGCCTCGTTAGGTAGGGGCTTGAGAGGAATGCCTCACGGAAAGCCCTGTAATGGTCCAGTGGATGCTTGACAAACATGCATACCTGCCAGTGCTGCCCTTTAATTGGAAGGTGTTTGTATTTGTTTCCTATTTTAGAGGAAGATGTGCAAGCACATGTAATATTACATGGCAGTTTTAGTAGTGCTAGATCTGGGAATGCAAACCGGAGAACCTGAAGTTTGGCAAGTTCTTTGAGATGAAGTGGAGTGCAAAATGTCCTTCTTCCATTCCTCAGATATTTACTTCCATTCTCCAACTTTACTCTCACTACTATCCTTTTACTTAATCTTGCTATTCAGTCTATTTTTAGGTGAGTTGAAAAATAAAAACATGTATCTTGAAGTTAGGAAAATGCTCAGGGTAATGTTCCAGAACTTTCTGTGTTTATTAATATTAATACCATTAGGTACTTAAATACTGACATCTCTACTGCGCCTTACCCATCTCCCACCTTATCCCTGTTATCAGGGTGACTCAGGGGAATATGCGGCAGTTTCCTGATCTTTGAGATAATTTCTCAATTTAGATCAGTGCCAAAAGTCATGAGAACTATTAGAAAGTTTGAGGTTTCTTCAGATCTGGTCCAATTGGCAGTAAGACAGGCTGGTGGGGCAAAGCCAACCCAGCTCCCCTGAGGTGTAAGTGGAGCTGCTGAGAACTTCCCATAGATGCCCTTGAGCTAGGTTTCACACTAGGAACCTGTGCACTTGATTTGGGAACTTGGTACTTACTCTAACTCTGACTTACGCTGCATGGAATGTGTTAGCTCCAAACAATGTTGAGGTAGCCCTTATTCCATGGCAGTGTCGGTCATCCAGCTGCAAGGGATTTTAAAGATGAACTGAGGCTACAGTGGACAATATGACAAAGTATATGTGGGAGTGTTAAGAATACCTAGGGTATACTTGATTCCAAATAACAGCATTCATCAATGCTCTCATTTACATATTTATATTTTCATTTAACTACTATTTATTTTTTAGTACCGGGTATTGCAATGATCTCTGTGGACAAACAGACATGATTTCTGACCTCTTGGAATCAGGCATTAATTCATAGTTATATGAAATCCCTTGATTAAGTGACATTTAAGCTGATGCAGTTTTGTGGTACATTGCTAGATGTTGGGAATATGAAGACAAGCATAGCATAGTCACTGTCCCTGAGGATTTCATGTCTAGGAAAGAGACATGCAAACCTATAATAACAGTCCTCAGTGAAAAGTGCTTTATAGAAGCAAATGAATTGTAATGGATCCTGAAGATTGTGGGTGATTAATGCTGTCTGACCATCTCAGGAAAGGCTTTATGAGATGACTTTAGATGTGGGTTTTGAAGGCTGAGGAAGACTACCAGGCAATCAAGAAAACATAGCAAGTAATGGCTAGGAGGAAGAAAAGGCCAAGTATGTTTGGCAAACCCTAAGTAGAGAAGGAGGCCTAGGAAGGCATTTGGCCAAAGGTGAGATTACATAGTGTGGAATGGTAAAATTTAAGCAATGTAAAATGTTGTATGAAAGAGTTTACACTTCACTTTTAGGAGTGGAGGAGCCATTGGAGTACTTTACTTAGGAGTTAGAAATCAATTTGTGTTTTTAGACTGATCATTCTGAGTGCAAAAGGAAGGATGGCTTTGGCTTCTGGAGAGGCTGGGCTCAGGGAGGCTGATTAGAAGGCCACTGCAATCAGCCCTGAGACAGGAGAGAAGGACTTCAACTGCTGCAGTAGCCATGGAGATTTAAGAGATATTTAGGAGTGAAAATCAATGCTAATTGAAGAGACTGGCTAGGATAGATGAAGGAGAGAGAGGATTCCAGAATACATTGAGACTTCTACCTTCTGGGTAATTTATGGTATCCATGGAGCCAGTGCTAGCTAGTGGGCTTTGAATCCTGGCTCCACCACTTACCAAGTAACCACTTGGAAGAAGTTACTTAAACTTGCTGAGCTTCATCTATACAAAAATGATTTAAAATAATTTTGTGGAATCTATGGGAAGATAAATATGAAAATGCTCAGTAAAGTGCCTTATCTGTAATCTACATTCAACATATATTTTCTTCATATATGAGGACTGAAAGACACTCTGGATAAGGATGAATTGTATAAAATCAGAAATGGTTCAAGATAATGAGTTCAGTTTTAGGCATGCCGAGTTTAAAATTGGTATTTTATGTCTAGATGGATATATCCAGTATGTATTCAGAAACAGAGGTGGAGGACTTGGGGTGTGCAAATAAAAGTCTAAGAATTTGGAAATACAATTAATAGGTGATAGTTAAAATCTCCTGAGTGGATGAGATTCCACCAGCTATGGAGTAGCTAGCAGAAAAAATTTGAAGTCTGTTCTCTGGTGTTCAATTTCTAAGTAAGTAGGCAGAGGAGGAAGAGCTCCCCCAAAAGCAGCTAAAACATGGTGTAAAAATTCGAACAAAACCTTGAAAATAACAAAACCTGCCAAGTACAAGAGGGGTACTTTAAGAAGGAAACCATTAGCACTCTGATAAGTCTTAGAACTGACAAGTAACTTGAGGAATAAAGAGAACTCTTTGAATGTAACAACTAAGAGATCAGTGACAACCTTAGAGCAATTTCCATTTGGTGGTGAGGAGCAGAATGCAGATTGTGGTGAACTGAGGGGAGAACAGGAATGAAGAAATAGTCATGAGATATAGAGTGCTTTTTAAAGAAGTTTGGCAGGGAGGTCTGGGGTGGTAGTTCGAAGTGGATAAAGGATGAAGAAGGGCTTCCCTGGTGGCGCAGCGGTTGAGAATCTGCCTGCCAATGCAGGGGACACAGGTTCGAGCCCTGGTCTGGGAGGATCCCACATGCCGCGGAGCAACTGGGCCCGTGAGCCACAATCACTGAGCCTGCGCGTCTGGAGCCTGTGCTCCGCAACAAGAGAGGCCGCGATAGTGAGAGGACCGAGCACCGCGATGAAGAGTGGCCCCTGCTTGCCACAGCTGGAGAAAGCCCTCGCACAGAAACGAAGACCCAACACAGCCATAAATAAATAAATTAAATAAATTAAAAGGATGAAGAAAAGAGGCTTTAATTTACAGTAATGGACACTAAGAGTAAAGACCTAGTATTGAGGAAGAGAAAGGAGACAAATGATGGGAGATAAATAATGAAGGAATGTTCTAGAAGAGGCTGGTCAGGAAGTATAAATCATAAAGCATTTGCCTTAGGTGGAAGAAGGTACAACCTCCGTTTGAGTCAGGATGTAGGGGAATGAAGTTCGAAAGACTATTAATAATTGGAAATTAAGAAGCTTCCAGTATTAAACCAGCTGTTGTTTTATCTTGTTAGTTAGCTTTTATTTTTTATGTTCTAATAATTTATGTTTTGAGCACCTTAATTAGATTGACTAGCATCTTTTAATGTTACCTCTAGATAAAATAAATTATTAAATTTTTATTCAGTAAAAGCTAAGTGGAACCTCACCTCTGACCTCTTTTTCCTGAAAAAAAAAAAACCACCTTAGAAAATACTGATTCTTAATAAAGTAACCCCAAGAATGATGGGGGGGTCAGAAATTGCACCAACTATGCCAGGTTCACAGACTCAGAGAAATATGTTCCCCTAATGATTGATTTGTATATCCTAGGGAAATGCTAGAAATAAACTCATGCAGGGTTGACATCGGGACATTGGAGTATATGTTAGTTCTTAAAATATAATTGTTCCAGTAATAAAATGATTTGTATTGTTTCACTAAGCTATAAATGAGGTTTGGGTTGAGGATTTGCTTGTTGGAAAGGTGTTTTTACATATCTTTTTTTTTTTAAATATTAACTGTTAGCTCAAGCTTAAATTAGGATTGTAAGCAATTAATTTTGTATTTGACATTTGAAAATATAAGTACCACATGACCTTTCCTAGTAGATGAACATATAGTTTAATTAGGTAATCTTCATGTTATTGTACTGTAAACACATAGAAACACAAAACAACCAGCTCCTCCTCGTGTTGGTGATTCTAGAAATGATAACGATGAGACTCTGGATTTATATTATAAAGCAGTTGCAGTAAATTGTGCAGATGGAAGGGTCACAAATTTGAAACACATAGTCAAAGCTGATGGGAGTTCAGCCCAAAGGCAGCATCTCAAATAAAGGTTTTCCAAGGAGTAAGACTATACAAAGCAGGTTGGATTTTTAGGTGTCTTAATATTGTAAGTATCTTAATATTATAGATATCTTAATAACATAATATTTCTGGCTGTTCCTCTCAGCCCACTTAGAATTATATTTTAATTTTACTATCATATGGGGATCTTTAGTATCCTATCCTTGGTCTTCATCACTTCTTCTCTACCTTTTCACCTGGATGATCTTCTTAGTCATATTTTCAGGTTCACTATTCTGTTCAAGTGTTGTTTTGAAATAGGTTTCATTAGCTTTGATCTTCTAGCTATATATTCATATATGTAAATTCAAACATGGAATGGATGTCTGTTTTTGACACCCAACAAAATTGATACTTAGTATTTTCAAAACTGAAATTGGGCTCTTTCCATCAAAACCACTTGTTCTCCTGTATTCCTTGCTTTAGTGAAGGAAACAAGCAAGCACCATGTGCTTAAGGTGGGAAGAAATCATAGTTTCACCATTCAGGTAAAAATCAAAGTCAGCATGTTGTGTCTCATTTCAGATTTTTCCTTAAGCATGGCATTTGTTCTCAGTAGTGCTCATACCATTTTTAAATTTCTTTAAAGAACATTGGCAACGTGGGTTATTTTTTCTTCCTATGTCAGTATTGGTAATTTGTACTTTTAATAAAAATATCCTTTCATCCAAGTTTTAAATGTTATAGTTGTTTAAAAGAGTCTCTTAAGATAAAAATAAATTCTATCTATAGTTTTGATCCTTTTATTTCTACCTTTTTAATGTATCTTTAAAATTTTTTGTTCTGTGTGGATGAAGACTTTTATTAGCATCTGGTGTTATCTCTTTATTTTCTGCTTTGCATTTCATTAAGATACAATCTAATTTTCCCTCTTTGTACATGTTTTGAGTTTACTTTGTTCTTTTCCTAGCTACTTAAAATGCCCTATTCAATATTATTATACTTTTTAATCTTTATGATATATGATGAATACAAGGTTATAGTCTCAAATGCATATAATTAGCTACTCTTCACAACACTTGATAGGTAATGTTTTGTGATTGTTATTTTTATGTGTTCAACTTGACTGGGCTAAGGGAAGCCCAGAGAGCTGGCAAAATATTGTTTCTGGGTTTGCCTGTAAGGGTAATTTTGGAAGAGATTAACATTTGAATCAGTAGACTGAATAAAAAATATCTGCCCTCACCAGTGTGCGTGGGCATCATCCAATCCATTGAGGGCCCCGATAGAACAAAAAGGTGGAGGAAAATCACATATTCTCTCCCTCGGTCTTTCTCCTTCTCTCGCTATGGGATCTCCTGGTTCTTGGGCTTTCCGACTCTAGAACTCATACCAGGTAGATCCCCCTGGTTCTCAGGCCTTCAGACTCTAAGTGAATTATATCACTGGCTTTCCTGGTTCTCCAACTTGCAGGCTGCATATGATGCAATATTTTAGTCTCCATAATGGTGTGAGCCAATTCCTGTAATAAATCTCCTCTTACATATCTATCTATATCTTATTAGTTCTGTTCCTCTGAAGAACCCAGACTAATACAGATTTTGGAGTTGAGAGTAGTTCTAGAGGAATATAATTTTAAGGACGAGTTTTCAGAATTGGTTTTGGGCTTTTTGAATTGGCTCTCTAGTCCTATTACATTTAAAGTTGCTGATGATTTACTGCCAGTAGTAAAGAGAGCACTGACAGTCCTCAGCATGAACTGTTTATAGAGTTATGTAAAACATCTCCACTGGATACTCCTAATCAGCGACTTATAAGAAGCAAGTTAGGTGATTCTGTATATGATACTTTCCATCATTTTTCGAAAACTAAGTAATGTGATGATGTTGATTGGTTGCTCCTCTTTTTCTGGACAAAATGCTAAAAGGATGAGCTCCGGGATTCAAATTCTCAGCTCAAACCCCATATATGTGACCTATGAGCTCCTAGGTGTGCTCTGAGGAAGAGCCTTATCTCCTATAGCTCCTATAGTTGAAATTGCTGGAAATAAAACACAGGACCTTATCCTGCTATTGGCTGAATTACAATTCAAGTAGAATCCCAGCCTTGTAAGGTGTCTATTGTTAAAGTGAGGGCATTGATTAGGAAAGAATGGGATCCTGTAAGTTGGGATGGGGGTATGTGGGCAGACTCTGATGAAGCACATATAATAATTTTCACTTCAGATATTCCAGTTCTGAACACTATCTCTTACACATGGGAGAATCAATAAGTAGATATTTATTGCACAGATGGTTATTGCAGCATTATTTATACTGACTAAAAAAAGCTAATGAAGAGAATACCCAAAATAGAGGAATGTTAAAATAATTATGGTACGATGCTATTGTGTGCAACTGCCA
This sequence comes from Orcinus orca, assembly GCF_937001465.1. Taxonomy (NCBI): domain Eukaryota; kingdom Metazoa; phylum Chordata; class Mammalia; order Artiodactyla; family Delphinidae; genus Orcinus; species Orcinus orca. The sequence goes on along the minus strand of NC_064564.1, from coordinate 48,081,184 downwards.
AAAAGAGTGAATAGATGTTGATACCAGTTAGCTTAATTTCCACGAAGTATTTAAGTGTGAAATCAACATGCATTAGTGTGCATAATTTTTAATAGCAAAAAAATTACATGTGTAAATGTATTTGTATGTATGTATGTGTATCTGTTTACTTATAACCATTTAGGTTTGGATAAAATAATGAAATACATATCCTTGTCAACCTAGGTTTTCTAGAAGAGAGTGATGAGAATGAAATACAAGAGGAGTGGGGAGGGGACAATAAGCCAATATGACAAGAAATTTAAAAGGCTGCACTAAAGCAAACAAAGAGACACAAAAACACACAAAATCTAGCAAGTATGTTATCGTATTTGTATAATTATCGATAATGAAAAATAAGTATAAAAACCATAATTTATAAAGACCATGAAAGGAGTTAGTCTCAAGAATTATTTGGTAAGGTGAGCCTTAAATCGTTGGAAAATGATAGGTGCCAACAACACGATTATTTTTAACATGAAGTTCAAATTTAGCAACTCAGAGATATTAATGGTCAGGTCCTCCTCAAGTATATTCTGATTCATTCAATATTTCATTAATATAGCAGCAACAACAAACAAGTACTCAAAGATCTACAGTGGGTGAAAGATTTGCAAACACTTCTACCCACCACTGAAGCAGGACCTATTCTCCTACTGCTAAACTGTGGTGTTTTTCTTTTGAAATAAGCTTCCAGAATAAAAGGACACAAAATAGAGTGGAAAAGTTCATGTATTTTAGGGTTAGCCAGGCCTCAGTTTTATTCCAGGCTTTGCCACCACTGTCTGTAATCAAGTTGATGTTGACAATAAACCCACACTTATTATCTTTCCATTAATCTATCTTTCATAACTGCATGTCTATAGCTGTGAGTTCCAGTCAGATGGTGTGAGTAAGCACAGGTTAGCCACAAGGGGAGTTTATCATAGCCTAGATTAGTCGCTGTGGGACCTCGAGTTAGATATTTTCCTGTTTCCTCATCCGTAACGTGGAGGTAAATAACAATATTACTCAAAAGATTATTGTAAGGGCTTCCCTGGTGGCGCAGTGGTTGGGAGTCCGCCTGCCGATGCAGGGGACACGGGTTCGTGCCCCGGTCTGGGAGGATCCCACATGCCGCGGAGCTGTTGGGCCCGTGAGCCATGGCCGCTGAGCCTGTGCTCCGCAACGGGAGAGGCCACAACAGTGAGAGGCCCGCATACCACTAAAAAAAGAAAGAAAGAAAAAAAAAGATTATTGCAAGAGTTCAATTAGATAGTAGATGTAAAGCACTGATTAGGGTAGTATACACATTAAAAAGTGTTCAATAAGGACAACTAGACTAAGACAGTAATATCTAATTCAGTCATAGACCGTAGACTTAGGGAAAAATGGGACAAATCTCAACTCAGGGCTAATATTTTGGACTTTGTGTGTGTGCATGTGTGTGTGTATGTGTGTGTCATATCATGATGAAGATTGAGTGTTATGAATTGCCAAGGAATTTTCCACATTGAACCTAATAAATATGGAAACATAGATAAATATAGAAACGTGGAAATAAAAGCAAACTTAGAAATTTAAAAATTTTCCTGATTAAAGACATTAATGAGTTTCCAACCATGAATTCTTCTTTTTAGGGTGATTACAAGGAACTTTATTCTTATTTATAATAAGTTGAACATTGATTTACATCATAGAAAAAGACAGGTTTAGGAAAAAGATAGTGTTCTGTTCTGCAAGTATAAATTTTCCATCTATGTCATCATTATCCTAAATGTAGTCTACACTATTAAGAAATTGATTCCACTTCTCTTATTTTGCCTTTTTTTTTAAACAGAAGAACCAAAACCATACTTTAAATTTTGTTGGTAATAGTTATACACATTAAGATGTGGAAATATTGTATTTAGTATACACTTCAAAATGCCATTTTATTGTTAACTACTTTTGAAAAAATATGTTTGATTTCTTAATAAGTTGACCAATCAATGGAATGATTTTAGAGTAAACTTCTTGAATAAAAATAAAACTTTTTTCCAAGCTGATAGGATGCTTAGACTGATAGGATGAGAAAAAAAGCTGAGTCTTTATTACGTTTTCCGTAGAATCTTAGACAACCATGCATTCTTTACTGTCATGCAGCGTATCATCTTTTATGTGCATTGTAGCATACCAGCATTACTTTCTGTACAACTTCCAGTAAATCATTTGCTTCCATTGCTTCAGGTTATCAGAAAGGGTCTTTACTAGAGAAACTCTTAAGTTCAGTTTTAGAGTACTCTGACTTCATGACTGCAAAAGAGCTTAATTCCCGGTTTTCTACTCTGCATCAACACGTAAGAGAATTATGAAAGACCTTCTGGCTGTGTCTCTGTATTTATTTTCTGCCTCCAAAATCTTTCTCCTTCTCATCCATTATCCCTATTCTTCAAGTTTCTTCTCCAAGTATTTCTTTACTGACCTTCGTATTGCCTTCGTTTTCCTCCGATGAGAGATGCAAAAATGGAATCTAGACTAGAGAAATAAGATAATCCCAACTTCAGTACTAGTAGCCCAACTCTTAAAAAAATTGTAACAATTGTTTTTTCTTCCTTTTTTGAATTCCTCTACAAAAGTTTTTCTCGTACTTCATTGTACCTCCTCCATTTCCTATGTTCTCATACTTCGTTGTACCTCCTCCATTTCCTATGTTCCAACTTTTATCCCATCAAACTTTATCTCATTCCTGTTAGTATGAGATCCCAGATTTTGAAATGACTTCTTTCCCATTATTTCCATTGGAAGGAAGGGGAAGATTGGGCAGTCTCTTTGCCAAAGAAATGCTTGATCCAGTGTTTGTTTGGAGGGAGGAAAACTCACAGTAACAAAGCACCTCCCAATATTACACCTTCTGCTAGTAATATCAGAAATAGTGTGATCTCTTGATTCTCAGCCTTCTTTGGATCATCTTCTGAAATAAGAAAGGGCAAAAAAGAAAGTGAATTTTGGAGAAGGAAATTAGTAACTTGAGAACTTTATCCATAAGAAGACTCTTTTTAACCTTAAAAATTGCCCTGTTCACCACTTACATCACTGTTCCCTGGTTATTCTGATCTTTATTAATTACTTAGACTCCTAGGCTCTACAAAACTTTTTCTCTTACTGCCCCTAGCCTAATTTCTCCACCTTTAGTACAGCTTTTTCATTTCTAAGCTCTTCAGTTATCCAGTGCCTGGTAATTCATACTGGTACAAATTTTGTCCAGCATCTTAGCTCTTATTTGTGGCATTAGCATGACCTACAGAGAAGGTGATCAACAAATATTTGTGGAGTAAATCAATGAAGAACTCCTTGATCCTTGGCCTTTCAAAATGCCACACTGCAATCTTTGTTACCTGCACAATATTCTCCTTTGAAGCACCGAGTGGTGATGCGAAGACAGGTCCAACAATCCAGGATAGGACCTTCAGTCACGACTGATAGAGAGAAGAAAGGTAGTTGGAAGGGGGCCATGGCAAGGAGTTTCCTTAGCTCAGACACCAAGTATGGGTTAGATCTCAGGCATTTCCATTGGTTACATTGCTGTGACTTTCTTCTTCCCCTAGCAATCAATTTTTTTGATGGGTCAAAACCCTAAATAATTTAAGTCAGGTCTCTGGGAAGAAGTAGGAAAATGATGGCTCAGCTTATATTGGTGCTTTGGGTTATAAACTATACTATAGAAGGCCTCTTAGCACCTCTAAAATATCTGGGGTGTCTGAGATTTTATAAACTATATTTTGTTGTCAGAGATCGTTGATATTCCCCCTTGTAGCCAATAGCTCTAGGAATTGCGTTCTCAATGTGACAAGTAGAAGAGATAGGGTCATATAGAGCACAGGAGATGGGAAAATATGGCTGAAACCTCAAGACATCACATATACTGTACGTACCATAATCTTCAGAACAAGCTAAAAGAGAATCAGAAAGATCTAATGAGCTTAGAATCAACTTAGTGTTTGCCATATTTATACCCAAGTCATCATTATTTGGTTACCCATTAAGTTCCAGCCACCCCTCCACCCATTCTAAATTATTCTAATGTGAAATCACATTCCTCCTCTCACCCCTCATTTCCTATTCCTTTCACATAATTTCAGTGTTGTTAAATAGACATCTTATATTACCAACTTCAGAGAAGTTCTTTAATAGTTCTTTCAGTTTGGATTGCAGGTTTTGGCGGACATCGAGAAGCTTGACTTGAAGGATAAGGGCACCTAAAGAGGGACATCAGAAAATAGGGGTGGCCTATCCCTTCATAATTTAATCCTAATTGTTTTGCCTTGTTTTCCCCAGTGAATTTTTCTCATACTTTCTTGGGCAGTACAGTCTCTTAACACTGAAACAGTACCTCACCTTTCCATGTTTCATTGCTCAGTTTATAAAGTTCATTCTTCAGCCATGTTCTCAAATTGACATCCTTTTGAACAGCTAGAGAGGAAGGGTGAAGGAACATGTGGGAGAATAATTACATTTATGGAGGAAATTATGTGGGCCCAGGTGCTCTCTTCCCTACCTCCCTTCTCCCTTTAACCCCCCAAACTCTCAGGGACTCGAGCTTTCCTCACCCAACACCCGAAGCATCTTGTCACTGTGGGAGACCTTGAAGCTTAAACGGATCATCTTCTTAATCTGCTGTTCAAGCAGATGAGTTCGGCCAGGGACTTCTGAGGGTACCAGCTTTACCAGCAAGGACTTAATATCCTCAATGAATTTGGGGTCACATTCCAAACAGCCTTTGACCCCGTGGAAGGCTGCCAGGGACAGGGGCAGGAGCAAGAGCAGCCGCAGGTCCCCCATTTCCTTGCCCCGACCACCCTTGCCTCAAGATCAGGTTGTCCTGGCAACTAGTTCACCAAGTTCCCTTTCCTTCAAAACTCCAGGAATGAGAGCCTTGTCCTGGATAGTCTGACTCCACCTTCCCCTTTGTTTCCGTCCCACTTCTAGGCAATCTCATTTCTCTAAGGATCTTCAGTTTTCTGACTTATCCTTCATTCCAGAGAGAGGGAACTGCCAGCTGGGGAGCAGACACCTGAGTTCTGAGTGTGGAACACACAGAGAGAGAGAGAGAAGTCTTGTGCTCACAACAAGCAGAGTTCCGTGCATGGAGATATCTCAGAAAAAGTCTTTAACTATGTCTTACTGTGTTCTTAGTAAATTCCCACACTCCTGCTGATCACTGAAGTAGTATCTCAATAGCAGTGGATGTTGGAAGAGATCTCTTAGGACTTTAGATTGCTTAACCCAAGCTCTGCTTTTATAGAAGAGGTAAGAAAAACTTGGAATATTGAGCTTCTTGGGGTCCCAGTCCCTGATGGTAGCAGTATTGTTGAAAATTAGCAATGGGGGTCTGCATATAATTGATAATCATTGATAATAATGATTTTGATACAATTGATAATTCCTCAGAAATTTAGGCTACCTTTGTTTGTAGGAATATTTCTCCAGCTATGCTCTGTAACCTTTTTATATATCATTCTTCTTTTAGAGAATCTGGAGCCAGGAGATTAGAAACAACAGTTGAGGAATACATAGTGATGAGTGAAACTCCAGTAATGTTCAGGGTTCTTTAACAGGCACCTCTTGAAAGTGCTGATGACACACTTTGTGTAACATATAAGAAAATAACTACAGTTATCATGGGCTGTGTTCTCAGGACACCTCCATGGAATGTGGACAAATAAACATGTTTTTCCTTCAGTTTAAAGCTCTTTGAATAAGAATTTTCTTTGTTATATGAAGAAATTAAGGCTGCTTTGCAGACTTTCCAGAGTACTAGTTACCTCTTTTATAATATATTGCCATGTATGGCTGTGACCCCCTGGAAACTAGGAAACCCTGGGATCTTCAAAGGTTGGTGGTAGATTTTAGACGTAAGGTATGGGAGAGTCCTGGAGTAGAAGGTTGTGAGGGAAGTTAAAAGAACTACCACTAATTATATGCCTTCCATGTGCCTGATTTTGTCTTAAAAACACTGTAGATGGAATGTCCCAAGTCCTCATGCAATACTTGGAGAGATTATTTCCATTTTATAGATAAGAAACTGAGGCTTAAAATAATTCATTGGTTAGGGATCTGGATTCAAACTCATGTCTGTTTAACTCTAAACTCTATATACTTTATCTACTGCCTCAATATTTTCTGGGATAAAACAGAAAACAATCTCTTGGAATTTGATAAATTAGAAGATGGTGCGGGGGGAGGGAGTATAATTCAAATCCTTTGATGTTCCACTCTGGTTTTATGTTCCCTTGGCTAGATGATCTCATCTTTAGATGACCCCCAAAGGATTTTCACAGGCTGAGGTCTGAAGGTATGTGTGGTAATGGTATTAAAGTAACTCCGGAAACCAAAGTTGGAGACTAAGAGGGTTAAGAAACTTGGCAGGCAGGTGGCCAAGTATGAGGAAAGACTATTCTTCAAGAGAAAACACATGTTATAGATGAGATATTTTCCAGTTAACAATACGTGCCTTTACTTTTGGATTAGACAGCTTAAAGGGAACACTTTATCATACTACAGAATAATTCTACCTCATTCCATGGCACATTTTCTTGACCTTGACCTAGTGACCCATCTACCATTTTTGTTTTTGCTTTACCCTCCCAGCTTAATTTGCAATCCAAGATTTTTAGGATAAGAGAAAAAATAATTTGACTTTTGTATACTCTTGGGAAGACTGGAAATAAACCATTTCCTAAATAGACAGGTAGAGCTTGAAATTGAAAGGTGCATGTAAAAGGGGAAACAGTGGAGGAACTATCATTTTCATGGAGTAAACAGTAGACAGAAAACAACAATGTGTGCTAAGGTAGAGAAAGAGATACAGAGGTCTGGGGAAGACAGAACAGCACTAAGTCTGGAGGAATTTTTTATAGAGAGGCCGGGTCCAGGAGACTAGAAACAATTAATGAATATATGGTTATGAGTGAGACCCAGTAATGTTCAGGAGCCTTTAGGGGAAGCATCCTGAAATTACTGATGATGGTGTATATAACATGTAAGAAAATAATCACAGTTAACATGGGCTAGTTCTTTGGATTTCGTATATGAAAAGTATTTTAGCTTTGGAAAAGAAGAGCTGTCTGGAAATTGATTAATAATATAATGATCACATTACCTAATTAAAATAATAGTACTTGTGTCAGGGAGGCAAAAAGGCTAACACCCAAATCCTAGAGTGGTTATTGCTAGTGTTTGGTTTAGATCGGCATCAAGGGGATATGATTTATGGTCAGTGTGACTCTGTAGAATAGCTACCTGAGCTCCGTATTTGCCTCAAATAGTATAAAAGATACATAACAGCACATGTATTCGTAATATTGTACCAAATATATATATGCTTGTTTGTTGTTCTTACAGAGACAAGGTATTCATGGGCAGCGTTGTGTATTTGTTGTTGTTGTTGTTGTTGTACAGCACTATCAATTAGAGAGTCCCTCTTTTAAGGGCTAGAACCAGATGTGTTGTAACATTTGGCCTTTGTTACAAGTCATGTAATGCACTGAGGTTTAAAATCTGAAGAACAAGTTTCATAAAGAAGAGCAAGAAGCTTCTCACGGTAATTTGCCCACGTTCCTTGGTGGATCCCAGATCCATATAAAAAATAAAGATAATGAATCTCTGTCCCTAAAGCTTCTTACATCATCTTTTCTCCTGGGTTATCTGTCCCAGCTGAGCCCTGCTGCATTGCTTTTCTTATCGCTTCACTTGATTATCTACAAGTTTGTCAAATGATCCGGATATTTCTTATAGTCAGGTGATATTAACTTCTTTCCTGATTGTAAACTGAGACTAGGAAGCCATTATTTGATATTTGGCTAAGTTATAAATTATCTTTCTAGGCAGTATAATAATCATAGGTTTAAATATTTAAATAATTACTATGTGCCAGATATTTCACATGTAAAATAATTTCAATATTTTCTGTATTCCTGTTCATTTACATTCCATTGTCATTAAGCCAGTCTCTCCATATTCTACTCATCTTTTAGGAAAAGTCATAAGGTTTGAGCCTGGGAAACTTTGAAGAAATCTCTACCTGATAGGAAATCAAACTAAAAGAAAGTTGATCCAATCAGTAGGGATTGTGGGAAGAATGAGGGGGAGAGAAGTAAAGGAAGCAGAAGATGTGTGTCACAACCTCTTCTCTCTGGGAAGGTCCCAGGAGGGAAGATATATTAGGTTAAAGGAAATAATGAGGGGAGAGAAGCTTTTGCCTTGCATCCTTTAGCGGCTCTGAAAACTACACCATTACCCACACGCAGATAATAGTACCTAAGGAAAAGCCTGTAGGACTGGATAATAGAAGACACTTCTGAGACAGTGCCAGTTCCCACATGGCATGGAAAAACGAATATGTTCCCACTGGCTGCTAGGCAAGGATGTGCAAGTGAACTCAGGATCTGACTGGGGAACTTGCCAGTGTGTATCATTAAAGCTTTAGGTAAAGGGTCCTTTGTCTGAGATCTGGATAGCAAACCACCAGGCCAAGAAAGGAAAAGGAGTCTGCAGCAATCCCCAGGGCCTCGATGGGACCAAATTGTTAGGAAAGGCCACTAGACCCCAAGGAAAGAGAGAACAGATTCGAAGTGTTCCACTTGCAGAGTTTCTCAGCAAACACTGCAAGAATAGTGAGAGGTAGGGTGGTACCAACTTTACCTTAAAGATACCAACACATTGTCAAAGAATGAAGCAGATATCCTCAAAGTTAAAAAAAAAAAAAAACGCTGTCATGCCAGGGAACACACATCAGTGAAGAAATTCACTGCAAAGTTCACTGAGGAAGAAAACGCAGGGGTTTTAAATACTAGAAAGAGAGTTCATTTTTAACATACTTGGTAAGATGGATTGAGTCCATAGTTAGGTAGAACAAGCTTGATTTTTCAGTGATTAGGAAGATATTTTAATTAGGCCCAAGAAAGGTCTAGCATTCCAGAGTTTCTCAGTGTTCATGGTTTCTTATCAGTTTCAGGAGGTTGAGCTAGCTGGGGTGGAAAATATAACAGTTTTATATCTCCTAAGTAGGTGCTGTTATAAATGGACAACTTTCCTCAACATGCTATGCACCCATGGGCCCCCTTCAACCATGGGGGTGGTTCATGAATTAACATAGGACCCCCACCTCCACATTCTTAGGTTCCGTTTTACATAGAAGCAGGGAAAGGGGGAAATATGAAAAAATGATTCCTCCAAAGGAAATTTAGTTAGCTTAAGAAAATGTTCAAATTTTGGGGTGGGATCAAATTTATCATATTGTTCTAATATTTCTTTTTTTCCCTCTCCCCAGTGAGGTAAGAAGTAAGGTTTCCAGAGAAAGTTCAGACCAACTGTAGACTATGAAGAGGCTATGTATCCTTTGTATATCAGAGAGTAGTGTAAATAGGTGAGCTTGCAACATAAATGCCACAGTATTTAGTACTCACCACAAGTGTGCATTACTCTTTCCTTTACATAAAATATGAGCCTGATGTTCAGAGACGCTAAGGGAAGTGTTGAAGGTCACACACCTAGTAAGGGAAAAATTTGGGGTTGTAACAGACATTTGTCTGCCTTCAAAGTCCATGTGTTTCCAAAATACCAAAATGTCCCTTGAACAGAGTTAATTCAAGGTAAAAATCATCACCGCCTCTAATTAGCAAGAAGAGAGACCCTCAGGAAATTATTTTTGTGAGAAAAGAAAAATTATTTCTCATTTTAAACAATAAGTGGAGTCTGTAATCCCAATAATCTTTTAATATTTCTTCTCACATCCAATTCTTTTTCTTCCTTTTAAGTTACTTGTATAGAGAATATGAAGAACATTTATGTTCAACTGTAGTTTCTTTGCTTGTCAATTGCAGTACTCAATTTTCTTTAATATTGTATATAAAAGGCATAGGTTTTAATCTAGTTTACCTTAAGTAAATACTAGGCAAATGTAGTACTACTCCTTTTCTCCCTTCAAATGAAATTAAAGTACAATAATATAAACAGCTATAAGAACACAATATCCAATAACAAGAAGTAACATCGTTGAATGCATAATCTGTGTCAAATAGTGTGTATTCTTTACATGCATGATTTTATAAAATCCTCATGCTAAGAGATTAGTACTATCAGCCCCACTTAGAGATGGGAGAACTGAGAGGGAGTAAAGTACTTTGCACTAGAGCACAGAGCTCTGAGGTGGTATAGCTTGCATTCTTTTCTTTTATCTGTTTCACTTAAGTTTATTCACCTATTATTGCATGTGTGACAGTAAAGAGCCACTTTTCCTTTCTACAAAAGAACAGTTACATAGAAAGCCATTTATACCTAAGGTCCTGATTTTATAGGCTAAGGATATACAGTAGTTCATATTCCTTTTGGTTCTGTTTCCAAACCATAGTCTGAAATTGTCCACTTCTTTCCTTCTCAGATTCCACCACCACAGTGCAAACCACTATCGCCTCTTACCTGGAGAGTATTACAATATCCTCTCCTAACTGGCCTCCCAGTCTCACTTCTTGCCCCACATGTCCATTCTTCCCACAGCAACCAGAGTGGGCTTATAAAAATGTAAATCAAGTCATTCCCATCTTCTGTTTCTGTAACTTTCCACTGCACTGAGAACAAACAAGCTGGCCTTCAGGGCCTTCTATGATACGATGTGGCACATGTCCAGATGGCTGTGTCCATCTTGGGCCACTCTCCCTCACATCTCTTAGGCTCCAGGCTGGCCTCCTCTCACGGCTGAGCACTCGCTATTCCATAAGCCAGGAGCTCTGTTATCTCACATCCCCATGGCTGGCTTCTGCTCATCCTTTAGACTCCAGCTAAGTGTCACCTCCTCAGAACGTCCTCTCTGACTACCCTTTCTACAAATACCTCTGCCTTCCCTCATTCCAATTCTGCTATTTTCTTTTTTGAAGTATAGTTGATGTACAATATTATATAAATTACAGGTCTGCAATATAGTGATTCATAATTTTGAAAGGTTATACTCCATTTATAGTTATTATAAAATATTGTCTATATACCCTGTGTTGTATAGTGTATCCTTGTAGCTCACTTTATACAAAATAGTTTGTACTTCTTAATCCCCTACCCCTGTATTGCCCCTCCCCCATTCCCTCTCCCCACTGGTAATGACCAGCTTATTCTCTGTATCTATGAGTTTGCTTCTTTTTTGTGTTATTCGGTAGTTTGTTGTGTCTTTTGGATTCCACATGTAAGTGATATCATACAGTATTTGTCTTTGTCTAAATTATTTCACTTAGCATAACATCCTCGAAGTCCATGTTGTCTCTAATGGCAAAATTTCATTTTTTATGGCTCAGTAATATTCCATTGTATATATATGTACCACATCTTTATTCATTCATCTGTTGATGGGCACTTAGGTTGCTTCCATATTTTGGCTATTGTAAATAATGCTACTATGAACATTGGTGTGCGTGTATCTTTTCGAATTAGTGTTTTTGATTTTTTCAGGTATATACCCAGGAGTAGAATTGCAGGGTCATATGGTAGTTCTATTTTTAGTTTTATTGAGAAACCTCCATACTGTTTTTCACAGTGGCTTCACCAATTTACATTCCCACCAACAGAGTACAAGGATTCCCTTTCCTACACATCCTCTCTAATATTTATTTGTGGTCTTTTTGATGATAGCCATTCTGACAGGTGTGAGGTGATATCTCATTGTGGTTTTGATTTTCATTTCCTTGATGATTAGCAGTGTTGAGCATCTTTTCATATGCCTGTTGGCCATATGCATGTCCTCTTTAGGAAAATGTCCTTTCAGGTCTTCTGCCTATATTTCAATCAGGTTGTTTGTTTCTTTGATGTTGAGTTGTATGACCTGTTTATATATATATTGGATATTAACTCATTATAGATCATATCATTTGCAAACATTTTCTCCCATTCAATAGGTTTTTTCATTTTGTCAGTGGTTTCCATTGCTGTGCAAAAGCTTTTAAGTTTAATTAGGTCCTATTTGTTTATTTTTGCTTTTATTTCCTTTGCTTTAGGAGACAGATACAAAAAAATATTGCTACAATTTATGTCAAAAAGTGTTCTGCCTATGTTTTCTTCTACGAATTTTATGGTTTATGGTCTTAGATTTAGGTCTTTAATCCATTTTGAGTTTATTTTTGTGTATGGTGTGAGAAAATGTTCTAATTTTATTCTTTGACATGCAGCTGTCCAATTTTCTCAGTACCACTTATTGATGGGGCTATCTTTTCTCCATTGTATAGTCTTGCCTCCATTATTGTAGATTACTTGAAGATAAGTGTGTGCATTGTTCCATGTACACTTGAAAAGAATGTGTATTCTGTGGCTTTCAGGCAGAATGCTCTCTATATATGAATTAAGTCCCTCTGGTCTAATGTGTCATTTAAGGCCAGTGTTTCCATATTGATTTTCTGTCTGGATGATCTGTCCATTGATGTAAGGGGGTGTTAAAGTCCCCCATTATTATTGTGTTACTGCCAATTTCTCCTTTTATGTCTGTCAATATTTACATTATATACAGTAAGTCCACTACATATAAACTTTCAAGTTGTGAACTTTCAAAGATGTGAACGTGCGTTCCATCAACATCAGGAGTGAGTGAAATTGCAGCTTGCCCTTCATCTCCTAGTGCTGAAGATCCTTCAGCTCTACCATGTCCCACCTCCTCTCCCTTCTCCAGTCAGTAACCCTTCTTGCCTGTTCACTTGATGACAGCCCTTGTATGCCTGCTCTTTTGCTGTACTACTGTACTACTGCACTTTTCAAGGTACTGTACTGTAAGATTAAAAATTGTTTTCTTCTCGTGTGTGGTTTTTTTAATGTATTATTTGTGTGAAGAGTATTATAAACCTATTACAGTACAGTGCTATATAGCCAATTGTCTTAGTTGGATACCTAGGCTAACTTTGTTGGACTTATGAACAAATTTGACTTATGAACACGCTCTTGGAATGGAACTCATTCGTATGTAGGGACTTACTGTATTTAGTTGCTCTTGTGTTGGGTGCATATATATTAACAATTGTTATATCTTCTTCTTGGATTGATCCCTTGATCATTATGTATTGTCCTTCTTTGACTCTTTTAAGTCTTTATTTTAATATTTATTTTATTTGATGTAAGTATTGCTACTCCAACTTTCTTTTGATTTCCATTTGCATGGAATACATTTTTCCATCCCCTCACTTTCAGTCTGTTTATGTCTTTAGATCTGAAGTGAGTCTCTTGTAGGCAGTGTATATATGGGTCTTGTTCTTGTATCCATTTAGCCACTCTTTTCCCTTCTCTTGTTCTCTTTCCTTGTGATTTGATGACTATCCTTAGTGTTATGTTTTTCTTTTTTGTGAGTATATCTATTATAGATTTTGGTTTGTGGTTACCATGAGGTTTTTATATAGCAATCTTGCTATATATATGATTGTTTTAAGTTGCTGATCTCCTAATTTCAAATGCATTTTAAAAACCCTCCATTTGTACTATCCTCCTCTCATGATTGCTGTTTTTTCTATCATATCTTATGCCTAATTGTTTTGTGTATCCCTTAACTGCTTATTGTGGATATAGATGATTTTACTACTTTTGTCTTTAAACTTTCTATTAATTTTGTGTGTAGATGATTTCCTACCTTAACTGTATGTTTGCCTTTACCTATGAGTGTATTCATTTCATAATTTTCTTGTTCTTGTTGTGACCTTTTCTTTTTCATCTCGAGAAATTCCTTTAACATTTGTTTTAAAGCTGGTTTGGTAGTGATGAACTGTTTTAGCTTTTGCTTTTCTGTAAAGCTTTTCATCTGTCCATCAGAATGAATGAGAACCTTGCTGAGTAGGGTATTCTTGGTTGCAGATTTTTCCCTTTCATCATTTTAAATATATAGTGCCAGTCCCTTCTGGCCTGCAGGATTTCTGCTGAAAAACCAACTGATAGCCTTATGGGAGTTCCCTTGTATTTGTTGCTTTTCCATTGCTGCTTTGAATAGTTTATCTTTAATTTTCATTTTAATTACAATGTGTCTTGGTGTGTTCCTCTTTGGATTAATCCTGTATGGGACTCTCTGTGCTTCCTGGACTTGGGGTGACTGTTTCCTTTCCCAGGCTAGGGATGTTTTTAGCTTTTATGTCTTCAAATATGTTCTCAGGCCCTTTCTCTCTCTCTTCTGGCTTCTGGGACCCCTGTAAAGTGAATATTAGTGTGCTTGATGTTGTCCCAGAGGTCTCTTAAACTGTCTTCATTTCTTTTCATTTTTTTTTTACTCTGTTCAGCTTCAGTGATTTCCACTACCCTGCCTTTTACCTCATTGATCATTTGTATCATTTACCCTACTCTTTATTTCTTATAGTGTATTTTTCCTTCCATTTAGTGTATTCTTTATCTCTGCTTGGTTCTTTATATTTTCTGATTCTTTATTAAAAACTTCTGACTTCTTGCTCTGTGCATATATTCTTCTCCCAAGTTCTTTGATTATCTTAACAATCATTACCCTGAACTTTTTCTCAGATAGATTGTCTGTCTACACTTCACTTAGTTGTTCTTTGGGGTTTTATCATGTTCCTTCATCTGGAACATGTTTCTCTGCTGCCTCATTTTGTCTAAGTCGTTTTGTATTTTTCTGTATTTGGTAGGTTAGTTGCATTTCCCAACCTTGGAAAGGTGGTTTTCTCTAGGAGTCATCCTATGCATCCCTGAAGTGGACTCCCGTCTGGTCACCAGAGCTATATGCTCTAGGGGTTCTACTAATGAGGGATGTAGGGGTCCTTCTGTTGTAGCAAATTGGCTATGTGGACAGCCTGGTAGGCTTGATTGGCTCCTAGTCTGGTTGGTTGCCAGACCCTGCCATGTGTGGAGACTGTTGGCTGCTGTTTGGTAGGTTATGAGGCAGCTGAAGCGGAACCGCATGGAGCCTTGGGGCTAGTGCTGGCTCACTGGTGGGCAGAGTCAGGGTCCAGTGTGCCTGCTCACTGGTGGATGAAGCCAGGTCTTGGGATTAACGCCAGACTACTGGCAGGCAGAGCTGGGTCCTGCAGTCTGGCTTCCAGGCCCAGGAATCCCAAAGCTGGTGTCAGATGATCGCTGGTGTGGAGGGGGCGTTTCCTGATGCAGTTGGGTACAGGGTCCTGGGTGTCCCAAAGCTTGTGTCGGCCATGCTTGGTCCCAGTTCATCCCAGGGCAGGGTCTGACCTGCTGTGGGCCGGCTGGTTCTGCAGGCTGGGATATCTTAGTTTTTGTGGATCTGGTGTCTGCCCCCTGGTGGGTGAATCTGCTCCAGAGGCTAGAGGAGGCTTCCTGGAGGATAGGACCAGTGCCTGTCTGCTGGTGTGTGGCACCAGGTTCTGTCCTGTGGTGAGCAGGACTGTGTCTAGAGGCATGTCTAGAGGTGGCTCTGGGCTCAGGAAGTTTTTAGGTGGCCTGTCTGGTGATGGTTGGGGCTGTGTCCCTGTCTAGGTAATTGCTTGGCCTGAGGCCTACTACCACTGGTTCCTACAGGCTGTTGGGTAGGGCCAGGTCTTGGTGCTAAAAAGCTAGAGGGAGAATTCCACAATGGCGCCTGCCTGCATCAGTGTCCATGCTGTAGAAGAATCTCCCATGAATGGCTGCCACCAGTGTCTGTCTCCAGGATAAGCCATAGCTGCCCCCCACCTCTCTGGGGGACACTCCAAGACCAGCAGGCAGGTCTGGACCAGGCTCCTGTCAAATTACTGCTTTTGTCCTGGATCTTGGAAGCTGTGAGAGACTTTGTGTGCTCCCTTTAAGAGTGAAGTCTTTATTTCCCCCAGTCCTTTGGAACTCCTAAAATAAACCCCCACTGGCCTTCGAAGCCAAGTGCTTTGGAGGCTTGTCTTCCCGGTGTAGGACCCCTGTGCTGGGGAACTGGACATGGGGCTCAGAACTCTCACTCCTGTGGGAGAACCTCTACAACATAATTATTCTTTAGTTTGTGAGTCACCCATCCGGGAGTATGGGACTTGATTATATTGTGAGTCTGCCCCTCCTACCCATCTCGTGTGGTTCCTTCTTTATGTCTTAAGTTGTATAAGATCTTTTCTGTTAGGTTTCAGACTTTTCTTGTTGATGGTTGTTCTGCAGATAGTTGTGATTTTGGTGTGCTCATGAGAGGAGGTGAGCTCAGGGCGTTTCTACTCTGCCATCTTGACCCTGGCCCTAGAGCTTGCATTCTTAACCCCATTTGAATGATTCTCTATTTATATTCTTTTAGTCACTAAACTCCCTCCTACCCTTTATTAGTCAATTTTTTTTTAAAGTCCCCTACTCCTGTGCCTAATGAATCATCATATTTCTAAAAAACTGACACTTAGTGGGTGAGGCATTGTGGCCTAACATATGGCATTGCACTCAGTTCTAATTCTGGTCCTTGTAGAAACAGATTTCTCTTCAAAGTATAGAGTCAAGGGGGAAACTCTTAGTTGAATTTACCTATGTGGTCACTACCCTTTAACAATTAATCTTATTGTTGATGATTCCTTTGCATTAAACTCCCTTTCATTAATATAAAAATTACATTTGGACCTTTCTCTGTTTGCAGAGTTTTATTTGTTATCTTGTCTTGAAATGATTGAGTTTCCTCTTAATTTTTTCTAATATGCTAAGTAAATATTTTCCACTTAAATACACCCTCATTTCAGTACTACAGCTGTATTGGGTTATCGATCCGTTCACCAGGAATTTAATAAATTCTGTTATATCTTGCAGGGTCTTCTGAAAAAGGGTCTGACGAAAATTTACTATATACCTATTTACTACCTAATGACCTAAGGAAGCTGAATGGGTCAACCCTGAGGCAGGAAGGTTTCAATTCAATGAAAGAAAGAGCACTTGGTGAAAGCATTACTGACTTTAACTATTGGAATGAGCTACTAAGGAAGGTGTGGAATCTCCTTTCCTAGAGGAGATTAGTGTTCACCTCTGTCAGTGTTGGCACTCTTGCCTAGGGATTTGGGCTTAATTGAATGGGTTCCTCCTAGCTGACACAGCTGCTATCATATACAGAGAATGATAACTTGAAAAGTATATTTCATATTAATTTTTCCTTAAATTTAGTACAAGTTTAACAGCAGATATATGTTCAATTTCTTTTTCAAAGAATGGTAATTATGGTATTATGTACAGTGAATGGGAAAACAGTTTGTCAAGTTCCATATTCTGTAAATTATTATTTTTTGGCATAAATATATTCACCAAGAGGGATTCTAGAAACCAACCCAAATTGGTTTTTAACTGGTAAGGGGAATAGTTTAGAGAAATATAAAATGTTTTTCAGTTGCAGCTATTTGAGAATTTTACCATTTCATTTTCTTTCCCTGGTGCAGTAAGAGAAGACCTTGACAAAATGTGCATTGACCACTTTTCATTTATGCCAGGTTTAGCTCTATGTCTGAAGGGCATATGTGATAAATTGGTCATATATTATCTCATTTACAGTCTGAGTTTTATGAGCTCCTGTAAAAACAATTACCATATATACATTTTATAATAAATGGGCAAAGTGGCTGCAAACAATATGGAAAAGTCAATAATTAATTTCAGATTTCTAAATGTAGCAGAGACGCTGGAGCTTTCTCTTCTTTTCAAAAGAGATGGTTTCTTTGTTAGGAATATGCAAGCATGTTAATTCATTACTCTGTGGTTTCTCTTTTTCCAAAGCTTGTCGAATGCCTAATTTATGTGCAAGGCTGAAAGCTGTTTAAACGGATAATATGCCTCCTTCATGAGAAATACCACCGCTTTATGCTCCATTAAATGCAGACGTTGACTCTAAGATACATACCAATTATTTCTTTCCAGAAACAGCAGCATAGTTTTTTTTCAACACAGGACAACAGATTATTGCAGGCTGCTATTAATCTCTACATAGTCCACAGAATACACAGGACACTAGGGAGAAAACAATTGAGTAGCTATTTTAACATTTGCAAAAGTACTATATGGAGAGAAAATAAAAGGAAGATGCTTCTCTGTTTGCTACCCATAAAATATTTCAATTCTCCTCAGAAAGATAAAAAAAGACACTTAAATTAATCAATAATGACCTGCTGTTGTTGAAGCAGTGCCTGTGGATGAGCACAGATGGGTCTTTATCTGGCAGATCTTTATTTTCCCCAACATCATGTATGGCTGACCACTCTACAGTCCTTCTACATGCTCTATTAGTTGGGTGGTGCAGTTAGTGAAATGCCTATTAACATCCTTAAATGGGTTCTTTTATGATAACAGCATTGTTTGGTGTATGATAATGGACCAATTTTCATAGTTAAAGCCAGAAAAATACACTAGTACCTCAGCATAACCCGTTGTAGGCTAGAATTTAATATAATGGCTGTGGATCATTTTGGAGAGTATGAATCGCTATAATTTACAGGACTGTTTACAAAACTAGTGACACTGATACTGGTCCATGTATCTGATACTGGTCCATGTATCAAAGTTCAAGTATTTTAATAGTGAAAAGCCAGTAACCAAGTTATTTGTGTAAAAATTTTAACTTTTCTCATTCATCTAGTCAAAAATATTTGGGTGCCTCCTGTTTAACTTTTATTCAACAAGTATTTATTGGACACTTACCAGTAGTATCAACAAAAATAAAGTGGAGACAGAAATGCCTCTGCCTTTACAGAGCTTGGACTCAAGTATAGTGCTGATATTTTAATCTAAATGGATTTTCTTTTTTGTGCTCTAGTGGCATATTTTTGGTTTCCTTCCTCCTTCCTTCCCTCCCCCTTCCCTCCTTCTCTCCCTCCCTTCCTTCCATCTATCTTCCCATCTATTTTTTTTTTTTTTTAATTAGCGATCCCCTTGTTTCTGAATGGGGATTTCACTCTGCTCTGTCCAAATGGAGAAACATTTGGGCAGCATGGTTCACAGATCAGTGAGCCCCAGATTAGCTTAAGCTAATTAGTTTATTTCATTCCCCCAGAAATTTCACGGATAAGTAAACCATTCAGAGTTCATGAGATACTGGCAAACTAGTGGAAGGCTTTGGGGAAAAGACATTTCCTACTTCTTCCTCAGGAACTACCAGAAGAAACTTTGTGCTCCAAGACTTAGTGATATAAAAATATGAACACTGAGCTGCAACTAACAGAGGTAATTTTGGAACTGGCCCTTAACTGCTTCATGAGAGCTGATTGTATAACCCATCCTGGATTCAGTTATATACATTGATAGCTTCAAATGGCCATGGCTGTGTTGGGAGTATTTACACCACAGAAATCACAGATACTACAGATGAAGGCTTTTTTTCTTTTCCTTTAACTTTCTCCCTCCCCTCCCCTCCCCTCCCCTCCCCTCCCCTCCCCTCCCCCTCCTCCCCTCCCCTCTCCTCTCTTCCCTCCCTCCCTTTCTTTTTCTCTCTTTTTTCTTTTTAGAGGTAGCTACAGAGAGTCCATAGTGTGGAGACAAGGAGACAACATGAGGCCAGTGGAGAGCTTGAGAGAAAATGGGTCTTGTTAATATAATTTGAACTATTAGAACAAGCTTTACTGGAAACCTGCCGTACTTTTGGAGTTTTTAGTGATGTAAGCATATAACGTGCCCACAAAATAACAAAAGTTTCATGGTCAGTGTACATTATTTTTTGAAGGTAGAACATTCTAAATTAACATTATTCAAAGTGTGTTCTTAGATGCTAATTGAGATTCCATAAAAAATGGAATATGCATACTGGGATTCATCAGAGAGGGGTTGAAAAATTCGAATATGTAACTGCTTCTCAAGATACATCTAGTAAACTCAGGAGGTTGATAATTTGGAAGACACAGTTTAATTGTTGAAGACTTGTTGCCTGCAGAGGTAAAGGTTAAGTAATTAAGCAATATGTGTTATTGACCTAATAAGCACTTATTTCAATGATCAGATCTACTCCACTACAAGTTGTAAATTATATTTGCTAGGTATTACTCCAGTAAAAATTTCAAAGCCACATCTGTAATTCTATACTAGGTACTATCCATCTAGGCAGTGAGTTGAAGAGCTGAGACTAAAGGAAAAGAAAAATCTAAAATAGCAGTGTGGTCAAATTGAAATTTCTGTTTTAATATGACCAGGAAGCAGTGGAGTCACTTGATTCTACTCAGGCTAAAATAGAATATTTAGTGAGTCTCAACAATCAACAAATAACTTCACATTATTATTAATTGATTAAAAGTCAAAAGTAAGAAACTATACCTAAAATATGATACAACAAATTATTAATAGGGAAACACTTGTATACTTTCTAAAGCTAATTTTTTATGATTTTTGGTGAATTTATTGACAATATTAGCAGTGGAGTTAGATCTTAAGTATTTAATGAAGTCCTGATATGTGTGAGACACTTTCATTTTCATGACAACCTGATGGACAAATGTCTGATGTTCTCCATTTATTAAGTGAAGAAATTGAACCTTCAAAAGGAAAAATATCTTGTCAAAGCTTATGTGTCCTGTGAGAGCAAGAGTTTGGGTCTAATTCCAGTGCCCATACATAGCTGAATTAGATTACACCGACTAAATATCTTGATGCGTATTTAATCTTAGCCCAATCAAAAGGATAAATGGATGCAGGAGGGATGAAAAGTAGAGGGGAGAGTATTTTTAGTTTCATTTAGATGATGGAGAATATGAAACAGAGGACAAACCACTGAGATGGTTGAACTAATTCTCACACGTATCCGAGTTGAATTATAAAACATTTTATGACAATGCTTATAGGAATCTGGAAGTTTGTTCTTTAGTGTAGATTGGTACTTGGAAAATAAGGATAGCGTAGAGGAAAAGCTCAAACATGTGGTGATACTTACCTGACCTTTAATGTGTGGATTAAATAAGAAGTTTTTTGTTAGGATGAAATAATCAAGTACTGCAATGTCACAGTATCAAACAGATGACTCAGAGGAATTTGGAAAACCAGAATTATTTCATCAAAATAGCCTTTCAAGTACTATTATATGACCTTGGACAAGTCGTTTTATCCTTAGTGGCCTAATAAGATTTTGCATCTGTGACATGAGAATAATAAAACATACCTCATAAGGTCATTGTGAGGATTAAATGGGATGATAATGAACTAAAAATAGTACCTGGTGCTTATTAAATGTAAATGATGATTTAGTGTTGTTGTTATTGTTATTACAAATAATACAAAGTGTTTTTCCTGGCTTTCTCATTTAGTAGCTGTAAGATCCTACACAAATAATTGGATCTCAGTCTTAGTTTTTTTCATTTGTAAATTCTAATATACTATCATGTTGATCTTTCAGTGTTGTGCTTTGAGTATTAAACTGAACAATGCATATAAAAGCACTTCATAAAATATAAATTGGGGAGTGATATCTTCATGATGCCCTCACTACAAAATCCTATGGATCTTCTAAGTCCACATCGTTGTGGCTTCTGTAGCATTTGGCAAAGAAGGATGCAATCTTTTACTTAAAAGCATAATTTACTTTTTTCTCAATTTTCTACTCATCTCCTCCATTCCTGTCTGAACAGCTCTTTTCATTTTCCTCTGCAGAACGCAGTTTTGTTCTTGACCTCTGAATTGGGTGTTCCACAGGGTTCCCCTCAACCCCCTAATATTCTATACTTAATCTGTACTACTTCTATGACTTTCGACATCCCTATCTATACCCACATATCTGCATCCTGAAATGAAATTTACCAAATGGGGCTTGTCAAAGACTAAATTTTTAGTGATTTTCAAAATATATCAAATAAGCTTTATAAAGCTATATCCAACCCCATTATTCCATTAGATATTGATATAGAAGTAGCTAAGCTGTAGTATCAGGCACCACTAAAATGACATATTTATCACAGTTCATGGCTGTAGGCTTTTGGGAGAAATAAGTAGCCTCAGAGGACAAACTAAGCAAACCCAGCCTAATTCAGTTATGGCAGAGATCATTTTGGCATCTAATTTATAGCATCTTCCTCTTCCTCATCCACTTTTTTACTTATAAAATGTTTATTTAGCATTTATTGTGTGTAGAATACTGAGTTTTCTGAAGGAACAGAGAGATGGTCCTAGGGTGTGAGGAGGATCATTTTTAGTTTCAAGTTGTTGCATATTTTATGTCCTGTTCTTACTCCTTGCACTAGCTTTAACTTTTGGGTTATCATAAATACGTGTTACACTGAGGAATAAGGATCCTTTTGTAAATATTCAGTCAGTCAAATAATCTGCTTCTGATTTGAAGTAGGTCTGAAAGAAGAAAAACATTAACTCCAAGTGAAAATTAATATGCAAGTCTGAATTGAGAAAGTAATTTTCTTCTAATTTGGAGGATAACTCTTCTTAGGAAGATTGTTACTTACCATTTGGAAACTGCTGATTTTATGCAAGGTCATAATAAAAAAATACATCAAAGTTAAATTGGCATATGAGTAGCTGACCTGTCTAGTATACTAGATACACATATTACTTTATATATGTAAAGCATGGAAACCAGTTTTCAAATAGTTTCCTCATTTCAAGCTGCAAAACTCCTCAGACAGAAAGGACAGTAAAATTTCCTCATAGAAGCCAACTGATTTATTTAAATTTTGAATTCCAAACGGGTGAGGATGTCTAGGATTGCTTGAGCAAATACAAAATATTATTCTCTCTTTTGGTGAGACTACTGTATATAAGATATTTGTAATTTATGTTAGCGACTGGTAGTATATCACAAAGAGAGATAAATATAAGATTATTTTAAAAAAGGAAGCAGTGACCCAAAACTCTTTGGGAATTGTTTGCTAGAAAATAAAGGTTTGTTGTTGCAGGTGTAACTCGAAAATTATCAGTATGGGAAAAGCTGAAGGGTTGAGATAAAACCAAGGTCACAGCTAATCGTTAGTTGAGTCCGGATTACTAAATCTATGTATAATTTCTTGGTTTCTGGAAAATTCAGTTATAACATAAGGTCTTATATCTCATTTAATCTTTATAATTCCATGAAGAAAGTATTTATAATTTCCATTTTTACAGAGAAAATATTAGGTTTATGAATGTTAAGATGATTTTTCATGGCTGTATAGTTGGCCCATGGCAGAGACAAGATTCAAATCCAGATCTGTCTGATCCCTGGGCCCATTTTCTTTCCACTGTCCTATACTGCCATTATATTACCACTCTTTGCAAGGTGAAGCAACATTATTATAATATTCTATATAATGTGATGTGATTTAACACTGACCAGTGATTTTTCAAGTTAGAGAAATTAATTTTGTGCTAGTTCATTTAAAGTAAATCACTCTGTCTTCCCTATGGTCTAGGCCATGTGTTTGTGGGACAGATGGTATGATGTGAGGTAATGGAAGAAAGACACTGACTGATTCATATAGGGATTATTAAGATGTAATAACCTAAAAGAGTCAGCCCATCCTTAGCAAAGTTTATAAGCATGAAAAAAATATTTTGCATATTTATGTTTTTTGTAAATATATTTATGGAAATATGTAATGATTTTAATATTTCTGATTAATTCAGTGCTGAAATATTGAGTACTGGGATCATTTTAAGGACAGGTTTTTATAAATAGAATGTGTCATACTAAAAGTCTTTATAGCTTAAAAAGCATAACTTAATTTACCATAGTTAATTTACTCACTGAACTAATATATTCATTTACTCTTTATAATATAGCAGGTATTAAGCTAGGTGCTGGGGATATATCAGTGAGTGAGATAGACAAAGCCCCCGTCACAGTCTAATTATACAAGGAAATGAATGATTCAAACTGATGGAAAGGCCCAAAAGGACAAGACCCTTGTTTTAGGAGCACACAGGAACCTGCCTTATAATGGGTGCTAAAGGGATTTTGCTTGTGATAGAAAAAATTTGAGCTGAGGTTTGAAAGATGAATAAGAGTTTACTAAAGTAAACATTTTTTTTTGAGGGAATGTTCCAGATGAAGAAGGAGTATGTGCAAAGGCCCTAAAGCAAGAAGAATATAACTATTTCAAGGAACTGAAAAGAAGTTTGATTGAATCAAGGCAAAGAGTAATGTGATGAACTTGCAGAAAGGTAAGGTCCAGACTTCACAAAGCCCTACAAGACAGGTTAAAGATTTTGATTTTGGTCTCAGAGTATGGAATATCCATTAAAATGGTTTAAGCAGCAGTTGATCTGATCTGTTTGAAAAGATCATTCAAACTGCCATTTAGGAAACATTTAAGGGTGTCAGAGTGTATGGAGGGAAAGTAGTAAGCTATTGAACAATAGTCAAGGTGAAAGAAAATGTTAGATTGGACCCGGGGTGTTGAAGTGGAGGCCATGAAAGTGGATGCATGGATTTTGGATTTTGTAACTATTACATGGGCCTTGGTATTTTAGCTAGCAAAATTAGATTGTTTTCTGTGTCTTGAGTGAGCAAATAAGATATGGAGTACACTGGAGATTTTTCCAAAGGAGCAAGGGAAAAACTGTCTCTATAGAACATAGTTGAACTGCCAGTCAACTGAGGTGGAGGAAGAATGCAGTTGTTTCTCATTGTATTCTGTGATAGGTTACCAGTAGAGGACCATTTACAGAGATGTATAATAGTGAAAGAAGACCAGGTTTAGACACGAAGATTTGGAAGCTGTATAGTATGGTGGTTAAGAAATTAATCTCTGTACCTGGGAGGCCTGGATTCAGCTCTTAGGTCTGAGACTTGTTACCTGTATGTACTTGGGCAGTTTACTTATATTCTTTATGCCCCATTTTCCTCATTTATGAAATGAGGATTATGACGGTAATATTACCTAACTTACTGAGAGCATTATGTGGAACAGGGCAAGAGCTTAATAAGCTACTATTATTACTTTGAGTCATTTTGGATGTGTTGAATTTTAGGTCCTTTTAAATATCTAGAGATGTTGAGCAAGCTTTTATATATATATGTTTGGAGTTCAGAGGAAAGGTCTGGACTACAGGTGAATTTAGGAGTCAGTAGTGGTGATTGAAATCATGGGAGTGGATGAGATTGCTCTCTGAGAAAATATAGAGTGAAAACAGAAAAGGAAGTGAGACTTAACCTTTGAGTAACACTATCATTTAATGGCTCGTTGGAAGATGGGCATTTTAAAGAGACAAAGGAAAATTATCCAGACAGGAAGAAAACCAAACAGTCTTGTATCCTGTAAATCGAGGGAGGAAAAAGCATGTGAAAAATAAGGGGATAGTTATTATTGTCCAATGTAAGGTTATATGAGACAGAAATTTAAAGGTAGTTGTTGATTTTAATTACATGCAGATAATCATGTAAGGTCAAGGATGATCTTAGCAAAGATTCTTTTTATGGAATTCAAGGGTCAGAAGCTAGAGTGTAGTGAATTGTAAAATAATTTGGAAGCAAATAAAAATGAAAAGAGATAACTCTTTCAAAAGTTTAATTGAAAGGAGACGAGAGAAATAGAATTGTTATTTAGAGGTTTGTGGAAAGAAAAAAACCTAAGGATTTTTAAAGATAATGTGAAAAACCTCAAATCAGTTCTACTAGGAAATGGGCTACTATTGTAATTCCAATTAGGAATTCACAGTTACGAAAAAGTAAAGTCATTAGAGTGTCCATGCTGAAAAGACAGAACTCAAATATTGGTCTTATATTATGAACTTGGGCAGCTGCTGATCCCTTCAGATAACTTGCAGTGGGACCAGACACATACATGTCTGTGATGTTTAAACATCCACCTAGGTCAAGGTGCTGTTCACCAGAAATATATTATACTACCCTGATTGCCTCCTCAGAAATATATGACTGATTCCTTGTTTTTTCCTTGGGTTCCTATTTTCTTCTACCAGTTTCTCTTTTAGTAGGTCCTGGTTTTGGAACCAGTCTTAACACTGACTCTGGCCTTTATCCTGGTAGCTCCTATCCTTTAGCTGATAATTTGTTAGTTTCATACCTTCACATTCCCTGACAGGCAGGCAGTCGATTGTCATATATTTATAGAGTGCCTACTGTGTTCCATTGTCCCTGCACTAGGATAAAGCAGAGATCAAAAAACACAATCCAAGCCCTCAAGAAGCTTATTTTCTAGAGACAGAGAAAGGTAAATATATGCATACAAGTCGATGTGCATAAATGAGTGAAGTAACTTATCCGAGATCACACAGTAAGTGAAATTTTTGGGCTCTCATGTGTGATTCCACTTTGTTCTGCTTAGGAACTTTAGAAGAATTTCCCAACAATTTTTCAGCAGCAATTCTGCCTAAATTTTGTGAAATTCTAAGAATTACGTAGAAAAATTATGTAGAAAATCATCCAATTTTTACATTTGAGTGATTCTTCTATAATTTTTGTGGTGTGATTGAGACATCTTGCATGATTGTTGGAAGATATTTATGGTTGCTTTGCATCAGTTGCTGTATTTCTAGGGCTGTGTAACTCAGAGACCACCTAGGTAGTCTGATCTTCTACTAGTTCTGGATTAATTTGCTTTAAGATGGTCACAGAAGAATGGTAAATTCTGGAAGTTGCTCTTTTGCTAGATATTTTCCTGCTGCTACTCATTTCATGAGTCTGGGTAAACGGTTTTAAGTCATGTACTGGCTTGCAGCCAGTGTACGCTATTGTCCATTGCATCCCAGTAGGTCTGATAATGTTTTGTTTGTTTATTTAAAGTAATTTTACTGGGTCATCTTTTGTTATGCGTTACTATCACCATATTTTCTACTTTTTCTAAAAGTTATGTGGGAAATTTAAAAATCAAATTATTTTAAACTCTGATCTAGAGAGAATTTAGGGGAAAAAACCTAGAATTAAAATTAGAAGTCATTGTTAAATGTTGCTAAATACTATGCGCAGTACCATGGTCATTTATGTACAGAGTATCTCAAGTATATTGATTGAATATTTAGAATGCTTTGCTGTATCTTTTGGGTTTCATGTTTCTATTCTTATTTTTTTATTGTGGTATATAGTTGATTTACACTATTATATTAGTTTCAGGTATCGAATATAATGATTCAGTATTTTTATATTTTCCATTTAAAGTTATTATAAAATATTGGCTATATTCCCTGTGCTGTACAATATATCCTTGTAGCTTATTTATTTTATACATAGTAGTTTGTACCTCTTAATCCCTTACCCTTGTCTTACTCTTCTCTTTTCCCTCTTCCCACGGGTAACCACTAGTTTGTTCTCTTTATCTGTGAATCTGTTTCGTTATATTCACTCTTTTGTTTTATTTTTTAGATTTCACATATAAGTGATACAATACAGCATTTGTTTTCTGTCTGACTTGTATCACTGAGCATAATACCCTCTAGGTCAATTCACATTGTTGCAAAATGCAGGATTTCATTCTTTTTTGTTGTGGCTGAGTAATATTCATACACACACACACACACACACACACACACACACACACACACATCTTCTTGTCCATTCATCTGCTGATGGTCACTTAGGTTGCTTCCTTATCTTGGCTACTGTAAATAATGCTGCTATGAACATTGGGGTGCATATATCTTTCTTGAATTCGTGTTTTTGTTTTCTTCAGAAATATACCCAGGAGTAGAATTTCTGGGTCACATGGTAGTTTGCTTTTTAGTTTTTTGAGGAACCTTCATAGTGTTTTCCATAGTGGATGCACCAGTTTACATTCCTACCAATGGTGTACAAGAGTTCCCTTTTCTCCACATCGTCACCAATATTTGTTATTTGTAGACATTTTGATGATAGCCATTTTGACAAGTTGTGAGGTGATATTTCATTGTGGTTTTGATTTGCATTTCTCTGGTGATTAGTGATGTTGAGCATCTTTTCATGTACCTGTGGGCCATTTGTGTATTTTCTTTGGAAAAATGTCTATTTAGGTCTTGTGCCCATTTTTTAAATTGGGTTGTTTGCTTTTTTGATATTGATTTGTATGAGCTGTTTATATATTTTTGGTTATTAACACCTTATTTCTTGTATTATTTGCAAATATTTTCTCCCATTCAGTAGGTTGCCTTTTCATTTTGTCAGTGGTTTTCCCTTGCTGTGCAAAAGCTTTTAAATTTAATTAGGTCCCATTTGTTTATTTTTGCTTTTGTTTCCTTTGCCTTGGGAGACAGATCCCAAAAATATTGCTACAATTTATGGCAAAGAGTGTTCTATCTGTGTTTTGTTCCAGGAGTTGTACAGTATCTGGTCTTGCATTTAGGTCTTTAATCCATTTTGAGTTTATTTTTGTATATGGTATTAGAGAATGTTCTAATTTCATTCTCTTACATGTAGCTGTCCAGTTTTCCCAGCACAGTTTATTGAGGAGACTGTATTCCCCATTGTATATTCTTGTCTCCTTTGTCATAGATTAATTGATCATAAGTGCAAGGGCTTATTTCTGGGCTCTCTATTCTGTTCCATTGAACTATGTGGCTATTTTTGTGCCAGTATTATACTGTATTGATGACTGTCATTTTGTAGTACAGTCTGAGGTCTGGGAGGTTTATACCTCCAGCTTTCTTCTTTGTTCTCAGGATTGCTTAGGCATTTTTTTTCTTTTTTTTTTTTTTTGTGGTTCCATGTAAATTTTAGGATTATTTATTCTAGTTCTGTGAAAAATGTTGTGGATATTTTGATAGGGATTGCACTAAATCTGTAGATCTCTTTGGGAAGTATGACCATTTTAACAATGTTGATTCTTCCAACCCATGAACATGGGATATCTTTCTATTTCTTTGTGTCATCTTCAGTTTCCTTCACCAGTGTTTCATAGTTTTCAGAATATAAGTCTTTCAACTTCTGGGATAAGTCTACTCCTAGGTGTTTTATTCTTTTTGATGCTATTTTAAATGGGATTGTTTTCTTGCTTTCTCTTTCTGATAGTTCATTTTTAGTGTGTAGAAAAGCAACAGATTTCTGTATATTAATCTTTAATCCTGAAACTTTTCTAAATTCATTTTTTTAGTTCTAATAGCTGTTTGGTGGAGACTTCAGGGTTTTCCATATATAGTATGATGCCATCTATGAACAGTTACAAGTTTTACTTTTTTTCTTCCCATTTGGGTGCCTTTTATTTCTTTTTCTTGTCTGATTGCTGTGGCAAGGACTTCCACTACTATGTTAAATAAAGGTTGTGAGAGTGGACATCCTTGTCTTGTTCCTGATTTTAGAGGAAAAGCTTTCAGCATTTCAACTTTGAGTATGACCTTAGCTGTGGGTTTGTCATACATGGCTTTTATTATGTTGAGATATGTAGACATGTTCCCTGTATATCAACTTTGATGAGAGTTTTTATCATGAATGGATGCAGAATTTTGTCAAATGCCTTTTCTCCATCTATTGAGTTGATCATGTGATTTTTATCCTTTTGTTAATGTGGTGTATCACAGTGATCAATTTGTAGATGATGAATTATCCTTGCATCCTGGAATAAATCCAACTTGGTCATATTGTATTAGCCTTTTTATATGTTGTTAAATTTGTTTTGCTTATATTTTGTTGAGGATTTTTCTATCTATATTCATCAGAGATATTGATCTGTAGGCTTTTTTTGTAATGTCCTTTTCTGGTTTTGGTATCAGGGTAAAATAGTGGCCTCATAGAATGATTTTGGTAGTGTACACTCCTCTTCAAGTTTTTGGAATAGTTTGAGAAAAATAGGTAATAGCTCTTTTTTATATGTTTGGTAGAATTCCTCTGTGCAACCATTTGCTCCTAGACTTATGTTTGCTGGGAGTTTGTTGATTACTGATTCAATTTCACTACTAGTGATCAGTCTGTCAGATTGTCTATTTTTTCCTGATTCAATATTGGAAGATTATATGTTTCTAGGAATTTATCCATTTCTTCTCAGTTGTCCAATATTTTGTCATGTAACTGTAGTATTCTCTTATGTTTTTTTTTGTATTTCTGTGATATCAGTTGTAATTTCTCCACTTTCACTTCTTATTTTGTTTATTTGGGTCCTCTCTTTTTCTTAATAAGCCTGACTAAAGGCTTATCAACTTTGTTTATCTTTTCAAAAAAGTGGCAGGGTCGGTGGTGGTGGTGTGATGAATTGGGAGATTGGGATTGACATATATATACTAATATGTATAAAATGGACAACTAATAAGAACCTGCTGTATAAAAAAATAAATCAAATTTAAAAAAAGTCTAATATTCATATAGCCTGGGAACATTTAGTAATATTAAAAAAATAGGAAACACTACATTTTAAAAATGTGGCCAACTTTTTAAATTCTTTTTTCTTTAACAAAACATAGTACTAAAACAAATGAATTGTTTAAGGGAACCCTCATTTTCTTTAAAAATCTCATTTTAAAATCCTTATAGCCCTACAATCCTGCTTATACATGAATTTTGTGTCTCTCTGTATTTGTATACTAACTGGAAACAGGCATGAAAAGAATAAAGAAATTTAAGGAGGAAAAAAAACCCCACATCTTTGTTTTGCTAATCTTTTCTATTGTGTTTTTAGGCTCTATTTTATCATTTTCCTCTTTGATCTTTACTATTTCCTTTCTTTTGCTGACCTTAGGCTTTGTTTGTTCTTTTTCTAATTCTTTTAGATGGTAGGTTAGGTTGTTTATTTGAATTTTTCTTGTTTCTTGAGGTAGGCCTGTATCACTATAAACTTCTGTCTTAGAACTGCTTTTGCTAAGTCCCATAGATTTTGGAAAGTTGTATTTTTATTTTCATTTGTATCAAACAGTTTTCAGATTTCCTCTGTTTTCTTTGTTGTCCCTTTGGTTTTTTTAGTTGCAAGTCATTTGGTCTCCATGTGTTTGTGATTTTCCCGTTTTTCTTCCTGTTACTGATTTCTTATTTTATACTGTTTTGGTCAGAAAAAATGCTTTATATAATTTACCTTCCCTTAAATTTGTTCAGACTTGTTGTGTGGCCTAGCATGTTATGTATTTTGGAGAATGTTCCCCGTGCACTTGGAAAGAATATGTATTCTCCTGTTTTTGGATGGAATGTCCTGTAGATAACTATTAAGTCCAGCTGGTCTCATGTATCATTTAAGGCCACTGTTGCTTTATTGATTTTCTGTCTGGATGATCTGTCCATTGATGTAAGTGGGGTGTTAAGGACTGCTACTATTATTATCATTTTCTGCCTTTATATTCATTAATATTTGCTTTATATATTTAGATGCTCCTATATTAGGTTCATATATGTTAACAAACATTATATCCTCTTCTTGTATTGATCCCTTCATCATTATATAATGCCCTTCTTTGTCTTATTTGTTTTAAAATCTACTTTGTCTGATATGAGTATCTCTACCCCCATTTTCTCATCATTTACGTTTGTGTGAAATATATTTTCCCATTCTTTCCCTTTCAGTCTATGTGTGTCTTTAAGTCTGAAGTGAGTCCCTTGTAGGCAGCATATAGATGGGTCTTCTTTTTTGTCTAATCATCTACACTGTGTCTTTTGTTTGGAGCATTTCTTCCATTGACATTTAAAGTGATTATTAATAGGTATGTACTTATTGCCATTTTGTTACTTGTTTTCTCATTGTTTTTTGTATTTCTTCCCTGTTCTTTACTCTTTTGGTTTCTTCCCTGTGGTTTGATGATTTTATTTAGTGGTATACTTGTGTTTCTTTCTCTCCATTTCTTGTGTATCCATTGTAGATCTTTGATTTGTGGTTACCATGGGCTTCATATATGTTGTCCTATATCTATATGTACTTGTTTTAAACTGATAGTCATTTAAGTTTGAACACATTCTAAAAGATCTACATTTTCCCCCATCTCCATTGAGTTTATATGAAAAGCACAAACCCACCATTAAATAACAAAATCTGCACATTGCCCAGGAAAGTTATATTTTCAATATAAGATTATTTATTCATGATGAAAAAATTCCATTCTAAGTTCTTTCTTCTCATTTTTTCTTGAGGCAGTTTTTCTTCAGGGAGACATTGATATCTTTAGTAAAAACAGATTACAACAAAAGCATAGCTTGGGGTCAGTGAAGATAATCATTTTTTGAGTAGATTTCTTTTTATTGAGGGATTTTCTGTGGAGGTGATTACATTGGAAGTGAGGAATAGGAAATACTGAACTTATTCCACATTGCTTGGAAATTTGGGAACTTCACTTTTTCTCAGGTTTTGATTCTCTCTTTGTAAGAGAGTGAAGTTATCCTTGAAGTGAATGTTAACAATCTTACTTGAGGCTAATGAAAATGATAGGCTACTTTAAAACAAGATCTTACCACTTTGGGCATAACACCAAGTTAGCAGAATCAGTGATTCTTTTGTGGTCTGCGTTCTCCAGAGTTCACTGAAAATTAGTAATTCTATGAGTCTTTGTGCTTGCTCCTATTCTTTGTTGTTAAAAATTTCCTTCAGTGAATCACTTGATAGCTCTTTTCTCACATCAATGTATGCTCAGAATGTTTTCTCTTTAATTGAATAAAATAATAAACTTAGGCTTGGATGGATATGGATCTTCCAAAGCTCTCTTTAAGGATAAAAGGACAAATAAAATAAAAATGAACTAAAAAGTTGGCTTAGGGGGATTAGGAACCAAGATGGTGGAGTAGTAGGACGTGTTCTCACTCCCTCTTGTGAGAACACCAGAATCACAACTAGCTGCTGGACAGTCATCGACAGGAAGACACTGGAACTCACCGAAAAAGATACCCCACATCCCAAGGCAAAGGAGAAGCCACAGTGAGACAGTAGGAGGGGCGCAATCACAGTAAAATCAAATCCCATAACTGCTGGGTGGGTGACTCACAGACTGAAGAGCACTTGTACCACAGAAGTCCACCCACTGGAGTGAAGGTTCTGAGCCCCACATCAGGTTCCCAACCTGGGGGTCCGGTAACGGGAGGAGGAATTCCTAGAGAATCAGACTTTGAAGGCTAGTGGGATTTGACTGCAGGACTTCGACAGGACTGGGGGAAACAGAGACTCCACTCTTGGAGGGCACACACAAAGTAGTGTGTGCATTGGGACCCAGGGGAAGGAGCAGTGACTCCAGGGGAGACTGAACCAGACTGACCTGCTAGTGTTGGAGGGTCTCCTGCAGAGGCAGGGGGTGGCTGTGGCTCACTGTGGGGACAAGGACACTGGCAGCAGAAATTCTGGGAAGTACTCCTTGGCGTGAGCCCTCCCAGAGTCTGCCATTAGCCCCATCAAAGAACCCAGGTAGGCTCCAGTGTTGGGTTGCCTCAGGCCAAACAACCAACAGGGAGGGAACCCAGCCCCACCCATCAGCAGTCATGCAGATTAAAGTTTTACTGAGCTCTGCCCACCAGAGCAACAGTCAGCTCTACCCACCACCAGTCCCTCCCATCAGGAAACTTGCACAAGCCTCTTAGAGAGCCTCATCCACCAGAAGGCAGACAGCAGAAGCAAGAAGAAGCACAATCCTGCAGCCTGTGGAACAAAAACCACATTCACAGAGAGATACACAAGATGAAAAGGCATAGGGCTATGTACCAGTTTAAGGAACAAGATAAAACCCCAGAAAAAAACTAAATGAAGTGGAGATAGGCAACCTTCCAGGAAAAGAATTCAGAATAATGACAGTGAAGATGATCCAGAAACTAGGAAAAAGAATGGAGGCAAAGATGGAGAAGATGCAAGAAATGTTTAACAAAGACCTAGAAGAATTGAAGAACAAACAAACAGAGATGAACAATAAAATAACTGAAATAAAAACTACACTAGAAGGAATCAATAGCAGAATAACTGAGGCAGAAGAACGGATAAGTGACCTGGAAGACAGAATGGTGGAATTCACTGCTGCAGAGCAGAATAAAAAAAAAAGAATGAAAAGAAATGAAGACACCCTAAGAGACCTCTGGGACAACATTAAACGCAACAACATTTGCATTATAGGGGTCCCAGAAGGAGAAGAGAGAGAGAAAGACCCGAGAAAATATTTGCAGAGATTATAGTCGAAAACTTCCCTAACATGGGAAAGGAAATAGCCACCCAAGTCCAGGAAGTGCAGAGAGTCCCATACAGGATAAACCCAAGGAGAAAGACGCCGAGACACATAGTTATCAAACTGGCAAAAATTAAAGACAAAGAAAAATTATTGAAAGCAGCAAGGGAAAAATGACAAATAACATACAAGGGAACTCCCAAAAGGTTAGCAGCTGATTTCTCAGCAGAAACTCTATAAGCCAGAAGGGAGTGGCATGATACACTTAAAGTGATGAAAGGGAAGAACTTACAACCAAGATTACTCTACCCAGCAAGCATCTCATTCAGATTCGATGGAGAAATCAAAAGCTTTACAGACAAGCAAAAGCTAAGAGAATTCGGGCTTCCCTGGTGGCACAGTGGATGAGAGTCTGCCTGCCGATGCAGGGGACGCAGGTTCGTACCCCGGTCCGGGAAGATCCCACATGCTGCAGAGCGGCTGGGCCCATGAGCCATGGCTGCTGAACCTGCGCGGCCAGAGCCTGTGCTCCGCAATGGGAGAGGCCACAACAGTGAGAGGCCCGCGTACCGCCAAAAAAAAAAAAAAAGAAAAATCTAAGAGAATTTATCACTACCAAACCAGTTCTACAACAAATGCTAAAGGAATTTCTCTAAATGGGAAATACAAGAGAAGCAAAGGACCTACAAAAACAAACCCAAAACATGTTTAATTACCTTAATCGTGAATGTATTAAATGCTACAACCAAAAGATACAGGCTTGCTGAATGGATACAAAAACAAGACCCCTCTATATGTTGTCTACAGGAGACCCACTTCAGACCTAGGGACACATACAGACTGAAAGTGAGGGGATGGAAAAATATTCCATGCAGATAGAAATCAAAAGAAAGCTGGAGTAGCAATACTTATATCAGATAAAATAGACTTTAAAATAAAGAATGTTACAAGAGACAAGGAAGGACACTACGTAATGATCAAGGGATCAATCCAAGAAGAAGATATAACAATAATAAATGTAGATGCACCCAACATAGGAGCACCTCAATACACAAGTCAACTGCTAACAGCTCTAAAAGAGGAAATCGACAGTAACACAATAATAGTGGGGGACGTTAACACCTCACTTAAATAAGGAAACACAAGGTTTAAATGACACAATAGACCAGATAGATTTAATTGATATTTATAGGACATTCCATCCAGAAATAGCAGATTACACTGTCTTCTCAAGTGTGCACGGAACATTCTCCAGGATAGATCACATCTTGGGTCACAAATCAAGCTACAGTAAATTTAAGAAAATTGAAATCGTATCAAGCATCTTTTCTGACCACAACGCTATGAAACTAGAAATGAATTACAGGGAAAAAAACCGTAAAAAACACAAACACATGGAGGCTAAACAATGTTACTAAATAACCAAGAGATCACTGAAGAAATCAAAGTGGGAATCAGAAAATACCTAGAGACAAATGACAATGAAAGCACGATGATCCAAAATCTGTGGGATGCGGCAAAAGCAATTCTAAGAGGGAAGTTTATAGCTATACAAGCCTACTTCAAGAAACAAGAAAAATCTCAAGTAAACAATCTAACTTTACACCTAAAGGAACTAGAGAAAGAAGAACAAACAAAACCCAAAGTTAGCAGAAGGAAAGAAATTATAAAGATCAGAGCAGAAATAAATGAAATAGAAACAAAGAAAACAGTAGCAAAGATCAATAAAGCTGAATGCTGGTTCTTTGAGAAGATAAACAAAATTTAAACCATTAGCCAGACTCATCAAGAAAAAGAGGGAGAGGCCTCAAATCAATAAAATTAGAAATGAAAAAGGAGAGGTTACAATAGACATGGGAGAAATACAGAGCATCCTAAGAGACTACTACAAGCAAGTCTATGCCAATAAATTGGACAACCTGGAAGAAATGGACAAATTCTCAGAAAGGTATAACCTTCCAAGACTGAACCAGGAAGAAATAGAAAATATGACAGACCAATCACAAGTAATGAAATTGAAACTGTCACTAGAAATCTTCCAACAAACAAAAGTCCAGGACCAGATGGCTTCACAGGTGAATTCTATCAAACATTTAGAGAAGAGCTAACACCCATCCTTCTCAAACTCTTCCAAAAACCTGCAGAGGAAGGAACACTCCCAAACTCATTCTATTAGGCCACCATCACCCTGATACCAAAATCAGACAAAGATACTACAAAAAAAGAAAATTACAGACCAATAACACTGATGAATATAGAAGCAAAAATCCTCAACAAAATACTAGCAAACAGAATCCAACAGCACATTAAAAGGATCATATACCATGAGCAAGTGGGATTTATCCCAGGGATGCAAGGACTCTTCAGTATGCATAAATCAATCAATGTGTTAAACCATATTAACAAATTAAAGAATTAAAAACCATATGATCACCTCAATAGATGCAGAAAAAGCTTTTGACAAAATTCAATACCCATTTATGATAAAAACTCTCCAGAAGGTGGACATAGGGGGAACCTACCTCAACATAATAAAGGCCATATACGACAAACCCACAGCAAACATCATTCTCAATGGTGAAAAACTGAAAACATTCCTCTAAGATCAGGAACCAAGACAAGGATGTCCATTCTCACCACTATTATTCAACATAGCTTTGGGAGTCCTAGCCACGGCAATCAGAGAAGAAAAATAAAAGGAATTCAAATTGGAAAAGTAGAAGTAAAACTTTCACTGTTTGCAGATGACATGAAACTATACATAGAGAATCCTAAATATGATATCAGAAAACTCCTAGAGCTAATCATTGAATTTGGTAGAGTAGCCGGATACAAAATTAATGCACAGAAATCTCTTGCATTCCTATACACTAATGATGAAAAATCGGAAAGAGAAATTAAGTAAACAGTCCCATTTTTCATTGCAACAAAAAGAATCAAATACCTAGGAATAAACCTACCTAGGTAGACAAAAGACCTGTATGCAGAAAACTATAAGACACTGATGAAAGAAATTAAAGATGATACCAACAGATGGAGAGATATACCATGTTCTTGGATTGGAAGAATCAATATTGTGAAAATGACTATACTACCCAAAGCAATCTACATATTCAATGCAATCCCTATCAAATTACCAATGAAATTTTTTTTATGGAACTAGAACAAAAAATCTTAAAATTTGTATAGAGACACAAAAGATCCCGAATAGCCAAAGCTGTCTTGAGGGAAAAAACGAAGCTGGAGGAATCAGTCTCCCTGACTTCAGACTATACTATAAAACTATAGTCGTCAAGACAATATGGTACTGGCACAAAAACAGAAACATGGATCAATGGAACAAGATAGAAAGCCCAGAGATATACGCATGCACCTATGGCCAACTAATCTATGGCAAAGGAGGCAAGGATATAAAATGGAGAAAAGACAGTAAATGGTGCTGGGAAAACTGGACAGCTACATGTAAAAGAATGAAATTAGAACACTCCCTAACACCATACACAAAAATAAACTCAAAATGGACTTGAGACCTAAATGTAAAACCAGACACTATAAAACTCTTTGAGGAAACCATAGGAAGGATACTCTTTGACATAAATCACAGCAAGATCTTTTTTGATCCACCTCTTAGAGTAATGGAAATAAAAACAAAAATAAACAAATGGGACCTAATGAAACTTCAAAGCTTTTGAACAACAAAGGAAACCAGAAACAAGACAAAAAACCAGCCCTCAGAATGGGAGAAAATATTTGCAAATGAATCAATGGACAAAGGATTAATCTCCAAAATATATAAAGAGCTCATGCAGCTCAATATTAAGAAAACAAACAACCCAATCCAAAAATGGCCGGAGGACCTAAATAGACATTTCTCCAAAGAAGACATACAGATGGCCAAGAAGCACATGATAAGCTGCTCAACATCACTAATTATTAGAGAAATGCAAATCAAAAGTACAATGACGTATCACCTCACACCAGTTAGAATGGGCGTCATCAGAAAATCTACAAACAACAAATGCTGGAGAGGGTGCGGAGAAAAGGGAACCCTCTTGCACTGTTGGTGGGAATGTAAATTGACACAACCACTATGGAGAACAATGTGGAGGTTCCTTAAAAAACTAAAAAGAGAATCACCATATGATCCAGCAGTCCCACTGCTGGGCATATACCCAGAGAAAACCATAATTCATAAAGACACATGTACCCCAATGTTCATTGCAGCACCGTTTACAATAGCCAGGTCATGGAAGCAACCTAAATGCCCATTCACAGATGAATGGATAAAGAAGTTGTGGTACATATATACAATGGAATATTACTTAGCCATAAAAAGGAACGAAATTGGGTCATTTGTTGAGATGTGGATGGATCTAGAGAATGTCATATAGAGTGAAGTAAGCCAGAAAGAGAAAAACAAACATCGTATGCTAATGAATATATGTGGAACCTAGAAAAATGGTACAGATGAACTGGTTTGCAGGGCAGAAATTGAGACAGAGATGTAGAGAACCAACGTATGGACACCAAGGGGGGAGAGTGGTGGGCGATGGGGGTGGTGGTATGATGAATTGGGCGATTGGGATTGATATGTATACACTGATGTGTATAAAATTGATGACTAATAAGGACCTGCTATATAGAAAAATAAGTAAAATAAAATTTTTTTAAAAAGTTGGCTTAAAGCTCCTTTTAGACAATAACTATCACCTATACTGAAGATTTATGTGTCCATCTTCTGATAGACCTGAAAAGTGAAAGCCAGAGTCAGTTGCGTTCTGTACATCTGTGCCAGGCTTATCCTGCCTACATCTCAAAGTCAGCAGGAAGAAATTTAGTCCCTTATCAATGACCAAACTTCTTCCTTCTGTAGTTACTGACCTGTTGGAGAATAGAACATTAACTCCATCTTCCATATAAGAAATCTGTTTTTTCTTGTTTATTCATGTATTCCATTAATACTTATTGTATACCTACAGTGTATTAGATATGGTCTAGGTGCTGGCATTATATAGTGAAAGGTTTGCCAGAGATTCTGCCTTAATTATAATAGGGTGACAGCAATAAAATGAGCAAATACATGATATTATGTAAGGTAATGGTAGGTGTGCTATGAAGAAAATTACCAAATAGAATTAGCTCCTTTGGACATATAGTTAATGACATTTGATAACTTTATTCTGCGAACATGGTTTTATTCTTTTG
Organism: Orcinus orca; assembly: GCF_937001465.1. Taxonomy (NCBI): domain Eukaryota; kingdom Metazoa; phylum Chordata; class Mammalia; order Artiodactyla; family Delphinidae; genus Orcinus; species Orcinus orca. The sequence continues at coordinate 48,042,172 of NC_064564.1, read as the reverse complement.
AAATTCATCTTTTACTGGGTCTTCAGCGGTATCTTTGTGAATTTAGAAAGACAACAGCTAGCCAAAGTCATTGAACTGGAATTCCCTGTTCATCCCCTTTCTGTCAGTGATGATATGCTTCTTCCAATTATATTGGATATCTTGTTCTGTCTCTTATCTTTGGTTTTCTTTGAGTATCTCCTTTATTTCTCTTCTCTCACTTGCTACAGATAGGATTTCTTTTGCTCAGTCCATATGATGGCTGGATACCAATAGTCTCAGACATTTTATTTGTTACAACATCAGTCGCTTTGAGAGGGAGCGATCTTGGCAATGGTTTGTTGAGGAAAAGAAGCCTTGATTTGTGGAATTTCCTGATTTGCATGTGTAAGTACTTCCACCATGTCTAATTTCAAGCTACCAAAATGGCATCACTGAACACGGAGGTGGAAAAGCATCAGATCTTAAGTGTATATTTTTTAAGTGTACATGTCTACACAAATGTATCTGTACTTCATTCAAGATATAGAATATTTGCATTTCTTTAGAAAGTTCCTTTGTGTCCTTTCCTTGTCAGTACCTCACTCCCATGCCAAGGCATCCACTGGTCTGATTTGCATCACCATAGGTTAGTTTCGCCTGTTACTGAACTTTATCTAAACACAAGCAGAAATTACAGGCTTTTTTGTTTCTAGTTTCTTTTGCTGAACGTGTTTTTGAAATTCATACATATTGTTAAATATTTTTGTAGTTCATTTTTTTGTCCAAGTAGTATTTGTGTAGGTATATTACATGCTGAGTCTCCATTCTGTTGGTGGACATTTGGATTGTTTCTAGATTGTGGCAATTATGAATGAAGCTGGTATGAATATTTTTTGATATGTATTTTTATGGACATATGTTTTTATTTCTCTTGGATAAATATCAAAAGAGTAAATTGCTGGGTCATGGGTTAGGTGCATGACAACAGCTGTAAACTGTTGTCAGAAATTTTTGTATAGTTTTATATCTCATCCTGGATATATGCCATTTTTTCCAGATCTTTAGCAACTCTGGTATTGGTATTGACAGTCTTTTGAATTTTAGCCTTTCTAGTGTGAAGTGGTATCTACTGTGGTTTTATTTTGCATTTCCCTGAAATTAATATTGCTGAATACCTCTTCTTGTATTTGTTGGCCTTTCATATATCTTCTTTTGTGAAGATATACAAATCATTTGTTTACTTCTTCTGTTATTCATGGTAATCTATTTTCTTATTGAGTTGTTTCTCTTTTTATTATTGAGTTGTAAGATTTTTTTATATACTCAAGATAAAACCCTTTGTCAGATGTGCACATCATACATATTTTCTCCGAGTCTGTATACCACCTTCTCTATTTTCTAAATGCTCAATAAGTTTTTAATATTAATTAAATTCCAGTTAATCATTTTCATATATTTTTTGTAACCCTTTTAAAAAATATTTGCCTACTTCATGGTCATCAAAATATTCTCCTAGTTTTCTTCTAGAAACTGTAAATTTAGCTTTATGTTATTTTTCTGATCTCAAATAAATTTTGGTGTTTGCTGTTTGGTAGGGGTCAAAATACATTTCTCTCCATTTATTTATTCTGGTGTTCTAGCGTTATTTGTTTAAAAGACTTTCCTTTCTCTCATGACTTATCGTGAGAGTGAGGAATATTGTTTGACCACATGTATATGGGTGTATCTCTGGATTTTCTGTTATAGTCCATTGATCTGTTTGTCTGTTTTGAAACCAGTACAATGCTTTTTTGGTAAATGTTGCTTTGCACTGAGTTTTGAAACATGATAATGTGACTTCTCCAACTTTGTTCATTTTCATGTGTCTTGGCTCTCTTAGTTTCTTTGCATTTCCATATTGATTTGTCTATTTCTATAAAACATCTCTTGTAAGTTTAATTTGGAGTGCATTGAATCTTTAAATGGATTTTGGGGGAATTGAAATTTTAATAATGTGGTCTTCTAATCAATCAAAAGGCCATGTCTCTTCATTTATTTATTTAGTTTTGTGATTTTTAGATAAAGGTCCTGTTAATTTATCCCTAAACAGTTCAAGTTTTTTTTTTTAGATTAATATTTGAAATGACATTTAAAATTTTATTATCCAACTGTTTGCTGATAATATGTTATAATATATTTTTAAAATGTCAACTTTATGTAGTATACTCCTGCTAAATTTACTTGTTTTGATGTTTGTTTTGTAAATTCCTTAGGATATTCCGTGTAGATAATCATGTTATCTGCTAACAGTATTTTAATTCTTTCATATTTGTTTGTCTTTTATTTCTTTATCTTACTTTATTTACCTGGTTAGGACTTCTGATTCAGTATTGATTGGAAGTGTCAAGAGCAGAAAATCTTGCCTTGTTCCAATCTTAGGGGGAAGCATTCAGATTCTTATCATTAAGTATAATGTTAGCTGTAGACACCTTTTTCAATGATCATGTGGGGTTTTTTTCTCTTTTATTCTATTAAAGTGGAGAAATAAATTGATTTTGAATGTTACTCCAAACTTACTTATATACCTGGGATAAACCTCATTTCATATGTTAATAGATCTCATTTATATATTACTGGATATGATTTCTTCATAATTTTATGATTTTTATATCTGTGTTCAAGAGTGAGGTTAATCTGTAATTCCTTTTTCTGATATTTTATTTTTAGTTTTTGATATCAAAATTATGATTAGTTCATAAAAGCAGTTGAAGACTATACTCTGGCCTCTAATTTTTAATTGTTGGTAAAAATTACTATTTTTTAATTTTTTAAATTTTGAGAAGAACTCACTTGTGAAAATATTTAGGCTTAGGTTTTTCCTTATGGGGAGGATTTGATTAGAAATTAAATTTAAAAAATAGTTATAGGTCATTAACGTTTTTCATTTCTTCTATGTCAGTTTTGGTTCTGTTTTTCAAAGAATTGTCCATTTCATCTAAATTTTCAAATTTATTGGCGTAAAGTTGTTAATAATATTGTCTTATACTTTTAATGTCTTTAGGCTCTGTAGTAGTAATCTCTGTTTCATTCCCCAATTTGTAATATGTGTTTTCTTTTTGTTTTATTTGATCACTGTTATGGTTTATCTATACAGTTAATCTTTTCAAATAAACAACCTCACTATTGTTGATTTATCTCTATGCTTTTTGTATTTTATTGATCACTGGTCCATATTTTATTATTTCTTTCTTCTTAATTCAGGTTTGATTTGCTTTCCTTTTTCAAGCATATCAGTCTGGAAAATTAGATCATTCAAGTCTCTTTTTACTAACATAAAAATTTTAATTATAATGCAATTTTCTCTAAGTCTTCTTTTAACTATCCCAGTTTGAAATATTTAAAATTGTGCTTTCTCCTTACCATATTGTATATTTAGAAATGTGTTGCTTAATTTCCAAATATTTGAGAATTTCCTTTAACGTCTCTTTATTGTTTTATAATTACTTCCATGGGATTAGAGGTTCAGAGAACATAAATATAAGAACTCAGTTCTTTTAAATTTATTTAGACTTGTTTATAGTCCAGGATATGGTCTATCTTGATGAATGTTCATTGTGCACTTGAAGCTAATATGTGTTTGGTAGTTATTGAGGGTGTTGTCCTATAAATGTCTGTTAGTTCAAATTAATTGACAGTATTGTTCAAATATTCTACATCCTTTCCATCCTTTCTGTACTTTTTTCTAGTTTTCCTATCAATTACTGAGAGAGAATTGCTAAAACCTCTTCTTATGATTAAAGATTTGTCTATTTCTCCATTTAATTCTTTCAGGTTTTGTTTCATTTATTTTGAAACCCTGTTTATGGTGCATTCACATTTATCATTGTCTTCCTGAATAATTGACCCTTTTAGCATTATGAAATTTCCTTCTCCATCTCTTGAAATGTCTACTTTGTCAGCTATTATTATAGTCTTTCCAGATTTCTTATACTTCATGTCTGCATGGCATAAGTTTTCCATCCCTTTATATTCAAACTATCTGTGTCTTTATACTTAAAATAAATCTCTTGTACTCAGCATAAAGCTAGCTATCACTTTTTAGTCTAATCTTATAATCTAGCTTTTCACTGAGAATTTGGGCAATTTAAATGTATGATAATTATTGCTATATTTGTGTTTATATCAGTCATCTGGCTATTGCTTCCTACTTGTTCTATTATATGTCTCTTCTGCTCTCTTTCAGATTAATGGAATATTTTTCTTTTTTTAGTACTCCATTTTGATTATTCTGCTTTTTTTAAACTTACAACTCTGTGTGTGTGTGTGTGTGTGTGTGTGTGTGTGTGTGTGTGTGATGCCTCTTGGCATTATAATATGCAACCTTATCACATTCTACTTATAATTTGTATTGTGATACTTCTTGTAAAATTTAAGAACCTTACAACTGTTTAATTCCTTTAGCCACTTATCCTTTCTGTTATTGTTGTTATGTTATTACACATTATAAATTTCAAAATATGTGTTGATATTTTTGTTTTAACTAATTAGGAGAATAAATGTCCCCTTATTTACAGTTTATTTTTCTTTGTAGGTTCACATTTTTATCTGGGTTTTATTTTATTTCAGCCCAAAGAACTAACTATTGTTCTTTTTACAGTGCAAACCCACTGGCATTGACTGTCTCAACTCACACTTATTAATAAATATATAAGCATAAAATATATTAAAAGAACCAGTTGTATGGGTTTGTACATAATGAGTTTTGTTTACGCCCTTGAACAGATTTACATTGTGCTCTAAATTTCTTTTCTGTGGTTTCTTTGTATTGATTGCTTTCTTTTTTGACTTTGGGTTTCTTTTCTCTGCTTCTTCACATATGCAGTACTTATTATATAATGGCTGTTGCTAACGGTTTGATGTAGGTAGTCTGAATTATGTCATCTTCCTTCAGAAGATATTGAATTTTGTTTTGAAAAGAAATTAACATCCTGTGAGGTTTTTTTTTTTTTTCTTTCCTTTTTTTATCCTGGCAGGTTTGGTTTTACTCTGTATAAGAATGAGTATATTTCACTTTTGTCTTTAGTACTGGTGCATCCCTTACTCTAGGACATGGTCCTTACTTCTAGGTTCTCACATGCTGAGGTCAACTGAATGCACAGGGTGCTCAAGGGATCAATATACTTTTGCAAAGCTGGGGGTTCAATGTCTCAGCACTGTGAGACTTCTGGAATCTTTCTTCAGTTTCCATCTCTGAAAGAGTGTTCCTTTGTTAGTTTTTGTAGTTTTCACTTATACATTTGAGACCCAGACATTGGCAAATGACATGTCATTAACCCCAGAAGTTTTCCATGCTCCTCACCCCTGCCAACTTTCCCTTCTCTAATATTTGGCCCACAAATTACAGCAGATTCAATAATTTTTTCCTTAGCTTAATAAGACTGAATTCTTCTTGGGCTCCACCTCCCTTCTGCAGAGAAGGTACTCCCAGTTAGAAAAGTTTGATAAATGTTTGTTTCTTTTCTGTCTCAAGCATCATCATTTTGTTTTGTTTGCTGTACAGTGCCTGAAAAGAGTTGTCTCATATATTTTGTTCATTTTTACAGTTGGTAGGAGTACATATCCAATACAAATTATTTCATAGTAGCCAGAATTGGAACTCATTGTTTTCTTATAGATTCATCTTGACTTACCTTTGGCTTCATGCTTCTAATACGGACATTTAAGCAAATAGACATATATTCTTGCTCTTTAAAAATGTTTCCCACACATTTGGTGTTTAATATTAATAAATCACTATTGGTTGTTTATTAATAATGATAAGTTGAAAATCTGAAATGAATATTTGAAAAGCCCAGCATACTAGATAAAATCCAACCTACTTTTGTTTTTCTTTGTCTAAGAGACTCTCTCAGATCCCTGTGCTTTAGCACCTCAATACAGAATTTTTCAACCATATTAAGAATCTTGGCTACTGTGAAACATTTCTTTGTTTTTCTCCTTTTGCCTTAGTACCTTGACAATTTCTAGCATTATATTTTCTTACTTAACTCTTCAGTCCACACATTCTGTCCTCAGGGAAGGAACAGCTATTCACTTGTTACACCAAAGAATTACTGCAGTGTATATGTTTTCAAGGTGAGTGGGTTTGAGTATGGATTGAGGAAGAGAAGAAAGATATTAACATGTGTCATTTGCATTTTAAAAAATGTAGTCCTGTAACAATCTTTAGAGTCATATAGTATTGTCCCTCTTTTGCAAAGACAACCATAATAAATAATTTTCCTGAGCTGTTAATATCTTCCTTCTCAGTTCCCTTAACTGGATTTATTAAACTTCATTTGAACCTTAGTAGTGTATTGTTAAAATTTTAATAGTACTAACAGCCTCACAAGGTATTTTAGAGCATTAAACGTTGTAATAGAAGCAAAGTTGCAGGCATTTATCGGATTAGTTTTTCCTCCAGGAAATTTTCTTGAGGACCCTGTTTATGAATGGTAGAAGTAGATTTTGCCTCAGTACCTCATCAGTGCCTCTTACCTTATAGTCTGTACTGTTTTCAGAGAACCATGATATTTTTCCAAATGATTTTTAAGGGTAGGCATAGGATGAATTTTTTGACTATACATCTCTGAGTCATTCAAAATATTCTCTGGTAGTTATGCCTATTAAGTTATAGATTTTTCAGTATCATTGGATGAAATCTCTACCACTTCCAAACATCATTATTAACAGATACTTTAAAGACTCTATCAACTTTCTTACTGAGTCTAATGCCATTATAGAAAAAGAATCAGCTTTAAGTTTAGCAGACTCTGATTATTTTCCATCTTATATTCAGGGACATAATAAGAGGCAACCAGATTAAATGGAGGACTCATTATAGGGTCACCATCATCATATACATATCTCTTTGTGGAACCTATGACAGCTGTTTGTGTTCACCACCTCTGACTGCTTTAAGAAACGTATGACAACTGTTTTTTGTGTTCACCACCTCTGACTGCTATGATATTGTTATGGAGTGAAATAGCACTTACACTTTAAATAATGTCTAACTTTGCAACTGATTATTTTCTAGAACTTCACACCCTTTTTTTTATTCTGATATTAGAGCCCTATTTGTTGAATAAATAAATGAATACATTTGTGATCTTCTCATTGCAAAAGTATGATCCATTCTAATTGTAGTGAGGCCATTTGTTTTATCACCTTTGAATTCAGACAGATCTGAATTTTAAAACCTGGCTTTGCCAGTTTCAAAATTATATGAGCATAATTCCCAGAAATTATATGAAATATATAAAGAAAAAAATTGCAACCAAATCTTAATGTGAAATGATAGGTAATAGTATTTTGGTGTAAAAATTAACATTTTTATCCCAAAAGAGAATATAAATAAAATAAAAGAATCAGTTAACTATTACATTTAAAACATCATGCTTAAGGAAGTGGTCTCATATATTTACAACAAAGATATTTTCGTGAAAGGTTAGAAAATTTCCACAGTTTTTCAACAGTGTTATTTTAGAAAATCAACAGACATGAAGAAAATTTATAAAAGAGGGGGCAGCAAAATTAGAAATAAATTCGAAAGAACACTGTACTTGGGAATCTGGAAGCATGTATTCTATATCTGACTGTGCCATTAACTAGCTGTGTTCTTCATGAAAATGAGTTTATTTTCTGTAATCTCAGGTACTTGTGCTATATAATATCCATATTCTGTTTCATTCTAAAAATTCCATTACTTAAAAACATATTCTTTAAGATTGTTAGCTACTTTAGGATTGCACAACTAACCAAATGGAATTCTAGGTTATAATGAATTAAGTTTTCTCATTTAATGCTATTCCTTCTAAAATTAGCCCCTATCACTTCCTATCCAGTAACCCTTTCACCTGCACCCATACATCATTTCCTAAACCTCTAAAAGAAGGAGGCTCATGTGAAAATTCATCTTTTAGCCTACCAAACTATTCCTTAAATAGCATACATAGTTCTTGAGTTAAATTTCTTGGATATTTCTTTGTAAAACAGAGCCTAGAATTTAGCCCTTCATGATTTATCTTAAGTCTAGGTCATTCCACTGCTAACTCTTACCTCTAAAGCATCAGTGCCTTTTGCTATTCACTTGTTGGGATTCATTTATCAAGAGGCAGAGATGTGAACATCTGCCCAGGTTCCGACTGAACAAATCATTCCAAGTAACCTTTCTAACCCAAAGTTCAGTGGATGAGGCAGACCATGATTTATATTTGAGGGGTTTTGTTTTGTTTTTGCAACAAAAGCCATTCTCTTACTGTACTCTCAACAACTGACTGTACTGCATTAATCAGACCTTAATTAACAAGGAAGAAAGGTGATAATTTACATTTATTTCAAATTGACACAGTGTACTTTATTTAGCAAATGAGACCTGTCAGGCACTGCCAGTGACGCTTAGATTGAAGACAGAGTGTCGAAAATATGTCTTCCACCTGCCTGTGCCTTTGTAGGAGGGAGCTTTCAGTGTGTTTACACAGAGATCATTAGACATACCTCATGCTAAGCTTCCATGAATCTTTGAATAAGAAATGCTCAAAGGTCATCAGGTATGAAATATTTTATAATGACACATTGTCATAAGGCATGAGAAACTGTGATTTATCCTCCAAAGTAAACTCAAAGAGGATAAAGGAAAGAGAAACACACAGGCCTCCAAACCATTTCAGGTCTATGAGGATGGAGGCTGGAGAAAGTTTATTCACCCTGTGTAATTGAGCAATTCAAAGTCAGAGTTGGAGGTCTGAAGGAAACAGATGAGCCCTCTAACTGGTCACCAGCTTTTGAGCAAGAACAGTAAGTTGCTATCAAATGTCAGGAAGGAAAGGGAATTGAGGAATCATGAACACCAATCTGCTAATTCTATGAGATGAAATCAGAAATTAGATGATTGATTTCCCCATTCTTGCCTTTTATCGGGTTATATGGGTAAAGGTCGAATTAGAAATTTATGTTTAAGAAAGTTGAAGTAAGTGAGATTTATAGTTTAAAGTAGGTCCGTGTTTTCCTTCTGCCCTCATAAGCTTATTTTCATGGTTTTTTATTTTACCATATGTTTCAACCTATAGTTTAAAGCAGGCAATGAGGTAGTCCTGCAAGCGTCCCTTTTATGTGTTTGATGGGCCTGGATGAGCACTGCTCCCTGCCCTGAGCATGCTGTGCTCACGCAGGCATCCCCACCTTTGCTCATGTAGTCTTCTCCGTTGAGATGACCACTGCTCTACCCCCTCCATATGGTAAACCTGTTGTCAGCTTTAAAGTGTGGCTCAAATCTTATCTTCTCTCTGAAGCTTTTGTTCTTCCCAGTACTTCTCTGCTCCCAGAGCACTTTAAGTCACACTTATCACATTGCCTAAATGCCTTCCTCTCTGCCTACATGTAAATTCTTACTCATCTTTATTTCTCCATTGCTTAGTGGAGTGTCTGGAACATGGAACATCTTACAGTAGATGCTAGTTAACTTAGATTAAATTTTGAATAAACATTCATAGTTTTTTAGCTAATAAATGTTACTTTTTATGGTGGCATTTGCATATTTGCCTTTTGAACTGTACTATTCAGCTGATCCAGGATATGTATGTTACTATAGAGTGTACATTATGCCACTATATATAAAATTTATGTGATATATACTATATATGTACATGAATATGAAACATTAATTCATATAAATAGCATATTCAATTTTCAAAATTTTGTCAATTATACAGTTTTTGAAATTTGTAGACTGTTCTCTTTTTATCAGTCTATGTTTTTATTAACATAAATCATTAGAGGAGCTTGGGCTTTTTAATCATTTAGATCATGATTTGAATGATAATTCTCCTCCCTACCATAATATATAAACTTAAGCATGTTACTTGACCCCTTTTGGTAAAGTTTCTAAAGTTTTATTTTTTTTATCTAGAGATAAAAATGTTAATCATGGCTACCTCATTTTAGTATTTTAAAAGATGAAATAAATTAGATGTACAGAGCTCGCAGCAAACCTTAATTGTTTGATTAATGTTTACTGTCCTTTCACCACCCTTATGTTGATACTGTAGAAAGTACATAAACTTACAAAACAAAAGGATGAAAGTTTCATCAATTAATGACATTGAACAAGTCTCTTAACCACTGTAAAAGTCAGTTACCTCATTTAAAAATAGAATTTTGTTGGAATAGTAGCTGCCATTCTATGAAAAAGAGATAGGAGCTTTTGGAGGAGAGAGAAATCTGTTGTTTTATATATGCTGTTGTTAAGCTCTAAAGCCAAATGTAGATGGAAAAGAGATTATAAGACATGATAGGATCTATGATGCCAAATCTACATAGTTTTACAACACAACACTGAATTAATGACATGGTTTGAAGTAGAAATGTTTCCTGTTACTCATGATCTGTACAATAGGAATATTGATTTTTATTGGCTCCGGTATGCTAAGGAAAGCATATTACTTGTGGGTTAAAGTTGCAAATTCTGCTTTATAGATGAGTTAATAGGAATTAGAATAATAGAATCCACTTTTCTTATGAATTTAATTATTGTGGATAACTTGTTCTATGGTTATTCAGAGGCAGAGCTGGAACTAAAACTAGGTTATTGTCTACTTCCATGGTTTTAACTTTTGCATCTAAGGTAACAATTTCCAGATCTAAGAATCCAGTTCCAAATGCTCTTTCAAATTTTAAATTATCTTTTCCAATTACTGGCTGACATAGTACAGAGACTCTTACAGTAGTATTATAAACATAATATATTAAAATATAGTTATTTTTAATAAACATTAAGATGTCAGTGCCCCACAGGCTTATTAGTTATTCACCCTGATTTCCCATTCTCTTGGTCACAAAAATTCAAAATTTGTCTAATTTCACTCCATCTGTTTCCAAAATCTATAGGGTCCCCTTCTGGAGTGTTATTTTTGGTCCTGTCTTTTATACTTACCACCTAAACCATTGTTAATGATGTTAAAATACAGTTGCTGCCCTGATACTTTTCTGAAACCATTTTTTGTACATACTTTATCCAAAAAATTACAGGCCATATTGTGGCTACTCAATGCCTAGAGGATTAACTTTAATTTCCTCAGCCTGGTATATAAGACCCTTGAAAACTGGTTTAATTATTTCTGTTTCTGAAAAATCAGAAGATTCCTCTCACAGAGGATAGCTGGAAAGTCTGGACACCACATAAAGTACAGATGTTTGAGGATATCACAGATCTAACCATGTATTGAAGAATTTGAGAGCTAAGATATGTGAGAAGACAGAAGTCTGGGAAGATGGGCCTGGAATCTGTCCTGGTAATGCATTCATATTTTGGCAAGAGGTCATGCTTTTTGAGAGTCTGAAAAGCACCTGTTTTTTTCACTAGGCAATAGGAAACCGTGCACTTGCTCCTATCTCCCTGAGTTTTTTTTCCCAAAAAACACTGTTTTAGGACTATTCTTTATATATATTGCCTACAACACCAACATTGTTTGTTTAACTGATAGTGATAAGAATGATATACTTCAGGAATGGATTGGAAATCCATTTTATTTTATTTCATAGTTTTTAATTGAAATATAGTTGATTTATAATTTGTTAGTTTCAGGGGTACAGCAAAGTGATTCAGTATGAATACATATATATATGTATATGTATTCTTTTTCAGATTCTTTTCCATTGTAGGTTATTACAAGATACTGAATATAATTACCTGTGCTATACAGTAGGTCCTTGTTGTTTATCTATTTTATACATAGTAGGGTATATCTATTAATCCCAAACTCATAATTTATCCCTACCCATGCATCCCTCTTTGGTAACCATGTTTGTTTTCTATGTCTGTGAGTCTTTTTCTGTTTTGTAAATAAGTTAATTTGTATAATTTTTAAGGTTCCAAATATAAGTGATATCATATAATATTTTTGAGAGGCTTCTGAGTATATAGGCACAAAGTTGGAATTTGGGGCCTGGGATAACACCCTTTTGCTTTGAGGTGGAATTCCAAAGAGCTTCACCACAGAAGTAAATCTCGGTGATATAAAGCAAGCCCTCACAGAGTCTGAAGTCTAGCATTGAATGGTTTGAATGGTTTCTTTGCTTGAAATTCTACGGAGGTGATCTCAGATTATTATTGTCCCCAAGAGCCTGGCAATTAAAAATGCGAGTCCTCTCTGGAGGAAGATAACATCATCTTAGTCTTTATGTTATTACAGCAAGTAAGTTTTCAAATGTAATGTCTGAGATGCAACAAAAAAATGACAAGACAGATAGGTAGACAAAACAATCTGAAAGATAACAAGCAGTAGCAAAGAAGAAGGACCTGCAGATATTGGATATATTTGACACAGACTATACTATATTCAAGATAAAAAAATCAATAATAAACTTTTTGGCAAATAACTAAAAACTATTAAAAAGGACATGAAAATATGAAACAATGAAAAAGTGTAGTTAATAATATTTAGAAGTTGAATTTATCAACCAATAGACATAGCTGATATAAGAATAAATGAATTATTCAAAATGAAGTCAAAAGTTTAAAAAGATGAAAAATACAAAAATATGTATGACAAAAAGAATATAGTATAAAGTTCTCTTATCTATCTATCTGGATGAGTGTGTGTGTGTGTATGTGTAATTGGAATCTCAAAAGAAAAGGAGAAAAAGAAGGTGTCTAAACTTATATTTGCGGAAATAATGCTTGGAAACTTTCTGATTCTCTTGAAACCGTTATATCTTATAAACCCAAAGCTTTACGGCCCATAGGTCAAATAATGAATCTCAGTAGAAATTAGAAGATATATTTTACTAAAAGATGATAAAAATACTAGAAATAAAAACCTGTATAATGAAGGAAAAGTCATGCTTAGAGTGTCCTTTATAGACTTATATGTATATATTAAGGGGGAAAAAAGGCTGAAAAATCTATAGCTGAGTATCTTAAAGAATTTAGAAAATGAATAGTAAACTACAGTATATCTAAAGAAAGTCAAATGGAGGACATAATAAAGGAAAGCGTAGAAATTAAAAGAATGATATAATAAACAGTGGAGAGGATTAGCAAATTAGAGTATTTTAAAAAATAGAATTGGTAAACCCCTGGCAAGATAAATTAAGAAAAAGCAGAGATATATGCCCAGGAGTGGAACTGCTGGGTCATATCATAGTTCTATTTTTAGTTTTTTGAGGAACCTTCATACTGTTTTCCTCAGTCGCTGCACTGATTTACATTCCTACCAACGGTATACGAGGATTCCCTTTTTTCCACATACCCAGCACATTTGTTGTTTATGGTCTTTTTGATGATAGCTGTTCTGACAGGTGTGAGGTGGTGTCTCGTTGTGATTTGATTTGCATTTCCCCGATGGTTAGTGATGTTGAGCTTCTTTTTATGTGCCTGTTGGCCATCTGCATGTCCTCTTTGGAAAAACGTCTATTCAGGTCTTCTGCCCATTTTTAAATCAGGTTGTTGTTTTTTGATGTTGAGTTGTATGAGCTGTTTATACATTGTGGATATTAACCCTTTATCAGTCATATCATTTGCAAATATCTTCTCCCATTCAGTAGGTTTTGTTGATGGCTTCCTTTGCTGTGCAAAAGCTTTTAAGTTTAGTTAGGTCCCATTTGTTTATGTTTGCTTTTATTTTCTTTGCTTTAGGAGACAGATCCAAAAAAATACTGCTATGATTTATGTTAAAGAGTGTTCTGCCTATGTTTTCCTTTAGGAGTTTTATGGTTTCCTGTCTTACATTTAGGTCTTTAATCCATTTTGAGTTTCTTTTTGTATATGGTGTTAGAGAATGTTCTAATTTCATTGTTTTACGTGTAGCTGTCCAGTGTTCCCAGCACTACTTATACATGCACCCCAATGTTCATAGCAGCATTATTTACAGTTGCCAAGATATGGAAGCAACCTAAGTGTCCGTCAACAGATGAATGGATAAAGAAGATATGGTGTAAATGTACACACACACGCACACACACACACGCACACACACACAGTGGAATACTACTCAGCCATAAAGAAGAATGAAATTTTGTTGTTTGCAGCAACATGGATGGACTTGGAGTGTATATGCTAAGTGAAATAAGTCAGAGAAAGGCCAATATTATATGGTACCGTTTATATGTGGAATCTAAATATACAACAAACTAGTATATATAACCAAAAAAGAAAGACTCAAAGATACAGAGAACAAACTAGTGGTTACCACTGGGGAGAGGGAAGGGGGAGGGGCAATATAGGAGTAGGGGATTAATAGGTACTAACTATTACATATAAAATAATCTACAAGGATATATTGTACAGCAAAGGGAATATAGCCAATATTTTATAACTATAAATGGAGTATAACCTTTAAAAATTGTGAACCATTATATTGTACACCTGTAACTTAAAAAATATTATATATCAACTATACTTCAAATAAAAAAATATGGACATGGTTAAATTAAAAAAAAAAAGAAAACACAAATAGCCTAAATATAAAAAGGGAACATTACTACAGATCTGGAGACTCTAAAAAGGTAACAAGAGGATATTATGAACAACTTTATGAATATGTATTGGAAAATGTTGAGGAAATAAGCAAATTCTTAGTAAACTAAAACTGCTAAAACTAACATAGAAGTAGAAAATCTGAATAATTACTAATAAAATTGAGTATACAATTACCTTTCTTTATATACTTAAACACATACTCAAACCTTTCAGTCTCAAATGGGTGAGTTTTGCTAAAAACTGGAATACTTTCCAACTTGTTTCATGAAACCAGAAAAAATTTGACAGTAAAATTTGATAACATCTTAAGTACAGATCAATCTCAAATCCTGAAACAAAAATTCTAAATGAGATTGGAATTCACCACATTAATAGAATAAATGAGAAAAATCACATGATCTACTCAGTAGACACGGGAAAAAAAGCTTTCAGTAGAATTTAAATTCATTCATTAAAATAAAACTACTAGTTAACTAGGAATAAAGGAAATTTTCTTAATCTCATAAGCAGTATCTCCAAAGACCTTCAGCAGATAACAGGGTAAAGAAGAAATATTAGAAGCTTTTCCTTTTAGATCTGATCAAGTGTTTTCTATTTTCCCTTCTAGTCAACATTATTTTGGAAGTCTCTATACTATATTAAGATGAGACAAATAAAATGTAGATATTGAGAAGGAAACTATGAAATTATGATTATTTGCATTTAATATGATTGTGTACATAGAAAACCCCAGAGAATCTAAATATAAACAATTAGAATTAACAAATGAGTTTAGCCAGTGTATATCCACATAACAACAATAAGAATTTGGAAAATGAAATAAAAGGTTATATTTTAACAACGTAAATAATGCAAAATATATTGGAACGTGTCAGATTTGTATATAGAAAACTAAAAGCAGTGTTGAGAAAATAAAAAAGGAGTAAACTAAAAAAATAGAGGAAAATCTAGTTCATGGGTTGGAGGATTCAGTATTGAAAAAAATCTAAGTTATCGCAGTCCAAATCCTAACTTCTTTTGTTGGGGTAGAGATTGATTATAAAATTTATGTAGAAATAAAAGGTCCCAAAATGACAAAGGCACTTGAAGAACAGATAGGAAGGACTTGCTCTGTCAGCTATCAAGATACTGCTATTTCTACTGCAGTAAGACTGATATTATTACAAGAATTGGAAAATAGATCAAAAGAAGTAAAAGAGCAGAAAAAACATGTTTTTGCGGACATTTGGTTACAAAGTTGGCTCTGCAGAACAACAGGGAAATGTTGATCTTTTTTAATGAATTATGTTAGGATAATGGCATTTCCATATGAAAACAGGGAAATCTAATACCAAGCATAAGAATCCAGGTAGTTTTTAGATTTAAGTTTTTTAGGAGATAATACATGATAATATGGGATAGGGATAATATGGGATATTCCTTGGGATAGGGAAAGCCAGAATTCTGCACATGCAAGTCATTTACCTGCTATACTGAATTATTCACTGGATTAACCTGTCTTGTCATATCTTGGCCATAGCTTGTTGACGGGGCAAACTTATACAAAGAACACCTACCGGATAAGCCACAGGCTGGTGAGGGGCTTTTAGGGACTGCTGGTAAATAGAAGAGAATGGTCAGTTATATATTTTCTCTCTTTTTTGAAATAAAAGCATAAGAGTGTATCACTCAACAAGTGGTTTGCTCCTAATTATACTCCATTAATTAACTTCCAGAAAGAAAATTTAATCAGGTTCTATTTAAAAGTTGTTTTCCTGTTCATATTCCATATGTAGGTGCCTCAGAATTTCTACAGTGCAAATTGGTCTAATGTTTTAATTCCTTTGGTAAGATTTATATCAACAATTTTTAGTCTTTATCTTAATTACATTTGAATACCAAAATTTATATTTTTCCTCTAACTGTAGCAGAAGGGTTTACCTAATTTACACATGTATCTGATTATTAAAAAATATGTGAAATTCAGATGGAGATTTTTAATTTTAATTGCTTTTGTGTTTCTTTAAAATATAAACATTATGAATGGAAAATAATAACATGGTCCAAATTTTCAAAGAACAAAATCATTGAAAATGAAGCCTTTTGTCACTCGTAATTGACTCATTCCCATTTCTGCCTCCATATTGAAATCTGCAATAAATTTTATTAATTCGGAATGTATCTTGTATTCAATAATCAACTTCAGGAGACTGAGTGTGATCTTTGCAATATCCTACCAACTCCTGTCTCAGCTCCATCACTTAGTTCTTAAGTTCCAAAAATTAAGGTGCCAAGTTATTATTCTCTTGTAAATGCACTCATTATCTATTATTTAGTAAACAAACATTTATTTACTATTCCAAAGTATTAGAACTTCAGTGAGATTTAAATATTCAATCTTAATTGATTCAAAAGTTTCTAGCCATTCCCCCCCACTCCTATCCACGTTTCTTTATGCCAGTTACAGCTGGATCTTATCACACTTTAATTCCTGTCCCTAAAGTTTCTAATTAGCAAAGTATTGCATGGTATTTGAATGTTGCTGATTAACATCTAAGAGAATATCCCCAATAACATTCCCATTGTGTATTAAGTCAATCCAATTTTTGATAGATTAATTTTTTTTCTTATTTTACTGAAACCAGCCATTTTTCCATGTTAATTTGGTCTCAGAGAGGATAACATAATTGTCATTCATCTCCCTTTAGAAGCTACTAATTTCTAAAGTGGTTCAAATCTGCTGAAAGCCAACTCGGTACTAGGAATTAAAACTGACAAACAGCTACATAACATTAAAGTTGCTGGGGAAGAGTTAGACCATTGAGCTATACAATGAAATGTCTATGTTTCCAAAATCAAAACCTCTCCCCTCCAAAATATTGTCCTTTCATTCCCATTGTGCCACAGTTATGGTGTAGAAAAGCAAGCTGATAGAACTTACTTTGTCTTGCACTTTTATACCCACAGAGCTTCAGTTTCCTCCTTGTCAAAAGTCATCAGCTTGGTAACATTTTCATCTTTCTCTGCTGTAGGATTATTAAATCAGTGGAAGTCTCAGGTGGTGATCACCTTAGCAATCTCTGGAGGCCTATTTTCTACATGAAATAACTGCGGTTCATTTAGGGATTGCTTTGAGGTCACCTGTCTAGTTACTTCAAAAGCAGGAATAGTACAAAGGTTTATTCTTCTAGTTTGTGTGTGCTGTTTATAATCAATTCTGTTTCTCTTTATGTTTGCTTTTATTTGTTTGCTTTTCTCACACATAGGTAGAGTGATTGCTTTTTTTTTGGTGATATAGCAGACACCCTATGACTGCGTTATCCATATCCATTTTGCCACTACTTCTGTGGGGTGGACAGCCAAAAGAGTCAGGCTGCCCTTGGCTCCAGTTTAATGGAATAGAGATGAGCAGCTGACTCAGTCATAATCTTTATCCTGTGAATCTGAAACTGGGAGATGGGGGCTTCTAAAACATACCAATTCACCAGGCCCTCCTAGAAATCAATTAAAGCAGAAATATTGGGGTGAGGCCCATAATTTTTAACTCCTAAATTATTTCTAATGGTCAGAATTGAGAACCACTGATTCTGATCTTAGTTTTTTAATACTTATTTTCATAGGCTATCTAATTTCTGGGTGCATATATGTGAATTTGTATATATATTTGTATTATGTACATATATATGTATGGCTATATTCATATGCATTATTCCAGAAACATAATCTTTGACCTTTATAATTGTCATATTTTTCACTAACCTGAGTATACAATTTTGATTTAGTGTTCATGTTCCTCCTGTCTTCAGTGATCATCTTTCTACCATATTACTCCATGTAATATTTAGTTGCTGTCAACTAAATATTAATTACAAAAATATCAGTTTCTCTATTGCATAAAATATGATTAAAACTTAAGGAATTAGCCCTTAAAATAATGCAAAAGTAATTTATCCTGTATAACACTTTTCTGATAAAAATATATCTATATAAAATGATAAATTCTATTTTGATTAATAGGTTAAATTGACCTTTTCTTTTAATTCATTTTTTTCTATATTACACTTATTAAAAATACTACAGAATTTAATTAATGTTTAACATGGAAAATTGTGTTTGGTAATTGGCTTAATTTTTTAAATAATTGGTTACATAATAAATCCTCATTTTCATAGAACACTGCTCATTACTAAGAAAAATAATTCTAGTCAATAAAATATTCATCACTTTGTTGGAGGTTTTCTTCTAACTTAATAAGAAAAAAGTTAATTTTTATTGAATTACTTCCAGTTAGGGATATCAACTTAAAAGAGGCAAATTTCTTACTATCTCTAGCTTACAATTTATATGTATATATGTAGTTACCCAAGTATTTATGTATGTATGTGTGTGTGTGTGTGTGTGTGTAAATATATAGTTACTCAAGTGTTGTGTTTACTTAAACAGAAATAGTTATCATCCATAAATTCTTGTGGTTAATTGCTTACTAATTGCATTTACTAGCTCAAAGTAAAACACTGTTGTGCATTGTGTCTTTCATACTAAAGTAAAGGTTGTAACCAAATCCTATGGTGATGAAGAATACATTCCTTGATGAGTCAGAATATTAATTCAAACACCAATAATTCATATTTCATATAGGCATTTGCTTACTCATAACCTAGCTAAAAATCAATCTGAAATTTCATATTTTTAGAGGAATATTCATCCAAAGGGGACAGTTTTATACTTTTATAATTTACATATATACAAATGATGCAGTTCAGTCTGTTATAAAGTATTGTCAGTCTCATATCAGTTGACTTAAATAATGAACCTATGATATTTTAAATATAATAAATCGGGTTCTTCAATGACATACTATGCTTTTCCCAAGTTTGCATTTATTTGTGAGGCTTCTTATATTTTGATAAAAAAACATTTGTTGCAAACCTATTACATCTTTTAAAACATGGTTAAAATACTTTGAGAAATCTAGAAATAGCTCGAAAATAATTAACATATTCTATAAATAGTGAATATATTTGAAAATTTTGAAAATGTCTTCCTTTGGAATTTAGAAATAATTGTTAAGAAGTTGGCAGAGACTGTCTAACATAACCACATAGAAGTAACCAAAGATTGTATTCCACTGGCTTCTTTGATACAAATAGAGTTCCTCAGGCATTTCCATTAAGAATCATAAATAAATCTTATCTTTATTCAACTCTTTTTAATCTTTATATGAAAAATAAGGAAAAAGAATAAATGGAACCATGTTTGAAAGCTTTTCTTGGGTTGTGAAATATAACACATTTATAGAAAAATGCTCCCCCTATAGTACAGTTTAATGAGTTGTCACTAAATGAACAGCCAGATAAACTCTAGGTCAGGAAATAAAAACATTTTCAGAGTCTATAAGCCTCCATTGTGCCTCTTCTCATCTCTATCTATTGCTGCCTTGAAGACACTCTCTTTACTGACTTCTGTGCCAATAAGTTACTTGTTTTCCCTCAAAGTTTTACCATCAAAGTATATATCTATAAACACTATTTATTATGGTTTTATCTAGTTTGAAGAACATATAAATGGAAACATAACGTATTTTCTTGGCCTGGTTTCTTTCACACAACAATATTTTTGATATTCCTATACGTTGTTTTAAGTTACTGAAATTCACTTTTATTATAATACTATTCCATGGTACGAGTATGCTATAATGTCTTTATTTTAATATTGATGGACATTAGGTTGTTTGTATTTTGGAACTATCACAAATAATGCTGCTAAGAACATTTTTATTATGTCTCTTGGTATACACATGCATATATTTTTCTCGGGTACTATATTTGGGGGAGTAGAATTGGTAGGTCAGGAAGTGTGTGTTTATCCAACTTAAGTAGTTTGATGCTAAACTGTCTTTTTAAACCAAGTTAAGAAACCTGACTTTCAGAATGATTGTACTAATTCAAACATTCCATACTTTAGCTGAAACAAATAATACAATGTCCTCAGTTCCAAAGTTGTCCTGCCTAACATGACTAAGACACACACACATTCACTTCATTCCCAAAAGGAGGCATTTGAGAGTAACTCCCAAAAATTACTTCCACATTTGCTATCATAGGATGACTTCTCTCAGGGTCCATGATTTCCAAGTGATATGATTATTCCTCCAGTTCTTCCAAAACTACTCCAGACAGAGGTCCCACCATCTCAAATGTAATATGCTGATTAGTTATAGTTATGCTATGTAGTTGTTAAATGATAGGAGGAAAAAAATAAATTCATCTTTTTGTTTTGCTTAGCTTGTCCTGTAAAATTCTATCTAGTCTTGTAAATTGGGCTCCTTGACTGTCACTTCATTGCCAGCCAGTTGTGGCAGAGATTTGAACTATTTTCATCATCAAAGAATATGGTGCCACAGGAACTAAAGGAATACGTAGTCATTTCAATAAGAAGTATGTGGTCAAAGTAAAATAGGCAATTTGGGAGGTGTAGTAAGATAAGAATTAAAAGTGTCCATTTTATTTGGCAGGTTGAAGGATATTTTTGAATTTATGGCAAACAATTTTAAGAATGCAGGAATAGAAGGCAGATTGTAGTAGAGTGAGGGGTGCAGGGCTCAGTAAGGAAACGGAGATAGGATATCACTGCTTAGGGAGTTAACTTGGGCCTTTGTCAGCCCACTGACCTACGTGGCTAGAAATGTCATTCAGAATACTATGTTAAAGGAATAAACTGGTGTGACAGCTCTGAATCGTTAAGACTAAAGTCAAGTGGGGCTGGTCATAGGCAGTGTTGAAAAGAGCAAGGTTGTTGAAGTTAGGGGATTGGCATCGTCCTTAAATAGAGACACAGCTTACTTTGATGCTTCTAAAGTTCTTCGTACTTGTTTTATAATCTTAACTCTTCAATATTAAAAATAATTGGTTTGTCTAATTCTATCTAAATACTCAGTTAAAATCATTATCAAAATCTCTTAAATGGGGGCTTCCCTGGTGGCGCAGTGGTTGAGAGTCCGCCCGCCGATGCAGGGAACACGGGTTCATGCCCCGGTCCGGGAAGATCCCACATGCCGCGGAGCGGCTGGGCCCGTGAGCCGTGTCTGCTGAGCCTGCGCGTCCGGAGCCTGTGCTCCACAACGGGAGAGGCCACAACAGTGAGAGGCCCGCGTACCGCAAAAAAAGAAAGAAAGAAAGAAAATCTCTTAAATGTATCATAATCCAAAGTAGAATAGCTAGAATCTCTTGCCCCAGGAATGGAGTTTTTAACTAAGGCACAGTTGTCTCATCACCCTTAGGGAAGATATGAACTAGAGAGCACAGCTGGATATCCAGTAGACAGCTTTACCTAAACTGAGGTTTCTTGGGGTAAGAAACCCAAAATGTCACTTGATATCTTGAGCTTGATCTTCCTAGTGTAGTGAGTGTGTTTCTTTGTAATGTTGTGAATTTCAAAGTCAGTAAATCAAGTATATGTCTGAAATTGCTTTCAAAAGTTTGAATGACTTACCCTCAGAGTTTTTAAACACTTCCTTTTCTCCTAACTCCTATTATGGTCAGTTCAGTTTGACAGTGGAAGCCAAATTAAGTGTTTAGTGTAGGATTGCCTGGATTCTCATGGACTTTTTCAACACTGTCTTTAGAATGGTTATTTTTTAATAATTGGTTATCAATAAATTTGTGTTCATCAACCAATTTTCAATAAATTAGTTCCCCAACCTTTTATTTAATAAAGTTTTAAACCTAAAGAAAAGTTGAGGAACTAATTTATAACTGCCTTTTTTAAAAAATTCCAGAGTCCAGTCAAGGTTTACATATTGCTTCAGATTGTTTTGTCTCTTTAGTGTCTTTTAATCAAGAGGGTTCTTCTCACCTCTTTGTTTATTTGTTTTTCATGATCTTTACTATTTTGAGGAGTCTGGACTAGTTGACTTGTAAAATGTTCTGATTTTGCTTTTGTTTTTCTGTTTGGTTTTGTTTTCTAATTAGATTTGTTTCCTCTATAAGAATGCTACATGAGTCATACTGTATAGTTCTGGTTGCTTCTTAGCAGTAGGTAATGTTAGACTCTTAATATTGGGGATGATAAGTTAGGCCACTTGGTTGGGGCTGGTAACTGCAAAATCTCCTTGTTCATATCATTTTGAAAAATGTGAGGGTTTTTTTCCATCTCCCTGCCTCCTCCCATAATGGTTCATGAGATGGCTTTATACCTTTTTTTTTTTTTTTTGCGGTACGCGGGCCTCTCGCTGTTGTGGCCTCTCCCGTTGCGGAGCACAGGCTCCGGACGCGCAGGCTCAGCGGCCATGGCTCACGGGCCCAGCCGCTCCGCGGCATGTGGGATCTTCCCGGACCGGGGCACGAACCCGTGTCCTCGGCATCGGCAGGCGGACTCTCAACCACTGCGCCACCAGGGAAACCCCGGTTTTATATCTTTTGACAATCATATTTTAAAGCAGTTATTATACTAGTGGTTGCAATGTGGTGATTTAAAAATTATTTCTTCTGCTTAATTATCTGGAAATCTTCAATAGGCAAATATTTCCATTTTTTCTCTCTCCTCTTTTTCCCCCAAAATTATTTATACAGGACATAGCTAGGGATTACCAGATTAAAAAAAAAATGCACTGAAGGCAAAAGATTTCTCTTGCACTTGTTTTTCTTTTCTGTATAATTTCTCTTCACCAAGTTTTCTCATTATATCCCTACCAATCTTGACCCAGTGCCTTCATATCTTCTTTTATTCTTTCCTGAATATTGCAGTGCTTAAAATTTACTATTAGCTACTTTGGAACTTCAAACAGATTACTTGCTACCTTTGGATGTAAGTTTTTCACAAAATCATGATAATTACACATAGGGTTGTGAGAATTTCACAAAATAACATAATTTCTTTCATTTAAAACAGTCTGGTATATTGTTGAATTTTAATAAATTGTCATCATTATCATCAGCAAATTGAAAACGCCGGGCAGGATTAGGCATCAGTTTCCTTCCTGCTTTACATTTTCTACTATACTTGTGTTTTAGGAATTTTTATGGTTATTTAGCTAATATTACTTATTTATAAGTTAATTATATTTAAATAATACCCTCATTATTTAGCAAAGCATAAAATGGATAAACTAATGTTTCAAAACACATAATTATTAAATAGAAGAAAATGACCATGTAAAATAAACTCACATAAAAGTTGTACCTTTATGAGGCTTTTTGGAAATTGTTTTTAATTGTTACTGTTGCCTCTACCTTACTGAGAATATTAACAATATGGTAGTTTAACTGGCAAACATGGCAATTAATATCTATTGTGGTTTAAAGGTGATAATTAATCACACATGTTTGGAACAGAGATGGACAGAGGTTTCAGAACAATGGAGATAAAAATATGGATGCTGTTATTCACACTGTTAAATCAGATTGCCCTATGTTCCAATGTACTCCCTTCTGCACCCCCACTGAGTGTGTACATTGGGATAATCTAGCTAAGAAAGAGTATAAGGCTTCCAAACATTAACCTGTTCAGACAAAAGCAGGATTTTAACTCATATTTTTGAGCTTTAAGAGCATTGGCAGAAAAAGTAAACCATAGAACTGTCTCTAGGGAAAGCAGGTCCTGGGGGCCTGAGGGAGAGCAGGATCAGGATGAAAATGGAGAATGTCAAGCAGAGCAGCCCAAAGAGAACAAGTAAAGCCAAATATGCCCTGTGCCTTTTTTCTCTTCTCAGAGGAGCACATGGGAGAGAGACAATAGAAGAGGGATAAGTATGCCCAGGGAGGAGAGAGCTTGCAAAACAGAGTTAAGAGAGTTAGGGTTATTGGTTCCAAGGCTATTGAAAAAAATCCAAATAAGAATTGGTGGGTGGCTGCAGTGCAGTTAAGAAATGGTCAGATTTGGGATAGACTTTAAACTTTAAGTCATTAGGAATTGCTGATGGCTTGCGTACAGAATATGAGAGTCTGGGACAACTCTAAGGTTTTGGGCTCAACCCTCTCTGGAATTTTCTTCAGTCTCACAGTGTGCTGAACTTTGTTTCTTTGTACAGATTAAAATGTAATTCAGTGGTTCTCATTATTTTAAATTAGTTTCTAATTTTGTCAAATCCATACAGGTACTTATTTTTTTAATTAAAATGATATTACATGAGTTTGTGTCAAAAAGGTCAGTCATCAGCATTTTGTCTTTTTATCCTCCAGAATTACTACCCAGATGATATCACATTTCCAACTCTTTTTTGTAGTTTTCTTTTTTTTGTAGAATTTACTTACATATTTTTAAAATAATGGGATTATATTTCAGTTACTTTATTTACTAATTTTAGTAATTATTGATTCCCTGTTACCATAGATGAAGATTTAGTTCTCAACCCACACTCACATCTCTGCTCTACCGTCTCTTGTCTTTTTGATCTAAATAACTCTAAATTTGTTAGTAGATAAACAATCTATTCTCATTGTGATAACTGTAAATACAGTTCACTTTCAAATGATGTGGTATGCTTTGAAGGCCTTTTCTCTCCCATTACCTCCCTTCATCCCTCACACACTGTAATTAATAATTGCTTCATTTACATTAGTTTTCTATATATATAAATGAGTATTTTTCTCCAAATGCATCAATCTCTCTCTCAGTCTACTAGATTTACTCTTCCTGGATATATTTTTGCCGAAGTGTTTCCAGTATGTATTTGTTGGAGTCTAGATCTGATGTAGAGATGATATTCGTGCATCTCTCTCCTCTCTCGTATCTTGTATTCTCCCCTTTCTGAATCCTGCCTCCTCTTTATGTTTGCCAAAACCATCTTCTAGCACAGTGTCTCTCAGTCTTTAGTGTGTCTCAGAATCACACAGGGGTATTTTTAAAACACACATTGCTAGGTTACACCCCCAGCGTTTCTGATTCCTTATTTCTGGAGTAGAGAGAGTGAATTTGCTTTTTTAGCCAGTTCCCACGTGATGCTTCTGATTCTGGAACTACCATTGAAAACCAGTATTCTAGAATAGAAAGAACAAATTTTTGAGTGCTTTCATATCTTCCTATTTCAGCTAGTAAGATAAAGTGCACTATTGTCTACAGTGCTTCATACCTCCATATACATGAGCCTTTTGTTGTGTGACTTTGCAGTCCCTGCCATTAGAAGCAGAGTTTATTTCTCTGTGTCACTAATGCAGGACTTGGTCTTGTGCCTCGCTTTGGCCAATTGTGTTTTAGCAGATATGACTCAAGCAAAGGATTTAAACTTGCTTGTAGAGTGAACTTCTGTTGTGTTTCCTTGAGAAAAACATGCCTTGGTTGGCCTTATCCTCTCAAATGTGAGAGACATGTGAGACAACCCCAGCTGAGCCAGCTAGCTTAGAAGAACTTAACCCTAGACAATCTGCAGAAGCATGGGTGAAAAATAAATATTTGTTTCTGTAAGCCACTGAATTATGGCATAGCTTGTAATGGGGCATTATTGTGGAAATAGCTGAAAAATACAGAATGTTTGGGTTAAAAATTGTTTTTCCTAGAATGTTCATTTGTTTGAGAACATACATTTTTTTCCCCCTCTGTGGAACACTTGAGAAACTTCTCTAAACTCAAGGATTTGAAATTTCACAATGATGGACATTCTTAGGAATCTTTTCTCATTTATTGTGTTGAGTTCATGAGAGACCCTTTTGTTCTGGAGATATAAATTCTTTATTTCTAGGAATTTTCTTACATTATTATTTTTTGTCTTGTGTAATTACCCCTTTCTGTTTTGTTTATTTGCTCTTTTTAGAACTCTTGTCATTTAAATGTTATACTTTCTCGATTGATTCATCTTTTCTCTTTTTTTTTTAACATCTTTATTGGAGTATAATTGCTTTACAGAGGTGTGTTAGTTTCTGCTTTATATAACAAAGTGAATCAGTTATACATATACATATGTTCCCATATCTCTTCCCTCTTGCGTCTCCGTCCCTCCCACCCTCCCTATCCCACTCCTCTAGGTGGTCACAAAGCACCGAGCTGATCTCCCTGTGCTATGTGGCTACTTCCCACTAGCTATCTATTTTACATTTGGTAGTGTATGTATGTCCATGCCACTCTCTCACTTTGTCCCAGCTTACCCTTCCCCCTCCCTGTATCCTCAAGTCCATTCTCTACTAGGTCTACATCTTTATTCTCATCTTGCCCCTAGGTTCTTCATGACCATTTTTTCCTTAGATTCCATATATATGTGTTAGCATACGGTATTTGTTTTTCTCTTTCTGACTTACTTCACTCTGTATGACAGACTCTAGGTCCATCCACCTCACTACAAATAACTCAATTTCATTTCTTTTTATGGCTGAGTAATATTCCATTGTATATATGTGCCACATCTTCTTTATCCATTCATCTGTTGATAGACACTTAAATTGCTTCCATGTCCTGGCTATTGTAAATAGTGCTGCAGTGAACATTGTGGTACATGACTCATTTTGAATTATGATTTTCTCAGGGTGTATGCCCAGTAGTGGGATTGCTGGGTCATATGGTAGTTCTATTTTTAGTTTTTTAAGGAACCTACATACTGTTCTCCATAGTGGCTGTATCAATTTACATTCCCAGCAACAGTGCAAGAGGGTTCCCTTTTCTCCACACCCTCTCCAGCATTTATTGTTTGTAGATTTTTTGATGATGGCCATTCTGACTGGTGTGAGATTATATCTCATTGTAGTTTTGATTTGCATTTCTCTAATGATTAATGATGTTGAGCATCCTTTCATGTGTTTGTTTATCTCTGGAACATTTTCTTGACTTTATCTTCTAAACATGCCACTAATATTTTAAAAAATTGTCAGTTTTATCTTTAATTTTTCCAGTACTCCTTCTTATTTGACTGTTTCTTATAAATCAAGTCATGTTTTTATTTTATAGTTTCATTTTCATCTCTTCTTCTGAGGACAATGAGGATCTATCTGTGAATTTTTATTCTTTGTGTTACGGGTTTTTTATTCAGTTTGTTGTTTATTTGGGGGTCTTTTCTTTCATGTTGGGTATTTTACTGATGGAAGCTCTGTTTGGATGAGATGGGTCTTTGTGATGGTGGAGCTTTTCGGTAGAATGGCAAAGTGTTGTGTCATCTTTTTTATTGAGGACACTCAAATTCTGTGTGAGTCTGTTTTAATTTTTTGTTTCCCATGTGCCATTTAGTTTCATGTCAAATAATCTTTCAGTCCACTTTCTGAGTGTGTGTTGGTTAGATTGGTGAGATTGATCAGGTGTAGGGAGGGGGGGATTATGCCTGGCTGCCAGGATTCTGGTAGGTTAGGGAAAGAGAAACTAGCATTCTGCAGTTCACAATGTAGCTGTACAGTTTATCTCTGTTTTCGGCCCTGCTCCTGAAATCTGTCCTTAACTGGGCCGATGGCCACGAGTCCAGAGACTCCAGCTCATTTCCTCCAAGAGGAGAGGTAGGCCCTTGGATTCTCTTGTCCCATAGACGTTTATATTATTATTTCTTTTACTTTTTAAAAGCCAGTTATCACTTCTCCTCTTGCTTTCTGCTGTCTAACAAGTAGATATAGATTGTATGCTGTTTTCTATTCTCTTATTTTCTGTCTTCACGTTTATAATCATTTACCATCACTTTGGTGGAGCCTGGGACAAACGATGAGATAAATTCATGTAGACATTCAACCATGTTTTACTAAGTATAATTTGTTAACTCTGTTAGGTAGAGTGTAACATCCAGGAAAGGAGAATGTATGGCTGTCTTAATCACAGTTCCATACCCATGGTCTAGCACAGTGCCAGGCACATAATTAGTACTCATTAAATACGTGTTGACTAAATCTATGAATGAATTCTTCAAAATGAAATACCCATGCAGTATTTAGATGTCTGTTTGAGTCCCTGTGTTTCTAGCCTAAAAGATAGAAAATGTAGAGGTATAGTGGGAAGCAGGCCAGGCTCTTCTGTTTATCTGGCAAAGTGGCACAGACAGATGGACAGTTGTTATTTACCAATTCAGTTCCATTAGCCTTACCCCGAGTCGACTTACCAGATTTGGCAGGCTGTTTACACTGAAGTCTTTCCAAGGAATACTTCTTTATCTACTTCTAGGGTATATAGATCACATTTCTGTGCTGCTAGTTAAGTATTTTGGAGTAATTATTTTTCTCTATCCTGAAGATATGGAAAGTCAGAAAAGTATTTTTATTTCTTTGACTCTTAAATGTGTTGTGGTGAATTAAGAAGTTACCCTGCATATACCCTAGTAGAAGAGAGCCATCTTTTGTTTGAACAGATCTGCCATCAGGTGACTCTGTATACTTGCATTCTTGAAAAACACACAGATGATTGTGAAATACTTCATAGAGAATGCAGAAAGCAGAACAGGTCTGAATATTCCTTTTGTCTTTCTTGTGAGATTAGAATTTCTCAGCATCCGTAGCCTGGCACTTTTATGAGAACATTGGCATGATGAATGTGTGCTTCTCAGAAAAGTTAAGTTAGATTACTTTTTTCTCTATTTTTTAAGAACTTCTGAATCCTGATTTGATTTAGGTCTTTTGACTAATGTCCATATAACCCAGCATGACTTATAAAATCTGCCTTTATAGGTATGTGCTTATTAGTATACATTCGATATGTCAAAACAGTTATAAGAGCAGGCAAATATTCTAAGTATTTCCCTCCGGGGAAGATTACCAGTTTGGGAGTAAAAGTAAATAAACATGTATAAATATTATACATGTTACAAATGAAAATACTTCAGGAGTAGAAAATTTATTGGCATGTGTGTAATAAATTGGTATACTGTTACATAAACCTACGTTTTCTTATTGCCTGAAAAATCCCAAAGTTCCCTTTCTCTTACCGTCTTTGTACTCCAATTTGAAATCGAATCCTTATAAAGGAAACAGAATAAAGCAGTGCCAAAGCTA
Source organism: Orcinus orca (assembly GCF_937001465.1). Lineage (NCBI taxonomy): Eukaryota > Metazoa > Chordata > Mammalia > Artiodactyla > Delphinidae > Orcinus > Orcinus orca. Next base: position 48,012,853 of record NC_064564.1, on the reverse strand, counting down.
CAATGTGTCTGTTTTACTTCTAAATATTCAACTTAGGTACACAGATGTAGGTGACGTACTCTATAGATAGCCCATTAGCTTTTGCTGTATTCTTGGGACCAAATTAGTATTGCTACCATCCTGTGACTATGACCATTCTTAATGACTCTTGCAATGCTTATGGATGAAACCAATTCTCAATTATCACTCTGGTAATTGAGGCTGCATTTTTAGCATAAGTGAAAACCATGGGAGGCCCAAAACTTTATTGTGGCAGAGAACCCCAAAGCCTCCTCACTCTGTCCTTTCTCTTATAACTTCACCTTCATTTTATTCCAAAACCTTGTTCTGATTTGAGTAGATTGCTCTGTGCCTGGAATAGATCCATGAATATACACTAATTTACCACCATCTTCCATCCTTTTTTTTCTTTTTTTTCATTCTGAGCTATCAGCCCCTTTCATCCTTTTTGCTTCCCAGTATACAAGCTTTGTTCACACTCCTTCTACATCTGCTTTTTCTTATATTATTCCTAACAGAGACCCGTTCAGAATGGTAGATATCAGGGATCCATTTGTGTTTAATTTGTACTCGGTATATAGACTAAGTTCTGTAAAGGCAGGATGTTTGTCCTAATAAATGGTGTATCTCCAGAGCCTAGCACAGTATATAGCACATAGTAGGCATTTGGTACATATTTGTCATGTGAATAAATGTAACTGTTTATGATTTAATTACATTTTGAACTTCCAAATAACAAGGGCTGTTTCTTTAATCCAGCCCCTAAGGGGTGTGTTTGAGAATTGCACCAGGAACTGACTCTTGGTGCGTCATGAGAGGAAATAATTTGCGATGATTGTTGTTGCCTTTAACATCAATAACCACAAAAATGCTTGTTAATGCTTAATTGCCCATGGAGATATATGTGGTATTGTATGAAGAGATGAAAAAGCACAAAATTTAATGGGCTTGACAAACCCCTGTGTTGTAGACTCAGACATGCTAGACCAGACAAAAGGCAGCATTTCAGCCATTTTGATGTAAAAATTAAGAAAAATAAAAATTTCCATATTTGTACCATGAAATGCTTTCACTTTTAAAAATATTTTACTTAAAAGTTTAGAACAATTTTTATGTAGTTGTCCAACTACTAACAAAAGGATAGAAAAACCCAGTATATACACAAATGGTTTAGCAAATTTTATGCCAATGAAATTATTCTTGCTCTAGTGCTGTAATTTTTAGAAATCTCTATACATAAATAATAACCATTAGTAAATTAGTAATTGAAAGCCTCTTGATTATCAAAGATGATTAATAGTTTAAGAAAGTCTCTTCTTACTGATTGAGGGAAAGAAATGTTATACATGTCATTACCATGTATTTGGGAAATTCAAGCCTTTAAACTCTAAGTGACAATAATGCCCTTAATAAAACAAGGAGAGACATCTGTGTTTTCTTTTTTAAAAGATTATTGTAATTGACAATATGTGTGCTGACATCATCCTAATTATTTTAATTTGCTAATAATTGTCCTCCACAAAATAGTAGCACAAGTTCAGCCTTAAGATGCTAATGTTTTGCTAATGTTAAGATTAGCTGATTAATATTGATGGCAGCTAAGGCCAGTGGCTAATGTCTGACATCTGTTTGGGAAGTCAGTGTTCCAATTCAGGAAGCTGGCATTTCTGTCAGGGTTAGAATGAAGGGTTATTGTGTAAGGAATTATGATGAGGGTTTTGTGTATGGTTAAGGTTAGGAGTAGGGACATGATCTATTTCATTTCTGTTCATCTCAGTGTATTTCTGGTGTCAAGCTGCTTGCTCTATTCTGTGTTAACAGAGAGGTCTTCCCCTCTGTTCCCTCGTGGCACATTCACTGTGGCACATTATTTCACTTGCTTCTTCTATGTTAATGGACTGATGTATCTCTTTTTCTTTTCCTCTGTTTGTCCTTACCTTGTCCTTAAATGATCTTTTCATTTGGGACAGAAGCATTTCTTTTTGTTCCAGTTTTTTTTTTTTTTTTAAGTTTTGGGAGGAAAAGGTTAAAATATACAGATTTGTCCCAAAACTGTCTGGAATTTTATGAATCAAACCTAAAAACAAAGCAAAACAAAATGTCATAAAGTTTTTGACATTATTCTGGCATAGAGATTATTTATTTCTCTTTCTCTAGTGGACTTCAGTTGGCTTCAAGTTTTAACTAGTATGTAGAAGAAGTGAAAAGTAGAGTTTGCACACAGTTTATACAAAGGGAGGAATGAAAGCTTCGTAACCTACTTACTGTAACAAAAGGGGCAATAGTGAAGTAGCCACAAAGGTTCAGAAAGTAGATCAACTGGAAGAGCAAAGAATACTGAGACCTTTCAGTGTGTTGAACAAAAGCACAATCAAAATCCCTTTTCTTTTTATTTCCACTTTGCTTCAACTGAAAAATCAAGTAGAAAGTAACCAAAATCTTGAAAATTCAGGAAAATTTTTCATTTATATACTTTATATATAAAATTTATATATATAAATTTATATATTTATATATTTATATATAAATATATATAATATATAAATATATATATTTATATAATATATATTATATATATTATATATAATATATAATATAACATATATTATATAATATATATAATATAATATATATATTATATATTATATAATATATAAATATATATTATATATAAATATATATATTATATATATTTTATATATAAAATTTATATACTTTGCTTACTTGATGTTTGTAATGAAGTCTCTGAAGCCATTGTGTCAATGCGATCATGACATTCCATGCGGTAAAGCAGGAAAATGGAACTTTAACACAGTCTTAGAAGATTGTTTTCAAAAATGATTTTTTTTAACAATATGGTTTTGTGCTTTAAGATATTACTTAACACTAAAAAATATTTATTTACTGAACATCTCCTGTGGGGGAAAGCAAAACTAAATCAGAAGAAAATTGAAATTAGGTAATGAGCATTCCATATTAATTGTAGGCTGGGGCTAGGAGAACTGGTGTTTTCTATTATAATCTGTTCAGATCATTATGTATTAATTTTGACCCAAGGATTTTTTTTTTCATTTCGAAAAAATATCCTAGTTTCCGAACTTCTAGCTTGGGCAAGGTGCTACTTAAACTTTTTGTGCTTAAGAGTCCACATCTTTAATATTATGTTCAGTATTTTCGTTGGAAGCATCTTTGCCATAGAAATTTTTGCCACATAACTAATCAATTTTAGGGCAATTTTGCTGTTAAAACATGATGGAGGTCTTCCCTGGTGGCACAGTGGTTGGGAGTCCGCCTGCCAATGCAGGGGACGCGAGTTCGTGTCCCGGTCCGGGAGGATCCCACATGCTGCGGAGCGGCTGGGCCCGTGAGCCATGGCTGCTGGGCCTGCGCGTCCGGAGCCTGTGCTCCGCGGTGGGAGAGGCCACAACAGTGAGAGGCCTGCGTACCACAATAATAATAATAATAATAAAATAATGGAAAATGAAAGAGAGACATTAAAAAGACATAATGAAGCATGGAAAATGAATAAAAACTATATTGTGAAACACAAAATATTTGAATACATTGAAAATGTTACAGATTCATGGCAGTACTGTGCAAATAACTTGATTTTATTGATCTTTCGTGGGTTGTACCTAAGTACTTGTCTTCTAGGTCTTTTGTTCATAACATCCTATAACTTTACGTATTTTTTTGCTTGTTGATTCATCTTCTTGTTCAGCATTGTACTTTTTCTATTTCACTAAATTTACTTCCTTCATTAAGAGAGGTATCAGTTTCCAAATACTAAGACGCATGTTTGTAACTGAGCTTTGTATTGTGTCGTGAAAACCTCTACGTTGTTGTTTGTTTTTGGCATATTGTCACATGTCACATGTTCCAAAGTTCCGTAGGAAATGTGAGTTCAACTGTGTACCTTCAAGACCCTGGAGACCTCTTCCTCCTCCAGTGCAGTATGTTTCAGAATGAGAAACTAACTCTTGGAGCAAATCATCACCACTTGTCAGTTCAATAAAGCCATCAATACTGTTGCTAACTGGAGGAAATGCTAACTCATTTCAACCGGTTGAAATCAAACTGTCAATCAGTTATTTTATCTTTCACAGCAAATTGCCTTACACTCAATTAGTTATATGGCAAACATGTTTGTGGCAAAAACCCTGTGTCAAAGATGTCTACAGCAAAGATGCTTATGGCTAAAGTACCTAGAACCTTTTACAATGGGTATGGTAATAGGGATATTGTGATAATTAATGAAGTAATTCATGTAACACATTTAGACATACCTGATAGTAAGTGCACAATAAATGTTGTTTAATATTGGTAGAATCATAATATTGTCTAACATGACACCCACCTAGCATTGGGCTTTTTCTTAGAATATGCTCAGTAAATTAACTAATGAATAAAGAAACTGTCCATAGCATTTTCATAAGAATAAGATTCAAGGAAATTATAGAAATTTAGAATTAGAAGTTAATTAGTATACCTAATAAGGCAGTTCTTTAACTTGTACAGATGGATTAATATTCTTTTACTGCAAAATATTTTCCTTAAAATAAGAGGAAATGTGAATACATTTAACTTTTGCTCCTTGGTACTAAGCTCTGAAGCTTCACAGAGTTGGTCTACACTTTCTGTCATACAATAACACTAAACATTAGCTTTCAGGAATTATAAGAGTCTTATATAGACTACTTTCTGGGTAAAACATTCATTTGTTCTCAATTGACTTGATTTTCTCAAGAACTCATTATTCAGTCATTCTGATTTGTAAATATATCCCTGTATATATTACGGGCAGAACAAAATAAAGATTCCAGAAAGATCTGACTTGTGCCTAGTAGGATTATTAATAGCTGTTCTTACATGACTATCACCTCAGCTAACAAGGATTTATCACTTGTTATGTGCTAGGCACTGTAGTAAGGCTATAGATGATTTATTTCTCCTTTTGTCCAGAACCCTCATAAGGCAGATTTCATTACCATCATCAACTTAGAAACCGGAGTCCAGCCTGGTCATATCACCAGCCTAAGGACTTGCATATAGTCACCAAGACTGACATATCTCAAACACTGGTCTTCTCTGACAGGAAAAATTGAGCTTTCACCTCTCCACTTTGTTGCTCTGTTTTCTGCCTTTTTCTGGACACCATGCTATAAACCATATCTTTTTGAAAGATATGGCTAAAACCTTAGGAATTTCCCAACAGTTAAAAAAAAAACACCCTAAGAATTAGAATTTGGCTGGTTGATTAAGCTCCTGTATACAAATAAGATTCCAATCCAGAGTGGGGGCTTTAAATATATTTCATTTAACTCTTAATTATAATGAAGGTGTTGTTATGACCATTTACATTAATATATGTCATGTACCTCTCTGGTCACACATGAATTGCTAATGCAAGGATATTGAATTTGTGTTATGTCAAAGGTCTGCACCACCTTTGTGAGTATGTACTATTTAAGATTGCATTAGCATTTTTGGCATGGCATATTATTATCTCATATTAAGCTCTGCTGACTAAAACCCATCTTTTTCAGATGAACTATTCAGTGGACATTCTAAGATCTGGTACCTCGGTGACTAAGAACCGAAAGGCTGGGTTCTTAAGAGAACAACTTATCAGATCATTACTCTAATGAGAATCTTCCCCTTAGGAAAGATTCATACTCAGTCCATACTAATTCACTTCTGGGACCCTAAAGTTACTTGCTTGGCTCTGCTGTCAGTTAAAAGTAGCACCAAGAAACAGGATACAAACATGAAAGCAAAGAAAAGGAAAGGAAAGACTTTCAGTGGTTTGATATTTTCATTGATAGTTGCAGGGTTCATGCCAATAAAAAGCATTATTTAGACAGCATTAATGTAGTTACTGACTCAAGCGGTTTGTTCATGCATGCAGTATTTTGATATTCTTTTTAAAAAATAATGATAAGGGATGGATGTACTCTGAAAGAAAGACAATAACAATATAAAAAATGGGCATATGCAGTTCAATTAAATATATCTAAGGTACAGGTTAAGAGAATGGGAACTTTACATCTATCATATTCATTGGGAGATGGTTATTCTAGATCTTTGAATTAATTTAGTAATAGAACCATAAAATCACATGCTTTAAATTAAAATATTGAAATACATGACGGGAATTACAGCAGCAAATGGATATTTTTTAAACTGAAGGCAAAGTGAAGCATATCTCAAAGGAACCAACAAATGAGAGAAGATAATCAATATGCTCAAATAGAAAAGTATGCTTAGTACACAAAAGTGAGCGGTTTCTGAGGATGCTGGTGTAAGAGAATTACCTCTTTCAATAAAATGAATCAATTGTAACCACATTTCAAAATAATCTTTTACTATTTGATTTTTTTGATACATGAAATTAATTTTACTACAAATTTTTCATATAACAATATGTTACAGGCATAGAGCACTTTCCTAATTTAGTATTTGAAACCTTGTGTAGAGAAAATGTTTTCCTGTTTTTATATTCTTGAGTTAGCCGTAACTTATGACACTCTTTTGAGGAAGGTTTTATTTTCCCTTGACAAGTTTTAGTAAATTGAATTTAGTTGAATTTGATACAACTAGATGCATAAGATGAGGCAGATAATTTAACTGTCAAGCAAACTGTAGGTAGTTAGGCTACATAACACTTCTTTAAACCAGGAAAGTATCAGTTAAATAGCATTCATCCCTTTCAAAATACTTCCTTAGCTCAGGCCTTCAAAAGAATCTCAATGCTGTTGTTAAAAATATTTTGAATTACTGGTCATAAAGGAGTTTTAAAACATTCCTGTGAAGTGCTTTAGAGCTTCACCCTGTAGCATCGGGAGTATTCATTACTGTTCAAACAAGAGAACAGAATACAAGACTGGCCGCAGCAGTTGCCTGCTTCAGAGATTCAAGTCGAGTGGAAATCAGAGAAAAGAACAGGCAGCACAAATGGTTAAAAGTAAGTTAGTGTTTCTGAAATTAGTTGAAATTGTTTTAATAGATATGTGTATTTTAATAGCATCCTTTAATTCATACTTTGAAAATACGTGCCAAATTGAGAAGGCATTTGCAAATTTATAGGAATATTAATTTTCAGAACTGGATTCTTAAGACTGATATGAATCACCCCAAATGCCAAAATCTAAAAATAACCTCCCAGTCAATTTTTATTATCTTTGTTTTTTGATTTATTAAAAAAGTCTATTTAAACATCTGAATCTTCACTAAGCCATATAGAGGATCGCTATAGTTCTAGGAGAATGTTCTAATTATTCATTTTCATTTATGTAGTATATTATGTTGCCTGAAAAGCTATCAGTGTAGCAGAATACAATGACAGAGAAACAGTCCCAGTAACTGAGAATGCTATTGCATCAGGATCCATTATATATTTTTCAACTCAGGGTGGGCAGATTTTAGAGATCTGACCTATCCTTTTTTCTTTGTTTAAGTATTTTAAAATTCTGGTCATTTGCTGTGAGAATTTGCAGGTGTTTCTCAGAGAACTTTGTCCCCTCTAGCTGGATGTGGAAAGGACAATGCAATTAATAACAGATGGCACGGGATGACCACGTCCTTGAGAGAACGCCTTATTGGCACCTCCTGCTAATTGTATCACATATAACACAACTAAAAGCATAATAAATCTGAACTGGGGGACATTTTACGCAAGAGCTCTTCTCCTTTTCCAGACGGTAAATTGCTCAGCTCTTGAAATATCTATAACCTTGTGACACCCAACTTGCATTAGCTTAATTGCCTTTTTTTCCCCTCTCCCTCCCCCTTCTACCCTCCCTTCCTTTCTCTCTCTCCTTCCTCTCTCTCTCTCTCTCTCTCTCTCTCTCTCTCTCTCTCTCTCGTTCTTTCATGTTGTTTTCCTTCTTGGGTGTAAAGGAACAGTTTTTCTCCCTAGTTTAGTGCTGTGTCTGAAACAGCTGTATTTCCTGGCTTGTATAGAATTTGGTCAGAGTTTGATCTGCTGGTTTAATGGGAAATTATTCTTTTAGAGGGCTTTAAAACACTTTGCTTAACATTAATGTTGGGAAAGAAAATGTGTGTCTAACTGCTGATGCAATTTAATAAACCTGCAGAAGAGAGTTTTAATTAAATGGAAAAATGCGTAAGCTTCAGATGGACACACGCACACACACACACACACACACACGCACAGGGCTTTCTTCTTTTTTGCACAATGGCAACAACTCACAATATCCTGTAGCAGTAAAAAGAATTGAGTTTTCACTCACTTCGTAACTTGGTTTGGTGTTATTAACAATTTGTAAAGTAAAAGTTTTATAGTATGTGAGAATGTAACCTCCTAGCATTTTTTTCTCTTTCTCTAAGGAAATGCTGTAGGGAATAGCCTGAATTTCATGTTCATTTCCTACACATCTATTTCCAGTTTTGGAGGTTTGCCTATAACCAAACAGAACAAACAACTAACCAACAAGCAATTTAATTGTATTTGGAGAGGGTTAAAACAAATACATCAAAATCATGGAATATGTGTTGAAATTGTGTCTTGGCTGGCTAGCTGTGTGTATGTTGTGTGTCCTTTCCTTAGCTATATATAAATGTCTATTCCTCTGTAGTGATTTATCCTCACTGGTGAGAGAGTAACCTTAATATTTGTGTCAGTTGGGTAAACCAACCCTAAAATAATAAGACAAATAATAGCCCACACAAGAAATGATATAAAGTAAAGGGAAGAAACCATATTCTGAGACCTCTGTGGTATTAATCCTATCCCTGGATCCGTTATTGAGTATTTACACTTTGAAGAAACAACTTTTAGGCCAGTTCTGGACCTGAGACGCTCTTGGAATGCCATATAAAGGAGAATGGAAGATTCTCATGATTTTGATCGTTCTCATTTGGTCTCTGGTGAGATATAAAGCATTCTGATGTGTTGTCTGGTAGGCACATGATCCCCAATAACATGCTAATAACCTCAGCATTATGCTGCTGATGCTTCTGGTGATGATGATGATAATGATGAGATGATGATAATGAGGATGATGATGTTCAAGACAAGTTGATATGTCATGGTCTGCATATAGCTAATGAATGACCTTGGGTAAGTCCCACCACTTTTCTGAGCATCACTGTGTGTTTCCTTACAAAGTGAGAGGTCAGGACTAAAATCAGTGATATTCAAACAGTGTTCCCTTGAAGATTAGGGGTTCTGCAGACCCCCTACTGTGGATGGGGGCAGGATGGAGGGAGGAGAATGTAGAACAGGTGGCCACTATTCTCAGAGCAATTTTGATATTGTTTTTGTTTATGTTTCACTTAGGATTTCCTTTGAGCAGTTCTTTTGAATGTGTTCCACATGGTTAAAATTATTCAAAACATTTAGACTAAATAATTGCTAAGGTTTCTTTCAGTGAGAAATCTATGATATATGTATTAGCATGCCTCTTATTTAATATGAACTAGTCTTGATGTCCTGAATATATGAAACATGGCATTTAGAAACAATCTGCTTTTTCTCCACTTGTTCTGCAGTTGATTTGAATAATAGACAGTATAGGAATGAGCATCAGTAAATTCCTTTGCATTGAAGAGGTATGTGTGTGTGTGTGTGTGTGTGTGTGTGTGTGTCTGTGTTTGTGATGTTTAAAATGTATGTCATTTTGTGCCTCTATGTTTTGAAAAAGTAGAATCATTTATAAAGCAGGCAGAATCTCTAAAGCTCATGTGAGTAATGGGTCTTATGTTTTTCTTTGATTTCATGTTTGCCATCTTCATCCCTGTATATTTATAATTCACAATCTTCAGGTCAATGCAGATGGATAGTTGCTCAGTGGAAATGTGAACATAGTTTTATCACACTTAGAAAAAAGAATAAAATCATAGTGTTAATGATAGTGACATTTGGTCTTTGTCTCATCTGTGTCCCTGTTGATATCAGACATTCTCTAGAAGCAGATCCTTATTTCTGGTTCAGTAGTCAAATAAAAATGTTTCCTGTATACAATGGAAATAGAGGCTAGTGTGATAGGAAGGATACTCATTACCATATATCTCTGAACAATAATTCATCCCATTCCTGACTTTCTCACTTTTGCTGTGAGGACTAGAGCACTTATACAGTAAAAACTTCTGAAAAATACAAAGTCTTGAATGAATACAGTAGCCTCCTTGTGAGTGGGAAATTGTCTTAGTTTTCTTTGTAGTCTGATCACTTAATATGTTTCATAACTCATAGTTAATGCCCAGTTAATCTTTGATGAATACATAAATAAATGAATGAATAGATAATAATATATATAATTCTGTATTTGGACTGATACATAAGATAAGGTGAATGCTACGTAGAGATGATATTCTATACCCTGAATTATTTATAACAAACATAATAAAAAACAATGAACAAATGTGCATATGCTGCTTACCTATATATTATTGCATGTGCTTGCAACAACTAAAAAAAAGGCTGTCTCTTAAAAAGGTGGCTGACTTTTTCCTGTATACAAATATCAATCAAATATTGTCATTTATTGGGGATATAGGGAAGAGTCAAAGGGAAGAGCAGTCAGAAATCGAATGTTCCTTTCCTTAGTTACAATAACCTTTCTCCTCTGCAACTCATTACAGGTTTTGACGCTCATTTTTGAACCTAAATTTATCTGTGGTCCACACACACCAGGTGATATCTCACTTATAGTATTGTAAATTATTTGCATCACAAATTCCGGGTCATGAAGCTGAGGTGATGGAATATTTTTACATAAAAATGTTGGGATTGTGTTTTATTTTAAGCCTCTTACACTGATCATTTTATTTGCAGTGTAAGTATGTCCTACATTAGCTTCTGGATTTGGGTATTAGTGCAGTAAATGGGATCAGTTAAATAGCTAGCACTGTATCCCTCCTGATGAATGTTATACCTCATATCTTTGGGTAATTGGTGATATATTCGGATATAATCAGGATGAAGTGTTACACTTTAAATATGGCTTTGGATAAGTCATTTAAAATTGTTTAGATCCTTGTGTGTGTGTGTGTGTGTGTGTGTGTGTGTGTTTTCAACATGACAGTGACAGTACCAGGTACTGACTTGTCATTTAGAGTTGGAGATCATCATAATGTTTGGTGCTAGGGGATTGATAAGCATCAACTATTAAAAAGTAGGCAGTGGAAAAATACTGGCTTTGGAATCTGTCTGACCTGGATTCAAGTCTTGGCTTTTCCAGTTGCCGTATGATATTGGAACACTGTCTCATACTCTAGATTGCTTAACTCTAAAATAGCATAAAGACTTCACATCAAATTGCATAATGGATTAGAGATAATAAGAGCTATTATTACTTCCCTATCATGTTTATTCAAGACACTGTCTCCTTTATTACTGTTAATATATTTCTTGTTGTTAATATAAGTGAAAATACTGGTTTAGATAGTGGTTCTCAACCAGGGTTTTTTTTTTTTTTTTTTTTTTTTTTGCTACACCACCCCCCTTCAGAGACGTTTGTCAGTATCTGGAGATGTTTTTGGTTGTCACAAATGGGTGAAGGTGCTATTGGAATTTACTATGTAGAGTCCAGAGATGCTGTTAATATCCTGCAATACACAGGACAGTCCCCCACAACAAAGAAGTATTTGGCCCAAATTTTCAATAATGCTTAGGTTGAGAAACTCTGACTTAGATTATTACTTTCAAACCACTCTCTTGAAAAAATAAAAGTTGTCATTTAACTACTTCACATTCCAAGAATTTAAGCTACAACATATCTCTACCAAATGGCCTCGATAGCCTTTCCATTATATTTACCTTGGTCTTAGGCTAAAAGAAATGACCTCCACACTTAATATAACAGTAGAAAAACCTCAAAATTTCCAGTTTTTAAGGCATATAGTGTCTGGATGATAATTGCCTCCTGATCAAATCGACCAAGTAGTTAAGAATTGAAGCTCCTATTGACCTGAATTAGTTATTCTGTGGTCTGTGTGTCACACCACCTTTAGACTTAGCTATTTTCAGGAAATGAGAGGGATTATGGAGAATCAATGCTGCAGTGGATGACTAAAAGCATAATTACTTCAGCTTAGCACAACTTTCTTTGCTAGCATTACTTTTGAGTTTATTTATTATATAATCTCATATATTTTAGTCACATCAATTCAATTTGGAATGTAGTCAACGGCATTATAAATGATTGATTTAGGTTGGGACACAGATGAGACAAGGACCTGATGCCATCTTAATTGACATTAGGGCTTTTTTTTTTTCTTTTAAGGCAGATAAAAACTGTCTTCATGTTGTCACTGAATATCCACATACTTCGGCATGCCCCAAAGATTACAGACTTTAAATACAAGAGGACAGAGATAATAGACATGAAAATCAAAGAAAAACAGATGATTCTGTGAAAATCATTCATTTATTTACCTTTATTCAAAATTCAACACTTCCCAAGATATTCATATATTATAGCAACGTGACTTTTTATCCTCATAAAGAAAAAATAACAATTTGCGTTTGAAATTTGTCTGCTGTGGGTGTGGGTGGGACATGTAGCAAATAAGGAGAGAAGGTCCTGTTGCCCTGCGAGCTTATGCTCTTTTATTCCCTTCATCCTTAAAATGGACCCAGACAAACATTTCTTGATTTGTGTCTTTTTTATTTTTTCCTAAGTAGGCATTAGTATACTTAGAAACAAAGAGTGGCACAAACTTCCTTCAACCAGCATTCTCCATCCCCCTGAACTCTCAGTGCCTTTACTGTGTACAATCTCCCTTCTCTCACAATCTCATTTCATTATCTTTTGGATCCTTGAATGCTGTGGGTGGAGTAGAAATAATAAGCCCCAACAAAAGACACAGTAGTTGCATCAAATGGGTAAACTCTGAAGGAGGCATGAGGGATAAGCAATGTTATATTGACAAGCTGCACTAGAGGGCAAGAGAGAGAAGAATTCTAGCTTCAGCTACAGTTCTATAGCAAATACAGAAGGTAAGCTTGTACAGTCCATTCGCCCTTGGGAGGTTCGTAAATGAAATTTGTTTAAAAGTATATATACATATATATTTACTTTCACATATACAGCACTTACTTGGGAATAAAAATTTCTCTGCAGAGTAGGTTAAAAAAATCTTTTCATATCTATCCCAGAAGAGAATTTATTGGTTTGTATGAAGAAAGCTTTAATCACACACACATACACAAACACACACACACACACACACACACACATGCACACAGGAACACACAAAGACACACAGACACACACAAACTGGAAAATTAAAAAAAAAATCCTCCTTTTTGGAACAAATGCACAAGGAAAATATTATAAAGCTTTAATAAGGAACGGAATCTTGCAAAAATCTATAAGCTAGAAAATTCCTTAACCTTCTTCTTTCTGCAATCTGTTAGTCAGTTGGGTGTCTCTACCTTTTCCTGATGCGATTTTGGGTTGGGAAATCAATGTGGTGACTGTGTCTTTGAACAAAGTACTGTCATGTGCTGGTAACCATATCTTTTATTATAACAAATATGAATTCAATTGGATAGCAAGGAGACATCCCAGTGGAAATGGTAACAGTTGGTTATTTATCTGTCATCAATCCACTGAACCAGCAAGGAGGAGGAGGTGAACCATCACCTGCTAGATCCTTAATTCATCTGCTTTTTTGAAACTGCATTTCTACCCCATGTGGCTAGAAATCGACAGGAAAACCTCTTCCATAAAATGGCATGAACTAAAAGCCAGTTTCTGCTCCTCTCTGTGTTTCTTTTTAACAAGGACTGTCTGTAAAGTAGTCTTGTTTTTGTGACTGGATTTGGGAACTGAGTTTTGAACAGGCTCTAATGGGTTACCTAAATTCTAAAATCCAGGCATATTGGAGACCCTGAATTGACTTGTAGATGCAAAACCTGTTACAATTAAAAATGATTAATTTCAATATAAAATGTGTACAAATAAAGAATATTGAAATTTTGGAATTATTCCTTAGCAATATATATAATTACTATTCCTTAGGAATGCTCCAAAAGAAATAAACTTTTTTGGTAGCATGTAAAACCAGAAATAATTACAATAAGAGGGATTATTAAACATTTGGAAATTCTAGAATTTCCACTTCTACAGTTGGAACTTTAGAGAAGACACATTAGCTTTCTAAAATATATTCTTAATGTATTGTTACATTTGTTTGTGCAGGAAAACTGATTTAGACAGCTATTTAATATTATTTTGATTTTCTGAGCGTTTTTTTCCTTCCACTTGGTATTGCATAAAATAGGAAAAAAATAGCAAAAAGAATTTGAGACTTCAAATTACAGTATTTGAACGAACTGGACATGAAAAGAAGAGTGAAGCATATTGAACACTTTCCTAAACATTGCTAACCTAGGCCTGATGATTCTACAAAACAGAGCTGACTTCTTGAAATGTTGAATGAATGAAACTCACCATAATAAGGGAGGGTATAGCAGTTGCCCAAGGAAGTGGAAAATCCAAGTTGTCTCTCTCTGTTTAAAAGGAGCCCCCTTTCTCTTCTGTAAATGTCACCCTGTAGTAATGAAAACTTGAAAAATCCTGAGGGGGACCTGGTGCTTTTAGTAAATGATGCAAGCCCCACTGACTTACAATGAAAATTAGTTTGTGGGTCTATGTACTGCTCCCTTTGGCAGCTGAACTCCCTCTGTTCTTCAGAAGCAGCAAGAGAAAGGCTGAGAACACACAGCTTCATATGAGGGCCTTGGCAGAGGAAATGCAAAACGCTGGAATACCCAGCAGTTTTGTGCTTTCCTGAGAATGGGCTCAGCCAGTATGAGAAATGGCCCCCGATGCCTTTGAAGACAGGGAGACAGTTGATCAAACTCAATAAATATCAGATAAAATTGCTATGGGAAGTTGGTTGGGAATATTTAGTAGACTAGGTATTTTGTATTAAATTGGGCAACTTAGCACTTTAAAATATTGTCAGTGTTGTGTGCTTCCAGACAATCAAAACTTACACATACTTTTTTTTTTTACATAAATTTTCCTTCTCGTTGTTTCAAAGCAAACTCTGTTAACTCTTGATTACCTATTTCAGTCAAATACTTTCCACCTAGCATTTGACAAAGATTAAAAACATAATTTTAAACACTTCTTAGTAACAGAGAATAGGAAGTTTTCAGCTGAAAAAAACACAACTGTATGTCTTAAGAGAAGTAATCTTCGGGCTTCCCTGGTGGCGCAGTGGTTGAGAGTCCGCCTGCCGATGCAGGGGACACGGGTTCGTGCCCCGGTCTGGGAAGATCCCACATGCCGCGAAGCGGCTGGTCCCGTGAGCCATGGCCGCTGAGCCTGCGTGTCCGGAGCCTGTGCTCCACAACGGGAGAGGCCAGGAAAAAAAAAAAAAAGAGAAGTAATCTTCAACTGATCAAGGCACTGACTTTTCCATAAAGAAATGTGAGAGTCATCTTCTTCACCGGATGATGGGGTATTCAAATTTACTTCACTAACAGAAGATTTCTCCCAAATTTAAGTACCTAGAGCATGTAGGCACAGTTGAGTTTTCAGGAAGGAACCACTTCTGGTGTTTACAGTTCTTCAGATTCCTGAGATAAATGTTTGCCTATGTAAATTGGTTACCACCCATGCAATACAAATGCAACTTTCATACTAAAACAGTTAGCATTTTTAAATGTTAAAAATTAAGGAATAAAGAAAGTTAAAAATTTTTAATTATTTATGTAAGGCAGCCACATTATTTACAATATTCAGTAAACAAATATTAAAACATAGTTAAGAGGTTGTTCCTTAACCTTGAAAGAGGAGTACAGAAGAGGGAAAAGACGAAAGACAGAAAAAAAAATTTCACAAACTATGTATATTTACAACACGAAAAGATTTTACAACACTGTTAATTTAGTAGGGCCTCTGCCAGCTATGCCTGTAGATGGCACTAACAAGTAACTGGTCTATTGGTCAGTAGGCTCACTAGGTACCCTCCTACTTTAATTCAGTCTGTAAAGTGATATAGTGCGCCTCCCTCAGGCCTGAAGACAGAGTTAGATTCCACATACACAAGGAATATCAAACCGGCAGTCAGTCGTTATTTCTGGCCCCAAAAGGTTAAGTATTGAACTTAACCAACTGGGTAAAAACGAACCTTTGTCAAGTCTGTCCGAGGGACAGAGGGTCAGATTCTTATTTTTGTATTTCCATTGCAGCAGTGTCTTGGATGTGGGATGCCGGAATAACAGAATTGAAATACTAGTTCAAAACTAAGACTTTGAGTAGTAAAATGGATTTGGGGAGTGTGTGAGAAATCAGTGAAGTATGAAGAGTATTATTTTCAAGTTTTCCTTGAAATATTGAGAGGTATAGTTCATATATATATATTTTTTGTATAGTAACTATGTGACTCTCATCTACCAAGCATCTACCAAGCTTTCTACATCACCTCATTTAATTCTCACATACACACAAAACATGAAGTTAACTGATCATCTACAATTTATAACTGAGAAAGCTGAAGCTCAAAAGGCTGATGAATTTGGTTCAGCTCTCATAGCTAGTATATGGTACAATCAGAAATTAGACCAGTTCTCTCTGGAGTTAAAAAATCATGTTCTTTCCACCAAACCAATATGAACTTCATTGTTTTATGTTTTTAAAGCCAACTGTTCTCTGTTGTTTTGCCCTTAATTATTTAATATGTTTGAATGTTTGATTTTTCACTAATGTTAATCAGTTAAATATTAATTATGTGAAACTAGACTTCTTTTTTTTTACTTTGATCAGAAAAAACAACAACAGACTTTAGTTCAATTGACGCTCTGATACTGTTGGTTTTAAGAACGAAGAAAAAAATTTTTTCTCCTTTATAAAATCAGACAAATACAGTGTTTCCTTTGTAATCAACATTATGGCATAAATGTAATACTTTCAAAGATAAGTTATTTTTCTTCAAGTTTAGACTTGTAGAATTAATGTTATACTCAAGACACAAATATGATCGCTGTCCTAAAGAGACTAATAATTAAAGAGGAGTGTGTTGGTTATTACTTTTATGAAAAAATTGAGAATGGCTTTAAAAAATATCCAGCACTAAGCAAGAGACTAACTTGATTGTTAGTGGTGTGAAATTAAGTTATGAGATATGTGTTGTCTGAGTGTCTTATTCTGTGCCCTCTGCTCTTTAAGTGGTCAGGTAGAAATATGAGAAGATTCAGAGAAAGAACATTTTGAGCCTCTGTTATGTGCCAATGACTGTGCTGGGGTGTTTCTCATTCATTGCCTTGTTTAAGCTCAGGTAAAATTAGTATTACTTCTCCTTAGTACTAAGGAAAACTGAACTTAGAGGTCCACTGATTTGAGAAATGGCACAACAGGTATTTAAACCTACATCTCTGTGGCCATAGAGGCTTGGCATTTTCCCATTACTGCAGAGTCTTTGTGGAGTTGCTAGTGGATCACAGACTTCATCGACTTTCCATTTTAGTGCTCACAAAATAGATGTTTCAATAACATGAGGGGGAAACTTAAGAAAAGCTGGGGAAATCTTTGTGATTTACATTTTAGACAGCCTCACTTAATACTTGAAATCAATTGCTAACATGCTATACATAGATCGCATACTTGTAAATTGAATTCAATTCTCTTTTTTACATTGACTGCCACTTTAGTATCAGTAGGGTGACATTTTTCATATTCATTTTTGTTGATCTTCAGTAGACAGTGGTTCTTAATCATTTAAGTTTTACATTTCCCATTTAGTTTTTCAAGTGAGATCTGTAAAAGAAAAATTTCTTTTTCTTAAAAAAAATTTTTCCCTCATCTATTTCATTTATGCCCTCACCCTCCTCCCCTCTGACAACCACCTTCTGTTTCTCAGTATTTATGACTGTGTTTCTGTTTTATGTTTTCTGTTTTATGTGTCTGGTTTACGTTTATGTGTTTTATATGTTTATATTTTTAAGTATACTTATATTTTAAGGAAATATTTCTATAAATTCTTTTTAGATACCAATATTCTTTATTTAAATCCTCCCCCCATGATTTAGGTGAGATTAATTTAATTTTTCCTTTTGCTTCTAAGGAAGGTCGCTTTCTTAGAACTTTAGAAAGAGAAACCCCGTGTAAGCCTTACTCTCAGCCTAAGGATAGAAAAGCCAATTTAGGAATAACATGTTATAATGAAGAGATGAAGGCAAAAAATAAAAACTCCATGTCAGAGCCAACATGATATATAATTAGTATGGTCTAAGGCTATATTTTTCAAAAATTTCAAAAGTATGTTTCATTGAATATTAGGCTTGTGAATCTGCCATCCCCAAACTACACACGTGCACACACACGTGCACACACACACACACACACACACACACACACACACACACACAAGCTATAGGCTTCCCTGGTGGCGCAGTTGTTAAGAATCCGCCTGCCAATGCAGGGGACATGGGTTCAAGCCCTGGTCAGGGAAGATCCCACGTGCCGCGGAGCAGTTAAGCCCATGTGCCACAACTGCTGAGCCTGCGTTCTAGAGCCCGTGAGCCACAACTACTGAAGCCCACGTGCCCTGGAGCTTGTGCGCCGCAACTACTGAGCCCGTGTGCCTAGAGCCCGTGCTCCGCAACAAGAGAAGGCACTGCAGTGAGAAGCCCAGCACCGCAACAAAGAGTAGCCCCCACTCGCCGCAGCTAGAGGAAGCCCATGTGCAGCAATGAAGACCCAACGCAGCCAAAAATAAATAAATAAAATAAAATAAAATAAAAATTACCTGAAGATTCACATCAGCCTGTTAAATGCCATGACAAACCTAACAGTACAGAAGCCCCTTTTTAAAATTTAAAAAAAAATTATTGAAATATAGTTAATTTACAATCTTGTGTTAGCTTCAAGTGTACAGCAAAGTGATTCAGTTATATATATTTCAGATTCTTTTACATTATAGATTATTACAAGGTATTGAGTACAGGTCCCTGTGCTAAACAGTAGGTTCTTGTTGTTTACCTGTTTTTTATATAGTAGTGTGTATATGTTAATCCCAAATTCCTCATTGATCTCCCCTCCTCGTCCTCCCATCCCCTTTGGTAACCATAAGTTTCTTTTCTACGTCTGAGCCTATTTCTGTTTTGTAAATAATTCATTTGTATCATTATTTTTAGATTCCATATATGTGATATCATATGATATTTATCTTTCTCTGACTTCATTTAGTATAATAACCTCTGGGTCCATCCATGTTGCTGCAAATGGCATTATTTCCTTCTTTTTTTATGGTTGAGTAGCATTCCATTTTCTATATATACCACATCTTCTTTATCCATTCATCTGTCCATGGACATTTAGGTTGCTTCCATGTCTTGGCTATTGTAAATAGTGCTGCTATGAACATTGGGGTGTATGTATCTTTTCAAATTAGAGTTTTCTCCAGATATATGCCCAGGAGTGGGATTGCAGGATCATATGGTAACTCTAGTTTTTGTGAGGAACCTCCATACTATTTTCCATAGTGGCTGCACCAATTTACATTCCCACCAACAGTGTAGGAGGGTTCCTTTTTCTCCACACCCTCTCCACCATTTTTTAATTGTAGACTTGTTAATGATGGCCATTCTGACTGGTGTGAGGTGATACTTCATTGTAGATTTGAATTGCATTTCTTTAATAATTAGCAATATTGAGCATCTTTTCATGTGCTTGTTGGCTATCTTTGTGTCTTCTTTGGAGAAATGTCTATTTAGGTCTTCTGCCCATTTTTTTATAGGATTGTTTGTTTTTTTGATATTAAGCTGTATGAGCTGTTTGTATATTTTGGAAAGGGTCTTTCTAAATTTATCTGGCCACAAAACTTGCCTTTCATGTGAGACCCATTAGTAACATCTAGAACTAGAACTCAAAATTCACGTTGGGAAACACTGTTCTAAGTATGTATTCAGAGCCACAATAGAGAGATATTTATTGTACCCAATTTGAAACGATGATTAGAAGAAAGACAAATTAAATTAGAGGAACTTGAAATAATTTAGGTAAGAGATATTTAGGGCCTGCTCTAAGGCCAAAGAATGGGATAGATTCTGGGTATATTAACAGATACCCATGATAGGTTATAGAAATGATCTGATACAGTGACTATTAGATGAAGAGGAAAGAGTCACACATAGCAGGTCTGACTAGAGTGATTGGTTAAACAGTGGTATTATTACTTGACAAAGAAAAGTCAGAAAGAGGAATTGTTAGGGTAAATGCAAGGAGTTAACTTTTGGACATTTGGCTGGAAATACTTGGAATTCATCCTGGTTGATTTTTTCCATTGGAAGCTGGAAATAGGTTTGGAGCATACCAAAAAAAAAAAAAAAAAGTCTCAGGAAAGATAAAGATGTTAGAGTCACCATGCTGTATGAAGCTTCTGCGAGATGGATGAGACGTGAATGACTTCATCTTTAACTGGTAGGGATCCAGTTACTTCATTAAATGCATTAAGTGAAGCAAGATGCTGAAAATGCAACCTCATTTTGCTACCATAAATCCTGTTTTTGAAAAATATAGGAGATATAAATGAATAAAAAATAAAATTACCTACATATTAAATATTTTAGATGTTACATGTGGCAAGGGATACATGATGCTGAAACTTCAGTTGTCTCACAGAGAACCAGGCAAAATTTAAGAATGTTAGTGTCTGAAGATGTTTAAACTTCTCTATGGGTTCATGCCAACAACTACTGCATTAAACTTATAAATAAATACATTAATCAAGATAATAGGTGTTGAATAGTGATTCATCCAGAAGTTAAATAATTCTGTGATCTGTTTGAAGCAGGCTGACATTATAGGAAATAGTAAATGTATTTCCTGTTAAGCACTTGCTTGGTTCATTTACAGTAATTCCCTGTTCCTGCTCAACTATTCACTAGTGTCTGAAACTTGTATATTTATATTCAATTCAATTATCAGTGATGCCCATGATAAATGGCATGACTGAGAAGAATTTGGGTGCTTTCAGGTTAAGTGAACCTTGAGTTGCTATCACTTCCCGTTTCAAGAGGATAATAATAAGAGTAATGGCTATTGTATGCTAAGTGCTTACTTAGTGTTGTACTTTAGCAAGACCTTTGCACATATTCTTCAAATCAACTTTGTAAGGTGAGTTTGATTATTGTCCTTTAAAAATCTAGAAACTGAAGCTCTAAGAGTTAATATTCAGTTACAAAATCAGTAAGAGGTAGAGCTCAATTTTGATTATTGGGTTGAATGATTCCACAATCTGTTTGCAGTCTTTCCATTGCCTGGTGCTTCCTATACATGGAAGGTTAAAAAAAACAAAAGGGGTGGGCGGGAAGCAAAATGATCCATTTCCACATCAGTTAATTCTCTCCCTTAGAGTGACATTTATTTGCAAACCTTCATACTGTATTTCCTTAACTTTTTAATAGCAATTAATGGAAACTAATACACGCGAGCAAGATTTTCAGTTTTTGAGCTTTGCTTTGTTCTAGAAAAACCAGTCAAGCAATGGTGAGCAATGATTTTAAATATTGTGGAAGGTAAGGAATGAATTGATTAAAAAATATACACACGTGTAAGGAGTGCCAGATAATTGTCTCAATTTAGGAACTGATTTGATCTCTATAAAGAAACACTGCCATTGCCTTTTCCAGAAATATCCTATTAAAGCTTTTTTTTTTTTTTAAAGAAGGAAAGTAGAGAATACATTTAATATTCCACAAAAACTGCTCTGCCTTTTAGAAGTAGTCAGAGGAGGAGAATATCAGTCAGCAAACCATTTATTCAAAATCTATTAAACAAATTAACTCACCATTGATTAGTTTCTCAAATAGCGTGTTGAGTTGGTGGACTAAACCGAGGATTCTGACATCAGAGAAATGCAGAACTCTTCTTTGCCCAAGAAAGTTCTTGATTCTAGTTTGTTTAATTTACTGTATTCAATGAAATTCATTATGCCTTCCATATCAGTTATGTATGGGATTAGATTTTTATACTTTATATTTGAAATTATTGAATATTCTTTTAGAGCCCTAATATTAATAAAACTTTACCTCAAAATTTGCCATTGTAAATATCTTACAGCCACAAACATTGATCTCTTTTTCTTCTTATACATGTTTAAAATGAATTCTCACAGATAAGTAAGGCATGTAGATTTGAAAACAAATTTAGCCAAAGGAAAGAAGAAATGTGGAAATATTTATAGAGAATTGCCTTAACTGGTAACAACATGCATTAAGAAATGTGTTACATAAAAGCAGCTTTCCTTATCTCTAGGTGAAATATCTACAGTCATGCTAAATGTTTTTTGATAAGTTTTGACATTTTAAAATGAAAGCTATTTTAACAAAACCACATTCAAGAAAAATACAAACATTTTAAACGCCACCTAATGTGGTAAATATATTTTCTGTTTCTCTTGCAGATAGGGATTTTGTCAAGTGACATTTTTGGTATATTATGAACAAATTAATACTGAGAATAATAATATGAATGAAATATTTGCATGTTGGAAGTGGAGAAGAATGATGAAACAAATAACATGCAAATACATCCTTTGACAATATAAAACTGTCATCTATAATATTTTATCATATCAAGTGTTTTTCCTTTCACTGTATTTGATCAAACCACAGAGATCACTACTTAAAATCTTTAAGGACAAATCTGAAATGTGTGTATCTGTAGAGTGAATTGTTTTCAGGAATGTTCTACTGACCATGATTGCCTTTTAACTCAAAACTCATCTTAAAGGGAAATGATAACAAAGCCTAACACTTTTATAATGCTTTTTACCTCTAAATAACTCACCTAATTAATTTAAATTAATTTTTAAAACACCCCTATGAGGTTGCAAATTGGCTAGAACTGTTCCCCCATACTAATATAATTATAATCATATACATATATATTGAAAGCACAGTTGTATCTTATTTCTTAAATTTGTTTCTAGCTACCAATAATGTAAATTGTATCACATTCATTTGGTGAAAAAATGATGTTGTAAAATGAGAACAGATTTGAAATCATATTTGTTGATACTTTAGGAGAAAATCAGACTTGGGCTTTCGTTTTCCCATTTGTGTATGGAAAATATATGAAACAGTAGAGTATGATGGGGAGCGTCCTGGCCCAGGACCTGAGGGACCCTAGATCGTAGCCTTAGTTTTTTCATTAACTTCATGTCTGACCTTGAAACTTATTTTTCTCAGCTATAAGGTAGTGATAATGTTATGTGCCTGGCCTTTATCACAGGGGTGTTTGAGTGTTAAATGTGACAATATATGTGAAAATACTTTATTACTTTAAAGCATTTTTCAAATATCAATTAAATAACTTTATGAAATCAAACAACTAATATTATAAAAACATTATTCTTACAACACAAATAGTTCAGTGGACTTGCTCTTTAATTAATTTATTTAATATTAAAAATGTATTTATTGAGTGTCTATTACTACAGAGAGCACACATGGTTGACCCATGATGAAGGACGTGTAAAAAGGAGGCAGGGTACATATGGTGTATCTGCATAAGAAGTAGATATCAGTGATGAGCCCATTGGGCCTGGTGTATTCTACCATTAAATTCTTAATTAGTACGTTAAAAGGAGGATGCCTTGGACTGGCAGTCCTTCTGAATGGATGATCTAATTTATGAACAGTGGAGAAATGTGTCTCATCTTCTTCCTCATGTTTAAATATAACATCTAAAAGGTTATCAAAACAAAGCATAGTGCTGACTGTAGTCATGCAGTGACCTATGTGATAATCACTTCAGGACTTCTGTCCTCTGGCCTGAGCCTCAGACCTCTTCATCTGCAATGCACAATCTGAGAAACATTGCCTTGGTCAAAAACCTTTTGTACTTTTCAGAGTGGAACAACTCCCAGTTTAGGCACTATCATCCTCATTTATCTTTCTTGGTTTCTCCTAATTTGTAGATTGCTCCTTCTGAGCCGCCTTTGCCTGGTTGCTCCGTATCTCCCAGACCTCTAAAATTGGGCCTTTTTTCTTTTTGCATCAACTACCTAGGTCATCTCATTCATTTTCATGGCTATAATGTCATCAACTCTCAAATAAAATTGTCAGTTTCATATCTCTTGCCTACGCTTGTCCCCTGACCTCTAGAATTGTATCTCCCGTACCTGCTCATCATCTCAACTTGCATATGACTGTATGTATCTCAAACTTAAGAAGTCCAGACCACATTCCTGACTCTCTCCTGGCATGGATCCATTCCATCTTCATCTTTTTAGTCTGTAAGTGGCCACTCCACTGTTCCAATTATTGAAACAATAGTCTTAGAGTCACCCTTGATTTCTTTCAGTCTCTTGTACTCCACTTATCCTATTGGCTGTACCTTCAAAATATATCCACATTTCAACTTCTTCTGATTACATCCACCAAACATCCTGGCTCAGGCTACTATTGTCTCATCCTATCCCAATAGTTCCCGATTGTTCTCCTTGCTTCCACCCTTGCTACCCTATAGTGTATTCATAATCTATCATTTTTAATATATCATTGAATTGTGGCTCTCAAACTTCACTATGAATCAGAATCACCTGAAAGTCTTGTTAAAATATAGATTTAGGGACTCCACTTCTAGAGCTTGTGATTCAGTAAGTGGAGCCACAGAATTTGTACTTCTAACAAGTTCCTGGGTGATGTGTCTGCGGATGGTTTGGGGACCATCCCTTGAGAGCCTGTGATGTAGATCTTTGCTATGCAAGGTATGGTCTACTTACCAGCAATATCAATATGACTGGGGAGCCTGTCAGAA
This sequence comes from Orcinus orca, assembly GCF_937001465.1. Lineage (NCBI taxonomy): Eukaryota > Metazoa > Chordata > Mammalia > Artiodactyla > Delphinidae > Orcinus > Orcinus orca. Next base: position 47,988,107 of record NC_064564.1, on the reverse strand, counting down.
ATGCAGAAGTTCAGGCTCCACTCAGACCCACTGAATCAGAATCAGAATCCGAATCCTCATATTAACATGATACCAGGGTGGTTCTTCTATATATGACAGTCATAGAAACACTGATGAAGAGTATTCTTTGTACATTTCAAGTCACATATGATTCCTTTACTAAAAATGGATTTCTATCTCAATATGGATAAAACCGTAAATCCTAACAAGGTTTAGAAAATTCTGCAGCATCTGACTTCCTGTTAAACCCTCTGACTCTACTGCCACACATCTGCTGGGTCATTGCTCTCCTACTGCATTGGTCTCCTTACTCCTCCTTGAACCCCAGCTATGCTCTGACTCACGGCCTTGCTACTTGCTTTTCTCCCAGCCTGGAATGCTCTTTCCTCAGTAACCATGTGGCTTATTCCCTCACTTCCTTGGCACCCTGCTCAAATGCCTCCATATCAGTGAAGACCCTTTCACCAAATATCTGATAACAGTCCCCCTCCGTAACCTAACGCTCCATTTACTTCTTAACCTGCTTTAGTTTTCTACATAGCACTTATCAAGATCTGATGTACTATATATTTATCTATTTACCAGTTAATTTTATTTCTAGAGCATAAGTTCTTTTGCTATAGGTATTTTGACCCTTGATCATTTTTGTATGTCCAATGCCTATAACAGTGCTAAGCACGTTTTAAAAGGTGTAAAATTTGTTGAATGACTAAATAAGTTTTCAAAATCTTTTCCCAGGGCTGAATTTTGAGAGTGAAAATATGAGGGCGTGCTAGTACCAGGGTACTGAGGAGAGAGGAAAAACAAGTAATAAAGTTTCAGTTTAAGATTTTACAAATAAGGAGAGGATGGCTAGGAGAGAGACTTTTCCCCGTATTTTTTTTTTAGGTTTCTATTAATGAGACTATTGATTTGTAATTTACGTATAGTTCTTAAATATAAGACATATTTTCTCCAGTTTCATACTTCATTGTAGGATGATAGAACAAAATGATGGAAATTTACTAATGCGTTTACTGTGTGCTTAAGTAAATTCACACCAGTGGGCCCAGCTGTGACTACTTTTGGCTAAAGAATTTTAAATTAATGGTGATAATGTACAGCAGTGTGTACTGTTGGGAGGAGGCCACCAGAGAGAAGATGCAGGGATAGGTGTTAGGGTGGTTTTTATTTAATGCCTTTGTTAATGATCTGGAAGGAAGAGTGAGAAGATCATTAATTAAATTCACTGGTTTACTAAACTGGGAGGTGCCAGTGACACCAGGGAAGAGAAGAAGAAAAAAATGCAGAAGGCCTTAGAGGAGTCAGACAGAATAGAGAGACATGAGTTGAGTTTCATCTGTAAGACAAGGAATTCAGATTTAAATACGTGGGGCATATGTAAATGATTATCTATGATGTTAATATTTCTTTGATGATGTTAGCATTGATAATGTTGTGGAGAATAATATCTTATGTCTGAATTCTGACTTCTTCATCGAGTGGCTTAACCACTGCCATGATGTGCAGTAACCCATCACAGATATCCTATGTGTAGCAAAAGACAAAGGTTTTTCATTTTTTAATCGGAGTAAAATTGCTTTACAATGTTATATTAGTTTCTGCTGTACAGTGAAGTGAATCAGCTCTATGTATACCTATATCCCCTCCCTCGTGGACCTCCCTCCCACCCCTGCCCCATCCCACCCATCTAGGTAGTCACAGAGCACCGAGCTGAGCTCCCTGTGTTATACAGCAGGTTCCCACTAGCTATCTATTTTACACATGGTAGTGTGTTTATGTCAAACCTAATCTCCCAATTCATCCCATCCTCCCCATCCCCCACTGTGTCTACTTGTCCGTTCTCTACATCTATGTCTCTATTCCTGCCCTACAAATAGGTTCATCTGTACCATTTTTCTAGATTCCACATATATGCGTTAGCATACGGTATTTGTTTTTCTCTTTCTGGCTTACTTCACTCTGTATGACAGACTCTAGGTCCATCCACATCTCTACAAATGACCCAGTTTCATTCCTATCTTATTTCTAAACTGTTATTAGATTTGTATTTAAATACGTGCAGGGATATTGCATAGGGGTGGCCCATATGAGGAAGCATGCAGTGTTCTGGGAAAGAATTATTACTAAGGGAAGGGACTGAAGGCAGTTTAGACAATGGGTCAGAATTGGAGGGAGATGTGATTTCTGAGCTCAGATCTTCACTCAGAATGTATTTTGGCCCAACCTCCATGTACTCATTTCTGAATACCAGAGAGAAATCACAGTAAGGAGCCAGTAAAGCTATTAGGTCGAACTGTAATTGGACATAAATGGTCAGGAATTGCTAATTTCATTTATTTCAACTAATGAACTGTTTGGTATAAGAATCTTGAAGTCATAAGATACCAGCTATCCTGCTTTTTGGGGTGCGGGCACTTGTACTCACAAGGGACCCTGCTAGCTTCAGTGCAGACTGGTGTTCCTGAACACTAGTTCAGGAACTGCTGCTGGTGGGCAGTGGATGCAACACTTACTTCTGCTGAGTGCTAGCAGTGGAAGTGGAGCTTCTAGTAAAAGTTAGCAGCTGCAGGAAGAGAGAAGGAAAATGAATTTTAAGAAGTACCCTGGAAGATTAATCCATAGGTGAGACTTAAGGTTTCTCTAAAATATTTGGGGGTTTCCACTTGGGGTCAGAAATACTATCTTGCAGTTATTTTCACGTTTAGATTTTGCCTTAGACTGTTGTAACACAGGGAATATAGTTATACCTGGTGCAGTAGGGACATAAGCAGGGCAAAATTAGGATCTGAAGGACTTCAGGAATTCTGTGTTTTGGTTCGAGACTGCAATTGCTCTGGACCTATGGCAGCAGATTGTTCTCCCAGACATTAAGAGCAGCCAGTTTGGAGAGTTCAGAATGAAAGTAGAACCATGGTGCCGTTGGTGTTGTTTACCATGGGTAAATGAGGGAACGTTTAGGAAAACACATTGTTGGCGCTTCCTCAAACTAGAGTGCTCAGAAAACCAAGTATTCTCTCTCTGGAGAGCCAGTAAAACTTTCAGACTCTAGCATTCTGCAGGCTTAGGTAGAATAAAGCAAAAGAGAAATATATGCATACTTGCACATTAGCCTTCCATTTAGAGTGTCCTGTTTTGAACTATTTTGATCTATGTGTGAAGGATGTTAGTCAACACACTAAATCACTCTGATTCTTAGCTGCCTTAGGTATAAAATGACAGAATTATACCAGATGCTCTTGAATGCTTTTTTCCTAATGTACATTGTATTACACTACTATATTGATGCTTTTAGTGGAATATTAGGTATTGTTTACATATTTCACTTCAGCAGAGAGTGATTTTGTAACTGAAATAATAAAAACATCAGCAATTCAAATTAACAATAAGTAGCTACCATTTAATGATAATATTGTGGACCAAACATTGTGCTAAGGGTTTTTCATGAATTATCTGATATGAATTTTAAATAAGGTTAAGGTTCATTTAGTGCCCATAATAAAGCATACAATGACAGGGCCAGGAAGGCTAGAATTGGACACTTTTAAAGTTTTTATCATCACCACCACTACCATCAATTGTACCCAGTGGATTTTTCTGCTATAGAGAAATGTTTTCCTACCTTTATTTTTCAATTGATAAAAGATGCAATGAGTAAAATGGAAATAAAGAAGACATATATAAGTACAGTACACAAATACAGTGTGATTTTTTTGGGTTTTTTTTTAGCAGAAGCAGAAGCATAATTTGGGCAATAAGGTAGGTGGGCTTTTTCATGCAACCAAGAAAGTACCATCATGATAATTCTCCTTTTAGATACAACCAAAAAAGAAATAGAGTGTAGATGAGCTTTATCAAGATCCCTATTGCCACTCTATCTAGAAACATATCTCAAAAGGCCAGTTCCCTTGCTATCTCCCTGGCTTTGCATCATGTTTAAATTTATGATGAACAGCTAAGAGAAGCATGCTAGATTAAAGCATTTTTCCCAGTCTTCTAAAAAATCAAAAGATAGTATAGGGGCCACTGATTTTTATCCATGTGTCCTCTCTCTAGTATTTCAGAAACTTTATTCAAAGTAATTGGTAGTTCTAGGTTCCTTATCGTCACAGCTGCCAAGGTTCCCTAATCTGGAGTAGATGGTTAACCATCCTTAATAGATGATTTATAGCAAGGCAAAAAGAGCTCTTGGACACCTGCAGAGGGGCATAAATGTGCTGTATTGAGCAGCTGAGGACGTTTCTTGACAGATTTTGTTTTAGGTAAAAATGCAAGACATTTTCTTCTACAGATTTCTTAAAACATATATTGTATGGGAAAGAAAATCCATATGGTATTGATTTATTTAAATGTTTTAAAAATTAGATATTGGAAAAGCCTCTTATATTTGTATTTTTCTTAGAGAACAATTTATTTCACCAAGAATCAAGAGAAGGGGAAAAAAAGGCCTGAAAATTCATGTTTAGTTCCAAATTTAAAGTCAGATTTGACATGGTTTTTAAAACATGACCAAACAAAAATAAGTCTGTGGTTTCAAAGAGTAAAGTAAGCTTTAGGAGGAGGCAGGCAAGCTGTTTCTCTGGAAGAGTCCTTATTCCCTTAGTCAAAACAGAACAGCAAACAAATAAATAGAACCCTCAAGTAGTAGCACCAAATGGTAGCTTGGTACATAATTCTACAGAATTTATAGCTTTAAGCAAACAGGACTGGGTACCAATTCATGGTTTCTTTTTCTTTTATGCTACAAAACAAAAGGACTCTGTTAAAAGAGTAATGAATTGTATGGGCTGTAATTGCTATTCTGTCGGTAACTGTTACTGGCTTACAGTGCTTCAGAGTGAGCTGGAAGTAGGTTGTACTGTGTAGTCTGCTAATCCATACTTGTTAGTAAACATATGGGAAAAGAGAAATCACTATCTTTGAGAGCTGATTTTAAACAGTACCTTTACTCCGAATACGTGGACTAAAAGTTTACCTAGTTTTACCCAGTTTTAAGTAATTTTTACAATGACAGAAATATACTTAAATTAAATCCCATGATGTGAGGTATAGGGTGATGTTATGAGGAATAATACAGGGGAACTTTTTCTTCTTTTTTTCCTCCCTCCCTTCCTCCATCTCCTATGTATCTCTGTATACATCTACTTAGTTAGACATGTTTTAATTTATTTTTTATATTTATTTAGAGTTTGTTACATCCTAGTTAGATGTGGCCCTGAGAACACAGAAAGGATGATTTCTTTTCCTTGACCCTTTCCCTCAAAACTTCTTTCTACTCAAAACTTCTTTCTACTCAAAACCTGATTATTTCATGCTATACTATAAATACATATATATGTTTACAGATATAAAATTAGCTTGAACTAACATATAAAAATATTGGTTGAGATGAATAGAATGACATCAATATAAGTCTGTTGGTAGACTAGCAATAAATTATTTTTAATTAATGGTGCCCACATTTATTATATGTTAAAAATAATACAGATCTTTATTAATTACTTTGAATAATTTTATATTTTTCCAGCTAATTGATTGAATAGAAATCACCCTCTTTTTTCATTTCCAGCATAAAATCTTTGAGAGTGGATCAGATGCCTGTTATTAAAATACATACTCAAATAGTCAAACACTGTGGAAAGAATATTAGGCGTCTTTAGTATCTCAGCTAAGAAATGTTGACTGATTAACAAGGCATAAAAAGAACACTTTTAGAAAGTATTTTATTTTTATAAATATTAATTTACATTCACTTCTTTTATATTTTTTTCTGAACATATGTATGTAGGTGTCAACAATAGAGTTAAGGCAAGGAGTGAAAGTAGGGATATAATTAACATTTACTGATGAACTATGTGTGAAGGATGTCTGTGCTTTACATTCACTAATTTAATTTTCATGAAACATTAGGGATTAATATCCCCATGCTACATTTGAAGAAGACTTTTACAGATAAAGAAGGTTATTAAATGTTGAAAATGATCCTCGATCTACTTTGCTCCAAAAAGTCCTTTCCAATACTTTCTTTGCTAAAGAAGAAGAATAAAAACAGGAAACCAGAAAGTAGTGGATTATGTGTACACACACACACACACACACACACACACACACACACACACACACACACTTTCTTTCAATGAATAACCTATACTCTTCAGGAGAAAGTATTGATATAATATAATTGCCCCTATATGTCTGAGGACATACCCAAGTAAAATCTAGAAAAATCTATATATATCCTTATACATTGTGATCATCTTCTATCTGTTATCATGCCATGTATGTTCTTGAACAAATCCATCTATCAATTTCCTATTGAAATTTACTTATCTCTTAAAAAAATTCTTTTAAGTGTTATAAAACTCTTATTTTCATATTCTAAATAATAAGCACATAAGTTTTGTCTTTTAATCTGGTGAACCCAAATGTAATATATTATGAAGAGCAAATATATGTATTCAAGTACATATACAGATATAATAAAGTGAATGAATATGTCATAAAATTTTATTATTTGGCTTTAATTTTTATCTCCCCTGGAACAGGTTTTAGAAGAGAGTGGGTATGGACAAAAAACCAAAAAATTAATAGCAGGTTGTAAAGCAAGTACAAAAAAGTAGTTTTAACTCTCAGAAAAGTTTCAAATCCAAATTTAGCTCCAAAATTAATCTGAGATTCCTAGGCTAAAATATCAGTTCATGGCTAATTTTTAAGTTTGGGTTATTTTCTTATTATTGAGTTTTGAAAAGTCTTTAGATACTCTAGATATAAGCCTTTTATTCATTTCATCAGGTATATGATTTATAAATATTTTCACTCTGTGTCTTTTTATTCTTTCAGTAATGTCCTTGGAAGAGCAGAAATTACTAAATTTTCTGAGGTTTGGTATATAATTTTTTAAGGGAGCATGGTTGAGGAGTCATGTTTAAGAAATCTTTGACTAACTCAAGGTTACAAAGATTTTCTCCTATGTTTTCTTCTAGAATTTTTTAGAAATTTAGGATTCACATTTTGGACTGTGATCCACTTTGAGGTAGATTTTCTGTATTTTGTGAGTTATCTGTCAAAGCAATTATTTTACAAGATAGATATCTGGTTGTTCCTGTGGCATTTGTTGAAGAAACATTTCAATCTTCGCACCTTACACTTTGGCAAAAAATCAATTGACCATTTGGATCTATTTCTAGACTCTTTTATGTTTCATTGGTCTATTTGCCTGTCTTAATGCCAACCACATTATTTGAACTTTGTAACTTTAAAATAAATCTTGAAATCAGTCAGTTTATGTCTTCTACCTTAGTTCTGTTTTCAAAGTTGTTTTGGCTGTTCTAGATCTTTTGCATTTCCATATAAATTTTATAATAAGCTCTCCAGTTTCTACAAAAAATCACTGGTGTTTGGTTGAGATTGTATTGAAGCTATAGATCAGTTTCGGGAGAAATGCATGATATTACGACATTTATTTAGCTCTTTTAAAAAATTTTCTAAACATTATTTTGTAATTTTCAGGTCTGGCAGATTTATTCCTAAATATTTTATATTTGTATACTATTGTAAATTATATTTTAAAAAATATTAGTTTTAATTTTCATTACTAGTAACACATATAATTGACTTTGTAACTGATTCATTTTAGTGGCCTTTTTGTAGATTCCATTGAATTTTCTATATAGACAGTTATGCTGTCTGTGAATAAAGACAGTTTTAATTCTTCCTTTACTATTTGACTGCTTTTTATTTCTTTTTCTTGCCTTATTTTACTGACTAGGATGTTCAGTGTGTTGTTTAGGGAGGGGAGAGGGACATCCTTGTTTTTGTTCCTGATCTAAAAGGGAAAGGAATTCAATTTTCTCCATTAATTACAATATTAGATCTGCATTTTCCTAGTGTCCTTTCTTTTCTACTCATTTCCTGATTGTTTTCATCAGTAATGGATGTTGGATAATGTCACATTTTTTTTCATTTATTGACACGATTATATGATTTTTCTTTTCTAGTTTGACATGATGAATTGCAACTTATGTATTGCTGGTTTCTGTCTGCTAAATTTTATTTAGAATATTGCATCTTTGTTCATAGATATTGGTCAGTAATTTTCTTCACTGGTAATATCTTTGTTTGCTTTTGGTATCAGGATAAGTTTTACCTCATAGAATGAGTTGGAAATTACTCCATTATCTTCATTTTTCAGAAAGAGTTTGTACAGAATTGATGTTATTTTTTAAATGTTTGTTAAAATTTACTAGTGAAGCCACATAGACCTCAAATATTCTTTGTGAAATTTTTAAGTACAAAGTCAAAATTTTAAAATAGACTTGGGTTATTCAGTTAATCTATTCCTTCTTGAGTAAGCTTTGGTAATTTTAGTATTAAAATTTATTTGCTCATTTCATCTATGGTGTCAAAATTATTGGCATGAAGTTGTTTATAATATTCTCTTATTATCCTTTCAGTAACTATAGAATCTCCAATGGTATCACCTCTTTCATTACAGGTGTTTATAATTTATGTCTTTTTAATTTTCTGATCATTCTAGCTAGAGGTTTTTGATTTTTTGATATGCTCACACAACTGGCTTTTGATTTAATATCTTTTCTTTGTTATTTTTCTCTTATCTATTTTATTAGTTTTGCATTCTGATCTTTATCATTTCTTTCTTATGGTTACTTTGGATTTAATTTGCTATTCTTTTTATAGTTTTTCCACATCTTCATAAACACTCATTGTTATCAACTATTACCATTTGTTATCATCTTTTTGACTATAGCAACCCTAGCGGGTGTGAAGTGGTTGGTACCTCATGTGGTTTTGTTTTGCATTTCAGTTATGGCAAAAGATACACTTTCATAGGGGTCTAATTCCTTCTCAGAATATCTGCAATCAGTGTGTCTATAAGCATTCAAACCCTTCAAATAGTAATAAATACATTGTTCTTTCCTAACTGCCTCTATTACTTCTAGATATCCTAATAATAAAATTGCCATCAGTAATAGCCAACAATTTTTAAGTACCTACTGGGGCCTAGGCTTTTTATATATCTTACTCAATTCTCATATAGTCCCATAGATGAAGGAAATTATGTTTTGAGCTTCATTCAATGCCATTTTTTTTCTAAATAATACTTGCCAGTTGAAACACATGTCCTCTCCTGCTTAGAGATCAAATCTGTCCCACTCCCTACTTTCATAATGACTGTGCTAAGAATATTTGTTACATTTTAAAGTATTGTTAAAGGAAACAAAGGAGAATACGATTACATTTTAAAGTATTGTTAAAGGAAACAAAGGAGAATACGAGACAGAGACCTATGTGGCTGGAAAGCTTAAAATACTTAAATATATGACCCTTTATGAAAAAAGTTTGCTGATCTCTGACTCATAACCAGCTGGTTTTGACCTGGTTCAAAACCAGCTTCACCTATTCTGGAATGTGGGCTTTACAACAGACAATAAAATTGTAGGCATATAAGGCCTCTGGTTTATCTGACCTAGTAAAAGAGAGCAGGGGAAACCACAGAAAACACACAAGCCTATGTTTTTTAAAAAGATAAATTGTGTTGGATATTTTGTGCTTAATATAAAACCTCTGACTTGATGTGGAAGATAGAAGGAAGGTTAGAATATGATTCCTTGAACATACATGAGGAAAGAGAAAACTAACTATAGTTGTACAAGGCCCAAGTAGAATGTGTACCATAGGAAGTATTCTGGGGGTTGGTGCATTCCTTTACTCCTCCATGGTGCCTAAGGAGGCTTCATTACTGTAGATTGGATGGCACTCACCCAGAAGGATAAAGGAGAGTTACTAGATTGTACATGATATAGGAAGATAGACTGGCCTAGGGTAAGAATTTATATTAGAAAACAAAATCACCAATCTGGGAGAATGGATTATTTGAGTAGAAAATAGTAGAGTTTGATAAACTGTACAACGGTTAACACCCACACCAACATTGCAGACCAAGTGCCAACTCTCAATATTGACAGAGTACTTTTACATATCAAGCTACTCAATTAGCTTTTGCTTGTCTCATTTTATGTGTCATCTATGCCACCCAAAGAGCTGAGTTAATTATCATGGGGGTCTTGTTGTAACAGTAAACTTTCTCCTTTGTTGATCAGCATTGGACAGTGCTTTGTATTCCCCACCTTACCTCCCCTTCCTGTCTATCTCTTCTACCCTTTATTAAAGAATCAAGTAATGGTTCTACTATCAAGCCCTCAATGATAAATAAGCACATGGGCTTGTACACATGGTTATCTCTTAATTTTTCTCCCCTGTTATTCAGTGCCAATTTTTTTCTAAAAAATGTTTGCCAATTGGAACTCACATCAAAAAATAAAAATTCTGAATTCTCTGAGCAACATTATTTACTTTTTATTGTAAAACAATCATTTTAAATAACTTACACACGAAACTGAAACTACCACCCATCTTTAAAGAAGGCTTTAGTTTGTTGTAAATTTGTCAGGAGACTTGACATTTTATCGTTAGTAACTAGAATTTTTTTAGTGTTTAAAAGAAATTAGTTTTTCCATCAAAATGAAACACCCTCAAATATAAACAGTTAAAAAAGTCAGACTATCTTTGATCAGGTTGAAATATGAGTGCTTACTTAAGAATCACAATCTTCTGTATTGCCTGTCATTGATGACTATGCTAACACAATTACAATAGTTTATATTTCAGAATGGCAATGTAACAGGTCCCAAAGGACACGTGAAACCTTTTTATCCACCTCCTTTTGTGCACTGCTGGGTCATATCAGTTCCTTTCTAGAATATCCTCTAATTTAATTTTCCTTTGAATAATTGTTTACTAGATCAAATCTTCTTTTCCCCCTAGAAATCCTCTGACCTTTAGAGAGGACTGGAATTATAAATGAACATTATGCTAATGGAAATGATAAGATTTGTTCTAAGACTTTAGAAGTTTTTTTTTTTTCTTTGCGGTACGCGGGCCTCTCACTGTTGTGGCCTCTCCCGTTGCGGAGCACAGGCTCTGGACGCGCAGGGTCAGCAACTATGGCTCACGGGCCTCGCTGCTCCGCGGCATGTGGGATCCTCCCGGACCGGGGCACGAACCCGTGTCCCCTGCATCGGCAGGCGGACTCTCAACCACTGCGCCAACAGGGAAGCCCTAGAAGTTTGTTTAAAGATAGTAGTGTGTTAGTAAATATTCAAAAGTTCTTTTCTTATTCAGAAATATATTTAGCCAAATGAATAATGTTCTGTAAGCATTGTTTGTAAGATTTTTTAAAAGTAAATTATTTTTGTTAACCCTCAGTACAATTTCTTCTTTAATTTTTCTCCCTGGCTAGCAAATATATAACAACTTGTTTAATCTTTTTATTACCTTAGGCATTCACTATAATTCCTGGATTGAGATTTAGATAAAATAGTGTATAGTGAATAGTCAAACTTCTGTTATTTTTTTAAGTGGGGACAAATTGTAACAGGTATGATTAATAATTCGATCAGGAATGTTGTCACAATCATGGTTTAAATCACACATTTCATCTTTGCATATTAAAATTATAAATACCCTTTGGTCATGTTGAAAATATAATAACACTAAAAAAAATTATGTTTGGCTATCCCGTGCTTTCTCCATTCTTTTATTCAAGGACTTTTATAATTTGTAGCTTCTTTACTTCTCCAGATTACCTTATATTTTTGCTTTATTTTATTTAAAATTTTTTTATTCCTTTTTAAATGGCCTACATATCTTATCTGAAAATGCTTGCCATAATATACCACTTCCTAACTGATATTTATGAATTTATTTCTTTTATTAAAATGCCTTCCCAACTCTTCATTCATGAAAGTCTCATCATCTGCCTAAAGCTTATATTGTATGCCCTATGAAATCAACACAAATTTCCTGATGTATTTTTATCCTAAACTATCCTGACACACATATTCTTAAAAATCATTCATGCTTTTACTATTATACACACTCTGATTGTATTGTACTTGTCTTGAGGTTCCAACTAGATTAAGAGACTTCAAGGGCAAGAAAAAGGATTTGTGTCTGTTTAAATCTCTATTACCTATCATAAAGTAGGTGTGAATATATGTTACTGCATTTTTAAATCAATCATTTACTCTTAGTTATAATTAATGTTTGTGTAAAGATTAAACCGTAGGCAGCTGAACATAGGATAAAACTGAAAAGAAAACATCCCAAGAGAGAAAAGAAAGTAAACTGGTAGAAACAATGTGGGCGCTAAAGTAAGATAGGTGCCTCACTTCACCTCTGCTTTGATTAAAATGATGTTTGTGCTACCCCACCTCATACAAGCACAAATTTTGTCAGTAGTATCTATTTTTATCTAGAGTGTCTACCCTTGCCCAAGTCTTGCAGCCTGTTCTCAACAAAGTAGATGGCAGTGATCTTGTCTAAAAAAAAGTCAAATTGGGGCTTCCCTGGTGGCGCAGTGGTTGAGAGTCCACCTGCTGATGCAAGGGACATGGGTTCATGCCCCGGTCCGGGAAGATCCCACATGCCACGGAGCGGCTGGGCCTATGAGCCATGGCCGCTGAGCCTGTGTGTCTGGAGCCTGTGCTCCGCAACCGGAGAGGCCACAGCAGTGAAAGGCCTGCGTACCGCAAAAAAAAAAAAAAAAAAAGTCAAATCATTTCACACCTGTTTTAAAAATTTCCACTAGTTTCCCGTTTTACTCAGAGTGAAAGCAGAAGTCCTTAGTATGAGCTATGTATTAATCAGGATATTTTATAAGCAGTGACAGACAGCTGAAAATCTTAATGATTTAAACAGCCACAGTTCATTTCTGCCTTCTGTGTTTTCATTGTGGAGGCTCTGAGTTCTGCCCTGCATGGGCATCCAGAGACAAACACTGATGGAGCAGACAGTCACCTCAAGTATGCTTATCACCATGCTGAGGCAATTATATGCTCTGTCTACAAGAATTGCACCTCACATTTTGATCACAACTCTGTCCAGAACTCTTTTAGTGGTTGCACTGAAACATGGGGAGCAGGAAGTGGAAGTGTACCTGAAAGACTACTGGAAGGGGGGCAAAATCACAATCCATAAGACCTCATCCAGTCACCTCACTCCCATATCCACATTACCTCTCTGATCTTATCTTCTATTACTTTCCCCCTGCTTGATTTTAATTCTGCCACTGTAGCCTCCTTGCTGCTACCCGAACACCCCAGGTACGTTCTTACTCCAGCCCCATCCTAAAATGCCTTTCCCCTAGCTCTCTCCATGGTTAGCTTCCTCACCACTTTCCTCATCTTTACTCAGATGTAATTGTCTCAGTGAGAACTACCCCTGATATCCTATGTAACATGAATGCTTCCCCAACACACCACTTGTTTTTTTTTCCTTGGTCCTTATCATTATATTACACAGTATGTTGTCAGTGTCTCCCTGAAAACTAAATTTAATTAAAAATAGAGATTTTAGTTTATTTTTCTGTGTATCGGCATGCAGGACAGTGTCTAGCCATGGTAAGTGCTTAATAAGTATTTGTAGCATAAATTTTAAGTGAAAATTTATGAAAAGCCTCTTATCGCAATTATGAATACAATAACCTTCAGAATTACAATTTATAATCATCTATTGATAGCTACTGTGTAATATCTATTTTATGCGAACAGTTTATTAGATATTTTCTGATGTATTAACCCATTTTGTGAAAACCTTGGAAAGTAGATTCAGTCATCCTCTTTTTACAAATGTATGAATAAGCAAGAAGAATTAGTGTGCCGAAGACCTAAATAGATATTTCTCCAAAGACATACAGATTGCCAACAAACACATGAAAAGATGCTCAACATCACTAATCATTAGAGAAATGCAAATCAAAACCACAATGAGGTATCACCTCACACTGGTCAGAATGGCCATCATCAAAAAATCTATAAACAATAAATGCTGGAGAGGGTGTGGAGAAAACTATGGAGAACAGTAAGGAGGTTCCTTAAAAACTAAAAATAGAACTACCATATGACCCAGCAATCCCACTACTGGGCATATACCCTGAGAAAACCATAATTCAAAAAGATACATGTACCACAATGTTCATTGGAGCTCTATTTACAATAGCCAGGACATGGAAGCAACCTAAATGTCCATTGACAGATGAATGGATAAAGATGTGGCACATATATACAATGGAATATTACTCAGCCATAAAAAGGAACAAAACTGAGTTATTTGTAGTGAGGTGGATGGACCTAGAGTCTGTCATACAGAGTAAAGTCAGAAAGAGAAAAACAAATACCATATGCTAATGCACATATATGGAATCTAAAAGAACAGTACTGATGAACCTAGTGGCAGAGCAGGAATAAAGACGCAGACATAGGGAATGGACTAGAGGACACAGAGGGGGAGGGGGAAGCTGGGATGAAGTGAGAGAGTAACATTGACATATATACACTACCAAATGTAAAATGGATGGCTAGTGTGGGAAGCAGCTGCATAGCACAGCGAGATAACCTTGATGCTTTGTGATGACCTAGAGGCGTGGGATGGGGGGGTGGGAGGGAGGCTCAAGAGGGAGGGGATATGGGGATATATGTATACATATAGATGATTCACTTTGTTGTACAGCAGAAACTAACACAACGTTGTAAAGCAATTATACTCCAACGAAGATATTAAAAAAGAAAGTGTGCTTATGGTTACACAGGAATAGAAATTTGCTTTAAAGTACCTAAAATTTTTGCTTGATGTTCATTTTAACTAAAGAATTCTCACCAAGTACCTATGATATAATTATAAGAAGGGCATGGTTTGTACTAGTGATAAAACAAAGTAGGGAAACTCAGTTAACATCAATGATTTTCAAGTAATAAACGTACTGCAGAGAAACTCACATTCACCTTGCAGCATCTTTGCATAGCAGCAGTAGTCCTGAATCTTAACTGTACATTGAATCATGCAGGGACCTTTAAAACATGCTGAGGGTGAGTTCCCATCCCCAGAAATTCTGATTCAAGCTCCCGTAGGTAACTCTAATACGCAGCCAATGTTGAGAATCACTGAGTTAGAGGATTAACTTAATCACTGAGTTCTGGTGGTGGTGAGGTGAAGCTTTGTAAATAGTATTTGTCAGAAATGAGGAGTGTTTACTGCTGGGTTCAGATTAGGTTAGATACAATCGTCCATTTGTTGCACTGACCAAAGAAAACAATGATGCTAGCAATAACTTTATGAAAATATTGCACACACTTTCACACATACATCTTTCTCGTCAGTCTTCTTGGATGTTTATTTTCCTTCACATTTTCTGATTTTGGTAAAAATTAACTGAAAAAGTTGTTGGAGAACAGAGAAAAATTATATCAACTACTCTCCAATTTCCTTTTTGTGTTGTCAGATCATTATGGTTGGCAGAGCCCAAAAGTTTCAAAAAGTCATTGTTTTATCTGGGATTTTTCACAT
The DNA here is from genome assembly GCF_937001465.1 of Orcinus orca. Classification (NCBI taxonomy): domain Eukaryota; kingdom Metazoa; phylum Chordata; class Mammalia; order Artiodactyla; family Delphinidae; genus Orcinus; species Orcinus orca. The sequence continues at coordinate 47,972,684 of NC_064564.1, read as the reverse complement.
CTCTCTTCACATATGCAGTTTTGGTCCTGTATACTAAAGAAGTCTAATTCTATTCTGGGGAAACGTTCTAAACATATTTTTGTTATTGAATTGATGGAATTCTGGTCATATAGGTACAGATGCTTTTCTCCTGGTGGCGTCTCCACAAAATTGAGTTGCTTTAACTTTATTCAGACATTAAAATACTCATGATCCTGGTGGTGAAGAATGGCCCATTTTTTCAGTCCAGCTCATGCATTAATTTGATAGCTAGGCTTAGTAACCTGAAAGGTGTTGGCTTCTATTTCAGATAAATTATTGTGAGGAAAGAATACAAAAGATTTATTACAAATCATATGAATGATACAGCACCTTTATGGCATGCAGCTTGTACAGTTAAAAAATAGCAGTTCTCTACCTCAGTTAATGCAATGTATATGCTGATCAGTGTTTCTAAGGTTGCAAAATGCTTGCAGAACTGTCCCCAAAGAGATTTACTCTTAGGATTCAATTCTAGAATATATTGGGGGGGGCGGGTAATTCTCATTTCCTATTATTTATGAACTGGCCTTGGCTTATCATTCAAGTTCTCAACTTTGCCTCAAACTCCTCACACTTTATGTCCCAAATGCACACCTCAAAACAGTATACATCACACACACCATGCTTTATCAAAACAAATCAGAACTTTTTTGAAGGGCTTGTTTTATTTGAACTCTATTATCTTTCTGGGATTACCATTTCTTTCTCCTAATGCTGTTTTAAAAACATACAGCACAGCCTAATTTAACAGTCCCTACTATTTTGATTCCCATTGATCTGTTAATTTTGCTTTCTTTCTTTAGGCAGTGTAACTTCTTTTGAATCAAAGAGCTCTCTAAACCTTTTAAGAGGTTGTACAAGAAGATAACTAGAATTCTCATTATGTGTAAACAGAGGGCTTGTTTTCTGGTCCTGTAAATTTCTTCAATTACTTCTCATTAACACAGCAAAATGTGGATTTTAACATTCCATTGCAGCTCCTGTTATTTCTTTGTGGAAGGGTCTCATTAGATTTCTTGCTGTATTCTTTACTATGTGCTCCAGCTTGGGCTTCACTAATGGGTCTCTTAAAAGATTGACACAGAACTCCCTGTGCATCTGTATGATTCTTCTTAGGCCACTGAAAAAATGAGCATGACTAGTGAAGTTTTATTAGAACTCCATATCTCCATTACATACTCCAGTTATACATTAACATTTTCAAGACCCAGCATGGAAGAAGAGACAGACTTACAAAGCATCTCTCTAAGCTCTTTAGATTCTCTTACATCTAGATTTCTCCAGGTACCCTGAAAAATACTGGGTATGAAATTAGAAGACGGTTTAATTAGTGACTCTATTACCCATATAAATGGAGAGTGTTGAGAAACTCTAAAGATCTTCAATTTTTAAAATCTCTACTTATCTTTCAAAGTGGTTTGAGTTAAATGTGTTTGTGTGAATGGTTGTTGAAAATCTAAAAGCACTATAAATTTGTGCTGTGCATTCTGCTTTTGCCCCTCCAGATTCATAATCTGCTCTTCTCCACGCTGCTTTGTGCTTGAGGACCTGAGCCACATGCACTGCTTCAACCAGGCTCCGTTGCCCTGTGATTTCCAGCCGGCCGGTGGGAAGCACCAGTCAAAAGGTAGGAGAGAGGGAGGATGGAGATGTCAAGGAGTCTTTCCCCCTGGCTCCCTCCTTGCCAGTCTGCAGTTTGCCACTCACTCTGTTTTCTTCTCTTTCTCTACAAATATCTACAACTCCTTTGGATGTTCCTTTTCCTACAGATGTAAGTCCTAATGAGTCCTGGTGTCTGCTCCTCCCTGGCCCCTTCAGGCCCAGGAGTGGCGGTGGCTTCCTGCTGCTCTTAGCACCAACAAAAAGATCTGTTTTTTTCTCCCCAGATCTTCGTAAATAGTCCCTTTAGCACATCGCCTATTTTGAGTGTGTCATATTTCTTGCTGGAACCTTAACTTAGACAAATAATTGCATTTATTATGGCTAATTTATTAAGAGATACTCTATACCCCGATATAAATCCACATATAGAAATTTATATTTTCCTAAATTTTCTAAATAAATACATAGGCATGCACGCACACACTTTCCTAAATCTATGGTCTTTCCCTTTTCCAGAGTGGATTTGAGAGCTAGATTAAATTTCAAGGCCATTTTATGAATTTCTACTCAATTTTCCTTAAAATTGTAATCTTATTTCTGCTAGTTTTGATTTTTAAATTTTAACTACTGTTAGATTTACTTCAATCTTATCAAATTTATACATACTTGTGTCAACAGTATTTTTGATCTACCGTTTTAATAATTAGTATATATATATATATATATATATAATATCATTTCAAATATAAATCACTTGTTAACCTAAAACAATGAAACAGCTAGTTATGTTACCTTATGTTACCAGTAAAACAGGTGTATTTGGGGGCAGTGAAGAATTGCAATTCAGGATGTGTGACTGTGGTGAATGACAGCAAGTATGGGTAAAGCAAGGGAGAGAAAACTCTTTTACAGAGGAGGATGGGAAATTGGGAGAGGCTGTTGTGAACAAAAGGCCCATTGGAGGAAACTGGGAGTTTGAAGTATAGAGTTTTTTCATTGGCTGAGTTGTGATGGTCTTTCGTTGACTGAGCTGTTGCTGAGCAAGGAGAAAATCTTTCTTTCTCATGATGGTGGTAGTAACATAGTGTCACTTTTTGCCAGAGATGCCAAGTCCATCTCTTCCTCTTTGGATATATATTGACCTCAAGTGTTATGTGCGTGAGAGCTCCCCCTGCTGGCTTCCTGACTGTTTTAGTGAGGTTTTCCTTTATTAGTTTTCACAAGCTAGAGCAGATATATTCATAATCCAAAAAGTTCCTTGCAAGAGAAGCTTCATTGTTATGAAGAAATTCTTTTCCTACTACAATGTGAGAAATTGTGGGATATTTTAGCTTCTGGGTTATTCTACCTGAGAAGGTATTAGCTATGAAAGTTTGAGGACATTTGTCCTTGAGGTTAGGTGCATTACACTGTCTAATGGGTGCACCATGCCCATATACAACTCAGCTCACCAGTTGCAAATCTACTTTTGTCAGTCAAGAAAGATCTTTGTGTACTTGCATTATTCAAATAACTTGAGTCTAATCATTTTTTAATAATGAGATAGTTTGCACACATCATTATTGGTAGCCAGTGATTAGAGCTATATATTATTGAAACAATGATGTCACCCAGCTGAATACTGCTTCTCTTAAATCTCAGCCAGTGGTCATTCAGGCATAGTGCAAGTGGGAGTCACTGTTTTACAGAAATTTGTCCGAGCATCAGAGCTATCCTGAGTTCCATGAGTAAGTTAATTCTTCACTTCATCAATCTCACGTCTATCTCCTTAGCTCCATTCTGAGGTGGGATAAAGACTGACTTCTCCATTGCAGTTTTACATTGATCCAAAGTTGTCCTGTTGTTCATTGTTCTCCCCTTGGTAAACATTAAAAACAGCAGTCGCTCCAGTCATTCTTCTCCCTGGCCAGTCTTTGATTCAGCTACACTGGGAACATGGTAATAAGATATGTATGTCTATATCCCTCTCTGATATTTTCTCTGCATTTTATTTCATTGCAAATGTTATCACAGTTGTCTGTGTCTTTCTTATCCATAATGTTACATGTACTTATCTTGAGACGAAACCATGAGAAGACTCTACTTTTAAACCTATCATCTCAGGTATTGTCAAATACTAAAGTGAAGGTTTGAATCCGTGATGAGCTATTTCCTGCTCTTGGTGTGGGATATATTTTTATTAGGATGAACTGAATTAAATTGCTAACCTGGAAAATAAAGGAAGGCTGCTTATATGTCTAAGCTCTTGATAGATTTTAACTTTATGATATTTATAGTTAGTGTCAGTAAAACCAGTGCTATTTGATGTTCATTGAATTTTCAACTAGGTATTATGCATTATTTTCTTTTTGGGCATGCACTCAGTATAAACCTTTGTTGGCCTGATAGAATTGCATTCGGTGTGATATTTCGAAAAGTAGTCTAGCATAAGAAAGAACTCGCTCCTCCCAGAACTGTGTTTGTGTATCAGTTCTAACACTGACTAGTTACATAGATTGGACAAGTGTTATTAACTTTATATCTAAAAATGAGAGGCTAATAGTACTTACCATATTGAGTTGTGAATAGTTAGTCAACAAATGTTGATTTAATTTTCCATCTTCTATTCTCCTGCTTCACTTTGCCTTATTTGTTACTCTTCTTTTTTCTTTTTAAGGAAATCTTATTGGCAGGGCATTATTTTATTTTATTTTATTTTTTTCACTTTTGGCTGTGTTGGGTCTTCGTTGCTGCACGTGGGCTTTCTCTAGTTGTGGCGAGCAGGGGGCTACTCTTCGTTGTGGTGCACGGGCTTCTCATTGCGGTGGCCTCTCGTTGCAGAGCATGGGCTCTAGGTGCGCAGGCTTCAGTAGTTGCAGCACGCGGGCTCAGTAGTTTCAGTGCACAGGCTCCAGGGCACTTGGGCTTCAGTAGTTGTGGCTCACGGGCTCTAGAGTGCAGGCTCAGTAGTTGTGGCGCATGGGCTTAGCTGCTTTGCGGCATGTGGGATCTTCCCGGACTAGGGATCGAACCTGTGTTCCCTGCGTTGGCAGGCGGATTCTTAACCACTGCGCCATCAGGGAAGTCCCTTATTTATTACTCTTGAAAGTTGGGAGAAAGTAGCTCTTACTAGCAATGCAGGTAAAAGGCAACTTTTTTCTTTCATATATATATATTTTTAATTGTGGTAAAATACACATATAAAATTTACCATCTTAATCAATCTTAAGTGCACAGTTCAGTAGTGTTAAGTGATTCACACTGTTGTGCCACCAATGTCCAGAGCTCTTTTCGTCTTGCAAAACTGAAATTCTATACTCGTTAAATAGCACCCACTCCACCCTCTCCCTCCAGATTTCCTTTTATGGTGTTGCTTTTAATGATCACAGCAAATTTAGTAAAAACTGAAGGTTTATTCCAAATTATTGTTTCATTAACATGATTTATAATCACATTGACTATACAATCTCCTTTTTCTGAACTTTTTTTAAAGAGGTTTTATTCTTTTATGTAAAGTTGATTCCTTAAGTGAATAATTTGATGATATTTACTATTATTCATTAAATATAGAGAAGCTAACAAATCAGAAAAGGAAATTATTTGTCCTACCAGTTTCCTCAACCTTTGGTTTTAGAAAACGGGGTGAATATGTCTTTAAGTTGTAGTCACTAAGTAGGATCAGTGGGTTAGGGTCTTTGCTTCCAGATAAGGTCATATTTGATAACTGGTGACTAGGGAAGCACTGGATCTTTCACTTTTTGCCAGCCAGCTCTGTCCTGACTCTAGTCTTGGATAAAAGCAATTTTACTTACATTTTAAGCTATATAAAAGTAGTTCAATATTAATTTCTAAAGTTTTAAATGTATATCTAAGTTTATTTTCATATCTACTTTGAATTCCTAATTACTTTCTAGTGTTCAATATATATATGGGCTTTGGGCTGAGAAAATAAGTAGATAATTTGACTCAGGAGTGTGGAAACAATTATTCTTAAATATTTATGTGCATTTTTAAACTCCTCAGAAATATTTCTAGATTATTTCGATAAGAAAGAATATGCTTTGCTATCTAATAGCCTGTAATTTAGTTTTAAGTATTTTAAGCATGCTAATAAATGTAAAACAGTGCTTGACACATAGAAAGTGGTCAGATTTTAGCCATTATTATTATTGCTGTTTTTATTATTATTATTTGGGGAATTAAGCTGGATGGACAACAAATATATTAACCAAATTTATAGTATTAAGCTACTATAAATCTCAGAGGTACCCTTCACCCAGGGTACCTACTCTGTAAAATATTTGCCCCAAACCTATCTTACAAAGGGTAATTCTATGGATAATCTAGGTTCTTTAATTCTGCACATGCAAGGTACTTTCACATCTAAAACATTTTCTGTACCTAGTCCTGAATTTCTGGGACTTCTTTCAAAAAACAGCAACCAATCTGTTAGTTTTTCAGATTTGAAAGATCTTTTTTACTTAGTTATGCTTCCTAAAATAAATTATTATATATGCAGCTAAAAGAGTAAACCTCCACTTTGCTTTCTGGAGACTTATTGTCTATATTCATTACTCAAGTAGAAGTACTAGCTAATTTTTTTCTTTTTTTTTTTTAGTAAAGAAAAGAGGAAATGTGTTGCTTATTACTGTAAAAGTGCATTTGAGTGTAAGAGGAAAGATGCAGAGTATATTTTAAAATTCTCCTACTCTGGTTGGTTTGCTGTATCATAGACTGGGTGTCTTAAACAACACACATTTATTTGTCAAAGTTTTCTTGGCTGGGAATTTCAAGATCAACACTCTGGCAGATCCAGTGTCTGCTGGGGTCACTCTTCCTGCTTTGCAGATGACTTAAAAAATTTAATGTAACAGGAAAGAAACTAAAATTTTAGAAGCTAATATTGGAGATTTATTCTTTTTATCTGATGGTATAAGTGCTTTTTAAAATTTTCTTTTAAAACAAGAACACCAAATACAAACCATACAGGAAACATTTGATAAGTTTGATTACCTTAAAATTAAGGCTGTCTCTGCATACAGGAAAATCAGAAAGAAAGAATAAAAAAGTAAGTTAGAATCTAAAAAAGGTATAGCAACTTATAGTTTTAGTATGCAGAATATATGAAGGACTTGTTCAAAACTGTAAGCAAAAGGGAAACTTCATACCAAAATAGTGGTAAAAGTCGGGAGAAGGAAGTTCACAAAAGAGAGAATATAGATATTGTATAAGTTTATGAGGAAGTGTCTAACCTTATTAATAATCAGGTAAATAGAAATAAAAACTGTATTGGAGAATACTTAATTGACAAAAATTAGAAGATAGAATGTCACCAAGTTTGCCAAGGATGGAGAACAAAGGGAACTCTCATACAGTGCTAGGGCAGCGGGGTTCAAATGTGATAAAAATCTCTATAAAAAACTTTTATTATGTCATACATTTGAACATGTACATACTCTAGATCCCTGCTTTAGAAGGTGTCCTTGTATGTAATAACAACATTGCAAACCACCCAATCACCTTTCAACAATAAATTGAATAGATAAATTTTGGTATGTCATACAATAGATTATATACAATAAACATAAGTAGATCTCAAAACCATAAAGTTGAATGAAAATAGCAGGTTATGTATATAGTTTGATTTCATTGAATAATATGTTGGTTATGTGTGTATTTACAGTTGATAGAAAGAAAATCAAATACATGATTAAATCAGTAATTAGGAGAGTGGTTATTTTCTCTTGGTGGCATAAAGGAGAAACATTACCAGGAAGGGAAATCCAGGCAGTTTCTAAGACACAGATAAAGTTCATTTAAGTTGTTTGGTAGGTATATACATGGTTTGTTTTTTTATTATTCCTTAAACTTCTCATGAACATTATTGTGTCTTTAATACTTTTGGAACACTTTATTTAAAGAGTATAAAAGAAAAACATAGAAAAGTTTTCAAAAATATATATGTGCCAGTGAGGTTTATTGAACTAAAGAAATTAATTTTAAATTGAGTTTCCAACATCTAACTAATACTCTTTTGGGGGGCAACTGTAATAAGATAGTTAGATGATTACATCTAGGCTTTCTCCCTCACCTTCCAATATCCTGCTCATCCTGATGGATTGCCTGCTGCACCTCCCTTCTTGTGGAAACTGGAATAATCAGTTAATCTCCTTTGAATAGCAGTTCATCATTTTCATTGATTTTCTTTCTTCAGGTGAAATATTCTTTGATTTCTTATGTCACTTCACTTTTCTCTTCAAGCTATCCATTTCTTTTCAGGCCTTATAACCGCTGGGGGCTCACATTCTCCCTCTGCTTGTCTGACTAAGGGTAGATTTCCTTCTAAAACTGCTGAAGCATTTTTTTTTTATCACCCCAACTATATGTGTGTATTCTACACTGTCAGTATCTGCCATAATCTGATGTAGTTGAAACTCCCTTTCTTCCTTGTTCCCATCTGTCATGGCAAGCAACATATACAAAGGATATATGCAATAAGCAGTTTTCTTGCTGGACTACCATGGGCAGCGACTAGGACTTTTATAGCATGCACTTACGCTGTTAGTGCCAGGAAGATTTAGGAGAGCATTATTCTGAGAACACCAAGCCCTGTATTGCACTTCTATTTCTGAGGGAATAATTGGACAGTAACATGGAAATGTTACTGGTGAAAAGACTACCCTATTTCCCACCAACCAGTTTAAACAATGCTAATGATGCTTATAATTAGTTTGTATAAAAACTTTCCTATGTGCCAGCTACTGTGCTGTGCTAATTATATCAATTTATCAATGTAGAAGCTTTTATCTGATAATGATCGACAAAAGTCTAAATTCAAGTTGAAGAAAAAAAAAGATTAAAGGGAGAAGAAAAGATGAGAACAAGAGAAAGATTATGAAAAGAGAGAAATGTGTCCCTTTTGGTATTTATTTTGTTACCTGTGACTTATACAACTCAATTTGGAAATAAAATTAAGGATGAAGACAGTAGAAACAACATTTTAATTTATTGTTCTCTCTAAGGATAGTGCATTTATACATGCTTTGATTTTTTTCTTCTACTCCATCAAGGCTAGGAAATTATCTCACATAAAAAAATGTAGGGATAAACTTATAAATCGATCACTTAGATTAAGAGGTCTAGAACCAAACACTGACCCAAAGTTTGTTATCATTTTTTAAAATAAAATATCTTTATTCCTAATTTTCATTTAAAAAGTCAGGAAATGTATAAAATGTAAAGAAGAACACGTAAACCTGAAATCATACTATAAATGATATTATAATATGTATAAAATATAATTGTTTTCTGTGTTACATTTGGGTTCATAATATATCCGAATATGTATCGCCAGTTACTTAAGATATTTATGAGATTTAAATTAACATTTAAATACACATACATCATGTAACTGTGTAATTCTTGCTACATAATATAAGCATATGGATATAACAAAACTTTAATTTTTTTCTGTAGAATTCTAATCTATTGTTATTATGAACAATGCTGAGATGAAAAATTGCATATATAGTATCTGTACCCTTACTCATAATTTTCTGTACATATTCCTAAAAGAAGAACTGCTAGGATCAATGTGTATATACTTGAAATAGATGTATTTTTCTAAATGGCCCCCTAGAAATTTAATATCAATTTAAACTCTCCTTGGCAGTTTCGGAATGGCTGTTTTCACATCTTTTACAATACTAAGTCATACTAATCTTTTAACCTTGCTAGTCTGATAAATACAAACAATAGTGCTTTTGTATTTTAGTGAATTCATTCAAATAATATCCAAGTTTAACATCTGTCTTAAGTGGGGTTCTTTGGGAAACAGACTCTGAGATGTATACTTGCACGTAGGAAGTTTATTGGGGAGTGCCTAGAGAAGCAACTGTAAGACAGTGGGTAGATGTGGACAGAGGGAGTTGAATTTGAAGCAGTTGAACGATGAGGTTATGAGATGATTCCCCAGGATTAGGAACTGGGATGGCCTTACTGATTTTTCTTGAATGAAAGTATGCACTCAGTCACTCCAAACATCTATGTATTCCCTTTTTGCCATAAAATGTAACTTGTATATTTAACCAAGTAAATGGTCTTAGGTCCTTTGGGAAAGAAATGGGGGAGTCCCTATCATGTACATCTGCTGAGGTTTTGCAGGGTTGTTTGTTCTGTGGACTGTCTTCTTCAGTCAGTAGTTGCTAGCTTGGGTCTAGAAACTGTTCAGGGATTGTGTTTGTATTGGGATTGCTACCTTACCTCCTTGACTGTCCTTGATTTCTTTTGATTTTATAGAATGAGCAGTACCCTGTTGGCTGTCCGTCTCTCTTTCCCTTAAGGATACTGAGTTCTTTTAATTATTTCCATAGGTAGGTCAGGCTCCCATGGATATCATTCAGAACTTGCTGTTCCTTTATAATATCTGAGCCCACCTTGTTCTAAGAGCTCAGCAACACTGCCTGACCTATATTTTCTGGATTCTACCATCCCCATCTGTCAGTGAGCCAAAATTTCTACATTCAAGTTTATTTTATTCATTTAGGAATTTTGCTCAACCAAGTCCTTTAACCTCTCTTAAGTGACAGATTTCTACTCGGTAAAATATAAATAAAATGAATTGCTCTCTTCCAACCTCATACTCTTGTTTCCAGGGTAAAATGAAAAAATTAAAATGTGTGAATATATTTTATAAAACTGTAGTTCTAAATAAATGTAGTGTTTTTATTTTCTCATTACAAAATCATGGAACCTTTATGTCATAGTGGTAGTATCTCAAAATATCCTGTCTTAATATGTTGGAAAATCATTACATCTTCTACCATAACTGAATTTTTACAAGAGTTAACTGTTATAAACTTGCATCCATAAAAAACAAGATTTTCCTTTTAGCCACAGATAAAGAATATAATCCTAAAGACACCGTGGGTCAGGATACCTAACATGTGAGAAGGAATCAAGGAAAAAGATAGGACCCAAAATTTGGGGATGGAAAAGACAGTTTGAAAGAGCATTTCTGGGACTTTAGGGATGGCTACTTTACTTACAGGACCATGTTAAGAGATGACCATACTCCATGTCTATGTCTAGGGTGGAGTCTACTTCTGTATTTTGTGACTCAGAGGTCTAATGGAAAAAGCACTCCTCTCTTCCTTTGCCTCAACTATTGCAGACCTTCTCCTATAGAGTAGAACCTAATCTGGCAATTATGTTGCTGCTCTTGAACTTTTGATTATTTTTAATTGGTAGTTTAATTATCATAAGACCAGATGATTAATATTCCACATACCATAATATAAGAAGAGTTTTATTGAAGCTAAGTTAAATTTTCAAAAGCAAAACCTTCAGTCTCATCATGATAAATCTTTAAAAAGGCCGAGAGCTTAATAATGAGAATACTTTTTAGATTCCTATTAATAATTTTCCTTTTCACAAAACAAGGTATTTCTGTTTTTATATGTTATATTATTAAATATTTCAAACTTTAAGCAAAAGTTCAGAGAACTATATAATGGATATATAAATATACAAATACATACACATATCACTGAGATTTAATAGGTGTAAAATTTTTGCCACACTTTCTGTAGTATTTTATTTGGGGTCTTGCTGTTATGTCTTTTTCTTTAATAAGTGTTATGTTAATTGATAATATGCAATTTATGTAGTTCAAAGTTTTAACATTTTCTAACAGAGGCTTGGCTTCTAACTATAGAGAATATTTTGACCATCTTAATTTATTGATATTTATGAATAAACCTTTATAGGAGGTTATAAACATTGTCTAGGAGGTATTTTCTTATGAAATCTGAAGCTTTTTTGAAGTCCTCAAAGCTACAACTGTAGCTTGAATTGAGATTTCACTTTTCTGGAGTTAAAATTCGTATTATATTGTAGCCTTTTAAGAAATGAAATGTATATCTGGAAAGCTGACAACAAATCTTTGTCACAGTTTTTTGAAAATAAGTGGTTTATCCCATATTACGTTCTTGATCCAGACGTGCTAATGATTTATTTCAGAGTTATTGAGAATCTGGCAGGAGACATCAAAATAAATGAATGGAAAAGCTGTATTAACCAACCCATTAAGACAATTAAAATGAGAGCATATGGATGAATTTTTCTCTTTTCAGTTTGCATACATATCAACTTTAGAAAACCTATTGGATAAAATTGAATATTAAATCTGGAGATATGAACCATCTGGCAATTTGAAAATAACAGCATAAAATTTGGGGTCAAGCTATTGAAACTTGGAAACAAATGGAAATATGAATTTTTATTAAAATAATATGCAAGAAATTATGATTTCAGGAAGCAAAAAATGAAGAGCTATACTTTAATAATTAGAAGTTATCTGAGTTTCTTTAATGTGTTTACCACATGGTCAGTCAAACCTGCCATACCTATAGGTAGCTAGGTCTACTTTTCCCCCTGTTGTTTTATATTGAAAAGCCACAATAAAGCCAACCTTTTCCTATTTAAATGTCTTTTAAGAATAACTATTTAAACATAAAATAACAGCAACATATTGTGGATTTATTATATATACATGTTATGTAATGAATGACAGAGCATAAAGGATGGGGGACGATTGAAGTATACTATTGTAAGTTCCACATACTATATGTGAAGTGGTATAATATTGCTTAAAGATAGTAATAAGTAAAAAATGTACCCCAACAACAACTAAAAACAAAACAAATAGAGCAAGCAGTAAAAAGCAAAGAGTTATAGCTAATTAGCTAACAAAGGTAATACGATAGAATCATAAAAATAATCAGAAAGAAGACAGAGGGAAAAAGGAACAAAAAGGGGACAAATATAAAAAAAATGTAAGTAAGATAACAGAAATAAACCAAAATAGATCAATAGTCACATTAAATGTAAAAGCAAATTAAAGTCAGATTTTGTGAGAGTGGATAAAAAGTGAGATAACTATATGGTGCCTATAAGAAATACTCTTTAAATGAAGACTCAAATGGATTAAAAGTAAAGTGATGGAAAAAGATATACAAGACTAACATTTTTTGAAAAATGGAGGATGATACAAAGTACATTTTGAAACAAAATTACTAAGGATAAAGAAGGCTATTAAATAATGACGACAAAGTTATTTCATCAGTTGGACATAATCATAAACATTTATGAACTAAATAACAGGGCTTCAAGTACATGAGTCAAAAACATAAAATTTCAAGGGGAAGTAGACAAATTCAGAATTTCAGCTGAAAATCTTAATGCTCTGTTCTCAGTATTTGAGAAAACAAATAGGAAGATAATCAGTAATCATACAGAATATTTGAAGAACACTAGCAACTAACTTGACCTAATTTGGCATCTACGGAACACTTCACCCAAATACGACAGAATACACATTCTTTTCAAGAGTACATGGAACATTTGCCAAGGCAGAATACATTCTGGGCTATAAAACAAGAATCACGGATTTCAAAAGGATTCAATTCATATGAAGTATGTTCTTTGACCACAGTGTAATTAAAATAGAAGTCGATAAGAGAAAGAACACAGGGAAATCTTCCAAATATTTGGGAACAGAATTCTAAATAATATATGGGTCAATGAAGGAAACACTAGGATGCCTTAGGTACTAGAAATACAAAACAAATTTATTTAAGAACAACTGGGCACCTCTGTCACTGAGGATCCTGCACTTAGGATAACAAAACTCCATCCATAATCCTACATTTTCTACTATTGCAGGTAGCAGTATTCAGGTACCCCTAGAATGCTGCTCCACCTCATTTGTTCCATGACCTCAAAACAAAAGACAACTGAACTAGAATACCACGTTAGGTTTGTAGTTTGCTACAGTTTATGTTGGAGAAGAATACTTCAAAGTGCACCTTCCTTAAGACTGCATTATGAAGTATCATTTTCTGGTATTGCTGTGTGTCCATTTTCCTGCTTCTTTCTGTATTTTGATTCATGGTTCTGGAGCTACATATGAATTAACACAATATTTGCAGTAGTTTATCTTGAGGGCTAAGGAACATTTTGCAATATTAAAAAGTCCATATTATTAATTTGTATATTTTTAGGGATAGAGGTAATGTGTAAAGTATAATACTAATTCTTGCACAGAAAAAAGGACTTATGCAATTAATTATAGGATCTGAAGAAAGACTGAATAAATATTTAAAAATAATAAAATAAAGGCAAGTAAATAATAATATGGGACTTTGGCATGACTTTCTTAAAGGAACAATATTGTCTGCTCAATATTTCACCAAACATGTTTTTATATTCATGGTATTAACAGCAAGGTGTTTCAAATTTAAGGATAAAGTAGACATCATTGAGTAATTTGACTTGTAAATAGAAATAAGAAAATAATCACTATCAAAGGGGACAAATTCTAAATAAACTAATTTGTTAGATCATAAGGTGTGAAAAGAAATTATACATAAAATAAAAAGTAAGTAATTCTTGTTCAACTAGATTATATCAAAGATTCTTTTAACTATGGTGTGCTGCGGATAAAAATCATGTTGGAAAAAAATGTATTACCCTATACTTGAATAAACAGGAAACAAGGACATCAAAATTAACAAATATTTCATTGGTTTTACACTTGTTTTTTAAAGTACAGGTTTAGACTAATGTGAACAGTGAAAATATTTTTCAGTTTTAAGCATTGATTTTAAACCATTATCAAGGACAAGTCTGTGAAAATGGAGGTAACAAGGATGGTGAAGAAAAAATTGTATCAGACAGAATTTTGCCCAAAAGGTCATGAGTTTTATGTCTCATATGGAGCATTAATCGACTTTTTACTAAGTGACGTGATGGTTTCAACTATGGCTATAGCAATTGCATCCTTTGGACAAGTGAAAGATAATATTCAGTAATTCCTAGATCTTCCCGAAGATGAAATTTCTTGATGAAACTTATATCGAATTTGACCTTACAGCTACTCTTGGGTACTCTACAGCAATTCTAAATGAATACTGGCAAAGCAATTAGATTTATATTGGACTTTATGAAATAAAATAGAAGAATCGAGGAAAACAACAGCAAATTTTCAGAAAAAGAAGCAAATCATGTTCTTTGACAGAAAATCAGAATTTTTAAGTTGCACTATCCATACTTATTTGGTATGAATTGTTACTTATAATTGATGCTGTTAGTAAAACCTTATAACAGTAAAAAAAAATTGTTTTATTTTACTTTTTACAGGATTAAATGATTACACACATAAAATTTTTCAGATTTTGTTAAATCTAAACAAATTTTATATGAAATATAAAATGTGACATTTAATTTATATAAGAAAATCATAACAAGGAAACAAAACTGTATAATTAAGAAGGAGAACATTGAAGTAAAAATACTAAAATAATTCTGTTTTTGTTCATTATAGATTGCAGATATAGTTTAAATTGAGAGGACTTTTTAAATAAACTGAGCAATATACTGCTATTTTTTAGTTTTCTTTAAAAAAAAATAAATTTATTTATTTATTTTTGGCTGTGTTGGGCCTCCGTTGCTGCACGCAGGCTTTCTCTAGTTGCGGCGAGTGGGGGCTACTCTTTGTTGCGGTGTGCGGGCTTCTCATTGCGGTGGCTTCTCTTGTGGTGGAGCACAGGCTCTATGCGTGTGGGCTTCAGTAGTTGTGGCATGTGGGCTTGATAGTTGTGGCACGTGGGCTCAGTAGTTGTGGTGCATGGGCTTAGTTGCTCCGCAGCATTTGGGACCTTCCTGGACCAGGGCTCGAACCCGTGTCCCCTACATTGGCAAGCGGATTCTTAACCACTGAGCCACCAGGGAAGTCCCTAGTTTTCTTTATAATATTCCAGCATTGAAAAATGGGAGAGAAAATTGAAACTAAGAAATACTGTTTGCACATGGCAGAATTTTCTTCAAGGGTCAGTAAGCCATAATATAATTGATAGTGATTTTATACTGATAACATTAAAATATTTTATGGAAATGATAATTTATCATATGTGATTCTTCTATAATGCTTGAACATTATGTATAAAATTCTTGATTTATTCTGAAATTGCTTTATATCTTTTCATGTTTCAAGTTGCTACTGACTCCACTGGGTAAATTTTCTTTAAACTGAAATTAAATAAGAAATAAATTAATACTGACAATTATTCATTTTATTTAATTAGGTAAAAATGTCAAATTATATGAAAGGCCTGATTATAATATCAGTATTAGTCATTTTGCTAAAATGTAAGCATTTTTAAGTAGTACATATATGACTTTATTATATTTATATTTCATTGTATTATACAAACATCACAGGCCCATCAGCACATCCCCCAGAGAAGCGTGATGGCAAATTTATTCTTAGGAATTTAGCCCAGCTTCATCAAAAAAACAAAAAACAAAAAAATCCATACATTTACCCATACTTCTCTGTTTTCTTGTTATGAAGTTAACTTGTCAAAATAGGAGGAAAGCATAGTCAACTGTTTATTATCTTGATTTATATAGTTGAATATTCACCTATAACATATATGAGCCTTCATTTATACTCTTGCCCTGGGTTCTGCAAATGATAGGAATCGGCTGCTCTAGTGATGCATGTTGGATTTGCTCCATGCAGGAGAAAACAGTAACACAAGAAACTCAACCTCTGAGATTTGGAGGCTGATTTTACTGTCCATTCTTATTAGAATGGGACCAATAGTTAGCTGTTCTTTATTTTAATTAATTTCATGAATATCTTTACAAGGTGAGCATGACTGTGCCTACCAGGCACGTAATGTCTACCTTCAGCACTTCCTGGAAGGGACTGATTCAAATTTAGGATTTTGGGACACCTTTACATTCCAACTAGTACTGGGTAGCAACTACCCCTGGTCTGCAGCCCACCTTGCTTTTTTTTTTTTTTTTTTTTTTTGCTATGCCCTGGTTCTCTCACATGTCTAGGGGCACCTTGGACACCACTGGGACCTAGGATCACCCACACCAACTGTGCAGTTTTCTCTGGAGAGAAGGACCAAGAGATGGGCTCACTTAGCCCTTGGATGGGGTTTCTGTGCCATTTTTGCATGGAATGTGGGGTTCAGGAAACCCTCAGCTACAGCTGGAAGATGTGGGCTTCTAGTCAGCAAGTGCTGTGGATCCTTCTTCCCATGGAGAGAAGGAAGTGCAGCTGGGGAGGTGAGGAAGATCAGAGTCAGTTCCTGTAAGCTCTAGGCTCAGGGTCAGGTCTCCCCTTGCCTGGATCCCAGGGTGGCTCTGGTGCCAGGCACTGTGTTGGAAAAGAGATGCAGAGCTAAAATACACATTTCCAGGTGTCAAGGGAACTGACATTTAGTATGGTTACTATCTGGAACGTTCGCATGTTCCCTATTTAATCGTTTATGAACTAATAAGTAACCATTAGAAATGAAATCATCAAAATGAAAACATTTTAGTAAAAAAGATGGTCATTATGTAAGTGCAAATAATTCCTTTTTTGCTGTTCTTAGGCAATTGGTTTGTGTCATTAATTTTTATCTCTGAAATTATTCCCTGAATGAAAATTTCAGAAAAAATGTGCTTAAAAGAATACCAGGTATGGTATGCTTTAAGCTGCTTGATGGAACTTAGCGTGTAGAATTTCTTAGATCAAAGCAGATCTTAAATGAAGGTAGGTTTTGGAGTAGATAGAAGTTAGAAATTATCTATTCTTCCATTTAAAATATAAATTTAAGTGGAAAGAATCTGTTCCCTGTAGAACGAAAGACCTCAGCATTTTCCAGATAAACCCTGTATGCAAGGAACACTGTTTCTGCTTTGTTAGTTATCTCTTCTCCATTCTTTTATACTTACCTTTCTACCACCTTGCACTCATCTCAGTTTGTTTTTCCATATCCAGCTAATTACTTAGTTTCATAATTCTGCTTATTTACATTAATATATTCCTTTAGAATTGTACATTTGCTTGAATATACATTTACTCTTGTATTTAAGATTTTGAGGTAACAAGTTTTAGGGAAGCCCAACTGAGATATACAGCCCACTCTGTGGTATTTGCATTTTATTTTAGGCATATCTATAATAATCCCTTCAGAAAGTAGAATCTATACTCCCACATGAGCAGAGAGTACTCAATTTTTAATAACTTCCTTAGGGTTTTGCTTTTTACTGTGATGCTTTCAAAGATTACAGTATAATTTAGGAATGAGAAAATATTAGTGTTTTCACCAATAAGTGTTAAACTATCATTACATTCCTTTGTCAGTCTTCCATATTTTGATATCCATACTTAAACACAGGTAAGCTTCTAAAACTACATGAAAGGCAAGATATCGAAACCTTGGTTTCCTCATTTACATAATAAAGGATAATGATAGTACTTACATTGCAGTTTTATGGTGAGGATTAAATGGAATTCCAGCTCTGGTCATGTAGTAGAGTTCCTGGCTCAAAGCAAATATTCAAAAGAATTCAATACATTTTAGTTACGATTATTAGACAGTGACTCTAAGCAGAGACAATGATCTATGTTGTCTGTTAGATTGACTAGTTGGAGGTTGATCACCAATTAGTATGTCAGATCCCCTTCCAAATAAATAGGTCATTACAGCGAAGTATGCTAGAAAAGCAGTTGGTTGAGACTGAAATTTAATAAATAGTACTACTGATAAATTGTTCAGTAACTGGTTCTTCTTATGAATCAAAAATAGACTCTAGCCATTTTATTTTAGTTAATTTAGTCCCTACTACCCATGTGCAAAGCAATTTTATAAAGTGAATAACATAGAAAAATAAAACATCTCACCTTAAAATATTACAACTCAAATATTGCTCATTGTTTACCAATTTTTTTTTACTTACCATTTTAATACTTTTTAAAATTTTATACCAATCTTATTTTTACTTATTTTTCTGGTGGATGATTTTCCATTTGTCTCACTTCTGAGCCAAATCTTTCAAGGCTGCATGTGTATCAATCTTGGTTTCTATAAGGTCTTAATTATTTCTTGGGTAACATTTTATTATTTCACTTACACAAGCATATTAGAATTTCAAAAGAATCTACTCATATGGTATGTATGGAAAGGTTTTATGGGGGTTTGGGGATTTCATGAAAATGATTTTTTATTTATTTTGAAAATTAACAAATATACACAAAAGTAAAGGGAATAAAATAATCAACTTTATGTACCCAACACACAGCTATAACAATCAATTGCCATTTTGTTGGTTTTTTCAAGAAATACATTTTAAAAATTGTATATGTCATATAAATATAAATAAATATAAATATGGCTCAGGAGAGATACTAAAAAGATTTCTCATTAGTGTGTCATTCTCATTTCTGTTAAGAGTTCTGTAAAAATTAACTAGTGATGAGCTGACCATTGAAAGAAAATAACACAAACTAATAATTGTCCTATGACCTTGTCCAGCTATGAATTATACAGTGATCTTCTAAAACTGTTGTGCATGTGGTTTTAGGAGTCTTGAGTTAGAGTCTAATTTTCAGACCACTTTCTTCCTTGAGCTTGTAAAGAAAAAGAAAAAGTTTGTGTGCAATCAAATGAAAAGGAAAACTAAATTTCCCCATCTCTTTATTGAAGTTATACTGTTTTTCCCTTCTGAATATAAAGAGTCTTCAATGGGAAAAATATAATTTACTTCCACTAGATCATTAATGGTATATACCCAATCTAAATACTCATACAAAATAACATAGTTCTCACTCTCTTTCAATTTCCATATCTGATCAGATATCAAAAGAAGTATCTCTCAGATGTGGCTTTTCATGTCCATTCCAGTGTAGTCTTATAATCAATAGGTATGGGTCAAATTTGTCATAGTTCTTCCTGGTGTCTTTCAATGGCTGTTTTGTTTCAGTTACTGGAATCAAACAGTTAATGTTCATGTATGTTAATCAACTTAGATAACTGGCTCTGACCCTTGCTAATTTTGGTCTGCCATAGCAGTAAACAGCAGTACAATTTCCGCAAGATACCATGTCTTTTCCCTTCTAGCGTTTGCCAGGGACTAAAAGTTTTTAACTTGGGTCCACATAATCTCTGGGAGTAATCTTGCTGTCTAATGATAACAGACAGATAAATTCATTCAATTTTCTAAAGAAAGGGGGTTCATGTGAAAAGTCAGAGCAATTATCACCCCATAAACAACTTCAAGGTAAATGGAACTACAGAAAACTGAGGGAAGTAAAACGGCTTAAAATCATATATATGTGAAGTTTTTCCCATAAGATTGGAAATAAGGCAAGAATATCCATTCTTACCACTCCTTTACTGGACGTTTTAGCCAGTGCAATGAGGGAAGAAAAAACTATATATATTTTTGAAGGCATACATCTTGCCTGTTCGCAGATAACAAAATGTCTGTAGAAAACCTCAAGGAATCTAAAGGCAAAACCCCCAAACCCCCAAAACTCTAAGAACTAATAAAAATGAGTTTAGCAAAATTATAGGATACAGGTCAGTATACAATCATATTTCTATAGTAGCGGTGAATAACTGAAAAATCAATTAAAAATACAATACCATTACAATAACACCAACAAATACATAAATATAAAATTAATGAAATTTCAGGAAATCATTGCTGAAAACTACAGAGTGCTGATAAAAGATATAAAAGAAGACCTCAAGAAATGGAAAGACATATTTTCCCAGATTGGAAGACTCAACATAAAAAAGACATTAATTCTCCCCCAATTGATCTATAGATTTAGTGCAATATCAATAAAAAACCCAACAGGTGTTTATTTGTATAAAAAACAATAATTTATATTTTTTACAGATTTTTTCCTGTAATTGATATCTAGTCTCATAGTATTGTGGTCGGAAAAGATACTTGATACGATGTCAATTTTCTTAAATTTACCAAGGCTTGATTTGTGACCCAAGATATGATCTATCCTGGAGAATGTTCCATGAGCACTTGAGAAGAATGTGTATTCTGTTGTTTGGGGATGGAATGTCCTATAAATATCATGTAAGTCCATCTTGTTTAATGTATCATTTAAAGCTTGTGTTTCCTTATTTTCATTTTGGATGATCTGTCCATTGGTGAAAGTGGGGTGTTAAAGTCCCCTACTATGATTGTGTTCCTGTCGATTTTCCCTTTTATGGCTGTTAGTATTTGCTTTATGTATTGAGGTGCTCCTATGTTGGGTGCATAAATATTTAAAATTGTTATATTTTCTTCTTGGATTGATCCCTTGATCATTATGTAGTGTCCTTCTTTGTCTCTTGTAATAGTCTTTGTTTTAAAGTCTATTTTGTCTGATAGGAGAATTGCTACTCCATCTTTCTTTTGATTTCCATTTGCATGGAATATCTTTCTCCATCCCCTCACTTTCAGTCTGTATGTGTCCCTAGGTGTGAAGTGGGTCTCTGGTAGACAGCATATATATGGGTCTTGTTTTTGTATCCATTCAGCCAGTCTGTGTCTTTTGGTGGGAGCATTTAATCCATTTACATTTAAGGTAATTATCGATATGTATGTTCCTAGTCCCATTTTCTTAATTGTTTTGGGTTTGTTATTGTAGGTCTTTTCCTTTTCTGTGTTTCCTGCCTAGAGAAGTTCCTTTAGCATTTGTTGTAAAGCTGGTTTGGTGGTACTGAATTCTCTTAGCTTTTGCTTGTCTGTAAAGGTTTTAATTTCTCCATCAAATCTGAATGAGATCCTTGTGTAGAATAATCTTGGTTGTAGGTTTTTCTCCTTCATCACTTTAAACATCTCCTGCCACTCCCTTCTAGCTTGCAGAGTTTCTGGTGAAAGATCAGCTGTTAACCTTATGGGGATTCCCTTGTATGTTATTTGTTGTTTTTCCCTTGCTGCTGTTTATATTTTTTCTTTGTATTTAATTTTTGATAGTCTGATTAATATGTGTCTTGGTGTGTTTCTCCTTGAATTTATCCTGTATGGGAGTCTCTGTGCTTCCTGGACTTGATTGACTATTTCCTTTCCCATATTAGGGAAGTTTTCAACTATAATCTCTTCAAATATTTTCTCAGACCCTTTCTTTTTCTCTTCTTCTTCTGGGACCCCTATAATTTGAATGTTGGTGCGTTTAATGTTGTCCTAGAGGTCTCTGAGACTGTCCTCAATTCTTTTCATTCTTTTTTTCTTTATTCTGCTCTTCAGTAGTTATTTCCACTATTTTATCTTCTAGGTCACTTATCCGTTCTTCTGCCTCAGTTATTCTGTTATTGTTCCCTTCTAGAGAATTTTTAATTTCATTTATTTTGTTGTTCATCACTGTTCGTTTGCTCTTTAGTTCTTCTAGGTCCTTGTTAAACATTTGTTGTATTTTCTCCATTCTGTCTCCAAGATTTTGGGTCATCTTTACTATCATTATTCTGAATTCTTTTTCAGGTAGACTGACTATTTCCTCTTCATATTTTAGATCTGGTGGGGTTTTGCCTTGCTCGTTCATCTGCTGTGTGCTTCTCTGTCTTCTCATTTTGCTTACCTTACTGTGTTTGGCGTCCCCCTTTAGCAGGCTGCAGCTTCATAGTTTCTGTTGTTTTTGGTGTCTGTCCCCAGTGACTGAGGTTGTTTCAGTGTGTTGTGTAGGCTTCCTGGTGGAGGGGACTAGTGCCTGTGTTCTGGTGAATGAGGCTGGATCTTGTCTTTCTGGTGGGCAGGTCCACGTCTCATGGTGTGTTTTGGGTGGTCCGTGGCCTTATTATGATTTTAGGCAGCCTCTCTGCTAATGGATGAGGTTGTTTTCCTGTCTTTCTAGTTGTTTGGCATAGGGTGTCCAGCACTGTAGCTTGCTGGTCGTTGAGTGGAGCTGAGTCTTGGCGTTGAGATGGAGATCTCTGGGAGATTTTCGCCATTTGATATTACGTGGAGCTGTGAGGTCTTTTGTGGACCAGTGTCCTGAACTTGGCTCTCCCACCTGGGAGGCAGAAGCCCTGCTGTCTGGCTGGAGGACCAAGAGCCTGTCATCCACACAGCTCAGAATAAAATGGAGAGAAAAAAAAGAAAGAAAGGAGAAGATAAAATAAAGTAAAATAAAGTTATTAAAATAAAATATAATTATTAAAATTTTTTTAACATAATAAAAAAAGAATAAGAAGAGAGCAACCAAAGCGAAAAACAAATCCACCAGTGATAACAAGTGCTAAAAACTATACTAAAACAAACAAAGAAACAAACAAAAAAACGGACAGACAGAACCCTAGGACAAATGGTTAATGCAAAGCTGTACACACAAAATCACACACAGGAGCATACACATACACACTCACAAAAAGAGAAAAAGGGAAAAATAAATATATACAATTGCTCCCAAAGTCCACCTCCTCAATTTGGGATGATTCATTGTCTATTCAGGTATTCCAGAGATGCAGAGTACATCAAGTTGATTGTGGGGATTTAATCTGCTGCTCCTGAGGCTGCTGGGAGAAATTTCCCTTTCCCTTCTTTGTTCACACAGCTCCTGGGGTTCAGCTTTGGGTTTGGACCCGCCTCTGTGTGTAGGTCGCTTGAGAGCATCTGTTCTTCTTTCAGAGAGGACGGGGTTAAAGGAGCAGCTGATTTGGGGACTCTGGCTCACTCAGGCTTGGGGGAGGGAGGGGTATGTAGTGCGGGGTGAGCCTGCGGCGGCAGAGGCCAGCATGACTTTGCACCAGCCTGAGGCGTGCCGTGTGTTCTCCCGGGGAAGTTGTCCGTGGATCACGGGACCCTGGCAGTGGCGGGCTGCACAGGCTCCCGGGAGGGGAGGTGTGGAGAGTGACCTGTGCTTGCACACAGGCTTCTTGGTGGCGGCAGCAGCAACCTTAGCGTCTCACGCCCGTCTCTGGGGTCCATGATGATAGCCGCCGCTCACGCTCATCTCTGGAGCTCCTTTAAACAGCGCTGTTAATCCCCTCTCCTCGCGCACCAAGAAACAAAAAGGCAAGAAAAAGTCTCTTCGGTAGACTTTTTCTCTTCGGCAGCTCCAGGCTTTTTCCCAGACTCCCTCCCGGCTAGCTGTGGTGCACTAGCCCCCTTTAGGCTGTGTTCATGCAGCCAACCACAGCCCTCTCCCTCAGACCTGAACTCCGAAGCCTGAGCCTCAGCTCCCAACCCCCGCCCATCCCGACAGATGACCATAAGAGCCTCTCTGGCTGGTGAGTGCCGGTCGGCACCGATCCCTGTGTGGGGATCTCTCCACTTTGCCCTGTGCACCCCTGTTTCTGTGCTCTCCTCCATGGCGCCGAAGCTTCCCTCCTCTGCCACCCACAGTCTCCACCCGCGAAGGGCCTTTCTTGTGTATGGAAACCTTTCCTCCTTCACAGCTCCCTCCCCGAGGTGCAGGTCCCGTCCCTATTCTTTTGTCTCTGTTTTTTTCTTTTTTTCTTTTGCCCTACCCAGGTATGTGGGGAGTTTCTTGCCTTTTGGGAGGTCTGAGGTCTTCTGCCAGCGTTCAGTGGGTGTTCTGTAGGAGTTGTTCCACATGTAGGTGTATTTCTGATGTATTTGTGGGGAGGAAAGTGATCTCCACGTCTTACTCTTCTGCCATCTTGAAGCTCCTCCACTGATGTTTTTTCTAATCTATTCTTTGGATTCATCTTCATACCTTGTTCTCATTATTTATTGTTGATTAAAATTGATATTTGAAATAAGTGAGAAGGCTATGTATCTATTAGTAAAATTTTACTTAGAATTAATTTAAATACATTATTTTTATAAATGTTCAGAATCTGAAATAAAAGGGCATGTTTATATTCCTAGAAAGCTAATTCAAGAAATGCATTCCAAATGAAATTTTATATAGGTAAGATATAAAGAAGATACCTTATTTGTGATTAGGTGTAAGATTTTTTTTATTGCCAGTATTCCTACCAATTTAATTTATATTTTAGAGAGTAAAATTACTTTTTTAAAAAAAGAATAACATTTATAATTTCCTGTTGAAAAGTAACACATAGTATTGTGGACAGTTGGTGAAACAAAGCCATATTAAAGAAAAACATTAAAAATTGTTCATTCAATTACAGAAAACATCAGTTCAAATTTTAGCTGATATTCTTAGAGTTTTTTAGAAGCAAATTAATTTCTTAATTGGCAGTATGCCTGCATGCACAAAAAACAACCACTAGCCAAAAGAGTGGGTTCATCATTTATTTAGAAGCTCAGTTCAAAACTATTTGTTTTGGTTTAGTCAGAATGGTTGAAATGACATTAATGAAAGCTTAGAGAAAGCAGGAGCCGTGTCTTTTAAAACTTGTTCATTAGTAGAATGATCATTCCTTTTAAGAGTACATATTTTTTATGTCATGTGTGTCCATATATGTATGCATAATTTACTTAGGGGATATGAGTTTCTATTAATTAATTGTTCAATGGTAATAATGACTAGATTCCATGAAAATGTACATGGCTGGACTGTTTCCTTTGTGATAGAACCTAAATGCTTTGTATCTTAGCTAGTTAGCTTTTGTGATTTGCCAGCAATCTTGGAAGTTAACAAGGTGGATCCAGAACAAACCATTTGGTTGACTAGTTATATTAATGAGAGAATGATAGCTCATTTTATGTAATTGTGTATATTTGCGAATGTAGAACTATTAACTTCAAAGGAGCTCAGTTTGCTGGAAGGAAAGCTTTTGGAATAATGCAATTTGTTGTTGACTTTGTGCATGGTTGGGTATTCCTATTACAGTAGCTATTTTTCATATTGGCTTTACAAATCTATTCTCTTAGGAATTTCATTTGACTATTTGGAGTGAGAAATGAGGGTTATAACTTCTGAAGAGAAAGTGTATTTTGGAAAGTTATTTTTATTTTGTTTCATTTTCTTAAAGAATATATAACCTAAAAAATTTAGTTTACCACTTCCACCACAATAGGTTGTAAAAACTATATGAATAGGAAGATTTGCACAATGGAGGAAGTTCAGTGGAGTCTTTTGGGATTAAGCTTAATGAATATTAATGCCAAATAATGCATGTGGGACAGTAAAGGAAGCAATGGATACAACATTAATCTATAGAAAATGAATAGAAGAGAGAAAATAGTTAGTGAATTGCAATGTAAGAGACATGATTACAGGAAGGAAAGAAAATCAAATAACACTATTCAAAGCTGCTTTCCTTGGCAAGTTTCTTATTTAAAGGGTGAGAATTAGTTCTATTTTCTACAGTCCATATCATAGTAAAAACGTGAGGACTGTTTAATTCTAGGTTCTACATACTGTTAAGTATTATTGAAAATCTGTTATATTAAAATTTGAAGAAAAAATTAACAGACTCCAGGAGCATCTTCTAAAAATCAGTGGGTCTCAACTTTACGTGCCCATTAGAATCACCTGGGGAAATTTTGAAACTCTAATGCCCAAGGCACACTCCAGTCTTTTAAAATAAGAACCCCACATTTGGAGCCAGGCTTCACATACAGCAAATTAGGGCACTAAAACAGTATATATATATATATATATATATATATACACACACATACTTAGGCAAAGGAAATGATGATAAAACAAACTGGATAAATTCAGTAAATTGAATCTTCTTCTTAAATAAGTTGACTTTTTTTTCCTGAAGAAAATATTACAAACTTTTCTTAGTACGATAAGAAATGTTCTGTTTCACTAGAACCCTCTCTCCAAAATGTAACTAACATGTATTTACATATTTTATTTTCACAAACCTTCTGTAAGATAGGCCCAAGCACCAATTAAGTCCAGAGAAATAACTATCATGTACAGAACTGCAGAGCTAGATTGTATTAGTGGGACCAAGACCTGAATTTGTGTCTTTAAATCTGAATCCTGTGATTTATTCCATCAGATGTTTCTCCCAAGCTTCCCTTTCTGGTCACCATATCTTAGTATCTTCTCTTTTTCATCCCTACAATCTACTTTTACTGTTCTTAGTGCAAATCATTTGCCTTGTCAGCATCCCAGTGCCTTCCTTTCAGTCTTATAACTTACTATCTGTAATAATATTGTCATCCATTTTGTTATCTCTGGTAACCACCTGAGTTCAGAGTAGAGGTTAAAGAGAAACAGAGCTATGAAAGATCTCAAACATCCTGTTTCCCCAGCCACTGAATTTACAGAAATTTAATTTCAATGACTTTAATCATCATTTAACTTACAATCATGGTTAAAAGTTAGGCTTTATCATTATTGAAAATTCAGTGTTCATTGTCTTTCCCATCCTCACAGCACACAGTCTTTGAATGAAATAGTCAGTCTTTTATATTATTGTTTTATAATAGCTAGAATAATACCTGTTTTGTAGGACATGAAAATAACTATTGGGCGATGCCCAGATCTGTTTGTTTTTTTTTTAACTTCCATCCCTAAAAGATTTCTTATTCCATTCCTTCTGATTTTAAGTAATTTTCTGTTGTGGTTTCTTGTTACTCTACAATCACATCCCATTCTCTTAATTCATGATTCTGGTTCTGGCTTCAGTTGATTCTCTAATCTGCCTAGACGTCCTGGTTTCTTTATTCAACATTTTTCACCAGCACTACTTTATTTACTCCTTGATTTGCCATCATTCTTTCAGTAACAACCACTAGCATATGTAAACTCAACTGCCAGATTTCCTCAGTTCTGGTCTAAAGCTCTCAGACATGGCTAGAGTCAGATAGCTTCACAAAATTTTTTCTCAGCTGGGATGCTCAAAAGCCTTTATTTTTTATTGACAATGTAAAAGTATTCTCCTTTGAAATCAGCCTTACTTTTTAATTACCATAGTATTTCAGTATCTTTTCAAATCCCTTCAATTCTTCCATTTCTATGAAGTTTTCTATAATGATTCCGGCTAATCTTAAACTCTCCTTCTCCTTGTACACTTACTTTTTCGTTTATCTGGAGCCACTCCCTTTTTTATTTTCTTGTATACCTCTTGTATTTGTGTAAGTTCTTGTGTAAGTTCTCCCAAAGTAATGATCATTTCTATTCCTCCTTAGTACTTCTAGCATGCAAATCCTATTGCTTTTTTCCACAGATGATAATTCAAAACAAATCGTTGAATGAATGGGTTAAAGCCAGAAGTTGAAAAGCTGAGAACTCTAAGTCTTTCACATGGACTCTGATTTCCCATATTCTTCCTTAATTGATCAATATTCAACTTGTTACAAGCCAATTAGGTCAAAATATTTGTATAGACACAAATTCCTGAATGGCAGCCTGAGGAGCCTTATGGACCCTCTCCCCAAAACAACCATACTAGTGAAAATTACTAAAACAACAACAATGTAAAGTCTCTAGAAATTGAAGCTCATACAGTAAATAAGAAACATTCATTTAAGAAAAAATTAATAAATATTGATAAGAATGCTGAGAAGTGCTTTTGAACCAAGACCCACTCCCCTAGTCACTCCTGATTTCTCTCCTGCCCAACTCAGCATGAAAGTAGCTCATCCTGGGTGGATGCAGCCAAGAAAGCAGTGCTCCCTCTTTTCCCAATTCCAAGTTGAGGGCTATGGTATCTCTCCATGAAGGGTAGATTTCTTATTCCTCCCAGTTCCATGTTGCAGAGGCTCTATTCCAGAGAGAAACTGGTGAGAAATCTGGGGCTCTCTTCCTTCACTCAGCTTCTGCTTGTGGGGTGAAAGTTCTACCTCAGGGGCCACATTCCCAAAATACTAGAGCCCCAGTTATCCACTCCCAGGCTCATTTGTAGGGAGTAAGTTCCGTGACTGGAGAGTCAAGCTGACAGGACAAAGGCTACTGCTCCCATTCAGTGCCATGCTCATAAAACAGAGGTGTTGCTCCAAGAGAAGTGGACCGCTCTTCCTGCCCCTGCATCAGAAACAGTGGCAGATCTTTTGCCAGAGGGGGAGAGACGGCCTTAAGAACAGAGATCTTTGAAGCTTTTCCTATTGGAGCTAAATTTATTTGGAACAGAGAGTAAGGAAATTCAAGTTTAAGAATTTTCACGAAAAAAATGGAGATTTTGGTGTTAAGCAAGGAAGCGTAAAGTGGTAGGCAATTAAGAGGAGAGTTTTTCCATGAGAGCAATAAGTTAGTCATTAGTTGAGCAGAAGTTTACCTGTGGGAACCAGAGAGAGAAGAGTCCTCCTGGCATGAGTACAAACCTCTAAGGCTGGTCTCAAACATATTTAATAGGGATACAAATTTAATAGGATCAGACTGTGGAACAATTTGTGCCCCCCAAAATAGAGGGATCAGCCTGCACTTAGTGGAGGCTAAGAGCTCCCCGTAATAACAACAGAGGCAGATAGCTTAACAAAGAAATCGGGGAGAGAGGTAGTAAAAGAGACACTTACTAAAACCACTTTTATCAAGGCATTGGACATAATCCTAGAGTTCCAAAAAAAATTGATTTTTATAATTTTTGCACTGCTTTTTTAGAAGGATAGAGTTTTGGGGCTTTCCACTTCACCATTTTTTTTTCTGTCAGAGCCTTTCAGTCAATTGATTTTTGACAAGGATATCAAAACATTTCAATGGAGCAAACAATAGTCTTTTCAAGAAATGATACTGAGACAACTGCATATCTACATGCCAAACAATGAAGTTGGATCCTTTCCTCACACCATACAAAAATTAAATTAAAATGGGCCATAAACCATAAACTATAAAATCATATAAAACTATATAAACTAAAGGTATAAAACTCTCAGAGGAAAATATAGAGTAAATTCTAGTGACCTTGTATTAGGCAAAGCCTTCTTAGGCTTAGAAAAAAATCAATAAATAGAATGTCATCGAATTGAAAACATTTATGCATCATAATATACCATAAAGAAAGTGAAAAGACAACCCACAGAATGGGAGAAAATATTTGCAAGTCATATATCTGATAAAGGACCTGTATCCAGAATATATCAAGAACACTTCCAGTTCAATAACAAAAAGACAACTCGCCTATGTAATAGACAAATGTTCTGAATAGACTTTTCATATCTATAGAAGATATAAAAATGTCCAATAAGCTCATGAAAAGAGGCTCAATGTCATTAACTATCAGGGAAATGCAAATAAAAACCACAGTGAGATATAACTTCACATGTTAAAGTAGCTGTAATCGAAAAGATAAATAGTAACAAGTGTTGGCAAGAGTGTGATAATGTTGGAAGCCTCATACATTTCTGATTTCTGATGGGCATGCAAAATGATTCAGCCACTGGAAAAACAGTCCAGCTGTTCCTCAAAGAGTTAAACACTGAATTACTGTTAGATACAGAAATCCCACTCCTAGGTATATACCCAGAAGAAATGAAACATATCCACACAAAAACTTGTATGTGAATGTTCATTGCAGCATTACTGATGGTAGCCAAAACTTGCCTTCTCAGTGACTGTGCTATATTTTGGAGTTTGGAAAAAATATTAACAGTGGTGCCTTGGCTTTTATAGGTGTAAAAAGAGCAAATGAGTTGTTTTTTTTAATTTCTTCTTTTCCTTTTCTCCTTCTCTTGCTCCCTCTTTTTCTCAGAATTCATTAAGAACCCCAAATATGTAGTTAATGAAGAATTATTGTAAATATTATTAAAGTGAAATGACTTAGGGGTCAATTACAAGGCAACCTATAGACAAAAGCATGGTAGTAAATTCCTTTACAGAGCAGTGCTGAGAAAGCAAAGTAGATCAGAGTGGGATGCAATTGGTCATTGCGTGCTTCCTCTAAGATATATTAATCCATCTTTTTAAAAGTATAAAGAAGTAATATAGATTAATAGTGAGAGAATATAATAGTGTATAGAGTTAGAAGCATGGGGCAAGTCATGATATGTAGAATTTTGCCAAGAATTTTCTGGGGGAATCATAAAGAGAGTAGCATGATTAGAACTGAATTGCTGAATTGGGGATTACCTAATGACAAATTGGGAAGATATTAAAAGACCATTTGAAGAGATTCTTTGAACATCTGATTTAAAAATATAAGGATTGATTTGATAGGCTTTGTACATGTATGTTTGGGAAATTGTTGCATATTCCTAGTAAAAGATAACATTGTGATTTTCACTTTATTGGGAATTTGTGAAAATCCTATCATGTTAAGAAGTCTGTATTTAGCAGCAATTTTACTCTGTGGACAAACAGCCTATGTATGCTGGAGGGAGAAGAAAGCAAGTGTTTTAGCCAATATTAGTCTGCCTCAACATCTGGTGGATAATAAAAATGATCCTGGTTTACAGTTCTTTCCTATATTATGTTTTTCAAATTTAAGATGAGAGATTGATGTGGAGAGAGTGTATAATGCATATCCACTGGAAATTCAAATTATCTCTGTGAAAATAAAAGGATACAGAGAACATGAGTTGGCATTTAAAGCACTCAACAATCAACACATGCAGTTTTTCCTGCACTATCAACATGATTAGACTCTGATTAGCAGTTTATCAGGTTTCCAGTTTCTGATTTCCTTCCACTACTACTTAGGAGGCTTAGTGATGCTGGGATCTGGCTAGTTTTAGATTTGGCAGTAACAACCACAAGCACTAATGGCCCTCAGGCAACAGCCTATGCAGCATTTACGGTCCAGCCTCACTGGCTTGCTCTGCATTTTTGTTCTCACTATAAATCCTCAGGCCCAGTCATTTCAACTGTACAGGCCAGAGAGAGCTTCTGAGAAGATGCATACAGCTCTTACATCCCTAGACACTACCAAACATTGGGAAAAAATCAAAATTTGGCCCTAATCATAGAGACACTTGACTATGATCCATACCATTAAAAAACATATTAGATTAACCACTTCCCTGTGGGCCAGCATCTTCCATTTGTCCAGTTTTATACTCACATTTCTATTTAGAATGTTTGGAGGGAGAAAGATACCACTTTTCTATGGTTTCTGGGTATCAAAACTGCTGGTTTTGCTGTTACTTTCTCTCACTCCTGGTACACTAATGTTACGTATATTACTCCTAACGTTATGCTAATGCTACCTGTTTGATGTAACGGTAATGAACCCTGTTTCATTCCGCAGTGGTCACAAGATCACTAACTGTGTGCCACCTCCTCCACGGGGGGCCACGGTTCTCTCTGCTCCCAAAGAAAAGGAAACTATTTCCTCCAGCGCTTTCTGCCGTTCTAGACAATCTTACCTCTGATGACACACTTTTAATCCACTTTCTCATAAGCTTCCCAAATTATATTCTTTTCAGTGGTTTCTTTTTTGAGAAAATTGCTTCTGATTTTTCACAGCCTAAGATGTGGGGGAATTTGGTGGAAACTTGTCTTGTAACAGGGCTTATTCTTTGATAACCATCCCAAACTCAATATAAGATTACCCTGCTTTGGTTCTTCTTTACCTCAGAGGAGGTTTTCTGTTTTCTTGGTAGCACCTTTCCCTACAGTTGACTAATCTTTTTGGAATAGTATTGTACTTACCAATTTAGATTAAGAGCGTTATTCCCAGTTTGCAGGAAATGTAATACCTCTGCACTTTATTTCCTAAGGGCTCAAGGTGTCCAAATACAAAGAGGATTTCTTAGACTTTGTCCATTTGGCCTGCACTGTACTCCAGCCACTGTCACTGTAGCAGTCATGTGGCATCAAAAAACAAAGCAGGCACACTCAAAACCACCATCTGTGCTTTTATTGTAGATCCTTATAGAAGAGTTTTCCATATTTCTCAGGCAGTTATTTAAATCATGCCCTATTACTCTTTTAATTACAGAGAAAAAGGGAACAAAGTTGGAGACAGTAACCTAGAGACACATGCTGATAACAAATAGGTGTATGATCTATGGAAGATAAAGCTCAAATACTTTTGTGTGAGAGAGAAATTTTGGTTCTGATATAGAGTACAGTTTTTCTTATCTGAAAAATTTTAATGTTTCACTTAAATTCGTGAGAAATAATACTTGAGGCTCTCAGGATAAATTGTGGAGGACTTGGAAACGGGCAAAGGAGACTACAGGATATTCTGATTCTTTGAATGACTTTCTATTGTCCAGTTCATTTTAAGCTATTTAGGAGTAGAGTGTAAGTTGTGGAAAACTGAAGGCAATGCAAATGATTCCTGACCATAGCAAGGAAAATGAATTTTGTCCAGTACAGAATATTAATCCCTGCAAGTCAAATTCTCATTTGAACCAATCTTAACAGCCTATTAGTTCTCTTATTAATTAATTCATTGAAGAAAATCTTTGACATGGTTCATTTTATATTTGTATGAGAGTCATGATTTTACTTTTTCAGAATCATAGATTGCTAGACCTATACGTGAAGGTTGATTCTTATATGTTTTGGCCCTTTAGACTGCTTTGAAACTACTGTACTTCATAAAAAAAGACTATGACTACTCACAGTGATGAACAACCATATGAAAACTAAAGAAAAAATCAATCACTGGAAAAATTAATTTAAAAGTTCAGATAGTTTGTTCTTGAAGCATTAAATGTTAACTCTTTATAAAACTCATAGACAGCACAGGTACATGAGACGCACCTAAGGTTAAGGAGATTTTAAGTAGGTCTCCAAAACTGTCTTCATTTTTCAAACCATTTTTCTGGTTATGGCACTCACAGTCTGCATAATTGATCACTTTTCAAAAAGGCCTTTGGAAACTTTAATAAATATTTGATTTAATGACGTGATCAGTAAAGTGTTGTACACTCTAATCAACTCACATGATGTTTATTTTTAATATTGTTTTTGATTACAAAGAAGCATATTTTCATTATGACATACAACATACTAAAATCTTTAAAGAAGAGAATAAAAGTTTCTCAACCAGATATAAACAAAGTAACTATTTTAGAAATGGTGCTTTCCATACTGCTCCCATAAGATACACATATGTTTGTATCTGACTTTTTCATGTAAAATTTTAGTGTATATATTTCTTTATATGCAATTAAAACTTTGAAAACATAATTTTTTTTAAATAAATGTATTTATTTTATTTATTTAGTTTGGCTGCATTGGGTCTTCGTTGCTGTGCCCAGGCTTTCTCTAGTTGCAGCAAGTGGGGGCTACTCTCCGTTGCGGTGCACAAGCTTCTCATTGTGGTGGCTTCTCTTGTTGCGGAGCACAGTCTCTAGGCGCGCAGGCTTCAGTAGTTGTGGCACGTGGGCTCAGTAGTTGTGGCTCATGGGCTCTAGAGTGCAGGCTCAGTAGTTGTGGCGCACGGACTCAGTTGCTCCACAGCATGTGGGATCTACCCCGACCAGGGCTCGAACCCATGTCCCCTGCATTGGCAGGCGGATTCTTAACCACTGCGCCACCAGGGAAGCCTGAAAATATAATTTTTAATGATAACATGATACTCTATTCTATGAACGTGTCAAAATATAATCATTCCTCCCTTGTTAAATATTTTGAATATTTCCATTATTATTCTAATTATAAATTAGTCTGTGATGAACATCTTACTCTCAAGACCATTGAAGATTTTTCAGGATATTTTCTTGGACTTTGTAGAATTGCCATTTCAAAGAATTTTTGCATCTTTAAGGCTCTTCATATGTACTTTCAAATTATTTTGAGAAAGAGTGTACCAATTTATAATCCTAGCAGAGACTGTCTGTCTCATAAGCATAAGCCAGATTTTTAAGGATAATTAGTGTTTTCTGTATACACAGAAACCCACGTGCATGCATACACATTAAGTTACCTTGGTGATCAACAGGTTACTATTTGGAATAAAATTCTAATAAATATTCTTATATTGTGTTGATTTATGTGTGTTCCCTGACATTGTACTATTTTTAAAAACCTTTAAGCACAGAAGAAATTGGCAAAGCTAGGCTAGTATAAAACAAAATTTGCAAAATGCACATAACTGACACTAACTTTAAATAATTCTTAGTTATTATTTTCTTAACTCGTCTTAAGTAAACACTTCTAAGTTCTGGGTAAAGCCTTGTCTTTCCCGTAAATGTCACTTAATACGTAAAAGGTTTTTGGTCTTGGCCAGATTTAAGATGAAATATGCTACATATAATTCTTAAAGTGCTGGCTGTTTCATATCTACATGCCTAAATCATTTTATTATCCGCTTAATAGCAGAACAAATTAGTCATCCTCTCTGATCCTGGTGCACATTATGCCGAGACATGCCCACCCTAATATGTTTTCTGATAAAGTAAATGCTCACTCTGTCAGAGCACAAATCTTATTTGGGCACGAGCAAAGTCAAGGGAGAGAGAGCTGAGTCTGCAGTAGGATTGCTTATTCGAGGAGAACTGAGATTTATTAGCCGACTTCATTAAATATATGGAAGACCCCAGCACTCAAGGTTAGAAAATTAGAATGCAAACATGAAACCTCTGTATGAAATGAAACAGGTAGCGAAAACAAGAAAGATAGATCTTTGCACTTTACAAAGTGAGGGAGGTAGGCTTATATTAAAGTAAATGTCTAGCTAGCTAAATGAAAAGGTATGCTTTTCAGTTACTTGCTTGGTTCAGTAATCTGTGACTATAAGATAAATAACACTAATTAAATATCAGAGAGATAAATGATTGACGATAAACATAAATGAAGTCTCAGCCCAAGTTGCATATTGCTTTATTTATAAATAAATGTAATTATTTAAAGGTTGTATTTTAAAGTAAAATTTAACATCCCTAATTTTTCTATGTAAAGCATTTATCTACCAATGCTAAATAAGTTTCAATTTGGAATAAAGTTATGCATGCTACATTTCAGTGTAATGTTAATGAAAGGGAAAAGAGTACTTCAAAGAAAAGTAATCCTTGATTAAGGAATCTGTCAAAAATAAAGGATATTCCTCAAACTCTCTAATGTGTGACATACCTTTTTCAGTTTTTTCTACTCAAGTAGAGGGCTACCAATATACCAGCTTGTGTCCTGCCTCTGTTTCTCTTTCAGTAGAGTGATCTTATGAAAACAGTTTTGCTTCCATCACATAAATATGTTTTACCTTCTTCTCAGAAAATCTGACAAGTATTGTTCTAGTTAAAAAAAAAAAAAAAAGTTCCTTGAGCTTAAGCTTAACTGAGGACTGGCTTAGTGTTCTCTTATCATTTGTTTTAGTGATAGTCTGAGCACCTGCACTAATCTAGCACCAGTCCATTCCTGTTCCCTCCTTTCTGAGATTCCCATCAGTTGCAGACTCCCACACATTCCTTTACTATAAATGGGCTTCATTCTAAAATAAAACTGCCCTTAGGAAGTACAAAGGATGGTACACTTTTGGATATATCAAAACATTTTGCCTTAGAAAACTAAAATACATTCTTAAAATGATTGCTAGCTATTCAAGGTGAAATCTTACGGCTACTGTATTGATAGTAATGTTGAAACTCCCCAATTCCCTGATTCTACTCCCCTTCTTCTTGCTGTTCCACCTGGGAAAAAAACATAGCATCATAAATACTAGATGCGGGGTCAATAACACAAAGGCAGAGCTCTAGCAGAAGATATGCAGACAGTAGCAGAGAAGCGGTTTGCTCACTGGAGGATTTTGTCTCTTGCTGGATTCTACTCTTCTGACTTCAGCTGGAGCCAAGTTAAGTTGAAGGAAATTCACACAGAAAAGACCTGGTTCATTAACCCTAGGTTCTGTGCTTTCTTTAGAAACTGTATTGCAGAGACATTAAAAGTCTCCAAATAGTTTCTAATACTTACCCTGTTACTTAGCAGTATTTTATAAGTCCCTCTGGGACTGAGATTGTTCATCATAAAAAATGGAGATAATAGTTCGTGTTTCATAGGGTTGTTATATTACAAAGTGTCTGACACATAATCTTTGCTTCATAAATGCTAGCAATTATTATTGCCTTATTCTTGTTGCCAACATGATAGCTCAAATATGTGTCCTTGAGTGACTACATGCTTGCTTACCAGTTATGCTTAGAAAATGATGTAGGCTGGGTAAATAAATGAACTATAAATGGGCTTCATTCTAAAATAAACAAGTAAAGGATGTGAATAGTCAATACCCTCTTTACCTTTAACTTCATCAAATTTAAGGTGTTCCTGAAAATGAGAGGCAAAGTCTGGGTGCACTAGAACAGGTTATGTTGTGTTGCAGAGGCCTCTCCTTTCACCTGTGGGAGGATCAGAATCTATGGCACAAGCCAGTGTTTTGCTCAGTTAAGAATGTCACAATATCAGTTTTTAGGTGGGATTTAACATTATAATGTCATGGAATATTAGAACTGATAAGGGCCTTGGTGATCACCTCACCAATGTCTGAATTTTATAGATGAAAGAACTGAGACCAGGGTCATAGTATGATTTGTTCAGGGTCAATCAACTGGTCAGTGGCAGAGATAAAAAAGAATTCTGATAGCCTCATTGCCAGTGTAGATATGAAAGTTTTATATCTGCAGACTTTACAAACAGAGTTTCACTAAGAAGCAGCTGGAGGCACGAGTGCATTTTATTATATTCTGCAAGAAAAATGAATCCGCAGATAGTTTTATTCCAAGAGAACAATATTCCACCCAAATTAGATTCAAAAGCTGTCAACAATAAAATAATTCTATCAGCTATTTAAAGTACAATCATTACTGTGAAGTACTTGGTAGTCTAGGATTTTTATATATCACACCAAAACATCTGGACACTTCAATCAACCGGACGTATTTACATTTTATAGACAAGAGCCCAAGTGATATAGCAGATTTAGAAATTTTGTTTATTTTAACCACAAGATTAAGTGCCATAAATGTCTGAAACCAGCCTAGTTTTAACATAGAGAGTACTCAGTTAATAATGGATTGGCTTATCACTATTCCGGTCTATTATGTATTTGTTTTACGTTTTAATTCCTAGAAGCCAAGCTTATTTCCCTCATCTGGAAGTTCTATACGGGGAGGGATAAGGAAGAATGGAATATATAGATGTAATCTTTATATTTTGTCAGTAAAGATAACTTACTTAAATTTGCCAGAGAAGCATAACTTGTTATTGTTCTACTAATCTTGTGCTTGGTTTTAGGATGTATTTCTAGAGAAATAGCCCTTTTCTAAAGAAACAGTCATCTTTCAAGAAATGAAGCCAGAAATTCCTTCCTTTCTTTTGTCTTCCAGTTCAATTCTCACACATTCTTTAGCAGATAAAGGTGACGTCCTCTAGTAGTCAACTTTTCTGAATTTCACCATTCAGTAACTTTAATTTATTCAGTAAATATTTATTATGCTTGAACTGTTTACCGGGCAGCCTGCTAGTTGTTGGGTATATAACAGTGCATAAGTTAGATGGTCCTTAGCTTCAGAGATCTTGGCAATTGACATGGGATACAGAGAGGTAATTACACCATATGTGATAAGTATCATGACAGAAGAGCATACAGGATGCTGGGGGACAAGAGAAGAGGCATCTCACACAGCTTTGGGTGTCTTGGATAAAAGTCATGTCAAAAGAGAAGGCGGGGAAAGAAGAGAAGAAGGAAAGGAAGAGAGAGAGAGAGAGAGAGGGAAGGAGGAAAGATGGAAGCTGAAAAATCATTTTTGAAAGCCCAAAGGCAATGTTGAGGGGCCAAATGGAGTTGATAATATTAGAATTAAAATAGTAAGGCAATATACTGCAGAAATAAAAGTTGAAAATTAAGTATAGTAGGTGTGGCTGAAAAGTTGCACCTTTTTCCTAATGACACTGGAAAGGGGCTGAAAGGTTTTAGGCAGCAAAATGGCCATCTCATTTCACAATAGACTAGATATTCACACTAACTCATTTCCTCAGTGTCATATTCTTCCTTTCATTATTAATTGATTTTTCAAATATGTATCTCAGTTATCCAAGAATAATTCAGGATACCATAGGCCAAGAACTATGCCTTATATTTCTTATTATTTAGATGTGGTGTAATACCTTTAAAATCATGATGGAATGTATTTTTATAATTTTCAATATTTAAAATTCACCACACATTATATTCTTTACACATATTAAATAGATGATAAAATTATAAAAATCACCTTTAAAATGTGTAAGGAGCCCATGGTTATTTGGAAAATTCTTTGATCATTTACCCAAGCAAAATGTTCAAAGACCACTATTTTGCCTGACATTTGGTTTAGTTTTACTGGATGTGTGAGAATCCAATTGTAGTGCTGAAATAAGTAGAAAGATAAAAAGAAGTTCAAATAGAAACAGAAACTCAAGGAGGGATAAACAATGGGCAGAATGAGAGAGCTAAGTAATAATTATTTTCAGAGCAGTGGGCATTGAGAGAGAGGCAAGATATGAATGGCTGGGAAGTTGGCAAGCTCTCATATTCAGATAATTCTAGACTGCATGGTCTCATAATATAAAAATACCCCTTTGCTACTTAGAGTGTACACTGTGCTACAGCATCCATGTATCCCTTTGAGGGTGGAGACATTCATTCCTTCACCTGGAGTTGTCCTGCCTGAAGTCATACCCTCCCTCTTCCCTGGGTTGACCTGCATCTGAGGACTGATTGATGCAATGATACAAATCGTGGGCTCCCCTTTCCTTAATTTAACCATGTCCAGGGGGTCTTTCCAGCTTCAGAACTCCCACTGGGATCAGTTGAGGCCTCTGTTGCATCTACATGGCAAATTCTCTCTTTGCCCAATCCTGCTTATTTAACTCTTTCGCAGATGTTCTAATTAAGGGCCCTCCCTGATAAAATCTGTGCATGCATATCTCAATTTCAGAGTCTGTTTCCTGGGAAACCCAGCCTAAAACATTTTGTTGGAAATTTGGTCGCAGAGGCAATTAGAGGATCTAATTCTCATGATCCTAAATTAGTATTAAATACTAATTGATAAATAAGAATTTAAAATAAAATCCTGCATTTAAGCATGCTAATTGTGATTTCATTTTGACAGATAACATTACCATCTTCATGGGAACCATTTATCCAGTAAGTGTTACACTATGGAAAAAAATGATAAAAATAAAATTACTGCTAGCCTTAAAATGCTGGGACAATTTCAAATGTTTATTGGTAGTGTGACTTTGAAGACATTTTTTTTATCTTAAAAAAAAGGGATGCTTGTTGGAATGGGATATTCAAAGCAAAAGTTTTCTCAAGAACTCCTTCTTCCTTGATATTCCTTAGAAAATTCCAGTCTACATGAATTTGCTTAGTATTTTACTGGAGACTAGAGACTTAAAAATTGACATCAAGTACTTTAAAAATGCAATAGAAAAAGTAGAGTAAAATCAATAATAGTGTGAGGAATGACTTGAACAGCTTGTATTTTCACAGTGGTCATCAAAAAGTAATTTTATATCCAATAATTTGTATTGATTGTTTGTGAAACTGTAATGCATTATGCCATAAGCCTGGTTGTGCAGTTATAAATATATGTATCATTTTGTTGGTCTTGGTTTTCTTTCTTTTTTTTTTTTACTGAGTTTCATTTTCTCTAAGAAGTATCATATTTTGTAGTATTTATATGTGGAGGAAAGATTCAGAACCATGACTGTTAATGCAAAATAGCTTCAGCAACACACTGGGCATTCTCCTCTTTGGGTAGTGAAAAACAAGAGCAAAATATGTGTAATATTATATTATTCAAGAGAAAGTACTTCTGAAATTGTCTACAGTGTAATCATCAGTTACTATGACTTTTCCAGGGGCCCATGCGAAAGATTTCATTTAAAAGCCTGATTGTGCCATTTAAGCCAAAAAGATGCATACCCTAGGGCATGTTCAGCATAAAATCCCACAATATATCTAGAATTTTTATCCTGGATAGAGAAGATAGTACCTCACCAAAATTTGTATTGCCCTTGGCTTCTGTATTATGGGCCGTGGACTTGAACTGGGAGAAGTCCTAATTCTATGAGGGCTGTTTCCTGATTGCTACAGTGGATATTTGTATTAATTTGGAAGGAGAAGTTGAAAGGCCTGAATTACTGTGAAGAAGAAAAGAAGGAGAATGAGGGAGAGGGGAGGGCTGAGAGAAGAAGGAGTAGGGGAGGAGGGGGGAGAGAGAGGGAGGAGGAAAAAAGAAGGGGCAGAAGAGGAAGAAGGAGAAATTGCATCAAGTGAAGAAGGGATACAGTAGTCTATGATAATTTTCTTTTTATTGGAGTATAATTGCTTCACAGTGTTGTGTTAGTTTCTGCTGGACAATGAAGTGAATCAGCTAAATGTATACATATATCCCCTCCCTCTTGGACCTCCCTCCCACCCCACTCCCATCCCACTCTTAATTAGTTTGCTGCAGGATGAGTGAGAGAAAGTCTCTACTCTATTTATCCTTCAGTTGAGTACATTCCTCGGTACTGATAAGAGATGAAAATAGATTCTTTCTGGACAACAAGAAAAGAAGCTGAGTTCTGATTTACAGAAGGAGGGACAATTTTGAAATCATAGAAGTTACCTCTACAACCTCTAGAGTTTAATCAGATGTGGCTTTTAATTACAGCTCTAGCATTTTCTGTTTATGGGGCCTTGAGCAATTTACTTAACATCTTTGAACCTAACTTTCCTCATCTAAAAATAAAGAATATTAATACCTGTTTGAAGGTTGTTGTTAGGATTTAATAAAAATGCTTATTCATTTATTCAACAAATATGTGTTAGGAATTGTCCTATGTCCCAGTTACATAGCAGTGCACAAAACAAGTTCTCTGACCTTAAGAAGAAAGTTAATAAATAAGTCAACAAATACATAAATAAGATAATTACAGAATGAAATGATGAAGATATGAGTGATAGACCAAAGGTGATATGATAATTTTTCATTGCTTTAGAGAAATGCTTTAGAGAATTGCTTGAGAAGATGGGTTCATCCTCACGTGAGCCTTTTCTGAGGAGATGACATTTCAGTTGAAAAGTGACTAGTGGAAGCCAGCCACTGAACAGCCTGGAGAAAAGCATCTGAGGCAGAATGAATAGCAAATGCAAAGTCCCTAGAATGCAAACAAGCTGGATGAAGAGGAATAAAATGGCTAGAACATATTGAGAGAAGCCAAAAGTGGTCTGAGCTGAAGCTTTTAGTCAGCACATGCTAACAGTACTGAGATGTACTACTCATTGAAGTTCTTAAACTGTTTCTATTACAACTGTACTGGAGAATTGAACTAATGTTGGCAGGATATTATTGTATCTAGTAGTGTGTGGTTTAATGAATAAATTGCTAAGCTAGCAGACAGTATATCCAATTTTAATTCACAGAATTACTACTGTCTTGGGCAACACAACCAATTTGTTGGGTGAACATTATTGATAAATTTAACTTCAGTCTCTTGGTCAAATAAGTACGTTGAGAGAGGACAGTAATTAAGAAATGGATCTTCTGACTAACAGGAGTTTACAACTTTGAAGATGGAGCCCTGGCATATATATATATATATATTCTATTAGATAAAGTTATTACTGATCAGTTTCAAGGATTTCAAGGAGTCAGTTGAAATTCATAAGACTTCTTTCCTTGTCCCGCCCCTCCAAGCATAGTTTTCCCAGAAATAGATTAAATATATTGATTCACTCCTTCTCCTGAGCATGTTCTATACTTATTTTATACACAAGGACTTTTTAAAATCAAATAATACACCTTCCCTTATATTTGATTTTGAAATGCTTCCGATCAAAAGTCAAATCTATTATATAAAATGATTTTTAAAAATCCTAAATAAATGGCAAAAGGCTTTAATATCACACTTTCTAGAGTTCTAAGATACTTCACCCTTAAATGCATTGTTACTCTGAGTCTCCCAGTGAGCTTTATTGTTGTGGTAATTCTGAGATCCTGCTTTCAGGAAAGATCTGGGCCATAGTTTGAACTTTGGAAATAACATTTGTTCCCTTCAGAAGTCTGCCGCAGATTTGTGCTGTCTCACTGAAGAAGCATGGTAATCTCAGGAGCATTCATTTCAACATTAAATAGGAGACAGAACTGGGCTATATCATTCAATATCCTCACACCACTGTTATGTTTATTTAAGCAACAAATCTATTAGCAATCAAACTTCACATTTAAGTGTAAAGCACAAAATATTTCAGCAAGAACAGAGAAGAAAAGCCCCTTCTAAGTATGCATTGGCACCTTGCTTCTAACTTAACTTTTAAACTTTTATTTGTACTTAAAATCTCTCTCTTTTTTCCCCCTTACTTCCC
Organism: Orcinus orca; assembly: GCF_937001465.1. Taxonomy (NCBI): domain Eukaryota; kingdom Metazoa; phylum Chordata; class Mammalia; order Artiodactyla; family Delphinidae; genus Orcinus; species Orcinus orca. Next base: position 47,930,181 of record NC_064564.1, on the reverse strand, counting down.
CTTAGATTTAGCCACAAATCACTTTCAGCTCTCATGAAATTCATTATTTAGGCTAAGATAAAAATTTAACTTATGCTATTATTGTCCACTAATTCTTTGAATGTTCTTAGTCTATCAGTGTACAACATTTCTAAGTATCGTGAGGCCTCAGACTTCCTTGGGATTCTACTATTTTCTCTGAGAAAGATCTTAGGCATTATTTATTAAGCTCTTTTAATACTACTTGTGCCTATTTCAATTAATCAGTCTAGTAATCAAATATTATCTTAAAACAGTGAGTATCATCTGAACAGGTTAAATATCAAACAGATAAAGGCCAACTTTAACCAAAGAGAAAAACTTCCTTTAGAGTCATTAATACTCTATCACTTCAAAAAGAACAGGTATTAAGGAAATCATCCTTAGTAATTCACATAACATGACAGTTATATTTAGAGCCAGCTACATGGGTGTGCAAGCTGTGTAATCACACAGTGTCCTGCACTTAGAGGGGTCCCATGGTTGGTTTAATATTTGGCTGTTGCCATCTTGAAATTTGTAAGTTTTGAATAGGAAGCTTCATGTTTTAATTTTGTACTGGACCTTTCAAATTATGCAGGCAGCCCTGGTTATATTTTATGATGTATTGATAATTTTGTTTTCATTTTAATTTGTCTTTCAAGTAGCTAGCATGTCCCAGATTACACAGCTACAGGTGCAGGCGTGTGAAGTTTTTTTGGTTTTGTTTTTTTTTAGTGTAGATGATAAGGGTATTCTTCCGTATTCCCCATGTTTATATTCAAGTATCTAGAGTGGGAACTGAATCGATATTTGGATTAAAGGTCACAAATGAAGTTTTTTAATTAATCATGGAAAAAATTATAAAATTCTGAACTGGATTGTTAAGATGTGTATAGCAAAGATAGGATTTGTGTAATTCTTCTTATAAATAAGAATTGCAACGTATAAAAGAGAAAAAGCTAAGTAAAATGAATGTATATGCTAAAATGCCTAAAATGCATTGTCACAGTTTGATACAAACTCACATAAATTAGAAAAATCAATTAGAAGTAAATATCCAGGAAATGCAGATAAAGACTAGACAGGGAAATGACCTTACAATGCAATATGAGATTTTGATTAGGCATGCAGCTGATGTCCATACACTGATGGTGTTTGAAAGAGAATATTGTATTTATTTCTGTTGTGCTCTCGCTCTGTTTTTTAAATGTGGAAACTAGAATACTCTTGTAGACCGTGGCTTTTCTAGTAGGCCTGAAGCATGCTGCTCTTCCCAAGGTAAAGGGCGGCTGCTGAACTGCCAAGCCCCTATCACAACATTTCGTGTTTCTTTATACTGTTCTGTACGTCTCTAAATTAGCTCAACCCATCGCTTTAGCATTCTGCCACACTCAGCGTCCACAAAAAAATCAAACTGAAAGGAACTAAAGTGTTAGAGATGATTAAAGTTTAACATCTACTGCTTAATTCTCATTAGTCCTGTCCTGAATGTATTAAGGCATCAGCACATGGGCCAGTACTTGTTTATGTAACGGTTAAGATATTCTCCTATTTGAAGATTCAAGACTAGATCAAGAAGAGCCCCCCAAGGCTCCTTCGAGGCGTACTGTAGTATTTGCTATTGAATTCCTAAAGCGGTCCCCTTCAAGGTAAAAATCACCTCCTAGCAGAGAGAGAAGATGAAACATTTTTTTAAGATGTGTAAGATGGCACAAAGTCAGGTAGCAGCGTACATTAAAATATGTGGAATTTTTAGATGTGTCAGAAGGATACTCCCCTCCTCTTTGAGGGTAATAGTAGATTATAGGAAAGAAGATTGCAAAGATAAAACTTTCAGACATTAAGGACTTTAATGAATAAAAATCTTCTTTTGCATTGGATAAAAATTAGACAGTATTAAAAGTATCTTTACCACTAGCTTGTATGCACACTTTAAGGCAGAATGTTGCTACACCTCATTTTATTATCAACAATATAGACATTTGGGAGGTATGTTACTTGGGGCACTCCTTAAAAGTGAAGTCCTTTTGAATAATTGAGGGTATTATGCACATAGTGTTTATGACAAGAATTAATAAATCCTTTCATAGTAAAATCTTAAATTCTTAAATCACAGACTTGTATCAATGCATAGGACAATGTGCAAAGAATCTTTGCCACTAGCCATTTGTATAAACTTTCTAGGCCTCAGTTTCCTAACATGTAAAATTATAGGTTGGCCAAGAGGTATCACTTTCATGTGAGCTGTTATGTTAATCTATCTTTATAAGGTCTGTAGAAAGACTTAATTGTTCATTATCCATCTTTGAGGTTCACAGTTTCATTGCTTTACTTATTCATTCATTTGTTCATTTATCCAGCAAATTTTCCCTGACTGCTGTTAAGCACTGTCCTTATTTCTGGAGACTCAGTGACAAGGGAGGGTGAGGTAGGAGGAAGTGGGGGAGATGTTTTCTGACTCTCATTCACCTCACTGTCTAGTGAGTGAGGCAAACAATAAAAAAAGAATGACAGAAGTAAACTTCACTTTGGAACTGTGGTGAGTATCATGATGAAGGATTACATGGAGCTAGGAGTTGCATGCTATTTAGTCAAGAAGAACAAGGGAAGCTCCACTGGAGCTTCTCAAGATTAGAGTTGAGATCTGAGATAAGAGGCAGAGTTAATGATGTGAGAGGTTAGAGTCAGGCCTGGAATAGGGAAGAGCAAAATCTTGAATTATAATAATATGATTTAGTAAAAGACAAAATTAGCTAATGTATTCTTTGAACAATGGAATACTTGTCATCTTACTGGCTCAAACATAATTTATGGAATATTTCAGTGTGCCTGTAAGTTAAAAAGTAGTTCTCACATTTGTTTCCTTTCATCTATTTATTATTTTTTAGCATTTTGAAGGATTGATACTCACTGAAACACCACTTATTTTAGCACTAGACAAGGATGAACTAATGCTACTGTTTTAAATTGATGATCATTCCATAAATCATATAACATGTTGCACGGTGCTTGTGTTTCATGCAAAGGAAAAAGAAAAGAAGCTGGTCCACTGATCTCCCTGTTTGTAGACATACTGACAGAACAGGCTTATACCTGATATGGTAGTCAACACTATGAATACGTAGTTGGAGGTACATTAATTGGAACTCTTCTTAAAGAATGAAATTTCTAAGTGATTGAAGGTATATGAGTATGTAGTATTTATCATATGAATCAATGAATGCTTTCATAGTAAATGCTCACTGTCTAATAGCATCACAGAGAGAGAGAGCTTGTTATGAATTTGCCTATCCCATCTTCATTTGGAGGCTGACCTAATGATTTAGAGTCACAGCTCTGTCCTTATAAAAGTTAACGGATTTTGCATTATATTCTTAAATAAGTTTTAGCAACAGCAGATTTCCAGTTTCAATATTTAAATTCAGAGTTGAATGGTAATCATAGTACTTAATAACTTCAGTGAAAAATAAATACACAGGGAACTTTTCTTTATGAAAATTAAGACCACATATCAAGCTTTATGTATTAAAAAAAACACTTATAAAACAAACTCGGAGATTCTGATTGTGTGGGGAGATAATGACAGTGCAATAATGCATTTCCCAGAATGACAGCTAGTGATATCTGTAAATGGCCTTCAGTAGAAGAAAGAAAACACACTGCTCCAATCAATACACAGATAGTCTGTAATGTAAAGATTAGGATCAGAATATTTAAAAATTTAATACTTTGCCACTCCCTGTAGCACTTTGGAAGTCAATATCTTTGGAAACCTGGTCCATTTCCCTTCTTTGAAAGCATTATATATTTAAGGTTTCTAAATTATTTATCTAGTCCATGTGATTAAAAATGAAAAAAGTTAGTCCATCCATTATCTTCTGCAGCTGCTGTCTGGATATTAATCCCCCCACCTCCTTTAAATCCTTGATGTTTTTTCATCCTACCTTGTAAAGAAAACTCAGTAGGTAGATTAAGAGAGCAAAATAAAACCTCAACCACTCACTAACATCAGAGCATGTTGCCGCTTAAACAGTGTGCAGAGGTGCCTGTGTATAAACAATATACTCAAATATTTTTACTGAGATGTATTACTTTCAGATCTGATAGTCAAAAATACGGTGAGTTAAATGGCAAGAAAGCATATTGTGTCTTTTTTTCTGACCAATTATAGTTGGGGGCTTTATTTAAAAAAAATATTCTCAAAGTTACTTCAAAGTTTACTTTTGAGAATGAGAACATTTTAAACTAAATTATTTTAGTCTTTCCAAGAACTGCTGTCATAAAAGGGAAGGCTCATATTTAAATAAGTGGGGAATTGTTTTAAAAATAGTCATCAACTTTAATGTAATTTCTTACCAGCTTAATTTTATGGTTATCAATTTTCTTTTAAAGGTTTTTATTTTCTTATGTATTTTCTTTAGATTTTACTGATACCAGAATTGTTGGTTTTCCAAATGTGCTATTTATTTTGGATTACAAAATAGATAACTTATTATTTCCTTTGACAGTTTCTAGTACTAAGAGTGAAATAAGTGTTTTACTATTTTACCACATCTTTTTTTTTCACTGTACCTCAATAAGGTGAAACTTATTTGGAATTAATTCTTTTAATTCCCATTTTAACATAGAAATATTTAAAACATCCGAGAAGAGAATACTGTAAAATAGGATGTGTTTAAAATATCAAGGAAACCGAGCAATATTCAAAGATGAGAAAGAGAAAGGGGAACACTATGTATTTCTCTATTTAATACTAAAAGACCTCAGAAAGAAATCCCATAGATCATTCATAGAAATTCTTTCATTCTGTGGAGATCCCATTATGCCACTTGTCTTTCAGGAACATTGATTATTATATATTCAATGCATTGGCCACAATGCATAGCAGTACTTCTTTCTTTAAGGCCCAAATGACATCAAGATTAACATGTTTTGTTCTAGTTTATCTGAAGCAAAATAAGCAAGAGATTGGAAAGAGGATCCAAGCTAAGATTCTTGGTGTTTCCATTGGTTAGGAACACAGTATTGAAGAGTGACAGTGAGTTATGTTTTTTACTTCTTTGGATCACTGTGCTCAAATATGTATATTTTGTGGAGCTGAATTTTTGGCACAATGTAATGACAAAATCCTAACGATGTCAGGCCAATAGGAAGAATTTTCAGAAAATTTTACTATTTCTTTTATCCTAAATTTCATTGAGTTAGAAGTGAACAGTTGATCTCCTTCTGTTGTTCTTGAGATCAGATTTTGGCTGAGATTAGAGGGATAAACGGGTGCTTCCAACATTGCTATTTTATGATTTATAAAAAGATGGAATATATGGTGAGAACAGAAATTTATATTCTGCAGTATTTACTACTTCTCATTCCTTTCTGTAATGGGTTCTTTTTACTAGTCTGTCTACTGTGATAGCTGGTTATGTTCAGAGTGGTATTTTTTAAATATCAAGAATTAGAAATAAATGACTGAACTTATAGTGGCATGATAGGATGAAATATATTCTCTCTATATGGTGAACATAAGCACAATTGTAGGCTAAAATTTTAAAATAATAATTAGAAGGATTTAGATATAGGCTTATAATTTATTAGGGGTAGAATAAATATCCTTAGTCAACCTGAATGCTTCACTTCTGGTCTTGTTCAGTTTTACTTCTTTTTTGCTTGGCTAGATTTTTCTCGATCTGTTCTAATATGTCTCATCCTATTCTTGTCTAATCTGGATTGCATTATAGTATTGCAATCTTGTATCTGGATCATAATTACTCTTTGTCACTTTGCCTTTTACTCAGGGCAGACTTAGCACCCAGCGTCTGTATCTGTCTTAGCTTCAGTGCAACCTAGTTATCCCCAGAATCCACCAGCCTCTGCAGACAATAAGATCACAATATTAATATTCTAAGTCTGATGGCTTCTTATCTTCAATGCACTGCAGATTATGTATCACCTTTCAAAATCTTCCCAAGTCATTAAAAGTAATAAGGGCTAGCATTTATCAAGTTACTTTAGTATGTGTGTGACACTGTGCTAAGTGCTTTATGTACATTTTCAAATTTAATATTCATCTCAGTTAGGTAGTGTCATTATTCTCTGTTTGGAAATAAGAAAGCACAGGCACAGAGCATTTAAATAACTAGCCTAAATTTTGTTTAAAAAATCTGGTAAATGAGACAATAGGATTTGAACCCAATTCTCTATAACCTGGGAGCCTGTGCTCTTGCCCTAAGACACTGGATTTCCTCATTTCCTCTTTGTTTAATTCTGTAGCTTTTTTACTTGCTGTCTAATCTGAGTATTTTCTGTTTGCCTGCCAGCTTATTCTGTGTTTCTGTGATCAGCCTTTTATTCCTACTGTCATCACTCCAGGGCTATTTTATTAGTTGAAGACTTTTGTTAGAGTGCTAAAGTATAATTTTCAAGAAGTTAAAAATATGACTCTCATAACAATATAAGATGAACATGTCCAAGTTTTTATTAACTCTAATGAAAGAACCAGTAAGATATTAAACCTGGTTGGAAGAATATGAGGAATTGGGATTTTTCTACTTTGTCAGTTAAAAAATGCAGAAGTAAATTTTCTAATGGATACATGACTGGTTAATGGTTAATGCCTGCTAAACAAGAAAGTCATTTTTGGGTTATTTTTTTTCCTGACCAGAAATCATTTGAATTGCTATTGTTGAAGAATCATTTGCAGCACTCTTAGACACGGATTATTTGCAATGCTTTTAGACAAGAATTGTATGTATGGCTATCAGTTTTCTAAAAATTAATCTCTAATATTACAGAATTGTAAAATATCCCAATAAATAATACATTTGCCATCAAACCATGGTAACACTCTAGAAAACCAGATAATCCTCAAGAAGGATGGGCTACTCCCAACACTATACTGAAAATATCCTCAATATCTCTTTGCCTGTTTGCCAAAAAATGTTTTGGATAGATTTTCATGGCAAATTTAATTGGCAGAGTGAAATGTGGCTGAAAATGGATCCTTTATTGTGTAGAAACACGGATGTCATATCGAATCCTTTGTAAATTTAAATCTAGTAAGTATTCTCCTGTCTAACACAGGTCAGGCTTTGTTTGTTTGTTTTGCCATTTCATGCTCACTGGTCTATAGTCTACAGTGGGGCTCTTGTATAAAATGTAAACTAAGTGTTAACTAAGATAAGAACATTTTTCCACCATTTGGGGTGGCAGGGGACCTTCCTTTGACCAAACTTTATAAGCAAATGACTAAGATGGATAAAACCTGGACTGAAATCTGAGTCCTTTATTTAAGAATTTTTTCTTTACATAAGCTCTCCAGAACTAAAAGGAGTCAATTTTGGGGAAAAATGAAGTCCAAATGACCCTCAACATCAAACCAATTGAAAAAAATATATTCAGAATAAAGGATAACAAACTGAGATTCTTAAATTAAATGAACAAAGCTTTTGATTATAATGTATGTTGAACCAAAGAAAAGGTCATATTTTATTTAATTCCAACTTTCTAGCCAAGAATTACATGTACATTTTCCTAAGTAGAAATATTTGACTAATTTTAATGCTAGTAAATGCCAAAAACTTATTAGGAGATACCATTCTTTATTTTCAATCAAAACTGTCTCAACTATATTGGTTTTTTTTTTTTTTAACGGAAGTTATATTTAAATGTTATGTCAAATGATTGTCTAGTCTTATATTTGCTTTTGCTGTTTTTCCCCCCTCTTCCATTGAATGCTACCATATTGGAATATAATACCCTTAAGATCCTATTGAATTTGACCAAAAGTTCTGAGCTACAAGATAAGCAAATTTAACAATGAGAAAAGCAAAAAACAGTTAAATATTATGGACTTGATTAATAAATATTTATGTAGCCAAAGTATTTATCACATATAAGTTGTAAAAAATTAAAAGTTTTCCAACATCTTTATTGATGTGTGCTATCCAATACCAATGTTGGAAATAATAATCAAGATTTCTATCTTCATTGCTGTTAACAAATTTCTTCCTGGTACCACCTGGAGAAAATTCGCATATTTTGTTTTCTTCTACACATATAAGCTATCATGGATTTTATTTGAAATGCCTATTTAGATGTTTTTTCCTTCAGATCATCTTCTGGGGTGTGGAGGAAGAAACTGGAAAACTTGGACATTATCAACTTTAAGTGAGCCACATAATTTATTTTCTCTCTAGTGGCGTGCACACTATGGGGTCATTCTACTTGGCCAATTACACATACATTTTTTTTCTCTCAAACCTCTTGAGGGACCCTGTTATCCTAACAGGGTCTGATGAATACTTTCATCAAAAAAGAAAAGGTGTGTATGACAGGATTTTAGTATTTTCAGCTATCTGAGGAAAATAAGTAAGAAAGGAAAAGCTTTCCTTTTCCAATCAGTGGTTGAGAGGATAACATATAGTGGCATGTGGAGGAATGTTGAAGAAATCAAAATGTAACCCAGCTCTGGACTAGAACTTGGGGGAACCAGCAAGATGGCAGAGTAGGGGGAGGTGAGTTTTGCTATCAGATATTCTAATGTAATTAATAAGCCCTAAATTTCTGTAAAACTACTAAGATTCAAAAGGAGGAGTAGTCCCCATGATGAGAGGTGATATATTTGAGAGATATTCTATTTTTCAGTAATTTCTCATATTTCCTCATTTTTTACATGTGGAACATTGTGGTTTCTGTGGCTTGTATTCTAAGGTTAGTCAAATAGAGGGAACAGTGAAGAATTGAAAAGAAATGTTTTAAATATTTTGATATCTTGAATATACCTGTGATAGAAATTTCTGAACAGAAGATATGATTTTCTCACAAATACACACACCTGGTGTCCCCCCGCCTTCCCTCTTCACATTTGGCATCTTCCTGATGACTTGAAGATAGAAGCATTTTATGAAATATTTGATGTGAAAGATTTATTGTAAACTTTGATAAATGACTATGAACAGAAATATGTATTAATAGTAAAAACTAATAAGACAATATTAAGCTGAAAGTTTGACACACACCCAGTAGTTTCTCCTCCTACAGTTCAAGTGTGAAGAGTAGAGCACACTGGAGGCAACTGCATTTTCAGAATGAAAGGAATTATAATTCTTGATCCTTGGACTCATTCACATTAAGTCTTGCTCAATGCAAAATGTAACCAGAGATTTAATAAGTTAGTGTTACCCTGAGAGGATGCTTTAGGGATAAATTTAGATTAAAAAATATATATTCACATCCTCTGCATAACTGGCAGATTTCTCTTTCTCGCTCAGGAGAGGACTGACAACTTACTCACCTTTCTGTACTCCATGGGCACTTGCACATTTGCATCTTAGAACTTTCAGCCATGATCTAAAATAGCTCTTCTCCAGACCACCTTTTTTTTTTTTTAACAAGCTATTACTGAGTTATCTTGGTGTCAGGGAATTGATAAATGCATGTGTAGAAAACTCAGAAATGGGTGTACAAGACACGGAAGACTCAGAACCCGATTTCAGAGGAGGGAAATTAAAAGTGGTATTTAATTTGAAAATATATGGATGTTCCCAAAGTTAAGTACGAAGAGATGAGACAAAAGATATGTTTTGAATTTAGTGTGAACTTTATGAAGTCACTGTTTATCAATATATCAGTAAAATTATATAAATAGTATTTAATTTATTTCTGATCCCCAAGTCATCACCATCATCTTTTTCTTCTCCTCCTTCTCCTCTTCCTCCTCCTTCTTCTTGTTCTTTTTTTTTTTGTATAGATTAAATTTAACTCCTTTCCAGGCTTGAAAATGAGCTGAACGCACTCAGTGCAAGCATCCTGAAATCCTCCCTTCCCATCATACTCCTGAGAGACTGGTGACGTGTTTTTGCCTAATGAATGTGAATCCATAGTTTAGCACTGGTACTACTACTTCTCTGCCACTTTGTTCTTACTGTAATTTGCTTTAAAACTCTTTTGCATTATTAGATATTATTTGCAATTATAAATGCAAAAAGAAACATTTCATGTATTACCAATGAGACTAAATTATTGATAACATTTTGCCATATTTGTTTTCAGATCTCTTTTTTGTCGCAGATGTAAAATATTACAGATTGAGCTGAATGTTGTATATATCAATTCCATTCATGTGTTTTAGACTCTGTTTACGTATTTAAGTATTTGTGAACAACGCTAACTGTACTTTATGGAGAAGCCCAAATACCAATGTATATTTTAAAGGGGCTTCTCACCACAAAGGAATTGTGGTGGCCGCCAGAATTTACCACTCATATCTCCTGCCACCGAGAACATAATGGACTGATGGCCACAGCTGCTTCCCTCTGGATCCACCTCTGAGTTGAGGCCATTCTTTCCAAGACTGCCCCGGCCAGTAACTGAGCACTGCAGTCCTCATTCATGTACTAATACAACTGTTTCATGTACAATATGGAATTTCTTTAATGGACCACTTTGGTTCAAGGACTCGCCACTGGCCTGGGCAAAACTTTCTTAGAACTACAGTGCGGTCTGAGACTCTTCCTCACCAATCCTGCTTTCCCCTTCTCCCTCATCTACATGTGGGCTGAAGGCTCCCCTGCTTACTCCTCCTTTCTCCCCTCTAGTCCTTATCATGCTTTCCCCATTAAATCACCTGCACATCTAATCCTGTCTTGGCCTTTACTTCTCTGAGGACCTGAACACAGCAATATTCCAATTACCCACCTGGATAGCATAAACCTGACAACCTTACTCTAGGAAAGGTGCTGGCAATCTCGTAGACGTTCATTTTATCCCCCTTCTCGTTTCTTCTCACATCTGCCCTTACCATCACTCTCAGTACTGCCTTGTGTCTGTAAAGGTGGACTTCTTTGGTTCTACTCTTCAGAGAATAAAACCTCCAGTTTTCCATGGGAGTGGGGGAAGGACAGTGGCTTCCCTGTGTAAGTCAAGGAGGGGACCAGGAGCCTATGAGTGTCTAATTCGGAGATTCTACTGATTTCTCTACCCCACATACTGGCTTATGTATTGAGATTCAGCTTGGTTCTTATTACTCATTTCCATCCCCATTCTACCACATGTCCTTAACTCATAAACATACACGAACACTTATGTGTATGTGTGCACACACTCACATTTACGGGGTCAGTTAGGTTTTAGCATGTTCATTCTACTAAATCTCTTGCCACCAATCCACTCAGTCTCTCTATGAAAATTTTATTTATTTCATTTTCCTTTTAGTAATCTATACAATTTTTTATTCAACAAACATTTTCTGATCATCCACTGTGAACTAAGATTTGAGCTTAGTGCTGAGGATACATAAGCAAAGACAAAACCAATCTGTCTTCCCCGTGGAGTTTATAATCTAAATGGGTAGACAGATGGTTATTGAGTAAATGTAAAATCACAATGGCTTATGTGTTTTACAAGTTGTGGATGCAGAGATCAATGGTGTTTTGAGACTATATAACATGAAATTTGACCTAGGAGGTCAGGCAAACAGTGAATGCTTTGTTATTTGAAGGAAGACTAGGAATTAAGAGTGTATTCCAATAGGAAAAGGCAGGTGCCAAAGTCCTTTAGCGGTGATCTGCTGATTGCGGCTCCAGGGAGGAGGTGAGAATTAAGGAGGAGATGAGAAGTGAGGAGGAGGGATAGGGTTGAACATGGGACACCTACCATAATATCAGAAAAGATGAAGCATTTACGTGATGACTGGTGTTGAAGGTATCCAGACCATCCTCATAGCCTTCTGTGTGGAAGGGTTTCAAAGGAAAGATTATTGCTGCTTACAAGTGTCCCTTTCATTTCAGTGTTGTGTGTCCTTAAACCATATCTGGAATTCCGGCTAATTTTGAATATGGACACTTTTTTGTAAAGTCAACTGAGTATGTTCTATCCTAAGTGTTTTGGAGTCATTTAGCATTTATATGTGGGATGTTCGGTATAATAAAAGTTTTGGGACTTAAAGAAATGCTTGCCATTTTTAAATAATTGAAAGATTATGTGTAGAGTAGTCTGTTGGCTACAGGGCTCAGAAGCAGAGTTTACTGAGTAGAAGCTTCATGGAGTATGGTTTAGTCATAATTAAAAACAACAATAGCAAAACAAATAAAAACACCTTGCCATTAACTTTAAGACTCTTAGAATGGAATTGACTGACTCAGGATAAAATTCTCATCCATGGAAGGAAATACCAGGGTAGACAGTCATTTCCTGGGATATATTTTATGTGGGGTTTTTTTTTGCGGTACGCGGGCCTCTCACTGCCGTGGCCTCTCCCGCTGCGGAGCACAGGCTCCGGACGCGCAGGCTCAGCGGCCATGGCTCACGGGCCCAGCTGCTCCGCGGCATGTGGAATCTTCCCGGACTGGGGCACGAACCCGCGTCCCCTGCATCGGCAGGCAGACTTTCAACCACTGCACCACCAGGGAAGCCCACATTTTATGTGTTTTTATATGTGGTCATGAAGGGGGAAATATTCATACAACAGATGAAAGTTGAACCAGATAAACTTGAAGGATACCTGCTTTTTTGATTCTGTGAATCGACCCTCTTGTGCTGCCCTAGTACAGCTCTTGACAACTTAAACATCACCACTTTTCTTTGCTGGAAGCCTAAGCAATGCTTTTGCCTGAGGCTTGAGATCTGAATGAGCTGGATGTTGTTCTTTTGCTTTTTTTTTTTTAATGTAAAATACGGTTTTGGTTTGTAAATGCACTCAGAGGCACAGCAATGGGCACTGAAATTATTATTTTTTAAGTGAAATAAAAATAGAGATGACAGCTAAAGAACTTTCACAGCAGTTATTATTATGTGTTATTATTAGCAGCAGCATGTGGTGACATTTTAAGCTCTAAATCCACAGAAATATATCCTAGATCATGGATATTCCAGATGCTAAGGGGAAGAAAACAGAAATGCTGCTGTCTGGCTTCACATGAGAGTATTTAAAAACAAAATGAAATAAGAAGTCTGATAATTTTGTACTAGATAGTAGAGACTGATTTATCTCTATCTCTAGGGGTTGAAGGGTTAATCCTGGGACTTTTCTATAGATGTAGGTATCTGCCACCAAAAATACTGCTCAGAATATGCCGAGGAATATATTTGACTCTTTAAGCTGTGTGAAATCTGTCATGTTATTAGTGACTTAACAGCAGACTATGTCATATTTTATGGATTTAGTCAGCATGGGCTCTCTAAAACACAGCTGAGTAGAGTGAACATCTAATGTGACGTGGCCTCATCTCCAACCAGAAAAGGCTCTGTGTGCCTATAAACTTCTAGACTCTCTTGAAGAGGGTCTCTGCTTTTAGTACTCAAATTTCTCATAGCAGAAATTGGACATTGACATTATGTATGTGGAATCAAGACAGCATAGTGTAGTCATTAGAAGTATGGATTTGGAATCAAATTGAGCTGCATACGTGGCTCTGCTCCTCACTAGATGTGTGCTCCTAGGAAGTTGATTCATCTCTTTAAGCCTTGATTTCCTCATAGCTAATATGTAATAATACTAGTCCCTACCTCTTGGGAATGTTGTAAGGATTTGATTATGTAATGTCAAATCAAGCCCTTCGATCTGTGTCTGGCAATGTCACACAGCTGGCAAATCATGAAACCAAAACTCATACTATGCTGGACCCCAAATCATGGGGAAGAGCTCACAGTCTTGGTCTGATGGTATACCTCCTGAATTTGAACTCTGGCTCCACCAGTAGCTAATTTTGTTCCTTAGGCATGTTCTTATTCTTAATATAGTAGCTGACCCAGAACGCTTCACCATGTTGTTTGTTTTTATTTTAGAAATGTTAATCTAGCAGTGCTATTCAGGATGGATTATGAAACCCTTTAAAGAAACTGAATAAAAGGAAATTAGTTATATCAGATGGGAATTTCGTTTGGCTCTTACAGAAATTCTTCCAAGCAGTGACTTAAACAATTGGGATCTTTACTTTTTGTCACAAAATGAAGATTTGAATATAGGGGGTTGAGGGGTAGTGCAGTGGCTTCATGATGTAATTAGGAGCTTAAGATTTTTCTAGCATGTCTGTTCGACCTGTAGTTGTGCCCTCTTGTGGTGACAAGTTGGCTGCTTCACCTTGCTTTAGGTATCAGGCAAGATGTGGAAGGGCAAAGGAAAAAAGACACATGCTGTTTCTGACGTCCATTTAAATCCTGCAAAACAACTTGCTTTTACCTCTCATTCGTCAAAACAGTATTGATTATCCCCTATTTATCAGGAGTCTGGGAAACAGACTTTTAGTGAGTACGGTGTCACCACTATCAAATCAGATTTTTGTTGTTGATATGGGTAATATAGAAGAGACAAATGGACATTGGAAAGGTAACTAGTAATCTCAGACAAGGTATAGAAAAGTGGATTTGATGCTAAACTGCCTACTTGCACACACATTGTCACGTTTAATTCTTAAAACAAAACAGCTCTTTAGTAGCTGTAAATAATAGCCCTGTTTTCAGATGTGGCCATGAAGTTTAGTGTGTCCCAGGGCTGGGAATAGATAGAGTCTTTATTTGCCTGGCTCCGAGATCTATGATCTTTGCACTATACCACATCGTTTTCCTTGCAGTGCTATCTCTGATTTGGTAGCAGATCATTATATTACTGGGCTTAATCCTCATCATTTTCTGTCTTCTTAGAAATGGTAGATAAATGGTTAAATGTGGTTCTGCTGCTGAACTTAAATATAAGTACATGTACATCATAAAAGGTGGTTACGTCATGGGGCAGGGTTATCCAGTGAGCAGAGCAATTAACTCAGATGTAGGGTCTTATACTTTGTTCCATCTCTGCCGACAATGCTAGTTAACTTTTCTGGTCCTGAACTATCCTCATTTGTGAAATGAAAAAGGTGATCTGACCCTCATATCTGACCCTGTTCTTATAAAGATAAAATTAGACAACAGATGGGAAAGGACTTTGTGGAAGTGTTAAGTGCTTGCTATACAAATACAAGGAATTATTATTATCGATCCAGTAGCCCAAAGTGGCAATCTACTTGATACTCTCTCAGAGACTTAATTGAGCAGTTTCAGTGCAACCCTATAAGCTGACAGCAGCTGAAGACTGATTCTCCTCTTTGACAAAGCCCAACATCTAGACAAACGCATTCTCTCCTCTCTGGTGCATGCCTGTGAGGGTGGGTTTTCAGCATCCTCTAGAAAATAAATGTAAAAATTAGTCTTAAAAAGGAAATGAGATATTAACTCTTCACAGACCTTACTCATTGAAGATTACTTGTGTGAAGAGTGTTTGGGGCATATTTCACCTAAATAAAATAAAGCATCATTTAATTTATTGTGTCAACAACTATTTATTAAGTGGTTACTACATCTCAGACATTGTACTTGTGTCTGGGGACACAGCAGGAAACAAGAAAAATATGGTTCCTACAGTCACGGATTTTCTAATCTATCATGGAAGAACAATATTAAACAGTTAATTAAACATGTCATATTTCATTAGGTAACTCAGTTTGTCACAAATCAGTGCAAAATGATGTAAGGAGGTAGAATAAAGAAACACAGTAGAAACATTTTTTGTGGAATGAATACATACATACACATACACACACATGATGGTTCACAATTGGAGGAATGTGCCCTAAGAATTCTTAAATTTATAAATCTATAAATTCAATTTTAACACATGTAATTTTACCCCAGATTCAGAAAAGTATGCTTGAAAAATTTAACCGACGAATTCAGAACCTTACTGATTTTAGAAAAACAGCACTGAAAAAATTCATAAAACTGTTACAATACAGTAAAATAACCTCTGTTATGTTGTATCATTATATTTTTACTTATTAACATTAATCAAACCTTCATGATATCTGAAGATCTAAAGGTATTACCCAAGTATGATACATGCTTAAGTATGTAGGCATGTATCACACTTAGGTAATATATGGAGAAAGGGAACGTAAAGTTAGCTCATCAGAGAGAAACAGGAACCTTCTGGCCTTCTTGAGGTTGGCTTCCTTTGACATGAACACTTACTTTGGCTGGTTACTCTTTGCATCTACAGAATATTTCAGCTCTAAAGGTGAAGCTTCTGAACCAGTATCATCAAATGAAGCTGCCTCTCCTATTTGACAAAAATAATCACTAAAAATTCTCAAATTAATTTTTTAATACAGTTAATATTATTTTAGTAGCCATACATCATGTGTCTTGTAAAGATCAATCCATGTATGTATTATGCATCTCTTTCTTTCTTAGCACAGACCTAATGTAATCATGATACTTATTATTCTACTTTGATATTTTAAAATACAGAAGTTTTATTTCAAGATATCATACTATAGTATGTAAGAAAACATGGCTATACTAATACAGAGAAGGCCTTATGATGATTCCCAGACCGCCCTCAGATATACTGAGGGTCGCTTATGTCCACTGACCCCATCCATGCCAAGAGTGTGGGTTTCTGACTTGTTTGAGGACTAATTCTACAAATGGCATTGAGGACTTCATGCTGACCCCTCGTATTGGTCATGTTTATATGATTTTATGAATGAAAACTCTTATGTGATTTATGTATGTGATGTTCTGGGTGAAAGCTTATATAATGTTCTGGATGAAAACTCTATTGTATGAAATAATTTTTGCTTGATTATTTATCAAGCTGAACATTTCATGAAATGATATGAGAAAAGATTCATAAAACTATATCCCATAGGCAAATCTGGCTCATTGTTTATTTTTGTAAATAAAGTTTTATGGGAACACAGCCATGTTCATTTGTTTATGGCTGCTTTCATGCTGTAACAGCAGCTTTAATAGTTGTAACAGAGACCATCTGTACCACAAAGCTGAAGATATTTACCCTACATCCCTTTACAGAGAAAAGTTTGTTTACTCACAATGTAAGGCATATACCTTGGGCCCAGTAAAACAGGTGAGTTGCATTGTTGTCTTTGATCTCTAGTAGATACAGCATGGAACCTTGGAGTCATACAGTTCCATGTTTGGATTCAGGCCCTGCTGTTTAAAATTTGTAGGATATTTATTGAGTTATTTAACATCTCTGATCTTTTATTTCCTCCTGTGGTAAGTGTGCTAATGATACCTATCTCACAAGGATGTTGTGAGGATTATATAAAACCATGTAAGCACAGAGCTTGGCATACGCAAGAACATAATTTTTCACATTATTTTGCAGTGTAAAGGGAACTAATATCATCAGGGTATTGAGCACGTGAGTATGAAAACAGAGCTTAAAACTGAGGTCAGAATTAGGTGAGTGTTTAGGTGGGTCACCAGAATTTAGGATGGGTGGAGAGAAAACAGAGCTGCTGGGCCACTGACATCATGGTTTAGTCTCAGCATCTCTGAGAATGGCTCACCTTGCTTCAGATGAGAACTAGAGAAAGTTATAATTAATAATTTCTTGATAAAGTAGAGGAATATGTATTCTTCTCTTTGAAAGACTGAATTATAAATGCTATGTCCAGAGTAGTGGGGATATGAGGAGTCTTCCCTCTCTTGTTAGGGTGCATAATCAATCTGATTATGTTTGCTCTATTAACAACAAGTATAGAAACATTCAAAACTGATTAGGCTGTGGTCTCAGTATTGATTTAAAAACATGAATATAAGAGCAATAAAGCCCAGTTTACTGACACATAGATACTGCTTCTATCAGCTCTCCCATTTATATGTCCATACTCTCATGGTGGATTTTGGTCACTTTTATATACAACAATTCCTGTTTTTCTCAAATAAAAGAAAACTTCAGGTTTCCCTGAAATCTTCCTTCATTTAAATAATCTTGGAGAAATTTCTTGATGATGTATCAGATCTTCTAGAATAAGCAATAATGGTACCAATTCTTTCTTCCTTTGCCAGTTACAGTATATGGAATTTATATCTACAATCCTACCATCTGAGTCTAATGCCATGAAATGTGTTTTGATAATGATTAATTCCATGGCTTGCTCTTTAGACATCACTGTTTGACCTTGCAGTCAGTAACATAGCAATCCTTCTGAATCGTGTCAAGGTTTTGTTGGCTGATCCTATAAACGGGAACATTTTTTTCATAATAATATTGCCGAAATATGTTAACAGTCATCTGTTACCTCATGGTAAATGAATTAATTTATATCACCTCTGATAAATGTGTATGAAACGAGATTAAGATGAACATGGACGCTGGTATTAACATTCACTGAATTTTTTTGTTCACAAGGCATTTTATGTCTGTTTTCACCATTTCCTATTTTTCTAGACTCAAGGACACCTAGAACATTCTCATAACCTCACAATGATTCTTTGTAGCAGATGCCTAGTGCTAATAAACACGATCACTGTTTCCTTTGCCATTTATAAATGGGGAGGATGATGAATATGCAGGACCATTTGCACTGAGCTTTGGATCTGCTTCAGTCTATCCATGATGCAAAGAAGCATCTGCTTCCCTTAGTCACCCAGACAAATTCCAAAAATGAAAGGTGAAAAATCCAAAAGCTGTTGGATTTTACTTTTCTAAAATTTACTAGTGTCGCATGTCAAGAAGATTTAACAGCAATTGCTTGTGAGAGAAATGATAGAAGAAAACTGAAAACAATGGCAAAAAATTACTTACGTAAAGAGATTTGCTTATCTGAAAATAACTTGTTTTTCCTGTTCCTAAGAGAAGCAAACAGTTTCTTGTACCTGGTTTCTGTGTAGCTATTTATTTAACTAATTTCTCAAGGAAAATTTCTGAATCCTTAATTTTATAGGCCACAATGCTTTTTAATTGTGGTGATTAAAACAAATAATACCCCAGACTGTTTTCTTCACACATAGGTATTTTAACCTTCTCATTCAAAAAGTATCTAACTCTCTTGTTTCAGCCCCCGCTGCCCTCACCTCTCCTTCTTCTTTTTCCAGAGCAACTACATTTTTTTATATGCAATATGAAGACACATATTTGCAAGAGTGAAAGCGATGATGTTTTGGAAACTTCAGTGTGTGTGTGTGTGTGTGTGTGTGTGTGTGTCTGCACGTGTGTGTGTGTGTGTGTGTGTATGTATACGGAATGAATGGACTATCATAAGAAGAATTAAACTTGGGCCATACAGCCTTTTTTTTTTTTTTTAACATCTTTATTGGAGTATAATTGCTTTACAATGGTGTGCTAGTTTCTGCTATACAACAAAATGAATCAGTTATATATATGTACATATGTTCCCATATCTCTTCCCTCTTGCGTCTCCCTCCCTCCCTCCCTCCCTATCCCACCCCTCCAGGCGATCACAAAGCACCGAGCTGATCTCCCTGTGCTATGCAGCTGCTTCCCACTAGCTATATACCTTACGTTTGGTAGTGTATATATGTCCATGCCTCTCTCTCGCTTTGTTACAGCTTACCCTTCCCCCTCCCCATATCCTCAAGTCCCTTCTCTAGTAGGTCTGTGTCTTTATTCCTGTCTTACCCCTAGGTTCTTCATGACATTTTTTTTTCTTAAATTCCATATATATGTGTTAGCATTCGGGATTTGTCTCTCTCTTTCTGACTTACTTCACTCTGTATGACAGATTCTAGGTCTATCCACCTCATTACAAATAGCTCAATTTCGTTTCTTTTTATGGCTGAGTAATAGTCCATTGTATATATGTGCCACATCTTCTTTATCCATTCATCCGATGATGGACACTTAGGTTGTTTCCACCTCCGGGCTATTGTAAATAGAGCTGCAATGAACATTTTGGTACATGACTCTTTTTGAATTATGGTTTTCTCAGGGTATATGCCCAGTAGTGGGATTGCTGGGTCATATGGTAGTTTTATTTGTAGTTTTTTAAGGAAACTCCATACTGTTCTCCATAGTGGCGGTATCAATTTATATTCTTACCAACAGTGCAGGAGGGTTCCCTTTTCTCCACACTCTCTCCAGCATTAATTGTTTCTAGATTTTTTGATGATGGCCATTCTGACTGGTGTGAGATGATATCTCATTGTAGTTTTGATTTGCATTTCTCTAATGATTAGTGTTGTTGAGCATTCTTTCAAGTGTTTGTTGGCAGTCTGTATATCTTCTTCGGAGAAATGTCTATTTAGGTCTTCTGCCCATTTTTGGATTGGGTTTTTTTTTTGTTATTAGGCTGCATGAGCTGCTTATAAATTTTGGACATTAATCCTTTGTCAGTTGCTTCATTTGCAAATATTTTCTCCCATTCTGAGGGTTGTCTTTTGGTCTTGTTTATGGTTTCCTTTGCCATGCAAAAGCTTTGAAGTTTCATTAGGTCCCATTTGTTTATTTTTGTTTTTATTTCCATTTCTCTAGGAGGTGGGTCAAAAAGGACCTTGCTGTGATTTATGTCATAGAGTGTTCTGCCTATGTTTTCCTCTAAGAGTTTGATAGTATCTGCCCTTCAATTTAGGTCTTTAATCCATTTTGAGCTTATTTTTGTGTATGGTGTTAGGGAGTGATCTAATCTCATACTTTTACATGTACCTGTCCAGTTTTCCCAGCACCACTTATTGAAGAGGCTGTCCTTTCTCCACTGTACATTCCTGCCTCCTTTATCAAAGATAAGGTGACCATATGTGCGTGGGTTTATCTCTGGGCTTTCTGTCCTGTTCCATTGATCTATCTTTCTGTTTTTCTGCCAGTATGATACTGTCTTGATTACTGTAGCTTTGTAGTATAGTCTGAAGCCAGGGAGCCTGATTCCTCCAGATCTGTTTTTCGTTCTCAAGATTGCTTTGGTTATTCGGGGTCTTTTGTGTTTCGATACAAATTATGAAATTTTTTGCTCTAGTTCTGTGAAAAATGCCAGTGGTAGTTTGATAGAGATTGCATTGAATCTGTAGATTGCTTTGGGTAGTAGAGTCATTTTCACAGTGTTGATTCTTCCAATCCAAGAACATGGTATATCTCTCCATCTATTTGTATCATCTTTAATTTCTTTCATCAGTGTCTTATAATTTTCTGCATACTGGTCTTTTGTCTCCTTAGGTAGGTTTATTCCTAGGTATTTTATTCTTTTTGTTGCAATGGTAAATGGAAGTGTTTTCTTGATTTCACTTTCAGATTCTTCATCATTGGTGTATAGGAATGCAAGAGATTTCTGTGCATTAATTTTGTATCCTGCAACGTTACCAAATTCATTGATTAGCTCTAGGAGTTTTCTGGTAGCATCTTTAGGATTCTCTATGTAGAGTATCATGTCATCTGCAAACAGTGACAGCTTTACTTCTTCTTTTCTGATTTGGATTCCTTTTATTTCCTTTTCTTCTCTGATTGCTGTGGCTAAAACTTCCAAAACTATGTTGAATAAGAGTGGTGAGAGTGGGCAGCCTTGTCTTGTTCCTGATCTTAGTGGAAATGGTTTCAGTTTTTCACCATTGAGGACAATGTTGGCTGTGGGTTTGTCATATATGGCCTTTATTATGTTGAGGAAAGTTCCCTCTATGCCTACTTTCTGCAGGGTTTTTATCATGAATGGGTGTTGAATTTTGTCGAAAGCTTTCTCTGCATCTATTGAGATGATCATATGGTTTTTCTCCTTCAATTTGTTAATATGGTGTATCACGTTGATTGATTTCCGTATATTGAAGAATCCTTGCATTCCTGGAATAAGCGCCACTTGATCATGGTGTATGATCCTTTTAATGTGCTGTTGGATTCTGTTTGCTAGTATTTTCTTGAGGATTTTTGCATCTGTGTTCATCAGTGATATTGGCCTGTAGTTTTCTTTCTTTGTGACATCCTTGTCTGGTTTTGGTATCAGGGTGATGGTGGCCTAGTAGAATGAGTTTGGGAGTGTTCCTCCCTCTGCTATATTTTGGAAGAGTTTGAGAAGGATAAGTGTTAGCTCTTCTCTAATTGTTTGGTAGAATTCGCCTGTGAAGCCATCTGGTCCTGGGCTTTTGTCTGTTGGAAGATTTTTAATCACAGTTTCAATTTCAGTGCTTGTGATTGGTCTGTTCATATTTTCTATTTCTTCCTGATTCAGTCTTGGCAGGTTGTGCATTTCTAAGAATTTGTCCATTTCTTCCAGGTTGTCCATTTTATTGGCATAGAGTTGCTTGTAGTAATCTCTCATGATCTTTTGTATTTCTGCAGTGTCAGTTGTTACTTCTCCTTTTTCTTTTCTAATTCTATTGATTTGAGTCTTCTCCCTTTTTTTCTTGATGAGTCTGGCTAATGGTTTATCAATTTTGTTTATCTTCTCAAAGAACCAGCTTTTAGTTTTATTGATCTTTGCTATCGTTTCCTTCATTTCTTTTTCATTTATTTCTGATCTGATTTTTATGATTTCTTTCCTTCTGCTAACTTTGGGTTTTTTTGGTTCTTTCTCTAATTGCTTTAGGTGCAAGTTTAGGTTGTTTATTCGAGGTGTTTCCTGTTTGTTAATGTGGGCTTGTATTGCTATAAACTTCCCTCTTAGAACTGCTTTTGCTGCATCCCATAGATTTTGGGTCGTCGTGTCTCCATTGTCATTTGTTTCTAGGTATTTTTTTACTTCCTCTTTGATTTCTTCAGTGATCACTTCGTTATTAAGTAGTGTATTGTTTAGCCTCCATTTGTTTGTATTTTTTACAGATCTTTTCCTGTAATTGATATCTAGTCTCATAGCGTGGTTGGAAAAGATACTTGATACAATTTCAATTTTCTTAAATTTACCAAGGCTTGATTTGTGACCCAAGATATGATCTATCCTGGAGAATGTTCCATGAGCACTAGAGAAAAATGTGTATTCTGTTGTTTTTGGTTGGAATGTCCTATAAATATCAATGAAGTCCATCTTGTTTAATGTATCATTTAAAGCTTGTGTTTCCTTATTTATGTTCATTTTGGATGATCTGTCCATTGGTGAAAGTGGGGTGTTAAAGTCCCCTACTCTGAATGTGTTACTGTCGATTTCCCCTTTTATGGCTGTTAGTATTTGCCTTATGTATTGAGGTGCTCGTATGTTGGGTGCATAAATATTTACAATTGTTATATCTTCTTCTTGGATTGATCCCTTGATCATTATGTAGTGTCCTTCTTTGTCTCTTCTAATAGTCTTTATTTTAAAGTCTATTTTGTCTCATATGAGAATTGCTACTCCAGCTTTCTTTCGGTTTCCATTTGCATGAAATATCTTTTTCCATCCCCTCACTTTCAGTCTGTATGTGTCTCTAGGTCTGAAGTGGGTCTCTTGTAGACAGCAAATATATGGGTCTTGTTTTTGTATACATTCACCCAATCTGTGTCTTTTGGTGGGAGCACTTAGTCCATTTATATTTAAGGTAATTATCGATATGTATGTTCCTATTCCCATTTTCTTAATTGTTTTGGGTTTGTTATTGTAGGTCTTTTCCTTCTCTTGTGTTTCTTGCCTAGAGAAGTTCCTTTAGCAGTTGTTGTAGGGCTGGTTTGGTGGTGCTGAACTCTCTCAGCTTTTGCTTGTCTGTAAAGGTTTTAATTTCTCTATCAAATCTGAATGAGATCCTTGCTGGGTAGTCATCTTGGTTGCAGGTTTTTCTCCTTCATCACTTTAAATATGTCCTGCCAGTCCCTTCTGGCTTACAGAGTTTCTGCTGAAAGATCAGCTGTTAACCTTATGGGGATTCCCTTGTGTGTTATTTGTTGTTTTTCCCTTGCTGCTTTTAATATGTTTTCTTTGTATTTAATTTTTGACAGTTTGATTAATATGTGTCTTGGCGTATTTCTCCTTGGATTTATCCAGTATGGGACTCTCTGTGCTTCCTGGACTTGATTAACTATTTCCTTTCCCATATTAGGGAAGTTTTCAACTATAATCTCTTCAAATATCTTCTCAGTTCCTTTCTTTTTCTCTTCTTCTGGAAGCCTTTAATTCGAATGTTGGTGCGTTTAATGTTGTCCCAGAGGTCTCTGAGACTGTCCTCAGTTCTTTTCATTCTTTTTTCTTTATTCTGCTCTGCAGTAGTTATTTCCACTATTTTATCTTCCAGGTCACTTATCCGTTCTTCTGCCTCAGTTATTCTGCTATTGATCCCATCTAGAGTATTTTTCATTTCACTTATTGTGGTGTTCATCATTGTTTGTTTCATCTTTAGTTCTTCTAGGTCCTTGTTGAATGTTTCTTGCATTTTGTCTATTCTATTTCCAAGATTTTGGATCATCTTTACTATCATTATTCTGAATTCTTTTTCAGGTAGACTGCCTATTTCCTCTTCATTTGTTAGGTCTGGTGGGATTTTTACCTTGCTCCTTCATCTGCTGTGTGTTTGTCTGTCTTCTTATTTTGCTTATCTTACTGTGTTTGGGGTCTGCTTTTTGCAGGCTGCTGGTTCATAGTTCCTGTTGTTTTTTGTGTCTGTCCCCAGTGGCTAAGGTTGGTTCAGTGGGTTGTGTAGGCTTCCAGGTGGAGGGGACTAGTGCCTGTGTTCTGGTGGATGAGGCTGATCTTGTCTTTCTGGTGGGCAGGTCCTCGTCTGGTGGTGTGTTTTGGGGTGTCTGTGGACTTATTATGATTTTTGGCAGCCTCTCTGCTAATGGGTGGGGTTGTGTTCCTGTCTTGTTAGTTGTTTGGCATAGGATGTTCAGCACTGTAGCTTGCTGATCGTTGAGTGAAGCTGCGTGCTGGTGTTGAGATGGAGATCTCTGGGAGATTTTCGCCGTTTGATATTATGTGGAGCTGGGAGGTCTCTTGTGGACCAGTGTCCTGAAGTTGTCTCTCCCACCTCAGAGGCATAGCACTGACTTCTGGCTGCAGCACCAAGAGCCTTTCATCCACACGGCTCAGAATAAAAGGGAGAAAAAGTAGAAAGAAAGAATTAGTAGAAGTAGAAAGAAAGCAAGGAGGGAGGGAGGAAGGAAGGAGGGAATGAAGGAAAAAAGAAAGAAAGAAGATAAAGTAAAATAAAATCAGAAAATATAATAAAGTTATTAAAATAAAATAATTATTAAGAGAAAAACAAACAAACAAAACGGACGGATAGAGCCCTAGGACAAATGGTGGAAGCAAAGGTATATAGACAAAATCTCACACAGAAGCATACACATACACGCTCACAAAAAGAGGAAAAGGGGAAAAATAAATCTTGCTCTCAAAGTCCACCTCCTCAATTTGGGATGATTGGTTGTCGATTCATGTATTCCACAGATGCAGGTACATCAAGTTGATTGTGGAGCTTTAATCCGCTGCTTCTGAGGCTGCTGGGAGGGATTTCCCTTTCTCTTCTTTGTTATCACAGCTCCCAGGGGCTCAGCTTTGGATTTGGCCCCACCTGTGCGTGTAGGTCACAGGTGGGCGTCTGTTCTTCGCTCAGACAGGACGGGGTTAAAGGAGCCGCTGATTGGAGGCTCTGGCTCACTCAGGCCGCGGGGAGGGAGGGGCGCGGAGTGCGGGGCGGGCCTGCGGCGGCAGAGGCCGGCGTGACGTTGCAGCAGCCTGAGGCGCGCGTTCTCCCGGGAGAGTTGTTCCTGGACCCGGGACCCTGGCAGTGGCGGGCTGCACATGCTCCCAGGAAGGGGGTGTGGATAGTGTCCTGTGCTCGCACACAGGCTTCTTGGTGGCGGCGGCAGCAGCAGCCTTAGCGTCTCATGCCTGTCTCTGGGGTCCGCGCTTTTAGCCGCGGCTCACGCCGTTCTCTGGAGCTCCTTTAAGCAGCGCTCTGAATCCCCTCCAGGTACGTTGGGGGTTTCTTGCCTTTTGGGAGGTCTGAGGTCTTCTGCCAGCGTTCAGTAGGTGTTCTGTAGGAGTTGTTCCACGTGTAGTTGTATTTCTGGTGTATCTGTGGGGAGGAAGGTGATCTCCGCGTCTTTCTCTTCCGCCATCTTCCCGGAAGCCTCCACTTATGCTCGGGCCATACAGCCTTTAATGCATAGAACTAATTTAAAACTATTGTGAGAGAAATGTTGACTTGATATATAATTGATATTTCTATTTCAGAAATATGTAATATTGGAATGAATTGTCATAGTGAAGTATTGAACTTTCAGTGATTAGAGATACGAAAGCATAAATGCACAACCACTTAGAAGGCTCTGAGTGTCTTTTGAGATCCCTTTCAGCTTTGAAATTCTATGATATCTATAATATATATTCACAGCACACATGCATTTATAAAGGGAGTGTACCTGTGCAGTAGGTGACTGTGGACACTCATGATTTACCCAATTGTGTGAAATGTTCTAATGTTGTACTGTTTAGTGATTACCTTGTTAAAACCAAATGATGAGGCTTACTTTGCAGTAGTCTCCACTGAAAGACATGATCATTACTGTTCTGAATTGTCTTGCAAAGAAGTTAATTCCAGGCAGGAAGAAGCAGGGAGAAGTGACTATAAAAACAAATATCTCCATCCTTCTAATAAAGAAGGAGAATTGAGCCTACAGTCTGAAGCATGAATAAACCTTGATTGGTTCTGGGTTTAGGGTTGAGCTGCCCCTGGAAGACTTACATAGAAATATGGTCTACTATAAATATATATAATAGGGATATCTATATGAAGATGGAAAGATGGGTCAAAAAATCTTCCCAGAGGAAATGATATCTAAACTGGTATATAACTGTTTTAAAGCTGGCATGTGTAAAGGAAATTCCAGGAAGAAGGATAATCATGCATAAGTGGAGAATAAAATATAGTCTTTTGTTTTCCGTGGAAAACAATGAGATATAAGACTAGAAAGATATACTGGAGTCAGATAGTAAGTTGTTAGAATATGTAAGTCATGATAAAGAGTTTGGAGTTTATCTAAGAGAAATAGGAAGTCTTTTTAGGATTTCAAGCAGGGCACTGAAATAATCAGATAGACATTTTAAAAGCTCCTTCAGGCTATGTTTTAGAGAATGGATTAGAACAGGGCAAAACTTGATATAGACTATTTAGAAGGCTGTGCTAGTAATCTGTGCAATCCATGTAAGATCTCCTCGTCACCAGTTTTTCAGTCACGTTCATTCACAATTCCTGAGCATCCAGCCTAACCTTAGCCACCAGCTATAAATCACTGCAGATCTGTGCCTTTTGTCGTCTTTGTTTTCAGGTTAAAAATGAACAACGGTGTACCCTGCTTAAAGTTCTGTCCTTTGGGAGCAGTTCCTTTTTCTGTTGTCCTCTTGGGTCACCCAAGACTGAGGCTGTTGTGCTGCAGTTGTGCAGAATTCCAGCATATCATGCAGTTTCATCTGTAAACCTGAGTCCCAAATGTTTCTTCCCTAAGTCAACTGGACATAAAAAAACTCCCCATGACGCCATAGGTGGAAGTTGAGGGAGAAGAAGCAGTACAGCAGGAATAGGTACTATGAAATCTGATTCATCGATTCCTGCAATTTGCTTGTGTCTTCAGGACTCGCTTGAGCCTGATCTCTTACATACCCTTCCCACTTGATGTTGGAGTGATCCTTTACTCACCTAAATTCATGGCTTAGGGTGGGGGGATGTTCAGAAGGCACTCTTTCAGCCTCTACCCATTACCCGTGCTAAAGCCACATCCACATTTTTAGGTATTTGATACAGCAGCATCTCTACTTCTTGGTGTCATTTGTTGTCTGGGTGATCTCAGGCTGCTATAACAATATACCATATCCTAGGTAGTTTAAAAAACAGACATTTATTTCTAACAGCTTGGGAAACTAGGAAGTCCAACATCAAGGGCCAGCAGATTTGGTTACTGGTAAGAGCCCTCTTCCTGGCTGGAAGACGGCCACCTTCTCTCTGTGTCCCCACAAGGTAGAGAGAGGGGAAGCTTTGGTGTTTCTTCCTCTTCTTTTAAGGGCACTGTCTTATCTTGGGGGCTCTTCCTTTTGACTTCACCTAAACCTAGTTACCTCCCAAAGGACCTACCTCTTAATTCTATCACACTGGGGGTTAGGACTTGATCATATGAATTTGAGGGAGACACAAACATCAAGTCCATAATGATGTTACTCTTGAGGAGTTTGGATATCATCTAAGGGAAATGTAGACCTATTTTACCATTTCAAGCAGGCCGGTGATATAGTCGTATATGTATTTTTTAAAACTCACAAAGGCTATATTTTATAAAAATAATTTAAATGGACAGGACTAGGGACAGGAAGGCCTCTTAGTGGTTAAGATAATATTTTAACTAAGAAATGCAATTGATGTAGACTAGGATAATGGCCATGAAGAGAAAAATTGTATCGGTTTTAGAGACACCAAGAGGTCAACCCAACAGCACTTTGTTATAGTTCCAGTTTGCAGACGTTGAGAGCTATTAATATCTTTTATTGAAATTTGGATCACATGGGTGGGAGCTATATTGTCCCCCCACCTGCCCCTCGAAGTGAAATCTATATGTTCTTTTTCGTTCATATTGTGGTTGAAGTTCTTTCAGGGTATCTGCATGGAGATGCTGAGTATGTAGTTGGATATTTAGTTAGGAGAATCTGGAGAGAAACTAATTCATCACTCAATTTTCATAATGTCCATGCTTGAAACACAGAAATAAACAATAGGTTTTTTAAATTTATAGTGTAGTCAGTTGCTTATTTAAGACAAATTATATTAAAATGACACAAAGGAGTAGGCTATTTAATATTTGTTAGCCTCACAGTTTTTCTTCATTTTTCATCATTTTATAAGTGAAGGAAAACTGAAGCTAAAAGATATAATATAGCCTACCAACATCTAACAGAATTTAGTGGAGACAGAACTTAAAGTCACTTCTTCACGTTGCGCTAACAAAGTCCTAGCAGAAGTACCTTGTTGTTTTAGGACCTCAGGTTTATTGTATCTCAAAGGAAGGCAGTCTCTCCCTTCTAATTCAAGAGTCTATAAATTGATGGCTAGATAACCACTGTTCCTGTACAGCCTAAACTTCATAAAACCATGGCAGCAATATGTATAGGCCATTTAATTTCAACTCTAGGCCCAGCCTACAGGACAAATTTGACATTGTTTTTATTTGTTTTACTTAGGAATGTTTGAAGGAGAGAAATGACCAATATTTCTGCAGTCTCAGGACAATATCAGACTACTTGAGGGAAGTGAAGGCCACTACACAATTAGAATAAGATCCCCTCATTTTACTCCCCATAGTAAACAAAGAAATGTTTACAATTAAAAATGGAAGTCTGAACTTTTTAAAAGGATCATAGATTTTCCTTGAAAGGATGAACATTTATTTATACACATTATATTCAGCAACACAAATGACAAGTGCTTTTTAAGGACTATTATTTGGTTCTCTAATGGTTGTCTCCTCCCTTAGGAAATCTAGGCTTACATAATGCGAGGAAGTAAATTGACCTGAAAATGAAGATTCTAAAAACAAAATAACCACCAACATACATGTTTTGGTCTTTGGTGCCTACCTCTCATTCCCAAAGGATGCTTTAGCAGTATCTAATATTCCTAAAATTTAATAATTTTATGCCCAATTTAGGATGAATCTGCTTTTATGACCTTGTTTTGAATGGCTTGGTGATTTTGACTGGCCTGTACTTTGTCTCAGTAGTCAGTGGGGGTAGAATGTATATTTCACTCTATTAAATGAAGGAGCAAACTGCCTCTTGCATCACAGCTTGATGTTGGCACTAATGAGTTCATCTGCCCAGTCAGATCAGTGGAAGTGATTTTATAAAATATTTACCTTTTGGAGACAGGACCTTAAGAAATTTATTGCCCCTTTGTGGAAGATATTTTCCCACCAGTCTAATAGAGGCAGTGTTAAACATAATGCTGGAAAGGGATCTGAATTTGCCCCACTCCTTTTGGAAAAATACACAGATTATTTCATTTGTTTATTATTTCCATGTGGCCTCAACTTGAAAACTTCAGCTGAATCTAAACTAGCATTAGATTATAGAATATCAGTGGATAGGTCCAGCAGTGTTTTGGACTGTTTGTGGTAGATGATATGTGGAGATGGGCAGAAGGACCTCTTCACAAATTGACCCGAGGTAATTCACTGAGAGGATCAGAACATTATGGAAAATGTATTGGAGAGTTGATGATTTTCAATAGCATGTAGGAATGGAATGAAATGAACAAAAATCTTTGCTAGTGGTATCATTACTTTATGTCCATAGAGGTGAGGTTACCTAATGCACAAGACTCACAAACTACCAACTCAGTTTTTTTTTTTTTTTTAAATTTATTTATTTATTTATAGCTGCATTGGGTCTTCATTGCTGCACGTGGGCTTTCTCTAGTTGAGGCAAATGGGGGCTACTCTTCGTTGCGGTGCGCGGGCCTCTCATTGCGGTGGCTTCTCTTGTTGTGGAGCGCGGGCTCTAGGTGCGCAGGCTTCAGTAGTTGCGGCGCATGGGCTCAGTAGTTGTGGCTCGTGGGCTCTAGAGCGCAGGCTCAGTAGTTGTGGTGCACGGGCTTAGCTGCTGCACGGCATGTGGGATCTTCCCGGACCAGGGCTCGAACCCGTGTTCCCTGCATTGGCAGGCAGATTCTTAACCACTGCGCCACCAGGGAAGCCCCCAGCTCAGTTTTTACATGTTATACTAAGGCTGTTTAAAATAGTACTTTACTCTTTGGGCTTCCCTGGTGGCGCAGTGGTTGAGAGTCCACCTGCCGATGCAGGGGACGTGGGTTCGTGCCCCAGTCCGGGAAGATCCCACATGCCGCGGAGCGGCTAGGCCCGTGAGCCATGGCCGCTGAGCCTGCGCGTCCGGAGCCTGTGCTCTGCAACGCGAGAGGCCACAACAGTGAGAGGCCCGCGTACTGCAAAAAAAAAAAAAAAAAAAAAAAAAAAAAGATTAAAATAGTACTTTACTCTTAGAACTAAGTGAAAATACAAAGTAATAATAAACATTAAAAATCTTCTACTGAAAAAAGAGATCATTTTAAATTGCTGATCTAGTTCTAGTTCTGGGAATATATATCATTAAGATAAAACAAAATATGAGCGAACAGCTAGAAGAATGAGATGAACTCCATGTGGAAGGAAATAAAAAACGTTTAATTGAATGTCTAACTCTTTTAAAAACATCCACAGAGGAATAAGGTGAAATAAAGCCAGAAATACCAGGAGAACAATAAGAGAATGCAAAACAACTAAACAGAGACTTGGCAGGATGGAAAACGAAGAACTCATAACTACACACAGTGGACTTCATCATTCTCTGGACCTCAGATTGCTTTTGACACTCCTGTAGAATAGCAAATATAAAGCCAGGCAGATGGGGCACTTTCAATGGATACTAATAGAAAAATCCTATAATGGGAAATTCTTCCAGGTGGCTAAAAGGAAATGGTACAATAATTTGATCAAATGAAGAAGCAGTACAGAAATATTTAGCAACAGATTTTATAATGGGAATGACTCCTAAACAAACACATGCCCATTGCTTTCACTGGTCCAAAATATTCTGGGTAAGTTGGAAGAGTTTGCTAGTGGTCCTCATACTTTCTAAAAGTGTATACAATATTATGGGGAAAATGAAATATTATCTCAAAATCAGTAAATACCACTTTCTACTAAAAATAACCTGTGATAAACACTAAGGTATAATTTAAATAGCCAAGTCTCAACATCATAGCTCTCTTTTTGAATGACACTTTTGAACAAAATGCAGCTTTTTGCCTAAACTGTCTTATCAAATATTTGTTCAATAGAAATCTCCCATGTGAAAAACAAAATTTGGCTTGCAGTGTTTTATGCTTCATCTCACATGGATGATAAAGTAATTGGCTATAGTAGAAAACATTAAAAAGTGATGTAGTTTTTTTCTGATCTATATCTGTGTCTATTAAAATGCATCCATGTCCTCCACTTTCTCTATTAGCTCTGACACATTGTCCAGAAGTGAAGCTTTATGCTATTAAAATATTTACAA
Source organism: Orcinus orca (assembly GCF_937001465.1). Lineage (NCBI taxonomy): Eukaryota > Metazoa > Chordata > Mammalia > Artiodactyla > Delphinidae > Orcinus > Orcinus orca. The sequence goes on along the minus strand of NC_064564.1, from coordinate 47,898,460 downwards.
CTATTCCTTTTGTCTGAAGTCACCAAAAATATGCTCATTGTTTTGACTGGGCATACATATAATTTTATATTGAAGAACTATCATAAGATTGATCACAGTTTCAGGAAAAGTCAAGATGAATAAGTAAAATAAAAGAACCGTGAGTCCAATTATTAGTCCAGTGTCAGACCTGAATGGAGGTTAAGAAGACTAAACCCTCTTAGTTTGAGTCAGGAAGAGGGACATCTCATGTGCACATTTGAAGATCAACGACAAGTGTGATCAGAAAAAAGTGTTACTGAGGTCAAATTCACTGTTTAGAAATTAGTCAGTTATTACCCTTATAGGATAATTTCTGTGGAGGTTTAGTAATTATTTTTTTCTTCTACTGCTGCCTAACAAACTCAGCTAATACATGGTTTAATCTCTTAATATTTATTTTAACTATTTAAACATGGTACTATGAAAGTTTGGAGGAATGTTTAAGGTGGACCTTTGGACACATTCCCTAAAATAAAGGGCCTTTGGATACATTCCCTGAAATGATTTGGAAGGAATCTTGGTATCATTCATCCGGATTAATGAGATACATGACTTGGTTGGAAAGCTATGACTTTTTTTTTTAACATCTTTATTGGAGCATAATTGCTTTACAATGTTGTGTTAGTTTCTGCTGTATAACAAAGTGAATCAGCTATGCATATGCATATATCCCCATATCTCCTCCCTCCCACCCTCCCTATCCCATCCCTCTAGGTAGCCACACAGCACCGAGCTGATCTCCCTGTGCTATGCTGCTGCTTCCCACTAGCTATCTGTTTTACATTTGGTAGTGCATATTAATGTCAGCACATTCTAAGTTTTGAATTTTTACTCATGCTTTACTACATATACAATAGAAACATTACAAGATGGCATGTAAAGAGGAGAGACGATTGGAATCCAGCTTCTCACTTGTGGCTCTTCCCATCTCTTCTTTGAGTTTGATCTCAACTCTAGTATATCTTACTGGCTTTCCATTTCCTTTTTTTTTTTCAAGTAATGCCTTCACTTTCCTGTTTCTCCATACTCTATAATCCAGTTCATCTTCAGCTTATTGATGTACTCTTATGTGTGTTCAGTTCTGTAACAACGAACTATTAATTAAAGCTTCTTATTTTACTCTCAGATTGCTTCTCATGAATTCTATTGGAGGTGGCCTGGTATTTCTGGAAACAAGGATTACCTCCCTGGCACCTTGGGAAGTCGGATGTTGATAAATTTCTAGAATTCTTTGGAGACGATTTCACTCTTGTGTCAGAGATGAATTTTCTGTGCAATCCATTGAATGTATGATAGAGAAAACCTGATTATGGGTTGGAAAATGGTGGAAAGGGAGAAGCAAAAGATGACAGTGGATAGAGGAACTTGGTAGGTCACAGAGAACTTTCAAAATGAAATAAAAATGAAAGAGAAAGAGATTTTGTGGGCAGGAAACTAGATTTCTACATATAGTTATCAAAACACCTTTGGTTCAGTGAGTACTAATTACAGCTAGTTGGCATCTCTTAGATAATGTAACCATGCCAAAAAAGCAGTCTTGATAGCAAAGAGTCTCTAATAAAGGACCTCCAATCTCTTTCACTTGTAGGTAAAAGTTGTAATGATAAAAATGTTCAAAAGAAAAGTAATTCACATTTCTTTTTGGGAGAGTGTGACCATTATTGCCACATTCTTATCCCAAATTTGGTTTTTACAGTGAATTTCCAGTGTGGATTCTGAAGACAGGATATTAAGATATATGGCCTTCATAGGAGTTCATTTAGCTCTCTCTATTGTGGACCTAACATAAATGCTTTTAAATGACTCTGTGTGTGTGTGTGTGTGTGTGTGTGTGTGTGTGTGTAGCAAAAATGTTATGAAATGTTATGGATTCTAAGAGAGTTACTACCTGAAAACTGTAGCTGGGTATCTCTATGAATGTATTTTTAAATATGCAGCTATACCATGGCCTGGCACTCTTCAATAAATAAGCATGGGGAAAAAAAAATCTCTTCAAACAGCACCTCTCATAAGGGCTATGAAATACCTGACAAGACAACTGTTTGGACTTCCATGCTGTGTTCACAGTCTATTCATTATTCTATAGTGCTTTCTGCTAATCACTTATTATTGTGCAAGGTGAGCACAGTTAACCTCTTTAAAGAACTCTGATCCAATATTGAATCACTTTCATAAAGATTCTTGGAGCACAGGATCAGTTTGGCTCAATCACACAAAACCCTGGTACAGTTATTGTCAAAATAGTCACTACTTTTAATCAGATAAATTGATTAGGACTCAGTTTAGGTATGTAAAAAGGCAGTTAGGATCTGGGAAGTCTCTGCAGATGAGTTAGATTTTGCCTGAAAGGGGGATTAGGGCTCAATTTCTTGGTGGAAAGGGCTTTGGGGAGCTTCAGTAGTAGAAAGCCAAAGCTTGCAAGCAGTTTATTAAGACTACACTCAAGCATAAGGGAACAAAGTAGAAATCCATTTACTGGAAATGAAGTGAAAAGGTAGAGCCTTAGACACAGCATCGTGGGAGAAAATATTCTGCCTTCAGATCTGAAACACCTGTTTCCTGTGGTATTATCAGAAAATGATGTAGTTTCCAAATCTCCTGTGCATTGAATTGAGGGCCTTGGATTCCTCCTGACTAAAAACAAATGGGTTCCATGTTGTAGGGTAATGCTTAGTCCAAAGGTCAGAGTCTGGAATTCCAGCTCAAGGAAAGGAAGGATTTGGGGAAAAGGTCCCTGGCAGATTTTGAGAACTTTCAGTGTTATCTGACCCGCTGGACAAGATTTCTTAACTTATAAAGTCAATGTTGTATAATTTGTTTCCATTCTGTTTTGATGTCTATTAAATTCTATTAATGAATGCCAAAACTGAATAATTAATGACAGAAAATACTTTTTTTGACTATTTCTATTTTCTAATAGTTTTCTAGATAATTATCCTGTTTTTAAAAGGCTGGACTAGATTTTGAAATATGAGCCACATTTAAAAATATATAACAGGAGTGGAAGTAGGTACACTAGAATTATTATACAACATGTTGAAAGTTAGGCCTCTTTATATGTAGTTTTCAGTAAAGATAAAAACCCTAATTAAGCCAGTGTATGAATTGACTATTGATATTTCTTGAGGGACCAGAAATGGAAGACAACCATTGTATTAGAAATTATTTCAAATGCTTCCTGTCTGTGCAATCTGAAAGAAAAATACGTGAAGTAGATAAATCAAATTTACTTCAGATCTAGTCACACATTGTTTCAACTGTTTCAACATCCACTCCTTAAATTGGTAAGTTCATTTCTATGCTGAAAAATTTTTACCACAATTACATCCTGGTGGTGTGTTTCCCAGGTCATTATTTTAACAGTATATAATACTTCTCAGATGTCCTTCTTAAGAAAACCATGAAAAAAAACCCCATGAATTAGTCACTTGTAGGCTCGTAGCAAGTGGATTAATGTAAAGGCATCCTGCTTTGACTTACAACCTCTTCTCAGTACAGTGGTTATAACTGTTCAACACAGTGAGACAGGACAAAGAGCAATTCTAATTGAAAGTAGGCAACAGGATACACATTTTTGTCTTTTTAAAAATAGTGGCTATTTTAAATTATATCTAATTGCAACTGCCTCCTGTGATAGAGATGTTGGATAGCCAATTTGATATATACATTTAGAGTTCAGAGGAGAGGTTTGGGATACAAGTAAACATGCGTGGGTTACCAGAATTTAGACAACATTTAAAGACCTTGGGTTGGATGAACTCTCCTGTGGAGTTAAAGTAATGTAAACAGATGTTAGAGTATATCAGTAAACTAAACCCTGAGACTTTCAATTAACTCAGAATTCAGGATGGTGGGGAGTAACCACAAAAAGAACCCAAGAAGGGGGAGCCAGGGAGGTAAGACGAGAACCAAGAGAACAGTTGTCCCAAAATCAAGAAAAAGGAAAGTTTAACAAGTATCACAGAAAGGTCAAATAAATGACTAAGAATTTACATTCTAAAGAGCAATTTTGGTTGGAGTGGTAATAACAAATCCTGAACCCTGAGTGGGTTCAAGAGAGGATGGCCAAGTGGGGAGGAGACATGGAGTACAGACAACTCTATTTAAGGCTTTATCTGTAAAGAAGAGAGAGAAGTGAGGTAGACCAGTGGGGTCAAGGGAAAGCTATATTTCTTACAGAAAACATTGCTTGCAGTGTGTTTGTCATTCAAAGCCTTTTTTACATGAGTTATATATTAAACTGAATTAGGACTAATAAAAGCCAGGAGTATTATATGTGCTCTTTCCTTTGAAGTAAAAAAGATGACCACTAGACCTCTCTCTAGGAAAGGAACGCACTGTATAGGTTGTTAATTGTTAACGTTTTCAATAGAGTTTTTATTTTTTATTTTTATTTATTTATTTTATTCTTTAAACATCTTTGGAGTATAATTGCTTTACAATGGTGTGTTAGTTTCTGCTTTATAACAAAGTGAATCAGCTATACATATACATATATCCCCATATCTCCTCCCTCTTGCGTCTCCCTCCCACCCTCCCTATCCCACCCCTCTAGGTGGTCACAAAGCACCGAGCTGATCTCCCTATGCTATGTGGCTGCTTCCCACTAGCTATCTATTTTACATTTGGTAGTGTATATATGTCCGTGCCACTCTCTCACTTCGTCCCAGCTTCCCCTTCCCCCTCCCCGTGTTCTCAAGTCCATTCTCCATTCTCTACGTCTACGTCTTTATTCCTTTATTCCTGTCCTGCCCCTAGGTTCTTCAGAACCATTTCTTTCTTTCTTTTTTTTTTTTTTTAGATTCCATATATATGTGTTAGCGTATGGTATTTGTTTTTCTCTTTCTGACTGACTTCACTCTGTATCACAGACTTTAGGTCCATCCACCTTACTACAAATATTATTGCAGCAAAAGTAAGGATTTTGGAGTTAGGCAGACCCAAGCTCAAATCTATACACTGCTTTGGTGTGTGTTCAAGGTTTACACTTTTGAGTTGTTTCTGTACAGTGCTGGTTACAAGTACAGACATGGAGTCGTTGCTTACAACCTGTGAGGTGGTAGTAATTGATGGGGGTTTTTTCCCTTCATTGTTTGATGTTTATTCTTAAGGAAATAACATTTTTAAAAGTTCTGAGCTTTAACAGTTCATTCAAAAAAGTTCTGTGTGTCTGATAAGCACTCAGCAAATGTTAATTACCATCATGCTGAGAGCCACTTACCACTTCCAACCAAACAAATGAACTCAGGCTAGCCACAATAGTTTCTCGGAAGCTGCTTACTGTCATAGAGCCCAGTCTAAGGATATTCAAGAAATTCATTGCAACAGGGAAACAGCCTTAAAGATCATTATATATGAATATGTTAGTATTCAGTGTATGCAAGAAAGAACAATCCTCCTATAGACATTATATTCTAGAGATGTAGTGAATGCTAGTCTGTTTTTGGCCAACCAGCATCAACAGTTCCTGCTTATGTTAGGGATTTTTGGCAGTCTGAGTCTTGATGAGAGGTGATTCTGCCTCTACCCATGAAAATTGTCAAAGACCAGATATTTGTTCTCTCAGATTCATAGAAGCTGGGGCACGTCACAGAAAAATTGCATCAGAGAAGTTCAACAGACCAGGAAGATTTTATTCAAGACTATAGAAATAGGGGAGAGAGATTAAACTCAAGTCCCCTGAAACAAAAGGTGGGGACATTTTTGAATGCTGGGGTGAGCTAGTGGAAACTTGAGAATGTTATGGGGGACTGGGCCAATTAGCAAACATAATTAGGCCATTTGTGTTTGCTAATTGGCACTTATCAAAATTAGACTTCTACCTTTCCACAAAGACTGGGAGATAGGGGTGCTATCTTCTGTGATGATTATATTTCAAATGGATGGCTCTCAAGTCCTTGAAAAAGACATTTCTGAGTTGTAAAACTGGCAGGAGGCTGAGAGAAGATTTACTTCTCAAAGAGGCAGAGAAAGAATTTACAATTGTAATTTTTATAGTAAATTCTTTAAGCAAAGGGATGTCAGGAAGAAACCAGTCAAAAGTTTAGTCAAGCTGAAGGAAATGTTAAGGCTATGTTTCTCGGTCTGAAGAAGGCAGGTAATAAATGCTTGGTCAATTGGCTGCTACTCTTGGGACCTTTAGAATTTATCCTGGTCTTAGCATCCAGAGTCTAGTGCCCACTGGGAAGCGCGGAGGTAGTGTTGGAGTTGAAGCTCCTGCAGGCCCATTAGACAATGATGTCTGATGGTGGCAGCACCCGTAACCTCTTTCCCATAACTAAACTCTCCCCATGACTATATTCATGGCTTCTTAGACTTAGTTCCCGTCTGAATTATGAGCCTGGTTTACCAGCATATTTTTGATTTACTGAACACTCCAATAGCTTGACAAAAGTAGTCTTGCTGCTCAGTTAACCAGAATTTATTTTTTCTTTTGTTTTCAGTGAAGCACACTGATTGCTCTTTAATGTTTCTTTGGATACATTTTGCACATTTTTACACTGGATCATATTTCTTTTATGCCGCTAGGAAGAGTTTTATTTACTCCTGTTTGGCACTCCACTGTCATCATCATCACCAGGTATTCATTCTTACATTGCCTGCAAAAGTAGTAACAATTCCACATACCATAACTTTCCCTCAAAAGAGTATCCTTTTCCAGAACAAAAGATGAAAACTAATTAAAACTCTAGTTGTTACTAAAACAACTGGGAACACCGCATTCAGCATAACTAAGGATGTAGGATATCTGCCAAAAATGTGAATTCAGTTTTTTTATTGATTCATGTATAGACGTAAAAATGTGAAGGGTACAAATGTACTTGTTCAGTACATTATCCTCTTAGTTCTTTATGTGATTGTTTATTATGCATTATTATAATATTCTGCAGTATTCTATTTTTCCTCTTTCCTTCCTCCTCCTTTCTTTCCTTTGAAACAAATATTTCTTCAACATCATTTAGGTTACCAGTATAGTATGAGATACTCTGAGGAATATTTGAAATGTAGAAAAAATTAGTTCCTAACTGGCCTATGGTGAGGAGTCCTTTGTGGTCATTACAGCAGTGAAAACTTATAGGAACGTGGGGGATCTACTCCATGGTATAAACTAGGGAATGTCCAGAGTACAAGGAGATTCAACTGCCCATATACATGGAGCATTATGGTATAATGAAAATGGGCTAGTCTAGAAATTAGAGGATCTGTTATTTGTTATCTTCATGACGTGAATCACTCTCCTTGAGTCTTGAGTCTTGTTGAGTCATTTGGAAAATAGGGATAATAATAATAAGTGGCTACGTTACAAATTGTGATGAGAGTCAAATAGTGTAATAATATATGTGCAACCTATGAATCAATAATGAAGGCCTGTGTACATGTAGATCATTATTAATTTTAATTAATTGTGATATAATGTATATAAATAAGTTAGCATAGGAACTAACTCATTTTAAGTAGTCAACAAATATTATTTATATTACTATTATTATTATTACATATATTTCTACCCTTCCTTGCTTCACGGCTTGATAACATTACCCAACAACATTATCTCTCTAAAGAGTTCTTTACTCTTGAGGCATATCAAAAGAGCAACATTGGGGCTTCCCTGGTGGCACAGTGGTTGAGAGTCCGCCTGCCGATGCAGGGGACACGGGTTCGTGCCTTGGTCCGGGAAGATCCCACATGCCGCGGAGCGGCTGGACCCGTGAGCCATGGCCGCTGAGCCTGCGCGTCCGGAGCCTGTGCTCCGCAATGGGAGAGGCCACAGCAGTGAGAGGCCCACGTACCGCAAAAAAAAAAAAAAAAAAGAGCAACATTGTTAGTTTGTGGTCTCCAAACTTTTCAATAGCTGCTCCTCTTCTCCAGTTGCTCCAATCAAAAACCTTGGCATTATCCTTCACTACTCTTCCTCTCATACATCATATCCCATCCCTCAACAAGTCTTATAGGTTATATCTTTGAAATGCATTATAAATTTGCACACTTCTCACACAGTGACAGTTATCATTTGTGAAGGATATCCAACCACCATCATCTCTTTAACTAAACTACTGCAGTAGCTTTGCAGTGGCCTTCCTGCTTCCACACTTGGTGCTCAGCACGGAAGATGTAGCGATTCTTTAACATGTAAAACTGATCATGTCATTCCTCTGCTTAAGATTTTTCCTTGGGTTTCTGTCATCACACAAGGCCCAACATGAATGTCTCTGCTCTCCCTCTCCCTTCATCTCTTTTATTAGTCACCTTTTTCAGTGGCCTGTTTCTTTTCCTCTGGAAAGCCAAAAGTATTCTTGCCTCGGTTACTTTGTAGTCGCCAATCCCTCTGCTTGCCACTTTCTTTCAAATACTGCTCTGTTCAAATACCGCTCTTCACAGAATCCTTCACTGACCATCCTATCCAAATCACAATCTGTGTTCCTCTCTAGCACTTGTCCTGCTTATTTTTTCCTCATAGGACTTAAGCCTACTTTACATTATATACAGTGTTTTGTATTTGTTTATCACAAGCTCCATGAAAGCACAGATTTTGTCTCCACTGTTTTGTTGTCAGAGACTAGACCAGTGCGTAGCATATGGATGGAACTCAATACATTTTTGTGGAAAGAATTAATGAATTAGTTAAAAATGAGATATCTATTATTTCTCTGGAGATCAAATTTTCTGGATTTTTCTTCTGTAAGCTTGGTTATGGTGGAAGATAGATGTTTCACATCTAAAACAATGAAAAGATTAAGGCAAGATTGCTTCCAACTTTTGTTAATCAAAGAAATATAAAAATAAAGACACAAGAAAGTATTAGCAAGTCCCATTATTATTTTTGATCACCATGAGTGCAACAGTATTGTTATATGTGTTAATCAAACTGCCACTGAATATAAAATTTGGCATTTTAGTCTATGAAACTTTGAGTTGGATAAAAGTGTACTTTGAGGCTTTGCAAAATATAGAGAATTTCTTCCAAAGCCCAGTGCACATTAGTGGACCTTTACAGGTGTGAATCCTTAGGTTGGACCTATGCTTTTTACGGGCCATGGTTATGGAGGTAGAACCTTGATAATTTGACCTGATGGAGGAATAGGTTATATATATATATATATGCCTGCAGATGTTTCTGGACCATACTTCTAAAAATGTCAGGTAAGTGAGGATAATATAGCAAAGTTGAAGAACTGAGCTTTTGAATTCAGACTTAAATTCATCCTGGTTCTGCTATTTATTAGTTATATGAGCTATGACAAGTTATTGAACCTATTTCCTTAACTATCAAAAGAAGATAATAGTATATACTAATTGAATAATATCGTAAGTGAATAGTTGAAAGAATTGAAGAACTTATCACAGTGTCCCTGGTATAAAGTTATAAATGATGGTAGTGACAGTATGATGTTGATGATGTCACCAGGATTTCCACCTTCGCCTCTTACGTCTTTCTGTTACACTGTAGCACTGGAATACCTCCCCATCACCAGCAGGTTCCATAAAAGACACAAAAACATAAACAGTTCTTTCCACAGTTGAAAAAAATGCATTCTCATATTTTTTTTCACTGTTGTGTTTCTAGTAGTGACGTGCAACTTCCAGACCTGACTGGTCATCTAGATTCAGGGCTCTTCTTTCCACCTGAACACTATTTGCTCCATGAACCCTGACCCTTAATCTTCTTTTATATCTGTTGTGAAGTGATATTATTTGACTTGCTAGACTTTTCATTCTGGCCTATACTTCATTTTCCCGTCCCTGCTTCCATGTTGACTTGAACAAAAATCAAGAAACAAGCAAAGATTCTAATATTTTTGCTTATAGTGTTTCAAAGGATTTCTTTTGTTCATTTGTATTTTTACTCATTCTCTAATTTGTATATGTTAAGGATGAGAGAAAAAAGAAAAAAATTGGGAAGCAATGATATATAATCCCAGAGGTCATTTTTGAAAAATTAAATTGTCATTCGAAGAACTACAGCTTTTTTCCACCTATTAGGGAAGGTTTTTCACTTTGTTATTTATTTTTTCTTGAAGAAAAAAAAACAAATAATTTTCACAAAGAAACAAGAATATTAATATCTGGGTAGAATACTTGCAGCCTGAATGACTTATTTCACAGCTCTGTGATGACTAGAACAAGATATAATTTTGGAACAGGGAAGATGCTGTATTTCTCTGCATGTTCCCCTAATTAATATGTCAGCTATAATGTTCAGTAATCAGATGCTTGGGATATAATAAGTGCAGAAGATAAATTTGTTGACTGGAAGCTAAAGTAGTTAATTTCTAACTTTGGGCAACAAATGACTGATGTTCAATTCTAAATAAATCAGAAGAAATGAATAAAGGTGCAATTACTTATTTTACCCATTGTTATTTGATTCTTAACTTCAAATGTACATATCTTTAAAAAGAGAAATGGGCCTTTAATTTGTCTTGGATTGAAATTTGTATGGTATTTTGGCAGATTTCTCAATTTAGTAGTAGCCGTGACTGTCTCTGAACTTGTTCATTACACATGCACATACATACATTTATGTTCATATATATCTCCCCAATAATTAAGAAGATGCTTTTATTCAGGCTATTGCCATAAGGTTGTGTTCATTCATGAGGAATGTGTCAAAGAAGAGAGAGAAAATCTGAGGTTTTTATAGAGGCAGGTAAATGAGAGAGTCATTAGGAAAGGTGGACAGAGGATCTCCATTAGAAGGGTGGGAGGTTTATTTGGGGATATACAAGGGCAGAGTGGTCTGTTATAGTTAGCTATTTCTTGGAACACAAAAATGTATGCAGAGGTAGGGGTAGATTTCTTAACCTTTGCTACTTTCTGGGAACTCAGGGCTTAGATAAAGTTCAGCATTGTCAGTTGCTTTCAAAATTACACCAGGAAAGAAGGGATTCAGTTTTAGAGAGGGGAATATTTGGGTTTTAATTTCTCATTTTGAGAAGATTTTTATTGGCTTTATGTTTTCCCGGTATCTTGAGAGGAAGTGCTACCCCAAAACTGGGTTTGCCTCTTGGTGGGTGTCGAGCCAGAAGACATAACCAAGCCAAAGTTTGGAAGAGGGAAGTATTTATTACTTGCTGCAAGTATGGAAGACACCAGGGATCTCTTCCAAAGCAGTGTCTCCCCAAGGGCAAAACTGGGGAAGTTTGAAGTTAAGGGTATGTGCATATTCATGAAGGGGCTGGGCAGAGTCTAAGCTTTAATTGATTGAAGTCACAGGGGTCGGAAAAGGTCAACATCATCATCTCTTAAGTTCCAGTTGATCTCCTGGCTGAGTGCCCAGGGTGGAGGGCAGGGGGAGTTTAAATTCTGCACAACAGCTCAAGAAAGTGTTTCAGGCTAGTCCTTACCATTGAAACAGAACTAGGAGTTCTTACAACTGATTTGTTATCTTTGCTATTGTTACTTCTCTTGCTTGATAACAGTTTGTTCTTTTGTTTCCTTAAGATTATTACTGAGACCTGTTTTATGGCAAGCATTGTGGCCAGGCTTAGATCTCAAAATGGCTTAGGCCAAAAAATGGCTTCTCTTCTGTCGAGAAAGCCATGCCTGGTTCTCTTTCTTTGGGAAGCCCCCTACTCTATCTGCTTACAAAATGTGAAAGGAAATCGTATCTGAGGACTTCGTATTTCTGTTTTGGGATAAGAGGTCAATTTGATAATAACAGAATATCATAGTTATTATTTTTTAGTTTGGAGATTTGGATATGGGTGATTTTGTTCTCTGGGCTGTGTTTCTACTTGAGACTATCCTCCTTTCTTCATGACTCCTTTGTTTACTTGCCTCTATAAAATCCCAGGTTTTGTCCCAGTTTTTCATACATTCCTCTTTAATAAGCATTCTTCCTATTTCAGGAGCCGGAATAAAATTGTTTCCTAAATTGTCTGGGAAAATTTTGCCTTTCACAAAATCAATTAAAAGTCTATGATGAGTTTGTATCACATTAACAGTAGTTGGGCATAATTTGTTATGGAAGCTAAATAGGGGTGATTTTTTGACAATGCGTTTTAAAATTCAGTTAAATAATGCATTGTCATAACCAAGTTTTAAAGAATTTAGGAACAACATAATAGATGTTCTCCTCAAAAGGCTATCATTTGGGGAAAGGTAGGCACTATGGAAAATAGTGAACATGGTCAAATGGAAGCAAGGTTGGGATGGTCCTAATATTCCTAGTTTCTCCCCTTGGGGTATTCAATCTGGTTATGTTACCAGGCCCTTTCTAGATTCTTGGGCAACAATATCGTGGAAATGAATATCGCTTCCATAAAACTCTTAGGCAGTCAAAGCTTTTTATTAAGAGAGAGAGCTTGTGTACAAGGTGATGCAGAAACTTGGCCTCTGTGCACTGGTACTGAATTGAATTTCAGAGACAGTTTTGGGTGAAGTGGAAAGAATAGCTTTATAGCGGCCTAATGCCCTCAAAACTGTATGTCCTGACCTGGAGGGGATAGTGAGGAGTTTTATCGTAATGGTTCAAAGAGGAGGGCATGATCAGCTTGTGGACATTCTTCTGATAGGTTGGTGGTGAGGTAATTGGGAATCGGCACCATCAACCTCTGGATCCACCCGGTCTGGGGTCTGCATGCTTGTGGGCAGCATACTGTTAACTTCTTTCACCTGGCGGTGGTTTCTTCTCTTTTCTTATACTCAAATAAACAGACCCAGCATCTGCTGCTTAGGCCAGTCCAGGCCACGTTTTTCCTAGAGTCTGCTTTTTTTCTTTAGCTCTTCCTCCCAAGTAGATTTCTGGGCTATGGAAGGTATTAAGATTCAGATTCGGGCAGGGAAGGGAATGTGGGTAGGTGTGTTCATGAGGGTGACGAAACAAGAAGGCTCTTTAGATTACAATCTGAGGCTGCAGACTTCATTCCTACTTCTCTGGGTTTACCTGGTATTTTTGTATCCTAGGGCTGCCATAAAGAAAAGTATCACAAACTGAGTGGCTTAAAAGCAAAGAAATTTATTTTCTCAGTTCTGGAGGCTACAAGTCCAAAATCAAGGTATTGGCAGGCTCATGCTCCCTTTAAAGGCTGTAAGCAAGAATCCTACCTTGGCTCTTTCTAACTTCCTCACTTCCGGTGGCTCCTTGGAATCCTTGGTGTTCCTTGGCTGTAGCTTCATTACTCCAATCTTTGCCTCCCTTGTTTCATGGCTTTTTTTTACTGCGTGTCTTCAGGTGTGTGTCTTTTTACAAAGCCACCAGTCATTGGATTTAGGGCCCATCCTAATCTAGCATGACCTCATTTTAACTAATTACATCTGCAAAGAAACTTCTTCCCAAAGAAGGTCATATTCTGAGGTTCCAGGTAGACATGGATTTGGAGGGAACACTATTCAATACAGTACACTGGCTAATAACTAATTGCTACTTTGCTTTTTTCTTCACTTTCTCCTGTGCATATATCTTGTTCAAGAATATCATTATCAAGCACTACTTCCAGATACATTGTTTTCCTGGCATTTCTGGCTTGCCTCGCTATTAGGCCTCCTATGAGCTGGTGGCAAAAAGCCTTCAAGCAGAGAGTTTTAGACACTCACAGTAAGTGGCCTTTGTAGGGGAGAGGTGAATGCAGAAGAAATGTGGGTAGGTCATGGGTAATGACTGCTGCAGGAATCTTCTTTTAAATTCTGTTTTTCTGAATGACATGATACTACATTTTAAAAAGAAGATGTGTTCCTTCTTCCCTTTTAGTTTGGAAAACATACTATTTATATGCATATTACATATTTTTATAATCTGAATAGTCAGCAGATTATACAAAGTAATTAAAGCCTCAAAGAAGAACTAAAGCTAAACCATTCCAAATTTGGTGTTGTGATTTTTGGTAGACTTACCACCTCCCTCTGTTACTGAATATTTAAAGTAATGATTTTTTAAAAACATGATACCTCACCTAATAACATGATTTTCCTCTTAATAAATAATATATACCTTACAGTACAGCTGGAAGCAACATACCTCAGAGCTATGCAATGCTATGAGTACTTTATTAAAATTTTAATCTAGTCAAAATATGTGTATAATTATATTTGCCTCATTTTTTCCCCAAACTTTAACTCGGTCAGCCATTCTATATAGCACAGAATTTTAGTGTGTTGATTATGCATTTATCTGTGCTTGAAGCAGATCCAAAACAATCATCAGAAGAGAATCCTGTTCCCTCCAGGCACAACTCAGAGAGAGGTGGAATGGCATTGTAATTGGTTAAAACTCCTCATTAGGCTCTTCTGCTTTCAAAAAAAGATTCCAACTTTACCTACAGTGCATTTGCTTATTAGGATGTATGGCTTTTTTAGGGTAAGCTGGGACGAAGTGAGAGAGTAGCATTGACATATATATACCACCAAATGTAAAACAGATAGCTAGTGGGGAAGCAGCCGCATAGCACAGGGAGATCAGCTCGGTGCTTTGTGTCCACCTAGAGGGTGGGGATAGGGAAGGTGGGAGGGAGACGCAAGAGGGAGGGGATATGGGGATATATGTATATGTATAGCTGATTCATTTTGTTATACAGCAGAAACTAACACAATAATGTAAAGCAATTATACTCCAATAAAGATGTTAAAAAAATAAAGTAAAATAAAAATAAAATTTTAAAAAGGCAGAATATAGTCATAATTCAGAGACAAAAATTTTGAATGCATGGTTACTCAATATTTATTGAAAGCTTAGTTGAGATAGTATCAATCAAGGAAGTCTGCTTAAAGGATGTGGAGTCTATCCCTCTTTTTCCTGATATTCAAAACTAATTCTCTGTATTAATTCAGATCACTAAAGAACTGGATTCTTAGACTACCTTATATTTCTCTGACACACGTCTTCAAACAATTGTCTTTACCGTGGTTTCCTTTTTTATGATTTTATAAAAGAAAATTATGAAACTTATCAATGCATCCACTGTAGCAATAGGGAAAATTGTACAGTCCCTTTTATCATATACTATTGTCTTTATGTATACCCACCTGAAAAATTCCCCTCTGAAACTCATCATTTATATGTGCTAATCTCAGCAACAAATATAGTTTTCTATTTGAATTGTCAGTGGAACAAGAGTATACCCAGTGTAGAACTGACCAGTGTGATTTTGATGAAAATAAGAGTTTACATTGCTGTTTTCAAAATAGGGTTATTATCAAAGGGATTGTGTTGTGAACGCATTTTTAGTTATTCAAAGGCTGTTGTTAAACCAAGTTCTGTTCTTTTCTTCTGAAAACACTGTAATTCATTTTATACCTTCTTGAATTAAAGCATACCTTCCCTAATGCCTAAAAATGGCATTGCATTGGGTGAATTTCCCTCTGAGAAGTCCATAGTCTGTGAAAGTCAGATATGAATAGAATTATCTGCCCTAAACAGAATTACACAATACATTTCTGCCTCCACTGCAGAAAGGTTCTTATTCAAATTAGACAGGGTTCCTTTTGTTTTTTGTTTTTTTTTTTACCCTGGGATAGCTACTGCATTCACGTGCATTAAAAACATCAAGAAGATGTTCATAAACATTACATTCCCACTTGCAAAATGTATTTCTTTTTCAACTTGTAGATTGGAACATATTGTACTATCTAAGGAGACATCGTTTTCAAAGATTTTGATTAAAAATCATGATATATTATAATGACAAATTCTTTTTAGGTCATTCAATATGACATATATATGAGAGTATCAAAAATGGTAGCTGCTTTCGTCCAGTCTCCATTTGTTACAAACTCTATCTATGTTTAATTAGATTCTGATTAAAGTAATGAATATACACCAAGGTAGCTCAGGAAAGGGTGATTTATTATAATACAGATATGTCTTAATATGTCTTTGCCTTTTAATTTCTTTATTAATTTTTAAAAAACATTTTCTTCTCAGATCTGGGGGTGGTGTACACAAAGCCTACTGAGCCATTGTGAACTCAATATCAGTCTTGCAAGGGCCAATCATTTGCTAATAGTTTTTTGTACAGTAATTCATTAGAATAAAACTTTGCAAATTCATAGCAAATAATAATCACTTGTAAACTTAAATAAGATGTCTGCCTTATTGATAAACTCAATTTATGAAAATATTGCCTGCTTTGGGTCCTTTCTTCATAAAATGTAACATTAGCTAATATCTGACATTTCATATTTTAGAAATATAAGCATAAGACTTCTTGCTGAGAGGAATAATAACTGACTATAATAACTAAGAAGAACTTATTTAAAATAAATGATTGTATTTGACAATAAAACAGGGGTCATAATTACTATTTAATAGCTATTTCCCAGTTGTAGATATAAATTCACATCTGTTTTTTCCTCAGGGACAAAGAACGTTAGTTAAGTAAGTCTTGGCTTGTAAGTGTGAAAAAAAAAATACATATAGAGAAAGTAACTATCACCAGTCTTCAGTTTTCTGTAGTGGGAACTCTTCTTTTGAAAGAACTTCACATTGCTGACTTTGATTTTAATGGTTTGCTCTACTCAAATATATATTTCAGATAAAGTGAAATTAGTGAGAATACACACCCATAATATCTGTAGTCTACTTAAAAGAGGCAGAAGGGCACTTTCTCTGACATAGTTAAAATTTTTAATCCACCAAATTCCTATTTTATTGAAATCTCTCTGATCATAGAATATGTAGTTTTAATAAGCTTTGTTTTTTTTTAAAATAATAGGCTATGATTATAAAATGGAACTCTATGAGTTTAGAAACTCAAGTCAAGTATTTTTAGAAGAGTTATTATATTATACGGTAAAAGTTGGCATTTGACTTTCCATGATTTTCATGTTAGATGGTCTAATACCATTTGGAACCTATTTCTTTTTCCACCCCCCTCTCCTTGCTATAACTACATTTTTGCCCAAATGATCCTTCAATGATTGTGTCCAAAATGTACTGTCCAGGAAACTATGATAAGTCTAGATGTTCTTATGAAATAAATATTGCATGGTCCAATGCAAAAAGCACAACTATGAAGTCACAGAAAACCTGAGTTCACATTCAGATCCATCATTTACTAATTATACAATCCTGGGCAAGAATATTTAACCTTTTTGTATCTGCTGTCTCATCTTTAAAATAGAAAAATAATACTTAACTCGTTCATCTTTTGCTGAACATTAACTAAGACAGTGTAAGCAAAGGTCTAGATATACTACATTGTCCAACCCAGTCATTCTGTAAAGTTTGGTGTATTGGTCAGGGTTCTCCAGAGAAACAGCACAAATTGGAGATATATAGATATATTATAGATATAGTTAAATAGATCTCCATATATATATTATTTATTTATTATAAGAATTGGTTAATGCCAGTGGTTAATGGTTAATGCCAAAGGTTAATAACCATTATGGTTCACATAATGGTTAATGTGAAGTCCTATGATCTGTTACCTGCGAGCTGGAAAACCAGGAAAGCCCGTGGTGTGATTCAGTCCTAAGGCCTGGGAACTAGGGGAGCTGATTGTGTCCGAGTTCTAGTCCAAAGACCTAGAAATCAGGGCCAGAAAGGGTGATGGTGTAGGTTCAGGTCTGAATCCAGAGGCTTAAGAACCAAGAACACTGATGTACAAAGAAAGGAGAATATGGAAGTCCTGGGTCCAGAAAAGAGTAAATTCTCCCTTCCTCTACCTTTTTGTTTTACCCAGGCCCTTAAGGGATTGGATGAAGACCACTCTTGTTGGTGAGGGAGATCTTTTTTACTCAGTCTACCGTTCAAATGCTAATCTCTTCCAGAAACATCATCACAGACACTCAGAAATCATGTTTCATCAGCTATCTGGGCGTCCGTTAGCCCACTCAAGTTGACTGACACCTAAAAGTAATCATATGAACCATCACATTTGGTTTCTTCCCTTCTTCCACGTTTACCTTGTGTCACAGCACAGATGTTTTTTGTTTGTTTTGTTTTATGTTTTATATGGGGTTTTTTGTTTGATTTGTTTCTGTTTTAGGTTCTTCGTAGCTTGTAATAAAACCCTTAGATTATTTCCCAAAGATATGTTTATTCAGGGTCAAATATGTTTGAAACTGTTCAACAATATTTCAAGGACAGATGAAAATCTTAGTTGGACATAAAGAAGGGTGACTAAAGAAAAAGTGAGCAGGAAGAAAAGAATAATACGTAGACCAGGTGTTGTAAAGTAAAAATAAAACTAGGCTGGACTCTGGTAGCTGAGGTGACAACCATTAAACTTGAAAAACAGTCTGCAATTTAAGAGAGAGTGAAGCCAGAATCCAATATGACGTTTTAGGATATGGTTTACAGAAGAAATCAAGCAAAGAATATAGGAGAGTTAGATCTGTAAATGAAGCCAGGAGAGAGGTTAGTAGCAAGGTGACAGAAAATTATGGAAATGGGTACGTTCTGATGCAAGTTTGATAACAAGCCTCATTGCCTTCAGGACTCTTTTTTAAAACATAAAGTGAATGTCCTTTCTTTTGTTATGAGCTCATCTGTCCTCTATAAGAAGCCTCTGAAAGAGAAGACTGTTTGAAAGGGAACTCTCCTTGTGCCCCGGACAAGAGCAAGATAACCCAGCATTTTTACCGTCTGTATCATACACTACTTAGTTCAGGCTTTGGTAGCCCCGTCAGTGTCTTGAGATTAGGTTCGGAGGGCAAGCTGCAATTTCACTCACGCCTGACATTGATGGCATAGGTTATGGTTCCTTTCTGGATTCAACTCTATCTACCCTATTGAAAACATTATCCAGTGATGTCTGGGTAATACCTCTTTTTTCCTCATCATAGTTGACACGGTAGCACTGGATTTCATTCTCAACAGTTGCTACAACCTTCACGTACCGTTCTATGTTTGGGTCCTGTGCCTCAAAAACTAACAGTGCCTCCTTAAATAAAGAAAATCCCCTTGCCATTTCCTGTGTCATGAATCTCTTCGGTTCTTCAGTTACTTCTTCTTCTTCTTGTCTTTCATCCTTTCTCTGGGTCTTGAGTTCCATCAGGTTTTCATTAGTAAACTACACAAAGTAAGTACACAAAAGCATAACCACTTGTAGAGGGTGCACGCACGTGACAGTGTACACCAGACACATGAACTAACTTACGTGACTGGACATGCAAACACACGTTCACATCTTTGAAAGTTCTCAACTTGAAGATTCGTATGTAGGGGACTTACTGTATATATGATAATTAAATGAGAAGTTCCAACATAGGTTGAACAGAATTTTCACTAGAGAATATTTAGATTTGATATTTAGATTTGAGGAGAAGCTAATAATGTATCATAATAAAAGAAATACATGTACATTCACATTGAAGAAGCAAAATGAGATGTGTGTTAGATTTATAACAATAGATACACATCTAGACACAAGTAGTGCAACTGAACAGAGAAGGTCTAGGGAAAATAGAAAGAAATGAGTTATGACCCACAAAGGTAAATGACTTTTCAATGGCAACAGTGGAGGCTGGAAGAATTCAGAATAAAAGCTGCAAAGTGATGATAGAAAATAATTGTCAGCTTAGATATCTACATTCAACAAAATTACCTTTCAGAGACTCACATTTAAAGGAAGAAGAAAAACCTAGAGGAAAATAGGGGAATGCATGTAGCAATTGGTAGATACGTGGCTAATCCAAAGAAGTCTTGATTATATTAAGTAATAAATGTAACAAAGACTAATTTGAGGATTGTAACAATTGACTGGAACAAAAATATGGGTTAACAATTATATTTTAGATGAAGGTGTCATTGAAATTCAAATTCTAATGATCTTGTATGATAAAGATAGGGAAAGAGAGTAGCATAGTGAAAGAAAAAGATTTGGTGTCAGAAACATACACATTATTACCCCTGATCTGTCACAAATGAACTTAACCTCATCTCTGTTTTAATGCCTTCTATAAATTCTAAAACTGGTAGGGAGTCAATAGGTTTTAATAAGTGTGGACTTCAATTTACTTAACATTTGCATTTCAATAACATTTCAATCTGTTAAAGGAGGAAAACAACCAAAAGAAAGAAACAGCAAGGACAACAACAAAGAAACATAACTATGGCCTTCATTACCAGGGTCCCTCAGTTTCCAGGAGAATTCCTCTGCGTTCTGTTGTTTAGGCAGTAGAGTAGACTGGAAAATCCAAACTGTGATCAAGAAAGGTTATAACTGGAATGGCAGGACTAAGCATCAAGGCTTTGGCAACATTGATAAGAACAGCATTAGTAATGAGATAAAATACTTAGAGGATTGGAGCTCATCAGCATGAGGACCATAATAAGGATAAGGACAAACAATCCAAGAGAGTATGTTGGGATCCCATTTTAGATAGTGCTGGCTGTATGTCGGAGGGGCTAAGCATAGAGTCTGAGGAACACTTAGACACCCTGATCTCAGTACCTCTGAAGTGTCAAGATATGCCTCATCGTCTGCTTCCAATCACCCTTTCCAAGTACCTGGGCCTAATTACTGCCCAAACATAAATACATTCTTTCCCTATCCTTCCTCCATTAACTTCTGGAATGTCTCACCTTAACCCAAACAAGGTTTCCAAACATAACTTTTTCTCAAGTTTAGAAATGAGTAAAAGATTCTTTTAACATGCCTCTCATAGCCCATTGTTCATCGTTGAAAGGTTTTCATCTGGTGAGGTTCTGCTGGTCTAAATTATACTCACCTCCTACCCAGACTTTGTTGATATTTAGGGACTTACATCTGTTCTTTTGTTTAAAAATGCCAATCCTCAGAACGCACAGTCTGTAGCCACTTAGTTAGTGATTTTGGGGACACCATCTCCAAGGGGACAATGTACTTCTCCAGGAACCTTTCCTGAAATTCTTGCTAAATTTCTGGGTGTTTAATTCTTCAGACTAGGGAGGGAAGTTTGAGGAATGAAGAGAGTTGAATATGGGTGAGTGGAGTCAGCACAAACTGACTGTATAAAACAGCACACAAGAGGCAGAGGAAAGTTTTCTTTCTTTTTTTTTTTTTTTGGTGCAGATATTATATCTCTCACTTAAAGAGCAGATAATTGCTGAAGGATATAAAGACTTGTAATCTGATAGCCACACTGCTAATACTTCATTAAGAGTGGGCTATTAAACATACTTTCCTTGCAAGTTCCATTAATTTCTCAAGAGGTTCAGAGTCCAGTTAGGAAAATCATGAGCAGTTATACTATTCCAGCTTAGCAAGAGAAGATTTCTCAAATGGTATTTAGGAGTATTATCGGAAGCTAGAAGCCAGTGTGAGGTCAAGAGAGGGCTTCATGGAGGAGGTGACAGCCAAGATGAGAAAGCATGCTGAGAATTGATTGCGATTGTCCAGGATAAGAAAGATTATAAGGAAATCCAGGCAAGTCTGTAAGTAAACACACAAGAGAAAGACATGCATAAAAGTAAAGGGACAAGATAAATGAGATAGTATTGAAAGCAGTTAAAAAGGCAGGTAGGTAGGGTAAGAGATTTGATTCAAGATATAAACCACAGAGAGGTAAAGAGAAAAGAATACGAAAGATTTAATGGTTGTTTTTTCGGGGATTTTTTTTTTTTTTTTTTTTGCCAAGTTGCTTGAACTGCTGGCTTTAAAATTAGGATCTAACCAATTGCTTTATTAAATTGACAGAAGTGGCTGTTTGGTATCTGTATTAGCACAATCCACATCTTTTGGACAGTTATGATTCTGCTGCAGTTGAACGTGGGCTAATTAAAACCAATAGCTGCCAGCAAATTCGTTAATCCTGATCTTGTTTATAGATCTGTTGTGAGGAATGATCACTTATTATCTTAAGGCCCTGTGCCTTCTTGATAACTATTATTATGTAAAAGTATGGACAGAGGGTGCCCATTGGCAAGAACTGTTAATCTTACCTGTTCACACTTAGAGTACTGGTAAAACCCAGACACATTATCCCTCATTGAGAGGCAGTGATGACAAGTTGGTTTAAACCAAGGAGACCTCTGTATAAATTAACAGATGTTTTAGTTGAAAATAGAAGTGTCAACATGACCTTAATTAATGAATTTACTAATACTTGTTCCCAGAATGAGAGAATATGCCAAGTTTTAACCTAGGTATAGTGGAATAAATAGAGGCTTTAAAATTAGACTATGAATGTAATCTTAGCTTGGACCTTATCTACATCTCATTTTCATCTCATCTTCAGCTTGGATGAAGATGTTCTTCATCATCTTGAGTAATTATCAGGTTAATCAAAAGTGAGAATCATACCCCATATAAAGTACAGTTAACTAGTATTTGGTTATCTAGCAGGTGCTCAACGAAAATATGCCTTTATGCTCTTTTGTGGAAGGTAAATCTGGAATATTGAGATTATTCTCTGAAATCTCTATTTCTGATCAAGCTGTCATTCTACTTACAAATGTTAAATCTGTTTTAACCAACATCTTCGTGTCTGTCAAGTGCATTCTCTTGAATTAAGGGTGGTGTGTGTGTGTGTATGTGTGTGTCGGTGTGTGTGTGTGTTTAATGCTTGTGCGTACATACATGCTTGGATTTGTGAATAGAGTGCCAGATGTGTTATTTATTGACTTATTAGGTGAATCTCATTTGTGTTGATTTTTGAGGTGTTTCTGTTCATGCTATCTAACTATTGCCAGAAAGAAGGATTTTAAACGTATTCTCAAATTAAAATCAATCATTTGGGGTATACATCCCACAACTTTTAAATGAACTATATCTAATAAACCCATCCAATGAGGTCCTCATTTAGTTATCTTAGCATAGATTTTGTAACTAGTTCATTTTCACAACCATTCCGGGAGTTCCATCACTATGCTTTATTGAGACTTATCTGTTCAACACTTTTTATAGATAAGATGGACTTTTATTATCACTTATGTAAAAAACAAAACAAAACAAAACAGACTGAAAGTATTGCAGCCATACAATATGGCTTAGAACTTTGCGGCCTTTATTATTCTATTATTGTTATCCTCAAATTTATGAAGAAAATATCAGGCCTCATGGACACTTTTTCCTCTCCCGTGACTCCGTTTCTCCTTCAGTTTTTACAGGAAGATTTTAGTCCTAGTCCCTAGTTGTTTACAAGTCTTCTTGGGAAATAGAATCTCACTCACAGCTGTTCTCAACATCTTCTAGACCTTGTAGACATAACTTATGGGGTATGGTCATCATTAGTATTGTTTGCCAACATTTTTGGTTTTCTTCTTCAGGATAGGACTGATTTTGTCCATTCCCTTGAAGTTAGTTATAGTCACGTTACTTGCTTTAGTCAGAGAATTGTGTGACATGCATTCTGTCAAGACAACAGCATTTAAGAGCCAATATATGATATGCTGTGTTCCCTTCTTTCTGCCATGGTAATCATCCAGGTGGTAGAGTATATCACACTGAGCATGCCTGGTATGTAGTGTGTGTAAATGAATCATTATTGTTCTAAGCTGTAATTGTGGCGACTATTTGTTACTACATCGTAACCTGGCCTATCCTGACTAAAACATAGATGACTGGCTGAAGGTTATGCCAACCATCAGTTTCATGACTGACATGCCTTGGTTAAAATAGAGCATTAGAAAAGTATGCACAGACACCACATTCTTTTTGTACCAGGAGAGGCTTGCTTCTGTTGAAATGTGTTCTGGTATGATGCCTTTGACCTAAACCAGGTACATTTATACCTTTATAAGCAAAAGACTCTGAAATTCATCAGACTAACGGTGTGCTCCAGTAGTAAACAGGTGCTTCCCCAACACAGTACTTTTCTAAAGTGAGCTGAAATTTGTTTTATGACATTCCTAGTTGGAATAAAAATCTAGTGAGTGAAGAATTTTTTGTTTTGCTCACTTTTTAAAATACCTACCACCCTGTAGGTTGCCTAGCACAGAATAATTAATAAGTATTTAATTAATTCAAGTGTGTCATATTCACTGCAGGTATTGTTCATTGTTTGACAATGACCTGTGATAACCCATAGGAGGAACTTTTCTGTACTAAGTATCATATATATTATTACTTTTTCTAAATATCTGATATAATTTTTGACACATTTTTGAATCATGTGATGTGATTTTCCTTTTCTTATTGGCTAAGAAATTAAATCCATTTTGATGTCCTCTTCTAACAACTGATGTACATATTATGTGGTTTAATCATAGGTCAGATTTATGTTCCTTTATTTTGAACATTTTTCCCTTTGCCTAATTTTTATTACCTATTTTAATTGTATTTTATTCTGCTTTATTGTATTATATTTATAGGTTTTAAATGTATACCGCATATATATCTTCATTTATATACACAGAACCATATTTTGGTATTTTTCTTTATAGATATATGTCTTTTTATAATGACTGGTTATATCACTGTACTTTAAAGCTTTAGTCAAATACTTTAAAACATACAAAAACCTGCGTAGTTCAATTGTAAAAGTGTTAGGGTTGTTAGACAATATCATCTGGCTATAAGGCTTTAAGTAGCAAGGACAATTTAGTCTTAGTGAAATCGCTCACTGCTTCAAGACACCTAATTAGAAATTAAAATACCTAGGTGTTTTTTTCTTTTAATTTCTCTCCAGCTCCATTTCAACATATTTTAATCTGAACTGTATTTCTCTGTTAAATATGATTACTGAGCAATGACAGAACTCATGGTCATTCATTACCAGTTTTCATTTATAGTTGAAATGAATATTTTCTTCAATTATATTTTTTAATCATTCCCAATCATCCTTTCTCTTTTATATAAGAGATATTAAGCCTTGAGAAAATTTCTGCAGAGTAATAAAATCTGTTAGATTAGATTAATATACATGGGCTGCTCAACCGTTATTAATTTAGACAGACTTTCATTTTTCCTTCTTTGATTACACAGGACATTGATTTATGGTACATGAAATAACCAAATTGCACTTTTGAAATTTAAAATTCTGGAGTCCTTCTGACATTATTGGCCTTGAACTCAGCTATTTTGTCCTTTAAATTATAAAATAGATACCCTTTTTAATTGAAGGATATATATTGCATAGTGTAGCAAATATATTAGCTAAATATCTGAGATTAATGGATCATTTTTTATGTCATTACTCTGCTATTGAGTCACCACAGAACACAGCAAGTCATAACAACTTTTATAATTTCTTTATTAGCTTCATTGTAGTATGCTTACAATGCCTAGAATACCATTTTCTTAGTTAGTTTTGTTGTTTATGTCTTTTTAATTTGAGTGAGAAAAAAGTTTTTGTTCCAAGACTAAAAAGAAAAGATATTGGTAAGGCCACTGCTCCCTCCCACTCTGATAGATGCCAAGAATATTAGTAGAAATAGTTGGTTATATATCTTTTTTTTTTTTTTTGCGGTACACGGGCCTCTCACTGTTGTGGCCTCTCCCGTTGCGGAGCACAGGCTCCGGACGCGCAGGCTCAGCGGCCATGGCTCACAGGCCCAGCCGCTCCGCGGCATGTGGGATCTTCCCGGGCCGGGGCACAAACCCGTGTCCCCTGCATCAGCAGGTGGACTCCCAACCACTGCGCCACCAGGGGAGCCCTAGTTGGTTATATATCTTTAGGAACCTAAGCTCAGAGCTATTCATCAGTGTCCATTTATATGAATGACCCTGGGCCCCACAGTGAACATGAAAGGAAGAATTTTGGCACGTCTTCTGTATGCCTAAATGTCAGTACTGCTAGAAGGTGTATAGGCTTGCAGTTTACATTGCCTTGGTGGAGTGTGAACCCTCAGCTTATTCAAGAAGGAGAGATTATTAGGAAGAACCCGTTCCGTAAAAGTGCCTGAATGGAGATAACACATGGAGAAATGGCAGGACACCACCAGGCAGACTGATATTCATTCACCTTTTCTCCCAGGTAGATGAGGACAACCTGAAGTCTGAAGAGAGAAATTTTCTGGGCTTACTCAATCAGGAGAACATTTCTCTTTCCTTTCTCAGACAAAAAAAGACAAAATAAAAGAGAGATGTTAGTCTCTCCCGAAATATGATGGGGGACTGATAGTCCATCAGAGGTCACATATATTGGCTTCTATAACCCTGTCAGATTAATGCACAAATTCCTTAGTTGGCATATGCGAGGGACTTGGCAGTGGCATCCCCAAATTTATCAACCAGTGTATACTGAGTGCCTTTGGGGAGCTATTGTCTAGTCACTGGGAAAAGTGTAAAGAACTGTAGAGGCATATAGCCTCTAATTTCATGAAACCTGCATGTCAGTGGGTTGGGACAGAGATCAACGGTATTAAGCATTAATCGGATAATTAAATAAATATAACTGTGAAAAGTGCTACAAAGGAAAAGTACAAGATGCTATAATAACTAGTACATGAGGAATGGAGGGTAGCAGAGACTTCCTTGTGTCAGAATGTAAATCACAGATAAGATGAAGAAGAAAGATCCTTAAGTCAGAAGAAAAGTCTGACGAGTTTGAAGAACTGTGGTGGAGCTCCTGTGGGCATGTTTCCATTAAAAGGGAAGAGGGTGAAAAGCATAAGAAGTCGCTCTTGAACTAGGCAGAGCCCAGATCCTACAAGATTTTAGAGGCCATGTTATAGATGTTGATTTTATCTTAATTTTGATGAAACCCAACATCTGTAGATCCTTAGGTCCCACTCAACATGATGAATGGCAGGTAAGGCATAAAGGGATACTGGTTCTTACCTATTAGGCTTTGCTGTGAAGGTTATAAGTACTCTGAGCCTTCTTTATGAAGAGTAGATTATTTGAGTCCAGATCACCCAAGGTCAAACTCAAAGTACAAACAAGTCTCTTTAAGAGACTCTTTAATCCACCATTATAGTCGACCCTTATCACCATAAACATTAGTCTGAATTCATTGTATAAAAATCCAATTTTGGAGCAATGTACAAACTAGGGAAAAGTGCTTTGGAAATATCATCAGCATGCAGTGTCCTGGGTTGCAAGTTTCTTTATTTCTTTGTAGCATCAATAAAGCAGTCTGGCTTGTAAAGCTTCCTTTGGCTTTTCACTGTCTTGCTATTGCTCTAATGTGGAAGGGCATAATGGTCACAAGTATAAAAGCCTCTTTTACACTAAATTACACAGAATAAATTTCCCTGCTCAGAAGATGATAGCAGCTGATTTCTTCAATTTAGACGCAGAAGATTCTAACATTAAATCTGAAGCTACCACAGAGTGATCCAACTTGGAAGATTACAGGGATGATAATGGGGCTTCTAGTGAACTGAATTAATGTTTATGGCTTTTTCTTTCCTGCTTTCATTGTTGTGGATGCTGCTACTCCTGCTGATGCTTGGTTTTGGTGTGTGTGGTTTTCTCAGCAGAGTTGGCTCTTGAGATTGGCTTAAAAACAGAAATAGAATAATGTACATGCAAATGAAAAAATTCCACGAAGCCTTATAATTCAGTAGGACTGACAATGATTTTAAATAGACTACTTACTTTTATATTTGTACTTTTTCCACCTAAGTTTTAGTTCTTCTACCATGCATAAACTTCACTTTAGAATTCCTTGAATTTGAGATACTAGTCATAGGTACTTAGATTCTCTTTAAAAAGACTCTATCTCAATTGGTACACATATTTTATATAATATTAATTTTTATTATTCTCACTGTTTTTTTCTGTCGAGTTTAATCCTATATTTTTAATGTTTTGTTCCTTATTTAGAAGCAAATTCATTATGATTTCTGTAAAATTTAAATGTATACCATATTCCCATATCTATCATATTTTATAAGCTATTTTAAAAGATACAATTCCAAATTATTTTCCTTGTCAAAATTTAAATTCTCAGTAAGAAACATGTTTAATGGTTTTATAGTTTTCCACCAAATGGATATAACTTAACTTATTTAAACTATTACCCAATTAGAGATTGATTCTGATGTTACCCTTATTAAACAGTATTCACAAAATATCCTCTTGCAGAGCAATAAGAAGTATTGTAGGGTGACTGGCCCCAGAATATCAAGTTGCCTTTTAATGGAGTGAACAGGAGAGAGGGCTCCCTCTTCCTGAATGAACTTAATTTCCTAGAGGACCAAATTGTGCCTTCTTCTCAGAAGCTTGAATCTGAATTTAATAAAGATCTGGAATGCTAACTTGAGAATTCAAGAAAATTCCCCTTGAAGTGTGTGACTTTATGGTATTTGCCTTCGTTCACCTCACTACAATCCTGGGACATAAATTTTTGAAAGCGTGTCTGATTGCTTCTTTAAACAAATAAAATAAATAACAAAATAGTCACCGCATTTTAGAATACTTGAAATGCTGGGAAATTTGCTAAGCATTCATGTGTATTATTTTATTTAATTTGATGGAGGTTTAATAACCCCATTTTACAAACGAGAAGACTGAAAATTTAAGAACCTAAATATCTTGCCTGGGGTCACAAAGTAATTAAGATAGAGCTGATATGCAGGTCCAGATCTGAGAAGGATAAAAGCACATTTATTTCTTTTCTGAAACTGGTGGAAAGGGGGTGATAAAGATCACATTGAAGGGGTAGGAAGCCTGTGTGCTAGGATTAAGGAAGTAAGGCAGAGGGAAGAATGAGAAGCTCTGCATAAAGATTAGAGTTTTAAGATTTTTGTACTTGAAAATTCCATTTTGTCGATTTCAGGTCCACTTCAAGTCCATTTTGGACTTGAAAGCTGATAGCTGAGGAAGAGAGGAGGTGAAGCTTATTTTCATACAATAGGAGGGGAAGCTTTCTAACTAGGGCATTGTTTGAGTTGTTCAGAAACGTGTCTTAATTTCAGAATGAAGGCTAAAAGTGGAAAGTGTAACTTTTCCTATTAGGTAGGTAGTCAGACATTAGCAGCAAGGAGGTGACAATGGCGAAAAAGACAAGAGGGGAATAATCAAGTCACACCCCAACCATCTGGGGACCCCTCCCCTGACTCCACCCAGGACAGGTGAAACTAGGGTCGTTTGGTGGGCAATTTATCCTGATAAAGAGGGAGCACAGTAACACGAGGGAACGTCCCCGGGGCTGCGCATGCCCAGACCAGACAGGTGTATAACCTATAGTAAACCTGAACTCATTATACCATTATTATAATAAATTCTACATGTGGTTTGCCCCCCACCCACCCCGAGTGGGCCCTTCTTAGCGAATCAAGGGTAAGGGCATGCGCAGTAATGAACTTGTTACATAGCTCAGGACTGTCAATCAAATAATGATCCCCTGTCTTTCACCCATGATTGCACCCCGTCTCCTCACAGAACACTCCTTATAAACACCCTTAAGACTATACAGGAGGGCTGGTTTTATTTTGCAGAAACAGCCCACTCTCCCTCTGAGAGTGTAACTATGCTTTAAATAAACTTTGCTTTGCACTTAAGCCCAAAGTGGTAGTCAGCACTTCTTTGCTTGCTATCGCAAGGACCGAGATAGGTCTGGGTCTTCCGTTGACCTCCTCGGTTGAAGTCATTTGAGACAACGCACGCCAACCTGCTAATATTCCCACTTACCAATATACTCTGTGAATTGAGAAACTTGGCTAAGGTATCGATATAAGAAGTCACGAACAGAAATACAAGTTAAGGTGGTTGCTATGAAATTTAAAATGAGGCATAAGGGCACATTGGTGCCAAAATGATGACCTGAAATAGGCAATGAGGAGACAAGTGAATATTCACATGACATCTGGGCCCTGAGATAAAGGGAGGATGGAAGAATTTAAAGATTGCCTAAAAGATAGAAACTGTGAATGAGAGCCAGGACTCAGTTATGCCACGAGCTAAGAAAAACTTTCTGTGAAAAGATGGAAGATGTACATGTTCTTAACAGTATGATGGAAAGAGTATTCCGATGAGAAGTAAGAGAGAGACTCGGGGAAGAAAAGTCAAGTCCCAGGGAGGATATTGAGAGGACAGAAAATATCTTGATGCTAAATCTAAAGAGGACAATTATGAGTGAAATTGTCACTGGCAAAACAGCGATTTCCTCAGTCCTTGTGCCCCAAAGGAAAGAATTCAAATGAGAAATATAGAGCAGTTTTAAGTAGCAAGAGTTTTATTAAGCAAAGCAAAAGTGTGTGTGGGCTTGGGTGGGGGAAGAGGAGCGGGCTGTCTGGAAACCAGAAGCAGCCCTGCAACGAAGGTAGAGTTGGTTTTTCAAAGCGGTTGATAGTCCCTCCCTGTGTCCTGCGTCATTTGACTGATAAGCTGATTGACGGCTTTAGGTTGTATAACTTTTCTCCTTGTGTGCGGGCGCTTAAGCACAAGCACCCAAGCGAAACCCATGGCGGGGAGTGGGGCAAAAGCCGTAATGGTAATTTATTACAAACATGGCATGATGAACCCCAGGTTATGTTGAGTCACGTTGTAGGTCTTGGTGTGCCTGCACCAAACTGTGCTGGCGGGTTTTATCTTGTTTGGTTGAGATAGGACTGGAAACTTAGTGGTCCTTGACCACAGAAAGGGAGCGTCTCTGGGTGTGTTCTGATTACTAGGGTCCAGGTTGGGGAGGAGAGAGCATGAGGAACGCCACAGCACCTCACCCCCATCTAGGATGGGGCGGGACCCACTCATGTCTGACTAGGTACCTAACAAAATTCATAGGTTCTATATAGGTGAGAGTCCCTGCCTAACTTTCTAATATTTCCTTAGAACAGATTTCTACAGTCACTGTCAAACTCAGTTCTACAGTAAATAAATATGAAAAACTATCACAAGTAATTTTTTTGATCCTGAATCAAAATATAATCTTCTTGGCTATGATACATCAAAAAAGTACCAGATTATAATCAACCAAATCAGTGTTAACCACAATGGATTAATCTTTTGTTTTCATTCAGACTTCTGTTACTTATTGAAAGAATTTCCATGCTATGTTACCTATATTTTAGGTCATGTATTTTTCATGCCTAGGAAAGTATTTTTTTTAATTCAGCTATATCTCAAGAAGTCACAGTAGGAATTGTGACTAACTGTATATATATATATATTTTTTATTTTACATCTTTATTGGAGTATAATTGCTTTACAATGGTGTGTCAGTTTCTGCTTTATAACAAAGTGAATCAGTTATACATACACATATGTTCCCATATCTCTTCCCTCTTGCGTCTCCCTCCCTCCCACCCTCCCTATCCCACCCCTCTAGGTGGTCACAAACCACCTAGCTGATCTCCCTGTGCTATGCGGCTGACTAGCTGTGTATTGAGTGCACTAATTTTGCTTGCTTTTGATGTGATATCTGAATTGACTATAAAACATAAAGAATTAATGTGGCTGGGCAACAGAAGCTCTCTGGAATGATGGTGTTGGAGGACCACATGTATCTTACTTGCATGGGTTTATTGCAGTCTATGATAGCATTCTTTTTTGAGGTTCATTTTAACCAAAAGGGGGGACCTATAGTAACATCCAATAAAACAAACAAACAAAAAGCAATATTGTAAAAAAAAAAAAAAAAAAAAAGCCAGTTCAAAAGGTAGCGGTGATTTTGCCCAGACCGTTAACAGACTAATACAAAGAGTGATGGCCTTGTGGAGTTTGTTGGTGATGAGGTCATAAAATGTGACAAAAAGAGATTGCAGTTTTTATTGTTCATTGATTTCACCTTTTCCCTTTTCAATATGAAGTTGGCTAAAAGACTTTATTTTGTTACTCACTGAGTCTAGGGAGTGTGCAGAGAATGATGTTACCTTCTGTTAGGTGCTAACTATGTTTAAAGGTGGTCAAGCAAGTTTATGTCAAGTGAGAACTAAGCTGGAACTTGCATTTTGCAATAAATCCAGAGTGTGTGATGAAAATTGTAATGGTCAATTCATTAGAGGACATATAAACATCAAGAGCAGATGGGCTTTCAGAAATCAAAGATCCTATTTTCAGGAAATTATCTTGACTATATAAACAAAGAAGAAAGCAAATACAGAACATTATTAGTGTCATAGAAGTGATATTGTTTTGCGTATTTTTTCTTTTACATATTTCTTTTACGTATTTTGTTACATCTGCTCAGGTTTTCTGATCTTAATCTGTGCTCAGCTCATGACACGGACTTGGTATAATAAATACTAAGATAAAAAGGTAACTAGAGATGATTTTAAGCTTAATTTTTTACTTTTACAAACTTTCTACCAAATGATGAATATTTTGTGTGATACAGTATGACCTTTGAGCTTCAAGAGCCCATCATTTGGGAGAGAGTCCAAATCTTCAAATATTTTGTGTGTGTGTGTGTGTGTGTGTGTGTGTGTGTGTTTTCCTTATCGTTAACTTGGCAATCAATCAGTAAGACTGATTTGAGTAAAATTGTAGAAACTGAGTTAAAATGCAATGGCTGTGTAGAGTACTTTATATACTCTCCTGGGGTGGAATCACTGAGGAAATATTACAACTATTTAATCTTGAGCAAGTTATTTAATTTTTCTGACTGTTTACTCACACGTAAAATGAAAGAAATAGACTGGCTTTCCAGGTCAAACATACTGTTTCTATGATATGTGATTCACTGATGAGATAAATTCTTTCTCAAAACCAATCTAAATAGGTGAAGTTAAGTAAACTATAATACAAAGGAAAATATGATCCGCCAGCCTTATCTTCAGCTTCTGACAAAAAGAAAAAAAAAAAGGGAAATGGCAAAGCCAGTAAAGATTGAGGACAATGCTTCAAAAGCAAATAGGCATGGAGGATGCATGTATTTATTATTAGCCACATTATGTGGAGAAAAGAAATGAGGCTCATCAAGTTTAAGTAACATGTTCAAGGTCACAAGAGTGTTAAGACTGAGGATCAAACTCTGGTACCTGATATAAAAAGTAAATCCTTTCCGCATTATTCCTGCAGTCTGTCCTTTCTCAACAGTTCAGACTGGAAATTGTTTAAATGATAAGGGTAATTGGTTTTGTTATTAGAAACTTCACAGTAAATTGATTTACCTTCTCAATGTGTTGTCTAGACATGGCTATATTGTATTAATATTAACCTGCACATGAAAAATTTTCCTTAAACTAAAATTTTAGAATTTAAAGTATTCCATTTGGAAGTGTCCTCAGAGGATATCTAATCCAAACTATCCAATTTATAAGTGTACACAATAAACTTTAACTGAGAGCTTAAGCAATAATTTTAAGGTCACACTGCTAATTATAAAAATTATAGTGTAAAGCAGACTGTAACCATAATTCTAGCTTTAAGCTAAAAGCTCTTAACTTGAAAAGCTTAAACATAGAAAAAAATGCTTTGATATTTTATTATAGAAAGGTTTAATAGCATTATTACAAATTCTCGTGGCCATATTCATTAAAATTTGATCTCTTTGTCCATTATATTGGTTGTCCTAAAAACTCAGTATGATCTAATCAAGTGTGGCATGATTGCCTAAAAGAAATAATAAATACAAGAAAACGAACTAGTAATGCAAGGTGAGTACTTCATTGCTTGGAAGGAAAATTTTAAAATCATAAAAATCTGAGTTTTGAATTCCCTATAATTTGGCCACAAACTCCCTTTCCTCACATAGTTTATTACCTCTTCCTATCTCTGAGCTCTCTATTGTAGCTAAAATCAGGCATCTTCCCCTGCTATGTTCATGCCCCATGTTTCACCAACTAGGATCACTAGTCATTCCATTCCATTGGAATGCCTTTTCTGTTACCATTTCTTTAAGCCTTACCTCTCCTTCAAACATCTTTTCATAAGCATGTTCAACCTCCTCTATGAAGTTTTACTGATCACTCCTTCTAGTTGTGATTTCTATATCCTCTGAGCCCTTAGGCAGTCTTCACCATTTATACCACTCTTTTGATTTTTATCAACCATTGCCCATGGTATTTGTTCTGAGTTCAATTGTTAGCAGTCACCCAATATTTCAAGTACTTCCTCATCCAGCTTCAATTGCGCTGAAGTCCCAGTAGTTCTGACTTCCTTTATGGTCAGGTCAGTTAATTTCCTTGAGATAAAATTTCATCCTAGATAGAAAGGAGATAAATAAGACAATAAATAAATTTAACTCGATACAAAAGTGACATGTCCATAACAACTGCAAGTCACAAAGCTAGCATTTGAATTAAGTTTTTTCTTATGTCTAATCCTGTGTCCTTTCTCACACACTTCATTGGAAATCCATACCACGCTCCTACATGATTTTATGCTATTGATTACCAATTATAATTTTGTAGTACCTTGATTGCTTCTAGTTGATAGCATATGATTCTTGGAAATCTCAAAAAAAAGAAAAAAACACAAAACTTGAATTCTTTCAGTTTCAAGATAAAGACTGTCAAATCTCTAGAAAAGTAGACACTTTTGTGAAATTGAACCAACAGTAACAGTTACAAATGCTCAAAAACATGGGAAGATACAGGCAGAAGAATAATATACCTTCTAATTTTATGTAAATGGAAAATGATCCTTTGGATCACACATAGAGTTAGTGGCAATTATTGTTCCAAGAAGCCACCCATTTGCTCACTGATTGATCATTTATCACCATCATGATTAGCATTGTTCGTAGTAGAATCAGTGATACTAATAAGATACAGGTTTTATAGCTTGATGGTGTATTAGATTACTCTTCATTGTAACTTTTCCCCCGTGTTTTCATTACAATTCCCCCAGTAGAGGACAGACTCTTAATACAGCTGAACCATTCTTATATTGCAGGTGACCTACAGAGAATGTAACACCTAATATACGTTGAATATATCTTTGTTGGTTTTCATAATAAATGAGTAAATTGATAATTTGGTTATTGAAAACTCTTATTTTGAAAGAAAAATTAGTCTACAAACTAAATAAATCAAAATAAATAAAATGCATGATACTTACCAGGCTGAAGAATATCTCTCACTATGGTGATGTAGTTTACCTACACTCATTGTCAAACTAAATACCAATAAGGATCCCAGAAAAAAATCACTATTGAGGAATTTTGCCAAAATGACAGATCATGTCACTCTTCTGTTATAACCCCTCCAATGGCTTCCCAGTTCTCTCAGAGGATAAAAGCATTTCCTTTTTACAGTGGCTTTCAAGGCACCATCTTATAGGGCAATCTTCCCTTTCCTCCCTTTCCTGTGGTCAGCCTCAGTCATGTGGCCTCTGTGCAGTTTCTCCCTGACACTAGGCATCTTCCAGCCTTAGAGACTTTTCATTTACCTCCGCCTAGAATACGCTTTCCCCAGATGACTGCAGAGCAAGATTTTTTACCTCTTTCAGCCTCTTATCAATGAGAGCTTTCCTAGCTACCTTACATAAAATTGCAGTTGCCATGTTCCATATAACACACACACGTACACATACACACAGAGAGAATTGCTCAGTATCTTCCTTTCCTGCTTGCTTATTTTTCAGAGTACTTAATAGCACCCATTACCCTTTAATGCACCATATTGTTTATTGCCTATATCCTCCATCAAAATGTATGTTTTAAAATGGCGGGGATGTTCGTTTGTTTGTTTCATTGATATATCCTCTGGACCTAGAGTAGTGTCTGGCACATAGTAAGTGCACAATAAATGCTACTTTAATAAATGGATAACCAAGTTATTATTAGCTTTGGTGTGTCTAGAAATGAATACTTCAGTCTCAGTGTTTCTGCCATTTACCAGGACATATTTTGGTTTTGAACAGCAAAGAAAACTTTTCTGGCATATTTTTCTCCATACGTTTTTTCACTCATTTCCCTGTCATGAATTTTTCCCACGGAGGTTTGTGCACTTCCTGTCTTAGGATTTGTTGGATGATGGTAGTATGAGACAATTGAGGCTCGCTCCGTAGGACATAATTTTATTCTAAGGCATAATAACAGGACTGATAGATGCAATTCCCAGGTCATTCCTCATTTTAGCTAAGACTAACTACTTTTTTTTTTTTTTTTACCATAATAGCTGTAAATGGGCTGAATTGTTTTACTTCTTTTTCCCAATTTTAATCTTCTAGTTCAGGGGTGGGCAACAGTGGCTGGTGGCCCTGACTTGCTTCACCTTCTATTTTTTGTTTTGCTTTGTTTTTGTATTTTTACTAGCCAATGAGCTAAAAATAGATTTTACTTTTTTAAAATCGTTATATTTTAAATGATTAAGTAAATATCTTCATAATATCATCAAATTCTTATCTTAACCTACAAAACCTAAAATATTTACTTGCTCTTTAAGAAAATTTTGCCAACCCCTGTTCTAGTTATTTGATGTTAAATAAGCATCTAAAACTTATTAATAAGATAGTAATATGAGTAGCTGCCATTAATTGAGAACCTACTATGCACTTAACACTGTGATAAGCACCTTTTATATATTTCAAGTCCTTAATATTCATTCAAGTAAGATATTTTTAACAATAGTTTTACATGTGAGTGAATAAAGGCTCATGTGGCGATTATCATATTAGCAGTTTCCCCAACAGATTAGCAATGAACTATTTTGGGATTAAAACCTTGGCCTGCTAAACCTCCCCAAATCTATTTCCCCTCAACCTTGCTACCAAACAACAACAAAAATAGCAGCAGCAACAATAACAATAAAATGAGACCACTTAAGAGTAGAAATTAAGACTCAATTAATAAAATATCAATTCCTTAGAGTCTGAGACTTCCTGTGGGCAGTCTACTGTCTTAGTTTTCAGGACTGTCTTATATTTTCTGCTCTGTTTCAGTAATGTATGAAGAAAGATGGAGTTTGTCAGCTTGTGGCCAGGAAAATAAAGAATTCTTGCCGATACTCAAATATCCCGCTTGGTGGTTGGTCATGACTTTGTGCTTCCCACATGTTACCACAACTGGGGGTGCATCTTGATCTCTGAATGGTAGGCTGTGAGCAGAAACCGTGCTTACTAAAACAAAATGTTCCCAAGGTAGAGCCAACAAGAGTTGAATGTCACACCATAAACATTTTGCAATATACTGATCATATAAATGGTATTTCCTGAAAACTGTGCTGAAATTTTTGAGAGATACTGTCTTGAAAGAATAGATTATATGCTTATTTCTTTTATGGATAAAGATTGAATGAAGTAACTCTAAGGTGTGAATTATCACTGAATGGTTTCATAGAAAAGCATGTCCATAACATTTTTTATTTGACCTATACGAAATTGGAAGTACATGGTAAGTGACATGGTATACTTGAAAGAGAGAGTCAATGAGAAAAGGGTCCAATCCATGCTTTCCACATTACCTCTTGTGAAATCTACAGTTAAGTTTTAAAACAAGCTAATCCTCAGTTAATTTTCCATGCATAAATTTCTAAAAATATATGACAGTCTCCTTGGTTGCAAAATCATATGTATGTATATATATACACACACAAAAATATACATTTATACAACATATATATGTGTTTATTCACACACATGCAAGCATATGCATATACATATATGCACATATCTTTACCTTTCTATAACATATAGACAAAATATATTTTTTTCAAGTTTAGACAGCCATTAAGTCCATTTCCCAGGGAACTATAGCATACCCAGTTTTTAGTATGTTGTGTTTGTCATTCCTGCTAATTTCCTGATGGCATTGCTTGCTGTTATTTAGCGCTTGCTTCGATGAATAGGCAGGGAGTCAGCTCAGGACATAACATTACATATGAATCAATGTCTAATGATACAGACAGTGCTAGTCTGGTGTACAATCTAAAACAAAGTGAAAAAACCTGGAAAAAAATCAGAGACCATTTAAATGTAAGGGATATTGGTAAGATGGCAGTTGAAAATCCTGATAAGTGATTCCTGTAGTATTTCCACAATTAAATAATGCAAAATGATGAAAACATATTTTCACCTATTTATCTTGCCATTTTATATTGCATTTACACAAATATTGCAAAGGGAATTACCAGCCTATATATTCCTGGTGGATAGAATTTCTAAGTCCTAGTTTAAGTGCCGTATAGATATTGAATTTGTAGGAAAGTAAATATTAGTTGAATTAATATTGAATTAATAAAGTGAAATGAGCTGAATTAATATTGAATTATTAAGGGAATTAATAATAAAAATGGTAACATTTTGGAGAATTCCTGGCAAAGATGGTAGAAAGCTAGGACTTCCATGACAGAAAGAAAGTTAAGGAAATATTTCACCAAGCCCAGTCAAATAGCTCTTTCACTGAAAGTCAAATTATCAGCTTTAAACTGTCTTCAACAAGTATCCCTGTTTAAGGGTAGTCCTAAAGGTATTTTGTTTTAGAACTGGCAGTTGAATATCTATTTGACCTTTTATGACCTTTAGCCATAAAAGGTCCAGCAAAAGGAGGGTAACCAACCACCTATACACCAAAAACTGTGCTCTGACATTTACAGTGTTCTGCTAGACTGCATAAGCCCCAGGAAACCCTGAAAGTCACTTTATCCTCCTTTAAGATTAAAGACACATTTTGGTAGTGAATTCCCTACTTTTTTCCGTAGGCCCATTGCAAGCTGGCAGCAAGGGCAATTTTCACATTAGACTTTGTAGTGTGGGGAGGAGGGAGTCTGTGGTTTTTTTGTAGTACATATCATTAAAACTTTGTTGATTGTATGACTTCAACAACCTGCCATACTGTTTAAAAGTATTATAGTAGCTACCAAGGCAGCGATTTTGCTTCCTTCTTACATGCATGATTGAAAAGGATGGGAAAATTTTGTCTAGCTTCCAATTAGAATTCGGGCCCTAATGTTGGTGGTGACTTTGGAGACCATCTTATGTATTAATATAATGAGAAAATCGAGATTCAAGTATAGAAGATGACAAGTGTTCTACAATAGAGCACAGACTAGAATCTGAGTAATTTGACACCTGCTCATTTCTGTTTCTATGTCAATCACTCGGCCACTGGGTTGTGATCTGTGGGATGTTTGGGAGAATAAGGAATGATTAAATTCCATGTTCTTAGATCCAGGATTGTTTGTGAAAAAGCAGTTTCCCTTGTTTTGCTGGCATGCAGTGGTAAGAGCCATTTACCTGAAAAATATTTTTCCTTCATCGTTAGCAAATAAAATTTGCATTTTATTATACCTATTCTGTCGTCTTATTATTGGAATGCATACATTGCTTAGATACTGAGTGCTAAAAAGATGATAAACACAAGATTAGTTCTCAGTGTTACTACTAATATGAGGAAATGTAATGTAGATAATATAAAGATAATACAAATCATAAATATGTAATACATCTTAAGATTTTGGTTGCTCAAAAATCTGTCTTCTCAATTATGTATTACTTAGGGTAACAGTGGCATTGACTTTTTTTTTTGGTCTACATATAAACTGATGAATATAAAGATATCCCAGAAGGGTATTCTGGGCCACTAAGAAGTTATTCTGCAATTCAGTCTATGATACCACAGTCCACTGAGTGTATAGGCCACCCAGAGATAATGTGGAGCTTATTGCTTATTAAAGTATATTGCCATTTACTTTGACCCTTGACAAACTCTGTTCTTCAAGGTTTTTCCTCTGCCTTTCTTTTCCCCTCTTGACAGGTAATGATTTCGAAAGATCTATTAGATATTATATGCATAATGAAAGTGCAAAGCTTGATGTCAGGTACAATAGACTGCAGTTTTTATTTGAGGCCTCAAAGTTATACTGTGTCATAGGTACCTGGAAGGTCAGTGAAGACTGTGCCTGTTTCCCATCTCATTTCTTTGGCAGATGTTAGCAAAGTTACTTGGTTAACGCATAAGTTTGCTTTTCTTTTCCCCCCCTTTATCTTGAAGGTCATTTTATTCTTTCGTAAGCAGAAGGTCAATGATGTTCTCTATTCTAATGGCTTCTATCCTATTCATCATTATGTCCTTTGTAAGTTTTCAGTAATATAGAATAATAAAAATTTGTTCATTAATTTTCTTCTTATAAATAGGCATTTTAGTATTAAAGAAAAATTCTCAAAGAATAACAACTTTAAAACATCAGCCATAATTCTATCACTGTTTTTATTTGTGTATATTCTCTTTCACGTGCATAAATACTTTTTTTACATAATCCCAATCATAGTATGATACTGTTATATATTTCTTTTCATACTTAAAATTTTACTCTTAATGATTATGAATGGTGGTCTTAATTAGTCTTCTACTGGGTATGGATTAATTTTTTTAAAATAAATTTATTTATTTATTTATTTATGGCTGTGTTGGGTCTTTGTTGCTGTGTGCGGGCTCTCTCTAGTTGCGGTGAGGGGGGGCTACTCTTCGTTGCAGTGTGTGGGCTTGTCATTGTCGTGGCTTCTTTTGTTGCGGAGCATGGGCTCTAGGCGTGCAGGTTTCAGTAGTTTTGGCACATGGGCTCAGTAGTTGTGTCTCACGGGCTCTAGAGCTCAGGCTCAGTAGTTGTGGCACACGGGCTTAGTTGCTCCACGACCTGTGGGATCTTCCCGGGCCAGGGCTCGAACCCGTGTCCCCTGCATTGGCAGGTGGATTCTTAACCACTGCGCCACCAGGGAAGCCCGGGTATGGATTAAATTTACCATTTTGACACACCAGGCTTTCTTTAAGTGTCCTCAAAGTTTGGACATATTTTTAGTATTACCAATAATGATGCAACCAGTGTTTTCATGCCTACCTGTTTGGAATCCTATTGAATTATTTCCTTAGGGTAAAATCCTAGAATCAGAGTGATTTAGAAAAGGAATGTATAATTATAAGACATTTGTCATAACTTCTTATCATAATTTCTAAAAGGTATGCATAAAATTCAATGCCATCAGCTCTGGATAAAGTAGCCAGTTTCATGGTGACTGTGTCCATTCACTATGATCATTTGTATTTTGTCTGTTATAAAAATTTTGCTGCTTATTCCAGGTCCTTTTATTGGCGATTCTTCTATACTTTGCAAGAAGGAATATTGGCATAAGTTATACTCTAGTAATTGTATTTATTTTTGGAAAAATTCTTCATAACCTTTCATATACTTGTATTGGAACCTTCATTTTATCCTGATAAATGTCCGAACTGCTATATCTGAATTATTATCAATGTTTACTTTCATAAGAAAACAGTTTAGGTTTATATGTTTAAATTTCTCAGTGTTTTTGTGACCTCTTCTGTGATTTCAAAGTTAAGAAATTTATTTTTCCTCCACATGGCTAACAAATATTCCTTATATTTTAAGAATATTTTTAAGTAGATCTAACAAGTGTTTGATTTTAAGTGGAGTTCATCTTGGTGAATTATGTTATGGTATGTAATCCACCTTGTCCATTTCACTTTTCCTAAGATCATTTTCCACTATTTAAGTAATGCTTTTGAACATGTGGTTTTAGAATTCTCATTATATCTTAATAAAAATTTTTCACATCCCAACTTTTAACCTTGTTTTTTAGTTTCGACTGACTTATAATCTGAATGTTACCAAAAAAGTAGTCTTTTATTTATGTTTAACTTATTTCATCAACAAAAGGTTTGAGAGGACTGTCCATGCTATTGCAGATAGCTATAATTCAATAAAATTAACCTAATTATGTCCTTATTTTTTGATTGTTCTGCTGATGAACATTTGAGTTGTTGCTATTATGAATAAAATATACATGAACGTTCTTAGACATATCATTTGGTGTATGAATTTCTGTTGCATAAATACTTAGGAATAGAATTGCTAGGTCAGAATGGCAGCATATAATTCCACTTAGTAGATAATAACAAAGAATTTTACAAAGTTATTTAACCAACCTATACTCCAGCAGCAGTGTTTGAAATCCAGTTGATCCACAACCTTTGAAAACCACAACCTTTGAAAATCCAGTTGATCCACAACCTTTGAAAAACATGGCATTTTAAGTCATTTTAATTTTAGCCATATCGGTGGGGGAATTCACATGTATTGATTCCTAGAATTTGGCTCCTTTTTCAAAGTTTTATGAGGCATTTGGTTAGTTTCTTCTATTTATTTTATTGTACCTTTTTTCTATTCAATTTTCAGTATTCTTCTTATCAATTCATAAGAGTTCTTTTATATTATTCTGCATATGAGCACTTTGTTGCATGTATTGCAAATATCTTATTCCACTGGGTGGCTTGCCATTTCAGTGTCACAGTTGTGATTCTGATCAGTTTATCACTCTTGCTCTTATGGTCAGTGCTTCCGTCTCTAATTTAAGAAATCTTTTCCTTACCCAGAGTCACAAAAGTAGTCTCTGTATGGACTTCTAGAATCTTTGTTGAAATAGTGTTCATAATTAGATCTAGAGTTAAAAAGGTATTGATTTATGTGTGAAATCTGAAGCTAAGGATTGGTATCCTTTCTCTATATTGATATTGAATTGACCAAATACCCACCTTTTATTGTGATTAACAATTTTAATTTATTTTACATTTATCTATTATTAATGACTGTCCTTTACCCATTTATAATAAAGCAAGTCTCCATGTTTACGTGGATCTATTTTTGGTCCTTTGGTCTTGTAGTTCAATTCTGGGCCAATACTATACTATATTAGTTACTGTAGCTTTATATAAGTTTGATATTCTGTGGAGCAAACTTCCTACTTTGTTCATAGTGAGTCTTAGTTATTCTTGGCTGGTTGCACTGCCATATCAATTTTAGAATCACATAATTTCTGCACTCTCATCCCACAGAAGACAAAGCAAAACAAAAAACTTGGTAATTTAAAAATGTTATTGTGATTTAATTGAAGCTATATCACAGTTTTGGAAATTTAACGTATTTACAATATTGAACCTTTTAATTAAATGGCATTTAAAATTCTTATTCTTGACATTTAGGAATAAAATTGATTTTTATATAGTGTCTAGTGACTTTACTCAAATTACTTATGGTTTCTAAAATTAACAAATGTTTGTAGTCAATTATGTAATCTAAATATAATGAGAAGTTTTTCTTTCAATCCTCATATATCTTATTTCTCTATCTTTATTTTATTTTCTAGAAGCTCCCATACAGCATTTCATTGGAGTGATGTTATCAGGCATCTTTATCTAGTAACCAATATCAGAAGGAAAACATTTAATATTCCATCATTAACTGTGATTGGGATGTGTTTTCTTTCTCTACTCTGCAAAAAGTCGGGTTTCTGGGGTGTTGGTATTATTTATTCCTTAAATAATATTTGTAAGATGAAACCCCTAAAGCTGAAATTTTCTTTGTGGGAGTGTTTTTGATTATAGATTTAAATTATTTAGTAAATATAAATTATTTTGAATTTTGTTTTTTCTCATACAATTTTGGTGTGCTTTCCTAGGAATTTGTATATTTTATTTACACTTTCAAATTTACTGGTGTAAAGTCACTTATGATATGGTGTGATCACATTCAGTGTCTACTGAATTTGTAGTGAAGTCCTTTTTTTAATATTCACAAAATTATCCATTTGGATTTCTCCTCACTCTCCCCTCCCTTTTTTTAATTTCTCTTTGTTTCTCTCTCTCATTTTTCGAGATCAATCTTGACAGAATTTACCTATTTTATTATGTTTTAGAAACCTTTTGATTTTGTCAAGCCCTTTATTATTTGTTTAATTTAATTTATTTAATTGTTCATTTTTATGTGCTTTCTTATACTTTATTTGGGTTACATTTGCTGTGTTTCTTTTAGTTTCATGGGATGATTTCTAGATAACTTTTCAATGTGTTCAGTTCTCTAAGATATGAATTTAAGGCTATAAATTTCCCTCTAAACATGTCTTAAGCTACATTCTACACATTTTATATATCATATTTTTATTATGTTCAATTCAAATATTTTCTCATTTCCTTAGTGATTTCTTCCTTGATGTATGAGATATTTAGATATTTATTGTTAACTTTCCAAAAGTCAGGGATTTCTTCTTGCTATCTTTTACTCTTTCTCTACCTTAATTCCACTTTTGTCAGAAAACATGTGTTCAAGCTTTTGAAATTTGGGGAGATTTTTTTAAAAGCCCACAGAAGCTGAAAGGCAGTAAATGTTCCATGTGCATTTGAAAAGGATGTGTATGCTGCATTTGTTTAGTGCATTGATTCATATATTTTAATTAGGTCAATTCTATTAATCTTACTGTTTAAATAGTTTT
The DNA here is from genome assembly GCF_937001465.1 of Orcinus orca. NCBI lineage: Eukaryota > Metazoa > Chordata > Mammalia > Artiodactyla > Delphinidae > Orcinus > Orcinus orca. The sequence continues at coordinate 47,854,583 of NC_064564.1, read as the reverse complement.
TGTCCTTCCTGATTTTTTTGGTCTCTGTTCTATTATTTACTGAGAAATTTTGTTTTAGGAGAACTTTATGATTTGTCTTTTTTTACTTTTAGTCGGTTTTTGCTTCATCATTTTTGAACTATGTTATTAGGTATATACATATTTAAAAATGTATGTCTTTCTGATGTTGTCAATCCTAATGATGGACGTTGTGTTATTGTAAAATAACTCTTTACCTCTAGTAATGCTTTTTGCTGTAGTCCATTTTTGTTGGATAGTAATTGTGTTAGAAAGTCCGAGTCTTTCCTCCTGTGTGTCTACTTTACTCTCACACTATTGCCACACTCACATTACTTCGGACACCAGGTATGTAGGGTTCCCTCCACCCCCACCAAGCAGTTCTGTGACACCAGCTGGGTGTCCTATGACTTAACTCAATTCTGACACTACCTACCTGGGGCTAGCATCAAGTCCCACGTATTAAGGGCTCAGTCACACCTTGAAGCTGAAGTGGGCTAAGTCCCACTTCAGATGCCAATCACAAGTCCAGGTTGTCACCTGTGCTTCTGACCAATTGGCTGTGATTCTGAAGTTCCCATTACCCCATCCTTGGATTCAATGAATTTGCTAGAGCAGGTCACAGAACTCAGGAAAACAGTTTACATACTGTTTACCAGTTTATTATTAAAGGATATGGATGAACATCCAGATGCAAGAGATGTGTTAAAAAAAAAAAAAAGTATGTGGGAAGGGGCACAAAAATTCCATGCCCTCTCCAGGCGCACCCCTCTCCTAGCACCGACCCAGAAGTTTCATCAGGTAGGTATGATGATGGATCATTAACACCGCCTTGAGCCTTTCTTCCCTCTCAAGAGATGGGGGGCAGGCTGCAGACTCCAAGCTTTTAATCATGGCTTGGTCTTTCAGATACCTAGCCTCATCCAGGAGCCCAACAAGAGTTGCCTCATTAAGAAAAAAGAATCCTCCTATTCTGCAGGAAAATCTAAGTGTTTCAGGAGCCCTGTATGAGGAACGAGGGTCAAGGAGCAAATATTAGAAAAAAAAGATGCTCCTAATGCTCTTATCATTTAGGAAATTACAGTGATTTCAGGAGCTCTGTGCCAGGAACTAGGGGCAGATCACAATACATTTTGTTCTATGTCTCACAATAATACAGCTGTATAAGCTTTGTTGTAGTTAGAACACCCATGAAAAATGTTTTTCCATTTTTTTTCTTTCAAGTGTTCTATATGCCTGTTTCATTAGTCTTTGCAAGCAGCATGTAATTGGGTTTTATCCAGTCATATAATTATTGTCTTTTAGTTAGAACTTACTCTAATATCATTTAATATAATTACTGACATGTTTCAGTTTAAATCTACTATAATATTGCTTACTTTTCCATTTCTTCCTTCTAGTCTATATCCATGTTTCTCTTCTTTCTTACCTTCTTTTTGATTATTTTATTATTCCACTTTATCCGTTTATTCGCTTGGGCATTATAGACTATTTTACTTATCCTTTCAGTTATCCTAGAAACTAGAACCTGTAAACCTGACTTCTCAAGCCTTTCTATAATATATTTTAATCTTTTTCCCAACAATGCAAAGGTCTTAGACACTTTTGCACCATTTAGCCTCTTTCTATCTAGGTGCTATTGTTTACAATTATTTCAATTCTATGAATATTTTAGACCTACAGGAAACATTATTTATTTTTTAATTTTATTTTTATTTATTTATTTTTTGTGTGTGGTACGCGGGCTTCTCACTCTTATGGCCTCTTCCATTGCAGAGCACAGGCTCCGGATGTGCAGGCTCAGCGGCCATGGCTCACGGGCCCAGCGCTCTGTGGCATGTGGCATCTTCCCGGACCGGGGCACGAACCCGTGTCCCCTGCATTGGCAGGTGGACTCTCAACCACTGCGCCACCAGGGAAGCCCACATTGTTTATTTTTTACAATCCATATTTACTTAGATTTAGCCACATTTTAAACAATTCCATTGCTCTCATTCTTTCCTCATTCTCTGACCTTGTTTCTGGGATCCTTTCTCTTCTGCCTGAGTAACTAACATTCCCGTGCTATCTCCTTCAGTGAAAATCTGTTGGAGGCAAAATCTCAATTTTTTTCTTGTATTTTTTTCTGGGTTATTACATTTCCTTCTAACAACCAATGTTTCCAAAATCAGCTATAGGTTTAAATTTGCTCCCTCTTAGGTACTCAGTCTTTTTTCTAGCTGATTTTAAAATTTGCTTGGTCCTTCACTTTTCTGCTCTATTAAGTACTGTTTCCATGTGTGGTGGTCTTTATAGTCACAGTTGCAAAAAATTCTCAGTCATTATCTCCTCAAAATTGCTTCTTCCCTATTATCTTACTTGTTTCTCTCTGGGTCCAAACATAAGTTTGGTTGGCTTTATTTTTCTATTCTACATGTCAGTAAACGTTTTCTGTAAACGGCCAGAGAATATATTTTCAACCCTATGAGCCACATATGGTGTGGGCTATAATTTGCCAAATTTCCACTTTCCGCTGCAGGCTGTTGTTTCTCGTTCTCAATTGATAATTTGCATTTCATCATCTCTCCATGTTTCACTGTGTATATTTTCTTTTTATATTACTTTCACTTCACTAAGTCTTTATTCAGCTATTCCAGTCTGAACATATACCACCTATTAATTTTCAATTTAAAATTTTGTATATATTTTTTTGTTGTAGAATTTTTATGTGGCTCTTTTTTTGGTGGTACTCAGTTTTTTTCTCCTGGAGGATTCTAAGTGTAGTCATATGAAAGGTTGTAGCTGATGACACCATTATCAGGAGCCTCAATGGGTCTGTTTCTACTCTCTGCTTTTGTTCCTAGTTTTTATTTATGTGGTCTTATTTATTCATGTGCTTGACAGTTGGGGGGTTAAGGGACAGACATTATTTATGGAAAAAAAATCTGTGAACTAAGATAATAATATATTCCTATAGAGAGAATATGTTTGTTTTTGGTAGGATGCTAGGGGCATTAGCAATATGTCAATCCAATTTTAGAGATTAAGATTCAAAATTGTGCTTTTGTTCCTATAAAATATACTTGTAATTTATCATATTCAAACCAAAATGTGCTTCCCTGATAATGGGCTGCCAACAATGCTGCCCAGCTTCTCATTTTCTCTTTAAAATTGTCTTTAGAAGAAAATTGACCTAAAAGTTTTGTTTCTCACACTAATTCCTTTTGCTGTGAACTCTTGACTTCATAACTGTTGACTATAGTATCAAATCTACAAAGCTTTAACACAGAAAAAAAAAATGTTTAATGCTTTTTTTTTGGCTTTTTTAGTTGACCTCTGTTTGGAAGTTAATTCAGATTATCTAGCCTATCGTTATCAGTAGTGGACGTCTCCAGTTTTTTAAAAGTGTTTTCATATTTCTTTATTTAAAAAAAATACACTTTACTTTTCAGATCAGTTTTAGGTTCACAGGAAAATTGAGCAGAAAGTACAGAGATTTCCCGTATACCACTTGCCCCACATATGCACAGCCTCTCACACTGTCAAAATTCTGCACTAGAATCAATGAACCTACATTGAGATATCATAATCACCCAAAGTCCATAGTTTACATTAGGGTTTGCTCTTGGTGTTGTACATTCTATGGGTTTTGACAAATGTATAATGACATAATACCACCATTATAATGTCAAACAAAATTGTTTCACTGCCCTAAGAATCCTCTCTGCTCCACCTATTCCTCCTTCCCTCCCCTCAGCCATGGCGAACACTAATCTTTTTACTGTCTCCATAGTTTTGCCTTTTCCAGAATGTCATATAGTTAGAATCATACAGTGCATAACCTTTTCAGATTAGTTTCTTTCACTTAGTAATATGCATTTACCTTTCCTTCATGCGTTTTCATGATTTGATAGCTAATTTTTTTTAGCACTGAAAAATATTCCATTGTCTGGATATATCAGTTTATCTATCCACTTATCTACTGAAAGTTACCTTGGTTGCTTCCAAGTTTTAGCTATTATGGATAAAGCTGCTATAAACATCCTTTTTGCAGGTTTTCGTATGGATACAAGTTTTTAACTCATTTGGATAAATACCAAGGAGTATGATTGCTGGGTTGTATGGCCAGAGTGTATTTCACTTTGTAAGAAACTGCCAGACTATCTTCCAAACTGACTATACCATTTTGCATACCCACCAATAGTGAATGAGAGTTTCCCTTGCTCCACATCATCACCAGCATTTGGTGTTGTTAGTTTTCCAGATTTTGGCCATTCTAATAGGTTGTAATTGTATTTTGTTGTTTCAATTTGCAATTCCCTGAAGGCATATAATGCTGAAATTTTATGCTAGTTTTCCACCTGTATTTGTTTTTTGTGTGTGTGAGTTATCTCTTCAGATATTTTGGCCATTTTTAAATCAGGTTGTTTGTTTATTTGTTGTTGAGTTTTAAGAGTTCTTTTTATATTTTGGATCATATTCCTTTATCAAATGTCTTTTGCAAATATTTTCTCTAAGTTGTGGCTTGTCTTCTCATTTTCTTAACACTGCCTTTCATGGAACAGATTTTTACAAAAATTTTAATGAAATCCAGATTATTATTTCTTTTATAGACTGTGCCTTTATTTACTCCTATGTTATTTTTCAGGAGTTTTAGAGTTTTGTGTTTTACAATGAGGGCTTTGATTCATTTGAGTTAATTTTTGTAAAAAGTGTAAGGTCTGTGCCTAGATTCATGTAGTTTTTTTGTTGTTGTTTTTTGTTTGATTGTCATATGGATAGTTGTTCCAGCACCATTTGTTGAAAGGACGTTCTGTGCTCCATTGTATTGCCTTTACTCCTTTGTCAAAGATTAGTTGTCACTAGATCATGTACGTGTATCTGTTTCTGGGCTCTCTGTTCTATTCCATTGATCTATTTGTCTAGTCTTTTAAAAATACCACACTGTTTTGATGACTGTAGTTTTATAGTGAGTCTTGAAATCAGGCAGTATTGGTCCTTCAGTTTTGGTCTTCTCCTTCAATACTGTGTTGGCTCAGTTTTTTAAATGTATGTAATAAAAATGTTTATCAAGAGTTCAAGCCCTTAGTTTTCCAGGAACTCTCATATAGGCCTTTACCTTATTTAAATATTATAAAGCTTTTATGAGGTAGATGTTAAAACTTCTCAAAGACTACGGAATTCATATTCGTAATTCATAGGGGTCAAGAAAACTTATAGTATGCAAGACAGCTGAAGTTTTTAAACTTCGTAATCTGATTCCAGATCCCATACTTCAAGGTTTTTCTTTTCTTTTTTCCTTTTTTTCCCTCCCTCCCTCCCTCCCTCTCTCCCTCTCTCCCTCTCTCCCTCTCTCCCTCTCTCCCTCTCTTCTTCCTTCCTTCCTTCCTTTCTTCCTTCTTTCCTCACTCAGTTAGCTATAGGCCAGACATTATTATAGACACTAGAGGGAAGCTGTGAGAAAACAAAAAAATCAGTTCAACCTTTTTACAACTTATGGTCAGGTGTGTGGTGGTAGTTGGGAAGCTGGGAGAGAACAAGTAATAAAGAATAAATCAGAAAACAATATAGTATATTAGATTGTAATAATTCCTCTGGAGAAAAATTAAGCAAGTAGAGAAGATAATAAATACAGGAATGTCATTGAAGTTTTAAATATGGTCATGAGAGAATGCTTCTGCTAAGAAGGTGTCATTTGAGCAGAGACTTAAGGAAGGAAAGGGCTGAGAAGGCATAGTCATAACCGAGGGAAAAAGGTTTTCGGCAGAGCAAGAGTCTATGAAAATGTCCTAAGACAGTAGCACACTTAGGTTGTTTGAGAAATAGGGAAAAATGCTGGTGTGGCAGCAACAAAATGAATGAAGACAAGAATAGTAGGAATAATCAGGTGGTAGACTTTGTACAATATTTTTCAGGCCTAGATCTGCAAGATGGTTCTTAATGGATGAGTTTCCTCTACGAGGAGTTGTTCAAGCTTCTTATGAGACTCAGTTCCAATTTCAGCAATATTCCATAGAGTTTTTGTTTATTCTCTCACAGATTGCTTTAAAAGCACATACTACTTTTCTTAATATAACTTTGGAAAGTCTTCTCATACTGCTAAGACCAGCTTGACTCTGATTATACTGTAGTCGCTACTTATGCAGTTTAACTATGAATATATTGCACATATTAATACAGATTTGTCAGTTTATTGAATTATTGGAAGAAAAATATTGACCGATCTTTAATATTGACATTTAAATTCAATACTTCCATTCCCAATAGAACTGAATCTATGGAAGGGATCCTTTTAAGTTTACCTGTATAAAGCATTAAATTTAGAGGCCAGGCTAGATACCAAATTGTCAGGGGGTGATATACATATGTACATTCCCAAGCATACAGCTGTTCACTGAACATCTCTATCGTCAATGGTGAGCAAAAATCCATGAAGGCAGACTTTAGCGTCTAATGAGAATGTGGAAAGTTGCAAGAGATATCACTCTTGCCTGAACAAAACCATCTGGATGACTATGGAAATTTTAGTTGTTGTTATTGTTGTTCTATGAAAATGTTTTAGCTTTAACCCATCTGAGAAAAGATGATGAAAACAAAAGGTGATGAATGGAATTCCAGAAAGTAATGAGCCCTTTCTTGGAGAACAGAGAGCTTTGATTACTTCTTATACCTGGCGAAGTAGTAGGAAGAGGAGAAATATACCACAGCCTGGGGTAATGAGAAACTAGTTGAACCTTTAAGAAACTTAGTCTGAAGAGCCCAGTCACAGCATAGGTCTGCATCCACCTGTTTACTCTTTCCCATAAGTTGACATCTAGTATAATGCAGTATTATGCCAAAATCTGGAGGAGAAAGGGAAATTTGGGTGATATTTCTGCTGAGTACATGGGCCCTTCTACGAGAGCAAGGCAGGGCCCTCCAAATATGAGACATGACGGGAGAGATGTAAGAAGTCCTCTGTGACATTCCAGGCCTTTGCAGACAGTAAGATAGCTATTTTCTAAAGGCTCAGAAAGCTGGGGCAAGCCTGGAGAGCAGAGTGGCCTCCTCAGGTTCCTCCCTAAAAGCTAATACTTAGGCATTAAAGCAGTTTGAAATGCTGGGGAGTTGACTATAAAACAAAAGTGATGTCAGTTCTATTTTTCTGTTGGCTTAAAACAAATAACCACGCAGGACCCAATTAAATGGTCGGGGAAGGGTACTCCTCCTCTTGATGAGAGTTGCTGCAAAATGACATTACAGTGTGGTGTGGAGAGTGATTTGTTGGCAGGAGGACCAGGATATTTTGATAACCCAGAAAAAGAAAAAGAGTTCTGAACTAAGGAAGTGACCCTGTTTAGTGAAGAAAGAAGACAGATGTCAGATGGGAGAGACATTTTAAAAACTTAACCAACAGGACTTTGTGACCAATTGTTAGAGTTGTGGGAAACATATAAATGTAAGTTTATTAACTTGTATTAGTAGAGCTATACATTTGAATTCTGCATTTCACTTGGCATCACTTTTTGATTTTGTTTTCATATAATCTTCATAATTACCTCTTTCGAAGGCAGTATAAGGCTTCATACACTTCATACCAACATTATCATTCTTCCTTTCTCTATCATTTAACATTTAGGTATCAAACACCATTACCCTTTATATGTTGAATACCTGTGGAACACGTGTACGTGCAACGTGTTTTTTTAAATTAATTTTATTGGGGTATAATTGCTTTACAATATTGTGTTAGTTTCTGCTGTGCAGCAAAGTGAATGAGCTATACGTATACATATCTCCCCTCTTCTTTGAATTTTCTTCCCATTTTGTTCACCACAGAGCTTTGAGTAGAGTTCCCTGAGCTATACAGTAGGTTCTCATTAGTTATCTACTTTATACACAGTATCAATAGTGTATATATGTCAATCCCAATCTCCCAATTCATCCCACCCCCCTTTTCCCCCTTGGTGTCCATATGTTTTTCTCCATACCTCTTTAACTGCTCCCATATTGATTCCTTTTAAAAATAGCTAAAATCATACAATACATGGCTGCTACTAATGAATTATGTTTAGAAATATGTACTCTGGTTAAGCATCACTAGGCATTCAATAGGAAGAATTTACTCTTCTTGTATTTGGGGTTAGATTTCAGCAGTACAAAACTTTATGAATTTTTCTCAGAACCCAGTGCCATTAGTAAACAACCAAAAAGAAAGCTTCTACCCTCACAAGCTAAATGTTCTGTCTTTATTTTGATATTATATAGCTCAAAAATTAAAATATTTTCTGAAAGGTTTCACTACTGTAGGAGATTATTTGATTACACTTGAAGCAATCATTTTCTCTATCCATATGCATATTATAGATGATAGATATATTGACATTTTTAGCATTTTATTTCTTATATTTCTGCTAGAATTTCTGTATATTTGAGTGAAATGTAAATCAATTAGAAATTTGATTTTATATAAAAAAGTCAACAAGTAACACAGGAACTCCAGAATCTGGTTTCAGTGATGATATAACAGTAAAGCAAAGTACATTTTAGAACATAAAGCAGTACCAGTGCTAACATTCTCCAAATGTGACTGAGAGAACTGCCACCTGAATTTCTCTCAGAAGTCATGATGTGATAAATGAAATTCCTTGTCATCAGTAGATGAATCAGGTAAGCTTGTTCTGAAGCAAAATCTTGTATTTCTTCTTCTCTTAACAGGCAACCTTAGGAAATATTGAATCTTGAAAATATTCAATATTGAATATTGAATCTTAAAATAAGCATGTAATTTCTCACTGTTTTGAATTGAGACTGTCATTTTAATGTGACTCTGACATTTTAATGGCCTTATGTCATTTCTATTGCTCGTTTGAAAAGAGTATTTATCTAAAATGATTTCATGTCAATGAATAAAATATTTTTAAAATAATGCAGCACACACATTTAAATGGGGGATTGACATCACTATGAACTGAATGTTTATGTCCCCCTATAATTCATATGTTGAAGCCCTCATTTCCAGGGTGATGGTATTTGGAGGTGGAGCTTGGGAAGTAATTAGGTCATGAGAGTAGAACCCTCATGAATGGAATTAGTGCCCTTAAAAGAGACACGAGAGAGAGATTCTCTCTCTCTGCCATGTGGGGATAAAGCAAGAAGGTGACCATCTGCAAAACCAGGAAAAGGGTCTTCATCATTGAATGTGTGGGCATAAGGCATTAATATAAATATTATACCTTGATCTTGTACTTTCTAACCTCCTCAAATTGGAGAAATTAATGTTTGTTGTTTAAGCCAACTAGTCTATGGTATTTTGTTATAGCAGCCCAAACTGACTAAGGCAGACATGTAATTAAAGGTGTATCTCAAAGGATTTCTGTCTCATTTCTTTTCTGAATGTTGCCCCTTTGATAGAGGACTCATTAATTTCATGTCACTTGGAATGAATAGGTGATTAGAAAGGGCTAGTAGCAAGAAGAAATATTTTTCTATTTTGTTTTCATTTTTCAAAATTCTAACAAGCTTGGGCTGAGATCGATGAGAACTGCCCACTGCTCAGGTCAGTGTGGCCTAATTAGTTTTGCTACATTGCCACTGTAATTTTGCTTGACATGACATTGAGGGGAGGCTCAGAAGGCAATCAGCATCTAACAGCCACGATGAGCATTAGTTACACCTAGTGACAAAGTAATTAGCAGCTGTATGTGCCGCTTGATATGAAAGAGAAGACAAACCGTGATGCCCAGTCCCCTTGTAAAAATATCAATGACTGACTCCTCCCTACTAACAACTTTTAACGCATGAAAACCTCTCAATAAAAAAAAAATAAAAGCTATGTGCCATACTGATTATGTACATTTTGGGTTGACTGCAACTTTGAGAGATGATGTGATTTAGTAATTGATCAAATTCTCTGGTATTAAACTTTTTTCTGGTTCTGTACCACAGATCCATCTTATTTTGGAGATTTGGTAAAAGCTACTTGCATGATGAAGTGATATTTAACATCTCTTTAGTGACCATATTTTCTTCCAAGGGTTTATTGAGAGAAGTAATCTGGGACACTGAATTTTCTTTGAGCGTATATTGGAAAGACTTTAGTCATATCTTTTTCTCAAAGCTGAAGTGAAGACAAACTGTTCTAGTTTCTTAGGGATCTATTTTTTCTTGAAGATATCAGAAATAATTTACCTAAATTCCAAGATTTGTTCTTATTTTTCACAGTCTTTTATTGATTTATTCACCTCATTAGGTTGACCTGTTGAAGTTTGTGATTCATAATATTTTAATTTCTTGAATATTTACTTGCTCTTGAAGATAAGAGAACAGGATTTATTCAAATTCTGAAATGTTTCCTATTTTTTTCACAAACTCTTCTACTGTGATTTTTTTTAAATTGAGTGATTCCTTCTGTTGAACTTTAAATTATTTCTCTTGATTCATTGCTCAGACTTTATAGTCTTTTCACTGTCCTTTGTGATAATCCTTTGTACATTTGACAACAGTCTTGTCTCTGCCCATTTTTTTTCTCCATAGGAATAACAAAAAATTTCCACTCGTTGGTTTTCCTCAAGGCATCCATATCCTCATTTGTGCAAAGCTTAGTCATAGAACTGTAAAGTTGAAATCTTCCCTTTGAATATGTCAAATACCTGCAGACTCATAATCATGGGAAATAAAATAATAATTATTAAATAAGTCCATTTATGTTACTGCATGGAAATGTAAAGGCTTTCCCTGGCTTCATTAAACGTGGTCACTTTGTGATACTCTGTAGGAAAACTTGATTTCTTCCATGAGCTGAGACTACAGAGATGACCAAAGCCACTGATTGATTAACATTCTCCTAAAATTAGTAATTGTAATTAACTACTATTTTGATTGACTGCCAAACATCTGTTTACTTTTTAAAATGCTGTAGAATGCTGCCTTTTTAGTCTCTAATACCACTTGGGAAAAATTTGAGATTCAGTCATATTGTTATGTGAGTCTGCAGTTTATTCCTGCATAGTATTCCATGGTGTCTGGATACACTACAATTTATTTTCAGCCTATAAGGAGATTTAGAGTGTTTCCAGTTTGGGGCTATTACAAATAAAGCTGTTATGAACACTTATCTGTAAGTCTTTTTCTGGACACATATCTTAAGTTCTCTTGTGTGAATACCTAGGAGTGAAATTGACTAGTCTTAGGTAAGTAAACATGAACTTTTTAATAATCTGTCAATATGTCATCCAAAGTTGTTACACAGTAGATTTTATATTCTCATCATTGGTATATGAGAAGTCCAGCTGCTCTTTATCAATACTTGTTCCTGACATTATTTATAAGTTTAGTCATTGTATGGATATGTAGTAATATGTCACTTTGGTTTTAATTTGCACTTCCATGGTAATTAATGATGATAAGTACATTTTAAGTGATTTTTGGCCTTTTGTATATCTGCTTTTAAAAAGTTTTCAAATTATTTACTCATTTTAAAGTTGTCTTATTTTTGAGTTGTAGCAGTTTGCTTTATAATATATTCTGTATATTTTATATATGTAATATATATAACACATATATATATATATAATTTTTGAAGTCTCTGTTTGCTATTCATTTTCTTCAGAGAATCTCTTTAAAAATGGAAAGCTTTAATTTTGATGAAGTCCAATTTACAATTTTTTCTTTATGAATTTTTTCAATCCTAACCATGGAATCTTGGCCACTGAAAGGTCACAGACATTTTCTTCTATGATCCATTTTGAGTTAATTTTTTTTTGCAAGTAAAAATAATGATTAATTTTTTAAAATGTATATCTGGGTGTTCCAGCCCCATTTCTCCATTGAAATACCCTGTTACCTTGTCAAAATCAATTTTCCATATCTGTGTGAATTTATTTCTGTACTCTCTTTTCTGTTTCATTGATCTGCATGTCAGTTAGTTAGAGTTCTTTAATTTTATTTTTTTCCCTAGAATTACTTTGGCTATTTCAGATCCCTGGCACTTCCATATTCATTTTAGCATCAGCTTATCAAATTCTGTGAAATGGCTTTGTGGATTTGTTTAGAATTACCTTAATTCTATAGCAAATTTTGAGAGAAAATAACATCTTAACAATAGTGAGTCTTCTAATTCAAGTACGTGGTACATCTCCCTATTTATTTAGACTATCGTTCATTTCTCTTGGAACTATCTTACAGTTGTCAATGTTTGCTCATACATACTTTGTCAAATCTATCCTCAAGACCTTCAGATATTTTATGATATTTTAGAATAAAATAATTATTTTCCATTTTTTTGCCAGTATATACAAGTGCAATTGAATTTTCTATATGACTTTTGTGCTATTTTTTAATAAATATGATTAAATAAGCCCTGGGTACTCTCTTTTCTTCTTGTGGATTCATCAACCTTTAAAAAAGATTATTTGTAAGTCAGTATCTGAGTTATTGATGTTACCTTTCATGAGGCTCTTTATACTAATGCAGAAAAATTTCTGAAATTTTTTTTTGGAATTTTCCTTATTGTGTTCTGATATAATCTTCTTCTGATTTGTCCACTCTTACATTTCAGTGCTCAGGATATCTTTCATCAGTTAGATTAGTTTATATCCTAGATTCTAATCGCTGTGTCAGAATGAGGCATATTTTTGTTCATTTGTTTGTTTGTTTGCGTCTTTTGTTTCACTGATCTTAGCTTCTTTCTCCTGAGGCACACAACCACTTTGACCTTACAAAGTGATTTGGCCACTCTGCACCTCGATTTCTCTTATCTGTTTGTGGGATAAAATGAGATGGTAAGTCCACAGGTTTTTATTTAACCATGTTAGAAGGAGAATAAAAATGGAAATATGTTCATTAAGTGAATGAAACAGGAAGAACCACATTCCAGAATTAGTATTTTTTGCAATAGTTTATTCCATTCTCTGCATACAAGGTGTAATATAAAAATAAGTTTGTGGATAAAATACTACAAAATTATTTGTAAGTTTAGCTTTTCCAGGAATATATTTATATGTATATTTAAAGCATTTAATAACTAATATAATGTGAATGCACATATGTTTCTTACATATCTTTCAATCTAGACAGACCCTACAAGTTAAAAAGTTTCAAGAGTGGGAGTGGGAACATGAGTCTACATGAGGATATTCAGCTTATGAGGCATTTAAAACACTATAGAAAGCAAATCAACATGCTGATGTTTGTGAAATATGGGCCACACTCATATCGAAAGAGGTTTGATCAGCCTTGGTTATGTAAGGGGTATGTTTTGTCAAGCCTATCTGCTGTGGGTGTTAGATTTTTCACTGAAATTGCCAACTAAGGTTAACCCGGCCTAATTCTATCCACAGTAATAAGAAAAAATGATGTCACTCAGCCAGCACTAATTATACCAAAAAGGTAAGCTGGCTTGGCTGTAACCACACAGTCCAAAGAACAATATAAAATTTACCATGCGGGTAAAAAGCAGAAAAAAATCTATAGCGAAATACATCGTGCAACTGATGTGTGTCGCCAGCCCCTTTTTCCTAAGGAATTGGGAAATCCTTACCCAGTTGAGGTTAAAGAAAAATGTGCTCTACTTATGCTTCTCTGAAACTTTTCATTTCTTGCCCTCATTGTTGTTAGAAGTTAAGCTCATTTGCAACAGAGGTCCTGGCTCTCTTGCTTACAACGAAACTGCCAGCCCCTCACAGAATGCTTTATCCAGTATCCAGACCATTTTGAGTACTTAACAAATGCTTGTTAAATCAATACATATGTTTTCCTTGGTCTCTGTCACTTGGAGATTTACTCCAGTATCTTTCCACTAAACTCTGTTTTATTCTTTCCTATATTTTCTTTATTTGTGTATGAAATAAAGATTTATCGAATATTCACAGATAACAGGATCTGTACTAGGTTCCAAGAAAACGAAGATGCAAGACAAATCAAACCACATAGAACAGATGTTGTCCTAACTGCAGAAACTCTTCACTCTGTAATTGGTTAACAATAACTCTTTAACTAAAGACTTCACCTGCCTTCCTTTTTCTGTAGTTAACTGCTATAGCAGCTATTGCTACAGCAGCAGATCCAGAAACTTCCAGTCCTGAACATGCAGTTTCTTATCTCCAAGGCTTTGGTTATATTAATTTCTTCCCTGTCTGTTGTCGTACTTCCATTACTTTGTCTAATAATTCCTACTTTGGGTACATTTCAAATTTGACTTCTCTTTGAAACACATTTCTCAGATCCTGGACCATGCTTCTCTGTGCTACAATAATTCCTGTCATCTGATTTCTTTCCTTTGGGTGATTAGCATTTTGACTCTGTCTTTAGAGTATAAACTCTTGGAGTACACGACTGTATCTCATCAATCTATATTATACAATAAGGTAGAGCTCACTATCACACTGAAAATTGAGTTTTCTTTCCATTTGCTGCACAGTGTATTTACCGTAGGTAGAGTGATTTTTCTGTATGCTACTCTATTAGGTTTCTCCAGAGAAAAAGAACCACTAGGACATCTGTCTGTTTAATTACCTATGCATCTATCTATCGATCTGTCTGTCTATCTATCTATCTATCTATCTATCTGTCGAGATTTATTTTAAGGAATTGGCTCACGCAGTTTTGGGGACTGGTGAGTCCAGAATCTATAGAGCAGGCTGGTAGCCTGGAAATTCAGGGAAGAGTTGTTGTTACAGACTTGAGTATAAAATCTGCAGGCTGGAAACTCAGGCAGAGTTTTAATGTTGCAGTTTTGAGGCATAACTAGTGCTTTGAGAAACCTTTGGGCTTGCTCTTAAGGCTTTCAACTATTTGGATAAGGCCCACCCACATTATGAAGGGACATCTACTTTACTCAAAGTCTACTGATTTAAATGTGAATCATATCTAAAACTACCTTCACAGCAACATCTAGACTGATGCTTGACCAAACAGCTGAGCACCATAGGCTGTCAAAGTTGACGCATATAATTACAACACAGCTACTGTACCCTATGTTCTTCTGTTCTTCCAGCTATATGATTTTTACTGATTCATGTAATAAGGGCATCTTACACGTAACCCTAGAAATTGATGGGACCAAAAAACCTTTCACATTGTGCACACCCCTGTGCAGAAAGAAGCTTCTAATCTTAAACTACTTACTGTACCTTCCTTTCAAACATTACCCCTGGTGGACCTACATGTTTGAAAGTCATTCTGTTTACATACATACCTAAAACACATGTCAATAACATGTTTGTTAAGTTGAGGGCTATTCCCTTGTGGACCCAATCAGAGATCTATTCTCTAGAAAATATCCAAATTGGAGGAACACGAACTTCCTGTGCTAAATGATTTTTCAGAGAATAGAGACACAGGCACTAAATGATGGAATCACATAACAACATAAAAATACAGGAATTGAGGTCTATTAACAACAACAAAACAATAAGAGGTAACATTTTTGTAGTGCTTCCTTCGTGCCAGCATGTATAAAGCATCCTAAGTGCTTTAGAAATATTGACTCATGAATTCTCACAAAAATCCCACAAAAAGATAATATTAACATCTCTGAACAGAAGAATAATTAAAGATTATAAAGTTTAAGTTATTTTTGAGGCTATATAGGCAACACTTTGAAGCTGTAGTATCAATTAGCTATTGCCAATCCTTGCTGCATAACACAGAATCCCAATTTATAGTGGATTAACTCAAGAGCTGACAACAATTACTTCTTCTCCATTGTACTCCAGTGTGGTTTGACTAGGTGGATCTGCTTCAGGCTATAGCTCCTCACTGAAGGTAGGGCTTAGGTCTACTCCACATATGGAGCCCAGTCTGAGAGGGCAGTGGTGGCTCTTCTCACGGAGATGGCAAGCTCAGCTGCATATGCGTATTTTATACCTCTGATTCAGCCCTATATGGTAACATCCCATAGGCTGAAGCAAGTGACATGGTCAAGCTCAAAGTCAACGGCAGACCTGTCTCTTTTCACCCTAACTTGTGTGGAAGACAAAGGTTGTTCCAGTTACCATTACTGTGTTACAAACCAACTTAAAACTAACTGGTGTAAGACGAATATTTTATTTTGTTTATGGATTGTGTGGGTTCCAAATTCGAACAAGGCACAGTGGAGCTGACTTGCCTCTGTTCTAGGTTGTCTAAGGTCTTAGCTAGGAATACTTGAAGGCCGAGGGTGACTTCACTAATGGCTAGAGGCTGAAATCACTGTGGCTTTTCACTCACAGGTGTAGTACCTGGGCTGAGATGACCGAAATTCTGGGCTTAGCTGGGGCACAGCCTGGAACACTTACACTCCCACTCTCCATGTCTCTTGGGCTTCTTAAAGCTTTTTACTGTGTTGTGAGTGTGGTGTCCCAGGAGACAGGCGGAGAATGAGTGTTACATGAAAAGCAGGCAGAAAAATACATGGCTTCTGCGTGTCACAGTTCTTTATTGGTTGCAGTCATGATTCCTTTCAGAGGAGTGTCAAAGAATTTGAAGATATGTTTTAAAAATGTCTTGAGGGCTTCCCTGGTGGTGCAGTGGTTGAGAGTCCGCCTGCCGATGCAGGGGACGTGGGTTCGTGTCCCGGTCCGGGAAGATCCCACATGCCGCAGAGCTGCTGGGCCCGTGAGCCATGGCCGCTGAGCCTGCGCATCCGGAGCCTGTGCTCCGCAACGGGAGAGGCCACAACAGTGAGAGGCCCGTGTACGGCAAAAAAAAAAAAAAAAAAAAAAAGAAGTCTTGAAATGTAATTACTGTATTCCTGGGATATGAAAGAGAGGTGGAGGAGAGAGTTCAGTTGAAAAGAGAGCCCAAGGAAGAAAGGGCAAAAATAAGAGGGAAGGAGGAAAGAGTGTCTTGAATAGTTGATTGTTCCTGGCAAATGAGTCTCCATCTAAAGTGCTTATTGCTTAAACTTTGGTTAGTTTTGAGTTTTACCTTCCCTCTCAGCTGATTGTTAAAACTGACTTCACTACAAACCCTTCAAAACTAATTCTG
This sequence comes from Orcinus orca, assembly GCF_937001465.1. NCBI lineage: Eukaryota > Metazoa > Chordata > Mammalia > Artiodactyla > Delphinidae > Orcinus > Orcinus orca. Next base: position 47,837,660 of record NC_064564.1, on the reverse strand, counting down.
CAAGGACTGGTTTCTATTGCTATTCACAGTGTTCATAATCATCTCTGACTCTATCTCTTCCTTGTTCCCCAGGGCCAGCTTCCTGGGACTGTGGCAGTCGCATAAGGCCCTGTGCTGAGAAGAGCCCCATATTTGGTTTAATTTTCTGCTCTCCTCATCTAGATATTCTTAATTTTATTTTGAATTTACATTTTGTAAGTGAAGTCTGGTGGGACAGTGAACAGGTACATGAACAGAGTTGAAAGCCAGGCAGCAGGTCACTGTTCTGGCCCAACAGCAGCTGTGGGCACAGAGGGTGGTACAAATAGCGGTTGTCCTGGATGGCACACTTCTTCCTTGGAGAAGTCTTTGGGTCCTGAGGTCCTGAGAGAGAGGCTCGGTGGAACTTGGCCCAGATTGGAGGTGATGATGCTGACAGCAGCAGTGGAAGTGACCATGCTGTGGGAGAGAGAAGAGGGTCCACTTGGGGGCAGCACCAGGCCCCGCGGGGGGGAAGCCTGTTTGCCTATCTGTCTTGGAGCCTGTCCCTGAAGTGTCTGTGCAAATATTAATTCTCCAGCTGCAGTGCTGGGAAAGGAACTACTAGTATTCAGGAATTAAACTCTCAATGAATATTACAAAGTACATGTGTATACATGGACATTGAAATAAAGCATATCAAGGAGTTATTAGAATTCTTCAAGAATCTGGAATCTCTGGTTTTGAGCAGTGGTGTGACATTGCAAAGCAAGTATCCACAGGCTTTGAAGTAGAAATTAAATTTAAAGAGCATCACATTCAGTGGAAAAGAACGTATTTACAGTAAAACTTCAAAGAACCAATTATTAACAAGGGACAATTTTAAAACTGTTCTCTTTATAATTGAAAGTGTAGTGATAAAATCCATTAACAGGTGTTTTGAATTATATCAATTTTCAGTTTTTTGAATGACCTGAAGTTACAGAAATAGTTGGAGGAAATATTAAAATGCCAGTGTATAATTTTACATTTAAAAATATATTCAGAATCACACACACACACACACACACACACACACACACACACACACTCACTCACATACACATACTCTCGCACGCAAAGGGCAGATCTGCAAAGACACATAGCAAACGGTGTGGGTGCAGAAAGGGGTAAAGAATTTTAGTTAAAGTATGCTTCCAGTGACTGCCTCTGTGGACTAAGAAATATGCCAGAGGCTTTACACATGCAATTCCTTCATTTACCACTATAATCTACAATGTAGATAGTATAACTTTCATTTTATAAATGATAAAACTGAGATTCACAAAGGCAGTTTTCTTAGGGCTACTCAGCTAATAAATATTACACTTCCATAAACTATTCTGAAAACATGGTTGTGGGGTACAGTAATCTATATCCAAACTTCTTTGAAAGATCTTATCATATATGTGAATTTCAGCTGATCTTATTACAATATTTAGTATTTTTAAATTTTAGTTCTCTGTATTCAAAAAACATAAATAAGATTGGTTGCACTTAAGAAATGGCTCAATATGTTGGAAAGAAATTGCTCCTCTCCTAAGCAAAATTCAAAACTAGATAGTAGGAAAAGATAACAGAGAAAGAAGCTTGAATTTAGGAGATCCCTTAAATAATTACAATTTGAAAAATGTTTAATTTTTAAAATAGTGGAAAGTTTATTAATTAGTATATAAGTGATTTTGTTAACAAGAATTTTCCAATGGCAGATAATTAACTCTATTGAAATCCTGATTTAGATATTATTCTGGGTAACTAATTTGCTTCTGGGACCCTTAAATTATAAAGGTGAGTTAGGATTGTTTATATAAAATTGTATTACGTATCTTATCAATAAAGCCATCTTGATTTTTGTACTCCTTTCAGGGCTTCTGTTTATTAGCGATCTGCCCTACCGCGCATATACCACTCTATCTTCAATTTCAGTATAATGAGGGCATAAATAGACTTTCCAGAATCTTGAAGAGCAGCAGATCATTCAAAGACACCTCCAGGGAATTACTTGGCTTTTTCTCCAGCCAGAATCTCATGCGTCCCAACAGGGGAATCTCTAAGAATAAAGAGAAATTCATAAGTGCAAGCTGGACTAAACCTAACTATAGGAGAACAAACAGCAGTTTTGATTCTCTTGACTTTCACCCATTTTACTGCCTCAGTCCTCTGGTGATCTCCAAGGGACAGGGATAGCGTGAGTGCCTTCCTTTTCCCCTTTCAGAACCAGGCATGAGAAGGAATGGATTCTGAACCAAGGGAACACTCTGCCCACATAAGTAACGCATGTTTTTTCATCCTTCGTAAAGGTAGCAGTTGACAAGTAGAAAAACTATTGTGTTTTTGAGTGACAAATATAACAGAAAAATAACTTCCATTGAGCATTCACTAGTATCTTAAGTGCTTTACTTGTATTTCGGTTAAAACTCACCATTGCCCTGAAGTAGATCTGTTTTACTCTCATTTTACAGTTTATCTGAAAATTTAGTAAATATATCAAGCAGATAGAAGAGAAAGGATTATCTTCCAGGCAGTCTGCCTTCTGGGTCCATGCCCTCAACCTGTATGCTCTGTCACTATGATGGATATATCCACTGCTATGGGAGCCTACAGGAAAAATCCTAATCCAGCAAGATGGAGCCTGCAGGAAGCAGCTGGAGGAGGATCTTATGCAGCAGATGAAGTGCTTAGATTTAGTGAGGGGGCAGCATGATGTGGTTAAGTTTAACATCTCTGGAGGCAGGCTAGCTATCTTCTGCCCTGGCTTCACCATTTACTCACAACAGCACCATGGACACATTTCTGCCTCTCGGTGCCTTAAATGCTCAATTTCCCCATCTACAGAATAGATATAAAGGTACTTATCTCACATTATTTCTGTGAGGGCTAAATGAAAAAATTAATGTAAAGTATTTGGTACATAATTCAGTGCTCACTAAATGGTAGCAAAATTATTGGAGGTTAACCATGAGTTGGCTACTCGAAACATAAGAAGTGGAGGGAGACGGTAGGAAGAGTGTTACCCCTACCATCAGGCAGGACTGGCGTGCTCTTTCTCTTTCTCTGTCCCTTAATATTGTATGTTTGTCTGTAAAAAGGAGACGATAACTTGGGCTTAATTTAAAGAATAAATAGTTGAAAATTTGTCTAAGGTGAAAGAGACATGAGTTTATTTGTATGTTGGGAAAAGAGAAAGTAGAGATGGAGATATTAAATACGATGTCTGCCCTCTGAGGGTCCACACGATGTGGTTTCCAGCCATGGGTAGAAAGTAAATGTAATTTATAAAGGAACAGGTTGGTTCCTTTATAAATGACTGAGACATACAATCAAAGTGAAGACTGCTGTTGAAGACATCAACGATTATGCAGATTTATGGGGAAAATGATTCATTGATAATTTGTGAAGAAAGACACAAGTTTTGGAATCAGGTCACATAACATTTTAATTTCATCATTCCTTATCAACTGTGTGACATTGAATAAGTTATTCATCTTTTATGAGTTTTACTTTGTTTTATTGACTATTAATTATATGAAATATACTCACAAATAGGAATGTAAAACATGTATTTACATTTTGAAAGGGAAAATAACCAAGCACTGGCATGTGTTCATTAACCTTTTAGGAAAAACTTGTACGTATATCCACCCCCTTCACTTTGCAGCTCCCTACTTCCAACCCTTCCCCCCCAGAAGTAATGTTGTATTTTTGTGTTAATTCCCCTGTTATTTTTCTTTATAGTTCTAGCCTATATGTATGATTCCTTAACAGTACAGTATAGTTTTGCTTTGGTTCAGTGAAAATCATGTTGACTTCTTGTTCTGTGGCTTACTTCTTTTGCTTAATATTATGTTTTTCAGATTGCTGTGTCGAGTATATAACTTTAGTTCATTTATTTTCTATGTTGTATGGGCTCAATGGAATGAATATACCACAATTTATTTATTATTTGTGCATTCTACTGTTGATGGGCAGTTCCACCACCCACACCTTATGTGTGTCTCTTAGAAAAAAATCTGCTTTGTACATTCCTGCATTAGCAGGTAGATATGTACCTAGGAGTAGATTCGCTAGATGATATGATGTGTGTGTCCATAACTTCATTAGTTAATCAGTACCTGACTCTTTACAAAATAGATATACCAATTTATACTCCCACTAACAGTGGGAATTCCCATTTCTTTTATTTGATCGTTTTTATTGCCAGTCATTATATTTTTACCAATCTGGTAGGTTTGTAATCTTATCACATTATGGTTGTCATTTGCATTTTCTTAATTATTAAAGTGGTTGACTATCTTATCATATGGCTCTTGGCCATATGAGCCTTGCCTTTGTGAAAATTCTATTCAAGACTCCCAGCAGTTGTTATTTTAATTGGTTCTGGGTACTAGATCTTAATTGATTGTATGTGTTGCACATATCTTAGCTCAGTATGTAGCATGTTATTTCACTCATTTACAGTATCTACTGAGGAACAGACATTCTTATTTTTAATATATTCAAATTTATCTGTGTTTTCTTGTATGGTTAGTATTTTTGGGGCCTTATTTAAGAAAATTTTTTCTGCTCCAAAGTAAGATATTTTTCTATATTGTCTTCTAAAATTTTTTGTTTTTCCTTTATTATTATTTTCTCAATCTACTATGAACTGATTTCCACGTATGGTGTGAGGTCCAGGGTATGTGGTAACAATGAAAATGTGTTGCTCAGATCACCTGCCTTGGGGAGTATAATTAAGGGAGGACACACTGAATCTACTGCATTTGTGCTGAGGACACACTTCCTAATGAATTAGCATGGCAGGGATACTAGGACATGCCTATTCCAATGAGACAGTGAACACCTCTTATATGTGACTTTGGCTCAAGGGCACCTCATTGACTTGGCCAAACTTCTAAAAAAATTGAACTGCAGGCTGGGACTCTTCCTACCAGATCTACCTTCCTTTCTCTGCCCTCCCAGGAGTCAGACCTTCATCACAGCCTGGTGTCTCTCTCCATTCTCCCAACCAGTTTCCCTTTTTCATTCCTAGTGTTTCTCCCTATAAATCTCTTACATGCCAAATCTTTATTTGATTTTTAGAGAATCTATTTTTATTTTGTTGTAACTTTTTCATATATGTAACCAGTTGTCTCTATATTTGAGCTTCAGTTTTCTTATCTGCTAAATGGGATTAAAATCTACCCAAATGATTGCTCTGAGGATCAGAGAGTAAGAACATTTGTCACAGTGCTTCAAAATGTTAGCCACTATTAATTTGTTTCCATTCCTCATGATGTTTTTTTCAGAATGTGGATGAATTGTAGTTTGATTGTCATGAACTAGGTCTGCTCTTAGGTGAGCAATACCCTAGAGTAATTTCTGTGAATTTGGATAAGCCACTTGACCATCCTGAGTCTCTCCTTCACCACTTAGACAGCTAAAAGAAGATAATCTGCTTTGCCTAGCTGATTATTTTAGGTAATTAGTTATCATATTAGACATTTTTTGGTAATTTGTAACTAATTTAATTGGTTAATGTACATGAAGATATTTTTAAGACTGTGAAGAGTTATATAAAACTAAGGGACAATCAGGCATTAATAATTTGAAACTAACAATTACAAGCCAGTACTATGTACAGTGTCATTTGCTTACATCCTTTACACCTACTTCATGGCTCCATAATGCCAAGCTTAAGTAAACTGTATGCAAGTGAATTTTTCTCAATGATAGGTAAAGGTGGGCAGGTAGATACATAGAGATATTAGTATAATAAATATTTCTTAACTCCATAATGGAAGCTTTACTTGACTATAAGCCTGTGATATGTAGCTATACCTTTATGAATTATATGGTGATCAGAAGAAAAGCTCAGATGTGCAGAATATAGTTTTATTTTTCTTGATTTCTGTTCTGATAGTCTGTTTGTTTAGATAGTATACCATAATATCTGATAGTTGCAAACTTTGAAAAATGACATCAAGTACTCAAACTGAATATAACCACATTTCCAATATGTAGGCCTTGCTTAGACTAGAAATAAGAAATATGGAGGAGGACTTTGTTTTCCGACAATTACAGATATTGCATCAACCTTCAGAGATATGATTCAAAAATTGTTTGTGATTTAAGTTTAACTTCTCTATTACATTTAATGTTATGTTTATCTTTGATATTTATATGTATCTCAATATCTTTCTTTATTGAATTCCATTTCTGCAAATATTGCTTCTTAAAAACTTCTCCACGTGAATACAGAGGCAAAGATTTTTCAATATCTGGTTACTGTGTTCAGTGCACCAATCACCTCTCTCAAGAAATATTTGACACAAGATTCTAGTTTAGCTAAATAATATAGTGAGTTCCAAAATAATTAGTACAGTGGAATTCTACCAAATTATGATTGCATGTGAATATATATGTCACTGATTCTAAGGTAATTCCTGATTTGGATTTATACAGGCCTGATGAATGATGACCAAGTAGATCATCCAATTCAATAATAATTTTTAGAACCTAATATTACCATAGTGATGGTATTTCTAAAAAGTTGTAAGCCTCACCTCCTCTTCAATAAAATGAATTTTTAATACAGCATAATTTATGGTGTGCAGATACGATTTGAAAAAGGTATATAAATCACTTAGTTTCCTGTTTGAAATTTTAATTTTTTAGTGTGATATTTGCCTCTGAGAAGAAAATTTGTAAGGAAGATGAGGAAATCATAAAACATAATTTCAAAATATACACAAAGCATTGTGATTACCTGGTAAGATTAAAGATACTGGGCAATGTTCTTAGAGTGTATCCCCTAGAAACATAGACATATGTCATTAGATATATTCCAAAAAGGTGCTCCTCAAAGAAAGGGTTCTGTGGCTAAACAAGTTAGGCAGGTGTTTGCTTTAGCAAGGTTAATCAGTTTTTTTTAATTACACAGCTTTTTAGAACTCTATGGTAATGCACATTGTTAATCTTAAATAGGAAGCTCAAGTTTGCAATGATTTCTATACTTGTTTGACTCTAGAACTTTAGTTTCCCTCAGAGATTTTTATGGTACATGCATTGTCAATTATTGGTATAGGCTTTAAATGCAGTTTGAATTTGGAGAAGGGAGAGGTGACTCTTGGTAAGAAAGTGGGCAAATGATTTTAAGAATTAGTAATTAAATTATGGATTGAATTTGGGAATGGGAGAGAAGGAAGAAAGCATTCTAGGAAATAGTTCAGGAAGCATTATGGGATTGATGGACTCATCAAACCATGAGTAAAGATTTCCTATTGAGGAAAAGTGGGCAATATATTTGTGTCCCAAGTAAATGGACTGTTTGTGGAGTTCTTAACAAGTAGAAAAGAGGATTGGGTTTTATTTTTAATTTTGACTTTCCTGTTTAAGTCTTTAATCCATCTGGAATGGAATTTCATCCATAATGTTAGGTAAGGATACAGTTTCATTTCTACCATAAGGGGAAGCAGTTCTTTCAACAATACCATGCACTGAAATGACCATCTATTCCCCACTTCCAGGTAATACCATTTGTATCGTAAAGCATGTTTTCATATATGTATTTCTGTGCTAGTTTGTTCTATTAGTCTGTTTGTCCATCCCTATGCCAATACCTCATAATCTTAATTTCAGTGGTAAGTACATCCATCTTGATCTTCTTCAGGGGTATCTTGGAATACTTTGTACTTTTATCAAGTTCTACAAAAACAAACAATTAAACAAATAAAAGTTGAATTTTGATTGAGATTACGTTGAATCTATTGATTAATTTGGCAATACTGAACATAATTATGATATTGAATCTCCCATTCATTTACATGGATTCATTACATGGATTGTAATTTGTATCCCTATTTAGGTCTTCTTTAATATCTTTCTATAAAATTTCAGTTTAAATGTTATAATATTCTTCATAATAATTTTATGATTTATTTGATTTATTCCAGTGCATTAAATATTTTGATTCCTATTTAAAATAATATATTTTAAATTACATTTTTTAATGCCCCTGTTAGTGTAGAGACAAATGATTTTATATGCTAATTTACTATTCAGCAAATTTATAACAATCTATTACTTAAAATAATCAGTACTTTATTTTGAATTTTCTTTGTAGAGAAACATATCATCTGTTAAAATCATAATGTAGTTTTTCTTTACCAGTCTGTTAAAATCATAATGTAGTTTTTCTTTACCAACCCAATATTTTCTGTGATGGTTATGATCATTGTTTAACCTATAAATATCAAGTTTGCTTTTATTAGATTAAAAATATGCCTTTCCATTCTCAGTTTGCTAAGTGCTTTTGTAATGGATAATAACTTATTTTCTAAAGTTACAGGAAATGTGTTCTAGAATAAATTCAATCTGTCATGATGTAGACATTTTTAAAACTTTCTTGGTTCACTTTACTATAGTCTAAGATTTTTGTATTTATGATTATAAGGTGGATTGATTTTTAATTTCTACTTCTCATACAGTTCCTCTAAATATTTTCACTGGCTACTTCTTAAAATGAGTTGAGAACCACTACTTCTTTTTCTGTAACCTAGAAGAATTTGTATATGATCAGAAGCTTAATGGAACTTACCAATAATGTATTTGAGGCTTAGAGTTTTTCATTATGAGTTCATTGATTGGTTTCTTTAATGGTCATTCAAGTCTCTAAGTCTCTATATTTTTCTGAGTAAATTTTTTTTTTGTTATAATCCTTTTCAGGATGTTCCACATCAAAGTTCCCAAATATATTGGCAAAAAAATTGCTTATGTTATCTTTTTGTTATCTCTTTAATGCTTTCAGAATTTGTAGGTATGTCTCTGATTTCATTACTAATCTTTTTATGCCTTTTTGTTGTTGTTACTTGATCAAGTTTGTTTGGGTTTTGTCAACATTGTTCTCAGAGGGCTACTTTTGGCTTTGCTCATCTAGTCTATTGATTGTTTTTTCCTAACAGCATTCCATAAATTTTGATATATTTTATTATCTAGTTCTCATTAATTTTTGTTATTTCATCTTGTTACCATCTAATTCTATCTTCAGTGAGATAGCTTCTTTGACCCATCAATTATTCGTTTTTAAATTAATCACTTTGTTGTCAGTATTTTCTGTATGATTTCACACCTTGCAAATTTTAAGTTTGTTTATTATGTGAAAATACAGTAAATTTTCACCTTTATTGATTGTTTGATTTGTACTTAAAATGATATATATGGTCTACTTGTTGGATCGAATTTCTAGTTTATTATGTATTAGGTTAAGACTTTTATTTTTCAAGCCTTTAATATCCTATAATAAGTTTTGTCATCCTAAATGATCAGTTACAACCTCTGATTATATTAGTATATGTTTTCTATTTGTTTTTACAATTTTGTAAATTTTCCTTTATATACTTGAGTATGTGCTATTGGGTGCATGAAAGTTTAACCATATAAAACTTCCTGAAAAAATTGAACCTTTCATCATTTTATATAGACTCTAGTAATGCTTTCACTTTCAAGTTTATTTTCTCTAATATTAATAAAGGTACATAAGTTTGCTATTGCTTTGTATTTGCTTGGTACATCTTTTTTCACCTTTTTATAGGGGCTCTGCTGATTTCCAGGATTGTCTCTCTATGCATCTCTCTTCTCTAGTATTCTGTTCTGAGAACTCTATCCTCCTTTATCCCTCTGAACCCAAAATGACTTTTTAACTCAGGGAGTTTGCCAGGATCCTCCTGACTTTCCTTTTCGTGCATCATGGCTTGGAAACTCTTTCAAGGCAGCAAGCTGGGGTAATTGTAGGGCTCACCTTGTTTGTTTCTCATCTCTCAAGGATCAGTGTCTGTGATCATTGATATCCCATGCCTGGCTAACAGTTGTTTCATGTATGTTTTATGTTTTTTTGTTGATTCAGGTGAGAGGGTAAATCTAGTCTCTGTTTATTCCATTCTTGTCAGAAGCCAAGTCCTTAGGCTTCTAATTTTCATTTTTATTGTTTTTATAATTAGAAATATTTGGTTCATTTTCAAATTTTCCTAGTAATTTATCTTATTCTTTTGTTTCATATCCTCTTTTATTTTTAAATATATTAAATACATTGTTTCTATATTCAGGCTATAAATATTCTCTTTTCATTTTCTGGACACCTGCTTATTATGTCTTTTGTCCTTGTGTTTGACAGTTTTACTGAAAACCACATTTCTTTGAACTTAAACTATAAATTTGGATATTTTATATTTGGGAGGAGGTTCACTTTCTCCGGGAAGAATTTTTATAGTAGGTTTTGTAGGTTTCTTTTTTTTTCTTTTTACCAATGTTATATTAATGACCCACTATATGCCCTTGGCTTAAGTTCATATGCAGCTATAGGTTTCCAGCAGCTAGATGCTTCCCCAAAAAAGTGACTGGGTCCAGCTTGTTCTCTGGCTGTAGGCTTTCTCCAGCACTGTAGGAGCTGGCTAGGCCTCAGGGAAACAAAACTCAGTAATGTGAGAGAGTTAATATCCCAGAAAAATCTTCAAATGATAGGGGTGGGAATCAATGGATTGATTCCACATTGTTCCTTCCCTCAACTGAGGTCATACTGAGACATATTTCAAAGAGTTTCTTAGGTAACTAGTGTAATAGAGCCTTATTTGTTCAGAATTACTTATTAATGGCATCTGCATTGGCTTTCTCTCTTCTCTGCATTGCTTTTTTCATTTTATCAGTTGTCCTTCCTGGAATCAGCTCCAAATTAAACTACTTGCACCTAATTTTTTAAAATTTTAAGTCTTCATTTTTGCACATGGTGATGTGTTAATCAGCATTCTCCAGAGAAATAGAACTAATAGAATATATGTGTGTATGGAGAGAGATAAAGAGAGAGAGATTCTATATGTAGGATACATATCTACACCTATATGTCTCTCTATCTACCTATCTGTATATAAAGATTTATTATAATGATTGGCTCATGTGATTGTGGAGTCTGAGAAATCCCATGATCTGCCATCTGTCTGCTAGCTGGAGACCAAGCAGAGCCAGTGGTGTAGTTACAGTCTGAGTCTGAAGTATTGAGAACCAGAAGAACTGATGGTGTAAGTTCTAGTCCATGTCCAAAGGCCTAAAAACCAAGAGATCTGATAAGTAAGTTCCACTCCAAGTGCAGAAGACCAATACTTGAAAACAGTCAGACAGAGAGGGCAAAAGTTCCCTTACCCCACCTTTTTTTCTGTTCAGGGTTCCAAGAGATTAGATGAGACCCATCCTTATTGGAGAAAACAATCAATTGATTCAAATGTAAGTCTCCTTCAGAAACACCCTCACATCACACCTAGAATAATGTTTAACCAAATATTTGGGCACCCTACAGCCCAGTTAAATTGACACATAAAATTAACTATGAGAGGTAAGAACCTACTCTATGGGTTTTGTTTTTTTTTCCATTTAGGATGGTGGAAAGAGTCTTATTGCACCTTTACAATAAGAGGTAAACTGTAGATACCCTATTAAACTGCTTAGCTTGAATGAATCTGAGTCTTGTTTATCTCTCAAGTTCTATAAGGAACTGAAAAGTGAAGATCATATTTATGAGGTTTAGCTATGATCTCAAGACAAGGGCTAACTTTAGCACACAGCTTTCTTTCTGGGTTCCCTTCTTGGCTTAGTTTGTTTGTTAAATAATCTTTTGTTCTTGCCAACTTAGAAATTCATTTTAGAACACATGTGTGTGTGTTTGCGATATGTGTGAATTTGTATGTGTGTGTGTGTGTGTGTATGTGTGTGTCTAGTGTGGCCAGTAATGTACCTAGTGTGGCATACTAATGGACATGGCAAATCACAGCTTTTTCATATTAAATCAAATGATGTTCTTCTCCTTTAAAATTATTTTTGTATACACCAGCTTCAATTTTTATTTAAATTCACCTAAAATACACTCTATTGAATTTTTAAACATTAAATTGTAGAAAACAGCCAACTCTGTCTAGAACTGATAGTAATGTTTTCTCAAGGATTTACATATATATGATCTTTATGGTAGATATCCTGTAGAGATTGTATTAGTCTTTGGTTCCTTTTGTTACTTTATCATGCAGAAAAGTTCCTTTAGGAATTTACTGGGGTAGTGAGTTGAAATTCACCGTGCAACAATTTTTAGAGAACTAGAAATGTGCAAAATTGGCCAATTTTCATATTTAAATATATGCTAATGTGCAGTTTATTTGGACTTTATTCATTTTGTTGAACATGTTTTATACCTTAGGATTCATTTTATGAAATGTAAAATGCATGCAAATGTATGCCTCATCAAAATGCTGGTCAGATTTTTGCTTTTGATTTTATCTGTTGCTTTAGATGCCAATTTTCCCTAATGTATATAGGATATCAGTAGTGTGGCTTATGACTATTTGAAAATTCATAATAAATTATCCTGACCTCAAAGTGAAATCCATCCTGCTCAATAATGAAATAATTGTTTGATATTATCCAGTGACATCATGGGGTTTTATTAATTAATTTATTTATTCAGCAAATATGTATTGATCACCTATTATCTCAAGGCACAAAGGATATAATAGTGACATGTTAAAGAGAGATAGTGTCCACTTTCAGGAATTTTACAGTTCAGTAAATGAGGCTTTTAGCTCAGTAAATAGAATTAACAGTAAGCAATTGCACATGTTGATAAATTCAGTGAAGAAAAATCAAGGTCATCCCAAGAAACTGCATCAGAAATACCTGGCTTGGATGCAGGATCAGGGTGTTCTCTCTTGCAGTGATGCTAAGACATGAAGGACAGGACGTATCAGTAAAAATTCAGGGCAACAGTGGTCCTATAGGAGGGAAGAATAGGAGACAAAGAAGAGCTTTGTTGAAAGAGGGCGAGGTGGCATTCGTGAGAGTGACCTAGAGTGAAACTCATGTGGGCAGAGACCAGATCAATTCAATTCTTTAGGTCATGTTAAATATTTGAGATTTATCCAAAGGAAAGTGGAAAGCAAGCTGTTTTAGGGTTTTAAACTTGGAAATTGCATGATAAAATTTTTGCTTCTAAAATTTATTTTGGTTGCTTTGTGGAGAATGGATTAAAGGAGATAACAGTGGAAAAAGGGCACCAGTTAGAAATGTAAGAAAAGCAGACCCGACAGGCTAATGGACTCAATACCTAATCTTACCATCCTACAGAGTCAGTTTAATCCACTGTTTCTATGCTGTTAAATTTTAACTATATTCCTAATATCTGTAATGTTCTCCAAGTTATAACAATATATAAAACACGTTACTTACATACAAACCACTTTGTAAAGAAGGGAAAGTTGATGGCAAATACAAAGGTTGTCCTTTGGAGTGCCACTGTGGGGAGAGTGAGAAAATGACCCAGGAAGCCAGAGTAAATGGAAACTTAGAACATGGGGGTTGGAGGGAAGTTGATGGAAAAGAAGTCTAGGTACCATGGTAAAGACAGATTAATTTATTTCCAAGCCCCCCTTTCTTTTTCTCAGTATGTAAATATGCAAAAATAATGCAGACATCTCATTTCCCTCAATTTTTTGTCAACTCTATAAAATATCTTAATAAACATATACTTTATTGTTCTGCTTTCTGTCCTGCCTGATCAAGTTACTGCTACAAAAAGTGAGAGTGGAACCCTTAATTCTATTAACATACTACTTAAAATACTGCCATCTCAGATTATCTAAGGTAATATGAAAACATGGTTTTGGGGAACCTGAAAATGGAGAATTTATAGATTTTAAATCCTTCATCTTTGTGAGTTGTAAGCTTCTACCCCTTCCCAATAATCCTTTTGTTTGACTTAAAGTAATCAAATCAACTGACTTTTATACTTGGCAAAGCTCATTAAACTTTTAAATATCCGCTTCCTCAACTAAACTCAATAATTGTTTGCCTTGAAAAAATGTGGAAAACTAAGTATACTCTTACCATACAATCTAGCAATTGCACTCCTTGGTATTTACCCAAAGGAGTTGAAAACTTATTTCTATACAGAGTCTGCACAGGGATATTTATAGCAGTTTTATTCATAATTGCCAAAACTTGGAAGCAGCCAAGATGTCCTTCGGTAGGTGAATGGATAAATAAACTGTGGTACATCGAGATAATGGAATATTATTCAGTGCTGAAAAGAAGCTATCAAGCCAAGAAAATATATGGAAGAAACTTAAATGCGTATTAGTAAGTAAAAGAAGCTAATGTGAAAAGGCTACATACTTCATGATTTTAGCTATCTGGCATTCTGGAAAAGGCAAAACTATGGAGATAGTAAAAAGATCAATGGTTGCCGGGGGTTGGGTGGAGGAAGGATAAATAGGTGAAGCACAGAGGATTTTTAGGACAGTGAAAATACTCTATGATACCGTATTGGTGGATACATGTCATACATTTGTCCAAACCCATAGAATGTACAGCACCAAGGGTGAACCATAATGTAAACTATAGACTTTGGGTGATTATGATGTGTCACTCTAGGTTTATCAGTTGTAACAGATATACCACTGTGGTGGGGATGTTGGTAAATGGCATGCTATGCTTGTGTGGAGACAGGGTGTATATCGGAAATATCTGTTCCTGTCCCTCAATTTTGCTGTGAATCTTAAGCTGATCTAACAAAATGAAGTCTTAATTTTAAAAAAAATGAGGACAGATGAAACATGCTCTGGAAAAAATTTATTCTAAAAGGAAATTAAGATAATTTTAATTAGTCTGGTTATTGATATATTATTTTAATTTCTGATATGCAACTAGCTTTTAAAATTCTTATATAAAATGTTACTTTCTGATTTAAAATTCAAGGACTTTCATAGACAGCTTTCTTGTGAAGGATGCAGCTCTTTGGGCCACATGCCTTTTATTTTTAGATATTTATTCATTAATTCAGTAGCTATTTATTATGAACCTACTACAGAGATGGTTCAAGGTTCTGGATACATCAGTGAACAAAGCAGATAAAAACCCTTGACCTCATAGGGAGATATGATAAAAGTGGTTTTTGTTTATTTCTTTTTAAAATTAATTTGAGATTCCGTATAAATAGTGTCACCACACTATTTTCTAAACCAAGATATTGAATAATTCGGATAGTTCAAAGGAATATCATTAATAATTACTCTGAGACAATGGGTAAAAACAGGGATGGATGGTAGCCCTATTATAAAGAATATTGGTTCATAATATTGGAAGGAAGACTGTCCAAAGATTATGAACCAGTTACAAGAATATACATACTGAAAAAAAAAAAGATCATCTGAGGATTCTTACAGCTTTCTGAAGAACTTGATGCATATACCATTTATATTTGATTTCCAATGCAAGGAAACATTTTTATAAGGGATGCTTCAATTCAAACAACCAGTAGAATGTGGCTTAGCCAGGGCTAGGGGCTATAATGCAATACTCTCCCCTGAGGTTCTTCTTCAGAAATGGGAAACTATTGTTCAGAATCACTGTGTTGCTTAATATCCCCAAACAGCCTTCACTTTTTTTTTCCCTCTGAAAAGTGTTAGGGATTTTTTGAAAATTGGTTTATATGATCAAAGTCTATCCACTCTCAAAGGTGTCTTCAATAAATTATCAAAGATCTTCCCTGCAGTTTCTTTAGGAGATATTGGGTTTTTCCCACCACAATTACTTTAGTTGAATTTTCTGTTTCAAAGAGAGCAAGTAAGAAAGAGACAGTGAAAATGTGTAAGTTATTTGGGTTTCTTCCAATATATGATTGCATTTTATTTAGGCAGACTAGGCATGTAACAACTTGGGATGTGTTTTGTTGTTGTTGTTGTTTTGCATTTGGTGGGTGGAGGGAGATAGGGTTGTTTATTTAATTGGAAAGGAAAATTCATCTTATTTTAATTGAAAAACCTAATTAAATTTCTTTGGAATCATAATTTACACTGCAGTAGCAGTGTAACACAGTAGTGTTTCTTACTGCCATATTTTAGCCCTTGTCTTCCTTTCTGCAATTTGATAATTTATTATAGAAATTGATCTGGAAGAGAGAACAGGGCAAAACCTTGCACCATTAGACTCACTAGTTAAAATTTTAATTTAGTGCTGATGTTCAAAATACCAGTGAGTTATCTCCCTGACACCATCAAGGAGTGTCATTTGAGTGATGCGCTTTATTGGTCTAGTTTACTATATTCCACTAGTTTAGATTTTCTTCCTTCTCACTGATTTATTTAAAGCCATAGGATCATAATTAATAGAAGCAGCAAAATGAGCCTTCAGCAAATTAATTATAATTATGCCATGCATATAAATAATAATCTGGCTGATAAATTTATAATGATGGAAACTACTGTGTGGATTAAAATGATAAAGGCGGTTTTAGCAGGGAGTTGGGAAGGATATATAACTTAAAGATTCTTGTAAGCTGTGCTTTAGTCTAATTGGGTTCCCAGCTGTGATTCAAGTCTTGATATGAAGCTATTTATTTTGAGTTCAATTGTCATAAACACTAAGTTACAGATGTTATGTGGTGCCATTGTGTAATATTTGATCAGTGAACTGTTCCAAAATATGGTGCTTTTTGAATTATTCATTTTAGCAAAATTTGCCAATAATATTAAACTAGACTTTCAAAAATCTTTTATATATGAAGCACTGTTTGTAATAAAGTGAGCAGACATTATTTATTTTATACACTATATTTAATGATAAGATAGTAGTATAAGTGCATGGGGGAATACCTTTAGTATTTCTTGGTAGCGGTCTTTCGTCCATGATTGAGTTAATAAGTTAATCCATTTTTATGACAAATTTTGCACGATGTTTTTGTAAGAAAATATTCTGGGGAGTTGATTGTCTTTCGTCCTTCTCATCAACATGGTAGTTATAGTTTTGTAAAGACAGTCATGGCCACGTATATTCAGTGCTCTAAATTACCTTCTTACATCCTCACCACATTGGGTTCCAAAGCTGGCCATATCTCCAATGGGGATGATTAAATTCCAACATAGGTTTGAGCAGGGAATTCCTATCTGAGACAACAGGGGAAAGTCAGTACTAGAGAAGTAAGCTATAGCAGAGTCCACTAATGAGAACTGAGATTTACTTGGGAGAGATTTAAAATGCATGCTAAATTTCAAGAATTCAGAGTCATAGAGGTTAAAGAAACAGGAATCAAGAGCTAAGAAGGAATCAATGCTATCAAATAATTTTAGGGAGATGTGAGTGTGTGTGTGTGTGTGTGTGTGTGTGTGAGTGTGAATGTATGGGGATTGAATGGGTATAGGGAGTTAATTGTTTATTAATCACATATAAACTGTCTTATCATAAATGTTTTTTGAACTTGGCTTCACATTAGAATCACCTGGAGAACTTTTAAAAAATTACTAATGCTGGAATCCCATGCAAGATAAATTTTATCATGGTCTCTGGATATGAGCATAGGTATGAATAATTCTTAAAAAGCAGATATTTTTATTTTGAAGCCAAAATAAAAAGATCCTGCTTCATGATGGTTATATGCAGAGAGATTTGGAGTAAGAATACTGCTTCCTTAATGTTTTACTCTTATAATTTATGTTAACATGAGCCAAAGGAAGTGAAGGGCTGATAGCAGTATCTAGATGAATACTACATAAAGGAAACTACATGCTGCTGTTATAACTATTTCTAGAAATAGTTATTTTTCACCTGGTGCATCACATATTTTTCCTGTCTTGTTTCCTTCCATAACCTGTATAACCTACCAAGTGGTCTACCAAGTAGACCACTTGGTAGGTTATACAGGTTATGGAAGGAAACAAGTTTTTTGGATGAGTGAAAAGGCTAGTGTGTTTATGTTTTCAGATGCAGTCAACTAATTTTGAAAAAGCTGTGGCAGTCGCAAACCAGAATGATTGTATGCATGTGTGGGTATGTCCTGAGTGGTTTGCTCAAATGATCTCCATCATGGTCCTGTCTTTGAACTAATTTTTTATCTTTTCTTCATGTTTGTATTTATTGGTATATGTGCTTTAGAGGAACAGGCATAAATTTTGTAATGTGTCTGGGTTAGGGCTACAGAAGAACACAGTGTACACACTTAAGTGACTATTGGTAATTAGCTTAATATTTATACCCATATTTTTTACAATCTGTAAAGTATAGGTTATGAGCTTTACTGAAAATATTACAGTGATTAAGTACTATATGTAACTAATTTAACACAGTACTTCACAAACTAGGGGATTAAAAAATGTGAGTGTTCTCCCTTGCCTCCCATACTCTTTCCATTTTCCAGAAAGTTTTAAGTTTATTATGGAAATCTACCTACTATAAGATGGACAAATAGGAATTCAAATGAAATATATGAGGCAAATATACTAGCTATAAGAATTTATTTAGTTACGTGAGTTAGTATTACATACAACTCTGAGCTTCCTGGCATCCAGGACAAAAATAGAAACGGATTTTGATTTTATTAACAGTAAGAGGATGCAAATCAGTGCTACAGAAAACGTTTTCTCCCCTGATACGATGTTCTAAAAAGATATCATTCAAGGTCTTTTTTCACAGGGAACATTGAATAATGTAAATGGATAATGCCTTCAAAAATGATTTTATAGCTGATGCAGAAGCCATCTGCATATGGCTGTTCCTTGCATCAACCCTCAATAAAACCCAAGGGCATGACTTTAAAGGGTAGCAGCTTGATCATTATTACATTTTTATGGATGACTCAAACATCCTTCTCTATTGTTGTACAAAAGAAAAGTCAAGTGAAAGATCATCTGGCTTAGGGTATAATTCAAAATATTCCTCAATTATAGAATTCATCCCATGCTTATAATTTTTTATGGAACTCCTCTGTACATAAGTTTGTATACTTTATCTCTCATGTATTTCAGAAAATTAAAATGGAATACTCTGTAATATATCTGTGCTCCAGGGCCCATGCTATTATAACAGAAACAATGATGACATTGGTCTACAAAGATAACCAGTTATACAATATACTAAATTACAGATATGTTAAAATTGTATTTAAGAAAAGACCCGAAGACTAGCAAAGTAAACAAAGTCACAACTTAATGTTTATTTTGACTGTCAAATTGCATGAAATGCCTCTGTAAATATGTAGACCTTCAGAAAATTTAAGTCATTGGTAGATAGTTGTCACTGGGAGAAGGCAGTGAGGTAAGATACATTTCCCTTTACTTGCTTTATAAAAAGTTTTCATTTTTGTATGTTTGTAACGTATTTCTTCCTGAATGCAATTTCCAGTTGCAGAATTTATGGTATTTATAAATGTGACACCGTAAACTGTAACAAGGGCATTTCAGATCTGTGCTCATCCATATAGAATGGCACATATTAGAACACTTGTTACTTATAATATTCAGAGGTAGCATCAGGGCAGTGTAAAACATTTAGATTATTCTGAATTATCAAGACAATGATTCAGATGTTCCGTGACTTTAATTCATAGTAAAAACTGAAAGAAAAAGAGGTGAATCACTCAAATTATGAATGAATTATGAATTTCTCAAATCATTAAATTCTTGGAATAATTTATATAATTTCTCTGAGGCCACATAACAAGCTAGTGGCAGAATCAAGAATTCGATTTTTTTCTCCTTGTTTATTACCCCAGAAGGCCTCCATTTGATGGACATGTTTCTAAAATGTTGCTTTCAGACCTGAAGATTTGATTTCTTTTTTTAAAAATTTATGTATAGTTAAATTACAATATTAGTTTCAGGTGTACAGCATAGTGATTCAGTATTTTTATAGTTTATACTCCATTAAAGGTTATAACACAATAATGGATGTAATTCCCTGTGCTATACAGTATATGCTTGTTTTTCATATATTTTATACATAGTAGTTTGTACCTCTTAATCCCATACCCTTAATGTGCCTTTTCTCCCTACCCTGTCTCCACTGGTAACCTCTAGTTTGTTTTCTATATCTGTGAGTCTGTTTTTCTTCTGCCATCTATGTTCATTTGTATTATTTTGTAGATTCCACATTTAAGTGATATCATACAATATTTGCCTTTCTCTGGCTTATCTCACTAAGCATAGTATTCTCTAGGTCTATCCACATTGCTGAGTTTAGAAGAAAGGCTTTCAGTTTTTCACCATTTAGCATGATGTTAGCTGTGGGTTTGTCATAAATGGCCTTTATTATGTTGAGACATGAGAGTTTTTATCATGACTGGTTATTGAATTTTGTCAAATGCTTTTTCTGTATCCATTGAGATGATCATGTAATTTTTATCCTTCCTTTTGTAAATGTAGTGTATTACATTGATTGATTTGTAAATGCTGAGCCATCCTTGTGTCCCTGGAATATATCAAACTTGATCATTGTGTATGATCCTTTTCATATATTGTTGCATTCACTTTACTAATATTTTGTTGAGAATTTTTGATATAAATTCATCAAAGATACTGGTGTGTAATTTTCTTTTTTCGTGTTCTCTTTGTCTGGTTTTGGTATCAAGGTAATGCTGGTATCATAGAATGAATTTGGGAGTATTTCGTTCTCTTCAATTATTTTATGTTTGATAGAATTCCCTTGGTCAAGTTGTCCAGTCCTGGACTTTTGTTTGCTGGGAGTTTTTTCTTTTTTCTTTTTTTTTTTTGTATTTGATTTCTACTTGTTTTAAACTGGTAGCATTTAAGTTCAAACACATTCTAAAAGATCTACATTTTTACCCTTTCCCTGCACATTTTGTGTTTTTGATGTCATATTTTAAATTTTCATACCTGTTCCTTAACAGTTGATTGTAGTTATAATTGCATTTACAATTTTTTGGTTTTTAATCTTTGTACTGGCTTATTTAAGTGGTTGATTGTCAGTCCTTACTATAATTTGCCTTTACTAGTGGGGTTTTCCCTTTCCTACATATTCTTTCTTCTTTCCACTTAGAGAAAACCCTTTAACATTTCTTTCAAGGTACGTATACTATTGAGGAACATTTTTAGTTTTTGCTTGTCTGAGAAGTTCTTTCTCTCTCCTTTTATTTTAAATGATAATATTGCTGGGTAGAGTATCCTAGGTTGCAGGTTTTCCCCTTTTACCACTTTGAATATGTCATGCCACTCCTTTCCAGCTTGCAAATTCTCTGCAAATAAATCAGCTCATAGCCTTATGGGGATTCCCTTGTATATGACTCTTTGTTTTTCTCTTGCTACTTTTAGAATTATATTTTTATCTTTAACATTTGCCATTTCAGTTATGATGTGTCTTGGTATGGGTCAGTTTGAGTTCATCTTGTTTTGGACTCTCTGTACTTCCTATACCTGGAAATTTGGTTTTTTTCTTCAGGTTTGGAAAGATTTAAGCTATAATTTCATCAAATATATTTTCGATCCCCTTCTCTCTCTCTCTTCTCTTTCTGGGACCCCTATAATGTGATGTTGGTACCCTTAATGTTATCCATTAGATCTCTTAAATTGTTTTCATTTTTAAAATTTGTTTTTCTTTTTGCTGTTCTGATTAGGTGATTTCCATTGTTCTATCTTCCAAATCACTCATGCTTTCTTCTGTATCACTTAGTCTGCTATTCATTCTTTCTAGTGTGTGTTTTATTTCAGTTATTTCTGATTGGGCCTTTTAAAAATTATTTTCTAGTCCCTGGTTAAAGTGTCTACTGTGTACATCAGTTCTTCAGTTAACATTTTTATCACCAGTGCTTTGAATTCTTTATCTGGTAATTTATTTATTGTTTCATTATCTATGTTTTCAGGGTTTTTCTCTTGCTCTTTCAAGTGAGAGTAGTTTCCCTGCCTTTTCATTTTGCTTAATTTTCTCTGCCTCTATGAATTTAGGTGAAACAGTTATTTATTGTGATCTTGAAAGGGTGATCTTATGTGGGAGCGTCCCTATACAGACTGTGTGTGCCCAATGCCTTTGTTGAGAGAGTTGGATTTGATGTGGACTCAAGTCACATCTTTCCTCAGTGTCTGCTGACAGCACTCTCTTTGGTAGGGGATGGAGCTGGAGATAGAAGGGCTAGAGCTGGCCCCAGGTGTGAGGCAGGACTTCCCTTCTGCTCAGTGGCTGTCACTGTTCTATTGGGGGTTGGGGTCTGATCCCAAGTTGCTGGAGCAGAAGCCCTGAGGGTTGAGCCCAAGCTGGCTCTGTTCCCTTTAAATGTATGCTTTTCCCTCTTCCTATACTGGGACTCTGGCCCCAGAGGAGGGACTACTGAAGCAATATTTTTTGGCCATTCAGAAAAAAAATTAATAATAATGTACATAAAATATCAACTGCTAATGATTAAGGTTATCTGATTTCAATCTAAGAAATCATGTTTAAATAGTATTCAAATATGTCTAGAGTTTCAGGTGTGAAGATGGTATTGTAGGCAGCAGTTTCCCTACTTTTTGAAGTCTTCATGTATACAATTGTTTAATCACATTGTCAGGATATTTTGTTGGGTATTAAAATTTCAAATGACAGTTGGACTGGCACAATTTTGGGCTACATTTTAACTGTTAGAATCCAGTTGCTGAAGTGGGCTGTCGGCCTGTGTCAGCCACAGATCGCGTTCTGATGCGCTGCCTGTGCATGTGCCAATGGCTCCGCTCACTCAAAGCCTCGGGTGCAAGTCCCCTTTGTTTCTTACAAGCTGATTGCTGCCCCCAGCCTCCACTGCCCTCGTCCTGTTGTAAAATCACTCTTCAGGGCATGCAGGGACTGCATTATTCTCAGTGTTTGTCTGGGGGTAAGTGGTGGTGGAGTGGCCGCCATCAGAAACCTAGGCTCCTTCCAAGGTGCTGCTTGAGGAAGTGCCAACAGTGGCCACCACCGCCTCACTCAGGCTCCACTTCAGGACCAGGTCGCCTCTACTTCCCATGGTCGGGTCTTTTTACTGGTCTTAGCTGCCCCAGATCCAGTGCCACACTATGACTTGGAGTAAGTGAAGCTGGAGTGTTCATTTGGCTCCGGGTGGGGCACAGGACAAGGCGGTCACGGAAACCACTAATGCAGACCTCTGTCCAACCTGCCTTGGGGGTAAGCCTGCACAGGTGAGCGCCCACTTCTCCTGAGTAAAGTCCAGGCTTCCCATGGCCCTTTTATTAGTCCCAGAGGTCTTCCTAACCAAGGGGGCTTGTCTCTCCCACGTAGGACACCAGGACTGGGACATCCAGTCTGGCTTGAACTGCTCACTCCCTTGGGTGGGTGTCCTCGCATGTAATCTAGGCTTATGGATTCTAAGAGGGAAAATATACCTTAAAATTCTTCTAGTCCTTCAGAAAGAAAAAGATAGATGCCGTATGATATCACTTAATATGTGGAACCTAAAATATGACAGAAATGAACTTATCTATGAAACAGAAAAAGACTCACAGATATAGAGAACAGACTTGTAGTTGCCAAGGGGGAAGGGGGTTGGGGAGTGATGTATAGGGAGTTTGGGATTAGCAGATGCAAACTATTATATATAGAATGGATAAACAATAAGGTCCTATTTATAGCACAGGGAAGTATATTCAATATCCTGTAATAAACCATAATGGAAAAGAATATGAGAAAGAATATATAGATGCATAACAGAATCACTTTGCTGTACAGCAGAAATTAGCACAACATTGTAAATCAACTATACTTCAATAAAATAAATTTTTAAAAAACTCAAAAATTGTTCTAGTCCAACTGTTAACGCAATTTCAACACTCAACAAAATATCCTTACAATGTAATTAAACAGTTGTATGCATGAAGACTTCAAAAAGTAGGGAAACTTCTACCTACAGTATCATCTTCACACCTGAAACTCTAGACATATTTGAATACTCGTTAAACATGCTTTCTTATTTTGAAACTGAAATCAAATAGCACTGATCATTAGTGGTTGATATTCTGTGTTCATTTTTATTAATTTTTTCTGCATATCCAAGAAAAATATGCACATTTTAGAAAAGTACATTTATAATCCTATCTTCTGAAGAAAACCATTGTTAATATTTTGGCATGTTTCATTCCATTATTTTTTCTATGTACTTTTTTATTGTTCATATATTATATAATATTAGAATCATTATTTTTTTAGTTAACATGAATTGTGTTAAGGATTTCATTATGTAAAACATAATTTTTCATTGTTTGAATTTGTTCTGTTGCTGTACAGTGAATTATTTTTGTTATCGTAAATTCACTAGGAATATATTATGTGCATAAATATTTATCTATCATACAAGTTATAATTTTAAAATAGCCCCTGAGTTTACTAATTAGCAGATCAAGACTGAGTATGTTTAGGGCTCTTGATTTATATTTACAAATTGCTTTCCATGGAGGTTGTAGCAACTTGTTACCGCCTTATCAGTATGTCTGAGTGAGTGTGCCACTGCCATCTAGCCACGACTTACCTTTAACCTCGTCAAAAAATAATAATTGCTTAATGAAGAACATTTAATTCCAAATCACAGTTTTTCTTGAAAATTAACTTGTGTCTTATTTTTTTTATAAAATTAGAAAAATAATTCAGTGGCAGAAATAGCCAGATCCACTGCACTAATTTTAACAGATAAATAACTAGAAATACAAAGAGGTTAAATAGTTTACTATCTGTCATAAAGCTGGCAAGGGACAGAACTAGGATTAAAATTTAGACCTGTTTATTCCTAGGCCCTTGCAACTAAAGAAAAAATGTCCTGAATTTCAATTCTATTTATGAACCAATATTTGTAAACCTGCACATTGAATAAATTTTATCTGGACTGGATATAGTAAAAAGGTTTGGATGGGCTAGCATTATTAAAACAAAAAGAACATGGAGACGCGTATGGAAAAATTGCTGTAATGACAATGTGTATATTAAGTATTAACAGAGCCATTTAAATATGCATACGATATTGGAATGATGGCAACGATTGGGAGGAAGTGAATATTTTGTATACACGGGGGAAAACAAATACCAGTGGCCTAAAGAATCTATAGCCTCAGGTGAAGCAGTCTGTTTTTTGGTAAGATAATTTGCAAAATATAAATATGTTGTATAGAAGTATATAAATTATCATAATAGTACCTACATGAATAAATATATTACAAAATTATTTTTGTACTTAGTGACTTTTAATTTGTAATAAACTTGTAAAGTTATCGTATTTTTATATATATATATATATATATGTATATTTTCTCACTTGATTCTTCCAGACAACCCTCCTGTGTACCTGTTATATAGATCAGATGACTATATCAGAAACTCAGGGAGGATAGATGGCTACATAGCACAGTATCTTTTCAATTAGTGAGATATTAAAAAATGGAGTAACCTTTTACTCCTTTGGAATACCGGTCTTATTTTTTCTATTTTCGGAAATACTTCCTGCTGTTCTTGGCTTCAGTGGTTTAGCGTACAGTGTTGCTATTAGCTGACTCAAGGTGTCATTTTACTCAACAGTTTCCAAGTTTGAGACATCCCATCCATTTAGATATGTTAAGGTATCAGGATGAAGGTTTGTTTTATAATTTATGCATTGCAAATATATTGAGTGCCTACTCTTTGTATGACACTCCAGCACTTTTTAAGAAAATGACAAATGATGTTCAAAATATAGCTCCTACTCAAATAACTGATCAGCATATAACAGTAGATCAGAGCATTCAATTTGTAAATAGAAATTTGGGGCTGTGTGCCTAACTTTGTGTATAAATATTTAAGTGAGTCTATATAAGATATTGTACCTCTCTGAGCCTTTATAGTTGTAATATATATCTTCCATTCTATACTATATATGCTATATCTGTACTAAATATGGTATCTATTATATATTACATTAGTATATAATTAAATATATTTTATATAATGTTTATGCATTTATTTATCTCTATATGTAAGATATATATAAAAATATCTATAGATATTTATATCTCTATAAATATATTCTATATCTAAATATTAGGTATATCTATATATGCATTTATGTATATGTGCATTTATCACATTATAAATATTATATTTCACACTGAACATATAGCAGTTGTATATATTATGCAGCATATATATATTATATATGATTTATACATATAGTGGCTATAGCTATATTTTC
The DNA here is from genome assembly GCF_937001465.1 of Orcinus orca. Lineage (NCBI taxonomy): Eukaryota > Metazoa > Chordata > Mammalia > Artiodactyla > Delphinidae > Orcinus > Orcinus orca. The sequence goes on along the minus strand of NC_064564.1, from coordinate 47,811,697 downwards.
TACTTATAATTACTGTATATGGAATGGCTAATATAGTAACAACAATGAACATTAGATACTTTATTAAGTTCTCCTTCTATGGAACAGATAGTAGGAATTTCAGGACCAGAGTTAAGGAGAAGAGAGGGCATGCATTTCAATATTAGGCAGTGTCAGGTTGGTTATTAATACATTACCTAATTAACACATTCCACAAACATTTATTCGTCACGAATTATGCACAGACACTGGATCTGTAAGATTTAGTTCCTCAGTTTAAGAAATTAATCATCCATTGGGAGTGGCAGATACTATAATATGTGACACTGATGTTTCATTCTAATAATCATATTGAAATATAGCAAATTCCTCTGAGACAGACATCCAGGTGAACTTGAAGAGATGAATATGAGTCTAGAGCTTGGGTGGAGGTAGACAGGTTAAACTTTATTAACATATCAGAGGTATGATGGGAGGTATGATGGTGTGGTGAGAATGGCCAGGAAATTGAAAAGAATTACTACCATAGAGGGGCTGGGGAAAAACACTTAAGAAGTGCAAGGCAAACATAGTTCACCAGAAAAAGACAGAAGAAACATCCTGAAAAGAATAGAAAAGGACAAAGTGGGTTCACTTGACTCTAGGCAGAAGATGGTTTCACTGGTGGTCTAAGCACTCAATGCAGCAGATAGGCCAAGATGATCTGAAAATTTGCACTGAGTTTGACCAAAAGCTAGTCATAGTTGAATTTAGAAAAGCACAGCTTAATTTCAAGTGATTTAAAGCTCAGTTCTACAACTAACAAGTCACATCACCTTGAGCAAAATAATTAAAACTAACTGTAGTTCTTGCCATCTTTCCTCATCTATAAATTAAAAGTGTGAGTGTGTGAGGGGTGTGTGTGTGTTTGTGTGTGTGAGAGAGAGGGAGAGAGAGAGAGAGGTGGTTGGTGCTCAGTTAAGGTTTTGTGAATCTTCCCTCTTACATGTAGACACTAATACATCTTTTTGAATTCCAGAAGTTCCAGATCTGGAATTTCTAGACTGGTGTTAGGAGTATCCTCCATATGGATCTGAAGAGTTTGCATCCCTAGTTAGCTGTGAATGGTGGGAATCATCTTTGGATTCCTGTTTTTTCTCTATTGTCCTTCAGCATTGGGATCATTTATAGGCTTCTATCATCCTGCATTCTGCCTTTGACCACATGTGCTTCATTTTGGCCTTATCTAAGCTGACATGCAATAATTATATACTTTTGGGGTTTCATCCAGTGTGTGGAAACTGAAACAGCGATTACTCAAAGTGCTGTCATTGGTGTTATTGAGGGAAACTCATTTCTATGCAGAAACCAACTTTTTAGTGCTGAGTGAGTGCTGAGAACTTGGTAGTGGAAAATTATTTGATATTTCACAGGCCAAAACTGGGCTTAAATATGACTTTTCCTGTCTCTCTTGGTACAGTTCTCTGCCTTTGTTATTGGTTGCGTGTTTCAGTGAAGAAGATAATGGAAGGGATGGGTATTAAAACCGGAAGAGAGGGCTTCCCTGGTGGCGCAGTGGTTCAGAGTCCGCTTGCCGATGCAGGGGACACGGGTTCGTGCCCCAGTCCGGGAAGATCCCACATGCCGTGGAGCAGCTGGGCCCGTTAGCCATGGCCGCTGAGCCTGCGCGTCCGGAGCCTGTGCTCCGCAGTGGGAGAGGCCACAACAGTGAGAGGCCCACATACCGCAAAAAAAAAAAAAAAAAAAAAAAAAAAACGGAAGAGAATTGAGAAATACTCAAACAATAAGAAAAGGGATTTTGATGATACATAAGTCCTGTTTACAGTGTATGTTCCATTGCACTAAGTAGGAGATGCTTATGAGTGGCTCATATTATAGTTCAGGCAAACCAATATGAAAAATACCAATAAAATTTCCCAACATTCTGAGTGAAACTGGTCCTAAATGTCTCTGGGATCCCATAAGGTCATGGTTGTTTACAGAGTATATTTTAGCGTTGTAATAAAGACGACCTCTTGCCTGCATCACCCATTGTATATGATGAGCAGGGCGACAAAAGTGAACAAATAAGGAGAATGGAGCTTCTTTTGCTGAAGATGAGAATTTAAACCTAACTAATGTGATGTGCCCACGTGTCCCTCAAACTGTAAAGAGCAAGCTTTTGTTAATCTCCCCAACCCCTAGATTTCCTTGGGGAGGAAACAGAATCACTATATTTCAATTTTCCATTTGATTTTTCTTCTGTAATAGAGATACATCCTGAGTGATTTACTAGGTGTTTTTTTCTCCTCTTATTTCCAGAACTGTCTGACAGGTGAAGGAGAGAGTCTGTCAAAGCATAACATTCGAAAGGTCAGATTGAGACAGAGGAGAATTCATTCTTCTGACAAAGATATAACAACACAAAATGGATTTTTAGTTGTCCCTAGCAGATATCTCTATAATGCAACATATTAGACACTTATGAAAGAAGTGTGGAAAAGAAATCAGAGATGTGGGTAGGAAACCCATACCATAAAAATTATCACCCAGTTATGAAATTTAGGAAGAGATGACATGAAGCATGTATTTAAAGAAAATAATTATTTTTCATACTGTGTCTTGTCTCTGTTGATATAAATGTATATGATTAAGGAAAAGGAAATATAATTTAAAGTATATGGATTGAAAAAACTAGATAACAGGACACTGAGGATAAGAGTGGTTATATGGAACCAGGATGTAGATCACAGGCTCTAGAGCTTGATCTCAGTCCAAATACCCCTCTAAGCGTTCTTGAGGTCATTGCAAAGATGGGTGCATGGTCACTTATAAAATTCAAAGAATTCATTACATAAGATCAAACTAACTATTCAAAAGAAGCACAGCCATTTCTAATATTGGTATAAAATTTTCCTTCAAAGATGAGTCTACATTAAAGGGACACAGGTAATGTTATGAACATCTTCCTTAGCATAGATACCGGCGTACAGCAACACATTTGGTCAGAATATTCCATAAAACGTCTCACAAAAGCCAATTACAGGATGCCAGTCTATAATATGGTAGCTGCAGCCCTGGTTTTGGATTTGGAGAGAAAAAGCCTCAGGTATTTGTCTTGAGAAAGGTACTTTGATCCTTTTGAGTCTTTGTTTCTCATCTGTTGAAATAAGAGAAAGGATAATTATGTCTCCTGGTACATAGATAGTCTAAGCTCATTCCACTCATGTAGAATGTGCTGAGTAAAGTTCAGTTTTTTTCCCCTCATGAAGTTCTCTATAAAATTCAGGTACACTATAGCATTGCAATAGCATTCTCATATATTATCAAAAATGATTTTTATAACCTATTTGCCTTAACAGAGTTACAAGATTATTCGTATATATGGACTGCCTTTTGCAGTGAATACCTCCTCCTTGAGTGCATTTCCAGCACTCAATCATGCTCAACTCCAGGGCTGAGGGACCTTCTAAGGCCTCTTACTTTTGTTCCACGCAAAGAGCTTGGCAACCATGGAAACAGTCCTGACTGCTCATTTTGCACATTTCTTTCCCAGTGTGTTAATCAGCCACAGCAATAAGGTGGCATCAAATACCCTCTGTATACTCATTTTGAAAAGAAAACTGAGCTCTGGCTTCTTCCTACTTCCTTCACAGTGATTTTAAAGAGAGAAAGGTGACAAAACATGTGATGTATTTTATACTGATTCAACCTGCCTCAGAGAGAAGGTACCGAAATTCAGAGAGACTGTTTGAAAATTCTAGCTGAAGTGGTGGGTGTGTTGTTTATTTCATCTAAACGTGCTATTTGGTGTGATCTTACACAGCGGGTTGCAGCATTACTCTTCATTCCCTGGCAGGTGAAGTAGGCAATGGACTGTGTGTAATAATACAGAAAAAAGAAGTTATTAGTATTGAGCAGAAGGTAAATACTACTAAGTAGTTTTATCAGTTGAATATGGTTCATAGTGGGAAATAGGAACCAAAGATAGGGCTGCAAGTAGCTAAAGGAAAAGGATGAAAAAGCTCTTAAAGTAGGTGAAACCAAATAGTGAATAGATTGTTCCCCTTTGGTGTAATCATATCCTGTGTTTTGTGATAATAACTTTCTTGTTTTATTTATTACTATATGCATTTTATTTGAAGTATAGTTGAATTTTAATTGAAAATATATGCATTTTTAAACAAATGATGAGTTTTGTCTGAGGTTCAACCTTATGTGAATAGAATTATACCATGTGTGTTTCTCTATTTCTTTTGCTTAATATTAAGTTTTGGAAATTAATTTGTTATGTTTTAGTAGTAGTTTGTTCCCCTTCATTATTGTATAGTATTCCATTATATGACTATATTACAATTGATTTATTTATTTTAGTGATAACTATTTGAGTAGTTTCCAGGCTGGGGCTATTATGAACAATACTGCTATGAGCACTTTTGCACATGTGCAGGAATAACTAATTTCTTTAGGGTATACCTTGAGGAGTAGAATTGCCAGGACATAAGATATGTGAACCTTCAAATTAACTAGCTAATGCCAGATTATTTTCCAAAGTGATTTACTAATTTGCACTCACTCTAGCAATATATGAGAATTCTCATTGCTTCATATACTCACTAATAGTATTGTGGGAAAATTAACATTATTTGGGGGAAGGGTGTCCACAGTGGACCCACTCAACTGGAATCTCCAAGGAGTGGGTCATATAAACACAGTAGTTTTAAAAGCTTTTGAGGTGTACTAATCATAAGTCTATGCAGATAAAATCTAAAAACATAATCTTTAGTCTTAAATTGTAACGCCTGCTTCCTCATGCCAATGGGGAAAAAACCCTTTATATATATTTGAAAGCTTTATTTGTTTAGTGTTTTTGAAGTATATCAGGAATTATTCAACATAAACATTTAAAGAACATCGAAATTAATTCCATTCTTCCTAGAGGAGGGAAGTGTGTAGACCCTTAGCAGAAACATATCCTTTAAATAATTTGCAATCAAAGGGTTGAATATGAAATTTTACTATTTAATTTATAATAAAAACTGGGGAGAAAAATCAGGGTTATTTCCATTTTACTTTTTTTATAAAGCAATAAATAAAGTAACAATAAATAACAGAAATGTGTGCAATTTAAAATCCACAGCTTGGATTATTTACTGACCATATTTTCTTTCTTAGCTTCAGGAATAGGACAAATATAATGAGGAAGAAAATTTCCTAACATCTCTTACTGAATTCATGCCTGGACACAGGCACTTCCAGACACCAACCCCACATTGATTAGCTAAACTTTGCCAGTAGCAGAACATGGCTGACTGCTGCTGTTCTGCCTTTATTCATAGCATCTGCTGGCATCCTGCACAACAAGTCTGATTATTTTCCTTTTCTTATTTTGTTTTCTGTGAGGTCAGCAAAATCATCCTGTTGTCACAATCTCTATTGGAACTCCAGGATACAAAATAGTGAAATAGACTTCTTTGAACATGAGGGCTGTGCTGTTTGGGGTACCACTACTTTTTTCATTGACTGGTTGATTTACTATATTGTAAGGGAAAGTGCTGTACAGGCAACTGCAATTTGAAAGGAAGCCTTTTAACCATCGGTAAGACCGGAGTATACTTATGCACCTTCACACAGCACACTCTGGGCTCAGAAAATTCAGGGAGAAGTTTCCAGATTCACATAAATTTTGTTGTCTTTAGCCCCTAGAGTCCCCATCTAAGAAACAAATGGCCAGAATTGTTGGTGTGCTGTATAGGACTACAGAATTTTATTTTTTTGGTCAGACACACAGCCTTTCACATGGGGCTTCCTGAAACAGAACAATACTCTCTGCCCCCTGCCTTTGTGAATGCCTACACTTCAGACTTTAGCCCAGTCTAAGATCCATAAAAATACTTGAATTAACCAGTATTCCATATATGAGAACTCTTTATAACCAGTATTTTTTTTTCTAAGATATATAAGCAGGTTGATTTCTGTAACCAGGATTTTTTAAAATCACTTTCACCAATTTTGTAAGATGAGGAACATGCAAAGACATATGTTGATATCAGTTATCTTTTAAAAATAAGTTCTCTTCATAGACTGAGGTCAGTTCTGTCTCTTATACTTCTTGCAACTTCTACTCCTGTCAAGCAGCTCCGAGACCAATGAATGATGACTTTCTAAATACCATGTTTAATTGAATATAGAAAATGAATAAATGGAGATTATTTGGCCTGGAAAACATCTGCTTTCACACCACTATTCATTCAACATTCAAAATCTATACTTTTAGGGCCTACTACTATACTGCAGAGTAAACATCTAGGATTGCCCTTAAAATGAGGAATAGGGTCAAAGGTTAGGAATTATACAAAGAAATATCTTGACTCAATGTAAAAAAGAAATGTTTAATGTCAAAGTGGAAAGAATACTTGACCTTGAACCTAAAAATGTTTTTGTTTTACCTATCAACTGAGTGGTATTTCTTAAGGTATTTGAACTCTCCAAGCTTGAGTTTTTTCATTATTTTACCTCAAAATGCTTTTGGGAGAACTAATTACTTTGGTGCTTTTTAAATGTCAGCTTCATATTTAATAAAAATTAATATTATTATGTTATATAATAATGAACTATTATATAATATGATTAACCTTACATAATATTATAATATAAAATAAATTTTATACTGCATAATTGATAGTATATAATAATTATAAGCATATGTGTGATTATATACATATATATATATATATATATATATATATATAAAATATATATGCAGTCAGCCCTCCGTATCCATGGGTTCTCCACTCGTGGATTCAACTAACCATGGATCAAAAATATTTGAAAAAAAATTTCAGAAAGTTCCAAAAAGCAAAACTTGATTTTGTTATGTATCTGCCACTATTTACATAGCATTTACATTATATTTACAACTATTTATATGGCATTTACATTGTTTGAGGCATTATAAGTAATTGAGATGATTTAAAATATACAGGAGGATGTGCGTAAGTTATATTCAAATACTATGCCAACTTATGTAAGGGACTTGATCATCTGTGGATTTTGGTGTTGGGAGGAATCCTGGAAACAATCCCCCATGGATACAAAGGGACAAATTGGTGTGATATAATATATTATATATACAATATATACATAATATATATATAATAGAATTAAATCATATAGTATAATAATATTACTTATATTCTATATTGTATTTATTTATATAAATATTATTTACACACACACACACATACTCAGATCAGACACTCCAGGAGCAAAAAAACGATATGTCACTGGAAATGCTCAGAGACTGGATTCACATTTGTGAACTATTCTCTTAGGAACTAAGGTCAATTTATTATGCTGCCACTGCCCATGATAATTCAATAGTTGTAGGAAATTGAGTGCAGAGGTAAAAAATGAGATGTATGTGTAATGGAGAGGTTTAATCTAAGCTTTTAGGTCAGGAGACTCATGATAATATACACGTTCTGCATGTCATGATTGTGGACCTTGGACATAATACTTCACATCTCTAATCCTCAATTGCCTCATCTGTAAAATGGGGACCCAGTAAAATCCATTTAACGTGATGTGTAATGATTAAAGCTAAAATTAACTTTGATCAGTCAGGATTCTCAATTGCTCACAATTGTTAGATAACTCATGAAATTTGCAGGAATGTTACGGGACCAATTTTGAATGCTATATAACCAGTAACAGTGAAGCCAGGAGCAGTGTAGCCAGGGGAAAAGCAAGACACCACACTTTTGTTGTCATGTGACAATAATTTCTATCTATGATGCCATGGACTGGGTACTAAAAACTCCACTCTAGAGAAATCCTATTTTGTTTAAATCCATAGTAGTTGTCAAATACTTTCAACCTCTGATACTTTTTAATTCCCAAAATAGTTTCTTCAAGATAGATATTATTATTCCTATTTGAACAATAAGGAAACAGAGGCTCAGATTGGAAGAGCATTTCAGGTGAGCTTCCACATATACCAATGAAAAGATACTAAGTGGAAATATAAGTCATCATAGCTTTCACAATTAAGTGTGAATACATCATTAATTTCATTACTCAATGTTTATCTAGGTCATGGTATATATTAAGCACTTTGAAAAGTGGTAGAAATAGAGCCATATATAAGTATCTCCCCATTTTCTAAAACTAGTATGAAAATTAAATATATATTCTGAATTACTGTCACCTCTTCAGAGAAACCCTCCCTTTCAAAAGAAGATTCTCTGCCCACTTATCTTGCCCCTTTTTTGGTATCATATCATTCACTAACTTTGTATTATTTTATATATATATTTTTAACTTTCTTGTTTAAAGTGCATCAAGCTGCACAAGGGTAAGAGCTCTATGTTCTTTTCATCTATATTCCCAGTAACCTTCACATTCAATAATATTTGCCAGATAAATGGCAATACAAGATCATGACTGTTATAAAAGCTTGAGCGGCAAGGATAAGATAGTGTCTGTCTTGTTGTTTCTAAGAGATTTTCCCCAGAAGAGGTGATATTTAAGCTGGATTTTGTACGATAATAATAAATAGGAATTGCCCAAGTGAAAATGGCTGAGCAAGAAGAGTTTACTAGGTTTCTTCCTGATATTAGGGATTACAGAAGATCCTTGACACAAGATGAAGAAGTTAATGAGAAGGAGGAGGGTGTAAAAAACAACCCACAAGTCAGAGCATTATTTTTCCTACCATCAGAATTTAGTCAACTGCTGATCCTTTAGAAAGCAGTCTTGGAAATGGAGGGCATGAAGTTGATAGGGTTAGTTGTTTCTGCTTGCCCAGACTGCCGACTGCCCAATGTAAGGTCCTGCATGAAAGAGTAATACATAGGCAGAGGACAGAGCTTGATCCTGCTATCTTACTGCCAGGGGCATTGATTTTACTCATCCTGAAGAAAAAGTTACACTTTGCTTGGAGCAAAGTGCTTAATACATAGTAATTTCTATTAGCCTTCTGTTATTCAGTTTGGTTACCCCTCTACAAAACAACATTAGATAAACTTCTTTAAGTATGAAAATATAGTCATTCTTTTTTAAAAAAAAAAAACTTTTATAAATGGAACATGCAAAAAATGAATTTGCTATATCCAACTGCAACATGCTAGAGAAAGAAACTGTAGTGGGATCTGGATAAAAGTGAAGATAAATCAGTATACTGTTACTTATTTTGCTTTTCAGAAATCATTACATTCAAGAAGGCAAAAAGGAATCTTCCTTTTTTAAAGCCTTGGTTTTCCTTTTTATCCTTTTCTTTTCTAGAATTGAACTTTAAATTTGCATTACAAAGTCTGTAATTGGAAGTCTAACTTGCAAATATGAGCTGCTTTCCATTTTAATTTCCATGAAAACGAAGAATCAATCTGTGGAAATACAGTCTGTGGAGATTTCTGAAAATGTATATATGATAATTTAGGCTTATAAAACTTTTGTGCATAGTTTGTAAGATACTCATAAAAAGAAAATCAAACATTTTAAACAGATTTTTCAAAAAGTTATAGGCACATTCCCCATTGATTAATGGACTGTTCTAACGGGAAGGAACATGAAATATCATGAAACTCCATTTCTTCAGATAACAGGAAAGGACTTGGGGACCAGCAAGGCCAAGTAAGCTTGAGTAGGTAGGGTTGAAGTGAGGGGGTTTCAGGTAAAACTCATGGTTCCAGTGCATGTTGACCTTATATGTTATATCCACTAGTATAGTTTGAAGAAGGTGCCAGTGCAAATTGCTTTGCTAAGTGATACTTAAGAGTCCAGACTTTTTACCCGCTGATCTTCTACTTATAATCATTTTACCTCATTTCTGCATAAAATAATAAGGATACCTATTTCTCATAGGTCTGTTTTGAGAATTTAGTGATATAATAATGTAGGTAAAGTGTTCATCCCAGGGCATGGCAGATGGTAAGAGATCAGTACGTGCATCTGTTATTTAAAAAATAATACAATTTCTGTGTTGACCTTCAACATCAAAATATCAAATTAACTTATATGTTATTTCATAGTTAACAAAGCTACTATATGTGTGTATTATATATGCTTATGCTTCCTAGTCCAAAAGAATATTCAAGTGAAGTACCAACCACAAAATTAATCCCTAACCAAGGGAGGGAATTACAGAACAAGAATGTGAAGGAGAACAATACCTTAGAGGTTGTGATCAAGTTTCTCAGTGATTGTGAAGAATATGAAGTAGATGATTAGACAGGCAAAATGGTAAGGCTCAGGAGATTTTTTCTTATACTGTCAGAATAAATGACTGAATGGCTTTGTTGAGGATTTTTAAGAATACCCAACACATTGATGTTCAAGTGGAATTTCACAAGCATTTTCCTTTTTACTATTCTCAATAAATTGCTGTGATGATTTTATTCATTTTTGTTTATTGTCTGTTCTCCTCCAAAGCCTTAAAAAAATCCTCAAAGTAAACATAATCCTCTAAATCACTATGCAAAGTATGTTAAGTTGCAATTATTTCATTAAAATTCTAATTAAATTAAAAAGAAAATCAACAAGAAACTTAAACATTCTGTGACTACTGATGGGAAAAGTGACTGTACTTGTTAAGCCCTTAATGCTGTATTGAGAGAAGGGAAGGAGGAGATGATGCGAAGCAGACAAAAAAAGACTAGAATCAAAAAGTATGCCATAAAGAACAAAACAAAACAACGAAATCTCTTTTGCCTAGCAGTCATGCTTTGCATTTGGATAATGTTTGCAACATTTTCAAAGCATTTTTTCATGTCATGTCATTTAATCTATACTGCTGTGGACCTCTGGCTTTAGTATCATCATATTTTGTAGCTAAAGGAGTTTAAAAGTCAAGTATAAAGTTGTTTGGGGCATTGTGGGAAAAATCAGCTTGATGACTTAGGTTTCTGAACTCATTACTATTTTTTTTCTTTTAAATTTGCAGTATATAATCATTCCATAGCATAAATTCACAGTATAAAGTTGAGTCTAGAGATACTAGGCTTCTCATGTTGTTATTAAGAAAATTAAAGAGAGAGAGAGACAGAGATTTCTCTAGAAAAAGAACAAATTAGAAAAAGTCTCCTCTTCTAGACAATTGTGGTCCTAGGGAGCAAGGTTAGGAGAATGAAGCATGCCTTTGTGTGAGGAGGAAAAAGCCATCTTTTCCTCCAGGTAGACATGACCCAGATTCGGGAATCAAGGCTTGGATAGTGGCTTTCAGCTGCTCCTCAACTCTTGGCTGACTTTTTGTGCATTGCACAATACATTTAATGGGTTCATTCCTTCTACTTTACCTTTCCTGTCCTTTCGATCCCCCCACCTTTTAAAACAATATCCAGTTAGACTTCAGGGAAAATAAAACAAATGAAAAACTCCAAGGCTGGCACAAGAATAAGATGATCGCAGAAAAGTAAGTGTTGTTTAATTGTCTTGAAACTAAAGCATTTCAGTAAATCAAAGATTTAGAGCTCCATTATCCTAGATTGGGATCATGCTTTTGTGATCTTTGGCTAACAGGGCCCACCAGTAGACTATAGCTTGCTGCTGGCTCTTTTTTAAGGGTTAGACCCCCAGTCAACATTATCAGGGAAGATGTCATGAAGTGCTGAAAAAAGGAAAGCCTGATCATCCTTAAATATTTCACCAGAGTTTCCTAGGGTGTCACATTTAAAGTCACCCTTCTAAGAAATGAAGATGCCTTATCTGGGAAGCAGGTGACCCATATGATTTTCTGCCCATGAATAGTGATTCAGAAAATGTAACTTTTGTGGTATAAAGGTTAGAGGTAACTCAAGAGCATAGGTAGGTTTCAATCAAACCTATTTTGCTTTGTTTGATCTCCCTCTTAATACCCTAGTTTCATGAAAAAATCAAGCATAAAGAGAACCACATTGTAAAAATAATTACATTAATTTTGAATCACAATTACTAATCGATCCAAGCCTGGTAGTTTGAAACCTAGTAGCCATTGATATTCTAGAATATAAAGTAAAAGAAAAAATTGCACTGGGTACCTGTTAAAGATGTGAAGGAAAACTTTATTCAAGACTATTGCCATAGGGAAAAAAGGTTGAACTCAACTCCATGGAACAAAAGGCTGGAGACTTTTGGAGCTCTCGGTGAGCTAATGGGAAAGAACTAGGTGACCTTAGGGAGTAAGTTGGTCAATGTGATTAGGCCTTCAGGGTTTGCTAATTTGAGTTTATCAAAGTTAGGTTCCTACTCTCCCACAGAGACTGGGAGATAGAGGCACTGTCTTTTTTGATTATTACATTTCAAAGAGATTAGCTGGCTCCCAGGTCCTTGAGAAAGACATTCCTGAATGGTAGAAGATTTACATCTCAAAGGCTCAGAGAAAGAAATTACAGTTGCAAGTTTTCTAATATAACTGTTCTAAGAAAAAGGAGGTCAATGGCCTATAGTGAGTAAGAAACTTGTCTAAAGTTCTGCCAGTCTGGGGGGAATATGGAGGCCTTTGGTGTTGGTCAGAATTAGATGCTCTTAATCTTCTCAGGTATAAGTGATTAATAATAAGTAAGTGAAATTCTTGGAAGCAGCCATTCCTTCAAGCTATGTGGTGGGCACGCAGAGTATTATGAAATTTAAAGAGAGGATGAGCAAACTATGGCCCAGGACAAACGTGGCCTACCACTTTTCCCTCCCTCCCTCCCTCCCTCCCTCCTCCCTTCATCCTTCCCTCCCTTCCTCCCTTCCTTCCTTCCTTTCTTTCTTTTTCTCTTTCCTTCTCTCTTTCTTCCCTTCTCTTTCTTTTCCATTTCTTTTCTCCCCCACCCCTCAATACTTTAGTCTGTATCTCCAAGGAAAAATAACATTTTTCTACAGAGTTATAACACCATTCTACCCAAGAACTTTAACACCAGTATAGTACTATTATATCTTATACAGTCCATATTCAGATATCTTCCAATAGTCCATAAATTGTACTTTATAAGTAATTTTAAAAATTCATTCATCAAGAATTCAATCAAGGATTACACATTGCTTTCAGTTATCATGTTTGTTTAGTTTCCTTTAATTTGGAATATTCTTTGTGCCCAATACACCTTTTCTTGGAAGAGTTCAAGTCAATTATTCTGTAGAATATTTTGTAACCTGAATTTGTCTTCTTGTTTCCTCATAAATAGGTCAGGTAAAACCTCACATCATTTTTTTTTGTAAATAAAGTTTTATTGGACACAACTATACTCATTAGATTATGTATTGTATATTGTTGTTTTCATGCTATGATACAGAACTGAATGGTTTCAACAGAGACTGTGTGGCCCACGAAATTTAATTATCACTTTTCAGATAAATTTGCTGGCCCCTGATTTAGGATATTATCTTTGACAGGGCAGAGTTTAAATTTTTGAGTTATCCATATTTAGCTGTGTGACCTTGGGAAAGACACTTAGCCCCTCTGAGCTTCACTTCAGTTTTACCTACCTTACCTCATAGAGTTTTTATGAGAGTTAAATGTAAATTTGCTCCTAGCACCTCCTAATTTTAAATGTCTAGTTGAATTTATTAGCAAGGATTAATCCCTAGCAGAGAGATGAAATTCCCAAGGAAGAAATATGTTTTACTAAAAAGGGAAACAGATTTATACAAAGCATAAGATGGTGGCCCAAAAGGCCCAAGCCCTGTTAGTAGGGGAGTTTTACAGGATATTCAAGTGTGGTGTATGTACCAATATTTTCATTGCAAGCATTCCCCTTGTTAAAAGAAGATCTTGTACATTCCCTTCCTAAGAGACATGACCCTCAAAGATACTAGATCTGTCTGTAGCACCACAGTGTGAATCTTATCTTAAGTTCTTCTGGTTTCATTCTTCTAGCCATAAACCAACATGAAGATGTGGAAAAAATGAAATAAAACCGAGTTATTGATTATGTTATTCAACTAATAAATTAACATTGGGAAATCTCTATCTCAAGTTTTCTTGGTATCTGAGATGATAAAAATTTCTCCTTATTGCTCATGTAAGTAATTTATATTACTTCTAGATTTAGTCTCTAGAAGAAGGAAATAACCATTGCAGTTTCTATTTCGAAGCATAGAACACTAAAACACTATAAACTGTCTCAAATGATCACTTTGCATTCACTCTTGCATCATTAATTTTCCAGATGGAAGATATCAATCTTCTTATATACTTTTTCTTAACTTTTTATTCAGATTTTTCCATGATAGTCATCCTATAATCTAGCTGCAATTTCTTAACTTCTTTTTTTTTCTATTTAACTGGCAATTTCATGTTTAAATACAACATAAATAAAGTGCTCAAATCTTGTGTATACTTCATTGAAATTTGATGAAGCAGACACACCCATTTAAGCAGCTCCGATCAAACCAGAGAAATTAACAGCATCCCCTCAACCTATCCCTCAGTCACTGCTTCAAGCTTACACTCCAGAAATAAGCAATATTCTGACCTCTGTTATTATAGATGAGTTATTCCTCTCCTTGACTTGATACATGTGAAATTAAATAGTAAGTACTGACTCTTTTGTGTCTCGCTTTTGTGAAATATTCATGCTGTTGTATTTATCAGTAGTACATTATCTTATTTTGCTTTATGGTATTTGATTGCATGGATATACCACCAATTTGTTTATCTGTTTTAATGTTTATAGGCATCTGAGTTATTTTCAGTTGAAGGCTATTATGACTAATGTTGCCAAAGGCACCTATAGATGCATTTTCGGGATATTTGTGCACATTTCTGTTAGCAACTACTTATGAGTAGAATTGCAGGATTGTAGGGTACTTTTATGTTCAACTTTAGTAAATACTGCCAGTTTTCCAAAATAGTTGTACCAATTTGCACCCTCATCAGAAGCATCTGGAAAAAGTACATAAAAGCAGTAGACAAGAATTCTAGTTAGTCCACATCCTCACCTACTTGCTATTGCCAATCTTTTAATTTTTATTCTGGTTGTTATGTAATAGTATTTCATTGTGGTTTTAAATGTACATTTCCCTAATAACGAATCATGGTGAGTGCCTTTTCACAAGCTTATTGGAGATCAGAAAACCTTCTTTGGGAAATATTTAAGTCTTTTGCCCATTTTAAAAAAATTAAGATTTCTGTCTTTTATTATTGATTTATAGGAACCCTTTACATATTTTGGTAATAGTTCTTTATGTTTTATATGCATTTCCTAAATCTTCTCAAATCTGTGTCTTATCTTTTCACTTTCTTATGTTGACTTTGTTTTTGAACAGAGGTTTTTAATTTTGATGAAATCCAAATATTAATTATTTCCTTTATGTTGGATAATTATGTCTTATTAAAAAATCTTTGACTACCGTATGCCAGGAAGATGTCTTGTTATGTTATTTTATAGAAGCTTTATCATTTTACCTTTAACATTTAGATCTTTAGTCCTATTAGAATTCATTTTTACTTATAGTGTGATGTAGGAGTCGCCATTCACTTTTTATATCCAGACTGTCCCAGGTAGTAAACTTTATAGTGGTAAACTTTGCTTCTATTTTACACCTTGATATTTTCAAACAAACATATAATTTTCCATTGTGGTGTTGATCCTGTTCAATTAAGTAATTATTTTTCTATGATGTGATGTCTCTATGTCTATGATCATGTTTACTTGATACATAGTTTTCTTGGTCATGTCTTGAATACTCCAGAAAACTTTAAATATGTTTTAGATATGTTCCTATCTAAATTCTTCTTTCAAAACTCTTTCTGACCCATTGATCCATCTTTGTCTTTGCTTTACAGAGGTTTCTACTTTAGCAAAAGAGAGTTTTTTCACTGTATAGATAATATAGATTTTGAGAATAATTATCTTTTCAGAGCTTTCTAATGAGGAACAGAAATGGCCACATCCAAAACCTCCTTCTCAGCTGCTGTTAAGATTAATATACTGATTAACACCTTTTCCAAGTTGGATTGAAGGTGAAAGTAATTCCATTTGGCAAAGCCTCATCCCATTTGCTGACATCTTCATTAACCTCACTGATAAGGAAACCATTTCACAATACAAATTTCTCAAGGCTGGAGATTTTATCTTCACAGAGTCACCTAACAATACTAATTTGAAGTATGAAACATGCAGGTTCAATTGCCTCAATAATTTCACTGTGCCCTCTCCTTTTATTTTTCCTATTTAAAAGGTTGACAAAACGAAACCAGTTATTTCACAGTCACTAGTAAAGGTTGATACTCAAAAGGACATTTTATATCTTCAGAAAAGATGGTGCAGAAGTAAAGCTTAAAGTGAATGAAAGTGTCATAATAATAGGGAAAAACAAATGGCTGAAAATATATGAAGAGAATGATATAGTTCTATTTGGCGTTCTATTAAACACAAGAAGAAAAATCCTAGAGTTTTAAAAAAGAATGCATATTAGCCATTCACCCTTTCCTTTGCACACTAAATTTTGGTTAAATTTTTTAAATGCCAATTTTTAAATTTCATAATCAGTTAAATAACTTTAATTGAGTAACTTTAGCTTTTATGAACTAGATGACATTTTTCTCAACTTTATAGTAATTTTCCACAGTGTCTACTGTCTATTCTTCAAAAGCAATTTTTAATAGGACTTCTAGAAATCTTCAGTTATAGCCAGTGGTATGCAGGTAGGTATTTAACAACTGACTCTCCAGAGAGAGGAAAAAGCACAATGACTTGTTGTGTTTGTCAATTTTCATGGTATTAATACTCCTCCACGACTGAGGTGAACTTGAACATGATGTCACTGAATGGGAATTGGGAGGAAATGTGCAGTAACACACCATTACATAGTGTTATCATACATGGATACAATTGATGTAGATGACCTTATATTACAGATAGCAGTAAAACTGAGTAAAGTAATTGTGAAGTAATAATCTTTCAGTATATATTACTTTTGTTTTTAATACTGCGTTTAATATAATTTTTAATAAATAGCTGTGTTTTAACAACTGACTGAGATTACTTAAAATTTAACCATCAGTTCTAAGGAAAAAGTGTGATTCAGATCTAGCATAATACTGGTTCATAGCTGTGGTCAAAAGGGACATCAGCAATAATTTTTCTGTAATAGCTTAAAAGTTTCTTGTAAATCTCGTGTTGGGAAACTCAGGTTGACAGTCATCTAGGTTTTCAGCTGCCCAGCAGTCCTGAGATAAAAGGGCTTGATTTTGCCTCATGGTAGAAAATTTCTGTCCTGTATCCTAGGTGGATTATAGTCCTGAATCCTCAGAGTATGAACCATATGGAAATTCAGAGATAAGATCTCAAGATGCTTCCCAACTAGAACTCCAGTCCCCAGAAGGTTCAGCCTTAGAGGCCCTGACCCTAGGACCTTGATAGAATTTAGGAGGTTGGGCAGAGAAGAATTAGAAAATACAGCAGCAAATGAGTTCATGCAAGGGGAAAAGAAGAATATGTCTACAGCTTCAGGTTTTTAATCTTAGAATTGTTGCTTCATTAGCATTCATTTAAAATGATATCAGTTGATTTGTATACTGTGCCGTCTCAGGAAACATGATCATGCTATCGTCTGAACAAAGCATGCAGAGTGCTCTGCCTGAAAAGGTGTGGTTTAAATCAGAGGTTTCTAAACATTAGCATGTATCTGAATCACCTAGAGGTCTTGGTAAAATGTGGATTCCTGGACCCAGCTCCCACAGTTTTTGATTCAGTTGTTGTCCTCTGGGACCTAAGAATTTGTTTTTCTAACAAGTTCCCTGGTGATGCTGTTGCAGATCCTGAGGACCACATTTTGAAAATCATTGGTTTTAATATTCTTCGGTTTCATTCTGTTACCATGAAAGGTCAATTCCATGTTGCATAGAGAATCTGATATTTATTTATTGTGTAGCTTCAACTATGAACTGCAGTTACCTTGTCTTCTAGTGTCTGTCTCAAGTAATACATAATGGAGATCCTAACTGGCTAATCTTGAGTATGATAGCTCCTTTTTCTATCTGCCTCTTTTTTTTTTTTTTAATAGAGACAAATATTTACTATTTGAGTGGTTATACTACTTTCTTCCTTCTCTTTAATTCTCATTTCTTCCCTTTTCCTCCTACCTTCTTTTCTTTACCCTTCTCTCCCTTTCCTTATACTGTTCTCACTTCCCCTTTTCTTTTTTTTTTAAGATTTTTTTTTCCTGTAGACCATTTTTAAAGTCTTTATTGAATTTGTTACAATATTGCTTCTGTTTTTTATGTTTTGGTTTTTTGGCCCTGAGGCATGTGGGATATTAACTCCCTGACCAGGGATCGAACCCGCACCCCCTGCTTTGGAAGGCGAAGTCTTAATCACTGGACTGCCAGGGAAGTCCCACCCATTTTCTTTTCTTCAGTCTCTTCCATTTCTTCCTACTTTCCCCCCTTCCCCAAGCATCCTTTCACTTCCTCTCCACAATTATTTTCATATATGACAGTGCCTTTTCCCACCCCAGTAGCTATTAAGCTATAACCCATACTTATCACAGTTGACGTCTGCATTGAAGAACTGTTTGTTACAGTATTCTGTAAGTCCTTTTATTTTTAAAAATATGGAGGTACAACTTTGCATAAGCAAAATAATAAATGTCTCCTTAGTAAAGCATACTATAGTATCTAGTTTTATAACAGTCTAGGGAGAGGTGAGGATAGGGAAGGGTCAGGTGGTTTTCAAGTTACTTTAAATTCCTCCAGATATTGTTCATTTTTGTTTTGTTTTATATTTAAAATATTTTAGTATTATCTGGCTTAAAAACATTATCTACATATAATATTTTATACACACACACACACACACATACATACATACATACATACATACATACATACATACATACACCTACTGACGTACCGTAGGCATTTAGTATAGAAATATACTATAATGAAAATCTCTGAGTATAACAGTACCTGAGAGGCAGGGCTCAAGTGTTATTGAAGTGCTATGAAAAAGACATAAGGAAAGTAGAAATTAGACATTTGAACTTTTTTTGTGTGTGTGGAAGGAGTTTGTGATCACAAAGAAAAAAAAAAAGTTAACTGTCTTTTTCATTGAAGAATTGTCCAGATCTTGAGATTAGGAACCATGGGGGCTCTGGCGGGGGAACCAGATAGGAAATCAACATAGACCAAATTGCCATTTGTTTTCCAGACAGTGCAAAAAGATAGAAAATAAGCTACTGATTTCATCTCCCAGGTTTCAGTAGTTGACTTAAGAATCATATAAGGGATTGGCCCCGGGGGAGGACTGAGCCGCTAACTCCAGCAAAGATGCATCCATCTTGGGCAGTGAGGTGATGGAGGTCAGCACATATATTTTAGGCCTGGGGAAGCTGAATACTAAAGAAGAAACATGTGGGTGCTGAAGTCTTTATTTGCTGGTTCCCAAAGGGATTCACATATTTGGTCTACTCAAATAGTTTCTGAATTGTCAGATGCAGAGTACTTTCTGTGTATTAAAAATTCATATTGATAATTTTCTATTATTTTAGCTATCTCTAGGAGTGCTGGGAATTATAAGTCCTGCAATATGCAGTATTAGTGATTACCTGGGAAAATTCATATGACAAAAGATGGAGAGATTGTGATATATACTCATCTGGGCTTAGAAAACTATGTCAAAAATTTCTTATGCAACCATTAGACATCATCATTCCGAAAATATTACTTATATTTTAACACATGCATTTTGTTAGATTGCTATAGTACAGCATTGTAACGTTCTTATAAGCTAGTTCCTTAGCTGTTAATTAGAAAAATCAGGGCTTCCCTGGTGGCGCAGTGGTTGAGAGTCCGCCTGCCCATGCAGGGGACACGGGTTCGTGCCCCCGTCCGGGAAGATCCCACGTGCCGCGGAGCGGCTGGGCCCGTGAGCCATGGCCGCTGAGCCTGTGCATCTGGAGCTTGTGCTCCGCAATGGGAGAGGCCCGCGTACCACAAAAAAAAAAAAAAAGAAAAGAAAAATCACTGGTTTAATGTCCCTGTGGCCCAACACTCCTGAGCATTTATGCAATATAGCATAGACAGTATCCTGTTTCAACACGAGGCCAGAGCTCTGTGTTAGTTTCCTAGGACTGCTGTAACAAAGTACCATAAACTGGATAGTTTAAAGCATCAGAATTTTTTTCTCTCACAGTTAAGGAAGGTAGAAATCCAAAATCGAGGTATTGCCAGGGTTGGTTCCTTTTGGAGATTCTGAGGGAGAATCTATTCCATACATTTCTCCTACTTTCTGGTGACTTCCAGCAATCCTTGGCATTCCTTGGCTTGTACAGGCATTACTTCAGTCTCTGTCTCCATCCTCATATGGTGCTCTCTGCTTTATGTGACTTCATGTTTTCATACCTTCTTATATGGATAGCAGTTATTGGATTGAATCCAGGAGGACCTCATCTTAACTAATTTCATCTGCACACGTCTTATGTCCATATAAGGTCACATTCAGAGGTTCCAAATAGACATGAATTTTGGCGGGGGTGGAGGGACTGTTCAACACAGTACACCATCTTAACAAAATACTATTAAAGATTATTAAAGAAAAGTATATGTTATATATGTCAAATATTGAAGAGTACACATGTATTCTAAAACTTTCTCTGACATTGGATTTATTGCAATCAATATTCATAAATGTTTGGGCATTGTAAGGAAAACTAAACTGAACTCTGCTACTATGCCAGAGCCAGAACTCATATTTCCATCACTCCTAAGCCCCATATATGCCTAGTTAATACTTCAATAATTAGCGTTTCTTTAACGACAACAGATTTTTTTTTAATTTCTAGTAGCTCTTATATTTTTTCATCATTCGGCCTTCCCTCTTTCACCATACTAGAATATTTGACTTTCTTTGTGACATTTTGCTGCAAATGAAACTATTTTCAGGCTTAACGTCCTTCAAAGAATCTCTGCCACTATTAGTTTACTCATTACCTACCTTTCTATACCAGATAATACCTCATCTCACATGATCCAAGTCCCTCACACAGACACTATGGAACAAGATATTTGATTGATTTTTGTACTTACGTACACTATTATAAATAGTTTAACATGCTAAATGCCTGTGACAAAATTTTGAGAATATATATGTGAGAAAAGTTTGACTATTTCTTCTTTCAAATAGCAGAACAATGTGACACATAAATTAACTTCCATAAAGAATCATATAGTGATACGGAGCAGCATTTGAGTAATGTCAGATTTCTTCCAAATTATACCTTTGATGCCTTGCAGTCTGTAGGATTCTGTGTACTTCCTATTGAATTCCATAATACGTGATATTTTGAAATTGCCATACAAGCATAATCATACTCTAAATTTTAAGTGATTATTTTAAAATTAACTAGAAATTGAGGAAGTACCCGGTCATGATGTTGAATATATCTTAAAAATTATTTCCAAGGATATAAGAATAAGAACTAAAAATAGCTAAGTGGGTTTAGAATTTATGTTCTTACTGATTTAAAGGGTGAGATTTCATAATTATCTGATGCTATGACAAGGTCTTTCAGACTTGCCTCTCTAGGTATGGCTTCCAGAACGTATAGGGGAAGACTTTTGGGGTGGGTTTTCTACTTCCTTGTTATAA
Source organism: Orcinus orca (assembly GCF_937001465.1). Taxonomy (NCBI): domain Eukaryota; kingdom Metazoa; phylum Chordata; class Mammalia; order Artiodactyla; family Delphinidae; genus Orcinus; species Orcinus orca. The sequence continues at coordinate 47,790,185 of NC_064564.1, read as the reverse complement.
TAGAAATTCCAAGATAATGTCCCAGGTGCCAATGATTTGGTGATCCTGCTGGTGAAAAATAGTACTTTATAAAATAACAATTTTTAGAAATTATTTTAAACCGTGGAGTCTCTACAAAGGTCAGTAGCAAGCTCCTTAGTACCTAAATGATGTGTGTGTGTGTTTATGGTTTTGATGGTGGAGGGATAGGGAGGTGCTTTTTATCTAGCGAGTGTCTACTCAGTAGGACAGTAGGATATTAAGAAAGGGAAACATATATTTTACACCATAAAAAGTTTTAATTTTAATCCTATGGGGAATATAGCTTTCATTTGTCTATGTGAAGGCTGTGGTAAAAAAAAAAGGATGAAGTTTAGGTTAATATATACTTGTTGTGTAATAAAATAAAAGACTTAAGTTGTTTTTTTACATGCGTAGAAATAGAATTGCCATCTAAAACATGTGGAAAATATCAATTCAGCTATAGAAACTTCCATTCATATAATTAAAAAAAGAAAAACCTTTTAATGTCTTCCACAAATAAATATGCTGTTGTCACTTTAATTTGAAGATTATAACCCAATAGGACTCCTCAATTTTAGGTACACATAGAATTCCTATAGAATTATCTTTATTATCTATCCTTGTTATTTTAGGTTTCAGTGTTTCCATGACCACAGTTTAGGGCTAAAAGAATAGTCTCTTAGAAGATGTGTCCAATCTCCTTAATTTGCTGATTGAGAAATTTAAGGTTATAATCATCTTACTTGTGCCAAGTCACAGATATTCAGTGCCTCAGCCAAAATTAGAGTCTACGTTTCCTGACTACTAGTCCAGCGGACTTTCTGTAGACTCAGACTACCACACCAAAATGCTGCTGTTGATATATTACTTTTTTTCCACCTTTTGGTCTTCATTACCACTTCCTTGCTAAGATATTCTTCAAGCCCCTATGGCTCATTTTTCCTATATGTGCAGATGTCTACTGACTGTACACATCCATTTTAATTTTCTTGTAAAATAGACGTTGTGGGGTATAACGTTGCATGAAACATGACTAAAGAGAGCGTTGTGACTTTTTACTGAGGAATAATTCATAATATTTGATAGATAGGTTTTTGGAGAACATGTTCATCAAGTTTTTAATAGGTGATTGTAATGCTTTTCTTTGCTCTTGTTGATAATTTTTGCGTTAAATGAAAAAAATATTTACATATGTCCTGCTGTTTTTTTATCTTTCTGTTATAAAGACTGGATTTTTCAGGTTGCATTACCACCCTTGAGTATACATAGCCTATTAATATATATTAAATGATCTATCCTAACCCCTTTTCTCTATTTTTCTGGTTCTTCATTGACTTTTAACTATCCGTATCACCTGTGTTTAGCATATTTATTTTACTTATTTGGCATGGTCTGTTTATTAATTTTTTAATAAATTTATTTGTGTGATAAAGTATTAAGTTTATTAGTCCTTTTATTAGCAGTTTTTCTCTTTAGTTCATAAATAATTTTCTTTAAAATGCTAAAATTATAAATTTCATTTTTTAAAATATAGCATCTTTACAGATTTCTAGAGAAGACTGTGACATGAGCATAGTTTTGGCTATTTCTTCCTAACCTGGTTGAAATGATTAAGGAGAAGTAAACAAGAAGGCAAGCCTACCTCAGCATTTAGAGCTAGTGAAGGATGTTAAATACATGTCAAGAACTCTAAGGAAGCAATAGGTGCTCAAGAGAAACAAATACAGAAAATCTTGACTTTTAGGGGAACTCTAAATGAGAGGGTTAAGGGGTGAATCAGAAGGAAGTTCCTAAGAAAGCAGAGAATCTACCTTTTAATCGACAGTGTTCACTGGAATTGGTTGGTAGAGTTACTGAAGGGGCCTATGTTTTCTTGGAGTGACAATTGTACAGTTGACTTTTCTTATTTGAGCTTTACTTAGTGTTTTCTGCATATTTCAGCTGTAAACATATAGTATTTTATAATTAGGAAATTTGATACCAGTTATATAAAACAATGATGGTGACCATTCCCTGGTTTTATGAGTTTGTTTAAATTCTATGAGATACATTAGGTTGAAATTTACTCTGAAGAAAAATGATACAGATTATCTGAAGATTTCTCATATTTACTAGGTCAAGAGTTATAATAAGAGAATTATTTTCTTGTCCTAGCCACTTTCCTATTGACGTTGATCCCAGGTCTAGCGGATGTAAAAAAGTGTATAAATTACTTCTTCGTCAATCTGGTACATTAGGCAAGAGTATTAGTCAACATTGTTGACTTATTGAAATTTTTGAGGAATATTCTAACACTTTGATGATAAAGCTCATAGAGACATAAATATGAAATGACTAAGTTTATGATTCATCCTATAGTATGTAAATTCTAAATCTGAGGATCTTATGCTTAAACTTCTCTCTGTAGAGATAAATATTCCACTCTTTTGTGGGAAACGTAATAAGATTGTTTCCTGCTTTATCACATCCATACACAGGGTCTCCCCATGTTAAAATAATGCAGCCTAGACTATAGTATAAATTATTTTCAGCAGTGCTGAAGTGTCACTGAAAAAATAAAAATGTTTTCTCAGGGCATAAAAACAAAGTAGAGTGATAGTATATATTTTCACCTGAGATCTGAAAAGGTGAAGTGCAAAAGGAAATGAAAAGAGTAGAGATGAAAAGAATTTTCTAGATGAAAAAAATATCTATAAAGCAAAAGATTGATGTTCCCACAACAAGATTTTAGCATGAAAAAAATACTCCCATCAAAATAGGAAATGTGAACCTCTATGAAAAAAAAACTCTCAATTTTATTTCCAGTTACTTTTGGCCACACCTTATTTCAAGCAAATTAATTAAATAATGAGATAAATGTCCCTCAGTCCCCAACAGTTATAAAAGATGGTCTACAGTTTCAAGATCGAAATTGGCTCAGTTTAGGACACTGTTGAGTTTTTAACAGTTAAGTCTAAAAACCTGGTTTCTGGTTTGTTCTCTACTATTCACTAGCTATTTAATTCTATGTAACTCACTACAATTGAGATAATTTATGTGAAAGCACTTTGAAAAATTCAGAATACAATATGAGTGGTTGTTTTTATAATATTGTTATATGATGATACAAGCAAATACATTTTAATTAGCTTAGTTTGTCATAACGACATATGAAGAATAGCGAGCCTTTTAAAACACTGTTAAATCAAGTTGGTAGAATATACTGGACAATAAATATCTTTACATATGTTTGCACAATAGTTTTTAATGTAAAGAAACTTAATTTTGGATGAATCCGTACGCTTGAAAACACTGAAGCTGTTAACCCGGATTTTTAAAATCAAATCAAGTTCTAAATTATGGGAGATAAGTCTTTAATGTTTAATTTGATAAATAGGTATTTAATAATGTTTAGGGATAATTATTATATGTACAAACCATCAGTTTTCTTTCTAAAAAACTACTCTGGAGGGATCACTTATTACCAGTTATTTACCAAGCATTGTAGTTTAGAAAGAGGGAAGCCAGGAGGTTGCACCAGGACTGATTACACTTATTTGACTGTCTTAACAATGACCAAATAATACAAGTGCTAAGCCTCTCTCTAAATAGTTTGTGCTCTTTTGTCCACAGACACGTTGCAGGGTGCTGTATTTTGTATTTCCTTAGGTACATAAGGATTGATAATTTTTTTTGTCAGTTATAAAATCATAAACCTGAGCCCAGAGTTATAAGGACCTCGCTGAAGGCTTCTCAGCTATCAGTCATAAGTCTAGTCCAAGACCCTTGATTCTCAGGCTGGTGCAGTTTCCATTGCACTATGGGGTTTGGAACAATCACTAACTGGAATAACATTGCAGAGTTGGGACAACCTGGTGATTCTATTTGATGTTGGCAGCAGTGCCCTAGAATAGGAAAGGGGGCGGTTATAATCATGCTGTACACTCATTGAATCCTAAAAAGCTAACTAACTCTTCTGAATGCCTTGGTGTCCAGAATTCGTATCTGTGGCCCTGACCTAGGAGTTTGTGTTACTCAGAAGGTATACAGGGGTGCAGGAAGAAAAATTTTAAACTTCTATTAACTAAAAATAAGAAAGCTAGACATTACTAATATTTAATATACAAACAGATATAATTCATGTATATAATTATATATAATATTATATATTATGATATATTATTATATATCATAATATATATTAAAGTAAATAAATATGTATCAGGGGTTCATGCTCAACATTATTTTACTTTTAGAAGTACACAATGAAAAACATATGAAGATCAACTCTAAATTGCTGAAATCAATGAATACATTATTTACATTGATGTACTTAGGAGGCCCAGAGTAAGTTTTTAGAATTTTTTTTATCATATTATCAAATTGTGAAGGTGAGTCATACACTTAACTTTCCATTAATTAATTCAAGTTCATTATTTTAAATATTTGTTGAGTGACTACTGTGTGCTAAACACTACAGTGAATGCTAGGAATATAGCAGTGGAGGAGCAAGGTTGCTACCTTCATGGAGCTTGTTATCTAGTTATGAAAAGTTTTAGGTTTAGGAACTAGACACAGAATTTCAGAGATTATAGCAGCAACTAATCCCCTAGTTTTACAGCTAGGAAGCAGACTCAGAGTGGTTAGAGGTCTTATATATGTTTAGTTTAAGGGATTTTGGTTTCTAGAATACTCATAAATTTCCATCTTCTTCTTCCTGTCACTCCCTTCCTCAATCACCAAGCATTTAGTGGCATCTCCTACCCTGGTCTTTATCCAACCAAATTCCTAGAGCTTTTGCTAGTATTGGACACCATAGACCTGCTTTCTAACAACAGTGTTCCACTCACTTCCCCCTAATTACACTCTAATTCTCAAAGCTAGTTATTGTGAAGAAAGTACCTAATAAAACTGACTTATATGTAAAATATTTATGACTGACAACATACTTAATATAACTAAATTATAACTCAATATAGTTCACATTTATTGAGTGTTTAGTAAGTTTTGGAGACTGTTCTATCTAATGGGAATGATTCATGGAGTCCCTACACTGTGCTTATTTAGTACAGAATTGTCCACAGTCTTGGTGCTCAATAAATGTTGATTGAATGGATTAATAACCTTCCCATAAGTATCTGCATCTTATGAAAAGTAGTCTACTAGAGTGGAAATAGAATGATATTTGGATTCAAATATTGATTTTAATCTCATTTTTCTCCTTATTTTCTAGTAGCCTTTGCTAAGCTATTTAGCTTCTCTAAGCCACAGTTTCTGACTACTTAAAACAAGACTGAGTATCTCACTTCCAATGTTACAAGTATTGCAACCAGTGTAGGCAAAGCACCTTGAATATTGCAAATAGTAGTCAATTTTTTATATTAATTTAAAAAATTAGTTAAAACAGAGGAATAAATCTCTAATAGGAGAATTGTAGTCAGTGTCAAACTTATGAGAAACATTGATTAAGCCAAGTGTTCCTCCAGAATATTGGTATATGCCCTATTGACTATGGACAGAGGTAGAGAATCTTGAAGTGTGGAATCCTTTTTTAAAAATAAAACTCACTTTATGTGCGTTTGGCTTTCTAAAACAGAGGAAATAAGGACAAATTTAGCAAAATCTTCTTTTAGACAATAAACAGGAGGAAGAGTATTTTATTTGGATCGAATCCAGGGTTCCCCACAGGTTATACTCCATAGTCTTTGTCGTGAGAACATTCAGTGGTCACAAATATGTACACAGACATAATGGATGAGATAGCAGGTTAAAACATTATCGATAATATCTTATATTTCCTAGAAAAGTATTATGTTAGTATTTATGAAACTTTAATCTCCATACTTGTATATTTTGTCAGTAAAAAATAAAGTTCTTGGAAAGATATGAGTGTAGCTCATAGACTTAAAGAATAATTTGAAAGCCCAGCCTCCAGAAGCCCAGGGACCAGGGAGGCTTTAGAAGTCCAAGTAGCAGCAACTAAAAGTTGACCTCTTTGAGATGCCATCCTCAAATCAATCAGTTCCAGAGGTGGTTGGCTTGGGCGCCTTGACTAACAATCCTGCCAAGTTTATATGAGGTATGGAATGAGCAGTTACTCAAAGAAAATTTGAGAATTCTCAAATGTTTTTAGAAGCGTGTTAAAAAAAAAAACTTATATGAACCAAGTTACTGTCATAAATATATGTTGACTTTAAATTGAAATATGTGACCTTAATAGTCTTACAACTAATATATAATTACGATACAAAATAATTTTGTGTTAGTTGGGGTACGGGAGAGGCCTCGGCAGAGAGAGAGAGAGAGAGAGAGAGAGAGAGAGAGAAAGGTTAATGAGACAAAAGAGCTATGAAGAATAAAGGAGAAGAAAGCAGTAGTAAGAGGGAGAGCCTTCAGTCCATTCTGAAAGGCTGATAGGAGAAGGATGATTTGGTAGGAAGAGTCTGATTTCAGAGTAATTTTGAGAAAAATTTAGCCAGGCTGATAAGAACTCCTCCAACCAAAATTGTTTAAGAAGTACTAAATAATTACCTGTTACAGGAGATGGCACTAGTAATCCGGGGAAAACATGATCTTAATGATTGTAGTTGTATACCCAGAGGATGGCTATCTGGTGCTTCCTGTACCGGCAGATCTGAGTAGCACATGTCCATGGTTGCCACAATTACACAGTTAAAAAATGAAGAATTCTCTTCTCCCCAGTTTCCAAGTCAGTCAGTTTTCTTCCATGCCATCTGTTTCCCCCAAATAAATAATGGCTCACTCTATACAGGTTGTTTGTTCTTTAACCTGTCTTGCAGATCTTTCTGTATCCCTTCATTAGAGATACTCCATTCTTTTAACTTGTTGTTAATAACTACATTATGTGAGATGTATAAATGCACCATTCCTCCTTTGATGAGTTTTTAGGTTATTTTTTAAACCTCTTCCATTTGAACAACGCCAAATAAATTTTATTCTATCCTTTTTTATATACTTTTGTGGATATATCCCAGAAATAGGATTACACAGTCACAGGTAATTTCTTTTAAAATTAACCACTTTATTTAGAGATAATTGTAGATTCCCATGTAGTTGTAAGAGATAATACAGAGATTTACCCAGTTTCCAACAGTAATGACTTGTAAAACTATAGTAATTGCAATACAGCGATTGGGATATTGAGATTGATACAGTCAGCTATCTTATTCAGATTTCTCCAGTTGTATTCATTTGTGTGTCTGTGTATTTGTATATATAGGGGCATTTGTTTGTTGTGTGGTGTATTTAGTTCTATGCAATTTTATTACTAGTATAGGTTTATGTATTCACTGTGACAGTCAAGATACCAAACAGTTTCTCTACCACAAAAACCCCTTGTGTTGCCCTTTTATAGCTACACTCACTTCTCTTCCCTTACCCTACCCTAACACATGGCGATTACTAATCTGTTCCCCATTTCTAAAATTTTGTCATTTCAAGTATGTAAACTCTTGGGATTGACTATTTTCATCCGCAAAATTCCCTTGAAGTTCATCATAGGTTGTTGTGTATATTGGCAGTTGATTTATTTTTATTGCTGTATAATAACACATGGTATAGATGTACCAGTTTGTTTAACTGTTCAATCATTGGAAGGCATTTGGGTTATTTACAGTATTTGGCTATTATAATAAAGCCTCTGTGAATATTCATGTATAGGATTTTGTGTGAAAAATCCTCTGTTGGATTGCTTTAATCCTTTGTCAAAAATTAGTTGAGGATATTTGTTTGGGTCTTTTTCTGGGTTCTCTGTTCTGTCCCATGTATCTAAATGTTTATCCTTCTGCCAAAATCAGACTTTCTTGATTACTGTAGACATATAATAAGCCTCAATAGTGGTTCATAATTCATTCTTAAGATTATATAGTACATTTATGATTGTAAAGTTCATTTGTCTCAACTTTCTTTCTAGAACCTAGGGTATTCTAAAAAATTAAGCCTTCAAGTATTAAAATTTCAATATAGATTTATTGACACCAGTGCATTTTTACCCTAGTACCTCAGTGCTCTGGCACAAGGAATTCACAACTATTCTGTTGGAGTGACGATTGCTATGTATTTTTGGAAGAAGCCTGGGGATAGTTTATTAGAAATTAATGGTGAGCATGCTCTTTTTACCTAGAACTAAAATATTTTTATTTTCAAAGTTCCTTCTCAGGGCCAAATTTGCTTATAGTAGAGCTTTCACTAGGGTTTAAAGTTGGTCCTATACTCAGGTGAACTCTGCAGGGAAACTAATCAATGATAAGTGGGATATCTATGGACTATTTATGGTTATATTTATGATTTTTTCCTGAAGAACTGCTAGGAAAAAGCTTTATTGTCATAATTTCTTGTATTTTTTCCTTTTTAAGCATATTTTGTTTATATGAGTCAAGGACTATAAAATAAAAACATTTGATTATTCTGTAGTGTTTATGATGCAGTATATGGGTGAATGAATTCAACAGATGCAGAGTTGATGAGAAAGAGAAAATGTGTTTTATTTATTTAATTTGAAAAGTACAGATGTAGCCGTAAAATTCATCCTAATTTCAGCAAAAATACATTAAATCATTCCATTTGTTTACTTGGTGGGGATAAGGGAAAGGGAGACCGTGAGAAGTTAGCAAACCTCCCTTACAAAATCAGAAAATATTGAATAAATATTCCATTTTCATATTAGATGCGAGAGTAAACAAATGTTATTTCAAGAATCATCCTTACAGAAATCCTGCAGTGTTATGACTTTTTTATGGATAAAATTTTAATTAATTAATTATCTCCTCAGAGCCATAAGAATATGAAGTTAGTATTTAGAAAACAACTGAATCATACGAAGCAAAAGAGATAAGTAAAGGTACAACTGTTAATATGAGGCGAGTCATTACATAATATAGTGTGAAGTATTTTAAAAATGTTATTGTAATAAATTGAAAAATGACAAATTATAATGACAGTCAGCCTTCTGCATCTGTGGATATGGAGAGTCGACTGCACTAGCCATTTTACATAAGGGACTTGCGTATCCGTGGATTTTGGTATCTGCAGGGATTTTGGTATCCTGGAACCAATCTCCCATGGATACCAAGGGGTGACTGTACATCCCAATGTATTTCTGATTTGACTAAAAGGTTTTAAAAATGACTAAAACTCAGTAGCTGCTTCTGCTCTCAGAGGTAATCTTAGGAAGTGCAAAGCATTAAGGATGAAGGAATTGCTGTGTTACTAAATCATAGAACATCTCTGATGACACAGTATAGACTGGAGAAATGAGAAACTTTTATATATGAGTTCTGAACAGCTATACCAGACATAGAGGGCTCCCCACTCACAGAAATAAGACAACAGGACAATAAAGTAATAGATGTTGGGAGGAAGTGTTTAAAAGCTGGTGAGATATATTTGTCTAGATTTATCGTTTGTTAGTTATGGAAGAAGCCTTCAGAACCATCCTGCCTCCTGATTCTTACTGTATTTTCATTTTTTGATTATTTGTCTGTTTCTCTGCTAAATTGTTAATTTGTTGAAGGCAATAATTGTATCTGTTTATCCTTGAACAGGTTTTAATGTACTGAAAGTAGTTACTAAATTTTTCTTCTGGGATATGAGTTATTCTAGATTGTATAAAAAGCAAATCTTCAAATATACAAAATTAAACCATAACTCTATGGGAAAAAATGGTTCCAATTTGCAGCTTGACAGTATGTAACTTAGTGCATTGAGAGGCAGTATGATGTTGTGGTGTAGGTCAAGCTTACTGTTTTTGAATCCCAATTATATTCCTTTAAACAACATGATCTTTTTGTACCTCTGTTTTCTTATGTACAACCTGCTGAATAAAAATGTAAGTCAATGAGTTAAGCACATTGTTAAATTTTACACAGTGCGGAACTGCTTATGTTGAGTTGTTCTGTCACAGTCTAAATTGGTTACCACCATGTTTTGGGATATTTCATGAATTGTACATAATTAATGAGTTAACTGCTATATATTACTTATATAGTACTTTCACACCAAAATTCAGCTATCAGAATACTTTCATGAACCATATCAAAGAATTAAAATTAACTTAGAGCTGTGTTCATTGCTTGTGGAGTTGTATTTCAAAACTTGATACAGCTCAATGACCACAATGTTATTATACATCTCCAGCCAACAAACACGTTAGAAAATTCCCAGAAACTATCCATTAGTGTAGCTGGGCATGGCCTTGACACCAATAACTAAGACTTTGTCAATAGTAGAATTTTAGGGACATTTGAGTTTGTGTTATTTAAATAACTCTTAACATAGCGCTGGTCAAATGCTTACATTCTGCTCAGGCAACAAAATCTCATACAAAAAAAAAAAATCAGTAAAGCTTTTTGCAATTAGAAGTTTTACTGACATCAGATGCCCTAGTGAAGCTTCAGTAGGATCCTTTATTCTTATCAGTGGGATTCTTTGTTCTTATTTTCCTTTGTTCCGTTCATAAGGTGGAACAGAATATGTTATGCTCTGTTATCAAAGCTTGTCCTCGTAAAATGTATATACAGCTTGATGAGTCAACTCATGTCAATGATCTGTTAAGTTACTAATATGTGTGAATAAGTAAAGAAGAAAGTGATCACAGAGCAGTTATTGTGCTTTGAAAAAATGTGATTAATATAAAAGGAATCAATGTGTTAGTCATATCATAGACTTCTTCAGGAAGCCAAGGCTGCTTCTGGTTGGCTAGAAAAACCAACTGGGATTTTTTTATGTCTCTGGGAGGAAAGTATCATGATCACACAATGAATGTTGTACCTTCATGCACCTGCTACGTAGACTTTGCATAAATTTAAAGTACAGATTTTCTCTGCCGCTATGCACAGTAAATGACATCATAGGTATACTCTGAACTTTTGTCTCTCTGGAGGTTTTATTGGAGAAATAGACACCAAGCAAATGATCCTTTGACAAACAAGGTGGCTCTCCTGTGCGGTGGCTCTCCTGGGGTGAGATAGTTACTAAGGTTTTTTGAAAGGGGTAAAAATTATATTTTAGTTTATAACAGCAAAAAAGAAAGCTGATCCTTCTTCTAGAAAATATAATTTTTTCCTAAGTGAGGTCAATAAATGTATGCAGATAAGTGGGAAGAACACATTAGAATACAAAGAGAAACTTTCCATTGTATTTTTAAAAGAACTACATATTTTGACAAAACATTCTAAAATATATATTTGTATTAAATTTTTATTTCCTGAAGGAGCATTTGTTTTAGAAAATGAAGTACTGATGTAGTAACTGGTGTGACAGTATTGGATCCATTTCATTTTAACTTTGTCAGTGATGGTAGTTTGAGACACCAGTCTATCCCTGAACCTGAGTAAAGTTTAAGTTAGTGAAACTTGAGTATTTGATTTTCAGTTAGCTCCATTTTTATAACTAGCAACGTAACTACATACATAGGAAACAGGAGTATTCTATTTTAGAGTGTGGGTGTGTAAATTACTGTCCCTAAAGGTATCCCAGGTTATAGCATGCTCCACCCAACTGTCCAGAATGTCACAAAGTTCTGTCTCGCAAGATGTCAAGCCTAATTGCTTACTCACATTCAAAGGGCAAGTACTGTTTGCTGCTGAAACTCAAACTGTTCAAAGAGGCCTTCAGTTTACTCAAGCCCTTGCCATTTCTGCCTCTACTTTCATCTCACTCTTAAAGAAACACAGCACTGTTAATTTTATCCAAGAGTTAATGCTGGGTTGTGACAACCTTCCTACAAGAGTTGGTACACGGGTATAAGTCTCCTTGAGAGGCAGACAAAACACTGAAAGTTCCAAGAACTCATCACACTGCCAGAGGATCACGTCCCACAATTGGTGGTAGGGCTGAGCTGCTTGTTTTAGTCCTGCCCACTTAGGGGATTGCTTTTATTTCAGGCTACCCTAGATCCTTCAGGCTCTGGGAGGGAACATTTTCCCCAAGCCCATTGTTTTTTGTCAACTGCCTTATACTGCCAAATAGTCCTGGATTCCCTACATAGCAGCACATTAGATTCAGCCATGTGAACACTTGCTCAAGGAGAGAGCATGTCCTTTGGTAGGCCGTGGCTGAGCAGGATTTAGAGCCTGCAATTTTGTGAATACCAAAATATCCTCCTTTCACCCCTAGACTTGATGCAGGATGAACTAATGATTGTTTCACTTTTTACGTCCATGGTTGTTTTTCATGTTTCACTTTTTCTTGTCTCTGTGTCAGAGTCACCTGCTTCAAGTCTGATGGATGTTAATAATTTAGAATCTTTGGGATAATAGATTGGGTTCCTAATTTCTTTCTTCTCAAAAGACCTCTGGGCTTCTTAGTCAAACCAGTCCCCTCCTTTCCAGGAAAATTTAAGAAATACCAATCAATACTTTTCTCAAGAGGGGAAAAAAATAATTCTGCCTTATTGGACAAGATACTATTTGTAATATTTGACATAGGAGAATTGTCACTATTATACATCAATAGAAAAACTAACAGCTGCCTAAAGAGGAGTGATAAAATATACATGGCAATTCCCAAAGTAGTTCCTCATTTCTTGAATAGTATTGAACAATGTAGTAGTAGGAAAACCACTGAACTAGTTAACTTTAAAAATGTTTAAAGCACACACCTTTTATGTATTATTTTATTATTACCTCAAAACTAAAATATGTCCTAATTTTTATTCTTTTGTTTTTATAATTTTTAAAATTAAAAACAGTATCAATGAGTTTTAAAAGAGGTGTGGGGAACAGTTTTGAAACAAATTGCAGGAAAGGTTAAGACTCACTGTTCTGGCACAGGTTAGGCCGTTTGGGCCATATTTATTAAATAAATTAGAAAATTAATATGATTTTAATAAATGAATGAGTGCATGAATAAGCATAATTTAGAGATTAAGAAAACCTCACAAACATTATATGAAAAGATTCTCCATCTGTGAGTTTCACGGAAGAACATCATACACATATTTTTTTTTTAATGCTAAAAACGATTCAAACGATGTTTTTAGAAACACTGTTAATAACTGACAAAAACTGTGATAAACAACTAAGCGATTTGCAAGGTTTAAGATATAAGACAAAGCAGGCCAACATGACCTATGATCTATATTAGGGCTTAGAATTCAAGTATTATTTTCCTTAAGTTCATGCTATTTCTGCTCAGACAATAGTGGCTCTGACTCATGGATGCTCTTTCAAGACTTTCTCAGGCCTTATATTTAACTGAGATTTTCTCTATAAAGCAGAAGTGCCTTTACCATACATACTATAATGATCAATAAAGATGGATCATATACATAATAAACATAGAGTGCCCTGACTGAGGTATGAAAAATGCGTAAGGGAGAGAATAAAGACCTGCACAAAGAGAAGAATAAATAAAACGGGGACTGAAGGATTAGATGCTATTCAGAACCTTCATATTCTGCCTCACATTTATTCTGCTTACCGTTACTCCAACTCGGAGTCAATAATACTACAGTACATCTAAGAAGCATATCCTAAGAAATGTTACCTAAATGTTACCTAAAAGAATTCAGAGTAAAACTAACTCATAATACTTGAGGATATCTGCCACTAAACAAAAGGTATTTGCATGTATGCAAAATTTATTTTAATATATAATTAACTGTATGCTACCAGAATTCCAAAACCATTTCATTTGTACTTGTGTTAATTTTACATGAAGTTTTTAAGTCACACCTCAGATTATATACCAACCTCAATCTGTGAATCAAAATGAAACATAGGATTTAGAAAATGTCTTTTTATACAAGCTGCAATATCCACTGGTTGTCTTTTATTTTAGCAGTGGCTTAGCATCGTGTTTACCCTTAATCAGAGTGTGACATTAGCTTAGTTCTCTTGTGTTTAGTAGCTTCATTAAAAACGTGAATATTTGCCACCAAAAGAAAGAAAATATTTTCTTTTTGAGTACAATTCAAATGCCTTAAAGGTTAAAAAAACAAAAATCATATCCCTGTCATTGTATTGTGAGCTTAAAATAGGAATACAGTTTCAGGTTGATAAACTCTGATTGACTTACCTTTTATTATACATGGTCTTTCTCCTTAAAGGCGTACCTTGTTTGATAGCATTCTTACCAATTATAGCACTCCTTTCTACTAAGGCATTGTTTCCAGCAGGCCCCTGTTAAAATGCAAATACGCCATCTGGCAAGCCTTTACCTCATTAGTTCACACCATCGCAGCAGCACACATTATGTATCATATTAGATATGGAAGAAACGCTGAGCTGATGAACTCTGACTAAGAGAAGACGGTTGGAACAATCCCAAGAAAGGGGTGCTTTGGGACATGGCCTAGGGGCAGTAGAGCAGAAAGAGGAGAATAAGATGCAGAGTAGGGGGAACTGAAGACAGTATTTCCAAGTTTGGCATTTCATCCAGAACCTGGCAGTGATGGATTCACAGAGACACAGAATGCCGGAGCTGGAAGAGAAATTTGCAAAAATGTAATCGAACACTTTTACCTTACAGATGAGTAATCGGAGGTTGCAAAGAGCTAAGTGACTCCTTTAAGTGCCCTCAGCTAGATTCTCATCATTAGCTCTTAAAGCCCAGAGGGCCTGCACTTACCTAATGCCTTAGCATTCACAATGTGTAAAGTTGTGCAATTATTCACATGCAATTTTATGTGCATACTTGGTAGATTTTACTTTCTTCAAGTACATTGAAATCCCCTAAATATTTCTTTTGTGTCATCTCAGGGCAGTTGATAGAATTAGGGTGGTCCCTGCTCCAGTCACTGCTGCCCAAAGTCAACCTCCCAGCAGGAGTAGAGTTTAGTTAAGAATTCAGAGGAGATAGCTCTGTCCAGAAGGCTGTGTGCTAAAATATTTAGTAGAATTTCTCCTGGGTTCATAATCCTAAATCCAAGTCCTGACAAAGAGAAAAGTCTTGTGTCATGAGCTGAGATCCACATTACAACCCCTGCCTCCCCTGTCCTGTTTCTGACTGCTGCACGTGTGACTGAATTGTCAAGATGGGGATATGAGATGAGTGCCTGATTCCTAAGGTTACCTTCCATAGTAGGAGTAGGAGTGGCTTTATTTCTGCAGGTCCCTAGCAAATATTTTCTGCTAATATTTGAGCAGAAACAGTGTATCTGTAAGTGAAGAAATGGTTGTGTTTTGGGTTTTGAGATAGCAACAGATGAGATTTCTCAGGAAGTACGCAGTAAACCTCTGAGATGCTGACTTGCTTTATTAAAAAAAAAAAATCTGAATTTCCCTCAAGAGCCCTAATTTCAAATACTCTATGTCACTGCCCATACCCATTTTAAACATACTTTTTTTTCTGATTATAAAACTAACTTACTCAACCCGTGAAAGATATGGAAACTAAGAGAATTAGTAAGAAGACTCTAACAGCCTCCTCCATTAAATTCCATTATCTAGAAATAAACTCTGTAAACCTCACATTTTATTACTGTTCAGGAATGTTAGTTGTGAATTCAGCAGTTTCACCATCATCTTCTGAAGTCGCCTCAGAGAAGCTGAGAACTGTATTTCCCAAAATTCCTTCTTTCTGTGAATTCAGGTTAGAGTTACCTAAGTGAGAGGCAGGAGATTTGAACAGAAGAAAATGAGAGGCTGTTGTTATTTGGAGGAAGTGGCAGAGAGAGTCAGGAGCACACATGAGATTGAAAATGGCTTTCCCAGTGAAGAACTACCCACCTGGCTGCTGTTGACTGAGACAGTTGTTTAGAGCTTCTCCAAGATTACTGAGAATTTCAACAGCTCCTTTTGGGGAAGTGAAACCCTTTACACCTGGAATACATAGAGCGCCTTCCATTTCCTTAACTGAAGCCTGACCATATATTTTCCTTCTTTTTCAAAAATGTGTGTGTGTGTGTGTATACATACACAAACATATATATGTGTATATATATATATATTCAAGTCTTATTTTATTTCTTAGTATTATATTAAATGCACTCTACCATTAAATAACTTACTGTTTATATAATATTTTAAATCATTTTGACATGTTTAATCATTCTCTAATATGTGGCATTTAAGCTTATTCCATTTTCAACAGTATCATAAATGCTAAATTCAAGAAGGCAAGGACAATTTTTGTTTATATATCTGATTATTTCCCTAATAGATATCCAGAAATAAATTTAGTGGGCCAAAGAATAGAATTGCTCTTTAGAACATTTGATACATATTGTTGGTTTTTTGTTCAGAAAGATTGTGCAGATTTAATTCTCATTAGCAATATTTGACTGCTTTCATTATTTTACTGCACTATTAATACTAAATAATATGTTCATTTTTGTCAGACCTTGTATTCTGATACGTATTTTAGAAAACTAGCCAGCTACCTCTTGTGCTTTGTTCAGAGTAGATGTTTGATAGACGTCTGTTGACAAAATGATAATAGGAAACATGGCAGGGCCTTGCAGAAGTAAGAGTGGATTTTAAAGATGGAGCGCTGAAAACTCCCATTGAATATTTCTGTTCCGTAGCAGACTGCAGAGTGCCTCTAATTATCAAGGCAATTGGCAAGAGTTTCAAGAATAGCAGCCTGTTCTTAGGGACTTTAAAAGGAGAATACAGAATGGAGCACCAGATCCAGCTGGTAGCCAGTGAGGCATTAATGGCATGCGATCCTCCTCTAGGTTGTAAGATATAAACCTGGTGTGAGTACCACCTATAGATTTGGTTCATTCTTTGATTTCGTTGAGTAGTAGTGTAAGACCTCGAGCCACAGTCTGGCACTCTAAAGAAGAAAGCCATCATGATTATTCCTGTAGCTCTGGTCCATTGCCTGAAAGTGTAGAAAAGATCAATGTCCTGAAGATATTCAACTTTTGTTGTGCTGATTCAAAAAGTTTAAAGTCAAAGTAGAAATAGAGAACAGCTATAAGCAAAGAAGGCAAAAGAAGCGGTCCCTTAAAAGTGTCTTAAGAACAGGATCACAAATATGCGAGATTTTTTCTCAGAAAAATAACAACAGAAAGAAAAAATGCTAGCAAGCAAATTTGGTTGACATTCAGTAACTGGGAACACCCTCTTTAAAGTTTGAGTGAGTTGAATGCAGAATCACAAATAATGGCAGGACATATAGCTAGAATGTATAAATTTCTGGGTTGTAAAAATCCTGTGCTTATTTTAAATATTTTCACACAAAAACTTATGACATCACTTAGGTATTACAAACATAAAATATTCTATATAAAAATACCAAAATAATAGAGTAAATTTTAATGTTCACCAAGTAAATTATAATCTGGTAACTTTGGCCTAATACCCATTACTTTTTCCTGCTTCTCCCTTGAGTTTGATCTCATATACCTTATGCTGTATCAAAACTCTTTGAATTTTGCAGAGCCAAATTCTTTGTCTAAGTGCTCACATTTTCCTACCCAAAGAAAGCTATAAATTGTAACTCATAGCCTCTTTCAACCACCTGAGAGACGAAGGCCTGTGACATAGAATGGAAACAAAAGGCAGTATCATTTTTTTTTTTTTTTCCTGTGACACAGTTTCTGCCAAAGTTCTCTTAATTTTCTTGCTTCTCTTCATGCACGGAAACTCAGATAGTTATGGATGAGAGTCATCTAAATGTTTCTCTCAGTTCAGTTTCTTTCTAGTTTATATTATTTTTTGAAGAAGAGTGGAAAAGACTACTCAGTGTGTTCACAATTCTCATCCCTCCTCATTTAGCTTTAATTTTAGTTTTGAGTTGTCGTTGTTGAATTTTCTATAAAATGAATTAAAATTCCTTAACTACTAATCATTTTTCCCTCAGCACTATCTGATTTTCAGACTGCTTTCTAAATAAATTTTGAAGTTTACCTTAGCAAAATAAGTCCTTAGACTGTCCTTGTAATATAATTATATGTCATTCGGAATAATTCATTTAAAATCAAATAAAAATTTATATAGAACTATACCATTGCCCAGAGCAAGCTACATAATCTGCAGGGCCTGGTGCAAAATGAAAATATGGGGCCCCTTGCTAAATAATTATTAAGACAGCAGACAGCAACAGCAGCACACCATTCAGCCAAGCATGGGTTCTTCTAAGTGTGGAGTCCTGTGGGACTGTACACTCTGCACACCAGGAAGCTGGTCCTGCCATTACCTGTAAAAGAACTATTAAAATGGAAAATTAAGTTCAAAGTCTTCAAATGTGAAAGAGATGTATCGATACGTTTTTCAGGTGAAACTGAAGCCGAAATTTTCTTCCCTGTTCCATTCAGGTAAATAGTCTGTGTTCAGTAGATAATAAGCCAGAAATCTCAGTGTGTTCTACAGGTTTGCCATTGCATATTATTGGTCACTGTAGAAGATTTCTCAACCATGACGGCATTGGCATTTGATCTAGAGAATGCGTTGTTGTGGAGACTGTCCTGTGTATTATAGGATGTTTAGCAGCATCCCTGTCCTCTATCCAGCAGCACCTGTCGCCAAACCAAAGCTGTGGCAATCAAAAATGTCTGTAGACATTGCCTAATATTCCCTGGAGTGCAACATCACTGAATTACCATTTTAGAGACGACCTCAACTTTGGTTTTTACTGTTGAAAAAGACTGTTTCCTTAGCCAAACTTTAGCCAAACTCCCCTGAGGCCTTTTTTTGACTAGACCTCACAGGGAACTCTGTTATTGGCCCCTTTAGTTCAGTGTTAGCACAAATTCTGTTGGGTCATATAGTGAAAATTCCCCACCTTTGATATCTTAGAAAATTGCTTATCCCCCCCACTCGAGGTATGACTACCTTCGATATCCATTCAGATTTCTTATTCCCCACCCTTAGTATCTTATCACCTTGGCCTGACTTTAGCAAAATTCCTGTCAAGTTAGTTTGTCCAGAATCTTCCTTATTTTTGATGCTTCCTCTTAATTTTCCATCCACTGACCTCCACCCTGCTCGTTGGCTATAAATTTCCACTAGTCCATGTGCATTCAGAGTTAAGCTCTGTCCCCTATTGCAAAACCTCATCCCAGTAGTCCCCTGAATAAAGTCTGCCTTACAGCCTTTTAATAAGTGACATGAATACTGTTTTAACACTGTTCAAGAGAACCTCTGGGGGTGTTTGTTGAAAATTCACATTCTCCAGGGTTCAACTTCAGAGATTCTGATAGTGTAGATCTTGAGTAGGACTCACATAGATACATTTTAGAAAGACCCTGGGTGACTCTGATGTAGGTCATCTAACTTTACACTTAGAAAAATACTAATGTATGGATGAATCGATGCAAATGGACTTCTACCATTTGATGAGTAGAGCTTAATGATGGTTGGATGCTATTGTCATATTTACTTAGGACAGCACACACACATATGGCCTCCAGATTAATGTTCAAGTCTCCAATTCAATTTGCTTTTGTAGACACAGACACAATCTGCTTTGCAATTAGGTAAGCACCCATCTGGCAGAGAGAAAATTTGGAGGCTGTAAAATAAAACAGGTAAAGATTTTTCTTTGTCAGCAAGGCTGCCTGAAATAATGATCAGCTAATGGAAGTACTGTAGGACTGAGCATTTGTGATTCTTTCAGGGTGAATTAGAATGGATGACCCCATTGAAACAATACCTGATGTCAGATTATTAATGGTACCCTCCTTTCTTTCTAACTAAGCTTAATTAGTTAAATATTTTTTAACACAAACAAAGTCAAATATCTGAAGGAAAGCTCAATGCATTCACCCAATTACAGAATTTACAGACATAAGATTTCAGAAATTAATTCCCATATAATTGACAGAATTTTTGAATTTGCTTCCAGATGTTTTGGATTTCATACCGTGGCATGTTCACAAGGCTAATGGGCAACAAAAACAACAGGGAATCCCTTTCTTTGTGGGTATCCTGTCTATTTTTTTGTGTGTGAATATACAAGTCTCTCTCAGTATATTTCTGCCTCAGGGACTCTGTTCCCACATTCTGCTTTCTGACTCCACTGTTTTGAATGTCTTCATTCAGGAAGGCAGGGATCAAGTCTGATTAGTCTCAATTAATGAGTGAATCAAATCTCAAAAATTTTAGTGTTAATTTTACTTTTTTTTCCTGGTTACTCACTGCCACTAACCATCCAGTCACTTTCAATCTCATGTTTAGCTACAGCTTCAAAGAACCCAATTCCAACAAAGTCTATGATAAACTCTTACTCTCATCTCGTACTCACCTAGGAGGCCAGAAGTATTTGAAACAGAATTGTTACAACCTTCCTTTTAAATAGACTTTCGACAGGAGATGGGCTCTATAGGAAACTGAAGATCAGTTGAAAAGGACAAGTAAATTGGGATGTGGAATACTGTCATTCTCATCTCCTAAAAGTACAGGCTTGTGGCACGTTTAGAAAATGTTTCTTTTTATTATTTATTTATTTATTTGTTTGTTTGCACCAGGTCTTAGTTGTGGCAGGTGGGCTCCTTAGTTGCAGCTCACCTGATCTTTAGGTGTGGCATGCGAACTCTTGGTTGTGGCATGCATGTGGGATCTAGTTCCCTGACCAGGGATTGAACCTGGGCCCCTGCATTGGGAGCGTGGAGTCTTAACCACTGCGCCACCAGGAAAGTCCCAGAAAATGTTTCTTTTGAAAAAAAGTCCATTTGGTTCTCAAAATTAGTAACTCCTTTGCACACATCAATCAGTGTCAAATGGTTTTCATTATATTTCTTTGGTTTCTTTCAGGCATTTATATGTTCATCATGGCTCATTTTCCTGATGTCATGAATGTTGCTCGTTGAATGAAGTATTTCCAGAAAAGAATATGTAAGTATATTATTTACAAATCATAAGGTGACAAAATCTGGGCATAAGGAGGTCTAACTTTAATCCAAAATATTTGTTGTTTGCTTGCATTTTATTAATATGCTGAAGAATCCGAATAATTATGGGTTAAATTACTTTTAAAACCCCTTCTGAGTTTGAGTCTTAATCAGAATCTAAATAGCTCAGTGAAGACCCTCTCATGGAATTTGAAATATATGTACCATTCAGAATGGATAAAAATGTGCAGAGAAATCTCTGAATATGTATGTGCACAAACATGGATTTTATGAACATGCATTTCAACTTTTCACACTTCACTGCAATAGTAAAGAATTGAAAGTCATGCCCAAAGTGGGAAAAATTGTAGGCTTAGTTGCATTACAAGGCTGCCTTGGTACAGATAAATTTTTCAAAACACAGTTCACAGTGTTTCAGGTGGGATTTAATACTTGGGCTTCCTGGAAACTCTTCTCTATCATAAAGAGAGAGAATGCTAACAACTTGAGGAAGGGTTTGCACCTAGGTTGAGTCTGATATAGGGCCTCATCTGACCACAAATATAGATGTCTTCCTGTGTAAGGTTCCTGGACTTAAGAAAATTCAGACATTTGGATGGGAGAGGAATTCCTCTGTATGAACTGCCACCTTTCCCATTTTTATGGATTGGATGAATCATTCTCATAGATCCTCATGGCGCTGGATGTTTTGAACTCAGGTCTCCTGCTTGCTAACAGTACAACTTCAAGGGTATTTTCTCTTGGAGCACCAGGTTCTTGTCCACTGAAGTCTCTTTGCCAGAGTGGCCCCCTGTAGAACTTTTCTCAGGCTGTGGGACCCATATTTTTTCAATGTATATATTTTTACTCTTCTTATTTACTTATACTATTTTCTCAGAAGGTCTGAATAAATAGACATCTAATTTACATGACTAATATTTTTTTTTAAGGTTTCACTTGCCTATCACTTTCACGTTGGCAAACCTCCTTCATACATATTTGTCTTGCTATTTTTTTTTTCCTCACAATAACCGTGTGAGGTAGACAAGACTGTTATTATCTCCATTAAGCGAAATTTTGTCTTAGGGCTATTGTCGCTTCCCTAAGAACATACACAGAGTAAATGACAAAGAATGGACCCTAAGTCTGTGTGTTCTTGATACTGTGCGCTTTTCAAAACTCCAAGCTGCTGCTTTTGCCACCTGTATCTCAAGGACACAGAAAAAGTGATCATACCTGAGAGATAGCCTATGGGATTAATAAGGAACTTCACAGTTATTCTAAAAAGTGAATAAGGATAGAGAGCTCTGAAACAGGGCAATTAAGTGGTTAATTGTGGAATAAATGTCTTTCTGTGCCTTTTATTTAAACTGTATTCAATATCCAATTTGCATATTGCAAACCTGCTGTTTATTCTGGAATTAATCTTCTTCCTAAGTTATCCTCATTAGAACTAAGAAAACTGATTCTGGCAAAAGTTGCCTAAAAATAGAGTTTGATTTGATTTCAGTAACAAGCTCTAAAAGGACAAAATACATCATAATGGTAGTCAGATTCGTTAAATCATATTACAATCAGCTTTCTGATTTGTCACTGTGGTTATACAAAACTAATACAGATTTTGGTACTATGAAGTACTGCTCTAACAAATGCCTAAAATTGTGGGAGTGGCTTTGGAATTGCCAACAGGTAGAGGGTGAATTTTGAGCAGCAAGATACAAAAAGTCTACATTGGCTTTAACAGATTGTTGGTAGAAATATGGATGCTAATGACTGCTGGTGAGCAAGTGAGGAATATGGTAAAGAAAGCCTATGTTATCCAAGACAGTAGCTGTATTGTTATAAGCAGAATGTTAGTAGAAATGTGAATGTTGAAGGTGCTTTTGGTGAGATATCAGAAGGAAATGAGAAACATGCTACTGGAAAATAGAGGAAAGGTGATTCTTGTTATATAGTGGCAGAAAACTCATCTGGATTGCATCCTGTAGTTTTATAGAAGTCAGAATTTGTAAGGGATGAACTTAGATATTTAGCTGAGGAGATGTACAAGCAAAGCGATAAAGGTGCATACTGGCTTCTCCCTGCTGATTATAGGAATAGGTAAGAGTGAGATAAGTTGAGTGAAGATTATTAAACAAAAATAAAATAGGGCTTGATGAATTGGAAAATTTTCAGTCTATCCTGATTGTAAAAGATGCCGAAATTAGGAGATCCACTGTTAGGATAGCCTGTTCTGAAGAGTAGTCAAGGGTGACTAGACAACTATTGGCTAAAGCCTTCAAAGGATCAAAAGTGCAGAGTATTGCATCACACAGAGGAATTTTTGAAGAGACTAGACGTGTGACTTGTGAGTTCACTCAACCATCTCAGCAGAAGCCAAGAATAGAGATGGAGTTTTCTAGATAAGATCCTGGTGAATAGTTTGTATTTATTAACTCAGTACTTGACATGACTTATATTTGTCTATGTGATTTGGCTGTGTGTTCTTTGAGAATCAGTTTTTAACCTAAAGAGGGGGTTGTGGGAACCTCTAACTTATAGCCAAGTTGGACAGTGTTTGTGGGTAACCTGGGGATCTCCTCCTCGTCATTGGTGTCTGAAGTGGGCAGTAGCGTTGTGGGACTGGGCTCTTAACCTGTGGGGTGTTCATTAACTCTGGTTAGTGTCAGAATTGAATTGAATTGCAAGACACCCCGCTGGTGTTGGAGGATTTGTCAGGATCTATGGAGCTCAGGTAATCGATGGAATTTTAGCTCATGGCCATCTCATAGTGGGCCCAGTGGATCCCCAAACCCATCTTGTGGTTATTTCCCCAGTTCTGGAAGGCGTAATTGGAATACATACACTCATCATCTGGCAGAATCCTCACATTGGTTTCCTAACCAGTGGAGTTAGGGCTATTATGGTGGGAAAGGCCAAGTGGAAGCCTCCAGAACTGACTCTATGTAGGAAAATATTAAGCCAACAGTAATATTTCATTCTTGGGGTAGATTACAGAGATTAATGCCACTATCAAGGACTTGAAAGATGCAGGTATAGCTTTTGAACTGCTAGTAGGACTTAGTAGAGACTGAACACTTAACCATGAGCCACAAAGTTACCTTGCTACCTGAGCTACCATTAATGAACCAGGTGTCATCTAACCCATCAGGCCACAAATCTGAGTGGCACTCTTCCCCATCATCAAATGGAAGTGGTATTTGCATAATTTGGCTAAGTAGACCCTGAAGGTGCAAGTTAAGTTACATGAAGACATGGCCCAAATGCCCATGGTCCCTAATCCTGCTACACTGCCTTCTTTCTCCTATTCTGTATCTATGACCTCATGGGAAGTTCTCTATGATCAACTGACAGAGGAAGAGATGTCTCAGGCCTGGTTTATAGATGGTTATGCGTGATATGCAGGCACCATTCAAAAGTGGACAGCTACAACACTTATAGCCCCTTTCTGGATATGTGCATAATTCATATCCACAAAGACATTAAAATGCATATGGTATGTTTATGATTTTATAATCTGCATTATCAACAGAAAACTTCTATATTTGAACTACGTGTAAATGAAATCCAAATATTTCCTTACGATTTTACACATTGGATGCTTGAAAATGTTTTCAAAGTTAGGGCCTAGCTCCATACATTCAAACCCTGTCTTTTCTCAACACTTACACACTTGCTGGAGACCTTGGGATACACTCATATCAGGCCCGGCCTTGCCATATTTTTCATATAGCTGGGTAAGTCAGAACAGTGGGTAAGTAGGAATATTCTTAGAAACCATTCTTTGATCAGGGTAACTAGCAATAACATCGCTACCCATGGAGGTAAGTGCACATCACATAAAAATATTCCACTAAATTAAATTCAGCTTTCCCTTATCCAGGTCCTAAAAATGTCCATGGTCAGTGTCAAAACCAGTAAACAAAAAAGGGTGTGTGAAGGCATGTATGTTTAAGTGAAAATATTAGTAGCCTTAACCAATGGTGGTTAAAATAGTTTATTTTTTCATATACACACACACACACACACACACACACATATACACACACAAATACTTCTAAGGTTCTTCCCAAGGTCATGTAAAGAGCTCTTTGAAAGTGAGGAGCCCTAGATATTCATCTCCATTAGCTTCGTGGTATATCTATCTCTGCTTCATAGAAGGTGTGTTGTATATTTAAGGGTGAAAATAAGTTGGCCAAAACTAATGGTAGAAAAATATTCTAAGCAATGTGTATAGCATACACAGGCCTCCTTTGAGTTACTTGGGGGAAGTTCATACATGGGAAAATATAAGTATCTCTGCGTGAAGAAACAAAAGACAGTTTCAGAAGGTAGAAAGAGGATGTCAAATCGTAATTTCCAAACAACTGAAAATAAAACTCTATTCGTCCATTATCTCTATCTATCTATCTATCTATCTATCTATCTATCTACCATCTATCATTAATCTGTCATCTGTCCAGTACTGGGATAAGATTTCAAAGTTAAATATAGAACTGGTAAATACTCTATAGAAGAATAAAAATATAATATTTTCTACCTAACAAAAATAATTTGCAGCTCTGGACAAAAATCAGTGGCAAGTCAGCAATTTTCTAAAAGTTACCATTCCTTTGCAGAGTCTGAACCTTAATAATGTTAATAGGGAAAAGTAAGTCAAATAAAATTCCATAGCCTGTATCACCAGATAACCCATTAGGTGGGCTTGTTATACAGTGCTTTATTTTGTCATTGAAAGAGCAGGAAATAACTCTTCTAATTTTCAAATTTTGAATAGGTTTTCTCAAGGGGTGAGCTAGGGCACTCTTCAACTGTTAAGTAGTCTAGCTTGATGCCTAGACAAAGCAGTATCTTTGGGCTCTTCTATGCAAGGTAATAATAAGATTATTGCTATTTTTGGGCTTCCCTGGTGGCGCAGTGGTTGAGAGTCCACCTGCCTATGCAGGAGACACGGGTTCGTGCCCCGGTCCGGGAAGATCCCACATGCCGCGGAGTGGCTGGGCCCGTGAGCCATGGCCGCTGAGCCTGCGCGTCCGGAGCCTGTGCTCCGCAACGGGAGAGGCCACAGCAGTGAGAGGCCCGCGTACCGCCAAAAAAAAAAAAAAAAGATTATTGCTATTTTTAAATCTTAAAACAACACTCAGGTAGTAGGAGAAAGGGTAAGTCGTAACAAAATAGTCTGAACCGTTAAGCACAATTGTCAAGCACTATTACATTTGGGACAGTTAGGTGACAGTGGGGAGTTTATGTTATTGTCATAGAACAGAATTAAATTGAACCTGGTATAAATGGTCTGAACGCTTCAACCAACTGACCAAGCTAATTATAATGCTATTAATCAAACCATTGGGTGCTCTTCTCTATACAAAAGTTTTCTACTCAAAAAGGATTTATGAGATATTTTCTTTTTTATTGCAAAATTCATGAAGCTTCTACTATGATTTATTGAAATCTACTGTATATGGAAAATCAATTTGGTAAACATTCTAACATTTTTCTGAAGATTTATGTTATATAAATTTGATACTTTCCTGTAAGCTTATATAATTCATTTTCCTTTCTTTTGAAATGTAGAATTATTTAAATAGTCCTTAGGGATATTACTATTATAGCCTCATCTATAAATGCTACTTTTTTTCTTTTTGACTCTTCACCAATGGCAATGCCCCAAATAATAAAAATATTACCATGTTTTTTAAAAACATTAAACTTTCAAATAAGAATGATTTTTAAATTTCATAAAATATAGTGATTCAGCATTTCTGTTAGTTCAGAGTTTCTAAGTTTGCCGTGGCTTTTCTCTGCAGCAATAAGCTTTTATCCTGTGTGGTTCATATGGGAAGTCAAACCAGCCTTTCAAGCTGGATTTCCCCTGTTGATAATTAATCAACAGAGTATTCCCGAAATATCACTTAACTCATCTCCTGATGCCCTGCATGAATCATAGCTCCGGAAAGAAGCATCAGCACACTTCACTAATGGGATCAAATGACTGAAATAATGGTGCAACCTCAGGATTGCATCAAATTGAATTTAGAATTTGTTATGCTCAATCTAGAGCAGGGTTTTCCAAATATGGGTACATAAGGTATCATTTGCCTTTTTTTTGCTCCTATTTTCTTTACCACCATCCACGGAGAGAACTGTTGAGGTGTTCCCTTCCATTCCCCCCTCCTGCACCAGTATTTCTGGACTTTGAAATTCAAATTTGATTTTTGAGTAGCGATAATCTTCTGGTGATAGGCAGTGTCAAGCCCTGTACGTGATTTAATTCTGGTGAGTAAAAGGAAGCATAGGTGTATCAGTGCGCTAGATTGTTACCGTTGTTGAATTGTACAATGTCATAGTTTGCAGCAACCAAAATTAGACCTGCCAGATTCCATTCTGGGTGAGCTGCTTTCAGAGAAAATAGCAAGATTTCTCTCTCTGGATCAAAACTAACATATGAAATAATGACTGTAGTTATTCACTGGAATTGAGTGGCATTTATTTCAAGAGTGGTTTTGGCAATTTAAATTTGTTGCATGATCTGTGAGGAATAGAAATATATGGAGAAAAATGCAAAAAACAGTATAACAGTTTTCAGACGCCTAATTCCTAAGCATGATTTCCTATGTGGTTTTACCATGCTGATAGCCTCTTTTCCTGGTGCTTGTCAGTTTGTTCATTGGCACATGCCAGTTAATCAAATACTAATGCTGAAAAATAGAAAAGACATGTTATTTAATTTTGGTTTATACTAATGACTTCAACTCCCATTTAACCAAATGTTTTATGTTTGTAAAACAACACAAGTACTTCCTTCTTTCTCTCCCTAAACACATGCATACACACACACACACACACACACACACACACACACACACACACACATACACACATACACACATACACACACACACATTTTCTGTTACTTGAGAATATAATCTAATTGATACATGGAAAATATTTTTCTTAATGTTTATAGCACTTTTAACCTCTACATATAATAATATTTTAAACTCTTTGGGGAGAGAAAAATATTCGATTAGTAGACTCTTGCAAATACCCAGCTTGAAAGATGCAGACATAATGGAATTTGTTTTGGTGCTTTCCTCTTCCCTGCTACAAATGTATCTCACTAGAATGAAACTCAATATGTTAAATGAAATTACTTGTTCCATTTCCTGAATAAGACTGTATACAGAATTGCAAATCCCATAGTATTGAAAGTAGTAATTGTGGTATTGGTTGTTTCTGGCCTTGTCTCAAAGTTACAAATTATGTAGAGCTTTGATAAAATGTTGTATGATATCATGATGTCACTGCAAAAGTATTTTTTCTTCTTATTTGAAAAACATGTAGTGATTGAGGACCCCTCATTTTCTTCCACCTCATGAGTAGAATTTACAAGGCAATGAACAAAAAGAACGGAAGTAAATACAAAGTTAACTTCCACTCATACTGTCAAGTGACAAAAGAATTTAGTGTTTAAAAGACCCTGAAATAGTAAAGATTATTTTCAATAAAAATGTGAATGAAAATGACTTCATTACAAAGCCAGTCCTAAAACTTTTCTAATGAGGTAGACCTTAAAGATATCTATGTTCATATTTCTTTTAGGGTATTGATAACAAAATGAGCTCTGGTGAATGTAATGCTCAGTTTAAGGTCACTGCATTTAGACTGTAAATGTATTAAATTATTCAAAAATATATTAATTTATTGTTATAGTAATAGCTAAACTTATTGATAATTACTACTGCGTGCCTTAGACCACTCTTTTTTTTTTGTAGCTGGGATCTCATTCAATCCTCAACAGCAATCCTAGGTGGTATTATTAATTTCCTCTATTATGAATTTGAGGAAATTAAGGCATAGAAATATTGGGAAACTTGCTGAATATCCTGCTTCTTTCCTTCCTAGATATACAAACATTAAGATTGCTTTTTACTTTTAACAGCATTGTACTGTAGTATAGAATTATATAAACTCACTTCCCTTTCAGAATGCCTAATGCTTTTTTGGAATGCAGCATTTGTCAATAGGTAGATTTGCAGCATGTGTTTTATACATCTAATACTAGATACTCAAAGCAAACTAACTTCATAATGTTATCAAAATCAGGTCTTCTTCCCTCACCCTTATATCTCCCACTTCCCCTTGCTGGTGTACAGATTTCCTGTTCATAAATCTGCCAATCTCCTGTTTATTTATTATGACCTGCTCCAATGGTCATCTTTGTAAGAAGCATCTCCGTGAGATGGTCCCCTAAACTCAGGTGATTATTTTATTCTTTTGCTACTGTTCTATTACACACACACACACACACACACACATATATTCATGTTTTGCTCTCTTGCCTTGACGTACAAAAAGGAGGAATGTTCTGTAATTTCAGATTTCAGGAGGTTGTTTATCCCAAGCCTAGCTTCTTGTGATACTCTGTCTACTTCTCTGTCATTGCCTGTTTCCTCTTAGTTTGAATGTCTGCAACTGGTGCCTCTCCTGGAGCCATTAGACTAGCCATTGCAGAATGCTGTAAACCTCATCACAGAAATGACCCCAATACACGATAGTCATGTTTTCTAATGTGTGTCCTTGTGTGTGTGTGTATGTGTATTAAAGATGTCCAATATTCAGGGTTCTAAATCCACATTTCTACCAGAGCACAAACTTGTAATTAGGATTGGAAGTTTCCTGTCATTCACTTTGAATCCTTTGTAGTTCAAAAAGTGACTTTTTTATACTCGAAATACAGTGTCAGTTAAAAAAAGCTTTGTGACTTCTTAAAACCAATTTGACTTTAAACAATAATATTTTGCCAGCTTCTGAGGAATATATTAGAACAATATAAGATTTCTATTCTTATATCCTTTCTAGCTCTTCAAATGTTTTTGAAAAGTATGCTGACAGGTGATGAGTCAAACTGAGAACCAACTGCTCCAACTGTTTAATCTAAATGATAAGTGATTGCTTTGTTTTGAATACATTTCAACTAAGTACTTGAGTAAGGTTCTGAGATGTTTACTATTATTTATAGTAATATATTGTCTCAACTCACATGTTTACATATATATATAAATAGTAAAGTTCCTTGACACTAAAGAACTCACTAATTTTTTTGTTTGTCCCAAATATACGCCCCATTAAAATTGCAAAGTGTTACTAGCAAGAAGTGTGCTAGAGTTTGTCAATATGATCACTATTTTAAACCGGTTGTTTTGAAAAAATGTATATAAGATATGGTCAGTGTATTTGGAACCAAGTGTTAACAGCAGGACAAAGGTAAATTTATATATTCTTTTTTTAAAATTTATTTATTTATTTATTTTATTATTTTTGGGTGTGTTGGGTCTTCGTTTCTGTGCGAGGGCTTTCTCTAGTTGAGGTGAGCGGGGGCCACTCGTCATTGCCGTGCGCGGGCCTCTCACTATCGCGCTTCTCTTGTTGCGGAGCACAGGCTCCAGACGCGCAGGGTCAGTAGTTGTGTCTCATGGGCCTAGTTGCTCCATGGCATGTGGGATCTTCCCAGACCAGGGCTCAAACCCGTGTCCCCTGCATTGGCAGGCAGATTCTCAACCACTGCGCCACCAGGGAAGCCCAATTTATATATTCTTAAAGGAATGAAAGCTATTGTTTTAAGGTTTTTTGAGAAAAGTCCTGGGAATCCTAGGGAGTCAACAAATGGGGTTCTGAATTTTATGAAATAGTATGTGGTTGTTTTCAGGAATGAGTTTGTGTGTTTTCCTTGGTCTTAAGATTTTCTCCAGGAATCCAAAGATATTCATGACCCCCAAACCAATATGAACCACAGCAACAAAAGTTGCATGTTTTAAAAATTATTTTATTAATTCCAGAACCATGGTGAATAATATCACTAGTGACCGAATCAATCTGCCAAATAATGTCCTACTAATGTTAACTGTCCGTAGTCAGAATTTTCCTTTAGGAAATATAAGTTGAAACCTGGATTATAAACTAGGCGATAACTCTGAAATTATCTCATAGCTCTACTGGTATAAACCAATGAAGATGTTTACAGGGCACATAGAACATAATAAAGCTCATTAATTCAGTCATTTTAAGGTATGTATTATAATGACTAATTTGCTCTAAGTCACTTCTCTTGGAGCCAAATTTTTATTTTGACTTGAGACTTTATATTTCCAGTTATTTTCTTCTTTGCCTTGTCCGGGTATCTTATAGCCTTACTCTAATCATGTTTCTTCATTTCACTTTTATACTACAAAATAACACAGACTTTCTTTTTTCTTGTTTTAGTTTACGTCATAACCATGTGAGGTTTTATTCCTACTAAAACCATTAGGTTTATATTCCAAATCAATTTATCTATTTCATGTGCCTTTTTATAACTTCTATAATTCGTCAGTATATTGAACCACTACCCCAGACTCACCGATTCTTAAAGGGTTCATCTGAGCATGTAATACCAGTTGTGATGTTAAGAGGAGGGAAGCATTATCCTTTATGACATGTTGTGGATAGACGAAAGAGTGTGAAATATGGAGAAAGGTTCATTCAAAAGGATTCTCCTTAGCCATGTGGCATTAAGTATCTCTCCTCTGTGTGCTTCCATTTTCACATCTGTAAATAACATTTCAGAAAATTATTGAGAGGATGAAATGTAAAAATTTATATGAACCAATTTCATAAACTACACATTCTTGCATAAATGTTGCAATATTGTCACTATATTTAGGCTTATCTTACCTCATGAGATTATGAATCCTTCAAAGGGTGAGTTGTTTTTGGTTTGGGAGCTGTTTTTGATGACTTCACCCCGGAGGAAACAGCTTGCCTAAGGCATGACATGTAGGCCTGCTGCATTGCAAGCTCCCTGTGCTCATTTTTGGCAGGTTGTGCTGATTTATTGAGCTATTTGATTTATTTAATGTACCATGCCTTTGACTGTATATACTCTATAGCAGTCACTCAAAATGCAAACAAACACATCATATGCCCTTTAATTACTCCCATCCCCCTTATTATCAATCACTGCCAATATCAAAGGAACAGCTGTTATTCATGCCATAAAATTAAGGTCAGTAAACTTGGGTTTGCAGGAGGGAACAGCAGCAATTCTGTTTAAACTCCTTCACTTTAATTATAAAACTGGTCCTCAGGAAAATGATATTCAGGATCAGCCTTGCTCAAGGTAAAAATGGAATGGAAAAGAGATATAATTGGGCAAGAGAAAGGAAAGAAAAGTAGGAGTAAAAGAAAAAATTGTTGAAAGAAGTGAGGAAAAGAAAAAATAAAGATAGTATAGTAGCTCTTATGCTACCCATCCTGATTTAGAGAAGAATATAAGTAATGTTCAACACACACACACACTTGTAAAAAAGCCAATGGGCCAATCTTTGATACCAAATTACTATGTTTCAAGTTCTTGAATCTTACTCCATTTTCTTCACCTCTTTTGTTGCTGATTCATTATCTATTCTCTGTTTTCTTTTTATTAATCTTAACCATCCTTAAGTTTAGTAATTCTGTGTACATGTGCTTCTGGTAATACTACAAATATGATCAATCTCTACGACTTCCCATTGGTCTACTTTTGCAGAAAGCTTTCTGTCATCTTAATCCTTTTCTGTGCTCACAGAAAATACCCAACTTGAAAGGAGGCACTAATAGGAGAATGGAAATGCAACCAATTTTCCATCAGGTATTTTATCGGTGCTATACAATTTCAAGTATGTCCCAGTTTTTCATACATTTGTGGATGAAAAGAATATAATATACCTTATAATATAATATAATATATAATATATATGAATGTATACAGGCATACCTTGGAGATATTGCGAGTACAGTTCCAGATCACTGCAATAAAGATAATATTGCAATAAAGCGAGTCACACATATAAAAGTGATGTTTGTACTATACTGTAGTCTATTAAGTGTGAAATAGCATTTTTGTCTAAAAAAACAGTATACATACCTTGATTTAAAAATACTTTATTGCTAAAATATGCTAACCATCATCTGAGCCTTCGGTGAGTAATAGTAGCAACATCAAATATCACTGATCACAGATCGCCATAACAAATATAATAATAATGAAAAAGTTTGAAATATTGCGAGCATTAAAATGTGATACAGAGACATGAAACGTGCAAATGCTGTTGGAAAAATGACACTAATAGGCTTGCTCCACACAGGGTTGCCACAAACCTTCAATTCATAAAAAAAAATGCAGTATCTCTGAAGCTCAATAAAGCAAAGCATAGTTGTGTACACTTGAAAATTCAAACAACGTTGCATATGCTCAATAACTTAGGACAGAATAGTGTTTTTGTGCTGTTGGGAGGACAGTATAACTTCTCAGCCTATATGTAGCCCTAACTCTGCTGGATAAATACATACCTGGTAGCAATGGCAGTTGCCTCACTGAGATTTTCTGAGCTTTGTTTCTAGGGGGTCACTCCTGAAAATCAGCATTTGAGGAATCTTTGTATTTGTCCGAAGGGTCTGAAGTGCCTTCAAACTATTTTCCTCTCATTTAGTCAATCACTTGCATGATGCGGCTAATCTTCTGCAATAAAGCTTTTCAAGTTTTAATGTTAATTCAGTTATAGGGTTCGATAATAAGAGGTATTTAATCAATTCTTGTTGATTTAATAAAATAAATTTCCATTCATTTATTGACAACTCTATAGGAAAGGATGTAGTCATCACTGTGTGAAATAAAAAGAATTACAAATAGTCAAAATAACTGTATAAATATGGAAACCAGTATTGTTGACAAATTACATGGACGAATGCTTGTATGTTTCCCTTTTAAACACCACAGAAACCTTTGTGATAGGAATCATTAACTCAGTTTTTATCTATGAGTAAAATTAGATGCAGAAGAGTTAAGAAGTTACCTACTTGTGCTGAGTCACTCTATAAAGGGAAAGGCAGATAGCATTGCCACCCAGGTATCTTGAGTGCAGGACTACACTTCTTCCACTATACCATATATAAAAGTTTGGGTAACTGTTATTTTTTTTTTAAGTGAAGCCTTGAAAGTTCCAAAATTGTTTGCTAAGTAGGTTGAATGATTTTGGTGATAGGCAATGAATTGTTCTGTGTCCATTTTTAAAAAACCAACAGATGTTCCTAAAACCAGTGAAAAATAGAAAGTGCATCTCAAAAAAGGCACAAAGTAACAAAGTAAGTTTGAAAGGGAAAGTTTGATTTTCTATTTTTATAGCACTTCTCTTCTTTAAGAAGATACACTTCTGAGGTTTTTTTTTTTTTTTTTTTTTTTTAATTCTGGAACATACCTCTGATTTTTGATTTTGAAAGTATTCAGAGGAGACCAGTTCTTCAAGTGGAAATTGTCACCTTGAGAATATGGATGATTTATCAGGTGCAGATTTTTTGTTTCTTGCAGAATGTCTGATGAGGTGAGATTCTTTCCTAACAACATCTTACGAATTAGTATCAAAAACCTGAACAATACCATTGAAATCAAGGACATTCCTCAGAAAAGCAATCAATTGTTATGGAATAGATAATGTGTTTCCTTGCAAAGCAAGAGAATAACTACCATGTGGATGTTATTAATCTTCCCTGAAATCATTTTAACATTCCAATGTCCTGTATTAAACTATTTTCTTTTTTTCTTTCTTCTTTTTAAGGAAACCAAAAAGTGTACTGATTTATTGTCAAATTACAGGCAGCTGTATAGCTCAATCAAGGAGATTAACTATTTTCCAATAAGTCAGGCTTACAGTTTGCACCATGTAGTAGAAATATGTCTTAAAATTGCCCTTTTGCCTGGTAAAAAGGAGTTAGACTGGTTAAAAGGAAATGACGCCATTTAGTAGCCAAAGTCAGATATGTCTATATGTATGTAAGTATATGTGTGTATTTCTTTTCTAAATTAATATATACCTAGGACAAATTTTTAAAGAAAATATTTTAAAGAGCTCCATGTTAAGCAAACAGTAATGCGCTTCTCTTCAATACTATTTTAATTTTGTCATTTCCTCATGATAATTTTAATTTAGTGGCAGATACTCTTGAGAGAATAATTCGTGAGTTTATGAGTGTACCATTGCTGCTATAAATCACTTTAGTTGTAATAATGCTAGCTTTCATGTGCACTTTTAGATTATATTTATTTACAGATACTATTTTTAAATCAATCTAAAATAATATTTATTCATCATATATGCTTAATACAATGGCAGTCATGTATTTTTTACCAAGTTAAAATCTGATCTTCCTAATTATGTTTTCCTTTTGATTTTACTGAAGTATATTTGTAGTTAAAAAAAGATCACAAATTGCCATGCTTCACATTTGATGTTACACTTATTTTTTATTCGCTTAGCACTATCTTACACAGAGTATACTTTGTTTTATTTGAAAATTCTCTGAATTTTGAGTGCTTGATTTCATTTTCATTTATCAGCACATTAAGGATAGTGATATATTATGCATATTTATTACTTTCTTATAGCCTATTCTCTGATGAAGGTGGGAACTCTATGTTAGTACAGTAACTAACCATTTATTATTTCAAAAATGGGCTTATTCATTTCCTTAGCATTTTTAAGCATTGTATTGGACTCAAGGTATAAAAAATTGGTGAAAACATATTCCCTGACCTAAAAGACTTCACAGTCACAGGAAAAAACATCTCTATGGAAATTATAATAAAGCATGGTAAGTATTAGGATGGAAGTGTGTGGCGTTTCCGACTCTGTATATAAAATGAGGTTTTGAACTCTGTCTGTGGTAGTCAAGGAGCCTAGGTAATGCTGAAATTGAAAGTTGGAGATTGTGTTAAAATATGTCCTGCAGGCCAGTACAGGAAATCAGAGAGGGGAATGATGATGACGCTTATGAAGTGTATGACATAAGTGTGTGTAATTTCATCATCAAGTGAAGTGTCCTAAAGGGGTAGTGATGGGTGTTTATTGAATGGTAAAAGGAAAGAGTCAGTGTAATAATCATGACTTAAACATAAACAATCCATGGATGACTAAAGAATGCCAAGCAGCAGTCAACTGTTTGAAGAGTGTTTAACAACCTACCTGACACTAATGAAACTATATCACATAGATGACTTACCTGCAACCATTCTAGTGCTTAATTTTTTACTTTAGTCTGAGACATTAATATGTTGAGACATCTCAACGTGGATGCATTTCTCTTGGAACACAAACAAATCAAATCGGTTAAGAGATTATATTATATATCTTAAAACATATTACTGTTTCTCTTTAGTCTGTTTCTATGCTGAGTCCGCTGTAACATCTTTTTTTTTTTTTTTAATTTTTGGCTGTGTTGGGTCTTCATTTCTGTACGAGGGCTTTCTCTAGTTGTGGCAAGCGGGGGCCGCTCTTCATCGCGGTGCGCAGGCCTCTCACTATCGCGGCCTCTCTTGTTGGGGAGCACAGGCTCCAGACGCACAGGCTCAGTAGTTGTGGCTCACAGGCCTAGTTGCTCCACGGCATGTGGGATCTTCCCAGACCAGGGCTCGAACCCGTGTCCCCTGCAAAAACAGAAACATAGATCAATGGAACAAGATAGAAAGCCCAGAGATAAACCCACTCACCTATGGTCAACTAATCTATGACAAAGGAGGCAAGGATATACAATGGAGAAAAGACAGTCTCTTCAATAAGTGGTGCTCGGAAAACTGCACAGCTATTAACTAGAGATTATGGAAATGCAGGGAAAGGTAGTAAAGTTTGATGGTCTGGCAGTTAAGGTAAAGGCTTGTCATTATAGTTAATCTGTTTGATCTCCAGCCATGCTCAGCTGTCTGGTTATAGGCATT
This sequence comes from Orcinus orca, assembly GCF_937001465.1. Classification (NCBI taxonomy): domain Eukaryota; kingdom Metazoa; phylum Chordata; class Mammalia; order Artiodactyla; family Delphinidae; genus Orcinus; species Orcinus orca. The sequence goes on along the minus strand of NC_064564.1, from coordinate 47,753,679 downwards.
AAGTTAATGGAGAGTTGGGTTGATTAAGTTTAGATTTTTTTTGTTGAGTGGGCTAATTCTGAGAGAGAGAAGGGCAAGGGAGTGATTCTAGTATTGACTTATGAATAACAAGGATAATCTAGGTAAGAATCTAAATAAGAAGAGAAATGGACTCTAAGAGAGGATGAGAATGATGGAAACATTGGAGAGTTGTTCCAGACACTCTAAGAGAGTTGTTCAAGTCACTGTACAAAAGCAGGTCTTTCTAAACTTTTCAAAGTACTGTGGCAGATAGGTTATAATGCTTGTAAGAAGTAACTGATCTGGGGGCCCTAGCTGTTCATAGCTAACCAGGCCTCCCAGAGCATTAGGAAGATCAACATTGCCACACATTTATATTTTTATTTACTGCCTTTTAGTGTACCATCCATTTTAAAAACTGTATATGAAAGGAGGTTATAGTAGACAAGGAATGGACATTTAAACTGAGATTTTGGGAGAGTCTGACCTTCATTGTTAGGGTAAAGCCTTGTCATTGATAGATTTTTTAACCAATGGAGTTCAAAATAGATTTGGCTTTAGGGTAGAAAATGGATTTTCAGGAGGCAAAGAACATGGAGAGGTTATTCAAATAGTCAAATAGGAAAATATTGTGGCTTTTATTAAGTTGGGAGAAATGGAAGACTTGTGAGAAATAATTGGGCTCAATCTAGTCATGGGATAATATTAATTAAATTTGATGATTGACAGGATGTAGAATCAAAAAGAGATGGAGGAATCAAGGTTGATACCTCAAATTTCTGGCCTGATTATCTACATGGGTGCAGAGCCAACTGCTGACTGAAATATGGGAAATGAAGTTTTGGGGAAAAATCAGTGTAATTTGGGACTTGCAAAGAGAAATATTGAACAGGTGGTAAAGATTATGGGTTCAGGGAAAAGATCAAAAATGGAGATAAACATCTGAGAATAATCTGTATATATATTGCATATAAATTGAATGCCTGTATACCTCACAGTCATTGGTTACCCGTGTGGATTTGTTCATTTACATGAGTGTATTTCTTGTAAATTAAACTAAATACAACATAGTTATATGTTGAAAACATTTAAAATTAGAGAGTAAGCAACCCTGGATTCTCTATAATGTGTTCATCAGGCCTGTGACAAAACAATGATGGTTTCTAGTTGCCTAGTAGAGTTACTATCAACAATAGTACATGCAAAAAACAGTGAATCTTTGCAATTCCTTGGATTTAAATATATTTAAATAATATGGCATTCCATTTTCCTAATCTCTACAAGTATATTATTCATTGAATTTAATTAAACTTAATTGAATTATACTGAGTGTCTTGGCATATAGTTTTTCTCCTTCTAGTTTTTTTTTTTTTTTATAGCTTCTTATACATTTCTGAACATATTAGGGCTAAATTTCTTCCTTTGCATGCAATGGATTGATTGTCAACTATAATTTAAAAGCTTTTAATGAGACACCCTGCATGAATTCAGAGCTCCACGCACAGAGGCAAGACAGATTGTCATTCAGGGGACATTTTAGGTTTATACTGCACCCATAGAATCCAAATATGCCGGATCTGCAACATAAAAAGGTGGGGATGGGAACAGCCACTCTGAGGTTTTATTTTTATCTTGCATGTAGGTTATTGAATGCTAATTTTTTTGTTTCTCGGATGCCATTCCTCCTTACTTGTTGAGGCCCATATTGTATTTAGATTTAACCAAGATTAAAGCAGAAACAATTATTAGGAATTTATACTTTTAAGTTCCCCCTTCCCCCTGATCAATAAAGAACGCTTGTCTCTTAAGCGTTCATCATATTTTTGAATTTGAAATATGTATATATCATATATATATGAAACAAGACACTATTTTTCTTAAGAATCCACCTTAAGGTGGATATATCATAATTTGTTTGGTCAATCTCATTCAGGCATTTCACATTTTTTCTAGTTATAAAGAATATAGTAATTTAAGTCTATATATTTGTCTAAGCATGCACTTTGGCCATGCCTCATAAATGTTAATATGAGGTATTCTTATTGGCTTTATAATATAAATAATAAATATAAATATGTAATATATAAATAATTATACTTTTGATTTTTATTGTATTGTTTTTTTTTGATTTTTATTGTTAGTTCAAATGAATCCTTTAATAATATTGAAAATTTGGATTTTCCCTAATTATTATCTTCGTAAACAGTGCTGCAAACAAACACCTTTGGTATAATTTTATGTATTTGTCTCATGATCATTTTTTTCTACCAGTTATGGGATTTTTGTTTTAGTGTGAATGTATGATTTTACTGCTTTTTAAAACAGGTAAAGGATTATGTCAATTAATATACCCACTAGATCTGTATGTGTGTGTGCATGTATATGCATAAGTATGAGAGACTGGCATTTGATTAACAACCGTCCTTGATTTATATCACAGAACAATGATAATCCGAATCCTTCACCCTGCCTGCTTCCCTAGCATCATCTTAGGAAACTCTCCCTTATCACTAAATGCTGAACAAGCTTCAGGGCCTTCATTTATGGTGTTTCTTCCAGCTGGAATGTTCTCCTTTGCTCTTTATATCCTGGATCTTTCTTATTCTTCAGTTCTTTGCTTAAATTGAATCTCAAAGAGTAGGAACCTGGTTTTCTCTTTAAGGTACCTGCTCCTCCAAATCACTTTTCTTTCTCACAGCCCCCTTCCACTGCATTCATCACAGTTCACAAAATTTAGTCATACATTTGTTAGGACTTGCTTATTTTCTCTTTCATTCCCTCGGTTTACAATTCCATTAAGGCTGAGAGATCTTGTCCTTTTCATTCATCACTGTGCATTCAGATCTGAGTATGGTGTCTAGAAGTTAATAGGGTTAGGTGAATGTTTGCTGAATTGATGGGCAAATGCATGAGTGAAGGAATGACTAGAGGTAGGAGACCCTTTAATTGTCCTTTTCAGTGAATGACTAAAGGAAACTAAATACGTGTAACTAATAACATTTCAAAATTCATTGTAGTTACAAGTTTTATTATTTTTTTAGGTTAGTCAAAAATTATATAATTAAGAGACATCCATAGGAAACACAATTTAAACAAGTAATCACCAGCTCAGTGATAGGGTAGTATTTTTTCAATTCATCTTGTCATTGACTTGTTTATTGGTGTCGAACCAGAGGAGAAACGGACTAATATTTCACTATTAGAAAACCTACCACACAATGAAAATATTTAATCAATTTAATAAATATTTCTCAAACGATGTTTAAGAGAAATTATTGTTTTAATAGCAATATTGAAATTTCCAAGTAATTGCAACTGCAGTAAAAAATTGATTGCTAATGAACTGTGTTTGAGATCTAAGTAATGTACAAATGTTTTTAGACAGAAGATCTTTTAATGTTACCTACTATTAACTCTATTCTGAAACAAATATAATTTTAAACTATTTTAATTCATTTTTTTCCCTGAAGTTTTTTTTTTTTCTGAAGTTTTGCTGGTCCTTTACTATTATCATATAGTGCTATTAAAGGGTATAATTTTGCAATTGTCGCTTATAAAAGACAGCCTTATTAGAGTAGGCTGAATGACTTATTTTTCATTTAGAATTGTAGCCAATTCATCCCCACATGTCACCATAACAGTCACATTTAAACCCTAAAGAATTTGACAGTTACTCAGTTCACAGTTCTCAGACGTCACTTGTGTTTCCTCTCCTCTTCTTTCCTTCTCTTCTCTTCTGTTCTGCCTTTCATCTAAAGGAGACACAACCATGAGTTTGAACAAAGTGGTGTTTCTGTCCTTAAATAGCTAATAGTTACCTTCAAGTGACCTTCAGAGGTGTCCTGTTTACCGCCCGTTTTGTGGGTGCTCAGGTTCCAGATCAACTTCATAGGAAATACACATCCACTTTTAATGACGGGGTCCAGGTTGTTCGGATGAATGTCTGTCCCCTAGCCCTGATTGACACCAGCAGGCTGTGGAGGATGACAGATTGTCAGACAACAGATCAATCTGTTTTCTCCATTAAGTAATGAGGAATGAAAGGGCAGAGGCTTGGGCATGGGGGGCTTTCTGTGATTACCTGGAGGCCTGGTAAAGATGTTTGTGAATCAAGCATGTCAGCAGTCTGCATATGCTTATTATACATGCAGTAGTGGGCATGTTTGAGTGATGAGAATCGAATACTCAACAGATAGCTTCAACAATAAAACCACAAATAAAGATGATGAGAAGAAAGGTATTGAACTAGCTGTGAATGTAAAACTTAGTATCCCCTGGGGATGGTAAGAATATGCTGAGTAGAGAGACAGAAAGTATTAATAAAACAGCCTGAATTGTAGACATTTGAAGAATAGGAAACTGCATTAATTATTACTTATGACTCTTTTTTGCAAGTGGTTTTTGGTTGACAATGAGGATTTATGGAATAGCTTGAATTATAAAACATTTGTCTTAGGGTATCCTTCACAGAGGCTGTGCCTCGGAATTTTCAGGCGATATGTCTTTTATCCAGTTTTGTCAATTCAAAATTCCAAATAGAGACCTATAAAAAAATCTATAGCTTTCAGGGAAATGATAGATATTTTCTATATTCCTAGACTCAACAAGCTAGAATTTATATGCCATTTTTTGGTTATATTATGTGCTTGTAAAACAGTAAGAATAAAAGTTTGGGACTTAGGATGGACCCATGCTGATGCTATGATTATTAGGTGACCTTAGAACCTGCCTTCCAGAATGGGTATATAGCACCTTAGGATGTTTTTGTTTGTTCTCTTGATTTCACAGTAAACACAGTGTAGTTGGTTTAACCAAAAAGAGACATTTCTTAGCAAGACAGAAGGAACATCTCTAACTATCTAAGGAACAGGATACAATTAAGCCATAGAAACAGATTTTAGCCTGGTACATAGGAAAATCCATCCATCCATCCATCAATCTCTCATTTGCATTATTCCTCCATACGACCCCTTCTGTTCTCTTCATACAGACCATATATATACTTCTTTTACTTTTAACATCTTTATTGGAGTATAATTGCTTTACAATGGTGTGTTAGTTTCTGCTTTATAACAAAATGAATCACCTATACATATACATATGTCCCCATATCTCCTCCCTCTTGCATCTCCCTCCCACCCTCCCTATCCCACCCCTCTAGGTGGTCACAAATAGATGCTTTCCATATTTCAGTTTAAAAAAAATCTTCCCTCTTTAAATATGCAGTCACATAAAAGGAATTATTAAGTCTACATTCCAAATCTCCAAACCAAACATTGGTTAGCCCAACTTAGGTCAGATGCACATCCAGTTGTGGCCAAAAAAAGTGAAAAGCCAAGTATTCTGAGTATACCTGTGACCATGCAGACAAAGGGAAAGGCCATTCCCAGAGAATGGAAGACATTTGCTCCCAAAGGAGGCTGTCTTGACAGTCAAAACAATAAGTTTCTACTATAAAGGATGTTTCTGAAAAATTCCAGTGCAAGGAATAATTGTGTATGGAACCTTATTTCCCATAGACTTTTAGTACAAGATTGTTGGTGCCTCTGGGAAAAATTATCACCCCTAAAACAAATACAGACATATTTGAGATTGTAACAAATTTTTAATTACCAGCAAATTTAAGGACCAAAACATTTATTTTCATTGAATACTTACAAGGACTTACCTTATTAATTGCAAATGAGAAAACGTCAGTGTATAAAGAACCTACGTCTTAAAGGCTTATAATAGTTGCCACTGGTGTTTGGAAATGATGCAGGTTAGTCTATGCTAATGGTAACACAGGTTAAAAAAAAAACAAAACAAAAGCAGCAGTAAGAATGCCCAGTATGAGGGACAAGGTGTATTGAATTGCTTGCAGAATTAGCCCGTGAAAGCTTTGTAAAGCACTGGTAATAAACTATATACTGAAATAAGTTCCTGACTTTTAAATTGTGTAATTCTAATTTCAATATATTATGTTCATTTGAAATGAATGAGGATCTCAACAGAATTTTACCATCGAATCTATTTGGTAGTTGGCTCCTCGGTTTCCTCATTTCTGTTTGTTTGTTTGTTTGCTTTTTCAATATAAGCCCCTTGAAATTACAAGTTTAGACTAGAGATTATCTAGTATAAATTTCCTACACTCCACAGGAATTTTTCCTGCTGTGCTTTTCTCTGTCCATCCACACAGACATCTCCGTGACCTGAACCAAATGCCAGGGTTCCCAGATAGACTACTTGTTCTGCCCACATAAGCCCATCCCCCAAAACTGAACCAAATAAATGTTTTAAACTTCATGTTCTCACAGTCCTTCTGTCTTTGTTAGAGAAACTGGTATAATGGAATATTAAACTCTAAGTTTAGAATGAGATGAAAAATAATAGACATCATATGCCAAAATGAGTTGAGAAAAGGAAATCTTGTAAAATTAGCAAAAAAAGGATGTACTAAAACCTCATCACATGTCTAAGTTTTCTTTCACACTAAGGATTTAAAATTGTGCATGTGAAGATTCAAGAGAATTTAAGATTATTTAGAAAAAAACAGCCTTGAATCATAAAAAGACGAGATAAGTGTTGGTAGTGAGGATGTGGAGAAAGGTAACTCTTGTTCACTGTTGACGGGAATAGTAAATTGGTGTAGTCACTATGGAAAACAGTACAGAAGTTCCTCAGAAATTAAAAATACTGTATGATCCAGCTATTCCACTTCTGGGTATATAGCCAAAGGAACTGAAAACAGGTTCTTAAAGAGATAACTTCACCCCATATTCACTGCAGCATCGTTCAGCATAGCCAAGATAGGAAACAACCTGAACGCCCATCAGTGGATGAATAGATAAAGATGATGTGGTGTACATACACACACACACACACACACACACACACACACACACACACACACACACACAGAGGAATATTATTCGCCCATGAGAAGGAAGGAAATCCTGCCATTTGCAACAACATGTATGAAACTTGAGGACATTATGCTAAGTGAAATTAGAGAAAGACAAATACTGTTTATTAGTTATATGTGGAATCTAAAAATGCCAAGTTGAGAGAAACAGAGAGTGAAGTGGTGTTTATCAGGGATGAGGGAAATGGGGGGATATTTGTTAAAGGAGATAGTCATCTATTTATAAGATTAACAAATTCAGGGAATCTCATGCACAGCAGGGTGATTATACCTAATAACACTGTATTATGTACTTGAAAATTGCTAAGAGAATAGATCACTAAATGTTCTCTCAAAAAGAAATGGTAATTATATGATGGGACAGAGACGTTAGCTAATGATACAGTGGAAATAATTTGGCATTAAATGTATCAAATCAACAGGTTGTACACCTTAAACTTACACAGTGTTATATGTCTATTATATCTTAATAAAGCTGTATAATTGTTTTCAAAAGAAAGAGCGAGCTGAGCCTTGGATATCTTTATCCCTTCTCCTGAGAGCAAGAGTTTTAAGGTTGCTTTCTATGTCATCTGAAGTCAAGAGAGTATTTCTCAAGAACCAGATATGGGCCACCTGTCTGAAAGAATTCACATGGAGCCCTAGAGAATCAGTAGTCCAGGAGAAGCTGTTAGGGGTGATGGAACCTCTAAAGGGTCTGACTGAATAAGCAAAAGTCAGGGCTGAGGAAGAGGGCCAGCTGTAGGAAAATCCATCACTCTCAGCCTAGGAAGTACAGTTAGAGTTTTTCGATAGCTGCCACAGCACACATGCACACACATACACCTTGAAAGGGAGAAAGGGAGTCAGCTTTAAATCAGCCAGATGTAGAATGCAGAAGATCAGCAGACAGCAATGAACAGGCAAGTGAAAAGAGCCTAGCTCTGTTTATATTTTACTACCCAAGCCCTTTTAATCATCAGGTGAGTGGGGTAGGATGTAATCAAGAAAGTGGAAGCCTATCTTCTAGGGACTTCTCAAGCGGCTGCAGGTGTAGCTGGGGCAAAGGGGAGTAACTATAACTTACAATTGTATTGAAAGTGTTGACTCTTTCATTAGACTGGACATTTAATTACTGAATTATACAAGTAACTGGTGACAGAGTGACTGTAAGGCTTTCTATTACTTAAAACTAATCAGAGAAATAATGGCTTTGCCAGAGTTTTCATCCAGGAGTATGGAAAATTTCCATCTGAATAACATTTAAAAGAACAGTGAGAGACAAAGTAAGTTTGCTTTGTGTTAGTCACCATGAATCATACTAGATACTAAAATATCCCAATTGCTGCTAACATTTAATGCAATATCTGTGAAACTTGTGGTATTCATTTATTCAACAATTACCTCCTTTGTATACTGTGTGATGATTACATCCCTAAGTATTGGGGATATAACATGAACTTAACAGAAATAATCTTTCATGGGTTGTTAATGGAGCTTCCAGTATAGTGGTAGAGAAAAATAGGCTTATAATATTGCATGATAGCAGAGGTATAGTGCTATAGGTGTGCTCTAAGAGCTATGGGGATGCTTAGCAGTAGAACCTAATTTGGACCTGAAGAATGAGAAAAGGGATCCCAAATTAAGTTGTATCTAGATAGAGATTTGAAGGCCAAGTAGACAGTAGCCTGATGGGCAGGCTGAGGAAGAATTTTCAGGCAGAAAGACTACTTCTGAAGCTGAGAGAGAACAGGAGAGCATGGGTCATACAAGGTCTTAGAAATTGAGTGGGAGTATGAATCCTATTTTAAAAAAATAGAAATTTAGCATGATTCTGGAGAGAATTTTTAAAAATAGGGCTGGAGAGAGAAAGTGTGGATGACAAAAGTCATATAAAAGGTGCTAGCCAAATATGACTTTATTTTAAGGGCAGTCAGCAGTCACTGAAGGATTTTCAATAGGGAATATATTTGCATATGAAAGAAGAATTTTCTGAAAATATCAGTGGACATTTTTGGCACCAGTGGGTGTTAAGTGAGTTATTACAGTTGGGCAAAGAATGTTGTGCCCACACATATTAATAATTTAAACATACATATTGAAACCCTACTGTCAGGAGAATTACAGATATTTTATTTAATCCTATTTTGCCAGGATGAAATTTAACTTTTGTTCTTGGGGTGGCCAAAAAGTTCGTTCAGTTAGTGAGTACATTGTTCAGTAAAATTCTTGGTGAAAATGAAAAATGTGTCTTTTATTTTTACTTAAAATCAAATGAACCTTTTGGCCAACCTAATGTCTTCACTTTAGAGGTAAGAACACTGAATTACAGAGTGGTAAATGTGTAGTCCATGATTATACACCTAGAAGGTGGTGGAGCAGGAAATAAAGCCAAATCTCTAACTCCAAAATCTAGACCATTCTGTTACCCACTGCCATAATTCTAGCCAAATATGAGGAGAAGTTGAATCATTTAACCGAAGGGTAATTGATCCAGATTTCAAATTAAGGTGAACGTGTGTCAGTTTTATTAAGCCAAGATCACTTGCTTTTAGCATCCAAGAGTTCTTGCATTATTTTCAGTTTTATAGGCATGAACTTATAACTACAGTCTGCTCTTTCTCCTCAGTTGTAAAATTATTCCCATTTACCCGCTATGATGTCCATGTTTTTGTGTGGTTACGAATCTGCAAATTCTTTTCTAACAATGTATATCCTGGCAATCTTCAAGGCCTTTCTGGTGCAGTTCTAGTTCTGGGACCCACTGGTTTTATTGGAGTACCCAACAGTGACATTATACTGCAGGCCTGTACATTAGAATGATGTATCGTAGTAGTTCTAGCACAGTTATTCCAGGATGATTTAGATTGTAATCCTAAAGCATTATCTAGATATAACACCAAAGCAATCTCTGAGGAAATTTTGTTTATTCCAGCCAGGGAAAGGAAAGTCCTATCTCTGTTTCGTGCATGAATTATTAAATATGTACTTAAAGGGGTAGCAGCCCTTTTAATTGGGCACAGATCATTGTTTTAATTGGTAAAAATGACAAATGACCTAAAGTTTGCAGTATCTGGAGCCAAGGGAAACAAAAGAAAAGGAAGCAAAGGATGCAAGCTTGGCCTAGAACTGAGCTGTCTCTCCATAAGAGTGGGGGAAAAAAAATTCTAGCAATTGTTTGACAGAGCTACCAATTAGTGTCCAACTCCATAGAAGAGATCATAAACTTGAAGGGAATTCTGCACAATTAAGGGATGTAAACATAGGCACTTTTAGAAAACACAACTCAAAGAAAATAATGTGTCAGGCCCTTATAAGTGACTGAATGTGCTATTAAAGAAGATGAAAAACCTAGTGGAGCAGTACTTGCTTGTATTAGGATGGAAACACCTGTGGTTCCCAGATTTTAGTACTTACAGTTTCATCTTGGTGATGTTTTATTTTATCATAGTTTAACCAGATTTTAGTAGAATACAAGGCAGGAAGCAGCTTCTGTTTCATACTCCAACGCTTCTGAGATTATCCTATCATTCTCACAGCTCTCTGTTTTCTTTAGGACGATAGGTGCAAAAAAGAGAAGTAGTAAGTCAATAAAATACAAATAAACAATTAGAACATCCAGACCCCCAAAGCCACAGAAATTAGATGGTTGTTTTACTTTTGTGGTACAGATGCAGGCAGAAGACCTGTCTGTAGAGCCACAGTCTTTGCAAAGTCTGAGCCACTTTCAGGTACATAGGATAATCTGCAAGGGTGGTTTTCCCATCTTTTTATTATAAAAATTTCAAAAATTCAGAAAAGTTTAAAGAAAAGCACTATAGACATCCCTATAGAGCCCACCTAAGCAATAACAATAGTTAGAATTTTATTTATTTATTTATTTATGGCTGTGTTGGGTCTTCATTGCTGCGCACGGGCTTTCTCTAGTTGCGGTAAGCGGGGGATACTCTTCGTTGCGGTGCGCGGGCTTCTCATTGTGGTGGCTTCTCTTGTTGCGGAGCACAGGCTCTAGGCACACAGGCTTCAGTAGTTGTGGCTCACTGGCTCTAGAGCACAGGCTCAGTAGTTGTGGCACACGGGCTTAGTTCCTCCATGGCATGTGGGATCTTCCCGGACCAGGGCTCAAACCTGTGTCCCCTGCGTTGGCAGGCAGATTCTTAACTACAGCGCCACCAGGGAAGCCCCAATACTTAGAATTTTAATCTATTTGCTTTATTTCTATGTGTACACACACACACAGAGCTATAGTTGTTTTTGTTGCTGAACTATTTGAAAAGAAATTGCAGATATAAGTACACTTTGTCTCTAAATCCTTCAGCATGCATATCCTAAGGAAAAGGACTTTCTCCTATATAATTAATTATGGATAAGACATATAATTATCACAACTGAGAAAATTAACAAGTATATAGTATAACCTAATATCGACAAAATATTCAAATTTTCTCAATTATCTTTCATTTATTTTCCAAACTAGAATCCAATCAAGGTCCACATATTACATTTTTAATTAATAAATTTTATTTTCTAGAGCAGTCTTAGGTTTATAGCAAAATTGAATGGAAAGTACAGGGAGTCTCCAACATATATTTTTTTAAAATTTTCCCTTAATCCCTTTAATCTAAAACGTACTCCCCCTTTTTTAAAATGCCATTGCCTTTTAAAGAAACCGAGGTATTTTAGAATGCCCCACAGTCTGGATTTGTCTGGTTTCCAGTGGTGTCATGTAATATGTAACTCTATCCATCTTTATTTTCTGTAAGCAGAAAAAATAGTTTTAAAGGCTTGGTTATTTTCAAGTTAAACTTTTTTCACAAAACTGCTTTCTTCATAGGAGACAGTTTATAATTGTATCACATCAGGAGGCACATACGTCAGCTTGTCAGGATATTCGTGATGCTAAGTTGGATTACTTGTTTAAAGTGATAACCTGTAGGTTTCCTTATTTTAGAAGTTCTGATATTCCCCTATGTGGTTTATGAATAATCTCTGGGTTGATAGCTTGGCACTGTGGGAATATCTTTTCCCTCAAGCATTTTTTAATCCAGAGGTTTTCAATGCACTGATGAACCATGACTGAAACAATGTTGGGGATTGGAAATTGATAATTTAATAATTCTGTCATTCTTTTTACATCTATTAGCTGGCATTACTCTGTAAAGAAGAGCCTTTCCTGATCAACACTTTGTGATTTTTAAATCTAAATTATTCAATTTTTCCTTTGAAAAAAGTGTTGAAGGATTAGTTACCAGGTATTAACATAAGGGTAAGATGAACTGTGGCTTTGGGAGGGGCAGGTGGGTATTTATCTTTTCTTTATAAAATTTTGTATTAATTGTTTTAATAAATTGAGGACACATAAATATGTAATTAAAAATTAAGGGGCATTGAAAACTGTTCCAATTTCAAGTGGTATTTAATTACTTAATTTGGGAATAAAAATCTATGGTTTTGAGCATTTAATGTGTGCTGGCCAATTTGTAAATTAACAACTATCCTTGCAAGTAGAAATCACCATTTTGCAGAGGAGAAAGTGTATAAGAAAATGTATACAGTTAACATATTGTCAAATACTTAATTAACAAGTAAGTTTCAGAGCCAAGATTAGAATCTAAATATTTCTGCCTTCAAGAAAGATTTGCTTTTCTCTGTTGTTCCTTACTAGCTCTCTTCCATAGAACCATAAGCTTCACATCATGTACATCCAACTTTTCCATGCATAGAACTGAGGTGAACTTAAAATTTTTTGAAAGAAAATGGATTTGATTAGTTTGTTAAGATGTACTCAGAATTTTGTTTTTATTCAGTTATGGTGAGGCCAACAGATCAGGAGACTATTTCCACTGAAAGAACAATTTGCTATTCACAGTTTCCAGGAGGAAGAGGCATGCCACACCACTCAGGGCCACGTGGGGAGGCACCAGTTTGTCAGGAATCAAATGAGCTGTCATTAGCCAGAGGCTTATTTGTGGTTTTCATGGGAAGAAATAGGCAAAGTAAAGTAGACAAGCTGAACAGGTTTAGGATTGGATAGTTTGAATAATACCAGTGGTTTCTGGACTGTATGGGTGGTTGCTAGTTGTCTGATACCTGGCCCTGGAGTGATTTAAGGCAGGAGGATAGTGACCTGGGATTGCAGGTTTCGGATAAAAGGAGACAGACCAGGAATATTCACTTAGGATTGGTTGGTTTACATTTAAAAGGTATGTTTACTGGCAATGTTTATTTGCTATCTCTGGGATTTAGCTATCCCTGAAAGGGGAGATCCCCCTCTGAGTTTACAAAGCCCTAAGATGTCAAGACATAATAAAATAAAGAAAATTTAAAACCATGTTAATACAGTTAGCAGTAGACATTGTCGAAAAGTTAAGGAACTACGTATGAATGAGTTAGGTTTCCCTGTAAGGTCATTTAATATTATGAGATTCTACACTGTGATAACACACATAACCGTAACTACATGCAAACTTATTATAGAGTATGTATCAATTAAGAAATGTTAAACCTTATTTCATATCAGAGGATTTGTCTATGTTAGGCACTGGGATTTATTTTTAATCAATGCAAGAACATAAGATACATTTATATAGAAGTATAGGAAAATCTTGCCAGTAATATAACTATAATTTTACTTTTAGGGAAACCTAAATATGATGTGCATAAAAGCATCAGCAATTTTCTGTACTTTAACTTATTGTATTGGATATTAGCATATGTGTTCTAGATGTTCCTGTACTTTCTTTGAAAGGGTTAATGTTTGTAAGTACTTTATCTATAGTTTGTGTGCCGTATGAACCTTTTGTATAGTTTACAATACTGTCATGATAAAGGTATACCATTTGCTCTAAAAGAAAGTAAAAAATGTTATTATATATTCACTCCCAATGTATTTATTAATTTTAGTATGAGTCCTGTTATTGGCATAGAGTGACAGTTCTACATTTATCAGATGTCAGTGGCAAAAATATAAGATATACAAGATGTTAGGTGACTTCCATCTGGGTAGCGCTGGAGCATCTGCCAGTGCATATGATCAAGCAGAGGACACAGACACCAAGTACTGAAAAGCAGCAGTCTGACTCTCATCTTGTTGGATAAACAGAATATTTTTGGCTCCACCAACACATCATTGGAACTAAAATAAATTTGTGGCAATCAAATTAGCTTCTAAAAAAAAGTTACAACTTTATTTTTAACACCCAGCATATTAATATGGAAATGACAAATGATAAGAAATCACTTTTCTAGTATTTAAATGCTACTGTAACTGCATCTATGATAAGCTTCAGAAACTTTCTGTTCTGAGTAACCATTTCTACAGAAAGGTGAGACATAGCTCATGGTCACTGGGGTCAGGCTTCCCCATTAAGTTTTCTCATGCCAGTTAGTTTGGTATGCCCTCTTTATTCCATTAATATTTAATGACATATGTCTTGCACACTCTGACTTTGTTAAAAAGAGGCTATGGTCTCTCTCCTCATCGTGATCTTGCAGGGCTCCTCTATGATGGTAACATGGCACAAGGGAAAGAATGGGATAGGTTTAGTCAGAGCATGTGAGTTTGAATTCAGCCCTCACTTGGTATCATTGTCACATTTTAGGCACATCCTTTTACTTGTTTCACAAGGCTTCAGAAACTCTTTCTTGCACACTTGTTGTCTCTCTGACCATGGACAAAATTTAGGAAGCAGTATAGTGTCAGCAAATATATGAACTTAGTTAGCAAACCCTGTTCTATGTTTCTATCGTCTTCTTCCGGAGGCCCTCTTTTCCAATTTCCTGGGGAACTGCCCAGAAAAGCATGTGGTGTCTACACTCTCTCACCTCCTTCTTCTTCCTCTTTAGTCTCAGAGAAATTTCTTCCCGCAGTTTTCTGTTGCTCATAAAGGTTGTTTCTAATAAAATAATTTCAGTTATTGTAAAATTTTATTAAAAAAAATGTTTCTAGCAGTTCCTTCTTTGTGCTCTGAAAATAACTATTAATCAATTTAACACCTAAGCATTAAAAAAAAATTGAAAAATATGTGGCTACCCTCTTGGAATGGGGTCAGTAGAAGGAGGGGAGGGAAAACACACACAATATAATACCTTTGTAAATTTTTCTACCACTTCTACTGGAGTAGAAATGATGAGATTGAGAGTTTGTGTTAAGGAATGGTATAGAAATGATAAAAATAAAGGGGGAGAAGATAATCATTACTTTTCTATATTGTATATGTGGAAAAGCTGCAACTCATTGTGGTCTTATGCGTGAAAAAGATTCTGAGTGCTTCAGACCCAGGGCACAAATTCTGGCAGCCTTTCATACTGTCAGCAAATGCCCTTCATGGGAACTGGTGACTCTCAAATCTTTGATCTTGTTTCAGCTTCCGATGGCCCAAAGACGGGCATTTCTTAAATAATGCAGCTAGTGCAATCTCCTAGACAAATGGCAAATTAATCAGTCTCTAAATCCTTGTTTTTTGAAGACTTGTGCATTTTTAAAGAAGACGGAGTAATTGTTTAGTGACTTGGTGCCATTGATTTTCATTATGGATGGTGTTGGCTGGGTCTGTGTCAGGTCATCAGGGAGAGATAGCCTTTGCATAGCTAAATAAAATGGGAAGAGAGGCACTTCTTATTTCATATTCACGAGAAGAAACTCTAATTCTTGAAGAAGTTTTGCATGACCTTCCTTTAAGAACAACTTTTGCCCACTGCACGGTTTTTAGGGAATGACAATCTCTCAGCACAGATATCAACAGGATGTCTCAGCTTCAATGGTGCAAAAAATTCCCCACCTGGGACAATTTTAAAAGAAAGGCAAGTCTGAAACAATATGAACAAGATGATTTAAAATACTTTATTGAAACCCATAGTGAATTTCATGGCTATGGTTGAACATGTTTTGAATAGAACAATCAAATCAAATGAGCACTACTTGCTTCAGCTGACACAGAGAGCAGAAGTTCTGTGTTTTCAGAAGTTCCACTTAAGTTAGGTTTTCTGCTGTGTTATGAAGGTTTAACCACAAATTTCATCTACAAATGTGGAATTGGTTACAGTTTAGCTGTCCTTTCTGATGTTTTCTAGATGGGATTCTCACACATTTGACTTGGACATGAAATTGTTTTAAATTTCTACCCAAATTTCTCTCATCCTTCTGCATTTTGCTGAAAGGTTGTTTAAACTTTGTTTACTGTTGATTCAGGTTTTTCTTTTAAACGTAACCCACCTTATTTATTTATTCCCCAAACCCTCATTTATTTAGTTTGTGTAGACTTCAGAATCAGAGTTTCTGTAAATGAAGTGTTTTCAGAGGTCTTCAATCTTTTTGAAATGAAATCTATAATTTTTGTGCTTCACAAAATGGCTGCTTCTGCTGCTTTTTTTTTTTTTTTTGGCAAGAAATCACACAGTTGTCATATTGTGACGACTCATTGAATTACTCCAGAGAGTAAAGGATTTTCGGCTTGATTTTTTTAAGATATATGCCACAGCAATTCCCTCGTTTAATGATAACTAAATGATTTGAGTCAGTGAGCTGTTACACAGTTTAGTAGAAAGAGAAGAGCTGTGCATTGCTGGAATGAGGTGTTTGCGAGATTCAGCCCTTCTAATCTATGTGATAATTTTCTTCTAAATATAGTAGCTATTAAATAAATACATCAAGTAAAGACATATTAAAAACACTCCCAGATAATGGCAAACAAATATTATTAGATGGGATGTTACAATATTGCAGAAAATGTGGCTGTAATCTAAGAGTCTATAAAGGCTTTTGACTCACTGACCAAATACGCCTTATGTAGAGTTTAATCAAGGCCTGTTTAGAAGACAGGTAACCATACTTAATGCTTTTTGTGTTGTCCACAACATAAAAACAGTCCCAAGATATCAAATAACTATTATGTAATTTTCATCAGGTCAGTGAAGATGGGGGTTCATATTCTCTTGGGTATCCATTTAAACATTCTCCAGAGGGGCAAGTAAACATTGATATTTCAGTCTGAAATGTCTAATCCCAAGTATGTTCTAAGAACTGTTAAATTTTCATGACAGGAGATCACTTCTTTTTTCTTCCATTGATCAATTACCATTTCAGGGAAGTACTCAGCTATGAGGCCTCAGGCAGACACTTTCAAAGAGGGGGAAAGATTCTAATTTCATCTGCTTCCAAGTTTTTTGGGCATTCACATGTTACCCTATGTTTAATATTATGACTCCTTTTATCACCTTAGTTGCAAATTTTTGTCCTGCATAATATGAAAAATAATTCATAAACAGTATTCCCAGAAGTCCATATAATAATTATGATATCAAAAACTTTGTGACATAATTCCTGCTTTATTTATTCTTGATAACAGACTGCAAAACAATTGCATTATTTAAGACAGAAATAGAGACAGAGAGAACTGGCGAGGAAGGAAAAAGGAAGGAAGAAGAAAAAGGAAAAATCATAGAACAGCTGGAAATTTGAGGGGATTCACATAGCATTTCCACTGTTTAGCAATATGCAAGCATAATTGGATGATTAATTAATAAATTAAAAATGAATTGACAACCTTAAAGCGACATTGATAATGATGCAGTATTTTGCTATGTGGATTACTGTCTCCAATGTTCATTTGACTTTGAAATTCATCAACATGCCTTTCTTACACAGTTAAAATACAAGATGCAACAGAGAGTTTGCTCTACCATGTTAATGAATATGTTATATTTTATTGGGAATACATGAAAGAAAATATGTACTAAAAATATTAATATTTCCCATCACTTCACTTGCACAATAGATGTTTCTCTTTTCTAGAAGATATATCTATATAGAAAATAGTGGTATAAATTAAATGTTGGTAATTGGTAATATAAATTATTTATTGGTATAAAATTTTGAATATATATGCCATATATGTTCTCTCTATATAATTTTATCTATACTCTATATGTGTAATTCTATATAACTATATACTTATATATTTATATTTAGAGGTCTTGATTATATGGGATTATATATACCTCTTCAGTAAGCTATGCCCTAATGTGAGGAGCCCTCTCCAGGGTGTATACATAGGATACCATTCTTTTAACTATTAGCTTGTTTATTTAATTTTTATTTGTTATTGTTTCTATCATCTTTTGAGAGGAAAATATTAAATTAAATCATTATAATATTCTACAATAAATTAATATGGTTTCTCTTAAATTCAGTTTTGTGTTGGATTTCGGTATTTTTATAAGGAATGCCTAAGCTCAGCTGTTCTGTGCAGTACAACTATTTTGTCACAAACACATTTCTTAAGAGGGAATCATGGTCATTCCTGCACAGTAGACCTTCCCATTGTGAGAAGAGAAGTTACAGTCACTTGTCATTTTATAGGAAAAAATGGAGCTGTTACAACATATGCCAAATGTATAGTGTGTATAGCAGGGTTGAAGTAAGGTGTTCGGAGGAACAGTTCCAGCAGTATAGGACAACATTATCTCTTGCAAAAGCATGTACAATTTTAAAAAGAAGAGATTAGGGAGATGATAATCTTCTGTCTGATCCTCAGAACTATCTGTGTTAGAGTTTTGTTGTTGTTGCTGATTGTTGTTGTTTCATTTTGTTTATTTAAGAATCAAGTTACCAGATAAATCACTAAGCCAGGAATGAATTTAAAATTAGGATCACTGAAGTTTTCTCATACCAATAAAATCCCTCCCTGCAACCCCTGATAATAACTGTATCTAGTTTATAAAATACACTGACTAAGATAAAACATGTTGGAAAAAAATTCTAAAAAGTAGACTTAGAATAATAAATATTGATGATACTAAGCTTCCTCATTATCCCTTTATTTTAATATGATAGATAACTGCTTTATCTTTTTTCCAAGTTTATCTTAATACAAAAACAAACACATTTTCGTATGATAAAGAGTGTCTGAGACATTTGAATGCTTCTTTATAAACATACACTGATTTGTAATAACCATTGTGGTATGACTAATTCAAAAGGCTAATGACCTCATAGAAGATGCAGTTTTACTCTTGAAATTATAATGGATGCCGCATAACATACCACTCAAACAACCTTCCTGTTTCTCTCTTTACTTGTTAGACTATAGGGATTACAAACACATTCTTGTGGTTCAGTTGCATCCAGTTAGGCTTGTTAACAGGAAAGTCTTTTCAACTCAGGTATGAGGAGAGAAGTTGCAATTTCTAACCACAGAATGTCTTTTTAGTAGGAAAAGATGTATCTTAAAGTCAGTAGAGGCTTTAAAAAGGCAAGAGAAGCTTTGGAGAGTGTCCAGCGGCATCTCAAGGGAGAAACTGAATAGGATGGGAACCAAGTTATGTTGGATTCAGGAGGTATAGGCTTTCTCTGATACACTGTTAACTCCCTGTTCTGTTGTTATATCACATGGCCTCAGAGCCTTTCAGTTTGGTTTCCTTTGAAAATTTCTTTAGACTCAAATGCCATTCTTCCTCCTTCACCTTTATTTCCAGCAGAAGATTAAAATAAATAGAGGTGAGCAAGTCTAGAAAGCATTGCAGAGTTTGTGTTACTATTTTAGCGGGAATGGCTTTTCTGCAAGACTGTAATAAAAAGAACTACAATATGTATTCTTCTGAAACTCCCTTCGGATACCTTCCACCTCTGCCCTAGTAAGTGAAGCCCTCTCCAAAGGTCTCTTCCTTGGCTATCCAGGGATCCTCCCTTTGGCTCCTCTCCAATTATTCTTGCAATTATCATTTTGATTCTACCTGGACTGAATGCTGTCTCTACCTGTCCTTTAAGGCTCTTATAATCTAGTTTGGACTTGCCCAAACATGGCTCACAATTCAACAATGAGTGGAACCAATACTTACTGAGCCTAAAGTTTCTTATATTAGAGCTGTGTCCTTGTTCTGAGAACATTGAACAAAATCTTTAAAACATTATTTAAGGATTTTTTGAGCTGTGTGTATGAAATTGTAATGATCACCTTGAGGGAGAAAGTTTCAATTTTTTAAAGATGGAAAACATAAATTTGTTTCCCTCTACTTTTTTACCATCCCCCCACTACTTCACACCCATTTCGAAATGACCTCACCTTAATTTGCTTCTCAACTTTATTGGGCAAACTACGATCATCATATTTATTTAAATATTTATGTATTTTTGCTTAGTTCATTAGAAGTCCCTCAAATTTGAGGAGGCTATATTCCCATCCTCTAACTCAGTGTATGACAAATACTGGCTACTCAATAATGTTTGCTTAAAAAATGAATAAGAGGACAAGAATATCGTTGTACCTTTTAAGATGAGAATTACTTAATATTTTATTTCTCTTATTTATATATATTTTTCTTGAGGCTTCCTTAAAAAGTACTTGCTTGGTCATGTTGGAGTCTTTGTATCACAGGTAGGGAGATGCCTGCAATTTAATTTTAATAACTGATTATTTTCTAACCTTCATGTAGTGACCCAAGTGCCTCACACTTTTTTAGGGACCTAGAATATTGATCTTTTTCATTTCTTAGAATTATCTTTTTCTTTCTTTTTTGTGTGTGTTGTCTTTCCTTTTAATTGGTGTTGACTCACTTGTATTTTTTTCTTTCTTTATCCCTTGGCTTCTTTTTCTTTATTGCTTGGTTTCTATTTCTTTATCACTTGGTTTCTATTTGTTTTTTGGATTTATATACAAACGTATTTTTATGTTATTTTTTACTGAGATATAATTGACAAAATTGTAGGATATTTATAGTGTACACTGTGATGATTTGATGTATGTATACATTGTGAAAGGATTCCCACCACCGAGTTAACTAGCACATTCATCACCTCACATATTTACTTTTTTGTGTGTGAGAACATTTAAATTCTACTCTCTTAGCAAATTTCAGCTATACATTGAAATATAGTGTTATCAGATACAGTCACCATGTTATACATTAGAGTCTTAGACTTTATTCATCTAATAACTGAAAAATTTTACCCTTTTCCCAGTCTCTCCCTATTTTTCCCACCCTCAGCTCCTGGCAACTAATTTTTTGCTCTCTGGTTCTATGAGTTCTACTCTTCTTGTTTTTTTTTTTTTAATTCCATGTATAAGTGATACCATGCAGTATTTGTCTTTCTCTGTCTGGTCTGTTTCACTTAGCGTTGTACCCTAGGTTCATTTATATTGTTACAAATGGCAGAATATCCTTCTTTTTAAGGTGAATAATATTCTCTTATGTATATATACCGCATTTTCTTTATCCATTCATTGGTATGTTTATTGTTTCTCCACAAGCGGTGGTGCTGATACCTAAAATAACATTTAAGAATGTGCAGAAGGGTTTCTGATTGTCACAATGTCTGGGAACGTTAGTGGAATTCAGATCTGAAAGTCCCAGGTATAATGCACATCCTGTACTATGTGTAACTCTCTTGCACAATGAAGAATACACTCCCCTAAAATGTCAAGAGCATCCCCACTGAAAAATTCTACAGGATCTTAAGATGGAGATCAACATTTATTGGATGTCTGTATTGTGAAAGTCCTTGTGTTTGAGCTGCAGAGATGGAGGAGGACTGGGGCAGATGCACAGAGGTTTAAAGTGCTACTTCTTTTCCCATGGGAGTTTAAAATCCAATTAGGAGATTACAAAGAACAAGGAAGCTAGAAATATGAAAATGCGTATGTTCAGATTGTTTCCCATTACTTACCATTGCCTAGCTCACTCCACATGCATAACCTGCCTTATCCAATGAATCAGTGTAAGTGACGTGATAAAGGTATGTAGCAAGGAGCACATGTTTCGAGGGACATCAAGTAGACCACTAAGGTCTTAGAGGTTTTATTCATTTTATGGGAGAATTCCACTTTTTGTATTGCTCTACTGATGGCAAACAAGAATCCTTTCAGAGATATTAGGCAGTACGTGGCTGGCACTGGGAAATATGAGAATAGGGGACAGGTCTGGCATGACTTCCTGGATTATCAATTTTACTGGACAGTGAGTTTATAAAATTTTATGTTAGAATATACATTGTTACCAATTGTATTTCAAAATTTATATGAGTTGTAGACATAAAGCAGGTGATCCTGAAGATGTTTAATTCTTCTAACACGCTGCTGTAAGTTATATTCTTAGCCTCAGGGTTGTGTGTGTATATATATATATATATATATATATATATATATATATATATATGTTTGTTTTTCTCTATTATAAGGACATGAGTGGAAAATTTTAAGAACACTAGAGTTAGTTGATGGCCTTCTAATCAAGTAATTCATTGCCAAAAAAAGTCTACATCCAAGACCAGAAGAATGGTACAATGAGTAGCAATGAGACCTTTTAATATTTGTCAACACAGGGCTTCCCTGGTGGCGCAGTGGTTGTGAGTCCACCTGCCGATGCAGGGGACACGGGTTCGTGCCCCGGTCCGGGAAAATCCCACATGCCGCGGAGCGGCTGGTCCCGTGAGCCATGGCCGCTGAACTTGCCCGTCCGGAGCCTGTGCTCCGCAACGGGAGAGGCCGCAACAGTGAGAGGCCCGCGTACCGAAAAAAAAAAAATTTGTCAACACAGTCCTCAGCTCTTTTCCATTATGTAGAATCGCTATGCTCACCAAGGAAGTGCTGATAAGTGGGTTAGAAAAAGAGATGAGATTGAACTATCTGTCTGAGATTTCTAGGCCCTCCCTGATAAATCAGGAAAGCTTTCAAACAGACAATAAGCTCAGTCCCCCAAATCACTTTTCCGAAGGAAATAGGCTTTCTTTCTGTTACAGAAACAAACTTGAAAATAGCTGTATTACTGACATCCATGAGCTTGGAAGTGCTGAAATCATAAATAGCTTCAGCAGTGAAAGACTCCTGGGGAAATTGATGAGACAATGTGGGTTGCCTACTACCTGTATGTCGCTTAGGCGATCCCGATAAGAAACTATAGATGAATTGCAAATGAATACTTAATGGCTGCTGATTGAAAAATGCTGAATAAAACTGACAATTAGTCAGGTAGTATTGATGAGTAAGGCACCAAAAGTAATTGTCTACTAAGGTTTATCTTTCATAAATGCTACCATAATTTGCTTAAAGAGACAGAGAAGGCATCAAGGATTTGAAGGGAGGAGGGATCTGCCAGTTTTTGCTTATCATGAATAATTTTACATTGCTATTACTATGAATTTGCCTCTTTTATTATCTCTAGAGTGAAAATAACACCTTCATTGCAAGGTTTTTGTGAGAAATAAATGAAAGAAGTAAATACCAGCATAATGTACTGACAAACGCAAAATAAGCATGAGCTGTTGTTATTAAGCAAGGACAGTCTGCAACACTTTCTCTTTATTATTCTTTAGGAAAGAACACGATCAGCCTGTTTCTATTATCAGTTCTGATTCCGCTCGTCTAGAGTTCCTGTATTTCTTCTTACACTGAGCCTCAATAAGAAGTTGTTTATTTATCAAGATTACTTAAATTAGGACCTTTGCAGGCTGGAATTACACACTGAAATGTGTAATTCAGTGTTTTTATTTTCTCTGTGTACCCACTTTATGCTTTGCAAATGTGAATATATTTGCAAAAGGTATCGTTTAACAGATATTTTTCAATGACCTATTATGATTCAGGTACTATATTAGTCACTGGGAAGGTAACGTGAGTTGAGGAAAAAAGGCACATAAAAGCTAAAAGAGAATTTTTAAATGCTATAGCAACTGTAAGAAATATGCACAGTATGTTTGGGAGCAAAGCATAGCAGCACCTATCTCAGCTTACATGTCTATGTGGGATGGGAAGGGTGCAGTTTTCAGAGTAGGTTTTTTTTTGGAGAAACTGCATCTTAAGAGTAAAAAGGATTTAGAGTAGAAGAAAGAAAACCACTTAATCTTGGGCTAGTCTGCTGGAGCTATTTTACTTTTCAGTATTGCCAAATCCAACTATTTCTTTCTCATTATCTGCTATCACGCATACCAACAAATAGGTTATCTTCTTTACAATGAGGCTTATGTATAACTCCTGTTAGGCAGGTTAAATGTTATCAAATTGACCTAGGAAGTGATGTAAACTGTGCAGTCTCATCAATCACCTGGAGTAGAGACAGATTCCCCTAAATCTGAAGAAGGAAATTTAAAAGCGAGAGACTCAGATAGGAAGTAGAAATAAAAATGTTTGGCTTTTCTTGGTCTTGTCTATGATGGATACTTTTTTGGGGGAATGGGATGGTGAGAATCTAAACCCTTTTTCTGTATTTGGAGGGTTTACCACCTTATGAGTTTTTCCAGATGGCAGAGCCTGCTTACTATTATAAACATTAAAAACAACAAGTGTTTGTTTGCTTATCTTCCTTTGCAACCAAGGCATGGGCAGGGCATATGATCTCGACATTGCCCATCAGATACACTATCCCAAAGTTGAAATAAGATGGTAATGCAAAAGCGCAGATTCTGTGGAGAATCCATCCTGACAGCAGGTGGCAGCAACAGTGGCAGTGCTGTCTAGTTTGGTGATGACTGTGACTATGAAAACAGTGACATTTAATGTTCAGCAGCAGAGGTTGAGGTTACTACAGATGTTGCCGTGACTACCACAGAGACGTCCCTGAATTCCTGCCCATGTCTCATGTTTTACTCATCAACTTTTCCAGCAGTCCTGTATACTTCCTAAAATTCTTTGAGTCAATGTATTTTATGCTTAAGGAGAAGAATAGTTTATATTGCTTGAAAATAAGGACCAGAAATGATTTAAAATAAGAGAGTCTTGGAAAGTCTCTATAACTTGGTAACTTCCACATACAACTATGCCAGGTATGGAAGGAAGTGGCCCTGACAAGGTCTGCAGACTTGTGCCAGCTATTTATGACTGTCACACACATCTTTGGGACTTTGTAAACTGTCTCTTTTTAGACTTATTCTCTGAGTTAACATCGATGTTGCTAACAGCTTTTAGTAGATCTTTTTAAAGCTTCTATTCTACCACATTTGTCCTAAAGAGGACCCAAGGATAATTTATAAACATATTTGACCAATTAAATGTTTGCTTCTGCCAGCCTTCGTAATGGGAGCAATGGGAATTAGAATGCCAGAGTGACTAACTACCACAGTTAATATTTATTGAATGTCTACTATTTGTGAAGTGCTATGTTAAATGAATTACATGAATTACTATCATTTAATACTTAGTTAACCCTATGAAGAAGGAACTACTATATTCATTTTATAGGTGATGAAACTGAAAATTGGACATTTGAAAATATGCCTAAAGCAAAACAGATATTAAGTGGAAGAGCCAGGATTTGAACCAAGGCTTCTGTCATCAGAATCTGAACTCTTGGACAGTATACTCACTGGGAAGTGTCAGCCTTTTCCATAATCTTCACCAAAATCTTCAGATTTTGACCGATTGCATTTTGCCAGTGGAAAGGAAGTGAATTGCAAGTTTTATTTTTTTTCTAGCATTATTGCGATATAATGACATATACATTGTGCAAGTTTAAGGTGTATAAAGTGATGATATGATACATAAATATCTCAAAATATTTACCACAATAAAGTTAGTTAACACATCCTCAACTCACATAATTGCCATTTTGTTGTTGCTCTGCTGAGAATATTGACACTCTACTCTCACAGCAACTTTCAAGGATACAGTACAATATAAACTATAGTCACTGTGCTGTACATTAGTTCCCTGGAACTTATTCATCCTATAACTGAAAGTTTGTAACTTTTGATCAACACCTCCCCATTTCTCCTGCCTCTCAGTCCCTGGCAAGCACCATATTCTATGCTCTGTTTCTATGAGTTAGATGGTTTTAGATTCCACATATAAATGATAGCATACGTTATTTGTCTTTCTCTGGCTGACTTGTTTCACTTAGCCTAATGCCTTCAAAGTCCATCCATGTTGTTGCAAATGGCAAGATTTCTTTCTTTTTCAGGGCTGAATAATGTTCCATTGCGCGCGCGCGCGCGCGTGTGTGACGTTTTATTAATCAATTCGCCTTTCAGTGGACACTTAGGGTGTTTCCATATCTTGGCCGTTGTGAATAATGCTGCCATGAATATGGGAGTGCAGATATCTTTTCAAGTTAGTATTTCCATTTCCTTTGGATATGGCAGATTTATTTGTAATTTCTTGAGGAACCTCCATACATTTTTCTGTAGTGGCTGCACCAGTTTATATTCCCACCAATAGTGCCTAGGGTTCCTTTTTCCCTGCATCTTCAATAGTATTTATTATTGCTTGTCTTTTTCATAATTGTTATTCTAACAGGTATGAGGTGATAGCTCATTGTGGTTTTGATTTCCATTTCTCTGATAATTAGTGGTGTTTAGCACCTTTTCGTGTACCTTTGGTCACTTGTATGTCGTCTTTGCAAAAATGTCTATTCAGTTCCTCTGCCCATTCTTATTTTTTTTAATACATCTTTATTGGAGTATAATGTGTTAGTTTCTGTTGTACAACAAAGTGAATCAGCTATACTTATACATATATCCCCTCCCTCTTGAGCCTTCCTCCCACTCTCCCTATCCCACCCCTCTAGGTGGTCACAAAGCACCAAGTTGATCTCCCTGTGCTATGCAGCTGCTTCCCTCTAGCTATCTGTTTTACATTCGGTAGTGTATATATGTCAATGCTACTCTCACTTCACCCCAGCTTCCTCCCCACCGTATTCCAACCCCCCCATCCCCCCCCATGTCCTCAAGTCCATTCTCTATGTCTGCGTCTTTATTCCTGCATTGCCACTAGGTTCATCAGTACCATTTTTGTTTTTTGTGTTAGATTCCATATGTATGTGTTAGCATACAGTATTTGTTTTTCTCTTTCTGACTTACTTCACTCTGTATGACACTCTTGGATAAAGAAGATGTATGTGCCCATTTTTTTTTTTTTTCCCGGTATGTGGGCCTCTCACTGTTGTGGCCTCTCCCGTTGCAGAGCACAGGCTCCGGACGCGCAGGCTCAGCGGCCATGGCTCACGGGCCCAGCCGCTCCACGGCATGTGTGATCTTCCTGGACCGGGGCACGAACCTGTGTCCCCTGCATCGGCAGGCGGACTCTCAACCACTGCGCCACCAGGGAAGCCCAGATGTGCCCATTTTTAAATTGGATTGTTTGGGGTATTATTACTGTTGAGTCACATGAGTGAGTTCCTTATGTATTTTAGATAATAACCCCTTATCAGATATATGATTTGCAAATATTTTTCCCCATTACATAGGTCACCTTTTATTTTATTGCTGGTTTCCTTTGCTGTGCAGGAATTTTTTTAGTTAGATGTATTCCCACTTTATTTATTTATTTTTATTTTGTTGATTTTACTTTTGGTGTCAAATTCAAAAAATCATAGGCAAGACTGACATCAAGAAGTTACCCTCTCAGGGTTTTTTTTGTAGGAATTTTATGGCTTGAGGTCTAAAATTTAAGTCTTAATTCACCTTGAGTTGATTGTTCTTGTGATTTTTTTGTATATGGTGTAAGATAGTGATCAAGTTTCATTTTTTTTGCATATGGCTTTCCAGTTTTCCCAACACCATTTATTAAAGAGACTATCCTTTCCCCATTGTATATTCTTGGTTCCTTTGTCATAAATTAATTGACTGCATATGCATGGGTTTACTTCTGGGTTCTCACTTCTCTTCCATTGATCTATATGTGTGAGTTTCATTCCAGTACCACAGTGTTTTGATTACTATAGCTCTGTATTGTAGTTTGAAATCAGAAGTATGATGCTTCTAGCTTTGTTCTTTCTCAAAATTGCTTTGGCTATTTGGGGTCCTGGATGTTTCCATACAAATTTTAGGATTTTTTTTTTCTATTTCTGTGATAAGTGCCATTGGAATTTTGAGAGGGATTACATTGAATCTTTTGATGGCTTTGGGTAGTATGGACACTTTAACAATATTAACTCTTCTGATACATGAACATGGGATATCTTTCCATTTATTTGTGTCTTCTTCGGTTTCCTTTGTTAATGTCTTCTAGTTTTTGGTGTATAGGTCTTTCACTTCCTTAGTTAAACTTATCTCTAATTATTGTATTGTTTATGTTGTTGTAAAAGGGACTGCTTTCTTCATTTCTTTTTCAGATAGTTCATTCTTAGTCCATAGAAATGCAGCTGATTTTTGTATGTTGATTTTTATCCTAAAACTTTACAGAATTTGTTGATTAGGTCTAAAGTTTTTTGGTGGAGTGTTTAGGATTTTCTGTA
Organism: Orcinus orca; assembly: GCF_937001465.1. Lineage (NCBI taxonomy): Eukaryota > Metazoa > Chordata > Mammalia > Artiodactyla > Delphinidae > Orcinus > Orcinus orca. The sequence goes on along the minus strand of NC_064564.1, from coordinate 47,725,637 downwards.
TATGTGATCATGTCATCAGAAAACAGAGACAGTTTAGCTCAACATAATAAAGGCCATATAGGACAAGCTCACAGCTAAAATCATACTCAATGGTGAAAGGTTAAAAACTTTTCCTCTAAGATCAAGCACAAGAAGAGTGTGTCACTCACTATTCCTTTTCAACATGAACCAGAAGTCCTAGCCAGAGCAATTAAATAGGCAAAAAAAAAGAAATAAAAGGCATCCAAATTGGGAAGTTAGAATTGCAGTTTTTGAAGCCAAGATCAACTATTCTCAATTCCAGTGTGCACAAATAATTCCTAATCACGTTTTAAGTAATTTCTTTGGCATAGTCTCAGTGAAATAGAATGAAGGTTTAAGAGGATATTATTTTTAAAGTTTCTCCTTGCATAACATTGGTGGATTGATTGCTTAAAGTTTAACAAATGCTGTTAGTCCTTTTGAGATGCTGTAGCAAAATACCATAGACTGGATAGCTTAGAAACGACAGAAATTTATTGGTCACAGTTCTGGAGGATGGAAAGTCCAAGATCAAGGCAATGGCATTGTCTCCTAGTGAGGGCTGTCCTCCTGGTTCATAGCAGGCACCTTGTTCTTGTGTCCTCACACGGTAGAAGGGGCTACAGATCTCTCTGCAGCCTCTTTGTAAAGGCAATAATCTCATTCACTACAGTTCCACCCTCATGCCCGAAGCACCTTCCAAAGGCCCCACCTACTGGTACTATCACATTGGGCATTTGGATTTCAACATATGAATTTGGGGGTGGGAGGGCATAAATATTCAGACTAATAATATCAAATACTGTAACACATTACTAATAATATAATAACAAATACTGATAATATCTCATGCTAAAAAAAGTTGTGACCATAATAAATAGCTTATGAAAAGTGAGAGGAGGGATAATTGGTTGAAGATATTCTCATATGTCCTTTCTATGACTCTACTCTACGCAGAAGATATAATGAAGGGGGATTTTCACCATCCAAGAAGATTCTAATCTAGCCCCTTAGTCAATTTATTCATTCTTTCACAGGAAATTATATAGTAACCAAGTGTATTATTTTAATGGAAATTTAGACAAAGATAAAAATATTGAATAATGAAGGGTAAGAGATACAAGGTACTGTAACAGAAATATATACTTTTAAAATCAGAAACACCATTTGTAAACCACTGGTAACATACAGAATATGCAAAAAGTCTTGACTTTTTGATGAAATAACCTCTATGACCTGCTGATATTGAAGAACTGTAGGGAACCAGTGGGATGGTAACTGAGAAAAATATCACAATACAGATGGACTCTTACAGTGATTTTCTTAAGGGGATACTAAAATATTGGAATCGAGGGACTTGAACAGATCTCAAAGGAATATCAGTCTCTCAATGTGAACAGGCCTCTCTTTCATACACTTAGAAATATTAAACTCTGTGATAAATAAAATAATAACCCATAAGACAGTTCTCTGTTTGACCTCTGAGAAGACATATCCGTGTGGTCCTCAGGGTAAATGATGTTTAAAAAAAACTTTAATACTAGTTTCACTTTACTGCTAGTTATTGATGTATATTCAGACAGTGTAAGAAAAAGATAGTAGGTGGTTTAAGCTATGACTGTTAACAGTGTAAGACAATGACAGCTCGTATAGTGGTTTGCTAAAGAGATTGTTTTAAAACCTCATCCCCGGTGTTAGGTGCTACCTCAATATAAAGAAATATAAAGACAGTTCTCCAGTTTCTAAGATTATAAAGAAATATAAAGACAATTCTCCAGTTTCTAAGATTAATGTCTTATTGAAAAGCTACTACAAGAAATGCTAACTTGGAAAGATAGGAAGCAGATGGCCAACATGTTCATCAGACTTTTTTAAGGGAAAAATATTTGTGGATATGATCATCAAGATTTAAGCTCAAATCTACCCAATTTATTGAGTACCTGTTATGGACAAGAGGCTGTGCTAGGTACTTAAACTTAGATATGTATTTATTTAAACCTCACAAGGTATACATTTATTCATATGCATCAAAGTTGATCATTAACACAGTATAGACTTAACCTTGGTTCTTTATTTTGACATTAATAGGCAAGTTGGTATGAAGAACAATAAACTTGGTTGAGGAAGAAACAAAATCTATACTTTGAAATGTCAACCAAGTAGTTTATTAAAGAGTTAAATTAAAATACAAATAAACATGTGACAGACAATGCATCATAATTTTAGGGTTAACTATAAACCATTTCTTACCATTCTGCCATTTCTGCACTTAATTGATGTTGCAGAAATTTGTGCATAGCAGGCCATGTTGGAGGGATGACCCTTGTTGAATGTGCATGCACTCAGCCAGTGCCAAAAGCCATATGCCCTCTGCAGGTGAATGCCTTCTGAAAGTGCCCTCTACTTTCTATCATGGCTTGGAGGGGTGAGGGGCATTTTCTCACCTGAATATTTCTAGGAAGTGTTCTCAATTTATTCAAAGGGTTATTTCTCAATGTTGGTTTTATATACTTGCAATTGTGTACTAACTACAGCAGAAGGGCTTTTTTTGCTTAATCCCTTTCATGCCAGCTGCATTTGAGTGACAGCAGCAGTTGCTAATGTGTCGTCTCAAAGGTTGTCATTTTAGGTACTTCAAAAAGATAAGAAGGTCTTGTGGGTAGGGAGAACAGACAATTTAGTTGTTGTGGAAAGGGTGGCAGAATATGTTTGCAAATAGCAATTAAGGAAATGGCTTGAGTGAGTATGGATGGGAATAGATATTGTAAGTGTTCTGGTCCTTAAAAAAAAAAAAATCATCACTTCATTTAGGTCTCACCTAGCTCAAACATTCCGTTGGACATGGTTTTTGAGGTCTATGAAAGAGATTGACACTATTTCACTTATCCATCCTCATTCCCCATATAGGAAGATATTCTCCTTCCAATAAATCTAAGGAGGTTTGGCAGCATTTTCCGGTTGTGGTGGGTAAAATAGGGACTCCATGAGTCACACAGTGCAGTATACCAGAAAGATAGAAAAATTTGTCTGGCTGTCTAAACTTACTTTTGTTCTTAACAAAGAGGACCCTTTCTCACTAAGGCAGTGTCTCAACATTTGCAGGTCTGGCAGAATGATGGCACAATCTGTGATTTAAAACAAAAATTGAATTCGTTACCAACTTTAAAAGTCAGTGGCTTTTATTTGAAAAAAAATAGTGATGTCTGACTTCTTTTGAAAAATTGGGTAGTATAGTAAGACTTAGCTGTTATTGCTACATGGTACCATATCCAAATCTCTCTGTACTTTTTATCGTCTTCCCAACACTGAAGCATTTTGGTCAACTCCCATTTATCATTGTATTGTATTCACACTGCTTTTCTTTATGGTAGAAGTTAGAAGAAAATAAAATGTATATTGTACCCATGCCTCTATTAAGTGTGGGGAAATTAAAGATAGACGTAGAAGGCTATAATTTACCCTGGCTGTGGTAGTTGATTTTGTGACTTTTGTAAAACGTCATTATTGTGTTTGTGTGTGTGTTATGGGTGTGTATGCATATCTATATATCTATATCTAGCCTTTCACTATAGTCACCTCAAGGGCTGGAACTGGTTTTGATTTTTGTTTTTCATTTTTGTTGTTTCCGTGTCTGTTATAAATTAGGAATACAATTTAGTGAGTAAATACTTAATGATTGTGAAATTAGATCAGGATGTAATGATCTTAAGGGAGTTCTTACCTAAATTTCAGTAAACTGTTTTCTACTGACTTGAGGACTTGTTCCAACTAGACATTAAATATTTCTCCTTGGGATAGTTACTGGCAGAACATTACTGTATTTAATATTTTTACTTTCTCTTTCATAGTCTCTGTCATCAACGTGTTTTATGGCAAACCACTTGTTTAAAAGAAGGGAAACTGCTCAAGGAACCTGAACAGTATGGAGCTAGACAGAGATGAAACATGGTGATGAATAACAACTTAGCCCATCGTTAGGGTAGAAGGGACAGGGACAGGGTAGAAGGGACAAGGTAAAAGGAGGTCACTAGGAGACACAGTGTCAGTTGAGAAAATCAGAGTCCAGAAAGGAAGAAAAAATATTGGGAAATAGGATTTATAGTTGTTTTCCAAGAGGCAAGGCCCTAGGAACAGTTTTAAGGTCTAATTTTGCCTTTATTTTTTTGGTCTAGGGTTACTTGTAACTGTGCCACATGTATGAATACAGAATCTTAAGGGCACTACTCTAATCTATTCCTAATCTAGGAAATTAAATGTAGATGAATTTAAGTCATATTTTCTAGTGATACACCTTGATTAGACTTCTATGGAAATCATATTTCCTTGACTGAATTTATGTAAAACACCGATTTTTATTATTAGAGTGGAAGATACTTGGATTTAATCAAGCACATATTTAGTAACTTTTTAAAATGGTAATGGTCTACAAAAAACTAATATTACCCAGATTATTATTAAATAAAAGGTAAATAATTATTAATTATATTAATAAGAATAATTTCTTCATGTTTCTCCACATATTCATGGAATATGTTGTTGTAAACTGTGTTTTCATTATTTACCTTATTTAATAATGCTTAATATTAATTTCAGAAAAAAAAATGAGTATTATTTGGATGAACTCGTGTTAAGGAGAGGAAAAAAGTTCTGCCCTAGGGCATAGTGATATGCACATTACTTTTCAAGATTTGCAGTAAAGAAATGAGCTTGTTTTAAAATACAAGGTAAGGACACAGAATTCTGTGTTGTTTTGCAGTTCCTTTACTGCAGCTCTCATTCACACATGTTATGGTGCCTTCACTTGATTAATGTCCTCCTTTCATAGAACTGATAGAGACCTCAAGCAGACAGTGAAAAATACAAACAAAAACATTCACTGAAACAAAGCAACACGTTTAGAAACACCACAATAGAATTTTCACAAAAAAGAGCCTATGCAAATAAATAACTTGTACATCCATATATAAGGCTTCTTAAACAAATTACATATTTATGACAATTAATTATGGAAAATTCTATATCTTACAGATCAATGGCAAAATGGGAGCTTAGCTAAGAACTGTGGGAAGGTTACCTTGTAGTATTTGTGAGCCTTCAGAGAGTAGGCATTAAACTAAATCCATTAAACAAGTTTCTAGTTAGGCACCTGTGATCTGGGGCTGTAAATGTATACAGTGGTTTCTTTAGCTATATGAGTTCCTTGCACATACTGTCTATATGGGACAGAAATTCCCCCTGAGGTTAGAGATTTCAAGTTTCTTATAATGCACCTTAAAACGGTCACTGTCCTTTTGCAAAAATAAATAATTTTGAAAGAATCATTTTTAATCCATAGTTTCAAAGACAAATCATGGTGCAAAAATGTTTCTGCCTTTATATTTCTTTGAGTGCAGAACTAATATTTACCGTCAGTTTCTGTGATTTGCTTCGCTCAGACAACAGCTTGACATGGATGATCTTATATTTCCTCATTCTTTATGCTTGTATCTCATCTGAAAAATTAAGGAGACCATAGCATGTTCATGGAGGGTCTCTTCATGTCCAGAAGGCCAGTAGGCAATGCTTCCCTTGTCCTCAGTTAATAAGAATTGAATTGGATTATGTTTATCAATACATCTGCAACCAAACTCTATGAGTATAAAATACATGTTATATGGCTATAAATATACATGTGTATCTATAGGAACAAATATATAACTATATGTGTTATAGCTACCTATAAATAATATATATTTTAAGCATCCAGACATTGGCCAAATTGCTGTAAATTTGTGTTAAATTATTTTATATGATGAATTTAAATACTTATATATAGTATATAACTGATGTAATTATTATATATAAATTATACATGTATAAATATTTTAAATAATTATATATAATAATTATTATTTAGGGATGTATGGGTTAATAATGAGTCTCCCTGGAAGCTTCAGGTGTTTACTGAACATAAAAGACTATTAAATACCCCAAAGATAAAATCTTCCAATTCTTAAATGGTTGATTTGTTTGAAAATATATCTTGAATAGAAAATTACCTAAAATCTTGGACATAATTTTCTTCATCTGTTCAAATGATAATATCACACTTGTCAGAGAGTTATTGAAAGGATTAAATTAGATTACCTATGTATAAAACTAGGCAAATTATCTTGTTTGGAGAAAAACTATAACAATAAAAGTTAAAGATGTCTTGAGGAATATGTATAAAACATTTGATTTATTTGTTGAGTTTAGAATGACTCATCTCCTAACTATTTGAAACCATTGTTTTCAGTTAGTTTCCTGAAGTAAAATACCTGAAATTTTTGTTTTAAGCTAACTGTTAAATTTAAAAGAAAATTAAACATATATCCTAAACTTTATTCAATTACCATTTTTCCCTGAACTGATCAGTTATTAGATGGATGTGACTAAAGCAACTAGTCATATGTCCGTGGGCTTATTTTGTTCAATTTGTGCTGAAAAGTAATCAAGAAATTTTTATTTCACATTTGTTCCTAGATGGGTGGACCCTACAATTATGTTGCTTTTAAAATGTATAGTATAATAGATGTTTTGTTAGAATATTAGTGTATTTTATAAATGTAATGTATTTTGATGTTGTTAGAATGTTACATTATCCATTGTATCTAATTACAGAAAGATTTGGCTCTTGCAAAATGTATGCATCCTTGTAGAGTATGATTAATGCCTGTTATTTCTAGGGGTGTAATTTTGGGAGCAATTTTCTATAAAACTGCTTAAACTGTTACCTTATAAATCTGAAATCATTTGGCACAGTATTCATTTAACCAAATTACTGTGCTAATAGCAATTCCTCCTTCTAAATGGTTTTCAGAGTTAGTAGATATGTATGTGCCTCTCATCAACCTCTAGTATTTATGACTTGAGCAATGGTTGTCCTTCTCTGCACAGAGAAATAAAATACTGTTTATTTAACAATTCTTGGTACTGGCCTTTCTCTATGGCTCCAAAAGTTGCTAACATTGATTGAAACCTAATTTATAGGCAGTTTCTTCAAGGAGAAGAACCAGTTTTAAAGGTTAAGATTCAAGTCTTCTTTTAACCAACCAATGAAGTAAAATGGATAATTCACTTATTTTTCCATTAAAATTATTAAGAGCCTACTGTTTATAAGATAGTAACAGGTGAATCAAATTCAAGGGCATAAAGTTTGAAACTCTTTCTTTAAGCAAAGTAGATTGGGGGGAGTCTCTTGCAGGATGGCAAGAGTGGAAAAAAAGCTTTATGAATGCTCGAGCTATGGAAATTAAGGAATTGTTGATAGAGGAAATGGCATTAAAACCATGTTTCTAAACAAAGCCTTAGGGCTGAGAAAGTTTAGGGTTTGTTTAAAGTTGCTGATTTGAGATTTGTGTGGTGCTCAAAGAAAGAGAAGGGAAGACATGTAATATGTCAGTAGGGGCAGAATACAGCAGGTGCTATTAAAAAATTGGGGACTAAGAATATTGTTCAGCAACTAGTGGCTTAACACAGAAGAGTGTGAGTAGCAGAAGAATACGAATAGAGGCAAGCTTTAGGAAACCATACCTTGGTACCTATAGAATAATGTGGAATAGAGAAAAATAGAAATGTGAAGGGATTGAAACAGGATGATGGCACTAAGAATAGGAAAATATTTTCAAGAGAAACTCAGAAGAATTGATAGGACTTAGACTCAGAAAATAGAAGTAAATGAAAAGGAGAGTCAAATTTGATTTGATTTTGACAAATGTGACAAATTCGATTTTGAGGGTTTCCAGTCTTACTGATAGAGAGTAATATCATAGAAATAAACAGTTGTTAGGAGAAATATTTCAACCTGGCCAGATATGCTAATAGGAAATTGGGGAGAGGAAAAGTGAAGCTTTTGAGAAATATCAGGGTTGAAGGCAAACATTTGTGAGTGATTCTAATAAGAGGAGGTGACATGGAGTCATGAGATTGCTTGAATTCCTTGAGGGAACTTGGAGAAACAAAATCAGTCTAGGAATAATTTATGGGAAAACATAACAGGTGTTTAGAAGAATAAAATGGAAAAGAAAATAAGGAAAATGAAGGCAGAGAATTAGGGCAGTGGAGAGAGAGCACGTTTTCTCAAAAATGAAATGACGAAGGAAGAGAGAGCATCGGTTCTGGGAAGTCACCAGAGTTGAGAGGAAGGGCCAGAGTGTTCCATCTCCTTGCATTCATAAACAAAAAGACTAAATTGTTGGGCGGAGAGAGGCCAGTCTCATTGAGAATCTCGTGAAAGTTTTGACTCTCCCTGGGAAAACAAATGACCTGTACAAAAACTTTTACAGTTCATCTCAGATGACTGATGAATTTTGTAAAGTTCATTCAGAGACTGTAGGTTAAGACAACTTTGAAAATAAAGAAGTCTTCCATAACAACTTCAACAAATTTCAAGGATCAAGCATAGGTTAAGCTTATATGATGAGTTATAGACCTCTCTTTTCAGATCCTATTCCGTTTGCAGTAACTTACCTTGTTTTTTTCCTCCTTATTTATGATTAATTTGAAGAATGACTATAAGGAAAGAAATGTTTATGAGGAGAATGGCTGGTAGTTCTAGTTTACAACCTGAATCCCAGGCAAACTTCATTCCTTAGCCAATAACTGCATGGTTAAAATAGATAGACGGAATTAAGAACACCATCTTAATGGAAACTGGGGGAAATACTGTATATAGTCCTCAAAACTGTTGGGATTTATACCTTTGACAACATTTAAAAAATAGACTCTGTGACTTTCCTTCCTGCTCAGCATTCTCCTCTTTTCAGGGAAAGCTTCTGAACTACCATCTTTAACAATACTTCTGTCTTAAGGCAGTTTCCAAAGAGTAAAACCCTGTGAGAAGGATTTGTGTACATCCAAATGATTTACTAAGGAAGTGCTTCCAAATGAAATCTGTAATGTAGTGAGAAACGCAGACAAGAAGGGGAAGAAGCCATGAAGCTATTTCAGGCAAAGTTCCATACTCACCCTGATTCATAGGGGAACTGTGGACTATACATTAAACCTCAAAGTTTGTCCCAACTGGAGGAGGGAGTAGGACTGTAATACTGCTTCATCTGCATAGTCATTCATTGTTGAAAGGCTTGGGGAGCAGATAGTAAGCTCCAAGGCACTTAGAGATTCCATTCAATGCAGGCAAAGCATTTGCAGTAGTCCTTGAGCAGTGCTGGTGATATCATTGTAACGGTGGTAATAATATCCAAAAAATATTATACCTGGTAATATTCTTTGCTCTGAAATAAAGTTTGATATTAATATAGTCACTGTAGCTTTCTTTACCTGAGTGTAAGCCAGATAGACCTTTTTTCATCCCGTTACAATTAACCTGAATGTATCTTTGTATTGTAAATGCATTTCTTGTAAGTGACATATAGTTAAGTCTTGTGTTTTTTATTCAAGCTGGCAATCTATGTCTTTAATTAGGGCATTTGAACTAATTGCTTTTAATATGATTATTGAGATGGTTAGGTTTAAATATATTATCTTGCTAAATGTTTATCTCTTATATCATCTGTTCTCTGTTCCCTTTTCTACTCTTACTGCCTTCTTTTGGATTTTTTTAAGATTCCATTTATCTCCTTTGTTAGCTTAATAGCTGTAATTCTTTTTTTTTTTTTTTTTTTTTGCGGTACGCGGGCCTCTCACTGTTGTGGCCTCTCCCGTTGTGGAGCACAGGCTCCGGACGCGCAGGCTCAGCGGCCATGGCTCACGGACCCATCCGCTCCGCGGCATGTGGGATCTTCCCGGACCGTGGCACAAACCCGTGTCCCCTGGCACTGGCAGGCGGACTCTCAACCACTGCACCACCAGGGAAACCCTGGGTCCTGATTTTTAAAATTTGTGAGGTGGGATTGGAGCAGTATTAGTCCAGGCTTAATTATTTCTCACTGTAGAGGCAAGGTCTGTCTTTGGAAGGTTGTGGTTTTCATCTGGCTGTTGAGAAAAGGTACTGTTTCTAGTCCCATGTGAGTGATGGACACTGTTTAATTTAAACCATTTGATAGGTTCTTTCCTGAAGAGTTGGTAAAATATTTATCTTTTAAATTAGTTGAGATTTGTTTTTGAAGTGTAGTTGACCTATAATGCTATATTAGTTCCTATTACACAACATAGTGATTCGATATTTCTATACATTTCAAAATGGCCACCACAAGTCTGGTTACAATCTGTCACCACACTAAGATACTACATAACTATTGACTTTATTCCCTGCACTGTACATTTCATACCCATGACTCATTTATTTTGCAACTGGAAGTTTGTATCTCTTAATCTCCCTCACCTATGTCTCTCCTCCACCACACTCTCCCCTCTGGCAACCACCTGTTTGTTCTCTATGTATCTATGACTCTGTTTCTGTTTTGCTGTGTCAGTTCATTTGTTTTTTAGAATCGACACATAAGTGAAATCATACAGTACTTGTCTTTCTCTGTCTGAGTTATTTCACTTAACATGGATGGACCTAGCAGATATTATGCTATCACAAATGACAAGATTTCATCCTTTTTTATGGCTGAGTAATATTCTACTGTATATATATGCCACATCTTCTTTATTCATTCATCTATTGATGGGCACTTAGATTGCTTCCATACCATGGCTATTGTAAATAATGCCATAATGAACATAGAGGTGCATATATCTTTACAATAATGTTTTCATTGTCTTTGGATAAATACCTAGGAGTGGAATTGATGGATCATATGGTAGTTCCAACAAACAAACAGACTCATAGAAAAAGAGATCAGATCTCTGGTTACCAGAGGTGGAGGGATGAGGGGGATTGGATGAAGGCAGTAAAAAGGTACAAACTTCTAGTTACAAGATAAATAAGCAGTATGGATTTAATATACAACATGATAAATATAATTGACACTGCTCTATGTTTCTTATGGAAGTGATAGAGTAAATCCAAAAAGTTCTCGTCACAAGGAAAAATATTTTTTTTCTATTTCTTTAATTTTGTATTGTACAAGGTGATGAATGTTCACTAAACTTATCATGTTAATTATTTCATGATGTATGTGAGTCAGATTATTATACTGTACACCTTGGACATAGTACTATATGTCAATTGTATCTCAATAAAACTGCAAGGAAACAAAAAATTAGCTGAGATTTACAATACTTTATAGCATATATGTTCCATCTTGGTTAATGTTTCAAATGCATTTGAACAGTGATTAGATCCTACAGCCCATTGGCTGTAGTGTTCTATAAATGGCAGATTAGTAGAGATGGTAGACAACAATATTCATATATTTTTTATCTTTTTTTTTTTTTTTCTTTGAACACTTCCTGAGAAGGGTGTTAAGAACTCCAACTGTGATTCTAAGCTTACCTCAATCTCCATTAGTTTGGTCAGTTTTTACTTGAAGCTCTGGTATTAGGTGTAAAAATAAAGTATTTTATATCTTCTTGATGAATTGATCACTTTATTATCAAATTTCCCCCCTTAGACCTGTTAATACTTCATGTTTTGAACTCCATGTTCTTTGTGTCTGATATTAATATAGTCACACCAAATCAATATGCTTAATTGCATTTTGCCATCCTTTTACATTTAGCTATCTTTTTCTTTATATTTAATGCCCATCACTCATTGGCAGCACTGAGTTAGGGCTTGTTATTTAATTTATACTTGTATCTGTGTTTTAATTGGAGTATATAGTCCATTTACATTTAATATAATTATTGATGTGATTAGTTTTAAGTCTATACTCATTTTCTGTTTGTTCCACCTGTTCTTTTTTTCTTCTGTTTTCACCTTACTGGGTCTTTATATATTTTTAGTATTAGGTTTGATTTAGCATTTTTAGTGTTATATTGTATTCCCTTTATTACCTATATTGTTAGTGATGTTATATTACATTACATAATATATTATCTGTTTCTTTTTCTATGTTCCTAAATTCAGTTACTGGCTCTACCACCCAGCATCTCAGATAGAAATCTAACATTCTTGGACTTAGTTTTAGCTCACCTCCAATCAGGTACCAGATCTATTTTTACCTTCCCAAATCTTTTAAATCCAGCATATCTTCTTTAAAAGTAATCAGGGCTTCCCTGGTGGTGCAGTGGTTGGGAGTCCGCCTGCCGATGCAGGGAAAATGGGTTCGTGCCCCAGTCTGGGAGGATTCCACATGCCGTGGAGCGGCTGGGCCCGTGAGCCATGGCTGCTGAGCCTGCGTGTCCGGAGCCTGTGCTCTGCAGTGGGAGAGGTCACAACAGTGAGAGGCCTGTGTACCGCAAAAAAAAAAAAAAAAAAAAAAAAATCAATATGACTGCCATAGTTCGGGATCATATCACCTTTTACCTAATAAAATATAATGGCCTCTTAACTAGTTTGTCTTCTCATTTGACCATGCCCAGTCTATCAGTTTTAGATTAATGTTGGGATTCAAGGTCTCACATAATGAAATGGAAGATCAAGTGACATGTGAGATCAAAGTACTTTAAAGACAGGGTTTTAAATGGATCTCTTTGGCCTGCACAGCTTGTTGTATGATGGAGAAACTACTGTGAGAAAAGAAGAATGAACAGGAGGAAAGATAAACTGGGGGAAAAAAAAGATAATATTGAAGACTATTTTTAGTGAGTGCAGGGATTATGTGTAAGGATTATGTGTAAGATCAACAGGGGTGATGGAAACCAAAGGCTGGTGAATGGGCTAGAAGATCTCCTGACTTGCAGGGAAAAAGAAGAGGCCACCTGGAGAAAATCACCTTCAATTTATGTCCTTCCTATGCATGTTCTTAATCTATTCAATTTCATGGTGATTTGCATATAGTATGCTCAAATGGTTTAAGTGGAAAGATAATTAAATGACTAAAGATGGGTGAATGAGTGAGACATTTCTGTTTGTGTTCATTTCACTGGGCCTAAGATCTACTTAAGTGAGACATTTTTGTTTATGTTTCATTTCACTGGCCTAAGATCTAACATTTTCCCCCCAGTGTGGTAAAGAGAATTAAGGTTTTCAAAGGAAAGCATTTCTGGAATAGGCTTGTTGAGAAATGTAGGGTCATTGCCATGCAGTGAAGAACATCAAAAATGTATAAATTGAAGACTGGTAGGAAAAAATACTGAAATGGCTGAAGGCATCTTTAGTGACATGACATTTACACAGTGATTTTGTAAATTTAAATGATATGTCACAGGATTCAAGTAAGTTGGAACATTTATTTTCAAAATGTTTTCTTTCAAAAATATTGTATGTCTGTTATGCTAATTGTAGAAATTAAAAGGTGATATTAGCAAACCTATTTTAATCTGAATTAATGCATGGCATTCTTAAAGTTCCAAATTAAATTCAAACATATTCATGCTCTGTCAACATTGCAATATCCAATTGATATTCTAGGGCTTTGGATACATTATCACATGTATTTATTTATACAGAATTAATTAGAGTATTGAAACAGTTATCGACTGGATACTTAATAAGCAATATCATCTGAGATTTACAGTTAAAGTAGAAATAGCCTTTTTTCTTAATTTATCTGGATATATGTAAAAAAAAAAACTCTTCAATAACTTGTCAGTGTATAAGCCTAGTAAAATGAGACAGGTGTTTCTTTGCTTAAGTAGTTTTGAAGCCTAAGGCTGCTCTCAAAAACAGTGGAAATTGGGGCTTCCCTGGTGGCGCAGTGGTTGGGAGTCCGCCTGCCGATGCACGGGACACGGGTTCGTGCCCCGGTCCGGGAGGATCCCACATGCCGCGGAGTGGCTGGGCCCGTGAGCCATGGCCGCTGAGCATGCGCGTCCAGAGCCTGTGCTCCGCAATGGGAGAGGCCACAGCAGTGAGAGGCCCGCGAACCGTAAAAAATAAAAAAACTGGAAATTGTGGTAAGGAGCAGTTGGGAGGAGATTGATAGACTCAGTGGCTAATCTGTGGATCAGCTAAATTGCCACACAGAAAAGGGGAAAGAAACAGTTGGAAGGGGTCCTCCTGGATTTAGAAAAAATCTCAAACGTCTACCTCAGGGTTTATTTGTTTAAAGAAACTTGAATTTGATTGGATCAGTCTGTGAAGCAGTTTATAAACCAGGGCATTGTTGAAAACAAGGTAGCAATCGGTTGGCAATTACTGTACTTTAGCAGGGGGAGTATAGTCAGGGAAAGAAGCAGTAAAAAAAAAAAACAAAAAAAAAACCCTACCGAAAGCACTATCATCTCAGGGCAACTGTAGGTATACCCAAGTCTCTGCCACCTAAGGAGCAACATCAGAGGCTTCACACTGAGGAGAAGAAATAGACATCACTAAAGGAATCCAATAAATCACTAAATAAATAAATAAGCCAATAATAATAACAGACAAGCATGATGAGGAGACAGTAGCCAGAGGAAACTACTTTTTGATTAAAAAAATGTTATAAAGTTGGTACTGGAACTCCCGCCCCCACCACCACCACCACACACACACACGCAGTGATTTCCAGTGTCAGCAGGCTGATTAGAAGCTGAACCTTCTGGTTCTAGGTGGTTATGTATGCAGCTAAATCCCTTCCAGGGAGAAGCTGGGAGATGGGCATTTTTGTCTGCTCCCTCTGCACTGAGCTCAGGTATGTAGCTGAGGAATGTGCTTCTGTGCTCATTTCAAAACTTTTTCTTTGTTTGCTATAGTCCTGTAGGATTTGTGGAATGAAAGCCACATGTTCTGTAAGAGCTAGTTGATTTGGAGCCAATATCAATATTGATTCACTGGTTTTGGCAAAGGTACCATACTAACATAAGGTATTAGTGGAAGCTGGGTGTGGAGTATATGAAAACTCTTGGTACCATTTTGGAAAATTTTCAGTAAATCTAAAACTGTTCTAAAAGCTTAAATTTATTAAGAAAATATAAAAAGCACAGTGTTGGACCGAAAGATATTGGTCATTTAGTAATTCATTGGTGTCTTGATTTAATAGAAAGAATGGATTATATCTGTATACACGTGTTATCCAGGATTGAGTCATACTCCAAGGAAAGAATTTTTTTTTTTTATGTTTTCTCCTTTTAACTGAATTATGTGAGGAGTACGTACTAAGGAGTATCAGTGTTAGGAGGTAGAAGATAATGCCCAGGGAAAATATTTTTAGGCCACACTTATTTTTCTTTATAATTTAGTGAAACATCAAGATCCAGACCCTACCTCAGACCTACGTAATCAGAGTCTTCATTGTACCAAGATGCCTAGGTGAATTGTGTGCATGTTAAAGTTGGAGAGCTAAGTTGTTGCTGACCCCTTTTAAATTTGCTCTATTCCCTCCTTTGCTGTAATCCTTGCTTTCCCCTTTTATACCAGGTAGATCCATTTTTTGTTCTCGTTTACCTTTCCTGATGACCCACCAAACAGGCACTGGAGTTTGCAGCCTCTGCTAACTAACTGTTCAATGAAGTGAAGATCCTGACCATCTACCGATGCAGTTATTAATGAAGATACATTTTAAAAAGTATTAATCCTTGGTTCCATTAGACTCCATTTAGAAAGCAGAGAGGGTTAGGATTAACCTGACCAGTGAAGGGAGAAAAAAGTTAGCAGCTGATACGCCTTAGAATTTGGCTACTTGTTTACACGATTATTAGTAATTCTCCCAACATTTTGAGGATTCCAATAGACCACTAACAAATGTTTAACTTAAAGTAGCTGAGTACATATACAAGTACTATTAACTTTTCTTAAAAAGTATAATTTAAAAAGTTTTTTGAGATATAATTGACATAAAATTATGTTAGTTTCAGCTATTCAATTTAATGATTCAATATTTGTATATATTACAAAATGATCACCATGATAAGACTAGTTAACATCCATTACTACACATAATTACAATTTTTTTCTTACGAGAACTTTTAAGCTCTACTGTTTTAGCAACTTTCAAATATACGGCACAGTATTATTAGCTATAGTCACTGTGCTGTACACTACATCTGCATGACTTATTTATTTTATTTTCGATTAGTGAAAATGTTCAGCAATATCCTTAGTACTATTTTTAATTGAGGGAGATAGGTAGCCTCTCTTGGTCTTAACTATCTTGTAAATCCTCATCTTGGTTCATAATATCCTTTTAGGAAAACCTGGCAAAATCTTGCTTCTAATGACAAAAGTCAGGGATAAATTTAAATTAACAGATGTTTAAAGAATTCTACCTTTGTGTTGACGATGAGTAAACCTAAGCTCAGAAAGTTGAAATATCTAATAATGGGACAGTGGCAGGGCTGTGATTTGAACAACTGTTGAATGATTCCAATGACCACGTGATTAATCACTCTGCTATAATGCTTCTTTAGAGTTTCTGTGATAAGAAAAAAAAAAAAGGAGATGGAAAGAGAAGTATGTCCTCTCTACTCAATTTAATCTGATAACTAAAAAAAATTAATTTAGATCTTTTTTGTTTGCGTTGTAAACCACTGGGTAAAATGCATGAACATGTGCAGTTAATTGCAGACAGACAATAATGCTCACACATTAGCATAAGAAAGTGAAAGAAGTATTTATCCTTAAGGGCGTAGAAGATAAAAGTACAAAGTCAAATTGGGAGGACTGTTCTGGAAACCAAGGAGCCTAAAAAGTCTGTGGAGAATATGAAATTCAGTGTGTTAGAGTTAGCCTCTTCTTCTGCTGTAGGAGACACAGCTGATAAGTATCAACATGATCAGACATCTGAATATATTCAGCTTAAGAAAATTCTTACCCAGCTTCAAGAGAACATGTTCAAATTATTCAAACCTGTTCACTCCAGCAAATGTGGCCTTAACTCCAGACCTTTTCTCATTTACTAAACCACCCAAGGTTCTGGATAACAATTCATATGGAAACAGATTTCTGTTTATGCTGTGGTTACCAACCAGTGTTGATTCCTTGGTTCTGAATTTGTTCTTTGCTAACAATTGCTTTTTTGTCCTTCATGGTGGTAGTGTTTCAATCTTTTTTTTCCACATCCACACTTCATCACTGAATAGGGATGGGATTTTCCTTCCCAGTGGGGTTTATAGCAAACTGCCTCATTTGTGCTTTATGAGGAACAGCACTCCCATATTATAGTGTAGATTTTGTCCTCAAAAGTCTAGGCTTTCAATTTTTAAAATGTGCCGATTAACCTACACGTTATCTAGTTTCCAATTATAACTCTAAATCAAAATGACTTTATTAAGTACCTGTCCTTTGATAAGCACCATATCAGTATTAAGAAGATGGCTGTGATGTGTTTCTATGGTTGACATTTTAATGCTTAAATATCTATTTAGGAATTGCTTGGAAAAAATATATGTATTTGTTAATAAATATAA
Organism: Orcinus orca; assembly: GCF_937001465.1. Lineage (NCBI taxonomy): Eukaryota > Metazoa > Chordata > Mammalia > Artiodactyla > Delphinidae > Orcinus > Orcinus orca. Next base: position 47,708,339 of record NC_064564.1, on the reverse strand, counting down.
GTTCTTACAAATGTGTGATTTTATGTGTGTTTGTTATTATTACTTGTTCATAGCTAGTGGCTAAACAGAACTGGATGTCAGCAGTAGAGAAGAAAAATTAGCAAATTCTTGAATCAAAAATTTATTTATACTGTTATTAAAGAAAGAATGAGCACTCTAATTAAGATAATGTGTATATTAAAGTGTTGACTGAGCCTGGGGCTCTGCTGTGGAAAGGGAAGACAGTAAAAACTCAAATTATTAATGAACTTTATTTGTATTAATGAAGGAAGAATAAGTTATATAAGAAAATGATCAGTTTGAACATGAAAAGTAAGAAAATTTGAATTAATGCGTTTACGAATGGTCCCTCTATGGTACATGGAGTGATCTTCTGATCTTCTCCTTTGAGATAAGTATATTTGTACCAGTATTTGTACCAATGTTTGTTTATATTTGCTTTTAGTAAAAGAACATGCATTTACATGGAAGTACACAGTTGTGTGACATGTTTGCTAACACGTTCAGAGACCAATTAACAAGCCAGATATTTGTATGGATATAAGATAACTTTTTACTCAGTAAGGCTTAATATCCTTTTCTCTCATTGCTTTTGTCATTCATTCCTTTCTCCTGTGGAATAGCCATCCCTTCAACTCGCCCACAAGACCATTCCTTCTATGTAACCCTCACCTGATTCTCTCCCTTGAGTGAAACCTTTTTAAGCTATGTGCATCCATAATTCCTCTGATTGCCTTTAGTATTTATTATACATCACTCTGCATTGTTATTTCCCTTTGTGTGTATATTGTCATCTGTAAGCCAAAGAGATTGGGAATTGTTTTCTAGAGTGTTTTACGTTTTGAAACTTCTGCAAAAAAAAAAAAAAATGTGTACTCTCTATTTATTGGTTGGCAGTCACCCTTTGACTAACCATTCCTATTTTTCTATTAATATTCTCTTTTGACATCTACATTCTTTTGACTATTCTAACCCATTCACACTCATTTATTTTTTTTCTTTAATTTCATAGCCTTTGCCCTTGCCTTTAGTGACATGTAATTTATTGTGTTTCTATTGTAAATTTACATGTCTGCCTCTGTATTTTTAAAGGCAGGGATCCTGTCTTTGATTTATTTTACAGTCATTCTACATTCACTGAGAATTTTCTCTGAGGCCAGTCATCATCCTTTTCCCTAACAGATACCAGGGGTTGAGGGAATCATAAACAGAGATGTGTTGTAGTAAATAGATGAATGAATGAATGAATAAATGAAAAATATTTTATTTGGCACACTCATATTTACTGATATTGCTCATGTTCAATAAATATTTTGTTATTTTCATGGATTAATAATAATTACTTTATAGGCGATCCAATTTGCAATTTTAGGCAGCATTTATCTGGCCAGTTGCAGTAGTGTGAATTTGTGAAGAGTAGACTTAGCCACTGAGTACCTAAGTTCCAGTTGACTTGTTGGAATTACTTGTAATATTTAGTTTTCACTTTCCCAGTATATAAAATGAGGCATTTGATTAGTTGAAAGCAATTGTCTTTTGCAAGCCTAGAGTTTTCTAACTTTAATTATGTCTGTATGTAAATGGACCATGGAAGTTGAATGCATGCATTGTACAATGTGTGACTTAAGTATTTTTGTTTTGATTTAGAGTTCAAAATGATACCTTTCCCCCCCAAAAAAAATTTCAAAGGGCACAGGATTGTATCAGAGTAAGGGCATGGATATTGAATGCAAACAGATTTAGCTCATGTCTAAGTTCTGCCATTTATTAGCTATGCAGTTTTTTTAGGCAAAAAAAGATAAATCTTTCTGAGTATAAGTTTATCTCTATTATTAGGAGAATCATAAATCAACATTTACTTCATAGGACTGTGCCTCTCAGTGCAATACAGTATGTGAAGTAAGTAGCACAGTGCCTGGCACATGGTGAGCACTTAAGGAGTATCAGTTATTATTATTATCATTATTATTAATACTGGAAAAAATTCGGTATTAAGAAAATATTTCTCTGGAACTGTCTGACTCTTTGATTTTGTTATTTTGATTTCCCCCCCCAAATATTATTCCAAATTTAAAATACACTTGGACAGTTTGGATTTTCATTTTTGTTATCTAAGAATTTCATTCTAGATTTTCACATCTTCCCGGACTTTAGTTATGCTTCATGAAGTCAGCAAAATGATAGGTCACTTTGAACAATATTTAAAAGTGATTAGGATTCATTCACTAAAGTCTGCAAATTTGGTATTATTCACCCTCAAAACAATTACCTTTGTCATCTTTGCATTACATTCATCATCTTTCAATAATATCAAAGCTTGACGTTTGGCTTTTATGGATAGAAGCACCAAAGTTTAAGAAAATTCATCTGAGCAGATGTTAAAATGGGGATGTTGAAGTTACAGCATAGTGATTGTTTGATCACATCCTAATTGTGTATTTAATATTTTTCTAGTCTCTGAATATATGAGAAACAAATATATAATCATACTATCCAAGAAAGTAAAGGTCTTTTAACCAGGGCTTTGTTTGTCTTGATTAATTTATGGCAATAGTAGCTTCCTCTCTCCATCTAGCAAGACCTTTTGACAGTTTTTGCTGAACAATGTTCTAGAGACTGGTTGAAACAACTGATTGGTTACTTTTTAAATCTTCATGTGGTACCTAGTGTGGAGTGTGCTGGGCTGTTCACAGAAAAGTTGTTGACCAGCTGGAGGTTATAGTCTTTTTTAGAGAAGTAATAATTTAACTAACATTTACAGAGTTTCAACTATGTGGAAAAATACTCTGCCAAGCACTTAGGAAAAAAGAATAGGGTTTAGCCCCAGTATTCAGATAACTTATAACCAAATATGAGAATGTATTTGTGTAAGCAGGTACTGGCAGTACTTTATGGTGCTAGAAGCATGCAGAACATCATACCTAAACCACTAGGGGATTGGTGCAGAGCAATTAGGAAGAGGACTATCAGGAAAGTCCCGGGTAGTCACACACTGGGGCTTTTTTTTTTTAATGGGATTTGATGCATTTTGTAAATTTGGAGGCTTTATGATGTAGAAAGAAACCTGAAACAAACCATGTCTCTCAAACGGCTCTGAGTGAGATAATTAAATACATTTTTTGCCATGAGATTTACATTTTTATGTGCAAGTCAGAACTGGCCTGCATAGTGGGTGGGTGAAATAAAGCTACATGGTTCAGGCTCCTAGCCCCCCATGTTTCATAAATGTCTATAATATATCTCATAACATTGCACACACTGTGACAGAATCCAGAATCCAATAACTCTCTGCCTGGAAACAGTAGTTTCCCTTTTTTGAAGAAGTTGTCTGTTTTGGTGAAATACAACTACTGGGAGAATAAAGAATCTGAAATGAAGGCACAGGCACCATTCCTTTTTCCTGACCTTCCCTCTTAGTGATTATAGTCACCTAACTGGCCAGCCAGCAGGCTCTTTCTTGCCAAATTTATTTTTTAATCATTTGATATGACAAAAAATTGCCATTAGTACTAGAATACTGAGACTGCATAATGGTTTGCCACTATGAAAGGAAATGTCTCTAGAGCTTTGCCTGTGGGAGATCAGAGTCCTGTCAAAACATTCTATTCCATCAGATTAATCTCTTAAATATGTTAGAATACTTCCATTTATAGAACTCTCTTGTGACTTATAAGCAGTGATATTCAGGTACTGACAAATGGATTGATAAAATCTTTCTGTGGCTTGATAGAAACAGAGCAAGACAAGCTAGGCCTTTTTTCTTTTTTTTGGCACTAGTTGTACAGGAATACATTGGTTTTAAGGGGCACAGCCATTGCTCCTTTGAATTTCTATGATTTTATGATTCTCCCTTGCATCCTATGATTCTGAATGAATTTTTAAAATATTAGGCACTGATATCATTTTTTTGAAACAGGAATATTTATTGTTTTACAAATATTGTATGGGATTGTGTTTATCATATACCTAGGGCATTAGCATCTGGTGACACATACTGTTATCTGTTATTTGAAAATCACTGCGCCAGGTATTACAGGAGATAATACACTTCACAATCCCACATAGCAACCAAAAAATTCCCAGATACTTCTTGATTAACCACCTTTTATTGCAATTAACATAAGTAGTGATCCTTTTCTCAAAAGTTATTTCTCTAAACATTCTAGCACAAAATTAAAATTTTTCATTCAATATGGCAAAGATATTGGCCTACCTCCATGATGAGCCTATTAAAATTGTAGTAGAGGAATAAAAATGATGTTAGTAAAGAGACCACAAGGACAGCAATTTAGCAAATCTTTAGATTTTATAAAAATATGGAGGGGACTTTTGCTTCCATTCATCATGATTTCATTGGTAAAGGAATTGCCCTCCATGAAAGCAAAAAATTTGAAAAAAATATATGAAATAGCTATTTAGATATTGGACAACAGGCAGACAGACAAAGAATGGAAACAAAAGAGGCAAATCACTACTATTACCCTGGCTTCCTATCTGGAGGGACTTTCAGAAACTTGCCACAGAGAAGGGGAAAACGAAGCAGAACATAATAGTTTTGTGAAGTTAAGAGACTGAGATCAAAGTTCAGCCAGTCTGAGACCCTGGAAGATTACTGGAGAGAAGGTAGCTATGCCAAATAAGAGCTTCTGAAATCTGCATAGGGGCCTACAGAAGTCTGTCGCTAGGTGGAACATGAAAAGGATGAAATTCTGCAAGACAAAGCAAACTATCATAGTGTTGTAAGATGAAATTATTCAGCAATACACAATGTTAGGAAATGTTCAAGTCCTAATCAGAGTAGAGAGACTTTGTTGAAACCTAGGGCATTCAGTAGAAGCTCTAGAAGGGTCATGTTTTCCAGGAGGACTAAACTACTCCATATACTCAAGAAATACCCTAACAAAGCTTACATATACACCTCAAAGAGATTAACCTGCTCTACAATTAACTGTAGTCCAAAACAGCTATTGCTTTTTAAATACAACAGAATCAAGACAACATCTGTTGTTCACCATATCCAGCATATCCAAATAGAAGGAAACTTTCTTAACCTAGTAAAGGGCTTCTACTTTTTAAAAAATACATCTAACCTTGTACTTAATGATGGAAGACTATTTCTTTAATTTAGGGAACTTGACAAGGATGTCTGCTCTCACCACTTATATTCAATAATCTCTTGGATGTTCTAGCTCTTTTAATATGGCTAAATAAGTCAACAATATAGAGATTAGAAAATAATTAGTAAATTGTTTTTATTTTCAGATAGCAAGGTCATTAATGCAGAAAAGCCTAAGGAATCTACAAAAAAGCTATTATAACTAGTAAAGGAATTTAGTAAGTATTGATGAAGATGTAGAGAAACCGGAGCCCTCATACATTGCTAAAGAAAATGTAAAATGAATCAGCACTTTGGAAAATACTTTAGTAGTTTATTAAAATGTTAAACATATACTTAACATAAAAACCAGAAATTCCACAACTAGGTAGGTGTCGACTTAGGACATATGAAAACACTTGTCCACACAAAGACTTCACACAAATGACTATAATGGTTTTATTATAATAATTCCCAAATGTGAACTCCCTAAGTATACATTACATTAACTGGTGAATCAGTAAGCAAAATTTGGTATATCCATATAATGAAATACTAATCAGCAATAAGAAGAAAGAAAACTATTGATATATATATTATATATAATATGTAATTATATGTAATATATACATATATATTATTATATGATATATAATTGCATACAATTATATATCATAATATATATATTGCACATCGAAGGAATATGATTCCACTTATATAAAATTTATCAAAATGATAAATCTACAGGGAAAGAAAGCAAATCAGTAATTTACTGGGGCTGGGAGGTGATAGCAAATGGGCATGAGGAACCTTTGGGAGGATGGAAGAAATGATTCAAATGTGGGTTATGGTAATGATTTCACAGTTCCAGAAACTTATTAAAATTTGACAAATAATCCTTGAAATATATACTTATAACTGGTGAATATTAAAAAATATATAAATTATAACTCAGTATAACATTTAAATAAAGAAACCTACACCAAAGTACATCACCATGAAATTTCAGGAGACCAAAGAAAATTCTTCCAAGGAGAGTTAAAATTTCACCTCACAAAGTAAGTCAAATAAATAACTTGAAATCTGACCTGCCTTTTACAATTTTTATTAGAAACTTGATGATAACAGAAGATCATAGAGACAAACACTGCAAGAAAAGCTTTTGAACCTTAAGAATATTAACTAACAATATCTTTAATTGTGATACTATTAGAAATGCAACTCAGAAAGCATATGTATAATGCCCCTTTTCTCAGGAAGTTTCTTAAGGTTGTTTTCCAGCAAAAGTGAAACAAATAGAAGCAGTGTGATTACTATATAAAAAATACTTGAACTCAACTCCGGGTATAAGGAAAATAATTTGGCCTTGATTACAATAGTCAGCAAGTATGTCTCAAGAAGAATGTTTTTTAAGAAAAGGGCAGCGAATTCCAAACATAATATGCAGAATGACTAGTAATAGATATAAACTGGAAAAAAATATATAGGTCCATCAACAAATGAATGGATAATTTATAGTATGTCCATACATTGGTATGCTACTCATCAATAAAAAAAGGAATTAACTGTTAATATGCAACAACATGGGTGAATCTCATAATCATTATGCTGAGCAAAAGAAGCAGACAAAAAATCAGTGCTAGCTTAACATACTTCAGAAAATTTTCAAAAATGCAAACTAATTTCTGGGGAAAGTAAAGCCAATTAGTGCTTTCTTGGAGACAGAAGTGGAGAGAGGAATGGATCGCAAAGTGGTATGAGGAGACTTTTGGAGGATGATGGAAAGACCTTTTATCTGGATTGTGGTAATAGTTGCACAAGTTTATATATATGTCAAAGCAGAACCAATTGTATACTTTAAAAAAGTGAAATTTAATATATTTCAATTATAGCTCAATGAAATTGTAAAAAACAAAATCATATTTGAGTTGAGACCACATCTGACTACCTCTTTTCTTCTGCAATATGTCCCAAGTTACCAAAACCTAGTTGGTTTTTCAGCAAAATAACAAGCTAATGGTCCTATTGTGCATTAAGAAAGGAGAAATGGAACAGTGTGTCTTCCATTCGGCAGGTATGGAATATATTTTGTAAATAATCTTTTAAAAAAGGAAAACTCACACCTTTGTAGTATAATAAGCACATTGTAAATGTATTAATTCTCCATCTCTTGTAACCACTTGAGAACAGCCCTCTGTTCTTTTTTGTGTGTGTGTGGTTTGGTTTTAATCTTTATATAAAACTTATTCTTTGGCTTGAATCTGAGGTTAAGCTTTTAATAATAAACCAGAGACACTAAGTGCATGCATATATTTTACGTCTTCTAATGTTTCAGTTATTTATTGCTCCATGACAAATGACCCCAAATTTCCTTGTGTAAACAATAATAATTATTTGTTTTACTCAAAAATTTGCATCTTAGGCAAGAGTCAGTGGAAACAAATCATGTTTGCTTCACAAGGTGTCACCTAGGCCAGCTCAACTACTGCAGACTGAAATCACATGAAGACTCCCTTGTTTACATTTTTGTAGTTGATGTTGGTAGTCAGCTGGGATGTCAGCTGGAGCTGTCTGTCACAACACCTACATATGTCTGCTCTGTATCTTCATAGTATGCTAGCTGGTTTCCAAGAGTAAGCATTCTACAAAACCAGGTGGAAGCTGCTTATTAGTTATCTCTTGGTGTGTAACAAATTACCCCAAAACTTAGTGGAATGAAACCACAACATTTACTACCTCACAGTTCCTTTGGGTCAGGAATCTGAACATGTTTTAACAGTGTCCACAGTGTGAGGGTCTCTCAGAGGCTATAACCAAGGTGTTAACTTGGGTTTTAGTCTTCCTAAGGTTTGACTGGAGATGTTTCCTTCTAAGCTTGCTCACTTGGTTGTTGGCAGGATTGTTTCTAATAGGCTGTTGGACTCAAGGCCTTAGTTTCTCACTGGCTGTTGGCCAAAAGTCATCCTCAGTTCCTTGGTATGTGGGCCTCTGCAACATGGTAACTTGCTACATCAATGTGTGCATGCTGGGAAAGCAATAGAAAGTCCAGTAAGACAGAAATCAAGTATTTTATAATCTAATCATGAACATCACATCCCATCTCCTTTGACACATTCTGTTCCTTAAATGCATATCACTAGGCCTAGCTCAGACTTGAGAGAAGATTGCACAGGTATATGAATACCAGATGAAGACCATCTTTGAAAGCTGTCTACCATAGCTATATTTCCTTTTATGACCGAATCTTAGAACTTATGTAACATTGCTTCTACTATTTTCTGTTCGTCAAGGCAGGCACAAAAGTCTGCCCAGATTCAATACTGAACCCACCACTCTGTGAAAGAAATTTCAGTTCCCCATTAAATCAAGAGCATACTGGATGGAATATATATTATGGAGGCCACCTCTGGAAAATGCAATTATCTACACTTGGTAATTACAAATAGGCAAGGATTCATTCTTAGATCATATATTTTTGATTACTATTAACATTATAAAATGTAATATTTGAGTTAGTTTTGTCTCCTTTTTCTTCTAGAAAATATATAGACCTTTCAAGAAAATGTGAAACTTCATTATTCATTACAAAGAATATGAAAAAATCTATGAAATTATAAAAATATTTGAGATGACAAAAAAAATCTTGTGTTGTATGATGTCACAAAATACCCTAATGATCAGTCATAAGTCTTTTCACACAACCTCTGAATCTTCAATTATAAATTATGTTTTGAAAACATGCCTTGGCAATAGAAGATCTAAATTTTAATAATTTTTCCTCTACTTATTACATATATGACCTTAAGAAAATTATTTAATTCGAGGTTCAATTTCCTAATTAATAAAATAATAAATCATTAACTCATAACATTTAAATGTGAAAATTAATGTGTTTATCTAATGTAGTTAGTAACTCATCAGTCTTGTATGGTGGTCCTTTGTAAGAGATGATGCCTACCTAGAGGTGCATACTTTGAATACTGGAATTTTGACTTTTAAGCAAAGTGTGATTCACGAGGAGAATAACATCAACATAAGCATTTTTTTAAAAGATGTACTTAGGGTTTCAATGTAAGACTCCACTAAATGATTAATAAGTATGTCCAGGGTGGTGGTGTCTGTGAACTGATGGCTCTTCTTTAGTGCTGAGATTTCAGCGTCTTTGTATACAGCTCTTATTTGTAAGTCAGATATATTTTTTTGTTGCTTCTGTACTTTAAATTTAATTGGAGTATCCTCCGCAAATTGTTAGCTGTAACTTGAAAATTGTTGTGACTGCTTAAAGTTTCTCTCCAACATTCTGTATTTGTATTCTCTTTTCTCTATTTACCATATCTTGCTCTAGAACAGTGGTTCTCAAACTATTGCTGCTGGACAGGTAGCATAAGCAAATCCTGGAAGCTTATTAGAAATGTAATTTTTCAGATTCCAGTTAGACCTATTTAATCAGAAACTCTGGGAGTAGGGACAAGACATTAGTGTTTTAAAAGCCCTTCGTGGTGATTCTGATCTATAATCAACTTTGACAGCCACTGATCTAGAATCCTCATTTTTTCTGCATGATCTGTGTTACTCTATAATCTGTAGCAGAGGGAAGAGCATTTCATTGTCCTTTTGGTGGAAAGGACTTTTCCACATGGAATTATTGTTGAAAATTGTTCTCCAAGGCATAGAGAATAAACATATGGACACCAAGGGGGATGGGATGAATTGGGAGATTGAGACTGACATATATACACTAATATGTATAAAATAGATAACTAATGAGAACCTGCTGTATAGCACAGGGAACTCTACTTCAATTCGCTGTGCAGTAGAAACTAACACAACATTGTAAAACAACTATACCCCAATAAAAGAAAAAAAAAAAGAAAATTGTTCCCCAGTTTTACAGAGACATGGTTGCTGTTAAAGCAGTGCTCTAGAAAAGGTCATTGTTTGCTTTATGTTAATTACCTATAGAACACAAATGTGGTTCAAAAAAACTACTGAGGAATTTTAAAAGCATTTCTTTTTCTTTTTGAAAAATAAGTCTTATCTTTTAAAAATCTAGTAACTGTGCATGTGGAGAGGTGGAGATATAGATTACACTATGCATGGTACAAAATTTAAAAAGATAAAAGGAGTTCATTAAAAAGTTATATTCACTCCCACTACATCCCATGACCACTAGGAATTCCCTTCTGAAAATAAATATGATTATCAGCATTTTCTGTACAAGTTTTAAGGTGCTCTAAAAAATATAAATATGTATAACATATATTATTCATAACTATGTTAATATATGACACATATTCATATATAACATATATTCATGTATGATATATGTATTCATATATAAACACGTTAGCATATTATATACTCTGTTATTATTCTTTTGTTAACTTAAAAATTGTAGAAGTTGTCATATTGTAGATGAAGAATTGTACACGTAGAATTGCATTATTACTGGGTTGGCCAAAATGTTCCTTTGGTTTTAAATAAAAATAAGAGACACATTTTTCATTTGCATGAAGAACTTTATTGAACAATGTATTCACTAACCGAATGAACTTTTTAGCCAACCCAATATTTTACTATTCTATTATATTTAGAAATCCCTCGTTGATGAACATTTAGCATATTACCATTCTTTTGCTGTTATAAACCATTCTACAATGAATATCTTCATATGTTATGTTAGTTTACATGTGACATTATTTGTAGGTTAAAGTTCTAAAGGCATGAAAGGGTGAATGAATTGTTTATTCATTTTTAGTTTGGCTATATTGTTAAATTGTTTTGAATAAAAATTACACAATTTTCACACATTAAACAATACACAAGCAAAATAGTTTTCCACACTTTCCAATAATGAATTGTCAAATTTTTTGCTATTTTTAGATAAAAACAATTATGTCATAGCTGTTTTAATTTCTATATCTGTTATTATGAGATTAAAATAACCTTATATGTTTAAAAAAAAACATATATTTCCTTTTCTATGAACTGTGTTCTGAAGTCCTTTACCTATTTCCTTCTATGTCAATGTTGGTTTTTTTCTCTTTTTTTTAACATCTTTATTGGAGTATAATTGCTTTACAATGGTGTGTTAGTTTTCTGCTTTATAACAAAGTGAATCAGTTATACATATACATATATGTTCCCATATCTCTTCCCTCTTGCGTCTCCCTCCCTCCCACCCTCCATATCCCACCCCTCTAGGTGGTCACAAAGCACCAAGCTGATCTCCTTGTACTATGCAGCTGCTTCCCACTAGCTATCTATTTTACATTTGGTAGTGTATATATGTCCATGCCACTCTCTCACTTTGTCACAGCTTACCCTTCCCCCTCCCCATATGCTTAAGTCCATTCTCTAGTAGGTCTCTGTCTTTATTCCCATCTTGCCCCTAGGTTCTTCATGACATTTTTTTTTCTTAGATTCCAGATATATGTGTTAGAATATGGTATTTATTTTTCTCTTTCTGACTTACTTCACTCTGTATGAGAGACCCTAGGTCCATCCACCTCACTACAAATAACTCAATTTCATTTCATTTTATGGCTGAGTAATATTACATTGTATATATGTGCCACATCTTTATTCATTCATCTGTTGATGGACACTTAGGTTGTTCCATGTCCTGGCTATTGTAAATAGAGCTTCAGTGAACATTTTGGTACATGTCTCTTTTTGAATTATGGTTTTCTCAGGGTATATGCCCAGTAGTGGGATTGCTGGGTCGTATGGTAGTTCTATTTCTAGTTTTTTAAGGAACCTCCATACTGTTCTCCATAGTGGCTGTATCAATTTACATGCCCACCAACAGTGAAAGAGGGTTCCCTTTTCTCCACACCCTCTCCAGCATTTATTGTTTGTAGATTTTTTGATGATGGCCATTCTGACCAATGGGAGATGATATCTCATTGTAGTTTTGATTTGCATTTCTCTAATGGTTAATGATGTTGAGCATTCTTTCATGTGTTTCTTGGCAATCTGTATATCTTCTTTGGAGAAATGTCTATTTAGGTCTTCTGTCCATTTTTGGATTGGGTTGTCTGTTTTTTTGATATTGAGCTGCATAAGCTGCTTGTAAATTTTGGAGATTAATCCTTTGTCGGTTGTTTCAGTTGCAAATATTTTCTCCCATTCTGAGGGTTGTCTTTTGGTCTTGTTTATGGTTTCCTTTGCTGTGCAAAAGCTTTGAAGTTTCATTAGGTCCCATTTGTTTATTTTTATTTCCATTTCTCTAGGAGGTGGGTCAAAAAGGATCTTGCTGTGATTTATTTCATAGAGTGTTCTGCCTATGTTTTTCCCTAAGAGTTTGATAGTGTCTGGCCTTACATTTACGTCTTTAATCCATTTTGAGTTTATTTTTGTGTATGGTGTTAAAGAGTGTTCTAATTTCATACTTTTACATGTAACTGTCCAGTTTTCCCAGCACCACTTATTGTAGAGGCTGTCTTTTCTCCACTGCATATTCTTGCCTCCTTTATCAAATATACAGTGACCATATTTGCATGGGTTAATGTCTGGGCTTTCTATCCTGTTCCATTGATCAATATTTCTGTTTTTGTGCCAGTACCATACTGTCTTGATTACTGTAGCTTTGTAGTATAGTCTGAAGTCAGGGAGCCTGATTCCTCCAGCTCTGTTTTTCTTTCTCAAGATTGCTTTGGCTATTCGGGGTCCTTTGTGTTTCCATACAAATTGTGAAATTTTTTGTTCTAGTTCTGTGAAAAATGCCAGTGGTAGTTTGATAGGGATTGCATTGAATCTGTAGACTGCTTTGGGTAGTAGAGTCATTTTCACAAAGTTGATTCTTCCAATCGAAGAGCATGGTATATCTCTCCATCTATTTGTATCATCCTTAATTTCTTTCATCAGTGTCTTATAATTTTCTGCATACAGGTCTTTTGTCTCCTTAGGTAGGTTTATTCCTAGATATTTTATTCTTTTTGTTGCAGTGGTGAATGGGAGTGCTTTCTTAATTTCACTTTCAGATTTTTCATCATTAGTGTATACGAATGCAAGAGATTTCTGTGCATTAATTTTGTATCCTGCAACTTCACCAGATTCATTGATTAGCTCTACTAGTTTTCTGGTAGCATCTTTAGGATTCTCTATGTATAGTATCATGTCATCTGCAAACAGTGACAGCTTTACTTCTTCTTTTCCAATTTTGGATTCCTTTTATTTCTTTTTCTTCTCTGATTGCTGTAGCTAAAACTTCCAAAACTATGTTGAATAATAACAGTGAGAGTGGGCAACCTTGTCTTGTTTCTGATCTTAGAGGAAATGGTTTCAGTATTTCACCATTGAGGATGATGTTGGCTGTGGGTTTGTCATATATGGCCTTTATTATGTTGAGGAAAGTTCTCTCTATGCCTACCTTCTGGAGGGTTTTTATCATAAATGGGTGTTGAATTTTGTCCAAAGCTTTCTCTGTATCTATTGAGATGATCATATGGTTTTTCTCCTTCAATTTATTAATATGGTGTATCATATTGATTGATTTGCATATATTGAAAAATCCTTGCATTCCTGGGATAAACCCCACTTGATCATGGTGTATGATCCTTTTAATGTGCTGTTGGATTCTGTTTGCTAGTATTTTGTTGAGGATTTTTGCATCTATGTTTATCAGTGATATTGGCCTGTAGTTTTCTTTCTTTGTGACATCTTTGTCTGGTTTTGGTATCAGGGTGACGGTGGCCTCATAGAATGAGTTTGGGAGTGTTCCTCCCTCTGCTATATTTTGGAAGAGTTTGAGAATGATAGGTGTTAGCTCTTCTCTAAATGTTTGATAGAATTCGCCTGTGAAGCCATCTGGTCCTGGGCTTTTTTTGGTTGGAAGATTTTCAATCACAGTTTCAGTTTCAGTGCTTGTGATTGGTCTGTTCATATTTTCTATTTCTTCCTAGTTCAGTCTTGGAAGTGTGTGCATTTCTAAGAATTTGTACATTTTTTCCAAGTTGTCTATTTTATTGTCATAGAGTTGCTTGTAGTAATCTCTCATGATCCTTTGTATTTCTGCAGTGTCAGTTGTTACTTCTCCTTTTTCATTTCTAATTCTGTTGATTTGAGTCTTCTCCCTTTTTTTCTTGATGAGTCTGGCTAATGGTTTATCAGTTTTGTTTATCTTCTCAAAGAACCTGCTTTTAGTTTTATTGATCTTTGCTATCGTTTCCCTCATTGCTTTTTCATTTATTTCTGATCTGATCTTTATGATTCCTTTCCTTCTGCTAACTTTGGGGGTTTTTTGTTCTTCTTTCTCTAATTGCTTTAGGTGTAAGGTTAGGTTGTTTATTTGAGATGTTTCTTGTTACTTAAGGTAGGATTGTGTTGCTATAAACTTCCTTCTTAGAACTGCTTTTGCTGCAGCCTGTAGGTTTTGGGTCATCCTGTTTTCAGTGTCATTTGCTTCTAGGTATTTTTTTGATTTCCTCTTTGATTTCTTCAGTGATCTCTTGGTTATTAAGTAGTGTATTGTTTAGCCTCCGTGTGTTTGTATTTTTTACAGATCTTTCCCTATAACTGATACCTAGTCTTGTAGTGCTGTGGTCAGAAAAGATGCTTGATACGGTTTCAGTTTTCTTAAATTTACCAGGGCTTGTTTTGTGACCCAAGGTATGATCTATCCTGGAGAATGTTTCATGAGCACTTGAGAAGAATATGTATTCTGTTGTTTTTGGATGGAATGTCCTATAAATATCAATTAAGTCCTATAAATATCAATTAAGTCCATCTTGTTTAATGTATCATTTAAAGCTTGTGTTTCCTTATTTATTTCCATTTTGGATGATCTGTCCATTGGTGAAAGTGGGGTGTTAAAGTCCCGTACTATGATTGTGTTACTGTCAATTTCCGCTTTTATGGCTGTTAGTATTTTCCTTATGTATTGAGGTGCTCCTGTGTTGGGTGCATAAATATTTACAATTGTTATATCTTCTTGGATCGATCCCTTGATCATCATGTAGTGTCCTTCTTTGTCTCTTGTAATAGTCTTTATTTTAAAGTCTATTTTGTCTGATATGAGAATTGCTACTCCAGCTTTCTTTGGATTTCCCTTTGCATGGAATATTTTTTTCCATCCCCTCACTTTCAGTCTGTATGTGTTCCTAGGTCTGAAGTGGATTTCTTGTAGACAGCATATATACGGGTCTTGTTTTTGTATCCATTCAGACATTCTGTGTCTTTTGGTTGGAGCATTTAATCTATTTACATTTAAGGTAATTATCAATATATATGTTCCTATTACCATTTTCTTAATTGTTTTGGGTTCGTTATTGTAGGTCTTTTCCTTCTCTTGTGTCTCCTGCCAGGAGAAGTTCCTTTAGCATTTGTTGTAAAGCTGGTTTGGTGGTGCTGAATTCTCTTAGCTTTTTCTTGTCTGTAAAAGTTTTAATTTCTCCATGAAATCTGAATGAGATCCTTGCTGGGTAGAGTAATCTTGGTTGTAGGTTTTTCTCCTTCATCACTTTAAATAAGTCCTGCCACTCCCTTCTGGCTTGCAGAGTTTCTGCTGAAAGATCAGCTGTTAACCTTATGAGGATTCCCTTGTGTGTTATTTGTTGTTTTTCCCTTGCTGCTTTTAATATTTTTTCTTCGTATTTAATTTTTGTTAGTTTGATTAATATGTGTGTTGGTGTGTTTCTCTTTGGATTTATCCTGTATGGGACTCTTCGTGCTTCCTGGACTTGAGTAAGTATTTCCTTTCTCATATTAGGGAAGTTTTCAACTATAATCTCTTCAAATATTTTCTCAGTCCCTTTCTTTTTCTCTTCTTCTTCTGGGACCCCTATAAGTCAAATGTTGGTGCGTTTAATGTTGTCCTAGAGGTCTCTGAGACTGTCCTCAGTTCTTTTCATTCTTTTTTCTTTATTCTGCTCTGCAGTAGTTATTTCCAGTATTTTATCTTCCAGGTCACTTATCTGTTCTTCTGCCTCAGTTATTCTGCTAGTGATCCCTTCTAGAGAATTTTTAATTTCATTTATTGTGTTGTTCATCACTGTTTATTTGCTCTTTAGTTCTTCTAGGTCTTTGTTAAATGTTTCTTGTATTTTCTGTATTCTATTTCCAAGATTTTGGATCATCTTTACCATCATTATTCTGAATTCTTTTTCAGGTAGACTGCCTATTTCCTCTTCATTTGTTGGGTCTGGTGGGTGTTTACTTGCTCCTTCATCTGCTGTGTGTTTTTATGTCTTCTCATTTTGCTTAACTTGCTGGGTTTGGGGTCTCCTTTTCACAAGCTGCAGGTTCGTAACTCCCATTGTTTTTGGTGTCTGTCCCCAGTGGCTAAGATTGGTTCAGTGGGTTGTGTAGCCTTCCTGGTGGAGGGGACTAGTGCCTGTGTTCTGATGGATGAGGCTGGGTCTTGTCTTTCTGGTGGGCAGGTCCACGTCTGGTGGTGTGTTTTGGGGTGTCTGTTGCCTTATTATGATTTTAGGCAGCCTCTCTGGTAATGGATGGGGTCGTGTTCCTGTCTTGCTAGTTGTTTGGCATAGGGTGTCCTGCACTGTAGTTCACTGGTCGTTGAGTGAAGCTGGGTCTTGGCATTGAGATGGAGAACTCTCAGAGGTTTTCACTATTTGATATTACATGGAGCTGGGAGGTCTCTGGTGGACCAGTGTCCTGAACTTGGCCCTTCCATCTTAGAGGCACAGCCCTGACGCGTGGCTGGAGCACCAATAGCCTTTCATCCACATGGCTAAGAATAAAAGGGAGACAAAATAGAAAGGAAAGGAAAGGAAAGAAAGAAAGGAAGGAAGGAAGGATGGAAGGAAGGAAGGAAGAAAAGATAAAGTAAAATAAAGTTATTAAAATAAAAAAATTTTTTAAATTATTAAGAAAAAAATTTTAGAAAGTTAAAAAAGAAAAGAAGGGACAGACTGAACCCTAGGACAAATGGCAAAAGCAAAGCTATACAGACAAAATCACACACAGAAGCATACACATACACACTCACAAAAAGAGAAAAAGGGAAAAATGTATATATACCTTTGCTCCCAAGGTCCACCTCCTCTATTTGGGATGATTCATTGTCTATTCAGGTATTCCACAGATGCAGGGTACTGTGGAGATTTAATCCGCTGCTTCTGAGGCTGCTGGGAGAGATTTTCCTTTCTCTTCTTTTTTCGCACAGCTCTCAGGGTTCAGCTTTGGATTTGGACCTGCCTCTGCGTGTAGGTTGCCTCAGAACCTCTGTTCTTCGCTCAGACATGACAGGGTTAAAGGAGCAGCTGATTCAGCGGCTCTGGCTCACTCAGGCCGAGGGGAGGGAGGGGTATGGATGTGGGGCGAGCCTGTGGCACCTGAGGCCAGCGTGACGTTGCAGCAGCCTGTGGCAAGCCGTGCGTTCTCCTGGGGAAGTTGACCCTGGATCATGGGACCCAGGCAGTGGCGGGCTGCACAGGCTCCCAGGAGGGGAGATGTGGATAGTGACCTGTGCTCGCACACAGGCTTCTTGGGGGCGGCAGCAGCAGCCTTAGTGTCCCATGCCCGTCTCTGGGGTCCGTAGTATTAGCCGCGGCTCGTGCCCGTCTCTGGAGCTCCTTTAAGCGGCACTGTTAATCTCCTCTGATTGCGCACCAGGAAACAAAGAGGCAAGAAAAAGTCTCTTGCCTCTTCAGCAGCTCCAGACTTTTCCCCAGACTCCCTCCTGGCTAGCTGTGGCGCACTGACCCCTTCAGGCTTTGTTCATGTTCCCAGCCCCAGTCCTCTCCCTGGGATCCGACCTCTGAAGCCCGAACCTCAGCTCCCAGCCCCTGCCCGCCTAGGCCGGTGAGCAGACAAGCCTCTAGGGCTGGTGAGAGCTGGTCGGCACCAATCCTCTGTGCGGGAATCTCCTCGCTTTGCCCTCCCGCACCCCTGTTCCTGCACTCTCCTCCGTGGTTCCGAAGCTTCCCCCCTCCGCCACCTGCAGTCTCTGCCTGCGAAGGGCCTTCCTAGTGTGTGGAAACCTTTCCTCCTTCATGGCTCCCTCCCACTGGTGCAGTCCAGTCCTTATTCTTTTGTCTGTTTTTTTTTTTTTTTTCTTTTGCCCTACCCAGGTAGGTGTAGAGTTTCTTGCCTTTTGGGAGGTCTGGAGTCTTCTGCCAGTGTTCAGTAGGTGTTCTGTAGGAGCTGTTCCACATGTAGATGTATTTCTGGTGTATTTGTGGAGAGGAAGGTGATCTCCGCGTCTTATGCTTCTGCCATCTTGAAGCTCCTCTGGTTTAATTTTTGATTTGTAAAAGACCTTTATGCAGTAGGAAAATTAGCTTTATGGAGTGTTAATTATTTCCCCCCTTTTTTTTTTGTTATTTGACTTCATTAATGATGGGTTTTTTTTGCCATGCAGCCATGTATTTTTAAGTACCCAACTTTGCCTACATTTTATAACTGTCTTTTCTCATGTAATTTGTACTCTGAATATTTTTATTTTGTGTGTGTATATTTCATCTAATTATTTTGAAGGTTAACATTTCACTTTTCATTCCTTTAATGTTTACCTTTATGTAACATAGGTTCTCTATTTCTTTTACTGTATCTATTGACACTTCCTGAAACATATGCTTGAAGCATTCTCTGAATATCCTCTCATTCTGTTTTCATCCATCACTTAACTTTAGTTGATTTTCTTTCTATTTATTTTTGTTTGTTTATTTTAAATCTTCAAATATGGATATGTTACTTTTGTTTCTAGCAATATGGCAATGCTAGAAATTTATTTTGAAAAACAAGATCATGTATTTTCTGCATAAATATAACAGCCCCCCTCCTCTAAGTGCATAGTTAAGCTTGAAATATAAAAATGCCACAGTGAGAAATAAGAATGATAAGCTATCTCAGAAGTAAAATCTATCTAGTGAACTTGCCTACCTTGGTAACTATTTGGACTGGGACTATTTCTTTTCTCAAGAGAAGAACGAACTTGAAAATGGTATCTACCTGTTAGAAATCTTCCTGTCTTATTATGACCTCTAGATGAAAAATTATCTCCCTTGAGAATATTTAAGGACATGGCTTTCTTATTTCAAAGTTGAAGTTTGACTTTATATGATATTATTAGCACAGATAATATTAAGTCTAACCACAAATTAAGATGGCTCAGAACTTATGGTGGCACAGAGAAAATACAAATATTTTCAAGTGTGACATATCCTTAGCTCAGATTACATAGCATTCCCTAGTATAAAAATCCAATGACTCAATGACATGAACTCACAGTCCAAAATTGAGGAAGGGGGTATGGGGAAAGCCACTATGACTTTCAGTGGAAAAAATACTTCACCAAAACATGAGACTCATACTCTTAGAAATCTAAATAATTGAAGTATTAAATATGAAGTTAATATAGTAAGGTATTTAAATAAAATAGAAGGGAAAAGTTGATTTAAATAAAAGACAAGGCACATATGAAATTAGCAAAATAGAATTATAGAAGTGAAAAATAAAATGTTTAAGTTTAAAACTCAGTGGATGAGTAAACTGCAGATTAGACAGAATTGAAGGAGAAATTAGTGAACTAGAAAATAGTTTTGAAGAAATTACCCAGAATGAAGCATAGAAAAAGAAGATTGAAAAAAGAAGAGGGGGTTAGGAAATATTTGAGGATAAAATAGGAAGACCTATGTTTTTCCTTATTTTAATATACCTATTATTTTTCATATTCTTTTCCATTATAGGTTATTACAAGTTATTGAATATAGTTCCCTATGCTATGTAGGTCCTTGTTGTTTATCTGTTTCATATATACTAGTATGTATCCATTAATCCTAAATCTCTAATTTATCCCTCCCCCCACCTTTTCCCTTTAATTACCATTAGTTCGTTTTCTGTGTCTGTGAATCTATTTCTGTTTTGTAAATAAGTTAATTTGTATCATATTTTTAGATTTCATATATAAGTGATATCATATGATATTTGCCTTTCTCTGTGTGACTTACTTCACTTAGTGTGAAAATCTCTAGGTCCATCCATGTTGCTGCAAATGACATTATTTCATTCTTTTTTGTGGCTAGTAATATTCCATTGTGTGTGTGTATATATATATATATATATATATATTACCACATTTTCTTTATCTGTTCATATGTTGATGGATATTTAGGTTGTTTCCATGTCTTGGCTATTGTAAATAGTGCTGCTGTGAACATTGGGATGCATGTATCTTTTCAAATTAGAGTTTTCATATTTTCCAGATATCTGCTTAGGAGTGAGATTGCTGGATCATATGGCAACCCTACTTTTAGTCTTTTAAGGAACCACCATATTGTTCTATGTAGTGGCTGCAGCAATTTACATTCTGACCAACAGTGTAGGAGGGTTCCCTTTTCTCCACACCTTCTCCAGCATTGATTGTAGGCTTTTTAATGATGGCCATTCTGACCAATGTGAGGTGATACCTCATTGTAGTTTTGATTTGCATTTCTCTAATAATTTGTGATATTGAGCATCTTTTCTGTCTCTTGGCCATCTGTATGTCTTCTTTGGATAAATATCTTTTCAGGTCTTCTGCCCATTTTTGATTGGGTTTTTTTTTATATTGAGCTATATGAGCTGTTTGTATGTTTTGGAAATTAAGCCCCTGTTCGTCACATCATTTGCAAATATTTTCTCCCATTCTGTAGGTTGTCTTTTTGTTTTGTTTGTGGTTTCCTTTGCTAGGCAAAACCTTATAATTTTGATTAGGTCCCATTTGTTTATTTTTGCTTTTTTTCTTTTGCCTTAGGAGACTGACCTAAGAAACCATTGCTATGATTTCTGTCAGAGAATTTTTTGCCTTTGTTCTCTTCTAAGAGTTTTATGGTGTCATGTCTTATATTTAAGTCTTTAATCATTTTGAGTTAACTTTTGTGTATGGTGTGTGGGAGCATTCTAACTTCATTGCTTTACATGTGGCTGTCCAGCTTTCCCAGCACCATTTGCTGAAGAGACTGGCTTTTCTCCATTGTACATTCTTGCCTCCTTTGTCAAAGATTAATTGACCATTAATCTTGTGTGGATTTATTTTGGGATCTCTATTCATTCCATTGATCCATATGTCTGTTTTTGTGCCAATACCATGCTGTTTTGATTATTGTAGCTTTGTAGTATTGTCTGAAGTCTGGGATGGTTATGCCTCCAGCTTTGTTTTTTTCCTGCAGGATTGCTTTGTCAATTCCAGGTCTTTTGTGGTTCCAGATAAATTTTAGGATTATTTGTTCAAGTTTTGTGAAAAATGTCATGGGTAAGTTGATAGGGATCACATTCAATCTGTAGTTTGCATTGGGTAGTATGGCCATCTTAACAATATTCTTCCAATCCAAGAGCATGGGGTATCTTTCCATTTCTTTGAATCACCTTCAGTTTCTTTTATTAATGTTTTAGAGTTCTCAGCATATGTCTTTTGCTTCCTTGGAGAGGTTTATTCCTAAGTATTTTATTTTATTTTTTGATACAATTTTAAAGTGGATTTTTTTTCCTGATATTTCATTGTTAGTGTAAAGAAATGCAACAGATTCTGTATGTTAATCTTGTATCCTGCTACCTTTGTTTATCAGTTCTAGCAGTTTTTGTGTGGTGTCTTTAGGGTTTTCTGTATATAGTATCATGTCATCTGCATGTAATTTTACCTCTTCCCTTTCCATTTTGATAACTTTTATTTCTTTTTCTTTCTGATAGCTGTGGCTAGGACTTCCAATACTTTGTTGAGTAGAAGTGGTGAGAGTGGGTATTCTTTTCTTGTTTTAGATTTTAGCAGGAAGACTTTCAGCTTTTTACTGTTGAGTATTATGTTAGCTCTGAGTTTATCACAAATAGTTTATATTATGCTAAGATATATTCCCTCTGTGCCCTCTTTGGTAAGAGTTTTTATCATGAATGGATGTTGAATTTTGTCAAATGCTGTTTTCTGTGTCTTTTGAGATGATCATGTGTTTTTTTGACTTTTCTTCTGTTGATGTTGTATATCATATTGATTTGCATATGTTGAACCACCCATATAACCCTGGGTTGAATCCAACTTGATCATGGTATATGATCCTTTTTATGTGTTGTTGGACTTGGTTTGCTAATACTTTGTTAAGGATTTTTGCATCTATATTCATCAAATATATTAGCTTGTAATTTTCTTTTCTGTCGTGTCTTTGTCTGGTTTTGGTATCAGGGTGATGATGGCTTCAGAGAATGACTTTGGGAGTGTTCCCTGTAGGAGGTACTTTTAATTTGCCAGGTCTGAGGTAACAGAAATGACTGATATACCTTCTGTCCCTGAAGACCTGAGAATTTCACACTTCATAATGAGAAACTCATAGATACTATAATTTTTAAAAAGGGAGGGGGCAACAAAGTAAAAGTGAGAAGAGGGAGTAAAACAGAAAAACAAAAGTATAGAAAGATGGAGAAATGTGGAGTAGAGAATCAGCTCTTGAAAGAGCGTTGTTCCACAAGACAGTCCCTGACATGGTCAGTGCAGCAGATATTATAAACCCATACAAAACTCATTAATTGTGCCCTTAGCCTTCTTTCATTTTTTCCCAGAAAATCATGGATTGGGATTAACATTCCAGTTTTATGAAGTGAGTCTAGAAGCATAAAATAATGTAGTGAACATTAGCTGTAAAGAAAGCAATGCTACACTGAGGTTTAATTTAGGCTAAATCTTTTTAGGGCAACAAATGTATTTATTTTTAAAATGATCCAAATAAAGCTTACCTGTTATGAAATTCTGGGACACATTTTGCCTAAAATTTCATTCTAAATTTTCTCTCCATTTCCATAAGTATTATTTTCATTTCCTTTCAGTATACAAGATATTGCCAAGTTAGGAAAGAGAAGGTCAGATGATTTGTTGAAGACCATACAGTTCACCAGCTACAAGTTCTGTTTTTTCTTTACTGTCATTTAATGCCACCCCGCCCACATACAAGTTCTCAAAACACCTAACACACACACACACACACACACACACACACACACACACACAACTGGGAATTTGTACTACTGAATCTTTACCTACGAGAAATAAAAATTTATGTTCACACACACGAAATGTGGATATTTATAAATATTTCATTCATAATTGCCCCAAATTGGAAATAATGAGAATGTCCTTCAACTGGGGAATGAATGAACAAACTGTGGTATATCCCTACAATAGAAAAATCACTTGACGATAAAAGGGAGAAAGCTACAATACAATAACATGGATGAACTTAAATGTCGTATTCCAAGGGAAAGAAGCCAGACTCAAATAGCTACATGCTATATATTTGGTCTGACTCTATAATTTGTAGGAACCAGTGCAAAATGGAAATATGGAGCCTATTGTTCAAAAATTAAGACTTTCAGTATAATGACAGCAGAGCATTAAACCGAGCACAGGGCCTTTCTAAGTGCAGGGTCCTGTGTGATTCCCTAGGTTGGAATCCCATGAAGCTGGCACTGACTATATCATTTCATTACTGTGACATTCTCAAAAGGCAAATCTCCAGGGAAAGAAAAGAGATCAGTTGTTGCCAGGGGCTAGAGTGAGAGGGAGAAGTTCACTACAAAAGACATAAAAGAATACATGAGGATGATCAGACTGTTATCTGTCTTACTAGGCCTGGTGGCTACAAAATAATATGTGTATGTCAAAATTTATAAAACTGGCCACTAAAAAGGGAAAATTTTTTCTATGTAAATTATATAAATCTGACTTTTAAAAACCTACAATATAAAAAAAGTGTATATTAACATTTTATTGAAGAGGGATTACAGATAATTCCAGAGAAATGTAGACATCGTACAACTAACAGAAACAAAATATAATGGAAAGGGCAGCGTTAATGACCTGGGTTGGAATATCATCTTGGCTTCTTATGAGCAGGATGAAATAGCTTTGGTCACTTAAGCTCTTTGAGTCACAATTTCATTATCTCTAAAATAGGATGGCAATAGTAAGTCAAACTTATAGAATGCTTAGAAGGATCAAATAAGGTAATGTATGTAAAAAGGTTTTTCAAAATTATGATATTAAAGCACTCTCAGATTATTATCAGCAGTGGTAATAAAAGTACAAACTTAACATCACCTTTTTTCCCTCAGATTTAAAGATTTGTCATTCATTGTGCACACTACTGATTCAGAAAAGACAACTGAAATGACAAATTCACTTTAGCAGTGTTCTATAGAGGTATAATTTAATATATAACACATTTGAAACCTGGAGAGAATTACTTATTTTCACAGTCAAAGGGATATTGTCTTTGGAAGGAATCAATTTTCTACCTGGAGAACTATATTTCTCAATGTAGGGGATATTTTCCTCCCTACGGCTAAAATGAACGGACAAACCAATATCATTCTTTTATTTTACTTTTAAGTTCTGGTGCCGACTCTTGACAGTTTTGGAATTTTCAAATAGTATAAATAGTATGACAAAACAATAATTGATTATAAATGTATACACAGTTTAAATAGTTAAAATTTGCACTGTTAATACAATTCTTGAGATACTTTTCATAGAAATGTAACCAGCTATACAATAACACATGTAAATACTGGCAAATACACAGCTTAAAAAATTATTGTATGGCAAGTTCTATAACCAGACATATAATTCATATGCTTTTAACTTAACTAAGGGGAGGAAGGGAATAGAGTTCAGAGTTGCTTTATGTCCCCTTTGCACCTGATAAGAATGTACCTGCCATATAGCAGCACCTCATCACACTGCAATATAATTGTTTATTTAGTACGTATTGGTTACTGTCCGGTGCATAAACTGATCAATGGCAAGGTATGAGCCTTATTTATTTCTGTTTTTCAGCTGTGATACCTTTTGCTAGGTGTATTTGTATTGTATTTGTTTAATGATTTTTGCTTTCAAGGTAAGGAAAACCAGGTATGATAACATTGGTGGGCAGAGTGGCAAATTGGAGTGGACACTGAATAGTGTCAGAATACTGTTCCAGCTCTGTTTTCTTATTAGATATGCAACATTGAATATGAGACTTAACCTTTGTTGAACTTGTTTTCTGAACAGTTCAGTGCCAAGAAAAATACTTGACTTGCAGCAATCTCTGAGTAAATATCAACTTCTTTCCCTAACACATCATGATGGACTACTGTACAGGAGTGTTAAAATGGTCAAGTGTAATAATGGCTGTGAAATGTAAAAATACTTTCTTTTTATGTAAAGCTCTACTCCGAAATGGAGAGATAGAAAGGCTGTTGTCCTCTTGAGAAAGAAGACCGTGACCACTCGCACAACTTCTGTTACCAACCAGCTATATTACCTTGGATAAGCTTTATAATATCTTTGGATTTTTACTATAAAATGAGGGGTTCTAAATTTAGTTCTAAAGTCCAAAATATTTATTTCAGTTGAACAGTGAAGTATATTTTATAGTTTAAAAGGCTAAATACACATTTTATATAATGCTATTTGCCTCTAGTTGAAAATATGTAACTGGACACCTAATTAGAAAACTCAATATTATGATTGGTGAAACATAAACTAGTTTAGAGATTCCACTTTCAAACATTTTCAGACTTCGCTGTAGTACACCAAGAAATGATTTTGTAGGATTAAAACCTTTTGGTTCTTGAGACTTCCGGGAAGATGGCGGAAGAGTAAGACGCGGAGATCACCTTCCTCCCCACAGATACACCAGAAATACATCTACGCGTGGAACAACTCCTATGGAGCACCTACTGAACGCTGGCAGAAGACCTCAGACCTCCCAAAAGGCAAGGAACCCCGCACGTACCTGGTTAGGGCAAAAGAAAAAACTAAACAGAGACAAAAGGATAGGGACGGGTCCTGCACCAGCCGGAGAGAGCTGTGAAGGAAGGAAAAGTGTCCACACACTAGGAAGCCCCTTCGCGGGTGGAGACTTCGGGAGGCGGAGTGGGGGAGCTTGGAAGCCGCGGAGGAGAGCACAGCAACAGGGGTGCGGAGGGCAAAGCGGACAGATTCCAGTGCAGAGGATCGGGCCGACCGGAACTCACCAGCCGAGAGGCTTGTCTGCTCGCCCGCCGGGGCGGGCGGGACTGGGAGCTGAGCCTCCGGCCTTTGTCAGAGCGCCGGGAGAGGGCTGAGGTTGGCTGCGTGAACACAGCCTGCAGGGCGTTAGTGCACCGCGGCTAGCCGGGAGAGAGTCCGGGGAAAAGTCTGGACCTGCCGAAGAGGCAAGAGACTTTTACGTCCCTCTTTGTTTCCTGGTGCGCGAGGAGAGGGGATTAAGAGTGCTGCTTAAAGGAGCTCCAGGGACGGGCGCGAGCCGCGGCTAAAAGTGCGGAGCCCAGAGACAGACATGAGACGCTAAGGCCGCTGCTGCCGCCACCAGGAGGCCTGCGTGCGAACACAGGTCACTAGCCACACGCCCTTCCGGGGAGCCTGTGCAGCCTGCCACTGCCAGGGTCCCGGGATCCAGGGACAACTCCCCCGGGGGAACGCACGGCGCGCCTCAGGCTGCAACGTCACGCCGGCCTCTGCCGCCGCAGGCCCGCCCCCCCGCACTCCGTGACCCTCCCTACCCCCCGGCCTGAGTGAGCCAGAGCCTCCGAATCAGCGGCTCCTTTAACCCCGTCCTGTCTGAGCAAAGAACAGACGCCCTCCAGCGACCTACACGCACAGGCGGGGCCAAATCCAAAGCTGAGCCCCTGGGAACTGTGCGAACAAAGAAGAGAAAGGGAAATCTCTCCCAGCAGCCTCAGGAGCAGCGGATTAAAGCTCCACAATCAACTTGATATACCCTGCATCTGTGGAATACCTGAATAGACAAGGAATCATCCCAAATTAAGGAGCGGTGTGGATGAAAGGCTCTTGGTGCTGCAGCCAGGAGTCAGTGCTGTGCCTCTGAGGTGGGAGAGCCAACTTCAGGACACTGGTCCACAAGAGGCCTCCCAGCTGCACATAATATCAAACAGCAAAAATCTCCGAGAGATCTCCATCTCAACGCCAGCACCCAGCTTCACTCAACGACCAGCAAGCTACAGAGCTGGACATCCTATGCCAAACAACTAGCAAGACAGGAACACAACCCCACCCATTAGCAGAGAGGCTGCCCAAAATCATAATAAGTCTACAGACACCCCAAAACACACCACCAGACGTGGACCTGCCCACCAGAAAGACAAGATCCAGCCTCATCCACCAGAACACAGGCACTAGTACCCTCCACCAGGAAGCCTACACAACCCACTGAACCAACCTTAGCCACTGGGGACAGACACAAAAAACAACAGGAACTACGAACCTTCAGCCTGCAAAAAAGGAGACCCCAAACACAGTAAGATAAGCAAAATGAAGAGACAGAAAAACACACAGCAGATGAAGGAGCAAGATAAAAACCCACCAGACCTAACAAATGAAGAGGAAATAGGCAGTCTACCTGAAAAAGAATTCAGAATAATGATAGTAAGGTTGATCCGAAATCTTGGAGATAGAATGGACAGTAGAATGGACAAAATGCAAGAATCAGTTAACAAGGACCTAGAAGAACTAAAGATGAAACAAGCAACGATGAACAACACAATAAATGAAATTAAAAGTACTCTAGATGGGATCAATAGCAGAATAACTGAGGCAGAAGAACGGATAAGTGACCTGGAAGATAAAATAGTGGAAATAACTACTGCAGAGCAGAATAAAGAAAAAAGAATGAAAAGAACTGAGGACAGTCTCAGAGACCTCTGGGACAACATTAAACGCACCAACATTCGAATTATAGGGGTTCCAGAAGAAGAAGAGAAAAAGAAAGGGACTGAGAAAATATTTGAAGAGATTATAGTTAAAAACTTCCCTAATATGGGAAAGGAAATAGTTAATCAAGTCCAGGAAGCACAGAGAGTCCCATACAGGATAAATCCAAGGAGAAATACGCCAAGACACATATTAATCAAACTGTCAAAAATTAAATACAAAGAAAACATATTAAAAGCAGCAAGGGAAAAACAACAAATAACACACAAGGGAATCCCCATAAGGTTAACAGCTGATCTTTCAGCAGAAACTCTGCAAGGCAGAAGGGAGTGGCAGGACATATTGAAAGTGTTGAAGGAGAAAAACCTACAACCAAGATTACTCTACCCAGCAAGGATCTCATTCAGATTTGATGGAGAAATTAAAACCTTTACAGACAAGCAAAAGCTGAGAGAGTTCAGCACCACCAAACCAGCTCTACAACAACTGCTAAAGGAACTTCTCTAGGCAAGAAACACAAAAGAAGGAAAAGACCTACAATAACAAAGCCAAAACAATTAAGAAAATGGGAATGGGAACACACATACCGATAATTACCTTAAATGTAAATGGACTAAATGCTCCCACCAAAAGACACAGATTGGCTGAATGGATACAAAAACAAGACCCATATATTTGCTGTCTACAAGAGACCCACTTCAGACCTAGAGACACATACAGACTGAAAGTAAGGGGATGGAAAAAGGTATTTCATGCAAATGGAAACCAAAAGAAAGCTGGAGTAGCAATTCTCATATCAGACAAAATAGACTTTAAAACAAAGACTATTAGAAGAGACAAAGAAGGACACTACATAATGATCAAGGGATCGATCCAAGAGGAAGATATAACAATTGTCAATATTTATGCACCCAACATAGGTGCACCTCAATACATAAGGCAAATACTGACAACCATAAAAGGGGAAATCGACAGTAACACATTCATAGTAGGGGACTTTAACACCCCACTTTCACCAATGGACAGATCATCCAAAATGAAAATAAATAAGGAAACACAAACTTTAAATGATACATTAAACGAGATGGAGTTAATTGATATTTATAGGACATTCCATCCAAAAACAACAGAATACACATTTTTCTCAAGTGCTCATGGAACATTCTCCAGGATAGATCATATCTTGGGTCACAAATCAAGCCTTGGTAAATTTAAGAAAATTGAAATTGTATCAAGTATCTTTTCCGACCACAACGCTATGAGACTCGATATCAATTACAGGAGAAGATCTGTAAAAAATACAAACACATGGAGGCTAAACAATATACTACTTAATAACGAAGTGATCACTGAAGAAATCAAAGAGGAAATCAAAAAATACCTAGAAACAAATGACAATGGAGACACGACGACTCAAAATCTATGGGATGCAGCAAAAGCAGTTCTAAGGGGGAAGTTTATAGCAATACAAGCCCACCTTAAGAAGCAGGAAACATCTCGAATAAACAACCTAACCTTGCACCTAAAGCAATTAGAGAAAGAAGAACAAAAAAACCCCAAAGTTAGCAGGAGGAAAGAAATCATAAAAATCAGATCAGAAATAAATGAAAAAGAAATGAAACGATAGCAAAGATCAATAAAACTAAAAGCTGGTTCTTTGAAAGGATAAACAAAATTGATAAACCATTAGCCAGACTCATCAAGAAAAAAAGGGAGAAGACTCAAATTAATAGAATTAGAAATGAAAAACGAGAAGTAACAACTGACACTGCAGAAATACAAAAGATCATGAGAGATTACTACAAGCAACTCTATGCCAATAAAATGGACAACCTGGAAGAAATGGACAAATTCTTAGAAAGGCACAACCTTCCAAGACTGAATCAGGAAGAAATAGAAAATATGAACAGACCAATCACAAGCACTGAAATTGAAACTGTGATTAAAAATCTTCCAACAAGCAAAAGCCCAGGACCAGATGGCTTCACAGGCGAATTCTATCAAACATTTAGAGAAGAGCTATCACCTATCCTTCTCAGACTCTTCCAAAATATAGCAGAGGGAGGAACACTCCCCAACTCATTCTACGAGGCCACCATCACCCTGATACCAAAACCAGACAAGGATGTCACAAAGAAAGAAAACTACAGGCCAATATCACTGATGAACATAGATGCAAAGATCCTCAACAAAATACTAGCAAACAGAATCCAACAGCACATTAAACGGCTCATACACCATGATCAAGTGGGGTTTATTCCAGGAATGCAAGGATTCTTCAATATACGCAAATCAATCAACGTGATACACCATATTAACAAATTGAAGGAGAAAAACCATATGATCATCTCAATAGATGCAGAGAAAGCTTTTGACAAAATTCATCACCCATTTATGATAAAAACCCTGCAGAAAGGCATAGAGGGAACTTTCCTCAACATAATAAAGGCCATATATGACAAACCCACAGCCAACATCGTCCTCAATGGTGAAAAACTGAAAGCATTTCCACTAAGATCAGGAACAAGACAAGGTTGCCCACTCTCACCACTCTTATTCAACATAGTTTTGGAAGTTTTAGCCACAGCAATCAGAGAAGAAAAGGAAATAAAAGGAATCCAAATCGGAAAAGAAGTAAAGCTGTCACTGTTTGCAGATGACATGATACTATACATAGAGAATCCTAAAGATGCTACCAGAAAACTACTAGAGCTAATCAATGAATTTGGTAAAGTAGCAGGATACAAAATTAATGCACAGAAATCTCTGGCATTCCTATACAGTAAGGATGAAAAATCTGAAAGTGACATCAAGAAAACACTCCCATTTACCATTGCAACAAAAAGAATAAAATACCTAGGAATAAATCTACCTAAGGAGACAAAAGACCTGTATGCAGAAAATTATAAGGCACTGATGAAAGAAATTAAAGATGATACAAATAGATGGAGAGATATACCATGTTCTTGGATTGGAAGAATCAACATTGTGAAAATGACTCTACTACCCAAAGCAATCTACAGATTCAATGCAATCCCTATGAAACTACCACTGGCCTTTTTCACAGAACTAGAACAAAAAATTTCACAATTTGTATGGAAACACAAAAGACCCCGAATAGCCAAAGCAATCTTGAGAACGAAAAATGGAGCTGGAGGAATCAGGCTTCCTGACTTCAGACTATACTACAAAGCTACAGTAATCAAGACAGTATGGTACTGGCACAAAAACAGAAATATAGATCAATGGAACAGGATAGAAAGCCCAGAGATAAACCCACGCACATATGGTCACCTTATCTTTGACAAAGGAGGCAGGAATGTACAGTGGAGAAAGGACAGCCTATTCAATAAGTGGTGCTGGGAAAACTGGACAGCTACATGTAAAAGTATGAGATTAGATCACTCCCTAACACCATACACAAAAATAAGCTCAAAATGGATTAAAGACCTAAATTGAAGGCCAGATACTATCAAACTCTTAGAGGAAAACATAGGCAGAACACTCTATGACATAAATCACAGCAAGGTCCTTTTTGACCCACCTCCTAGAGAAATGGAAATAAAAACAAAAGTAAACAAATGGGACCTAATGAAACTTAAAAGCTTTTGCGCAGCAAAGGAAACCATAAAGAAGACCAAAAGACAACCCTCAGAATGGGAGAAAATATTTGCAAATGAAGCAACTGACAAAGGATTAATCTCCAAAATTTATAAGCAGCTCATGCAGCTTAATAACAAAAAAACAAACAACCCAATCCAAAAATGGGCAGAAGACCTAAATAGACATTTCTCCAAAGAAGATATACAGAGTGCCAACAAACACATGAAAGAATGCTCAACATCACTAATCATTAGAGAAATGCAAATCAAAACTACAATGAGATATCATCTCACACCAGTCAGAATGGCCATCATCAAAAAATCTAGAAACAATTAATGCTGGAGAGGGTGTGGAGAAAAGGGAACCCTCTTGCACTGTTGGTGGGAATGTAAATTGATACAGCCACTGTGGAGAACAGTATGGAGATTCCTTAAAAAGCTACAAATAGAACTACCATATGACCCAGCAATCCCACTACTGGGCATATACCCTGAGAAAACCATAATTCAAAAAGAGTCATGTACCAAAATGTTCATTGCAGCTCTATTTACAATAGCCCAGAGATGGAAACAACCTAAGTGTCCATCATCGGATGAATGGATAAAGAAGATGTGGCACATATATACAATGGAATATTACTCAGCCATAAAAAGAGACGAAATTGAGCTATTTGTAATGAGGTCGATAGACCTAGAGTCTGTCATACAGAGTGAAGTAAGTGAGAAAGAGAGAGACAAATACCGTATGTTAAAACATATATATGGAATTTAAGAAAAAAAAAATGTCATGAAAAACCTACGGGTGAAACAGGAATAAAGACACAGACTTACTAGAGAATGGACTTGAGGCTATGGGGAGGGGGAAGGGTAAATGGTGACAAAGCGATAAAGAGGCATGGACATATATACACTACCAAACGTAAGGTAGATAGCTAGTGGGAAGCAGCCGCGTAGCACAGGGAGATCAGCTCGGTGCTTTGTGACCGCCTGGAGGGGTGGGATAGGGAGGGTGGGAGGGAGGGAGACGCAAGCGGGAAGAGATATGGGAACATATGTATATATATAACTGATTCATTTTGTTGTGAAGCTGAAACTAATATACCATTGTAAAGCAATTATACTCCAATAAAGATGTTTAAAAAGAAAAAAAAAAAAAAAACCTTTTGGTTCTTGTCAGCACATTGTAAAGTAACACAGACTTTGTTTTGCTTTAGTTTTTATCAAAAAATAAATGAATGGTAATGAAAGAGAAAGAAGTATACCAGGAGAACTTTTTTGCATTGTTATGTGTGGGTTTTTCTTTTTTGTTATTGTTGGTGATGTTGCCAGTTTGCTCCTATGTTTGTTTTTGCATCCTTAAGCTTCTGTTGATGTTACAGAATTGGTATTTTGTCTCAATCATATTATAAAAATCCATAAAAGCAGGCTCATGGGTTATATATAATTTTTCAAATCCCTACACCAGCTAGACAGTGTCTTACACTTAGTAGTTGCTTAATAGATGTGCATAGGTTGACTGATTTAAATCTGATGTCTGTATAATTAATCATACTTTTTTGAGTGTCGATCCATGATTGTCTCAGGTAAAGGACAGGCTAGACAGAGTCAGCAAACTTCTTAAATCTCACGGCAGAATTTAAAAACAAAACTGCTTCAAATTATTTGAGATTATAATGAGCTATAATCGATTACCGTTATTCATTGTTGGACATCTAGGTCTATTATACAGTCCAGTGTAAGTGTAATTGCCTTATTATAATAATACAAGGAGAACTTCATAGAGATAAGACTAATGCATCTTCCCTAGACAATTATAGTCTCTTGTCCATTAGCCAGAATGAAGTAAATTCTGTTTTCATCAGTCACAACTTCTGACTCTGGAAGGATGGGTTGGGGGTAGGGGGACAAGATCTGATGCTCATGAGTCATTCCTCCTTTGGCTGGGCTCCAGTACCTAAGAGAAGCAAAAACTCATTGTGAATTGTGTCCTTCGCACTTCATAATCAATTACACTTTACTGATAATAAGCATGATGTCTTGCTTTTGCCTCAGTCTGAGTGACCAGTTACCTTCTAGAAGTGATCTCTTTGCCACATGGAAGCCCTCATTTTGAGCACCTTAATTAACTTTCCAAGGACTTAACAATCTGACTTAATCAGTTGATGTGATTCTTTTAAATTGCACAATCAATATCATCTCATTTCATTAATTTAGCTTAATTATTGCACTTGCTCCTTAGAAAGTTTAGATTACTTTTAAGCGAACTGAGGAACTTGTCTTTATTGGTTTTCACTAGCATTTTAGTTTGTTCATATAATCTTAAACAAAACTTAAATTTGCCAAATATAATTTTCAAACTTTCAGTGTCATTAACGTCGACAGTGGTTGTTAAAAATATTGATAAGTTGATTTCAGAAAACACCTTCTACTCAATTGTAAGTTGTATCAAGTAACTAATTTTTGGTAATGACCATGAATTAAAACATTGCACAGTGAAATGCGTAGGAGCATTTTAAGAACAGACAGTTCATACTTTGGAATATCAGGGCAAAGCCTTTGATGGCTCATAGTAATACAAATGTCCAGATTGTAGTTCAAGACATGACCTTTATTATGCATAAGTATTTTTTTCTTTGTGAGAAATAACTTTGCACATAAAATTTTATTTTATTTTCAGGCTTTGTTTGACTACAATAAATCTTTTACTGAATCCTTATTACTAGGATGAACACAAGTGAATAAGTCAGAAAGTGGTTTGACTTAGCAAATCTGTAAAGTTATTACATGATTAGGAGGGATTTATGTATTCCATAATCTAGCCTGCAGAAGACAGTGTGATTTGTTCCATCTAAATTATTTAATAAAATCTACGTTCTCAAAATGTATTCTGACTTTAAAATATTCCCACTTTTTTCTAATCTTTGGGAGTGTAACTTAGGGAAGGAACATGGACTTGTGTTTTAGATAGTTATTTAAATGCTGCCTCCAATTTCTGGGCCTTGAATGAGTAATTCAGTCTTTCGGAGCTTCAATTATTTCATTTGTGGGAAGAATATAGAATATGAACTCCACAGCATTATTGTCAGAAGAGTGATGGCATATGTAAGATGCCCAGCACAGTGCCATGTATATAGTCGATACCCAATTAACATCACTTCCTTCCTTTAACTGGGGTTTCCTATTTCCTGGTTTTATTGATCTATTCTCATAAGATTGTTGTGTAAGTTTTGCAAATTATTACGAAGTACATTTTTATCAGTTGGCTGAGAAAGCAGGAGTTACCATCCCTTTTATTTCTGGAATAATTCTATCCTCTTAGCTATAAAAATAGAAAGAAAGGACTGTTATAATTCTCAGCTGAAAGTATGTAAGACACTTTGAGGAGTTCGAGCATCCCTATTCTGGATCTGTTGGGAAGATTTTGGTCTGCCTTTTCCTCACCTTCCTTTGGCCTTCATTGTACACTTAAAGAATTAGAGTCACCACAGGTTGCAGAAAAATATAAAAAGAACAAACAGTCCTAGCTCTGGAAGCATTCACTTTTTTGACTATTGTTGATAGAATCCCAAATTACCTGGCAGTAGGAAGTTGGTTTTCTCGATAAACAGATTAGCATGCAAGAAGTTTAATAGGAAGTCTCTTAGATTCAATATTTGAGAAAGGAAGAGAAGAGAAGGGAAGGGGAGGGGAGGGGAGGGGAGGGAGTAGACCAGGCAGAGGGAGAAGTTGAGTAACAACTCATTTCAAGGGAAATATCAGATGACCCCACAAGAGAGCTCTAGCTGTCCCATGGGGTTCAGTGACTGGTACTTTATATGCATGTAATGATCAGTCATTGGATGCAAAATATTTGACAAGGAGTATAATCTTGAACAAGGCAGCACCTCTCAGTTGAGGCAATAACCCAAAGGGGGTTGGGAACTGAGAACTGTCTCCTGGTACACCGCCAGCAGCTGGAAAAATAAATCCTTCATTATTGAAGGGAGATCAGTGTGACACACCATGTTGGCTTTTTGGCTTTTACCTATGTGATGATTTAAACATCCTCAGTCCCTCAATATATGTACATAACAACCTTCACTCATTTCTTCTGCTTATCTTTGTTGGCTCATCAATTCAGAATTACCAGACTCCCCTGAGTCCTGATTTACTGTCTGCTCAGAGTGTAGGTATATCTCATCTCCCAAAAGATGCCTGAGTTCTTCATTTTGCAAGAGATGCTGAGTTAAGTTTTGCCCCAAATACCTCAGTAATACAACCACCCATCCTTCAACAAAGTAGGTTATGCTTCTCTGCCCTCATATTTATTTACTAAATCTGTGTGTGTGTGTGTGTGTGTGTGTGTGTGTGTGTGTGTGTGTGTGTGAAGAAAGAAAAATTGAAGATAATCTTTCATCAGGTTGTGTTTACCAGTGGATAAAAATCCCAGGTGGTAGATGCAGATATACGGTTGTTTTATTCAGTGCAATAGATAGTTCAAACTAGTATATATTAGTTCCCAGAGAAGGAGAGAATTTTCCTCTTTCACAGCAGGATGCAGATCAAAGTTTTTATCCTTGGTGACAGCTACTTCTTTGCCTAATAGTCATAGTTGTGAGTAATAATTATCAATGTTTTACCATCCCCTCCTAGAATTTTGGTCATTTGCAATACTTGTTTTCTTTTTTCTGTACTCTTTAAGCCACAAGAATGGACTCAAAAATAATATCCCAATCTAAAATGGATAAAATAAAGAATTTCATCACGCATGTGTGGTCTGTATGACCCCTATCTCTGGAAAGTACCAACGGGTCTCAATAGGGTACAAACTAGGGAAGATGGGAAAAAGCAAATGAATGCAAGAGTGTGTCTAGATAACAGGGCTCCATAGTACCCTTTCTCCTTTGCCTTCAATTTTCAAGCTCTAGGAAACTACTGTTCTCCTTCTGATTGGCCTGAGAACACTGTAAACAAATAAGATTCTTTCATTATAGAACAAGTTTTTTCTCATTATGTAACAAGTTTTTTTTTTCATTATAGAATAAGTTCCCATTATAGAACAAGTTCATTTGATATTTTATATAAGCAAATGTTCTTACATAAATTGCATTTTTCTGGGAATTGTTCAACTGAAAATCTTCTGGAGAGTACTCTTTTCTCCTTATAAAACCAAAACCACAACACTGAAGTTTGATTATTTCTTATCCATATCCTGTATTTTTCTAATAGGTACTATACAATGAAAAGGATGAGAAAACAGAGTGTCTAAGCATAGCATAACAAGTGGGAGAATACTGTATCCAAAAAAGATGCTCTTTTGTGGGGCTTTTCTAGTTCAGAAAAATGCAGTGGTCCCTGCAGTATGGTTTGATACTTGAGGTACTTTGTGCTTCTTTATCTGATGGTGTCTCTCAGCTTTTATGTTGCAAAGGCCGTTTGGATCTTTCATAGAAAACATGGCAATATCATGAATTTTTTCTTTAAAAGTGCCTATGTATAGTATCTGGTTAACTTTCGTAATCTTGACAAATCATGGGAACAGTGTTGCATTGTAGCATATGACAAATCTATTTGGTTCTAGAATATTAAAGAAAAAGTGCTAACTACAAGGAAAATTGTTCAGCTTGTGATTGAAACTTCATTCTGCATCTTGAGACTGGAGATTTTGGCAATTACGTGACTGTGCCAGAAATATTTTGTTTTCAGTTTTGTTGGTGTCTTCTGATACTCTTCATTTTCCTTTTATGGCTTTTTAACTATTTCATTAATTTCACCTATCAGCATGAAGGATAATGCTCATTCAGAGAACAACTTTTCTCCATTTGGCAAATTGTTATAGAGGGTATTGTGGGCTTGATATTGAATTTGAGAAAATATCCTATTTAAACATTCAAATTTGAGATTCACATAAACTTTATATATGAGAAAATTTCCTAGTAAGTATCATTTAGGAGGTTCTAACTTACAATATTTTATAGCATCCAGAATTAACAATGAAGAAAATAATAAGGAAGTCTGGGATAGGAGAGATTGGTGAGTAAGTTGAAAAACAAAATAGAAATAATTCTATTTACAGAAATAGCTCTGTGCTGAAATCATGTTTACAAGTCACCACAGCGAGAAATAGGACATGTGGTGCAGATACATATGATAACTGATGAAACATTGAATTCATTGTCTGTTTGGAGAGGAGTCACAAATAAAAATTCAAATATGTTATACGTGGTAGAGAGGGTGACATCTACAACTCAGTTCAGTGAAACTAAGGACCCTGAAACTCTGCCATTTTTGAATTATCAGGTCAACTTAATTCCGTTGGGACTTGTCATTTCTGTGAGAAATAAAACCCAGCAGATGTTATTGTTAGATACAATCCATTCACTGCATACCATGAAAGCAAAGAACCTTATTCTCCAGGGAACATATTAGTGATTTTCTCCTTTTGGAGGAAAAAAAATCTGAAAGTGCCTTTTTCAAGCAGAAGGAAAATGCAGAGTGCCTCCCAGGGAAAATAATAGATTGACGTTGATAAAGGGGGGATGGGATTTACAAGACCCAGTGAAAATTCCTTTAGCCATATTTAGGAAGAGCTTTGGCCGAAGTGGGTGGGCAGGCAGAGCTATCTCCCCTTAGAAAGGAAAATGAAACAAATACTAATGTGTGACCATTCTTTTCTTAGTTTTAGTAAATAATTAACTAGTTCACAAATATAGACATCACTATATGTTATGGATATACAGATTTTCTGGATGTTGTGATATTGAATCATGGTTTGAATTTACACTATTTTCTTTCCATATTGTTTAACAAAAGTATACTTGTAGTTGAAGTCCTCTCCCCAGCCTATATAGAGAAGCACAGTCTTTCCTGATGAGGAGTATAGGAAATTAGAGTGGCTTTACACAAGGTGGAGAGAGTTCCATAGCTACATTTGAACTGTTGATATAGTAGCCACCACACCATCACCTTGGACTTAACCTCCAAAGAACAACAGTGGTCTGAATGTTACACCTTGCGGAGAGGAAAGGAAGAACATAAAGGGAACACCTTCACAATAGCTATGTCTGAGATCTTTGTGTGGTTCTAAAGCATGTGAAAGGTATCCTAATTCTTCTTCAGGTACCAGAAACTTCTCCAGAGACTATAAGTGATAGATGAAAGAACCAAGCTGGGAATTACAGGTTCTGAATTTTAAAGCTCTTAGAGCCTATTTAGATACTCTTTCTTTTTTCTTGGTTAGTCTAGCTAAAGGTTTGTCAATTTTGTTTTCCTTTTCAAAGAATCAGCTCTTAGCTTTGTTAATCTTTTCTATTATTTTTCTATTCTCTGTTTCATTTCTTCCTGTTCTAATCTTTATTTTTTCCTAACTTCTGCTTACATTGGGCTTACTTTGTCCTTGTTTTTCTTGTTCCTTGGGATATAAAGTTAGGTGTTTTTTATTTAAGATTTTTTTCCTTGATGTGTGTGATTATAAACATTCTTGTTAGAACTGTTTTTGCTGCATCCTATAGGTTTTGGTTTATTGTGTCTTATTTTCATTTCTGTCAAGATTTTTTATTTCCCTTTTGATTTCTTCTTTGATACTTTGGTTGTACAGGAGTATATCATTTAATTTCCATGTATTTCTCAAGTTTCCAGCTTTCCTCCAGTTATTGATTTCTAGTATCATACCATTGTGGTCAGAAAAGCTACTTGATATAACTTCTAACATCTTGAATTTTCTGAGATTTGTCTTGTGGCCTAATATATGTATTCTAGAAAATGTTCCATGTGTACTTGAGAAGAATATATATTCTACTGCTGTTGGGCAGAATATTCTGTATATATCTGTTGGGTACATTTGGTCTCTAGTGTTCAAATCCACTATTTTCTTATTGACTCTCTGTCTGGACTATTAATCCATTGTTGAGAATGGTTTATTAAAGTCCTAAGCTATTATTCTATTGCTATTTATTTTTCCTTTCAGTTCTATTAGTATTTGCCTTTTATATTTAAGTGTTCTGGTGTTGGGTGTGTAAATATTTATACTTGTTATATTTTCTTAATGGTTTGACCCTTTTATCTTTATAGAATGATACTCTTTCTCTCTTTTGTCCATATATAGCTTAAAGTCTATTTTGTTTGGTGTAAGTATAGCTTCCCCTACTTTCTTTTGGTTACCATTTGCTTGAAATATCATTTTTCATCCCTTCACTCTCTGTCTATGTGTATACATAAATCTAAAGTGAGTCTCTTGTAGACAACATATGGTTGGATCTTGGGGTTTTTTTTTTTTTTAATCGATTCAGCCACTTTATGTCTTTTGATTGAAGAATTTAGTCCATTTACATTTAATTATTGATAGACAAGAACTTCACTTCCCTGGTGGCGCAGTGGTTAAGAATCTGCCTGCCAATGCAGGAGACGTGGGTTTGATCCCTGGTCCAGGAAGATCCCACATGCTGCAGAGCAACTAAGCCCATGTGCCACAACTACTAAGCCTGCACTCTAGAGCCCACGAGCCACAACTACTGAAGCCCACGCACTTAGGGCCCATGCTCCATGACAGGAAAAGCCCACGCACCACAATAAAGAGTAGCCCCCGCTCACTGCAACTAGAGAAAGTCCGCGCACAGCAATGAAGACCCAACACAGCCAAAAATAAAATAAATTAATTGCCATTTTGTTCATTGTTTTGCCATGTTGTTAATTGTTTTCTGACTGTTTTGTAGATCCTTTGTTCTATGCTTCTTATCTTGCTGCCGTCCTTTATGACTTGATGTGTTTTGGGAGCTGTATGCTTTGACTTCTTTATCGTAATCTTGTGTGCATCTATTATAGGTTTTTCCTTTGTGGTTACCATGAAACTTAGAGAAAATATCTTATATTTATAATATCCTATTTTAAACTGATAACAATTAATATTCATTTTGATGAAGTAAAACCTGCCCTCATCCTCAAGTTAATGTTCTTGTAAACATGAAAACTACCCAATCATTGCTACAAACTCTGAAACACTGTCCCAAGTCCTCAAGAGCTAGACTTTTGCTATAAAACATTGTGCCTATAATCAACAATACTGTGTTGTACACTTAACAATTTAAGAGGGCAAATCTCATGTTAAGTGTTTTTATCACAATAAAATAATTTTTTAAAATTTTTAAAAGAAGAGAGAAAGATTCCCCCTATCCCTCTCTCTTATTTTCTTTTTTAAAAATAAAATACAATATAGATGACTGAATTATTCACAAGAATCCCAAGCCCGGAAAGCCAAGAACAATTCTGTTTTCTAGGTAGAGGCAATCTGCCGTCATGTTCCTTACTGTACAGCAGGTTAATGGTCTATGAATCAGCTCATTAAGGAGCTCTGTTTAATGCTCTTGTTAAATCCAGTATCAGTTTTCACCCCTCAGCCTGAGGCCTTCTTTTTTCTTTTACATTTCACTTGGAAACCTATCTTCAGAGACTAGTACGGTATAATGAATAACACCAGTAGAGGTAGGATCATCACACAAATTCACTGTTATAATGATGTTTCCTGAACCTCTTAGGGACTGTTTAGTTTAGCGCTGGTCAAGGAACCTCTGTCAATATTTAATCTGTATTGACTGTTGGCTCAGTTACAATGCATAATACTGATTATACCCATCTTCCCCTGTAGAATGCTTCCTTCTTGTGACAAAACTCTGTTGATACTTTTGTCCTGACCATACAAAGTTTCAAAACTGCTGCGATATTTACTTTGATGTACTGAATTAGCCTTCTCACACAATGCACAAAGCATTAAGTTATAACACTTTTTCTTTTACACCCTTTGTGAAACAGAGTTAACAGGTCCCATCACAAAGTCATTTTACCACTTTTGCCCTTACTCAGAGCATCATTTTGTAAATGAAAGGAAACATCTTGTTGTTGTTGTTTAACATCCATATGAAATGTGACCTTGCAAAATACAATGTTCCTTGGAAACTTTGTTTTAACTACAGTAAACTGAATGAAGAGTTTTTTCTCTTAGAGTACTAAACCCTTTGTCTATTGAAAAACCACCTAAATGTACTGGGAAAATTCTTCCTATTATAAATACAATAACTTGATGATACTACAAGTTTTAAAATAGCAGAATAAGACAGTGATTCTCTTCTTTCAGAAATCATCAAAAGTTATAATAAAAAAGAAAAGTGGGGCTTCCCTGGTGGCGCAGTGGTTGAGAGTCCACCTGCCGATGCAGGGGACACGGGTTCGTGCCCCAGTCCGGGAAGATCCCACATGCCACGGAGCGGCTGGGCCCGTGAGCCATGGCCGCTGAGCCTGCACATCCGGAGCCTGTGCTCTGCAACGGAAGGGGCCACAACAGTGAGAGGCCCGCGTACCGCAAAAAAAAAAAAAAAGTGCATAATATATTGAAGTAAAATTTTGGAGCAACAGTATATGAAGTAGGGGAGCTAAATGTCCTGAAGGTCAAATGGAGATAATGGAAGATGCCTGAATCTGCAGATCTGGGACGAAACCAGCAGTGTTTGCTTCTCCAGGCAAGGCAGAGTATCCTGCAGGGGCAACTATAAATTTCTTGTTTGAAAATCCAGAGAAAGTTTACATAGTCTGATGGTGGAAGATTCTGGGATACACTGTGACACCATAGAGAAGTGGTGGAGCTTCAGCTGAATGAGAAATCAAACAGTTGAGTGGGGTTTGACTCTAGGCAGCTAGCATCCCAGAAACTGCTAATCTCTATTGGCTGTTCAAAGACAAAAGCTAAACTAACTCCCACCCACATATACCAACAAGATACGCAATATAGTACAAGCATACTCATACACACAAACCTACATAAAAACATACTTGCACAATTTTTCTGGATCAAGAATAAATGAACAATTAAAACAAAAGCCACAAAGGGAGACTTGGTAGGAAATTAGAGACACTATTGAACAAATAAAATTCCTTCCAAACATATTACAAGTCAAAGAATTTAATAAATCAGCCAAAGAACACCAAGTGGACATGCAACAACTCTGGAAAAATACAGAAAGAGATGAAATATGAACTACCAGAGCTCAGAAAAAAGTAGAAGATGGTAAAATAAAACTGTCCTAGAATTGTCACATTGGAAACAATATAAAGGAACCTCTGCAATATAGTGATTCTCCAGCTTGTTGGGTCACCCACCCAAGGGTATGGGATTTGATTATATTGTGAGTCCATCCCTCCTACCCATCTTGTTGTGGTTCGTCCTTCATGTCTTGAGTTGTAGAAGATCTTTTGTGGTAGGTTGTTCTGCAGATAGTTGTGATTTTGGTGTGCTCATGAGAAGAAGTGAGCTCAGGGTGTTTTTACTCCATTATATTGGCTGCTCTCCTGATCCTTTAATTGGCATTTCTCTGGTTGCTGATGAGGTGGATGAACTTTTTATGTTTATTGACCATTCTGTTTTCTTCTGTGAATTTCTTAATGTACTTCTTTGTCTATCTTTCCTTTGGTTTTCTATCTTTCCCTTCTTTATTTGAAGTCATATATATACGATTATGTTTTATGAATATCTTTTCTCAGCCTATGGATTAGCCTTTCACTATCGTATATTATTTTTCATTGACAGAAATTATTTTAGTTTAGTTTGACTGCTCAGTCTTTTCCTTTATAGCTTGTGCCCTGCATGCTTTTTATGAAGCCTTTTCTACTCTGAAATCACACAGTCTTCTATATTTTCATCTAATTAAAAATTTTACTTTGAAATAATTTTAGATACACAGGAAATTGCAAAGATATTACAAAGAGTTCCTCTGTACCCTTCACGCAGTTTTCCTCACAGGTCACATCTTACATAACTTGGTACAATAGCAACAGCAGGAAATTAACACTGGCACACTGTGTGTGAAAATTCTGTTATCACAAGTGTAGCTTCATG
Organism: Orcinus orca; assembly: GCF_937001465.1. NCBI lineage: Eukaryota > Metazoa > Chordata > Mammalia > Artiodactyla > Delphinidae > Orcinus > Orcinus orca. The sequence goes on along the minus strand of NC_064564.1, from coordinate 47,665,140 downwards.
TAACCACCACCACAATCAAGGTACAGAAATATTCCTTCACCACAAAGATTTCCCTTATACTACACATTTATAGTCACACCCACTCCTCCTACCTACCATTCTTAACTCCAGGCAACCATTGATTTGTTCTCCGTATGTATAACTTAGCTATATTGAGAATGTTATATAAATGGAATCATATAGTATATGACCTCTTTAAATTATTTTTTTCAGTCAGCATAAACCCATCCATGTTCCTTCCTTTATTAATAATTTGTCCCTTTCTATTGATGATAAGTGTTCCATGCTATGGATGTAGCAATATATTTAACTGTCACCAATTGTAGGTCACTTTGGTTGTTTCCAGTTTTTAACAGTTATATATAAAACATGAACAATCATGTAGAGGTTTTTGTGAGGATATAAGTTTTCAGTTCTCTTGAATAAATGACAAGGGGAGTGGTTGTTGAGTTTTACGGTGAATGGATGTTTTAATATATGTATTTCTTTTTAATAAAAAAAATGTTTCCAGAGTGACTGCACCACTTTAAATTCCCACCAACAATTTATCAGAGATTCCATTTCACCACATCCTTGTCAGAATTTGGTATTTTTAGTAGATGTATAAAGATATCACACCAAAGTCTTAATTTGCATTTTCCTGATGGCTAGCGATTTGAACATCTTTTCATGTGTTTATTTCTCATCTTTATATTCACTGCAGTAAAGTGTATATTAATGTCTTTTCCTCATTATGTATGTTATCTATATATAAATACATACTTATATGGTACATAATTATACATGTAATGTATAATTATATATTTTATATACATGTAAAATTGAGTTTTGAGAGTGCTTTATATCTTCTTGATGTAACTCTTTTGTCACATATGTAATTTGCAAGTTTCTCCTCTTAAATTGTAACTTGTCTTTCCACCCTTTTCATGAGGTTTTAACAGAGCAAATTATCATTTTGATAACATTTAATTTACTGGTATTTTTCTTGTATGGTCCATGCTTTTGGTACAGTGTTTAGTAACTCTTCAGTGAGCCCTAGTTTCCAGAGATTTCTCCTACGTTTTAGTGTTTTATGTTTTATATTTAAGTTTATGATCAATTTTAAGTTAATTTTTATAGAAGGTGCAAGGTTTACATTATTATTATTATTATTTTGTGTATGGTTTTTCCAATTGCTCAGTACCATTTGTTGAAAAGGTTCTTCTTCCTCCAATGAATTGCTTTTTCACTGTCAAAAATCACTTGACTGTACTTCTATGGGCTATTTCTGGGTTACCTGTTTGGTTCTATTGATCTATGTGTATATTCTTCTGTCAGTAGCACATGACCTTGGTTCCTGTAGCTATCTAGAAAGACAGTATTTGGTATAATGATTCTTCCAACTTTTTTGTCTCTTTTTTCAAAAGATTGTTTTTTTAGCTATTCTAGGGCCCATGCCTTTACATTTCAGAATTAGCATGTCTGTCTACAAAACACTTATGAGTGCTTTGATAGGAATTACAGTAAGTCTCTGCATCAGTTTAAAGAGATTGGCATCTTTATACTGTTGATTATTCCAATCCATGAATATTTTTCTTATATAATTTTCCACAAAATTTTCTACATAATTTACTGCGTCATATCCTTAATAGTCTATTCATTCTGTTGATGTGCAGCAAAAATCTGCACACGTGATTTTTTTTTCCATTTATTAGAGTGATCTATATCCTGTTTCCTTGCTTAATTTGTACACCTCTGCATCAACACCATAAGCTTTTAATTCTCATAGCTTTTTCTTAAGCTTTTATATCTGGAAGGGTAAGTCACTGATCTTTGTTTTCTACAAAATAACCTTTACTATTCCTGGACATTTGATCTTCCTATAAATTTTAGAATTAATGTCTTGATTTCTATGAAATAAAAGACTGAAATTACATTAAATTTATAGCTTAATTTGGAATAAAATCAGCATATTTATGACAAAGAGGCTTCCTAACCTTAAACATGGTATATTTCTTTGATTATTGAGTCTTATTTAATGCTTCTCAATAAAGTTTTATTATTTTCATTAAGGTCTTTCACGTAGTTTGTTAGATTTATGCCTAGATACTTTATATTTCAGTTACTATTGTAAATGTCATTATTTTAAATTACATTTCTTAACTCTTTGAATTTGGTATATAAAAATCTACTTGGTTTTCAGATATTGATCTTATATCCAGTAATATTTAGAAATTCTCTTTAATCCTATTAGACAAGTGAATAAGAGACAAGACTAATAGAAAGTGGGAGACAGTCAAAGCATGTAGAGCTGACCAAGGAGGAAAATCTTAGACTGCTATCTTTTTCTTCTACTTTGCTATAATCACTTATGACACATCTGATTATGGTTCTCCTTTTGTTTTAGCCAAACACCAAAAACAAATTTGTTTACCCCTCACAAATGTGTGGATCGTTTGAAGGTATTTTTGTGTGTTCCTTTTTATCTGTTATCTTTCTTCCATTTCTACAGTTACATTTCACTTAACCCCAATTTTATGTACAATAGCTAATAATTGTTGAGCTTTTTTCATGTGTTCCAAGAAACTAAGCAAGTTGTCAAAGAACATACAGCAAGTAGGTGGCAGAGCCAATAATAGAATCCAGAAGGTTTTGGCGTCAGGACTTGCTTTCAGCTATTTAACTGCTATTAATTACCATGGCATATTTTTCAGTAGGACAGTGCAATATGTTTGTGGTTAATACTGCAATCAGTGGGGAGATACAACATGTGTTTCCAAGTAAAAATGTGGCAGGTTTAGTTTCTTCCTGGTTGACTGTGCCACCAACATGGAAATTTCATGCCATAACATGGACCAGAGTGAGGAATTTAGAAAATACTATAATAATTCAAGCAATTCTTATGATTCTGAACATAGGCAGTCTTCATTAAGATGAAACAGTGAAGCTACATTTATGTGATAGTTCTATGGCAGAATCAATGATACTCAGACATGAATTACATATGAGGAATGAGAGATATGTAGGAGTTGAATGTGATTGTTAGGTTTCTGACAGGAATGACCAGGCATATGATGAAATAGAAAAGAGAGAAGGTAGAATTTTATCGATAATCAGAGGTCAGTTATGAACAGGTTAAGCTAGGATGTGTGCAAAACTTCAAGGTAGGAATATATAGTGCAGGGTTAGAAATGTGGGTAGGAGCTGGGAATTTGGGAGGCTTAAAATATATATTTCAATTCATCAGCATATAGGTAGCAGTTGAAACCATGGGCTCAGATATGATTCTTTTGTAAGAACGCGTAGAAAGAGAAAACAAGTACAAGGACAGGCCAGAACAAACCCCAGCATCTTTGACAATTAAGGAGAAGGTTGAATGAGGTTCACATGAAGGAGACCAAGAAGGAACAGTCTGATATACAGAAGGTACTTGAGAGGTGGTTCCATGAGGAAGTAGGGAATAGTCATTCAAGTCAGTCTAGGTGAAGAGGTCAAGTAAGATATGACTGAAGTTATAGCACTAGATTTCATTAAAGTGGGGTCTGTGGATGATTCACATGAATTAAGGTATAAATGGAATTTGGAATTAAGACTGCCACTTTAAAAGTTCAGTTTAAAGGAAAGGAGGGAGTTGGATGGTAGCTTCAAGGTTAATTTTGTAGATATCTCATTATTTTATTATACTTTTCAAGCATCACAAATTGTCTGTTTTGCTTTTGTGTTTATAGTCTATGTGAAATAGAAATATACATACTTTTAGGAAGGGGAAAGTGGCCTTGATTTGACCCTTCACATTAAGTTTAAAAGGTGCTTAATATTAACCTAAAAGATTGACTATTCATTTACCAAAAACGGTTATGAAGTTAGGCAGATTTTTTAATATCTTTTAGAATGGAGTAATAATACTAGATTTTATGTTTCTGTATGACATTTCAGAGATTTTAAAGTGATTTTCTAAACATCAGTGTCTTGGCTTTGACAGTTTCCTGTGTTGTGATATTATACAAATTTCTCCTCTCTCAGTTTTTCATCTGTAAATAATGACATTGAGAATAAAAGTTCACTTTCACTAAGCACTTACTTGGGCCAGACTCTGGGATCTAAAGAACTTCTCATGTGCTATGTCCTTTAAACTTCCTAACAAGCTATGACTACAGTGGATCTCAACTTGTAAATGAGGAAACAGTAACTTACCCAAGGTTACACAGCTGGTTAGCAGAGGAACTGGGATTTGAAATTCTAGAGTCCACCTTACTTCCTGTGTCATGCCTTTTCTACAGCATGAAGAGTAATTTGATATTGATCTAATAAGGAATTTGCTGAGGCTTAAACATGATAAAGCATGTAAAATGTTTATATTAGTTCCAGGTATTTATTTCAAATAGAAATTTCCTGTTATTAATGTTATAGTTTTTGTTCTGTGATTTCTTTTGAGTACTGTGGATACTCACTAGTTAATTCTAATTTTTCCTATATCACTGAAATTATAATTTAAAAATTATACATTTAACAAAAGGCATATTTTTTTCTGCCTGTATTATATATGCACCTATACAAATGTACTGCATCCGTATATTTTGTTCCCCATATTTTCTGTTTTTATTGATAATTTTCCATCTGTTCACTGTCATATTAAACTTAAGTTGAGACAATTTGCCAGTATACTGCTTCCTTCACTGTATCTTCATTTGACCTGAAAATCTATTATCAAAAGCTGTACAAATCGAATCATTAGACTGACTTCAACAGAATATTTTAGTTCAATTGCAATATGTCCATTGACTCTGAAAGCAGTTGAATTGAAAAGAAATCATGCCTTCATACTTTATGAACATGTAGGTTTCCTGTCAAACCAATGTATTATCAACTTACTTCAAAGAGTGAAACCAAACTACCAGAACAGATTCATTTCTATCTGGACTCCTCACTTCAGTAGTTTGGCTGAAGTTCTGATTTCCAAATGCTCCATCAGAATGACCTTCAGTAGAGGTTATTCTGTCTCTTCCAGTGAGTGACTACTCAGTGACACTGACAAAGAAATAACTTTCAGCAGTTGTCATCTTAGATGCTGCAACAATGGATATGTCCTTTGCCACTTTGCAAATAGAAAGCAATGTTTATATACCTAATGTTAATTCATGTGGCTCTTATCTGATGAATTGATGAATTAACCAGTTTTGTAAATTGTAAATATCCCAGCTTTATCTTTTAACATCTGTTTGACCTTGGATAGGGTCCTTAACTCTCTAAGCTTTAGTTCTCTCTTCAACAAAATAGGGATAATAAATTGTACCTTCATCAACTTGTTATAAGAATTTCCTGAGTGAACCTTAACTCTCTAATACTTGATATATGCCATGTTCTCCTCCATCTCCCCTTAAATCCATCAGCTTTTCTACATTCCTCTCAATTTATCTATTGTTTGAGATATCTGTTGTTCTAATGACTTGAAAGTTCCTTATCTGGGAAAGAGGTTCATTGAGATGCATGCCTCTGTCCCTTCCTACAGGTCTTTGAGCTATGCTTGTTCTAGAATCCAATTCACTGGGTTCTTTGCAGTTTATTAAAACACCTGCTCTTGGGGTTGCTGAAGTTTCCCACAGAATATGTAAAGGAGTCAATATAAAACTGGAAAACTCAATATAAAACTGGAAAATTTTCCATAATACTACCTAAATTTTCAAGGACAGTTTACCTAGTAAAGGCAATGAGCTCTACAGCTAATAATTAAAAATTAATATTAAAAAAATAATAAATAAAATGAAAAAACATCTCTATGGATAAAAATGACATAAATTTGACCGTTTATCTTAAAATTGACAGAGATTGCCTATTCTTAACAGAGTATAACATAATTCTCAATTTTAGGGATATAAAACACTAACTTCTAAACTCAAGGAGTGAAGTTTCCTCAGTTCACCCTGAGTTGGTTTTCAATAACTTTTTCCAGGTTACATCAACCTTCAAATGATGATATGAAAAAGTTCTCCTGCAAAGAATGCTTGCTTCCAATTTGTAGCAACTTCCTTGATGTCTACTGTTTACATTCTCTAAGCAGTTAGAACAATGGCATTTTTTTTCTTTAACATCTAGATTATCATCTTTCTCTCCCCTTGTGGGCAGGACACTAAGTCCATAGTATCTCTCTCTAGAGTTTGGGGTGAATTGTTAGGTCCTTGTAGACTGGGATCAATCTTTCCATTTTTTATTTCTGTTTCAGAGCTTATAGCCTTTTTTTTTTAATGAAGTTCATGGTGTTCCTACTTTGTCCTTAAGAAATACATAGATCTCCCTTTTTTTTTTTTTTTTTTTTTTGCAGAGATAATATGGCTTAGAGGGCTTAGGTTTAATAGAATTTCTTTGAATGCTCTTCTATCTATTCTACCTGATTTAGTTTTAAACTTTTTCTGCTGCAATAATCACCTATTTGCCTCCCCCCCAACCATGCCACTAATCAATCTTTTTCCAAACTTAGTCTCCAAAATTCTGACTGTCTTAGGTTGTCTGTACTGTTTTTACTCACAACATTTCTGACGTCGTGTGTGAGCTTTATTGCCACACCAACCAATTCTCCAACTCTATGGAAACCAATTTTCTGTCCTAAAATTTAATTCAGTTTTAACACTAACTTCTGTAGTTGTGCGGACCCTACAGGTTAAGGGCTTATTCCCACAAGACTGCCACAACTTCAGAGGCCAATCACAATCCTCAGGTTGCCACCTGTATTTCTGACCAGTTGGCTTTTAACTGAGGGATTTCACCAAACCCTTCTCAGTTTCAATAACTTGGTAGAATGGCTCACAGAAATTGGGAGAACACTTTACTTACTATTACCAGTTATTACAAAGGATACAATTCAGGAAAAATCAAAGAGAAAAGATACATAGACCAAGGTCCAGAAAGGTCCCAAACACAGTAGCTCTGTCCTTGTAAAGGTGTGCCAACCTTCCAGCATATAGATGGGTTCACCAAACCAGAAGCTCTCTGAACCCCATTGTTTAGGGGGTTTTATGGAAGTTTCAGTTAGACATGATTGATGAAATCATTAGCCATTGGTGATTGAACTCAGTCTCCAGTCCCTTTCCCCTCTCCAGAGGTCCAAGTGTGAGGCTGAAATTTCCAACCCTCTACTCACATGGTTGATTCCTCTGGCAACCAGCCCCCATCCAGAAGGAATCTATAGGCCCATCAAAAGTCACTTCCTTAGAACAAAAGGCAATCCTATCAGTCTAACACTCAAGACATTCAAGGGATTTAGAGCTCTGTGTTGGGAACTGGGGACAAAGAACAAATATATATTTCTTACCATATCAAGAGTTGATTGTGGGCTTTTCTTGGTACTTTGATAAAATATAAACTCCTTGAGTTTGTACATGGCTGCATTAGATGTGGTCTCTATTGCTAAGCATCATCTTGCACCACTCTTCCCTGGGCTTGCTATACTGCAGCACAGTAGGTTTTCTGTTTTTCTGTTGCTCTGTACCTCTGTACTCTCTTTACTTTTTTATTGTCTTTTTAAAATCAGATATATATTTTAAAACAGTTTTAGGTTTACAGAAAAAGTAAGCAGAAAGTACAGAGTTTCCCATATACTTCCTCACCTATTGACATATGGTGTCTCCTATCATTAACATATACGTATACATTTATTACAATTGATAAGTCAATATTGATACATTATTATTGACTAAAATCCATAATTTACACTAGAGTTCACACTTCATATTGTGCGGGTTCTGACACATGTATAATATTTGCCTACCATTACAGTGTCAGAGTATCTTGCAGAATATTTCAACTACTCTAAAAATCTCCTATGCTCCATCGCTTCCTTCCTCCCTATTCCCCTTTGGAACTCTTGACAACCACTGATCTTTTAACTGTTTGCATAGTTTTGCCTTTTCCAGAATGTCACATAGTTGGGATTATACAGTATATACCCTTTTCAGATTGGTTTTCTTTCACCCGACAATATGCATTTAAGACTTCTCCATGTCTTTTGGACTATTAATAGTGTATTTCTTTTTAGCGCTGAATACTATTCCATTGTCTGGATGTACAATAGTTTATCCATTTGCCCACTGAAGGGCATCTAGTGTGCTTCCAAGTTTTGGCAATTATGAATAAAGCTGCTGCAAACATCCATGTGCAGGTTTTTGTGTGGACATACATTGTCAGCTCCTTCAGATAAACAACAAGGAGTACAACCGATGAATTGTGCTAAAATGTTTAGTTTTGTAAGAAACTGCCAAACTATCTTCCAAAGTGTCTGTACCATTTTTAATTCCCACCAGCAATAAATGAGAGTTCCTTTTGTTCCATATCCTCACCAGTATTTGGCATTCTCAGTGTTCTGGATTTTGGACATTCTAATAGGTTAACTAATAGCAATATATAAACTGTGAGAAGAAGGTGACATCCACAATGCCATCATCAGTAAAGACATTTTTTACTGGTCTTTTGATCTCTTAGCTGAGTTACCACTGATAATGATCTATGCAAATTTGACCTGTTTTACAGATCATTATATGGATAAGTGAATAAGACCTTGTAGATAAAATAGTGCCATGTTAAACATTTATGCCCCAGTGCTCAGGGTTTGCTACCAGCAGTGCTCACTCAGAATCCAATACTGCAAGAGATTTGATCTGTGATCTTCTAGACAGGAAAAAAAAAATCATATCCAGAGAATATTGTAATCTAATCCTGCTACCAACACAATACAAATATTTATATATGATTATTATTTAATAAACTATTAAATATCTCCTTTCATCAATGTAGACATGTGGAGAGATTATTAAAAGTATCCTGTAGGGCTTTCCTGGTGGCGCAGTGGTTGAGAGTCCGCCTGCCAATGCAGGGGACACGGGTTCGTGCCCCGGTCCGGGAGGATCCCACATGCCGCAGAGCGGCTGGGCCCGTGAGCCATGGCCGCTGAGCCTGCATGTCCGGAGCCTGTGCTCCACAACGGGAGAGGCCACAGCAGTGAGAGGCCCGCGTAACGCAAAAAAAAAAAAAAAAAAAAAAAAAAAAAGTATCCTTTAAACAGATCTTAATCTGGGTTCTGAGTATGCTTCCTATATGTTGTTATCTTGAAAATGACTCAATACCTTTGTGTTCATTTAACTCATTAATCGAATGATATGTGGATTAAATGAATTAATGAATATAAACTGAGTAACATAATTACAGGCACATACTGTGTCCACTTAATGTTAACTATTCAGCATTATTGTTATTCTTACATTGTGTCTTTAATTATGATGAATGCTGATATATATTGTAGGTATACTACATATCACAGTCTAAACCAGGGCACCACAATCTTATACAGTGGTTTGACCACCCAGGAGGTAGCATTTGGAAGAGCCTAGTGGTAGTCAACCTGGAAATCAAAGCAGTTAGGAATCTCTTTGGGGACTATCTAGAGCTCTTCTCTATGGAATAAAATTATAACTTCTGAGGGAAAACATTGCTTCCACAATAAAGGTTTTTTCTTTTGCTTTGACAGTTTCTAATAGGGAACTATGTAAGGACAACCAGCACCTTTTTTCTTTGTTTATAAATTTAATCAAAGTTCCCATTTTGCTTGTTTGTGAAGTCAAATTAATTGTGTTCTAGATTATTCCATGTGAATTTTTACCATGTAAGGTAATATCTGAAATGCAAGAAGTCAGGCCCCTTTGAAAAACATATCTATAAACTTTAAGTCTTACACATATTACATGATGTCTTTCCCTCTGGACACTACACTTTAATATCTGTTGTTTTATGACAACAAATTTCATGTTAATAGAACTAGAATGGCAGAAATGGATTCTACAAATGCCTAGAGAAGAAAATTGCATAGTCTCTTCTGAGTTGAACACAGTCTTAAAAGACAGTAATATGCAGGATTTCATTGCTGAACTCCCTGCCTACTTCTCCAAATAATGTTATTTTTATAGATATGTTTATGTATATAATAATGGAAATGTTGACTTTTAAAAATATACAATAATTATAATTAAACAATTATTTGTATACTGAGTTTTCATTTAACAGGATATCATGTACATGCATATTTATGTTTACACATACATATATAACAAAGTGATTTTAACTGTTGTATAGCATTGCTCTGAATTAATTATCCATGAGGCCTTTAATAAACCCTTGGTTATTATATGTGTAGGTTACTCAGATTTTTTCCTACTATAAATAGCATTGTACTAATATCCTTGTTACATTTTTTTTCACATTTGCATAAGTATTTCCTTAATACTAATTAGTGAAAATTAAATACAGTTTTCTTGTAGGGTATTTTCCTACTATGTATTCAAAGTATTAAAAATGTGCATGTCCATGAAACTGTGCATTTCCTTAACTCATAATTTCACTTCTGCTTTTATTAAGTGCTTCCCTTAAAAAAGTCTTTGAATAAGTATATACATGGATTCATATAATTATTTACACTTACACGTGTTTTTTTCTGAACTTTTTATTATGTTTTCTTGATTAGTCTATTTTCCCAGTTTGTATTTAACATTTCTGTTTTGAAAAATTATCTATTCTCAATTTTTATTCTTATGAGTAAAATTTACAATCATTTACTTACATTCTAAAAATAAAATCAACTGTCATTTAAAAAATTGATGCTTTTCATTTATATCTATATTTAAAAACACTTGGCCCTCTAAACGAACTAATATTCCAACAAATGGAGATCCTTCCTTTTATCTTCTTATAACTGTTTTTCTTGATTTTCATTCTAACTTTGTTGGTTTCTGTTCCAGTAGTGTTGGTGAAAGCAGTGTCTTGTACTTGAACTCTTATAACTTTAGAGCAGAGCTTCCAAACTTTGTTCTGTGGAGCATTAGTTTTTGTAGAATTTTTTTTTTTTTTCGGTACGCGGGCCTCTCACTGTTGTGGCCTCTCCCGTTGCGGAGCACAGGCTCCGGACGCACAGGCTCAGCGGCCATGGCTCACGGACCTAGCTGCTTCACGGCATGTGGGATCTTCCCGGACCGGGGCACGAACGCGTGTCCCCTGCATCGGCAGGCGGACTCTCAGCCACTGCGCCACCAGGGAAGCCCCGAGTTTTTGTAGAATTTTAATAGATTTTACAAATGCCCTATTTTTCCTGGGGTAGAATTTAGGTCTAATGGGTTTGATGTACTCCCATTTGTTTCTTTTTACTTTGTTGCCCTTGCTTGAGGAGACAGATCCAAAAAATATATAGCTAATACCAATGTCAAGGAGCTTACTGCCTATGTTTTCTTCTAGGATTTTTATGGTTTCAGGTCTTACATTTAAGTCTTTAATCCATTTTGAGGATTTTTGTTATCTGTTGTCTAGTTTTATTCATTTGCATGTAGCTGTCCAGTTTTTCCAACACCATTTATTGAAGAGACTTTTTCCCATTGTGTATTCTTGCCTCATTTGTCATAGAATAGTTGACCATATAAACATGGGTTTATTTCTGGGCTTTCTATTCTGTTTCATTGATCTGTACATCTGTTTTTTTTGTTTTTGTTTTTGTTTTTGCCACTATCATACTCTTTTGATTATATAGCTTTGTAGTATAGTTTGACCTCAAGGAGTGTGCTACCTCCAGCTTTGTTCTTTCTCAGGATTGCTTTGACTATTTGGGATCTTTTGTGGTTCCATACAAATTTCAGGATTATTTGTTCTGGTTCTTTGAAAAATGCCATGAATATTTTGGTAGGGATTGCATTGAATCTATAGATTTCTTTTGGTAGTATGGCTATTTTATCAGTATTAATTCTTCCAATCCATATATCTTCTCCATGTATTTGGGTTGTCTTTAATTTCTTTCATCAATTTCGTATAGTTTTAAATGTACAGATATTTCACCTCCTTGGTTAAATTTATTTCTAGGTATTTTCTTTTTGATGCAATCGTAAATTTTTTTTAAAAATTCTCTTTCCAATAGTTTGTTATTAGCATACAGAAATGCAGCAGATTTATGTATATTAATCTAGTATCCTGTAAATTTACTGAATTTATTTATTAGTTCTAGTAGTTTTTTTGGTGGAGCCTGTACAGTTTTCTATATATTTCATACAGTTTCATACAGTTTCATACAGTCTGCAAAAAATGACAGTTTTGCTTCTTCCTTTCCAATTGTGGTGCCTTTTATCATTTTTCTTGTCTTATTGCTGTGGCTAGGACTTCCAATAATATGTTGAATAAAAGTGGTTAGAGTGGACCTCCTTGTCTTTGTCCTGATCTTAGAGGAAAAGTTTTCATCTTTTCATCATGGAGTGTGATGTTAGCTATCGATCTGTAATATAAGACCTTTATTATGTTGAGGTATGTTCCCTTTATACCCACTTTGTTGAGAGTTTTTATCATACATTGATGTTGAATTTTATCAAATTCTTTTCCTATATCTATTGATGTGATCATGTAATTTTTATCCTTTTTGTTCAGGTGGTGTATCATATTATTTATTGATTTTTGTGTACTTTGAGCCATCCGTGCATCCCTGGAATAAGTCCTACTTGATTATGGTGTTTGATTTTTTAAGTTTATTATTGAATTTGGTTTGCTAACGTTTTACTGAGAATTTTTATATCTATGTTCATCATGGATATTGGCCTGTAATTTTCTATTTTTTTTTTTTTTTTTTGCGGTATGCGGGCCTCTCACCGCTGTGGCCTCTCCCATTGCAGAGTACAGGCTCCGGACGTGCAGGCTCAGCAGCCATAGCTCATGGGCCCAGCCGCTCCGTGGCATGTGGGATCCTCCTGGACTAGGGCACGAACCCATGTCTCCTCAATCAGCAGGCGGACTCTCAACCACTGCGCCACCAGGGAAGCCCTGTAATTTTCTTTTTTTGTAGTGTCTTTGTCTTGTATTTATATCAGCATACTGCTGGCCTTGTAGAATGTTTATCCAATAAGGCAGTACTATGCCAAATATATACAGAAGTCATGTAACCCAGTAGGAAAAAATATGATTGAAAAATAGGCAGAGGACCTGAATAGACATTTTTCTAAAGAAGACATAATATGGCCAACAGGTGCATGAAAAGATGGTCAACATCATTAATCATCAGGGAAATGCATATTAAAACCACAGTAAGGGACTTCCCTGATGATGCAGTGGTTAAGAATTTACCTGCCAATGCAGGGGACATGGGTTCGAGCCCTGGTCTGGGAAGATTCCATATACTGTGGAGCAACTAAGCCCGTGTGCCACAACTACTGAGCCTGTGCTCTAGAGCCCACGAGCCACAACTACTGAGCCCATGTGCCACAACTACTGAAGCCCATGCACCCAGAGTCTGTGCTCCGCAACAAGAGAAGCCACGACAATGAGAAGCCCGTGCACCGCAACGAAGAGTAGCCCCTGCTCACCACGACTAGAGAAAGCCCACGCACAACAACAAAGACCCAATGCAGCCATAAATAAATAAATAAATAAATAAATGTATAAAATAAAAACCACAGTGAAATTTCACTTCACACCAGTCAGAATGGCTATTATCCAAAAGACAAGAAATAACAAGTGTTGGTGAGGATGTGTAGAAAAGGGAACTCTCGTGCACTGTTGGTGGGAATGTAAACTGATAAAACCACTAGGGAAAACAGTATGAAAGTTCCTCAGAAAATAAAAAAATAGAACTATGATATGATCCAGCAATTCCACTTTTAGGTATTTATATGAAGAAGACAGAAACACTTACTCAAAATGATATATGACCCCCAATGTTCATTGAAGCATTATTTACAATAGCCAAGATATGGAAGTGGCCTGTGCCCATAAACAGATGAATGGATAGAGAAGGTGTGGTATGTGTGTGTATGTGTGTGTGTGTGTGTGTGTATATACACACACACACACACACACACACAACAGATTATTGCACACCATAAAAGAAATGAAATCTTGCCATTTGTGACAACATGGTTGAACCTAGAGGGTATTATTCTGAGTGAAATAAGTCAGACTGAGAAGACGAATATTGTATGATTTAACTTCTGTGTAAAATCTAAAAAACAAAACAACATCAAAACATAATAAAGCAGAAACAGAATCATAGATAAAGAGAACAAATGGCTGGTTGCCAGAGGAGGAGGGTAAAGGGGTGAGCACAGTAGGTGATGGGGATTAAGAGGTACAGACTTCCTGTTATGAAATAAATAAGTCACAGGGATGTAATGTACAGCATGAGACATAACAGTCAATAACAATGTAGTAACTTTGTACAGTGACAGATGTTAACTAGACTTATCATGGTGATCATTTTTGTAATGTATCCAATGTATAAAATATATAAAAATGTCTAAAAGTACTGAATCACTATGCTGTACACCTGAAAGTAATATAATATTTTAAGTCAATTATACTTGAATAAAAAAAATAAGCACATAGCCTGGTGTGGAAATAAGAAAAGGTCCTATGGGGAAAAGTTATGTGTCCAAATTTACATTAGGAGGAGGAAGATTCTGCTATTTCATCAGATCTCCTAACTCTATTAACCTCTTCTGCTCTGATGGATTGATTTGTTCCATATATTCTGCTAACCTCCTTAGAAATAGAAAATATGCATGCTGTTACTTCCCCTTCGTACCAACAATCAATCATAGTATTCTTAAACATTGAGTCTGGATTTGGCCTCAGAATTTTTTCCAATGTGTTGCCCTACTCTGGACAGTTACTAGCATGCCACTGAAGTTGGCAAATGGAATAAAATTCATATGCCATCTGTTCCTACACTCTGTTCCTGCTTTCATGTTTGGATTAGATAGTGTAGATTTATATGTGTGTGTATTTTAATATTACATATTTGATTTTGAACATATATTATTTTTCCTTTAACTGATCTCATGGTCTTGCCTCCTTTTTAAGAAACAAACAAAAAAACAGAGCACACCATATTTAATACACTTAATAGCAGCTAAAATATTCTGATATCATTTGATACAAATATTATTTGAATATGTAGACACAAACTCTACATGTTCTCATTCCTTCATTTTTACCTTTTAAAAATTTATATAAGTAAAATTTACTAGTTGCATACAGTTCTATGAGTGTTGAAAAATGCAGTTATATTCACTAATGCAGTCAAGATTCAGAATAGTCCCATCATCTTCTCCCACTCAAATTCCTTCATGTTGCAGCTTTGTGGTCATCTCCTTTCACCTATCCTAACTCTTGGAAACTGTTGATCTGTTCTCCATTCCTATAGTTTTACCTTTTCTAAAATGTTATAGAAATGAATTATATGATGTATATAATATATAGCTTTTTGGATCTGACTTTCTCCACTTAAAAAAATGCAGTGGGAATTCATCCATATTGTTACATGTATTCACCCCTCTTGATTGCTAAGTAGTATTCCATTTTATGGATGTGTAACGTTTTATTTATTCACCTGCTGAAGGACATTTGTATTGTTGCCAATTTTTGGTGATTATGAATAATTGTACTATAAACATTAGAACAGAGTTTTTTTGTAAACCTAAGTTTTCATTTTCTTGGACAAAGAAGTAGAGTTTCTCACTAATATGATAAGTGAAGGTTTAACTTTAGAAGAAACTGCCATAATGGCTGTAGCATTTTACATTCCCACCACAATACACAAAAGTTCTCATTGTTTCACATGCTCACCAGAACTTGATATTTCGCTTAAATTTTTTTTACAAAGGAAAATCTCTCAGTTAACAGACATAATATGAATTCAAATTTTCTATGAATGGAATATATAGTGTTTTAGGGTAACAGGTAATGAATCAATAATTATCAAATTATGAAGTATTTTCTTCTGCCATCTGAATCTAACTTGCATGACCTTGATTTATATCTTGACATATCAACTTGATGATAGCACTCTGGTCAAATAATACAGTTTGTGGTATTAAATAGCCTTTTCCTAATGACTAATTTCACTGATGACCTTTTAATGTGTTTGTTATCCATATACCTTCTTTGGGTTAAGTGTCTGTTCAGATCTTTTACCCAGTTCTTAATTGGGTCATTTACTTTCTTATTCTTGATCACTTAACCTTTCAGGATAATCTTGATTTCTCTGGATTAGCTACACTTAAGGCCCTAATGTGTGGCTCTTTATGCCTCATTTTAGGCTACTGTTCAGCAAATAGATTGACTAGAGAGATGTTTGTATCAAAACAGCCACCATTCATTTATTATTGGTAATTGTAGAATTCTTAAAAGGCTATATCAAAAAAAAAAAAGGGTTCAATCACACCTTACTTAATGAAGCAAACTCAACTAATGGGAACTTCAAACAATTGCTATAACTATTTTAAAGATGCTTGAGAAGACAACATAAGTTTTGGGAAAGGTATTTATATATACACATATATGTGCACAGTTAAATATATAAACCTCTCAGGCACTCACTTAGAGATAATTTATTCCTTATTTTACAGATAATTCTAGCAATTTGTGTTTTCAATTCTTAAATCATAGACAAGAAATTTGAATTGAGGTAGAGACTGCTAAAGGCTGATTCAAAGCTTGTTACAAGGGAAGATTACTGATAATCTTTTAGAGACATGAATAAGATCGTAGATACAAAAGTTTTTTTTAAAAGCAAGTAGTTTGGGGTGAGACCATTTAGAAATTTATATGTAATGCATTCAGTTCTTCTATACTGTGGCCAAATAATAGATTTTGCAAATGGTAAGTGTTAAACATTGAAAGTAGCATTAGGTTTAGCATTCTCCTTTTAATAGAGGAGTGTGTATAAATCATTTAAGAGAATTTTCTATAAAATATGGAAATTGTTTCATAGTTATATGTGGTGATAAAAAGGAACTAAGTTAGAGTTCACATTTCTAGAGCTACAGTCCCTTATATGTTACAGATAATTGTCTGACAATGTCACAGAAACCTATGACTGTGTCTTAACATTTAAGAAAAAGACTTTCTGCTACACTGGAATAATTTTCCTGTTACAATAAGATACTGATGCTGAAGGCAATCAGGATACTAACTTTGAAGTAGCAGAAATATGTTAAAACAACAACAAAAACATTATAGTAGAAAATAACATATGCTTATGTATAAGAGATTTAAAGAAATATATTTTTGAAATGACCAAGATATCCCTTCTGTACGTCTTCACTTTTGCACATTATTCTCAATTATTTATTTGGATTTCTTGGAAATATCCTGTGCCTCTGTTCTGATGCTTCATTTTTATCTCACCTCCTAGATCCAGGATATCCAGGGAGTGCTTTATTGTTGGTTTTAACTTACTCCTACTCATTCTGAGTTTTTTGCTAAAATCCAAACTCTTTTCTTTTCTTTTTTATAGGATGAACTGGTTTTACCTAATTATTTCTTCTGTATTTTTTTCAGTTTCAAGTTGTGATTTCCATTTCCATTATGGCATATTCTTTTATTATTTCCCAGCTCCTTCAAAGAGCTGGAAACTTTCAAGAAGGAAGAACTTTGACTTTTGATTTAGGAATTAGAATTCCAAATAAGTCACAATGCTCCCCCTCTTTTATAATAAGTAAATATTGCAGATAATTGCATATATGTTATTTCCTGTAAATCATCTTTCCAACTTGAAGAGACCCTTTAACTTCAGTGAGTTCTCTAAGCGTAACAGAAATTAATATGATGCTCATGAATCACCAACACACCTGAATAAAGATGACCTCTTGGTTAAAGAGGTAATTTGAATTCATTGTACTTTTAAGACAAATGCAATATTCAGCTTTTTATTGGCAGGTAATTAATCAATATGTATCAAACTGTGAAGAATTTTATCCCTGCCAACTACTTCTGACTTGCTTGACCCTGATTTATATCGTTGTTATCCCAACTTAAATCAAGTAGTTTGCTGTCTTGGGTTAAATATATTATTTAAATGGAAATATTCAAATGAGCAATAGAAATTTCAGAGTTAAATATATTCATTCCGAAACCTGAATTCAGCACTGCATGCCTTAGTAATTGTTGGCACTTTATAGCAAAACACTTAGCTGTGATCAATTGTAGCTTTCTCAGTAAAATCCCAGAGCTCATCTCTAGGATTGAACATGTGGTTAAAGCAAAGAGGGTGGAGGGATGAAAGGTGTTAAAAAATTGCTTAGCTGAGTCTGACATTTTACCTTTTAAATATTAATTATACTGTGGGCTTCTTCCTATTTACATACCTAAGTGTTTGCTTGGGACATAAATGGTACTAAATTGTCTTGAGAAAGCCATAGAGCATCTTTGTTAGATAAAACGTCTTGCAGCTGGTAATTTTTAGCAATTAATATTATGAATGCTAATGTGATGGGGAGAAGGGAAGGCACTTCCAGGATGCCACTTATCTCTGTAAAACGAAAGAAAATGTCAGAAGTGGTGAGCCTGCTGAGAGTATTACTTCTGGGAAGGAAATAGATGGCAAATGTTAAAATTATCATATTTATGGACAGGCTAGAATTTTTAGACTGGGATATCTAATAAATAGTCTAGTAAATAGAGTTTATTGTAAATATTTTTAAATACTTGTTTTGGATTATTTAACAGAGAAGATTTTCTAAAAAGTTATACTGACTATATTACTGGCCCAAAGTAACAACTGAAAGTAGATTCACAGAAATTAGCTCGTTTGATTATCTCAGTAATTGGTAAGGAATTAGGGGCAGTTCAGTTGATGCTATAGAGTTAATTAGAGATAAACATTAAAATGAGATATGTATTAGGATAAAGATGAGCTTGATGGTTAAAAATGTAAAAGCCTGGAGTTATGAGAAGCAAAATGGCAGCAAACCTGTTGGAATCTACTGCTTAGATATAGAATTGTCGTCATGTTTCAGAGTAGTTACATTCTCTTACATTTTCCAAGTGAATTAAAAAGTAGCTGTTCTATCACTGCTCATTAGGCTGCGTAATTTAAGCCAGACTAACTCTCCACTGGAAAGAATGTAGGAGGAGATCAGTAATAAGCATTATTAACATATGCATTGTTTACAATTCAGAAACGAAAATAAATTCTATCATCTTGTACATTTTCCATTTATGATTTGAGGAACTCTGAGTTTCAGCTTATGCTGGTTACTCCAAGATTTCAAATTGCCAGGTAAATTAATATCACAAGGATTTAGGAAATGCATAGTTTTAAATATCTTGGATTGTATTTTTGAGTCAGGTGTAGGCTTAATTTATGGTGACTGTGAGAAAATATCAATAGTATTTTACTTAGTAAGGGAGAGAGTCTTCTTTTTATGTTGAAACATAGCAATAAGAATAAATATATTTTATTTTGCTATGCTCATTTGTATGTAAAGATAGGAGGAATGTTACTGAAATAAAATAAACATTCCTAGTTTTGTGTGACAGTCTAAATCTTCCGTTTCAATTATTCTGTCCCATAATGCCCACAAGCACATTCGCAAGTGGCATGTCACGTGCACTAATTTTTTGTCTGTTAAACAGTCACTATTTAAAGAAAACATAAGAAAAGTGATAAATTAAGAAAATATTCTTCGTCTTTTTTATTTTAATTCATCAAACCTTCATTAAACATCTGCTTTGTATCTTCAGATCTGCAAAGAAAAAGAAATAAATAATACTGTTTTGTGTTCAAGAACCTACTTAATTTTTTTTCAGAAACATATTTGTAAATGTGATAAAAATTGAAATGTAAATATGAGTGGGCACTGAAAAAGATACATACAAGACAGCCTCCCATAAACAGTTGATTTGAATATTATATAAGAAAAAAGTACAGAATTATTTCCATTTAGGTAGCTCTAAACATTGATATTGCAAGGTTGATAGTATGCTCTAGTTTGGAATTCATCATTGTTTGCCTGAAGTTCCTTTCGAAGGAGAAAAAAATGACTCCTTATGAAATATTCAGAAATACAGTTAAATCTTTATACATAAAAATGTTTATTGTGAGGTTATTTATCATAGCAGACAATTTTAAAATAACCCTGGGTAAATAGATAAAATATAAAACAGAATGCCATGTGCTATTACTCTGCTTGGGTTTGCATACCAAAATACCATAGACTAGGTGACTTAAATAATAGAAATTTATCTCTCACCATTTTGGAGGCTGAGAAGTTCCATGATCTGGTTGCCAGCTAATTTGTTGCCTGGTGAGGACTCTCTTCCTGGCTTGTCTCCTCACATGGGGAGAAGGGGTAGAGAAAGAGTGAGTCACTCAATATTTCTTTCTAAATTGAAGATTAAATATAATCCCAATCAAGATTTTAGTAAATGTTTTTGTAAAGTAGAAGTCAGATTCTAAGGTGAGCTCTAAAATTCATATGGAAAGGCAAATGCTCAAGAATAGTCAAAATAACTTTGAAAAAGAAGAAGAAAGTTGTAGTATATGACTTTGATTTCAAGACTTATTATAAAAACACATTAATCAACATGTGAAAGTATTGGCAGAAATAAAAGATAAATGCAATAGAAGAGAAAGTTTAGAAATAAACATAAATAAATGATTGACCTTCAGTGAAGGTACAAAACCAATTCAGTGGAGGAGGAATAATCTTTTAAATCAATATTTCTGCATCAATTGGGTATTCATATTAAAAAGAAAGCACTTCTGAAAATTAACTCAAAATGGATCATATAAATCAATTTAAAAAAACCTAAAGCTGTAAAAAAAAAAATGCAGAAGGAAACAGAGGAAAAATTGTGTCTTTGTATTCGAGCAAACATTTCTTATATACAACACCAAAAAGTAACCAGTAAAAGAATAAATGGACAAATTAAACTCCATTAAAATTAATAACTTTTCTCTGGAAAAGCTATTAAAAAGACCAAGACTGGAAAAATATATTGACAGATATTTCCAATAGAGGACTTTTATTGAGAATACATGAAGAAACGTCAAAACTCAGTAGTAAGGTTACAAATCATATGGACAGAAATTTCCAAAAAGATATATGGTTAGCAATTAACACATGAAAAATCACTCAGTGTGATGTTATTAGGGAAATGCACATTAAAAATATGAGATACCACTACACACCTATTTTATCACTAAAATTAGAAAGCCTGACCCTACCAAGTGTTGGTAAGGATGTAAAGGAACACACACTCTGGTTCTGATTTTTCTGGTGAGAGTGTGAAATGATACCAGCACTTTATAAAACTTTGACTGTCCTTTAATAATAATACCACCTACTCTATGAAGTCGGTGAGTAGCAGTGGGGGAAGAAAGAGGGAGAGGGAAGAAGGGAGGGAGAGAGAGAAGAGCAAATGTGCACACACTTGCATGCTCTGGTCTTTTTTTTTTAATTTTTATTGGAGTATAGTTGATTCACAATGTGGTATTAGTTTCAGGTGTACAGTTCTGGTCTCTTCTTGTAAGGGCACTAATCTCACTGTAAAGAGCCTACCCTCATGACCTTATCTAAACCTAATTACCTCCCAAAGGCCCCATCTTCAAACTGTCACTTTGGGGGGTTAGAACTTCAACGTGTGAATTCAATATGCTGAATTTGCCAGCACATTTGCATGGCACAATGCGAAATTGCTAAATGGTAAAGCACACAAAAAATACTCAAATATAATATTAAGTCTATAAAAATAGGCACAATAGAAAACATTAGCAAGACAACCCCAAAGCTATTTCTGTGAGTAAAGAATCTCAAAGATGTAAAAAAATGATTTCTAAGTACTTTCTGGTAGTATCCAACTTATCTGCAATGACTCATGTAACTTTTGGAATCAGAGAAATAAATGCATTATGAGAGAGAGAGAGGAAATGAGTATGACATTCTTTAATGGATAATGCAGTGTTTCAGAATATAAAAACATAGATTTGACATAATGCTACTTAAGAGGAAAATAATTAATAGTAGATAATTTATTATTATGGTGGGACTAGAGATCAGAAAATCTCTAGGCTGCTGGATGAAAGCAGAGAAGAAAATGGGAGAAGAAAGAAAATTCTGTGTGGTAAAAAACACAGTATGTCGTTGAAGTGCTTCACTAGTTTCAAATAAGAAATATCCTTACTAAAAAAAAATATTCCATATTAAGTTATCTCTAGGGGGAAAATTAGTTTTGACCAGAATTATGAGAATAAGTCTTATAAAGCAGTAAATCCTTAAGAACTACTGATGGAACTTGAAGGCTTTATGAAAACTATGGGTCTCAAACATGGTCACATATTAGAATCACTTAAGAAATTTTCAGAAGTGTCCCAGTCCTTGTGCACAGAGATCTTAATTTGCATGTGATGGGTCCAAGGATGGATATTTTTAATTGACTCCTGAGTAATCAAAATATGCAGCCAGGATTGAGAACCACTGATGGCTGAACATTCAATCCATAAATTGGGACTACTTGACATATAGTCTGAATGGATGAGAGCTGGTATTTGACACACTAAACATTCAAGATGTCTTCTGGGTTGTTGAGTAGGTCTGATAAAAATTGTATTCTAACCTTAGTTGTTAACTGTGAAGAATTTGAAACAAATGTAACTAATGTTTGTGAAATTTCACATTATCAGTTTAGAATCAAAATGGGGAGGGGATAAAAGACATAAACTATATTCTGTTTTATAAAAAAAGGTTACACTTAGAGCAGGCTAGCAATGTAAGTGATTCTCTCCTGACTGAGTGAGTTGCATATTAGAGGAAGTGTCAGGAATAGGCTACATAAATAGCCATGTAATTAGAATATTTCAGAATATCTTTTACATTTGATGAGGGGTTATATAACATGAACTCTAATATACTTTTAAACTCCAAGATTAAAAGGGCAGTGAAAAATTATGGAAAAATAGAATTGAGAGCAGAGTTAAGACTCATTATTGGTAGTTTTCTTCCCTTTCCCTCCCCTTTGTAAATGTCTACTGCGTATTGTACTTTGTAAAAATGTATACTTAATATGCTCTAGTAAGGACTCTGTATTTGCAGAGCACCATGTGACCATAGGGCAGATAGCCTTTGAGGGGAAAAATGTGAACTCACGTTTTAGAAATGAGGACTTAAAAGTAAGTTTATATATTCATGGTGACTAATTTGAATACAATTTGAGAATTGATATTAGGGAAAGGAAGTTTTGGAGAGAGATGCTATGGAGGTAGTAAAAGCAGTAAACCAACTTTGAACTCAGAAGAGCCCAAAGCAAGAAGGGGAATGGGCAGAATACTTGGGAACTTCAGATAAATGATGGAAGTCCATTTGCTAAGGATCGCTGAAGAGTCTTGATTTTATGGAGCATCAAGATGACATTCTGCTTTCCATGATTTAATTCCCCCGAACCTGTTCTATAAGCGAACAAGCAAGGAGCAGGAAAACGGCATGAATTAATTGCAAGAATATAAATCCCTTACTTCACTTGCATGTGTAGTAAAATGACTGAGACAAGCAACAACTGGACTGAAAAGCCTGTTAAAGATTTGGTTCAATTATCTTGCATTATACAGAAACCTATTAGGTCCTCAATAAATGTTTGAGAAGAGAAATTTTAATTCCACCAGTATAATATGGACTCTAGGTCTTGATAATTATTTATTTAACTCCTAATATTTAATATCACCTAGGCTTCCATATAAATGAGACCTCAGAGATTTCAGAGTAAACTTAAAACTTGCCCAACTTTCCAGGGGATGCAAGAAAATTTTCCAGTCTCAAATCTTGGTTCTGGATGAATAGGTTAAATTATCCCTAAGAATTGGTCAACTTAATCTAGCCCTCAGATGATTGGCAGAAAAATTCATATTACCTGTGTGGCCCAGAACACCTCAAGCTGAGAATGTAGTTTAAAGTAGCCCTGAATAATGCCCTCAGGTGCATGGGTGCATGGCAGAAGCAAACAGAATCCTCCCAGAAAGGAAAGACAAAGGTTTCAATAAAACTGCTTAAAAGAGGCTGTATACAAAAGGCACAGTTAAATGTAATAAAGCACCAGGAAGTTTGAAAGTAAAAAAAACAAATATAGTATACTGGAGATAATTAGGCAAAAGAGAATTATTATTGTCAGGTTAATTTTAATATAAAATATATTTAAAGACATAGCTTTATCAAGATAAAGAGGGTCATTATATAACCATAAACATTTTAATTCACCAGGAAGAGACGTTTTAAACTTGTATGCATCTAACAGTATACCCACAAAATTAAACAAAATTTGACAGAACTACAGAGAAAGAGATTAATCTACTACCCTAGAGATATTATATACATATTTTAATAATTGATATGTCAAGTAGGCAAAAACCAGTTACAAAATATAAAAAACCTAATAATCACTTGGAGAATTCTATGCTGTATTTTATTTATGCAAATAAAATAAATAATGAGGTTAACATCTCATTTGTAACCACCCTAAATATAGTCTTCATATTATTCCTACAATTGGAGAAAAGAAAATTCTAAGACTGTCTAGGAAAAAACTACTCAACCAGATATCCAGGGAACATAGCTGGGCATTTGATGGACTGGGAAAATTAGGCTTTTTCCAAGTTAGAGTATTTATCCTTGAATCCTAGACCCTTAGTCCCAGGACAGAACAGTAACAGATTAAATGAATATTATGAAAAGTGTTCAGGTCTAGTCAAAAATTCATTTTAAAAGCTTTGAAATGAAATTGAACAGAATCCTGACAGCATTTGTTCTACATCTGACATGGGTGCTTCAAAGTATCACAGGATACAGAAATTTGATGGTCCATTAAAATAGCTCAAATACTCCTTTCTATTTCTTTTTAACCAAATGAGGGTGGGTTGCCCTGCCCTCAAATTTTACTTTTCACTTTTTTCACATGTACTAACCTACTGTTTTGTTGTGTGTGTCTGTGTGATTTTATTTTTTAACTTTTTTCTGTGTGATTTTGAGTACTTGAAAGTGTATATTCAGTTTCTATTTTTTTAAGTAAGAGATGTCCTCATTTCTGATTAACCAGAGCAGAGAAAAAATATGAACCCCCCTCCCTTTTTTTGAATAATCCTCTATTTTCTTTTCTTTTTCTTCCTTTTGGGGTCCTTGGGACTTGCTTATACTGCCTCTATGACTCTTAGCAGATGATACTTTGTGATATATTATTAAATATTTGACTTCCAATTCTATACTTGCAATTCCTTTAGAATATAAAATGTGCCTTGTCCATCTTTAATACTCAGACTCTCATATAGTTCTCTGTGTATATTAAATATTCAAGGAATGCTTATTGAATGGATGGACATGAATGTATGCATAAAATGCTAACGAGCTAGAATATAAGGGCTCTTTGCTTAGTAAATGCAACTTTTTGGCCCTAGACATCTTTCTTTCTCTACTGTACTGGCTAACTTCCCAGAGCCCAAGGTAGTGCTAAATATGAGCCCTGAATCCAGCCTGACTTTTTATTTTTTTAAAAAGATCTTTATTGGAGTATAATTGCTTCACAATACCATGTTACTTTCTGTTGTACAACAAAGCAAATAGGCCATATGCATACACATGTCCCCATATCCCCTCCCTCTTGAGCCTCCCTCCATCCTCCCTATCCCACCCCTCTAAGTGGTCACAAAGCACCGAGCTGATCTCCCTGTGCTATGCTGCTTCCCACCAGCCAACTATATTACATTTGGTAGTGTATATATGTCGATGCTACTCTCACTTAGCCCCAGCTTCGCCCTCCCACCCCATGTCATCAAGTCCATTCCCTATATATACCTCTTTATTCTTGTCCTGCAACTAGGTTCATCAATACCTTTTTTTTTTATTCCATATGTATGCGTTAGCATACGGTATTTGTTTTTCTCTTTCTGACTTACTTCACTCTGTATGACAGACTCTGGGTCCATTCATCTCACTACAACTAACTCAATTTCATTTCTCTTTATGGCTGAGATACAATATTCCATTGTATATATGTGCCACATCTTCTTTATCTATTCATCTGTTGAAGGACATTTAGGTTGCATCCATGTCCTGGCTATTGTAAATAGTGCTGCAATGAACACTGGGGTGCATGTGTGTTTTTGAATTATGGTTTTCTCATGGTATATGCCCAGTAGTGGGATTGCTGGGTCATATGGTATTCTATTTTTACTTTTTTAAGCAACCTCCATACTGTTCTCCATAGTGGTTGTATCAATTTACATTCCCATCAACAGAGGATTCCCTTTTACCACTCCCTTTCCAGCATTTATTGTTTCTAGATTTTTTGATAATGGCCATTCTGACTGGTGTGAGGTGATACCTCATTGTAAGTTTGATCTGCATTTCTCTAATAATTAGTAACGTTGGGCATCTTTTCATGTGCCTCTGGCCATCTGTATGTCTTCCTTGGTGAAATGTCTATTTAGGTCCTCTGCCCATTTTTTAACTGGATTGTTTGTATTTTTGATTTTGAGCTCCATGAGCTCTTTGTATATTTTGGAGATTAATCCTTTGTCTGTTGTTTCATTTGCAAATATTTTCACCCATTCTGAGGGTTGTCTTTTTGTCTTGTTTATGGTTTCCTTCGCTGTGCAAAAAGCTTTTAAGTTTAATTGAGTCCCATTCATTTATTTTTGTTTTTATTTCTGTTACTCTATGAGGTGGGTCAAAAAAGATCTTGCTGTGGTTTATGTCAAAGAGTGTTTTTCCTATGTTTTCCTCTAAAAGTTTTATGGTGTCTGGTCTTACATTTAAGCCTTTAATCCATTTGGAGTTTATTTTTGTGTATGGTGTTGGGTAGTGTTCTAATTTCATTCTTTTACATGTAGCTGTCCAGTTTTCCCAGCACCACTTACTGAAGAGGCTGTGTTTTCTTCATTGTATGTTCTTGCCTCCTTTATCGTAAATTAGGTGCCCATATGTGTATGGGTTTATCTCTGGGCATTCTATCCTGTACCATTGATCTATATTTCTGTTTTTGGGCCAGTACCATACTCTCTTGATAACTGTAGCTTTGTGGTATAGATTGAAGTTGGGGAGCCTGATACCTCCAACTCCGTTTTTCTTTCTCAAGATTGCTTTGGCTATTCGGGGTCTTTTGTGTTTCCATACCAATTGTAAGAATTTTTGTTCTAATTCTGTGAAGAATGCCATTTGTAGTTTGATAGGGATTACCCTGAAACTGTAGATTGCTTTGGGTAGTATAGTCATTTTCATAATATTGATTCTTCCAATCCAAGAACTTGGTATATTTCTCCATCTGTTTATGTCATCTTTGATTTCCTTTATCAGTGTTTTATAGTTTTCTGAGTACAAGTCTTTCACCTCCATAGGCAGGTTTATTTCTAGGTATTTTATTCTTTTTGTTGCATTGGTAAACGAGAGTGTTTCCTTAATTTCTCTTTCTGATTTTTCATTGTTGGTGTATAGGAATGCCAGAGATTTCTGTGCATTAATTTTGTATCCTGCAACATTACCAAATTTATTGATTATCTCTAGTAGTTTTCTGGTGGCATCTTTAGGATTTTCTATGTATAGTGTCATGTTGTCGGCAAACAGTGACAGTTTTACTTCTTTTCCAATTTGTATTCCTTTTATTTCTTTTTCTTCTCTGACTGCTATGGCTAGGACTTCCAAAACTATGTTGAATAAGAGTGGCAAGAGTGGACATCCTTGTCTTGTTCCTGATCTTAGCGGAAATGGTTTCAGTTTTTCACCATTGAGTATGATGCTTGCTGTGGGTTTGTCATATATGGCCTTTATTATGTTGAGGTAGGTTCCCTGTATGCCCATTTTCTGGAGAGTTTTTATCGTAAATGGGTGTTGAGTTTTGTCAGAAGCTTTTTCTGCATCTATTGAGATGACCATACGGTTTTTATTCCTTAGTTTGTTAATGTGGTTTATCACATTGTTTGATTTGCGTATATTGAAGAATCCTTGCATCCCTGGGATAAATCCCACTTGACCATGCTGTATGATCCTTTTAATGTGCTGTTGGATTCTGTTTGCTAGTATTTTGTTGAGGATTTTTGCATCTATGTTCATCAGTAATATTGGTCTATAATTTTTTTTTCTGATATCGTTTTCTGATTTTGGTATCAGGGTGATGATGGCTTCGTAGAATGAATTTGGGAGTATTTCTCTCTGCAATTTTTTTTTTTTTTTTTTTTTTTGCGGTACGTGGACCTCTCATTGTTGTAGCCTCTCCCGCCATGGAGCACAGGCTCCGGGCGCGCAGGCTCAGCGGCTCTGCGGCATGTGGGACCCTCGTGGACCGGGGCACGAACCCGTGTCCCCTGCATCGGCAGACGGACTCCTAACCACTGCACCACCAGGGAAGCCCTCTCTGCAATTTTTTGGAAGAGTTTGAGAAGGATCGGTGTTAGTTCTTCTCTAAATATTTTATAGATTTTGCCTGTGAAGCCATCTGGTCCTGGACTTTTGTTTGTTGGAAGATTTTTAATTATGGTTTCAAATTCTTTACTTGTAATAGGTCTGTTTATATTTTCTAATTTTTCTTGGTTCAGTCTTGGAAAATTGTACCCTTCCAAGAATTTGTCCACTTCTTCGTGGTTGTCCATTTTATTGGCCGGTAGTTGTTTGTAGCAGTCTCTTATAATCCTTTGTATTTCTGCAGTGTCAGTTGTGAATTCTCCTTTTTCATATCTAATTTCATTGATTTGCATTCTCTCCCTTTTTTTCTTGATGAGTCTGGCTAATGGCTTATCAATTTTGTTTATCTTCTCAAAGAACCAGCTTTTAGTTCTATTGATCTTTGCTATTGTTTTCTTCATTTCTATTTCATTTATTTCTGCTCTGATCTTTATGATTTCCTTCCTTCTACTGACATTGGGTTTTCTTTGTTCTTCTTTCTCTAGTTGTTTTAAGTATAGGGTTAGATTGTTTATTTGAGATTTTTCTTGTTTTTTGAGGTGAGATTGAATTGCTATAAACTTCCCTCTTAGAACTGCTTTTGCTGCATCCCATAGGTTTTGGGTTGTCGTGTTTTCGTTTCATTCGTTTTATGTATTTTTTAATTTCTTCTTTGACTTCTTCAGTGATCTCTTGGTTATTTAGTAGCACACTGTTTAGCCTCCATGTATGTGTGTTTTTTACAGGTTTTTTTTCTTGTAATTGATTTCCAGTCTCATAGCATTGTGGTCAGAAAAGATGCTTGATACGATTTCAGTTTTCTTAAATTTTCCAAGGCTTGATTTGTGACCCAAGATGTGATGTGTCCTGGAGAATGTTCCTTGTGCACTTGAAAAGAAAGTGTATTCTGCTACTTTTGAGTGGAATGTTCTATAAATATCAATTAGACCTATTTGGTCTATTGTGTCACTTAAAGCTTGTGTTTCCTTATTTGTTTTCTGTTTGGATGATCTGTCCATTTGTGTAAATGCGGTGTTAAAGTCCCCTACTATTATTGTGTTACTGTCAATTTCCCCTTTCTTGGTTGTTAGCATTTGCCTTATGTATTGAGGTGCTCCTATGTTGTGTGCATAAGCATTTGTAATTGTTATATCTTCTTCTTGGATTGATCCCTTGATCATTATGTAGTGTCTTTCCTTATCTCTTTTAACAGTCTTTATTTTAAAGTCTATTTTATCTGATATGAGTATTGCTATTTCTGCTTTCTTTTGATTTCCATTTGCATGGAATATCTTTTTCCATCTCTTCACTTTCAGTCTGTATGTGTCCCTAGGTCTGAATTGGGTCTCTTGTAGACAGCATATATATGGGTCTTGTTTTTGTATCCATTCAGCCAGTCTATGTCTTTTGGTTGGGGCATTTAATCCCTTTACATTCAACATTATTATCAATATGTATGTTCCTATGACCATTTTCTTAATTGTTTTGGGTTTGTTTTTGTGGGTCTCTTTCTTCTTTTGTGTTTCCCACGTAGAAAAGTTTCTTTAGCATTTGTTGTAAAGCTGGTTTGGTGATGCTGAATTGCTTTGCTTTTGCTTGTCTGAAAAGCTTTTGACTTCTCCATAGAATCTGAATGAGATCCTTGCTGGGGATAGTAATCTTGGTTGTAGGTTTTTCTGTTTCATCACTTTAAGAATATCCTGCCACTCCCTTCTGGCCTGCAGAATTTCCACTGACAAATCAACTGATAACATTATGGGGATTCCTTTGTGTGTTATTTTTTGTTTTTCAGTTGCTGCTTTTAATATTTTTTCTTTGAATCTAATTTTTGTTAGTTTGATTAATATGTGTCTTGGTGTGTTTTTCCTAGGGTTTATCCTGTATGGAACTCTCTGGGCTTCCTGGACTTGGGTGACTATTTCCTTTCCCATGTTAGGGAAGTTTTTCACTATAATCTCTTCAAATATATTCTCAGACCCTTTCTTTTTCTCTTCCTCTTCTGGGACCTCTATAATTCAAATGTTGGTGCGTTTAGTGTTGTCCCAGAGGTCTCTGAGATTGTCTGCAATTCTTTTCACTCCTTTTTCTTTATTCTGCTCCTCGGCAGTAATTGTCTTCCAGCTCAGTTATTCGTTCTTCTGCCTCAGTTATTCTGTTTTTGATTCCTTCTAGTGTATTTTTCATTTCAGTTATTGTGTTGTTCATCTCTCTTTGTTTGTTCTTCAGTTCTTCTAGATCTTTGTTAAACATTTCTTGTATTTTCTCAATCTGTGCCTCCATTCTATTTCCAAAATTCTGGATCATCTTTAGTATCATTACTCTGAATTCTTTTTCAGGTAGGTTGCCTATTTCCTCTTCATTTATTTGGTCTTGTAGGTTTTTACCTTGCTCCTTCTTCTGTGTCATATTTTTTTGCTGTCTCAATTTTTTTTTTTTTAATGAGTGTGATTGTGTTCCTGTTTTACTGGTTGTTTGGCCTGAGGCTTCCAACACTGGAGTTTGTAGGCTATTGGGTAGAGCTGGGTTTTGCTGCTGAGATGAGGACCTCTGTGAGACCTCACTCCGATGAATATTCCCTGGGGTCTGAGGTTCTCTGTTAGTCCAGTGGTTCAGACTCGGAGCTCCCACCAAAGGAGCTTCAGCCCTACCCCAGGCTCATGAACCAAGATCCCACGAGCCGCATGGGGTGGCAAAAAAAAAAAAGAACACTAACAAATTAAAAATTAAATTAGACTAGGAAACTAACAGATATGTTAGGAAGAATGTAAAGATAAAAATATAGATGAATCAACAACCATAAGGTACATCAGTACCACAATAATAAAAAAGAGGAGGAGGGAAAAGAAAAAAAGAGGGGGGGAAGGCCTTAGCTGTGGAGGGCGGCACCTAAGCAAGGGCGAGGTTTGGGTGGTGGGCGGGGCCTATGCTCGGGACCCACAGGGCTGGAAAAGGCCCTGGGGGCTGTGTGGGGGTGGGGCTTAGGCTCAAGGAACAGAAGGGGCCCAGGTGTGCCCCCCACCCCTGGTCTCAGAGGGCAGGGGACCTCACCTGGGAGCCCAGCAGGCCTCCCGGGCTCTAGTGGGTGGGCAAACGCCCTCCTCTCCTCTCCTGCTCCTCCCTTCTGGGGTCTGGGAGGGCCCCTCCCGTCTGCCTCTCCTGTTCTCCCCTTGGCCTCCTTCCTATGCCCCCCAGGACCCATGTGACCTGGAGGGGGCTTCGGAGGGCAGGGGATTGGCCTGGGAGCTCAGCAGGCTCCCCCACCCTGAGTGGGTGGGGCAAGTGCCCTCTGCTACTCTCCTGTTCCTCCTGCAGGACCCCTCCCGCCTGCCTGTCCTGATCTCTCCAGCTTCCCGCCTATACCCCCAGGACCCATGTGGCCTGGATGGGGCTTTGAGGAGGGGGACTGGCTTGGGAGCTTAGCAGGCTCCCCAGCCTGCGCCCTCCACTCCTCTCCCACTCTTTCTGGAGAGTCCCTCCCACCTGCCTCTCCTGATCTACCCAGCCTCAGGGGCACTGATCCTGTCTGGCTACCACTCCTCCTGCCCCTCAGTCCCCCTATGTCCCACTGGTTTGCTCTGGGGTTCCTCCCATCTCCTTGGGCGTCAGAGTCCCCACCAGCGGCGGCAGGCATCCTAGTTGTGGGGAGACGCTAACTCCCTGTCTTCCCACACCGCCATCTTGACTCCGCCTCCAGCCTCACTATTTGACAAATGCACAGGGGAGCTTTAATGAAGACAGGGCTTTCTTGGACATCAAAATCAGATGAAATGGTTGAAAAGAACTGGTGCAGTCATTTTTAGAGTTACAAAAGCAGTGTAAATAAAGTCCAAGAACTTTCAAAGGAAGAAATAGGGAAAAAATGGAGGTTTATTTTAAAAATAAATAATCTTTCTTAATTCTTTCATGGTATGATTCATTGTAACTGAGGAAATTTCTACTTAAACATATCTCCTTATGAAAATGTTTATTCTACTATAACCTCAAATTGATGAAAAAAATCTTTGTTTTGTGTTTTTATTCTAATTATGCCTCTTCTAATGCATAATTTCTTCACATGATGAGCTGTAGAAATAGCAACATTTTGAAACAGCTCAGGATACCTTTTTCTCTGAACAGCCAATCTTTAGCTGAAGATAGTACACACACACACACACACACACACACACACACACACACACACCCTGTTATTGAGTTTTGCCTTAAAGTTTCAAAGCGGCCTATTTTATTTTGGTAGAAAGTAAATAATATTGCCTGGGAATGTCCAAATATGCTAGATAATTTCATTAGAAGGTTACTCAAAGATTAATATACGTGGTTTATTAGTGCATATTTATAAACATATTTACATACAGATTTTTTTTAACACACAAACATACACTCATGACAAATATTGTATCTATGTAGCTTAAAGGAGTGTCCCAGAGGGAGGAAGAACAAGTAATAGCCTATGTTGTGAGTATTAACATGAGTAGCTCCCAAATGTTTGGAAGCATACAGTTTAACATAACAAAGAGTCTACAACAATTTTAACATAATATGTTTTTTTAGCTTGGGTTTCCTAGATACAGAGCCTGAGATGATGATTCTTGTGCAAGTCATTAATGAGGGAAGGCTCACAGGTGAAACCTGTAATAGGGTGAAGGAAACAGGTTAAGGAAAGCAGCCAGGCAAAGGTATGGATTTTGCTAAAGTTCATAAAGAGCTCTGCAAAATAAATACCACCACAAAATTGTCATACCTTGAGGCAAGGGGCCAACTCTTTGTACTTCCAACTCAATCAGCCGTTGGCTGTTACTGCCTCTTGTGAGAGGGTATAACTTCCTAGGCATTTCTTGGTAAGTGGCTCCTCTAGGTCCTGGGCCATTCTCAGAAAGGGGAAACTATGGGCCGTTAGTAGACAACACTCACAGAAGTTGGGAGTTAGATGCACTGTCCCAATAGAGGGGTCTGTGCAGAGCACCAGCAGCAACTACTACTCCCACCTATTCCCAGTTTTCATGTGTGTATATGGGGAACAGCCTTTGGAAGGGAAAATGTGAATGTTAATTGGAAAGGTGCCAGACTAATCATCAAAATTATATCTTTTTTGGTCATATTGTAAAATTATCTAGCACTCATTAAAATTATATCCTTTTTTTGTTTTTCATATTGCAAAGTTATCTGGCAATTATCTAGCTAGGAAATGGGACCTAGGCTATGCTCACTTGATACTTTATTTTGCAACGAAAAGTAATGTGCTCATGATAAAATTGATCTGGACTCCTTGAGGTTCCCTTCCTAACAAGACAGCATCACCTCAAATCCTTGATCGTGAATTGGAGATACAAAGTCCTAGAGCTGTAACTTTATATCTTTAAGGGGACAGACTGCTGAATTTTCAAAGGAGTGAGAATTACACATGAGAGATAATTCCCACATTCTCCTGTATCTCCTCCAGACCTTTAAATCTACTATATTAAACATATTTAAGAAGATTACAACATTCAACTTAATGTAACTTTAGAATCAAAAAACTTAAATCTAGATAAACTTTATGAAGTTACCCTCACTAATATTACACCATTTCTATACTGAAAGAAAACTCCACCAGAGATTAGACAGCCTTTCTTGTTATTTTATTCTGACCCCTTTCCTTGAAGTCTTTGAAAGACCACCTCTTATTTCTACTGGCTCATCCACATGGTACTTTGTGTCCTCAGCTGTTTTGTGATTTTTGACTATGAGTTCATTTCTTCTTAGAATTTTTTTTTCTGTAGAATTTAAAAAAAGTTTTTTTTTAATTTTTATACAGTTTTTAAAGGCTTCTTTCCATTTACAGTTATTACAAAACATTGGCTCTATTCCCCATGTTTTACAATACATCCTCGAGCCTATCTTATACCCAGTAGTTTGTATGTCACACTCACCAGCTCCTATATTGCCCCTCCCCCTCCCCTCTCCCCACTGGTAACCACTAGTTTGTTCTCTATATCTATGAGTCTACTTCTTTTTTGTTATATTCATTATGTAGTTGTATTTCTTTAGATTCCACATATTAAGTGATATCATACGGTATTTCTCTTTCTCTGTTTGACTTATTTCACTTAGCATAATGCCCTCCAAGTCCACCCATGTTACTGCAAATGGCAGAATTTCATTTTTTATGGCTGAGTAGTATTCCATGATTCCATTTGTGTGTGTGTGTGTGTGTGTGTGTGTGTGTGTGTGTGTATCTCACATCTTCTGTATCCATTCATCTGTTGATGGACACTTAGTTTCCTTCCATATCTTGGCAATTGTAAATAATGCTGCTATTGACATCTGGGTGCATGTATCTTTTCAAATTAGTGTTTTGTTTTGTTTTTTGGATAACTACCCAGGACTGGAATTGCTGGTTTATATGGTAGTTCTGTTTTTAGTTTTTTGAGAAACCTCCATACTGTTTTCCACAATGGCTGCACCAACTTACATTCTCACCAACAGTGTACAAGGGTTCCTTTTTCTCCACATCCTTGCCAACACCTGTTATTCATGTTCTTCTTGGTGATAGCCATTTTGACAGGTGTGAGAATTGAGACCTTAGTTTAAGGTATATTTGTTGCAGAGAGGATTTTTGTTTATTTCTACCAGATGCTAAGGGGTAATTTTCATCCTGAGTTTAAGTGTGGGACACAATGCTGCACAAAACCTACTTGTAGTTAAAAATTTCTTGTTAGATTAATTGTTTTCTTCTACCCAATGTCAAAGTCTGTAAGTTTCCATGCTACCCTATTCTATAGGATTGTTTTTGTTTTTTCTTAGTTCACATTTTATGGAGTCTTGGCTTTATGTAGGGTAACCCCATTAGGGTGGGCCCTGATTTTGTGTTTGGTCCACTGGGTCTTGCAAAATCAAGGGGAAAAAAGCTGAAGGCTACCGGGGAATAAAAGATACTCTTAGGTTAGCCAAAAGGTTCAACTTTAATTTTACCCGTTCAATTCTTGCGTTCACTTCGTTTTTGTCCTCTGACTAGTTTCCTTATTATATGGGCAATACAATGATATTAAATCAATGAATAAATAAATATATATGAATTTGTATATAATATTTGTTTATAATATATAAATATATATTTGTACATATCATGTATATATACAGTGATAGATAAGTAGATGGATGGATTATGAGGGGTTTTTAAAATACAAAATGTAAGTTAGAGTGTACATTTATTAGGTGTTAAGTTTGGTATTAATAAATCTGCAAGTACTAATATATCAATTACATCAACCTCACTTATAGTTCCGAATATCTTCCTTAAATTTTTGCCTACTAGTGTTTTATAAGACTGTGGTTTTCAACTCAGTTAATTATTCTGTTGTGCCTTTGCTTGTTTTTCATTTATTTACTTTCAATACTCCAAATGCTAAGTATCAATTGAAACTGTACCACTCAATTTAACTTATTATATTTTCACATTTTTTTCTTCCTTTAAATTCTTAGAGAGTATTCTTAAATTGTCATTAATAAGACACTGTGTTTTTATTGTCCATTTTCTCATATTACAATCACTTTTTAAAATATGATGAGGTCTCTCAGACATAAAGATCTACAGAGCATTGCAAGATAGTCATTGATGATCCAACTAGTTTGATAACATATAACAAATACAGGTTTAAGCTCCTTTGCATACCATTAATTTTACTCCAAATCCTGATTTATCAAGTATACTGAGTTTTGGGTTTTTTTTGCGGTATGCGGGCCTCTCACTGTTGTGGCCTCTCCCGTCACGGAGCACAGGCTCCGGACGCGCAGGCTCAGCAGCCATGGCTCACGGGCCTAGCCACTCCGCAGCATGTGGGATCTTCCCGGACCGGGGCACGAATCCGTGTCCCCTGCATCGGCAGGTGGACTCTCAACCACTGCGCCACCAGGGAAGCCCTATACTGAGTTTATTTATCGGTAATTGTTTTGTTTTCTTTTGTTTTAAATTGCAGATCTATTGGTGACAATGTTTTCTTATGTGAAAATGATCATTTAGTTTAACACATAGTTCAAAGTTGATAGTTATTATTTCTCAGAACTTTTACAAAGCACCCCATCATCTTCTGGCTCCTATTAATAATCTTGAACAATCCACTGTCAGCATAACTGGTTCCTTGATTCGTAATCTGCCTTTTCTCTTTGACCTCTTCAAATTTTTTTTCTTATCTTTGTTTTCTTCATTGTCTGTTCAGCTTTGCTCAGTATGCTGTTTTGTCTTATTATTGGATTTTTATATTCTATAATTATGATTTTCCTTTTTGAATTTTTCTTTTGTTCTTTGAAACTTTCCTAGATCATTTTTATAATCTTGGATCCTTGATTGAATTTTTGTTTTCCTAAATTATGTCTCTATTTATGTATACTTATACTTTGTAGTTGATAATTCCAGGTCTGAAGTAGTTTGGATTTAATTCTATGTTTGTTCTTGCTGGCTTTTCATATTGGTAGCTTTCCACATCTGTTTATAAGTTTTGTGGTTGTATTCGTTTTAATATAGTATGGGGCTATTCTGAGGGGCCTCAAATGAAGATACTTTCTTAGGAGAAAGGTCTTCATTTGTTTCTGCAAAGCACAATTCCAACTCAAGACCATTTTAGATTAATTTCTTACATCCACACAGATTACATAAAATTTAAACCTGAAATATATATGAGGGCAGAGTTGTGATTACATGTGTTCAAATTAGTTTCTTTTTTCATGGGGGTGTGATAGAAGGGGTGTGGGGTAGAGGCATTTTTACTAGTCAGAAGTGAGGACAAATCAACAGGATATTTTGTAATCTCCCATTGCTAGAAAGTATATTGTGTTTCTTTTGCCCAACCCATTTATCAAGAATAAAATCTTTTCAAAAGTTTCAGCTAAAATAGTTACAATTGTAACCATAGATCAGTCCGATACACACTAGATTCATATTTTTACTAGTTTTCTATGGCTGCTATAACAAATTACTGCAAACCTGGTGGCTTAACACAACACTAATTCATCATTTTA
Organism: Orcinus orca; assembly: GCF_937001465.1. Lineage (NCBI taxonomy): Eukaryota > Metazoa > Chordata > Mammalia > Artiodactyla > Delphinidae > Orcinus > Orcinus orca. The sequence continues at coordinate 47,627,971 of NC_064564.1, read as the reverse complement.
CAGTTCTGGAGGTAAGAAATCCAAAATGGGTCTCACTGGGCTCAAATCAAGGTGTTGGCAGGACTGCATTCATTTCGGAAGGATCTAGGGGGATAATTTGCTCTTTTATTTTTTGTTTTTTAAAAATTTTCCTGCTTCTAGAGGTCCTCACCTTCTGTGGCTCATGGCCCTCTTCCATCTTCAAACCAGGAATGCAGGTTGAATGCTCATATCACATCATATCAAATCACTCCAATCTTGCTTCATTATCACATATTCTCTGGCACGGATTCCCGTGCCCCTGCCTCCATCATATAAGGACCTTGTGATTACATTGGACCCACCTGGATAATCCAAAATACGATCCTGTCTTACCTTTGGCTGATTCCATAAAGTTAACCTTAACTTCATTTGTAACTTTGATTTTCCTGTACCATGTGACCTAAAATATTCATAGGTTCAAGGGATTAGGATGAGAACATTTCTGGGGGGGGGGGTCATTGTTCTGCCTATCATAGTATTTATACTGAAAATAACTATTTTTTTTTTTTTTACAAAATTGTTTGTGGCCAACTTATCATTTCTCTGTCTAAAGAATTAGTGCTTTTTAAAATATTTTAAAGCTCTGATCATAATTTAAATCTGCTCTATCTTATTGCCTTTCTTTTCATTGTAGTATATTATATAAATGAACAAACAACATGACTCCTGAAATAAATTAAACTTATTTTTTTCTAGTGTTGATCACATTGATACCTAAGTAGGCCAGTGTACTGGCAGGATAATGCACATCTTGGGCAAATCATTGTACACATTTTAAAATTTATATATTATATACACTGAAACTTCCCTACTAATATACTCAAAATTTCATACTTGTAGCAAATCATATACGATAACCATTTTAATTTGTTGTATAACTATACCACTTTTTTTAGTAAATCAGTAGGACTTGTAAGTGATATGCAATCATAGATTCTTTTCAGGGCTTTGGTTTGGAAAGGAGCTTCAGTTTCCTTGCTTCGAAAGTGCAAAGTGTATCCAGAATATAAGCACTTCTGTCTTATTCTACTGCTAGCATCCAAATTTTAGTCATCATAATTTTTTGTCTGCAATAACCTCTTAACTGGCTGCCCATCTCCCATCATTACCCACTAAATCTTATTTTCAATGCATAGTGTTGAACTATTCTTTAAAATAGCCTGAATGATCCTTCAAAATAAATTAAGTCAGATTTCAGTCATTCCTGTGTTTCAGACCTTCCAAATGCTCCTTATCTCTGGAAGAGACAAGCCAGAGTGTTTAAAATGGCATGATGCAGTGCCTGTCTCCCATGGCTCTGACCATGTCTCCTACTATCCATCCTTCACCTCATCTATTCCATAGACACTGGCTTGATTGTTATTCCTCAAACCTCAAGCTCTCCAGTTACACTCCTCTCTTAGTTAGGGAAGGTTTTCTCTCTGGCTGGGATGCCCTTCCTCCATATAACTGCATGATTAACTCTCTTATGTCTTCCAGGTCTCTGCTCCACTATCCCCTTATTAGTGAATGTTTTTCTGAGCATTCTGTTTAAAATTGCAATCCCATTCCATATTTTAAACCTAATTTCCTTCACTCTTTTGCATTATTTTTCTATGACATTTATTTTTTCTAACTGGTCTACGTTTAATGATTGCCAGGCCTGGGTCAAGGGTACAAATGGTGACCCACATACTGTAAATATAAATATTTAACTGTTTTAAATCAAGGTAACACATATTAAATGAAATGTGTTTTATTTGTCTGCCTTGATAAATTTAGCTTCATAGCAACCTTGAAGTCTAGTTTTGCATTTAAATTACCAGGCTCCTTAGTGTTCCAGTTTCTAGCTCAAATTTTGAACCCTGTATTGTCCCTCTTCAGGCCCCATTCCTCACCATGAGAACCCCTATGTTCTTCCCATACAGCAGGTCAAAGCTTTGAGCATACCTGCTGTACACAGGAACCCTTGGCTCCTTGGTCTACAGGTGCACGCACAGGGAGAACTCTCTGGGCATGAGATTGGTGCCTTTTGAACCGGGAATTATGGGGTCTGAGTACAAGAATCATGATGGGTGGGGGGAATGCCTGGGTTGCTGGTGAAGCAGCCCCTTAGACCTGTAAACTGCTTGCCCTGTAAGGAGGGTGTTTCCTGAGAAGCACTACAGTGGAGGCTTCTTAATAGTGCCCAGTGGTTTGGGGAGTCTAAGGATAGCAGTGTACTCTAACCTAGATAATTTACTCATTTATTGTCTCTATCTCCCCTACTGGAATGTACACTCTATTTAGGTCAGAAATGTTTATCTGTTTTGTCACTGATTTATCTGTAATGTCTAGGATAATGCTTACCACACTGTACATGTTCAACAGGTATCTATTGAGTGGTGAGCAAAGTGCTTGACTCTGAATAGGCCCTCAGCATAAGTTAGTTTCCTTTCTGCTTTTGTCCATGAACTTCTGGCTTCTGTAAAGGTCAACTTCTAGTATTGAGAAAAGGCTTAAGGAATTTGTTTTATTTGCAGGTAATTGATGCTCTGTTCTTTCATTTTGAACTAGGAAAAAAAAAGGTACCACTGCAAATATTCATAACTGATTTTTGAAAGCAAGTTTTTGATCAAAAGGCTGTACCAGTGGCCAAGGTTTCTAAAAGGAAAACAGAGAGTCAGAAATGCTGAAGAAAGATCAATAAATGCAAACTAAGATTTGACAACACGCTTGTTCTGCTCTTTGGGTTATGGCAATTGATGCGTCTAGAATGCACAATTTAAGGAAGCCTCCACTCTTCAGGTCTTGCCAGGACTGACTCTGCACTCTCACAGCTCTGAGAGCAAGCTCCCCTTACAATTTTGTTCCCTGGGCACTTTGCTAGCCACACTCTTGTCCTGGCCCATGTCGTTTATCCATGCATGCATCTGCAAAAAATAGAAATAATGCATCCATTTTTCAGGTTGTATTCAGCTTCTTAATAATACCAGCATCTCTACTGACTGTAATTCTGAGCATGTAGCATTTCCAATTCAAATTTAGGTTTCTTCATCTATAAAATATGCATAATAAATCAACCTGACCAGGGATGTTTTAAGGGTTGAATGGTTTAAGATAGGTAAAGCTCAGAGACATATTACGCACTTAATATGTGTTGTTTCCTTATCTTGTGTTTATAATTTTTTTCAACTAGAACTTTAGAAATTTATATTTTGACAAATTAGAGTAAGTGTGGAAAAATGTTTACCATTTATCTTTCATTACAGAATTAATTTTATTTATATTAAATAATTAAATGCTAATCCCCCCAAAGTAAAGTAACTTTTTATTATAAAATTATAGTATTAGATGTGCATGTATGTATGAAATAATTCTATTTATCTAAAATTATAATAATTTTCTAGAAGTACTGTATTTTCCCAGTGGTAATATTCAAATGTATAGGTAGTGAAAGTTTTATCTAAAAGGGTGATTTACTACAAAGGGAAACAAAAAAACCCAATATAAAAAGTCAGTCTGAGTAGCTTTTATAAATGAGAATCACCAAAATACTTATACATGCTCATAAAAATATCTACTTGATGTAGGAACAAATAAGAGTAAAGGTGCAAGTTTGAGATTATTTTTTTATCTTATATTTCCCGGTAAATTAAACATCTTTTACCTGAACCCCCTCTTTTGATAGCATTTGCTTATCTTAGCTCTGTCTGAATTTCAGTGGTAAATCCTTTTTATTTTAAGCATTTTACTAAATTATTTACAGTAATTATATTATTTAGTCATGAATGAATCAAGCATTTTATTGTTGGATTTGCCAAACTGGAATACAGAACCCTAGAAATTCCCCTGAATAGCCTGAACAGACTAGTACCTGTTGAGAGACAAAGGAAATATAATTAGAAATGTATCCTTATGAAAGTATATTATTACTATTACTGGTTTAAATGATTCGATCATTTTTCCAAGAATGATCTTTTTCATTAAAAGCACTCATAATAATATTAATTACGGAAGCCAGCTGAAATTTTAAAACTGATGTATTTCAAAGGAAAAAGAGTCAATATCTTCCTCTGCTTTCTCTCTCCACTTAAAGAATTATTTTTAAGAATCATTTGTTGTGAAAGTAGAGATGTTTTCTAGCAAGTTATGGCAAAACCTGGATAACCTGCTCCCAGGGAGACTGCCGTGTTATAGACATGAGAATTACAAAGTCATATTTAGTTTGGAGATGAATCTGAAATCCACATCATTTTCATGATGCTGGAAAACTAAATTTGTATGGGCAGTCTAAGAACCACTGTTTCTTATTATTTTAATTTAGAAACATCTGAAAGGTGTACAGAAGCCACTAACCATAGAGAGATAATTTATCAAATGTTCAAAAGCAAGTAGTAATGAGTAATAGTAAAAAAAAAAAAAAAAAAAAAACCCACAAACAAAACCTTAACATTTATAATGCATTGTTTTGAGACAGATACTTATTTTTTCATAATAATATGCATGAAATTGAAAAGATGAAGAGCATATTTTCTATTATAGTTAACATGTACACAAGTTATGCCTGGGACAAAATTAATAAAAACTTCAACTTAGTTTAAATTTCCTAAAAGGGTTCCTATTTAATGTTGTCCACACGCAATTCTGTAGCAGGTTCTTAGCTAACCTTATGAACCCTTGTATGGGCCTAAGTGCTGATTAACTTTTAGTAAGTACTCATATGCTAATGTGGCTGGTTATAGGTAACTGCTTGTGTACAACTGTGCTAAAGGGTTATGTATTATGTAACTCAATTTCATCTTCAAAACAATGATAGTCTTATTTTCCTCATTTTATAAATGAAGTATGTACTTTTTATGTTCAGGTTAAGTAACTTCTTTATCTGAGGGCATACAGTTAATGAGAGACAAAGTCAGAATTATAACTTATCTGCTCAACAATAAAAATGTGTGCTAAATTGCTTTATAGTTGTCTCACTTGTCCTACCACCCACCCTAACTTGACTATTTAAGAAAACTTTGTAAGATACTGATCCTGGATCCCTGGTCTGCATACCCTTCCTATCTCTGACCATTTGCTACCCATCTAGGACCCATCCTGACCAGAAGAAGAAAAGTTTAAAGAGCTTTAGACTGCCTCTTTGAATTTCAGCATCAAACCCTTCCTTTCTTGTACTCTTGCTCTGACCTTGCACCCTATCTCTACTCCGTGGGATGTTGCCTTATTTTTAATCATGACCTTATGCTCCAGTTTTCCTTTCTGGATTCTAATCTCGATATCCCACCCCTGGTACTAAGTGTCCTCATTCTTTGACACTGAGGGTCTTGAGTCCTGCTTCTGAGCTCTGGTCACTAGGATGGAACCAGAATTTCTTTCTGATGGATTTTTTTAGATGCCTTTCACCTGCTTCACTTATTCTTGTGCCATTCATTTCTTTGTTGAGAACTTCCTCTCTTGCTGCCACATGTCTTAGAGAGTGCCACCTGCTGGCTGGGCAAGACCCTTCAACTTCCATAACTAGCAGGCTATTCTCAGCCTCTTCTTCCAGTAGACAGGTCTAGTTTCTTTCTTGGCCCCCTTTCTTCTGCTCCATTCTACTGTTTTTAATGGGACAATCTCATCATTTCTCTTTAAATAAATGCAACAAAACAGAGAAAGCTGCCATTTTTTCCCCTCAGATTTTAATGTGTGTTGGTTGACTATCATTTTTTCTTTTGTCTCTGCCATTTTTGTGTTTCAATTTTCAAAGTATGTTATTAGTGTTCACTAGATATTAGCCAGGGAATGGTTCAGTTTGCCTAAATTGTGTTAAAAATATAACAGTCATGTTTGTATATAAGTAGAATGTACAGATTATGCATGCTTTTAGGTTATCCCCCCTATTGTGTGGTAGTTTCTAAAAAGATCAACAATTGACTCACTGACACTCATACAATTAAAACATATTAACTTAGGAAACGGTAATAATAAGAAAGGCCAAACCTGAATTAAACAATTCAAGTCCCTGTAAAGTATATGTGTGCATGTGCATGTAGTAATAAGATGACATTTGTCTATCACCCATTAAATGTCAGAGCAAGTATTTATTTAAGTGCCATTATCCTTAGAGATTGTCATAATATCAAAATGCATTTTAGAAAGTACACAAGAACTATTTTACATAAGGAATTAGTATAAACAGAGTCATATTTTGCTGCTATCGTACCTAAATATGCTATTAATCATGAATACAGGGTCTTAAGCAGGATGATTTTGTATTTTTATGCAAAGAAGATCCCTGTGTATCTGTGCCAACTAGTACTGCTACTCTCAACCCTTTGGATGGAGAAGCTTAAGTTTGGTTAATAATATAAGTAGAATCTACCATAGGTATTCATTTATTTACAAAATTATTTATTGGGCATCTATGATGTTCCATTCACTGGGGATAGAGTGGTGGACAGATAAGACAAACATCACTGCCCTCCTAAAGCTTATGCTAGTTGAATAGTTTAAAATGGACTGAGGCTACCTGTGTCAGAACCAGTTCTTCTACATAATGGCTGTGTGACCATGGATATAACACTTGTGTTGCCTCAGCAAACACTGAAACCAAAAACTTGAACCTTGTGCTTCTATGTTTCATTTCTACTTCTCTCAAATCCTGAGCTTTATGCTACTTCATTGCCTATTGGCTTTATTCACGTGGCAATAAGGTGGTCATATAGCAAGCTGTAGACCCAACGTAATTTGCTGCTAGATGTGCCTATACTTGACACAAGTCCAAAAATTCTAGGGAAGAGAATTTTTGGTGAAGCTCATCACAATACTTTACACTTAAAAATTCCATAGGTTTGCTCTCATGGTATATGTGTTTTATCATAATAAAAATACAAAAGAAAAAAAATAAAAATGAATTGTGACTCATAATAAAGAGTCTTGGTACAGGGCTCTGAGCAGACATTGCTCAAACAACTTTCAGACAATACCAGAGGTCTAGATTAGGATTTCCAGAACGTGTTTTAGATTAGAAGCAGATATACTTCATGAAAGCAAATTACTGACCTAAGATCCAGAGGAACAAGAATTATTTACTCAGATTGGAATAGACTGATGAAAGAAATTTGATTGTGGTTATTAACTTGAAGTTGTTGGTAATATTTTTAATGTTCTCTTTTCTGATGGACACATGAGTAAGCCCTTTATTTTTCCTCTTAAATTACTTGTTTGTATAAATTCAATAAGAATATTGATGGCATTAGACCACTTGATTGTTAGACCAAGTCCAAACCTCTTGTGACATATTTGAGAATAACTTTTATTTTACTTAGTCAAGCATTATAAGCCATCGTTAAAGAACAAGGATCTTACTTCATATGTGGAGCCAGTGTCTCCATGCCCTTTACTTGGATTCTTGAGCACTGGCTGAAATTGACTTACAAAGAGAGACTTCTACCTACCATAGTGGCTGCCTGGAGGACCAATATGACAAGTCCTAAAAATGCAGAGGTATTTGGCCATTGGGAGATGGGAATCTGGAGGAATCCAATGGATATATCATTTACCTTTCCTCCAGTGATACATCATTTTGACATGTAGTTCCATATGACTCCTCTAAAGTTGACAAAAAGTTTGAACCATCAGTTGTGTTTGTTATAAAGTTCTGGTCATCTCAGAAATGAAGTAATAAATTCACTTGAATTTATATCCAGTGAATACATATAAACATATATTTAAAAATACAGAAAGATGCATAAAAAGTTGGTAATATTATTTAAACCCAAGGAATGAATGAGGGTCCAAAATTTGAAGCAAATATGGTTAAAAATTAAGACTTGAGATTTATCTGCAATCTTATCTTCCTTCTTTTTTTAAGGTTACTGATTTATATAGTAATGGTGTATTTTAAAGTAATTTATGGCTTTATGAAGCATTTCCTGAAATGGATATTCTAGAGACTCCTTCCTCTAAAAATTGTAAAATAGAATGGCATCATGGACTAAAGCGGAGTAAGAAAATAGAACAGTTCCATTTTTAGTCTGGCAGACTGCAATGAAAATCACTTAAGAAATCAGACAACAATCTTAAGCTTCATCAGCTGTTTCTAAAACAAGGAACGATCTCACAGAAATATAACCTTCTTCAATTGGCTAGACTCTACATTGTTCTTCAGAACTAAAGTCTTCCCTTGAGCAATGTGTAGGAAAGCCTTTGATTTAATTTGAAAAATTGAAGAAACAAACTTTGGGAAACATACATAGGAAAGAGGAGTGGTTCAGAGAGTAAGAGACCTCAGTCAAGAAAATAGGAAGTTTTTTAAGAGTGGAGGGTATTTGAAGATGGACTCTCTTGTAACATTAAGCAGCTGAGAAAAGGTGCCTCAAGTTAGAAACTGAAGGATCTACCCATGACTCAAGGGATCATCCCTTACGAAGAGTAAACCTCTGAATTTGTACTTTGAATCCTGAAAAATTTCTTTATTTTAAGCAAACAAATTTATCTTCTTCCATATTAAAATCTTTTTTTAACTTGCCACACTACATTAAAGCAATGTATTTGGTATCAACAGAGCCTGGAGGCATAGTCATGGAGAAAATGAAAAGATGGGGGGCCTTCCACAGAACTTGTCCATGTCAGCACTGATAGATCTGAAGCTTGAGCATCATCCTATCAAGCACACTTCCTCTAGGAAATAAAGGAGTTTCAGCCTCACACTGCATGGTGGCAGGAGCAGCAAGTATCAAGCCAGGCTGGAGCTCCAAACACAAGGGAACAGTGTGAGCGCAAGGAAGTCTCTCCTAAGCAGATAGCTCAAAAATTTGATAAGATTCAACTTTCTGCATATACTGGTAAGTCAGAGGAAACAGACCTTCAAGACAAGGAAAAGAAGCAAATGTCTGTATCACACTGAGATTTATATACTTTTAAATGTGAAACTTTTCCAGCAAAAAAAAGAAGAAGAGGGCTTCCCTGGCGGTGCAGTGGTTGAGAGCCCGCCTGCTGATGCAAGGGACACAGGTTCGTGCCCTGGTCTGGGAAGATCCCCCATGCCGCGGAGCGGCTGGGCCCGTGAGCCATGGCCATGGAGCCTGTGCGTCCGGAGCCTGTGCTCTGTAAAAGAAGAATCTAGGCATGTAAATATTAAATCTGGAATTTTCACTAATTTTATGTCGGAAACATAAATGTTTATGGTCTCTATTTAACCCTAGCATAAAAAGACACTGTAAATGGGGAAGGTGATACCAAAAGCCAATCCATTTTGTGCTACTTTATAATTCCTTAAGTTATATTTCAAAACCTCAGTGTCTACTTGCTTCTTTGCTACCTTTCCTACTATAATCATCCAATTTTACAAGCAATTAAATCCACCCAACATCCAACCCACTTGACCTCTTAATTATATTTAGACTATGTAACGTTATTAATATGGGGTCTTTTCATATCTGCATGCCCTTTGGCATACCCCTGCAACTCCTTAGCACAATCCTTTGAGTTTCCTTATAAGTAACTCTGATTGCACGCCCTCTATCTTAGTTTTCCCCCATGGGGAAATAATTACTCTTACTCTTTACCCTGGGGGTAAGAATTATCTGAAATACTTATTAAACAAATTCCTAAGCTCCATCTCAGACTCACAGACATAAAATATCTTTGATCCCATGATAGATTCATGGAAAGATATATATATTCAATAAGAATTCCAAGCAAATTTTACATTAGGCAAGTCTGAGGAGAGAATGCGCTAATGTATTGCCTCCACTGTATTCCCTTTGTGTTGATTCTGTTTTACATTATTGCAACTGCCAATGAACATTGTTGATTTTTATTTTCATCTCTCCTCCATCGGATATACTGTGCACTACATAGTCAGAGTTTTCTTTCTGTAGCTGAAGAGTTGATAAAAGCACTTATTATTTTAGAAGTCTTTGTTGCCTTATAATTAACAAGAGATTAAAAGCAAAATATTTTTAATGTAACAAAATCTTCCAAAATCTGATCCCAAGTTGCCTTTTTTTTTCCTTTTCCTCCAAGTTCCTGTGTACACCACATTTCTACCACCTTAGACCTTACATCATTTCCAGATTATGGTTTTCCCTCCACATATTTTTGCTATGGTTTTTTCTCTGATAGGATTGTTCTCTTCTCCACACATTTCCTCCATTGACGTACACATCTCTCCCTAAATTCATCTCCTCAGTAATCCCCTACCCCTATCTCCCAATTTTTCCTCAGTCAGTGCACATGATAACTTTGAGTTTGCCTATCTATCTATCTATCTATCTATCTATCTATCATCTTTCTATCTCTCTACCAGTCGTATTTTCTGTCTCCTCTGCAAGATTATAGGAGTTTTGGTGGTAAAATTATATTTCTTTGCTATGCTTTTCCCTCAGCATACAGGACAGCATCTATACATGGCAAAAGATTCATAAACAAGATACATAAATAAGATACATAATTGAATGGATGGGTGAAAGTAAACACATTAAGGATAACATTTGTCTTTTATCAATCCAGCTTATTTGGATGTAGTCTCATTGAAGTAGTTGACACTTGTTCTCTCCTCCCTTTACTCTTACCCTCCTAGTCTCCTGACCACTACCTTCTACCTCCCTCTCCTTATGTTTTCCTCACTCCCTGCCTGCAATTTCTAATACCTTGGCATTGGCTTAACAACTGACTAAACTAAGTCCTTTTATAAGATTCTCAGCATAACTAGTTTAAATGGAAAGAGAAACTTCAGCTGATTTGGTAGCTTTTCAGGTTTGCTCACTGACAGAATGCTTTGAATTAACATTGTGTCCCAACCCTCAAGAATGCATCGTGGCTGTCTCATTCTCTCAGCACTCCAGAAATTCTGGGGCTGCCCTCAGGTTATTTGTAATGTACGAATTTATATTTTTCGAATGATGAACTGTATTTAAATTCTTTTTAAACAAAGTTGACTTGAAAACAGCCAAACTCTTTGAAATTGCAAGTTGATATTGCTGAGTGCCTTTCAGATTTTTAGTAGCCAAGGGGCAGGGGAAGCCAAGAAAGATTGTTTGAAAAGATACTGAAACTTTAAAGATGCCCTGCTTCCCCCAAAGTGCTGTCAGCTACCACATCAAATCGAAAAAAGCTTTCAGTTAGGGGAACTTTCTGTCTAATGCCATCCTAGGGAAAGAACTGAGCAGGGGATTGTGGTTACAAGAGTGGAATTATATGATTACTCTTTTAAAAAGTATAATAGCTGACAAGTTCCTAGGCAAACAGCAATGTATTATTAATATTGGTGCTCAGCACCGTAGTTGGCCAGTTGGGATTCCTGATTCTGACTTCCCTTCAGAGAAGAGTTTATATAGCGGGGGGGGGGGGTCAATGTTATAATATGTCAAGAAACCCATTTCAGATTTTACTTAAAGGCTTAAACCTTAGACAACTCCACCAAAATTCTTCTATTTTTATACTAACCCCCTGATACATACTTTCTTAAAGGAAATGGATGGTAGTGAAGGACTAGAGTCAAAGATGATGATGATGGTGATCTTTCTTCAGCCTTGAAGAAATTTTTAGAAATACTAAGCAAGTGATACCAGAGCCTGAGAAGCATGTTTCAATATCTGAGTCAGATTCAGCTGAATCTTATTTTACTCTTTTAAAAAGGAGTTGATGAAACTGAGGATTAAGAGTCTAATATTCTTTAGTTGAATTGCCATGGGAAACATTAGGCTATCTAAAATCCTATGTAGTGAGAAAGGATTGGAGAAGTACACTGAACCCACATGAGCATTTTCCCCTCCACTCTGCCATTCTGATAAGTGTAAGTTTACTTTAACAATTTTGTGTCTCAAGCATCAAAATTTCTTTGCATATCTGGCTCCATATTGGGTCTAGGTGATATAAACCAGATAATTTTCTCTATTAAAAAATTGCCTGATCTAGTTCACCCTGATTACAGACAAATCCCAATTTTCTTCCACTAGATTCTAAGAGGCATTTGCACAGTTCCTAAACATGCAATAGAAAGAGAGCGAGTGAACATTTCTGTTAATTAAAGCGCATGCTTTTTTGAATGGGCATCAAGCATCATCAGAGAGTTCTGGAGGTGAAGTCAGGGAAAGGAAGTGGATCTATTCATGGTTGCCCTTTAGGGCTTAATGAAGTTTTCTTGCCATTTTCCTCACAGCTTGATAGAAGTGGACTAATGGTGAAGAGTTCTGTGGTCCCGCTCTGCAGCCTCCAGGCTAAATAAAGCTAATGAAGTAGAAAAATGATATTGATAAAACTATCCTGCATTTTATAAGTATGCCCATCAGATGGAAACTGTTCAGTGTTTGTGTTAATCTGATCTGACCTCAATCATCTTTTCTTGACTTCCAGATACTAAATGGGTGACTTGTTATTTAGCCTCAATAAACTTAAAAATAATCTCATTCTAAGCTCCCCCGCAATGCTTCAATGCAGTGTACAAAGGCAAAACCAACAATATGCATTTTTTTAATCTTAGGAGGTAAATGGATTATATGGATGTTTCAAGATTGCTGAAAAAGTCTTAGAAATAACTATTTAATATGATTGCTTCATTATTGTAAATGCTTTGACTCCCATTTCTTCAGATAAAACAACAAAGTAAAAAAGGCCTTTTGCAAAATTATGTGCATTGGTGTATTAAAATGAAAAGTTAATCCCAGTTCCATGGAATTTATCAATTGAAGGGAAACTTCTTGACAGCAGAGGCTTTGTTTTATGTTCCATCCTATCTACAAGAGCCTAGAGGAGTTCTTAACACATGGTAGATGCACAAAAATATCCAAATAGACTTGAAGAATAAATACTTTACTGTACTGCCCACTTGTTAATTAGTTAATTTTACCGCTATCTGTTCAGAGAATGCTTTTACTCTTTTAAATTTTATTTTAAAACCCTGTGTTATTTTACAAACCAGAGAAGTGTCTTTGATTCACATTCTCCAAATTATGGGAAAAAGAAGTAGGATATGGTAAATCATTTTTAAGAGCACTTCAACACAGTTGCCTTTAAGTTTCCATGGAGAATTTATTGAACAACTCACAGAAATGCCTGAGAGTTACCTTGTAACTCAGCCAAAGAAGCACAAGACCACATCAGTTAAACCCTAGCATTTCTACCTAGTGATATGCCAAATACACCTCCAAAAAATTATTGTGCAAAGTCAAAATAGTATTTTTATCAAAAATATTGGGTAGGAATCTCTGAAAAAGGGTGAAATCCTTCCAGAGAAGTGTACTAAATATCTAACTATAAGGTTGGTTAAAAGTAGTCAAGACTTAAAAACATACTACCTCCAGGGAATTGATGACATACTGATGGCGATCATATGACATTTTAGGATTTAGCTTAAAATTTGACCTTAATTTATACAAAAAGTTAGGATTCCCCTTCTGTGACTATCTTTTCTGGAGTCTCACATTCGTATTTTAGTGTCTCTGGTTGCTCTGAAATTCTTTGTTCTGGTTTTAGAAAAACAGTGGGATATAATTACTGTGGGAGTTTTAGCCACCCTGAGCCACCACCACTGAAACTGCTGTTAACTTTCAGGTGTAGCCTGAAATAATGGAGAATTGGTGCAGATTACTTCCAGCAAATTCTGACTCTCTTCCAAAAACAGTCTGATTTTTAGAGATTTATTTGGGTTATGTTTTAGTTTTATTTTGTCCAGAGTTTATAACTATCACTTACAGGAGCATAGGTTTAATAGGAGCTAATTCCCTAATCCTTCTTTTCCTTTCCTTCTTTTTGTTTATTTTTGCTGTAAGTTTTTGGGTTTTTATTCATCATTTTCTTTTCAACTTTTATGAATCTCTGCATTATAGAGGCATCTAAGTGTATGGTTTGCTCTAATTCCCTTCTCATTCTCAATGGAGTAGAGTAGTGTCTAAATTTTGGAAAATCTGGAAATAGATACCAGTTTATAATTTACATTTATCCAAATAAGAACTTGAACAATTAAACACAAACAAGGCCTTCAAAACTGAGGTAAATACACATGTATACAATCTAAAAAAGGAAACTATCCAATATTCATGTCAAACGAAAGGACACAAAATATATAAACCTTACTCAGAATACAACGATAGTATTAAGACAAGATGTCATAACAATACATATTTTCAAAGAAGAAAGTACAGATTTGGGACTTCCTTTTAGGTATTTGTCTTTGATTGATATCTTTGAGTTTTTCTCTTTTTAGGAAATACTAACTATGCATTAAATATTCTTGGAATTATCTAGTGATAATATTCCCTTTTATCACTTTTACTAAAATTTATGTTTAGTGTGATTTTCTAAAGATTTTCCTTTCTGTTACTAACTCTGTTTTCACGATTATTCTCACTGCTTCTGTTACACTTCTGTAATAGTTTTATTATTTAACTTCAGTTTATTCCCTGGACTCTTCTAATTTTTGAGTTTATTCTGTTGCTTATTTCTTTTTTTTTAAAATAACTATATATCTCTTTTCATTTTTTCCAGGTATTTTAATTTCTTTGAGAGAATGGAAAGGCATTTATCTTAGGGTCTACTGTGTTTCCTTTGATAATTCTTAACCTGATGCATTTATTCATCTGTTTGCTTATTTTGTTGTTTATTTTTATTATTTTATTTTATTTTATATTATTTTTTGGTACCTATGCATAGCTTCCCATTCTAGAGTCATTGAATTTATGACTCAACTTTGAATAAACTCAGTCTATTCTGGGCCTGCTATTTGCACACATACACACAAAATCCCTCTGAAAACGGAATCGTCGGAGAATAGGGTAAATGGGAGTGATAGGACAGTTAGCACCTTCAATTAAAATGTTTTTTCAATTAAACATGTTTTTCTGATACTTTATTATCCTATCTACTGTTTTTTTTTCTGAAGTTTAGATGATTTACAATATTATGTTAGGTTTTAGGTATACAGCAAAGTGATTCTGTTATATATTTAAATATATATTTATATATACGTGTGTGTGTGTATATATATATACACATATATATTTTTTTCAGATTCTTTTACATTATAGGCTATTACAAGATTTTGAATATAGTTCCTTGTGTTATATAGTAAATCTTTGTTGTTTATCTATTTTATAGATTGTAGTGTGTATCTGTTAGTCCCATACTCCTAGTTTATCCCTACCTCCCTTTTACCTTTGGTAACCATAAGTTTGTTTTCTATATCTGTAAGTCTATTTCTGTTTGTTAATAAATTCATTTGTATTATTTTTTTGATTCTACATGTAAGTGATATCATATAATATTTGTCTTTCTCTGACTTATTTCACTTAGGATAACATTCTCTAGTTCCATCCATGTTGCTGCAAAGGGCAATATTTCATTTTTTTAATGGCTGAATAATATGTGTGTGTGTATATACACATACACATATATATAAAAAAGATGTAATACAATATTATATATTTATAATATAATTATATATGATATATAATATATATTGATATTATTATATTATATAATTATATTATTTATTATTATTATATATTATATATGTTACATCTTCTTTATCCATTCATCTGTTGGTGGACACTCAGGTTGCTTCCATGTCGTGGTTATTGTAAATGATGCTGCTATTAACATTGGATCTTTTAGAATTAAAGCTTTCGTCTTTTCTGGATTTATGCCCAGGAGTGGGATTGCTGAATCATTATGGTAGCTCTATTCTTAGTTTTTTATGGAATGTCCATACTGTTTTCTATAGTGGCTGCACCAATTTACATTCCCACCAACAGTATAGGAGGATTCCCTTTTCTCCACAACCTCTCCAGCATTACTTATTTGTAAATTTTTGATGATAGCCATTCTGACCAGTGTGAGGTGATACCTCATTTTAGTTTTGATTTGTATTTCTCTAATAATTAGTGATATTGAGCATCTTTTCATGTGCCTGTTGGCCATCTGTATGTGTTCTTTGGAGAAATGTCTATTTTGGACTTCTGCCCATTTTTTGATTAGGCTGTTTATCTTTTTGATATTGAGTTGTATGAGCTGTTTGTATATTTTGGAAATTAGCCCCTTGTTGGTACCATGGTTTGCAGATATCTTCTTGGCATTCTGTAGGTTGTCTTTTCATTTTATTGATTTTCCTTTGCTGGGCAAAAGCTTTTAAGTTTGATTAGGTCCCAGTTGTTTATTTTTGCATTTATTTCTTTTGCCTTGGAAGACAAATCTAAGAAAATATCGCTACAATTTATGTTAAAGAATCTTTTGCCTATGTTCTCTTCCAGGAGTTCTATGGTGTCATGCCTTATATTTAGGTCTTTAAACCATTTTGGCTTTCGTTTGTTTGCTTTTTGTATATGATGCAATGGAGCGTTCTAATTCCATTGATTTCTGTGAGGCTGTCTAACTTTCCCAACACCACTTGCTGAAGAGACTGTCTTTTCTCCATTGTACATTTTTGTCTCCTTTGTTGAAGATTAAGTTACCATAGGTGTGTGGGTTTATTTCTGGGTTCTCTAGTCTGTTCCATTGATTGATGTCTGTTTTTATACCAATACCATGCTGTTTTGGTTACTGTAGCTTTGAAGTATTGTAGTATTGTCTGAAGTCTGGGAGGGTTATGCCTCCAGCTTTGTTTTTTTTTTTTTTTGTTTTGTTTTGTTTATCCCTCAGGATTGCTTCAGCAATTCTGGGTCTTTTGTGATTTCATATAAATTTTAGAATTGTTTGTTTGAGTTTTATGAAAAGTGTCATGGATAATTTGATAGGGATTGCATTAAGTCTGTAGATTGCTTTGGATAGTATGGCCATCTTAGCCATACTATCCAAAAATATTCAAAGATATTAATTCTTCGAATCCAAAAGCATGGGATAGCTTTCCATTTCTTTGAATCATCTTCAGTTTCCTTTATCATTGTTCTATATTTCTTAGCATACAGGTCTTTTACCTTCTTCTTGGTTCAGTTTTTTCCTAGGATTTTTTTTTTTTTTTTTTTTTGTGGTACGCCGGCCTCTCACTGTTGTGGCCTCTTCCGTTGAGGAGCACAGGCTCCGGACGCGCACGCTCAGTGGCCATGGCTCACGGGCCCAGCCGCTCTGCGGCATGTGGGATCTTCCCGGACCAGGGCATGAACCCTTGTCCCCTGCATCGGCAGGCGGACCCTCAACCACTGAGCCACCAGGGAAGCCCTCTTTTTGTTTTTTTGTGATGCAATTTTAAATGGGATTTTTTTTTCTTTGTCTTTCTGATCTTCCATTGTTAGTATAAAGAAATGCAGCAGATTCCCCTATATTAATCTTATATCTTGATACATTGCTGAATTCATTTATTAATTTTAATAGTTTTTATGTGGAGTCTTTAGGGTTTCCTATATAGAGTATCATGTCATCTGCATATAATGACACTTTTATGTCTTCACTTCCAATTTGGATACCTTTTATTTCTTTCTCTCGTCTGATTGCAGTGTCTAGGACTTCCAATACTATGTTGAATAGAATTGGTGAGAGTGAGCATCCTCATCTTATTCCAGAATTTAGCAGGAAGGCTTTTGGCTTTTCACCGTTGAGCGAATGTTTTTCTTCATCTGTTGAGATGATCATATGGTTTTGTTTTTTCTTTTATAGATGTGGTGTATCACAGTGATTGATTTGTGTATGTTGAACTATCCTTGTGACTCTGGAATACATCCAACTTGATCGTGGTGTAAGATCCTTTTAATGTATAGTTGGATTTTGTCTGCTAATATTTTGTTGAGGATTTTTGCATCTATATTTTTCAAAGATATTGGCCTGTAATTTTCTTTTTCAGTAGTGTCTTTGTCTGGTTTTGGTGTCAGGGTGATGGTGGCTTTATGAAATGACATTAGGAGTGTTCCCTCCTCTTCATTCTTTTGAAGAGTTTGAGAAGGATAGGTATAAGTTCTTCTTTGCATGTTTGGTAGAATTCCCCAGTGAAGCCATCAGGTCCTGGACTTTTGTTTGCATCCATTATTTTAAAATAACAGATTCTGTTTCACTTCTAGTGATCAGTCTGTTCAAATTATCAATTTCTTATTGACTCAGTTTTGGCAGGCTGTATGTTTCAAGAAATGTGTCCATTTCTTCTAGGTTGTCTAATTTGTTGGCATATAGTTCCTAGTATTTTCTTATGATTTTTGTATTTCTGCAGTGTTGGTTATTTCTCCTAGTTCATTTCCTATTTTGTTTATTTGGGTCCTTTCTTTTTTGTGTGTGAAAGGTGTGTTGATTTTGTTTATCTAGAGGTGTGTTGATTTTGTTTAACTTTTCAAGAAACCAGCTCGTAAGTTTATTGATCTTTTCTATTTTTTTATCTCTATTTATTTATTTTCTCTCTGATCTTTATTATTTCTTTTATTCTGCTGACTTTAGGTTTTGGTTGTTCTTCTTTTCTAATTCTTGTAGGTGGTAGGTTAGGTTGTTTATTTGATATTTTTCTTGTTTCTTGAGGAAGGCCTGTATCACTATGAACTGCCCTCTTGGAACTCCTTATGCTGCATCCCATAGATTTTGTAAGGTTGTGTTTTCATTGTCGTTTGTCTTGAGGTATTTTCTTATTTCCTCTTTGATTTAATCGTTGACCAATTGGTTTTTTAGTAGCATGTTGATTAGTCTCCATGTAATCATTATTTTTTCTCATTTTTCTTTCTGTGGTTGATTTCTAGTTTCATACCATTGTGGTCATAAAAGATGCTTGAAATAATTTCTATCCTCTTAAATTTGTTGAGGCTTGTTTGTGTCCTAATATGTGGTCTATCCTAGAGAATGTCCCATGTGTGCTTGGAAAGAACGTGTATCTGGGTTTTTTTGGATGTAGTGTCCTGTAGATATCAATTAAGTCCACTGTTCTGTTTTGTTATTTATGATCTCTGTTGCCTTATTGATTTTCTGTCTGGAAGATCTTTCCATTGATGACAGTGAGGTGTTAAGGTCTGCTGCTCTTATTGTATTCCTGTCAATTTCTCTATATATGTCTGTTAGTATTTGTTTTATATATTTGGATGCTCCTATATTGGGTGCATATATGTTAATGAGTGTAATATCCTCATCATGTATTGATCCCTTTATCTTTATATAGTGTCCTTCTTTCTCTTTCTTTATGGACTTTGTTTTAAAGTCTATTTTGTCTGATATGAGTATTGCTACCCCTACTTTCTTGTCATTTCCATTTGCATGAAATATCTTTTTCCATCCCCTCGCTTTAAATCTTTGTGTATCTTTTGCCCTAAAGTGAGTCTCAGGTAGGCAACATATCATAGGTTCTTGTTTTTTTAATCCAATTTGCCACTCTATATCTTTTAATTGGAGCTTTTAGTCTATTGACATTTAAAATAATTATTGATAAGTATGTATTTATTACCATTTTAAACTGTGTTTTCCAGTTATTTTACAGTTCCTCTTTGTTCCTTCGTTCTTTTTTGTTTTTCCTTTTGTGGTTCAATGGTTTTCTTTGGTATTATACTTGAGTTCCTTTCTTTTTGATTATTGTGAATCTATTGTGTTTTTTGATTTGTGGTTACCCTGGTTTTCAAGTATGTTAACCCATAACTATATCTACTTGCTTTAGACTGATAGTCATGTAAGTTCAAATGCATTCTAAATGATATACATTTGGGAGTTCCCTAGTGGTTAAGACTTGGCACTTTCACTGCTGTGGTTGGGGTTCATTCCCTGGTTGGGGAACTCCAGCAAGCCACATGGTGGGGCCAAAAAAAAGAAACAAAACAAAAAACTAAACAAAACAAACTAAATGATATACATTTTTATTCCCCTCCCCCCATAGTTTGTAATTTTGATGTCCTATTTTACATCACCTTCATGTTTATCCTTTTGCTGTTCATTGTAGTTATAATCCCTTTTACAACACTTTAAATTATTTTTTGATCTGTGTACTAGCTTATTTAAGTGATCTTCAGTCTTTTTATATATTTGCCTTTCCTACTGTGTTTTCCACTTTCCTATAGATTCTTCTTTTCTATTCAGAGAAGATCTTTCAATATTTCTTTTTGGATAGGTTTAGTATTGCTTTTTTTTTTTAGTTTTTGCTTGTCTGAGAAATTTTTAGTTCTTCCTTTTATTCTAATGATAATCTTTCTGAGCAGAGTACCCTAGGTTGCAGTTTTTTCCCTTTCAGGACTTTGAATATATCATGCCACTCCCTTCTGGCCTGCAAAAGTTCTGTAGAGAAATCAGGTGATAACCTAATGGGGGTTCTCTTGTAACTGACTTTTTGTTTTTTGTTTGCTGCCTTTAGAATCCTCTCTTTATCTTTAATTTTTGACATTTTAATTATGATATGTCTTGGTATGGGTCTGTTTGGGTTCATCTTGTTTGGGATCCTCTGTGCTTTCTGTACCTGGGTATCTGTTTCCTTCTTTAGTTGGAAAGTTTTCAGCCATAATTTCTTTAAATACGTTTTTGATCCCCTTTCCTCTTTCTTCTTCTGGAACCCCTGTTATGTGTAGGTTGGCATGCTTTATCTTATCCCATAGATCTCGAATGTTGCTTTCATTTTTTTCTTCAGCTGTCTTTCTGTCTGCTGTTCTGATTGGATGACTTTCATTATTCTATCTTCCAGATTACTTATTCATTCCTCTGCATATTTAGTCTGCTATTTATTGCCTTTAGCTGGGCTTTTATCTCAGCAATTGAATTGGCTAATTTGATTGATTCCTTTTTATAGTTTCTAGCTCCTTGCTACAGTGATCTGCATTTCTACTGATAATCTTCTTTAATTCCTTTTAACATTTTTATTACCACCTCTTTGAACTAAGGATCTGGTAGACTGGAGAGGCCTGTTTCATTGTTCTTTCAGGGAATTTCTCTTGTTCTTTTAATTGGGAGTAGTTTCTCTGCTTTTTCATTTTACTTAAATTTCTGTGACTATGAATTTAGGAGAAACGGTTATCTACTGTGGTCTTGAAGGGCTGATTTTATGTGGGATCATCCCTGTGTAGATTGTCCAGCATTTTTGGTGTGATGGCTGTTTTTGGTATGGATGCCTGCCACATCTTCCTCAGAGTTTGTTAGACGTTGTCTCTTTAATGGGGGGTGTGTTTGGTGTTGTGGTGACCAAAGCCTGTGCTGGATGTTGCGTGGGACCTTTTCTTTGCTCTGTGGCTGCCACAGCTCTATTGGGAGCAGGGTGTGCTCCTCAGTTGTTGGAGTAGAAGCCCCCAGATCAGATTCTAAGCTGCAGTGGAGGTAGGCGGGATGGCGTGCTTCCACTGGGATAAGAGCAGCTGTATATTATTCCCCATTGGCTGTATGCTGGAGACCTGCAATTCTGTGACACCACCCACCTCCAGTGTGTATGCCAACAACGTCTGCTGCTGCCGGAGCAGCCCCTGGACCTTCCCCCACTGAGGGAGCACTGATAACTACCTCAGATGTTAGCCCTGCCTCCGGCTTGTGCAAGCTAACAGTGGAGGCCCAGACCACACATCAGGCCCTTCAGGCTTCCTCTGTGCAGCTAAACTGAGTCATCTCCTTGGGTCCATCAACTGAAGCCCGAGTTTCAGCACCTAGCCACTGCATGTACTAGCAGGCATGTATTTTGAGCTGGGATGTGTGGTGACGTGGCAGCTGTCAGTGCTGGTCTCTCTCTGCCCTGTTTTTTAGCAAGCCAGCACTGCACACAGTCCTCTCAAGCAGAGTCCAGGACACTCCAGCTCTCTGTCCTGGCACACCTCCCAGCCAGTGGCAAAAGGGTTCCCAGGGCAAGGGAAACTTTCCTCTCTCTCACAGCTCCCTCCCAGGGGCATAGGTCCTGTCCTGATTTCTTTTCTTTTTTTTCTCTCTTTTTGTCCTTCCCGATTATGTGGGGATCTTTCTTACAGCTTTGGTCGTATAAGAGATCTTATGACAGCTTTCACTTGGTTTTCTGTAAGAATTGTTCCACATGTAGATGTATTTTTGATGTGTTTGTAGGGGGAAGAGAGCTTCATGTACTTCTACTCTGCCACCTTGATCTCCACCTGTTTTTTTTTTTTTAATAAAAGCCAAATCATTCCCTAATTTTTAGCATGCTTCCTCAAAACTACTTAGAATATGTCAGTAAAATCAGGCACTATCTAATATTTCCACAAATATCATTTCTTTTAATCTTCACCATAACTCTGTGAGTTAGGTTCATCTAATTTTTACAATTGTAGATGAAGATACTGATTTATAGAGACATTAAACCTTGTTCTAAATCATAACTAGTAGGTGGAGGAATTAAGACTGAAGCCACATATTCTAGCTCCAATATCAGTGTTTTTAACCACTGCCACATCATCTGTAGCACAATTTGTTATAAATAATATAGTTGCCATCACTAGTCTGCTCATCAAGACCAATGTTGGCTGTGTCCCTTTGCCTTACATCATACTTAGAGTTGCCTTTACATTTTTTTTTCAAGGTATAGGTCAGACTGGCCTGTTAGATGGTACTCTCCACTTTCTATTAAACTCTCCCAGCTTATTAGAACCATCCATTCAAGTAACCTTGAGTAGCTTCTTGGATGGACTAGTCTCATTATTCTCTCCTGTGGCAAAAACATTTAATGTCCCCTGAATATCCATGTGTTCTCCCACGTTCCTCAACCTTCTTGTTTGAGAAGGACCATTGGACTAGTTCTGGCAAGTAAATTTTGAGAGAAAATGATGTATACCTCTTCTAGGTTGTGACAGTATAAATATCCCTTGCAACTCTCCAGCTTTTGCCTTGCCCTACCTTGCCTTGCCTTTCTTTTCTTTCCTTTCCTTTCCTTCCCTTCCCCCCTTTCCTTTCTGATTAAGTTTCTGATTAATGGAAAGACAGTGAGAAATGTTGCGTGTTTTCAGTACTTGGTGTTAAAAATCTTTTACAAATACATTTATTGGCTTATCTAATTACAAAATATATCATGATTTTACATTTTTATCATTTATAATATGAAATAGACTTGTGTTCATGATTTAGTGGCTCAGTAAACCAAAATGACTGAGACTGTACTGGATGCCAAGCACTATTGGTTAGTACCAAGTTGTAAAATAATGTGTAAGTCATAGGACATGATGATATATTACACAATCAAAACTTTTTAAAATAATGTATTATGCACCATGAGAAGAGCATATGCAAAGTATAGGGAAAGGGTGAAGAAGGACAAATTGGTTACTGATAACTGGTTCAATAAATGAGTTAATATTTGGATATATATTTTGAAATTTTTTAAATCCCAATTTTAGTTTATCTTCTTTTTATTTACCTCAAATTGTAAAAGGTGGACTTTATTATGGATGTTTTGAAAATAAATGATACATGTTTAAGGAGTTGTTTCACAGTAGAATTTTTTGAGAGAAGGTGCTGGTAAATAGAGTTGGATAAATATAACTTTTAAAGCATATGCTATTATTTGACATTTATGATTCTCTTACTTGCTTCTCCATTTTTTTTGTCCAATGTAGACCATGCTTTGTTCTCCCTAAAAAGTGGACATTTACAGAGACATTTTGACATACCTGATCTGCTTTTAAGAAGATTTGAGGTAAGAAAACGCTT
Source organism: Orcinus orca (assembly GCF_937001465.1). Classification (NCBI taxonomy): domain Eukaryota; kingdom Metazoa; phylum Chordata; class Mammalia; order Artiodactyla; family Delphinidae; genus Orcinus; species Orcinus orca. The sequence continues at coordinate 47,604,499 of NC_064564.1, read as the reverse complement.
ACTCTAACCTTTTAATTTTATATCCGAGGAAAATCAAAACAAGAGAAACTCAGTGAATTATCTAGGGTATCCCAAGTGACCCTCCTCTGCAACACTCTACTAGGAGAAAATAAAACTATATTAGCTATAGATACAGAACGTAACTCAGGTGAAAATAAAGCAAGAGCTTGAACCATAAAGGATTCTAAAATAAATCACAGAAGATAATGTAAATATAATCTAATGTAAATGAAATAGAGGAGAACTATGTTTGTTACATCTGACTGATTCCAAACTTACAAGCTGAAAACATTGGCAAATTTTCCTAGGTTTACAAAACTACTTACACACTATGAGTCTAACATGAACCTTTATATCTTTTATGATAGTTCTAAAATTATATATTTGATGACTTTTCTCTTTCTATTCACCCTTCCCCCAAAACCATCCAGTTGAGTTGCTGGTGCAAAAGTCTGGGCACATTTTAATGTAATAAAAAATGTAATACAAAGCCCACAAAGCCAGTAAATACCCTCTTTGTCTCTGATGCATGTCAGGAAATTGAAGTAAATAGATTTAAAACTCTAACATTACAGACTATGAGATTAGAAAGCCATTAGTAGTCATAAGCCCATTAGAACTCTGGGCACCAAAAGACTGTTAGAGAGAAATTTCTTGACCAGATAAAAAACATATTGATATCATCCTTCTTTCATTATTCAATGAAAGGTTTTATTGGATGCTTTGTTGTTAGTATTCTATTCCTTTCTGTAATGCATGCTTTTAAATAGAAAAAGTTTCATGTGTCCTTCTCTTTAAAGAAAAAAAAAAAGAACAACAATGACTACTTGCTTTTTTGACATCATAAGTGAGGCGATATCATTTAACAGAATGGAGGAAAAATCTTGGCTACTTTAAGTCTCCCTCTCAGCTTTCTTAGTCTTTTCTCTTGCTGCCCTGTTATTTGCCCATATTCTTCACAGAGACCCGTGATAGCTGAAGCAATGGACGTCTTTTCCAGTCTCTTAAAAATAGTACTGTGTACTGCAGCAGATGATAGGGAAGAGAGAATGTCTATTCTTGTTGCTTCCTCTCAGAGTTTTCATTTAAAAAATGGTTCCAAGTTGAAATGAAATGACCCTAAACCTATTTTTTTTTTTTTTTTTTTTGGCGGTACGCGGGCCTCTCACTGTTGTGGCCTCTCCCGTTGCGGAGCACAGGCTCCGGACGCGCAGGCTCAGTGGCCATGGCTCACGGGCCCAGCCGCTCCGCGGCACCTGGGATCCTCCCGGACGGGGCACAAACCCGTGTCCCCCGCATTGGCAGGCGGACTCTCAACCACTGTGCCACCAGGGAAGCCCCCCCTAGGCCTATTTTTTAAGTACAGGACCAGAATGGGCAATGGTGGGGAGAAGGAGCATAGGATAAAAAAAAAAAATAAAAAATGGTGGTCAATAGGTATGATCATCTAAGGCACTGATGGACTGAGATAATGAATAAAGTAAAATTCAGTCTTTCAAAATAGTAATTCATTCTTACTTGTGAAAGTTACCTTTTGGCACACTCACTAGAATTCCAGATCTTTCTCTAAAATAGGAATAAGTGAATTTTACTATATTAAATGAAATAAAACCTTTATAAATGAGTGCTTACATTGCATAGTGTACTAGTTTGCCAGTCCCATCCCCACAGTCTGGAGAAAAAAATGACTGGACTGCAGTTAACATGAAAGGGAAATTGTGCCATGATATGACTAGTAATTATTGCACTCGGCACAATTCTCTTTATTAATACTTCACTTGCATCACTGCAGTTTCCAGTGCTTTCTCACCATTTTATTTTATTAATATCACACTTTGCACATTTACAGTTATTTCTCCATTTCAAATCTCCATTTTTGCCCTAGAATACCAGCATTGCCATATTAAATACAAAGGCTAGGAGATAGTAACGATTATGGAAGTGACCTTGCAATTTAAAAAGAAGCTTTACTTTTATTACATTAATAAGGCACTGTTTGAAAATTGAAACTCTGTTCTTCCTTTCAAAAACCTGAGTCAAAATTATTGTTAAGTAATCCAAACCAGAGCTCAATCAAAATATTTCTTTGATCAGTACACGACAATATACTGGTAACACAATAAGATTAAAAAAATCTGACTGCTTTATGATATAGCTAGTTGTAATTTGATTATTTGTTTACTAAGTTGACCAATAGTTGGATGAAACTAGCAGATACCGTTTTGTGTAAATGTGAATGCCATTAAGTATATGGTTTAAGAATTTGAACTTAAAATTTTCAGGGGAAAAAAAAAAGTGTTGCCTGTTGCCTTATAATCAGGAAGCACCCTTGGAGGTGATCTAATCAAGATGCTTTTTTGGATATATTTGAAGTAGAGAATGGCCAGGGATGATGTTCCAGTCTTCAATAAGCAACTAATGAGCTAGCTAGGTGCTTGTGTCTACCCCTGGCTTAACACGAGGCCCAGAAACTGTACACCCAGCACTTGTTAGTATAGGAACCTGAGCCTCTTGATTTTATCATACTAAATAGCCAATCCATTACAAATGTGCTAACCACACATGGGGTATTAACTGGAGCTTGGCACCCCCTGGAGCATGACAAATTAATTCTCCACCAGTTAGATATAAACAAACCCCCAAAGGGTTTTATTAACTACTATGAATTTGGGACTCTTTAACCCTCTTTGGACTACTCCATTTATTTACCACAAGTTTAAATGAAATTAAATCACAAAAATACACCTTTATTCTGGTGACACAAAAATACATTAAAGTAAAATTGTGATTAATATGTGAATTGTCTGATATGATTTCTTTCCTTATTAATTGAGAAGTCACTCCAAAGGTGTTTTCTTTCTTTATATATGCTGTAGGATAATCTAATTGTAAGGCAATACTGCGTAATGGTTAAGAGAGTAGTGAAAAAGGCAAGCAGATTTGGACTCAGATTTTCCAAGTCTAAAAACTATCTCTGCTAATTATTTTATATGTAACCTTGGGAATCTTCTATTCACTTTGTCCTCACATATAAAATGAGGAATCATAGTATCTTAAGACTGTTGTGAAGATTAAATGTAAGTAGCACACATATTGCTGAATATAAAATCCCTGTATATGGATCATAGCAATTCATATGTACAAATCATGGATTAAATTCTGAAAAATTCATCACATTCTCTGGTCTTTCCCCAGAATATTGTACTAGGGGATCAAGTATTTTTACATATCCTTTTGACATCTGGCAAGACTGCAACTTCCTTTTAGTCAGGTTAACCCATTATCAGAGCGACCCTTGTTTATATGCCAGAATATGTTACTTCTCTGTACAAGACCCTTTCCAATAGCCTTTCATACCAACCAAAGTAAAAGCCATATATTTTTGAACGGCCTATGAGGTTTTATATTCTCTACCATTCTCTCTATGACTCTTTCTGCTCCTGTTACACTGACCTGCTTGCTGATACTCCAGTCTTCCAGGGGAAGTAAGCTCCTACCTCAGGATTTAAATTTTTGTGTTCCCCAGGTTCCTACATGATTCGCTTCTGTACTTCCTTAAGGTTTTTGCTTAAATGTCACCTTATCATAGAAGTTTGTTGGCCTCCTTATATAAAAGAGAAAATCCTCCATCTTGGATCATGCATCCTTTAAGCGTTTTTTTATTAGCCTATACCAGAATATAAGTTCCATGAAAGCAGGGAAATTTTTTTTTCCCTCTACTGCCTACAACAGTTCCTGGTACAGAGAAAGAACTTAAAACAGTTTGACTGACAGTTACAGAATCCAAAGTAGCAGTAACTTAAACAAAACAGAAACTTGTTTTGCTCTCATAGAAGTCCCCCATACATGTCCAGGGCTGGTGGGACACTCCCACTGTTAGATTATGGGTTTCTTATTTTCAGAGCCTTAAGCTTCAAGATAGCTGCTTTAGCTCCAGCTCCAGCTCTCCAGCTACCATGTCTGTATTCTAGTCAGGAGAAAGGAGGAAAGAGAAGAGACCATACGCACTCCATTTAAGGACATTTTGTGAAATGCAATTACCACTTCTAATATATATCATTGGCCATTAGTCATATGACCAAACTTGACTGCAAGAGATGTTGTAAAATAAAGTATTTTGGGCAGCCAGATGTACAGCTAAAATTCCATAGTTTTGTTATTATAGGAGATGGGGAGAATAGATATTGATGAACAACTAGCAGACTCTGGGACATTTCTAAGTGAATATTTGTAGGAAAACTACATTAGAGAGGACAAGTTTTTAAATTCAATTTTGATTCCATAAATTGCAAAACCAGTTAATTCTAAACCAAAATATCATCAATTATAAGGAGTTATAATGATAGTGGCCCAGAAATGTTGTTTTACATTCTTAACAAACTATTGCAAGAATGAATGCTGAGTATTCATTGAAATATTTCATTTTGATTTAGGAGAAGAACACTGTATATAAAATCTAAGTACATGAGTTGAACTCTTAGTTTTGCCATGGACTCAGAGAATATTGTTCACTAACTCAGCTTCTCATTCTTCTTTTTGATCCATCCAATAAAGAATAGTGGTTAATTAGTTCAAGAAGGTAAACCAGAGTTCAATAAATCCTATTCTATTCCATTGCATTCTACATCTTGAAGTTATTAGTAGTAAAGTCTGCTTTTAAACAAACAGCAACAGTAAAAAAAAAAAGAAAAGAAAAGAACAAGAAAAAATACTTAAAAACAATCTCTCTTTCTCTTAAAAAAAAAAAAAAAGGCTTGAATGAGTTTCCACTGTCAATTGCATTTTCTGCCTCTGAGCCTTCCCTGAGCTATTTCCCTGATCTGTGAGGCAAGGGATTCTGCCTGCCAGCTTCCTGAGCAGATCTAGGGGAAAATTAACACATCCACAACTGAGCTCAAGCACTGCTGACATCTGGTTTACTCATTTTCACAGCACACTTGCACTGTACCCTATTGCCTTCTTCTTCTGCACTGTTTTATCATGCGGCTCATTTCAAGAAAATGCATTTAACTTTTAGGTACTACTCTGTGGTATGAAGTGTGGCAAATAGGAAATAAAATAACCTTGAAAGAGCATTTCCACGTATATGAAGCTATAATAATCACTGAATATCAAACCTCAGAGCTTATGATATGCTCTGTTTGGTAAAAGCTTATGAGACCAGGGACAATGTTAATATCTAAAGACACCAATCTCACTTTTGAAGAGAACAAGAACAAAATACCAACAACAAATCATCTCTTTACATGGGCTGGAATTTATTGCTTCCCAGAAAGATAATAGGCAGTTGCTTTTACAGTCATTTGTTTAATGGTGCTTTAATGAAACCAAAGTTCAAGGCTTTGGGTTTAATTTTGAATTGTACCTTTGAAAAGTATTCTGTGTGTTTTCTATGCTCTACTTATAATTCAATTGCTCCATTTATATATTTAATAGAAACTTCTTTAATGTAGATCCCATTTAATTTAGAATATATGATAAAGCAAAAGTACTAAAGATTGCTTTGATTATGGATACAGGTTTTGCTAAGAAAATTTGTATTATAAACAAGATTTATATTATATCATAACATCTACAGTGAGAGACATAATGAACAAATTATTAGTTCTTCATCACTAATAGAAAATTGGCAAAGAATGTCTGCAAAAATAATTTAATTTTAATTGTTCCATAAACTTAGTATTATTGAAACTATACTTAAAAGTATTTCTCAGGGCTTCCCTGGTGGCTCAGTGGTTGAGAGTCCGCCTGCCGATGCAGGGGACACGGGTTCGTGCCCCGGTCTGGGAAGATCCTACATGCCGCGGAGCGGCTGGGCCCGTGAGCCATGGTCACTGAGCCTGTGCGTCCGGAGCCTGTTGCTCTGCAACGGGAGAGGCCACAACAGTGAGAGGCCCGCGTACCGCAAAAAAAAAAGTATTTCTCAGTTCAAATTTTAATTGTGATTTGTTCTTCTAACAGTGTATTCTTGAATTTTCTTTAAAAAGATATATTTTTCATTCCTATATTATCGATCTGTACTAGAATTTCAACTCATATAATATTGTTATGCTCTTTTGTAAACGAAGTACAGGGCATAGAAGGAGAATATAATTATTACAGAGTAACATCCATGAGGAAGGTTGTAATAAGATTGAATGTTTTCTGAAATCAAGAGGTGATAATTTAAATAACTGTGAGGTATTTAACAACATTAACCAACTGTCACTTGGAAAATTATAATAAATATGTTCTCACACCCCTAATCATTAGGTAGAATATGTAGGCATAGATATGTTGCGTGTGGGTGTTAAATTCAACCAGATTCCCTATGTAGTCATTAGGAAAGTCCTTAAGATGTAACTTAAATTTTATTATAAATCCTACATTTTAGTTGTAAATTTGTATAGTTATATAGTTAATAAAACTCTACATTTACAAGAGTAAATCTTCTTTATTAATAAAGAGTTAGACTATCTAAATTTAAATTATAGTGAATAACAATTTTAAATGAATAATTTAAAAAAATATTAAAAATATTTGAAAATTAAATAAGACTAATTCATAAGGTCAAATTATCTAATAAATTAAATTTCTTCTATATCATTTAGCCAGCCTGAGTCCAACTGATATGTACATTTGTATCCATGAAAGATGCTGTCATGTTTTGTCTCCCAAAGAGACCACCAAAAAAACCTTTTCATCAAAAATATTTATTAGACCTACTCCCTTAAGGAAGAACCCATCTTGAGTCTCAATAGTGCCTTAGAGGAAGGTATCAGAGGAAAACATGTATAGGGTTTTAGGGCCTGGACTTGATTATTTTAAGGTAGATCTTGCAAGGAAGGTTACTGGTTAGGGTTGGTCAAAATTTTTGACATAATAGCTTAGGATTCGCCAGCATAGCAAATCAAGGATCTTGAAGCATGTCGTGATGAACAAACTCTTAGTCTTGAAAAGTACACTGTTTTAATTGGCTCACTTTCCAGGAGCAGATACTTCCTGGAGCAAGCAGATCAGTTATTTTCACTTGTCCTCTATATTGTCTAACATAGGAAACTATGCCTATTACTGCTTTTATTTAACACAGGGACAGGTAATTTTCTCAATTTAAAGGACTTTCTGTTTGTATGAGCACAAACAAAAATTATTAATTAATGGTAGATATTGTTCTCACATTGGTATATTCCTAAATGTAACCATTATATCTAAAACCTGTTTATATTTTTCCTTCTCAGTGCTCTTTACTTCCTTTTCTATTCAGAATATGAGGGCTTCCTGATTTCTAACACTCCTATTATCAAAATAGATCAAAGTCTGAAAATAGATGTAATTTTGATTTCTAAAATTATCATGGAAATTATAAAATTCATAACAGTGATACTTTATGTGGATTATGTTATTTAATTAATTGTTATATCATGTTGTCCTATTATTATCTCCATTTAACATGCATGATGCTAAGGCAGACAAAAGTTAAGTAATTTGAGAAGGTCCCTCACAGCTTGGGGATAGAATTTGACTTGATTGTATGAGTTTAACCACTAAGGTTAAATGAAAATTTCTAGTTAAAATAAATGTAAGCAATATTGAATAAATGGAAAAGAAAGATATTATTGGTTTTGAGTATATACATTGGTGTTTCTATCCCAGACAAAAGTTTAAGGGTTCTCCTCTAAAGAAATGGAACTAATTTTTTGGAATACCTAAAACATTTAATGATGTGGAAGAATAAGAGATTTGACTGGGATGTGAGCTTTCCATGTCCTGGATTTCAGTTAACTCAGATTTTTGGACCAATATTTCCCTCTTATATTCTGTCATACATACAGGCTTTCTTGTACCCTACAAAACATTTTGGATACCTCATTAGCTGTGTTTAATCTAGGCTGTGGCTTTCTTCTTCCTGCATCTATACTTACCACTCCTTAAGTTGCTTTTCATGTTATCAAATGTATTGACAGTTTTCATGGGTTATCTCTCTATACATTGCTCCACCTCCAATATTTTTGCAGTTGTTATTTCTGGGAGCTTAGATCTAGTAATTCTAGTATATAATCATGCTTTTTGAACAAGCCTGTCTCCTGGGAAATATGAATTAGAGGAAGGAGTGGTTGGCCTTGCTGCCTCTTTATCCCTTAGTGCCATCCTCCCTAAAGTATTACAAGTTTCATACCACGTATCTGACTTAAGATAGTTTGTGTTTTCAGTAGTGGGAAAGATCATAGGAAAATACAAGATGAGGTAAATGGATAGAACTTAACAATAGAGCATTCTGGAAAAACTCCATGGAGTAGGGAACTTCAATTGTTAGATATTTAGTTATCCTGGACATTTAAGGACTAATGCTTCTGCATGTGTTCTTAAGCCCCACCCCCAGAATAAACTTGTTGACTGTAAATTTTCTTATAACAATTAGAGTACAAAAAATTGAGAATGTTTTATTATAAAAATTAATGTACAACTTCCACTTTCAAATGGCAGTGTGAGAAACTCCATGGACTCGCTCCCTTGCAAAACTAAAACTGGTAAAAATTACTTTAAGAAACCATTTAATGTCTGTGGAAATTGTCCTAAGGGTATGCATGAAAACAACAAAACAAGCTCTGAGGTGAGGTGGGAATCAGTACTCAGAGTTGCTACAGTATATTATCTAAAATGGCTACTTTTTAATAAAAAATTTTGAGAAATGTAAAAACACAGGACAGTGAGATCAATACACAGGAAATACAAATCAGACAATGAAAACTACCTGGGAAAGGGCCCAGATGTCAGATTTAACTTAAGACAAAATAGATATTTAACAATAAAAATGTTAGAGAACATTTTATAATAATAAAAGAGTCAATCCATCAGGAAAATATGGCAATTTTAAACATATATGCACCTTACAACTGAGCTTCAAATTACATGAAACATGAACATACAAAATTGAAGAGAGAAATAGATAATTCAACAATAGTTGGAGAATTCGGTGTTATACTTTCAGTAATGGATAGAATTACTAGGAAGAAGATCAACAAAGAGATAGGTGATTCGAACAACAGTGTAAAGCAATTAGACCTAACAAACATCCATAGAATATTCCATCCAACGGTGGAATACATATTCTTCTCAAGAGCACATGGAATATCCTCTATGAAAGACAATATGCACGGCCATGAAATAGACTCAATAAATGTAAGAGATTGAAATCATACAAACTGTGTTTTCTAATAACAATGGAATTAAATTAGAAACCCAAACCCAGCAAGAAATTTGGGAAATTAATAAGTATGTGGACATTAAATACCACATTCCTAAGCAACCAATGGGATAAGGAAGATCACAAGGGAAATTAGAAAATACTTTGTGGTAACTAAAAATGACAAAAACTTATTAATACTTATGAGATGCAGTTAAAGCTGCAAAAAAAAAAGAAAAAGTTAGTTCACTTTGGTGAAATAGACAAATGCCAAGAAATAGTGAAAGTGACTTGAAGAAATAGAAAATCAGAATACACCTATAGGAGTAAAGAGATTGAGTTTAAAAACAAAGAACAACAAAAAAACCTACCCCTAAAGAAGCCCTGGGCCAAATGGCTTTACTGATGAACTCTGCCGCATATTTAAAAAGTGATTAATATCATTTTGTCACAAATTCTTCCAAAATATAGAAGAGGAAGGAATACTTCCCAACTCATTATATGAGGCCTATGTTACCTTGTTTGGAAAACATTTTGGCAGTTTTTCAAAAGGTAAAACATAGAGACATCATCTGAGCCAGCAATTCTACTAGATAAACCCCAAAGAAATAAAAACACATATCCACACATAAACATATACAGAAATGTTCCTGTAAATATTATTCTCAATAGCCAAAAAGTGCAATCAGCCCATATGTCCATGAACTGATAAATGTAGTGATGAAGCATGATATAGCCATTAAATGGAATATTATTGAGGAACAAAATAAAGGAATAAAGAACTGTTAGAAGCTATAAAATGGATAATCCTTGAAAACATTATGCTACATGTAAGAAGCCAGACACAAACACCACCTACTGCATTATTACATTTTGATAAAATGTCCAGAATAGGCAAATCTATAGACACAGAAAATCGATTAGTAGTTGCCTGGTGCCTGGGTGAGGAGGGTAACGAGGAATGGAGAGTGACTGCCGCTGTGGTACAGGGTTTCTTTCTGAAGTGATAGAATACGCTACAATTGATGGTGGTGATAACAGCAGAACTCTGTGAATATATTAAAAACCATTGAATAGTGCACTTTAAATAGGGAATGTAGGTATGTGAATTATATACTAATAAAGCTGTTATAAAAATATCTATTTCACTCATTTTTGTGATTTATTTATATGTACTTAGTAAAAAATTTATGTGTGGGAGCAAAAGTAAACAAATACATATACGTATACAAATACATATGTGTGAGGGAAGGTACAATGTATGCTGTGTGCATCTTCAAATGGTATTTGGAATCCTGAAAGAATTGCTTGCCTTCATATAGATGAACATTCAATTTCCTGAATAAGATTTATTCATTCTAATTTATTATAGAATCAGTGCCTGCTAAATGAACATGTTCACCCTTCCAAGAGACTTCTGATGGTTAGCAACAAAAATCCCAACTACTGAGTTTTTGTCCTTAACTTTTAACAAACCTATGGGGAAGGACAGTAAGAAGTAAGAGCAGAATTCCATGATATTTTAGGATTTCCTTAAGGAGATACTAATTTTGAATAAAACATGAATATTTTGGTCCCCTGGTTTTTAAACAAATGGTTGCTTAATTGAAAAAGTGTCCTAAAGCACTATAGTGATCCTCTCACTTCCATAATATTATTCAGACTTTGCTTCAAGCATATGCATTTTGATACATATTTTGGCATTTTGCAATATGTACATACTGCATAATCAAATGGTATAAAACATTCAGATAAAGCATAGCACATCCAAACAATGTCTTGAAAAATAAAGTTATGACAAGTGTGTTCATTAGGAGATTATATAGTACACATATGTGAGAAAAAACTGAGTTTGTTTACAATATTAGTATTTTACAGGAATTATGCTTTTTTTTCAGCAGGACAGTTCTATGTATGCATTTTTCTTTTCATTGCTGCTGAATTGATAATTGTTTTTCCAAATGTCACAGCTGCAAGAACATATTTCAAAAATGTTCTAACCATGAATATCAAATTTACCTCCTACTTTTAGGGAATTTAGACTTCTTAGACTGTAATTACAGAACCTGGTCTTTCGGCCATCTTTTCACTTTCATAGTTAGTATCAGGCAACAACAGCAGCTCATCTAATTTTGACATCCTTGGATGGGTTTGAATATCTAAAGAAACACTGTGATCTTTGCTCAGAATCTTCTCCAAGATTATCTTCATTTCTAGGGGTTTTTTTGTGTGTGCGAATTTTTCCTAAAGCAAGAAAGCTGAAGTCAGGAAAAGTGTGCAGTGAAAGAAAATAAATCTGGGCTTTTTCCTTTTCTGGTTTTGATACAAGAAAAAAAAAAAACTACTTTCCTGTAAATACATTTTTTTTCAATTTATTTATTTTTTAAAATTTTTATTGGAGTATAGTTGATTTTCAATGTGTTAATTTCAGGTGTATGTAAATACGTTTTGATATTGAAATGTTTTATTTTTAATCTGGTTAATTACGCAGAGAAAGGTAATAAACACAGTAGTTGCAGTGTTCTGATTTGGTCCCACCCAAAACAATTGGATATTTTATCTTCCAAGAGGGTCTAACTGTAATGACTAGCAGTAAGGCCTAAAAGTTCTGAAGCAATCTAGTTCCACTGAACTCTTGAAGGCTCCTTTCCTACTGAGGATGGTGTCAAAATGAAACAGGAGAAGGACCACAGGAAGGTAGGCAAGAATAGGTCCAAATAAAAGTGGAGGAGGGGAACAAAAAGGAGAAAATCTCAGAAAGTAGTTTACCATAGTTTTTAGCACTACCCTAAAATAACAGAAGGGGGAGTTTTAGAAGTTAGAGACACTTTTAGTCAAGCCATTTTTCTGTTTGGGAAAATTAAATTCAAATAGAAATGTACAACAGAAAAGTATCAAGGTTAAATTCCATAGCAAATTATTTTAAGAAAAAAGAATATAGAGCCTTATATCATCCTTATGTTGAAAGTATCAAAGTACAAAGTAAAAATGAGAAGAAAATTTAAATGTAAAGTAACAAAGGAAGTGATAAAAAGTATTCAAAAGAAAGTGATAAGTATTGAAGATCAATAAAGAGGATTAGGCATATAGATACTAGAGTTTCTAAAGAACCTAAGAAAAGCATCAGAGAAAATTATGAAAATGTACCTTTTAAGGAAACTTTTCTTTAAATGTTTAAACTTTACATTAAAAGACACACTGTGCACCTGAGAATATTGACTATAATGATCAGCAAGACTTAGTCTAGTAAAATTATTGCACTTAAGAGAAAATGAGGGAAAAATTAAGAATGTGACTTGAAAGAGAAATAAAATTAGATTATCACCAGACTTTTCAATAGCAATTTTTATGCAAAATAATAGAGTAAAATACTTGAGTTATTCAAGGAGGGGACATGAGAACCATGGATTTTGTAGCCAGGAAAATTGACCTTCAAGTATCAATATAAAGGACTTCATAAAGGATATTGTAAAACTAATATCAACTGGCAAAATCTTACAGAATATGGTTCCCATAAAACTCTCCTAAACATTCTACTTAAGAACAATCTTCAGGAAAACAAAATGACTAGAGAGACACATAGTGGAGAAGAGATGAGCATTAAATAGGTAATTCTTATACTAAATGAGAATTAAAAGGGGGAGAAAATAGCATACAGTGCCCATCTGTTGTGATGATTTAGACAGAAGACAGTGATTGACAATGAGGGGAATAATGGGGATAGCATATATCAACATTTTTAACCATTTTCAGTACAAGTAATTCGTGATAAAAATATTATTAACATTGTTAGTTTAAAACTGTTGTATGTAAAGAAGACACTGAAAATATGTAATTATAGTTTAATTCCATCATCCCTATTGTTCTAGAAAACTAGAATTCTCAGTGTGGAACTAAGGAGATTCAGATGTAATATAGAAAAGGTTAAGTAAAAAACCCTGAATGCTGCACATATAATAGTAATATCAGTGTAAAAACATGAGGTATTTTACCTTTAAATATTTATATGCAACTTATATACACATATATATGTTTATATATGTATGTCTGTGTAAATCCACACACACACCCACACACACACATGATTTCTAGCCAGTATATATTCCTAATAAATATCCTTAGCTCTGTCCATCAAAAACATGTTACAAACAATGACCAGCTCAGCAGCAGTTTGCTTTCCAAGCACTAATAATGATCCTGATTTATCATTTCCCATTAGAAGAAACCAGAGTCTTGTAGAGAAACTACTGATTCTTGTTCTGGGGCAGAAAATATACAACATGAGCCTGGGACATCTTGACATACCAGTTATCAAGAAAGCTTTCCAAGAAAATAAAAGGACTTAGGAGCCCCCTCTCTCTTTGAAAAAATAGCATTACTGAATACAAATATTAGAAACTGAATATTTTAACCATGTATTGGGTTAAAACATACAGTACATAAAGTAAGAACTTGAGTTCAGACAAAATTTCCACAGTAATTAGTATGTCCTTGTTGGTATCTTCTTTGAGAATCAACCTCTGTGATAAAATGCTGGCTAATCTCCCAAAATATGAGAGAAGATTTGTTTCCTGGGCCAACTCTTAAAAGCAATGTTTAAACATTTAAGAGATAGTGTCATAGCTTGCACACTGTATGCTCAATAAACACAAATTGATTTTTATACCATCTCCAAGTAAGTTGGTTATAAAACCATTCTGAAAAGGTCAGTGTTTCTGTTTGTTTTGAATTTGGGTTATGTATCAAAGAAGTTGTGTTCAATATTTACCTAGTACAGGTCATAAAATTTTGATATCTTGTAAGAGGAATTTAAGAAAGAAATTCTCTAATGAAGTATGAATAAAATAGCAGGTAGATGTTTGTGATTTAAAAGATTACACTAGCAAACTATGACTTCCCTACTGATTACCTATCATATCCAAATCATAATGAATAATTGATATCGATAATATAAAATAGTTTGAGTCATAAAAGAAAACATACATTTTCATCTGTTATATATCTATAATGTATAGATATCATCAGTAAGCCATCTCCCATTGTTACCTTGACAAGCATTCAATACAATGTAAAATTTTAAATGGACACAGCCAATAAATAACTGTGACTCGTACTCTTCACACACAAACTCATCCAGTTGTGAAACATGGAGATTTTTACTATCCTAGTTTTACAAATAGAGACAGAAAATATTTTTTAAATTGTTATGCATTTACTATCTTAGATCTAAACTTTAACTGGCCCATTAAAGAAAAAAAAAAAGAAGATCATAGTAGCATTACTAGGACTCAGGTTTTACTTTAAAATAATAGTTCAGAAATTGTGAATACCTTAGCTAACTGATTAATGTATAAACATTAATTTTTAATTATTAGAATAATCTAGAAGGAAGCACAAGTCTAGTTTATTATTGATTGCATCATCAATTCCTGATTACTCTAGAAAAATTAACTCCCAACTTATTGGCCATATCACTGTTCTACAGATTTGATGTCTCCTTTAGCAACCTTATGGGTAGGTAGCTCAACACTCGCTTATTGAGAAGTGCACCTGTATTGGTTTACTTTGTATGCACAGAAGTTCCTTAAAAACCTGCATACTTAACCCTTCTCCTGTTTCCACAATTTAAAAAGGAAAACTCTCTATAAAGAAGTGTCAGATAAGTTAGCAATTAGAGAAGTAAGTCACCTTGCTGACACCTTCTTCAAATAACAATTCATTATTTGTTTTGAAGCATCTAAGAAAGAAGCAGTTCATTGTTTGTCTTGAAGTATTGCTCAATACTAGCTATTTGCCACACCCATTTAAATGTAAATACAAAGACATACTAAAGAGTTAAAATATGTTATCACAAATCATACCTATCTTAATCTAGCTTCTTCTGAATTATATATTTAATTTTGAAAAATACAGTCTCATTTACTAATACAAATCCTCCTGTATTTTCTCCATTGAACACAAGGAGAAATGACAAGAAATCTCATATGTCTGAAGTGGTTTCAGTCCTAGTAAGCTAAGACTGGTGCTGTTCATCTCCATCTATGGATTGGAGACAGAACTTGGACTTAAGGAGATAGAAAATTCATAAAATTAGAGCTCCTAATGTGATACCCTGAGTAATAGTTTGGACCAGAAAGAAAAACTACACCACTAGTACAGGTACAACTCATCAACACTTGTCTGTACATGTATCTGGAATTTGGGTAGAGAAGTGTTTCTCCCGAAAAATCTTAGTCTAAACTGGATCTCCCATGGCTATTTTTGTCTAAATTTATATGGTATGTAGTGTTAAAACCAACAAAAGAAAATAATAATAAAAATTAGTTCAAGGTCTGTTTTATATGGATATTCAACAGTTAATTACATAAACCATTATGGAATAAAAATGGTGAAACTAACATTTAGTCCTTACTTTAACATAGTTACCTGTCTGCCATGGAACATATCGTATACAAGATCAGAAGAAGATTTAAATTTTATCTTTACACCTTGAAGATGAGTCAGAGTGTTGAGTTTTTTTGTTTGACTTTATTTTTATGTATGTATGTAGATATGTATATATGCATGTATATATGTCTATTTTTTTGTATTGTTTGGTTTGGTTTAAAAATTAAAAATATTTTCGTCAGAATAGTATTATAAATAATTCAGTGAAAATGGTTGACTTTCATATGAAAACTAAAAATTCAGCCAATTGTTTCTTCTGAAAGCTTGACTGCTTTGCAATATGATTTTTTGCAAGGAAGAGGAAAAACCTTTATCAGGAATCATAAATTTCTATAAATTTTTTTCTTTATTATTGGTGTAGCTCTGATTGCTCAGAGTTTCAGGCTAGAGGCAACTTCTGGACCCTAGACTTAGGGAGGGAAACTCAAACAGAATCCAGCTGCCTTGGTGATAGCAATGTAGCTATTGTACATATTTTTTAGATTATCTAAATATTTATCTAAATATTTCTCTTTTTAGTGGTATTTTTTATTTAATTTCAAATTTCCATTGTTTACTGTTGGAATATAAGAAAGCAATTGACTTTTGCTTATTTACCTTATATTCTGCAACCTTGCTATAATTGCTTATTAGTTCCAGTATTATTTTGTTGATTCTTTGGATTTTCTTCATATACAATTATATCATCTGCAAACAAAGACTGTTTTACTTCTTCCTTCCCAATCTGGACTTTTTTGGGGTTTGGTCTTACTGTATTAGCTATGACTTCCAGTATAATGTTGAGTAGGAGTGATGAAAGCAGATGTCTTTGCCTTGTCCCTGATCTCAGTGGGAAAGCATCTAGTTCCTAACATTAAGAATGAGGTTGGCTGTAGATTTTTTGTAGATGTTCTTTATCAAGTCGATGAAGTTCCTCTTTATTCCTAGCTTGCTGAGAGTTTTTGTTTTTTTTTTAATCATGAATGGGTAATGAATTTTGTTGGATTTTTTTGCGTACATTGATATGATATTATTTTTCTTCTTTAATCTGTTGATATGATGGATTACATCAACTGATTTTCAAATACTGAACCAGCCTTGCATACCTGAGGTAAATCCCACTTGGTTGTGTTGCATAATTTTTTATATATTTTTGGATTCAATATTCATTGAATATTATTTCATTCAGTAATATTTCATTGAGGATCTTTGCATCTATGTTCACAAGAATTATTGGTCTGTAGTTTCCTTGTCTTGTAACGTCTTTGCCTGGTTTTTGTATTAGGGTGATGCTGGCCTCACAGGATGAGTTAGGAAGTATTCACTCTAATTCTTTTTTCTGGGAGAGAGAGTTGAGAATTGGTGTAATTTCCTCTTTAATTGTTTGGTAGAATTCACCAGTGAACACATCTGGGCTGGTACTTTCTGTTATGTAAGGTTATTAATTATTGATTCAATTTCTTTAATAAATATAGGACTATTAATATTACATATTTCTCCTTGTGTGAGTTTTGGTAGATTGTGTCTTTTAAGGAATTTAACTAGACCATCTAAGCTATCAAATTTGTGGGCATAGAGTTGTTTATAATATTTATTTATTATCCCTTAATATGTAAAGAATCAATAGAGATGATCTCTTTTCATTTCCAATATTAACAATTTGTGTCTTCTCTTTTTTTTCTTAGTTAACCTGACTAGAAGTTTATCAATTTCTGTTGACTTTTCATAAGAACCAGCTTTTGATTTTGTTTTTTTCTTTATTGATTTCCTGTTTCCAATTTCCTTGATTTCTGCTCTAGTTTTTTTTTTTTTTTTTTTTTTTTACGGTACGCGGGCCTCTCACTGTTGTGGCCTCTCCTGTTGCGGAGCACAGGCTCCAGATGCACAGGCTCAGCGGCCATGGCTCACGGGCCCAGCTGCTCCACGGCATGTGGGATCATCCCGGACCGAGGCACGAACCCGTGTCCCCTGCATCAGCAGGCGGACTCTCAACCACTGCGCCACCAGGGAAGCCCTCTACTCTAGTTTTCTATTAGTTATTTTCTGCTTGCTTTGCATTTTATACAAACTCATTTTAGAATTTCTCTCAATGTTTCTTTACTTTTTTCTTCCATTCTGAAATACATTTCCAATACATATAGATTTCTAGTTTGGAAGTTATATCAGCATTTTAAACATGCTATTTCATTGTCTTGCCACTTGATTTCTGGTGAGACATCACTGTCACTTTTATTTTTAATTTTTCAAAATAAGATATACCAGCTTTTTTTTTCTTTGTCTTTTGCTTTGTGTACTTTGACTTGTATGTGCCTAGGTATGTTTTCTTTGTTGTCCTACTAGGTGTTTTCAACTTGTGAATTCATAACTTTTTTCAGTTTCGGAATAGTCTCAGGCATCATCTTAAATATTTCTTCAATTATACATTTGTTAGAACTTTTCAGTGTTTTTCATTTATTTCTTATGCTATTTTCTTCAATTTCCATTCTTTTTTTCTCTATTATTTGGTTTGAACATTTTTATTGCCCTTCTTTCATTAATCCTGTCTTCTGCTAATTCTGTTTGATATTCTAGTAATACACTCTCTCTCACAATTTTGATTCAACATGGCAAATTTGTTCCTAGCCAGACATTTAAGGCAAATAAAATTATAAAGGTTAGGAAAAAACATGTGAACTTTTCACTATTTGCCAAAAAATGTGATTGTATATATAGAAAATCAAAATGACACTATGGACAGACTTTTCTAATTAAAGTGAGTGTATCAAGTTTATTGAAGACCAGGTCATTGTAGAAAACAAACAGAAAAGTTTTGAATAGTGTCATTTATTACAGCATTAGAAAACATCAAATGCCTATGAATAAATGTAACAAAATATGTGCAAAATTTCTATACTTATAAATATAAAACATCATTAAGTATGAGTTTTTTAAAAATCTAAGTAAACTTTCTTGAATTAGAAAATTTAAAAGATTTGAAAATACTATCTTTTAAAACTGTTCTATAAATTCAATGAAATCATATTCAAAATCCTATAAAATTTTGTACATTTGTATAAATCCACAGCTTCATTCTGAAGGGTACATGGTAATTAAAAGTCCAGAATAGTCAAGGAAAACTCAAAAGAGAAATACAAAGCTGGAGAAATTAAAGATTTAGATATAAAAACCCATTATAAATATCTACATATTATAGTATTTGGTATAACAATGAAACATATGTTAACGGTCTTTTGATTAATGACTACAGCCAGAAAAGGGGAAAATTACCTCTTAAATAAATGGTTTTAGTTCAATTAAACATTTGCATTTTTTAAAAAGGAATGATAACCCTTGATTAATACCATATGCAAGAGTCAATTACAGATATATCATAGATTTAAAGTAGAAAAGTAAAACAATAAATCTTCTAGATGAAACATATTTATTACCTTGGAGCAGGCTAAGTTTCTTCAGCAGAATACAGTGTGACATGATATTTGATAAATTAAATTCCATTAAGATTAAGTCCTGGTATTTACTAAAATGTACCAGTTAGAAGGTGAAAGTTAAACCAAATAGTGTGAGAAAATGTATGCAATGCATATATCTAGCAAAGACCTGTACCCAGATAATATATAATGGTCCCAACAAAATACCAAGAAAAAGGCAAATAGGCCAATAAAAAATGGGTAAAAACTTTGTTCAGGCTCTTCAAATGAGGATGTGCCAGTAGTCAATATGCATATTACGAGATGTTCAAATGCTTATTCATCAGAGGAATGAAAGTTAGACACAATTACACAGCCAGCAGAATGGGCAAAATAAAAATGACACATAATACCAAAGTTTATTAAAGACGTAGATCAATGGAAATTTCTGTGCATTTCTTTTGGGAATGTAAATTGGTAAAATTACTTTGGAAAATTGTGCTGTAATACCTACTAACATAGAACATACATTTACTGAACCAATTACCATGAAGTAATTCCTCTTTACTCCAGAAATGCATGTGCATGTACATGTATAAGGATGGTCCTGGAAGCATTATTGATAATAACCAAACACTGGAAAAAATAAAAACATCCACAACAGGAGAATGCGTAAACAAATTGTGGTATATTAAAGAACAGTGAACAAACTTTACAACATACAACAAAACAGATGAAATTCCAAATATAATTTGAATAAATAAAGCTAGTGATAAAAGAGTATATATGATTCCATTTATATAAAGTTGAAAAAATAGGCAACACAAAATATAATGTTTCAAAATGCTTACTCAGTAAAGCTATACAAAAAAGGAAGAAAGCATTTATTTACCATTGCCATCAAAGTATTGGTTGTATCCAGTTGGGAGGAAAGGAATTTTTAATTGCAAAGAGTCATGCAGGGATCACCTGAAATGCTGGCAATATTTTGCCTCTTGGCCTGGTAGGCATTATGCAAGGATTCCTTTAGAATAATTTATTGAACAGTACATACCTTTTTGTGCACATTATTTATCCATATATATTTCATAGTAAGAAGTGTAAAATGTTTTTTTTTTTTATAAATTTATTTATTTTTATTTTTGGTTGTGTTGGGTCTTTGTTGCGGCGCACAGGCCTCTCATTGCAGGGGCTTCTCATTGCAGTGGCTTCTCTTGTTGCGGAGCCTGGGCTCTAGGCGTACAAGCCTCAGTAGTTGTGGCACGTGGGCTCAGTAGTTGTGGCACATGGGCTCAGCAGTTGTGGCTCACGGGCTCCAGAGCGCAGTCTCAGTAGTTGTGGCACACGGACCTAGTTGCTCCGCGGCATGTGGGATCCTCCTGGGCCAGGGATCAAACCCGTGTCCCCTGCATTGGCAGGCGGACTCCCAACCGCTGCGCCACCGTGGTAGCCCCGTAAAATGTTTTTTAAAAACTAAAATGTATATGTGATTCATTAAAAGATGTTTCAGATTAAGTGGGCATTCTGATTCTTAAAGGAAGATTGACAGGTGTGGTGAGAATGACACATTGTGTCATGATAAGTAAATTAAGCCAGTTTTTGTTTTGAAAAGTTAATATCTAAATAGATCAGTTAAGGGGATATTATCAAGGAAAAATAGTTTAGTTTGAATGAGGACCACAAATTCTGAGTGGCAGTTATAATAAATAATTATGTTTAAAATTAGAGTCAAAGACATAGTTTCTGAAGAAGACATCTCACATCCAGAGATAGTATGCTCTTCTTTACTATCATTTGCTCATTATTATTCTTAATTGATTTCATATATATTTTATACATTGACTCTGCCACAATTCACCTGATTATTATTTATTTAAATATAGTTTAATCTTTTTAAAAAGTTTTCTAGTTAAAAGGAAGTTTGTATTTTCTCTTAATGTGATATCAGTCTGTTCAAATGTCTGTAATATGTGAGGACCTGATGACAGTCAAACATTTAAGCCTACGTTTTTTTGGGGGGGCCAGTTTATGCTATTGTGAAACAAGGAATGCATACATTCTTTTTTTTTTTTTAAATAAGAATTTTGACACATGTCCCCTTAAGAGGTCACAGATTTAGCTAAAAGGAACATATTCACCCATAACTTCATAAGTTAACTAGAAAAGCCATGAAATTTTTATCACTAAATTTCACATACATCATATTCTCTAATTAAAATGCTCAGAATTAAGATAGTCTAGGGAACACTGCACTGTCTCTTTATTTTTAAGATAATCCTGTCTTCTAACAGAGCCTTTCTGTGTTTAATTTGTTGATAGATTAATAAGCTCGATATGAATTAAAAGTTCTGTGCTTAAATGCTATGTTTGACAAATTTAAATAGATTTCTTCACTGAAGGATACCTCGTACTCTTCTATTTGCTAGTGTATACCTTAACTCTCAAAGAAAAAAATTTCAAATATATTTGACCATAGAATTTTTTCAAGTAAGTTTTTAATCGGCCAGGATTTGCAGACTATGCCTTGGTAAAATTGAACTTATTCCAGGTTACAACAACAGCAATCATTTCTATTATTATTTTTATAAAAAATGTCATAAAACAAAGACTATTTTATCTATTACTTTTGGTGGCTTTCTTGATTTACTTACTTCAGTTCTTTTTTAATGCTATCATGTATATTTTACAAAGATCCTGGCTCATCTGTTAGTATACTTCTCAAACTTCTTATCTCATCTTGGTAACTGAGAAGTTATACATGAAAGAACTGAATCATGAGAGTTTGGGATTAACATGGCTGTCATGAATGATGAATATTTTATACTAGTTAAGACATCTTTCATTATAACTGTACCAACTAGGCATACTTTTATATCTGTTGGTCCTAGGAGTCAGTGGTTGCTTGGGAAATGCTGTTATACCTGTAAGTTTCCCAGGGGTGCCATGTGTTTAAGATTAAAAGAGATAAACTAAATTTACATGGATATCTCTTAGGTAGCCAGCTATGTGTTTGAAAAACATATTATAAATCATGAATCTGAGCTAAAGGCATGGAGCCATATCCAGTGTTTTGTACTAGATGTAGATGGTTCCATATGTTTACTATTTTTTTTTTTAATTTGAGGTTTTTAAGATTGGATACTTAAAGAGAGAACTTTTTGTAAGCTTGCTTAGTTCCAGTGGAAGTGTTTATTTGGTTTTATAAATGAGTACATGTCAATTATGCATCAATTGACAGTTAAGAGAGTATTGAGATTTATTATGAGAGATGCTGTGTAATCAATTTTAAATTATGGGACACTAATATAATTAGATTTTTAACACATAAAAATTGTAAGGAATATTTAGGCACTTAATCAGAATTTTAAAAGCCAGTGATAACAAGTTAATAATTGTGACAGCTAATAGAGTATCTAAATAAATGTCACTATTTTTATTAATTGATATTTAATTTGCTGTAGCTTGCCTTGGTAAATGTTAATTAAATGCCAGAAAATTCCTTATAATTTTAACATATTAATAATCTTATAATTATGCCTTTATTGCTTACACAATTATAAGTTAATTACACAGCTACTAGATTTACTGTACCCTTTATAGAGAGCTCAGGACTATTCATTTTTCTCCACAGGTCGATAAATTTGATTGCCTGGTAACCACTGTAGGTCATAGAACATCAAAACTATTTGTGAATGAATATACATTTGCATACAACACTCTGAATATTACATATTAAATCAAGATAAATGAAATAATGGAAATCTGCCATTATTCCTTTTATTAATCTATTATCTTTTACCTTAGAAAATATGTATTGATATGGGAGAAAACATGGGAATTGTTTGTCTTTCACAAACTTTTCTAAAATGGTATATATGAATCGTATTTTCTTTCAACGTGCTTTCATGTGTGTAGTCTGATTTTATATATATAACAACCTTATAAAGTTCAGTTATCCTTATTTTACTAATAAGGAAACTGATTTAGAGATTAAATGACTTTCCCAATATAGTTCCATATTACTGTTGCTTACACACTCACTGACCTTTGTCACTCTTCAGTCCCTTGTATTTTCACCCCCACTTCCTCCCAACTATCAATTTCCAATCTAGATACATTGCTACAACCCTGTTTACCTCTCTTTCTGGTAGACAACTAAACATTATATGAAGAAAAAACCATAAATATGGTCATTGGTTCTTCAAAAAAACCATGTTTCTATCAGCTTTTCACCACTGTGGTCAAGCCTGATAATGAAGAGGCCATGACTTACTCATCTTTGGATGATTAGCTGAGGCTTTATCACAGGACATGTAGTATTTGATGCAAAAGTATAAGTGAATTCAAAACTTGTAGAAGTTTTGTTCAAGTTCAAGTTAGATCCATTTCCTCTTTCTCCTGGTGGTTATAGCAGAACATCATTTCCCCCCAGTCCTCAGATTTTAAGCCTGCTGCTCTCTTACCAGTTTGACAATTTTGTCTCTTAGAGAGAGACCTTCTACAACCAGTCTCTCAAATCTGCCTCTCATTCTCAAATTTCAGCCTATTCTCATCTCATTCTTTCTTTTTGCAGAAGAAGAGATACTGTTTTTTAAGGTGGATCCTCCATTTATGTTCTTGATCATTTCTATTTACATTTAGTGCTTATAGCCAACCACTGATTTCATAAAATGTGAAATAAAAAGCACATAAAAAGCACAAATAAAAAACACATACCACTAATTAAGCAATAAACAACACAATTTGCATGTCACAATCACTAAATAGAGGTGAAGCCTCATTATTATTTATTTTATACTTACAGAAATATTTGTTATAATAGACACATTTGGATTGCATTTTTTTAAAAAAAATTAATTGCATATTCTAAAGGTAACAATAACTCAACGCCATGGAGATATTAATTAATACATAGTGTTAGTCTTTTTCAACATATTGCATCATGATATAATAGGAAAAAATGGAATGGATATTATCACATCTACAGTCCAAATTGTGCACTGAAAAATGAGATAAATGGATTAGAAAGCTTTTCTGGCCTTTTCAAATTCCAGGTTTAAAATTAAACTATTTGTCCTTCTACTGTACATAATATATTAAGATTAGAATAGATTGTTAAATAAGCAACAATCACTTCTTCCATATTCTCATCCTTGATTTTATAAAATAGTGCTTTATTCATGTTGAAGCAAGTTTTATCAGAGTCATTCTTGCATCACATGAAAAAGTCTGCATATTCTGATAATGGAAGAGACCAAGTTTTACAGCAATCAGTGCAGAATCTACTACTCTGCCCAGTTTCCAATTTTCTTCATAATTTGATGTCACACTACTTGTTCAATATACTTTCTCAGTTCTCTTCAACATGTAATTAGATTTCTTATCTCACACTACTTCCATAACTTGCAAATCTATAGCTTTGACCAGAAAGACCCTATCTACTCACCTCTGAGTGTTCAAATGGTTTTCATTTTTAGAAGACCCAACCACGTCTTATATTTTATCATCTTTATGACACATTATTAACAACTCTGGCCTTCACTGATCTTCAATACTGATGTTCCACAGTAAATACTCTTTATTTAATTGATTACCCCTTTTATATTACTTGTCTTGTGCATTTTTAATTTTTTCCAAACTGTATCATTAGACCCTTCAGATTAATGACCAGGACTTCTGTTTCTGTTTTATCTCTAACACTCCCCAGCATTGTATTATGTATATAGCAGACAGTAGGCATTGTTCAATTTAATTCTTGTTTGAATCTTGTGCTAGTGCAGCATTTTTAATTCTGTGGTTCTTTAATGAAAGTGAATTACCTAGAACTTGTTGAAATATGGTCTCTTCTGGCCTGCCCTGGATCTGAGAACCATGGAGTAAGGGCCAATACTCTTTAAAAGGAGCCTCACTAAATCTTATACAGCGTATAGGCTGCAGGTAACTGAGTTTGGATGTAGATTTCTAATACATAAATATTACTTCTCACCTTATTTTAATGTTGATGAGCATCAAAGGGGAAATGATCCTGCAATTCATCAGACATTTTTGGAATTTTTAGACTAATTAACAGGATATTATTAGGATAAGTATATGTACTTCTAATTCCACATATGCCTTCTCCATGGGTAACATTTAGAATATGACAAAAATAAAGTATGTAACACCAGTGAAAGATCTTTTGACGATCTCATTTGTGTGCTTTGAAATCAAGTCTGTATAATGAAAGAAACACTTTTCATGCTCAACAGCAAATTAATTTTAAAAAATTAAAATAGACCTATTCCAAAAAAGACATTATTAAAGAAAATTCAGTGTATATCACTTAGTTCTTCCTAAAGATTTTTTTTTTTTACTTTTTTAAGAGAGGAAGAAACTTATACTAAATATAATTGAAAGGAAAAATGGAATTATCCTGTTTGTCTTTATTTTGCTTTCCTATGGGTAAAAGTCACAAATCATTCTGTGAATTTTATCAAGGAAAAAATGTGTCTTAATAGATTTCCTAGGTGAAGCTCCATTCTAGAGTAAAAATTAAATTTTATGAGAAACCAATTTCTCTAACGATTTTCAGCTTAAAAATGATTTTTAAAAATTCCTAATCATTACCATTAGTTTAACTCAGCCAGCAGCTATCAATCCAGAGTTTCATGAACATTCTTTGCAGAGGAAGTTGATCCATAGATATAAACGTCAATTTTAATTTCTTGCCTTTTGTTGTGTAGAGATATTATGCTTTCCAGGTATGTATTTAATTTGTAATTTATATTTATACCATTCTGAAATTCATGCGGTAGGCTCATCCTGGTACAAAGTTACCTTTCCCATAGGACTGGACATTTATACACTGTAAATGAACAGCTGCACAGTGTACTGGTTTCCAAGGCTCACATTAGTACAACGCTAATCCATGTATATTTGCAAATTGTTATGATCATTGCTCAGAAATGGCATCAGTTGCAGCTGCAGCATTCTGAAAATATTTCAGACTTGTGATGGCTAGAACAACAACACAGAAATTATAATCATCTGACATCCATCACCACTGCTCTTTCACTTGATTACACCAGTCAACAAATCCTGGGCAGGAAGACAGTGAAATAGGGAACAGCACAAGTCTTATCTACTAAAGAAATTATTATCTTTCTCTCAGATTTTCACCATTCCAAGTTTCTACCATCTTCCTTCTTTCCATTTCAAACAGTATCCAATACACAAACAGAATAAGAAGAAATATGATTTTTCGAAATGTCCATTAATGTGCTACTTCTTAAGAACTGAATCAACAAAGAACTTCTAAGAAAACCTAGTCCCAGGTAATGTAAGGTTGTTATGAGATATTAGTCTAAATATGATTTTGTTTTTAGTATAAACATATTTATCTGCTTCTTTTTCTCTTTTCATCCCCCCTGTTTTCTGTTTTCTTCTTACTGGAAGATTTATCCTCAATGTACAGGGTAGACAGGATTTCTTTTTCAATGCTGCTGTTTTTATCTTATATCTCCTAATCCATATACTATGACTAAACAGTTGTCTACTGAAGGCTATTTTGATAATTGATGTCTATGAAGTCACTATAGAAATTCAACCTAAAGCATTTTTTTTAAGTCTCAGTGGTAACCTTAGTGTTACTGGTTTTTCTTTAATCTCTCAAACAAGCAGAGCAACTTCATAAGATCCAACACCAAGCAAAGTGCTTTTACTTAACATATGCTAAATGAATGTGGAATGAACTAATGAAAGAATATTTAATTGGATGACGTGTTATAAAAGTATACTGTGTCTTATCAAATTAGGATAAAATTAGACAAAAAAAATCCTAGTATTATAACATGTAATATAAAACCTTTCATTGGCTGACCTTTGCTTGTTTATTATACTGCTTGCAAACCATCTTTTCATTATTTGCCACACCATATATTATGTCTGAATATCCTTAGGTTTTAAGTGTAGTATTTCATGGCTTGTGCATGATCTCTCTGAGAGAATTCTATTCGCTAGTAATATATCTATCTCAAATGATTCTTTCTCCAGAAAACCATTTAAAGCATACAATTCAATTTTAAAAATTTTTTTTAGTAAGGTTACAGAGTTGGACAACCATTACCAGTATATAATATAGAACATTTTCATCACTACAGTTTTGATTCTCCTAATTTCTTTGTGTAGATTTGTGTTACCATCTGGTTTCACTTTTTTATTCAAATACATCTTAATTCCCACCTGCCCTCCTTTGTATGGCTATTGTATAATGTTTGCATTGTGTAATATGATACAAATTACATATATATTACATATATATAAATGTATTATATGTATATATATACCTCCAATAACGCAATTAGATACATTGTTTTATTAAATTTTTAATTATTTAAGAGAAGGGAGAAGAAATATATAATTATACTATCTTTTATAACTACCTACATAATTTTTTTAACTAGCACTCTTTGTTTTTTCATGTGGCTTTGAATTTATGTCTGCTATCAGTTGCTTTCAACGTGAAGAATTTTCTTTGATTATTTCTTGTAACATAGATATGATAGCAATGCATTATCTTTATTTAATTTTCATTTTTGAAAGACTCTTGGTGGTTTTTTTTTTTACCTTTAGAACTTTGAATATGTCGCCCATGACTTTCTGGTCTCCATTGTTTTTGATGAGAAGTCTGACTCTTCTAATTTGGTTTCTCTCACATGTGATGAATTATTTTTCTCTTTCTGCTTTCAAAATATTTTCTTTATTGTTAGCTTTCAACATTTAACTGTGATGCATATGAGTGTGGATCTTTTTGTGTTTATCTTATTCGAACTTCATTATATTTTTGGATGTGTAGATCAATATTTTTCATCAAATTTGGAATATTTTCAGCTGTTGCTTCCTCAGATATTTTTCTGCCCTTTTTTCTCTCTCTTCTCCTTTTGTATTATGCATATATTGATGTTCTTAATGATGCCCCACATTTTTCTGAGGCTCTATTTATATTGCTTTATTTTTCTCTCTTCTTAGGATTGATAATTTCTATAATCTTTCTTCAGGTTTGCTAAATCTTTGTTTTGCCTGCTCAAATCTACTATTGAACATTTTATTAACTCTAGAATTTCTATTTAGTTCTTTATTATAATTTTTATCTCACTATTGATATTCACTGATTGTTGAGATATTGTCAGCATGAATTCCTTTAATTCTTTATACGTGGTTTGCTTTAGGTCTCGGAACAAATTAATCCTAGCTGCTTGGAAATCTATTGACAAAGTTCAAAATCTAGTTCCTACAGAAACGTTTCTATTGTATGTTTTGTTTTGTTTTTTCATTTGTCTGACATAACGCTTTTCAGAACTTTGCATGTCATAATTTTTCAGTTGAAAATTATATCTCAAGATAATATAATGTCAGGACTATGGAGACTGATTCCCACCCACAGACACCTATAGGGAGTTGTCATTTTTGTTGTTGTTTGATTGGTCATTTGTTTATGTGTCTAGTGACTTGGTTGAACTGAAACTATGATGTTTATTTTCCCTGCAGTTTGAATCTCCTGATACCCCTGCTTAGACTTCTCTTTTTTTTTTTTTCGCTTGTTTTTATCTTTTAGCATGGCTACCAATGGTTCTTCCTTTGTCAGCATAAGTCACTTATTGATCATTGAGTGTGTTTAAGCCTCCTGACCAGTTAGATTTCTACTCTTTAATGTTGGGTATGTGTGTGGCTTGTGTGCTGTTAACACAGTCAGTTTTTGGCAAACATTCATCCAGGGACTAGTAGCCTGGATGTTCTCATTCTGATTACTTCTGAGAGGGCATAGCCTTGGGCATACACACAGTCTTCCAGACTATCAAGGGTGCATGTGATTTTATTTTTAAACAAATAAACTTCCTAGAAGTTGTTCCTTGGTTAGAGTAGCCTAATGCTTAGGCAACATTGATCAGAGGTTGTAGTTAAGTCCCCTGTGCCAGTTGTTTTCTGCCCCCTGTTAATAGATAAGTGTGAGATTTAGGAATTGTTTCCACATCCTGTTCTGAGATTGGGCAGCCTAGTGAATGTGTACAATCTTCATGATTCCCAGGGTTGAGTGTGATCTCAAGGGGTCCCTCTATTGCTCTCTGTTATATTTCTGATTGCTCTGCCATTTTGCTTGTTTCTATCAGTATTATGGAGCTACCAGACCCTCTTAATTGCTCTCTCCCAGGATCTTCATGGTTTGTGACAATGAAGGGAACATCAGTCCTGTTGCCAGTGCTCACCCAGAAGAGTGCTTTTGCAACATGGGGCTGAGGAGGACAAGATAAACTAGTGTCCTTCCCCTTTTGGGGAGAAATCACAGCCCTAGACCGGGAGCTAGAGGGAGGGGGAGCTCCCTTTTTGCTACACCCACCCAGGGTAGAGTTTCCATATGCAGGTCTGGGGAGCAGCATTGGGAGTAGGTTGTGGATCAAATACCACAGTCACTTGTTTTCTAACTAAGATCTAGCATATCTTCTTGAGTGGATGTTTCTGTATTTGCTGTAAATCCTTTAGACAATTTCCAGAGATTTTAAAATGTTTTTGCTGTAGTTATTTGTAGGTAAAGGGTTGCTGCTCTTGTTGGAGACAGTGTCATCAAGGTCCTCGCTCCACCACTCTAGAAGAAAAAACAGGGTTTATTGCAGCAGTGTGAGGCTTTTGTTTCGCCTTGTTTTTGTTCATCATTACTTTGCTGACATACCCATCATAGTAAAAGGCCACTTGGTAAAAATCGTATGATTGGATAATCACTTTCAAAAACGTAGTAGTCACTTGCTAAAAACTCATGTTTAATTTTAATAGTTAGTTTAGGCTTTGTAAAAGCACAAATGAATAGGTTATAAAGTTAACTCATTGACTTGCTACTTTATTTGGTCTCATTTCCCATGTATATTTGACAAAGAATATTGATGCTTTTATTTGTCTTCTTTTATATCATTATCATTTCCATGATTCATTACTGAATCATCATTCCTAGAGGGAATAAAATATTCTTGTATTTTAATACAATTTTATCAAATCATCCAGCAGCATATCAAAATAATAATATAACACAATCTAGTAGGGCTTATTCCAGGAAGGTAAGGGTTTCTCTTTATTAATCTATTAACATAATTCTGTACAGCAGTAGACCAAAATTTTAAGAAAGCATATGATTATCTTCTTAGATTCTAAAAACTCAGTGATGAGACACACACTTCCTAAAAGTCTCATTAAACCACTTCCTCGTGAGGAATGGTTCTGATGAACCTAGGGGCAGGGCAGGAATAAAGATGCAGACATAGCAAATGGACTTGAGGACACGGGGAGGAGGAAGGGTAAGCTGGGACGAAGTGAGAGAGTGGCATGGACATATATACACTACCAAATGTAAAATAGATAGCTAGTGGGAAGCAGCCGCATAGCACAGGGAGATCAGCCCAGTGCTTTGTGCCCACCTAGAGGGGTGGGAGGGAGATTCAAGAGGGAGGGGATATGGGGATATATGTATACGTATAGCTGATTCACTTTGTTATACAGCAGAAACTAACACACCATTGTAAAGCAATTATACTCCAATAAAGATGTTAGAAAATAGAAAAAAGAAATATTTGTTTAGTTAAATAAATAAATAAGATAAACAGCCCTGGCTATTTCTGTCTTCACTGGTAACTGCAGAAGTTTGAACAAGCGCAAAAGTATAATTCTTCTGCATTTCTGTAAATGCTGCCTGCTGACCTAAATGGAATATTTGTTTGCCTATACTAAACATCATATAAAAAATTTATCACTGAAAAAAAAATACTTCCTCATAAAAATATTTTGTAAGCATACTTGAGTTATTTATTTATTTACTTATTATTTCAATCAACACAAATGTTAGCAACAAATCTAATGAGGAAACTATGAAGCCTTCTCCGACAAGGTCAAGGAGAAATGTAAAGATCTCCTTTATCACCGCAATCATTTAAAAGTCTTCTATATGTATATAAAAGAAATGAGAGGTAAAAATTAGGAAGAAATAAACTATTCTTATTTACAGATGATATTACCGTTTATCTCAAATACCCAAGAGACTTAATTAACACTACAAGTGATATGATAATTCAATAAAGAGGTGGGCAGCAACAACCCATGAGGTAATACAATTAAGGAAACAAATCTATTTATACAAGCAAAAGAAAATACCTAGGAATCAATAAGAAATGTACAAGATCTATTGGAAGAACAATTTTAAGTGCTACTAAATGTCACAAAAGAAGAGTCAAACAAACAGAAAGACATGAGTGTTTTTGGCTAAAGTGGCATGGCAGGTAGAAGTGAGCTCTAAGCCATAGGTGAATAGTTAACTGAATAGTCAATCTCTTTGGTGACCAGATATTTTCTCACAATGACTGAGTGGTTGCCTGACATCTCTACTTCATCACACTAATGGGCCAGTAGAACACAGTCCTCATTTAAGCAAACAGTAAAAAACAAACATATCTGCACTATGAAGGCATACTAGAATTTCAGAGGAAGACGTCTCCCTAGGCACTGAAGTGTAGTTGTGGGGCTGGGTCACTTTTTTTTTAAACAACATGCTTGAACTTCATAGAAATCCCCCCCGCCATCACCAACCCACCCAGGAGTGTAATAGTTGATGTTTAATAACTCTTAGAAAAAATAAAAATGCTCTAAAGCACTAGATTGTCTTCTAGTATAAGAGAGTATATATAGTCTAATCTTACAAATAAGTTTAGTGCACTCTATTTACTGATGTTAAAAAAAAATGACTTTTGCTTATAAGGTTAATTAACTATATTTTTTAAAGGTATTCATCTTTCTGTATAAATAATGTCCGAATATAGTGCCTCCATGTTTGGGTAATGTTAATAAAGCATTTTCTTTTTCCGGAGTCTGGAATAGAAATGCTTCTGTGGTTCTGCTTTTGCAGAGGAAATTTATTGTATTAGGCCACAGCTGTAAATTTTCTCCCTCCAATCCTATAAATTTCTTCTAAATGTTTAATGGTTTATAACTGTAATTATTCTTGTGTGCCAACATTAAACTTTAAAAAGTTTAATTTGGAGACTATTCAGAGAAACTCATCTTTTTTACAGCCTCATAAATAGTTCTTTGATGAAATGAGCAGAGGCTCTGTGTCTGCCTGAGGTGAATACAAATGACACCACATAGCCTGTCTTTATGAAGAGGAAACAAATGCACTGATGTTGAAAGTGATCAGCTGGTGCTTAATAGCAATGGGGAGTAATATGTTCAAAGGTGGGAAATGACATAGTTCTCAAGCTTTATGTCTTTCTCCTTCTCCTCCTCCTTCTCCTTGCCCTCTTTTTTCTCCTTCTTATTTTTCTGAAAGTTCTCAAAATTACCAACTAGTTCTAAGAAACAGAGGATGTTGTAGATGTAGCCACCACAAATTCCTAATCCAGAATATATAGTTCATGGCTTCTTTTTAGTCAATATATTTCAGTGCCATTTTTGAATACTCTGCAATGGAGAGTGCATAGCTATATTATATATTGCTAAGAATATATCTTCTTTGCAAAGTTCATTTGCTTTATCATATCATTTCAAGAAACTGAGGTGAATGAGAATTTCTTCAGCTTCATTGTAGGCTATGGACATTGAGATAAATATTGAAAACTCTCAAGTAAACAGTTGTACATAGAATGTTTCCAAATATGAATTTATACACAGTAGTTAAGTTCAATTAAGATAGAATACCCAGTTGATTTTCTTTAATTAAATTCAAGGAAAAAAATTGAAAGCTTCTCACCTACAGGTACATAGAAAGACATGGGCATACCCTGGAAAAGATTGAAGTTTCTGTTTTTATTTTTAAATTATTAATTACTATGTTTAAATATATATTTTAATACAAAACAATGCATTTTCATTTTGTATAATTGCTTGAATTGAAAAAATTCAAATTAATTTATGATATATTAATATACTACCTTAATTGAAAAAGTATTTAAGATGACAAATACTAAAATATATATCAATTATTTCTTCTATTTAGGCATTATATACACATATTTGTAACATATGCATTTTTCAAATTTTAAAGTTAATACACAATTAAAAAATATAGAAAAATAGATGTAAGCACAAAACAACAAAACAATCTATTTTCCTTTCAAAAGTTGTCTACTTACTCTATAGGTATGATTCAAATATGATTAAGATAATAAATTTGTTTTGTTTTAAGACACTAATTTTGTGGTAATTTATTATAGCAGCAAAAGCAAACTAATACAATAAAAATGCAGCATAGGTAATATAATGTATGTAAAGGTACAATATATGACAAATATGGCACAAAGGTTGGGAGGGGAGAAATGAAGGTATAGAATTATAAATTTCTTATCATATACATTAAGTAGTATAAAATCATTTAAAGGTGGTTATGATAAATTAGGTGTATATTATAAATCCTGCAGAAACCACTAAAATAACAACAAAAGAGTTATTGATAAAAAGCCAACAACGGGATGAAGTAGAATCACAAAAAATTATAAGATGAGATCAATGGTAAACATATAGCAAGATGATCGATTTAAAGATAAAGATGTCAATAATCACATTAAATGTAAATGCACACTGATTAAAAGTCAGACGTTGTCATAGTGAATAAAACACCAAGGTGTACTTATACGTTGTGTATAAGAAATGTACTGAGACATAAATTTAAAGATATGTATGGAAAAAAGATATACTGTGGTAACACTAATTATAAAAGGGTGATATTAACATCAGGCAAAGTAGATTAGAGAGCAAAGAATATTCCCAGAAATATTTCATAATGGTAAGAAGTTAATTATTCAAGGGGTAATAACAATCCTAAAGATTTATGCATGTAACAGAGCTTCAAAATACATGAAGCAAAAACAGTAGAATTAAAAGCAGGAAAAGCCAAAACTACAATTATAAGAACAGATTTTAATATTCTTCTCTCAATAATAGACCAAGTAAACAGAAATTCAGTAAGGATATTGAAGATTTGATCAATACTATTAACAAAATTAAACTAATTAACATTTATAGATTCTCAATCAATGGCAGAATACACATTCTTTTCAAGGATACATGAACCACTTGCCAAAATAAACCATCTTCCAGACCATAAAGCATGTTACGTTTCAATTGTTTAAAAGGATTCAAGACATACAAAGTAGATCTCTGATTAAAATGGAATTAAAAGATAAATCAACAACTTAAGAATTTCTGAACAATCCAAACATGAAAGCATAAAAATGAAAATCAAAAAGTATTCTGAATTGAATGAAAATGAAAATACAATATAACAAGATTTGTGGGGTGCTGCTAAAGCAGTACATAGAAGGAAACTAGTAGCAATAAATGCCTATAATATTGTAGAAAAGCAAAAAACAACAATCAGTGACCTCAGTTTCCATGCTAAGACACTACAAAGATAAAACAAATGTAAATGCAGATAAGTATAAAAAGAAAGAAATAACATCAGAATGGAAATATGAAATTAATGAAATGAGAAAAGTAGAGAAAATCACTGAAAGTGAAAGCTATTTGAGAGTATCAATAAAAATTTCTAACTAGACTGACCAGAAAAAAATGGAGAAAACATAAACATCTCCAAAATCAGGAATGAGAGAGATGACATCACCATAGATTCTACAAATAACAAAAGTATAAGTTAATAAAATTATGGACAACATTACATCAATAATTTTTAAAACTTAGACAGACTGGACAATTCCTTGAAAGGCACAAAATATTGCAATAGCACACTCAAAAAGAAATTGATAACATAAATCTCTCTATATCTATTTTAAAAATTGAATTTGTACCTAGAAACCTTTTCATAAAGAAAACTCCAGACCCAAATGTTTTCAGTGATGAATTTTACCAAACATTTAAGGAAAACATAATAAAAATTATATACAACTTTTCCAGAGAATAGAAGAAAAGGGAATTCCCAATTAATTCTATGAGGTAAATATTACCCTGATATTACAATTAGAAAAAAGACATGAAAATAAAACTACAGACTAATACTCTTCATGAACATAAGGGCAAAAATTCTTAACAAATATTTAGAAAAAGAAATCTAACAATATACAGAAATATATGATACTCATGAACATGTGGGATTTATCATAGGAATAAAACTTGGTTTAACACATAAATAATCAAAATGTAATTCACCACATATGCAACTTTTTAAAAAAGAAAAACTATGTGATCTTCTAAATAGATATAGAAAAAGCACAAACCCAACATCCACTCAGATGAAAATCTCTAAGAATAGTAGGGAACTTTCTCAACCTGATAAAGGGCATCTAAAAAAAAAAAAAGCCTACAGCTAACATCATACTTAATGGTGAGAAACTGAATTCCTTCTCTGTAAAATTGGTAGCAAGATAAAAATATCTGCTCTTACCACTCCTATCTATCATGGTACTAAATGTCCTAGCTAGTGAAATAAGAGAAACAAAGAAAATTAAGATCATATAGATAGGAAAGAAAGAAATAGCACTCCTTAATTGCAGACAACATGATTATGTAGAAAATACCAAGCAATCTACAAAAAATATCACAGAACCTATTAAGTGGGTTTAGTAAGGTCACAGAATAAAAGGTCAACATACAAAAAGTCAGTTATATTTCTATTTACTGGCAATGAACAATTGGAAACAAACTTTTTTTTTTCTAAAACATCATTCGATAGCTCCTTTAATCAACAGACATATCACACCATCTTTGAATTCTCTCTGCCATAATTGTTGTTTTTCCCATTGGCTGATATCTTTCTGGCACACTTGTTAGAAAGAGGAGACTTGTTTAATCTCTCTGAGCGGAAGAGCCCTTTCCTTATTGGAATTTAATTAAATGTGTTTTCCCTGATACTCCTTGCTGGGTTTCACTATTTCACCATTCATATCAGTATATATCAAATCGAGAATTAGAATCACATAGTACGTTAAACAGGGCAAGTGTGATATAAAAAACTATGAAACTCTGCTAAAGGAGTGACTGTAATTGTAAGGAAACTGTATATGGTAGCTGAGGGATGAGGGGTAGTAGTCAAGAAAGGCCAAACGTGGAAAAGTTCGACTTTGTTGGAGAATTTTTTTTTTATTTTTATTTTATGTTGGAGTATAGTTGATTAACAATGTTGTGTTAGTTTCAGGTGTACAGCAAAGTGATTCAGTTATAATATACATGTATCTACTTTTTTACAAATTATTTTCCCATTTAGGTTAATACAGAGTATTGAGCAGAGTTCTTGTGCTATACCATAGGTCCTTAATGGTTATCTGTTTTAAATATGGCAGTGTGTACATGTCAATCCCAAACTCCCAATCTATCCTTCCCTTCCACCCTTCCCCCCAGTAACCATAAGTTTGTTCTCTAAATCTGAGTCTGTTTCTGTTTTATAAATAGGTTCATTTGTATCATTTTTTTTAGATTCCACATATAAGTGATATCATATGATATTTGCCTTTCTCTGTCTGACTTACTTCACTTAGTATGATAATCTCCAGGTCCATCCATGTTGCTGCAAACCGGGTTATTTCATTCTTTTTAATGGCTGAGTAATACTCCATTGTATACAGGTACCACATCTTCTTTATCCATTCATCTGTCGATGGACATTTAGATTGCTTCCATGTCTTGTCTATTGTCAACAGCACTGCAATGAACATTGGGGTACATGTATCCTTTTGAACCATGTTTTTCTCTGGATATATGCCCAGGAGTGGGATTGCTGGATCATATGGCAGTTCTGTTTTTAGTTTTCTAAGGAACCTCCATACTGTCCTCCGTAGTGGTTGTACCAATTTACATTCCCACCAACAGTGTAGGTGGATTCCCTTTTCTCCACACCCTCTCCAGGATTTATTGTTTGTAGATATTTTGATGATGGGAAAAACTTTAATTCAGCCTACTGAATAGCAGAGTTCATTAGTTTGCCCAGGCCAGAGCTGGTCTGCAGTCACTGTACAAATAGGAAGCAACATCATTGTACTGGTGGTGGAGCATCTTGCTGCAAACACTCTAGAAAACTGTGGCACAGGGGCCCACTAAGGAATCACTGTGCAGATGTAGGTGAGAGGTCTTTCTTCCATGTACATCGCTTGCGGAAGGCTATTTACCAAGTCTGACCTAGGCCACAGTGTTAGGGCAGAGATTCACTGGATGTTTCAAGTCCACACATTAACCTACCAAGCAGCTGTAGGAAACAGCTAAAGGATGGTTTCCTCCCACAGTGTCTCTCCAGCGCCCTCCATTGAGAAGCATAGCATGCAGCTCACTATACAGAAGGGATGCTTAAAGAATTCTGTCCATTATGTCTGCACATATATTGAAGGGCACATTTGGAGCAGAGAGGCAATAAATTGATAACTGGCATACCGTTTATTTTTTGTTAATTAATTTATTTATTGATTTTTGGCTGTGTTGGGTCTTGTTGCTGTGTGCGAGCTTTCTCTAGCTGTGGCGAGCAGGGTATACTCTTCGTTGCCATGTGTGGGCTTCTCATTGTAGTGGCTTCTCTTGTGGTGGAGCACAGGCTCTAGGCGCACGGGCTTCAGTAATTGTGGCACACAGCCTCAGTAGTTGTGGCTCGCGGGCTCTAGAGCACAGGCTCAGTAGTTGTGGCACAAGGGTTAGTTGCTCCGCGGCATGTGGGATCTTCCCAGACCAGGTATTGAACCCATGTCCCTTGTATTGGCAGGCAAATTCTTTTTTTTTTTTTTTTTTTTTGCGGTACATGGGCCTCTCACTGTTGTGGCCTCCCCCGTTGCAGAGCATAGGCTCCGGACGCACAGGCTCAGCGGCCATGGCTCACGGGCCTAGCCTCTCCGCAGCATGTGGGATCTTCCCGGACCGGGGCACGAACCCATCCATGTCCCCTGCATCGGCAGGCAGACTCTCAACCTCTGCGCCACCAGGGAAGCTCTGGCAGGCAAATTCTTAACCACTGTGCCACCAAGGAAGTCCTGGCATACCGTTTAAAATCTTACATCCTGCAGTTTACATAGGACAAAGGGAGAGTAATTTATGCATTCATGTGCTACGTAAGTATATTTCCCAAGCAATACGAGTTATTAATTTTCCAGACATAGTCAAAATGAGGAATTAAAAAGAACTTAAAAAAAATTATATCCATCTCTTTTCATCAACACAACAAATTTACCATGATCACTACCTTTGCCGCCTGCATTCTCACACTGTTCTTTCATTCCTTTTCTTTTGTCCTTTGTATTCCCATAACTTTATACAACTTTCCCTTTCTGTACGCAACCTCATCCCCTTTACCTTCTGGATTTCTTCATGACCTCATCATCTCTTAATTTTTAAAACAGATTTATCGAGGGATAAGTGACATAAGATAAACCATACATATATTTAAATTGTACAATTTAATAAGTTTTGACATAATGAATAAAATTGGAAAATCATGACAATCAAGATAATGAACATAATCATCAGCCCCAAAACCTGTGCAAGCTCTATTGTCCTCTCTCATTTTTGTTCCTCCCACCCTTGCTGCTCATCTGCAAGCAGTAACAGATCAGCTTTCTGTCATCATATGATTTCCTTACTAGCTTTTTAATAACTCGAGAATCTGTAATGATATCACCTCTTTCATTCCTGATTTTGGCAATTTGTAGGTTCTCTCATTTTTCACTGATCCATCTGGCTAGAGGTTTATCAACTTAATTGATCTTCTCAAAGAATTAGGTTTTCATTTCATCTGTTTCTCTCTCTCTTTTTTTTTTTTTTTGCTTTCTATTTCATTCATTCCTAGTTTGCTTATACTATATTATTTTATCTGAATTTAGTTTGTTATTTATGTTGTAAGGTGAGATCATTGATTTGAGACTTTTCTTCTTTTCTAATATCCATTAATGATAATTTTTTAAATTATCAATTATTGTGTCCATCATTATTTTGTAGCTGAAGCTACATTCCACAAATTTTATGTTGCATTTTTATTTTCATTTGGTTAGTATACTTTCTAATTTCTCTTTTGATTTCTTCTTTGACATACCGATTATTTAAAAAGTATATTATTTAGTTTCTGAGTTTGGGGGAATTTTCCAGAGATCTTTCTGTTATTGGTATCTTATCTATTTATTCACATATTTATCGGTCCCCCTCATTTACTCCTGATATTATTTTCAAAATATTCCATCCCTGAAGATATGTCCTAACTTATAAATAATGACACAGCAGAACATTTGAAGATAAGTGAGAAGTCCAATAAAATTATAGGTGATATAAATGTAGATGGAGAATTCCAAAAATAGTTTGATTAAATTCCACATGATTTTCCTTTAAAAAGGAAGTAATTTA
Organism: Orcinus orca; assembly: GCF_937001465.1. NCBI lineage: Eukaryota > Metazoa > Chordata > Mammalia > Artiodactyla > Delphinidae > Orcinus > Orcinus orca. The sequence continues at coordinate 47,565,175 of NC_064564.1, read as the reverse complement.
AGCTCATTTAACACTCATTAATGTAAGTTCACGTAACAGTCAACACAGATAACTGGTCAGTAAGCATATCAGTGTTTGGTTGTTGCCCAGCTCAGGTCCCCAAAATATGTTTTAATAATGATCGTTGAATGATAAGCCATGTTTATTATAACTAGATCTTCATGAATTTAATGATATTTAATAATATATTATTTAGGTATTGAGGATTTATAACTACATAATGGATATATTGCTTTATACACTCATAAATGTCTTTTAAGAAATCATTAAAGTATCTCACCTCAATAATGATCCTATTAAGTTTCAATTTAATGCCTAGTTAAGTATGTTTAGGGCAAGTCATTTAGACTATGCCCATACAGATGAAATGAATTAAAAGAACCAAAATAGTTATCTAAATAATTTCAGCCAAAAGTAAATTTTAAGATCTTAATTAACCAGGACAAATGTCTTCTTTGATGTGTTAGGTACCTCTGTAATTCTTGGATATTTTTGTTTTCAAAGAATAAAGCTTACGTGTCATTAAAACTATAGTGAAGTTTCCTCAGGGTAGTAAACCTTTTTTTTTGGCTTCTATATCTTTCTCATAGGCCAAATGAATTAATCAAGATGTATAGAGGTGACGCCCAATAAATTCTTGATAAGAACTACTTAACCTTAATTAGAAACACTAAATGATATCTGCATAACATCAATTTTCATGGAGTATGAAATTTTGTAGTTTTTATTACAAGTTTTATAAAATATTATTATACTATAATTTTTGAAGTGTCTCTAATGTAAAACCAATTCATGAGGTTTTGTGTTTGTGTAAGAAATGAAAATTAGGGCACTAAATACTTCAGACTAAAATTGTCTCAGCTATCTGGAAAAGAAAGCATTCTTATTGATTCATTATTTGACTGTCTAGAATTGTCAGCCATCAAAAGATAAAGTGAGGCATATTGAAACTGTTGAGTTTATTTGAGCAAAAATCGATTCTAATAGGGCAGTGCCAAACTGGAAGTGCTTATGAGTACTCCTCAGGTAGGAGCCGCGAGAAAGGCTTATAGAGAAGTTACAGAAACAAAGGAAGAAAATTGATTGGCTGTAGCTTAAAGCCTAGTTGGCGATTTCTGATTGGTTGTCCTTAGGTTTCGATTTCTTAACCTTGAGGTATTTACAGGCTTAGGTTTTGGTTTGTATACTTAGGCCACCAAGCATTAGAGCCACTTCAGTGTAATGGGATTCTTGTTTAATTAATTTAACATATGATGTTCATTTCTCACTTACTCTGTAAATGTCATTCTTCTGGATACTGAATCATATTTGAAGATTAAAAGTGTGTAGAAATCAAACTTTTCAGTCTAAAAGGGTAACAAATATGGAAATAAAACCATAAAGAAATACAAATAAAATGTGATAAATACAAAAAAAAAAAAAAGGATAAAGGTGAAAATATTTGTGTTCAGAGGAAAAGGCAATTATTTCCAAAGAATTAAGGGAGAGTTTGTAATAGAAATGGCATTTGATGTTGTTCTTGAAAAATTGGTAAATTTTGGAAAATATCAAATATTTGGAAATCATTAAAGAACTGTAAATATTCCAAAAGAGCTAAGTTATAGGATAAAAATACTTATTATGAGTCCAAGCAATAGCTCGAAGTTTGATGGAAGGAAACTATGTAAGAAGGAAAATAGTTTAGGACATAGTTGTCAGCATTGTCTGGTACAGTGAGTGAATTGAATATCCAGCTAAGGAGTTCAGATATCAATGAGATTTATTGAAATGACTGTCTTGATTATAATTTTTCAAGGAGCAAATCATATTCATTAACTCAAGTTTTCCATTGACTTTGTATAACTGGCATATTATTTGTTTAAATAAGCTTTGGCAGAGAAAAAACTGAAACCCAAAATGTTTCTTCTGAAAACTAAACCTAAGGCCAAGATGAGCCCTGAGAGCACTAATTATGTGTCAAAGTTTAGTTTATAATCTTTTAAATAGCTACTGCAAAAAGACCTGTTATTTTCAATCCAATGGGGGAAAAATGCAATGCTCTAAAAGCCTGTCTCCAATTATTTTCCTAATTCCTCTTCCTATACCATTTCAACTGTATCATTCACCTCAGGTTTCCACTGTTTTTATGATGCAGCAGCTCCTCTAGTTCTCATGAAAAGTGATCTATAATCACGTTGAAATTGATGTGTTAGTGACTTAACATGTAAATCACCACTTTAGACAAAGAGCAGGAAGGGCTAGGGTAATTCTCCATAAAAATTAAATGCTAATGCTGAACTTTCGGCATCAGTAAGGTCAGTTGGTATATTAGCTAGGACTCTGGTTTGCAAGTGGCATGGAATTCAAACCAAACTATCTTAAAGGGGAAATTACTGGTTGATGTCCCTGTAATATTAAGTACAATGTTACTTAAGAGGAAGTTAGATGGTAAGCATTCCAGCGATGTCTCACAGCTGCACTTTTTTTTTTTCTCTCTCTCACTCTGTTTCTCTTAATTCGCTCCATATTCTCTGAGATTTCCTTTCTCTCCTGGACTTTCATAGCAGTTTTAGATGTTACATACCTCTGTTTGAATTGGGTAGTAGAAGACATGTTTCTTCCCCAGAAGTTCCATCAACAGTATTATCTTGTTGCACTTGTTCTGATTAACTCAAGATCTTCCATGGTGAACAATTAATGGAATGTTCCAATGGGCTTGGGCCAGGACACCTGCTCCAGTCCCCATCTGTAGGTGGAAGTGACTACAGGTAGGAGAAAGGTGTTCCTTAGAGAAAAATTGGTGCTGCAGTTACCAGAAGAGAGAGCAAATGAGAGAAAGCAAATGCTAAGTAAATGATAAAGAAACAAACCTAACTTTTAACTGACCCCAATTTGATAAATAGAAATTTTCTTTCTGTAACTTTATTGCTTTTGTAACAAAATTTAAATGGTGTTTTGTCAAAATGTAAAGTTGACTTTGATTAAAATTTCATGGCTTATGAATTATTTGTGCATTCATTAATAGTGTCAGGTATGGGAAATTTATGTAGCAATATGAAATATTCCCAAGACTTCTCTCTCAACCAGAAAGCCCTCATATTTTGTTCAGTGTCAAACCTCAGACTTCATGAAAACCTATACCTGCTATCCTACTTCATAATTCAGGCTGAATCACTTTTTTTTTTGACATTCATATATATTTTTTTAACATCTTTATTGGAGTATAATTGCTTTACAATGGTGTGTTAGTTTCTGCTTTATAACAAAGTGAATCAGCTATACATAGACATATATCCCCATATCTCCTCCCTTTTGCGTCTCCCTCCTCCCCTCCCTATCCCATCCCTCTAGGTGGACACAAAGCACCGAGCTGATCTTTTAATTTTTCTTCCCCTTTCACTGTTTCTCTGTAACTGCACTATCACATGAGACTATGTGACTCCTGGTACAATTTCTGGATCCAGATACTTCCTCTTATTCTCAAAATACTTCAACTTTAGAAGTTATGCAGCAAACATAACTTCTAAAAGTAGTCATTTTAAAAATCAAATTTTTGAAAGAATGTTTGTGAAAATCTCAGTTGAATTTCTACAAGAAAAAACTTTATTATATTTATTTTGAATAAATTTTAAAGAATCACTTCCAGTCAAAATTTGTGTATAAGGTTATGAACCAGCTTTCATTTCCTCTCCAGCCTCAAAATGTGTGGCCTCTCATTACACAGAAAAATCCCACCACATTATTAGTTCAAAGAACTAGTGGCAAGAGAGTTTCACATCTTATTATGTAGAGTACAGAATGAATGGAAAGACAAATATCCTTCTAAAGATGGCTAAGGATGATATTAAGACTGCCTAGGTCTTCACACAATATTTGATGTTTTTGAACTGAATCTGTGTTACTGTGTTGTTTTCTCTCCATCCTACTTATGTTTTAGAGACACGCTACTATTTAGAATGTTTAGAAATATTATAATTATTTTTTAGATAAATTTGATTTTAAAGTTGATGTCCACTGATATTGTCACCCTTTATTTTTTATGTTACTGTTCTCTCCTGGATCTGCTACTAATATAGCTGTTTGTTGAGGATCTCTTCTTGCTGGAAACCCCTCTTCTTCCCTACCTTCACTGTAGTTATTTTAAGGACTCAGTTGATACTTCTGTGTCTATACTCTTAATACCTTAAATAATACTTCTCTATAGGATTTTGTGACCAAGAACCTAGCAAACTCTCAATACAGGTCTTCTGTATTATATTTAAAGACTTCAGGAAAATATAAAACTTCAGGGGAAAAAAATCTGTTCTGTCCTTTTTATGTGGTTTTCTTTGTTTTGTTTTTTTTCCATATGCGTTGTCAGAAGGGAACCTGTCCACAGGTTCCAAACAAATTTTTCAAATTTTAAGGCAATGAGACAAAGAAGTCAGTCACTTTTACTCCCTAAAATTTATAGTGCCTTAAAAGTTTGCTTTGTTACACATGGCCATATATATATATATATATATATATATGTATTTATACAGAGACATATATTAATAATGCACACATTTATATTTAGTAAAAATACGTTTATAGAAAGTTATACTTTTTGTTCATTTCCTATCTTTTTTCTACATGAATATGAATAATCTGGGATTTATATTGAGATCATGAAATATTATCCAAAGTTCATTACTGGCCATAGTCTTTAAAGTTGAAAAAAAGTAAAAAAAAAAAAAAAAAAAAAAAAAACTATACAAAAGTTTATATTATTCCTTAGAGAATTCTCAAAGACATAAAACAGAATGTTATATTCTTCCACTGAATATTTGCCTTATTTTTTGCAAAGCACCAAACATGGGAAAAATCATTTCAATTGAAATAGAGTGGAATTTGTCACCCCAAAATATTGCCTCTTTGACATAAGTACTATTTTGGGCTGATTATTTTTAAGAAACAGCAGACAAAGGAGAAGCTCTGAAAACTGAGCAGAAGTTACCCTTTTGTAGGAGACATTTACATTTATAAGGGGAATCTCCATTTGTGAGGGTCTCTCCCTACTTATACCAGAGAGAGGAGGGATGACCAAATCTCTGAAAACACTTATCAGTTTAATGACTTAAATATGCATAAGAACCACACCCTTGTTTACTGTGCTTTTCCTGGAAACCTGCCATAACTGGCTTACTCTTCTTTCCCCCACCCCTAACATCTTTCTTTTGTCTTCAGCTGGAGACAAAAGGGGGTGGCTTGGGCCATTTCAGGGAGTTTCTCAGTTTTCCTGGATATCTCCCATGTCTACAGGAAGTATGTATATTATTAAACTTCTGTTTCTCCTGTTAATCTTTTCTTTTAGGGGACTCTCAGCAAAGAACCTAGAAGGGTAGAGGGAATTTTATTTTTCCTCCCCTACACAGTCCTACCAGGGCCTGAGGTAATCTCAGCTGGTGTTTCAGAGTTTGTTAGAGGAATCAGTCTTCTTCTGGATAGTCCTTTGTGTTTACCAAGGCTGCTTTTTTTTTTTTTTTTTTTTGATAGGTGCTAAGCTCTTCTATTTTTTCTTATCCTCAGCACTGTATATCTACTGAAAGATTCATTCAGCTTTTCAACATGTGTATGAGCTTCTAATTCTCCTGTGTTTTGCATTTTATGAATAACATGATTTCAGGAGAAAACTGGCACTGTGTCAGGTTTATTTCCTAAACCTCTGGCACTGTGTCAGGTTTATTTCCTCGATCCTCTTTGAGATTTAGAACACCCAATTCCAGGTTCCTTTAGCAGCCTAGAACTTTATTTTTTTTCTACCTGACCCCATGCGATTACCTAACGCTCTGATGTTTTTTTCTTCTTGGTACCCACCCTCTGCTGGGCATCTTCTATGTGCATTGCATGTAGCCGAAGAATTTGCAAATGCCTTGAAGGGAAAAGCATCAAATGCAATTTGGATTTGGCTCAGTGAGATCTTCTTCCTAGGATTTTGGCCTCTCTAATTTGACTGCTTTTGAAGCTCATTAATGCTTATAAATAGACTTCTTTTTTCTGTATATTTTCTTCAGCTTTTGTAGGTCTTCTCAGTCAGAGTATTAGTCTATTTAAATCTATCCCATTATAGCCAGATGAAGCCCCCTAACTTATTCTAAAATGTGTGTGTGTTTATATACCTGTGTTTTTTTTTTTTTTTTTCTATTTCTATCTGCTTAGTAAAGACACACATAATTTGGGTAGAAAGCATCTTTTGGATTGTATGGATAAATAAGCTGTTATCTTTGGATACATTGGCTACATTACAAGTAGATATGAAGTTAAAAAAAGCACAAAAGCCATAATGTGGTAAACATCTTTGTTGCATACTCAATAGCTATCTCCTCCCCGACCCCTCTAAGTTTGTGTACGTAGAAGCACAAAACCCCACTTTTGATCACTTACTGAGTATTGTAAAACAAAGAATGTTGCTCACTATCCTTTTCTACAAGGATTAAATGATTAGCTGCTGTAGTAGCTGACTGACAGTGCATCCTGAGAGGAATTAAGGACAAAAAACAAAATGAGGCACTCTGTGCTTTGGAAAACAGGCTCCTTAGATAGTTAGATGTATATCTCAGGAAGAATTTTAATGAACCCAGATTCTTGCTTCTTCCCATAAGTAAAAAAAACACTAAAATCATTACCCAAGATATCTGTTCCTTCGAACAGCAGTAACCTTTAATTGAGGCATATGCTTGACTACATGTATTCCCTAACCCAAAACCATATATATACACTGGCTTCTCTCCCTACCTCTTTGGAGCAGTTCTCTCAGAAGCTACTGAGAGGCTGCTTTCTGGGCTGTATTCCTCAGTAAGGTCCCTGAATAAAACTGACACTCACAACTCTTATGTTGTGTGTTTTGCTTCCAGTCCACAGTATCCATGTGTTTTAGCTGGTGTCTTCAGCCTGAATGGGTGAAATTTCATTAGTTGCAGCCATAGTTGGTAACTATTTTCCCTGTCAGTCATAGTATTACAAATCAACCTGTAAAGCAATTCTGGCTAAGGAGATGTATTGGAAAGCCTTCTCTGTTACTTTAGAGTAAGTCTCTCTTCTTTTAAAAGGTATATGACGATTAGATGCTCTTCTAACCCTCTTCTGAGTTTTGGGAAATTTGGTTTTGAACATGTGATTTCTGGAGATTTGAGTAGAATTTACAAACAGGAGCCCCAGGGGTGAGGGAGAAACCAACATGCCACAAATGTCAGAACAGTAAGTTGGAAGGAACCAGCATCCATGAAAATTTAGCTGAGTTACTGAAGTCACTTGCCCTGGAAGGAATCTATCATTGGGCATCTCAGTGAGATAATGTGGCCGAGTGGCATAATCCACTTTAAATTATGTCACTTAAAGTCAGAAGTATCCTAACTCCTACAGGGGCATCTAGAGACACCATCTTGCCATCCTCATATGTGTATTTGCTAATTCATGAAAACTGAAATCAGTATCATAAGATGAGACTGCTACTTTTGGCTCAATTCGGTGTGAAGGGTGAAAAATTAGTTAAGGTTGCCGTTTTGTCTTTCAGCAGGCTTCTGTTTACCCTGCACCTTGAAATTTTGCCCTTTTCTAGTTCTCTGGCTCTTGCTTTGTTTTCAGATGCTTTGATTTCTAGATCCGTACCTAATGCCTTTGCTCATGCCTCTCTCACACCTGAAGTTCTCTACCTCTACCCTGTGACCTACATCTGTGAAAATGTTACCTTTGTTTGATGTCCATATCAAATATATTCTCCATAATGAAGTTTTTTTTTTTTACCCAATAAAGCTGCTTTTTATTTTCCCTGATTTTTCAGAGCATTTCTTTTTGTGCCTTCCTTATGCCCATTCTTATATTTTGCTTTATATTTTACTCAGACTTTACACTTTGTGAGGTAAAAGACGGCCTCATGTATTGATATATAGTGAGGTCCTTGAAAAGGGAAAGGGTTTTCATTCATCATTGTATTGACAGTTCCTGGTACGTTGTAGGTATCTAAGCAGTATTTATTGAATGAAATGATACTGGAATGCTGATTTAGAAATTTTCTCTCAGAGGCTCTCTCCTTTCAGCTCCTTACCTGGAAAAATTCACATTGCAGATGTCTATGAGAGTAGTTACCCTTTGGATCCAATTAGTGTTTAACTTCTGCTTGCAAGAGCAGTTCAGTCCTGAAAGTAGTATCAGCCATTAAAAAGAGGCACAAAAATTAACTTTTTTTAATAAACAATTCATTTTCCCTACAGAAAGCAAACAGGTAGAAAAATAAATGAAATTAGCATTCTTATCTCCTCTCCCAGCATAGATCTTAAGGCACTCTGGTTGAGTTTGCAAGATTAACATGGCAGAATTTCACATAAGAATTGTTCACAGTTCCATGGATGAATTTAAATGTAATTCAGAAATACCATGAAAGAATTTAATTTCGTAAAAGTGAATGCAAAAATTGCAAGGATTAGAATGCAAAATACCACCAATTTTCAGTAAGTATTTGCTGGAATTAACCTTGCTGTATACAAATATTCTGTAATTCAGTATGCACTGGTTACTTTTCTATCAGAAGTAGCACTTAGTTTAATTTTTTCTCTGCACACTGAGAATTTGTGGTCTCTTAATTTAGAGACCAAGCTGCTGGGACCTCCCTCTCTGAATAGCTTTATTCCAGAAGGGACACATTCCATGTGCTTTGAGATCCACAATCTTACTCCTACTTAGTAGAAACAGATGAGATCTAAGTCCAACAGAAGCTAAAAGGAAATGAATTTGGGGAGCTTGCAAGTTATCAGTTGCAATTCTTTAATCATGATGGAAGTATGAATTACTAACATGTATTCAGTGCATACTATCTCAGGTATCTTGTTTAGTACTTAGCTGCATTATCTCACTGAGGATCGTAGACACAGCCATGGAAAATAAGCTGTGCAGCCTTGCTTTTATCATTCTTGAAAACAAAGAAGAGGAAAAGATCTAGGATCACTCACTCTGCCTCCGATCATCCTCTAACATCCATCCTTTACTACACATGATTTTGTAACTATAAAAATAAGGGCAAATTAGTCCACAGCGTAAATTTTATATTTTATTTTAATTGGTGTGTGCCTAACTGAGAGTATTCAGTCATAAGGACTTGAAATGTGGGTAAAATTCTTGAATGAAAGCGCTTTTCTTTTTTTCTGATTCATTGTATTCAATATCACCAAATCTGTACTAGATATTTTTCATTTATATTGTCCACAGGATTAACTAAATCACTTAGCCCTTCGGGAAATAAAAATAGAGTCTGTGGAAAATAAGAATAAAACAATTGTAAATGTTTTCATAAATGACATAATGAGCATGCAATGAAATAACTGAACAGTGTGGTTCAGCCTTTGCAATGAGCTGCATAAGTGTGGGTGGCTCGAGGTTCAGCTTCCTCATCTGTAAAATGAAAAGAGATTGGATTCCATCTTCCCTAATATCCATTTAATTTCAAGTAGTCCATGGTACTAGGGAAGAAAAAGAAAGAAACTATTTTTTTTCCTGAGACATGAACAAAGTTGAACAACTTGGTGTTGATTTCTCCTGAATATTTTGACACTGGGAAGGAAAAGTAATTTATTTTTGGCTTTTTTCCTTCCAGTGTAACACTGATAGTTTACACTATAATCAAAGAGAAGTTAGTACACTTGTTCTCAAAAATATATTGAAAATATGAAATCTAGAAATATTGAAAGAGCAAGCTATTGAATCATACATAGACTTATGTTGATTCCTATTTCCTATCGTTCAAGGATGATGCTATAATAAACACTAGAAAGGAAGTTCACTAGAGTTTTTGCAAGAGTGAGAGAACTGGGCCTTATGTACCAAACAAATAAATTGGCCTGTTCAGTCCCTAAATCTATGAATGTTGACATATTTTGAGTCTCACAACCAGCACACTGAACAGTTCACTTCCAGCATGGGTGTGTGGCGTGGGATAGCCCAACGTGAGGTTTGTCTGCCTCTCTTTTCACAGCCTTGGTGGGAAATTTCTACTTTCTACAGTTCCTGGCACAAAAATTTATGCACCGAAAGGAGTGGCAAACCATTTTTCCTTTGGGTTTGGTAAATCCTTCATTTCAAAAAATAAAATGGTATAAAATCACAATATACAATTACTTTATAGACTCAGAGCTCACAAATCTGTCATTTTCACTTATTCAAACACTGTGGGGAAAAAAACCAAACAAACCCAGCAATAAGTAAAGTATCTTCTGAGCCACAGATACCTTGTAAAATGCATACATTAATACCCAGTCTCACAAACAAAACATGCTCAGACAACACTGAAAGGAATAGCATGGAAATGACTAATGGGAGACAGAGCGTTTATAACATCAATACATAAACATGTACTGAGCACTTACTATTTGGCATTTATTGTCCTAAGTGCTATATCACCACCATGAAACAGAATTATCTTGTGAATGATTACCACAAATTACTACTTATTTCCATTTCATAGATGGTGAACCTGAGGCTCAGAAAGGTGATGTGACTTACCCCAAGTCACACAGCTGTAAATGATGTTGCCAGAATTTAACTTCAGGCAATCTTAGTATAGAACTCATACTTGAAGCCATGACGTTTTATTATTTTTCTGACGTTGGAAAAGTGTGATAATTTGTAGCCTAAAAACAGAGATGAAATAAGGAAATAAAGAGACATTTTAAAACATCCATTAGGGAAATATGAACTGCTAAAATATAAACAAATATTGATCTATTACTATATTTACTACAGTTGGGTATCAGTGCTTTCAGCAAATTAGTTTTCTCTTCGATTTCTGTCACTTGTGAGTATTGCATGGCAGAGCAAATTTTCTTAATTTACTGACCATACGTTTTCTCATATATAAAATTGGGATGTTTTCATTGTGAGAGATGCTGTGATAATTAAATGACTATAAAAGGTCTAGCACAATGTCGGGCATATTTTGAACACTTAATACGTGGTAGCTACTACTATTAGTCATTAGATAATAACAATGTAATATAGAATGTGCTCAGATTCCAGTATTAAGATTCAAGTGGATCATATCACATTTTTCTTTTGCCTGATGCTTATGCCAGTCATGTTGTTTATAACATGTTTATAACATGTATGTATTTTGCAATTATACATATGTATAAAATTATATATATAGTACACCAATAGTAATACAAGAAAAAACTGAAAGCACTAATCTTTTAGAAAAAGTTTGCAAAAGGAATCATTTTTAACCTCCAACATATTTAAGGATAAAATAAAATGTCATAATCTATTTCCAAGATTTCAAATAAATGATTCTTAGTTTCAATTCTTCAAACACAGGTAGTTGGCTGTTTGAGGTCATATACTAAAATGCTGGTGCAGTGTAAATGCTCATATTAAGCATAAATTGCCCATATGGGAGGCAAATCATTCATACAGCACATAATCACAGATAGTATTGGTTATTTCACAATTCCTTGGTAAAATCTGTTATAAATATTGAATCTCTCTAGAAAAAGCTATTTTTCCATGTCAGTTTAACCAGAAAAATGTCCTTTCTTTAATCCTACAGTGTGAATCCAATTAATAAAGAGTTAGTAGAAACACTTTTTTAATAAAGAATGTGATAGTCATTGTGGCTACATACATTTTCATCTGTTTGAGAGAAACGCCTAAAATGCTGGCTAAATATAGAAACATTTATTTTAACGTATGGCTAATCTCTTGAATGCAAAGGCCATTTTGGTGACAATAATAAAAATAAGTAAGTATTGTAGCTGGAGGTTTCCCTAAAGGGATCCGATGACAAATTTAGTGGATTAGGATCTGGATATATTTAAAGGTGTGTCTAAACAGCAGGGACAACACAGAACCTGGGACTGTATTGGAACGACCTATTAAAAAATATCATACTTATGCATGAAGCCAGGACCCAGGACTCCCGGGAGACAGCACTTTCAGTAAGAAAAATACTTGCACACATGCTTCCCAGTCCCCCACCCTCCCCACACCCCATGAAATCTGTGAAGGGAGACTGTAAAGAGCCATGGTCTTGGTCAAGTCTTGCTTGAGAACTCTAGACAGAATACTACACAAATGAGGGTTAAGGTGACTTAGATGTTGGTTCCAGATTGGTAGTGTTTCCAATAGTCTGGCAAAGGAATCATAGGCCTTCTATAGAGGAACTCACTTTAAACCTGTACCTTAAAAGCTTGCCACAGAGAAAGTTCCAAGGAATATTGCTCATCTTCAAAGCTCACTAAAATCATAAGAAAAATAGGTCACCATGAGTCAATAAAAAAATACAATTAAAAAATCAGAACTGCCAAGCTTATGAATGTTGGAATATCAGGAACAAAGACATTATACAAAAATGATACTTAACTGGGCTTCCCTGGTGGCGCAGTGGTTGAGAATCTGCCTGCTAATGCAGGGGACACGGGTTCGAGCCCTGGTCTGGGAGGATCCCACATGCCACGGAGCAACTAGGCCCGTGAGCCACAACTACTGAGCCTGCACGTCTGGAGCCTGTGCTCCGCAACAAGAGGGGCCACGATAGCGAGAGGCCCGTGCACCGCGATGAAGACTGGCCCCCGCTTGCCACAACTAGAGAAAGCCCTCGCACAGAAATGAAGACCCAACACAGCATTAATTAATTAATTAATTAATTAACTCCTACCCCCGACATCTAAAAAAAAAAATTATTCTTAACATATAGTATAACAGCAGGGGAAGAGGGCTGAGTTAATCAAGCTCCTCAGTTCATAGCATCGCAAAAAACATTGGTCTCTGTGAAGTCCCTTTCATGTTTCATTTATTTCCCTTTAACTACATCCTTGACTCCTTTCTATATTCTTATAGACAATGGTTGAGGTATGTGGATATATGTCCTTGAATTGGTATATATTATTGTAAATATGTAGTGAGGTTTTGAGGTCTGACTTTGATTTACATATATGCTCCTTTTGTTTTACATAATTACTCTGTGCTATTTTTTTAATATCTTTCCGTAACTGTGTTTCCATAACTGCTTTCTGTATTGTAATTCCTGTAGTTGATGTAACTGTTTTCTCTGTTCACACAAATACTTCATGATGAACATGTTACATGTTCCCTTACAGAACTTTGCAAAAAATGTGTGTGTGTGTGTCAGAGAGAGAGAGAGAGAGAGAGAGAGAATCAATATGAATCAGGAGAGAAATGCTTGCTCCTAGGTACTTACTGAATTTAAGTAAGTTACTCTTAAGAATGGCTGTTTATATCTTTCTTCTCCTCCATCTGACTTTAGTAATTAGGATTCTAAAGTTAATTGTGTTTGGACAGTAAAGGCCTGTTCCTAACCTGTTGTTGAAAATTTAAGGTTTGTTTAAGTGTCTTTAATTAACGTTGCCCAAAAGGAAATTTCATGTTGTCCTTATTACAAAACAGGAAGTTTATCTTTGTCTTTTAATGATATAATGCTACTAGAAAGACATAGAATTTGGTTTCTGATCTGAACCTAATCTCTACATCTGCAACTTTCTCTCTGTGTAACACTGGGCTGGTGACTTAACTGACTTAGGAGCTTTGATTTTTATCATCTATAGTATAAGAATAAATACCTATTTTAAATAATTATTGTCATGATTAGTAAAAATACTATACAGAAAATGCCTGTTACAGGGCAATCCTGAAATGCGAATTCCATTCCCCTTCTCATATTCCCCCCTTTTTACTTTTCATAATGCTTAGCATAGTGGCTCGTCATATTTTAAGGGCATTGACTGCTTTGGAAAGTAAATGAAATCATTCTAACAGTTTTATTTTAAAAATCACATATACATTAAATACAAAATATTACACAAAATATCAAAGTGATCATGGACCTCTTTAGAGACTACATTTATTTTTAAAAATATTTTCCAAGTTTCACTAGAGCCTCTGGCTTTTACCTCTTTCCATGGAGGACAGCCCCCAAATATGAATTAGATTCACAACCCCCATCATTTGGATAAAGGAACTGTTTACTGGGAGCTGATATAACTAGCCCAGAGTTAGGCTGACGGTAGCAGCACTCCAGCTTAGCAGAACTCTTTCTCTCCATTCCACTGTCAGGAGATAAAGAATGAGAGCTTTCTGCATACTTTTTGCAAATTATAATTTGCTTTATATGGAACATTCATTAATGGCTTTTGTTTTCTTGTCCTGAGGCACACATTTCTGTCTATGCCTTTGGTAAATGGTTTCATTTTCTGCCATTATTTATTATTTGTACTTGTCAGATTTTTAATTGTATAATTAAAATGCTATTGGTCTTCACTAAAAAAATCATCAAAGTGTTGTGACAGTGTTATACCAAATAAATTCTGAGGTCACTGAATATAAAAGGGAATTTAAGGGCTCTAAGCTACCAGGTATGTAACATATTTCACTCAGGGACAAGCTTAATCAGGTTTAGGAAATAACCAGTTTTGCTAATAGCCATTGGAACACAGCCAGTTATTAGCTCTCTATTATTTAATGAAATGCCATTAGACCAGTGAGCAATGTTTGAAATGGGGAATTTTAGGGAAATAGAATTAGGGGCAAACAAGTAGACATTGTTTTCCAATTCCTTTCTATGAAAACAGCAATATTAAGAAACAAATAGAACCAATTTAAAACTACAGGGAGTTTTCCTTGAGATAACAAAACTGAGGTCTAGAAAGTTTGTCATTTGCATGAGGTTATGTACTAATTGGGATTTCTAGTCAATCTGACTGTTTAGTGTTTTGTTTTGTTTTGTTTTTGTTCCTCTTTTAGTTTCTTTTCTCCCTGTACTTTGAGCATGCCACTGCACTTGGCCTCACTGGTAGCATTAATAGTTTAGACACCCATGTCTCCAGGATGTGGAAGTGCTGGGAATGCAGATTAAAACATTTACAGCAAATTCCGTAGGGCTATATATCTTTCCTTAATTGAAGTAGATTCTCTTTCAAATGTATATTGATTTACACAAATCCAAACTGCCTAATTACAAGAAACAGTTTCTGAATTTATATAGATTAACATCATCAGCTAAAACATATGCACCCAGGTACTATGTAGATGGGACAATGTACAGCTGTTTGATTGTAAATTATTTTTACCCTCGAGATAATTTTTTTCTTTTTTTCTTTTGGAAAAATTGTTTCCAAGTCTTGTACTTTTCCCCCCACTGTTATGAAATGAGGCTTTAAAAAAATGCCTTTATATTTCTTCTTGTATATGAATTGTATTGTGCAGCTGTTTTTGTTTTGTTTTGTTTCCCTTTTGGCCTTTTTCCCCTTTTAATGTGAGTAACTCTGAGACAGACAAGTACTGGATCAAAGCATTACCAGTTCTCTCCATGAGAAATCTGCTGACACCTGAACTGGCTTCTACTGGAATTGGTTTTGGCTTGATCTTTACATGACCTTTGAAATCCTGGCATCTGACCCGCCTTGGGCTTGGACTCCATGGCTCTAAGCCTAGTTGCTTCAGGGACCTTGTCCTCCCAATCTAGTAATTTCTGGACCTTCGGTCTATCTTAACCCTCTGGAAGCCAAGATAGGAGAAGCTAGTATTTTCTGGGCCTCTTTGTTGGTCCTAACCCTATGAAAGATAAGATATGTAAAGCAAAATACCACACACCTCTTTCAAGTGGCTGTTGTGTCCCAATGAATATACCAGTGCTGAAAGATGTGCTCATAGAGGAAAAATGAGCTAAATTGGAAAATGCCGGAGACTGGGAAACCTTTGGCATTGTGTACAAAAAAGGGCCTCAGCCAGTGATGCAGTATTTTACTTAAGCCATTCTAAATGCTAGATGGCTAAAGTTAACAGATTAAAATTTTAGGAAATTTCCAAGACCATGAGTCCCAAAATAATATTTTTTATAATACATTCTTTCACACTCAGATGCAATTCTTGGTTCTGGCTTGGACTATTGACAGATGTGCCAACATCTTCCCAGGGAAAAAAAAAATGCCGTCCTCACAGGGCTTCTGCCCAACTGGAAAAGGGAAATTCCAGCCATCTCTTAATAAAGCATGTGCTCTAGAGATTTGCAACTCAATTTTGTAGAGCTAATGAGTTTGAAGATGATTGGAATAAATATTGAAACTTTGGTAGCAGCTTAGCCGAATTCTGGCTAATCTCTATGTCCTTTGTGGTTTGCCCTTCACAGATGCAAGCTCCTCACAGCTATTGCTAACCAAGATTATTAGTGCCATACAAAGCCAACTGAAAACAAGTCGAGTGACAATCCTTATTGTGTATCTTTAATTTACAAAGGGAAATTCTCTGGGCAGTTTTCATTAGCTTCTAGCAAGTTTAATTGGCTGAAAACATTGCTTTCATGATCTTTGATACCATGTGTTGGTACAAATTAAAGCATAGCAGCTTCTAGTCACGGAATTTTGCTCCTCAAATGCCTCCAGAGGGTTAGACTAGACAAAGGAGGGTCCTTAACAGAATTATTACAAATCTCCCAGGGTGCAAATTGATGCTTGTAAATGTCAAGATTCAGTACTAAACAAAAGAACAAAAGTTCAGATAAACACATGCGTAATCAAACATTCATGAGAAACATATAATGTGTTCAAGACAGATAGTGCATTTAGGAGTCCTGCATTACTTGAAATGGAGGCAGGTACTTTTATAGAAAGATTTGTTTTAATGTATTACAGTATATGAATCTTGTCCGTGTGGTATCATAATGCATTGATAGTTTTCTGACCAGTTTGAATTTGTATCATCACTGATGGTCTATTAACTGAATTTGGTCAGTAAGAAACATTCAACCCTGATTATTTTGTGTGTGATTTACATTGATTACCCCACTGAAGTAATCTTTGGGAAAAATAAAGTAATCTTCTTGAGTTTGAGAAGGTAAAGGGAGGAGGCAGCAGACTAAGATTTGATATATTTGTCTAATAAGAGAATCACAAAAATAGTCATGTCCAGATTTTTCTGGTTGGAAAACACCGTTACACTGATACTTCTGAGGTGGTCAGTCTTCGGAAGGTGGGCCCTCAGTAACCAAAATCACAAATTCCTAAAGCAATGCCGGTTGTTAGTTAGGATATGTGCCTGCTTCTGCAGACCAGGATACTTAAGGTTGGCTTTTAAGGGCATTCGCTCCCCCAAAGGAAGTCGCACACCTCTTGATTAATTCCTAAAATAGAGCCAGGGGAAATCCTAAGGGAAGTGTCACAGTCACGATAATGCACATTGTCCAGTTTTACTGTCTAGTGTTTTATCTGCCAAACAGAATACAGTAAGTCCCCTACACACGAACCTTCAAGTTGCGAACTTTCAAAGATGCAAACGTGCCCCTGGATGCCAGCTGTTGTGCTGTACTACTGTACTTTTCAACGTACTGTACTGTAAGATTAAACACGTTTTCTTGATATTTTGTGTTTCTTATGTATTATTGGTGTGAAAAGTACTATAAACCTATTACAGTACAGTACTATGTAGCCGATTGTGTTAGTTGGGTACCTAGGCTGACTTTGTTGGACTTACAAACAAATTGGACCTACGAACGCGCTCTCGGAATGGAACTCATTCGTATGTTGGGGACTTACTGTAAATGTTTGCGTCATCTGCTAACTCTAGTGGGTATTGATGTATTCAGACCTTTTATCTTCCATTGACTAGACTCAAGTAGTTAGGCTTGCAACTTCGTGTTGTGAAGAAGATTATCACCTTAAAAATAACACAACTCCTTAATGAGTCTATGAATACTTATTTGAAACATAACAAATATGTATCATGGATGTCTCTACACCCTATTCCGGAGGTCATGACTAACAGTCATCCCCTGGCATGCGGTCGTGAGAGTGTTTCAGGTGTTTGAGGCTGCCAATACCAATCCGTCAAGATGGGGACATGAGTAGAAAAGTTTTGGTCCTGCTCTAACTATGTCATGAATTTTATAAAGCACTCTGGTCTTATTAGGAAAACATATACAGACAATCTCATGGGGAAGAATCTTCTTGTATGTGATTCTTAGTAATCTAATAATACTAATTCTTAGTAATTTCAGATTCTGATGGTAATATTTTCAGGCTTGTCCCTAACTCTAGTGTATGTTCTTTATTTAGATAATGTGACACATATTTTACAATAATAATTTCAACCCTCAGTGGTCATTTTAGTAGAAAAATTAAAAGGTTTAGAACCATTCAAATGATGCCTAGAAACATTTTAACCTTTTTTTTTCTTGGTATAAATTATGCATACATATAAACTATTGCTAATAATTCATTTGCTTGAATAGTCATAAACTTTAAATATGATATGTAGCTATTTGATTCAACTCCACTTTTTAATTAGAAAAAAAATGAAGTCATTTTTAGCATTAAAAATCTTTAATAATGTTTTAAATGTAAGATCATGCCAGTAGTTGTAAAGAATTAATTCTAATTTCTAGAATAAATCAGCAGAACACATTTTTGCTATTTAGAAAACGTTTGCTAAAAGGAAAAAAAAAAAGAGCATTTGTATGCAAGGACATGCATTCCCTTCTTATGCAAATCTCAAAAATGCTTTAATTTTCCTGAACACTTAATTGACATTATACATAGCAGTGAACGATTCATACAGAATCACGTTTATGTGAAAAAAAAGGTTCCTGTTGAGCAGTACAGACTTGAAAGCCAAACCAGGAAACTATAATAAGCAACTAAGTAAACATTTAAGTCAAATGTGTGCTTCAATAATGGTGGTGTAATGGGATGATTCTTAGTAGATGCAGAGGGAACAAAAGGAAAGAAGTAATTCTGCTTGAATCATGTGACACTGAGTTTCTCTTTCTCATTGTCCCCAAATAGTCACAGTAGGTAAGAGAATGTTGCCTCCATATTTTCCTTTTCTATGCCCGCCCAGGGGAAGAGAACAATTTCATCTTTTCTCATCATGCTCAACTTTCGACAGCTCCTTGAAGAATGCTCCCCAGGTACATGTGGACCTCAGTTAGCAATGAATGGGAGGAGCAGGTGTGGAGGGGCTCCAGACATCATAGTGAGCACCCCTATGTAGTCTTCTCTTGCTACTTACTGGCACTGCTCCCCTGGATACTACTTCTCTCTCTGAACCAAATGGAAGAAAGCTTAATAGATATCACATCTTGTCCCTAAGTGGTTTTAATTCTTTTCGTTCACAGAAGACAAGATTTAACTCTCCCCGTAACTGTGAAATTGTACTGAATTCCCTAGGATCCAAGCCAGGAAGCTATTCTAATTATCACACTTTGTACAGTACCATTAACTTTTCTAATTTATCCTAATCTTGTGTTCTCAAATTGGGCACAAAACTCCCAGATTAACCCCTACCCGGGGCCTGGCCTTTCCATAACATCTTCTTCTTCATGGGTCTGGACAGACTTATTTGAAGGTCTTAATTTGAATGATTCAGCCTTGTATATTAGTGTTCATATCTCCATTGGTGTCACACATTATGAGAAAGCTTAGACATGAAAAGGTAAGTAGGGATTTAATAAGCACGTTTGTACATCTCCTGTAAGTACCAAGGAGCACAGACTGAGGTGGAGTGAGCAGTGAGGAAAACACAGGGTCTAGAACTGGGTCTTCTGGGTTTGAATACTGACTCTACCACATACCAGTTGAGTGACCTCAGGAAAGTTACTTAATCTCTCTGTGCCTCAAAACTCTTATCGGCAAAATAACGCTTAAAATCAGAAACAAAACCATAAGGTTATTGCGAGGAATAAAAGTATTAGTATATGTAAAACACTCAGATGTGTGCCCAGCATCTGTTAAAGCACAGTGTACTTCTTAAAAACAAAACAGAACAACTTTATTCAAGTTTGTCTTGTTCTTGATTTTGTAGAATATTCTTTACGCCAATCATTATTGTTTCTGTGTGTTTCAAATGTCTTAGGTAATAGCTTATGTTTTCATTATATTTTCAGTGATATCTGTACACAATTTTACATTTTAATATAAGGACAAACTTCAGTATTTTTTAATAATTTAGCTTTCTGGTATTTTGTCTAAAATATTTAGCTTATGCTGAAGTGAAATAAAACAAAATACAACATTGTATATATAAATTATATGGAAAAAACTTGAAGTAAAAATCTGATGTAAATGTTAGTAGTGGTGCTTTAGATTGAATGTCTCCCCCAAATTCATATGTTGAAATCCTAATCCCCAAGGTGATTGTATTAGGAGGCGAGGCCTTGGGGAGGTGATTAGGCCATGAGAGTGGAGCCCTCATGAGAGGATTAGTGTCCTTATGAAAGGAGACCCCAGATAGCTCCCTTGCCCCTTCCACAATTTGGGGACAGAGCGAGAACCAGGAAGTGGGCTCTCACACCAATTCTGCTGGTCCTTGATCGTGGGATTTCCAGCCTCCAGAACTGTGAGAAATAAACGTTCATTGTTTATAAGCCATCCAGTATTTTGTTATGGCAGCCCAAACAGAACAAAACAAGTGGCTTCTAGTGTGTAATGGTATTTTCATCCTTTGTACTTTGCTCTTCACAAAATTCTATTATAACTATGCTGCCACGTATTGCATAAGTAATAATAAAAGTTTAAGAGACTGTGAGCTGGTCTGCAAACAGAAACACACATACACACTCACGTGGACCAAAGACAGCAATGTAACTGTCAAGATGGAAGGCACTGAGAAAATACAATCCGTAGTGTAACTTCCTCTTCCCTTGGAATCCCGTGAGGATCATACTTACTGAAGATCCTCCACTGATTAAAATGGCAATCTCTTTTAAATCAGTATTCAGAATACACCCTACAGACTTCATCCAGATTCTTCAGGTGTTTTGATAAATAATTCTCTGATTGCGTGTGTTTTGAAAAGAGGAACTAACTGAGGAATGAGAACAGAATGGTGACTAACCTGGAAAGAAGGGGACAATTATCAAACAGCAAGCACCCTCCACATAAATAATGTGTGTCTTTCCATGACCCTTGCTTTGACAGCTGGTTGCTGCTTCTCTCTAGCGAACTGAGGTCTCTCCTCCTGATTAGGTCGCCTCCCTTGATGATCATAATTCTTAGTGTCACAACAACATAGAAACAACAGTAAAACAGGGATAACAACAAAGCCTTCTGGGCACTGACATTGCGTTCATCTCTGCACATTGTATGGTTTTGTAAATTGTCTTCACTTTGTAAATGTGCAAAGGCTGACTACTGGGTTCCTTTTCAAACTGGAGTTTTATCTAACAGATGATACCATCAAAATCAGACAGTGGTAGGGGTTCCCTTACCACTCTCCTGGCAAAATGCTATTATCACTATGCTCCAACTGATCAAGTTGGAACAGTTTGCTCCAGAGGGATTAGACAGGGTATAGTTTATTTTTAAGGATGTTCTGTTGGTGTAATGTGGAGTAGAGTATGGAAATTCTCAAGTGAGTCTGGACAGGTATGTAGTTCATATCAATAATTCAAAGCCTCTCCTTCCTGAAACAACTATGTATTTATCTCAGTTACTCAGTTTGGGGTAAGATATAGGTTTTAATCACTGTGGAGCCACAGTTTTCTAAACTTTCCTGCAAGTTCTGACATTCCACCTGTCTTTCCTCCTCACTTTATAGTCTCACCACGAACATATCCCTTGTGGGTTATTCTCCATATTTAGATATATAGAGAGAGCATCTCTTCAGTTTCTTCCTTGATAGCTATGGGAACCAAACAGGCCATTTTTTTTTTTTTTAACAGGGAAATAGTCAGATATATAGGAAATTACAAACTTGGGGATGTTAAAAAATGTTCCAGACATGCTCCTTGGTTAACAGTCCCTGTCTCCCTTCTGGGATGGTAACAAGACACCATATTGTTTTTATGGCTCCAAGAAGACCAATTCGTCCCCAGTGTAGAGTGAAGAAGCAATCCAAGGGAGAAAAAGAAATGTCTATTTTTCTCATTTGGGCAGTTTACATGCCTAGGGATTTACACTGGGTAATACTAATTTTCTTCAGCCTTTACACCTCACCAAAGAACCCTTTGAACATTTCTTACCTATTCAGAGAATCAAGGAGAAAGTAGATCGTGTCCCCATCTGTTACCCAAATGATTTATGTGGGGTGAAATGTATTTTTGGTATCTTAGGAAATTATTTACTATTTTTATGTAGTATGAAATATTTATTTTTTTAGTACAAAATAGAACTTGTAATTTAATAAAAACAGGTTCCTCCTCCACACACGCACACACACACGTTTATATGAATGTAGACATAACCATAGTGCACTATAAAGGCAAAAGGAATCTATAGATATTGTATCATCATGGTTATTATAGCTGTCATATATCTTGCAATTTTTTATACAACTTTTTGTTTTAAATATTTGAAATATGTATGGAAACACAGCTTCTGATTTTATTCTGAATTTAAATATTTCAGGTAACCATTTTATTTTTTGTTTATTATAAATTTACTATTCATTATCTCTGGTGAGATTTGCTATCATGATAATATTAAAATTAAATATTATTTTCAACTGAACCATTAAATTATGAAATTGAAAATTAATCCAGTCATACAGGTAGTAGTAGTTCATTCTTCCTACCAACTCATGTTAGCCATATGTTGCTCTTCAAAATTATTTATTCAGATTGTGCAGTGTGTATCCAAAAGTAAAAATGAGTAAGCACAAAAGTTATATGTATTTTTTAAATATTGGTTTTCATGAATTCAGAGCATATTTGAATTAAATTTGGTCTTAGAGAAATTAATGTTCAAATTACAGGTGAGTAAAACAAGCCTGCAAAAGTTCAATGACTTTGTACAGGCCTATGACGAAAACCCTGATTTCTGGATTTCTAGTCACCAGAACTGTTAGTCTAAGAACTGATGGTAGCACCAGCTCTGTCACTAATAAGTTGGCTAAGTCATAGAAATTATTTTACCTTCTATTACCTTCATATCTGAACTACAAAATATGGAGGCCAGCTAGATGCTTCCTAAAGTAATTCTGGTCCAAATATTCTATGATTGCATCTCTATCCATTCTACCAAGACTGTTTGCCTTCTTAGTTTAGATTTGCAGATTAAAATTAAGAGCTCCCATCCCCCAGAAGGACACCTTCTGCAAAAAAATTGGGAATTCTGTTCTATTAAGGGAGAATAGTTACTATATGAGCTTTCAGATAAAAATAATATTCTAACATGCATTTATGGCACAAATTTCAGGTACAGAAATATAATTCCTGTAGTCTCCTCTTCAGAGTTGAAGAGTAAGCAGTCTTTCTGTGGAATATTAAAAATGCAATATTGATTTTTGGCTAAGTAATTTGATCATTTAGACACATTAATCAATGCAGTTTTCAGAGTGCATTGAATAACGGGTGATCAGTATGTTCACTGGTGAACGGGTGATCGGTATGGTAAGCATAGTCAGTCAGTGGTCAAGACATGCAGCAAGATGGTAGGTAGAAAAAGGGGCTAGAAACTTTAAGGTGGTATGATATCCCTAGGGTATTGTATTACCATTAAACCAATAAAAGAAGTTACTAAGGTGAAAAGGGCAGATAGGGTTTCTACTTTGAGGAAGCATTTCTACTTTGAGGAAGATAGATTCATATGTTAATTCTTCAAAGATTTTCAGGAAAGGCATTCAGGTTAAACCCAGGCAGAAACCAGTTTATTCTTGTAATTAACACTTATGACAATTACATCAGATAAACCCTTGGTGATAGGCAAAGTGAGGTAGAGTATTCAGTGGCTACATCCTTTGTACTCAAAGTGTGATCCACTGAGGAGCTACCTTTGGCATCATATGAAATTTGTTAGAAATGCAGACTCTCAAGCACTGCCCCCACCCCAGAATGACTAAATCAGAAGCTTCTTTTAACAAGATGTACATACAGTTTAAAGATTGTGAGGCATTTGTTTGAAACCTTTATAACTTTAACAATCTTATTCTCCCAAATTCAGGCCAAAATAGCTAATGATTAATGTCCAGTTTTTCTGCATGTCGTGAGAAATTGCTTTAGCATGGAGGACACCTTTTTACAGAAGAGGTATTTTTCTCCATTTCATTTTTCCCTGAAGGTCAGAGGCTAGCCAACAAGGTGATGTTCTAGCCAAGCGCTGCTGTTCTACCGCACGCCCGTCCCCCAATACCTGGCCTGCTTCCTTCTCCGATGTTCGCATTTGGAAATTTCCTTTGGGAGAGGAACAAAGCTGCCAGCTTTATCACTCTTCACCTCAAGCATTTGTCAAATCCTAGTCTCCAGGCAGACCCTCCACCACTGAAATTTCAAATTTTTAAACAAATAAAAAGCAGTTATTTTCAATGAGGAAGTCAGGGAAACTTGGGACTGGTTTTGTTTGTTTGTTTGTTTTTGTTTTTCTTGATAAGAAAGAGTCTTTACTTCTTATAAACCTCCTTGACTCAATCACAGAAGCTTTTCTTACCCTGGCCAAAATTCCATTTTATTTCTGGACTTAAGATAAACTCTTTTCCCTCTGTAATGCATACTAAGCCAGCTTTGTTTTTGTTGTTTTCGTTGAATCTCAGAGAACCATGATCCTTTTTATACTACTCATCTAAATGTATAATACACTCTCATTTGTGACACTGATTATTAATCTCCTGGCACTAGAAAACAGCAAGTATGTCTTATTTCTGTGTATTCCCTCGGTTTAGCACAATGCCTGACCCACGGTAAGCATTTAATAGTATTTGCTGATTAAACAAAGGAATTTGGGACTCAAAAAGTAATTGCTCAAAATGTCACACACACTTGAGACGTTTCTAGCTATAAATTCTATGTTTTTTCTTCTGTACCAATAGTTTTTCCAACCTGGCTACATCCCAAACCAATTAAATTAGACTCTGAATATGGAATACTTGTGTTGGTATTGTTAAGGTCCTCCAAATATTCTAATGTGAAGCAAGGCTTGAGAGACTCTCTCTATACTTTGCTGTCTCTTTAATGTAATGGTGCAAAATCTTCCAGTATGATAAAAAACAGCAATTGAGGAAGTCAAAATAAACTTGTCAATTGGTAGGAAAACACAAGGAATGAAAAATGTCCAGTTTGAAGTAATGAAAGCTCAAAAAGAACTGGCTGTCTTTAACTATTTGAAAAGTTTTCTTATATAAATGTGATTAGACTTATTCTATATATTCTCAGGAGGCAGAACCTAGCTGTATGCATGCAAATTACAGAAAGGCAGTTTGGGGCTCAATATGAGGAAAAAGCCTCTTAGAACTTGAACACTAAAAATATACTGTACCATTTTTGGAGGTGATGAGGAACATATTGTGGGAGGTATTCAGGTAAAGCTGGGTGGGTGGGTTGGTGAGGTCCAGATGCTGAATTAAGTTAGTGAGAATGTGGCTGCATGGGACTCTGTGATTCTGTGTGTCTCAGAATATTTATAAGTTTTATTTAAAAATTATTTAGTAATAATAATATTAAAAATAATGATAGTGAATATTTGTTGAATGTTAATTATGAGCCAAGCACTATCTTAAACAATTTATATCATTGTATTATCTCTGTAAGCCTCACAACAACTCGGTGACATTGGTATAATTAATAGCCCCATTTTAATGAGGAGGAAACACAGACATGGAAAGATTAGTAAACCTGCACGTGGTAATTAGCCAGAAACTATTGAAACAGGGATTCAAACTCAAGCAGTCTAATCTTGAAGCCTGAATTCTAGGTCATTTGGTTCCAATCATCCATACAGATTTCTGTATTTATCAGACAATTAAATACTGTTACTTTTATAGACATATATAGGTTTAAGATACCTACTTTAAGATACAAGAACAAAGCCACTAGGGAAGAAAATATTCAGTTCATTTCTTCTCTTTAAAACCAAGAAATTGCAACCATGTATTTGAAGCAGCAAAGGATGAAACTTTGTTTTGTCAGCTTAAGATGTTAAAGAGATATGCTTGATCTCTCCATTGAATGATAGAAAGACCAGCTGAGGTGCTGCTTCTCAAAATCTCAACTCAGAAGTTTTGATTAAAAAACTTTTGTAGCTTATTCTTAGCACCTCATTTTACTCACTCCCCACTAAAGTGGAGAAAATTATGCCAACTTCGACAGACTCAATGAGAATTAAATGAAATAATTATCTAAAATACTTGGCACAGTTCCTGGTTCTCAGCATATGTTAAGCAAGTTTTAATTGCCTTCCTTTATCCCTCTTTTATTGTTTGTTCCATCACCTTTAAAATGGTGCCAATAAAACTCCCTGACTTAAGCCGTAGTGCAGTTATGAAGATAAAAAATGAGTTTATGTATATTCAAGCTATGACTACTGTAATTTACTATTTACAGTTATCACTATTAGTCATTGCCCTTTTAATTATTTAGTTGTCTATCACTATCTTGTATTTTGATTCTCCATAGTATGTGCCACCTCTGTTGAAGACACTATAGAAATATTTCTAAGAAGAAAAAAGGTCATAAAGTTAGATATGCCGCTGAGCTTCCCAGGGAGACAAAAAACTGGAAGGTACTAAAGAATATTGCTGTAGTAATTACCATCTGCATCCTGTTTAGATTTGCTCTCATGATCCTGCATAGTTTCAGTATAAAGAACTATGGGAGGAGCAAAGGAGGTCACTCTTACAGCCAAAGGAAGTCTCTCTCTCTCTCTTCTCCCCTGTTCAGTCCTACTTGGAACTGAGTTCCCTGCTGCCATTGTCTACAGAGGGTGAATATTTCCACTAGTATCAGGAAAATTGGCACATTTCTTACTCAAGCGTATTAAGGCCATGCTCTTTCAATTATTTTTCCTCATAAATACCTGCTTCACTTCATGCATGCATCTTGCTTCAGATTGAAACTTTTAGTACAACGATGAACTGCTTGTGTTTGTGGTTTTCTTTGCTAGAAAATGCATATACAGAAAGGATACAAGTTTGGTTTAATGTTAGGCCAATAACTAACAGAAAACTCTTCAGAACAAAAGCAGTGTAGGCATTTTTCCCCAAATAAATCATGTTTGCAGTCAACTGATAGTGACAAAGAGAAGAATTATGTTTGAGAAAGCATATTTATTATTGTGAAGTTTTCAATAAATAGGGCAAAGAACAAGCTGTGATGAATTATGTTTTACTTAGGAATACATTTCCAAAATTGTTAATAAAAGGAATATTGACTTCAAATGAAAGTCATAGTACTTAGTTATTTTTTATATACATCATCAAGAGAGAATAACTACAAATAGGTTTTACCCCAGTACTTTATACTAGCAGAAATAATGGACTTAAATTTTCCAATGAGTAGGAGTGAATTCTCATGTAACCAAGTTAATGAAACTAAATAAAGCATCATCACAGATATAAAGAATAGTTTGGTAATATGTCCTTTTCTACATGATTTTTCAAACTTTTTTTTATTCAATCAGTTCAAGTGTGCAACATATAGAACCTATGGTATCTTTCATTTACCCAAAAGGAGAAAATAGCTACATATTTTCTGGCAGCCAGGATCATGCTTCCTTGGTTTTAGGAATAGGAAGAATGGAGTCTTGTCCTTCACATTTGGAAAGTACATTGTGGAAATGTGAAAGTTCTGCTGAGTGTCTCATTTTATATTTTTCAACTATCCAAACTCCCATATTGAGATCCTGTTTGTACACAGATTGATTTGTTTAGGCCAGAGGAGCTGGCTTTCTCACCAAAAGTCATTCAAAATCATCAGGATTTTCAAACCTTAGCCAAGGCAAATAAACTTCCAATTCCACAATATCCACAGTTTAAAAGGGATGAAGGGTTTCTTCACAAATACTCAAGGATACTTAGGAACTCATTTCAGTCATCCCGAATCATCCTGGTAAGTTTCCCTTCTAAACAGAATATACATTGGTGGCGATATTCTATCTCCCTGCTGTTATTTCAAAAGTAGTTTCTTTACAGTTCTGTTATAGTGCTTGAGATTGATCTATATTTGGTTTTGGTTTTAGTTTTGGTGACATTTTGAAGAGGACAGGACATTTTTGGCCAGGTAGAACTGAATTCCAGATTTACTACTCTTTGTGACTTTGGACAAGCTTCCTAGACTTTCTGAATCTCCGTGTTCTCATTTATAAAACCAGTGGAATAAAATCAGTCCTGCAATGCTAGAAGTAAAAAGGTCAGCATTGCACCCGGCACTTAGCAACTGCTTTATTATCATTATCTTGAGTAAATGAAATGAAGACCAACACTGAATTACAGGCATCAATGAAGATGTACAATTTTGAGGCATAAGAAATGACTAATGAAATGTCCAGGAATTTTTCAAATTAAAAAAAATGTTTTTCAGATCTCCAAAATATCCGTTGATGTATGGGATTATTACCATAAAATTTGGAGCAACAAATTTGCATTAAAAAGGAGTGTTTGTTTAGCCCTTGGACTCATAAACTGTGTCCATTAAGAATTTCAGAAACTTCTCTGTTTAAACTTTTCTGAAACTGTGATTCCTTCTTCCATTTTTTTTTTCCCCTTCAGAGAACCCTTACGTCAAGCAAGTAAAAGACAATTTATCCAGAATCATTCTAGCGTGTCACAGTTCTATTTAGTATTGTGTTGAATAAAATGACAACTCACAAATCCCAACCCTGTTTTTCGGTCAGGGTTTTCAGTCCACAGTTCAAATGAAACTTCAGCATTTTCCTTAATGCCAAAAGTAATTTGGCAAACAGAATTTGAGAAAAGAACATTTTTGCTTCTGCTATGCAAAGCCCATATGCTCCATAAATATTATTTAGCATCTCCATGGTGCATTCTGTGTGCACTCTGTTTTATAATCATTGCTATGGCCATTAGCATAAAAATGCTTTTCTCCAGTCTTTTCTTTCCCATGCTTTGGCTTTGAAATTTTATCCATATCCATAGTTCAAGAACTTTGCAAACAAATAAGATGCTGCACAGAATACTGTAGGCAGCTTCGATCCCAGTACTAATCTGCAATTTGTAGCATGAAACGAAAGTTAAGCAAGCATATGGCCAAAGAGTGGAGCATAAATAATATTATGCCATGAGACATAAGAATGGAAATATTTATTAAGGTCATTAATTATAAAATCATCATTTGTCTTTCTCTTACAAAATTTAAGGCTGATCACAAAAGTAGACTTGTTTGTCCTGTGTGTGTATATGTATATGTACATATACATATATAAGACATATTATATTTACATATATACACATATATAGTCTTGTTATGTTTCTTTTTTACTTTTATATTGATTATATTTTTTATATGAAAGGTAATAGAAATATGTGAGGGAAATGGCAAAATAAAGGCAAGGATGAGATTAGTTTGGAGAAATGTATACATAGACTCTTTTGGAGTTTATAAATGTGGGGTAAACATTTGTTGGGAGACAAAGCAAAAAGAGGGCCCAGTCTGCCACAAAAGCCATGGTGCCCATGGGAAAAATAAAAACAAGTCAATTGCTCAGCACAGATTTTCCTGATTCTGACACTTGAGGGAAGCTCTTTCTGTGAATTATCTAAAAGATAAATGAGGAAGAGAAGACAGAGAATAAGTTTTTTATAGATTTTGATCATTAAGATTACACACAAAATATATAACTACTAATGAGTCAGCTGCTTTTTCTAATACTGGTGTCTTACACAAATTAAAAAAAAAAACACATATCTTTGAGTTAAATCTTGCTTTATAGAATATTATTACCATATTGTAAAGCTGCATTTATATTAGTAGAGGCATTTTAATTCTAAAGATTTGAGTGAGAATAAAATTTTGGTAAAAGAGATTCTGTATTTTAAATAAGGTGTTTTTATTTAAAATCTCACCATTGTATCCTTTGGTATACAGAAGTTCTTAATTTTAATAAAGCCTGCAGAAAGGAAAAAGAAAAAGACAACCAACTCATTTTTTTTAAAAAAGGCAAAATTGTTACCTCATCAAAGGTGATAACCAAATAGCTCATAAATCCATCAACATATGCTTAGTATCATCGGTTGTTGGGAAATATAAATTAAAACAACTACCAGATATACTATACATCTACCATAATTACTAAACAGAACTGAAAAGTACACGTACATTTATTAAAAGAAACATATACAAGGATGTTAATGGCATTTATCATACTAGCTTCAAAGTAGGAGCCATCCAAATGTCCATCACCAGTGTCATGGATAAATGTATTGTGGTATATTCATTCAATGAAATTGATGTGGCAGTAACATTTCACAAACTCCAGTTACACAGAACAGTATCAGTGACTCTCACAAACATAATGTTAAGAAGTCAGACTTGGGACTTCCCTGGCAGTCCAGTGGTTAAGACTCCACGCTTCCAATGCAAGGGACGCGGGTTTGATCCCTGGTCAGGGAACTAAGATCCCACATGCTGTGTGGCATGGCCAAAAAAAAAAAAAGGTAGTGTACTGTTTAAAAAGTCAGACTTGAAAAAGAGCATACTGCAGGATTCCATTTATATGAAGTTCAAAAACAGGTATCACTAATCTTATGAGGAGGGAAGAGAGAGCAGTGGTTACCTTTAAGTGATGACTGGGGAATACTGACAGGGAGGAAACATGAGGGAGGCTTCCAGGGTGCTGGTAATGTTTGACTCATAGCTGTGCACATTATAAAACGTCATCTAGCTGTACACATATTATTAGTACAGTTTTCTGAAACAATATAGGCTCTTGAAAATCTCAAAAATAAGGGGAGCTCCTATATAGAATAAATCACAAGTTTGTTAATAAAGAAAAAATAAAATATAAAGAATAGAGCCTTAGA
Source organism: Orcinus orca (assembly GCF_937001465.1). Classification (NCBI taxonomy): domain Eukaryota; kingdom Metazoa; phylum Chordata; class Mammalia; order Artiodactyla; family Delphinidae; genus Orcinus; species Orcinus orca. The sequence goes on along the minus strand of NC_064564.1, from coordinate 47,534,500 downwards.
AGTATGTGCTTCTTTGCTGTGTAATGCAATTTCTTAGGGTTATTCTACTGGCTATCGTTTGTATCCATCCTTCTTATAGCACTTATGCCACGGTATTATATTTATCTGTTTACATTCTTCTTATTTCTGGTTATTCTGGAAATTTCTCTTGGGAAAGGAAAAAGGTACTACAAACACCTGAGATTGTTAGATTTGTATTCTGTACTCTTTAGAAAGGGGCAGCATCAAAGCAAGGCCTGCCATTCCTGCGGCCTGTACTAGAACCTCTCCAGCAGGCCCCAATCTCTTGGTGCTGAGCAATCATCACCCAGCCCCCATCAGCCAGTAAGTTGTACTCCATGTTTCTGCCCTCAAACCCTAACCCACTCCTACCACCATCAAGATTGGGGAAGGTGTGGAGCCGAAAGCCAGTCAGATTACCTCTCTTGAAATTTTGTTCAGGAGGTTTAGGACTAGAAATCAGTTGACTGTTTTTTTTGTTTTGTTTTTGTTTGTGTGTCTGTGTGTATGTGCGTGTGTGTGTGTTTTCTCCTTGCTGAAAGCGAAGGAAAAAAAAAGTTCCTACACTAAGACCCTTGTTTTTCTGACAAGTGTACAGTGGAGCAGAAAGGCCAGTAAACATATAGGATTAAGAATGAAACAGAAATAAAGATGAGACCATGTTACCGTGAGAGCTGGAGGAAAGTAACTTCCTTTGTTTATAACTTTATTTTTCTCCTTCTTGTTACGTGTGAGGCCAACTGCATTTCCCTTCTCAAACCAGTAGCTGCATCATTTTAATTTGATGTGGCTTCTCCATGCTTCTGTCACTTGCAAAACAAGCAAACAAACCATAAACCCTCCTTTAAAACACATATATGCTGTTTCAATCAATTACTTTGCTGAGGCTTGGAAATTTGACCTATATGTGTAAATTTACTTTTTAACTTTATACTTTGTTGATTTTGTTCATCTGAATTTAAATAAAGTAGCATCATAATTTCTCATCTCTCTCAGATTAACCATAGAACAAAATCTGGTTTACTAGAAGATGAGTTTCTTGAAAGCAAGGAAATCTTATTCTAAGTTTTATCCCCAATATTTAGTGGGGCTTGACGTTAAAGAAAGCTTCCAATAAATACTGACTAGAAAAATGAATTATCCTGACATGCAGAAAGTCTACCTAACTGTGGAAAGTAGGAGAGTCCTCTGCAAGGTATGGTGATGGCAGTGGCTGTTAAAGGGGAAGACTTTAGGGTGAAGCCTTGTGTATTTGGTAAAGTGTGAAATAAATCTTTAACAGGAATGAGGTGGGCATAGCTTTGATGATTTTCTTCCCCCAAGAAACTGGCTCCATAGCTCCAAAAATAACATCAATTTTAAAAGTTTATTTGCTGTCCAAATAGTAACCAACATCTTTTTTTTCTTTCTTTCTTTTGTTTTTACATTCATAGAATCAAAGAACAAAATGTAGCCATTAAAAGAGGCTGTTTGGACGTTTACGTTTGAAAAACAAATTTCCTCTCTTATTTCTGCTTATGCTCCAGAATGCCTAATTTGAAGGCTCATGATTTGCTGAGGCAATGCAGCAGCCTGAGCTGTGCATAGCAGCTGCATGTTTATGTCTGATCCACAGACAGGAGGATGTGTCCATAAAACATGAGAATGTGATTATCAGAGCTTTGAAATGAGCAATACCGGGTAAGCAGGCACAAGATTGGCTGCGCCCGACCTACCATGAGCCCTGGATGCCAAAAATAGTGCAAGACACACACTTAATTTCAATTTTAATTTCCAAAAGGCTTAATTGATTTAAAACTGATATACAACCACGATTTACTATTTACTCCACTTCTATTCAGTCTTTTACTTAAACCCTATTGTTTCCTAAAGATATGGAGAGCCTGTACCAAAATGTTAAATAAGGCATACATTCTCATAAAGCCATAAGTAGTATCTCCCCTCTGTTTTAATCAGACTTTGTTGTTGTTGTTTAGTGCAAGGAAAAAATGTAGATAGATTTAAGACATAGGGAGATAAGATAATGAGATGGAATAAGGCATAGTTCTAAACTGCAGGGTCCAAAACACACTGATATATCACAGTCATTCCTGAGGTATGTCATAATGACTTTACTACAGATAGTGGTCAACTTACTGAAAATTTTGTATGATTTCCTTTACAAAAAACATTCCGTATTTTAAAGTTATATTTTTGTGATGTTTTTCTAATTGTATTTTTCACATCTTTGAGAGAAGCTAAAGTCGTGGTTAGATCGCCAGGTAAAGGTAAGGTGAGGGGAGTAATCCCATTATATGGAAAGTGAACTTCGTTCTTCACTTATCTGACAAGGGAGAAGAAGTTTTCAATCATTGATATGAAAGGTTTCAGGATTTCATTAGTGTCAATCTTTATGTCTAAATACATACTTAAAGTCCACTGCAGACACCTCTCATTTTTTCTCAAAAGATTATAGACTAACTGAAATCAACTTGATGTCCAGTGTTTGGGGGAAAGTAGGTTTTTGACATGACCAGGTTATGTACAAATCTCATGTAATTTTATTAAATCATAAGATCTATTTTATCAAATCTTAAAAGATTGCTTCCTAAAAGTCTTTAGACAATGTAAGGACTTTGGGATTTGAAGGCATTGCCCCTTGAGGATGCAGGGCTGATGCGAACAGAACAAAGGTTGACGCTGCCTTTTCCCACTGTACTGGAAGTGCTATTCCACATGAGGTACATAGGGCATATATGGCATAAGTGATATGGATATGACACTGTGAAATTCTCGTGGTCATTTTTGCTTTGTGTCTTCTGAATATTCAAAAAAAAGTTTTTCCCAGCATTTTGGCTCCAAGTTGTCTCTTCCTTCCAAAGAGGACCAGTGTATTCAGTATGTAGATGTTGTAACACAAAACATGGATAAATAACCTGATAAAAGATTATCATTGTTGCCTCTGTTGTTGTATTTGCTATATCTCAGTGCAAGAGACAGTTTATGTTAGAAGTTCATGTTTAAAAGTTTAATGGTTAGAAGTTCAGTTGAATTTTCTAGAGTTCATAATTTGTGAGGTCAATACAAAGGAATGTTTTATATCCAAACTGTACTGAAATTTTAGCAGCTGAGATGATTAGAAAATAATTTAGAGATAGGTATTGCTCAGAAGACACCAAGTTCTTTAGGTAGATGTGGTGGGTTTTAAGTCGACTCACTTTTCTACAGTTCAATATATGGTAATTGTATGATTTTGAAGTTTTGGTTTTGAATAGAGGATGCAATGATTTGTTCTGGGGAGCAAAATGGTATAATGATTTTGTTGTCAAGTAGATTTAGATTTTTATCCTTTTCTATTTACTAAATAGGTCAGGAAACCTTTTAATATTTCAGTATTTTGGCCAAAATAAGGATATTATGTCTAATTCATAAAGTTTATTATGATAAATAAAATAAGCTATATAAGGTATTTAAAATCCCTAGCATATAGTTAGTAATCAATAAATGTTTATTTATATTTTTCCTCATAATTAAAAAAATTAATACTTATATCAATATAATCTCACACATAAACATCATTATAATCTCACACATAATCTCTGTGCTATAATAATATTAGGTAATAAGAGTGAAAAAATATTGATAATATTTATTACACTGAGAAAAGCATTTAATGTGGATTTCTCTTTTGATCTTCACCATAACCTTAAGAGATAAGTGCAATTTCTGTCTCACTTCACAAAAGAGAAAACAGAGGAGAAAGATTTCATAACTTGTTCAAGGGCACACAATTTATCAATGGTGGAGGGAGTATTTAATGTTGGCAATTTGACTCTACAACCTGTAACCTATACGCATACCACATCTAGAAATATAATAGCCTGGCTGTAGAAAAATAAAAATAAATTTTAAAAAGAATTGCAAAGACATGGCTAAGAGAATTGGGATGGATATAGAACTTCATACTTCTAAGCACCTACTTTAATACCCCACTTTACAATTGTTATTAAACCCATCAGAGAATTTTTCATTCATTTTCTGGTTTAGGTTTTAGAATTTCCATCTTCTTATAATTTTCTTTCCTCTGTTAAGCTTCCCTATCTGATTATACATTAAGACTGTACTTACTTTAACTTTTTAAATATTCTTGAAGTTTACTTTTTTAACACCTTTTTAAGGCAAAATTTATACGCCATACAATTCATGCATTTAAAGTATACAATTTTATTTTTTTAAGTAAACTCAGAGCTGTGCAACCATCACCACAATTCAAGTTTAGAACATACCAAGCTGTGTAAAAGAAACCCCGTATCCATTGTCATTCATTCCTCGTTTCCCAGTACCACCCCGTGGGCAGCCACTGATCTACTTTCTCTGTCTATGGATTTGCCTTTTTTGGATACATAATATAAATGGAATCATAAAACACATGATCTTATGTGACTGCCTTCCTTCACTTAGTGTAATATTTTTAAGTTTCATCCACATTATAGCAAGTATCAGTACTTTATTCTTTTTTGGTGCCAAATAATATTCCATTGTATGTGTATTTCACATTTTATTTATCCATTTATCAGTTAATAGACATTTGGGTTGTTTCTACATTTTGGTTATTATGAATAATGCTGTCAAGCACATTTGTGGGCAAGTTTTTGTGTTTATATTTTTAAAATTTTTCTTGCATGTATACCTAGGAGTGGAATTGCTGTTGTAACAAATGACCACAAATATACTAGCTTAAATCAATGCAAATGTATTATCTTACAGTTCTAGAGGTCATGTGTTTCACGGAGAGAAATTCAAGGTGTCAGCAGGGCTATGTTCCTTCTAGAGGCTCTCAGAGAGACTCTGTCATTCTTGCCTTTACTAGATTTTGGAGGCCATCTGTATTCATTAGCTCCTGTGCCCTTTTTTCATCTTCAAAGCCATCAAGGTAATATGTTTAAATCTCTTGAGTCTTCTGCTTCCCTGCTTCACTTATAAAGGCCCTTATGATTACACTGGGCCCAACTAGAGAGTTCAGAATAATCTCAAATCCCTTAACTCCATGACATCTGCAAAGTCCCTTTTGCCACGTAAGATAAAATATTCACAGATTCTGGAGGTTAGGCCATGCATGCCTTTGGGGAGGAGGCATTAGGCTGCATACCACAGTGGGTCATATGGTAATGCTATGGTTAACATGTTAGGGATTGCCTGTTTTCCAAAGTGGCTGCTTTTTTGCATCCCCACCTGCAATATGTAAGGGTTTTAATTTTTCTACATCCTCCCAACACTTGTTTATTGTCTATCTTTTTGATACTAGTTATCCTAGTGGGTATGAAGTCATATCTTCTTGTGATTTTGATTTGCATTTTCCTAATGAGTAATGATATTGTTAATCGATTAACATGCTTATTGGCCTTTATTTCTTTTATAGAGAAATGTCTATTCATACCCTCTGTTTATATTTTAATTGGGTTATTTGTTGTCTTATTTTTGAATTGTAGGAGTGAGTGATTTATATGTTAGGATATAAGGCCCTTATCAGATACATGATTTGCAAATATTTCTCCCATTATACAGTTCGTATTTTCACTCACTTAATGGTATTGTTTGTAATACTAAAGTTTTCAATTTCGAGCAAGTCTAATTTATTCAATTTTCTTTTGTCACTTATACTTTTAAATTGTATTTAAGCAACCATTGCCCAACTTAAATTCATGAAAATTTACAGCTATATTTCCTGTAATTCTTTGAGCATATTTTTCTTTAGTAACTTTAACATATTTATTATAATTTCTTTAAAATTTGTCTTTTAAGTCCAATATTTGCCACCTTAAATTGATTACTATTGACTTTTTTTTTTTTGAGTATAGGTCATAATTTTTATAGGTTTTGATTGTGCACTAACCCTGCTGATAATTCATTGTGGGAACTCTTGTTTCTCTTATCTTCCTGTAAAGATTTTTGTTTTAGCCAGTCATTCTTTTACCAGTTGATCACTTTTCACTTGTCCAGACTTGATCTTTTGCTTTATTAAAGCTATTAATATTTCTGGAAAGCCCAAAGAATTTTCAGGACTTTCTAATTTGGAGGTACTAACCATCCAAATCTTGGCTCCTCTTTGGTACTTAAGGTTTGATTTTAGGTTTCATTTGGGCAGATCCAGAATGAACCTTATTCTGCGATATAGTCTTTATTCCTAAGGCTTGGCTTTTTTGATGTCTCAGATAAATTCCTGCAGCATTCATGCAGGGCTTTATAAATATCTCCACTTCAACCAGGCTCAACCTCCAGTGTTGCCCTCTACTCCTTCACACTCCTATCCTTGTTGCATTTTCAACTGTATCAGCTGCTTTTTGGAAAGCTTTGTGTAATCTCATCCTGCATGTGTACAACCCATAATCCAGGAAATTGCAGGGAAACCTAACACAGACTCTGGCACCTTCCCATGTACACCTCTTAGCTGCTTTGTTTTGCCCTTTCAGCTTCAAATTCTGAACTCTTCCTCCAGTAGAAATGCTGAGCTCTGCTTAGATTCTAACTCTCTGTGTTATAGTTGGAAAATCGTCCCCAATAAAGAATAAAAGCAGGGCTTCCCTGGTGGCGCAGTGGTTGAGAGTCCACCTGCCGATGGAGGGGACACGGGTTCGTGCCCCGGTCCGGGAAGATCCCACTGCCGAGGAGCGGCTGCGCCCTTGAGCCATGGCCGCTGAGCCTGCGCGTCCGGAGCCTGTGCTCCACAACGGGAGAGGCCACAACAGTGAGAGGCCCGTGTACCGCAAAAAAAAAAAAAAAAAAAAAGAATAAAAGCAATTATACAGATCACTCAAAATTTCTTTCCTCTCAGGAATTATACTATTCTAATGCCTCTTGTTCAATGTAGGAAAACTTTTTTGACATATGTATTTTGCCCAGGATTATGGCTGTTTACAACTAGAAGCCTAGTCCATTGTCAGTTACTCTATCATAACAGGAAGTCAGACAGAAACTTTTGATAAATATTTTAAATTATAGCCATCCTAACATTTCTGAATGTTGGATATCCTGTTACCTTTTCTCAGATATATGGTAATTTCTATTGACTTAAATTTCATTGTCTGATACGTTTTAGGTAGATAATTTCATACCAATGCTTATAGTGAATATAATGAAACATTTTTAAAACTTTTAAGTGGCAAACAAGGATCTGAATCTAAGTTAAAATATAACCATGTGTGCTTGTAGCAATACAAATGCAATATATATAATGCCTAAATCTGTGTGTGTGCAAGTAAAAGACAAATACTTCACCATCTCTGATGGACGGAGGCAGATATCTTTGGAAACGAATTTTAAATACATCCTTATCTTGTTAAATTGGAACAAGATGATGTGGGATAAATACTTTACTAAATCCCAGAAATGATGTAACTATCATGCTTTCTAGAAAGGGATCATACTATAAGTACCTCAGTTTGACTCTTTTCTCACTTAACAGGTGTTAGATACCTTTCTAGGTCAGCACATGTAGATTTATAATATTCTTTTAGGAAAGCTTCGTAAAACTCCATTGTATCAATATACCATGAAAATGTTATCTAATTCTCTTTTGATGAACATTTAGACTACTTCTAGTTCTCTATTATTATAGTTATCTATTATAGTTATCTAAAAAAGGAGATATTCTTATACCTACATCTGTGTGTACTTGTGTGTATATTTCAGAAAGAAACATTCTAGAATGAAATTGTTGTGTAAGAACCTTAGGCATATCTTGAAATATGACACATAGTGACATGCTGCACTTTCAAAAGTTTGTAGTGATTTACATTCCCACAATGCTAATCTAAAAATAAATATTTAGGTATTGTTAGGTAAAAGGTGTCTAACAGTAAAGTAGAGTGACTCCTTCAAAAGGTAAACTGGCATTTGATAGGTTTTTCATTTTACCAGTCTATTAGAGGGGACAAAAGACTATCTTATTATATTACATTGTTTTAAGTATTTCTAATTTTATATAAGTTTTTATGTTTACTATCTATATATATTCCTTTGTAAATGTCTTTTAAACTGTTTTTCTACTGAGTTATTGTATCTTCTGTGTGTTGGTGTATCCTGGATACAATACTTACTGTATACCTTTGGTAAACTAATTTAATTATTTAAAATTTCAGTATCCTCATTTATAGAGTGAGAAAAATAATAGTGCATTCTTCACATATTAATATTATAATTAAAGAAGATTGCAAATGCTTAATAAATATTACCTATTTCTAAACTTAAAAAAATCCTCAGTACATTAAGCATGATAACTGTGTATTTCATATGTACATCAAATAATTCATTTAAAAAATGCTTTCTTTTGTAGGCCTTAAAGTAAATTTTAATTTGGTTGTATTCAATTTATCCATCTCTCCTTATGGATTTCTGATTTTTATGTTATTATTTTGAATGACTTTCCATTCTAATCTCAGAAATATATTTAATCATGTTTTATTCCAATAATTTATGATTTATTTTTTACATTTATATGTTTGATACACGTGGACTTCATTTTCTATATGTGTGTGTATAAGGACAAAGTTAGATATCTAACTTTAATTTTTAGATTTTTATCATTATCCAGTTGTTCCAAGTCTAGATTCTCATTCTTTTAAATTTTTTTTTTTTTTTTTGGCTCTTCTTATACTGGTAAACAATGTACCTTTAATTACTCTAATTTTATAATATATACTAATATCTGAAACAACTGCTTCCTCATTTCTCTTTACTTTAGAATTTTACTGACTATTCTCGTGTGTGTGTGTGTGTATGTGTGTGTGTGTGTGTGTGTGTGTTTCCAGATAGACTTTTAAATCATCTCCTCAAGCTCCAAAATAAACTTAAATTTTTTCTTTGAAGTCGCATTAAATTTATAGATTTAGGAGAACTAATGTTTTTATACTATTGAGTTCTCTGATCTGAGAAAAATGTTATATTGTTCCCTTTTTATTAATTTTTTATTTATGTACCTCAGCAGTATTTAACACCCTCTTTGTATATATTATAAACATTTATTCTCCATTTCCTCTCAAATATTTCACTATTTTTTGCTTGTCTGAAAAGTTAATATGATCGTTTTGAATTATAGCAATAAACTTACTACCATTTGTCATTTAAAAAATATTTTTATATAACTTTCACAACCAGCCATCATACTAATATTTTATTTTTTTACATTTCCTTATAGTTTCCTAGCTACTTCTCTTAAGGTTTCCAAATATACAGTCAAATCTTCTACCAATTATGATAATATTATGTTCTACTTCTACTATCCCTTTCTTAGAGAGATAAAGTATACATTTAATTATCTGTTTTTAAGATATTAATAAGGCATTTATCTAGGGTCATATCAGCACTAAACCTGTGACCATGTGTTACTCACTTTGACCTATTAATTTGGTGTATTCTATTAATAAATTTCCCCAAATTGACATAGTTTTACAATTTTTTAAAGGAAACCTGCTTTTCGTTTCAGTGCTAGATATTGACACAACTGCTCTTTTTAAATTTCTTCATTCTATAGCTGATAATCTTCAATTTTGCATATGTAGAGAGGTTCATATCTAAAGTATTCTCTCTCTGGAATTTTTAAGAAGTTTCAAAGTATATTAATCATTAGTATTTTGTATTTAGAATTCCCATTCTCCATCTTTTTCTCCTCATCTTTCTCTTCTTAATGGTAGTAACCAGGAAAGATAATTGTGTTTTCTTTCTGTTTGTTACTCCTCCTTGAATGGAAGTCCTTTCTTCCTATTTGCTTGAGAATTCCCTGTGTACTCTCTTTTGCTCTCATTTTGCAATGTTTCTGTTAGAACTTATTAGTTAAAAGACTGGATTTTGATTGTTCAATACATCTCTTGCTTGGAGGGCAAGGAATGAAAGGAAATGAGCTAGAGCACACAAGTTTCAGTTTAGATATGTTATCTTAAGATTAACATTTTTCTGCAAAATATGACAGATCCTCTGTTTCCCCTAGCATTTGATACATATATATTTTTTTGATTGGAAATAAGTACTGAGGCTTGCATTAAACACATATTACACATACATCTTTTGTTTGGTCGTTTGCTGTATATTTAAGTCTGCTGTTTATCTGTGCAAAATGAAGTTAAATATGTACTTCTCTCACCTGTCTGCTTTAACAAGTCTCAAAATTCTTACTTGGATAGCTAGTTGTGTGGGTAGCGGGTAGTGGGGGAGGGGACAGAGAGGAGAAACAAGAAGGTGGGTGTGCCCCCTCAGGAGCAAGGAAGGAAGAAAGGTGACCTAATTTCATCTACTTGTCAGTTAGAGCTCTGTATGTACTGGAAATTATTTAATAAACCTAATACTGTGTGGCAATCACTGATTGTGAAAATCTAATTTAAAAATCTGGTCTTGTATGTTAGCTCATCTCTATTTCCCTCCTTCCTGAAATCTACAGTAATCTCAGGGGTTTCTCTGGTTCTTTTCAGTGCATGGTAGTATATTCTTTTCTTAAAAAAAAAAAAAGATAAAACAAAATCATCTAATGTAAATTCTCTGTTCTTAAATGGTAATGGGGTTTTACTCTTTTTCTCATATCACTAGCCACTACTTTTTCTTTTGTTCTGGTTTTCCCTTTATACATAAAACCTCACTTTTGAGACTCATGTTTCTACTCTTCTCTCTACATCCCTTGCCTCTTTCTGATACATTCCTAACAAGAGCCAGGTTATAATGGAAGTGTAATAGATGAAGAAGTTGACATGGCCACGATTGGAGCTTGAGGGAAGAGAAATAGGAAACTGGAGAGTGAAAAAATCCCTGAAAACTCTGGAAATTTGTAAGAGGATTCCCTGACAAATAGCTCAGATTTGTATTTAAAATGAAAAAAATTATTAAGTGCTTATTTGGTGCCAGAAATTGTACCAAAGCCTCATTTTATAATTTCCTTGTGAAGGAAATTTCATAACATATTAGTAGGCTGATAGAAAGATACAGAGTTGGCTGAGCCAAGCCTTTTGTAATGGTCCAGATTTCTTCTGATGACAACTAACAATGTAACTATGCCAAAAACAAGCTAAAAGAATATACATCCAACCATCCATTCATCCAATAATCAAATGTTTATTGAGCAGCTCCTAAGTGGCACACATGAGATTTATGTATGTTGGAGAATAAATGGGTGTTATTTATATCTTCAAAAAGCTTATAGTCTAGGGAGAGACAATGAAATATAAGCATACAAATAAGTGTATTATTATAAGTTGTCATAAATACTGTGAAGGAAGGAACTGTGGGCTTCCAGTTGTTTTGGGTGACAGTAGAAGAGAGACATCATTCACAATGAAACTATATTATTATAGTCATGCTATGTTGATTGAAGAAAAGAAGGACGAGTGCCCACCACCAAAAAGATTAGAAAGAAACTTTACAACAATATGTTAAAATGCTTGGTTGTGCCCGGTCAGACTAGTTTTGTACTTAGAAACAGCATTTTATTTAATAGTTTCTTTATAGTATAATTCCTTTGAATAGTTATAATGCTGATGGAATTCAAAATATTGTAGTACATTTGAGTACTGAACAATAGTGCAGCGTATTCTTTATGAGGAGAAAGCACTGAGGAGAAATAAAAGAGCGCCATAAGTAACCCAAATGTGTGACAGAGAAAAGAGCTCACCCCTTCCAGTACTTTAGGTAATAGAATGTCCTTGTAACACCAGTTGAAAAGGGAATCAGTGAGTGCCACACGATTTAAGTGGCAGGTGCAAGAGTATATATTATTCCTATTCATCATTTGAACAATGGCAGAAGAACCATGTTAAGCTTATAGATATCTTTTCTTCAACATATATTTGGCAAGAGCCCGCAAGTGGTATCTCTTGCTACTTGGCGAAAAAGAAAACTATGAGGCTACTTTCCCAATTAGTGTATTCAGCTGATTTTCTGCGGCAGAAGAAAATGCAGACTGATTGTTCAGCCCCCAGATGAGTGTGTCCCAAACTTCCTCATTCTACAAATGAGTGTCTGACACATAGCTGCCTTCAATAGCTACCATAGGAATAAATGAGAAAAAGAAGAGAAAATAAGAGGAATGGGAAGACAGAACGGAAATAACAAGAATTTGGAGTACTTAAGGCATTATTTTTATCCAGTTTGGGTGATGTATAATTAACACATAACATTTTATAAGTTTAAGGTGTACAACATAATGACTTAATAATATATGTCAGTATTGTGAAATAATTACCACAATACGATCTTTTAAGATTTACTCCCTTATTCTCTTTAAAATATACAGTACGGTGTTGTTAACTATAGTCACCATGCTGTATATTACGTCCCCAGAACTTATTTACCTTATACCTGGGAGTTTGTACCTTTTGACCACCTTCGTCCATTTCACCGTCCCCCCCAGCCCCCACCCCCCGCCCCCCCCCCGCACCTCTGACAAGCACCAGTCTGTTCTCTGTTTCTGTGAGTTTGGCTTTTTTAGATTCCACATATAAGTTAGATCATACAGTATTTGACTTTCTCTGACATTATTACTAATTTGAAGTAACAAATATGTGATTGTGCCACAGGGGGAGAGAAGGAAGGGAAGATAACCTGGGAGACAATTACATGTCCTCAATTAACAAATTCAGAAATAACCCAACGTGATCTTGTGTTTGGGTCTATAAAGGGTATGTGTTATGCTAATGGTTTTGGAAACAAAATAGGGGTCTGTATAGGGTATGTGTTATGCTAATGGTGTTGGAAACAAAATAGGACATATTCCAAAAGACGCATACCACTTTGAAAACAGAAATGTTGGAAAAGGTTAACAGATGTATATAATCAAAATGAAAGTGAGTATATCTGTCTGCCACTTTGACAGTCTTCCAAATCACCTCTGTTTCTCTCTCTCTCTTTCTGAGTAAGAAGCATATTGAGAAAATATTCATGCAAGATAAAGAGTATGTCTTTATTCTTTTGAACAGCGCTGTGGGTGTGGCAGGGACACCCATGGAAACATAGCATGACTAGATGTCTTAGTGAAGTTTCTGAATGTTTAAACATTTAAGATTTAAGAGCTCCTTGGTATGAGAGTCTAATTCATTTTGGCAGTTGACAGTTGGCTGGCAGTTTCCACTTGGTAAGTGCACCTGACTCTGTCAGTCTGTTTTCACAGGCAACCTATCTGTCACACTGTGAGTGGCCTTCCCTCCACTTATACAAAGGCTGTCTTTTTTATATTATTTTCCTCATGGAGATTTAAAGAGACTGTGTGGTGAAAGGCCACATAATCAGTCTTTGTGATGACACCATGCCTGCACTCTAGATATCAAAATAGTAAGAAAAATACATGCTGGTTCAGAAATTGTGATTTAAGTTACAATCTAGTACTGAATGGACATTGAACTTCAGGCACTTGTTAGCAATTTGTGGTTTTGTGTTTGTTTGTTATTGTTCATAATTTAGAATCTAGTCTTCCACAACAAAAGTAATGCAAGAAATAAAAATGATGCAAAGATATATGGAGAAAATTATTTGTAATCCTAAGAAGGATTACAATCCTTCTTAATAATAACCCTCCCAAGAAGTTCTGTGAAAGTGGATTTATATGGTCCTGAGATCTGTTATATGATAGCCAGTGAAGCACAGGGAGAATCCTGATATCCTTGTGATGATATTGCTAGCACAATTGCACATAGCTTCTGTGACTCCAAATGTAGGCTACACTGTGAAGGCTGGTATAACACCATGAAAGAAAAGGTTCAGAGAAGAAAGGCAAAGAGTCAGAAAGCTCTTGGGTCATTACATAAGACATTCTATTCCTTGACCATATAGCCTGCACATGCAGTAGAATAGTTACATGCTGTAGAGGGCAGCTTGACTATTTGGGGAGTGTTAAGTAAACAGGCATCATCACAAGCAGTATGTCTTGCACCACATAAGAGGTGAGAGATGTAGCAAAAGCAAAGAAAGGAGATTTCACCGCAAAATTTACCTCACACAGAACTAGTCTGGTATGAACATAACTTCTCAGCCTTAGTAAATTGAATAATAAGTCTTCTCTGAAAGCTTTTAAAATGCCTGGCCTAGCATATAATTGGAAAAGTAGGATTGGAAGTATGATTTTCATATCACCAACAAGTAGACTTCCTAAAGTTTTTTTTCACTACAAATGTTTTCAACAGAAGTTAAGGTTGTTAGTAGAAAATCTGTAAGGGTAATGCGTTGATATTTTCAGTCTCCTTGATGAAATAATGAAAAATGAAAATTAAACAAAAGATGTTTGTGGGCTGAAAATTGATGTTTAACCATTGTATAAAAAAGAAAGTTGCAGTGCTCTTGATCCAAAGTTAATATCAGTATTAGAGAAGTATTTTAGCATTCAACAATCCAGGTAACATTTATCTGTGAACATTCACCTGGTAATATTAAGTGACTACCATGTATCAACTAAATGCCAGGCATGAAAAGAGTTATTTCATGAGAGAATTAAAAAAAGACTGAAACACATTCAATATGAGTCACATCAGAAACTATTAGGATTAGAAATATTTTACTCTGGGAAGAGAACAGAAAGATAGAGATTTTAGTGTTTTAACAACTGAATTATCAGTCCACAGTTAAGTATTAAAAATAAAACTGACACTGACTCTATCAATAAGTAATTCATTACTGCCAAGAGACTTTTTATTAAAATTGAAATTGAGGATTATCAAAAGAACAATGATAAAGACTGTGTATCAAGAAGTGTTTTAGCCGCTCCGCAGCATGTGGGATCCTCCCGGACCGGGGCACGAACCCATGGCCCCTGCATCGGCAGGCGGACTCTTAACCATTGCGCCACCAGGGAAACCCAAGAAGTGTTTTATTGTAAAGATTAAAAGCCATACTAAGAGAAGAGAGAATTTAATTTGTTTCAACACACAAAAAAGGGATTAGAAACGAAAAGCCACTCTTGTCTGAAAAATGAAAGTCTGAGAATTACTTCAAGCAGGCAAGAAAAACTATACAAACTCCCAGCCAATTTTTATTAAAAATAAGGAAGAAGATAAAAGGAAAAATTAAGAATTCAAGCACAAATCACAACACATCAATTATTTGAATGTGAAGGATGGCAAGGAGATTGAAGTCTTTCTAGACCCCAGTTATTAAGAAAATATTAGATATATTCACTTGAAAAGCCTAAATCAGAGAGGGAGTTAGCATATACTTTGAGGATTCTGATAGATTGTTTTGTGATATGCTAGAAAAAGTCAGAAGTTTTGCCCTTTTTGTTGTTTCGTGTATGCATTTTTTCAAGAACTCCTGGATGACTCATACAGACTGCAAAATGTTATTTCCATATACTGAACCTACAAACCATGCTGGGATTACAGTTATTTACATCACATATCTTGTGGTAGAGAATGGAATATAGAGTTACAGAGTATAGAAGAGAAAAGAACAAAGGACCATAGTGAAAATTTAAATGAGAGAGGGAATTTAAAATTCTCTGTAGCAGGGGACATTGGCAGGTGTTTTTAGTGAACTATGGAATAACCATCACACCATCAGGGTCTGTACAGATGCTTGGCAAATACCAAAGAGAGCTATACAATATCTTTTATTTAATGTTTAGTGGGGACTAGATCTAAGAAACTCACAATTGGAAGACCCCTTAGTCCCCAAGTGACCTCTGATTTCATATTCAGCTTCTAATCAAAGCAGCAACCTTTCCCATGAGCTTTACAGATGATTGTTTAGTATCTGGTTAAACTAATTCACTGGTCATCTACTTATGACAATATTGGAAAATTTTAGTTACTTACCATTTTAGAAGGTTAAGCCTTATTTTGATTACAAATATATCTTCATGTAACTTTTCTTACATGGTTTTATTTTGAGCTACAAAAATCTAATTACTCTCACATAACATCGTTTAAAATATTTGAAATTACATTTGTCCTCCTTTTCAAATTGAATATCCTTGGTTATTTTCTATAGTTTCTTCAGTGGTGTATAAATTCATCCTGGATAACATTGAATTGCCATATATCAAGGACATCACATTTTGAATTATACACATCATTTGTATAAACTAAAGATGAAACTATAACAAAATTTTCAAATTGGTATTATAATTCCCCTTTCAGCTATTAGGAACTATTTTTTATTAGATCGATCCTTACTCTAAGAACAAGTAGAAATCAAAATTTCTCTCTTTCTAGATAGACAGATAGATAAATAGATATACATACATATACATATTAGTATCTCTATAATCTCTGAAGTCTATACACTTGGGTAAAAGGAAAAAAGGCTTCACAAAGCCTAAAATGGATCTTTCAATCAGTTCAATCATATGTTTGTAAAGATCATTTACTCTTAGTCTAACTTCTTGTCGGAATTGAAAGTACATACTTTCTTGAGCAGCAAAACACAATTCAGACACTAGGTTTTATTAAAATATTCCACATATAATATGCAATGCTCAGTAAATAAATGTCCAGGCATACAAGAAAAGAAAACTTGACCAAGAGAAAAAGAAACAAGAGAAAAAACCCATAGGCAATTCAGATTATGGTGTTATTAGGAGCAAAATTCTAAATAATTATAATTGATATGTTAAATTAAATGTTAAGAGGAATTATTTTGGCTGAAAACTGGAAACTGCCAAGAGACATATCAAATGGATGTTATATAAAATATAAGAACTAAAATTGAGAAATAAATGGATGGGTTTAATAGCAACTTATAAAGAGTTAAAAAGAAAGTTAACTGAAAGTTAGATTAGTAGAAAATATCCAAATGGAAGCATAAAAAGTCAGAAGGGAAAAATAGAGAAACGAGTGTATTCTGTAGAACATAGTGACAAATCTAACTAATGTACAATTTGAGTTACCAAATTTTAAGAGAAAGGAATGGAGCAGATACAATATTTAAAAGGATAATAACTGATATTTTCTAAAATTGATTGAAGACATGTAGCATAGAATAACAATGCTATAATGCTTCTGCTTCTGGTTATGACTAACAGGAACCAGATATATTCCCACACATGAAATGACTTTTAAAAAGAGAAAAATATGTGAAACAAGTATTTGCAGACATTGGACCATGGGCAACAGAAGACGGTGATTCCTGCAAGAAGGGAATGAACACTGTGAGCCTTCTGATGGCCAAGCTTGTAGCCTAGCTAGAGTTTCCAGGGTGCAGTGTGGGAGGGAACCCCAAAAGGGACTGGTAGCCTTCTTGAGTTGCAGTAGAGTTTATAATTTGAAAAAGCCAAGAAAGCTAGAATTTGTGAGGCAAAGTGCCAGAGAACAGTGCTATGTGTCTTGTTAAGAAATCAAAATTATTGTTATATATCTTCCCCTCAAAAAAACAGCAAAACACATACAAACAAAAACAAAACAAAAAGGACCACTACAGGACCAGATGGCTACACTGGCAAATTGAATCAGAAATTTTAAAAGGAAATAATACCAAATCAGTGTAAATTCTTCCAGAAACAGAAAATGAAGAAATGCTTCTCGACTCATTCTTGTCAACATGCATTACCCTATGGCACAATCAGACAAAGACATTAGCAGAAGAGAAAACCACAGACTCATGAATAGAGGTATACAAATTTTCATCAAAATGGAATAATTGGAATCTAAAAATATATAAAAAAGTGTAATAGATTGTGACCAAGTGAGATTTATCCCCAAATTCAAGATTCTCTTAAAATTATAAAAATTAATTTTTAAGATGAGCCTCAATTGTAGAGAAAAAGAAAAACTTTATATTGGAATGGAAGATCTCATTCACTGTCCCTTTCAGCAGTCACATAGTTGTCCCTCAATATAGGCCTATTGTATTGAGTTGAGAATTGAGTCCATGGTCCTATTTTCAGGAGAAGAATTTGATATGATGTTCATTTTGGAACTAGAAGAGTACTGCTATTGTAGTCTCTCTGGGTTGTCTTAAGATTTAAGAGGCAAGGATTTAAGAACAATTCCAGGGAAGAGCTTAAAGTAGAAAAAGCAAGAAACCACATTGGTCTGGTTAAAAGTTGTAAAAGAAATAAAGCATTCTGAAAACATGGCCAAGATGCAGATAGGTAGAGATGGGAAACTGAGGAATAGAGAAACCAAAAATACATCTGGCTTTGCGTATAAAGTCTAAGCAATGGAAATGAAATTGAGGTTCCAGACACAGGCCTTTGAAGTAAATTCAGTGTCAACTGGGCAAAACAATAGAATAAACAGAACTTACTACAGCCACATGGGCAAGAATAACAGGAAATCCAAAAGCAGAAACAACAATTCCAGTAGTGACGAAACATGCCAGGTCCCAACATCGTCACTTGTTGCCTCTTTTGTGTTGCTCTTTTGGCAAGGAAATGGGGCATGGAGGAGATGAAGTGAGATAACAAGATGAAAAGGGCCCATAAGCGCTACTGGTTGGACTCAGAAGAAAATCCCAAAGAATAGTTACAATGACATTTTAAATTAAAGACATACTGCCATTTCAAAATTATTTAAACGTCTAGGTTAAAAATATACTTAACTCAGTTGTCAGTGTTAGAAGGTAAGAGAATTTCTACCAGGAACATATAAGAAGTAATGATATTTAAAAATTATGAGTGCCTTAATGTGTAGATACTTTATATTGTGTTAAACAACTACACAATGCATAGTCTAGAATCTTTATTGTCTTCTGTCAGCTGTAATTTCTTTAATGACGGAATCTTTTTTATCTTTGCTTTCCCTATAGAACATAGTATGCTGGCTTACACATGTTAATTTAATAAAGATCTTCTGAGTGCTAACAAAGAAAAAAAAGAGAAAAAAATGAACCTCAACACTTACCTCACACTCTCTGCACAAATTAATTTGAAATAGATCATAACCTTAAATTTAAGAGCCAAAGCTACACAACTTCCAGGGAAAACTTTACAGAAAAAATCTTAGTCACTCTGAGTTAAATAGAAACAAACAACAACAACAAAAAGCAATATAAAAGAAAAAGAGCTGCCTTATTGGACTTCATAAAAATTAAAATCTGTTGTTCTTCAAAAGACTCATTAAAATGAAAAGACAAACTGCAAAATGGGAGATAATATTTGCAAAACATGTATCTGAAAATGGACTTGTATAGAAAATGTATAAAGAATTCTTAGGGGCTTCCCTGGTGGCGCAGTGGTTGAGAGTCCGCCTGCCGATGCGGGGGACACAGGTTCGTGCCCCGGTCTGGGAGGGTCCCACATGCCGCGGAGTGGCTGGGCCCGTGAGCCATGGCCGCTGAGCCTGCGCGTCCGGAGCCTGTGCTCCACAACGGGAGAGGTCACAACAGTGAGAGGCCCGCGTACCGCAAAAAAAAAAAAAAAAAGAATTCTTAGAACCCAGTAAATTTAACAAGCAATAAAACAAAACCAAAAAACTGACAAACCACTTTTAAAAATAGGAAGATTTGAAGAGACATTTCATCAAAGATATGTAGTTGGCAAATAAGCACATGGGAATGTACTCAATGTCTTTGGTCATTAGGTAAATGCAAGTTAAAATCACAATGAGGTATCATTAGACTCCTTGGAATTAGAAAGACTGAGTATATCAAGTGATACAAGAGGGTGGGGCTACTAGAATCCTTATCTACTGCCGCTGGGATCTTAAAATGAATATAACCACTTTGCAAAAATGTTTGGCTATATTGTGAAAAGCTAAACGTACAACTACTTTATGAGTTTTGACATAGAGATACACCCGGCTATTACTCAATATTAATGAAAGATTATTAAAAGCATACATCCACACAAAGAATTATAGACAAATGTTCACAACACCATTAATTGTAACATCTCTAACATGGAAACAACCCAAGTTTCCATCATCAGGAGAAGGAATAAACACATTTTGATATACACATTCAATGGACTACTACTCAGCTAAAAAAAAGTTACTGAAATTAGTGTTTAACACAAAAACATGGATGAATCTCAGTGACTCTACTGAGTGAAAGAAACTGACAAAAGAGAATCTATATGATTCTATTTGTATGAAATTCTATAAAATGCAAACTAATCAATACCGACAGAAAACAGATCTGAGAGACTGGGGTAGAGGGAGTGATGGATTACAAAGGGGACTAGTAAACTTTCGGTAGGGAGAGAAATGTCTTTTATTTTGATTGTTACAGTAGTATATCTACAGGTCAAAACTCATGAAATTATACACTTAAATATGTACAATTTGTTGGATGCCAACTTTATAATTCAAATCTATAAAAAATAATTGTTATTAAACTTAATTGGAATAAACAGTAAGAAAACTACAATTGGCATATGATAACTGAAATGCAAAAACCAAAGCAAAGAGAAAATCTTCTAAAAACCAAAATAATAAAGGCATATTATCTTCAAAGGAGCAACAATAAAAGTGGCAATTTACTTCTCAACAGATATAGTGAAAGAAAAAGACCAAAAAAAAAAATGACATGTTGAAAGTTACTTTGAATGGGAGTAAATGCCGACTTAGAATTCTATAACCAATGAAAATATTCTTCAAAAATGAAGATATTTTCAGAGAGTCAAAATCTGAGAAAAATTTTCACTAGCATACCTGTACTATTGGAATTGTTAAAAGGTGTACTTCAGGCAGGAGAAAACTGTTCCTAGATTCCAGGTCAAAGATGAATGGAGACGTGAAGAACTATGAAAATGGTCATTATATGGGAAAATCCAAATGAAAAATATCTGTATGAAACAGAAGCTATAATATGTTCGTTTGGTTATTTTTACTAATTTATTTTATTTTTTATTGTTTTATTGATGTATAGTTGATTTACAATGTTGTGTTAATTACTGTCGTACAGCATAGTGATTCAGTTAGACACATATATGTTCTTTTTTTATATATATTCTTTTCCATTATGGTTTATCTAGGATACTGAATATAGTTCTCTGTGCTATACAGTAGGACTTTGTTGTTTATCCATTCTATGTATAAAAGCTTATATCTGCTAACCCCAACCTCCCACTACATCCCTCCCCCAAGCCCCTTCCCCTTTGCAACCACCAGTCTGTGTTCTATGTCTGTGATTCTGCTTCTGTTTCATAGGTTCATTTGTATCATATTTTAGCTTCCACATGTAAGTGATATCATATGATATTTGTCTTTCTCTTCCTGACTTACTTCACTTAGTATGATAATCTGTAGTTGCATCCATGTTGCTGCAAATGGCATTATTTAGTGTTTTTTTTTTATGGCTAAGTATAGTATTCCATTGTATATATGTACCACATCTTATTTATCCTTTCATATGTTGCTGGACGTTTACGTTGTTTCCATGTCTTGGCTATCTTGGCTATTGTGAGTAGTGCTGCTATGAACATAGGAGTGCGTGCATCTTTTTGAATTATAGTTTTGTCTGGATATATGCCCTGAAGTGGGATTGCTGGATCATATGGTAATTCTATTTTTATTTTTATTTTTAATTTTTTCCCCAACTTTGTTCCTTCTTTTAATCTGTTTTTTAACTTTAAAATTTATCAGATTACAAAAAATTATAAAACCAATACAAAGAATACACTCCAATTTCCCAAATGTTAAAGTCATATACAACAAGTGTACAATACCAAACTGGAAAAAAAAAATAACATTGATACAATACTGTTATCTAATATACAAATCTTATTCAAGTTTTATCATGCCTTTTGTTCGTCTGTATTTCCATCCATTATCCTTTCCCTTCAGCCTGAAAAAATTCTCCTACTAGTTCTTGTAGTGCAGACCTTTTGAAATCAATTTGAAAATTATGTTAATTTTTTTTCTGTCTAGAATATCATTATTTTGCCTTCATTTTTTTAGGATAAAATTCTAGATTGAAGGGATTTTTTTCTTTCAACCTTTTACAAATGCTGTTTCTTTTACTTCTGGCCTCCATTGTTTCTGGTGACAAGCTAGTTGTTTGTACGTTTGTTTGTTTGTTGTAATACCAGTTTTCCCTCGTATATAATCTTTTCTCTCTGGCTGCTTTTTTAAAAAAAATTTTATTGGAGTATAGTTGATTTACAATGCTGTGTTAGTTTCAGGTGTACAGCAAAATGAATCAGTTATACATATACATATATCCACTCTTTTTTTTTTTAGATTATTTTCACATATAGGCTATCACAGAGTATTGAGTAGAGTTCCCTGTGGTGTATAGTAGGTCCTTATTAGTTATCTATTTTATATATAGTAGTGTGTATATGTCAGTCCCAATCTCCCAATTTGTCCCTCCTGACCCCTTAGCCCCTGGTAACTGTAAGTTTGTTTCCTACGTCTGTAACTCTATTTCTGTTTTGTAGATAAGTTCATTTGCACCTTTTTTTTAGATTCCACATATAAGCAATATCATATGATATTTAGTTTTCTGAGGAACGTACATGCTATGTTCCACAGTGACTGCATGAACTCACATTCCCACCAACAGTGTAGGAGAGTTCCCTTTTCCCCACACCCTCTCCAGCCTTTATTTGTAGACTTTTTAATGATGGCCATTCTGACTGGTGTGAGGTGGTACCTCATTGTAGTTTTGATTTGCATTTCTCTAATCATTAGTGATGTTGAGCACCTTTTCATGTGCCTATTGGCCATCTATATTTCTTTTTTGAAGAAATGTCTGTTTAGGTCTTTGTTTATGGTTATTTTATATTATACATTTATATAGCACACACAATATTGTTGCATCAGTTCAGAGCAAATTGAATGTGGTTAAGCAAATTGTAAGATCTTTCTATTAACTAAGTGATAAAGCTACTTATTTATATTAAATTTTAAAAGATCAAGAATGGGTGTTGTAACATCAAGCGTGACCCTTAAGAGAATAGAAAGAGAATGTATACTGGGTAAGCTAATAAAGAGGTAAATGGAAAACTGAAACAATTGATTATTTACAAAGGAAGAAAAGAAAGGAGTAAGAAATACAGAAAAGGTGGGACAAAGAGAAAACAGTAATATAGCAAATTTAAATCAAAATATATCAGTAAGCACTCAAGCAACAACAGTAAGACTTGATTAAGCACAAAAACTTAATCTATGTAGTCCTTGAAAGGATACAAACCTTAAATACTATTTTAAATGTTTTTATATTTAAGTGTTTCAGTTTTCAACCTTTGAGCACAATAAATATTTGTTGAGGATCCAACTTGGGTCAGACCCACAGGTTCATAACATACAAGGCTAAAAACACATGTTATCTGTCACCAAGAAGTTCAGTTTCTCCCTGTAAAAAGATCTAAGTTTAAAATATGAGAAAAGAAATAATGATACATGTTTCTAATTATATCAGCAAATCAAATGGAAACTTTCTTTTCAATTCTGTTTGTATTTAAACTTTTTTGGGGGGTCATATATATGCCTCAAAATATATTGCTGTGAATCTATTTTTGAGCACGGCTGGTAAGCATATTTACACAGAATTAGCATGAATGAACCAGTTTGCAGCATCTGTTCAGTGCAGTGTGGCTTTCCTCCAGGGTGAAAATGTCAACATAGCATAGCAACTTTTTTGGAGAAGGGAAAAGTGAACTTTTATTGTTTCTAGGCAGATATAAATATCATAGGCAGTGTCATGACAGACTGATTAATGGGCTCAGCAAAGAGGGGAGAAAATGGTTCACTTTTATCATTTGACCAGTTTTGCACATTCTTTCCTAATTTTCTGGTTGTGCCAAAACATGCTTGTTTTCTCTTTTCTTTCTTTTTTTTTTTTTTGAGATTGAAGGATCAATCCAGTTATTCATTGTGAGCACTGTACATTAAGGAATGTGACGTTATTGTATGAGACTGTACAGTAGAGGATGCTGAAGTGCTTAAGTTCTAAGTCACATATGATTCCATGTTTAAGGAACAAGTTGCTTGTTAGATAGTTTTCATACATATTTATAATATTTCATGTAAATTCATACCTAAGTACTGATATGCAAATAAATATGCATATGTATATCTAAATACATATACATTGTATATAAACATATATATTGTATATATATGGGTACATATATAAATATATGAATGTTAAAATATATATTAATATATGACTATATATAAATATACAAATACACATGCATACACACACATACAATTCTTTAACTAGAGATTTTTACAATACACATCTCTTCTAAATATCAACAGAAATTTATACCATTCATAACATATGACTGTTGCTCTCTGATTTGATGTATGAGCACTGAAAGAAAGTCTTGAATATGACTCACTTTTAAATTAACTTAGTTTTCATCAAAGTCAAAATGAGCTTCATTAGACTCTAATTATTTTTTACCCTATTTTCTTAAATGTACCTTGCTCAATCCTCCGTTTTCAGTTCAAGTATGAAGTCTTTTCTTTCCTAAAATAAAAATTTGTTTTCTGGAAGAATATACTTTTAAAAAGTCACAAGGAGTAGAACCTACAACTAACTTCTCAAACCCTGGCACTTCACAAATGAAGTATGCTTCCAGAAACTTAAAAACAATGTAATTAGTCATTGAAATTTGGATTTGATAGCCAGGAAAATTACAATCAGTTTAAGTTTTGGAGAGGACTAACATGAGGGAAAGTAATCTTCACTGTTGCCAAAAAAGAAATTTTGTTTGTTTACAACAATATACATTATTTTCTGCAGAAATTATTTTGCTCTTAATTTCTTACCTAAGCACCTTGTTATCTCAACCTGTTTATCTCCACTGGTAATGATGCCTTATTTCAAATGTTTTGAACATTTGTTCAGTGTAGGGTAAGAAGTACATCAACTCTTTCAAGTTTGAACCTGATTGAAAGCCTGAAAATTACACATTTTAAGCTATGACTTGGACTGTAAGCTTCTGATGAAACGTTAAAGTGACTTATTAAAATAATGCTTCTTTAATTTGTCAAGGAGAGCAAAAATAATTTTATCATAAGTTGGCAGTAAATAAATCAGAAGTCTATGGGTTAAACACAGGCAACAATTATGTTTTTAATGTCAGGGATAATTGGGAGGTAATTGCAGTTCAGGTTATTTAAACTTTAGCATATTTTATAATGTTTTGAGATAATAGCCAAACATGAAGTGCTTTTTACGTCATTTAACTAACTGGAGATAATGAGAAGTCAACTTTAGTTTGAGTCATCAGCAGTGATATTATTTTATTATCATTATCCCCATTTCTGTCACATGATAATGTTATATTAGGGACTAGTACATATCAACATAGCTTTCTTTTTCTTTAATTTATTTTATTTATTTATTTTTATTTTTGGCTGTGTTGGGTCTTCGTTGCTGTGCACGGGCTTTCCCTAGTTGCGGCGAGTGGGAGCTACTCTTTATTGCCGTGCTTGGGCTTCTCATGTGGCGGAGCGCAGGCTCTAGGCACATGGGCTTCATTAGTTGTGGCACGCAGGCTCAGTAGTTGTGGCTCATGGGCTCTAGAGCGCAGGCTCAGTAGTTGTGGCACACGGGCTTAGTTGCTCCGCAGCATGTGGGATCTTCCCAGACCAGGGCTCGAATCTGTGTCCCCTGCATTGGCAGGTGGATTCTTAACCACTGCACCACCAGAGAAGCCCCTCAACATACTTTATACTCATGGATTTGTAAGAAAGATAAAGGAGAAAAAGGGGAAAAATCTTCAAAGAAAGAAAAATATATGTGGAGATGACATACTGAAAAAAGTGTTATTAGAAATCATTTAGGTATGAAGTGAATTATTTCTGTCTTCCTTTATTTTTTCCTTCCTTCTTTCCTCCCTTTTTTTTTTTTTCATCTTTAGTTCCTTCATTACTTCTTACAATTTTCATCCTGACACTTTGGCACAATGTGGGACGTATGGCCTATATTACTTTACAATCATTTTCCCTTCTACTTACAAGTCAAACTATGGTTGCCTCTCTTTCTGTTGTCAATAGGCAATAATCTAGCATTAATAGTTACTGGTCCTAGGATAGATATTATTATTCAGCAAACTTGTAGGAAAAAGTAATACTTTTTTGCTAAATAGAATTAACAATATTAATTATCTTTAACTTCTCCTTCAAAAATAATATGCCAGTGTATTTCCTAACCCACTCAGAAATAGCATCTGTTCAAAAGTTACTTACGTAAAACAGGAAGCTGCACATTAGAGTTGTGTCTTAAAAGAGTTCTGAGAATCGCATAAAGGCAAGACCTTGGCAAAGCAGAGAAAGAACTTAAAGAAGAGCAGAGGGATATGAATCTTCTGCCAGAATAAGAAAAACACAACTTCTGATTATGATTCTGAAACTCAAATGTGTCTTCCTTGGCATAGAACCAGAGAGAAATGAAGCAAGCAGCACTTTTTGTTTGGCACAAGTCTCAAAACGTGCCTCCAAAAAAACCAGAGTTTTGGCGCAGTGAGACCCCAAACATCCAAATGAATGGCTGACTTTTTCTCCTTTCACATGAGCTGAACGATACCATTCCAGCCTCTGTGTATGTGAAGCAGCCTGTTCATGTGCATCATGTTTCAATCCCCAGGATTACCACTCTCCTATCTTCTTTGATCATATAGACCAGTAGTTTCCATCAATAGTTGACAATGTGTGTGTGTGTAGGTGTGTGTCCAGTGACTAGGCCTGGGAAATCACATGATGAAACATGTAACACCTTATGTTGTCAAATTGTGAAGACATGTCAAAGGATGATAGGGACCTACCAGAAGAACATGCTTTGAATGAGTTTCCATGGACAAATCTGAAACTATTTGAGCATAAAAAATGATTGTAAACCTTTATAACTTTCTGATTAAAATGTAACTCTATAAGGGAAGAATAAAAAACTTTTCTTACAGTGGAAAAATTTGTAAATCTATAAGGGAAGAATAAAAATCTTTTCTTACAGTGGAAAAATTTGTAAATCTATAAGGGAAGAATAAAAAACTTTTCTTACAGTGGAATATCCTTTAATAGATATAAAAAGATTGACAGAATTAGAAAATCACCAATTTGAAATATGGTACCATAAAGGTATCATTTATTCAGGCAAAACTAATCAATGCATGTTAAAATTATTTGATAAGAAGATATTGATTACAAAAGGGACACTTTTATAGTTGTAAAAACTAGGCAAATACCACCTTAAGTGACCAAACTTAAGATCATCAGTAATGGGATAAATTTATATTGTGACATCTTGACATGAAATACTGAGGGTAATCAATATGACTTATGAACAAGAGTGAATATTAGATGAATCCAAATTGAGGTACATTCCACAAAATAATTGCTATGTAGTGTTAAAAAATTGCAAGGTCATGAAAGACAAAGGAAGAGGGATAAATTGCTCCAAATTAAAAAGGATTAAAAATTCATGACATCTAAACATCACACATAATCTTGGCCAGACACTTTCTGGTTGGTTTTTTTTTTTTTTTTTGCTTCAAAAGACATTAAATTTGGATAAATTTAAATAATAAATGTATCTAGCTCAGCTCTTGACCCTCTTCTGTCTACTCTCAGTGGAGCCATCTGAGTTATTCAAGTGAAGCATAAGACAGATTATATCATCCACCTGTTCAAACCATCCAATGACAAACTATTAGGGTAAAATTCAAACTCCATACTACAATCATGGTGACTTATTATCCAAACTGGGACACTTTTGAGAGTGAATACCACATTATTAATAATCACCCCAAAATAACAGGCATAAACTTGGGTATATGATCACCTTGATTACAAAATCTTATGTAGCCCCCCTTAATTCTCTGGTCTTCTCCTATTGTCTCTCCCTAACTATGCTGTTGCAGTTACTTTGGCTTTTCTGCTCCTATGAGCAAACTAATAAATCCTCCACCACCGGGTCTTTGCAAACATTGCTTAGCCCTGCCTGGAATGCTCTTGCCACAAATTTCCTCATGATGCCCTCTCTTATTTCCTTGAAGTCTGTACTGCAAAACCACTTTCTCAATGATGTAAAATATGTATGTATTTTTGTAAAATATGTAAAATTTCAAGATCTCCTCTCTGAAATTTCATGTCTCTCTTTCCTGTCTTATTATAGGCATTTATTTATATATTTATCAATATATAATAGAACACAGAGTTTGATGATTTATCTAGATTGTTATCTGAATTCCATAGTAGAGTATAAGATAAAAAGGACAAGTATTTTTGTTTGTTGGATATAGTATATATCCATAGCTCTTACAATAACGCCTAGCACTTGATAGGCAATCAATCAATATTTCTTGAAAGAATTAAAGAATGTATTTTATCAATGAAAAATATTAAGTTTACTGAATGTTTAAGAAAAATAAATTCATGAATTTTATGAAGAATCAGCCTATATCTTTACTACAATGTATACCTTCATTCATGGTAATAAAAAGCAATTGAGCATTAGTTATATTAAAATAATAATTTATTTATATCAGAGTCATAATAAAATATAAACACCGAATTCTGAGCAACATTCAGTTATTCTTCATCCTTGGATTGGGTTGAATGGATGTTATTCTATTGTTTTTCTTGCATTTCACTGATTAACTGTTAGGTAGAATATTATTTTTTCATGTTTTTTGAAACATTTGTTTTCCTACTCAGAGTTGTGTCTTATAAGTCCTTTTTTTATTTGGTTCTTAGTGATTTCTTTCTTTTCTATGAAATCATAAGAAGCTTATTCATTGTGGTTTCTCTTAAATATAACATTTTACATTATTCTACCATAAAGAATATGCAGCATCGTCTTATAAAGTTTAGGGACTAGAAACATATTTAAGGGATTCAAATATAAGCTTACTATCCTAATTGTGGATTTGGAGTCAGCAACCTGGGTTTAAATTCCAGAACCATATTGTCATCCTGTATGATTATTTGACCTTTGCATAATATCTTCAAGCTTCAGGATCTCCTTCTCATGGTTATTATAAAATGGAATGAAATAATGAATTTTAAGCACTTAATGTTACATTGGTTTTTATTAACTATATAGTAAGCTGTCTCCTTTTAAGGTACTCTATTATTATTAGGTGTTATTGTTATTGGTCATCATCTTTGACCAATAATTTCCATATGCATACATATTTGCATATTTGCGATGATGGAGTATATTCAACTTTATATCATGTGTTTTGCTTAATAGCATATCATCAATAAGCTTAATGCTGCAACATAATATGCATAATTTTAATTTTAATGAAATGCGTATGATTCCATCTAGTGATGGTATCATAACTTATTCAAATATTAGACTAGTATTAGGCAATTAATTAAAATGCTTTTTAACATACAAATCTGGTAGGGTATAGTGAGAGAGGCATGATCATAAACTCATGATAGTTATACAAATATGATCATAAAGTCTTTTAGGAAAGCAAGTTTGGAAAGATATCCAAACTTTAAACATATTCATTCTCATTGACCCAGAAATTCCATTTCTGGGAATATCTCCTAAAGAAATTATCAGAAATAAGAACAAAGATTTATGTGCAAAGATTTTATCATGCCATTATTTATGGCAGCAAACAATTGGAAGCAATACAAAAGTCCTGCAATGAATGATTACCTATATCATAGTACAGCCATAAGAATAAAGAGTAGGCAGCTCTTTTAAAATATACTTAGGAAAAGTTTTAAAATAGGGAATATACTCATAATATAATGTTAAAAGAAAAACAACAGATTTGAGAGGTATAAACTTATAACATGTACAAGAAAATATTTGCAGTGTTATCTCTGAGTAGAGAAATTATAGGTGTCTTTAAAATTTTCATCAATTTTCCACATCTTCTACAATGAGCATACATCACTTTAAAGCTAATTTTTTTAAAGAAAGTAAAGCTACTGTTAAATTACTAATAGTGACATCTATGTTGAGGTGGGGAATTTTGAATGATATGGCTTGCTGTGTATTATAGTTCAACACTGATGGCATGTTACCTTTGTTGGTGAGCATGATACCGCATCCCAAAGGCAATGTCAAGCCATATCCAACCATTTTCAGCTTCTCTTAGCCTGTGGAAAGTTTCCAAATTGCAGTGTTGTAAAAGCAGAATAAAGTTAAAGTCTTATGAAGTTACAGACTAATGAACAGTAGCAGCAGGTTCATCCACAATCCAATTACTTGGAAAGTAAATGTACCGAATCTAGTTAGTGATATTGTTTAATATTTAATCCTGTGAAACGAAAGCATGAACATTAAAGTTCCATCGTAAACCCTAGAAGCATGAAAATAAAGTATAAAGGTAGCAGGTCTTAATAGTTCTACAGAAAAGCAAAACCCTGCATTAAAAAATTGCCCTTACACAGACTGCACATGTGCTGTTACAACAGGATAAATGAAAACTGATTCAGTTCTCATTTTTTCCTTCTGTCCAAAATAATTAAAACTAGATTAGGTTTGTTGCAGCCTCTTCAACTGGCTTCTTAGATTCTATAATGACTGGCAGTCTATTTAAAAATGAGCATTGGGCTTCCCTGGTGGTGCAGTGGTTGAGAGTCCGCCTGCCGGTTCAGGGGAAACGGGTTCGTGCCCCGGTCCGGGAAGATCCCACATGCCACGGAGCGGCTGGGCCCGTGAGCCATGGCTGCCGAGCCTGTGCGTCCGGAGCCTGTGCTCTGCAACGGGAGAGGCCACAACAGTGAGAGGCCCGCGTACTGCAAAAAAAAAAAAAGAGCATTATTTAAGGTCACATAGTTTTGAACTTGAACTTTTAAATAAGTTTCTAATAAAAATATAGTAGGAAGATGACTGTTTAGACTCATTACTGTAGGGATCATTGCTTCCTACTTCTCCTGACCCCTCATGGCTACAGAAACTGAGGCCTCCAAATTACGAACTCACTCTCATCAAGACTTAAACCAGTTCCCATCTAGGCAGCAGAACATCGTAAGCCCTCTCCTCACCAGTGGTAGAGTTTGGAACTATCAGTTTTATTCTCATTATAGTATATGGGTATATATGGTGAATCTACCGATGAATAGCGAGTGCACTCAATTGCAGTGTAGTTTACAGGAATGCCACGTTTGCTTATTCACTATAACTAGATACCTAGGTCAAATTCTGATTGTACAGCAGTTTCATTGGAACTCAATTGATGCCCTTAATCCCAGTTATTTTCCTACACCCCTCACACCACACCTAGTTCTCGTCCTCTTCCCTGTAGCACCTACAGCCCATTTTATATGTACTCAGATGCTGCCTGTAATCCGGTATCAAGCCAGATAGATCATACTGAGTTTTCAGTTATGCCCCAAGAGACTAACATACCTGAATTTTGTGTCCCATTCACTTTATTGACCTCCTTTTTATTTTCTGTAAATAATAGACAAATCATAACAGTTTTATTCCGGGAATATTACCTACTTTTAGTTGCAAACTGTTTCCCCCCAAGTTCAGACCATGTAGCCTGACTTGGAGTTGTCTCATTTTCTCAAGAATCCATCTCCCTAATCATAGGGATTTATTCAAGAAATGACAAATGCCGGCCCTAACAGACTCTTTCCTTAGGAGTTTTCAAATTTGAATTGGACAAGGGCTACTTTCATTGATATGGTGAAAGAAAGATAATGTGACACCCAAAGCTGGCAATAGCTGTAGGATACAGTATTGTAGATAATGATGCCTCACCACACCACTTAGCCATTACCATTTCCATGCACGTTGGCCCAACCTCCGTCCGATAACACCTGCATGTCTTTCTGTGGACTTTCTTAGCTACTAGAGCCCTCTCCGTGCACATGTGTGGCAAGCCAAAAGTGATGAGGAATTAACACTTCATAAGAGCAGCCCTCACTGATGACTGACAGGAGCTGGTAGGTTAAACACCCTAATTCCCTCACCCTTTAGATGGGATAACATGGAGCTCCAGGATCTATACCACCTGGTACCTGACTTACCCAAGAATCCTGGCCATTTCCAGAACTTCGTTTTTCTTTTCTTCTAGTCTATGAACCACATTAGTATTCTTCCAGTACCTACTCTTAGCTCTTAATTGAGAAATTAGTGTTTGATATTTGAATCCAAGCAAATCCAAATATAGATATAAATATCATCCTACGCTATGTCCATATGGTAGGCTGAATAATGTCCCCCTGCCACCAAAAAAAAAAATCTATGTCCTAATCCCTGGAACCTGTAAATATTACTTTATATGAAAAAAAAAAGATTTTGGAGATATGATTAAATTAAGGCTCTTGAGATAGGAAGATTATCCTCCATTATCCAAGTGGCCTAAATGAAATCAAGTGTATCCTTTTAAGAGGGAGGCATAGAGTGATTTGGCCACATGGAAGAGGAGTAGGTCACAGAGGCAAATATTGGAGTGATGTGACCACAAGCCAAGGAATTTTGGCAGCCACCAGAAACAAAGAGACAAGGACAGATTTTCCACCTCCCCTAGATTCTCTGGAAAAAGTGAGGCCCTGCCAGTACCTTGATTTTGGTCTAGCGATATTTATTTCGAGCTTCTGACCTCCAGGACTATAAGAGAATAAACTGTTGTTTATACCACCAAGGTTGTAGTGGTTTGTTACAGCAGCCACAGAAAACAAACACAGTCCCATTGAACACTAAGGTACAAGCCACATATTTCCGGTTGGTCCCTGAAATCCCTTTTCTTCCCTTTTCTACCATCTTTTCCTTCTCCAGCTGCTCATCCACTGAAGTACTACCTAGCCTGAGTCCTGGCTAGATTCTACATTAGACAAACTAAACTGAATTTATACCACACCGAATCATCTTATGAACAATTTGCATAGTTAGTAGTTTACCTAAAATATGACCATACTGCCACCCTTTTTAGTTTTGTTTTGTTTGCATTTTGTGTCTTTCTGCTAATTTTTTTTATCATTTTAAGCTTACTCTAAAATAAATTGTCTGTGGACACACTGAATGATATTTTTTTTTACTTCTGAATTATC
Organism: Orcinus orca; assembly: GCF_937001465.1. Classification (NCBI taxonomy): domain Eukaryota; kingdom Metazoa; phylum Chordata; class Mammalia; order Artiodactyla; family Delphinidae; genus Orcinus; species Orcinus orca. The sequence goes on along the minus strand of NC_064564.1, from coordinate 47,501,690 downwards.
CACTCTCTCACATATAGGATTATTCTAATATGTATATATAGAACAACTAAAGAACTCTTAAAATAGTGGTTTTAGGTACTGTAACATGAAATATTAATGTAAATAAATTATATTTCACTTTGTTATTTATTTACTTTTATTTCATTGTAAACATTCATAATACATTAATTTTAGGCAAACTGAACTTTTCCTAAACATAAGGAAAATTGGACTTTACCTAATGCCTTTAGGAAAGTGTCTTTGTGACTCATATTTCTACCCTGGAATTTATCTATGCTAAGTTATTATAGTAAGGGATAGCAAAAAGGTAAGAGAGTTTGAATATTGCTTAATCATTTATTATCTGTAAAAGTCTAGAGGGTTTACTAAATCTCTGAGTCTGTTTCTTTATTAGTAAAGTAGGTATAATTTCTCTTTCCATATAGGGTTTCTATAACAGTTAAACTAGGTACTGTATAATGTACTAGTTGAGTGTCACACATAAAATTAGTACCCCCAAATTTTGTGATACACTAAATTTGAGGAAGGTGTTAAATCAGTGTCATAAATATCTCTGACTACTTTATCTCCTCCATTAATTTAGTCATTACAGGAAGATTTAGTGTCAGAAAGTTTGCATTACATCCTAAATTTGTGTTTACTTAGCAGAAATTCTGGGTGAAGATGGTGTCAGTAATAAAGTGCACCTTTAAATAATATAGGTAAACTATAAATATTAACAATAAAGAAAAATTGATAAGGCCACATTATGCAACTTGCACTGTACTCAGAACAAAAGTTACTTGACCCTTCAATGGAAGCAGAGTTGAAATCTGGTATCTGTGATGTAATATACACACAGAGGAATGGTCTAGACCATGGAGTTCATGATTTCTTAGTACTTTATCCATTTCTGCAAAAAGCAGAAGTTCCTTTCCACACCCTCTCTGTTTTGCCACTAGAACCTCAGCCTACCTTTGTGACTGATACAAAATCACCACCACCAATTGCTACTTCACCCAAACACCTACAGCATTAAAAACGCCTTTTCCTAGCAACCCTTCCTCAGGGTGCACATCTCTGCTGTCAGAGAATGAGAAATCCTTGACAGACTCCCAGACATTCTGCTCCCTTTGCCATTCCCTTTCCGAATTTCCCACTTACCAATCACCCAGCTAACATACTCATTGATTCAGAGAACTCTGGCAACATTTCATCTAATAAACTGTCCCTGATAGCCCAGTCTAAATTAAAGTCTTCTTTCTGCCTTCTGTTACATCACTTGAAAATTCCTACTATTGAAATTAGCATGTTATTAAGTGAAAATAGATTAAGACATAGTGCCTAGGCAAGATTAGGGGCTCAATGATTTTGCATTGAATGAATAAATAAACAAGAGTCAACACTAATAGAAGAGCTGAGTGTACTGCTTTTTCTCATAGCAGAAATATTATAAGTAGCATATAGCTTTCTCAGGGGATGTCCCCTAAAACTTATTTAATACAAAATGTCACTGAACTATAGTTTTGCTACACAAAATGAACATACACTCATTCTAATATTTAGGTTTTACGCTATTTGCAATTTCTAGATAGTTGGCTTTGAAAAAGAGCTGGGTAGAAGAGTTAGAATGGTAGACAGCACCTCCCCCCAAAAAACTTAAGGAGCAACACAGTTATAAAATTCATTTTATAAAATTCAGTGACAGAATAGTTCTTCTAAGAACAAGGACAAAAAACCTTTTATTCTTAGCTCATAGAACATTCTTATACCTATGTGAAGTATATGAATATTTTGAAGCTAAGAATAGCAATATATCACAATGTACTTTGGGGAGATATATATATACACACACACACACATATATATACACACACAAATATATACACACACACACACACACAATAGGATATATACATATATAATGTAAGATACACGTATATCTCAAACTTGAAATGTAAGATGTTCACAAAGTCACTGCAGATATTTAGCTATAACAAATGAGTTAGCTAGACAAGTTTCAGTTTTTATTACTTAATCATAGAAATAATCCAAAGAAAAAATGTTGTAACTTTCCATTAATTCATATAATTTGTGATGTATTAAAACTATTATTTGTTCAACTGTATAAAACTATCCATATCATGTACAAGGGTCAGAGGGCGCAAACAGATTTAACCTGAGGATTAGCTCTCTCCTATAATACTGGAATAAATAGCTTTTGTATTTTCTATCCCATTCTATGAGTTGCTTAACTTCATTGAACCTCAGTTGTTCATCACTAAGATGAGAACAATAAAAAATATATCTCAGCATTGACGTAAAGATTAAAAATTAGAAAATATCTCTGGCACATGATAGAAATTAAATAATGTTCTTTCAGGCTACAAAGTAAATATGTTGTGATTGGGTAGGGGAAGGAAGAGAACCTTCAGCAAATTTGTCAGATTCATTACCCTGCTGTCTGCAAAATTCAGGAGAATTATGAATGAACATCCATGTTCGTATAAAATTGTATAATTCTTCATTCTGCTCTTTAATGTTCATAATGTCCTATTAGCTTTATATAGGCATTTGCACTATTAGTTCAGAACTAAATTTAAGCAAATATCACAAAGTGGACAATTGAATCATGTATCTGGATTGAGTCAGCAGTCTATAGCCCACAAGTCAAATCCAACTTGCTGCCCATTTTGTAAATAAAGTTTTATTGGAACACAGCATACTCACTTATTCACATGTTGTCTGTGGCTGCTTTTACATTTCAATGGCAGCGTTGAATTCTTGCAACAGAGGCCATATGGCTAAGTATCTTGTATTTAGCCCTTTACAGAAAACATTTGCTGAGCCCTGATTTACACAATTGAGGAAAAGAAAGCTGTATTACAATTAAGAACAGCTTTATTTGATCAAAGGGGATAATTTTGAATAGAGGTATGATTTGGAATATATGTGCAAGAAGCTCAAGAATAATTCAGTTTCTTTTCTTTTTCATTTTTTATTGAAGTATAGTTGATTTACAATTTGTGTTAATTACTGATGTACAGCAAGGCGATTCAGTTATGCACATATATAATTCTCTTTTTTAATATTCTTTTCCATTATGGTTTATCACAGGACACTGAATATAGTTCTCCGTGCTATACAGTAGGAACTTGTTTATCCCTTCTATATGTAAAAGCTTACATCTGCTAACCCCAACCTGCCACTCCATCCTTCCCCCAAGCCCCTCCCCCCAGAAACCACCAGTCTGTTCTCTATGTCTGTGATTCTGTTTCTATTTTATAGATAGGTTCAGTTGTGTCATATTTTAGATTCCACATATAAGTGATATTACACGGTATTTATCTTTCTCTTTCTGACTTACTTCAGTTAGTGTGATAATCTGTAGTTGCATCCATGTTGCTGCAAATGGTATTATTTTGTTCTTTTTCATGGCTGAGTAGTATTCCATTGTATATATGTACCATATCTTTTTTATCCAATCATCTGTTGATGGACATTTAGGTTGTTTCCATATCTTGGCTATTGTGAATAGTGCTGCTATGAACAAAGGGGTACATGTATCTTTATGAATTATAGTTTTGTCTGGATATATGCTCAGGAGTGAGATTGCTGGATCATATAGTAATTCTATTTTTAGTTTTCTGAGGAACCTCTGTATTGTTTTCCACAGTGGCTGCACCAACTTACATTCCCATCAACAGTGTAGGAGGGTTCCCTTTTCTCCACACCCTTTCCAGACTTTGCTATTTGTAGACTTTTTCGTAGAATGATGGCCATTCTGACTGGTGTGAGGTGGTACCTCATTGTAGTTTTGATTTGCATTTCTCTAGTAATTAGTGATGTTGAGCATCTTTTCATGTGCCTATTGGTCATCTGTATTTCTTCTTTGGAGAAATGTCTATTTAGGTCTTCTGCCAATTTTTAGATAGGGTTGTTTGGGTTTTCTGGTTGAGCTGTATGAGCTGTTTGTTTATTTTGGAAGTTAAGCCACTGTCAGTCTCCTTATTTGAAAATATTTTCTCCTATTCTATAGATTGTCTTTTTGTTTTGTTTATGGTTTCCTTTGCTGTGCCAAAGCTTGTAAGTTGAATTAGGTCCCATCTATTTATTTTTATTTTTATTTTTATTTCCATTGCCTTGGGAGACTGACCTAAGAAACCACTGGTAACAATTTATGTCAGAGAATGTTTTACCTATGTTCTCTTCTAGGAGTTTTATGGTGTCATGTCTTATGTTTAAGTCTTTAAGCCATGTTGAGTTTATTTTTGTGTATGGTGAGATGGTGTGTTCTAACTTCATTGATTTACATGCAGCTGTCCAACTTTCCCAACACCACTTGCCGAAGAGACTGTCTTTTTCCTATTATATAATCTTGCCTCCTTTGTTGAAGATTAATTGACTGTAGGTGTGTGGGTTTACTTCTGGACTCTTTATTCTGCTCCATTGATACATATGTCTGTTTTTGTACCAATACTATGCTGTTTTGATTACTGTAGCTTTGTAGTACTCTCTGAAGTCTGGGAGGGTTATGCCTCCGGCTTTGTTCTTTTTCTTCAGGATTACTTTGGCGATTCTCAAGTCTTTTATGGTTCCATATGAATTTTAGGATTGTTTGTTCTAGTTCTGTGAAAAATTAATGGGTAATTTGATAGGGATCACATTAAATTTGTAGATTGCTTTGGGTAATATGGCCATTTTAATAATATTAATTCTTCCAATCCAAGAGCATGGGATATCATTCCATTTCTTGGACTCATCTTCAATTTCCTTTATTAATGTTTTATAATTCTCAGTGTATAAGTCTTTCACCTCCTTGTTCAGGTTTATTCCCAAGTATTTTATTTTTGGAGGTGTGATTTTAAAAGGTTTTTTTTTTTACATTCCCTTTCTGATATTTCATTGTTGGTGTAAAGAAATGCAACCAATTTCTTTATGTATCCTGCTACCTTGCTGATAATTTAGTTTCTGGAAACAACGTTTGAAACTGACTGTAGATTTCAGCAGTAGTAAAATGTAACAGTTTCCATGTTGATCACTCAGAGTAAATGATTGATTCAGTTTAAAGGATTTCATCTTTCAGGCAACTATAATCATAGAGTGGTAATCTAATGATTTCAATGTGATCAAACTTGGTTGAACACCCATGTCTTCTCCACATGTTACCATAATCATATGACTGTCAAAAATCAATAAACTGGACAATAATAGTAACTTGTGGCTAAGAGTTCTAACACTGATGTTATAGGTTTACAGTAAAACTGGTAGTTTATCATAAGACATTCTTATTTAAAGGAATATTATTTAGTTCATTATTTGCATAGATAGATAGATAGATAGATAGATAAAAGTAATACATCACTACTTTTCATGCCCTGATTCCTCTTTCATTAGCTATTCAAGGATTGAAACCAAAGAACTGAGCAATTATGACTGTCTAGTTTTAATATCTTTCGTATGTAAAGCTCTCGACAAATGTTTTATGATGGCAATACATCAAATTTATTGTAGTTGTTCTATGTGGCTAATTCAGGGTAGATTGCCTTATCCTTTCTATGGAAGAATTTTAAAGAGTATAGACGTTCCTAAATGCAATACAAAAGAGCACAAAAAGAAAAAGAAAAAGAAAAATCCTGTGCAATCCATCTAACAGAGGGATAGATACTGTTAACATTTTTCTCTGAACAAGTTTAATATTCTCTGTGTTTGTGTTTCTCTTAGCATCTGTTGTACAAACCACTCTGTCTTTGTTTTGGTTTGGTTTTTTCAGCTACACTACATTGTCTATCAATACATTTATACACCATTGTTTTTAGTATTCCAACACAGAAGTGTGTTATAATTTATTTTTGAGACTTCACATTACTAGTATACAAATTATATAGTGTTTTAATTGTTTTCAGGTGTAAATAAAGCTGGGATATCTGCCGAAGGCTTTTTTCATCCACATCTCTAACTTCTTTTGACAAATTCCTAAAGTAGAAATACTGGGTCAAAGTGCATTTATTTATTCATTTGCTAACTTACATGTGGTTTATATATTAACCACCACTCCACTTATCTGTGTTTGAATACAATATTTGAATGTTATAAACATATCAAAAGAGCTATTATTATAACAAAGACTGTGCGGATTTATTATTCTCATTTATAATTCAAAAATCCAGAGGTCAGAGTGCACACAAAAATATGCTAGAAAATGTTTCCTTTGTCTATACTGGGCTCTAAAAATATTTACCCAAACACATAAAACTTTTTAGTGGCATAAAAGTGGGAAGTATATACAGTTATTCCACATTCATATCCTTGTGTATATGAGCATAGTAATAGCAATATGCAAATACTTGCTTTATGTCTAATATAATGGGAGCTGATCTACTTTAGGAATTAAAATCACCAGAGAAATGGATTATTATGACTTCCTAAATGTTATTATATGGAAGAAGGAATGAAATAAATCATAAATATTACTTTACAAAGAATGAATATTTTTAGCTTGATTTAACTGAAATGGTCTTATGTTTCCTTTAAGTTATTTTTTCCAAAGATTTATAGCATTTATTCTAAAATATTTTCAGTACGTCTTTAAAGCAGAACTTGTGCTGATTTTGCACAGGAAGCAAATGAAATTTCTTAATTTCATTTAAAATAAGCTATCGTATCACCTATTTAGTAAAGTAACCAAAATCCTGATTGCTTTATATACAAAATAGAGGCTGTTGAGTATTCTGTAAATTAGATAATGAAATTGCCTATTGTATGAAGCAAGCTATTTTTTCCTTAATCAGTCTGCCTTACCTTATATATTTATAGATATTGCATAAAAATCTAGATTGATATTCCTTAAAAATTATGTAAACAAAAGGGAAATTTTATTTATACTATCTAATCACTGAAAAAAAATACGAGCACTAAGTTATTGATCTAAGTATCTTCAATTTAGAAAATATGACCCTGAAAATTTACCAGTTAGCATCATTTATCCATATAAAACCATGACCTATACCAAAAACTATGGTAAATTAATTTGGTCATCTGAAAAATGGGGATGCTGCCCCTTTCTGACCCCATTCCCACATATCTTCTCTCTCCCACAGCCCACTTGTTGCCATAGTCCATTCCTAAGGCATATTACCATGAGGGAACAAGTGGTCAGGCAATACCATGTAAATGGTGGACACAGGAAGATTTTACAGAGAACATAAAGAAAAGCCAAGATGGTCAATGAGTTGCTTTGGGGCCCAGTGGGGTCCAGACTCAGAGTACTCAGTAGACCTAGCTGGTCTCTCTGAAAGACAGGTACAATAATGGAAATGAAGCAATGTAAGTCTTTATTCCTCCAACAATCTTTATTTTGTTATTGCATGTCTCCTACACACTTAACACCACACCATAAAAAATAACTTCTATGTTCCATAAATGAATGTGTTAGTCTTGGTTCATATTTTTCCCAGAGATTTATGCAATGGAGAATGTATCAATTTTGGGAGAGCTCTGTGTTTAAACTTGCTTGGAGACTGGGGATGAGATGGAGTGGTAAATTAGATAGTCTCCATGGCCTGAATTACAATAGTTTTCTTAAAATTTGTATAAATTATATACAGGCAGAAAAATAGTTTGTCAGTTTTAAGCCTCAAAGACCAAGATCTTCAGTAGTTTACATTCATCAACTCATTTAAACCCATAACAACCTATGAAATAAGTACTTCTTTTATCTACATTTTTGTAATGAGACAACTGAGTCACAGACTATCAAGTGCCAGAATGCAAATCCATGCTGTCTCACTTCTAATACTAAATATACACCTAAAATAACAATAGTTACAACAGCTAGCATTTATTGAGTTCTCACTATGCCTGAGAGACTTTGAAATACATCAAATGGATTGATTCATTTAATCCTTAAAACAATCTTTTGAGGTAGGTGTTAATACTATTTTACTTATTAAAAAAACTGAAACAGAAATGTCAAGTATCACATCTAGTGCCACATATCTATGAAATAACAAAGATGGAAGAAAACACAGGCATTCCTTCTTTATTGTGCAGCTTGGAAACATTGTTTATTTAATATAGTTTCGAATTAGAGCAAGGACCCCCCACGCATTTTTTTCCCCAAATTATCTTGGTTATTGTAACATTCTTATTCCTGTGTAGAAATTTGAAAATCACTTGAAATATATATATTTTAAGCCTTTAAACTTAGTGAAGGTTCACCACACTTTAGCAACTATAAATTCATTTTTATTCAGTTCACATTAAGATTTTATAATCAGAAATATTACAGAATTAAAATATTAGTAACCAAGGTGTTCACTGTGTATCTTTATATTAAAAGCAATAACAGTAAAAAATACCTGTGTAACAGTTTTGGAAATCATTAACAGAAGAAGCATCATCTCAGTGTTGGCAAAAGATGGTAAAGTAGCCTTATGTCAGTTTGAACTGTATGAGGTTGCCAAATTTGACCACTTTTGACCTACAAAAATAGCCTTGCCTATGTTTCAACCTATTACTATGAATAAGGATTATGCAAATGATGGAAGATATCTATAGATTTATATGCAGAACTTGCAACTCTATTCAAAGCTGAGATTAATTATGCATTATTATATCTAAACAAATTTCTCTACCAGCTGATTAAACTTCAATATGTGTAGCTATAATGCTTTTAGCCAATGAATGCTCTGAAATTTACTGAACATGTGTTGCTCAGAATACAGAATATATAACCATCAGCATTTTACAATCTATAATAGGAAACACAAACTGCATTCATGAGAACTTCACTAACTATGAACAGTTAGGTTTAATAAAGGTGTTCAGGGATAGGATTTATGTAAGAATTTGCACAAAGCCCAATGACGGATTGATCCCACAGACCTCTTAAAGGTATATTGTATAACTAGTGCATGTTTCTTTTTGGCATTGAACTGAAAAATCAGAAGTTATTATGGAGAGTAACAGGCAGTGGTAGTTATATTTCACATAGCTTCCATAACTATCCAACACATGACATATATTTCCTTTAATTAAAGCATGGTAGAATGCAGGAATTTGGTAATCTGTCTCGTAATGCTCATAAGCTTAGTAGTAATAAACTTTGCTAAATACTAAGTTTGAGAAAATGCTGTGCAGGCAGATGGTGACTATGAGCCTCAAGTCTCTCCCAGAGCTGCAAACAGTACCATCTGCTGCTCTGCTGATTTCTTTTATGTTCATTGGTATCAAATTTAACAGGGGATCACACTTTACATTTTAATTTTACACCCTGGCCACAATGGTGGGAGCTCTTATCTCCCTCAATGTATACTTATTCAAGTTAGTAAGGAATTTTTCTTCCTTAAAAAAACCCAAAAAACAGACTACCACTTTTCCATTCATGATGGAATAATAGGAACTGGATTTAACCTCTGTTTAAAACAAACTAAAGCATCACATCAAATATATGAACAACACTTTTCCAGACACTGGACAAGAGTTTCCAGGCCAAAGCACATAGAGGAAAAGCCTCGATGAAGCTCAGCAGACTTCCTGAGTTAAGGATCAAGACCTGGGAGTCTGGGAAAACAAGGAAGGTAGAGATCACACGCAAAATTATTAGAGAGGAGAGAGCAATACAGCCTGATAATTCTGGGTATCTACAAAGCAATTGACTCAGTATTCAGCAGAGTACTGATCAGCAAACTTGAGTGAAGAAACACTAGAAGCCTGGGAAAGACCCATCAGAAAAGATTTAAGGTAACGATACTTGTACTTACATTGGGCTAGGAATAATGCCTGTCTGTTCCCACAAGTCAGACTGGAATACTACATGATTCATATGGCTTTGGTTAGGTTACACAGAAGTATGTTATAACAGATATTAAAAGTGAGACAAAAGGATCAAATTGTTTCCAAATAACTACTTTCCAGATGAAAGCTCAGGAATATTAATAAGAATAAAAAGATATCCAGAATTCAAATAGGTAAAGCTCATAATGTCTGCTATATAAACAAAAAATTAGCAGGAATACAAAGAAGTGGGATAATAGGAGAAAGTCCAATCAATTGAATCTGGCACAGATATTTAAATTAGCAGATAAGAACATTAAAACAGTTATTAAGCCAATTTCTATATGTTGAAAAAGTTAAGCAGATGCAGGATTTTCAAAGAGCAAATCTTCTCCCCATAGCAATTTTAAAACTACAAAATTGATAAAACTAATCATTGGACACTCTGAAAATCAAGCAAGGTATACAACAATATGAGAAGTACTTGTGTTTGTAAACCTGCCAAACAAAGTAAGAACAGTGAGAATCTGCATCATTCTTGTTTAAAGCTGCACCCAAATTTTCCCCAGTGTGACAGAATAAAGGATTACCACACTTCTAGGATTACCACACTAGAAGAACACTAGCATCTTCTCTGCAAAGGTTTAAGGAGACTCACTGCATTTGTACCATTGGATGATATTCATGCTCAGTGGCATTGTCAGTGGATCAATAGAAATTATGTAATCTAATATGCATATCAGAATGGGAAAAAAAGATTTAAAATGATCAGAGACTCAGAGATCTGTACAATACCAACAAGTACACCACCATATATGTAGCTGGAATCAAGAAGGAGAGGAGCAAAAATATTAGGAAAAATATTTAAAGAAATAATGGCTAAAAAATTCCCAAATTGGATGAAAAGTATTTATCCACACATCCAAGAAGCTAAAGGAAGGAAGGAAGGAAGGGACGGAGGAAGGGAGAGAGGGAAAAGGTAGAATTAAGTACCAAGATATCTTCTCATGGATATACTGGGTTGTCCAAAGAGTTCATTTGGGTTTTTCCAAAAAGGCATAGAAAAAAATTGAAATCCTTAAGAGAAAACCAAATTAATCATGTTCAAAGAACCCACAATAAGATTAACATCCGACTTCTCATCAGAAACAAGGAGGCCAGAAATGAATGGAATGACAAATTGAAAGTAGTGTAAGACAAAAAAAAAAGTCAACCAAGAATTCTGTATCTAGCCAAACTAGCCTTCAAAAGAGAAGGAGGAATAAAGATATTCCCAAGATAAAAAAAGAATAAGGGAGCTCATTGCTGGCAGACCCATTTTACCAGAATTAATAAAGGAATTCCTTCAGACTGACACCAGATGTCAGAAATGACACCAGATGGTTATTCAACTCTTCAGGAAAAAATAGAGAACACTGTAAGTGCTATATATGTCACCTTAATTTAAAAGACTCAATAGACATATATATTTCTCATTTAGTCTCTTTACTTCTTTAATTGACACAAGATTGTACAAAGCAATATTATAACACTGTTATTTAGATTCTATTGACAATGATAGCATAAAGGATGTGGGAGGAAATTGAGCTAAAGTTGAGCAAATTTGCTATTATTTACCAGAAATAAATAATTATGAATCTGCCATAGTTTGTGGTAAGATGTGCCTATAATGTCATATCTAAAAAAAAAAGTGTAGTAAAAATAAAATAACAAATTAAATTGATATGGAAAAAATGACTTTAAGATAGAATTTTATTAGAAACAAAAAGGGGCATTTTATAATGATAAAGTGGTCAATACCTCAAGAACATAAAATAGTTATAAATGCATATTCACCTAAAATCAGAGCCCCAAAACACAGGAAGGAAACCTGACAAAAAAAGAATGAGGAAAAGGCAATTTAACAACTATAATTGGAAGTTTCAGTGTCCTGCCCTCAATAATTTATAGAAAAACTAGACAGAGAATTAGTAGATGTATAGAATACTTGAAAAATATTTTAACTAACTTCACATAAATGATATGTAGAATACTTTACTGAACAGCACTATAAACATTTTTTTCAAATATGCATGAAATATATACTAGGCCATATGACAAGATAAATTAAGATTGAAGTTATATAAAGTAAGTTTTCAACCTACAATGGAATTAAATTAGAAATTAACAAGATAAAGAAATCTTTAAAATCCCCCAAATATTTGGAAATTAAACAGCATATTCTAAGTAATCTATGATTCAAATAAGATATAATAAGAGAAATTAGAAAATATTCTGATTTAAAAAATAACATAGCAAAATTTATAGGAAGCAGCTAAAGCAGTGATTAGAAGAAAATGTGTAACTTCAAATGTATTTACCAGAAATGAAAATTTTCAGATAAATAACCTTGCCTTGTATGTTAATAAATTAAAATAATAAGTTAAACTCAAAGCAAGCAGGGGAGAGAAAAGAAAAATTATAGGAGACATCAGGGAAATATAAAACAGAAAATTAGAGAAAATCAATGAAAACAAAAGTTTATTCCTTTAAATATCAATAAAGCTGACAAATACTTATCTAGGTTAAGCAAGAATGAAACAGATAAGACACAAATTATCAAAATCAAAAATGAAAGAGAATACATTATAACAGACCCTATAATTTAAGGGATTATTATGAATAATTTTTGGCATCATACTGGACAACTTAAATGAAATAGGCAAATTCCTAGAGTGACACCAGTATCAAAACTTATTCTAGAAGAAAAAAAATTAAAATGTACCTAAAATAAGTGAAGACATTGAATTACTTATTAAAAATATTCCCACATAAGGAGTACAGTACAGATGACTCACTGGTGAATTCTATCAAATATATAAAAAGGAAATAATACCAAGTCTTTAGCAAACCCTTTCAGATTATAGAGACCAGCATTATACTGATATGAAAGCCAGACAGAGACATTACAAGAAAACTATAGACCAATAGTTCATATGAACATAAATACAAAAGTGCTAAAATATTAGAACTGAAATCTGGCAAAATTTAAAATGGTTGTATGCCACAACCAAGTAAAATTTATGTCAGAAATATGAGTTGGGATTAACATTAGAAAATTAACATAGTACACACTATTACTAGATGACCAAAAAATACTAATTTCAATTGGTATAATGCAATTAATGACTTTTAGTTAATGTCAGATTGCAAATGCATTTGACAAAACTCAACACTCATTCACAATAAAAACTCTCAACAAAAGTAAGAAGGAAATTTCATATATCTCATAAAGGGAAGCTAAGAAAAACCCACATCTAACATCATAACTAAGAATGAAAGACTAAATTTCGTCTTCCTAAGGTCCAGAACAGGGCAAGGATATCTACTTGCACTACTTCTATTGAACATTGTACTAAAAATTCTAGCTACTTCAACAAAGAAAAAATTTAAAAGGTACTAAAGCTCTCCATGATGGAAAGGGAGAAAAAAAAAATCTCTTTATTTGCAGATGACATAGCTTTTATATAGCAAATTCTAAGAAATACACACATAACAAAACTACTGTAACTAATACAGAACTTTAGCAAGTCCATAGGACACAAGATCAAGATACAAAAATCAATTAAATTTCTGTATGCTAACAATAAAGCACCTAAAAAAGGAATGAAGAAAACAGTTCCATTTACAATAACATCAAAATATAAAGTACTTAAGAGCAAATTTAACCAAAAATAGATCAAGATTTGTACACTGAAAAATACACTAAGAGAAATTGAATATACAAATTAACAGAGAGACTTTTCATGTTCAAAAGGTGGAAGAAACAATATTGTCAGGAAGGTAATTTATTCCAAACTTATTTACAAATTCAATGCAATTGTTATCAAAATCCCCAGAGAATTATTATAGAATTCAAAAAGCTGATTCTAAAATGTATTGGAAATTCAACACACCAAGAATAGCCAAAACCATTCTTCAAAAACAGTAAAGTTGGAGGATTTATACTACATGATTTCAAAACTCACTGTAAAGCCACAGTAATAAGTACAGTGTGGTATTCGTGCAAATATATGCATGTAAGTCAATGTAACAGAATTAAGAGTACTTTTCAATTATGCCACTTTCAATATGTGCAGCTTATTGTATGTCCATTTTACTTCAATGAAGCATTAAAATACAAAGCCCAGGCTTCCCTGGTGGCGCAGTGGTTGGGAGTCCGCCTGCCAATGCAGGGGACGCGGGTTCGTGCCCCGGTCCGGGAAGATCCCACATGCCACGGAGCGGCTGGGCCCGTGAGCCATGGCCACTGAGCCTGCGCGTCCGGAGCCTGTGCTCCACAATGGGAGAGGCCACAACAGTGAGAGGCCTATGTACCGCCAAAAAAAAAAAAAAAAAGTACAAAGCCCAGCTAGAGTGTCATACTGTACACCAAAGTATATACTTTGAAAGGTGGGATATGATGTGGATTTTATTCATAACATTCTTAGTTGCTGCATGTGTATTCTTAAGGGATTTGTTTTCACTCAGGAACACACATGCTAATTAGGGATCCATTTTATTTTTCAGATAAAGTTGAGAAAAGTCTTACTTCAAAGCCTAATCCAATCTTCCTAGAAAATGTAAAAAGTTTTTGGCCAGCAGTGACTGGAAGCATGATAGAAAGGAAAACTGGCTTTACTTCCTTGCCAATTTTTCACTTTTATTTGGTAAAGTAGAAGGAAGACATGATATTAAATGTGTAGTTTGAGGGATGAGACAATATGGGAATATGTTTATTTGAAGTGAGAAATTTTAAGAAGGTCATCTTCATGTACTATGAAATTTGGTATGAAATGAAAGAAAGATTAAATGTGTTTAGTAGAACATTGCTTCAAGTAATTAGAAATCTGTGTTCCTTGGCGGTCTAATAACTATCTACTTTTGAGCAAAAACACTTCACTAGATTGTTTCCTCATACATAAAATGAGGAATTTTATCAGATAATGGCTAGAAATATTGTCTATCTGTAAAATACTATGTTTCTAGAAAGTATGCTGCATTTCTATCCCTCTTGTTAATGAAATTTTTTTAGATGAGCAAGGTTTTACTTTTCCATTTTTATTGAATTATTTCTCTGGACTTTGTTTAAGCAATTTATTTCATATTTTAAAGGTATTTTTTGGATGACTAAAGAATCAGGGTATAAAAGTTGTCAAAAAAAACACTTTGTTTAAACAAACATAGAACATGAGATACGTTTAAGAACATGAGATACCAGTCTAAAGGAACTTTAACATGTTAATTGTAAAGAAAAAAAAAGGACACAATATCCCCACCTGGACAAAATTACTTTGTTTTTATTTATGTATTTTTTTAAGTTTTTATTTTTTGCATTTCACTGTTAACTAATGACACCGAACAGTTTTGCATGTACTTATGACTCATTCATATACCGTCTTCTGGAAAGTATCTGTTCAAGTATTTGCCCATTTTTATATTTATGGGGATCTTTTTTATTTTAATTTATTTTTTTATACAGCAGGTTCTTACAGTCATCCATTTTATACACATCAGTATATACATGTTAATCCCAGTCTCTCAATTCATCACACCACCACCACCACCCCACGCCGCTTTCCCCCCTTGGTGTCCAAACGTTTGTTCTCTACTTCTGTGTCACAATTTCTGCCCTGCAAACCGGTTCATCTGTACCATTTTCTAGGTTCCACATATATGCGTTAATATATGATATTTGTTTTTCGCTTTCTGACTTACTTCACGCTGTATGACAGTCTCTAGAGGAATCCACATCTCTACATATGACCCAATTTCGTTCCTTTTTATAGCTGAGTAATATTCCATTGTATATTGTACCACATTTTCTTTATCCATTCGTCTGTTGATGGCCATTTAGGTTGCTTCCATGACCTGGCTATTGTAAAGAGTGCTGCAATGAACATTGAGGTGCATGTGTCTTTTTGAATTATGGTTTTCTCTGGGTATATGCCCAGTAGTGGGATTGCTGGGTCATATGGTAATTCTATTTTTAGTTTTTTAAGGAACCTCCATACTGTTCTCCATAGTGGCTGTATCAATTTACATTCCCACCAACAGTGCAAGAGGGTTCCCTTTTCTCCACACCCTCTCCAGCATTTGTTGTTTGTAGATTTTCTGATGATGCCCATTCTAACTGGTGTGAGTTGATACCTCATTGTAGTTTTGATTTGCATTTCTCTAATAATTCATGATGTTGAGCAGCTTTTTCATGTGCTTCTTGCCATCTGTATGTCTTCTTTGGAGAAATGTTTATTTAGGTCTTCTGCCCATTTTTGGATTGGGTTGTTTGTTTCTTTAACATTGAGCTGCATGAGCCGTTTATATATTTTGGAGATTAATCCTTTGTCCGTTGATTCATTTGCAAATATTTTCTCCCATTCTGAGGGTTGTCTTTTCATCTTGTTAATGGTTTCCTTTGCTGTGCAAAAGCTTTTAAGTTTCATTTGGTCCCATTTGCTTATTTTTGTTTTTACTTCCATTACTCTAGAAGGTGGATCAAAAAAGATCTTGCTGTGATTTATGTCAAAGAGTGTTCTTCCTGTGTTTTCTTCTAAGAGTTTTATAGTGTCTGGTCTTAAATTTAGGTTTCAAATACATTTTGAGTTTATTTTTGTGTATGGTGTTAGGGAGTGTTCTAATTTCATTCTTTTACATGTAGTTGTCCAGTTTTCCCAGCACCACTTATTGAAGAGACTGTCTTTTCTCCATTATATGTCCTTGCCTCCTTTGTCATAGATTAGTTGACAACAGGTGCGTGGGTTTATCTCTGGGCTTTCTATCCTGTTCCATTGAGGTATATTTCTGTTTTTGTGCCAGTACCATATTGTCTTGATTACTGTAGCTTTGTAGTATAGTCTGAAGTCAGGGAGTCTGATTCCTCCAGCTCCGTTTTTTTCCCTCAAGACTGCTTTGGCTATTCAGGGTCTTTTGTGTCTCCATACAAATTTTAAGACTTTTTGTTCTAGTTCCATAAAAAATGCCATTGGTAATTTGATAGTGATTGCATTGAATCTGTAGATTGCTTTGGGTAGTATAGTCATTTTCACAATATTGATTCTTCCAATCCAAGAACATGGTATATCTCTCCATCTGTTGGTATCATCTTTAATTTCTTTCATCAGTATCTTATAGTTTTCTGCATATAGGTCTTTTGTCTCCCTAGGTAGGTTTATTCCTAGGTATTTTATTCTTTTTGTTGCAATGGCAGATGGGAGTGTTTCCTTAATTTCTCTTTCAGATTTTTCATCATTAGTGTATAGGAATGCAAGAGATTTCTGTGCATTAATTTTGTATCCTGCAACTTTACCAAATTCATTGATTACCTCTAGTAGTTTTCTGGTGGCATCTTTAGGATTCTCTATGTGTAGTATCATGTCATCTGCAAACAGTGACAGTTTTACTTCTTTTGCAATTTGTATTCCTTTTATTTCTTTTTCTTCTCTGATTGCCATTCCTAGACTTCCAAAACTATGTTGAATAATAGTGGTGAGAGTGGACATCCTTGCCTTGCTTTCAGTTTTTCACCACTGAGAATGTCTGAAAGCACAGGACAGCACCACTGTCCTGTGCTTTCAGGACATCCATGCTTTCAGTTTTTCACCACTGAGAATGATATTTGCTGTGCATTTGTCATATATGGCCTTTATTATGTTGAAGTAGGTTCCCTCTATGCCCACTTTCTGGAGAGTTTTTATCATAAATAGGTGTTGAATTTTGTCAAAAGCTTTGTCTGCATCTATTGAGATGATCACAAGGTTTTTATTCTTCATTATGTTAATATGGTGTATCACATTGATTGATTTGTGTATATTGAAGAATCCTTGCATCTCTGGGAAAAATCCCACGTGATCATGGTGTATGATCCTTTTAATGTGTTGTTAGATTCTGTTTGCTAGTATTTTGTTGAGGATTTTTGCATCTATATTCATCAGTGATATTGGTCTGTAATTTTCTTTCTTTGTAGTATCTTTGTGTCTTTTGGTATCAGGGTGAAGGTGGCCTAATGGAGTGAGTTTGGGAGTTTTCCTTCCTCTACAATTTTTTGGAAGAGTTTGAGAAGGATGGGTGTTAGCTCTTCTCTAATTGTTTGATAGAATTCACCTGTGAAGCCATCCGGTCCTGGACTTTTGTTTGTTGGAAGATTATTAATGGCAGTTTCAATTTCATTACTTGTGATTGGTCTGTTCATATTTCCTATTTCTTTCTGGTTCAGTCTTGGAAGGTTATACCTTTCTAAGAATTTATCCATTTCTTCCAGGTTGTCCATTTTATTGGCATAAATTTGCTTGTAGTAATCTCTTAGGATGCTTTGTATTTTTGCCATGTCTGTTGTAACTTCTCCTTTTTCATTTCTAATTTAATTGATTTGAGTCCTTTCCCTCTTTTTCTTGATGAGTCTGGCTAATGGTTTATCAATTTTGTTTAACTTCTCAAAGAACCAGCCTTTAGTTTTATTGATCTTTGCCGTTGTTTTCTTTGTTTCTATTTCATTTATTTCTGCTCTGATTTTTATGATTTCTTTCCTTCTGCTAACTTTGGGTTTTGTTTGTTCTTCTTTCTCAAGTTCCTTTAGGTGTAAGTTTAGATTATTTATTTGAGATTTTTCTTGTTTCTTGAGGTAGGCTTGTATAGCTATAAACTTCCCTCTTAGAACTGCTTTTGCTGCATCGCATAGGTTTTGGATCATCGTTTTTTCATTGTCATTTGTCCCTAGGTATTTTTTGATTTCCTCTTTGATTTCTTCAGTGATCTCTTGGTTACTTAGTAACATATTGTTTAGCCTCCATGTGTTTGTGGTTTTTTGTGTTTTTCTTTTCCCTGTAATTGATTACTAATCTCATAGTGCTGTGGTCAGAAAAGATGCTTGATATGATTTCAGTTTTCTTAAATTTACTGTGGCTTGATTTGGGACCCAAGATGTGATCTATCCTGGAGAATGTTCCATGTGCACTTGAGAAGAAAGTGTAATTTGCTGTTTTTGCATGGAATGTCCTATAAATATCCATTAAATCTATCTGGTCTATTTTGTCATTTAAAGCTTGTGTTTCCTTATTAATTTTTGTTTGGATGTTCTGTCCATTGGTGTAAGTGAGGTGTTAAATTTCCCCTCTATTATTGTGTTACTGTCGATTTCCTCTTTTATAGCTGTTAGCAGTTGCCTTATGTATTGAGGTGCTCCTATGTTGGGTGCATATATATTTATAATTGTTATATCTTCTTCTTGGATTGATCCTTTGACCATTATGTAGTGTCCTTCCTTGTCTCTTGTAACATTCTTTATTTTAAAGTCTATTTTATCTGATATGTGTATTGCTACTCCAGCTTTCTATTGATTTCAATTTGCATGGAATATCTATATCCATCCCCTCACTTTCAGTCTGTATGTGTCCCTAGGTCTGAAGTGGGTTTCTTGTAGACAGCATATATATGGGTCGCTTTTTTGTATCCATTCACGAAACCTGTGGCTTTTGGTTGGAGCATTTAATCCATTCATGTTTAAGGTAATTATCGATATGTATGTTCCCATTACCATTTTCTTAATTGTTTTGGGTTTGTTTTTGTAGGTCCTTTAATTCTCTTGTGTTTCCCACTTAGAGAAGTTCCTTTAGCATTTGTTGTAGAGCTGGTTTGGTGGTGCTGAATTCTCTTAGCTTTTGCTTGTATGTAAAGCTTTTGATTTCTCCATCGAATCTGAATGAGATCCTTGCTGGCTAGAGTAATCTTGGTTATAGGTTCTTCCCTTTCATCACTTTAAGTATATCATGCCACTCCCTTCTGGCTTGTAGACTTTCTGCTGAGAACTCAGTTGTTAACCTTATGGGAGTTCCCTTGTGTTTTATTTGTCATTTTTCCCTTGCTGCTGTCAATAATTTTTCTTTGTCTTTAATTTTTGCCAATTTGATTACTGTGTGTCTTGGCATGTTTCTCCTTGGGTTTATCCTGTATGGGACTCTCTGCATTTCCTGGACTTGAGTGGCTATTTCCTTTCCCATGTTAGGGAAGTTTTCAACTATAATCTCTTTAGAAATTTCTCTGGTCCTTTCTCTCTCTCTTCTTCTTCTGGGACCCCTATAATGCAAATGTTGTTGCGCTTAATATTGTCCCAGAGGTCTCTTAGGCTGTCTTCATTTCTTTTCATTCTTTTTTCTTTATTCTGTTCCGCAACAGTGAATTCCACCATTCTGTCTTCCAGGTCACTTATCCGTTCTTCTGCGTCAGTTATTCTGCTGTTGATTCCTTCTAGTGTATTTTTCATTTCAGTTATTGTGTTGTTCATCTCTGTTTGCTTGTTCTTTAATTCTTCTAGGTCTTTGTTAAATGTTTCTTGCATCTTCTCAATCTTTGCCTCCAGTCTTTTTCCGAGGTCCTGGATCATCTTCACTATCATTATTCTGAATTCTTTTTCTGGAAGATTGCCTATCTCCACTTTATTTAGTTGTTTTTCTGTGGTTTTATCTTGTTCCTTCATCTGGTACATAGCCCTCTGCCTTTCGTCTTGTCTGTCTTTCTGTGAATGTAGTTTTTGTTCCACAGGCTGCAGGATTGTAGTTCTTCTTGCTTCTCAAAGTTTGTATTTAAAACAAATAACTCTCAAAATGAATAGTTTTCTTAATTATCTTTAATACAAAATGATGTAGACTATAGTGACCTGATTTTGATTATAAATATTTTCATGAGTATTTTTGGGGAAAGGTTTTAATGGAGTTTATATTATTTATATTTTTTGTAATCCAATTTTTCTAATGATACCTATAATATATTGAATAAATATTCTTGTGTTGACGATTGAATCACCTTGCTTTCTTATATCGTGGCAAAGTTATTCTAAGCAGAAAGTCTTTCCATGGAATTCTACCCTCAACTTAATCTCAACTGGAATCAGGTAAATTTCACTAGATGTACAGTGTAAAAAAGTCCTTTCTCTCTCTCTCATATGAAGTACACTAGACTAGTGTGACAGTTAGGGTGGTTGAAGCCCATATAATCTTCCCATGAACATATACTATATAGTCTGTTTGCAGTAGGGTTTGAGCTATCTGGAATGCCACAAAATAGGATTGCAGTCTTTGATTTTGTTGTGATGTTAAATACATTTTCTCTTTCCTGTTGCTTAATGTCCAGTGTGTCTGAATAAGAGAAGCAATGTTTTCTCAAGATTTTATTTTCAAGCACTTCCATTTTGGGGGACTATTTTTAAACACTATCACGCAATATGTTTCTGCGATATTACCATTTTGAACTTTCACAGTATGCTGTTATTCTTACACAGTGTAAAATTTTTTCAACACAACAAGAGTAAACATGTTTAATTGATGCAAAATATCAAGTAGAATTCTGTCACACTTTTCCTAAAATTATTTTCACAGTAGATATTTTATACAGGATATTTCAAAAGTAAAGAAGGTAGAGAAGCACATACAGCTCACTTCTTTCCAGCAACCCAAGTAAATTAAGATCATGATATTTGAAGAGAGCTATGACATTTGAGGGTCTCATTTTATTTTATATTTAACTGAGCATGGAGAAATTTTTTAACATGTTTAAACAAACATTTTATCACACTTCTGATATTTTTTTATTATTCAGCTGCCTTACATAAAAGAGAGTTTATTCCTTTATGATATCTGGGGCATTGTGTAGTCAAACTGTTAGTCTTGCCAATGTGATATGTTGTCCTTGTAAATATTCCAACTGCTTGTGTTAGTATATTTCAATTTCGTTTGTCATTATAAATTTCCTTTATATTTGGGAATATTAATATATGTAAGAATTTGAAGTTAACACCTCATAAATAATGATTCAGTGCTGTTGTCTCTTACCCAATGGAGATAGACAACTTTTGCATATTTGCCCACTCCAAGAAATCCTTTCTATTTCATAATTTTCACTCATCCTCAAAATCTGTGTTTCTCTACCAAGTCTGCTATACCTGTCCCAACATCACTGACCACAGAAGTTTGGATAAGGAAAGGACAGCTGAGCCAATCAGACACTCCCTGAAAGAAATTTGAAATTGGATTTGAAATGATAGATATAGGATCATGTAAACTTTAGAGTGGAGAACCAGTTGTGAGAATAGAGGAAATAACCTGTGTACGAAGAATGAATCAGACATGAAAGAGACATGTAGCACCTGACAGAGGACTTAGTTCCCAGCATTTTTTTTTTTTTTTGCCTCAACCCTTCTGTGTCTTGACACTACTCTTTCTACTTGATTTCATAACCTAAACCTGTATCTTTATAAGGTAAAGTAATATAAGGTCTTAAGCTCGTTTTAATGAAAAATAAAAATAAGAAGATGTACTGCTTACTGTTTACCAGACACTGTTCTAAAAACATATTCATATTAACTCATTTAAGCTTTGCAACCCCTAGAGGTAGGTATTATTACTGTCCTCACTTACAGATACTGAGGCATAGAGAGGTTATATAATCTCCCCATTACTTACGCCTCTTTTATATGACAATTGAACAGAAAATTATGGAAAGTATAATAAAGAATTTGTTTTAGCACATTAAAAACCTTTGTCCATGCTCAATTAAACATAGACTTCGTAGACTTGCAGCTAGAAAGTCTAAAATAGGTTTCTTGATACTAAATAAATAAAACCAAGCAAAATAAAACAAACCAAACAAGTAAACAAAACAGGAACAATGTTAACCAAGGAACCTGGTGAAGACAGTTATATGAAGCTAATGACACTCTGGTCCGTACGAAGGCCAGAAACAAAGACACTTCCTTTGCAAGTTATTACTTTAAGCCATGAATTCTCAAAGGAGGTGGGTGATATTGCCCCCATTGAGAAGAAAATTGGTTCCTGGGGTGAAAAAATCTTTTTATTTTTAAGTCACAAGTATACATACAGTACATAAACATATATATATATATATATATAGTATTTATGGTATCAAAATTACATGTGAGAGGCAATTAGAAAAAATGTCTGAAAAAGCTATTTAAGGGGGCGATAATGAAAAGATTAAGAAACGCTGTTTTAAATTATCCAAAGTTTTTCCTATGTATATTGACCTCAGCTTCAACCATGACACAAACTATAAATTTTTTTCTTAGAATTTCCTAAGAATTTGTAGTTCTAGGATTTGGGATAAGCTTTTATCTACTCTGTTCAAGTTCAAAAGCATTATGCAAGCTGTTTTCTGAATTAAAGAGCTGCAAAAAATATTTATGTTTTCTGTTATTAAAAAGCATTTCAAAAATAGCACTTTTTTTGTGCTCTCATTTGTTCAAAAATAGCTTTCCTTTTAAATGATGAAACTTGTCACTGGCTCATTTTTCCATGGGAACAGCTGCTTGTTGCATGTTTGAACATATTTGCTTAAGAAATACAAAATTATTAACATTCTAATCCTCTAACCTTTTAAGGAGAGCCAGCTGCGAATATTCACAGCTAGACCATAGCCTTTGGTTTCAGCTTTGTGGAAACTTCTTCCCTTTATTTCTCAGAGAATATTACCTGAACAATTTGATTTTCTGAGTAGGAGCTATACCATACGTAAAGCAACCTAGCCCCAAGAACTAGGGAAAATATTAAAAAATATATTAATCTGGTTTTGCTAATGGTAAGAATTGTTAATTGCATTTTCATCTTATTTTAAAAAAAAACTTACAGCACTTACTATGTGCTATAGTGCTAGGTACTGTTTTAAACACTTTAAAATATGTATTTTTTAACTCAATTTTTTTTATGTATGTATTTTATTTTTGGCTGCATTGGGTATTTGTTGCTGCACACAGGCTTTCTCTAGTTGCAGCAAGTGGGGGCTACTCGTTGCGATGCATGGGCTTCTCATTGCAGTGGCTTCTCTTGTTGTGGAGCACGGGCTCTAGGTGTGTGGCCTTCAGTAGTTGTGGCACGTGGGCTCAGTCATTGTGGCTTGCAGGCTCTAGAGCGCAGGCTCAGTAGTTGTGGTGCATGGGCTTAGTTGCTCCGTGGCATGTGGGATCTTCCCGGACCAGGGCTCAAACCCGTGTCCCCTGCATTGGCAGGCGGATTCTTAACCACTGCACTACCAGTGAAGTCCCCACTTTAAAATAGTAATTAGCTTAATCTTCGTGAAGTACGTACAATCATTACCCTTGCTATTTTTATAATTTAAGAAATTGAGCCAAAGAGTGTTTAAGCAAATTGCCAAGGGCCACACATCTGGCAAGCCCCAATGCCAAGATTCAAACAGAGGCCATCTGGCTCCAAATCCTGTGCTCATTATCATTAAACTGCAATATTCGAAGCACCTAATTAATTACCTTACTTATATTTTCTTATTTATCCTCACAGCAACCTAAAGAGGTAACATGGTGATTACTTCCACCTTGATGGATGGAGACCATAAAGAAGACAGAGTTTGAGCACCTAGCCCCAAATCCCAATACTGTTAAGAGGTGAGTAGCGGATTTGAACCCAGATCGTTTCTGACTCCAGAGCCCGTATGCTGCACTGGCACAGGACTTCATACCAGTTTCTTCCCAACATGTCAAGGTAATATGTATCATTTATGGAGAATCACCACACTGGCTTTTATATCACTCTATAGTTTGGCATAAATCAATCCAGTAGTCAACAACTAAAGGTTTCTTTCTCACCTGTAATAGCATTTTTTGCCCAAGAGAATAATTGCTTAATCAAACTGGTTGAGGTTCTAGCCATGGAGTTCCTTTTTTATTTGCAGGAATTGAAGATATCTGGGAGACAGTCTATCTATAGTTTTGAACTATTACTGAAGTAGCCTTTTAATGTGACCTTGTAGATTCCAACCCAAATGATGATCATTCACATCTTTCCCATGTTCTAGGTATAATGGGACCTAACCTAGCATGTTTACCATGTCTTGAGTTCAGATATGAAGAAGGCTGCCATCTACAAATATAGGTACTATCTTGTTATCAAAGAAAGTGATTTATCTCAGTCCCCAAGTGATATTCATATAGTAGTAATCATAAGTTATGCCATACCATGCTTTATATTGTATTGAGTAGTTCACTTAAAACCTCACATCACAATCCAGTTATGTTGGCAGGGCAGATATTTTATTACCCATTTTATAGATGATAAAAATGATGTCCACATGCTCCAGTGATGTCTACTCAAGGTAAAGTTAGAGGTGGGACCTGTTAGCCATTGTGTGGATTCTATTAAATATATATTTGGTGGAAAAGCCAAGGCAAGGATGCTGCTTCCCATTGAGAAGGTAGGTAAGTTATTGTTTTTCTGTTACCCAGTGTAGACCCAGATAACATTGATATCCACAGTACAACAACTGTGTAAAACATTTAAAAACTGAAAAGTGAATTGGTATGTTGTTTTGTGCACAGATTAATAGGGTCAAAATAGTTCATATACTCTATGTGTATCCCTTACACCCCCTCTCTGACCCACCCTTGCCATTACTCATTCCCCAGATTTGTGGTCACTGGAGTACCTGTATGCCTTCACATACACATATGAGGACTTCTGGAAGTTTTACCCCTTCTCATGTGCTATCATTTGACTCACCTAGCCTCATAGTTATAGAGAAACACTGTGCTATGCAGATATCACTATTCACTTTCTAACACTAAGAAAGGAATTGCCATAGAGAAATAAAACTATGAGGTATTCTACAGAAGCAGGAGTATTTGACTTTAGTTATATCAATGAATTAATTATAAAGTCTTATCTCTAATTTATTCCTATTCTTTTTATCCTCATAGAATGTTAAAATGAAGAGTCTATACATTCAATATAGTAAATACCTTCTTTTCTGGAAGGTCACTGAGATCCACCTGGGGCCCAAGACAGTAACAAGGAAATAGTTTCTCAGGTCTGGATCCAATCTCAGCTTTAAGACAGGATTAGAAAATGATTTTAATTTTATATCATCACCTAAAATCGTCTAGAACTGACTTTTAAAGTGCTCTGTCGCCATAGCCTAGCTCATTAAGAAATAATGGTATTAGTGAATACTAAACTATTTCATAGTTTTGTATGAGAAAATAAATAACCCTTATTCCAAAAAATACAAGCTATACTTTAAGGGAACAAATTTCAAGTGGATCCTTGAGAATTCCACATGTCTCCATTTAGCTCACTTGGGTAATACAGATACCAGCAGTGGGCCACATACATTGAATGTGCATTTAAGTGGCACATCCATTTTTTCTAGAAATAATTATCTAATTAAATGTACCTAATGATTACCTAGGGTAAATTCCTTAGTATGCCCTTAGAATTTATGACTCAGTACCAGGGAACCATTGTTATCCAATGATAAAACATCAAGAAAGAAAAACTTTAACGTTTTTCTAGGGAATCTAAGAATGATAGTGAGCAGTTGAATTAACTACAAAATTTGGATCATAAAAATCATGCCAAATACATTTCTTTAAGAAATTATCCTGGAAAGGATAATTACTTCAGAGTAAAAAAAAAAAAGATAATTAAATTCAAATATTTATATACATATTTATTTAGCTAAAATGTATTATATTTTAATTTTATAGTGTTGATTAACAATTAAATGAAGACTCATTAACCCCATATGCAGTCCAAGAATGAGAATATCATTTATAACTTGGGTCATGATTGTATTCTCCTGTGCTATCTGCTTGTTTCCCTTCTAGAGGGAACAAGTATATTGTATTGTGTATTTTTACTTTCTTTTTTTGTTGTTCTTGTTTTTGTTTTAATTTTAGCATGCATATATGTTAGCATAAGCAATATAATTTGGGATGTTTTCTGTTTGAAAACTTTAAAAAAATTATTTCAAATTATGTAGTTTTCTGGCACTTCAGTTTTCTCTCAATATTATGTTTCAACGTTTTCTTTGTCTTGTGGTATATAGCTGGAGTTCAGTCATTTCATTCTTGTGCAGTAGTCTGTTGTGACACATCACAATTTCTTTATCTATTTTCTTGTGGTAAGTTGTTAGAATGTTTTTAGTTTTATTTTGTTTTTTAATGTGTAGTGCTGCTATACATATTTTTATCTTAATTTTTTTGTGTGTATGTAGAAATGTTGGATCAATCAATATGTATTTAATATTATAAGGTAATACTAAGATTTTCCCGAGAAATTGTACAATTCACCCCCAATCAGTACATTCTCACTGATGTACATTCCTTTAATAGCTGGTATTTTCAAACTTCGTAATTAGGGAATCTAGCAAATTTCTACATTTTTGAAGGGTAGTTTTAGTAGGTACACAATTCTAAGTTGACATTTACTTTTCACAACACCTTGGTAATGTTTTCCACTTTCTTTTGGTATCATTTGTTGATACCAAAAAAACTGTTGTCTTTCTAATTGTTGTTTATTTATGAATGACCTGGATTTTCTCTATGTCTACTTTTAAGGCTCTTTTCCTTTATGTTCTGAAGTTTCAATATAATGAATATGGGCCTGATTTATTTTTTATTTGTGCCATTCAGAATATAGATTCATAAATTTTTCATTTATATTACCATTTCTGTCAGTACTGGGAAAATTTGTAGCTGTTTTTCCTCAATTCGTTTTTTCAGTTCTCTTCCCCTACAACATCAATTAAATGTATACTATACATTTTCATTCTGTCCCCCATATCTCTTAATTATTTCCTGATTTTCATCTTTTCGGGGAGTTGCTTAAATCTGGGTGATTTCTTCAGATACAGTTTTATTATTCTTTCTTCAGTCGCTCATTATCTACAAATTAATACATCCATTGACTTTTTCTCAAGGATTTTATTTTACATCTAGAAAATTTTTATTTCTTTATAGTTTTCAAATCTTTTTGTTTAATTCTAATGCCTTTTGTTGCAATTCTTCTAATTGCCTTTTTTCTTTAAATATTTCTTACATAGTTGTTTTATATTATATATTTGATAATCTCAATATCTGTAGTCATGTAAGATCAAAATCAGTTACTTGTTTTTCATGCTTGCTTTCTGGTGTCTTTATTGGCCGTTGGCTGTGAAATCATTGTTTGACCCTAATCTTTGTGAATATAATAGGATTAAATTAAGGAAGCTTTATTCCAGAGAATTTGATTTTACTTCTAACAATATCCAGTGGTCCATTACTGAACTGAAAGCATTTCCGGCCCCTTCAAAATTAATGGATCAGTGTTGGGTCCCAGAGTGAACTTTTCTATTTTTTTTTGTTTGTTTGTTTTTGTTTTGTTTTGTTTTGTTGCGGTACGCAGGCCTCTCACTGTTGTGGCCTCTCCCATTGCAGAGCACAGGCTCCAGACGCGCATGCTCAGCGGCCATGGCTCACGGGCCCAGCCGCTCCGCGGCATGTGGGATCTTCCCGGACTGGGGCACGAACCCGTGTCCCCTGCATCGGCAGGTGGACTCTCAACCACTGCGCCACCAGGGAAGCCCAACTTTTCCATTTTTTAGCTGACTCAAGACTTAGTACCCAAATCCACTTCTGCTATCAGCATTTTCCTCTAAGGAAAACCTAGTCTTATTGGCAAACAATTCTCTGCCACCAGAAAACTTTCTTGGAAGTAAAAGGGGGAGGGGATTGTCTTTGGAGAAGGTTTTTGTTTTTTTTTGTCTTTTACCATTTAAGAGACAGCAGTGCTCCATTGTGATGTGCTATCCATGGTACCATCTATAGGGTTGTTCAAAGAGCACCTTTTTAACCAAAAGGCTGGAAACTAAGTTTAAAATAATGCCATTACTAATGTCTTCACTACAAATTTAAAATTTATAATTAAGGTCTAGTATTTGAATCATTAACCCTTTTACAGAAAGGTAAAAGTCTTTCTGAATGAAATTTGTGGCTTATAGAAATTGACATTTATATTGCTGTGTATGGAAAAAAGATTACTTCTAAAAACAATAATTTAATTCTTCCCCCTTTTCCCATCCCACTGAATGTTTGTAGAGGGAATTCATTAAAAGGATATAAATATTTGAGAATGAAGGTGAATAGACAAAGGTGTCATAAAGACTAATGAGATTTAAAATTATGCAAATAAAACTTTGGGTGAATTTGCATGACAGTTTCTTCATGATGACATATATACATTGTAAATTCAATATTTAAGGGAAACAATAAAATCACCAATCAATTATACTAGATTTGATAAGAATCCCAGAAGGCATGCTGAAGTGTGAGAGGTTAAAACTGACTAAACTGATGAGCTAACATTTTTTTCTTTATATATTTACCTTCAGTAGTTCTTAAATTTTCCTCCCCATTTTTTTTCCTCCTTATAAATTTTCCCAACTAAGGAGTTAGGAAAAAAAAAATTAGTGTTGGTGTTCACTCAGGGAAGCAGAACCATTGTGAGTTATCAGGTAAGGGAATCAAACTACACAAATGTATAAACAAGCTAGGGAAGTCTACAGGGGTAGGAGGAAGACCCAGGGGCCACAGCCAGTGAATCTGACAGGCCAATTGGGCCTGCAAAGGAGAAAGTGGTGGAGAAAACTGAGTGAAGTGTATATATCTGCAGCAAAGCATCTTGTCATGGACCTGGGCCTTTTACTGGTCAGTAGAAAGAACTGGTCAGTTGAAAGAACTGAAAACAGAGGAGAGGAAAGCAAGTGCAAACTAGAATCTGCCAGCCCTTCTGCATGTCACCATAGCCAGCCCCTAGTTCCTGCAGAGAGCAATGGCTGTTGCTTCACTCTGCCTCCCAGATCTTACAGTTGTACCTTGTCTACCCACATTAACCCAGAACAATACAGGGTAGGAGATTCTAGGAAACGTAGCTCCAGTTTAACAAAACTAATTAAAGAAAATTCCGTGACAATCACTTTCAATTGAAATTGGTAGTTATAGACATTTCTCACTTATCAAAGAATGACAGGAATAAAATTACAAGATATAAAATTTCATTGAAAGCTATATTTTCCTTATTAAATATATATAAGATTTTCCTTATTAATGATGTATATGTAACTTTACATATATATTAAAGATATATATATATAAAACCTTACACATAACTTTACATATTTATTACATATATTGTAATTTTACACACACGCACACATCTGACAGAGAAAAAGTGACTATAAAATGTCGTGGGCCTGGGTATAACAGAATCATGAATTATTTAATATTGATATGAAGCTTTTCTATTCACCAGTTGATTTTCCTTTTATTGCACATAGCACAAGGACTTTCTTGATAGATTTATAAAATCTTATTATTAAAAAATATCCTTCTCTAAAGATAAGTAGTATGTTCCATTAAATGTAAAAACTTTAGAAATTTGATAGAAGGTTTTAATTTAATGTTCTATCAAAAGGCAGTAAGGAATTTCCCAGAAGAGATATATAATGTAAACATGTTTTCAGTCATGTTTCTCTGAGCTTTGTTCTTTCCATTCTAATAGGAGAAATTATTTAACTTGTGTTATCTCAGGCTTTTGGAAATATGTGCAGATTTTGTTGCAATATAATCTGATGATATTTAAAACATATCATACTAAATAAATTAGTATTTAAGCAAATTAAGAGAGATAAAGAGATTTGTTTTTAAAGTAAGATAAATATGTTTGCATTTAAATAAGTAAAGATCTGTTCTTCCACATTTTTGGCATGTTATCCAAAATTAATATTTGGAAGAATTTACTTATTTAATCAATAAACATGCAACTCCCCTTATGTTATTTCTTCAATACACGTTTTAGTAGCTCTGCATCTCCCTTGGGATAACACACAGAATCTTCAGCATGGGCTTCATATGTTTCATAATGTGATTAAGCTATATTTTCAGGCTTATCCGCACACTTTCTCATAGGCACACTCTCTGCAGTATCTTAAAATATTTGTGTTTCTCTGAATGACTCATACACTTCCTTATTCGCCAGGCTTCACTCATGCTTTTGTAATTAATTCCCATATGCTCTGAGAATTCTGTAAGTGACAATGTCGTCTAGTGGTTTAAACCAAGGAATTTGGTGTCTGCTTGAGACAAGACTCATGCTCTTTTCTGCTACCTTGTGAGGATTTCTTATTCTTTCTCTTGTTCCTTTTTTTAACTTATAAAGTGGAACCACAAATAGTAACGTTATCATGAAACAATGATATAGATTAATCAATAACTACATGTAAAATGCTTAGCAGAGTCTGGCATCTAGTAAATAGTGAATTTTATGTAACATTATTTTTATCATTCTTTTTTCTTTTTTTTAAATTGAGGTATACTTGCTATAAAATACTATATGTTACAGGTGTACAGTATAGTGATTCACAATTTCCAAAGCTTATACTCGATTTTAGCTATTATAAAATATTGGCTATATTTCCCGTGCTGTATAATATATCCTTGTAGCTCATTTTATACGTAATAGTTTGTACCTCTTAATCCTCTACTGCTATATTGCCCCTCTCCCCTCCCTTCTCCCCACTGGTAACTACTGGTTTGTTCTCTAAATCTGTGAGTCTGTTTCTTTTTTGTTACATTCACTAGATTGTTATATTTTTTAGATTGCACATATAAGTGATACCACACTGTATTTGTCTTTCTCTGTCTGACTTATTACACTTAGCGCAACGCCCTTCAAGTCTGTCCATGTTGCTGCAAATAGCAAACTTTCATTATTTTATGACTGAGTAGTATTCCATTGTGTGTGTGTGTGCGTGTGTACATACACACACACACGTCTTTATCCATCTGTTGATAGATATTTAGGTTGCTTCCATATCTTGGCAATTATAAATAATGCCGCTCTGAACATTGGGGTGCATGTATCTTTTCTAATTAGTGTTTTTGCTTTTTCAAATATATACCGAGGAGTGAAATTACTGGGTCATATTTTAGTTCTATTTTTAGTTCTTTGAGAAACCTCCATATTGTTTTCCACAGTGACTGCACCAATTTGCATTCCCACCAACAGTATAGGAGGATTTCCTTTTCTCTACATCCTCACCAACATTTGTTATTTGTGTTCATTTTGATGACAGGCATTCTGACAGGGCTGAGGTGATATCTCATTATGGTTTTGATTTGCATTTCCCTGATGATTAGCAATGTTGAACATCTTTTCATGTGCCTGATGGCCATCTGTGTGTCTTCTATGGAAAAATATCTATTCAGGCCTTCTGACCATTTTTTGAGTGGTGGCTTTTTTTTGATATTGAGTTGCATGAGCTGTTTATATATGTTGGATATTAATCCCTTATTGGTCATATCATTTGCAAATATTTTCTTCTATTCAGTAAGTTGTCTTTTTGTTTTGTTGATGGTTTCCTTTGCTGTGCAGAAGCTTGTAAGTTTAATTAGGTCCCATTTGTTTATTTTTGTTTTTATTTCTATTGCCTTGGGAGACTGACCTAAAAAAATTGGTACAATTTATGCCTGAGAATGTTTTTTCTATGATCTCTTCTAGGAGTTTTATGGTGTCATGTCTAAGTCTTTAAACCATGTTGAGTTAATTTTTGTGTATGGTGAGAGGGTGTGTTCTAACTTCATTGATTTACATGTGGCTGTCCAACTTTCCCAACACCACTTGCTGAAGAGACTGTCTTTTTCCCATTGTACATTCTTGTCTCCTTTGTTGAAGGTTAATTGACCTTAGGTGTATGGGTTTATTTCTGGGCTCTCTATTTTGTTCCATTGATCTATATGTCAGTTTTTGTGCCAATACCATGCTATTTTTATTACTGTAGCTTTGCAGTATTGTCTGAAGTCTGGGAGGGTTATGCCTCCTGCTTTGTTCTGCCTATGGTTTCCTCTAGGAGTTTTATAGTATTCAGTTTTATATTTAGGTCTTTAATTCATTTTGAGTTTTTTTTTCTGTATATGGTGTTAGAGAATGTTCTAATCTGATTCTGTTACATGTAGCTGTCCAGTTTTCTCAGCACCATTTATTGAAGAGACTGTCTTTTCTCCATTGTATATTCTTGCCTCCTTTTTCATAGATGAATTGACTATAAGTGTGTGGGTTTATTTCTGGGCTCTCTATCCTGTTCCATTGATCTATGTGTCTGTTTTTGTGCCCGTACCAAACTGCTTTGGTTACTGTAGCTTTGTAGTATAGTCTGAAGTCAGGGAGCATGATTCCTCCATCTCCATTCTTCTTTCTCAAGATTGTTTTGGCTACTTGGGGTCTTTTTTGTTTCCATACACGTTTTTAAATTATTTTTTTCTAGTTCTGTGAAAAATGCCATTGGTATTTTGATAGAGATTGCATTGCAACTCTAGATTGCCTTTGGTAGTATGGTCAATTTAACAATATTAATTCTTCCAGTCCATGAACATGGTTTCTTTTTCCATCTGTTTGTGTTATTTTCAGTTTCTTTCATCATTGTCTTATAGTTTTCTTAGTACAGGTCTTTTACCTCCTTAGGTAGGTTTATTCCTAGATTTTTAAATTCTTTTCAATGTGATGGTAAATGAGATTCTTTCCCTAATTTCCCTTTCTGACCTTTCATTGTTAGTGTATAGAAGTGCAACAGATTTCTGTAAATTAATTTTGTATCCTGCAACTTTACCAACTTTATTGATGAGTTCTAATAGTTTTCTGGTGGCATCTTTAGGATTTTCTGTGTATAGTATCCTGTCATCTGCAAATAGTGACAGTTTTACTTCTTCCTTCCAATTTGGATTCTTTTTACTTCTTTTTTTTCTCTGATTTCTTTGGCTAGGACTTCCAATACTATGTTGAATAAGAGTGGTGAGAGTGGGCATCCTTGTCTTGTTCTTAGAGGAAATACTTTTTGCTTTTCACCATTGAGTGTGATGTTTGCTGTGGGTTTGTCATATATGGCCTTTATTATGTTGAGGTATGTTCTCTCTGTGCCTACTTTTGGAGAGTTTTTATGAAAAATTGATTTTGAATTTTGTTAAAAGCTTTTTCTGCATCTATTGAGGTGATCATATGGTTTTTATTCTTCAATTTGTTAATGTGGTGTGTCACATTGATTTATCCCACTTGATTATGATGTATGATCCTTTTAATGTATTTTTGGATTCAGTGTGCTAACATTTTCTTGAGAATTTTTGCATCTATGTTCATCAGTGATATTGGCCTATAATTTTATTTTTTTATGATATCTTTATCTAGTTTTGGTATCAGGGTGATAGTGGCTTCATAGAATGAGTTCCAAAGTGTCCCTTCCTCTGCAATTTTTGGAATAGTTTGAGAAGGATAGGTGTTAACTTTTCTCTAAATGTTTGGTGGCACTCACCTGTGAAGTCATCTGGTCCTGAACTTTTGTTTGTTGGGAGTGTTTTAATGACTGATTCAAGTTCACTACTGTAATTGGTCTGTTCATATTTTCTATTTCTACCTGGTTCACTCTTGGGAGATTGTACCTATTTAAGAATCTGTCCATTTCTTCTAGGTTGTCCATTTTATTGGCATATGATGAACAGGAGATTTAGCAATGAATAAAATGGAAACAGTTCTGCCCTTTTGCCCTTGTGAAGCTTGCATTCTAACAGTGGAGATATACAACAAATAACAATATATATTTCTATTAATTGTTTACATGTCTTAAAGTTACTTTTTACATATTCCTATTAATATAATTAGAGAATATTCAGTTCTTAAAGGGTAGGGAAAATTTTATTCTTCTTTCTCCTCAGTATTTTCTATAATATCTGGCCCAAAGTAGCATTCAATAAATAGTTGCTGAATAAACTCATTAATGAATGAATGATAGCTACAGAATCATAGAATTTCCCCAAAATTTTTAATATATAATTCCTGAGTCATTCTTAAGTGTGTATTGGGTGATCTCTCAACTGTATATAAACACATTTATCTTATAATAAGTTCATATGTTTGTATATACATGTTCAGTACATACATATTCTATATAAGTGTAAATTTTCAAACAAAAACATCAATAATATTAAAATGAGTACTTCTGAATCTCTACATCTATATATATTTCTAAGTTTGTGTGTGAGAGAACATAATGCCAGAAAAATATAAAACTCTATGAAATAAAAATATTTCTGACAGAGTTTATATAGGTGGGAAAAGCTAAGGGTTGAAATATACAGAGGTAAATTAGTACATGGTAGCCAGTCATCAATTCTCCTAAGTATTATCTTTTATACTATGCAAATGTGATTTCCCCCTCACTTTATAGTTTAGAAAAATAGTTCACCATTTAATGCTCTAATCCTTACTTTGTTAGAGGGCGATCACAAAATAAATATGCTTATACTAAGAGATTATTTATTATCCTATGTTAGAAAAGAAGACAACAAGGTTAGTATAGATTCTATTGTATGCAAATGGGTGGTTGTACTACATGAAGTTATAATACCACAGTGACTTTCTAAACATTTTTAGCATGTTCGTGACAGGATGAGCTTCTGTTTATCTACCTCTCTTATCAGCATTCAATTTGCATTTTGTATCAGGTTGTGTTTTTCTTTTCTATTTACTTCAAGCAAATCTACAGAAGTTAATTCTTTACTACATGCAGTAGGAATGTGAATCTTAGTAAACTGGATGGTAAACAACTTCAGCTTAT
Organism: Orcinus orca; assembly: GCF_937001465.1. NCBI lineage: Eukaryota > Metazoa > Chordata > Mammalia > Artiodactyla > Delphinidae > Orcinus > Orcinus orca. The sequence continues at coordinate 47,466,485 of NC_064564.1, read as the reverse complement.
TGGGAAGACAGGGTATGCTACATATCCTTCTTCTTTCTCTGTCCATGTATCATCAGAGTGTCCTGTTTATATAAGTATATTCCCTTATTTTCGGCTCCTCATTCAATTCAGCAAGTGGGGAACAACAGAAAATGTTCTAACTGAGGGAGGAGAGTGACGCATTGGGATATTTTTCTTTCCTCCTGGGCAAGCCAGCTTCATGGGTGTGACACTTGTGCAGTCACACATGGTCCCACACTGTGAAGGACTGGACATTGATTCAAGGAATAACTTGAGGCAAAGAAAAGACACAATATATTTTTAAGCAAATGCAAGAAGTTCACTATGTCTAAAATGGTTGTTCTCACTAAGTGTGTTTTGGCAGGCTGTTGTGTCTCCAATTTTGTTTCACTGAAAAGAAGGATGAAGCTTATCAGAAATAAGAGTTGTAAATCTGTGTGAGACATCAACCATGCACATACACAAAAAGACAGCATAACTAACAAGGACAAACTTTGCTTCTAGAGAATTGTATAGCTCAATGGAGCATCTCATTGCTAAAAGATGACAAGAGTGACTTGTGTCCTGATAGTGAAAATTTGTATAAAATATTTGAGATATTATACTACATTAGAGATTGAACTGTAATCATTGCTGCTGTTTAATGTTGATTTGAATATGTTTTATACCTTTGAATGTGCTACCAAGAGCTCTTAATTTTGAGTGTGCCACATATACAAAGAAGTAATCAACCTCTGGTCTAGAGTATATTCAGTTATGACTGAAAATAACTGAAATTTATTCCTCAATGTTGGACTCTAGCCAAGATCTAAAGAGTTTTTCTGACTATACTAAGTAGCTTGGAGTCCACCCTGTTGTCATAGAGTAGGCACAGAAAAGGAGAGAGAAATGAATCATTTTATGTTGTGGGAAAAATAACTCTGACATATGAAGAATAAAAAACTTGGAATTTCAGATCTGTGACAGTCTCCATGCCAAATAATGGTATAATTATGTCAAATTTGTCAGCTAGCCTGAGAAAGAAGGAAAGAAAGAAAGAGAGAGAGAGAGCGAGAGAGAGAAGGGAGGAGGGAGGAAGGAAGGAAGGAAGGAAGCAAGGAATGCACTAACATGAGTATTAGCTGGTGTGAACACAATGTTTTAGAAAGACAAGTCTACTTCAATCTTTATTCTTAACTTGGAGAAATGTGTATTATGCAGTATTTGAAATTTGTTCCTTTCATTCACAATATATCTCTCCATAAATATATATTTATTTATAAATATGCATATATATAAAATCATTCAAAATATAGCCTGGAAAATGTGTTTCTAAATAAGTATTATCAGGAACAGGATCTTACATCCAATAAAGTTCTTCACATCCTAGTTCATCTTCAGTTTTCCCTGAACATGCAATTTTTACTTCATATTTATCATTTTTGAAACCCTTTTCCTCAGTGCATGTCTCAGAATGACAGCTTTTCACTTCAAGTAGTTCAACCTTGGTGTTATTTATTTGACAAAATACCTCAGAAACCACTGTTATTCCATTGATTCCTGGTGGATGGATGAAGTCATCATCCTTCCTATCTGTGTCCAGTAAATAGATTCTTATCATAATTGTCACAGGATGTTTGAGCCAGACTAACTCTAAAGGAGTAGAGCTGGTCTCACTCACTTTAATTTGTATGCTTGGGGTTGTTTTGAAAACTAGACACTATATAGTTCCTATAAATTTCAGAACATAACAATTAAAAAATCATGCTGGTAAAAATAATTTACTATTGCTATGATTTCCTAACTTCTACCCCACTTCTTCTACAAGGTGTTTCCTTTTTCCATAAAAATAACAATAGACAAAGAAATATTCACCATCCATAGGCAATGTCTGGTTGTATACAGGTTATGTCTGGATCCTATAGGAATTTTTATGCATATGATGTGTTAAGAAACAAATGTGAAACAAAAGCCCTTTATTTGAAAGAATTAAAGGTATAAATTTTGACAATAGGGAAAATGTATTTGTGGGGAAACATTTATCAACCACAAGGCTTAATTTATTAAGGCAACCATTGGTTTTCTCTACTGGTGTTATCATGATTTAGTCTGGAGACTTTGTCCATAATACCAATGATTATATGCGGTTTATTTTTCTTAAGGGCTACCACTCTAAAAAATAAAAACAAGGAATTAGAAAACCTTAAAAAGGACTTTTTTTTTGGTTATATATCCTTTTTAGACAACATTTTTTTAGTGTTTTAGCAGAGGACACGTGAGTGTTATAATAAATAAATTATGCCTTCTTCCTAGGAACAATTCCTTGAATTAATAATTCCATCTTTTTTGAAAGAGTATGTTAGACATCTAATAAAGAGAGCATCACCTTTCTTTTTCAAAATGTGATCAATTTTGATTACCTAATATATGTAAAGTAGGAAAAGGGAAATAAGAAATCTATTTGTAAAGAAGGAAAGGCTTTCTGGTTAGCAGTGGGGGGCAACCAAATTTTTCTCAGCTATGTTCTCCTTTGCAGAACTTTATTAAAGTAAAGAACTGATTTATTTGCCTCTCAAGAAGCAAATAATTGAGACTATTTTAACTACCATATCCTAGAACTTACATATCTTTATGTTTTCAAGCAGTAAACATATATTGACCTTTTTTTGTTCATCAGATTTGCACATTACATATTGACTTTCTATGATTGCAGATGACAATTAAATTGTTACACTGGTGTCCTCTCTGCATTTCTTCCAGTATACCCAATATTACTATAATACAATTTTTGCTTCAATGTATATTCCATATTTACATTTTTATGTCTTCCTAAATATTATTCACAACCAGTGTGTGTATTATCTTTATTTTTCCCACATTTTTTGTTGCACTTGAAGTAAAAATTTGCCTTTTTTTCTTTAATTTTCCTTTTACCTATTATTAAATCTTCTAACACCTTCTATTATCATTTCAGCACAATTTTTCACAAAAGCATCACATCTGCTAGTCAGTTTAGTTTTTCAACTTTGGAGATAGCCCTTTTCATCCTAGAGCATGCTATTCCCTTTGTCTCAGGATCAGAGATCCTGTTTCCCTAAATTAAGGATTTTTTTCCTTCTTGGTTTTCTTCTTTGTTTTGGAAGAAAGTAGTCTATGCTAATTTTTCAGGTTTAAAGTATGGTACAATAAGGAAAGAACCCTCCACTTTCATGTATATTGAATTACATGGAAAAAACGTAGACTGGTTGTCCTTTCTGTGTGAGGTATAATTTTCATCTTATTATCTTGGGAATAACCTAAACTATCAATTTGGAGATCCCCTTTACTTCCCTCCTTTATTGGCTACTTTAATATTAGAGAATATAGGTTTATGAGAAAAGAGAAGGATTTTCATAATATTAAAGGGGTCAATTAATCAAGAAGATATAATAATCCTTAATGTTTCCTAATAGACGTTTCAAAATATAGAAAGTCAAGCTTAACAGAAATGAAATAAGAAATAGATAAATTAATAAGTACAGTCAGATTTTAATATAAGAGATTTCAATACTCCTCTAGCAATGATGGACAGAACAAAATACACACACACAAACACAAACCACTTAGAGAACAATTTTAAAAGTTAAACATATGTCTGCCATTGAGTCCAGTCATTCCACTTCCAGGTATTTATCCAAAAGTGAGGAAAGTGAATGCCCACCTAAAATAAATGTCCATACCAGCTTTATTTGTAAAACCAAAATAGGAAACAGCCCACATGTCCATCAACATGGAAATGGGTAAACAGATTATGGTATGTACATAAAATGAAATAAGGTCATCAATAAAAAGTAATAAACACATAATACTATGGGATGATCATGGAGCTAAAGTGCCTTTTTCTTCATATCATATCAAGGGACCATACTTTCAACACTTATCACTGCTTATGCTGGGCCTGGTCACATGACTGAGATAGTGCTTGACAGGGTTCTCCACTGTAATATTACTCTCTTTTCCTGTTTTTCATACTATCCTCTGGAAAGAAGTCACATGCGCAGCCCCTATTTAAGGAGTGGGTTTATGCTTCACCTCCTCTAAGGCAAAGTGTGTACATAAGTTATTTGGAGTTCTACTGCTTGAAAGATTTGTACTGTCTCCTGCATGTATTGTATTCAATAATTTATATCAGTATGAATTTATAGATATTTACTTTATAATTTGGGTTACTTTTGATTATAATCCAATACTACTTTATTTTGTTGGTGAAATTGTTCCAGCTTTAGCCACTGGGAGTTCTTTCAGTTGCCTTTTGTGTTTTTTTGACACACCACCAACATTGTAGGTTTGTTTGTTTACTGACTGGTTGATTTTTTTTTTTTTTTTTTTTTGAGCACTTCCTTAATTTTTGAGACAAGACATCTGGGATCATCCTGTATTTTCCAGTCCTAGAATATGCCATTTTTCTGGTTCCTCTTATTGGAGAATTTTTATAAAAATCAAGATCTAGGGGGCTCCTTCAAGACGGTGGAGGGGTAAGATGTCTTGCTCCTTGCTCCCCACAAATACATCAAAACTGCATCTACATGTGGAACAACTCCTACAGGACACCTACTGAACTCTGGCAGAAGACCTCAGACTTCCCAAAAGGCAAGAAATTCCCCCACGTACCTGGGTAGGGTAAAAGAAAAAAGGAAAAACAGGCAAAAGAATAGGGATGGGACCTGCACCTCAGGGAGGGAGCTGTGAAGGAGGAAAAGTCCCCACACACTAGGAAGCCCCTTCACTGGCAGAGACGGGGTGTGGGCAGAGGGGAAGCTTCTGAGGCATGGAGGAGAGCGCAGCAACAGGGGTGCAGAGGGCAAAGTGGAGAGATTCCCTCACAGGGGATCAGTGTTGACCAGCACTCACCAGCCCAGGAGGCTTGTCTGCTCACCAGCCGGGATGGGTTGGGGCTGGGAGCTGAGGCTCGGGCTTCGGAGGTCAGATCCCAGGGAGAGGACTGGGGTTGGCTGCGTGAACACAGCCTGAAGGGGGCTAGTGCGCCACAGCTGGCCAGGAGGGAGTCCAGGAAAAAGCCTGGAACTGCTTAAGAGGCAAGAGACCATTGTTTCGGGGTGCGCGAGGAGAGGGGATTCAGAGCACCGCCTAAACAAGCTCCAGACAGGCGCGAGCCGCGGCTATGAGTGCAGACACCAGAGATGGGCATGAGACGCTAAGGTTGCTGCTGCAGCCACCAAGAAGGCTGTGTGCAAGCACAGGTCACTATCCACACCTCTGCTCCCGGGAGCCTGTGCAGCCCGCCACTACCAGGGTCCTGTGATCCACAGACAACTTCCCCAGGAGAACACACAGCATGCCTCAGGCTGTTGCAACGTCACACTGGCCTCTGCCGCTACAGGTTTGCCCCGCATTCCGTACCCCTCCCTTCCCCCAGCCTGAGTGAGCCAGAGCCCCCTAATCAGCCGCTCCTTTAACCTCATCCTGTCTGGCCGGGGAACAGACACCCTCAGGCAACCTACATGCAGAGGCAGGGCCAAATCCAAAGCTGAATCCCAGGAGCTGTGAGAACAAAAAAGAGAAAGGAAAATTTCTTTGTGCAGCCTCAGGAGCAGAGGATTAAATCTCCACAGTCAACTTGATGTACCCTGCATCTGTGGAATACCTGAATAGACAATGAATCATTCAAAAATTGAGGCAGTGGACTTTGGGAGCAAATGTAGACTTGGGGTTTGCTTTCTGCATCTAATTTGTTTCTGGTTTTATGTTTATCTTAGTTTAGTATTTAGAGCTTATTATCATTGGTAGGTTTGTTTATTGATTTGGTTGCTCTCTTCCTTTTCATATATTTTTTTCCTTTTACTCTTTTTTCTGAGTGTGTATGTGTATGTTTCTTTGTGTGATTTTGCCGTTTGTCCTAGGGTTCTGACTGTCGGTTTTGTTTTTTCTTTTTTTTTAACATACTTTTTAATCACTTGTTATCATTGGTGGATTTTTCTTTTGGTTTGGTTGCTCTCTTCTTTCTTTCTCTCCTTTTTATTTTATTACTTTTTAATTTTATTATTTTTAATAATTTTTTCCATTTTAATAACTTTATTTTATGTATTTATTTTTTCTTTCTTTTTTTTCCTCCTTTTTCTTCTGAGCTGTGTGGCTGACAGGGTTTTGGTGCTCTGGTCGGGTGTCAGGTCTGAGCCTCTGAGGTGGGAGAGCCGAGTTCAGGACATTGGTCCACCAGAGACCTCCTGGCCCCATGTAACATCAAATGGCGAAACCTCTCCCAGAGATCTCTGTCTCAATGCTAAGGCCCAGCTCCACTCAATGACCAGCAAGCTACAGTGCTGGACACCCTATGCCAAATAACTAGCAAGACAGGAACACAACCCCACCCATTAGCAGAGAGACTGCCTAAAATCATAATAAGATCACAGACACCCCAAAACACACCGCCAGATGTGGTCCTGCCCACCAGAAAAATAAGATCCAGCGTCATCCACCAGAACACAGGCACCAGTACCCTCCACCGGGAAGCCTACACAGCTCACTGAACCAACTTTGCCCTCTGGGAGCAGACACCAAAAACAATGGGAACTACGAACCTGCAGCCTGTGAAAAGTAGACCCCAAACACAGTAAGTTAAGCAAAATCAGACAGAGAAGTACACAACAAATGAAGGAGCAAAGTAAAAACCCACCAGACCAAACAAATGAAGAGGAAATAGGCAGTCTACCTGAAAAAGAATTCAGAGTAATGATACTAAAGATGATCCAGAAAGTTGGATGTAGAATGGAAAAAATACAAGAAACTTTTAACAAGGACCTCGAAGAATTAAAGAGCAAACAAACAATGATGAACAAAACAATAAATGAAATTTAAAATTCTCTAGAAGGAATCAATAGTAGTATAACTGAGGCAGAAGAACAGATAAGTGACCTGGAAGATAAAATAGTGGAAATAACTACCATAGAGCAGAATAAAGAAAAAAGAATGGAAAGAATTGAGGACAATCTCAAAGACCTCTGGGGCAATATTAAACACACCAACATCCAAATTATAGGGGTCCTAGAAGAAGAAGAGAAAAAAAAAAGGGACTGAGAAAATATTTGAAGAGACTAGAGTTGAAAATTTCCATACTATGGGTAAGGAAATAGTCAAGTCCAGGAAGCACAGAGAGACCCATACAGGATAAATCCAAGGAGAAACATGCCAAGACACATATTAATCAAACTATCAAAACTTAAATACAGTGAAAAAATATTAAAAGCAGCAAGGGAAAAGCAACAATTAACATACAAGGGAATCCTCATAAGGTTAACAGCTGATCTTTCAGCAGAAACTATACAGGCCAGAAGGGAGTGGCAGGGCATAATTAAAGTGATGAAAGGGAAAAACCTACAACCAAGATTACTCTACCCAGCAAGGATCTCATTCAGATTCAATGGAGAAATTAAAACCTTGACAGATAAGCAAAAGCAAAGAGAATTCAGCACCACCAAACTAGCTCTACAACAAATGCTAAAGGAACTTCTCTAGGCAGGAAACACAAGAGAAGGAAAAGACCTACAATAACAAACCCAAAACAATTAAGAAAATATTAACAGGAACATACATATCAATAACTACCTTAAATATAAATAGATTAAATGCTCCAACCAAAAGACATAGACTGGCTGAATGGATACAAAAACAAGACTCGTATATATGCTGTCTACAAGAGACCCACTTCAGACCTAGGGACACATACAGACTGAAAGGGAGGGGATGGAAAAAGATATTCCATGCAAATGGAAATCAAAAGAAAGCTGGAGTAGCAATTCTCGTATCAGACAAAATAGACTTTAAAATAAAGACTATTACAAGAGACAAAGAAGGACACTACATAATGATCAAGGAATCAATCCAAGAGAAGATATAACAATTGTAAATATTTATACACACAACATAGGAGCACCTCAATACATAAGGCAAATATTAACAGCCGTAAAAGGGGAAATCGACAGTAACACATTCATAGTAGGGGACTTTAACACCCCACTTTCACCAATGGACAGATCATCCAAAATGAAAATAAATAAGGAAACACAAGCTTTAAATGATACATTAAAAAAGATGGACTTAATTGATATTTATAGGACATTCCATCCAAAAACAACAGATTGCACTTTCTTCTCAAGTGCTCATGGAACATTCTCCAGGATAGATCATATCTTGGGTCACAAATCAAGCCTTAGTAAATTTAAGAAAATTGAAAACGTATCAAGTATATTTCCGACCACAACGCTATGAGACTAGATGTCAATTAAAGGAAAAAAATCTGTAAAAAATACAAACACATGGAAGCTAAACAATACACTACTAAATAACCAAGAGATCACTGAAGAAATCAAAGAGGAAATCAAAAAATACCTAGAAAAAATGACAATGGAAATACAACAACACAAAACTTATGGGATGCGGCAAAAGCAGTTCTAAGAGGGGAGTTTATGGCAATACAATCCTAACTCAAGAAACAAGAAACATCTCAAATAAACAACCTAAACTTACACCTAAAGCAAGTAGAGAAAGAAGAACAAAAAAACCCCAAAGGTAGCAGAACGAAAGAATCATAAAGATCACATCAGAAATAAATGAAAAAGAAATGAAGGAAATGATAGCAAAGATCAATAATACTAAAAGCTGGTTCTTTCAGAAGATAAACAAAATTGATAAAGCATTAGCCAGCCTCATCAAGAAAAAGAGGGAGAAGACTCAAATCAATAGAGTTAGAAATGAAAAAGGAGAAGTAACAAATGACACTGCAGAAATACAAAGGATCATGAGCGTTATGCAAGCAGCTGTATGCCAATAAAATGGGCAACCTGTAAGAAATGGACAAATTCTTAGAAAAGCACAACCTCCTGAGACTGAACCTAAAAGAAATAGGAAATATAAGCAGACCAATCACAAGCACTGAAATTGAAACTGTGATTAAAAATCTTCCAACAAACAAAAGCCCAGGACCAGGTGGCTTCACAGGCGAATTCTATCAAACATTTAGAGAAGAGCTAACACCTATCCTTCTCAAACTCTTCCAAAATATAGCAGAGGGAGGAACACTCCCAAACTCATTCTACAAGGCCACCATCACCCTGATACCAAAACCAGACAAACATGTCACAAAGAAAGAAAACTACAGGCCAAAATCACTGATGAACACAGATGCAAAAATCCTCAAGAAAATACTAGCAAACAGAATCCAACAGCACATTAGAAGCATCATACCCCATGATCAAGTGGGGTGTATCCCAGGAATGCAAGGATTCTTCAATATACGCAAATCAATCAATGTGATACACCACATTAACAAACTGAAGGAGAAAAACCATATGATCATCTCAATACATGCAGAAAAAGCTTTTGACAAAGTTCAACACCCATTTATGATAAAAACTCTCCAGAAAGTAGGCATAGAAGGGTCTTACCTCAACATAATAAAGGCCATATATGACAAACCCACAGCCAACATCGTTCTCAGTGGTGAAGAACTGAAACCATTTCCACTAAAATCAGGAACAAGACAAGGTTGCCCACTCTCACCACTATTATTCAACATAGTTTTGGAAGTCCTAGCCACGGCAATCAAGAAGAAAAAGGAATAAAAGGAATCCAAATCAGAAAAGAAGAAGTAAAACTGTCACTGTTTGCAGATGACATGATACTATACATAAAGAATCCTAAGGATGCTGTCAGAAAACTACTAGAGCTAATCAATGAATTTGGTAAAGTAGCAGGATACAGTATTAATACACAGAAATCTCTTGCATTCCTATACACTAATGATGAAAAATCTGAAAGAGAAATTAAGGAAACACTCCCATTTACCATTGCAACAAAAAGAATAAAAGACCTAAGGGGCTTCACTGGTGGCGTGGGGGCTTCCTTGGTGGCGCAGTGGTTGAGAGTCCGCCTGCTGATGCAGGGGACATGGGTTTGTGCCCTGGTCCGGAAAGATCCCACGTGCCACGGAGCGGCTAGGCCTGTGAGCCATGCCCACTGGGCCTGTGCGTCCGGAGCCTGTGCTCCTCAACGGGAGAGGCCAGAACAGTGAGAGGCCCACGTACCGCACAAAAAAAAGACCTAGGAATAAACCTACCTAAGGAAACAAAAGACCTCTATGCAGAAAACTATAAGACACTGATGAAAGAAATTAAAGATGATACAAATAGATGGAGAGATATACCATGTCCTTGGATTGGAAGAATCCACATTGTGAAAACGACTGTACTACCCAAAGCATTCTACAGATTCAATGCAATCCCTCTCAAACTACCAATGGCATTTTCACACAACTAGAACAAAAAAAATTCACAATTTGTATGGAAACACAAAAGACCCCAAATAGCCAAAGCAATCTTGAGAAACAAAAACAGAGCTGGAGGAGTCACACTCCCTGACTTCACACTATACTACAAAGCTACAGTAATCAAGAGAGTATGGTAGTGGCACAAAAACAGAAATATAGATCAATGGAACAGGATAGAAAGCCCAGAGATAAACCCACACACATATGTCACCTTATCTTTGATAAAGGAGGCAAGAATATACAATGGAGAAAAGACATCCTCTTCAGTAAGTGGTGCTGGGAAAACTGGACAACTACATGTAAAAGAATGAAATTAGAACACTCACAACAAAAATAAACTCAAAATGGATTAAAGACCTAATTGTATGGCCAGACACTATAAAACTTATACAAGCAGCTTATGCAGTTCATTATCAAAAAAACAAACAATCCAATCAAAAAATGGGCAGAAGACCTAAATAGACATTTCTCCAAAGAAGATATACAGATTGGCAAGAAACACATGAAAGGATGCTCAACATCACTAATCATTAGAGAAATGCAAATCAAAACTACAATGAGGTATCACCTCACACTGGTCAGAATGGCCATCATCAAAAAAAACTACAAACAATAAATCCTGGAGAGGGTGTGGAGAAAAGGGAACCCTGTTGTACTGTTGGTGGGAATGTAAATTGATACAGCCACTATGGAGAACAGTATAGAGGTTCCTCAAAAAACTAAAAATAGAACTACCATATGACCCAACAATCCCACTACTCGGCATATACCCTGAGAAAACCATTATTCAAAAAGAGTCATGTACCACAGTGTTCATTGCAGCTCTATTTACAATAGCCAGGACATGGAAGCAACCTAAGTGTCCATCGACAAATGAATGGATAAAGAACATGTGGCACATATATACAATGGAATATTACTCAGCCATAAAAAGAAACGAAATTGAGTTATTTGTAGTGAGGTGGATAGACCTAGAGACTGTCATACATAGTGAAGTAAGTCACAAAGAGAAAATCTAATACCATATGCTAATAGATATATACTGAATCTAAAAAAAAAAAAAAAAATGGTTCTGAAGAACCTAGGGGCAGGACAGGAGTAAAGATGCAGACATAGAGAATGGATTTGAGGACAAGGGGAGGGGGAAGGGTAAGCTGGGACGAAGTGAGAGAGTGGCATGGACATATATACACTACCAGATGTAAAATAGATAGCTAGTGGGAAGCAGCCGCATAACACAGGGAGATCAGCTCGGGTGCTTTGTGACCACCTAGAGGGGTGGGATAGGAAGGGTGGGAGGGAGACGCAAGAGGGAGGAGATATGGGGATATATGTATAGCTTATTCACTTTGTTATAAAGCAGAAACTAACACACCACAATTATATTCCAATAAAGGTGTTAAAAAATTTAAAAATAAAAAAATAACCATATGAGAACACTCAAAATTAAATAAATCATATTGGAATGATACTGTTAAGTAACTAAAAAAAAAAACCCAACATCTAGGCATTAAGTATGATCATTGTTACGGGGGTGTTGTTGCCTCTAGGGCCTCTCAGCTGACAAAGGAAAGACATATATGTTTGAATAATATAAGTATTCTGTAAATGTCAGTGGGTCAAGTTAATGATTCATGCTGTTTAAACCTTCTGTATCCTTCCTAACTTTGTATAGGTCTGTCCATTATTGCTAAAGGAGTATTGAAATCTCCTATATTGAAACTGACTGTAGTTAATGGATTTGTCTATTTCTTTAGTTTTCATGAATTTTGATTTCATATAGTTAGAACCTCTTCTGTTAGGAAGAGAAACATTAAGGATAATTACATCTTATTGATAACATCATGAAGGTCATCCTATTTTTTCCTGATAGAAAACCTATATTCTCTAAAATTAATACAGCCAGTACAAACTTTCTTTTGAACAGAGCTAGCATAAAATTTTCTTTCATCCTTTAAATTTTTAACCTATTTGTGTCTTAATATTTAAAGTAAGCCCCCTATAGTTTGGTCTTACTCTTTTATCCAATCTTAAAATCTTTTCCTTTTGTTTGGGGTGTTTAAAACTATTTATATTTAATATGATTATTGCTATGATCTATTTGGTTTATATTTGTCCTCTCTGTTCTTTGTTCCCTTTTCCTTCTTTTATTCTGCCGCTTTCTGTATTGAGTACTTTTTAAGGTTTTATTTCATCCCCTTCACAGGTTTAATGGCTATACTGTATTATTTTAGTTTCTTTTATGATTTATAGGATATATAATTAACTTATCTCATTTGACTTTCAAGTAATATCATAGCATTTCACATAGGGAATAAGCACTTTACAACTGTTCACTCACTTCTCTTCCAGCCAGTGTGATTTTGTTGCCACACATGTTATTGATCCAGTTTTGAAATTATCTGTGATAAAAGTTAAGGTTTTATTCTCCAACAAATATATTAAGACAGATATTGAAAGAAATGGATTTTGAGAAAGGTATGGAATAGAAAATATATATATTAGAAAATTGTTACTATTTTGCCTTTAAATGTTAGTTATCCTTAAAAAGAGATTTTAAACACATGTATTGACATTCTCTCCCTGTTTATCATTTCTGGCACTCTATTTCTTTGTTGAGGTCCATATTTCCATCGGGTGTCTTTTTTCTTCTTTAACATATCTTGGCATGCTGCTGCTCTGCTGGTAGTGATTTTTTTAGCTATTTTATTTCTAAAATAATCTATATTTTGCCTTTTTTTTAAAGATATTTTCCCTGAAAATACAATTCTAAGTTGACAGATTTTTTTTTAATTTCAGCACTTCATTGATGTTTCTGGTCTGCCTTCCAGCTTTTGTTGTTTCAAACAGAAGTCAGCTGTCATCTTTATCTCTGTTATTCTGTGTAAAATGTTTGTTTTACTTTGAAACAAACTTTAAGATTTTATCTCTGTATTTAAGCAATTTGCTTACAGTATTCCTTTTTATAGTCTTCATCATGTTTCTTCTACTTGGGGTTGGCTGAGCTACTTCAATCTATAAATTTATTATTTCCAACAAATTTGGAAATTGTAGTTACTTTTTCTTTCAGTATTTTTTTCTGTGCCTGTCCTTCTCTGGGATTGACAATTACAGCTATATTCGGGTACATCAAGATATCTTATTATTTCCTAATGCTCTGACAATTTTTTAGTCTTTTCTTCTCTCTTTCATTTTAGATTATATTTATTGTTATGTCCTCAGTTTTACTAATCTTGCACAGTGTTTCTTCTGCTGTGTATCATATCCATTGAATTTTTTATCTCCATTATAATTTTATTGCTATCTTTTTAATATCTGCCATAGAATACGTTTATTATACCCATTTTAATTGTTATTCATTTTTTTTATTTCTTTACAACTATCTTAATATTCTCATCTACTAATTTTATCATCTGTGTCATTTCCTCATTGGTTTTGACTGACTGATATTCCTCCTTTCATCAGTTCTATTTTTGTGCTTCTATACATTCCTGGTATTCTTTGATTAGATGCTAGATATTATGAGATTACTTTGTTGGTATCTGTTTATCTTCTTATTACTGTAACTGTTAATGGGCTTTGCTCTTGGATGCAGTTAATTGTTAACAATGTTATTTTTTAAAGGCTTGTTTTAAATTGTTAGGTGGTACCAGAGCAACCTCTAGTCTACTACTTTGGGTCAAAGACTACTTTGACCCTACAACTGAGACCGCATACTTCCAAATACTCTTCCCAGTAGCCCATGTATTATGAGGTTTCTTTACTTTGGCAGTTGAAGTGAGCTATAACCAGTCCTGTGTAAGCTGCGTATATTGTTTGCTTTGTTCCATTTTTGTCATTCCTTTTCTAACTTCAAATAGTTGTCTCACATACATGTATTTATCTGTATTTAGGTGATAGCTTAAGTTGAATTCTCCGAAGATTTCTGAGGCCATCACTCTAAGCTGCGTACTTTTTTCAAGTACACTGCCCTGTGAATTCTAGCCACTTTGGTCTTCCTACATCCTCAACTCTGTCTTCTTAATTTAGGAGGCCCAGCAAGTTCTGGGCTTTTTCTCATTTCATCATTACCTGGAAACTGTCTACAGATTATAAGCTGAGGCAAATGTTGGGCTCATCAGGTTTGTTTCCCCCCCTCTCAGAGATCAGTGCCCTTCACTACTTGATATTCAGTGTCTGAACAACCATTGTTTATATATTGTTTTTATTTATTTAAGAGAGTAGTATGAAATCTGATCTCCTTTGCCCCAACTTGTCTAGATGTGAAAGTACACATTCTTTTGTTTTGATAATATGAGAAATTAGCCTGTTGTGTCAAGCTAGTAAAATTTTGAAATATCTTTATTATAACAGCTAATACTAACTGAACTTAAACATAATACCTAATCTATATGACAGGAAGTTCTTAGAATGTGTTTTGGCATATATGAACCATCATTAGGTCTCAATGAGATCTAATTCAGCAGCCATGCCTTAAATAATTTGTATATTTTTGAAACGTTTGTTTAGAACATTTGCTTAAACATTTATTCTTTTATTCTCTCTTGAGTGAAATTGGACTAACATCTATTAAAGGAAAACGTTGGAACTCTCTTGATTTCCTATATCCAAACAGACTTAATTTCCAATTCCCAGAATTCTGCTCTCTTGGTTATAAATATTATCAGATCAAGATGATTCCATAATATTACAAAACAAAATTGCAATTGAGAGTCCAAATTAACTGTTTGGTTGACAGAACAAGAATAAAGCCATTTTTAAAGGGACAAGGTTTATACAATAATGTATTATTATACTATAATAATATACATAATATAAAAACATAATATGTTATTAATAGATATAGCAGAAAGTTAAAGAGATTTTCTATCATCTTTCCTGGATGGAAAGATTTGAGGAAAATTTTATGTATTTTTTTATGCCTGCTAAATTTTGAACATTATTTTCCTGTATTATAAAGTTTGTTACTTTAAAGCAATTGCATATACAAGTGTATGGACTGGATTTTTACTGCGACCATGTGTTCAGCAGAATTTGTGGATAAAAATAAAATGGAGTCAGTATACTTACTGCATGCATATTTCCCCTACATCCACTTTTGAAAACTCAGCCCATTGGTCATGTAACAGTTCAAGGGGCATCAAAAGCAGCTTCAAGTCCAGAAATGTTGATTTTGAAAAGTAAAAAGGAATGAGGAGAATCAAAGGTACTAAGCTAGCCAGAACAACAGATGGTTATAAAAAGACTTGCTTCCTCATCTGATTTTCACCCAAGACTTTAGAACAAGAAACTGGGTTATATTGCAAGATTCATGCTAAAAATAGGTCCTGCATGAGAATTTCCATTGCTGGTATATTACTAGAGAAACTAGCTTTGGCAGCACTGGGGAAAGAAGAGACTCCATGTTTCCTCAGGGCCTATATAGCAGGATTGCTTTTCTCTATAGTCTGTTGAGCAGCCAACATGACTGCAATGAATTCTGGACTTACTCCCTGAAAGAATGCCAAGTATGTTAAATAAGCTTCACATTGGGAGCATCTAAGATCGAGTGATCATAACATCATTAGATTTAAAATGCTCATGAGGCCAAGTTCTAAAGGAAACAACAGAAAATCATCAGACTTTTAAAAATGCCAACTGTGAGAGAGGACAAAGTGATTTAAAGAATGCTTATAAGAAGCATGATGTATGCAGGATTCATCACGAGAGAAAACAAAATAGGAAAAAACTTATCAAGCAACTAACAGGGAAAGAAGAAAGAATATGATTTAATGTATTCTATTAAAATCTATCTGTATTAAAAAAAAAAAAGGTCCAGTGAGGTTTTAGGGACCACATAAAAATTAGAGAGGTGTTGAAATCTACAAAGAATAACAAGGAAGTTGGGTAAGCAGCTGTCTCATTGAAGTCAAAAAGATTAGCTAATATCCTCCAGTTAAGAACTTAAAAGTGTGGCTTAAACTCTCCCTCTATTACTTCTTTTCTGATTGGGTTTTAGGGAAATGTGTTTTTGTGGATAAAGTCTGATCTGGATCAGCCCAGGTGGTGGCCCATTTCCTATAACTTAAGAATGATTGGATTAACCTCATTTCCTACAACCCCAAAAAGGACAAATCTCATGAGACTCAGTTGTAAGCCTCCTTTTAAAAATGTTAACATAACTTTTAGTTCCACCTCTCTTCATTTGTAATTAAGATGAATAGATTCATATTTAGATAGTTTTTCCTCGTTGCTAAAGGAAATCAGTTTTCTAAAGTAAAGCAAAAGGTGTTTTGATGAAGTTGAAGTACAAACTAATCAACTGTTTTTTTAAGTATACGTAAAGACCTAAAAGAATAAATCTTTGCTGGGGAAAAGCAGTGGAGGCTATCAGCCGAACAAACCACAAACAAACAAAAAACAAAACTTAAAAAACAAGAACATGCAGCCCAGGCCTATTTGGTCCCTGAGTGATTAAAGGAAGACACATGAAGGTGGTGGTTGGGTGTGGCGGTGGGGCGTGCTTATTGGAAGAAAGGAGTTCAGGAAAGAACATAAGGAAGAGAATTCTTATTTATCTCACTCTCTCCTAGTAAAATCATTTGCTGTTTCCCTCTGTAGATGCTAAAGAAATGGGAGGTGGTATGGAGATTTAGAGCTTTGCTATTCAAATGTAGTCGGAGAACTAGCAGCATGGATATCACTTGAGAGGTTGATAGAAACAGAGAATTCATGCCATATTCTAGACCTACCAAGTCATAAAATCAGTAAGATCCCTTAGTAACTTGTGGGCATATTTAAGTTAGAGAAGCGCCAATTTCAAGCATAGGCTCTGCTGTCAGAAAAACCTGGGTTTGAATTCCTGTTCTACAACTTATTATGTAACCTTCGATGAGGTATATAACTTTTCTGATAATTTGTTTCTGCAAGAAAATTGGGGATAATAATAGCACCTAACTCATGAATGTGTTAGTTTAAATGAAATATCGTGTGAAAATTACCACAATGCCTGGCATATCAAACAAACTCTATACAAGCTGGGTAGCAGGACAACTGATGTGGATGAAATGATCAGAACAAACTTAGAAAATATATAAGAGATAAAATTCACTCTTTGCTTTGCTGTGTTACATTTAGTGATCTTATATCTGGTGTTGACATGAACCCTTCAGTGGTAACTAGTTCATGCTATGTTCAGGCTCTGGCTATAAAGCAAGAGTAATTCATTTAAAACAAAAGTAATATTTGGCCATTCGATCATCCAAGTCAGATCAGCTGCTCAATATAATGAAATAATTGGGCAGATATTGGTCATTAAAATAACAGAAAAAAATAACAATAAAGAGAGCTGATGATGTCAACAGCTGTTATAGCCTTGCTTAAATGAAAAAGTTGAGTAAAAAGGTAGAAAGTAATAGCATGGTTGTTAGGGAGCCTGTCTAAAAGCAATAAAGGCTGTTGCTATTCTGAATCTCTGAGGTACCTGTAATATTTTATCTCCAGCTATTTCACTCTTTGCATTTGCAAATTCTATAACATAATTTTGGTACTTCCTTTGAAAGTATAGGAGAAAACTGTTTCATTGGTCCATAGCTTTAAGATTATTCGATTACTGTAGGTTCCAGCCAAAGTTACAGTTGCTACTGAATCTTGGCCAGTCCTTGCTAGCCATAGAAAGTTTTAGAGGGTAGCATATACCTGCATTTATATATCCATGCCCAAAGAACCATCTTCATCAAAGTAGGTAATCCCCTTTAACTGACTTTGAAGCTTGGAGAGTTGTAATACAGAGAGATAACTGGTGATATTTCTCTGACTTAAAGGAAATGAAACCATGCTGGTGGTCAACTTGTCAACAGATATTATAGCAAGGTATAACTAAATCTCTTGGGTCTCCATTTTCTTCATTTGGAAAATGAAGGTTGATAATTTCACCACAGAGAATTTTTATGGGTCTAAAATAAATGAAATGTAAAACTACCTAAGTGTTCATTAAGGTAGGAATCCAATAAGTGTTAGTTTTCCTCCACTCTCAGCAAAACAGATTGTTTCATATAGATATGCTGTATAATATACACTGTATTTTAAACTGGAAATACTGAGCAAAATATACAGTGCAAGTTTTATGACATACCCATGTAAGACAGGTAGCACTTTAACACATCTGTTTCTGCTTTAATTCCTAAATACCCATGTTATTCCATCTCATAAACGAACACTGATGACCAAAAACCTTCTGGCACAATTTGTAAACTAAATTAACAAATTAATTTACTAATTTTAAACTGAATTTCAGAAAAAATCCCTTAGGTTTCTCCTATCCATGGATGATGATGTGAGTCGTTGACAGAACTACTAACCTCTTTCTGCCTATTCTAGCTAGGCAGAGTATTTGGCTATCTTCAAAAATTAGAGTGCTTAAGAGCAAATAGAAAATTCAGGGAGACTTCACACAAAGATGGTGAACATATAGAATAAATTGCTAACTTAGACCAGCAGAGCAGATAATATAATTTAGTTTAGTAGTAAAATATTTATTTCTAGAGGGAGGTGAAGATGGCAGTAAGGAACTAGAGAGAATTGATGCCAGTGGGTTGGAGGATGTCAAATAAACCCAGATGAAAAAGGTTCTTTAATGCTCACATGGCGTCTCCCCCACCTCTGGCTTGGTATTCTTTATGTCCTTAGGATCTTTTAATTTTGTGGAAACGAATATAACTGTGACTAGCTTAGCAAAAATTGCTGCTGTATACCGTAATGCACGCTATAAACCATGAGGGGATCTTAAAGTGCATAATCGGGCTGCATATGGCACTGTTAATTTCTATTACTGACTCTAAAACCATGAGGGAGTTAGTGCTTGCCTCACTGCCTCCCTGTTCTACAAGAATGATTTTTGATAGTTTCCCTTTGCACAGCTTTTCTGCAAAGTGTTTGTCTTTTAGAAAGGCCAAAAGGAACTTACCGGCTTTTTTAAAACTCTGTGCAAAACTGCCAAGCTGCTCTGGGCCCTGCCCCCTGCAGTCCCCAGTTTGCTAGTCTTCTTTACGAAGGTACAGGTATCTGTTCACTCAGAAAGAAATAAGCCTTCTTCTGGGCTTTGGGTATTTATGAAAACACCAACTATCTCCTTCATACCAAATGTAGAGCATAATATGAAATTCCATCCATGAAGATTCTTTTGAGGATGGCAAAGTTAAATAAGAAGGTAAATATTAGAAAAATATATATATATATATATACACATACAAAAACAAATTTTGCTGTGTTATGCCATATGGTTCTGTATTCTTTAATGGAACTTTGATTGAAATTATGTCTGTCATCTGGTTTCACCCAATAATTTGTACATTTTTACATTCTGTTTTTACTTTTGGGTTTCTGTGGGTTTGAAACCTCCAAATGCTTGTCAGATTCAAGAAACCAACCTTCTAGGCAACCTCTCAAATGAATCATTGACAGCACATAGGCTTTGGAATCGGTAAACCTGGCTTAGGTTCTTAAAGATATCACATAATAAGTATATGATATAGAGTCCCCCTAATCTTTCTATATCTTTGTTCTACTATCTAAAATATCTAATTATGGGTTAAGGGATTAAACAAAAGAATGATTGTATAGTGCTTAGCATAAGGCAAAATGTGCAATAAATCCACAGTGATTTTGACTGTGTCTACTTTTGCATTTTTCTTTCACAAGAAAGTGACTGTCACTTCCAAGCAGTTTTAGGCAACCTACAAAAGTTGGTTTGCCCCCAAACCAGTCAGTATTTTAAGACTGAATCTCCTTATATTGTAGGCTCAGTAGAGCTAAAGTATTTTCAGTAAGGCTTCATTAATTACCAACACAATATCAGTAGTTAAGTACCTCAATCTTTGTGATTTAATCTTTTATGATATATGATTAGATGATACTAGTTAAGATTATTAGTACAACTTTTTAAGTTATTCTGTTTTCCCATAAAATAATGTTGCACAGATTTATAATATGCCTCTTTTCTCTCAGTTTTTCATTCTTAAATTCAAATGGTTATATTAAGAAACCACTGCTCTTCTTCACATTGCTTACAAAAGTACAAATGTATAGTCATAGCGTCGATATGCCTCAATAATTAAAATGACAATGTAGATCTCTATTTGTCCACCTGGAAAGTTCAGATATTTTAATGTAAAAAATAAGCATTAAGATAATGCTCACAGTGGAATCATGTTAAGGGCACATAGATATATAGATTGATATCTTTAGCTGGCTAGCTAGTTAACTAGCTGTGTTCTTATGTATAAATGGAAGGTTAATGGTTGTATGTGGGGTTGGTGCGGTTATTGGGGGAGGGGAGTAGCATTAACCAATAAGCTTAATTTATGATACACATACAGGGGTGAAAGATAGGACATTGGGTCTGTGGAGGTGGAGTTAGGGTGTTGTAACTTAAGCACACACCCCCTGCCCTTCCCCTACACATACATAGTGCTGTAAGGCCATCAGAGAGCATGCAGACATTGATGAAAGGACAGAGGAGGAGAAAAAATAAATACATAAATGACTGCAGTTTCTGAACTTGTAGTTGACTAGTATGATAAAAGGCTAGGAAGCAAGCAACAAGGGTACCTGGGGCCTTATGCATTGCTTGGCTAGAATGTCAACTCCAGACTGCTTACAGACAACTATCACACCACTGTGAGCCTCCGCATGCTACTAGTGGGAGCAAACACAGAGCAACTCACCTGGTGTATGTGGGGGCGAAGCCCTCTCAAAAGGAGGCTCAGGTAGCAAAAGGGGCAATTTTACCTCTGTCACCCAGGATTCGAGACAAGTGTGAGCTCCTCGGAGGCTGGGAATTTTCAGTAACAAACCTGTCTGTTAAAGGTCCATAGGACTGTCGGGTACATCTGGCCACTGGCTCAAGAATGAAAATTGGTTTTGCCCAAAAAGGCAAAGGTCACCTCTAACAGGAAGATAATTTGCAGGTCTGAAAATCACATCTACCTCAAGTTTGAGTCTGGCAGTTCTCAACTCAGAAGGCGAGTAAGTAGGGAAGCCGAAGAGAGCAGTTAGGAAATGGGCTTCCTGACAGGTGTCCCTGCTCTTGTGGAGCAAAACTTTGTTTATGGATAAGAGTTTAGGGTATGCAAAACCAAGGGAGCCGAAGAGTGTCAATTATTAAGATTTTGAACGTGAAAGAGATGTTAGAGGAGTTATATTTTAAGAATTTACTATGTGTTAGGCAAAATTCGAATTCCCTTGTATGTATCTATACATGTAATCCTTATACCACCCTACAAAGTAGTTATGACCATGATTCCCATTTTATAGATAATGGCCAGCTATGGTGAGGTAAGGTGATTTGTCCAAGGTCACATAAACAGAGTTAGGAATAAGATTCAAAGTGTAGATCTTCACAGAACTTTATTGAACAACAATATGAAAAGAAAAGAGAAGACTGGGACTTAGTTAACGTTTTAAATGTTTTTAAATGCATGTGTTCAACTTACCTATAATAAGCAAACCTATCATTTATTAGTCATCATTTTTCTTTGATTGTCCTATTGTATTTAAAAATATTTAAGGTAAATTTAGTGTTAATGTATTTCAGAGGTTAAATGTACACACAATATTTCCACATACAAAATGGTAAGCAGATTCTTTTAGAAACATATTCTTCAAACAGAGAGGATGTAGTGGATGTAGCTCTATAAATTGACCAATGTTCAAAATATTTTTCTCAGCCTTCTACTTAAATTGTACCCCTACCTTGTCCTTCACGATGTCTAGATTGGGTTTTACCAGAACCACAGTCCAGCTCTGCCTTCCCCCAAGACTGGGTGTAGAATGAAGAGTCCAGAAGTGTTGTCTCTCATTGTGTGCCTTTAAGCCATTACAGTGCACTCACAGCCCAAGAAAACCCCGAGGTTCCTGTCTCATCTTCTCAAGAAAGTCCTACAAACTTTACCTTTCAACTTATCACTTCACTCAGGAGCATGCCATGATTTGAGGAACATGGCTTTGCATTTTGGCTTTTCCTTTTCAAGGTCTCCTTAGGATTTAGTTAATTAGTTTCATTCTTTCTAAACCCGAACCACAATGCCGCCTTGCCAGGAGCTTCTCTTACATTCAGATCAATCTTTACATCATAATACCTGCAATATAATCTCTGCACATGGAATTTCCCAGTGTTCCCAAATACTCCATATTTTCCTCCCTCCCTCCCTTCCCTCCCTCCTTCTTTCCTTCCTTCCTTCCTTCCTCTCCCTCTCTCCCTTTCTCCTCTTCCCTCTCTCTTTCATTAACATATAACATTCTTTGTTACAGTTACCAATTCTTCTGCTAAGAATTTCTTACCATACTTCTCTGCCTAGAAAAGTTACATACATTTTTGTATCTCAGTTGATCTCTGAAGCTGATTTCAATCTCTTCAATATTTTCATTTCCAAATAATAATTACATTACATATTTTTGGTATGTCCTACCTCCATTACATAAATTCCCCTTGCTCTTAATCTATGGAAAGTGAGATTTCATATCTTATGCATTTTCATATTCAACAAACTGGCTAGAAAATTATGTGATACATAGTAACTATTTAATTTCTTTCTTAATGAATAAATGAATGTCAATCAATCACGAAGAATTATGATTATTGGCATCACCCAAAATTCTGGCCCAAACATAATACCTTTTTTGTATCCAAATAACACGAATCTCTGTTCTCAATTATATTGACTTAAATATTCACATCACATAACTCCAGAGAAGGACTCATATTTACAATCCAAAGTATTCAGAGTGCATTGATATATGCTTAAGGATACACAAAAATGAGAATGTGACCTGAAAAATGAAAACAGGATACTCCCCACCAAGTGTCCATTATGCAAGACATTATGAATGAGAACTCTAGAGGAGTAACATATTTCCCACATAAATGATAAAGTATTATGGTTGACTCTGATCCCCAAATGAGATATATGGAGTTTACTATTGAAAATTATAACTTTTAATTTCACAATTATATGTGTAGCAGTTATGTTATGAAAGTCATATGGTCCCTTGTACACATAACACTTGAAGAGTAATTTATATTTTTGAGTGCTTTTCATAGATGGTTCTTAAATAAGATGGTCTTTCTGAGGAAGATAAACAGAAACCAACTACCATCCTAATCACTATAATAACGAGTACAGAATTCATGCTGGCCAGAGTTTTTAACAGCACCCCGAAGTCCATAGGTTGCTGAAATGTTTGCTTCTGACAGGAACGGAAGTATATTTAATCACTACACTCAATAATTTATTAGGGCCATATGATCTTCACCATTATGCATGTGGAAAAAGCAAAAGGCACTGACAAGATGGAGAGCTAGCTTCGGCATCTGGCTCCCTTCCTGGAAGTAGAAACTAGAGAAGCTATAAATGCAAGCATGAAGCATGAATTTGAGAAAGGGACACAAAAAATAAAAAGCCACTGGGAAGAACAATGACTGTTAGGAGGTGATATTGATGGCACTCTGGTTGTAAGACAGGCAGAGAATGTCGTAGTCTGCTCATGTTGCCATAGCAGAATACCACAGACTGGGTAGTTTAAATAACAGACATTTATTTCTCCCAGTTCCAAAGGCCAGGAAGTCCAATATCAAGGTGCCAGTCAATTCAGTTTCCGGTGAGAGTCTCTTCCGGGTTTCCAGACAGCTGCCTTTGAGGCTGTGTATTCACATGACCTCCTTTGCATGTGCAAAGAGAGAAAAACATCAAGCTCTCTGGACTCTCTTCTTATAAGGAAACTAATCAAATCAGATCTGGGCCCTACCTTTATGACCTTATTTAACCTTAATTACTTTGGTCAAGGCCCTAACTTTAAATATATTGTCACATCTGTAGGTAGGGCTTCAACATTTAAATTTTGTTCAATTGGGAGATACAAACATTCACTCTATAACAGGGAAAAACTTCTAAATTCTTTTCTTGTATCTCCCCTTATTGGCTTGGAAAAATTGAAGCTGGATTTTAGTCGGATTTGAGTCACTTGCAGTTGAGATAAAAATACCTTAACTGATCCGTTGAATAATTCTGATTCTTGTAAATTCAAATTATTACAGTTACCCTGAATCCCGTCTCTTTGATCATTTCACCCTCTTCTGCCCTATGCATTAAACAGTTACATATCCTAAAAAGGTGTAAAAGGTTTTTTATAGAGAATGTATAGCAAATCATATCTACAAAAAGTTACATGAGAATATGACACTCAAAGCCTCACTGTGTGTTTTTTTTCTCTTTAGCAATATTCATGCTTTAGTTTTAAATTAATCAAATGTTTCTTCTAACATCCCCTGTGAATACAAAAGTATTGAAAAAAGAGAAAGAAAAAGTACACGATAATGTCTTTCTATGAGACATATTTATTAGTTAAATTGCTTAGCCTATGTTTACTCTTTCTGGTGTACCACCCAAGAAAAGTAAAATGTCTCTGAGCATCAGAGGTCTATCTTAAGTCCATTTCCTCCTTGAGCCAATCTGCTATTTAAATTCCTTCTGCTTTCTCCATTTTTCTTTCAGAGTATGATATTTTTTCCTGTCATGTTGCTATTTGTTGTTCATAAATTCCAAGGCATAACCAGTGCATGCACATCACAATGTTTTTATGAGAAGAGGGGTTTAGTGCCAGTGCAAAGATTTATGACACCATATATATTTTTTACTTGCTATTAGTCATACAGGCATTTTAATGTAGAGATTAATTTTTAATAACTCTTCTATTTGCATCTCTGGACTTATTGATTTGAAACATGGTGGTGGTGGTGATCATGGTATCTTTTTATAGTCAAAGGAACTTTAAATAAGCCTTTCTCATAAGACTACACATTTCTTATAATCATATTCACTGAGCTGAAAAATGCTTTGTTGTTTGAAAATGATCAGAGTGGACATATTATGTGAATGATCAAAACTCTACTTAATTTTGAAGAGGCTGTGTAATATATTCATTTGACAATGGGAAGAAAGAAACTCATTCTGTTTTTTTTTGTACTTAAAAACATATGCAAAAAAATTGCAAAAGACTACAGCTTAGTAAGACCCAATTTATTTAAGAATGTGAAGATACCATGGTGTACCTTCTTTCATTATACTCAATCAAAAACTAACTCCTATCGTTTTTGAAAGTTACAATAATAACATGTGGGTAAATAAAACAATCAAGACCCTACTAGCAATGTATTATTAAATTTACTTCTCAGTGGAATTCAAAAAGGAAAAGTTCTATTTAAATGGAGAAATAAATATGAAGCAATTAGAAACCAGTGTACACACACACACACACAATTGTCATGAACACTTTTTAAAAAGCTCTGAATGTCTAAATATCTAACAACTGAGATTGATTAATGGTGCATTCATGGAATGACATATTATGTAGTTATTCCAATATAGACCAAAGGATAATATTAATGACACAAAAAAGTCCTAATATTTTAAGTTAAAAAGGATCCATGAGTAAAAAAACTATACTTGAAAGGAAGAATGTATATACATGTGTGCAGAAAATGCTATCATAATCAATTATAGTATATTAATAACTCATCACTTGGTGATGTGATTGCAAATGTTTTTATTTCACTTTTACTTATCCATATTTTCCATATGAATATGAACTAGAGTTGCATAATCTCTAGTTCCATATGAAATATTCATATTTCCATATGAATACCTTAAAAGATATATACCTATAGACATCTTGACGGATATACAAGTAATATACAATAAATCCTTACACTTGAGGAGCATGAAAAGAATAATGATCTATATGAACTTGCACAGAATTCGAGTAAACTCCTTCGAGAGGAGTCTTCCTTCTGTAGTATTATTAAGTTTGGTTATTTGGACCAACCTTCATGCTCTATAAAGCATGGCAACTAGGAACACTTAACAAAATATAAACAAATCATCCTAAAAGCATAACATAGTTACTAGGTGCTATGAACTGCATTTTGTCCCCCCAGAATTCATATGTTGAAGCCCTAGCCCTCAGTATGATGGTGTTTGGCGATGGGGCCTTTTGGGAAGTGATTAGGTTTAGATGAGATCATCAGAGTGGAGCCTTCATAATGAGATTAGTGCCCTTATAAGAAGATACATGACAGAGCTAGCTCTCTGGTTTATGGGAAAAATGTATTTAAATTAATTAATATTTTCCAACCCTTTCTGGACAATTCATGCTTAAAAAGGCTCCCTAATAATAACAGGCTGTTTAAACCTTTTTAGAATATTCCCCTCAAATTAAGAAAGTAAGTGAACTTCATGATTAACATATTTTTGTGCAATTAAGGGGGTTTCCAATTCATTGCTTTGAAACATTTTAAATTATCTTCTAACCTAGTCATTCAGTGAAAGGTCATTAAAAATAATTTTTATGCCATACCGTGTCATGTAATTCAGTTTCCAAAAACTGAGCAAGTTAGCAATTATAAAAAAAAGTCTATCTCCGTATGCCTTTTAATATTCCTATCTACTATTTTACAAAAACAAATATACTTACTGCTTTTATTAAAATGGGAAAGTAGGATAGAATTGATTCAAACCCTGTTTCATTCTACCAGTAATTAATATTCATGAACTGATAAATAATGAAGATATACAAAGTTCAATATATGTCATCAAAAAATCATTTCCCCCAAATTACCTTTTTATATATATTATTTATGTGTCAAAATATGTAATATATTTATATTCTTTGGATTCATTGACTATGCTTTGTAAATGAAATGGTAATTTAAGATACGAAAATTTTATTTTAATAGTATCTTACATCATAGAATTTTTTTTTTTTTTTTTTGCGGTACGCGGGCCTCTCACTGTTGTGGCCTCTAACGTTGCGGAGCACAGGCTCCGGACGCGCAGGCTCAGCGGCCATGGCTCACGGGCCCAGCTGCTCTGGGGCATGTGGGATCTTCCCGGACCGGGGCACGGACCCGTGTCCCCTGCATCGGCAGGCGGACTCTCAACCACTGCACCACTAGGGAAGCCCCATAGAAAATTTTTTTAAATGACTGTCCATATTATTGTTTCAGAGAATTAGGATCAGATGACAGATACTGTGACAGAGCCTTTAATGGATTTTATCAGTGGAATCAGTGTTTCTAACATACGTGTGGGGAAAAAAAATCTGTGTTAAGATTTGAAACTTTGTCTTGCTTTTGTAAACTTTCCCTCAAGAGCAATTCATTCTTTGACAATAAGCAACCCCATCACCAAATTTACAATAAATATAAATTGAGGACCACTAAAAGAGCCTCCCTAAACCAACATATTTCAATGCATGTGTGTTGAGGTGAGGGTGAGGGAATTTTTAAAAGGGAATGCATGGATTCATGATATGTGAGGGGTTTTTGTCTTTTTGAAAAATGGGAAAAAGAATGTTTTGAAAGGAAGAAGAGGGACCATTCTTACGCCAGTTATCGGACAAATCAAATTTAGAAAAGAACACTGTGAAAGCTGAGGATTTGAAAATTGATTCCCTAAATATTGACATGGCGATATTCACATGGTACAGTACCCCAGGGTGAAGACTTGCTCTAAAGGTTAAGAAACACTCAATTTGTACCTGCAATTTATGTTAAGAGAGACTGATTAGCAGTCATACTTTAGGCCAATGTTTTTCAAATTATGGGTCTTTATTATGTCATTAAATTGGTTTGGTGAGTCTCATGTAAGTATATTTTAATTAATTATGACAATTTAGAATAGAAAATATCAAAATACAGAGTTTATCATAGTAAGAGTATGCATTGTTTTGGGATGTTACTGATTATATATATGTGTGGGTGTGTACACAGGCACATACATATAGATGTGTATATTGGATTATGTTGTGAAATGTATTTCTTACTATGTATAATATTAAAAACTATAAATGCTAGTGCCTGGTGCTGTAGGCAATAGAATATAGACTAATGTTCAGTTTTCATCATATGGGTATGGAATTCCTCTCAAAATACATTTCTTCTTTTTATCTCTCTCTCCCTCTCTCTTTATATGCCAAATGCCCCAAAACTGAAATTTAAATGACCTGACCTTAGAGCTAATATACAGAAAGGGTTATCAGAATCCCATTTCTCAAGGACCAGTCTACCTAGTTGATGCTTTTAAGATGATCTTAGTGGCAAGAAAAATGGATTGAGAAAATCAAATGAGGTTCTTGAGATAGGTCAAAATTTTACAAACAGCAGAGTAAGTTGAAGCAAACCTCATAACACAAGGTCACTTGGTTTTGTGTCGCATGCTATTTAAAAATCTCCTTCGTATGTGTATGTTTGCAGGACTTTTCAGTGGTGATGACTGACAGTGACTAATTTTCCTGCCTCTGTTTCCCAACTGCAGTACTCATGTAAACCAGAAAGAATTTTTTAAATTTAAATATACTGGATACTGGTGAAAAACTATAGAATCCCAGAAGGAATTCTCACTATCCAAAGAAAGAAAGGTGAGGAGTGAAGGATGAGAAAGACAAGTTAACAGGCTGCCCATTACAAGTATGGTCTGTCTGTGCCCATTATGCCACATTATTGCCTCCTGTAATCCCAGTGTAACCATCAGATTTGCTTACCCCTACCCATAGCAATATATACATCAAATCAATAGATATCAAAGTATACTTTTCTTAGTAATATCAAGAGCATTTGCTAGTAAAATAAAATTTTTAAAAGGATTATAATGTAGTTATGGGAACATCAAAGGAAAGTAGATATTCTATTGTTGGATAACCTACAGTCATCAGTGAACCAATCCTCTCTTTTCTCATCATAGAGCATCAGGACCAAAGAATTATTGAGTATATGAACATAAATATGAAGATGTGCAATGCATGATTCTTCCTGATATAGGTCTTCAGTGCACAAAGACATATCCTTTTAGCAATCCTTATCAATTGTTAATTCTTTGATAATTAGAAATACCTGCACAATGACACGATCACACCCCAAAATAAATATAGTCTCTCACAGAAAAATGCTCAAACCTTTCTAACTAATCTTTATTAGAATTACATTGAAAGCAATTTCTCTTGAGCCACCTGTAGGCTTTTTTCTTCTCCATTGTTATATTCATAGGGCTAATAAGCACATTGCATTGGCATGCAGTATCCATTAAAAACATATTTGTTACAAGTATGGAGAGATGAATGAATGAATGGATGACTAGCCAGTTGGATGCCTGGCAGAGTTTTAAAAAGATACATTCTTAGGTAGGTTCATTTGTTTCATATTTTAGATTCCACATATAAATGATATCATATGGTACTTGTCTTTCTCTTTCTGACTTACTTCACTTAGTGTGATAATCTCTAGTTGCATCCATGTGGCTGCAGATGGCATTATTTTGTTCTTTTTTATGGCTGAGTAGTATTCCATTGTATATATGTTTCACATCTTCTTTATCCATTCATCTGTTGATGGATATTTAGGTTGTTTCCATGTCTTGGATATTGTGAATAGTGCTGTTATGAACATAGGGGTGCATGTATCTTTTTTAATTACAGTTTTGTCTGGGTATATGCCCAGGAATGGGATTGCTGGATCATGTGATTCTATTTTTAGTTTTCTGAAGAACCTCCATACTGTTTTCCATAGTGGCTATACCAACTTACATTCCACCAACAGTGTAGGAGTGTTCTCTTTTCTCCAAATCCTCTCCAGCATTTGTTACCTGTAGACTTTTTAATGATGGCCATTCTGACCAGTGTGAGGTGGTACCTCATTGTAGTTTTGATTTGCATTTCTCTAAGATAAGCGATGTTGAGCATTTTCATGTGCCTGTTGGCCATCTGTTTGTCTTCTTTGGAGAAATGTGTATTTAGGGATTCTTCCCATTTTTCGATTTGGTTGGTTGTTTTTCTGTTTCTTGAGTTGTATGAGCTGTTTGTATGCTTTGCAAATTAACCCCTTGTCGGTCACATCATTTGCAAAAATTTCCTCCCATTCTGTAGGTTGTCTTTTCATTTTGTTTATGGTTTCCTTTGCTGTGCAAAAGCTTGTACGTTTGATTAGGTCCCATCTGTTTATTTTTGTTTTTATTTCTATTGCCTTGGGAGACTCACCTAAGAGAATACTGGTGTGATTTATGTCAGAGAATGTTCTGCCTACAATCTCTTCTAGGAGTTTTATGGTGTCATGTCTTATGTTTAAGTCTTTAAGGCATGTTGAGTTTATTTTTGTGTATGGTGTGAGGGTGTGTTCTAGCTTCATTGATTTACATGTGGCTGTCCAGCTTTCCCAACAGCTTACTGAAGAGACTGTCTTTTTCCCATTGTATAATCTTGCCTCCTTTGTCAAAGAGTAATTGACCGTAGGTGTGTGGGTTTATTTCTGGGATCTCTATTCTGTTCCATCGATCCATATGTCTGTTTTTATGCCAGTACTATGCTGTTTTTATTACTGTAGCTTTGCAGTACTGTCTGAAGTCTGGGAGGGTTATGCCTCCTGCTTTGTTCTTTTTCCACAGGATTGCTTTGGCAATTCTGGGTCTTTTATTATTCTATATAAATTTTAGGATTATTTGTTCTAGTTCTGTGAAAAATGTCATGGGTAATTTGTTAGGGACCACATTAAATCTATAGATTGCTTTGGGTAGTATTGCAATTTTAAAAATATTAATTCTTCTAATCCAAGAGCATAAGATATCTTTCCATTCCTTTGAATCCTCTTTAATTTCCTTTATTAATGTTTTATAGTTCTTTCATGTCCTTGGTCAGGTTTATTCCTAAGTATGTTATTTTGGGGGGTGTGATTTTAAAAGGTATTGTTTTTATACATTCCCTTTCTTTTATTTCTGAATGTACCTGTGAAACCAGCAACAGTCTCATGAACATAGAGAACAGACCTGTGGTTGCCAAGGGGGAGGGGGTTGGGAGAGGGATGGAGTGGGAAGTTGGGGTTCACAGATGTAAGCTATTATATATAGAATGGACTAACAACAAGGTCCTACTGTATAGCACAGAGGACTATATTCAGTATCCTGTGAGAAACCATAATGGAAAAGAATTTAAAAAAATATATATATATATATATGAATCACTTTGCTGTACAGCAGAAATTAATACAACATTGTAAATCAACTATACTTCAATTTAAAAAAAATGAAGTAGAAAAAAAAGATACATTCTTAACAGTAGATTATGGAAATAACAATGGTCTTCCAGAATAGACACCATGAATGGATATATTAAAAGGGTTGATAAAGAATAGCAATCTTGAGGATGTAAATAGCCTATTTTATTTAGGAAGAAAATAGTCATGATAAAAAAATCATGGGGCTTCCTTGGTGGCGCAGTGGTTGAGAGTCCGCCTGCCAATGCAGGGGACATGGGTTTGTGCCCTGGTCCGGGAGGATCCCACATGCCGCGGAGCGGCTGGGCCCGTGAGCCATGGCTGCTGAGCCTGCGCGTCCGGAGCCTGTGCTCCACAATGGGAGAGGCCACAACAGTGAGAGGCCCGCGTACCGCAAAAAAAAAAAAAAAAAATCATGCATGCTTCTTCCAGTCCAGAATTAGATTGTCAAGAGGGATTCAATGAAAGTGTTTGTGAAGGCCTGGAAGTTTTTACTGTATGTCTTCATATGGCACACAAAAATAGAGAAATAGTGTTTTAGATAACATTCTTATATGTGAAAAGTCATTATTTTGCCTCCAGAAAATCCAAATAGACTAAATGCTTTGGTCTCACATCTATAGACAGTATAAATGCATTTCAATTTTTTAACATTTATTTTTCATGAACATTTGGATTTTCAGCCTTTGCTAAAGATAACTGTGAACTAGTTATACACAATAATTTGTCTATGAGGCATTGTCAACAGACAATCCTATTTTATATGGCTAAGTGGATCATTGATATATACATAAACAGCAATCATCTTTCAGTGTCAGTGGTCCTATTTTAAGTACAATGATTCTTACTGCATTCTTAATACATAGACTACACTTTCCAAATTTCTGTAATTTTTAAAAATTTTGTAATTTACTTTGCTTTTTTTCCCCTATATTTTGGAGGAATCACAGTAATTACAGTGCTCCTTGATAATATTAAAATAAAACAGTCTTAATATCTATGAATATCACATACATTTTTATGCATTGTTTCTGGGCATATTTCCAATATCTTATAGCTTTATTAAAAATTATTAATTTCAGAATGTTCCCATGTATTTATATCCTGGAACCCCTTCTGTCACATGGAATGGTTTATTTTTGCATTAAAAATATTTTGAAAAAACAAAGTGTATATATATATATATAATATTTTTATAAACAAAGTGTATATATATATATTATATATATATATAGTTCAGTTATATAAAGTAAGGCAAATAGTTGCAAACAATTAGCTGGCCTTTGCAAAACTTTAGCATTTATACTAGCATCAAAACAATCAAAATAAAACTGATCTTTGCATTTCACAAGAGAAAATACATGCTATGAGTTCTGATTTTAAATATATATGAAACACCTGAGAAAACATACGCATGCATCCTGGAGCACGAACCACAGAGACAGAGGTAGAGATCAGAGGTAAGAAATGAATAAAGTCACAGCAGACATTAGAAGGGTTCATCTCTGTATGAATGTCAGCACTGTGGATATCTAATGCACTAGGTGTACTTGGGATTCAGTCTAAATATATCTTTTTTATGGAATTTAGTATTGACTGTAGCCTTATTTATTTGTATATCAACAAGATAACATCAAGGATGCTTACTTCACCTCATTCTGCCTTTTAAAATCACCAAATACAGGAGAATAAGAATTTCATAGATATGGAAATATCAGTTGGAGAGAATTTTACCCTTTTCAGAAATTGATATGCACACCAATATTCAACACCTTGAATAAAAAAATCCGTCCTATTTTCAGCTCTAATAAACCTCCATTAAATCACAGTAATCATGTGCTAGAGAACAGGTGTTTTAAATCACTAAATTTGGAAGTAGAGTGAAGTTGCAGGAGCATGTTGGAAGCTTTTCATTGGCTGAGTGTGACTGCCGTTTCCATGGCAATTCCACATGCACCCTGGTTCCCAGATCTTCTTCTCACTCTTTCAAAATGCAGTGGAAAATACTATTTAGTATGAGGAGAACAAATTGGGTCAAATTATCATCATTTATTTAGCTAGAAACTGTAATAGGAATAGAGAGAACCATGTGTGGACTCTCCTTTACAATTTGCTCACATTTTATTTCATCTACATTTATGCATAATTTCTTACGCCCTCTGCTGTTAATCAACATACGTTACAAAAGAAAAATACCCATAGGGCAACAGCTTGTTACAATAATCATCATTTATGGAGAGACAATGCCAGTCATATAAAACACAATCACACTTGGTGTTTATGCTTAGAGTGTTAAGTATTTGGGTCCATTAAAATCAGTATCAAGTACCATTAATTCAATATCCCATGGTCCTATGATATTTCCAGGTGAGTTGAACATGGACCCTCTTTTGTAGAGTTGGCATTACCTTCAGAGTTAGAGCAGGAGTGAGACATAGACCGAGAGTTGTCACTAAATAGTTCAGTTAAGAAAGGCAAGGGACAATGTAGGACACATACTTGGCATGGAATCTTCTTAGTCAGACTCTGTTCTTTCACAACAAGAAGCAAGGCCCTTCTAGACTTTGAACTTGGTAGAATACACATGCACAGGGGTCACACTGTGAAAGCTGAATTTTCCTGAAAAAGGGCTTAGGGCTACAATCTAATAAAATTTTTTAAATCTGATACCATTTTCTATTTATGACATAAATTACAATCTTAGTTGATAATCGAAGAAGAGAAATAGCCATGCTTTGACTCTGGGATTTTAGTGAATCTTGTGAAGACAGAAAAGAGTAAAGACATTTTAGGAGCAGAAATAGCAAAGGGCTAATGAACAGGATTAAGAGTTTCCATTTGTGATTACTTCACTGAGGAACTTAGCAAAACAGCTGTGATATGGAACATAGGGATTTAAAATGAGAGTGCCTACTGAATACAAGAAAGGATAGTAATCCCCAAGTTTAGACTGTTCGGGCCTAAGAGAGTCATCAAATTGGAAATGAAACTAGGAGGACTTGTAAAAGAAAGTAGTAATGTAAATCAGAATAAGTAAGGTAAGACTCTGTATATCAGATTACACTTTATAGACCTTGAAACTTGACCATCTGTCTTTCTAAAATGCTTAAGTATTTTGAGTATCTCAGAGAGTGGTAAAATACATTCACAACCTTTGAAGTCAGAATCCAGGTTTTGAATTCTGACTGAGTCAGCTAAACTTAGTTACTTATCTCTGACTCTCAGTTTTCTATTTTGTAAAATGGGAATGATTACATAAATCTTGCATGTTTGCTGTGAAGATTAAAAGAAGATAATACATGTATTGTCACATGTACAAAGTGAATACTTAATATTTTTCCCTCTATTTTCTTCTGTTCCTCTGATGCCTTATTTGACCAATGCTATGGGAAATGAATATAGTATAAGCAGAAAGAAAAATCCATGGATCACAATAAGGAATTATTTTAGAATATTTCCACCACCCCAATAGCCCCCTCCATCACCAAGTAGTAAATACTGTATTAGAAAAGGCAGTGGGAACTGTCAAGGTAGAAAATTGGCTCATGGAGGTCTTCTATCTGTCCCTGCCTCCCTCTCATCATTGTGGCTAACACCACTCGTTTCTGTTTTCAGTGATAAACACTCAGCACCTTTAGAGGGGCTGAGTGTACATTCTCTATCTTGGAAAGTGGGGTCTAAGAGCACAGAGACTCCAAAGTTCTGACAGTCAGTTATTTCATGCCACCTTAGAACTTTGTGGAGATGGGTCTAAAAGTAGTGGTAAGGGTAAGCTGTTAGGGCTTCCCTGGTGGCACAATGGTTAAGAATCTGCCTGCCAATGCAGGGGACACGGGTTCAAGCCCTGGTCCGGGAAGATCCCACATAACGTGGAGCAACTAAGCCCGTGTGCCACAACTGCTGAGCCTGCGTGCTACAACTACTGAAGCCTGCGTGCCTAGAGCCCATGCTCCGCAACAAGAGAAGTCACCGCAATGAGAAGCCCGTGCACTGTGAAGAAGAGTAGCCCCCGCTCGCTGCAACTAGAGAAAGCCCGCACGCGGCAATGAAGACCCAATGAAGCCAAAAATAAATAAATTAAATAAATAAATTTATAAAAAAAGAAGAAACTAAGCTGTTAGCTTCTCTTACTCAGCCAAATCATTTCCCCATCAACTCCAGTATCAACATTGTGATCTCTGAAACTAAAATGCAAGAGGTAGAGCAGCAAAATTTACATTCCATTTCCTAATAGGGTTACAATCCTGAATCTCTATCTCTTCTAACCTTCCTTATTCAAAGCCAGCAACCATATTTAACCTTTTCATACCCTTTATCTGTTTTCCCTGGGCCACGTCCTTCTTTTGGTATTTTCCAGAACTTAAGCACTTAGAAGCCAAGCACTTAGAAGCCAATGTTTTACCAAGTCCCAAGTTTTACCACCTCATGACAATTATTCCAGAAAGGGAAATGTATAATATAAAAAAGCACAAGAGGAGAAGATTATTGAAGTTCCTTCTTCCCCTGACACTGAAAGATATTACACTGTAGCCCTAAGGAAGGGGATGTGTTATTCCATATTTTAAGGAAGATCCCTTGTGTCTCCTCTAAAAAGAGAATTGAGAAATTCATGGAGGATGTTTATAATGAATAGAGATTCTTCCACTTTTAGCAGACTTGTCTGCCTGTGGTTAGAGAAAGACCATCCAAAGAGAGCAATTAATTCTTCCTTATCTCTGCTTCCTTACCAACTTACCTAGTTTCATTTTTGGAAGAATATGATTGATGCACATGGCCTTCTCAGTGCAGTTAATTTGAGGGATCATGGGGAAGTATGGCGAGCACAATGGCCGGAGGAGAGCCTGGGTGGAATTTCCCACACCCCCTCCACTCTCCACAAATACACACAGAACCACACCCTACTGAGAGCTTGTCCTTGTAAGAATATCAAGGCTTCATGAGCATATACAGATCCCTGAAGGTCCCTCTCACCATTCCGCATGTGTTGCTGCATGGGAGATTCCAAGTAAAGCAATATTGCAAATGTGATTTGCTATAATCCTTTATATGTCTGGGATTTTATAGCACTTCAACACATACTTCAGTTATGTTGTTTATGTCTCTGTATTGAAGTTATTTTATTGCATATATCTTCCCCACCTTATTTTCTATAAAGTCCAGGAGGGAAAGACATTAGTTTATGTTTTGTTTGTTTTAATTTTTCAATCTGTGTGTCCCTATCCATTCAACAAACATTCAGTTAGCAAGTTCTACAGGACAAACACTGAGCTAAAAGATAAATAAAATATGATCTCTTCCTTCTAGAATCTCATACTGGTGAGCCATTTGGGTACTTACTATGTGCCAGAGGCATCATTGTTTTTCAATTAAATATTTACCTTAAGGAGGAAATATTTTATCCCATTTTACATTATAGAAACTAAGAATGAAAGAGAATTCCAACCAAGTGCTTTCTGGAAGAAATCTTAGTTAAGAATGGAATGCTTGAAAAGAGAAATCTAAAAATCCATCAACTATATAGAAGAGGATAAAGTAGATTCAGAAGGGTTAAAAAATAGACCAAAAAAGAAAAATCCAAAGAAAATATCAAGAGAAAAATGAGCCTAAATGAGTTATGTGAAGTTCCTGCTTTACTTAACATGCTATCAAGGTGGTAAGTTGGCAGATATAAAGCTTTTCTGAGAGACACATGTCTAGTAATTAAGCAAGAACCTTGGTGTATAGGTCTATTTAACCCAGATCTATGGTGTAATTATCTGTTCCAAAGTTGTGAAATGAAACGAGATATTTCTCAAAATCTTTATCCTTGTCTCTAGACAATGTTTTCACACCATGTAAATAAGTAGCCACAGAGATATCTCCCTTTATTTCCTGTGTAACTAATTGACATGTATTTGAGCAGAGTTATACCTATTTTACATCTTAGTAATAAAATAAGAAATTATAAATGCCATTTATTCCATTTCTACTACTATTATTCAGTGATGGTACCATACCAAAAATGTATATTTTCAAAGCTTGATATTTCAGAACTCTTTGAATTGTCCAGAGATTTAAGACTAAAGATCAATTAAATGTCCTTTTTTTTTGAAAAGTCAATATTAATGCCACTGATTCATCCTAAATTATGACAGACAGTATGAGGTCTTTCTTTGCTATTTCTGAGCTGGTATCTCTTAAGAATAAGAATAATGTTTTCATATATTTATATATATTAGTTTTATAAAACTATTAAAGTGTAAGATTCTTTACAGCTTTCCCCTTTTTTCATTCATCTTTTTTTCTGTCACTTCCCCCATAATTGCTCCCCTTTATTAACATGCACTGTGTTGAAAGCAGCAAGTTAAGTATACAACTTTTACCTCCTTCTACTTGTGTGCGATCAGTAAAGTTTCTCTGCCCTTTGCCAAGGTGGCACTAGGATGAAGGAAAAAGAGCACAATCTAAATTTAACTCACCTGAGTCCAAATCTAATTTTGGCATTTTCTGTCTGTAAGACTTTATGCAAATTATTTAAATGTACGAGCCTCAGATTTTTTTAATCTTCCAAAGTGAATAATGTCACTATTCTCTAAGTGGTTTGTGAGAAATTTATGAAACTTCCTGACCTACCATCAGAACATGTAGTTGTTAAATGAATGTTACCTCCCTCCTTTTCCTTAGACCTCACTCCTGAGCCAATGTATCTGCTTTTTAAAGGGCCGATGAATGGGGGTTAAGGCCCTCTACTATTTAGAGAAACAAAGGATATTCTGGACCACTAGGGGATTTAGGACTTGTGCTCAGCTTTTACCTAGCCTGAGTTCTTTTAAGTTGAAGTTGACCCTGATCTTGGATGTGAGACAATGTATTTAAAAGCATCAGAGAATTTGGCCCTATTTGTCAGCTGAATCTAAAATAACCACCACGAGATTCTGTAGAAAGGGGATTCTACTAGCTTTCTGAATTTAGGGAAGAAACATAGTCAATCTGTACAGTTTCCTAATTAGTAAAATGAGATATTAGGTGATATCAAGCAGGGCATGATGGAAACCCATGGCACTGCTGCTCCCTCCAGAGCCTCCAATAGAAATATCCGATCCACTACAAAGCTCCTTCCTTCTGGGACAGGGCCTCAAAATTCTGTTTAACACAGCTCTTGTGTTGGGGTTATGTTGATTGTTATTTGTCAGTGCTTGGGTTATATATTTCCTTAGCTGCCTTCCAATTTTTAATTGCACGTTCTATGATTATTATTATGAGACCCATTTGTTATACTGTGTTAGAGTTACATCCTCAAGGGTCAATCAAGTGCATATGTCTCTTTGTCCCAGCCTACTGTGCTTTTTTATTCTTCTGTTTGCTCTATAAATATAAAGATTATTAGCCTAAAGCAGCCAACATTTGGGGAATGGTTGCCAAAAAATCATGACTAGTTTTGTAATCAATGATCTATAGTCCTTCTTCTGGCAGTAATTAGACATAGCAATACATGCTTATGGAAATAATAAAACCATGTCTTATAAAGAGGAGAAAATGCTTATTTTTTCCTCTATAGAATGATATAGAATGATATCATTCAAATAACTGAAACAGTGGCATCAAATCACTGTGATATAAAATTTAACGAGCATAAGGACTGCTTAGAATTCGTCCTTGCTATGTGCCCTCTATAGTTTGCAACTATAGTTTAAGCTATCTTTCTATAGAACTTTCTTAAGTTGTAGTTTGGGGATCAGAATCATCAGAAGGGGTCAATACTGGGTTCCCACAGTTTAGTCCTGGCTTGTTTCTATCCAGTGTACAGTTCCATGGATTTTGACGACTATCACATGTGTCCACCATGACAGTATCAGAAAAAATATTCTCATTGCCTTAAAATATTTTCATGCTTCAACTACTCCCCCCACCCCTGCCAACCTCTGGGCAGCACTGATATTTTTCATTGCCTCTATAGTTTTGCCTTTTCCAGAATGTCAAATATTTGGAATCATGTAGTGTACAGCCTTTCCAGACTATCCTCTTTAACTTACCAATATTCATTTCAAGTTCTTCTATATCTTTTCATGACTTGATATATCATTGCTTTTGATCAGAAAAATGTTCCGCATGGATATACCATAGTGTTGATGCATTCACCTACTGAAGGATATCTTGGTTGTTTCAATTTAAGCAATTATGATTAAGTCTACTATAAAAATTTGTGAACAGGTTTTTTTGTATATATAACTTTTCAAGTAAGTTGGATAAATACCTAAGATTACAATTGCTGGATCATATTATAGGATTACATCTGGTTTTGTAAGAAACTAGCTAATTGTCTTCCAAAGTGGCTGTACCACTGTGTATTTCCACTAGCAATGAATGAAAGTTCTTGCTGCTCTACATTCTTGTCACCATTTGGTATTGACAGGTTTTAGATTTTAGCCATCCTAATAGGTATGTAGTGGTATCTCATTTTGTCTCAATTTGCAACTCTCTAATAAAAACTGATGCTAAGCATCTTTTCATAAGCTTATTTACCATCTGTATATCTTCTTTACTGAAGTGTCTAGTCAGATCTTACACTTTTTTTTTAAGTTGGGTTATTTGTTTCCTTATTATTAAGTTTTAAAAATTCTTTGTATATATTGGATACCAAATTCTTTATCAACTAAATAGTAGCAAATATTTTCTCCCAGTCTGTGCCTTGTCCTTTCATTCTTTTAACAGTGCCTTTGCATAGCAGAAGGTTTTAATTTTAACAAAGTCCAACTTATCATTTTTTCTTTCATGAATTTTATGTTTTATGTTGTACCTGAAAATGAATCACCGAACTGAAGGTTACCTAGATATTCTCCTGTGTTATTTTCTAAAAGTTGTATATATTTGTTAATAAAGTTGATGATGTATTTCTAGTTAACTTTTGAGAAAGGTGTGAAATCTTTGCCTTGATTCTTTTATTTTAGTAACATTACTTTTGTTCTTGGCTAGTATGGATAGAGTGTTATTAATTTTATTTATCTTTTCAAAGAACTTGATTTTGATTTTATTGACTTTCTGTACAGTATTCCTATTTTCAATTTTATTTATTCTCCAATTTGTACAATTTCTCTGTTTGCTGCAAGGTTAATTTTCTCTTTTACATGTTCTAAGATAGGAGCTTAAGTTGTTGGTTTTAGATATTTCATCTTTTCCAATAAATGTAATGCTATAAATTTCCTTCTAATAACTGTTTTTGCTGCATTCTACAACTTTTGATGAGTCCTGTTTCCATTTTCATTTAATTCAATTAAAAAAATTCTCTTGGGACTTCTTCTTTGACTCACATGTTATTTAGAAGTATGTTGTTTAATCTCAAAATGTTGGGGTTTTTTCTCACTATCTTTCTGGTTTTGATTTCTAGTTTAATTCCATTATGGCTTAAAAAAATACTTTGTATGATTTCTGTTTTTAAATTTGTTAAGATATTTTTTTCTTGACTTAGAATATGGTTTGTCTTGTAGGATATTCCATGTGAGCTTGAGAGGAATGTATATTGTATTGTTTTGGGATTGAGTACTCTATAAATATCTATTATATCAAGTTGATTGATAGCGATTTTTGGGTCAAGTGTGTCCTTTCATATGTGATACCTACTGAATCTATCAACTACTGAAATAAGGGTGTGAAAGTATCCAACCATAGTAGCAGATTTGTCTACTTCTCCTTGCAGTTCCATCAGTTTTTGTCTCTTGTATTTCAGGTTTCTGTTATTAGGCGCATGCGTGTTAAGGATTGTTATGTCTTCTTGGAGAATTGAGCCCTTTATTATTATGTAATACCCCTTTTTATTTCTGATAATTTTCCTTGTTCTGAAATGTACCCCATCTGGAATTAATACAGCTTCCTTCAATTTATTTTGATTTTTATTAGCATGATATATCTTTCTCCATCCTTTTAATTTTGACCTAAATGTATCTTTTAATTTTTTTTCAATCTGACAAACCCCATCTTTTAATTGGTATATTTGGATCCTTCACATTTAAAGTGATTATTTGTATACCTGGATTAACATCTACTGTGTTTGTGACTGTTGTCTAATCAGTGCAATTGCTCTTGGTTTATTTTTATATTTTCTTGTCTTTTACTACCTTCTCTGATTTTGGTTGAGCATTGTATATGATTCCATTTTCTCTCCTCTCTTAGCATAGCAATTACACTTCTTAACAAAAATTTTTAGTGGTGTCCTAAGGGTTTGCAATATATTTTAAATGAATCTGAGGACACTTTCAAGTAACATTATATTATTTCACAGATATCCAGGTATTTGTAAAAGAGTATTATTCCCAATTCTTCCCTTCTTCCCCTTATAATATTGCTGTCATTTATTTCCCTTATTCATATACTAAAATCACACAATACATTTTGCTGTTATTACTCTGTAAAAAATAATTACTTTGAAAAATCTCTTAGATCAATTAAGAATAAGAAAAATGAAAGATTTTATTTTTACCTTCATTTATTCCTTCTCTGGTGCACTTCCTTCTTTAATGTAGATATAAGTTTCTGTATCGTTTTCCTTCTTCTTGAAGAATTTCTTTTAACATGTTTACATCAACACATGTGTGTTGATGATGAATTTCCTCAATTTTTGTTTGTCTGAGAAAGTCTTTATTTCTCTTTCACTTTTGAAGGTTGATTTCACTGTAGAATTTGAGTGTAGTGGGTTTTGCTTTTCTCTTTCCACACTTTAAGTATTTCACTCCAATTTCTTCTTGCTTGCATGGTTTCTGATGAGAACTCCACTATAACTCTTTTCTTTGTTCCTCTATAGGTAGGGTGTTTTATTCCTCTGGCTACATTCAAGATTTTCTCTTTGTCTTTGGTTTTCTGTATTTTGAGTAGGATATGCCTTAGTGCAGTTTTTTTTATTTTTTATTTTTTGGTATTTATTCTGTTTGG
This sequence comes from Orcinus orca, assembly GCF_937001465.1. NCBI lineage: Eukaryota > Metazoa > Chordata > Mammalia > Artiodactyla > Delphinidae > Orcinus > Orcinus orca. The sequence continues at coordinate 47,424,213 of NC_064564.1, read as the reverse complement.
GTTTTATTTATTTTAAAAAAGAAAGCAAGATATAATGCATTGGGTAATAGGAACTGAGATAAGTAGACCATCAGTGTTAAGATTTATGTTAATCTGGCTAGGAGTTTGGCTCTGATATTTTCTGTCGTGTGGACGATAGAGGCTTCCTCTAGTGTCTTTGTCTTTGCCTCCCGTTATCTTTGGGTTTTCATATGAGCAGTCTCTTAAGTAGAGTCTGTTTCTTGCAGCTCCTTCATCTGTAATCCACTGCTATTATACTGGAGCCCTGATGATACGGTGGTGAGGTTGGGGGAGGGGAAGCATAATCTAATTTTGTAATTCAATCTTTATCTTTTAGTGGGCCTACATCTTTCACAAATGTTTCTTAGCTTGACCCTTCACCACCTTAGATGAGAAAGAAAGGACAGAGGGGGCTGGATTTGGGTAACTGCCCTTCTCTTAGGTTGGGTAAAGTCTTTTATGGTAAAGTCTTTTCTCTTGGAGGGAGTCCTTTGTTTTTGATATCTCTCTGGGCATACTGCAAATGTTCACTTTTTTCTTACCCTGTCAGAAATGCAAGTGGAGTTTCCTTGACTCTTCACTGTGAGAACCTGTTAGAGTTCTTTGAGTTAAAACTCATAAAAGTATGGGGTTTCCTCTAAGACTGGGCCTTAGGAGTTTCTCACTTTCAAGCCAGTCTATACTCAGCCCCCAGCAATTAGTGAAAATTACCATATGTTTCTACCAGTTTTTGTCTCCAGAAGCTTTTGCTTCAAGTAAACTTATCTTGGCTCTGTTTCTCTGTATTTGCCTATCTTTCCAGATTTCTGGGTGGGAGTTTGCCCTATGATATCAATTCCCTTAAAGATCCATTGATTTTCAGTTTGTTCAGCTTTTTATTGTTTTAAGGATGGAAGTGATTTTTAAGCTTTTTATATGTCACAGTTGAAACCAGAAATCTGTTGGAATTCATTTTTGGTAGAGTGTCTAGTACTCCAATAGCTAGTTCTGTACTTTTTGGATTAATGTCCATCATTAGAAATTTGGTTACAGTATGAACATCATGTACATCCACATCATGAACTGTTATGCAGTTTTTTCAAAATTAAGAATTAGGATATTTTAAATTACTGTATAGGAAAAAGAAAAGAGATTTCCAGGGTGTATTATTTTGTGAAAAATAATGTCCAGAAAATTACGTAATAAGTGACCATTTATGTAAAATCAGTGGGAAATATTTCATGTTTGCTTGTATAAGAATAAATAATCTTGAAGAGAAATCCAAGAACATATTACAAATAGTTATTTATAGTAAGCAAAGGTAAGATGATGAGAAAGAATGGACAGAGGAAGAGGTGGGAATTATCAACATATACCATTTTAAGCAATATCTTTATTTTTGGATGCTATGATTGTATTTCTCTCCCCCCACCCCTCTCTCACATGCGCGCGCACACACACACACACACACACACACACACACACACACACACACATTCACATGAGTAACATTCCCTCAGATGTTTCTTTTTTTTACTTTCATTTATAAACTTTAGGAAAGTTAACATTGGTTTATACAGTTAATAATAATAAGGAAAATATCCTACTGAATATGAGGCTTTTGATATTCCTTATCATCTTATACCTATGAAACCTTATGCCCCATAATCTACTATCTACTTAGTCAGGCCTGAATTAGAGATACCTGAATACTTTAGATTTTTTAAGGATGTGGGTATATTTTAATTTTATTGTAGATGGATTTGGGAGAGCCACTGCCAGTTAGCATTTTGGATGCTACCTCTTATTTCAGAGTTTCTTTGTTTTGTCTTGTTTGCCAAATATCAGAACTTTTTAGGCCAGGATATAGAATTGGAAACCCCGTATCTGCCATAACACTTTGAGGTTAGATCCATTTTATGGTAACTGCACCCTCAGTAAACAATGAGAAGAGTCATGTCTTCTTCCAGACAGGAAAACAAATGAGGTTTAACAAGTTAGCAAAATAATTTAAAGATGCCCTAGTCTATTTTATTTTTTTCCATCCTTAAGGTTCTCAGTTCAACCATGAGTGAATTTGGTTCTGGATCTCTTAGGTCAAAGGTAAAAAGGAGAAGGAAGTGGTCCACAGGGGTCATTGTGAGAATATTTTTTAAGCAGAAAGTTTCCTGAAACTGTGGAAATAGTTTCAGATAAGAAAAAGTTACAGGCACCATGCAAGTTCTTCCATCATGAAATCCCCTGCAACCCCAGATTGCCACATGGCTCGACAGTGTCTAATTTTCATCTCATGTGTCAAATTAAATCCATCATTAGTGCTACTACTAGCAGCGTTGAGAAAGATATTGATACAACATCTTGATTTTAAGATACATACTTAAAGTCAAAGTGCTGTGATCCATCAGTGTATCTGGTAATAGGTGCAAGGAGGGAGAGTGGTGGAACAAAAGCAAGACATCTGCCAACTCCAGGAGGGTTTGCAACTCTGGGAAGCCCAACTTCATCAACTATTTAGAAATATTAGAAATATTTGCTAAATACAATATAAACAGTTAATTAATATATAATATAAAGAGTGTAAAGACTAACCAACATTCATTGAGCAGTAACTATGTTCCAGGCACTGTGCTAAGGAATTCACAAGCATTAACTCATCTAATGATTACCATAACCCTAGGAAATATTGTCCCCACCTAGTTTATCCACAGTGACCATTATTTTCTCTAATATACCAGACCCAGAAATCCTTTGCATTCAAAACCATTTCTTACAGGAAAGAAGTAACTGTAATAGTAAGTGAGAATCCTGCTTAAGGCATAATTGATCTTGAAATACATACGAAAATAACTAACCTAGGTTTCAATAAGTTTACCAAATTCGTTGTGTAACATTTTCCAAGTATTTGAAATATCCAGCCTACTTTGGCGGGGTTTAAGAAATGTTCACGATTTTTATACATTCTGAAGTAGCTTTACAATATTTTATAAGTAACTTTTAATAATATTTTCACTACAATATTGGTTTAAATAATATTTGTTGTGATGGAAAAAATCAACAGATTAAATAACTAAATAGAAGCAAAGAAAGAAAGAGGAGGCAAAAAGCTAAATATGCAGGAAAAGTGTCTCAAAATCTGCAATATAATACGCATATCTACCCTTGGTTGTTTAAAAGAATTCCCACTATAGCCTTTATTCCACTGAAAAGGGTAAGTATTATGACATAGGACAGGTGGTACGTTAACGTCTTTGATCATACTATAAACTTAATTTCCATTGCAGAAGAAACTATTGGAAATGTAATGAAAACATAATGAAGTCAACGTTCTTGCTTACCAAGTGGGATTTTGCAGCACAGTTAATTGGATGTCAGTGTGAAATGTTGACAGACAGAGAACAGAATGGAGGGAAAGACTTAAAGAGAGAATGATTTTATCTAAGCATTTATATTTGCAAAAGTAGCTTTAACCATCTGGATATTTGCAATCACATAGATAAAACATATAGCTGGATGAGCTTTTAGGTTTTCATCTAGATTTCCCTGTGTCCTCTCCAGGGCTTAGACAAAAATGGACACTCAGTAGGCACTCAGTAAATACTCACTGATTAATATCTGCTATTCTGTACCAAAAATCATAGGCTCTCTCTGTGTTGGAGATTGGGATATAAAACGTCATCCAGCTTTCTTCTTTTCATTTCTTTTACATGTTTGTTTGAAAAGAGTGGGGCTTTCATCAGTTTTTTAAAGTTTTATTTATTATAATTCACATACATACAATTCACCACTTAAAGTATACAATTCAGTGTTTTCTTATTCTATTCACAGCCATCACTACTGCAATCTAATTTACAAACATTTTGGTTCCCACAAAAGAAATCCCATACATGCTAGCAGTTAACCTTAATTTTTCCCATGCCTACCTCTGCCAGTCCTAAGCAACCACTAATCTACTTTGTCTGTATACATTTGCCTATTTTTGACGTTTCATATGAATGGAATCACAAAATATGTGACCTTTGTGACTGCCTTCTTTCAGTTAGCATAATATTTTCAACGTTCCTCCATGTTTTAACATGTATTATCTATTCGTATTGCCAAATAACATTTCACTGCATGAATATACCACATTTGATTTATCCATTCATCAGTTGATAGACATTTTGGTTGTTTCCACTTTGGGACTATTGTCGATAATGCTGCTCTGAATATTGACATACGAGTTTTGTGTGGATATTTGTTTTCATTTCTCTTGGATATTTACTCGGGAGTACAATTGCTGAGTCATATGATAACTCTCTATTTAACCTCTTGAGGAACTACTATCTAAGCATGTATATTTGCAAAAGTGGCTACACCATTTTAAAATCCCACCAGGAGTGTATGAGGGTTCCAGTTTCTCCAGTATTACAGGCCTCCTGCACCTGGAGGAGAGCTTTTTCCCTACAAGTGGAGGCTGAGTTAGGGAAAAGAGACCCAGTACACCAGGCCTGCTCTGCTTCTCTGAAATTAGAGCTTCTATAAAATGGAGCTGGTGGAGGATGAGAAAGGCTTGCAGCCTGCTCCTTCTGGGGTGAAACCATAGGCCCAGGCTGGGAGCTGGCAAGAAAGGGAACCCCTGTCTTCTTGGTGGTACACATTGGGAGTAGAACTCTTGCAGCACACAGAGATGAAGGGAAAGAGTGGCCCAAATGCCACAAACTCTCCCTAGTCTTACCCAAGATTCAGTAAATTTTCTTGAATAAATGATTCTCCAGTCTCTATATATCTTTAGGACAATTCCGAAGACTTGGAATGATTGTTTTCTGTATGTATTATTTTCACCAGTTAAATTGTTCTGATGTGAAGAATGTCTGTGGAGGTCTTTGCTCCTCTGTTCTAGACGCTTCCCCCCATTTCACTTTTTTAAATCACTTTCTCTTCCTCTGATACTTTCTGACTTGAAGTAGTTTCTCTGAACTTGGTGACTGATACTCAATTAGCTATCAAATATACTGTTTATACATCACTGACATTTCATAAGAAACAATAGAGGCCAGTCAACAGTCAATATAGCATCATATACCGAGTGGAATTATTCTTCAAAATGAAGGTAAATAAAGACATTTTCAGATAAAAGATAATTTTTTTGTCAGCATACTGACACTTCAATAACTGATAAGTTTTTCAGGCTGAAAGGAAATAGCAGATGGAAATTCCAAACTTTTGTAATGAATGAAGACCATTGGAAATAGGAAATACATAGCAAATGGTAAGACTATATATTCACTGCTTTAAAACACATATGACTATGTTAAGCAAAACTTACAGCATTATCTTGAGAGCTTAGAGAGTGTGTAGATGTGATACATATGACAGCAATTGCATGAAGTGTGGATTGGAAGTAAATGGACCTACAAAATCGCAAGGCTTTTACATTTTTATGAGAAGTTCTACAATATTAACTCTAAATGGACTATAAGGAGTTAGCAATATATACTGTAAATCCTAGTGAAAACACAAAAACATTAATGCAAAGAAATGTAGCTTAAAAACCAAGTGATAAATAAATAACAAATCTTAAAACGTCCAAGTATCAAAAATAAGAAAGAGGAAAGAGAAACAATAAACAGAGGGGACAAACATAAAATAAATAAAAGTTTATAAACCTAAATCCAATTATATTAATATTACATTACATATTAACAGAATGAACACACAAAAAGAGAGTATCAGAATGGATAAAAATGCAAAATCCAACCACATGCTGTCTATAAGATTGCATTTTCAACACGACACATGGAGGTTGAAAATAAATGGGTGGAAAAATATAGCATAGAAATTGTAAGCATAAGAAGATTAGAATAGCTATATGAACTAAAGTAGACTTCAAGACAAAGTAGATTGTATTATTAAAGCAAAAGAGGGATATTTCTTAACAATTAAATGGTTAATTTGTCAGAAAGACGAGACAATATATATTCCCTAATAAGAGAATTTCAAAATGCATGAAGAAATGTTTGACAGAAATAAATGAAGAAATAGATAATCCAAGAGTCAGGCTAGGAAAATCTTTTCTTTCCATAATTAATAGAACTCTAGACAGAAAGACCAGTAATGATATAGAGGATCTAAACCATTCCGTTAACCACCATGAATCAACAGCCATAGAACACTGTACTCAACAACTACACAAAATACACTTTTTGAAGCACACACGGCATATTCATAAGATAGACACTATATGGTAAGCCACAAAACAAATCTAAACAAAATTAAATACTGACACCACAGTATGTTTTCTAACTATGATACCGTTAAATTTAAGTTCAATGACAACATATTTACAAAACCCCAAGTATTCGTAAATTAAAGTATATGGTTTTTTAAAAATTAATTTTTAATTTAAAAAAATTATTTTTTATTTTATATTGGAGTATCATTGACTAACAATGTTGTGTTAGTTTCAGATGTACAGCAAAGTGATCCAGTTATACATATACAAGTATCTATTCTTTTTCAAATTCTTTTCCCATTTAGGTTATTACAGAATATTGAGCAGAGTTCCCTGTGCTATACAGTAGGTCCTTGTTGGTTATCTATTTTAAATACAGCAGTGTGTACATGTCAATCCCAAACTCCCAATCTATCCCTCCTCCACCTCCCCACCCCGTAACCAAAAGTTCATCCTCTAAGTCTGTGAGTCTGTTTCTGTTTGGTAAATAAGTTCATTTGTATCTTTTTGGTTTTTTTTAGATTCTGCATATAAGCAATATCATATGATAGTTGTCTTTCTCTGTCTGACTTAATTCACTTAGTATGATAATCTTCAGGTCCATCCATGTTGCTGCAAATGGCATTACTGCATTCTTTTTAATGGCTGGATAATATTCTATTGAATTTATGTACCACATCTTATTTACCCATTCATCTGTCAATGGATATGTATGTTGCTTCCATGTCTTGACTATTGTAAACAGTGCTGCAGTGAACACTGGGGTGCATGTATCCTTTCAAACCATGGTTTTCTCCAAATATATGCCCAAGAGTGGGATTGCTGGATCATATGATAGCTCTATTTTTAGTTTTTTAAGGGACCTCCATTCTGTTCTCCATAATGGCTACACCAATTTACATTCTCACCAACAGTGTAGGAGGGTTCCCTTTTCTCCACACCCTTTCCAGCATTTATTGTTTGTAGATTTTTTGACGATAGCCATTCTGACTGGTGTGAAGTGATATCTCATTGTAGTCTGATTTGCATTTCCCTAATAATTAGCACTATTGAGCATTTTTTCATGTGCCTCTTGGCCATATCTATGTCTTCTTTGGAGAAATGTCTATTTAGATCTTCTGCCAATTTATTGACTGGGTTGTTTGTTTTCTTGATACTGAGCCACATGAGCCGTTTGTAAATCTTGGAGACTAATCCAGTGTTGGTCACATCGTTTGCAAATATTTTCTCCCATTCTATGGGCTGTCTTTTTGTTGTGTTTATGGTTTCCCTTGCTGTGCAAAAGCTTTTGAGTTTAATTAGGTCCCATTTGTTTATTTTTGTTTTTATTTCCATTACTCCAGGAGATGGATTGAAAAAGATATTGCTGTGATTTATGTCAGGGAGTGTTCTGGCTATGTTTTCCTTTAAGAGTTTTATAGTATCTGGTCTTCATTTAGGTATTTAATTCATTTTGAGTTTATTTTTTTTAATGTGTAGCTGTCCAGTTTTCCCAGCACCATTTATTGAAGAGACTGTCTTTTCTCCATTGTATAGTCTTGCCTCCTTTGTCGTAAATTAATTGACCATAGGTGTGCAGGTTTATTTCTGGGCTCTCTATCCTGTTCCATTGATCTGTATTTCTGTTTCTGTGCCAGTACCTTACTGTTTTGATGACTGTAGCTTTGTAGCATAGTCCAAAGTCAGGGAGCCTGATTCCTCCAGCTCTGTTTTTCTTTCTCAAGATTGCTTTGTCTATTTGGGGTCTTTCGTGTCTCCATACAAATTTTAAGATTTTTTTGTTCTAATTCTGTGAAAAATGCCATTGGTAATTTGATAGGGATTACATTGAATCTGTAGATTGCTTTGGGTAGTATAGTCATTTTGACAATATTGATTCTTCTAATCAAAGAAAACAGTATATCTTTCAATCTGTTTGTCTCATCTTTGATTTCTTTCATCAGCATCTTATAGTTTTCAGAGTACAGGTCTCGCCTCCTTAGGTAGGTTTATTCCTAGTTGTTTTATTCCTTTTGATGTGGTGGTAAATGGGATGGTTTCTTAAATTTCTCTTTCTGAACTTCCATTGTTAGTGTATAGAAATGCAAGAGATTTCTGCATATTAATTTGGTATCCTGCAACTTTACCAGATTCATTGATGAGCTCTAGTAGTATCCTGGTAGCATCTTTGGGATTTTCTATGTACAGTGTCATATCATCTGCAAACAGTGACAGTTTAACTTCTTTTCCAGCTTGGATTTCTTTTATTTCTTTTTCTTCTCTGATTGCCATGGCTGGGACTTCCAAAACTATGTTGAATAAAAGTGGTGAGAGTGGACATCCTTGTCTTGTTTCTAATCTTAGAGGAAATGCTTTCAGTTTTTCACCATTGAGAATGATGTTTGTTGTGGGTTTGTCATATATGGCCTTTATTATGTTGAGGTATGTTCCCTCTATGCCCACTTTCTGGAGGGTTTTTATCATAAATTGGTGTTGAATTTTTTCAAAAGCTTTTTCTGCATCTATTGAGATGATCATGTGGTTTTTATTCTTCAATTTGTTGATGTTCATTTGCAGATATTTAAAAATTCATGCATTCCTGGGGTAAATCTCACTTGATCATGGTGTATGATCCTTTTAATGTATTGTGGAATTTGGTTTGCTAGTATTTTGTTGAGGATTTCTGTGTCTATGTTCATCTGTGATATTGGCCTATAATTTTCTTTTTTGTGTTATCTTTTTCTGGTTGTGATATCAGGGTGATGGTAGGCTCATAGAATGAGTTTGGAGGTGTTCCTTCTACTAACTTTGGGTTTTGTTTGTTCTTCTTTCTCTAGTTGTTTTAGGTGTAAAGTTAGGTTTTTTGAGATTTTTCTTGTTTCCTGAGGTAAGATTGTATTTCTGTACACTTCCCTCTTAGAACTGCTTTTGCTGCACACCATAGGTTTTGGATTGTTGTGCTCTCATTTTCATTTGTCTCTAGGTATTTTTTAATTTACTCTTTGATTTCTTCAATTTCTTCAGATCCATTGGTTGTTTAGTAGCATGTTGTTTAACCTCCATGTGCTTGTGGGGTTTTTTTACAGTTTTTTCCTTGTAGTTGTTTTCTAATATCATAGTATTTTGGTCAGAAAGGATGATTGATGTAATTTCAATTTTCTTAAATTTACTGAGGCTCACTTTGTGGCCCAGCATGTGATCAACCCTGGAGAACTATTGATATGTATGTTTTTTTTTAATACATTTATTTATTTATTCATTTTTTGGCTGCATTGGGTCTTTGTTGCTGTGCACAGACTTTCTCTAGTTGCGGTGAGTGGGGGCTACTCTTTGTTGCAGTGTGCGGGCTTCTCATTGTGGTGGCTTCTCTTTGTTGCGAAGCACAGGCTCTAGGCACGCGGTCTTCAGTTGTTGTGGCACGCGGGCTCAGTAGTTGTGGCTCGTGGGCTCTAGAGCGCAAGCTCAGTAGTTGTGGCACATGGGCTTAGTTGCTCCGTGGCATGTGGGATCTTCCCAGACCAGGGCTCGACCCAGTGTCCCCTGCATTGGCAGGTGGACTCTTAACCACTGCACCACCAGGGAAGTCCCTGATATGTATGTTCTTATTGCCTTTCTGCTAATTGTTTTGGGTATGTGTTTGTAGGTCTTTTTTCTTCCCTTCCTCTTTTGTTCTTTTCTCTCGTGATTTGATTAGCTAACTTTAGTGTTGTGTTTGGATTCCTTTTTCTTTTTTGTGTGTGTGTATCTATTGCAGACTTTAGGTTTGTGGTTACCATGAGGTTTTGATATAGCAGTCTATATATAAACAAGAATGTTTTAAGTTGCTGGTCTTCTAATTTGAAATGCATTTCCAATATCCTGCATTTGTGCTCTCCTCTTCTCACAATTGCTGGTTTTTATATAATATTTGTGTGCAGATGATTTCGTACCTTTACTGTATGTTTGCCTTTACTGGTGAGCTTTTCCATTCATAAATTTCTTGTTTCTAGTTGTGGTCTTTTCTTTTCCACCTAGAGAAGTTCCTTTAGCATTTGTTACAAAGCTGAACTGGTGGTGCTGAATTCTCTTAGCTTTTCCTTTTCTGTAAAGCTTTTTATTTCTCTGTTGAATCTGAATGAGAGCCTTGCTGGGTAGAGTATTTTTGGTTGTAGGTTCTTCTCTTTCATCACTTTAAATATTTTGTGCCACTCCCTTCTGGCCTGCAGAGTTTCTGCTGAGAAATCAGCTGATAATCTTATGGGAGTTCCCTTGTAAGTTATTTGTTGCTTTACCCTTGTTGGTTTTAACATTTTTCCTTTATCTTTAATTTTTGTCAATTTGATTACTCTGTGTCTCAGCATGTTCCTCCCTGGGTTTATTCCTCCTGGGACTCTGCACTTCCTGGACTTGGGTGACTGTTTCCTTTCCCATGTTAGGGAAGCTTTCAGCTATTATCTCTTCTAGTATTTACTCAAGTCCTTTCTCTCTCTCTTCTCCTTCTGGGACCCCTGTAATGTGAATGTTGGTGCATTTAATGTTGTCCCGGAGGTCTCTTATAGTGTCCTCATTTCTCTTCATTCTTTTGTCTTTGTTCTGTTCCACAGCAGTGATTTCCATCATTCTGTCTTCCAGCTCCCTTATCCATATTTCTGCCTCAGTTATTCTGCTGTTGACTCCTTCTAGTGTATTTTTCATTTCAGCTATTGTATTGTTCATCTCTGTTTGTTCTTTAGTTCTTCTGGGTCTTTGTTAAACACTTCTTACATCTTCTCAATCTGTGCCTCCATGCTTTTTCTGAGATCTTGGATCTTCTTTGCTATCATTACTCTGAATTCTTTCTCAGGGAGATTGCCTATCTCCACTTCACTTAGTTGTTCTTCTGGGGTTTTATCTTATTTCTTCATCTGGCACACATTCCTTTGCCATCTCATTTTTTCTACATTTCTGTGATTGTGGTTTCCCTTCTGTAGGCTGCAGCGTTATAGTTCTCCTTGCTTCTGCTGTCTGGCCCCTAGTGGATGAGGCTGTCTAAGAGCCTTGTGCAGGCTTCCTAGTGGGAAGACTGGTACCTGCCCATTGGTAGGTGGAGCTGTGTCTTATCCCTCTGGTGGGCAGGGCTGGGTCAGGGGGTGTTTTTATCATCAGGCAGCTGTTTATTCAGGAAGACTTTAAGCAGCCTGTATGCTGATGGGTGGGGCTGTGTTCCCACCCTGTTGGTTGTTTGGCCTGAGGTGTCCCAGCACTGGAGCCTACAGTCTGTTGCGTGGGGCCAGGTCTTGGGGAGAAAATGGTGGCCTGCCAGTGTCTTTGTCCCCATTGTGAGCCACAACTGACCCCAGCCTCTGCAGGAGACCGCCAATATTAGCAGGTAGGTCTGGCTGAGTGTCTTATGAGGTCACTGCTACTTTCTGTGTCTCCTGGTGCGCACGAGACCTTGTGTGTGCTCTCCAAGAGTGGAGTTTCTGTTTCCCCCAGTCCTGTGGAATTCCTGCAGTCAAACCCCACTGGCCTTCAAACCCTGCTGGCCTTCAAATGCTCCAGGGGCTCCTCCTCCTGTTGCCAGAACCCCAGGCTGGGGAGTCTGACATGGGGCTTAGAACTTTCACTCCTGTGGGCGAACTTCTGTGGTATAATTAGTTTCTAGTTTGTGGGTTGCCCACCCGGCAGGTATTGCGCCCCTCCTGCTGTATCTATCTTTGTGGCTTCTTCTTTGTCTTTGAATGTAGTGTATCTTTATTAGTAGGTTCCAGCACTTTTTTGTCGATGGTTGCTCAGCAGTTAGTTGTGATTTTGGTATTTTCGTAAGAAGAGATGAGTTCACGTCCTCTACTCCACCATCTTGTCTCCTCTGTCCAAACTATACACTTCTAAATAAACCATGGGTCAAAGAAGAATTCACACAAGAAATTTTAAAATATTTTTAAGTGATTGAGAATAAAAATACAACATCAACAGTTACAGAATGCAGCTAAAGAAGTACTTAGCAAGAAATTTATAGCTTTAAGTCTTTATATGAGAAAAGGAAAAAGATCTAACTTTCCACTATAAAAGCTCCAAAAATAGAGCAAAGAAACCCAAAATGGTGAAAGAAAATAATAAAGAGCAGAAACCAACAAAATAGAAAACAAAAGTCATAGCCAGCATAATGCTATTACCATATACCCACAAAGACATTATAAAACAAAAGAAAATCACAAACCAAAATTCCTCAGGCATATCAGTGCAAAATTCCTTAACAACATGTTAGCAATGAAGACATTAGGATCACATAATAAAGGGAGATTTGAATGCCAAGAATACATGTAGTTAAGGAATAGATGGTGATTTAAAGTAACTCCATTGTCCTCTTTTCTAATGGATCCTAGGCTGGTGGAGAGTATCTATGGTAGAAAGGTTGATGTGTTTCCACAAGCTATTAAGATAGTGATTGTGAAAAATGAAATATTGGATATATTCTTAATGGGAGGCATTTAATGTGGGAAATTGGAAACTAGAAATTTTGAGGTTCTAGAGGAAAACCTAGAGGAGAATCAGGGAAATTGTGATAGGGTTTGTTGTAAGGTCATAATTAAATAAAAATTCTGCTAGATTTCCTTCTAGTGGGTCCAGCCTTGCTTACCTGAAGTCAGATATTCAGGAAACTAAATTGGAAGCTTTCTTATGGACAGGATATTTAACCTAAGCACACAGACTAGCATGAAGTAAGCATTTAAGTAGATACATAGTAAACAGAAGAACATCACTGATATTTGAATTTTTCCCACATTATGACTTTCAGGAACCTGAGCATATGAAAGAAAGTAACATAAAGTAGATATTTCAAAGTACAGATCTTCATCAACTTAGGATGGGGTTTCAATGAACCCATGCTAAGTTAAAAATATCAGAAGTCAAAAATGCAGTTAATACACCTAGCCCAGCAAACATTGCAGCTTAGCCTCGCCTATCTTAAACATGCTCAGAACACTTCCATTAGCCTACATGGGGTAAAATCACCGAACACACACAGCCTATCTTATCCTAGTGTTAAATCATGGAATTTATTGAATACTGTACTGAAAGTTGAAAATACAATGGTTGTGCTGGTACAGAATGGTTGTAAGTGTGTTAGTAGTTCACCCTTGTAATCTTGTGGCTGCTACTGCCCAGCATCACAGAGAGTACCATACCAGAGATCATTGGTCTGGGAAAAGATCAAAATTCCAGATTTGAAGTACAGTTTCTGCTGAATGAGTATCACTTTTGCACTAAGGTAGAAAAAATCATAAGTCAAACCATCATCAGTCAGGGGTCGTCTGTACTGGTGAAATTTATCTGAAAAGAAGAAGAGAGTAAATTAATACCTATAGGGAGTTTGGAATTGTACATTGAGTCCACATTTCTTTAAAATTTCAGGTTTTGTTTTAAGAGAATTTTCTATCAGTATATAAAGAGTAATGTTTTGATTTTATTTACAAGTTAAATGATTTAACTCTCTCCCCGCCAAATCTTCACGTAAAGTGCAGTTTTAAGATCGTGTGCCATTTTTATCTGTGGTATAGGATACCTCCTGCTACTCTACCATGTGCTTCTAGGAGTGTTTATACATTGTTTGAGAAACATCTGACAAAGTATCAATATTTTAGGAAAGCAGAATAAAAGAAGAATATTAAAATTAGGGCTCTGCAATGGTATAACGAGCTGCTATGAGAATAAAGACCATGTGTTTTAGTACTTTTTCATCCACAGTGTAAGACACATGAGTTCTCAGTACCTACACCTAATTGGAAGATGACTAATTGGTTTCTGCTTTTTGTTTTTTTTTACCAGTTCTTCTCTTAACCCTTGTCCCAGTAGCTCACTGACATTTTGTGTAAAGTTCACTTTAAGGTTAAACCTTCCCTTCAACACAGCATTTTAATTTAACTGTTTTCTAAATTCACTAAACAAAAATGTTTAAACAGCAGGTACATATTTGGAAATGAAGGTGCTATTTACAGCATGTACATATGACATGAAATATACCTACTTTAAGGAAGAGAACAGTGAAACAATGTTTTACTGTACTTTTTATTATAGTAAAATGTATAGTTCTTCAAGTAAATTATTGTGAGAATACAGATATTTCCATAAAACTCCACTGTAGTTTATTCATATTTACAATTATAATAAATCTTTTCCAACTCAGCTATAATAACCTGATTGAGGCAAAAACTGAATTGCAGAAGAATGGCATCTGCAGTGTTGCCCCAATTTTACTGCAACGTGTATAAGCAAAGTGTAATTATGCAGTAAAAATAAACTTAAAGAATTATGAGCCAGGTTTACAGATTAAGACATTAATTCTTTTAATATCTGAGCAGTCAGTGGTAGTGTTAGTTATCTATGGCAATTCCTTACCATGGATTTACTAAAGCCTAAACATTTAGATTTCATTAAAGCCCATCCAGTGGACAGGAATGCTGGACTAATTATTTAATACCCAACAGCAGGGCCTTTTTACGTTGTTAACAGGGTGTATTTGCAGTGCCCAGAAGTCTTGGGGTTATCACTCCAGAAAAGCTTGTTTCAACCTCCTGATTTCATTTGGTTCTCCTAAGGCCTCCTAAGGCCTCACTGGACCCCTTTTTCACAGCGTTTATCCCACTTTGTTGTCATTTCCTTGTTAGAAGCCTGACTCCTCCACCAGCCTGAGTTCAAGTCTGCTGTGTTCTTTTTGGTGTCACTACCACAGTGCCAGCACATTAGGAAATGTGATCCATAAGGACAGAGCAAGCATTACATCCATGGAACAAGTATATATTTGTTCTCCTAGACACATCACCAGGGAGATTTTGGTGTTTGTGTGCAATGTTTTTAGACAGCTTTGGTCAGTTTACCTAGTCTAGGACCATATCTCCTTCTCCTAGTGCTGCTTTCTGTCCTCCAGCCCCATTCCCCACCCCAAGCCCCGCTGAAGGAATAAACCCCTGGTAGAAAGAAGTCAATAGGAGAGAGAGGGATTATTTGCCCAGATCTTTAAGATTGATTTTTTAATCCCTGTCTTAGCCAGAGTTCTCCAGAGAAACAGAACCAATTTCTCATCTATATCTATCTATCTATCTATCTATCTATTGAGAGAGGTTTATTATAAAAAATTGGCTCACGTGATTATGAAGACTGAGAAGTCCTGTGATCTACCATCTGCAAGCTGGAGACCCAGGAGAGCTGATGGTATAATTCCTGTCCAAGTTTGAAGGCCTGAGAGCAGGAGAGGTGATAGTGTCAATTTCAGTCCAAGGGCAAGAGAAGATAAAATGAGATGTCCCATCTCAAGCAGGCAGGCAGGAATGGGACACATCCTCCCTTATTCACTTTGCTGACCACTTTACTGTGTTCACCACTTCAAATGCTGATCTCATCCAGAAATGGCCTCTCAGACACACCTATACATAATGTTTAATCTGGGCACTCTGTGACCCAGTATGTTGACATATTAAATAAACCAACAAGGTCCCACCTTGAGATCATACGTATTCCTGCCCCTGGGTTCAATGAAACATTTCCTCTTTTTAATGATTTGCCTGTTTGGCTTAATCGAAACTGGTTTTATTACAAGTAATGAAATATTTTACCTAACGTACCATAACTTACGACTTTTAGTTTGAAGTGTCAGCAATGAATAAGCTGTATTTTTCAATCAAATGGTTTTTCCTCATTCATCTGTGTTGCTACTAGGTCATATAGTAAGTGGGTTTATCATGGGCACTATTATAGTTAAATCTCAATCTGCAAAAACAGGAGGTTGGGTGGGAGTCTCTGTTTAGTTATCTTCCTTAATCTTTTTGTTATTTAAATTAAAATCACCTGTTTAAATAGCCAAACTTAACTTCAAGCCATAAAACAGGCACTCCTCAGAGTAGGAGCTTTAAAAAAATTACCTTCCTGTAGAGACAAGTTGGTATCTTAGCACTTAGCTTGTTTCAGCGATTACAGTGATGTCCCAAACCACATCTTGGGGAGCCCATTCTACTGCTGACCTCTGTGATTTGGGGGAGTACCCAGCAAAAAAAGCAAATGGTGATATCCGATGTTTCGGAAATAAACTTAGGCGTTCACACATAAATTCTACCCCTCACTAACGCCTAGGCTTTTTAGGATATTTCTTTATAAGTAGTTTACTGCTCATTCTGGTGTTTATGCTTTGTGATGACCTTTGCAGTGTGGCAAGAGGAAGGTTTTATGTCCGTGCTCTCTTGTGATCATTTTGTCATAAACAGCCTGGCATAATCAAAGAAAACTTAATGAATTGACAGTAGAGAGAAGGAATATGGGATTTGTGTTTTTTCATGATTTCAGTTTATTTACGTAGACTCTCTTAAAGTTTTAGCCACCTTAGATGCATACAGTACACACAACTCATGTTATAAGTGAGGAAACTGAGGCCCAGAGCTCAACCCAAGATTAAAACTTGGTTAAAATCTATCACTGAACAGGTTGTGGAGGTCCTGATTTCCTGTCTAGTAATCTTTCTGCCTCACTGTGCTTAATTTTGGTATACCAATTAGGCAAAAAAACAATTTATTTATTAATAGGGAAATATACTTGTGGTAGTATCCTTCCTAAAACAACCTATAAGTGACCCTAGTCGTCTAAAACAGCAAGCAGAACCTGAGCCCTGACCCAAGACATCTAATTTCAGGCAACACTAGCACACTGCCCTCACTCTGACACTAACCAACCTGACTCCATTGGACATTTATGCACCCATTCAAAACAATAACAACAATAATAATAAACCCTAAATACCCTTATCAGTACAAATAACCTGCCGTCAAGTGACATAAGATTCTTTTCTTTTCTAGCAGTTCTCATCAAATTAATTCCTGTCTACTGTAAATTAAAACATTCAAAGCAGCAGTCTGTCTGACTAGAAACATGAACTATTCCAAGGTATTTCCAAACCCAGTCTACTTCTTATAATATTTAGTGCGTATCTTGTTTTGGGACTATTTTTGCCTTGAGTGTCAAGGAAAGAGATTTCTATCTGAATAGACAAGACATGAAGAAAATGTAACTTGTCCATATATGAGGATGACGTTGTTGTTGTTATTTGGAGTGACTTCACAAAGTAGACTACAAGAGTTTGGGTATGGGTATGGCTGAAGCTTCCTAGGCTTTCTATTTTGGCCACTATTCTCCCACTCTTCTCAATCCATAGCTATGTGGCTATGGAATACCATTATTTACAACGTATGCACATATAAGTCTTCTGGAGCTAGACCCATTTAGAAATGGGAAGGTTATGCACAGAGAGTCCAGGGTCTAAGAGGCAGATGGTCCAGATCAAATTCTAGCTCTGCCACCTTATCCATCCGATGAACCTGGGCAGTAAGACTTTAAAGCTTGACTAGGCACTATGTAAAATTCACAGCTGTGAAAATCAAAATGAAATTGTCATGAAGGCACTTTATAAAAAGTAAAAATCACTAAACAAATGTCAAGTATAGGCCCCAGGAAACTTAACTGAGATCAACATGAGTAAATCTTTACTTACTTTCACAGCAAAAAAAGATCATTAAGATACTTCTTTTAAGTTCTATTTAATAAGACAAAATGCCAAGAGGGAAAAAAAAATTTGGAGAGTCTGCTTAATAACAGACCATGATTAATCACTTTAATAAATGGGTTGATGTTGGCTATGCTACTGATCATCAAACCAATTTCAGTAATTCCATCAATGCAATAAAGATATTTCATCCAAATTTTCTGAGCCAGTGGTTGGCTTAGATTCAGATATGGAAATTTCTGCTTGTGTTTTTAAAATAAATTGTGTCTTGTGGCAGTAAAAGAAAAACGATATCCTCAATTTTAATTATTACAGTGGTTTTCTAATGGTTCTCAGATGCAGAATTTTTGTCCGAAGGAAACCTTAGTAGGAAGTGTCCTATATGTAGCAGTACGTTTGTTTCAGTTGATGTTAGAAGGCTCCCCACAAACCCCACCCGAGCTCCAATCTGCCCTCTTTGCTCTAGAAACACCTGAGGAATAGCTACATGACGCTCTTAGGAGCACAGTTTGAAAACCATTTGTTTATTGGAAACAAAGCACTTTGAAGTAATTTGAAATAAAGTTTAATCATGATGCAGTCTCACAACAATGCCAAATGTTACCTTTGGCACAATGAGATCTTAGATATATCTGTTGATTGACTAGCTCTATGGGTTCATATAAGCAAGCAATACAAATTATATTTTCTTTTCTCGAAGTTCTCATTGATTAGCATTAGCTTCTAAAAATTCTGACCTCAGTGATATTGGATATTTTTTAGTGGTCCTGGCTACTTCTCACAATACACTTAGGGGTTGACCAGATATCATGCTTATTAGTTTTCTGGTACAGCTTCCATTTATAATCAGTTTTCATTCACTTTGATAATTTGCCTAATGAAAATGCTGTACATTTTATAAAGATATATTCTCCCCACTTTATACACACAAAAAACTCTTGGTTTGAAATATTCCCTGGATGGAATTATAGAACAAAAATTTATATCTGAGCATATGTTTCAGAAACATTTCGACCCTATAGCTATTTAAAACTGGGAAAGATTCCTAGCATTCTGATTTGATCCAACAAAATTGAAATCATGAGAGTAAAGGGTAAACTCCTATTTCCACAGACTTTCATGCTTACAAGAAACAAAAAAAAGAGAGTGAGAACTTTAAGTGAATTAAAACGACTGAGAATTATGAAGTTGCCCATAAAACTTTTCCTTATCAATTGCTTCTGGATAGAGCCTGATCTAGGCAGAATATGAAAGGAACCCTCTTGCTTCAGATGGTAGGATGTCCTTCTAAATCCAGGTTTTTCAGTAAGCCTTTGTGATCCTTATTCCCAGGAATTCAGCAAATTGAGAAAGAATAGAGAAAATCATCAAGTGTTATCATGCAAGTTTCCTTATTTTTCCATATCCATCTGAGCTTATTGGAACCTCTTAATTGATGAATGAGGACTTTATCAAGCCTGGCAGGAGTCGTTATGTTTCTGATTTTCCTTGAAATGTATCTGTCATGCAGCTCAAAATTGAATAGCCAGTTTGGGGCCTAACCAGAGACATGGCACTGACTTAAGACACTCTGTAGGGGATGAATGATTAATGCAGTTTATAGACAGGATAGCGCTGCTTCTGTCTCACATGCTTTTTGTATGTAATCTCCAGTGGTTGAAGTTCAGATGGATCTAATGAAAAAGGACTAGATGTTTTCCACCTTCCCTTCAGAGCATGCTGTACGATTTATCCACTGACAAAATGTGCTAATGAAATGTCACCTTGGACAGCTTGCTAAAGGATTGATGGGCTGAAAGTTTTGCACTTTAACTTTTGCAGGAAAAATGAATAAGTCCTCCAAACTCTGTATGATATAGAGATCCATTATGGTTTTCTAACTCAGGAAGTAGCTATGCCACTGATGGAATAGTGCATGGAGAAAAACACTGATGGAACAAAGTTTATAAATAAGGAAATTGAGGATGTGTGGCTTTATTATACCTCCATTCTAAATTATTGTCAAGTTACATGATTTTATGAAGGCATTTCCTTCTATATACCTTATACAATTGTTTTCAATCTATTGGTCTATCAATGAGAAATAGAACCATCAGCCTCTGTAGACAGTTATCCTATTTCTTTATTTGTTCTTTGTCCCTTCATTACCAGAATCCCAACTATAAAACCTATCCTGAGAATGGTTTTAAACCTTTTAATTCTTTCCACTCATAAAAACTTCATAATCTGTGAGCAATGGCCACTGGAGGAGTCCATTAAAGAGAATTGAAAATGGCAGACAAAAAAATCAGGATGTGGAAGAAAATAAAACTGTACATAATCAGAGAGACTGTTGATAGCAGTAAGAGAGCAAAATATACAAAGTGGATCAGTACTGAAATAATAAAATCAAAGACGCAAGTGAAAATTAAGCAAAAATAATGGGATGCAGAAAATAACTGAGTTATAAGCTATGTACATCTACACTGACCAAAATAAATAAAAATAACCACACAGTGACTCAATACACACACACACACACACACACACACACACACACAAACAAACATACACACACAGAAGCTTAAAGTGTATAGGCCTACAGAAAGTAAGTTAGTTAATGCCTCATTTTATCTAGAATGGTGAATGGAAGGGAAAAGAAGGATATTTTCTTACTCCTTAGTCCAAGGAGAAAACCTGGTAGACTCTACCAAGGCAAGAAAATTATCTGTGATCAAGTTCCATAATTGTTAAAATGAGAATGAGAATATTATTAGGGTAATGCTAGCTGCTATAATAATTAAGTCAAGTCCCCAAATTTCAGAGGCTTAATAGAATAGAAATTAGTTTTCCACATAGTATCAAACTTAAAACAGTGGGGAGTTAACATTATCCTCTGCTAAGACTGACAGATCTTGATTCTTTCCATCTTGGGGCTTCACTATTTTTAATATATAGTTCTCTCAAGGTTGTTTAATGTATAAAACTTCCAAGAAAAAGTAACATGAGAGTCAGCGTATGAGGTGTTTATAAGGCAGACCTAGTAGAGAGCCACTACTCAGTAGACTATATGACTAATCCTAACTACAAGAGGTTGGAAAATGTGGACTAGGTGAATGTCTGGAAAAAGGAGGAAACAAGACAAATAAATAATCTGATAGCAGTTCCTTTCACTTTTGTTGGAAAAAATCAAAGAATATAGTGCCTATATAATAAGCTCATTATGTCATAAGCATTTCTTTTTAATTTTACCTGTCCCTCTAATATTAAATGCCTCATAAGTATAATACTTCATTATTATTATTTGGTTCTAATTAGGATAGCTATTTTTGTAACCATTGTTGGGAGGGAGCAGGGGAAGATACAGCAAAAGGACTATTTACTTAATAAAATTGAAAACAAATAGATTATGCCCTTTTGATTATAAAATCACTGAAAAGGGAGGAGTTCTGAACTCACTGACCTTCACGGTCCTTTTGGAACTGAAATATGTTTGTCCTTGATTTGTTAATATTCTGCCATATTTAATTCTCTCTTAACACATATCCTGTGTATTGCATCTCAGCATGATTTCTAATTTTTTATTATGTACATACTTGGATGGTAACGATGACATAAAAGCCACTCAAAGGTATATTGAATATTTGTTTCATTTTTAAATCCAAAAAGATAATCTGTTTTAAATGCATCCATGTCACATTGTAGTTGCCAAGATTTTTGAAGCATGCTAAACTAAAATTTGACAAAAGAAGTTACCAAATTGGTGATTAGAAATTCAAAGACAGGATTAATTTTGTTTAATAACTTATGTTTTATGTGCTAGATATTTTCAATTTTTGAAACTCATACGTTTTTACAATCTAAAAAATGAGGGCTGTCACTGTGGCCTATACAACGTTACCTTTCCCTATAATAGAAGTGTGATTAGTACACAGATACTGACTCAATTACTGATGTTTATGTAAGTTTTTGTGATTTTATATACTTTTAAAAATTATGATTGGTTTTACTCTTAATATAAGTGGATGTAAAGATTACTGAAAACAGAGCAAGATTTGGAGTTAGCAAGACAAGTTTGAATCTTGTTTCTACTTTAGGTTGCATGCATTTGAGTGTTTCTTAGACTCCCAGGATTATTACTTTACTGTCAGACTTTGGTTGCTGAATTATGAGCCTCTTATAGATGAAGTTACGTGACCAAGGTATAGTTCCTACTGAAAACAAAATACCCTTGTCGAACACCTAATATGTACCAGAACAATTTTGCCTGGTGCTTTATCTAATCAGCTCATTTAAATTTATAATTATCTTATGAAGAAGGTAATGGTTCACTTAAGATAAGCAGTTAATATATAGCGGGGGATTCCAAAAAAGCTGAGAGGGCCAGAGTGAGACAAAAGAGAGGTATTAAATACAGAATAATAAACACCTAGCAGATTAAAGGTATCTCAGGAATTCCCAGCTAGAGTTTCCATCCACGCTATCTGGTTAAGGAAAAGAAGCAGAAGTGCTGGTAAGATGCTAAGTGTAGGATAAAAGCAGGATTTGCTTTGAACCTTCCTGGACCGTGATGAATTTGGCAAATAAAGAGTGGTATATACTAGTAAAACAATTATTCTTGAAGAAGTGTGTTTGTGGGAGGTTGCTGGAAAGGGGAGTGTATAGGTGGATAGGGTTTTACTAAATTATCCACATAAAGCTACTTAGTTTTCGTTGTAGAGTGTTGGTAAAGGAAACTAGTGTCCATTCTACCTATTTCTTAGGTCAAGTTCCCTGGGAAGAGTCAAAATCAGACAAAGGGATTAGCCGAACTGTAATGCAGTTGCAACAGATTCCTCAGGCGATCTAGTTAGGATGGCCCCCAAATTGAGGCAAGGTGACAGGGCCTTTGTACCTCAATGGAGACCAGTCACTGACTGCAGCCATCCCCCAGGGTGGGAATGGCAGCAGTACAGCATAATATTTTCTACAGTGGGTAGATTTCCTACTGTAAAAAAGTCAAAAAAATCCTTAATCCAAATGAAAATTTCAGACATTTACCGCAAAATAATCAAAAAGCAAGAGGAGAATTAAGTTACATAAAGGACCTGAGAAAATGGTAGGAAATAACTAAAGTTAATATTATTTAATAAGACTCACATGAAATATATTCAGATGATGGAAATAAAGTAGATCGCCTTGTTGTCAGATATTTGTAATACTATGTGAATTCGGGGATTGTTGAGTTTCTTACGATGAAATAAAAATATGTGGATTTGTAATTTCATGCATTTGGTGCATGAAGTATCCCAAGTTTGAGATAATCATTTCCCTAAGCCCTTTTCAGTTTCAACAAAAATACAACCACCCAAATCACTTTGGATACAAAATTTCTGAGAAGACAAAGATTTGCTGTGCTCCAGCCCCAGAAAGGAAATCAACTGAGCTGGAAAAGAGGGACTCAAAGACTTGAGATGATCATAGAGAGTGAAGTAGCAACCAGGTTATGAAGGACTTTGTTAGGCAGAGAAAAGGTCTTGGATTTTGTTCAGTGGGGTGATTGATAGAGCTGCTCAAACAGGTTTCTGAGAGCTGATCACTAAATTTTCATAAGTATTGTGAGCCTGTTTTTAAACATCATCCACACTCAAGGTTAAATTAGTTAAATTATTTAAATTTACAACTAAATGAATCATTTTGGAAACAAAGGCAATCAAAGCTCACCACTTCCTAAATTATTTTGCTATGGTTTTCTATTATCACAATAGACATTTTACAACTATTGTATCTATCTGGTGGACACGCAATGCAATGGAGTGCTACTGCACACCTCTTTCCAGCTCCACATTCAGTGATATCACATGACGATGCTAGCTTGAAACTGGTGGGAGTTTTGAAACAAAGGAAATCATTAAGCTAATCACTACAAAACAGAGATTTGTTTTTTCATTCCCCAGAGAGCTGGTTGCTTAACATTTATCAACAATTAATCTAATTCTAACTGAAATAAGAAGAAAATAAAGATTTTTAAAATATCTAATTGAAATAAAATTAATTTTAGCAAGACAGTGGCATAATTAAACTTTGTTTTGTTTGCTTTTTTTTTTTGGTTTTATGTTTAAGATAACTCTGGCTATTGTGTAGAGAAAAGACAAGAGAAGCGAGGGAGAAAGTTAGGAAGTTAGTTAGTGGGATTTTATTATAGTCACGTATGCTGGTCTCAATGAAGCAAAGAGAATGAATTAGAAATAGGACAAATATTGTTGTCAGACTTGAGGAAGAGAGAAAAGGATCCAGGATGACTGTAATATTCTGGCTTGAACAGTGTGTTCCTGATGGTGCAATTTACTATGACCATAAAAACCAGAGGAAGGAGGAGTAACAGAGAGCTGGTGACAGGAGTGAAGGAAGAAACAGTGCAGTTTTGAACATGCTAAATTTGAGGTGCATTTTAAATATCCAACTTACATAGCCTGGAGCATCATGCCAGGGACTTAAAGGAACATCAAAAGCATTGAGAGCCTTGGGACTGCATGAGATCACCAAGGAAAGAGGGTGACAAACGAGTAAACATCCTACATCAATGTCTTTATGACTCTGACACCTCACATTTCTGCTTTTCACTTGATGTTGACAGAATGTCTTAAAGCATTCCTACTTTTTTAATCCGCCATGGACAAAATAAAGCAAGGCCTAAATGCTGTGGTCTCTGTTTTGCTTTGGTGAGTTTTAGCCATATACTAGCTAACGCTCTTCCTTTCAATCCTGGATTATTTCAAAAGTCCTCAGTATTACAAGAATTTTCCCTAATGGGTGTGTAGCTGCAAAGAGAGGTAACTCAGTGATCCAAAGACAAAATCCACTGACAAATTATGTATAGACAAGAAGAAGAGATAACAAACCACCTTGATGACAATCATGATGATTATTCTTTTCAGTTTCTCCTTTATAGAATAACCTCTTTAGGATTCCAGAATCATTGTCACCTGTAACTGATTGATTCCCTTGATTCCAGTTGTTCTCTCAGCAAGTATCCTAGCCTGTGCCAGTTCCTTGGAAAATACATGCATAAAAGCCCAAGCATTAGGCAAACTTCCCTTGCATTAAGACCTAACCATCCCTGCCAGAAGTCAGTAATAATCTGACATATACTACAGACTTCAATTGTACAGAGAACATATTGTAAAATATATATTTCCATATTCTAATATTTGCAAATCTTGAGATATACATCTTTAAATTTTATGACTATCACAGACACAAATGTCCAGATGTTAAGTTTTAAAACAGATCCAAAGCATCATACCTATACCAGAGTCCTCAACGTCTGACCAAGTCATGGAAGCAGCTTGAACATCAGCTAATGAAATTCGCTATTTGAAGCAAATATAGAACTTATTGTTTGCAAAGGTGAACATTTGGAAAGATCTATCTTTCCTACATAAAACCAACCTGTTTGGTTTTGAATGCTAAGTTCTTACTAAAATTCTAAGTCTGTACAATACTACAAAGCTTCAGTAATCAAAACAGTGTTGTGCTGGCACAAACACAGACATATGGATCAATGGAACAGAATAAAGAGCCCAGAAATAAACCCACACACCTACGGTCAACTACTCTTCGACAAAGGAGACAAGAATATACATGGAGAAAAAGACAGTATCTTCAGCAAGTGGTGCCTGGAAAGTTGGACAGCCGCATATAAATCAGTGAAATAAGAACACACCCTCACACCGTGCACAAAAATAAACTCAATATGGCTTAAAGACTTAAACATAAGACATGACACCCGAAAACTCCTAGAAGAGATCATACGCAAAACATTCTCTGACATAAATCATACCAGTGTTTTCTTAGGTCAGTCTCCCAAGGCAATAGAAATAAAAACAAAAATAAACAAATGGGACCTAATCAAACGTACAAGCTTTTGCACAGCAAAGGAAACCATAAACAAGACAAAAAAAACACTACAGAATGGGAGAAAATATTTGCAAACCATGCAAACGACAAGGGCTTAATTTCCAAAATATACAAACAGCTTATACAACTCAACAACAATAAAATCAACCCAATTGAAAAATGGGCAGAAGACCTAGACATTTCTCCAAAGAAGAAATACAGATGACCAATAGGCACATGAAAAGAGCTCAACAGCACTAATTATTAGAGAAATGCAAATCAAAACTACAATGAGGTACCACCTCACACCAGTCAGAATGGCCATCTTTAAAAAGTCTACAAATAACAAACACTGGAGAGGATATGGAGAAAAGGGAACCCTCCACTGTCGGTGGGAATGTAAGTTGGTGCAGCCACTATGGAAAATAGTATGGTGGTTACTCAAAAAACTAAAAATAGAATTACTATATGATCCAGCATTCCCACTCCTGAGCATACATCTGGAAAAAACCATAATTCAAAAAGATACATGCACCCCTATGTTCATAGCAGCACTATTCACAATAGCCAAGACATGCAAACAACCTAAATGTCCATCAACAAATGAATGGATAAATAAGATGTGTACATATATACAATGGAATATTACTCAGCCATAAAAAAGAACAAAATAATGCCATTTGCAGCAACATGGATGCAACTAGAGGTTATCATAGTAAGTGGGTAAGTCAGAAAGAGGAAGACAAATACCATATGCTATCACTTATATGTGAAATCTAAAATATTTCACAAATGAATCTAGCTATGAAACAGAAACAGACTCACTGACATAGAGAACAGAGTTGTAGTTTCCAAGGGGGAGGGGAAGTGGGGAGACATGGACTGGGAGTTTGGGGTTAGTAGATGCAAACTTTTACATATAGAATGGATAAAAAACAATGTATTGCTGTATAGCACATGGAACTATATTCAATATCCTGAGGTAAACCATAATGGAAAAGAATATTCAATAAAATGTGTATATATATCTGAATCACTTTGCTGTACAGCAGAAATCAACAAAACATTGTAAATCAACTATATTTCGATTAAAAAATAAAATTCTAAGTTTGTAAAATAAAGTCCTTATAAACTAAGAAGTTAAACCTTAAATCAGTTTTCTAAGCCATATATGCCTATATGGAAATGTGCTATCTACCAACTAATTTTTTTTATTATTTTAGCCAAGAAACAGAGCTAAGCCCAGTACTCCCAGATGCATCTACTATATACCATATATTAGGTATCTCCCAACACTTCATTTTAACAAATGCTGATTTATATGCTAGCATTCCTTTCACTATGCTTTCATTGTGGCAATCTTCTGCATTTTACTAAGATTGTATGTGCCTGCTTTGATAGCTATTCTTTTCCTTTGAAAATTAAAATTCATCAGACAATTTCCTATATTATTAATTTTTATTTCTTTGTCGTTTCTTTAACTTTTTGGATGCTCATATATCCCAAAATAGCACAACTTAATAAAGTCTATCTTTGTAAATCACCACTTAAATCTCAAAAATAATCATAATTGATTAACTGGGAAAAAGAAAATAAAAGACATTCCAAATACTCAAAGCTTTCAATGACATGCCTTGAGTTTTCAATGAAGTTTGATATAAAAACTGAAAAGAGCTGAATTTTTCTACGTAATGAAATGAATTTTTTTTCTAAGCTTCTGAACTTCCCATCCCTGAAAATAAAGCCTTGGTTAGCATCTGCCAAAGGAACTTCGGAGGACATTTCTTCACTGGCTGGAGAGAGTCTACTTTTTCATCTCTATTTATCAGTGTACAGATAAGGAAAAACTTAACCAGTTCACTTCTGTATTTCCTTCAATATCTTCTTTGGAAGGGAAGGAGGCAAGAAACCTCATCCTGTGACATCCTATGACCTCATCCTATGGATCCTCATCTCATAGAATCCATAGGATCCTATGAAGTCCTATGTACTTAATGGAAACAAACTACAAAGTTTGCTCTGAGCTTTCTGGCAGCAAACATGAAAAAGCAGCATAACACAAAGTCTAACATGATTTATAAGTTCCATAATTCCATGGACCAACCCATTAGATAAAAATAAATTATATGTATATAACTTATTTATATAATATAAATATATAAAATATATTATAAATATATATAAATATATATTTAAATGTATATTGTAAATATATATCGTAAATATATATTTTATATATATATATGTATATGCATTCCTGCCTCAAGATACTGAAATTTTTCCCCAGTGTCTTTAATTAGAGACAGAAGTGTAAGTTAAAAAATATTGTATTCAAAATGTCTTTATAGTAAATATCAAAAAAATTCCAAGGGTTCCTCCTAAAGCAATATTAAGTCTAGAAAGGTAAAGCACTAAGACATTTTCATAATTTGTTAAGAAAAGGTTTGAGTATCAGTTGTTCAAATTTCCAGATTTTATGAAATATTTTAGACAAAAGAAGACCATAAATGTTTAACTGTACTCAGTCTGATTTTTATTCTGCATATTTTAGTGTAAATATAAAGAATCTTTTAATTTGGAGATAATGAAAACTTTCTGTATAATTTGTTCACTTCCCTTAACTTTTCTCTACCCTTGCTTTACCTCCAGTCTATAAAATCAAAGAAAACATTTTTCATTATATTGGTGCTTTATTTACCTGTGCTTTGAGTCCTTGGATATGCAAGAGAATGCAGCAATGAGATTGCTGCATGGAGAATCCAATTCAGTCTTTAAAATATTTGAAACAATTTAAAGAGTAAACAGGAAGAGTCTGTGGCAGTAACATCACATTTCAGTGTTGCTCAGAATGAAGAAAAGCTGGGAGTTCTGCAGAGTCAACAGTCACAACAGAGAAGGAAGCACTGAACCTGAGTTAGTACTAGCTTTAGAATTCTATTATTTAATATTCACTAAGGGTATTCCAAAAATGTCAGGGCCTGCCCTTTAAACTTTTATTGTGCATCTGTGTATTTTCTGCCCTTTTAAAGCCCTGATTCACTAACTTCTTAAGCCAGTGGTGAAAATATTTCTAGTTTCCACTGAGACACATTGGGGAAAAATGGCATGTAATAATAATTAGATGAAGAATATTTCAGTTAGAATCAAAAGGAAGTTCTGGGAACTTTTCTAAAGGAGTAGACACACAATGAGCTGGAGAAGCAGGAAGGCTGGTGGTGTAATTCAGCCTAAGTCTGAAGAGCTGAGAAGCAGGAGCTCCTGTGCTTGGAGGCAGGAGAAGATGGATGACATCCCAGCTCAAGGAAAAAGAGAGGGGATTCACCCTTCCTTCTTTCATGTTTTCTTTTTTCCATTCAGGCCCTCAACAGACTGATGCTACCACCCACATTGCTGAGGGCAGATCTTCTTTATTCAGTCTACTAAATCAAATGGTACTCTCTTCTGGAAATACCCTCACAAACACACCCAGAAATAAAGTATTATCTGGGCATCCCTTAGCCCAGTCAAGCTGACATAAAATTAACCATCACAGGAAGGGCGCATGTAAATTGAAGATGGTTAACTGATGCTTTGACTTTTCTGTGATCATGGTAAAACTTGGGAAGTTGTGCTATCTTAGATAGTAGGTTGCCTATCAGATTATTAACTACTCTATTCAACTAAAATAAAAATCATTATTGAGTTTTGCAGACCTGAGTAAGCCTCTCAAACAATGGTTATGCCATAATATAAAAAGTGATGAAATTAAACATTTTAGAGCAGTTTTTATAGTGATTTATTTGATTTCTTAGGCCTTTTGTTTTGTGCTCTACTTATTTCTACTTATTTAAATATCTCCTTTCAGTGATAATAGTTATCTTATTTACTCAGAAACAAAACAAACAAAAAACCCAAGGTAGTAGAAATACTGAAAACCAGAAACTGTATTAGAAATAATAGGAAGGTTTATCAAGTACAAGCATAAGCACATACATAATTGTTAAAGATCTATTTTTATCCAACTAATAATTGCTTTCCATGTCAAACTAATACTAAAAAATATAATTTGTGGGCTTCCCTGGTGGCGCAGTGGTTGAGAGTCCGCCTGCCAATGCAGGGGACACGGGTTCGAGCCCCAGTCCGGGAAGATCCTACATGCCGCGGAGCGGCTGGGCCCGTGAGCCATGGCCGCTGAGCCTGCGCTCCGCAACGGGAGAGGCCACAACAGTGAGAGGCCCGCATACCGCAAAAAAAAAAAAATAAATAAAATAAAAAATAATTTGTGGGAAAAGAGCACAGATAAGTAATATCCATTTAGTAAATAGAATCAGTATGGCCTTCCTGTGAGAATTCTTTAGTTACATGATTTAAAACAAAACTAAACTAAACTAAAACTTAAACAAATCAAAAATTAAGTAAATTAAAAAAAACTGTAAGAGGGAGAAGAGGAGTGTCAATGCTGGTACAGTGTCTTAATTCAGTAGTAGGTAAGCTATAGCACATGGGCCAAGGTTGACCCACCACCTCTTTTTGTACAGCTATGGAGCTGCAAATGGCTTTTATATTTTTAATTCGTTTCAAAAATATAAAAAAACTAAATATTTCATGATGTGAAAAATAGATAAAATTTAAATTTCAATGTTCATAAAGCTTTTTTGGAACACAGCCACAGCTCATTCATTTACATATGGTCCATGGTTTCTAGGCTGCTACAACAATGGAATTGAGAAGCTGTGATAGAGTGTATATGTCCCACAAAGCAGGACATATACACTGACTGGGCCTTTGCAGGAGAAATTTGTCTATTCCTATTTTAATTCAGAGACTTGCTAATTATTACCTGTTTGAAGAATATTAATGGGTAAGTGTTTATATCACATTAGTAAAGTTATGGTAAAACATTTAATACCTATTATATATAATATGCATGGATATAAATAAACATGAGTATATATATATTTTTAGTCCTTACTAATTGTCATGTACTGTGCATATTACATGCCTATCTCATTTAGTTCTCCCAGGCAATATATGCAATATTTGAGTTATTTCACTTAACCCCTGAAGTAGTCATGCAAGGATGTGCTAGAGTTAATCCCATTTAACAAATGCAAATACTGAAATTCACATAGACTATCTGGTTTCCAGAGTCAGACATCTGGAACTCAAGCCCCATTTAATCTAACTCCAAATTTCATACTCTTATTCACTGCTACAACTTTATGTTTAGTTACATATTTATATAAATTAAAATTTATATACAAATGCTAAGACATCAAAGTCTAAAGCAATTATGCAGCATATTTATTTTAATTTCAATTTAAATATATCTTTTGCTGTTTCAAGAAAATCTTAAGGACAGCAATAAATAATGTATTTAATGTTGCCAGATAGAGCCTACTACTGCAGACAAAGGCAGTTTCATAAAGGGCCAATATATTTTTCTCTTTTTCTCCTGGAATATTTTCTATCTAAGCAGAGTGAGTAGCCACAGAGAATATCACTCATTCTATGAACCTCCAGGGAATAGTCCTAAAAACACTTGTGAGATAGTAGATGAAAACTGAAGGAGGAAGGGAACTGAGGGAATAGTAAGCAGAGGAAAACTGGCCATCTGCTTACCAGTCTGAAATTAGTCCAGTTTTTCTCCAGCTAAATTCACACAAATTAAGTTCAAGTGATTAAATTGTACCAAGTGGAGATTCATAACCTTCCTAATTCTGTGAATCAGGAATTAATTATTGGTGGGAATATTCATCAAGACTGTCCTGACCCACAAAAGGCTCTTCTCCAGCCATTCTTTTAAATATGTTCCTAGGGGGGAAAACGTCTCATTCTGGATCTTGGGTTGTAACTGACTTAGAATAGAATTAGAATATCTGAAGGGATTCTAATAAAAATTTAACCTGTAAAACCACACATTATTTGAGACTAAAACACTTTGTGACAAATTTACTAAAGTGAATTATATTTTTAAAGGGAAAAGGGAGACACCAGTTAAAGAAAAAAATAATATTCTATGTATAAATATAAGATGTAAAGTGTCCATTTTTTTCCTTGATGAATGATATTTAACTTAGTACAAAGAAACTAAAATTTAAGAAATTTCTACATATGCCAGTAAACTTATTAGATGTTTCACTTATGCTATTTTGTATAATTCCTACAGCAGCCCTGTGAAACATACATTTTTCTCTCATTTAAAAATTTAAGAAAAGACAAAACAAAAGTAGCTGTTGTAGAGTAAGTCCTTGCTCGTGTTCATTGTTCAGTTCCTTTTCCCCTTATCCATACTGGATAGAGTATTCCTCCTTTCCCCTTGACTTTAGGCGTGGCCATGTAAATTGCTTTGGCAAGTGGAATACTGTATTAGTGAACTGATGACACAGGAGGTTTAAAATATGCTTCAGTTTTTGGCTTTCTCTTTTGTGCTTCTGCCCTTGTCATGAGAAGTTTTCCCTGGCATCTTAATACCCTTCAGTTGAGCCCACAAGCTGACCCAAAGACCATGGGCAAGAAAAACACTTAATGCTGTATGCCACAGATTTTTATGTAGGAAAATATGACTATGAAAAATTGGTGATGGGATGATACCATAAAACAAAACAAAACACACAAATGGGAAAAACTAAAATATGTGCGGTTTTATTTGGAATTAGGTGGGAGGCAGCAAAGAGACTCTCTTACGGGAAGCTGGAAGAATGAGCCCTGTAATAGTGGCAAGACTTTCGGTAAAATTTTAGTTACAGTTATTTAAAAGAGAGAAAATAAAATTTTGAGGCAAAATGTTGAATGTATGAGTTACTTAAGATACTACAAGAAAGTGATGAGCTCATTAAAGAACAAAATAAAACAAAAACTAGCCAGTTGGCAAGCGAAACTTAGAATAGAGAGCTCAAAGATTGCATGGCTGGAGAAAGGAACTGTCGGTCTTCAAATTAAAGGTGTATCCTAACCAAGATGGCTGTAATCTTCCCCTCAGCTTTCTTCCGATGGTAGGTCCCCTGCCTCCCTTATCTTAGGGCATTTACTTCAGAAAACTTGCTATTGTAAACTCTTTCTCTGCCCTTTTGAGAGGTAAATATTCTCCCAGCCTCTTGCCAGTTTTACAATACAAAAAGGTTTTCCTTATGTAAAGCAATTATACTCCAATAAAGATGTTAAAATAAATAAATAAATAATTCATTCATTTTTAAAAATAGAATTTTCTCTACCTAAATTATGGTGAACCATGGAAGGAACTTAAATAAGTCCATTACATTTTTTAAAAAAGTTATTATGAAGATAATATATATTTGATTTTATTCAGTAAATATGTACCTAAAGACACCATTAGATTGAATTTTTGTAAGCCTAATAAAAATGTAAATCCATTAAAAAAAAAAAAAAAAAAAAGACCTGGGAGCCACCCCTTTGAAATACAGTCATCAAGGATGAGAGTGCTCCTACCTCCCAGTCCCAGTGGAAAGGTAGGATAGTGTCTTCAAGGGGCATCAGTTAGCAAACACAGATGGCCTAATCATAGAGAAAAACATCTGCAAACTCAGGAACAACTGAATGTGATGGCACATCCCACTGACCAATCTCCTTCCTTAATGTCCTCTAGTCCTTTTCCACTAGATCACTCACCTCAGCACTTAAAAATACATTCACCTTGAGTTCAGTCTCTTCCCTCTGCGGCAATAATCTTAACTAAGGCTTCCTGTTTTTTTTAACTTTGTCCAGTGTAATCTTTCTTTGACAGTCCACTGAAGAACAGCCTCAGATAAAGGACAACTACTCACTCTGAGCATTACAGTAAGACATGATCTCAGAGCAAAGACTAAATCAAGCCTGTGGCTGTGACATTCTTTGTTAAAACCTCTGAAAGGTGTAAGATACATCTAGTAGATCTTCTAAGCCAACAAGACTCCTAGGAAATGTAGGGTCATAAGCCCACAGAATCCTGATGTATACAATCCTCTAGTAACTAAGGAGAGAGAGAGAGGTATTTTGTAAAACTATTTTAGAGGTGACATCTGGCACATGGATTTGACCGGAATCAAATACATAGAAATTCAGAAGGTTTCAAGAGAGTTGTACTAGCAAAGGCACCTCCTCCTGCCTGCACTAAAAGAATATGAGATTTTTGAGATATTAAAAGACATTCAACAGGAAGCTGACCAAGAAATCTGCTCGATGCCCTTTTCAAAAATGGCCAAGGAGAATGATGCAAAGGAGAAAATCCCAGAGAGTGGAGTCAAGAGCTAGAGAGAACAATCGACTGAACTGAACGGAAGCTTAGTCAAGGTACATTTCTTATCCCCAGGGTACAGGATTCTGGCAATATTTGCTCGTTAGGATCTCAGAATTGCTGTAGACTCATAACTTCTATTTGCCTCCTTTTCATTCCATTTCGAGTTAGGGGTGTTTATTGGGTTATCCTGCCCTTTTCTACCATCACATGTTGGGTGCATGTGATGGGAGGGGTGCAGACAATTTATCTAGCTCTCCAGATCCATAGGCACTGCATCTGGACCTGGTTGAGCCTGATGCCATGTAAAAATGGGACTATGGGGATGTTTTGAAGAGGAATTTAGTGTTTTTCACATGGGGAAATGGAGTGAATGGATATTTGTGACCAAAAGGAAGCTGGAGTTGTAGCAGCAATAAAGACACCCCACTCCAATCTCCTGATTATGGGGAGGGTGAATGTGATGCTGGATTATATGCAGATGACTATGAAATGACAAGTGGTCTGTTTGAAATGGGTTGATGACCTTGGGGTGACATCTGTCCCAGTCAGAGGAGCTCAGGGGTATTGAGGAAGTTCCAGTTTTACATATGTATCTCTTAATAGCATCTAAACTTTAAAAACTTTAACTTTACTGACTAAGTAACAGAATCCTCAAGAGAGATAAAGTATAATGTTAATTATTAATAAATGATTTAAAATACTATTCTACTTGCATGACAACATGTTTTAATTAGGTTGAAATTGCATACTAATTGGTAAATCTAAGTTGAGTAGAGTCTCCTTGGAAGCATACATTTACTTTTACACAGTGTTTTAGATAGTTTTATCTATTTGCATGTTTGAAGGAACCTGTGTTAAAATCTGATCTTAATATTGTACGTATGATCACCACAACTGGTTAATACCTGTAAGGGAAAGAGTACCGAATTAGGAATGAGATGTGCTACTCGCCACCTCTACGGCCTGGAACATGCATTTAACTTCCCTGAACATCAGTATCATTTTCTATAAAATGGGGCTGATATTAAATGTATTGTAGAGTTAGTGTGAAATTAATTGCTGCTATAGTATATGCATAGTTTCTATTGAACAGTAAGCTCTCAGAGATTTAATTTCATACCTGTCCCCCTGTGAACACCCACACACAATTTTTCCTCAATGCATAAGAAATTGTTTATCTGACATGAAATACAAAGTTGGAATTTTTAAATGGATCTGTGGGCTTAGGACACAAAATGCTCAACTCCATTCACTCTTAATTTTCAGCCTGTCCTTTTCATAGTGCTGGTCAATCACATCAGAACTAGTTGTTCTATTCTATGGCTACTTCTCTTCTTAATCATGGTGGCTTAGAAGACCAAAATATTAGAAAATCAAATTAATTCAAAACAGCAAGTTATTTGAAAATAAAGAGGCTTTAAATTCAGGAGAATGTAAGTCATAGAGGATAGAGGTAGGAGCTGATCTGAACTTGTTAAAACCTTATCTACTGGTATGTCTCCAGATGGCTCCCCTTGTGTTTTGTGTAGCCAGTTGCCACATTGGAGATGGTGCGAGGAGGGTAGATGTAAGGCTTAGCTCCTACAGTGATGCCTATAAGATGACCAGTGGTCTGTCTGAAAAGGGTTGATAATCTTGAGGTAGACATCTCTTCTATTGGAGGGGCTTGGGGAACGCAACTACTTTCTGCTTTTACATCCTCTATCCTGTGCAGGGCCTGCTCTGCTGCCCTGCCCTCTCAATCTGTTGCTCACTACATCTGAGCCTATCTCATTGGAGTATGAGGTTAGCTAGGTTTAGATTCAAATCCCAGAACCACTATCCAAACAATCATATAATCTTGTATAAATTTCCTAAAATATTAGAACCTCCCTTCCTTAACTATTAAAGAAATTTTAAAAAAATCCAGCTCATAAAATCCACACCTCTTCTCAGATGAAATGAAACAACATGTGTCTGTGATGTAGCATGACAACCTTTAGTTGCCATTCAATAGAAAATAGCTAAATCAGCTTTTATAGCCTCACCTCTTTAAAAAAAAGTCACATATAAACCTGAGGCAAACAGTATGTTGAAGGTCCATGTGAAAATTTTATCAGATATCCTTTGGAATTAAGAAACAGAAGGAAATCATAAATTGACAAAATTCACATCTGGCTCTACCATGAAAGTAGAACAGATTAACTTCTGAGTTATGGGTACACACAAGGGGATCACTTCTACTGAAAGTGTGGTCCTCAGTATTGATTATTTGGATAACAAAGTGAGTTTCATCAGTCTGTTTTAAAATCCTAATATAATTTGTTGGAAAGTGTTTCAAAAGCATTTATTTCTGGTGACATTCTAGCTAGAAATAGATAAGATGCCTTTATAAAAAGGTATTCTGTATTAGAGAGCAAATATATCAGCACTAATCTCTTGAGTTAGAACTGAAAAAAGGTACACAGAAAGTTACCATAACCATTGCATTTTAAATGGTCCAGAAATGTCTGGTAAGTAGAAGCTTGTAGTAAATATGTATGAGAGAAGAAATGTAAAGACTTGAATTTTGCCCAGAGCACTTACTGAGACTATTTGGGAAAACAGAGGAAGACCTTTTCTGAGCTTACCAAAAAGTTGTCATAAATCCACATTTCTGTACACATACACTCACATACACACACAATACACATTTTGGTTCCAAGGAATTGAAGGATGGTGGTATGTTATAACAAGAAAAAAATTTAAACTAAGATTTTTTTTAATCTCTAATTGTTTCCAAGAAAACATTTGAGTCTAGCTTATTAATTAATGTAAATTTATATTAGAGATTGAAGTTTGTCATCTGACGTGGAAAGCTGAAAGGGAGAACAGATCATTAGTTTTCTAACAACCAGTGTTCTGCGTTTAATATAGACTGCTAAAGAAAATAAGCAGCAGCTTTGCGGATTATTCAAAGGCCCAAACTTCAGAAGGAGAGTTTTAAAATGTTGTACACTGGAAGTAGAAACAAGGAAATGGACACGCTTAAATCCCCAAGGTCAGCAAGAGATCAGTTATAGGCACCTTTCAACCTAATCAAGACAGGTTATTCACTCTTTACACTGTGTCAACGATATAAGAGAAAAATATCGATAGAGAAATGTGATGAACAGACTTTACAACTCCAACCACTGTGTTCCTGCCCTTGTATTATCCTCCACTCCCTTGATTGTGAAAGAGACCTGTGACTTGCTTCTATCAACAGAATATGACAAAAGTGATAAGATGTCACTCCCCTGATTAAGTCATGCTATATAAGACTTTATCTTGCCCCCAACTGCTTTCCTTACTGACTTTGAAGGATCAAGCTTATATGAGCTGTATGGTCACAAGGAAATGAATTCTGCCAGCAACCTGAGTGATCTTGGAAGTTCATCTTTCCCCATCGATCCTCCAAATGAGAACCCAGTCCTGGCTGATATCTTGACTGCAGCCTTGCAGAGGACCCAACTAAGCTGTGCCCAGATACTCCACCCAGAGAATCTTTGAGATAATAAATGCATATTGTTCTAAGTCACCAAGTCTGTGACGACTTGTTACATAGCATAGAAAACTAATATACGGAAATCCATCAATCTTCACAGAACAGCTTGGTGAAGGTAGAGCTTTCTTTGGAGTATTGTTTGGTTTAAGGATAACTAATCTCTTTTCAGGTGCCTTAGTAGTACTGGACTACACATTGTGTGGAGAGGGCTCATTTAATGCCAAGTAACTATATGCAATGAAGCTTAAGCTCCAAATTCAAAAAAAATGAAGGCTAAACGGGGAAAACCTATCAGACTGATTATCCAAAGAACTTATGGTTTCACCAACTTATTTTCTGTTGTTTCTTTTCTTTTCTTTTTTTTTTTTTTTTTTTGCGGTACGTGGGCCTCTCACTGCTGTGGCCTCTCCCATTGTGGAGCACAGGCTCCAGACGCGCAGGCTCAGCGGCCATGGCCACGGACCCAGCCACTCCATGGCATGTGGGATCTTCCCGGACCGGGGCACGAACCCGTGTCCCCTGCATCGGCAGGCAGACTCTCAACCACTGTGCCACCAGGGAAGCCCTGTTGTTTCTTTTATTTTTTGTTTTTAATTGTGGTAACATTGGGGTAAAATACAATTTGCCATCTTAACCATTTTTAAGTATACAATGCAGTAGCATTAAGTACAGTACATTCATATTGCTGTGCAGTGTCCAGAACTCTTCAACTTGCAAAACTGAAACACTGTAACTATTAAACAACTCCCCATTCTTCCCTCTGCCCAGCCCCTGGCAACCACCTTTCTACTTTCTGGGTTGGATTTTGACTACTCTAGGTACCTCATGTAAGTAGAATCACACAGTATTTGTCTTTTGTGATTAACTTATTTTACTAAGCATACTGTCCTCAAGGTTCATCTATGTCATAGCATGTGACAGGATTTCTTTCTTTTTTAAACCTGAATAACACCGTAACTCCCCTACATATGAACCTTCAAGTCACAAACTTTCAAAGATGCAACCATGCCTTTGCATGTCCAATCATATAAAGTAGTTCACGTGTCTGGCATACATTGTCATGTGCATGCATCCTCTACAAGTGGTTGTGCTTTTGTGTACTTTACAGTACTGTATAGCGTACAGTAGTACAGTATCTTTATTTCGAACTAGATCTGCAAGAGGACTTCATTGAACTCCTTGCTGTGCAACATGAGGAGCTTACTAATGAAGACCTGATGGAAGTGGCGCCCCAGAGAAAGGATGAAGAGAGACAAGAGGAAGAAGTAACTGAAGAGCTGAAGAGATTCACGATGCAGGAAATGGCAAGGGGATTTTCTTTATTTGAGGAGGCATAGGATCTGAATGTAGAACGGTACACGAAGGTTGCAGTAGCTGTTCAATATGCAATCCAGTGCTACCGCATCATCTATGATGAGAAAAAAAGAGCAACTACCCAGACATCACTGGATCATTTTTCCAAGAGCATAGAGAGAATTGAACCTAGCAAGGAACCAGAACCTGTGCTGTCAACATTAGGTGTGAATGAAACTAGAGCTTGCTCCATCTCCTACTGCTGGAGATCCTTCAGCTCTACCATCTCCCACCTCCTCTCCCTCCTCCAGTCAGTAACTCTTCTTGCCTGTTCACTTGATGCCAGCCCCTGTATGCCAGCTGTTGTACTGTACACTGTACTTTTCAAGGTACAGTACTGTAAGATTAAAAATGTTTCCTTTATTTTTTGTGTTTGTTTTTTATGTATTATTTGTGTGAAAAGTATTATAAACTTATTACAGTACAGTACCCTATAGCCAATTGTGTTACTTGGGTACCTAGGCTAACTCTGTTGGACTTAAAAACAAGTTAGACTTAAAAACTCACTCTCAGAAGGAACTCGTTCATATGTAGGGGACTATTATTTGTATTTACCATGTCTTGTTTATCCATTCATCCATTGCTGGACAATTAGGTTGTTTCCAACTTTTGGCTATTGTGACTAATTCTGCAATGACTATATAAGTGTACAAATATTTCTTCAAGACTCTTCTTTCAATTATTTTGTGTACATACCGAAAAGTGGGATTGCTGTATCATATGGTAATTCTATTTTTAATTTTTGAGAAACTGCTGTACTGTTTTCCATAGTAGATGTACCATTTAACATTCTCACCAACAGTGTACAAGGTTTCAACTTTCTTCATATCCTCACCATTTTTTATTTTCTGTTTTTTGATGGTAGCCATCCTTACGGATATGAGGTGGTATCTCATTGTGGTGCTGATTTCCATTTCCCTAATGGTTAGTGATATTAAGCATCTTTCCCTGTGTTTTTTGGCCATTTGTATATCTTCTTTGGAGAAATGTCTATTAAAGTCTTTTGCTTCTTTTTTTTAATATATTCCAAATATGATCGGTTTATTTTATTTTACTCTGATGCAAAACCAAAGATTCCATGACCACAAAGAGACCTATATAATACAAGGTCATGAAAAAGTGGTGTGGGATATGCAGGACGTGATGAACAACTGGAGAGTCGGGTCATCTCCTTTGTAACATGACACTACACCATTGCTGAGCAACACATGGAAAATAACACTGCGGAACTGAACTGAAATGTGGCACGAATGTGACAACTTCCGGGCATGACTTCAAGCACACCTCCCTTAGGATGGACTCGATATCTAGACTTCAGTGTGGGGAGGATTACAATTCTTTGGAAGAATAAAAAGTTCACACTTTTGCAATTTCACAGAAGAATTTTAAGGCCAAAACATAGTGGGTTCATTTCTCTTCACCTCCAGGGACAAAGCTGATGCTTTACTCAAAACCACGTTAAGAAGAATTACAATCCTGCAGCCTGTGGAACAAAAAACACATTCACAGAAATATAGACAAGATGAAAAGGCAGAGGGCTATGTACCAGATGAAGGAACAAGATAAAACCCCAGAAAAACAACGAAATGAAATGGAGATAGGAAATCTTCCAGAAAAAAGAATTCAGAATAATGATAGTGAAGATGATCCAAGACTTCAGAAAACGAATGGAGGCAAAGATCAAGAAGATGCAAGAAATGTTTAACAAAGGCCTAGAAGAATTAAAGAACAAACAAACAGAGATGAGCAATATAATAACTGAAATGAAAAACACAGTAGAAAGAATCAACAGCAGAATAACTGAGGCAGAAGAATGGATAAGTGACCTGGAAGACAGAATGGTGTAATTCACTGCTGCAGAACAGACTAAAGAAAAAAGAATGAAAAGAAATGAAGACAGCCTAAGAGACCTCTGGGACATTAAACACAACAACATTCACATTATAGGGGTCCCAGAAGGAGAAGAGAGAGAGAAAGGACCTGAGAAAATATTTGAAGAGATTATAGTTGAAAACTTCCCTAACATGGGAAAGGAAATAGACACCCAAGTCCAGGAAGTGCAGAGACAAACCCACAGCAAACATCATACTCAACAGTGAAAAACTGAAAGCATTTCCTCTAAGATCAGTAACAAGACAAGGTTGCCCACCCTCACCACTATTATTCAACATGGTTTTGGAAGTCCTAGCCACGGCAATCAGAGAAGAAAAAGAAATGAATACAAATTGGAAAAGAAGTACAACCGTCACTGTTTGCAGATGACATGATACTATACATAGAGAATCCTAAAGATGCCACCAGAAAACTACTAGAGGTAATCAATAAATTTGGTAAAGTTGCAGGATACAAAATTAATGCACAGAAATCTCTTGCATTCCTATACACTAATGATGAAAAATCTGAAAGAGAAATTAAGGAAACACTCCCATCTGCCATTGCAACAAAAAGAATAAAATACCTAGGAATAAACCTACCTAGGGAGACAAAAGACCTGTATGCAGAAAAGTATAAGATACTGATGAAAGAAATTAAAGATGATACCAACAGATGGAGAGGTATACCCTGTTCTTGGATTGGAAGAATCAATATTGTGAAAATGACTATACTACCCAAAGCAGTCTGCAGATTCAATGCAATCCTTATCAAATTACCAATGGCATTTTTTTACAGAACTAGAACAAAAAATATTAAAATGTGTATGGAGACACAAAAGACCCTGAATAGCCAAAGCAGTCTTGAGGGAAAAAAATGGAGCTGGAGGAATCAGACTCCCTGACTTTAGACTATACTACAAAGCTACAGTAATCCATACAATATGGTACTGGCACAAAAATAGAAATATACATCAATGGAACAGGATAGAAAGCCCAGAGATAAACCCATGCACCTATGGTCAACTAATCTATGACAAAGGATGCACGGATATATAGTGGAGAAAAGACATCCTCTTCAATAAGTGGTGCTGGAAAAATGGGACAGCTACATGTAAAAGAATGAAATTAGAACACCATACACAAAAATAAACTTAAAATGGATTAGAGACCTAAATGTAAGACGAAGCGATATAAAACTCTTAGAGGAAAACATAGGAAGAATACTCTTTGACATAAATCACAGCAAGATCTTTTTTGATTCACCTCCTAGAGTAATGGAAATAAAAACAAAAATAAACAAATGTGACCTAATGAAACTTAAAAGCTTTTGCACAGCAAAGGAAACCATAAACAAGACGAAAAGACAACCCTCAGAATGGGAGAAAATATTTGCAAATGAATCATCATACAAAGGATTAATCTCCAAAATATATAAACAGCTCATGTAGCTCAATATTAAAAAAACAAACAACCCAATCCAAAAATGGGCAGAAGACCTAAATAGACATTTCTCCAAAGAAGACATACAGATGGCCAAGAAAGCACATGAAAAGCTGCTCAACATCACTAATTATTAGAGAAATGCAAATCAAAACTACAATGAGGTATCAACTCACACCAGTTAGAATGGGCATCATCAGAAAATCTACAGACAACAAATGCTGGAGAGGGTGTGGAGAAAAGGGAACCATCTTGCACTATTGGTGAGAATGTAAATTGATACAGCCACTATGGAGAACAATATGGAGGTTCCTTAAAGAACTAAAAATAGAATTACCATATGACCTAGCAATCCCACTCCTGGGCATATACCCAGAGAAAACCATAATTCAAAAAGACACATTCACCCCAATGTTCATTGCAGCACTACTTACAATAGCCAGGTCATGGAAGCAACCTAAATGCCCATCAACAGATGAATGGATAAAGAAGATGTGGTACATATATACAATGGAATATTACTCAGCCATATAAAGGAACGAAATTGGGTCATTTGTAGAGATGTGAATGCATCTAGAGAATGTCATACAGAGTGAAGTAAGTCAGAAAGAGAAAAACAAATATCGTATATTAACGCATATATGTGGAACCTAGAAAAATAGTACAGATGAACTGGTTTGCAGGGCAGAAATTGAGACACAGATGTAGAGAACGTATGGACACCAAGGGGGGGAAGCAGCGGGGGTTGGGGGTTGTGGTGTGATGAATTGAGAGATTGGGATTGACATGTATACACTGATGTGTATAAAATGGATGACTAATAAGAAGAAAAAATAAAAAATAAACATACACAGGTTATTTGTGAGTAAAAAAAAAGAAACAATTATGAGGTCTCTTGGAACTCCAGAATTCATGGACACCTCTTATAGCAATGGATCATGATTATTTACTAATAAAGTTCACTTGATATGGACATGCAGAAATTAAAAAAAAGAAAATTACTCTGAGGGTGTAAAAAAACAAAACAAAACCACATTAAGCTTCTAGTTCAAATCCCAGCCTGACCTTGTGCCCTCCTGCATTGAAGGTCTTTCCATGGATTAGAGCTGACAGGGTCAGTTTCACTCCTGCTTGAAGGGGCTGAGTATAACGCAGCCAATCAGGCTGGCATTATTCACTTTAGCCGATAGAGAAGTTCTACAATCCAGCTTGTACTTAGCAGCGATGCTGAAACGTGTGTTGTTACTGCCGGTGGTCCACAAGAGGTTTATTGATGTTTCAGTCTTCTCATTCACCTTCTGGTAGATCTACCTTCCAAATTCAGTGCCGTTGTTCATATGAGTGTGCAGCTGGAAGTCTGTGGCCTTGTAACCCAGGGCGAAATTATTGTGACAGTTTGGATT
Source organism: Orcinus orca (assembly GCF_937001465.1). NCBI lineage: Eukaryota > Metazoa > Chordata > Mammalia > Artiodactyla > Delphinidae > Orcinus > Orcinus orca. The sequence goes on along the minus strand of NC_064564.1, from coordinate 47,380,891 downwards.
TGGCTGTGTCAAAACTCATCTGATAACCAGCAAGCCAACCTTCAAAGGCCAACACAGCCCAGCCATAGATGGTTTGGTCCAGAAAAACTGATACCAACATTACTGCCAAGACTGAAAGAATCTCGTTTATAGGAGGCCTTCAATTTCCCACTCTTCTTTCCTGTGTTCCCTACAAATATGGTATCAAGAGTCAGTTTTGACCCTTCAGCCAACTTATTCTATTCTCCAAAGACATTTCTGTCCCAAGAGTACTGTCTGTGTTCCACTTTTGGGTGAAGGTCAGTCCATAGTTACAAATCTTGTATTTGGTCTCTAGGTTGCCTGATGCTTTCCCTGTATCATTGTAAGCATGACCAGAAGTAGAAAATTCCACTCCACTACATGACTTGGTTCTCCGATCTATTCTGACCATGCCAAACCCATATCCTTTGTTGAAGACATCCTTGGCAGCCTTTCCTAGGTCATAGTAAGTTGGTGTGTTACACATATCTCCGACGGCAGGGCCTGTCCGCTCAGCCAGAAGAGTCCATCCACTCCACTAGAGCACCGCTTAAGGTCTTCTTAAGGCCAACGCCGTCCGCGCCTGTGCAGCCCCACACCCGCGGTATCTGTGCGCTGCGAGCCCCACACTGCGGCTGTGCCAGAGTGTTGCACCGGGGTCGCGCACCACACACGAGAGCCGGACTAACACCCCCAACTGTCCGAGTGCGCGCGTGCGCGGCAAGGCCCGGCCTTTGGCTTCTTTCTTATTTTTGTTGTTGTTGAGTGGTAGGAGTTTTAAAAATATATATTCTGAACATTAACCCCTTATCAGATATATGATTTATAAATATTGTTTCCCATTCCATAAGTTGCTTTTTCACTCTGTTGATTGTGTCCTTTGATGCACAGTTTATCTATTTTTCTTTTGTTTCCTGTGCTCTCTCTTTTTTTAAAATCACACAAGTATTCCCCAGTGCTCTAATCCAAGATTCAAAGAGAATGATCATCATCACACAATGGGATGGAATGGAATAGATTCATCAGATGCAGTCACAAGTCCCAGTCTTTCTACCTTTTAGGGATACTTGTCTAACTTTTTTAGTAAAAGCACTGCTTAAACCCTGTCAAATCTCCGTGAAGGAGGTGGGCTTGAATGTATAGTTCTCTACATCCTGCTTATTGGGCTTACCTATAGCTAGAGTTGGGCTATGGGAGCATCTGAGCTCTCTCATTGGGCCCACCAGACAAAACAAAAAACGAAAGAAAGAAAACCAAAGCAAACAAAAATACTTCCGAAGTATAAAAGACCATGTGTCCAATTTTAAGGATAGATATCGACTATAGCATGGGGAGGCAGTGTACAATGTGGTGGATAATTTTACTGGTGAGGACTGTATCCAAAATAACTGAGTGTTCAGGAAAAAATTTACTAAATATTTCATCTCAGAATTGCTATGATAATTTGGCATATAACTGTAACTACCTCTGAACAAGTTGCCCTGTCAGGAATATGGAGGAGGCGAAAGTTTCTCAAAAAATATTTTAAATTAAAACCAATATACTGGAGTACTAAAATAACAAAACCTCTTTGTGACCTCAAATAATTCTCTCTCTGGACCTGTTCCCTTACCTGTAAAAAATGATGCTAAATAAATGAGTTGAGTTAATCTGTCTTTTAGTTTGATTCAAAATCAATGAAGTATATGGGAAAAGCAGGGTGCCTACATGATTACATGACTTCACAGACCTCAGAATGGGTTTTGTTTTAAATTAAATATTTTTTTTAAATTTTTTTAAAAAAAATTTAAAATTAAATTAAATAATTAAAAGCAAATTATAAGCAAAGAAGATAATTACAACATCTTACAGAGTTCATGTGGGTCTGGTCATGTGGTTAAACGTGGATGTGAGGGTACTGCACAAGGTAAGCTCCTTACAGTGAATTTACTAAGTTTACATTTCCCATACGGCAAGTTTCTTAAGGGTATTTAAGGTTTTAATGCAAGAAGCATGCGTGACATTACTCTGTTAATATTAGAGGAAGTCTTTACTTTTGTATATCTTATTTTGGCTGTAATAAAGTCTGCAACTCACATTTTATATGCAATAAATGTATAGGATCTATTTCTCTCAGGGTCTTTAACAACTATCTTTATTTACTACTGCAGCAAAATATTTTAGTGAAAATGTGTGATTTGTGGGTGCTAAACATGGAGATGAGGTTGGAGGGACACGGTGGGACAAAGTGGCATAATGGGCTGTGAGGATAATAGATGCATTCTTTGGTTTACTGGATGACCATTTCACACCAAGAAGTAAAGTAAATTCATGCAGTAATAATTTTTAAGAGCCAGAAATACAGAACTACAGAGAAATGAACCCATGTGAGCTCATTCTTTTAGTCATATTGGCCCACACAAGACTCCTAAACAGTGTGTGTACCAAGCACAGTAAAAGATGATACTGAAACTATTCCTTTTCCTTTTTCCTTTCCTTTTCCTCTAGCTTTTCTTTTCCATTATGAGGTATGCTTAGCTATTCAGCAAACAATTATAGATGACAAACTATTGTACTAGTTATGTCATGAAGAGCTAAAGAATGTTGGCAGAGACATGAATAATGCTCAGAATTTTCACTCAATCTTTAAGTGCAGTATTACTATTAATTCATTCTAGAATTATACAGACATTAGCAAGGTACGTAATTATGGTAGTAATTTTCTTTAATATTATAATGTCTTATAAATGTTAGGATTGCTTTTCCAGAAGAGGGAAGATAAAAGTTTCCCTTATTCTGAACTTAATCTTCTGTGAATGAGTTACCCCAATTGCCCTCCCCAAAGTCTACCTATGGAACTGAGCTAGAAAACACCATGTCCTACACAGCAGCAAAAGTTGCTACATAGTTATTTGTCTTTAAAATACCCTTCTTGTAAACAAGAGGAGTTATTCAAGAGATTTGCAGCATATCCTTGGTGAAGACAGGAGAGGAGAAAAATCCAGAGGTATATGTATTGTGCTTTGATATTGTGTAATATCATAAACATGTAAATGGAAGGTCAAGCATTTATTATTTTAAACAAATTCAAGTGAGGAGGGATGTTTTATTTTGTAAATAATTATGGCCTTATTTGTTTTAAGTTCAAATTTCCATACATCAAATTTTATTAAATGGAGCACATCTGTATGAGATCTAAATGGAAAACCTGAGAAGAGTTCATGTTTAATGTAGTGATGATTTAATGAATTAATCATTCATTTGTATATTAAATATTAGCCAAATATTTACCTAGACTCTGTTTTGTTCGGAATAGACTAGATCTTACTGCAGGAACAAATAACCACTATTACTGACTCCAAACAGACCAAAAAAAGGTTTATTTCCTACACTAGTTACATGTTGGTGACAGGATAACTGGGACCTCTGTTCATTGTCACGTCACCTCCCCTCTGAGACTCAGGCTGATGAAGCATTCACTAGCTACACCATGCCAGACACTGTGGTAGAACAGGAAAAGAATATGTTCAGGCCCGCATCATCTCTTAAAACTTCTACCCAGAAGTGACACGTCACCATGACTCATGTTTCATTGGCCAACACAAGGCCCATAACACGAGTCTGAAGTGCAGTATGAGAAATGCAGTAAACTGAATTTCCTATTCACATGTTTAGGTGTGATTTCCTGTCCCTAACTAAATACAGAAAACAAGCAAAAATCAGTGTTACTTGTTTCAGAAAACACTTGACCCTGAGAGATACGCGTGCTTATCAAGTAACTTACTGATCAAAACTAACATCCCACTATCAAGAATGGCTTCAAGACCTTCACTTTGTTGTGTCCACCATGCAAAGCCATCATGTCATAAATATTTCCTGATCTCAACTAATTCACATTTTGCAAGACACAACTTAAAATCACCTAGCTCAGGCCCCAAAACCCTGTAAAAATTCTCCATTGATTTCCCCTTTCTGACACAATGTTAAAACAGTGTTTTCTCTTACGGCAGCTGGTCAAAGAAACTTTGCCTTGCTTAAACACTAAGTTTTTATGCGGGCTTTCTGGAGGACTAATTATTTGATATATGCCTACTCCACACCTGGAAGGAGACAGGAAATGAAATATCACTGAGCAGCATGAATGGTAATCATAGTATTTATATGTAAAGTGTTGTGATAGGCTTTTGAAATACAGATTTGAATAAGGCCCAAGCTTTGGCATATGATAGGTGCTTCATGTTTGTTAACTGAATGACTGAAATATAGAAAAAAAGGCAAGTGTGTATGAATCTTATAATATTTCATGAAGACAATGATAATAATAGAGTTAGCAAGATAAATAATTAAGGTCTATACAACCTCACTGCTATGCAACCCCATGTTTTATCCGGGGTTAATTTTTTTCTGATTCTCAGGCCTGTTTCCCCGGCCTGAGAATGAGAGTACCCCACAGAGAGGCTGACAGTTTCTTCTCAATATGGTTTGCAACAAATCACGTCATAGGAATTGAAGAACTTCAGAAAGAAAACCTAGTCTAGGAGAGAATAACATATTTGACTGTTTCTCAAATTTCATTCTCTTCCATACCTATAAATCCATGAAGACACAATGTTTTCACCTCCTAATACAGTATAGATGTACAATAAAGATTTTTAATGAGTGAATGAATATTAACCCCCTTCATTCTTGTGGCATTTATTGGGCTCACACTATATACAAAACTATGTGCTGGAGAAACCAGCATGCTTCTAAAAGGTGAAGAACAGCTGGGCCTTCTCTTAACGCTAAAAGGCTAGGCACATTTCCTAAAGAAATAACTGTATGACAAGCAACATGATACAGTAGAAAGAGTTCTGAACTTAGAATATGTTTTCGATGCCAGCTCCAGCATTTGATTCTCTGTGTGAACTCTGGCAAGTCTCTATGTGACCCCACCTTGGTTTCCTAGCCTACAAAATGAGAGGTGATATATTTACATTTTAAGTGTGTTATGAGCAAGCAAATATGTAATACTTGGAAAATGACTTAGCACCATCTGCATTTAAGCGTAGCAAATTGTTTCTATGTTTCCCTCTTTTATCTCTTCATCTTCTGTCTGTGATCCTTTAGCATCCTGTGGCATTTTATATCCTGCAGTGAATCGTAATTCTCTTTAGATTTGTCTGTATACTTCCCTTCGCAACTTCCCTGAGGACAAGACTATTTTATTCATTTTTACATCCCACACATTTACTAAAGAGCCTGATGTATAGGAGATGTTCAGTAAATGTTTGAAAAATGAAAGAATATATATAAATGTATAGATGAACTAATAAGTGAATGAATGAAATGAGCTGTGGAATTAATAACTTTCAACAAAGTTTTTGATGAATCATTATAGTAAGAGGGTCCCTGGCTCCTCTCATCTGTGTACCTTTTTTAAAGACAAAGATGTAACTGATGTGCAGCAAAGGATGAACATCAACCCTATACAGCAATTTTCCCAAACTTCCTCGATGATATGAATTACTTGGGTATTTATTAAATATACAGTTTCCCAGACCTTTGTCTTAAAGATTATAATTTTCCAGTCTGGAATATCATTAAGTAATTTGTATTTCTAACAGCTACTCCTAGGTAATACATAACATTATGGAAATTTGGTAAATACTGATCTAGAATATAAAATGTAATAACAGTTACAACAAAACATATAGTGCCTGCTAGGTTAAATTATTTTACTGCACTAATTTACTTCATTAATTTATAGATATTGACTCATTTAATCTTCACAACAACCCACAACAAATTACTACAAACTTCGTGGCTAAAAAGCACACACATTTATTATATTACACTTCTAGAGATCATAATTCCAGAAAGAGTCTTATGAAGATACAATCAAGGTGTTGAAAGGGCTGATCCTTTCTGGAAACTCCAGAGGAGAACCTTGGCTTGTGGCTGCAGCACTTTAGTCTCTGCTTCCATTGTCAAAATGCTCTGTCCTATTCTGTTCCTCCTTCTTCCCTCTTATAAGAGCCCTTATGATAACATTGAGTCAACCTGGACAATTCAGGATAATCTCACCAGTTCAAGTTCCTTAACTTAAATCAACTCTGCAAAGTCCCTTTCATCATGTAAATTCACATATTCACAGGTTTGGGGACTTGGGTACCTTTGGTGGCCATTTGTTACCCTAGCACACCAAGAGTAACACAAGGGGTTACCACATAGGACAGTTTCTTAATCTAGATGTCACGGAGCCTCTTGCTGTACTCTACGTGTCCACCAAAGGACGGGGATTGGGTGAAACATTTTTCAAAATCTTGGCTAGAATACTTGGGGGAATAAAAATACAGGTTCTGATTTGATCAAGAAATCATCCTTTAAATACCCATGGAGAACATTATACCCAACTAATCTCAGTCAGCAACCCCTTCTTTTTCTTACATGGGAACTGTTCTGTTATCCCAAGGTAAAAACTATCCATGGGGAGCTGGGTACTCGATGCTTTCCCAGAAGCCTAAATCCAACTAATTTTCATATTCCACAAGAGTTTGCTGTGGCTTTACCTACAAACTAATAACAAACCGTCCAAAATTTGAAGTCATAAAAATCCTTAGCAAGGTTTTACAGACGCAAATCATGCCCAGTTGAAAGATTCTACCTTTCTGAGACAGAAGAGTGTTTGTATAACACAGAGGAAATTCTGTAAAGGGCTGTCTGTATCTTAATGATAAATATTCCTCTCCTGTTGAAAATTCTGCAGCAAGCTTTAAAAAAATCGAATCATAGACAGCATGAGGAGCTGCTGGAGGTCACAAAGGACTAAAATCTGTAATAATTTGCATGTCTCTATCAGATAATAGGAAGCAAGATGTTGACTGAAACAGTTTCATTTCAAATGATCTCTGTGATATTGATCAAATTGGGAGCATGCCAAATAAAAACATGTTTTCTTATTAATTCTTAAATTGCTTCTCTCATTTTGCAAATGTAAGTTAATGCATTGACAAGAGGAAAAATGTTACTTGAAGTAGAAACAAATATGAATTGGCTAACAGATGCAGGAAGCTAAATAGCAGTCATCTTTGGAATAATTTTTCTAGGCTTTGTTAGTTCATATTTTATGGAGCTAAGAAGAAAGTGTTGAGTTTTCCTATCGCAATGTTCCATTAAGAGTATTTCCAGAATAAGCACCACATTACGTTTTGGATCTTGCCGTGCACGACAGGACAGCACTGAACATCCTCTGGATGACTTATGAGCAGTGAAATTAAGTTGTTTGCAAAGTTGTCTTTGGGGGCAAGGTAAATGAATTGATCTGAAACTAATGGAAGTTTGTCTTAGGTCCTGGAACATTACCCTGAATGGCTTGAAGGTGTCACTTTAAGCAAAGCACTTAAATATTTTGTACTAGAATCTCTCTTTTTGTATAAGACAGATATTATATACCTGCTATGTCTTTACCTAAAGTCCAAGAGTACTTTAGAGATTTGTAAGATTTTTTAATTTTTAAGGCATTCCAAAGAAAAATTGAACATGTAGGAAATAAGTATAATCTTTTCATGTCATATTCGATATAGATTAAAAATATTCCGACCCTTATGTTGACAAATATCATTCTGAGGGATTTATCTTAAGGAATTATCCAAAAGATAAAACAGGCTATGGTCAAAGAACAAAGATGTTCTTTTGTGTATTAAATGTGATAAGAAATATATGAAAGCAATCAAATTGTCCCAACTATTGACATTTGATTATATAAATAACAGAAATGTGTTTAGTTGATGAACACTTTCATTAAAATAAATGATAATGAGATCTATGTGGCAGCATTGAAAATTAAACAGTGTTACATGGAATTAAAAGTGAACCCTTTTTACAGGGATAAAGACGCAGACGTAGAGAATGGACTTGAGTACACGGGGAGGGGGAAGGGTAAGCTGGGATGAAGTGAGAGAGTGGCATGGACATATATACATTACCAAATGTAAAATAGATAGCTAGTGGGAAGCAGCCGCATAGCACAGGGAGGTCAGCTCGGGGCTTTGTGACCACCTAGATGGGTGGGATAGGGAGGGTGGGAGGGAGACGCAAGAGGGAGGAGATGTGGGGATATATGTATACGTATAGATGATTCACTTTGTTATAAAGCAGAAACTAACACACCATTGTAAAGCAATTATACTCCAATAAAGATGTTTAAAAAAATTAAAAAATAAAAATAGCAAAGAAGAAAAAGTGAACCCTTTTTACTAATATAGCAAATATGTTTTCCATATGGATGAAAACTGGATGAGATGTGCACAATTTAAAATGAAATATGTTTGGGTAAAGATCTGAGTGATATGTATTTATCTATTTTTACATTTATTAAACATCCTGTAATGTTATACAGTCTTTACAATTTTTAGAAATACTTAAATTAGGGTTTTAAAAGGAAAGAAATAAAGACTTATGGGGGAACACTTGACTTTTTTGCTCTTACCATCCTGTTTTTCATCTTTTCCATTCCCTAGACTCAGCCAACATCACTATCTTCACTGGAAGCTTTCTCTATAATTCACACGACTGTTTAAAGGTTTATCATTCACAGTGTTCTGCTAGTGAAAGAACTCTATAGCGGCCTGCAGGCTCTGTCTAGCTGTCTCTTCTCCTGGCTGCCCTTGGGTCATCCACACCACTGCTGGTAAAATGCCAACAAGAAAATTAATGGAGCATCCGCCTATACCCTGATTCCTTCCTAAGGGAGCCTGTCTCTGGGGAGCAACTAAAAGGGCAGGAAAAATGTGCAGAAATCTCATGGGGACGGAAAGACGTGAAGACAGCTGGTAGATCTGGCAAACCCACATCCCTGCAGAAACCTGTCGCTCAGAAATAATGCAACCCAATTCTCTATGAATATGCATGTTACTAAACTGAAAGTGGAGGGAGCATCTCTGTGAATACAGCCATTTTAAAAAGAGTAAACCAGACGTTGTGCTCAGAACTATGCATGCATGATCTCATTTAATTCTCACAACAACCCAAGAGAGAGAAAACGTAATCTCCATTTTGTCAATGAGGAGAATGGGGCCCTGAAAGAGTTAATGACTTTCCCTGTGGCACCCAGGCTTACCAGAGAGTGTTGCAACCTTCTACGTTTTCGTTTAGTCTCTGAAGACAGTGTAACCAGGATTATGTAGAAAATACAGCAAAACAAACACCTTTTCCTCCATACCAGGAGATCCACGATCATACCGTTGGATCAATGGTCCAGGGCCTTCATATTAGCTGCTTCAATTTGCTAATTAGATAGCCTTTAAGAATACAAACTTTCCTAATCAAACTAGCAAATGTTGGCATTGCATTTTGCTTCTTCAAACACCTGAAGTAACACCTCTGAGGTGAAGGAAAGAATGTCATGTGTATGACCTCATCTTTGGATATTCTACTGTACGATACCATGTCTTAGAACATGTGTGACGGGTAAATGTTTGTAATGATAAGTTTAACTTGTGACCCAATGACCCATATGTATGCTTGTTTTCCACTTGCCTTCTTAAAAACGCATGCAGTTAATTTCGATTTATAGATACTCATTTTGTTTTAACATCTTTTACTATCTAGGCCAGACCACGCTGGTGATGTGGGAGAGCTTAGGTAGATTACATACATGATGAAGTGGTAAGGACAAAAAGAACTCTAGTGGCTAACATATGCCAGGCATGGTTCTGGACACATTACATATTTATTTCAGTCTTTACAACTGGCCTTCAAGATAGATACTGTTATTCCCATTTGTACTTTTGAGAAGATAAAGGTTTAGGAGTTTTCCCAACAATATCACACTACTGGTGAATTGCTAGAGCCAAGATTCTGAAATAGACTTTCTAAAGTCTTTTCCAAATACACCAATATTCCTTATATTCCCCAGAGCAGCTCAAGCACAATAATACTGCCAGGATCTTACTTCCCTTGCTGGCCTTGAAATGGTGCGTGGGTTCTTAGTTGTAATCAACAGAAGCTGACTCTGATCAATTAAATTTGTTTTAAAGGTTATTAGATAACTCGAGGAATCACTAGCAGGGCTGCAGATTGAGACATGGACAAACAATAGGAACAAGAACAGCTCCTAAAACCATAGTCACAATTGTCCCACAGAACTAGTCCTATAAAGATACCATTGCTGCCACCATTAACCCCCTGATGCCACAGCTTGAACCTCCACCATCACCCCTGGCACTAGCTGCTCAACACTGGACACTGCCTTTGCCCATGGCCACTGCTGCCCTGGAAACTCGAGGAGTTGCCTCTTGCACTGCAGCCTTCCACCCACATGGGTTCTTCAATGTCTCTGTTCTTTACCTGAATTCCCTAACTCGAAGTTAAAGTGAGGTCGAGCATGTCTGATCAGTGGAGCTCGTGTCACATGCCTCCACTTTAGTCACAAGGGGTACTGCAAAACCAAGTATCTGATATTCTCAAATTCTTTCATTATAGATAGGCTGTCACTGCCTTTCCCTAAAACTCAAAAATGCTATCGTCACATTAGCAATAGGAGAGGACAGCTCTCCCCCATTCCCACCATCCCTGAAAAATGTCAACAATACATCTGAGTTTGTTTCTCATTCTTTTGGCTTCAGAATTTAAAAGTTTCCTTTTAAAATATAAAGAGGATCACCTAAAGAGGACAAACATTGCTCTGAACAAGCCAGCCCTTTAGATCCTTCTGGTTTATGTGATTATTTCACGTAAAAATCGAAGTTCTAAAAAGATGGGCTATAAAAAAAATCACGTTGATTTAGGTTCAAGGGTAGGAAAAGAAGAATTAATAGAGAAAGGCAAAACTGGTTTGTTTTTGTTGTTGTTCAGTTGTTTGTTCTGCAGACCTGGGAGGTAATTCTAGGAAAAGTGACTGAGAGGGAAAAAGAGGCAATATGACCAGACAGTTACTTAAATAACAAATGGGTATGCATTCATTCATTCTTTGCTCCAACAAATATTTTTGAGCGTCTATGCTGCCAGGCACAGCACTAAGTATTGGGGATACAAAAACTGTGTAAAACCTACTCATTCTTTTATGCTGTTTGCTTTCTTCATGTCTAGGGTGCTCAGTAGCTCACAGATATTTCCCCATAAGGGGCTAATTCTCAGGAAACCAAACATGATCATTTTCTTCTAAAACATCTACCTGGCATGAAATGAAACTAGATTGCACTGGTTCAGTCTGTGTTTAATATTCTGAAATCATAATTTGAGCCATAAATTCTGTTCCTTTCAAGTGATTGCTGTCTGGGGATTCTCAAAGCAGCCTTGAGTTTGGGAGTACTCAGATCCTTTCCTGGCTGTCACTGGCTTGTTTAAGTGACCCTGAGCAAATGAGTTAAGCATCTCTGGGACTTGGTTTCTTCATCTCTAAAAGACGGATAAAAATACCAGCCACCTGTTGTGAAGATCAGGGAGCTAATGTGTCTCAGAAGCTTTCAAATCTCTGGCTCTAAGCCTTTTGCTATCTATGCCTAAGAACAAAGACAACTCCTCATTGCTTTCACCCAAATGCTGCATTCAAAGGAATAAAAAAAAACAAAAATACAATATTTGAGTTCTACAAGACTTGAAGCTTATTTTGTATTAGTTTAAATTGAAAACTGTTTTTTCTCTGTTGTACTCTTGGCACTGCCATTTTTTAAATACAGCTCTTCATTTGCATAGTAATTACAAAGTTTAACAAATAGCATTAATGTCTGAAAGAAGGAGGTACACTCCATTTAAATTACTGACAGTATTGCATTACACATTTTTAACCTCACTTTAAAAAAAAAAAGGAAAGCTATTCCATTCTAATGTGCTGTACAGATTCCCAGAGCTCAGCAATATTTGCGCTTTCAGAAGGTAAAATCTCTTCCTGTGCTCTTTAGTGACTTCTAAAACCCTATTCATAAATACTGATTAGGCACTATTTCACCATAGACACAGTGCTGTTGGCACAACTCCCCACTCACAGCCAAACTGGAAATGTTAGTATAGTAAATTAGGCCAAATATCCTAGCTGTATTGCACATGAAGGATCATCTTTAATAAATAGACGCTAATGTAGCACTTGGATCACTTATGGCTGTAAATGTCAATCCTTGGTCTTGATTCCAGGAAGTTTAAAAAAAAAAAAAAAGAAAGGAGAAGAAAAGGCATTCAAGGAATGTGTGCTATTTTAATACAAAATGAATAATAAAGAGCAAAAGTGAAAATATAATTTGTTTTTTGGAATAATGGTAAATTTGAACAAAAATACACTACTTAATAGTAGTATGAGGAAAGGGAAAAAAGAGGAAAGGAAGAGATCTCTCATTCTTCCCACTTATGTCTCTGTATTATTTGTCTTCCTTTGTTTTTGTCTAGCTCTGTTCCTTTGTGCATTCTATACTATGTATTTTTAACTAGTCTCCCTTTCTCCTCAATTGTTTGTCCATACTTCCTTTGAAGAAACTCAGTTCCTCTAGAAATGAAGCATCCTTGATGAATGATTCCTGACTTACCATCCTAACCACTCCACTCATATGCCTTTGTATCAAATCAGTACACACACACACCCACACACACACAAAACTCATGAGCAAACTGGACATGATGAAATTTAGTTTAGAAAACTTAGTCAGGTGGGCAAATGATCATGGCTTTATCTTTACACTGGCCAGAGGTAAAACAGCTTACTTCCTACCATAAAACTTATCTCTGAAGGACATGTAGGAATTTCAAATAAAAATAGAGGTTATATGAGATAAATAATATAAAGAAATTTGATCTGGCTTGATACACTATGCAAACATTTTAACCCACCTATTCATTGTCCTGGAGGTTTAGTTTGTTTGGTTTTCTGAGTTGCAACAGCAGATGCAATACCTAAGAGTAATCACAAATCCCTGATTTCCAGCCAAATGTCAGCAACTTATTAGACCTCCACAAGTCAAACTTCCCAAGTCTCAGTTTCCTCCTCTGTAAATTAGTGTTAAGAGTACCTATCTCATAGATTCATTGACTCATGGAGTCAAAGGACTCAGTACAGTGTTTGGCATATAAAGGGAGCCCAATAAACAGGTGATATGAACATCACTATTTCTAAATGAATGGAGTCATTTTGAGTCTTAATCCTTAAGGATTTGATATTTTATTCACAGCTTTAGCCTGAAACAGCTTGTTTTTCATGTGTGATCTCTGCCTTAGGAAAAAAAAAGTCTTCTCTTTGGTATATCCTTAGTCTTAAAATTCTATGCATACAATAGTTTTTTTGTTTTCATGCTCTGTCACTGACCTACACTCTGAAACCTTCAGCAAAGTACCATAGTTTTCACAAATTTTATTTTCTAAAACTTCCTAAATACTATAGTAGTAGTTTACATTGTGCAAGTCATGGCATTTTCAACTTAAAATGAAATTATCTGTGTTATCATTTTATCCTTAGAGTCAACATGATATGGTTTATCATGGGGAGACATCTACAATAGAGATTTAAAGCATTATGCTGAAGAAGTGCCTCTGCTGTATCCATCCAATAATAGCCTTATCTTGGGTAAACTCCAAGAGGAACCTGATACAGTCTTCATTATAATAACTGTATTAATAGTTTAGTGATTGTTTGATCCCCTGCTGTATGCCGGGTACTATTCTGTGTGTCTTCCAAAAGACCTAGTTGTAACCTTTACCACAGCCATTCAGTAAAATAATTGTATTCTCATTTTATATTAGAAAATGGGAACTCCCTAAGTTAATGCATGAGGTCACATAGATAATAGGAGTAATCACCTGGATTCAAACATAGGCCTTTGTTGGGCCTCAAACACCTATGTCTATTTTACTGTACCTCCGTGTTCTAAAATTAAATCATAGGGATATTTGCTTAGCAATACTGATTGTTCAGGTCTAACATTTCCTTTAGTGTGAAAGAAATGTTCCTTTTTGGTAGGTAATTCAGAGGTTATTTCTAAACACATAAATTGTTTTCATTTTAACCTCCTTTATAGGCAATACAAATCTGAAAAGAATGGATCGACCATTTCATGATTTAATTCCAAGAAATAAGAATACCAGATAGATTCTCTAGGTGAATTGAGTTAAGGAATCCTGAGGAAGTTCACAGGGCATGGAGTTAAGTGGTACTACCTTGAGACGTAGATTCCGAACAGGTGAGGCAGTAAAAGCCATGTAAACAGTGGACTAGAAGAATGCGAAACCTATTCTAGGTCCTGGGTGGAAGTCATAAAATGGTATATGCCTGAATTTATATAAGAATAACTCAAAAACAAGTTAGCCATGGCCAGTGGTGATCTTTGTCTGTGAGTCATTGCCAAGGTAGATCCTTGGTGAGAAGATCAAGGACTTGACACTAAAAGAGTTCAGTAGTGGTATTGGGCTTTACGGTGGCTCAGATGTAAAGAATCATTGGAAATTGAGGTACTATTTGGGATCCATGCAAGGGTTTAGGGAGGTGAGGACTTTCAATTAAACAGTATTATTTAGTTTTCCACAAAGGGATGAGATAAAATTATAATGTAAACTTTATAGATTAAACATTAATTTAGAAATAGGTTGTGGTGTGTTCTAAGAAAAAATCATGAGAAATAGATAATACAATATTAAGATAACCTAGGTAAGTTTCAAAAGAATATTATGATAAATAGAAATATAATTTCTGAGGGGATTGGAGATTATTTTGAAAGGTGCTATTGTATAATATCAATATTATTGGTTTGACAAATTTCTGTCAACAAATAATATTGTACTGCCCATAAACTGAGTATTTACAAGTCTCTAAGAGTAAGCAGTATTCTATGAGCATTCATCCAACAAACAGAACTGAATACTCCTAAGTGCTTAATGAGCACTGTTGACTGCTTAATTAATGTTTTCAGGTTTTTAGCTCATCTACATCTCTAGGGAATACACTGACCTAACAGATTATGGCATCCCCTTTGGTCCAGTGATAGGCTTGTGAAGGAATGGGTTTATTTCCTATTCTAAGGGAGGACGGTAGTACGTGTTTTTCTCCTTCCATGAGTGTTTCTGTCTCTATTTCCTAAAGGGCAGGGACATTGAATCACATCAATCTGAACGTTATTGGAAGCTGTGCTGTAACTACAAGGTGAGTCAGCCTCAGTATAAAGCCATTCCTGATGTAAGCAAAGTATATAAATGGAAAGAACTTGCGTCTTGGATGACATCACTTAGCTGCTGTACATGATACATCTGGAGTCAACTTTACCTTTTATTGGTTAAGCCAGTTTGCATCTATACTTTCTGTCACTTATAGTCAAAAAAATCCTAACTGATACACATGCTTTCTTCTATGTGGTGGTGATTTTTCAGGAAGAAAAGATGTTGAGTTTCTGCTCCCAAAAAGCTTATAAGGGAGCAAACAAATATATACATTATTATGTTCGGATAAAATAGTTATTAAAGAATCTATATGTAAATATATTATATGTACATATATAAAATAGGCATATAAAATATATACATAATTACAAAACAATGGGACAAATGTTAATGTTTATCATGTTCAGAGGGCAAACACTCTCCTGTCCAATTGCTCCCACAGCAGGCAGAGTACAAGAGACCACCAGGCTACATGAATGCAGACCATGGCTTGCCCAATTTCAGACATGAAATCCACATTCACTGTCTTCAATAATCAGCAACAGCAGTGAATATGGAAACATGACCCCCATGAACGAGACCTCCCTCACACTCAGAGTCTGAATAGATCATTGAACAGAAAGATAAATTATTCCTCACTGAGCTATATTGTAGAATATAATAACAAGTACTTCTTTATAAATTTTACATTTAAATTTAATTTGATTTTTAAATTTTATTCTTATTAAAAAATACCCTTGTTCTTGTGATATATATATATATATATATATATATATATATATATATATATATATATCAAGTATTACGAGAGTACCGTGGTTATGAATTTGCATTGGGGGAGGACACAGTCATGGAAATTTTCATAGAGTTATCATTTGGTGTTCAAGGTAATACTCCGCCATAAATTTAGGAAAGTTAGTCAATAAATATTTATTGAGCACTTACTATGTGGCAGGCAGACACTGTTCTAGGCTCTGGAGAAGTACTACTGAAGAAAAGAGAAAAAAATCTCTTTCATATGTGGCTTATATTCAGTAGGGTTGAAAAAGTCAGATAGTAAAAGAAATAAATTGTATGGTATGTTAAAGCAATGAGTGCTATGGAGAAAAAATAAAGCAGAGAAGTGAGATAAGGAGTGTTTGAATTGGTGTGGGCAAGGGAGACTGCAATTTTAGGTAGGATGATCAAG
Organism: Orcinus orca; assembly: GCF_937001465.1. Taxonomy (NCBI): domain Eukaryota; kingdom Metazoa; phylum Chordata; class Mammalia; order Artiodactyla; family Delphinidae; genus Orcinus; species Orcinus orca. The sequence continues at coordinate 47,364,612 of NC_064564.1, read as the reverse complement.
GAAAACCTCACTGAAAAGGTGATTTGAGAGCAAAGATCTCTAAGAAAGAGGATTCTAGGCAGAAGAGCTGGCAGTACAAAGGTCCCTGAATCTGGACCATATCTTGCATGTCCAATGAACAGCAAGATGGCAGAGCATCTAGAGTAGGGTAAGCAAGAGAACGGGAGAAGATATACTGGATCCCCAAATCTGGTAAGATTTCAAAGGCCTTTGTAAGTTCTTTGACTTTTACTCTGAGTAAAATGGAAGGCCACTGGAGGTTTTGAGCTAAGGGGTAACAAGACCTAATTTAGGTTTCAATAGGATCATTTTGCTGTGGAGTTAAGAATAGATGGTAGTAAAGAAAAAATATGGTATGTTTATGAAGCAAGTAGTTGGGAGAGTGGCTAAAGGTTATTCTACGCTGCAGTGGGTCCTAGATGGCAAGGTATGTAGAAACTGAGTATGATGGACCTTGGTCTCTTTGGTAACAATTCTGGACTTTCCTGTAGGGTGGCAGATGCTAAAAACAGGAACAGCATGCTAACATTTATATTTCAGAGAGCACAATCATATGGCAATGTTTCCCTCTCTAGGAGAGAAATAACAGTGAGGCAAAGGAAGGAGTTAAGAGGCACTGATTGTCATGATTCAGTTTAACTGCCAATGAAGATCTAATACAACAGCAATTTAAATGAAAGGAAGTTTAAACATTGTCTAAGGTTATCAAAATGGTTCGTCAGTTGACAAGGATCTAGACTTTTTCTATATGGTTGCTTTACCACCTTAAACACTGGCCATTTATGGTATGGTCCAAGATGATTATTCCATTTCCATCTATCACACATGTATTCCAGCCAGCAGAAAGAAAAAAAATGAGAAAAGCATGACAACCTCCTCTTAAGGACATAGTAAAAAAATTGTTCATACTATTGCTAATTACATCATATAGGTCAGAATTTAGCCTCAAGATGATCATATCTAGCTGTAAAAAATGTTAAGAAATTTAATTATTATTCTGGGAAGACATGCAGTCCAATAAAATTCAGGATTTCTCTTGCTGAGGGAATGGAAAAGAGGATATTGGGGCAATTCTCTGACTCTGCAGCAGAGGCTACTGCAGTAGTCCAGGTGACGGGTGCACAGTGCCTGGTCTCAGCCAGTGTCTCTGCAGATAGAAGACAGCAGTAGGTTTAAGAGATGTTTAAAAGGGAAATCAACCAGACTTGGTGAACAATTGAATCTATGAATGATAAAGAGCCACATCTAATCTAAGATCTCTGGCTTGGAAACTGATTTTATGACAGGGTCATTAAGTGAAATAGGGGGATTCCTGAGGAAGGAACAGGTGTATACAAAATAGAAGTTCGGTTTTGTACAGGTTGTATTTGAAATTCTTTATGAAAGTCAATATCTAGAAGAAATCCTTATTTTTATATTATATTGCTTTTTTAAAAAAAAATGTAAACCACAGGACACACATTCTTTGAAGTATAATAGTACTATTTGAGTGTCTGAACTCATTTGTCCTTCAGCCCTGGAAATTGCTCTAGGAAATACATTTCTATTTACTTAAGGGCTACCTGTTATTTTATTCTTGACCCTTCTGCCATTTGCTAGCATATGAGCACAGGTTACCAACTCACTCTAACCAGTTTTATTTTATTTTAGAGAGGAACAATGTTAATAAAATGCCTTAAATTCTGACCTCTCTACTTTCACATTTTCTGTGGTAATTATCCATTCAGAAGACTCACCTTGAGAAATAAGCATCTTTCTGAAATCAATACAAAAGGAAAAGCAAACAATTGTGTAATAGCATTTCTGCCAGTCCTCTCTGTCCACAGAGATGTTTAAATCACAAATGTCAATTAGTTTTAGAGGGATTAGGGTATCACCCTTATAGGTAGGAGCCAGAAGCATATAAATAGCTGTCTGCACTTTCCTCTTGGCCTTCCCAGTTTCCATCTTTCCAGAGACCTCATCCTGAAAACATGAAATATCCCAAGAAAGAAACTTTGAAAAATACAAAAATGTGGTCCAAATCAAAGTGGTTAAACATTAGAGAGGCATTAACAAGTCTGAGACAAACAAGGAGACCAATTGTTGATCTCATTAGATCACCTCATTAGAGAATGCTAAACCGCCACTATTACTACAACTACTGCAAATTACTGTTGTTATTGTTATTGTTTTTATCAGGTTTCAGAGCAAATGCCTTTTGACTTAAAAAAAAATCAGGGTTGGAAGATAGTCATTGGGGAAACAGATGAGAAATTACTTTGCATTAATCACTTTACATACATTCAACTCATTTAATTCATATATTTAGCTTGAGGTAGAAATTACTCTCGTTGCACAGATGAGGAACCTAGGTTTTACATGATATGCCACATTCACAGAAGTAGAATATGAAGAAGTAAGGATTTGAACCCAGGCATATCGGACTTCAAAGCTTCCCAGTGTTTCCCACCACACCGTAATGCTTCTCATGTGACTCTCAGATTCGCTAAACCAAGTTTACTTTATTTGCTACATTGCCTCAATTCTCAATGTCTTGTTTAATGTGCAATGACAATTTTTATTATACATTTACACTAATTATTATATTCTACTGTCAGATCAGGGTACACAGGTCACAGGTCCCTTTCCTATGACACAAGTCTACTGTGTACTGCATTAAATTTTGACTGATAAAGCTATCAATTTATTCATTTATTTATTCAATTATATTCAAATAGTCATTGAGTAAGTACTACAATATTGTCATGTAGTGAGGGTATGTAAGGATGAATGAACCACAATACCGCCCCTCAAGGAGTCCACAGTACAGTGGGAAAAACAAACAGACAAAACAGACAATGGAAATATCTGGACATAGAAATGGTGTGGGTAAAGAGATGGAGGAAAACAGAGAATGAAGAAAGCCAAGTATGGCTTTAAGGAAGATTTCACAAAGGGGATGACATTTGGGCTGGAACTTAAAGAATGGGCTTTTAAAGTGGAGAGCAGAGGAAACAGATGTGCACAAGCATAATGGTTGGAAACACCAGTTAGGAAGTTGTATTGTCTGAGTTCAAGGGTGTTTCTGCCTCTCTCCAGCTGAAAGACCTTAAGAAATCTGCTCAACTTCCATCAGCCTCAGTTTCATTATCTCTAAAATGAAAAACATAATGGTTCCTACCACATAGGGCTACTGTACAAAGTAAATTAAATAATTTATGTAAAAGTATTTTTCAGACTATGTAACCCAGAAAGAACACTCATTAAATATTAGCTAATATTACTTTGTAATATACTGTAGCTATGCTTTCATTATTTAATAAGCACATTGTCTAGTATGGTAAATGGAAAGTCTGGTTAAATATTCTAGTTAATAGTTATATTTCATTTGTGAATATACAATTTTCAAAAAATTAAAATATTGAAGATGACTTGTTTCAGGGAAGATTGAGTAGATCTTTTCCCTGTCTCTAACCCCAAGTGCAACTAAAAACCTTGGATTATATAAAACAAACGTAAGAATACTGAAAGACAGAGAAAAGAAAGCAGATCAGCTAGGACCCTGGGAACCAAGAAACTACACAGGAGTGAGTTTCCCTTTAGTTTGCTTTTTGCTTTATATATCCCAGACTTGGAGTTGGAGAAGGCACAAAACTGGAAACACCAATTGGTAGAGAAAAAAAAAGCCCCAGCAGAAGGTGACTCTGTCTGGTCATGAGACTTGGAAGGGGGCAGCCTAGCAAGATGGAAAACATTTAAGACAATAACTGCTTTGTTTTTTGTTTTTTGTTTTTTTTGCAGTACGCGGGCCTCTCACTGCTGTGGCCTCTCCCGTTGCGGAGCACAGGCTCCGGATGCGCAGGCTCAGCGGCCATGGCTCACGGGCCCAGCTGCTCCGCAGCATGTGGGATCTTCCCAGACCGGGGCACGAACCCGTGTCCCCTGCATCTGCAGGCAGACTCTCAACCACTGCACCACCAGGGAAGCCCAATAACTGCTTTTATCCAGCGAAATATCACAGAAAAGATGATGCCCCCTCCACCTATGTCAGCAAAGGCTGAGTGAGGATCCTGGACTTTCACCTTCAAAAAGCCCTAATCACTATCCTCCTCAAGTGCTCCCACCTCCCACATCCCTCACCCCCCATCCCTGACGTTGGTAAAGGGATGAGTAAGAGCCTGGAACATTCAGCCCCACTAGGCAGTAATGAGGCCTCCAACCCTGCAATGTCAGTTGAGGCCCACAGGGAGATTGGACTTAACATCTCCACTGAGCAGTAATGAGATGCTCCTCTTCCTCCCCATTGGGGTGGTATTAGATGAAGTCTAGTGAAATGTCAGGATTTTGATTACTGCCCAGTGATAATGAAGCCACCTTCCTCCCATATCCCATTCCTCCCCCAAACAGCAGAGGCCAAGTAGAGACAGTAATGAGGCACTCCAGCCTTCCTAGGCAGGGAGATATTAGTGGACTCTAGTCAAGAGGGGACTGGAACTTCTACCCTTACCCAGCAGTAACACAAATCCCCCACCTCTGGTGTCAGTAGAGATCAGATGGGGAGCTTGTACTACAATCCCTACCTCCTTCTCTTGCTGGAGCAGTGTCTGAGGAAGCCAGCTAAAATGGAAGGTTTAAATAAGATCCAGAGTCTTATAAAACCCAGAATATCCAGTTTCAATTTAAAAAATTACTCGTCAGGAAGATCACAAAATGAATGAAAAAAAAAAAATAGATGTCAACACCAAGATGACAGAGGTATTAGAATTATCTGACAATTTTTAAATAAGCATTATAAAAATGCATTAAGAAACAATTAATTCACTTGAAGCAAATGAAAAGAAATAGAAAGCATCAGTAAAGAATTAGAAAATCACAGTAAAGAAGCAGAATATATAAAGAAGAACCAAATGGAAATTTTAGAAGTGAAAAATACAATAATCAAAACTTATAAGCTCAATGGATGGGCTTGACAGCAGATTATAGAGGAGAGAGGGAAGAATCAGTGAACTTGAACATAGAACAATAGAAAGTACCCAAAGTAAACAGCAGGCAGAAAAATGAACAAAATATCTGGGACATGTGGGACTATTAAAAAAAGGTATGACATTCAAATTGTTGGAATCTCAGAAGGAGAGGAGAATGAGTCCAGTGCTGAAAAAGCACTGAAACAAGTTATGGATTCAGCGGATTTGGTAAAGTTATAAACCTAAAGCTGAGCAAATACCAAGCAGGCTAAACCCAAAGAAATCTACACCAAAACACATGATAGTTAAACTTCTGAAAACAAAAAGAGGGAAAAAAAAAAAAAATAAACCCTGAAAGCAGTGAGAAACAAAACGTTACCCATAGGGGAAATCAATTCTAATAACAGCAAATTTCTCATTAGCAAGTATGGAGGCCAAAAGAAATGGCACAATATTTTCGAGCGCTAAAAGAAAAGAATGGTCAACCCAGAATCCTGTATCTAGTGAAAGTATCCTTCAGGAATGAAGGGGAAATCATGACATTCCTAGATGAAGGAAAATAAGAAAATTTGTTGTCAACATACCGAAAAAATAACTAAAGGAATTTCTCTAGACAGAAAGGAAATGATAAATGGATTCATAAAACATCAAAAAGGACCAAAGAATAAAGAAAGAGTAAAAATATGGTAAATTCAATACATTTTCCTTCCACTCTTGAGTTTTATAAATTGTTTGATGGTTGAAGCAATAACCATAAGCAAAAATGGTTACTCTGCCTAATGTGGATTTAAATGTATGTAAAGGAAATATTTAAGATAATTATATTATAAATGAGGAGAGTAAAGGGAAGTAAATGGAGGTAAGGTTTATATACTTTACTCAAGCTAGTTAAATAGTTGATGGTAGACAAGTTGGAAGTAAAAGGATTGGAAAAGATATATCATACAAACAGTAACCAAAAAAACCCAGCAGTATCTATATTAATACCACATAAAATTAACTTCATATCAAAGAAAATTACCAGAGACACAGAGAAACATTATATATTGATATATATTGATATATATATTTATAGAACTAGACAGAAATCAGCAAGGATATAGAAGCACCCAACAGTACCATCAACCACTAATATCCAATCAACTATATTACTTCACCCAACAGCAGCAGAATATCTATTCTTTTCAAGTGCCTATGGAACATATACCAAGATAGATCATATCCTGAGCCATAAAATAAACATAAACAAGTTTTTAAAAAGCTGAAATCATACAAAATTTATTCTTTGATTACAATAGAATCAAACTAAAAGGCATTAACAGAAAGATAACAGGAAAATTTCCAAACCCTTGGAAACTAATAACACGTCTCTAACCAATTTTGGGGTCAAAGAGAAAATCTCATGGGAAACAAAAAATACATTGAACTGAATGAAAATAAAAGTATGCTATATCAAAATTGGGATAGTGTGGGATAGTGTAAGGGCAGTGCTGAGAGATACATTTATAGCACTAAGCATACATTAGAAAAGAGGAAAAGTTTCTAATCAGTAATCAAAGTTTTCACCTCAACAATCTAGAAAATTAAGGGTAAAATAAACCCAAATAAACTATAAGGGAATAGTAAAGATAAGAAACATTTGAAGATGAAAACAAAAAAACATTAGAGAAAATCAGTGAAACAAAGAGTTGGTTCTTTGAAAAGATCCATAAAATTGAAAAATCTCCAAGACTGACAACAAAAAAGAAAAAACACAAATTTGTAGAATCAGGAAGGAAATAAGGGGTATTACTACAGACCCTGCAGATATCTAAAGGATAAATATATAATATTATGGAGAACTCTATACAAATTTGAAAAGTCAGATAAAATGAGCCCACTCCTTGAAGAACACATTACCACAAACTATCCAATATAAAACATATCATTTTAATAGCTCTGTAATTATTAATTAAATTCATAACTTAAATAGTCCCAAAAAGGAAATCTACAGGCTCAAATGGTTACATTGGAGAATTCTACTAAATATTTTGAAAAGAATTAACATCAATTCTACAATCTCTCCCAGAAAATAGAAGGGACCACTTCCCATTTCATTTTATGAAGCTAGTAATATCCTGACCTCAAAAGCAAAAAAAAAAAAAACCACAAAGAAAACTACAGATCAGTATCTTTCTTAAATATAGATGCAAATATTCTTAACAAAATATCAGCAAATAGAATTCAGCAACATGTAAAAAGAATTATACACCATGACCAAGTGGGATTTATTCTAAACATGAAAGTCTAGTTCAATATTTGAAAATCAATCAATAAAATCCCACCAGTCTTAGTTCAGGCTGCTATAACAAAAATACCATAGACTGGGTGGCATAAACAACAAACATTTATTTCTCACAGTTTTGGAGGCTGGAAGTCTGAGATCAGGGTGCCAGTATGGTCAGGTTCTGGTGAGAACCCTCTTCTAAGTTGCAGACTGCCATCTCTCCTTATATCCTCACATGGCAGAAAGGGCAAGAGAGCTTTCTGGGGTCCCTTTTATAAGGGCACTAATCTCATTCAGGAGGGCTCCACCCATATGACCTAATTATTTCTCAAAGTTTGCACCTCATCACAATGGAGGTTAAGGTTTCTACATATGAATTTGGAGAAGACACAAGTATTCAAGTCATTGCACCACGGTATTAACAAACTAAAGAGGAAAAAATCATATGATAATATCAATCAAAGCAGAAAAAGCATTTGAAAAAAATAACATCCATTCATCGTAGAAACTTTCAGAAAAGTAGGATTAGAGAACTTCTGAAACTTGATAAAGTATGTCTACAAAGTGCTTCCAGCTAACATTGTTATTAATGGTGGAAGACTGATGAACTGTCCTTATTTACAGAAGACACAATTGTCTATGTAGAACATCCCAAGGAATCTACAAAATAAACCTCCTAAAATGAATAAGTGAGTAAAGCAATGTTATAGGATAAAAGATAAACATACAGAAATCAATTGTAGCTCAATGAACTAACACAAAACACGTGGGCATCAAAATTAAAATACAATACTATTTATAATTGCTCAACAAGACACAAAATACCTAGGTATAAATCTAACAAAGCTTCTACAGGACTTGTATGATTAAAAACTGTAGTGTACTGATAAAAGAAATCACAGAAGATCTAAATAAATGAGAGACATTTCATGTTTGTGTACTGGAAGACTCAACAAAGATGTGAATTCTTCCCAAATTGATATACAAGTTTAACACAATTCCTATCAAAATACCAGTAAGATTTTTATAGATTTATATAAGATTTTTCTAAAATTTATATGGAAATGCAAAGGAACTAGAATAGTTAAAACTATTTGGGAGACAAAAAGATGAATAAAGTGGAGAAATTTGTTTATCTGATTTCAAGACATATGTAGTTGCAGTAATCAAGATTGTGTTGTGTTGGTATTGACAAATAGATCAAAGGAACAGAACAGAGAACCAATGAGTGGTTCCAGACATATATACCCAACTAATGTTTGACAGACGTGCAAAAAGGAAGGCAGCCTTATGAAAAGTGATGCTAAATTGGACATCCATAAGCCCCAAAGTGTGCCTGAACCTAAATATCATACCTTTTACAAAAATTAACTCAAAATGGATTATGGATTTAGATGTGAAACAGAAAACTATAAAATGTTTAGAAAATATATATATAGGAAAAAATCTTTAGAATCGAGGGCTAAGCAAAGAATTCTCAGACTTGATACCAAAAGCACAATTCATAAAAGGAAAGATTGATAACTGGACTTCATCACAGTTAAAAACTTTCTTCTGTGAAACACCTTGTTAAGGGAATGAAAGACAAACTACAGATTGAGAGAAAACATTTGCAAACCACATATGCAAAAAGGACTAGTACCTAGAATATATAAAGTACTCTCAAAACTCAACATTTAAAAAATCCATTTAGAAAATAAGTTAAAGATAAGAACAGTCACTTCACTGAAATGAGTATACAGATGTCAAATAAACACATGAAAAGGTGTTAAACGTCATTTGCCATAAGGAAAATGAAAATTAAAACCATGGGATATCATTGCATACCTATCATAATGACTAAATTTAAAAAGTGTGGGGCTTCCCTGGTGGCGCAGTGGTTGAGAATCCACCTGCCGATGCAGGGGACACAGGTTCGTGCCCCGGTCCAGGAAGATCCCACGTGCCACGGAGTGGCTAGGCCCGTGAGCCATGGCCACTGAGCCTGCGCGTCCGGAGCCTGTGCTCCGCAACGGGAGAGGCCATAACAGTGAGAGGCCCGCGTACCGCAAAAAAAAAAAAAAAAAAAAAAAAAAAAAGTGTGAGAGAACAAATGCTGGTGATGATAAAGAGAACCTGAATCACTCATACATTGCTGCTGGGAATATAAATGTAAATGGTACAGCCACCCTCAAAAATTATTCGGCAATTTCTTTTTTTAAAAAACTAAGTATGCAACTATGCTATGAATCAGAAATTGCACTCTTGGTCACTTACTCCAGGGAAATGAAAGTTTATGTTTACACAAAAATCTGTACGTGAAAATTTAAAGCACCTTTATTCATAAGAGCCAAAAACTAGAAGTAACCTGATTATCTTTCTGCAGATGACTTTTTGGTTAAACTATCTGTGGTATATCTATGCCAATAGAAAGGAACAAAGTATTAACACACACAAGATGGATGAATCTTGAGGGCATTATGCTTAGTGAAAACTCCAGTCCTAAAAGAAAGAGCAGCATGAAAGATCCCTGTGGTGATGGAAATATTTTCTATCTTGTCTGTATCAATGTCAATGTCCTCACTGTGATATGGTACAATAGTTTGGCAAGCTTCTGTCATTCGAGGAAACTGGGTAAAGGGTAAATGAAAATCCTGTGTATTATTTCTTTTTTTTTGCGGTACGCGGGCCTCTCACTGTTGTGGCCTCTCCCGTTGCGGAGCACAGGCTCTGGACGCGCAGGCTCAGCGGCCATGGCTCACAGGCCCAGCCGCTCCACGGCATGTGGGATCTTCCCGGACCGGGGCGCGAACCCGTGTCCCCTGCATCGGCAGGCGGACTCTCAACCACTGCGCCACCAGGGAAGCCCTGTGTATTATTTCTTACAACTACATGTGAATCTACAGTTATCCAAAATAAAGTTTAATCTAAAAAAAATAGAATACTATGAAGTGTATTAGCCCTGTCTTTATGATTTTCATTCTCTTGATGCTTTTCTCCTATTTTAATTTTTCCCTCCCTGCCCCATCCATCTCCCTGTTTCTCTTAGACACATGTGTTTCTGACCATTTGTGGTACTCCAGCAGTTTTTTTTTCAGTCTTAACTACTACCCAGACCTTCAACCCATGCTCTGTCTTGCTGCAGCCAGTCAACCAGCTACATTCCTTTCCTAAGCTCTCCAATCACATGCCCAGAGTATCTAGCCCTTTGTCCTGCCACTTCTGGACTCCAGTGAAATGCTGCACTGGATGATGCCACCCTGAAATGCAGAGGAGTTGCCTCTCACCGGTGGCAGGGGCAGAATGGGAGAGACCCAGGCAGGTAAATTTTTTTACTACTCCTGCTAGCTTGCTCAAGGAATGGCTACTATAGCTATGTCTATTTGTGGCTTATAAAACAGTGGCTGTTGTGGTAGGACATTTTCTTGTTTTGCTTACTACCCTTCCCTGCCTCGTTTTCTTACGTTCCTTCATTCTTGCTGCCTTGGGATTGAATCTGCCCCCAAAAAGTGTTGGCAGTTAATTTCTACCGCAGTTTTTCAGAAAGACAATTTTTATAGTTCCCACTCCCATATACCAAGTATCTTCTTTGAATTTCTAGACTAAAGCAGTCAGGCAATTATTTAGATCTGTTTAATTCTTTGGGCTTATTCTTGCCATTCTTTATGATTACAACCAGCTAAGTTGGAAACAGCGTAGCACAGTTGTTTAAAGAACAATTTTTGAAGTCAGACGGACACTTCTTGCTGTGACATTTACATTTGTTTGCATTTTGAGCAAACTGTTCAAAATTTAGGAGCATCTGTTTCATGAATAAATTGGTGATAATAATATTGATAGCAGAGGATTTTTGTGAGGACGAAGTAATGATGTTTAGAAGTACCTAACAGACCACCTAACCTGTCATCAATATTATTGAATGCTCTAGTTTTTCCTGTGTTTTTCTCAACAGAGATTCTAACCAATCACAGTGGTAAGACTTCATCATTTGGGGTCTTCCTGCTTTTCCAATTTGCCCTACCTATACTTCTTTTCTTTAGGCCCACTTCTCAAATTGCCACATTGGCAGCAGAATGCAAAGGAGCGGTACTTGAAGGCCTGGTAGCCAAGTGTTTACACTGCTCATCACGGAAACATAGCCCAGTTACTTCACCTCTATGAGCTTTACTCTTTTTGCGTGTAAAAGAGAATAATGGGATATTGTATGGATTAAATAAGATAGCATTGATTCCAATAAATGCATATAATGGTCACAACACTCTAACAATCCTTCTTTCTTTCACTTTTTAATATTCTGTCTTACCCCAAGGTGCTAGATCTCTACAAGTAAAATTTCCACACATGATTTTAATTTAGTACTTCAGTAACTGATACTCCATGGATTTACAGCTTAGAAATACCTGTTTACAGTGATTTTTAAAATTCCACAGTGCTACCGTGAGGTACCAGTATTTTTATGTATTATTATATAGGTATAAGCAAAACAAATCAGCATAGAAGATGCTTGATTTTTTTAATGTATTTCCACCACAGCAGTTTTCAAAATTCATTGTCATAATCTTTTTTCATTAATGAATGTTCGATATTTGTATGAAAGAATATCATTGTCCATGATCTTAAAACACAAATTATATGACCTCTGTGGTGTGTTGGAAAAAAGAGGGAAAATAAATAGATGCATAACTAGTGAATGTAGCAAGGATTGCCCTTAGTGTAAAAAGATGATAAGGATAGAGGAAAAAACTGAATAAAATTAATAAAGCAAAAATTAAAAGGAAACCACTTAAAGAAGCATTACACAACTGTTGTTCCTCGCAAGGCTGAAATGTGATATTAACCGTAACTACCAATCATACAGCTTCATTCAAGTACATTAGCCATAGAGAAGAGTAATAAATTTAGTACTGGCTTGTTTCTCATATTGAGTTACTTACTAATGTCAGTGGCAGTGGAATTACTGCGATCAAATGAACACATTTATGTGCACCTGTGTAATTTAAGTGAGACGTTAAATCACAAAAATGTAAACAACAGTGTGTGCTATTTGTCAGAAACTTCCTGGGAAAACTGTCAACCAGGACTTTATTGCTGATCTGAGAAATAAGTGTGCTCTGCGAAAGTCAGCAGCTTCCTCCTTCTAGAACTTCTCTGGGAGTCCTCGCCCTGACTTTCTGCTAGGACACCGGATTCCATCACCTCGTTTCCAGTGTGCTGCTTCCGGTTGTACATATGGGCAGAGAGAATTTATTCACTAGCTCATCCAATTTAAATCTACTGTGCTTTTTATTTTTCACATCTGTTCTCAACTTATTTTTCTTTATTCCAAAATCAAATAACTGGGAAGAAATGTTCACAGGGTACACATTTAGGCTGTGTCTATAACCATGATTTAATTTGATCGTCTAGACAAAGTTAACAGTCTAAAAACTGGTATGAAATGTTAGTAAGGAGCACATAGTAATCAAAGAGATTTGTTTATCTAGAGTAGTACTGTTGAATATAAGTATAATATGAACCATATATGTAATTTAAAATTTTCTGGTAGCCGTATTTCAAAAAAGTTAAAAAAAGAGCTGTGTATTTATACTTTCAGAACATCTCAATGAAGACTAGTGTCATCTTAAGCGCTTAATAGCCATGTGTGCCTAATGGCTACCATATTGGAAAACACAGACCTAGGCTAGAGTCTAGATATAATATAAGCTTAAGTGGCATAGAATTTTGAGAAAGGCTGTGGGATATTTCTGAATAACTGTAGACAACCACAATCTTAAGCAATAATTTAAAAAAATGTTTGAAACGATTATTATTCAAACTTTCAGGATTCCAGAGGCAGAGACTGAGTATGAAGTATGTGGATGGAAAGAAGGTTATGGTATTTAGGAGATTACTTACTTTAAGTTTTAAAGTTAATGATTTATCAAGATGACAGAGAAAGAGGCAATCAAGCTGAGCTGTGGAAAATAATTCATGTCACTGAAATTGCAACTCAATATCAGGGTTAAAATTAGAACTGAATTGAATTAAATTTTCCTGTTTATCTTCCATACACTACACATATGGGAATATAAAGATGAATGAGGAAGACAAAATCCTTGTTTTTGAAGGACTCACAATAAAGTGGATAGAGAATATGATCTATTTGAAAAGGATAATTTAAAACAAACAAAATCCAAAGCAAAATCCAACTAAGTCCAGAAAAATTTAATTCATGACTATTGCTAGTTTTTAAAAATGACTAAGATGACAGTAGGAAAAATTCCATCTTCCTATTTTTCAGGATTAAAATATTTTTATACTGAAACAAAAACATTTTATTTGTGGATATCTGTTTTAGTAAATAACTTGATATGTAGCAAAGATATATCCAAATATGCTTTTCATATATAGTCTTATCTTTAAATTCACATACTTATAAGATGATTTGCTTTATAAATTATACTGTCTCCTCATGATGGAAACAAAGCAGTTCAAAGAGTCCTTAAAGACATAGAAAATAGTTACGATATTTTGTGAATAAAATGGGATACAAAATTATAGATATGCTATTATTTCAAATATATAAATATTACTTAGAAAATATATTCAAGGATATATGTCAAATTATTAATAGTAATTGTTTCTAGGTCATTTATTTCCATTTATTTCTATTTTTTACTTTTCAACTATTATAAAAGAGTAATTTTAATTTCATGATAAAGCCAATGAAGCTTATCTCATCACAAGGAAAAATAATGTTGGACTTGAATTCATAAAAATTAAAAACTTCTATTAATCAATAAATACCAGAAAATTAAATGCAAAAATCCTGGAAAACTGTATGTGAAAAATATGGCAAGAAGTTGATACCCCTACTGTACAAAATTCACACAGATTAAAAATTAGGATTAAAGCAAAGAGTACAGTCAAAGCAAAGGAAAATAACACACAAAAAAATCAACCTCATTGATAACCAAAGGAATGAGAATTTAATCGTGAGATATTATTTTCAAATATTAATCTAGAAAAGATGATTTTTAGTCAAAGATATTTATTATTATAAGGCATTTGACATAATGTTCAATTTTATTCACTGCTGTGAGAATACAAATTGGAATAAACTTTCTGGGATATAGTTTGAAAATACTACTCATAACTCTAAGGAAATCTTGTCTTTATTATATTTGAACTAGGGTTTTAATGTGAAGGAATTTATTCCCATTTTTAATTAAAAAGAAAATATTTACATGTTAAAAAGATTATAATTTCAAAGTATATAGTGGTATTTTCTTTTAAAAATTATTATCTACTCATCGAAAACGTTTTCAAAGAATGTAAGACGCTTCTACTCTTAGTAAACAGCAACACTAGAAAACCTGTGTTTATTCACAATATAGCAGCAATGATTAATCATATTTTTAAAGAAGTAACCCCAAAATATCAAAACTGTACAACAGTGGTTACTATACTGGATTTTTTTGCCAAGCATCAGTAAAATGAGACAGCTTCAATTTTTTCTTTAATGTTTTAAGTCAAAAGAAACTTAATCCAATACTTTATAAATTATACTGAAGCTAATGATAAGTTTTCAAAGCCTTTTTGAGGGTTTCTTGAAAGCAAAAGGCTGAAAGTCACATAACATGTGAGAAATTAATATCCATCCTGGTGTGGTAAAAATGGTTAACATAATACATGGAAAACAGTATGGCAACAAATTGAAATGCATATATATATATATATATATATATATATATATATATACTTTTTTTTTTTTTTTTGAGTAAATAAGCTCCTTGCACTACACTGCACTGTCTCCTACCTTCTCCATCCTCTGTTATCTTTGTACAAGAACAGAGATAAGGAGGCTCTGTTCCACCTCTGCTGGGAACTTGCAAAACGGTTTCACCATTCTGCACATGTCCACAAATGACTGCAAAATCCCCACCGGTATTGATGTGGGGGTTACAAATAAAATTTAGCAAGTAGGCAAATTCTTAAATACAGAATCCACAAATAATGAGGGTCAACTCTATACATGGCCAGTAAACCCGAGTCCATAAAATATGCTTTGAAAGATGTAACACACACAAATGTTGAAATTTATCAGAGATAGGAGAGTGTGGATAAATGTCAGCTATTTTATCCTTCATTTTCTAAAATGGAAATATACTAGTTGTAAAATAATGTTTTAATAAACAATGAATTCTGTGTTCTTTGCTGTAGAGAATAACTGAAATATCATTACAGGCATCTAGTTTTTTTTAATGTCTTTTTAAATCTAAATGAAAACTGTTATTAAACTATCCATTTTAGAGTATTCACATTAAGTCATATAGTGTTGATAATCAAAAATTGTTAACTTCATGTTATGCAGAAAGAACTCAAAAAGTAAATGAAGAAATATATTTTAACTACTTTAACTGAATATTTTTACTATCAGACGCATAGATTTCTTTCTACATTCCTGATATGTTGTTTATGTGAGAGTGTGTGTGTGTGTGTGTGTGTGTGTGTGTGTGTGTGTGTATCTTCCACTAACAAGGAAAAGCAAAATTTAGAAGGGTAAGATGAGAGTAAATAAGAAAAAAAGCAAAAATTCCACAAGTGGCATTTCACTAAAACACTTTTTATTCTAATGTTCTAAGCAATATATGGAAATGACTGCTTTTTACAAAAGCAATTTCCTTTTTGGCCTGATGAAAGTAAAAATTTCTGTATGTTCAAATGCATTTCAAAATTCAAAGGACAGAACAGCCTTGGCATTGCATGGTTCTTGCTAGCAGTTGGGTAAATTGACTACATAATGAGTCCTTGGCTGTCCCTAACCAAAACTTTGCTGGACAGGTTCATTTACAATCCTCAAACAGAATGACCTTCCATCTGGCTTAATGGCCCCTGGATTGTTGCAAATGCGACCTGACATTTCCTTATGGGTGAGTTATTAAATTATATCACAGAGCACAATAACATAATTTGGTTTCAGAGCCTAAGTGAAAGTGATAGTCCAGCAGATTAAGATGTAAAATTCCTTTGCAAAATTAAGTTATTTATAATCTGATGCATACCCCCTTGTTTTATCTGCCATATAATGTAATTACTTTCCACAGTACAGTAGCTGCATATACTGACAATGCTGACAGAACAGAAACATCATTTGAAGAGGGGAAGAGAACTTCAGCCAGCATGTAACTGACTTTTATAGCTATCTTTTTAAAGTGAAACCACTTGGAATTTTTTCTTTTTTTTTTCCCCCCTAATGGAATTGATCCATTAAGCAGTGCTTCTCTCTTTCACTTAATAGTATTAGACATACTTAACTCTATGAACTAAAATTCCTTAATATATCCTGAAATACCTGCTTTCAGATGACTAATACCAATATATTTAAATTTGGGGTTTTCATATATTTAGCTATTTCTAGTAGTTGTGATTGAGTGAAAAGTAAAGCAATGTCTCATTTGTTACTCTATCAGACACTTATTACCTCTAATTCTTTAATAGTCTGAATTAATTTCAAAGACAAATAAAGCTTAAAGAGCAACTTATTTTTATAATTATTCATAGATAATATAAAATTCCCCTTAGATTTTTTGCCATTAGAAAAAGAAAGATTTGAAGGTAGGATTTGCCTGTTTGGACAACTAGAATTTCCATTCTAACAGTCAAGAACTCTGTCCTGCACCGAGTTCAATCTCTTTCCTAGAATTTTGTAACTTTTTAAAGCATTTTCCTTTATTCTGTTCACTCATGTGTGCTGTTTACTTGCCATCAACCCAGCTTTAGTTTAACATTCATTCAGCAACTTCTTTTGAGGGCTTACTAGTCAGGCCCTGTGCTGGGTTTTGTAAAAACAAAGATAGCAATGGAAATAACAGTAATGTTAGCTAAAATGTGACTAAATACAAGACCTGCAAGACCTGCTAGGACGAGTCTATTTTAATCACATATGTATCCCAATTGACTAAAATACATCTGAAACATATTAAGAGCTCAAGGGAATTCCCTGGCAGTCCAGTAGTTAAGACTTCGCCTTCCAATGTAGGGGGTGCAGGTTCAATCCCTGGTCAGAGAGCTAGGATCCCACAGGCCTCGCGGCCAAAAAACCAAAAACATAGAACAGAAGCAGTATTGTAGCAAATTCAATAAAGATGTTAAAAATGGTCCACATCAAAAAAACTTTTAAAGAAAAATAATTAGGTGCTCAAACCGTGGAATAGTTCTCCCTGACTGCTTCATGTGTGTATTCTCATGTAGCCCTAAAAGATGTCCCTACTGGAGAGATACTGTTATTTCTCCCTGTTCCACATGAGGAAAAAGAAGAACAAAGAGGTTTAATCATTTTTCCAAGGTCATGAAACTAACAATGGCCAACCATGTCTTGAAGCCAGAGAGACTGGTTCCAAAGCCTATTCTTTGAGCAATTGTCCCGTTATTTGTCCCTGCCCTCAGGAAGCTCACTCACATACGTGAGCTTATCCACAATACAGACATCTGAAATTAACTTACTTGGTGATCTTTGTACATTTATGAGAGCATTTTTTATATTCAGCTCTCATCATTCAGATCCATGATATAAATTATACTATATATGTGTATGTGTCTCTGTGTGTGTATACATGCATATCAAGAAATTTCAACATTTTTTTTTAAAGATTTTTTTGACGTGGACCATTTTTAAAGTCCTTATTGAATTTGTTACAATACTGCCCCCCTTCCATGTTTTGGTCTTTTTGGCTGCGAGGCATGTGGGATCCCAGCTCCTCGACCAGGGATCAAACCCGTACCCGCCCCGCAATGGAAGGCAAAGTTCCAACCAGTGGACCACCAGGGAAATCCCAAGAAATTTCAACTTTATAATAAAACCAATTTGAGTCAATGAGAGTTAGCAACTTCACTTGAAGGAATATCATTCTCACATCACTGGTTTTATCAACAGTTAATTTGTCTCACGTTCTGTCTTCCAAACTACATCACTTAGAGCTTTAAATCCAAGATTAAGGCTAATTTCCTGCATTAAACCTTCCCTCATTTAACAGTATTTACCAGTTCATGCATCCCTTAATCTAACTGGGCTGTGTCTATATAAATCCGAATAATCTTATGTCAGGATGAAAACATCAAGCTCATGTGGAGTCATGGAGATGCTACCAAGTGAATATTTTCCTTCTGAGTTGTTGAATAACACCATTTCTATGGATTACTTATCCTTTTTTTTCTTCAAAAAACTATACACACAGTCTCTCACACCTAAATGCTGTTGTTTCATTTTGGAGGGGATGGGAATTGAAACTCAATGACCCTAAAGCTTTTTGAGGTTATCACACACCCTCAGTAAGTACAGAAATCAGGCCTTCTCTATACTGTTAGCACTTCCACATGGTTCCTTCCTGAGAATTAGAAGAACCCATGGAGTGCTCAATAAATGCCATAGTTATCTCTACATTATGGTATTTAAAGCTTGCCAGTCATTTTCCATACTAAAACTAAGATTTTATTTGTAATTATTTAAGGATACTACAAGGCAAGTACTATAATCTGTATTTTGCAATTGAAGAAACTACTCTCAGAAATTTCAAAAAATGTGACCAGGGTCAGCCATTTAGTGGAGTTAATGGATTTCCACTTTGCCTCTCCTTGAAGATGAAGGATTTAGCAAGACTATAAAGTATTGCCACCTTGTTAAATAGTTACTGTGTGCCAAGTCCTCCACTCATTTCCCTACCCTACCATAAGTCCCCAGATATGTCCGCTCCAGCCAAATGAGATTGGCCAATTCCAGGCTTCTTTTCCTGCCCAGGGACTGTTCATTTGTCTTTCCTCTGATAGAGGGTCACTGCTCCCACCCCTCCTTCCTTCCTGTAACTCCACAGACCGAAGTCCTGCCAGCCCTTAAGGGTCAAGTTCAAATCTACTCTGACATCTTTTTTTACCAGCTGAATGTGAATTCTCCATGTGCTGCACACTCACAACCATAATTTGCCCCTGTTGGAAGTGACCTCACACTGCCTTATAGTGTAGTTTTCCCTTTTCTCAATTTTGTTTACCGACAAAGTTCTAAGTCTCTCCAAGGGTAGGAGAAATATATATGCCCTGCCCTCTTACCACATACTCACCCTCTCCTAAATACATACACAAGGGGTGTGCTGGAAAACTGACTCTCCAAAAAGAAAAACTAGAAGAGCAGTGATTTGTTGTACTTGCCTGGTTTAGTGATGTAAATACTCCTCCTTGCCCAATTTCAAGCTGCCAACAATTTAACAACCAGATCACAAAATTTCTCAATGTTTGAAAATTGACCCTTGGTAGCTTTAGGAGCTGGTTCATATACCCATATTTACACTTACTAGCATAGTTCCATGTACACAATCAATAATCAGTGGTAAGCAATAAAGGAAGTCAGCAAGAAGGAGTACAGTACAGAAAGACAGGAAGGCAGAAAACTAAGTGGGAACATCTCAGTTTTTCAGATTTCCTATCGTACTAATAAAGCAAGACAAGCATATTACAGTCTTGTTTCCTGTTATTCTTGATGAAGGATCTCCTTGCTTTTCTCAGTCTCTCTCCCTCCCTATCTCTCTCTCACACACACTCACACACGCATACACACAACTGTTTTTCCTCTTTCCTCAGCCCCTCTCATCCAATAGCTAAAAATTATCACAGCAGGAGGAGAAAACCCATGGTAGTAGATTTTGAAAAACAGAGCATTAGCATCCTCCAAAATTCACAACGGCCCCTTCCAACAGTCCATTTGACAGTGTTTTCGTTAATCCAGGCAGAGAAGCTCAGGTTTTAGGAGTTCAAGCATTTTACATCTCCAGGAGACCACCCACCTTGTTGCTTTCCACTGGTAGCTACCCTGACCTTGATGTCTCTGCAGCTAATCGTCCTTCATAGAATTTTGAAATGGAATTACTAAAATCTCATTTGGTTTTGTGTAAGTTCTTGTCATTGGGCAGAGAGAAGTTCCTCAGGAACGCAGTATTCAATTCCATTTGGACCAGCGTGATAGCTGGAAGGCAGCTGTAACGTTTATTTAGTCTTTCAGTTATTTTATATCGCACCCATGATGAAAATGCCCCAGGGAATAAACTAAGAATTAGCACATTCATTATAAATAAAGCATTCAAGAACAACAGCAATTAACAGCTCAAACTAGTTTTTTAGTGCTATCATTCATACCAAGCCACTAATAAAGAAAAATATAACAAGAATGGGAGAAGACAATAAACCACTAAATTACCTCTCTCTCTCTCTCTCTCTCTCTGTCTGAATGTCTGTCTATCTCCCTACCTACGATCTGTAGTCATCCTAAGTCAGGTTTTTAAATCCTGGTTCTGCTACTTCCTACCTCTGAAATATATTCAATTAATTTAAATTCTCCAATTTTCTATATCCTCATCTGCAAGGATGATGTCCAGTGTATAATAGCAGTGTTGCTAATTTCTGGCTTTCTGTTGTTCTCAGTGTTTGTTTCGGTTCCCATTTCCTCTGACTTGTAATAAAAATGGCATATTTTGAAAATCACACACAATTATCTATTTCTGTTGAGATGGGAACAGCCTAAACCTGCAGCATAAAACATTTAGGTTATGTAATAAGCAGGTGAATTTTACAACAGTGAACATTTCAAATGAAGTAAGGATTACTCTCTTCATAGGAGAGAATACAGAAGAGAATTATTGAATCTCTCTATAATTCTTAGAAATTATTCTCCATATATCATGCATTTGTTTATTGGTTCCCTTCTAGACAGTCGTTCTAAATATCCATTTTTTTCTGCCCTTCCTCCAAGGCTTTCTACAAAGATATCTCCTCCACGACTAGATAATATCAGCTCCTCAGAGTAATTCTACCAGCCTCCTAGAGTTGGTGTTGAGGTTTATATTATTTTATCTTTTAATGCTTACCACAGTGTGCTATTATATTATTTTCTTGTTTCTCTCCTTTTATTACTTTTGGTAGTTATTGCACACTAGAATATTAACCTCTGCCTGGGCAATTTAAGTGTGTAACGATTGCCTTTATATCCCTAGAACTTAACATCATGCCTCATATAATAACTGCTGGTTGACGAAATGGATGAAGGAGAGAATCTAATAAATGATCATTTTGTGATGGAAACAGAAAGTTTATTTGTTCTTATGGAAGTAAAGAGTACACCATGCTGCGTAGGGATCATACTGATACAGCCAACGTAAATTAATGTACCAGGTAAGAAAGGTCCCAACTCTCCTGTGTCTCTCAAAATTTTAAATATTCAAGCAAATATAATTTCTAGATCATTGTCTAAAACTCACTCTTACATATGATTTAGAGAAACTCATGGTACTCTATTGATGTCCCACGATTAATATTCCTTGAGAAGTATATAAGGGTATTTTTATAGCCCTAATATAATTTACAACACCTACACATCTCTTCAAACTCAAATAATAGTAAAAACAATTCCTTTGTATTTAGCTTGGTGTTAAATTTTGGAAAAGTTATTTATATACATTAAATCAACTTATAGTTCACTTGAATCCAGTGTTCTTCTTGAGATTAAATGGCCTCCCTGCTTTGAGGGTGGGGAAAGATTTAAACAAAAAAAACCCTTCTACTTTCACATTTTCAAATGAAAAGGATATCTCAGTCACTTGTAACACATCTTAATTGCTTCATTATATTTTTATAGAGCACCTGAATTGCTTGGAAGCAGCTTAATTAAAATGGTGCTTGTTTTATAGTTAACAGAAATGCAAAAAGCACATACCCTGCAGCACAATCAATCATATATTTTCTTTGCTGTAGTCTTAAAGACAGTGTAGACTTGAGCAGATTAATAAGGCACTGAAACATTTGAGCACCACTGGAATTTAGATGTGTGCATCTTCTTGGACCTCAGCTTCTCATAAACTTTAATGTGATCTTTTCTTGAATCTACTATATCATTTAATGAATCACGGACCATATTATATTTTTGGTCTGACTGTTCATTCACCTCTGTACGTTATGCAAGAAAGGAAATTTTCAATAAAGCAGCAGTTATCATCAGGTACAATTTCACACTGCATTTACAGTTAGCTTCACTATTATTTTCAGTAGAAGTTATCAGGAAACTAAGAGACAGTTTTGAATCCTAATTCAGTGGCAGGCATGTTGTGTGGTCTCAGTTAAATCACTTAATTTATCTGTGCTTATTTCCCTTTTCTAAATAAAACGGACTTCTTCCCTGGGGATATGTAATAAGCTTTTTGCATGATTGTGACTTAAGACTCAGAGGTAGAAAGGATAGAGGTGTAGAACTTGAGAGGGTTTGTACAGGAAAAAGGTGCTTGCAGTACCTGAGGGTAGCATCTGCATGCGAATTCCTAATGATTAAGTAGCTCACTATAGGACTCTTGCACCAGTGCTGGTATGACCTGCCACTGACATTTTTCTTCCTTACAATCACAATCATATTAGAATTCCCAAGTTCTTAAAGGTATATGCCAGAGCCTGCTTCATTTCTCCTCTGGGAGTGAAAAATCAGCGGATTTTTTAGAAGTTCTTCTTACCTTTAATTTATTCCAGTATTTATGCAAACCTATAACATAGCACTCAGTCATTCATTTGTTACTCATTCAGTGACTACTTACTGAACATTTACTATGTTTCTGGCACAGTTGAGGTCAGATTTTATTGTTTTTGACATCAGGGACTAATTATCAAATATAGATATGAGATATAGGAGATAGACAATGTGATCCTCAGAGCAAGAAAGAAATCTTAAACATTAAAATATGTACATTTTCAAGGAGAAATTCATAAACAAAATTTCTAACCATGTAATACTGTGTCACATTTTATGCTATAAAGTGATCCAGCTCTGATTTATTAAAACTACCAGTGCACAATGAGGCTCATAGTTATATAAATGTCAGAGCCAGAAAAGTAAACAACACACCTTTCCTGGAATTAATGTTCAATTTTAAAATACAGTAGTTAAAATTGATAGTACCCATCCCCCCCCAAATACACATACGCGCACGCGCGCGCATGCACACGCGCGCGCACACACACACACACACACACACAGGAAAACTTTAGTTACATAGAGAAGAATGAAAAGAAGTAGAATAAGCTTAAGATAAAAAATCACATGTTCCCTTGACCAGAATAATCCACCATAATGGGAAAACTACCTCTAACTAGATAAATAACAGTTCTGTTTTGGTGGGTTTAATGGTAGCTGCCAAAAATATATGTTCCCATTCTGGAACTTGCAAATGTGACCTCATTTTGAAAACGTCTTTGCAGATGTAATTAAGCTAAGGATCTCTAGATGAGATGATCCTGAGTTATCTGGGTGAGGTCTAAATTAAATAACAAGTGTCCTTATAAGAGGCACAAAGAGCAGAAACTCACAGGGAGAAAGAAGAGAAGGTCATGTGAAGAAAGAATAGGGATTGGAGTGATGCAGTCAGAAGCCAAGGAATGTCTGGGGCCACCAGAGGCTGGAAAAGCCAAGGAAGAATTCTCCCCTAGAACTTTCAGAGAGAATGAGGCCTTGCAGATACCCTGACTGTAGACTTCTGTTCTCCAGAACTGTATGAGAATAAATTTGTCTCTAAACTACTAAGTATGTGATAACTTGTTAGGGCAGTCCTGAGAAACTAATACATGTGACAAACATTTTGTCTTTTCACTACATAATGAAATTAACCTGTATAAACCAATAATGTTGTAAACTGATTGGTGTGACTCTGAATCCGCCCAGAAAAGTTTAGGAGCATGACAAGAAATCTCAACCCCATCCATGATGGGATCATTTTCCTCAGTTTATTTGATTTTAATTTTCTTGATTTTATAATATATACCTTTCAGTGTCATCCAGATAAACAAAGCATTGTTTTTCTGTTAAGTTCTTGCCTCTTCTAGCCATCTTAGAAATTCATGAGCAGTCCAGGATAGTATTCAGTTTCATTTTCTTCTAGTTCTTATGGTTTCTGCTTAAGCTTTCAAGCCCATTTCCTATACCGCCATTTCGGTATTACTCATCCAAAAGAAATCTTTATTACTGTCTGCTCTTCTTCTCTCACATTTTCCCTTGGACTTTGTTAACTTCATCTGGTGAGCTGGTTGAACTTTCTAAATATATTACACAGTCCATTCATTTAATCTTCTCAATAACCCTATAAACTGGGTACTGCAAGTGCTATTATTCTCCATGTTTACTGGATGCGGAAACCGAGGCACACAGCATTCAGAGACCACATTCAAGGTGGGATTGGACGTCAGGCAGTTTGTCATAATCTACGTACTTTGGTGTTTCTCTGACACATCATCATTTCCTTGGAAGACCTCGTAATGATGAGGTACCTTACCAACTACTACATCCTTTAGAAGCCTGGTGAAGAGGGAAACAAAGCGGTGAACAATCCCAGCAGAAAAACATGTCCCATCTGTGTTCCAGAATTCCTAACAATATAGTCCTATCTGGTAACTATCTCTAGGATACTGAAACTCATCTCCCGTTACCTCCTAGGTACACCATTTATGTAACTGCTCCCTTTCTCTTAACCTTCTTATTCCAGAGCCAGGCCTAATTTGCTTTTCATAGCCAAAATGTTTATCAAAACAGTTGTCTAAAAAAGAGGAAAATATCTTTCCTCTCCCAACCCCAGTTGTCCTATGAAGGTAGAAATCTTTCTTACCCAACAATCAAAGATTCCAATCCCAACTGCAGCCACCAAGAATGTTAGAAAAGTCTGCACCTGCTTTTACATTTGTCTTTTCCTTCTTGTCCTGTCTACAGCTATTTTTACATTACAATATTCCTTTCTATCAGAGTCTACAGCAGGGGCAGTGAGATGTGCATGTTTAAATTATCATCATATCCACAATTTTCAACAGTCTGCCTTTTTGAACTACCATTTCACTAGCACTGGCAGCTTATCTTTGAAATCTGACACTCTGCAAGATATACATTGCCCTGAAGTTCATGAACAAAACTTTATCAATCACTTAGTCTCTCATTCTCCAAAGCTAAGGGATCATTTAGCTCTTTCATAGATGTCTATAAACTTGAATGAATATTTGTATAACTATTTATGTATATACCTATTTCTCAATATTTACAAAGGATTCTTAGAGGGGGAGTTTCTAGCTCTCATTGATGTCTGTATTCTCTCTATACTCCGTTGCCTGATGAATGGATAGATGGCTAAATATTACTTGAAGTGATCTTGGCATTTTGACCTCATTTGTTCAAGAAGTTTTGTGCTTGAAATGCTTTCCCCCTCAATAATCTTCTTGATTAACTGCCCATCTTACAAGGTTAATGCAAAGGTTTTCTTCTATATTAGTAATTTCCTAACTTCACTGAACATAAGAGTTACAAGGTTATATTGTGGGAAAAAAATCTCAAGTCCTCTAATTAGAACACCCAAGAAAAGGCAGGTATTTCTAACGAACACTGCAGATGAGTCTTATGATCAAGCACTTTTGGGAAAAGTTGAATTGTATGAAATCTACAAATGCCAGTGAGAAACATTCTCTCCAATAGTTTTGTACCTTCTTCAGAACACTTTTAACACTCTATCTTAAAATACACTTTTAGGGACTTCCCTCGTGGCGCAGTGTTAAGAATCAACCTGCTAATGCAGGGGACACGGGTTCGAGCCCTAGTCCTGGAAGATCCCACATGCCACGGAGCAACTAAGCCCCTGCACCACAACTACTGAGGCCACGTGGAGTAGAGCCCGTGCTCCGCAAAGAGAAGCCACCACAATGAGAAGCCCGCGCACCACAAGGAAGAGTAGCCCCCGCTCGCCGCAACTAGAGAAAGCCTGTGCACAGCAACGAAGACCCAATGCGGCCAAAAATTAATAAATTTTTTTAAAAAACACACTTTTATGTGTATAGTCTAACTCTGCTATGAAACTGTTCCCCGTTGAGAGTTAGAAACTTGTTTGAGTCAAATTTTGAATTTACTACAGTAGAGCATAGTGCTTTGCAAATAATAAATACTTGTTGAGTTGGATCATTGCATGGACTCTGCTCAGTCATCTTTCCACACTCAACTCAAATGGGTGAAAGAGCTACAATTTGCTTAAAAGACAAGTTTTAAATAAGTGTAGGGTAACTTCATTTATTTATTATTTCTAATACACAAAACATTAACATAATGCTTAATATAAATTGAGTCCCACTGACATTTTGTTATAAAAATTTAAAAGCCTGATATAGTTAGTAAACTTTTCTAATGTTAAAATGTTATTTACAAGTTTTTCTTGACTTCTGATAACAGTCAAAAGACCCAATTATAAATTTACTTCTTCTAATATATTAAGTAACAGATACCTGAGAACAGATTTTTAGAAAAACCTACAATGAAGGAATAATCAAAGAGATTGAAAAACAAGCACAAGTTGAGAAAAAAATGGATCTTCTAAGGAACTGAAGTTGACAAATAGCAAATGAAACATACTGTTGACTAAATGCAAAACATAACACATCAGTCAGGATGGCCAGACAAGCAGAACCACAACAGCACGCTGAAAGTGCAAAGGAATGAGATCTTCAAACAAGAACTCTTCTCAACAAGTTTACTGAAAATTAGGAGTCTATTTTGACACTTCAAAAAAGAAAACAAAGAGAACCTTATGACAGGTATTTTCTCACTGCAGAGTGCATGTAGGGACTCCTGTGATGATCAGTTCAGGCCATATTACTAGAATGACAAGAGTGATTCATGTCCCTGAAGTCATACTTTTTAAAGTTATTTTTTTCAATTTTAGGTTTTGAACTTCATTTCTGTTTCTTTGTCTTTATGTAAATGTCAAACATACAGAAAAGCAGTGTAATGTAGTAGTTAAACCCCCAAATTCTGGGGACCTTCCACAAGTTGCTTAGTCTGTCTATCCCTCAGTTTTCCCTCTGTAAAAAAGATGATATTAATGCCTAAATCATGGAATTATTGTAAGAATTAAGTGCATTAAATGAATTAAAGTGCTTACTTCTGTAGAGGACTCAATAATTGATACCAATTGGTGGTAGCAGCTACAAGTAAATAAAGAGTAATATATAAAGATGACTTAAGGGGCTTCCCTGGTGGCGCAGTGGTTGAGAGTCCGCCTGCCGATGCAGGGGACACGGGTTCATGACCCCATCCGGGAGGATCCCACGTGCCGCGGAGCGGCTGGGCCCATGAGCCATGGCTGCTGGGCCTGTGCGTCCGGAGCCTGTGCTCCACAGCGGGAGAGGCCACAGCAGTGAGAGGCCCGCGTACCGCAAAAAAAAAAAAAAAAAAAAGATGACTTAAGTACACATAACAGAAAGCCTTAGCTATCTAGCTTAAACAATAGGGCAATTTCTTATCACTTGTGTCAGGCAGCTTAACTGCTCCCCAAAGCAGTTTTGTAATTTTTGTAATCCTAGGATCCTGTGAATATGGCCAAAGGGAATTAAGATTTCAGATGGAATTACAGTTGCTCATCAGCTGGCCTTGAGATAAGGAGGTAGCACGGATTATCCAGGTAGGCCCAGTTTTAACACAAGCATCCTTTTAAGTGAAAGGATGAAGCAGGGGAGTCACAGTTAAAGAAAAGTGAAAACAGCGGTAGAAGCTGGAATGATGTGATTGCTGACTTTGAGGATGAAAGTGAGCCACAAGTCAAAAAATGTGGTCAGCCTCTGGATACTGGAAAAGTTAAGTAAATAGATTCTGCCCTAGAAATTTGAGAAAGTAACGTAGCCTTGCCAACCACTTGATTTTAGTCCACTGAGACCTATTTTGGGCGTCCGATCTCCAAAACTGTAGGATAATAAACTTTGTTGTATTAAGCCACTAAATTTGTGATAATTTGTTACAACCACTATAGGAAACGATTATATCACTCAATACAAGACTCCATAATAATCTCCGTTGCAGCTCAGCAACATCATCAAGAACTCAAATTTCTTCCATCTTTTGCTTTGCTATTATCAGTGTATGGCTAGCACCCCTGACCAACATAAAACACCTTCACCAGCTTCCAACTCCCTGACAACTTTACAAACCTACACAGTGAAGATCTGAGGACAAATAGATTATGTATCTTCCTTTTATTTCTGTTTGAGGCTTGTCAGTTTATTTTTAGTATCTTCATCATAAAGGTTTTGTATTCTAATTTTATTAAATATACCAATCTTTCCCCTTGTGATTTGTACTCAATTTTGGCTTTGTTTGCAATTTTCCACCACTGAGATCATTTCTCCAAAAGGTGTACACTTTCGTCCTTTGGTCATATTTTAAAATCAACTTGGATTTTACTCATGTATGGTGCGAGGAATAGATCTAATTTTTTCATAGATATCTAAGTTTCTTAATCTTACTTATTACAGAGCAATTTCTTTCCTCAATGACTTGTCATATGTCACCTTTGACTTAAATAAAAGTCTGTTTATAATGTATATTTATTTGGGGGCTGTCAAGTATGCTGCCCACATCAAATGGTTTATTCTTGCATATTCTACATGATTTTCATTGCTGTCATTCTGTAAAAATTCTTTGTATATGGTAAGGCAATTTCTTTTTCCATCTTCTTTTTAAGAATTTTCAACACAATTCATTCCAAGTGCATTTTAGAATTAATCAAGTTTTATAAAATATCCTATTGGAACTTTGTTTAGAGCTTTCTTGCTCTTCGAGATTAATTTGGAAAGATTTGTTAACTTTCTGATATTTATTTTTTCAACTAGGAACATCATGTATCTCCCTACTTACTCAGGTTAAATTTTACTTTATATCATTCAAAGAAGGTTTATAGTTATTTCTATAATTTTGCTATCTTGACACGTTTATTTCTAAGTACCTTATGATTTTTGTTATATGCCTTTTTACATTTTTTAATCAATTTTAATATTCTTTTTAATTTGGTTACGGCAAGAACATGACAACACTACTTATATTTGTATCTAATTAAATTGATTTCTCTTATAAATCTGAAAACAAATTTCATATATTCTATGTAAACAATGACAAGTTTTTATTTATCTTTCATCTATCTGCTTTTTATGCCTCTTACTACTGTTTATGGACTTATTACTTAGTTTCTGACTTTAGTGGAAATATTAGGGGTAAGAGTAGGAAAACTTATCTTGGTACTGATTATAAGGGAAATTCTATAATATCCCTACTAAGTATGATATTTATTTTTTTTCTTTTGGTTATCCATTTTAAGTTTAAGGAGGTTTGTATTTCCAGAATTTTTATTCTTTTGTTTGCGGTTTCAGATAACTCTTGATCAAGATAAATTGTTTTCGACTGGATTGTATGTTTTGGCTTATTGCAAACTCATTTTGGAACAGCTTCATCTGTGGGAATCTCACCACAAAGTTCTTGCGTTCGGTTTTCCCAGGTAACCCAGCTAGACGCCGCTTTTATATTTATTTCCCATGTCAGAAAGTTAATCTAGGGCTTCCCTGGTGGCGCAGTGGTTGAGAGTCTGCCTGCCGGTGCAAGGGACATGGGTTCGTGCCCCGATCCCGGGGGGATCCCACATGCCGCGGAGCGGCTGGGCCCGTGGGCCATGGCCGCTGGGCCTGTGCGTCCAGAGCCTGTGCTCCTCAGTGGGAGAGGCCACAAGAGTGAGAGGCCCACGTACCGCAAAAAAAAAAAAAAAGTTAATCTAAATGCAGTCTTGAAACTCATGAGTGCAGGCCTGATGTTAGAATTCTCAAGGAAACAAATTTTTGTTTTTTAATTTTTTACCCAGAGCTCAAGCTGAGGCTTAGAAAGTTCTCTATAATCTTCATCTGCAGGACATATTTTATCTTGTCTACTCTTTAGTAGAAGCTGTAAGCCTTTAAGAGTCCCAGAGTTATTTACACACCTCAGTTCCAACTCCCTGACTTCTGTAGACCTAATGATTTAACCCTGTCCTTGTATGGCTAAAGATCAAAACTATAAGTTACTAAGACTGACACATATACCCAAGGAAGTGCAAAGTATATTATTATCATATTTGATTTCTATTTTCTCTTCCTTCTGTGGATTTTCCCTAATTTCTTATTAAACTAGGTATTTTAATTCGTTTGTTGCATTTTTAAAGCATATTCAGTGTTTTAAAGAAGGTAATTTTTCAGCTTACCTAGTTCAGCATATTGTCACAAATGAAAGCCCCATTTCTATTATTTGTAGATAAGTTTAATAGATTTATATTTATTTGATTACTGATATACTTGGACTGCCTCATAAAATTATTTTTGAAGTTTTATGTATGTATTAAGTTTTATGTATGTATTATATATAGGTAACCTCCTGACTGTATTAGATGCTAACTGATTATCCATATTTATACCAGCCCTGACTAGATATTTATTTTTTAACATCTTTATTGGAGTATAATTGCTTTACAATGGTGTGTTAGTTTCTGCTTTATAACAAAGTGAATCAGCTATACATACACATATGTCCCCATATCTCTTCCCTCTTGCGTCTCCCTCCCACCCTCCCTATCCCACCCCTCTAGGTGGTCACAAAGCACCAAGCTGATCTCCCTGTGCTATGCGGCTGCTTCCCACTAGCTATCGATTTTACATTTGGTAGTGTATATATGTTCATGCCACACTCTCACTTTGTCACAGCTTACCCTTCCCCCTCCCCATGTCCTCAAGTCCATTCTCTACGTCTGCATCTTATTCCTGTCCTGCCCCTAGGTTCTTCAGAACCTTTTTTTTTTTTTTTAGATTCCATATATATGTGTTAGCATACGGTATTTATTTTTCTCCTTCTGACTTACTTCACTCTGTATGACAGACTCTAGGTCCATCTGCCTCACTATAAATAACTCAATTTCGTTTCTTTTTATGGCTGAGTAATATTCCATTGTATATATGTGCCACATCTTCTTTATCCATTCATCTGTTGATGGACACTTAGGTTGCTTCCATGTCCTGGCTATAGTAAATAGAGCTGCAATGAACATTGTGGTACATGACTCTTTTTGAATTATGGTTTTCTCAGGATATATGCCCAGTAGTGGGATTGCTGGGTCGTATGGTACCGACTAGATATTTAGAAGGTAAGGATACTGTTCTAGATAAAAGCTCTACATTTTACTCATCATAAGAGTTGTGGTTATAAAATATTTAAATTTTGAGTAATACTGTGTGCCAGATACTTTTCTATGATTAATGAAAGTAAAGCAAGTTTATTCCTCCTGATGAAATAGATCATTTATGACTTGATAAATCTACATGTTCCTGAGTGGTTTTGCTGTTTTGTCCAGATAGATAGTGGGGCCAAGTAACTCAGGTGTCTTCCAAAAGCACATATGTAGCTCAGTGCCAAGTTATTTCAAACTTCAAATTTCAGGGAAAGAAGATGCCAGGGTATCAATTCAGCTTCTCTGTTTTAAGAATACCTTTGTGGCATCTTTAGTTATGTATCTGTGAGTCCACCAATTACCCTGGGGTCAGGGTGCAACAAAAGCTTTTCTGTATATTGAAGAGGGTTATCCTTCCCAATATCAAATAGTTTTCTGATCTAGCCACTGGAAGATAAAAAGATAAGAATATTTGCAAAACCTAAGAGTATAACTCAAAAGGAATGGTGTTATTCTCTCTTAAAAGAACCGTGCCAGGACTTCCCTGGTGGTGCAGTGGTTGAGAGTCCGCCTGTCGATGCAGGGGACATGCGTTCGTGCCCCGGTCCGGGAAGATCCCACATGCCGCAGAGTGGCTGGGCCCGCGGGCCATGGCCGCTGAGCCTGCGCGTCCGGAGCCTGTGCTCCGCAACGGGAGAGCCACAGCAGTGAGGGGCCCGCGTACCGCAAAAAAAAAAAAAAGAACTGTGCCAGTGCCTTTGTGAGACTCTGGACCAGTACTGGAATCATCTCAGCAGTCAACAAATATACTTCTTACTGTACCTGTTTTCAAGAGGGACACTATGTGGAGGGATCGAAGTATTGATAACTATAGTAGAAAATATGGTTTCCAATTTTGAATTGTTATTAGAATTAATGTTGGGGTTTTTTCCAACAATGAGGTATCTGTAAACAAGAATACCTCTGTAATGCTTAAGTCTGCAGGATTCTAGGACAATTTTTGGTGAAGAAATGGGACTGAGAGAGACATTTTAAAGATCACTGAGGGTTTAAACAACTGATTCAAATTTCAAAATGAGATGAGACCTCATTTATATGTCAAGCAGTGAAGTGGGACATACTGGTTAAAATGTACAATCTCATGGATAAATCAGAAAAGAAAGAAAAGAATTCTTTTTAGTGTATATCAGGAAAAGGTGAGTATGATAGCAATGAATGAAATAGGAACAACTATAGTCATAGACTCATGTTTGAATAACACTTTTTGAATGGTTAAAATTCTCAGACTCTCCTAATTTAACCTCTCAAGGGTTTTTGTATTGCTTTGAATGAGTACCATTGCATTCAATTCTCAGATATATCTTACCCAAGGGCACATGTTGGTAGACTTGTGCCAAATAACTCTACTTCAGCCCAGTAATGGGTATTAGAGAAAGTCACTTTTTAATGGTCCAAAATTGAAAAGGGGAGCAATCATCTCTAATCCATCACAAAAGGACACTGGAAAACATCTCTTGTAAAGTTTGTGAGAAACTAAAAGTGTAAAGGAGAAATAAGTAAAGGAAAAATAATAAACTAGGTAAATACTACCTATAGATAAAATATTTGGGTCTATAGATATTTTATCGAATAATTCATTTCTTATGGAAATCTTCCAATGAGTTTTTAAATGACAGTTCTTCTGAAGTATGACCTATCATTGGGCCATTTCTAGTAAATGTTCTATGGATAATTAAAATAAAGATATAATCTCTCTTAACAAAATTCTAAGTTTTGTTTCCATAATGTTATATGTACTTAATGTTATACTCAAAAACTTTAACTTTAATATTGATACAAGTGATATATTATTCAACAATATATGTAAGTCAAATTTTTTGGCCCTTAATTATTCTTTTACATCCTTAAACTCTAATAGATTAATACATCTATATTAAAATAATTTTTCTCTCAAGTCTCTTTATTCCAAACATATTTTGCCAAATATGTGTCTCATTCAGTACAAAACTCTTCGTGATTGTTATGCTTTGGAGGCAATTTTGTAAATATAAACTGACCCTCTACTTTTTGTTAATTATTTTTGTACTAAATTTTATTTATCTATAGTGTTACTCTTTTTGTTTAGATTTGCCTTTGGTAATCTCTGCTTTTAGTTTTCCTCTTCATTTTGTTTTATATGTGAACCTTGTGACTGGAGGCAGCTTTAATATCAAACTAATAAAATATCAATTTCAGGAACCCTGCAAAGCTGTTTGACAGACTGTATTTATAATGGTATACTCATTTTCTTAAAAAGAGCCACAAACTATTATAAGCTTTAGGTCCCATCAAACCTGGATTTTACTGCTTGCTAGCAACACATAGCTGGATTTTTAAAACCCAATCTGAAATTCTTTCTTTTAACAGTGTATTTAACATATTCATTATAATTGAGATATTTGATCTTATTTCTGCCATATTCCTTTACAACATTTACTGTGTCTTTTTGATATGGCCTCATCCTTTTTTTGAAACTTTTTCTTTCTGCTTTATCCATTTTTAAATCAAGTTGTTTGTCTTCTTATTATCATAGTGTAAGAGTTCCTTATATACTCTACATATAAGCTCTGTGTTAGATCCATGTTTACAAATATTTTCATCCAATCTGTGTCTTGACTTTTTATTTTCTTAATTGTGTCTTATGAAGAACATCTTTAATCTTGATGAAATGAAATTTAACCAATTTTTCTTTTATGATTTATGCTTTTTGTCTTATTCAAAAAATCTTTGCCTAACCCAATCACAAATACTTTCTCTTAGTTTTCTTATAAAAGTCTTACAGCTTTAGTTCTTATTTGGGTCAATAATCCATTTTATGTCAATTTTTATATATATTATGAGACAAAGGTCAAGACTTATTTATATTTGCAGACTTTAGCAAGTAGAAAGACCTCATAATACAGGCATCAGGTAGACTCTTCAGAAGGATACTGCCTTAGTAGTATGGCTAAAAGAGTTCTATTAAAGTCTATTCTAAACCTACTCTAAAAAAAAAGGCTTTAAAACAAACCTCAAAATGATCAAACTGATTCCAAGTAACTGTCAGGTGGGAACACTATTCCAAGCCCTCTGTAAGCTTTGGGAATTCTTTGCCCTCCTGCTTTCAGGTGGTTCTTTCCCAGGCCTCAAGTAGTTCCTTGTCATGTATGCAAAGATTAGTACTAGGCAACAAAGGCTGGAAGAGATGCCTCTTCAGATCTCAAGAACTGAAGGTCACTTTCTCCCTGTGAAAGTACCTTTTCTCTAGTATTCCGCTTTGCAAATTCTAGCGTCCTGGACTCCTCAAACTCTGAGCTGTCTCTTCAATCAAGAGACCTCTGGAATCTGTGGTTCCTCACCCTACAGATGCCTGAAAACTGCCTCCAGGCAGTACACTGAGGCAATGGTAGAGTTCATCTTGTTTATATCCCTTTTCTTAGGCATATACATCCTGCTCTGTTTGCTGTACAATATCTGAAAACTGATGGTTTTCTTTTTCATGAAGTGTGGGGCGTGGGGGGGGAGTGAGTAAATCTGATCCCTGTTGTTCCATAATGGCCGGAGCCCAAATATGTCTTGAGTAATGTACAGGGTGACCATTTTAAAGAATAAAACTCTTTTAAATCTTTATGTTGTAAATAAATCAGTGATCATGAAATATATCTCCCTTTAAAGAGCCTTATTTTTACTTACATTTGGAAAAACTAGAAAGTGCTGCCATTCTTTCTAGCTGTTTCCAAATGATTATTTTATTGACTAGGTTAACTTTCAAGTTAGAAAGCTTGAGGTGCCTGATATAAGAGGAAAATTCACAATTAAATTTCATTAAAAGTGTAAGAATGTCACTGTACCTGGTATATAAGCAATTGTTGAATGAAGGAGAAAGATAATTAGAAAGTGGAAGTAATGAGAGAATTCAGGAAGAACAGAAGTTAGAATGTCTTAATAGACAGTCAGTAAGAGAATTTGGGGGTTCACCTTCAAAATAATGGAAAAAAAGTAATTTAAAGTAGTTACCATCCTACTGATTCTCATTCTAGATTTTTTTCTTTATACCACCCACATTCCTTTCTTAATAACTCTTTTAATGGGCCATTTACATTAAGTTTTTCTAGAATGAATTGATCACGATTTTACACTGTCCACAGAATATCAGCTCTTGCCTGACAACTGAAATACTTCAATACAAACAAAGGAATTCATACTATGAATAAATAAAGACCATAATAATAAAAAAAGTTTTAAAATATCATCTCTGTTCTATCTTAAGTGTTTAGGGCACTTACTTTTTTTTTTTTTTTTTTTTTTTTGCTGTATGCGGGCCTCTCACTGTTGTGGCCTCTCCTGTTGTGGAGCACAGGCTCCGGACGCGCAGGCTCAGCAGCCATGGCTCATGGGCCCAGCCGCTCCGCGGCATGTGGGATCTTCCCGGACCGGGGCACGAACCCATGTCCCCTTCATCGGCAGGCGGACTCTCAACCACTGCGCCACCAGGGAAGCCCCAGGGCACTTACTTTTTGGCACAATAGGTACTTAGGGAAACTTAGGAAAATTGCAATAAACATATATACAAAGCTATAAATGAGAATATAACAAATAACACCAATAGTAATGAATGCAAACTAAAATTGTCCATCAGCAGTTATGAACACATTTATTTGGGCTGTATGAGGGAGAATATTCATAGATAGCCACCCTTTTCAAATCATACTCTGAGAATTCATATGTATTTTGAATAAAGTTCTTTGAAACCTAACACTGAATTTCCTCCAAATATTCAAGTTTGTTTAATGTAAGACTAATAGAGCTATAGTTTTCATGAGGACAGAACACAATTCCTATTTACTTAGAAATAGTTCCTATTTACTTAGACATTTTGTTCCGGCTTAACTAATTTAAATGTTTCAAATACTCAAAGTATGAATGAAGTTGACTACTAAGGAAAAGGCTTCCAAAACAACAATATATTCTCAAAATAAGATCTCGCATGGTTCATGAAAATATCTGGTTGATTGTGGCCACAATGCAAATTACCCTATATGGTGATATTTTTTCCTCTCATTTTTAAGAGACACTCTTGTACTTGTGTGCGTGTGTGTGTGTTTTATAACATTTTATAAGACTACTGACTTGATAAAGATAAAAGGAATTTGGGGAATAATGCATGTGTGTTAAATACAGTGTATTTTCTTGTAGAGTGTAGAAAAATACAAAAGTAGATTGTTTAAGGGCTATGTCTCTCATAGTAATAATAGGTTCCACTGAGTTCTTCGTATTTTCCCATTTAGTTCAGTCATCTGGATTTGTGAGATATGGACCAGAGATATATTAACAGGTGAATTCTATTTGTTGTAACTTTGTTTTCCTTTATGCAAAATCAGCTGGGCCATAGCAACATCTTCTTACTAACAGGTATATTCCATTTGTGTATGCATTCATACCAAGCCTCCTTCCAAATAGGAACTGAGATAATTTACAAAGATGCATGTGTACAATATTATTTAAAATATAAGTAAAAGATCATGGAGAAATAAATATCCAATGAAAATAATATAAACTCAGAAGGAAAAGTAGCATCTCAACCACCTGTCACATGTTTCCCCACACACTTTGAAAATAGTCATAGTATATAAACTAAAACAGATCTGACTTAGTAAATATATTTTATTATTACTATTACTTTTACACAATTCATATAAAAATTTCCCACTAAAAAATCCTCATGGCATAAAAAGCCTTTTACATCATAGTGTCCGCCCTCTTTTTAAGTAATATCTTCACTGTTCTCTCATATGCAGTATGGTTTAGTTACCCAGAATGTCTCCCCATTTCCTTCCATGTCATGTTCTTGCACTTCTGTGCCTCCGTGTCTCTGCTTCAGAGCCTACCTCAATCTCTCTCTCCTTTTTCCTTTGGTTAAATGACATGCAACATTTAAATTCAACCTTAGTGTTTATTCCCACTGAAGACTTCCCTAGAACCACAGAACAAGTTAGTGTTCTGTGGACCATCAGAATTTTAAAACAATCCCCAAGATAGTATAATAGTGCCTCTCAAAACCCTTGCAATAATGTCTCATATGCTTATTAGCTGCAACAGACTGACACACAGAAAACTTATCTTGTTCAATTCTACATTCTCAACTAGGAGCACCTTATAAATGAATACTCTATGAGTATGAGACACACAGTAAATTATGGTCTCCCTTATGTTAGCATAATGATGGAGCCCACAGTAGAAGTGAGTGAGAAGTCAATGAGGAGGAGTCAAATAGGAGAGAGACAGACTCACATGAGGACTGAGCACCAAAGACCTCAAAGAGAATCATGGTTTTAGAAACATAACCTTATAAAAAATGTTTCATTAATCTGGATTAATCTCACAATTAGTAGATTCATTTTAAAAATCCATAGGAATATGGAAAGTTTGGGGAAGTGCTTAGTATTACCAGTATAATCCATATAAATTTCACCTAATGTGAGTTATATTTTTAAAGGAAGTCACCTCCCTTAGTTTGCACATTGAAAGCATTTTTATTTTATTAGATATGGCCTTTCTTTGTGGCTGTGATGAGCTATCACAGTCCAATTTTCTTTCAATTGTACAGTACAAAGAATTTCTCCTAGGAGCTGCTTTTGAAGATTAAAGCATAGAAATAATTTTATTAATGCAATTTTATTTTATATAATAGCAAAATTCAGCAAGCCTAAATTTTTCATGAATATCAGCATTACCTGAATAAAATTTAATTTACCAGTGGTACAATATGAAAATGCCCTGGTTACCTGTTCACAAAAGTGAGGGAGTATCCTAACAGTTACAGCTTGCTGTGAATCATCAGTTTCACCAGAAACTGAAAAATTAGTAATATTGGGCTCAGTAGCACCCTTCAATTATGTCCATTCTCTGTTTTACAAAGTGGTTATCCATAACCTTATTTAGCCTTACTACAACTCTGTAACCTAATAACTGTTTGCCAATTTATTTTACGTAAGTGAGAAAAAGAGACTCAGAGATCTGAAAGTGACTTTCCAGGGTCATGAGACAGAGGAGGGCAGAGCTGGGGCTAGAACTTAGGTTATGTGACTCCTGGCTCAGCAATATTTCCCCTCTTGAATAACTCTATTTCAGCTTTGGAATGGTTCATTAGAAACTATGGTGTCAGGTTCAGAACTATGGAGTAAAAGAAAGTACAAAAGACATAGAGGGAGCTAGAAGAAAATCAAAAGTCACTCAGAGAATATTCATTCATACATTGATTCTTGCAAGAAATATTGGACATCTATTATGGGCCTTTCACTCTTATAAGTATAGAGAATTTAGCATTGAACATACGTATTATTTTAAATATCCCATTTTCAAAAAAACTATGAGACATGCAAAGAAACAGGAAAATCTGGCCCATGTACGGGGGAAAAAAAAAGCAGTCCATAAAAACTGTCCCTGAGATTGCTCTGACATTAGATTTATTAATAGACAAATGCTTTAAATCAACTTTTATAAATATGTTCAAAGAACCAAAGGAAATAATATCTAAATAAATAAAAGAAAACATGAGAATGATGTCTCACCAAGTAGAGATTATCATTAAAGAGACAGAAATTATATTTTAGAAATTAAGCAATTAGAAATTATGGCATTGAAAAGTATAATAACTGAAATTGGAAATTCATGAAATGTGCTCAAAAGCGAATTTGAGCTGACAAAAGAAAGAATCCGAGAACTTGAAGAAAGATCAACTGATATTATGCAGTCTGAAGAACAGAAAGAAAAAAGATGAGGTGAAATAAACAGAAACTCAGAGACTTGTGGGATACCATTAAGCACACAAACATACTCATAATGGAGTGAGGCAGGGGGAGGGAGAGTAAAAGGGGGAGATGGAGGCAAAAAGAATATATAAAAAGTATTAAAAAATTATTGAAAAAGCTCAACAAATTCTAAGAAGGAAAAACTCAGAAATCTATACCTAGACACATCAAAATCAAGCTTGGAAAGACAAAGAGAATCTTCAAAGCAACAAAAGAGATGACTCAACAAATACAGTGATCCACAATAAAATTAACAGCTGATTTATCACCAGAAACCATGAGAACAGAAGGCACTCGGTTACATATTTAAAGTGAGAATGAAAAAGACTATCAATCAAAAGAATTTTATATCCAGCAAAACCATCCTCCACAAATTAAGAAGAAATTAAGACATACTCAAATGAACAAAGACTAAGTGAATCTGTCCCTAGCAGACCTGCCCTACATGAAATACTAAAAGGAGTTTTTCAGACTGACATGAAAGATTAGACAATAATTTGATTCCACACAAAGAAATAAAGAACACTAATGAAGATAATACAAAGGTATACACAGGTTAATATAAAAGACAGTATGTGTTTTTTTGTTTGTCATTTTTTCTTTTCCTAAGTGATATTTTAAAAAATACCAACTGCATAAAGCAATAATTATAAAACTGTGTTGATGGGCTTAGGTACAAAGGTGTAATTCATATGATAATAACAGTGCAAAGGATTAAGGAAGAGAGTTATGTAGGATGAAAAAATTTTGTATGTTCTTCTAATAATGGTGGTATTAATCTGAACTAGAGGGATATTGGTTGAAGATGGCAGAGCAGAAGGACATGCACTCACTCCCTCTTGCGAGAGCACCGGAATCACAACTAACTGCTGAACAATCATCAACGGGAAGACACTGGAACTCACCAAAAAAGATACCCCACATCCAAAGACAAAGAGAAGCCACAATGAGATGGTCGGAGGGGCACAATCACAATAAAATCAAATCCCATAACTGCTGGATGGGGAACTCACAAACTGGAGAACACTTAGACCACAGAAGTCCACTCACTGGAGTGAAGGTTCTGAGCCCTATGTCAGGCTTCCCAACCTGGGGGTCCAGCAACAGGAGGAGGAATTCCCAGAGAATCATAGACTTTGAAAGCTAGCAGGATTTGATTGCAGGACTTCAACAGGACTTGGGGAAACAGACTCCACTCTTGGGGCAACACAAAGTAGTGAGCACATCAGGACCCAGGGGGAAGGAGCAGTGACCCCATAGGAGACTGAAACAGATTTACTTGCTAGTGTTGGAGGGTCTCCTGTAGAGGTGGGGGTGGCTGTGGCTCACTGTGAGGAAAAGGACACTGGCAGACAGAAATTCTAGGAAGTACTCCTTGGTGTGAGCCCTCCCAGAGTCCACCGTTAGCCCCACCAAGGAGCCTGTGGGCTCAGATGCTAGGTCGCCTCAGGCCAAACAACGAACAGGGAGGGAACTCAGCCCCACCCATCAACAGACAAGTAGATTAAAGTTTTACTGAGCTCTGCCTGGCAAAGCAACACCCAGCTCTACCCACCACCAGTCCTTCCCATCAGGAAGCTTGCACAAGCCTCTTAGACAGCTTCATCCACCAGAGGGCAGACAGCAGAAGCAAGAAGATCTACAATCCTGCAGCCTGTGGAATGAAAACCACATTCACAGAAAGATAGACAAAATGAAAAGGCAGAGGACTATGTACCAGATGAAGGAACAAGATAAAACCCCAGAAAAACAACTAAATAAGTGGAGATAGGCAACCTTCCAGAAAAAGAATTCAGAGTAATGAGAGTGAAGATGATCCAGGACCTCGGAAAAAGAATGGAGGCAAAGATCGAGAAGATGCAAGATATGTTTAACAAAGAATTAGAAGAATTAAAGAACAAACACCTAGAAGAATTAAAGAACAAGCAAACAGAGATGAATACAATAACTGAAATGAAAAATACACTAGAAGGAATCAATAGCAGAAAATCTGTGGCAGAAGAACGGATAAGTGACCTGGAAGACAGAAAGGTGGAATTCACTGCTGCAGAACAGAATAAAGAAAAAAGAATGAAAAGAAATGATGACAGCCTAAGAGACCTCTGGGACAACATTAAATGCAAAAACATCGGCATTATAGGGGTCCCAGAAGAAGAGAGATAGAAAGGACCTGAAAAAATACTTGAAGAGATTATAGTCAAAAACTTCCCTAACATGGGAAAGGAAATAGCCACCCAAGTCCAGGAAGCACAGAGAGTCCCAGGCAGGATAAACCCAAGGAGAAACATACCACGACACATAGTAGTCAAACAGAAAAATTAAAGACAAAGAAAAATTATTGAAAGCAACAAGGGAAAAATGACAAATAACATACAAGGGAACTCCCATAAGGTTAACAGCTGATTTCTCAGCCAAAACTCTTCAAGCCAGAAGGGAGTGGCACAATAAAATGCAAAAATAAAATTAAATAAATAAATAAATAAATAAATAAATATATATATATATATATATATATATATATATATATATATATATATATACACCCCTCAATAAAGGGGCAAAAAGAGAAGTGATCCTCAAAGCTTACTTTGTACACATACTTAGAATAAATACCATGTCTGTTGCCTTATTATATTCTTAATAGTTGCTATGCAATAGCACCTTAGGGCTTGATGAGTTTTTTAACTCTTTACTCTGCAAGAAAGTTAAAAAAAATAATAAACAGTGAAAAAATTGTATGTTTATTTTAAATTTGAACCCAAAACACAACTTAAAATGTGTTATATTTAATATGAATCTCTCAACTTATCCACTTATATGGGACAAATTTTCCAGTTTTGAAATTAATAATGACTTTTAATAAACTGTAGTATTTACACATTTAAAAAAAAGTGATGAAAGGGAAAAACCTACAACCAAGATTACTCTACCTGACAAAGATCTCATTCAGATTCGACATAAAAATCAAAAGCTTTACAGACAAGCAAAAGCTAAGAGAATTCAGCACCACCAAACCAGCTCTACAACAAATGCTAAAGGAACTTCTCTAAGTGGGAAACACAAGAGAAGAAAATGACCTACAACAACAAACCCAAGAGAATTAAGAACATACATACATATCAATAGGAACATACATATCAATAATTACCTTAAATGTGAATGGATTAAATGCTCCAACCAAAAGACACAGGTTTGCTGAATGGATAAAAAAACAAGACCTGTATATATGCTGTCTACAAGAGACCCACTTCAGACCTAGGGACACATACAGACTGAAAGTGAGGGGATGGAAAAAGATATTCCATGCAAATGGAAAGCAAAAGAAAGCTGGAGTAGCAATACTCATATCAGATAAACTAGACTTTAAAATAAACTGTTCCAAGAGACAAGGAAGGACACTACATAATGACCAAGGGATCAATCCAAGAAGATATAACAATTATAAATATATATGCACCCAACATAGGAGTGCCTCAATACATAAGGCAACTGCTAACAACTATAAAAGAGGAAATCAACAGGAACACAATAATAGTGGGGGACTTTAACACCTCACTTACACCAATGGACAGATCATCCAGATAGAAAATTAATAAGGAAACACAAGCTTTACATGACACAGTAGACCAGGCAGATTTAGTTGATATTTATAGGACATTCCAGCCAAAAACAGCAGATTACACTGTCTTCAAGTGCACTCGGAACATTCTCCAGGATAGATCACAGCTTGGGTCACAAATCAAGCCTCAGTAAATTTAAGAAAACTGAAATCATATCAACCATCTTTTCTGACCACAGCACTATGAGATTAGAAATCAATTACAGGGAAAAAAAACATAAAAAACACAAACACATGGAGGCTAACCAATACGTTACTAAATAACCAAGAGATCACTGAAAAAAATCAACGAGTAAATCAAAAAATACCTAGAGACAAATGACAATAAAAACACGATGATCCAAAACCTATGGGATGCAGCAAAAGCAGTTCTAAGAGGGAAGTGTATAGCAATACAATCCGACCTCAAGGAACCAGAAAACTGTCAAATAAACAATCTAACTTTACACCAAAAGGAACTACAGAAAGAACAAACAAAACCCAACGTTAGTAGAATGAAAGAAATCACCAAAAAAGAGCAGAAATAACTGAAATAGAAACGAAGAAAACAAGAGCAAAAAAATCAGTGAAACTAAAAGAGGGTTCTTTGAGAAGATAAACAAAATTGATATACCTTTAGCCAGACTCATCAAGAAAAAGAGGGAGAGGACTCAAATCAATAAAATTAGAAAGGAAAAAGGAAAAGTTACAACAGACACGGCAGAAATACATAGCATCCTAAGAGACTACTACAAGCAAGTCTATGCCAATAAAATGGACAACCTGGAAGAAATGGACAAATTCTTAGAAAGGTATAACCTTCCAAGACCGAACCAGGAAGAAATAGAAAATATGAACAGACCAATAACAAATAATGAAATTGAAACTAAGATTAAAAATCTTCCAACAAACAAAAGTCCAGGACCAGATGGCTTCACAGGTGAATTCTATCAAACATTTAGAGAACAGCAACACCCATCCTTCTCAAACTCTTCCAAAAAGTTGCAGAGGAAGGAACACTCCCAAACTCATTCTACGAGGCCACCATCACTCTGATACCAAAACCAGGCAGAGATACTACAAAAAAAAGAAAATTACAGACCAATATCACTGATGAATATAGATGTGAAAATCCTCAACAAAATACTAGCAAACAGAATCCAACAATACATTAAAAGGATCATACCCTTTTGTGATCAAGTGGGGTTTATCCTAGGGATGCGAGGATTCTTCAATATATGCAAATCGATCAATGTGATACACCATATTAACAAAC
The DNA here is from genome assembly GCF_937001465.1 of Orcinus orca. NCBI lineage: Eukaryota > Metazoa > Chordata > Mammalia > Artiodactyla > Delphinidae > Orcinus > Orcinus orca. The sequence goes on along the minus strand of NC_064564.1, from coordinate 47,320,686 downwards.
TGAAGAATAAAAACCATATGATAATCTCAACAGATGCAGAAAAAGCTTTTGACAGAATTCAAACCCATTTATGATAAAAACTCTCCAGAAAGTGGGCATAGAGGGAACCTACCTTAACATAATAAAGGCCATACATGACAAACATCATTCTCAATGGTGAAGAACTGAAAGCATTTCCACTAAGATCAGGAACAAGACAAGGATGTCCACTCTTGCCACTATTATTCAACATAGTTTTGGAGGTCCTAGCCACAGCAATCATAGAAGAAAAAGAAAAAAAAGGAATACAAATTGGAAAGAAGAAGTAAAACTGTCACTGTTTGCAGATGACATGACACTACACATAGATGATCCTAAAGATGCCACCAGAAAACTACTAGAGCTAATCAATGAATTTGGTAAAGTTGCAGGATACAAAATGAATGCACAGAAATCCCTTGCATTCCTATACAATAACAACAAAAGTTCAGAAAGATAAATTAAGGAAACAATCCCATTCACCATTTCAACAAATAGAATAAAATACCTAGGAATAAACCTACCTAAGGAGGCAAAAGACCTGTACTCAGAAAACTATAAGACACTGATGAAAGAATCAAAGATGATACCAATAGATGGAGAGATATTCCATGTTCTTGGATTGGAAGAATCAATATTGTGAAAATGACTATACTACCCAAAGCAACCTACAGATTCAATGTAATCCCTATCAAATTACCAATGGCCCTTTTCTCAGAACTATAACAAAAAATCTTAAAATTGGTATGGAGACTCAAAAGACCCTGAATAGCCAAAGCAATCTTGAGGGGAAAAAATGGAGCTGGAGGAATCAGATCCTTAACTTCAGACTATACTACAAAGCTACAGTAATCAAGACAACATGTTACTGGCACAAAAACAGAAATATACATCAATGGAACAGGATAGAAAGCCCAGAGATAAACCCACGCACATATGGTCAACTAATCTATGACAAAGGAGGCAAGGATATACAATGGGGAAAAGACAGTCTCTTCAATAAGTGGTGGGAAAACTGAACAGCTACATGTAGAAGAATGAAATTAGAACACTCTGCAACACCATACACAAAAATAAACTCAGAATGGATTAAAGACCTAAATGTAAGGCCGGACACTATAAAACTCTTAGAGGAAAACTTAGGAAGAATACTCTGACATAAATCATGGCAAGATCTTTTTTGACCCACCTCTTGGAGTAATAGAAATAAAAACAAAAATAAACACATGTGACCTAATGAAATGGAAAAGCTTTTGCACAGAAAAGGAAACTACTAATAAGATGAAGAGACAACCCTCAGAATGGGAGAAAATATTTGCAAACGAGTCAATGGACAAAGGATTAATTTCCAAAATATGTAAACAGCTCATACAGCTCAATATTAAAAAAAACAAACAACCAATCAAAAAATGGGCAGAAGACCTAAATAGATTTCCCTCCAATGAAGACATACAGATGGCCAAGAAGCACATGAAAAGTTGCTCAACATCACTATTAGAGAAATGCAAATCAAAACTACAATGAGGTATCACCCCACACTGGTTAGAATGGGCATCATCAGAAAATCTACAAACAGCAAATGCTGGAGAGGATGTGGAGAGAAGGGAACCCTCTTGCACTGTTGGTAGGAATGTAAATTGATAAAGCCACTATGGAGAAAAGTATGGAGGTTCCTTAAAACACTAAAAATAGAATTACCATATCACCCAGCAATCCCACTACTGGGCATATACCCAGAGAAAACCATAATTCAAAAAGACACATGCTCCCCAGTGTTCATTGCAGCACTATTTACATTAGCCAGGACGTGGAAGCAACCTAAATGCCCATCAACAGACGAATGGATAAAAAAGATGTGATATATATATATATACAATGGAATATTAGCCATAAAAAGGAACAAAATTGAATAATTTGTAGAGACATGGATAGACCTAGAGACTGTCAGAAAGGGTGAAGTCAGTCAGAAAAACAAATATCGTATATTAACCATATATGTAGAATGTAGAAAAATGGTACAATCGTTTGCAAGTCAGAAATAGAGACACAGATGTAGAGAACAAAGTTATGGACACCAAGGGGGGAAAGTGGTGGGGTGGTGGTGGTGGGATGAATTGGGAGATTGGGATTGACATATATAAACTAACATGTATAAAATAGATAACTAGTAAGAACCTGCTGTATAAAAAAATAAATAAAATTCAAAAAACAATCTGAACTAGATTGTTAAAAATTGAAAAGCTAATTGTAATCATCAGGATAAACACTAAGAAATTTAAAAGAATGTACATAATTTACAATATAAATAGATAGCAAACTTTTTCCCAGATGAGAAGATATATTCAGATTCTAAAATTATTTTAGTATAATAGGCAACAGTGATTCAAAATGAATATTTACAATTATGGAGTAATTAAGGCTGGCTCAAAAATACTCGGTTCTCTGAGTAGAATTGCACTTATTAGCTGTCTGTGAGTCAGGCAGCCATGTGTCTTGTTTTGACCAAGTCTTCAACTGAGACAGAAACGGCATGCTTCAGCTGTAGGCTGTAATTTTATAAGCCAGAGTATGGTCTGCAGTCTTTTCTGCCTTTACACTAGTGGAAGCTTGTGTAGAGACTTGAGTCCTCATTAGTGTTGTGTCTCTGAATGGCCATGATATTCAGAGACCTCAGGTAGTGCACATTGGACATATGCTGTTAGTGGAAACAGACTTTCATTGTATTTAGCCATTGAATTTGGGGAGTAATTTGTTATTGCCACATAACTAGCCTATTATGACAGATAATAGTAAAAGTAGAATTTATTACAAAGCCTTTCTCTAGGATTAAGTCACACTATGATTCTGTGTTTGACAAAAGATTTAGATAATTTGGGAAAAGTTTTTAATTTCAGTTATTTTACTTGATCTTTAATAGGTGGCCCATATGACATCCAAATTTGTTATCAGGTTTCTTATTCTCTCCAAGAATCTTTTACTCTAATAGGGCAGTTTTCTCTGTTATCTCCTAAGGAAGCATGTGTGTTTCTGCCTCCGTGCCTTTGTTTGCTTTCCTCCTTGACTTAGCATACTCAGATTACCTTTTAAAATCCTATAACAACTTCAGTGACCAATTCAAGTCATATTTCATCCATCAGAATTTCTTTCATTCTTCTACTCCACATAGATAATAACATAATAAGGTATCAAGTACCAACACATACATGCAAAGCTCTGGTACTTGCTTTTCATGGGTTATGCTATTTAGACTTTACAACAAGGTTATCATGAGAAATTTAGACTGAGAAAGCATCATATCCAAGCCAGGTACCTCATACATCACTATCCCCTATTTATAGAACCAGTATTTTTTAAAACTGTGGTTCTATACTTTTAACTATTTCTATTTTGAGCTCCTACTGTACTCAGCTCACTTAGGAACTCAGTCATTGATTTTTCCCTAATTCTATCATGTTCTTCAATTCTGTCCTCTACGTAAATTGTAAATTCGGGTCTCATGGTGATTTGGTATCTCATCCCCTGCATGGAAGTGACTATTATTCTAAATATCTCAGTTTAGATTTTAGGATTCAAGAATTTGAAATAAAAAATAAATAAGGTACACATGATTCTTAAAGTAATAAAGTCTGATATGGAACCTTAATTTTTTGTTTTGTTTTGTTTTGTTTTGTTTTGTTTTGCAGTACACGGGCCTCTCACCATTGTGGCCTCTCCCATTGCGGAGCACAGGCTCCGGACACGCAGGCTCAGCGGCCATGGCTCACGGGCCCAGCCGCTCTGTGGCACGCGGGATCCTCCCGGACCAGGGCACGAACCCGCATCCCCTGCATCAGCAGGCGGACTCTCAACCACTGTGCCACCAGGGAAGCCCAGAACCTTAAAATTTAAAACACTAGTTTTAGCTGAGAAAAAAACTTCAGTGACTAGGAGGAGAAAGGGATATTAAAATAATTATATTATTATGAGTTACAGATCATTTATTTGTAGAAAACAGACAATATATAGACATCAGTGATGACTTTTCCAGTTTTTTTTCCAGTTGTGCAGATGCAGATATAACTGCTAAGCTTGTGGTTTATTTGGGTTTCTAGAGGGAAAAAAAAAAAGGTAACTCATGCATATCAACCACCTATGTGGAAGAAGACAGCTAGATGGCTAGGGTTCCTGAACATTTTTAGGGTTATCAAAAGTATCAGAAGTGCCATTTTATTCTCCTATAAATATCTCCTATATATATCCTTTGTCATTTGCTTCATTTGCAAATATTTTCTCCCATTCTGAGGGCTGCCTTTTTGTCTTGTTTATGGTTTCCTCTGCTGTGCAAAAGCTTTCAAGTTTCATTACGTCCCATTTGTTTGTTTTTGTTTTTATTTCCATTTCTCTAGTAGGTGGGTCAAAAAGGATCTTGCTGTGATGTATGTCATAGAGTGTTCTGCCTATGTTTTCCTCTAAAAGTTTTATAGTGTCTGGGCTTACATTTAGGTCTTTAAGCCATTTTGAGTTTTTTTTTTTTTTTTTGCAGTATGCGGGCCTCTCACTGACGTGGCCTCTCGCGTTGCAGAGCACAGGCTCTGGAAGCGCAGGCTCAGCAGCCATGGCTCATGGGCCCAGCTGCTCCACGGCATGTGGGATCTTCCCAGACCGGGGCATGAACCCGTGTCCCCTGCATCGGCAGGCAGACTCTCAACCACTGCACCACCAGGGAAGCCCTTGAGTTCATTTTTGTGTATGGTGTTACGGAGTGTTCTAATTTCATTCTCTTACATGTAGCTGTCCAGTTTTCCCAGCACCACTTATTGAAGAGACTGTCTTTTCTCCATTGTATATTCTTGCCTCCTTTATCAAAGATAAGGTGACCATATGTGAGTGGATTTATCTCTCAGCTTTCTATCCTGATCTATTGATCCATATTTCTGTTCCATTGATCTATATTTGTGTTTTGTGCCAGTACCATACTGTCTAGATTACTGTAGTTTTTTAGTATAGTCTGAAGTCAGGGAGCCTGGTTCTTCCAGTTCCGTTTGTGTTTCTCAAGATTGCTTTGGCTATTCGGGGTCTTTTGTGTCTCTACACAAATTGTGAATTTTTTTGTTCTAGTTCTGTGAAAAATGCCATTGGTAGTTTGATGGGGATTGCATTGAATCTGTAGATTGCTTTGGGCAGTATAGCAATGTTTCACAATGTTGATTCTTCTAATCCAAGTACATGGTATATCTTTCCATCTGTTTGATTTGTATTTAATTTCTTTAATCAGTCACCTTAAAGTTTTCTGCATAGAGGTCTTCTGTCTCCTTAGGTAGGTTTATTCCTAGGTATTATATTCTTTTTGTTGCAATGGTAAATGGGAGTGTTTCCTTAATTTCTCTTTCAGATTTTTCATCATTAGTGTATAGGAGTCCAAGAGATTTCTGTGCATTAATTTTGTATCCTACAGCTTTACCAAATTCATTGATTAGCTCTAGTAGTTTTCTGGTGGCATCTTTAGGATTCTCTGTGTATATTATCATGTCATCTGCAAACAATGAGAGTTTTACTTCTTCTTTTCTGATTTGGATTCCTTATATTTCTTTTTTCTCTGATCGTTGTGGTTAACTCTTCCAAAACTATGTTGAATAATAGTGGTGACAGTGGACAACCTTGTCTTTTTCCTGATCTTAGAGGAAATGGTTTCAGTTTTTCACCATTGAGAATGATGTTGGCTGTGGTTTTGTCATACATGGCCTTTATTACGTTGAGGTAAGTTCCTTCTATGCCTATTTTCTTGAGGGTTTTTACCATAAACGGGTGTTGAATTTTGTTGAAATCTTTTTATGCATCTACAGATATTATCATATGGTTTTTATCCTTCAATTTGTTAATTTGATGTATCACATTGATTGATTTGCATATACTGAAAAATCTTTGCATTCATGGGATAAACCCCACTTGATCATGGTGCATGATCCTTTTAATGTGTTGTTCAATTCTGTTTGCTAGTATTTTGTTGAGGATTTTTGCATCTATGTTCATCAGTGATATTGGTCTATAATTTTCTTTTTTTGTGATATCTTTGTCTGGTTTGGGTATCAGGGTGATGGTGGCCTCGTAGAATGAGTTTGGGAGTGTTCTTCCCTCTGCTATATTTTGGTATAGTTTGAGAAGAATATGTGTTAGCTCTTCTCTAAATGCTCTTCTCTTCGCCTATGAGGCCATCTGGTCCTGGGCTTTTGTTTTTTGAAAAATTTTTAATCACAGTCTCAATTTCAGTGCTTGTGATTGGTCTGTTTATATTTTCTGTTTCTTCCTGGTTCAGTCTTGGAAGGTTGTGCTTTTCTAAGAATTTGTCCATTTCTTCAGGTTGTCCATTTTATTGGTATATAGCTGCTTGTAGTAATCTCTCATGATCCTTTGTATTTCTGCAGTGTCAGTTGTTACTTCTCCTTTTTCATTTCTAATTCTGTTGATTTGAGTCTTTTCCCTATTATTCTTGATGAGTCTGGCTAATGGTTTATCTATTTTGTTTATCTTCTCAAAGAACCAGCTTTTAGTTTTATTGATCTTTACTACTGTTTCCTTCATTTCTTTTTCCTTTATTTCTGAATTGACTTTTATGATTTCTTTCCTTCTGCTATCTTTGGGTTTTTCTGGCCTTCTTTCTCTAATTGCTTTAGGTGTAAGGTTAGGTTGTTTATTTGAGATTTTTCTTGTTTCTTGAGGTAGGCTTGTATAGCTATAAACTTCCCTCTTAGAACTGCTTTTGCTGCATCCCATAGGTTTTGGGTTGTTGTGTTTTCATTGTCATTTGCTTCTAGGTATTTTTTGATTTCCTCCTTGATTTCTTCAGTGATCTCTTGATTATTTAGTAGTGTATTGTTTAGCCACCATGTGTTTGTATCTTTTACAGTTTTTTTTTTTTTTTTCCTGTAACTGATATCTAGTCTCATAGCACTGTGGTCAGAAAAGATACTTGATACAATTTCAATTTTCTTAAAATTACCAAAGCTTGATTTGTGACCCAATAAATGATCTAACCTGGAGAATGCTGCATGAGCACTTGAGAAGAAAGTGTGTTCTGTTCTGATTGGATGGAATGTCCTATAAATATCAATTAAGTCCATCTTGTTTCATGTGTCATTTAAAGCTTGTGTTTCCTTATCTATTTGCTGTTTGGATGATCTGTCCACTCGTGAAAGTGGGGTGTTAAAATCCCCTACTATTGTGTTACTGTTGGCTTCCCCTTTTATGGTTGTTAGCATTTGCCTTTTGTATTGAGGTGTTCCTATGTTGGGTGCATAAATATTTACAATTGTTATATCTTCTTCTTTGATTGATCCCTTGCTCCTTATGTAATGTCCTTCTTTGTCTCTTGTAATAGTCTTTATTTTAAAGTCTATTTTGTCTGATATGAGAATTGCTAGTCCAGCTTTCTTTTGATTTCCATTTGCATGATATCTTTTTCCATCCCTTCACTTTCAGTCTGTATGTGTCCCTAGCTCTGAAGTGGGTCTCTTGTAGACAGCATATATACGGGTCTTGTTTTTGTATCCATTCAGCCAGTCTGTGTCTTTTGGTTGGAGCACTTAATCCATTTACATTTAAGGTAGTTATCGATATGTATGTTCCTATTACTATTTTCTTAATTGTTTTGAGTTTCTTATTTTAGGTCTTTTCCTTCTCTTGTGTTTCCTGCCTAGAGAAGTTCCTTTAGCATTTGTTGTAAAGCTGGTTTGGTGGTGCAGAATTCTCTTAGCTTTTGCTTGTCTGTAAAGGTTTTAATTTCTCCATTGAATCTGAATGAGATCCTTGCTACGTACAGTAATCTTGGCTGTAGGTTTTTCCCTTTCATCACTTTAAATATGTCCTGCCACTCCCTTCTGGCTTGCAGAGTTTCTGCTGAATCTGAATGAGATCCTTGCTAGGTAGAGTAATCTTGGCTGTAGGTTTTTCCCTTTCATCACTTTAAATATGTCCTGCCACTCCCTTCTGGCTTGCAGAGTTTCTGCTGAAAGATCAGCTCTTAACCTTATGGGGATTCCCTTTTTTGTTATTTGTTGCTTTTCCCTTCCTGCTTTTAATACTTTTTCCTTGTATTTAATTTTTGATAGTTTGATTAATGTGTGTCTTGGCATGTTTCTCCTTGGATTTATCCTGTATGGGACTCTATTTCCTGGACTTGAGTGACTATTTATTCCCATATTAGGGAAGTTTTCAACTATAATCTCTTCAAATATTTTCTCAGTCCCTTTCTTTTTCTCTTTTTCTGGGACCCCTATAATTCAAATGTTGGTGTGTTTAATGTTGTCCCAGAGGTCTCTGAGACTGTCCTCAATTCTTTTCATTCTTTTTTCTCTATTCTGCTCTGCAGTATTTATTTCCACTCTTTTATCTTCCAGGTCACTTATCCATTCTTCTGCCTTAGTTATTCTGCTATTGATTCCTTCTAGAGAATGTTTAATTTCATTTATTGTGTTATTCATTACAGTTTGTTTTTTCTTTAGTTCTTCTAGGTCCTTGTTAAATGTTTCTTGCATTTTCTCCATTCTATTTCCAGGATTTTGGATCATCTTTACTATCATTACTCTGAATTCTTTTTCAGGTAGACTGCCTATTTCCTCTTCATTTGTTTGGGCTGGTGGGTTTTTACTTTGCTTCTTCATATGCTGCCTATTTGTCTGTCTTCTCATTTTGTTTAACTTACTGTGTTTGGGGTCTCCTTTTCGCAGTCTGCAGGTTCATAGTTCCCATTGTTTTTGGTGTCTGACCCCAGTGGGTAAGATTGGTTCAGTGGGTTGTGTAGGCTTCCTGGTGAAGGCGTCTGGTGCCTGTGTTCTGGTGGATGAGGCTTGATCTTGTCTTTCTGTTGGGCAGTACCGTGTCCGGTGGTGTGTTTTGGGGTGTCTGTGAACTTAGTATGATTTTAGGTAGCCTCTTTGCTAATAGGTGGGTTTGTGTTCCTGTCTTGCTATTTGTTTGGCATGGGGGTGTCCAGCAGTGGAGCTTGCTGGTCATTGAGTGGAGCTGGGTCTTAGTCTTGAGACAGAAATCTCTGGGAGATCTTTCACCAATTGATATTACATGGGGCTGGAAGGTCTCTGGTGGTCCAATGTCTTGAACTAGGCTTTCCCACCTCAGAGGCTCAGGCCTGACACCAGCTCAGAGCACCAAGACCCTGTTCAGCCATATGGAGATCCTATAGGGGAGTCACTGCATGCTATGCAGGGCCACAGAAGCTCCAGAGTTTGGTCGGGTGGCAAAGACAGGAGCAAGAAGAAACTCTAGGCCAGAGCCTTTAATGGGGTTTCTGAACTTGAGTTTACTTGGGAATAGCAGAAGAACTGCAATTCTAGAAGGCACAGTATTGCAAGTCATAGGCCAGTCTGTGGAGAGTTCAGGATGGGCTGTATTTATGTGGAAGGAGCACCAAAAAGTAACTTTTTAAATTACATGTTTTCCTCCTCAACTATCTTCTCCCTGGTGTTTTCCAGTCATAGTCATATGTTCTTAGTTTCTTCTCAAATAAAGATTTTGCTGCTTTAAACACCACTGAGGCAATATCATGACAAACACTCTGGAAGATTCTGTTCTGTCATCTTTCAAATTGTCATCCAAGTCCTCATTTCAAAAAATGCATCACTGATAATGATGCAAAAGGGAGAATATCACAGCATGATTTCTGGATCCCCAGTAGAGATATCATTGGAACATGGAAAAATGGTTTCTTAACTTGATGGAAATCATATGGGAGCCAGGAAAAGAGAATGAATACTGAAATACACATTACCATTCTTTGGTAAGGTCCCTTAAGATTAGACTCACAGTCAGTTAGTTTTGATACCATAGATTGTTTGGCACTGATGAAGTTTCATGGCTGTGTAATTATTTTTGAAGCTTTACAAGACTGTTGAATTTCTATAATAAAATGAAGATTAAGAACTCTGTTCAGCTCTCAAAGGTGTTACACGCTATCCTAAGGCAATAGCACAGCTCCTACTAAGGAATGTATCCAAGCTCCAACTTGTAGGAATAGTCTTCAATCCATGGCTGATAATGCCGGTGACGATAAGAAAAGGAATGTGATCCAAGTCAGAATTCTTTCTAAGAGATTGTATCACTGATACACATTCTGCAATTAGGTGAACACCTTTTTTCTTTGGATGTATGCTGAAAGTCAGATGCTAAATGTTAACTGTAAAACTGTGTTGATTATCTTAAGTAAGATAGATAGAAAATCTGAGCATTTTAAGCAAAAAAGATTGTGACTTGTGTTGAATAATAATTACTTCACATGCTGTTCGGTAACATCTCATTTTGATTTAGCATAGGAAATTGGGATTTCCTCCTTTTCTTCCCTTCCCTTCTCCTTCATTCACTTTCCCCCCTCACCTCCTCCTTTCTTCTATTCTTTCCTTCCTTTCTTTTCCTCTATCATTACATTTTTTTCTTTTATTCAGATTGGGGAAAAAGTTAAAATTTCTAACAGTTCTAAATCCTATCTAAATTTGGTCTGTTGGCATCTAAACTTTGAGGTGTTTTTAATGAAATTTTTAAGCAGAATTACTTTAGGAAGTAAGATTTGCCTCTTAAGCATTATTAATACAATAAAAACAAAGTATTCTTATAGAGAAATCAGAATATTTTGGTGCATGTCTTCAACTCATTAAGATTTTTTTTCTGGAAAATATTTACTACACTGAGTTATATTATAGCTTAATTAAATATGGTGAATGGATCTCTCCTAAGGGGATAAACTAAATTAAACTGGGAAGAGACCAAATCTAATTGTATTGCATCTTTATAATCAAGCAACAAGAATTACCCCCATCCTTTTATTATGGTAACATTCACACTTTATCACTGTGGCTGATATTCTGCATTTTTCTAAAGGAAATAGGAAATAAAACATTAAAAAGTAAAGTACTCTTAAAGATTACTCATTTTTGGTAATGTTATGTGTTCATGTTTCTGGACAAAAGTGTTGTAAAATTTACTAATTATATATAATCATTTACTTTCCACTATTTTCTTGATAATTTAATCTTTATATTTTGTCCACTTATCTATTCAACAAATATTTATCAAGCAGCTAGACAATGGGAGCACAAAGACTACTACATGGTCCCTGCTTTCAGGTCTTCTGTCTACTTGGGCAGACTTATAAACTAATGGAAATAAGTAGATAGAGTAATAGATAAATGGTAGATAATAGATAATAAAGGCTCTCTAGCAAAGCTGTATAGAAAGTACTTTTGGAAGAAGAAAGTGGTGAATTTTTTTCTGGGGGTAAATCCAGATAAATGTAATAGGAAAACAGACAGTTACATTGAGTTTCTGAAATTGAGTAGAGAATGATAAGGCCTATCTAAGCAAAATACTAGCTAACACTTACTAAGCATCCCATATACATTTTACATATGTAGCAAAACAGGACTAGAAAGGCAGGTAACATGTCAAGGTCACACAGCTGATGAGTGGAAGAGTTGGAATTGGAACTCAGGTGATTTGACTTTAGAATCTACACACACTCTAGATAACACTGCAAATGAATGGTAACAAGAAATCTAATAGATTGTTCTGGATCATAGAATCTGAGATGCTTGGGAACCTATGGTGATGAGCCTAGATATATTTATGGTTTATTATGAAAGCCCTAAAGTGTTTTGCCAAATAATTTAGATATAATCCATTAAAAAGTATCCAAAGCTCTTAAGCAGAGAAATCATAAGCTGTGAGGAAGGTAGTTTTTTAAATCAAAACTACAAATTTAGAATTTAAAAGTAAGAGAGACAGGACAGTTATTTAAGGGACAGGAAAGCTACACTGCAGAAAGGAAGGGTGGGAGTACACCCCAATCAAAGATTGGGTGGGGTACACTACAGTTCCCTCAACTGTTTATTATTGTTAATTCAGGGTCTCTGTAGGGGAAGAAGGGCCTGGAGTGCCCTAGTCTGCCATCTTGCTGACATCGAGCAACTCACTTTTTAAGCCACAACCAGTTTTAATGTATTTACCTAAACACTTCAATATTACCTAGGATGAAGTCTATATCTCAAAATACTTTAAAGGCTCCTCTTGCCTTTTGGATATAAATTACTCTTAAGCACAGATGACAGGGCTTTTCATGATCTAGCCTCCACATAGAAATTCCAGGTTAATTTCTTCCCTGAACTTGAACTCTACAATATAGTCAAGACTGATTTTTTAGCCAACATACTCTGAAGAAATCAAGATCAAGGTGCCAACTGATCAGTTTCTGGTGAGGGCACTCTTCTTGGGTTGCAGATGGCCATCTTCTCACTACATCTTCATATGGTGTTTCTTCAGTACGTGCACAGAGAAAGACAGAAAGATATCTCTCCTTTCTTATAAGACCGGTAATGCCATCATGAGGCCCTCACTCTCGGAACCTAACCTAACTCTAGCTACATCCCAAAGACTGCATCTTCAAATACCATCACATTTGGGGTTAGGGCTTCAATATACGAATTTTAGGTGGGGAGGCACAAACCAATCCATAGCACACCCCAACCTCAATTCTACTTTCCCTTTGCCTAACTAACCTCTTCTCAGTTATTTTTCCAATATATCTTCGCAACTAATTCCTAATATTTCCTGTGTAACTCTAATTCAACTTAACTTAGATTTTTTAATTTTATTGTTTATACCTTTTAATCTGTCATTTTTTTTTTTTTTTTGTGTGGTATGCGGGCCTCTCACTGCTGTGGCCTCTCCCATTGCAGAGCACAGGCTCCGGACGTGCAGGCTCAGCAGCCATGGCTCACGAGCCTAGCCACTCTGCAGCATGTGGGATCTTCCCGGACCGGGGCATGAACCCGTGTCCCCTGCATCGGCAGGCGGACTCTCAACCACTGCGCCACCAGGGAAGCCCTAATCTGTCATATTTTATCTATTTTTTCTTCACACTTCCATCAATAACTTCTTCAGATTTCTATGTCAGTTTATTTTCTCAAGTGTGCTCCATATGCTGTATAATTTGTCCATTAAATTATCAGTTTGTAATCATAATTTTTTCTATTTTAAAATTTTCTTTTCACATTTTATCTGTGTTTTTAAAGAATTTTGATTCATTGTTTATATATTTTTTAATTGTCAATTAAAATGTGATTGTTATCTCTTATGGTAGCATATTTTCTTATATGCTCTTAATTTTGGATTTTGAGCTCATATGATGAGTTCCTCTAGAGAAGATTTGTATTTACTCATGCCAAGTGGCCAAGGAGTTAGTTACTATCTCAGGATATCTTTAGTTAATTTTTTTTTTTTTTTTTTGCGGTATGTGGGCCTCTCACTGTTGTGGCCTCTCCCGTTGCAGAGCACAGGCTCCAGAAGCGCAGGCTCAGTGGCCATGGCTCACGGGGCCAGCCGCTCCGCGGCATGTGGGATCCTCCCAGACCGGGGCACGAACCCGTGTCCCTTGCATCGGCAGGCAGACTCTCAACCACTGTGCCACAAGGGAAGCCCATCTTTAGTTAATTTTACTGGCTTTAGGTTTTCTGAGATGCCTTGGTAATGGAGACTTAAGCCCAAAACCTTGTTGGTAGAGAGACTGAATTACAAACTCTCTAGGGAAATTCTTTTTTTTTTTTTTCCTATCCAGTGCTGTGGCTAAAAAATAGTTACTATGTTCATGTTTCTGTGATGGAGTAAATTTTTCCCTGGTTAACATTTTCCCCTTAAGATGCAAAGCTAAATATGAGAGTCTGATTTGTACCTTTTATCTTGTACAGGCTTAAGACATTGTCACCTTTCATAAGTAGCTCTTAAAACTACTCCTGGTTTCCTGCTCTTAGCAGACATCTTCGGAAAGCCCAGAATTTACTCCTGTTTACTACTCAGATTTTATTTCTTCATTTATGTCCCCCAAGAATTCCCGTTGTGTGTGTGTGTGTGTATGTACCTTCCCTTATATTTTTAGATATCTATCACATGTAATCAGCTTTTAGCACTGACTGATATAAAAAATGTTTTTCTAGAATAACTACTTATCTATTTTGCTAGCAGCAGCAGAACTTTCCAATTCATTAGATCTCAACTTAAAGCTTTCACTCACTAGATCTCTTCATCATGGATTTTGTTAGGTACCTATCTGTGCCAGTTAACCATTTATTGCCTCTCAGCTCCAATTCATTCTTTTTGCCTGCTTTGTGAAAATGGATTTGGGCCCTTTAAATATTTTCTTTGGCAGGCACATTTTAACTTTGTCAATAAAAAGTACTATAGAGAAATATCAGGAGAAAAGGGTTTGCTCCCTGCTTCCTGTGAGCCCTGCTCAGTCAGTTCCCAAAGTGTGTGGCTTCTCCAGTGCCCAGCTCTTGCTGTGCACTTTCCTCTTTGGGCACATTTTGTAGCAGTGTGTCTGATAAAACACCTCCTCATCAACAGTTTTCCCCAACACCCAAGAGGATCTATTTCTGGAAAGTTCTAGAGGGTAGATTTCCAGCAAGTTCTGCTGGTGCAGCACTACAGTGACTTAGCTGCATACAGTGAACCATGGAAGGCCCTCTCCAACAAGGTCTGGATCTCAGCCCTTGGGAGAAGGACATGGGCTTTTTCTTGGATGTTCTATCTCAGAGTTAGTGGTAGTGGCTGCTCCTTATATTTGCTATTCTTGTATTCTTTAGAGTTCTCTTTACTTCTTGTTAACCAGTCCCTCTTTACTTCAATCCTCTGTTGTATTTAATTATTCTTCACATTATCTAATACCTTCTCATAAGACATTTTTGCCTCAACTTACTTATAAGTTTGTATTGTAAACTCATTTAAAGGCCTGTGTTCCCCATAGTATGCTAGCCACTTCATAGAAAGTACCTAATATATATATAATATATATATATAATATATATATAGAACAAAAGAAAGACTAAAAATAAAGCACTGCCCAATATTTACCTACATTATGCACAACTGAAAGTTTTAATTCCCTAAAATACCTAAGAAGTTCATATATATATTCTCCTCTTCAAATGTAAGTGAATGTTTTCCCCATGTTAAAAACAGTTTAATCCAAATTAACCAAATGGCATAAAAGATAAAATTAATAGTAAAAATGTTGAATACAAAGGTATAGAGACTTAACATATATGTTCTGTCAATGGAGCTAGTCTTACCAATATATCCAAGTGTGGACATTATAAGAACATCCAAGTGGATAAAAAGCCAAAATTTACTATGCTTATACAGCATCTTGCTTCCCACTGAAACAAACTTATAATATTGAGATACTTCACAAAAATCCTCTTTGTAAAGAATGTAGTATAATATCATAGTTGAGGCATACCTAACTTCATCTAAATAGCTTCTGATTCAGCTCTCTGGCAAAGGAAAATGGCAATAGTAACAGAGCGAGGAAAGAAAATTCAATAAGATCATCTGTAGGAGGATAATATTTAGAAAAGCAATTGCTGTATTCTTCCTTAGTTTCCTATGTCCATTTTCTTCTTTGAAGAAAATCCACCATCATTATCTTAAGAGGAGGATAATAGGACAGAACACAAAGAAAAATGCAATATATTTTTAAAAACTTTTTTTCAGGCATAAAATAATAGACTTGGAAGAATGTGTGATTATTCAGCATCAGTATTACTCATTAATACTACTTTCAACCTGCAAAACTAGATGGAAGTTTCCTGTACTGGCAAAGGGGGAAAGAGTTATACAGTCTGTCCTCTGTACTTGTGAATGAGAAACCCATGGATACAGACGGCAGACTGTACTACATCATTCTGTAAGAGATTGAGCATCTTCAGGTTTTGGTATCCATAGGAGCGAGCAGGAACCAATCCCCTGCAGAAACTGAAGAGGGACAACTGTACAGGGAAAGATGGAAGCTTAGAGGCTAGTGGGTCTCTGATAAGAGTCTATGCCATGTTCTTCTCCTACCAAATTTGAATAGCTAAGAATGCCAGAAAACTCATAACCCAAGTTGAGATAATCAGAAGAGATATGACAGAATTTTTTAATACAAAATGAGCGAATTAGAGTAAATTTTAAGTTCAAATCAAGAGCACAATCTTCAAAAATTCTTTAAAATTTGCTTAACTAATTAAAGTATGGTCAGTTGCATGTTCAGTGGACAACACGGCTCAAGGAAATAAGATTAAGGGCATGAATCTGCTGTTGAAACCTGAAATGCTCAAGTATCCTGTAAATAAGTCTGGAGAAAGAGGCATATATCAAAAAGAAGGGTGGGTGTCACTACTGGCATACAGAATTTACTGGGATCAAAAATATATAAAACCAACTAGTATTTTTTGTTTGTTTTTTTCTTTCTCTGTGATCTTTATTTAAGGTTTGCCTCTATTTTTTGTTTTATTAATCCAGTCTTAAATCTTTTAAATTGAGATGTAATTGATTTATAACATTATATTAGTTTCAGGTATATAACTTAATGATTTGATATTTGTATAATGATCACCACAGTAAGTCTAATCAACATCTGTTGCCACACATGGTTATAAATATTTTTAGAACTTATAAGATCTACTCTCTTAGCAACTTTCAAATATACAATACAGTATTATTAACTACAGTCACCATGCTGTACATTACATCTCCATGACTTATTTTTTTTTTATTAATTTTCATTGAAGTATGGTTGCTTTACCATGTTGTGTTAGCCTCCACTGCACAACAAAATGTATCAGTCATACACATAGAGATATCCCCTCCCTTTTGGACTCCCCTCCCATTTAGGTTACCACTGTGCACTAGGTGAGTTCCTGGTGCTATACAGCATGTTCCCATCGCTTGTCTATTTTATACATAGTATCAATAATGTATATGTGTCAATCCCAGTCTCCCAGTTCCTCTCAACCCACCCTTTTCCCCCTTGGTATCCATACTGAATTTAAGACTAGACACTATAAAACTCTTAGAGGAAAACAGAGGCAGAACACTCTTTGACATACACCACGGCAACATCTTTTTTGACCCACCTCCTAGAGTAATGAAAATTAAAAGAAAACTAAACAAATGGGACCCAATTAAACTTCAAACCTATTGCACAGCAAAGGAGACCATAAACAAGATGAAAAGACAACCCTCAGAATGGGAGAAAATATTTGCAAACGAAGCAACTGACAAAGGATTCATCTCCAAAATACACAAGCAGCTCATGCAGCTCAATATCAAAAAACAACCCAATCCAAAAATGGGCAGAAGACCTAAATAGACATTTCTCCAAAGAAGATATACAGATTGCCAACAAACACATGAAAGAATGCTCAACATCATTAATCATTAGAGATATGCAAATCAAACTACAATGAGGTATCACCTCACACCGGTCAGAATGGCCATCATCAAAAAATCTACAAACAATAAATGCTGGAGAGGGTGTGGAGAAAAGGGAACCCTCATATATTTTTGGTGGGAATGTAAATTGATACAGCCACTATGGAAAACAGTATGGAGGTTCCTTAAAAAACTAAAAATAGAACTATCATATGACCCAGCAATCCCACTACTGGGCATATACCCAGAGAAAACCATAATTCAAAAAAACACCTGCACCCCAATGCTCATAGCAGCACTATTTTCAATAGCCAGGACATGGAAGCAACCTAAATGTCCATTGACAGAGAAATTGATAAAGAAGATGTGGTACATATATACAGTGGAAGATTAGCCATAAAGAGGAAAGAAATTGGGTCATTTGTAGAGATGTGGATGGACTTAGAGAGTGTCATACAGAGTGAAGTAAGTCAGAAAGAGAAAAACAAATATCATATAATAACGCATATATGTGGACTCTAGAAAAATGGTATAGACGATCTTAGTTGCAAAGCAGAAATAGAGACACACGTGAAGCCAACTAGTTTTTTGAGAAACTTGTACTACTCAAAGAGCTCAGTGGGGATTAGACAGGATTGTGATTGTTCAAGACAAAATTAGTAAGTTTTATCCAGACTCCCATTTCTATAGGCAGGCAGCAGCCCTCTCCACATGAGTCCATTCCAACAAAGATAATATAAAGAAAAGGTCAGGCAGGAGGTGGAGCCAGGAGCAAAGAGATGGATCGACTGAAAAACAATTATGGGGGAACATTACTGGAGCTTCATTAAGGAACATTAGCAACAAGGTTTTAGAATAATTATGGACCAACGACTACGGTATGCCTTCTATTTTACTCTTTTTTAATGGAAGCATTTATAGCAATTATCTTGTCTTCACCCTGCTACTATTTTTGGGGTTTTTTTTGAGATGAATCGCTAAAAACCTGACATCCTATTTCATAAAACCCAGATCAAGAGGAGCCAGATGTAGAAATTGACATCTGACCATATCGAGCCAGATGTAGAAATTATTACAAAATCCTAGACTTTGAGTCTTTTGCAAATTTTCCCAGTGGAGGAGTAAATGTATTCTGTGCTTTAAAGGGAGGAAAATGACACTTGGTAACCAAAGGTTAGTCTATGACAAATTGTACTATTATTTCCAATTATTTGCTGCCTAAGTGTAATAGGATTATACATCTCTACCCAATGTCACGTTATTTGTACTAGCTGTCTGTAAGAGAAATATTACTATTTTTCCCTGTCCCACAGTCATAAGGTTCAGTCATGTGACTTACTTTGACCAGTGAAACAGAAGAGGTGACAGAAGGTATTCTGAACCAAAGCTTTTAGATCCATCTTGTGATCCTTCTAGTTAACCTGCATTTCACTCTATGTCCCCCAAAATAGCATGTCCAGATTTAGCTGGATCCTAGAATACAAAAAGCCGGCTAATTAAATATAATTGGCATCACTTTTAATCCACAGTATGAAAAAAATAATAGAGAGTTTATAATCTTAGACACTAGCAAATGGGAAATCTAACAATTTTAATCCTAAGGATACATAGTGCCTTTTATCCCTGATATCTATCTTAATCCATGAATCTTTATTGAACTTTAAATATTTTCAGATTAGAAGCTTCTGTGGGGGACCATCCATGTTTAATAGTATTTCTTATATTTTCCTGAATGTTCATGACAGTGTATCCAGATCAATAAATGTCTGCTAAGACTTCTCTGAGGTGCTTGAGAGTTTAGGACAAAGCTAAGACATGGAGTACACAATCTTAGAGCTAATGATCTCCTATTTAACACTCAGAGGAAGAGTAAAGTATCAGAATGGGACTAATTTTCTAAAAGGATTGAGGAAAAGTAATCAAGTGTAGTATTCTAGGAGGCAACAATACCATTTTTAAAGTAAATTGCAAATTGTTAAGATGAGTTCTAAGTAAGAAGTGTCAATAGACATTGGTAACATGCTGAGATACTATATAAATGTCATTGAGTCAGTGAGAATTGTGTGAATAAAGCCTGCTGATTTAGGTCAACTTGGAGAAATTACTGAAAAAAACAATAAAGATGATAATCTTTAAAATCTTTTTTCTTCTACTGCATGAGAACTGATCATCCTAGTTGCCCACTTATGGGCAAAAAAGGAGCTCAAAGATTAGCACTTGAATATTCATCACACCTTTATGAAACAGGTAACAGGAAATGTGTATTTTTAATCATCACAGAAACTGACTTATTTGCATGATAATTACCCCAAAGTTAATAATTTAAGAATTGGCCATTCCCAAAACGTGAAAGTATTTATGAGCCCTGTCTGGCCAGGTGTGTTGTGCCTTTTTAATTTTTTTAATAAGTCACAGGATAGCACTATGCTTAGAACAGAGGGGGTGTACATATAGTACATATATACATATAGCAAATGCTGAATGATTGAATTGATGAACTTAAGACTAAAGCTCAATTATCTTGCCTCTAATCACGCTCCTGTAGGTAACATACACATACTATGCCCAAGGAAGCTCCTCCTTCATTCTCTCTTTAATTAAGTTATTGAAGCATTGAGCTTTAGAGTAGTGAGTGAATTTTGAGATATTGGCCTATTTATTTTGCTTCTATGAAAAAGTTTTTATGGGGGTTCAAATAATGTAATTATGGCTACTCTCCAAATTCAGACAGTAGAAAAGTGGGAGGAGTATAATTTAACTCTTGTGAAGTATCTGTTAAAAATTACTGTACCAGGAGCATAATAATACCAATGAGCAATGGTAGCTTGAATAATTCAGTACCATGACACTCTTTTTAAGGCAGCACAAAAGTGGGTTCTAATATCTATTGTTTATTTCCAGGCTAACACATTTATTGTCTCCAAAGAAGGGAAAAATACCTCTGGAAGTTGGAAATTTTTCACGGAAAAAATAAACAAGATATCTTGCTATTTCTTTCATAAAGTCCATAAAGGTCCAGATGTTGAAATGCTTTTACAAAGCAGGTCATAGGCAGAAGCAGAGTGAATGTTATAATAGTAGGCAACTGAGGCATCAGGTATTGCAGGGCAGAACTAGGAAACATTTCTGTGAAGCTCTGATGTACCATACCATGCCTGCTAGCCTTGTCTGCCTGTGCCAGTATTCCCCTTTTAATGGATATATTACACATTACCAGTCCAATCTATTCCAAGTTAGAAATAGCTTTGCTAAAGAGAGATACTGTAGAACAGTGGAAAAGCCCAGGATTGTGAGTAAAGATTAGAGCATAGGAAGAAGGAACAGGAACTAAAATTTGTTCTATAACTGACCACATGACAAGTGCTATGACAAATATTATCTAATTCAACTTAATTCCCCCAATAACCTAGAGACAAATGTAGTTGTAGTTCACTTTGAAAAGTAGGAAATAGGTTCAGAAAGATGATGGAAGCTACTAGATGTCACACAGCTGTTCTGTTGCTGTGCCACGATATAAATGCACGCCTGTCTTATGCCAGGTTCCAAACTCCCTTCCTGCTTCTGCGGCTAATGACCTCCATGAACATTTGCGAGTTACAGTCCCAAGGTCTATGCTTGGGTTTTCTCTTCCTGTCATATTTAGATAATACCATTTATTGTTATAATGGTATTATTTACCTAATGGCCATTGATCTAGGTGCTTTTGAGAAGTGTTTTGATAATAGGGAGGTGAAGTATTTTCAACATAGAGAAGCACTGCGCAATGTAAGTTACTTATAGCTTTCAGTGAATTTACTCACAGTGGAGGGAGAGCCATTGTACTAACATTCTGGGCTTCTCTCTGCTTCCTCATCTCTTATCTGGCACATCGAAAAACACAATCTGACTTTGCCCTTATTCACAATAAAGCTAAAATGCAATTTTTATATGCCTAAATTCTGTCTCTCAATTGTTTCAGAAATTGAGAAGGCGCAGTTTATATTTTTCTTCCTTTTTTGAAATTCATTATTGACATTCCTTGTTTTCTACTTTCAACTACCAATTCGTGGACATAAGCCCTTTGAAAATGTCCAATTTTAGATGTGACATGATTTTGTAACCTTCTCGATATCTTTTAAAGTAGTTTTATTTAGTCACGTAAATCTTGGGTCTTACAAACAAATTAGGCCCTTGCATTAGAAAAACAGGAAACAAATGTTTGGGGACATATTTTAAGTAACTGCACAATTATATTGTTTTTTTTTCAGGCACTAAACTTTAATATGCGATAGCAACAAAATATACTTGCAATCTTTGGAAACAGATGGAAGATTAAGTATATGGTTATTAAAATATCCACTTATTGTTCTCTAGTACAATATGTTTTCCTAAGTTTGGGCTTATTATGGTGATTAATGTGATAGTTAAGTACACTAAATGGCCAGGAAAATGTAGAAGTTTAGTAGGCAACATCTTGCATATGTGAAATCTCAAGGAATGCTTGCCATGTAAAAATACACCCTGGCTCATAAATACATTTTAAAGTTCTTACTAATCTCAGAATAAACTAACAAGTATCATTGCTTTACTATGTACTCGCTGATACCAAGATAAGGTATCTACTTATCGGAGAATTATTTTTCCTTTGGATACTTCAAAAAATATTTTCTATTTTTCTGTTAAGTTGAAATAAAGGAAATGTCGTAATTACTGTCGCATTCTTAGAGCTCTGTCAGGTACTTAGAGGTTCAGGTTGATATGACTGGGATATCTGCACTCATTTTGGTATGCTATATTGTGATTTGTAAGAAATATCTATTTGGTTTGTGTCCTTGATTTCTGGCACAGAGTTCCTAAAACTCTTGGAATTTTCTAAGTGTTGAGAGCAATAAAGATAGGTTTTGTTATGTTAATGAGGAGACTTTCAGAAAGCACATAAGAATGGGGGCTGGCTGCCAGAGATGAACAAGTGATTAGAGGATTGGAACTTTCAGTCCCACCCCACTGACCTCCAGGTAAGCAAGAAGGGCTAGAGGTCAGATGGATCGCCAATGGCAAATGATGTAATTAATCATTCCTATGTAATGAAGTCTCCATAAAAACCCCAAAAAGACTTTGTTCAGAGAGCTTCTGGACTGGTGAACAGGTAGAGATGTGGGGAGAGTGGCACGCTGAAAGAAAGAAATGAATGGAAGCTCTGTGCCCCTTCCCACATACCTGGCCCTGTACATTTCTTCCATCAGGCTGGTCCCGAATTATATCCTTTTGTAATAAACCAGTGATCTAGTAAGTATAATGTTTCTCTGAGTTCTGTGAGCTGCTCTGGCTAATTAATCAAATTGGAAGAGAGGGTCCTGGAAGCCTCTGATCTATAGCTGGGGATCAGAAGCATAGGTGATAACTTGGGCTTGTGACTTGGAGGAAGGGGGAGGGCAGTCTTGAAGGTCTGGGCCCTTAACCTGTGCCATCTGATGCTATCTCTGGGTAGACAGTGGCAGAATTAAGATGAACTGTAGGCCAGAACTTTGCTGGTTGGTGGCGCGGGGAACCTCCCCCACATTGGAATTGGTACCAGAAACCCTTTTAGGTACATATCCTGAAGTGGGTAGCATGTATGCATATAATAAGTACCTAGTCTCAGAAAAATTACTCACAATCCCTTTCAAGATTCTCTTTATATTATAATCTCTGATGATGAATGGGTTTCAAGGTCCAGGTTAGGTGATACCTAAATAGCATTCATAGAATCACAGAATTTTAGATTTTTAGGGAATTATAAAGGTCATCTAGTCTGTTAATGTGTTATAGTTTAATGTTTTCCATATCCCTTTGGGATTTCCCTCTTATCAATGAAGCATCTTTACCATTACATACAAAATATTTTTTGATAAATTATTTCATTTAAACATGAATGAATAAATATATATACATAATTAAAATAATCTCATATCAAAGTTATAATAAAATGTTAATTCATTTTAAGATAAATTAACATTAAAATAAATTATATATGGATATGGATATAAAATTAAATTAAAATATTTTATATACATATGTGTATATAAATGTATATATACCTACATACATATAAACACAAACTCTCTAAGTCATCTTTTTTTTTTTTTTTTTTTTCGCGGTACGTGGGCCGCTCACTGTTGTGGCCTCTCCCGTTGCGGAGCACAGGCTCCGGACGCGCAGGCTCAGCGGCCGTGGCTCACGGGCCCGGCCGCTCCGCGGCACGTGGGATCTTCCCAGACCGGGGCACGAACCTGTGTCCCTTGCAATGGCAGGTGGACTCTCAACCACTGCGCCACCAGGGAAGCCCTAAGTCATCTTTTTTATAGCAGTAGGATATGCATACTACGAACAGTGATCTTCCTGAAAACCACTCATTGTGTTTACATCCTGTCCTCCATAGTAGGATATCTCTGAGAACAAATGTGAGCAGATATCTGTATCCCTGTAATATTTATTAATTGATCATAGTTCTATAATTCTATGATCAATAAATAAACTGAGGTTCAGAGGAGGTTATATATTTCTTCCAGGTAATGTCTTTTAAAATATATTTAAATAGAGTCTTAGAAGTTACCAGATTGTTTAAAACAAGTACATTCCTTTGTGGGTAAGCCATGAAAAGATATACTCAAGAGAAGTAAACATATAAGAGTTGTTTCCAGCCATGTGGTCAAAGATAACTGAGTGGTGACAGAATTGGTAACACATTGTCACAGTTTTGGGTGTGAGTGGCTAACTAGTTTGATACCATACTCAGTGAGAAAGCCTTCTTGATAACTTTTACAGCATTGTAAAAAGTATGTTTTTTTTTGCAAAATGCTACTCATATGATACTAGTCTCATAAACAAGGAAAGCATTTTACTTCTCAGATCTTTTTTTTTTTCCCTCCCTATTTCAAAATATGTTTTTGTATTTTTAAAGAAATGGCACACAGAACAATGATTCCAGGCCAATTCTGTTCATTTCAGATGGATAGATTTTCAGCACATTCACTTCACACTGTAACTTTTTTTCTTCTTAAGCTTACCATGAAGATAGCTACTGAAGAGCTAGTTAATGAGCTTGAAACAAGATGAGTGTCTAGGATGAGAGAATCTACAGACCCTTACCTTTATACCTACAATCTTGACAGCCCTCTCTTGCAACACTTCCCTGCATGTTCACTATCCTTCAAAATCCTTCATCCTCTAAGCCCATCAAATGTATGATGGGCTTACCCATTAAGTTTATTTTAGAAAATAAAATTCATAAAAAGATCAATTTTCTTAGAATCTTCACTTATAAAGAATCAGCATAAAACAGCCTCTAAATTACCTAATGTTGGTGACAGATGCTTAGTAAAGGTTTCATGTGTCTCCACTTATCCTAGTTTATCATAAGTCTCTCATTCTGATCCCATAGTTGTATTCTTATTTAAATACACACACACACAACAATATAGCATAATGGCAATGAATGCATGCCCAGTGTATATGAACCACACAATTGTCGTGGTTGCTTGGCAACCACTGACAGGTACTATATACTGGAGAGCAAGGGGATACAAAGCAATGAATGAAAGCCTTATCATCTGCACTGATTTCAGGTGAAGGGAGACTGTCTTCAATGCAAAAATGCCTCCTTTGGGTTATGAAATACAAACAGAAGAAAAAAGTTTGTCTATTTTTAAAAATTAAGCTAAATCATCAGTTGTATTGTGATAGGACAGTAAGTCATTTCATGAAAAAAATAGCTGATTATTGGTCAAAAGAAGAGATGGATGTACCTAACAAATTAGTTCTTGAGTGTACTCCTTGTGGTAAGGTGAACTACTGATGTTGCTTTGAACACATATGTATTTTCCCTCTTATTCCCAGATTGAAGGAAATCTTACTAGACTTGAATTTTTAGCATGTATTAAAAAATATATATATTGGTCCAAAGTAAAAACTTTTGCTACTTTAAAACACTGTAGGACTTCCCTGGTGGCACAGTGGTTGGGAGTCCACCTGACAATGCAGGGGACACAGGTTCGAGCACTGGTCTGGGAAGATCCCACGTGCCACGGAGCAACTAAGCCCGTGCGCCACAACTACTCAGCCTGTGATCAAGAGCCTGCAAGCCACAACTCCTGAAGCTCCGGCGCCTAGAGCCCGTGCTCTGCAACAAGAGAAGCTACCGCAATGAGAAGCCCATGCACCTACAACAAAGAGTAGCCCCCACTCACTGCAACTAGAGAAAGCCCGCGTGTAGGAACAAAGACCCAACTCAGCCATAAATAAATAAATAAATAAATAAAAAACACTGCATTTTTCTCTCCACAACGTCTATGATATAGTTGCATAATATCTTATGCAACTAAAGGAAATGATATTATGCAACTATGATATAGTTGCATAATATCTTATGCAACTAAAGGAAATGAGCAGATTCAGTCATTACTCTTATTAAACCTTTTTAGTTTTGACTTCCCTGGGTCACAAAATTTCATGTCTTACTGAAATGGCTGTTTTCCATATTATGCATTCATGTCTCTGCTTATACTTTTGCACCTTTTAGTTTCGGAATACTTGTTTCCTTCCAGATAGTCACCTTTTGTTCTCCAGGTAAGATAGTCAAATATATCTGCACTCAGATGACTATAGAAAAATAATTGTGTTTCTTTTAAACATGCTACTATCAAATATTGCCAGAGATATAAAACATGATATCTGAGTAAATTTCATACCTAACACCTTCAAAATGTACTTATATATCAAAGCTAAAATGCTTATAAATTTGAAATTTTTAGTCCCATTGCTGATACTTTAAATTACATCATTTTAATTCCTTCAGTTGCAGGAAATACCATGAGTTACATTTTTAAAAATGATTAGGAAAAGCAGATGAAAGAGCAAACTCTACACTTGCTACCATGAGTCTAGGAGGAGAGAAGATTAAACTAGTGGGAGACACACAATTTTTCTTAATCTCCAACTCCTGTTGGCTCTCCCATGATAAGTAAATTAGAGAAAACAGATGATTCTAAAAGATGTTTTCATTTAACAAATATTAATTGAGTGTTTCCTACAACCCACTACTAGCCTCCTTTTCTAAATAAGAAAGCAGGGCCATAGATAGGTTAAATAACTTGACCAGTTAGAAAATGTTAGCCAGTGATAGAGCACAGACAAAATCAAGACTCTCAGTCTGAAACCTAAACATCCCTGAATTTCATTGCTTCTTGGGATCCTTTAACTCATCTGAGTGTTCAACTGAAGGGGTCACTATCCCTCTCTGTAATACCAGTTACTTGACCATAATATACCATAAGAAACTGAAATTACCAATTCCTACGTTCATGGGAATTCATCTGCATTTATGACCCACATTTGTGAGTTCACCTGCAGTGTATGGAACTGAATTTACCTCTCCAAACTTTCCACTTTTACTGCCGTTTGGTTTCATTACTATGTTCAACAGGAAAGACTTGTCTTTACCTTTCCCCATTGGACAACTTAACCTAGAAGAGTTTGATCCCATAGTCACCCAATCACCAGTCAGATTTTCTTCAGCAACTCACAATGAAAGCCATTTAAGCAGGTATAAATTTTAGAAACTTCAGTCCTTTTAGAAATGTTGAACTTCTCAGTAGTCCACTTGTTTTCATACCTTTATAGAATATACCAAATCATTAAAAATTATTATGGATGAATAGCAGGGATTGCTTTAAGAAATCGAGTTTATAGTAGCCCCCCTTATCTTCAGGGGATACATTCCAAGACCCCCATTGGATGCTTGAAACCCTATATACACTGTGTTTTTTCCTATACATACATACTTATGGTAAAGTTTAATTTATAAATTAGGCACAGTAAGAGATTAACAACAATAATAAAATAGAACAATTAAAACAATATACTGTAATAAGAGTTATGTGAATGTAGTCTTTCACTCTCTTAAGATACTTCATTGTACAAATTTAATGCCTTTTCCATCTTAACTAAGCACTTAATCACACACAGTGGCCATAACTTTTGCAGTTTGAGGTGCAAAAACAAACCTGGCAAAAATTTCTTTTTCCTTCTTCACAATGTCTTTGACAGAAGATTTATTATCGTACATCTTAGCAACCTTAGCATATGATCTTTCTCTTTCCTTATTAAATCAATATCTTTCACCTTTTCACTTTAAAGGAAGCACTTTAAGGCTTCCCTTTGGCAAACCGAATTGCCAGCATCATTACTCTTGTGCTTTGGCACCATTATTAAGGAAAATAAGGCCTACTTGAACACAAGCCCTGTGATACTGTGACAGTGGATCTGATAACCTAGAGACTACTAAGTGACTAATGGGCAGGATGAATTGGACAAAGGGATGGTTCTTGTGCCCGACAGCGCAAGATTGCATCACTGCTACTCAAGATGATCTGCAATTTAAAACTTATGAATTGTTTCTTTCTGGAATTTTCCATTTAATATTTTTGGACCGTGGCTGACCATGATAACTGAAACTTACGAAAGCAAAACCATGGATAAGTGGAGACTATTGTGCATGCTATCAGTTTATTGTACCCGATGCAGGTTGTTGAAAGTTGATTAAGGGGAATTGAAATTTCCAGTCCAAAGTTTTCCCATTACAAATTTATGTTATCTAACTTAAAGAGAGTAAGCTGTTCCCAGAACAGTGTGAATTATTTTATTTTTGAAATTTACAACACTTGTGCTTTAAAAGAGGGAAAAAATAAATAGCTCCATTTAATATTAGGTACTTTACCTTTTGGCTTCTAACCATAAACAGAAATTAATAGAGGTGATTCGTTTTTTCATATGTACATCAGCAATGATTGGCGTTTCTTGATATACAATATTAAAATCAAGAGGAATTCATTTGAGTTTAGGTCATAGGCAATGATATGTAATAATATCCTCAAGTAAATAAACATTAAGGTATTCATATTTTCAACTGCAAAAACTCAATCTAGATATTGTCATAAAATTTGAAATGCATTTGATGGCATAATCAGAAAAAAATGTTAGAGTATCTTGATCTATCTATAAATGTGTCTTAAGAGAATAAATATAGCAATGATATAGGACTTGAGATAACTTTTTCCATTGGTTCTCAAATAAGTAAAGTAAGAGCTATGTACAATTAAAAGTAAAATATTGAGAGTGGGTAGAAAATCATCCATAATTTAAAGAAAAATATTGAAATTCTGTTTATTACAATAAAAAACAGGTAAATATTACTTATATATTACTGCTCCCTTACTTGAGTGGTACTTGAGTAGTTCCTTTCAAACACTGAGTTATAAGGCTATAACAGTGAGTAAGGACTGATGTTCTCACAGAAGTTTCTGTCTGTAATAGGAACGTATTTCATAAATCAGAGTCTTCTGGATAATGTTCAGTGTGGATGTTAGCAGTTATTTATACTTCACATATTAGAATTCCTTTGGAGAGTCAATCTATATGAAGGCCAGAGGCCAATGATGCCTATTAGCCTAAGAAATAGTTCGAATTTTTGGTCATCCATAGGCTGACCTTGGTTGTCATTTCCTTTTCTGAAGGACTGAATCTCTCTACCTGAATGGCATCTTGATGACTGGGAACTCACTGTCTATATAGAGACCACCCACATGAGCAGTATTTGCTGGCTGAGATCTGTGATTCCCATGGTTAATTTCTTACACTAGATCCACAGTTACAATAGTCAGTTCACATGTAGAAACATGCTGCTTCTACATCTTAGACTGTGACTTCTGCCATGATGTAGAAACTTCTAGACTGTTTAAGCACCTGACTTCTCCCACTTAGTAGAACTGCTCCATGGGGCAGATCTACTCTGCGTGTATTTTTTCCTTGTTAAGAATCTCTTCCTTCCCTTATTTCTTTTTTTTTTTTTTCCCCTTATTTCTTATATTTTCATGCATCAAACAAAATTTATAACTGGGCTGCAAGTTCTGGAATGTCTTTATACATCTCTACTAATGTCAATGTATTAAAATTGTCATTAAGTTATATTTGTTATTAAGTGTGCTAGGCACTTTTCATACACACACACACACACACACACACACACATCTAAACCTTACAGCTATTTGAGGTTAGTGCAAATATTCCTTTTTATCAAATGAGGACACCAAGGCACAGAGAGTTTATGGACATTCCATAAACTCTCATAGCGAGAAATTGACAGTCAGGATTTAAATCTAGGTGTTTTGACTTCTGAGCCTAACCTCATAAGCACTACATTTCAACTGCTTTTCAAAGTTTCTTTTTAACAGGGTTACTAATCTAGTAATTCAGAGAATGTGGTAGTGTAGTCGACTTAGAATTCAATATAGCATTTGATGAGATATGTCATGGAAATATTTTTCATGTCTTTTTGAGATGGAGAACTATGTGCTGAATACTTATTTAATCAGGTAGATTTGTACCTGGTCTCAGGATTAAAGGATCTACGCTAACCTGGAGGGAAATGTGTTGTTAGGCCATAAAACTCATTTCAATCTCAAAAGTTAAGCATATTTACTAATGACTTGTGTTTACATATGCAAAACACAATGATCAGACTTACAGATGAGGTAGAGAGGGTAAATGCTTTGAATTCCTGAACCAAAAATATGTTGATAGACTGCAGGAAAGGACTGAATATTAAAAGATAACATTAAACCAGGGGGGAAAAAAAATCCTAAGATTTTGTACTTTCCTTAGTTCCTCAAGACAAGTATAGAAGTCCATATATTGGAGATGTGGACAAGCAATAGCATCCACGGGAATGGTTTAGAGACATTACATCAACAAATCAGGGCTTCCCTGGTAGTGCAGTGGTTGAGAGTCCGCCTGTCGATGCAGGGGACACGGGTTCGTGCCCCGGTACGGGAAGATCCCACATGCCGCGGAGCGTCTGGGCCCGTGAGCCATGGCCGCTGAGCCTGCGCGTCCGGAGCCCACAACAGTGAGAGGCCCGCATACCACAAAACAAAAACAAAAACAAATCAGGCCCATGTAATCACCAGTTTACTACAACCATCAATAAAGATAATCTGATTATAGGTATCGTGGAGAAAATAGGGCAGTTCCTACGATGAAGGAAAGGCTAGTGCCACACTATTCAGTTCTGGTCATACCACAGTTTTTAATGTTTATCAATAACTGCACTCAAAAGATGGTGTGAATAGCAAGGACGTATTGTTGGGGATATGCAAACAGTTTGGTGAAGGATGCCATACGACATGAGAATGCTTGAAGAGGGTACAGATGCTTAGCTTGAAAAAGAAATGGAAACATGTTTAAACTTAGTATTTAAAAGACATTTTTGAAAAGAATAATTAGACAATTGTTTAATCCTCCCAAGAGTAAACTTGAGGGGTCAAGGTGGAAGCCATAATGAGAAAAGTTTCTGAACATAAAGAAGTGCCTTGAAATATCCAGACCTACCAAGTTAGGAAACAGTGAATACCCAGGCATAAGATTGAGAGCTATCTTGCTCTATAGTTGTAGAAGGATTTCAGAGATAAACTGGGATGTTGGATTATACGCTAGTGAAGATTCCCTCCAAACTTCAGAAAGTTAGGGCTCTTTCCCTTGCCACCCTTTTGTTTGTCTGTTCCTGAAAACTGAGGTCAGATAGGGAAGTGTTAGAGAAAAAGGTAACTGCTTGCTAATACGTCTACAGCAGCTCGACACCATGGAAATCATAGGCCTGCTATGCAGACCTGGTCTCCTTGAGGAACAGCAGCCTCTGCCTGCACGGAACTTTTATATTCTAGTCCATCTTCTGTTCTCTGCTTCCCATACACTCAAGTCTCACTTCAAATTTTAAAGATATTTTCCAAAAAAAAAAAGGTAGCTCTTTAACTTCTATGACAACAACAAGGACTCCATTATTCCTCTCTTTGACAAATATTGTTCTGATGCTACAAAAATGTTTAAAGTAGTATAGTGGGGATTGATCACCTTAGTAGTTCATGTTGAGTCTTTCAATATGACTCCAAAGAGAATATTTTTAATGCAGGATCTGCCCAGTTGCTGGAGCAGAGTGCTACATGCTTACACTAATACCTCAGAGTAGATTTGCACTGGCTTCCACTGTCTTGGTCCTATCTTTCAACAGAATCTTATCTTCATTCTCTGAAAACTGGTTGAAAGGTAAAGATTAAAAAAAAAGGAAAGGCATTATCATCACTTAAGTGCTGAACTATGAGTTCCTTTTTCACATTTACTATTGCATTTGGTCCTCATACCGAAGTATGAGAGTAGGTGTGGCTATCTTGATTTCACAGATAAGGAAACTGAAGTTCAGCTATGGGGAGGGACTGACTCCAAGGCAGAGTACTGGCTGGTGTTAGAGCTGGAGTCCATAATTACACCCTTTGATCTTCTCCCCACTGAGGAGAGGGTGGAAATACAGAGAATGAGTGAGCTTTCAAAAATCTAGTCCTTAATTGCTGCAAATCTACTCCCTGTAAAGATCTGCCATTAATAGGCCCACGAATACAAACAACCCCCAAATAATTAGCATCAGACCACAGGGACTCTGGGAAAGCAGAAGCATCGGAGGAAAAAGTAAGTCTCCAGGCTTTTTTCTGTACCCCATGACCACTAAAACCTTAGAATAGAATCGTATCTATTTATGACACATTCTAGTTTTTGTAGACACTGGGCTGAAAAGAAATCAGATTCTGACTAAATTTAATGCTTAACTCATATGTGAGCCTGAAAAAAATAAAAGAAAAAGCATATTGTTTTAATGATGGTACATCTGCATGAAAATGATAAAGAATTTTGAAATGGAAAAAAATTTTCCCACTTTGTTGCTCAAGTTACTGTTTTATTTCTTTGGAATAGGTAATTAGAAATACTTACTTAAAGGAAAGCAATAATACATCCAATGTTGCATAAAATCCCTTCGGACTTGATTCTCTTTCTTTCTGAAGAACCATATATTTCTTTGCTACCCTAAGTTCCTTCTGAATAAGTTACAGCTTTATCAGACACAAGAACAACACCAGACAATTGCTATATTCTGTAAAAGTATAGCTTCATAGTCTATATATGTGTGAAAACATTGCCTATAGCTCTTTTGCAGTTACTGATCAGTCCAGCTATCTTATGTGATTTCATGTTTGCTCCAAAAGTACTTTTTGTGCAAATATTCAGGATATAAAGACACCAGGAAACTCCCAAAATGTAACTACTGCTAAAATCCATACTTCCTTTCAATTTTGTGAAATAGAATATGATACACTTCCTTAGTTTTAAAGGTATTTATAGAATTTTATTTTATAATAGAATTTAAAACAACCTTTTCACATAAAATGGGCTTAGTGAATATTTCTTGAACAAATGAGTGAATTCATAATAGTAATTCACTTTGGACCTTGAATTCATATTAATATTTCAACTACCAAACTACTGTTTTCTAAGCTCATCGTTACATCATTATCAATACTAACCTTTTTAAAATGATACCTCTCTTTAATTTCTGTTTCTGATCTTTCATTTTAGTGTATAGGAATGCAAGAGATTTCTGTGCATTTATTTTGTATCGTGCTATTTTACCATATTCATTGATTAGCTCTAGTAGTTTTCTGGTGGCATCTTTAGGATTTTCTATGTATAGTATCACGTCATCTGCAAACAGTGATGGTTGTACTTCTTCTTTTCCAATTTGTATTCCTTTTATTTCTTTTTCTTCTCTGACTGCCATGGTTAGGACTTCCATACTATGTTGACTAAGAGTGGCGAGAGTGGACATCCTTGTCTTGTTCCTGATCTTAGAGGAAATGCTTTCAGTTTTTCACCATTGAGAATGATGTTTGCTGTGGGTTTGTTGTGTATGGTCTTTATTACATTGAGGTTGGTTCCCTCTATGCCCACTTTCTGGAGAGTTTTTATCAGAAATTGGTGTCGAATTTTGTCAAAAGCTTTTTTCTGCATCTACTGAGATTATCATACGGTTTTTATCTTTCAATTTGTTAATATGGTGTATCACATTGATTTGTGTATATTGAAGAATCCTTGCATTCCTGGGATAAATTCCACTTGATTATGGTGTATGATCTTTATAATGTGTTGTTGGATTCTGTTTGCTAGTATTTTGTTGAGGATTTTTGCATCTATATTCATCAGTGATATTGGTCTATAATTTTCTTTTTTTTGTGATATTTTTGTCTTGTTTTGTTATCCAGGTGATGGTGGCTTCGTAGAATGAGCTTGGGAGTGTTCCTTCCTCTGAAAATTTTTGGAAGCATTTGAGAAGGATGAGTGTTAGCTCTCCTCTAAATATTTGATAGAATTTGCCTGTGAAGCCATCTGGTCCTGAACTTTTGTTTGTTGGAAGATTTTTTAATTGTAGTTTCAATTTCACTACTTGTGATTGGTCTGTTCATATTTTCTATTTCTTCCTGGTTCACTCTTGGAAATTTGTACCTTTTTAAGAATTTGTCCATTTCTTCCAGGTTGTCCATTTTATTGCCATATAGTTGCTGTAGTAGTCTCTTATGATCCTTTGTATTTCTGTGGTGTCAATTGTAATTTCTCCTTTTTCATTTCTAATTTTATTGATTTGAATCCTCTCCCTTTTTTTCTTGATGAGTCTGGCTATAGGTTTATCAATTTTGTTTACCTTCTCAAAGAACCAGCTTTTAGTTTCACTGATTTTTTGCTATTGTTTTCTTCGTTTCTATTTCATTTATTTCTGCTCTTATTTTTATGATTTCTTTCCTTCTACTAACTTTGGGTTTTGTTTGTGCTACTTTCTCTAGGTGCTTTAGGTGTAAAGTTAGGCTGTTTATTTGATATCTTTCTTGTTTCTTGAGGTGGGATTGAATTGCTATAAAGACCCAAGGTGTGATCTATCCAGGAGAATGTTCCATGTGCACTTGAGAAGAATGTGTATTCTGCTGCTTTCGGATGGAATGTCCTATAAATATCAAGTAAGTCTATCTGGTCTACTGTGTCATTTAAAGATTGTGTTTCCTTATTTATTTTTTGTCTGGATGATCTGTCTATTGGTGTAAATGGGTTGTTAAAGACCCCGCTATTACTGTGTTAATGTGAATTTCCCCTTTTATGGCTGTTAGCATTTGCCTTATGTACCGAGGTGCTCCTATGTTGGGTGCATATATATTTACAACTGTTATTTTTCTTGGAGTGAGCTCTTGATCATTATGTAGGGTCCTTCCTTGTCTCTTGTGACAATCATTATTTTATTTTATTTTTTTTAGAGTTTATTTATTGATTTATTTTTGGCTGCATTGGGTCTGTTGCTGTGCACAGGCTTTCTCTAGTTGTGGCAAGGAGGGGCTACTCTTCAATGCGGTGCACAGGCTTCTCATTGCAGTGGCTTCTCTTGTTGCAGAGCATGGGCTCTAGGTGCATGGGCTTCAGCAGTTGTGACACACGGGCTCAGCACTTGTGGCTCACGGGCTTAGTTGCTCCATGGCATGTGGGATCATCCCAAACCATGGATCAAACCCGTGTCCCCTGCATTGGCAGGTAGATTCTTAACCACTGCACCACCAGGGAAGTCCGACAGTCTTTATTTAAAGTCTACTTTGTCTGATGTGAGTATTGCTACTCTAGCTTTCTTGTGATTTCCATTTGCATGGTATATCTTTTTGCATCCCTTCACTTTCAGTCTGTGTGTATTTCTAGGTCTGAAGTGGGTCTCTTGTAGACAGCATACATATGGGTCTTGTTTTTGTATCCATTCAGCCAGACTGTGTCTTTTGGTTGGAACATTTAATCCATTTACATTTAAGGTAATTATTGATATATATGTTCCTATTACCATTTTCTTTATTGTTTTGGGTTTGTTTTTGTAGGTCTTTTCTTTCTCTTGTGTTTCCTGCCTAGAGAAGTTCATTCAGCATTTGCTGTAAAGCTGGTTTGGTGGTGCTGAACTGCAACAAAAAGTATAAAATACCTAGGAATAAACCTACCTAAGGAGGTTAAAGGCCTGTACTCAGACAACTGTAGGACACTGATGAAAGAAATAAAAAATGTCACAGACGGATAGATATACCATGTTCTTGGATTGGAAGAATCAACATTGTGAAAATGACTATACTACCCAAAGCAAGCTACATATTGAATGAAATCCCTACCAAATTACCAATGGCATTTTTCACAGAACTTGCACTAAAAATTTTTACAGTTTATATGGAAACACAAAAGACCCCGAATAGCCAAAGCAATCTTGAGAAAGAAAAACGGAGCTGGAGGAATCAGGCTCCCTGACTTCAAACTATACTAGAAAGCTACAGTAATCAAGTCAGTATGGTACTGGCACAAAACCAGAAATGAACAGGATAGAAATCTCAGAGATAAACTCACACACCTATGGTCACCTAATCTATGACAAAGGAGGCAAGAATATAAAATGGAGAAAAGACAGCCTCTTCAATGAGTGGTGCTGGGAAAACTGGACAGGTACATGTAAAAGAATGAAATTAGAACACTCCCTAACACCATACACAGAAACAAACTCAAAATGGATTCAAGACATAAATGTAAGCCCAGATGCTATAAACTCTTAGAGGAAAACATAGGAAGAACACTCTTTGACATAAATCACAGCAAGATCTTTTTTCACCCACCTCCTAGAGTAATGAAAATAAAAATGGGACCTAATGAAACTTAAAAGCTTTGCACAGCAAAGTAAACCATAAATGAGACAAAAAGACAACCCTCAGAATGGGAGGAAATATTTGCAAATGAAGCAACTGACAAAGAATTAATCTCCAAAACAGACAAACAGCTCATGCAGCTCAATATCAAGAAAACCCCACAAAACCCAATCAAAAAATGGGCAGAAGATCTAAATAGACATTTCTCCAAAGACATACAGATCGTCAACAGGCACATAAAAAGATGCTCAACATCAGTAATTATTAGAGAAATGCAAATCAAAACTACAATGAGGTATCACCTCACACTAGTCAGAATGGCCATCATCAAAAAACCGACAAACAATAAATTCTGGAGAGGGTGTGGAGAAAAGGGAACACTCTTACACTGTTGGTGGGAATGTAAATTGATACAGCCACTATGGAGAGCAGTATGGAGGTTCCTTAAAAAGCTAAAAATAGGAGTATCATATCACCCAGCAATCTCACTACTGGACATATATCCTGAGAAAACCATAATTCAAAAAGACACATGCACCCCAATGTTCATTGTAGCACTATTTATAATAGTCAGGGCATGCAAGCAACCTAAATGTCAATCGACAGATGAATGGATAAAGAAGATGTGGTACATATATACAATGGAATATTACTCCGCCATAAAAAGGAACGAAATTGGGTCATTTGTGGAGACATGGATGGAGCTAGTCTGTCATACAGAGTGAAGTAAGTCAGAGAGAGGAAAACAAATATTGTATATTAACACATATATGTGGAATCTAGAAAAATTGTACAGATGAACCTATTTGCATTGCAGGAATAGAGATGCAGATGTATAGAATGGACATGTGGACACAGTGAGGAGAGGGGAGTGGGATGAATTGGGAAATTAGGTTTGACATATATATACTACCATGTGTAAAACAGATAGCTAGTGGGAACCTGCTGTATAGCGCAGGGAGCTCAGCTCAGTGCTCTGTAGTGACCTAGATGGGTGGGATGTGGTAGGTGGGGAGGGAGGTCCAAGAGGGAGGGGATATAGATATACATATGGCTGATTCACTTCGTTGTACAGCAGAAACTAACACACATTGTAAAGCAACTATACCCCAATGAAAAAATAAATAAAATGAAATGATACCTGTCTAATAATAATGTTTTATTAGACTTCCCTTGAATCAGTACACTTTAGATAAACAAAGTTTCAATGAGTGTCATTATGTGCCCTGCATGGTTCTAGATGTGGAGATACAGGAATTGGAAAGAGGGAGTATCTGCCCTCAGAAGTTTTACATCTAATCAGATGGGTAGGAGAAGGGCGCTGATAAGAAAGGCCGTAACAAAGAGGGAGACTACCCACTGGGCGTTCAGTGCAGGAAGACCATGGATCCATTTTAAAGATTCAGAAAACTTTTCAAAAGAGTACATTAAAGATAGATCGAGCAGGTAGAGCTTTGACAAAGACTGGTGGAAACAAGTTTCTACTTTTTTTCTACTCTACTCCAAAGGTGCTTGATCCACTCTGGACTGAGTCTGTGATTCCTTTACAGGATTACAAATAACAGTGATCTGAGTGCCTTTTGTGATCTTTAGAATTTATCAAGTTACTTTATGTACTTCACAGTACTGAGTTCTCATATCCAGCCCACATGCTGGGCAGAGCAGACACTACCATGCCCATTTTTCAGATAATGAAACTGGGCTCTAAGATTTCCAGAGTCACAGAAATAATAGATGATTTAATGGAAAAAAACACCTTTTACCTTGGGAAACCAATGCCATTAATGCTGCTATACTTCTAGGTCATATCAGCTGTAGTGAGCTGTCACTCAGAGAGCAAGGCAAGCTTTTCATGGGAGTAATGCCATCTATATTGAGTGCCTTAAGCAATACAATTTAACCAAGAATTTCTTAATTACCGTCAACCACACTAAAATATTATGTTGTGAATGATAACAGCACATGCATATGATCAGGAATTAGATCATCTGGAAGGTTTATAGAAAGGGGGAACACTGGAATGTCTATTGAGAATTTGTCAGAGAATAACACGGTATATGTCACAGTTATCCTGGAACGAGGCTTCAAGTTCTGCAAGTATATCTCAACCAACTGAAAGGACATCACAGGCAGGGTACTGATGCAAAATGTTATTAGACATTTAGGGTAGACAAATATGTATTCAGATAAAGAGCTGTGAAGAAAGTTCTCCGGTAGAAAGCCTGTTCCTAGATGGGATGGGATGGTTTTCCTTGGCTTCTTGGCTGAAATCTATCTGTCCTGAGAAGACTGAAAATTTAAAAGGAATAGAAGGGGCACAGCAGGGGAAGCATTGAGAGGAAACCCAGGCCAGTAGCAGCATTTAAATGTCAGGATCATTTCCCCCCATGTATGGCTTTAAGCGACTGTTGTAGTGGAGGACTCAGTGCTGACTTTGCTCCAACCTTGGAGAGCAGTTAAGGGAAGGAAAAACTGAAGACTTCTTTTCCCTTTAGCCTGCACAATCAGATTTATCTGAATTGAGCAAAGAATTCAAAAGAATTTATGCAAAATTACTGGAATTTGAGAGAGCCCTCACCATACTTCTCAAAAGTACATGCATCGCATTTGAAATAACCCAGATGTGTGAATTTCTAATGTCATCGATATTGCTGTTTTCAGATAGGAGTCTAACCATTAAATCCAAGTATTCTCAGGAAAAATCTCAGCCCCCACACCCCAAACATGAATTTCCTATTTGTCTTTCCTTATAGAAACTATGTTTTGACTTCTTGAAGCCAGTGTAAGCCTTTGTTTCTTTGCTGTCTGGAAAATAACAGACAGTGTGACCCTGGCTATCATCTTTTTTCTCAACTGCTGATCTGATTCCACCTAATAAGTAGCAACTGATGGTGACTATGGCAATTCAAATTAAAACGAGGAGAGTAGAATGACGTGCAGACAAAGCTCAGATGTGGGTTTGTTGATATTTGTAGCAGGAGGTTAATTAGCATTAACAGAAGTATCAGCAGTCACTTGGACTTACTCATAAGGTACCGGCTGCTCTCAGCAGTACAGTACAGAGGAAAACAAGTCAAAATAGTTTTCTTTTTCCTCTTACAGAAAAACCATTTACAAAAACAAACATAAAGTAATTGGATTCTTTTCTGTTTGCTTTCTGTTTCTCCTTTCCAGCTAAGTGTTTGATTTAGCTGCTTCTTTTGCTCCTTCCAAGTCCTACATGGTTTGAGTAATAATAGTGTTAGTTGTTCTTTCTTTTTCCCTTTTTCATTCCCTTCCCCCCTGCCCCCTTCCCCATCCTTTGGTGGTTATTTTCCCTTTAGGCAACCATTTTATGTATAGGCGCTTTCAATTTCAATGAATGATGGGTATATTTTTATGGGTGGTTTATACATTTTGGGTTATATAAATGCAGGACGTACATCTATCCCTCTGATCACTAAACCCATCTAAAACTTTTGAAGCCCCTACCTTTCCCTATTCTATGCAATGATCAGAATAAATGTTATTTCCAATGTTTCAGCCTTAAACAAAGCCCAGAAAGAGGTTTTATTTGTTTGACTTTGTATTTTTTTTTCCATTTGCACTCTAATAAAAAAAGGAACAATATATTATTTTTTTAAATGAAAGTTCCTTTTATCTATATGCAGGAGAGCTTAGGATCATTTGAAAAGCTATTCTAGGTATTCTGAAAATAAATGTCCATGGTTTAGTGCCTGCAGAATTATTTAATATACACATATCATTATATTATTTAGTCATTCTTTGATGTTTTATAGAAAGTTCATTATTTTAATCTATTGAGAAATGTTAATTAATAATGAAAGATCAATAAATAATAACCATAATGTGAATTAAAATATCTCCTGCTGTGCAAGAGTGTAGTTACTAGAATTTTGATGAGGACTTTTAAAATTAATTTCTTTGTTCTTTTCTTCTGTACAGGGAGCTGGAAATGGATTCAAAAGAAAATTAAGGAAATATATATATATTTTAAAATTCTGACCACAAATCAAAGACAGGCTTAAAATTCTTTGAGGAAAATTTACTCAGTGGTGATAAGACATATGGGATTATGTGTGCCACCACTGTTTTGTACAAAAACCTAAAAGGAAGTTAACTGTCACATTATTTCCACTTAGACTGCCAAATCAGATGGAATATATCTGTCTATCTATCTATCTATCTAACCTATCTATCTATCTATCTATCATCTATCTATATCCAAATCTACCTATCTAGATAGACAGAAAGACAGACAGACAGATATCAAGACATTAGCTGTAGATTATTTTATAAATGGTACCAAGTATGAATCATAAATATATAAGTATTTCTTACCAAGTATCATGGCTCATTGGATAGACAAGATGGATAGACAAATTCCTCAATTAATGCAACCCTATCATACAGTGGAGGATATTGAGGTAGGCAAAGGCTAAGTGAGAACCAAAACAGTAGTTATTTGGCATCTGGACTGGGGATAAAATCTAAGTCACTGACCCTTCATTTAGTAGCCTTTCCTTAAATCTACAGTGCCATATAAGCATTATCTTGGAAATCAGAATAAAGAAATCTTTGGTCTTGATTTATCTTCTACTTTTTCTCTGTAAAAATGCACCATAAGGAGTATGGTATGTAACTTACGGGCTAAGGAATTGGACATGTGTTAAAAGTGAAGAGATTTTAGGATTCTGTTCTACTCAAATTTAACTTCAGATTTCAAAAGAGTACCCATATCTTAAACCCCCATGATTGAGGAAGGAGAGTGAAAGAAGAAGAATTCTCATTTCTAACTATATTCT
Source organism: Orcinus orca (assembly GCF_937001465.1). Lineage (NCBI taxonomy): Eukaryota > Metazoa > Chordata > Mammalia > Artiodactyla > Delphinidae > Orcinus > Orcinus orca. The sequence continues at coordinate 47,280,038 of NC_064564.1, read as the reverse complement.
GTTATTTTAACGAGGAGGTGCCTACTATGGTTTCTTCAGTTTGATGACAGCTAATTATCCAAACCATTAAAACAAAAGGAGATTAAAACAAAAGGATGTGGATGTATGGATAAGAGGTATACGTCTATATTTTCTTTGTCTTGTCAATGGAGACAGGCAATATTTGGATGTTTGGGATTTTTTTGTTTGTTTGTTTGTTTGTTTTGCTATTTTTAATGATCTGAGTAGACTCTGGCAAATGGCTATCCTAAAAGAGAATTTGGGCTGCTCAGTAATTGAACATTGAGTTATCACATGAAGTAAGAGGAGATTCCAAGCTTGAAAGGCAGACAAAGTCAAAGTGTGTGTGTGTGTGTGTGTGTGTGTGTGTGTGTGTGTGTGTGTGCGCGCGTGTGCGCGCACGCGCGAATGTGTGCATGAGAAAGAGAGAGAAGGAGAGAAAGAAAAAAAGGCATCAAAGTCTAGGTAACAAATGCAGGAGTTTAGAAAACGACTGACAGAAGTAAAGAATCAGACTTTGTTGGGTCTGTTGATTTTTCAATAATAATTTAAAAAGTTAACATTTTTATAATGAAAAAGAATATGAAAAATAATATATATATGTATATAACTGAATCGCTTTGCTGTACAGCTGAAACTAACACAACATTGTAAATCAACCATACTTCAATAAAAACAACTAAATAAATAAAAGAGTGACTGAAAAAAAAAAAAAAAAGTTAACATTTTTGAGCACTTTCCTGGCAATTTTTGCCAGTATTCTGGTTTTTACATAAGTCATCCCAATTAATTCTTATAGCAATTTGTGTGTGTGTGTGTTGGAATAGTATCTATGATTATTTTCCAAAGGAGGAAGAACAAGCTATGGCAAAATAATTTCCCCAAGGACACTTAATTAAAAAGTAGCTGGCAGAAGCTGGATTTGAACTCAGGAATTTCTAGATCAAGAACTGAAAGTTCTTAGCCATTATATTACAATGTCTCCCATGATCAATTGCTCCTATCCAAGACCAGGAGGTGTATGATTTATAGGTGATTTGGGCTGGCATAGAGAAGCAAGAGCCTCCTGAAAGACAAATAAAGCAGGAAAGCAACTGAAATTCTCCTATAGCTCTACTAGTTAAATATACATTATACAGGAAAACTTAATTTTTTTAAAGGACAAGTGTCTTTCTAAAATTCCCTTAAATGCCTAGCAAGTTGATGCTAGGAAATGTGCCATTTTCTCATCCTTTTAGTATATTCTTTCTCATCATAATGCCTTCCTCCAAATAGCAAATGGTAAATGAGGGGAAAAAAATCTATATGAAAAAATGTGGCAAGAATATTGAAATAGCAATTAAGAACAGATGGATGTTTTGTAAGTACAAACAAGTTTTAAAATAAATGAGGGTTCACAAGAGGTTTGTGAGAATCAGTTAATATCCTATTGAAATACTGAGACACATATGTAAAAGTCTACCAAGTTCGGCTCTATTTGTGAGTCACCAGCAGTAGTACAGAATATTTTTGCACAACAGCCAAATTAAGCACCTCTTTCTAATCTTCATGTCACAACACTTTTTAGATATAATTCACCCCTTATTTCCCAGCCCAGGTTTTTGACTGACAGTACCTACCAATGTCAAAACACAGGGCTTATATTCTACTGACCTGTAATCTTAGACTTGAGGTCACTGTGGGTCCTTATACTCACTATTTGCCTCCAATCAAAGACACTTGGTCCAAGAGATCCAGATGAAGAAACTGGAGCAGAGGGAAAGTGATCCTCACCTCACATAAGATCTTCTCAGGTGTGTCTTGTGTAGAGAAACAGGAAGTTTCTTGAAGCCACTGCTGAGAAACAAAATTAGAAAGAACATGTGGATCCAGGTTCAGTTTTTTGGTTTGTTTGTTTGTTTGTATAAAGTATGGTGACCCTATTCACTAGCAAAATGTGGCCTGGTGAGTATAAAGACACCAACATTATTTTCTCCAAAATTGCCCTCAGGGAGAGGAACAACCTTGAGCAAATATTACCTCCCTTTGATGGACAGAGATAGAAACAGGGAGAGTCTAGTGCAGCTCTTTCATTTCAAAAGAACCATTAGTACACAGGGCAATCCTTAATTCTATTTGCTCCCTATTAAGATGTGGAGTAAAAATAATTTATTGATGGCTTCTCAGAAAGAAGGGCATCTAATTTTGGAAGCTAGCATTTAGGGTACCAATAATGATATCTAATTATTGAATAGTTACCTTATGTTAGGTATTATATTAAGAGTTCCATGTATAGCATTTCATTTAATCTTCATAGTGACACATTAGAAAGTACTATTATAACTACACGACAGATACAAAAACTGAGGTGCAGAGATGTTAAAGAATTTACTCTATACCAAAACAAGAAGTAAGTGGACTGCAAACTGAGTCTAGGCAGCCATGAAATTCCCTTGAAGAGAAAAGATTATGACAAAAGATAAAACTTACTTTATGAATTTAATATGCTATTCAATATTAATATCTAATGTGACATTGTTAAGGAGAATGAAGTAGCACTTGGGATATGTAATCAAATATAACTCCATGTAAAACTTGGATATCTGACTTCAAAATACTGTCCCTTCTGCCTTGCAGTTTTTGCAGGAGTTGCTTATTCAGAAAGTAATGGTCTCCTCCTTCCTACTGCAATGAAGCCACCTGTGCATGCATATCTGCAGATGATAATCATCTATGGGACGAGATGGAGAATGGGGAAGAAGTTGAGGAGGGCAGAACTATGAAGAACTTGTGGTATGTCATAACCACATTCTCTTTGTGACAGTCAGTGTGCCGCTGGTCTTTTCCTCCCTGATAAGAATCAGAGCACCGATAGGAAGAACACTCTTTGACAAAAATCACAGCAAGATCTTTTTTGATTCACCTCCTAGAGTAATGGAAATTTAAAAAAAATAATAAACAAATGGTACCTAATGAAACTTAAAAGCTTTTGCAAAGCAAAGGAAACTACAAACAAGATGAAAAGACAACCCTCAGAATAATAGAAAATATTTGCAAAGGAATCAATGGACAAAGGAGTAATCTCCAAAATATATAAACAGCTCATGCAGGTCAATATTAAAAAAACAAACAACCCATAAAAAAATGAGCAGGAGACCTAAACAGACATTTCTCCAAAGAAGACATACAGATGGCCAAGAGGCACATGAAAAGCTGCTCAACATCACTAATTATTGGAGAAATGCAAATCAAAACTACAATGAGGTATCACCTCACACCAGTTAGAATGAGCATCATCAGAAAATCTACAAGCAACAAATGCTGGAGAGGGTGTGGAGAAAAGGGAACCCTGCTACACCATTGGTGAGAATGTAAATTGATACAGCCATTCTGGAGGACAGTATAGAGGTTCCTTAAAAAAACTAAAAATACAATTACCATATGACCCAGCAATCCCACTACTGGGCATATACCCAGAGAAAACCATAATTCAAAAAGACACATGCACCCCAATGTTCATTGCAGCACTATTTACAATAGCCAGGACATGGAAGCAACCTAAATGACCACTGACAGACGAATGCATAAAGAAGATATGGTACATATATACAATGGAATATTACTCTGCCATAAAAAGGAACAAAATTGGGTCATTTGTAGAGACGTGGATGGATCTAGAGACTGTCATACAGACTGAAGTAAGTCAGAAAGAGAAAAACAAATATCATATATTAACGCATATATGTGGAACCTAGAAAAATGGTACAGATGAACCGGTTTTCAGGGCAGAAATAGAGACACAGATGTAGAGAACAAACATATGGACACCAAGGGGGGAAAGAGGCTTGGGGGTGGTGGTGGTGGGATGAATTGGAAGATTGGGATTGACATATATACACTAATATGTATAAAATGGATAACTAATAAGAACCTGCTGTATAAAAAAATAAATTAAATAAAATTCAAAAAAAAATAAAGAATCAGAGCACTGCGACTTTGGAGCATTCACCTTGCTGATAGAGAGGGGAGATGTAAATGCCAGGAGGAAAGAGTTAATGGGTAATACTTTCCTTTCCTGAGAAGGTCCACATAAATGAAAATATTCCCAGGAACCATTTTATTCTGCCTCCTAAAATTTAATCTCAAAATACTATTTATTCAGACATTTGCCCATTGTTTCATTAATTTTGTTCAGTAGACATGTTTTTTGTCTTATCACATGGTGTTCAACTGTAAATTGTTTTTGCATCCAGACTTTGGTTTGCAGTAATCCCAGCAGTAATTTCTTTTTTTTGTTTGAATTTTATTATTTATTTTTTAATACAGCAGGTTCTTATTAGTTATCTCTTTTATACATATTAGGGTATACATGTCAATCCCAATCTCTCAATTCATTCCACAACCACGACCACCCACCACCACTTTCCCCGCTTGGTGTCCATAAGTTTGTTCTCTACACCTTTGTTTCTATTTCTGCCTTGGAAACCAGTTTATCCATACCATTTTTCTAGGTTCCACATACATGCATTAATATACTATATTTGTTTTTCTCTTTCTGACTTACTTCACTCTGTATGACAGTCTCTAGATTCATCCACGTCTCTACAAATGACCCAATTTCATTCCTTTTAATGGCTGAGTAATATCCCATTGTATAAATGTACCATATCTTCTTTATCCATTCGTCCGTCGATGGGCATTTAGGTTGCTTCCACGTCCTGGCTAATGTAAATAGTGCTGCAATGAACATTGGGGTGCATGTGTCTTTTTGAATTATGGTTTTCTCTGGGTATATGCCCAGTAGTGGGATTGCTGGGTCATATGGTAATTCTGTTTTTAGTTTTTTAAGGAACCTCCACACTGTTCTCCAGGGTGGCTGTATCAATTTACATTCCTACCAACAGTGCAAGAGGGTTCCCTTCTCTCCACATCCTCTCCAGCATTTGCTGTTTGTAGATTTTCTGAGGATGCCCATTCTAACTGGGGTGAGCTGATACCTCATTGTATTTTTGATTTGCATTTCTCTAATAATTAGTGATGTGAAGCAATTATTCATGTGCCTCTTGGCCATCTGTATGTCTTCTTTGGAGATATGTCTATTTAGGTCTTCTGCCCATTTTTTGATTGGGTTGTTTTTTAATATTGAACTATATGAGCTACCTATATACTTTGGAGATTACTCCTCTGTTGATTAATTGACAACAACGGATTAATTTGATTCCTTTGCAAATATTTTCTATTATTCTGAGGGTTGTCTTTTCGTCTTGTTTTTAGTTTCCTTTTCTGTGCAAAAGCTTTTAAGTTTTAATAGGTCCCATTTGTTTATTTTTGTTTTTATTTCCATTACTCTAGGAGGTGGGTCAAAAAATATTTTGCTGTGATTTATGTCAAATAGTGTTCTTCCGATGTTTTTCTCTAAGAGTTTTATAATGTCCAGCCTTACATTTAGGTCTTTAATCCATTTTGAGTTTATATTTGTGTATGGTGTTAGGAAGTGTTCTAAGTTCATTCTGTTACATGTAGCTGTCCAGTTTTCCCAGCACCACTTATTGAAGAGACTGTCTTTTCTTCATTGTATATCCTTGCCCCCTTTGACATAGATTAGTTGACCATAAGTGCATGGGTTTATCTCTGGGCTTTCTATACTGTTCCATTGATCTATATTTCTTTTTTTGTGCCAGTACCATACTTTCTTGATTACTGTAGCTTTGTAATATAGTCTGAAGTCAGGGAGCCTGATTCCTCCAGCTCCGTTTTTTTCCCTCAAGACTGCTTTGGCTATTCAGGGTCTTTCGTGTCTCCATACCAATTTTAAGATTTTTTTGTTCTAGTTCTGTGAAAAATGCCACAGGTAATTTGGTAGGAATTGCATTGAATCTGTAGATTGCTTTGCATAGTATAGTCACTTTGACAATACTGATTCTTCCAATCCAAGAATATGGTATAGCTCTTCATCTGTTTGTGTCATCTTTGATTTCTTTCATCATTGTCTTTAGTAATCTGAGTACAAGTCTTTTATCTTCTTAGGTAGGTTTATCCCTAGGTATTTTATTCTTTTTGTTGAAATGGTGAATGGGATTGTTTCCTTAATTTCTCTTTCTGATCTTTTGTTGTTATTGAATAGGAATGCAAGAGATTTCTGTGCATTAATTTTGTATCCTGCAACTTTACCAACTTCATTGATTAGCTCTAGTAGTTTTCTGATGGCATCTTTAGGATTCCCTATGCATAGTATCTTGTCATCTGCAAACAGTGACAGTTTTACCTCTTTTCCAATTTGTATTACTTTTATTTCTTTTTCTTCTCTGATTGCTGTGGCTAGGACTCCCAAAACTATGTTGAATAATAGTGGTGAGAGTGGAAATCCTTATCTTGTTCCTGATCTTAGTGGAAATGCTTTCAGTTTTTCACCACTGACAATGATGTTTGCTGTGGGTTTGTTGTACGTGGCCTTTATTACGTTGAGGTAGGTTCCCTCTATGCCCACTTTCTGTAGAGTTTTTATCATAAATGGTATTAAATTTTGTCAAAAGCTTTTTCTGCATCTATTGAGATGATCATATGGTTTTTATTCTTCAATTTGTTAATATAATGTATCACATTGATTGATTTGCATATATTAAAGAATCCTTGCATCACTGGGATAAATTCTACTTGATCATGGTGTATGATCATTTTAATGTGCTATTGGATTCTGTTTGCTAGTATTTTGTTGAGGATTTTTGCATCTATATTCATCAGTGATATTGGTCTGTAATTTTCATTTTTTGTACTATCTCTGTCTGGTTTTGGTATCACGGTGATTGTGGCCTCGTATATTGAGTTTGGGAGTGTTTCTTCCTCTGAAATTTTTTGGAAGAGTTTGAGAAGGATGGGTTTTGGCTCTTCTCTAAATGTTTGATGGAATCCACCTGTGAAGCCATCTGGTCCTGGACTTTTGTTTTTTGGAAGATTTTTAATTACAGTTTCAATCTCATTACTTGTGATTGGTCTGTTAATATTTTCTACTTCTTCCTGGTTCAGTCTCAGAAGTTTGTACCTGTCTAAGAATTTGTCCATTTCTTCCAGGTTGTCCATTTTATTGGCATAGAGTTGCTTGCAGTAGTCTCTTATGATGCTTTATATTTCTGTGGTGTCCATTGTAACTTCTCCTTTTTCACTTCTAATTTTATTGATTTGAGTCCTCTCCCTCTTTTTCTTGATGAGTCTGGCTAAAGGTTTATCAATTTTGTTTATCTTCTCAAAGAACCAGCTTTAAGTTTCATTGATTTTTTTGCTGTTTTCTTCATTTCTATTTCAGTTATTTCTGCTCTTATTTTTATGATTTCTTTCTTCTACTAACTGTGGGTTTTGTTTGTTCTTCTTTCTCTAGTTCATTTAGGTGTAAGATTAGATTGTTTGTTTCAGATTTTTCTGGTTTCTTGAGATAGGATTGTATTTCCATAAACTTCCCTCTTAGAACTGCTTTGGATGCATCCCATATGTTTTGGATCGTCATGTTTTTGTTGTCATTTATCTCTAGGTATTTTGTGATTTCCTCTTTGATTTCTTCAGTGATGTCTTGGTTATTTAGTAGTGTATTGTTTAGCCTCCATGTGTTTGTGTTTTTTACGTTTTTTCCCCTGTAATTCATTTCTAATCTCATAGCATTGTGGTTGGAAAAGATGCTTGATATGATTTCAATTTTCTTAATTTTACCAAGGATTCATTTGTGACCCAAGATGTGATCTATATTGGAGAATGTTCCATGTGCATTTGAGAAGAAAGTGTAATCTGCTATTTTTGGATGGAATGTCCTGTAAATATCAATTAAATCTATCTGGTGTATTGTGTCATTTAAAGCTTCTGTTTCCTTATTAATTTTCTATCTGGATGATCTGTCCATTGGTGTAAGTTAGGTGTTAAAGTCCTCCACTATTATTGTGTTACTGTTGATTTTCTTTATAGCTCTTAGCATTTACCTTATGTATTTGGGTGCTCCTATGTTGGGTGCATATATATTTATAATTGTTATATCTTCTTCTTGGACTAATCCCTTGATTATTATGTATTGTCCTTCCTTGTCTCTTTTAACATTCTGTATTTTAAAGTCTATTTTATCTGATACGAGTATTGCTATTCCAGCTTTCTTTTGATTTCCATTTGCATGGAATATCTTTTTCCATCCCTTCACTTTCAGTCTGTATGTGTCCCTAGGTCTGAAGTGGGTCTCTTGTAGACAGCATATACACAGATCTTGTTTATGTATTCATTCAGTGAGCCTGTGTCTTTTGGTTGGAACATTTAATCCAGTCACATTTAAGGTGATTATCGATATATATGTTCCTATTACTGTTTTCTTAATTATTTTGGGTTTGTTTTTGTAGTTCCTTTTCTTCTCTTGTGTTTCCCAATTACGGAAGTTCCTTTAGCATTTGTTGTAGAGCTGGTCTGGTGGTGCTGACTTCTCTTTGCTTTTGCTTGCCTGTAAAGCTTCTGATTTCTCCATCGAATCTGAATGAGATCCTTGCTGGGTACAGTAATCTTGGTTGTAGGTTCTTCCCTTTCATCACTTTAAATATATCATGTCACTCCCTTCTGGCTTGTAGAATTTCTGCTAAGAAATCAGCTGTTAACCTTATGGGAGTTCCTTTGTATGTTATTTGTCATTTTCCCCTTGCTGCTTTTAATGATTTTTCTTTGTCTTTAATTTTTGCCAATTTGACTACTATGTGTCTCAGCGTGTTTCTCCTTGGGTTTATCCTGCCTGGGACTCTCTGTGCTTCATGGACTTGGGTGGCTATTTCCTTTCCCATGTCAGGGAATTTTTTGACTATAATCTCTTCAAATATTTTCTCAGGTCCTTTCTCTCTCTCTTCTCCTTCTGGGACCCCTATAAAGAGGATGTTGTTACGTTTAATGTTGTCCGAGCAGTCTCTTAGGCTGTCTTCATTTCTTTTCATTCTTTTTTCTTTATTCTGTTCCACAGTAGTGCATTCCACCATTCTGTCTTGCAGTTAACCTATCTGTTCTTCTGCCTTAGTTATTCTGCTATTGATTCCTTCTAGTGTAGTTTTCATTTCAGTTATTGTATTGTTCATCTCTGTTTGTTTGTTCTTTAATTCTTCTAGGTCGTTGTTAAACATTTCTTGCATCTTTTTGATCTTTGCCTCCATTCTTTTTCCAAGGTCCTGGATCATCTTCACTCTCATTACTCTGAATTTCCTTTCCTGGATGGTTGCCTATCTCCACTTCATTTAGTTGTTTTTCTGGGGTTTTATCTTGTTCCATCATCTGGTACATAGTCCTCTGCCTTTTCATTTTGTCTATCTTTCTGTGAATGTGGTTTTCGTTCCACAGGCTGCAGACTGTAGTTCTTCTTGCTTCTGCTCTCTGCCCTCTGGTGGATGAGGCTATTTAAGAGGCTTGTGCAAGTTCCTGATGGGAGGGACTGGTGATGGGTAGAGCTGACTGTTGCTCTGGTAGGCAGAGCTCAGTAAAATTTTAATCTGCTTCTCTGTTGATGGGTGGGGCTGGGTTCCCTCCCTGTTGGTTGTTTGGCTGAGGCAACCCAGCATTGGAGCCTACCCGGCTCTTTGGTGGGGCTAGTGGTGGACTCTGGGAAGGCTCACACCAAGGAGTACTTCCTAGAACTTCTGTCTTCCAGTGTCCTTGTCCCCGTGGTGAGCCATAGCCATCCCCCCCGCCCCCCCCCCCCCCCCCCCGCTGCAGGAGACCCTCCAACACTAGCAGGTAGGTCTGATTCAGTCTCTTATGGGGTCACTGCTCCTTCCCCTGGGACCTGATGCACACACTACTTTGTGTGTGCCCTCCAAGTGTTGAGTCTCTGTTTCCCCCAGTCCTGTTGAAGTCCTGCAATCAAATCCCACTAGTCTTCCAAGTCTGATTCTGTGGGAATTCCTCCTCCCGTTGCTGGATCACCAGGTTGGGAAACCTGACGTGGGGCTCAGAACCCTTACTCCAGTGGGTGGAGTTCTGTGGTATAAGTGTTCTCCAGTTTGTGAGTCACCCACCCACCAGTTATGCGATTTGATTTTATTGTGATTGTGCCTCTCCTACCATCTCATTGTGGCTTCTCCTTTGTCTTTGGATGTGGGGTATCTTCTTTTTTGGTGAGTTCCAGTGTCTTCTTGTCAAAGATCATTCAGCAGTTAGTTGTGATTCCGGTGATCTCACAAGAGGGAGTGAGCGCACGTCCTTCTACTCTGCCATCTTGAACCAATCTCCTCTCTCTTGATGAGTAAAGTTTCTTTCCAGTTGCTCTCCTTTCTGTCAGAGAGTGCCAGTTCCACTTCCAGTATTGTTCTGCTTAGGTTACTTAACATAAGTTTTAAGAAAGACCATTTCCTAGAATTTTCTTTCAAAGAAGAGTATTAGTAAAAATATCTCTGAATTCTAAATACTCGTATTAAAGGAAAGACAGTACATTTACTCAGCCAACAATGGTTGTTGAGAACTACATTGTATATTCCCTACAATATCTGAGGAACTGTGAATTTGCAAATGAAGTTATGGTTTTTCCCCTTTCTGCAAGACTGTCTTTTATTCTCTTACTCTCCTATTTGCCCAGCAAAACAAGTTAAGAGTTTACACATTTTGTTGCAAAGATTCTGAGGGTTTGATGAATGTTCATGCATCCATTCTGCAAGCATATATTGTCCATTATGTATCAGGCATGGGGTAGGTCCAAGATATTCAATCTTGAGTAGAACATGGTGTAGGAATAGGAGCAGAAAATCAGTTGAATTTTGAAGACATAAAATGGAAGTGATTCCTTGAGTGGGTGTACTTGAATTTGAATTTTTGGCCTGTCATGTATTATCTGTATGACCTTGAAAATGGCACAATTTTTCTAAACTCCAGCCCCACACTGGTAGAATGTGATCATTAATTCATCTTTCACAGGACTGTTATGACAGTTTAATGACAATGTATAGAACGTATTTCTCAGCTGGCAATTTTTAATACATATTAATTCTCTCCTCATTTTTAATTCAGCCACACATAAAGGTAGACAAAGCAAATTCAGAAAGGATGTTTTAGTTATGGAGGTAGAAGGTGAATAAAAGCTTTTGGGAAATAAGCTCTCTGCTGAAATAATCTCACTTATTAGACTAAGGGAAGGTCTCTTAGAAAGGCCTTGCTTTCTTTCTCAGCCTGAACTCTTTTTTTTTTTTTTTTTTTTTTTTTGCGGTACGCGAGCCTCTCACTGTTGTGGCCTCTCCCATTGTGGAGCACAGGCTCCGGACACACAGGCTCCGGACGCGCAAGCTCAGCGGCCATGGCTCACGGACCCAGCCGCTCCGCGGCATGTGGGATCTTCCCGAACCGGGGCACAAACCCGTGTCCCCTGCATCGGCAGGCAGACTCTCAACCACTGCACCACCAGGGAAGCCCAGCCTGAACTCTTTAATCCATGCTCATCAGAGTACATAAGACCAGAAAATATCACACTGAACCTCTGATAGTTTTGGCTTATTTTTCCACAGAGCACAACCCAAATGCGTTTTCCTCAGCATCATTTGATCTTTCATTAAATTAATAAACTTCTCTTTTGAAGACAGATTAATAATTCTATTTATTATGACATAACTATATGCAAAGGAGTTTATCCTTGGTCTTCACAACAATACTGTGAACTAGGTATATAATTATTTTTATTTTATGCAAGGGAAAAGTGAGACTTATAAAAGTGAAATAATTTGCCCAAACTCACATGTCTACTATGGAGGACTGAACTAAGGTTTGTCTGGCTGCAGTGATTATACTGCTTTGAAATTGCAATAAAAAATAATTATTCCACTTTTTAAGCAATTTCCCCAAGAAATAGAGGACAGAGGCCCTTGCTTCTTTACTTCAAAGGCTCTTGAAATGATATTGCTTAGCTGATACTCTCCTAAATTGGTTTATCCTATGGGAACAATTAAGCAATAATCACTTATAAGTGGCTTCAGGGAAATGCTGAAGATGGACCTTGTTAGTCTACAACTCCTAAACAAAATAATTGAAAATATGGCCGTAGTTAAAATAGCTTTTTGTGGACTTCCCTAGTGGCATAGTGGTTAAGAATCTGCCTGCCAGTGAAGGGGAAATGGGTTCGAGCCCTGGTCTGGGAAGATCCCACATGGTGCAGAGCAGCTAAGCCTGTGTGCCACAACTACTGAGCCTGTACTCTAGAGCCCACAAGCCACAACTACTGAGCCCACGTGCCACAGCTACTGAAGCCTACATGCCTAGAGCCTGTGCTCTGCAACAAGAGAAGCCACCTCAATGAGAAGCCCGCACACCGCAAAAAAGAGTAGCCCCCACTCACCACAACTAGAGAAAGCCTGTGCACAGCAATGAAGACACAATGCAGCCATAAACAAACAAACCAACAAATAAATAAATAAATAGGTGATGTGTGATCACTACACACTTGTAAAATTAAATACTTTTTTGTTTCTGTGGAATACAAGAGAATATATGGAATAAATTAAGGCACATTTGTTTGTATAAGAGCATAATATACATTTGATACAAAACGGAAATTTGGGGCAAGAATGCACTGTTTTTGTCCTGATAGAAAGAAAATGATGCCTAATGGGGCAGAGTCAAGATGGCAGCGTGGGAAGATGCGGAGTTTGTGTCTCCCCACAACTAGGGCACCTCCTGGATGCTGGTGGGGGACCTCGATGCCCAAGGAGATGGGAGGATCCCCTGAGCGACTGAGTAGGACATGAGGGAGTAAGGGGGGAGGAGAAGTGGAGGCCTACAGGACCGGCTCCCCTGAGGGGGTGGCTGGGAGGGGGAAGGGGTTCCCAGACCTGGAGGGACCCTTGGGGGCTAGGAGATCAGGGGAAATATGCCTAGCTTTCCCCTGCCCAATCGGGCCAGGAAGCCTATGGGGCTCCTGGGCCAGGCCCTCTGCCCTCCAAGGCCCTCTGGGACACGTTGGTCCTAGGGGAGTAGGAGGGAGGCAGGGGGAGAAGAGGAGAGGTGGCGGGCAGGGAGGGGCCCTCCTGGACTGGAGGATCAGGGGAGGTGCAACAGGCATTTCCGCCACCCACTCAGCCCTGGGAATCCTGTTGGGCTTCTGGGTCTGGTCCCCTACCTTCCGGGCCCCCACTGGCCATGTGGCTCCTTGGGCATCGGAAGGAGTGGCGGGGTGGAGAAGAAGAGAGGCCAACAGGGAGGGGCCCTCCGGGATCAGAGGATCGGGGTAAATGGGCCTAGCATTTCCCCCGCCCACTCGGGCCCAGTGAGCCTGCTGGGGTTCTGGCCCTGATCCTCCGACCTCAAAGGCCAAAGACACTCCTGAACTCCTCCTGCTGTGTTGAGCCTAAGCCCCAACCTCTACCCACCAGGGCCTTTTCCGGCCCTGTGGGTCCTAAGCATAGGCCCCGCTCCCTGCCTAAACCGCAGCCCTGCCTAAGTACCGCCCCACCAGCCAAGGCCTCTTCTGGGTTTTTCTTTGCCGCCTCTTGTTTACTATTGTGGCTCTATTTTACCTTCCACTTCTTGTTTCATCTCTATTTGTATTTTTTTTAATTCTCTCTAACATATCTGTTAGTTTTCTAATCTTGTTTTTTTTTTTACTCTTTGTTACTGTTCTGCTCCTTTTTTTCTTTTTCTTTTCTTTTTTTTGTTTTTGCTGCCCCATGCGGCTTGCACAATCTTGGTTCACATACCGGGGGTTGGGTCAGAGCTACTGTGGTGTGAGCTCTGAGTCTGAACCACCAGACTAACAGAGAACCTCAGACCCCAGGGAGTATTCATCAGAGTTAGGTCTCCCAGAGGTCCTCATGTTGGCACCAAGACCCAGCTCTACCTAACAGCCTACAAACTCCAGTGCTGGAAGCCTCAGGCCAAACAATCAATAACACAGGAACACAATCCCACCCATCAAAAAAAAAAAAAAAAAAAGAGAGAGACAACAAGAAGATATATCACAGATGAAGGAGCAAGGTAAAAACCTACAACCAAATAAATGAAGAGGAAATAGGCAACCTACCTGAAAAAGAATTCAGAGTAATGATAGTAAAGATGATCCAGAATCTCAGACACAGATGGAGGCACGGATTGAGAAAATACAAGAAATGTTTAACAAACATCTAGGAGAACTAAAGAACAAACAAACAGAGATGAACAACATGATAACTGAAATGCAAAATACACTAGAAGGAATCAATAACAATAACTGAGGCAGAAGAACGAATAAGTGAGCTGGAAGACAAAAGGTGGAAATAATTGCTGAGGAGCAGAATAAAGAAAAAAGAATGAAAAGAATTGAAGACAATCTCAGAGACCTCTGGGAGAACACTAAACACACCAACATTCGAATTATAGGGGTCCCAGAAGAAGAGAAAAAGGGTCTGAGAAAATATTTGAAGACATCATAATGGAAAACTTCCCTAGCGTGAGAAAGGAAATAGTCACCCAAGTCCAAGAAGCACAGATAGTCCCATGCAGGATAAACCCTAGGAGAAACACACCAAAACATATATTACTCAAAGTCACAAAAATTAAATTCAAAGAAAAAATATTAAAAGCAGCAAGGGAAAAGCAAAAATAACATACAAAGGAATCCCCATAAGGTTATCAGCTGATCTTTCCAGCAGAAACTCTGCAGGCCAGAAAGGAGTGGCAGGATATACTTAAATTGATGAAAGGGAAGAACCTACAACCAAGATTACTCTACTCAGCAAGGATCTCATTCAGATTTGATGGAGAAATCAAAAGCTTTTCAGACAAGCAAAAGCTAAGAGAACTCAGCACCACCAAACCAGCTTTACAACAAATGCTAAAGGAACTTCTCTAGGCGAGAAACACAACAGAAGAAAAAGACCCACAAAAACAAACCGCCCAAAATTAAGAAAATGGTAATAGGAACATACATATCAATAATAACCTTGAATGTAAATGGATTAGATGCTCCAAACAAAAGACAGGGATGGGCTGAATGGATATAAAAATGAAACCTATATATATGCTGTCTACAAGAGACCCACTTCAGACCTAGGGATACATACAGACTGAAAGTGAAGGGATGGAAAAAGATATTCCATGCAAATGGAAATCAAAAGAAAGCTGGAGTAGCAATACTTGTAGCAGATAAAACAGACTTTAAAATAAAGACTGTTATAAGAGATAGGGAAGGACACCACATAATGATGAAGGGATCAATCCAAGAAGAACACATAACAAATATAAATATTTATACATCCAACGTAGGAGAACCTCAGTACATAAGGCAAACACTAACAACCATAAAAGAGGAAATCGACAGTAACACAATAATAGTAGGGGACTTTAACACCCCACTTACACCAATGGACAGATCATCCAAACAGAAAATAAATAAGGAAAAACAAACTTTAAATGACACAACAGGCCAGATAGATTTAATTGATATTTATAGGACTGTCCACCTGAAAGTGGCAGAATACACTTTCCTCTCAAGTGCACACAGAACATTCTCCAGGAGAGATCACATCTTGCGTCACAAATCAAGCCTCAGTAAATTTAAGAAAATTGAAATCATATCAAGCATCTTTTCTGACCCCAACGCTATGGGACTGGAAATCAATTACAGGAAAACTATAAAACACTGATGAAAGAATTCAAAGATGACACAAACAGATGAAGAGATATACCATGTTCTTGGATTGGAAGAATCAATATTGTGAAAATGACAATACTACCCAAAGCAATCTACAGATTCAATGCAATCCCTATCAAACTACCAATGGCATTCTTTACATAATTAGAACAAAAAATTTTACAACTTATCTAGAAACACAAAAGACCCTGAATAGCCAAAGCAATCTTGAGAAAAGAAAGCAGTGTTGGAGATATCAGGCTCCCAGACTTCAAACTATACTACAAAGCTACAGTAATCAAGAGAGTATGGTACTGGCACAAAAACAGAAATATAGATCAATGGTACAGGACAGAAAGCCCATGCACATATGGTCACCTAATTTATGACAAAGGAGGCAAGAACATAAAATGGAAAAAAGACAGCCTCTTCAATAAGTGGTGATGGGAAATCTGGACAGCTAAATGTAAAAGAATGAAATTAGAACACTCCTTAACACCATACACAAAAATAAACTCCAAATGGATTAAAGACCTAAATGTAAGAACAGACACTATAAAACTCTTAGAGGAAAAGATAGGAAAAACACTCTTTGACACAAACCACAGCAGGATCTTTTTTGACCCACCTCCTAGAGTAATGAAAATTAAAACAAAAATAAACAAATGGGACCTAATGAAACTTAAAAGCTTTTGCACAGCAAAGGAAACCATAAACAAGACAAAAATACAACCCTCAGAATGGGAGAAAATATTTGCAAATGAAGCAACGGACAAAGATTTAATCTCCAAAATATACAAGCAGCTCATGGAGCTCAATATCAAAAAAGCAAAACACCCAGTTAGGAAGACCTAAATAGACATTTCACCAAAGAAGACATACAGATGGCCAAGAGGCATGTGCAAAGATGCTCAATATCACTAATTATTTGAGAAATGCATATCAAAACTACAATGAGGTATCACTTCACACTGGTCAGAATGGCCATCATCAAAAAATCTATGTTCCATATATATGCGTTAGCATACGGTATTTGGTTTTCTCTTTCTGACTTACTTCACTCTGTATGACAAACTGTAGGTCCATCCACCCCACTACAAATAACTCAATTTTGTTTCTTTTTATGGCTGAGTAATATTCCATTTTATATATGTGCCACATATTCTTTATCCATTCATCTTTCAGTGGACATTTAGGTTGTTTCCATGTCCTGGCTATTGTAAATAGTGCTGCAATGAACATTGTGTTTGTTGTGCAACAGAAGGTACCACAGTATTGTGAAGAAATTATACTCAAAGAAAGGTTTATTTAAAAAAATCTATAAACAATAAATGCTGGAGATGGTGTAGTGAAGAGGGAACACTTTTGTACTGTTGGTGGGAATGTAAATTGATACAGCCACTGTGGAGAACAGTATGGGGGTTCCTTAAAAAACTAAAAATAGAACTACCATATGACCCAGCAATCCCACTACTGGACATATACCCTGAGAAAACCATAATTCAAAAGGGCACATGTACCCCAATGTTTATTGTAGCACTATTTACAATAGCCAGGACATGGAAACAACCTAAATGTCCAACAATAGATTAATGGATAAAGAAGATGTGGTACATGTATAGAATGGAATATTACTCAGCCATAAAAAGGAACGAAACTGGGTCATTTGTAGAGATGTGGTTGGACCTAGAGTCTGTCATACAGAGTGAAGTAGGCCAGAAAGAGAAAAACAAGTATTGTATATTAACACTGATGAAACTATTTGTAAGGCAGGAATAGAGATGTAGATGTAGAGAACGGACATGTGGATACAGTGGGGGAAGGCGGGGGTTAGATGAATTGGGATATTAGGTTTGACATAAATACCCTACCATGTGTAAAATAGATAGCTAGTGGGAACCTGTTGTATAGCACAGGGAGCTCAGCTCGGTGCTCTCTGATGACCTAGATAGGTGGGATGGTGGCGTGGGTAGGAGGTCCAAGAGGGAGGGGATATACGTATACATATAGCTGATTCACTTCATTGTACAGCAGAAACTAACACAACGTTGTAAAGCACAATTTTACTCCAATTAAAAAGATAATGATGCCTCAAAATAAGGAGCCCTATATATATATGATCAATATCAATCATATGTTTACCAAGTCCAGTAGTTTCTAATGCCAAAATGGGTTATATTTTAATAATTTTAAATGAAACTGAATGCATATTTTGTTATTATTTGAACAGAGAATTTGTTCTTTCTTCTTTATGGAAACTAAACTACAGTTTCAATAAAATATAAAGTAGTAGTATTAAATGTGAAATTAGATGGATAGAATTAATGTGTTGGGTATACTGATGTAAAAATCATAACAAAAAGCTTTATAAATCCTGACCTTCAAGGACTGTAAACAAGTAAGGCATGTTACCTCCAGTTTTAAAAGTTTGGCTTCTTCTGGTGCCTAAAACTATAAACAAGAATGCAAGTTACAAATGAACCAAAGACTTGTACTTTTGGCCACTGATGGGGTAATTGGTACCAGGCTAGTACTTCTGCCATTTAAAAAAACCCAAAAAAAGAAACCCCAAAAAAGCACCTTAGGAAACTGGATTAAATATATGAAAAATATATTCTTATATTGGACAAAACACCATACTGGATTGTGATTCATAAGGGGAGAAAAACAAAGGAGATGATTGCTATGATCATGCTGGCTTTCTGTCTGGAGGCATCTTCCAGATCTTAACACATAGAAGAGAGAACCAAACCAAACCAAAGCAGTTTCACTACGCAAAAGAGACAGATATAAGAAGTCAGGGAATCAGAGACAGCTAGAATTTGATGTGCATAGTACTAGATGAGAGGGAACTACACAGACAAAAAGCTCCAAAGATCTATACACATGTTCCATAGTCTTTGCCTGAATACTAAGCTGTGCGTGTGTGGAGTGAGATACCACCAGTCTGATTTCAAGTAACTTTTAACCTCCTGATAAAAGTTATTTTAAAATTGCAAATTCTTAAAATTTATTCATCAGATGCTCCAGTTACAAAATAAAGCGTCATAAAAATATGAGGATACATTGAAAAACTAAGAACAAATAATGAAAAGAGATGAAGCAAAAGGAAATTTACTGCCCAGGGAGTGTCAAAATGAGTGAGCAGATTTACAAAAGTACACTTGACCATTTTGCTAAGTATAGAACTGATTAAATGCATGTAACTGCAAACTCAAGAAATGCCAGGTGTTATGAACCCAGAGCATAATGGTCCAGACCTAAGTTATTCTAATGCACTTTGAAACCAGTATTTCAGTACAGAATTGAGTTTTTGTCATGTTGTTTGCATTAGCAACTTTTCACAGTTAATACACTAAACTACCTTTTTTTTTTTTTTTCTGTCAGTTATTGCCTTCTGTAGCAACTTCCACCTAGACTCTCTCTGGTTTTTTGTTTGTTTTGTTGTTGTTTTGTTTTATTTTTCCTATTGCAGGGTTTAACTAAGACCAGACTCTGGGCTTTAGTCCCACCAGTTGTGGGTAGAGTATGGTATGAGTCTTTCTGGCACCTAATGTGCCTGCACAAAATCCTGTGCATCCTTGGTCTCAGGTTCCCTATCTAGCTACTCAACTGGAACGAGAGCACAATGCTGAGGCTCCACCCACCTCTCTAGGGCACTGACTCCTTATCAGGTTCCTGATTGTTTCCAGGGAGCTAGATCCTATGTCCTCTACCCCATGGATGAAACTCTGCTCCATGACAGAAACAATTTTTAACGGGTTGATATTCCCCTATGATGATACCCTCAGTGGCACACTATAATCCTGAACTACTTTAAAAACACATCTGCCTGCATTACAAGTCCCTTGGAAAGCAATCACAATCCAAAGCAAGTTCAACTTCGTTGAGAAGGAGAGATGGAACAAAAGTCATGCATGTGTAAACAATAATGAACTATTCTATGACTCAGTGTACAATAAATGCAACCTTCCAATGTTTGTATCAAAAAGCTTACTGTCCAGATAGACAAAAATTCTAATATCTATCAACTTTCAGATTGACCACCATCTTTTATATAACAGAAGAACTCAGGGGCTTCTTTGGATTGGACATATAAAAAGCGACCTCGTCTGTAATCCACTGGTTTGCCTTATTATTTCTGATACGTGAAACCACTATCTGGCAATGGTTTCTACCAGTAATCATAGAACTACCATTGTGGGCAAGACAAAGAGATGTCCTCACAGGATAGTCTCAGCTCATCATAATCCTGACTTCAGAGATTCTCCCTGAGTTTCTAAAGCTGAGGAACAAGAAGTACACTTCCAGAGACATCTACACAGCCATTCCATGGTAGAAGTCCTAGGATCCTTGGGCACTAAGTGTGAGCAGAATACAGAACTCTACCACAGCTCAGTTTTTACAGAAAACTGTAGACTTTTTCAGAATTCCATCACACCCTCTGATGTCCAATTACATTCTTCTTTCACATGGAGCACGTACCTCCATCCCCATCTCTTCCTGAACAATTCAACTCTGTCATCTCAATAGGCCCACTCTTTCCAAACAAAGGCCTTTTTCAAATCTCACTTGAAAGTACTGGAAGCCCAAACCTTAAGCAGGAAGGCCTCAGTCTTCTCTTTAAAACATTCTTTTCACTACTCAATGTTGTAACAACAGTAGCAACAATAACAACCAAAATGGTATAAGGCCCCATGTTGCTTTGTAAAACGATGGATAATTTTCATTGAAATTTACTGTGTTCGTGGCATTCATCACTATCTGCAGTTCTGCTTTGTAAGATTATTTATTCATCTATTTATGTTGGAACCTTGCACTACACTCTCCATTTTGTCCATGACTCTATCCTCAATACCAAGAAAGTTCCCATATATAGGAAGTATTCAATACATATTCTATTCCACTCCTTTGCACTTGCACTTATTCTCTTTTGTAAAAAAATAATAAACAGAAGCCTCAATTAAATAGAGTTGGGAGAGCAGAAGAGGGAGTTGTCACAGCCTACGACGACAGCAGAGCCCAACAGGAAGAAGAGAGACACCTCTTCTTTCCTGGCAAGAACAAGCCAATGAAAAGCCATGAACTCTTTGTTTACTGTAGCCCTCCCAACTTCCTTTTCTTGTCTATGAAAGCATTCTTCTTTCCTTGACATGTGGAGACTTGCTTGCGGCTCGCCATGATTGCAGCCCCCAAACTGTAGTTCTCTGCTGATCCCAAATAAACCCATCTTTGCTGG
The DNA here is from genome assembly GCF_937001465.1 of Orcinus orca. Taxonomy (NCBI): domain Eukaryota; kingdom Metazoa; phylum Chordata; class Mammalia; order Artiodactyla; family Delphinidae; genus Orcinus; species Orcinus orca. The sequence continues at coordinate 47,259,240 of NC_064564.1, read as the reverse complement.
AAAAATATCTGGCAGTCTATTTATTTCAGGTCAACACTTTCTTTTTTTTCTTTTTTTTTTTTTTTGCGGTACGCGGGCCTCTCACTGTTGTGACCTCTCCCGTTGCGGAGCACAGGCTCCGGACGCGAGGCTCAGCGGCCATGGCTCACGGGCCTAGCGGCTCCGCGGCATGTGGGATCCTCCCGGACCGGGGCACGAACCCGTGTCCCCTGCATCAGCAGGCGGACTCTCAACCACTGCGCCACCAGGGAAGCCCAACACTTTCTATTCCTCTTCCAATACTGTCCCTGAATATTTTTCCTACTCCTGCATTAATCAATGTACCTAAAAATCTCATATTGAATGTAGTCCATAGAGTTTTCCTAGTAAATTCTACTAATTCTTTCTCCTTGATCCAGTCATTGATTGTTCAAATTGTACAGGTGTCACATATGCACAAACATATTTTTTCTGTGCCAAATTCATTATTCGGTCTAATAACTTGATTTTGGATAATACTTCGGTAAATATTACCAAATTTAAACAATCAATAGATGAACATTATTATTGTCTTTTCATTTTCTTTTCTATTACCCTAAGTTCTCACATTTGATTTTTCACCATTCAGTCATTTGCATGGGAAGTCATTTTGGAGTTCTACCTACTGTAAAAAATGTAGTCCCTTTTTTTCTCCATTAATGTTGCTTTTCCCGTAAGAGAGCAGAGGATTTTAAATAGGGCATTATATGCAAGGAATATGTCATGGATATTAGGTGTTGACTTTTACTTAAAAGTTAAACATTAACCGATTAATGTATAGAAGGGATACACATCATGGGAATCAAAGACTGACCCCATTGTAGTAACCCAATTCCATAACATAGCTTAAAAAAAAAAGGAAAAAAGAATACTGTATTAGGAGCAACCTGGTTCTAGTCTTGGCTTTGCCACTTTTGGCAAAGTTTTAGGTTCTTTATAACCTGACTAGTTTGATGTAGTTTTCAAACATTTTTAAACAGTGGAATCAATTTTCCAAAGAAATCTTTCAATATAACGCATTAGATTAAACAGGTGAAGCGAAGGTGTTCGGATTAAAGCTGAAGAGGGAGATCTGGGGGCCTGGGGGCCTCCAAAGAAGTATGTCCACCTACTCTTCTCGCAAGACCTTTCACTTAAAGCAGCCTTCAAAGCAACTCCATGGAACACAGTTTAAATGAAATGCTCTTTAAAGTTTCTTCTATCTTAACCTCTTATGATAAACTGTAATAACTACACGTATCACAAAGACTGAGCTTTTTGTTATTATTTTTATTACTGTTGTTATTTGCTTTTCTCTTAGGGTAGAGTACAATTATGATTCATTAGGAGAAGGGAAGCTATTCTTTTTTTTCTCTAATCAATTATATGACCAGAAGACATGTCAATTCATTGCCTGGAGTCCATGGGGACATTTTGACTGTCAGCTAGAATCCTTTACCTTTGAATTGCACTGGCATAAAATGGGCCCAGATTCCAGTGCTTTATTTTGTGTATGCAAATATTCTAGAGACAAATTCAAAGGCAGAATTAGTTCTGATCATTTCTCTCTCCTGGGGTTGGGAGGAAGAAGACAGAGTAAGGGTGAATGTTCATTCCTTTAAATTAGTGGCAACTGAAATAAAATGTAAGGTCCCTTTGAAATGTAGAAAGTGTTCAATCTCTAGACCATCTGCAGCAAACACTCCTGCATCCCTGGAAACAGTTTTATGCCACAAACTAGGAACTTCTCCAAAGTTACAATTACGTGATTCAAAACAGGTAATTTTCACCCCAATCTCGACTTTTCATTCCAGGTCTTAGTTAATGCTGTCTTGATGGTCGCTGTTTGATGAATCAGCTTTCCTGTTAACTAGAGGTGCAGGGCTATCATCTAATGAAAACAGTCTGTATTTTATGGCTCCCTGGGCTGCAGTTCTGCATATTAAAATGGAATTTCAATCTCACTGTTAGAAATAAAATCAAAAATAGCATCTGTGGTTTGAACAGAACTGAGAAAAATGCTGCTCATTTAATTTTAACAATATTTTTCATGCTAGACAGTATAAAGAAGAAGCCCTGGATATAATTTTAGAATGCCTATAAATTAGAAATAAATTGGTAGAAACCAACACAATAGTTCAGCGCATGGGTTAGTTCATTATATCTACAAATTTAAATGCTAAAAGTTTTTTGCTTTCATTAGGAGTTTGCCAAAATGTTCACAAATTAAGGTTTTCTACTGTTCTTCAAATTGCACTGGTAGCAGGTCACTTTCCACTCCTCCTGTTGCAAGTATTGGGCCTCTCTGATCACTGTCCGAAAGTTTCTTATCTCTCTAGGAATAAGTGCACATTCAATCAGGAAGAGGAATTCAAGAAGAAGATGAAAGAGAAATGAATTAATTGTTATAAAGACCAATAAGCAATGTCAGCAAAGTTACAAGGCAGTGTTTGCAGGTAGAAAGGACTCTTTTTTCTTTGGCAAGCTGAAGGGGTGTAGGACTGAGCGTTTAAGTGTCTTCTAAAAAAAAAAAAAAAAAACCTTGAATAAAGGAATTATTAATATCTTTTTTACAGATGAGGAAATCTAGGCTCAGAATTTCTAAGTTAGTTTACTTATCAATTGTCAACCTATGACCTTTTCACTTTCAATGCCCAGGATCTTTGGGCATGAGCAGCCCATCCTAAAATATTCTGCCATAATTAATTTAACATCTCTACATATTATAAAGAAAATGAGAAATGTTAGTTTTTAACATTTAAAAATGTTAAAAATGAAATGAAAATGAAAAATGAAAAAATGTTAGTTTTTCTAACATTTTATGAACAAAGAAAATATAACTAAACATTTAAGGAATTTTCATAGCTTTATCAATATTCCATATAAACTTGATTTGCCTTGTTAAACACAGTCAATGCAGTAATTTCCTGGAGTACTTACAAAAATGTTTAGGCAACAATTTAAACTCTAGCATGAGTCCAGCTCATTGTAGAGTGATATAATAATCACTATATGCTTAGGGTCAAGTTGAAAGAAATGAGTATGTGGGTAATACAGAATCATCTAATGTTAAAGTATATGGGTCAGTTTTTTTTTTAATTAATTAATTAATTAATTCTGGCTGTGTTGGGTCTGTTGCTGTGCGTGGGCTTTCTCTAGTTGTGGCGAGCAGGGGCTGCTCTTCGTTGTGCGTGGGCTTCTCATTGCGGTGGCTTCTCTTGTTGCGGAGCACGGGCTCTAGGTGTGCAGGCTTCAGTAGTTGTGGCACGTGGGCTCTAGAGCACAGGCTCAGTAGTTGTGGTGCACGGGCTTAGTCGCTCGATGGCATGTGGGATCTTCCCGGACGAGGGCTCGAACGCGTGTCCCCTGCATCGGCAGGCGGATTCTTAACCACTGCGTACCAGGGAAGTCCTATGGGTTAGCTTTTAAGTGTAGAAGAAAGAGATTCATTGGGGTATGTGCCTTTGTAGGATTCAAGCTGTGTCTTAAAGCAAGAATAAGATTTATGTATGTGAGTATGGGAATGGGGTTAGATTTTACATAACAAGGTGATATTGAGATGATGACATGGTACAATTCCATAATTTCTAATCTTCAATTTTGAAATCTAAATAGTTCTGAAAACAGAAAGTTTTTATAACTCATTTATTGGTAAAATAGGACCTAAACTGATGGAAGGATTTTAACAGTCTTTATGTATTCCACTTGGTGTAAATCTTTATATATTTTGCTGCAGAAATATTAATGTTTTGTTGTTTTTGTTTAAAGATGTTGCCTCAGATCCAATGGGGGTTGTTATATAATATACCGCTATGCCTCCATTAGTATCTTTCTTAGATCTAAAATTTTCTAATTCTTTTATACATCTGACACCAATTTTCTGGGTAAGGGATTATAAACATTTAATTGTATTGGGAGGAAGAGAAGGAAAGAGGACTAAGACATTGAGGAGCCAGAGGGGATGGTGTACAATGAAGGAGATGACACAGAACCTTAAAGATAGGCCAATGGTAAGAACTGATGCAGTAGGCACTAGTTAGGTGTTACTGATTCTTCACGATGAGTGTATGGGAACATGGTAAGGTCATGGATAAGCTATTTAACTTCCCAACTCCTCAGTTTCCTTATCAATGAAACAAAGATAATAATAGTACCTACATTATTAGGCTGTTGTGAACATCAGTTGTTCTAATACACGTATACCACTTAGAAGAGTTTCTGACATATACTAAGAGCCTGATAAATAGTACCCTTGACTATCATTGTCATTCTAGGACTAGTGACACTAAGTAAGATAATTAAGGATAGAAACAAATCACAAGGTTGACCCTAAAGTTTATTTTCTGGAAGACTGGGGAAAGATGGCCTTATTATACTAGAAAGAAATATAAACACTTTTATGGCTTCATTTGTTCACCTCAGAGCTTGAGGGTAGATGCTCTGATTTTTAAAAACATACAGAAAAGCACCATGGAAATTACTGCCTGTTAAATCAAATGCAGTGGAAATAATAAAGCGTATATTACTAAAATCGTACAGATCCCTAGCAGATGTTAGATTCATGATATCCACTTGGATATCAAATAGGCAAGTTTAACTAGATAGAAAGTTTGCAGCATTGTTTTGTCTTTTTTTCATAAAATGATAAAATATTTGGATGACAAAAATACAGTCCCTTAATTCTATAATTCAAATATGGTCAATTTTTTTGGACATAACCTACAAGGCAGAGGAATATATATATATATCCTGGATCACCACAGAGTGAAGCTCCGGGAAGAGTAGGCAATAGTCCACAAATAGAGAACAGAGAATTGTCCTAGTGGAAAGTTGAAAGCATACTTTATTTTAGAGACCCTGCATTCAACTGTAGAATTCATCCTCTTTAAAACACCCATGACAGGTAAAGTCCATAATCACTAGGTGAGCTAAATTTATTTTTCCACTTGGATGTGTCATACTTAAAATATTTATTATTCTAGCCCAGAATATAATCAAACATTTTCTTGAATATTCCCAATAAATATTTTGATTAACCAAAAAGATAATCTAGTGAGAAATATTTCGCATTATATAGGGATTTACTAGAAAATATATTCTAATAATGAAAGTCTGTATCATAAATTCTGTCTTCATCCTTCCACTAAGATAATTCTCTGACCATGCTTAATTAAGCACCTAACAATCATGGAGCTATTTCTTGCACATACAAATATAAAAGACATAATTCCTGTGTTCTTTGAGGTCACAGCCCAGTGTCCCAAGATTAGATTCCACTGAGCATCGTAACCCACCAGTCTAGAATAGATTCCTGACCTGATTGATGGCTTTAACTCGCTTAACAATAATGCTGGGTTTTCTCTGTTATTGGTGTGTTCAAGCACCTGGGCTATAAAGTTGTCAGATTGTAGTTCAGATTTTTAGCCTGTCACTTACTAAGTTTTTGACCTTGGACAACTTAAATTTTCTGTTGCCTCATTTTTCTTATTTATAAATAGACATTATGATATCTTTCCTATAGTTCCACTGTGATGACTAAGCATGTGTAGAGTCCAGTGTAGTGTCAAGAATGTACTCAAATATGAATTCTCATTCTGATATCAATGTTTCACCTTGGTTTTCTCCATCCCTTCAGTTCCTTCCTGTGGCTTCTTGGTTCCTGATGTCAGCACAGTCTTTTAACCACCCTGATTGCTTTACCCGTTAATGATAAAAGTAATAAACTCTTGTTAACTGGATCCTTACTGACTTTTCTACACTAACACTCATATCAAAGGGGATCAACAGAGTTGAACATGTGCCTAAAATATAGTAATAGCAATTTTTTTAACTGCTTATTTTGCATTCAGGTGCTATGCTAAATACTTATACACATAATTTCTCATTTTATCCTTATAATTAAAGAGTCAGATGCTGTATTTTTTTCCTATTTTGTAGGTAAATAAGACTCAAAGAGATTAATAAATTACCTAAGGTTACAGGCCTAATAATTGATAGCACCTGATTTTAAACCAGATACTCCTGACTCCAGACCTTTGCTCTGCCTGAGACATGGTATAACTATGACAGTCCTCAAAGGGCCCATGTGTTTCAGAGGTCTTGTCACAAACTTAAAAACTATGTCATATTCATTTCCTATTGCTGCTATAACAATTTACCACAAATTTAGTAGGTTAAACAACACAAAAATTAATTTTCTTATAGTTTTGGAGGTCAGAAGTCCAAAATTATTTCAACTGATTGAGCTAATGTCAAAGTATTGTCAGGGTTATTTTTTTGTTTTGTTTTTGTATTTTGCTTTTTGTTTGTTTGTTTGTTTGAAGCCCTGAGAGAAAAATATCAGCTTCTTTGCTTTTTTCAGCTCTAAGGGCTGCCTGTATTTCTTGGCTTTTGGCCCCCTCGTCCACCTTCAAACTGCATTACTCCAGCTTTTGCTTTTGTCATCACTGTGCCTTCTCCTAGATTTGGACTCCTCCTGTATCCCTCTTATAAGGACAGTTGTGATTACACTGAGCTCACTGGGACAATCTAGGTTAATCTCCCCATCTCAAACTCCTTCATTTAATCACATCTGCAAAGTTCCTTTTGTTATATAAGGTGACATAGGTTCCGAGGATTCGAGTTTGAGTACATTTGGAGGGCCATTATTTGGCCTGTCACATACAGCTTCACTTATATTAACTCCCTACAATTACATGAATAGGAAATTTACCTGGAGAAATTCATAATGGGATTAAATATGGCTTTTGAAATCACTGTTATGGTCTTTGAACCATGATAGGAATATTGTGATTTGCATTTATCTACCAAATGGGAAAAAATATCTTCCAAAGTACTGAGCGACAGAAAAGCACTAAATTAATTAAAGCAGGATTGTTTAATGCATAGCATTTTTCTGTACATAAAACAACAGATTTCCCTCCAACAAATACTTGTTAGTGGAACAGATGTATTAAAAAAAAACGCATTTTCACGTAACAAAGTAATCTATTACTTAGACTGCTTCTGTGATCACTTTCTTCTTTTTTCTATTCAAATACAGTGCATTATTTTCATGTTCAGCTGTATTAGCCACAGTTCCCAATGTACTTGTTTATCTGATGCAGGGTTAATGTGGTATCAAGAAATTTTATGGAATTAGAATTTCTAGTTATTGAACAAGAGTTATAGCAGCACCATCAAACTCTTTATATTGGATATGTTACAAAAAGAAGAAAAATATTAAAAACTAATATAAACTAGGGGAGGATATTCTGATAATGACCTTCTTACATGGCATTTCATATCGTGCAGCTTATGAACCTGGCCAGCATGTCAGGAAACTGTATCTTTAATGGGTCTTTATAACTATCTTTCCAACCTCTGAAACGTATTAGCTAATAAAGGAGAACATGGCTTGCATTATTTAGGGCCTGACTAATTAGGAAGTCGGTCTCCAGACAGAGCTGATACGCGTTATTATTGTAAAAATCTAGGATACCATATTAACTACATCTTTGCTAACTGAAAGACAGACATTGAGATGGTAGTCAGAGATATGCTGCAATCCCTTCTCAGATCTGAATTATTCATTTTCATTTTAAAGCAAACTTGTTTTTCTTTCATTTGAATTAAAATAATGATCTCTACCAACTGGTTGAGAAACATTAATGTCTTCAGCTTCCTTTGGGATAAAAGAAACTAGTTTACTTAGCACAGACCACATCTAATTCATAGTCCCTTATCTAGTCAATAGCAGCATTTGCTATTACATGCTCTGAAATGGAAAACTGCTGAACAAGGGAAAAAATAATTTAAAAGGAAATTAAATACTCTCTGACAGATGGACCAATTAGTTACGAACTTCAATGAGGTAAAAATGTGATCTGTGGTGGTTCAGGATTTCTGTGTATTGTCTGTGAGTGTATATGCACTCACATGCATGTCTACAGAAATTCAGGAAACTCTCAGGCCTCCCGAGGATATCAGCATTGAATGGATAACAAGCTGAGAGTGTAGCAAAAGGTCTTTCAAATATACATAGATGACACCATAACCCCATGTTTAGGTGGAAACAGGAAGAGGTGTATCTATACTTGGATTATAAGGACAAGTTTTCAGTGATTTTTTAGATTCCAGTTCAATGCACCTCAAGAATTTGGTTCCTATTATGTGAAAAACTCCTGGCTGAGTCCTGGGATACGTTCTAAGTTATACAAGATATAGCCTTTGCACATAACTTGTACACAATCTAATAGTCATGTTATGAAATTTAGGAAATGTTGGGGGAGACTTTAAAGGGCAATAGTCCAGACACATTTAAAAAAAAGTAAGTGGTATCAAAATGGAGAAACTGGGCTTCCCTGGTGGCACAGTGGCTGAGAGTCCGCCTGCCAATGCAGGGGGTGCAGGTTCGTGCCCCGGTCCGGGAGGATCCCACGTGCCGCAGAGCGGCTGGGCCCGTGAGCCATGGCCGCTGGGCCTTCGCGTCCGGAGCCTGTGCTCCGCAACGGGAGAGGCCACAACAGTGAGAGGCCCGTGTACCGAAAAAATTAAATAAATAAATAAAATAATAAAAATGTGTGGAATTTGTTTCAATTCTACTTTGAACAAACCAACTATAAGAAGATATTTTTGAGACGATCTAAAAAAAGTAAATACAAACTCAGTGTTAAAAGACATTGAGAAGAAAAATTACGTGATCTATTTTTTGAAAGGACTATAACTTGAATTGGAAGACCTAGTGTGAATTTCCCATTAAAATGAGCAATCATCTAAGTCAAAGTATTAGATAATGTTACAAATATCAACATGCATTTTGTTGTCAATAAAAACAGAGTACATCTACACCCCTTCCCTACAAAAATGTGCTCTGATCCCTTTGGCTTTAGATTATTTGGACTTTCCTTTGCATATGCTATGTTGGAGAGGTGACATAATGTGCTGGTGGAGCGTGTGGGCTTTGGAGTCAGAGGGCAATAGTTTCCAGTGCTGGCTTCCTCACTTATCAGATGGCTAACTTGGACCAAGTTATTTAAGAAACCTCTAGATGTCTCATTCTCATCATCTGTGAAATTAGTTTATCCCTTGTGGGATTGTGGAGAGGATTTAATCAGAGGGTGTCACACAAGGCAAACAGCTTAGAAAAAACAAATTAGAAGGAATATCTCAACAGAACTATCTTTGAATTTTGAGCAAATGTTAAAGTAGCACTGATTTCTCATTGTATGCACTTTCAACTCTCTGTCATGTGATGTGTGGAGAAGGCTGAAGTTAGGAAGAATGTACTGTGGGAAAATACCTAGGTCAGACTATACATTTTGAAAGTCAGAAACCTCTAAAGTCTCACTCCCCAGGGTTCTCAGCATCAAGACATCAAAAAAATGTACTCCGCTTCTCTAAGTTGAACTGATGTCTTTCAAATTATCTCAGTGACTCAAAGGGTCCTACCTATGAAAAAAGGTGATTTTTAAAACTGTGAACAGGGAAAGAATATAAATATCATCAGAAAGATGCATACTAGAGGCTTACAGAGATTCAAAAGAACAAGAAATAATTTCCAGCTTGGGAGAACAGTGAAGGCTTCATGGAAGAAGTAGCCTTTGAAACAAGCCTCTGGAAAGCTTGAAGATAAAAGGGGCTATGCCAGATGTAGGGAGAAGTAGAAACAAAGGCACACAGAACCACTGGGAATAAGAATTATCTTCTGTTATCTCCATAAATATTGGGGTAGTGGATAATGACAAAAATCACTGAAAGATCTATTCTTTCTTAATTAGACTTTGAAATCTTATGTTTGTTTTTAAATTATATTTTTAGACATAATTGATGTATAATAAATCACACATTTTAAATTGTGCAGTTTAATAAGTTTGACATAGGTATACAACTGTGAAATGCACATCACACGCAAGAGAGTAAATGTATCCGTCACTCCTAAAAGTTTCTTCATGACCCTTTGTAATCTCTACCCCTTGACACTCACAGCCCTCCAAGCCCAAGCAACTACTGCTCTGTTTTCTGACACTATCAATTAGTTTTCAGTTTCTAGAAATTTATAAGAATGGAATTATACAGTATGTACTCCTTTAGGTCTGGTTCTTCCACTCAGCCTAATTATTTTGAGATTCATCCATGCTGTTGTATATATCAAGAGTTCAGTTCTTTTTTACTGCTGAGTAGTATTCCATTATATGAATACACCACAATTTGTTTATCCATCTGTCTGCTGATATACATTCACATTGTTTCCATTTTTGACTATTTCAAATAAAGTTGTTATAAACACTTATGTAGAAATTTTTCTCTGGACATACACTTTATTTTCCTTTGGGTAAATACTTAGTAGTGGAATGGCTGGATCATATGGTAAGTGTGTGATTAACTTTTTTAAAAACTGTCATTTTTTTCCCCCCAAACTGATTGTATCCTTTGATATTCCTACCAACGGTGTATGGGAATTTTAATTGTTTCAAATTCTCACTAACATTTGTTATTATCAATCTTTTAAATTTTATCCATTCTAAAAAATGTGTAGTGATGTTGCATTGTGCTTTTAATTTGAATTTTCTAATAACTAATGATGCAGAACATCTTTCATGTGCTTATTTTCCAAAGGTATACATTCTTTGGGGAAATGTCTGTTCAAATATTTTGCTAAATTTTAACAAGTATTTTGTTATTAATGAATTTTTAAATGTTCAAGATTTATATACTGAAAACAAAACAACTTTCGTTAGATTTATCCTATTTCATATTGGTTTTGTAAGTGATATTGTTACTGTAAGTGTATTTCTTATGTTCAAGAAGTTAAGTAGAGACAAGAAAGACAAAAAAGACACAAATATATCTTCTGGAGATATACACTACAATGTTTGTTGTAGAAAACACCTTGGGAAGGATTAATGAGATTGAACATTGCAAAGAAATGAACTCTGCATGGTAACGAAATGGCAACTACATAGGTAAATATATAAGATTTAAAACTCATTATTTAAATCTCTCTAAAAGATAATTGATTGTCTAAACAAAAATTTGACTCTTTTTGGTGCTGAATATTTTGTATTCTTTTCTATAAATCTGCTTGAGCTTTTTGCTGGAACTCAATTAACTTACTTGGAAACAATTTGATCCTTTGGGTCTTGCTTTTAAAATTTGTTAGGCATTACCAAAAGTAATTACTCCTCACTGCTAAGGCAAGACCCCTCTGAGTGTTCTACCAATGCCCAATGAAGAATGAGATTTTGCAGTTTGAGTCTTAGGAACAGGCACCATTTTTGGCATCGTATTCTCTCTGGACAATGTTTCCCCTAATTATTTTGGAAGGTTCTTTCCCTGGGCCTCATATAGTTTCTTCACATCCATGAACTAATAGTATTCTGCGAATACTTGATAGTGACCGTCTGAAAATCTATAGGTTCTCTATTTTGTGCAGCTTTCATTTCCCTAGTCTTCTGTCCTCCAAACCCCAGCCACCTTGGTATTCCTTGGCTCTCAGCTCCACCTCCTCAATTCAGGGAGACCTTCAAGCTTCACCAGGGTTCCCCCTCCCTATGCGGCTGCATGGAGGAGATTCTGTTCATTTGCTAAATTCAGATTCCAAAATTGTTTTTATTTTTGTTGTTTGTGTTATAGCAAGCAAATTAAAAAGAGAAATATGACTATTTATAAAACTGGTTATGTTCATAGGATTTCTGTTTAAATAATAAGAAGTACCATGATTTTGAAAAATTTTCTCAGTAATGATTTCACAGCACATTTCATATAATTTTTTCTTCTAACAACCCCTACAACAAACAGTTTCAGTAAAAAAAATAAAATAGTTAACAACTATTGAGCATTTCTTACAAGCCACATCTAGTGTTAAATAGTATACACTTACTATCTCACTTAATTTTCCTAAGAGGTATTGTTACTAAAATCCACTTTACAGACAAGGAAACTGAGACTTAGATCAAGCAATTTTCTCAACATCACACAGTTACTAAGAGAAGCAGCCAGAATTCAAAACTAAGACTAGCAGACTGGAAGATGCATTTAACCAGATGTCTCCTCTAAGTATCCTATGGAGGAAAAAATAAGTTGGTCTAATAATAGGTAACATTTATTGAGCACTTACCATTATGCTAGACAATCTTCATTTCACTTTACATATGATAGCTCATTTTGGTGTGATAACAATCTACGAATGAGTAGCATTACCATCTCTACTAAAAAGAAGACTGTAACACAGCACAGAGTTTTTAAGTCTCCTACTGCTAAAGATCACATAGCCGATAAGTGTAGCACTAGGGTTCAAATCCTGGACTGCAGAGTTCTCATATAATATTATTGTTTATATCCAAGCCTTGGAAACTAGTGGGCAGCAAGAAGCTTCAGGACATATTCTTTGTCAAGAACTTACAGATTAATCATAATATTGAGATTTGGTTGAAATGAAGAGATCCAGCGTTGAGTGAAAACACGTTAAAGGCTTTTGCAGTTATCCAAGCATGAGGGTACGAATAACTATTTTCATCATAGTGGAAATTGAAAAAAAAGTAGTACACTGAAATTACAAATTAAAGAACAATCATAATTCATGAACTGAGTTTGAGAAGATAGTGAAGATGACCACAAGTTTCTGAGTCATGCTGTTGGCATTGGTATCTGGCAAGAGGAAAGTTTTTGAGAAAGTAAATGAATTGGTAATTAATATCTAAGTTAATTAACTATTATTTTGTTCCTCTATCATCACTTGAGTGGTCAGTAAGCTTGTTGCAATATTTATTGTCCATATAAAGAACAGAGGAAGGTATTAGAGCGGAGTGAGTGTTAGAAGCTGGTTTTTGTTCCATATCCTGCAATTCAGTAAACATAACATTAGTTACATCACTGAATATTCCTGAACATCAGTCCTTTCAGCTCTGTAATATAAGTGCTATCTGCACTTACATAAGGGCTATAGAGGTCAAAACAATTCATATATATGGGGTATTGCTTTGTAACATACAGAGAAAAAAATAGAATTATTATCATTATTTCCATGTCTAAGTCCCTACTTTTAGATTGTACACACTCTTGTTTTACTATCTCTAAATAATATTCTTTTTTTTTTTTTTTTTTTTTCCCGGTATGCGGGCCTCTCACTGCTGTGGCCTCTCCTGTTGCGGAGCACAGGCTCTGGACGCACAGGCTCAGCCGCCATGGCTCACAGGCCCAGCAGCTCCATGGCATGTGGGATCTTCCCAGACCGGGGCACGAACCCGCGTCCCCTGCATTGGCAGGCGGACTCTCAACCACTGCGCCACCAGGGAAGCCCTAAATAATATTCTTGATGGTGGCATGGGTTCATATCTCAGCTTTACCACTTAACCTCATGTATTGTGATCTTGAATAAATTACTCAAACTCTGTGCCCGCTGTATAAAATGGAATACACAGCAGTACTTAACTCAAAAGATTGTATTGAGCATTCAGGATACAATCAGTGCATGTAAAGTGCTTATAATAGTGCCTGAAATACATACTAGGTCAATAACAGTCATTATTATTATTAATACTGACATAATTATTAGCTCTTTTTGTTCAGCCATTTAATGCTACTATTATGGGCTATCACAGTCATGTGGATTTCTCTAACTTAATATGTACATAAATAAATACAGCAATTTTCACAGGTATAATATTTAAAGATATTCACAATGATTTCCTAAATGCAACACTTCATCACATAATTAATATTAGTGTTGTTTCTAATTGTGCAAATTGAAAAAAATTGATGCAATGCCTTAAACATGTATCCAAAATGTGCTGTACTTTTTTGTTGGACAACAATAATTATTTGTTATCCAGTTGTTTAAAGTGTTTCTCTTACTATATAGTCAACGAAGAGTAGTTCTGGTATGTCACAGTTTGATTTAAAGGCACCATGACCTTCTGTATCTTCTCTTTATTTTCAGTGAGTGTGTTGAATAATCCAATGGGGAAGGCATTTTCCTTGACAGATATTTTTCATAGTAAAAAAAAACATGCTGAGATTACAAAATATTTTAAAATATTTCCATGTGACTATTATTTTAGTGCATATATTTCTGTGTAATGGCATTTGCCATTTGGCATTCTTGCGAGTAAGTCTTCTTTCTTTACACACTGTACATCTTTTCACCTATCTTTGTCAGTTTGTGTCTATTTATAATTAATCTCTAGGTTCACGTATTAGGCCTCTCCTGCATGTTCTCTTAGCCGAGGAAACAAGTACTCAGGAGTGCAACATTATAGGCAGGGAACAAAGGACTCACATTCCACGCTCTGTGTTAGAAAGCACTGATGTAATTCTCAGGAGCCAAGCCTCTTAGCAACGAAACGAAGGATTTACAGCCCTCCAGCTTTCTCAGCTACCAAAGCTCTTGAAGGCTTTCAAGAGCTGACCTTCTTAGCAAAAGGCTGGATTCTTTTAATGCACTCACTTTCAAAAGGTAGCATACCTGTTTTCCAGTGTGATGTGGATGCTATTAAAAGGGAGTTTCCATGGATACGGACATCAGTGGGAATGAAATAGGATTGTCCTCTTTTCAGACCCATTGTTGTTCCAAATATTCCTAAAACCAAGATCATGTCACTCCTTTTATTCACATTTCTTATGGCTACTTCCTATTTGTAAAGCACTGTCACTGGTAGGTAATTAATGCTTTTTTTAAAATGTGTAGGTTCAAACACCAAGTTATTTATGAGAGATGTTGTAACATGTGCGTGGAGAAGAGGTCAGTTAAATACTAAGAGTTTATTGAGTGTGAGTCTCGTTATAGCTCTTTTATACATGACTCTAGAGAATACACATTAATAAGAGACACTATCCATTTATTTTAAATAATACAGAATTTGTCAAACCCTCCTTAAATGATGTGAATTTGAAGTTGTATCACAACAACACTACAAAGTCCCCTTTCCCCTTGCTTTATATATTTTGAGTTAATTTTAAGTGTATATCATACCCTTAGAATTGCACATTTCAGGAATGTTATGGTTAAAGAATGTCAAATTCTTTTTACCAAGACCCAATTAAATATCAGATGTGATCAACCCAATTCATTTGTTGAGTATCGAAATATATCAGGTAATATGCTTCTCAGTGGGACTTCTACAATGAAAAGGGCATTAACTTTCTCTGGAGAGCTCACAAAGGAGTCACACCACCACCTCTTCATGGAGTTAGAAGACTTGCCAGTAAATGTCCCCAGAGCTGAGAAAACAGCTATGTACTATCTGAGCCGTCTGTCATACATCTATGGTGCAGGAAGCCCTCACGTGGAAAGGAGGGGGAGAAATCCCTGAAATGAGGGTAGAATTATAAAAATAAGCAATTGGGCTAACTTTTCAATTGAGAAATAGCTCTTCATCTTGGACAAATTTTCCAAATTCAGAGCAGCAGCATCAATTATTTAATAACCCATCAATAATTGAGGGGAAAAATCAGTCTCATCTTAGAGGTAATGCTGACCAAGTTGATCAAAAATTCAGCTGAATCCACACGTTTTAAGGAAATTTAACATAGTTGATCAGCCTTTGATCCCCTTACATTGGCTTTTGGTCAAATAAATACAGGATAAACAATATTTCTCATGATATCATGTTATTTTATTAATAAGCTGCAATCATTCATTTGTTGGAAACTCTAAATCAATGTGTAAAGTGAGAAAATTTTACTTTTTTATCTTCCAATAATCTGATCTCTTTTTCAGTTAACTGTGTGTCAAATCACTTTATTTCATTTAGTGCTTAAGAAAAATCAAGGAATTAAAACATCATTAGTTTTCCTGCAACTATTGATGTTCCCGTATAAAAACTGGGTCCCTAGAAAGGCACGTCTAACTTCTAAGAAGTAAGCTAGGAATTCTCTGTCATCTATTAATTTGTCAATTAATATCTATCAGTTTAACCACAAACACCAATAATTTCCACAAAAACTTTATCTGTGGTATTTTTTTTTGCTTGCTGCCTTGTTATTGAAAAGGTTAAGAATGCAACTTCATATTAGAGAAAGCTGATTATTATTCCTATAATCCAAAATTCAATGTTAATCCCCAAATCATAACTTCAAAACAACGGGCAGATTGAGAGAAAAAAAATATTACTTTTCTTAAGGTGAAAACAAAGGGATAACTTATGAGAGTTCCAGATGGCCTTTGAACATTAGTAGTCATCCTTCGTGAAAACATGCAACTAACTAATACTATTTAAACTTCAAACTGTTTCCCTCAAACTATAGAAAACCACCAATAAATATTTATTATTATCAAAAAGATCCACAAACTTAAAAGCTTTTGCACAACAAAGGAAACTATAAACAAAATGAAAAGACAGCTTAGGGACTGGGAGAAAATATCTGCAAACCATGCAACTGACAAGGGGTTAAGTTCCAAAATATGCAAAGAGCTCATACAGCTCAATATCAAAAAAACAACCCAATCAAAAAATGAGCAGAAGACCTAAATAGATATTTCTCCAAAGACATACGGATGGCTAAAAGGCACATGAAAAGATGTTTAACATTGCTAATTATTAGAGAAGTGCAAATCAAAACTACAGTGAGGTATAACCTAACAGCAGTCAGTCTGGCAATCATCAAAAAGTCTACAAATAATAAACGCTGGAGAGGGTGTGGAGAAAAGGGAATCCTTCTACACTGTTGGTGGGAATGTAAATTGGTGCAGCCACTATGGAAAACAGTATGGAGGTACTTTAAAAAACTAAAAATAGTTTTAAATTTGATCCAGCAATATGATCAAACTGATCCAGCAATCCCACTCCTCTTCATATATCCAGAAAAGATGAAAACTCTTATTTGAAAAGATACATGCACCACCATGTACATAGCAGCACTATTTACAACAGCCAAGACGTGGAAGCAACCTAAGGGTCCATCAACAGATGAATGGAAAAAGAAGCTGTGGAATATATATATTTTATATATATCAGCCATAAAAAAGAATGAAACATTGCCATTTGCAATAACATGGATGGACCTAGAGAATATCATACTAAGTGAAGTAAGTCAGACAAAGAAAGACAAATATTTAGGATATCACTATATGTGCAACAACAACAAAAAAATACAAATGAATTTACTGATAAAGCAGAAACAGACATAGAAAACAAAGTTACAGTTACCAAAGGGGAAAGGGGGGCAAGGGATAAATTAGGAGTATGGGATTTACAGATACATACTACTATAAATAAAATATATAAACAAGGATTTACTGTATAGCATAGGAAACTAAATTCAATATCTTGTAATAACCTATAATGGAAAAGAATCTGAAAAATATATATATATGTATAATCTGAATCACTTTGCTGTACACCTGAAACTAACACAATATTGTAAATCAACTATACTTCAATTACAAAAAACAAGATCCAGCTTTTAAAACTTTACTTAATTACTCATCAGAAAAAAATTACATAAAACTGGACCGTTAAATTGAAGGACAGTTACCTTCAGATTATAACCTTTATTTATCTCATAAAACTTTTGATAAGAAGTCAGTTTTCAAATACTTTTAAAAGAAATATTTAGCATATACTTTCTTCACTATTGTCATTTTTGCCTCCTTCAGAAAAGAGATGAGAAAAGACTTTATTTATGCCCTTAAATATCTACCTACATTTCAGCCCAAAACATTAAAGGGTAGGGAAAGTGGAGAAAACTGTCACAGAAATTCATAAACCCTTCAGGTGCCACAAATAGGTTTCAGGTAGCATGAGCAATTTATTAGATTTATTGCTTGTACTTGTTCACATAAAGGAAGTTATAAGATATTCCACAAAAGAAGATAAAATTGAAGGTTGTTGGTAGAAACTGTTATTGCTGTAAACTATACAAAAGAGAGATGGGACCTAGGAATAGAAAAGAAGTTATTTTATCTTTTCTGTCACCTGGATACATCTCTCCTTTGAGTCAACTCTGAGTCTTTTCCATTGTTTTACTTTTTATCCTTGTTGTAAAAGCACTCTTATTGTTTAGTAAGCAGAATTAGGGTAGCAGAAGTTTATAGAGTCAATAGCTGACAAACAATAAGGTCAATGTCTGTCCCATTCTGGAAAAATTGAGGTTAGAACAGGTGAAATTATCATTTTGTTTTGTTTTTATGGCTCTAATAGAATGCCAGAGAGTCCCTGACCTCTGCTGCCACTCATGTCTTACTCTGATAGCAATGTGTGACCTTTGACACTCAATTAAAACAGGAAATAAGGCAAAGGATAGGTCAATATGCATGTTTGGCCAATGCAAGCCTTCAAAATAAATTCCAAGGGGTTTTCAAAGGAGCCATAACCCCTATTCACTTGGCACATGGGCATTAAAGTTAGAGTCAGTAAAGTAAAAGAACATAGAAACAAAAAAATAAGCTGTATCATGTATTTTCTTTCTGACCCCAAGACCTGTGTATTAAGGTATCCCGCAACAGAACCATTCACATTATACTTTCTGATTACTGAGGGTGAGAGTGTTGCTGCTAACTGGCTGGATGGGACAGGATAGATGCTTAGGGCATAGAAGGTTGCTGATTTGAATAGCCAGATCTTTTTATTTAATGTGAACTTATTTTCTAAATAGAAGAGAACCAGAGAGTACTTTCTCTATATGGAATACAGCAGCATTGTTTTTGAGAAGAGTTAAATACATGAATGTCAGGGCTTGTAATAGGTTTGGTGATCACCCAGAGAGGCTTCCACATTAGGGAAAACAGGTGTACCATAATTCTGGTATGTTCTGCAAAGTGACAATCTGTTGGTGGGTAAATGGTCTTCACATATATTCCAAGATACCACCTCACATTTTATTCAGGAAACAATGAGAAAAGTGTGGGAGAAAGAACATAGGCAAAAAGCAGTAACAGAAGCACCATGGTCTTGGGATTGGTTAAGTCTACATGCAAATCCCAATTTTCTTACTTATTAGAAATGCGCCTATAAGTTAAATGACCTTCTTTGATCTATCATTTTCTATGAAGTAGGGATAATACTATATACTTCTTGATACTGTATTTCTTTTCTTTCTATTATTGCTTTTGATGAAATGAGATGGTTCTTATTTAATTACTGACTAGCATAAAATGAGCATAAAATAAATATTTCTTAGCTTCTCACTAATTTATTATATACGTTTCTGTATTGAAAAAATTGATTTGGTCTAATGTAATATTAGTTGTTAGAGCTCCAGAAACACAGTGCCAGAGTGTAGTATTTCACATAAAGTAGTGATACATCTATTTTCAAGTAAAATAGTTTAGACAGGAACTGGTATATACACAATGCACACACAGACACACACAAACCCACATACATGCACAGCAGAAAATATCTGGAAAGATATACATAAAATGTCAATAGCAGCAACCTGTGGATGGTAGGAATATGGTATATTTTTCTTTTTTTTTAAGGATTTGTCTTTTCTTTTAAATTTATTTATTTATTTATGGCTGCATTGGGTCTTTGTTGCTCTGTGCAGGCTTTCTCTAGTTGCAGTGAGCGGGGGCTACCCTTTCTTGTGGTGCATGGGCTTCTCATCGCATGGCTTCGCTCGTTGCGGAGCATGGGCTCTAGGTGTGTGGGCTTCAGTAGTTGTGGCGCACAGGCTCTAGAGCGCAGGCTCAGTAGTTGTGGTGCATGGGCTTAGTTGCTCCACAGCATGTGGGATCTTCCTGGACCAGGGCTCGAACCCGTGTCCCCTGCATTGGCAGGCGGATTCTTAACCACTGCACCACGAGGGAAATCCTGGTATAGTTTTCTTATTTTTAACTTTCTATATTGTACATTTGCTGCTTTTGTAACAACAACGTAAAAAGATATATTAATGTTTACAAATCAACTACTTAGTTTAAAAAATTATAAATTAGGTTACTGATAATCCTTCTTAGTTAGCCTCTCACTTAAAAATATTAGTAATATAATCTTAGCACTATCTATTTCCAGCACTCATCGATCCATTAATTTCTGAATGCATATATTAATTGATGGCAAATGTGTATTCTCCACATGCCAGCTGGTACTAATCTCATCTCATTTTAAGGTAAAGCATTAGTGTGTTATTGCTTTAATATGATGAAGGTGATATTGGACTCTGCTCGTATTTTACTTAGGCTTTGCCTTAGACTTTGCTGTGTCGGAAATTAAGACTGGTCTTTAGCTTCCTTTCTGGTACAAGATTATGAGATTTATTATAAGTGCTCTTCTTGCTTTGTATGAAGAATTGGATGTTTTCTTTCATTATATATGTTTTGAAACATGTTAAGTAAAATTGTGATTATTCACTCTTTTAGATTGTAGAACTCCCTTGTGGAATCAGCTAGACCTGATGCACTTTGGAGGGTTAACTCTCTGTCAGTTTTCTTTATTGTTTCCATGGCATTTATTTTGGGGTAAGTTTTGGTGAATTATATTTTCTAGAAAAAAATTCATAGAATTTATTGCGTAGAGTTTTGTAAAATATTTAAAGCTTTCATAATGAAAACTATGTCCTTCCTGTCATTGATTGTTTTGTATTCTCTACTGCTTTCTTGAATAGATTATTCCTATTTATCCTATTTTATTTATTTTTTCCAATGAAACTGATCTTTATACTATTGGTTCTACTGTTTTCTAGCTTATTCAATTCTGGTTTTATTTTTTTAATTTTTTTAATGATTTGACCTATATACATCATGAAATGTTTACAGCAATAGGTTTAGGGAGCATCCAGCATCTTATATAGATACAAAATAAATAAAAATATAATTTTCCATTTTGATGAGAATTCTTAGGATTTACTCTTGTATTTACTTTTATCTTAAAATAGTTTATTAATCATTCTCCTTTTTAGGGTACAAAGTTCATCATAGACCTGTAAGACCTACTTTTATTACTTCTGTTGTTTAGGTCTTCTATAATCCTGCTGTCTTGACTATTTAATCTATCTTTGGCAAAGAGAGTATATTAAAGTCTCCTCTTATGTTTGTGTTTCTGCTTATTTGCCTCAGATCTCTGATAGATTTTGCTTTATGACAGCTTCTGCTTTGCTATTTGATGGATATTTATAACCATAATGTCATCATTATAAGATGTAGCCTTTAGAATTATAAACTGCCTCCTTTCGTTTGTTTAATATTTCTATGGCTGAATTTCCTACCTTGTCTGTTACCAATTTTGTATCCTCCCTCTTTTTCACACATCTACTATGTCCACTACCTTCAAACTTCCCGAATTACTTTGTTTACTACGTCTCTTGTATACATCAGATTACTGGACTTTTCTTTATGACTAATCTAAACATCTTTTCTTTTTCTACTAAATTTAATCTCATTTAAATTGTTTGACAAGACAAATTTTTGGTCAGCTTTGTCATGTTATTTTCTGTTACGCTTATTGTTTTAGTTGTCTTTCACCATGTAGACAGTTTTCTTTAGTTATTTTTCTTTTAATATTCTGATATTTAGGATATTCTATCATTGTGTCTGATTGTTAACCTTTATATTAATACCAAAATAAGATACTTTCAGCTTCTTTTTTTAGACAGTATCTTTTGGTTCCCCAAACCGATAAACAATAAAATTAGAATATATCCTTTCCTCACCCTCCTCCTTTCTACACTTTCTCTGACTCAACTGATAAAATGGCATCATCTTTTGGGGTACTTTGTTACTATAGTATAACTTAGAAAATTCTGAATTAATGTATTTTTGGCTTGCTGCTGACAGTATTCTTTCTTTTTCTTGTAGTTCCAATAATTTCACCAGTAAATAGCTTGTATTGATGATTCTGGATAAATTCTTTTTGGTACAGAATATGTCTTTTCAAAATGCAGATTCAGATCTTCTTTTAAGGACATCTCCTGAATTACAATTTTAAATATTTGCTCTGTTCCATTGTTTTGTTTTGTTTTATTTTAGAACTCCAATTATATGTTTGTTGTACCATCTTTGCTTTGAAGATTGTTGTATCTTCAATATTTATCACTTTGTCCTATGATCCCTTTACATCTTCTTTTATTTCAGTTTTATTTTCTTACCTCTATGCATTTGATCTGCTCTGGATCTAACTGTGCTGTTTGTCAGTTAATTTTTAGCTCTTTGTAATGTAGTCATTATTTAAAAGTAATTGTGTTTTACAGCTATTTTTGTTCCTAATTCACATCCAGTGAATGGGTAAGACAAATTACTGCTTTCTCAACTTTTCTGATGTTTCCAAGACTGGCAGTTCCTTTTGTATGTGGTACTAATGCTTCAATACACTTGTACTTTCTATGCATGTTTTTCTCTCTACCTTGATTACTCTTAGATCAATCTAGAACCTTTCCCCCAAAGAATATGGAACAGTGACCTGCAATGTTTGCTACTCTAAGAATAAAAAATGGAAGAGCATCTTTAAAGTTATAAGGTTATAAAGGAAGTGTAAGAAAATCTTTTATTATTCATAGGTGATATGATTGCCTCTGTATATAATATACATGAAAATGTTTTTAGAACATAATACAGATATTTTTAAAATAGTCTGGAAGATAAATTCAAGGAAACTAAAAGAGACAGAAAAAAGGAGAGAAAAGATGAGACATAGGGACTAAATTTAGAATACTCAATAGCTTTATAATTATTTTAGAAGAAAAGCAAAGAGACAACAGAAGGGAAGAAAAAATATATCAAAATATCTCAAGTTCCCTTAGGATAAAGAAAGACTTAATTCTTCAGGCTGAAAGTACTTCTCAAGGGCCAATTGCTATGAATGAATAAAACAAAACAAAACAAAAACCACTTTATAAGACTGAGGCATAGTCTTATAAAACTTCAGTGTTTCAAGATGGGGAAAAAGTCTTAATAAAGTTTTTAGGTAAGATCAGGTAAATGATGCTGGAAAGGTTACTTATATTAGAATAAGAATTGATATTAGACAGTATTCTTGAAAACAATGGAGCTATAGCTTCATGATTATGAGGGAAGCATTTGATTTTGAACCTAGAATTCTTTAGCAAGCAAAACTAGTAAGAATGAGAGTAAATAAATATATTTTCAAACATAAAAGACTTATAGATCAACCTTTCATGACCACTCTCAAAGGAGGAAGTATTAATGCATTGATATTTCACAGAAGGAACAGAAACCCAAGGAGAGGAAGATATAGATCCAAAGAAATAATCTATTTAATTAAGGAGAGCAATGTAAGTAAATTCCTAGTTGTCAGCTCTACAAAATCCTTAGAATACAATTGGACTATATTGAAAAGTCAAGTCAAAACCTCCATGAAGACTAACGTGAAAAGGGTCACAGATTTCATTCTAAACAAATTGTCTATTTAAGGAACTCTATGATATTAGCAATTGGATGATGACGTGTTATTTTATTCAATGAGAAAATGGTAAGAAAATGAGAAACTTCAGGGGATAAAAGTATACAAGAGTCGTGGTTCAAACTGAACCAGACTAATATAAGCTATGGGTTTTGAGAAAATAATATGGTATAAGTGATGATAATATACTTGACTTGGTGCTTGAAACTTTCTCATTTGAGAGGTGTGGACATAGGAAAATGGAATCACACTTTCTTTTCCATATGACATGGCTCAACAGGCTATAACAAGGATGCTTTCAGATATAACCCCAGTACAATTACCAAAATTTTTAAATTCATACTTTTATAATACTATTATCAGTCTATAGGGTCTATCCAGACTTTGCTGTCACATTAGTGTTCTTCATAGCAAAATAAAGCCCTTGATTGTGGGGTGCATTTAGCTTTCATGTCTTTGACAATCACTTCACAAGTTATCTTTTGGTGTGTTTAGTTTTTCTGATCACCTTGGTTCATTTTGTATTTACCTTGGTTCATTTTGTACTTTGCCCTTTTGGTCACCTTTTGCTAGTGCATGAACATCACACTTATCTAGATAGTTATGTTTACTAGTTATATTCTGTCTATGGCTCCTGTACCTCAAAGGTCAATAGAGAACTTCTTCAGTAGCCAACAAATTTCTTTAAGTACCTCACATTTTCTCAAAGGAGTAAGTCAGAATTAATTGTTTTTAAAATTTCCTAGACTTTTAAGTCATCATCCATTCCAGAATTTCATGCCATACAATTGTGCTTCTTATTATTCCAATATTTTTAAAACTGTCTTCTTAAAACCTAAGATGTATATCTGACTGCACTCTGCAGTCTATTCTTTCAGTGTCATGTAGACTATAAGATGACATAATTTCTTTGTCCTAAAGTTCCCATTCATTGTCTTTCATTAGCAATCAGTTCTTCCCTGCCTAAAAGAATTAGATTCATTCTAAATGTTTGATGAGTTTTTCCCTTTCACCTCTGGGAGACTGACTTTTTAAAAGTCAAGTTAAGAATGTGTATTTTTTTTTGTATTTGAATGAGACTTCCAGTAAATGTCCAGATGGCTGAAGCCTCAAATAACTAATAATTTGCATCTTAGCCAATGTGTGTTCTATGCACAAAAAGTGGTTTCTACTTTCTCCATACAGCAGAATAGACTGTAATCTAATCTTTCATAATGGTACCACTTCTGTTCCATCCTCTAAGCTTGTTTGAATTTTCATGGATTTCTGAGAATGTATATATTGTTTTGAGTTTCAGAGTTTCTCTGCCTTCTGATATAACAGATGTTTCTTTTGAATAGGGCATAATTTTCCATTAGTGTACTCTTATCCTATCCCGCCAAGTTTTGGAGAATACTAAAAGAAGTTATTCACTATTTCATTCTACAATCTCAGATCTGCATTACTCATCACTCATTCTTTACATTTAAGGATGCTACAGTTTCCCAAGCTCAGTGCTAGGTAATATATTTTTTAAGATGTAAGTGGGTATATTGTGAAAAAATGGTCTCAGGGTCAAATAATTTGGGAAACACCATCTACCATAACTTCTTAGGAATTCCCAAGCTGAACAGCCTGTGAACAGCCCTGAAAAATGCCACATTAAAAACAACAAAAAGCTAAAACTTGTTTACTTTTGTATATCTGAAATGTTAAACATGCAGCATTCAAGATGTAAACAAAGTGCAAATATAGCATTGTTCTTCCCTTTAAAATTTATTCAATGAATTTAACCTTATCTGGGTCCTAAGTGAAAAGTTCAGCAGGTCCATGACCCCTGTGTGTGAATTACTATTAAGTAATGATTAGATTAGCCCTAAAGTTACTTTTAGTTAAAAACAAACTCCAATATATAATCAGGTTGTCTGTTCCAAGACATGAATCAAAACAATGAGCTTGATTTAACATATATCTTCTTCCTAACACCAGCCCAAGCCTGCTTTAGACTGAAAGGAAAGATTACTTCCTTCAATTTACTATTCTCCTACCTCTCCTCTCCCCCAGGTTCTGACCCCTCCAAGGTTTCAGGGGTGAATGGAAGAGTGATAAGGGCATAAGAAAGGACTTAAATCAAAAACCAGTTCATGTTCCTTAAGACTGGCAGAAATTTATAGCTCTTGGTCTCATGAGCATTTTTGTTGTTGGTGGTGGAAATCTTGCTAAAAGTTTATTAGACTCACTAAATTCCAGGTGCTCACTTAGGACTTCTCCTACAGTTTCCAGGTATCCCATAATCGTGTCCATCTTCTTACTGCTGGGATCCCTCTGCCCAATCAAGTGGCTCTACTAGCCAGGACTCTAGACTACTCCACCCTGACCCTCTCTCCTATACGGTCACATCTATCTACACGAAACTCTCAGGCACCCCCTGCCCTGATAAACTCTGAGCATACAAGTCAATCCCAATACAAACTTGTCTACCCTGCTGCCACAGGCCATTTTCATTTTCTCACACGAGTCAGGATCCAATCTTCAGAGTCCCCAGATTTCAAGGAGCACACTTTAAGCTCTCTGAGAGTTTCATAAAAGCCCTATTCACTAGATTTGCCGATAAGAAGGTAGCACACTCCACCCTCCCTATTGGTGAGTGTAGGACTGGCAGAGGCAATGTACTGCACAACAATAGGAAGTGAAATGGCCTGGACTCTATGTGAATGACTGAGGGTTGGACTGAGGGTGTTATTCACAGGAAGTACAGCACCCCCTGGAACTGTGCAACATGGAAACTTTGATGTGGGGAGGCTATCAACACAGCAACAGTTATTGCCCAAGTTATGTATTCAAACTCCTCCCTCTTTTCACTAGTTTATATTCTCTAATTGAGTCAGAGAGTTCAAAAGCCATTGAACTTGTTTATGGAAATTTCCTTTGTAAATTCTGCATGTGGAAATCTGTCTCCCTCTTCTTTCAGGATTTGACATCTATCATGGTTTTTTTTTAACTTTTTATTTTATATTGGAGTATATTTGGTTAGCAATGTTGTAAAGTTTCAGGTGTACAGCAAGGTGATTCAGTTATTCATATACATATGTCTATTCTTTTTCAAATACTTTCCCCAGATTGTTACATAATATTGAGTAGAGTTCCCTGTGCTATACAGTAGGTCTTTGTTGGTTATCCATTCTAAATATAGCAGTGCGTATGACATCTATCATGTTTGCACCTTAGTAAATAATAAGGTAGGAAAAAAGCAATTTTAATATCCTGTTAATCAAACATTTTCCAAAATTATTTGTTTACAGAAGCTATTTTTCCCATAGGACACTGATTAATATTTCATGGAGCAATGATGATCCATGTAACAGAGTTTGGGTAACAGTAATATGTAGGAATCTGAGGTCAAATGTAATAGCCAAGATAACTGTAATTTTTATTTGCTCATAACACCTTTCCATCCTCTTCTTTTGAGTCCTTTGGAAAATTTCACCCTCTTTCTCTGTCTCAGTGGCCTGTCTTTTATCAGAAAATAAGAATGGGCAAAAAAACAAAGCAAAACATAAATCAAGCCAATGTATTTTCCACAGGATATTTTCAATAGAACCAAATTTTTCTCATGCATTTCTTAAGAGGAAAGAAGATGAATCTGGGGGTGAGAGCACAAAGAGAGCCTTTCTGCAGAATAAAGTCAGTGTTTAGAGTGAGTCAAAGCCAAGAAAGGAAATTTTTGAGCTCCTGGATATAGCTGAGTCTCATAAGACAATTACACCACCAAACCTGCTATTTACATGAGAAAATACATTCTCCTCTCCTTTTTTTCCCCTAACATAGTTGGGGTTAGCTTTACAGCTAAAACAATTTTTTTACCTGAACACTCTAAATGTACTAGAAGCTCCTTTTCAGTTGTTTTCCTTTGGAAAATAAATACCTCTTCTGTGTGTGTGTGTGTGTGTGTGTGTGTGTGTGTGTGTTTGTGTGTGTGTGTTTTCCAATTTTGAGTCCATAGGCATATCACAGGTCAATATTAGCAGGTTTATCATTTTCTCTCAGTCTGTCTCTTATTTCCTATGTTTGTTTTTTTTTTTTTTTTTTTTTTTTTTGCGGTACGCGGGCCTCTCACTGTTGTGGCCCCTCCCGTTGCGGAGCAAAGGCTTCGGACGCGCAGGCTCAGTGGCCATGGCTCACGTGCCCAGCCGCTCCGCGGCATGTGGGATCTTCCCAGACCGGGGCACGAACCTGTGTCCCCTGCATCAGCAGGCGGACTCCCAACCACTGCGCCACCAGGGAAGCCCCCCTATGATTCTTAATACAAAGCCAGAGACCCTGCCAGATAATCCCGGTAAGCTAATCTAATGCCACATCTGACCCTAATGTACCCTACTCTTTACAGGACATAATAAGGAAATATCAAGGTAATATTACATCATTTGGCATAATTCAAGAGCATAATTTGTATTTTGAAGTTTATATCAATTTATGAGTGCAACTAATGCTAATGACTTTCGGACCTGAACTTCGTATCTGGAAATGAGCAAGCACATTCAGTTCTAAAGGAATTACATACAGGTAATGGTTCCCACTGGGTCTTTCCTTTTTATGAGTTGATAGATTTGTTACCATTTGCTGTTATCCACTGTCATTCTTAGTGGACGATTTACATGCTCACCAAAATTAGAATATACTTCTAAATAAGGAAGAATATGGACAGTTCACTTTAGAAACCTACTTGATATTAAAGGCTTCCCTGTGTTAAGACAAAATACGAGCAACCAAGGGAAATCAGTGAATGAAAATAAGCATAAAATTGAATGAATATAGGGACTTAGATTTTCCTACCACTATGAAAGATAATCATAGTTTCCCTTTCTCAAGTGAATTTACTCTTGAGAAACAAGATACATTAATAGATTGGTGGGGTGTGTGTGTGTGTGTGTGTGTGTGTGTGTGTGTGTGTGTGCGTGCACATGCAAGAGAATATACAACTTCTTCAAGAATTAATTAAATCCATATTTTCAGATGAAGTGCTATATCTGAAAAGGTAAGCATATATGATCGTATTTCCTTTCCAAAATTCAGCCTCACCTCATCAAGCAATAATTATGATCATACTGAGTTGATCCTTAGTCAACTTAGTCAAAAAAGAAAACGGAAAAAAGGCAAAAGAGAAACAGAAAGAGCATAATATAGCAAGGATAGGCTAAGGATAGAACCCCCTAGAATTGTGTAGAATAAAAACTTTGGCACGTGGAGATCACAGAAGAGCAGCATCTCTCTCCAGTGAAACATATTCACAAGTCTTTCTCATTACACTTTTATAATCTTTGAGTCAGTCTGTTCAAAATCTTTTTAAATGGGTAGAAACGCAATCAACTGCATTTCATAGTTCTGAATGGTCACACTAGATGGTGTAGGGAGAAAACACGAACTTGAAGGATAAAATAAATTGAAAAATATATTTTCATTTTAATTTATGGGTTCTTTCTAAAGACTGAATTTAGTTCATTCTGAGGGACTTAATATTGATCTCTTTCTTGGCAGAACAACAAATGATAGAGGGAAAAGAGAGTAGACAGAGTTTTCTTGAGAGAATTTAACAACACAATTATTAGTGATGGAAAATTCATGTCTATCTCAAAGACTCATGTTTCGATAGAACTTCAGAGCTAAGAAAATATATGTTCACCAAATACCATTCCCTTATTTACAAATAGGAAAATGAAGATCAGAAAGTTGAAGTGATTTGCTCAATGTCATACAGGGAGATACTAACAGATCTATACCTGAAATTTAGTTGTCAGGCTTTCTCTATAAAATTGTGAACTTGCGTTCTCTCTCAATGAGAGGCATCAAAAATCCTACACTTCTGTCTTCCCTGAAGTGCGAAAATCAGAATCTTAAGGCTGGCATGAGGCACATAAGAACATTTAATCCCATCTAATCAGTGCGCATCATGTGAGAGATCCAGTCTCACTTTCTGAACATAATTCTCAAATACAATAATCAGAATAAAGCTCTCCCTAAACATGAATTTGCCTTGGAAAGTCTAATATCGTGCATAATTTTTGTAAAGACACACTTTAGATGGATTTTTTTTTTCTAGCATGCAATAATTTCATAGTAAGAAAATGTATTAAATGTCATTTTTAAAGCTGGAAGCAGCCATCAAACTGTTAAAAACCATTCCAGAGGAATTTGCATCATATCCACACTTAGTTTATGTTTATTCAACTACATAAAACCATAAAAGAGTGTGAATAGTTTGACTAAGTTGAACTATATGAAATCAATATTTTTAAAGTTTAAAAATTATCAAATATCAGCAACTTTATATCACTGAGCCCACATGCTCCCGAGTGATCATGGAATGCGAGATAGTAATCCTGATCTTCTTGTTTCTTCCATGCCCTAAGTATGTTGCTAAGCTGAATGTGACTCTAATATTTTAAATTGCTTTCCTTTTTTTTAATCATAGGAGTCTTAAACACAGTCCAGTGGCCTTGTACTTACATAAATTCATGTGCACTGTACTTTTAGAGAATGAGTAATTTAAAGGCATTATTAAAGTTAATTTGGGGTATGCACATTTATCACATTTAAATTTATGACTAAAAAAATGTAAATCTGAATAAGATATGAATTCAACTTATCTCTGGGTATTTTAAAGTAAAAAGGTTTACTTTGCTCATTAAACTTTCATATCCTTTATAATCTTTCACAACAAACATGCATTCATTTTATTATACACAAGAAATCAGAGACTACTACCTGAGAAATTATCTAGTCCACCTTCCATATTATATCAAGGGTTCTAGAGCATTAAAAAGGCAGATTATTTAAGGTTCCTATGATGGTATCACTAATGGAAGGCATACCTTGAGTTTCAGCTTGCTTCACTTTCTACCACTTGTCACTAGAGTTTACCTTAACTTCCAAAAAACCGATCCTTTATTCTTCAGTGTTTGATTTTATCATATATGAAGGCTATCCTTCAGCCTAAGAAGTATCTGTTAATAACTATGCATAAAAATTCTTACTCTTCTGTATCTCAGGTGCAGGAGCAACAGAACCCGAGGTGAGGGCCTGTAGTAGTGGGCACAGAGGATTATGAGAAATCAAGTGGGATTATTTCCACAGCTGTTTGCTACTCCTGGTTTATAGGACTCTGACATCACCATGGGTTCTTTGTTCTAAGCACTGGCCTTACTTAAGAGAAGAATCAGGGCAAAGAATCCAACAACAGCAGCTGAAGTCAGGAGAGCTGAAACAAGACTGATGGATTGAGTGTCAAAACCTCATGGTGGGTGTCTTTGCAAGTATTTAACAGAATAAGCAATTTGCAAGCAGGGCAACCTGATTTTGAAATTCGAGCAGTTTCTCCTTCCACTCTGGATCTTGACTGCTCAAAATTAAATCACAATAAAGGTAAATGCAATGTGTTAAGTTGTCCCTGAGCTATCGGAATCAGATAAGAGGTGTGCAGCATTGTGGGGAGATCACATAAGATTGTGATAACTCAAATGCGCCATTTGTCAAATGGCTTCTTCGGTTGGCACAGAGAGCTGAAGCATTTTCATGAGCTTGAGAGCAAGATCCTGAGCAAGGGCGAGAAATAACTATTTTGCTTTGTGGACAAACAAAGATAAATGTGTTCTGAATTATGAGGAGGAAAAACTAAGTGTGATTAAGCTTAGATATTTTCAAAGTATTTTTCTTTAGAAATAAAGCTAACGTAAACATTTCATCTGTCCTCAACACTCATCCCTCTGTACTCTATTCTCTGTAAAAGTAACACTAGTACTTTGCATTTATATAGCACCATTTGTCCAAAAACTAAGTAACATTATGAGTAGAAATAGTTTAATTTATCCTTTCAATGCTTCTCTTATGTGAATAAAGAGTTATTTTTCTTGTCTCTATTTTTGTGTTTGTTTTAAGGATAGAATAAGTCAAGTTCAGATCGGCAAAGTCATACAGACAGTGTAGCTGCAATAATTGAAAATGGCTGCCCTATTTCACCATTATATTTCCATCAAAGCCAGGCATTGCAAATTTTTTGGCTGAAAATATCATAACAATAGAAGTTGAAAAATCCTCTCCCCTATCTGCAGTGCAGCCATTTGCTAACATGCCGCTTTTCTTACCAAGCCACTATGTCTATCTTCTAACACTCTCTTGGTTTGAAAAAATGCAAATCACTGTCAATAATTAATTATATTGAATTTTCAATGTGGTTAAGGCAAAATTTTGAACCAAAATGAACCACGATCCCCGAGCTGGAAAAATGCACACTCGATTACTAACTCATAAACCAAACATAAAAGCCACTTTGTACGAACAGTGGGTTTTCCAATAACAGTCAAATATAGTGAACACATTTAAAACTTAAATGTTTTTTATAAACATACATTATAGTAGCCAGGAATGTTGTGAACTAGATGAAACTTGAGTATCTATACCAGTGCAAAATGGCTCAGGACTCTCCTCAGAAGAGCTGATGGGAGGAAATGGTGAAGAAATTCAGGAAATGTATCAGGAGCAGTAGGATCATGATCAAGGACTCAGAGTAACTGGGCTACGCGACAGTCAGAATTTTGGACAACTCAAGTCCAGTAAATATTTTTCAAACAGAGTCTTCTCCCTAATATTGAACTTTCAATGGCATCAGAAGTAACAAGCTTCCCTCTCTCAAAATGAAACACTTCTAAAAGTTCTTTTCCTTTCAGAGACAGTGATTAATTGGATGTGGACTAGAATTCTTGTGTATGTATCTCATATTCTGTGACTCAGGAGTCTGTGTTCAGGCTATCCAACCATGTCTTCATTTTCTTCCTATTTCTCTTCTATTGTATTTATTTTTGGCTTCCACATTTTCTAATGTAAGGGGAAAGGCCTCAATAGAAATTTTGAAAAACATCATGTTGTATAAATTAAAAAGATAGCCCAACCTTAAGATCTTACACAATGCTGATGATGGTCTACATTAGAAAGTTGTGCTTTGAGTGTATTTCAGAAGTCTGAAGCATGGGGAGAAGGGAGATACTCCCCACCCTCCCAAAAAAATTGTTACCTTGAGGTATCGTAGTTACTTATATTCAAGTGTCCTAGCAAGTATAAAAGGAGTGGTAGTAAATAGCACTCATGGACCTCTAAAGCATAGATAAAAGTGAATTAAAAGAATGCCACTGAGTCGTAGGAGTGTATGTGTGTGTCTATGAGTTGTGCCATCATGTTTTGCCATTGAGTTTAAAGTCCATTTCAAATAATGTTAGGATGTGAAAAGATTAAGAAAGTTCTGCTAAATCAGCATCTATACTGAAGAGAGTGATTCTTAACCTAAAATTTTAGTTCTTTAAAACATGTCATTATCCAAAGTCTCAGAGTATACAAGCAGTTAGGCAATTAGGTAAAAGCAATGTGGTCCCCTAACTGTTCATGGATAGTGCCAGGAGACACAAATTCGAAATGAAAGGTCAGTATAGCATATATGCTAAATTAAGACAGCTTTTATTTCAAAGTATTTATTTATTCAAATACTCATTTACTCAACAGCTAAAAGTATGTACTGAATGCCCACTATATATGAGGTATTTTCTAGGTACCAGGAATACCTCAGTAATAAAGTAGTCAGAAACCCCTGCCTTCATGGAACTTCTATAGAAAAGACAATGTAAAAGTTAATAATTTTATACAGTTAAGTTAGAAAGTAAAAACTGCTATTGAGAAAATAAACCAGGGAAAGTGGACCAGAAGCCCAGTTGGGGTAGAGGGGAGGGTAAAATTGAAATAGGGTGATCAGAGAACTCTCAAGAAGATGACATTTAGACAAAGACTTCAAGGAGGTGAGAAAGCTCACTATGTGGATAGCTTCCTCAATTTAGAGGAATAGCATCACAGGTAGAGGGTGTAAACAAGTGCAAAACTACAGGGGCAGGAGTCTGCCTAATGTCTGATGTCAGTATAGCTAAAGAAAAGTGGGAAGGAGAGGACCTAGTGAGCAAGACAGTCAGAGAGGTAATAAAATGTGAGGGGACCGATCATGTAGGGTTTTTAGGCTAGCTTAAAGATGTTAGCTTCCATTCCAAGTGAAATCCAAAGTTATTGGAGAGTTTTGAACAGTGAAATAACTTCCTCTAACTCATACATTAGTAGATCCACTCAGAATGCCTTGTTGAGAATAGACTTTAGGGGATAGAAATAGAAGAGATGGAAGCAGAGAGACCACTTAGAACCAAAAATCCAGGGCAAGATGACTGTGGATAGATCTAGGGTGATTATCATGAGAGGTGGTGAGAAATGGGAAGATTCTAGATATATGTTGAAGATAGAGCCAACAGAATTTTCTAATGTGGGGTATGAAACCAGAACCAAAAACAAAATTAAAACAACAGCAACAACAAACAAAATACCTGGGTGACTTCAGGATATTTTGATCTGAGCAATTAGAAATATAAAATTACTACTAACTGAAATGGGGGCAATTGCACCTGGACCTGATTTATGTGGGAACAGAAAATCAGGAGCTCTAGTTTCCACTACCCATTATGTCTAGATACCTTGCAGACACTGCAGCAAATTTGTTTGGAGTCCAGGGTGAGGTAGGTGTACGCTAGAAATACAAAGCTGTCAGTCATCACTCTATAGATGGTATTTAATGAACAAAACCAAATAAGATTCCCAGGAAAGTATAGATAGAAAAGAAAAAAGGTTATAGGAACTGGGAATTCCAACGTTAAGAGGTTGGAAAGATAATGATGAATCTCCACTAAGGAGATTAATAAAGCACAGAAAATAAAGTAAGAAAAACACAGGGGAATGAACGTGATGCTGAAGAAGACAAGTGAAGAAAGCATTTTAAGAAGGGAGTTGTTAGTTGTATCATATGTGGATGATAGATCAAGTAATTTTAGAATCAAAACATGACCACTGGATTTTCAATATGAAGGCATTGATAACCATGTCAGTAGTAATTTCAGGAGAGGAGTGAGGGTTGCTGAGAGAATGGGAGAGAAGGAATAGGAGTCAGAAAGTGTACACAACTGTTTTGAGAAATTTACTACAAGGAGGAATGGGAAAATGGGGTGATAGCTGAGGGTACTAGAAGTAAGGGAGGTTTTTGGTTTTTGTTTTATTTTTGTATTTTAATAGCAGCATGCTATTTTGTGGAATAGCAGCATGATACGAAAGTAGGAAGGGTAAATTTGATGGTTGGGGTCAGAGAAGGGAGACTGGCTAGAGTGATGTTCTTGAGTAGGCATAAGAAAGGATGAATCTAGTATACAGGTGAGCAGGTTAAGCCTTAAATAGAGGCATGGGGGGTTCATCTATAGCAACAGTTGGAGAGAGAGAACACAGGCACATAGATGCAGATGGAGGATTTGAGGGAAGAGCTTGTAGGATTTCTCTCATAACTTTCAATTTTCTCAGCGAATTGGAAAGTTCAGTCACTGGCTAAAAATATGTGGAAATTTGAGAGACAAGAAATGCTTGAAATTGTCTCAAATTTCAGTGAGATAATGAATGAAGTAAGTGGATAATGTATGATGAGGTAATGTATGATGGTGGATGTGGTTTATTTGAAGTTAGTAGCTATTAATTTAAGATGAAAACAATCAGTTTGGTTCTAGATCTTTCTCAAACCATAGTCAATTTCATGAATGCAAATGTATGCAGTAGGCAGTTGTATTTTTCCAGGATTGGTGTTTTGTTGAGTGTGTAAACTGAGAGCGAGTCAGAGAAGAATGTGTCTAAGATGGAATGGTTTTAGTGATGGTCCATAAATTCGAGTTGGGTGAGAAGGGCTGAGAGGACATAAAGAGGAAGAGAGGCAGTATAAAGGTACCAGAATCACTGGACGTTATGCCCCAGGGAATCAGAGTGTTCCAGAAAATCCTAGAGGAGACGTCAGAGAGAATAAAGTTTACAACTGAGGTTGCAGAAAGCTTCAGTCGCTCATAATGACGGAGTCTAACTGTGTACTTGAGGTAAGAGCAGAACAAGTTTCCCTGGAGGTCTGGGAACTGAGAAGCTAGGGCACAGGAAGGATCATGTTTGTGAATTATACAATCATCAATAATTAGGCAGGAGTAATTTTGGAGATTGAGACAGGTGTTAAAAATCTGCAGAGTGAGACGAATTGCTTTGGAGTAGGGGAATGAATGATCACAACAAAGGAGCGTTCATGGGTGGTGTCGTCTGATGTGACGACCTGAGAGTCACATTGTCCTGTTTTAGAAAAGAGAAAGCAGCAGGATTGAACTAGGAGACCTAACCCAGCTCTAGACCTCATGGTAAGAAGGAGTGTGAGAGGGAAAAAAATTCACTATGTAATATAATTACACGTCCTGGGGGAGCCAGATTGTTACCAGAAATAAAGTGAAAGGGAAATTCTTTCTGAGATTAAGTTGATATATAGAGGATTTTGTTGATGATGAAAAGTATAGTATTTTGAAAATTGTAGATTTTATATTTCATTTTCAGTTCAGTACCTTGTTTACTTGCTCCATTTTTGGTATTTATGTTTTTGCTTTGATATAAAGTTAATTTTGTTTGGGAAAAAATTGTGTTTTCTTCCTGCATTTTCAACAGTCATTGCCCAGAAAGATGTTTCCTTGTAAGCTTAAATTTATCTAACAATTTTTTTCAAATCCTATTATCTATCAATTTGATAGCAAAACAAAATCCCTAATATACTGAAAAGGTTCTAAAGGCATTTTCTAGTGAGATCCTAATGGCAAACATTACAGACTGTAGAGAAGAGAACCAAAACAATGATTCTGGGAATGTTCATTCAGATATAGTGAGGCAAGAAGCTGAGGGTATGGAATTCTTTATATTCTTTTCTCTATTTAGTTTTCCTTACTCTCTCCATTCTTTTCCTTGAGTTCATCTCTAGTCCTTTGTATTTTCTCCTACTTTTCCATTTAATTTCTTTCTTTCTTTCCTCAACCTTTCAATTTTTGCTCCCCATTTTTTTTCACCTTTTTTCTCCTTTTCCAGAATTCTATCTTTCAAATGGAAAGTAGTTAAGCAATATGTTAATTTCCACCATCTTCCTTATTTTTACCCTTCCCACCAGCATTGTAGGACATTTGTCACCTCATCTGAGATTCCAGCAATGTTCATTCATTTGTACTTATGGAAAAGTATTGTTCACTATCTCTAGCATTTGTTGGCAAAGGTCTCTCATTAATAATTCTGACCTCACCTAGTACCAACAAGTTGGTAAACAACGTGCAGTGACATTTCAAATGTATTTAGAATTTATAGCAATTGCGGAAAACAGGTCTCCTCTATCCATTCTATTTTTTTTTTAAAGCAAGAACCAAACTGAAACAGAGATTATGAGTCACTGAAAAGTTTGTTTTTTCTTCGAGTAAAATATTAATACAAATCAAGCAAATATATTTTAGAAAAGTCTTTGGAATATTTTAAGTATCTTAGTGTTCTAATTTTTCAAACATCTTAACTTTTTTTTTGAAAATATGAAAAAAATCACAAATAATATTAAAGTGTCTCATAATTACTCAAAAACATGTCCTATATTAAATCTGACATGCTATGATACATTCAGAGACGGTATGTATGAGAGCTTGGTGGTTAATCGCCTGGCCTCATCAGACAGATTGTGTCATTATGAAATCTGACCATGTCACCTACTAGCTACATACCTTTGGATGAAGTATTAACTCCTCTTTTTCTTATGTAAAAATAAGGACAATAGTACTCTCCTCACAGACTTGTTGGGAGTGTTAAATAGCACACATAAAGCACTGAAAGCTGTGTCTGACTAATAAATAGTAATGACTCAATAAAAGTTTGCCATTAATGTTGCATAACACTTTGATATGTTTAATGTTCATAGATGACCAATAAAGCGAGAGATTTAGAGTATTATCCACAATATTTCTCCCCTTCTCCTTTTTAATGGATAAGCATCAATAAAGATAAACTGATGAATGATCAGTTAATTAAGTAAAAGCGAAGTCAATTTGTATGGCTTGTCAAGTTATGATAGGCACAGTTTTAAAGCAAAGGATGAATGAATTGAATGCAATAAATAAAATGAAATGTCTTCTGCCTCTAAAAGGAACATTTGTATCTGTCTTAATACTTAGAAACATTTTCTCTTGTTCAGTCAAAATACAGGAAGTATTTTATGTGTTTTTATTACAAATAGATATGCTTCTTTTTTTTTGGCTGCATTGGGTCTTCGTTACTGCATGCGGGCTTTCTCTAGTTGCAGCAAGCTGGGGCTACTCTTCGTTGCAGTGCACGGGCTTCTCATTGCAGTGGCTTCTCTTGTTGCACAGCACGGGCTCTAGGCACGTGGGCTTCAGTAGTTGTGGCACATGTGATCAGTAGTTGTGGCTCGTGGGCTCTAGAGCACAGGCTCAGTAGTTGTGGCACACAGGCTTAGTTGCTCTGCGGCATGTGGGATCTTCCCGGACCAGGGCTCGAACTCATGTCCCCTGCATTGGCAGGCAGATTCTTAACCACTGCACCAGCAGGGAAGCCCTGCTTCTATTTTTAATTGTGTTAAAAATATTTAATATACATTATATTATTAAATTTTCAAATTTTATAAATAAACATTTTAATGCCGAAATTTAAACTGTGGGTCAATTAAAATTTCAATTATTTTATAAATTTCAACTTATAACTATATATGAATAACATCTTAATGCATTGAAGAGTGATTTTTAAAGTGACATTGCTTATTCTTTTCATCATAAATTATGTAAAACAATGCTTGTGTGCTACATCATTTTCATGGCTACGTTTTCAAAACAAAAATCAAGATATACTATCTGATAAATCTCATTATACCTTGTACACATAATTGAAGTAAAGACTATAGAGGAAGATCAGGACATATGGTAACTTGATCTCAATCTTCCCTCTAAAGTCGCTTGACAAAATATCTGAGTCCAATTTTTGTTGATAAACTCTAGTATATAAACAGAAACATGACAGGCAGGTATAATAAGCA
Organism: Orcinus orca; assembly: GCF_937001465.1. Classification (NCBI taxonomy): domain Eukaryota; kingdom Metazoa; phylum Chordata; class Mammalia; order Artiodactyla; family Delphinidae; genus Orcinus; species Orcinus orca. Next base: position 47,221,005 of record NC_064564.1, on the reverse strand, counting down.
AATAATGTTTCTCAGAACCTACAGAATCTGATTCAGCACTGTTTTTCTCCTCTCTAATGAGTACTGCTTAATACTTAATGAACTCAGCTCAAAACAAGGTCTTCTATCCAATTGTCATCTTCCTACTTGGCCAATTATGGATTGCCAAAGTACAAAGAAGACTTTAAGATTGACTAACAAATTAAGTTAATTTTAACTTAATTATCTTAACTTTATTAACTTGGATAATAGTTCACTTAATCCTTAAAAAAAAAAAAAAACTAGGAATTTGGTTACAGACTAGATAAGAAAATTGAGATTCTTGGGATTAGGTAACTTGTCCAAGCTAGTAAGTGTTGGTGCTAGGGTCTGAACCTCAGAATCTGAGTTATTAAACATTCTGGTGTGCTATTCCAGCTTGACTATAAACTGTTTGACTACGAAATGAGCAGAGATGGGAAAATAAGATCACATATTCTGCTTCTGAGGATTAACTGATTACATTAGGAATGAATAGGCCTTAGCTTCTTAAAGCAGTAGTTAATTCTGTCATCAAAAGAAAAAAAGAAAAAAAAAAGTTTATTTTCAAAGGTAATGCTGTGTGGCTGGGCCCTAATGATGGCTTTTAATCTTAACTCTTTCCACCTTATAGCCAGAATAATCACTCAACTAGATCCAACTCTGAAAGTATTGTCTGTTAAGTAGATTTTAATCAGAGTTTATAAAAAAAAGTAAGGATTACAAAGTGTCATCAATGGCTAGTCACCACGATTTCTGATCTCACTCTCCAATCTCTCTCCCTCTCGCCTTCCCCTCCCCCACCCCCTCCATCCCCTCCCCTCTCTCTGCTCTCTAGAAACCTTGTGTCACCTTCTACTCTCAGGAATGACACTCCCCACTTTTGAGATGAAAACTGCACTCTCCTATCCCCTTCAAATTAAATTCTTCCCATTAGCTCTCCAGATTTTTATAATTGTTTACTAAGAAATTTATCTTTTCCAGAACACTTGGGGAGGCGAAAAGAGAGTTGAGGGTTGGAAATAAGAGCGTGCACACACACGTTGACATGAATTTGCCCTGCTATGTTACTTGATAGCTTCTTTTTCTCTTAAGAGGAGATTTTGTAAAATTTTCAGTTTAAATATCTGTACACTCTCACATTCATAAGTTGGTTAAGTCAACAATGTCAAGGGAAAGAGAACAGAGAAATAAAATTAGGGTATTTTTGCCAAAAAAATAATAATCTCATATAGTTTCAGAATTTCTGCTTTTGTGGACTTATGTTTATAGTTAAGTCTTTAAAGAAGTGGTTTGGCAACTATTAAAGGAGAAAACTGATGAATTCATAATAGATAATATAAAATAAATCATGGAAGTCACAAGGCAAAAGCTAAATGAAGGACTGATGGAGAAGAGCTAACTTGTTTATAATAATAATCAAAAAAGCCTCAATAAAAAATTTTAAAACTTTGATTTTGAGGAGAGATTTATTCTTTTTAACTACTCTATATATTGCCTTTAATTGTAACTATTGATACTTTCATAACTTGGATTAGAGACTGAGACTTTTCATATTGGAATTTCTAATATTCTCATTACCTTTCTTCATTTGAGAGAATATTAAAAATTCCATTTTCCATTTAATAGTTCACTTGATGTCCATAACACAAACTAAAGCTAAGCTCATAAATAAAAATAAAGAAGGTAATGTGTGTGATGTAATGATTTGGAACATTTCTGTTAAGAACTGCCACTTATTATTTAAAGTGTATGACATTTAATCACACTTCAATGCCTTTACATTCTTCCTCTTCTCTCTCCCCAGTTTTAGTTTATTCATAAAAAAAGAATGTAGATATTTTTATCACCTTTGGTAAGATTCACGTAATTTCATGTTTCAGTAAAACAAAAAATTTAAATCCTTATTAATGAAGATGAGTTCTCCTTGAGTCAAAATCCTAAAAGAAACCAGTAGGATAGTATACTGTCAGAAAAAGAATAAGACAGTTCTATATTACATAATGAAGAAACACTGTAAGTAACTCCATTTTCTTTCTAGTCATTTTCTAAAATTCTTGTTCTAATTTGGACTATGTCCATGCAATAAGGAAAAGTCAATGTTCTACAGAGAAGTGATAATATCTCTTTAGCACACAGAGATAACAAAAAGGGAAAGATAGGAAGATGTATGCTATCACCAGAAAGAATGAGGAAAGTCTATGTGTATATACATGGAGCAATTTCTAATTTATACTATTAAATGGAGGGAAAAAAGATGCAGAAGAATATGTTATGGATTGCATATAAAGGGGAAAAAAGATATATACATAGGTGTCTGAGTGTTCGTATACTATCTCTAAAAGAGTTGGTAAGTTATTTCCCTCTGGAGAAGAGTACTAGATAGTTGCCAGATGTGGACAGAAGGAAGATATAGTCTTTGTTATATATTTTGTATTTTTAAGTTGTTCTATTAAGTTCCCATATTTATTACTGAAAAAATAAAAATTTATGAAGAAGATATCTGTCGCTATGCAGAAGAGGTCTGGCACTCATCATTATTGAGACTCAGTGCTAATTTTATAGCCTATCTAGATTTGGGACAGATTTAAGAGTTTTGCAAAGTCTCTGAAAGCTTCTTTAATTTGTTGTAAGCACATAAATATATATATATTTTAAAATACAAGCACTAACATTCCTATGTAATATGTAACTTGAGTGAGAAATTGCTTTGATGATGTATTAAGCTACACATCATCAGAGCCAGCAGTCACTCTGATGATGAATTGGTGCAGTAAATCTCCAAGTGGGACACATTGAAAAAGTATTACTCAAAAGAGAACGGTCTTCAAGTTAAAAACTGATCCAACATAAAATTCAAAGAGAAAACTATACAGAAACAATTTATCTGTTGCCAAGAAGTGATATGCAAGCAAAGATGTCTTCTCAGGGCACTTCTGTTTTGAACATTACAACTTTAGCAGCTCAGGGGAAATCAAAACAATGTGCCCCTTCTTCCAGCATCCAAAATTGATCCTGGATATAAGTGGCTAAGAGCACACCCAAGGCATCATCAGAGGAGAGAAGAAGGCTCACTGAGTACCAAAGATTTAAAGGTGACATAGGAGGTGAAAAAATAGGGGCAGGGGAGGCATTTCAGAAGATGATCTATATACAATTTAAGTGAGAATTTGTTCTGAAGGCTGAAGAGCTGAAAAACTGCAATGCAATGCAGAACCCAAGTCCAGAACATGGCAATGAACAGGGAAGCATGAAGTGCATGTCACAGGTCAAGTTCAGAAGCGGTTTAGGGAATCCTCCCTGAGTTAGAAACTGGCAGAGAAGAGGGAATTTCACAGGTTGATTCAGGATTTTTCTATTTATTAATCATATGACCTTGGGAATTTTGAAATAATCTTTTGGCATTCAGATTAGAAAGAAAAATTTAGGATAGAGATGGAAAATGCTCACTTGCATCCATTACAAGTCACCAAAGAAGGTTTTGAACAAATGTGTCTGTGGTTGTTTTGTTCCTTTGCTTGAGAGTCTTTAAGCAAACACAGAACATGATCTTTTAGAGGTCACCACGTGTGTAAGCAGGGGGAGCATCTTGCAATTAATTCATTAATTCAGTAAGCATGTATTACAGAGTGCTTGGTGTGCATCAGGTACTGTGGCCAGCTCTGAGGACAGAAAAGTGAACAAAGGAGACATAGTAACTCTTTGCCTTTATCAGCTTTGTCCCCTTTTTGTTTCCCTTGTCTAACAGCATCTTCTTTTTTTTTTTTTTTTTCGCGGTACGCGGGCCTCTCACTGTTCCGTCCTCTCCCGTTGCGGAGCACAGGCTCCGGACGCGCAGGCTCAGCGGCCATGGCTCACGGGCCCAGCCGCTCCGCGGCATATGGGATCTTCCCGGACCGGGGCACGAACCCGTGTTCCCTGCATCGGCAGGCGGACTCTCAACCACTGTGCCACCAGGGAAGCCCTAACAGCATCTTCTTAATCCTTCAATGTACCGCATGTTTCATGTGACTCAAGTGATCATCTGTGGCCACTCCATCCCAAGGTATGATCTCCCTCTTCTGAATTTCATTGAATTTCACAGCTGGATGAAACATTCTAATCTAGTTCAACATTTTCAACTTAGATGAGACAGTGGTGGCCTACACAAATCAAGTGACTTAAGTGTTCAGGTTGTATATATTGAGTTGTATTGAACCCGGTCTTCTAACCTTTTTCAAGACTTCTCCCACTTCAGCATGCCTGCATATTTACTTGTCTGTGCCACTCACTTGGCACGTGACCTACACGGCCTTATTTGTTTTTAACTCTTTGAGTGTATAATTTATGTCTTTCCCAACTGAAGACAACTTTGAGTCTAAGGACGAGGTCTAATTTATCTATGTATTCTCCTCCATCCCAACCCAGGAGGACCTCACAGTCTTCCTGACATAGGAACATGACTGCAGATATTACTCTTGTTAACTTTCCTCAATCACTAAGTTCTGAAAGAAGAGCCATTCCAAGTAGTGCTCTCCAAGTGACCCCAATCATGTCAGTTTGAAAAAATAAACTGTGAGTCTCTTCTAACATCACATTCCAAAAAGGAATTCCATCTATATATGGAATTGTGGCAAAAGCACTTGAAGGAAAGGCAGTGAACTCCAGAACTAGTACATCAACTCCTAAGCTGCCCAGTTCTTTTAGATTAATTTCTTTTTAAAAAAATTTTACTGAAGTATAGTTGATTTACAATGTTGTGTTTAATTTCTGCTGTACAGCAAAGGGACTCAGTTATATATGTATATATATTTTTTCTTTTTCACATTCTTTTCCATTATGGTTTATCACAGGATATTGTATATAGTTTCCTGTGTTATACAGTAGGACCTTGTTGTTTATCCATCATATATATATAATATATATAATAGTTTGCATCTGCTAATCCCAAATTCCCAGTCCTTCTCTCTCCCACCCTCCTCCCCCTTGGCAACCACATGTCTGTTCTTTATATCAGATTGATTTCTTTTGATGTAGTGGGAAAAAAAAAAAAGTTCTTGGATATGATTTAACAAACATTTTGGGTAAAATAGTCCCTGAAAATTGTAATGCTGAAGCTAACTGAAATACTGAAATATTTGAGATAGGAAAGAAAGACAGCTCAGTGGCAACAGATAGGAAGCCTTTTGCTATAGGATGTTTTTTTCAAGGATTAGAGTGAGGAACTCCTAAAATCAGCTCTGGCTAATGAAACTGAGGATATTGCCACAAATTCCTGAAAGATTATTTTAAAGATATAAACTTGATACAAATATTAATTACTTTTGCACATAAGAAACACTTTCCACTCCTCCCCTTTTTCCAAGTTTCATTTGAAAATCCAATTATACAGAAATGCAGTTTTAATTATAATATTGATTTTACTTCTTTGCTAGGAGTGGGACTAATTCAATTAGTTCTAATTATGTGCACAGAGTGGTCGGACTAATACTGCAAGATGTTGGCCCACAAATTTCATACCACTTTTCTTAACATCCAAATCAGAGAGGAAAATTAAGGCTCTGAAAGGCCTGATATTGTGCAGACCTTTAATAAAGGAAAACAAGGAAGGAGATACAATAGTCTGTTGAAGAATTTGACAAGTTGACGGGGGTTGGGGGGCGTTCAGCTGCAAAATTGTTGTGCAAATCAGATTTTATTTAGGCTTTGCAATTAGCGACTGCAGCAGAATTTAGAGAACTTTTATGAGAAGCAAGAGGAAGACTAATGAAACAGTAATAAAGAAGAAATGTTCAGTGGTAACAACTACTTTTCCATTTAGAAAAAGCAAGGCAAGATCAAATGATAGGTTTAATAATTTATATAAAAATGAGCAGGATGTTTTGTAGAAATAAGAGGTGGTATGATAATTGTAAAATGTACTAGACTATTAAACAGATGGAGAAGACTTTATTCAAAGCTATTGTAATGGGGGAAACAGATCTGAACTCTGATTTCTACTCTGCTGAAACCATGAGCAGAATGGGAAGATTTTTCAGGCCACCTGTGTTTGTTAATTTGCTTTACCCAAAGGAAAAGTAAACTTTCTTGTATCTTCATGACAGGAGGCAGTTTTATAACTTGAAGCAAGGTGCCCGCCAAAGTTAGGCTCTTTCCCTCCCACAGAGATCCGGAGATAGAGGCCTAACCTTCCTTGATGATTACATATCAAAGGGTTGTCTCTAAGGTCACTGAAAAAAACAGTCAGAGGTATAAAATGGGCGAGAGACTTTTTTAAAGATTTACATCTCAAAGGGGCATAGAAAGAATTTGCAATTACAAGTTTCTTAAACTAAATATTACTCAGAGAAAAGAGAGGTCGGGGCCTAGAGTCAGGTGAAGTCTGTCTACAGTTTAGTCAGTCAGAGGGGAACAAACATGAAAATCTTCTTGGTCAGTACTTTGGAAGAAGGTAAGGTGTTTCTTTGAATATGAAAATACAGGGCCCTTCCACTCCAATTAAAAAAAAAAACTGAAAATACTAACAGTGAAACACTTATTTGTGTGTACCTTAATCTTTGTTCACATTTACATCTAATGTAAACCTTTAAAAAATGTAGCCACTGACAGGAGTTGCTCCGTTTGGAAACCAGGAGATCTGGGTACAAGCTGCTCTCTGGCACTTACTAGCTATAAGACTTCAAAAAAGTAAAGTCATTTTCTTTCTCTGATTTTAATGTCTCATCTATGAAATGAAAGACTTAGAAAGGCTTGGCCTTGGTGATAGTCTCAGGTCTCTTCCAGGTTTTATATTCCATGAGTTTATGTGTGTGGTCTCTACAGAAATACTTATAATTCTGGTCATCTCATTTAACTGCTTTTTTCAATAGAAAATATGTACCCTAATATCTTGGGAGAAACTTTGAGTGATCAACTCCTTCTCTACAATCAAATGGCAAGTAAAATAAAAACTAGGGGAAATTATGTTTCTCTAGCACACAACTCTCTCCCCAAAAAAACACCAAGACAAGAGAAGACAAAACAAAACAATACCCCAGCTTCTTTCCCGTCACATCTCAGATGCCTTCTGCAAACTTATCATTGCCTGACCTCCTCCTCAAGGTATGAAAATAGCTTCAGAGCACCAGATCAATCAAAAAGCTTCCTGTATTCTCTCAATGACTGTGTAAGATCATGACCTTGAAGCTGCAGTCTTGCTCCTTCTGTATATACTGGGATGTACAGATAACTTATGGAATTTAACCTATTTGGAACAATGTCCATGTATCACCTGGATCTTTAGCTTTGCCTGTGATCCCAAAGTCACCATGGCTCTTCAAGTATTATATCAGTACGATTATTATAAACCCTTACCTTGGATGCCACTGATGGGCCCAAACTATTAGAGTATTCAAATATGTTAAAATATTTAGGGGAAGGCTTCCATTAGCTTTCTATATAGTCACTTAGAATTAACCTTTCTCTCTACGTTGGTGACAAAGAAACTATCTATAAGTATTAACCCTTCCAGGAAAGAAAGCAGCCTAATCCAGATAAGCAACATTTCTTTAGAAAGTCTGTGAACTGCAGTTTTAGAATAAGCCTTTGGGTAGATCTGAAATTTTATCTGATTGGTAGCTACCTAGTCTAAGAAAATTAATTAATTAATAAATTATTAATCTATAATTAAAGGAAAACGCACAAATAGCAAAAAATTAGCTTCAATGTCAAAAAGGCCAAATTATTGCAAAAAAATTATAAAAATAATCATGTCGATGATTATTGGGGCTTCCCTGGTGGCGCAGTGCTTAAGAATCCGCCTGCCAATGCAGGGGACATGGGTTCGATCCCTGGTCCGGGAAGATCACACATACCGCAGAGCAACTAAGCCCGTGCGCCACAACTACTGAGCCTGTGCTCTAGAGCCCACGAGCCACAACTACTGAGCCTGAGTGTCACAACTACTGAAGCCTGCACGCCTAGAGCCCAGGTACTGCAACAAGAGAAGCCACTTCAAGGAGAAGCCCGTGCACTGCAACGAAGAATAGCCCCAGCTCACCACAACTAGAGAAAGCCTGCGCGCAGCAACAAAGACCCAACGCAGCCAAAAATATTAATTAATTAATAAAAAATGATGATTTCTGGCACTATTCTAAGCACTTTACCTGTATTAACTCATTTAATCCTCATTTTCACCGTTTTACATAAATGAAAACAAGGCAAAGATTAAGTAATTTACCCAAAGTCACAAAACTAGTAAATGGCAAAGTGGGTATTCAAAGCTCAGAGTTCCTACACACTAAGCCTTTTTCACATTGCCACACTAGCTTTCAAAGACTCACCAGTTTTTAATTCCAACAGCCATGTAGTAAATATCTCGTTTTACTCTCAAGAACAGTGGGGTGATTACTTAACAAAATATTTTGAATATTTTATCAATTTAATTAGCGAAAAGCAGTCTTTGCTATTTGAATATGCATTTATTTAATTACTACTGAGTTTGAACACTAACAACTCTCTGTTTAATCATTTTCATTTACAAGTTGCCTGTCCTGAACTCATTTTTTTCCTATTAAGGTAGTATACATACATTATTGTATGTAATACATATAATATATAGAAATGTATTTATGCATGTAATACATATAAAGTATGTATGTAATGATTTTTAATTTGTTTATAGTGTCTGTGTTTTTTCTTTAGAGTTAGCATTTTTATATTGTTAAAAGCATTCAAATTGTCTTTATGGTTACTCACAAAATACTTAATACTTTATTTGTAAAAAGGCCTCATTGTTCTAAATCAGATAAACATTTTCTTGTATCTTCTAATGTTTATGCTTTATTATTTTTATATTTAAAGCTTCAATACATGTGGAATATACTAAGATCAGGTAATATAAATCGTTCTCTCTCTCTCTCTCTCTCTCTCTCTCTCTCCCCATCTAACTAACCAATTTTGTCCCATAGCTATTATTTAACGTTTTGTGTTTTCATTGAATTGAAATAAGATTTTTCTATGTAGTATACTTTTTCTAACTTTCTTTTATTTGCTTGACCAATATATCTATTCCTGTGCATTTCCTTCCATACAGCTAAATCACTGAAAATTTATTTTTCAATTTAGGTATATCTATTAGTATTATTTTTTCAAAATGTATTTGTAATTGACTATGTATACTTACTAAACATTAGACTAAAACATTAGACTAAACATTAAATTATGATCAGATTCAAAAAAGAAAAATCCCATTGATTAAAATTGAATTTAACTTACAAATTAATTTATGGAGAACTGATGTGATGACATAATTTAAATAAACTTAGATCCCAAACATGGCATTAATTTCCATCTAGTCAAGTCTTCTTCGTACTGGTTCTTCACATTTCTTATAAATTTAATTCATAAGAATTAAATAATCTGACTGGCCATGATAAATAAACACACACACACACACACACACACACACACACACAATTTCTATTTTATTTTAGCTTTATACCAATACCCTTGCAAAATTTTATATTAAAATTTTTAATTAACTTTATTGTTCTCAGTATAAAGTCATTTTCTTATTTAATAATAATAGTTTTGGATGTTGCCAACACAATCATAATGTAAGTATACATTATTTTTCTATATTTATTATTCTGGATCTTGCTTCTAGCTTAATGTTCAACTTTTGCCTTATTCCTGATTTTATGAAAATTTGTCTAGAGTATCACCTTTACACATAATGTTAGAGTCTGGTTTGAGATTTAAATTACAAGTTTATTATTAAGTTTTTCTTATTTTATGTTTTAGGTTCACTAGCGTAAGGAGGGACTCTGAGGTCTCCTTGACTCCTTATCTTGCTCTGAAGAGATTTTTTTCTGGATGGTCTGCAGCAGCGTGAATTTCTTCCTTTACAGAGTAAGTAACTCTGAAACACCCATCCCCAAGACATTGCTTTGAGAAGACTTCTGGGCTCATCCTTCCCCACCGCCAATTTAGCAACTGCATAAGGATCTCTGTCCTTTGTAGTATTGAGTGGATATAGGAAGAGAAGTTTTAGATTTAAAGAGAGGAAGAGTGGGTAAAGGACAGGGAAAATAGCTCTTTGGGGCTTAGAAAGGGCTTTAGTAGGGAGAGTAGCTTCTGTGGTAAGAATCCAAAGTTATGGTGACTGAATGGCAATTTCCTACCTTCTTTTTTTGGGTGACCATTCTTTTTCTTCTCAATAGTATATATATAAAACTTTCATCCAAATACAATTCTGCTTCTTGAGATTGGAGAGTTCTCTCTTAAAGATGAATTAACATCTTTATTTTTTTTCATGTTTGTCCCATCATCTAGTCTATAATTCCATGTTTTTCTATTTCACACCAAGTATGTACAATGCTTTACCAGAGCTTCTGCAAGATTATTATCAATGCTATTGTGGTGTAAATCTGTGAGACTGGACTTTCTTACTGTCATTTTTCAAAGTGCTGATGACTGTGCTGTCTAAGGAATGGTAACTCACAAATTACTTCTGTGACTGAAGATAGAAAAAAATGTTAAGTCAATTTCTTGAATTAATTAAGAGATAACATTGATATAGGAATGGGATAGTGCCACAAATAATTATCACTTGAAATTACACAGTCAAAAAGGCCAATTAAGGAACCAAATATAGTTAATGAGAAATTTTAATTTATAATTTTTCAAGCTGCTGGCCTGGTCCTGTATTTTTTTCTATAGTTCAGCAAAAATAACAGAAAAAAACAACAACGAAAAGCAACAGAGGCTCATCTGATTTCATACGAGCAAGCTCCTTCTGGATCTCAGCTGAAGTTTGTTTTTAGCTATATGAATCCACTTTTTTTTCTACCACATCAATACATATTTAGTTTATTGTTAATGATCTTTCCTAGTTAAGCATAGTTTCCTCTACTTTTTAAGAATTCTACAACTCAAAGTAGAAGAGAAATTTCTATACGTTAAACTTCCTGGTTAAAAAATAAATTCAAATTTACCATGGAGGTCTTATCCTTCACATTATGTTTTGGTGGTATTGTAGACTATATCCTCTGATTGACCTTCCTGAAGAAAATATCTAAAAATTCTAGTTAAAGTATAAAAATTATCTTTTGAAAATTAATTGCTAAGCAGACAATATAGTAAGGACTCTTTAGAGCCCCAATCAAAATGAGACCAGGAAACAAGAGAGATAAGAGAATTATTCACACTGGCTTTCATCTGAGGACATTTTCCAGTGACCTGTAACTTTGAGCATATTTTCAAAGTTCCATGGAGCATGGATAGTAGAAAACGTTGAGTTTGTTCAATACGGGGTGAATGATAGGACATTTAGGCATAAAGTCTCATGGAGAGAGCTGGAAATAATCCTGCTCTTCCACACCTGGAGATAGTTGAAGAAGAAGCAAAACAAGAAGGAGAAGAAAGAGGGAAAAGAGAAGGAGGAAAGAAAAATTGCACATCTCAAAAAACCTGTTTTTAGAAATCGCACTTCAAATCTGGGCCTTATAAGGTTTTGTATCCTGAATTTACATTTGTTGCTGAAACTAAAATAATTTAAAATGAAAGGTTTATCTTAAAGAAGTACTAGACTGATAGTGTCCTCGGGGATCTGGCAGAAGAAAATACAGATCTTCTTTCAAAGGATCCACATCACTCACCTCATACCTCAAAAACACATCGGTTCACAGAATCAACACTATCAATGCAGAAGAAAACAAGGCACCATGAGTCAAACGGGCAAACACAACTGAAAAAACATGTCAGGTCAACAAAGACTTCAGGTATTAGAATTACCAGATTCCAAATTTTTAAGATAAAGATTCATTTATTTGAAGAACTAAATTAAAAATGGAAAACAAAAGTAGGATAATGGAGAAAGAGACCATAAAAATGTTCACTCGGATTTGAAAAATGTCTATATACTACTACAGGATATTTAAAATATTATAAATAAAATTATACACACAGTGTGATATTGAACAACATATCATAAAAAATATACAAGAGAAATAATGACCTGAAAGATAGATCTGAAATATTAAGAATGCAGCACAGTGGAAGAAAGTATGTCATATATGAAAGTCATGCTACCTCAAAAGTAATGACTATCTGCTAACTTTTAAAAATCAGAAGACAGTAATAATATCTTTAATGTTATTAAAGATACTCAGTATCTGTCAGGACAATTGTCAACCCAGATTACCACACAGAGCAAAAATATCCTTCAAAGCTATTTTTCAGACAAACAAAAATTGAGAGTTTGCCATATTTCCTCACGAGAAGGATTTCCAAGAGATTTAATGTTATTAAAAGGAAATGAAACAGAGAATGGAGGTCTGAGATGCAAAATTTAATGATAACTAAGATGATAATATTTTATATAAATCTAAAAAATATTGACTGTTAATCAATGATAAAATTCTGTCCCTTTTTTTAATGAATTAAATCTTCAAGAAAATGGCAACAAATTGGGTGGGATTGGTTGAATTTAAAGTGGTTAAAGACATATTCTTAAGGAGGGCAAAGATATTCATTATCATTTGAATTATATTAAAGAACTATGATGCAATTTCTAAGTTATCAGCAGAAATAGTGCATACAACTTTCTGACATGTAAGAGTAAATAGCGGTGTAATAAACGATAATCCAAAAGAAGCTAAGGGAAAGAAAAAGAAAAGAAGACTACAAAATTAGATGATGCAACTAAATTCAAATCTATCAGTTATTACAATGCATGAATGGAACAAATTCTCCAGTTACAAAAGAAATTAGGCAAACAGGACTTTAAAAATCCAAGTAGATGCTCTTTATAAAAGCCATCTATAAAATATAAAGATGCTTTAATTTACTAGGAAGATAGAATAATGTGAAATGCATACATACTTAATAGTATAGACTCAAAATACAAATGGAAAAGTGACTAAATTGCAAAGAGAAAATAAGATGGATCCTAATAATGAGGGATTTTAACACTTGCCTAACTACCGAAAGATCAGGCCAACAAAAAAATCAGTAAGTATATTATTTGAACAATATAATTAACAACTGCTCACACACATGGACAATTCTTAGACTACTAATTGAAAAAATAAATTATTTAAATAATTTAAATATTATTTAAAATAGTGACGAAAATAAGATGTCAAAGAAAAGTAACAAATGTAATAGAGTGATTCTTTAAAGTTATATAATTCCTAGTTTTTAGAAGAGTTTTATTAGAGTATGAATATCTCATATTAGAGTATGACTATCTCCTAATGAACTCCTACTGAATGCCCAACTCAAAAGGCAGTTTTGTAATGAAGGTACTCATTCCAACCTCCTTTGAATTCAGCACTTTCTTCAGCTTTGTCATTGTCCACGTTGTTGATTAATAACACATCTGTCTCCTATTCTAAGTTCAAGTTCTTCACAAGATGGAAAGGAGATTGCAAGCTTTGACCCTGAGGCCACCAGGGATGTAGAGAGGTTACTTCCTACTCTATTAAGGATCATGCAGCGCCCTGGAGAATCCTAGTAAGTCATTCCTTATGTGATTCTAGGACTTAAGCCCATTAAAGAGAAATCCCCCATAAGTCTCTCTATCATTGAGCTTATTAATGATCATGGGTGCCCACTGGGGAAGTCTTTTGTTAATTCTGTAACTATATCAGCTTGATCCTCAGGGGTACAAGTCTAAATCCTTTTCTCCCTTCATTCTTCTCTAACCCACTAAATGACACCAACATTCTTTAGACTGTGGATGAAAGAAACAGTAAGTCTTTTTCACTTCATGTTTTAAAATATACCTTAATTTGTTCCATTTCTCCACTCCTACTCCATACCATCATGCTTGTCATAATTTACTTGAAGTACTGCTAACCAACTGTGCCCCTCTATCAACCATTTGCTACAAACTCCTGAAGAGACTTTATAAAAATTATGAAGCAGATCAATCTCTTGCCTGAAATCTTCTATTGTATCTTCTTGCACTCAGAATAAAATCCAATCTCTTTACCTTAAACGGGCTTGGCCTTTGATATCTCCACCCTCACCTGGTAGTCTTCTTGTTAATTATGATTCAGCAATAGGGGTCTTTTCCCTGTCCTCTGTCACACAGAGCTCTTATTGCCACATTAAGACCTTTGCTTTTGTTGGTCCCTTTACCTTCCATGCTCTTGCCCTGGCTCTCCACAAAAGTGCTTTTTCTCATCCTTTGGGTCTTTGTTTAGACATCTGCACAGAGACCTTATCTGAACTTTCTCATTTAAGTGGATTTTCCACCCAATTATTCTATCAGCACCTTAAAAAAAAAAAAAAAACTTTTTTAGAACTTTGCAAGTCTGCATTTAATTTTTTTTTTAAAAGCACATTTCAAAGTATATCTTCCCCATCAGACTATAAATGCCGAGAGACTTAGCAGATCACATTAGCTCGAGCACATGGCACAGACAAATGCCAGATAAATATTTTGAATGAAGGAATTAATGAATTGATGACTGAAATGTCTGAGCACAGTACCTGTCATGCAAGAGTCCTCAGTAAATGAAAGCATGCATATTCTGCATATCTATCAGTTACACAGTGATGGGTACACAGTGCTAAGAATTGGATGGGCTGTGGTGAACAGCGTAAAATACGCATTTGATGAATAGAAGATAGAGCTATGGCAGAGATGGCCATGTATTAACCCAATCTCCTTTCATCTCCTTCCTGGCATTTAGCTACAGTGCACTTTCCAGTCTCCCATATAATCAGAACTCCCATGAGACTGAGTTCTGAACAATGGGATGTATACGGAGGTGAAGTATGCCATTTCAGGCCTAGCTCATAAAATTCTACAACACAACCTTCCTCTGTCTCTCTTTCTTTATGCCTGGGTAATCAAGATGACTCTGAGAATCTAAATTTAAAAAGCTTTCATTCCTGATGATAGCATAGAGTGGTTTCTCCCACACCTCTCTCCCTACCTTGTACTGTGATGTGAGTGAGAAACTTTCATTATATTAAGCCATTGAAAATATGTGATTGTTTTTAGAGCATTAGAGCAGTTAGCCTACCTTTATTTATATGCCCTCACAAAATTATAATCCAGTGGGATTATAAAATAGTGTGACAATGTCTTACCGTGTTTTGCTCTTTTGTTAGTTTCAGAATAGTGTGCTGTATTAGAACTTGTAAACTGAAGTCAAATTCATATGATAGAAATTGAATGTAATTTTCTAAAACAAAGCCAGAGTTCACATGGAAGAGGAAACAAAATGAAAAGGCACCCTATGGAATGGGAGAAAACATTTGCAAACCAAATATCTAATAAGGGGTTAATATTCAAAATATATAAAGAGCTTATAAAACTCCATAGCAAAAAACTGAACAATCTGATTAGAGAATTGGTAGAGGACTTAAACAGACATTTCCCCAAGGAAGACTTACAAATGGCCAACAAGTACATGAAAAGGTACTCAACCGTTACTAATCATTAGGAAAATGTAAGTCAAAACCACAATGAGATTATCACCTCACACCTGTTAGAATGGCTATTACCATAAAACATAAAGATAACAAATGAGGGTGTGGAGAAAAGGGAACCCTGGTGCACTCTTGGTGGGAATGTGAATTGGTGCAGCCACTATGGAAAACAGTATGGAGGTTCCTCAAAAAATAAAAATAGAACTACCACTTGATCCAGTAATCCCACTTTTGGGATTGAAATCATTATCTAAAGGAATTGAAATCATTATCTCAAAGAGATATCTGCACACCTGTGTTCACTGCAATATTATTCACAACAGTCAAGACATTTAGGAAGCAACCTAAATGTCCACTGACAGCTAAATGGAAAAAGAAAATGTGGTATATGCACACAATGGAATTTTATTCAGCTTTGAAAAGGAAGGAAATCTTCCTATCTGCAACAACACGGATGAACCTGAAAACATTATGCTAAGTGAAATGAACCAAACACAGGAAGACAAATACAACATGAAACCACTTGTTATCATGGGGAAGTAAACAAGAAATCTAAAATAGTCAAACTCACAGAAGCAGAGAGTAAAATGCTGGTTGCCAGAGGCTGAGGGGTAGGGGAAATGGGGTGATGTTGGTCAAAGAGTACAAACTCTCAGTTATAAGATGAATAGTTCCAGGGATCGAATGTACAGCATGGTGACTACAGTTAACAGTACTGTGTTGTACACTTGAAAGTTGCTATGAGAGTAGAGCTTTAATGATCTCACCATAATAAAAACAACAACAAATGGTAATTATGTGAGGTGAAGGATTTGTTAACTAACCTTATAGTAGTGAATATTTCATAATACATATGTGTATTAAGTCATCACATTGTATACTTTAAACACACACAATGTTATATGTCAATTATAACTCAATGAAGCTGGAAAAAAATTTTTAAATAAAAAAAGAATTCCTGAGTTCAAATTCTGACTGCCCCTGTTTAGGAGGTGTGTGGTCTTGGGCATGTTATTCTTTACTTGTTTAATACTTGCCTCCCCATCAAGATGCAAATGTCAATAGAGCAGAATCTAACTTTTCTTTTTCACTGAATCCTCAGAATCTACAGTAAAGTAACTTTTTCAGGAAACGTGAAGTTTTTGTACCTTATTTTAAATAGGTAATTCTCATGCAAGAATTGGTCTGCCTTATAAAAATAAATCTAATCTTGTTTTAATATTATCTTCGGAAATATAAAACATGGAAATGAAATGTCCCCTAAAATACATTTCCTGATCCTTTATTTAACTTTTCTTTGTTTTGCCTCAAGTACTGTAAAACTAATAATTCCCATTTGGGGAGTATCTACCGCATGTAAAATCCAGATTAAATGCTATAAAAACATTACCTTTAAAATTCAGTGCAAATCTGTAACAAAATACTATCAGTATCCATATTTCAGAGTTCAGGAAACTGAGGCTTAAATTCCATTCAACATATGTTAATACTCTTAGTTTGGTTAGTATTAATGTACTTTCAATCTGAATTTTTTTCCTGTGCTTAAAAATTTACATCCACTAGGCTTAGTCCCTAAAATTTAAAAACAAATAAATAAATAGCTTTAAAGGAACCACATTAGGCTAAAGAATGCAAAATGTATAACTTCAGTTCAACTCAGTTCAGCTCAACTGACCACTTAAAGAAAACTCAAAGTGAAAATCAGATTTACAAGATTATTCCATGCAATTAAGAAGTAAATATAATTATGTGGATCATATTGAACTGTCAGCAAAATTTTGTTTATATGAGTCATCAACTTCAAGTTAAAAACTAAAATGAAAATTAGGTAAGGCTAAGATTTCTTCTAACCATCATTCAAACATGTATGTAATAAAGATTTACCGACCACTAGAAAATGCAACCAAATTATATATATACAAAGGAATACTACTCAGCCATAAAAGAGAACAAAATTTTGCCATTTGCAGCAACATGGATAGACTTGGAGGGCACTGTGCTAAGCGAAATAAGTCAGACAGAGAAAGATAAATATTGTATGATATCGCATATATGTGGAATCTAGAAACTACAACAAACTAGTGAATATAACGTAAAAGAAGCAGACTCACAGATATAGAGAGCAAACTCTTCGTTACCAGTGGGGAGGGGAGAAGGGCAATATAGGGGTAGGGGAGTGGAAGGTACAAACTACTGGGTGGAAGATAGGCTAAAGGATGTATTGTACAACATGGGCAATAAAGCCAATATTTTATTAAAACTGTAAATGGAGAGTAACCTTTAAAAATTGTATACAACCTAAAAAAAAATTTTAATAAAAAAATGCAACCAAATAAAAAAGAGAGCAGAGTACTGTGATATATACAGTGAATATAATACAATGGGATTATTAATTATAAGCAAAAGAGAAGGAAATAAAGTAAATGGAAACATAGAAGCAGTATGTAATTCAACCATGAGGATGTTTAGGAAGCAGTCATAGTCCCTGAACATCTGTACCTGGAGACAGAGCCTCTACTCAGGTAAAGGTTCTACAGAACCAGTCAACTCAGGTAAAAAGCTTCTGCTGTCTTAAAGACCTGACAGGCAGAGCCTATGTTGTAAAACTCTGTGTTTGGGGGATAAAATTTAGAAAAGGCTCCTGGTGTGTATGGAAGATGTTATCTTAACAAAGTCAAAATAAGTATGTTTTTAGATGGCTAAGTTTTGATTTTATGGTTTTGTGTCTCTGTGAAAAGTGTCCTTGTTAATCTCTGTTCCCTATGCCTTAAACTATATTCTGAAGAGTGTGAGTTAAAACAGATGAGCAGTCTATTGGTGGTCCCTTCAGAGTGCTTTGGGAGCACAGAGTAAGGAATGGCTAATCTCTCTATTTACATGAACTAAGCAAATTAAGTAATTTCGCTGAGACTCGGTTTCCTTTATAATGACTATTCTAACCTACCTCACAAGGTGGTAAGAGAAAAAAATAATCAGTACAAAATATATGCCAGGCACAGAGTAGCTGCAACATTTACATTTATCTTCACTGCCATGTATTTTAATAAGAATTAGGAAAAGGTGCCTAATATACATAATATTCTTCTCAAAATCCTCATCAACGTTTACCCACTGAGAAGAGCATAATGTCCCAAATCTTTAGCCTAGCATTCAAATCTGTCCACAATTTGACCCAAACCTATTTTTTTCACCTTTCATTTCCCCTATAAAACACACTATCATGCACATTTTGAAATTCTCCCCCAAGATGCCTCTTGTTCTAAATAAATAAATAAGCAAACAAACAAAAAATGCACTCTCCTTGATAAGAATTTCTAGAGATTTAGAGTCAGGCTTTTTCCTGACACAGAAAGGGAGACACACTTACAAATGAAGATTTCCCTTATACAGTCCCCAATTTACTTCTTGACAAACAAGTTTTCAACTGTATTATGGAGCGAAAGTGACATGCATTCAGTAGAAATCATACTTTGAATTTTGATCTTGTCCCGGGCTAGCAATATTCAGCCAGATATTCTCCTGCGGTGTGGAGTAGCAGGAGTCAAAGCCGTCAGTCAGCTACAAGACTGCAAGGGTAAGCCACCCGCACACTGAAAATCATTCTGTACCCGTACAAACATTCTGCTTTTCACTTTTAGTACTTTCAGTGCATTCAATAAATTACATGAAATATTCAACACTTCATTATAAAATAGGTTTTGTGTAAGATGATTTTGCCCAACTATAGGCTAATGTCAGTCTTCTGTGCAGGTTTTAAGGTAGGCTAGGCTATGATGTTTAGGTTAGGTATATTAAATGCCTTTTCAACTTGCAATATTTTCACCTTACAATGGGTTTATCAGGACATATAAACCCACCATAAGCCAAAGAAGATCTATAACTGTAAATGTCTCTTATGAAAGAGTAACTTGTACAGTTTTCAGAGCTTCACCTGTGTCTGCTGTTTCTTAAGAATAATCAGCCTAACATAATCAGTATGCCAAAGAGGCATATTTTCGGTGATATATTTTGCTCCCCTTCGAGAGCTACTTCAGTCTAATGGCCTTCTTGTTTAATTAATTTAATACCTGAAAAATCTACCTTTGAATGGTTTATTTAAATGAGAAATACATTTATTTTTTTTTCCCCTTTTCTTTCTTTTTTCTGCTTAGGCAAGCTTGGATTTGTTTTTCAATCATTTAAGATTCCTAACGGATACTTGTATAGATACAAAAACTGGAAACTTTACACATTTACTTCCTTCTCATTGGAAGTTTACATCTCTTTTGCAATATGTGCTATATACAAATCAAAAGTGCACTAAGAATACGATTTATAAGCCCAAATAACGAGCTGCGGCAATAGCACCAAAGATGTTTAGGGCAAGGATTTGAGTTGGGCCAAAAAACAAAGTAAGGTTTAAGCTAAAATCACTAAATATGAAAATGTGAGGCAATGGAACTTTAAATCTACCCTCAAACATTTCAGTTTTTGTAAACTTGATTTAAATAACCTGACATACTTTGTCTCTGTATTGTAGCATTTAAGATTATATTCAATCTGGCACCATGAAAAAAGTTTTTTTTTTTTTTTTTTTTGCGGTACGCGGGCCTCTTACTGCCGTGCCCTCTCCCGTTGCTTGCGGAGCACAGGCTCAGAGGCCATGGCTCGCGGGCCCAGCCGCCCCGCGGCACGTAGGATCCTCCCCGGACCGGGGCACGAACCCGTGCCCCCTGCATCGGCAGGTGGACCCCCAACCACCGCGCCACCAGGGAAGCCCCTGTAGTGTTACTTTTATATTTGCCATCTGATTCCAGGAGTAATTATCATACCATTTGGAGAAATATTTATGTTTACCATAGTGTTTTCAATGGAATGAATGCCTCCTTAAAAAAAAAAAAAAAATCCATAAAGTTAGCCAATCAAGAAGACAAATGGTCTGCAGCTGTTTTTTTTAACTCCTATTAATACTCTAGCCTTACCTAACTCCTTCATTTATCCTTCTGTTTTCAAAGGAGCTCTTAATTACTTCCATTCCCATTTCAGTTGTAAATGCTTCTTTATTGTCATTCTTTCATTAGAATAAATCCTCCAACCTATTCAAGGACCTGACACTTCACCACTGATTTACAAGTGATCCAATTTTATTAATCAGATGTTTGCCCTGGCTTTGGGGCATCAGTACTGACATTGCTGATAACTGTTGGTAAAAGGCCCTCTTTCTTCCTCCCCATTTCTTGGAAAATGCACAGGTATTCAGCATTTTATTTCAGGAAGGCTGAAATTAAAAAGAACTAGGGAAAATAGAAAATCTTGTAATTGTCTTGAAAAGAGTTATTATTTCACACTGTTGGCTAAGCAAGCTATGGTTGCAGCGGGGATAATTGTGACCTATAAAAGATTTGTCTGAAATTTTCCATCAGAAATTCTTTCTTCACGGATTTCAAGCTACTCCTGAATTTACTATCATAGGACCAATTCATAACACCACTGAACAATTTTCTAAAAGCAAAATTAAACAACACACAAGAAACCACATTAAACATGTATGGTGGTTGACTTTAGTACTTCTTTTCATGTTCCGAAAACTCCACTTATAATATATTTAAGATACACTAAGGATTATACATATGAACTATATATATATATATATATATATGTATATATAAAATCCCAGTCTTCTTTTAGGACTTGACTATGTGGACCTTTCCAATTAATAGTTACTACTGAAACTAAGCAAGACCCTGTAGGGCTCCAGGGCATGGAAGCCTTTTAAACAGTTGCTAATCAGGGAAGGGAAGGGGATGCAGAGACAAGGGAGGAGCAGTCAAAAAACAATAGTGCAGCCTTGGGGCAGGGTCCTGGTTCGCCTCAAGGGATACACATAACAATATCTCTGAGCTCTTTACAGAACTAAAACCCCAAGAAGTGGAAGATGTTAGCATTCTTCATTCCAGAGAAGACCACCTGAGGTCAGATTAAAGGAACCAGCGAAGCTCATCAGAAGACTACCTGAGACCAGGTTAAAGGAGTGCTGGCCCTGCACACACCCTAATCCTTATCAGCAACCACGCCCTTGAACCATTGCTATAAAAACTCCTCACCAAATCCTCCCAGGTTGGGACACACAGTTTTGAGGAGCACGAGTCTGCTGTGTCCCCATTTGCCTGGCAAAGCTATAAAGCTATTCATTTCTACTTTACCCAAAGCTCTGTCTCCAAGATTTGATTCAGCACCGGTGCACAGAGGCCAACATTCTCAGCATCATTATTGACCAAGAACAAGTCTTTGGAATCTCTCTGACTGTAACTGGCCTGGGTTATAGAGACCAAAAGCTTTGCAGATGCATTCCTAAAAGTATCTTAAATAATCTTTCATTAAATAATAATCCTTGTCTAACACCGACATGTGAACTTCCAAATGTTTCAGTTAAAGGCTTTGCATTAGCGTGGATTAGTATTTCTTCATTTGACATTGTAAGTTGTCCTTGAATATTTTCTACAGTCCAGATACCATAGTGCATAGAATCCACAGTCCTTTCTAATAGTTTCATTTTTTATTTCATATACATCTTTAAATTACACTTCAATCTCAGTTTTAGTTTTGTATAAATGTCTATAATAGTTTTTTTTCCTTCGTTTTTCGTGATTGTATTAGTTTCCTACAAACTTAGTGGGTTTAAAACAATAAAACTTTATCTTCTTAACAATTTTGGGGGTCAGAAATCCAAAATGGTATGGTCAGGTTGTCTTTCTCTCGAAAGTTATCAGGAGAATCTGTTCCCTTGCCTTTTCCAGCTTCTAGAGTCTACCTACATTCTTCATGACCCTTTTCTTCATTTTAAAAGCCAACTATGTAACATCATCAAATCACTCTTTCTCTGCAATCTAGTTCTGACATCAGATCTTATTATCTACCTCTGACCCTCCTGTTTTCCTCTTATAATGACTCTTGTGATTACACTGGGCCCACCTAAATAATTCAGGACAATCTCCTCATCTCAAAGTCCTTGACTTAATCACCCCTGCAAAATCCTTTGGCCACATAACGTAACATATTCACAGGCCTTGGGGATTAGGACGTGGAAATTTTTGGGAGACCATTATTCTTTACAACAATTATATAAACCACTGTGTTCTTTGTATTTGTAATATTTTTCTCCTATGATTTTTATTTATTTGGCTGCATTGGGTCTTCGTTGCTCCACGCGGACTTTCTCTAGTTGCAGCAAGCAGGGGCTACTCTTTGTCGCGGTGCATGGGCTTCTCATTGTGGTGGCTTCTCTTGTTACAGAGCACAGGCTCTAGGCATGCGGGTTTCAGTAGTTGTAGCACACGGGCTCAGTAGTTGTGGCTCATGGGCTCTACAGCACAGGCTCAGTAGTTGTGGCGCACGGGCTTAGCTGCTCTGGGGCACGTGGGATCTTCCCGGACCTGGGCTCGAACCCGTGTCCCCTGCATTGGCAGGCAGATTCTTAACCACTGTGCCACCGGGGAAGTCCCTTCTATGATTTTTTTAAACCTAAACAAATCTCATCTTTTTTCAGATAAAGTTTTTCAATAGTTGCGTTATAGCAGGTTGAGTTGCAAAGCATGAGAATTTAGTTCTATTTATGCATTGTATCTCAACTTTAAAGTTGCTGAACACTAGCAGTTGAAGTTTATGCCCTTTTCTACTTTTGAAACAGTAGGAAAGGGGTCAGGGCACAACCTTTGAAAGAATGACATAGCCCAAGTACATGACATAAACTGATTAAAACCAAATGGGTCCAAGGTGGCAGACAAGTTGACTTCCACTAGACCTTGAGCCTCAGTATACGCTCACTGTAAGTTCAGCAAGCTAAATGACACTATTTAGTTCAGCAAGCTAAATGACACACCCACAGGCACCATGACTGTTCTAAGGTGGACCATAAGGATCAAAAAGTGGGCAGTGGCCCAATTTCTGGAAATCCCAGTCCCTTCCTGAAAGAGCTGGAATACTCCTCCCACTCATTAGTCTATGAAATTACCCACCCCTATAAAAACTGACAACCCCATACCCTGGTGCCTTTCTTAACTTCTGAGATAGCCCCCACACTGTCTGTGGAGTATGTTTCTCCCAAGGCCTTTCTCACCTTCTGAGATGGCCCACACTCTGTCTGTGGAGTGTGTTTCTTTCTAAATAAATCCACTTCTTACCTATCACTTTGTCTTTCACTGAATTCTTCCTGTGATGAGACATCAAGAACCTGAGATTCATGAAGTCCTGAAACAAGGTGTGTGATCTCAGTTGGAAGACTGTGGGTTTTGGCTGGGTTCGAGCCCCAGCCATGTGGGTTCGAGTCCCACTCTGAGGTGCATGGTTTCACTTTTAGTAAATCATTTTCTATTGTCTTGGGATTTGTTTGGTGTCCTGTTACTTCACCACTTAACATGAACCAGTCATTTACTATATCTCTTAGTATAAACTATTAATAGTTCATTATAGTTTGTATCATGTGTATGAATAAAACAGATGTAATTTTCTAAAAAGAAATCTGTAAAGTTTAATTTAGGTTTAAGTCTAGTTTTCCCATACATACACGGTTCATCAACAGACACCAAATGTGAAGGAATGTTGGGTTAAGGAAACTGTAAATCATTTTGTCAGTAGAAATGTTTCAGTGTCCACATCTTTACCATCATTGGAGGAAGGGAAATTTCCCTTCTTTCCCCTTTTAGTTCTTTTGGCTGGCAATAAAAATGACATAAGGCAGATTAATAGGAGAAAACCTAATTATTATGTATACATGGAGAATCCGCATAAGTATAAAGAACTCCAAAGACAACAAAGGAAGGTGAGGTGTATATATATATATATATATATATATATATATATATTATTATGGACTAAGGAGAAGGAGGTGGGGGTCTGAGACTTCAAGGGGAAATTCACAGGAAGATAAAAAGAGTTAATGTTTGGTAAACAAATGAGTGCTGGTCTGTCCAGAGACAGTGGGACATAGAGAGGACTGTGATCGAATGGGCTTTCCAAGGTTCCTCCCTGTCTACCACACCTAATGCTTTAATTATAGTTATCTCTGGTGATAGCTCCATACAGGACAGTCTTCCTATCTTAAATTCTTTTCGACAGTAAGGAGGAAGTTCAAAGGTTCTTCCCAAATCTTTTGGGCCTTGATACTTTTCAGCTCAAAATAATCTGCATGCCAAAGGGGCACATCTGGGGGCCACTCAGGAGCAGCCTGCCCTGAGTCCCACCACCATTTCTATATATCTAAATAGCAATTTCCCAGGGGGTCATTCTAAAATCTTTTTACCCTAATCTATCTGGCTGTCTTTTTACCTGTATGAAAATTAGGCAACCCTAGTTGTTGATCTTGGTAGGATGTAATGTCCTTTACTGAATGGGAAGCATCTCTTGTGGTTTAATACTGATAGAGTAATGTGGCCAAAACTGGGGCTTATAGCCCTAATTTGCATGCAAAAAGGAAGATAAAAGAAAAACCCTCTAAAACATCTATTCATTAGTGCAGCGAGGTCCACCTCCAAAATACAGCACAATCTATTTCCTTCTATCCTCACTATCAGTCCTTCCTCCAAGTACTACATCTTTCACCTGTATCACTGCAACTGTCAGTCTCTTGTCTTCCTCTCTTGCATCTCTCTTGCCTATGGTATTGGGACAATAAAGACAAGCAGAAAGAGTCACCTGAATGTCTGGGTCCTGAAATGTGTAAATTATTAGCATGATCTTTAGGGCCCTGCATGAACTACTCTCTGCCTAGCTCCCCGTCTTATTTCTTATCTCTTACCCATCTTCTATTACACTACAGTCTTACTGGCCAGTTCTGTACACAATGAGCTCTTCTCCACAAGAGATTTGCCATTGTTTTTCCAGCGGCCTTAAATTACCTTCCCCAAAGTCTTCCCATTGCTGACTCCTGTGCTTCAGGTCTCAGCTTAAATGGCATCCTCTTACAGAAGATTTCTCTAACGACCCTCCCTAAATTAGAGCCTCCCTATCATTATCTGTGGATTACCTGTATATTTCCATACTCTTCCCTAAAACGTTAACTTCATGATTTCAAGAGCTCTTTCTTATTTTTATTATAACCCCAGCATTTTGCATAGTACCTTACACATTCTAGGCAATCAATTTGTATCTGGCAAGAAGATGAATTAATAAATGGATAAATTATGAAAAGAGGGGAGTTCACCTTATTCCTCTCATCACTGGTTTTTGACTCTCATTCCAAATTTACATATCTCACAGATGCAAAAGCAATGTTGGAGAAAGAGACAGGGAAGATATAAAATCAAAGAGAATGTCCCACAAAGCAGAAAAAAAATCATTTCCAAATACCTCGCCCACTAGTTATGATATTGCAACTGGAGAAAACTCCTATGCAAATTCAGTCATGCAAGCCCCATTTAGCTCAGAAAAATGTGTAGAAATTGATTGAGTGAGCAGCTGGTGATATTGTAGTCAGGCTCTCTGGAAGTTAATTGGGAAGCGCTGTGAAAAATCCTGACATTGTACATGTAGCTATACTGACTTCCATTGTGCCCCAGACACTCATCACACACAGTTGCTATTACAAAATAACGGGATGCCTCGGAGTCTCTGATGACTCTCATCAATAGTCTGCTAAGAAAACGGAGTAGAAGGGAGTGATGAGCTGGAGCTTGAGCTTTTCTAATTGAAATGAAAAAGCCCCTAACCTTGTGAGTTTTTACTCCCTTCATGAAATATTTTTATTCTCCCACAGACAAACTATTCCTTCCCAGGTCTCTTTTTATATTGTTCTCATGGAAAATCTAGCATTGAAATTAAATGACTTTCTTTTCCTGGTATTTTATTTACGTATCTGTATCAGTTAGTGATTGTCATGAAACAGACATTCCAAGTCTTGTGCTTAAAATACCACGTGGCCATGTATTATTTCTCACAAGTCTGCAGTTCAACTCGACAGTGCTGTTGTTCTGGAGTGGGCTTGCTCATGTGTCCTTGAGGAGCTGGTAGGTTGGCTGGTGGCCTAGGCCTCATCTGGAGGAACACGGCTGTTCTCTATGTGTTTCTCACATCTTTAATGTCTATTATATTCTAGGCATTGTGTTCTGTAGTGAGAATACAAAGGGCAATAAAACTTTGTGATCTTGAAGACTGTAGGGTGTAAAAGAGGAATAATGATATGTAAACAAATACAGCACTTAAATACCAAGGGCACCACAGAGAAAATTGTGTTGCATACAAAGGACATCAGAGAGAAAATATTCAATCCTGAGTAGAGTGAGAAGGAGGTTTCAGCATAGACTTTGGGACATACATCTCTTGAATCAAGTCTCAAAATATGAGAAACATTCTGTTAGGCCTTTAAGCTAGGATTCCATGCAGAAAGGGCAGCTGAGCAAAAGCACAGATGTATGAGACGTGCAAGGTCTCATTGGGCCTGGGGAGCATGAGGTGTGAATGCAATAGTGCAAGATAAGACTTAAGGAACAGACAGTGGCTGTGGGAGCTTTGTATGCCAGACTGAGTTTGAATTTTGCCTTAGACACTAAAATAATAATAATAGTAATAATAAATTACATTTATTATATTTTTGCTACATGGTAGGCACTCTCCTAAATCTTTTGCATGCCTTTCTCATTTAGAGCTCCATATACCTCTATGATATGGATACTACTATTATCCCTATTTTAAGACGTGGTTATTAAATTTAGGATACAGACTCCAAATAAACTTATATAATCCTTCAATCCTGCAGATCAAATCCTTCAAATACAAAAAATAAAGTCTTGCCCTATTTTATCACTTACACCACTAACTGCTAGTCAATAAAAGAATACACAAATCTTCGTTTCTGAGAACACAATATTAAATAAAATTGAAAGTTCTATACATGATGAACTCCCAACTTAAGCTGCTTGCCATGCTTCATAGCATATAACAGGGTGTTGAACTAATAATAAGCATACAAAAAATATTTACTGAATTTAAATAAACCAATTCATGATGATGAGGGGATGCGAAATGTTTCCAGGTTACTTAATTTTGGCAATACAGTATTTTGTATATTCACCATAATGCTAAATGATTCTAGGGAAGAAAAGAAAAAGAAAGACTCTTGACAAACTCAACATGTTTCTTAAGTACCTTGATTAATTGTTGCATTTGTGTTAACATCTTATTGAGGACATTTTCTGTCACTTAATGCATACTATTTATAATTGAGTTGTACCGTTATTTATATATTTCTTCCCCCTGAAGAGCAGTTACGGTTTCTATTTTCTAATAACTTGAGTTATGCATCTTATGTATGTTTCCCTCTTTGTTCTGGCTTCCTGAAAGCTAGAAACAAACATGTTTGATACAAGATAAAAAAAAAAAACAACAAAGTCACGTCCCTCAGTCTAACATAAAAGCAAATAAGGAAATCTCTAAGTAAATCATTCAAAGTGATGTCAACTTTCCAAGGCTCTATACAATCAATACTGCACCACTTATCTGTGGAATGACCTTTTGTTGTTCAAAATATGAATTTTTGGTATTTCTTATTTAAAACGTTTGTTGTTTAAAAACCTAGAAAATAGAGATCAATAGTGACAGTTACCAAATAACCCTCCCCAGAGATAATTTCTATCAACATTCTGAAACTTTTTTTTTTTTTTAAGTCTTTTTTAACACACAACTTTGTTTAAACAAAAATAAAATCACACTGGAAATAATGTTTCCTAACACACCCTATAAAACATCATGAATACCTTTCTATGGTATTTAATATTTTTCTACATTATTTTTAAGACTATACTTATGATATGCCACAATTTACATCACAAATGCCCTATTATTGACTCTCGCATTGTTTATATATTTTCCCTACTATAACAGTGATATGACATGCAGTCTTTTGTAAAGATCTTTTTACACACTCATTTGTTCATTAGGATAAATACATGTGAAATAGAATTATCGGGTCAAAAGGTACATACATTTTTCAATGTTTTGATGCAGACTATCAAGATATGTTCACGAAAGTTGGTCAAAACATACAATGCCCCAAGAAAATGAATGTGTTAATTTCCTACACTTTCTCAAACACGGAACACTGCAATATATTATTTTCTTTACTATTTGATTGCTAATGTGCATTTCTATAATTGTTAATGGAGCTGAAATTAGCTTTATAGGTCAGTATTAGCATGCTTAGGACAAAGCACATTACTTCAAAGAAAATAAAAGACTTCACAGGGTAGGACCTTTACCTGGGTCATATTTTTATCAACAGAATTAGATGCCATAATTGGCAGTTTTCAGTACATTGTTGTAGTAGGGAGATTAACTTTTCCCAAGGGAAAAAATACTTCCAGTTGAAAGAGAAAGGCTGGTTACTCAACCTATACGTGATTACTACATATTATTTGTGGCCATTCTCAGAGCTCCCTGTTCTGAAGATCTTGACAACGAGTATTCCAACGAATCTCTTGCATGTCTTACATCTGAAGATGAGGGGAAAACAACCACTTGTTTGGACATGATTTTCTGTCGTGTTTGGTTTAAACCTTTGTTTAATTGGAATCAATTAGCCAGCTCATCGTGCTAAGTGCTAGAGATATAATAGCAGAGTTCACAGGAATTTGGGAATGAAAGCATTTCCCTTGCTCATCTACCCAAAGGTGAAGATGAGAGATTCAAAAACCAAGTCTATCTGATTCAGAATAATGTGTTCAGTTTTAATGCACAAATAGACTTCATCCAAACAAAACCCATGTACGTGTCCATCAGGTCTGTCCTAAAACCACCATCAGTTGGCAATGATAGACTACGCAGGAGACTTGACATCATAGTATAGGTTCTACATACCTGTATAGCTACATATCTATGTAGTAGCTAGGTTTCACTTCTAAAGGCATAAAGAATCTAAGGCTATATTATCCATTTTATATTTTTGAACGTTTAAGTGAATATTAACATAAATATTATAATATAATGTTATATTATTATATATTGTTATAATATAAACATTATTATATTATATATTATGTTATACTATAATATAAATATTATATTATAGTTATAGTATTATATAAATATAATTTTATTGCTAAGGGAACCACAGGTAATCCTTTTCCATGGATATTCACCTAGTTGAATTGTTACTAAGAATCAAAAATAAAATTGGAATTTAACACAAAGAAGAGTTAGTTCCATGGGCTACACCCCCTAATTACTCAGTAAAAGTGCCATAGACTACTCTTGTATAAGACACATTATCTTGTGAGCATCATCAATCTTAAAGTAATTAAATTGCATACAATTTTTGTCCTAAAAATCTTAACCATTTTACAACTATGTTCATACGAATTCCGCATATTTCCTCATAGATGACCCAAGAGATAGATACTCTGCTAAAATCTAGGAATCATGAATATAGATGTCCAATATACAAGTCTTGGTCTAAAGGTTATAAGTTCAACTCCAATACAGATTAATAATGATGCATTATCATTATACTTTGAAGGTCACTGGAAAGAAATCAACAATTTGATGGTAGCTTCCAGGAAAAAATGTTACAGAGGTCTTCTCTTCATCAGTAAAAATTGCCTAATTCACATGGGAAAAAGCTTTTATAGAAATAGAAACCAAAGCCTTAGAGATATCAAATTAGAGACAAGAGTAGGAAAAAAAAGCAAAAAACGGTGCTCAAGCTCTCACCGTCTACTTACATGAGGAAGAATAGCTTTACTTGATCTGTTATCAATATGCAACCTTAGATGGAAGATACTTAGCTTATGCTACATATGCTATTTATTAATAGCCATCTAATATTTCAAAGATAATTTATTAATTTCAAACAAAACAAAAATACAATATACCATAACGTGATTTTTTGCAAATAATCCATTCGAAAACTGCCTCTATTCAGTCATCTATAGAGACTGAATCATGCTAGGAGATTCAGTTTCTATAGAATTCATCCAAAGACCAGGTTCATAACTAGATAAACTGTTGAAAATTTTTGATTTTCAAATTTGGAACTATGAAAACAACTGAATTGAGAACAACCAAACTAGTATGGAAGAATTTTATAATGATCTACCAAACTACAATTTACATGCCTTTATAATTCACTGCAATATATTTGGTGCAAATTAATTCCTTTTCATTTGTTAACCCCTCCCTATTAAGAACTAGCAAAATACTAGCAAATATGGCAAAATACCATTTCTACGAATTCCCCACTTAGCCTCACATGAATCCGTCTTTTTTTTTTGTCTGTAGTAATAGTGCTTGAAGCATATGGAATCTAGAAGCTTTTCAAATTCTGTTGGCATTTACTTAGAATCACTTTCAAATATAAGAGACATTTTTCCTTAAAAACTCTTGATATTGTTCTAATCTTATTACCCTTTAATCTTACTCGATTTTTTTACAGCCTTAAATTATTAATTTATTCATTCAATATATTTGAGCAACTATTATCTATCAGTCAGTGTGCTAGGGGCCAAGAATACAAAGTTAAATAGATACCGGCCCTTTCTTTAAGATGCTTAATCTATGGTGAGAGAAAGAAAAAGTGTGTGTGTATATGTGTGTGTGTGTGTGTGTGTGTGTGTGTGTGTGTGTGTGTGTGTGTGTGCGCGAAGTGCTATGTGATGGCATATTCAAGGTCATTTAAAAATCAAATTTTGGGGGCTTCCCTGGTGGCGCAGTGGTTGACAGCCCGCCTGCCGATGCAGGGGACACGGGTTCGTGCCCCAGTCCGGGAAGATCCCACATGCTGCGGAGCAGCTGGCCTGTGAGCCATGGCCGCTGAGCCTGCGCGTCCGGAGCCTGTGCTCCGCGATGGGAGAGGCCACAGCAGTGAGAGGCCCGCGTACCACAAAAACTAAATAACTAAAAAAATAAAAATCAAATTTTGTAGTCCCTTAGAACACAATTCAAGGGCTTCTTGAACCTTTGTCTCCCAGTAGCAGTCCTAACAAACCCCAAATAAACACCTTTTTACTTAAATCCAGTCTCCCTTTCTGAAATTTTGGTTAATATAGAAGAGGCAATATGACTCTACTTAAGAAATGGGGGCGAATGAAAACTAGTGAAACCAAATGACATTTTCCCTCAGATTTGAAGAATAAAAATGAGTCTTTATGGTGGACAACGGGGATAAGAAAAAAGTTATCCCAGACATGCGGAACGACATCTTCTGAGTCTCTCTTATACACACCACACAACTAGCCTTAGTTTTCTCATGTAACAGTTACAGTGGCAAACATAAACCTGTGTGCTTTCTACATGTCGCATTTTTCAGTAGTTTCTTAGGGATGCTCTCTCAAAGCCATGCTCTCCTAAGTACCTGCCTGAGAGCCCACATTCTTAGACCTGCACTGGCCATACAAGCTACTAAGCTACTGTTTGGCCAGGCTGACTCCCCTGATTTCACAAAGCAGATGTCAACATTCACTACTTGGATTCATAGCCAGGGGTACCTCACCTTGATCATCACACCTTACACAAGTGCTATGACATAATTATCCTTACCATGTTTTCTAAGCTAAGTATTCTTCTGGTTTCACTATTCTGTACTCTTGGAGTGTCAGTTTAATTGTATTCAATGGCTTTTTTGAAGAGATGAGCATCTAGAAAACTGAGAAAAAGGAAGGCCGTCCCCATTGCAAAGAAAAGAGTTTTATCTTTACGCTCTTTTATTATGTCCTTTGTATAATATCCCTTTTCCTTCTCTTACATTTGAAGGAAATTTAGGACAAAGTGAGTAAAACACTTTATGATATTAACATTCAAAATGCTGCTCTTATTCCAACAGCAAAACTCTATGTAAAATCTTTAACTTGTTCATGTTCCACTCTGTGATCCTTATATAACATTGACTTGAACGGAAGACATGAAGGAAAATCAGTGTTTATGTGTAATATCTCTAAAGGTTGAAAAATTACTACCCCAAATTGAAAATTATATATATGTGTATATATATATATAATATTATATGTGTGCATATATATATATATATCACGAACTAAATCTGATAAAATATCACTTTTTAAAATGCTGCATG
Source organism: Orcinus orca (assembly GCF_937001465.1). Lineage (NCBI taxonomy): Eukaryota > Metazoa > Chordata > Mammalia > Artiodactyla > Delphinidae > Orcinus > Orcinus orca. The sequence continues at coordinate 47,188,568 of NC_064564.1, read as the reverse complement.
TAATACCAATAGTACTGTAAGCAGGTATGCAGCTGGAGATCTTTTCATTTTTAAGAAAATAAAGGGTTACTAAGTGAGGAAGGCCAATGACTTTTATTTTAATGCTAACATTCTATATAATACTATTTTTAGAGGTAAATTTTGGCCAATAAGATTTCTGATATATTTTGATATTTCAACAATATATTTCACTTTATTCATCAGTTTTACTTTTTTTTTTAATTCTCACAGACAAAATTTTCAATCATTGTTTCCTCTTATAATGATTTTAGTACCTCTATTTTGGTATAATCTTTAATTTGGAGAGTTCTTTTTCTCACTTCTGTAAACTGATTTCTCAAAGCTCATCTTTAAGTATTTCTGAAAAATACTGTTAGTGATGTATGAGTGTAGTTGGAGGTTTTAACCTTGCTCAAATGCCAGTTCATTATTTTGGGTATCTAGTAAATACTCATTAAAATCTGGAGTCACTATTTAAAAGTATTAAAACAATTCACGGGGCTTCCCTGGTGGTGCAGTGGTTGGGAATCCGCCTGCCAATGCAGGGGACACGGGTTTGAGCCCTGGTCCAGGGGGATCCCATATGCCGTGGAGCAACTGAGCCATGCGCCACAACTACTGAACCTGCGCTCTAGAGCCCGTGCACTGCGGCTGCTGAGCCTGGGTGCCACAACTACTCAAGCCGGAGCACCTAGAGTCCGTGCTCCGCAGAGGGAGAGGCCACCGCAGTGAGAAGCCCTCGCTCCTCAACGAAGAGTAGCCCCCACTTGCCATAGCCAGAGAAAGCCAGCACGCAGCAACAAAGACCCAATGCAGCCAAAAATAAATAAATTAAATAAATTTATTAAAAAAAAAAAAACAATTTGCACATAACTCCCATCCTATACCCACACAAAATGGAGGATTAATGGGACCAGGTTACTATGTGGCTGAATTGTACTAAAATTCTTTCTACATTAACACAAGAAGACTTTTAGAAGCTAGTAAGTCAATTCCCCCAGCTCCCTGGTATATTACTTTTTAACACTTGCTATTAATTTTAATGAAAATGATTTAAAGTAATATTCACTAAATGTTTTGGAAATTTTCCAATCTATGTTAATACTTAATTGAAATGTGCCGAAGGCACTTAGCATATATTAGCCTTACGATGATGGTTGTTTGGTTTTCCATAGGACTAAGAAAAATTGTAAATAACAGCAATGCCTTTGGGCAGAGAGGCTGTAAATTACAAACCAAAGGTTAATGAAAATGACTTTTCTGCACAAATGTTACTGTCAGAGGTAAAAAGAATGAGTTATTTGTTGGTTATGAAAAATAAACAAGAAATAAAAAGTGTTCTCATATCCCACTCCTATTTTTCAATGTCTTGATCTTTTACTTCTTTTTATTCTGTGGGATATGCTGCTTTTGTACCAAATTTTTTTCCAACTTGTAGCATTCCCCTTTTATCTAATTTCTCTAGTTTTGAGTTCAAAATATTTATCTTGTTGATAACATGTAAAAAGTTTCACTTTAGGTACATTTATAATATGGCCATTTCTGAGGTTTTTCTTACAAAAAGTCATAAAAAATGAATTGGGATGAATTCTGAACTATGCTTAAATGAGAATTAAGAGAAACAGAGGGATATGTAAATATAGAAGATTCTTTTGGTTCCATTCAACATACATTCAGTTTACTATTGTGTTTCATGTGTAAGATATTGTGCTGCTGCATGGCTAATTTTTTTTAAAAAATGGTCTCTGCCCACAATAATCTTACAGTTGAATTGGGTAAATATAACATATGCACAGAAGCAATTAGAGAATCAACAAAAGTATTAAAAAATAGAAAAAACTAAGTAGTTTAAGTTAGAGACAAACTTTGTTCCTGACTTTTCCTTTATAGGTATGAAAAAAGTTGTTTTACTCTCCTTAAGTTTAACAAAATCATCAAGAATAATATTAGGGATATTAAAGTGCAAGGATTCTACAAGACATTCTGAGTTCATTATCAAAAGCAGTTTTCTATCCAAAGGCTAAAAGCCACCACCAAACTCTACTGTTATTGTTGCAGACACGTGCTGCTTACTAATTTTAATGGAAGCATTAAGAATTTTTCTCTGAAAGATACTAAGCTTACATTTAATTAGAAATGTTTGGGTTCACTTGAGAAATCAGAGCTCTTGTTAGCAAATCTTTTGTGCAAAGAAAAACTGTGGTTACAAAAGAATATAAAATTAAGTACAAGGCACTTGAGAAAGTATGTACAAAGATACATGAAATTAAAAAGGCGCACATATGCTCTGGATTTCTCTTTTCTGAAATAACCACAAATGACAGGGATGGAGGTGTACAAATAAGTGAAAAGATATTTACAGACATTAACATTATCAGTCAGCAGAGGCCAAGGGTAGGAGTGGCAATGTTTGCACATAGCTATCATTACTCCCAATCTAACCACATGCATCTATTCCAAAAACATGTCTTGATGCTCCGACAACATACACATTTCAGGTTGATCCCCCTTAAATCCTCTTTCCTCTCATGGTTCTGTTTCTGAGAACACTCTTCTAGTTTGTCTACCACTACTCTGATTCCTCTTTCTCTGTTTCCTCTACTCTCTTGCCTTGCTGCTCCTCTCAGCCCTTCAATGTACGCCATCCCTAAGCCTCTGGAGTCATTTTCTTATTCCTTGTCTTTCTATCTATAATCCATTATGTCCTATCATAAATCTTTGAGTATCATCTCTCCTCAGATGGCTCAGAATCCTGTATTTCCAGCTCTGAGTCTTCTCCCAAACTTTTAATCTGAATTTTTAACCTGCCTCGTTCCCAGATCCCCTTGATATACCTACTTGGACTTACATCTTAGGCAATCCTGTCCCAAACCCTCTCTCCTCAAGAGTTCCATACTCCCTGCTGTCTCTTCTCATGACTAAATGTCACTTGATCTCCCTCCTCCATCCCATCACTCTTCCTTGGAGACTCAGGTTTGATGCCTCTTTTTTAAATGACTAATTCCACCTTCTAAGCAGAAGTAAAACCCCTACTTTCCTCAAACTCCCACAAAACAAGACTGCATTATAGCTATTTGTCTTCTACTAAAATTTCCTTTTGATTTTTAAATTTCTATTCATGGCACCCACCCTCTAGTCTTTCAAGGTTAAGAACTTTGAATCAACTTGGTTTCTTTATCTTCCTTATCCTCACATTTAGTTAATGCTGAAAAACTGTAGCTTCTTCTCTGCAAAAGTCTCTGGTTTGATGACTTGATTTTAGAATTTCAGATCCCCCTTCTCAAGCAGAAGTTGCCTCTTCTTTCCTCTAAACACCACCATGCAAAATGCTTTCTGCTATTTGTGTTCAAATATTTTACCCTTAACTATTATTATACTGGTGATAACAATGGTATAATATAATTATTATACTGGGAATAACTTCTTCATCTGAGTATCTAACTGCATCACCAAACAGTAAATGATAAATTCTTTTACTTACAAATAAGTTATTCCTCCTTTATTATTATACTGTACCTATACCAGTCTACCTGATACACTAACTTCTTAACAAGAGGTATCACACCTCTTCACTAAGTTGTTCAGTTCTCCTCCACATCAAATTCTATAGCCTTGATTTTCATTATCTTTTTCATAATCACCATCATCATCACCATCATATTCATCATTATTCTTATAGTGTTTTACGTTTATTTGTTCATAGATTTTCATTTTCAAATAATTTTCATATGTTTACTTGTTAAAAAGGACAGCATAACATTTTAAAATCATTATTACTAATTTTCCAGAGGATAATAACCTGAAGCACTTGGAAATATATAATAATAAAAATGTTCCCTGAACTTAAGAAGTTTAAACTTCACAGCAAATACATAATAAATAATATATGTTTGTGAGCCTTCACCTAGGGTTTGGGGACCTATGTCTTAAATTTGAGTAATTCTTTACCTATACTCCTTGAAGTACATAGAATTTTTTTCTTCTAAAATTTCCTTCTTTAACAAGTAACTGAAGCTGAAGGTATGCTAATGCAGGTGCAATAATAAGAGGAAAGTGTACAAGCCTCCTTATAGCTTTTTTTTTTTTTTTTTTTTTTGGTTTCACATACCCCCACTGAGCCTGTGTTAGCAAAAGATTCCTCACCCAACAGTATTATATTTCAAGAACACCTGTGCTTTCTAACATGCACAGGAATTAAAGAGAAGGAAATTCCAATTCTCAAGTGAAAAGTCTATGAGTAGGTGGAAATATTAACTACTAAGTAGGCCAGTGCTACTAAACAAGCCATTAACATGATTTAAAAGATTATTTTATATATTTCTCTAGGTTTAAGGGATATATCCTACAGTTGCTTTATTAAAGATTTATCACACTGGCCTACAAGGATTGGGGGTCTCTAATTTTCCTTTCTCCTGTGGGATATGGTGTATTCAAAGCCTCAAACCTTTTTTTATCCTTTATTTCATCACAATAAATGTCAACAACCCATTTTTCACCCTATACAACCATAAGGTCTAAGCAGAAAACAACACAATGCAACTCAAAAAAGTAACCTGGATTTACCACTCTAGTAACTAAAAAGGAGAAGAGGGAAGAAAAAGATAACACAAGAGAACAAGGAAAGAAGTTTTCTTGCGTATCTGCTATGAACAGGACACTATGTTAGAGAGTTAAACATATCTCTTTTAATCATTACAATTTAGAAAGATAAGTGTTATTATTTTCTATTTATATCCAAGGAAGTGAAAAAATCAAACATCTTTAAAAGATAGAGCTGAGATTCGATCCCAAGTTGTTTTTAAATCTCTAAGTCTGCAGGAGCCAAAAAAACCAAATTTTAAGCAAAACAAAATGAGGGATAACTGATAAAAAAAAAATTTTAAAACCCATTCATGTAATTAATGCAAAATATAAAGAGATCCTGGAATTTTTAAACTCTTGGCAAAGTTTGGGTTGGTTGAACATGCAAAATGGGAAGTTTAATTTGATGACCAAATATATCCCTTCCAAAACAGAAATATGAAGCTATTTCTCATTAAAAGGATGTTCACTGAGTACACAAAATCTATACAGCAACAGATGTTTGGGGTTCAGTAGTTAGTCATGCAATTTTATTTAAAACAAGGTGCCTAAAATCTCATGAAATAGGATAAATTCAGAAATGAAAATGTCAGTTTAGTATTGTATCTTATCAGAAATTACAGCCATTACAGCCCTGAGGAGGATGCAAAGTACTGGTACCCCAAAGTTTCATTACGTGCTTAACAATTAAAAGAAACTTTTATTATGATTACTCTTGCTCCAGATTTATGCTCAACATCTAAAGAATCCTTCAGCAGGAGGTGAAGGTCATAACTGACCTATGTATTTCAGCATTCAGGCCTCATCAAATACCTTCTCTAAACCAATGAGTTAGCAAAAACCATACTCTGACATCTTGAGAAAAAAAAAAACAGGATGGGACTTTGAGATCTTTTAGGAACTCATGCTGCAATCTATTTTGCCTCAGCATCAATGAAAATGGTAATTTTTATCATAACATGAATATAATGTTAATTATTCCATGATATTCACTCTAACTTCTATTTCTACTGTGTCAGTGAATTTTAAATCTAGTTTGAAAGACAAAAAGTGGCTTTTTGTTTATACAAGAAACAACGACCATCATGTCTACTTACTAAATCACATCAAGCTGTAAGGTTAGGAGGTCCTAATAGAGTTGAAGCCAGAAACCCTTAAGTCAAAAATTTATACATTCAAATCAAACACCTAATACTTCTTTTTTGACCCTGAAAAGTTAAACATATAAGGTCAGAAGGAATTAAAAAAAAATAGTAGTGGCAAACCATGCTGTCATTTTTAATATGTCTTACACAGAAGCTGAGTCCTTAGATTCTGAAATGTTATTCCTTATAATTTATTTTAGAACCTACTTAATTAATATTCATAAGTATCCCTTACTGTCTTTTGTTTCTAAAATTAATACAATTCTAAAACTGGAACTCTTATGTTTGGTTAAGAGATTAAATCTATGTTATTTTAACTTATGCAAAATCAGCTGGAGAACTAAGGATAATTATCCAAATAAATCAACCAAAATCAAAGTTTTGCAGCACTTGTATGTAATGAATAATGAAAAAGATGTTTTAGATCCAAATTTTACAGATGAAACTTTCAGTTCATTATTTTAGAGGTCTGAAACTTGGCATGGTACTTAGACTTATAGAGTACTATGGTAGGCAGAATAATGGTCCCCCAGGATGTGCTCATTTTAAACTCTGGAACCTGTTAATATGTTATGCTACATGGCAACGGGAAATTAAGTTTGCAGTTGGAATTAAGGTTACTAATATTAAAACGACCTTTAAAAAAAGGTGACCATCTTGAATAACAGATAAGGAGATTATCCTGGCCCAATGTAATCACAAGTGTCCTTATAAGTGAAAAAGGGAACCAAGAGAATCAATATCAGAGTGACGCAGCATGAGAAAGACTCCACTGGCCATTGGGCCTTTGCTGGCTTCAAAGGTGGAAGGACACCTTGAATCAAGAAATTGGCTGCCTCTAAAAGCTGGAAAAGTCAAGGAAATAGATTCTCCTCTAGAGCCTCCAGAAGGAACATATCCCTGCTACCACCTTGATTTAGCCCATTGAAACATTTCATACTTCTAACATAAAGTTAGAAGTTTTAACAAAACTCTAAGATTAAAAAAAAAAAATTGTGCTGTTTTAAGCCACCAGTCTTTGGAAATTTATTATAGCGGTAATGAAAAACTAATACAAATATTTGACAAACATATTACTAGTAGCTCCTGGATGGTTTATTGGTAGCAACACTCCTAATACCTAATACAGTGCCCTGCCTGGCACATGCTGAAGTAATTACATTTGACTGACTACCAGATTCAATTTCCATAATAGGTAAATTAATCAGACAGACAATATATTGGGTTCACACTTTGTAATCCCTGATACAAGCCACACATATAACTGTTTTTTGAAGAAGTTAGGAAGACTAGAAAGAAAAGACTTTATTCTCAATTTTACTTTTTTTTTGGTAGAGACAGCAAAATTTCACAAGGAAAAGAAAAGAAAAATACAGTGGCATATAACAATACTGAAGCAATGCTACCAAAATACCTGCAAAGTACTGAAAGTCAAAGCTAATTTTATGTGAAAATAAACCAGAACATTGTTTCAAAAAATCTCTCTTTGAATTATAAAAGCAGAAATGGAATTCAGAATTTCCATTTTTAGCAGAGGTCAACTAAAAGCATGATAATATAATGACCACTAAAATTAACCTTAATATCTGTATTGTTACCTATATCTACATAATAATAAAAATATTTTAATGACTGTTAATTGTAAGGCAAATTCCCCCTTCTTTTCAAAAAAGATATACGTCCTCCTATTTCATAGTCAATACTACTACAAAAACACATAATTGATAAAAAAAAATAAGAAAACTTATACTTATTAGTTTGTAATTATATATGGACAGATCTATTTTGCTATCCCCCAAATCTTCTTAATGAAAGAAAATAATGCAATAGAAGAAAGAGTGAAAAGTAATTCATTAAGGGGATGTAGGCTACTCCTCTCTAATAGTAATGGACAGGAACTAACAAAGCACAATTGAAACTTGTATTAAAAGTGGGTGAAAGGAAAGAGGGGACAAACTAATAGTTGTAATGTGATACAGATATGATTAGAAAGACCAGAATGCATCTTAGCTGTTCTGTTTGCTCAGACTCCAGAACAAAAATAAAATAACAGAAAAATGGGCATATAAATGTTCTAAATTATAGAAAAAGTATTGTTTGCTTGTTTGTTTTTTCGATTTACACAAACTTGGGTCAAACTGTGTCTATTTTGAGACTGCCTAGGGGGTCAAATTGTCTTTTTCTCTGGAGTCCCTCAATATCATATGGTCCTATACTGTATTTGCTAGAACTTTCCAAATAAATAATAAAACGTTGCCTTTATTCTAGGTCTCTTCTTTACACACAAAATGCCATTATTTCTGGGGAAAATGTCAAACTACTTTAAGAGACTTTGAATCCATTACAATGGGTTAAATTGATGAAATTGAGAGAGTATTTAACATACTCTGAAGCCTGACAAATATAATCTGGTTGAAATTAGGGGAGCAGCTTAAAAGGTATGAGGGAAATGTGAGATGGAGAAAGTAGATTTTAATATATAATAATAAATTCTGTTTAATAGAAGATTATGTGCTAATCGCAATCATGATCTAGCTGCAAAGGTCATAAACAGGATTTTAGAGAGCTACATTCAGGACTGCATAGAAAAGATAGTACACCATGATTAATCCAAGTTAATCCAGTAATAGAAGGGTGGTTCAACACTGATACGTATTTCAGCTTCTTAGCAAATTAAAGGAGAATATTGTATGATCATCTCAATCTTTGTGGATAAATGAAAAAATCTGATATCAAGTTATTATAAAACCTTCACAAAATATAAAATAGAGGGGGAAAAAAAAAGGACTTGGAAAAAGTGTATCTTCCTAAAAGCAGACCTTTTAAAATCAAAAACATGATAAGGATGTACATTATCATTGCTTCCATTTAGAGTTCTGGAAGTCCTTGTTAGCACAGAGAAGAAAGGAGAATAAAATTATTAGAATTTTTAATAATATAATTATTCATAGATATTATTATTACTATATAAAATCATCAAAACATTCTACAAAAAATTTAGAGAAAATAAGAGAGTTTAACAATGTACTTGAATATATGGTCAGTATGCAATAAAATTCTGTATGCCAGGAAGAAACAAGAATACAATCATCACATCACCATTTTCATCATAATCATTATTTATCATTTATAATAGCTATCAAATGTAAAGTACTTAAGAAATGTTTAACAAAAGATATGTAAAAGATGTATAGAAAAAATATAAATTTTCCTTGTAATATATTAAAGAAGATTCAAATAATTGGAGAGATATGCCATTCTCATGGACAATAAAACCTCCAAATTTATGTATAGACTCAGTGTACTATAAATCAAAATTCTAATAGTTTTTTCAGAACTTGACATGTTAAATCTGAAATTTATATGAAAAATGCCAAATGACCCAAAAATAGCCACACACAAAAGATGCCATTTCTATAGAAATAAATATATGATGACAAAACAGAACAATTACTGCTTCCTAGAAGGATGCAGAAGTTGAGTGGGAGGAGCCATGAAAGAACTTTCTGTCATGATGATGATGTTCTTCTATAAACTGATAGCCATTTGTGTGATACAACAGATGTATGCATATATTAAAATTCATGAAATGTTACACATAAGGTTTGTGTATTTCTCTATGCTTATTTTACCTAAACAAATATTGAACTCTAGTTCATAATATGTAAGCTGAAGTGTTTTGTGTTGAGGAATACTGATATCCTCAACTTACTCTGCATCAAAAATAAGATGAATTGATGGATGGATGGAGAGATAGAATGGAGAAATCTGTAACTGAGCAAATATTGTTTCTTTAAAGTTGAAGGTAAGTTTATGGATCACCAAGTATCCTTATATGACACTTATTCAAATTAATTGGTGCAACCACTTTGAAACACAATAGAATCTTGTAAAACTGAAAAAAGACCTTGCAATTCCACTTTTTCCTAGAGGTACACCTGCACTAATTTTCAATGTACAAGATACAGCATAGTTCCTAATAGCAAAACAATTGGAAACAACTCAAATAATCCTCAAAACAGGCTGAACAAAATTTTGTTGTATTTGCACAATGGGATTTTTTATAATCATAAAAAATAAAAATTCCAAACATGTGAATACACTTTAGGAATATATTGATCAAAAATGCTGTTAACAGAAACGACATAAGCAAAAAAGCAAAATAAAAAATATATTTTAGGGATACTTTCATATATGATGAATGTGTATTTTTAAAAGAGAAAATGATAAATCCAAACTTTAAAATAGCAGTTATCCCTGACCATGAGTCAGGAGCACGAGATAGTAAAGGACCACCTAGTTGATGAAGCTGTGTTTATTTTATTTCAGTTCTTAAACTGGGTGATGAGTTCATAGGTATAAATTTTACTATTATGTCTCCTATCTTCTATATACAGTATATTAAATATATATATTTTTAGGCATCAAATATTAGGAAATAAAATGCAAACCACATCTACCTACAATGAATTTGTATATTAATAATTAAAAAAGAAAAGCTCAACAAGAGAGATGAAAAAAGTAAACATCTAGGAACCACCCCGTTCATGAAGAAACTTCCACATAGGTTGCTTTCCACATATGCCATTGCTGCCATTACACACACGTTTAATACTTTGCACACGTGTTTAATATTCATGTTCTCAACTTATCTTACAACTGTAGCGATACTATTAATTTCCCTGTTTTACACATGAGAAAGTTTAGAGGTTAAGTGATTTACTCAAGGACATACAACTCAGTGGAGATGGCAGAACAGTAATTCAGGATTGCCTGACTCTAGAGCCCAAGATTTATCATGTTGTACCTAGATGTTGTCACTGATTTTCAGGAGTCAATTGCCTTATAGGTCTCCAAATTGAACACTTTATATATTTATTATAGAAACACATTTTAAGAAAGCCCTCAACAATAAAAGTCAGTGAAGTTACAAAGGGATTGTTCCACAACACATCTAAAGATTTTATCTAACTAATAAATAATAAAGAATGGATTTGTAACACTAATTAACCCAATCAAACAATATGAGCTATTGTCAAAAGATAATAAAATTAAGGTTTCTATGTTTTTAAAGTAGTATTTTTGATTATCTTTATATCCACTGATGTTTAAAGATTCATCAGTATCCTCAAAAGAAGAACTCCCATACCTTAAGTTTCAACAGGTGGAGAATGACTGCCTTAGTACATAGGTTATAGTTCAGCCTGAAATTGTCACATAAAATGGTACTACCCTGAGAATAAATTGCAATAATATCTGATAATCACAATTCAAGTACTAATCTTCATGTTTGTCTTTTGATATCAGATTTTCTGTAGTTCTGAGGAAATAAAATAGATGAGTTTATCTGGCCTTCTCTATATCTTTTATGGCAATGAAAAAATAAAATCTATGTTTGATTTCTATATAAATATTATTTCAGGGGAACAGATGTTAACTTCTTTTATTTTAAACCTCAGCCTGCCTTTGTATGGCTAATCTCTTAGCTATCCTCCAGATTTGCTCTAAGTACTGATGACTCAACAAATAAAGAAAATATGAGTGAAGTGACATGTATTCCAGCCTCCCCTATTCACTCATAAACCCAACAGTGTTAAGAAGTGACATAGAATTATCAAACATCTGGGTTGTAGATACTCTTCCAATCATTTAGAATCATGTAGATAGCAGTGGGTTTACTAGGAAAGAAAATGTGGCATGCGACCTTGAAAACAGGTTTAGATGGCTTCTCTTTATTAGAGTCAATTGCTTTATTCTTTTTGTAATAAGACAGATCCATTCCTTCCATTGCAGCCGATGACTTGCTTCACACTTTGTTGAGTAAATAGAAAAAGAAGAAAGTAGTGCCTTTAGAGTCCCTCCAATAAATCTGCTGCTCCTGTATCTCTTTATCCTCTATCCGCTTTCTTTCTTATGACAAAGAATGAAGTGTCCCTACTCTCTTCTAAGGCCAGTCTTTTCATATATTCTCAGACTTCCATCCTCTTGTCCCTATCTCCTCTTTTAGAGGACACTGGTCCCCTATTCATATGCTCCAGGAATATCATCTCTTTCCATTGTATCATTCCTAGAATTAAAAAAACATAAAAATACAAGTTTCTCTTAATCCTTTATTGGCTTATTATCATTTCATTTTGTTGTTATTGTTATTCCTTTAATAGGAAAGTCTTGAAAAACCTGTTATTAATTGTGCATCTAGGATTCACTTTGTCAGCTTCCAATCTTTCTTTTAAACTGCACCGCTGAAACCACCCTAGTCAATGTCAACCATGGCCCCGGTGGTGACACATCTCATGGCTGCTTCTGTGTTCTCTTCTTACTCAGCCTATTCATGGTATTTGGCACACTTGGTAATCCCCCATCCCTGTCATAGGCTCTTTGGCATCCACGAAGTATCATGCTCCTGGTTTTTGTTCTGCCCCTTCTAAGTTTTCTTTACTGACTTCAGCATCCTTAAGTGAGATCCAAATATTTGGGAGTTCAGGCCACTTGTTTTTTCTATCTCTAACTACTCCCAGAAGATTTCTTCTATTCTTTATATATTGATGCCCAAATTTTCATATCCAGCCCTGATCCATTCCCTGAGATTTGAATTCTTGTAATCAAGAATTTATAACATATCTTTATGTCTACTTCTAAAAAGGCATTATCTTGATTTCTCTCTGGGCCCCCAGATCAGTCAGACTGATGATTTAGAATGTAAAATGATATTCTATATTTCCAGCACTCAAAGTCAATGGCTTAGAATCACACTTAGAGCAAAATGCAAATTTCTTTTCAGGGTTTACAAGGAAGTTCTGGCTCTCACTACCTCTCATTACTTCCCTCTTCTCACTTTAATTTTCTCTTTCAGACTTGACTAAAACCAGGATGTAATTAATTAAAAGAAATTTTTTCATATGTGATTCATTTCAATAGATTCTTCAGGTTCCCTTCTAAAATGCCAAAACGTTTTTCTCCATTTGTACTGCACAACTTTTTAATTGACCTCAAGCTATGTTTTGATTAAAGCAACCCTTGGATTTTTTGATCCCTCATAGTATTGCTGAAAATTTTCACTACTGGTTTTTCAAATACTCTATGGAATTTGATGAAGAGGGCCCTTACTGCTGCTATTCATGTTACCATTATTTCAGAACAAAGATGCATATGCATAACTGAGGCCACATAAGTAGGGTCATCAGTGGGATAACCAGATATAGGAGCAATAGATTTTTAAGGTGCTCTGATTTTCCTCACTTCACAGATAGTATGCTGCCTTTTTATTTTACTTCTTCACCATTCAGAAAGTTTTAGAGGCTACCTTATAAAAAGTTCAGTTTCTAATAATGGATGATTCCAAATTTTTGTTTTAATTTACCATAAGGCCAAGAAGACAATAGCTACGTCTTCCTTTTCCCTTTGTAAGAAACTTTGGTCTAAATGACTAATCAAGTACAGTAAACACTTTACTTTAGAATGATACCTATTCCTCCTCTATCTTGTTTTGTTTCTATTTGATTTTATTTGTAACTGCTGTGTTTAAATATATTTTGTGGGTAAGCTTCGGCAAAAACTATTTGCAAGTAAGTGGGATATATAAATTTTTGATACATATAATAAACTGCAGAACGGTGTTGAGCTGCTTACCAGCAGCTCTCTTTAAATGTAGCTCCTGGTTTTAGTAGATGAGAAATTGAATACAAACCTAAGCTGTGTGATATAAAAATCATTGTAATCCAGTAACAGAAGATGATGTTCTCAAGGGGAAAAAAATAATCCCACTGTATTCTGTACTTATTAGACAGTACTATTCAAAAGAAATATAAGTCAAGCTACATGTATGCTTTTAAATTTTCTTGAAGCCACATTAAGAAAGTAAAAGAAACAGATAAAATAGTTTTATTAACATATTTTATTTACCCCAATATATCAACTGTTATAATTCTAACATGTAATTAATATAAAAATTATTAATGTAATATTTTAAGCTTTTTTGACTAAGCGTGTTAAATCCAGTGTGTATTTCACACTTACTTTATGCATCTCAAGTCAGACTGCTCAAATACTCAACAGCCACCTCTGGCTATGGGCTACCATATTGGCCAGTGTATTAGACTATATCTGTAAGTGAATACCAATTTAAGACACTAGTACACTTATGAGGCTATTATAGGAACCAAATTCTAAATCACCATTATGTGGAAAACACAGGAAGTTTAACTAATATAAACAAGAGGAAAGATACATTCTTCACTTCCCCTGAACTCAACTTCAGTGATTCTATAACATAGCATTTTAGATATTTCCTTTCAAATAAACATGGTTCTGTGCTTTACCTCCTGCTGCAGCAACTTCAAAACGCTGCAAGTAAAAAACTGCTAAAAACTACAAATTGCCACCTAAGAACCCCTGCCTACATGATGATAATTAGTCCGATTTTTGAAGGACCACAAATTACTGCCAAACAATTAGATACATCTGTAGGAAAACTCATCTCGTTTCTTTCAAAATACATTTTTGGAAGAAGAGAAAAGTAATCTGCTTCCATTCAGCTTGGGAATCTTCTTTTTTTTTTTTTCAAAAGTAAAAAATAATTATTTATTCCCTATAATATTCCAGGTACTTATTAGGGATACAGGGTGAATAAGATACAATTCTTGCCTTTGAGAATTCACAATCAAATGAAACACATGATGTACGTTTATATAATGTCACCTTTCAAGTTAAATATCCACTTACTTCAGTGAAAGCTTCTAAAAGCAAGCAAGACCTTATTTTTTAAACTATTTTATTGAGGTATGATGGACAAACACAAAGCTGTACATATTTAATGTATACAACTTGATGAATTCAGAGATAAGTATATACCTGTGAAACTATCATCACAAGTTATGCCACAAACATATCCCTCATTTCTAAAAGTTTCCTACTGACATCTTTATTTTTTGGTGTGATAAGAACACTTAACATAAGATCTACCCTTTTAGCAAAATTTTACGTATGCCATACAGTACTGTTAACTACAGGCAGTATGCTGTACAGTAAGATCTCTAGGATTTATTCATCTCGTATAACTGAAAGTTTGTACCCTTTGACTAATACCTCCCTGTTCCCCCTCCTGGCAACCGGCGTTCCACTCACTGCTGCTATGAGTTTAACTCTTTTAGATTCCTCATATAAGTGATACCATGTAGTATTTGTCCTTCTGTGTCTGGCTTATTTCACTTAGGATACTGTCCTCCAGGTTCATCCATGTCGTCACAAATGACAGGATTTCCTACTTTTATAACATTATATATATATATATATATATATAAATATGTATATAGTAAACATTTTCTTTATCCATTCAGTCATCAATGGACATTTAGGTTGCTTTCATTTCTAAGCTATTGGGAATAATGTTGCAATGAATGTGGGAGTTCAGATATGTCTTTGACTTCATGATTTCAATTTCTTTGCATATATATACAAAGTGGGATTGCTAAATCATATGGTAGTTCTATATTTAATTTTTTGAGGAACCTCCATACTATTTCCATAGTGGCTGCACCAATTTGCATTCCCACCAATAGTATACAGGGGTTTCCTATTTTCCACATCCTCCTCAACACTTATCTTTTTTTAAAAAAAAAAAAACTTCTTTTTAGGTAATAGCCATCCTAGCAGATATGAGGTGATATCTCATTGTGGCTTTGATTTGCATTTCTCTGATGAATAGAGATGTTGAGCATCTTTTCATATACCTATTGGTCACTTGTAGGTCTTCCTTAGAGAAATGTCTATTCAAGTTCTTTGCCCAATTTTTAATCAAATCATTTCCTTCCTTCCTTCCTTCCTTCCTTCCTTCCTTCCTTCCTTCCTTCCTCCCCCCTCCCCCCCTTCCTGTCTCCCTTCCCTTCCTTCTTGCTTGCTGTTGAGTTGTAGGATTTCCCTATATATATTGGATATTAGCCCTTTAACAGATACATGGTTTGCAAATATTTTCACCCATTCCACAGGTTGCTTTTTCATTTTGTTGATGGTTTCCTTTGCCATGCAGAAGCTTTTTAATCTGATGTAATCTTACTTGTCTATTTTTGCTTTTGTTACCTGTGCTTTTAGTGTCAGATCCAAGAAATCATTGCCAAGGCCCATGTTAAGAAGCTTTCTTTTCTATATTTTCACCTAGGAGTTTTAAGGTTTCAGGTCTTATGTTTAAGTCTTTAAACCTTTTTGAGTTAATTTTTGTATATGGTTTAAGAGTTCAATTTCATTCTTTCGCACATGGTTATCCAGCTTTCCCAGCACCGTTTACTGAAGACACTATCCTTACACATTGTGTGGAATATTCATTTTTAAATTGTATCTAAAATTAAATGAGTTGGTGAGAATTTATACAGATCAGGGGAATTAAAATGGGAAGAGAGCTTTATACATGAAAACTAGAAAGGCTCAGTGATAGTGACTCAAAACCACCTGCTCATACCACTGTGCTATTACCTCTCTTAGTGTAAACTTTTTTCATCTTGTCCTCCCAATTAATATAAACCAAAAACTGAAAAATGAATTTTGTTAAACAAAAATTGATAAATTATTTTGGATTGAAAAAAGATATTTATTATTTACCTCCCTTCAATTCTTTGCAAGCTTTCCAAGGTAGGGACTGAGGACAGTGCCTGTCACAGAGCAGGTACTCAACATACATTTCAAAAGTGAATGACTGTTAACTTCATTAATAAAAGAATGGATTATTTTAAAATTTCTCACCTTGTATATATGTTTGAGACCTGATCTTCAGAATGCAAAATACAAACTAGTAGGTGAATTATGCTGTTTCTTTCCCTGTTTAAGATAGCAGGGAGAACATATCGATGTTCAAAAAGTATGTGTCACTGGCTTTACGCTCTATCAACAGGGCACTGTTTTCCTTATATTTCTTATTAATATCTTATATTTCTTCCCCAACACTAGTCTGGATTGTCAAGTCTCCACTTTGACCCTCTCTTCCACCCTACACACACTGCCAAGACTCCAAAATTATGAAATTTTCAAATTTGCACATGCATGATCTAATTAATTATACTTATCCTAATAGGATTAATTTAAGATATACAACATACAGAAAGAAATCATCAGAATTCAGTTACCAGTAAGACTGCTTAGTGAAATCCAACCTTAGAAATAAAAAGTTCTCTTGTGTGTTCTCTTGAGGTTATCTTTCAGAGTTTTCTCTTGCGTGTTTTTTCTCCCAATGGCCAATATGATTTCTACACTTGTAGTGTGTTTCTTGCTATCCAGAATCACCTGGGCTCTCAGAACCATTCAGCCATTCTTTTATTTATCTCCCAATTGACCACACTTTAAATATCTTTCATCAGTGTTTGAAACTTTTATCCACTTTTAGAACAGAAAATCAGCTAACCTAATTCAACAAATGATTTTACTGTTTCATTGAAAAGACATGACCTCACTCAATCTACCTGTCTCCAACCTCATTCTTTCTCTATATTGTCACCTACTCTTTTCTCCTTACCTCCTCTTCAATAAGAATTTAATCTATTCCTTTACCAGACTATTCTAATCATCTGTGCATTTGAGTTAATCCATTCATGATAACATGTTAACTCTTTATATCTTCTTCCATTGGGCTGTTCATCTCACTTTCCATTATTCGCATCTCTCCTGAAACATACTCAAATTCATTCCATACACAGAATATAAATAATAATACCCTCGGCAACTTTTCCAACTCTGTTCTTCTCTTTAAGTTACTTATTTAAAAATATTCATTGCCAAATTCCTTGTAACTGCTCAACAATTTATAATCTAACAGTTTGCTCCCCAAATCTAATGACTTAATATAACCATTAATTGTTGATCACAAGTTTACTTGTCAGTGGTTTTCCTGACCTGGGCCTGGCTGAGTTGACCTATACAGGGCTTGTGCATATCTGTGTGTTTAGCTGACTGACTGGGAACTGGGTGGTTGAAGGTAGTTGGCTGGCTGTTGGGTGGGGTAACACGAGTGATCAGTTTACACTCATTCCACCCAGCATGCTAGTTGGCTGGCCATGGGCTGGGGTAACAAGAGTGATCAGTTTACACTCATTCCACCCAGCGTGCTAGCTTAACGTTGTTCATGTGGTGACAAGATTCTAAGAAAGTATAGAAGTGTTCATGGTCTCTTGAGTCCTCTACACAAAGACATTGTCAGTTCAGTTGCATTCCATTGGCCAAAGCAAGGAGTAACAAGAAGCTCCATCTGTTCATAGGTAGAGTTGTAAAATTACTTTATAATGGCTATGGATATAGGGATGAGTGGACAATTAGACCATTTTTTATTTGGACTCTGTCACATATTGCTTAACTTGTTTGTAGTATTAAACAGTTCATTCTTTCATCAAATCTATCTTCCCTAGGTTTCCCCTAAGGAATTACAATCTCTTAGATTTCCCCTTACATTTCTAGCCTACTCTTTTGAATCTCCTTTGTTGGCCTTTGTTAGTTCTTTGAAAATTCGCTTTTCTCTAAGTTTATTCTTTGGTCTTTATCTCTTATAGCTGTAGATGTTTCCCCCATAATTGTATCATCTTTATATACTGCCTTGTAACAAGCTCTGCTTTCAGAGGAAACAAATTAAGAAACATACTCTTCGCCAACAATTTTGATCATGTTCAAACACTGTTACCTCTTAATTGTACCATTGCTCTAATTTCTTTACTGGCATTTCTACCTCCAGTTTCCCCTTTCCTCTAATTATCTGCTGCCTGTGTAATCTTTCTTAAAACTACACCTGATCACGATATGAGCTACTCTACAATTCTAAATCAATCACCTGCTCAAAGAACTTTGATTTTTCTCCATTGAATGATTAAATTCCCATTTGGAGTTTAAGGTCTTTCACTGTTTGACCACAATCTGCTTTACTCAATCCTCTATACCCTTCACTGCAGTCATATTACAGTCTTTTTTATTCCTAGAGCATTCCCTATACATTTCTATTCACATCCCTTTGCTCATGTTCGCTTAGTCTTAAATAATCATCCCATGAGACCCATCTACTTGATACCCTATGTGTCTTTTAAGAATTAGCTCTAATAACACTTCATGTGAATCCTGTTCTTCCTACTTTAGGTCATTAATATTTTCTCCCTGATTTCCTATTTTACATTATATGTCTGCATCTTTGCATTGGATGTTAAACACTTCAAAGGAAGAAATGATTTCATAGATTGTATTACTAATGGTCAAAGATTTTATACATGAGTTATTAAAAATTAAATATCTGTTGAATGATACTGAATCACTGAGGATACAATTTTTTTTTAAACCCTGTAACCAGTAATATATACCTAGTATCTAATTGTAAAACCTAATTTTCATGTGTCCGTTTTGAGTTAGTTAAATCAAGAAAGCATCAAACTAGATTAACTGAAGATCAGATTTTGAGATATAGCATTTTGCTCCATGGAATCTTCAAGATGCATTAAATTAAATACAGTAAAAGTAAAAGTATGCAAATCGATATTAATATCAGTAGTCACTGTTCATTTATTGAATCAACCTGGGTCCCCACAGGAAAAAAAATGGCACACTGAAGGTGAGTAATTTTTAAATGGTTCAATAAAGGGCTGTTTGCAAAAACTGGGTAAGGTTTAGGGAAACCAAAGGATACGGAGCAGTACCCTGAAGGTAGTAACACCTACTACAGAAAACTTCACCACCCCTTGGGCAGAAGTGGTGAGAGGCTAGAGCCCCTACCAGAACCTGGAGAAAGAGAGCTCTGAGAGAAGGCAGACTTACAGGAGCTGTGACCCTTGATAGGCAGGATGCAGCTAAACTGTAGCAACCCCATACCAACCCTACTTCCTGCTTCTGCCCTCTTGCTAGTATTTCCATGGCCAAATCCAGCCAGAAACCAATCTTGCCTTGAAACCCAAGGACCAAGGGAGGCCAGTAATGTGGTAAAGAAGAGAGTAAGGTGGAGAAGAATAGAGAGTGGATCTGGAAGGCAAATGTTTGCTATCTGGGAGTTATTTTTGGACATTTTGTTTTTATTTTATGCTGCTGAATCTTGGTATCAGAAGAATAATTCATGGAATTTATTTCATTATGAAATATATTGCTTAATAAAAACGTGGAAATTTCTTTTTGGCTAAAGGAAGTCTTCAGCCCCAATTATTTCGCATTTTTGTTAAGAAACTCAACATCTGCATCAATAATATGGGGAAAAAAAACACTGTTGAAGGAGGGGATTCAGAAACCTTTTGATTATAGCTTTCTGTTTGAGTACATAATCAACTTCACAGTCAGGTATTTTCAGGTCTTAGAATTATTAGTAGTGTTAATGTGCCTCAATAAAACTGTTTTATTCTTCTCCGAAAAGGTTGTGAAGCACACAGATTCATTAATATAACTTTTGAGATTTGTAGGTTAATTCGGTAGCCTCCTTATACTTGATAGATACACACCTGCCCTAATTTCTTGCTTGAAATGTATAAAATGCCAAGCAAAAAGATACGCACTGAAAAATTCTGATGAATTAATCCTAAACCTTAAAAAGTAGTTGTGAAGATTAAAAAAAATGTCAAAAATCTAAAATAATTTTAATAGCTAATTCTTTTTGTCCCAAAAGCCAAGGAACATGAAAAATGATCTTTCAAAAATAGTAATTTTCTTACTTTGGTAGTATTGTATTTTAAAGCATAAAATATAAGTTTAGTTATAATATCTAATTTAAGTCTCATAACAAACCTAGCTATGATGCATATTTAGATACATTCTATTACTCAATTTTCCTATTTAAGAAAAATTCCATGTTAAAAACATTATAATATTCTTGAGGTCCAAAACTAATAAATGAAAACCCTGCAAATGAGCTTTTGACTCCCAGTGTAGTATTCTTTAGACTCTATCAGGATCTATAAATATTTTTGAGCACATAACAAAATGTGTATATCATTTACTATACTAAGAACACTTTAGAACACACACAGAAAGAATAAATTTTAAAAGCATGAGGTAAAAATAAATGCAAATAGAAGACCTGAGATTTTTAACCTGCTCTCAGCATACTTGCATACCCTACTTTGAAAATTATTGGTCAATAGTACATACACCAATTTATCCTCTGAATTAAAATAAATTTGCATTCCTTAGTGTTTACCTCATGCAAAATGAAACAAAGGTCCTTAGATAACCTATGCCCAAAATTATGAATGAAGAAAAAGGAATAACTGTGAAGGGCATTTTTGAGACAAAAAATTTTAAGATTTGATAACCATTTAGATATAAGGAGCATTGGAAAAGATATTCAGAATGATTTATAATTTTTTTCCTATAGCCATTAGGCAAATGCTGATTATTTGAGTTATGGAATATAAGAGATAGGACATCTAAGTTTTATATTACTATTAATTTGAAAATCTTTCCATAGTTTATTGGCTATCCAGCTTTTCTCTAACATAAAGGATCTGTAAGTTCTTTTGCCTTTTTCTGCATTGGGATGATTGCCCTTCTCTTGTTTGATTTATAAGAGTTCTCAATAGATATAAACATTTTGTCCATTTTATGTTCTTTGTGTCTGGCCTCTTTTCCTCAACATTTTGTTTGGGAGACATCCATATTTTCATGTGTCATCATAGCGTTCATTCTCACTGTTGTATAGTATTCCATTTTTACTCCTACTAAGAGGATTTCCTAACTCAAACTGGGTTAAACAATAAGGAAATGTATTTTCTCAGATAACTGGAAGTCCAGATGTAGGACAGACTCTGGGTGTGATAAACAGAGCTGCAATGATATTATTAAGATATAAGTTTTCTTTCATCTCTCTGAACTGCTATTCTTATGATCACAGGATAGCTGCCAGGGTCAACGGGTCATGTGATAAGGTTTTACCAGCAGAATGTGACCAGGGGAATTTATATCACTTTCTCACCTGGCCAAGCCTTTCTTTTCCTTTCCCATATGCTGAAACCTGGACCTGAAAGTAACCTATTTCTACCACACAGATGAAACAATGACCTTGGGCAAGGTAGAGAAACATGATAAAAAGAATCTGAGACCCTGAATGACCATGTGGAGCATAGCTTCCTGACAATCCTGAAGCACCTGAATCAGGAAGTTTATGTACCAGATTTTAAAATCCTGTTTTTAATAGTCACTGAATTGTTGGGTTTCTTGGTTATTAGCAACAGAGTCTTCACCATAACTTAAGTCAGACCCATTAAGTTTAAAATACAGTAGAGGTTTTTTTTTTTGTTTTTTTTTTTTTGCAGTACGCGGGCCTCTCCCGTTGGGGAGCACAGGCTCCGGACACGCAGGCTCAGCGGCCATGGCCCACGGGCCCAGCCGCTCCGCGGCATGTGGGATCCTCCCGGACCTGGGCACGAATCAGCGTTCCCTGCATCGGCAGGCGGACTCTCAACCACTGAGCCACCAGGGAAGCCCCTACAATGGAGGTTTTAAGTTTAAAATGATAGAATCAAAAATAAAGTGAGGATACCTGGAAAAATGAAAGGCCATGGAAAAATTTTATCAGTCCCAGGTATGAGGTCTGCGGTAGACTGTTGTTCAAGTTCCTCTCTCTAAGAACTCAGTTTTTAGAGTAGAATGCCTATCACTCGGACAAGAATTAAGCGCCAACAAACTCACTGCTGTCCTTTCTCAATTTTTTTTTTTTTTTTGCGGTACGCGGGCCTCTCACTGCTGTGGCCTCTCCTATTGCGGAGCACAGGCTCCGGACGCGCAGGCTCAGCGGCCACGGTTCATGGGCCCTGCCGCTGCGCGGCATGTGGGATCTTCCCAGACCGGGGCACGAACCCGTGTCCCCTGCATCGGCAGGTGGACTCTCAACCACTGCACCACCAGGGAAGCCCCCTTTCTCAAATTTTCTCTAAAGTCTTTCTCAAATTTTCTCTAAAGTCTAATAAATTAACATGAATAATGCAAAGACTATACTGACAAGTCGATTCTGAATATGAATTTTTTAATAAGCAAAACCCCCTATGGATTAAACACAACATAGTTTAATTCAAATCATTAAGAGATGCTAATATTAGTTTAAGCTTTAAAATCTGAAATTTGAGCATGATAACCTCATAAAGTCAGATGTGGGTATTATTGGTTTTCCTTGGTTCATATTTCCATTGCACAAATAGATTTATATAGTGTCTATATCAGATAGGTAAAATATATATCAGGAAAGCAAGTTTATAGTAGAAAAATTAGAACTTATAATTGATCAATTAATCACTGAACAGAAATGTTAATAAGTTTTTTCATTCACTCATGAAGATTTTATGACAAATTCTCAGTGAAAATCTGTTCCTTTAATCAAAAGAAAATGGTATTTTGGCACTGGGATCAAAATCATGTTGCTAACAATTATTTAGTATATACTGATGATTTAATTTATTGAATAATTTGGTATTAGTTTCCTCATGGGGATACTCATAAATTGGCAATCTATGTCTAAGACTAAACAATACAAAGAATATTTTCAAGTATTCTTCAAATATTCACTATGTTCAAGAAGTATAGTAAGGACAGCTTGTTCTATGATCTACAAAAGACCCCATTTTATACTGCTTTGATTTACATCCTAATTTTTACAGATGAAAACATAAAGATGGTATACGTTTGTGAGTAGCAGCAATAAAAATTGCTAATTAAAAAAATGCCAACCCTCCTCACTGAATTTGCTTGCTAATATGACACACATTTTTTTTGCTCATTTCTATTATAAGCCCTCTTTTCATTGCACAAGAAATCTGAAGTTATGGAAATGTCATTGTAACAAAGTATGATAATCTGTAGTTTTAGGTTATTTTAGATCAAACTAGGGCCTAGACAAAACTTTTCTAAAATCAACTCTACCCATTTCTTAAACAGGTACATATTTTAACAAAACATCTTTTATATTACTACATGATACTTCTCATCAGGTGTCATTGGGGAAATTCAACAAAGTTGAGCCTTAACCCATTTATAGGGGCATTTGGGTTTCAGAATTTTTAAAACTTTTCAGGAATTGTGCTAAAAAAAATTCCTCATTTGTGTGTGTGCCTTATTACAAAAGTTTTTTTCACCATACTTATACATGATTTTAAAACAAAGGGTGTTTAAAACTAGTTAAACTAAATATTTTGCTTAGTTCTTGAATCGCCAGTTGCCACAATCAGGAAATATTTTAAACTTTTTGTATTATTCCCTTATCATAAAGGCTTTATCTCCCCTGTTTGTTTAAAAGGAGAGAAAAATGTCAACACATTCGAAATATACATATCTGCTAATACCCATAAAGTCATAGAGGAACAAAATACAGAAGGAAAGTAAAGTGACAGTAAAATATGCACTTGAAATTTCACAATTTGGATTATAATTCTTACTGATAGATCTTATTTTGAAGCAGGTATTCTGCAGATAGCATTTCAATAAAATTTTTATAACATTTTAAGGTAGATGGTATGTTCATTTTAATGGTAAGAAAACTAAGGCTTAGAGAGATTAACTAATTTACACTCAAAGTAGAAGTAGGGCCAATAGGCTTTTTTCCATTCTTCAATTCCTACTGCCTCCTAAAAATGTTTTAATTCTTTCGCTATTAGAAAATGACGTAAAGGGGATAGAAATACTTTTCATATACCTACTTATTCTCACCAAGATTCGTCTCGTATTTCTTGGTCATAGGGGAAGATTTTAATGTTCAAAACTATCAATTACTTTTAAGCAAAATGCAGTGTCTTCAATACCCAGTATTAGAAAAAAATCTCAAAACTATTTTCTTTGGCAACTTGTTTTATAATATATGCTATGAAACTTTTGGAATATTCCACAAACAAAACAAACATTCTAACTCATGATTTTTTTCTAGCTGTAACAGAAACTCTTCTCATTGTTTTCTGCCTCCTTAAACTGAAGTGTTCTCCACCACTTAAACACCCTTTTACACCTATGATTTTTACCAGGTACAATGGTATCCTCTTCATTACTAGGCAAAGGTGTTATTCATTAACAAAGTACAATCAACTGAAGTTAGAATATTTGTTAAGATAATCACATTTTTTTTTTCCTGCATTGAAAGTACAACTGAGACTTAAATCACTTTGTTTTGGGACTTCTGATATACATATAATTCATAATTTCTTAAAAACTCTTAAACATTAGCAATATTAGGCAAAGTAGCTGTGTGCTATGCTGTCAAGTCTAAAATGTATAAAAATTATGAAATATTTAGACTGTCTAATCTTTAGATTGTTTTAAAAGATCAGTTTCATAAAGCGAAAAGAAAATGAGTTTACAAAAGCTAATCAAGTTCAGATATTAAAAATAGGTATAATATATACATACATGTATATTTCTTAAAGAAACGTGTAAACATTTCACACACTTTAAATAATAGTCGTGGGATAGCTTTAGGTTATTTTTAGTGCACCAAATTTATTTGCCGATCAAAGAATTACTATAGGCAGATAGTTTAAAAATTCCCAGGGCTGGGGGTGGGGGGCAGAATGGGGTAAACAAATCAGTATATATTAGATGTATAAGGACTAGAGCCAGGGCAGACATGAGTTTCTAAATTATATATATCACCTTTTTCATAAAAGGGTGGTACTTCATAGGCTATCCAAGTAACACCGACTTATAAAGACAAACCAAATACTTAGAATGTTGGCCACATAAGAGAGAGCGGCTAGAGGCTCTGGGAGACTTAAGAATGAACAAACTCAGCCGATTCAAAATGTATTATTCATCCCTCAAAGAACCAAAACAGAGGGAAAAAATACCACAGGTCCTCACAACACTCAGAAAACTTCAGGCATTACGAAGTGTTGACTGGCACCCATTTCTTGCTGTTTTAAAACCCGCCCCTCCGCTGCCTGGCCTCCCTCCACGGAAACGAGCAGGGGCCAGAGAAGGTTGATCTGTACACGTGGACTCAGACGGCCCCGCGCCCCTCTCAGCCTCTGCCGGCCGAGCGCGACTCGCCCCCGGAAGTGGCCGGCCAGGCAGGAGGCGGGAGCGCGCGGCTCAGGAGCGCGCTAGCTGGGGGCAACCGTGAACGGAGGAGGAGGGGCCCGCGCGAAGCCCCGCCTCCCCCCGGCTGCGGCCTCGGGCTACAGCCAGGGTTCCGAGGGTTCGGGCTCGGGTTCCGGGGTTCGCTGGCCTGAGTCGGGTCTGCGTGGACAGGTCTCCTCCTTGTCCCCACGCGGGCGCGGCCCCCGCTGCTCGAGGTGCAACTGCAGCAGGGCCCGGCGGTACATGGCCTCCAGCTTCTCAAGCCGGGCTCTCAGGGCCCTGGGGCTGCCCTGCTCGTCCTCGGGGCCGCCGCCCCTAGCTCTCCTGTTCGTGCTGGCCTCTTCGGGGCTCGGGGTCGCCCTCGCCGCCTCCGCGTACGCCCCGTCACCACCCTCGCCGGGAAGCCGCAAGGCCTGACGGAAGAGACTGCGGTTCTCGCGCTTCAGCCGCCGGTTCTCGAGCCGCAGTCGGGCGTTCTCCTCACGCAGCCGCGCGTTCTGTCGGTCCCGCTCGTCCCGCGCGCGGATGGCCTCTAGGTGGCTCGCCGCCAAGTCGGCGAACCGCTCCTCCAGCTGCTGTCGGGCGCCGCCCGCGCGGCCTCTCCAGCCCCCGCTGCCGCCACCCCCACGAACGCGGCCCGGGCGGCCCTGCCCGCGGCTGTCCCCTCCGCCGCAGCTCCCGCGCCTGGTGGCGCCACCACGCATGCGCCACATCGTCCCAACCACGCCGCCAGCCCCTTGGGCCGAGGGGCCGCGCGCCCAGGCGCCAGCGAGTTCGGGGCCCGGCAGGGCAGTCGGGGCAACAGCGCAGGAGGAGAGAAGGTGGCGGGTGGCGGCTGCTGGCTTGGGGCCAGAGGAGGCCGGGAGTTTGCCCGGTTTGAGGCGTGTCTTGTCTCCTCGGGTGGAGCTGCCCCCTGGGCCTGCGATCTCCAGGCGGGCTCACACACAATGCCCCTGGGGAGCGCCCTGCGGCTCAGGCCTCCGGCAGCGCGGGGGGGAAAAGCGTGTATCCTCGGCCGGGCTCTGCCAGGGCTCTTCGGCGCGGGCCAGGGCACTGCAGGAACCAGCCGGCCTCGCCCTGTCTCCAGCGCAACCACCAGTTACCTTGCCTTTTACAGGGCAATCTCAAAGCAAATAATATTACACTGAGAAGTTCTGGGACAGCTTCAGGCACGTTGAAAAGCTATAACGGGTTTATTTAGAACCCAGCGGTTTAACCCACCTCTAAGCTTAAGGAAACATTCAACAGAGTGGAGCTGAGCACCTGTCATGAGGCCCTCAAGTGGGAACGGGTAGCTCTCAAAAGAATATAGGCAATTCCCAGTTTGTGGACAGCCAGGGTTCCACTTGGCAAATTGTTTGCAAGTCTATAGAAACAAGGTTATACGTACTTGATGTGCTCAGGTCTGTTAACAAAACCTGTGAAACTCAAAATGTGTCTCACACGTTCAAGAAACTTTACTCAGTAAATTCCAAAATCTCTGGGTGGATACAGCTCATTGAATGAATCACACTCTGTTTCTAAGGGACTCAACTTACACAATAATTGGATAATTGCAAAGTAAATTAAGGATAAGACACTGATGCCAGAATCTCATGGGAGAGAGAGGTGTTAGCCAGAACCTATATTTTCAACAAGGTCCCAGGTAATTCTTAGGTTAACTGAAGTCTTCAAACCACCGGAACAAGTAAAGGAACTAGAAGAGCATTTGAGAAACCTGGTTCACAGTTGGGGTTTTCCTTGAACACTACAAACAAAGGTAACTAACTAGGGGAAAAGACAGAATTATTCAACTTTTATCCTAAAACACCACAAAAACACAATCGTCATTATCATTTCATGAAATCAAAAAGGATATATAACTTCAGAATTTCAAGAAATATAAATTTAGTTTTATGAAAGAAAAGACCATATCATTCTTAATTTCCAATAAAAGTAGATGGTGAAAACTCTGTTACAGACATACACCAACTTTTCTATGTATTATTGAACAAAAAATAAGTTTTTTCCCATAGTGTGTATGGAGACTGCAAGAAAAAATGCTGGTGTGTAAGGAAAGGTGATTAGTTCCCGATTTTAGATAAGAGCTTTAGGGAGCCCTGAGATAAGAAGATAGGTATGCCACACAAGTTAGAGAGACTCTGCATAAGAAAGATTCAGTCACCCCTTAGGTGTTAAGAATTGAGTACTAGTGTCTTTTTTGTTGGCTTCACTCTTCTTACCCTTACATTAGTAAATCTACTAGTATTCTCTTTTTACAATTTATCAGATTAAAGCTGCTTTGTTTCCTTTGTAGAATATCTCGTAAATTTTTGTACCTAACCACTGTAATGAACTATACTGAGTTTCCTAAAGAACACTTACACTGGTTATATGAGAAGGCCTCCATGTCCTTACTCTCTACCCCTGATCCAACCCCAAAGTGCTCTCTTTTGCCTTGATAAATTAATGAAGTAATATAAAATGTCATGAAAAGCAGGTAAAACTCATTAAGCAGAAGAAGATCCAGTAAAACCGTCAGTTTGTTTTATGTATTTTACAGTAACTAATCTGATTATATGTATATACTCCCAAAAGACAGAACCCACTAATTCTGCCACTCTGCAGGCATGTGGCATATATAACTATTTTTATTTTACTAAAAGAAAGGGAGGAGGGGAAGAAAGAAAAGGGCAAAAAAACAAAACAAAACAAAAAAAACAGGGTGGGGAGAGAAAATTGATCCAGCAAAGATTATTAATCACAATCATGAAGGTTATCTGTGCAAAGCAATGAACATTCACCTTAGGGTTAATGGAGATTCCACCCATCTTCCCAAATAGGAGGCAGAGACAATGGATGTGATCTCTAAGTTGAAAGATGATTTGGAATAGAGTTACTAAAATGTTCACTGCCCAAATTATTCCTTGTATTTAAATATATTTAAATTCACTTAGAATATTGTCAAGAATTGTATACTTGAAGATGAACATTACAGCACTTCTAAATATAGTAGGACAAAAGTTCGTAAAAATGGTTCTACCAACTATTATTTGTCAGTAGACTACATATGAAAATATTATTGCACAAATAATATAACATATATGAAAGTAAAATGAAGAAATCTTAGAGAAAAAAATTATGGAAATGATAAAATTTAAAAGCAATTATCCTTCAAAGAAGAGAATATAGAAAAACATAAGCTCTTAATTAGAAAATATACATAAAATAAACACTTGTGCTTTCTTCGAAAAATGGGAGCTTGTAAGCAGTAAAATTACTTGCTTACTAAAGAGAAAAAAGGCTCAAAGGACACAGATTGCTTTTTTCTGACACTGTAATTATTGTTCTTTAAGCTACCCCTACTCAAGAAAAAGAGATAAGAATTCTCCTATAATAAATGTGACAGTTTTATAAATAAAAACTCCAACGGACTATGTGCACTTTGTGTTTAGAAAACTCTAATGCCAAAGATTATTCCTTCACTAAGGTTATAAAATTTGTAGTAAAAAAGCAGAAAAAGTGGAAGTAAGTAATTTAGAGTACTTGATTTCACTATTTCCCTGAAACAGCAACTTTTTAGTTTTTTGGGAACTAAAAAGGGGACTTTTTGTAAGTATTATTATCAATTATTTTCTCTCTCCACACCCTCACTGCCCATTCTCTAACTGTTCAACACTTGTATTTCATTTTACGTAAGAGAAAAAAGATGATTAGATGAGGTGACAGTCATTGTGCTGCTGCTTTTTTTTTTTTTTTTTTGTGCGGTATGCGGGCCTCTCACTGTTGTGGCCTCTCCCGTTGTGGAGCACAGGCTCCGGACGCGTAGGCTCAGCGGCCATGGCACACAGGCCTAGTCGCTCCGCGGCATGTGGGATCTTCCCGGACCGGGGCTCGAACCCGCGTCCCCTGCATCAGCAGGTGGACTCTCAACCACTGCGCCACCAGGGAAGCCCTGTGCTTCTTAATATAATGCCTTACACCAACATTTCTGTAAATACTGGAGTTAAGAAAAGCTGTGTCAGCAAACTGGAGTGGCACTGTTTTTTTTCGCCTTACACTTCCACTTTAGTACTTCTCAAAACCAACTCTGAATGACAGCTGAGTTCACTGCCCCCTTTCTCCCATCCTCCAAACAAGTTTTCTTTATTTTTATTTTTTTCCCCATATACACTCTCTGGTATATATTTCTAAGTGCTGGCTTGAGAAAGAGGCCCTATTACATACATAGTTTCCTGTATCCCCAGTTGATTTCTAAGATTCTTTTATTGTCATACTTATTTGACTCTCATTTCTCCATTTTGAACCACATTTCTTATCAAATGAATCATATGTTAAGGTAATTTATGGCACACTCACATTGGGACAAGTCATCCTATATCAAATGCCTCTGTGTGGCCTCTCTCCTTAAAACATCCTATAATATATCATCAAATGAACTTGGTTGACAACTTTGACCAAGGTCGGTTGTATAATTATGTTGAACTCCTTAGTCCGGCAGGATGCCCTGGGTGTTTCTATGCTTACCTTCCATTATTCCTCTGCTGCTGTATTCATGCTGCTACTGAGAGTCTTTTGTCCTGGAGTTTGGGTGTAATGCATGGTCTGTGGACTGAACTGTACCCCTCCAAAATTCATATGTCAAAGCCCTAATTGCTAATGTGATGGTATTTGGAGATGGGGCTTTTGGGAAGTAATTAGGTTTAGAGGAGGTCATGAGGGTGAGACTCTCTTCTGATGGAATTAGTGCCCATAAAAGAAAGGACATCAGAAAGCTTCCTTCCCGTCTCTCTTTCCACCTTGTCAGTACACAGCCGAAAGATGGCCACCTGCAAGCCAAGAAGAGAGCCCTCACCGGGGAGTTGAGTCAACTGGCACCTTGTTCTTGGACTTTCCAGCCTCTGAACTATGGAACTATGAGAAATAAAGCCTTGTTGTTCATACAGTACGTTTCATTTTTTGTCTCACTTATCTGGATTGTAAAGAAAGTTTATACCCTACCATTTCATACATTTGTCTTAGATCCCCTGAACTCAAGGTGTTTTTCCCTCTTTTAGACATTGATAACGTACTGCAATACCTGTTCCAGTAAATTGATGCTGAGGTCCTTCTTGTACAAGTAGATCTGTACAAGATATGAGTTAATATTTCGTGTACAAGTTAATATTTCTTGTACAAGTAGATCTGTACAAGATATGAGTTCCTGGAGCAGCTTATATTGTGTGTGTGTGTGAGAGTGTGATACAAATATTTCTTGAATGACTAGGATATTGAAAAAATTAATTCCTCATTCTCTTATATAATCTTAAAGGATGATTTTATCAAGTAAAACTTTAACCATTTAATAGTCAATAAAGTTAACCTATATATCCAAGAGCTGAGCTAATTGAAACTCACCAAAAAAGGTTTTTAGAATGCTGACAATTTTCAGACTGAACTAGGAAGGAGGCTGGCATTGCCTTGTTAATGACAAGCCTTGTTAAAGACTTATCTTAATATATAGTGGGTCTTTATATGTAGATTTTTGAATATGTAATAAATAAGAGGTACAGGTTTTGGAGTAAGACATACATACCCAGATTTCATAAACACCACAACCCAACCCTCCCACTCCAGATGTATGACCTTGGGCAGCCTTCTGAAGCCACAGTTCCCTCATTTGTACAATGGAATAAAGTAGTATCTACCTCATGGGGTTCTTGGGAAGAGCTCTTAAAAATCTTAAAATAGAGTCAGCCAGCAAGGATTACACATTAACTCTTGATACTATTATTAATTTGTTGTTTTTATTTTATAAGACATTAATAGAATGAGTTCTTGTGAAAAGCCAGTGGTATTTAAACTCCCCATATGAGTTATTTGCTTAAGGAGCTGCCCCAAATATAATATGCAGCCCCTTTGCAGATACGATTTTTATTTTTTGATAGTTCTCATTAAATGTTTGGGTTTTAAAAATCCATATTTTGTAAGCTCCATATGCTGAAAAACTTAGTTAATCACATTCTGAGCTTGGGATTTGCTAACATTCTCTCTAAAGCCCTAGCTGAACACGGTTTTATTTTCTGGGAGCAGATTTATTAGGGCTATGAAGAGCATGTACTGATGCTTGGTAGCATGAATATCTCTTTATTGGAATAATTACTAGAGGGTTAGGAATTGAGAATATTGGTTGCATTTATTTAATCTTTTGATATGGACAAAAATATTAAAAACCATCAAACACTAGCATTGCCCTTTGACAACATCATTTAATTCTAGCTACAGGGAAAATTGTAACATAAACAAAAGCAGCATGACTTATCTGTCTTAATTAGGATACTTTCTACAGTGGGGGAAAGACCCTCCTTCCTTTAAATATAAAAGCACTAGCCAGACTAACAAAAGAGGGCAAGAGCATTATAGGTTAAGCAGAAAGTAATGTAGCTAAGAGCAAAAGGTATCCACACGGAACACTTGGCCGAAAGAAGTCCAAAACGGAGACTTTTTAACGTGGGAAATGTCTTTGTTAGTTCTAAAGTGGTGTCTCCATGCTACATGTTTGTAGATTAGCATTATTCCTTAAAGGGTCTGGACCTGTGCTGTACACTAGCCACAGGTGGCTATTTAAGTTTCAGGTTAAATGAATTAAAATTAAATAAAATTTAAAAATTAGTTCTCACATTACGCTAGCTACATTTCAGGTTCTCAGTAGTCACATGTGGCTTAGTGGCTATCATGATGGATTGAACAGATATAGAGCATTTCCATTATCACAGAAAGGTCTATTGGACAGCACTGGGACAATCAGTATACCCCACTTCTTACTCTAATTATTGGTCTCAATCTTCAGAAAGCCATGGTGAAATTGATATTGGAAAAGAAAATGCAAGAGATCACTCTGCATATTTCCAGCATTTTCTCTATGTTTGATTTCATGCCAATGGAACAGTTTTTTGTTTGTTTGTTTTGTTTATTTTATTTTATTTTAAGAAAAAAGGCCATATATTTTAGGGTAAGGATGAAAATATAAGTGTTACTTAAGCAGACACCTTTGTATTATGAATTAGTCCAGTTTCTTACACCATAATAATTAGCAACCAATAAAGCAATTAAAAACTAAAGCCATTTAACTCGATTTTCACAGGAATTATTAAATTCCAAAGTTACAGTTTACCTAGACGCAGAAGAGCAGTAAGAACGTTCATATCTTAATATCTTCCCAAACTTCAACGTATTCAAGAATAAAGACCTCAGACCCAGGCAGGTCAATTTACCCTGCAAAATTTTCCATAAAAACAGTACGGCTGAAAAGTGGCTCTCCTAAAACAGAAGGTACTTTCAGAAGAGTTATATAAGCGAAACACACAGGCCAACTGAGTGATGCGGAAACCACCTCATGCAAGAGAAACGCAGCAAACACAAGTAACCCACATTCACGTCTCAGAACCTGTCAGGGTCTCAGAATAACAATCAAGGTTGATTGTAACATCCTACCTCTCCAGTGACAGGATGGAAAGTTTTTAATGAAAAGTTATAAACAATTAAATGAATGACAGTCCTAACACACTTTCTGGAAAAGATTCTTTTTTTTTTTTGTTTTTTAACACTTCATTAACTATCTGGAGTATCTTTAAACAAGTATCTTCTCTTGACCTCTTTCTCTATTCTGTTAGGATAAAGTGAGTATTTTTAATTCTCTTTACTATTAGAAGTGCCTGTCATATGCAGTAGATGTGTGCATGGAATGTGTCACAAATTGGAGGGGAAGCAGAGAAACTTGCTCAAAGCCTCTTCCCTTCAAACCACTTATTCCAAATGCCAAGTCTTTCCCACGTCCCCCAGCACACTGAGAACATCCTGCTCTCGCAGCCACCTGCCCTTCCTTCCATCAGGCAGACAGTGACAGCAACGCCACCTCCTCACAGAGGTGTCCCAGGCGGTGATGGGGGCCAAGCCCTTGTCTCCCACCCATCGGGGTGAGGTGGGAGGTGGAGGTCAGGTAGGTGGCAGCAAAAACAAAACTGCTGGCATTGCACAGATATTTTCTCGGCTTCAAGTACACAGCACTAGAAGGATAGGGAATTAGGGTCGGCCTGCTTTCCAGAGCAGGTGTAGATTCATTCATTCACTTAAACATTCCTGAGACACCTCCTATGTGGTTGGCAGTGCTAGTTCAGAACTGGAGGCTGAGGCTCACGAAGGCCAGCAGCGCAGCACGAAGCGACTGCGGAAAAGCATTATTATTTGTTTTATCTTCTCTTCATGGTTTCACCTCA
The DNA here is from genome assembly GCF_937001465.1 of Orcinus orca. Taxonomy (NCBI): domain Eukaryota; kingdom Metazoa; phylum Chordata; class Mammalia; order Artiodactyla; family Delphinidae; genus Orcinus; species Orcinus orca. The sequence continues at coordinate 47,154,622 of NC_064564.1, read as the reverse complement.
AATCAGGAACATGTCCTGGAGACCAGTGGGCTCACCACAGCCGGGGAAGGGGCATCCTGGGAGCTCCAGTTCCGGCAGGAATCTGGCCGCAGGAGTGCGGGGGCCGGGGCCAGAGCGGGCTGGAGGCGAGGGACCGCAGATGCAGGCGAGGAGCGGAGCGCCCATGGTCCCGACCCGGCCCCTGCCCCGGCCCTGGCTCCACCACAGCACGCCCGGTCTCGGTGTTTTGTATTTTTAAATCAACCCTGAACAGATAGGGCCCTCTTATTCTTAAGCATACGTATCTAAAACAGTGATTCTGGCTCAATCTGAGTTCTCCAGCTACGTACGCATCACTGAAGGTAGTAACAGGAGTCTGGGAATGATTTCTAATTAGAACTAAGTTACCTACCAGCTATCTTCAGAAGGGTGCAAAAAAACAAGTAATTTATTTTTTCTTTTACCACTGCCCCTCAAACCCACTCTGTCACTCTTCCTTCCCTTCCCTTATATAATATCTCGAAAAGAACCATTAATTTACAACTACTTCTGAATATTAATGAACAGTCCTCATTTTCAGATATTAAAAGTCCACTGCAATATAATTCAAAACTTAAAACGCTCATCCAATTCCCTGTTTCTCATCTCCTCACAGCACTGTCACTACCCATTCCCCCCCAGATTGGAATTAACCAGCCTTAATGGAAAAGGAGGGTGAAATTGATGTTTATTCTCTTCCATGCTTTACCTCCTCACCCACCCTCCTGAAGTCATCTTCAGCTAACCCTTAACCTTTAAGATTTATCCAGGCAACAGTGTCCCACAAACACCAAGCGTCTCACTACACTCCACCTGTCGAAGCATACACTAAGAATATCAGTTTCTGCAGTTAGAGTATTCTGCTTCAGGCTGAATGTCAGTTTCCATTCTGTGGACTACTCACAGGATCTAGCTGTGGCTCTTCTGAGGAACTTTTACTTAGAATATGTAGGGAGCGGGAACCTCAGGAAAACACTCTCTGTTAGACTCTTTCAAGATGTTCATATCCCCAGTCTTCTCTCTGATCATGCTGCCCTCTTATATACAGGACAGTGAATCAGTTTCCCAGTTCAAATCCCTTGATGAAGGTTCTCGATATGGTTTAGCCTCTCAGACAGGTATGCACCTATAATCAATGTCTAGTTTTGGCACGTCAGCTGAGATGAGGACAAGTTCTACCATATTTCAAAGAGATATTTGTTCTAGTGAAGGCTGTACATTCATTCAATCAAGTAGTATTTAATAAATTCAACTATGAACCAGTATTTTAAAAACTTAAAATATATAAAGTGCCTAGCACATTGTAGGAACTTGAACATGTATTGCCATAACAGTTGTAAACTCTAAACTTACAAGCCCTCAGATTATGCTGGATTCCTATATCCTTTCTTCTTCTCTATGTTTTCATTAAATATTTCATCCAATCCAATAACCTTATTTTTTTTCTGTGCTAGTGCTTTCCAAATTTATCTCTCAACCCCAAAATTCCACTCTGAGTTCCAGCTTCTGAGTTCCAGCTTCATACATTGATTCTCACCTGACACGTTTTCTTGACTATCTCACAGGTGTGTCCAACAATATTTTCAAAATGGAACTCTTACACTGCCCTGCTCTCCTAACCTGTTTTGCTCCCAGACTTCTCCATCTCAGTAATTAGTCCCACCATCCATCTTGTGGTTTAAGCCAGCTGTCTTCTTTGATTCCTTCTTCTTCCCTATCATTCCCACCCCTGGTACTAGATCCATCTCCAGTTGTTCATTTCTTCCTCTAAAGAATCTTGGTTTTTCTCAGCATCTCCTCTGACCACAGATTAGTCCAAAGCACTACCCTCTATCATCTGGCCTGCTGCAACTCCTTTGCTGGTCTCAATATTTACCCTATCAAATCCCTTCTGCACAGAGCCACCAGTGTGACTTTCTGGTTTTGTTTTTGTTTTGCGGTACGCGGGCCTCTCACTGCTGTGGCCTCTCCCGTTGCGGAGCACAGGCTCCAGACGCGCAGGCTCAGCGGCCATGGCTTACGGGCCCAGCCGCTCCGCGGCATGTGGGATCTTCCCGGACCGGGGCACGAACCCGTGTCCCCTGCATCGGCAGGCGGACTCTCAACCACTGCGCCACCAGGGAAGCCCACCAGTGTGACTTTTTGCAAGCATGAATATGAGCATGCTGTTTCTCTGCATAAAACCCTACAGTGGTGTCCCATTATGCTTCCAATAAAATCTAAAACTCTTATCATAGCCTACAATTTTCTGATAATCCCTGGCTCCTGCGTACTTCTTAAGACTCATCTATTTTTATTACCTACTTTTCTGCTACACTCTAGCCATGCTGGCCTCTTTAATTCTTGGAGCTTGTCAAACTGTTTCCTGCTTTAGGGATTTTGAACATTCATTTCTATCTAATTGGAATGTATTCTTCCTCTGCTCTGTGTGACTTGTCATGATTAAAAAAATCATTTAGATCTCAAGTTAAATATTCTTTCCATCAAGGTTTTCCTAGATGACAACCATCTTTGCTGTCTATCCCTTTGCTCTATTCACTTACTTCAGAATGTTGACAATTAGCCTTGACTATATTTTATTAAATTTTCCACTAATCTGTAAGTTCCATTTTAATACTACATTTTGTTTATCTATTCTGCCAGTCTGTAAGATACAAAGAAATAGAGCCCATATCAGATTTGTTTATCATTTTATACTATCTAGGATAATATAGGTGCTCAATAAATATTTGTTGAATAAAAAATGAATCCAGAGGTGACCAACAGTTCTTTTTCAGCTGTTAACTTATACAAATTCTTGATTATTAAAAATGAAGTTACTACTGAATTTATTTTTACCAAGGCTAATTTTTCAAATATTAGGAAAATAAGAGGACATTGGCGTTCAAATAGTGATAAACAGTGGCTTAGTTTGATCATATCTGCAGGAAGTATCCAGATTTAGAGAGAGATTCACCAAGAAGAAACAACAATCCACCTAATCAGTAGAATTTAGGCTACAATGAAACAAGACTTGGGAGAAAATACTATAGTGTTGACTAAGCACTTTAAAACCTTTTTGAGTTTAGGGAACTGATTCTACATGATGTTTTTCTAGTCCCAAAGCAACTTCAATCTTAAGCAAAAAAACAAACAAAAAAAAAGACAGGAGAAAGAAAGAAAGAATAAGAGAATTAAAAAAAAATTGTCTACATTTCTAATCATATCCTGTATCATTAGATTCTCCCCATGATGAAACCTGAGACAGCAGTAAGTTAAAGGGGAAGTTTGACCAACAGGCAATTGATGAGGAAGCAGCTAGAAAATACTAAAACAACAACAACAGAAAAAACAAAAAACACTGAGGCCTTAGTAATAGGCAAAAATGTGGCCAGTGTAGTAGGTGGAGTTAATTACCTCAGCATCCCTGAGGACACTGAGCAGATACCAACACCCAGTCACCACTTTTTAGTTAAATGGAAACTACATCAAAGAGCTCACGAGTAATTATTTACAGACTGAGAGAAAAATATTTGCATGAGATTGTGGAGAAGCAAAGAATAAGAAGTGGGAGAAGACTGTGCACCTCAAAAGAGAATAATGGAGTGAAAAGAGGATATCTGAAAAGCATGCATCCGAAATAGTGGCCACACAGAGTAGAAAGGAAATTACAGGCTGGTCCTATGTAATATTAGGTTTTAATTTTTCTAGAGTGTATTTTGGCTAGAACATAGATTCTAATTTCCTAGGATATAGCCCAGAAGTTCATATAGTTGAAGTTCAATATGCCATTTTAAAGTAGATGGATAGATAGCTGAATGATGAAATGGATAAGCAATGTGTTGGCAATAATATGGCAATAAGAGATGGCAAGTAAGTGACACAAGGGCTAGTACTCCCTCCCCCTTCAGTACCTATGCAGATATCACTAATCCCACTTTCTTCCTTGCTAAGGTTGAATTTGGATTCAATCTTTAAAACTTTCTCAACGCAGTGCTCCCTTACTAAAGTGTGGAAGATCTAATTTCAACTTCTTCCACAAGCTATTGAGAAAGCAAAGAGTAGAGGCTAGTTCTTACCTTTCAAGGACAACACTGTTTGGATACCCCTAAACTGTTTGAGTGTTATTGCTCAGTATTTTAGCTGTAGCTAAGTGAAAGAGGTAACAATACCTCTTTGCTTGTGCTGTTAATTCCAGCTAACTTTGGACAAATCACTGAATATATTCCCTCAGATCCATAATCTCATGAACTATCTCATGACCCACATGACACGTTAAGTTTTGGGTCCATTACTGTTTTTCAATGGATGAAATGTTATACATATATGAAATATAAAGGCATTGATATATACATTTTTCTTTATGCAATTGAAAATCATTATTTCCATATACTTTTATCTTTTTACAGCATGTGGTAATAATAGAGACACATTCGTTTCTTCTAGGTCATTTCAGTTACTTATAACAGTGTAGAATAAATTATTGGTCATTTACTTCCCTTTATTTACTTGCTACTGAGAAATACACCACCATTTGGCCAGCTCTGCAGTGTAACATTAGTGATGATCCAATGAGTGGGATGAGATGGAAGCATCCCAATCACCAGACCTACTCTCAAAGCAAGCTCTGAAACCTTTTGTTTGAAAGACTAGAAATAATACTCTCCCGTTATTCCAGATATCAACAAACAACAAACAAAAGCCAAATCTCTTCTAAAATCCTCTTAAACATCTCAGATCAGGACTGTCAGCTGAGCCTATTGTTGCTTAGAGATTTAGAGGTTTCAGGGGAGGGTGCAAGAGGAGCACTGTCTGCTTTAACAGCACTGACTTGAAAAAACATTTTTTTTCCACCACCTCACAAGCGAGAGGCATCTGTCTAGAGATGAGACGAAGGGGTGTCAAAACAGAGCTAGCCATCAGAATATGACTTAAGGAAAAAGATTATTCATATTTAGAAAAATATAGTAATTGAAGTCCATAGAACGAAGGCTAGGACAGACCTACTTGCTAACAGGACTAAACGGGGAGTATCTGCGAGTGCAAATGTGCTTCACATTCCATTCCCAGGGAATGTGCTGTCTGATTTGTTTGTGTATTTTTAAATTTAATTTAAATTACTTTGTGACAGTGTGATGGTTATCATCTCTGTCTGTTGTTTTCTATTTTAGTGTACAGACAGTGCTACTCCCTAAGAAAGTGAAAGACGCGTTCATGGCCTCCAGCAGGGCTGAGGGTCCTTGTGGCAACCACTCTGAGGCTCCCTGGCCAGGGATGGGGCAGGGATGGGAGCAACCCACAGGCAGTCTGTCCTCTGGCAGGTCAGCAGACACTGATCTCTGCTCCCGCGGAATCTTACACTGTCAGTAAGTAAAATTCTAACTTCTTGTTCCCATTATTGTTTTGTATTTCAGGGAAATGGGCAGTAGGTTTGCTGCTAGAAAGGCTGGAAACTACCACCCTAACTCCTTCTTGCCAGTGAAACTTCAGCTCCGTTCAGGGATGATGAACTGGAATTGATCACTTCCTTTCAAACCCATCTTGCAAAGGTTTAAAGGGGAGGGAAGTGAGTTAAGTGAGATAATATGAGTTCCGGTAGATAAAGACATGGTTAGAAAAATTACAGGCATGTTAAGATTTCCAATTCTGATTTCCCACTTAGAGGCTTCATCGCATGTCTCAGAGGAGTTGTCCTGGTTTCCCATATATTTTTTTTAACATAACGAAATGTTTAATAGAATATTTAGAATCATAATCCTTATTACGGTTTCAGAATATTCTTCATGTATGACCTATACCCAATGACCTAATGGCAAATGAAAAACGTGAAATAAATATTTAATAATTCCCAATCAATTCCTGTGTTCAGGGTTCACCCAGGTTTGAACTGTTCAGAAATTATTACATAGTCAAAGTAAGTGGAAAATTAGTTCTCCTTCTCTTTCTGTTAGCCTCTGTCACTTCCTCACTGTAGTTTTATCATTTCTTATTCCATTGTCTAGTTGCAATTCAAATCTATGTCCATCAAACTGAAACTTATAGTTTAAGATTTTTGTTACTTCTAGATAAAAACTACCAAAAGCGATATGTAAGTTTAAGTACATAAAAAGAGAAACATATTTTAGAGCAACTGAAGAGGGACTAAGCATACAAATATAGGGTTTTTCTTAAGCATAAATATATATCTATATTTGAGTTTTATCACTATGTATTCAGATAAAATTCTTACATGCATTGGAAGTCTTCAGATTTACCCCCAGCATAATCAGCATGACCTCTACTGAAATGTCTGCTGGTTTCAAATAAGACAATTGTGAAAATTCCAGCAGCTTCTGATAGCATTAATTTATGAAAACGTCACTCTCTGACCTTGGCATGTTGCAGTTCAATTTTTCAATGAACACCTAGTTCTTAGAACTTCAAATTCCATGTTGTCACTGGAGGCCCAACAACTTGCTTTTTTGTCATGTGTTCTGGACCTGACATAGGGCTGTATGTATCAGGTTCAGGGAAAAGACATGCAAGGAAGCCAAATCGTTTTTCATCTAAATATATTCCTCAAATTCATAAACACCTGTAAATGCCAAATTAAGGAGCTACAGTCAATTCTTCTTTTTAAAATATAACTACTTATTGAAAGAAAATTAGTAAATCCAGTTGAAATCCTCAGGTTTTCCCCATACCAATGAAAATAAACTGATTTTGTCTTGAACAGAAGCCAGGGTCTCTGATCTCAAGAAGTTTACAGCAAATAATGGACACTGACATTTCAATCTACCTGGGAGGTAGGTAGTAAAGAGCGTTGAGTATGATTTTGAACAGGGTTGACTTTCCCTTATAACACTGTGCTTCATTTAGATTCTGGTGCCAAGCACCAATGTTATTGGGCCTTCGTACCTGGATATCTGGAGACAGAACACTAACTGTGTGGAGTGAGTACTTAGAAATGAGATATAAGTCAGAGCTCACTGAGTTCGTGCTCATATTTCACAGGAGCCTGAGATATATTTTTTCCCTCATGTTTTCAGGCACAGTATTCACAGGTCTAACTTAATATCCAAAACTCATAATTATTTGTAATACAGCAGTAAATAATGCATATTATACATGTATGACACAGCGAGAAATTCATTTTGTATAAAATCTCATGTGTTTATAGATATGCATATATATACAAAAATATGTCTATATATATATGAGTATATACCTGAAGAAGAACGTTCACAAAATAATACTTAACCTACTATATGTGTTTGATATTTTTACTGTGTTCAATTTAATCTGCAAAAACATTTTTGGTTCCTATCCACTAATACACTGCAACCCACAGCTTTAAAAACACTGTACTAGATATCTAAGGAGCTATATTATATTACTAGTGGTACACACGCCTTTTAAATCTAAAACATGTTTTAATATAAAACATTATTGTTAAAAATTATATTTCTTTTGCTGTCTGTCATGGTTTCCTTTGACTATAAGAATAGTTATTTTAATAAATATATTTTGGGCTTAAGACTGTTATTTTTACTGAGTTGTTTTTTCTTTTGATAAGCTATTTCAATGAAAACTTTTAAGGAGATTCAAAAGAAGAGAGCCAGAAAATCTCTTAGATTATTTCCACAAAGATATGGTAAGGTGGCCAGTCCTTAAAAATACCAGAAAATAAGAAAAATGCCTTCTTATTAATTTAATGGAATCTTCAGCAAATCACTTGTAATTTGCTGTTTTCTTAAATGTTCCCTGAAGTCACAAGACTTAAACTATTAACTTACTGTATATGGAAAATTTCCTATACAGACCATAGATGGAAGTGCTGATGCTAGGAAATTTTTATGGATGACCCTCAAAATAATTATTTTGTAGAAAAGGAAACTGAGGACCAAGAAAGATTAAGTAATTGGATCAAAAGCTGGTTAGCAGAGAAATGGGCCTAGAATTCGTATTTCCTCATGCATAGTATGCTGTATTTCCACTACAGCAGCTTTTCCCAGTCTTTTTTGATCTTAAGAATTATTTAGGGTGCTTATTAAAAATGAAAAATTTCAAACACTGTTCCAGAAGATTGTGAGTCAGTAAATTTGGGATGAGACCCAGGAGTTTTCACTTTTCACAAGCATCCTAGGTGATCCTTACACTAGGCAAGTTTGAGAATCACTGCCTCTGATTATTTTAATGACTGGATTATTTGTTTCTGCTACAATACAGACAATTGGTTGCTGAATGTAAAAATGACAGTTTCAGTCAAAGTACAACAAATTTCTCACTATCCCGTATGTATGTGAAGAAAACTGAACATCCTTAATGTTCTGAATAAGTTTTGCCCGTTTAAAAACTAGTAAAAATGTTCTAATCATAGAGATTTGAATTTAGCATAATAACAAAATGTATACTTCCCATATGTTAAAAGAGTCTTGCTTTCTATAATACTTAGCCTGGTCTCAAAGACCATGAGGACCCCTTAACAGCCTTCTCTTAACATTCCTTGACATCTTTTCATTCTATAACTCTCACAATGTTGCTACTTCATCCCCCAGGTCTGCTAGGTAGCACTGCAAACTTTGCAATCATCTAGAGCTGCTATACATCTGAAAGTGTAAACTTTCCTCTTTCTACCTCTGACTACAAATCCCCATCCCTCCAGATGCCATCTGCTTTTGCCATACAGCTTCGTCACTGAAAACTCCAATTTCTCAACTTCCATTTTTTTGTTTCCTATCTGAACTTCTCTGCACTGTACTCTAGCTACATTGGCCTCTTTTCAGATCCCTGGACATGACAAGCTCCTTTCTCTATCTAGAGTAGTCTTCTGCTAGCTTTCATATGGTTTTCTCTTCAAACTTCAGGAGGGAATTCTTTCATGACTACCTGCCTATGGGAGTTGATCACTTCACCCACTTGTTATCTTCTTGGCATCCTACTGCTGCCCCTCATAGCTCTTTAACAACCTGCATACACACACACACACACACACACACACACACACACACACACACACACACACACACACACACACGTTCTTACTTGGACTATAATAGGCTATAGGCTCTGTGAGGGCAAGGCCCATATTTTTTTACTATTATATTTCCAACACCTAACATAACGTCTAGGTTTTATTAGTTAGTTAATATGTTAACCTACACATTTCACACTAACCTGTTACTACTCTTAACTCTTTGTCTCAAAAAAAAAAAGGAGCATTTAGAAAGAAGATGGGATACCTCAGAAACTATTTGGTAGAACAAGCTATCTGATCTCAAAAAATGAGAAATACAGAGAAAAAGGACAAATGAATACTCTGTTTATCAATTAGGCAGAGCTAACCTTAAAATGTCTCAGGATGTTTAACCTCTGTAATGTATTTTAAAGTACTATATTTAGTTGCTATTCCATTAGATGTTCAAATCATTTTCACCTATCTCAAACATATTGTACAGTGATTCATCAGACATCTGTGGCAAGTAAATATACACAGTGTATTTTTAGAGTATCAAGTGTGTGTATCCATTTATAGTATAAGCAAAATTAAACCTGATCTGGAAAAAAAAGTGAATTCTTCAGATCTGACCACTATTGTCCTATTTTCATCCTTAGAACCTACATTTCCATCTTACAATTCTCAGATCACTTCCCACCTTTAAATGCCAGAATTTATAGGAAATTGTATTTTTTCTCTGTATACAACTTTGCTAGAGGAGCCCTTCTGCAATGAATGTTGAATGCTGTTAAGCCCTATTTATGGCTTTAATAGCTTTGCATTAATGAAAAAATCAGATACCCTTTATAGACCCACCTCAGGGGTTCATCTAGGAGATGTTCTATTGATGTGAGAGTTAAATTGATTTCTGCCAAAGATGAGAAAGTAGAAAAAAGTCTCCAACTGCATGTGGATAATGAAATGGCTTGTTTTATCACAAATATTCACTGCACATGTTTTCTACTTATTCCTTCTAATGGCTGTCCCCTGCTTTTCATATAGCTCAAATCCAGATGTCTAAACTGTTATGTGTATCAACAGAAAAAGGGAATGAACAGAATCTCATAACATTTTAGTGAGAAGAGAGTTAAACATAGAGATAGCATTCCTGCATTTTGATTTGTGTGTGCACTTATTTGGATAATCGGAAAGTTTGTTTTTTATGAGTTAGACTTCCTGGAACAATTAATCAAGATTTTAATCACTACATCTATAAAAATAAAGTTACATGTGCAGGCTAAAAACTTTCTAGCACAGAACTGTCTTTTTTTCCCCCTCTTCCTTTAAAGTATCAGGAATTTCCAAGCTATCAACATTTGCTAAATCTGGTCATGCATAGTCTTCAAAAATAGGTTTCATTTATTTTCAAAATACTTTCCATTTCAGTAGGTTTCCATGAAGTGAAAACATTTACCATAATGGATGAATTTCATGAGGGAACTGTTTAACAGTGTCCTAAATGAATAGAGTAAAAGCATTGCAAAGATATAGTAAAAAGACGTAAGCCTCTTTCAAAAAAAAAAAAGTGCTAAAATTTAAAGCCAAGCCTCATTCTGCAAATTGGACCGTATCCCAGGTATTTTGCCTAAGAGTGAGTGAGGGCCGCAGAGAAGTCAGAGACGAAAGAAAAATCTGGAGTAGAGTTAGCTGGATTAGACTCAGCTAGACTAGGTCTGGTTATAAAAGCAAGACCACCATGACCAGGGGAGTTTACAGTGAAACTGACACACAGGCCAGGAGCTGTGGTGTTGCCAAGGTAGAACCCATATTGATGTAAGGTGCCTGGAGGCAAGACAGAGAATGGGAGAACCAGAAACTAATGACTCATTTCAAACATGAGACCACAAGATGAAGCAAAAGCCAACTTGAGCAAGAAGAAACGGGAAGGAAGAGAGTGAGAAGCACCAGCCAGAGCATGTGCATGACATTAAGTTAGACATATGTATGTTTTCTGACTCATGAAGCCAGGGATGAGATAAAAATTCAGGCGGCAAGGCATGGGGTATTTTATTTTGATTTGAATATAAGTAGTCATCACAATCAATGAATACAATTGGTCATTCTCATCAGTTTGTATGTACAGACCCTTAAAAATGTTAGGTGCTCCATATACAGCTGTAAGAATGAATGAGGAAGATCTCTATTACTGACATGGAGTAATTTTCAGGTTGGATTTTTAAGTGCAAAAGGCAAGTACAAAAGAATATAGCATACAGCCTTTCATAAAGAAAGACAAGTAAGAAAATATCAATATATCTGCTCATTAGTGCAAAAAGTAATTCAGGTAAAAAAATTCAGAAACAAATGAGATGGGTTACCTCTGGGGTGGTGGGAATAGAGTGGAAAGGATGGGGTAATGAGAACGGGAGTGGATCAGAAAAGAAGGAGAGGAAGAGAAACTTCTTTGAGTGTACCTGTATGTATAGTTCTGCATCTTAGAATCATAGCAATATTTTATAAACAGAAGCAATAAATAATTAAATTCAAACTGGATATAGGGGAAGGACTGAAAATGGAATACAAAAATAACAAATAAACCTAATCCTATTACAAATGAATAAATAGTCCCACTGCAGGGGTCAGAGAAAAATAGACTAAATAACTCCATAAAAAAAAAAAAAAAAAAGTATTTTCACAAGATACTGTAAGCCTAAAGAAAAAAAGAACTATACACAAATATAATGCTTCAGTTGGTAAATTTGATTTCACTGGAGTATGAATTAGCAATTCTGTGACTATCGTATGTCAGTGTATCTGATAGTAATGGATTGTGGATAATGAGACACAGGTTTCTCACTATCAGAGAAAGGAGTTACAAATAAGGAAAGGAGAAGGCTAGAATGAACTAGGTGATGTTAGATTGGAATTGGAAATATCAGTTGGAACTGATGGATTTTATTAGAAATAATGTGAATTGTTAGGAAATAGATGTAGATGTATACATACAAGGGTTACTATACATACAAATATTTTCTAGCTGTATTCACTGAGATGGCATAACAGCAATGACGTCCCAGTAGCAATGAGAACACTCTATGCCTAGATCTTGGTTTCTATAAACAATTCCCCAAAAGAAACAAAAACACTTGAAAAATTACTGATTCTAGGGCTGGGAAATTACTGAGGAAGTACAAAATGAGCTTGGAATATCTTAGAGTTCTGAAAAGTAAGGAAGTGTTAAAACAGAAAAAGGATGAAGGTCACAAAAGCCAACTTAAAGATGTTTCCAAAAGCTGAAGCTGAGACAAGTTAAGGAAAAAAACTAAAGAGTAACAAGCAATGGATAATAGTACATCAAATAAAATAAATCTCCATGAGTCTATATTGATATAAGTAAGTAATTAAATACATAAACAAATAAATGGGGTAAAAGGGGTAGCTCCTCCTTATACTAGGATTGCAATTAATAAATGTAGGAGGAATGATAGCAATTTGCCATTTGGTGAACATTTTAGTAATAGGTACTGTAGGCAGGAGTCATCAACTAATGCTAAAATTACTGGGTCAAAGTATGATGAGAAACAAAATATTTGCATAGTCTCAAAGTATCTCTTACGACATATTTACTACTTTCAAAAGAAAAATTTGAAATTTTACAATGGAGAAACCTGGCAAAAATCTCTAATTGACATTGCCAAAAACAAGACATAGCATCGATTCCTGAACATTTTCCTAAACTCTGTAGCCATTTATCTGAAAACTTAGAAAACACCACTTCCTATGTGAGAAAACATAGAAACGTTACTTCTGTTGGAGTGATTTTCCTCCTTCTGACTTTTCAGGCACAGTATTTCATAAAATGTACCCTGTGCAACTAAATAATGCTATGGACTTCCTTGTAGTTTCAAGTCTGATGACAAGGAAACTGTCTGGTTTAATGTCTCCTGAGCTTATTGGAAGACTCTAGCATGGGAGCTGAGCTTTAGACAGTTTTGACCAAATGACAGTCCTTCTCTATTTAGTGACAGAGATAATCTGATCAACTGAATGGACCTTGACTGCCACTGGGGTGATAGATGTTACACCTGTTTTTCTTGTATCACTTATATCACAGCTTCAAAGGCTAAGGAAGAGAACTTAACCCCTGCCTGTACAAAGTTTCTGGACATCTAGGATATTCCTCACCACAGCCACGAGCCAAACAGATGCTACCTCTCAGATGTAGCATCTACTTTGATTATACCACTAGCCGTAACTATTGCCTACAATGGAAAAATGTATTTCCCAAAAATTATTCAGTAGAGTGCTGGTTTTGAGGGATGTTAAATGGTGTTCAGTAAAGGGACAGGGGAGGGGCTTTCGTTTGAAAATATACCCATAAGGTATATTTTATATATATAAAAAGGTAAAAAAGGTATTTGACTGGTAAAAAAGGTAAAAGGTATTTGACTGTCACCATAAAAACAAACCACACCAAGTTTAAACTTCTATCTCTAATAGTGAATTCTTACTTCAGATATCTAAATAAAGACGTAATTCCTGAAGATTATATCTGATCTCATTAAACAAGGAATTGGTTAAATTTAGGGAAAACCGAGTTAAAATTTTATCTTTAACACATGAATTTGCAAAGTTTGAATTGTCTTCAATGTATTTTTAAGAGGGAAGAAATGGTGTACAGCTTTTCACAAACGTATTCGACCGTCTCACACCACCACCTGCCCTTTTTCCCAGAATTTTTCTAAGGACTAGCATTTCCTGAAACACTTTTGGGAAACAGTATTTTAAGTAACAATAAATTAGTCACAAAGTAATCTTCAACTATAATAAGTAACAATAGAAAAATAACATCTTTGTGCTTACAGTTGTGCTTAGAAATTAAAGTGTACACTTAGATATCAATAAAAAATCAAATGATAAAAAAATATTAAAATGCCAAATGGTTCAGATGATCGTTTCCACAGGGTATATCAACATAGGTTAGAATCAGTAGAGGAGGCAAAGGAGCAGAGCCTGGAGCTGAGCTGTGATGTGTGAGTAGGTTTTGTATAGGTAGAGAGCAGAACTGCACAGAGTGTTCCACACAGAGTAGGTGTTTATTAAGAGCTTGTTAATTAACCAGCTAGCCTGAACTGTACGGCCCTCAGAGGAAGCACGGCCTGGCTCAAACTGGAGAGGAGCCACGAGTAAACTTTCCATCTGGCAGTGATGCAATGGAGGTGCCTTTGCAGAAAAATCATTAGAGGAAGAGATGGCACAAGCGCTTTATCTAGCAACCTGCAGTGAGACCATTCAGGCTGTTATGCTTGTCCTAGAATTCTTCCTCCAGAGATGAAAACTTGGCTGAAATGGTAGAGGGCTTGAGGGTACAGTATATCATCTCCATCGGTCTCAAAGAGCATATATTAGTATCTCCCTCCTGAGGAAGAACTAGCCCATTAAGTTATGACTGTATCATCACTCCCTACACTCACTTTCCACTCAATCAAAAATACTGGCTAAGCAAGGTCATAGAAGCAAGGCACTACGACAAGTATGGTAATATGGAAGGTCGGAATACTTATATCAACTTATCTGGAATGAAGGGAGCCAATATAAACCTTGTTAAAGCCTTCTTAAGTGGATGATTCATATCTTATCCAACTATGTATTACACTGCCACACAACGAACATAGTGTATGCTCAGTAAACAACTAACTTTACCTAGCTAGAACATGGTTTAAAGATGTCAGTGTCTAAGGCCTAATCACATAATCATGTCATGTATTGATATTTAGAGTAGCTTTCTTTTTCTTAAAGAATCCCACCTTTCTGATAAGATAGGCAAGTAATCTGCATTAAAATTCAATACTGCCACAAGTTGCCACCATACTTACGAAAAGACCTGCCTTTGATTCACAAATGACTTGGAATTTCCTTGAAGATACTTTGATACATGCCTTATGATGCCAGATTTTACAATAACCTTTTATTTTTAAATGCAATGACATGAAAAGATAAAATCTCCACATAATAAGTGGTCTTGATAAAAATGCAAATTGATAAAACCATCAAGTTGTCTCCTTTACTCTTGATTCTTAACTCAGGTACCTACATACAGATACAAATTCCTAAATATTACATCTGATTGCATTAGACAAAGGATGGGTAATCTACAGATGATTCCCTTTGACCCTTTCTAAAGCTGCATGCATTTATTGAGCATCCTCTATAATTTTTGATGTATCTAGTATTGTCAGTTATAAGATATTATTGAATATTTATGAATAACTTATTTTGGATATACCCTTTCACAAATCTTAGGTGCTTCATTATCAATAAACAAACCTGCTGAAATAAGGACTTTTCATTAAAAGTGAGAATTGAGTGGTATAAATTACTTACTCATTCATTGTCCAGATCCTTCTATGAGAGCAGGGACCTTGTTTATCTTCTTGAACACTGAATCCCATCTCCTAGGGTACAAGTAAAATAAATTTTACTTCAATGTATAAATGAATGAACGAACTAATAAATAAGTAAGTTGCACCACGGAAACATGGATGTGTAACCTAGCAGGACCCTATGAGGCCTTCCCAGGACAGATACCTCCCCCATATCGTCTGCTGTAGCTCCTCTCTGAAGTACGTAGGTAATAGTATCTGCACACTTCCTCAGTTGTTTTACAGATGCTAAATCCACCACCAAATGGAAGAAATTAACTACTAGATGATCATGAGCCCCCAGACCTACCGGCTTCTAAGGATTGATAATATTAACTGCCCTGTTACCTCACCATCAACCAATCAGAGAATTGTGTGTGAGCTGATCACATACCCTGGGACACTCCTTCCCCCCTCACCTGGCTTTTAAAAATGCTTTGCTGAAACCCTTCGGGGAGTTCCGGGTATTTTGAGCATGAGACACCCGTCTCCTTGCATGGCCCTGCAATAAACCTTTGCCTGCTCCAAACTGACATTTTTGTTTGGCCTCTCTGTGCGTCAGGCACACGAATTTACGTTCAGTAACAGGTACTTTTAAATGGAAAGGTACCTGCGATTTTCAAGGGTTCTCTGATTAGGTCCCTTGACCATCTCTGGCAGATATGGGAAAAATTAGGAGAACTTTTTAGCATCTCCTCAGTGTTGCCCTGTGCCCCAAATAGGTTCCATTTCCAGAAGAACCAAATATAGTCAGGATCTTTAAAAGCTATAAGGAGAAGCTGTTCACACTATGTGGGTCAGGACTGAGAGCTTCGTGCTGTTTTAATTCTGCCAATCTCTAAAGCACTTGGTTAGGACAATATAACAATGGATTCTTTCCAGATGCTACTAGCCTAGGGACCAGAGAACTCTATCTACAGTGTTCACTGTTTGACTCCAGTCTTTGAAGTCTTCTCGGAAACTGTGTCTTAAAACTGTACACAAGCTCCAAGCCTCCCTCTTTTATTACTTTTTTTGTTCAGAGCCTGAGCTATCACCACCCAATCAAGTTCTTGCCTTATTTGTGTTTAATGCTTTCAACTTAGCCTTCACTAAGATCCTTTAACCTATACTCTATAGCCCACACAAGAGCCCAGTTTGCTCTGTCTTAGGAAGGAAGGAAAGAAGGAAGGAAGGACATTGGAATCCAGAGAGCAGCATCGGCTCCCTCAGTCACAGCCCCTTCCTCTTCAGGAGCACCCCCTGCCTCCAAAGCTAGAGACCACTCTGGAAGGTTTCCTAGGCCCTGGGACCTGGCCAGCCAAAAAAATAAAGTGAGAAGACAAACAGGACATCAGAATCCAGACATTAAAACTGTACTTCTTTGGGTTAAGCACACATTCTCCAGAAAATTTTATTTAAATCCAAATAGCACAAGGAATCCTTAAGATGGGAAAAAAAAAAAAATCATTATACCTTTATTTGAAAGAATTGATCAATCATAAAGCTTTCCTTCAAGGAAGAAAGCAACTAACATGGGAATGGATTATTGGGCATCCAGAAGGAAGAGACCCTAGAAGAGAAATGAAAAAGGCACAGGAAGAGAGACAACAGGACTCCAAAACCGAACTTTGCTTATCATACGTTTTTCCCTGAGTCTGTATATGTGCAGAATTTGATGCACCTGAAGCCTTTAGAAGATTCTAGCAAATCTTTTAAGCCCCAACTCTATTCCAAGCAAAGTTTATAGACTTAAAAGTACAATACTTAATTTTATTTGGAGCACAGGAAGATAGATAGACCTTTAACGGTTCTATTGGTGATAATAATCTGGAAAAAAGAAACAATATTGTGCCATATTTGTATTTTTTATGAAGTCTTACTAAAGGATGAGTCAAATAATATAAAACTCTTTTTCATATATTTTTCTGCCTCCTGATATATAAAACTCTACTAAAGACAGCTAATTCACCTCTACCACAGAAAATATGACTTTTCATAACCGCAAAAAAATAGTACACACATCATTTACAACTAAAATGGGCAAATCTTTATATGAGCAATAAATATAATAAACATGTTTAAATGTAAATTTAAAACACAAACCTCAGACAATGAGCCTACATGAACACTCCGATATTTAGACATTTGTCAGGCAGCCTTTTTCTGTTTTGACAGCTAAATGAATGTTATATATAGAGGGACTCTCTTTGGAAGATAGACTTCCTTGCCTGGTTTCCTTCACTCTGAATACAACAGTAAGACATTTCAGTGTGTGGGAAGCATCCATGGTACAGAGAGTTGGAAAACATTCAGGCTTGAAGTACCAAAACAGTCAAATACTTGCAAAATCCAATATGCTCATCCATAATGGTTCCTTCTCTATTTAAATCACATTTTCAAAGCCTAAGACAATCCAACCTGCAGTGTTAACAAAAGCCTCTTGCTTTTGACCATCTTAAAGATGAGCTTAAAAAGAAGGAATATGTAATCTAAATGTTAACAATTTTCAGTTCTAGGAGGTGTCTTTTTTCCAGTGCTCAGACAGGAGACAAAAATTAACTGCAGTCATCTTTACATCATCTGTAGTCTTTGTTCTCTCTCTCTCTCTCTTTTTTTTTTAAGTTCCTGCTTTGTATACAACTATTGATATTAATATAAGAGGAGAAACCAGCAATGCAACTTTCTGCATAAAAGAAATTATTCCCAGAATCTTGGCTTTAATTTGATTAATAGTCTTAGCATGGGTTTCATTATATCCAGCTGGAAATTATCTTTGAGATCTTTGGATATGACTGTGTGTGAATTTTAAATTTTTGAAAACAAAAGTAACAATGTTGTTGATGATTCATCATTTATGGCAAAACCTTGACAATTTTTTCCTTTCATAGTTTTTAGGAAACCAGGGCTGTAAACAAGTATATCTTTTTCTCCCATACTCTGCTCATACTGTGCTTTAGAGGAGAGCTTGTTTGAATTATTCTACCCGAAGAGAAGTGTATTTAAATTATCTTCTTTCAGTTTTGATTATGTCTAGTGACTCAATTAACGGAATGAATATTTTTGAGTAGTGCAGAGTATTTAGAAGAAAGGAGAAACATAAGGAAAGTGAGAAACGAGAAATACTAACACTCTGGCAATATTAATTTTGTTAGCACTATGCCAGAAAACATTCTAATACACTGGACAAATATTAGAGCTCTTATAAAGAGTGTGAGGGAAAACTCATAATGAAATCTGGAATGTGTTTTAGTTTTAGAATTTGACTGAATTTCTAAACATAATGGACATTGCAAATATCATGATGAAAATTTCTGTCAAATTTGACCAAATAAAGTAAACCCATTAAGACTTGTGGGTAGAGTAAAAAGACCATAATTTAAAAAAGAATTATTTCCTGCTTAAAAAAGTACATTCACAATAAGCTCCTTTCAAAGCATTTGAGAATTTAGAAAATAAAAGCTTACAAGCCCCAATATTCTAACTGGAGTAAGGTCTTTATAGAGCATTATATATAATCTTTTATAACCTATATTTTTTAAATGATTATAAATAAGAACGAGAAAAAACTAGTTCTTAAAAGATATGAGAATGCAAATGATCTCCTAGGTGACAGTACTAAACATAGTCACTTGCTTTCCATCTAAGTCATAACTTTTCACTCTTTTCACACATACGCTTAAAATGTCTACACTTCTTATTTCATTTAGATATTTCTTTAAAAGATGCAGCCAATCTAAGTATAGCCATAAGATATAAAGCACTGTAATGAATATATGACAATGACAAATAGAAAACAGAGCCAAAAGACTTAAGTAGATACTTTATAAAAGAGGATATCTAAAAGGCCAATAATCATATGAAAAGTTGGTAAACTTCATTGGTAATCACTGAAATGCCAATTATAACACTTTGGTATTACTATAAATAAACCTTACAGAATGTCTAAAATGAAAAAGACAGATATCACCAAGTTTCAGCCAAGATATGTGTAAATTAGTACAACATTTTGGGAAAGCTTTTGGCAGTATCTTCTGAAGCTGAACAACAATACTCTGTGAGCCAGCAATTATCACTCTAGATGTATAACTATCAGAACTTCATTCTACACACAAAGACATAAAAAATAATATTCACAGCAGCACTATTAGTAATAGACTCAACTGGAATCTTCCAAAATGCCTATCAATCACAGAACAAGTATATAAATTGTGGCATATTCACACGATTAAAGGTTATACAGCAATGAAAATGAAGGAACTACAATATGCAACAATGTAAGTGAATTTCACAAATGATATTGAACTAAAGAAATCAGACATAGGAGTACATATTGTATGACTCTATTTATATAAAGTTCAAAACCAGGTAAACCTAATCTGTGATTTTAGAAGTCAGAATAGGGACTGTGAGGGATAGTGATGGGAGGAGGCACAAGAGGCTTGCTGGGGCACTGATTATGTTCTGTTTTTTTATCTGAGTACTAGTAACAAGAGTGTGTACACACAAAACTTTATCAAAACATATACTTACGGGCTTCCCTGGTGGCGCAGTGGTTGAGAGTCCACCTGCCGATGCAGGGGACACGGGTTCGTGCCCCGGTCCGGGAAGATCCCACATGCCGCGGAGCGGCTGGGCCCGTGAGCCATGGCCGCTGAGCCTGCGTGTCCGGACCCTGCGCGTCCGGAGCCTGTGCTCCGCAACGGGAGAGGCCACAACAGTGAGAGGCTCGCGTACCGCAAAAAAACCCACAAAAAACAAAACAAAACAAAAACCCATATACTTACAATTTGAGGGGAAGGAAAGTTATCTTCAATAAAAACTTTACATTGAAAAGTAATTATTATAAGTGCCCAGAGGAGGATTTATGCCTGGAAGGGATCTAGTTATGTGTTTAAACTGAATTGCGTATTTGAAAATTTTTTTAAAATTTTTAATCCTTTAGCTTTATTTTACTCTCTTTCAACTCTGACTTCTTTTTATTGTTTTCATGTGACTAGAGTTGTTGAGGGCATTTTGAGGTCCAGCTAAATGGAAGTTGAGTTGCAGCCATTACATTTATTTTGTATCAAATAGGATAGATTTATGTAGTTTGCAGTCACTGCCATGGATAGTTACATTACTGGTTGCTATCCCTGTAGAGGAATGACTTCTGGGAATTCTCTGATGGCCCTCTGGTATTAAGAGAGAATGCATCAGGACCAGAGGTCCTACAGAGAAAACAAACTACCTACAACCCTCAGCACTGGAAATATGAGGTTAGTGGAGGAGAAATACTGTTTGAATATAGAGACCAAAAACTATTCTATAAAAATTCTTCCAATAAATACATATCTAAAATTTAAGTGGAGGATTTATTAATTTTTGGTGTTTCATCAAAATGGAAGTTTCCCCCTGTCAGAAATATACTTTCCAAGGCAGAATATGTAATTATAAAAGCAGCATATTTTTTTTTTTTTTTTTTTTTTTTTTTTGCGGTACGCGGGCCTCTCACTGCTGTGGCCTCTCCTTCTGCGGATCACAGGCTCCGGACGCACAGGCTCAGCGGCCATGGCTCACGGGCCCAGCCGCTCCGCGGCACGTGGGATCCTCCCGGACCGGGGCACGAACCCGTGTCCCCTGCATCGGCAGGCGGACTCTCAACCACTGTGCCACCAGGGAAACCCTGGTAATTGTATTTTTAATTTTTTGAGGAACGTCCATATTGGTTTCCATAGTGCCTGCATCATTTAATGTAAATTAATTGTAATTAATTTAAAATTAATTGTAATTGATGTAAATTAACAGTGTAAAGCGTTCCCTTTTCTTCACATCCTCACCAATGAAAAGGCAACCTATGGAAAGGGAGAAAATATTTGCAGACCATATATCTCATAAACGGTTCATGTTTTAATATCCAAAATATATAAGGAGCTCCTATAATTCAATAGCAAAAACAACAAATAATCTGATTAAAAAAGTGGGCAAAGGACCTGAACAGACATTTCACCAAAGAAGATATACATATGGCCAACTGGTATATGAAAAGGTGCTCAAGATCACTATTCATCAAGAAAATGCAAATCGAAACCACAATGAGCTATCACCTCACACCTGCTAGGATGGCTATTATAGAGAGATATATTTTTAATGTTTGTGGATGTGTGTGTATACGTGACAAGACTTGGTGGTAGAATATGGAGGGATGTATAGGAATTGATAACGGGTGTCAGCATTCAGCTAGTCTAGGGAGAAAAAACACAGCACTCTTAGAGGATACAAAGGTCTTAAAGAAGCTGGAGAAAGGTAGACATAATGGCATGCGTGTGGCAGGCATCGGAGGTGGGATGACAGTAGAGATGCTCTGGAGAATATGTAAGTTTGTCTGGGCAGTTGTCATGAGGCAGATGGTAGGAGGAGGATGAAAAAAGGAGCCCACAAATTCATTTTCTATCTCCAGACTATAAAATTATTAGAAAATTGAAATCTTACTGAACATTTCTCCAAGAGATGATTGGGGTAGATAGAGACAGGGCTGGGAAGGCAGAGGGAGGCTTCTACATGCCGTGCAAATGAAACTTAGTCATGCTTTTCATGCGGCTTTCCCTCGTTTACGCCCTTTGTGCCATATAAAATAGGGAGGCGGTTCCAAATGCCTCAGGCCCGATGGCAGTTCCTTTCCACGCCTCAGTCCTGAGGTGGTAACAGTTTCTACTGTCCTTTCACGAACCTTAAGTTCTACCTGGTCCTGTTAGGCCCAGAACTCCTGCCTCCCTGGAGTTCTCCTTCTTCTGAGCTATCACTTCTCACGGGCAGTTCCATCTGTCTTCTCTGTACTGGCCTTCAGCCACTTGACCTTGATTTCCGAACAAACACAACAACACTCAGAACCATTCATACACGGTAGGCACGTCTGGCAGACTTCAAGTGCTGCAGGGATTAATTTTCTACAGCAGCACCACAAATTACGCAAACTAAAATCTGAGATTGCCTTGCTTTGGCAATGATACGCTCCAACTCATTCCAACTCCAGTTTCTTTCTTTATCTTCTTACTACTTAGTCCAACTCTTCATCCCTGACCCCCCAGCAATCCCAGACTCATTCACTCCACAATTCAGTTCCCTGAATTGAGCTCCAGCCTGAAACTTAACTACGGATCTATTTTTACCTTTTTAAAACCCAGACACTGATGAATGTGTTCTGCTGAACGGTGTGCCGTCCTCTTTGGACCTCACGTATCTCCTTCCCATGGGGATAACCTGTGCCATTCCCTGCGCCCACTCTTCAAGAGCAGAAGCAGCAACAGGCTTTTTTGTTTTGTTTCCGGCGATTCACACAGATAAAACGACTGGGGTTATTATTTGGTGACAAATATTTTTTACTCTTAGACTTGATGTTTCATTACAGGCCGTTTGGGGGAAGCTCTCAGGGGTGCATGGAGCACACACTGCAGGGCTGACTCCGGTCTGGGCACTTCATTTTTTCAGACAATATTGAGTTATACACAGTGTTTTCCTAGATGTGATCTCATCTGATCCTCCCACTAACCCTATGACTTTGATAGGACAGGTAGTGTATCAGTCAAGATCGTATCAGGGGACAGAAAACAAGAGAGAATTTAATGTGAAGGCTTAAGTAGCAGTTAACTTTCAATTAACTATTGCAAAGTGTTAAGAAAAAGAATTCTAAAGTTTCACAAAAGTATCTACTTTATAAAGTCCTTAGGCCCGAGGGAACAGAGAAGAGGTAGCAATTACTACAATTCAGGAGCTTGGAGGAGGGCTCCAGAGGAGCTGGAGTTCAGGTGTCTAAGGAGCTGGTGCAGCTCCGACCATGCTGGCATCTCTGAGCTGGGAAGAGGGACCCTGTGGGGCAGGGACCCAGACTTCAGAAGTGGGAGCTGGTGCTGGTGTTTGGAGCAGGGAAGGGCAGCATGAAGCTGGTTCTGCAAGCATTAGAAAACAGCAAACAGGATTCAACGGCTCCTTCGGGAAGGAACTGCTGCTGACAGGGTGAAGAAGGCCTGCCAGCGTGACTCATAGAACCGCCCGCCATGGGAAGGAGCTAGTACCTCTTCTCCCTCCAGGCGTGTGGTCTCTCCCTAGTGTTTGCTCCTGCCAGAGCCTGGTATTAGCCAGCCAGCAAAGCAGGCACCAGATGCTTAGGTCCGAGGCCAGTACACACAGAGGACAGTGTGGAGGTTGAGGCCAAGAACTCAATAACTAGAACAGATCATTTTCCTGGCCTAATTCTGCAAATCAAAACCAAGAAGGAAAATCAGGCTTAAGAGGATGTAGCCAAAGCAAAATAGCTTGCTTTAAGATAATAAAGCTGGTAAAGCTGGCATTTACATTCAGATATCTTGATGATAAATGTCATACTCTTTTCACTAGACCACATTTCTTGATGCCCAACGACTGAAATAACTCCCCTAGAATCATGCACTATTGCACTGGCAGAAAACTGAAAAAAACATTTCTTTCGAAATATCCAAATTATCATTTTTTTCTGTATATCACACTGACTCAAAAATGTCTCCTGGGGATGAGGAGAGATCAAATTTAGGAGAAAGGAGAAGTCCTGGTTGGGAAGAGAGGAGGATCTCAAATCCACAGCATGAGGGAGAAAGCTAACCAGGCAGGGGGAACCCCCAAACTGAAAGAATCAAATGCCCCATACATTCATGAACTGATTCACTCAACAAACAATTATTGCATGTCCACCTCATTCTAGTCACTATTTTAGGTGACGGTGGCTCAGATTTGAATAAAAAATTCTGCTTGCATGCCGTTAACAATCTAGTAAGGAAGCTAGACAATAAATAATATGAATGGCATATATAGTATGTTAGAAAGTACAGAAAAATAGAGCAAGGAAGAAAGATAAGAAATATCACAGAAGTGCAGGCATTTCTCTGCAGGCTCGCCAGAAAGATCCTCATGGAGGACTGCGTCAGAAGACAGAGAATGAAAAAGGGAGTGTAGCAGGAGAAGCAGGCATAAGTAGTAGGACATGGTGTTAGAGAAATAACAGAGGACCTGTTCATGTAGGGCCTTGTTTGAAGAAATCCACTGCAACAGATTGTATTATTGTTCATTAGTAATCGCCACCTCTCCCTGGAGGACAATTTTACTTTCTTTCTCTTTGACATCACGTGTGCCAATGTGACATGCTCTGGTCAGTGATGTGAGCATACATGGTCTATGTCCCTTCAGACAGAAGCTTTAAGAGCTAGAACATGGTTCGCCGTATTCCCGTTTCCCTTTTTCAGGATCACCAGCTCTATCAGCCTCGTTCTCGGAGGAGAGCTGATGGGGAACTGAACTTCAGCAAACCTGAAATGGACGTGTAAGTGAAGTATGAACTCCACCTGTGTTGTTAAAAGCCATCCAGGATATCAGTTTGTTACTGCAAAACAATTTGGACTACTTTGGATGAAGAATACACTTCTTCTACTTCTGTATGATTAGTACTCAGTCCTAGTTATTTGTTTTGTTTTTGTTTTTCTTAAGAATAGCACTGGAGCAGTAAAAAGAATATGTTGAACTTGGTGCTCTAGCGGGTCCACCCTTTTGAGGGAACGCTACTCAGAGGGACGGTGGTGCTTTCAGTCAAAAAGGGAAAGGCTCAAGTCACAACATTGGTTACTCTCTTTCACACAAACTACCAGTTAAAGAAAAATTCAGAATTCCATGTGGAAGTCATTCTATCTTAAAGAAGTTGGTTGCTGCCAACTTACTCTTTATGGAAGTTATGTGATATAGTACCTTGTTCTAACAATTGGGAGAATCAAAGAATACAAAAGAGAAAACAGGGAAGAGAAGAAAGTATGTTATGTTCCCCTTTATGCTGCATCCATCCCCACCCAACCTTTTATCTTACAGGCAGCCATCAGTCTTCGCAATCTGTCCACTCAGCCTCCCAACCTCACCTAAATGTCTTTACAAATATACCATCTACTGTTTTCTGTCTCTGCATTCTAGCTACAAACACAAAATGGAGGTGAAGAAAGAGGGAAGTTAGAATATGAAAACATCCTAAGTAAGATGAGATACCAAATATCATGGTGTACCAACTAAGAATTGGTGATATAATCAAATAAGAGAAATACACTGAAAAACAGCATTGGTCTTGCATGCCTCTATTAATATCATGAAGAAATTATCTAAGGCTATTTTTATAATATTTCTCTTAATTACATAATACATTCCTTAAGAATAGGAACCTGACTCATTCATTTTTTATCCCCAATAGCTAACTAATATTACTTAATAATAGGTAGGCATAGGAAAAAAAAGTCTGTTGAACTAAAATTAAAAACAAAAGTAGAATCAACTGGATCCCTGCAGAAACTGATCTTTTGTTTGAAAATTTATTAACATTTAATTTGTTTTTCATACCTCTCTCTCCCCCTCCATCTAGCACATGAATTAGCAGTGACATGTCAGAGATACCTAGAAATTTGCATATAAATACATACATGTGGTTATATATATGGCTATATAAATATGAAAATATATACATATATATATAATTTTAAGTATTTTTATGTTTTGTTTCCTATTATATTTGATCAAGGCAACAGTTAACTAAAAAGACACAACACTTTTTTTTTCTTTCCTGCAATGCAAGGAAAGCCTGTTGTAAGAATGAACTGATTACTTGAGTAGACATCTCAATTTCTGGATCCTTTGATTTTCCTGTCATTTAATACTGAAAGCCAATATTCTCATAAACCCGTAAACTTTATTTTTATTTATTGAATTTCTGGAAAGTGCATCTGGGGAGGGGTTTGGAGAGAAAAATAATGTGTCTAGAATGTTATTACTAATATATACAGGAGCTGTCATGTTAAGAATGACTACAATGTTGTTAATATGACTTTAGCAGAATACACATAGCCTCTAAATGGTGACATAAATTACATCCAGTGTTCATATTGCTGCTTGATGCTATTACCTAAGACAATATAAATTTTACACTTGAAGTAAGTTGGCTACAGTCTTCAATAAAGAGCCAGCTCTCACACTGCATCTTCTACAGCAAAACAAATTAGGACATTACACTGGTGACAGATCAAATCCTCACGACGTTGTGTAATCTTCTGGGATTCGTTTCTATTTTGCCCCATTAGCTTTTTCTTATGCAAAAAGAAAATCCCAGATTTGACACTTTTACAGATGAAACATGAACAGCACTACGTATACGAATGCACATCTTTCCAATAATTTCGGCTTCACAGATCCTTACTGAATAATGAATTTAAGAGATGGCAAAAACCATAGGAAGAGACAGGGAAATCCAAATCTATTAGTTATATTATTTATTCCTTTGGAATAGCTTTGATAGGTAAAGCATTTGGAAAATCATTGGCCTTAAAGATGTAACGGGTACGTCTGGATATTTTTCACAGCGTCTCTGTATAACCACAATAAATTAATACAGCTTACTTTTAATTTCTTTCAGCTAATAGTTGGCTTGGAAAAAAGATTAAACAAAGTTTTAAGTATTTGCAATACAACTGAATCCTTAGCATCATCCTTATTTATTTATTTATTTATTTGCAGTACGCGGGCCTCTCACCGCTGTGGCCCCTCCCGTTTTAGAGCACAGGCTCCGGACGTGGAGGCCCAGCGGCCATGGCCCACGGGCCCAGCCGCTCCACGGCATATGGGATCCTCCTGGATCAGGGCATGAACCCATGTCCCCTGCATTGGCAGGCGGACCCCCAACCACTGCACCACCAGGGAAGCCCCGTCATCCTTACTGAGTCAAACATTTCATTTGTCTTCATTGAGTTTTTGTTGTTGTTATTGTTATAATTTTCCTTTTTCTTCTCTACTGTCTTCTTTTTTTTTTTTTTTGGTGGTACGCGGGCCTCTCACTGTTGTGGCCTCTCCCGTTGTGGAACACAGGCTCCAGACGCGCAGGCTCAGCGGCCATGGCTCACGGGCCTAGCACTCCGTGGCATGTGGGATCCTCCCGGACCGGGGCATGAACCTATGTCCCCTGCATCAGCAGGCGGACTCTCAACCACTGCGCCACCAGGAAAGCCCTCTACTGTCTTCTAATAAGGGCATGCAATTGCATTTTTTACCTTCAGTAAAACCTAACTGAAGACTCCACTAGCCAGAGTGATATTTAGTACTGGAGTTATGTAGTTGAGACCCATTGTTCCAAGAAAAAAATGGCTTTTAAGATAGGAATAAAAAAGACATAAAATTTGGAGTCATGAATTAGGTTTCATAAAACTGTACTAGGATAAAGAAGATGTACAAGTGAGGAAGAGATTACTCAATGTTTTGGCACACATTCAGTTTCAAAATATTTAGAAGAAAAGAGTGACAAAACACTGTCTTATTTACAATTTTGAATCACTTGGGAGAAAAGCTACAGATCTTTCACCAAACTCTGAAAATAAATTTTTTACCTACCTCCTCCTATTTAGCAAATATGTCTGTTTCCAAAAATTACATTTTTATACTGATGTATAAAATGTACCCTAATGTACATACTTACATATATACGTATATCTTACATTATGGAATGGAAATCCTTTCTGTGCCTTAGAAAATAGTCACATTTCTTTCTCAGTTTGAATCATTTCCAACAATTTATTCTTAGAACTTTCTTTTTTTTGAAATATAATTGACTTATAGTATTATATTAGTTTCAGGTGTATAACATAGTGATTCAGTATTTTTATACATTATGAAATAAATCTACTTATATCTGTCACCACACAAAGTTACTAAAATTATTACTGATCATATATCCTATGCTGTACATTACATTCCCATGACTTATTTATTTTATAACTGAAGTTTCTACCTCTTAATCCCCTTCACCTATTTTGCCCATCCCCTTCCCCTCTGGCAACCACTAGTTTGTTCTCTGTATCTATGAGTCTGTTTCTCTTCTGTTTGTTCACTCGTTTTGTTTTTGTTAGGTTTTACATATAAGTGAAATCATATGGTATTTGTCTTTCTCTGTCTGACTTATTTCACTTAGCATACCACCCTCTAGGTGCATCCATGTTGTTAAAAATGGCAAGATTTTATTCTTTTTTATGGCTGAATAACATTCCCCTGTATGTATGTATGTGAAGATTTTCTTTAATGTGCATTTCAGCTGGCATCACTTTCTCTTGGACATCTTCATCCTTTCCTTCACAACCACTTTCTTCATTTAAGTCAATAAAAGTCACCTTAACTAAGTTATCTGGCGGCACATCTACAGTTTCCTGAATGGCAGCTCCGTTAACCATCTGATGGTTAGCTATTTCTTTTATAACTGCATTTACATTCAATTCAGATTTCATGTTAATCTTTATAGCTTTTTGTTTCTTTGCTGCTCTTTCATCTTTTTCGGCCAATTTCCTGCTTTGATTATCCACTTTTGTAAAATATCACATGGGTTTATCACTGAGAGACAAGGAGGCAACACAACTACACACTGTTCTGTCTGAGCAGGAGCTGAGTAACAGATGCACTGTGACCAATCACCAACAGACTTTTAAAGAAGTGATGTGACTGGTCACTCATCATGGTGCACATCTGTTATCCAGTGATTTGGGGATGGAATAGTTGGCAGCAATGTACTTTATGTAATTACTCACAGTTACTTCAGTTACCATGGTAACTGAAAATTGGACCATATTCTTTGGAATTGTGTTATTTAATTAAACTATGGTAACTGAAATGTGTGAGTATTAAAAATGTGAAAACTGAAGACCACCTGTATTTGATTAACTGTTTAAAACTGTTTTAAAAAGTATGTACCATTGTGCCCTCCATGATCGCCACAGCTAGAGTCTATATATTTGCACACAAAAAATATATTTTTAGGATTTAGATATTCAAAAAATGCTGCATATCATTGTGTAAAATGGCTAATAGATATATGTATAGCATCTATAACTTACACAACCACAACACTAAATCTTCAGTAAAGGGATATGTTATTCTAGCAGGCCGATGACCTTCTCAGCAGTCTCTGGAACTCTGCAATCACTTTAAGGGGCAGATATTAGCCACCAGAAAATTCTCTGGGATTTAACCTCTTTATGATGTTATTCCCTCTAAACCCATGGATCTACGTCCTTTTTCTGAGACACTAATCATTAGGAAATAGTCACTGAACTTTTCTTTTAATGTAACGTATCTGTGTTGGATATAATTTTGAACTTTAACAATAATGCTGCAAGGTAGACATTAAGTAGTATCTGGAATTTACAGATAAGGAAACAAAGGCCCAGAGTCATCAGGTAATGTGCCCGAAGTTACACATGCAGATCTTTGGCCTCCAAATCTGGGATCTCCTCTCTAAGAGGAGTACCACTCTTCCCAGGTTGGATAAAGTTTTCAAGGAAAACATAGACATAAACCAGTAGATGGATCCTACCCAAGAAGGATGGGATTAAAACAAACTCTCATTTGTGAATCAGGGTGCATGGCTAATATCTACCCTTTAGCGCAATGAAGCCTAGAAACAATCAGCTTCCTCCAGATCCACAGCATAAATCTGACCTAACTGTGACTCTACTTTCTCTTCCTCCACCTCCCTCAATTCTATTGAATATAATTGAGGGACTAAAGTCTTTTCAGAGCTTTTAATAGCCCAAACACTCTGCATAAATGAGCTCACCGGGTTTTATATAAATAAAAAGGCTTTCAATTTACAGTAGCTTATTTGTTTTCTCTGTGCATTTGTTTTAAGACCATTGCTCATCTTCCTGTAATTGACCAAACGATTTATTTTTAAAAATCTAAGTTAAAATTGTAATATATCTTTCAACGTAATATATCCTGAAAGGGAAGATGAAAAGAATAAAACTCATAATTGTATTGTGAGTTGTACCATATAACATTGCTTTCCAATTTTCTGTGAAATATAAATTTTACTTCTAATTTTGAAATATAACAGATTGTATCTTTTAAATGACTACAGTAAATGTAGAGGGAAGGAGCTGCATTTGAATTTTTTACTAAATGTCTGCAAAACCAATTAAGAGGAGTGAGGCTTTTATGTGAGTAAATCTTGAAGAGTGTTCATAGAATACGTGAGAATTTTCTCACCGTAGTTTGAAAATACTGGAGCTAAAGTTGAGGAACTATGCTTTACTATTTGATGAAGGCTATTTTAAGGCAAAATAAAACATAAATATTCATTCTTATTTTCTCCTGTAGTTATCGTACAGCTTTGTTCTCTGATTATACACATTTCTTCAACTTCTTGCACCCTACCTATAAGCTCATCTGCAGCTATCCCCATCTACCTTTTCCATTCCTGTTTGGCAGGATGTCATTCCTCTTAGCTACAGTTAATCTTTCAACTTGTGCCCTGAATCTTATCCTCTCATTCCCTCGTTCCATCAACTTTCCCTCCACTCTTCTGCATTCTCCACTCTTCTGCACCTTTCTCTCTCCTTGCTCTTGGTCCTCACTGTATACACTAGCTCAAGTCTGAAACTGGATTCTGATCCTATTTCCCCACTGAAATTACTCAAGAAAAATCATCAGTAACTTCCAAAAGGCTAAATACTATGCATATATTTCAAATCCTATCTTTCTGGGCCTTTTTCCAGAATTGGACCCTGGTGATGACCCTTTCCTTGAAAGTCTTTCTTTTGTTTCTATGATGCATCTTCCTGGTTTTCTCCTTCCTAAAATTACCATTCCTTTAATCTCCTTCATATTTTTTCCACCTTGACTTTTATCTGTTTGTGCCCTTGACTGTCCTCTGCTCTCACTCTATACAAACTTCTAAATGATCTTATCCTACTTGTTCTTTCGTCTAACGTAGTTATGATAGAAATCCCATGCACACCCTATCCAGACCTCTCTCATAAGCTCCAAATCATAATCTTAAAATGCCTCTTTTACATCATCAGGCACTTCAGTCTCAACTCCCCTCTTCCTTCCAAAGCTGCTCTTCTGTTTCCTTATCTAAGTTAACTGTACCACTATCTACCCAGTTCCCTAAGTTAATAATGTCAAAGTGTTCTTAACTCGTTGACTCTTTTCCTCATATATCACATCTACTCAGTTACTGATGTCTACTGATTCTACCACTTGTCTCTCAAATCTCCTTCCTCCTCTCTATTTCCACTTCCATTGTCTACGTGGGGCCCTTATTATTTTGGGAGTTGATAACTGCAATGACATCAGCCTTTATCTACTTCTTCCCCTAAATCTATCTTTACTCTGCCATTGGAATGATTTTTAAAAACACCATTATTGTGCTTAAAATTCACCAGTTGTCCCAATTGTATTCTGGATAAATTTTGATCTCCCCATCAGTTGGACCAGCTTCTTTCTGTACCCCGCCTGCCTTCTAGCTTTTTCTCCTGCTGTGGGGATAATGCTGCAAGGTAAGTATTAAGTATTATTTCAGATGAAGAAATAAAGGCCCATGATCATTAGTAATTTACCCAGAGCCACACAACTGGGAGATGCTCCTCTCACCCTCCTGTGAAGATACACACATCCTCTGTACCAGCCACACCGACTTACTGGCAAGGCTTCGAAGGTGTGCTGCTCTTATATATTTCTCTGATTGGAACAAGGCCTTCCTCTTGCTGGAATATTTGTCCTCACACATTCCCTTCACTGCTTTCAGGAAACAGCTCCAGTGTCACCCCTTCTCTGAATCATTTTCTAATGTCCCAATGATGACATAACACATGTTCCTTCTGCTGCTTCTTCCTACTTCAGTAACATTTAAACATCCCCTGGTTTTGGTATTTATCCTGTTTTTTTTTTTTTTTTTTTTAATATGGTCCTCAGTTTATTGTCTCCCATGCTAAACTGTAACTCTTTCAACATTGTGAGTGCCTCGTCTCTGTGTCTTCTGTTTTGTGTACAGTGCCTGGAATTTGACAGGGCCTCAGTTCTAATTTTTAATACACTGAAAAACAGAAAAATCACTGATTTTTCTTATTTGTAAAATGAACTTGGGCCTACAAAATCACTCAGGTCCATTCTGTGACACTGTAATTACTACTCCTGTGTATTTGTGTAAAGTTTTGTATACATACTTGAAATGTGCAACTATTCTAGGGCCTGTAATATAGTGCACTTGGGTTACATTTTATTTCTTTAGGACACATGGGTATTGAACAATTTTACTGCTGTTATGTATATGCATGGGTTTGCATAACTGAGTTTAAACATGGTCACTGACAGATAAGGCAGACAGAGGTAGAATGTATACAAAAGAGAATTCCAGCTGAATGCTATGTATATTAGGCTATAAATCTGACACTCAAATAGCTAGTGGGTTTAGTCAATTAAATAAAACTATAGGCCAGTTTGGTGGGAAAAAAAAGTTGAAGAGCACTTCAAGTTAGTAATTTCACTAAATGTACTCATTGTTCACTAAATTATCTATTTGACCAAATAAATCAAAATTATCCATGTCCCCAAAACTCATGGGATTATGTACATATATTTTACATAGTAGTTGAGAGTATTAGAAGACACAAAAATATTTATTTTTGAAGGAATAAATCTAGAGATAAAAAACCATGCAGATTTCCTCACAGGCTGTCACATTCAGATACCCCCAGATCTTAAAATAGGCAGGGATCTAGAAAAGAAATTTGGTTTAGAAATAAAAACTGTTTGACTTGAGATCCCTAGTTATTGTCATGTGTAACATATTCAAAGACAAATAAGTTTCTCAAAATCAAATTTGATAGGCACTCTGTTTATAGGTTTTGTCTAATCTGGGTAGCAGATTCTTGATTCTGATGAAAAAGTGATGTCCACTATTTCCAGGTATAAATATATAGCAATAGGATATTAACGCAAAAGCATATAAAGTTCGAAGCCATGATATGTAACTGGAAAAACATAATATTTACTTGTTAATTTATGTAGGCATTTTACTACACGCAAACAGAACTTATGGGGAATCACATAGCTATGTAAATGCTGCACAGAAAACTGCATTTATAATAAGGAAGAAAAATGGAACCAAGACCAAATAAGTATAGACAATCAATATAGAGGCAGGAAAATGTTGAAAACTCAAAATCTAGGCAATGAGGCCCTGCATACTTGCTCAAAGACGACAAACAATTAGTTCTAAGTTCTCTAGAGCAGCAGAAGAAAATAACATCAGTAACACAAGTCACAGCATGTGTAGTGTGGAAACAAGTCAATTGTTTAGAGAAGGAAAATTATTCCTATAAACACTGATATACAGTTATCTACGGATTTTCCTAGAAAGAATACTATATGATAAAAAAAGATCAACAACATACTTAGAGTTAAGTACAATGCTGAATGTTACGGAACTGCTTTTAATATGTTTTTCAATGTGGTTTGATATTTTTATGCCAAAGTTAAAAATCACTTGCTCAGAGATATCAATTTATGTGGTCTCGGTATGTAATATCTTTCCATATCTAGCTTCACAAAAGGATGTTTTAGAGAGGAGAGCACAAAATAAAATGCACTCAAAGTCAGGCAAAAAAGGAAAATTAGTGTAAGACAGGTAGGGATGGAAGATCTATAAGAGCATATCTAAACTAAAGGGATTTAAGTGCAATTAAAAAAGAAAGAAACTGTGTAGACCCAACAAAACAAGTCTAGTGATAAAGCACAGCTTTGTTCAGTAGTTTACCAATTCTGTTTTGGAGAATTAAGATGAATAAATAGGTTGTATATACTTCAAAACTGGTGCATAAATATTGCTTACTTCAACCTTTTTATGAAAGTTATTGACTATTAGTAATGTCAAGATTATACTTCCTGGAAGGTACTTGAAGTCTAGTTATTTAATATTGTCAATAAAAATGATCCTATACATTATCAAATATATTAACTGAGGTGAAAGTGATAGTCACCTGCAAAAAATTGAGCAAGAAAAATAAGCATAACCCTGAATAGAGGGGATTTCTAGTAGAAGTGTTGACATTTCCCTTATATCTGATTTTGGACATTTTAGACACAATCAAAAAGACATCTTAAAATGAAAAAAGAAAAGTAGCTATGATAGAAAATAAGAGGAGGAATCCATGATGAACCAGAAATTGGATGATTCTCAAAAAAGAGAGGATTGTCAACCACTGGCCACTGCCAAACTTGTGGAGGATTCTGATGAAGGTCTTGAGGTCTTCATTGATCCTAAGAGTCTCAAAGCTGTAAAATCTTCACTACTTATATTGGAAATATACAGTATTTCTCAATGAGTTGACTTATATGAGGTATTCTTTCTTTCTCCTCATGATTTTATCCATCACTATGACACTTTGAACCCTGTCACATTTTCTTCCTGACCAAAAAAAAAAAAAAAAAAAAAAGGAAACACATGACTATTTAGCCTCTAAGGCTTGCCAGTGTTCAATGAAGAGGAGTTATTAGAAACTTTTTTGGGTAATTCAGACTTGAATCTGTTTGTTGATGGGTCATCATAAATGAGAAATTATCAGACTGGCTATGCCGTAAAAGAATCTCAGTTCACCCTTGGAATATAATCCCTTATTTTGAGGGCTGGGGAGGCAAATTGGCAAAACTGATTGCTGTTATGAGAACTTGCTAACTGCCCAGAGATAAGAGAGTTATTACTTATAAGACATTAAGTCCCTCACTAATGTGGGATACTTTAGAAAAAGCAAGGCTTCTTAACCTCAGCAAAAACTAACTCTTGAACAACAGGTAGAGAAAATTCTAGATTCCTTAATGCAGCAAAATGAAGCAGCTATTATTAAGGCAGAAGCTCACTAAAACTAAAAACTCATCCAGACCTAAGAGAAATGGGAATGCCCTAGGTGATCATGATGCCAAGAAGACAGTTCTTACAAAATTTCTTGCCCCTGCAATTCTGTTATCCCTATACAGTGTGTTTACAGGAACCACTATTTAAGCCAAATTTTATCCTAGCATTAAAGAAAAAAATGTTAGGAGGAATCTGGCTATAAATTACATGAAGATAATCTCAGGCTTCCCAGGAGGGCACCGAGTAATGCCAAAAGATCTCAAGTGGAAACATGCTAAAATCCAGATGAGATCTCCCCAAATCACAAGGACACATTGTCTCTAGCATACTTCTTACCTGCCAAAAAACCATAATCCTGACAAACTTTGAAGGAAGGGCATGGATATGGCCAAATCATCAGGCCTACCTGAATAACTCTAAATGGACTTTATGTAATTATCTTCTACAGTAGAATATGAACATGTTATGGTTGATGTACATATTCGTGTTAAGTGTGGAACAAATCCTCACCCTTTTGTAGAGCTATAGCTCTGAAGTGGCTAGAAATGTACTCAATTTCATGTATTCTACTTAGGAAGTCCCAATCTATCTTTCTGTTAACAGAATTGCTCATTTTACTAGAAATGTCATTAAAGAGCTCTGCAAGGCATTACAGCTTGCTCAAAAACTCTGCTGTGCATACAATCTGATCTTTAGGCAAAGAAGGAAGGACAAATCATACTCTCAAATTAGTTAGCCAAAACTTTGAGAAAGACAGAAACTTCCCTGGCTTCTTTCTTCTAACTTTATAATAAGAAAATCTCTTTTGGAGGTTCATCAATTCTGCTTTTATAAGTAAGTCATTAGTAGACTCATGTATCTAGGAATATCATCTCTAATCCTAGATTCTTTGTACTTTGGCCAGCAAATATGGACAAATAATATAGAGGACCCAAGGAATACAGACAGCATTATCATCAAAAGTTACAGAAGGCCTTTCTCCAACCTCCTTCCAAACAATTTTTGTATGACCTAAAATCTAGAAACTTGGTCTACTTGAAGAGATGTGAGAGAAAAGGAAACTTCTATTGAAAAGGACCTTATCTGGTACTATTAGCAACGAGCAAACAAGTGAAAAGCCAAAGGGTTGATCTATGCATACAACTGCACAATGTCACGTGACTCACATCTCTTCATTCTTCGCTAACCTTTGGCCTCACTTGCCTTGACGCTCACCTCAAGAAAGCAATCAGTTCAAAGAGTCATACTGCTACTGATGTCTTATTCCTACAAATTTCTGAGACCCATCTATAAGTAGTATAGTAGTGTAAAGCAAAGTAAGAAATGTGCACTCACTTCCTCTCATAAAATACCATTTCAGAATTAACCTGTGTAGTGTTCTGCCATGTGGCAGTAAGACAACAGAACTCAGTTTTCTCATATCGTAAGTGGCTTCTTTATCTGAAGAGGGAACTTTTTCTTGGTGGTAAAAAGTAAAACCCGTAGTCTTTCTTTGGAGCATTTATTAAATAACTTTGGAAACTACATTTGTTGAAAAACCAT
The DNA here is from genome assembly GCF_937001465.1 of Orcinus orca. Classification (NCBI taxonomy): domain Eukaryota; kingdom Metazoa; phylum Chordata; class Mammalia; order Artiodactyla; family Delphinidae; genus Orcinus; species Orcinus orca. Next base: position 47,118,060 of record NC_064564.1, on the reverse strand, counting down.
AACAGCTATAGAGTGGGAATTTTAATTCTTTCATTAATGTTAATAAAAAGCTTTCATAAATATTGTCAGAACAAGTGAAAAGGAAGAAGGAGGAAAGAATGAACAAAGAAAAGAAGGAAGGATGGGTAAAAAGGGAAAAAGGAAAGAAAACTACATTTTCTATCCTTTCACTCAGAAACTTGGATGAAAATCAATACAGAAGGATATGTGAAAAATAAGCATGGTAGATAAAACTGTTAGCCCACCCACATTTTGACGTATCTAAAGTTCATCTGAGGATATTAGTCCTACCCCACAAGATTACATTCCAGTTAGATGGGGACAGGGGAGTGGAGGGCAGGAGTTTATATAAAAGTAGCTCCTCTGATTTTGCTGCAAGAGAACTTGGCTTTGAGAAACCCTTCCTTCCTATCAATTTGTCAGGGGGAAAGGTTTGATCAAGTCAGGATTCTTTTTGTTTGTCCTGTTCTATTCTTTTGCCCTACTGTTGGTACAAAGATGTTTGCTTTTTTCTTTTTTAACTGTGCTCATTTTTTTTTTTTTTTTTGTGGTACGCGGGCCTCTCACTGTTGTGGCCTCTCCCGTTGCGGAGCACAGGCTCCGGACGCACAGGCTCAGCGGCTATGGTTCACGGGCCCAGCCACTCTGCGGCATGTGGGATCTTCCCGGACCGGGGCACGAACCCGTGTCCCTTGCATCGGTAGGCAGACTCTCAACCACTGCGCCACCAGGGAAGCCTTGTGCTCATATTTTTAATCACAGGTAATCTTACCTGTGATTTTACCTGTAAAAATACACTCGTTAAATATGTTTATAGTTTGAGCTGACAAAGGTAAGGGTCACTGCATTATTCATTAAGAAAAAATGCTGCAGGATGATACATGTCTCTATATCTCTCTCTACATAAACCTGAGCCTTCTGTGTTTATATTTTCTCCAGTGGATATCTGCTCCCTGTGGGATTAATGTTCTTTTGTGAATTAGAGTGACAGCAGGACTGTTTAAAAAGTCTTCAGCAGGGCTTCCCTGGTGGCGCAGTGGTTGAGAGTCCGCCTGGCGATGCAGGGGACACGGGTTCGCACCCCGGTCCGGGAAGATCCCACATGCCGCGGAGCAGCTGTGCCCTTGAGCCATGGCTGCTGAGCCTGCGCGTCCGGAGCCTGTTGCTCCGCAACGGGAGAGGCCACAACAGTGAGAGGCCCGCGTACCGCAAAAAAAAAAAAAAAAAAAAGTCTTCAGCAGAGGAAGTCACTTCCTTCCTAGAAACACCATGTAACTTCCTATAATAATTTATTAAACGTCACTGAAAAAAGCAGGTAATGGCCATTAACTGCTTTTGTTCAATATTGTACAAGTTACATTTATTCCTAGTAATCTTCAGCACTTGTTTTTGCCTACTTGGAGGTATTTTGTTCGTTTGCTTGTTTTTATATTCTCAGAGGATGTATAGAGCCAGATGCATGGTAAAGGAATGTATGACACTGACTCTCCTTTAGAAGAACAGACAACTTAGTTTCTTTATGTTCTCTCTGTACTGCTCTACCACCTGTTTATATTTTTCTAGTTCTCTTTAAGGGAACAAGGGACAGTAGTGATCGTCTATACTGTTAAAAACGATTATTTTCAATTTTTCATTCTCCTCTACCTATCTACCATTTTGATTATTACATGATACCATTTAGCAATTAGATAAAAGAGAATGACCCACTTGGCTATTTATTTAACAACTAGAGGGGAAAAATGAAGCTCAAGCTACTGAGATGTAGTTTGAAAGGTAAAATGATGACATGTGTGCCTAGGGCATATTTCAGCCTCCTGGATCAATTCTAAAGAGCCCTGATTCCCCCAGGAACTTTGTTCCGAGAGCTCCAAGTATTCTTTAGTTACTCTGTTCAGCACAAGTTATAAGCCCTTTTTTGGGAAAGCCTGAACCTACTTCTATCAAACAAGACTATTAGCAGGTAGAATTAAAAGCAGCTGACACAGTGAGCAGAAGTAATACCTGGAGTTTATATACACACCGTGATCCACATACAACTTGAAGCAAGGAGCCCACCGAAGTTAAGGTCCTTCCCTCCCACCAGAGACTGGGAAATAGGGGCTCTATCCTCCTTGATGATTATATTTCAAAGAGACGTTTCCCAGGTCCTTGAGAAAGGCATCCCTGGGTTGTAAAAATGGCAAGAGGCTTTTACAAAAAAATGTACATCGTGGGGCAGAGAAAGAATTCACAATTTCAAGTTTTCTAAAGTAAATCCTCTAAGAAAAGGGAGACCAGGGTCTTGAGTCTGGAAGAAGCCTGTTTAGTTAACCTGAGGGAAACATTCAGGTCATCTTGCTCAGCTGGTAACAATTCTCTAAGATTCCAGTGTAGGAAATGATAAAAAACTTAAATATAGTGTCAATGAGTGTTTAAATCCAAAAGCTTATTCATGATCTCTTCCAGAGAAGTGATCTCATGAATTTGATTATTCACATCGTAAGACCCCGAAAGATCCCAGTAATGGGAATCTGGAATTACTCATTTTATTTTTTTGGGAGCAAGGGAAATGTTAGCAGTTGACAAGCTAATATTTGGGCTTTCTTTGCTAAAAGAAAGGCCCAGACTATGCCCTGAGGCCAATTGTTTAAAATGTCTACATCAAGGATCTTAAACGATGAAAACAAAGTTCTGAAATATGACCCTGTGGCATAATGAGGTCTGTAGCCATTGAGGGGAAAATGTAGTTATTTTCTAGACACTCTACTACTATTGCAGAAAATTGTATGAATCACATTTTAGAATAATTTCTTTCCAAGAATTGAGGCAAAAAATTAGTTACAAGAAATTAAACTAAAATTTAATCCAAACATTTTTCTTAATTAGGATTTCACCACATTGTTCTAAAAGAAAAATCATAACTGGTGAGTACCTGTCAAACGTAGGAAATTATGTTTGAATGGGTTCTATTTTACGTTACCTGCACTTCTTTACACGTTTGCACTTCCTCTAGGAGGTCTATTTTATTATGGTTGGAGTTCAGTGAGGACTGCCAGCAAACCAGACCCTCATTAGAGATTCTGCTAAGATAATCATACAAATTAAGAAGGTCAGGAAGGCTTGGTTGCACCAGAACAGAGAAGTGAGGGAACTGTGTTCTTGCACATGGTGAAGTATTTTGCAATCTTTTGCTGTTGTAACTGCTATTTCGGAAGGACTGAATTCTCCATTCTTGAATTAAGCTTTAGGCATTTTTGAACCTCTGTTAGTGAAATTGCAATTTTTCCTCTCCAGAATTAAACTGTTTGACCTAGGGGAAAATCTGTGATCTTAAAATAGAATGCTTTAACTTTCTTTAGAAACTTCCTGGGGTCATCTTGTCTGTTACCCTAATTTCACGCAGGGTTGTCCTTATCCTCTTGAGCAATATTTTTTTTCAAGGTTTCCAGAAATCCTACTTTTGGCCGAGTAAGAAGATTTGGGATCAAATTTGGAATTTCCATATTTTTATTATATATGCTTGGACAAGTCGCTTAGCCTCCCCAAGCTTCAGTTTTCTTAGATGTAAAAAGGACAATAATAATAAGTATTCATAAAGTTGCGGTGGCTGTAAGATAACCTGTGTGAAACTACCTTTTAAGTTGTAAAACACAATTCCAGTATAAAAACTGATTTTTGCAACTTATTAACTTATTATAAAGTTGTTTTCTTCAAGGTTACATATTTTACCACTAAACCTTGATACAGGATGAGATTTTTCTACCTCGACTACATTACTTTCAAGCCCTGAAGGACACTCTTTGGAGGCTATTCCAATGCCAGCTTCTCTACTGGAAAACGGAAATACCTAGAACTGAGAGATAAATATTCTAGGCTCTGGAATTTACCTAGCTCCCATTTACTTGTTTTATGTTAAATATTTGAAAGTCTTTCTGCTATTTCCTGAAACGTTTCCCCCTCTTGGGAACTGCTCTATTGAGATTACAAATACTTTCCGACATAACTTTTTCCACTCCTAGATCTCCTGAGTGCTTGTGAGTGTGTGTGTGTGTGTGTGTGTGTGTGTGCGCGCGCGCGCGCGCACATGCGCGTGTACGCGTGCAGATATGGTGGGATTGGGGGAGTGGTGGGGAAAAATTATTATGAAGATAGTATACTGAAAGTGTGATATTTGAAGGGGAAATGGAGAATTAAAGGATAACTTTGCAGTCACTAAGTTGACTGTCAAAAAATTTAGCAGACTTTCAATAAGTTGTCAAGATTTTATGAATAAAATATGACTACTTATGACATAGACACGCAATATTTTTTAAAGGCTTATACGTATCTATCCTCTCTTCTCTCTAATGATAAATGGATGACATAAGAATGTAAAAGGAGGGCTCAATTTTTCTTTTTTTTTTAACTGACTTTTGGTTACTTAACTCATTGCCTCATTTACCCCATTTGGACCTGTAGGTTCTGTCCTTCATGACAGTTTATTATTAAAGAGAAATTTCCCTAAAATCACAGCCTTTTAAACTATTTAGTAGAGATCATTTAATGACAAATTTCACTTTACAGATAAGCAGGGTGACCACAAACCCTGGTTTGCCTAACACAATCCACGTTTAGACCTGTCATTGTGGTGTAATTATTGTTAGCATCCTTGTTCACTCTCAAACCTGTCCTGGTTTGGATGATAAATTACAGTCATCCTACAGGCATGGAAAAATCAAACATAGAAAGTCAAGGAGCTTGCTCAAATCTGAATAATTATTTAGCTCTGCCTTTAGGGCTAGAACTCAGACCTGCTGACTCTCTTCCTGGCCTTCTACTCGCTGTACCCAGGGTTCTTGTTACTTTATCTCTTAGTCATTGCAATTCATGAATGATTTTTAAACACAGATGGAAAGGCTAAATCTCATCATAAAAAGGAGACACATTCTCCTACAACATCTTCAACCAGCTTCCACCTAAAAGAAATGAAAATGTTTTCAATTTACCTTCTTCTACACTAGTGTGTATTATTATATTATACAGGAGATTTTTAGGATAATATGCTGACAACATCAAGAACTGTTTTTTTTTTTTTTTTAATATAGGTGAGTAAAGTTCAGCTGCTGGGGACCAAGGACAACATAGTTTCTTTCACCATAAGGAAATCCATCAGTTATCAAACAAACTTCACTGGGCTCTTCCAGTGACTCAGGAATACGCCAGCTGCAAAATATTTGCTGCCTGCTCTTTAGCCCTAGGAAGTAGAAGATCATGCTTGTTACTGGGTAATTATGTGCTACCGGAAAAGAAAAGAACCGGTGCTGAATGTATGTCCTGCACCTTTTTGTTTGAAGGGCTCGAACTTGAATATTGCCTCCTGTCGGGGCCCCCTTGGACATGGGGCCCAAGTGTGAATAAAGCCCTGCTGTTTCTCTACTAATTTGCTATGCATCAGGCTTGGGCAATCTGTTATGCATCTGCTCTGTTCAGGCTTTGCCTGATGATGTGGGAGGATCACAAAGTCTAATCCGACACAATGGCTGTGTAAATGTCATCTGCATCCCTTGTACATTTGCCCAAGGGCTCCTTCATGGGGGCACATTTCAAAAATGATAAAGGTTATAGCACCCTGTGAAGGATTTATGCCGTGCAGTCTACAGGCCATGATTTAGTTTTGTAGCAGACATTCCATTTTAAATTTAGGAATTAATCATTTAGCATAGCTAGTTTTATTGGGTCACACAGGATATGCAAGAAAGAGGGGATGAGTTTTCTATACATCATTGCTTTTGTCAATGAAAATAATAAATTCTTATATATTTTCTCTCTTTGATATAAGTCTGATAAAAGAGATATTAAATAGACATTAATCAAAACTTTCTTTTGCTTTAGAATGGCCCAAGAGGTTTATAGTCAAATAACATTGCCAGTTAATCACTGATATAATCCAACACTGCAAAATTCTAATTCTAGAAATCAAGTATAAAATTCTTTGATTAAATACTTTAATGATTTATGGACTATTCTAATTCTGATGGGGTCCCACATATTCACAATAATTGTTATACCCAAACCAACATGTAAAGACATTTCTGGAATGTAAAATTTATTTTCCCCTAATAAACATGAATAAAGCACCAAAAGAAACATTCAAGATGTCATCACTCATTAAAATTATTCCTTCTTCCTCTAACCATGCAATTCTCATCCTACACCCGTTAGAATGACCAGGGCTACTTGTATACAATACCAGTACCTGAAACCGATTTCTCTGGGGGCAGGCAATTATTTCTGTAGTTAGGAGAAAGCATCAGCAAAGTCCATGTTTGAAAGATACAAGGTGCAAGCCAATTTAAAGTTAAAATGCCCACAGGACAGAAATGCTGAAATGATGTTAGAAGCATGCTTACCACTTAGGAATGTGATTATTAGACTAAGAGTCTGTCTAGACTCATCATACAAGTTATTTGAATGCAATTAGTAAATAAAGTCATTAGTACTGGAAATTGCTGAAAGGTGCTAGAATTTGTACATCTGGCAATAGTATGAAATCATTCTAGGAACAGCCATTTGATTTCTATAAAAAATGTTATGCTGGCCAAATCCACCTAAAGCAGTGACCAACCATCCCAGTTTGTCTGAGGCTAAGAGATTTTGGGGAAGTAAGAGATTTTGGGGAAGTGGGACATTCACTGCAAAAACTAGAGAACTCTTGGGCAATCCAAGATGAAGTGGGCACCTTATGAACTGCCTGAACTCTAGGAAAAGGGAGAAGCATATTGCCAAATGCCACCAACAAGTGTAAGTATATTCATATCCTCTAAACAGAGCAATAATTTAAATGATCAGTTCGACTGACAGCTTTGATTTACAGCCCAGTAAGTTCCCACTATTTCAGATATTCCTTGCACACCTTGTCCTACCCCTTTTTTTCCTGTAAAGGGCTCTTTGATTTTGTTACTGTTTTTTGTTTGTTGTCCACATTCTAATAACACTGAGTTGTGTCTTGAACAGACTTTGAAATAGGTTCCCATATATTTTATTGTCTACCCTCACTTATCTTTGCCTAGTTTTATTCAGATTGTTCTTCTTCCATTTCATACTGTGCCTATTTTTAACAAGTTGCTTAATTTTCCATTTTATTTATGTTTTCTGTTTAGTTTTTCAATATGGATGTATCTTTCTTCAATATAAAATACTTCAGACATACCAAACAATGCACAATATAATGTAAAAAGACCCATTTACCCACGACCAACAGTAAATAAAAACATTAAAGTGAAGTTGAACCATCTTACCTCAAGTGCTTTATTCTCCTTACCCTCCAGAGCAAATGACTATACTGAATTTGATGTTCATCTTTCCCAAACAATCCATGCATGAACAGTAGATTATATTGTTTGGCATGATTTTAACATTTATATAAATGAATTCTTACTCTATGTATTGTAGGGGAGGAGAAATAATTTTCCTTCTGTCCTTCCAGGTTCTTGGCTGAAAACCCCCATAAGAATACAGATTAACAGGAGAAAAACAGAAGGTAATATAGCATATATACCTCCTGTATACACGGGAGATACCCAGAAGAACTGGGTAACTCGCCTAAACGTACCAAACCACTACCTTAAATACCATCTTCAGCTAATGAAAAAAAAATGGGGGGGGGGGTAGGGAGGCCAGTTATGGGAGGTTACCAGGAAAAGCACAGGAAACAAGGGTGTTGTTGCTATGCAGATCTAAGTTGTAGTGTTCTCCCTTGATAAGAGTTTCTAGGGATTTAGAGTCAAACTTCCCTTCCTGGTACAGAGATGGAGGCCACCTTACAAACAGAGATTTCCCTTATAAATGTAAATGTCTTTTATAAAAGAGTAACTTTTACTTGGTTTTCAGAGCTTCTCCTTTATCTGCAGTTTTTTTCTTTCTTTTTTAAATTTTCATTGACTGTATTTCCCACGCTGTACATTTCATACCTCTGACTCATTTATTTTGCAACTGGAAGTTTATACCTCTTAACCTCCCTTACCTATTTCTCTCATCCCACCACCTCCCTCCCCTCTGACAACCACCTGTTTGTTCTCTGTATCTGTCGCTCTGTCTCTATTTTGCTATGTTTGTTCATCTGTTTTGTTTTTCAGATTCCACATCATGCAGTGTTTGTCTTTCTGTCTGACTTATTTCACTTAGCATAATATCCTCTAGGTCCATCCATGTTGTCTCAAATGGCAAGATTTCATTATTTTTCATGGCTGAGTAATATTTCACTGTGTATATATCTATATATATCTATATGTAGATATATATATATCTACAACAATAGGTATCTATATGTAGATATATATATATACAATAGATATCTATATGTAGATATATATATATATCTACATATTTATATATATATCTACATACATACATATATTCCACACCTTCTTTATCCATTCATCTGCTGATGGGCACTTCCATATACTGGTTATTCTAAATAATGCTGCAATGAACATTAGAGGTGCATATATCTTTACAATATCAAGTTTTCCTATTCATGATATTGTATATCTCTCAGATTATTTAGGTATCCTTTAATGTTTTTAATAAACTTTTTAAAAAACTTTCCCCGGGCTTCCCTGGTGGCACAGTGGTTGAGGGTCTGCCTGCCGATGCAGGGGACATGGGTTCGTGTCCCGGTCCGGGAAGATCCCACATGCCGCGGAGCGGCTGGGCCCGTGAGCCATGGCCGCTGAGCCTGCGTGTCCAGAGCCTGTGCTCCGCAACGGGACAGGCCACAATGGTGAGAGGCCCGCGTACCGAAAAAAAACAAACAAAAAAACTTTCCCCATAGAAGTCTAGTATATATCACTTAAATATATCTATATCACTTAAATATCACTATATATCACTTAAATCTGTCTGACAATATTTTGACCTTCATTTTTCATTGATTATGTACCTACATTTTTCACCAAGTCACATTTCTATCAGGTGATCCCCAAGGAGTTAGGTAAGTAACATTTTCAAGTTCCACTCAAAAGGCCATCAATTTTTTTCTCCAGTTCTCTGACTAAGGAAAACAGAAGCCTATCTTCCAGTTTCTCTCTGATTTCACGGCTCCCTTTGATCTCCCACTTAGGTTTCCTCTCTTCTACTGTTTTTTAAGTCTCTGTTGGAATAAAGTATGTAGGAGAAGGAAGTTATTATCTTCTTCCCATGTATGTGAGGATGGTCACTTGCTCAACTAAAAATGGAGAAACTGATAAAGTCATTATACTGTACCATTTTATAGTACATTACAATGGACTACTTATATTAGATAACTAGTTCCTTTATTATATGATTAAGTTTGTTTCATATAAATTTATAGCAATTGCCAAGAATATACTTGCTTCCTACACAACAATGTTTCCAGACAATATGTAATAGTAAAGTGTGGCCCAGATACACTGCTTAAAGTCACATTAATATCAATTTATTCTACATGTTGATCCTTTGTCAAACAAGTTTGGAGAAATTATTCTCCTACTGAAAGTTCTCAGCTGGACTTCGACTATTTATTTTCTCTCTATTTCTAAAAGGATTTGTGTGGAAAGGTTTCTTTCTCTCTCTCTTTTATTTATTTTTTTTAATTTTGTCTCAGAAATATGCTGAGGTAAGGAATAGATTATATTGAATTTTGTGCAGTGTTTGTAACTTTTTTTTTTTTTTTTTTTGCGGTACGCGGGCCTCTCACTGTTGTGGCCTTTCCCGTTGCGGAGCACAGGCTCCGGATGCGCAGCCTCAGCGGCCATGGCTCACGGGCCCAGCCGCTCTGCGGCATGTGGGATCCTCCTGGACCGGGGCACGAACCCGCGTCCCCTGCATCGGCAGGCGGACTCTCAACCACTGCGCCACCAGGGAAGCCCTTGTAACTTTTGCTGAATGATAAATATTAATTATTATTTAAAACTACAATAAAAAGTTAAGACTCTTAGTTCCTAATTATTGTGCACAGCAATCTACTGAGTTAATACAAACTTAATTTGTAATAATTACTTCTGTAATACATAAATTATAGGGTACAGTATAATAAGTGATAATAGTACATATTATGAAATGGGCTGACATCTTAACAAAAAAACATTCTAACACACGGCTATTAGACTGGAGGAAAACAGTATTGTGAAGTAGCTACACTTACAATTTGCTTAGAAAATGAATCATAATGCATTAATGCCTCTGAATAATTTGCAAGTAAATGAACCAAAAAATTTACATAAATGACCAGCCATAGGTATTTATGTTATTGGGGGTTGGGAGAGGTGGTGCTAAAGGGGAGGGGAACTGGAATAAAGCCTTGCGTTAGTAAGTGCTTACGCGTATGCTGAGACATAACATTTAACCAGCAGAAGTCTAATGCAATTACTTTGTATTTATTATTTTGCTGATTTGTTGGCTAATACAACGTTATTGCCCAATGACAATGTTGAATTGACTACATAATGCTGCTTTTGAAGATTAGCTAGATTAAATGATAGAATCCAATAGCTGAAGAATTACTTCAGAGATCAACTAGTCACTCCCAAGTCTCCCAGTAGCAAAATCCTTTTCAAATCATTGCATAAAGATGCCTGTTCTTTCTGTCTGTGGCAAACCCTCTATCCAAGATCCAAATCCCTTCTTCCTCACTATCAGAATCTTCAATTTGATCAAGACTGCAAAGATGTCTAATTAAATTTTCCCCATCTCAGCCACCTTTGTAGTTCCGACTGGCCATCTGATACTGATAGCGCTAGTAAAAAATAAGTAAGCAGAAGTCTCCTAGAGGCTCTTGGGAAAGCATTTTCTTTCCTGACAAGAGGGGCAAAATGTCTCTCTCTTTTTTTCCCTTTTTCTATCTGGAATACTGATGTAATGGAAGAAACTACAGCAGCTATCTTGTTGCCTTGAGGGAAAGGTCAAAAAACTTGCAGACATTGACCCTGGCTAAAGAGAACCTGCCATCCACTGCACCACTGACTGAAGTCCGGAAGCTCGGAATCCTGCAAGCCCCTGCTCATAGAGCACATTGATTTGGAAGCTCACAATGTTCTAGGCTTGTGCTCAGCACATTTGTTTTGTTTTTAACAATAGCTCATTTAATCCTTTTAACAATCTGATGAGGAAGCATGGAGATGTTAAATATCTCTCTATGTTTCAATAGCTGTTTAGTAGCACAGCTGGGATGTGAACATAGATAATCTGATAAGGAAATCTATACACCATGAATTCTCACTTGTCTCTCACTCACTCCCCCCACCCAGTAGGTTAGCAAATCCTGATTGCACCATCTCAGTACCTGTCAAGCGAGCCTGCTTTTCTCCCTTCCCGTCTGCACCGCTGTGTCCTCTCCAACCTCAACTGAAGGGGACCCTAACACACCACTCCTTCCATACTACCTTCACACCACAGAGATTATTTTCCAAAAACACAAATCAAATCCTATCTTTCCCTTTCTTAAAGCCTTCAATGATTATAATTAACAAGCCACTCAGACTTTGTAAATGAAACAAATTCTATGTTAGACCCAGCCTGCCTGACAAATACCAGGCCAGAGCTCTAACAACTGATCCCTTTAGTAATTAACCTTTTAATTACATGCTTTAAAAAAACAGGATGACAATCATTCCTATAAGATAATATAAGATGGAATCATCCTGTACAGAACCAAGAAATAGAAGTACAAGGGCAAGATCCTCTGCACAGGCTGGTTTTATTTGACCCATGTGATGCTTTTAAGAAGAAGTTAAGGTCTGAAGATCTAGAAACAGTCTTTCTGTATTCCTTCAGGCAACAGGTGGCTAGAACTGAATAGCAGCTGGCCACTCAACAATTCACTTTAGGCCCTGCAATGTCCTTCTGTTTTTATACTGGGCCTAGTCTGCTGATTTATAGTATGAGCTGGAATCATGGAGATTTGAGTGTGGGACCCTAGATCACTGATATTCCAACCTTGAAATTGTTGCAGCTGCAATCTTAGCAGCAGCTGCAGCAGCACTGCCATTTAGCTTAGTAGCTATGTGTTTATCATTGCGGGGGACATAAAGATGTCCAAAGTGCCTATAATTAATAATCTGGATAAAGAGGTCTGATGTGTCAAATACGGCAGAAAGAAACTATGAATTCAGAGAGACCATTTGCAAGCTATACAAATGCAAATATTAGTAACAGCCACGTCACATGACTGTTATAAGGATGAAACAATAAAATAACGTGAAAGCTTCTAGCAGTCTGCCTGGCATCTATTAGGTACTTAATTGGACTGAGGTTTCTTATTATGCGACAGGTGTAGAAAAAAGTTACAGAACCCCTTTGAGAATCTCCTGAAAGCATGAACACTCAGCCTAAAGAGAATAAAATGTTTGTTTATACAAACAGATTTTTTCATATGATTTTAGGATCTTAAGTCACTTAGAGGCCACTGAAGTAGACCTCAGGATGACAGTTGATGTAGAAAACAGGGATTCTTAGTGCCTATGGATTTAAACTACCAAAGCATGTCATGAAATAAATGAAAAAAAGCCTAAAAACAGAGTCCTATCTGTAAAAATAAATAAATTAATTAATTAAATAACTAGGTAGCATTTGATTGTTGTAAGAGAAATGAATTTATGCTAGAAGCAAAATTAAGGGTGGGTTTGTAGATTGTTTACTGGAGTGTTCTCAAACATATTAGAAAAATTATAATAGTTTGGTTTCCAGGGACATAACCCTTGTAAAGACACGCCCAGCTTTGCAAAAACAATTCTGTAATTAATGTCATCAATATTTTTCTCCAGAACCATGTTGTTGTTCTTTCACTGTTTTATAAAACCAAAGTTTCTTCCAAATATGATTGTGAAACCATTCTTCAATAGATTAGTGTGCATGTAAACATAAAATGTTATGATTAGATTATTAATGAACTTCATGTAACAAATTATATAAGGAGTAAACACGATTGGCTTTGTAATTAAGATCCAAAACGGTGTCCTGAAACGAAGATCTGAGTTTATACATTCATCAAGATGTGGAAATCCATTAACAAGTCACAACTAGATTTGAGTTTGCTGATAGTGATAGGATTTCACTATCAGTTCAGTTCATTCCGGATCACATACACATCTCTCTCTATTCAAACGAAAGGACTCATAAGAGTGAGGGGGTTCAGAATGAGCCTCCCCAAAATGTGCCACTTTGGCATACTATTTTAAGATGAAGGCATCCAGCCTCAGCAGACCCAAGAAAGGCTTTTACCTTTCCCTTCACTGTCTGAAAGAATTTAGATAGGGCGCTTGGCCCAGAAAGAACATATTTCCAAGAGATAACTTTTTATTGGAATGACCTATCTGTGTGGCAGGACAAACATTTACTTACCAAACATCTGCTCTTCTTATCATCCTGTGACTCCCCCTCCTCCCCTTTAAAGCCCCAGGCCCCTATTCCATTCTTGAGTTCAAAATCGCATTAAAGTCTCAACTGCCCAACTGGTCCTTGGGTCTCACTGTCCTTGTAGAGCCCCAGTAAGTAGGTAATTAAATTTATTGTTCTCTTGTTAATCTGTCTTAGGTCAATTTGATTATTAGACCAGCCAGATAACCTAGAAGGGTAGAGGAAGAAGGTTTTCTCCTCAACAACAGCAATTAAAATACAATCAAGAAGGGGATATTTATATAGGAGGATAAGAGGGAAAGGAAATTAACACTTACGGAGTCTCTATTATATATAGAACTCTGTATTAGTTCATTTAATCTTCATAATATCCCTGTGAAGTAGTTATTATTATGCCTATTTTAAAGATAAGGAACTAAGGCCACACAGGTGACCTTAGTCACACAGCAGCAATATACTTAGAACCAAACAAACCAAGGGGATGAGGGTAGTAATCAGATGTTAGTGATGAAAGTGTCATGATGTTATTATTGATTGGTTTTAAAAGGTACCAGTTGTCCATATAGGGACAGCAGTTTAGGATTCTTGGCAGTCTCGTTATGTAATTATGTGGCCACTAATCTTAAGCTTAGCCAGAGTCGTAAGAGTGAATGGATAAGACTGATCACAAAAGTTTAAATATCTGAGCAATTCACCACAGCATGTTTTTCATGAAGCTTCATAATATTCTCTAGGAGCCAAGCATAAATTGATCCATGTGTAGCCAACTCTAATCATAATGTTTGGGAAGGATAAAAAAAAAAATCCGGAGATGCTTGATTTCTAGAATTTAAAAACATATTGCACTATAAAACTGCCTTTAACATCTCAGAAAGAAAAATATTCATTGGCAGGCAAATCAAATAAGCGGTCTGGTTTTATGCTCAGTTGAGTGATACCATTTGCTCTGCCAATTTGCTAAATCTTAATATATTTGCTAACTTGAGTCCACATATTTTTTCCTCTTCTGCTTCTCCTTCCCTCTGCCACTTTGTCCTTCTCTCTTTTGTGTCTGATTATCATAAAATGAACATACCACAGAGCTTCGCTATTTCTTAAAAATGTAACTGTAGAAGATAGTCTTTGTTGGATGTTAGACTCAGGCCGTTTTCTGCCATTTACAAAAGACTGGGCTCATTTTCATATGAAGCCTTGGAAATTGAGGGAGTTAGGTCACATAATGAAATATCCTAGCAGGCTGTTCCTGCACCGAGGGCCACTGACAAATTTTACGGCCTTGAATCCAGAAATAAACACCATTCGGTGACTGTTTGTATAGTCAGGCTATTAAGTGCAATGATTTGTATTTCCCCAAGAGATCCCTTCAACTACAGTGCCTTGTGTTTGCAGCAGCTTGGCAGAAGTTGTATTTTTTTTTTAATCCTGCAGTTCACTGGCCAATAACGTGCGTGCAGGGCACAATACCTCCCAGTAGGTATGAAAGAAAAGAGGTGGAATTGTAGGGCTTCATGGAGCCCCTGGGAGATACCATGCATATAAAGCGTGTTGAACACCAATCTATTAATAAATTTCATTGAAGCAACTCTCTTCATGGGTGAAGTTGCTTACCCCGTTCTGTCTGCTCTGTGCTCTGGACCTCTGGCCAAAACAGTTTAAATAGTTATCTCTAACTCTAATAGTTCTTAAGAGGATTCCTTAAAGAAGAATCTTCCAAAGATAACAAAAAAAATACATCATGATGATGATTCAACTGCTACTCTGAAATAAGGTTACAACTGTTCTACCAAGGATTTCCATAGCAAGCAGATATATTTTTAAGAAAATATATATTTATAAAAATTATATTCAGTGGGATAACTCTCCCTTAAAAATTGGTAAAATCCATCTCTGGTTAAACATAGGCTGTATTTTCTACCACTTTCTAACCTTTTTCATCCTATTGTGGATGGCCTGTGCTGTTTATATAATTCATTATTTTGTGGATATTCTCTTGCAGGTATAGTCTATACATGATTGCTCAAAGTTCACTTTAAAATGTTCTCATAAATTTATATAAAAATATTTTGCTTCCAATTTTCTTGAAAAATGCTGGATGCCTGCTTTGCATATTACCTAAAATATGACTTTCCTTTTTTTTTTCTTTTCTTCTCTTTTTTTTTAAATTCTATGCCTTGCTACCTTTTATCTTTCTGAGTCCTGTTTTCTGGTCTCTGAATGCCTTCAATGTCATCTAATGGACTGTGGGTAGTCAGGAGAATTGAAAATATGTCCTGATAGAAGGAAAGTATTTTTCATTGGGGTTCAGGCAGAAGACAAATCTCCCACATTGGACAGAAATACATGCCATGACATCCCACTACCACTCTTCTTCCTTACTCCTCCAACACCCAACACTGAAGCTCTGGAGGGTATCCTAATGTAAACTTGCCACATGTACCTGGAACCCAAGTTCACAGATGCACAGCACCTTACATCACATAGGAATTGAACAAGAGTGTTGATTTTAAGTGTGAAGATATTTACAAAGCTACATTTTAAAATGCAGTCTGTTCTTTTACTGAGTAGCTATTATAATAGCAGGCACCGTGCTAGGCTCTAGGATGCAATGATAATAAGGTCTGTGACTCAAAGGAATCACTTTCTAATGGCAAACTATATAACGATATATCTGTATCTTTCTATAGAGTATAATGTCAATGGCTTAAGTATAGACACATAAATTGAGTGGTTTTAGAATTTGAAACCATACTCTTTCAATGGATACACAACAGAATGTATTATACTTCTTAGAGCAAAATAGAACATGTTTCTAAAAAGAGATAAGTAACTAAGAAACAAGATAAAATAAGCCATTTTGTGTGTGTGGTCGGGGGGGGGTATTTTATCAAAAGTAAAAAAAAATTGATTAAATAAGTACACCTGAATCTCTACCTACTGTTAGTTCTTAAGTGAAAATATTAAATCATGAAAAACAAAGAAAAATCACAGGTACAAGGACAATCTGGCCAGCAAAAAAACTTAAATATACCTATGCTTGTAAAAGTTGGTGTGGCAGTTTGATAATGGAAATTCAAAATTTTAATTTAAGTAACAAGAAATAGCAGAAATAATTGATATTTCCATTTTTAGGTGGGTATTCTAATTTTATGAACCCTTAGTGGGATATATATTTACTAGCATTTATTGAGCAGCTACCATGTATAAAACACAGATGCATGTGCAAATAAAATGCTTGGGCTTGTTAAGTGAGTGCTGTGTGCTTTTTTTCTTGATAGCATCAATATCCTTCACGACCATTTATGGGAATTTTTCCCATTGGTCAGTTGTAATTATGTTTTAATATTTATATGGGCTACACACAGTGAAGGCTATATTTCAGCATGCTTTGGTCACCTGTATTTCACTTGTATCATAGAACATTCACATTCTCCCCGACAAACTCCGTATTTTCCCCTTGTCTCATCCTGTGCCTAACACCAAAATCCCTGCAAATCTTTGTATGTGTCATACATTTTTTCTTTGTTTCCTTGCCCTCCTCCACCTCCTAATTTATTCAATGACTTCCCTGAGTTCATCACTGATTCAGCAGGCCACACTCTGGAGCTGATTCTTAGATTGGCTCTGGAAATCTCAACTGATGCATTTGGGCTTCCTTTAAATGTGCTTGCCTGTCATGTGTAGCACTTAAATAGCATCTCATGTGAGGAAATCGCACATAGTTTATTTAAAAGCCCCTCAGCTCCCTTGTGGCAACAACCAAGCACAGCTAAATTGCTGAGCACCTCCGTTGTTTGCTACAAATCATAACATCAAATACACATCACGCACACTGAGGAGCACCCCAAAAGCAATTGATGCTGATGAACCCCAGCTATTAACATGAGTAGCGCTGGCTCTGTCTGCCTTGCTGAAAGCTAGATTGGGGTAGGAATAGGGGAATCAGAGAAGCGAGGGACAGCTCAAATCTCTAATGGCTTGACTGGGGTATAATTATAGCAGATATGCATGTATAAATCATGTTTAACATTTTCACAGTACAATCACATTTGTGCTTTTCAAGGGCTTACAAAAATGAATAAAAGAGAGATACTAGCCCCAGAAATTACAATTCTCCACAAAAGCTAAACAAAACAATGACATTGATGAAAGTGGGTTTCTGGACTTGTTGGGATTATAATATTGAAATGAAAGTGGGATGATTTTACTAAAATAACATCTCAAGAGATAAACTCCCAGAAAACCTGTACAGGTGGCTGTTACTAAGCAAATGAAAAAATAAGCAGAATTTTAGCCTCTTTTCCCCCTCTGACTCTTCAAATGAAAGATGAAGGTTGAAACTGCACATGCCTATTTGGGATATGATAGGAAAGACTGACCCAAGTATAGCATTGCTGCTAATCAGAGAGCTCCATTAGCACCAATCACTCTAAGTCTATTTAATAATCAGATATCCCTACAGCTGCAGCCAGAAGTGATGTGGGTCTAAGAGAAGAGGCATGACAACATGTTCAGCAGGTGAAGTGGCATCAGGGTCTGAGGCCACAGTGCCTTTGAGTCAAAATCAATTGTGTAACAAATGAGAAGCTAGTCATGCCTGACACAGATGTCGTATTTTGAATAATTGAGTTCCTGATGTCACAGCAGGAGCCTCCACCTATATCCTTTTATAAGACATATCAGAGTTTGAGTTGTGGAAGAAAACTTACTATTGGAAGTGAGGAAGAGGTATGCCAGCAGGGCCATGGCAACAAGTTGTTGTATGGAAGAGGGACCAGTCACGGGTGATATTATACTGACATAGATTTCAGGAGGCTGAATGGAGTTCTGTAGCTAGAGCCCACCTGGAAAATCTTTCATTCAGACACACTGTAAAATCTATAATCCAGGAATATTTAATTTCTTACACTTAAAAAGACAATAGTTAGAAATGGTCCAACATATTGAAAATTGAACTTTCTAAACTGTCTCCTAAGAAAGAACACAACACATTTCTAAGCATGGTCTTTGACTAGCTGTGCTGATGAAAAATGACTAAGATTCAAATCACAAGTTTCTTTCCTGACTCTTTAAGTACTAACAGATTTTCGGCCACAAATTCAGGACAGATCCTAATGTTGATATGCAGGATAATAAAACTTTGTTGAGGCTGTCTGTAGCATGAGCCAGGATTACGGTTTGTTTCATACTGGTTTTCCGTCATGTCATAAAAGAAACATCAAAGTTTACAGTCACTTCTCTCTCACTTTCTTCTTCTCTTTTCTTTTCTTCCCCTCCCTCCATTCCTTTCTTTCTTCCTTTCTCATTCTAAATACAACATTTTGCAAAAAGTGATTAAGAGATTTTTGAAATTGAAATATCATTATTCACAAAGATGGTGCATGCTTCTCCTCTCCTAAATCTGTCATATATATATATATATATATACACACACACACACACATACACACATACACATACATTTCAATAGTAACAAACTTCAGAAGGGAAGTAAAAACAATCATTTGTTTTCCTCCTTGACAAACATCTGTTAGAAAAGCAACACACAACCCATTCCAAAGTATAGCCTCAAGTTTCTCTGTAGCATTTCTTTGGTAGAATGTGAAATGTTCCAAGGAACATGCATAAAATCTGCCCAATATATTTTTATTGTGCACCCATTTGTATTTGATTACAGGACCTACAGAAGGCAGGGCCACCACCCCGATGGGCCCAGGGGACAGAACATGGAGCCAAAGCGGTTTATTCTCTTGCCTTGAAATCTGATAGAATTTGTCTTCCTAGGTTTTGGACTTGCTTGGAACATTTTCTTCTCTGACTGCTCCTTTTAAAATGGGAATGTCTATCCTATGCTTGTTCCACCACTGTATTTTGGAAGCACATAATTTGTCTGGTTCCATAGGTTCATGGGTAGAGAGGAATTTTGCCTCATGATGAATCACACCCCAAGTCTCACCCATATCTGGATTTAGATGATATTTAGATGAGATGCTGGACTTAAAATTGATGCTGAAATGGGTTAAGACTTTTGGGGCTGTTAGGATGGAAACAAATGTATTTTACAGGGGAGAAGAACATGAATTTCATAGGTTCAGAAGGCAGAGTGTCTCAGACTGAATTGCATCCCCTCCAATTCATATGTTGAAGCCCTAACTACCCAATGTGACTATAATTGGAGATAGAGCCTTTAAAGAGGTAATGGAGAGTAAATGAGATTGTAAGGGTGAAGCCCTAAACCAATATGACTGATGTCCTTAACAGAAGAGAAAGAGACACCAAGGATGTGCTGCACACATGGAGAAAAGGCCATGTGAGGACATGGTGAGAAGGCAGCCATCTGCAAGCCAAGGAGAGAGGCCTCAGGAGAAACCAAACCTGCCAACACCTTGATCTTAGATTTCCAGCCTCCAGAACTCTGAGGAAATAAATTTCTGTTGTTTAAGCCAGTCAGTCTGTGGTGCTTTGTTATGGCATCCCTAGAAGACTAATAAATCTTGAAAGGTGGAGAAAAGAAGGTACACTAGATAGAAACCTTGGGACCCAAGGAATAATATGGCAAAATTGACAACCTAGAAATGCCAGTGGATGAGGATAAAACAAGCCTCAACAAAAGCCTATTCTCTCTAGCCAAAGGGAACAGAAAGAAGAAGTTTGGCCATGTTCTAAAGATAGAAAACTTTTAGATAATAACTGCTCTTTTCCAGCCAATGACAGAAAATACTGTGGCTCTACCCACCCCCCCACAATCAATGGTTGAACGGGAAAACAGAATTCCACCTTCACTAAAGTATAACAAGGCTGAATGGGGAGACAAGATATTCATTCCCAGCACTAACAAGGTATCTCTACTCACTTCCCTCTGCTGTTGATGTGACGTCTAAGGAAGCCAAGTGGACAGTTAGGACACTCAATACCACCCAGCAGTAGAAAGGCCATACACTGATGGAACCAGTGGATGCCATGGAAAGTAGTAACAAGGACCTACTGTTGTTTCCAGCCAAGGAGGTCTCAGCAGAGGTCTAGTAGGGAGTCAGAACTCTTACTCCTGCCCAGCAGTAAACAGGAGCCCCTCCCCTCATTAGCTATCAACATCGGTCAAGTGTGGAACATAAATTTCTACCCCTACCTCACAGTAGGCAGTGTTCCCCTTCCCTCTACCATATCAGTGTCACAGAAGAAACTGAAGGTTTAAATAATATCCAAAGTGTCATAACATAATACCTAAAAAATTATTATAAAATATCACTCATAATTTCATAAGAATTATTTCATAAACTTCATAATGATTTCAATAATAAAACATCATTCATCACTGAAAAATGTCAATAAAATAAAAAAGACAACACATGGATGCCAACACTAAGAATACAGAGATGTTAAAACTATCTGACAGATATTTTAAAGCAGTTGTCATAAAAGTACTTCAAAGATCAATTACAAAAGTAGTTGAAAAAAATGAAAGAAAAAAAATGTCTCAGCAAAGAAAAACACTATACATAAATCAAAATAGAATTCTAAAAAACTGTTCATGTAACCCACAGGAGGATAGGAAAGAGATGAAAGATAAATAAAAAGGAAAGAGAAGAACTAGGGAACAAAAAATAAAATGGAAGATAAACTAACATATAATTACATTAAATATAAACGGTCTAAATGCATCACTTAAAAGTCAGATATTAGCAGAGTGGATTAATAAACATGACCTGAACTCAAGAATCTCACTTCACATATAATGCTATAGGTAGGTTAAAAGTAAAAGGATGGAAAAAGAGGTCTCATACAAACATTCATGAAAATGATAAAAAAATAAAATTTTAAAAGATAATAAAAATCAATGAAACAAAAAGCTGATTTTTTGAAAGAGCAATAATATTAACAAACATAAGACTGACACAGAAAAAAGAGAGTAGGCACAAATTACCAATATCAAGAATAAAACAGGGATTATTTCTACAGACTTTGCAGATGTCAAAAGGATAAGGAAATACTATGAGCAACAGAAAGATCACCAAAGCAGATATACAGATATTAAATAAGCACATGGAAATGTTTCCAACATCATTAGCCATTAGGAAAATGCAAATTAGACCCACAATGAAATATCACTATACACCTATCAGAACAACCAAAATAAAATACAGTCCCAACAACAAATGCTGCAGAGGATGCAGAGAAACTAGATCTCTCATTCAGGGCAAGTGTGGGAACCAGTGTAATAATTTTTGAAATACTTATTAAGAATAGTTTTAACAGTCCTTGTAACTACCCTATTACCCAGAAATTGCACCTCTGAAAATTTATCCCAAAAAAGTGAAAACTTATGTTCCCACAAAAACCTGTCCATGAAACTAGCAGCTCTACTTCTAATAACCCCAAACTGTAAACAAGCCAGGTAACCTTCTACAGATGAATGGTGAGACAAATAATAGCCCATGCACACCAAGGAAGACTACTCAGCAATCAAAATTAATTAAGTCACTTTTTTGAAGATTTGGTTTATAGCAGGTACTCAGAAAATAGCATTTTTGCCTAGTGACTTTAGTTGTAATGTTTTGATGGGAAATAGTGGGTGGAGGATAGAGCTCACCTTGGCAGGCTTGTGAGCCCGACTGGTATACAAAGGTTACAGGGAGCTTGAGCTCACACACCAGCCTGAAAAGACGAACTGGTAGAAAAACAGTGTGGCTGCAGATGACTGTGTGTGGATGCCCTCCTGCGGAAGCAGGGACCAGCTGCACAATAACAAGGCACTCATGTCATGGAGCTGAATGTGACATCTGTCAAAGTCAACACTGGGCACTCCATGTGTTGGAAGAACAGACATAGGGGATAATGAGAGCTGCACAGAAGAGGACTCAGAAGCCAGTGGAACCTAGGAAGTAGCTACACCTTCGATCCCCTTTCTTCATGCTTTCAAGAAAACCCACAGGAAAACGGAATGGAAAGCAGAGCATGTGACCTGAGGCTCAGTTAATCAAATCCAGATTTGACAAAGAAATCACTGGATTGGACTGAATTTGCTTAAGATTTCTAACAAAGATAACATTGTTTTTTGTTGTTGTTGTTTTTTGTTTTTTTCCCAGTTTTCAAAAGTTCCATTTTTGCCAGCCTAAGTTCTGTAAACTATCCTAACAGTGAAATGTTCCCTTGGCCACTCAAATTTGATACTGGTTAGTGGTTTTCTTTAGATGCTAAGGAACAAGGAATTAACTGTAAGTACTATGCATCCTGCAGGCTCATTATGTTGTGAGAAGAGTAACATTGTAGTGGGAGCTAAATGTCATCAGTGAGGAGAAACAACAATCTCTGTATGGTCCCCCCCTCAGCACCCCCTCCTAAATAGCTCTTAACACATGCCTGAGGCTCATACCAGCTGAATAGACTGGGTGTTACTTTCCGTTTGTGCCCTTCTGATTTTACTCCTCAGTATGTATCATTGCTGGTACAGTAACATATTCTATGACTAGTCTATTCTCAATTGTAAATTCCTTTGTGCTCTTACAAATAGTCAGTTGGGACTTTCAGAATTGCTTTCACTGGGAATACAATGGTTGCTAGTCATATAGCATGTATGTTTTCATTATTATTTCTGGTAAAATTCATACTGCCTCATTGGATTAAATCAAAATATATTTGAAATGTTGGCTTTTCCATTGTGTTATACTTTTTGCTGGTATTTATCTTGTATAGCACATCTTGCTTCATTAATATCTTCAATTATATGTTTAGAAAAGCTTGGGTATATTTTCTTATGTTCCAGGTAAGTATGGTTTTTCTGTGATCAAAACAGTGCTCTAGTGAACACCCTTCTAGTCAATTTATAAATTAATTCATTGATAATTGACAAGTAGTAGTGCTTGTTCATAAGAATTATATGCATTTTGAAGCATTTATTGTTTATTATTAAGAAAAGTAAATTTGGACTTTCTACATCACACAATGTTAAACATATGTCAAGTATTTTGCACTTAATATATGCATGTAAGTTTATTAGAAGCATTAATCTTTCATACTATCAGTTTTTTTTGTTTTTTTTGTTTTTTTTTTTTTATTTTTTGCTGTACGCGGGCCTCTCACTGTTGTGGCCTCTCCCGTTGCGGAGCACAGGCTCCGGACGCGCAGGCCCAGCGGCCATGGCTCACGGGCCCAGCCGCTCCGCGGCATGTGGGATCCTCCCAGACCGTGGCACGAACCCGCGTCCCCTGCATTGGCAGGCGGACTCTCAACCACTGCGCCACCAGGGAAGCCCCATACTATCAGTTTTAAAAGGTAGTTTGTCATTTATTGGATTTTTTTATTAAATGATAAATGTACATGGCTTAAAAATCAAACAATACTGAAAGGCTTATAATAAAATAAAGCCGTCTCTACTGCAACTACTCAATTCTGCTCTCTAAAGGTAATCATTTGTAACTGCTTTGTCTATTTCTTTAGGTATTTGACTCTAAGTAAAATATGTACACTCTAATTGACTTACAAATTTTATATATTATAAATTGATTTTAATTATAGACAGGATTTATCAGTGTTCATTATCATTAGCTATATACATATTGTTTATACTATAAAGCCAAATAGTCACGTAGTATAGAGATTCCTTTACTGTATTTTTTTGTTTTTTTGGTAATTGTTAGTAAGTGTGTGTGTGTGTGTGTGTGTGTGTGTGTGTGTGTCTGTGTCTGTGTGTGTGTGTCTGTGTATTCATGTTTGTTTTTTACCTGCTAGGTTTTAATAAACGGCTCCCTATTGTTAAATTTTCCCCAACTGCTTTATCAGTAATACCTTCCAAATATCCTCTAATAATAGAGACTCCTATTTTTTATGGAAACCTTCTTGGAGCCCTCTTTCCACCTGTTCCAACTCAACCTGATGGTTCTCTAAGTCGCTGTTCATCTGACATCTGGATTTTCATTCACCTTGCTCCCACTTTAGATCCATTTTTTATTGAATCTAATCTTTTGGTGTAAAGCCTGATTTTGCAGAATATTCTTCATTAATTTTCTAAGGAAAAGTATGTAAAGGGTCTATTTTCTGAGTGTCTGCAGGTCGGAAAATGTATATTTTGCCCCACAATTGACTGATATTTAGCTGTGTATAGGATACTAGAGTAGATTTTCCCTAAGGACTTAAGGGCATTTCACCACAGTCTCCTAGCTTTCAGTACTGCTGTTCAGAAGTCTAACTCCATCCTGCTTCCCAATGCTATTAAGTGATGTGGTGATGGTGGCCATGGTTTGTTTTAATCTAGAATCTTATAGGATTATCTCTTAATTTACAGTGTTCTGAAATGTGAGTCTTTATGTGAGTCTACTTTTATCCACTGTCCCGGGTATCGGAGAGGCATTTTCAATATAGTATTTCATGCACTTTGATTATCAAATTTTTCTTATACTACTTTTCTCTATTTTTTTCAGTCCCCTATGTAAGACATTGTTGGTGTGACTGCAGAAGGTAAATACAAATAATAAAACTACATGATAGCTCTTAAAACTTTATTTAGCTCAGGGGGAGTACACATTCCTTTTGTTTGCATTTCATTAGCCAAAGCAAATCACATGAACAAGGTTTCTGTCAATGGATGAAATGAATTATCCTCCCAAGGAATGGGTCTCATAGGGAGAGACAATGAATACTTCGGCAATAACACATTCTACTTCACTTGGTGTCTGTTCATACTTAAGAGTGACTGTTAGGTTGCTGATAAGTGAGCTTCACTGTCTAGTGATGGACTGGGGTGGGGAAGGGCCACCTATTGAACAGGGGGACACCTGCAGCTTAGTATGTAGTGGTGTTTTCACCTGTGGTTGTCCAGTTTCTTCAGAGAAGAGTCAATAGACCTCTGCTTCGAAGAATTCAGCCTGGCTATAGCCATTCTATGAGCAAAGAGAACTAAGAGTGCAGGCCTTCAATGAAATCTCCACTTTCAATCACATATCTTGTCTCTGTTTCCTAGTACACTTGAGTATATAATTGCCAGTTCTGTCCTATTAAGTTTCTCCAGAGTGTAAACCTTTGGTCCCCTGCCTCGGGGTACTCATTTGGCTAGACGGGATTATGGCATAATCATACATAGACTTGCAAATAATTACCCTGTTTTTACCCATACACTCATTCCTCTCACTAATTTAGAAATTGATATCTCCAAGCCCCCAAACTTCTAAGAGTCCCTTGCCAAGGAATGACTCACTTCATGTACAGTTTTTTCCTATCCATGCACCTTTGGTTTCAGGCCCTCCATCCAGCTGAATTCACTACTGCTCTTCCATTTGCTTTTCCATTTATTTGCCACTGTCCCATAATCTTTGTCCTTTACATCATTTTATATTTTTTAGTATCATTTTAGTAGCCATTTGGGAGGAAGCAGAGATAAGCACATGTGACTGGAAATCAAAGTGTAAAGGCTTAAAGAGTGTACAAGGGCGTGAATAATGTTGAAGTATCTGAGACACTGAATAGTGTTCAAATCAACCCTCACACTTAAATGAAATGAGAATGATGACAATGAACAAAGAAGAAGGAAAAGAGCGGATATAAATTGGGAAAAAAAGAGCAAAATTCCTTAAGATAATAAAATGGATATAATGGACGAGAATAACAAACAAGCGATAATTAATATGGAAGATGAGAGATGTGATTAAGTAAGTAAAATAATATCTTAATAATAATCTTAATAAGCTCCTATAAGTTTGTTTTTTTTATACAAGATAAAGCTACTTAAAACAAATTCTGTAATATGATGTAGACCTGAGGGTGGAAAACATGTTTTCTTCATTTTTTACTTCCACTGCCTAGCAGAGTGCCTGGTACATAATTCAATTGCTGTTGCTCGAAGGCCTTAATGTCTTTTTGATTTAATATAATTGAGAGTCATAATACCAATTTAGTAATTTTAATTCAGAAAATTTGTGAAATAGGAATCTGGCATCTGCAGAGTTATTTAGGCAGTTTATTAAAACACAACACAGACTATATTTGGGAAAGGACCCCATGCTCAGGGAAATATGATGATGTTTACATGAGCCTTTCATTTCCAAAACACTTTATATTGCTTCTGAAATTGCTCAAAACTATGCTTTGTTTGATAATTATAGCCAGGATTTGAGGTAGCATCACTTATCTTGCATAAAGGAAGTATGAAAGTTTTATAAAACCATGAACAAAACTGAAAGAACTCAGACTGATTTATGTTATTATGAACACATGCATCCATTCAAAAAGATATATATTGAGCACCTATGTTCCAGTACCTATGTATTTTGGTATACAGTGTGAACAAAATATGAAAAAAATCCCTTCCCTAATAAAACTTGTATAGTAGTGGTGGTAGAAACACATACACACACACAATCAGTAACATACATAGCATATTGGATTGTCGTAGAAGTTATGGAGAAAAATAAAACAGGAAAAGTAGTGGTGAAAGTGTTCCTGAAAAGGCATTTTGAGTAAAACCTGAACTTCTTGAAGATGGGGGAAGGGTGTTCCCAACAGAACCAACTGGAATTACACAAGCCATGAGGTACTACATGGTTTTTATTTTTAAGGAATTAAAAGAAAACTAGTTTGACAAAAGTAGAGCATGGGTAGGGATGAGCGGTAGAAGGCAAGTAAGATGGATGACAGAGGAATAGATAATGTAAGGAACTTAGAGGCCATTAAAAGAACTTTGGCTTTTACTCTGAGTGAGATGGAAACCAATGAGGATTTTGAGTAGCAAAGAAAAACCTCAAGAAGAACTCCTTTTACCTGAGTTCACTTCAACTTCTAATAGGAATTAGATAGGCTTGTAAATCTTAACTGAATAAATTAATATAAGTACCCAGCCGTGGCTGTTACTAGGCATGTTTAAAGTTGAGCACCTATTATTATCATTAAATTTGTATACTGTGAAAGATTAATTGCATTAATCGTGTCAACTCTTCAACCCTGCTCACATCTGAGACCTTTACCGTGTAAACTATCAGGGCCTCCCACTCTATCCCTGGGGTTCCTTCTGACTACTGGGAGTTAGAGTGTAATGTATGCAGAGCCTTAATATGCTTGTAGGACTGCAGTTTCTTGCTCTTGCCCTCTGCCAGGGCCATGAAAACACACCTCGTGAAGCCTATAAGAGAATAAATGACATGTGGAACAGAGCTTAATTGCCCGTTTCCCCAGAAGAAGCCATCCTAGATCAATCAACAGCTAACTAAATCTCCAGATATGTGTACAAACCCAGCCAAAGTCAGAAAACCTGAGTAGGTGACCACAGCCAAACACAGACACATGAGCCAGTCCACATGGGATCACCTGGGCCAAACCCAGATCGGCTGAAGGTTACAGACTCATGGACTAAACAAATGCCCCTGAGACTTTTGTTGTTTGTTGTAGAGCATTACATGGTAAGAATAGATAACTGATGCATATGTTAAGAGCTTTAATTAAAAGAAGGAAAATGCACATAACCAAAATTAAAATAATAGAGGGTATAACAAAAGATAAAAAAAGATATTTAAAATTCAAAAAGAAGGGGCTCCCTGGTGGCACAGTAGTTAAGAATCTGCCTGCCAATGCACGGGACGCAGGTTCGATCCCTGGTTCAGGAAGATCCCACATGCCAAGGAGCAGCTAAGCCCCTGTGCCACAACTACTGAGCCTGCGCTCTAGGGCCTATGCACCACAACTACTGAAGCCTGCACGCCTAGAGCCTGTGCTCCACAAGAGAAGCCACCACAATGAGAAGCCCATGCACTGCAACAAAGAGTAGCCCCCCGCTCGTTGCAGCTAGAGGAAGCCCGTGCGTAGCAACGAAGACCCATCACAGCCAAAATAAAAATTAAAAAAATAAATTTTAAAAAAATTTTGAAAAGGAGACCATGTACAGATATATAGGAATAGTGTATAAGCTATCTGTAAAAAGGGAAAAATGGAAGATTTCTCAATTTTATCAACAAGAAAAACCAAAAAGCACAAAATATAAAAAAACCCAGAAAAGTATAGAATAATATGTATACCTGTTGATTCAAATTCCTAAAAATAACTAACAAAACTCTTATCAAATGGAGTAAAAATGTTTTTATTAAAAACTTTAAAAATCTATTAATATAACACATAAAATTAAAAGGTTGAATAAGGAAAAACTATGTCATCTCCAAAGATGCCAAAATGCATTTAATAAAATGCAAATACTTTTGTTTAACAAATCCTTTACAAAAGAGATGAATATAAATACGGATTTCTCCAACAGAATGAAGGATATTGAGTTTCAGCCAAAAACTCACATTATAACTTGTGGCTTTCCAATTAAGCCCAGAATGAGTTGAGAATCTGTGATAGAATTCTAAAATGGCCTCCAAGTTTCCTGCCCCCTAGTGTACACAACGTGTACAGTCTCCTCCCATTGAGTGTAGGCAGAAGCTATGAATACAATGGGGTATCACTCTAATGACTGGATTACTAATCAATTGACCTTAGATGATAAAGAGAGATTATCCTGGTGTGCCTGGTCAGTAAAATTTCTGACCTACTGAAACTCTGAGATAACGAATGTCTGCTATTTTAAGCCACTATTTTCTGGCAATGTGTTATGCAGAAGTAGAAAACTAAAATAGATTGCATAATATCACCACTGTGATATAATAAAAATAGCATAATTAAGAGAAATTATGTGATATGTAAAAATTATTTGAACTAATACGAGTTTATTTACATATATGAAAAATAATAAGGTTAGAGAAAGGACCCAATTCTTGAGCAATAATTTTAAAAAACTAAAATAAGCTAAATTAAAAATATACTTGGTCCAGATTTTCAAGAATGTGTGAGAAATTTCCTAATTCAGCACCATCTATGTTTTATATAATCCCTTCATCTTCATTTGATCAGGAAAGTCTCCCTATAGTTCATTAAAATGAACTCAATCTTTACATGCTCTAAGTGCTCCATGTACCCTGTACCACCCTCTTATTAGTTATGATGCTAAAAATTATATCTTTATATGGTTTGTTCTTTCATTATTACCTATTTCCTCTTTTAGAGGACATAAGAATCTTTCTTTTTGCTCAATGTTTTTCTCCAGGATGCCTGTGAGTTTAGCCTGCAAAAATTATGTGATGAATGTTTATAAATGGTAAGATAGATGTTAATTATCCCTATATTAGTTTATAAGTTCAAAACACTATCAGTCATTGATTAGTACAGGTGACCTTCAACAGAGACACTTCATTATACAGTTAAAAAAAAAAACAACCAATCAACAGAAGATGAAGGTAAAGAGAGATTATTCAAGTGTATATGTACACAAATGTGTGTGTGTATTTCTGTGTTTATCTTATTACCAAGTTAATTTCCAAATAATCTCACATTATTTAATTGATGACTACATAAAGGCAGGGTGGTGAAAAAGAAACTGTGATAGAATTTGATTAACCTCTAAATAGAGGTAAGAAAATATAGAATTAAGTCATTCAAATCTAAGCTAGAATATCAAATGTAGGGTAATAATGCTTTCAATGACACACATAGAAAAAAATGATGCCCAGGACACTTCACTAAGGAAAATGTCCTTTGTAAGGATGAAGAGATTAGTAGCACCACTTCCAACATCTATGGAGGGGACTATATAGAGGGTAGAGCTAATGAATGGGAAAATTTCTTAAAACCATGGGAAAAGACAAGAAATAATGTACTGTATAAGTAGGATATTTCCTCATAAGAAGAGAGAACAAAGACGGTTAGGGCAAAATGAAGGAGACAACAAAGGAAGTGTAAACAAAAATAACAGGGAGAAAATATGAGAAAAATATAGGACACGAATAGATTAATCATGGGGAGGAGGAGAAAGGAAATCTCAAAATATGAGGAGAGGGAAAAATATCCATTATATGAGGAACATAAATTTGTCAGAGATGGGAGAAAAAGATCAGAGAAAAAAAGATGAGTGAGAAGATAAGTATAAATATGATGATACTAGAGAAGTGATAATTAAGAGGGAAAGGAATTAAATGACTTAGAAAGTAGAATGGATAGTAAGAAGAAAATAACTGTGTAGGAATAAGAGGGAAATATACATGGGAGACAGAGAATGAGAGAGGGAGAAAGATTGAGAGTGAGAAGGTCCAGAGGAGAACAAGTCATTATGGGAGAGAAACAAAGGGAGAAGAAAAATGAAAGTGGATGAATACAAAACACAGTAGGGGAATATATGAATATAAATGGGGTTGATATTTCTAAGCAATTATTATGGAAGCAAATCAACATTTTCATGACTCTTTTCCTACTGGAGATAACAGAAGTTTATGTGGTCAAACAACTCAAGGATATAACCTCTCAAAATGCTTATCATCCTTTCATAACTCCTTTTACATATCAGTTACACATTAGTGTTAATTCTCACTATATTTAGTCATTGACTCTAGTCATTTATGTAGAGAAGACCAATAAATGAATGTAATGAATGGAGAAATCAATCGCGTGTGTGTAGTGCTGTCTCTCCACACACCTCCCTTTCTAGCTCTGTTAGGGGAATTCACTGGAGAGCCCACCTCCTCACAGTGTGAGGAAATGATGATTAATAAGGGAGAGTGTTTTGAAATCTAAGTTTCTTCATGATTGCTAAACAGTTACAACCACAGGGAACAACAGCACACCTGCTCCAGTCCTACCTACAAATGAAAAATGAGAAGAATGTTGCCTTTTCCTCCTTTGTCTTTCTATAGAAGAGGAAAACCTTTCAAAAGTTAGTGGGGATCTCAGTGTCTGGTGCTAAGCCCAAGTTCCATATATGTGATTCAAAAATCAACATTCTCTCTAGCTGGAGCCTGGGAGCTTTCCTGAATCAACATTTCATTTTTATCCGTGATAGGTAAACTCCGTTTGGAAGGATGCTTGTTAAGTGTTTTCAAGATGGTTTTATGCACCCCCTGCCTGTTTGTTATGGGCAGATCACACATGTTCTGTACTGCTCTGGACTTCTAAATAAAAACAAAATTCTGAGTACTGTTTCAACATGCACAGAAGTCCATGTTTACTGTGCTAATTGCCTTTGTCTTTCTTATTCAATCCTTCTATTTTCCAATTCATTTTCGCCAAGTTTTAAAATTTGGTCTTTAGTAATATGAAGCGATCTCATCAGAAAATACATTTAGCACAATGGCTAAATTACTGGATTGGAATTTCATTTTCTTTGGCATTTTAAGATAGTCTAAGTAAATTGATAGATAGTAAATGCTTTGGGGATGATAGACCTCCTTTATCAGTGTACAACTCACCACTCAGTGTTAAATTATTTCTTAAAATGGCTAGTTGGTGAGAATAATATTGAGAAGAGAAACATTTAAATGTGTTTGACTAAGTTAAGAGCTCTGGCATATATTTTAAATTAGTATGTTCAGTATCATCACCTTAATTCAGTCCTATCACAAATATACTGTGTGATGGTGCATTTTTCAAATAGGGACCAGAGCAGTGGAATTAGCTGACACCAACTGAATAACTATTTGATGGATTTTGTTTTTTCTTTTTAAATGAATTCCTAAGAATAAATGTAGAAAACTCTTGGGAGATGGACTGGCATGATTCAGAAAGCTATATTAACACATCTTAGAGACAAATTCTTGGTCTAACACTGCACCCCCATCCCCAGGTACAGAATCAAGGTGAAATATCAGAGGCAGAAGGGCAGTAGGGCATGAGGATGACATATACCCAAGGACAGGTTCCACTTCATGATAACCCTTCCTCTTTGGTCTGCTTCTGGTCCCACATGAAAGAACGGTCCCTGGAGCCAATTTCAGCCTTGTAGTTTAGTGCTCAGTACTTCACACACTTCTTTAAAATGTGTGTTCTTTTTCTATCATCTCTAAGATTTCCTAGATGTCTGACCTTTTCACTGTTGTGATCTCTTGATATTATTTTACAGAAAATTGCTGTTGACTTATAACCTACCCTTTCTTTTTTTTTTTCTTTCTTTCCCATTAGCAGAGTCACACAATATGGATGCAAGTCAATACCAATAATGAAACATTAATATATGTATATATATGCATAACAGAATATTAGAGAAAATATAAAGAATAAACCTACTATATAAAAAGTAGCACCATCCAAAAATGGTAAAATTTCCTCTACTGCTTTATTACACACACACACACACACATATATATATATATATATATATATTTTTTTTTTTTACATTTTAAGTGTGTGGGAGGATATGTTATTCCTGTCTGTTTCATCTCAATCAATATGATTTGGCTTGTCTATACATATTCAGCCAATTCAAAGTTATTATATATACATACACACACAAATAATGTGCATGCCAATGAATCCCTCAGTTGGACATACTGCCATATAGATATGATGTAATTTCAAAGCAGCTGTTTCCTTAGGCGCTAGCTCAGTTTTTATCCCACTGCATATCTCTTTAGTGGAACTACTGGGATCTCTTCATGCAAAAAAGATCCACTAAAGACAGGTGATGGATGGTATTTGGTCCCCATTAGAGTAAGTTGCTTTGGCCTCAAGTGAAAGAACTGAGAAGAATAGGAAACAACCTGGTGTGTCATATTCAGAAGCTGAAGCACACTTCTTGTGACATTTGATGATAGTAATGTGCCTTGGTACTATATTATTTGGTGTGTCATTCTTAGATCTTATGTTGCCATAACAACAGAATACGTGTGTGTGTTTAGTAGAAGGACAATCCATTTTTCCCCCAGTCAATTTTTTTTTCTTTGATCTAAAGAACTTGGTTCTTGTCTTTGAAGTTGTTCACAATAGGGCATGATAGAAGGAGCACAGGTAATAATTACAGAAACTTCAATAGAAAAAAAAAATACATGTTTTAAATGAAAGCTTTAAGCCCTTGCCTTATGTCCCAGGACTGTTAAAGATGATTGAAGTGATTCCTGCCTGTGTCTATCATAATGCCCTTTTCCCCTTATCAGAGACCAGCCAAAGATACAAAGGTTATGCCTTTCTTGATTAATCTATGTGACAGGGGCAAATTGCCTGTTTTCTTTTGTTTCTGTTATTTTGTTTTTTCTTTAGAGTGCCAGAGGCAGAAAACTACTATGCTTCACTAGTGACTCATAAGAAAACTTAATAGAAGGTCTTTAATGCCCACTGGCTCTCCAGTAGCTGATTGATGTAGTCCCAAACTAAGCAGGCTACCTTCATGGAACCAAGCACATCACAGCCACAGGAGGGAGTGTAGGGGTAGGATCCCTTGTGCTCTGGCAGTGACGAAGGTAGGTCTGCCATATTTTCCTCTTGGTTCTACCTATATTTATGAAGACAGCATTTTGCTATCATTGTTACCTATGAAGTGACTATATTTGTGTGTGGTTTTTGTTTGTTTTTATCTTGCTGGTTTAAAAATATAGTTAGTAGACTCAGATATCCCTGAGGAATCCTCAGTTTCCTGGACTGTCAAGTGGCTTTAATAACACATACCTCATTGTTCTTTTGTGAGGCTTATACTAAATAATTTATGCAAATATTTAAGAGTACCTAGGGCCTCCCTGGTGGCGCAGTGGTTGAGAGTCCGCCTGTCGATGCAGGGGACACAGGTTCGTGCCCCGGTCCGGGAAGATCCCACATGTCGCGGAGCGGCTGGGCCAGTGAGCCGTGGCCGCTGAGCCTGCGCGTCCGGAGCCTGTGCTCCGCAATGGAAGAGGCCGCAACAGTGAGAGGCCCACATACCGAAAAAAAAAAAAAAAGGAGTATCTAGAAAAACTTTAAGAGTGTAATCAATGGTGATTGCTATAAATGCAGATATGTGAAAAACTCTGAAAGGAGTTCCTTGGGCTACTACTGAGCTGATGACACAAGCTCTTAATCCCCAGAAGTCATCGTTGTTCATTTCAGCGCAGTGTAGGAGAGTTCAAGTTTGTGTTTGGAAACTCTCTTGCTGACTACCACCCATGAACTAAACCAGCTCAAGTTGCTATAGAGAAGCATTATGCTAGGTGTGTAACGCTTTGCAGCGTTTAACATGGTGATTCTGGATTGAGAGTTATTATAAGAATCATTATTTTATATACTTTGCAACTTAAAAGAAACTTTATATTTTCAGGGTTAAATGTGTACACACACTTAATATTTGATATGAATATCTTATCACAGTGATTCTCAAATCTAGCTGTACATAAGTATCACCATGTAGAGTATTCAAAATATAGGTTCATGGGCACCCCAACCCTGGTGTGCTGATTCAGTAGGAAAAGGTGGGACCCCCAAACCTGCATTTTGAAAATTACTAAGACTGTTTGGATACACAATCAGGTTTAGGAATTAGAGTTCTACAGCAGTTCCCATATTTAAACTTAATATTAACGTTGTGGTAAAAACATGTCCCATTTTCTACTTCTTCTTTCTTCTGATATATTATTCATGTACATGTCTCTAAGAAAGAGACAGTATGACACCCCACATGATAAAATATAGGAAGTATTGTATTCCTCTTACCACAAGTGGAAGATAATGCCAGAAAAACTGTTGGAGAGAGAAAGATTCTGTGATGCTTTAAAGTCTTCTCATTACCTCATCCAGGCAAAAAGTACTGAATTTAATTTTTTGAAAAATTTTATCTTTCTTGGATCTTAATTATTGAAGCATCTTAAATACTGTGCTCTATTTAAATTTATCTCAGCAAAAAGCAAGGTTTATAGTCCATCATTGTAGCCTACCTTTGTATTTCCATTACCAAGTTAGCCATTACTATAATGTAAAGTAATTAATGAGATATGAAGAGCGAAACTATTATGAAGCCTTAACATTTAAAATCTATTCAGTATTATTACACCTTTGACAGGGGAAAATAAAATTCATGATGAAAATGAGAATTACAACCTCATTTAAACTAATTTAACTGTGGTTTTTAAACGTTTTTGGGGTCAACTCGTTAGCCCTCCCTGATAACTGTCAGTCTCAGAACATAGGTGATTGACCCAGCTTTATAGTATTCTGCATAACTCCTCAGATATATTTGACAGGACTGCAGAATGTATGGAGTTGTTTCCCATGCATATAATGTGCTCCTCTGTATTAAATTTGGCTAGTTGACTGCATGTTCTCTAAACGCATCCCTCCTTTAAATATGAGCTCCCATGGACTCTTTGATTTTTAATCAAATGATTAACTGGCCAAATCCTACCTAAACTGGTAGAAGCACCAACGAACAGCAGTGCTATGAGAGGACCCAAACAGCATTATGTTTCAGCATTCATGCATTTGTGAGACACGTGAATATATTCTGTCCAGCTTGTTTTTTATAGGAGATGGTTCACAAAGCTACTTGAAAAAGTTGCTTCCCTGCTTACAAGAGTAAAACTTTATGTGACAATCATTTTGATATCCCCCCCAAGACATATGTATCTTTTCACGCATTCTAACATGTTTCAGTATGCGTGGCAACATGTCCTCTATTCTCTGAATTGATCCAGTGAAAACTCTGGTTTTCCAAATGTTATTAATTGGACTCTTATTTTAAAAGAAGAGATCATAAACTCCAGGTAAGAATAAACATACCACAGTGATTCTCCACTTTATCCCAGTAACTATGAGACTGAGAAATAGAGAGTACAAAAATAATATAACGAGGGAGTCAGTATGACTTAGATTTTACTCTTATTAATCTGAAGTGATCTTGGGCCAGTTTCTTTATCACTCTCAGCCTCTATTCCTTCAAATGAAAAAAAGAATAAAGATGCCTGCCCTCTGCTTTATGACTTTAAAATAAAGTAACTAATGCGAAGTTGCTTTGAAACTGTGAAGTATCATATAAGAAAAATTGTGGTTTTAAAATAAGTAGCCTCCAGACCAATTTTAGATCTCAGTTTTATAGAGTAGAAGAGTGAATGGGCTTTTATATACAACAGATCTATACCAAAAATCAGTACCAAAATTTATATATGTCTTCTGTGAAACATGGTGAATAATACCTAACAATTAGGAATGCTGTGAGAATTAATGAGATAATGTTTATCTCTGGACTGCCTCTCCCTCCCAACCTCCACTTCCTAAAACTCATCCTGTCTCCCACATCCATCCAATTCAAGCTTTTAGAAGTTTTACAAACAAATGCTTGACAAAAACAAACAAACAACAACACAAACATCTCTTCTTTGCATTAGGAGCAGGATTGTTGTATCATGAAACTGACCAAGGAAGTGGGTCCTGATGATACCTCGTCTCTACCCCTCCTGCACATCTCATTGTGGCTCTTTCTTATGTCTTTAGTTGTGGAAAATCTTTTCTGCTAGTTTTCAGGTCATTTGCACAGATAGTTGCTCTGTAACTAGTTATGATTTTGTGTGTCCATGGGAGGAGGTGAGTTCAGGGTCTTCCTACTCTGTACCTCTTGGGTACCTCTCTCTGATTTAATTAGCTTTATATTCTCAATGTGTGACAACTGTCAGATAGCACTCAATAAACATTTGTGGAATTAAACTAGGTAGCTCAATAATGGGCATCCAAGTGATGCTAAATGTATAAAAAGTTCTATTCTAGATATCATTTATTATATTAAAATTCAACACTTTATTGTTTAGAAATAATAATATATACCCTCTCTAACATTGGTATTATTATATTGAGGGTTATAATGAGAGATACTTTATTCAGGAAGTGTTTTTCTTTAATAAACTGAATATTACAATAAAATTCCATTAAAAAAAATCCTGCTGTGTCTTGAAAATTACACTATTTCTCCTTAAGATATTTGTCCTGTATCTGTGTGTTATAGAGATCTTGTTCATGCTATTTCAGTTACAAACCACCTGTAGTCCCACTCAAGTGGTTAATACATCTCTTTACACAGTAGTCATATAATCCACTGAGTGTGTTTACACACAATGGAACTGCAGCTTGAATGGATGGTATGAAATAAACTGTAATGCTTCCCAGAAATTCATAGCTTTACAATAGCAAGAAAGATTAAAAGGGGAAAGTTTCTCACTCTGCCAACCTTTACGTTTTTTGTTTTCCAAAACTGAAAAAAAAAAATTAAATGATCTCACTGTACAGATACAAGAGGCATTTGGAGTAACTTGCCCAGCAGTCCTCACTCTCTTACTGAATTTCTGAATGTATACACGATGCACTACGAAAACACTGCCTTCTACCTTCCCCATTTTCTTGGTCCGTTCTTTTTATTCCCCTCAAAAGCATAGAAGCACCTATCAGGGACTGAAGGAGGTAATGATCAGGATTGGTAACTGAGATGGGAAGCTCTGCCTATGATGTTAAGAAATTCTATTTTCCCCTTGATAAACTTTAACAGTGCAAGACACAGTGAGAGTCACAGATCCAGGGATGGACGATCCTTTTGAGGACAATAGAGAGAGAATTTGTATAAGTTTCCTGAGTGAGAAACCTTCCAGATGGCATCCCTGAAAGTTAGTTTTTCCTGCTCAAACACAGAGCTTCCTCAGGAGGAAGATAACACTTCCTTTCATCAGAGAGAGTGAGAGTTTTCAACAGAGTTACGGTGGAATTGGAAAACAAAACTAATGCAAGGAATTTCTTTCTTTTTTTCTTTTTTTAACATAATATAATTGGTAGACATGCCCAATGCTCTGCAGTGGGACAAAAAACTTTTGCCACAGAATACAACATGTGTGGTATGTCTGAGGACCCCACCAATCAGGGATAATAGCACAGAACTCAAAAGAAATTTAGCACAGGCTGGTGTATGAAACCAACTTGAAAGAATCAAGGAGAACACAGAAGTGACCCAGTTCACTCCCTACTCTTCTTCCTGGAGTTGATACTCATCTCTAATAAGGAAAATTACTAATCGATATTCATACTTGAATATAGTAAGTAGATGATTGCGTACATATTTAAGGTAATCAGTGACTGTATTTGTTTACCCATTTTGAAACTGAGTTGTTTTCAATCCATTTACTTGATTGGAAAGTTAAGACTAAAAACAAACAAAAAACTCAAATGCTCAAATGTACGTCAACGATAGACACCCCTATAATTCCACGCAATTGAATACTATTCAATAATAAAAAAGAACAAACTATAGTTACGTTGAACAAAAAGAAGATTGAGTTAAAGAAGCCAAACACATGTATGTACTATATACTTTCATTTATGCTAAGTACTACACCAAGCAAAACTAATCTATGGTGGGCTTCCCTGGTGGCGCAGTGGTAGAAAGTCCGCCTGCCGATGCAGGGGACACAGGTTCGTGCCCCGGTCTGGGAAGATCCCACATGCCGTGGAGCAGCTGGGCCCGTGAGCCATGGCCGCTGAGCCTGCGCGTCCGGAGCCTGTGCTCCGCAACGGGAGAGGCCACAACAGTGAGAGGCCCGTGTACCGCAAAAACAAACAAACAAACAAACAAACAAAAACTAATCTATGGTGATAAAATAGTAGAAATAAGGATAACGATTATCGTTGGAGGTGGGTGATTAAAAGACGCTATGGATGGGCGAACCTCTAGATGCTGGTAATGTCATTTATTGAACTAGATGCTAGTTATAAGAATGTAATCACTGGGAGATTTCACGCAGCTATACGACTTGTTCATTTTTTTTTAGTTATCTATGTCGCTCTTTTTTGGAAAGAGTTTAAAACAAACGAACATACTAGCCATGGATGTCGTATGTAGAAGAAATACATGACAGTAATTTTCTTGTCAACAGCTCTCACATTTGACATTCGAACCAGCTTACTCCACACTTCAGCGCACAATTTGCCATCTCTAAGTATCCTCCTACTTCATACTTGATGCTATGGCCATCTGCTCTCCCAGTGTGGGTCACCTTACCTTCGCCCTCCCCTGGGGTTTCTTTCTCCCCAGAAGAAACCCTGTTCAATCCACAAAGCCCATTGTGAGTGACCAATTGGTCTTTCTAAACCACAGAGCTTCATA
This sequence comes from Orcinus orca, assembly GCF_937001465.1. Classification (NCBI taxonomy): domain Eukaryota; kingdom Metazoa; phylum Chordata; class Mammalia; order Artiodactyla; family Delphinidae; genus Orcinus; species Orcinus orca. The sequence goes on along the minus strand of NC_064564.1, from coordinate 47,078,861 downwards.
TCTGAACAACTTTGAACAGTTCTAAAAGAACTTTTTTTTTTTTTAATGTTGCTGCCTATTACAGTTTGTGTGCTTCTTTCTAACCTTCCTTTTAAACGTTAAGCTTCCTTGAGTCAGAGGCTGTGCTTTAGCCATCTCTATGTTTCCTCCCTGAAGTACTTGGCATAGTGCCTGGTCTATAATAAGTGCTATATTCTGTAAATATTTGTAGAATTAAATTGTTAGTCATAGCCATTTTAACTATAATACCTTCATATTCCACACCACCTTCTAGGTCATCTTTGCAGTTTCTTAAATGACAATGATCTTTTCATCTATGCTGAAGGATAAGATTACTTTTGGTACTTCATCACAATGTAACTGATAAGAGCAAACTTTGATGGTTTAATACCTCAGTCTGCAAGGATATATCTAAAAGAAGGAAAAAGCATTCCTTTCTTATGGCAACAGATGTTCCAGGGAGACTAAACTGACATTTTATGCTTTTCTCTCTTTTTTTTTCCCCCGATTGCTATTTTTCTTTCTTAGAGCTGGAAAGGATTAGGAGCTAGAAGGTGAAATCAAGGTATATTTTCTGTGTTATTACACAAAACTGAGGAATTTTTAACACAGTTTGAAGTCAGAAGGAGCTCTATCTGCACTGACTCACAAAGTAACATACACTATTCATTTCAGCTCTACATGGATAGAGACCAGCTCTGTCTCTTGGTTGAGGGGATTATCAACATTTTCATCTTTTATTTCAGGGGGGTTCGTTCTCTCTGCATTTGCCTGTTGTCCCTCTGCAGTCACTTAAGTCACACAGACAGATTTTTAAAAACCTGCCCACCCACCACTTGCCTGGCACATTACGCTGCTTGAGAGAACAGGGAACCAGCCATAAACAGGTCCTGAGGAGAATCTTCCAGATTGCAGCAGTGTAAGTTCTGATTGCTTCCTTCCTCGCTATGAGGGTGTTTTTCCCCAACGCTGAAATATCATTATTCTCTTGATACAGGCTTTGCTTACTGCTTGTGACCCTGTTGCCTAGGGCGTCAAGAAATTAGTCTCCTTTAAATAATCCAAGAAAAAGAAAAGATCATCCTCGAGAAAGCACAGTTGCCAGCTCGGTCTCTCTCATAGCTTGAAGCTGCACTAATTAGACATGCTTTTCTATGGTTACAGATCTTCATCTGCCATGTTGGCTAAAGAAAAAAATGCCGTTTCTCCATTTTACCCTCAAAGATATGCATTACGGAGAAATCCATGAAAAATCACATTTATTTAAGACTGAATCTTAGTAACTGTGAAAAACAATGTACTGATCATCTTGCAAAAGACCTTTTTAATGTGACATAACAAACCTAACTAGAGGAAAAAAAAGGGTCAGGGAAACAGTATTTCATTATAGCAGCAGATAAATATTTTTCATTAAACATTAAAAACAACATCTGTTTCTCTCTTTAACAGTGTGAAGATTTCACTTTATTAAGTTTGGGGTGGTTAATGACTTTAAAAGTAATTTGCAATTTAAACATGTCTCTACCTAGTGGCTAATTCATGGCTAAGTCTTCAGTGTTAACTCTCATTTTTATTAATTTTATTAACGGTCTCTCGCTCTCAAGAAAAAGTGACAAAGTGGTACATCATCCTTTTGACTTGTGATAATAAGAAACAAATGTGTATTCTTGAAATATTTACTTGATTGCTTTCCTCAGTGTTTCCCTTTATTATAATTTCCCCCTTTCCTCCAAGAAAAGGATATTTGGAGACTAAAGAACAACTGATTGGGAAAATAAAGAATCTCTCCATCTCTCCTGCATTACTGTTCTCCGAACTGCCAACTGATGGTAGTCATTACATTTCTCGCCATGATGACTTTATTGAGAGGCCAAACTTAGGCTAAGTTATTTAACAAATGCAGATCAAGGCAGAAAATATCAGCCCCAAAGTGAGTAGAGTTGAGAATCAGTTCTGTTGCAACAGACCTAATGCATGGATGAGATTACAAGAATTCAGAGGCCGCTGGAGCCATAATATTTGCCTATATTGTCTTAGCTTTCATACTGGGCATCAGCTTCAGGTTTTACTGCCCACTGCAGCTGTGTTCTCAACTCCAACATGATCAGCTAGTACTCTTGACAATGTCCAACCCCAAAAGGCTGGAAATTGTCTTTCGTATCTTCAACTAATATATATGCGAAACTGATAACCTCCACTTCGTAGTCAGTCTCTTCTCTCCCTGGCTTCACCCAGCCCTGGTGTCCTCCCTTTACCCACTGATCTATGTCATTTCAGTCCCAGCAAGTTTGAAGTCTGCTTAAAGTATATTGGTAATTTGCAATTTTTATATACATATGTTAAAATTACATCCTCTCAGTGTGGAGAAAAGGGAACACGTCTACACTGTTGGTGGTACAGCCAGTATAGAAAACTATATGGAGTTTCCTTAAAAAACTAAAAATAAAGTTATGATCAAGCAATTCCACTCCTGAGCACATATGCAGAAAAGATGAAAACTCTCCCTCAAAAAGATACATGTATCCCAATGTTCATAGTAGCACTATATACAATAACCAAGACATGGAAACAACCCAAGGGCCCATCAACAGATGAGTGGTTTCAGAAGATATGGTGTGTGTGTATATATATATATATATACCACACACACATATATACACACACACACATATATATATACACACACACACATACGCACACAATGGAATATTACTCAGCCATAGAAAGAATGAAATATTGCCATTTGCAGCAACATGGATGGACCTAGAGAATATCATACTAAGTGAAGTAAGTCAAAAACAAATATTACATGATATCACTTATATGTGGAATCTAAAAAATAATACAAATGAATCTAAATATGAAACAGAAACAGACTCACATAGACATAGAAAACAAACTTAGGGTTACCAAAGGGGAAAGGGAGGGCAGGGGGAGATAAATCAGGAGTATGGGATTAACAAACTACTATACATAAAATAGGTGAAGAAAGAGGATTTACTGTATAACACAGGGAACTATATTCAATATCTTATAATAACCTATAATGGAAAATAATCTGATATATATATATGTATATTATATAATATACTGTATACCTGAAACTAACACAATATTGTAAATCAACTATACTTCAATTAAAAAAATTACATCTTCTTTGTGTCTTGCTCCATTTGTCCAAACAAATTGAAACTAATTTAAATTCTCTTTTGAATTTGAGGGAAACAGGATTCCATATTTACAAAAGAAAGTAGGAGGAAGGACAGGAGGAGGAAAAGGAAGAAGAGGAGAAAGTGCTTTTTTGTTTTAAATGTAATATTGTATAATTCCCTCTTTCGGTACCACTGTAAAAGAAATAGCTGAACCGAGTGGAGGTGTTCAAACAGAACTTAGTGCCTACATTTTTGGCAAAAGTATATTTATACTTCCCTTCAATACAGCTATAGGATGTTCAAATGCGGGAATTACTAAACTCTTCTATTAAACTGTCCTCTAAAGACCAAGAGAATTGATGAAGTTCTGTGAATGGAAGAAACACTAAAACAATCTTAGTATATCTCTGACACCTCATATTTTGTTTGATAAATTCATGGGGATAATATAGATGTTTATTACCATAAATATAAAAACTTTCTTCAAATTTTGAATAAATTTTATATTCCAGGAAAAACTCACATTCATCCCATTATTTTAAGTACCCAAGCACACCTTTGCACACCCCTAGTTTAAGAGTCTAGGTTCGGAAGAATAACGTCTGCTCCTATACATTTGCAAGGTAGGGTTTGTCTCCATATCACGCAAAATCATCTTTCCATCTATGGAATATATGCATTTACTTTAACAAATATACATGAGTTAAAAAAAAACAGCTTTATATAACTGAAGATAATGAGCTGCATATATTCAAAGTGCACAATTTGATATACTTTAAGGTATGTTTACACCTGATAAACTATCATCACAATCAATAAATTCATCACTCCCAGGTCTTCATATGCACATCTGTAACTGATTCCTCCTGCTAGTACCTGTTCTACTTCCATTCCCAAGCAACCATTGATCTGTTTTCTGTCATTGTGGATTAGAACTGCATTTTCTTGAGTTTCATTCAAATGAAATCATACAGTATGCACTCCTTTGTGTCTGACTTCTTTCACACAGCATGATTGTTTCAAGATTGACCCAGGCTGCATCACATATCAATAGTTCTTTACCTCTTATTCGGAGTATTGTTCCGTTCTATGGATATAATAGATTTTGTTCTTATCTGTTCACCAACTGATGGGAATTTGTGTTGTTCACAGCTTATGACTATTGCAAATAAAGCTTCCAGAATGTACCAAATCTTGTTATAACATCTGCTTCCAATTATCTGTGGTGATACTCAGGAATGGGATGGCTGGATCAAATGATAGGTATATATGTTTCACTTTTTAAGGGGTTAAAATACTGTTTTCAAAGTGCTGGGATCATTTAATATTCCCAGCAGCACTGTACAAGGGTTTCATTTCCTCTACATCCTTGAAATTAAATTATTGGCCTGAGTTCTCTTCTAGAGGCTCTGGGAACAAAGTCTTCTTCCCAAATTATTCTTTTTGTTGGCAGAATTTAGCTCCTGGTGGTTTTAGGACTGAGTTCTCATTTATTTGCTGGCCGTCAGTCAGGGAATGCTTTCAGCTCCTAGAAGCTACCTGTATTCCATGCCACATGGCCTCTTCTATCTTCAAGCCAGCAGTGGTATGTTGAATCTTTCCTTCTTTTTTTAGCAACATAATTTTTTTTGTTGCTGAATCTTTCTTGTGGTTCAAATCTTTTTCTTCTGCAGCTGGAGAAAGTTTCTTTCATAGTCCTCATGTGATTAGGTCAGACCCACCTGAATAATCACACCATTTTAAGGTTAATTGTGCCATATAATACAACCTAATCAAGAAAAATCTACCACATCATTTCCCTGGGGCTTTTTCAGGGTGAGTACACCAGGGCTTGGGAATCTTGGAGGTTTTGTTAGAATTCTCTCTACTACATTATCCAAATGTATTTTCTGTTCTCTTTAATTCATTTGCAGAATCCCAATACATACATATATTAGGCCTCTGAAACTGTCCCATAGCTCACTCATGTTCCGCTCATTTTTTTAGTCTATTTTCTTTCTGTGTTTCATTTTCAATTATTTTTATTGCTATGTCTTCAAGTTAATTACTCTTTTCTTCTACCATGGGTAATCTTCTGTTAATCCCACCCAGTGTATTTCTCACACACTGTAGTTTCAATTGTAGAAGTTTGACTGAGTTTTAAAATTTCTTCCATCTCTCTATTTACCTTTGTTAATATATGGAATACAATTATAAATGTCATTTTAAAGCACTGTCTACCAATTCTAACATATGTGATAGTTCAGAGTTGGTTTTGACTGATTATTTTCATGATTATATTCTGTGTTTTCCTGCTCCTTTCTAAGCTTGGTAATTTTTAACTGGATACCAAACAGATTTTTCTTCTTTAGGCCTGCATATTTTTACGTCTCTATAAATATTCTTGAGCTTTTTTTCTGGGACACATTTAAGTTACTTTAAAAATATATGATCCTTTGGGCCTTGCTTTTGAGATCTGTTAGGTAAGATCAGAGCAATACTCAGTCTAGAACCAGAGGGAGGGTAGAAAGCATGAGTTTAACTTTGGATATGTTAAGTTTAAGGCGCTTATTAGACATTCAAGTGGAGACATGAAATAGGTCATTTAATATGTAAGTCTGGAGTTCAGGGAAGAGATTAGTGATGGAAATATAAATTATTTATCTTGATAATGCAACAAGCAATTTTTTTTTTTTTTTTTTTTTGGCTGCGTTGGGTCTTTGTTGCTGTGTGCGCGGGCTTTCTCTAGTTGGGGAAAGCAGGGGCTACTCTTCGTTGTGGTGCACGGGCTTCTAATTACGGTGGCTTCTCTTGTTGCAGAGCATGGGCTCTAGGTGCACGGGCTCAGTAGTTGTGGCGTGTGGGCTCAGTAGTTGCAGCACACAGGCTCTAGGGCATGTGGGCTTCAGTAGTTGTGGTGCGCAGGCTCAGTAGTTGTGGCTCACAGGCTCTAGAGCACAGGCTGAGTAGTTGTGGCACACGGGCTCAGTTGCTCCACGGCATGTGGGATCTTCTCGAACCAGGGATCAAATCCATGTCCCCTGCATTGGCAGGAGGATTCTTAACCACTGTGCCACCAGGGAATTCCCAACAACCAAGCAATTTAACACACATACACAACTGTGTGTTATTCAACTGAAGGAGTCTAGTCAATAGACCTAACTGAAGGAGGATATTCTTTGCCTTTTTCCTTTCTTTATGCTGTCATGGTTCAAGGATTCTTAAACTGTGATATCCAAATTAGCTTAACATGACCTAGGAATTTGTTAACAAAGTAGGTTTGTGGCCCTACCTCAGGCCTACTGAATCAGCAGCTCCAGGGGTGAGGCCAGCCATCTTTTTTAACAAGTCCTGTAGGTGAATCTGATAAGTTCAAGTTTAAGAACAGGTGGTCTAGTCTATAAGTGCTGGAGAGTACTTCAAGGATTATGCTACTGTCACCTTAGCTGCTAGGTCTCAAAGAATGAACAGAAGTTTCTAGATGGAGAATAAAGGACATTTCATAGGAGAGAAACATGAAAAGGAATTGGATCTAAATGGCATTCAAGCGAGTTTTTTACTATTTAATGTGTTTGGGAGATTTATATTATCTTCACTACTTGAAAGAGCCACTCTGAGCACTACTGAATGTCACTTTCTAACCAGGAAACTCAAGTGAAATTCCTTTTCCTCCTATAAATTTTATCTGAGGTATATAGGAAAAGCCAAAATGCCATGTTATGAAACCCCAAATTTTAGAAATATTTTATAATGCTGAAATGTGTAAATTCAAGTAATAGTTATTCATTATTAATCCCATATTTGATACTAGGGACCTATCAGAAATTCAATATTCTAGATATTATTACAGTTTTAATATTTCCTACAAGATTGTAGGGCAATGCCTGATACATAGTAAGTATTCAATACGTATTAGCAAATATAACTTATATTATTTCAAAAGCACTTCCCACTCTCTTTCATGGTACATTCTAAAGTGTATTACAGAGGCACTGTGATTCATAGCTAGTGCTCTAAGTAATCTCTTCTTTTAGGTATGTGCATTTGCATACCATAAAAAGTAGAGCATGATTAACTGAATTGTTTATAGATGCAATTAAGTGTTATTTTGGAGTAAATATGGCCTGCCTGTAAAGGTATTATTAAACACTGTACTTTCTTCCTCCTAAAAGGCAAAAGATAGATATTACCTGTCCATGTTCCCCTTAGATGGTCTGGATCAGACACTCATAAAGAGAGTATAATGTTGAGACAAGGTCTGGAAGGCCAGAAATGTTAAATTGGCTCTCAGGTAAAGGGATACAAGTTCAGGATTGGAAATGGAATATGAAGCAAGAGATCTGAAGACAAATGAAGACAGGAAATGAGTAGAAGATAAAGAAGAAAGCAGGACCAAGCTGGTTCAGTCGGGATTAGGTGAACTGACCTGGGTCTCTACCCTGTCTTCCCACAACTGTCTTAATGACTGCTTTTCACTAAATGCTTTGCTTAGGATCTGGTGCATGCATTCTTATACTTCTGTTTAATTCTTGAACAAGAATTCCTCGACATATATACACTAATATGTGTAAAATGGATAACTAATAAGAACCTGCTGTATACAAAAATAAATTAAATAAAATACAAAAATTAAAAAAAAAAAAGAATTCCATATTGCATTGCGGATTAGCAATCCTGAAATGGACTAAACTTTTTTCCCTTACTTTCCTGTGCCTGTCAAAAGCATACTTATTCTACTTACATCTGGGCTTAAAATTTCACAATTATAGTTAGCAATTCTCTTTCCATTAACTACACCTCCCTTTCCCACTCCATTAAGAAGACTGGTGAAATGTATTACCCTCAAGTGTATAATGTAAGGCACTGAAGAGTGTATGAAGCTTAGGCATGCACAGTTATGTTATCCAGGCACTGTAGTTGAGCTCTCCCATGGGCAAGGTAATTGAGAGGTGACCACCCACCATTAAAGTTACTTATGCCCAAATGGTCTTTTCCATGAAGTGCTGTACAGAAATCGGGGGTTTCAATTTGTTTACTTTCCAAATATTTTAGCAGATTCAAAGCTCAGTTGTGGAGAAACTCTTGGCCTGATTACAAATATCTTTGTGGGCTGTCTCTGTGAAAAAGGGTGAATACTATGTCTGGGGAAGAATGAAAGTCAGCCTCCTCAATATTGGCACCAGAATACCGAATGCAACTTCTTGTTCAGCTAATTTTTTAAGCACATGGATCCCTTTATAATCAACAATGCAACATTAATTAGGTACTAATTTCAGAACACAACTATGAATTAGCTATGACCCAGCATTTTCCAAAGGCTGCCTGGAGCATCCCATACTTAGGAAAAGTAGCCTCACGGGTATGTTAATCTTTTATTTCTCTAGTTCCATAAACTCTCTTCTGACATTGAGGGAATCTGAAATAATGTACCAGTGTAATAATATTTTAACTGTCCTCAGAAATGCCTCTGTTCATGAGAACATCAATTATCCACTGAATGACCCAAGATATAGCAGATACTGTGCTGCGTGATTTGGAATGTTAGGTGAAAAAGAGACACAAGCAATTTAAGATTAAATGTGACCTGAAACTCTTAAAGAGGGTTAATATTTAAAATTTCCATAAGTGGAATATTAATGTATCTTTAGAAACGCTATTGGGGAAAAAACACTACCCCTTATTCTTAACTTTATCCTACATAATTATTTGTTCAATAGATATTTATTGATTGCCTTCCATGTGCAACAGAAATATGGTAGGGAACCAGGCAGGGCTTGGTCCCTACTTTAAGGAAAAAAGCACTTAAGAAGTCTCAGAAACATGGCAATTAAGGACATAGCCATCTTAAAACCTTAAGACCATTAAAACAAAAGTAAAATGATCAGGTTTAGGAACTGAAGCCTGCGGTAAAGAACGCAAAATTAATTACTCCTGAAAACTTAGTCTGAAACGTTGCCTTAGTCTATAGGAAGCTACTCTTATTTAGGTCATAACTTTCTCAGCTTCTTGCTACTAATATTTCTCATAAAAACCCAAAAAGTTCATGTCAGTCCTTCATGTTTTCAGTGATGGGAAGTTTATTCCTAAAAAAAAAAAAAAAAAAAAAAAAAACTAAAATTTTTTACTAACCCTATTTTTGCCTAAATTGTCATAAAATGCAGAACACATGCCACAGAATGATCTCATCAGGTCACACCTATTTCTCTTCTTTTCTATTTTTTTGTAATGATTTTATTGTCCAATTTTATATTGAATTTTGCGTTGTATGTGATCAAAGAAAATTTTTGGAACAAGCAAGGAAGGACCAACTTAATTAAAATTAAGCAAACAAATGGAAAATATATCCCACACATTAGGTGGAAATCCTCAATTTCATATTAAATGTAGTTATTTCTTATGGACGCATACAAAGTTCCCAAAGCTATCATATAAACTCTTTTAGAGCAAGTACCATCTCTTATATGTACTTTGTTGTGTTGCAACTATGAAAAATTGTTAGCACCATTATCAGTTTTCCACTTTTTCTTTGATAACAGGATCATAATTTTTTTCTAGCTTTATCGATATATAATTGACATAAAACATTCTGTAAGTTTAAGGTGTACATGTTGATTTGATACACATATACTTCAAAATGATTACCATTGTAGAGTTAGCTAACACCTCTGTCACATCACATAATTACCATTTCTGTTTTGTGATAAGAACACTGATGATCTACTCTCTTAGCAACTTTGAAGTATATAAAACAGTATTATTAACTATAATCATGATGCTATACACTCAACCCTCAGAACGTTTTCATCTTAAAACTGGAAGTTTGTACCATTTGACTAACATCTCTCCATTTCCTCCATTCTCCAGCCCCTGGTGACTATCACTTTACTCTGTTTCTCTGCGTTTGGCTTTTTTTAGATTCCTCATATAAGTGACATCATACAGTATTTGTCTCTCTCTGACGTACTTCACTTAGCGTAACGCTCTCCAGATTCATCCATGTGGTAGCAAATGGCAGGATTTCCTTCTTTCTCATGGCTGAATAATATCCCATTTTGTTTATATACCACATTTTCTTCACCTTTTCATCTGTTGACAGACACTTAGCTTGTTTCCATACCTTGGCTACTGTGAATAATACTACAGTGAACATCAGAGTGTAGATATCTCCTGGAGATTCTTTTATCATTTCCTTTGGATATAGACCCAGAAGTGGGATTGCTGGGTCATATAGTTGTTCTATTTTTAATTTTTTGAGGAACCCCCATACTGTTTTCCATAGTAGCTGTACCAGGTTATATTCCCACCAACAGTATACAAGGACTCCCTTTTCTCCACATCCTTGCCTGCCAGCATTTGTTATCTCTTGTCTTTTTGATGACAGCCATTCTAACAGGTGTGAGGTGATACCTCACTGTGGTTTTGATCTGTATTTCCCTAATGATTAGTGATGGAGAGCACCTTTTCACGTATCTGTTGGCCACTTGTGTGTCTTCTTTGGAAAAGTGTCTTTTCAGATCCTCTGCCCACTTTTAAGTTCAATTTTTCGCTTCGAGTTGTATGAATTATTTACATATTTTAGATATTAACCTCTCATAGGGTATATGGTTTGCGAATAGTTTCTCCCATTCTATAGGTTTCCTTTTCATTTTGTTGGTTTTTCTTCTGTGGTTTCATTTTGTTGTTTCTTTGCAGGAGTTCATTAGCTTTGTATAGTCCCATTTATCAATTTTTGCTTTTTTTGCATAAGAGGATCATCATTCTGTGAGGGGCAGTGTATCATGTGATCCTGTTTTCATTCTCTACTTTCATACTCTCCATTTTAACTGGGGTTAGACATGTGATCAGTCACAGCAACAAAAACTTAGAGGAAATCCAATAAGTGTTTCTGAGAAAGCCTTTTCTTTCTTATAAAAATCTCACAGAATTCCCTCCCTCTTACCTTCCTTGATCAAGGAGCTGGGTTGAAGACAGGACAGATATTTGTGACCATACAAAAGGTATTGCACCAAAGGATGGAACCCAACAACCTCAGAATGTTGGAGGAAATGTAACGATCCTGGGTGTGATGGTATTGCTCAGAAGCTGAAACAACACTAGCAATATCCACCTACAATCTTATTACGTGAGGAAAACTCCTATATGTTTAGGTTGCTATTAACTGGGATCTCAATTTACGGCAGCTGAATATATTCTTAATTCACATACTGCCATAAGTTTTTATTAGTCGTACTCAACAATTTTTCAAATTGTTCTTCAATAAAGATGTTATGTATGACACTTATCACCCTCCCACTTGAGTGATCTAATTTAGGTGTTCACTAATTTTTGCCTGAGTCAGTCAGTAGACCTTTAATAACTTTGCTAAATGAAAATGAATTAGATTTTTGTAATATCCATTTATGTTTTCTTGCTACATCAATTCTCTTCTCCTTCTAATAATCTTGAGGTCAATGGATTTATTTTTCTGGAGCATAATTTTGATCATGACTTTCTTCTGCTCATAAATGCTAAATGACTCCCCAGGGTCTACAGAAATCCAAATTCCTTATTCTGTTATTTGAAGTCATTCAAAAATCTAGCCCTAATATTCCTTTCCAACCTAATTTCACATTATTGATTATAATCCAAATAAATAAAACTGCTGTCAATTTTTCTTACATATCTAACCAATTTTGAGGAGGAGATGTTATTTATCCTGCTAAAATGACCTACCGCTCCTCATTTCTGACTGTCAATCACCTGCTTTTCTTTTCAGTTTCATCTCACGTTTCATCTCCTCTCGAAAGTCTTTATTCAATCCCCAATTCCATCCACCTCCACCAAGGTAGAACCAATCTTCTTCTATTCTCAACTATAACGCAGTGATGTAGTTGTAATTTTCGAATAGCTTACATATGCTGCTGAATAGTATAGGGTTCTATGTATAGGTCTTATTTACTCTACCATAATATCTTTGGAGTAATATTTGTGCTTGTATAAACTTTACTGAAGTCTAATATACAAACAGAAAAGTATAAGAATTATAAGTATAGATGTTGATGAATTTTTAGGACCATGAATACTTTTATATAACTGCCACTTAAATGAAGGTATAAAACATAACCAGCATCCAGCATCCTTTCTCATACCTCTCCTCACTGGCCACCCCATGCCAAAACTTCCTTGGATTCCATCACCATATATTAGTTTTGCCTGTTTCTGAACTACATATAAATGATATCATTCATTATGTATTATTTTCTGACTGGCTTCTTTTGCTTAGCATATACCTATGAGCTATATTCATATTGTTAATATATCAACAGTTTATTCCCCTTCATGAATTTAGTATTTCTTTTGTGTGAATATGCTGCAATTTTTATACATTCTACTATCGATAACCATTTGGTCTGCTTCCAGTTTTTTGCTACTATGAATAACACTAGAATAAACATTCTTGTACATGTGTTTGGGGGCACTTTGGATACACTGTTGTCAAGTATATACCTAACTGGGGAATTTCTGAGTAATAATATATATGTTATGTCCAGACACTCAGACTTATGAATGGGAAACAACCACTTTTTCTCCACCTACATTGGAGGAGACTGTATATATGTGGGTCTGTTTCTGAACTTTCCATTCTGTTATGTGGTTTCTTTGCCAAATACCACACTGTCACAATAACTACAGCTTTATAATAAATCTGAATGTCTGGTGAGGTAAATCTTCCAAATTTTTCCTTCATCTAGATTTTCTCTGCCATCTTGTCAACTAATTGACAATGTTATAATTAGAAATACATTGAACATATTACATGTTAATTTAGAAAAATTGGTATTTTTAAAATTCTGAATTTTCTAATCTATGAATATAGTATATCCCACCCATTCATGAAGGTCTTAAAATTTTTCTTTGTCAGAATTGTTTTGTCATTTTTCTATGTGGAGGTCTTGCATCTCTTTCCTTAGTATTATTCCTAGGTGTTTGAATTTACTTATTTTTCTTGCCTTATTGGACCAGCAAGAACCTCCGAATGATACTGATTTAAAGCAATTATAGAAGGAATATTTGTCCTTCTCTCTTAATCTGTGTCATGCAATATTTTACCATCAAGGCAATTTTCTAAAATTAACATGCAATTGACATATTATATTGATTTCAATATACAACATAATGATTCATATTTGAATATACTGTGAAATGATAACCATAGTAAGTCTAATGATTTTTGCTGGAGGCATGCTGTAGATGTGTTTTATCATATTTTTTTTTAATTACTATTTCTGGTTTGATAAAAGTCTTTAACATGAATAGGGAGAATTCATCTTCTGACCATGAAGGAGTAGAGAAGTTGCATTCCCATAGTAAACAACTTAAAAACTGGTCGAATAAATGAAACGACTGTTTTTAGACATTGAGATAAGTAGTCTAGTGCTGCAATTACTGAGAAAAGGGAAACAAATTAAGTTGTCCCTATGAGTTTCCAGCTTTCTTCTTGAAGGCATTTCCAGACTGCAGTGCAGAAAGGGGAAACTCAAGGAGAACACCACTGTCTCACTGAAGAGCCTGATATCAGAGTTTGGCTAGGCTGATGCAGCTGGAATTTGTGAGCTGTAACACCAGAGAGAAGGATGCCATACAAAGAGCTCTGGGAATCTGAACAGAGGTACCCTATAGTCTGTCACTGATACTAAACTGTAAATCAAAAGTGTAACAGGCTTATTTGTGGGTATTCTTCTGTATTAGCCTGCTCACGGTGCTATAACAAAATACCAGACTGGGTAGTTTAAACAACAAAAATGTATTTCTCATGGTTACGGAGGGTAGGCAGTCTAAGATCAAGGTGTCCACTGATTGGATTCCTGGTGAGACTTCTTTTCCCAGCTTATAGATGGCTCCTTCTCTCAGTGTCCGCACATGGCTAAGAGAGAGTGAGCTCTTCAGTACCTCTTTCTATAAGAACACCAACCCTATGGGATCAGGGTTCTACCCTCATGACATCAATTAACCTTAACTAGCTCCCTTGGCCCAATCTCCAAATACAGTCACATTGTGGGGGTCAGGGCTTCAACATATGAATTTGGGGGAACACAGTTCAGTCCTTAACAGTTTCTATTGTCTGTTTTGCTCCTCTTTCATGTGATGTGTCTGTGAAGAAATCAAAGAAGAGATTAAAAAAATACCTAAAAACAAATGTCAATGAAAACATGACCATCCAAAACCTATGGGTCACAGCAAAAGCAATTCTAAAGAGGGATGTTTATAGCAATTCAAGCTCACCTCAAGAAACAAGAAAACTCACAAACAATCTAACCTTACACCTAAAGCAACTAGAAAACAAAGAACACAGTTAGTAGAAGGAAAGAAATCATAAAGATCAGAGCAGAAATAAATGAAATAGAAACTAAGAAAACAATTGCGAAGATCAATAAAACTAAAACTTGATTCTTTGAGAAGATAAACAAAATTGATAAACCTTTAGCCAGACGCATCAAGAAAAAAGGGGGAGGACTCAAATCAATAAAATTAGAAATGAAAAAGGAGAAATTACAACTGACAGCACAGAAATACAAAGGATCATAAGAGACTACTACAAGCAACGCTATGCCAATAAAATGGACAACCTGGAAGAAATGGACAAATTCTTGGAAAGGTACAAGTTTCCAAGACTAAACCAGGAAGAATTAGAAAATATAAACAGACATATCACAAGTAATGAAATTGAACCCGTAATAAAAAATCTTCCAACAAACAAAAGTCCAGGACCAGATGGCTTCACAGACGAATTCTATCAAACATTTAGAGAAGAGTTAACACCAATCCTTCTGAAACTCTTCCAAAAAATCCAGAGGGAGGAAAACTCCCAAACTCGTTCTACAAGGCCACCATCACCCTGATACCAAAACCAGACAAAGATATCACAAAAAAAAGAAAATTACAGGCTAATATCACTGATGAACATAGACACAAAAATCCTGAACAAAATACTAGCAAACAGAACCCAACAACACATTAAAAAATCATACACCATAATCAAGTGGGATTTATCCCAGGGATGCAAGGATTCTTCAATATACACAAATCAATCAATGTGATACACCATATTAACAACTTAAAGAATAAAAACCATATGATCATCTCAAAAGATGCAGAAAAAGCTTGTGACAAAATTCAACACCCATTTATGATAAAAACTCTCCACAGAGTGTGCACAGAGAGAACCCATCTCAACATAATAAAGGCCATATAGACAAACCCACAGCCAACATTATTCTCAATGGTGAAAAACTGAAAGCATTTCCTGTAAGATCAGTAACAAGACAAGGATGTCCACTCTGGCCACTATTATTCAACATAGTATTGGAAGTCCTAGCTACAGCAATCAGAGGAGAAAAAATAAAAGGAATACAATTTGGAAAAGAAGAAGTAAAACTGTCACTGTTTGCAGATGACATGATACTATACATAGAAAACCCTAAAGATGCCGCCAGAAAACTACTAGAACTAATCAATTAATTTGGTAAGGTTGCAGGATACAAATTTTTTTTTATAAATTTATTTATTTTATTTATTTATTTTTGGCTGCACTGGGTCTTTGTTGCTGTGCGTGGGCTGTCTCTAGTTGTGGAGAGCGGGGGCTACTCTTCATTGCAGCATGCATGCTTCTCATTGCAGTGGCTCTCTTGTTGTGGAGCACACGCTCTAGGCATGCAGGCTTCAGTAGTTGTGGTACACAGGCTCAGTAGTTGTGGCACACGGGCTTAGTTGCTCCGCGGCATGTGGGATCTTCCCCGACCAGGGATTGAACCCATGTCCCCTGCATTGGCAGGCTGATTCTTAACCACTGCACCACGAGGGAAGTCTGCAGGATACAAAATTAATGCACAAAAATCTCTTGCATTCCTCAACACTAACAATGAAAAATCAGAAAGAGAAATTAAGGAAACAATCCCAGTTACCATTGCAACAAAAAGAATAAAATACCTAGGAATAAACCTACCTAAGGAGTCAAAAGACCTGTACTCAGAAAACTATAAAACACTGATGAAAGAAGTCAAAGATGACACAAACAGATGGAGAGATACACCATGCTCCTGGATTTGAAGAATCAATTGTGAAAATGACTATACTTAACCAAAGCAATCTACAGGTTCAATGCAATCCCTATCAGATTAGCAATTGTATTTTTCACAGAATTAGAACAAAAAATTTTACAATTTGTATGGAAACACAAAAGACCCTGAATAGCCAAAGCAATATTTGGGAAAGAAAAAGAGAGCTGGAGGAATCAAGCTCCTGGACTTCAGGCTATGCTACAAAGCTACAGTAATCAAGACAGTATGGTACTGGCACAAAAACAGAAATATAGATCAATGGAACAGGATAGAAAGCCCAGAGATAACCCCACGCACCTATGGTTACCTTATCTTTGATAAAGGAGGCAAAAATATACAGTGGAGAAAAGACAGTCTGTTCAATAAGTGGCACTGGGAAAACTGGACAGCTACATGTGAAAGAATGAAATTAGAACACTCCCTAACACCATACACAAAAATAAACTCAAAATGGATTAAAGACCTAAATGTAAGGCCAGACACTATCAAATTCTTAGAGGAAAACATAGGCAGAACACTCTACGACATAAATCACAGAAAGATCCTTTTTGACCCACCTCCTAGAGATATGGAAATAAAAATAAACAAATGGGACCTAATGAAACTTCAAAGCTTTTGCACAGCAAAGGAAACCATAAACAAGACCAAAAGACAACCCTCAGAATGGGAGAAAATATTTGCAGATGAAGCAACTGACAAAGGATTAATCTCCAAAATTTACAAGCAGGTCATGCAGCTCAATATCAAAAAAACAAAAAACCCAATCCAAAAATGGGCAGAAGATCTAAATAGACATTTCTCCAAAGAAGATATACAGATTGCCAACAAGCACATGAAAGGTTGCTCAACAACACTAATCATTAGAGAAATGCAAATGAAAACTACAATGAGGTATCACCTCACACCAGTCAGAATGCCCATCATCAAAAAATCTACAAACAATAAATGCTGGAGAGGGTGCGGAGAAAAGGGAACCCTCTTTACTGTTGGTGTCAATGTAAATTGATACAGCCACTATGGAGAATAGTATGGAGGTTCCTTAAAAAACTAAAAATAGAACTACTATATGACCCAGCAATCCCACTACTGGACATATACCTGGAGAAAACCATAATTCAAAAAGACACATGTACCCCAGTGTTCACTGCAGCACTATGTACAATAGCCAGGATATGGAAGCAACCTAAATGTCCATTGAAAGATGAATGGATAAAGAAGATGTGGTACATATATATATAACGGAATATTGCTCAGCCATAAAAAGAAATGAAATTGGGTCATTTGTAGAGATGTGGATGTACCCAGAGTCTGTCATACAGAATAAGTCAGAAAGACAAAAACAAATATTGTATATTAACGCATATATGTGAAATCTAGAAAAATGGTACAGATGAACCTATTTGCTGGGCAGGAATAGAGATGCAGACGTAGAGAATGGACAGGTGGACACGGCAGGGAAGGGGAGGGTGGGATGAATTGGGAGATTAGGTTTGACATAAATACATTACCACGTGTAAAATAGATGGCTAGTGGGAACCTGCTGTAGAGCACAGGGAGCTCAGCTTGGTACTCTGTGATGACCTACATGGGTGGATGGGGTGGGGAGGGAGATCCAAGAAAGAATCCTAGAAGGAGATCCTTATATACTTATACACATAGCTGATTAACTTCACTGTACAGCAGAAACTAACACAACATTGTAAAGCAATTGTACTCCAATAAAAAAAAATTGTAATCTCTGGTCCACATTCTCTTTCTCCATAAATACTTCACCTGTCTTCTGGGAGGCAGCTTGAGTGGAAGGCAGATCACCTCAATCCTGTCAGATACAATCTGATTCTGAGTTGGTTTATAGTGTTGGTTAGTCTGAGATGCCTTTAATTTTCCCCCATTCTCAGGATATAGCTCTGCAGGGGTTCCAACTGAGAGCCTGGAGTGTTTATTAGGGCCCCCTCCTTGGGAGAACGTGAACGCCAATGACTGCTTCCTCAGCTACCTGAGCATGTTGAAACCTTGACTCTCCTTTGTAGCAGCTTTTTGTTTTCACTTCTTAGCCTCTTACCATGACCATCTTAAGAATTCCGTATGTGCCTCAAAGGGAAAATGTCTACAGTGTCGTGTTCACTTTCCCCCATCTCTGAACTGTCTGAGATCCTTATCCCCCAGTCTTATTTGGCCATCCCACATGAAAATTATTCACCAGCCCGATGTGACTGACAAGACCCCATCTGCTTATCTGCCTTGGTTCTTGTCCTTTGCCTGTTTCTCAGACTCTCACTATCCCAGGACCACAACTGGCAGGTACCCTGAGGGGAAAGTGTCTTCTCCACTTTTGAGGATCTCTTCTTTCCCATTTGCCTCAGTGGCAATCTGACCTTTCCAATCAGATTTTTAAAAACTGTTTCCAGCTTTTCTAATTGGTTTGACAGAAGAACTGGTCTTCCGTGAGTTGCTCCATCAAAATTATTTACAATGTGAAGTTTTCTAACATAAATGCTTTAAGTAAAGGGAACTCAGGGGTCTAGAGTCAAAAAGAAGCCGATCTAAAGTTTAATGAAGCTGAGGAGAACTTTAAGGCTCCCTTGCTCACAAGCTAGCTCAAAACCTATGTGATATTATACAGAAGCTCTTGTTTGTTTTTGTTTTTTTTGCGGTATGCGGGCCTCTCACTGCCGTGGCCCCTCCCGCCGCGGAGCACAAGCTCCGGACGCGCAGGCTCAGCGGCCATGGCCCACAGGCCCAGCCGTCCCGCGGCATGCGGGATCCTCCGGGACCGGGGCACGAACCCGCGTCCCCCGCATCGGCAGGCGGACTCCCAACCACTGCGCCACCAGGGAAGCCCCAGAAGCTCTTTAAGCCTCTCTCTTTTTTTTTTTTTTCCTCAGCCAATACTGGAAATAACAACAGCATAATAACATCTCTATAGTAGTCATATTTTCACACCCACTTTATGGAAGAAGAAACCCTTACTTCGATAAGGTAAGTTCCTTGACTCTGGCCACGTAACTAGGAAGTGACAGCTGTCTGTCTTTGAGATTTAAGAGCCTGTTTTCCTAACCACAGTGTTACAGAGATGAAACAGATCTCATCGTGACGTAATTTTCCCCTTTACACCCTTTTTGTTTATCTTGTGTGGCCTTCGCCCAAATCACCGTGTTGGGAAGCCCAACGAATCTAACCTACATTTCATTAATTTTGTACATGTTAATAGCAACCCTTAACTCCAAACATTACCACAGTTCGATGACACAGACTATTGAAAGAAAATATGCAGTTGGCCCTCTGTATCCTGTTTCCTGTATGCAGATTCAACCGATTGCAGATTTTCAACTGTGAGATTTCAATCTGCAACTGGTTGAACGCAAGGATGGGGAACCCGTGGCTGTGGATGCCGACTGCATTCATGGTACTACGCCATTTTATATAAGGGACTTGAGCATCTGTAGATGTTGGAACCAATCCCTCGGGGATACCAAGGGATGATGGTAAATTCTTTGTATATACTATACAGTTCCAAAGGAAATTAAGGAGATTGTTATTTTTTCTATCACCAGTGCCGTCACAGCAATATTGTAGCCAGAGCCTTCCTATCACGCCAACAAAAACAGTAACTACCCATTTTGATGGATAACAATGTATTAGCCTCTGTGCTAAGAGATTTGCATTTTTTCTCACTTAGCTTAATTAACAACAGTCTGTGAGGTAGTTATAGTCTTCATTTTAAATATTAGAAAACTGAGTTTTAGAGAGGCGAAATAACTTGCACAAGGAGATTCACTTTAATGATATTCATAAATCATTAAAACTTGAATCTGAGACTGAGCTCCCTATTAGCTGATCCCAGTGTTAGCACTCAATGTGTTCCCTCAGCTGCTGTGGTTCTGGGCCATACATCAGCTCCTTCCTCGCCTCCCTTCCTTCTTTCCTCCCCTTCCTTCCTTCCCTGCTTTCCAGCCTTCCGTGACAGCCTTTCTTTCTTTCAACTATCTCACAAACTTGAATAAATCAGCATTTTGGGTAACACATTTTCATATTTGAGCAATTTGAATAACGTGCCATAGGTGATTCCCTAAATGGAAAGTTTTCCCTTAGGTATTAACAGTAATTAAAAAAGAAAATAAAAAGAGATTTTTGTTTTAATTGGGGAAAAATTAAAGAAACATTTGTTGTCACAGGCATATATTTACATTCTATTATAATTAAAATACAACAGCTTTTATGGTATGCTTCACTGATGTGTGATATCAATGATCAAAAGCATTCTTCAAATTGTGCTTTTATACCTTGAGAAATGCTTAGTGTTTCAGTGTTTTTCAATCCTGCCTTGAGAATTACCTAAGCAGTTTATGAAAAGAAAAATTACAAATATCCAAGCCTTAACCATACCTACCCTAGAATTATCAGATATTTGTGTTTTTAAAAAGTCCCCATGACTAAGTCTGATATACATCCTGGTATTAAGAATCCCTGCCAATTTCTTTATTAACATTTTAACACACTGACCAGTTTAGCTTACAAAGTGTGCAAAAAAAAAAAAAGTATTCACTTTACTTCTGTGCTATATAAATAACCATGTTAATGTTTCTGGATATTCACCAAATATTCTCAGTTCTCTCATTTGAGGGTGTGATGGGCTTGTACTTCTCAGCTCCCTTGTGGCTGGGAGGATGCATGTGCCTAATGAAACTGTACCTCTGGGCCAGAACATTTCATTGCCCGGTTAGATTTCTGCTACGGAAAAAAAGGGAGCAACAGCAGCATCACCTGAGCTCTTCTTAGAAATATAGATTCTCAGACCCTGCCCAGATATACCGAAGCAAACCTGGCATTTTCACAAGATCCTCAGGTGAGCTCACTCAAATCAAAGTTTGAAAAGCACTGCTCTAGAGTTCAAGCTTTCCCTGGACTGAGGCCAGGGACGTTGGAGATGCTGGCTGGAGTACCCACATTTGAAATGGTGGCCCCCTTGCCAGCCTGGAATTCTGAATGATTCTGATGGGCAGAACTCCCTGCCAGCTGGGGATAGGGATGTACCATGAGCTAAACTTCTGTGTTTTAAGATCTCTGTGTGGCTGGACTCTGCAGCATAACATGTCCCATATTGAGTGGATAGCTTTTGGATGTATTGCTTTTCCCATCTCTTTGAACACGGTTATAAAATATACAGTACCAAATTAAAATCAAAATACCTGTGAGTATTTTCAGTTAAAACACAGATTTTTTTTTAGTACCAGAATCAAAGATTTGCATTGACAAGAAAATAAAGTTGACTAGCCAGAGACAGGACAGAAGAAGGAACGTATACAAGCCACACTAGGGGAGCACTGGCTAGATTTTGGATTCATTCAGATCTTCAAGGAAATAGCTCTGAGTGGAGCCCGTAGTGAATGGAGAAGAATGGCTGCCTTTGTTTCAATATTTGAAACTCGCTGGTATTAAAACCAAAGCCAAATGCACGGATGGAGAGTGGGGCGAGGAAGATTATCACAGCTTGCCATATGGGCAGCTCTGTTTACTGAGCAAGGAGAGAAAAACAGGTGGGTAAAAAAGCAAGCAGGAAATAGAGAAGAGGGGAATGGAAATAGTAACAAAGGTTTCAGGCTTACCACATCTTGCTCTTTTATTTAAAACCTAGAAGATAGCTCTGGGCATGCTTGCCTTGATGAACTGGAAAAGTTCCACGCATTAAGGCCAGCAACCCTGACACAGGCCATATCGGGAATGAATACATCTTTTCGACGAAGGGCTAATCTTGTACAAACATATTGCAGGGCGTTTTCAGGTCCTCTAATGACCCCCAGACTCTCTCTTGCACAATATTGTTAATGTAGAGGATATTTGGGCTAAGCATTGTACAGATTAAACTGGTGGGTTATTTCCCCGGCATTTTAAAAGTATCATTCAGCCCTATGGCTAGACCACTCTTGACTGGGAAATACAAAACGTAACTGAATTTTCCTTTGCTTCATTAGTGGAGGTGTGAGAAAATTTAAAGGGGCTGTTCAACTTTCTTCCTTAAAACAAGCTTATATTTTTCTTTCTCGGACACCACAGGACACCAGTAGCTTCAGAATGGAAATGCAATTACTATAGACTACATGCCAAGTTGGTTTAATCACTTAGGTACTCATTTATTTTTTAAAAACGTGTGCGTGCTCTCTATGTGCCAGACACTGTGTGGGAGCTGGTGATACAGTGGGAAACAGGATACACAAAGTCTGGTCCTTCTGCAGCTTACATTCTAGTATAGCACTATGACCTCTGTATAAATGGAAGCCACGTACATCCATCAGGAATGCTGACTGACGCCTGGATTCTCTGGTAACTGTCATGAACTCACCTCGCTTGGTAACACAGCATCATTTTATGGTACACTAATTCCCACCTTATGTGACATATCAAAGTCTTTTTCACTTTTGTCCATTTATTCAATCATTTATTTCGCATTTTCCCACCATAGAACGTAGCCTTCTGACAGTGCCGCTTTCCCAACACATCTGTTTGTATTTTCCTGTAGTGTTTCCAAAGAAGCGGGTGAAACAACAACATGGTAACAAAACATTTGTCTCTCAGCTTTCAGCTTCCCCTGAAAATCTGTGCCATACTCGCAAAGAATGTCAACTCCTGGCAATACTTGGGAAGCAGTCTTGGGACCAAACCAAGGAGTCTGTTACCCAGAGTACTTTCCAAATCAAGTTCTATGCTAATGGCAAGGATTAGGGTATTGATTAAGAAATTAAGCAAGTGGGTCATATCTGTATAGTTTATGGACAGAAGCAAGATAAAGAAAATGGTTAGCGATTGGGGTACAATGAGTTAAATTGGTCAAATCGCTGTTGGAAATTAATGTTGCAAATACTGAGTGTTCTCATACCATATGATACTTGCACACAGTTTTACCCGCTCCACCAGCCCTGGATGTGTCCTTAAAGCCATAAAGCTGGGTATTACAAATTAGCTATTACAAGAATATGGATGGGTATGATTTCAGTGCCAAAGAAATCACCAGAATATTCATGATAACACTTGCTTCTCTCAAAATGTTGCTGAAAGAATCAAAGGAGAAGGTATTTGGGGAAGTGCTTCATAGCCTAGAAAGCACTAGACCTACCAGAAATGGTAAATTCTCTCTTGTTATTATTCTCTATTGTTATTATCACTGTGCTTGCTTTAATGCAACCTAGATGCTGAGATAGCCTGGCCTGTATATCGCAAGGGCCACGTTCCCCAGGAAAGCACATTCTGATTTTGTCAGCACCATCATTCAGACACACTTGCGGTCGGTGACTCTGACCTTTCATCTTCTCCAGTGCTCCAGCCCTGCTGAGCTAAAATAGGGCAGTGTGCCTTCTTCCCCGCTTCTAGGTGAAACTGCGCACATGGGTTACAAATGGAAACCTATTTATGATGGAGAAAATTGGAGGGTGAAAGCAGAGTGCTTATCAACTTGTCACAATATGGGGATGCTGGAAGGTAAAGGGCCATTTTCAAGCAACCTTCAGAGGAAGGAGGCTGATTTTCCTTCCTACAAATGTCAGAAGGAAAACTTTTAGGCTGTCACATATGGCCTATATTTCTAGAACCTGGCCCAACTTGGCAACTCTAAGGGCTTTGTGAACAGAGCCACTCAGAGGATGTGGTTTTGAGGGGAGGAGCTAGGGCATTAGCAGGGACAGAATAGTGAGACATGAATGCAGAACCAGAGCACAAGATAGCAAGTATATTAAGAAAACATTCATGGAGAATTGGGATGTCAAGTTTATCCATGAACACTGGCACTAAACGGAAATAGCTTAGGCTGTTTTTGCGCCTGTATGCTCTTACGTGAAGGCACGTACATATCATACACATTCTGTCTTAGGCTGGATTTCTCCAGAAGCAGACCTTACAAACAGGATTGAGCAAAAGAAGTCTGTCTGGGAAGTGACCCCAGGAATTACCAGTAGAGGAGAAGGAAGAGAAGAAAATCTTAACAAGGTATTTAGTGGGCTGGTTACTGCTACAGGCAACTGGGAATCCACATCTGGGACGACCCTGGGAGAAGATGCAGAACCCACCGCAGAATAATCCCACAAGAGGTGCAAAGAAACTGGGACACGTATCCATCAATTTCCATTCATCTTGGTTGAAGGCTGTTCTCAAGGACATTTAATGCACAGACCTTCCATCCTCCATACTTGTAAGCTGAGGATATCCCTGCTATGAGAACACTCTTCAGGCAGTGTTAGAGTGTTTTCAGGAAGAACCAGTCAGTGTTTATGGGATGATGAGTCCTGAGGCACATGGGCAAGCTGTTGACAGTATCTGCTACCCACACCATTGTCCTCAGACTCTATGATGTTTACTTCTGATTTTTCTCACTCGAATCTAATCCTTCTTACTCTCTTTCACCAGACACTGCCTTGAAGGGACAACTGAGGCTCTTGTATTGGATAGGAAGGCATTTCCTTCATACTGCCATCTTACATGGAAGTATCTAGAGTAGCACTGTCCATTAGAAATGTAAGGTGAGCCGCAAATGCTAGCCACATATGTAATTTTATGTTTTCCAGTAGCCAATTTTAAAACAGTAAATTAAAAACATGAAATTAATGTTAATATTTTATTTTACTTAATGTAACTAAAATATTATTTCAACATGTAATCAACATAAAACTATTAATGAGATATTTTACTTTGTTCAATTAAGTCTTCAAAATATATGTATATTTCATACACCAGCACTCAACAGTCATGCGTGGCTAGTAGCTACCATATTGCACAGTGCAGGTCTAGAGACTCTCCACCCTCCATCTGGAATAAGGAGTGCTTAGCAGTGTCCTAATACATTTAAAGGGAAATGAGTAAATCTTTGGGGGCACAAACAGATCACACTCCTGCTGGATGTTAAGTGAGAGAGGTGCTAGCAATGTCTTTAATAGCTTGTCATCAATTTTTAGGGTGGATATATAATAATGCCAAAGACCAGATATACCGGCCCCTTAACTCCACCCTCTCAAAAAACAAACAAACAAAAAAACCCGAGATGTGTTGCTATGTAAAGATTTACATGCAGCTCCAGGAATGGGGCTTGGGGGGAAAGCTTCCATTGACTGTAATTAAGTTTCTATATCTAGCAAAACGGGGAGGGAAAATATCTGTGGCCTCCCCATGATCCACCTCCATCATTTGTGTAGCCTTCTTCCACACTGTATCAGGGTTGGTCTGCATGACCGACAGAATAAAGCATAAGTGACGGTACGTCAGTTCTGAGATAAAGCTATGAAAGAGATCTTCGTGCTGTCTCTCTCACTGCTCACTCTAGTGGGAAGCCAGCTGCCATGGTGAAGGACAGCCCTGTGGAGAGACCTATGTGATGACGAACCGACCCTTGTCAACAGCCTCATAAGTGACCATAGAAGAGGATCTTCTAGTCCTGGCCAAGTGTTGGAGACTGCATGTCCAGCTGACAGCTTGACTGCAGCCTCATGGGAGACCCTGAGGCAGAGGTACCCAGCTCAGGCACTCCCAGGTTCCTGAGCCTCAGACACTGTGAGATAATCAATGTCAGCTGTTGACTGTTAAGATTTTGGGTAATTTGTTGCACAGCAATAAATAACTAATACAACATCCGAGAAAATACTTTCAACTATAGATAAACGAGGAGAGTACATTTCTGTGTTTATAGACTGAGATTTGTGTTTATCACAGTCAGATTGAAAAGAATAAGTGTGAGACTGAGAAAGAGAGATAAAACCAGACCATGATTAGAAAGTCAGGAACATCAGGGCAAGGAAGACGATAGTCCAGAATTTCCTCAGAGCAAAGATATCAAAAACCTTGCCTTTACTGTTTGTTAGCCTAATATAAAAGCATAGGGTCAGAATTGATTTATTAAGGGGAGGTACTAAGTCTAGAAGTCATCCAAGTCTTATCCAAATCATCAACGATTAAAAGATAAAAAGAGAAAAAAAGGAAAAAAAAATCTTTCTCATAGTGTTCAGGATTAATCCAAATTCTGAGATTATATATCAGAGGGAACTGAAGATATACTTATGCCCCCAATCTGGAATTTCACCTGGTATTAAAGAAGGTTTTAGTCCTCCCTGGGGCCAGCATTCTAGAAACGTTAACTGCAAGTCTCTAAAGAAGCCATGCCATTGGGCCTAGCATACAAAATGCTTTAGGCAAGCTTCATTAATCTTGTTAAAGAACATGTCTTTGCCATTCATGGATTAGACATACAAATCATTCATCCCCATAAGGAACTGCAAAGGAATCTAAGGTCACTCAAAACTCAGCCTTGTACTGCCTGTGATTGTCAAGGTAACAAACATTTCACAATTCTGAGCAACCAGACCTCTGCAGACTATTTTGAAGCCACCATAGGTATTAGCCAGTCTTCCACGTCCCACTTCACTTAACGGTTTCCAGAGGCATTCTCAGGAGAGCTAATCAAGATACTAAGTCTACCCACAGACAACCAGACTACCAATACCCTGTAGCAAGTTAGAAGTAAATAGGGTTTTCTTTGTCTTCCATCAACCTTAGATGCCAAGTTCTACAGAGCCGAATAGAAGCCCCCTCTGCTGTCGGTGCTTGTTACAGCAGCTGGGTCAGGGCGCTGACTGAAGGAGAGGCATCGGGAGTATGAGGATGCAAATTCTACTTGCTCCTTTATGTTGGACACAGTGGTGATTATAGATGGTATTTCTTAATTGTTTACAATGGAGTCAGGCCCTTTGAAACATTACCTCATGTTTCGGACTTCCCTGCTGGCACAGTGGTTAAGAATCCACCTGCCAATGCAGGGGACACGGGTTTGAACCCTGGTCCAGGAAGATCCCACATGCCAAGGAGCAACTAAGCCCGTGTGCCACAACTACTGAGCCCATGTGCCACAACTACTGAAGCCCGCGCGCCTAGAGCCTGTGATCCGTAAAAAGAGAAGCCACCGCAATGAGAAGCCACTGCAAAGAAAACCCAGTGCAGCCAAAAATAAATAAATAAATAAAAATTACCTCATGTTTCAAATATTATCCCAGGCGAAATGGGTTTTATCATGCTCATTTTCAAGACGAGAAACTTGAGGCTCAGTGTGTGGTTGAATTCTTACCAAGAACGTACAACTATTACGTGACAGAACCTGGGTTGGAACTGAACACTGTCTGACTTCAACAGTAGTGTGCCTATCCACTGTGATTTTTTCACTACTACCTTACCACTTCCTACAATTGAGTCTCTCTTTTCCTATTTCCTTTTTAAGATCACATTTATTATGAAACATTTTCTCCCCATGGCTGTAACGATGATATTAAAAATACTGAAAAACTGGTATGCCTTGGGAGTTGACCAGTGAGCAGAGATGCCTGGTATGGTTAGTGCAGGAAAGGGTCCCAGAGGTCGCTGGAATGCCAGAGGCGGGCCATGTAGTTGCCATGTTCTCAGAACTGAGGGGTTCCTTGAGGGAAGTAGGGCTCACGGGGGCTCATGACAGCTCCTATTTACCAGCTGTTACATACATCTTTTAAATTTTTCATAGGCAGCATGGTTATACTGGTGTACACCAGCTGAGTATCAGCATTGGCTGGCTGAATAAATTAATAATAGCACAAGACAAAACTTTGACCTTATGAACAACAGTTTTGCTCTAGAATTTCCACCAGAAGAAACAAGTGGAGAAGAGTTTATGCATTGTGTAAAAATACATATTTAGTCTCTCACACAGAGACCAGTGATAGCAGTACTAAGAATATGATGTAGCTGAGAAGATGGTTAGTGGTTTTAGCTCTATAACCCCAGTTCTCTCAGAGCTAAAAAAAAATCTGCATTGAATATTGAATACTAGAAATTTATAAATAAGCTAATGTTCTTTGTTGGTTTCTTATACTGCATTGTGAAAGATAACATGTAAAATGTTCACAGAAGAAAATTTAGAAAGTGAACAGAATTTAGTCTTTAAAATGAGTTTATACTTTGGGTATGTTAGTGTACTGCTTTAGTGGTTCAACAAATGTCTGGTTATCTTTGTCATGATACCCTCTGATGGGCAAAGAGTAGCATGATGTTTCATTTTACATAGCTGGCAACCATAGGAGAAAAGGGAAAAGAGGATGAGAATATTCCAGAGGACTGCAGAGAAATGCACGGAGCAAAGTTTCTGAAGCTAACCCACACTCACAGACAAATGAGTACCGCTCACAAGCCATGTGAGAAACTGAGTAGGTGTGTCTCATTAAATAACACAATTTAAAATTTCTGTATCATTAGTAATATCCTAAAAAATGTTATTATGTCGGATATGCCATTAGAACTATCCTCAAAAACACACCTGATTATTTAGCTATGAAACTATAAACAAATAAAACTAAAAACAGGTAAAATTAACTATGGAATATCTTTAAATATTTCTCTTACAGGACCTTGCTGGCAAAGGGATGTTTCAGGCTGACTAAGGGAATAAAATTGAGGATTATTTCTTCTGGGCTCTCCTATCTCCAATTTAACACCCACTGAGATGTGAGTTAATTCTATGTTAGGCATTTTGTTAATTTTTGTTAATTTTTAAATTTCAGGTTAAGTCATTATTAATTTTAACCTTTGAACTGTTTTTGTTTTTCTTAGAGTGAAGTTTATGTTGACACTGATGCTGTTCCTGCCATCATATCCAAAGCATTTTGGGTTGCCATGATTTTAACAGAGAAAATCATCTTGGACACTATATACCTAAGGCCTAACAGGTGGTTGAAGATACTGAAGGTCAGTGGTTGCTGGCAGTGATAGACTGAACTATTATTTTTCACAACCTCTATTCCAGGCAACTTTGCATTTCCTCCCACAAAAGTACAAACTGTATTTCAGTGACTTCGGAGCTCAGCCAAAGACTTGCTTTGGTCAAAGGAACTTGGGCATAAGTGATAGCGTGCTGGTTCCAAACCTAGGCATTGAGAGGCCTTGTCTGTTTCCAGGTTGCCTCTTGGTCTCCCGTCATTGCTGTGAAAGCAGCTTCCGCTGGATGGTTGCTCTCCCTCTTCTTGGGCCCCAGACTAAACAGGCTAGGAGCAGAGCCCCTGCAGAGCTGTGCAGCTAAATGCAGCCTGGAGGAGCTGCCCCAGCACACTTAGATGTGAGAGAAGTTAATGCTTATTGGTAAATGGCTTGGAAGCGTTTGCAGTTGTTTGTTACATGACAAAATTTGTCAGCGGTTGACTGATGCACTGGAAGTGGCCTTAAGGTAGGGAGTTAATTAGAAGTGGTGTGATGCTGCTCCAAATAACCTCGCTTTCCTCCTGATACGATCGTGTCAGTGCTGCTCTCTGCTCAAATGATGAAAATGCAAAACTTAAGGGGCTAGAACAGCATCAGTGAGGTAACCTGTGGTTCAGTATACTAAAAAAAGAATTAAAATGGCATTTTTAAAATTCTTTAATTAGTTTTAATCTAGACTTTAAATTAACTGAATATGTAATACCTCATTTAACTAATCTGTATTATCATTTTTTAAGGTAACAGAGATACTATCACATTATTATTATTTTTTTTGTGGTACGCAGGCCTCTCACAGTTGTGGCCTCTCCCGTTGCGGAGCACAGGCTCCGGACGCGCAGGCTCAGCGGCCATGGCTCACGGGCCCAGCCGCTCCGCGGCATGTGGGATCTTCCCGGACCGGGGTACGAACCCGTGTCCCCTGCATCGGCAGACGGACTCTCAACCACTGCACCACCAGGGAAGCCCTATCACATTATTTTAAAAAGAAATGTCCAGATTTAAACAGAGAGGGCCACTAGAATCCAGTAATACAGAGGACTTCGTATCTTAAATATTCTTGAGTTTGATCTAATCAAAATAAAATTTCATCTTCTTGGGAGAATCCATTAGTAGGGAACAAGCAGACGGTTCTCTCGCTAAATATTAAATGCATGCAGTTTATTATAAATCATGTAATGATGCACATAATGTAAGCACAAGCCCTGCTTGTGAGAACTACGCAAACTTGCTTTGGATCTAAATACGTCAGAGTCCTTTCACATTATATTTTGGATTACACAAACTGTAGCTGTATGTACTACATGCAGAAGTAGACATGGCTCTCTCTTCTCTTAGTATGAATGGAAATAACGCAGCCTGCCAAAAAATGCTTTGTATCGTAGTGAAAGTTTCCAAATAAGAAAAATAGCAGAGCTCTCAACAACTTTCTCCACTGGAGAAAGAGGTTAATGCAGTCCCAGACAAAGGTCAATGCATTGATCAGTGTAGCTTCAAACAAGGAGGCAGGGGGCTTCCCTGGTGGTGCAGGGGTTGAGAATCCGCCTGTCAAAGCAGGGGACACGGGTTCGAGCCCTGGTCGGGGAGGATCCCACATGCCGTGGAGCAACTGGGCCCGTGCACCACAACTACTGGGCCTGTGCTCTAGAGCTTGCGAGCCACGACTACTGAGCCTGAGTGCCACAACTACTGAAGCCCGCACACCTAGAGCCCATGCTCCGCAACGGGGGAGGCCG
Organism: Orcinus orca; assembly: GCF_937001465.1. Lineage (NCBI taxonomy): Eukaryota > Metazoa > Chordata > Mammalia > Artiodactyla > Delphinidae > Orcinus > Orcinus orca. The sequence continues at coordinate 47,048,153 of NC_064564.1, read as the reverse complement.
CCGCAATGAGAGGCCTGTGCACCGCAACGAAGACGCGTGCACAGCAACGAAGAGCCAATGCAGCCAAAAATAAAAAATAAATTTATTAAAAAACAAAAAAACCCCAAACAAACAAAAAAAACAAGGAGGCAGGTCTTTTCACAGTGTTTACAGTATGTCTTGAAATTATCAAAACATCGTTTTACTTTGTTTTTTTTGTTCATTAGGCAAAGATTTCTATTTAAAAAGCCTTCTGAAAAACATTAATTGTTGCTAAATAATTCCATGTGTAGCCCCATCAGATATACTTATTTTAATTGCACCTGAGAACTTTTCTTTTATAAATATCATATAAAATACTTTCATTTTATAGATACTATGTAAAAATGAAGGCTTATGAATACAATCAGTTGGAATTACAACATAAGAGAAATTGCAGACTATACGAACTATTCCCTGGACAGTCTATCTTTTAGTAAATATTGGAATGCCACTATTCTGCTTTCTCAGAACACAGGGAATGAAGGAACAAACCCTTATCATTATTTCACATTATTCACTGATATCACTGAATCAAATACCAATGTCTTTCTTTTTTGAGAAGATTTTTTGTTTTCACCCATCTCTTACTGTCTCTGCTTCACTAAAAACTTATTCATTCAACAAATGTTTAGTGAACATCTACTGTTCTCTAGGCACTGGATATGAAGCAGTTTACAAAAAGACATAGATGACCTTAGCCCTTTCGGAGTTTACAGTCTAGTAGAGGAGATACAGGCTAAGCACATAGATACGGAGATAAAGAAATCATTTCAAAGAGTAATTAACACAGTGAAGGTAAAGAAACTGGGTGCTCCAAAAAAGAATAAGAAAACTTAATTCAGATTGGGTGGTCAGTCTAGGAAGAAGTGCCATTGAAGCTGAGATCCTAAGACTGGAAAAGGGCTGGCCTTTGAAGGAAACCGTCCCCAGGCAAGGGAGAAAGTTCCTGCAAAGGCTCTGAAGTGAGAAGGAGAAGTTGGGGCTACCTCCTTGAAATTTTGGAGAGATTTCCTCTGTACCTTCATCTCATTCTTAGGTCATGGTACTTAATGTTTTTATTTTCTCTTAATGTATATGTTCTGTTTCCAAAGCTGCTTGAGGGCAGAGAACTAGTTTAAGCCATTTTTATCACCCATGATAAATAATTGTGAATTCCAGGGTCACAAATTTAAATGCCTCCAGGGTTTGGACTGGAGGAAAGCTGATGAAGAATAATCATTTTATTCTTAACCCAGAGGAGGGCATTTTTTGGTTTTGTTTTCTCACTGAATCAATCAGGCTTCAGTAAGGAAAACAGAAGCCATTCTGTATGTTCTGAGTATAATACAGTTGCTTTGAACCTGACACATATGGTCTTCCCCAGTCACCTCTCTCTTACTCCCTCTGGTGCCTTTCCTCTTCTAGCTTCTAAATCTCACTGGTGCCTCTTATTAACAGATGAGAATCTGTCAGTTTATAAGGAAGCAGATTCTGGGAAGTGTCGTTTCCAGCATCTCTTCTGCAGTGCACTTTGGCCTACTCAACAGCCATATTGACCCTTTCAGACATAATTAAACTTTCGAATAACAACAAAAGGAACACCCTTCTTTCATCTATCACGATGGAACTATTCCTTGATCAACTGATGACCTGCCCCACCTCTTCCCAAAAGGTCAAGATGTAAATTCCATTATGTTCCTGTATTCATCTTTGGGTAAAATTCTTTTTCTAGCACAGTCAAGATCTCCCTTTGTTATCCTGTAGCTTAGCATTAAATTTATAGCATTAATCACTGTTAACATTGATAACACAGCTTATAATAAATAATATAGGGAGGAAAAATTGTTGATATATGAAAAATGCATAGACAATGAAACAAGCAAGGAAAATATTAATAATTACTACCATGTCCATTTCTGCAAGCAGTCATATGGCCAGAATCCCTGCCTCTTCTGCCCATTCCATGTTTCCTTTGCCCTGAGCTTGCATCTCAGTTGACTACTATTTAGGGTGACCCAAACTGTCATTCAGGAAACAACTGAGGTATTCGTGGTTCTGCCTATAATTGGTTGTAGCCTTTCATTAATGCTGCTATTGGACACAAAGTACTATAAAGTGTTCTAAGCAACCTCCTGAGTTCCAGACCATTCCCTCCATGCCCTGTTGGGTCAATCATTTAACTCAGTAGAGTAATCCACTACTTTGCTTGTGCATTCAGTGTCAGAAAGAACTCAGTGACCAGCTGGCAAATCTCAGGCTCCAATTCAGTGGAACAATTGTTCTGTATCCTGATGGAAACGGCATTGTTACTAGATCCTCTAAACAAGCAAACTCAAAATTGTGGGGACAGAAAGCAAAAATTTTGTCTGAGTTTTTAGGGGCAATAAAGAGAGAAGCTACCTTCACTTTCATCCTTTGTTCCCAGATCATGTTTTTTTGGTTGTTTGTTTGTTTTGTTGTTTTGTTTGTTTTTTACTACGGCAGAAATGGAACCACATATGCAACTGAGCAGGACCCTGTGGGACTCCTGGGCACAGAAGCCTTCCTGTGTCCCCCATTCCTTGTTTGTAGGGAACAGACTCCAGACTCCGTGAGTTTCCCTGAGTTCTAAAGGGCAGATTCAAACAGTTGCTAATTAGGGAAGGGAGGGGATGCAGAGACAAGGGAGGAGCAGCCATGAAACAATAGTTCAGCCTTAGGGCAGGGTCCTGGTTCCACCTCAAGGGATGCACAGAACTGTATCTTTGAGCTCTTTACAGAACTAAAACCCCCAACAAATGAAAGATGTTAGCAATCTTCATTCCAGAGAAGACCATCTGAGGCCAGATTAAAGGAACCAGACCAACTCATCAAGAGATTACCTGAGACCAGATTAAAGGAGTGCAGGCCCTGCACACACCCTAATCTTATCAGCAACCCAGTCCTTGAACCATTGCTATAAAACTCCTCACCAAATCCTCCCGGGTTGGGACACAGGTTTTGAGAGCATGAGTCCACTGTGTCCCTCTTTGCCTGGCAAAGCAATAAAGCTATTTTTTTCTCCTTCACCCAAAACTCCGTCTCTGAGATTTGATTCGGCAACAGTGCACAGAGGCCGAGCTTTTGGTATCACATATTAGAAAATCAGAGAACACACCTCACTTGTAGCACAATACGTCAGATCTTCATGTTACTCGAACATTACCACAAATGAGCCTTCATGACACCATTTCACTGTTTCCACTGGGCTACTGGTTAAGGTCTGATAAAGTCAGTGAGTGAATTCTAGGGATGTAAGCACCCTGCCTCCCTTATTTTGCTGTTAAATGAGTTCACTGGTCAAAAGCTGTGTTGTTTGGACACTTTGATTGTAAACAATTCAAGTAAGTGCAAACAGAAGTGATTGGAACAGAGGAAGCCAGAATAAGAATACCCAGAAAAAGAATCTGTTCCAGTGAGGACAAATTGCTGTCGTCTCTATGATTGCAGAGATCCAATTAATTATCTGGTCCTCAAGTGGCTGGTTCTATCCTGCCCCGGGGAATAATGCTGTATCAGGGGTCCAGCCCTGGTTTCTGAGATTGGGAATGCAACTGTGGTGGTAGCTAGAAAACCCTATCTAGGGGCAACCTATATCTGTTGATCCTGTGACTAAACCTCCATCCCTATCACTACGGTTGGTCACATTGTTCATAAATCCACTGAAAGTATATAGAGCTTGTCATTTTTCTCATCTATTGAAAATCACATTGGGACAGGATGCCTTTTGGTGAATATTCTTAAAGGATACAGATATCTCCATGCATTGCCATTTTGAGAGGTCCACTGACATAAATCTTCACCAATTTTCCAATAGTGTTTCTTCCAAATGTTTATCGCTACCCACAAATTGACTTAGATCCATATCTCTAGCCATATCTTCTTTCATGTAAAGTGAACAACAGATGCATAGCACAAGACTCTGCCCATTGGATGGAATTCCCTCCCCCTCTGCTCTTCAATGCCACCCCTAAGCGAAGCTTTAATAGTGCTATTGTCCACTTTAGGGTTACATCAGCATATCAAGCACAAACATGTATAAACCAGGCCATTTTTTTTTTCCCTTTCACATTCAGATAGTGATAGGGAATTACTCATGAGGCCATAAAACACGAGTTGAAGGAGAGATAGATGTTAATGGAGCAGGAATATATTTCATAGAAACCTGAGCCACATGTACATGATGCTTACTTATGTCTTCATGTCTGACTTGAGTCAAATCTCATGTATGTCACTTCCACCTGGTGACTGAAAGCTGCCTTGCATGCCCAATTTTATGACTTAGGTCCATCCACTACATTATGAGCAGCTCGGGTTGCAAGTATCCTATGGTCAGGAGTTCAGTCCATACAAGGGTTTGGTAGCGGCTCAGGAACTGATTCTCAAAAGGAGAATATTTTTCTGTATAAGAAAGCACGACTTTGCTCCATAACTCTAGGGTGCTGCCTTGAGCTGTAATTTTACTAATACTTATCAAATGCTCCATACAGTATCCATAAACGAGTTCAGATGCTATCGGATCTATTATGTGATACTGCCCAAATGGGAGAGTTTAACAGCACCTGGACTGGTCGCAAAGTCTTGTTCTGTTCTGAGTCTTGTTCTTGGTTCTACTTAAATCTGGCCTTGTTAAAACCATCAAATCACTTTATTCACACAAGTGTCCCTTAATTTACAAAGCCTCAGTCATTCAGACACTTTTGGGGGATCCATAGTGTTCAAAGAACTTAAATATAATGCATCACACCAACCCAGTAAACCAAGCACAAAAAATATTCATATAAGCTTGTTGGGGCAAAAATGTTATAGATTCATGTAAACTTATTGAACATACTATTTAATTCTCAGAATTCTACTCTATTCTGATAAATGCCCTGATTTTTTAAATAAGAGACCAGATAAGGCTTTGAATCCAATTTACATTGTAACTCAGTTACTTACGTGATCAAAATTAGGATTTAATTTTCAAAATCCTCAACCCTCCTAGTTAGATAAAATAAAAGGTGTTTTTAGGACAGTCAAATTAGTTCTAATTCTCTGACTGTGTCATTATCTGAGGGCTGTATATAAGCTTTACAGTACTGTCAGAAGAAGGTATTCCACTTCATAATTCCACCCTAATATTCTATTGCAAAAAAAAAAATTGGTCTTCCACAGTCTTTCCTTTCATAAGCACTTCATTCCAGCAGCTACAGATGATAAGTAATTGGTTTTGTTACTGCATGCCTTTGACTACAGAGTTTAATTTTTCTAATAGCAAAGCAATGATGTCAATTACTACCTTCAAACCACCAAACCAATCCCAAATTCTTATATGTGATGTTCTAGTTCCCTGGAACCGCTCCAAGTATAAATATACATTAGAATACAGTTAGACAATATTGTATGGATCCTATTATCGTGGCCATTTTTTAAAATATAGAGAATTAAAGTTTCACACAACTGTTGGGCGTTTGAGAGGAGCAACATCATAGAAGTCACTACAAACCATCAAAGCCTGTAGCACAGAAGCAGAGGATACCAGAGAAAGTAGTGCCAGGGATGCTGAATAGATAGCTAACTCAACTTACTCCCTTTTGAAAGACACATAAGTTTGTGAAATATTTTATTTTGCTCTAATATTTTAAGTAACAACTGTTAACTGTCATGTCTTAGAAATTCTTATTTCCTACTAAAGGAGTGCCCATAATTATAGTGAGAGTTAGTATTTACCGAGTTTTTGAAGGGAAGAGAAGAAGGAATGGTACTACGCTGAGAGCAATATGTACAGCTAGCGACAAGATGTAAGGAAGTGTGGCTCGAGGTTGCAGATGAGCAACAAGGAGGAGAGTCTTTGCTTGGGCATTTTTTCTTGGGCACAGACATAAATATCTGCCCTCATCGTTTTCTCTCCCTCCCACCACTACCATATGCTTAAGCTGAAGAAGAAGCCTAAATGCATTAAATTAAGGGAATATACTCTGGGAATGCTGAAAAATGAAACAAAACAAACGTCCAATTACTGAAATACAAACTATTGGTCATGACTGGCAACATCTTCAAGTTAGTCTCTTGGAAGATGGGGAGAGGATAGGTAGAGGACAATATTTTGTGCTGATACAGCTGGGATTTAAATATTTCTGATCTCAGAGGAGGGAAACTAGTGACATAAAAGTCAGGAGGCCAAGACAGCAGCTAGATGGGTTGAGGAATCAGTTTTCTAAAGCAAAACCAAATGTTAAGGAAACAAGGTTAGAAAATCATGTTGCTTCTTGTTAGGAAAAGGCTAAATTTATGAGAAGAGGTACTGAGGGAGAGGAGGGTACCGAGTACTTAACATAGCAAACAAAAAAGCAAACCAGACTTTAGAGTTCAATGATGGAAAGCAAAGTTCTGTAAGGTGATTTATTCTCTCACTCAACAAACAATTATTAAGCATAATTTACTGTTCTCCAAGTGCTGCCCAGTGCCCTAGCAAAGTAAATACAGAGATAACCTGATCCGCAGGCCAGGTGGATTGCCCTCTAGCAATTTACCTATTTCCTTCTGTCTATGGGATTCTCTGCACCCAAAGCCACGTGTTAAGAAAAATTTCAGCCTGGTAGAATGTTGGAGATATCATTACGAAAATTGTAAGAATAAAAGATGGACATGTAAATACCCTTAGAGATCCCTCTTTTCCCCCAGTAGGCATCCAACTTTGAGATGAGCACAATAACACCATAAAGCACTGGAACAAAATTTGCCTTACAAATTTGGTAGACAAAATGTATGCATTCAGTTCCATTCTATCCTATTCCCCAGTTTTATATATCAGCAGAAGAGTAGGGTCCATATGCAAAAAATGGGCTGTGGGTCTTCTTTATGAAATGTTTGCATTCTTTAAATCAAGAAATCATCTGCAGGGCAGAAAATAACTGTAGATGAGTCCTCAAATCCTGTTCATAAGGACTCTATCTCTTTGAGTGCTGTTTCAGTGGGCAGCTTAACTTTGGGTGTCACTCCTGCTTATCTCTCAAATCTTCCTTTTAAATAAATTGGACTGCAACTTGATTTATTTTCAATAAAAGTAAATAATTAAACATATTATTTCAGTATATAAACTACTTTAGGAGAAAGATGCATAACTTTTGAGAAACACATACACGTACACCAACTGCTTTCAGGCACTAAGAAATCATTTAACAAATGATTGCTTCAGCTATCAATATTCTAATGACTCAAAAAAGTTAAAGAATTGTCTCAAATGTCTAACATCTACACTGAAGAACTTGGTTTGAACTGTATGCATCACACTTAGACAAATAGAAAATCAAAACTATGAGTAAGAATAATAATAACAATGTATTCTACAAATGGCTAATGTTATTATCCCCATTACTAGTATTTTCATAGTAGCAGCTTATTTACTTTAAAGAGATTTTATACAGATGCTCATTTGGAACGATATTGAGAAAGTTTCAAAATTACTATGAATTTAATAAAACTATGACTTGCATTAAATATTAAATTTATTTTAAACAGTATTCACATTATTTGGTAATTTAACCCTACTCAAAGTACAAATCTATGTGGCAATTTAGCTACTATCATTATTTTTTAATGAATTAGCTATGACTACCTACTTTGCTCAGGAAGGCTCTTATACATCTAATTAGTGCTAAAAGCAAATGCCTTAAAAATGTTCAGATTGAAACAAAAAATATGATAGCAGTTATTCTCATCAGGGAAATCTGCAGACTCTAAGTTGTCTTATTAAAGGAGATAATACAGCAGTCAGTTGAAAGACGCCAAGGAATCTCCTCATTTTTGTGTGTGATTATTTTTTCATTCTGTATATCTGTGCACACTCAGAACCTTCAAAATTCCCATAAGCTTCTGAACAGGGAGGTAATTTGGGAATTTTTAACCCTGAATTGAAAAGAAAGGAAAAATAGGAGCCAAGGAGGGAGGGAGGTGGGGAAGAGGAAAGAATAGATAGCTAATGCAAAAAAAAAAAAAAAAAAAAAAAAAAAAAGAGAGATTGATCTTTTCTTGGGCCCTGAAAAGAGGCTGGCTCGTTCATTTATTAATTTTTTCAGGAAATATTTTAGCAGGTGTCTACTGTGTTTCATTTAAAGTGCCAAACACTGGGAATAGTTGAATGTAAAGATGCTGTTCCTGCTCTCCAGGAGCTCGCAATTAAATGGGGAGACAGACCCAAATATAGTGTGGTAATTGCCAAGATTGCTGTATATGGGGGTACAGTGGCAAATTGGGGGCAGTGCAAGTGTGTTGGTCTGTGGAATTCAGAGAAGGCTTTATGGAGCCCAGGACTATGAGCTGTCTTTTGCAGGAGGAGTAGGCGTTTGATAAGTCAATGGGGAGAAAAACAAGTGTTGCCAGCAGAGGGAGAGGCAAAGGCGAAAGCACAGAAACAGCAGGCTGAATTAAAGAAACCGCAAGATGTTTGCTGCAATGTGGGCGCAGGCTCCATTGAAACAATGGCCAGTTTCTGATTATTACCACTTGGAGGGTAGACTGTTGGTTCCCTGAAAGCATAGTGCTCCTAAGCCATGACAGCTTAAATGGAGTTCAAGTGACATGAAATCTAGACAGCCATCAAGCGGGAAAAAACAGCCATAGCCCCATTAGTGGTACAATGGGTCCAAGGTAAGTTGCCCTGGACCCAGAGCTCAGTGAGAGGCCCAATCATCTGGCAACAGGAGGAAATACACATAGGTGGAGTCATGGGGCCCCAGAGTGATTAGCAGGCAATACTTCATATCATGTTCAGGTAGGGCAAAGCTGGTCTTGCTCATGGGCAACAGAGCAGGAGAAGGGTCTGATCAGACTATGGAACAGGACTGTACTGTTAGGTGTCTTTAGTGTTGGTCTATGCCTTCCTAGCTGCTTAAAAAGATACAATCAATGTTAAGTTGAACTACATAAAATTGCCAATATTTGACCTTTTGACCTGAAAAATGGCAATTTCACATGGTTTAGTCTAATATTTGCTGAGAGCTCATCCAGGATCTATCAGTCTCCTGAAGACTATAAAGATACTACCTAATTTAATTTCAAACTTGCAAGCACCCTACACGCTAAATCTCCAATCTACAGAGAGGAAACCAGAGATCCAAGTGCCTGGGTGACATACCCCAAAACAGAAAATTACTAATAAATTACAATCTCTCTGGTTCCAAAGCTGGAGAATTTTGCCAGGGTCTTAATCTGCACATTGAGCAATTAAGCAGACAATAAACGCTCTGAAGTTAGATAACAAATAGAAGGCTTGTATCAGGAGAGCTAGTAAATGGAGACCCAAGTCCACAGGATTTGCTTCCTCGTTATTTTTCTTTGCTTCTGTTCTCTACTATCTACTGGCCTATAGCCCTATCTCCAGGTCAGCCTCTATTTCATCTACCCTCCTTCCCTCACTCCTCCCTACCTCTGTCTTCTTCCTTCTTCAGTCATGAAGCAATATGTACAGAAAGGTTGGTGCAGCACAGGGAAGACTATGTAGCAATTAGTTACATTTTGTAGAGTCACACTTAAGATATGGAAGAATATTCTCGCTCTATTAAGTGAAAAATAAAAATGTACAATAAAGTAAGAGTAGTTGATCAAACATCTGTCTATCTGGAAAATGTCTGGAATGGCATTCCAATAGTCATCTCTGAGGAGAAAAATGCTTCTGATTATCTGATTATTTTCCTTAGTTTTCTACTGTGTTGTAATAAAGCAAAAATATACTGTTATTTTCAAATCATCTAATTTTATATCCCTATTTCTGAAAGCAACATCTTAGAAATATAGTTGGTTCAAAAGGAGGCATTTTCAATAACTTCTTCGCACACAATGTTCCTTATTTTAGAGGACTATGCACCTTTATTAAATAACACTATTTGAAGATGTTTTCTTTATCTCAAAAACAATAATAACAAGTTTTTGTTAACTGCCTAAAAAGTCTCTTCCAGTATTTTTTTTAAGCTACTGTATTTTCCCCTCTCCTCTCCTGTTCCTCCCCCACCAGCCAAAATAATTTTTCTTTCTATCTTTCATTAGGATCCTTGGCCCTTTTGAAAGGAAGAGGCTAGATATGGTATATAAATCCAGTTAGCACAATTATTTCTTCAGTACGACCATTAGCCCTGCCCTTTCAGGTGTCACTATCTTTTTTTAACAAGCTATCGCTCTCCCCCAAGAAAGTGGAGACAGAGATCAAAATGCATCTAAGAAAATGAAGAAAGCAAGAGAACATAAACTGGAAAGAAGAGCAGAGCTAGGACAGTATTAAAATGGAAAGGAAGATAAAATTCTTAGAATGATAGACCTGTGAAGGACCTTGAGAGGTTACAAAATCCTAGAATGTCTTTTAGGTAGTGAAACATTCTACAGTAGCCACTCCTGCAATCTGTCTTGGTCCATGTATTGTTACTGCAATGCCCCAGTCTATCCTTGACCTTAGCATGAAAAATTTTTACTTGCCCTAACTCATCAATGACTGGTAATGTAATTTGGTGAATTTGGTGGTTTTGATTCACCAAAGAGAAAAATCCTCCCTTTGCTCCTTTAAGGATGAAAAGATAGAATGTGGGAGAATCTGATTATTCAGTCCCAGGGTCAACCCTTGAGGAACTTTCCCTCCATAGGTTTGCTCTCATCTGACCATCTAGTGTTTGGTTGGTGAATCAGGCTGCTAACTTTTACCGTGATCCTCTCCTTCACAGCAGAGAACTCTCCTTCTTCAGCAACAGCATAGGGAGGATTTAGTGTACAGATCCTCTGATCCCTCGTCCAGTGTACTATTCACACATCATCTTTGGGCTAATCCTGAAATCTTGCTGCAACTCACTTCTCTGCTGAATGAAACAGTATGTGGAGCCCATGGTGTGAGCTGCTATCCCTCACTAGAAAAACTGCTTTCTTTCCTGAAGTAAAAAAGATCTGATCTTACTTACAAAGCATTACTCTTTCACAGGCATTTCACAATAAACATTATAATAAAGATTTTAGTAATTTTAAGATACTCTGCAAGCTAAAACCCTATAAAACATACCACAGTTTTAAATTTAGATCCCCAGATTATTATTATCCCCAAAATGTTATTTTCCTATACTTTAATGTTACATTTATAACATTATGATTTGACTGAGATCAATAGGTTCTCAAAGAACATAGATCACATGGTCATTTATCTATTATCTCTCTATCTATATAATCTATACCTCATTTTGAAAAATGCACTTATGACAACTAAATAGTTAATGTAATTATCTAATTCAGGGAAACACTGCATAGTAAAAATGGCTTTGAAATTCAACTAAAACGTCCTTGTTATCTTTGCATTTTAGCCTTTAAATATGACATGAAAGAGTTACCCCTGTTGAATACGTCAAAGCATCTGGAGAAATTCATCAAGTAGTGTTCAAATCACTATTAACTTCAACATAATACATATTAACCAGCTTTAAAATTCCACACAATACACTCTACAAAGATAATTCAAGGGAAATGCATGAATTTACAGCTGTATTTTTACCTTGGGGCTTTTTAATATCTTATAAATAACAAGTATGAAATACTTAAATCCCTCAACATAAATACAACCTTATAATGGTACACTTGTCATGCTTTATCCTTCATGCAATTCTCATCATCATCTCATTAGGATGATTTCTGTTCATATCAATCATATACTTTTATAATTAATTTATTGCATCAGAAAAAAATCCTTATCCCATTACACTTATAACTCACAAGCTATTAGAAGAATTGATGTGGAAGAGGGGAGTCCAAGTATATTTATTCCAACCAACTTTGTCTTCAGAGACTTTGGAATCCTGATAAGTTTTCTTTTAAACATTTTCAACATGTGAGGACATCAAGGGTAGTTCCCCAGGCCCTTCCTTTTTACATTGGAGACACACTCTCTGGTACAGAATAATAGCTGAGCTCTCCTAGTAAGGTTTTGTGAGATTTCTCCTACAATAGGGAGCATTTAAAATATGAAAAAACACTCCATCTCATACCCATAGAGTTATATAGCTTAAGTGACATTCTCAAGGGAGCCATGTCTCATAGATTATGGGTTTTTTTTTTTTTTACTGTAAGTAATTCTTTAATCATGAACATCCTGCTAAGGGCATTCTGCAGATAAGAGCCCTTCTTCAAAGCATTTATTTACCCAGAGGTCCAGTCAATGAGATTAGACCCACTCACATCCTTCTTTTCTTTCTGCTAACAGTGTCTCTCTGGTAAAGAGAATGAATTGATATCAGGGTACCTACTATAATACCTTTTTCCCACAGGGTATTTAGTAAGGTACAAGTCCTTTTTTTTTTTTTTTTCTGTTTTTGCTATCTTTCTCTCTTTTCCAGAGAAATGCTATTCAAAAGTTGCCAGCCATATTTATGCCAAGCAATTCTATTTACAAGTCACTCTGGAGCCAATTTCCTGATTTCCTTTGTTTATTCTAATTATGAAGCTAAAATGCAAGTAGATAACAATGTTCTGAGTAAAAGATATAAGAAAACTTTTTCGGTTGTTTTTTTACTCCTCTTTTAAGGGCATTGGGATAAGTGAGTCAAGGTGCACTAATTATCTTGAAGAAAAAGGGAAAAATGTCCATGTGTTCTCTCACAGAAAGAATACCTCTGGTGAAATGAGATAATGTCTAATGAAAGCTGATATCTTCAAGAAGCTACTTATCATGAGAACAGTAAGGACATACATTTTTATTTCAATATGTAGCAAAAATGAGACTTTTATTCTGACTGGAGTACATTAGCACCACAGGAGTGCTCTGGGAATAATGACTGTGCCCATGAAAGCAAAAGAAAATACACATTTACAGGATCCCACGCTAATAGATGTAAGAGACAACAGTAGCTATACTAACGCTATGAGAGGCCTCCTCTTGCTGCTCCTCTAAATACCGCAAGGCTATTGTACCCTTATACTGTCTGCGGGAAAAAGGCAACAGGATCAGACTGTGCAAATACTAAATGAGCAGCAGTGGCAGCAGCTGCAGAGTTTCTCTCTTTGAGCTATTAGCAAAGGACCGTCCTTTGCACATGTTAGGCTATGAAGAGCTCCTAATCAGAGTGATAGGAGGATCCCTGCATTCAGAAGATGCACCTGAATCCCAGAACAAGCCAAATGAAGCAACAAAGATTTGCCTTTGAGCGTGACCAGGCTGTGGAAAACCAGAAGTCATGGCTGACAGGGCAGTAGCTGCAACACCATCAGTGGGTCAGACATGCCTGCTGATCGTCCAGGCCTGTGGCTGCCTTAAGCTTCAGCAGCATAGCCTCATTTGGTGTCCTGTAATCGGCTATCAGATGGTGGTGGTTGAATCTTCAGTGTACAGGCTTGAGTCTGACAACAGTTGGACAAGCATTAAGTCCAGGTTGATTCTGGCAAACAAAACCCAAAAAAAAACAAAAAAGAAAAAGAAAAGAAAAGAAGGAAGAAAGAGAGACAGAAAGATAAAATGAGGCAGTCACTTTGGAATAATGATGGGAGGAGGAATTCTGGAACAGATAAAAAGACTTCCCTATACTGGCAAAAATGCAAATAAGAAACATAATTTTATCTTCTTATCCAGACAGGATCCATCACATACTCTTGTACAGGTTTTGCAAATGTGAATGGTGCCCCTCGATTGTGCAATGTATCAAACTAATTCCAGACTGGTGAAGCTAAGCATATAATATAATCTAGTTGCAGAAAGAGAAAGCATTGCGTATTCATTAATTACATAAATAGAGATTCATATACTTTGATTCAGCCAAAATTTACTATTTGCCTATGCGAACCTCTGCCTTAGCATAAGTTAACTAAGAAAAGAGGGAGTCCTGACTTCCAGCCAGATAACTTACCATACTGAAATAGAGGAGATATTCAGTGAATTGTATTCCATAACTGTACTTGTTCAGCTCTCATTAAAAGAAAGTTCCAAAGAACTATTTGGTCTACTCAGATTTTCTTGTACTTGCATTGCACTTGGTGCTTGTCAGTCTGGATATACTTTAATTTTACAAAAGAAGCCACATTTATATCCATATTCACAGTGCTATCAATCTTTCCATATGCATTTTAAAATATTTTATTTTTATATTATATTTACTGTATTATTAATAAAATACTGACTATACTGATTGATGAAGGGGAAAGCATCCTGATTCTGCTATATTCTCAACACTTCTAACTCCAGCTTGTGATTGCTGATTGGAAGGGGAGAGGATGAGGGAGCACTTTTGGCTGCATGAATCTCATGCTACTTTTTCACATCTTCCTCTTCCCCTTCTCTCTAGATATGCAAAACTCCCTCATCAATATTCCTACTGTTAAGAAATATTAATCTATACAAATTAATATTAAAACAATATAAGATATGCAGACAAGCAAAGAGACGTTAACATTCTTCCCCATTCTAAGGAAATAATTACCTTAAAGCTAAAAAAGTTAAATGCTCAGCCTTCTGCCTCTAGACTTGACTTCACTACCTTTGGTGAGCTAGGTAATTGTGGGGAAAAAAAAACAACAACAAAACTTGCTAGTGCGCAATATTCTTGCTATGGCCCCTCTGATCTGTGAAATTCATAAAAACTGAGACATTAAAAAGAGAATTGCTAGTTCTAGCTGCCACAGTCTGAACTGGCTGGAAAATATCTAGAAGTAGTGTTTATTACGGATGCCACAAAGACTCCAAAACAGAAGATCATCAAAAACTTCTAATTCCTACTTTCCAAGTTTGTTTCTGGCAATGTTTACGAACTAAACTCTCAAAAACTTCCCAATGCAAAACACCTAGAAATGTTAGATAAAATATAACAAATATCCTCCCAAATGCATAACTGAACTAACTAGAAAGTAAGGATAGTCTCCAGAGGCCAGAATTCAAAAGAGAGATAGGAATCAGAATGGCAGGTTGAGGCTAACGCCACGGATGCCCTAGGGGAGCTTGTCAATCTCAGTAACCAAGAAGTTTAGGTTTTAATGGCTGTGCCCAGAATAGTAGAAATGACCTTGAGCCCAGGCAAGGTGATATGTGAGAACAGAGCTTACATCAAAAGGGCAGGAACCTAGTGGCACTATGCCCTCATTCAAAGGTAGACTAGAAAATACCCATGAGAAAAGGGAATAGTTGACAAGAAAACTTGTCTATCTTAGCCTCCAATCTGCTGGGAAAAGTTAAAGTCTACCCCAAGAATTCGGTATTCCAGAACTTCTTTCATGCAGATTTGGTTTTATTTCTGGAAAACCCAACATTAAAAAGTAACACAGGTTAGCTTTTGGTTGGGAGTTTCTTGGGGGCAACTGGCAGAAACAAAATTATTTCTATAACGCCCATCCCCATTTCAGGCCTTGCGGGGCTTCCCATTAAATCTGCAGCATATATGAACTCACGGTATCACAAACCAACACACAAGAGGAAAGAAGCCACCCCAAGTAGGATCAGCAGAAAAATAAAGAGCACGATTAGATCTCACAGACATTCATATAAAATAATCACCAGAGAAAGCATAAAAACTATATATATTTTAAAATGTTTGGGTAAGTGTAAGTTCTCAAAACTTGCAAGAGGAATAAACTATTAAAAATGACAACCAGGGTCACATGAGAAAAATTAACCAGATGTTCTAGGAATACAAATATTAAAAAGTCAATTAAAATAGAATGCACATATTAGATAGAATTAAAGAGATAAATACTGAATTGTAATATAGATAGAAGAAATTCACAAACTATCTCAGAGGGACAAAGAGATGTAAAATATGAAAGACACATGAAGGTAGATAAATCTGAGTTAAAGAAGAATGGAAAGCATAGGGAGAGAAAAGATACGGGCTGATAACTTTCCATAACTGATGAAACATATGAATCTCCAGATTCAGCTAGCACAGCAAATTCCAAATGCAGCAAATACATGTGGACATATCAGATTAAAACCGTAGATCATCAAAAACAAAGAGATTTAAAAAGTCATCAGAAAGAGAAGACTACTTGGAAAATGATACCTCAACACACACAAAAAAAGGGGTTTCTGTAATCTATATAAATGTAGATCAAAGTATGCTTTTCTGAGGTGAGCTTGAGAAAAATCACAGTTGTTTTCCTCCCAGAAGTCTCTTGATACAGGAATAACAAAATTCCTCCAGTTACCACAGATTAAATTTTTCTGTTTTATATACTCCCTTGGGACCCTCATGAATATGTACCTGAGGGTCCCATGTCCTAACACTCTTCGTTTGATCTTCCATACGGTAAAGGGATAATATGCCCTGTTTACAGATGAAAACTCATGCCTAGGTGCCTGCCTATGAATCACAGAGCCATTCTCTCTGGAACTGTCCTTGATGTAGGTGCCAGTGAAGCCAGATCATTTGGAGCCATCTAAACGCTATGATGTAAGTTTAAAGGACAGCTACACTCTTCCTCATGGGTAGTTATCCGCATACCAGTAAATTTCTGTCATTTTTGATTTCTCTATTTCTCCATCAGAAGACTGAGACACCATTCCTCCCCCAACACTAAGGCACATCAGGAGGTACTCCTACAACAATGTGCTTATTTACTTTTTGGTAAAAACTTCTCAAAGGGAATGGTAGGTTTAAATTAGATAATTTAACATAAAACACCTAGTACAGACCCAGAAACACTGTTGGCACTCATTCATCTCCTTCCATGATGTAAGTGGGAGATTGGAACCTTCTGTAATTTTGTAATATTACGTATCATCTCTGAACCTCAATTTTGCCACTTGTAAAATGGGTATAATACCTGCCTTACAGGTGATGGCTCCCTTGGTTGAAACTTCCACTTCTCTCAAGGTAAGCATCAAACTCCTTAGCCCTGAATCAAGAACCTTGATTGTTTTCTCTCTGCCTTCCTCTCTGTATGCATCTAGTGTCAGCCCAATACTCCCATTCTTCATCTGGTCAAGCTAAAATATTTGCTTTTCCAAAATAAGCAAAGTTCTCTCAGCATATACAGTTCCTTTTGCCTAAAATATATTTCTTTCCTTAATCCATCACATACATACTTCCTATCCATATTCCTGTTTTCAATTTATGTGTCACCACTTCCTGTAAGCCTCTCCTAACCCCTATCCATCTTTAAATTAAACATCTTTCCTGTGTACTATCTTTAAATCCCTGTGCAAACTCATATAATTAACATTTTTGCAGGTTTGCCTTATTGTGTTTGTATGTCTATATCTCTCATTAGACTTTAAAATTCTACAGGGCAGGAATTATAGTTATATGACTATTGTAGCAAAATAACTACAGCACAGATTTTAGCAAATAGCAACAATTTATTAACATCTGTTGAGTAAAAATATGTTGGTGATGACTTTTATTAATGATGAATATAACTGAAAATCAATAGCTAATGATAAGATTATATTAAATTAACAATTACTCTGAACCAGGTATGTTTTAAAGACATCCCATGCATCCTTTCCATCAGGTAGTTAGCATCACTGTCATCCCCATTTTATGGATGATATAGCGCTGAGGCACAGAGAAGTAAAGACATTACATAAGATACATGCGAGTTAGTGGCGAAGCCAAGATTCGAACTCAGGTCTATCTGTGCACAAAATCCAAGTTTGTACAATGCCTACATTGTATCCAATAAATACTGGCTCCCTTTCAGTTGTGTCTCTTCTTCACCACTTTTGTTAACTCCCTTCTCTCAGGCAGTCCAAAGATTCCATATTTGAA
The DNA here is from genome assembly GCF_937001465.1 of Orcinus orca. NCBI lineage: Eukaryota > Metazoa > Chordata > Mammalia > Artiodactyla > Delphinidae > Orcinus > Orcinus orca. The sequence goes on along the minus strand of NC_064564.1, from coordinate 47,030,439 downwards.
TAATCAAGCTCAAAGCAATTCTATCACTTCCCACCAAAAAAGCCTCTTTTATGTGGATGAACAAAAGTTATAACAGATTAGTCAACCCGACATTGGCCAGAGGGGCAAACTCCTTGTCTGGCTGAAGCCCTACCATTTAGGTTGTATGGCTAAAGGGAATTGGGATGGTATGTTTTGCTGTGAATCCTGTAAGAGGTAAACTGTCAGGAAAAAGAAAAAAATTGTACTTTTTGATTTATTTACTTTAATCAAAAGACTTACAAGAAAGCAAAGGAGCTGAAAGACTAAATGGAAATGATGCCTTTTTATTTGTTTTTGCTCTTGGAAGTAGTTTGAGGGACACATTAAATGCAAAGATCTATAAAAGGCTTTGTGGGTAGACCGCCTGAGGAATTCTATAAAGGCTTTCAGCCAAACCCTTGCTACATGGTAGAAAAATCACCATGGAATTACAATCACTGATTACTCTGAGGATGGCACACACTGTCACCCATGCCCAAAGACCCAGGAAGAGGTTAGGAAACTCAGAAAGGATTAGGAAACTCTTGAAGCCCAGTAATTGCTCTATACAGTGGACCACACCACCTCATTATCCTCTGAAGCTTACTGAAGTTACATATGCAACAGGAGCTGGTTGCAGGATGAATCAAATAAAATTGTCCTTGGAGAAATCATACATATGTATTAACCAAGAATTTAAAAAGACTTTAAAAAAGACTTTGATAATAGCAAACCACCAGGTTGAATTGTAGATGAATTCATGAGAAGAATTCAATCTTTTTTTTATCATCACTCACAGGCAAGATTAAAACTAGAGCAAAGGTAAGTAATCTTAGCAATTAATTACTTCGTCTTCACTAAAATGTTATTTTCTTCATTTAATACACATTTATGTCTCATGATAATGCAATATTTTAAAAGGTTGTATAGCAGGTGCTGTATGCAAAAAAAGCTGTTACTATTACTTAACAGACATGACTATTCATCAAAAACCAAAAGTCTTGTATATAAATTACAAATGAAAAGAATGTAAGCAACAAGTTTAAGGTGGAAAGAACAGGAAAAGAAAATGAATTTGAGCTCTTTGAGAGCAGGGAATGCATTTTCTTCATAATATCTATTCTAAGTTCAGCAAAGCATATAGTAGATGTTCAATATATGTTGACTGGACTGAATTGCTTATTGAACAGAACCAGAAAGCACAGAAGGAAAAGAAGGTAGGTCACCCCTGAAAGGCGCTGTTAGTCCTTTATATGAGTGCTCCACAAATTAGAGAGCATGGGCCAAATCATGCCTACCACTTCTTTTTGTAAATAAAGTTTTATTGGAACATAGTCATGCACATGTATGTATGAACTACGCCTACTTTCACACTACCCTGTGTCCCAGTCTACAATATTTACTTCTGGTCCTTTACCCTCTGGTCCTGTATGAGAAAATACTTACTATTTGGTCCTTTATAAGGCCAACTCCTGCCCTATAGGTTTACTGTGAAATGAAAAGAATAGCCATGATCTTCCAACTATAAATCTTCACAACATCATCAGTTTCAGCTTGGTTTATATTATAAAACTTATGTGTCCTTAAAAAATATCAGTGGGGTGTTGGGGCCAGATATGAATAGAAAAAATAATTTAAAACCTACAATAATCATATTAAAAATTCTGGATTCATACAGTTATGAGTATGAATCCTGGGCTCTAGGATTTGTGAGCAGTGAGATCTGGGGAAAGTCACTTACATTCTAAGAATCCATTTTCTTTTTCAGAAAACAGGAATGAAAATGTTCATTTCATAGCACTGTCAGGAGGATTAAATGAAATAACATATTTGGAGTGCCTGGTTAGTAATGTGTTCAGTAAATATGCTTAATTGTTTCATAAGATCTGCTCGTTAATTAAACTTCACTTTCTGGGCTGTCTCCAGTGGTACTAAGGAAGTAAGAACTGACTAGTTGTTTCAAAGTCTCCATCTAAAAGTAAAGATGAATGTTTCCATACTGGCTCCTATCCTTCTGTAATCCTCAATAATAACAATAACAACCTCATAAGTCTATCAAACTGGAGTCCAGGTGGTTTGTTACCAAGGTCCTTGGGTTTGAAGTTAGGAAATTAGCCTGGTTCCAATGTCAAAATGTCAAATATCAAAAGAAGAATTGAATGGTAGGCTTTCTCTATAAAAACATAAGAAAAGTCACTGAAATTAAAATGGTTAGTATTGCAATAAGAATAGACAAGTGGTTTAATGGAAGAGAAGCAGGCCTCAAGTGTGTGTGTGTGTGTGTGTGTGTGTGTGTGTGTGTGTGTGTTCAGATCAATAAGTAAAATTGGGCATACAATAAAGGGACTGTTGATAATTGACTAACCACTTGGAGAAAAAATAAAGTTATATCCCAAACTCATTACATACATAAAACTGAATTCCATATGGATTAAAGAGTTATTATTTTAATAATAAAAGTAACAAAAAGCATTAGAATAAAATACAATGTACTTTATATGAGTATGTGGAGGACTTTCCAAAGCAAGTAAAACCCTCCAGAGCAATAAAAGAAAAAGATGACATATCTGTTTGAATAAAAACTGAAGACTTGTATACAACTACAAAAATTCCAAGTAAAATTAAAGGAAGTTATATAACAGAAGAAATTTGTCAGAATATGTATGACACACAAAGGTTTAAGGTAAAGAATATACTGAAAAAGATGGGACTCAAATTAAGACGGTGGAGTAAAAGGACATGGAACTCACCTCCCCCCATGAAGACGTCAAAACTACATCTTCAGGTGAAACAATTCTCACTGAAAACTAACTGAAGACTAGCAGAAAAACACCTGTACCACCAAGGTTGTAAGAAAGATCCATGCAGAATTCGGTAGGAAGGGAGGGGACGCAATCAGGTTTTAATCTGTGCCCCTGGGATGGGACTCAGAGGAAAAGGGACATTACATGGGTGGAGACCCTCCCTGAGGAGTGAGCAATGCGAGATACATATTGGGTGCCCCAGCTCTGGGTTCTGACAAAGGGAAGATGAGCCCCCTTGGCTGGTTGGAGGGCCAGTGGGACTAACAGGAGGACTGTGGGAAGCCTGGACTCCACTCGTTAATAGCACACAAATGCTTACTTGCTCCTAAAGCAGGGTGGAGAGGGTGGATTTAAACTACGTGGGTGGCTGACTGGCTTTCCACAACCATCCAGGCACATGCCCCAGCCTAAGCCAAGTGAATCTTCCAGCACTGCTTGCCTTGCACTGCTGCTTCACACTGGAGCGTGTGCTGCCACAAATGGGAAAAGATGTTGGTCATGAAATGCTGAGGCAGCTGAAACCCTAAGCAGCGTCTGAGTAAGGAGGGGGCATCCATTACTGGCAGTTGTACAGGTGGCATATCAGAGGCAGTCCAGACCTCTAAGGGCTGCCAGACCACCACAGCCTATGCCCCAACTTTTGCGAAATACCCACACCAGCCCCTCTTGCTCTAGCACTGTTCTCCTCTGGGGCAAGGGTGCTGGTGCTGGGAGAGGGAAGAACAACACTTAAAGGGAATTGAGGCTGCTAAGACCCAACTCTCAGGGCTTCTCCTCCAGCACCTTGAGATCTAACCCCACCCCTGATAGGGCAGTGATGGTCATGGCGGAGAGGGGAAGGCCCAGCTCTGGTCCTAGCCCCTCCATTTCTAGCCCCTCCTTCTACCAAGTTGATAGCTGCCAGAACATCCTGAATAAAGATGTGCCTTGCGTTCATGTCAAGTTTAGCTCCCCCACCAAAGCCACTGGGAACATACAGACTGTACAGGGATGCTCCCATATGAGGACACCCATTCAAGACTGCAATAGGTAACCTAATTAGGTTAGCCTAATTCCATACAGACAGAAAGCTAAACAAAATAAGAAGAGAAATCTGACTCAAAGACACAAGGGAAAAGCCATAAAATAAAATAAAATAAAATAAAATAAAATAAAATAAAATAAAATAAAATAAAACAAAACAAAACAGAAATAAACAATTTACCAGAAAAAGAATTCAAATAATTGATAATAAGAATGCTAACTGAAATTAGGTAAAAGAATAGATGAACACAGTGAGGATTTTAACAAGGAACTAGAAAATATAAAAAAGTATAAGTCAGAACTGAAAAATACAAGGACTAAAATGGAAAACACACTAGAAGGAATGAACAGCAGACTAGGTGATACAGAACACATAAGTGATCTAGAAGGTGAAATAATGTAAATCACCCAATCAGAACAAAAAAAAGAAAAACAAATTTTAAAATAAGAACAGTTTAAGGGACTTTGGGATAACATCAAGCTTAGCAACATTCGCATTATATGTTACAGAAGTAGAAAAGAGAGAGAAGGGGGTTAAAAATTTATGGACTGAAATTAAAAGTTCACAATCCTAAAGAAGGAAACAGATATCCAGGAACAATAACCACAGAGGGTCCCAAACAAGATGAACCCAAACAGACACACACCAATACATATCACAATTAAAATGACAAAAGTTAAAGAGAAAATTCCAATAGCAGCATGAGAAAAACAAACGATTATATTCAAGGGAATCCCTATAATGCTACCAGCTGATTTTTCTGCAGAAACTTTACAGGCCAGATGGGAGAGGCATGATATATTTAAAGTGCTGCACACAAACACAAAAACAAAACAAAAACAAAAAACCTGCTCTGTAGGATACACTACCCAGCAAAATTATCATTTAGAAGTAGAGGAGAGATAAAGAATTTCTCAGACAAGCAAGAACTAAAAGAGATTATCGATACTAAACCAACCCTAAAATAAATGTTAAAGGGTCTTCTTTAAGTGGAAAAGAAAAGACTAACAACAAGTAAGTATCTACAGGAAAGGAAAAATCATACTAGCAAAGGCAAATATATAGTAAAGGCCACTCAAATGGGCTACTACAAACATTAAAAGACAAAAAATTGTAAAATCAAGTAAAACTTCAATAATCAATAAAGGGAAAAACATGAAGATATAAAATATGACATCAAAAACACAAAGTGTGGGTGAAGGGAGTAAAAAAAAATGTAGATCTTTTAGAATGTGTTTGAATCTAATAGAATATCTGTACAAAACAAACAGATATAGTTACAGGTCAACATATATGAACAAAATGTTAACCACAAATCAAAAACCTATAATAGATACACAACAACAAGAAAGAACACAAGCATACCACTAAAGAAAATCATCAAATCACAAGGGAAGAAACATAACAATCAATAATTACTTTGAATGTCAATAGATTAAATGCTCCAATCAAAAGACAAAGGGTGGCTGACTGGATAATAAAACAAGACCCATCATATGCTGATTACAAGAGACTCTCTTAAGAACTAAAGACACACACAGACTGAAAGGGTGAAGATGGAAAAAGGTATTTCATGCAAATGGAAATGATAAGAAAGTGGGGGGGGGTTATCAATATTCATATCAGACAAAATAAACTTTAAAATGAAGGCTATTAAAAAAACAACAACAAAGGAAGGCATCATATAATGAAAAAGGAACCAAAACAAGAAGAGGATATTACACTCATTAACTTATATGCATCCAAAACAGGCACATCTAAATATATATAGCAGATAATTTGCAACAATACAATAATAATAGGGGATGCTAATACTCAACTTATATCAGTGGACAGATCATCCAGATAGAATATCAATACAGCACTGGTGAACTTAAATGACACACAAAAAAAGTTGGACTTAACAGACACCTACAGGACGTCCCATTCCAAAAGAGGAGACTGCACATTATTTCAAGTGCACATGGAATATTCTCCAGGATAGATCATATATTTGGCCAAAAAACAAGTCTCAACAAATTGAGAAGGACAGAAATTTTATCAAGCATTCGTTCTGACCACAATGGTATAAAATTAGAAATCAATTACAGAAAGAAAAATGGGAAAAGCACAAACACATGGAGACATAACAACATACTACTAAAAAAAACACCCCAAAACACACCACCAAATGTGGACCTGCCCACCAGAAAGACAAGATGCAGCCTCATCCACCAGAACATAGGCACTAGTCCGCTCCACCAGGAAGTCTACACAACCCACTGAACCAACCTGAGCCACTGGGGACAGACACCCAAAAACAACGGGAACTACGAACCTGCAGCCTGCAAAAAGGAGACCCCAAATACAGTAAGTTAAGCAAAATGAGAAGGCACAGCAGATGAAGGAGCAAGGCAAAAACCCACCAGACCTAAAAAATGAAGAGGAAATAGGCAGTCTACCTGAAAAAGAATTCAGAATAATGATAGTAAAGATGATCCAAAATATTGGAAACAGAATGGAGAAAATACAAGAAACGTTTAACAAGGACCTAGAGGAACTAAAGAGCAAACAGTGATGAACAACAGAATAAATGAAATTAAAAATTCTCTAGAAGGGATCAATAGCAGAATAACTGAGGCAGAAGAACGGATAAGTGACCTGGAAGACAAAATAGTGGAAATAACTACTGCAGAGCAGAATAAAGAAAAAATAAATGAAAAGAATTGAGGACAGTCTCAGAGACCTCTGGGACAACATTAAACACACCAACATTCGAATTATAGGGGTCCCAGAAGAAGAAGAGAAAAAGAAAGGGACTGAGAAAATATTTGAAGAGATTACAGTTGAAAACTTCCCTAATATGGGAAAGGCAATTGTTAAGTCCAGGAAGCACAGAGAGTCCCATACAGGATAAATCCAAGGAGAAATGCACCAAGAACATATTAATCAAAATATCAAATATTAAATACAAAGAAAAAATATTGAAAGCAGCAAGGGAAAAACAACAAATAACACACAAGGGAATCCCCATAAGGTTAACAGCTGATCTTTCAGCAGAAACTCTGCAAGCCAGAAGGAACTGGCAGGACATATTTAAAGTGATGAAAGGGAAAAACCTACAGCCAAGATTACTCGACCTAGCAAGGATCTCATTCAGATTCAATGGAGAAATTAAAACCTTTACAGACAAGCAAAAGCTAAGAGAATTCAGCACCACCAAACCAGCTTTACAACAAATGCTAAAGGAACTTCTCTAGGCAGGAAACAAAAGAGAAGGAAAAGACTTACAATAGCAAACCCAAACAATTAAGAAAATGGTAATAGGAACATACATATTGATAACTACCTTAAATGTAAATGGATTAAATGCTCCAAACAAAAGACACAGACTGGCTGAATGGATACAAAAACAAGACCTGTTATATGCTGTCTACAAGACACCCACTTCAAACCTAGGGACACATACAGACTGAAAGTGAGGGGATGGAAAAAATAATTCCATGCAAATGGAAATCAGAACAAAGCTGGAGTGGCAATTCTCATATCAGGCAAAATGGACTTTAAAACAAAGACTACTACAAGAGACCAAGAAGGACACTACATAATGATCAAGGGATCAATCCAAGAAGAAGTATAACAATTGTAAATATTTACGCACCCAACAAAGGAGCACCTCAATACATAAGGCAAATGCTAACAGCCATAAAAGGGGAAATCAACAGTAACATAATCATATTAGGGGACTTTTTTTTTTTTTTTTTTTGTGGTACGCGGGCCTCTCACTGTTGTGGCCTCTCCCGTTGCAGAGCACAGGCTCTGGATGCGCAGGCTCAGCAGCCATGGCTCATGGGCCCAGCTGCTCCGTGGCATGTGGGATCCTCCCGGACCGGGACACGAACCTGTGTCCCCTGCATCGGTAGGCGGACTCTCAACCACTGCGCCACCAGGGAAGCCCCATAGTAGGGGACTTTAACACCCCACTTTCACCAATGGACCGACCATCCAGAATGAAAAAATATAAGGAAACACAAGCTTTAAATGATACATTAAACAAAATGGACTTACATGATATTTATAGGACATTCCATCCCAAAACACCAGAATACACATTCTTCTCAAATGCTCATGGAACATTCTCCAGGATAGATGTTATCTTGGGTCACAAATCAAGCCTTGGTAAATTTAAGAAAATTGAAATCATATCAAGTATCTTTTCCGACCACAACACTATGAGACTAGATATCAATTACAGGAAAAAATCTGTAAAAAATACAAACACATGGAGGCTAAACAATACACTACATAATAAGCAAGAGGTCACTGAAGAAATCAAAGAGGAAATCAAAAAAAAAAACCTAGAAACAAATGACAATGAAAACACAATGACCCAAAACCTATGGGATGCAGCAAAAGCAATTCTAGGAGGGAAGTTTATAGCAACACAATCTTACCTTAAGAAACAAGAAACATCTCAAATAAACCAACCTAAACTTACACCTAAAGCAATTAGAGAAAGAAGAACCAAAAAACCCCAAAGTTAGCAGAAGGAAAGAAATCATAAGGATCCGATCAGAAATAAATGAAAAAGAAATGAAGGAAACGATAGCAAAGATCAATAAAACTAAAAGCTGGGTCTTTGAGAAGATAAACAAAATTGCTAAACCATTAGCCAGACTCATCAAGAAAAAAAGGGAGAAGACTCAAATCATTAGAATTAGAAATGAAAAAGGGGAAGTAACAACTGACACTGCAGAAATACAAAGGATCATGAAAGATTACTACAAGCAACTATGTGAATAAAATGGACAACCTGGAAGAAATGGACAAATTCTTAGAAATGCACAAACTTCTGAGACTGAACAAGGAAGAAATAGAAAATATGAAGAGACCAATCACAAGCACTGAAATTGAAACTGTGATTTAAAATCATCCAACAAACAAAAACCCAGGACCAGACGGCTTCACAGACGAATTCTGTCAAACATTCAGAGAAGAGATAACACCTATCCTTCTCAAACTCTTCCAAAATATAGCAGAGGGAGGAACACTCCCAAACTCATTCTATGAGGCCACCATCACCCTGATACTAAAACCAGACAAAGATGTCACAAAAAAGAAAACTACAGGCCAATATCACTGATGAACATAGATGCAAAAATCCTCAACAAAATACTAGCAAACATAATCCAACAGCACATTAAAAGGATCACACACCATGATCAAGTGGGGCTTATCCCAGGAATGCAAGGATTCTTCAATATATGCAAATCAATCAACATGATACACCATATTAACAAATTGAAGGAGAAAAACCTTATGATCATCTCAATAGATGTAGAGAAAGCTTTCGACAAAATTCAACACCCATTTATGATAAACACCCTTCAGAAAGTAGGCATAGAGGGAACTTATCTCAATATAATAAAGGCTATATATGACAAACCCACAGCCAACATCATCCTCAATTGTGAAAAACTGAAACCATTTCCACTAAGATCAGGAACAAGACAAGGCTGCCCACTCTCACCACTATTATTCAACATAGTTTTGGAAGTCTTAGCCACAGCAATCAGAGAAGAAAAATAAAAGGAATCCAAATCAGAAAAGAAGTAAAGCTGTCACTGTTTGCAGATGACATGATACTATACATAGAGAATCCTAAAGATTTTACCAGAAAACTACTAGAGGTAATCAATGAATTTTGTAAAGTAGCAGGATACAAAATTAATGCACAGAAATCTCTGGTATTCCTATACACTAATGATAGAAAAATCTCAAAGTGAAATTGAAAAAACACTCCCATTTACCACTGCAACAAAAAGAATAAAATATCTAGGACTAAACATACCTAAGGAGACAAAAGATCTGTAGCCAGAAAATTATAAGACACTGATGAAAAAAATTAAAGATGATACAAATAGATGGAGAGATATACCATGTTCTTGGATTGGAAGAATGAACATTGTGAAAATGACTATACCACCCAAAGCCATCTACAGATTCAATGCAATCCATATCAAAGTACCAATGGCATTTTTCACAGAACTAGAACAAAAAAATTCACAAGCTGTATGGAAACACAAAAGACCCCGAAGAGCCAAAGCAACCTTGAGAAAGAAAAACAGAGCTGGAGAAATCAAGCTCCCTGACTTCAGACTATACTACAAAGCTACAATAATCAATACTATATGGTACTGGCACAAAAACAGAAATATAGATCAATGGAACAGGATAGAAAGCCCAGAGATAACTCCATGCACATATGGTCACATTATCTTTGATAAAGGAGGCAAAAATATACAGTGGAGAAAAGACAGCCTCTTCAATAAGTGGCACTGGGAAAAGTGGACAGCTACATGTAAAAGAATGAAATTAGAACACTCCCTAACACCATACACAAAAATAAACTCAAAATGGATTAAAGACCTAAATGTAAGGCCAGACACTATCAAATTCTTAGAGGTAAACATAGGCAGAACACTCTATGACATAAATCACAGCAAGATCCTTTTTGACCCACCTCCTAGAGAAATGGAAATAAAAACAAAAATAAACAAATGGGACCTAATGAAACTTCAAAGCTTTTGCACAGCAAAGGAAACCATAAACCAAATGAAAAGACAACCCTCAGAATGGGAGAAAATATTTGCAAACGTAGCAACTGACAAAGGATTAATCTCCAAAATTTATAAGCAGCTTATGCAGCTCAATATCAAAAAAAACAAAAAACCCTATCCAAAAATGGGCAAAAGACCTAAATAGACATTTCTCCAAAGATATACAGATTGCCAACAAGCACATGAAAGGTTACTCAACGACACTAATCATTAGAGAAATGCAAATGAAAACTACAATGAGGTATCACCTCACACCAGTCAGAATGGCCATCATCAAAAAATCTACAAACAATAAATGCTGGAGAGGGTGTGGAGAAAAGTGAACCCTGTTGCACTGTTGGTGGGAATGTAAATTGATACAGCCACTACGGAGAACAGTATGGAGGTTCCTTAAAAAACTAAAAATAGAACTACCATACGACCCAGCAATCTCACTACTGGGCATATAGCCTGAGAAAACCATAATTCAAAAAGAGTCATGTACCACAATGTTCATTGCAGCTCTATTTACAGTAGCCAGGACATGGAAGCAACCTAAGTGTGCATCAACAGATGAATGGATAAAGAAGATGTGGCACATATATACAATGGAATATTACTCAGCCATAAAAAGAAATGAAATTGAGTTATTTGTAGTGAGGTGAATGGACCTAGAGTCTGTCATACAGAGTGAAGTAAGTCAGAAAGAGAGAAACAAAAACCGTATGCTAACACATACAGAATCTAAGTGGAATCTAGATTCCATGGAATCTATATATGGAATCTAAAAAAAAAAAAAAAAAAAAAAAAAAAGGGTCATTAAGAACCTAGGGGCAAGATGGGAATAAAGTCTCAGACCTACTAGAGAATGGACTTGAGGATACGGGGAGGGGGAAGGATATGCTGGGACAAAGTGAGAATGGCATGGACATATATACACTACCAACCATAAAATAGATAGGTAGTGGGAAGCAGCCACATAGCACACGGAGACCAGCTCCGTGCTTTGTGACCACCTAGAGGGGTGGGATAGGGAGGGTGGGAGGGAGGGAGTCACAAGAGGGAAGAGATATGGCAATATATGTATATGTATAACTGATTCACTTTGTTATAAAGGAGAAACTAACACACTATTGTAAAGCAATTATACTCCAATAAAGATGTTTAAAAAAAAAAAGTACAAACCTTACTACCTAAAAAGCCATTCTTACAGAAAAAAAAAGTCTGTAAACTCCTGGTTGAGACGAAAGAGACTGATCATTGACCATTTTTGTATACCTGTACGTAAAAAGGAAAGCAAATTGCTATTGTATGTTTCGATACATTTATACAAAGTCATGATATTTGACCATTTAAAAAAAATAAATGATGATTTAGTGGCAAAAAGAGAGAATGTATTGAAAAACTCTTACATAACAATAATAGGTAAATAAACCTCAAAACTGGATAAGAATATTAGCAAGTAATACATTAAAGTAGAACTACAATGACCAATATAGATAAAATGTTACTCCCTTATCAGGAGCAGAATATTAGAAAATTTTTAAAAATCACCTTTTTTTCATGTATTATGTTAAAAATTTTTTAAGTTCCAGGTATTCAATGTGTTCTAGGATATAGAAAAATGCACATGTTCTAAGCAGTAATACTAATAGACAATACTTCCAAATTGACTAGTATGTACCAGGAAATGTTTTATATGTATAGATTTTTATATATATATATATATATATATATATATTTATAGACATACATATCAGCTAAAATAAATATAAATAGATACATATCTAGATATTTACCTATCCATCTATCTATATAAAAAATCATTGTCTGGTTTCTAGTAATCACTTTGGAAGTATTGTGTGTATGTATATAGAATATATATATATATCTTTTTAATAAACTTATAAGACAAGCACTCACTTTAGCCCCTGTTTGCAAATGATAAAATCAAGTCACAGAGAGGTTAAATAACTTGCCAAGATCACACAACTACCAAATAGTCTTTTACATTCCCACCAACAGTGTGCAAAGTGTTCCAATTTCTCCACAACCTTACCAACACTTACCTTTTGTTTTGTTTTTTTTTGATAATAGGCATCCTATCAGTTATGAGGTGATATCTCATTGTGGTTTTGATTTGCATTTCCCTGATGATTAGTGATTTTGACCACCTAGTCATATAATTGTTGGCCACTTGTGTGTCTTTGGAGAAACGGCTAATTGATTCCTTAGACCTCTTTAAAATTGGATTGATTTCGGGTTTTTTGTTTTGTGTGTGTTTTGTTTTGTTTTTTGCTATTTAGCTGTAGGAATTCCTTATGCATTTTGGATATTTACCACTTATCAGATATATAATTTGCAAATACTTCCTCCCATCCCATAGGTAACTCTTTATTCTGATTATTTCCTTTTCTGAGCAAAAGCTTTTGAATTTGATATAGTCCCTCTTGCCTATTTCTTTTTTATTTTGCTTTTGGTTTCCTATCAATGAAATCATTGCCGAAACCAATATCATAATGATTTCCCCCTGTGTTTTCTTCTAAGGTTTTTACAATTTCAGATCTTATGCTTAAGTATTTAATCAATTTTGAGTTGATTTTTGTGTACGGTGTAAGATAGGGATCCAGTTTCATTCTTTTGCCTGTGGATATGTAGTTTACCAGCACTATTTGTTGAAGAGACTATCCTTTTCCCATTGTGTATTCTTGGCACCCTTACTGAAGATAAGCTGACCATTTAAGCATATTTCTGGGCTGCAGTCTGCTCCACTGGTCTATTTGTCTGTGTTCATGCCAGTTCCATACTTATTTTGATTACTGTAGCTTTGTAATATAGTTTGAAATAAGGAAGTATAATGCCCCCAGCTTTATCTTTTTTTTCTCAAGATCACTTTGGCTATTCTGAGTGTTCTGTGGTTCAATATGAATTTTATGACTTTTTTTTTCTATTTCTGTAAAATATGCCATTGAGATTCTGCAAAATATGTCATTTTGATGGAACAGCACTGAATCTGTGAATCACTTTGGGTAAGTATACACATACAACTGAATATCGATCAGTCGTAAAAGAGAAGGAAGTCACATCATTTGCAGCAACACGGATGGATCTGGAAGACATTACGCTAAGTGAAATAAATAAGTCTTAGAAGGATAGATACTGCTTGATTCCTCTGGTATGAGGCATCTAAAAGTCAAACATATAGAAGCAAACAATAGAATGGTGGTTGCCAGGTGGTGAAGGGAGGAGGATATGGAGAGGTTTTGTCCACTGGCTATAAAGTTACAGTTATACAAGATGAGTAAGTTCTAAAGTACCAATAGTTAAAGCAAGGTACTGTGCATTAAAAATTTGTCAAGCGGTTAGATCTCATGTTAAGTGTTTTTACCATAAAACAAATAAAGATAAAACCAAAGAACATGGGCAAACTTTTGGAGTTGATGGATATGTTTATTACCTTGATTGTGGTGATGGTAGCACTGATGTATGCATATGTCCAAACTCATCAAATTGTATGCATTAATTATATGCAGTTTTTGTATACCAATTATACCTCAATACAGCTGAAAAAAAGTAAGTATGTATACATATACAAAGCATAGGAAAAACAATTAAGAGATTAAACATGAAATTAATGATTGTAAATACCTCTGGAGGTATCATGTGGAGAGTGGAAAGAAACTTTCACATTTTTCATTATCTGCTTCTTTTGTATGAATTCTATTACAAATAAAATGTTTTCATAAATAAACTATGATACTTAAAAAGTATATTTCAAGACATTCATGCTGCTTATTTCATGGAGCTCTTTCTTTAGAAACGAGCCAGATAATTCAGTGGAGTTATCTCTTGCTTACACAGGCTAGTTGAAAAAACTAGAGAATACAAAACTACATATATTCACAAGAGCCTAATTTTGGAGTTTGAGATCAAGTTCAGGGAGAAAACACTCATTGCCATTCTAATTCAGATACCTCATATAACACATTAAACAATTTAGGTAATTCTTGCAAAATACCTGAAGATTGAAGTAGCTTTTCCCAAAATGTGCTTTTCCTATTTAAACTGAATTAAATCCCAACATCTTTTTTTCCTGAATTGGTCAGAATAATGCCTGAATTGTCTTTACTGAACTTTGATTAGCTTCCATTTGCTTTTGATTTCTGCCTGCAAGAAGTGTGATAATTCCTTCTGTTTATACCCTGAGCCTTATTCCACAGTCTGCCAGAACAGAAAGAAATGTTAATCACTTCTCCCTCCAAGCCCAAAATAGAATACCTAACCTACAGGAACTGATCTTTACCTCTAAACAACAAATTAATTCTCTCACATCTTTTCTCCCAAGACATATACCTTAACATTGCGCCTCCCGAACTCTTCGTGGTTTTACAAAAAATCACTGAACTCCTAGACCAGGTGGAGCTCAGGAGTAAGGAAGTAACTATTTAAATCTGTTCTCAAAGCACTCATCCTTGATCTGCTTCTGAGCTTGTGCTCTGATGCACATATATTATTTTCTTAAAGATAAAAACAGGAAAAACTTGCTCTTGACTCTTCTTCCATTGACACTCCAAAGTCAGTTTATTTTGCTTGGTATAAAATATCTTACACAGAGAGCTGGGCTCCTCAATTAAGCTTATCTTTAAGGTCTCTCAAAACAACCCCTCGGTTCAGGTGAGCAAAGAATCTGGAGCCAGTGCTCTTCGAACTAGCATCTTGACTCTGACAGTGAACATCCAGAACAAAACTGCTTGTGAAGTCAAATAAACATATGTCTGTGTCCTCAGCTTAGAGAAGGGAGCATAACAAGATCAGGTAATGAGAGGAGAGGTGCTAGAGGCAGGCTGCCCGGGTTTGAATCCTGGTTCCCTCCTTTTCTACCTGTTTGATTTTAGGGAGGTACCTAACACTCTGTTTTCTCAACTGTAAAATGAGGATTAAAAAAGAGCACCTACTGCACAGCTGTGTTGTGGGGCTTCAATGAGATGATCTATGTGAAGCTTTCAGAAGCGCGTGCCTGACACTCAATGACCATTGGCTCTCAGGATCGGTATCTTGGTATTAGCATTTAAGTCCTTCATGCAAAGATTTGTAAAACAGGACTGTTATGGGCTGAATTGTACTCCCTCAAATTTTATATGTTGGCAGTCCCAACCCCCAGTACCTCAGATAGATACTGATAGATAAGGTTTTTATAGAGGTTATTAAGGTTAAACGAGGTCTTAAGGGTAGGGCCCTAATCCAACATGACTGATGTCCTCATAAGAAGAGAAAGAGACAGAGAGAAGGCTATGTGAGGACACAGCAAGAAGGTGGCTGCTTGCAAGACAAGGAGAGAGGCCTCAGGAGAAAACAAACCTGTTGACACTATGATCTTGAGCTTCAAGCCTCCAGAACTGTGAGAAAATAAACATTTGTTATTTAAGCCATCCAGCGTGGTATTGTGTTATGACAGCCTTAGCAAACTAAAACAAAGACACATATGCCAGTTGACTTCTAGCCTTCCCATACCTACATTCTTTGCCAAAATACAGTCCCTATTTTCATGTTCTTACCATCTAATGAAGAGAAAGGAACAAAAAGAAAAATGACATTATGGGCTGGTAGAGGCAGAAAAGAGCAAATAGCATTAGGTATTTTAGCCATTTAAGAAAAACATTAATAACTAAGCAAGAGAAACCCAAGGCTTAGACACTGAATGATTCATGGAAAATAAAAAAGCTGATTTAATATCATGCTGGCATTGTTTTTACTTCACAAATTGTAGTCTTTTATAATTTAAAGACCACAGTAACCTTTACCAATGTATTTGTACTTGACTACCTTTATTTACCATCCCTTTTGTATCAGGGCTTACAAAAAATTTTAGTAGGCTATAAAATTCTAGGTTAAAATCATTTTCCTTTATTATTTCAAAAATACTCTATTGACATCTACGCGTGGAACAACTCCTACGGAGCACCTACTGAACGCTGGCAGAAGACCTCAGACCTCCCAAAAGGCAAGGAACCCCCCACGTACCTGGTTAGGGCAAAAGAAAAAACTAAACAGAGACAAAAGGATAGGGACGGGTCCTGCACCAGCGGGAGAGAGCTGTGAAGGAGGAAAACTGTCCACACACTAGGAAGCCCCTTCGCGGGTGGAGACTTCGGGAGGCGGAGTGGGGGAGCTTGGGATCCGCGGAAGAGAGCACAGCAACAGGGGTGCGGAGGGCAAAGCGGAGAGATTCCAGCGCAGAGGATCGGGCCGACCGGCACTCACCAGCTGAGAGGCTTGTCTGCTCGCCCGCCGGGGCGGGCGGGACTGGGAGCTGAGGCTCCGGCTTTTGTCGGAGCGCCGGGAGAGGACTGAGGTTGGCGGCGTGAACACAGCCTGCAGGGCGTTAGTGCACCGCGGCTAGCCGGGAGAGAGTCCGGGAAAAGTCTGGACCTGCCGAAGAGGCAAGAGACTTTTGCGTCCCTCTTTGTTTCCTGGTGCACGAGGAGAGGGGATTAAGAACGCTGCTTGAGAGAGCTCCAGGGACGGCGCGAGCCTTGGCTAAAAGTGCGGAGCCCAGAGACAGACATGAGACGCTAAGGCCGCTGCTGCCGCCACCAGGAGGCCCGTGTGCGAACACAGGTCACTAGCCACACGCCCTTCCGGGGAGCCTGTGCAGCCCGCCACTGCCAGGGTCCCGGGATCCAGGGACAACTCCCCCGGGAGAACGCACGGCGCGCCTCAGGCTGCAACGTCACGCCGGCCTCTGCCGCTGCAGGCCCGCCCCACACTCCGTGACCCTCCCTACCCCGCGGCCTGAGTGAGCCAGAGCCTCCGAATCAGCGGCTCCTTTAACCCCGTCCTGTCTGAGCAAAGAACAGACGCCCTCCGGCGACCTACACGCACAGGCGGGGCCAAATCCAAAGCTGAGCCCCTGGGAACTGTGAGAACAAAGAAGAGAAAGGGAAATCTCTCCCAGCAGCCGCAGAAGCAGCGGATTAAAGCTCCACAATCAATTTGATATACCCTGCATCGGTGGAATACCTGAATAGACAACGAATCATCCCAAATTAAGGAGCCCTGTGGATGAAAGGCTCTTGGTGCTGCAGCCAGGAGTCAGTGCTGTGCCTCTGAGGTGGGAGAGCCAACTTCAGGACACTGGTCCACAAGAGGCCTCCCAGCTGCACATAATATCAAACAGCAAAAATCTCCGAGAGATCTCCATCTCAACGCCAGCACCCAGCTTCACTCAACGACCAGCAAGCTACAGTGCTGGACATCCTATGCCAAACAACTAGCAAGACAGGAACACAACCCCACCCATTAGCAGAGAGGCTGCCCCAAATCATAATAAGTCTACAGACACCCCAAAACACACAACCAGACGTGGACCTGCCCACCAGAAAGACAAGATCCAGCCTCATCCACCAGAACACAGGCACTAGTACCCTCCACCAGGAAGCCTACACAACCCACTGAACCAACCTTAGCCACTGGGGACAGACACAAAAAACAACAGGAACTACGAACCTTCAGCCTGCAAAAAAGGAGACCCCAAACACAGTAAGATAAGCAAAATGAAAAGACAGAAAAACACACAGCAGATGAAGGAGCAAGATAAAAACCCACCAGACCTAACAAATGAAGAGGAAATAGGCAGTCTACCTGAAAAAGAATTCAGAATAATGATAGTAAGGTTGATCCAAAATCTTGGAGATAGAATGGACAATAGAATGGACAAAATGCAAGAATCAGTTAACAAGGACCTAGAAGAACTAAAGATGAAACAAGCAATGATGAACAACACAATAAATGAAATTAAAAGTACTCTAGATGGGATCAATAGCAGAATAACTGAGGCAGAAGAACGGATAAGTGACCTGGAAGATAAAATAGTGGAAATAACTACTGCAGAGCAAAATAAAGAAAAAAGAATGAAAAGAATTGAGGACAGTCTCAGAGACCTCTGGGACAACATTAAACACACCAACATTCGAATTATAGGGGTTCCAGAAGAAGAAGAGAAAAAGAAAGGGACTGAGAAAATATTTGAAGAGATTATAGTTGAAAACTTCCCTAATATGGGAAAGGAAATAGTTAATCAAGTCCAGGAAGCACAGAGAGTCCCATACAGGATAAATCCAAGGAGAAATACGCCAAGACACATATTAATCAAACTGTCAAAAATTAAATACAAAGAAAACATATTAAAAGCAGCAAGGGAAAAACAACAAATAACACACAAGGGAATCCCCATAAGGTTAACAGCTGATCTTTCAGCAGAAACTCTGCAAGCCAGAAGGGAGTGGCAGGACATATTGAAAGTGTTGAAGGAGAAAAACCTGCAACCAAGATTACTCTACCCAGCAAGGATCTCATTCAGATTTGATGGAGAAATTAAAACCTTTACAGACAAGCAAAAGCTGAGAGAGTTCAGCACCACCAAACCAGCTCTACAACAACTGCTAAAGGAACTTCTCTAGGCAAGAAACACAAAAGAAGGAAAAGACCTACAATAACGAACCCAAAACAATTAAGAAAATGGGAATAGGAACACACATATCGATAATTACCTTAAATGTAAATGGACTAAATGCTCCCACCAAAAGACACAGATTGGCTGAATGGATACAAAAACAAGACCCATATATTTGCTGTCTACAAGAGACCCATTTCAGACCTAGAGACACATACAGACTGAAAGTAAGGGGATGGAAAAAGGTATTTCACGCAAATGGAAACCAAAAGAAAGCTGGAGTAGCAATTCTCATATCAGACAAAATAGACTTTATAATAAAGACTATTAGAAGAGACAAAGAAGGACACTACATAATGATCAAGGGATCGATCCAAGAGGAAGATATAACAATTGTAAATATTTATGCACCCAACATAGGTGCACCTCAATACATAAGGCAAATACTGACAACCATAAAAGGGGAAATCGACAGTAACACATTCATAGTAGGGGACTTTAACACCCCACTTTCACCAATGGACAGATCATCCAAAATGAAAATAAATAAGGAAACACAAGCTTTAAATGATACATTAAACGAGATGGAGTTAATTGATATTTATAGGACATTCCATCCAAAAACAACAGAATACACATTTTTCTCAAGTGCTCATGGAACATTCTCCAGGATAGATCATATCTTGGGTCACAAATCAAGCCTTGGTAAATTTAAGAAAATTGAAATTGTATCAAGTATCTTTTCCGACCACAACGCCATGAGACTTGATATCAATTACAGGAGAAGATCTGTAAAAAATACAAACACATGGAGGCTAAACAATACACTACTTAATAACGAAGTGATCACTGAAGAAATCAAAGAGGAAATCAAAAAATACCTAGAAACAAATGACAATGGAGACACGACGACTCAAAATCTATGGGATGCAGCAAAAGCAGTTCTAAGAGGGAAGTTTATAGCAATACAATCTTACCTTAAGAAACAGGAAACATCTCGAATAAACAACCTAACCTTGCACCTAAAGCAATTAGAGAAAGAAGAACAAAAAAACCCCAAAGTTAGCAGGAGGAAAGAAATCATAAAAATCAGATCAGAAATAAATGAAAAAGAAATGAAGGAAACGATAGCAAAGATCAATAAAACTAAAAGCTGGTTCTTTGAAAGGATAAACAAAATTGATAAACCATTAGCCAGACTCATCAAGAAAAAAAGGGAGAAGACTCAAATCAATAGAATTAGAAATGAAAAAGGAGAAGTAACAACTGACACTGCAGAAATACAAAAGATCATGAGAGATTACTACAAGCAACTCTATGCCAATAAAATGGACAACCTGGAAGAAATGGACAAACTCTTAGAAAGGCACAACCTGCCAAGACTGAATCAGGAAGAAATAGAAAATATGAACAGACCAATTACAAGCTATAACAACCCTCAAGGAAGACTCCACAGCCTGGCTCTGAATTAACAGTTACTCTGGGGGAGGGAGACGCAAGAGGGAGAGGATATATGGGGATGTATGTATACATATAGCTGATTCACTTTGTTATACAGCAGAAACTAACACACCATTGTAAAGCAGTTATACTCCAATAAAGATGTTTAAAAAAAAAAAAATACTCTATTGTTGTACAACAATGTGAATGTCATTAATGTCACTGAACTGCACATTTAAAAATGGTTTTAAAATAGTAAATTTTAGGTTATGTATATTTCATCACAAAAAATTATTCTGTTGTCTTCTAGTATCTAGTGTTGTTTTGAGAAATCTGATACCAATCTTTTTATTTTCTCTTTGCAGATAATTTTTGTCTTATTCTTTTTTGTTTGTTTTTTAATCTCTGTGGCAGGACTGACTTTCTCTGCCTCTGTGAAAACATTTGGAATTTTTTGTTTATTTTTGATATTCTCAAATGTTCTATAATGTGCCTAGTTGTGGCTTACTCTGTTATGTAATTTGTTTTTTCAACATGAAGTCTTCTATCTTTCTTTAATTCTGCAAAATTTATCTCTATTGCTTCAAATATTCTTGGCACTTCTACATATATCTTTCATACTTAATAGGTCCTTAACATATTCTCCAGTTTATCTTTTCTTGCTAAATCTGGACAAATTCTTCAACCTTATCTTCCAGCTCACTAATTCACTCTTTAGCTAAATCCATTCTTTTATTGTTCCTCTGTTGTGTCCTTTATTTCAACTATTATATTTTCTTATCTACTATTTCTACGTGCTTTTTTATAGCTTCTCATTCTTTCACAATCCTCCCCATTTCTGTACAAATACTTATCTTCCTTAGTGTAAATTATTGTTAACTCCATCACAATTGGTAAATATTGTCCAGCTTATTTTCTCTCTTTTAAGGATGTTGCTCCTTTCCAGATGTCCAATTACTGCAGCTTATAAGCTCACGTTTTCTGTGAAGTTTAGCTACCCTGTCCAGTAGCATATGTTGGGGAAGGGCCATGTCCCCTGCCTTTTTCAGTTCTGTTGAGTCTAAGCAGAGGAGAAGGGAAAAGTCTGAAGGCAGAGTACCCACCATACCACAGAGTAACTACTGACGACACGCTCTGTTGCCACAGCTCCTGACAACTCGCCCAGTCAGCATTTACTTTAAAACTCTTCGGAAGAAGCAATGTTAGGAGCAGAAAGGCTAGGTTATAATCCACAAGCCCTTGGGGGTTAAGGAGAGGGGGAAGGGTAGGGGAGTGAATGCCTGAGAACAACTGATCAGTAGCACCTATTTTCATCAGAGTTTCAGTTCAGCAGGACATGTGCACTGATGCTACACTAGGGCAGCTACAGATCTTACTGCTGCATTCTGCTCTGATGGGGCAGGCAACAATTTTCCCAATTCCATAAGGGGGGAAGGCAAGAACAGAATTTTAAACATTTTCTTCTAACCTGTTCCCACTATTGCCCCAGTGGTCTGTCTCTCAGGACACACCCACCTACCCCTTCCCAACACATACCAACTCAAGATGGTCTTCAGTCACCCCTACAGTTTTCTGTTTTGAAGTTGGTTCCTGAAATCCGTGTTTTACTCTCACACTTCTGTTATTTCTAGGTTGATTTCCATGGGGAAGTGGTGACGGTCAGCAACCCTAGCTAGTTTACTCTCTTAGCAGAAATCAAAATTTGTGTATTCTAACTCCACATTTAAAATAATTACATAAACCTAAAATATGCATTTGTTCATACTCAGCATAAACATACCTCAAGATTAAAATGTGTATATGCTTATGCATACATATATTACATAAACGGCATGCTAAATTCAGTGTATATGTGCTAGTACCTCATTCTTTCAATATAAATATTTTCACCAACCGGGGAGTACTTCTAGGTTTTTCTTCCCAAAAGCAAGAAAATTAAACCCCAATATAATAATAAACAATTACATCTAAACAGAATTGTACAGATTCACAGAGAAGTCAATAACGTGTTCCAGAGGCACAACTCTCTCATCCCTATAAGAAAGTGGCTATTTGCATATTGCAAGCAAATGAAGGGAGATTGTAATGAGTTAAAACAGGATGGGATAAAGAAGGAACCCATAGGGGCTTTAAATTAGAAAGTAAAAGTGCAAGCCTATGCAAATTCCAGCAATTTAAAGATATTCTAGAGGCCACTCTTCATTGACAAGGTAAATTTAACTTAAAGAATCAAACAATGCATACTGTGTATGGAATATATGAATAAGAGGTAATAATAAAATCCATTTCTTTAATAAGTTTTACAGATCAATCAAGCAAACCAACTATAAAATGATAATCTTTAAACTTTTAAAATTCCTAAAGTTATTCGATTTGGCTTATAGATGAAGCTCTTGATTATCTTATCACATTGCAGAATGTTGATTAGTTTTAATTAATTTATTGTCTCTTCATTAACCTTAGAGGAGAACTTACACCTGGTAAAAAAGGAAACATTTCCTATCCTTTTAGGCCTGTACATCAAACAACATGTTGTTTTGTTTTCTGCTCCAACCACTGCGACCTTCTATCCTGAGAATAGAAAACTAAGACTATCCACATCCCTCCTCAGTCACAATGAGAGATTAGTTTAAGATAGAAAAACCTCATCTTGCTCCTTTTTAGCCAAGAGGGGGGAAAATGAATATTAATTACAAGCTCTAGACAATTTATTATTACATGAATCAGACAAATTTATAAAAAGATCCTTCCAAAACTATGAGTAGGAGCTCCTATTGCTGCCATAACAAATTACCACAAACTGGGTGGTTCAAGACAACAGAAATTTATTCTCTCACAGGTCTGGTGGTCAGAAATCAGAAGTCCAACTGTTGGCAGAGCCCTGCTCCCTCCCAAGGCTATGAAGAAGGATTCTGATTTTGCCTCTCCCAACATCTGGTCGTCCCTGGTGCTCTTTGGCCTATAGCAGCGTAACCCCAATCTCTACCTCTGTCTTCAGATGTTTTTGTGTCTCTTTTTGTCCTCTCTTCCTAAGGACACCAGCCATTGGATCAGCACCCACCCTCAACTAGTATGACCTCATTTCAACTAACTTCTGTGTATCTACACAGAACCCGTTTCCAAAAAGGTCACAGGTACCAGTGTTGAGGACTTGAACATAACTTTTTTTTGGCTTAAACAAACAGGACATTTATTATCTCATATAACAGTAAGTCCCTACGTAGGGCCAACTTCAGATTTGCTTGACTCACTAGCTCAGTAATATCAGCAAGGGGCTAGGTTGTGTTCATATCTACGATCTATCATTCATATATTGTTTCATCTTCACACTAGTTCTCCTCCTGGTCATAATTGGCTGCCAACAGAGAATGGAAAACTCTGCCTTGCTTTCATATTAGGAGAGAGGGAGAGGGACAGGTTGATGAATGAATAGAGGAGCAAGGCAAGAGAGCCGGCTCTCTCAAACATGAAATATAAATTCTTCTATTTAATTTGGGCCAGTTTAGGCCACCTGTCCACACTGTGATCAAGAAAAGAGTCACCAGGTGAGTGCCATGCACTCATTTGATGGATCAAAATTTATACCCAGAGTTGGTAGGGAGTTAAGCATCCCTTGAGTCACAAGGGCTACATAGGAGAAGATTAATAGGTGAACAGAATTGGATTTTCTTTAGGAAGGAGGAAGAATGGACTGAATGCTGAGTAGCCAGCTGACAGAGTCCCCTACAAAACCATTTTATTTTATGCCATTTCTCTATCCCTATGATGTTCCTGGTGGTTCCAGTAATTTTTGTAGTATCTCTGTAGAACATATATTTGGGGAGGATACAATTAAGTCTACTATACTATGAAATAATTTAGCTTACTCTACTAACCAGGGGACTAAACTAGAATCATGACTTACTTTTCCCTGTGATCAGTTGTATTGCCCAATTACTTCTATCATCAAGCCACAAAAGTCTAACATTCTACATCCTTAATTTGTCCTCAGTGTATCTTCTCAACTCCCACAGTTGTTAGTTTTTGTGTTTTTTTTAGCTGTTATTTTAATTCAAATCTTCATCAATATTTTTGGGACAATGGCAATATCTCTCAAATAGTCTCTTTCTCCAGTCTCTTTCCCAAGTCTAATGTATCCTCCACAGTGTAGACAGATTAATCTGTCTAAAACATAACATGAATGTCATAGCTCGGCTTCTTAACGCATTTCCAAGGATTCCAAATTTCCTACAGGCTAAAGTTTAAAGTCCTTGGTAAAACATTTGAGGACCTCCATCATTTCTCCCTTCCTATACCTTCAGCCTCAGCCTAAACCTGCACTCTACTCTTAAGTCATAATGAGCTTCTTTCCATTCCAAAACTATGCTATATACTTCCATTTTCCCTTTACATGTAGATTTCCCATTTTGTTTTAGTAACTTTCTTTTCTCTCTCTTAATGCCAAGTCCCAACCTTTCTCTGACTAATCTGCATAAAGAGAAATACTTGAATAGCTTTAGCTCTCTACTAAGTTCAATATCAGTTACTGACCCAGACCATGCTTCTCAAACTTCAGTAGGTCTGACTCAGTATGTCTGGGTTACCTAGCAGCAGATTCTTCTAGCTGATGGGTTGCATGTAAATAGTGAGGATACAGATAAAAGATTCAGATTTTTGCGTAATAAAACTTGACTATGACCTTCGACCCCTTCTGCATCAACTGCTGCTGAGGTCCTGGGCTCCCACTAAGTCATATCCTGAATCCCTCTCCATTTATGACTGTCTTTAAATTGTTACAGAAAATTATTGTCTCATTCTCAAGTCTAAACTGCAAAATGAATCACAAAAGGAAATAGGCTACATTTAAACTGTAAAGTATCACTAAGAGTTCTAGAATTTCTATAGAGTAGTCATCCGGTTTGAGGAGGTGGATCACTGGAGGACAGTGTTGAAGATTAATTTCCATCTACATTAATATTGGAAAAACAAAGAAAAACTGATTTTCCATATTAAAGAACAAGGAGGGAATTTGTCAGGATCAGGAAAAGCTCTCGCCTTATCTCAAGATTGCATTTGATGCCACCACTGTGAAATATGAGATTAAATATAAGAATATATTTCCAGATAGTCTTTAAGCTAGCTTTCTTCATTCTTTTAACTTGCATCTGCAAAGTCTTGTACCGGTAAAGAGCTATCTAACCTATTTAATATGGGTCTTGAAAGACAGGTAAGAGGCAGAGTTGCCAGAATCAGCATCCAGTAAATAGAAAACTAAGTGTGTGTGTGTGTGTGTGTGTGTGTGTGTGTGCGCGTGCATGTGTGTGTGTGAGTGAGAGATAGTTAACCTCAGGGAAAAACAAAATGTTTAAAATATATAATCATAAGATACCATGTAGCTCCTCTATGTAGAAGATTTTCTTAGTTAAAATAAGATAAACACTGAATATTGATTTAGCCAAAGATGGTTTTGATAGGATAGGACAAGGGGAAGTGTTTAAATGTGAACTGGCACAATAAAAGATCTAAATGCTAATCTTTATAATAGAAAACCAAAAAATAATGGCTAAAATTAAAAACCAAGAAATTTTTTGCTATGATGTTATTTAGTAATATGAGTATAAATAACAGGGACGGAGAAATTAAAAAATTGAAAGGAAACTTTCTTGAAAATGGGATTTGTCATGATTTTTATAAGATTTGTACTATTACTTGAATTTTTATAATATATGTGTATTATATATTTCTTTGATAACATGAAAATTACATTTAAATATAACTAGATACAACTGATTTTAGGGCTTTTTTCAGGATGTTTGAAAGAATGAAATCTATGTATAAACCTTTTTCATATTGATTTTTCTTTGGTCTTTCAGCATAATTTTTGTTTTGGAAGTATCTTCTTTAACTTCAGAGAACTAGATTTCAAACATTTGCATTCAATCTGATGATCAGAACTAGATTTCAAAAGAGCATATCCTAAAAATAGAGGAGATCGTTCTTTGATTCCTTCCTAAGAAGAAAATGTGATTTTATATCACAAGAAACTCTCCCTAAATATTTTCCTAAAAGGTAAAACTGTCTTTATTCAATCATGTGAATACTAAACATTGATTGTTCAACAATGTGACTTCCAAATGCATAATCCTGTCCTGAATTCACTGATTGTTTCAGTAAGAGTAAAGAATATCACCATATTCCTTGCAAGTTGGAGGCTTAATTAGCAACAACAGGAAGTATTATGATCCTTCTTTTCTCTGCCAGTCTCATTAAAACAATCAATAGGCGGGCCAGGTGGATGTAAAGGTGAAGAGAAGGACAATTAATGTGTGTTTAGATAGATAGGTAGATAAGTACCTATCTTGGAGGGAGGAGGAGGAAGGAAGGAGAAGAGTGAGAGAGTGAGAGAGAGAGATTTTTTAAAACTTAGAAAATCAAAGCACCCTAGAGACTATATGTCTTGCCCAAGGTTACTTACAGGAAATTAAGGTACTTGAGATTCAAATCCAAATCTGTCTTTCTCCAGAGTCTACAGTTTTAGTTTGCCAAAAACCAAGACAGGACAACTGGAAATCTATCCCAGGTCTGGGATCCTACATTTGGTCCCTGCTTCTATGGTTGCTAAATACAGCAGATTTCTTTGTGGATTTGTTATTCATAAGACTTAGACACCAACATTCATTTTCCCTAAATAATACCTAACCTATATCTGTGAATTTTTCAGGTAGAAATCTAAACCCTTTCTGGATTCTTCTCTGTTTCACTGTCTTTATTATGGGATTAGCTTGCAGCTCTCTTCCAAAACAGGGCATGATTGAAGTTGTATGGTAAAAGAAACTTCGAAATGATCAGGGTTGGGGGAGCCACAGAAGAGGTGAAAATTTTCTGCAAACATCATAAAGACTCTTTGAAAATCCTTGACTATTAACTAAAGAATGAGATTAGACTCATGTCAAATTTCAAAGCTCCTTCTTTAACCACCTATTTCAAAAGGCCTTTCTCTGGAAATAAAATAGTTTCCTTTTTTTTCACAGCACAATGCGAAATATATTTCTGTTCATTTGCCCTTTTTTTTTTTTTCTTTAGGATAAAATTCTTTGAGTTTATAAGAGAGGATGAGTTCTTCTCCTGACCTTTCTTGTCAATGATTTTTCAAGGTAATAAACAAAAATACATGTAACTATTTTCCCAATTTGTGATGTGCAGTCAATAAACAGAAAATGCTAATCATACTAATTTCTTCTCACTGGCAAACTGATGCATAAATAATCTGTTAACATGCAAGGGCCAACAGGGTTAAGCTGTTCAAACACTGTCATTGATTTCTTCCTTTCCCCCCATGCTTACTTCTTCTCATTCAACTGGTACTAGGTAACCTTTCTTTTCCATTATATTGTAAAACTTTGCTCCCTTGAGCATCTCTGTGAGGCTCTGCTCTTAAAACATTAATTAAAGGGAGATGAAGTATTTGACTAATCAGCAGAGAAGTCTGTAGGACTCCGATGTTGAATGACAAATGTCAATATATGCTTTAGGTTTGCTGGATCAACCAGCCAATATGGAGAAACTGATCCATCATCTTGTCACCAATTCCTATAGCATCCCAGAAGCCTGCCAATTAAAAAAAAAGTTGTAATCACAATACATCACTCAGTGGTGATTGCAGGAACATGATAAATAGGGATCTCTTTCTTCCTCTGTATTGAGTGTTTGATGTCCTTTTGAAAATTTATTCCATTTTTCAGGTTGATGCAGAACTCAGATCCACAATGAAAAAGAGATCACCTTAAGATATATCAGTATATTCCACTGTTCTCTTTCCTGAAGCATAAATGAACATTTTGTTGAATAGGTATAAATTTCTGTAGACTTCTGAAAAGTGACAGAAATGGTCTTAGACAGTAACTTCTGTTACTGAAAGCTGGCCTACTTAATGGCTCTTTTTCTCTGCAGAGGCGAAATTTGAAATTTTCTAAAATTGAAAGGTGATACAACACACAAATCCCTTAATCTCTCTCTTTCCTTAACAGGGCAAAGGTATGTTACATAAACTTCTCCAGCCACACTTCCTGCCTCACTCCTACTCATACGCTTTCTCCAGCTATTCTCATCTACAGGCAATTCTCCAAGTGTGCCAGACAGGTCACTGGGCATGCTTTCCTCTTTGTCTGGAAGGCCCTTCTTACCCTTGGTCCATGTAACTAACTTCTACAAGTTGTCCCAGAATCAAATACCATCTCCCTTGGGCACATTCTGATACCCACTCAAAGGCTGAGTTAAAGACTCTTTTCTGAGTTTCTTCTCTGATCTCCCATAGCACTTGGTTCATGCCTTTATGCAAACCTAAATCCTCTCATTGTAATGAGAGATTTTCTGATCTGTTTCCCATTTAAAGTGGTGAGTTCCTTGAAGACAGGGACCATCTCACATTCACCTTACCCCAATTACCAGCATAATGACTGGTATCCAATGGGTGGTCAGATGCTCTGTTAATGCATCAACCAGCTCTTAAAAGGCCCATGCTCAAATCTCCCAGCAGTTACTCATTATCTTAGACTCAAGCCCAGCTCCTTATTCTGGCCTACAAAGTCCTAGGCAAGCTGGCCTCTGCTCTCATCTCAAGCTTCTTGTTGAGCCCCTCTTTCATTTTGATTTGCTCCGCAACTCACTCCTTATCTAGGGGCCTTTGTACATGGCCTTGCTTATGCATGAAATACTCTTTATCACTCTTCATCTGGCCAACTCATTTCTTAATCTTCACCTTAAAAGTCACTACTTCAGAGAAAATTTCTCTGATACTACTCCCCAAAATCAAACTGTATCCCCAGTTGCATAATTCCACGACATCCTTCATGACTTTTATCACACATATCATTGGTATACACATGTGGTCCTTTCTAGACTGTAAGGTCTAAGGGAAAAGGGGTCATATTTCTTTTACTCGTAGTTGTGTCTGTGACATCTGAGAGGACATACTCGGCAAATATTTGTAGGCTGTTCAAATACATAAATCTTGAATACATAAACAAATTTTGAGAGTGCAAACCAGAATAAAGGCTATAAACCTGCTACAGTACTATTTTAAAATTTAAGTTTTTGTAGCAAATTCTATGAAACATACTTCTAAAAAGGCCACATTCTTTGCATTCCTTTTGCAGTGAGCCAATCAACAGGCTTAAAACCAGAGTGTCTTAACTCTGAAAAGCCAGGTGACTCAGTTTTTACAACTTAGGCAATTGGCCGGGCAAGGCTCCAGGAACCTGAGGCTCTCATCAAATTAGACTGAAAATGTGTATAATTGTTTCTCCTTAATACCTCCAAGCCCAATAATTGCTTGCACCTGTAATTTCCTTGACAGGTGTTAGTGCCACACTCCTTTCCTCCCCAGCCAGGTGAAGCATAAATACAGTCACTTCAGGAATTCTGACACACTTCTAGAGGCAAAACTACTGGCACTTGCAGACAAAAGGCTGCCTAAGTTTCCACATTCCATGGCCTGCATTTCAATCCTAACAACCACTATTTTGTCTCCCAAAGTAGAAGACAAAATAGAAGAGGGGCAAGTGGAGACCAGTGGTACCTTCTAAAATGTCTGAAAGGCCCAAGAAGATAAATTGTGCTTTGTCATGTGTCATATCCTTACCAACCAGTGGTCTGTGAAGCCTGCTCACCAACTTCTCTGTTTCCTTCCCCCATTAATGTTCAAAGCCTTTGTATGGTAAGCAGGTGGTGCTAGCCTTGGAAAGGAATCTCTCTGATGGAATCATGTAAAACACTGATGATACTTTGGCTTAAAAATACTGCATCCCCCGTGACAGAGCCTGCTGAAATCAGTGGAATTTATGGACTTATTTATTTACCTTCTGTCTGAACAAGAATCTTACCATGGAATTAAAATTCAACAGACAGAAGCCCAAGTTGAGAGCTGCGCTCTAGGTATTGTTTTTAATCTTTTATCTGATTCACAATGATGAACAAGACAGCATTAAAGCTCCTCTAGTCATTTTCTCAAACATTGCAAAGCAACAACAAGGACCGAGATTACTTTTAAAGTGAATCCTCACTAAAATATTCACAGACCCAACAAAGGAAAATAAACAAACAGGAGGCCAGGAAAATTTTTTAAAAATCACATTCTCAACTGCCAGAGTTGGTCTGTGTGTTAGAAAGGATACCAGATTCCAAATGAGTTATCTGATGTCTAAATGTCT
The DNA here is from genome assembly GCF_937001465.1 of Orcinus orca. Taxonomy (NCBI): domain Eukaryota; kingdom Metazoa; phylum Chordata; class Mammalia; order Artiodactyla; family Delphinidae; genus Orcinus; species Orcinus orca. The sequence goes on along the minus strand of NC_064564.1, from coordinate 46,999,954 downwards.
CTTCAATGCTCTTTTAAGAACTTCTTAGGGCTGACCTAAATTTCTGAAGAGGAACTGAGAAAATTTTGCCATCACTATAAATTCATGAACTGAATTTGTAGGTTTTTATTTAAATATGAAACTTAAAAAAAAATTTCATGACGTTGCATAGAAGTAATCTTTACAGAAAGCTGGCAATGTAACATAGATAACCTACTATGGTTTTTGTTTTGTTTTGTTTTGTTTTTTTGCGGTACGCGGGCCTCTCACTGCTGTGGCCTCTCCCACTGCAGAGCACAGGCTCCGGATGCGCAGGCTCAGCGGCCATGGCTCACAGGCCCAGCTGCTCCGCGGCATGTGGGATCTTCCCGGACCGGGGCACGAACCCGTGTCCCCTGCATCGGCAGGCCGACTCTCAACCACTGCGCCACCAGGGAAGCCCAATAGTCTACTATGTTTTTAAAAATACAAAGACATAACAGTGGTTTTAAGAGGATATTTATGCATTTTTAGAATTAAGTATATTTATGAGACTCCTTTTTCTGTTTCCTCACTCAACCATTGTCTACTTAATTTTGGTATATTCTCACCATTAGCTGATCCTTCCATGGTTGGGGTAGAAATGATCTGATCCTTCAAAGGTTTTCCAGTTCAGTCTTCTGATCTCGACAGAATTTATACCATTCATCTATGGCTATGGCTACAGGCTACCAACATTACTACTTGACTTTCGGTTCAGCCATCAATCATTATCACTTGCTTGGTAGTATACAGGAAAAACACTGAATTCATCGATCTATTTACTCTTACTTTAGGAGATTATCTTAATATCTTCTTATTTACACAGAAGTATGACAGCTCATGTTACAGTCTCATTTATCCCCTTGCCCACTACAAAATTCTAATTAGAGGGAAAGAATCACTAATAACCGTAACATGTTTATACTTTAATCTTTTGCTTTAAAATAGCCAAATAAACTGAGGTAAGAACAGGTATCCATCAGTTTATATTACAAGACTTGTTGCCTCAATTTTCCACTTTAATTTGTGAAATGACGGGCACCGTCATAGCAAATGAGCTCATGCTGGGTCCTCTTTGGTATCCAAGGATAGAGTCAACTCTGGTTAATTCTGCATTAGTAATGGGGTAATTCATTGCAGATTATTAAATTTCCTGATTTTCCACTAAAGGAAAAAATCAATAAATTTGCCTTTTGCCGTCATAAGACAGAATTTAAGCAGTAGCAATCAATTCTCAAAAGGTCATATTGTCCTTACTTTTCTTCATGGTCAGAGACCCCAGAAAAATCATGTAATATCCTTTCTATGTCTAGTAAAAAAAAAATTAAAACTGGTCTCAATTATCCTGTGAATTAATCTAAGAACACTGGACGAGGTTCCACCTGAGCCTGTGCTATTTATTGCTTCTAGACTGGCACCTCTACAAAGCTGCATACACCATGATTGGGCAGAATGCTATCTATTACTTTGATACTGTATCAAGTAGAGCTATATCATACTGTGGGGAAAAAGTTAATCCAAATTTCCCAAAGCAGTCCAGAAATTTACATTTTAGGAGATTATGGTTCCTTTTTATTGCACATTGTTTTTCACGTGATTGCTTTAGTTAGCTATTCACTAACCTTTGACAGTTATTTCACAGGAAGCAAACCATACTGAGTAACTTTAGTAATTTTATTACTTATTAATAAAAAAATTAGTAATTTTACTAAAGGAATGGCTAAAAGTTAGTGTCCGGTCCATTAGCATTTGCTTCTCCTCCTCAGATTGCTCCTATATTTTTTCTAGTTTAAGTAAAATGTGACAGTAACTTTACCAAGCACTATCCTTCACATTAAGTGTGAATTCCTTTGAAATACTGGTTTGCTGTATTGCCTTTTACTTTGTTTTAATAACCCAATGCAATGGCATTCCATTTTTCAGAGGCAAAGATAAACTCATATGAATGGAGTGGCTGCAATCTGCCAGACCCTGTTCTGGGCACCTGACCTATGTCATCTCCTGACAGTCTTACAACAAACCTATGAAGCTGGCATCGCAAACTCCTAACAAATTCTCTCATCCTTATAAGGTGAGTTTGATGTTTTGCCAAAATCCAAGGAGAAAGTGATGTAATACATAGTATAATTAATATTAAAAGAGAAGAAGAATTACCCAAATCATCTTAAAATGTGTCCTTTGTTTTAGGAGGTCTGGTAAATGACCTAGCAACTGTTGTATTTTAAAATTGCCTAAGAGCCAAAGTAGATCTGTTGTATTCTTCAAAGTACATTTGGTCTGACAATGTCTATCAAGTTTCAGTATGGTGAGAATGAAAATGTCCTAGTTATAAACTGCTAAAAAAAATTGTTCCAGTAATGGAAATGGCAGTTCAGCTAAAAATATATATTGACCAGGCTAGGTCCTGCTATGGTATCACTGGTACAAAGGCTGCAGCTGACTGGGACATTTTGAAGCATTCTAATTCTCTTAGAGATTTTATCCCCCACTTATTTGATTAGTAAGGTAAGGCTGCGTTTTAGAAACTCTGAAGTTATATACAAATCTTACACCGACTTTTGAACAATGTGTGGGATTTAATTCGGTAATATATTTTTCTCATCTTCTAGAAGCCAGATACTAGCAGTTTCTCTGCATTAGCATCTACGTTGAATAAGAATTGGGTGGTGTTTTTTTTTTGCCTTTTATGAGAAGGAGGGAGCATTTTTGAATAGGCTCTGTTGTCTTCTGTGTAGACACATGGCTGGTAGGCTATAAACTAATTAGTATGGGCAGTAAATACTTGAAGGGTTTGTCACAGAAGCTGATAAGACAGAAATAGAACAAAATGATCTCCTTTTCCTCTGCTTGAAAGTGATAATACTAATACCAGTTTATTAAAATTTGTAATCTAATATGCTCTGCTAATTTCCTCTTGGGGATAGTACTTGTATCAAAAGTGTTGCTTATTTTACATGTATTCAAAAACAGACTCAGTGACTATTTGAAAAGCTAAATTTTAGGATTTTCAGTTCTTGTCTTTATTATTAGATGTAATTGGTTCTGGGGGAGGAAATTTGAGCATGTAAAACCATCACATTCTCAAACTGATTGTTTTCAAGCCTTTAATTAAATCACTATGTTATTTATAGTGTTTGGAGCTCAAACTACTTGTCAGCTGAGCAAGAGAATGAATAGCTTCACGAGCTAAAGTGTTAAATAGAGTAGTGAGGGGTATTATTTCTCTCTTTTAATTAAAACAACAACAACAAAACAAAACTATAGTTGCATTTATAGAGCAGCAACAAGTATGAAGAATCCACAGTGAGCATGACATAGAAGAAAGATCAAAGTTTTACAGTGAAGGAAAATAGGCTTTGAACCTGGCTTTGACAGATACTCACTGAGTCACAGTAGTCAATTTGAGTATCAGTTTCTTCATTGTAAAATAAAGGTAATCAGACCTAATTCAAAGTTATGTACAACCACCTTACAATAAATACTCAAAATAATTAGTGCCTTTTCCCTCCTCTCCAAGGCTTTTAAAACCTCTTCCACCAAAAAACAATGTAAAATAAAAAAGTAAATAACTAATATACCAACTCCAATTCCATGCATATTTAAAACTGTTTTCTTCTTTATAGTTTCGATACCTGATAGGTAGCCTGACTGAATATAAAATTGTCTCATACTTCTATTGCTTGATTTTTAAAAAATGTTGCTGTACTACTGTTTTGGTCTGTATATTGCTATTGAGAAATTTGATAATGACAGGGTTTTCTTTACTTTGTACTGAACTTAGTATTTCTGACCAAGAGTACTGAGGCTTTTTTCTTAATCTTTAAAGTCTAATTGCTCAACTAGGATATGTCTTGGAGATGTTGCTTCTATGTCAGTTTTCCCTTGTGTCTGATATCTTGTCACTTTCAATATACAGACTCCACTGTTAGTTCTAGCAATTTCCTTTGGATTTTGTTCTGTATTCATTCCAGTTTTACTCTCCTTCATTTCTATAGAAACATAAATTTACACTCTTGCTTTCTCCTCCTTCCATACCACCAAGATTTCAAGAGATGCCTCCTCCTTTCAAGTTCTTCTTAGGCAATACATACTAAAGTAAGTACTTAGGAGCAAAGTGTTATGATGATTGCAGTACACTTTCAATGTTTCATAAAAAATAAAATTTATATATAAATAGACACATACATGCACAAATTATTAGAAAAAACACATGTGGCAAAATATTAACCATTGGTGAGTATTTGTGAAACGTGTATGGATATTCACTGTACTATCTGTTCACCTTTTTCACTGATTTGAATTTTTTTTCAAAATAAAAACTGGGGGATAAAAATAAGCCTCACTTAGAAAGTTACCCAACTGTAATAGTTTTATGACAGGTTGATTTAAAACTTCATACTGGAGGAATTTCAGGAATTACTTTATCCAAAGCTTTACTTTATAAAGAGAAAAACGTAGCACAGGGAATTTCTGTGATTTGTCCAATGTTACAAAGCTTATCTGTCAAAGCTAAGAATCAAATCTTCTTGTTCTGAATCCCAGTTTAGTGGTTTTTAAAAAATTTTTTTCATTTCCTTAGACTATGGGGTCAGCAATCCTTTTCTGTATAGGGTTTGAGAGTAAATGGTTTAGGTCCTTCTGGCCACATACGGAGTATGTCACATATTCTTTGTTTTTTCTTTTTTAATCCTTAAAAAATGTAAAGCATTATTAGCTTGAGGGCCATACCAAAACAGGCTATGGGGCAAATGTGACCCTCAAGCAGGGGCGTATAGCTTGGGGATCCTTGCCCTATACTTTTGATTGTTTTTAAGTCCACTGAATCAGCTTTCATCGTGAAGCATAAGTAAACCAAAAACAGAAAGCCATACACTGCAATTGACTACTTATCTACCAGAATACTTGTGGCCTAGTTAGGGTTGCTATATTTAGTAAATAAAAACACAGATAAGAATCCCAGTCTAGACAAGATGGTGTAGACCCATTTATCTTTCCTCCTCCACTCTAAGAACAACCATAAACCCTGTAAATAGAGCAAGAGACAACAAGAAGAGAACTATGAAAGGTGGTAAACAGAAGCCAAACTGGTTTTGACCCCAAGATTAGAACACAGTAGCAGAATGTCTTAAGTCCCCCAACCCAGTAGAAGAAGGTAACCCAAGACCAGTATTTCCTGGATTCCAAACAACAGAAAGCACCTCAGTTCTACAGATAGAAAAGGAATTCCTCTGACATCAGGCTTTCTGACACCACTGGTAAGGGGGATGATTTGGCAGCCCAGCCAACAATGAACTATGGGAGCCTGGGGTACACTACCCCCTTCAAGAGATACTGAGGCTGGCAGACAGAATCATCAAGAGGCACCCAGCCACAACAAGCATGTGGCCTAAGAAGCCACATGTCCCTATAGGGCTGGGAGTCCCCTGTGCCACAGTGAGATCCCCAGTGGGCCCTTCCTGGGAAAACATCTTCCATCACTCCAAGCAGCAACAATACGGACCAGCAGTGACACCAAAGCAGACCAAAATAATAATGCAAGTTCTCTAAAATTAAACTCTCATTGGAATCACATACAAGTTGGCTGGGACCTGCTTGCTAAAACTAAACAAGGTAAATAAACAGCTTAAATAAAAGATTTAAATATACCTCAGAGTTTCCTAACATAATAAACAAATGTCCAAGGTACAATAGAAAATCACCTAAATCACCTTTTATACAAAAGAACCAAGAAAAACACACCTTGCATGAAAAAAGACAATCAACTGACACCAACACTGAGATGGAGCAGATGTTTCAATTATTTGACAAGAATTTTAAAGCAGCTGTCCCAGAAATGGTTCAAGAATGAATTACAAATTCTGATACAAGTGGAAAAAAAATAGAAAATCCTCAGTTAAAAAAAGTAGTAGTCATAAAAATAGAACCAAATGGATATTACAGAACTAAAGTACACAGTAACAGAAATAAACATTTGCTGGATGCACTCAGTAGTAGAGTGGAAATGAAAGAGGGTAGATTGGTGAACTGGAGAACAGATAAAGAGAATCAAACAATCTAAACAGACTTAAAAAAAAAAAAGACTAAAAAAATAAACAGAGCCTCAGAAATCTGTATGAGAGTAACAAAGGATCCAACATTCATATCATCAGAATCCCAGAAGAAGAGGAGAGAGGGGACTAAAAGAGTATTCAAAGAATTAATGACTGAAAACTTCCTAAATGTGATGAAAGGCACAAACTACAGATCCAAGAAGATGATCAAACTCCAAACAAGATAAGCCCAAAGAAATCTATACCAAGACACATTATATTTAAACTTTTGAAAACTAAAGACAAGAAAATATACTGAAAGCAGCAAGAGAGAAACAGTTCATTTATCTATAAGAAACACTAATCAAATAACATCATTTTTCTCACTTGAAACTATGGAGGCCAGAAGGAAGTTTTATATTATTGATATTTTTCAAGTGCTAAAAGAAAAGGAACTGTCAAAAGTGTATTCTATATCTGAGAAAACTAACCTTTAGAAATTAAGGGAAAATAAAGACATCCTCAGACAAAAGAAAACTAAGAGAATGGGTTGTTGGAAGATATATCCTTTAACATTGGCTAAACAACATCTTTTAACAAAGGAAATGATAAAAGAAACAACAAGAAAGAAAAAAGAAACAACAGAAAGAGCATAAATGTGGATACATAAAATAGACTATCATTTTCTTCATGAGTTCTGTTAGTTACATTTGATGATTAAAATACAAATTATTACACCATATGACACTCAAGACAATGATATTTCAAAGCAGGGAAGGTAAAGGATTCTAAATGGAAATTAGTTTTCCATACTTCACTCAAAGTGGTAAAATGTAATAGAGGATATACTGTATATTAGCCACCATAATAAAAATTATCCAAAGAGATACACTCAAAAACACTATATATAAATCAAGATGGAATCTAAAAAAAATGTCAAGTAACCCACAGAAGGCAAGAAAAGAGGAAAAGGAATGAGAACCAGAGGAAACAATAAGAAGTAACAAATGATAACATGACAGATATAAGAGCTATCATATCAGTAATTACCTTAAACATAAATAGTTAAATACATCACTCAAAATAAAGACAGGGGCAGAGTGGATAAAAATGACTCAACTATACGCTGTTTATGAGAAACTCACTTCAAATTCAATACCACAGATAGACTGAAAGAATAGAAAAATATATACTTGCAGAAAAAGTAGGAGTGACTATATTAATATTAAGTAGACTTAATTAAGATTACTTAAGATTAAGATTAAGTACTTAAGATTAATTAAGATTAAGTAGACTTCAGAACAATGAAAATTACAAAAGATGAGGAACATTACATTGTGAAAAAAGATCAATCCAGTAGATAGAATTCTAGATGTATTGCACCAAAAAAAAAAAAAAAAAAAGGAGCCTCTGAGTATATGAAGGAAAAACTAACAGAGCTCAAAGGAGAAATACACAATCTACAAATATTTTGGAGACTTCAATACCCCTCTTGATAACTGTTAGAACTACTAGACAAAAATTAAGCAGAGATATATAGAATATCTAAACAATGCCATCAACCAACAAGATCTAATTGATAATATAAAACACATTACCCAATAATAGTATACGCAGTATACACATTCTTCTTTCAAGTGTTGATAGAACATTCACTAAGTTCTACAATTTTCTAAGACAAACATCAACAAATTTAAAAGGATTAAAATCAGAGAACGTGTTTTCTGACCACAATGGAATCAAACTAGAAATCAGTAACAGAGAGATAACAGGAAAATCTCCAAACAGTTGGAAACTAAAGAGTACACTTCTAAATTCTGAATAATTCATTGTCAAAAAGCAAGTCTCAAAAGAAATAAAAAATACATTGAACTGAATGAAAACAAAAATACAAGTTATCAAACTATGTGGGATCCAGGTCAAGTAGTGCTAAGGAAGAAATGCATAGTCTCAAAACTTACATTAGGAAAGAAAAAATGTCTCAAACCAAGAATCAAGAAACCAGAAAAAGAAGAGCAAAATACACCTGAATCAATCAGAAGGAAGTAAATAAAGATTAAAGCAAAAACAAAGGGAATTTAAATGGAACACAACACAGAAAATGAGGTTAGCTTTAAAAAAAAAAGTCAATAAAATTGAAAAATCTCTGGAAAGCCTGACAAAAATAAAAGGAGAGAAGATGTACATTACCAACATCAGGAATGAAATGAAGTGGAAGAAATGAAACCATCAATTTGTAGATGATATTCTATACAGAAAATGTCAATGAATCAAAAAACCAAAAACTAAAACAAAGCAACACCCAGAAACAATAATTGAGTTCACCAATGGCAAAAGATGTAAGATTAAACAGAAATAGCAATTAGATGGTTATTAAAGGGCAACACAAGGGATCTTTCTAATGAGGGAACTGTTCAGAACTTTGATTGTGATGATGGATATACATATGGTAAAACTGTATAAGACTAAAAACACGCACACATACACATACTTACACAAATGAATGCACACCAAACTCAGGAAATTCAAATAACGTTAATGGGTTGTATCAATGTCAATATCCTTGTTATGATACTGTACTACTGTTTCGCAAAACATTACCTTTGGGGAAACTGTGCAAAGTACACATGGGATTTCTCGGAATCATTTTTACAAATGTGAATGTACAATTATCTAAATAAAAATTTCAATTAAAAACTACAGGATTTCCAGTTAAATTTAAACTTCAGATAAAAAATCCTATGGATGTCTGTACATACGGTGGATTGTGTTGTAGCCAAGGAACACTGAGCTTAGGGAATCTACGATTTTTTACAGCAAGCAGTGAGTCAGGATGCTCTTTATCTCCAAGGGAGACATTGCACCATCCCTGCAAACACAACCCTGAGAAACTGCCCAAGTGAAGAGAAGTCAGGGGCTTTCATTCTAGGCACAAAAAAGAACATGTAAGGATGCTCAGGGCCATGGAACATAGTCTCTCCTAATAGGAAGAAAAATGAATAAGACTTGCTGACAGATTAGATTTGGGGTATGAGAGACAAGGGTAATCAAAACATTGTGTAGATTTTTAGCTTCAGGTGCTAGGTGGACAGCAATGCCATTTACTGAGGTAGGGAATGTGGGGAAAATCAGACCTGTAATCGATGTTATGTTTTCACCTTTAAGTCTAAATGCCAAGCAAGTTAATTTAAAATCCTTCGCATATGACTTAAATCCAGAATACTTTTTAAAGCTAAAGAGGATCTCACCCTAATACTCACCAATCACGGATCATACCTACAAAAGAAAGGAAGGATCCCTTGCCTACCACAGACATCCCTCTAAAAAGTATGTGTATAAAATCAAAGGTTCAGCTGATGTGGCAGTTAAGATGATCTACCAAGTGTGCACATAAAATTTCTCTTTTTTAGCATGAGTTTTTGCCCCTCTCTAAATCTGGTCCTTTTTCAAACCATTTGGATTTGTTGGCTATTTTTGTGGTGAGAAAAATTTAGAGTGTCTTAACTGTCCAGTGAATCATTAAGGCCTTTTGTGTAATGAAGAGGCAAACATAATCATATAAATTTTCATTCTTTCTTCTTATGATACCACACCTCTAGCTGAATTTGTCATTTCTTTAACCTGTTTGTAAGAATGCAGCATCTTTTATTGATTTTTATAATTATCATTAGATAGCAGGCTTACTCCACATTCAGAAAATGTAAAATAAACATACATCTTTTTAAGAATTAATGATCTACCACAGCTAAATGACAGTTAATGCCAATAGCTGAAAACCTCCACTGTCACTAATTCCATCACTATCACCATCTTAAATGAAGATTTTCCACAATAGCACTGCCACTGACATTATGCAACTCAATTTGATTCCGATGGATAAGTAATTTTCAAAACCTCATGTTTCTGACAATCAGTTTGGCTGAAATCAGCTTTTATTCTACCCTGTTTTTCTTGCTAAATTGGGATTTCTATAATTATTAACTGAACTACTCCCCTGGTAATTATCTCACCTCTGTAATTAAACAGAGGATTTGGCTCGGTAAAATGCCAGATCTTAATCTGACCCAAAAAAATAACATCAACTTCCAAATCATCATCAGGAGAGGCTGAGCTCATCCTGACGAGTTCCTCTTAGAATGTGCCTCTCAATCACTTTGTTTCCAAAGGCGGGACTTTAGAGAAACAAAAAATAATACGAAGCTCCCCTGGCCTTCTGATCCAGAATTAAGCCAGAAAAGACTAGTCTCTCTTAAAGGGCTACTGATAACCAAATTAGGTTTATCACTTAGTGACACCAAGTATTAGGTTAACGGGGGGCCTTAGTCAACTCACTGGCACAAATGAAGAGAAGATGTTTGGGTTACTTAAAGATGTACTTTATTTACTAATGTAAGATATCCTTGAAGACTTTTACTACCTGACAAAACACAAAATTGAAGAAAAAGTGCTAAGTATCAGCCAAAGTTTGTATTCAGTTAATTTACTTGCGTTTACACCAAAATATTCAAAATGAGCTGGAAGTAGCTTTTAGCAAATCTCCTACTACTGCCATTAAAATGTAATTGTCCAATAGAATGTGGGAACCAGGCTTGTCCTTATTGTTCTCAGTTTAAATGTATGAGCCTAGCTTGGTGCCTAGAAAATAGAAAGTGCCCAATGAATACTGTTGGATGAATGAATATTTTAATAGCCCTTATGAAAGTCTTCTATAAAGGCTTCCTTGTCAATCCCTTGTCTATTCCATTCAGACAAAGCATAAAGGAAGGAGTAGAATTATTTCATGAAATAAAATGTTCTCATTGCCCTTCACACCACTACTTTTGGTTATAGAATAGGCTGTTAAAAATATTTTTTTCCAAAAAAGAAGCAGTTCTTAAGACGGATAAAGCAATTTCATTTTGTCCTAAGTAGCTCAGTGCCATTCCCTAATAGACTTATTATAGCATTACAAATAATTTAGACTGAAGTTATATATTTTGAGCCATCAATAACCCTGAATTTAAGAGAGCAGAAAAATTTAAATAATTTATAAACACTTTTGAAAAATAACTTTCTAGTTTTCAGAATATCCATAATTAGATATTTACAATATATTTGAAGAGGCAGTTATGTAGTGGTTATGAGCATGGGTTCTAGAATCAGGCTGATGCAAGCTGCAATCTCAGCTGCACCATTCACTGGAAAATAAATTCTTTCAAAGCATCAGTTTTCTGCCTACAAAATTGGTATAATACTAAAGATATATAAGATATATACATTTCCAGCATAAAAAATATTCATGATCCACAGCTAAATGAAAAAAAAATCACAGAACATATAATATTCTTTTGCAAAATGATACCTATGCTAAAAAAAAAAAAAAAAAAAAGGCCTGGAAGTATATATGCCAAAGTGTTAATTCTAATTACCTCTGGGAAATCAAAGAGCAGAAGTAGAGATAATTTCACCTTATATATATATATTTTTAAAAAACAATATAGAAGTTTATTTCTCACTCACATGACAGTCTAGAAGACAACCCAGAGTTTGTGCTGGTTCTGCCATGCCAAGCATCTATCTCCCAAGTTGCTCCTGTTATCACCATTTCTCAGCCATCAACAAAGGAATCAACAGGAGGATGTCCAGAGTACATGTCTATAAGGGAAGGACCCAGAGTTGTAAACACATCCTTTCCTACACATCCCACTTGCCAGAACAAGTCATGTGGCCATATCTAGCTGCAAGGGAAGCTAGGAAATTAATCTGCAGCTGCAAAGCTGGGTGCCCAGCTACAATTTGGGGATATCTATCACCCTGAGAGAAAGGGAAGAATGGGCATCAGAGGAGAGTTGGCAGCCTCTGCTGTACCATCACAGGGAGTACAACTGGTGCAGCCTTTCTCAAGAGCAACTGGGCAATATGGATTGAAAACTTTAAAATGTTGAATCACAACTTTGCTTCTAAAAATTAACCTAAAGAAATCATCATGATATTTTACCAAGTGTTGAGAATATAAATTTTAAATTAAAATCTAAACAATACAATATTCTAGGGAATCAGAGAATTAGAGTCTACCACGTGCCTTGTAAGTTTAGGCCTATTTACTTGTCTGTTCCCTGCCCTAAACTGTGAGAGCCTTGAGGATCAGGACAGTTTCTTATTCATTTTTGATTCCATGCACTCAGCACTCAATCTGTATTTGGAAAACAAATGAATAAAAGAAAGAATCTTAAGTGTGAACAAACATTTAGCTACAAGAATAGCTATTGCAAAAGAATTGAATGTAGCTGAACTGAAACAACCTTAATATCCAAAAAGAGAGGGTTGGTACATTAAATTATATGCACAATGGACTACTATGTGGTTTTTCAAAATGGCACTGTAACAGACCATGCAATGACCTGTAAGGTTTTCAACATATTAAGTGTTGAAAGAGCAGGTTATGCAATTTTAGGTAACGTCTGATCCAATTTATACTTTAAAACACACACAGGTGGAAAAATGTATACTGAAATTTTACCTCTAATTATTTTTTCTTTTTATTTCCTTATATGTCATAATACAAAGACACAATGACTATGTGTTGCTTTTGTAAATAAAAATGTATTTTCAAAAATGAAAAAATTATTTTGCTTCCAAATCAAGCCCTCCTGCTCATTTCTCTGTTTCTTTCAGTGGTGATGATATTCGATATTCTCTCATCTCCTGCAGTCATCTTTCATTCCTCTTTTCCCTTGCCTCCTATATGCAATGATCAGATAGACTGGGCTGGTTCTTTCTTCAAAATATCTCTTGCTTTTGTCCCTTCTGTCCTTCCTTCCACACCTCTGCTCTCTCAGTTCAGGTATTTAGTCACTTCTCCAAAGGGCAGAAGTTGAGTTCCAAAGAATGAACGTATTTCAAATCATAACTGCAATATATGAAAGCAGGCACTCATGGAGAGAAATGAAAACAGACAAGGAACATGACAGGAAAGCAGAGGTCAGGCAGGAGCCTCCTTGTCCCTCATCGCCTCCTCTGGACAATGGTTTCTCCATCCTCCCTGCAGCCCCCAGGACTTTAAAAGGTGTGACATCAGACCACAGTTTCTCTGTCACAACCATGTAAACTCCGCCCATTCACTGAAGACTTCAGCACCTGGCTCATGGTCCTTCTCTCTGCTACGACTTTTATCACCCTTATGATGATTTCACTATTCAGGTAGACTTTCTCACCAACTCTCTGGCCTCTAAATCTATTGATCTCCTCATGTCCGAGGATCCTGGTCTACAACTTACATTCACCACAGACTGCCATGTCATACCCTACACTTTGTCATAACCAATCGTTGTATCACCTCTGAAATCTCAGTTTCAATCATCCTACTCTCTGCCACCTGCCACCTTCCATCTTATTCCCACTAGCACTTCCCTGGCAACAGTTCTCTGACTCCACTAGGACTGATAATCCTTTGACCTGATCCTGCCCATCACCTCACTTCCCTCTTTACAAAGCTTGGATTCCTTTGTCTACCATTATAATCACTCCCTTGCACTCTTTCTCAGTGTCCTACCCATCTCCCTTCAAAGTACTAGCCTAGAAAAACCTCAATCCTGGTTAAATCCAACTCTCTACCTACCCCTTTTCTACCTCTGAACAGCTGGACAGGGTTGGAGAACAACAGGACCAGGCTGATGGTCTCACTTCTGTTCTTTACCACAAGCCACAAATGATCACTTTATATTTTTTGTACTTTTTTTTTTTTTTAACAAAGTGCACCTTTTTATTTGCAAAAAATCCTATAAAACAAATCTTATTTTTTTAATGTTTTATTACAAAGGTGTACTTTGTAAAAAAAAGAATTGTTTTACAGGATTTTTCTGAGGATTAAATGAGATAATGTTAACAAGCTTTAAACTAGTACATCAGCTAGGAGCAATTATTAAATATTATAAATATTTTTGTTGATTTATATTTTTGTTTTGTTGTTATTCTGTATTTTTTATAATCACATCATGAATTAATAAAAATTGTTATGTAACCACAACATACACAATTAACCTAGTAGAAAGCTGTAATGCTTCCTATAATCTGAAGTTGTCAGAACTTCAGATTGTATCAACAGGAAACAAAGTGACAGGTTACTAAAGAATATATGATATGGAGTGAATCAGGTGAATCAGGATATATTTGTATCTCACAAAACCATCTCCCCCTGCCATATCTGGACCCACCTAAGCGTATTAGAACAGGTTATGATGGGTCTAATTTCTTTCATATGTGTGAAGAACTCTTAAACCACAATAAAAAATAAAATTAACAAGGAGAAAGTGCTGCATATCAAAATAAAATGCCTTTGCTAAAGTTTAAAAAGTAAATATTTTTATCTATAGAGAATATTTTATACCAGCCATCTAACTGCAAAGTAAACACTATTACTTAGCAAGTATTATCACCTCTTTTCAGCCCACTGCTTCTAGAGGGGACTCAACGGTACCTACAGGGCCTGAATGAGTTAACAGACTTTCCTGTGTATATGGAAGTACAGGGAACTCCTTCAGGAAGTTGAGATATCTGGTATAGATCATCCCTTACTTCTTCATCTTTCCTTTACCTCTCCCTTTTATTTATTTACGTTATGTATGTATGTATATATGTATGTATGTATTTATTGCTACTAGTAGTATCTAAGAAAATGTCACTTTGTTATTAAGAAAAGTATCCTTTGGTATATGTGTTGCTGAACTCATTTTTGTATCAAAAACTGTTATCTTGTACAGCTTATCAGAAATGCTGACGCTCACCCTTCCCCAAGTCTCATTTGAATTGTCAATGCTGTCATAATTTTAATGCACGCACATTGGGATGTGTGTAGCTAATACAAATATATGTCTTTGGCATAAATAATATTCATCATTGAATTTTCTTCTATGATGTTTTTATGACCAACAACCCTTCCACTAGGCAGATCATCGCAAATTGTGATTTTCAATGAATCATCTGGTAATAAAGAAGTATGTGCTGCGCAAATTGAACCCTCTTCCACGCGACATGAACAGCTTAAACATAAATTATCCATAACAGGTTTATTTGTCATGAACTGCAGACAAAATACCCCGATGGTTAAGTTACCTTCTGCATCTTAAACTCCCTATCAAAAATGTTTTTATGGTTTTTGAGTTAAAGCTTTGCCTTCAACAACTATTCTTCTCTAGCACCAGTTACGAGTCCTACTGAAACTGAATCATTAGGGAGGGTTAGCAATGCCAAGTTTCTCACTGATGGCTTATCTGGCAGCTTGTAACCATATACAAAGAAAATATGAAGATAAAAATGAACATATAAAATATTAAACCTAAGTGTTAGCTTTTTTTTTTTTTTTTTTTTTTTTGCGGTACGTGGGCCTCTCACTGTTGAGGACTCTCCCGTTGCGGAGCACAGGCTCGGCACACGTAGGCTCAGCGGCCATGGCTCACGGGCCCAGCCGCTGCACGGCATGTGGGATCTTCCCGAACTGGGGCACGAACCCGTGTCCCCTGCATCGGCAGGCGGACTCGCAACCACTGTGACACCAGGGAAGCCCTAAGTGTTAGCTTTTTACATGGATTAATTCATTTAATGCTCACAACATCTTTAGGAGATAGGTTTTATTACTATCCCCATTTCACAATTTCACAGACAAGGGACCCAGGCTAATGAAGATTAGTTAAGATGGCCAACATCACACAGCCAATAAGTGATGGAGCCCACAGAAAACCTCAGACTCTTGAGCTCCATGCTTTTGACTATACTGTTTTCAACTCTATATACAAGTACTACACATTATTTTGTGCAAGGCATTTTATATAAGTTGGGAGTACAGATATAGGATTCATGAATTCTGACTCTGGAGATCTAGGAAACCTTCATGAAAAAGATAGCAAGAACTTTTCATGCATATACATTAGATATTCTATAAAGGCAAAGGAATCATAGGAGCTCAGGAACTATTTGGGGAATGTCAAAGTGTCACCTGTGGCTTACATATTCTTATAACTGTTAAGAAGGTAGGTACTTATATCTATTTTATATATAAAATAGATATTAGTGATTTACCTGAGACCTTAAAACTAGTAAATGCCAGAGCCAGTATTAAAAATAGGTGGTCTGATTCCAAAACCAATGCAGTTTCTTCTACATCATGGGATGCAAACCTAAATATTTTCAGAGTCCAAAACACAGTGGAATAAGCAGGCTGCATTTGAGACAATCAGGAATGCTGGGTCTTGTGGCAAACTACAGAGTACATGCCCATCCAACACATTTAAATGTTCAGTTTCAAACTAAACTATGTAAGACCAAAAAAAAAAAAAAAATGTATGTGTGAACCAAATCCAGTCCCTTAAACTTGCTATTATAGCATCTGAATTCTGTGATTTTTCTTTAGGGCTTCTAACCACGTTAAATCAATGACTGAACTAATTAATATTTGAGGTTGTTTATTAATGAGCTATCAAGCCATGAAAAGACATGAAGGAAACTTAAAATGCCTAGTACTAAGTGAAAGACGCCAATGTGAAAAGGCTACTACACACTGCATAATCCCAACTATAGGACTTTCTGGAAAAGGCAAATTTATGGAGACAGTAAACAGATCAGTGGCTGCCAGGGGTTGGATGAGGGGGATATAATTTAAATCAAGGAAGGTGTTTCTTGGATTAAAAAGCATTATATATACTGACTGGTATTAAAGAATGATAATCATATGCTTCTAAAGTATATCTCCAGAAGATTTTTCTTACTTTAAATAAATAAATACATACACACAGAGGAATATAAGGTTATATAGGAGTTCCTGGGAATGTACCCTATATTGGCACTTTGATACATGTTATTCATCTATTCATTCATTCCACACAATTTGCCAGGCACCATGCTAAATGATCACAAAAACAGACCCACTCTGCTTTTATGCAGTTTGCACTCTAATGGTACAGAAAAGAGAAGATGGAAATCGACTACAAAGCTGTTTTGGAGTCAAGTCATGGAGGTTTCATGCTGAAGAGTTTTGAATCGAAAACGGTATAAGCAACTTTAGTAACCAGCATGTGTCTGAAGATAAACAATATCCTGATAACCAAGAAGCGCCCCCACCGACCACACACACACACCCCTGAACTCAAATGAGGCTCCTCCTGGAAGGAGAAACAAATATGCAGTCCCTAAAGGAAGCTTCAGTCAGCAGGGCCTGGCTGGTAACGAACAGGGAAGTCCAGCTGCCTGGCCCACAGCAATCCACATCGGGCAGCAATCCACTCTGTGTGAGCAAATGCTCTAGACCATCTGTGAATTTAGAAAGAGGAGGCAAAAACAGCATCAGCTCAGCCAAAAGCGAGAGCATCCAATCTGTGTAAAAGGACATTGCATCGGGGATCCAACTTTTTAGTTCCAGGCTGATCCGCAGGTCAGTTCAGTTTAAATAAACAGACATTTGTTGAGCCGCTCCATGTGCCAGGGACAATAACAGGGACTGAAAGTATAGAGGTAATAAGGAAGGTTTCTTGCCCTCTAGGAGCCCACAGTCTAGTGGGAGGGACAGATGTGCATACACAGTGTACTCAGAGTGCTCTGTAAAACCTACAGCTTTGTCCAACTGGAGAGTTCTAGTAACTTTTTCTAAAGCAGGGCTTCTTAAAGGAAATTGTAGATACAGATCACCTGAGAATTGTCAATTTACAGATTCTTATTCTGTATGTCTGGGGTGGGACCCGAGTCCACATTTCTAACAAGCTCCCATGTAAGTAGAAGCTGTGGGTCTGAGCACCACATCCTGAATGTCCACGATAGAGGAGAACACCATGGCTGCCTGTGTCATGATTAGTTAGACCAAGGTACCGTGAAAGGGTATTTTCCTGAGGAAAAGCTGAGCAAAGGCAAGCATATGTGAGCCAGCCAGTGATCTGTGGGGATGCAGAAAGCTGTTCTCTCTTATAGGGCAGAAGGCATGAGGCTGAAAGGGTCTAAAGGGTTAGGCAGGAACCAGTCCTGAGCAAGAACTTGAGTTTTACTCTAGAGATGGGTGAGTGATTCATAAGCTTTGAGCACATAAAGTCACCTTGAGAGCTTGCTTGTGATCCAGATCCCTGGACTCTGCTTCCACTAGACTCTGATTCTAAAGCCTTTGCTACAGGAATCTACATTTTTAACAATGCCCTCCTCAAGCAATTACTAAGCAGGTGGTGAGCAGACCACTCTTTGAAAAAAAAAATGACACAGATGGTACCCAGGAGTGAAGAGTTTTATCCTGAGAAATGAGATTTTCTTTTTGTAAAGTCATTGTGCAACTACTGGTTTAAAGTGGGAAAGTCTGGAAATATGGAAAGTAGTTAGGAGCCTGTTAAGATAATGCAATCAAGTGATGAGACAAGCCTGAAATAGAGCATTCAGAGGAGAGGGCAGACTTGAGACACACATAGGGATTGAAATGTCAGGACTTTCCAACTGATTAAGTGCAAGGAGTGAGGAGGTTAGAGGAACCTATGTGACTCCCAGCTTGCTGGCCTGGGTGACTGATAAGATGGTGAAGCCAACCAGTGAAATAGAGAAAAAAAAATTATCAAGAATTGATTTAAGTGGCAACGATGAAACATTTCAGTTTGGGGTAGCTGGCTTTTAGGCTTCAGGGGGCCAACCCAGAGAAAATGGGCAGCCGCAGAGTGTTGCTAGCTATATAAGACAGGAGGTCAGGAGAGAAATCAGGCCTGGAGATCTCATGCCTAGGAAGAAGGACAAAATCCCTCACGCCACCTGCCTCTCGCATCCTTCACAATGTGGGAATAATGCTTACAATAACACTGGTAGAATTTAAGGCTCTTAGTATTACGCTAGACCCTTCGGAAAGGAAACTATCCTTTGATTATCAGCCACAAATAGTCTAGAGGAAATGAAAATTAAAGTTTTAATAGAAATCACTGAAGGAAGACCTCTGGGACTTTGTGGACAAAAGAGATGCTACATTGCAAAGAAGATATTGTCTTCTCAGCAAAGGCCAGGCAGTTGTGAATGGATACAGACCCCCTAGCCAGTGTGTGACTCATCTTAAAAATAATCTTATTGCAAAACTGAAGGCTGGGGGAGAGATGTCAACCCAATGATCCTCTGGTGGAAATGAATCGACATAAGCTCTGTGCCAGTACACCCATTTATTTAATTAAGCTGATGTAGAGCAACTAATTCAAACACCACCCACTGCCATCAATCAATCATTGTTTGTAGTTGAGCAGATAATATTATCAATAATGAGTTTCATTCTTCTCAAAATAAAAGCCATAATTTTGTTAAACATTAGTAGAAAGCACAGGTTGTACACAGTATAATCTAATTTGGGGGGCCTAAAGAACTGCTTTTACTTTTAAACTTTCTAGATGTGGTCATCTCACGGAATATTCCACTTTGATCGAGAAAAAAATTTAAAAAGACGAGAGGAGACTGATTTTTCATTTGCCTCCTTTAGTCTTTCCCACATACAAAGTTGAAGCCTAGGAGCAGTTCGCCACTGCCCTCAGACTCTCTTCCAATAATGGGGGAGCATTACACAAACCAAGTGATACCCACATGGCGGAATAGTATACTGATGTAAAAAACAATGTCGAATAACATAGGAAAATACATAGGATATGATTCTCAGTTTTAAAAAAAAGCAAAATGCTAAACTGCAAAAACCAGAAATGTATGCATTACACTAAAAAAGTAACAACAAGTTTTGGACAGAATACTAAAATGATATCAAAGATAATTTCTTGGTAATAGGGTTATAGGATTTTGGAGGGTTTTTTCTTTGTTCCGGTTTTCTATTTCTCATTTTTCTGAAATGAGCTGAAGTTAACTTTATAACCACAAAATTGAGAAGATCACAAACAAAACAACTCTTTTCTTTCTTTCCTTTTTTTTGTTATTGATTTCCTCCATGATTCTGTTCTGAGCTAAATCTCTGGAGGCTTAGACAATGGAAGGTCCAAGGGGTGATGAACAAAGAAGGGGTCACAGCAACCAGCCAGACATCAGGGCTGGGTCAACATGAGAGGCAAGAAGGCCCAGGGTACAGAAAACAATCCAGGTTGTTGTCACCCTCCTCCTCACTGAGACTTCCAAATGGCTCCTCATAACCATCATATAATAACTGCTGGGGGCTTCCCTGGTGGCGCAGTGGTTGAGAGTCCGCCTGCCGGTGCAGGGGACGTGGGTTCGTGCCCCGGTCCGGGAAGATCCCACATGCCGCGGAGTGGCTGGGCCCGTGAGCCATGGCTGCTGAGCCTGCGCGTCCGGAGCCTGTGCTCCGCAACGGGAGAGGCCGCAACAGTGAGAGGCCCGCGTACCGCAAAAAAATAAAAATAAAAAAATAAATAACTGCTGAAGGATTTCAGGTCACTCTGATGGCTCAAGGCTGCTTTTCTGTTATGATATTTATAGAGTAGAAATCAACTCCACATAAAACATCGCTGTTGAAGCTGTTTTTTTTCATGAAGCACAGTGTACCAGGTCATGTTCCAATTGATGAAAAGACTGTTTACATGTAAGATATAACACCTGTCAGAATGGCTATTATCAAAAAGACAGGAGCTAACAAGTGCTGTGGAGGATATGG
The DNA here is from genome assembly GCF_937001465.1 of Orcinus orca. Lineage (NCBI taxonomy): Eukaryota > Metazoa > Chordata > Mammalia > Artiodactyla > Delphinidae > Orcinus > Orcinus orca. The sequence continues at coordinate 46,979,344 of NC_064564.1, read as the reverse complement.
AGAAAAGGGAACCCTTCTGTACTGTTGGTGGGAATGTAAATTGGTGTAGCCACTATGGAAAACAGTGTGGAAATTCCTCAATTTAAAATAGAACTACCATATGATCCAGCAATCCTACTTCTGCATATATATCCAAAGGAAATGAAATCTCCAAGAGATGTCTGCACCCCCATGATCATAGCAGCTTTGTTTACAATAGTCAAAACATAGGAACAACCTAAGTGTCCATCAACAGATGGACGGATAGAGAAAATGTGGTGTATATGTAATAGGATATGATTCAGACATAAAATAAATAAGGAAATCCTGCCATTTGTAACAACATGGATGAAACTTGAGGGTGTTTTGCTAAGTGAAATAAGTCCGACAGAGAAAGACAAATCCTGTATGATCCCACTTATATGTGAAATCTAAAAAAAAAAACCAACAAAGTCATAGAAACAGAGAACAGATTAGTCATTGCCAGAGGCCGGGGTGGGGTGGGGGGGGAATGGGTGAGAGTGGTCAAAAGGCACAAACTTCCTGTTACAAGATGAATAAATTCTGGGTATGCAATGCACAGCATGGTGAGTATAGTTAAGAACATTACATAGTATACTTGTAAGTTGCCAAGAGAGTAAATCTTAAAACTTCTTAACACACACACACGCACGCACGCACACAGATACACACACATGCATGCACACACAGCTACACATGAACACACACACGCGTGCGTACGCACGCGCGCACACACACACACATACACACACACACAAATGGCACCTATGTGAGGTGATGGTTGTGTGGATGTGTGGTAATCATTTCATAATACATACATATATCAAATCATCACATTGTACACCTTAGAGTTATACAGTACTACTTGTAAATTATATCTCAATAAAGCTGGGAAAAGGTTTAACATCTAAACCCTTTCTGTTGATAGACATTGATACTTTAAACCTTTCCATTGCACACAGATATAATTTTTCTCCTCTTTACAGCAAAACATGCCACTTTCAAGGAGAAAAATGTGTAAATTAAATATTGATGATGATGTGCTCAAAGCAGTTTTTCCATTGTACAAAATGATGTTCTGCTTAGGAATTTATGAAACAGGGGCCCTTATAAGAATTTCAGAACCAATCTGTTCTGTCTTTAAGAACAATTCTATTTGGTATAGTTCTTGACAATTTGATTTGCATACCATATTCATGAAGCTTAATTACATTAGCATAATTGTGTTACCGGGCTTTAAAATATGTAATGTTTAACTCTATCCCCTTTAGATTTTCATGGACTTTGTGTAGCATGTGAAAAACTTTCAATGACAAAAACCAAAATAATAAGCACAGAGCCCTTTTCTAAGAGTCTGATTGAACTGTATTATCACAAAGAAAAACAGAAAGTTAATAATACTTGACCAAGGCCATCTTTTTCAGGAAGCAACCCAAATAATACTTCAAAACGTCCTAATAGCCCACTGAAGTAAATCAGGGTTCCTGCTGTTTTCTCTTCTTCTCCACCTTCATCAAGCAATATAGCTTTATGCCTGAATATTAGAGCATCAATTTTATGTAGAGAGAAGGAAAAAGGCGAAAGGAAGTTCACAAAGAGAAAAGAGAGTATTAAAAAAAAAAAAAGAAAAATATTTAAAATAGAAAAGAATAGGAAAAGCCAAAATGTGAAATTCATGAATACCTCTGCATGATAGAAATTGAGATAATAATAAGTAACAAATAGATCTCTATATTTTTCTACCTACCATGTTTTTATGCATATAAGTATTTAATTTGCAAGGATCTAGGCTAATCTTCCACACTTAAAACATTTTCAAAACCATGGTTTTAAAATTTTCTTAAAATGTATGACAAATAATGAGACATGAGCTTGTATGTGTTAGAAATTCAGTTTTAGAACTACATAGAATTCTGAAATCAACTCATCCAACGCCCTCTATTAAATGTGAACACACTGAGGTTAGAGTGGGCACTTATTCAAGACCACCCAGGCAGAGGGCAGAAGCTCACAGATCCTTATTCTGTTTTATTAGAATTTCGCCAGTGGTTTCACTTTGTTAGCAGTAAACCACAGGGATTTGGCTAGTACAACTCAAACTATCATCATTAAACTCAAATGAAAAGTTTCCTGAAGTGACTATTTTCCTGGCTCCTTTTCACTGCAACCTAACAGCTGCCCTGAGCCAAGCCTGGCTCCTGAGTCCTAACACTCATATCATCTTTCATGGTTCTATGAAAGAAACTTGGGTGATTTACGTAGTAATGCCTAATAACAAGTAATACATTCTGAATGCCTCCTTTATATCAGGCACATTTCTAAGCATATGTACGTCATTTAATCCTCACAATAATCCTATGCGGTAAGCACTGTTATTATCCCCCATTGACAAATGAGGCAACTGGGACACAGAAAGTTTGTGTGTTTTCCCCCAAGTCACTCAGCTATACATGTATATTATTTATTTCATTTGATTTTCACAACTATGATAACTCATTAATATTATTATTTCCGCTTTATAGAGAGGGAAATAGAGGACCAAAGGAATCAAAATGCTACTCTAAGGTGGCTTAGAAGGTTGGTGGTAAAGCCAGGGTTAGAACCAAACTCTGTTTGATTTAGAATCTGAATGTTTTTTAAATGTACTACATATGGAAGTTCTCCTTAAAAGAAAATACTTCTACAGGTCATGCCTGGATGTTGCTTTTATGTGTTACCTCTTAGGTGACTCCCCCTGCTTACCAGGCACCAACGCCTCCCATTATAGGGCAGAGAGTGGACATGTTATTATTTTGTCACTAATACTCTGACAGATACCATGCACGTGACTCCTTGGCGTTCAGTACAGCATGGATGTCTTATCATGAGGAGAAGACCAGGACAGATAAGGCCTGGACAGCCGCCCTGGATCATACCCTCAGTTGACTCTGGTGGGTCTGCGTGGCAAACTCTAGTATACATGCAACTGCTGACACACAGCAGGTCATCAGTTGGTTACTGAAGTGTCAGCATCTCTCAACTAACTGGCTGAGCATATCTCTCAAGAATTCAAAGTAGTGATCTTCAGATGTCTAAACATACAGGCAACCATTTCAGATCATGATGGCTACCAGTGACGAGTAGATTCTGGCCGCTGGATTGAGTTCCAGCTTCTACACTCCTAAAAGGTGCTCAAGACCTAACACGCTTCACCTGAATGATGAAACAGTGGGACATACAGGGATGTAATTTTAGAAAAAGGTAGGTGACAGTAATCAGAATTAATATCATGAATAGGGATGGAATGGAAACCTGGAATAGAGGTAGTAATACACTTCTTAAGTCAGATTTGATCCTGGGTATTGGGGAATGACTCAGTGTGAAGGAAAAGGCCTGAGACTGGGAGTCCAGTGGGTTTAATCCTAACAGTAAGAAAGGGATTCTGCTGCCTGAAGACTCTCAAATTTAGAAAAGTACTTACTCACTAATTCATAGAGTATGTAGGCATTCTTTTTTTTTTTTTTGCGGTACGCACGCCTCTCACTGTTGTGGCCTCTCCTGCTGCAGAGCGCAGGCTCAGCGGCCATGGCTCACGGGCCCAGCCGCTCCGCGGCATGTGGGATCTTCCCGGACTGGGGTACGAACCCGCGTCCCCTGCATCAGCAGGCAGACTCTCAACCACTGTGCCACCAGGGAAGCCCTGTAGGCATTCTTAAGAGACAATACCACTCATGCCTTCAAGATACAGATGCTGAAACTGAGAACAAAGATATCAAGAGCATATCCAAAGTTGTACATCATAGAGTAATAACAACTGAAATGAGTGTGAATATGTGTGATCTAAAACAATAGAACAATTATCCATTTACACCCATCTCCTGAGGAAGGAGCTACAATTATCTCCAATTTGCAGATGAGACAACTGAAGTATGGAAAGGTTGAAAGGCTGTTCTAATGACACAAGACTTGTAAGTAGCAGAAATGGGAAAGGTAAATTTAATTTACAGCAGACAAGGATGAGAACCCTGAGATGGACTTACAGAATTGTCCTGCAACACTTGCTCTAAACATGCAAATTCATTTCCTGGTCCCATTTCATTGAAATCTAAATGGTCACAGCCTGCTTCTTGACTCCTTAGCACTATATTCTGTTCTCCTGTGGATAACAACAATAGTGAGCGTGGATTAGGCTTTTATTTTGTGGCCAGCATTGTCCTAAGTGTTTTACATCCTGGGGCAGAACCAAGGATGTTTATCAAACGTTCCTTTCCTCTCCTCGTTTTGGAGCTTCTTTCGGTTAGCCAGAGATGCCTGAAGTGGCACGTATCACTTCTTGGCTGTGGTAGGAAAAAGCCCACGCCAGTCCTCCCGCCTTTCTCTTTCCCTTTCTCCTGTCCAGATGGCCGAGCGACAGGATTCAAGCAGGCTGGATGGCTGAACAGCTGCGTGGACGTCAGCTGCCCTGGAGGCCCACCCCATCCCATAAATGACTTTGTACAAATGAGGAATAAACCTTTGTTGCACTAAACCACAGAGATTTCAGGTTGTTTTTCAGGGCACAGTAACATCTCCTGACTGGTAACACGTATGTAACTCACTTAATCCTCCTAATGGTCTTAGGACTGCCAGATGAGAAAAGAGAGGCCCAGAGAAGCTGAAGGTCACAAAGCTAGGGCATGGGAATGCCAGACGCAGTCAGGCAGGCTCACTCTGGAGACTGTGTTCTTACTCACCACACTCCTATTGATGTTTACAGTCACAAAGGAGGTGCACACTGAGGTGCAGTATTAAAGTTATTCGCTGTCCATTTTGAGTCTTACATTGCTTTTGCATTACAATGTGACAAACTATTGCTAAAACGCAATTCCACTGAGCCATGCATATTAAAGTTATAAACAGGACTCTGCCTTGTTCCATCTTCCGTCAACAGTTTCTAACGTGGCACACTTGGAAAATGATTGGGGTAAAAATAGTATAAAAAGGTTGGTTTCATAATTAGATTCTAACTTTAGCATGCTGCAGATAACACAAACAAAACATGTTGCTCAACTGAAAGATGAGAATAAAAGAAAAAGATTTCAATTTTTATGAAAAGATTCCACAGAATAAAATAGGCAGGTAAAAGCAAACCAGAGGAAGGACTGGCTTCATTAGTGGAAAGTTACTAATAGTAAATAATGATCTCTAAGGGAGATAAATTTGTTTTTTAATGAGAGAAGGATTTATTTTATGATGATTAAATGGTAAGCAATAGAAAAATGTATCCAGAGAGAGAAAGAGGGCAAAGGTTGAGAGGGAGATATTAGTTGTTTTTTACCAAGGAGTCCATAATGAGGATGATTACAGGAGACCATAATTGATTACTATTATCTCTCAGCCTGGACATAATAGGAATTATAGAGAATTAATCTTTGGAGTTATAATAAAATAGAGGATGATAAATACCATATGTAACTATCAGCATGGAATAAAACAATAGATGAGAAAGAGGAAGTTTAACAGTCATTTCTTGCTTTTTTGTACTAAGGACATGGTAAGGGCACTACACACAGCTTTCAGAAATGCATCAAAGGAAAAAATAATAATTATTGCTAATGTTTATAGGGTACTTTCCATGTACTAAGCACTGTTTGAGATGTTCTATGTGAATTAACTCATTTAATCCTCAAAATCCACATGGTATCACTATCCCATTTTTCAAAAGAAGAAAACTGAGACACAGAAGCTTTAACAACTTGCTGCAAATCGTAAATATAGAAAGAAGTAGAAGCAGGACTTAAACCCAGGGTCTGGCTCCACAGGCTGTGCTATTAACCACTGTGCTTGCTACCTCTCTCTCAACCCACTGCTTAATGGGCAGGTGGCAATGATGCCTTGGTCCTGTAATCACGGAAGGAGCATGAGGCTTGAAACCAAAAAGCAGCGTTTCATTCCCGTCCACCTCCACCACTTACCAAGTTTGAGACCAGGGACAGGTGTGTTCTTTTTCTACTAAGACATCCATGATCCACGGTCCATTGCCCTGGGTTGTTGTCATCATCAAATAAGCAAAGAAAAGATGTAGAAAGTGCTTTGTAAACTTCTAACTGCTTTATACATATGGAAAATTAAATCCAGGGCATAGCATAGTACCTAGATGAGCATTCAAAGCACTCCATGCAATTTCCTGGGAGTGTTAGTCAGCTCATTTGCTTTTACAAAATACTATAGACTGGGGGGCTTAAACAACAGAAATTTATTTTCTCACAGTTTTGGATGCTAGAAGTCTGAGACCAGGGTACCAGCATAGTCAGGACCTGGTGAGACCTCTCTTCCTGGCTTGAAGGTAGCTGCTTTCTCCACTGTGTTCAAACTTGACAGAGAGAGACAGAGGGGGAATAAGCCCTCTGGTGGCTCTTTTTATAAGGGCACTGATCCCATCATGAGGGTCCCACCCTCATGACCTCATCTAAACCACATCTCCCAAATGACTCATCTCCAAGCACCATCACAGGGATCAGGGCTTCAACATATGACTTTGGGGGGACATGATTCAGTAAATTGCACTGGGAAAAAAACCAAAACATTTACTTGTGTGTTTATGTTGGATAGGGAATCTGGAATACTGGTTGAATATAGGGAGAAAGGAAAACCTTTCAAAAATGGGTACTGAATGTTTGGTGGATCCATGATGTCACAAAGTAAAAAAAGTATGATGGATCAGGTGTGCATATGTGTTCCAAGTAATTATTAAATGGTTTGAAAAAGAGGGCAGAACTCTTCATTGGAGAAATGTTAGAAAAACAAGCTACATTTTATGAGGTACTCCACTCTAGTGGGTAAGAACAGGCTGCCAAACTCATCAGATCTAAGCCTTGATCTTGACGTTACCATTCTGTGTGAACAGGTCATTTAACTATTTCCTAAATATGAGATTCCTCTCTTTTGCTGCTAGGTTTCCCTGCCCGGCAACCTACAGCTGTTCTTAGGTCTTAGAGATATTCCATAAAAGTATACATTCTTCATTGCCAGGGGGAGCCTTTGTCCTGAATCTCTGCTACTTTGGCTTTGGAATGCTGAATTTTTAACAACCATGTATCCAATTTCTGACTCAATGTCTGCACCTGGAAGCATTGTAGGAATCTCTAAACATATCCAATAGTGACTTCTTGGTACCCAGTCTCACCCCACTTATTCTTCATGAAGAATTTCAGCAATTTGATTTTCCCAGTTGGTCAAGTAAAAACTTTTAAATAAATTTTTGCTCCTCTCCTCTCTCACAGTCTATATCCTGGCAGCTGTGACTTCAGAATCTATCTAGAATTCAACCACTTATTTTTGCCACTTCCATCTTCATCCAAGCTATCAACATCTTCCACGTGGATTACAGCTGAATATCCTTCTTATGGTTCCTCTTGTTTCCAACCCCTGCTTGCCTACAGTGTGCTCCTCATGCCAGAAAAAAAAACACACATATTTTAAATGCCTGTGTTAATGCAAGTGAATCAATTTAGTATAGCTTATTCTATCAACACCTCTACATATGGGCTAATAAACTGAAGAACTGAGTTAAAGCCTGTTTGTGACTCTTTCTATGAAGGCTTATTGAATAGTATAGAAATAGCTGATTATGTTCTGGAATTAAAGTGAACAAAATACAAAAGAAAAAATAATGTACATATATATATACACACACATACATACACGCATATATACAGCTGAACCTTGAACAACTCAGGGGTTAGGGATGCCGATCCCAGCACAGTGGAATATCCAGAAATAACTTCACAGTTGACCCTCCACATCTGTTGATGCAACCAACTGCAGATCAAGTGGTAATGTAGTACCTATTTACTGAAAAAAATTTGCATGTAAATGGACCCATGCTGTTCAAACCCGTTTGCTCAAGGGTCAACTGAATATGTATACATATATATATACACACACACACATATATACACACACACATATATACACACACATTTATATACACATATATATACACATATATATATGTGTATATATGTAAAAAGTAACAGACAATACCCATCAGTTCCTAAGGACCTTGGCAAATTAAGATGAAGCTGTAAAACCTTTATCTACTAAAAGATGAGAAATTAAGTTGATGTATCCAATTCCACACTGCTGGTGTATGTCATGTGCAAAGGGTCTGTAAACTCCTGCTCAGGTCAGAGGCTTAGGCATGATATGTTGAGGGAGAAGAGAGAAACTGCATTCTGTGAACAGAGGTTGAGAGTTCTCAGCCAAACACACAGACTTTTCATTACAGACCCAGGACCAGCAGGGACAGTCAGACTCCTAAAGGCAGTTCCCAACTGACAAACAGGTGATGCTCCAGTAGTTCATTTTAAAATTGATTGTGTGGAACTCACAGCATTTTCTCCCATAAAAAGTGTTATAAATGGTGGTAGGGTGGGTCCCATGGCCAAACACATAAAAGCTTATTTGGCCCATAATGAAGTTGAAACTCAGCACATTTGCTGCAGAAAAATAATTCTCTCGCAACTAGTAATGAAACAAAACAGAAAAGCCTATAAACTTGAATAAAAAGAATAGTGGCTTATTTCTCTCGAGTGCTACTGCTTACAGAGGCATAGTTTTAATTAAAGGAGGATGAGGGAGGGGATGGAAGTGTTGATGTAGGGTCTACAGTGGACTGCTGAACACTCTTGAGAGTGGCTTTGGTTATTGTCTTATTTCACTTTGAAGCATAAGGCATTGGTTTTCCTTGATATAGCTATATCTACTTGTAGCATTGCTTTTGTGTTTATAAGTCAGGATGTGCATCAATTTTTTTTTAATTCTTAAAACAGAGAATGGGAGACAAAGGTAATAGTAAATAAGAATATGCTCATAAGGCAACCTGAAGAAAGTTAAGAAAAGTGAAAAAGAGATGGAAGTATAGATGTGTGTATGCATGAGGAAACAGGGGTCAAGTAGAGTTAAGCTGAGAAGAAAAGGTCATATTTTGTGTGTACTCTGTACTTGGAAGGGAATAAAAGAGAACAGTGAAGAAGTGATCTTCGGTCATAAAATTCCACGAAGAGGTAACTTTGGACAGCCTTGTGGCTGTCTGGAATAAGACAGGGAAGAGAAAATGTGTTTGATCAAACATTATATATGCAGGGACATGTTTGTTGGGAATCTGGTGTTTACCAGTAAGCCCTTTTTTTTTTTTTTTTAAATAAATTTATTTTTGGCTGCGTTGGGTCTTCGTTGCTGCACGCGGGCTTTCTCTGGTTGTGGTGAGCGGGGGCTTCTCTTGTTGCAGAGCACAGGCTCTAGGTACGTGGGCTTCAGTAGTTGTGGCACGTGTGCTCAGTAGTTGTTGTGCGTGGGCTCTAGAGCTCAGGCTCAGTAGTTGTGGTACACGGGCTTAGCTGCTCCATGATTGTATAATACAATAGTGTTATTTGCTAATAAAGCACTTGAGCTTAGCAGAAAAATTAACGTGGGATTTTAATTATCCTTACATTTTCTTTAACTCTTCTAGTATATGTTATTCTTGCTATGATTAAAGGTGTCAAAAACTCAGTCCTTTGTGTGATTCCCAGCCGCTAACCACAGCAGAACCTGAAGCCATTAGGACTGTGCAGTTATTTTAGATGTGCTGAGTAAAGCACTAAAAAACCTTCCATTTTGTTTTTGGTTGAATAATCTAATGTTTAAAAATTAATGCCTTCAAATTTCACTATTAATGTAGTTTTATCAGTGCTTAATGTAGCTAAGAATGCTATCGGCTGTTTATTTGGAGGGACTGGGAAGGGGCACGCCACAAGACCATCAATAGCCATGCAGTTTCTGCAGCCAGCTTGCCCAGGTGCTGATGGGTTTTCTTCCACTAACTCTTAACCTTTAGGTGCCTCAACCTTCTTACCTGTAAAAGGAGGTTAACGTGAGCCTTACACAAGTGAATCCAGGTAAGAAATGTACACAACTGCCTGGCACATCCCGAGCACTCAGTAAATATTAGCTATTATAATTCTTATTAAGCAAACATTTTGATTAACAGTTCCCATATCTGCCAGAAAGATTTTAGTCTTGAGGAAATAGGAGTATATTTAATGTTAAAGTACAGCAAGCATATATTGATTTTTCTTGTATATTTTAGAAGGCATCTAGGGTATTATAGCATTTCAAAGTCATTTTCACTGACAACCAGATGCCAGTTCTTATTACGTTTTTTGAAGAATACCTATTTTAGTATCACAAAACTTGTGAAAAGTTTAAAGTTCAAGTGTTTCGATTTAATTTGAAAAACTTTTGTTAAGAGATGTTCTGTATATCACTTAAGATCCTGTTCTCAGGAAAGCCTTGTCTGACCACCAGCCATGACAGATCAGGGGTTCCTTCTATGTGCTCTCATAGCACTAGTTCCCTAGCATTGATCACACTGTCTCTTTCCTCACCTGCCTCTCCAGGTCTGTACAGACAAATACAAATTGGATATTCCCATTTGTGATGCATGGAGACCTCAAGTTCAACATGTCTAAAACATGTATCTCCCAACTCAAACGTCCTCAAAGTCCATATTTCCTACTGAATGTATTCCCTAGTGAATGGCAACATTTGCTCCCAAACCTATCATACTAGGTACTTTACTAACCCTTACTCTTCAAACCAGACATCCAGTGAATCATCCAGTCTGGCATTTCTCCCTCACTGTCTCTTTGATCTTTTACTTCTCTCCAATCAGCACTCTCTACCTTATTAATAATGACTGCTACTAAGATTGACATCATCTCCCCTGAGTTGCTAAGGACTTCCTTCTGCTGCCTAATGCATTTCCCTCATGGTACCACCAGTCTTTCTGAAAAACAAATCTGATAATGCTTTAAAAATCCAACGATGGCTTCCCACTATCACAGACCAAAATTCAAGCCAATTAACTTAAGACACAAGGTTATATATGGCCTGTTCCCTCCTTTTACATCTAGCCTTATCTCGCGTTGGTGTTCTCATTTGTGAAATGGGATATTGCAGTTAGTGTCACACGGGGTGCTGGCAGGTACATGAAGGGCCCTCATTAATTGCTAGCTATTATAATTTACCTCCTAGAAGAGCTACACTTTTGCCAGGCTGAATTTCACACAGACTCAGTGTCCCCACTGCTGAAATCTAGCATGCATTAATATGCAATGTTCTTCCATCTTCAATTTAGTGCTTGCAACTATCGCACTTATATCCTGATAGAGATATTCTTGTTTTTTTGGCATCCTTGATTGCTCAAGTGGATAAGACCATGCTTGCCCCTTGAACTACTCTTTGTGTAATGTAAAACACAATGGCACACACACACAAAAGTGTCCATTAACTATGTGTGGATTAGACTGATTAAACAATTTTATCCATGGCAGATAACTATGAAAGTTATATAATGGTTTCTTCAAACGTTCATTCTGTGATATAACACAGATATAACAGATATATAAAGAACAGATATAACACAGTGGCAAAACTAGTATTAGAGCCCTGGACATAGGGTTCTTCATTCCTTATTCATTCATTCATTTATTATAAGTGCATTATATGCTAGATAGTTTCTGTTTTCACAATCCATTTAGGGAGACACATTAAAAAATAATTGCAGCATGGTTTAGTTAAGTATAGTGAGGTAAGTATAAGGTACCGTGAGGACATATGAAAGGGTCCTGTCTATCTGATGGAGTCAAGAAAGGCTTCATGGAGAAACTGGTGCTTGAAGTAGGTCGTAAAAGACAAGTAATAACCAGTTCAGCAGGCAAAGAATAAGAGAGCTTGGAATGAGAGGCAGAGGAAAATGCACAAGATATTTCATATCATAAGGTAGGTAGTATTGCAGCAGGAGAAGCAATAAAAAATTAAAAATAGAAGCAAACAAAGTCAAGTTTATTGATGGCCTCTTTTTAGGGGGCACCATCACTTCCTTCTTCCTGAATTGTGGCTGGCACATAAAATAACAAGTGCTACTCTCTTGGAGGTATTGGAGAATATCTCTTTTAAGCTAACTCTCTTTGTAACTAAGCCTTGCCTAATCCTTTATCCGACTGATGAGAGGGGAAGATTCTGGGATCCACTGGCCCGTATTTCTTTTTGGGGCAGGGTTAACGTGTTGAGTGATGCAACCTACCTCTTCTCAAGTGTTAGCACACTGAATAATTGTTTTCTGCTTTCCTATCTTGAGGTGATGGGTGGGGGCCCAGAGGCTGGGTGAGAGCAGGGTTTCTCAGCTCAGTAACTGGATGATTCAGGGATGCGGTGGCGATTCTGACCATAAATATTAATAGAAACCATTTCCTTTGATATAGATTTTTTGGGGGGTGGAGGGGAGGGGGGAAGCGTATATTTAGAACCTGAATTTTACGTCTGTGTCTCAGTTAGTTCAGAACCCACAGGGAATCCTCTGAGTCATTCTGAAAAGGTTTTCAACAAGTTTATTGGTGTTATCAAGCAAGTGTGGACATTTACCTTTCACAGGTGGGCAGCAATTGTAGGGGAGTCCTACAGAAGACACTGTCTACAATTTACAGTTTAAAAAATTCAATAGGCAACAGTTAGTGACACATCTAACTCCTTCCAGGGAAAACCACATAAACTTTAAAAGAACTATATAGCATTGCCTGAACTTCACATGGATCACCGGAGGGCAAATAAAGCTATAAAGAAAGGTAAAATTATACTTTCAATTTACCTACAGTAAAAATATTTCAAAGTACACTTGGGAAGTTGCGTATACTGCATTATAAGCACAATTTTGGTAGAAGGAACAGGATTAGACCAGCTAATTTCTCTGATGGGGCTCTGAAATCCTTTTATTATATTCTACACAAGGATTTATTGTAAAAGGACTCGAAAGATACAAAGATAACCTGGTTATGATTTTGTCCCATCAAGAAACAGAAAATGAGAGTCTACCATAGGGCATCTTGGATTGGGTGAAAGGCATTGCATGATCTCTTAATAGTATTAGTATCATTAATGGAATATGTACTTGAAAAGACATTTTTCTTGTGAAAGAGATTTACAAATCTTACAGTCAGCTAGAAAAAGGATGTAAGCACATTTTAAAGATCATAATTGAAAAAGAAAATATGCTATACTCCTTTAGAGAAATAAAAGGATTACACTGTTTAATCTTCTATGAGTTCAATATATATAGTTCAATCCAGAGGGACTCCTGTGGGGATTTAATTAACGATATTTTGTGGCTCCAATTAGAATGAGATTCTTAACCTTTCTAATGTGCTGACCTACCTTTACAGGGAAGAAAAATTATACCACAGGCATACAAAGTAATTATATTAACATTAATGCTACCAAGGAATGTGAGCAACTTTTTCTTATTGGGAAATACTCCAAAAGGTCAGTAGGTCTGATAAACTTTCCATTCTTAAACATAGTAAACAATTTCCTGACACGACAAATATATCCAAAATACCTTGTTCCAGTAATACCAACATCCAACATCACCCTCAGGGGATGAAACATTGCTAATGCCTCAAGTAAGACAGGAACAAGGCATTTATCATAAACTCCAATAGAAATTCCAATTACAGTCCCCACTTAAGTCACGCCTGATGGAAAACTCTAAGAAGGGACTAAGGGGTTCTATTTATAAAAAATGATGATCTACTCTTCAGTTGGTACAAATTACCTAATAAGTATATCATGTCTAGGTTGAAGAACAAATGTTTTACCAAGTGAAATAAACCAGACACAAGAGGACAAATGTATGATTTCACTTATATGAGTGGAATACTGGAATACTCAAATTCATAGGGACAGAAAGTAGAATGCTGGTTACCAGAGGCTGTAGAGAGGGTAGAGTGGGAGTTGTTTGATGGGTAAAGAGTTTCAGTTTGGGAAGATGAAAGAGTTCTGGAGATGGATAAGTACATTGTGAATGTACTTAATACTACTAAACTGTGCACATAAAATTGAGTAAAATTGTAAATTTTATATGTATTCTACCACAATTAAAAAAAAAAAAACTTTAACTGGATCCCTAATTTGGAAGATAGGATACTTTCTCAAGCCATCTGAAGGTCACTTTCTAAATTCTCTATCCCACTGCAATCACCAAAACCAGAACACAGTGACCCCAGTAGAGCCTGTCTTGTTTAAACCCCACTCTGGAGTCATCACGTTTGTTTTTCAGTGTTTTCTAAATTTGTATCTATATTCTTGAAAAAATTTTATTGCGTTCCCGCTATGTGCTGGGCATTGCTTTAGCTTCTGTATGCAATAGGAAACCAAACAGTTAAAAAAAAAAAACTACTGTCCTTATGGAGCTAACATTCTCCATCTCCAGAAACATGTTAATATTTATTCAAATACTGTGAGCATTAGTGTCATAAAACAAAATCTCAGTCAAGTAACAGTGGATCAGCAGGGCACATGCTACTAAGTAACCTGTTCTTATAGGTTTTTTTTGAATTTACTAAACTGACCAAAATTCTTGGCCCTATGTGGTCATTTTCTTAAGAAAGATATTGAAATTAGCTCATGTGTGTCAAATATTTTCAGACTGGGTGCTTCTTAAACCCTGATGTACTAATCATAATGAATCATTTTGTCAGTTGTTTCTTATTATAATTATTTATTCTGGAAAGCCTAAAATAATGGATCAAACATAAGTCTTATCAAACCGAAATCGCTGGCATTGGCCAAAAACACTAAAGCTATGTACATCTTTGAAAATTAAAATTGACTGTCTTCCTTTATTATGTGAACTTAAGAAAGGGACATATCAAAATAAATAATTAAGAAGACTTTTGAAAATCAAGGAGATGTAGAAAATAATCCAGGAGTAAGTGTGCCCTGGGGATATGGCATTTGCATTCTTCAGATGTTCCAGGACAAAGTATGTTGTTAGAATATCGTGAGAGACCACACGCGGAATTCTGGCTTAGAAAGTCCTCTTAGCATTCCTCTAAAATAGAGGTAAGGGGATCAATTGTTTGTCCCTTAATAAAAGTAGACTACAGGTAAAAATTTATATTTTTAAAATGCAAAAGGAAAGAATTCAAAGAATAAAAAAAAAATGACTAAAAATGTTACAAGGGGATAGTATAGAATTTGAGACTGAACATTTTTTTTAAGATTCAAAGTATAGAAGAAGCAAGAACTATCCTAAGAAGTGAAATTCAAAATTGATATTAAAAATTATATTAAGCATATATTGATATTAAAATTGGATATTAACATTAAAATAGGATATTGACATTAAAATACGATATTGATATTAAATAGGAACTCTAGAGAGACAGCATGTGGGAGAAGCCCCTGAACTCAAAAGATCTTTTCCTCTAGATTTCCTCCAATATACACAATTCATGGCGGGACTCATGGTCAACCCTCTGGAGCATGCCCTGTTGTGATCAATGCATCCTTTATGATCAGTTGACCGTTTTCTTTATAGTTACTAACTCAGTCCAACAGAGGAGTTACCTTTTCTGAATTTTAAAATAGTTTTCATAGATGAATATTTCATATATGTAAGAACTGTATGAATATATATGTGTGTGTGAGAGTATGTGTGTGTGTGTGTGAGAGAGAGAGAGAGACAGAGACAGAGACAAAGAAATAAGGATAGGCTGAACTTGTATTCTTCTTCCCTTGTATCAATAGTCCATTCTCCATCCCTACCCAGGTAAGCAATATCAACAACCTAATATGCCTCTTTTCCTATTTTTATCCATACTTACATAATCCTACAGAGATATATGTATAAATATTTTTAATCATAGTTTTTGTCATTATTTGTTTCAAAAATGGGATCATAGTGTATATATGTAGTTAAGCCTTGCATAAACCTCTTCCAGTAATCTCCCAGGTCTCAAATTCACTCTTTCTAAGGGCTCTGTACGTTAAAATTTAAAAATAATCTGCCTGCAGGACTGTGATGTGTAGCTGGGTTTGGGAAGCACAATTATGGAAACATTCCCTGATTTGGAGGCATTTTCTCTTATTGGCCATTAAGAAACAATGCTACAATAAATATCCTTGTAATGGCTTTACTAATTGGTATTTTATTTCAATGGGATAAATTCCCAACAGTGAACTTGATCAAAGGGTATATGTATTTTTTATTTTAGTAGGTGCTGCTAGATTGCCTTCTGAAGAGGCTTAATTAACACTTGACATTTCTTTCATCAATGTAGGAAAACAACTGTATGAGTCTGAGTAGACTCGGTTATGCTGTGGCAACTGACAATTCTGGAATTTCTGGGGGGTAACACAAAAATGTTTATTTTCCGTGCACACAAAATCACCTATGAGCCCAGGTAATTCTCCAAGCCAACCGTCCCTTATGAAGTAACTCAGACTTCTTTGAATGTTGGGCTGTCTTCTCAATAATCACCTTGAAGCCTCCATCATGTGAAATCTCATCCACAACTATGATGGCAGGTGAGAAGAGCAGAGAAGCTAACTACAACGCCAATTCACACATATCCATACTGCCCAGCGATTAGCCAGAACTAGTGACGTTGCCACATCTAACTCTGAAGGGATGAGGGGTTGCAATCTTGTGTGCCCAGCAAGAGAGAAGACCAGATATGAGTGTACAGTAGGTATCTCTGTTACAGTACCTTTCGCTCCATATCCTCTCTATAATAGGTACTTTAATCTTTTAATTTTTGCCTATCTGAGGGGTTTAAATGGTAACCTTGATAACTTAATTTACATTTCCCTAACCACTATGACTTTGAACATTTTTTCATATGCTAACTGGCATTTTCAATTTGTTCTTCTATGAATTGTCTATTCATATCTTTTGCTCATTTTCTGGCACTAACCTCCCTCTCCAGCTTTATTTCTCGCTCTCCTGTCATAAAACCTGTAGTTACCCAAACAGATTTCTTAATTGTCTCTAAATATGTCAAGGGCTATAACATTTCTGTGCTTGTGTTTATGCTGTTAATCTTCCAGAGACTTTCCTTTTCTTCTCTCTCTTCCACATTTATCTGAGTCCCTTTCACTGTTAAAGGCCCAGTGAAAGGCTCACATCCTCTCTGAAACATTCCCATGCCCACAAGCCTTTCTTTCAACAAATTTTCTGTATCATTCTTTTGGTGCTTAGTCTACACAACCCTCACTTGCTCTTTATCATTTCACAAATATCCTGATTACCTTGGAGAACTGGGGATTTCCTGTTTTTCCCAGTAAACAACCTTGCAAAGTGAATGTCCTTCTTTATATGATAATTCTGCTCTGTTTGGTTGAAGAAATGAAACGTCAAAGTATAGATTAAAGATACACAATCTTACAGATTGAGCCAATGTAGGGTCCCTGGGACCTGGTGAATCATTTGCTTAGCGTGTTGTGTTGCTGCCTGTAGTGTCTTCAGCATGAGAATCATTGTAATTCACACAGGAACACCAAGTTGATCAAATACTTCTCAGATATCTGCTACTCAAGAATAGGCAACACGAGGGTACTTGACGCTGAAGTGGACCATTGGTACTTTCAGACAACTATGGGGTCCTCTTATTAATATGTAATACTTTCCATGGAACTCATGTGGATTAAAATACCAATTTATCATCCAAGGTACTTTACTTTCTCCAAAGCAGCAACTACAATATTAAAAAGCTAAAGAGCAACGTATAGTATATTTATACATAGTATTTTAAAATCAATTTACCTGTCAAGTACCAAGAGAAATTATAAGTAACTCACTTTAGAGATGTGAATGATTAGGAAGGTAAGCTATAAAGCTGCTGCCCTGTGTATTAAACACTAAAAATATCATTCAAGACAGCTCATTTACATGTTGCAATACTTTACTTGTTAAGAGGAGTGGGGATATGCTGAACAACAATGAAATCTTTTAAGTCCAAGTCCTCCAAACAACCTGATTAGTTTTCCTTCCTTGATAATAATTATTCTTGTGGCTTTAATAGCCGCTCTTCACCTTCTTAAATATTCCAAGTGCCCTTGACACAGGTCAGGGGTGAGGGAGGAGAGCAAGCTCACATCTTAAACCAAAACAAAGATATATTTGGGGTGAAAAGACGGTTTTTATTGCATGTCATTTCAATTTTGGATTATTCAATTTATTTGCTAGTAGACTGCTAATTACAACTAAATCTGCACATAGATGATACAGGTTGGAAGTAAAATTGCAGACTCAAATCCAGTTGCAAACATTAATCTCTGATGCTACACTGGGTTTTCAAAATATATATATATATTTTATATCTCCAAATATGGAACCCAAATGGAATGAATGGCTGGTGCCTCCACAGTAATCAATAATCCACCTTAGCCTGTATTTCCATGTTCTTGGCGGCCATGCAAATTTGCAATAGTTATTATCACCAGCTCCTTTAAGTCACTGCACTTTGGCATGTAAACAACTGGAATAAGTGTGTCGCTCCACGGGCAATAACATGTCTGAGTCAGAGTCGTAGTTACATGCTTCTGTTCTTGCCAGATTGTGATGTATAGTATAAGGTGACTTGGTGTTCTACTTTAACGTACCTTTTAACTTTTTACATTCTTGGTGTTATAATACATACTTACGTACTCTAAATATGTGGCCTCACTGAAAAAAGGATCGTATTAAATCTGCTAAGATTAATTAAACACAGATAGAAACTTTTTCGGGTTTTAGGCTGTCACTACATGGACAGCTGATTGTGGAAGCTTTCAGTACATTTTCACAACTGCTTTAAATTTGGCACTTGGACTGCATAACTGTTTGTTTTGATTGGACTTGACCTATTCATACTGGCTGCACAGTTCATTCAAAAATGTCAACATTTTTGAGCATAAAGTTGTTATGCACTAAAATCTCAGAGAAAGAAACAGCAAACTGGGTGTTGCATTTTCCTCACTAGTTCTTCAAACTTTCTATGAACAGAGTCATTCAAGAAGAAATTCCAAACTACAGATTCACGGGCCTCACGTGAAATCTACTAAGTCAGACTCTCCGGAGTACAGTCTAAAACTTCACATTTAAAAATAACCTGCCCAGGAGACTGTGATGTATAGCTGGGTTTGGGAATCACAAGGCAAGCCCTTAACTCTCTTACTATTACAAATATACTCCTTAAATATCCAAATAAAGATATTAAAGACATCTAAATGTGCTAAACTAGTATCTATTGCATTAAAATTTATATTTAAAATTTTTCTTCGTACTTGTTTTGTTTTCCTACCATGGCAGAGTTCATTCATTTGGAAATTTCCTGCTCTCCACTTCATTTTGCTGCCCAAGGCTCATAATAAAAATCTATGCTCTGATTCTAGTGGGGTATGCTCCATGGATCTGGGAGAGTTGCCAGACAATAAGAGGAAAAGGTATAGGTTGGAAGAAAAGTAATAAAGGTGAAAGATCTTGAGTAATCATTGAGTAAATGCACATTGCTCTAACTTTTCTCCTGATTTTTCTCATTAAGATTTCAGAAAAGGGTAGCAGATATATAATTTTAATTGTTCCAGAGAAGATGAGCCTCTTTGTAGAATCAAACTTTCTTGAGCTGAAAGGAATTGAGGGGGAATTTAGTTCAATAGCTGTAAAATTCAGCAGCCTCGCACCCAGTGAATGGCCCCTTGAAGAAAGGCTCTGCACTGCGAGCATTCCAGATGCTGAACGACTCGACAGAGATTCTGAGAGCCAGCTCATAATGGAGCAAAGAAAAAACTGTCATTAGATTTCAGGCAAACCTGAATTCTTATGCATAATATACAGCACATTCTCAGTTACTTAAACTAAGTGGCTTGGGCTACTATTTCCTCTCCGTACATAACCTCCTCATACTGCTTTTCCTCTCTCCTTTTCTCTGTTGGGATTGCTATTAATATTCATTTTAACATGATAGTTTCTTAATTTGAATATTAGTAACTTTAAGTTTTAGAGCTATAAAGGGAAAATGAGAAGTAATCTGATCACAGAAAAAGAGAAAAAAAGCAAAAGGGAAAAAAAACAAACAATAATTTTTAAAAGTAACAGATATCAAGTAAAACATGTAAGTAAAATAAATTGTATCAATCTGTACAACAGATGAAAGAACTGACTTTTCCCATTAAAAGGTAGGGATCATCAGGTAAACAGGTGAAATATAAAAGAAAACTCAGTTATAACTTATTTAAATTACACATTTAAAAGAAATGTGAAATAGAAAGGTTAAAAGAAAGGAGACAGGAAAGGCAAACCAAAAAAAGAAAAAATTAAGAGAAAAACAATCAGAAGTGACAATATTTTTTATCAAAAAAAGTAGAACTTTTGGTTAAAAATACTAAATGGAATAAAAAGACTATAAGAAAGAAAAAGCATAAGTGATAAGGAAGGTATGTCAAATCACAAATTCACATGTACCACGCAATATATCTAAATACACAAATAAAAATTATTAGATTTACAAGGAATTTGGTGAAAATTTAAGTTAAAGTGTGATATTTTTAATATACCTCTCTAATAACTGGACAGACGAGTAGAAAACAAAGAAATGGAACTTTAATAACATCAGTACATTTGATATCACAGATACATCACTCTTACTGCTGTAAGTCTATGGATTTAGATAAATCTAATGACATGTGTCCACCATTATAGGATCATACAGAGTAATTTCACTACTCTAAAAACCCTATGTGCCTACCTATTCATCCCTCCTTTCCCCAGCCCCTGAAAAGCAGTGATCTTTTTACAGTCTTCATACTTTTGCCTTTTCCATAATGTCATATAGTTGGGATCATGCAAATGTAGCCTTTTCAGATTGGCTTCTTTCACTTTCTAATATGCATTTAACAGTCCCCCGTGTCTTTACATGGCTTGAGAACTTGTTTCTTTTTGGTGTTGAAAATATTGCATTGTATGGATACACCATAGTTAATTTTTCCATTCACTAACTGAAGGACAGCTTGACTGCTTCCAAGTTCTGGAAATTAAGAACAAAGCTGCTATAAACATCCAAATTCAGGTTTTTGTGTAGACATAAGTTTTCAGCTCCTTTGGGTAAATACCAAGATGCAGGAATGCTGGATCGCATGGTAAGAGTATGCTTACTGTTGTAGGATTGAAATCAGGATGTTGAAGAGAGATCTGCACTCCCATGTTCACTGCAGCATTACTTACAATAGCAAGAGGTGAAAACAATCTAAAAGTCTATCAACTTTAGAATGGATAAAGAAAATGTGATATGCGCGTACAACAGGATATTATTCAGCCGTAAAAAGAAGAAATCCTGTCATATGTGTTAATATGGATGGACCTGGAGGACATTATGCAAAGTAAACTAAGCCAGCCACAAAAGGACAATTACTGCATGATTCTACTTATATGAGGTATCCAAAGCAGGGAAATTCATAAGACTAAAAAGTAGAATGGTAGTTGCCCCCAGGTGCTGAGAGGAGGGGAATGGAAAGTTACTGCTCAAAGGGTATAGAGTTTCAGTCATAAGATGGAGAAGTTCTAGAGATGTGTTGTGCGACATTTTGCTTACAGTTAACAAGCATATAGTATACACTTAAATTTGTTTAGAGTTTAGATCCCATGTTACGTGATTTTTCTAAATCACAATAAAAAAATAAGTCTGCCCTGATGCGATGAATAACTAGCACTCTTAGAAACATCTTTTATACCTGTGAATTTAAATAATGTAATAATGCAGCACAATATGCTGAACACAGTCATTAAAATAATACTGTCCAGACACATAATCACAGGGAGCAGTCTTAGAAACACCCTTCATTCATGTTAGAAGAAAGTTAAAAGAGTGAAAGAACTAAGTATTTATCATAAGAAATTGGAAAAGAACAAAAACATGAAACAAAGAAATCAGAAGTCAGAATGGACGTTGGTCCAGGCAGTCCGTGTTTTGTTTTATAGTCCTGGAAGCTCCAGCAAAGGGCTCTAAGCAAGGCAGTGACAAAAGGAAAGAGGTATTTTCATATGAGCAGTCTGAAAATAATACATAAAATAACAGAAAACGAGAGAAATGTGGGACAGGGCACCAATTAAAATATTTTGCACAAGCCTAATTGGCAAACATGTAGCACCTGGACTAGAGCCACACTGGTAAGAACATAGAGAGAAATAAACACCAAGGTATTTTCAAAGGGACATCAACAAACAATGGCTAAAAGGATGCAGAGAACGAGAAAACAGGTGAAGAAAAGGATGATTCCGAAAGGTCAATCCAAGGTGAAAGCATTGCACATTCACTGAAAGAAATGTGGATGACTAAGTTCTGATTTATTTTGACAAAAAGTAATGGCTAAATTCAGTAAGTAGCATTGCTAAGGGTAGCTGGGAGAGATTTTAGCACTGATTCACATTCCATTCCTTGAAAATACAACTTCAAATGTAATCTAAGTATATCATCTGTTTGGTGTTTAAAGGCAGTGTTAAGATATTTTTCTTATATACCCTTTATCAACTGCTTCCCTCCAAGCCACACACACAGAAATGAGAGGGCCCCCTCTGTGCTAATTTCAAATAATGTAAGAACACAAAGTAGAAATGCTTAGCGATATATTTAAGATGCCAGTATGAACCCTGGTGGGCTGGAGGTTGCGTAAATATTCTTCGCTGAGGACACAAGCTTGCTATCCTCTGTGTGATCTCAGCCAAGATTCTTTATCCTTCCTAGACCTTGGTATCCTTATCTGTAGAATGTCCAAACTCCTGCTGTACTAGACAGCCTCTAATACGGGAAGTCTAGCAACACTTCACATGGAGAGCAACTGAAATTTAGGACCTTGTGGTGTTCATATAAAACTTGCTTTCATATCCATGCAATGAGTCCCTTGATGGGTAATACTACCTTAAGAATAATTATAGCCTTTTACAATTTTTACCACCTTTTATGATGGTACTTATTTATTCAGCAGTCATTTATCAGGTATTACATTTGGCACTTTACTTACAGTGTTTAATCCTTAGAACATTACGCAAAGTGGTTACTAATTACTCTCATTTTACTAATGAGGAAACTGAGGCTCAGGTTAAATATCTTGCCAGAGACCATTCGAATGATAAGAAACAGAATCAGAATACCCATGTCTATTGAATGTAGCCTATGCCTATCATTTTTTCACTGAATTATGTCTTATTTAAAACATTCAAATATTATATGAGAAACAGTTGAACACGATGTGGTGCTGCCATTTGAAACGACTCCAAAAACCAACACGTGTTCTATTCAGTTATTACGAATACTTTAAGTACCATCTCTTTATATTTTAGCTACTTATGACAGAAATCATTTTTAAATGCGCCAACATTTCTACAATTTCTTCAAGAGAATACATAATTCAAAATATGATTATTTCTTGGTGATTCAGTCTCATTATTGTTAATGTGCATTATTAAATTGCATAAGTGTTTTGCTTTATATACCTTTGATAATGCCTTATATTTTCTGGGCTTGCATTAAGTAAATTGGACTTCTTCCTCTGTTGATAGCTGTCATTTTTTCTCTCTCATACTAGTATGTTCCATTGTTTCTAATCTGCTGCTTCATTCTGACTCAAAATTATGACAACTTGATGAGTGTTTTAGGATGATTTCAATCTCCCATGAAATAAGCCATTTGGACTTTGTTGCACATCATTGCTGCTCAGAGGACCTTTTCACTGTGTCTGAGATCACAGTTCAACATTTCAAGTAAGTTTAAATTTGAAGCAACTTGTATCAGAAGATAAAAAAATAGAAAAAACAAAGAAAACGGGCTATACTGTTCAAGGGCTAAGGCTTTTGTAGTTTTACAGTATCACTAAGCTGCCCAGATTATAGTATCCAAGAAGTCGTAATAAATTGGGGCTTTACCTGGCTGAAGTCAATATTCAACAGGGTGAGATTTAATGTTAGTTCATATACCATGAGTCTGTAGTATATGCATTTGAAGAGAAAAAAGGGTCATCATTTTAGAAAATATCACAATCAGCCAGATGGGAAAAGGAAGAGTCATGTGTAAAGTATATCCAGTATAACTTTACGTTTTTAAAAACCCAAGCTCCAGACAAGAAAGGTCAGAAACATGATTTTGACTGGTATGAATCCACAGAAGAAAACAAAAAAGTATTCTGAGGCTTAGGTCCAAACCTTTGAGAAATCCGTATCTGAATAGTGTTGGTATGTACTGCACCTTTTAAGAGAGTAGTACCTGGTTTTACTCAAAGCCCTAGCTAGTGATAGGAAACAAAGAAAAATCATCTCATACAGTACCGAAAAGAGTTAGAAGGACGTGAGGAACAGGCATTCTATTCAAGGAGGCTGGTGAGAGGGTTTGGGGCAGGGAAATGGGAAGATTAATGAGAAATCAAGGTAGAAGCCCTGTCATGTTGATTGGGCAGCTCATTAAGATAAGAAAATGGCAAAAATGGGGTGGAGGCTCTGACGGGTAGAATGGACAGCAACCTAAAGCCAAAAAACAGATTATTGTCCCCTCTCCCAGTGAGAGTGGATCTTTCTAGGTTTATCTGGGTTCAGCAAATGGATGGGGATAAATCTCTGCTTTAATATAGGATCTTGCAGGTGCTAAAAATCAAGAATAGTCCACTTAAAATTAGATCACACCAATTCCCTTAGTATGTGAAATGCTTCTGCATCTCCATATTACTTTCAGAAGTAAGTCCACACTCCTTAAAAGACTTCCCAAACCTCGTTCATATCTGTTTCTCTAGCCGTAGCCTTTATCACTTTTTACATCATGTTCTACATTGACAACCTTCCAAACGTCTTTCTTAATCTGGCCATATTTTCCTGCCTCCAGGCTTGCATACACTGTATTCCCTCAGTCTGGAGGACCCTTAGCATTTCTCTTCCCTTGGATAATTCAGTTTAAATAATCTATTTACCCTTAATCTCCACAGACTAGGATGTTTCATTGCTATGTGTTCTTAGAACATTCTGTGCTCCTGCTTTTAGTCTTTACACAGAGTACTGTTACCCTGTTCTTCTGTATTACTGGCTGAACTGGAAACTGTAAGTGAGCAGAAACTTTATCTATGTTGCCAACAATTTCATCTTCCAAGCTTACCACAGGGCCTGGCACATAGCAAGTTCTTAATAAACATTTATTATTTAATTAATACTAACAATGGGATGGCTAGACAGATGAGTAGGTGGGAGGGAGAATGGATGCATGCATAAAAAATGCAGACTTTTTTGGAGTCATCAGAGTTGTCAGAAAAGCAAACTCCTCTTGTTATTGTGTTAAAAATAAACTGGATTTTTTCTCAAATCCTAGGATAACTCTAAAAAAATGGATGATAATTTTTCCTTTATGTTTTCCCACTGTGTATAGCATATGGCAATCTGTGAACACCAAGAACAATATATGTACAGGATAGAACAAGTTTAACATCAAAAAGAACTATGTCCTCTTTTGTTGTTTAAAAAGGATGTCACATTTCAATATAGTTGCTTACTATTTTCAAGGGAGCTATTTACAATCAATGGGGTAACTCAAAGTAAATGTATTTGCAATGGCTGTTGCTGTGTTATAAAACTGAACATCACTTTAAAATACATCATAAATCATTTGTAAAGCATTTCTCCGTCACATTAATGTTGTCTCAATACACTGTGTTTCTAAATATGTTCATTCTTCAGAACAGTTCTTAAAATTAAAAAATACCTTAAAATAAGATTGTTGTCAAAGCTTGTGGAGTCTAGATAAAAGCTTTGAAAACCATCCCTATCTTGCCCCACTGAAAAGTCCCTGAGCGCCTCTAAAGACTTGCACATATAAACATATTTAGGCAAAATTTCTCCTTAAGCCTAGTGCATGCTACTGGTTATTCTGAAAGCCACAAGAAGATAATAACGCTCTATATACATAGAAAAAGATTATGAATGGCAATACTAACTCAGTATTAGTGCTTACAGTGACATGTAAAACATGGGATTTTAAGTACATCAGGACTCAGAACACTCAGTTCTTAGGAGTGCTTCTCCCCAAGCAGCCCCCTTATTTTCTTTATATCTCTGTCCCTAAAGATTCAGAACAAATTGAAAGGGTTAGTTATTTCAATTAAGCATAGTGTTCTTAAGCCAAGATGAAAGTAATAAAGCGGTGGAGAAAGATGTTATGAACATAACATTTATTAATGAACCATGGTGGCAGATCTATGTTACATGCTTTACAGTTAACTGGGAACTACCACCTTATTCTGAGAGATGGGGAAACCAAAATGCAGAAAATTTGAGAAACTAGTCTAAGGTCACAACATTAAAAATTTGTAGAGTTTGGGCTCAAAATCACATTTGAAGATACAGCATGATAACGTAATAGACACTTAATTTACCATCTGACTGTAAGCAACCACCAACTGTATAGAACATGTAAAACAACAGTCTTCAGTCATTGGACCATAAGCAGCACAGGGCTATTATCCTTGAGAGACGCGAAATACACAGTGAGCTCTACATTCACATTGGCTTTGGGGCACTTTCTAAATTACAGGGAAGTAAAGGACAAACAGAACAGCAATCTCACTAGGAAATGGAAACCAAGATCAGAATATGGAGGTGCTGAGGTGGCTTAAAATTACATGTCAGGGTCCCAGGGAGGAAAAAGCTAAGAAGTAAAGAAACCTGCATAGGAGTTACTTGAGTCTTTGGCCAAGTACTAAGCTATGCATGCTGAAAGCAAGACTCCGTGAGGCTTAGAAGAGAACAGCTACTGCAGACTATGAACTGAAATAAACTTTTGAAGCGTATATTGGGCTGGGAGGTATTAGAATTAGAACCAGCCAGGAACGCTGAAAAACCGAGGCATTTAGTTAAGATTCCAGAAAGGCCACAGTATAAGCATAGGTCTTCAGTAGTCCTTGAGAAACTTCTTTAGATGTGCCCCAACAAATTCTAAAAATCTCCACAAAGCATGCGTCTAACCATGAAAAAATTAACTGCTCTTTAGAACAAGGCTAAATATCCTTTAAAGGAAGACAAAAGAAAACCTAAACTTGTAACAATGTAGCACCCATAATGTATAATATACAATAAAAAATGTTACAAAGAAGCAGGAAAATGTGACTAAAAACAGGAGAAATAAATAGTCAAGAGAAACAGATCAAGAGATGACACAGATGCTGGACTTAGGATAAAAGGGCTATAACAGTACTGTTAAAAATATATTAAAGACACTAAATGAATTTACAAATATTGGCAGTAAACAGAGGATTTCAACACAGAAAAATTATTAAGAAGAACTAAATGGAATTCTAAATATGAAAAATACAATATCCTATATTCACTGAATGGGTTTAACAGCAGACTGAAGGACGGCAATGAACTTGAAGACAGGTTAATGGAAATTAAAACACACAGAGGAGGGAAAAATTAGACAGACAAGCAACAACAAAAAAAAGTCCATGTTAGACCATTTGTGAAGACATCAAGTGGTCTAACATACATGCAGGTGGAACACCAAGAAGTAGAAAAAAGACTGGGCCTAAAAAAAAAAAGTTGAAAATTAATTGTTTAAAATGTTTCAAATTTAATAAAAAGACATCAAGCCAGAGATCCAAGAAAGTTAACAAATGTGAAGCAGGATAAGCACAAATAAAACCACATCTAGGATTATTCTAGTCAAATTGCTGAAAATCAAAGCCAAAGCCAAGGAAAAAAAATCTTAAAAGTAGCAAAACAAAAGGAGACACTTTACATTTAGGAGAACAAACATAAATATTATCACTGACTTCTTATCAGAAATAATGTAAATTAAAAGACAGAATAAAGATATTACAGCAGACTACTATATCAGCTGGAATTCTGTATCCTACAAAAGTGTCCTTCAAGGATAAAGGCAAAACCAAAATATTTCTAGGAAACAGGATCTGTTTATTTTCAGATAAACAGCTGGGAGAATTTGTCACCAGCAGACCTGAATCATAGGAGATGTCAAAGAAATGCTTCAGCCCAAAGGCAAATGATACCAGATGAAAACTTACAACCACACAAAACAAAGAACAGCAAAAAAGTAAACATATGAATAATTTAAAAGGCTACTTTATTTCCCCTTTCTTAATGTCTTTATAAAACAACTAACTAGATACATGCAAGTCTCTCTCCTGCCTGCCCATGTTTACAGCAGGATCTGCCTGTGCCCTGTGGAGGCTGTGTTGGCCCTACCCTGAGCAGCTGGCTAAAGAAGTAAAGACAAAGAAGATTTATTATGGCAACAGATAACAGAAAGCAGTAGAACATAAACACAGACCCCATGGGGGTGGAAAGTAGGAAGCTGAAGTCACTCTCCCCCACTGGGTGCTGTGGTCTATATGATCAAAGACCAGAGGCAGAAGTGACTTGATAAAAGATAGCCATGAACATTTATGTTACTGCCCTGCACTGTCCATAGCAAAGGTTCAGTGGATAAGTTCAATACCTCAAGAGTGGACCCACAGTAACAATTATGAAAGGGAAGGGAGGATATAATCAAGAAACACAGATGTTTGAAACCATCTTTACTCAGGTCAGCAAAAAGAAGTAACTGACGTACATAACCGTGTCCAAATGTTTACTGTGGGCATCGCATTCACCAGCCTCTCCTTCTATTACCTAATGTCATGCTTCTGGCTTAAACAACAATAGGCTGTGAAAAGCATGCTGGAGGTGGCTGGGTCACCAAGAGAAGAAGCACAACCCTACAAAGATCTTAGGGCTGACCAAACAACTTTGCTTGAATTTTGTAAACACCTCTGTTCATGATCATAAGAAACAGCAGCTATGCTTGTAGGGTGCCATTGGTCAAACATTTTATTCACATTTGTGTCCCACTTCAGAAGCATGGGAAAGACAGAGAATTTTGGAAAAACTCATTTATCTCTGGGACCACAAGTGGAGGGTGACAGGTGTATGGAGGCCATCCCAGTTGTGCATCCAACAGGCATACCCGAGCATGTGGCAGTGGTAAGCCTCTGCAATAACTTGGAAATATATGAATTATGATAACAAGCCAGTAGCAGAGTACGTGAGCACACACCTATAATTTGTTAGTAGCCATCAAGATGTACAGTGTGCGTATCTCTTGAACCCCTTCTTCTAGGAATCTTCCTGTAGAAATATTAGTGTAAGTATGCAGAATATAAGTGTATCTGAGTGCTTGCTATAATAATACTTCCTCTGGCACTGAAACTATTTACACAAAACAGAAATGATCATTTGACAAGGGTACTACAGAGAGATTCCTGCATCCAATGGGAGATTACACTTGATAATCTCAAAGTTTCTTCCAATTATAAACTCTTAATTTGCTCATCTATAGAAAGAGTGGGGAGCAGCAGTAAAGGTAGCAGCAGCAGGGAAATCCACAATCCTAGAATCAGGTACTGTGAGCATGACAGCAACCAAGTCTGCAGACCCAGGGCAGACACATTCAGGAGCAATGGCAGGAGCAGCTACTGAAAGTGCAGGAGGAAACATACCCAGCATAGCCCTGGTGTGTGCTGTCACTGTGTCACCCTCTTCTCATACCCGCCTCTGGGATCCAGGAGGGACAGCAGATGGGTGTTAACATGTTCATGGGGGGTACTGAAAGCATATGCTTGGCAGGTACTTCCAGCATGTTGGTGAAGCTGTCAGTCTTTTCCCAAAGGGCAGCAGAAGTGTGACTGCAAAAGGAGAGACCACTGTAAAGCATGTTGTAGAAATAGTCAAAGGTTCTATAGAAGGACCTCTTGTCTCAAACTTGCAGAGTGAAGACTACATGATTTAATGGGATGGGAGTCAGAAAGACTCCTGGCCCAATGCTGAAGACTGTAAAGAAGGGAGAAAAGAAAAGAAAGACAGCATTCACAACAGAAGGAATTCTCTTCACCACAGGAGGGCTGAAAGTCACTGCAGGACACTGGAGGACAAGTCAATCCAAAAAACATCCTCCAACTGGTCCTTAGCTAGCCATGGAACTACTGGAGATGACAAGAAGAAAAAAGGCAGTGTAGCCCAGGGCCAACAGACGCAGCTCTTCTAACAAAAGCACCAGCCGAAGACCTACCAATTGTCTCACAAATTGGGGAAAAGCTAATCTACAACTAGTCAGGTTCTTCAAGTGAGTGATCTGGTGGGATAAGATCGTTCTTGAGGAAATTTTAAGTCAACCCTACCAGAAAATCAATGATTCCAACACATGGTAGAGGGGTGTACATTGTGTCTCAGACTGTTGAGGGAGCAATATGGAAGCCATCATGAAGACAAGAGATGTGAAAGGCTGAAGTCCCTGGTAATAAGACATCTTAGACCAAGGAGTCTGTAACCTTTGAAGCCTGTTAAATAGGAAACAAAGCAGGAAGCTGTAATAAAGACTAAGATTCAGAGACGTATCCCAAGAGAGCTAATTCCAGCTTTTCCTTACACAGTTTAAATTTCATAAAAATGAAATATTCTCTTCTGTTTGAATTTTTATGTCCTGGAGTCTATTAGTAACTTCACAGTAGATTCTTTGTTTTTTATCTCTGCTATAGCCTGAGACACCCTTCTTCAAGTACAGCCCTCACCTCACACTCATGCCCAGCAGAAATATTATTACCTTGCCTTATTTTCTTTCTGGCTTTGTTCTCCAAATATATGGCTTTTAAAAAGTCATAGATTTCAGGGTAGGAAAAAAAATCACCTCTTCCTATTCTTCTTCCTGAAGGGTCCTGAACACAGATACTTAGCCCTATCCGTAGACCAAGCAAGGGAAAGACTCATGCCCCCTAAGAGGATATTCAGGGGAAAGATGGGGAATGGCAGCTGTTCAGCAGTTTTTGTTGGCAATCAGGCAAATCTATCATTTATACCTAACGATCACCCTTAGATATATAAACTGATTAAAGTCTTACATATGTTCTAGGAGACAAAAAAAAAAATGTTCACAACAAAATGATCTGTAATAACAAAGCACTATAAACAACCCCAATTTCCACCAACAGGAACATGAATACATTTGGGTGTATATATACAGTGGGAAACTATACAACAATAAAAACAAAGAGCAGATATGGACATAATCATGGATGGATATGACACAATGTTGAGTTTAAAAAAGGAAATCACAGAATATGTGAGATACAGTTACATTTATAGAACTGTTCAAGAATAAGACCAGTGTATTTTTGAGTACGTATTTATTAATACTGTAGAAAAATACAAGGATAAATAAATACAAAATTCAGTTAGTGGTTATTTCGTGAGTGAGAAGAAGGAGATGCAATAAGGCAGATATATACAGGGCTTCAACAGTGTTGGGACTTGCTCTTTTTTTAAGCAAGGTGACAGGTACACAGAAGTTTATGTTTGTATTATTTCAGATTTTAACATCTCTGAAATCAGCATGGTCTTAACATTTTAGCCAGCCAGATGGCAGCTGGGATATAGTTGTCATTGCCTTAGAAATTCTTCAGCCAATTTCTTTTACTTATGTTTTCCTCTCTTGTTTTCTTAACAGTGATATATGTCAAAACTCTGTTTGAAATACCTATTTTAATCAATGCAAAATCAAATTTCTAAGTGGCAAAAATGACTATTTAAAGCAAAAATAATAAAAATGTTTTGTAGGGTTTAATACATTTGTGGAAGTAAAAGATATAACAATAGCACAGATGATGTGATGGGTAAAAAGATGTATATCATTGTGTGGCTTGTACATTGCACTTGAAGTAGTATCATGCTAATTCAAAGTAGACTAAAATAAGTTAATAAATCATAATACAAACCCCCAAGAGGCAGGATTAATATGGCAGAGTAGGAAGAATCTGAGCTCACCTCTCCCCACACCCCCTCCCCCAATCACATCAAAACTACAACTACATATAGAGCAACTCTCATAGTAAATGACTAGATCTTCAATGAATAGATCTTCAACCAACGCTGTAAAAAAAGAACCACATGGAAGCTGGTAGGAGGGGAAGTGAAGCCATCTAGTTGAGATCCACACCCCTAGTAGGTCACCCAGAAGAGGAGAGGATATCACAGGCACAGGGATCCTCCCTGGGGAGCGAGGAATTCAAGCCATATATAGGCACCGCAGCCCATGGGTCTGACACAGGGAAGACAAGCCTCCTTAGCTGGCTTGAAAAGCAGCAGAGGTTACCAGAGGGCTGTGAGAAACCGAGACTCTGCTACTGAAGAGCATAAGTAAAGACTTACTTACTCCTAGTCCCAGTGCAGAGGCAACAGACTGAAAACTGCTTGCTGCTCTGGCTGGCCTGCCAGGACTTCCCCAGTGTGCCCCCAGCCTGAACCAGGCTCCTGCTCCAGCCTCTCCTGCTCTAGCACTGCTCCCCACTAAAGAGAAGGCTGCCACTAGAAATGCACGTGTGCACATGCATTCTCCAGGGAAGGAGTGGGAGCAGAGACCACCACAGCAGCACACACATGCACACACTTGGATAGAAGCAGAGCCAGCTTACTAGTGTGGCTCCAACCTCCTAGGCCCTGACCCCACCTCTAACTGAGGCACATGTACACTGGGGAAAAAGCAAAACCAGCTTAGAGGTATAACCACTAGTCCCAAGCCTTTGGGTCCCAGTCATACCTCCAACCAAGGTAGAGACCGCCATAATGCCTGGGAGAATCCCAGCTCCCTCAGGGTTCTTGCTCCCAGCCACTCAGACACCAGCCCCACCCTTGAGCCAAGGAGAAGCCCCAGCTTGCACCTGGCTCTGGCTCTAGCCCCACCAACCCCAGCCCTATCTCCCACCAAGGCAGCAGCTGCAAGCTCACACTGGGATAAGACATGGCCCATGTTCATTTGAAATCCAGCTCTCTCTCTAAAGCCACTGGACACCAACTGACTGCACAGGGACACTCCCACACAAGGACATGCCCACAAGACTGTGACAGGAAACTGTTTCACTTAATATCATAGAGACAAAGAGAGAAAGTTAAACAAAATGAGAAGATAGAGGTATATGTTTCAAATGAAAGAACAAGATAAAATACCAGAAAAAAATAAATAAAACAGAGGCAAATAATTAACATGATAAAGAGTTCAAAAATAATAATAAAAATACTACCTAGACTCAGTAAAGAATAGATGAACACAGTGAGGACTATCAACAAAGAATTAAAAATATGAAAAGAAACAGTTAGAACTGAAGAATACAGTAACCAGAATGAAAACCACACTACAAGGAATTAACAGCAGGTTAGGTGATACAGAAGAACACATAAGCAGTCTGGAAGATTGAATAGTGGAAATTATCAACTCAGAACAAGAGATAAACAAACTAAATGAGGACAGCTTAAGGGACCTCCGGGACAATATCAAGTATACTAATATTCACATTATAGGGGTTCCAGAAGGAGAAGAGAGAGAGATACTGGATGAAAATATATTTGCTAAAATTATGACTAAAACTTCCCTAACCTGAAGAAGGAAATAGACATCCAGGTCCAGTAAGCACAGAGAGTTTCAAACAAGATGAACCCAAAGAGGGCAACACAAAGACATACCATAATTAAAATGGCAAAAGTTAAAGATAAAGAGAGAATTGTTAAAGTAGCAAGAGAAAAAGAAATGGTCACATACAATGGAACTCCCATAAGGATATCAGCTGAGTTTTCAGCAGAAACTTTGCAGGCCAGAAGAGATATTTAAAGTGCTAAAAGTGGCATGATATATTTGAAGTGCTAAAAGGAAAAGAACCTACAACCTAGGATACTCTTCCCAGCAAGGTTATCATTCAAAATTGAAGGAGAGATAAAGAATTCCCCAGACAAGCCAAAATTAAAAGAGTTCATCACCATGAAACCAACCTTATAAGAAAAGTTAAAGGGTCTTCTTTAAGTGAAAAAGAAAAGGATGTAACATGAAATAAGAAAATATGGGAAGGAAAAAAATCTCACTGGCAAAGGAAATACATAACAAAGGCAGTGGATCAACAACCTAAAAATGTATGATGGCTAAAAGACAAAAATTGTAAAATCAAGTATAACTATAATAAACAGTTAAGGGATAGGCATGAAAATATGACATCAAAAATAAAATGTGGAGGGAAAGTAAAAAAATGTAGATTTTTTTTAGCATATGTCTGAATTTAAATGACTACCAGTTTAAAACAAGTAGATATAGTTATTGGTCAACATATATGCCCTGTGGTAATTATAAATCAAAAACCTACAATAGATAGTTAAAGAGAAAGGAACCCAAATATAACACTAAAGAAAATCATCAAACAGGGAAGAGACTACAAGAAGAAGAAACGAGCAGAGAAGAACTACAAAAACAACCAGAAAACAAGTAACAAAATAGCAATGAGAACATATCTAACAACAATTACTTTAAATGTCAGTGGACTAAATGTGCCATCAAAAGACACAGCGTGGCTGACTGGATTCAAAAAGACCCATCTATATGTTTCCTACAAGAGATTCACTTCAGAGCTAAAGACAGAAAATGAAGGGATGGAAAAAGATATTCTATGCAAATGGAAACAAAAAGAAAGCTGGGGTAGCAATACTCATCACACAAAGTAGACTTTAAAACAAAGCCTATAATAAAAGACATTATATAATGATAAGGTCATCAATATAAGAATTGGATGCAACATTTGTAAACGTATATGTACCTCATATAGGAGCCCTTAAATATATAAAGCAAATATTAACAGGCATAAAGGAAGAAATTCAGAGTAATATAACAATATCAGGGGACTTTACCACACACCCCCTTACATCAATGGACAGATTACGCAGACAGAAAATCAATAAGACAACAGTGGCCTTAAATGACACATTAGACCAGATGGACCTAACAGATATCTACAAGACATTCCATCCAAAAACAGTACAATACACATTCTTTTCAAGTGCACATGGAATGTTCTCCAAGATAGACCACATGATAGGCCAAAAACCACATTTCAATAAATATAAGAAGGCTGAAATTATATCAAGCATTTTTTCCAACCACAACAGTTCAAATCTAGAAATCAATTATAGGAAGAAAAATGGAAAAAGCACATGGAGACTGAACAATCTGCTACCAAAAAACCAATGGGTCAACAAAGATATCAAAGAAGAAATGAGAAATTACATTGAGACAAAGGAAAATAAAAACACAACTTTCCAAAATCTATGAGATGGAGCAAAAGCAGTTTTAAGAGGGAAGTTTAAAAGAAATAAAGAAAAAAAAGAAATAAAAAAAAAATAAAGAAATAAAAAAAAGAAATAAAAAAAAAAAAACCCGCAAATAAACAACCTAATTTAAAATCTAAATGAGTTAGGGAATGAAGAACAAACAAAGCCCGAAGTCAGTGGAAGGAAGAAATAATAAAGATCAGAGCAGAAATAAAATACAGACCAAAAAACACTACAGTAAGTCCCCTGGATATGAACCTTCAAGTTGCGAACTTACAAAGATGCAAACATGCCCCTGTATGCCAGCTGTTGTACTGTACTACTGTACTTTTCAAGGTACTGTACTGTAGGATTAAAAACATTTTCTTTGTTTTTTGTGTTTGTTTGCTTTTTTATTTGTGTGAAAAGTATTATAAACCTATTACAGAACAGTACTATATAGCCATTTGTGTTAGTTGGGTACCTATGCTAACTTTGTTGGACTTATGAACAGCCTGGACTTACGAACGCACTCTCAGAATATAACTCATTTGTGATTCAATGCTGAATCACGTAGAAATAGATAATCTGAACAAAAAAATTACTAGTATTAAATTGAATTAGTAATCATAAAACTGTTAACAAATAAAAGTCCAGGACTGGCTTCACAGAGGAATTCCACCAAATATTTAAAGAAGAGTTAATACTTATTTTCTCAAACTATTCCAAAATATTGAAGAGGAGGGAACAATCCCAAATTCATTCTATGAGGCAAGCATTACCCTGATACCAAAGCCAGATAATGACACAGAAAAAAAAATTAAAATATAACAAAGGCCATTTATGTCAAACCCACAGGTAATACCATACTCAATGGTGAAAAGCTGAAAGCTTCTCTTCTAAGATCAGGAATATGACAAGGATGCCCACTCTCACCATTTCCATTTAACATAGTATAGGAAGTCCTAGTCACAGCAATCAGGCAAGAAAAAGAAATAAAAGACATCCAAACTGGAAGGGAAGAAGTAAAACTGTCACTATTTGCAGATAACATTATACTATATATAGAAAACCCTAAAGACTCCACCATAAAACCACTAGAACTAATAAATGAATTCATTAAAGTTGCAGGATACAAGATTAATATATAGAAATCTGTTGCCTTTCTATACACTAGTGATAAACTTTCAGGAGGAGAAAAAAAGAAAACAGTCCCATTTACCAAGGAGGTAAAAGACCTATAGAATGAAAACTATGTAACATTGATGAAGGAAATTTAAGACAATACAAATAAATAAGATATCCTGTGTTCATGGATTGGAAGAATTGATATTGTTACAATGTCCATACTACCCAAAGCAATCTACACATTTAATGCAATCCTTATCCAAAAACCCACAACATTTTTCACAGAATTAGAACAAATAATCCTTGAATGGAATCACAAAATACCCCAAATAGCAATCTCAAAAAAAAAAAGAACAAAACAGGAGGTATCACACTCCCCAACTAGACTATACAACTAAGCTGGAGTAATCAAACAGTATGGTACTGGCACAAAAACAGACATATAAATCAACAGTACAGAATCAAGAGCCAGAAATAAATCCACACACCTATGGCCAATTAATCTACAGCAAAGTAGGCAAGAATATACAATGGAGAAAAGACAGTATCTTCAATAAATGGTGTTGGGAAAACTGGACAGCTACATTCAAAGAATGAAATTAAAATATTTTCTCACACGATATACAAAAATAAACTCAAAATGTAATAAAGACATAAATATAAGACCTGAAACCATAAAACTTCTAGAAGAAAACATAGGGAGTACCCTCTCTGACATAATACTTGGCAATATTTTTTGGATCTCCCTCCTCAGGAAAGGTAAACAAATGCAAAAATAAACACATGGAACTACATCAAACTAAAAAGCTTTTGCACAGCAAAGGGAACTATCAACAAAATGAAAAGGAAACCTACCAGTGGGAGAAGATATTTTCAAATGACATGTCTGATATGGGGTTAATATCCAAAATATACAAAGAACTAATATAACTAAATGTGAAAAAAACCAAACAACACAATTACAAAATGGACAGCGGATCTGAATAGGCATTTTTCCAAAGAAGAAACATATATGGGCAATAGACATGTGAAAAGATGTTCAATATTACTAATCATCAAAGAAATGCAAATCAAAACCACAATGAGATACCATCTATACCTGTCAGAATGGCCGTCATCAAAAAGACAAGAAGTAATAAGTGTTGGCAAGGAAGTGGAGAAAAGGGAATGCTAGTATACCACTGGTGGGAATGTAAATTGGTACAGTTACTATGAAAAACACTATGGCATTTCCTCAAAAAATTAAAAGTAGAACTATCATAAAATCCAGCAATTCCACTTCTGTGTATATACCTGTAGAAAACAAAAACACTATTCAAAAAGATATATGGACCTCAATGTTTACTGCAGCATTATTTACAATACCCAAGATACGGAAGCAACCTGAGTGTCCACCACAGTTTAGTGGAAAAAGACATCTCTCTCTCTCTCACACACACACACACACACACACACACACACACACACACACACACACACACACACACACAAAGGAGTATTGCTCAGTCATTAAAAATAACCCTAAAATTTTGCCATGGACCTGGAAGATATTATGCTTAGTGAAATAAGTCAGACAAAGAAATACAAATACTGTATATCTTCACTTATATGTGGAATCTAAAACACAGAATGACCAAATATAATAAAACAGAATCAGACTCAAAGATGATGAGAAGAAACCAGTAGTTACCAGCAGGGAGAGAGATTAGGGGAGGGGCAAGATAAGGGAAGGGGATTAAGAGGTACAAACTACTAGGTATAAAATAAATAAAATACAAGGATGTAATGTACAGCACAGGGATTATAGCCAGTATGTTAAATGGAGTATAATCTATAAAAATATCAAATCACAAGGTTGTATAGATGAAACTAATATAATATTGTAAGTTGACTATACTTCAAAAAAAAAAACCCCAACCATCATTTTTAAAGAATCAAACTGCTACACCAAAATGGCAATGGAAGAGACACAACTGAATAAAAATACTTAATGAAGATCAGGCGGAAAGGGACAAATAAGGGGAAAATAAAAAGAAAACAAATAGGAAAATTGTAAAGTTAATACTAACGATATCAAGTATTATATTGAAATTAAATGGATTTAACAGTCCAATTAAAAGGCATAGATTGTCATATTGGATAAAAATTCAAGACTGACTGTATGGTATCTAGAAGAAATATCCTGAATGTAAATACACCGATAAATTAAAAGTAAAAATATGAGAAAAGATAAACCACAAAACCAGGTTAGGTACAGAAAGTTGATGTGCCTATATTATACCAGACCTCCCTCCCCTCAAAACAATCACAAAATACCAGAATTGACACAAGGTGTAACAGAAAATATGAATATCTTAATATTTGGTAAAGACATTCAATTGGTAATTATAAACCTTTCCATGAAGACAATGCAGATACAATTTACTTCCCTGTTGACTCTATCAAACATTTAAGGAAGAAATAATGTCAGTCTTACAAAAACTCTTTTAGAAAATAGAGAAAAAAGAGAAAACACTTTTCAACCCATTTTATGAGGTCAATATTGCCCTGATACAAAAACCAGACAGAGATATCACCCACAAAAAACACAACCAAATATATACTTATGATTCATGAATAAAAAATATAGCTGAAATATTTCAAGGTAAGACAGCTATTTCAATTATAAACTTAATTAACACTAACATTCTCCATTCATACACCAGTACACACAAAAACAAAACACAGATCCTGGGATATTCTCCCAAGCATATTAACTTAATCTTTGGAAATAAAATTTCTACCAACTCTTATTAATATGTTAACTTTTAGGCGTATGAAGACAGACCAGATGTTCTAGTTTACTTTCTTCTTGTGGGAGCATCAGTCAAGTTCTGGATACGATTACATAAAATTACAAAAATAAATTGGCTCTTGGTTGTGGAAGGCAAGGGTAAATAATGGGACTGGAGTGTTCATGGTATGTGTGTGCATGTGTGTGTGTGTTAGTGTAAGTGTTTGAAAACAAGATTTAACAAACACATTTGCAGCTGGCTGAAGTAATTTCCAAAATACAGAAAACTAGTAGAATCAGAAATAACCTTGATCAATTCTCTGTCTTAAAAATGATTTGCTTTCTAATAAATTAAAGTAATAACTTTTCATCTTAGATAAAAGTACAGAAAGGAACAAAGAAAAAACACTGAAACAACTGTAATCTCACCATCAAGAGAAAGTTCATTAATATTTTTTAAATTCCCTATAGTCTTTTTAATACATCAGTAAATTTTATTTAACCAATCCCAAATTGCTAGACACGTGGGATATTTACAATGTTTTTCATAATCATAAAAATGATTATGGAACATGTTGATGTTATGAATTGTCCAAGATCATATGACAGGACTAAACTAAATTGTTTCAGACCAGTTATGAAGATCCAGTAGTGCTAGACATAAAAGACTCTTAATCCAATATACAATTTGCCTTTCTGATTCTTCTCACATGCCTAAATGGTAAACAATGGCAGTGGTATCACTTTGCATTGCAAAGGCAGGAACATGCAAATGTGTTGAAAATTAGCAGTGCAAGGGACTCAATGCTATTTTCAGGAAAGTAAACACTTTCCCAGAAATATCTGACTTAGGAGAGTCAACTGGACCTCTAAATTAAAAAGGCTTATGAGCACACTGATATGGATGGACTCAATAAGCAAAGTTGTTTTTGTAAGATGGCCATGTATGTGCAGCCATAGGAGCTGGAACATGTGATTAAGTAAATCGCACATACTTATTCAGCTTGAATATAAATGTTCCTTGTCGTGATCAAATTAACTAGCTGTCTTGCATTGTACTACAATGACACTGATGACGTTTCCAGGTGTTGGGTTGGGCTTTGAGCAATTACCATTTCTTGTTCTAAGTCTCAACTGAAAGTGAGGCACAGAATCCCTTTTGAGGGCTTGCCTAAATTACTTCCTGATAACACATAAGATGTTAAAGTGGATAATCTGCTAGTGTTTTATTTAGCTGTAGCTTCCTGCCAAATATTTTCCTAAGCAGGATGATGAAAAGTCAGCTCGATTCAGTGGAAAAGAAGCCTAGAATTTGGAGTCTGACCTGAATAAAAATCCCCCACTTACTACTGTGTGAAATATGGCAAGTTACTTAGTCTCTATCTAGTCTAGCTCATGTGTAATACAGGAAAAATAAGATCAGGTCTATACCCACCATCAACACAATTGGTCAAGCTTAAGTCTCCTATGAGGGAGGAAAAAAAAAGTTAATTCTTCTCTGTATGTTATAGTGATGCCCCCTTCTTCCTCAGAGACGGGAAAGAAGTAAATTCACCAAAGCCCAAGTTTTCACACTGTTTCAAGTTATAAAATTGAAAAAATAGGTTAGAACATAGCATTTCTGGCCCATGACTATCTGTAAAATGGACAACATTCTCTGCTAAGATTCTTCTGAGAAAAGTATTTATTGGACTTGAGCATTTTTCCTGTAGATTTTATCTAGAGAAAACGGTTTTACTGTATTCTAATTTTTGGAGGAGATTACTTCCAAATCTAACCCATCCTGTGGCATATTCCCCCCAAATCTAACCCCACACTCAATGATAATAAGAAAATTATTTTCTAGAATAAGGGCTAAGCTTCAATCTCTCTTACTGAGGGCACACTTTTTTTTAATTTTCAAGGAATCCACGAAAGTCTGTATTTTTAATTTTGTTCTTCCTGTTCTTTGAGCTGTCTAAAAAGAGCAATCATAAAGATACTTTGAGGACAAGAAAATTATAGTTTTAAAGCACATACAGCTGAATTTACTATTAAAACTGACTAATTCTATGTAGTCTCCGCACATTCTTCTAACTTACTCCTATTTTAATGGCAATTTTCTTGTTCTTAAGTAATTGTGTAGGTCTGTTCTCTCCCTCCAGATGAATCGCCTGGATACGGATGACTAATAATGCAGACAGGCAACTGGAGATGGAGAACTTATTCATGTCCCCAGTTCCTATTACTTAGATATATGAAACATATGTGCTTTATAGATCAAGACACTCAAAACTGGTGGTGAATTTAGACCCAGATTCAAAAGGATGCCAAAATAAGGCAATAACATTAACATGGAGAATATTTTCCCCCCAAATTTCTTAAGAGGCAATGTTTTAAAAAAAATATCTAAATTTTTAATTTCAGGAGATATTAAGAATTAGGTCTTGCTTCCCTAGAAAAATTTATACTTTCTGTATATGTATCTTAATGACTACAATTCCACTGTTGGGGGGAAAAAAAAAAAAAAACAAGTTTGAATTTCCAAGTTACCAGCTGTAGAACCATGGGACAATTAATCTCTTTTTGACTTAGTTTCCGCATCTGTAAAATGCACGTAATAATTTTATCAACTTTATATAGTTGAGAGTCAATGTGTAATTGTGAATAAAATACTTAGTATATAGAGTCTGATATAGAGTAGGCATTCTATAAGTTAATAAATGGGGTTAATAATAATCATAAGGTTAGCTTTTATTACAGTTATGAAGCCCACCCAGCTGATTTAATAATATATGCAGAACATGACACCAGGAGGGCTCCTCAGTGCCTGCAGAGAGTCATGGCCTTTGAGTGATTGTACAATTACAGCCCAGTCCCTGAATACAATAAATTGGAGTGTTTAACAATAAATATGGACATGACCTTTTGATTGAAATAAAACATTTTCCCAATGTTTTCAGGAGAAGAACGATTTC
Organism: Orcinus orca; assembly: GCF_937001465.1. Taxonomy (NCBI): domain Eukaryota; kingdom Metazoa; phylum Chordata; class Mammalia; order Artiodactyla; family Delphinidae; genus Orcinus; species Orcinus orca. Next base: position 46,937,532 of record NC_064564.1, on the reverse strand, counting down.
TTTTTAAAAATTTCCATAGTGAAAAAATTTTTAAGTATATCATTTCCCTGAATATGTAACTAACACAGAATAACCTTTCAGAAAAGCTGAAATATCTGAGGGTGTGACTACAGGGCTAGTTTTTTAAGAAGGTTTTTATCAGTCTAATCATCATCTAACTCTTTTGCAATTAAAACAAGCAATGTGATTTTTTTTCAAATTATGTCAAAGGAGAAGTAAAAATGAGCTTTGTCCATTCTTTTTTGCACATGCACACACACACACACAAATATAAATACCATATGCTCTTCATGCCATCACTTTGTGAAAGCTGATATATGTTTTCATACCCCACTTTTCCATAATGTCTCCTGGGAAGATACTACTTGATGAAAAATTAAGCTGAATCACTTTCTTTTTTCAAAGTACAGAGATGAGAGTGACAATAAACCCACTGTACATCTCTAGCTTGCATAATTTGCTCTTAAACTGTCACTTTAATTATTCTTGAATTGCAAGATTGCCTCCAGGCAGATTTCACAGAGATTTTAAATGATCTATTTTATAAAATATTATCATGGACACCAGAAAAATACTGATAATAAAAAGACGAACCTAAAGTTTAAAAAAAACATGAAGTACATTTATTTAAGGACAGGTAAACTTTTAAAACTAGACCTTGACATTTCTGTGTAGATTACATGCTTGAAATTTGGAAGCAAGTGGTTCTCCCAGTGCTTTCCTGAATCTTTGACATGGGGAGGGGGTGAGGCTATTTTACTAGAGACTTTGAAGATAGTGAATGATGAGTAATTTTGTCTTAGGACTTTGAATGCTGTACAAATAAACAAGCTAGACCTAGACTCATAGAGACATCCTTTAGGGGAATTTAAAAAGAAAACTGCAATGTGTTATAATTTTTATTCTGCTCAAAACCAGCACTCCTATGACAGCTACCATTTATTGAATCTCTAATATGAACCACAAGTGAATTAACTTCTTGAAAATAATTCTTGCATATAATGTTCATAGCAATGATACCAAAAAAACCCCATTATTGGTGACATTTTATGGTTTGGAGAGATTAGGCAACATCCCAAGGTGTTTAATTTATTGTTGAAGATACGATATTTGAACCCATGTCTACCTCAAAGCCCACGGCTTTTACCACACAAGGTGGTAGAGATAGCAATGATCTTTTACTCTTCTGGGAAGAGCAAGGGAGAGAGGAAAGGAACAAATATTTACTGAGCATTTTTTTATGTGATCAATATGTACTAGCTGGTATCGTACTTACCCTGGATCTTTTACATCATACTGCTTCGATGAAACTGATGTATATGGAAGTGCTAGAAATAGGCCTGCACACTTTGAAGTATGTCTTCCAGCTCTCTGGATATTACCTATTTAATTTAGACCTCCAGCTTGATATTTTTAAAGCCACCTGAATTCCAAATTAACTCTTCTTCCTGGCCTCTGCCCATGGAAGTTTCCTGAAGTAGCCTTTCCTCTCCTCATTTTTTACAGTTCTGGCCATCTCTCACTCTGCACAATGCAACCTCTTTTTCAACTGTCAAAGTTTAAATGTCTTTGCCCAGATAACAGTAGTTTGTTTTTCTTGGGTAAAAGCACTGTCTAAAGTAGGCGTTGGACTACCTAAATCAATGTAGAATAGAACAGGCAGAATACCCTTTAGGCCTACAGAAAGAGTAATTCTAGCATACTTTGGTAGACATTATAGGCTTATAGGCTTAGTCACTGAGTAACTATTCTATCTTCTTTAACCCTCATCTCTCTATATTATGGAAGCTAGAATATCTAAAAACAATTAAGTCACAAAAACAAAACCTATTTTTCCAGGTTTTCTGTAAAGGTAGCTAAGTGGCTCATTTCTGGCCAATGAGTTTAAAGCAAAAATCTTCTGGCTCCATCTTATTTTTATGCTTTTTTTTTTTTTTTCCCTATTTGTATTGACTGTGATAGAGCAATAGTAGTCATGTTGAGACCATTAGGCAGTGAATATGGGGGAAAGGACAAGATTACTGTGAAGGTACAGTCTTTGACATTTGTGAGTTTCTAAAGAATGTGAGGAACCATATACCTTCAAATTTGTTGTATGTAATAAAACGCACTTGGATTTTCTGGCCTTGATGCAGAATACTTCATTAATTTTACACTAAAGAAAGGTCATCAGCAAAACAAACAAACAAAAAACAAGCCAAAACAAACAAAAACACAACAAACTAACAATCCCATGGCTCAAAAGACAAATGTCATTAGCATGCATTGACTGTGTTCAAAATACCTAATTTACCAGACAGAGTCAACTGTGAAGCAGCTCTTTCTATGCAATAGAGATATGTCATTATTTTATCCAGCTACTTAGGTAAGATGCCTTCCCCCAATATTTCTGCCCCTCTGGTTCTGAGTTCTTCCTCACCAAATACCCCTATTCATGTTTTAACCTCCCAGCTATCTTATACATGGGATGGGTGTTTTCTGAATAGGAAATAAAAGTATTCTACCCCCTAGACAGAAGGATATCCCCATTAGAGATAAATTATACATCCTGACCAATGTATCAGAGAATTAGGTAGGGTTACTAATACAACGAACTTTATATGACAATGCAAATATCAGTGGCCTAAAACAAGGAAGGTTTATTTCTTGCTCATTTCAGAATTGGGCAGCTCTCCTGGGTGACTTTTCTCTAAGCAATGACCGAAGGATTCCTTTTCCAGTTACCTTGTGGCCCTGCCAGATCCAAGGCCCTCTCTAGAGTCATCCTCTGGATGCCCTCCACTGGCCTAGCCAATATGTTAAGATGCAGTATGGAAGGTTGCATGTGACGTTTTATGAGCCAGTACCGGGGATAACATCTATCACTTACCCCCAGATAACACTGATCGGAAACCAACCACATGGGACCAAACTAATTACAAGGGAGTCTTGGTAAATAGTCTTCCTGTGTGCCCAGGGAGAGAAGAGAAGGCTGTTAAGCACGTATGTAACCTCTGCCGCAACCTGTCTCGTGTGAATTAAACAAGGATGATTCTGTCCCTGGAGATTCATTTGCTGTGAATGAACCAATAAAGTCTAGTTTCAAACTATGCAGCGATGAATACAAGACTTGTTATATGGAGATTCAATTGAGAAACCCTGCCTGTGGCCATTCAGCAATGTACAAAACCAAGATGCTACAAATATCAGAAACTGAAGCCCTGGTCTTCTGATGCCAAAATTCATGCTCCTAGGGTATCGACCGAATTTCAAATATTTATTTTTGTTTATGAAAATAAATTGTCTTAAATTTTTGTCATTTTGTTTTCAAAAAAATACAGAGAAAATGAAAGGTTAACAAAGTATCTCTTTGGCGACCTGTTGCAAATTAAATCTGACACAAGAAAAATGAGGGATGATTTTACCTTGATGGTGAATGAAAAAATGACTTATCTTTTAGCAAATGCATCAAACGGCTCACACACATAGAAATAATAATGGGTTGCCTAAAAATAATAGCAACTACAAAACTCTCAGCACTTTTTATGCACTATATCCTGTGCTGTTCTTTATTTTCTTTATGACCAATCTCCTTATGACACGGAAAAGTGTTTATCTTTATCCTCTGCTTTCATATAAAAGGAAGCTAAAAGTCCAGAAGTCAAAGCAACACAATAAATTGTCTATAATTAGCTGAATGACCTGATGTACAAAGTCACAATTCACAGAAGTGAACTCAAGCTTGTCTCAAAGCAACAATTATATTTAAATTTTAATTTATCAACTACATGGAATAGAAATGAGGTTGGAAAAAAATAGTCTGGAAGTCATATTCATGAGTAAGCCAATGAAAGAACTGGTTATTTCCCGATTTTAAGTTGCATTTATTATTATAAACCAGGCGATAGATAATATTCATTAAAATATTTATTGTTGGTATTTACTGAGCTCTTAGCATGTACCAGGGACTGTCAAATAACATATATGCATTTTAAAATTACATTGGTCAGCTGTTACCACAATGTTGTTGTATAATAAGCAGCACTAAAACTCACTGACTTACAACAAGCATTTAACTCTGACTTACAGACTTGTGAGTTGGCAGCCACTCAGCAAGGATAAGCTGTTATTTTATGTTCTAGGCTCAAAGCTGAAGATTGGGTTTAGGTCTGCTCTACATAACTCTCATTTTACTTGGACCGAAAGCTACCTCGACCATGTTTTCCTTAAGGTGAACAGCAGGAATGCAAGAGAGTAAGTGGCAAAGCATCATGTCTGTTAAGGTCTTTGCCCAGAAGAGACCACATTCCAACATGCAGGGCACAGGGAGGGCTCTGTGAAACTGCAAACATAATTCAGCCTACCAGATAAAGTAATCCTGAAATCCTGATAACAACCCTTTTAGGAAGATCCTTGGTAAAAATAAGTAACTTCTTGAAGGTCACAGAGTTAGGAAGTAGCAGAGTCATGTTTTAAACTCAGGTTCATGTAACTCCAGCCTAAGTTCTAAACTACTATACTGTCAAGTTGATAGCGTTCTTGACTCAAGGATTTATATCAGTTCATACTCAACTTCAGGTCACAGGCCACAAAATACTATCATGCTATATACCATTTACTATATATATATATTTTATATACATATTTATATACACATAATATATATTTTATATACATATGTAAATAAAATAGTCTAAGAATTAATTTGACCAGTCAGGTATGCCAAAAAACAGAAGTCTATCAAATATCTGGCTTGATGTTATAACTCTCTAAAATCCTTCATTTCAAATGAACTGAACCCTTTGCATCTCCATGAACAAAATGGTAGTTTAAAGAATTTAATTTGACCAAAAACTTTGCTGTAGGCATTTTAAAAAACGAATTTACTTTTATAAAATTCTATAGATGTTGTAGACTTTTCATGGATTATGAAAATTTAGAACTTAATTTTAATTTGCAAAAAAATCCTAAATTCTTGATTTATCCACTTTAAGAGGCTTTGTTTTCAGATAAAACAATTTTGGAAAAGAGTTAAGAGAAAGTTACAAAAGCATACATTCGTTCACATATAGGTTGAGCTGTCCTCTGTAGGAGATAAAGTCATCTTACTTTCTCTGAGATAAGTTTTTTTTTAATAAAAATAAATGTAAATGTCTGTTTCCTAATTCAATTTATGAAAATTTTGTAGATATTTTTGTTTTTTAGTTTGGAGAAGACTTCAAAGAACTTTAGTAGCCAGCCTGTGAAGCAGTAGGATCACATCCAGCAGTTAGAATCAGGACTTTGAACTCCTTCAAAGGAAAGAGGTTCTTACTGGGCTTTCACTTATTTTTTACAAAGTAGCTCCATTTGATAAGTTTCTATTCAAGTTCAAATATTCAATAGTAGAATTATATGAGGAGATCTATTAAGCAGGGGTCCCCAACCCCCGTAACAGTCCATGGTCTGTTAGGAACCAGGCCACACAGCAGGAGGTGAGCGGTGGGGGGGGGGAGGGGCGAGCGAAGCTTCATCTGCCGCTCCCCATTGCTCGCATTACTGCCTGAACCATCCCAGCCCTCTCCCACCTCCAACGATGGAAAAACTGTCTTCCATGAAACGGGTCCCTGGGGCCAAAAAGGTTGGGGACTGCTGCTATAAAGGAATATGTTGGAGCCTTTTTGAGAGAATTATTACTTAGGGTAACAAAGTATTACTACATGTAGTATTATAATTAGTAGTAGTACAATTCTAATTTCATCCTAGTAATGCTATACTTTCAAATCATTGAGATTTAAATTTGAGAAAAAATAAAGTATCTCATATTCGAGGGCCTAATTCAGTATGCCTTAAAAGGAGAAAACTTGGCAAAACATGACTAAAATAGAGACAAGAGAATTCATGAGGATCCAGCCAGGACACCAGAGGGGATTGTAGTAATAAAATTCAACAAGAGACCCAGGTAAGACCCAAACTGAGAATACAGAGATTAAATCTAAAACAAGACAAACTAAATTTCATATGATCTTCTAGATCTAGGATCTGAGAAATCCCATTTTCTCTGTATTTTGGAGAGCATGAGGACAAATGTTAAAAATATAATCTGCAGTTACATAATAGGATGTAGGACTGAAATTTTCAGGTAATTTAATATATCAAAGAAATTGTCCAGAAAGGTCAGATGCCTAGGCTTGAGAGTAGCAACTCTAGGTATACTAGTTTTTAACCTGACTGTGAATGAATCTTTGTTTTCTGGATGAGTAATTTACTGAGATAGTAGCAGACATGGCTTTGAAATATCACAAATTCAGGACTTAAAGGTAAAGAGGAAATGTGGACAACAATAAAGTTTAAAATATAGAGATTTACTGAAAGCAAAGATTATGATTTTCTTAATAATGATGTAATTTATAATACAAATGCTAGTTTTCAAAATGCTTCTGATGATGTACTCTATTACTAAAAAACTATTAGCACTGCAAAGTCTATGTTAAGATATACAGATGCATGTATACATGCATGTACACAAACTGATTATGCATATACATGCATACATGTGTATATACACACACATCTATTTCTGCATTAATATGTAGTTCATTTCAAGACATACTCCAAAGTAGAAATTCAGAAATGACAGAATGTAAATAGAAATATTTTCCACTCAGATCTTAGTGAGTAGCTTTTTTTAAAAATGTTTTTTATTGTGGTAAAAGTCACATAATATAAAGCACACTATTTAACCATATTTAACTGTACAGTTCAGTGGCACTACATACATTCACACTGTGGTGCAACTCTCACCACCCATCTCCCGAATTTTTCACCTCCCTAAACTGAAACTCTGTCCCCTTTAAACACTAACTCCCCATTCCCCCTTCCCACCCTTCCCCCCCCCACCCCGCCCCCGGCCCCTGGCATCTACCAACGTACTTTCTGACTCTATGTATTTGACTATTCTAGGTACCTCGTATAAGTGGAATCAAACAGTATTTGTCTGCACCTAATATATATTGGAATGCATTTTTAAGGTTAACTTAATATATGTCCTGCAAACCAGGGGTCCCCAACCCCTGGGCCATACACCGGTACCAGTCCGTAGCCTGTTAGGAACTGGGCCGCACAGCAGGAGGTGAGTGGAGGGTGAGGGAGGGAAGCTTCATCTGCCACTCCCCATCGCTTGCTTGCTTGCGTTACTGCCTGCACCATACCCAACCCCACCCCCGCTCTGTGGAAAAACTGTCTTCCACGAACAGGTCCCTGGCCCTGGTGCTGAGAAGGTTGGGGACCGCTTCTGCAAACAGATTATATCTTCTTTTTTTTCACCCTCTGTGCCATACAGTAGCTTTTTACATACTGTGTGATATATACATTCCACTTCAGAGGTCAGAAATAAATGTAACTTATGAGCATACTTTTAAAATACTGAGTGGAGGTATGCGCAGCCCAAATATATGGGGAAGGATAAATTTGCTTCCAACATGTGTCTTCTTGATTTAGTAAACTGAGGTCACATAGCAGCATACCGTAACAGACCAAAGTAAAGCTGCTTATTTTGACTGACCACCCAACAAAGAAAATATTCCATCAACTCCCATTTGTGGCACTTGAAAATATGGTATTTAATTTCCTTTATTAAAGAATTATAATTTTATTTGAAATATGATATAGATCATTATAAAAGACTAAGCTATATATGGGAGTACAACAAAGAAATTAAAAATTAATCTCCAAATTACACTACCCAGAAAAAAATTATTAATGTCTGCCAACATGTTTCTGAGCATTAATGGAGATAGAAAGATGGATGATGCCATAGATCATCTGTGGCATGAATGGGAGGGCAATGGGAGTGCTCCATTCTGTATGCAGTCAATAAGGAAGTACACTGATTGTAGAGAACTTGGGAACATTAATAAAATCAGCTAAAGTCTGCTTTTTATTATCACCCTATGCCAGCAATTCTACACAATAACTGTGATTAAAATACTCCTCCCATCAGAGTAGATCCCTCCCAATGACACTCCACCTTGGAACACTAATGGAATAGCTAGCTAGCTGATAAACATATTCATAAAATGGAATTTTATAATAAAATTAATTTATTTTACTTTATTTTAACTTAGAAAAAAATAAATTCACATAGAATTGAAGAAAGAGCTGAGAATCAGGGAAACATAGCTTTACTACATCAGCTATTACCATCCAAAATATACTTCTAACATTAAGAAAGGTTATATTAAGTGCTAAGATCATTATTTTAATGATAAGTTCAACTTTAGATCATAGTTATTGATTCTCTCCTCTGAAAGTTGAGAAAATTCTTCCCAAACTGTCTTCCTCTATATTATTATTTATATATTGTCAAGATTTATTACAATTATACCCCATTCTATAACTGTAATCTTCAGTTATTTTGTTCTTTGTCCTCTATTTAAATGAATCCATGCTTATTTCCAGTCCTAGTAGTATGATTATTCTATCCCTCAATTCTTTCTTTCCTTTAATTGGCTGGATTTCATAATCTCGTCCTCTACTGTCCTCACACAAAAATGAGATCTAGGGCACCCTGTCCCCTAGTTTTGCATGCTTGAAAATCTTTATCTGCTATACACATTAACATACATAATTTTCAAGTGTAATTTTCATAGATTCTGTTTCACATTTTAAGTTCATTAACTTCATCAGAGTGTTTCTTAGACACAGAAAACCCATTTAATTTGTGTCATCAAAGATTTACTTCAATAAGTTAATCTTTATTATATCATTATAAGTATTAATACTATGTTTGATCAAATTCTTAACATATTCTGCACTCTTCTTCAGGAACTGCAGTTATTACATGTATCTATTTTATGCGTTTATTTCATATCTTCTGTCTAAAGGGATTTTGAGGGTATCTTCAGTCTTTCTCATTTTATTTCATATGATCTCCTCTAGCTGCCTACCATATCCCAGACTGTGCTTCTCATGTTTATCGGTTTTGTCACTGTGCTGATGTGGCTTTCACCTATACATTGGATTAAGTTTACTCCATCATTTTTTATTTCTTTCTGGAGTCCTATAATCTGTTCTTTAAACACTCACACATATTCCTTGTGTGGGGTATGTGTGTGTGTGTGTGTGTGTGTTGCCCTAGGTGTTACTCTCTCCATCATTTTCAAGATTTGGGGTGACACTATGGCTCAGGTCACAGTGAATTGAGAACTGACAGCAGTTCCTGTTTGCTACCCTTCTTCACTCAACTTTCTTTGACTTCCTAGGAGATGACAGAGAGCATTTCAGCATGATTTTTCCTTCAGTTTCACTTCCTCTGCATCCTGGGGTTTCCATTTAGTTCATGACCCACCTAATTAACATAACAAGTGATGTTTTCTTCAATATTTTAAACTTATTCCTTTTTTCTTTTTACTACCTCTTTTTCTTTTTTAATATATCCTGACCAAGATTCAGAGTCCTCCCTCATTTCTGTTTATATTTATTGGTGTTTGTTTTATAGATTTTGATTTGGGATATGGTCATTTATTTACCCCTATCAAATCTTTTTCTCGTGTGTGTGTGTGTGTGTGTGTGTATAGTTTTAGGGTGAGAGAAAAACAAAACTGTTTTAATCCACTATTATAATCCACTTGTATAACACATTTAATCTACTAGTATAGATTAGAAATGCATAATTGATTTTTAAAAAATAATAATAAAGTATAACTTACTGATGCAAACAAAATGAATTTTTAAAATTATATATTAACTATCTAGCATTATAACTCAAGTCAACAAATACAGAATGTTACAATCTGAAAGACTAAATTGTCTAGCATTGCACTCTGCAGTTAAAATACATGAGCCACATATATAATTTTTCTCCTAGCCATATGAAAAGTAAAAAGAAACTGGCAAATTAGTTTTTGTATTTTATTTAATCTATTGCATGTGAAACATTATGAACTCAATATGTAATGAATATTAAAATCATTAATACATTCTTTTTTGTTATTAAAACTTTAAAATCTAGCATTATTTTACACTTACAACACATTTTAATTTGAATTAGCTATATTCCAAGTTCTCAAAAATTCACATGCACTTTGTGGATACTGTACTGGATGGACAGTGCCAGTCTAGCACACAACACAGTAGACACTCCAAAATTATAGCTAATAGCATCGTCGTTATCATTATTGGCATACATTAGTATTTAAGGTGAAATTGGAATCTTTAATCCATATCACAGAGTCAGACACAGAGGCTTAGATTAAAATGTTAGGTTACTGTTCCTCAGAGTATTCTCTTTTCATCTATAAATGAAAGTAATCCAGGGAAGTGTCAAGAGTTCCACATGTCCAGTGGGAAAAAAAAAAACACACACACAGTGCGAAAGCTGCGAGTTTCAGTTTTATTTGGGGATTTATGGAGAACTATAGCCTGGAGAAAGCCTCTCAGTAGATCTGAGGAACTGCTCTGATGAGGTAAGGGGGGGAGGAGGACGGGCGGGTCAGTAAATATGTTATTTTGGCAAAGGAGGTACATGCAACATAGCCCTTATCTTGGTAGCAGGTTGCTGCTCCCCACAAGGAACAGATATCTTAGTTAGTGGTTTTAGTGCTTTTCTAACTATAGAAAGATGCAAGAATTTGGGTTTATAAAAATTTTTCTCCTGAAAATATCTAACTATCTGAAGTTCTGCCAGTTTTCCCATTCCTGATCTCCATCTTGAACTGCTTTCAAGGTATGTTAAATGTCAGTGACTGCAGTGGCCAGTGACTTAATTCTTGTAGAACCAGATGGCAAATGACATATTTTTAGTTGTCACATGAGATTGTGTAGGTAAAATTGTCTATCATACTTTCTAATGATATTAAATGCAGAACAAATCAGGATAGAAATTATGTCAACCCTGAGATTTTTGGTTCCACTAAAAAAATATTTACCAGCGTGGACAAAAAAGTGCTGCCTGCCATTTTAGTAAAGAAAAGATACTGAGGCCATCAAGCCATCAGCCTGGGCAGCTGACCCCAAAGGTGCACCCTGAGGGGATTCAGGAAGGAATAAAACAGGGTACTGGCCCTAGATAGTTAAGGTGCATATCAAAGGAATAATTTCAATACGATCAGACTCTTGCACCTTCCCATACATAGAAAAGCACTAAATTCATTAACTTGAGATGTCCGGTTTTCTTTAACAGTAATGTTTTGATATTCTGACTACCTAGGTGTTTTTTTGTTTTTTGTTTTTTTTTTTGAAAAAAACTCCTATATATCCTGGCTCCTCCCTCACCTCTTCAGAACAGTCCCTCAGAGCTGTCTGAGAGGCTGCCTCCCGGACATAAGTCCTCAGTAAGTCCGCCGAGTAAAACATAATTCTCAATTTTTAGGTTGTGTGTTTTTTTTCAGTTGACACCAGAATTCACAGATTTTGTTTACTGGTAAAACTTAACATTCGATTTATTAAAACTATACCTTTAGATCCCACTCCCACTTCTGCCTCTGTGCTCACTCAGCCAACATTGTCCCTGGATTCCTCTCCTTTCACCATCTACATCATGAGGAGGGGGCCAAGATGAACTCAGAGGGGGATATGCACAAATGCAAAAATATTCACAAGAGTGCTGTGATGGGTCCTTTTAACTGAGAGGTCATCAGCACTTGTTAATTGGTGCTTGTGCAAATTAGGTTCCTACCTTCCCAGAGAGAAAGGGAGACAGGAGTCCTAGGCATCTTGACCATTACATTTCAAAGGGATGGTTCCCAGTCTCTTGAAAAAGACATTCCTAGGTTGTAGAATATTTACATCTTAAATGGGCAGAGAAAGAATTTACAATTTCAAGATTTCTAAAGAAAAGCTCTAAGAAGTGGGAGATCAGGGGCTATGATCAGGAAGAAGTCTGTCTAAATTTTACTCAAGCTGAGGAGAATGCCAAGGCCACCTTGGTCAGTACTCAAGGGGCTAAGTTCATTGTAAAACAGACATATTCCCTTGCAGATGGGGTAGAAAAATGAGAGTCAGATGTATCTTTACAGTCAAGAGTGTCTAAAGTGACTGTTCCTGAATGAGAGAAAAGGAAGAGCTATGAGAAACAGCAAGAGAGAGCCACACTGGTCAGAGAAAGGGGAGGCAGATTAGGTTGGCAACTGGCATGACAGTAGACTGTAGATTACCTAAAAATCTTATCAGTGATGATGAACTCCAATAACCAGAGCCAGATAAGACATAAATGAGTGCAGCTAGCCAGCTGTGATACACTAGGGACTTTTGGGGGCTGTGGTAAATTTCAGAGTATTTGCCCAGACTTGTTACAAATGCAGAGTCTCAGGTCCCACCCAGAGCAATTGAATCAGGAGCTGCATTTTAACAAGATCTCAAAAGGATATATGGACACATTAAAGTTTGAGAAGCACCGCTTAAATCACACCTCCCCAGATAACTGCTTTTCTGACCAGTTCCTTGCATTGGTTTTGATCATTTCCAATACTTCACCTACATAGCAGCTCTTCAAGGGGAGGGATTTTTTTTTTTTTTTTTTTTTTTTTTGCTAATGCTTTAAGTATTTGCTTTGACAACAGATTTTCTGAGTGAACGAAAGTGTTGCCCTATGTCTGACCTATGTAAAGTTATTCTTGTAGGTTGGCCCTCATGTTGCTCAGGATTAATCGCATGTATTTACTTATGAAGGTGAGAATTTCAAATATAACTCTGAATCACATTCTGGAATACATTTTGGTATGCAGGAAGAAAAGATGAACACATAACCATTACATATTCTTTAAAACAAAGGGAGGAAACGGCAATAGAAAATATAATATAATTTTATCGCTGAGAATTTTAAAACAAGCATCATGGAATGTAAAGTTATGGTCCTCAAAGGAATCATAACTTGGCTGTAAGGCAAATATATATTAAGGCATAAATATAAGGGTTTATATAATAATAGAAAATACTACAACCAGATGTGCCAAGAGACTAAATTATAACTGACGTGGGAACCATAGATTTGGAATTTCTTACTGCTTAGAATTTAAATTTTTCTGAAACACTGAAGTAATACCAAGGCATCCAGGTACCACAGGGTGGGTATGATAAAAAATATGAGGAGGTCATATCAGCAACAAACAGTTAATGATATTTATTTATATCATCTAGACAATTTAATTAAAAGAATAATCAATTACAAACTTATTCAAATAAGGGTGCCTGTAGGTTTTATATAATGCATAAAAAATCAATCACTATAACTATACATGGAATTATAGGGAGTCTAAGTACACACAGCATATAAACTCATTAATTTTGACTCATTAACTTGGAATTTATGTTAAGTGGATGAGGACTCACAGGCTCTTAGGTTGTTGGCAGTGGAAGAATTCTCAGAGAACATCAAGGCTGAATGTTTGTCCACTGTACTGTGGTGTGTGTGTGGTGCGTATATGTGTGTGTTGACCAAGACAGCCTTAAGATTTCCCTCAACTTGACTCAGCTTTAGACAGCTTTCTCCCTGACTAAAGGCCCCTAATTTCCTATATCTTAGAGCTTTTTCTTTAGAAAACCTGCAATTGTAAATTATTTCTTTGTCCCTTAGAGATGTATATCTTCTACAACGTGGGGATGTTTTACTCAAGAAACTGCAAGCCATCCCTTTGAAACAGAATCATGAAGATAAGGGCCCTCTCATAGTCTCTGTGGGAGGGGAGGAACCCAATATCAGTAAACTGCAATGAGCACCAATTAGCAAACACTGATGGCCTAACCACATGGACCAACCTCCTCACTAATGCCTAATGTGCCCCAGTACTTTGCAACTAGCTTGCCCCAGTGATTAAAAATTCTCCCACCTTTTGTTTTTCAGGAGAGTAGAGTTCAATCTCTCTTCCCTATTGCAATAGTCTTGACTCCTATTGAAACAGTTATGAATAAAGTCTTCCTTGTCTATTGAATTCCATTTGACATAATTTTTCTGACTCTGTGTGTGTGTGTGTGTGTGTGTGCGTGTGTGTGTGTAGAGGGCCTCCTAGGGGACCTTAAGGTCAAGGCTTCCCCATCTACACCTCCCTCAAAGCAGTCTGCTTTAATCTGTTTTATATGTTGATTTTTTCCTAAAACTGCATTAAACAAAAGTCAACATAGTTTTAGAAACACTTACTTTAAGAAAATTATTTCATTTTTCAGGTGAGATAATAGAAGTCTCAAGAAGGGATAAGATTCACCAGGAAGCCCAAGGCTGCACTGTGAGGAACAAGCAGCTCTAGAGCGTTGGGATGCTGCTCCAGTGTTCTCTAGATGTTACCTTTGTATCATCAAAGAAGACAATGTGAACTAGGTAATGTAAGAGAAACATGAAGGGATGGTTAACCTCCTCTAAAGGACAAATGATCTTCAAGTGCCTTAGGAACATTTATTTGCATGCAACCAATTCATATGCAAATTAGGAATAATCTTTATTCAGGCCCTTTGTTTGGGAACATTTACTAGCCATTAGTCGTGTTACTTTATTTACTAAAACACATGTTTTCCTAAATGCTGCATAACTATGTAGAGGATTATAAACCTAACATTGAAAAATGTACAACAAATACATAAATAGAAGCCAGGAGCACTAGTACAGATAGTGACTTTATCCAGTTAACTTATACCAACATGAATAATTCTTTAGTATTTTCAGTCAGATGGTGACTTAGGGCATATAATCACAGTTATGAAGTTGGCTGAGATGCTTAGCTTTGTAAAGTGTCACCTCCTCATTTTTAAAATCATAGGTAATAATCCCTAACTTTGCACCACTTTAATGAGGATAAAGAAAATATATTTCGAGAGCTTAGACAGTACTAAACCCCTAGTGGTGTTAATACGCAACTTCGTGGCGTTAGTATCCAGTATCAAAATAAAGCATCAGCATCACTCTTCTTCTTCAGCCGTTATAATGGATCCCTAAGAAAATCTGCCTAAATATTAACTATCTTGACACTAGTCCCAGCTAGTGGGACTGTGGAAATCTATAACTTAAATGTGGAAGCTTTGGTTCATAATAGAGTGTTGAGTTTAATTAAACCAAAAATTCCAATTAGTACAGATTTTTTTCAGGTGTTAATAGTACTGACTTGAGGCAAATGGTAATGACAAAGTAATTGGGTGGTCCCTTAGATGTGGCCTATACTTCTTGATCCTTTTTAGTGATGTCTCTTTATAAGACTCTATTAAGCTATTTTATGAGAATGAAAAACAAAATAACAAAATTGTAGTATTAGTAAGGGACAGATGCAGCTAATAAAATAATGCTGCCGCTGTGTTCTCACATAAAAGGTCATTTCTTTCTCCAATTCTTCTATGTCTCCAGAAGTCAAGTCAAATTAATGAATTAGGGAAGAGAGGAAATGGTCAGTTGAGGGAAATATTTTTACAAAAATTTGACCTGTAAGTTCTTATTAAAATAAAATGACCTGGATTACCTTCATGTTTATTCTGTTTAAACATTTGTTTTCCTTAGGAGTGGGAGGGGGACTGTAAATTAAATTAGAGAGAAGTACTGTCACACTGATGGAGACAAGTTCAATACCAAGGATTTATCTACTTAGACAAATGAAATCAGAGTCAGTACATCTATCTGAAATGTTCTGATGTCTCTGCAGAAATACAAAGAGTTCTGGGCAAATGCAATTGTACTTCAGTCAAATTTGGTACAGTTGTCTAGAGGCTGCTAATCGTTAAGGGTAAGCTTTATCAAATCAGTTCCAGGGATTTCATAAGACTGAAGAATAGGGTTACCAGATAAAATACAGGTTTCCTAGTTAGGACTGAATTTTAGGTAAACAACAAATAATCTTTGGCATGTCTCAAATATATATACATAAATTGCGTGTGTCTATTTATTTCTATCAACAAAATAACCAATAACAGCTTCTAGATATTATTTTTTAGCCTTAACATACTGTTTGACCTAAAAGCCAAACTGATTGATTTTCATTTGGGGTATTCATATTTTCAATCAATTTATTCCAAAGTAGTCATTTAAAGGCTATATCCACAGAGAAAAAGAGACGTGATTAAAAAATTTAAAACATGGCATGCCTATACTTTGTTGTGTTTACTCAATGGGCAACAATCAGGTTAAATATTTTTTGATATTTTTAATTCACATAAAATTTGAATCTCCTAAATTATTTGATTTTTAGTTGTTCAAATTGATATAAATTTATTCTACCTTAGAAACTTCCATTCCTTAGGCCAGCGGTCCCCAGCATTTTTGGCACCAGGGACCGGTTTCATGGAAGACAATTTTTCCATGGACCGGGGGTAGGGGGAAATGGTTTCAGGATGATTCAAACACATTACATTTATTGGGCACTTTATTCTATTATTATTACATTGTAATATAAAATAATTATACAACTCACCATAATGTAGAATCAGTGGGAGCCTTGAGCTTGTTTTCCTACAACTAGATGGCCCCATCTGGGGCTGATGGGAGACAGTGACACCCCAAGTGTGTTGCTTATGTCCAGTCTACTCTGTAAGATTCAGCTTAATTGTCACTTGCCACTCACTGATAGGTTTTTGATATGAGTCTGCGAGTAATTGGTTTATTATAGTCTCTGTGCAGTCAAACCTCTCTCCTAATGATAATCTGTATTTGCAGCCGCTCCCAGTGCTAGCATCACCGCCTCAGCTCCACCTCAGATCATCAGGCATTAGATTCTCATACGGAGCTCATAACCTAGATCCCTTGCATACACAGCTCACAGTAGGGTTCGCACTCATGAGAATCTAATGCCACTGCTAATTGGACAGGAGGCGGAGCTCAGGCGGTAGTGTGAGCCATGGGGAGTGGTTGTAAATACAGATGAAGCTTTGCTCACTCGCCTGCCACTCACCTCCTGCTATGAGGCCCAGTTCCTAAAAGGCCATGGACCATTACCGGTCCAGGGGTTGAGGACCCCTGCCTTGGCTACTCAGAAATGAAAAGTGATTTCCATCCCCTCAAATAATATTTATGTCTATTATCACTTTGCATATAGAGATGCAATTTATGTCACCCTTTGAAGACCCAAACTATAGCATGTAAATTTCATAAAATTATTAAACTTTATATTTTGGTCATTCAAATTCTTTTCAAGAAATTTTTAAAGTAAGAACATGTGATATTCTGGCAAAGTAAAAATTGACTGCTGAAGCAAGTGCTGTTATACAGCTACCCGTATGAATTTGATATGTTATCTATATTTTTATAAGAAATATAAATTGATTTGTTGAATGATAAACACTTTACACATTTGTTGAAATTTGCTAATTGTTTTTAGATAATAAAGCATAGTCCATGAGATCAATAAACACATATTCTGTGTATCCAAATAAAGTAGTTAATATTTAGACTATGAATTAGAATATGAGAATAATGAACCAAATAAAAAGGTAAAATATTATTCTTTATTTCTTCCTGGTTCTCCAGTGTTCCATTTAGAAAATTTTTTTCTCTGCCTGAAAAATACTCTTTAGTGTAAATATGCTGGTGACAAAGTATTTCAGTATGGATTTATGTAAAAATGTACTTATTTCAACTTTATTCCTAAAGCATATTTTAATGAATATAAAGTTCATGCTCAGGATTTATTTTCTTTCAATATATTGAAGCTCCCCTCTCACTAGTGTTCACTGTTTCTTTTGAGAAATCAGCTGTTAATCTAAGTTCTGCTTCTTTCAAAAGTCATGTGATTTTTTCCATTAGCTGCTTGCAAGATATTTGATATTCTATATTTTTACTGTGATACCTCAGATATGAATTATTTATTTTTATACTCCCAGGGGTTTACTGGGTAGAAGTCTTTCATTAGTTTAGGGAAATTTTTATACATAATCCTTCTTCTTTCCCATTTTTTCTTCCCTCTCCTTTTGAGACTCCAACTAACTATCTTAGATGTTCCCCTTTTATGCTCTATGCTCCTACATTCTCTGTGTTTTTCATCTATGTTTCATTCATTTTTTTTTTCTGACTTTTTTTCTAGTTAATTAATTCTCTCTTCAGATGTTAAACCAAGCCATTGAATTCTACATTTTATTTGTTGTATTTTTCAGTTTTTGAATTTGTTTTTTTTTAATTTGCTAGATCACTTTTAATATTTTAGTCCCTGCCATAAGTTTCAATCTTGTCATTTATCTCCTAGAATGTGAGAATTATAGTTATCTTACAGTCTGTGTCTAATAATTCTAATATCTGGAATCAGTAGATTTCTTCATATTTTCTGTTATTCCATCTGGTTCTTAATTATGAGGTCTTGTCTACTCACATTCTGGTTATCTTTATTATTATATTTTGGATATTGTGTTTGAAAAATTATTTATATAAATAATTTGAGAACAAAGATGATATTGTAATCCTCCAGAAATGATGTCCTATGGTTTTATAAGGTACATTGGTCACAGTAATTTCTAGATCATCTTAATCCAAATTCATAATTGAAATTTTTTCTGACCACTGGAAAGCTGGTCTAAAGCTTTTTCAAGGCTTAGTTTACTTCTGCTTCACTCTTGATACTACAGTCCTAATAAAACTGAGGTAATTTACCATGCCACCAAACTTAAGGCCCTCCCCTCTGTCCTGGGGTCCCTTAAACTCAAAAGACCAGCTGACTTGAAATCCCCAATACCAACAGAGAAAAAATAATCCTTAAAATGTTGGACTGATATCCTCTTTTGGGTCTAAATCTGGCAATTATTACTACATTTTTATTTACTATTATTATTCATTTTATCTAGTATTGCTTATATGATTTATTTGACATTTTTAATTACTATGTTCTCACTCTTTAAAATTTACTTTAGCTGTAAGTTCTGTCCAAATTATGTAATTTGGTATTATCAGAGGCAACATGAAACCTTAACCATTGAAAGTTAACTTTTCAAAAGTAGTTTATCTACAGAAGGCACAATCTATCTCATTACATTGTGAAAGAATGGTTTATTCTAACCCAAATACATTCAGCTCTCACTGGTCATATTCTGTAAATGAGTAATACTAGAATTTTCTTTTTTTTTTAGTCTTCAATCACGTAGTAGAAAATAAAGATCTGGTAAGATAACCAAAAAGCAAATAAAAGGATACATTCTAATTAACTTGACAGCAATCAGATAAGGGAACAGACCCATACTGGAGGGAATTAAGTTACTATGTTGATTCAACAACTCACTCTGTAAAACAAGTTCACTGTTCTCATTCAATCTATCTTATTTGACCTATATCCAAAATACCACAAATCAAAGTGAAAGAGGAGACAGACTAAAGAGTTGATTATGAACTCCATCTAGAAAGAGAAAATTCTTTGTATACCAACATAATGAGGAAAAAAAAAAGGCTGGAAAAAAATCTACGTTTCTAAGTATCTCTGTAGGGTGGGAATGACCACTAAAATGGTCAAGAATTATGTTTTAATGAAAAATAGTGCTTGGATGGAAATTAGAAGTTATTGTGTCCCAGCCTGGCTCCTGTTTTTATGAACGCATTCTCCCTCTTATTCCACATCTCAGTAGTCTCATTTGTAAAGTAAGCTATTTGAACAACATACGCTCCAAAACCAATTTCAACTCTAAGCTTTTATAATGTATATTTCAAAGTTACACTTCTTTTACATTTTTGTCAATTCCTTGGGTGAACATTACAAATACACATACACATATGTGAACAAAGAAAAAAATAAATGTTTTCATTCACAAAAAATATCTCTTACAAAACAAACAAAGGCAGAAACAGAACTCCATTAGATAAAAATGTACTTCTAAAATAGGTCAAATTCAATCCATATTCTTAAACTAATGAAAACCACTGTTAGCACATGCTTACAAAAAATATTCATTACAGTTCAAAACTAATTTCTGTTCTCTAAGCAGCTATAATAGAATCAGTGAATATTTCCATAATATCTTTTATGTTCATGTCAGTGAGATAACAGTTCCATACTCAAAGATTTCTAATTGATTTGACCATAAAATAAACCTTTTGTTCAAAGACGGGCAAAAAAATAAAAGATAAGAAAGATGGCAATTTAACTTTCAGATGTATACTGCATACAGATATCTCGGGGCCATTATAATGCTGAACACAAAAAATAAAAAGGCTAGGCAATAAAATCATGGAACTGGCCAAAGAGTGACTTAGCTACAATAACTACACAAGGACACAGGCATACCTTTATGTAACATGTTGAAAATGGACTTAGTCCATTTCAGAGAAAAACATCAGGTATCTGTACATACATGAGTTACTTTGCAAACAGAATTATTAGGAGGATTATTTAATAGCAAGTAACTTGTAGAAGTTTCATTAGTAAGTCTTGAAAATATCCCTGGCTGGTGTGTGTGTGTGTATATAGTGTTCTCACCTTTGATTTGAAGATTGAATCTGAGCATCTGGAAAATATTTATCCCCATATTCACATTTCTTAATCTCATTTCCCTCATTTGTAAAATGGTGACTATAACATCTATCTGATGAAACTATTATGTATACTAAAAGCTATAAAATAAATTTAAAAGAATTTAAATTGGGTAGGAACATATTAATATAAGCTATTACTACTTTCTCCTTGGTAAGCGTTTAAAAAATTAGAAACTCTCGTCATCAGAGTAACCTGCCAGTGTTTGAAAAAAATACAAACATCAAGAGGGAAGGCACAAATGGCATCCTTGAGCTACAATATATTTAGTTCTATATTTTGAAAACAATCAAACAAAATATCTATATCTGTATCTTGCTATTCATCTATCAATCTATATCACGTAAATCAATAAACACTGTCTTTGAAATTGCTCACTACATTTTTGATCACTCCCTTTCTTTTTCCTTCTTGATTGCTTTTACTTTTTCCTGTCTCCATTTTCTAGATATCGCTCCCCTTCAGTGTTCTCTGCTTTAAAATCCTCATCTAATTGTGGTTTCAACCATTGTCACCAAGTTAATAACCCCCAAAATGGGTATCCGCCAAGTGGATAAATCCCACCCTTCCCTCTGACTCCAGACCTAGTTATTTTAGATGGGGCATCTCCATTTGGATAGTCTCCTCCTGTCACTTCAAAAAAGAGTGCCCCCAAATAAACTACTCTTTTTCTCTTCCTGACAGGTAAACTTTGTATCCCATATATCCCAGCTTTTCTGCGCATGGAACCTCAAATTTACAGTGAGCCTTTCCAAACTTTTTTTTTTGCTTCATCTCACACTTTCATTTTTCCTCCATGTTTTAAGTCTCATCTGTCTGCAAATTTTCCTGGATGTGCCTCTGAAATGTCCATAGAACTGAGCCTTTACTTAACCCTAATTACAATCAAAGTAGCCCACGATTCCAAGGCTTCCTGGGTTACTTCAAAAGCCAACCAGATCATAACTCAAAACAGAGTGCAGACTAATACATTCTTTTTTTTTTTTTCGCGGAACAGGGGCCTCTCACTGTTGTGGCCTCTCCCGTTGCGGAGCACAGGCTCCGGACGCGCAGGCTCAGCGGCCATGGCTCACGGGCCCAGCTGCTCCACGGCATGTGGGATCCTCCCAGACCGGGGCACGAACCCGTGTCCCCTGCATTGGCAGGCGGACTCTCAACCACTGCGCCACCAGGGAAGCCCCTGACTAATACATTCTTTAAAACACTGCTGCTGATTGCAGAAGTGGGAAGAGAAGAGGGTAAGAAGGAAGAGCTTAGTCAGAACGATGTTTACTGATGTGGAGCCAGAAGAAAGGGGAAAGAGATGAGGGTGGGTAGGTAAGGACTTGAGCATCCAGACTTACATGGGGAATCAGGGACATTCAGACTCAAACTTGACCCAGTGTTGTCATGGGGTGAATATGAGTTTCTTAAGTCACTCAGTAGTGGGTTTTATGCTGTTGCTGGTAATTCCTATGCTTAGATAATATATGTAATACAGAAAACATGATCATCTGTGATTGCCAAATGTTAGTCCTCCCAAATGTTAGGCTTCCCTCTCATCTTTAATGTTCTGTGCTCTGTCCCTTCTTACCCTGCTCACTTAAAACAGTGCTTTTATCAGATGTCACTTTTGCTCAGATATATACCATGATTTCCTATTATAATTTCAAACATGTCTGAGTTCCTCTGATGACTTTCCAGGCCTTCTATTACCTGACTTCATACTTTTTATCTAATATTTGCTTCTAGTTCTCTTGACAAACTAGCTTTGAACCAGAGTCAAGTTGCCTTATTACCCTCTAACTACATCTACCTCCTCTCGGTGCCGACGGTACGCATGTTTTTTTTCCTGGAATCCTCTATTCTAGATCAATATCTTTAAACATTCCTCAAGGTATATAGTAAGAGTTCTACTCACTCCATGAAACTATATCCACCTAGACCATTTCCCCCACAACTGCTCCACAGACTGAGAAGTAAAAGTTGAATGGATAACATGATTAGAAGTAGAAAAGCTATTTAAAAATTTTGATCTACATGGAATCAAACAGTCATTGTGACTGATTGCTTCCCTTAGTTTGGTTATCTTCCCCCCAATTAATTAATGGAATGTCCTATGGCCATAGTAATACCTTGCCTTTGGTGTATCCAATTCTGACAATGTTTCAAAGGTTCATTAAACCAAACTTATTTTCCAGCACGAGCCATAATGGCACAACTCCTCGTGTGCCATAGCAGTGGCATATTCTTGTTGCATGTGCACAGATAAAAATAGCCATGTCAGACACAACAACTGTCAGATTTGATGCCTGGGGCATCATTTTTGATAGAGACAGCTGTGGAAGCTAAATTGAGGTTTCCTATGTACTCCGTACTCCCACCTCTTTCGAGAAAGCTGCCTATTGCTAGGCTGTGTATTTTTGTGTTTTGCATCTATATTTAGATGCTGAGAAGACAAATAATGCACTAAATCCATGGTGTGGAGAGAGGGGAAGGAAAAACACCTGTCAAATATAGAACTTTCAGCTACATCAGAAGAGAAGGTTCTCTGCTCTTACTGACAAGGGCCTTTGGAAACCTGTTAAAGGACTGGACCTGCTCAGGAAGCCACGGTTATGTTCCATTTAAAAGCTATTTCTGCAAATAAAAGGATCTTGTGAATTCTACTCCGAAGTCTTCACAATTTGAAGGCCTCGCACACCCTTTCCATTCCTCTCTGATCACTATACATCAGGGGTCAACTTTTTCTGAAAAGGGCTAAGGAGTAAATACTCTAGGCTTTGTCAACCATATGGTTTCTGTCACAATTGTCAACTCTATCAAGGTAGCCAAAGCAGGTGCAGACAACACGTGAATGACTGGGAGTGACTGTTCCAATAAAACATGGTTAGTAACACAGAATTTTGAATTTTATATGATTTTTACATGTCACAAAGTATGCTTCTTTTGGTCTGTTCCAATCATTTAAAAATGTAAAAAACATCTTAAACTCACAGACCATATTAAAAGAGGGCAGTGGGCAGGTTTGGTGCACAGGCCGTAGTTTTATTGTTTGTTTTTGTGGTACGCGGGTCTCTCACCGTTGTGGCCTCTCCCGTTGTGGAGCACAGGCTCCGGACGCGCAGGCTCAGCGGCCATGGCCCACGGGCCCAGCCGCTCCGCGGCATGTGGGATCCTCCCAGACCGGGGCACGAACCTGTGTCCCGTGCATCGGCAGGCGGACTCTCAACCACTGCGCCACCAGGGAAGCCCACAGGCCGTAGTTTGAGAACTCCAGGTCTACACAAGTACTCCTTCTCTATCTCACTTTAAAATGAAAAATAGATGTCCCTTGTGAAGCAGACTATCACCTTCAAATACTGAGATATCTGAGCTTAAGACTTTTCCAGTTTCTTTATCAGCAAACTAGAGCTCTAAAAGAGAGTCACCACTGTATATATTTTTCAAAGGCCAGAAAAAGAGTCATCAGATTCCAAAATAAAAGTACCCAGCTACCCCTTTTGAAGCCAAATTCAATCACAATCTAGCTTATCTACATATCTTAGGTTAAAAAGACCAATTAATCACCAGCAATCACCATACTTATAATTTCTGTACTTTCAGGAATCTCTATTTTTGTGCTACTAAAAACAAAAGTGGAAAATTCAGTACATTTAAAAAATGTTAGTGTGGTTGAATGCTAAGCCCCAGTCACATCACCCAGAGTTACATGGGATACAATCTGGCACCATATTGAGTTCTAGACTCAAGACTGCCATTGCTACTTAATCAAGGGAATTGGGTCTTGAGTGCTTTAAGGTAGGAGCCACTTATAAACATGAACCAATAACATCATGTTCTAAGATAGTTTATCAACTGTTCAACAGTGCTCACTACACAGGACTTTACTCCTCATCGAGTTCCTGAAGGTGATGATGAACAGGAGGATGTGTTGAGGTATGAGCTAGTGGGTCTATACAATTTTCTTCAGGTATTAGGCAACCACTGAAGGGCTGTTATGTTTCTCTTACTTCGTTTTCATTTTCTGCTTTTTATGGAGGGATTCTTTTTTAAAAAAATTCTGTTTGTTTACTTTGTTTCACGGAGTGTCAGTAAAGAGTGTTATAATCAATTTATCTCTTTGTAAGTGGGTTAAATCGTAGCCTGAATGCCAGAAATATAATTGTATAAGCAGGTTAACCTGGGCAGGTTAACACAGCATTGGCTGGGCAGTGTTTACCAGATCCCCACTGCTTTTGAGTAGTTTACCAAACACTGCAGTGCAGCAGAACATTATCATTATTTCCAAACTGGAGTTTATGTACCACAAGATGAGAAATCTTGAGTTTCTCAAGGAACAGGTGAAGCTACAGAATAATATATGTCCCTGGAGCTTAAATTTTATCCAAAGTCTAGTGAAACCTACTATTTGAATATTTAAATAAGTATAAGTAGATGATAGGGTAGAATTCAAATTCTCATAGATTTTGAAAATTAAAATAAAAACCAAAAAAAAAGTGTTTGTCTTATAAATGGTCAATTCATCCACCTCCTTATTAGGTCAAGGAAATAACATGATTCTTCAATGCCATTAGTAATTTTTGGCAGGAAAGTTTAGGAAGCATTGTTATAAGCCCCAGACACCTTCCTGATGGAGACAGCATTGAAATGTTTCTATGATCCAATCAACACTTAGAGAAAGAAGGATAAGTAAAATTCATCTTCTGGTTCTCTTGCCATTCAAATAAACCAAATGTTAGTAGATTTAAATGGGCTCATTTACTGAAAAGTGTACACTAATTTTTTCAACTCGGGTGTTGTTGTTTAAAAGCCACAGGGTCTAGAAGTCTGCAGAGCTAAATTCTCCTTCCAAGTCTAAGTTGTTACATGATGTCAGTCACTTCTCTTCACTGTTCTCCTCTTAGCCTTGGGAAAGGGGCATCTACCTGCCCTCTCATGGGGTTTTAACAAAAATTTTGAAAAATATGAAAGCAAATTTAAAAGCAGAGAGCAATGAACAAATATTTAGGCTAGAAGAAAAAATATTTTTCCTAGATATATAAAGTCAAGTAAAAGTGAGGCTATAAGAGAAGCGAGTGTAATGTTCTCTGTACCTGCTCCCCCTAAAATGCCGTTTCTTCTTTATAGTAATGGGAGAAATTGAGTGAATTGGTTTTTTGGAAGATTATGGGAATAACTTTGAAATGCTTCACTTTGTTAGGATGACAGTGTTTTCAATTATGGAACTTGTTTGAAAAGGCAAAAATTGAACTGGCTTCTACCCTATTTAAATCTGTGTCTGTCTCCTATTTTTTTCCTTTTGATGTTGTTCTGTTGTTTTGTTTTCTTTAACAACAGCACGGAATGACAGATGTGTGAAAAAAAGAAAGAGAACTAGGAAAATATGATAACAGTCACAACTGGCTCCCTAGATTTATTTCCAGTTGATTTTACATCTGGTCCAACTGTGTTGTTTGTTGATATTCTGTTGGCAACAGACATGAGCCGTATGTCTCTTTTGCTTTTATTAACATTTTCATATCTCAACAAGAGAATTTGGTGGAAATTGTAGCAATGAACCGAGTGATCTTTGCATTACATCTCAAAGTTGGCATCTTTCCACTTCCATATTCAAAAGGTCACCCAATCTGGTCAGTTTTGGGTTTTGGAAATATCTCTAGACTTTCTCTTTTCTAGTTCCCAGGAACATCATGATATCCTCCCTGATTACAGCACAAGCCTCCTAACTTCTTTCTTGAGTGGGCATTTCAATCCACCCATTTTCCTGGCACTATACTTAAGATTTTCAAATTAAAACCTGATCACGCACCTAAATAAACTTCTTCAGTATGTCAGTTACCTGTAAAATAAAGGTAACTTATTTTATTTTACAAGTCTTGCGTGCCTCGGTGTATTAGCGAGGCACGCAAGACTTGCAATATTGGTTATCAATCTACTTTGTATTTCCAAGCTCCAATCTCTTGCCCTTTACCCACAAATCTCAGCAATTTTGAACCTGTCATTCCTCAAACGTTCCAGACCTTGTCATATCTCTGGCTCTTCACACATGCCTTTTCCTCTGTCTGTCACTCATCCTTCCGGACCCAGCTCAATGTCAACTCCTCTGTAAAGTCTTTATTGACACTCTTAGCTGTAACAACAAAATAAACCCCTCTGATGATATACTGAATTAATTTTCCCCTAGGAATGGCTCACAACTAAGAATGATTTTTATAATGACATATTCAGCAAGAAGGAAAATTAATAGTATAAACAATACTTTGGAAACACAAATACAACTTCTCCAAACGGTATTTTAATATGCCAATTTTTTTCAAATACTTAATTTAGGTTAGATGGATAATTGCTGATAATCCTTTTATTCCCCTCCTATATACAGGCCTTTAATATAAGACCATCAAAGTTCTCTTGGTACATTAGGTTTTTCTACATGACTGTAAGGTATTGACAGTAGTGTGCAACTACGAATCCTGAGAAAAAGAAAACGGAGCTTTTGTGATTCATCTAACGCTACACAGGAACTCCATTACCAGGGAGAAGGAAAAAAAAAGAATCTCAGATCCTCCAAAGCCCCATAATGGGGAAAAAGCATTTGTAAAACTGGTGTCCAACCTAGCTCTCTGTGGTGATTCCTATAAATGTTATGTTCCAATGTTGGTAGATATTGCAGCCACTTTTCCAAACATTTTCTAAAAATAAAGGAGAGAATAAGTAACCTTAGGGCTGGAGACAGTGAAACAGACATGCTGGTAACAGAAGTGAGATTTTCTGCACCCTGGCCCCAGTCTTTTGAGATGCAAGACCCTTCGTCCTCACCACATTGTTTTTGTGTGTCTCCTACAAATGTAGCAGCCATCTCAGTATGTTATTCCATTAACCCCCTCAGATAATTATTTAATGGAGTTTTGCCATGTTGGCTTAATTACCTCCTTTACTGCCTCCTGGGGATATGGGATGTTTTTGGAATGAAAAATGAATTGTTGTTTCAAAATAACATGCAAAAAATTATGATCCAGAATTTTCACAAAGGTTTGAAAATAACCTATGCTATCAAATCTTCTTTTTGTAGATTTGTTTCCACTCCTATCACATGTCTGGAGGAGCTGCATTCCTTCCCCTGTCACTCTTTTCTAGGGTCTAAGCTGAGGCCATCATCTCTTGTTCTTGTAGACAAAATGCCACATATGACTAAAATGTTTGGTTTTCTAGGTTATTTTGATGTCAGCCCCTGAGATGTCATAGCTTTCTAAAGGTAAGAAGGGAACAGTTTTCTCCTTTTCTCTATAATGCCAACTTGATATTTCTCAGCAAGTCCCATCTTTTTGCCTTGCTTAGAGAGACAGTTACTTCTGCTTCTTATCAATGTGTCTCTTTTTAGCAGTTCCATGATTCCCGTCTCTACTTGGGAACAATGCCTGGAATCCTGCCATGTAAGCTATCTATACATATTTCTTTCTATTTTAGCTTTTGGTATATTGGCTTATTGTTACAACTAAAGTTAAAACCCTTTGAATAAAGGGACCTTGAAATATTCATCTTCACATTCCCAGAAGAGTTCTAGCACAGCACCTTCACATAGTAAATACTCAAAGTATGTTTGTTGAATAAAAAAATAAATGAATGAATGAATGAATGAAATAAATAACAAAAGACAATGGGAACTGAATGGTGCCAAAGCCTTTGTTTTTAAACAAAAACTGATTATAATGGAAAACTTTCATATTTGTATCTTCCTTTTGTAATACTGACCAGCCTCAAGTCATCATATGCGAACCTTATAAATATGCAGAACTGGCTTTCACATGGGCAGAGAAGATCTGCCCACCAGTCACATGGAGAGAACTTCTCTGACAGAGCTGGGATCAGGCTTGCCTGCCCCTCTTCTCTGAGCTTCCACAGTCCTGGAAACCAGCCAGGGCTTGCCAATCACTAGGGAACCACCACTCCTTGCGCTCAAATTGTGTTTATTACCTGTCAGCTTCAATGCACTAAATGACACTCTAGTGACTGGAAAGAGTTAATGGTCCTCCAAAAAGAGAACAACTCACTCCCATCTGATTGTTAGGATCAGTCCCCTTATGTTTTACTTGAAAGTTTTGGCTCCTTCTCCCTTTTCTCTCTGCAATGAAAACACTGGGTCAGCTAAATCAATTTAAACACTTTTACAATTGTTTTAAAGCAGTATTTAAACAGTCCCCAAATATATTTTTTTCCTCTGCTCTATCCATAGATTCTCTTATTTCAGAATATCTCCAACTGGGAACATCCAGCACACCAAAATCCAAATTGTAGTGAGATACTAATATCTTTAAAGGTTTTACTACAAGATTTTCTTAAATGTTGAAATGCCTCCCCACATTTGAAAATAATAAACATATATCATACATAGTAATAATAAGGAAACAGAGAATTTAAGAAATTGTCCCTGTTATTAAACTACACTGACTTCAGCTGGGAAAGAAAAAAAAGTTATTGAGTGAGTGGTCAAGTGTGGAGTATGAAGAAGATGTCAAACAGAGTGAGATAGTATCTTTAGAAAATGCCTTGTAAAAATACACTCAAGCATTTAAAGATAGGAGTCTTTCTGCATTGGTCAGATCAAGTATTTGGGGAGGCCAAATGGAGTAGGGAAAAGAATGACACATAACTAAGTGTGAGTAAAGCTCTACAACGTTATTAACCCTGTGATTTTGAGTAGGTAACTGATTAATTCAGACCATCATCAATCCATCTATCTTTCTCTCCATTTATCCATCATCTACTCATCTGTCTATACATTTATCCATGATTTAAATGCAGTGGCTAGAACAAGCTACTCCTCAAATAATTTCTTATTGAATACATGAATAAAGTAATGAATTACAATGCTATTTGGTTGACCAGAGATGCATAGGTTTACTTTTGGACTCTCAATTGTATTCTATTGATTGATATGCCTATCCTGTACCACTACCAACTGTTTTGATTATGGTAGTTTGGCAGTAAGTTTTGAAATTGGAAAGTCTAACTCCTCTAACTTTGTTCTTGTTTTTAAGATTATTTTGACTACTCTGGGTCTTTTGCAGTTCTCTATGAATTTTAAGATCAGCTTTTCCATTTCTGAAAGAAAAGACTTTTGGAATTTTGATAGAGATTACATTAAATCTATATTATTAATTTAGGGAGTACTGCCATTTTAATAGTATTAAGTTTTCCAATCCATGATCAATGGATGTCTTTCTATTTATTTAGGTCTCTAATTTCTTTCAGCAATGATTTGTACTCTTCAGTGTACAAGTCTTATACTTTTTTGCTTACATTTATTATTTAATTAATATTTATCAAGCTTAACAGATGCAGTAGGTGCAGTGAGTGATAAAGATACAATTAAAAGCCAAATCCTAGCGCCTTTTTATTTACTTGTCTCAATAGGTCCTTTTAGACTGGGACAGAGGCTTTCATTTAGGACTGCCATTACATACCCAAATCTTTAAATTTTACTGCTTGTACATCTACCAGTAACCTCCACCGCTGCTTCAAAATTCAGCCTGACTACAGTCTCTATTATTGCTTTCCTTCTATGTGTGATCCCAGGCTTGAAAAAGAAACATTCCAATGGTGCCAAGTATTGTTAGTTTGATGGCATAATGTCAGTAAGTGGTTTGAACATACTTAACTGATCAGATCTTTCATTCACTTACACGCTAAATAAATGATTATTTTATCCAATGACATTTTTGACCTCCTAAGTGCTGGACACCATTATAGGCACTGGCGATGGAAAAGTGAAAAAGACATTGTTCCTGTCCTCAAAGAACTGAATAAAATTGGAAAACAAGTATAAACAATAAAATATTGGATTATAAAGAGATAAGTTTCAGCACAATGATTCTTACAAAGTGTTCGGTTGGAATAAACTAATAGAATTAAAGAAAGGTTTTCATTGAGTCTTCATGACTGAAAAGGCATTTGCCCATGAGAAGACATTCTAAGCAGCTGGAACAGAATGTACAAAGCAGCAAAGTGTAAAGTAGGAAGTTACATTTTGAGAACTTTGTGTAATTGTATATAGAGGAGGGGTTGAGCAGGAGGTGCCAGGGAGTAAGTGCCAAGAGATGAGCTTTAAAAGATACCAAGCTATGATGCCATAGACAATAGTCTACAGATCAGTGCTTTCTAAACAGATTTTAGTCACATACTTCTTTGTATCCAAAATGTAAGCAGAGCAAAGCATAAATAAATAAAACAGATAAAAGCGAGAAGACTGCAAGGCCTCCCCAGCTACCTCACGACTCTTAGTCAACCTTCGTGGAAGAGCTCTGAAAACCACTGTTGTTCACATGTGAAACTGTACAGTATTCCGCAAACATTTAGAATCCAAAGAAAATAATTTCATTCTTGCTGATTACAGGGAAATTCAGCCTATTAGTCTAGGAATGGTTTCAGGTTTTTTAAATGGGTTAGGAAATGCACACACTGATTTTACTCTTCTATAATTCATCCTCCATATATCTGCCAGAGTCACTTCTTTAAAGAGTAAATCAGATAACCAAAGTCTTCAGTTGAAATTCTTGCAGCGGCATCTAAATAAGATCCAGACTCCTTTCTGTAGCTCCCAAGTCTCAACTCCCCTGCCTGCCTCTCCATCTTCATTCTCTTCCCACCTTCCCTCCTACTTAACCTGACCCAGCCATGATGGCTTTCTTTCTCTTCTTCGAACACAAGGCTTGATTCAGCCTTTTCGCTCTGCTCTCCCTCGGCCTGAGATGCTTTGCCTCTAGCTCGTCATATAGCAGACCCTTCATCATCAGGATTCCGTTGAAATTTCTCCCACTTGTAGAGGCCTCCTCTGTTTACATCATCTAAGAGAGATCTCTCCTGTCACTCTATGATGCCTCACCCTCCTTTTTTATTTTAAATTTTCTTCCTTGCATTTAACACAATCTGAATCATCACATATATTTATTATTTCACATGTTTATATCCCATCCCCAATTTTCCCTAGAAAATAAACACCATTGGAGGGGCTTGTCTGCCTCATTCATGGCCAGGTTCTGAGAATAATGCAAGGAACATGGTACTCCCTCACTGCACAGTTGTCAAATAAATGAAGTGAATAAGGAGTAAACAAAAGGTAGCTCCACCATAAAAATTAGAGGAAATATCAGTGGGTAGAGGTCAAATAGCCCAGAACAATCCTAATACAGTCTATAAGATTTTAGTTGGTCATCCGTCAAAGGACAGCTCCTATGAATTTGGTGTATGACTCATCACCTCCACCCTTTCTTTCATTTTTACCCTTCCTAATTTATCTTTCTAGTCACCTATGCCTCTGCCCCTTGATTTTGAACAAAGAGTTTTTATTCAAAAGCATCCCCAAAGGATTACAAAACAGGGTGTAACACGTTTAAATTCAAAACAAGGCAGCTTTGGTGAATTTATTATAGCCAGCAAGCTGTCACCATAACCATGTGAGTTATGCCTATTTGAATGATAGATGTGAAAAAGCATCGTACAACACTAATAAGATGCTTACTCAGAGTCACATGCATTATTGGCAACAGTATATAAGATATTATATAGATCCTGGGCTAACCTCACACTTAAGATTCAGATTTTACCAAGAGAATATGATTAAAAACTCACT
Organism: Orcinus orca; assembly: GCF_937001465.1. Taxonomy (NCBI): domain Eukaryota; kingdom Metazoa; phylum Chordata; class Mammalia; order Artiodactyla; family Delphinidae; genus Orcinus; species Orcinus orca. The sequence goes on along the minus strand of NC_064564.1, from coordinate 46,905,555 downwards.
TCTCATATTCAACGAACCATTTAGAAAACTCAAAGAACTTTTGACGACTTAAAGAAAATGGATGAACTAAAAAGCACTCTGACTTCAGGGTATAAGAAAATTAAATTGGTTTCCACTAGGTTGACCACAATCAAGAAATTCAAACTTAACTCCAAAAGTAAGAGAGACACTTGAAGACTAGTAATATGGTTTCAGCGAGTGGAAGATGAATTTAGCCAAAGTTTTTGAACTCTCTAGTGAGAAGGGAGGTCATACATGGGACCAAGAAGTAATCTGCAGTAATCCACACAGGCAATGATTAAACTCTGGATGAGAACAGAAATTATTGATTGTCTAAAGGGGGAACAGGTGGAGGGAGTTAATTTCCCTTGCTTCTTCCTTACTTCACACAAATAAATCATTGTTTTCAACCTATACATCTGAAGAAAACACACCATGAAAAAAAGAAGAACTGTTGGTGGTTTAAAAACTGAGATATAAAAAGTGACGTGCTGCTAGAACTGAATTTGTAAAGATAGCTATATAAACTTAAAATATTAATTGCTAGGGCCAACACTGATTCCCATAGTGCCAGATCCTGCTGAGATTTTGAAAACCAATATGTTTTTGCCTTGAAGGGTGTCTGAAAGAAACTGGTTAACCTAAAAGGCCTTGAGATGTTAGGGGAATTACAGAAGAGAGACTCTGTAAATCAATACAATTTCTTCAGCAAATACTGTATCAAAAAGAAGGACATTGAATTCAACATTGTCAGCAATGGAGATAAAATCATTTATATCCAAGGAAGTGTAAACAGCCTCAGATTAAATAGTTAGCAGCACAGGAGGAAATCGAAAGAGGCTCTCATCATATTGCACCCGCACAATCTTTGATTCAGTAGGAGGCCCATTTACAAAGACATACTATTGGTTTGAAGAATGACCACCCCCTCCAAAGCCTGCTTTTAAGACTTAGTAGAAAGCACTCTGTGTTTTCCTTTCAGAATAATGAGGACGTTTCACATCTTCAAACAGTGATTCTAACTGGTAAAAGGATTAAGATGATCTCTCCCATTTTACAGGTAAGGCACAAGAGTGTGACAAAGCTTAAGTACCTTAAATGATATATGTACTTATTACACTACAATTCAAATTTTGACTCTCATCTTGAGTCTAAAATTGTTCCAGAATTGAAAACAGAATTCCCACAGGAAAAAAAATCAGTGCTAAAATAAAACACTGAAGCATTTATGCCGGCTGCTACAAATCCTCTACTCTCTCTAGCCTCACGTTCCTTATCTTTAAAACCAGTAAACAATATACCTTATGATTCTGTGGATACCTTCATTCAAATATTTAATTATTATGTGCCCCATGTTTTGTTAACGCCTCCAGCTCCCACAAAGTCAACACAGCAAGACAAAAGTGCAGAGCTTTTCCTCTTCACAAACATTCCTCTATTCCCAGGTAAAGTCAAATGGAACATCCCAAGGAGATGCTGGGAATTGAGTAACCGAATCAAAATGAGGAGGAAACCTGGAGGCTTAAAGAGAATGAAGAACGAATCCATTAATTACTAGTACTTATTGACCATCAACCATGACATACCCAGCAGTAAGGCATTACAGAAAATGTTGAAGCATGTGAATCATGGTTCATACCTTTAGAAAGCAACACTACAGCCCCTCTAATATAGTATTACCTCTAAAAACACCAGAGAGCCCTATTTGAATATAACATGTTTGAAGATTATTGAAGTCACAGATACATACGTGTATCTTACGAACACCTCACTTGGTTTGATTTGAGTTAAACCTGAGAGACAGTCATTAAGTTAAATAAGGTAGTTTCCCCCCAACCTCCACAATCTCCCCACATTCCCCACCCCCAACCATCACCATATCTTGCCAGCAGTGTTTGGCACTAAGTTATAGTAGGAAGTATAATTAATAACATGTAAATTCAATGGTTGGTATATTTACTTGGTAATTTCCTCACTGAATATCCTGTACCTTCTCACAATAGCTGACGTTTAGGTGCTTTCCATTTGAGTTTATCCACAAGTCATAAGACTTCTAGATGCTTAGAGCACACAAATCTTCAAGGGTTGAAGCCTATCAGCTCTTCTGGTATCTCAGGTCTCTCAGAAAAGGCTGACTTCTCAAACACCTTCATACTTTACTGTGATTCCCAGATGATAAACAACAGCGCCTTCATTTCACAGAAGAGGAGCTTCCTTTCCAATTTCTACTAGAAACAACCTTTCCTCTCTACCAAAATACCCCCTAACCATTGTTTTTCTTCCAGACACTGTCACTTCAGCTACTAGAGGAAACTTTCTCCCTCTTTTTATATGTAAGAGGTAATGCAAGCTGGCGGAGTGTATCTATCTCCCATTTACACTGACATTAGGACTTTTTACAGTCAAACCAATCCACAGCTCTCTCCCTTCCTCTGGCTCTCCTCACAGTTTCCTGGCTCTTCCACTGACTTTAGACTCTTAACTATTTAAAGTCATAAGTGCCGAGCATTCACTTAGCTCCTCCAGAGAAAATGGGCAAAACTAAGAAACATCAAAATCACCCCTTCCCAAGATTAGAAAGCTTATAGTAGTGTTGTTACAATTCCAAGTTTCAAAGGAACAAAAGCAATCATAGACTTGTAGTTCATATTTAAAAAATAGAGAAAACCAGAAACTAAAACAAACTGGTTTGCTCAGTTTTAATCACTATATAAATACAACATATTCCAGACATTCCAGGATTTTATTTTATATGTTTGCAGATTTGTTTTTTTTAATTTTAAGCTTACTGGATCTTTGATACTAATAGTCACTGAGATCCAGCTACTAAGATGCAAATGTAAAGGCCCCCAAAGAGGATAATGTCAATGACAAAGGAGCAGCTCATGATATTCTGAAGATATTTTAGGCTATTAATCTTTCATAAGCCTGATGTTATGGTGGGCAAATATGGACACTACGATACAGACAGGAAAATCAAGCCCATGAGTGTTAAGTGTGTTGCCCCACACCAAACATTAAATCATGAGAAGAGCAGAGCTTCAATGTAAGATTGACACCTTAACTTAAATAAAAACTAAACAGTTCTTCAGGAGCCTGAGACAACTGATGATGTTTGATGAATCTTAGAACTTCAACAAGGAGAAGAAAAAGCAGGAAATATTGACTAGGTCCAAATAAAAACATACTGTGATGTTTTGGCAATATTACATTAGACTTATGGTAAATTGACCAACACTAAAATTGATCCATACGTCTTCTATATGTCATAAAAAAAATACTCCGTCAGATGAATGATATATCAGCCTAGTGATTTATTTCTGATACATACAAATGAAAATTTGTGGGAGAAAATGGTAGACATTTCCCATGACGCTTATATGAAAAGATTAAAATTCACCTTTTTTATACTGTTTATATATGTCAAATCTTGAAATACAGTTTCATGTTCTCTTTAACAGCTTCTGTACTGTTTCTGGTAAAAATTACAAAAAAAGCTAAAACATATTGAGTGCTTCTGTATTTCAGGTGCTACCTGAGGCTCAGTACTTGTGATCTCATTTAATTTCTATAAAACTTCTATAATGTAACTAGTAACCTCATTTCACTGGTACAGAATCTTTGGTCCCAAATTATTGAATATCCTATCAAGGGTCACACAGGTAATAGTGAGGGAGTTAGAATTTTCAACCAAATATCTCATTTTTAAAGTGTCAGGCTCATTGTATTACATCTGGGTTTTGGTATATATAATATTATTGTCCACTGTTTCCATCTGTCCTCAGGGCAGAAATTAATACTATCCTGGCATGTTTCTCTTGCTGAACTGGACCACGGCCCAGAGAATACTTCAATCAGTCACTAAGAGTCTACTGGACTGGATCTGATAAATTAGATAAAAACTGTCATTTCTGCACTAAACTATACATGCTAGATAATACACTCACACACACAAACATTTTTAAACTTTAAAAGAAGTCTATAGGGTCCTCTATCCTACAGAGAATTGGAACAGTGTTCAAGCACTATGGATGCATGTTCTGAAATTCAAAGACTTGAGCAGAGCCCCACATCTAAATAGGTGGTACATTTCCTGTTACTTGGCAGTCCTGGGGGGGGAGGGGGCTTCACCTCTCATAATAATTATCTTTCCAAATGCTGATCACTAGGAAGTCCTCCCTCTTCTATCATCTTCTTCCAATCCAACCTAAGTTTCAACTCCTAATTGGAGCCCTTCTTACCTCCCTTATTAGGCCCCCTAGACTGCTCTAACCCACATAGGTATCTCTTATCTCTCAATTATTTTTTAGCACAGAGCAGTCATATGTAATTATCCATCACTCCCTCATACACTGTCTTATACAGTGACCTACTATTTTCTGTTACTGTTTCTTGCCGACATTTTGTATTGTAAACAGCAATGACTGTCTTGGTGGTGGTGAGAGTCTGTGGCCTCTATGTCAAAATCAGGTGCCCAAAATCACTCAAAATAAACATGCAATTTAAATTAAAAGGTTGTCACAAGAGGAAGGAGATATGGAGATATATGTATATGTATAGCTGATTCACTTTGTTATACAGCAGAAACTAACACACCACTGTAAAGCAATTATACTCCAATAAAGATGTTTAAAAAATTAATTAATTAAAAGTTTGTGATTACTATGCAAATACGGTTTCAAGACAAAAATCCCTAACCTCCTCCCTAAACAAGTATTTCCAAACAGAAGGTTGCCTCCTCCAAGCCACTTCTACGTAGTCACCACTAGTGGAAAGTGATTTCTTTCTCTGCATCTCATGATGTTTGATAGGCTCAGTGTTCAGAATTACCTGAAATCTTCAATTAAGTAAAAACCTCTAGTCCCTTTTCAGGCAAAGCAATGTATATTTGTAAACACATGATTTGTGACCAGTGCTGACTTTTTCAATGAGAACAAGTCTGAAGTACCTAACAGGTTTTCAAGCTTGAGTACGTGGGTTTGACAACATTATGTAATAACCTGGTACCGTACTAAAAATACTTCCCTTTTTCTTCGCTCTTGTTGCCTTATCCAGGTTTTCATTCAGGATGCACTGAGATTACGTTACGCCCATAATAATTTTCGGACTTTTTACTGTTATGCTCTTTTAATATGGAGAACTGCTGGGTGTCCTAGGCCACCTTCTTTGGCTTGCCTTGCCTTTCTGGGAATGCTTAAGCACAGTAATACTGGCTAAGGTGTTTTGTTGTGTGATTAAAACTATGCAAGAACTCTCTATTCTGTTCCTCATGTACATTTTAGATACCAATTATAATTAAACCGAGCTGTATTTGTTGTGTGTTTACCCTTCTTACACCTTTAATTCTGATTCATGGCAAAGGCCATTTTCCTGCAGATGTTCTTTTTCATTTATGCCCACTTGTTTCTCAAGCACCATGAGACCTATTTTTATATTTTATTTTATCCTTCTTCCTTGTGAATCCCTGTGTCAGACATCTCAGCGGTTAGACAGCTTAAGAGCTTCTTTTCTTGGTTGATATTTGCTTTGACATCAGTGGGAATTCACATATGTAAATGAAAACTCTTATACGGAAAGAACCTTTTTACGGACGCATCTGGGTCAGCCAGATAAGTCTGAGAATGGTTCTCTATATTGCTCAAGAAAATACAACGATTTACTACCGCAAGGTACTCTGAGTAGATTCATATAGGAATGCATAAGCTGTGTTGAAAAACATTTGATACCATCATATGAAAATGTATCTCCCAATTTACAGCTTTTTTTTTTAAAGATTTTTTTTGATGTGGACCATTTTTCAAATCTTTACTGAAATTGTTACAAATATTGCTTCTGTTTTATGTTTTGGTTTTTTTGCTGTGAGGCCTGTGGGATCCTGGCTCCCCAACCAGGGATTGAACCCAGACCCCCTGCATTGGAAGGCAAAGTCTTAACCACTGGACCACCAGGGAAGTCCCCAATTTACAGCTCTTCATGTAATAATTCCTAGTGTGATGCTTTAAAAAAATACATCATTACACAAATTTTGCAAAACAATGATGTGAGGTGGTATGGGGATATATTACCTTGGTAATTTTTAGGTAAATTAACTAAGGCATATATACAAGATTAGATCATTTGATCAAGACAGTAAAGAGCAAAATCAGGATTAAAATTTTAAGTGTTCTGATTATAAACAATACAAAAGATGGGTGATATTTAAATGATTTTTAAAGACCATAAAATGAACTCATTTTGAAAGCCCATTCAATTAAACCAGTATTATTTGCTTATATAATGTGAAATGATTAATTCATTTATTCATTTATTTATGTATGCCAATATACTGGTCTTCATTCAACAAGGATTTATTAATTATCTACTGTATGCCAGAAATGCTATGCACAAGAGCAGATGCAGAGATGAATAAAACAGGGTTTGTGCAATATGTGGCAATGCAGTATAGTGCTTACAATGCTGGTTCTTGAGTCAGAATTTTTTTTTTTTTTTTTTTTTATCCAGAGTCAGATTAGACATTGGCCTATATTTCTGCATCTTCAATTTTCATATTAGTCACAGAACATATCTAATGTTCTATTTAAGGACAAATCAGTCACAAAAATATACATCCAAAAAGATAATAGAAAAGTGAATAATGCTTTTCTATTTTGAGGTAACTTTAAACTTCCAAAAGAATTGCAAAAATAGTTCAAAGATTATATGAAATGTCCAGAATAGGTAAACTCAAAAGAGACAGAAAGTAGATTAGTAGTTGCTTAGGTCCAGAGGTGGGGCAGGATATGGGGGAGAAAAGAGAGTAACACTCTACAGCAGAGACCCTGAAAAGGAAGAGCAGGTGCTACTGAAAAGTCTGTGAGCAAGGAGGAATTTTAGGGTAAATGGACTGTTCCAGTTCCCTAAAGTACTGCTACTCAACTGGAGGTCGCAGACCGGTTTGAAGGCGCAGGTGCGCTCTGTGCCCATCCAGCAGTTCCCTACGGAAGACTGGGTCTCATCCCACTGCTCAGGCCACTGAATAGGAGTAAAAAAAATTGACTGCCAGGACTTCGATGGTGGTCCAGTGGTTAAAACTCTGAGTTCCCAAGGGAAATAACTACTGCAGAGCAGAATAAAGAAAAAAGAATGAAAAGACTTGAGGAGAGTCTCAGAGAACTCTGGGACAACATGAAACGCACAACATTCGAATTATAGGGGTCCCAGAAGAAGAGGAGAAAAAGAAAGGGACTGAGAAAATACTTGAATAGATTACAGCTGAAAACTTCCCTAACATGGGAAAGGATATAGTCAATCAAGTCCAGGAAGCACAGAGAGTCCCATACAGGTTAAATCCAAGGAGAAAAACACCAAGACACATGTTAATCAAACTATCAAAAATTAAATAAAAATAAAAAACATTAAAAGCAGCGAGGGAAATGCAACAAATAATACACAAGGGGGCTTCTCTGGTGGTGAAGTGGTTGAGAGTCCACCTGCCGATGCAGGGGACACGGGTTTGTGCCCCGGTCCGGGAAGATTCCACATGCCGCGGAGCGGCTAGGCCCGTGAGACATGGGCGCTGAGCCTGCGTGTCCGGAGCCTGTGCTCCGCAATGGGAGAGGACACAACAGTAAGAGGCCTGCATACTGCAAAAAAAAAAAAAAAAAACAAACACAAGGGAATCCCCATAAGGTTAACAGCTGATCTCTCAGCAGAAACTCTGCAAGCCAGAAGGGAGTGGCAGGACATATTTAAAATGATGAAAGAGAAAAACCTACAATCAAGATTACTCTACCCGGCAAGGAGCTCATTCAGATTCGACGGAGAAATTAAAACCTTTACAGACAAGAAAAAGCTAAGAGAATTCAACACCACCAAACCAGCTTTACAACAAATGCTAAAGGAACTTCTCAAGGCAGAAAACACAAAAGAAGTAAAAGACCTACGAAAACAAACCCAAAACAATTAAGAAAATGGTAATAGGAACATACATATTGATAACTACCTTAAATGTAAATGGATTAAATGCTCAACCAAAAGACGCAGACTGGCTGAATGGATACAAAAACATGACCCGTATATATACTGTCTACCAGAGACCCACTTCAGACCTGGGGACACATACAGATTGAAAGTGAGGAGATGGAAAAAGATATTCCATGCACATGGAAATCAAAAGAAAGCTGGAGTAGTAATTCTCCTATCAGACAAAATAGACTTTAAAATAAAGACTATTACAAGAGACAAAGAAGAACACTACAAAAAGGTCAAGGGATCATTCGAAGAAGAAGATATAACAATTGTAAATATTTATGCACCCAACATAGGAGCACCTCAATACATAAGGCAAATGCTAACAGCCATAAAACGGGAAATCAACACTAACACAATAATAGTAGGAGACTTTAACAACCCACTTTCACCAATGGACAGGTCATCCAAAATGAAAATAAATAAGAAAACACAAGCTTTAAATGACATATTAAACAAGATGGACTTAATTGATATTTATAGGACATTCCATCCAAAAACAACAGAATACACTTTCTTCTCAAGTGCTCATGGAACATTCTCCAGGATAGATCATTTCTTGGATCACAAATCAAGCCTTGGTAAATTTAAGAAAATTGAAATCATATCAAGTATCTTTTCCGACCACAGGGCTATGAGACTAGATAGCAATTACAGGAAAAAAAAACAGTAAAAAATACCAACACATGGAGGCTAAACAATACACTACTAAATAACCAAGAGATCACTGAAAAAATCAAAGAGCAAATCAAAAAATACCTAGAAAGAAATGACAATGGGGACACGACAACCCAAAACCTACGGGATGTAGAAAAGCAGTTCTAAGGGGGAAGTTTATAGCAATACAATCCTATCTCAAGAAACAAGGAACATCTCAAATAAACAACCTAACCTTACACCTAAAGCAATTAGAGAGAGAAGAACCAAAAAACCCCAAAGTTAGCAGAAGGAAAGAAATCATAAAGATCAGATCAGGAATAAATGAAAAAGAAATGAAGGAAACAATAGCAAAGATCAATAAAACTAAAAGCTGGTTCTTTGAAAAGATAAACAAAATTGATAAACTACTAGCCAGGCTCATCAAGAAAAAAAGGGAGAAGACTCAAATCAACCGAAATAGAAATGAAATAGAAGTAACAACTGACACTGCAGAAATACAAAGGATCATGAGAGATTACTACAAGCAACTATATGCCAATTAACTGGACAACCTGGAAGAAATGGACAAATTCTTAGAAAAGCACAACCTTCCGAGACTGAACCAGGAAGAAATAGAAAATATGAACAGACCAATCACAAGCACTGAAATTGAAACTGTGATTTAAAATTATCCAACAAACAAAAGCCCAGGACCAGAAGGCCTCACAGGCAAATTCTATCAAACATTTAGAGAAGAGCTAACACCTATCCTTCTCAAACTCTTCCAAAATATAGCAGAGGGAGGAACACTCCTAAACTCATTGTACGATGCCACCATCACCCTGATACCAAAACCAGACAAAGATGTCACAAAAAAAGAAAACCACACACCAATATCACTGATGAACACAGATGCAAAAATCCTCAACAAAATACTAGCAAACAGAATTCAACAACAAATTAAACGGTTCATACACCATGATCAAGTGGGATTTATTCCAGGGATGCAAGTATTCTTCAATATATGCAAATCCATCAATGTGATACACCATATTAACAAAATGAAGGAGAAAAACCATATGATCATCTCAGTAGATGCAGAACAAGCTTTTGACAAATTCAACACCCATTTATTATACAAACTTTCTGGAGACTAGATAGTAGGCATAGAGGGAACTTACCTCAACATAATAAAGACCATATATGACAAACCTACAGCTAACATCGTTCTCAATGGTGAAAAACTGAAACCATTTCCTCTAAAATCAGGAACAAGACAAGGATGCCCCCTCTCACCACTATTATTCAACACAGTTTTGGAAGATTTAGCCACAGCAATCAGAGAAGAAAAAGAAATAAAAGGAATCCAAATCAGAAAAGAAGAAGTAAAGCTGTCACTGTTTGCAGATGACATGATACTATACATAGAGAATCCTAAAGATGCTACCAGAAAACTACTAGAGCTAATCAATGGATCTGGTAAAGTAGCAGGATGTAAAATTCATGCACAGAAATCTCTTGCATTCCTACACACTAATGATGAAAAATCTGAAGGAGAAATTAAGGAAACACCCATCTACCACTGCAACAAAAAGAATAAAATGCCTAGGAAAAAACCTACCTAAGAAGATAAAAGACCTGTATGCAGAAAACTATAAGAAACTGATGAAAGTAATTAAAGATGATACAAGCAGATGGAGAGATATACCATGTTCTTGGATTGGAAGAATCAACATTGTGAAAATGACTATACTACCCAAAGCAATCTACAGATTCAGTGCAATCCCTATCAAAATACCAATGGTATTCTTCACAGAATTAGAACAAAAAATTTCACAATTTGTATGGAAACACAGAAGACCCCATATAGCCAAAGCAATCTTGAGAAAGAAAAACCTGGACGAATCAGGCTCCCTGACTTCAGATTATACTACAAAGCTACAATAATCAAGACAGTACGGTACTGGCACAAAAACAGAAATATAGATCAACGGGACAGGATAAAAAGCCCAGAGATAAACCCATGCACATATGATCACCTTATCTTTGATAAAGAAGGCAAGAATATACAATAGAGAAAAGACAGCCTCTTCAATAAGTGGTGCTGGGAAAACTGGACAGCTACATGTAAAAGAATGAAATCAGAACAGTCCCTAACACCATATACAAAATTAAACTCAAAATGAATTAAAAGTCCTAAATGTAAGGCCAGACACTATAAAACTCTTAGAGGAAAACATAGGCTGTGATATACATCACAGCAAGATCCTTTTTGACCCACCTCCTAGAGAAATGGAAATAAAAACAAAAACAAACAAATGGGATCTAATGAAACTTCAAAGCTTTTGCACAGCAAAGGAAACCATAAACAACCTTCAGAATGGGAGAAAATATTTGCAAATGAAGCAAATGACAAAGGATTAATCTCCAAAATATACAAGCAGCTCATGCAGCTCAATATCAGAAAAACAAACAACCCAATCCAAAAATGGGCAGAAGACCTAAATAGTCATTTCTCCAAAGAAGATATACAGATTGCCCACAAACACATGAAAGGATGCTCAACATAATTAATCATTAGAGAAATGCAAATCAAAACTACAATGAGGTATCACCTCACACTGGTCAGAATGGCTATCATCAAAAATCTACAAACAACAAATGCTGGAGAGGGTGTGGAGAAAAGGGAACCCTCTTGCACTGTTGGTGGGAATGTAAATTGATACAGCCACTATGGAGAACGGTATGGAGGTTCTTAAAAAACTAAAAACAGAACTACCGTATGACCCAGCAATCCCACTACTGGGCATATACCCTGAGAGAGCCATAATTCAAAAAGAGTCATGTACCACAGGGTTCATCGCAGCACTATTTACAGTAGCCCGGACAATCTAAGTGTCCATCGACAGATGTATGGATAAAGAAGATGTGGCACATATACACAATGGAATATTACTCAGCCATAAAAAGAAACAAAATTGATTTATTTGTAGTGAGGTGGATGGACCTAGCGTCTGTCATACAGAGTGAAGTAAGTCAGAAAGAGGAAAACAAATACCATAGGCCAACACACATATATGGAATCTAAAAAAAAAAAAAATGGTCTGATGGTCCTAGGGGCAGGACAGGAATAAAGACGCAGATGTAGAGAACGGACTTGAGGACACGGGGGCGGGCAAGGGTAAGCTGGTACGAAGTGAGAGAGTTGCATGCACATATATACACTACCAAATGTAAAAGAGATAGCTAGTGGGAAGCAGCTGTATCGCACAGGGAGATCAGCTCGGTGTTTTGTGACCACCTAGAGGGGTGGGATAGGGAGGGTGGGAAGAAGACGCAAGAGAAGGGGATATGGGCATATATGTATACATATAGCTGATTCACTTTGTTATAAAGCAGAAACTAACACAACATTGTGAAGCAATTATATCCCAATAAAGATGTTAAAAAAATAAAAAGAGAGTAACAGAGGAGTATGGTCTTTCTTTTAGGGTGTCTCCATTGCTAGTACAGTTGTTTTCCAATGCTTATGTTTATATATCTACCCAGTTGACCCTTGAATAACATGGGTTTGAGTGGTGCAGGTCCACTTATACGTGGATGTGTTTTCAATAAATACATACTACAGTACTACACAATCCGAGAATGTGGAATCGCAGATACCAAGGGCTCGTTATAAAGTTATACTGTGGATTTTTGACTGCATGGAAGGGTTGTTGCCCCTAAACTCCAGGCACTGTTCATGATCAGCTTTATTTTTATGTCTATAATTATGTCAATATCATCTGTCATTTTTAGTGTTTAGGTTGGGAAGGGGATGCAGATGAGAGGTCTTAACTGCCACGTTGATCCTATCCCTCCACTAATTCACATTTGACTTTTAAATTCAAATACTTTCTCTGTAATAACAGCAAGTCAAAATGTTATTTGTGCCTACTGACCCCTGTCAGTTAAAATATTTCACATAGCAGGATGCCTCCCTTCAAGTACAGTCCTGCAGTTTTAGAAGGAGTTCATGACATGCATTGAATCTATGAGTGCTTCTACAGAATGTTCTGAAGCCTCATCACCCTTAACACTCTCCCCTTACCCAGATACATTTGCTCAAGAGACCATCTCATTATATAAGTGCACTCCTAAAGAAATGCTGGTTTGTTGGATGCCATTCTTAGCATTATACACAATTCACTTATGAAAAGCCAGGAAACAGACAATTCCTTTTTATGCTCATTTTTGATTTTGGAATTGATAAAATTGACCATACTACCCACTGAACTATTTTCCTCACCAACCCAGAACTGCTGAATATGTGACAGTCAATAAGAGATTATGATAGTGTAAAATTTCCAGCTCTCCAAATCAATTAACTTTTATTGAGACCAAAGTGCAAATATTTTTTTAAGATATCAAATTAGGGATATTACCAAGCTTGACAAGAACCATGTACAATACAAAAACTGATGTTTAGCCTTTAATTTCAGATTATTAGCAAGTTTAGGGGAGGTTAAGTACATAGACTCTTTTTTTTGAATTTTATTTTATTTTTATACAGCAGGTTCTTATCTATTCTATACATATTAGTGTATACATGTCAATCTCAATCTCCCAATTCATACTACCACCACCACCACCCCCGCTTTCCCTCCTTGGTGTCCATATGCATGTTCTCTACATCTGTGTCTCTATTTCTGCCTTGCAAACTGGTTCATCTGCACCATTTTTCTAGATTCCACATATATGCGTTAATATATATTTATTTTTCTCTTTCTGACTTACTTCACTCTGTATGACAGTCTCTAAGTCCATCCATGTCTCCACAAATGAACCAATTTCATTCCTTTTTATGGCTGAGTAATATTCCACTGTATATATGTATCACATCTTCTTTATCCATTCATCTGTCGATGGGCCTTTAGGTTGCTTCCATGACCTGGCTATTGTAAATAGTGCTGCAATGAACATTGGGGTGCATGTGTCTTTTCGAATTATGGCTTTCTAGGGGCATATGCCCAGTAGTGGGATGGCTGGGTCATATGGTAACTCTCTTTTTAGTTTGTTAAGGAACCTCCATACTGTTCTGCATAGTGGCTGTTATCAATTTACATTCCCACCAACAGTGCAAGAGAGTTCCCTTTTTTCCACACCCTCTCCAGCATTTGTTGTTTGTACATTTTCTGGTGATGCCCATTCTGATGATGTCCATTGACAGACTCTTTTTAAGTTCTCTTTCTGATCATCCTAATTGCATGTATAATAACTAACACCTAACCTAAATACATAGTGTACCAGGTTTGATTCAAAATGACCTAAATAGGTCTTCTAATCTTCATTAGCTATCGTAAAACATTACTGTATATTAAGGAATCATTTTTGTTGCTGATATCTCAATATCAGAACCCGTCAAAATTAGTTTACCTACCAAGAGCTCATCTGTCCAAGAAATGAAACCATCTGTAGTCCCAAATACTAACCGTAAGAAAACAGTTTTTTTTCTCCTTGACTTTTGAGCAGGTAGTATCATTATCAGAAATTTTACTGGCCAAAGTGTTAGTGTGTCCTTGCTATTGTTTTACATAAAACTTTTACAAACTAGAGTATATGGTTTTCAAGCTTCCAAAAAGCAGTGTATTATCGAAATAGAGAAAGTGTATGAAAGGCAGGATGTGCACGCAGCAGCCAGAGGGCTCACAGTTCTAAAACACTGAGCTGCTCCTGAAAGTACCAGAACTTTATATGTCACAGGCTGTTCAAAATGATGATCCTATATGGTAAACAAAATATTAGAAGATAGTAGCTCTATCCCATAAATTCTAATTAAAATAAATGGCATATATAACAAATACATAAAATATTTTCTTTCACTAGAACATTTTTAAGTTTGGGTATTTAAAGTGCTAAGCTATTGGAAAATTTTATATATCCAGAATGACTCATGCATGGAGGGCTCTTGTTAGACAAGATGTTTCTGTAATTATTTTTGTGAAATATAATTATTTCAAAGATTAAACAGGTTCAAGGACATTTTTCTCAACAGACCATCTTATGAAGTACTTGAATCATGTCTTTATATAAGGAATAGACCATTCAATAAGGTCATTAACCAAGGGTCAAAGCCAAGCATATGAGAGCATTACATGTCAGAGATGTTGTATATGCAGCACTAAACCAATAGGTAGAGACATTCAAACTAATTAATTTAAATTAAAAAAGTGACAAAAATAACTCAAATTTAGTCAGAATAGACAATGTTATTCCTCCGCCCATTAAAACATTGCTTGCTAGAATCAAAGTAGTTTCTGGTTCTTTAGTCCTTAAGTATGTAAACAAGTGCCAAAAATGTTACATGTTCTGTGATAGAAGAATGTAATAGAGTCCGGAAAAAGGGAAGGAGGTTAATTTAACATTATAGGGAGGGTTAACAATGTTTTATGGAATATGCACTAAGCTGAATCTTGAAAAAGGAGATAGTGTCATCAGGCACAAATAGATGGGAAATTTCTGATAGACTTTTAATGTGTGCTTAATAAATATTTCTAAGAAAACTTTGAATGAATGGGTGAATGACTGAGTGTACCCATGATGGAATAGAATTGTGTCAGTGAAGTCAAAGACATAGAAAACACTCTGAAACATTAGTAAGTTGTCAATCAATCAGTATGACTAGAGCACAGATTACACTGTAGGAGGTGGTGAAAGGTAAAGATTGTGATATGGGCAGGTTAAATGATAGAACACCTCTTCTAAATTAGAATTAACTTCTTAACATTAAAGTCAGTGGGAATAATTTAGGTCCTAACAGAAGAGTATCACTGTCATATATATGTATATATATACACGTGTATATATATATGTGTATATATATATACACACATATATATATATATTTGAGATCACACTAGCAGCAATGTGTAAGGAAGAAAGAAATGAAATTGATTTGAAATGCCATTCATGCTATCAAACTGACAAAGTTTTTCATAAGTGTAAATATCTAGTATTGGCACAGGTGACAACTATCTAGATTGAGGACAGTGGTAAAATTGGGAAAACTCCCATGTAAATGGGAAAAAGATTGTTTAATTCTCTATAGTCATACAAAACAACCTGATGTAACAGTAGAGAAGGTGAAGTACTGAATTGATATGAGGGTTGGAATTGGAAAAGCAGAAGGTAAAGTGGATCAATACATTGATGGTATCAAACAAAAACTGCACTAAACAAAGGTAAATAGGCAAGAAAGACTTTATTCAAGACTACTGCAATAAGGGAGAGAGACCAGAGCTCAGTCTGAACTCACTCAACTCCTCTGAGGGAAGGGGGATCCTAGACCACCTTTGTTTGCTAATTGGCTGTAGTCAAAGAAAAAGGATACTTTCTCATATTTTCATGACAGGAGACAGATTTACATCGTGAAGCAAGGTACCCACTGATTAAGGTTTACTCTCCCACAGACCGGGTGATAAGGACAGTATCTTTGCTGAGGATTACTTATCAAAGGAATGGCTCCCAAGTCCTAGAGAAAGACATTCCTGGGTAGCACAACAGGCAAAAAGCATTATAAAAGATCTAAATCTCAAAGGGGCATTGAAAGAATTTATAATTTTTAAGTTTTCTTATGTAAATGCTCTAGAAAAAGGAAGGTCAGGGACCTAGACTCGGGAAGCCAGCTTTAGTCAGATTGGGAGGAATATTAAGGTCCTCTTGGTCAATCGGAAGAGAGTGACTTTTGTTACACAGAGTCAAACCTAAGTGGTGGAAACCACGGAAGCCATCAGACAGGTGGTGGATTGGAAGGTAATAAAAACGTCAAGAAATTGGGTGTTTTCATGAGGTTTAAGAACAAAGTATAGGGAGTGAAAGACAGAGAGGTGAATGTACAGGAGATGGCAGTAAATATTAATATGTTTCTATATTGCAATTTAACATTTTGGGATGCATTTTGACATGGCTATGAATGTGGGTTTCTGATATGTTGGGTGGATGAAAGCATTAAAACCAAAGAAGAAAAGCAGAGGCTAGGTTGATCTACTGTTAACAGTAATGGGATTTCTGGTGTATTGTTTGTGCTAAACATATTGCATGCAATGAGCTCTAATCCCCACACTGTGGAAAACGCTGTCAGATGACTTTGCTCTCATTTGAACACATTCTTGCAATGCTTCATTTAAAAGTACTGCTTGAAACCTGGTGTAAACCAAATGTTCCAGATTGTCATGATTCTGGAGTATCTGTGACTGTGTTAATATGTTTTTTGGTTGTTTGTTTTTTGCTTTGTATTTTTGTTTCTACTCTCAAAGACAGACTATCAGGGCTTCTAACTCCTTCCCGGTGCCTTTCTCAGCAATTCTAATTGGATGTTTTAATCTAAGAAATAAAATAGGCGTGTTGAATTTTAGAGACTAGAAATAATTAATACTTATTGTTGCTGGGAAGTTGAATGGGAGTAGGAGAGGCAGCAGAGTTACTTTTTACTGTAAATACTCCTGTATTATTGGAATTACTACAGTAAGTCTATAATTCCTTTTAAATTTAAAAAGCCCATTAAAAAAATTATATATAAATTGCTTTAAATGAGTACCTGAGGGACTTTCCCCTGACAAAAATTAGTGAGTGTTAGTGTTTGAGCTTTGTGGCTTCTTTTTCTGATTGCCCCGAGGTCTTCTCGGTGTCCTTTTCAAGTTTATTGGTGCCCTCTAGATATGTGAGGTCACCAAGTTTTTGAATTTTGAATTTCGGCATTATTACATGCACACATTTTCTAATTTCAAAAGACAAGAATAGTGACAAAAAATCTGGGATCCAATAGTTTCCATTATTTAGCAGTGAAGTGGTTAAAAATCCCACTGCAGCAGATTTCAATGTTTTAGTGTTCTTTGCACTTGAAAAATGCTTTCTCTTGTCATCAGTAGGGAGTACTCTGCTCTTCTCATCTTATGCAGAACAAAATCTCAGTCAGAATAGGGAAAAACATCAATTATTAATTAGACATAAATTATTCCTAATCTACACACAATGCCTAATCCCTGGTTCACAGAAATGCAAATTGTGCTTCAAAAACAATATGTGAACAAGTCATTTGTTTCCAGAAGACAGGAGCCCAAGTTCAATATAAAATATAGAACAAATAATTCAAGCTCATTTCAAAGAATATGCTGATGGAAGGTTATCCAGAACTGCAAGGAAATGGAAAACCATACAAACAAAATGCAAGGTGAACTTGCTTTTGGTACATAAAAAACAAATAGTGTATCCACTGTAGCTAGTTTTCAATTCTTCAAGAAAGTTAAGAATTAACTGAAAAATTGTACTAATATATTCTTTACTATGAATAGTAAAAACAGTAAATAAATAACAAAGGAAGTGATGATGGTTTTAGGAGGCCAATTTTTCTTTACCCTAGCAGGAACACTCAAAACAGGACCCTAAATCAATCACAAAAGCAGTTGTAGCCTTTAACATTATAAACAACTGTCCTCTGATAAAACAGCTGTCCTAGACTGAAGATAATGTACAAAGTCATCTAGCCTAAACCATGCAACGTGTGTGTCCTCTCCTATTCCAGTAAATTTGAATAGGCTTTGCAGTAGTAGAAGTGGTTAGATGCTCTCCTGGGTTTACACATTCCCTATGATCAGCTTTATAAATCCTCCATATACCCAGCATCAAAATAACTGACTCAGGAAAGGTTCTACTACTACCCATTCCTAGAAAGATGCGGACTTTTCCTGATCTACACCATTTCAGATTTCAGGTCGCAAAATCCCCAGTTAGTTGAAAAGTATTATTGTTACACTACTAAAGGAAAGGAGGGCAAGTTCTTCCGTATTTTACCACTTACAAAGACTCATTCATTTTAGCAACGGCTTTAAGGATATGTGTACAGAGTAATGCATCATTTGCTCAAGTATTTTCTCTAAAAGTTGATCCTTATGAGATTCTCTTTAAAAAAAACCCAAAAGAACCCACACCGACTGGTCAATAAATTTGGCCAATGATGAATCTGTAGGGCTGAGGGATGCTCCTTTTTCTTAATTTCCCTTATCCCTCCCTGTTCCTCCAAAGATGATGATTTATTATTCTGATTGGACAGATTTCATAATACTTATTTGAACCTCTCTGATTACTGGGTTGGGTAAATGATGCTTTAACGGGTGCACCTGTGGTACTGTGTGCTTTAGCACCTGTTTTGGTGCAGGTGAGCAGGTTCACCAGCCTGGGTCGTTTCTCTGGACCTAACACTCTTGCTTTTCTTTCTCTTTCTGTGTGTTTTTTTTTTTGTTCCAGCACTTCCTGCCATACAGTTTGGTGAGTTACCTTATCTCAGACTGGTGACCTCGCTCTCTGGCCTTTCTCCTTTTCCTTCTTGCATACATTCCCTTCAGGGAATGAGTTAGGAAATATGTTAGTATTCACTCAGATCGAGTCCACCATTTTCCGTCATCTACTTCCTATTTTCATTTAAATGGATGGTAACCTCACTTGCAGCCTGGCTCAGCTGGCCATATTGGTCTTAGAATGAATAGAATCACATTGGTAAGCTTGGGTAAATGAACAGAAATCATTTATTCCTATGTATTTCAGCAGTATACTTAAGAGACTTCACTGGAGTATCAGGCATTCACATTATTAAGATGGTACTTTGAGTTCCTATTTATTATTGTCATTGCTTATTCTGTATACAGTTTCCTCTGGGGCTCTTGCAGAGAGAAAATGTGATTAGTACAAGGCCAACTTAGGACACTCTTGTGTCTCCTGGCCATAAACCTTTATAATGCTATCAAAACCCACTATTATTTCTAATAGACACTGTCTCCTGTTCAGAGAGTCCCAAAATACTTGTGTGTATTAAAATACCTGAGAAGTTTTAAAGAAAATAAGTCTTTAACTATGTAAGTTGTGTTCTGAAAGCCATTTAAACATGAGATTTTTAAAAGGTATCTCCTATATTGTTATGAATATCTCACATATCCCAGAGACATTATTTGGGAACATCTGCTCTATGATGTTGAGGACATAAATCATTGTTTATGTAGTTTAAGAAAAGTATCAATTTGACCCAAACTGCCTG
Organism: Orcinus orca; assembly: GCF_937001465.1. Taxonomy (NCBI): domain Eukaryota; kingdom Metazoa; phylum Chordata; class Mammalia; order Artiodactyla; family Delphinidae; genus Orcinus; species Orcinus orca. Next base: position 46,885,844 of record NC_064564.1, on the reverse strand, counting down.
TAAAACTGCCCAAGTTTCCATCTCACTCTACATGTGTAGATTTCCCTTAAATCAATAATACTGGAAACAAAAATATCACTCAACCAAAATATTACTCAAATAATTGATTTCCTTAATAACATACCTCACGTCTCAACTTTGTATAGGAATCTTCCTCAAGAATAATTAGGGGTGGGAGGGAGGGAGACGCAGGAGGGAAGAGATATGGGAACGTGTGTATATGTATAACTGATTCACTTTGTTATAAAGCAGAAACTAACACACCATTGTAAAGCAATTATACCCCAATAAAGATGTTAAAAAAAAATAAAAAAAAGAATAATTAGATCTCGAGGAAATCAAAATTAAGACTTTAAAAATTACCTATATATCTTTTATTTCTTGTTAAATATCTAATCTTAAACTACAGAAAAAATCTATAGAAAATTAATAAGCTAAATGCCTTGACATCAGTTCATGTATAGAACCCTCACACAAATTACCAAGGAAATTTATTTTTGGAGTATTATTTTCATAATACTCTTTATCTCTCTCATTACTCCTGAGTTTCTCTGAAAGAAAGAATAAGCTCTCTTGCTATAGGAATTATCTGAATTGAAACTAACCAAGAGGAATAACATATGAATATCACAAACTGGTAATTTCACACAGAAGTTCAAATATCCCTGTGCTGCCAAAAATCCCAACATGGGTGGCATCCTTCTCACTTTTCCCTAAGATACATGTCTATATGAGTCATGTCATATTAATGACATTCTAATGTCATTTTAGATACATTCAAAAATAACACAGAATTTACCAAAGCCTTCTTCCTACTTTTCTGAGATTATGAAAGTAATGAATTTAGTACTGAGTTAGTTTATTTTTAAAATATACAATGGGTCTTTTAGACACACAGGAACCAAATAAATTAGATTTTTTTTAATGTAAAGAAAAATTTGCTTGTATAACTTTCATTAGCAACACTGCATAACAATTAAGGGATATCATGTCCAGCAGCCAGTAGCATACATAAAGCCAAGTTAACTCTTTCTCTGGCCAACAGCCTATCCCTTCTTTTCTTGATGAATGGGAAATGAATGAAAGTTCCTTAATACCAGGTTGATCTAGGAGATCTGTCTAAAGAAAGTAAGTTCCTTATTATAATGTACCTATTTGAGAAACTCAGGAACTCAGAAATCCAGGCATGACATCATTGTTCCTATTTTTGTTCAAGTTGATCCAATCATAAAAACAAGAAGATGACAGAAAATCATTCTGGAACATTTTGATTATGAGTTGTTTGGGTAGGTATAAGTTTCTTCTCTCAGAAACCAGAATCTAAGTGGGCTCCGTTGTATCAACAAACACCACATCCAGGTACTTCCAAAAGAGACCAAGTTTGAAACTTGGGAACAGAATTCATAGTGGAAACTCCAAACTTTATATCAGAGTTAGTAATATAAGAGGCTACTGGCCCCCTAGTTGAAGTTTATAATCCCACTTCAAATTAGCAGATTTTAGAGACATGTCCTTGAGCCACTGATTCCTCCAATACACTTTCAAAGGAAAATAGTTTCTTGTACCAAATGACTTTCACAAAATACAATCTGTCATCCAAAAGTGAACATTAAATTGCTACAAAACTGAATGGCTAGAATACATCAAAATTAATTGACGGATCAATTTCTCACATGTAAAATAAACATAAGCAAACACGTCAGGTAGGAGAAAATAATAGACTTAAGCCTAGGCTCTCTCCAGCCTCACATCATATGCTCAGAATGACTAGTCTGGATACATGAAATATACTGACTATTTCATAGGTGGAAGGCCATGTATTTTCAAAGTTTTCTGGCAATGAACTTTTACCATTTTCTTTTCAGAAGATGTAAATCTTCTGTGTCACATGCAGTTGTCTTCCTCCGGTCCCTGGGACCTATAAGATGCTCACAAAGCATGGCTACGATAAGACCCCCATTCCAGATAGGCTGGTTCCTACCCTGTCCTGGGCATGAACGTTGTCACTCCTCCCTCTGCTTCTTTTCCCTCTGCTCATTTTCTAGCCACTCTTCTCATGCTTTCCATCAAACATTCCCAGTCTTCCCTATTCCAAATTCTTCTTGGAAAGACCTATGACATTGATTTTTCTGGAGCCTTCATCTAGCCCTTGCTATAGACTCAGTTGAGTCACAAAATAACTTTTCATGTATGTCTTGAAGAATTCCCACTCCTGAAAAGAGACAGTTTGTAGCCTCCCAAACATCCAGCACAGAGCTTTGCACTTGGTGGATGTTAAATAAATTGAATCTACTATGCCTGTACTTTGATGATCCTAGGATTTGCTTAGATCCTAAATGCAAATGTTCTTAAAACCCCATGTTTGGACACAATTTGCTTTATCATACCAGAATTCCCTTATTAAGGGTTTGCACTCTGCTTTTTAGCAAGAATGTTTGGATTTTCCCAAGCACATGTTAAAGTGTCTACGGCTGTAAACTCATCTCTAACCAAATGGAACCCCCAAACTCAAGTTCAAGGGAAAAGGCCTGCCACTGTCACTGAACAGTCCAGCCAGACTCCTTTCCTCCTCTGCTCTGTTCAATTTCTCCAGTGCAATTGCCAGTACAGTGATGAATGCAGAAATGGAAAGAATGCAATACTGCACATGATTGATTGCATGGCAAAGGGAGAAACCTACAGAAAACCCCAAGCTGGGAACCTATTTTATATCATTCCCTGTTGCTACTCAGTCATGAATGCCTCTGTGATTCATTTCAACACTCTGAAATCTCTTGGTATTTGTAACATGCTCTGAACCAGATATAAATTGATTGCTCAGCCTTACCTTTTTTTTTTATTGAATTTTTTTTTACTAAAATTTAGCAACACATTTAATATTGCTTACATATAGCTTTTATTTCTGCTCAGGGAAGAAAAAGGATAATGTTACCTCAAGAAGATTTTGTACCTTAAGAGAGCATTTTGTGGTTTCTATAAAGTAATCACTTTTTCTTATGCATTAGAGAGCATGCCTCAATGGAAATGGAAGATAACCATATATGTTTTGGGAATTGAATTATTCCAGCATATTTCTTAAATGAATATATAGTTACTAAAATATATAATGTAGTTGAGAAGTGCAAGTTTTGGTCAGCACAGGTGATGCGCTATAAAACAGGACGGAGCTGAGTAGGATTTCAGCAAGTGTTCCTTGACATGTAAACTTATCTTTTCAGAAGCATTCTTAAAGAAGAGACTAGTATTCAATATAAAGCAGTAAACAGCGAACAAAAAATTGCTCATTCAAGCCTAATAGATCTTTATCACAGTCCACTAAATGCTAACGCAACATATGAACTTCTGTTTCCTAACCAAAGGACAAAACAGTTAGTGGTTTTGGTTTTAGCTAATTGTCCCACATGACACAAATAGGCTGCTTGCTCTACGTGTGTTCCAAACACGTAAGTGTTAATAAGCAGTTTAGGATTCAAAGGCCAACTCGGTAAAATCAGGCCTCTTTGACATTTTTGCTTACCAGAATTTTTAAAAGGCAGCTTGCAATCTTGCCTAAGTGTTTCCTCTAGGTAACAGCCCATTAATGCAGGAACAGATTGCTTATTCCTCTGGTAGCTGGTTGGAATCAAGCAATTTGTAAAAGGATTTCTCCATAGATTAGCTTTTTTCAAGCATGAATTCTGTAGGTGAAGAATTAGGACAGTATGGCTCCTAAAGCCTTGGAACAAGCATTCTATGTTATCCTAACTTCAGCCATTAAATATTTTTAATGTGACATTTAATTCTTCCCCTTCAACAGCTACGTGTGTGTTTGCCTAATTAGACACATCATGAACCTAGGATGTGTTTAGTTGCAGTTATATCTTATTTATCAAGGAAAATACTGCTTCAAACGTCTACAAATGTTCACAGTAGGTCTAGAAATGATCTGATCAACACTTTGGAAAGTACAATAGTAGTCCTTTGAGTTTCTTAACCAAAATAAGTGAGTGCCTTTGATATCTGTTATTTATAAATACCAAGTTCCAGTAAGTGCAGACTCTACTGATGGCAAAAACTCTTCAAATCAGCATATACTGTGAAATAAGAAAAGAACAGAGCCTAAGGCATTCATCTTGATTTGAATCCTCCCTCTTCCCCTTACTACGTATATATTCTGGGCAAGTTATTTCAACTCTCAAAGCCTCAGTGATCTCATCTATAAAATAGAAAAGTTAATATCTACTATGTTCGATCTAAATAATATAACTTGTAAATTATATAACATAATTTTCACTGAATACTAAGAAGTCAATAAATGGAGTATTATCAGTTTAACCACAAAAATCCTGAATCTTCCAACCTTACAGCGTCACTCTCACCTTTAAATGGTTAGAACATTATGTTTGCCACGGGGAAGAAGTCTCAGTGCCATACTCTTCTGCCATGACTATAGAGTCAAGGAAGGGCTAATTTATGATCTCCTGAAATTTCTTACTCTGCTCCCCTGAAAGCTAGATTTGAATTATCTTTCATAGCTTTTCTCAATTTCTGAGAATTTTTCTTTCCACCCCATATTATGCCATACTTGAAGGAATCTTTCTCCATGTGTTTTCCCTAAAGGATTATCTACCAACAACACAAGGCTGTTTCTCTGTAGTATCTTCACTGAATATTTGTGGGTAATTAAAAATAATTATAGCATAAAGCAAAATATGACTTTAAAATGAATGACAGATATAACTGTTGCCAGAAACTTATTACTTAATCACCAAAGTAGGGGATTTCTTACTTGTTTTATGACTTCAATATGAGTTGGCCTGCTGTCATAAAGGTGGGGCTCTCTCTCTTTCTCCGGACACTTCCTTTTTCGTCTCCTTCCACATCTTCCAAGCCTATTTCTTCTCAATTGCCATAAGACAATCCTCGGATTCCTGACCTCCATTGCAAAAAAGGCTTTTCTTATGATTCATCCCTATGGACACATCAAATATCTATGTACTCCTCTACATTTTCCAGCCTCTTTTGCAGTTAGATTGAGGCCACGTAACCATTCTGGTCAACTAGTTGTGAGCTGAAATGATGAGTTTCACCTTAGGGCCAAAGGATTTCAGAGCCAGTGTGTTTCCTTTATTTTTATCTTCCCCTACCAAGCTGACATTGAACACATGTATTCAAGCTGTAGATTACAAAATATAAAGGGCAACTAAATATATATTAGACCTTGTGGAGTAAGAAATAAACACTGTATTAAACTATCGAGATTTGAAGTTTTTAGTTAATTTTTTTCTTACTAATATATCCTCTCTTGAGATTAGCCCTTTGGAAAATACCCCAATATTCATACACAAGAACATCCATGTACTTGATCTCATGGGAAAAAAATTTTTTTAAATAACTTTATGATCATTAATAAAGGATTTGTTAATAAAGATCATTCTCATCATTTAATTATGTTTCAGAAAGAACTTGCACTGGGTATTAGTAAAATTTATAGTTATTTTCCACCCTTCTGAATATGTTATCTAGACTTTCTAATACCAATATCTAAGAATGAGCCACTAATACTTTTGTGATACAGGTAGTGACAAAACTCCAGATTGTGTTTTCAGGAATTTCTATATGTTTGGAATAGTTTAGCAATTTTCCAGAAAGACATCCCAAATGATACTATTTTGTCCTTTGCTATGTTAAACTCTTATCCAAAAAAAGACCCATGAAGACAGACTCAGATAAAGAAAAGATGAATTTAAAAAGACTTTATGAATTTAAGTAGGACTCAAAGAGGAAAACTAATTTTAATCCATAAATGTCCCTAATTATTTCCAGGGACGAAGGCAAAACATTATTTCTTACAAGCAATGATGCAACCATTTGTAATGGGGAAAACTGTAAGTAACTTTCTCATGAAACTGTCACCTTAGGATAGTAACAAGACATGGAAGATCCCTATGTGTAAGGGTTTACACATAACAGTAAACAAAAATGTTTTTGTGTATAATCCATTTTTTTAATTGGAGTATAACTGCTTTACAATGTTGTATTAGTTTCTGCTGTACAACAAAGTGAATCAGCTATATGTATACATATATCCCCTCCCTCTTGGACCTCCCTCCCACCTCCCTCCCCATCCCACCCATCTAGGTCACCACAGAGCACCGAGCTGAGCTCCCTGTGCTATACAGCAGGTTCCCACTAGTTATCTATTTTACACATGGTTGTGTATATATGTCAATCCTAATCTCCCAATTCATCCCACCCCTCCTTCCCCCACTGTGTCCACACAGCCGTTCTCTATATGAGTCTCTATTCCTACCCTGCAAATATGTTCATCCGTACCATTCTTCTAGATTCCACGTATATGAGTTAATATACAATATTTGTTTTTTTCCTTCTGACTTACTTCACTCTGTATGACAGACTCTAGGTCCATCCACATCTCTACAAATGACCTTGTCAAAAAAAAAAATCTTCTGCCTGCTGATGCAGGGGACACGGGTTCGTGTCCCGGTCCGGGAAGATCCCACATAACGCGGAGCGGCTGGGCCCGTGAGCCATGGCCGCTGAGCCTGTGCGTCCGGAGCCTGTGCTCTGCAACGGGAGAGGCCACAGCAGTGAGAGGCCTGCGTACCACAAAAAAAAAAAAAAAAAAAAATCTGTTTCTCAGACCAGAAGAAAAAATAGGATAGAAATACGAACAGCCCTTTCACAGAAAATTAATTGCATATGGCTTTTAACCATAACAAAGTGCAAATTAAAACTGTACTGAAATGCCATTTCTCTCCTGTTAGAGTGAAAAAATCCAAAACTTGATAACATAATTTTGGATAAAGTTCTTTAAACACAAGAATTCTCATGCCTCACTAGAGATAATAAAAACTGGCATAACATTTATGTAAAGAGATTTGGAAACATCTATAAAAAGTATGTATTTACATTCTGATCTACAAGTACTACTTCCAGAAATCTATCACAGAGACATATTGAAAACAAGTATAAAGATGTGTACACAAAGTTCTATGCATAATTATTTGAAATGGCACACAAATTGGAAATAACCCAAATAAAAAGTTCAAAAAGTAGAGGACTAACTAAATATAGTATGAGTATACCATAAAATAACATATGGCATGCCCTCCCAATGCAGCAGTACATAGCTTTAAAAAGAAATGAGACTACCTCTATATGCAATTATAGAACAATTAACATAAGTATTAACTAAACAAAGCAAGGTGGAGTGCACTATATATCACAAACTACTGTTTATCTGTGAAGGGAAAAGGCCATATTTAGGTACATGTATTTTCTCACGTTAAAAATAATAGAAGATAAGTTTTTAAAAAATGGTGATATGAAACGAGTAAAAGAAGTAGGTAAAGAGTGGGCAAAGAATCTGATTAGACATTTCTATAAAGAAGATATACAAATAGCCAATAAGCACATGAAAAAAATGCTTATCATCCTTAGCCATCAAGGAAATGCAAACCAAAACCACAGTAAGATACCGCTTTATAACCTTTAAGTTGGCTATAATCAAAAATACAGAGAGTAAACAGTGGTTAAAAGAATGGGGAGAAATCCGAACCCTCGTACACTGCTGCAGGGAATGTAAAATGCTGCAGTCATCTTGGAAAAGAGTCTGTTAGGTCCTCAAAAAGTTAAAACTAGAGTTACCACATGACCCAGCAATTCCACTATGGGGTATGTATATTCAAGAGAAATGAAATCGTATGTCTGTGCAAACATCTTATACACAAATTTCATAGAATTATTCAAAATAATTGTGAAAGAACTGGAAATAACCTAAATGTCCATAAACAGCAAAATGGAAAAATAAAAATGTGTAAAGGAACAAAGTACTTAACTATCCTCTAACGTGGATGCACCTTGAAAACATTATGTTAAGAGAAAGAAGCAGACACAAAAGGCCACATATTATATGATTCCATTTACATAAAATGTCCAGAATAAACAAATCTATAAAAACAGAAAGTATACTAGTGGTTAAGTAGACGGAGGGTTGGAGGGAAATGGGGGTGACTACTAATAGTGGAGATTCAAGGGATAGAATATAGACTAATTATTTCAATGTATCATGTTTTATAGATTTGACACTGGAGTCAGGCAAATTTTATGTATTTATAAAACAAAATAAATATTTTAAAGTACACCCCAAAACTTTACTGAATTCATCTGTTAGCTTTAACATTTTTTGGTGGGGTCTTTGGGGTTCTCCATGTACAGTATCAAGTCATCTGCAAATAGTGACAGTTTTAATTCTTCTTTTCCAATTTGGATTCCTTTTATTTCTTTTTCTTGTCTGAGTGTTGTGGCTAGGACATCCAATACAATGTTGAGTAAAAGTGGTGAGAGTGGGCAACCTTATCTTATTCCTGATCTTAGAGGAAAGCTTTTCACCAAGTATGATATTAGCTGTGGGTTTGTCATATACGGTCTTTTTATGTTGAGGTATGTTCCCTCTATACCCACTTTGTTGAGAGTTTATGTCATAACTGGATGTTGGATTCTGTCAAATGTTCTTTGTGCATCTATTGAGATGATCTTATGATTTTTCTTCTTTTGTTTTGTTAATGTGATGTATCCCATTGATTGATCTGAGGATACTGAATCATTCTTGCATCCCTGGGACAAATCCCACTTGATCTTGGTGTATGATCCTTTCAGTGTACTGTTGAATTTGGTTTGCTAGTATTTTGTTGAGAAATTTTGCATCTATATTCATCAGGGATATTGGCCTGGAGTTTTCTTTTTTCATAGTATCTTTGTCTGGTTTGGGTATGAGGGTAATACTGGCTTCATAGAACGAATCTGGAAGTGACCCTTCCTCTTCAATTTTTTGGAATAGTATGATAAGGATAGGTATTAATTCTTTAAATATTTGGTAGAATTCACTTGTGAAAGTTCTGGTCCTGGACTTTGTTTGTTGGAATTTTTTTGATTACTGATTCAATGTCATTACTAGTAACTGGTTTGCTCAGATTTTCTATTTCTTCCTGATTCGGTCTTGGAAGATTGTACATCTCTAAAATTTTATCTATTTGTTTTAGGTTGTCCAATGTGTTAGTATATAATTGTTTGTAGTAGTCTCTTATAATCCTTTGTATTTCTGGGTGTTGGTTCTGACTTCTTTTTAATTTCTGGTTTTATTTGAGCCCCCTCTTTTTTCCTTGATGAATCTGGCCAAAAATGTATCAGTTTTGTTTAATTTTTTCAAAGAATCAGCTCTTACTTTCATTGATTTTTTCTATTTTTTTAGTCTCTATGTCATTTATTTCCACTCTGATCTTTACCATTTCCTTCCCTCTACTAACTTTGGGCTTTGTTTATAGTTTTCGAGTTCCTTTAGGTATGATGTTAGATTGAGATTTTTCTTGTTTCTTGTGGTAGGCCTGTATTGCTACTGAATAGATACATACAAAAGAAAGAAATTGGACTACTTTCTCATACCATATACAAAAATAAATTCAAAATGAATTAAAGACTTAAGTGTAAGATGTGAAACCATAATACCCAGGAAAAAAACATTGACAGTACACACTTGGACATCAGTTTTAGTAATATCTTTTAGGATCAGTCACCTCAATTAAGGGCAACAAAAGCAAAAATAAACAAGTGGGACTCTATCAAACTAAAAAGCTTTCAAACAGTGAAAAAAACCACCAATAAAACAGAAAGACAACCTGCTGAATGGGAAAAGATATTTGCAAATGATGCATCTGATAATGGGTTAATATCCAAAACATACAAATAACTCAATATTAAAAAACAAAAAAATAAGCAATCCAATTAAAAAGTGGGCAGAGGGCCTGAATAGAAATTTTTCCAAAGACAGCACACAGATGGCCAACAGACACATGGAAAGATGCTCAACATCATTAATTAAAAGAAAATGCAAATCAAAACCACAATGAGATATCGTCTCACACCTATCAGAATGGCTATCATCAAAAAGAAAGGGCTTCCCTGGTGGCACAGTGGTTAAGAATCCTCCTGCCAATGCAGGGGACACGGGTTTGAGCCCTGGTCTGGGAAGATCCCACATGTTGTGGAGCAACTAAGCCCGTGCGCCACAACTATTGAGCCTTCACTCTAGAGCCCGTGAGCCATAACTACTGACCCCTTTGTGCCACAACTACTGAAGCCCGTGCACCTAGAGCCTGTGTTCCACAAGACAAGCCACTTCAATGAGAAGCCCTCACATGGCAAAGAAGAGTAGCCCTCGCTCACCGCAACTAGAGAAAGCCCGCAAGCAGCAACGAAGACCCAAAGCAGCCAAAAATGGATAAATAAAATAAATAAGTTTATTAAAAAAAAAAAGAATAACAAGTGTTGATGAGGACGGAAATAGAAAGGAACCCTTGTGCACTGTTGGTGGGAATGTAAATTGGTGCAGCCACTATGGGAAACAGTATGGAGGTTCCTTAAAAAATTAAAAATAGAACTACTATATGATCTAGCAATTCAACTTCTTTGTATTTTTCCAAAGAAAACAAAAACACTAATTCTAAAAAATACATGCACCCCTATGTTCACTGCAGCATTAGTCACAATAGCCAAGATATGGAAGCAACCTAAGTGTTCATCTATAAATGAATGGATAAAGAAGATATGGTATATATACATAATAGAATGTTACTCAGCCATAAAAAAAGAATGAAATCTTGCCATTTGCGACAATATGAATGGATCTAGAGGGTATTATGTTAAGTGAAGTAAGTTAGACAGAGAAAGACAAATACTGCATATTTTTACATGCATGTGGAATCTAAAAAAAAAAAGAGAGAGAGAGAGAGAGACAGAAGAAGCACACTCAAAGACACAAAGAACAAACTGGTAATTGTCAGAGGGGACAGTGAGTTGGGGAATGGATGAAATAGGCAAAGGGGATTAAGAGTTACAAAATTCCAGTCATAAAATAAATGAGTCATGGGGATGTAATGTATAGCATAGACCAACAATATTGTAATAATCTGTATGGTAACAGATAGTTACTTATCTTCATTTCATAATGTACATATAAACATCAAACCACTATGTTGTACTCCCGAACCCAATATTTTATGTCAGCTATACCTCAATACAAAATAAAACATAAACTATATCCTAAAAATTAAAGTGAAACAAAAAGGCTTTATTGTATACTTATTTGCAGAAACTACACCAATGTAGTTAAAAGACAATGATTTGTGATTAGAATTAATAACACTGTATTCTATTTTTGAAAGTTGCTAAGGGAAAAGTTCTCATCAGAAGAAAAAAAAGCTTGTAACTGTGTCTGGTGATGGATATTAACTAAACATACTGTAATGATCATTTCACACTACATTCATATATTAAATTGTTATATGGGAAATCTACAACTAACATAATGTTATATGTCAATGACATCTCAATTAAAAAGACAATGATTTGACAAATACACCTAGTGGCATATTTTAAGAATAAAACAATTCAGGAAAAAAAATTCTTAAGCTGCTTTTGAACATCATATTGATGGTATTGTTATTCTCAGCTTGCTGTACGTGGATTTTGATATAAAGACAACTGAAAATTATGTTGTTGAGAACTTGGATTTTGGACATAGGAAAGAGGAGGTACAAATCTAAGATGTATGAATAAAGTAAAACTCTTGTACTCCTGAATCTGAATAAGATAGATTAGTATTAACTTGTGGTCTATCTTATTTTAACAAAAATTCTAGTTCTCAGTATTGGACAGATGCACAATGATTTCTCACTTCTGATGTTTATACCTTTGTGTAATCCTGTCTCCAAGAATGAGTGGGATCTGTGTTGTTTCTCATTAAAAGAATATGGCAAAGGTTATTGGATATACTGCCTTGATTAGAGTATATTATATGGCAAATGTGATAGGGTTACTTCCATGATGTTATCAGACTCCATCTTAACAGACTGAGAGATTCTTCTTGCCTGTTTGATGAAATGGGTGGCCGTGATGGAGAAGTTCTCACGGCAAGAAACTGTGACACTCTCTAGAACATGAAAGCAGCTTCCAGTAAATAGCCAGCAAAAAGTTGGGGCCTTCAGTCATGCAATTGCAAAAACTGGATTCCAAAACACGAATGTACTCTGGGCTCGGAAGTATATTCTTCTCCACTTGAGCCTCGAGATGACAATACAGGTGGGCTATTACTTTCATTGCAACCTTGTGAGAACACAAGCACCTTGTGAGAACACAAAGTGCCAAGCTAAGCCAGGCTCAGAAATCTGACCTGCAGAAACTATGAAATAAGAACTATATATTGTTTTAAGTTAAGTTTGTGATAATTTATTATCTAGAAATAAAAAACGAATACATCTCACTATTTTTTAAAACTTACAAACAATGCCTAACTCAGGAGTAACAAGCACTCTAACATCTAGTGCAGACTCTTAACTTTTTCCTAAATAAGCTAATGCTTCTTAGAGAAATAACTGATTATGCTCAGAATAGGCAATGTATGACTATAGCCTAGCATTCAGTAGAGACCTCAGAAGATTCGCACCTTAGTCTAGGTCTACATAAAAGAAAATGTAGATGTGATGAGGAGAGAAATGGTATCAAAAGAACCAAAAAGAATTAAGAGAGATGAAAAATATTATATCTAAAATGGAAAATTCAATACATGGGCTTAATGGCAGATTAGACATTTCAGGAGAAATGTCTTTAAGATGAACTTTAAGACATACAGCAGAACCCATCCAAATGAAGCAGAGAGAAATAAGACTGAAAAAAGTGAACAGAGCCTTTTTTACAGGTGAGCTAATGTCAAATGGTCTAATATACATGTAACTGGAATCTCCAAAACAGAGACAGAAACAAGGTTTTGAGAAATAACTGACAAGATTTTTCACATTTAATGAAAATAATAAACCACAAATGTGAGAAGGCCATCAAACATTAAAAAGGATAAACACAAAGAAAACAACATCAAGACATAGAATACTAACAATCAAATAACTGAAAACCAGTGAAAAAGAGAAGCTCTTAAAAGTAGACAGAGAGATACAGGAAAAAAAAAAAAAAGACTGACAATTGTATCCACGCAAAGTAATTAAAGTAATGGAAACTGGATTTATAAAATATGTATTGTATAAATCTGCTAGGATTGTGATAATCATCATGAAAGAATAGAAAACTAAAGCATCTCACTATTTGAAAAAAATCTTATAATAACCAACACAGTAGCAATGAGCACCCTAGCACCCAGACTTCAGACTCTTAATTTCTCACTAAAACAAAATAATGTTCCTTAGAAAAGTTACTGATTAAAACTTTGGGACAGGCAAACTTATATATGTATGACTATAATTCTTTTACTTATTCTAAACTTGCTTTAAAGATAATTGACAGTTTAAATGAAAACTATTAGCACTGTATCATTTTGTGGGTTATATGTAGTAGTAAAATGTACAGTGAAAGCACAAAAGGGAAAAAATGGAGAAAGTGGAGTGTTTTAAAGGTCTTATACGTCAAGTGGTATACTATTATTTGAAAGTGGACTGCAATATATTAAATCCTAAAGCAGCAGTTGAAAAGAATAAAGGAAATAAGTGGAATTATTTTAAAAATAATGCACAAGGCTAAAAAAGAGAAAACAGACATAAAGAATAGATGGGAAAAATAGAACACACAAAAGAGGGTAATAAATTATAATTCAACCATATCAATAATTACATTAAATGTAAATGTTTTAAACATTTCAATTAAGAAGCAGAAAGTGTCAAACTGAACATAAACAAGACCCAACTGTAAATTCTCTACAAGAAAACCCCTATAATCTGAAGGCAGTTTGCTGAAAATTAAAGAATGGGAAAAGACATATCACACAAAAATAAAGGTAAAAAAACTGGAATAGCTAGATAAATATGAGGTAAAATGTATATCAGAAAAAGAATAAAAGATAAATGTATAAATTCTTCAAGAGGACTTAGCAATTTAAAATAGATGTACATAGACTAAAAGAGCTTCATAATACCTGAAGCAATGACTGAAAGAAATAGGGACAAATCCACAAACATAATTGGTTATTTTAAATACTTTACTCTCTCATTAACTGATAGGACAAGTAGAAAGAAAGTCTGTAACAAGGTAGAATAACACTGCAGCATACTAAACCCAATTAACATTTACCAGCACACACCACAGCAGAATCAATAACCTTTCTAAGTGCCCATGGAACATTCACCAAGATACACTATAGGCTGCCCAATAAAATGAGTCTTAACTAAGTTAAAATAACTGAAATCACAGAAAGCATATTACCTGTTCAAAATAGAATTCAATTAGAAATGTTATGGAAAAATCTCCAAATGTTTGGAAATTAAACTACAAACTTCTAAATAACATATAGGTTAAAGAAAAAAATCAAAGGAAATTAGAAACTATTTTGAACAAAATGAAAATGCAATGTATCAAAATTTATGGGATGCAACAAAAGTTGTGCTTCGAGGGAAATATACAGTTTTAGAAACTTACATTTGGCAAAAAATATTCAAATCAGTTATCAAAGTTTTACCATAGGAGGCTAGAAAGAGAAGAGAAAATTAAGCTAAAAAATTTTAAAAACGAAATATTAAAAGGTAAAAAAAGAAATAGGAAACAATAACTTATAATACAGCAAGCAGATTGGTATTTTCCAGGAACTGGGGTTTAGTGGAGGAGAAATTGAGAAAGAAATTGAGAAAGAGAACTCTGGGGATGAAGAAAATATTCTATATCTTGATTTTGGCTGTGGTTACGTGAGTATACATATTTGTTAAAAATCATTTAACTGTATACATAAAACAGGTTATTTTTATTTTATGTAAGCTATACCTTAACAAAGTTGATTTTTTTTAATTCTTAGATATTTTAGGCAATTGAACAATGACTGAATATTTGAATATTAAGGAGTTCCTATGATTTTATGTAAGATAACATTGTGGTTAATTTTAAAATAAACAGTTCTTATCTATTAGAAACACATATTGATATATTTGTGGATGAAATAATATAACCTCTAGGATTTGTTTCATATGATTGTTAGTAGTGGGGAAGGATGTGAGGTATAGATGAAATGATGTGCCATGAGTTGATATTGTTTAAGCTAAGTGATGGGTATATAAGGTACCCTAACATTTTTCTCTTTAATTTTGAATATGTCTGAAGTGTTCCACAATAAAATGTTTAAAAATATGTCTCTTTAATGCATGCTCATTCTGGTATATTAAACAAAATGAGGCATTTTAGTAAAATTTATCAAATAATTAATGGTTCTTTTCCACTGTATTTCTCCAACCAGCTTGTTCAACCAACACGTTAACAACTCTCGTGCCGTATCTCTATGTCTATTAATAGTTTATCTGTAGTCTCAATCTTTTTTTTTTTTTTTTTCCTTCTGAATAATCTTTCTTAGAGTCAGGGTCTTATAGAAGTGATGGGTCAGTCATACCTTAGACTAAATTCTGGCTCAACAATTTTTTAGCTATACAGACCTTGAGAAAGGCACCTGACTTTTCTGAGTTTGAGATCCCTCATCTTTAAAATGACCAGTACTAGCCCCACCAAGTTTTTATGAGGAATAAATGATTTCCCGGCACTGTATCCAAGAACAAGTAGTAGCTATTGCAAGCCTTTTATGATGGTACCTTACAGCACTAGTTAAAATTATCTAGATCCGTAAAACAAGCAGACTCAGTGTAGCTCTCTCATTTTGCCCCCAAGCCTCTTCTGTCATACCTTAACCTCTTCTTATTAAACTCTGCTTTACCATCAATAATAATTACATGACAAGAATTGTACCCCACTTCCAACCATTTCCAAATTAATATCAACACTGGCAACAAATCAATTATGGGCTCGGAGGTACACTGAAATTTATTCATATATTTGGAATACCCCGTTCCCCTCCAATCTGTCCTAAAGTAATTGCACTCTTTTCCCAGCTGTTTCAGACCTTTTCTTTTTTTGGCTCCCATACCATTCTTGGGATAGATAAGCGCAAAGTCAGAGCAATGACAATTGGAACTCCATGACTATTCCATTGAAAGTCAATTGAATTTCAATTTCCTTCAATGGAGAAAGCCAGGAGGAACCAATTATTGTTGCTTTAACATTATGCAATTTTACCTCAGGCACCACTTAGGATCCAAATGAAAACATTTCAATTCCTGCTTATTACCTTCTTCCTGATAAAACACTACTTTCCCCTGGCTCCTGAAAATAGTGCTATATCAAGGGAAACCTCTGTTAAATACCTTTTACCGTCTCGGCCATATTAACAACTATTAACAGAAAAGTGATATACAAGGACAAATATTCCACATATAATGCTGCGTTCTGTTTATTTTGCCGGGCATTTCATGGTGTGTTGCTCTTATTTCCACTGGTGACAACTTATTTGAGGATGAAGCCAGTCCAATTCACTTTCTGTTTGGGACATCAATTCCCAATCTGGAAGAAATCTCATCTCCATGCTGAGTTAGGTTGCATCTGCCACAACCAGAGGATTTCTGGGAGGCTACTGGCACAACTCACACGTTTCCACTGTGAGGCTTGGCTTTGGGAGGGAGTGCAAATGCTGTTCCCCTAGCAGTCATTCAGGGCTACAAACTGAAAGCCAGAGCCACCTAACAAGCTGTGAAAATTTCGGCCACCTGAGGAGCTGTGAAAGACAAAGATGGTGCTAGCTGAGGAGATAGGAGCAGGCAGGAGTCTCCAGAGGAGATGCAAATATCCTAGGCCCTTATCTCAGCCAAAAAAAAACCAGGCGTTTTTTGAACTGAGTAACAAAGTCAGCAGGGACCGAAAAACTTAAGACACGAAAATAAACTCAATCATGTACATAAAATGACTATACAAGTGTAGGATATTCACCGTCCTAAGCCATTATGCTATGGGTCTCTTGCATCCCTCAAAAAATTATATAAGGACAATAAAAAGAAACTTAAGCATCAAACGTATCCAGGGCCTAATAATTGAGTCAGTTTCCAAGCCAGACTCTTGATTCTCCAGCTCAGCATGTGAAAAACCTATAAAAAACCCCCAAAACTCTGGGGTAGGCCAGACTGCAAGGAAATGTGCTATGTCTTTTTCCCAGTCCCCTCTCGTGTTAGAGTAGCAACCACGAGTTTTTATGGGTCATTACTTCTCCTTATGTTCTGCAAAATAGACTTCATTCTGCCCATGACACATCTGGCATGCTGCCTTTCCCCCCAAGCCCTCTGAATACTATTATTTCTCTTGTCCCAGTTGGACATGAAATTGTCATGCAGATACAACTTCATCACTACATCACTTTTCATGCTAGTGTTATCCTCATCCCAGTTTTTAAGAATTTAAAGGGCAATATCAATTATACTTTCAAAGCTGCTTCACATCACTGGAGAAGCTTTGAAAATTAGATTTAAGTTCCTGTTGTCAACTTATCTTGGGGTTATGTTAGGTCACAGAAGCTGGTTTTCAGTCGAGGTATGCTGAGGAGCAGAATAACTTTGAACTCTGTTCTTTGAATTGGCACTGCTCAAAAGACCAAGGGCAGGGGCTTCCCTGGTGGCGCAGTGGTTGAGAGTCCACCTGCCGATGCACGGGACACGGGTTCGTACCTCGGTCCGGGAAGATCCCACATGCCGTGGAGCGGCTGGGCCCGTGAGCCATGGCCGCTGAGCCTGTGTGTCCGGAGCCTGTGCTCCGCAACGGGAGAGGCCACAACAGTGAGAGGCCGGCATACTGCAAAAAAGGTCATTGTTTTGACTAATTTTCTGGAAAGAGTCTCTCAAGATTTCTTCTATTCTATAAAGTAGATGTGGCACATATATACAATGGAATATTACTCAGCCATAAAAAGAAACGAAACTGAGCTATTTGTAATGAGGTGGATAGACCTAGAGTCTGTCATACAGAGTGAAGTAAGTCAGAAAGAGAAAGACAAATACCATATGCTAACACACATATATATGGAATTTAAGGAAAAAAAATGTCATGAAGAACCTAGGGGTAAGATAGGAATAAAGACACAGACCTACTGGAGAACGGACTTGAGGATATGGGGAGGGGGAAGGGTGAGCTGTGACAAAGCGAGAGAGAGGCATGGACATATATACACTGCCAAACGTGAAATAGAGAGCTAGTGGGAAGCAGCCGCATAGCACAGGGAGATCAGCTTGGTGCTTTGTGACCACCTGGAGGGGTGGGATAGGGAGGGTGGGAGGGAGGGAGACGCAAGAGGGAAGAGATATGGGAACATATGTATATGTATAACTGATTCACTTTGTTATAAAGCAGAAACTAACACACCATTGTAAAGCTATTATACCCCAATAAAGATGTTGAAGAAACAAGATTTCTTCTATTCTTTTTGTCATCTATAATAGATATTAGTTGTTAAAGTACTTAGGAATTTGGAATCTTGTAAAAATGCTTTTGGAAATTCAGAAAGGCTTTCAACATAGGGTAGAAAGAAATGGAAATTTTGTCCTTGTGATTTTTTTCCCCTTAGGTGCTGAAGGAGATTATCAAAATTAAGAATTATATGCTGAATTCAGACTAGATTCTTATTAAAGGATAGACTTTTACAAAGAGTAAAGCCATGACCTTTACGAAAATATAAAATAAGCATATGTCAAAGCTTTTATTTAACTCAGTTAATGAGGAATCAGTAAGCTGTTATAACCAGTTCAAAAGAGGATTCAAAGAACCACACCTGTATAGGCAATCAGGAATGCTAAATGAATTTGCAAAGAGATGATGAAAAACTAGAAAACTGCACTTCCCTGAATACAATTCATATGCACTGCTATGGACAAGAATCATCTACATCAGTATTAATTTTCTACAACTTAAGAGTTGGAAAATGAAAGGCAAAGATAACTTGGAAAGGTGCCCTAGATAATGCCTAGTTTTCTACTAAAGAGAGTGTCTTTCTGGTCCTGCTATTTTTCATAATTTTTCTTGTCATTCAAAACAAAATGCTGAAAAGAGGTAAAGAAGACCTGCCCACCTCTTACTTAGAACTGCTGCTTAAGAAAACCCAGAACCTGCCTTGCACACATCTACATTTCGTATTATTCTGTTGTTTACCGTGTACAAATTCCAAATGTCAATCTGTAAGAAAGTTACGCACACACTTATAACATGGTAGATTAATTTCCTAGGGTGGCTGCAACAAACTGCCAAAACAACGAAAATTTATTATCTCACAGCTCTGGAGACTAGAAATCTGACATCAAGGCGTCAGAGGGGTTGATTTCTCCTGAGGGCTCTGAAGTTTCTCTCCTAGTTTCTGAGGATTGCCTGTACTCCTTGGCATTCCTTCCTTGTCTCACAGACACATCACTTTGATCTCTACCTGTACAGTCACATGGTGCTTTCCCTGTGTGTCTGTGTCTTTGTGCAAATTTCTCTATTCCTCTAAAGACACCAGTCATATTGGATTTAGGGCGCGAGCTTATCCTGGATGACTTCATCTTAACTTGTTTACATCTACAAAGACTCTGTTTCCAAGTAAGGTCATATGCATAGGTTCTAAGCAATCGTGAACTTTTGGGGAACACTAAGAGGTATCAAACACAGAGGATGTGAAGAAAACAGTGTTTCTTACCAAGAGATTGCCAAGGAACCCTGACAGGCAGACCGTTTTTAAAGGCAACAGGCTTAAACAAAAACACTCCAATTAAAGAGCAATTCTTGTTTATGAACAGGTCTGGATCATCTCCAAAAAGCAAACCAAACAAGTAAATGTGATACCGGACTTCTGGGCCAATGTTCCAAAGGCAGACGTCCACTCATTTCTTCAGGATTCAGGAGAACCAGCTTCTAATTCTAGCTTTGCAACTAATGAGCTGTGTAAACTTGGGCATGTCCTCTGTCTAATTGAGCCTTACTTCCCTCTTTTGTCAAATGAGGGAAATAGACTAGAATATTTTTAAGTCCCCTTCTACCTCTAATGGGCTGTTATTTATGATCTCTATGTTATAAATGCAAAATGTCCAATTTAGTTATTAGGACACGAGCTAGATTTTTTAAAATTGTTCAAACATATTTATATCTCCCTACGCTTTCTAAAGTTAGAATCTTTGGGATCTTTTTTTTCATTGTTTGTGATAGGATACAAATTGGGGTCTCCTGCTATCCTTTTTTTCTATGTCAGAAATGAATCCCCTGTTTCCACATTTCTTCCATGTGACCTTGTGCCCTTGGCCACAGAGGTGAGACTTTCACTTTCCACAACCCAGGAGGCATCACCATTTCAGTCTTCCTTAGCTGTAAGGGCTGCCCTTTACATAGATGACAGTGACAGTTAAAGGGACTCCCCTGGGAACAGTGCTTGATGCAGGAGTCCTGCAGAGCTGACTGGATCAGAGTGGACACTGGACCAGGCTGGAACAACCAGCACTCTTTCTTGAAAATTTAGAAGTGAGAATAAGATAAGATCACTGTATGCTCTTCTCATAAGCTGAGAAATATCAACTGGAAAGCTACTGAGGGTGTACATAAGCTAGTCAAGAGACAGCAAAATGAGAGAGGAGAGTGAAAGGTTTTTGTTTTGTTTTGTTATTTTAAGTGTAGAGAGAGCGAGTGAATATACTACCTGACATCCTGATGGCCTTTACTTCTTATGGGACCTAGATGCATCCCTGCATTACTGTCCCAGGACTCTCTTAAGCTGCTTTGAAGTGGTTTCACTACTTGCAATTTAAATAAACTTGGCTAGATACTGTTGATTTAATATATTACCAATGAAGAAATTTCCTTATTTTGTTAGATTAAATTCATTGTCAGTGTCCTTTCTCAATAGAATCAAATATATATATATATATATGAATTTAATTATCCACAATAGGTCAATACTGTTTTATCAAAGAGGTTAACAAACGTAATGATCTTTTTAACAATGACCAAAACGATTATACTACAGTAAGCTGTTATATGACAGAAGTTTTTTTTAAATGAATGTGAATATGTTCTAGATAGTTCCCGCTACAGGTAACATCACTTTTTTGAAGGATTATTAACATCTTTTGTTTAAACTTGTGGATGCCTAAGTTGCAATAAGCAGACCACACTTTGGAATCTCCTCTGCCCTATATCTCTGAAACAGAAACAGGTAGAGGATTTTGACCTAAGTTCCATGAAAGGATAATTTCCACCCGCCATCCCAAGAGCAATGGCAGGCACAAGGGACATGCAAGTAACGCTGCTTCTCCACAGATCCCCAGAAGTAAACAAAAGGATCCATGAAGATCTCCTCCGATGACAACTTAGAAAAGAATAACTAGAGAGTCCAAAGTATATCATGTAGTCAAGTGGTGAAGTCAGTCTAAGAACATTTAATTGGTTAGAATTCTGCTCTTGACCATGCATTATGGAAACCATTTCATGTGGAGTATGTTGAGTTACCAGGGGGCTCAGGCCTGTGCCTAACTATATTCTCCCACAAGATGAACCATGAACAGAACTCAGTGCTCCCACCCATGTTTCCTCCATGGGTAAGACAAAGTCAAGGGGCTGGGGAAGAGCCACACGCCTGTCTCGGTTTCTCAGATAATAACTTTCCAAGGGGTTTCTTGAAGTGATCAATGAGACAAGATATTAGATAAGCATTTCTGAACCTATGTCTTTGAGCCTGTCCCAAGCTCAAAAAATATTCCTAGGGTGAAACTTCAGGCACTCTAAACAAAAAGTATTTCTATGGGAAGTGTTCTGTAAACTCTAAAATATTAAATACATGTAAACAGTGTTATTATCCTGGGTTGCAAGAATTGAGCATGTAGAGGACAGAAATTCAGAGGACCTTGCATGACCAAGGGGAAATAAACCTAAGTATTAGTTAATATCACAAATAAATATAATTTTGTAAAAGTCTAAGTTTCAATTCCCACAAATACATACTGCATGCCTATTATGCATTCATATAACAATAAACAATAGAAGTTAACATCTATTTAGCACATACTACATGTCAGATACTCTGTTAGGCACTTTATAGATATTAATTCTTTAAGCATCTCACCAAACCAACTGTTCCCCTCTCAATCATTATAAGCACCAAGATGATATAACCGATCTACCTATAGTTTTTCAAAACCAGACACTGGATTTGGAATACTCCTAAATTATTTTACATCTACATTACCTGTAAATATTGTATTTTGTTTTTCTGCCTATAATGCTTATAAATCTATGACACCACCTAAAAGTCACCCACTACATACTCATTACAAACCCATTCCTGTTTCAGACTACGCCACTTTTAAAGGAATCTGGCCCGAAGAGGATTATATGTTCTTCCTAAAACTTCCTCAAACATTTAAAGTGAAACAAAAACAAAGCTAATACAAAAATGACTCACTTGCTGACCCCCCCCCCAAAAAAAAAAAAAAAAACTCCCAAGAGCTTTCCCCTGCTCTGCTCTCTTATCCTCCCCGCCTCGGTCCTGTGGCCTTCTCTCTTTTCTGGGCCAGCTTGTTTAGTGTTTTATAACCTGCTCCCCACATGTCAACTCTCTTTGCCATGAAAATACCCCTGGGCTTGAAGTTCTTTTTCTGCTCTGATTGCTTTCTGGAGAGTATTTGCCTTCATTGCTTTTATGGTTGTCCTCTGTTGGAGAGAAAATAAGGTAAAGAGAACTGGGCAGAGGAAAAGGGGAACACATGACAGTAAACCCTATACTATAGTATGTTCAGTAGGAACATTTCTGGCAATGCCCATATCAAGTGACCTCTCTCTTGAACTGAGCACAATTACAAGTGGAACATTTTTATTATTTTTTTAATAGCTGTCTCAAGAGCACTTTGTCCTTTTTAGAACGCTTACTTTTGGGAGGTAAAAATAAAAGTGCATGGGTAAGGATGATATTTAACAACACAGATGAACCTGGAAGGTATTATGCTAATTATGAAATGAGTCGGTCACAGAATGACAAATACTGCATGATTCCATTTATATGAGGTATCTAATGTAGTCAAACTTACAGAAGCGGAAAATAGAATGGTGGTTCCCAGGGGCCTGGAGACGGGAGTTGTTCAATGGGTATAAATTTACAGCTATACAAGATGAGTAAGTTCTGCAGATACACTATACACCATAGTGCTCATAGGTAACGATGCATGATATGTGCACTTGATAATTTAAGACGGTAAATCTCATGTTAAGTGACCTTCCACAAAAACAAAACAAAAAACAATGGACATAAGGAAATTTTTGGAGGTGGTGGATATGTTTATTACCTGGATTGCCGTTTTGGTATCATCAGTGTATGCATATGTCAAACTCATCAAATTGTATACATTAAATATGTGCAGTTTGTGCTATATCAATTATGCATCAATAAAATGGAAAAAAACGGACTTAATGATATTCAAAAATAAATAAAGATTATGTAAAAACAAGGACATCAGAAAATTTCACACATGTAATTTTAACCACCACATTTGTGAAAACACAGGCTCTGAGGTCTGAGTGTGCAGGGTTATTTTTAGCTCACCTCACTAATAGGCATTGCTATATCCTCATCTCTAAAATGGTGTAACAATAATAATTCTTACTGCATAGGGATGATGTCAAATGTGGAAACAATACAGTTGACCTTGAACTACACAGGGGTTAGAAGCATCGACCCCTGCTCAGTCAAAAATCTGCATATAATTTTATAGTCAGCCTTCCATATCTGCAGTTCCTCTATGTATCTGTGGTTCCACGTGTATCGATTCAACCAACCACCTATTGTGTAATCTGTATTTATTTTTAAAAATCTACATATAAGTGGATCTGCACAGTTCCAACCTGTCTTGTTCAACGGTCAACTGTATTAATGATTGTAATTAATAACTTTATAATGATGAGTATAATGATAATTTACAAACCAACTTTCGTAGCATTGCTATATGCATAATATAGAGCTAAAGTACTTTATATATGATATTTTATTTTTAATTTGTATAATTACCCTTGAGGTAGGAATAGTACATGTTAACTACTTATCAGAATACCTGACCTATAATGAGGTTTCAGTAAAGAATAACTAAAACAATAATTATTACCTTAAATGTTGTGTTACAGTTAGTCAATGTTATAATAAAGCTTATCTTGTTGGAAGCATTTTTACCACAGGCAGAAATTATAGAGAGTGGATACAGATGTATTTTAGAACTGCGGTTAATATATATTGTTTTTGCTCCGAGGGAAAGCCTAAGCGATAGGATTAAGAAAGAGAGGGAATGGGTAGGGCCTCAGTTTGCTGACAGGAGAAACGAAGAGTCAGGTCTGTAACTGGCACAACTACTGCTTTATAATGACAAATATTTAGAAAAGGATCAGAGACGGAGAATTTCTGGGTGACGTTCTAAGTCAGTTTTTCCACCTGCCCCAGCACGACCATTACTGTTGAGTCGTCACCCCTGTCCCCAAGGAAGATCAGATCAAGAGACCACAGACCAGCTCCTCTAACTCATTCATCACCACCTAAATAATCCTACAAAGACAATATCAGATGTCTCTGCAGAGCCAGCCATTGAGTGATTTCAAAGACACCTCTGTACTGTCCCTGAGTGAGGAAAAAAAAATCTGTTTGCTGATGCCTGAAATTCCTTTGACAAGGTGAGGATGGGGCAGCCTGTAGTCCAGAATTAGAGAGAAGAGGCTAAAAAAGAAAATGCCTGTGTCTGGGGTGGGTAAACGTTTCAGTGAGAGTAAGTTTCAGATAAAATGTACTCAATCAAGTATAAATGAATGGTATCATTCATTTGCCAGTTTTGAGGGAGGAGTGGGGAGAGAGGAGAGCAGGAAGATCTTAGAGTAGCAGCTGTCCTAGGCCAACAAAAGTGAGGAGAAGCTCTTTAAAGGGAGGACCACGTTCACATGAGCTGGATCTGTGTGGTTCTAACTAGGCTAGCACCTGCAGAGGCCATACACTGGGCTATCTTGAACTATGTCTGGAAAAACCAACAGAGCAGCCTTAAGAAAGCTACTTGGTGGTTCTTTCATCATTTTATTTTAAGGTATAATTACCTTCTCCAAAGAAATATTAATTGAATTATAGTTGCAGTTTGAACTTGGACAGGTAAATATCAATTTATTCTTGGACTCAGAGTTGGAGAATAACCAAGAGTTTAATATCAACTATGCTTTAGTAATCCAGGAAATTATAACCTACCAAGAAACAAACTTTTTCCTCCTCACAACAGACATTTAAGAGGGGAAAAAAAAAAAAAAAGGTCCAGGAGGGGAGATGAGTCAGAGGGGACCATTTGGGACACTTTGACACAACAGATCTTAATTTAGGAAGGGAAGAAAGCTAAGAGTTACTCAAATCTTTTCTCAGTATCAGAAAGGTAAGAACCAGATGTTCCCAGAGAGTTTATCAAATCTTCCTTCAGGTAAAACACATTCCTACTGATATAGGATTTCCAACTAGTCTCTCTAATAGTCATTTCTAAGCTATTTCATATTCATGCGATGTGGGCTGGGATGTTTGCCATAGAACATGCTTCTTTATTAAGGGGCTTTACTACTCAGAACGTTTGCTAACAGCCTTGACATTTTTAGTTGCACCCTGATGACAGGGAAGTATAATAAATTTCCCCCAAAGGTTGGAGAATTGAGAATTAGATGGCAAAGAGAAGAATGAAAAGCAAGAGGCATTGCTGATGAGTTGGTGTATCAGGCAAGGAGAAAGTATTTGTAACTGAAAAGGGTAAGGAAGAGGACATAAAGAGAAAGGCATATTGGGAATGGTTGTTGGGCTCTCATAGCAGAGCAAATGGTTTGTGAGGGCAACTGTCACCACTAACACAGCCTGATGGGAGCTAAGACGGAGAATTTTCCCTCCATCCTCCTTAAAGTCCATCTAAATAGGAGAAGAACTGAAGTGCTATCTATAATTACAGAGTCTGGGTGGAGAATGAGAGAAACGGAAATAGTCCTTTAAGGCATCACAAGATGGCTTGTCTTCTGACTTTTCCCATTTTAGGGCTTTGTAACCACTAGAATGAACACCAGGCAAGATGAAATGAGAGTAGTTGGTGGTGGGTAAAAGAGCTGGCATTATTGACCACAGGATACACATGAAAATTCACTTTCGTTTATTTTAAAATCTACATCATTATGTAGGACGTGAATTCAAATTCTTACTGTAAGGTAAGTGTAAATGCATAACATGCTGCATTTTCCTTTAATTAGAAGAGCAAACAAACAATAAACATAACACAGAGGCATACTCAAAGGCAATCACTTTTCCCCAGATGAACTGGTTTATCACTTAATTTATATGTTACATTCACTGAGTAACCTCTCTGGATATCACAAGAGTTCAGAATAATATTCACAACGAAAAGGCAGTGTAGAGACTTGGGAAAAGGAGTGGGACATCTCCAGATTATAAGCCTGGGAAGTTTGTTAGCTCTCAGACTTGGGTACCCAAGTCCTCTGCAGTGGATGATGAATGGCCCACTGGTGACCTCAGTCTCCTTGCTGGGGATACAATTATGGGATGAAGCAGAGCAGATGTCTTTTGCATGATGAGTCCACTGAGAAAGGGAAGTACGTAACTGCTGAACTTGCTGCAGAGAGTATATTGTTTGTAAGTCTGAAAACAGAAAGAAAACAAAATCCACTGGGGCATGTAATGCTCCTTGGGAAGCAAAGAAGAGACTTGGAACTCAGGAACAATGTAAACAGCTCAGGCGAGGGTGGCGGTTCCAGCATGCAGCTTGTCAAGTTAATGTATGGCTGTGTATAATTGGGTGGTTGCGTTTCCTCCAGAAAGATGAAACAGTCAGGCCAAGAGAGATGGGTATCTCGTTATTTCTAATATAAAGATCTTATTTTTAGTGCGGAGGGAAAAAGAATGTGGGGGTGTTGGGCAAAGATTAGGCTTTTGCAGTGTTGAAAAGTTTCAAAAAAAAAAGCAAAAAGAATGGAGAAATGTTTCAGAAAATCAGGAGCCTAATTACTCAAACTTTTAAGGGTTAACTCTTGAATTTCCCTGAAATGGGAGGCATTGTTTCTGTTATATTAAGTTAGGTCAAGACAGTTCTCACAACTACAAATCAGGAGCTTTTCATTTAAATATCAGATATGTGAAGGCTTTATTTTTATTATCCCTTTTAAAATCTGCCTTATTCCTGCATTATAATAAACAGTCAAAATAATAGCCATGATTAATCAAAGCAGTTGATTATACAATATTAGACTGATTTCAAATTAAGTCTTACCTCATTGTCCATCAGAGAGGAAATACTTTTGGTTAAATAAAAACTGTGTAGGAATGGGAATCTGAGTTGTGATATTGGAAGGATCAGCTGGTTATACCGATCTCCAAGGCCCAGATCTTCTTCAGAAAAAGCTTCTGTTAATATGGCTGTAAAAGGAGCATCAGTGACTAGAGCACTGCTGGGCCTACCATTACATGCGTTGTTTGAACCACAGCACCTTGGTTTATATAAAACAAAATTAGTTCTCTGCATTGGGAAAGCTGGGACTTTAGTGGCCCCAAAGGTCAGTTGCCTGAGAGAGTTCCTCAAATTAGGTTCTTTATAAATGTGAAAAGCCTTGCTCAAGGACCAAATACAATGCTCTAGGCATTTTAAAGACAATGACTCTGATCCAGTCCCTGGGATTTACCTGGTGCTAGTGGGGAGCTCATTCTCCTACAACATGCTGCCTCTCAGATTTCTCACCAACGATCCAGACTCTATACCCCCAGCAAAATGAACTGTCAGATTAAGCTAGATGTGAGATAGGAGCTTTCTCTCAATACTGGGGATCTCAATGATTTGGGGAATCCCTTATCTTATGAATGTTTAAACAGAGGCAACAAGAGATCAAATGAATGCCCCAGGCTCATCTGGTCAGTGAAAGGGCATAGCTAAAACTAGAATCTAGGCTAATATTTGAAAAGAAGTTTCTTAACAAAATTGTTTAGATGAGCTCACATGAGGCATAGGGAAAGTGAAGATGATGAGAAAGTAAAGAACATTTTATGTTTGGAATGTACTCTTCTGAATAAAAGAGCTACCTAAACTCTCATACTCAATAGGTACTGCTCCATATCTCTTTTTACTTTGCTCATCTTTGATTACCTTAATAGATGAAGCAATTGAACTAATAAAAAAAAAGACCCCTACTACTAACAAGTCATTTTTCGGATTGAGTATGTTTAACTCCACTTCTACCCAGAAGAACCAACGTAAACGAAGCAGGCTAAGA
Source organism: Orcinus orca (assembly GCF_937001465.1). Lineage (NCBI taxonomy): Eukaryota > Metazoa > Chordata > Mammalia > Artiodactyla > Delphinidae > Orcinus > Orcinus orca. The sequence goes on along the minus strand of NC_064564.1, from coordinate 46,857,662 downwards.
CTGTTTCTGGACTAGAAGCATTAAAATATTCTTGCTACTCTTTCAGAAGGTAACCTGAGACCTGATAAACCTCACTGGCTTTTTTTTTTTTTCCTTGAATCGTGACCTGCATAAAGATACTCAACAGAAGAAACACTATGATTCAAGTGATGCTATGGTTGGTCCAAGGCTTCCCTAGTATATTTCCAGCCCTAGCCACGTCCATCCTTATGGAAAATGCACACCCCACAATTCCATCCTGGCTTCTGATCGTGAAGAGTAACTTAAAAGGGATGTAGAACAAGTGCCAGTTCTTCCTCTTTGTCCACAGGCCCTGTGATAATTATTTTAAAAATAGAAGCTGCTTTAAGACCTTTTGTTTAACGAATACTAAATTTAGTTTAGTGGGATAGGAAGAAAGGTAGAATAAGGTCTTCTTAAAGCTAGAGGAACAAATATGAGCTCATCACTTGAGCCGTGGGGTGGCATCTTGAAGAGGTCAAGGCACATTGTCTTTAGCTCAACAGAGAGCAGTCAATCACTGTGATTTCCTGTAGCCCCTAGGATGCCAGGATTAGTGTTTAAGACTTAGCTCCCCAACTTGAACTAGATCGTGGCAAAGGCAGCAACCAGACTCTCAAGTTGCTCAAGTGGCTTCTCACAATCTAGGAAAATCTTCCAGACCTTCACTAAATTGTATTTCCTATTACACAGGGATCTCTTATATTATTCCTCTAATCCTTTGGGAGCCATCTAGACAGCAATAAATTCATTATGCAAGGATTACAAAGAATTTTTCTGATCTGGAATACACCAAACACACGCATTTTTCTTTTCTAGTGTTTTCCTATCACATGAGAGGAGAACAACAAATATAACCTTCCCATTAGTGTCACAGTACAAATCTCTAAAACCAGTCTCTGCAATGATTAAATAAAACAAAACTTAGATATATTTTTTAAGAGAGAAGACATTCCAAATTCCTATGACTTAGATACGTTTTGCAAACCTTGAGTAAATTAATTAAGGGACCAAGGTGATTGTTTTGACTGATTTCCTATAGGTATCTATGCAGAACATACTATTTTGGACTCACTTTTAGTGAAATCAGTTTTAAGCACTAGCTCTCTGGTATTCATTCATTTATTCATTCTTTCATTCATTAATTTAAAAAATTTATTGAACTTCTATAGCATGCACTGGGATAGTACTGTAGATATACTTGAATAATCCATAATTCAGTGAGTACAAAATTTGGTTTGCTGGGTTAAAAACTCAAAGAACTCAAAAGACAGGAAAATCAATTATAGAGAACAAACAATGTTAGAGTTGTACAAGGCAGGAGTGAGAGATGTGAGATTCAGGAAAAGACTCCAACTAAATAGAACAAATGGAGTAAAAGCAGAAGGCGTATGTTAGAATATTATGCAAGATGAGGTTAGGAATGGCAGGGGAGGGGCATATCATGCTGCATCTCTGACATGTTAAGGAACCTGGACTTAATCCTATAGATAATGGTGAATGTTTGAGAAGGCGTCTATGAAGGAGAGAATTGTATTTTATAAAACAAGCATTGGGTTTTAGTAATATTGCTGTGGCCTCTGTGCAAAGGATATTTGGAGGTGGGTATGAATGGAAGCTGAAAGTAGATTTAGGAAATGATTGCCATAATCCAGATGAGGAATGATGGAATCTTGAATTAAGGCAGCTCAAGAGCTGTCTGAGAGTTAATTCAGTAAGACAGATTTGGTAGACATTGCTGAGACAGACTGCAGAACCTGACAATTAATTAAATCCAATGGGAGGAAAATCAGATGACTAACATTTTGATCGTGAGTGACTAGCACAATTATGGTACCATTCACTGAAATACGGCAAGTCCCAAGAAATTTTTAACAGAGAGGAAACAGTGGTGATGATAGGCAGATGGACATATAGGTTGGACAAACTGGTTCAGGTTAGGTAATAGAGAATTTTACATCTTTTCAGGGTGGTTTAAATTTTCATGAAAATATTTCCCTTTTCCCCAGGCAATAATGGTCATATCACTAATCCAGACCAAAAATATGAAAGATGATTTTTTCAATTTCTACTTCCAAATTATTACACATTTTCAAAACTGTTGGTTTACTTTTTTATATGTTTTTATAATATAAACTAAGATTTTTAAAAAACTGAATAGGAGAGAGTTTCAGAGAATATTCCTTAACAGATGGATGAACATGTTATGTCGCTATATAGAAAATGCATACATTAAAAAAACTAATACTTTTATCTCTAATCAGTTTTTATTTCTGTTAACTAGCAATTTTGGTTTAGCCATCCCTGTTGAGAGGCACAGATTCAGAATTGGATGTAAATTATCAAGTTAGGCACCAACAATGTGCCAGTATTTTTCACTCCTTCTACTATTCCTATGTGATTAAAAATAATAATAAGTAACTTCCCCAAAGGTCATGGGTCAGTAAGTAACAGATACAATACACAAACCAAGGCTGGCCTGACTCCAAAGACAAACTTCATAATGCTAGTGAATTGGGGACGTATTTTTGGTTCCGCTATATGTATCTGTACATGGGGTAATGCTTTTTTCCTCTCTGAATTCCAGCTCTCATCTGTAAAAGGACAACCAGAGTTCATACCCAACAGATCATTTATAAAGTTAAAATGATAATATCTATGAAAACACTTTATAAAGTGCTATAAAATAGCATAATGCAGAAAAAATGTTGTATTATATACAGTAACAGTAAAAAAATAAATAAATAAACTTCATTCCGTCTCTTGGTAGTAATCCATGAAATATTATTTTTCAAAAAATGTGTCCAGAAGTAATTCCTTAATCAAAGTGTGCCTTGTTCTGTACCATATGAGATTACAATCTGGTAACTGGTCTAGGATTAAGAAGGAGGACACCACAATACCACAGAAATGTAATGTAAGTCACACACGCAAGCCACATATGTCATTTTAGAATTTCTAGTAGCTATATTAAAAAAGTAAAAAGAAATAAGTGAAATTAATTTTAATATTATATTTTGTTTCAAAATATAATTTCAAAATATCATTTTATGTAATCAAATTTATGCATTTATGTATTCAATATAAAATTTTATTAACGAGATATTTACAGTATTTTTTTCCATTCTAAGTCTTAAAAATTATATGTATATTTTACATTTCTAGCACATCTCAGCTCACACTAGCCACATTTCAACTGCTCAGTGATCTCATGTGACTAGTAGCTGCCATATTGAACAGTGTAGCTCTACAATATTGACAATGGTCTATGAAGTACTCTATCACAAGAACTACACTCAAAAAGAATGCTCTGCTCTACGTATATACACTACCGAATGTAAAATAGTTGGCTGGTGGGAAGTAGCAGCATAGCACAGGTGCTTTGCGATGACCTAGAGGGGTGGGATAGGGAGGATGGGATGGAGGCTCAAGAGGGAGGGGATGTGGGGATATGTGAACGCATATAGCTGATTTGCTTTGCTGTGCAACAGAAACGAACGTGGTATTGTGAAGCAATTATACTCCAATAAAGATCTATTTAAAAAAATCAAATCAGAGAAAAAAAAAAGAATGCTCTGTGGTCATAAATAGGGCCATTAAGGTATCTCTTACGGAGTTTGCACAAAAAAAAAAAAAAAAGAGTGGGACATAGGCAGAAAGGTTAATAGAAGTTAGGAGACACACAGGAAGAAGGTAGGGAGTCAAAATTACGAATAAGCAGAAGCCATCAAGTAGACGAACAAATAGAGAAGCTGTCAGTGACTAGTAACAACAGTAGCACCAAATCTGAACAAAGAAGTTGAATCATGGTTAACAACAGACTACTCAAAACATCAATTGGCCAGTAAAGATGCAATATGGTCTAAAGTATCAGTTCAGTTATACATTAGGCCAGGCAATGTAGCTCATGAAAAAGTGTCCTATCTCCCTTCATCACTGTGTTTCCTTTCAATAAACTTCCATCACCTTTTGTGTGCATTATGTCAAATAGAAAGCAACTTTATTTTGCCTTCTACTATGCCTTTACATTTATCTATAGAATATTCTTTCCCTGGCCCTGAAAAAAAAAAAAAAAAAATCAACCAGCTCCCTGACTTCCTTAGTCATTCTATGGTCCTTTAGGTTGCAAATTTACCCACACTTCTGCTCTTGAAACACTCAGTCTCAGGTAATGATCAAAACTCCAAAATCTCTTCTTCCTGCTATAAGTAGGAAGCCTGCAGTGAAGAAAACGGGTTTTATTGTCTACCAACCCCAACCATTTCAAACACTTATTCCCCATCTTCCTAACCACAGTTTTGTTTTGCTCTATACCTCCAGGGTAGAAGCAAAGTAGAGAGAGAGATGGAAAGAAGGGCAGGAAATATTTACTAGATGTCTGTAATGATAATTCCCTGGGCGGTCAAGTGGTTAGGACTCTGCACTTCCACTGCAGGGGGCCCAGGTTCGATCCCTGGTTGGGAACTAAGATCCTTCCCACAGGCCAAGCCACGGAGCAGCCAAAAAAAAAAAAAAAAAAAAAAGACACCTCTGGGATTCAAGTATTTAAAATTAACTCTTCCTCTCTTATCACCTGTGTGGGTTCTTCAGCACTGTATCTGTCCCCCACCATCCAGAGTTGAGGGTCTTCCCTTAGTTGATGGGTTCCCTTGACATGGGTAAATATAGTTGGTTGCATTTAAATCCTTAGCCAGCGCTCTGACATCCTGTTATTTACTTCTAGCTCCTTTCTGCTGAGGTCTGTTTAACACACCATGATCACTGGTATTAACCTGAGTTAACTAAATCTATCTGCCCCATATTGTAAATGACTTTACTAATGGAACTAGAATATTGCAAATCTCTTGACTGAAGGTTTAGTGGGCATTACCAAGGTTTGCCTTTACTCCCTTAACTACCTTCTTTTCCCATGGTTGACCAACCTCTTCTGACTGACTCTATAATTATACATATTAATACAGTAAATCTGTGCATTAGTCAGGGTTCTCCAGAGAAAGAGAACCAGCAAAGATACATATATAGAAATTGGTTCACTCCATTATGGAGGCTGAGAAGTCCCATGGTCTGCCATCGGCAAACTGGAGATCAGGAAAGCTGGGGGGTAGGTGTAATTCAGTCCGAGTTCAAAGGTCTGAGAACCAGGGGAGCCAGTGGAGTAATCTGAGTCGAAGTGCCAGAGGAGATGAGATGAGATGGCTCAGTTCAAGCAGTGAGGCAGGAAACTAGGGGCAAATTCCTCCTTCCTCAGCCTTTTGTTCTATTCAGGCCCTCAATGTGTTAGATGGTGACCACTTTGAGAAGGGCAATCTGCTTTACTGAGTCCAGCAATTCAGATGCTAATCTCTACCAGAAACACCCTCACAGACATACCCACAAGCTATATCTAATCTGGGCACCCCATGGCCAGTCAAGTTGACACACAAAATTTACCACCACAACCTGAGCCCTTTTATCTACTGCTATTGCAAACTGCACGCCATTTCTCTGTCCCATTAGGCGCTGATTTTTAGTCTCGAAAGGTAATTTTTTTTTTAACATCCTAGTTTCTGAAGAAAGCTTTAATGTATCAAAAACATTAACCTTTAAAAGACACTAAGCTTTAGCTCTGAGGTATTTTAAGCGAATTCCATGACAATATGCTTGTTGTTTTTAAACTCCTATCGAGAAGATTTGCTTGGTAAGTTCCTTCCTCCTTGAGTCTACCCTGAAATATGCCGTACTTTCAAGCCCTGGCTCACTGCTCACAAGGGTTTGAATGGCCAATTCAATTTCTACTTGAGGTATCACCCAGAAAACATGTAAATAAATATTGCTGCCTGGGTGAAAAGAAAGTTTTTTTTAATAAATAAAAGTTCAAACTATGAAAGTTACGAAACAGAGTTTGCAGATTAACTCACAATGTTAGCACTGTGAGTATATATTTCTGTGGCTTAGAGGAAGTTTTTCTAAGTAGGTTTAAATAATTGAGTTCCGTCTCTGCAATCACTAATTGTCACATCTCTGAAAAGGCTAGAACCATTTTAGAAATGCACAGTGGGCTTCAAAGGCATCATCTCTCAACAGGCCTTACGTGCCTGGTGGGAAGCTAACTGGGTCACACTTCAAGCTGAAGAAATCCAACTGCACCTTACAGAGGACACAGAGAACGTATGTGCGCGCCGAAATCAAGATAACTGAACTGATAATTCAGATGAAATACATTCCTGTTAGATGAAGCCAGATAATTTAGGCATGAATAACATTTTAGTATTGAATTTTTGGGATAATTGAGTGTCATGAGCTTCCGTTTAAATTTTTCAGAAGAGTATTGTAAAAGAACCTTTACTAACATGAATTGACTTACACTCTTCGAATTAAAGCTGCACTGAAGTTTAAAGGCAGTGTTTCGTCTAATCAATGTATTATTATGATAAAATGTCATTCATGATTTAACTTAACACTAAGCGGCAATTAACAAAAAATAATAGCTGACATTTAGTGAGAAATGACTACTACGTGCCAAGCAGTGTGCTAATAGCTTTATGTGGGTTATTGTGTACGCGTAAATCATCACCATAATGGAAATGTCACAGTGAGATCCCTTCATGTCTCAGAAGAGTCTGCATGGAATGCAGCCCTGAGCTTGGTGCTCATCATTCCATGATGGGCCCATAATGGATCCCATGGAAGACTGGTAAAATGGTGCCTTGGAATCATTCTGGAATTCAGCAACGATTAATCTCCTTGGTATATAGATGAAAAAGCCATAATATTATTTGAAAATGCTTTCAGTAAAAAGACTAAAAATAGTAGTATTGAGTTTCTCTTACCTGCAGACCAGTAGGCTTTGTTTGCATCTCAGATACATTCACTCTACACGGTCTCTATTCATTGCTTTTGCTCTTGTGAGTCTTACAAGCATTTTTAATTGGGGGTTTTAAATCTTTTCCTTGAACCATTGGTGAGGTATATTTGCTGAACACAGTGAATAAAAGCACGCAGCTCTCATAGCTTTTGAGGTTATTGTCATTCCCCGCTTCCCATGTATAATAAATAAATTAGAGAGTATTGGAGCCTTTAAATGAACAAAAGGTTAAATAAAATTTTATGATCTCCCTTGCTGATATCCTGCTAGCACCACATTTTGAGTAATACATCATTAGAGAAATCACCCTCTAATGCATGATTGTACTATTATGATGGGAGAGTTATTACTTAGAGGCACCTCCTTAAATATACTGTTGGTCCTGAGAGCCTTAAAAAAAGGTTAAGTGAATTTCTTCTTTCCAGGGCGGATGGAAAAGATCTACGAAAGGCCCCAGGAATTGAGACAAAGTTATGGGCTTTAGGGGACACTTTCCCATTAATTTAGTAAGCCTGAGGGGCATCACAGGGAAGGCCTTGGCTTGTCAAATTATACCATTATTACCTCGCCAAACATTTCAATAAATTTAGTTCAGATTACAGAGCCAAGAAGTACTTATGAGTAGAAAGCAGAGGTTGGAAGCTTAACTTAATCATACATATATATATGTATATATGTATATATATACATATATATATATAAACTGAATTTAAATTTGAACACTTCCTCCCCAACTCCTTTTCCACCACCAGTGTAAAGATCTTTACCTTAGACTGTTTAAGTGAAAAGGGTTGTTGCATAATAGATGATAAAGATTTTGAAGTTACTAACTGAACTCAGTCAGTGTAAAAGAGTTATCTACCACTCTAACATAGGCAAACTACCACCTTATTTTTCTTTTCATAAATACACTCTTTGGCAATATAGTCTATGTTTCTATTTGACTCTCCACCCACCCACCCACCCTTTGCTCATACAGACAAAGAAAGGAAGATATTTCCTCCATTTTTTCCCAAGATATTCCTACCTGAACATGGGCACCTCTGCCAGGGAAAGCAGAATTCAGACCTGAGGGCATTTATTCCCATCTAAGCATGTCTCTGCCACAAACAGCAAAGCACGAGGCCTATCTTCATTATCAAATACAAATTTTGCACAGAAATTTTGCACTATTCATCATTTAAAAATGCTCTCACACAAAGAATACATATGAAAGTAGCTTGTTTTAAAAGAATCAGGTTCCTCAGAAGGAGAATCATTTGAAATATGCATCCTAGTAGCTTAAATGTATCACTGGGACTAATGAATTTTTATCCCAGAGCAACTGTAAAAGTCAGTGAACTCAATTCTCCTGACTTAAAACACTCATCAAAAATAAGTTGATAACATTCCTTTTAACAACCCTGCGAGCCTTTGTTATTTACTCCCTACTGATGAGGAAAAGTAAAGACAGAACGGTTAAGATGCCTTAGCTAAAGTCAAATGGCAAAACAGGAAAGGGCAGGGCAAACTAAGGATACCGCCAAATCCCTAATCTGTTTTCTGGTCATCCTTCCAAGAGAGCTCAAAATCCTATTATTCTTTGCCATGAAGATCTGACTAATCTTCAGACTATGCAGTGGTAAGCAAAGATACAAGGTAGGGTCTGAAAGAGACAAAGATAATAGATAATTGTCTGCCTGAAGTGACTTTTATTTGGCTAAAGACTTCAGTGGGACTACAAACCATGCCAAAGACAACTGACAAGCAGCAGGAATGGGAGGCAATTTGATTTCCAGATTAAGATCAGTTAGGGTTGTTCAGCCTTGGCAGACAGAACAGAGATTTTCAATGTAATACATACAAACTACACAACTTTTACTGCTTCCTTAGTTAATATCTTTACTGCCAATAAGACAATGATAAATGACATGCCTTTGAAAGAAATAGTTGGTGCAACTAAGAAAAATGAAAAGGAACAGAGAGAAGAAAAAAGAGGCAGAGTAGGGTAACAGAAGAAAGAACTGAGAACACCTATAGGAGGTTGACTACATGTGCAGAGAGATGAAGAAAGAGGAGTCTCATTCTACATTTTGACATTGTTTTACCAACTTTGACTCTGTAATGTACAAATTTCCCTGTCCTTACATATGCCCTTTCAGCTAAGATTTTGACACTATACATCTGTAACACCATTAAGAGATGAAAGAGGAAATAAAACTACATTTGCAGTATTTCTTTAAAGGAAGAAGAGTGGAAAAAAAGAAAAAAGGAAAGAAATAGGGGAGAAAGGAAAGGTGGGAGGGAGGGAAGGCAGGGAGGGTTAGAAAGTGTTAGAATAATTGTTACCATTTATTGAGGGTCTACTATTTGCTACATATTCTAATAAACATTTTCTAAATCTTATTTCCAATTTTAAAAAAGCCCCATATTAATTCTCAATAATATCTCATGAGAAAGATATTCTCCCCTTCCCTCCTTCCTTCTTCTCCCTCTTTTCTTTTTTTTAATTGAAATATAGTCAATTTACAATATTATTCAGGTATATAACATAGTGATTCGATATTTTTATAGATTATACTCTATTTAAAGTTATCACAAAATAATGGGTATATTTCCCTGTACTGTACAATATAACCCTGTCACTTATTTCTTTTATACATAGTAGTTTGTGTCTCTTAATCCCATACCCCTATCTCTCCTTCCCTCTCCCCACTGGGAACCTCTAGTTTGTTCTCTATATCTGTGTCCTTCTTTCTCTTTTCTGTCTTTCTTTTCTCTATTTTTGTTGAGGAACAAAAGATACTTTTAAATATCTAGTATGATCATCACATGAACACTTTACCAAGATCTAATTCAAATGCTGGAATAGCAATGCCAGGATAATATTAGGGGTACCTGGCCCATGAATGCATATTGCAAATAAGAATTGAGATTTCATTCATAACTTAGTAAGACAACTTTGTGGAGATGGTTGAAACTTAGGTCAATAAATAACCCTACTTGTCTGAAGAACAAAGTGTTCATGAGCATCTGTCATTACCCTTGTTAACAAGAGTTACAAGTTACCTAGTTAAAGTAGATGTCTAATACAATGCCTGGCACAGAGTAGTCCCCAACAAAATAGTCACTGAATAAAAGAATTAATAACTATAGTGCAGAAAGACCTACTAAGTGGGACTTTGTGACTTTAGCTGCAACCTGGCCAAACACATGATGTCAAAATGTCCTTCTTAACACTTTTACCAAAATTGTAATGACAAAGAGATCCAGAAAAAAACTATGTCAGCAATACTAACTTTTCTGGAAACAGTGAAAAATCAGAAATATTTACCAACTCCCCTATTTTTTATTTCCTGTGATGTGTTTTGGCATATCGAATTACATGCTCACAGGTAGTCTTGTGGAAACACTACCTTTTCTGCTAAACTATCCAATACTTGAAAATATGGAGGCCTGCAGGTAAAGCGAGGAGATTGTTGCACAAAGAATCAGTTGAGATGGCAATCATTCATTGTTATGAATCATCTATGTCCTTAATCAAGTCACTGTACCTACCTGTGGCCTTAGAATCCCCAAGAAAATGAAGTGTTTGGACTAAAAGAATCATAATTTTCCATCAGTTTTCTTCTTTCTTGAAGTATATGGTTGAAAGAGAAACTAATGCTATCCGTGTTTACTTTCTCCTTTATTAACAGATCCCCTAAATTGTGTCAAAGTGAAAATAATACTGTATTCCTTAGCCTCCTTTGAAGATGGGGATGATGAATTAAATCTGAGTAGTTTCAGGGAAGGATTTCCAGAAATATCATTTTGTCCCTCTGCCCTCTCTCTTATTTCTTGCCTGGAAATATGACTGTAATAGTTGGAGCTCCAGAAGCCATATCATGATTTTGAGAATAGGAATCACAAGCTAAGAAATGATTGAAGAACCCTGGATTCTTAATGGCTTCCTGATATTATCATACCTGTGCTGAACTCATGTTGAGTTTTTAATATTCGTGTTTATTAATTTTATCTTGAATGTGAACATGAGATGCTGTGGTTCAGACTGATTCCTTATTAATTACCTTGCAGTAGCTAAGTCTATCACTCTACCTCCTCTTGCCCAGGCCTTAAGCCCTGGAGTGACCAGGTGAAAGTCAGGTCAAATGTCCAATGTTGATAGTTAGATACTCCATAGAGCAGGAACAGATAATAGATTTTCTCCAGTTATATTCAGGAAAGAGACAGCCATTACTGATCCAGAAAGGGGAGGAGAAAAATTTTGCTGATAGGATGATAATCCCTTAGAAATGGGATGGCAAGGGTCCTGAGTTCTTACCGTAACCTTTTTGGAAGGTAAATATATCTTTCCAGGGGCCAGATAAACCACTGGGTATCTTTTGTGACTTTTAAGAGAGAGAGATGTCTCCAAGTTCTGAGCTTCATCTCTTTTTAAAATGGAAATGCCTAAGGAGGTATTGCTCCAGTCTTCCTAACACCTTGGCTCTTAACTTAGGGACGTACTCCAGGCTGGAACCATTTGGTTCTCTCGGATCAGAGCAATTAACTAGATAAATGGCACAAATCTAATTCTTATGGTAAGTAAAGAGTAAGATGTTTCTAAGGAACATGAAAGCAAGCATTTTCTGCCTTCATATTATACCAATACCTGTGACTAGGGAGGCTAGGGCTTTTTACAAGAGTACTGGAAACTACAGAAAACTTTTATTTCTCCAAGCAATCTACATCTAGACTTCTACAAAAAAGAAAAAAAACCTTTATGTGTTTAAGCCACTGTAATCACATTTTTATTACTAGCATCAAAACAAACTCCTAGTTGATTCAACGGTTGACTCTGAAGTATCAAGAATTTAGATGAAATCCAGCTTTCAGCTCATAGGGCAAGTGACCATCATAGTGCTAGAAACATATCGAGCACTGATTACAGGATTGTTAAATGCATGAAGAGATAAATGAATTAATTAACAACCAGTAGAAGCCACCCAAACTATCTATATTACACAGCAAACAATGGGAAAAGCACAGGACACAATATGACTGACCTGTTTGGATTTTCCTTGCAGTTCTGGTTTTATCTCAACCCTAATCCTACACACATGCATTTTTCTTTAGAAACATTCAGTATTACTACCCCAGTATTCACCTGACTGATTCAACGGTCCATTTAAATGTAGCTTCTTCAGGAACAAGTAGCAAAGGTATCTTGACTTAAGTTATTTTACTATTCATTACTTTAACACTCTTCATTTAATTTGTTGCAGAACTTATCACATTAAAACTGCCTATATCACAGCTAGTTTGAAAGCTCAGTGAGAATCAAGGACATGTTCATATTACAAGTGACTAAATTCCCAGAATCTAGCTAAGTGCCTGGCTTCTCCACGTATTTATAAAGAAATGACTTTCTCTCTCCCTCTCTCTCTCAACATGTTAATCATAATTTTCTAACAATAGTCAGCAAATGGTCGGCCACAACTTTGGAGGCATTTTTCAGAGTGCATTATTTTCTGGCCAGGAATCACTGTCCTATAGCTGTCTACTTCGCAACGTGGCAGTGGACAAAATTACACTCTGCAAAGGAGACAGGAGCAGATGATACAGCCCTAGGCTTGCGAACTGATTTCCTGCTTCAAATATGTTTCCTGATTGAAGATTGCACACCTAGGAGGTGAGATGAGAGAGCTATTTTATAAAAGTGTCCAGCAGACATACTGCAGTAATTCCCACTGTATTCATCATTTACTGAACTGCTCACACACCAGAGGTATAATCCAATGTAAATGATCTCATCACCCATCAGTATGAGGGCTCACAAATCCAACTTGGCCTCAAGCTAAAACTTGACATTTCAAGGTTCTCAAATCCACAGTAAGTAAGCAGTATATTGATGACTTCCAAACGTCTCTTCTGAAACAGCCCCAGCTTTTGAGAAATGCAGGTGTTTGGGATCTAGAAACAGAAGTGGCCAGCTGCCCTTGACGTACTTGGGGCACAGTTCCATATTTCCTACCCCTGATTTGGCCCTGAGAGGGGAACATTTTGTGCAAAAGATAATGGAATTGGCACCATTTGCATTCTGCTCATACACATACTAAAGAATGAAATTTAAAAGGCTCATTTTAAAGTACCCCTTCTTGCAGTTTCACTGGCATTGCTGTATGTGGGAAGACATAAGGCATTCTCATGCTTTGAAATCAGAACACCACAAAGATTCACCAGAGATTGTCAGGGACCTTGAGGGTCCATCTACGCATGAACCCACTCCAATAAAGTGTTATTGAACTTGAGGTAAGTCCACTAACCTTTCTTAGTCTGTGTTTCTTGATTATGACAAAAGAGGACCAGGCTAAATTGTTGTAAATCTCCTTGTGTAATCTTCTGATTACACAACTCTGAACAAGATTACATTTCGAGTAATTTCATTTAGGGCTAATATTGATCATCCGCCCCCTCAATTAATTCCCTGTAAATTGTGTGGTGTAATGGACAGAACTTGGGCTTGTCAAATATACCTACAATCTAGTTCTTGCTCTGCCACAATACTTCCTAGCTATGTGATCTTGGACAAAACAGTTATTCTCCTTTTCAGATTTTATTTTATTTTTTTTACTGTTGAGTCTGTTACCATAACAGGCAGGGTAAACTGTGCTGTACAAACAAAACTGTCAGGTGTTCTTGTGTATGCTAGAAGTGACTAATTGCAATCCTAGCTGTGGACTGAAGGGAAAATAAGCTTAACTTGAATCAAATAACAGATTTACTTACAGGAACCATACTCTGCTATCTCCTTATTATAACTTGGAAAATTATAATTGGGGTGAAGCATGGATATAGAATCTTTGTGTTTGTTACTGAATGCTTTTCTCTCTTTTATATGGTAAATGGGAAAAAAAAGTATAGATGGTTATTTGTAGAAACGTACCTAATTTCAAGGGCATAAAGAATTCGATTCTACTTCTCCATGTGTTTTCTTACTAACATCTAAACTCCTTTTAATGGGTACATTCAATAGTCATATACTTTTACAAGAAATAGAGACTATTCTGGAGGAGGCAGCTCACTGAGAAATTCAAATAAAGGTAGAAATGATTGAGTTCAGTTTTCTTACAAAGAATAAGTTTATATAAGAAAAAGAGAAGAGTCTACATAGGTTTCCTGAAAAGGGAGTGATGCAAGTTTACAATTAGAGACATGATTGAAGATTTAAATTGGAATAGAAAAAGACTGTCTTATTAATTGGCTGAAAATAGTTCAGTCCGTTAATAACCAAGGATGCACTGAGGTTTCTAAAACTATTGCTCATTTTCTAATTAAACCTGAAACTATTCTTGTGAAGTGTCCAGGAGCCAGCAGTAATTATCCCCATTTTGTGAATAAAAGAACACAGTGTCTGAGAGGTGAGGCAGTTTAAGTGTATAATCAAATCAGTAACACTTAAAAGAGCAAATGCAGAAGGTGATGAGTAGAGAGTGCCGCCTTCTTTGCATGTAGATAGCAATAAACAGACAAATTGGCTGGAGTATGGTAGATAGAAAGTTGGATTTAAAACTAGAAAACTTAAAGGTAAGTGTTTTCCAACTCATAAAGACCAGATTTGGGGTTGGTTACTTACATTATCTACACTATCTATGGGTTGGAAATAACAGCAATCACTTTCTAGCATTGTGGAAATGAATAAATGAGAATATGTATGTTTGACATGATGGAGTAGTGATAGGGAACTCATGGTTCCCCCTTTTCTTGCCAACTCTTCCTGCAATGAGGAAAGCTTGTCTGAAGTGATCAATACCAGGAAGTCAATTCAGGCTCAATCTCAGCAGGTGGCACTTCCCAAGGATTTATAAGATTAATGCCCATAAATTTATAAGATTAATTCAGCTTCTAATCAGGATCTGAGCACTCAAAGTATGGAGTCTCCCTATTAAAATAAGAAGTTGTCTATACCAAGTATCTTTTTCTCACTATATGAGAACTTCTGGGAGAGTTTAAGCCTCCCAGAGTAACTTGAGTAAATTCTAAGTCAACTGTCTTGACTCTTCCATTTTACAGAAAAAGACAATGAGGCCCAGACATACCCAAATTAACAAAAATAAGAAGGCTAAGACTGAATTCTCTATCTCTTTCCTCTAAGATTACAGCCCTATCACATACATACCACTTGACATTTTGAAAGTCAAATACATTCTTCCAAGTACAGAAAAGGAAGATGGACTTGAACCTCCCTTGGCCACCCAAAAAATAAATGTTCAGGATAGGCTGCCTGAGCCAGCAATATTCCTCCTTGGTAAAAGCTAAACTGTCAAGAAGTCTGAAATATAGAATCTACAGCTCCATCCTCTATAGTATAGAAAATATCATGGAATTGTGCCACGATGCCAACAGAAAGTCTCGCATAAATGGCAAATAATGTAAGTCATACACACAGACTTCTACGCATGGTTCAGTCTAGCTCCTTAGAATTCCGCTTGTGGTTTGAGGTCAAAAGCTTTGAGGAATAATATTCATTTGTCTTGATTTCTTTCTTATGTGCATATCTTTCCTTTGGGGCCCATGTAGAAATGGGTCAATATCAAGAATCAGGTAATCCTTGATCCTAGGGTTAATACCAACTTAAAAGTCCTAAACAGAACAAGCATATACAAAATCCCCCTGTGAAATGTAAAGTGCAATCTAAAATTCACTCCTAAACCCACACTTCCCTTAAGATTTCTCAGTTCTCTTCATAAGGAAGAAAGTGATACATTTTAATTCCCTTTAACATTTTTTACTGAGCCAAGTGCAATTCCACTACTGGCTGGGTGGATATTCTCAGTTATAACAGCACCAAAGATAGAAGGTTGTGAAACCATGTACACTGTTAATAAACCAAATTATCAAATCTAATGATCTAACGCCAAAAGATTTTCCAAATGACGATATAATGTTTCACAAGATTAATCAAGTGATCCTTTTGCTGGCAGTTTCTGTTACTCTTTGTCTTCCTCCATTCAATCCATGCCACTTGGGAGAGGGATGATTAAATAGAAGAGCACAGAATGAAAAGGTAAATTCTCAGCCATTAAGCTTCAAAATACGCTTTTGAAATACATGACAGAGACAAATTTTTTAGGGGAAAAAACTTTTAAGTTGTAAGAAACTTGGCTTTGAATAACAAGACCAGAATCCTGACAGTTCAAGAAATGAACCCTATACAAAACAATAGACACAGAAGAATAAGTGATCAGTTTAATTTTTTTTTTTTCCAAAAACCCATACTAAATGAAGACCTGAAATTAGAATTGAGATACAGCCAAAGGCAAGAGAATTAGAACTTGGTATATGCCCCAGGAAAGGAACCTATACCACATTCTTCTAATAACTTCTTCCTCAAACTAATTTCCAGGGTCAGGTATATAATGAGATTCTTAAATGAATTTCAGGATGCAAAAATACAAGGAACTTGTATACCTCACCTTGCACAAATTCCTGGGACTTGTGAAGCAGATAAATATCTTTTGCCAGTATGGCATAAGGACCTATATAAGTTTCCTTAGGGGTGCTGTAATACCACCACAAACTTAGTAACCTGAAATAACAGTAATTTATTACCTCACAGTTTCGGAGGCTAGAAATCCCAAATCAAGGCGTCGGCAGGGCTTTGCTCTCTCTGAGATTCTGAGTAGAATCCTTCACTTCCTCTTTCTAGTGTCTGGTGGTGGCCAGCAATCTTTGATGTGCCCTGACTTTGTAGATACATCATTCCAACAACTGCCTCTGTAGTAATATGGCTGTTGCCTCCCTGTCTGTGTCTTTTTTCACATTGTCTTCTTATAAAGACATCAGTCATATTGCATTAGGGCCCGCTCTAATGAACTCAACTTAATTAGACCTACAAAGATCCTATTTCTAAATAAGATCACATTCACAGACAGGAGAGTTTGGAACTTCAATACATCTTTTGTGGGGGGACACAAATCAACCCACAAAGGGCCATAGAATAAAAATTGTTGCCTGATATGTTTAAGTGAAAGTTCTTAGACAACTGCAGAGAGCTTTTAGTAGCCCGGAGGGGAACTTGAAACCAACCAATTATTTTCATACCCGCAAAGAGTAATATGGAAGTGGTGAGAAAGAGTCTGGAAATATGGAGGATTCATCATCGGGATAACGTACCGCATTTTATGTGCCCAGACACCATTTTAGGACATGAATTTCTCAGCAGTTGGAAGGGTATAGATAATGAAGCCCATGAGCAGATGGGGTGACATAAATTTAAGAGGATATCAAGAGGGATAGATGACTAAGAATTACAATGTCCTGCTCTACTTCCATTGACGCCTTGACGCTACTTGAGACCTTCTGAAAGTAGATCTTTGATGTACCCTGGAGATAAACTGGAAAAACCCTGAATTGACTGAAAACCACTGAATTGAATGAATGAATTTACCTCAGGTCGACAACAATTAAATATTTTCACACTAGAAGAAATGAGAGGCTCAAGAAAAAATTGTCATGTCTTCAAAGAAAGCACCATTTCATGGCACTCTTCATTTGGGATCTGAGATTTATATGTGTTACCTGTATAATAAAGTGGAAAAACTCTCTGAGGTGCACTGGGCAAGAATATAGCAATACAGAAACTGTCTTTCATAGGACATGCTGCCAATGTAAAAATAAAAAACATATTAGAGTGAAACACGGAAACATGGAGAACTGTAATTTTGCAGGAATCCTGTAGACTCTAAAGTATGTAGCATAGAGGTAAGAACTATAATCAAACCTGGTTGCTTTTACTCTGGCAGTATCTATCATTTTTATTTCGGTAAGGAAAGATCATTTGCACTACACTGATCAGGGTATAGTTTCTAAAGGCAGATTCATTGTACACACACAGCTCACACTCCATGAAATTGTGAACACTATATAAGTGATTAAAAAAAAAAAAGATACCATGTTTGTAAGTGGATTTATTTACCTGAAACATGAAGTAGATAAAACCACAATAGGTTTGCTGATATGGAGACTAGAAAATAAGAGAAATAGCTTTATATATAATAAATTTATGTGCAAGTCTCAGCTCTTACTAACTGATTGATTTGGGGCAAGTCACTTAATATTCACACACCTTGGTGTCCTGAGGTGCCAAATGGACATAATAATAGTACTAACCTCATATAGTCAGGAGGTTTAAATGAGATAACACGTGTGTAGCACTCATCCCAGTGACAGGCACATAGTAGGCATCTAATAAGTGTCTGTTATTCTTTTCATTCATTGTTTTTGCTCATCCAAATTAAGTGCTGTCTTTAAAATGACAACTGAAATAAGAGAGTTGTATTTTTGTCTCAGTTTTAGAATCGTCTAATTATATAATCTTGGATTTCTCAACTGAACTTCCAATCCTGCATATGTAACATGACTAGATTGGCTACTGGATGGCCTATAATGCCATGTCCGAGTCTGAAATTATACTGTTATAGGCATAGACAGTTGATGAGACACAGCTGCCTTAGAACTGTACCATTTTCTAGCTCTACAAGACTTTAACAATTATCTCATATCCAACCAAACCCAAGAATAGGTAAAGAAATAAGGACCTGACCAGCCAAGTGACTTACAAAGGACTTCCTACTATTCATTCACACTTTCCACAATCCTTGATTCACTGGCCTTGATACCTACTTCTAAACATAGAGTATTATCCTTCTTTGTTATTAAAAGCAAAATTAGAGTTTCAAGCTAATCATTTAGTTACCACTTCTAGTTCTGTCAGGATGTCACAGTTTCCCTGTAAGCTCAAATTCAGCAATTAATGAGTGCCACTGTTGTTTCTTCATTTCCTTTTTAGACACACAGAGTGCAAGACTCCCAGTCAACCTGTACTCTGAAGTCATCATTGTCTTCTTATACAAACTTTCTTTTCTGTTCCTACTGAATCAATACGGCCATTATCACACTTCTGTTGTCTGTCCATATCCATCTTTTTCTAAGTTTCAGCAACGTGAAGCCAGGGCCCGTGATTTATTTATGCTTATGCCAGTATTTAGTATAATGTCTGGAGAATAGTTATTAATAACTATTTATAGTATCACTTAATAAATGAATGAGCCAGTGAATTTTATTAGGGTGAATCATATAAAATTGACTTTTTGTAGTTAAAAAATGAACAAAGATAAAAATCTTCAACTTACAGAGCAAATGCCAATTATAGACCTAATTTCTAACTCTTCATTTAACTGGGACAGATTTCAATATTGATGAAAGTATGTTATTCAATTCTCAGCTTTCCTTTTTTCTTCCACGTAAGCCCTGATTTCTACTTTAATCCTATTCTAGGACTATGCGTCAATTAAGTTTTGTTCTTTTATTCAGTGAATCAGTCATTTGAAAAATATTTATTGAACATATTTGAAACAGGGACTGTTCTAGGCTCTAGGGATACAATTTTGAACAAAACCAAACATGGTTCATGTTCTAATGTAGGTTTTAGCCTACTTAGATAGACAGACACTAATAAAACAATCACAATTACATATAGAATTGTACACGAGAAAAAGGAATATTGCGTTAGGAGAATGCATAATAAAAGAATCAATCATACAATTGAGAGGGCCAGTTATGGCTTCCCTGGGAAAGTGACTCTTAAGTTGAAAATTTAAGGATAAATTGAATGAATCAGACTTAATACATACTGCAATAATACTTCTGTTTATAAAAATTGAGCCACTAGATACTACTTCAAGTTTAGCTCCATACAATCTTTTTTTTTTTTCTTTTTTGCGGTACGCGGGCCTCTCACTGTTGTGGCCTCTCCCATTGCGGAACACAGGCTCTGGATGCGCAGGCCCAGCGGCCATGGCTCACGGGCCCAGCCGCTCTGCGGCATGTGGGATCCTCCCAGACCGGGGCACGAATCCGTGTCCCCTGCATCGGCAGGCGGACTCTCAACTACTGTGCCACCAGGGGAGCCCCATACAATCAATTTTTGACAGTGAACAATGTATACAAAGTAATGGGAAAGAAAATAGTACATGTGAGAAAGTGAGAGAAAGTCAGTATGACTGAAGGATCTCTGATAAGAAAGGTATGCAGAGACCAGAATATCTGGGGTCTTCTAAGCCATAGTTAATCTTAAGAGTGATGGGAAGGTTTTAAAAGTTTTATAGCAAGTGGATGCCTTAATTATATGTGCATTTTTATTATATCACTCTGTCTGCAGTATATATGAGAGTTGAGAGTAAGCAATGTGAAAATCCAGTTAACTGGACTACTGTAATAGTTACTGTGAAAAATGAAGTGGCATTAACTACGATGATAGTAACGGTAGTGATGGAGATTGGTGAATGGCAGTGGTGGTGATAGACTTGAGAAGTATTTAGGTTACACATTTGACAGAAGATAACAATGGATTAACTCTGGACATTAAGGATAAGAAAGAAGTCAGATGTGACTGGAAAATGTTATTTGGAAAATGTAAAATCAGTTTTGGACATGAAAAGTTTGAGTTTCATTTCAGACATCTAAATGGAAATGTTGAGTATGCAGTTGGATAACCATATCAGAAAATGAGAGTTAAGGTCTGAGATAGATACAGATATAGATATATAGATGTATGTGGGGGTGGGGGTCATTATGAAGTACATGACAACTGAAGAATATATTGTGCATGAGATGAGCAAAGCACCAGTGAGAACAGGACCTTGAAGAATTCAACATGTGGTGACAGGCAAAAGGAAAGTGAAAAGGAAAGGAAAATAAATGAGAAGCACTCACAGATAAACGTGAAAGAATAGAGGAGTCTGATGCCTTAGAAGCTTAAAGAAAACTAAGTTTTCAGAGGGTAGAGTGGTCATTTATGTCAAATTTTGCAGTGAGATCAAGTTAGATGAGGATTATAAAAGTTATTGAATATGGTTCATTTAGGTCATGTGTCAGCACAGAGAGAGCTATTTTAATTTAGTCAATCTAAAAAATTGGGTTATGGATGAAGTAAGTTATGAGAAAATAGAGATTTTAAGTATAGATAATTCACTGAGGAAATTTCATGGGGAAACAGAGAAGAGAAAGATGGGTGAAATTTGAAGAAATGTATGGTATGGAGAGAAGAAAGTTTTTTGACAGAATAAACCTTATTTAAAAATAGATAGAGATAGATCAATAGATTGAGCTTCAGTACAGGATTTTATTTAACAATCCAATTGAAAAGGAGAAAGAGGACAGGGGTCAAACAATAACGTAAGATTTTTGAGAATTCAGTAAAGAATATGGTGGGAACGACAAGTGAAGTGATTGAGGAAAACTTCTTATATAACAAGATAAAAAACAGTAATATATACATGACAAAATGCCGACTACTGTAATAATAATGATAAGATGATGGTGATGATGATGATTATTGCTATTGTTTAGTGCTTACTATGTGCCAGTCACTATTCCAATCACTTTACACATTAGATGGGGATATAGGTAGCCTGTAGGCTTGATAACAAAAGGTTGAAAGCTTTTCCTTCTGATGGCTTTATTATTCCTTATACAGTAAGAAGGGAGGTCATATGCTAATAGTGGTGGGATAGTGGGCTTGACGAGGAGAGGTTGCCAGAAATCTGAGAAGCATGACAAAGTTTAAAACAGTCATAAAAATGAGAACGAGTTGAAAACAGAAATATAGTGGAACTGTGAGGCAATGTTTTGGACCTACCTGAAGCTGGTGATCACGAATTTATAGTGATATCAATCTGCTTTGTGGTGTCACTTTCTCTAATATTGCTCAGTAGCTCAGATTTAAAAGAAAAAGGGAACCCTGGTACAGTGTTCATAGAAATGTAAACTGGTGCAGTCACTATAAAAATAGTACGGAGTTGCCTCAAAAAATTAAAAATAGAGCTACCATATGATTCAGCTATTCTACTTCTGGGTATTTGTTTCCAAAGAAAACAAAAACACTAATTTGAAAAGATATATACATGCCTATGTTCACTGCAGCATTATTTACAATAGTCAAGATATCAAAACAACATAAGTGTCCATCAATGGATGAATGCACAAAAAACATGTGATACAGGACTGAGCCAGAGGAGATTAAGATGGCAGAGTAGGAGGACGCAGCCCTACCTCCCACCACTAACATATCAAAAATACAGCTACATGTGGAGAAATTCTCTCAGAAAACACACTGGACACAGGCTGAAAGTCTCCTATACAACCAAGACCCACAATGAGTTGTAAGAAAGACCCACAATGAGTTGGATAGGAGGGAAGAGAAGTGACCAGCTCAGACCTGACCCTCAGGGCTTCTGCTCCAGTGACTTGGGACCTGACCCCATCCCAAATAGTGGGGTGTTGGCCACTGAGCAAAGGAGAAGCCCTGGCTCATAGCTGGCTCTGGCTCTACCCAATCCACCTCCAGTCCTACCTAACACCATGGTGATAGGTGCCAGCCCACCCTGGGGGGGACAAGACTCAGGATCACTTCAGATCCAGCCCTCCCACCAAAGCCACTGGACACAGACAGATTGTATAGGAACACTCCCACGCAAGGACACCCCTTCAAGACTGGGATAAGTAACTGTTTGACCTAATTTCATAGAGACAGAGAAAGGTAAGCAAAATGAGAAGACAGAGAAATTGGTTTCAAACAAAAGAACCAGAAAAAAACCTTGGGAAAAAAACACTGAAAAATTTATCTGGTAAATTATGTAACTGAAATAAAAAACACATTAGAAGGAATGTACAGCAGACTAGGTGATATAGAAGAATGCATAAGTGATCTGAAAGACAGAATAAGAGAAATCACCCAATCAGAAATGCAAAAAGAAAAACAAATTTAAGAAATAAGAACAGTTTAAGGGACCTCTGGGACAACATCAAACATACCAACATTCACATTAAGGAGTCCCAGAAGGAAAAGAGAGAAAATGTCAAAAATGTATTTGATGAACTTATGTCAGAAAACTTCCCAAAACTGTGGAAGGAAATAGATATCCAAGTACAGGAAGCACAAGGCCCAAACAAAGTCAACCCAAAGAAGCCTACACTAAGATGTATCTTAGTTAAAATGACGAAAGTTAAAGGTAAAAAAATAATTCTGAAAGCGGCAAGAGAAAAAGCAGTAAAATCTATTTACATCGATGGACAGATCATCCAGACAGAAAATCAATAAGGAAATAGTAGGCATAAATGACACATTAGACCAATTGGACTTAATAGATAGCTATAGGATATTCCATCCAAAAACAGCAGAATGCACATTCTTTTCAAGTGCATTGGAATGATATCCAGGATAGACCACATGCTAGGTCACAAAACAAGTCTCAACAAATTTAAGAGAACAGAAATTTCATCAAGGATTTTTTTCCACCCACAATTGTATGAAACTAGAAATCAATTACAGGAAGGCAAAGGGAAAAACACAAATACGGAGAGAGTAAACAACATGTTATGAAAAAAACAATGGGTCAATGAAGAAATCAAAGAGGAAATCAGAAAACACCTCAATACAAATGAAAATTAAAACATAACTTTCCAAAATCTATGGGACATATCAGAAGGAGTTCTAAGAGAGAAGTTTATAGTGAAACAGGCCTACCTCAAGAAACAAGAAAAATCACAAACATAAAAGCTTTTGCATAGCAAAGGAAACCATTAACAAAATGAAAAGGAAACCTAACAAGCAGGAGAAGATATTTACAAACAATATGCCTGATATGGAGTTAATATTCAAAATGTACAAAAAACACATATAACTCAATGTCTTAAAAACAAACAACCAAATTAAAAAATAAGAAGATGGGAATAG
The DNA here is from genome assembly GCF_937001465.1 of Orcinus orca. Lineage (NCBI taxonomy): Eukaryota > Metazoa > Chordata > Mammalia > Artiodactyla > Delphinidae > Orcinus > Orcinus orca. Next base: position 46,834,059 of record NC_064564.1, on the reverse strand, counting down.
ACATTTTTTTGCAAAGAAGATATATAGATGTCCAACAGGCACATGAAAAGATTTTCAACATCACTAATCATCAGACAAATGCAAATCAAAACAACAATGAGATATCACCTCATGCCTATCAGAATGGCTATCATCAAAAAATTTACAAATAACAAGTGTTAGTGAGGATGTGGATAAAAGGGAACCCTAGTACACTGTTGGTGGGAATGTAAATTGTGGCAACCACTATGAAAAATATTATGGTTCCTCAAAAAACTGAAAATAGAACTACCATATGATCCAGCAATTCTGCTCCTGGGTATACACATGAATAAAATGAAAGCACAAATTTCAAAAGATATATATGCACTCTAATGTTCACAGCATCATTATTTAAAATAGCTAAAATATGGAAGCAGTCTAAGTGTCCATCAACAGATGACTGAGTAAAGAAGACACACACAGAATATTACTCAGCCATCAAAAAATGAAATTCTTTCATTTTCAAAAACATGGATGGACTTATAGGGCATTATGCTTATTGAAATAAGTCAGCCACAGAAAGGCAAATGCTCTATCAGTTATATGTGGAATCTTAAAAGTAAAACAAACGAATGAATATAACAAACAGAAAGAGACTCACAGATATAGAGAACAAACTAGTGGTTACCAGTGGGGAGAGGGAAGGTGGACGGGCATGAAGGGACTGAGAGGTACAAACTACTATGTATAAAAAAATTAGCTACGAGGATATATTGTACAGCACAGGGAAACAGCCAATATTTTACAATAACTTTAAATGGAGTATAGTCTATAAAAATACTGAACCACTATGTTGTATACCTGAAAACAATATAATATTGTAAATCAACCATACTACAATTAAAAAAATAAATTTTAAAAAAGTAAGCAAATATCTCTCTTCAAAAGTCTGTAATGGGGTATAGTAGGAAATGAGAGTATTTCAGCTTTTCTCCCACAGTTGATGAAACAAGAAAAGAAGAGAAGGTCTTCTACATGTACTTTGCAGGTAGAAGAAACAACTTGGGCTTTACAAAAGCACAAATCAAGAGGTCCAACATTTGGTCTGATTTTATGGACAACAGGAAGCAAAGCCTGGAGTGCCTTGATCAATAACTTAAAAGTTTCTTTTTACAAAGGACCAAATTTTTCACTTAGCAGGCATAATGCAGTATTAAAATGCAAATATTCCTCCGAAGATAACTCTAGGACTTAATTGTCTACAATATTTAGTGTATAAATATACATATGCTATTTGGATGGATTCCAACATGACACTTAAATCTTTCTACAATGTACCCAGTATTGTCCTCATACAGACATTGCTTTAAATCATTAATATCAGATTCATTCTTGAAGCCAGGTTTTAGGGAGGATTTGGGAAAAGGAAAAAACAAAATGACACAAGAAACACGAAAGTATTTACAGAGTGCTTGGATAAGATGAAGAGTAAGAACAGCATACAAAAGGGAAATTAGGAATTTTTTTCTTATTGCCCTCTTTTGCTCTCACTACTGGACCCAATTTAAGGAATTTTAGACTATATTTCAGAAGAATGGAGCAATATTAACTCTTTTAATCTGCTTGGGTGTTGTTTAGTAAATTAAGACCAAAATTACCAAATAGGATGCTATCTCATTACCTCACTAAGGCATAGGTGTCTATTAAAATATACGAGTAAAATAGTTAAAATAGTTTGAACACCATAGTTACATGCGAAAAACCCGTGTAGAAAATCCCCCCAACACCAGTATGATTATTATGTAAGATTTCATACACATAGAATCAAACCTGTAATTACTCTGTAACTTCACACCGCCCTCAAACCAGTGCTTTAAATTTTTCTTAATTTCTGAAATACCCATTACCACTTCTAGCCTTCTCACTTACCCTTTATTTGTGAAGAACATTTACTCTGAGTCTTATCCTCATATATTTCTTGGTGCTTTTGGGGAAATCAATGTTCAGTACCATTTCAATTACTATAGCACAATATTTAAAGAGGATGAAATTATGCATTGCTGTCGTTTCATGAGTCTTACTAGAATGGCTGTAAGTTTGGGGTCCTTCAATAATTCCCATGATGTTCCATCTATGGAAAGAATGTGATCCAGGTTTAAGACTTGATTATAGCCCCATAAGATAAATTTACTTTACTTTATTGCTCTTCACTGGATGACTGGTAAGCTCAGACATGCCAATTCCCCTTCTTGAATATGAACAATGAATGTGTATGTGTGTTTGACTACTCAGAAAAAAAGATGATAGTTCTCCAAATTGCCTTTAAAGTCCTTGGGGTATTATATTTCTATTTGAGAATACTTGAAAAGATTGGAAATCATCATGTTTGAATAACTGTTTCTTAATTATGTTACCAATTAAAATATTAGCAGACTTTTTTGAGTTAAACTAATATTTTCTCTATTAAATGCACACTAAAAGTATTCTATATTTACTCTGTTGTTATGATAATGCAATCATTGTATTAATTGCATGACAGTCTAGAGGATATGTAGACATGTTTCTGATTAATCAATTGTCAACATTTTCACATTTCTCCCAAAGCATTTTAACATAATATGATTATGACTGTTTTTTGGACCTCATGACGCAGAAAAGTTCCTTCTTCATTTTTTCTTTCCTCAAGTAATGGCTTTCTTTTTTTTTACAGTGGTTTTAATAATGATCAGAAATTTACTGGACACCAATAACTAGTAACTACACCAAACATATTAGCCCTAATTAGCCCGAAAAACCAGAAATAAGTTGTTTTAGATGATAAAGCCAGCGTTAATATTGATCATCATGCTGATTAGTCCTCGTAGTAAAAGTAGACAATTTGATCAACAGCAATTAGTTTTGGCTTTTTACCCCCTGTAATCACCCAGATTCATTTCAGCATAGTGTTAAAGTCAATGTATTTTCTATGCTTTAGATTGTCAATTATTTCTTTCATCACCCAAATGAATCCTGGCCTCTGGCCTATGCATTTATAGCAGTCCAAGCACTACTGACTGCATCTTATAATAATCTACTGGTTTGGTTAGTTTAGGAACTGAGCAATGTAAGGGCAAAGGTCTCATAAAAATATCACTGAATTAATTCCAAAGCTTTAGGAGTTCCCCAAGTCTAAGCCCTCTTCAACGAATCAGCTGTCACAATACATAACAACCATGATCATCAAAATCATAATGTAACTCCGATTCTATTCCAAATAAACTGTAATCAAATATTCTAAATTCAGTATATAGCTGACCATTGAACAACATGAGGTTTGGGGCGCTGACTCTTGAACAGTGGGAAATCCGCCTATTATTTATAGCCAGCCCTCAGTATCTGCGGTTCCACATCCTCAAATTCAACCAACCGCAGACTGTATAGTACCGTAGAATTTACTTTTGAAAAAAAGTAAATATGTAAGTGGGCCAGCACTGTTCAAACCCACGTTGTTGAAGGGTCAGTTCATAAACTGAAAGAGGTTAAAACTCTCCTTTTCGTCTTTTCTCAGTAGACAGTGAACACAAATTTATATACAGTTATGATATTACCATTTCATATAAAAACTTTCATACTTAATAGGCATGTATATCTTATGTATTTACATCAGTAAAATAAAACAGTTGTCAGTTTCCTCCTGCTTGGACCCTTTGATTACTTCTGCCTGAAAAGCCTTCACCCATACTGTCAACCTGGAAAATATCTCCTTGTTTGTCAAGAATCAGCTCATCCATCACATTTTCTGGGTCATGATCCTGAAGTAACAAGTTTGGACCAGCAAGTGCTGTAGGTAATATGTACAAGGTATTCAAAGATTGGTGAAACTCCAGTCTTGCTCCTAAGAAGATCACCTCACACTGCCTGAGTTTGGGTGAGCTTCAGCAAGTTACTTATATTTTCCATACTTCAGTATCCTCAATTTAGAAGGTGAGTAAAATACTATAATACCTATTGTAAATATAATACCTATTGCAGAGGATTGTTTTCGACACCACTTAAGAATATACGTAAATCGTTTCAAAGAAGGCCTAATACATAATGGGTGCTCAATAAATGTTTGGTATTAATAATATACTCATAAAATCAATGCATAAATATCTTTAAGGGAAAATATTAAATGTACAAAAAGAAAAGTACAAAGGAATTACAATGAGGATTCAAACATGAGAAAAGACTGTACTAATCAGTAAAGGTTCTATCGCTGCATATAATGTGAGCTACCTGTAATTAGCATTAGTTAATATTAAAAGACTATTTCCCTCTTGAATACATTTCTCAAAGTATCTTCTTCAGCTCTTTTACTGAAGCATCCTGGGGTAGGCCAAGTCACTGGCCAGCAACATTTGCTATTCTTTGTAAAATAAGTTATCACATTCATCATTGCAATAAAGAACTATGTCTATTCCACCACCATTATCTTCCCTCAGCAGCTTATTAAAATGTATTCTATTTTGTCATTCATGAATTTTTCTACATATTAGTGGTCAATTGTGGCAAAGACTGTTGCAAGTAACAAATAATTTATTATCGAACTATGTGTATAGATGAAACCAGAGTCAGACATTTTCTTGAAGCTGCTTGGATTGAATGACTCACCAGGGTTCAAAGTTTACACCCATTTATTCTTAAGGGTTACTCTGTGAAGAAAAATCCAGGCAACATTTTGCAAATCTACTCTAAGATATGTTCACTTTTTGAAAGATAAATTATTTCCCCCATATTTTCTATTATTATCCAGATAGCACTTGGGGAGGGAAGCTTTTAAATAATGATAAAACTAACACTTTATGATCTATACTTGTGAATTCCTCACCATAGCCCAGTGCAATGCATGCTTTAGGCCCTGAAAGTTTTCTGTTCTGTCCCTGATTCTGATCTTTGCATCCATTTAAATCTTTTTCCAGACTTCACTGAATTAAGGTATTTAAACAGGACTGATGTTAAGTACTAAATGAGAAAAGTACTATAAAGTTAAGGAGCCCAGTCAAATGAGTTTGAAAAATAAAGATAGATGGCAACTATTAGAGAGTCTTCTGCACTTGAACCACACTGTTCATCCTTATGTTTTGTTTGATAACTGGCTCATTTTCAGACGTACATACGCTTTGGGAGGTAAATATAATATGCTAAACATGCTGTATATACTTGGACTATGGATTTATATTGGTTCTAGGCCTTCTCAGTGAAAAAAAGCCAGAGTGTGTATGCACCCCACCCCCTGCCCACCAACACACAGGTGAGAATAAACTGATACAGACTTGGAGCAATACATTATGTTAGATCTTACATACAGTTTTCCATACTGAGAATTCTCTTTTCTAGGTTAAAAAGTACAATATAATTAAATTTTTGTGATTATTCATTTGATGTATCTATCCCCTGTTGTGTGTTGAATTTGTCTCCCAAAAGATGTTGAAGTCCTAACTTCCAGTACCTATGAATGTGACTTTATTCTGACATAAGTCTTTGCAGATGATCAAGTTAAGATGAGATCATCAGGTTGGGCCTAATCCAATATGACTGTGTCCTTAAAAAAACATTGAAATTTAGATACAGAGATAGACACACAAAGAAGGAAGATGATGTGAAGCCACAAGGAGAACCCTACCTACAAGTCAATGAATGCCCGAGGCTACCAGAGTCAGAAAACAGTCTCCTTCACAGCCCTCAGAAGAAACCTACCATGCTGACATCTTGATTTCAGACTTCTAGTCTCCAGAAATGTGAGACAATAAATTTTTGTCATTTAAGACACCCAGTTTATGGTACTTTGTTATGGCAGCTCTAGAAAACTAATACATCCCACAATACAAAAAACCACAACGGATTTGAAATTTCAATATTAAGATGACTATCACCCTTATGACTCCTGAAATAGTTACAATTTTTGTATACACTATGCCTATTCTACCCCCGTTTCATAATGGCTCATGATTTCTACATCATAACAAACACATGACCATACATACTATACTCTCTCCCGATTTTCATTCAGTCTTAGTTTTATAATTATATGTTTGATATTCATGACCTATACTTAAGTATTGGTCTATCATTTTAGTTGTCTGAAGCTTATTATCTAGTAGATTCTTTAGGAAGAGATTATTAGGAAAATATTTCTTAATTCATTTAATTTAGATAATTCTTTGATCCCCTTGCACTTAAAAACAGGTTTTGCTGGATATGAAATCCTTAGCTCAAATTTTCTTTCCCTGAACCTCATTTCTTCTGGCATAAAGTGTTGCTGTCGACAAGCCTGAATGTTATCTAACTTTTTTCCTTCGTAAGTTACTTTCTCTTTTTGCCCAGGTGTCCAAAGGACTTTTTTTTCCTATGACTTTAAACTCCATTTATTTTACTGGTTATTTACTAGGACATCTCTTGATGTTGATCATTCTGGGTCAATATTCTCAAGTATGTGGCATGCTTTTTTCTAACGTGTGTGTGTGTATATTTATACATATTTATATGTTTTGGGAAAATATTCATAAAGGAAACTATTTAGTTTTGGTTACAGTTCCTTGCTTTAGGGTTCTTCTAATATTCCTATTATGCTTATGATGGACCTTCTTAGACTATCTTCAATATTTTCCATTTTCTCTAACCTTTGCCTATTTGTCAAAAAATAAATCAATTGACCTTATACGTGTGAGTCTACTTGAAGTCTATCTGCTCTTGTATCCTTGATCCAATACAAACTGTCTTGATTTTTGTATCTTTACAGTAAGCTTTAAAATCAGTTATGGCAAGTTGGCAACTTTGTTCCCCTTTTTCAGAGGTATTTTGGGTGTTTTAGTTATCTTACTTTTCCAACACATTTCCAAATAAGCTCATCTGTATCTATAAAAAAGCCTCCTCGGATATTTATTGCAATTGTGTTGAATTTGAAGAACAATCTGGAGCTGAATGACACTTTTAACAATTTTGACTCATGAATATGATAACTCTTCAGTTATTTAGACATTCTTCGATTTCTCTGAGCAAAATTTTGTAGTTTTCAGGTCTTGTAAATAATTTGCTAAATTTATTCCTAATTACTTTAGTTTTTATTCTACTGGAATTGATCTCTTAAAATTTTAACTCCAACTATTGCTAGCATAAAGAAATCTAACTGAATTTTCTGTATTGACCTGTATCCTGTGATCTTGATAAATTAACTTTTTAATTATTTAATTTCCAACAAAGGAAACCATAAGCAAAACAAAAAAGCAACCTAAGTGTCTATCAATAGATGGATGGATAAAGAAGATGTGGTATATACACACGATGGACTATTACTCAGCCATAAAAAAGAATTATGGATGGACCTAGAGATTATCATATTAAGTGAAGAAAGCCAGACAGAGAAAGACAAATATTATATGATATCACTTATATGTGGAATCTAAAAAAATTAGACAAATGAACTTATTTACAAAACAGAAATATACTCATATACATAGAAAACAAATTTATTGTTACCAAAGGGGGAAGGTGGGGGAGGGATAGATTAGAAGTTTGGGAAAATATACATACTACCATATATAAAATAGATAACCAACAAGGACCTACTGTACAGCATGGGGAAATATACTCAATATCTTGTAATAACCTATAATGGAAGAGAATATAAAAAAGAATATATTTATATATATGTATAACTAACTTTGCTGTATATCTGAAACAACATTGTAAATCAACTATATTTCAATAAAAAATCAAGAAGATTCAGTGTAAATATATACAATGGAATATTACTCAACCATATAAAAGAATGATATCTTGCTACTTGGGACAGCATGGATGGACCTACAGCATATTATGCTAAGTGAAATAAGACAGAGAAAGATGAATACTGTGCGATTTCACCTATGCGTGCAATCTAGAAAACAAAACAAATGAACAAACATAACAAAACAGAAACAGAATCATAGGTACAGTGAACTAACAGGTGGTTGCCAGTGGGGAGAGGAGGTGCAAGTATGAGTGAAATAGGTCAGGAAAATTAAGAGGTACGAACTTCCAGTTGTAAAATAAGTGAATCACAGAGATGGAAATGTACAGTATGGGAAATACAGTCATTAATAATGTAATATCTTTGTATGGTGAGAGATGGCAAATTAGACTTATCATGGTGATTATTTTATAACACACACATACTGAATCACTATATTGTACATCAGGAACTAACACAGTGTTGTAGGTCAATTATCCTGCAAACAAACAAACAAAGTCACAGAAAAAGAGATCAGATTTGTAGGTACAAGGGGTTGTGGGGAAGGGGGTATTAGATGAAGGTAATTAAAAGGAACGGATTTTCAGTTTAAGATAAATAAGTACTAGGGATGTAATGTACAACAGGATTAATATAACTAACATTGCTGTATGTTAGATATGAAAGCTGTTAAGAGAGTAAATCCTAAAAGTTCTCATCACAAGGAAAAAATACTTTGTTTTTCTTTTATTTTGTATCTGTATGAGATGATGGCACGCGGGCTTCAGTAGTTGTGGCTCGCGGGCTGTAGAGCGCAGGCTCAGTAGTTGTGGCGCACGGGCTTCCGCCGCTCCGCAGCATGTGGGATCTTCCCGGACCAGGGCTCGAACCCATGTCCCCTGCATCGGCAGGCGGATTTCCAAGCACTGTGCCACCAGGGAAGTGACGCACTCCACAATTGATTCCTTTTTCCTTCCTCCAGCCAGTAAGAGGAAGGGATTCTTCTCTGATATTTACTATGGGAATTTGGTCAGGCTCTTAGAGATCAATCTCACAATATTCTGGGGTCCCCAGGACTGGGTTCCCCTGAAGTTTTTCACTCTCAGAGTTGTCCGCACAGAGACTCCAGCAATTCGTCAATTACAGTGCAGGTTTTCCTACCCTAGCACTGGTTCTCTGGGTAGTTAGTGCTCATGGTCTCTGTCCGGTAAGCCATGGCTACCTGTATTCACCTGTCGGACCCTAATCTTCACGATAGCAACTTGCCCTGTGATCTCTCCTCTCATAGATCCAGGAAGAGTTGATTTTTTCAGTCTGTTCAGCTTTACACTTGTTATTCGGACAGAGTGGCACTTCCAAATTCCATACATGTGGAACTAGAAACTGGAAGTCGGTTTTCAGGAATCAGAGACACCAGGATGCTTCAGCCCCTTTAAATCTCACCAGTGTCCTATGCAATCACTCATTATGGATGAGCAAATCTCATTCTTTTACTTTCGGACCCAAAATTCACCTACTACGATTTCCATTGAATTATCTATTACCTATTTTTCAGATCTCCTGTTCTCAAGTCCTGCACAGATTCTAATATCATCACCTAGGTCACGGAACTATCTTCAGCTGCTTGTAATGTGTAATACGGCGTGGGGATAGCATGTCACATACTTTGGTTGCAATGTTGTCCATGCGTTGTTAGTCTTAATATTTTTACACGGGAATTTGGAGAGATTTAAAATCTGTGTTGTTACTGCCACCACATCCCCAGAGTCCTCGAAACAAATACACTTTTGAGAGTGAAAGGTGATGGTATTATAAATTAGTCTGTGCCAAAAGGCAGAAGAGCTGCTCTAGTCAAACTGAAATGTTTGGCCATTCTACCTATAATCTATGGATAAAATAAATAATCCTTAGCTCAGTACACAATGTCGTTAAAGATTTGTACCTACTTCCTTCTTCATTACATTGCCTTCACTCATTCATACACACTCTATTCATTAGAATGACCTATGTGCAGTTTCTCTAATAAGCAGTTTCTTTTCTGAATTGCACCAAATTAATTGAAAGATTAACAGAGATATTTCAGCATGATCCACTATCTCTGAGAGATCCTGTACTAGTCCTAAGATGCTTAGGAAGGCTTTCTGACTGTCACTTTTTCCAAGTTTCAGTGCTAATCATGGAACTGAATCTTAAGTATTGGTGAAGGTGGGAGAAGTGTTACAGCGTTAATTCATTGTCACTTGCTTTTGCTGGGCTTAAGACACCAAACTTCAGCCTCTCCAAATTATGTCATGGCGTGTATCTTCAGACCAAAAGCTGAGCTCATGTGACTTCATGATTTCAGCAGTGGAAATAAACTTGTTTCTGTATCTTTAACCATTTAGTGTGGGTTAGCTAAATTTGTTATTCATCATATTTAGATGTTTAAAAGTAGAGGCTTATTTATTAGGAAATTCAATGGGAAAGTAGAAAGTAATAGCATCCATCACTCATATTATCTAATCTCCTACTTTAGTTCCAAAAGCAAGATATGTTTATACTGTGGGAGACTCCATTTGGCAAAGGATATTAGTGACTTCTCTTGGACAATATCTTGCCCAAGAGAACAACAGCTTAGCCTCTCTACCTCTTGTAGCTTGGTGAAGGGGATGAGTCCAAGGAGTTGACCTTCAGGGCATGAATTTAAACATAGGACATACTTCCTTCAAGCCAAGTCTATGATTATTGCTCAGCTGCTTCATACAGCTTTTGTTGTGTTTCTGTCTTCATAAAGAGGCTATTCTTACCATTGATCCTTCTTATCTAAAGATTGTGCATAAGTCATAATTCATTGAAAATTAGTTTATCCACTCCTAAGACTAGTTTATTATTTAAAAATATCTAAATCTTATTTAGTGAAGTAGAGTTTGTAAGATCTGAAGCAAAATATGGAAGCATTTACTAAAGAGAATGAGAGTTTACCTGCTTCCTTTATTTAAAGGGAACATTCTAAGTCTCAACATTTTAACTTTTTGATGATTATTTCTTTATTTCCCATGGCAAAATAATAAAAATATTATTTACAAAATCCATCTATACTCTCATGTATATACATCAATATTTTCTGTAAATTCCATTCCATTTAAGATCCTTTAACCACTTTCCATCTACTCCTTCAAAATTTTTAATAAGTGTCTTTCTCATCCACCATGATTCTGCTAATTTTCAGTGTTCTGTTTGTCCTTAGCACTTTGTACATACATCTGTGAACCCTTGTGATAAAGTGGTTTGATCAGATTTTTTCTTGTTCTCCCAACTAGGCTCTCACTTCCTTGTGGACACAGGCTATACCTACTCATCTTTAGATTTTCCAAGTATAGCACAGTTGTCAGACATATACGCAGAATTCAATACACAAGCACTCATTTTATGAACATTGCTAAATTGTACATATATGTACAAATAGTACATTGTATCAACCAGGATCTATTCAGGGGAACTGAAGCCTTAGCAGACATTTCAGCAGAAAGAAATTTAATACAGAAATTTGGTCCCATAGGTGCTGAAAAGCTAAAAGAGCATAAAAGAAACACTGCGTAAAACCAAAGATAGTAATTGCAGAAAGTAACTATCATCTACATTGCTTGGGAAACAAAAAGGAAGAGGTGAAATTGCTGACATTTAGAAGCTCAAAGAACAAACTCTAGAGACAACTCCTGCTTAGACCTCTGAGGTGGGGGTACTACCTTTGGGAGGGTATGCTAGGGTTATCTCTCGGAGCCCTGAAAGAGTCTGAAGATAACTACTTCTGCCAAAGCATTGCTGACAAGAGGAAAAGAACAGGGAGAAGGTCCTTCTGCCCTTCTCCTGCCTTTCAATCTCTATCTGGTGTCTCCTATTGACCGAACCTACCACAAGCCATTTGGCAAGAAGTCTAAGAAATGTAGTTTGTAGGGTCCCAGCCCCAGCGTCACAAATCAGGGTCTAGAAATGCAGGTGTGGATTTTAAGGCAATAGGAAAGCAATTGGTATACCTGATTTGGTCAGAATTTGAGTTTTTTTGAACACAGTTTAGGTGCAAGGGAAGGAAAAAGAACTCTGATTTTTCAAATATCTACCAAGCACCAGATACCATTTTAAGTTCTAAAATATGAATCATTCAACAAGTAATTATTGGGCACATTTCCAGCCACTGCAAAGACCCTTCAAGTGCAATGGTGAAAAATAGGCATTATCCATTCTTTCATGGAATTCAAAGACTTGAAAGAAAAATAGGCAAATAACTGTGTGATTATGATAACATGTGTATCTATCTAACTTAAGTCATGTAGCCACCTTGAAAGAGAGTCAGAAAAGGAAACTAAGGATAAAGAAGTCATTCAATTTTTCCAGCGTCGTAGATACCAAGTGGCACAGACAAGATCTGAATCTAGAGCCGTAGGCCTCTGAGACTCACGTCTTTACTCAGGACACCGCTCTTCTTGCTAGGTGAGAGAAGTATGGAGTGGCAGCTTCTCTGTTGCTACTGCCAAGTTCTGCAAGCTCACATAAGGAAAAACTAAGCAATAAGTTATTTGATTTGACTTTTTTAGCTTCCTCCAAAATGGAAAATAAATATCTTACGTGGATATCCATGCCAAGGGAAAATTCATTTTCATTAGTCTTATCAAAGTTCTTACACTCTACATCTGTACAGCCACATTAGATTCTGCTTTCTTGCACTTGTGGCTAACTACACAATTATCCTGTTGATCAGTGGTTTAGGAAAAACTTTTTATTTTATCCTTTCATATGATTCCCTGAAAAAACATGGTGTCAGAATTTCAACTTCACCAAGAAGCATTGCTAGGGGCTACGAATATTCTCTTTTGTGCTCTATCCATGAATTTGAGGGTTCTGTTTGCTTTTGTCATTTGAAAACCTCATCTCTTTCTGGTGAATGCCTAGTAGATGTATGAACTAAGTCTCTCGGAAAAGAAAGCAGAGTTCATTAGGGCTGAAAGGAATCTTTAATGATTCAAACCATTTTATTTACTCATAAAGAAACTGTGACACTGGAGAAGCTGATTTATCTCAGTCTCCTATTATAAGTCTGTTAGGGGAGAAAAATCTATGATGTCTTGGGAGTGTGACTACAGATATAAGCCCTTTCCACAATATCATATAAGTTAAATATATTCAGTTCTTTGCAACAGAAAAACAATTGAATGAGCTAGTGCAAAACATTTAATAATGCTTAGAGACTTCAGTAATGAGATAAAGTTTAGAAATTACTTGGGACCTAGGAAGTAACGGCCAGGGATCTCACTACTTAAAGGGGATGACCTGAACCAGAGAATTTGAGTTGGAAATAGAAATTCAAGGTTAATCTTTTAAACTGGAGAATTCAACTGGGTTGAGATTACAGGATAACATTTTGGCAGTTTTGGGAAAGCTGTGGAAATGTAAGCAGCCTCTTGACCTTACAGCCTCGTTATATTTTAACCCCTAACCTTTACACTAAATTCCAAGACCCTTAGGCTTCTGCATATTTTCCAAGATCTTTGCTCAGCCTTGCTTACCACACTGATTCTTTTCTTAGTTTAAGGGAAGGGAAATGGTGAGTATGTGATTAAAGGATAAAGACCTTTTCTCCATCAGTCTTATGACTAGGCCACGTGACCAAGATAGCATCAGAAAAGGAAAAGAGTGGAGCCAGCTAGTTTGCACGCAGTGGAAATATGATGAAGACTCTGACCCTTTCCCCAAATGATTAGCTGCTGTTATGTTCCCCCTTTTTTCCTTAAAGACTGTCATGGTGGAGCAGAATCTTTAGAGCTGGTTCTTGGACATGAGTCCACCTTCTCCCCAGGTTGCCAGCCTCCTAAATAAAGCAATCTTCTTTTCCAACCAACATTTGTCTCTTGAGTACTAGCTTTCAAGCCATGAGCAGCCAAACCTGAGTTTGGTAACAGAAGCAAAGGAAATTCACACCAGCATCTTGGTATGGAAGTCTGGTACATGAAAAAGAGGCTGAGAATGTTGTGAAGAGATGGATGTGGTCAGAGTAGAATCTTTTGATAGGTTCTGTATATCTTGATGTGAGATCTTCATGAAAAGAGATAAGGTGAAGTTTTGCTCCTAGAAGTTACTTTAACTATTCAGTGCTATATCAACCAGTAGAATGAAGTTGCTTAATATTTTCTTTGCATTTCCAAGTAGTGTTTGAGTAGACATGGAATAAAATTCTTCCGTTACTGAGATGATAGTTATCTGGCATAAACAAACACATACTAAGCTTATGTCATGAATAAGTTATAATAGGCTAAAAATGGACCAAAGAAGGAAGCAGAAGCCCACTGCGAGTCCTCTTTCTGAGCTAGAGTGATGATCTCTACAAGGGGAGTCCATCTGTTCTACTGATGTTCTGAATTAAGCCATACTTAAAGAGTATCTTTCCTTGCTCTTGTTTTTAATTAGAGAGAGCTAAGTTTCAATCCCAGATCCTACATTAAACTAAGGTGACTTTAGGAAGTTACCTAATTTCTCTGAGTCTTTCTCTCTTTCTCTTTACAACTGAAATATTTGATTAAGGTTTTCAAAGATTTCCTATGATATTTATTGAGAAATTTGAGATGAAATCCCTAAATCAGTGGCTGGAATAGTATAGAAATTTGACACACCAACACTGCTGAAGAAGTTTGTTTTGATCTGACTCGATAAGTATGCAGGTATTTTGCTTTCTAATGTTCAACATAGTTCAATCTTTTAGTATACCATCTATTCTCTTGTTTAGACAAAAAATGGGAGAAATCATAAATAGCTCTCATTATGAAAAGAACAGATGAAAAAGTATTATCAGAAAAGGAAGGAGATAAGATGAAGACTGTAGTGGAGATTCACCATGGTAATACTTTGCACATCAATTAGCTTTGATTTGTTCCTTATTGCTTCCCTAAGGGTATAGTTCTTATCTGATGCATGAAGTCAAACCAAAGAAAGGGCATTTTCTTTTTCTTTTTCTTTTTTTTTTGGAAACCTTGGCAAGTCATTTTATTGGGGAAAAGCTTAAATTATAGGTGGTGTATTTCCTCTACAATGAAAAGAAAGGGCATTTTCATGACTCACATCATGAGAATTTATAAATGAGAGGAAAAAAAAAAAACCATACAGTTCTCCAGTGATAGATTTACTTTCCTCCCAAGAGAAAAAAATGAATTGAGTTTTATCCATTCATTCTTTTATATAATATTTTGAAGCACTACTATGTATTCTGGAGATCTAACAAAAGCCAAAAATAAAATAGACACATACCTGACTTATGAAGCTTATAGTCTAGTGTAGAGAAATAAATTAATCAAATGAAATCACACAAATATATAAACTGTAATGAGTCCTACTAGGAAAAAGTATAGTAAATGTTGACAGAATACATCTGGAGAATCTGAGTAAGTCCAAAGATCAGAATGACTCCCATGAGGAAAAGACAAATTGGCCGACATGTGAGACATGGAGAGGGGTTAACTAGGTCAAAGGGTGGGGAGAGAACTCCTGTATTGGGGGCTTAAGTTAACAGAGAACATGGGACATGTGAGGAATCACATGAGACCACTGAGCTGGAACACAGAAAAAGAAGAGCGCAGAGGCAAAATACAAGCTAGGGAATGAAGAAAGAAGCCAGATAATTTAAAGCATGGAGGTCCTGGCAAAGATTTTGTTTCTTACATTAATTCTTGAAGGGCTTTACATAGGAGAGACATTATTGAAATTGCATTTTTAAATGCTAACTCTGACTACTCCTAAACAATTCACTGGAGGGAGAGAGAAGTCGTTGCCAGGAGAAGAATGGTGAGGCTCTTGTAGTTGGCTCAGTAAAGAGATGTGGTAGCTTAAACTAGGCTGATAACGAAAATGGAAAGAAGTAAATGGATTCAAGAGTTATAAAACAGGTTTATTTGCTTAAATTTGTTGGTGGACTAGATATGGGGAACAAGAGATGGTGAGGACAGCTAAGCATTGACTCGGGTCAGAAGAAGGAAGAAAGAAAAAGTAACCCTAAGTATGATAGTACCACTGTAAGTTGACATCACACTCTGACTTCCTTCCACATATCCTGGTTCTTCCAAGAAATCCTTATTGAGAGGGAGTAAAAGAAAGTACACGTAAACAAGCAAGGCACGGCCCTAGTAGACTGCCCTTCAGCGTTTTCTTCCACTAGATGGAAAGGTCGTATGTGTGGAAAATTTGATGCTGTGGATAATGTTTTGAGTATGTGGATGCAGTTTATGGTAGCTTGCCTCCACGATTTGCCCCAAAGACCCTCACTCCCTTTTATAACATGGTCCTGTAGTCCCTCCCACACTCACAGAGGGCTGGCACCCATGTGATCAACAGAATATGGTGGAAGTGATGTGTTTCTTCAACTAATATTTATTGAACATACAGTATGTACCAGGCACTCTTAAAAGCCCTTAGGAATCAATAGTGAAATACTCAGTGAGTCAGTAAGTGTAGAAGAAGAAAGAGTAACATTTCATATTTTATTATGTGACAATTATAATGAAGGTATACATTGCTGAGGAAAACTGTAAAATTCTATGTGATCTTTAATACAAATAATATTTGTAGTCCACATCCAGCATAATGCTCTGAACTTAGTAGGTACTGTAAATGTTGTATTGGATTGATTTAACAATAGAGACTTTTCTATATTTATAACTTAATCAAAATAGGATTAAAAACAGGACGATTCTGTTCTACATTGAATACTTGGCTTTGCATACTGCACTTCATTCACTTATGGCCTATGAAGCCATAACTATTTCACACCTAAATAGAATAAATGCAAGCCAGCCTGTACCTCTTATCTCAGGTTGATGACAGCACATTAGAACAGCAGTTAGTTTGGAACTAGTCAAGTATTTGTTCATTTTTGAGCACAGATCACCCCTATCAGGCATTATGTTTGTTTTCCAAGGACTATTATTTGTTGACATGACCTTTTCTGAAAAAGGACAAGAATGATGATGGCAATTAGCATCGAGTAGGGGAATCAATAAAGGTATCTCTCTCTCTCTCTCTCTCTCTCTCTCTCTCTCTCACACACACACACACACACACACACACACACACACACACACACGGCTTTTAAAATCTCACTAAAAGATTGCATTAACAAATAAACCATAAATATTCTACATAGGTAAATCTGAGCAAGCTACAAAGCTACAGTAATCAAGACAGTATGGTACTGGCACAAAAACAGAAAGATAGATCAATGGAACAGGATAGAAAGCCCAGAGATAAACCCACACACACATGGTCACCTTATCTTTGATAAAGGAGGCAATAATATACAGTGGAGAAAAGACAGCCTCTTCAATAAGTGGTGCTGGGAAAACTGGACAGGTACATGTAAAAGTATGAGATTAGATCACTCCCTAACACCATACACAAAAATAAGCTCAAAATGGATTAAAGACCTAAATGTAAGGCCAGAAACTATCAAACTCTTAGAGGAAAACATAGGCAGAACGCTCTATGACATAAATCACAGCAAGATCCTTTTTGACCCACCTCCTAGAGAAATGGAAATAAAAACAAAAATAAACAAATGGGTCCTAATGAAACTTCAAAGCTTATGCACAGCAAAGGAAACCATAAACAAGACCAAAAGACAACCCTCAGAATGGGAGAATATATTTGCAAATGAAGCAACTGACAAAGGATTAATCTCCAAAATATACAAGCAGCTCATGCAGCTCAATATCAGAAAAACAAAAAACCCAATCCAAAAATGGGCAGAAGACCTAAATAGACATTTCTCCAAAGAAGATATACGGATTGCCAACAAACACATGAAAGAATGCTCAACATCATTAATCATTAGAGAAATGCAAATCAAAACTACAATGAGATATTGTATATTGGGAAATTAAACCAGTCAAAATGGCCATCATCAAAAAATCTACAAACAATAAATGCTGGAGAGGGTGTGGAGAAAAGGGAACCCTCTTGCACTGTTGGTGGGAATGTAAATTGATACAGCCACTATGGAGAACAGTATGGAGGTTCCTTAAAAAACTACAAATAGAACTACTGTACGACCCAGCAATCCCACCACTGGGTATATACCCTGAGAAAACCATAATTCACAAAGAGTCATGTACCACAATGTTCATTGCAGCTCTATTTACAGTAGCCAGGACATGGAAGCAACCTAAGTGTCCATAAACAGATGAATGGATAAAGAAGATGTGGCACATATATATGATGGAATATTACTCAGCCATAAAAAGAAACGAAATTGAGTTATTTGTAGTGAGGTGGATGGACCTAAAGTCTGTCATACAGAGTGAAGTAAGTCAGAAAGAGAAAAACAAATACCGTATGCTAACACGTATATATGGAATCTAAGGAAAAAAAAAAAAAAGGTCATGAAGTACCTAGGGGTAAGATGGGAATAAAGACACAGACCTACTAGAGCATGGACTTGAGGATATGGGGATGGGGAAGGGTAAGCTGTGACAAAGTGAGAGAGTGGCATGGACATATATACACTACCAAACGTAAAATAGATAGCTAGTGGGAAGCAGCCACATAGCACAGGGAGATCAGCTCAGTGCTTTGTGACCACCTAGAGGGGCGGGATAGGGAGGGTGGGAGGGAGCGAGATGCAAGAGGGAAGAGATATGGGAACATATGTATATGTATAACTGATTCACTTTGTTATAAAGCAGAAACTAACACACCATTGTAAAGCAATTATACGCCAATAAAGATGTTAAAAAAAAAAAAAAGGAATTCCAGCCATGACAGCAGTAATTTGCTAGCAGTTTAATTTCCACATTACATGTATGTATTTCCATCTATGTACGTATGTATGTATTTAAACTATAGGTTTACCGTTGTTATTAAAGAACGTTTGTAACCCTAAAAAAAACAATAATAATCTGAGCAAGCTAAACTGATTTCCTTAAATATATATCAAACTTAAAGGCTGATGGAATATGCTGGACCCAATTTTACCAGTCAGTTCTAGCTTGGGAAATTAAACACATTTTGTACACAAAATACGCTTCATAGAATAAACCATAAGAAGAACAAGAAACCTAGAGTAGCAATGACTTGCAAAATGTTAAGTGGCTGGAAAAATAATGGAAGCAAAATTTATCTGTCCTTATTTTTAAGCAGTTAATAATGATCTGCATGAAGAGGCAGAGAGGAATGTTTTAAATTAGGCATCAAATGGACAGTGAATTGAATGAGAATAAGGTGATATTAGCAAATAATGGAAAGGTACCACTGGCTAATATATGGAATAACAACTCATCATGGAATCATAGACGTGAACCCTTTGTGTATGTGCAGGTAACCATGCCATACATGCTGCAATCTCTAGAGGGAGTGCGCAGACTGTGAGGAAGAATCCAGCAGAAAAAGTTAGCCAAAACATAATTTTTTAAGGCATTTTAAGTTACAAAACAGCAGAATCTTGATACTGGTGAGGGTCCTGAGAACATCTCAAACATTCGAAAAGCGCCTAACTTTCTCATAAAATGCAGTAGAACAACGCTTCTCTGGAGTTCATGTGTAAAGAGCGAATGCCACTCTGAGATGCAAAGAGTAGCCACATTCCCTCCTTCATTCACTAAGGACACACGCTCTAAATCTAGGGCCCATGACTCTAATTAGTGACTCAGTGAAGTGACAAATTATATATAACCATATGTCATGCACCTTTGGGGTCATATACAAATAGTTTTACAAGTGAATCTTCAAAGTCACATTACAATTTTCTGGTGTGCTTATTAAAATGCAAATTTCTAGGTTCAGGGACTCTACATTTTAACAAGCAGCCTATATTATTTGGCTACAAGTATCCTTCAGCCTACACAAGAGGTTAATATTAAGTGTGCCATTATAAGGGGATACACTATATCTTGATCCAAGACAGCAAATAGAAAGATACGGTACCTCCAAGGATAACAGATTAGCAATTAAATTACATGTGAGCCGAAAACAAAAATAACATGTTGTACAATCAAGGCATTCCTGAAGGTTTTGGTGTAAATATAAGACAAGAAAAAGGACAGACCGACGGCCTCTCAAGTTTCTTTCTATGTCAGGATTTTCGTAATGGTAGCGATTATCCTGTAAGACAGTTCAAATTCTGTTGTTTTACCCTTTCAACTGAAAAGCAAAAATGCTTCATAGTGTAATATAAGAAACCATCCTTTTTTAGCTGAAGAACAAGTAATAATTATAGTTCTACAGATTGAGTGGTAGGATTTCATCAATTACAAAAACCAAACAGCCTGACTTATGATGACAGAGAGCGTAAACAAATCAACATACAGTTTTTGTTGTATGGACTATTCTTTAAAAGATATATCGAGTAGGTACTTAGATAAATGTCTTTTATTTTGTGGCTCCTCCAGTGGAACTGTTTCTGCTGTTAAAGAATATAAGCTTCACCAGCATTGCCTCCTGCATTGCCTACCTTGCTTCTCAATAGCAGAGAGAAATCTGCTGTAACTTTGGGACTCAGTGGAAAATGAAGAAGCATTAACTACACTGGAGTAGATTATAACAATGTATAATCTCAATAATTCTGCAGTATATGTGATTAAATCACAGTTACAACTGAGCAAAAGAAACCAAAGTAGGAAGAAATAAAATAAGGCCGATATCTCTTAACATAAGATTGAGAAGACTCGCAGCTCAAAGCATACAATTTAATTGAAGAAAAGCAGTGTATTCTTTTAACACAACCTCACTTTGCTCATACCACTGTTTTAGGGAATGCTTTGATTGCAACACTATGTTAGCTAGGGCTGTTTTATCTTTCACCTTATAGAAATGATCCACCATAGCGATTCCCATTAGGCTGTTTGTCTAAAGATAGTACCAGCTGGAGGTGAAGCATTTCAAACCTGCTACTTCAGCTCATAGTAAGGTTGACCTGTGAGTGAGGTCTTTCTCACGGCTCTTCCCACAGAGCAGGCAGACTGAGTACCAGCCAAACAGCCAGAATCAGAACAGGATCCCAAGGCACTAATGCTAACATAAGTTATGCTGCTTATGTACTCCTGGAGTAGCAGGAGATGGAGGGACGTGTCCAAGTCATCTAGGGAGAGGTCAAAGTTTCAAACACCAAGTGCCGAGGTCAAAGGCAGAATCTGAAGTGTAAGAAAGTGAAGATATTGGGTACTTTCTTTAACAGACTGACTTTATCATTTCACTCTATCACCCCTTAGGAATTATAGGTATCAGTTAGAGGTCGAAGAACAAACTAAATTTTCTGAGTCCAGTTTAAAGACAACTTGTTAGCTATAGTATTCTCCCAGGGTTGGAAAGAAGCTTGATCATAAGGTCACTCACTAATCAGTCGTCTACACTCTAGAAAGCAGAGTCTTCATTGCTTTCCCAGAGCATCTTTTAGAATTAAAAATGATGTCTGTGGTTAACCTGGCATACCATCTTCAGTGACTCATATATATTTTTTAAAGTTGAAATACCAGGGTGTTCTAGCTGACTCAACTTAGGATCAAGATTATTTAGTGGGAATCGAATGGAAAATCTGCTCTGAGATTCCTTAATGAACTTAATGAAAGGAACATAGATAGTAAAATCAGAATTTAGTCAGTTACTCTTGCTGTGACAAGGCTTACACTTAAAA
The DNA here is from genome assembly GCF_937001465.1 of Orcinus orca. Classification (NCBI taxonomy): domain Eukaryota; kingdom Metazoa; phylum Chordata; class Mammalia; order Artiodactyla; family Delphinidae; genus Orcinus; species Orcinus orca. The sequence continues at coordinate 46,812,730 of NC_064564.1, read as the reverse complement.
CCACACCATTTTATTCTCCATGCTTTCTGATTCTCATTCAAAAGTATTATGCAAAATAGAAAATAATAAAACATAACAAGGTTAAGATACTAGTCTATGCATGATAAGAGATCAAACTGTAAAAAAAGAGACGGCTATGGTCAAGCACAGAAATTGATCCAAACACCAAACAACATTAAAAAATCAAACAAAGCTTTTCATCTGAATGTTTAGAATTCCTTAAAGCAGTAATTGTCCTGTATCAGAAACCGAGAAGTCTCATAAAGGAGTAATTTTAAGTAGCCAGCATTGCATATAAAGCTCCTGTCAACCTTAAGATTATAGATCAAAAACTAGAGGCAGGGGGAGGTTTTCCAGGTATTTCAGGAGACTATGGAGTTTCATGGAAAAAGCACTGTTCTCTAGAGCTCTGGACTGTTTTTTAGTTGTTTCAGCTCAGGTAAGCTCCTCTGAGCTTCAGGGTTTTTTCCATCCAAAAGGCAGAAATTATAAGAACCACTAACATATTTTTAGACCAATGTCGTGAAGGTGTAAGAGAAAAGTAAGGTATATAAAAGTGCTATAAAACTGAAAAGCACTGCACGAATATAAGCTGTTATTACTTACCTGAGGAGACAGTCATATTTTCTGTGTCCTGCAGAACTCCTGCTGTTATTATCAAACAGTCTGGCTCCGATGACATCTTTGTTCTTCTAGTCATCACCTTCTTATCCTTTGACCACTTTATCCTTAGTCTGTCCACACAAGCAAATGTCATCCTCATTGGCACGCCTTCACAAACTAGTTAGGCTTCACAAGCCAAAATATACCAGCAGGTGATTCTATGAGAGGCTTATGTTTCTCTTGGAAAGTGATCTTGTCTCTGGTGGCTTCTGAGATACTGTGTCTTGTTGCTGGCTGGACTCCATGGTACACAGGAAACCTAAAGGTTGAGTTGGATCCTTCTCTGCCCCTCGATCAGTTCCACAGTCACAGACGTCTCTTCTGACCCCTAGCCAGCCATCTCAAAGTGATTGCCCAGAATCAAACGATATTCCACAGAGAGGCGTTGAAAAATTCAGTTTCTGTGAGGAAAAAACAATATTAGAGAATCAATTTTCTATGTCAATAATAACTCCAACTTCTTGAGCACCCTCGGTGGGCCAGTCACTGTGATATTACACATGAGGCAGGATAATAATTTAAAGTATTACTTTAGGTGTTTCTTTCCCTGCATTTTGCCCCTTTTAATGCTCACTTCTTCCAATCTTCATTCAAGGGATGAGGACAGAATTTTTCTTTGCTTTCTTCAAAAAGTTTGGGGAAGAGTGACTTGTATTCTGAATTTCCTCACCCACTAAACAAATAATGCTGGATGCTCCTGAGAGACACATGGGAAAAGGGTATTTGTACATATAGACTAAACATCTAGGAGAAGCAGGGTACTCTCCATACCTTTGTCAGTAAAACATTTTCTTTGGCTTGAGTAAGAAGCAAAGGAAGAGAGAAAACTCCATGGATCCTGAGAGCAAAGAACACCTATTCCCTGGTTTTCAGCAACAAAAGACACAGGGCTAGAGGAAAGGGCACCTGGGATATGGGCCTCTAGAGAATGTCACCAAATACTCTACACTCAAGCTGGGCAATGAAGAGAGAATTAGAGAGCCCCGGGGTCTGAAAGGGCCACGCACACTGAGGCACTGGACGTCTCCAAGGCCACCTGGGTTAACCTATGACCTCAGACAACAGCTAACTCTCCCACCAAGACCAAACAGCCAAAAATCTTACCACTGTATGATATTCTTAAACAGTGGATATTGCTCCCTAAAGAAAGGGAGAATAAAATTTCAGGTACAAATGGAATTGAGTTATCTTTGTATCTCTACTAGCCCAGCAGAAGAAGGGTTCAGAGTCAGAAATTACCAGTTAAAGAAAATGAAGAAAGCTTGTTTTCTTCCACCCCTGGATTTATGGGTCTAGATTAATTCACACTACATATTTAATGCCTCAATGAATCCCTATTACAGCATTATACATTAGGAATTACTCTTTCCCTTGCTATACATGAGAAGACCTAGATAGAGAATTTTAAGTAGCTTCTCAAGATATAGCACAGCTGGTTTATGATGGTGCTGGGCTTTCGCCCTAAGGCTTTCTGACTCCAAAGCCATCTCATCTTCTATTCTATAGTACCTGTACCATGAGGTTGGGCAGCCTGGGCAAAATTCAGTTTTGGCCAAGTACACTACTGATTCTTCTTAAAGGAAATATGAACCCGGAAGGTACTCTTGCTCCCTCATATTAGTACAAAGTGAAAAGAGATTTGGGGGGTTTTGGTCACAAAAGTAAACACTACTAATCAATATGGCTCAAAAACATTTGCACTTGCCTTTTATAGCTGCAATTACAATTTTGAAACACTAACTAGATTTTTCATAGGCATTTTACATCCTAATTTCTCCACATGTGTGGGCCTGGGGGTGGTTCAGAAAGGACAAAACTCATGAGGGATGAAGCTCCGTCTGCAGTCATCAAGTAATTTTCTGAAGATTAGAGACTTGGCTGGTCTAAAGAAAACTTTGGCAAGACCCAGGAGCAGAGGAGGCAGCTGGGAATAGTTCATGGCTACTCCCAGGAGTTCCACCTGCATCAGAAGGAGGCTGGCACCAATGCTGCTGAAAGAGCTGCCAGTGGAGATTGGCACTTATGTACTGAGACCAAGGGGGAAACAAGTTGCAAGACAGTGTGCCAGCTGGAAAAGTAGTGCCCTGCAAAAGGATGGAGATGAGCTCTCATGGAGGGTACTGAATAATAATTTCTAACATGTGCAAGGAAGGTTGATATGTGGACACGGGGGACTGGAAACAGATGCAGGGCAATAACACAATCAAGCAAAATGGAAGGCTAGAAGGAATGAAGAGAAACATGTCAGCCTTGATTGATTTAAAAAAACTTAGTCAGTTAGCATGGTCCAGAAAGGGAGCCTGGTTTAGTTCATTTGGTATCAATTATATTAAATCATCGGGTAAGAAAAGGAAAGATGGAGAAATAAGATCATTATGTAAGGAAGGGAAAGACAGTACACAAATACATGTTAACAAGCTGACTGATCTGATTTTAATCCAAGACCTGACACTTTAAAATGTACTCCCCAGCGCTAGCATCACCCCTCAGCTCTACCTCAGATCATCAGGCATTAGATTCTCATAAGGAGCGCGCAACCTAGATCCTTCGCATGCGCAGTTCACGGTAGAGTTCATGCTCCTATGAGAACCTAATGCCGCCGCTGATCTGACAGGAGGCGGAGCTCAGGCGGTAATGCAAGCAATGGAGAGCAGCTGTAAATACAGATGAAGCTTTGCTTGCCGGCACTCGTTCACCTCCTGCTGTGTGGCCCACTTCCTAACAGGCCACAGACGGCTACCCGTCCATGGCCTGGGGGTTGGGGACCCCTGGTTTAAAGATTAGAGTTGCACTGATCAAAAATGAAATACTTGGAGAGAAGTCTGAAAGGTAGAAATTAAGAGTTCAGTTTGAGATGGGTGAAGTTTCAGCTGTAGAAATGTCAAGTAAACAGTTGGCTGTACAATTGTGCAGTTAAGGAAGGAGTTTTGAGACTGGAGATACACATTTGGGAGTTACTGGCATTTGAAATCGTTGGAATAGACGGATTCACTTATGAGGAAAACAAAGTAAAGGTCTGAGAACTTTCAGGGCACTCCAGCATTTAGTACTTGGAAAGATGAAAAGGAAAGAGCAAAGGAGACTGAGAGGGATTCCCTGTGAGGTAGAAGGAAAACCAGGAGAATGTGGCATCCTGGAAACCAAGGGTCTGTTGCTGCTGCTGGGTTAGTAGCATGAGAACTGAGAATGGAGTGCTGGGTTCAGCAATACAGCCAGTGCCAGACAACCTTGACATGAGCAGTCTTGGGGAGTAATGGGGATGAATGCTAAAATGAAGCAGTTTCAAGAAAGCCTGGAAGGAAAGGAAATGGAGTATAGATAACTCTTTCAAGGGATTTTGCCAAAAGAGGGATTAGAGAAATGGGGCTGTCTTTGGAGAGTGATGTGAGTCATGGGGATAGATTTTGTAAGTGGGATTCCACTTTATCAAAAGGGATAAGCTTGCTTACAGAAAGAGAAAGAAAACTGATGGGGGGCAATTGCAAGAGTGAAGTCCTTGAGCAGAAGAGCAACCACAGGACACCTTATCCAACAGAAGGAACAGACCATGGAGAGCAGCTGGGGGTGAGGAGGTTTATTTTCACTGCAACAGGAAAAAAGAGAGAGTGTTTGGGTGCAGATGCATGAACATTGGTAGATGTGGTGTGTGAGCATACAGAAAGTTTCCTCCAATTCCTTGATTGAATTCTTAGCATCATTCACAGTGCCTGGCATGTGGTAGGTGTTCAGAAAATTTACTAAATGGATGGATGTACATTATTAAATCTGATTCCAAAGAATTTCCTATGAATAATGCTCTGAGCAGGAGCTCGCCTGGCTTTTAGCTTAAACCTGCACTATAAAACAGAAGACAGTGAGAGGAAAAGAGAGAAGCTTTCCAAATAAGCTTTAAAGATTTACTTCATAACCTCCACCCCTCGCCTTTCCTTCTAAAACAAAGATGTGGATAGAAAGGTATGGGATGTTGTACTTTTATTATAGAAGTAATTGGATATCTGTGACTCCTCTTACCCTCTCATAATATCTGCCGGATATAACTCTCGGCTTTCTCATTTTGGCTACATTCCCAGAACTGTATGTAAAGTGTTTTCCTGAAATATTGAAAAGGAGCCTACATTTTAAGTTCATCATCTCTTTGCCTGAAAAGTGGCTTATTCTCTTCCTGGTGAAATTGCATTTTGTGCGGGCTTTTCTCTTCCTTGACTATTAAAGTTAAAACTAGGAAACAGTAAGTTTCATAGAAGCCAAGCATGTTGTGGTGGACAATAAAGAGATAGGAACATCAATAAGGAAAAGAAAATAAAGATGACAGGAATGTGTTTTTAATGTGAATTAATGGGAAGAGAGGGGATCCAATGTTCAATGAGATTCTACCAGGTGTTATGCTGTCTACATATATTATTTATATTTAGTCATCTCATACACATGCACACACACCTGGAAAGTAGGTATTATTCATGTTACAAAAAATGGAACAGAAGTTTGAGGTTTAAAAAACCAGTATTTCCACTTTTTAGGTAGATTATTATATACCAGATCTATTGCTAAGTACTTCAAATGCATCATCTGCTTCCATTTTTAAATAACCTTGAAAGGCAAATATTTTTACTCCATCTTAGAAGATGAGAAAACTGGAGCATTAAGAGGTTTAATGATAGGCTGAAGTTAACACAACTACAGGGGCTCAATCCTAGTTGTTGGAGACATACTCTTCCTGTCACACAATGTGGTTCCCCAAGGGAAGTTGAGCTGCCAGCGAACTGAACGATACATGAAGAGAAAGCAAAACATAATTGCTGAAAAAATTTTGATAAATAGCATCAATGGCCCAATGGTTTCGCTGATTATACTCACAAGCTACGTCACAACTGGTTATATCTAGTTGCATTCCTCCGAAAATGAAGAGGAAGTTTCCTTTTATTTCCAAATCTCCCTCAATGCATTCTGACTTGAACATTAGAAAAAATGTACGAGTCTTAAAACTCAGTACAAGATGGCAAAGGTCTTGTTTTTTTGATCCTTTAAGAAGTAGCGGGCTTCCCTGGTGGCGCAGTGGTTGGGAGTCCGCCTGCCGATGCAGGGGACACCCCGGTCCGGGAGGATCCCACATGCCGCGGAGCGGCTGGGCCCGTGAGCCATGGCCGCTGAGCCTGAGCGTCCGGAGCCTGTCTGTGCTCCGCAACAGGAGAGGCCAAAACAGTGAGAGGCCCGCGTACCACTAAAAAAAAAAAAAAGAAAAGAAAAGTAGCTGGCTAGATTACAATGGAATATAAAGAAAGAAAACATTATATACCATGTGGAAATGTATTTATGCATGTACGTGTAACTTTTTAAAGAGTAATTTCTCCTCAGGCAACCTGGGAGACACAGTAATTGAGAACACAGTCTTTAAAATCAGAACTGAGTTTCCAGGCTGCCTTCACCAGTGCCTGGGTATGAGATCTGCCCAAGTTCCTTAGCCTAAGCCTCATGGTCTCATCAGTGAGAAAGGGCTGATGCTATTACCTACCTCACAGAATCACTGAGAAGAGCACTGAAATAATCCCGTTAGCACAGTGGCTAACATAGAAAATGTGCTCCATAAATTCTTTCTGTCCCAAATGCCATTTGGAAATACAGAGTAAGGCACTAATGGTCACTTTAGACCCTGTGACAAGCATGGGGATTGACCTCCAACAGAGTGCTGGTTTTTAAAGAGGTTCTAAGGATTAAGTCTGATGCAGATACATCACCACATAGGCTGCATGATTAAACTGCACCTCCGATTTAATTGCATCTCAGGTGCCAGGCGCTTGTTACAATTCCTCTCTCCGCCGCAAGGAAAGGCTTATGTTTTTTAAGTACAACAAAGTGGAAAGAAGATGAAGAAGTTTAAATATAGCAAAGACCTTAGTACCTCAGTACACGTGAACCGGGTCCATATACTCTTCCAAGACTGTATTATAAAATTATAATGCACCAACAATTTTATAAAATCATTTGACAAGCTAGAGAACTTGAAAGAAAAGAACATTTAAAATTTTAAAACCAGCTTGGTTTTAGTTTTCCTAACCAGTCCAAAAGGAGTCCTAGCCAACTCCCTAGGTCCTATGCAATTACCACAACTATTCATTTAGGAGAGGAATTCATGCCAATTCTTAGAAAGAAATGGTATTTTCTCTTTCCAAATATGATATCATTACTATACACACCTTCTGCTGAGGACAGAATCCTGGGGGAAAATATACCTTTATTCTCTCAGAGCTTTATCTCCAATATCATAGTATCTCCACAAATATAAATGTTCAATTTTTCATGCTTCTATTCAAAGTCACCTCCTCCATAAAATCTTCCCTGATGCCTCAACCACGTGTAAACTGGTTCTGCTTTTCTAAACTCATATATAGTATTTCATTATTTTTGACTGATTCTAATCTTTATCTCTACCTCTACCTCTGTCACTTTTACCACAGAAGATTCTAAAGGGCAAGGGCTATCTTTTTATGCATCTAAATTCTACACAGATCTTAACACAGGCTCCTAGACATGCATAAACTCTTCCCCACCTAAGTATTAAGCATTTGATGTGTTCTAGGCACTAACGTAATAATCAGTTATGTTGTATTGAGTGCTTTCCTTTTGCCACAAATCTCAAGACTCAAATCACAAATCTCTTTATCAAGGTTTTAGGGACATTATCTCCTTCAGTTCTTAAAACTACCCTGAGTAGGTGGCAATATGACACACATTTTATAAGTTAGGAAGCTGAGGCTTAGAGATTGTGAACCATGGACCTGAGATCCTATAATGGTAATGTCTTATTCAGTTCTTCTTACTCCGGAGCTCATGCTGTTGACCACTATATTAACCACCACCACTGCAGGCACTCAGTAAATACCCGCTCTATGAATCAACAGATAAAATTCAGGGACTATGTTTTGTTTTCCTGTTCTCCAACTCTAAGATGAGAAATAGGCAAGTGATCATATTTTTTAAAAAGACTAAGAAAGTCCTTACATAAAAAGAGCAAACAATGACCAAAACTTAAATATTTTTTTATCCTTTGAATAAGCCAGTGATGCAAACATAATACATCTTGGGTACTACTGAGAGCATTCAAGTGTATTCTCAGTGACCTGCAACCCGCCAGTTACTTAGACTTAGCGCGTTATGAAAGCTTTGGCCTTGCATTTATAAAGTGAAGGGAGAATTCTGGCACTTCCTTTGGGTAGTAGGACCAGTTCCTCAAGCAATTAAGCTTTACTTTCTGTTAATAATACTATATTGTGTACTTGAAGTCTGCAGACAGAGTGGATCTTAAAAGTTCTCAACAACACACAAAAGGGGTGGTGACCATGTGGGGCAATGGATTTGTTAACTAGCTTGATTGTGGCAACCATTTCACAATGTATACATACCAAATCATTGTGTTGTACACCTTAAATATGTAAAATAAAAATAACCTTCACTTTCTGCTCTACTCCAAAAGAGGGGAAAGCAACAGTTTTAAACCTTTCCTAATAATTACAAATTCTTACATTTGATCCATATTATGAACAAGTGACATTTCTTACTAGTAGTGTAGAATAAATATTAGATCCAGCTTGAAAAAAAAAGGGGGAAAAAGCACGGATAGAGGTAAACCTTGAGGAGAAAGTCAGTTGTGAAGAAGAGGGTATGGTTGCCTGGTAACTATATTCATCCAAGCTTCTCTCCAAGTACAGTATACTCTGAATTATTTTTCCATCCAGGGTGCTACAGTGGGAATTCAATGGGGCAATATGTGGTTCCTGGAAAAATGGATTAAATAGGGAAAACAAACAATATGTTTCTATGAGCACTAGCTGAGCTTCTCTTATCTTGAAAATCAGGATTCATATTCTGCAAGCAGTATGTGAAAAGCCTACGCTTTTTGTAGAAAAGAAATGGAAAGCAAGAAGGCTATTCTTGAAAGAATAAAATACACATGTTAACCTCCTAATAATGATACACTAAGGGTTAAAATATGCACACAAAATTTCAAAGTTTGAGTCCTAGCCTTCTCTAATAACCCTTGGAGCCAGACATGATCAAAGACCCTGGTAACCAGAGTTGCTTGATGGGTGAAGAGGCTCTGAAATCAGACTGCCTGGCTTCTAATCCAAGCTCCGAATTCACTAGCTGCACATCCTTCGTGTGACTTAGCCTCAGTTTCCCGAATTAGAGTTCTGGGAGCACAATATCCGATACAGAGAAAGTACTCCAAATGCTAGCTATTATTAGTGTTTTGCTTATTTTAAGTGATTAAAAGTTTCTAAAACTTTACTAATAAAAATTAAAATTGCATAAAGAAAATGAAGAACTGAAGATATTGCTATTCAGGTCAAGTCAAGCAAAAGCAGTTGTTTATGGTGGGGGAGAAGTGTGTTGAAGTTTTTGATTTTTGTGCTTTAGTTTCATTTTCTTTTTAGAGCACTTGAATATATCAAAAGAAGGGGCAGTTTATAACAATTCTCACTGCCTCATGAGTAAAAAAAGGACCACCACAGGGGCATGCCAGAAGGTGAGAAAACAAAATTCCAGTCCAGAAACAACTGTCTACAAGATGTGTTTCCTAAAAAGTTCAGTGCACATCAGTTCTTTTTTAGATGCCCTATGAGAGCTCATTGCTTATAGGTGATTACTCTAATAAGGCTATTTTTGGTCATTGTTTGCAAAAACCACAGTCCTCCTCAAGTTACCAAGGAAAAACAAACTGCTTATGGAAAAAGGCTTATTAAAAAAACTAAAGAATCCTAGCTCTAGGAGAATAGGATTTGGGCAGCTCCAGAGACCACAACTCTCCTTCTCTCTGACCGTCTTCTTTCTCCTCCCCTGAGCCTCTACCTTCTCCGTTCTTCTGTTCTTGTCCTCCTCTCTCTCTTTCTCCCACTCACTTTTCAATAACCTATGGTCAAGGACATTGGGTTACACAGCCCATTTCCCACTCAACAAAGATGGTTGGCAGGGGACAGCGTCCAAGAAGGACTTCGAATGAGACAGGAATCCTAAAGCATTCCACTCTTTTCCTGGCAAGCACTCTTGTCCCTGTAAATACATCAAAAGTAGCCTCTGTGGGCTTCCCTGGTGGCGCAGTGGTTGAGAGTCCGCCTGCCGATGCAGGGGACACGGGTTCGTGCCCCGGTCAGGGAAGATCCCACATGCCGCGGAGCAGCTGCGTCCGTGAGCCATGGTCGCTGAGGCTGCGTGTCCGGAGCCTTTTGCTCCGCAACGGGAGAGGCCACAACAGTGAGAGGCCCGCGTACCGCAAAAAAAAAAAAAAAAGTAGCCTCTGTGTAGCAGTTACCCATCTATCATATATACAACTACCACCAAGCCCAATTTTTAAAAACATATGTCTTCCAAACAATCTGAAATCTATAGAATTTAATTTTTATTAAATCTTACTCACATTTATAACTTCTAATCAGAGCTTCTGACTAAATAATGAGGTTTGTGAGGTTGTTAATATGACTCAAAGCAAAGGAACTTGGTCCTTTTGTTAGCATGTTTAACTTTATCTCAGGTAAATGTGCTCATTTTTTTAAGTTTTTAAATATATTGAAGAGGTTATGTAGTACTAAAATCTACCCCAAATACTGTCTTCAGAGACTGAAGTCTCAAAAATGATAAATCCCCAAATTCATACAACAATGGGATGCTTTTTTAGGATAAGGACAAGATAACAAATGGTTTTACGCCAAGTAAAAGCATTGATATAGGCTATACTGATCTGTATTTCATCTCAAAATGAAAAGGCGAAAAGAATCACACTAGGAAAAAGCTATGAAGTTTCCTGAGATAGAATGTTGTGAAGGCACTCTATAATTGATGAAAATGTCTCTTGGATGTGACTGTTTATATGTGATTGGTGTACCAAAACTAGACAGGCAGGAAAAATAAGCCCTCATTTCATGAAAGATAGGTGGACACTTTCCAATCATTTTCTGAGGTTAAACTCAGGGTCTATATAGCATCAGAATCTTCAGTTAATTTTGTTTTTTCTGAAATATCCCTTGTGGCACTATATGTGGGAATAGCCCACGGCTTTTTTACTCCTGAGATTTCAATCCAGAAACTGAAGGATTTTCTAAATTTTCCACCTGACCATAGACTCTAAAACTCTAATTATTGTGAACGCGCAAACAGAACAATACTGCCATTCATCCAACAAACAGTGAATACCCCAAACACTGTGGTGTTTAAATGTGTTCAATCTCTAAGATCTGGGGTTTTGTTTGTTACTACATCATAACCTAAATTATCCAGATTTCTGTGGATGCTATGTGGGGCATACAGAAAGCATGCCTAATCCAAGTGTTGGGGGCAGGAAATGTTTCCTTGTATATTGCATAAGCGTGCACAATTTATTTCCCTGTCACCTGCTCAGCTGTAAACCATGAGAACATAGCACTTTGCACAGTGTATCTGCCCAGTAAATGCTGGTTTAATTTGGATGGGTCAAAAATCAAACTGTTGCTCTAGAAATTCAACTTCAGTGCTCTTCGGCAGTGCCTGTTAACCGGAACTTGGTTCTGGACAAACTCTGCCTCTATTATACCATATAATTGGGGAAATTTACATGTGTTTCTTAATTTCAATGGGCATCAGATCCTTCATCAGCTCAACTGGAATAAGTATATGAAAATATTTATCATAACTTTTGTTCAAAATAGGTAATCAACAAAATGCTATTTTTCTCCCAGAATCACTGTCCTCTGCCTCTTTCACATTGCAGTGTTGATAAACTCTAAATTAGATATGGAACCCAAGATATTAATTTGCTTCTACAATGCTGGAACGCAAGACTGTTCGAAACATTGAAAACCTGATTTTTCATAAAATTAATATACATCAAATGTCTTTCCCCTTTAAATAAAATACCACTGACACATTATTGGTAAAATGAAAATATTTTGTTGCACATTTGACTGCAAAGGTACTTTTAAATTTTCCATTGTGAGATTCACAAGTATGTTTGCCTGGAAATCTCTTGATTTGTTTTTTCTTTTATCAATAGCATCACTTCTGAGTGGTCAAAAATGCCAGCTGCAGACCTAGGTCAAATGTAATTCTATGCACTAATTACATCAGACGGTTTGAAACTAATAGGAATTTTGCATGACCAATTTTAACAAGAACAGGTACCTAATGATTCAATGGTATATTTATGTTCTTAAGCATCCCATGTGCCTTAGATACTCTTTGCTAAGTGCCGATTCAATTCCACCAGCTCTTAATAAAGCTAAACTCTGCTTGTCTCCCATGAAATGATTTATAAAGAAATCTTCCATCATCCTTGCTGATAAGAAGGCTTCCCATTACACACTGCAGCATCTTCAAATAGGTATGCATCTCAACCAGGAAAAAAAATCTTTTTAATGATCATACTGCCATGATTTACAATTGTTAGCTGAGAGAAGTTTAATCCAGAGAGACTTGATGACATCTATGCCAAAAAACATGGGTAAGAAGTATTTAACCAAAGCCAAACATTTTGGAGTTGTGCTTCACCTTTGATGAACTCAGGCATACTGCTACAGATAAAACAGACCGAAGAAACAGACTCAATCCTTGTAAATTCTTTACATCAACCTTCCTACTAAGTGATCAAAACCAAAAAACTTAAAAATGACAGATGGATCCCTAAATGTGTGTCTGAGAGGAACTGGGAAGTTCTTGGTAAAATCTGTTCAGTGAATCTAACTGAAGCCCATTTAGAAATGTGCCAATCAGCTTGTGTGTTAAATATCTAAGGAGAGACTGCATTTAGGGTTTTCTCAACCCAAATCTGCAGGCTCAGCCTATTCACATACGATTTGGATGAGCACAAGATTAGCAGCCATGATGCTCTGATTCATCTGATTTTAATAGAACCCTCGGGGATTGACTCAATGCAGCTGACTGTTCTCTTGCTATATTAAATTGTCCCTAATCTGACTGGCTACATCATAATACTATAGACTATAGACTATTTGTCACAGCATGATTCTACATTTGGTTCTCTGAGTTCAGGCAAGTTAGCTCTTTTCTTAAAGTTGTGAATTCTAATTTCAAAGTTTGAGGATATGGCCATCACTAGCAAATACCTTTAGGGTGCCAAAGTGGAAATAGAGGCTATCACTAATGACACGTGACTTGGCTATTTAAATAATGGCTATAGGTTGTGAAGTGTTAAAGTTAGTAAGTTTTCTTGGAAGCATATTCCAATTCTGCTTCTGGAGTTGGTGACTGTGTGCATGTGTGTGTGCATAGGTTCAGGCCTTGCTTACATTTAGCACAGAAGCTTCATTTATAGGAGCCTTACATGGGCATCAGTGTTTTGTTTCATGACTCACCATGTGTCCCAATGCTAAAGATACAGATTACAGTGCAAGAACTGGAGTAATTACAGCCTTCCAAATCCTAGGCTCTCAAACCTCCTCATTTCACAGGGCACCGTTAGTTTACTTTCCCAAAGCTGATTTCAGCACTTTGGCAGATGTTTCATGAATGTTGTAAATGGGTACAAAATGGAGAAATATCCTAATATTGAGAGTAGTAAATATCGTTGTCATGAGCCTAAGGCTTCTCTGTGCACCTTAGAAAAAAGTACTCTCCAAAGAGAATGCTTAGGAGTTAAAAAGAGAATAAGTCACAGTTGTAATAATCATAAAAAAAGCAATTGCATACTGGTATTAGATACGCTGGGTAACCAGGTGCTAATAATTTTACTATATTAATGAAGACTTAAAGTCATATTGATCTACTCATTTGAATGGTATTTGCTTCAGCATTAGGAAAGCTTGATGTCTTCCTTTTAAACTCGAGTTATTAACCTGACCTTGTTATTGAGAGAATGCAATTCTTAATTTAAGGGTAATTTACAATGGCATCTATAACATTAGATACAAATGGGACATTAGCTAAGGATGGAGTGGAGGACATTCATGCATTTTTATGTTCTATTATGGCTGACAAAGGATCAGGCCTGGGGCACAGACAGCAGATATTTACATCCTGCCTTTTTTGCTGATACTCCTCACATCACAAGCCCCAGACCATGAAGACCATGAAGACCATGAAGAGAAATGCAAATACAGAGATCTGAATTGTTTCACATCAAGTGCAAAGGTCTAAGGCATTATTTTTTTCCTCATTAGAAATCAGTTCCTACAGAAGTCTATATACGCCTAACTTTTCACTAAAAATATACATATATATATATCTCTCTTTTTAAGATTATCTAACTAGAGCTTTTTAGTTCAGTAGTTTATCAGATGCTTAAAACAAGTCTTATTTAAAGATAAGAGTCAATTGTATTTAGATTTTCACAAAAAAGCCCAAATCAATAAACGATTGATAAGGATGGGACCACTGAAGTATATGAGCCCTACGGGGGATTCAATATCTTCAAATCAAAGCAAAGCAGGCACTACTAGTTAGTAGAAATTTCCAAGGAAACTCTAATGGTCTATTTCTCACTAAGGCAGAGAACGAGAAGGTGCTTGCTGTTCTTCCATTTGTCCTGACCCTTTCCTGGGACTAGTCAAAGCAAGAGGAAAACTTGGCTCTATCTACCTTAGTGATTCCCAGCCCTGACTACATACTAGAATCATCTAGGATGCTTTAAACAAACAAACAAACAAACAAACACTGATGTTTACAGCCCGCAGTGGGCCAACCAAATCAAAACTCTGGTGGAACACTGAGCTATTAAGTTTCCTAAGTAATTCTAAAGTTCAGCTAAGGTTGAGAACCCTAGCCTACTTATTTGCTGTGGTGTGAGAAGAAAACCACCCCAGACCAAAAACATCCTTTCTACTAACTTGCTGCAGTACATGACAGTTCACTATTAAAACAACTCATTGTGCATCTCCCATGGGCTGCACTGTCCAATAAATACAATAGCCGTCAGCCACATGAGCTACTGAGTGCTTGAAATGCAGGCAGTCCAAATTGAGATGCTACGGGTAAAATGGACACCAGATTTCAAAGACTTAATAGGAGATAAAGAACGCAAAAAACACGATAAATAATTTTAATGTTGATTACTTATTGAAATGATATTTTGACTATGGATGGAAAAATATATTAATAAAAGTAATTTCACTTGTGTTTACTTTTTATTGTAGTTTACAGAAATTTATATATGTGACTCGCTTAATATTTTTATTAAAAATTGCTATGCTAAGAAAATAATTTTGATGTGCTAAAGACAGTGGGCTGGGAAATTTTACTGATTTGTTTACAGATCAACCTATTTAAAACCGTTAGTTTCATTACAATATTGGTATAACAAGAGGCTTTGAGAATATGGAAAATATGACAGGTGAATGTTGCTTTTGAGAAGATGACTCAAAAAGTCCAGATCAAGGAACATTGCCTTAGTTTGAAAGAGGGCTGCCATGTTGAGCCATAGTAGATAGTGACATGGATTAGATGAACTCTGCTTGCTTCACAGCTGGAGGTTATTCTTGTCCCTATTTCTCCCTCTCTCTTAATGTTAAGCAATTACCATCTTCACTCTTTTGCGATGTCACAGTGGAACTACCATGAGTCTTTTGATTTTGCAGATTTGGGCTTATGCTTCAGCGCTTACAGCACTGCGCATGTAATCTTGAGAGTCACTTCATCTCTCTGATCCTGTGTTTTTTACCTGTAAAACAGAGATAAGACGACCGCTCCCAGGGTTAACTGAATGTTACTTAATATAAAATAAAACCCAATCTGGTGCCTGCTGCATAGCAGAGTTCAATCAATGGCTGTCATTCTTTCTCCTTCTCCACATGAACAACACCTATCTATCCTTTGTAACTCAAGTTAAAAATCACCTTTTTTTATGAAGCCATAGCTATGCACTTCCCCCTCTATTTTCCCATAGAATATCATGCACACTTTAATTACTTGGTAGTGTATCTTCTTGCCCCATGAGACTACAATGAACTTCTTGAGGTCAGAGCTTTTCTAATTCTTTGTAACCCCAACGTCTAGCACAGAATGTAGAACACAGCAGATGCTCAAGATCTGCTGGATGGATGGAAGGAGGGGGGGATGGTATTTATGATTCAGTCCTTGACATCTTTGGAGTTTGACTACAATAGAAAAAAAAAAAGTCCATGATTCAATGGATAAAAGTATAACAATAAGGAAAAGAACAGAGAGTATAACATCTGTCTTCATATTGCATTATGGGTGGTTGCTTCTCTGGCTTTGGTCAGCCACCTGGCAAACAGTCCATAACGTGCTGCACTGCTGGAGGAACATACAAGAGCAAATACCCCTAGCGTGGTACCTCTCCATAGCCTCCCATGAAAAGTATCATCCGAGGGCTTTCCCTGGTGGCGCAGTGGTTGGGAGTCTGCCTGCCGATGCAGGAGACACAGGTTCGTGCCCCGGTCCGGGAAGATCCCACATGCCGCGGAGCGGCTGCGCCCGTGAGCCATGGCCGCTGAGCCTGCGCGTCCGGAGCCTGTGCTCCACAACGGGAGAGGCCACAACAGTGAGAGGCTCGCATACCACAAAAAAAAAAAAAAAAAAAAAAAGAAAAGAAAAAGCTCTTCTTGATCCATGAGTTATTTGTTTCTGTCAAACCCTCTAGAATATAAAATCCCAGAGGCCAGGAACTACATTCTATTACCTCTATCCATTGTGACGCCTGGCTCAGGGACTTGCACTTTAGGCCATTAAGAATTTTGTGGTAGGACTAAAGTGAATCCCCAGGACTAAAATATTTAAGCCAGTGGATAGTATAGCCTTCTGAAGGTTTTAAACTTGTTATATTTACAGAGATCTATTCTGATTCCACTTATCATTTAAATTATGTGAGCCTAATATATCATACCTTCTGAACATTTCCAAACCAAACACAGAAGAATTCTAAGTTCCCTTTGAACAAAGAGAATGTGAACTGGACTCCATGTATCTTGCAGGCAGTAGCCGAAACACTGAACGTGACTAAGGAATTAGAGAGGGTAGAACAAGCCTACTGTTAGCAGGGGCAGGATCTGAAGAAAATATCAAGGCACAGTGGACAAGATGATACTGTAATGTCCTACAAAATAATCGTTTTAAATTATTTATTCAAAATTTACTTGTTGAGGTACAAAGCAATTAACTGTTTCAATAAAAGGTTGAATCTCGTTATGTTTAAAATATGACTGATGCATTATTAACACTCGACATAACATTTTTAATTATTGGAAGTTGTCTTTTATTTCAGTATTTATTAACTCCTAATTATATATCATTAGCCAACTCTCATTCAGGATAAAGGTAACTATAGGAATTAAATTTTAAGATTTCATTCTAGGTAGATAGCACCATAGCCTGCATTATTCAGTTACAAAATTTTATCTCACACAGTTATCAAGGGACTCTTATGTATCTGCTATAAGTTTGGTGGTGCAGCTTCTAGCAGCCAAAGGTGGAAACCTGAGTTGATTGGCAATAGTTATTTTTTTGATTTATCTCAGTGATGTTTTATTGTTGCTTGTAGATTTAGGTCTAAGGCTGCTGCCTGGCTGGCCAGGCTCTCCAGTTCAACCCTAGTCAGGAGCCAAAGACATATTCAAGCTTAAAATCCTAAATCTATTGATCTAAAGGGTGATCAACATAATTATTTGATTCTGCAACAGTAGGTTTGAACACCTTTTGAGATAATTTATTCCCAGTCCTTCCACCTAATTACTGAGGAACGCTGGCATTTTATTATGCTTCTCTAGAGCTTTAAGTTCCTCAACTACAAAAAAGTAATAACGATAGTATTTACTTCTTAGGGTTGCTGTGAGGATTAAATGAGATAATCGGTTAGGACAAAGACGATAACTGATGCTCAAAAAACATGAGATATCAATTGTGTCACCAAGAAGAGGGAAAATAAATGAGAAATAGAAAAAAGAGAAGGCCAATTTGTAGAATGTGTCCTTATCTAAGAGAACGTCAAAGTAAACATTGAGCAGCGACACCCAGTGGAAAGAGTTTTCAGAATCAATCAGTTCTGGGTCTGATTCCCAGACTCACAGTTTACAAGCTGTGTGAAATTAAACATACTTATTAATTTCTCTGAGCCTCCATTTCATTATCTCTAAAACGGAGCTAATAACACATGACCCATAGGTGGTGAGGATTAAGGGAAATAACGTATGTAAAGCTCTGAAATTTAATAAATAGGAGAGGAAAACATGAAAGGGTTAAATTAGTGCAGCATTTGTCTGTAGGCTGGCCTGTGACAGCTGTTGATGGATATGAAAGATGCTCTGTTTACTTGGTGAATTCTTCCTCAAGTACAGATGAAAATAGGAAGCCTTAATAACACCAGACTATTTTAAAATAATCTTCTGGCTAAGCCAGAGCTGTGCTAGCTTGTTATCACACCCAGGGTTGTGTTTACCTGTTGAATTTTTTAGACAGGACATCAATAAACAGGCAGACCACTTTGAAAAGCTGACTGTGCCCTGAGCAGTCTGCAGGGAGAAGCAGAGTGTGCTGGTTGGAGCACCAGGATGCTGCATAGAGGGCAATGTTGGCTGGAACAAGACTTGAAAGAGATCATGTTTCAATGCTTCACTGTGATAGAGTTTGTGAAATGTCCTTTCTAAAACACTCACGAACTCCTCCTTCTGCATCCCCTGGGATTCTTTTATGGCACCAAAAGGTTTGTATCTTGTCCCACCCCCTCCAGATAATCCTAAGGATATGATTAGCTTTAAATCTCACTAATTTGTTCACCTCCAAACTTTGGACACACTAAGTATCCAGTAAATGTTTGTTGAATAAAATAAATAATTTATTTGAAATAAGATAAATATGTAATTATGATGGCACAGGATACTGTTATTGCATCTGTGGAAAACAATGGAGACTATATAACAGGAGATATTAAAATGTTCATACTCTAGGATCCTATAATTTACTCCTAGGAAATAATTCAACAGAAAAATAAAGCTCTATCCATGATGATGTTTTGTGCTGGGCAATATTATTATTTGAAAAGTGTAAATATTTAACAACACAGAATTATTCGAGTAGATTATGGCATCTTATAAAGTGATACTATGTCTACTTTAAAAGAAATAACTGTAAAGACATTATTGCAAATTTACAAAACATCTGGTAACAGCAGTAGCATACAAACTCCCCAATTATGCTATGTTAATAACTTATAAAATATATATGACCATGTATAGCTACCATAAAAGAATGCATACACACGAAAGGTTGTTGATGTAGAATGGTCAAATTATGGGTATTTTCCTGACAAAAGTCTTCTTTGCTGTTGTTTTATTTTTAACAATTAAAGAGAAGTGAGAGGATAGCCTTGCGACTGCTCTTGTTACACAAAACATTAGTTACCAGAAACAGGTATGTTAAGTACCATTGTGTGTTCATGTATCAGGTCATCATAGAAGTCATAGACTTATCATAGAAGTCATTCATGCTTTGTGATCATGACTTAGTTAACTGCCTCCTTTATTAGAGTACAAGGTTTGTGAGGCTCTTTGGGGGCAAGGAGTAGATGTGTCTCATTTAGTGATTATCTCCAGCATTTTCACAACGGTATGCACATTGTAAGTAGTAATATGCAATTTGTTTATTCAATAAAAGGAAAGAAACTATACTGCCCCAAACATGTCATTCCCATCCATTAACTACTATCTGAAAATCTACATCAAATTCATCTTCTTAATTTCCAAAAAGGAAATACTTCAAACTCTTGTCAGTCAGGTACAGCTGGTATTTGTCTGAGAGCTGACTTTGATAAGGGAAATTAGAGTCCTTAAGTTGAACGGGAAGTGGGAAAACACTAAAGGTCAGTAGAAGGAATACCAAGGTGATGAAATAAAAATTTGTATTCTAAGCCAAGTCAAGGAAAATTTAAATATAAAAATTTTTCTCTGCCCTTTGGCCTCCTCTCTCCCCTCTACTTTCTTTTTTTTTTTTTTGACGGTACGCAGGCCTCTCACTGTTGTGGCCTCTCCCGTTGCGGAGCACAGGCTCCAGATGCACAGGCCTCCGCGGCACGTGGGATCCTCCCGGACCGGGGCACGAACCCGTTTCCCCTGCATCGGCAGGCGGCCTCTCAACCACTGCGCCACCAGGGAAGCCCTCCCCTCTACTTTCAATGTGTATCTGCATTATGCATCGATCAGACCTCCCCCATCAGCAGAAATACCTGCTCAGCCATAAAGAGCAACATTCTCCTAGCACCACCAAGATAACTCCTTAGGAGGTAAACTTCCTTCTTAATCTTGGAAGGAGTCATGATGACCCATGACTCACTACTCACTTTGTACACGTAGATCTCAATTGTGTAAACTATCTACGTCATTTAATGTACAGCCCTCTGTCCAAAAAGTTATATAACTGTGCTTTGACCTCTAGTGTGTGCAACAGTTCTCAGAGCTTGCTGAGAGACTGTTACCGGGTTATAATCCTCAATTCGGCTGAAAGAAAAATTTCCATTTCTTTCTTAGATTAATTTTTTCATTGACAAAAGATGTATTTTGCTTATTTTACAACCATGTGTAGGTCTACTCACTTTTAATTTGAATTTGTACTATTAGGAACTCACTTCTAATATAATGTATAATAAAAAAGCTACAATAAAACCAGCACTTAAAACAACAAATACAGAAGCCTCAATTATTCAAAAATATGCTATACATTGTGGCATTATGCTTATAGATCAAAATCAGTTAATACTGAGTATTTATTTAGAAAAGGGTTTTCCATTGGATATCCAAGACTAAATGATCATCTTTCTAATCTTTGGCCAAATTAACAGTATGAAGAGTCATAGTTTTTAGACCTAAAGAAATCTGAGACCTAGAAAGGGCTTCAGAGATGAATAATCTAACTTTAAAGATAAACAAGCGGACGATCAAAGAGATCAAGTGATCTATCCCAAACTCAAATATTAGACTCAACTTCAAGTTAGCAACACTTCTTATACACTATCAATGAATTCCTGAATGATGTCTCTGAAACACTATAAAATTCAATATTATCAAGGAAAAGATTTGACCGTGCTTATAAAATTACATGTACTGAAGCAAGAAAATCTTCTCAGATAAGACACAAAATTTACACATATCTTACTCTGAGCTTGCCAATGGACATTTCTGGAAATAGGAGTTATAACAAAAAAAGTTTTTTAAATGTTTACTTAACCAAAAATATAATGTTTCCTCAAAATTTTAATCTACGACTTTATTAACAAAGCATTTGGGGGGAAATTTCAAGCTTTAGTAAAGTCTGTTCTCAAGTCTGCTACAGGAGTTAAAGAAAATGAAAAGCTGATTTGAAAAACTGAAACAATTTCAATAGCATCATGAGTCTTAAAACCTCTGCATCTGGGAAGATAAAATAAAACTAATTTCTAGGTGAGTTTTCAAGTAGTGAGCTTTGAAAGTCATCCTTCTAATATACAAATTCTTTGATTTCTAATGGTCACTGTTTGAAAATAGTACATATTGTATAATTTACAAACTAAAGACAGCTAACTCATTTCAAAAGATCACTTTGAAGACGTTCACTTAAAATCATTTCTGATGTTCAAAGAAATAATATCCACATGGAACTTGAGTACATATTTCTCTATCAATAGGATAATTTGCCACAAGCAATTACAGAGCATACATTTAACGGGATACTGCCTTTGGAATTTTCAGACAGTTAAACTAGTTTCCCTTGTCAGTTGCAAAGGTGTGAGGTACAGGGACATTTAAGACCTATCAAACTTAGTGACGCTTCCATCTTGTTAAAGAAAATTAAAGGACAACTTCCTCAATGAGACTTTTACATTTAAAATGATGAAGTACCACTAAAGACAAATGATTTGCACAAAGGATGGTGCATAAAAGTGACAGTCTTTGAATTCGTAGAGCTGTCTCTATAAACACCATTACAACTATTTTTCAGATAATTTGTATAGGTCATAGAAAACTATGTCTGAATATTCCAACTCACTGTAAATAAAAGTGCAGATTTGATATTTTAAAACTTAATTTTGAAATAATTGGAAAATAAATTATTTTTAAGTATTCATTCCAAAATTATTAATTTTTTAAAATAAAATTTAAAATTTGATAAAAACCTAAAGCAGTTATTTTCTGTTTTATAATTCTCTGTACTTTCAACAAAATACTAGATCAATATTATTCATTAAATTAAACCCAAAAACATGGCTACTATCTATGGGTTTTCTTAATTTATTAATTTAATCTTCTGTTCTTTAATTTCTAGTATGGTTGTGCTAGCTCAAGTTTTCTCAAAATGTAAACATGTCCTACTGATAGAAATTTACAAAAAGAAAAATGTGTTTCCTTTAAGTTCAGAGCACTCTGGATTAACATTAATAAGCTTGTTTACTGGAGGACCTTTCTATGACTTTTAACATGCTGACATGCATCATGAATCTGCATCTACCAGCACTGCATAAAGCAGGGGTCCCCAACCCCTGGGCTGTGGACTGGTAGTGGTCCGCGGCCTGTTAGGAACCCGGCTAACAGCAGGCGGGCGAGCAAGCGAAGCTTCATCTGCCGCTCCCCATCGCTCACATCATCGCCCGAAACATCCCCAAAACTCCACCCCCCGTGGAAAAACTGTCTCCCATGAAAACAGGTCCCTGGTGCCGAAAAGGTTGGGGACCGCTGGCGTAAAGCATTTCCTAAGAATAGTTAATCATAAGTCACCTGTTTTTATGAAGCATCATTCCAGACTACAATTTACAGGAACATGGGTAAATACTGATTTAATTACAAATCACGAAGTAACTTTTTTCAGTGTTTATGTTTCCTGGAAACACCAGGTAAAATGTTAAAGATTACATGTGTGTGTGTGTGTGTGTGTGTGTGTGTGTGTGTGTGTATGCACATACATATATACACACCTACATAAATACATACGCATACCCACATGAGTATTTATGTATCTATGCATGTACGTGTGAAATACACTTCTCCAAGTGTGGCAAAAAGCCATTAGCTGTTTATCTCAATATCCATTCTACACTTCTTCCTTGGTAATGAATTCTAGTTTTTAGCTGGGCAGACTGCAGCCTGGAATAAAGCCTTCATTTACCAGCCCCCCTTGTAGATATCACAGTGTGATATGTAAGCAGAAATATATGATAGCTTTTGGGAAATCTTTAAATGTAGCTGGTATGTGCTCTTTGGCACTTCTGTATTCTTTCTTCCATGCTGCTATCTTAAGCCCAGATGGAATATATATCTGGAGCAGGCTGCTGTGGTGTTTTTTCTCCCCGCTTACCACCCCATCATCTCTAGGATGTGACCCTCAATTTCACAGCTCAAAATCATTCCTTCTCTGAGAATTTCTTTCCCTTCCCAACAGGGTACAGACATTCAGCCGTCACATGTCAATACTGTAATGTAGTTGCATGAACTGCACTGGGTTGGTAAGATTCTCTCTCCCTGAATTTGGGGATCTGTTATACAGAAAAAGGAGATTCTTGACAGCTAAGTGTTTGGAATAGAAGCATGCTAGAAAATTGACTAGCATCCCAGAGCTGCCCTGGTTTCCTACTTCTTGAGGCTTGACTATTCAATAAAGTCTTTGGATATCCTTTTCCTGAGCAAGCCAGCCAGAACTGGTTTCTATCACTTACAAACCAAAAGAATCCGATTAGCTTTGATTAAGATACAGTGAGTTGGAAGAAAAGGTACAACATAAAGAAACTGTATCTAGCAAACCACTGATTAAACAAAAATGGAATTTAAGAAATCAGACCAGGAAATGTAGAGTAGGAAGGTATTTGTATTGATGCAGCAATTCAAACTGTTGCAACTCATTCCCAGCTCTTCCAGTGATCCTGACGTCCACAAATCCACAACTTACTATTTCAAGCACCTACTTGCAGGTTGTCCTGTCCCCATTCCCCCTCTCTTCCTGAGCATCACTGCAAAGCTTACCTCATCATAACATTATATTCATCAGTTCAGCTAGAAAACATAAATTTCTTCTTCTTGTCCATCAAATCACTTCCAAAACTCACCTCCCCGCTGGTACTTCCATCACCTATTTCTTTGTAGGGGAGGAATAATAACTTTTCTACCCTTTTGAGTTATAGCTGAGATCCTTGTAATAAAAGGCAGATTTGCAAGAGAAAAACAGAAGTTTATTAGCATGTATACCTCATGTATACATGAGAGATACCCAGGAAAAATAAGTAACTCCTCAAGGTAGCTTAGAATTCAGGAATAAAAACCATCTCAATAGGAAAAGGGGAGTGGGAAGTAGGCCTCTTAGGAGAGAGTAAATGGTTTTTGGGAAAGATGAATGGGCACTTAGAATAGATGGGAGGTTTGACAGCTTGTGAAAGTTTACCTGTGTGATGTCAGCTTCTAATCTCTTCTCCGATAAGGGTCAATCCTCTTTAGTTTAATCTCAAGGAGAGAAGAAAAATAATTGTGGCAATTGCTCTGGACCCCAAACTTCTGAGGCTATTTTAGTGTTAGGATCATGGCCCCCAAAAGTAAAAATCTTTTATACGTTAATTCAGCACAGTAACCTATCAAAATCACCAAGACAGTTTTGCAGGGATTCTACCTCTATCTTAGCAGCTATTTTCAGGTTCCTTTTTCCCATTCACTGTTAACCGTCATGTCAGTTTTAACTTGCTCCTAAAATAATGAAGCAAACCAGGCCTGATTCTCCTAGCCCTGGAAAACGTAGGGCTGGCTTCGGGAGTCCAAAATTTCCTGAATCCCTGACCAAGGACCGTGAAACTCATTATGCCCTTGACTAGTATGCAAATTCATTTCCATCTCCAGCCATTTTTATGCTATTCCCTTCCTAATAAGTGCCTTATTCCACTATCTAGTTCTCACAATTAGACCCCTCCTTCAAGTGGCAATTCCCCTCACAGCTCTTTGGAATTTCTCCAGCTCATACTAGCTTCTTTCTTTTCTGTTATCCTGTTTCACTTAGAGTAAGAACTTCCCAAAGCAGCTTTAATTATTACCCAGTTTTGTTTTGTCTGTTATTTCAGCTTTCCTTACCAGGTTGCAAGCTACGAGTTGAAAAATCCAGAGCTCACTTTCCCAGGGTGCCAGAAGAGCACTACTCAGTCAACATTTCTTGGTTGGACGATGACAAGAAGTTGATTTTGTCATCTTGGCCACTGGTATGGATTCAATGACATGTTATGCCCGCCTTACCACTTCATGGCCAGCACACACACTATCCCGCTATTTGAAATACTCCTCACCCCACATTGTGTGTTTCAGATAGGTTAAGGCTAAACATGCCTTAACCTTTAGGTTTCCTATTAGGTCTTACTTTCTCCAGGAAGCATTTCTTAAGCCCCAAACCTGTCTATTACAGCACTTTCCACCACTGTAGCTGAATAACTGGTAATTAGTTACTGCTGCTCAGTGGTTCTCAGCTGTGGGTGATTTTGCTCCCCCAGGGGGCATTTGGTGGTCACAACTAGAGTAGAGGGAGGGTTGCTATTGGCATTTAGTGGAGAGGGGTCAGGGGTGATGCCAAACATCCTACAATGCATAGGAAAACCCCTCAGAACAAAAAAATCATCCAGCCCAAAATGTCATCACAGCCAATGTTTAGAAATCCTGCCTAGCTCGGTGGCATTAAAGTTACTCTGAATGTGTGCTTTGACGTTCACTCTCAAGCTATTGAAAATATTATAAGACTCAGCCGTTATAGAATTTTGAGATATTGAAGATGTTATCTACCACACTAAGCACTGTTCCCTTTGAGAAAAGGAAAAAAAATTTTTCTCAGGAAAAGTCATACTTTTTTTATTCAATAAATCTTTTAAATTATTGTTTTTCTCTATCTTCTCTGGCTGCTAGAAAGATTAGAGCCAAATTTGCTCCCACCTGTGACAATATATGACTGTATGACATTAATTTCTACTAACTTTACTGCTGGCTTTGTTATTTTCCTATTTTTGTTTCCTTTTATCCAAATTTCTTCAATTGTTTCTTTCTTTCCTGCTGTCAGGCATACACAAACCCATTTTTTTAATCGAGAAACATTCTTACATTTAACTCCCTGTCAAGCTCAAAGGAGGATAGTGTATCACTAAACAATATGCTTTGGATCAATATAGCTTTGAGAGGAAGAAGTAAGAATAATTTTATTACTATTTGCAGAGTCACAGAACAATAACAATAGTCTAAATATAAAGTGACCTAGGAGGTGATATAGTCAAGTTTCTCAATGTAGTCTGAAGGGAAAATTGATTCAAAGAGATAAAACCCATTGCTTAAGTTTACGCAGTAGCACCAAAATTGTACTGGAATACCTAGACTTCATTTTTCTGAAAGCTATTTGCATAACTAGACAATAATATAAATTTATGCTCCCATGTTTTTCTGGTACCATAGACTTGTGGGCAGTACAAGAGACTACCATTTAGGAAGTGAACGTTTTAAACTTTCAGGTGCCTGTGATTTCTGTAGGAAGAACATCATAGAACATGACACCTACCACTTCAGAGTTCTGTTGTCTTTAACCACCTACTTCCCCAGCAGAAAATGACAAGTTAGAATGCTGCTGATTTTGACAACATTCTTGGAGAAATAATTGCTTTAAATTCATAGATTAGTGTCTGTTTCCAAGAGATAAGCAAATGCAAGTCCCTCTTAGGGATCCTGTTTAAGAAATCACTCTTCTTAAAGAAGCTCACATATGTTTAAAATGTACCTCTCTTTAAATCTCACAGGGCATGACTTACAATTTTAAGTAAAATGGGATTAACTATTTCACTTTTACAAAGTATCTCAAACAACTCCCTGCTTAGTTCTTTTCGCTAACTTGTAGGACTTCATTTTTTTTTGCAGTAAAACACAAGCTTCATTTTTTCCAGTTTTATTCAGCTATAATTGGCATATAACATCATGTAAGTTTAAGGTGTATAATGTAATGATTTAATATATTGCAAATTGATTACACAGTAAGGTTAACACATCCATCACCTCACATAGTTACAATTTTGTGTGTGTGTGGTGAGAACTTTTAAGCTCTACTCTCTCAGCAACTTTCAAATATACAATACAGTATTGTTAACTATAGTCACCATGTTATAAATTACATCTCTAGAATTTACCTATTTTATAAATGGGAGTTTGTATCCTGTGACCACGTTCACCCATTTTCCCCATTCCACCTTGCCTACCCTCTGCCCATGACCACCAACAATCTCTTCCATTTCTGAGTTTGTTTTTAGGTTCCACACATAAACAAGTCACAATATTTGTCTTTCTCTGACTTATTTCACTTAACAAAATACTCTCAAGATTCATCCATGTTGTTGCAAATGGCAGGATTTCCTTCTTTATTATGACAATAACGTTCCTGTTATTACTATAGGGACGTTATTGCTATACACACACACACACACACACTCACATATATATATATATATGAGATACATATATATGAGGCTGCAGGCTGTGTTTAGTAATTGGGCAGGGCCGTAGATAGTTTGGGCTCTGCTGCAGGTTGGGGCTGAAGGCTGGACGCAGCAGCTGGGTGGTATCATAGGCTAGGCTCCCAGGCTGCCCAATGTCACCGTTCAGGCTCCCTGGTTTTGCAGAGTCAGAGGTTATACTTAACAGTTGGCCTAGGCTGCTGGCTTTGCTCGCTTGCCAAGGAAGGCTATAGGATGGGCTGCACAGCTACCCAGGTTTTCTGGCCAGGCTTCCTGGTCAAGCTGGACTGGAGGCCACACTCAATAGTTGGGCAGGGCTGCAAATTTGCTTCCCTGCCCAGGCAGGGGTATAGAATGGGCTCCATGGCCAGCACAGTGCTGTGACCCAAATCAGACAGAACTGCCAACTGAGTTCCCTGGCCAGATGGGGCCACTAGCTCGGCTTTGAAGATGGGCAGAGCTACGGGTTAGGATCTGTGCTCAGTGCCACTACGAGCAGATATTCGGTCTGCTGACATCTGAGTGCTGCTTTCTGTAAGCCCTGCCCCCTTCTCTGTCTCTACGTGATTCCCACTGTTCGAGCCCCACACATTCCCCCAGTGGTCCCTGTTGGGTAAGAACCTAGTGTGCTTCCTGGAAAGTGGCCTACAACACTGATGGAGTTGGAGGTCCACCTTGGGCTCTCTCCTTCCCACTGGAGAAAGTGTAGGTCCAGAAAGGTCCTCTTGGAGAGGACTGTGCCAGCCTGGGGAAGGGGCAATGAGTCAGAGTGTAGCTACTCCTCCTACCCGTCTATGTGGTCCTTCTCAGTCTCTGTGATACAGGGGGTGCGTCAGCCTCACCCCTGGGTTCTGGGATTTTCACTACGGTATCTTGTCTACAGTTGCTAGCTGGTTTTCTTGTGAGGGAGGCTGAAGTTAGGAATGACCTATATCCCCATCTTGATAACATCACCCCACTCGGATTTTTTTCAATCTCGGATTTCATCACTGAATTATTCCCCTCATTAATTCCTGCTGTAATTTTACATTAGGAAAAAAATGACTTTAATACTTGTCCTGTGGCACTTTTCTAGGCTTTGTTTTCATTCACTAACATATCATGAAGACACAAACTGGATCAATTTTCTTCTCTATTCTATCGCCAGCACAAGGTCTCTTACTCAGTGAAGAGTTATTGAGTGAAATACTTAAACTATAGACAGAAGTCCCAATATCCTTCATTCAATTATAAATAAACAAGCTTGAATTAGGCTTCTTCTAAAAGTTTGTGCAAAGTTGGAAAAACCACTTATCATATTAATTTTTGCACACAAGCTATGAATTAATTTCTCCCAGAATACAGTGTCAAGAAAAAATTATTTTTTATTAATATGTGTCTTTATAAACCAACAAGATTTCATGTATATGCATACATATTTATATATAGTGGTAATAACTATATATTATTATGTATTATTATGTAATATATTACATGGTAATAGCTCATAATAACTTAATTTCACAGTATTATTTCCATTCAAAGAATTTCAATGTACCTTTTAAGTCTTAATGGAATACAATAATCTTTGAATGTGCTGACCTTATTTCTAGCTGTGCCTTGCTAATTTTCTCAAATGTTTGCCCAGCTATTTTTTGATATTAAAGATGTCTTAAATGGCTATATATTGTTAGCAGTATTAGTCTTATTAAAAAAAAGGGGGGGCTCACTCTTAATTTGTATGTCTAATGTCATCTATAATGTATTTGAAGGATAGAGAATACAAAGGGTTCTCTCTCCATTTCTGACACTGTACATGACACCCCTCAAAAATGCGCCTTAACTCTAAGAGCTTGGGGAACAGGTGCACTTACATTTGTGAGTCATTTAAAATGTTTCTGGTGGGCTTTTGGTGCCTGAATCTCATCATTCACCATCTCACTGAAAACGTGAGAAGAAAGTGCCTACTCGGAAGTAGTTCATCGATAATATATGTTAAGACATCCCTAACACCAAGCCCCCCACCTTAGCGGACAATACAAATGGCTTAAATAAAAGCTGTACTGGAGAATGTGGATTAGGCACAAGGATCCCTGTGTACTCACTCCAAAAAGAAAAGAAACATTCCCTTATGGGTTTGAACTTGGGTCTGTCATTTAAGACACAGTAATCTCACCCAACATTAAATGGGGCCAATTAATGCCTATCTTCTTACTCATCAGACGGGTCATTTTCCCTCCAGAGCAGACTCGGAAGGAAGGAGGCCAAGAAGAGGGATAAGCAAACCAGCAATGAAGATCTTATGCCTAAAATAAAACTAAGTAGCTAAAAATAAATGGCACTGTTCTGAAGAAAGTCTATTTTTTATATGAGCAACTCATTACAAATATCTGGCATTCTAGAAAATATACCAACAACAAAAAGAAGCCCTCTATCCCTACTTCAGCTATGTTTCCATGTAAGCTTTTACTGCATAGTTTAAGAGTAGGTTAGCACTTTTGTTATTAACCACATTTTTCAGACCTTAAAACAGTGTTGAAATTTCCCGCCTATCTTTCTTAGGTGATATTACAAGAAAATTCAACTATATGCTTGAACACTTAAGAAGACTACTCACTTTAAGTGTTTTTCTATTTCTCTTTTACCATTTTATATTGAAATCAAGATAAACTTTTCTTCTAACAACGCAGGGACTGAAATTTCAAGACTAAACAGAAATAATCACACTTATTTTATTCTCATTAAATCATCCAACTTTTCTCTATTTCAAAGAAATAATTTAAGCATAAAAAGAGTGAAAAGTGAGCTCAATAATTTCTTTTTAACTTTTACTAAATAAATCATCCTCTCTTTTGTCCTTCTGGTGGAATGACAGGACTGTTGAACCAACTTATTAGTACAAAAGAGAATAACTGTATAATATAAAATAAAAATGATGTAAATAGTTTTTGCAAGATCCCCAAAAGATTCAGAAATATTTACTGATAGCATTTTTGACACTCTTGAGATATGAAATATAATTTATATTGATATATAATGTTACATATTCAGTTTTTATATCTAGAAGAGTTTGTGCCCCAAATATATAAATATAATTTTCTTACAAGTATATTTGATTCCTTTGACTAGGGAATCCTTTATCTCTTCAAAGTGTTATGGTAATATAATTGGCTATTACCAATATGTATACAGAGAACAGAAAATGTCCATGTATCCACTCAGACTGTAATAATAAATTAAAAACAGAAACATATCCTTTTCACATTTGTTTGTGCAATGCCTTTTGCCCCATGCAGTTATCATGGGCAGTGTCAAACATTCATATGGAATGGGAAATGAAGAATAAGGGTTATGATGCTTAAAGATATGCTGGTCTTAGTAATTCTAAACCATGAATAATTTCTGGATCAGTGGTGCAGTGAACAACGTGAATCTTACTACATTAAGTTAAATTTTTGATTAGCAAATGTTTCTTCATTTTTGAGTTATTTTTGAGATTACATACTGGGACTCTGGCTTAAAGAAGTATGCTATTATTGTAGTTGGTTTAGTAGTAGTAATTATTATTATCTTTATTCTTATTATTTGAAGTTTAGATATTAAAACTACAAGTGTTGGGGCTTCCCTGGTGGCGCAGTGGTTGAGAGTCCGCCTGCCGATGCAGGGGACACGGGTTTGTGCCCTGGTCCGGGAAGATCCCACATGCCGCGGAGCGGCTGGGCCCATGAGCCATGGCCGCTGAGCCTGCGCGTCCGCAGCCTGTGCTCTGCAACGGGAGAGGCCACAACGGTGAGAGGCCCGCCTACCGCAAAAAAAAAACAAAAAAAACCAAAAAAAAACAAGTGTTTTGCTATGGACATTAATTATTTCCATATCAAGAGCAGCACTTTGAGTAGACTTCTAACAGCTGCACCTTAATTTATTTTTTTTAATAAGCTTTTTAATTTTTTAAATTTATTTTTGGCTGTGTTGGGTCTTCATTGCTGTGCGTGGGCTTTCCCTAGTAGCGGCAAGCGGGGGCTACTCTTCCTTGCAGTGTGCAGGCTTCTCACTGCAGTGGCTTCTCTTGTTGCAGAGCACCGGCTCTAGGCGCACGGGCTTCAGTAGTTGTGGCATACGGGCTCAGTAGTTGTGACTTGCGGGCTCTAGAGCGTAGGCTCAGTAGTGATGGCGCACAGACTTAGTTGCTCCGCAGCCTATGGGATCTTCCCAGACCAGGGCTCAAACCCGTGCCCCCTGCGTTCGCAGGCAGATTCTTAACCACTGCGCCACCAGGGAAGTCCTGAACCTTAATTTCAATAAATTTCTGTTTTCTTCATTCATAATTAACAAATATCTAAATGAAAGCTTAGGTCAAACCTAGGTCTTTATTATTTTTAGTGCATATTTTTTTACTTTTTTGTGGTTGAAAGAAAAGTTTTAAGGTAAAATATGAGTTTTCAAAGCATATTCCATTGAATGTATTCATTTTTCTACAGTGGCTTCAGTTCAATAGAAAAGATGATATTATCACTTCCCTCTGTGTTACAGGAGTTCCTAGTTGAGCTGAGTGTGCCTGAGAAAACTAAACTTTAGTTTAAAAAACATTCAACTAAACTCACAGAGCAAAATAGTTTGTTTCCAATAGTGAGTAAAAGATATTTCATCTAGGGCAGTGCCACATCAGACTAGAGGAATCAAACTCACCATGATATTAAAAGATCAATTTAAATTATGTTATGAAACAACAGAATCTCTTTCTGTCATTTAAAACCTAAAAGTGGTAACATCTTTTGTTTCAATTATATGTCTGAGTTGAATTTATACAGTACCAACACACAGCAAGTAATCTCTCCTGAGTGCTTCCTGAAAGCGGACAAAATTATTTCTGGGGTAAACACTATTTTTTTAGAGAAGCCTCATTTAGTAAGTTATATATGCTTGGTAAAGCTGTCCACAGATATTTTAAAATTTGATAAAAACTGGGAAAGTGCAAAGAGCAGCATCATACTCAAATCAAAATTTATCAGAAGTATTGACTACACTGAAATATTTTATTGAGTCACTTTCAAAGATGAGTTTTCAGTAAAAATCATTAGCTTAATCTTTAATCAATAATAGGATAAAATGGTATAGAGTCTGGAAGGAAAATCTAAGAGTGGTTAGCCATTTCACACATGTATTTTAGATATGGTTAATATACTCAACTCAAGTTTTTGATATCATTATCATATTTAACAACAAAAAACATTTTGGGATAAATATTATAGCAAAACCTAAATTATAGTTATTTCAATGTCTTTACCTCAATTTGCTTGACCTCTGTTAATAATTTATATGAAGCTATAAAATCCCATGAGTCTTAACAACAGTCAACTCCCTCCTATAGTCTCTAAAGACTTTCAATTATAGCTCTGTTGATAAATTTAAATTTTGAAGTCTAAATTATATTCAATTCAAACAAGTACAACTGAATTGACCTAAGATGTTTTACCAGTCAGGGGTACAGTTCAGAGAAGACCTGGTTCCTAAAAATGCCTCATTTACGAATCAAGCATTTGCTATGTACTGCATAAAACAAGAGTTATGGAGCTGTAAGTACCCTATGGCTTTTGGCCAATATATAAGCTATACCACATAAAAGATGGCTCTTCAGTCTATTCTTTACTATCCCCTGGAACATAAAATCTGCACCATAATCTTTTCCAGAGTTTGTCAAATATTATTAATACCTTTTTCTTACTCCTCAGCTACAGTTCTCATATGGTTTTATTAACTAGAGAACTACATACTCCTGCAAAAACTCAAACAACATAGAAATGAATATGAAAACCTCATACAGTTCCCTTAGTTCTTTACATTTCTTAATGCACTTTCAGACCTTTTTTCTTTTTTTTTTCACCACACTTGGACAGACTTTATTCAAATAATCTCAAACAGATTAAAATTAAAGGCCTCTTCAAGAAGATGCTTCTATGATTTCACTTAAAGATTCCTGTCTATCTAGGAATATTTCCTTTATTACTGACCTAATTTTGCCAAGAAAATTTAAGGAGAGTTGCTCTTTCTCAGTGTTCATTCTTTTTTATTTAATTTTTATTGGCATATAGTTGATTTACAATGTTGTCTTAGTTTCAGATGTATAGCAAAGCAAATCAGTTATACATATACATATATTCACTCTTTTTTAGATCTTTTTCCCATATAGGTTATAACAGTGTTGAGTAGAGCTCCCTGTGCTATACAATAGGTCCTTATTAATTACCTATGTGATACAAGGTAGCGTGTATATGTCAATCCCAGTCTCCCAATTTATCCCTACCCCTGCCGTTCCCCCCAGTAACCATAAGTTTGTTTTCTACATCTGTGACTCTACTTCTGTTTTTTAAGTAAGTTCATCTGTACCATTTTTTTTAGATTCCACAGGCAAGCGGTATCATATGATATTTGTTTTTCTCTTTCTGACTTAACTTCACTCTGTATGAAAGACTCTAGGTTCATCCACATCACTAAATATGACCCAATTTTGTTCCTTTCTATGGCTGAGCAATATTCCATTGTATATATGTACCACATCTTCTTTAACCATTCATCTGTCGATGGACATTTAGGTTGCTTCCATGTCCTGGCTATTGTAAACAGTGCTGCAATTAACATTGGGGTACATGTATCTTTTAGAATTATGGGTTTCTCAGGGTATATGCCCAGTAGTGGGATTGCTGGTTCATGTGGTAGTTCTATGTTTAGCTTTTTAAGGAACCTCCATACTGTTCTCCACAGTGGCTTTATCAATTTACATTCCCACCAACAGTGCAAGAGGGTTCCATTTTCTCCACACCCTATCCAGCATTTATTGTTTGTAGATGTTTTGATGATGGCCATTCTGACTGATGTGAGAAGATACCTCACTGTAGTTTTCACTTGCATTTTTCTAATAATTAGTGATGTTGAGCATCCTTTCATGTGCTTTTTGTCCATCAGTATGTCTTCTTTGGAAAAATGTCTATTTAGATCTTCTACCCATTTTTGATTTGGTTGTTCTTTTGATACTGAGCTGCATGAGCTGTTTGTATATTTTGGAGATTAATCCCTTGTTAGTCACTTCATTTGCAAATATATTCTCCCATTGTGTGGGTTGTCTTTTTGTTTTGTTTATGGTTTCCTTTGCTGTGCTAAAGCTTTTAAGTTAGGTCCCACCTGTTTATTTTTGTTTTTGTTTTCATTACTCTAGGAGATGGATCAAAAAGTCTTGCTGTGGGCTTCCCTGGTGGCGCAGTGGTTGAGAGTCCACCTGCCGATGCAGGGGATGCAGGTTCGTGCCCCGGTCCGGGAAGATCCCACATGCCGCAGAGCGGCTGGGCCCATGAGCCGTGGCCGCTAAGCCTGCGTGTCCAGAGCCCGTGCTCCGCAATGGGAGAGGCCACAACAGTGAGAGGCCCGCGTACCGCAAAAAAAAAAAAAAAAAAAAAAAAAAAGTCTTGCTGCGATACATGTCAGAGAGTGTTCTGTCTGTGTTTTCCTCTAAGAGTTTTATAGTATCTGGCCTTACATTTAGGTTTTTAACCCATTTTGAGTATATTTTTGTGTATGTTGTTAGAGAGTGTTCTAATTTCATTCTTTTACATGTAGCTGTCCAGTTTTCCCAGCACCCCTTATTGAAGAGACTGTCTTTTCTCGATTGTATAATCTTGCCTCCTTTATCATAGATTAGGTGACCATAGGTGTGTAGGTTTATCTCTGGACTTTCTATCCTGTTCCATTGATCTATATTTCTGTTTTTGTTCCAGTACCATACTGTCTTGATGACTGTAGCTTTGTAATATAGTTTGAATTCA
Source organism: Orcinus orca (assembly GCF_937001465.1). NCBI lineage: Eukaryota > Metazoa > Chordata > Mammalia > Artiodactyla > Delphinidae > Orcinus > Orcinus orca. The sequence continues at coordinate 46,777,876 of NC_064564.1, read as the reverse complement.
GGGAGTCTGATTCTTCCAGCTCTATTTTTCTTTCTCAAGATTTCTTCGGCTATTTGGGGTCTTTTGTGTTTCCATACAGATTGTAAACTTTTTTCTTCTAAGTCTGTGCAGAATGCCATTAGTAATTTAATAGGGATTGCACTGAATCTGTAGATTGCTTTGGGTAGTAGAGTCATTTTCACAATATTGATTTTTCCAATCCAAGAACATGGTATATCTCTCCATCCGTTTGTGTCATCTTTGATTTCTATCATCAGCACCTTATAGTTTTCTGAGTACAGGTCTTCTGTCTCTTTAGGGAGGTTTATTCCTAGGTATTTTATTCTTTTTGATGCAGTGGTAAATGGGATTGTTTCCTTAATTTCTCTTTCTGATCTTTCATTGTTAGTGTATAGGAATGCAAGAGATTTCTGTGTATTAATTTTGTATCCTGCAACTTTACCAAATTCATTGGTGAGCTCTACTAGTTTTCTGATAATGTCTTTAGGATTTTCTATGTATAGTATCATGTCATCTGCAAACAGTGACAGGTTTACTTCTTCTTTTCCAATCTGGATTCCTTTTATTTCTTTTTCTTCTCTGATTATCATGGCTAGAACTTCCAAAACTATGTTGAATAAAATTGGCGAGAGTGGACATCCTTGTCTTTTTCCTGATATAAGAGAAAACGCTTTCAGTTTTTCACCATTGAGAATGATGTTAGCCGTAGGTTTGTCATATATGGCCTTTATTATGTTGAGGTAGGTTCCCTCTATGCCCACTTTCTGGAGAGTTCTTAATCATAAATGGGTGTTGAATTTTGACAAAAGCTTTCTCTGCATCTATTGGGATGATTATATGGCTTTTATTCTTCAGTTTGTCAATGTGGTATATCACACTGATTGATTTGCATATATTGAAGAATCCTTGCATCCCTGGGATAAATCCCACTTAATCATGGTGTGTGATCCTTTTAATGCGAGGTTGGATTTGGTTTGCAAGTTTTTGTTGAGGACTTTTCGCCTACATTCATCAGTGATATGGGCCTGTACATTTCTTTTTTTGTGGTATCCTTGTCTGGTTTTGGTATCAGGGTGACAGTGGCTTCATAGAATGAACTTGGGAGTGTTCCCCCCTCTGCAATTTTTTGGAAGAGTTTGAGAAGGATAGCTGTTGGCTCTTCTCTAAATGTTTGATAGAATTCGCCTGTGAAGCCATCTGGTCCTGGACTTTTGTTTGTTGGAAGTTTTTAAATCACTTTTTCAATTTCAGTACTTGTGATTGGTCAGACCATTTCTTTGATCATTGTTTTTAGTTTAGTTCAAATAGCAAACACAACAGAATCCTGATTTAAAAAATCTTTCATCAAGGCAGTATTGTTCAAATTATAGGTCTTAATGTCTAAGAACATTCTTATAAAGCCACTCTTGTTTTTGATTTTGGTACAATAGTTGTCTTTTACTTTTATGGATGGTATTTATTTAGCCAGCATCCTCCTCAGCCATCTGGCCATTTGATAGTGTGTGATCATTTATTCATTCTCAAACTGTCTTCTCAGTGCGTATCTATCACATACTAGTTCACTTACTAATTCTCTGTATCTCTGTTACTTTAACTTCTATATCTGCTTCTACCTCCGTAGTCTAGATTTCTCCAGGGATTCTGTCTCTACTGTTCTCTTTTCTCTCTGTACCTAACACTGTAAGCTTGTCTTGTTTCTTCAAATATCATCTCTATTTACTGGCAACCAATAATGTAACTGTAGTTTTACTCTCCCCTGAAAGAAACAGTCCAGACTTCTTCTCCCACAGCACCACTTAAAAGTAGTCACCAAGTCCTGCCAAACCTATTACATAAAGGCCCCTAGAATCCGTTTCTCTTATATAATATCCTCTCACTATTAATAGCTATTTCGTGCCCTACTCACATCCTTCCTCTCATCATAATCTCCCAATGTGTCTTGCCTGTCTCCTACCCCAGAATGGCAAATTGTTTTTGTCCCCTGTGCCAATTTCAGTCAGCTGGCAATGGAAGCCCAGAGTGCCGCCTTGAGAAAGATTCAAAGAACACATCTGGGCCCAGTAGGAAGGGGTTCTATGTCAAATTCATGAAGTCGGCCCTATGGCACTGCTCTGATCTATCTTCTCCATCACTGTCACAGTGATTTTGTTTTAAATCAAGGTGCAATGTGAGAGTGATTTTTTTTTAAAGTACAACTCAGATCATATCACCTCTCTGCTCTAACATTTCTGTTCTCAACTGCCTGGCAAATAAAGTCTAAGCTCTTTGAATGTTGCCATTGGAAGCTTCCCAATGATCTGGCTCCAAACATTCCTTCCTGCTTCTATTCCACTCCACCCTCTTATGTTTAATTGCACTACTCTTTCTTATACATTGTTGCATTTCCTTTGTTCATACATAGTCATTGGTCTACATCATACACCTGTATCAAAGTCTAGCTCAAATGCTATTTCCTCTATTTGCCTTTCCTGGTATTTTCAGGCACTACTGACAAGTCTCTCTTCAGCCTTCCCGTGGCCTTTTAAAAATTCTTTCCCCACACACAATTCATTCTGCAACGATTATTCAGCACTCTGTGGAACATGTCTTTCTCATCTTCATATCCCCTCAAACTTAGGGTCCCGCAACGTAGTAGGGATTCAGTAAGTCTTTGTTTAATAATGGATTCTAATGAAGAATTTATAAAATCATTTTAATCCGCATGTATTTATAACTTTAGCAGCATAGCACAATTTCTTTATATTGTCCTTTCTGCCTTTGTATAAATGGCATATTTTGTAACAGCTGAAACAGTTAAGCTTGAGGTATTACACTGAGTAATGCTATGGTCAAAGGAGTACAGAGCAATAGATCAATCTCTGTGTTTTTACTTAGAGTAGGTGTTAGAGTATATGGTTGTTTTGACGCCAAATACCATACTGTGCTGTCCAGATGTTAGAAAGCATTTGAACGGAAAAAAACAAAAGCAAAACAAATAAAAAATGTGCACATGCACACACACGCATGCATGCACACACACACACTCACACACTCTTAAATTTACTGCCACCACTAAGTCTTACCTGAATTTTAAACCAATTCTTCTTAGCTATCTTAATGCTTGGGCTATAATTTGGCACATGAAAATTCCAATCTAGCTAAAAGGGAAGTATACGTGGAAACCTTGGCACTGTTTCTGATATACTTCCTGGATGAGATGACTGAAAATGTTCTAGAGTCTTGCTAATCAATGTGTGGTTCATGGACCAGCAGCATGCCACAGCCAATGAACTTGTTAGAAATGTAGTATCTCAGTCCCCACCACAGTCCTACCGAATCAGAATCTGTACTTTAACAAGATCCCCATGTCATTCATATATGGATTAACATTTGAGAAGCACTGCTCTAGAAAACCTTAGAGAAAATAAATAAATAAACAATCTAATTAAAAATGGGCAGAGAACCTGAACAGATATTTTCCCAAAGAAGACATACAGATGGGCAACAGATACATGAAAGATACTGAACATCACTAATCATTTGGGAAATGCAAATCAAAACCACAATGAGATATCGCCTTACATCTGCTGGTATGGTTATTATCAAAAAGAGAAGAAATAACAAGTGTCGGCAAGGATGTGGAGAAGAGGGGACCCTTGTGCACTGTTAGTGGCAATGTGAATTGGTATAGTCACTATGAAAAAGTATGGGGTTCCTTAAAAATTTTTAAATAGAATTACCATATGATCTAGCAATTCCAATTCTGGGTTTTTATTCAAAGAACTAGCTCAAAAAGGTACATGCATCCCCTTGCTCACTGCAGCATTATTTACAGTAGCCAAGATAGGGAAACAACCTAAATGTCCACTGATAGATGAAATGATAAAGAAGATACGGTTTATATATATGCAATGGATTATTTAGCCTTAAAAAGAGTGAAATCTTGCCATGTGCAACAACATGGATGGACTTTTAGGGCATTATGCTAAGTGAAACAAGTCAGACAGAGTAAAACAGATACTGTATGAACTCACTCACATGTGGAATTGTAAAAATAAAAAAAAACAGAACACAAAACTAAAGCTCATCGATACAAAGAACAGATGGTGGTTGACAGAGGTGGCAGAGTGGAGGTGGGCAAAATGGATGAAGGGAGTGAAAAGGTACACATTTCCAGTTTTAAAATAAGTCATGAAGATGTAATGTACAGCATGGTGACTATAGTTAAAAATACTTTATTGCATATTTGAAAGTTACTAAAAGAGTGAATCTTAAATGTTCTTACCACAAGAAAAAATTCTGTTACTATGTATGGTGATGAATGTTAACTAGACTTATTGTGATGATAATGTCACAATACTGAAACAGTATTTGCACACCTGAAACTAATAACACTGCATGTCAATTATACTTAACTTTATAAAAATGAGAAGAAAAAAGATACTGATACATGGATCACCACCCTCAGAGATTCTGTCTTAACTGGTCTGGGGTGCAGCCTGTGCTTTTGATTTTAAAAAGCTCCCAAAGTGATTTTATTATGTAAGCAAAATTAAGTCAACTTTGGTGGGTACTGGAATCACCAAGGAACTTGGTAAAAATATGAAGGCCAAGGGCCTATGCTACTTTAGGATGCAGGGCTTCTGAACTCCGCAGTTAGTTCTGTGGCTGTTTCTGATAAACACACTAAAACTTGAGAGAAGCTGGTCTAGAGAAATCCTACTTTAGGAGGTCTGGAAGTTTCCACTTTCCAGATAATGAATATAGATGAGATGTGTCTATAGGCCCTGTGGGGAGCAAAATTCCAAAGATACACATCCCTCTCCAAAATTCTCATTGTCCGGTCACTCAATAAAACACTTATCTGGGTACTATTACGAAGGGTACTATTATGAAGATAGAATTAAGATTACTAATCTGCTGACCTAAAAACAAGGAAATTATCCTGGATTACTTACGTAAACCCAGTGTAACTACATGAGCCTTTAAAAGCATAAGAATCAATCAGAGAGGAGGGAGAAGAGGAAAACAGGAGAGCAGTAGCAGAAAGGTCAATCAGAGAGATTCCAAGTGTGAGGACAGTTCAGTGTACATTGTGGGTTCTGAGATATAGGGACCACAGTCACACACAAGAGAGTGGCCTTTAGAAGCCAAGATGGCCCTAAGTTGACAAACAGCAATGGAATGGGAACCTCAATCCTACAAATGCATAAACAACACCAAGATAACTAAAAGTTAAAAAAGCAAAGTTAGACGAGAGGAACCAAGACGGCGGAGTAGACGGACGTGCTCTCACTTCCTCTTGCGAGAACACCAGAATCACAACTAGCTGCTGGACAATCATCGACAGGAAGACACTGGAACTCACCAAAAAAGATACCCCACATCCAAAGACAAAGGAGAAGCCACAATGAGACGGCAGGAGGGGTGCAATCACAGTAAAATCAAATCCCATAACTGCTGGTTGGCTGACTCACAGACTGGAGAACACTTACACCACAGAAGTCCGCCCACTGGAGTGAAGGTTCTGAGCCCCACGTCAGGCTTCCCAACCTGGCGGTCTGGCAACGGGAGGAGGAATTCCTAGAGAATCAGACTTTGAAGCTGAGTGGGAACTCATTGCATGACTTCGACAGGACTGGGGGAAAGAGAGACTCCACTCTTGGAGGGCACACACAAAGTAGTGTGCGCATCGGGACCCAGGGGAATGAGCAGTGACCCCAGGGGAGACTGAAACAGACCTACCTGCTAGTGTTAGAGGGTCTCCTGCAGAGGTGTGGGCGGGGCCTGTGGCTCACCCTGGGGACAAGGACACTGACAGCAGAAGTTCTGAGAAGTACTCCTTGGCGTGAGCCCTCCCAGAGTCTGTCATTAGCTGCACCAAAGAGCCCAGGTAGGTTCCAGTGTTGGGTCGCCTCAGGCCAAACAATCAACAGGGAGAGAAACCAGGCCCACCCATCAACAGTCAAGTGGATTGAAGTTTTACTGAGCTCTGCCCACCACAGCAACAGTCAGCTCTACCCAGCACCAGTCCCTCCCATCAAGTATCTTAGATAGCCTCATCCACCAGAGGGCAGAGAGCAGAAGCAAGAAGAACTACAGTCCTGCAGCCTGTGGAACAAAAATCACATTCACAGAAAGCCAGACAAGATGAAAAGGCAGAGGGCTATGTACCAGATGAAGGAACAAAATAAAACCCCAGAAAAACAGCTAAATGAAGTGGAGATAGGCAACCTTCCAGAAAAAGAATTCAGAATAATGAGAGTGAAGATGATCCAGGACCCCAGAAAAACAATGGAGGCAAAGATCGAGAAGATGCAAGAAATGTTTAACAAATACCTAGAAGAATTAAAGAACAAACAAACAGAGATGAACAATACAATAACTGAAATGAAAACTACACTAGAAGGAATCGACAGCAGAATAATTGAGGCAGAAGAATGGATAAGTGACCTGGAAGAGAGAATGGTGGAATTCACTGCTGTGGAACAGAATAAAGAAAAAAGAATGACAAGAAATGAACACAGCCTAAGACGCCTCTGGTACAACATTAAAGCAACAACATTCACATTATAGGGGTCCCAGAAGGAGAAGAGAGAAAGAAAGGACCTGAGAAAATATTTGAAGAGATTATTGTCGAAAACTTCCCTAACATGGGAAAGGAAATAGCCACCCAAGTCCAGGAAGAGCAGCGAGTCACATACAGGATAAACCCAAGGAGAAACACGCCAAGAAACATAGTAATCAAATTGGCAAAAATTAAAGACAAAGAAAAAAGCAGCAAGGGAAAAATGAAAACCAACATACAAGTGAACTCCCATAAGGTTAACAGCTGATTTCTCAGCAGAAACTCTACAAGCCAGAAGGGAGTGGCGTAATATACTTAAATAATGGAAGGGAAGAACCTACAACCAAGATTACTCTACCCGGCAGGGATTTCATTCAGATTCGATGGAGAAATCAAAAGCTTTACAGACAAGCAAAAGCTAAGAGAATTCAGCACCACCAAACCAGCTCTACAACAAACTAAAGGAACTTCTCTAAGCAGGAAACACAAGAGAAGAAAAGGATCTACAAAAACAAACCCAAAACAATTAAGAAAATAGTCATAGGAACATACATATTGATAATTACCTTAAACGTGAATGGATTAAATGCTCCAACCAAAAGACACAGGCTTGCTGAATGGATACAAAAAGAAGACCCATCTATATGCTGTCTACAAGAGACCCACTTCAGACCTAGGGACACATACAGACTGAAAGTGAGGGGATGGAAAAAGATATTCCATGCAAATGGAAAGCAAAAGAAAGCTTCAGTAGCTATACTCATATCAGAAAAAATAGACTTTAAAATAAAGAATACTACAAGACACAAGGAAGGACACTACATAATGATCAAGGGATCAATCCAAGAAGAAGATACAGCAATTATAAATATATATATGCACCCAACATAGGAGGACTTCAATACATAAGGCAACTGCTAACAGCTATAAAAGAGGAAGTCAACAGTAACTCAGTAATAGTGGGGGATTTTAACACCTTACTTACACCAATGGACAGATCATACAAAATGAAAATAAATAAGGAAACAGAAGTTTTAAATGACACAATAGACCAGATAGATTTAACTGATATTTACAGGACATTCCATCCAAAAACAGCAGATTACACGTCTTCTCAAGTGTGCATGGAACATTCTCCAGGATAGATCACATCTTGGGTCACAAATCAAGCCTCAGTAAATTTAAGAAAATTGAAATCATATCAAGCATATTTTCTGAACACAACGCTATGAGATTAGAAGTGAGTTACAGGGAAAAAAAATGTAAAAAACATGAACACATGGAGGCTAAACAATACATTACTAAACAACCAAGAGATCCCTGAAGAACTCAAACAGGAAATCAAAAAATACCAGAGACAAATGACAATAAGAACACCATGATCCAAAACCTATGGGATGCAGCAAAAGAAGTTCTAAGAGGGAAGTTTATAGCTATAAAAGCTTACCTCAAGAAACAAGAAAAATCTCAAGTAAACAATCTAACCTTACACCTAAAGGAATCAGAGGAAGAACAAACAAAACCCAAAGTTAGCAGAAGGAAAGAAATCATAAAGATCAGAGCAGAAATAAATTAAATAGAAACAAAACAATAGCAAAGATCAATAAAAGTAATAGCTGGTTCTTTGAGAAGATAAAACTGATAAACCATTAGCCAGACTCATCAAGAGGGAGAAGAATCAAATCAATAAAATTAGAAATGAAAAAGGAGAAGTTACAACAGACGCCATGGAAATACAAAGCATCCTAAGAGACTACTATAAACAACTGTATGCCAATAAAACGGACAACCTGGAAGAAATGGACAAATTCTTAGAAAGGTATAGCCTTCCAAGACTGAACCAGGAAGAAACAGAAAATATGAACAGACCAATCACAAGTAATGTAATTGAAACTGTGATTAAAAATCTTCCAACAAACAAAAGTCCAGGTCCACATGGCTTCACAGGTGAATTCTATCAAACATTTAGAGAAGAGCTAACATCTATCCTTCTCAAACTCTTCCAAAAAATTGCAGAGGAAGGAACACTCCCAAACTCATTCTATGAGGCCACCATCAGCCTGATACCAAAACCAGACAAAGATACTAGAAAAAAAGAAAATTAGAGACCAATATCACTGATGAATATAGATGCAAAAACCCTCAACAAAATACTAGCAAACAGAATCCAACAACACATTAAAAGGATCATACACCATGATCAAGTGGGATTCATCTCAGGGATGCAAGGATTCTTCAATATACGCGAATCAATCAATGTGATGCACCATATTATCAAATTGAAGAATAAAAACTATATGATCATCTCAATAGATGCAGAAAAAGCTTCTGACAAAATTCAACACCCATTTATGATAAAAACTCTCCAGAAAGTGGGCATAGAGGGAACCTACTTCAACATAATGAAGGCCATATATGACAAACCAACAGCAAACATCATTCTCTATGGTGAATAACTGAAAGTATTTCCTCTAATATCAGGAACAAGACAAGGATGCCCACTCTTACCACTGTTATTCAACATAGTTTTGGAAGTCCTAGCCATGGCAATCAGAGAAGACAAAGAAATAAAAGGAATCCAAATTGGGAAAGAAGTAAAACTGTCACTGTTTGCAGATGACATGATACTATACATAGAGAATCCTAAAAATGCCACCAGAAAACTACTAGAGCTAATCAATGAATTTGGTAAAGTTGCAGGATACAAAATTAATGCACAGAAATCTCTTGCATTCCTATACACTGATGATGAAAAATCTAAAAGAGAAATTAAGGAAACACTCCCATTTACCATTGCAACAAAAAGAATAAAATACCTAGGAATAAACCTACCTAGGGAGACAAAAGATCTGTATGCAGAGAACTATAAGACACTGATGAAAGAAATTAAAGATGCCACAAACAGACGGAGAGATATACCATGTTCTTGGATTGGAAGAAAGCAATCTACAGATTCAGTGCAATCCCTATCAAATTACCAATGGCATTTTTTACAGAACTAGAACAAAAAAATCTTAAAATTTGTATGGAGACACAAAAGACCCCGAATAGCCAAAGCAGTCTTGAGGGAAAAAAATGGAGCTGGAGGAAGCAGACTCCCTGACTTCAGACTATACTACAAAGCTACAGTAATCAAGACAATATGGTACTGGCACAAAAACAGAAATATATATCAATGGAACAAGATACAAACCTCAGAGATAAAACCACGCACCAATGGTCAATTAATCTATGACAAAGGAGGCAAGGATATAAAATGGAGAAAAGACAGTCTCTTCAATAAGTGGTGCTGGGAAAACTGGACAGCTACATGTAAAAGAATGAAATTAGAACACTCCCTAACACCATACAGAAAAATAAACTCAAAATGGATTAGAGACCTAAATGTAAGGCCTGACAGTATAAAACTCTTAGAGGAAAACATAGGAAGAACACTCTTTGACATAAATCACAGCAAGATCTTTTTTGATTCACCTCCTAGAGTAATGGAAATAAAAACAAAAATAAACAAATGGGACCTAATGAAACTTAAAAGCTTTTGCAAAGCAAAGGAAACTACAAACAAGACGAAAAGACAACCCTAAGAATGGGAGAAAATATTTGCAAATGAATCAACAGAAAAAGGTTTAGTCTCCAAAATATGGAAACAGCTCATGTAGCTCAATATTAAAAAAACAAACAACCCAATCTAAAAATGGGCAGAAGACCTAAATAGACATTTCTCCAAAGAAGACATACAGATGGCCAAGAAGCACATGAAAAGCTGCTCAACATCACTAATTATTCGAGAAATGCAAATCAAAACTACAATGAGGTATCACCTCACATCAGTCAGAATGGCCATCATCAAAACATCTACAAACAACAAATGCTGGAGAGGGTGTGGAGAAAAGGGAACCCTCTTGCACTGTTGGTGGGAATGTAAATTGATACAGCCACTATGGAAAACGGTATGGAGGTTCCTTAAAAAGCTAAAAATAGAATTACCATATGACCCAGCAATCCCACTACTGGGCATATACCCAGAGAAAACCATAATTCAAAAAGACACATGCACCCCAATGTTCACTGCAGCACTATTTACAATAGCTAGGTCATGGAAACAACCTAAATGCCCATCGACAGACGAATGGATTAAGAACATGTCGTACATATATACATTGGAATATCAGCCATAAAAAGGAATGAAATTGGGTCATTTCTAGAGATGTGGATGGATCTAGAGACTGTCATACATACTGAAGTAAGTCAGAAAGAGAAAAACAAATCTAGAAAAATGGTACAGATGAACCGGTTTGCAGAGCAGAAATTGAGACACAGATGTAGAGAACAAACTTATGGACACCAAGCGGGGGAAGTGGCAGGGGGGTGGGGGTGGGGGGTGTGATGAATTGGGAGATTGGGATTGACATATATACACTAATATTTATAAAATGTGTAACTAATAAGAACATGCTGTTTAAAAAAAAAATTCTAAAATTCGAAAAAAAAAAAAACCCACCAAAAATACCCCACTATCAGTCTTTCAACTGCAGCTCTAGAGGTTAGAAATCAGTGTAGCATGCCATTTAAATTACATGAAAATGATTTTTAAACCAGAATTCTATCCCCAGCCAAAACAGCAATCATGTAGTAGGGTAAACTTAACATTTAACATCAGAGCACTATCTTAGGAAACTACTGGGTACGTGAATCACCTGATCAAGAGAGCAAACCAAAAAAGAAAAGGTATCAGACTCAGAAAAAAAGAAGAAGATGGATTAACACAGTAGTGAGAGGTGAAAGGAATTCCCAGGATCAGTAAATGGGTGTTCCTGGAAGACAGCTGGGCAGAGGGCCTAAAAACCAGTAAAACAAGATTGGAGCAAGGGGGCAGAGAACTCCGAGAGAGATGTCTTCAATTTAAAAAAGAACAAAAAAGGGCAAAGAGCGACAGTTATCCTATGGATTTGATCAGGTTTCTAATAGTTTTCCTTATCTGCCTTATAGGTCAAAACCCTAGACATGTATTACACTGATAAGTTGAAATAAGTCAGTTCAGTTCAATTTTACTGATAATGTAGCAAACATCTAATCACCCTTTCCTCAAATGAAAATCCTCTCTTATGGATATATTTTTAAAATGTCTTTAAATCAAGAAATAAATCAGTATAGACTACAATGATAAATACTCATTTACTGATTAGTTTCTCTGCCCCCAAAATTTCCCTCGGCAAACACAGATTCACTTTACATTTATTAGTTTTTAACTTTTCCATAGTTATTCCCATTTAAACCATTCACTTAATAAAGAAAATTGAGCGTCTATTTTGAAGTGAAATGGAGTTATAAATACATAAAGAAATAAATCAGAATTATGATTAGGAAAGAAAAAGAAACTTTCTGCAACAGTTTTCTTTCTGCTCAGGAAATGTAATGTTATTTCACCTTGTATTAATAAATTCAGTAAGCAAATTAGTTACAAAATAATCACTAATAAACTTTTGTTTGTCAGTCACACTAATTGAAATGAGTGCACTATTTTGCTCCCCATATATTTATAGATTTCTCTTCACCTGGAAGTCCCTTGAGATGAGAAACACCACCCTGTCAAGTTGGTTTGATAAAGTTACTACTCACCCACCTATACAACCAAACATTAAATGAGGCTCAGCTCATTTCCTTTAGGGAGTCGTGCTAAATAAAGCAACCTAGAATAATATGTTGTGGAGGACAGAATAAAGAATAATGGCAAAAATCTAACATGTCTAATACTGCATAGTTGCTTAAAGTAAGACTTCTCTCTTGTGGCTTCTGACATATAATCCCTATCATATTTTGTCAAGATAATGCTCCCAAGCTACATTGTAAGACATGGAACAGCCTAAACACTGAAAACATTTTTAGAAAGTGGCACAATGAAGAAATGATACTATTTTTCTATGGGCTCTACCAGAAAATTGTATTAAGACATCTCTAAACAATTTATTTTTAAAAGCACATTCAGTCAGATAACAATGATTTCTGGGGTCATACCATCTATTTTAATCTATGTGAACAATGCACCTTCTTACTCTCTGATCAGATCTACTCCATCGGCCCAAATCACTGAGCTAAAATCAGTGAATAGATTTATTTCTGATACAGACACACATTCAGTTCTTTTTCATAAATGTAGGGAAATTCGCATTGGATGGGATGTTGGAATACTCCAACAATTTCATCTTGTAGATGATAAAACTGAAGTTTAGAGAAGAATGCATAACGTGCATTTTACAGTACATGCCATTCTGTTCTTTTTAATCATCTGACTTTGTTTCTTTCTGCTTGACAATTAATACTGATAATATTACTAATCACCTGCATGTGTAAAACATGTGCATTATTAATTACCGTAACAGTCCCAGTGTTATTTTTTATATATGAAGAGTCTGATTCTCAGAGAGATAAGTAAACTCCCCAAAGCCACATAGCTAATAAATGGCAGGACAAGACTGCCAAAGCCTGTACAGTTGTGCTGTGCTATTCTGAGCCCCACTGAGATTGGCCGTATCATCTGACCCAGACATAATTTAGAAGAGGAAAAAAAACCCTGTACCTGTCAAGTTTTTCATAACATGAACTCAGGTTTAGTCACAGAAGTGAGTGAAATTATCATTTGCTTCAACATACTGCTGTACTGTTTCCATGACTAATATTATTGTTATTTTTAAATGGTGAACCGAATTAATAGGACCCTATTCAAACTAGAAGTTTGTTTTGTTTTGAAAACTCCAGGTGTGCTGTAGTTTACAAATGTTTCTCAAAACATTAATAAATTTATTCTCTGATTTCCTAATGTCTTATGGCTGGGGTTTAATTTCATTATAAAGATGTACATTAACACAACTGTAAAAATTCTTCTATCGTAACTTTATACAAAGGTTAGTAAAAAACAAATTTAAATAACCTGTAATCATATAAAGCAGAGAAGAAAACAGTACATATAACGTCCAACCATAAGTTAACGCAATATTGGAATTAATTTATTACTATAATACAGTAATGGTATTCTCAAGGTAGACATAGAAAGACTATTTTCTTAAGTCTTGAACCATCAATAGAAGGAAAATGGTTTTTAGTCCCACATCTGCTAGACAGTAAATCAGGCCATAGATTTCTGTCTTTTGTGGGTTTTTTTTGGTACGCGGGCCTCTCACTGTTGTGGCCTCTCCCGTTGCGGAGCACAGGTTCTGGACGCGCAGGTTCAGCGGCCATGGCTCACGGGCCCAGCCGCTCTGCGGCATGTGGGACCTTCCCGAACCAGGGCACAAACCCGTGTCCGCTGCATCGGCAGGCGGACCCTCAACCACTGCGCCACCAGGGAAGCCCTTTGTCTTATTTTTAACTAAAAGTATAGAAGTCAAAAATATAAAAATAAAAAGGCCTTATTCTGCTCTCTTTAGGGATTTAAAGAAAACAGTTTACAAATAGCAGACACGTTTACCTATTAGAAAATGTATCAATTACTATAACTCCATGAACTCTGCACTCTAGAGCCTTTGTTCTTTAAACTTAAAATTATTTTTTGAGATTAATACTTAACTTCCATTGGTGAAACCTGAGTTACCAAATTCTCTTATTGATACAGCCACTATGGAGAACAGTATGAAGTTTCCTTAAAAAACTAAAAATAGAACTACCGTACGACCCAGCAATCCCACTACTGGGCATATACCCTGAGAAAACCATAATTCAAAAAGAGTCATGTATCACAATGTTCATTGCAGCTCTATTTACAGTAGCCAGGATATGGAAGCAACCTAAGTGTCCACTGACAGATGAATGGATAAAGAAGATGTGGCACATATATACAATGGAATATTACTCAGCCATAAAAAAAACAAAATTGAGTTATTTGTAGTGAGGTGGATGGACCTAGAGTCTGTCATACAGAGTGAAGTAAGTCAGAAAGAGAAAAACAAATACTGTATGCTAACACATATATATGGAATCTAAAAAACAAACAAAAAATGGTTCTGAAGAACCTAGGGCAGGACAGGAATAAAGACACAGACGTAGAAAATGGACTTGAGGACACGGGGAGGGGGAAGGGTAAGCTGGGATGAAGTGAGAGAGTGGCATGGACATACATACACTACCACATATAAAACAGATAGCTAGTGGGAAGCAGCCGCATAGCACAGGGAGATCAGCTCGGTGCTTTGTGACCACCTAGAGGGGCGGGATAGGGAGGGTGGGAGGGAGATGCAAGAGGAAGGGGATATAGGGATATATGTATACGTATAGCTGATTCACTCTGTTATAAAGCAGAAACTAACACACCATTGTAAAGCAATTATACTCCAATAAGATGTTAGAAAATAATTCAAAAAAGTTCTTAATTTTTGAAATATAAACCCCTTCGGGACTCTGATGTAAGCTACAGATCCTTTACCTGCAAAAATGCACTTGAGCTCATACGCACGCTGTGGTCTATCTTTCCAAGGAATTTATAGACACTCTAATTGACAATTTCTGCCTCCTACCGACTGGAAACAGAGAGATTTGGGGGCTGAAATTTCAGCTGCCTGGAGCTATCCTCAAATTTTCCTGAATTTTTAAAATACCATCATATGGTTAAAGATTATCTCAAGCTACAGAATATCTTCATCAATGTTCCTGAATTTTAACAGCATTTAATAACTGGCATTAATTTATCTTAATTATTTTTCATTTCAGCCTGGATTACTGAGGGGCAGTCAACGTGGATTCCCCTCTTCCTTTGTGTATTCGTTTGTAGCCTAAAAAGACATCTATCTTAGACTCTACCATAAATTACTGCACTCTTTATTTGCATATATATCTCCACTAATCTATAAGCCTCCTGAAAATAGGGACAACATCTTGGTCATTTTTTTAGTCCACATTGTCTAGTACTTTATATAGAGTAGGCAATTAATAACTATTTACTAAGTAATAAATATGCTAAAAGATAATAGCTTTAATGTACTTATCAACATCCTCCATTTTCACAATCAAGCGTTTCTGCAAGATTCATATTTCAGATCCATTTTCTAGGAAAATTCTTCTGAGAGAATTCTAGGTTTTATATTATAAAAAGTCAGATTATTCAATAATAAGAAATGACTGTTACCTAGCACAAATCTGCAAGTCCTTAACCATTTTTAAACTTGAGAGCACCTACTGTTCTCCTATTCAAGAAGTTAACCACGTGCATAACACAGTACTGCACACATCAGTGCCAGTGGAATAATTAGTAATTTACAATGCCTTTCAATAATACCATTTCACACTATGGTTTAGAATTGTGTTTTGTGACATAAGTTCTTTGGGGTTAGGCTTTTTATCCTGTATGTTCTTTATAAAGCACTGTTTCTAACACACTCTTTCTAGCTCTAAATTCTCTATAAAAAATAATTTTACACATTCTGGGCAAAATGTCAGAGGATATTGCTGAAATTTGCACATTTTTTCAGCAAGAAATCACTGAACCAGACTGAAGACTTTCTAACTTGGAAGACAATAGTGCAGAAGTGGTAAAAGAAAAAAACTCTATAAAAAGCTTTAAGGAGAGTTTTCTGGGAAAAAAAAAATGAATTATCGATTTGGAGAATGGACCCAAGTGAAACAACATACCTAAATGTGAAGTTTCCTAGAAAAAGAATCAGCTAAAATTCATAAAAAGGATTTATCAGTTTTCTACTTCCTGTTCACGGTTTTAGTGGAGAGAGTGAAGAAGCCTGTTGCTCCCCAACACTGCACCCCTGCCTTCAGGGCAGGGGCAATGCTCTTCCTAGAAACAGTCTAATGCAGAGAAAAAGAAGTATCTTGCTTAGAAGAGGGATGGAACAGTATATAAGTCAGCCAGTAAAAAACCTTTAGTAAATAAGCCCATATTCTTTATAATGGGTGTGTCTGAATCCATCTTTCTCTTTCCACCTACTACACAACATTACCTACTCTATGGAGGAAATGAGGAAATGAAGTAAAATAGATTAGCACATTTGTGATAAATATTTTGGTTAAAGTTGATGGTGACAGAGGTAGATTTTAGGGAAGGAGACAAAAATCTACTATATTTGTTTCTGATCTTATTTTAGATATTGGAATTCACTTCAGCAGTGGATACATGGCGAGCATGAGGGGGAAACAAGTCGCTTAGGACTGACAGCCAAGGGTGACCTCCACATGAACCTAAAGAGCTGCATGTGAAGTCCAGTGAGCAGGCAGAGATCTCCAGGAGTCAGAGGAAAAAGCAGACAGACTGCTTTGGAAGTCAGAGACGTAAAATTCAGATGTTATGTTTAGTTAAGGTATGTGAGTCAGAAACAACGAATGAGGCATGAATTCCTAATACATTTGATTCTGAGGTATCTGATTTCTGATTTTTCTCCAGACTTAAATTGTATCATGCTTTCAGTGGCTGAGAATGACTCTTGCATATGCCTTGGGTCAAAAAAAGCAGTTCTCTGCTTTTCTTTTACAGAAGGAAGAGCTGTCATCTAAAGACCATTATTCTTTGCCCCAATATTTGAATTTTCATCACTTCTTGAATAATGCTTCTTTTTCTTACCTTGTCAAATACAGTTGAGCACATTCATAGTAGTTAATTGCGTAACCAAATGTGACATCGAAATGAGGGAATCTTTGGAGGCCAACTACACACTTATGCTTCCTCTCCCCATTACCCACACCCACTCTAAAGTGTTTCCCCCCCACCCCATCACCCACTCTTAAGTGACTTTTCCACTCAGCTAATCCCTACTAGAGATTCACAATACACAACTCAATGCCAATGGCAAACCCACCTTCCTTGAGAAGTTCTAGTAACACGTACACTGATACTAATTTAATAAAAATTGAAAGAGAGAGATCAAGTAAATTTACAAAGTCACCAGTCTTGATGGATACAACCAGTCTTGATGATATGAGGTCCTTCAGGTGAAACTGTTTTAATACTCAAAGAGGTGATAGAAAGCCAGATCCATAGGGCTTTGTAAGATCCTGAAATGTACCTTATCTATTGGAGGGTTGAACAACAGAGAGAGATATTACAACTTAAATTTGAACAGAATTACTCTGGTTGCTAGGTTGATACTCAGCAGGGGAAAGTGGCCAAGACCGGATGTAGGGATACCAGCTCATTAATGAGGCTACTGCAGTGTTCTAGATAGAGAAGGTGATGGTGACTCAGACAAAGTGTTTAGTGTTTGAAATCTGGAAAGAAAAGAACTTTGTGGCAGAGAATAAGGTAAAGTCACTGTCTGAAGATCTGGAGTGAAAAGCCCAGTGGAAATTACCAGTGACACTGATCCTCCCTCTGGCGCAACATGACTCCAGATGCAGTGACAGAGGAACAGAGTCAGGCCCATCTGCTGGTAACTAGTGTGGGTCCATATAACTCTGCCCGGTGACTACACAGTGACACAGTGACCCTTTAGGCAAACCATTTGAGATCCTGTCTTCTAGAATCCAGTGTCTCTTTGCTTCCATTTCCCCCTTTTGATTCCTCTCATACCTGTGTCCCTCAATATCATCTCCTTAATGAGTCTTCACAAGTACAACAGCAAGATTTGCTCTCTCATTCCTCTGAACCACCTTGGTACTTTTTAAGAATCATGTTTTCCTTTGATTTATAATTGTCCATATTATCTTCCTTATGACATGATTTACCTAACACAGAATGAACATGCATTCTGTGCTAGGCTTCATATTAGATGATAAACTACCTGAAAGCACTTCATTACGTGCCTTGAACATGGCAAGCCCTTGAATAAATGAAAGAATGAATAGAATTTGGCTGAAGATGGGAGCAGAAGTCAGGCTGGCTAACTTCTAGGCAAATGCTCCCCCGCTACCCAATACCTCAGTAAACTCCAATGTCCTTTCCTCTACAGAGATAGCAAATTAGCCTCTAAAAAAATAGGCCATAAAACAGTAAGTGTACATCAGTCTGGATAATTGGACCTAGTTCACGCATCAATTTTTACAGAGTAAGACAATTCACACCGACCGAACGCCTTTTAAACCACTTCGTTTATAGAACAATGAATTATGCCTACATTAACTCAGTTTTCTTTATCTGTAGTGTGTGAAAAAAAAAAACAAGTGTAATTCAAATACTGATAATACAATAGAAATGATTCCCATATTACCTTACACAAGCCCCATCTGTCATCCCTATTTCTGAGAATCATTCTATCTTTATTCTTATTCTTAATAACCCATAAGAAAATCCTTTAAAGAAACAGCATTATTAGTTAAGCATTCACCAGGTTCTAACACTTTATATGTATTATTTTTCCCCTTAAATTATCCTTTGAGATAGCCAATATATTTCATATTTTACTATTTAAAGAAACTAGAGAGCTTAAGTAATTTTCCTAAGATCATATACCGAGTAACTGAACTTGACACTTGAAACAGTTTCCTATGTATGATCTTTCTTTGTTGTAAACAGGAAATTCCAAAGGTCTACTTCTCTACTCCTTAGGAAATAAACCCTCCTGGAGGTAACAGCAAATTCTAGTTCAAAACTTAGCTAGTTCCTTTCCTTTTTATTCTAGTCCTAATAACTAGTATCACTTGGAAGACGTTACTTTTGTATTAGTACTTTAGGCCTTAAATTGAAAAAAATAAATCAAAAAGAACCTTATTTTATGCAAAACACTTAAGTTGCATTAAGTTATTAAAAGCCAACATGTCAGATGAGGCTCATTTCCATGTAAAATAAAAAGGAAAATAAGACCACGTTTCTAAAAATAATGCATTACAACTAAAAGGAATATCATCAAGACTCAAAAAAGGGGGGTACATATTTCCTTGCAATTTTAAGGGGAAAGGTGTACATAATTCATTCATTTTAACTAATTACCTAAAAGCAATTTAACGATAATTCCCAAATTTGATAACCATTACCAAAAAAGATATTTTAAAAGCATTTTGTGTTTTAAAAGCATTTAAAAGAAAATTTGAGAACTTACTTCAATGAAATACGAATGATGGCAAATAAACAGTGATGCATGGTGAATGAAGTTATAGGAAAGTCAAACAGTAAATGCTAAGTATAGGCGGAAGAGTAAGACGCGGAGATCACCTTCCTCCCCACAGATACATCAGAAATACATCTACACGTGGAACAACTCCTACAGAAACACCTACTGAACGCTGGCAGAAGACCTCAGACCTCCCAAAAGGCAAGAAACCCCCCACGTACCTGGGCAGGGCAAAAGAAAAAAGAAAAAACAGACACAAAGGAATAGGGACGGGACCTGCACCAGTGGGAGGGAGCTGTGAAGGAGGAAAGGTTTCCACACACTAGGAAGCCCCTTTGCGGGCGGAGACTGCGGGTGGCGGAGGGAGGGAGCTTCGGAGCCGCGGAGGAGAGCACAGCAACAGGGGTGCGGAGGGCAAAGCGGAGAGATTCCCGCACAGAGGATCGGTGCCTACCGGCACCCACCAGCCCAAGAGGCTTCTCTGCTCACCCGCCAGGGCGGGCGGGGCTGGGAGCTGAGGCTTGGGCTTCAGAGCTTAGATCCCAGGGAGAGGACTGGGGTTGGCAGCAGGAACATAGCCTGAAGGGGTTAGTGCGCCACGGCTGGCCGGGAGGGAGTCCGGAAAAAGTCTGAAGCTGCAGAAGAGGCAAGAGACTTTTTCTTCCCTCTTTGTTTCCTGGTGCACGAGGAGAGGGGATTAAGAACGCTGCTTAAAGGAGCTCCAGTGATGGGCGAAAGCCGCAGCCAAAAGCGCGGACCCCAGAGACGGGCAGGAGACGCTAAGGCTGCTGCTGCCGCCACCAAGAAGCCTGTGTGCAAGCACAGGTCACTATCCACACCCCCCTTCCGGGGAGCCTGTGCAGCCCGCCACTGCCAGGGTCCCGGGATCCAGGGACAACTTCCCCGGGAGAACGCACGGCGTGTCTCAGGCTGGTGCAACGTCACGCCGGCCTCTGCCGCCACAGGCTCTCCCCGTGCCCCTCCCTCTCCCCCGGCCTGAGTGAGCCAGAGGCCCCAAATCAGCTGCTCCTTTAACCCCGTCCTGTTTGGGTGAAGAACAGACGCCCTCCGGCGACCTACACACAGAGGCGGGGCCAAATCCAAAGCTGAGCCCCTGGGAGCTGTGAGAACAAAGAAGAGAAAGGGAAATTTCTCCCAGCAGCCTCAGTAGCACCGGATTAAAGCTCCACAATCAACTTGATGTACCCTGCATCTGTGGAATACATGAATAGACAAGGAATCATCCCAAATTGAAGAGGTCGACTTTGAGAGCAAGATATATTATTTTTACCCCTTTTCCTCTTTTTGTGAGTGTGTATGTGTATGCTTCTGTGTGAGATTTTGCCTGTATAGGTCTGCTTTCACCATTTGTCCTAGGGTTCGGTCCGTCCGTTTTTTTTTTTTACTTAAAAAAAATTTTTTTTCTTAATATTTTTTAATAACTATTTTATTTTATCTTTATTTTATCTTCTTTCTTTCTTTCTTTCTACTTTTTCTCCCTTTTACTCTGAGCTGTGTGGATGAAAGGCTCTTGGTGCTACAGCCAGGAGTCAGTGCTGTGCCTCTGAGGTGGGAGAGCCAACTTCAGGACACTGGTCCACAAGAGACCTCCCAGCTCCATGTAGTATCAAACGGCGAAAATCTCCCAGAGAACTTCATCTCAACACCAAGACCCAGCTTCACTCAAGGACCAGCAAGCTCCAGTGCTGGACATGCTATGCCAAACAACTAGCAAGACAGGAACACAACCCTACCCATTAGCAGAGAGGCTGCCTAAAATCATAATAAGGCCACAGACACCCCAAAACACACCACCAGATGTGGACCTGCCCACCAAATGTGGACCTGCCCACCAGAAAGACAAGATCCAGCCTTATCCACCAGAACACAGGCACCAGTTCCCTCCACCAGGAAGCCTACACAACCCACTGAACCAACTTTAGCCACTGGGGACAGACACCAAAAACAATGGGAAATACTAACCTGCAGCTTGCAAAAAGGAGACCCCAAACACAGTATGATAAGAAAAATGAGAAGACAGAAAAACACACAGGAGATGAAGGAACAAGGAAAAAACCCACCAGACCTAACAAATGAAGAGGAAATAGGCAGTCTACCTGAAAAAGAATTCAGAATAATCATAGTAAAGATGATCCAAAATCTTGGAAATAGAAAGGAGAAAATGCAATAAACATTTAACAAGGACCTAGAAGAACTAACAAGGAAACAAGCAATGATGAACAACACAATAAATGAAATTAAAAATACTCTAGAAGGGATCAATAGCAGAATAACTGAGGCAGAAGAACGGATAAGTGACCTGGAAGATAAAATAGTGGAAATAACTACTGCAGAGCAGAATAAAGAAAAAAGAATGAAAAGAACTGAGGACAGTCTCAGAGACCTCTGGGACAACATTAAACGCACCAACATTCGACTTATAGGGGTGCCAGAAGAAGAAGAGAAAAAGAAAGGGACTGAGAAAATATTTGAAGAGATTATAGTTGAAAACTTCCCTAATATGGGAAAGGAAATAGTTAATCAAGTCCAGGAAGCACAGAGAGTCCCATACAGGATAAATCCAAGGAGAAATACGCCAAGACACATATTAATCAAACTGTCAAAAATTAAATACAAAGAAAACATATTAAAAGCAGCAAGGGAAAAATAACAAATAACACACAAAGGAATCCCCATAAGGTTAGCAGCTGACCTTTCAGCAAACTCTGCAAGCCAGAAGGGACTGGCAGGACATATTTAAAGTGATGAAGGAGAAAAACCTACAACCAAGATTACTCTACCCAGCAAGGATCTCATTCAGATTTGATGGAGAAATTAAAACTTTTACAGACAAGCAAACACTGAGAGAGTTCAGCACCACCAAACCAGCTTTACAACATGTGAAAGGAACTTCTCTAGGCAAGAAACACGAGAAGGAAAAGACCTACAATAACAAACCCAAAACAATTAAGAAAATGGTAATAGGAACATACATATCAATAATTACCTTAAATGTAAATGGATTAAATGCTCCTACCAAAAGACACAGACTGGTTGAATGGATACAAAAACAAGACCCATATATATGCTGTCTACAAGAGACCCACTTCAGATCTCAAGACACATACAGACTGAAAGTGAGGGGATGTAAAAAGATATTCCATGCAAATGGAAATCAAAAGAAAGCTGGAGTTGCAATTTTCAGGTCAGACAAAATAGACTTTAAAATAAAGACTATTACAACACACAAAGAAGGACACTACATAATGATCAAGGGATCGATCCAAGAAGATATAACAATTGTAAATATTTATGCACCCAACAAAGGAGCACCTCAATATATAAGGCAAATACTAACAGCCATTAATGGGGAAATTGACAGTAACACATTCATAGTAGGGGACTTTAACACCCCACTTTCACCAATGGACAGATCATCCAAAATGAAAATAAATAAGGAAGCACAAGCTTTAAATGATACATTAAACAAGATGGACTTAATTGATATTTATAGGACATTCCATCAAAAACAACAGAATACACATTTTTCTCAAGTGCTCATGGAACATTCTCCAGGATAGATCATATCTTGGGTCACAAATCAAGCCTTGGTAAATTTAAGAAAATTGAAATTGTATCAAGTATCTTTTCTGACTACAACGCTATGAGACTAGATATCAATTACAGGAAAAGATCTGTAAAAAATACAAACACATGGAGGCTAAACAATACACTACTTAATACTGAAGTGATCACTGAAGAAATTAAAGAGGAAATCAAAAAATACCTAGAAACAAATGCCAATGGGGACACGATGACCCAAAACCTATGGGATGCAGAAAAGCAGTTCTAAGAGGGAAGTTTATAGCAATACAATCCTACCTTAAGAAACAGGAAACATTGCAAATAAACAACCTAACCTTGCACCTAAAGCAATTAGACAAAGAGGAACAAAAATCCCCCAAAGTTAGCAGAAGGAAAGAAATCATAAAGATCAGATCAGAAATAAATGAAAAAGAAATGAAGGAAATGATAGCAAAGATCAATAAAACTAAAAGCTGTTTCGTTGAGAAGATAAACAAAATTGGTAAACCATTGGCCAGACTCATCAAGAAAAAAAGGGAGAAGACTCAAATCAACAGAATTAGAAATGAAAACGGAGAAGTAACAACTGACACTGCAGAAATACAAAAGATCATGAGAGATTACTACAAGAAACTCTATGGCAATAAAATGGACAACCTGGAAGAAATGGACAAATTCTTAGAAAAGCACAACCTTCCAAGACTGAACCAGGAAGAAATAGAAAATATGAACAGACCAATCACAAGCACTGAAATTGAAACTGTGCAAACAAAAACAAACAAAAGCCCAGGACCAGAAGGCTTCACAGGCAAATTCTATCAAACATTTAGGGAAGAGATAACACCTATCCTTCTCAAACTCTTCCAAAATATAGCAGAGGGAGGAACACTCCCAAACTCATTCTACAAGGCCACCATCACCCTGATACCAAAACAGACAAAGATGTCACAAAGAAAGAAAACCACAGGCCAATATCACTGATGAACACAGATGCAAAAATCCTCAACAAAATACTAGCAAACATAATCCAACAGCACATTAAAAGGATCATACACCATGATCAAGTGGGGTTTATTCCAGGAATACAAGGATTCTTCAAAATACGCAAATCAGTCAACGTGATACACCATATTAACAAATTGAAGGAGAAAAACCATATGATCATCTCAACAGATGCAGAGAAAGCTTTTGACAAAATTCAACACCCATTTATGATAAAAACCCTGCAGAAAGTAGGCATAGAGGGAAATTTCCTCAACATAATAAAGGCCATATATTACAAACCCACAGCCAACATTGTCTTCAATGGTGAAGAACTGAAACCATTTCCACTAAGATCAGGAAAAAGACAATGTTGCCCACTCTCACTACTCTTATTCAACATAGTTTTGGAATTTTTAGCCACTGCAATCAGAGAAGAAAAAGAAATAAAAGGAATCCAAATTGGAAAAGAAGAAGTAAAGCTGTCACTGTTTGCAGATGACATGATACTATACATAGAGAATCCTAAATATGCTACCAGAAAAGTGCTAGAGCTAATCAATGAATTTGGTAAAGTAGCAGGATACAAAATTAATGCACATAAATCTCTGGCATTCCTATACACTAGTGATGAAAAATCTGAAAGTGAAATTAAGAAAACACTCCCATTAACCACTGCAATAAAAAAAATAAAATATCTAGGACTAAACCTACCTAAGGAGACAAAAGACCTGTATGCAGAAAATTATAAGACACTGATGAAAGAAATTAAAGATGATACAAATAGCTGGAGAGATATACCATGTTCTTGAATTGGAGAAACAACATTGTGAAAATAACTCTACTACCCAAAGCAATCTACAGATTCAATGCAATCCCTATCAAACTACTACTGGCATTTTTCACAGAACTAGAACAAAAAATTTCACAATTTGTATGGAAACATAAAAGACCCCGAAGAGCCAAAGCAGTATTGAGAATGAAAAATGGAGCTGGAGGAATCAGGCTCCCTGACTTCAGACTATACTACAAAGTTACAGTAATCAACACAGTATGGTACTGGCACAAAAACAGAAATATAGATCCATGGAACAGGATAGAAAGCCCAGAGATAAACCCACGCACATATGGTCACCTTATCTTTGATAAAGGAGGCAAGAATATACAATGGAGAAAACACAGCCTCTTCAATAAGTGGTGCAGGGAAAACTGAACAGGTACATGTACAAGTATGAAATTAGAACACTCCCTAACACCATACACAAAAATAAGCTCAAAATGGATTAAAGACCTAAATGTAAGGCCAGAAACTATCAAACTCTTAGAGGAAAACAAAGGCAGAACGTTCTATGACATAAATCACAGCAAGATCCTTTTTGACCCACCTCCTAGAGAAATGGAAATAAAAACAAAAATAAACAAATGGGACCTAATGAAACTTCAAAGCTTTTGCACAGCAAAGGAAACCATAAACAAGACCAAAAGACAACCCTCAGAATGGGAGAATATATTTGCAAATGAAGCAACTGACAAAGGATTAATCTCCAAAATTTACAAGCACCTCATGCAGCTCAATAACATAAAAACAAACAACCCAGTCCAAAAATGGGCAGAAGACCTAAATAGTCATTTTTCCAAAGAAGATATACAGATTGCCAACAAACACATGAAAGAATGCTCAACATCATTAATCATTAGAGAAATGCAAATCAAAACTACAATGAGATATCATCTCACACTGGTCAGAATGGCCATCATCAAAAAATCTAGAAACAACAAATGCTGGAGAAGGTGTGGAGAAAAGGGAACACTCTTGCACTGCTGGTGGGAATGTGAATTGGTACAGCCACTATGGAGAACAGTATGGAGGTTTCTTTAAAAACTACAAGTATAACTACCATATAACTCAGCAATCCCACTACTGGGCATATATCCTGAGAAAACCATAATTCAAAGAGTCATGTACCAAAATGTTCATTGCAGCTCTATTTACAATAGCCCGGAGATGGAAACAACCTAAGTGTCCATCATCAGGTGAATGGATAAAGAAGATGTGGCACGTATATACAATGGAATATTACTCAGCCATAAAAAGAAACGAAATTGAGTTATTTGTAGTGAGGTGGATGGACCTAGAGTCTTTCATACAGAGTGAAGTAAGTCAGAAAGAGAAAAACGAATACCGTATGCTAACACATATATATGGAATCTAAGGGAAAAAAAAAAGAAAACGGTCATGAAGAACCTAGGGGTAAGACGGGAATAAAGGCACAGACCTACTAGAGCATGGACTTGAGGACATGGGAAGGGAAGGGTAAGCTGTGACAAAGTGAGAGAGTGGCATGGACATATATACACTACCAAATGTAAAAGAGCTAGCTAGTGGGAAGCAGCCGCATAGCATAGGGAGATCAGCTCGGGCTTTGTGACCACCTGGGGTGGGACAGGGAGGGTGGGAGGGAGGGAGACCAAAGAGGGAAGAGATATGGGAACATATGTATATGTATAACTGATTCACTTTGTTATACAGCAGAAACTAACACACCATTGTAAAGCAATTATACCCCAATAAAGATGTTAAAACAAACAAACAAATGGATCTTGAGCCCAACAGCCTTTGAAACCAAACAATCCTGGGAGTTCAGTAAGGAAAGGTCAACACTGTGGAGAACTTTTGGATTCAGAAAATTCAGTAATCCTATTTGATGTATGTTAACTGTATCAATATTAACAACCTTCTGCTTGATTTCAGCACTGATTTGAGAGCTGAGTTACTACTGGTCTTGTATTTTAACTAGTTGTGAAAGCACTGAGAGAGCTGTTCTTGGGTTGAACCTGACCTGCCTCTGCGAATGCTCTCTGTTCTATCCATTTTGAAAAGCTTTATTCAAGTGCATTTCTCTGCCTTCCTTCTTCTCATCTGCACCCCTTGGGAAAACGAAAGATGCTCAAATATAGATGTTAACACTGCAGATGCTCTGTTTGGCAATGGTGTCTTTCAGCTTCCCAATAAAAAATTATATTGCTGACCACCAAAAAAAAACAAACAGCAGCTATCTTAGGAATTTATACCATCCCCGGTTATTTTTCATACATTTTTATACCTCATAGGAAATTCAGAAATTAACGTAGTAGGCTAATTCCCTACATTTACTTATGATAAAAATGCGGACCAGAGTTTAAGTAACTTGCTGGAGGCCATGGATTTACTTAGTTTAGCAAGAATTAAGTCTAGAACATTCTTAGAATAGAATCACCCAGTGATGCTATCTGCTAGTTTTGATGAGTTAAAGCAGGACTTATGGAATTATTCCTTGATATTTCAAATTTAAACTTACATATAATTTTCCATTCTGTGTCCACCCACTCAATTTCAAATTTAGAACTTTTCTCACAGTCCTTGACTTTCATTTTGTTATTAATAAAGTGGAGAATGTTAATTATCTGGAAGTACTTTCCAAACATTTTGTGAGAAAAAGAGTCAGACTGAAAATAACTGTACCTAAGAGTTTTGCGTACTATGGTTAGGGGAACAAATGAATTTCCTGTGTCCTTTTGTCATTCTAGAGCCATTCAATATTGTCCGTAGTTACTCATTACGAAATCCTGGCAGCCTCTCCCAGGTGAGAAGCCAGGGCTTTGGTGTAGTGTGGAGAAAGGATAAGTGAGCTGGAGAGAAGTTTCTACAGTGTCGAGAGTGAGATATTCAGTATTCAGAGGATGAGCACCTCTGGGGAGGCTTTAGAGTATAACAGAATGGGGAAGGAGAAACCATAGACTTTAAGAATTGGTGCGATGGGTTATAACTCAGATCTTTTCTATGCTTTAAGAGATACAATTAAAGTTTGGAAACACTTTGCTATTAGTTATTGGACTGCACTTTGAATGTGACAATACAAGAAATTAGATCTGCCCGGGGCCCTAGCTAATATTCAGTCCTTGTGATTACCCAGAACAGAGAAGTCACCATTGTGACAATCATGTGATATTAGAGATTTGTTCAGTTCTTCTGGTCTAACGAATCAGTCCACACTGTGAGTTATCTCAGTGGATCGTAGTATAACCAAGGTGATGTTATTCCAGAGGAACGGCCCTTGAGGTATTAATGGGATTAGTGGAACAAGGGCTAAGTAGAAGCATAGGGGGTTGAGGTGGGGTATAGGCAGGGAAAGAACAGCCAGAGCCTTCTTCATTCTTTGCCAACCAGCTACACTCAGAAGCCCCCTCCTTAGAAACTGACCCCCAGGCTTCAAATCTTCCCTTCAGAAGACTAAAGTTCCAGTGTGCGGTCAGAATCTGGGAGCATCTCTTCGCGAGAAAGGAGAAGGAAAAGGAACTGTCAGTCCATCACATTCTAACTCACCTGAGGCCAATCTTGCTGTGAGTTCTTTGAGATTAAATACCTAATCCCAGCACTTGTGTTCTAGCCTGGTTAGATGAGGCTCACATCTTGCTTTAAAACCTACCTCCAGTTCCTAGGTTATAGTTTAGGCCAGTTGAGCCCAAGCTTAATCATTCTTACCTCGTATGACATTGTCTCTGAATCTTAGGCTCCTCCCAACCTAACCCTTAAATTCTTCTGGGGTCCAAAAGTCAAGCCACTGACCTCTGAGGCCCTACTTCCAGATGAATACCCTTTTCTCATGTCTACAGTCTGAGATTGAAGTGATTCCTAAAGCCCTTGCAAATCCCAAAGCCTATTACTTTGCCAGATACCAATGCCTTATCCAGACAACCATTGACTTTTCTTGCAAATTTGGGTCTATGGAACATCTGTTTCATTATTACAGTCTCAGATCTAGACCCCACTTTGGCTGACTCAGACCAGACGATAACAGGAACAGAGATATGTGTCTGAATTACAATGCAGGACTTGTGACAACCAATGGATTAACTTAAGATTTGTGAATTTCTTTGAGCCATGTGAAAAAAGAATTATTGTTTCATTATTGTTATGGAATTATAATTTCTTACATTTTGACATCTGAATTAGAAGTACCTGAGCCCTAAGGGGTGAAATCGCATTAATATTTATGTTATCAATAATAGAAATAGGTTTAAAAAATAATGACCTTGCTAATTTCTGCATAAATATCATGTACTTTCCAGTTTCCCCTGCTATAAGCTTTTATCAAGTACCAAGGGCATGCTTTTGCAGTTAGTATAGTGCAAGGAGTGAGGAATATTAGAAAGCATTAGGATCATTTTCTATATCTTGCAGACCTCTTTAGGAGATCTCTCTCTCTCTCGCCTCCCCCCACCCATAAATTCAGAATAAGAAGAACATGACTTATTTTGCAAGAAAAAGAGATGGAGTGACTACAAATTGTCCTTGCTGGTGGAGGCTAGGGAAAGTCTAAAAAATTAAAATCTACCAACAAATTAACAAATAATAAATGTTATTTCCCTATTTCCTTTTATAGCTCCTCCACAAGGGGTTCAAGGAAGTGGCCCCATTATCTGATTGACCTTCATATTCAGAAACTGTCCATCTGACTATGATGAAAGAGCTCATAAGAAGTCAGATAATTCAAAAGGAGACACTGAACAGGAAGGAATTTTAAATATCTAAACTGCTTTCTAGTCTCTAAAGAATGGAACTACTTTGAGGTAATATACAGTAGGTAAATCCTATTCTAGGGCTTTCAGGGTACTGGTTAGAGAAAGTTTAAGAATTTTAATTCTCTAGGTTCATAATCATTATCACCAACAAATCAAGTTTATTTAGCACTTTATAACATTTAAAGCAATTCCAAATACTTAAATATTGGAGCCTCCCAAAAACTGTTTGAAGTATTTTTAGTGTCCCCATTTTATATATGAACTAAAGGGTTTCCAGAGGTTTGACGAGTAACTGATAAAAGTGTCACACTAGTGAGTAGCAGACTTAGAAAGAGCATTCGGATCTTCTGGCTCTTTGCAGTGATGGTAGTGTTAAATTTAAGAGTACATATAATGCAACTTGTGGATTTTTGAAATACCCTTTATCAGGTTAAGGAATTTCCCCCCTTTATTTCTAGATTTTGATAGGTCTTATTTATGAATGGGTGTTGAATTTTGTCTAATGCTTCTGGAATTAAGATAATCATGACTTTTTCTCCTTTACTTTGTATGATTTATTAGATTGTGTTTAAAATATTAAAACAACCTTGCATTCCTGGGATAATCCTTACTTGGCATGATGCACTACTCTTTTTATATATGCCTTTATTTTACTTGCTTACTTTTTGTTAAAGAATTTTATATCTATATTTTTGAGAGATACTGGTCTGTAGTTTTCTTGTAATGAACGTATTGATACAGAAATTATGCCGGCTTCAAAAAACAAAGTGTAAAATGTTTCCTCTTCCTCTTTTGTCTGAAACCATTTGTCAAAGAGTGGTAATTTTTCTTTGTTTAATTTTTTTTTTTAAACATCTTTATTGGAGTATAATTGCTTTACAATGGTCTGTTAGTTTCTGCTTTATAACAAAGTGAATCAGCTATACATGTACATGTATAGCTATACATGTACATATATCTCCATATCTCTTCCCTCTTACAACTCCCTCTCTCCCACCCTCCCTATCCCACCCCTCTAGGTGGTCACAAGGCACTGAGTTGATCTCCCTGTGCTATGCTTGTGCTATGGTAGTGTATATTATGTCCATGCCACTCTCTCACTTACTCCCAGCTTCCCCTTCCCCCTCCCCATGTCCATAAGTCCATTCTCTACGTCTGCATCTCTATTCCTGTCCTGCCCCTAGGTTCTTCATAAGCATTTTTTTTTTTTTAGATTCCATATATATGTGTTAGCATACGGTATTTGTTTTTCTCTTTCTGACTTACTTCACTCTGTATGAAAGACTCTAGGTCCATCCACCTCACTACAAGTTTAAATTTTGATAGAATTTACCAATAAGACCATCTGGGCCTGGAGTTTTCTTAAGGGGAGGGTTTAAATTACTTACTAAATTTCTTTAAGAGATATAAGGGCTATTCTGATTTATTATTGCTATATGCAGTAGGGTTAGTTTGATATAAGCACTCTGCTTTACTAGAACTAGACATCTTTTGAAGAACACATACTTGATCAATTTATGCCTCAGATTTGACTCATGCAGTAGTTTTCTATTGTTCTTAGGCCAAAATCCAAATGATACAGTATGATCAACAACATCCTCTGTGTCTCCTGCTCTCTCTTCCTCAGCAAATAATGACCTGTTTCCTGATCTCTACATTCCATGCACTAACTTTCTTTCAATTCTTTAAAGCAGCATGCCACTAAGTCCGGACATTTTGTATGCATGTCCCTCTGCCAGTAACACATGAATGTCTCCTAAATCCCCTCAGCTTACAACTTCCAATTTCTATTTTACATGTCATATTCAATGCCACTTCCTCTGGGAAGACTACCTTGAGAGCTCTGACCAAATCAGGTGCCTCTGCTCTTCACTTTCATAGCTCCCCACTGATTTCCTTCCTTTGCTTTTGTGATAGTTAGTAACCATGTACTCATGTAATTAATGTCTATCTCTCCCAGACTAAACACTGAATGAGAGCTAGGATCATGTCTAATTTGTTTATCATGATATCTTGGGACCTAGCATAATAACAACTGGCAAATACAACTTGTGTACTTGTTGAATGGTTGGATGAATGAATGAATGAATGTAATATAACTGTTGGATATTGTTGTCTGTTTTCATACCTCCCCCATGTTCTATTGGCTACTGTTACAGGCTAATTCATGTTGACATTTCAGTAAGAGTATAATGACTCTATGCTTTTCTCACTTTAGCTTATATTTTTGTGTTCTTACATTAATATAAAGGAGTGCAGTATAATGAAAATATTATGAGCCAAATGAGAAGACTTCTGGGGCCTTTTTTTCCCTGTGTTATTCTATATAACCAAAGACTACACTGACTACTAGTATTCACGAGATATGTGATTTTGGTCTTGGCCATTAGACATTTAATCAATCTTAGTTTCTTCATTTGAACCTAGAAAGAAAAATGTTACCTTTCCCTGCTATTAATATGTGAAAATGTTTGATAAACCATAAAATGATACAAAAAGCCAGGGGGTTTTGTCAATAGTAATCTTGAAATTGGGAATGTTTACCTTGGAAGTATGCATTTATGTTTCCTTTAAGGACTAATTCAAAATATATACTATGAACTCTGTGAGAAAACTATTGTTATGTCTAGAAAAAAATACTGGACAAAAATATTTTCAAATTTTCTCTAGGGTGTATGGGTTTGCATTTATAGTGAGGGCAAAAAAACATTGATTTAAAATGAAAAAAAAAGAGCATGCTATTTAGATTACTGTGACCATGCCATTAGTGTCTACTATATTCTATTGTCTCTATGAATTAACCCACCTTCCTATATTTTTTTCATAAAACTGATCAGTGCCCTGAGAAATGTCTCCAAGGTACCACAACGAAAGCTCCTTTTTAATATGGAAATCAAGCCACCTCTAGCTTGAAATTTGACAGAGGATCTAGTCTAAAGACATGAGAAGGACAAGACACACTGTTTCCCAGTCAGTCCTTCCAAGTCCTGGAATCCTTTGAGACACCAGGAAATGAAGTAACTCAAAGCATGGAATCCCAAGTAAGTGATTC
The DNA here is from genome assembly GCF_937001465.1 of Orcinus orca. Lineage (NCBI taxonomy): Eukaryota > Metazoa > Chordata > Mammalia > Artiodactyla > Delphinidae > Orcinus > Orcinus orca. The sequence continues at coordinate 46,745,172 of NC_064564.1, read as the reverse complement.
AGAAATCAAGTGGCTGCTTTGACACAGTTCAAGTACAGTAACAAAACCATTCAACAATTTTACCAGCAAACAGGCAGTATTGACCTTGGAGAAAAGCCGTAATGATGGCCAGAAATCATTTCAGCCGCCATCAGCAACATTACATATCCATGAAGTTATGCTTTTTTGTCCTTTGCATCAAACATACTTACACATTAACAAAGTATTTAAGTTGTCTTTGCCCTCTTTGACATCAGCATGAACAGCTACAATACACATTACACATCTTTCAACTACACAGAAAAGAGGTATTTCATAAAATATGAAAATATGATGCTGCGACTTCTTTCTCCTCCTACTCTTCCCACCATCAACTGAGCCCTGCAGATTCTTCTTAGGGTTTTCAAGGTATTGGTATAAACATTTCTTAACCTCGGTTAATTCTACAGGCAAGATCCACCTAAAATTTAGAACAATGACAGGAGGAGAAAGGAAGGAAAAAACCTCTCTCTACAGACTTAGCTGGAACGAGACAAATGCCCTGCAACAAAACACATTGTATGTCTTAAGCTCCCTCTTCTAATTATAAAAGTAGAATTTCAAAATAAAGGAACACAGTAAAGTGACAATGTCTCCAGAGAAGTAAGCAGGCTGACTTCCAAGATGCTGTAAGAGGACATTTCTTTTACCGAATTCACCCTAGTCCAAGGTCTGCCCTTCAGTTTATATAGGCTCAGAAACCGAATTTATCAGATCTGGAGAGATGATTTCCACATTAAGCAAACTTACAAGAGAATGTCATGTAAAACAAACTATCACTTCATTAATCAAAAAGAAAAGTGTAACAATCAGGCAGAATGTACGACCAGAATATTCTGTATCTCTTGAACAGATGTTCATTGGATGCTAAACCGTAACCATTTAGTTGTCTTGGAGAATAGGGAGTCAAAGACAAGAGAGTTGCTTGGATGATTTACATACGTAATGCCTTCAGGATAAGATAACTAACCTCATGTGTCCCTACTTGCAACAAAAAAATCTGTTTGTGAACCTATTCAAACCACTATTTGATCAACACTTTTCTCCTAGTTCTTTGAAAATCTGTCTCACTACTGGGAATTACACCATAAAACTTGAAGGGTAGTTTTAGTTTACTCTGTTTAGTCATAGCAGATTTTTGTTAAGCTCTCAGGGACTGATCAAATTGTTAAAGACTAACTTAAAAAGCACTGATGCCTTGATTATAGAATATATTTTATATATTGCTGGGAAGGAGAAGATTTTTATATATAACGTATATTGCAGAAATGTAGAAATGTTTACTTCTAGCTTGAGCATACCACACACAGGTAAAGTAGCAGACTGATCTGTCTCTCCCACTCAACTGTCTTGTTAATACCCTGAACTCTGGGACTATACTTTATCCGTAGTCTATTCCATAATTCACATCCCAATACCTGGATCCAGAACCTGTTTATTCACTAGTTGTTTAAAAGAATAAATATATGGAGTGGTACCATTTCCTAAAAGTGAGTTCCCTATTAAGCATGAAAAAGACTTTGGGTGGATTCTGAGAACCTGTCAGGGTATGTGGCGGGTGACGGACTGAAAAAGGATGGGAAATAGAAGTGGGTAAAGCACAGACAGAAAAGTCTGGGAATCCCAAAGACAATGTTTTCATTACTTTTAGATTTTTCTCAGGATAGGTCTTAATCATAAACAGAGTACTTCAAAATAAGACAGACTTTACATTTTAGTGCTCTCCTTTCTAGCTGTGTTCAGGGAATGTTCCTAAATTCGATTTTAGGAAAATCCTGAGGAGCAACCCCTTCCCACGTTTTATAAACAAATCTTCTCTTATGAAAATTCCAGGAACATGCTGATTCCAGGAATGACCTGATGAAAAGGAAATAGCAAAACTGAGTAAGAGTTAAAAGGAATGGAGCATGGCAGAAAGAAATGTTCTCCAAGTTTACAAAATTGAATTGCTACTTTGGTAAATGCTCCTTTTTTTCATAGGAATGGAAGTAAGTCAGAATTTACTAAGATTAAACAGAAATTTCCCCACTTTTGAAGGATAAAACCATATCTCAAAGAACTTTGTTAAATTAAATAACAGAAGCCAAAAGAAAACATTTTATATTCATTATACAAAGAAACAAATTCTGACATCATAAGAAAAAATCCAAGAACTCAGCTATAAATTCAGTAACAGATAGACATACAGATTACGAAATTTAACCTGCTGAACTACTGTGGAGTAAACAGATTTCATTTTGCTCCATGAGATTTTTAGCACAATTGTTGGTTTGTTTCTTATTTAACTTTTTTTTTTTTTTTTTAAGAATTGTGTAACTAATTCTTTCTTGATGCAATTTAAGATAGTAGATAAGGGCTTCCCTGGTGGTGCAGTGGTTAAGAATCTGCCTGCCAATGCAGGGGACATGGGTTCGATCCCTGGTCTGGGAAGATCCCACATGCTGCGGAGCAACTAAGCCCATGCACCACAACTACTGAACCTGAGCGCTAGAGCCCACATGCCACAACTACTGAGCCCATGAGCCACAACTACTGAAGCCCGCACACCTAGAGACCATGCTCCGCAACAAGAGAAGCCACTGCAATGAGAAGCCCGCGCACCGCAACGAAGACCCAATGCAGCCAGCAATATATAAATAAATAAATTTATTTTTTAAAAAACGTAGGTAAGAGCAATGTACACACAAATAGAACTTCTGACATCTAAGTTGAGCTGTGCCAGGATTATAGCCTGTTCTAGCTCCTTGCCAGCCTATAAACACGTGACTCATCTTTTGTTAGTCTAACGGGCACAGTCTACCTGTTCTAACTGCAGAATTGTTGTAACATAACAATGAAAGATCACAGCTTGATTTTCAGGCCCAAAATAATAGTGCCACCAATGCAGTTAACTAGAATACGTTTCCTCCTACAGTAAAAAAGAGTTCATAGAAGTCAAAGAGATCCTACAGGAAATAATACAAACATTTTTATGAATCCATTTATAACAAGAAGATATGGACTTACAATTGTCAATTCCTCAGGTAATTTTCTGTAAGTTGCTCAGATTTGAACTCTGAAAAAATATTTTACTTTTTGAATACCAAATATCTCCTCAGCAAGACTTTTAAAAATTTAGGATAGAAGAATTTGGGTGTTGGGTGAATCTGATTTCTTTCTGCCCAGTAGAGTGATATAATGGTTAAGGGCACAGACACTATAGTTATGAGGCCGGGGTTTGAGTCCTGAAAGTACCATCTCTTAGCTGTGGATCACTCAGAAAGTTAACTCTCTAAGCCTCGGTCTTCTCATCTGTAAAATGGTGACAGTAACAGCACTTAACCCAGAGAGTTATGTTGATTAAACAACATAATACATGAGAAAGTGACACACAGTAAGAAGTCTATAAAGGTAGAAGTAGAAAATCTTAGAATATATTTTCAATGGTCCAGAGAACTTTAGAGATTTTTAATATCAAATAACTAACAGAAATAAAATACTATTTATGTTTTTTCCCCCAAGAAGAAGTTGATAGTGGTAGAGACAGTTAATATTATCTGAAAAGAATAAATATGCATTCTCTTATTTTGGGCCATCTTCCTGAATGGGAATCAAAGGTCTTGGCACTTGAAGCCCACAGTGATGTCATCTTGAGACCACAGTCTTATCTTTCATAAAGAATTCTCAAAAAATGCTTCTCTTCTTCCATGTTGAGGAATAGGATTCCCAAAGACATGAGCTACATGACTGGTAAATAGCTAGTGTTTCATTAACTTTCTGTCCTGCCACAATCTTCAAGCTAGTCTATGGTCTCTCCTTCAATGCCACTTAGCTGGCCTGAGAGAAAGGGCAATTACGACTGCAAAGTTAGCAATGAGAATATAGAGATAAATGTGAGAAGACACATGGAAAGAGCAATTAACATCCCCAGAGAAGCAAAAGTAAACCCCATATTCTGAAAAGAGAAATGTGTCCTCACTTTCTAAGAAGCCCATATTGTTATCACTTGCTGTGAAAGGAATCAAGTGGTGGCATTTAGCTATAAGGCATGGTGGTTAAGACATGCATTGACAGCCTTGGTTAGACTCACACATGCTACGTGGCTTTGAACATTCATTAAGTCTCCCTTTACACACATGGAAAAACAGCTAGTAATGTCTCCATCTCAGGGTTGTTGTTACAATTAACTGAGATAATGTATGTAAAATACAGCATAGAGCACAGCACATAGCACTGTACCGGAATGAGATAGCTATCATTACTATTATTATTTACTATTAAAGTATCTAGGAGGACATTTTACCATGCTTTCTTATTCAATGCTAGATGTTAGCCTCCTGCTAGATTTTTATATTAAAAAAAATAAAAACAAAACCCAGCCACAGCCTAAAAGCAAAACAGTAGTCAAATGTAGAAGAAAACAGTGAATCAGCAATGATTTTAAGACACTTTATTCAGGTTTCTTCCCATTTAAATGACACTCAAAACAAGGGTAGTGCTTCCATGGACCTGAGAGTTTATGTATATAAAATGGGCATGTGGAGACACAAATTTATATAATTTATAAGCTGGAGAGGAATGCAGAGATCTAACTGTATACCCATCTTAAAGGTGAATAAATTCATGCCTAGAAAATGTGTCTCCCAAGGTTACCAACACTAGTCACTAACACTAGAAGCCAAGTATCTGCCAGCCTTTCCACCAAGACCAACAGTTTTCCATGCAAGTCATTCCTGGCCTTAATATTATCAGCAAAGTTTCTTGTTAAGAAGAGTGGATTCCCAAAGCAATTCTGGATTGCCCTTGAACACTGACGAAAGAGGACAGTTTATATTAGATCTTGGGGACGCCTTAGATGATGTCACTTCCCAATTTCATTGCAAATGAAAATATTCTTTCCCATGACTCAAAGCAAGGAAAGAAAATCAAGCATAGAGGGTAGTGTTCACCTGAATAATTGGAACAGCTTCTTATGAGCTGTTTTATTTACTTTTGGGGTAAATATATTTATCATTCAGGCAGTTTACTTTCATGCGTTACATATTTATATAACATTTTAAATGCATATAGTTTTATAAACCCTGTGTAATGTACATTGTATGCTGACAATAATTATCAGAAATTGAAGCATATCATGAAAAACTGTAAGAAACTTCAGAGAATTTCTAGCCTCTTCCATTTTTACTACTGATATAACCACTGTGGGATTTATAGAATGTCATTGCCAAACCACCTGAAAGAACGATGATTTTTCTCTAGCTATATATTTACAGTTGAACACAGATCTTTATAGTTAACTCGCAAAATTAGGATTGATTTATAACAAATCATTCCAAGTATTCCCAGGTTATTATTTAAGCCCACTTAATAATATCTTACATAACAAACATTCATTTTTTTTCTCACCGTGTGCCAAGAATTGTGTTAAATAATAAATTTAGCTCAGGGTTTCTCACAATTGCAGCGCTCTTGACATTGGGGGTGGAAAATTATTTGTCATAGGGAGCAGTCCTGTGCATTATAGGATGTTTTGCACCATCCCTAGCCTTGACCTTCTAGATGCCAGTAGCTGCAAACAGAAATGCCTCCAGACATTGCCACATGTCTCCTGGGTGGCAAACTTACCCCTGTTGAGAACCACTACTTTAATTTAATTCCCTCAATAATCCCATGAGGTATATATTATTATCTCCATTTTCTAGATGAGATGACAGAAGCTTAAAGAGTTTAGCAATTTGCCCAAGGTCACACAGACAGAAAGTGGAAATCCAATCAACGGCAGAGCCCCATAATTTAATCATTAGATGATACCACCTCACTCAAGGACCCAGATGAACATAAAATCAAGTTCTGTGTATCCACAGACATCTTCCCAGCCATACTGAAATGGAGAGACTCCTTCGGGAAGGGGAATGTACCAGTTCCCTGCAAAATTTTTATTCTCATATATAACGTATGAGTCATTTTGAGTTATGCTGCAGCCACAAGGAATATGAAAATTTTAATGGCTTAGAACACCAGAAGTTTGTTTCTGGCTCCTGTTATACTACCATTGTCATGTGGCATGGACAATGACTTTGTCCAATGACTTTGTTCCATCACCCCAGGATGCAGGTCAAGGATGAGGACCTGTGGAGGACAGGCCAGTCTCTGACAAGGTGATAACAGAAACACCTGGAGGCACTTAATGTTTCTGGAGGCACTTAATGTTTCTGCTCAGAAATGACACAGATCACTTCCATACAGTTTCTATGGTTAAAGCAAGACAGGTGACCAAGTATAAAGTCAGCGGGCAGGAAAGTATCTCTCTCCCTCGAGGGAGGGGGAAGAGCATTAGGGAGAGGCCAGGTGAGCAGCATCTTAGTAATAAAGACAATAAACAGTTTTGAAAAATAATACAAACTTCATACAACTACATTGAAAGGTGAAAAGACACAGTGTCGTCTAGAAAAACAACTTGCTTTGTATTCAAAATGCCCGTATCTGTATGTTTCCTGGAGGCTTCTGCTGGAGAAAGTAATCCTGATGTGGCAGCCAAATGCCAGATATGGAACTGTGTCACAATCCACATTTTAGAACCTCAAAACAGTAAGATACCAGAGATATCATAAGACAAATGCCATCTTTTGATCCTTTTTTGACGCCTTTCTTTGAGAGACTCAACAAATTTCTTTCCTTTTCTCTGAATCTGTTCCATCGTCTCTTAAATCATCTCTAAAAGCTATTCAACTTCTACCTGATTTCTAGGCTATTCTGAGCAAGGAGCAGATAAACTTCTGAGAACAGTTAAGAAGGCTTGTGTTTGGTATTTGGTGAGAAAACATTGCATCAATCATGGATGTCTCTGAGAGGATACGTCACAAGCTATTCATTGCAATGCTTTCAGCACACAAACCTCCTCTCCCCTTTCCCCTCTGCCACCCCTGCCTCTTACCTCCAACTCTCACTCTCATCCCCCTTCTCTCTCACCCTCACCCTCTTTTTGTCATCTCTCTTTCTCTCTCTCTCTCACTCACACACACTAATATACCCCACATCCTCTAAGGAAAACTTAAGATTATAAAAATCACAAAAGTCATTATAAAACAAAATGTTCTTTTTTTCAAACGTTTTAAAGATCATTTAGTGGAGCTATATAATACATACATTCAACTTCAAGTATCCTTGGGAGGAAAAGAGAGGGACAGAGAAATGGAAGGAAGGAGGGTAGGAAAAAGAGTAAAGGGGAGCATGATAGACTAAAGATAGTGGCAAATCCTCGACTCTCCTCCCACTGAGACATGAAGTCTAATTTTCCTACCCTTGACTTTTAACTGGCACCAGTGACCTGCTTGATCAGAAGAATGCAGGAGCAGTGACACTCTAGGACTTCTGAGGGTTGATTGACTATATTTTTAAGCCTTGCAGCTTCAGCCCAGGCTGTTTGCAACATTCAGTATTGTGGATTGAATTGGGTTTCCCACCAAATTTGTTAAAGTCTTAACCCCCAGTGACTGTGAAAGTGACCTTATTTGGAAATAGGGTTTTTGTGGTTGTAATCAAGCGGAGATTACACCAGTAGTGTGGACCCTAAATGAAATGACTGATCCCCTTAAATGGAGAGAGATATTAGGAGACACAGAGACACAGAGGGAAGATAGCCATGTGAAGACAAAGGCTATTGATGGAGCTACAAGCCAAGGAATACCAAGCATTCCCAGCAACCACCAGAAGTTAGGAAGAGGCAAGAAAGGATTCTTCCCTAGAAGCTTCAGAGGAGCATGGCCCCCTGCTCCCCACAGCCGTCTGATTTTGGACTTCTAGCCTCCAAAGCTGTGAGAGAAGAAATTTCGATCGTTTTAAGCCACTCTGTTGGTGGAAATTTGTTATGTCACCCCCAGGAAACAAATAACATTTGGTCTTGGGATGCTCCGAGAACCCACACTCCTTGCACACTCTGAGAATCACAGGCCACGTGGACAGACTACATGTGGACATCCATCCGCAGCTCTAGCTGAGCTTCCAGTCAATAGGCAGAATCAACTGCCGGATGTCCCAGCTGAAGCAACAGGTTGCAGGTGAAGAAGTCATCTTGGAAGCTGACACCCTGTGGATTTGAGATAATCTGCCTAAGCAGCCCTTTCTAGAATTCCTGATCCACAAAATTGTGAGCAAAATTAAATTTCTGTTTCAAGCTACTAAGTTTCACGGTAAACGGTGACATGGTCATAAATAAATGGAACCAAATTCAGTACCTGAAAGTTGGTTACATTAAAAAACAAACAAACAAAAAACATATAGCCTTGGCTCTGGGCCAGGCAGCAGGCAGAAACTGGAAGGGCTTTGAGGAGCCTGCTGGTGAAGGCTTGAAGGACAATCAGGAAAAAAATCATCAGATTCCAAAGAAGAGGAAGTCATTGTTAAATACTGGCCAAAAAGTTGGCAACCCGGTTGCCTGCCATAGCACGGTAAATGAAGTTTGCCTCATGAACCCTTGGATTTGCCTAAAGAGATTTCTGGACATAATCTGTAAATTACCAAAACCAGCCCAGCAAAATCTTTCTTGAATTTCTGACTAATGCAAAAATCAGCAAAACAAATGATATTTCAAGCCACTAGGTTTAGGGATAGAGAAGGGAAGAAAGGAGGTAGGAGAATAGGAAAGGGAAGTGTGATAGATGAAGGATGACGACAAATGCTTGACACTCTTCCAACAGAGAGGTGAAATTGAATTTCCCTACACTTGAATCTGGACTAGCGTTCCACAGCATTTATTACACAGCAGTGAATAACTGGAACAGGGAAAAAAGGTAGTAAGGGAACGAGGGAAGAAAAACATTTGAAACCGTGAACATTCTGGAATGAGAATAAAATGCGTGATATAAGTCTGCCTTTTAATGCTTGAGCACTTCACCTGCTCACTGTTATTCAAGTGTTTAAAGGTTGTATGTACGGTAACATCATGGTCGCTAACACAAACCAACAACTTTATGTGATGTTTGACCAAAGAAGAAGCTGTTTAATTCTCAGAGAAAATCTCATTGTGTTGTAATCATTGAGAACCGGAATTTTTGTTTTTAACGTGGTATCCCCCTAAGGGATTTTCAAGGATAACCTTCTTATCTTAGGCATGGACTTCAGAACCTTAATTTGACCTAAGACATGACTTCATTATATCCTTTCAAATAGAAAGGATTCACACAAAGAACACTCCTGACGCAAAGTTTTGAGTAAATGTTAAATGTTGAAGACACAATCCAACACTATGCATTTCTTTATAGATAAACTTCCTCATTCCGTGAAGTATTTAAAGTGGTTCACAAGCAAGATAGTTAACACTCTATAAAAAATTAAAACATATACATAAAAGTCCAGCAGAGGAAATCTAAGTAGAATAAAAGAAACAAATTATGAAGAGTCAAATTAATGGTAAATAGTTAAAAAGCTGAATTTGATTCTGAGCTTCCAGACAACTAAACAGCAAAAGGAAATATCTGTTGCATGCTTCTCAGAGAAAGTGAGAATATTTTCATTGCAAAGGAGAAACAAAGTTATTCATGTCATAGAATTCTGAAAAGACTCCTCAGAGAACTGACACTAAGGGCACCATGATTTCAACAATATCTCTACAGTTAGCCTCACACAAAACCACATTTCTATTAATATGTTTCTTCAACCTTTTCTCAATGAATCAGAACATAATTCCAAAACTCGTCTCAGTCAGACACATATAAGGCCAAAATAACCTGTCCAAAGACCCACCTCTATTTTTTTCCCCTCCTCTACTAGAGTATGAACTCTTGAAGGTTAAAAAATAAACAGCTTATTTTTCTTCTCAATATCTAGTACCGCACACATGTGGCACAAGGTATCACACAGATATGCCATACTTCTGTTTTCTGAGAGCATGGTCCGTATTATATACAGAAACAAAAGTCTTTTCCTCTCACAGTTCAGACTCGGAAGAATGACGATGTGATTTGTTTATGCTGTTAGAATGCATAATAATACATAAAAACATGTGCTCCTGTATGGAATTCTGGCAAACAAAAAGCTAACAGTACTATGGGAGTTATATGGACGCACTTTTCTTTCCTTTTCACAATGCACTGCAGTGTGAAATGTTTACAGCCAAATCAGAGCCTCGCTTACTAGAATACTGAAGGAGAACAAGTGGTTGATGCTGGTTAAATATTAAACTATCCCAAAAGGTCTGGAAAAAATCAAGACACCAGCACCATTAAAAATAGGCATCATTAGTAGCACAACGGCAGTACTGAATCCGAGTTCTGAGATGGGAGAAAGAAATCACTGCACGAATCTGGTGGAGGTTTGCAGACAGTTTCACAAGGCCGTTTAATGTTTAGGCAGCTGACTTTTATTGCTATCTCAAGGGCCAGATCTGACTAAAACTCTCCCTAGTCTTCACTCCGCATTGTGCTAAAATGGAATGGAGCATCTAGGCCAAGAGATTTAATGTCTTTACCATTTGGAGGGGAAAAAAAAAATCACCTCTGTAAGAGCAAACTGGTAAGTAGCACTTACCTCCGCAGCAAGGAGCAATGTCTGTCTTTGGGGGATGGGGGTACAATTCCGCCTATCTTACAGCTTTATAAGCACTCTGGGTACTGAAGGACCAAAACCGGCAGAGTAGACTGGGGAAAGTATTTAGAGGCTTAGATAGTGGAAGAATGGGTATATCCCCATCAAAACAGCTCATACTTTTATGAATACATACTCAGACCAGAGGACAAGAGCAAATGAGAGCTCAAGGGGAAAGGGCTTGTGACTGAGTCAAGAAGAGATGTAATAACAGAATATGCTACTTCAAAGTCTCCTAAGAGATCATCTGGTCTGGTGGCCTTCAAATTCTCCTCCTTTAAGTCCTACCACAGGAGAGGAAGAAGACTAGTTCAGCAGAAAAGTTTCCAGCACCCTCTCCAGCTTTAAATGGAGCAGCTCTACTTTTTCTCATATATTGTATTTTTTTTTTAATCTCACCTTATGTTAAGTCCACCAATAGTAAAACATGAAGGCCTTTTAAGAAAATGATTAGTCATTTAAGACGGAAATCTGTTGGCTTGCTTTTCCAGGATTTATTTTCGCCTCTTTGGGTCCCTGAGCTGCCTGAAGGCACAGTTCCCCCACTGCCTGTGATTCAGGAAGAACTGACCTTATCCCTGGCTACAGTAGCAAAGCTATCTGGCTAGTTTATTTTATTCAATCCATCTGGCCACGGTAACTGGTTAGAAAAAGAGTGTATGACTCAAAGCAGATCAGAGTCCAAAAGACCCAGCTCAGGGCTTTTATGAGAGCTGGCAGGTTAGAGGTAGCTTCATCCATTAGGATTGCTGAAAGGATGGAATTGAGCCTGGAACTTCTGGAAAACACCTTCCGGAGAAGCATGTCCAACCCAGGAGAAAGAGCTCCTGTGTTCTGCCATGTGTAAGCCATCACTGCCCCTGGAGATTTAGGTATCTGACAAATAAACAAATACCCGTTTTTGTTTTCTGTTGTTTTGTTTTCTGAACAAACTAAGAACCATGCCTCATACCCCATGTCAATTTTAAAAACAGAGAGAGCAGAGGTCCTCATGAAGTAAAGAGATTGCCCCAGGGTAGTAAGTGGGTACACCTACTATTGGAACCCAGGGATTCTGACTCTCAGCCTTGTGCTCCTTCCACTACAATCATCCCTATGTTCCAGGCAGTATATACTCATGGAACGAGTGACACACTGCTATTTCTAAAAACTGAGGGAAATAGCTAAAAAAAAAAAAATCACATTAAAAAAAATTCTTATTGGAGTATAGTTGATTTACAATGTTGTCTTACTTTCCAGTGTACAGCAAAGTGAATCAGTTATACACATACGTATATTCACTCTTTTTTAGATTCTTTTCCCACATAGGTCATTACAGAGTATTACGAGTTCCCTGTGCTATACAATAGATTCTTATTAGTTATCAATTTTATGTACAGTAGTGTGTATATGTCAATCCTAATCTCCCAATTTATCCCTCCCCACCCCTTCCCCACTTGGTAACCGTAAGTTTTTTTTTTCCACATCTGTGACTCTATTTCTGTTTTGTAAATAGGTTCACTTGTACCATTTTGAACTTACTAGAGACAAACATAATCTAAAGGAAAATACATAGTGGATCCCTTCATTTTGTTTTTGAATTCAGATTTTTGCATGTCTTGACCTGAATATTTGGTTTCACTCTCGTGGACTCTTGTCATCACAAGCCTGTGATTCAGAGACCCCCAGAAGAAGGCCTTCCTGAGTCATGCACCTTGTGAACACATGGTGGCATTTTGAAAGCATGCCTTTGCTCACCATGAGTCACTGAATCCTTAGCCCCCTCCCTCAAAATGGAAACACAGTAGCAGTAATTGACCATACCAGAGTTAAAGAGTTAAATTACTTCAAGGGAATTGTAGTTCAGAACATCTCTCCCCCTCTCTTTGTATTTTCACTTTTTCTTTTGAGGGAAAGGAGATTCTACAAATGTATACAGTAACACAATATAGTTCATTTGATTCTATGATTAACTAGCTGCCTAGCCTTGGGCAAGAACGTTCATCTCTGACTCTACTTTCCCTGTGTTTAGATGAGAATAACTCCTCTCAAGTCCCTTTAAGATCTAGCTATCTCTGAGATTACGGAGTGAAATCACATCATAAACTGCACAGATCTAAAATGTGGTGAAGCCAGGCCTTCAACACTTTGGTGGCAATGGAGAAGGAGCTGGATTCAGGTTGCTGAAACAGGGTATCTCAGGGTAGATTTCCCTTGTAGAAGTCTGATTTATAAATGTTTTTGTCTATGTTTTTCTAAAACCTGTGTGGAAATGTTCAAAGTAGACAGCTTCTAATCAAAAAGTAATTCTTACAAATGTTAGATCAGAAGCAAAATTTGATAGTTAAAAAGAAAAAAAACTATCTCCATAAAAAACATATTGATCTGAAAGAAGTAGGTTTATGCAAGCCCAGGGGCCATTCCCATTCTACACTTGATACAAATTTTCCAAAAGTTCTATAGAGCTTATAAAAGTATTTCAGGATACAAACTTCGGGATGAAAATATAATTCCTTACCAGTGACTTAGTAAATACATGGAACAAAATATTGCTTCTTTTGATAATTCTGTCACTGTTACCATAATTTCACATAAAATGGAAGAATAGTGTGATAAAAAGTGGTTGGAACTTCAGACACACACCTGGCTTTAAATCAGGTCCATCTGGAAATTTATTGGAAGAGATCTTGGGGAAGTTACCTAAACTCTCTGAAGCCTAGTGTATATTTCTATATATACAGTACATTTACATATATACTATGCAATAGGGATAGTATCTAACTGGTGGAAATGTTTGAGGACTGAAATGCCAAGTAGCATTGGTAGACATCACTAAATATAAGTTTCCCTTTGCTGTACAATAATGCAGCTCTTCCCTCAAATGTTTCAGATGCAGGAACTGCTTACAGACTTGATTAGCTTGTTAAGTGACCAAGCCTGATGAAGTTTCTGTTTGTCCCTGCACCGTTCTTCTGGCTTAACATGATGACTGGCCTCTTTGGGAAAAGATACTGAGCTCTTTCTACACAACAGGCCCTGTGCATTCACAGTTGTGATTCTGCTTCATCCTCACAACATCCTTGGAGTCATGGACACCGCAGTGCTAGCATGGTGCCAAAGTACCTGCTGTGACCACTCGCTACCCTGTGGGTGTCTCCTCTAGTCATGCTTCCTATTATTTCATCAAAATCTCTTATTTGACACTTTGTTCCTTTTTGTATTTTTCTCCAAGTGACTGAGGGTACCAAAAATATCAACACACCTAAGAAGTGAAGGAATCACCGTGTTATAAAAATATTTCAAGTATTTAAACTCTCAACCACTCTTCTTAGTAGACAGAACTACAAAGCACACAAAATTAGTTTCTGGTATCATTTATGTCCTTTTCAGAGAACCCTTTATCCCTTACCCAAAGTTTCAAATATCTGGTTAGACAGAGGTTGCTTTCTTGGCTTTCTTCTACATCTTTCCTGTTTTCCCTACACTCAGTTGAAACATCGGTCCTTTCATTTTCCTTGTCTGCGTGGTCTCCCGTCACTCCCTCCTCCTCCCACTCTACCTCTCTCATCTCTATTTTTCTTTCTGAGTCTGCTTCATTCTCTTCTTTCTATACTGGCTTACATAGAATTCCTTCTCTATCCAAAATTCTTGCTAGCTTTTTTTTAGCCCAACATGTTTTTTCATATTAAGCTCTGCATTTCAATTTCAGGTGTTTCTATGTTTCAATTTCAGAATCGGAATTTATCTTACAATGAAATGACCCCACAAGGGGAGACAGAGTACTGAGTATCTTCTGGGGCTCTGCGGGAGGACATGTCACTTTCAGTCAAGGTTTGGTTGGGGGAGGTGGGGCAGAAATCACTGTATTAAGGCTTTATCTAGTTGAATGTACAGATGTCAGAAATCTTTGGTACAAACAAATGGGAACATCAAAACGGTATTAGATAATGAAGGAAAAAAAGACAGAAATGTCTGGAAGAACGTAACTGAGACAATGGTAAAGAGACAGCACTTTAGGAACTGAAACCAAGGAATTATCATATCCTAGTTCTTACCCATTTTCTCTGAAGGACCCATAAACCCCCAAGTGTAACTGGCCTGAGGCTTGCAGAAGGAGACAACTGGGAACCCTCAGCTGAAATGAGCAGAGCTCGCAGAGAGAAACTTCTTGATAAGAGCTATCTTGAATATCCTCTTCAACAGTCTCAATTTAGTCATAGCAAAAGCTTTTATAAAATTCTCAAATTGCAATAGAAATATAGAAATACTTGTCTCTTATTAAGGACAGTTAGTAGCCTATTTCTTTAAAATTTGAGAGTTGAAAGAGATAAACCCAAAAGCCAAGAAAATTATCATTCTTCGTACAAATTTTGATATAATCCATTCAGAGAAAAGAATATTTAATTTGCCCATTATTTATTATTAATCAGAGATCACATTAAAATTGCAGAAGCCAGTATATTGTATTTACAGTTGATGGAATAAGGAGGGTCTTATCTATCTTTCCTTTCTGCTCATTGGAAAGCTCTACTGAAATAAATTCACTGAAATTTTAAAAAAAGTTGTATAACTGGTGATGATTTTAATTTTTGGTAACTTCCTTCATGGGTAGGGTGATTTTAGAGACACAGTACAGTCAAGATATACTAGATTATGCTATAATAATAATCCCCAAATCTCAGTAACTTCTAAAACAATGATTTATCATTCATTCATTCTACATGTCCATCCTGGATCAGCTGGGGGCTCTGCTCTAAGGATGATTAAACAATCATTATTTTGAACATCTCACCATTTCATGTTTCTGTGCAATGGGCTGACTAGAGAGCTGTTGTTGAGATCATGGTGTCCTCAGTGACAATTCACTGAAGAATGCCATTTTCACAATTCCATGACAAAACAATGTGTATAGTGATTATATGAAAATAAGAAAATGTATATATGTTTGCTAAGGCACAGAACACCTATGTAAGTACACAGCTGACTCTTGGACAATGGGTTTGAATTGATGGCTCCATTTATGTGCAGTTTTGTTTTGTTTTTTCATAGTAACTACTATAGTACTACATGATCCATGGTTGATTGAATCCACAGATGCAGAAGCACAGATACGGAGGGACTGACTGACCACGCAGGGTATGTAGGGCTGACTATGAGTTATAGGGTGATTTCCAACTGTGTGAAGGGTCAGTGCCCCTGACCTCCCTCATTGTTCAAGGGTCAACAGTATGTATAAGAAACTGGTAGGAGTGGTTGACTATGGGGGAGAACTAGATAGCTCACAATGGGGTTGGATATAGAATTAACTTTTACTTTATTTACATCTGTATGTGGTGACTGTTGTACTATGTAGATGAATTTTCTACTAAAGGTAAATAGTCACTAAAATATTTTTCTTTAAATGCCTCTTATCACGGCTAGGGTACAAGAATACTGAACATGGAATATGGTAAAGTTGGTTAGTTCATGCAGGAATAAAGCTCACGCCATTGGTCTTATTGTCGTTTTGAGTCAACCCCTGAAACCACAAATCCCAGATAATACAGATTATGATTTCCAAAATATGATAAGGTTTTCACCACAAAGATCCCTCACTCCACTCCAAAGAGCGTGCACACACACACACACACACACACACCAGAGAAAGAGACAAATAGAACTTCACAGAATCTCAGCTATGGAGAAACTCTGGAGGTCACCTGGTTTAATTCTCTCTCCAAGTAACTTACATAATAGTGTACATCAACTATATTTCAATTAAAAAAAACTGTGTTCTATGTTGCCTTAGCATCCAGCTGGGGTATATAAGAAGGCAGCCATATGGATAAAATTAGCTCATGCTTCAGCGAGAGCAGCTCTTTTTTATATAGTTTTCCCCATAAGTTTTTCTCTGAAGAAATGATTCTAAAAAATGTTCGAAGGCCTCTGATGTGAGAGTCTCCTCTATAACATGCTGATAAGAAACAATCCAACTTCTGCAGGAGGACCTTAAACACTAAGAATTCACCACCTCATTACGTGCTTGTAAAGCTTCAACTTCTGGAATGTTTGTCTTACACTAAGCCAAAATCTGCCTTCCTATAACTTTGATCAATTGGTTCACATTCTTGCTTTGGGCTATTTAATTGCTGGTAGAGATTTTAGTTGCTTCCCTGAAGGCAGAAGACTTAATGTTTTGTAACTACTATTGATCTTTGGCCAGCTTTGGCCTGTAGCTGGGCAGTGAGATAATTTATTTCTCTTTGAGGTTCTCTGATACTATTTTTGAGCTCCATTTTCTGTTTTAGGTCTTGAAGCGAAGTTTGAACACATGATCTTTTTTTTTTTTTTTTTTTTTGACTCTGAGCTACACATTTTTACATAGATACCAATTAGCTGTTAATTATTAAACGTGTGGGTGAGAGAGGGCACAGATACACATTTATAGCTCAAATGAAAGCTTGGGGTAATTTAGATTAAATATTATGAAAATCTTTATAACAGTAATATTAGAAAATTAAGTAATGGAACAAGCCGCCAAGAAAGGTTGCATAATGACTGTCACTAGAGGTATTCAAGGCAGAAACAGCCACCTGCTGGCAAATAAAGGTTTAGAGCTAATTACATCTTCTGGTTATCATCTGTGGCTATTTATCCAGACGACCCTCTTCAGGTTAGCTGAAATTTCAGTGATTTTAAAAGGTGCAGTTTAAGCATATTTATATAAACACATGCCTGAACCACCCCATCAATACTACTTTTTAAAAATTGCTATAAAATATTTAGAAGTTTTAGTTCTCTACGAAATCCTCAGGAAATAATCTGGAAAAAAAAATGGGAGCACAAAAATGTTCACTGTAGATTTATTTATGGGAGTACATAACTTATAAACAATCTGAATGTCAAAACATACTAAAATGGTTAATAACTTATAGTACACGTATGCAAGGAAATACTGGGTAACCAATTAAGCTGTATTCATAGTTTGTAATAACATACAAAATCTTACTATTACAATATTAAGTGGAAAACCAAGGCCTTAGTTGCATACAAAATATGATTTCAACTATGGGGAAAACTGAATAGAAAAAAATGGTATAGCATTGCCAACAAAGTGGGGGAATATTTTAATATAGACCACCTCGTCTGCTACACTTAGGAAGGAGGGATAAAAATGTATGCCAAAGATAGGTAATTTAATCAAGGTTAAAATTTAATGAAAAATAAAAAAAGGAAAATTCCCAGGTGCTAAAATAAAGAGGGAACTCAAAGCCAGTGTAATCAGCTCTAGTTGATGCTAATAAACCCAGAAGAGTACCCCTGTGTAGCTCCTGCAATAGGGAGCTAAGGCTTTAATGCTCGTGAAAGTATGGTAGGCACATGTACACAGCTGCAGGTCTATTCAGACCATGGAGATGAAACTTGGATGCTTCATAAAGCTAGGACTCTAAAAATCCCCAATATGACGAGGATTAAAGAGCTGTATACAGTCCCATAGAAACAGGAAAGAAACTTGGTGACTGCTCTGGGCTCTGGGTGGGTAGAGGAAGGTGAAGGGTATTTCCCTCAAACCTTTGTCATGCTCATATGTGGAATACAAATGTATATAACCTGGAAAGTGTGGTCTATAACCAAAGATACACTTTGGTTTATCTTTTGTCCCCAGCAGAAGGGAACAACACAAAGCCATGTAGGTAGTCATCTACTGCTTATGGTACACAGGACTTGTAGAGAGAAGATAACCCCAGCTGAAGCTGAGTCTACAATAAAAGGTTACAAACAAAACACAAAACAAACAAATCCATAAAGGAGAGTCCTCAAATACAAGAAACTGAAGTAACACTCAAAGTACAAGAAATAACAAGACAGTAAAAGTAGTATATTTAAAGTTACTAAAAGGATTAAAAGAAATCTAAAAGCCATAATGAAACAAAACAATACTCTTAAAAAAATAATGAGATTTGGAAAGGTACAAATAGAAATTTTAGAAGATTTATAAAAGGGTTAAACAAGGGATATAATTAGTGGGCTCTGGGGCAGATTTAAGGAAATCACCTAGAATGCTGCCTAGAAAGACAAGATGGAAAATATATACTGAAGTTGTTAACAGGTATGGAGTATTAAATTAGAAGGTTCTAAATAATCTAAATGGTATCTCCAAAAAGAGAAAACAGGAAAATATGGATGAGAAAATATGTCAATACACTTAATATATTAAGAAATAATGAAATTAACAAAAATATAAACTTTCAATTGAATTCCCAAGAATAACTGATAGAAAAAAAATTATTCTGGGTCATATATGTCATATTTTGCATTCAGAATATCACAGAAGACAAACATCTCAATACTGTCAATGAGAAAAGACAAATTACCTACAATTGAAGGACAACTGGAGACAAAAGATATCTCAAATCAAACTCAGAAGCCATGAGGCAGGAAGTTCATATTTTCAAAGAACTAAGAGGAAAGAAACACAAACCTAAAAGCCTATGACTAGATAAACTATCATTCAAGAGTAAGAGCAAAATAAAACCATTTTCAGGAAAAAAAATGACTGAAAAAACCCATTAATCACTGATAAACACTATAACATATATAACAGAAAGAGGAAATTAAACCTTTAAGAAAGATGTGGAATGAAAGAAGTAATAGGTACACAGAACCTGATAAATCTGTGGATAAATCTATACTTGCCTTGAATATAAATATCAAGATACCCACCTTAGGCATAATAACAAAGATAGAAAATAATGGATGGAAAATGAACAAGAATTTAAGGCAAAAGTCATATTAGGGGAAAAATAAAATGTTTCATAATCATTAAAGGAACAATTCACCATGAAGATATCATAATCCTAAACTAAGAGGGACACAAAAAACATACCATCAAAAATCAACAAAACAGCTGCTTCCTTTTCCCTAAGGGACTGCCTTTTGGACTCTGTACCTTCCAAATGTTGAGTGAATTTTAAACGTCTTTTAATGTTCAGGGGTTGTTTTTCCCACCCCAGCAATGAACATTAAGATTACACCGCACATGCTCTCCCCTGTTTTAAGTTTCATTTTTCCTGACCTTAGCACTAGACTCCAAGAACTGAATTTAGCTTTCTGATTCATGTCTAAAAAAACGAGCCAAAAGAATTTTTACTAAAATTCTGTGTAAAAATTTAGTAGATTTTAGTAAATTTAGTAAATTTTAGAATTTACTAAAACTTTAGAATTTAAATTTAAATTTTAAAATATACTAAATTTTAGAATTTACTAAAATAGAATTACTAAAATTCTGTGGCCATCAGTCATTTAACTGTGCCTCTCTAGTATTCAGAGGTGTCTTGTTCCATGATAGAAGGGCAGTTTGAGTTTTAAAAAAATAGCTGAGTTTCATATGCAAAATAATATTATAATACTATTTTCAAAAAAAGGTTCTGTGTAGATAAGTTTGTATATATTTCATTATAGCCTTAAGAGTATTATACTAGAATGAAGAGAAAATATAATTTTTAATGCTGTTAATGTTTCAATCATTTTGACCAAAAATATTTGAAAACAAGACAAACGCATGCATACACAAAGTAGGTCGATCAAACATTGTCATCTTATTTTTATATTGTGAAGAATAAATATTTGGTACTTCCATTTAACATTTCTATCAGTTGCAGCTATCAGCCCAAAGAGGTATTAAATGAATCTCAGTCCCCACCAGGAATGATATTGCATGATTAAACTTGGAGATTCCCTCACTTCCCTTCTACCATCTAGTCAACACTGAATCTCTGAATTTGAGCTATACTCAGCACCATCATTTAATGTTTATTTATGTTACCATCATTTAATTTTTTAAGTTATGCTTTTTTAATTGTTGGTTTTATTATTTTACAAAGTAAAATTTCACAACTATTTTGTAAAGTCCTTGAACATAAGTACAACTCTTCTCAATTATTTATTGTTGGATGACAGTTATTACTCAATAAATATTTTTGATCAAAAAAATCAACAATGGCAATCAATATAACATCATTATAATATCATAACTAGTAGTATTACAGGAAATCCCTTTTGAGAGGCTCAGCCTCTCCTACTTGGTTCTGTTTCACATATAAAACTATAGATATTAAGAAATGTGTTATGTATTAAGTAGGAAGATGTAATTGTAAAATGAGCATTGTTACAGGTAAAGGTGAAAACTATTTTCTTTGGCATGCTTTATTAAGTACAGAAAGAATGGAGTTAATGTATGATTCACAAACGAGGTTCCAGGAGGAACCAATGATAATGGCAACTTAACTATGAATCAAACTAAGGGCAACACAAGATATAGTTCTAATTTTGCAATATCTGTACCCTCTCAGCCATAGATTAGTGAATAGCTGTCCCTGCACAGGAGATGTGCCTACCTAAGTCTCCTTTTTGCTGATCTTCCCTGCCTCTGCTCTGTGGACTTCTCTCTCCTCTCTACTGGTTTGAGAATATCCACGGAGCAACATGGGTACTGAAATCTTCCGCCTTCCCTTTCCAGTTCCATAGCCTGCTCTGTCCCTAACCCAGGTGTTATTTGGTGAGATTTAATTTGTGAGCGATGCTAACTGCTTATCTCCTCCCAATCTCCCACTTGATTAGACCAAGCCTTATGGGACGAAGCAACAGCCTTCCCTTCTCATTGCAAAGGCACAATATTTATTCCATGTTATTCTCCTCCCTCCTGTAACTACTGAACTTCCGCATCACGTCTAAAATTGTATGAAATCTGCTACTCAGAATACACAATATCTTTGTTTTGGCCTTGTATATGGACCCATTTTGTGAATGTCACTTATGTCTTGATGAGAATGAATCTAAAGGTCAATTACAGGATTTTAGATACATCCATAGGATCAGGTCTGTTATACTGACACTCAAAAAATCTATACTATTACTAATTCTGTTACCTGCTACTTCTATTAGTTTCTAGGAGATAGCTGTTCTCAGTAAGAGTATGATTTGGTTGATAGGATCAAATTTTTATAAAATGTTAAGCTTGATTTAATACATATGTACAGAAACTTACACATCATTGAAAGCAGTTTCATTCTTCTTAAGCATACAAAAATCATTCCTAAAAAAACTGAGTATGAACTATGCAACAAAGGGAGTCTTAACAATACTAAAAAACTGTCTTACAGGTTATTTGATGATCATGTTATAAATTAGAAATTAACAAAAAGAATTGTAGAGTTAACAAAAAACTTAGAAATTAAAGAATACTTTCAAGGAGTTAATGTGTTACAGAATTCACAATTGAAATCATGACCTATTTAAAATAACGAAAACTCCATGTATCTGGTAATTAAGTATGTACTTATAGCAAAAGTTGCTGGCTTAAAAACATACATACAGTAATAGTCTAATCACCAAGTGGTTTTAGGCTAATGTCTATATATATATATATATATATATATATAAAAATATATAATATATATGGTAAAACATAAGTCTCTACCTCACAACAAATAAAGGAATAAGTTCAAAATATATTAATCAGTGTGTAAAGAAAAAGTACAACTTTAAAATTCTTGGAAGAAAATATTGGAGAAAATCTTTATAACAATGGGACAGAGCTAGATTTCTTTAAGACATAAAAGAGCAAATCATAAATTAAAAGATTTATAAATTTGATATTATTTTTAATGTACGAAAAAGACACTATATGTCAAGCTTAAAAAATCAATAGAAGACTGAGAGATATTTTCAAGGCATAAAATTGTCAAAATTAATTGATTTATGTGTACATTAAAATCAATATAGAAATCAAAGACTACTGTAGAAGAAAATTGCAAGAATATGGACAGGCAATAAAAGAGGAAATAAAAATGGTCATTATATTTATGAAGAGACACTTGACCTCACTAGTAGTCTGAGATACAAAAATTACAATAACAATAAGGTAACATATCACTGCAGATAGCCATAAGGAAATAAATAAAATCTGAATATACCACCTTCTGACAAGGATGTAGAGAATGAACCACAGCTTCCGCAGCCAGAAGAATTATGTATTTTTATAACCACTATTGAGAACAATTTGGTATTATTAAATTTAGGCAGTGTGCGCATGTTTGCACAACAATGTGCATTAAAACATTCTTTATAATATATAAAAAAGTAAAAGAAATAACCTAAGTACTCATTTGTAGGGGAATGGCTAAGTGAGTAGTATTTATACAGCGTAATAGTTTAAAACAGTTCAAATGAATAAACTGTATTACCTGATTGAACAGATGAATATGGGAAACAATGCTGAGTGAAAAAAGATGCAGAAACATGTGCAATATATTTATGTAAAATGTAAATACATGCAAATCAAAACTCTATATCATTTGGTCATAGATACATGTGTCTGTGGTAAAATTATACACACAAACCTCAAGGCAGTGGCTACATCTCCGAGGAGAGTTATGGCAATAAGAGGGGTGTAGTTTGTTTCAATAAAAGAGTTGAAATTTTGAAATTAAAAATAATACCTGAAACAGTTATGGCAAACTGTTCATGTTTGGTAAATCCGAATTGTGAATACATAGTGTTTTTGGTGTTATTATGTATAGTGTTTTGCAAGTTAGAAATAATCCACAATTTTAAGAAAGATGCCCTTGGGTAAAAGGATGTACACCAAAATGTTATTAGTGGTTGTTCCCAGGTGAAGGAATTGCAGACTTTTGTTGTATACTTCTTTCTACATCTAACTTTTTCTAATTTTTCGTCAATAAGAATATTTCCCTTTTATTATTAGAATAAAATTCATCTTTTTTTTAAAAAAAAAGCATATCTAGGGCTCTCCTCCGAAGATTTCTTCCGAAACTAAGCTGCTGTCACACTGAAGGTGATATGGCTAGAGAAGGTATCATCTCTTTGAAGAGTTAACAGAAGTTTATTTTGGATTCCTTTCAATCCCACTTAAAAAGCTGCCTTTGTTAACTGAGGACACGGATGCTAAGATTTATTATCATCAGAATCAGTGGGGCAGAGTGACTTATTCTCGGCACTGAAATTTAGGTTCCTGAGGAGTAAAACTTCATCCCAAAATGCAAATGATAAAACTGAGTGCACTATTCTTCTCTCTATATTTCTAAGGATTACTTGGACTATATAGTTGAGGCAGTTTGCTTTGCTAAAATAAGATCAATGTCTCCTGCCTGGTTTTGACTGATACTTGTTTGCCTGGATTTACAGGGAGTACTTTCATAACTGTTCCTGATGATACGAGGCTCTTAAATTGACAAATTCTGATTTTTTTTTAAATGGTAGGATTTTCATACTGAGTACAACACCAAACTTAACAGGTCGAAGGAGAAAATGGATTTCTGATCAGGAGAAAGCATAGCTGTGCACCCATATCTTCTCTAGCACCCAGTCATGCTTATTTGACACAATTTACACCTAAATTAGTTATATTTTAAGACTTTTTGGCAATAGTTATATCCAAAAATTACATTTGCTGCACAGGCATTCAATATACCACTGGATGATTATTGATTTTTTTCAAGGTCTTTCAAAACCTTGATGTTTTTAAGAGGAACTGTCACACTCAGCATCTCTTTCCCTAGACTGAGAATATATGACTTTATCATGTGCAGTGGGCTTAGGCAGCAAGAAAACCCTTTAGGCTGATGGCATATTCTCAAGATTCCTTGAGGTTAATTAAAAATGGACACTGTAACATTATGCAAAGGAGTCTAAGCTTCCCTTGCTGGAATGGAGAAATAAACAACAAATTTTCCCAGCTTTGTCAAGTGCTTTACAGAAATCATAAAAGGATATGGTGAGACCAATTGTTTCTAAAGAAAATAAAAATCCTGTTTTGATCTTTCAAGGTATCACTTCATTTATAACATACACACACACAGCCTGAATTAGATATTCTACTGACATGTTTTGGAAGGAGGGAAGATTAAGCTAGGTGTTTTGATATTCAAACCGACTGTTCCATGGTTTCTAATCATTGCAAACCTGATGTTTTAAATCATTAAGCCATTCCCTCTAGCTTACCATGGGAATATATTTCCATATAGTTTGCTGTGATATATTGAGAGAGATAAGAATTAGAATTCATTTGCCATTTAATTTTTCTCCCAAAGTGACTTAAAAAGGTCATCTAATGCCCACAATTCTTCTATTTCCAGAATATTTTTATTTCATCTATCAGAAACACTTGTGTCAAGGTAATTTATTTGACTAGACTTTTAGGATTTCAGCATCATGGTTATATTTATTTGAATTAATCCAGAGTTCCACCTGATTCTAACCAGCAAAGTATGAGAAAACAGAAAATGGTAATATTTAACAACTCTAATTTATCATGAAGTAAGTTCCTGCATTTTTCCTTACACTGAAGAGAGCTCAAAATATCACAGGTGTCCATTTTTAATTTTAGTACTCACTTGCTCTTAAAACTTATCCCAAGTTATTGAGGTGTCTCTGACCTAAAACAAATTTTCTTACATGAACGTTTGGTTTGGTTCCATTTATTGAGTTTTCTGATAATATTTTATAATTTCTTCTCCTCCCTGCTGTCAATTCCCAACTCCCCACCCTCTGAGATTCTGGAGCAATCAAAATGAAAACAAGAAGTAAAAACCTACAGGAGAGCTGAGGATCAGGAACTTCAGAAGATCAATGTGGAGAAGTTTCTAAAACAAGTAGGACAGGAAGCAGGAGTCCTGAGACAGGAACCCCATCAGATTTGAGATCCAAGTATGCTTTCTGAGGCTAGAGAACTTGTAACTGGATGGATTCCAGAGCAAAGGGTGAAAGGAACATCATGCTATATTTCCTTCATGTCCCCAGAATTTACCAATTATCTGATACAGAACAGGTTCTCAATAAATATTTGTTGAAACAGGAAAAAATAAGTAAATGAGTAAATAAATAAAAATTAAAGTAGCAAACTATGCATAACTGAAACGTCTCTCTAAATCCTAAAACCGTCTCAATCCCTCTCCTTTCCTTTTCTCAGAGATCTCCTGGTTCAAGTTCTAAGCAGTGGCTCAGTAATGGCTGACAGAATAAAACATTCCACCCAGCATCCAACCAAAGATTCTAAGCTCTTAGTATATAAAAGTACTCCCAGACAAACCTGGTAAATGCTGATTCTCAGGCCACCCAAAGACTGATTTAGTTGTTTAGGATAGGAAATTAAAATCTACATTTTTAAATATCTCAAAGTGATCTGGAGATTCAGACAGACTTGGAATCTCATTGTGAAAAACAATAAAATGGACCTTTGATAAATGTTGATGGAATGAATAAAACTTGATGAAGGCTGGCCCTGTCGAGGTTCCACTGCTTTGGTTTATGGGGATAGGCGAATGTTACCTACTGGAAGATAAAATAACAGCAGCTATTTATTAAGTGCTTACTAGTACCTTTCACAGTTGCTTGCCCTGGCAAATAATCTGTACAAGCCACTAATGACCAACCATTTTTAAAACCCCCTCCCCTTAAGGCCAGAAGTAGCTTTGACCTTAGCTCTGCTAAGTACCTGCTCAGGAAGGACTAAAGAGTATGTGAGAGCATGGCATTGGGTCCCTGGAGAGTTGCTGAGTCTTGTTTCCATCTCATCTCTACATTTAGTAAAATAGAAAAATGAAACCAAAAAAATTTTTAAGATCATCCATTTTCCTTAAAACACAGCATAAGTTTTTACCATAAAAGAAAACTTGGAAAATGAAACAATTTCATTTACTTTTAGTTTAACTGTCCTGGGCACCCAAAATAATGGAGGGCATTGCCCGGGTCTCACTGTGCTCTTCCTCCGCTCATTAAGGCCCTTAATCCTCATCCTTAGGAAGAATTTTCAGATGGAAAACACTGATAGGTAATTCCATCACATCAACTGTAGTCTAAAAAGAAACAGTATTTGGATTCTCATCCTACTGTTTTAAGCCAGCCAATTTATATGAGTCCCCCAGGTATGTATTACACGGATATTTCCACAGGTAAAGAAGGCATGTATCACCTCTCAATGTGCAGGCAATTGCACATGAAATACCTCCGTGGCTTGTTGCTGAAAAGTCACACCTCTGATCCACAAATCGTCTCAATTTAACCATTTTTCAACATGTTAATACATTTCCCTATTTTAAATTCCTGCTTAGTGGAAAGTTTCCCCATTGAGCATCTGATTTAATTTTGTCTGCTTGGATGCCCTTTAGGTAAAGGACACCATTCAATATCGGAATTAGAAGCATTCTATTCATTTCTCCCCCTGCAGCCAGGGAAAGAGAAAGAAGAGCGCAAAGAGGCAGAGACTCAAACAACTCTCGATGCAGCAATTCTCCAGCCGCTGAGCAATGAGGTTTCATACGCTGCTGGAGGACCCATTCATCTTAATCCATCTGGAAAGAGGGCTACGCACAATATTTCACAATCTAAGTACTTTCTGACAAATCTATTAATTATGCACTCAAACAAATTATTTGCTGCCTGTGGAGAATTGCTACTGGATTTTCTCTTGTGCCAGAATCCATGTTCTCTTTTCTGCTTTTAACTCATTGCTGTCATTGACACAGTCATATGAGTCCCCTATTTTTAATCATCCATCATTTTAAATTTAGATATGGTCACTAGGAGAGAAGCTGAACTAGAGAAGGCTGAGGTAACATGGCACCTAATAGCCGAGAGACGTTTTCTGCCTACTTCCTTACACCTTTTGTCTTCAAGCATTCTCCTTTGCCAGGGTGTATGGAAGATGTCTCTTTTACATGCTAAACCAACAGATGAGACCATTTGTCTATGGCTTACTGACGCTTCCCACTGACAACTTCTTTTCCTCAGTTCTGAAGACAAGTCCTCCTCCACAACACATGAGTAACAACTTTCTGAAACATGCCCAATGTTTAGAAGAAAGAATAGAGTTGCAATTTATTCTCACTAATTTGGTGATTACCCTCAAGTTCTAGTATATCATTTAAACAGCTCAAATCTTTAAAAAATAATAATAATTTACTTCCTAGCCTTAGAGGTACTACATGCAATTACAGAAAAATATTGAAAACAATTACAAAGAGATAAAAATAAAAAGCACCCATGATACCATCTTTTTAAAAATGTGTGTACACCTTTCTAGTCATTTTATATATATTGAAAATGTGTGTGCTATATATTGAAATATACATGTATATGTAGTTTTGTATGGATTTTTTACTTACCATTTCATACATATTTTCTACATTACTGAGGCCTTGACATTTGTTGGGGAAATATAATTAAGAACGAAATCTTCTCCCAACCCAAAAATCCTCTCCAGAAAGAAGAGAAAGAAGACACTTTTTTTTTTTTTATTGAATAAGCATTACACCAAAATGTAATCTTCATTACAAGCAATCTGCCAAGGGATTGCAAAGACAGAAAGACATCTCACCCGTTTATACAGCCAAGCAGATACAACCCATCACATACACGTTTTCAAAATAAATAATGACTAGTCCTCAAATAAGACTACTCGACAGCACCATTTGTCACAAACAGTTCCTCCCAACTTTACCTGGCAATTGAGGTGACCATCTGTGAGCTAATGAGCTTTATCCAAAGGAGAAACGAACTTCTCCTATCTTTATGACAGGAGGCACTTCTGCAACATGGAGCAAGGTACAAACATTTTAATTTTTATTTGCTCTTACAACATACACAAAATTTTAAACATATTTTCATTTCCTGTCATAAAGGTAGAGAGTAATTTAGCTAAGTATCCTTCACTAATTAATTTTTAAATACTCCTATTTTAAATAGTTTTGCAATGTACATTCTTATGAATAAAGTTTTCAAGCACTTTTATTTACTTTCAAAGACCACATGACGGTGTTCTCTTTGGGACAAAGAGAAAAAACAGTAAATATTGCATTCAAAAACAAACACATGCATGCCTTGGAGACACACACACACATACAGTTAGTGCACTTCTGATAATTTAAAACGCATACAGCAAGTATATCCAGTAACCAGCTGCATAAACTCAGCAACGCATCAAATGCTTAGAAAAGGTAATGTTCAGATCCTAACCATCAAAATCCCAAGTTCAGGATGAGCTCCTTAAGAACATCCATAAACCGGCCAACTGTTCAATCCATGCAAATATGGAGCATTTACGCCCCATCTCCTGACTCTTAGAGCTGCTGCTTCTGTAATAAGCCCAAGAGCCTCAAATTTTAATGGTCAATAGCTCTTCTGATAATGGGAATAAATCATTTTCCCAATGGCAGTTGGGTGGCTTGGAAAAGTGAGTGCGTCTTCAAGAAGAAAACAGTAAAATATTTTATTTTTCTACTTTAGAGGTGATGCTGAGTCAAGACTTGTTTTTAATTTTTCCAAAATATTTTTTTCTTCCTTTTGAAGTAGGTAGACTGCCATTTTATGCCTAAAGAAAATGAGGTGCTGGGGGAGTCGTCATACAGCAAACAAGTGGCAAATCCAAAATTCAAACTCATCACTGTCAGATTTCAAAATTCCTGTTCTCTGCATGATAGGAGGATGCAGTAGCCATAGGCTAATTTCTGCTCCTTGTCTTGAAAAGTATCTGTACGCAAATTAATTGTAACTTCATAATCACGAGAAGAAAAGGAGGTTGCTGTATAAAACTCAAGAACTTGTAACTGAACTAGTAGATGGCAACAGATTTTAAAAAGAATTTGTACAGAATTTCAGAATCTAGACTCAATAAACAGAGAAAGGAAACAAGATAAAGTCCTACTGATGTGCAAAATAGCCAGTTTTATTTGCCATAATTTAATCTCAGAGAAAAAAATCCTCCCAGCCAGCTTAAATTTTAATGAATTGATGATAATTTCACAAATTGCACTTCCCTAAACTCAATTTGTCTTCCTGAGATTTAGCAATGATCATCAGATGTTCGCTGTATATTAGCAAAAGAAAAGGTGAAATGCTAAAATTTATAATGAATGATTCATCTCAATATAGCAGCGAAACTTGGTTTTTAATTTTTTAAAGAAAAACTTTGATGGAAATATCAAATTACATAATTTATGTTGGAGAGAAGTTAGTCATAGCAACTAGGGCTTCATTACCTTTCTCTAAAGAATGCCACTTCTTTTGCTAATATACTGTTCTCTTTTCAGTACCTGAAGATTGTGAGTTTGTTAATCACTAACATAACCTCTTTGCAAAAGATGGGAAGATGCACCATCAATACTTATTTTACTCTTTAAAAGATTATATTCAATAGTTAAAACAGTCCTCTTTTTTCATAGTATAGAATTTCAATCAAATCATGGTTGAGCACAAAAACGGTTTAGTCACTGAAACAGTATCCCCTGATTTAGCTTTTCCTAAGAGATGTAGCATGGTATCCTAACCAGTCCAGGTTTGAAACTGGATAATAGGTCTAGAATGTAGAGTGTGGAGTTAGATGACACCATCCTCTTACGTATCGGCTTGCTCAATTTTCCATATATATATATATACACACACACACAAAGAATGAAAGAGTTAAGCAAAGGACTCACGGATATGAGAATATGGTAATACTGCCATCGGTTGCCATCATGATGTAGCCTCTGTCCATCCATACTCCCATCCTCAGTTTGGCCTAATGGACTAGTTTTGAGCCTCAAAGAGGAGGAAGACCGTCCAAAAATGAAGAGGCTGACTCATGACAATCAGGACTGCCTTGGAGCACAAGGACAAAGTAAAACATGAGTTCAGGATAGGATGGGTGTTGGGCAGCGGGAAGAGGCAGACAGCCTCCTCACGTCAGGACCAAAGAGAGCAGCAGAATCAAATCATGACTGCAAAGTAGGAACACAACAGCAGCAGTGCTCACTTAATGTAACCGAGTGGCAGACCCAAGGCAGATCTCTCACTGGGCCCTGGAGAAGACATGAGTGGGGGATTACTTGTTCATTAGCAAATGGATTTTAGCAGTAATGAATTGAAGATAATCATGTTAATGGGATATAATTCATACCTACTATCCAGTCAAGCCTTGGCCATGGAATTTATATATTGTGTTGTACTTACATCATCTTTAAACCATCTAGTTTCTTAAGACTTTTCTTGTGACTCTTGCCAATAAAATATTTCATACTAATGAAAATTTTCTGAAAGAAGACACACATACTGTACCTGGACACTCCCCATCATTGTCCACTATGGAAAGCAACTCTAGTGAAGAAGCTTGAAACAAAACATACCTGATTTCAACGCATTGTTTAATATGCCAGCCTCAGTAGAATCTTCCAAGGGAGATTGGGAGACTAAGGATTAAACATTAATTAAGCACCTTCAACGTACCAAGACCTGTGCCAGGCATTCAGCAATATCATGTAACTCTCACTAGAAGAAGGATTAATGATCACTCTGTCACAGACAAAATCAGAAGAAGTAGAATTCAGTTTATAAACTTGTCCCATAACTAGCCTTTGAAAGACTCCTGTGAAATTTTCCACTGGAGGCTACGTTTTCTCCCTTTTATTTCCGGAAATCGATAAAACAATACCCTAAGTCTAACCATAACCCTAACTCTTATCTTCCCATATCTCTTTTCCAGCCTAACTACAAGAGACGCATGCAGATAGCCTTTCAGCAAACAGCCTACATGCTGGCAAGACACACCACTAAGAGATTAAAGACCCTAATATTCTGAAATTTTCAACAACTGGGAGAGCTCACTGCAAACAAAAGAAACGGACCCTGGCTGACTTGAGCACAAAACAAAATTTCTTCTAGGCATACATGGGAGCTTACATAATCAAAAGGACCTGGAACAGCCCCGGCTAAGGAAAGAGAGCAACCAGGTTAACTCTGGGGAGCAGAAGCAAATGGGCCACGTCGTCAAGGCTCTACTGTCAGGATGAATCAGCCGTGGACTACTTCCATCAGGAGATAACTCTGCTCAAGATGCAGGTTCGGCAAGAGAGGGAGACCGCGGGCCCACCCGGGTCACGTGCCCACCCAGGTCACGTGCCCGCCCGGGCCTCGGCAGGGGTGAGGAAGGCTCAACGATAGAGCCCAAGCAAGGCTGCGTGCGGCCGGGGAGGAGACGTCCCCCACAGGAGAATCAGAGCGCTGGGCTGGAGAAATAACAGATACCCGGTACAGGAACGAGAGGCCTCCTGTGCCCTCACGAATGCCCTGCCTCGTCACATTACGGGGCGAGCGCTTTCCGCTTGCTCGCAGGCTCCTCACACACAGCCCTCTGGAGCTGAGGCTGGGCCACCGAGAGCTCGGGCTCCCTATCACCACGCACCACAACCCCTTCCGGCTTTGATTCATTACACACGTCGCTTCTATCTTAGCCACCGGAACATGATATATATGGTAATTTATTTCACTGCTTTGTACTTGCTGCCGCCCCTCACGTCCCGTATCATTTATTTAGGCTGAGTTCTGCATCGGCAGCAGTGAACACGAAGACCCACCCCTCAGTCGGAGAGAAAAGAACTCTCCCCCGGCCCTCCTTACACAGGGAGTCAGCCCAACCACAGTCCAGACAGGACCGACTAGCCTCAAGCCCTCTGCCAACATCTGTCTTCCTGAGAATGCTGAGTTCTACAAATCAGAGATGGAGAAAATGCGCAAGCTGTGAAACTGAAATCAAACAGCCGCAGGAATTGCTCTGGAAGCACACAAAAGCTCTTCTACAAAGATACACGGTTACTGAAATTAAGCACTGTAGAGTGCCCAGAGATAAGTTTAGAAATTTCCTGAACCATGAGGCAGAATTTGTGATTCTGAAATAATTTGTTTGAATCATCCACTTCATTAAAGGGTTTTCAATTTATTACTGTGACATGCAAAAATAAAAACATGGGCAAATGCTACCCTGAAAGATGAACGGAAGTCTGTGTAAGGGGAAAGAGATGAAGAGATGACTTTGCCAACAAAAGGGATGAAATACAGAATCTGCTTTTACCTGGTGGCCTCCAGAGCTGAATGTACGACAGGCTCTTTATTCCTGCAAATGACTTCAGACAGAGCTTCCCAGGGAGTAATTTGTGGGACAGACATGCCTCCACTTATCGTATTTACTAGATACAGCAATTTGGTAGGAAAACCTGGAAAGCTGCAGGGTCAGGGAGATAGCAATGCACAGACCTCACAATCTTCTTCCCATGTCTCCCGGCAAAGTGGTCCCCCCACTGCAGGGGGACCCACAGTTCTCAATGGGGCGAGAAGACAGGCTAGGAGACGCTGAGTATCTCTGTTCATAAGGTGGGAGCGTTCTGACAGTTTTGTGCAAATGTTTTACTTCTAGACCATTTTTGTTTCCAAGGAGAGAGCAAAGAAGGGTAGCAGGAAGAGAGGGAATAAAAGAGGATCACTAAACAAGAATTTTTAAGCAAGATATTAACATTCAGTGTTGTTGTTCATATGTCTACGAACTAAGGCTCTCTATCTCCTCAAATTTGAAAGAGATCTCCTTCACGTAAAGAAGAAACAAGTGTGTGTGGGTGTGTGTATCCACACACACACACACGGGGGTGGGAGGTATTAAATGGACTTATTCCAGATGTGGACTAGGTGCTTGTGCCATCCTTACTAGGGATTAAGTTGCAGGTTGGTCACAGTTAGTATTTTAGTTATATATGCTAAAGAGTTTATTACTATTATTTTGGAACGGCGTATAAATGACCACCCAGTCGTAAATGCTTTCTAAGATGTTTTTATGTTCTCATTTACCTAAATGAGTCTCCAGTTTGCAAACGGACAGCAGCTCCTGTTACCTGTTAGCATAAAACTATATCCTTCTTTTTGGCTTCCACGCCCTCTAGTAACAAATCCCAATTAGCCTATCTGACCTTGTCTCTCCTCACTCCAACTGTGACTTAGCCAGGCCGATGCACATTCTATGTTCCACATATGTTTAACTCTTTCCAGAAGTTATGCCTTTGTTTATGACATTCCACACATTGGGAACAGCCTCCTCAATTACAGTTCTTTGTTTCATTATCATAGTTCATGATTCACAAATTAACTTTGGCCTAATTTCCCTGAGCCTAAGCTCACACTGACCTTTTCAGTTTTCACCACAATTATTTTCCTGTCCATATGCTGCCTTTAGATATCTTATAGCTAGCTATCCATGCGCTTATTGCTTTTATGCTCACAAATAGTTTATGAGCATTTCAAAGGCAACAATCAATTTGTCCACATCTTTGTGACTCTAAAGCCACTGAACTATGGGGGGTATTTCAGACATACTCAGAAAGCTTTGTTGAATAATTAAGTGGACCTCTTTGTGGCAACAGGCTGCACTCAGAGCACAAGATAGGGAGAAAGGGGAATGGAGTTAATAAAAAGTAAGCAAAAAACATTGTCCCACTCCCCGAGGGACTCACTCTTACCTCTGGAGACACTAAACCCACATGAAAAATAACAAGGGTACATATCTGACACAAATTCACATTTTTACCTCAGGGAAATATAAGCTACGTCTGTGCAGTCCTTTGACCCTGTGTATACAGGCACTCTGCATCTATGGGGGGAACGTGGAGATCCAGGAACTGATGGAATCAGAGCCAGGGACTTAGTCCCAGCAGGCTTTACTGGGGTGAATCAGGGTCCCCTGCTTTAGGAGAAGCCCCTACGCCAGACACGGCAGAAGACAACTGAGGGGGCAACCAGAAGTGTGATACTGTTGACTATTACCCAGCAGTTCTGTCACTCCAGCTCAAGAAGATTCCTTTTTTAAATTTTTATTTTTCCAGCTGCACTGAAGTATAATCACTATGCCCCCAAAATGCATATAATTAATGTATATAATTTGGTGCGTCTGGACATATGTGTACACTCAAGTTACCATCACCACAATCAAGGTAATAACTACATCACCTCCAAAAGTTTCCTTGTGCCCCTCTGTTGGTTTTTTGTTTTCTATGTGTGTGTGTGTAGAGCGCTTAACCTGAGATTTACCTTCTGAATAACTTTTTAAGGGCACAACACCTTACTGTTAGCTATAGGCACTATGATGTGCAGCACATCTCTGGAACGACTCATCATGTGTAACCATAAGTTTATTCCAAGAAGACTCATTTTCAGAGAAGCATCTACCACACTGCCTGAATTGCCCTCTAGAGGCAGGTGGGGAGTAATGCTGTGCTGTCCCGCAGCACAGGGATGTTGCAGGAAAGCCAGTAACCCTTTCCTCTGGATGCTCTTTCCTTCTAGATACTCTCATCAGCTTGAAAATGCAGAAAAAAGAGGGTGGAGGTTCACCCTGCATTTTTTTTTTTCTAACTCGCTTAGAAAGTGCCCAGGCCTGCTTTATTTTTCATCACCATACTTATCGCCACCTGCCACAGTATCCGTTTATTTGCTTATTATCTTATTTCTCCCATGAGAATACCTATTCAGTCTGGTTTTTTTTTGTAGCTTCTAGAATGGAGCTGGACACTTGGCAAAAGAGCATGAATAACTGTTGAATACATGTAGTATTTCTAGATAAATGAATTAAATGATTTACTAGTTGTTCAAGATGTATTTCAAATACCTTTACATTTCACTTTGCAGAATATGGTACCCGCTAAATGGATGAAACCTCAACTTCATCTGATGCCCAAAGGAAAAACCACAGCTCCTTCTCAGGGTAGTTTGGATGATTAAATAACATAGCATATAGTGTTTGCAACGGAAAAGTTGTTTAGTAAATTTTATCTTTACCAGGAGTAGTTGAATTCTCCCCTATCACACACACACACACACACTTTAATGGTAAAATACCTCCTTATTTATCTGCAGTGATGATCAAATACCTTGTCTTAGGCACATGTGTCTTTAAAGTATAGAAACATAACTCTTGATACGTACTGAAAGCGTGCTTCATAAATTAATGAATCCTGCAACAGACATTCTCTAATAGGACTAGTGACACCTTTTATAGTTAATACAATGCCTATATCCTGAAATGTGCTAACATGAATTGCAAATGTGC
Organism: Orcinus orca; assembly: GCF_937001465.1. Classification (NCBI taxonomy): domain Eukaryota; kingdom Metazoa; phylum Chordata; class Mammalia; order Artiodactyla; family Delphinidae; genus Orcinus; species Orcinus orca. The sequence goes on along the minus strand of NC_064564.1, from coordinate 46,709,717 downwards.
TAAATTTATTAATATCATAAATAAGCAGTCTTAAAATTAAACTCCTGTTATCAATAACATTTCTGTTACATTAGAAATAAGATCGTGACTCAAAAAAAAAAAGAAAGAAGATTGTGAATGCCTTTCTGCTTTCATTTTTTTAACTTGCTCTTATTCATAACAGTCACAAATAATAAATGACACCTACCTATGATAAGCAAGACTTCAGAAAGACCCCAATTTTTGTTTGTTCTATTTCTGAAACTTGTTCCTGACTCATGTGTCTCATCTTCTCACCCCTTCCCTCCCTTAAAGTTAATTATTTGAATTCCATCTGACAACTGCCCTTCCGGACCCATGTTCTTTTTCTGCGGATCACTGGCCAGAAAACAGCGTCTCGACAAAACACACATGAGATTTTATAGATGGTTTTGAATGTAATGAGAGGGAGCAACATTTTCTTGCTTTTTGTCTGTATTTTAGAACTATTTTCTATCATGCAGGTGTGCAGCTTATACTTTAATGGAATTCTAAACATATAATGGACAGAACCAGAGGGAATATGATTCTATGAAGAGTAACTAAACCAAAGACATTTTATTCTACCTTTTCAACATTGATCACACTAGCCACATTCTCTTGTGGTCTTTATACTCTTACCCAACGTTCATCTGACAATATTTCATTTCTGTATCCGCTGAACCAACAACTGAGAGATTCTTTTTTTAACATTATGTCCTCTTGTCTTCTCAGATTTCCTAGGCCTGCATCTCTCCCTGGAGCACTCACTTCTGCTTTCACGGCCTCTTCAAACTCTCAAGTCACAGGAAAGGGTACAGATAGGACCAAAGCCTGATAGCACGTAAGACCTGCCTGGTCTCAAACTCAGGACATTCTCTACCCCATTTCCCATTTGTCAAAACATGACTCAGGTGAAATGGCTCTTCCTTAGCTGCCTGAGCCAAAGGTCCTAACACCCTCTTCAGTATTCCTCCATCACTTTGTTAATGCTGACATCATATTCATCAAATATTTAGACATTTTTAATTTTATCGCATTTAAATAGCTACACGTGTCCAGTGGTTACTGTAGAGTGAGGCCACACTGCAGAGATTTCGAATAACTCTCCTGGCTGCTTCCAGCACCACCTGAGAAACCCTGCACTTTTATTTTTCCAATGGCTTCAGTATCTTCTCTTCTAATCTCAGCTTTGTTAAAGAATAGCTTTAGTTTTAGTATTCTTTTTCTCCCACATAGACTCTATTTTCTCCAAGATGCTTTTTCTATTTTTTTGTTTGTTTATTTTGGTCTTTTTTGTATTAGAGATTTCCATCTAATCTGATCTTTAGCTCCCCCCTCAACATATAAAAGTGTGGAAATTAAAACTCAATGGAAGCATGTCCTTGTGGATAGGGCTTGTGGATGGTGGTCTTTATTGCACATGGAATTGACTGAAATAGTGTTTGCTTGTTTATTTTTAAAGTTAGCAAACCCCCCATGTCAACTCATTCAGGTTGTTAGATGCAATAGAAAACATTTCCTAAGATCTGGCTGGACTGTGTATACCCAGCTATAGGTGTCCGAAGAGCTGACAGAGAAAAACAGTAGGAGAGGGGAGGTCTCAACCTTCAGCATATCATTTAGTGCCAACTGGGCCTGTTTTCAGTAGGGAACCCTGCTCTTCACTGTTGCTTGTGTTTTATGGTACAGAGATCTTCTGGTATCCCTTGCCAGAGAATAAACCCCTATATATTCTAGGGAGAAGTAGAAAGGCTATTCCCTGTCTGCAGCCTGTGATGGAGGAACTTTTGGTATTCTACATGATTCTTAAACTTTCAACCACTTCCTTTTTTTCCTTTTTTTTTTTTGGCTGCACCATGTGGCACATGGGATCTTAGTTCCCTAACCAGGGATCAAACCCACGCCCCCTGCATTGGAAGTGTGGAGTCATAACCACTGAACCACCAGGGAAGTCCCTTTCAACCATTTCTTATGATTGAAGGCTTGCCTGAGCCCCTCAAGGGTCCCTTCATACAAACTGGGTAGGTTCTCAGACCTCCCTACTGTCGACGTAGTAGTCTGCTCTCTGGGGACTTCTAAATTAGTTACCACTCATCCTCCCCTATTCTGTTCATCTTCTTATGAGGTCGAGCTGAGGTAACAATGTGTTCAATCTATTATTTTTAACCAGAAATATGTCAATGTCTTTCTACTTAAATGTGAGGGGTTTTAGTGATGTGGACAAAGAACAAAGAACACTGCCTGCCATCGAGCGGTCAGTCACAGCAGCCCACATGGGCAGTTCACCTTGAAGGGATGGAGGAAAACAGGAGTCTAGCACTACATCACTGAGATGCCTATCAAAGGAATAATTTCAATGAGCCCAGACTCTTGCATCTTCTCATACACAGGAAAACACTAAAATCATTTACTTGAGATGTCTGTGTTTTGTGATTAGCAGTTACCTTTTAATGTTCTATTATGTGAGTTCTTTTCCCAGCAAAAATTCCTATATGTCCTGGCTCTTCCCTTACCTCTTTGGAACAGTGTCTCAGAGTGGAGAGGTTGTCTCCCAGGCTACAGTCCTCAGTAAGGTCCCGAGAAAAACATAACTCACAACTTTTAGGTTGCGTGGTTTTTTAAATCAACAGTGGGATGCAGGAATCTTATCCATCCTTGTGTTTCTAGTGTATGGTGCACAGAATGTGGCAGCCACTTTAAAATATTCACAAAATGAACAGATAGATCAAGCATAGATGGATGGATGGGTAAGTGGATAGACACATGAAAGAGGACAATCTCTTTGCGGCTAAAAGAGATTGTGTGATCTCTATCACCTATGGAGGGGTGAGCTGTCTTTTGAAGGAGTCTCTCTTTGGAGTTGTCTTTCTAACTCATGAAGAGGCATATCTGCTTTCCAGTTCATCAGGTGTTTCCCTGGATTGACTTACAGGGCACTGATAGTGACTAGGCCCTGTGTGAGATCATTTGCCCCTTTTCTATGTCTTCTATCCCCATCAGGGCTACAGAGCAGCCCTTACAGCAGCCAGCTATCTCTCCTCCAGGCATCTTGTTAGGAATGGCATTACAGAAAGTGAAGATCACTGCTCATTCTCCTGGAAACTTGTGAAGCAATATTGCTGCAGTAAGAGACAGGGCCTTGCAATGCAGATTTTATGGATTTTCCGTGAAGCATGTAAGGTAACAGTACACTTTTCAATGATTTCTGCTCTGCGTAAGAGTCTGTGATTGCATCTAGCATACAATACCATAGCAGTGGAATTCATGAATATTTTACTTATACAGGGAAAAGGAGCCTGCCTAAATAGCTTTTTAGCTTTTATTTTGTAAGGTTTCAGATTTAGGGTTTTTTTGTTTTTTTTTCCCTCACCTCCCAGATTCTGGTGTTTTTTCCTAAACCCTACATTAAACAGCTGCTTTGAAAGTTTCTCTTTCCCTTTAAGTGTTTTCACATTTACAGACTGTGCTCCTATGATCTAATAAAATTAAGCTATCAGGAGGAAATCATCATATCAGAAAGGGCTGGGGAAGCATTGTAAAGCACCAGACATCTCACAAGAGGAGCATCTCTCGGGAGTTTGCGCTGGGAAAGAAGCAGTGGGTGGAATTGCTGAGCTCCTTGGTCTGACAAGCTGATGCCTGCCTTCCTACACTTGTCTTTTTTACATAAGCATTTTCCTTTCAAGGCAGCCCACGGCAGCACTGGGATAGAAGCCGGCAGGCACAATGGTCAGATCTAAGTATTCCAGGGAGGAGATAAAAATAGAATGTTGTACCTGAGTGAATGAACTTCTCACATTTAAAATCTAGAGCTGCTTTACGAAAGTGCTTTCGTTTCCCATGTTACTCCCCATCCCCATTTTCTGGTCTACTTGTAAATGTTAACTTCCAAGGGACAGAATATGCTTCCAACAGCTAGAACAGCAAAAGGACCGGGGCATTTCTTTTTTTGCATGAAGTGTCTCAGCCTAACTAAAAACATGAAGGAGGTCAACTCTCAAGTGCAACTCACTGGGAATTTACACCCCCAATGACTACTCATCCTGCCAAGTATACTTTCTTCTACTTAAATCCCTTGTATTTCTGAGGCTCGGCTGACTGTTGTTCCTAAAGAAAAATGCATAGCAGACAAAAGTGACTTCTGTTGACAACTGATTCTCAGACTTTAGTATGTATCTGAATTACTTGGGAGGTTCTGTTTAAAACGCAGATCCGTGGGCCCTGGGCCCTGTTCCATATTTCCCAAATCAGAATGTTCGCAGTATTGCAAGAAATACGTGAAATCTAATCTCCAAAACGCAACAAGGGGTGATATAAATATAAAATAAAATATTTTAGTTTGCTGAGTCAAAACATCACAGACTGGCAAAGTTAGACAAATCTAAGCCATGGGTAAAAGTCTTCCCTACCCCCCCACTACCCTATCCCTGCCCCTTTCTACCTAGTGTTTCTTTTGCTCCTTGTCTGCTTCCACAAGGTTTACATTTAATTTTAGCTTGAATATGCCTTTCATCTGGTATCCCTCATACGCAGCACAGGATTGAGAATGAAGTAGGCAGCCCACCAGTGTTAACTAAGTATCTGAATGGTTAACAGGCCAGAGGAGTGGCACTTTGAAAGGAGACTGAGATACTAGTAAAAGGACCTACTGTATAGTACAGGGAACACTACTCAATACTCTGAAATGGCCTATATGGGAAAAGAATCTAAATAAAAAAGAGTGGATATATGTATTAATATATGTATAACTGATTCACTCTGCTGTACACCTGAAACTAACACAACACTGTAAATCAACTATACTCCAATTAAAAAAAAAAATGTTCTCATGACTTTGGGGAGAACTCTAGTATTTAGGTGATACTTCAACCATACTTTTGTGTCCCCAGAAGAATGATTTATTTCTATGATTGTATGGGATAGAGTTTCTTAGTTAAGTGGGTTCCTCTGTAGATTCATTTGACTGGATCACCTTTAACAGATTCCTGGGTTCTCTGTTCTTTGGCTTTCTCAGGTCACTCATGGAGTACATGATTCTAATAGCCACAGAACAGCAGAATGAACATCTTAAATAGCTGTCATGAAACATAACCAAATATATAAAGAGCTATGATTCTTGCCAGGTGTTTATAAGAGCAAGTACCTCCATATTCTGAAATAATTGAGGAAACTCCCTTCTTTTCCCCTTTTCTCTCTTTCCTCCATCTCTTTTACTTTTCTCACTTACACAGACGCTTTGGCTGTAACACGGTACAAAAATAGAGATCCAGAGTTATCATTTTTGTTTCTTGCGTCAAATGGCTAGAAAAATATTACCTGCCTCAGAGCATTCACGTAGGAACTAAAAAGGATAAACGCTTGAAAGGCGCATAGCATAAGATCTGATACGTAACAGAACTCAGAAAATATTCGCTGTGCTAATAATGCACTTAGAACGTGTAAAATGAGTTTGGACGTGTTTCCAATAGGAGCTTCCAAAAGTTTAGGTCAATTCCTTGGAGTTCCAATTTCAAAAGGAAATTGCTGAGAGACAATGCAGGACCATGCCAGCATTAAAGGAATACCCTCTAAGGCCCACTGCAAAAAATGTGAGATGAGCATTCCATTCAAAAGACATCATTGGTTAAGCAATATAGACATGCTGAAGAGGACACATCTTCTTGGCCATTTAGAAGCTAAAGAGTCAATAACCCTGAATACATTTAAGCCCCCAAATACCTAACTACTTTGATCAAAAAACCTAGTTGATACTCATGTATGTTTAATGTTTCTCATCAAGCCAAAGGCACCTGTATCTCTCTCAGTCCTCAGAAAACGCCAGCTGTTAGTTATCCACAATAAATGGGATTTCACATTTTGTGACAAGCTTATTAAGGGGAAAGTACAAATGCTGGTCTGAAACAGAGAATAATAAGTTATCAAGACTTTTTCTCTCAAACATACATCATTATGTTTATTATACTCATTCTTTTTGAGAATTCTGTGTTCTAAGGAGGAGAGTGGCATTAACAAGAGGATATATCAGAAAGCATTCTTTAGAAGAAACTTCAGCTGCAAAGCACCACACTCTGTAATATATTTATTGGAATATCCCCTTCCCACTACTATCAACCTCTCAACCTGGTGCATTTCCAAAACTACCACCCAGTTGCTTGTGAGAGAAACGTAGGCGTTACTCCACACATCTTTCTTGCCTCACCATCAATATTCAAGTTCTGTCAGTTTCATCTCCTATACATCTGTCAAGTCAATCCATCTCACTCTATCTCCATACCTACAACCTGAACGTCTGTCACCTTTTCTCTTCCCTGGTTTATAGCAATACCATCATAACTAGTTCATCTGCCCCTCTCTAGGGAGTCTGTAATAATCCATTTTTCTTGGTGCAGCTCAGATTATCTTTTTGGATTTCAATCTGGATCGTGTGACCTTCAAGCATGTCCTACTTCCCTGAGGGAAAAGCAAACATCCTCAGCCTGGCCAACAGGCCCTGCAAGGTCCTCTCCCTGCCCATCTCCCTACCTCTCCAAACTCCACTCGACTTTATTCTCCTCCTACCTTTCTGTACTGATGTCAACGAGAACGGACGCTTAAACTGTACTGTACAATAGGTTCTCTCCTCTATATTACTTTGCAAAGAGCTAATTAAGGTACATATTTTAAAGAAATATTCAAAATAATAAATATAGTTCACCAGATTAAGAACTAAGACTTGGGCACTCATCAACATTGGAAAACATGCTAGATCAAAACTTCTTTCCCTCATTGCATGAGTATACCATGAACATGCTCTATTCATGTGGAAACTATAAAGAGGTGCTATGTGTGTTAGAGCCCATATTTACTTAACTTTATATGATCATATGAGTCTAGTTCAAGTAAATAAGACTTTCAAAGCACTTTGTTTTACAGAATGATAATAGTGTTTTTTTTTCCTCCAGCTAAACTTTTCAAACACCCCTTCAATATTGTATCTTGCTAGTGAACTTGGGTGAACTGCTTCACTTCTGAGTCTTTCCCTTCAGTTAAAAGGGGGTTAATAGGGCTTCCCTGGTGGTGCAGTGGTTGAGAGTCCACCCGCCGATGCAGAGGACATGGGTCCAAGCCCCGGTTCAGGAAGATCCCACATGCTGCGGAGCGGCTGGGCCCGTGAGCCGTGGCCGCTGAGCCTGCGCGTCCGGAGCCTGTGCTCCACAATGGGAGAGGCCACAACAGTGAGAGGCCCGCGTACCGCAAAAAAGAAAAAAAAAAAAAAAACCAAAAAAAGGGGTGGGGGGTTAATAACACCTGACACACAGGTTGGTGGTGGGAATTTAATGAGATTATGGCATGGCATAGAAGTATGGCAGGTGGTTTTGTTCCCCTTTTCATTTGTTTCCCTTCAGTTGTTTTACTAATATGAGTCTGAAAAGAGGAAAATGCACTTCAACTAGCTCCCACTCAGAAACACAGAATATTTTTATGCTGGAAAGGATGTAAAGATCATTGAGTTCAACACCCTCATTTTACAGATGAGAAATCTAAGGTCCCAAGTGGTGCCCCAGGTCACAAAGCTAGTTAGTGTGACAGCTGAGACCAAAAAGAATGTCTTGTGATTCCCACATTAAGCCATTTTGTATTAAATCACACTAATTTGCGTAGATTTCCATTTTTCTGTTTGCAAATGACTGTAAATGTATATCTAAATTTGGGCTAAATTCACTTAATAATTTTCAGAAAGGAATCCTAACTACAAATAGATTACGCCCAAGAGTTCAGACTTTGAAAGAAAAAGATCTGAGCTTGATTCTTGAATCTGTTATTTATTAGCTGGATAACCTTGGGCAAGTCATTCAATTTCTCGGAGCCTTTGTAACCTCATTTGTTAAACGGGAAATGTAACACCTATCTCAAATAATTACCATGATGATTATATATGAGATAAACTCTGAATGCAAAGAGCCAGATTAGAAGAGTGGTCAGAACCTACTAAGTCCATAAAAAGGTTAACTTCCTTTCTCTCTCCCAGAGTCTGCAGACTCAAACCCCAAAGTAAGTATAGCATCCTACTTTGAAGGCTTCCTGTTAGAATACCTAAGTCAAGGTGTAAGGAATGATAATGGGGACTTGTGTGGTCATGACTGCTAACAGAATTCATAATATCAGTTTAAGTTTGTTTTCAAAGTTAAACAGAAATTCAGGGGGCTTTAAAGTGTCTTTGAAACGAACCGACTTTCTTCTATTTCCGTTGAAAAATCGCATATAAATTCCTTTTTTTGATAAGGAGAGAAAAAAGAACTATCAGCAGGAAAATGTTACCCTTGATTGATGCTTCCAGTCAGCTTAAAAGAGCAAGTATTTCAGATGTAAAAATTCTGACGCATCATTTTCTGACAAAACTACATTAAACAGCCACAAGTTCAATCCATTAACTCAACTCTGTAAAATGACAAAATTAAGTCTTTGATATTAATAATCTTCAAATAGTTCTCTGCCTCCCCCAATTCTCCAACCCAAGTCTTTTTTTTTTGGTCTCATTTACTGGGTAGGATTGCATATTACTCTGCTTTTGATTGGCAGGATGAATAGATACTGTACTAGTTTACTTCCTGGGCATCAGATTGCGGTGTTAAATTGTGCAATCACAGGGAAGCAGAGCTGGGGTAAAAGAGGTGAGAAATGGAATTGCATTCCTTTAAGATCCCCAGCGGTTGTATAATATTTTATACTGTATCTTGATTTTCTTTTAGTTTCTCAAAATATTTTCCTCTTGTTATTACAAGGAGCCAAAATTTTTTAAAGGCAAAAGATGAATGTAGTTCAGGCCCCACTTTGTGGCTGAGGAAACTGAAGCAAAGGAGTAAAGCAAATGTATCTGTATTACACAACTTCTGAATAGCATTGCTTCAGATAATTATTCTGATTCCCAGTCTGGGAAATCTTCTATTTTTGACCTAATAGTGCAATGTGTAAGCCCAAGGGGGAAAAAATACCTATTCTTTAAGTATGAATAATGGGCAATCTATGATTATTAACTTATACTGTATAGATTCTAACCACCCAATAAGTTATTTTCTTAAAATTAGCTGTATATTTTGAAGCCACTGAAAGTGTAAGTTCAAGTTGTGTACATAGATAGATAGAGAATATGTGTGTGAGTATATCTGTGTTTATTAGGAATTTGTCTTAGGGTAATATTAACAAAGGTAATGCAAGAAGCCAGGTTTCAGATTTATTTCAAATCTAGAGCCAGTAGCATTTGCTACTTGGTTGAGCATCAGATGTAGGGAATGAGAGAGAAGATGACTCATTTTTTTTTGTCCTAAGAAACCAAGAGATTTGAGTTCCTACTTGCAGAGATAAATAGATTATAGAAGGAACAGGTATTTTAGGAAATGGATGAGAATCAAGAGTCCATTTCCAGATGTTTTTAAGTCTGTCCATTAGATAGCCATGTGGGGATATAAATAGACAATTGTATATATGAGTCTAGAATTCAGAGGAAAGGTTGAGTCAGAAGATATAATGGTAAAGTACTTAAAGTATTTATAGCCATGATATTGGATGTGATCAACCACAGAGTGAAAATTGAGAAGAAGAAAATTGGAGCCTGGAGCATTCCCATGCTCAGAAATCCCAAAGACGAAGCATCAGAAAATGAAACTTTAAAGATCAGTGAACTTAGAGGAGAAGTATTAGAAGTATTAAGAGATCAAGTAAAGAAGTATTTCAAGAAAAATTGTCCTCAGCTCTGCTCATTGCTGCTCACAGGAAGAGTAAGACGAAGACTGAGACTTGATGAAATTTGGCAAAGGTAATGCCATTAATGCCTTATTAAGATCATGTGTCAGGGAACTATCAAAGCAAATGCCTTTTTGAGTGATGTGAAGTGAAGAAAGGATGTTCTGCTAAACAAGAGACCTGAGAAAGGGGAAGGGCATGCAGATATAAGGCCAAGAAAATATTTTAATGAGATATTATTGCACATGGATATTAAAGGAAATGGTCCAGGAAAAAGACAATTTGATAACATGGGAAAGAGAGAAAAAGCAGTTGTCATAACTTTAGAAGACAGGATGGATCCCAGTGCAAAGAGAAGCATCGGCCATGAAAAAGAATACAAACAATGTTACAAAAAGAAAGGCAAAACACAGATTCAAATTCAGATAAATTGGTATATTGGTTGTAGAAATATGTAAGTTTTCTTGGATATGTCTCTATATTCTTAGTCAAACATTAAATAATCAAGAAAAAGAATGAGGAGGGAGAAGGAGGTACTGGTGATTTGAAGACATAGAAGAAGTTTCAAAATATTTGCCTAAGAGAGGATGAAGCTAGGGAAATGTAATTGGATAACTGGACAACATACATCTGCCATGAATTTAAAGTGAGACCAGACAGTGTGGTTGTGTGATTTATTTTTTCATATTATCTGTGTCAGTACAGCCGAAAAAAGACTGGAATTTAAATATAGCCAGGTGAGGATAACAGAGGGAAAGAGTGAGGGACTGAGGAATTGAGAGTGTATGCAAGAAAGTGATCGTAATGATGGGCCTTATGATGTTAGCCAGGCTAGGAGGGAAGTGAGGCTAACGAGTGGTCAAGAGAGTAAAAGATGAAAATAGTCAAATGGGTTGGAAAAAGCAGAGGGGTTGAAGAATTGTTGACTGTGAGGACATTAGAGGAAGTAAGATGGAAAGCTGGGGGTTGTAGCTGGAAAGTGTGTTTGAAATAGGGGTTATGGAAGAGGTGGAGTTGGGTAGCTAGGGTGGAGTGCAAGAGAAAACCCTAGGAAATGAGCTGCTCCGAAAGCTCAGAGAATAGCTTATTGGAAGCATCTTTTCTGTGAATACTGAAATGTTCAAGATTTATGACAGGAGAAATGCTGGTGAGAGACAGCGAGCCAGTTGTTAAAATTCTCAAGGAATGAGTGGCAACGGCCAAAAGATCTACAGATGGTTGCAATGGTCAAATGGCATATTCCTCAAAGATGTAGGAAAAAATTAATGAATATTTATTCTGATGGGCACGAAACATTTGAAAATTAGCCCAATATGTGTTTTTTTCCTCAAATAGTGTTCAGACTATTTACAGTTTGAACATGACGTCTGTAGCTAAGACTAACACAAAAAGCTACTTCACTGTAGGCCCCTTTCTACTAATGTGATCAGAACAAGAGTCCATTTCATTGTTATACAACCTGGTTCTTTGGACCTTGGGTGCTTTTCTTTGAAGATGGCTTATCTTTGTCTGGGTACATTTGAATTTTTACCTTTAACATACCCGAAGGACTTATTTATACCTTCACACCCAACTTTTAAAAATTTAAGCTGAAAGAAAAGTAGTCAATATCCAAGACAAATTAAGGAGAAATGAAACAGACAGAAATACTAATATGTATGGAGATAAGCAAACAAGTTAAACTTCGAAGAAAAGTATTTCTTCAATCACAAAATGTCACGTGCCTGGGGTGAATCCTAGGTGTGTATGTCAAGGTCTCTGGGCCTTAGCCTCGCCCTTACACCTCATGGGGTAAACTAGGTGCTCACAGGAGGCACCCAGATCTCAACCTCAGTTTTTGATTTGTGCCCTGGCTAAACGGAGCTTAGACCTCTCAACAGGAATTCTGACAACCCTCTTAACCTGTCTCAGCCTGGAATCCTCAGAAACTAGATCTTGATCCCATATTCCTCTTTACTAGCCAGCAAGTAGTCTCAATCCTGGTAGACCACAAAGACCCTTATCACCTTCTGGCTTCAGTTATCACCATCTGGAGACTCCTAACTATGACTCTTCCTATTGGACACCTCTGGATAAGAGACAGATCTAGATCAATTTTGAGCTCCCCACTTTCTTTCTACAGTGTAGTCTGAACTGCTGACTATCCTTCCTGTGGCCAGCTCTATAATCCAATGAGTTCTCTGGCCTTGGTCTTGTACAGACCTGGCTTTGCAGGTACTCTTGCCTGCCACTCCCATTGCTTATTCCTTGCTGAGCTCCCCAATGTGCCTGTGGGCAAAGCTTGTCTAGGTCATGATACACTAGATTATTTGATACCCTATCTCTTGCTTTTGCTTGGTTCCAGATCCTTGGTATGTCAATCATTTCAAGGTTGGATACTTTTCCCCAGTCCAAGGCAAACACCTGTCTATCTTTGTGCATTCTTTGTCTGACTTCACAGAAACATCACATTAGAGGAAGAAGGCAAAAATAAGAGAAATAAGATTAGAAATGGTAGACATTTAAAAAGATATCAATAGGTATATAGTAAATATATTTATTTCCTTTTCAAAGAAGGAAATGAGTGTGTATCAATTTATACATATGATTCTGTCATCAACATAGAATAGGAAAGAAAACTTGCTAAATCCTATAGAGAAGCTAACAGAACATTTAGCAGGTACGGCGATGTTTGATGTACTATTGGTTCCTCACAATTCATGCTTTGTTGCTTTTAAAAAGCTCAACGTTTAAAGGAACTATTTTTAAAATGTCCTCCATCCAATGTTAAGTGGCAAAAGTAGGATATTAAGCAGTGTGAGATATACTCATAATTATGTTTAAATATGTGCTCTCTTGCAGACAGGTCTAAGACATTCCGAAGAAATAAACTGAGCCAATCACATTCAGTTTATTTTTCACACAGATATTTTATCAATCAGGTAAGTCACTCCTTTTCAAAGAGGTAAAATGAATAGGGGTGACACAGAGGCTGGAGGTGCTACTCCAGGAAAGTTCTTTCATAAACAAACATGACAAGGGGAAAAGTCTAAGACTTGAGGTGGAAGATAGATGTAGTACCTCCACACCTCAACTTTCTCAGTCCTTTCTACACCCCCAGGATTGGGACTGTAGTCTACTCAAGATGTCAACTGAAAGAAAAGTTCTGCTTTGCATGAGACAAGAAGAGCACTGATATTTTTGACTCTAGAAACAAAGTAGAGAAAGGACAGAAAAGCCAGAAGTGACAGGTAAGCTCACCAAGATGAACAGCGGCTAAACAGACTGGGAAGGAGGGCCAGTGAAATTCCATGGTATAGGGTGAATGAAAGATTTTTAAGAATGATGAGGCCAAAATTTTTCAAGTTATTTGCATTATTGAGATATTTCTTTCTTTCCAAATTTTAAATAAGGCTATTTCACGTATACATGTATAAATGTATACTTCATGTATAATTTTTTTATGATTAAGGTTTGTGTGTTTGTGTATAAATCAAAGCAAACTTGAAATTTTCCATCAGGATCGGCAGAATGAAGAGTAAAGTTTGCATGAATAGAAACAGGAGCCAAGAGACCAAGGTAGCCATGAAAATGTCCCCTTGAATTTGCAGAAATATTTTACAGGGCTTTGTACCTTTCTAAATCATGGAATTGATGGGAGGTATGTAACCTAATTTGATCTAGATCTTCAGAGAAAGTGAAAACCCAGATCATTTATGGGAGTAAGAGTCAGAGATGAGATTGACCATAGGGATGGAACTGGAGATATTATCTACTGGAATCTATATTCATATCTTATCCAGCATAATAAACATGACTTGTAATATTCTATCCAGTCAAGGTATATAACTTTATACCATTAAATTTTTCACTTATTCTAAATTCATTTAATGTATACAGAGTGTCACTCACCATATTAGGCACTGGAAGTACAACAAGGATCCATACTCTCACGGAGAAGCATCAAAAGGATTTGATGCTCAAGGTTCTATTTCAAGCAGGTGGTATGATGTGATGGAAAGCCAGCGTAACTGAATTCAGAACTGAGTTCATACCTCAACTTTCCTAACTAGCTGTGTCACCTTAAGTGTGAATTATAAGTTTTAGGACTCAACTTTTTCAATTTCAAGATGAGATGGTTGAATGGATGATGTCTAATATTTCTTATTACTGGGGGCTTTGTAAATCAGAAATCCATGTAAAATTCTTATTGCTTACTACAGTAAGTGGTCAAATGAATAAGTACCAAAACCATTATTGGTCCTATGAAAAAAATGCGACTGAAGACAATACAACACACAGTCTAAAAATGAGTTTCTAAAATATGAATTTTTTTGTAAACCTCCATTGACAATAACAATACCTGGGCTAAACTGAGAATTTTGAGAAGGAAAAGGAGGAAAAAACACCAGCATAGTTTAACCACTACAATGAACCAATACCTATGATATGTGCTTTATATATCTTCTTATTTAATTTTCACTGCAATGCAAGAGATGGGGATTATTAACTACCTCTACATAAGGATATAAAGAAAATAAGATAAGGAACAATAAGCAACTTGTACAATCTCAAATGGCTGGAGAAGAGGTTTGAATCCAAGTTTTCTGACTCTAGTCACCACGCTTCTCTCACTATATCAAATAGCTTTCTAGGTGGAAAGATCATCTTACATTTCCTTTTCTGCACATCTCTTTTCCTTCTATTTCCTACCTCTTGCCAAGATGAGAAAAGGCCAAAATTGCAAAAGATATACTATTAAGCAAGTGAATACATATACCTGAATTTAAAATGTGACACACCCATGTATCCACAACCATATTTAGAAGGGAAACATTGTTCGCCTCCTTGTGTGAGGAGCCATTATTCTAACTTCGGTCACCATGTATTAACTTGGCCAGTTTTTAAAATGTATGAATGGAATTATAGAGTGTATATTGTTTTTGTTTGGGCTTCTTTCACTCAAGTTATGTTTATGAGATGTACCCACAGTGTTAACTGTAGTGGTAAATTTTCATTGCTCTTTTACATTAAGTTATATGGATACACTTCAATTTATTTGTTTGTTCTACTACTGTTGGATATTTAGGTTATTTCCAGGTTTGGGCTATAATGAAAAGTCATGCTAAGAACAAACTTGTACATGCCTTCTAGTAACACAGACTTTTTATCTGGTCTACACTAGCAGTGGAATTGCTTGGTCACAGCTTACTGTTGTAGATTGAATTTTCAGCCAAAGCTCTTTATCCCTTTCTGTCTCCTCTGCCTGAGACTTTGTAGTCACTCACATTAAAGGCAGAATGTAATTCCCCACACTTAAGCTTTGAGTTTGGCATTGGAATTTACGTTTGTGAATGAAATGTGGGCAGAAGTGATAGTTTGCCAGTTTCGAGCCCTGGCCACAGAAGCATTGCAGATTTTCTGCTATCACCGTGAAATGAGCTCTCCCTAAGTAGCTAACATCCTTTTAAACTTGGGCTCTAGAATGAAAATAGCTAGTACAGACCTGATCCCAACCTACTCAAAGGCGCCAAACCCAAGAGACATGTTGCTTAAAGCAGAGTCATGCTGAACTCAGCTTAGACCAGCCAACCCTAAGGCAAACCGGTGACACACAGCAAGAAATATTTTTTATTGTGGTAAAATACACATAAAATTTACCATCTTCATCATTTTAAGTGTACAGTTCAGTAGTGTTAAGTATATTTACATTATTGTGAAACAGGTCTCCAGAATTTTTTCATCTTGCAAATCTCAAACTCTATAACCATTAGACAACAACTCCCCTTTTCTTAAGTGAAATGAGCCAGTCACAAAAAGACAAGAATCTCACCTCACTACGCTTTGTGGTGGTTTGTTACACAGCAAATATTAAATGGGAGAATACATATGTTCCATGGTGCTAGACCCTGACAAATAGTTTTTCAGAGTGGCTGTACCAATTGATACTCCTGCCAGTACTGTATGGGCTTTCTAGTTGCTCCACATTTGCAGCAGTGGGGGAGAGTCAAATATGCTCTCCTTTCCTCAGTTGTTCTCCTTCTACGCCTGCTAGCTTCTTCCTCCTGTGCAATAAGGAGGATCAACCTCAGCCTGAAATAATGTTCTAAGTCATTTTCATTTAAGACACTCTAGTGTGTGTTGAACTATATTGGAGTTTTCATAATATTAATGAGACTGAGCATCTTTGCATAAGCTAATCAGCCAACTGAACTTCCTCTTTTCTGAAAGTCTTATTCAATACTTTGCCCACTAAAAAAGGGGGTATCATTTTTTCTTATTGATTCACAGAAACTGTAAACATTCTGAATATCAGTATTTTATTGGTTATGTGCACCTCAAACATTTTATCTGACTCTAAAAGTACATTTTTACTCTTTCAAGTGTCTGATGAAAAGTTCTTAATTTAATAAAGTATAGTATAAAAATCCATTTACAGCCAGCCCTCTGTATCCACAGTTTCCATATCCAAGGATTCAAGCAACCTTTGATCACATGTTATGTTTATGATCGGGGCTGGCTGAATCCAAGGACGTGGAACCCATGGGTACAGAGGACCAACTGTGGGACGTGAACATTCATGGATTTTGGTATTGGTGGCAGGTCCTGGAATCAATACCCCCTTAGATACTGAGGGACTGTACTTGACTGTGTAGTGGGGGGGAAGGGGGAGGTTGGAAATTCTAAAGAAAGAATTTACATTGTTTCTTTAGAAGGTCACAATGGACATAATCTTTAAATCTTCCAAAAAAAATCATTACAGAACTAAACCAGTTTTCACATACTGCACTGTGGTACATTTATGACACAGCTGCCTTAAGAAACTCTTTTCCTACCTGGAGTTTTAATAGGGCTTAGCACTGAATACAGCCGACATGGAAAGTTATTTAGATAACATTTCTTTGACACCCACACTTCATTCTCCTAGGATAGCTTAATGTGGGGAAGAGAAATAACAGAGTTTCTCTCTGATTTGAAATTTAAGAAAAATGAAAAGTGTCTGAATGTTTCACGGGTAAAAGCTGTATAATGATTTTTTTCTTTCTCAGTGAAAATACTGACTTCTCCTGCTCTCGTAGCACACTCTACAGTACAGGCATACCTCGGAGATATTGCAGGTTTGGTTTCAGCTCCCAGCAATAAAGTGAATATTGCAGTAAAGTGAGCCACAAAAATTTTTTGGTTTTCCAATGCATATAAGAGTTACACTTACACTATACTGTAGTCTATTAAGGGTGCAGTTGTGTTATGTCTAAAGAAAATGTACATACCTTAATTTATAAATACTTTACTGCTAAACAAAAAATGCTAACCATCAACTGAGCCTTCAGAGTCATAATTTTTTTGCAACAGTAACATCAAATTTCATTGACAACAGATCAATATAATAATGAAAATGTTTGAAATATTGCAAGAATTACCAAAGTGTGACACACAGACATAAAGTGAGCAAATGCTATTGGAAAAATGGTGCCAACAGACTTGCTTGACACAGGGTTGCCACGAACCATCAATTTCTTTAAAAAAAAAAAAAAACTGCAAAGTGCAATAAAACAATGTATGCCTGTATTTTGTAGTTGCCATAGAATATAGGTAAAAACTAAAGTCCAGTATTAAAAGCAGAGTCAATATAGGTTTCAGGACCCTGGAGAGTGAAGATGAGGGCAAGAACAGTTATAGAAAGCGAGAAAAGGGTAAGGCAAAAGAGGAGAGGGTGTATGGTGTTAGGGAGTGTTCTAATCTCATACTTTTACATGTACCTGTCCAGTTTTCCCAGCACCACTTATTGAAGAGGCTGTCCTTTCTCCACTGTACATTCCTGCCTCCTTTATCAAAGATAAGGTGACCATATGTGCATGGGTTTATCTCTGGGCTTTCTATCCTGTTCCATTGATCTATATTTCTGTTTTTGTGCCAGTACCATACTGTCTTGATTACTGTAGCTTTGTAGTATAGTCCAAAGTCAGGGAGCCTGATTCCTCCAGCTCCGTTTTTCGTTCTCAAGATTGCTTTGGCTATTCGGGGTCTTTTGTGTTTCCATACAAATTGTGAGATTAGAACACTCCCTAACACCATACATAAAAATAAGCTCAAAATGGATTAAAGACCTAAATGTAAGGCCAGAAACTATCAAACTCTTAGAGGAAAACATAGGCAGAACACTCTATGACATAAATCACAGCAAGATCCTTTTTGACCCACCTCCTAGAGAAACAGAAATAAAACCAAAAATAAACAAATGGGACCTAATGAAACTTCAAAGCTTTTGCACAGCAAAGGAAACCATAAACAAGACCAAAAGACAACCCTCAGAATGGGAGAAAATATTTGCAAATGAAGCAACTGACAAAGGATTAATCTCCAAAATTTACAAGCAGCTCACGCAGCTCGATAACAAAAAACCAAACAACCCAATCCAAAAATGGGCAGAAGATCTAAATAGATATTTCTCCAAAGAAGATATACAGATTGCCAACAAACACATGAAAGAATGCTCAACATCATTAATCATTAGAGAAATTCAAATTAAAACTACAATGAGATATCATCTCACACCGGTCAGAATGGCTATCATCAAAAAATCTAGAAACAATAAATGCTGGAGAGGGTGTGGAGAAAAGGGAACACTCTTGCACTGCTGGTGGGAATGTGAATTGGTACAGCCACTATGGAGAACAGTATGGAGGTTCCTTAAAAAACTAAAAATAGAACTACCATATAACTCAGCAATCCCACTACTGGGCATATACCCTGAGAAAACCATAATTCAAAAAGAGTCATGTACCAAAATGTTCATTGCAGCTCTATTTACAATAGTCAGGACATGGAAGCAACCTAAGTGTCCATCATCGGATGAATGGATAAAGAAGATGTGACACATATATACAATGGAATATTACTCAGCCATAAAACGAAACGAAATTGAGTTATTTGTAATGAGGTGGATGGACCTAGAGTCTGTCATAAAGAGTGAAGTAAGTCAGAAAGAGAAGGACAAATACCATATGCTAACACATATATATATGGACTCTAAGGGGAAAAAAAATGTCATGAAGAACCTAGGGGTAAGACGGGAATAAAGACACAGACCTACTAGAGAATGGACTTGAGGATATGGGGAGGGGGAAGGGTAAGCTGTGACAAAGTGAGCGAGTGGCATGGACATATATACACTACCAAATGTAAAATAGAGAGCTAGTGGGAAGCAGCCACATAGCACAGGGAGATCAGCTAGGTGGTTTGTGACCACCTAGAGGGGTGGGACAGGGAGGGTGGTGGGGAGGGAGACGCAAGAGGGAAGAGATATGGGAACATATGTGTATGTATAACTGATTCACTTTGTTATAAAGCAGAAACTAACCCACCATTCTAAAGCAATTATACTCCAATAAAGATGTTAAAAAACAAAAAAAGAAAGGACAGGGTGCACGAGGAAGAAAACAAATATGGGATAGAAAGAGAAACAGGTTGGAAGAAGAAAGAGAGGTAAAGAAAGCACAAGACAAAGGAAAACAACACTAGATTTTAACAAAATACACTTGGCATCTTTGAATAATCTAATACTATGAGTTTTCATTAAATGTCAATCCTTATATGTTATTTCAAAATACAGTTGACCCTTGAACAACGCGGGTGCCAGTGCCCCTAACCCATGCATACTGGAAATTAACTGTACAGTCAGCCCTCTGTAATTAGTCTCGCATGCACAGATTCAACCAACCGCAGATCCTACAGTACTGTTACATATTTATCGAAAAAAATCCACATATAAGTGACCCCACACAGTTTAAACCTGTGTTGTTCAAGGGTCAACTGTACACCATTTATTCTGCATACTGTTCATGTTATGCCCTTGTTTTATGCCCTAAAATAAGTTTTAGGCTGGCTAAATGCAAAGACATGCTTTTGACCCATTATGAAATCTAACACAGATAGTAAAAAGAGTTAATAATTTAGTCCCTTTTATGATGAAACTTTACTAAAGACTTTTTCTAATTCAAGAAAAATTTCAGATGTTCACAGAAGTTCCAAAAAAACAATAAACCACATATGTCCTCTCCACTGATATTGAACAGATGATAAAAATTTACTGTCTTTCACTGAGGTATCCTTTTTCAATAAAAGATACAGCTAAAGTTCAACTCATTATCCCTTTAAACCAGCCTAAATTAGCAGGAGACACTCTTCAGAAGTTGGTATCATTCTCATGCACCTCCACTGCCCCTTTAGGCCTTCCCATACAATTTTGGACAGTCCAAATACATCTAGACATCAATAGAGGTGGTACAGGTGATCTGTCCATGCTGCCCCCACCTTCTAATTCCCTCCATCTTCAGGATATGTTTTTATAGCCTTGGGCTTTAGTATAACTGCTTATTATGTCCCTGTAAGTCTTCCATTATCATTAAAGTAAGAATAAATATATAAAATCTTGTATTACAGCCTTTTATTATTTATATCCTTTATTCTTACTATTAGTCGATATACTTGAGGACTCATTTGTCTCTACAAGGTAACTGTATGTAGCTCTACTCTGATCCTTCATGTATTTGTATGTCTTAAGGTATTTACTGTAACAGAATACTCTTTTCCCTTTGTTTCTACGTTCTTTGTATACTGGCAGCACATCACAGCTCCTGATACATGTAGGCATGTGTTGAATGAATTAATGCATGAAACACATTGCATGAATGAATGAATCAATCAATCCATCAAAATGTATAGCTAATGCTTATAAAGCCAGAACCTAAACTCATGACTTCTCAAACCAACTGCACAATGCTTTCCATTTATCCAAATTAAATATCAAAATAGATGTAAATGTCTGAATATACTGTTCATATTGTTAGGATGTAAAGGGAAAAAATGGTATTCCAGATTAAGATGACAGATTTATTCTTAGTATTGATATGTCCTCATCCTATATTTTATATAATCTTAGGGCACAGAAAAATGCATAGCTGAAATTCTACAACAGCTAGTGTCAAATGATTCCTGTATTTTTTTTTTTAAGATTTTAGTTTTAGAAGTGAAACAAATGGATTATGGAGAATGAATGCAGTAGATCATTACACAAGCGATCAGTCAGCATCTTTGCCTATGCATTAAGGTTACTGAGTGAATAGCTCAGATTTATAATAGCTGAATTTCATACCAGTGTAAAAACCACAACCTAGCCTGAGTTATCACGAGACATTAGGAAGAAAGTATGGTGATAATATATCCATCCAATTGCTACAAAAATGGAAACACTGTAAGAAAGTTGGCTGAACACCTTGATAACCTAATTCATAATGTCTCTAAAAAGCCATACAATGATTTAGGGAAATAATGAGTGCCAGATAAAGATATATATAACTTAAGATATATATGTATCATACATATTTCATTCTTTAAACTCAAGCACTAAATTAGAATTGCCTACTAAAAGCTAAAATGTCCGATTTTTTTCTGCTGTCAAGACATCCTGACAGTTTTATTAAAGTTACTAAGTTTGAAAATTTACCTTCCTCAAATTTTTCTGAAGAGAATTTCAGATGTAATGATACTATGCTAGCTTTCAAGACAGACAAACCAGTCTTACCACATGTTACCTTGGGTAAATTAATTTCTCCAAGGTTCAGTTTTCTCAGTACATAATATTGCCTTAATTACACTGCAGCAAAAAAACAAGGCAATGTGTTCACCAAAACCAGAGTCATTTTTATCTTGGGAAGACTGGCTGACTACACTTCCCAGCCTCCTTTATAGTGAGTTTGGGGTATGTGGCTCAACTGGTCAATGAAATGTTGGTGGGAGGTAAATAAGCCATTTACCAGCCCGCTCCTATTCCTTAAAAGCTCCTATATAATCTTTCATTCTTTCTCATCCTTCTTTCACCTGCGAATCAGTCTCCCAATGTATGACTTCAAGGTCACAGAGGGTGGCAGAACCCTAAGATGGAGGAATCCTGGATTCTGAGTAATTCTAATGAACAGAACTCGGTTGTTCAGGCCTCCACATTCCAACCATCACTGACCCATACTGGACTGTGATATGAGAATGTATTTTACTGTGCTGGGCCACTAATATGTTGTGAGCATTTATACAGCAGTAAGCCTACCCTAACTAATACAAAAACCTACTTTAAAGAGCTATTGAGGGGTAAAATAAATTAATGACTGGAAAAACCTTATTGCAGTTTAATATAGTGGCTGGCACTTAGCATCAGGTGAGTTCCCCTTCCTCTCTCCTCAGCAAGGTGATCCAAACATGCCCAGTCTCTACATTTCAGTTTTTACATTCTTCAGCCTATAGATTCTTGACCCTTTTGCAATTATGTGTAGAAGAGTAAATACCTTCTCGGGATAGTAACTAACTTCACAATGATAGTGTGCAGTTGTTTCTTAAAGGCTATTTTTTTAATTAAAATCACCATTTCTTTTTACCTTTTCATCCAACTCTTTTTGACACATACAGATAAATAATTTGAAATATGGTTTGGGGAACTAACGTGATTCATAATGTCTTCTGGACGTATGCCATAAAATTTAAACCCTAACTTGAAATCTTTCTGGGTACATTAGAACAAATCTATGACTCACACCAATTTCGTGTAACTGTGACAGCCAAGTAGACATTGCCCTCCCGTACCTACAGAAAATGAGTGTGACACCAAAATGCCTGTTGATAATTTAATTATTAAAATATGTGTGAAGTTGATTCCAAAATAAGTCAGGATGCTCTGTTCTATTTTTAAAAAACTCCTCTTTAGCAAAACCCAGTTTAAAGTGAAAAAAAGCAGCAGTGGAGTGGAGTCATTAATCTAGGCTAGGGGAATTTATAGGCTGAAACACCCTAAAATGTTTTGAATTACCCTGTGCACATTTCACATGTTGGAATGAGCATCTGAGGAGTTTTATATATACAGATATATTTGTTGGCTTCTTGACATTAATTCGAGTCTTTTTAGAGGGTTATTTGCAAAAGCTTTATGGTTGTGACCTCTACATTCAGAATAGAAATGTTCCTGAAACTTTGGATGCAACTTAAAATCCAAGAATCAGGGTCACTTTGCCATTGGGTCTCATTGTCTAAGTCTCCCCTTTACTGAATGCCTACTGTGAACCAATCTTGTAGAGAAGTCTACATGTGCTATTTTATTCACTCCTCAGGACAACCCTATGAGGTTGATAGCAGCATCAATCACTATGCTGCACAGGAGAAAACTAAGACATAAAGAGGTGCAGTCACTGCTCTTGCCTCTAAAGCCCATGATCTTTCTGGTCTAAGTAAGACTTGTCAATAATGAGCACATATACAACAGATTTGCTATGGTACACTCCTACTGTAAATGCAAAACTTCCTTTCTTTCTACTCTGTCATCAATAGTGTGTGTGGGTATGTGTTTGTGTTCCTATCTATCGATCTCTCTTCCTGCCACTCACATCCTCCAGGCTTGACAGTGGATAGTAGGTCCACTTACTATGTGTATGTGGTAAGAAAACATTTTCCTTAGCTTCACGGAACACTGGTTATTAAATCATTACCAATTCCAACACTGCCCACAGCCTTGGAGACTTTGTTCTAGCCCTTTGCTCATTACCACTCTGCAGCTTATTTTCACCAAGCCACTTCAGGCTTTCTGTTCCTGTTGAAGAGAGGTTCTGATCCCCACATGTGATTCTTGTTAAGCTCCTTATCTCATCCTCCAGAGGCAATGCCTGAGGCAATGATGTGAACTCTACAACTCCAAATGTACACAATTGGTTAGAAGTTAAAAATTCTCTCACTGCCAACTTAACACTGCACGTTGAATTGGTCGTAATTAAAGTGAGTGGTTTTATTTTTAAGACTGAAAATTTTAAGTGCTGCCTTGACATCTTTGAGCCTCTCCAGGTGGCTTGGGCTTTTCACAGCCTGGTACCTGAGTCCTGAGAGAGAGTGTCCCAAGAGCAAGCATTCTAAAAGTACAAGGAGAAACCTGTATGGTTTCTCCTCACCATGCTCCAAAAGTCACCCAGTATCCCATCACCATATCTTACTCACAACAAGTGAGTCACAAAGACCAACCTAAATTCAAAGGAAAGAGAATTAGACTCCACTTCTTGGTGGAGATCACACTGCACAGGAGCATGGGAGGTGGGAGGTACTGTGGTGTCCATCTTTGGAAATACAATCCGCCACGACCCTCCCATGATTTACAAAGTGTATATGCATATAAAGATATACACATATCAGTACTTGAACACAAGGCTACGGTAACATCTTACAATCAGGTCCCTTATGTATTTCTATATCTCACTGCCTAGATTCTCCCTTATGAATTCTGTTGCACAATGAACCAAATCGTTGTATGGCTGCAATATCCCCTTCCTGTAAATGGCAACTACAACCTATACTCTAGAAGTGAACATCCAGCATTAGCATCTAAAATCTTCAAGGCTCACGTAAGTATTTTCTACATATTCCCACTTTGAGGATCCAAATTACAACTGCCATGCAGACTAAGGGAAAATGCAAATAAACAGGTAACTGAAAATGAAAAGAGAAGTTTTAACATGCAAGCAAGTTCATTGTTTTGAGAAGATGTACAAACATTATCATTTTCCTATATCTAAATTTTCTAAACTATTTTCAGGATAGCATCTGTGTTAAGTAGTAATCAGAAGCACCTGACAAGAGAAAAAGTTTTAAAGCAAGATTAGTCTGGAGAAGTCATGACTTGTAGCTCAAAACATCACCCGATTGTATTTGGTCTTTACCAGCTCTTCTTTTCCACATACCTTAGAAATGGTTAATGTCCTCAAGTCAGACAAAACCACCTTTCAAGTAGAGTACTTTATATCATGTGCAGCAATATGCAAGCCTCATTTTTTTATAGTGAGCAGGTACTGAGCAGCCACTCAGTTTTTATGAGACTTTTTAAAATTTGGAACATAAATTAAATATTTATGTCAGAGCTGCCAAAACGAAGACAAACAGCTCTAGCAAACAATTCTCTTAATAAAATTCAATCACTATTATGCAAACTGTTGTCAAAAGGGTAAATGCAAGTTAACTTTTTTAAAAGTTTTGCTTCATGATCCATGGAATTAATAACTAATGTCATGAACACTGAAAATTGAGTGCATCTTTATATTCTTTGTACTCCTTTGTGTTCTGGCAAACTTTTTTTTTTATTATTTAATGTCCATCTTTCTTGCAAGGGGTCCTTTAGGAGTTAAAAATATAATTATATTTTCTCATCTAATTAAAATGTCAATCATTTATTTTGGCATATTAAGTATAATGGCTGTTACCCAAGGTTTCTTTTCATTTAGATTCTGATTATTTTGTCATGTCACTCAAAAATCTATGCTTTGCAACTTGTCCGAGATTTTTTCCCCTCATTAACGTAAAGCATCTTAGAGTCCTGCTTGGTAGTGCTTTATCTAGTCCAGGAAATGATTTGGATAATAAACAGCTGGAAACCAAAATGTTATGTACTGGCAGAGAAAAAAATGAATATAAACTTCCTTCTCTTCCACCCCTTGTAATTTTATATATTGAGTTTTAGAATTAAAAAATAAGAAGTTCCAGGGCTTCCCTGGTGGCGCAGTGGTTGGGGGTCCGCCTGCCGATGCAGGGGACACGGGTTCGTGCCCCGGTCTGGGAGGGTCCCACATGCTGCGGAGTGGCTGGGCCCGTGGGCCATGGACGCTGGGCCTGCGTGTCCGGAGCCTGTGCTCTGCAGCGGGAGGGGCCGCAGCGGTGAGAGGCCCGCATATAGCCAAAAAAAAAATGTAAGAAGAAGAAGTTCCAGAAAAGCATACTGGAAGATTGTCTATCAGACTCTTTCTTTTTTTCTTCCTTTCTTCTCTATTATGTTTTTTTTTTTTTTACCACTTCTCATTTTCAACTTTTTTTTACTCTGTCCTCATTGTCCACTTTCTCTGTAAGATGAGGTGGTTGGACTAAATGGTATCTAAAATCATGGCCAGCTTTAGTTCTTGACTTGCAAAAACTTCTTAGTATATTCTAGAGGCTTCAGGATAGCAAATATGTTAGAGGAACAGGTGTGGGGTGCATATTTTCATTCTCCTTTTCTCCCCTTTACTTAGGACAATCTTTTCTCCTATTCTCTTATTTGTGTCCTTTCTTTTGTCTTCTCCATTTCCTGCCAAGCTACAAACATGGTTTTTCTTTTACATAGCTCATTTTGATTTCAAAGCAACTGAAATGTTATGAATGTCATATATGTATGTTTTCAGTTTTTGTGTTTTTCCTGAATCATCTGTCTCAGCATTTCTCTTCAGGCCATTTTCACTCAGGGGAAGGGGTAAAAGTACGCATGAAGACAGTATTTGTATATTTAAGGTCTTTCATCCTGAAGCTCGTGTGTTTAGCTCTTCTGAAAATGACACCTTTCCTTTGGAGGAGACTACCATCTGAAAAAAAAATACCAACATACCTGCTGTGTAATTGCTGAGCTATTACTGGGATTGAAAATGAGCAGGAAAGTTGACAAGTCTTCAACTGCTAGCCACTGCTAGAATTCTGACATTGAGATGAAAAAACACAAAGCCATTACTGATCTGTGAGGAAACCAGGTGGTCTCTGATACACAAGATGCTCCTACCTGCTCATGAGCAATTGAACCTCAAGAGTTATCACCCGTAATTTATGAAAAATATAACTGAATCCAGTTTAGGCAAAAAAATAAAGCACTAGCACCATGAATAATATATTAATACTGGAAAATTACTCTTTACGAGATCAATATAAAATAGCTAACTCATTTAAATTACTTATTTACGATACTGATGATGTGGTCTAGAAAAATAAGATACAGTTATATGGCAGGAAACAAAAAAAGGTACTGCTTCTCCTCCAAAGTCTGTGATTTGGAACAGCGCCTGTTTTGGAGAACAGTTGTTACCTGAGATGAATGCCACAGTACCAGTACTTTTTTTCTCAAAATATTTCAAGAGTTGCTGTCCCTCTCTTTTGAATTCAATTCTGCCTTGGCATACACACACTTAGAGGTGAAACACTGAGCAGATGTCTTGGCATGCTGTACTCTGGTTTATGGACATCTTGTATAAGCCAACTGACCTCAGGAATGGTCTCCTTGCATCCCTACAGAAATATGCAAGAATTAGGGCATTCAGAGTTTAGAGTAATTTGGCCAGGAGACTTGGTCACACTCAGTCACAAGAAACCATTCAGGATTAAAGAAGTCAGATACACTTTGTTCAGAATAGCCTTGGGACTCAGGGTCAATTCTGAGAGAATCTAACAGGAACTCTTGTCTGAAGAGTTTCCAAGTCAAATTCTACAGCCACAGTGTGCATGCTACAAATGTCTATCTTAACAGGAAATCAGTACCATCCTATGATATGGATTCAGTAGCTGACAGTAATTAATTACACCATTGAATTGTCATTTATTTAGAAAATTGAGTGTTTCTTGGTTTCCCACCTCTAAAGCCTCTGTTTATAAAATCACTTCCTAAAAACATTCAATAAGTCTCATTGGCTGTATCTTCTTATTCAAAAAATAAGCTAAATGAACTAAATATTTATTACAGTACTTTTCAAAGACAAAGGGACCAGTAAATATGAGTATGGTCAAAGATTTTAACTCAAATAAGAATTTTATATTATTGCTTACTCGAATTTCACGCAAACCTTTAAGATCTTCACTACTTTGTTGGGTACATAAATGGATTAATATAAGACTATCACATACTAGGTGCTCAAACAATATGCACTGAATTTTTTAGTTCAAGAATTACAGGGGAGGAAATCAAAATGGCAGAGTAAGAGGACGCAGAGCTCACTCCCCCACACCCCCCATATGAACACATCAAAAATACATCTACATGTGGAGCAATTCTCACTGAAAACAAACTGGAGACTGGCAGAAAAACTCCCATACAACCAAGGCTGTAAGAAATACCCACCCAGAATTTAGTAGGAATGGAAGAGAAGAGATCAGTTCAGAACCTGCACAGTTAGGAGGGGACACAGAAGAGGAGGGGGATTACAACCTGCTCAGAGATCCTCCCTGGGGAGTGAGCAGTCTGAACCACATATTGAATGCCCAAACTGTGGAGTCCCACACCGGGAGGATGAGTGCCCTTAACTGGTTGGAAAACCAGTGGGCATGACAGCAGGGGTGTAAGAAGCTTAGACTCCACCCATGATGAGCATGCACATGCTTGCTTACTACCGAAACAATGCAACGGAAGCAGACTGAGACTGCTGCGAACTCTGAACCAGCTACCATGAACACCCCAGTGAGCCCCTCAGGCTGAGCCGAATTCTTGCTCTGGCCCCTCTTGCTCCATGGTGCATATCCAAAATAGGGCAAAGGCTTTGCTGGCCAAAGAAAGTGTGCAATAATAGGGGCTGGAGCCAGCTCAGACATGACACAGCGTCCAAACAGGGCAAGGGCAGCCATTGAATCAATCAATATTAAACCAACCCTAAAAGAAATGTTAAAGTGTCTTCTCTAAGTAGAAAAGAATATAACAAGTAAATAGCTATAGGAAAGAAAAATATCCCACTATTATAGACAAAAATATAGAAAAGACTATGGATCAACCACTTATATAAGCTGGTATGATGATAAAACACAAAAAATTGTCAAGTCAATTAGAACTACAACAAACAGTTAAGGGATAAACATGAAGATGTAAAGTATGAAATCAAAAACACAAAACATGGGGGAGGGGAGTAAAAAATGTAGATTTTTTAGAATGTGTTTGAACTTAAATCTACCAGTTTAAAACAAGTAGATATACTTATAGGGCAAAATATATGAACCCCATGGTAACCACAAATCAAAAACCTACAGTAGACACACAAAAACTAGACAGAGAGCAACACAAGCATACCTCTAAAGAAAATCATCAAACTACAAGAGAAGACACTAATAGAAGAACAGAGAAGAACTACAAAAACAACCAGAAAAGAAGTATTGGGTTGGCCAAAAAGTTCATTTGGGTTTTTCCATAAAATCTTACAGAAAAACCCAAATGAACTTTTTGGCCAACCCAGTAAGAAAATGGCAATACTTTCATATATAATATAGTAACTTTTAACATCAATGGACTAAATGCTCCAGTCGAAAGACATGGGGTGGCCGATTGGATTAAATAAAGAGCCATTTATAAGCTGCTTAAAAGAAACTCATTTCAGAGCTCAAGGCACACACAAACTGAGCATGAGGGGTTGAAAATGATATTCCATGCAAAAGGAAACAATAAGAAATCTAAGGGAGCAATACTCAAATCAGACAAAGTATAACAGACTATAAAACAAAGTCTATAACAAAAGACCAAGAAGGACATTATATAACGATAAAGAGATCAATACAAGAAGGGGATATAACATTCATTAACAAATATGCCCCCAATATAGGAGCACTTAAATATAAAAAGCAACTTAACAAAAAGGGAGAAATTGACAATAAGACAATAATAGTAGGGGAGTTTAACACCCCACTGTCAATGGACAGATCATCTGGACAGAAAACCACTAAGGAAACAATGATCTTATATGACACATTAGACCAGTTGGCTTAATGGCTATCTACAGAACATTTTATTCAAAAACAGAACACGCATTCTTTTCAAGTGCACACAGAACGTTCTCTGGGATAGATCACATGCTAGGCCACAAAATAAGTCTCAACATATTTAAGAGGGTATAAATTATTTCAAGCATCTTTTCCAACCACAATGATATGAAAATAAAAATTAATTACAGGAAGAAAATGGGAAAACCACAGACATGCAGGGAATTAACAACATTCCACTAAAAAAACCACTGAGTCAATGAAAAAATCAAAGAGGAAATCAGAAAATACCTTGAGATAAATGAAAATAAAAATACAACTTTCCAACATCTATAGGACACAGCAAACACAGGTCCAAGAGGAAAGTATATGCAAAACAGGCCTGCTTCAATTAAAAAAAAAAAAAAAAAGAACTCAAACAACCAACCTAACCTACCATCTAAAGGAATTACAAAAGGAAGACCAAACAAAGGCCAAAATCAGCAGAAGGAAGGAAATAATAAAGATCAGAAAGGAAATAAATAGAGACCAAAAAAAGAAACCATAGAAAGGATCAATGAAGCCAAGAGCTAGGAAAGTTTGGCTGAACTAATACCTATCCTCTCAAACTATGCCAAAAAATTGAAGAGAAGGGAATACTCCAGAATTCATTCTATTAGGCCAAAATTATACCAATACCAAAACCATACAAAGACACTACAAAAAAAAAAAAAGGAAAAAAGAAAATTGCAGGCCAATATCTCTGTTGAACACAGATGCAAATTTCCTCAACAAAATATTAGCAAACTGAATCCAACAATTTATAAGAGGAATCATACACCATGACATGTTTTTCCTCGAATTAGTGTTTTCGTTTTCTTCAGATACATACCCAGGAGTGGAAATGCTGGATTATATGGTAGTTCTATTTTCAGTTTTATGAGGTACCTCTGTACTGTTTTCCATAGTGGCTGCACCAGTTTACATTCCCACCCAAAATGTACAAGGGTTCCCTTTTCTCCACATCTCTCCAACATTTGTTATTTGTGGTCCTTGATGATAGCCATTCTGATTGCTGTGAGGTAGTATCTCATTGTGCTTTTGATTTGCATTTCTCTGATTAGCAATGTTGAGCATCTTTTTATGTGCCTGTTGGCTATGCTCTCATGTAAAGGGATTTCAAAACTCAGTTTCAAGCTCACTAGTGCTCAATGTATTTTCCTACTGGTTCCCTCCCCATCAACTAATTTTCCAAGTCATCTTGATCAAGGTCATGCCCAAGCTAAAGTACCAGATAAAGAGTCCAGAATATGAATAGCCCTTCTAGTTCTCTTTTTACTCCTGTGTCCACCTTCTCAACTTATGTTGCAATGTCTTTATTCACTTACTTTGATTTTTTAATACTACTTAACAGAATCTTTTTCTGTCCATTTTTCCTCCTTCCTAGGAAATTTCCTTTTGCTTATTGTTTTTGTTTACTTTTATTTTTTTCTTTCTCAAAGGTCAGTTATACCCACATTCAAAGCACCTATCTTTTGTAGAGATTCTCTGGTCTAAACAATATAATCATAATAATAATATAATCACTAAAGGACCACGTAATCCTGAGCAAAGAGAATTATGGCTGTTCAGGAGAGAAGCTGGGGCAAGAGTGAGGAGTCTGGAAACCTGAAGAGTCAGGGAATCCACAAGAGTAAGTATCTGTGGGACAGTTAACATTTCTCTCTCCAACTAAGCATCTATCATGTACATGCTATTCAGAACACTGAAAAGACGGCTTTGGTGAGCTATTTCAGACCTTCTACCACTTTAAGCTCATTTGAGCTATTTGTGAATAGTTAACACTGTGAGATTTAAAGCAGGTCTGTGCATACGAGATGCTCATTTGTCTTTTGACTACCACAGCCGTATCTCCTAAGGGTACTCACTATGGTGGCAATGGCTTTGCCCACATAATGCCATAACAACTATCTTTTCAAATCAGGCAAACTACAAATCAATCCTAATGTGGGGAGGAGGGATCAGTTCAATGATTTATTGGACTGAATTGAATACTTTAGTAACAAGAGTTCTATCCATGGCCCTTAGCAGACATGGGTTGTTTGTTTTTTGGTTTTTTTTTTACTAAAGAACACCCTCAATTCCAGGGGAAACACAAAGCTTTTTGAACAAAAGAACATTACAAAGAGGCTGCTTCAAAGAATAAGATCTCAATGATGTGGTACATTAGAGACATTATTGTAACTTGGTGGTTTTTCAACTAAAACAGAGGAAAGAAAGATTTGTCCTAAATCTTTCTGGCTGGGAAGACTTTCATATGATTCAGTCAACTCCAGGTGCATCTCATTTGCTCCCAGGGGTCAATAACTCAACTATGTTGTCAAATGGCTCCCTTCTAGTGCCCACAAGGCAGGAAGAAGGAGAAGAGAAAAATCGTTCCAGAATTGAGTATAAAAATAAAGTATGTATTTTTCTGAAATATTGATTTCTTTATTGAATAATATTAAATAAGATTTCTCACTTGAGCAATAGGAATGACCATCAGTGAATGCTGTGATCACTTTTGAACTTAATCTTTCTTTTAATAGAATTTATGTAACAATCCTCACATTTTTACTTAGTAAAGATCTATAGATTCAAATTAATTGTGCTGCACTAAATCTGAGAATTGAGTTTAATAATGGTCAAAATTTTGATGCTCTAATAAGATTGTAATATTTTTAAATAAACTGCTCCAGATAAATAAAAACCTTCCAAAGCTAAGAGAAAAATATTACTTAGCCTGTCTCCTCTAGAAATTAAAGTACCAGTTAAATTAGTTCATATAAAGACTTAGTTAAAATCTTTGTAAGGAAATTCTTACCTTTTGTCTATGATTTCACACTTTACTTAGGGAGTTAAAAAACATTTGCTATTGCTTCATCTTTCTATTAGAGATCATCATCAGGAACAAACCTCACCTTGCAAGGTTCAAAGAGTTTAAAGATTAATTGTTGAGGAACATCAACATGAAAAATACCCATTTTCCTGCATTAGCATCTGATTTAATGAGCATAGATAGAAATGAACAGTCAAGAGTAGTCAGGTGACGGATTTAGAGTCCAAAGCCTAAGGATGCATAAATGGGGTAAAACAGTTCTTCCTGTCTCTGTATATTAAACTAGAAGGTAACAAGACGTAAGTGAAAAATCACTAGGTGCAACCCAAAGAGTAGGGAAAAAAGTGCTGACAGACTGAAAATGGCAAGAAAATATGGATGGGGCACCGTGGCAAGATGAGCTTGTGTGGTGGGCTTTTTTCAGTGTACAACTTATTCTACGGCCTTGTTAGTAATACAGTTGAAGTGCTCTGATCTGATTATATCCTTGAGTATTCAGATTACATTTATTTTATTAGGGGCAATAAACCAAGCCTGTTTTTTTAAATCCTTTTTTTTTTTTAATTCAATAAAGAGTAGAGTTAAATGCACGTGGGGAGAAAATAAGAGCATATCACTCCGGGGAACTCAGGGTTGCTATTTGGAGGATATCCAGAAGATTAAGTTAAAGCATTGGTAATTTATGGCTTCCAGAACTTGAGAAGCCTATTTCATGGCTGCATTTCATCCTTGGGGTTAATGTGCACTTTAAAAAAATATTCTGCTAATTACATTCACTCTCTGTGTAACGAAGAATCCATGCATAGAAGCCCGTAACGACTACCTGAAAGTTCCCTTTGCAATTCACTGAGTTTATAAATAAATTTATTCCTTTTCTGTCTGGTTATGGAACCAATATCCCCCAATTTTTTCAATACCCAACATATTAACTCCATGGTTCAATAACTATGAATTTAGTTTCCACTTTTAAACCTCTGCTGTATTATGTTTATAATATAGATAAATATTAAAGGTATTAAAATAGGAATAAATTAGAGCCAGGAAGTAAGTCATTTAGTGCAATGATATTTCTAAAGCACCAGAGTCAAGAAATGAGAGATTATAGCACTAGCATTGCAAAATATAAATACCACATAAACAGCAATCTATTTATAGCTGTTTTACTGCTGTTACTCCTGTAAGGTAAGCTACTATTAGAGTCAGCCTTTCTAGTCTTCTGAATACATGGAGGGAAGTGGAGAAAATAACCATCTTATTAAAACATGACATCTAAATGCCTTATTTTTCAAGTTGCAGAAATGTAAGTAGCAGTAGTGTCCTGGGAGCATAGAAGCCACAGGATAATTTTAGCACTACATGGAACAATGCAATTCAATAGTATGACACTTAAAGCTTCTCTTTTATATTGAAACAGACATGGCTATATTCTGCAGAAAAATGCAAAATGTATATGAATCTTAAAGATAAAACATGACTTCAAAAAATATTGAAAATGGATAACAAACAAGGACCTACTAGATAGCACAGGGAACTCTGCTCAATATTCTGTAACAACCTAAATGGAAAAAGAATCTGAAAAAGAATAGATACACGTATACCTATCACCAAATCACTTTGCTGTGCACCTGAAACTAACATAACACTGTTAATCAACTATACTCCAATATAAAATAAAAATTTTTTTTGAAAAGGGATTGGGATATTTCTTCTGCCAGGCCCCTAAAGATGATTTCTCTCTCATCGCCTTCAGAAGTGTCCCAGGGCAAACGATGGGGAAGCACTGGCCTAAAGGGTTCTTGAGAAACCCCAGAAGACAGGCAGTTTTTATCTTGGCGCACTCTGTTCCCCCAGGTGCACCAACAGGAAAGTATTACTTATAAGACACCTTGCACTAGTAGCTGTTAGGCCAGGTTTTCACCCTGACACTCATATTCCTCAACAGAGAAACAGGGTGATCAGGCTAGACTTCTAAGGTTCAACTCCAATCTATGTTCTGTATGGGCAGCAGTAGGGAATGCAGAGCTTCTGGAAGAGGTACCTCTTTTATCCTGCTTGAGGCAAAAATGAAGACCTTTGGTCTCAAACTGGAAGTGGAAGGTGAATGGAGAGGCACCGTGAGCAAGTAATACCAGGATGAAGGAATGCTGGATGAAGCAATGCTGTTCATGAGAGCAATTATTTCCCGTGTTACATGCTTTATCACATTTAATTTCACAGTAGTCCTAAATATAGGTAAAATTGTGTGTTTTGCTGAGGAAGATTCTGAGAATCAGAAATGTAACTTGCAAAATGTCATACAATGGGTCACTGGCTTGACCCCTGAGTTTCTGTCTTAACCACTATACCACGCTGCAGCCTAACAACTCACAGATGCGGAGAAACAGGGATTGAAGCTGCTTTGCCAGTTAGGGACTCAGAATTCGCAAGTGTGTTCTACCCGCAGACAAGATAGAAAGCTACGTATTGCCATGAGTTCACAGGTCCAATATTCTCTCTCCACCAATTCTTTCAACGAAAAAAGGAGGAAGGTTAGAAGAGAGGGAAGAAGGGAAGAAAGGAACAACACATGATTCCTAAATTTTCTCACCAAGTGCCATTTCTTTAGATCAAATTTTGAATTCCTTAAAAACTTTAAATGTTCAGTTGGGGCAGATTGGGTTCAACAATACTATCAGTCATGTTCACTTATAGTGAATTAATTTCCAACTCTTTCCTAAGAGCAGATCTTGAAAAGGATGACACATTATCCACAGTGCCCTGATTGTAGGGCTGAAGTCTCAACATTCATTACCACTCTGGACTGTGTCTACAGCAGTGACAGGAAGCAGAGTTTTGTGTCTCTGTGATCAGTGAGTCAAGAATGGTCTGAGAATTAGATTATTTAGGCTGCAAGTAACAGAAATGTCCTTGAGCTGGAACTCAAAATCGGGGTTTAATTATTATAGGAATACAGAATGTCTGGGGAAAGCCTCAGGAAAAAAGGAACCAACACCTTATGGCTATAGATAACCCAGGAAGTCCTCTGTATGCCTCTTTGCTATGTTCATTCATTTCTGTTTCATTCTTCTCCCTCAGGTAAGACTGTATTCTATTGTTTTCTGGTTTATATAGGGAAAACCACTACTGTCAACAGTACTTTAGTGTACATACAACTCCTCCATACCAAAGTCACTAGAATGTATTTAGACAACAGAATCTCTTAGACTCAATTTCATATCATTAGCCCCTTTTGGGTCAAGATCATATTGAGGAGGCAAAGTGCTATTCTTATAATCAAGTGAATGACAGACAGGAGGAGTCCTGGAGAAGAGGAAGACACTGACAGCTGGAGACACAACTCAACTAGGGCTCACTCTAGATGGGTCAATATTTGCCAGTGAAACCTGGATAATTCATGCATCTATCAGGTTTTTTTTTTTCCCTTCAGAAGGCTCCAAAGGCAGGATTTTATTCCTCAGATGGTTAGACTGAAACACAATTCCCCCAAACTATCCCTAGAGAATAACGTTCATGTTGTAGTTGTACTGAATTTATTTATATCCTTCTTTCTAAAAAGACTGAGGCAGCATACAAAAAAAGAAATATGATTATCTTAATGTGGGCATGGCTATAGAACACTAAAATAATGTGTCTAAATTCACTCTCAGTTTATTAAAACCCACAAATCCTTAGACTCTAATTAGGTTAGAGACTTAAAGTTGTTTAACTTGGGAGAAAAGCAAAGCAAATGCAGCAATTTGGGACATTTGATACACTGATTCATCTGTCAGATAACCAGTTCTATCTCCGTGTAATTTGCATGAAGTCAAGAGGAGCCTTTCCCATGCTCAGTCAGAATAAAAGCCCTTGCACAATGGAATTCAGAAAAAATTCTATCTGCGACAATTTTAGTTTCATGGTTCAAAGGCTATGGAATTCTATTATGAGTACATATAGTGCCAGAAAGTACTTGGTTTTGCTTATTTTCATTCATTCATTCACTCGTTCATTTACTTAACAAATATTTACTGAGGACACCTACTCAGGACCAAGCAACATAATGTGAATAACAGAACTGAAACAGCCTCTGATCTGAAAGCACTCACAGTTCATTAAAACAAGACAATGTGTTCAATGTTATGATGGATGGAAGCACAGAGAATCAAGAGAGTATGAAGAAGGGGCTTGGCCAGGATGATTCAAGGAAGGCCTGCATCAGAGGAGTCTTCGTCGTGATCTAAGAGAAAGAAGCAAAGAAGAGAAGGAAAGAGTTTTTGGCAAGAGGTACGGCAAGTTCACATTACCAAGTGTGGTGAGAGAACAAGGCAAGTTAAATAGATTAACATGGCCAGAATATAGGGCGTGAGAGAAGACAGTGAACAATTGTGAGAAATGAGGCTGTCCTGCCAATCCTGTTTCTTAAAAGAAAATATTCATTCCTATTACCAAGTATAAAATACCCACTATCTGTTATCAATATGTATATTTACCGAGAGATCCCACTGGGGTTATGTTTACCAAAAACTTGTACACTCTACCTTCCCACCCTCACCAATGCTTCCATAAAACTCCAAGTCCTTACTTGCAACTAGGGTCCCTGATCTGACTCTCCTAGACTCCATGTAAGTCCTTAACCACTAGTGCCAACTGTGTTC
The DNA here is from genome assembly GCF_937001465.1 of Orcinus orca. Classification (NCBI taxonomy): domain Eukaryota; kingdom Metazoa; phylum Chordata; class Mammalia; order Artiodactyla; family Delphinidae; genus Orcinus; species Orcinus orca. The sequence continues at coordinate 46,672,982 of NC_064564.1, read as the reverse complement.
TTACTGACTTGATCACAGAAACTGATTTCTCTTAATGGCAACTCTTCTTGGCGTCGATTCTCCCTAGGCTCCCAAAGCACCTAATGGTTTTGCCACCTTCAGATACAATATGAATAAATGATGAGCAATGTTATGATGCAGGAGGACTTCCTGAATTTCTCCTGTTCATTCCTCCAGTGTGTATCATAATAGACCTCACACCCTACCACTACTCCCTCCCCATCAAATGCTCCATCTTCCCATAGCTCCTTCTAGACTCCATCCCTTCTTTAAACTCTTCCTCAATTGAGTTTTGAATCCACACATCACTGGGGGTTTCACTTTCATGAAGCTGAAGACTAACTCATAAAATACTTCACTTCCTCCAAAAACTTCCATGACTCCAGGATCTTCTCTACGTCAGTAGCCCAGATTATTCCCCACAAAATTCTTTTAAGACCCACCTTCATCAGGCCCCAGGTACAGGTCCATCCTGCATGAATTTCATTCAGTAATTTTATGTATTAAATAAATTCACTTTCACATTTTATTTATTAAAGATAGTCCATCTCTTTTTTAATAGGGTTCTGCCAATTGGGCCCTCTAATCATTATGATTAATAATAAGCACCATTTCAACACTGAGTTCATATCCTTCTAGCTAAAAGGAAAGTAACTTGACATTTTCTTTAGCCAGGGCTAACTCATCATAAGGAACAGTAAAATTTCTATCAGAACTTTTTAAATGCAGAGTATGACTCAAGCTCCTCTCTCTTTCCTAATATGGAGACTTCAGCTAAGTAAAAGATACCTTTGACATCTACTGTATGGATGTGCAGGAATTCCATGGGCCTCATAACTGAGGCATATGAGATTTTACAAAGAGAGCTAAGCCATCTCTTTCCATTTCTGGAGAAAACATATGGAGTAATATTAAATCCAGAAAGATTTAAGATAAACCATTTTTATATTAAATGTTAAGTCCTCTTTTTTCTGTCCTTGAGTAAAAGATATAAAGTCTCTCCATCCCTAGAGTTCTTTTGAACCAAAAATAGTGTACATATACTTACATATATATATCTGACACTGTTTATTCAGATTAAAATCTACCTTCACTTTGGAGACATATTGTTCAGTTAAATTATATTAGAACTACAGCTCTGTCTTCCTTTTGTTGGGCTTTGGGGTATTCATTAGACCTGGTAGCCATCATACTTCCATTTCCCTCTCTCACTTTCAGTTTCTTCATCATCTACCATGTAAAAAGCCCAGCAGAGGAATGATAGAAAATTCTAGAAGTGTCTTGCTCCTAAAATTTAAGATACCAACTTCATCAAAAAGCATTTATCCAATGTCAGTATGCCTTGGAGATAAGAACTCTCACCAATTTGATGATTGAGGTAGATTGTCTCAAAGATTTTCAAGCTTCTGTTACATAAAGGAAAAAAAATACCAGTGGGGGGGGAAAATCCTTAAAATATACTTTGAGCAAGTTGATTCCTTTAAAAATTTTTCTTAAAAGCTAGTTAATTATTGAGGGAAATGCTGTACTTTGAACTCTGAAAGTTCAAAACTACCACCTTATTTTTTTTTTCATCAGAAGTCAACTCATTTTAGTACAATCTGTAGACGTATTGCTCATTTTCCTTTTCAAGGCAAAACTTTCAAATATATCCTTAAGGACAATCAGTAAGTTTAAAAAATCATCTGATTCAGATATAATAAGCTAACACTAGCTTCACTTAGTTAAATAAAAACTTACCAAAAAGAAAATGTAAACTAGACTTTTGCCAGATAAGAACTAAATCACAATAAAAGGAAATAAAAAATAGAAATGAAATACCTGTGAGATATATCTAAGGGCAAAAAATGTAGAAGTTTTGAAAGCAACAAAGAGCGCTTTCTTTGAACATATTTACGAACAGGTTGTAGCCCTTTGGCGTTTTCCAAAAGGACAACGAATAAAATTTATCTGACGGAGGCTTGGGAGATGATTAGCAAAAATCTGGTGCTTATCCTATGCGCTAGAAAGGCCATTTTGAGAAAAGGCATTTGCTGTTACTAATACCAAGATTCCTCAACTTCTTAGAGTAAAAATGCTTGCATTTAAAATATATATTAAGATGTGTATGGTTTCTGGTTTTTCCTTAGCTCTGCATGAACATGTTCATTATATGCTAGTATCACAGATAGTCCACATTGATTTTAATGACTTTATAGGATTGCGGGAGCAAGGAGGACAACTAACATTTATATATTGCCAAGTGTTTGGTAAGTGTTTCACCTACAAGATTTCATTTGATCCTCCAACTCAACAAGGTAGAATTTACAATTCCCATTTTACAATTGGAAATCTGATATTCAGAAGTTAAGTGTAGCCAGAAAACCCTCAGCTACTGAGTAGTATAGTCCAAGTTAAACTCTAAAGTTAAATCCATGTAACACTAAAGTTAATTCCACTGCATCACACCAACTTCCAAACTCAAGTTTCCAGGGATTTTGCTAAGGTAATTACAGAAATGTGCAAAAAAGTAACAATAACCACAGAGTCTATAAATCAGAACAAAAATTCCTAATGTTTGAGTTCTAGTATGAATAAACTGTATACTTGCTTCATATATTCCATTCCAAATTTAAAAGAAGAAATCTTGAGTTCCTATTGCAAATTTATAATGTTTTTCACGGTTTTCTGGATTCTTGCCATCTAGTTTAGTTTAAGGGAGGATATACACATATATATATCTTTCTTTTGTAGAATAAAATATATGTTAAGGACATATAGATTGTACTTCAATACAGAAAACACCTAGGGAATAACTGAAGTATTTTTTGGAGCTACTTTTTGGTTCATATTGTTTTAGAAAGTCACCAAAACCTAGGAAGTAAGCTTTTTGCATGTCACAGAGATTCCCTTGTATTGTAATAATCATTGGGAGCATGTGTGCCTAGTGAGAGATGCCCTTACTTGCAATTCTACTGGAATGAACAGGAATACTTTTATCAGAAATAATTCCTAGGACTTCTGTAACCTTCTTGCTCAGATTTTTGATCATCAGGTCCAAAAAAGAAAGATCATTTTGGTCTCAAGTTTCTCCTGGCTAATCATATTCTCTACACTTCATTATTGAAATAAATTCAAGTTACACTAAAACATCGTAAGTCCTAAATCACAAGAAATCATCTCAAAATACTATCATTTTTTTCCTCTACAGAGAATATATCAGTGACATTTACATGACGCAAAAAGCACAAAAGATGCATAGGTAATCTGCCCAGAGTTCAGTTAATCCATATCTGACTATGGACACTCACCACAAAAAGCAGTTATTCAGACTAAGTAGAATTAAATATATAGATTATCCTGAGCCAACAATTATGAGTCATCTATTAGACAACCAGATGTATTCGATATTGGCTATAGAGTCCAAAATTGATGATAAACTTTCAATGAAAAGTCATGCTCGAAGGGGGGAAAAATACACCTTCTACTTAATGTTATCTAGAAAAGAAAGTCAAGTTTACCTCAGTGTTAACTGGGTGTAGTAATCATATGCTCTGGTGAGAAACACTAATTAATTCCTAGGTTCTTTGCCCTCCTTCTACAGGATAAATTACAAAACAACCAATGACACTGACCCTTAAATAATATGCTATTTTAGTTATTTTGTTCACAATGTATGACTATATATATATATTTAAAGTCCTCATTTGTGAAAAACCTTTCAAAGATCATTCGTCTCTATGTGATATAACTAGGTTATGAAATAATGCATAATCAAAGCCATCCTGTATTTAGGACAAAAAGCTCACCACGGGGCCGGGCCTGAAGCACAGGTGCTGTCGTGTGCGGACTGGACCTCAGCGAGACCAAGGCCGCTAGGCAGAGGCCCTGGCTGCTCCGGGAGCCGCATGGGCTGCACGGGACCCACAGGCTGCGCAAACAGCACGTGGGAACTTCATGTGGGTGCCGCAGGAGACCAGGCCCAGAGACCCAGCAGGGAGGCCTAGGGAGCTGGTCCAGGCCCACACGGCGGAGCGCAGGCGACGGGGTGACCTGCGCAGCAGCGGCACCGATGGCCACTTCCGGGAGCATGATTCCAGCTGCAGCGCCGCGGCCTGGCCACTGAGTGCACCGGTAGCGGAGCCCGGCTCGGAGCACCGCCTCGGCTGCCACCAACACGCAGGTCGTCCACGGCTTCCCTGCTGTGAAGGACACAGGATATTAAGGAGTCGGCTGCCCACCTGGCCCTCTTGATGCGAGGCCTGCAGGGACTCTACCAGGGCCACGTCCTACGCAGTCGCCCCCGGAGAATCCCAGGGGACCCTGAATCAGGGACCACCGGGCTCTCTCTGCTCACTCTTCACCCTCAGTGCGGGAGCTATATCAAAAACAAGGCCCAGGGCTTCCCCTGGTGGCGCAGTGGTTGAGAGTCCGCCTGCCGATGCAGAGGACAAGGGTTCGTGCCCCGGTCCGAGAGGATCCCACATGCCGCGGAGCGGCTAGGCTCGTGAGCCATGGCCGCTGAGCCCGCGCGTCCGGAGCCTGTGCTCCACAACGGGAGAGGCCACAACAGTGAGAGGCCCGCGTACTGCAAAAAAAAATAAAAATAAAAAAAATAAGGCCCGGTCTGTGCAGGAGGTGTTGCCCAGAAGCTAAAGTGCCAAGGGGGGTGGGGAAAAGGCAGCAGCCCAGGCAGATGGGTCCGGCACGCCCTCCAGCCTCCTGGCCGCCTATGACATCTGTGCCACCCCCAAGGAATAGGAGGCGCCGAGAAGCACCATCACGTGAGGGCGCCTGCAGAGGAATCGGGGCCAGCTCTGAGCAGGACCTCATCCCAGCTCTGCTGCAGCTTGGACACTGACCTGAGCTGTGCCACAAGGAAGCCCATCCTCAGCCCCCCACCTAGGCTAGCCAGCTCCTTAACCAGAATCTCCGGGCCTATAGTAATAAATATCTGTTTGTAAAAAGGGGTAAAAAAAATGAGGAATAAATAAAAATAAAGGGGAAAATAGCAGAACAAAGACCTCTGAATTCCAACCCAGTAACAATGTTAAGAACCAAATAACTGCTTCTCCTCCTTTGCAGCCAGCCATACAGGTTCAAAGGCATTTCTAATACAAGACTTCATTGCACTGGTTAAAGAAATTTATCTGATGTACAGAAATAAGAGGAAGCAGACATGTTTTTATTGACCAGCTGCTTTGGTGCATACAGCCCACGCTCAGCAGGTCTGCCAGATGCAGGTAATCACCTATAACATGTCTTCTTTTGTAGTATTCGAACTCTAGAATCAAGTTTAATGCTTTTTTAAAAATGTTCGAAACTATTAAAAATTTCACTGCTTTTTAAAAAGTATAAGAAGTCAGTCTGAAAAGACTACATACTATATGATGCCACCTAAATGACATTCTGGCGAAGGCTAAACTGTGAGGACAGCAAAAAGGTCAGTGGTTGCCAGAGGTTAAGGGTGGGGGGAGGGATGAATAGGAGGAGCACAGAGGCTTTTCAGTGCAGTGAAAATCCTCTGTATGATACTATAATGATGGACACATCACCATTATACATTTGTCCAAATCCATAGAATATACAACACCAAGAGTGAACTAATAATATAACCTCTGGACTTCGGGTGATTATGGTGTGTCAAAGTAGGTTTATCAGTTGTAGCAAGTGTTCAACTCTGGCGGGGGATGTTCGTAACAGGGGAAGCTATGCATAGGTAAGGACAGGAGGTATAAAAGAAATCTCTGGGGCTTCCCTGGTGGCGCAGTGGTTGCGAGTCCACCTGCCGATGCAGGGGACATGGGTTCATGACCCGGTCCGGGAAGATCCCACATGCCGCGGACAGGCTGGGCCCGTGAGCCATGACCACTGAGCCTGCGCGTCCGGAGCCTGTGCTCCGCAACGAGAGAGGCCACGACAGTGAGAGGCCCGCTTACAGAAGAAAAAAGAAATCTCTGTACCTTCCCTTCAATTTTGCTGTAACCCTAAAACTGCTCTTAAAAAATAAAGTCTTAATTTAAAAGAATTTAAAAATATTCAACCCAAATGCAATGGATACAGGGTCAGAGTAAAGAGCTCTGGCACTAAAACCTCATTAAGCTTGAGTCCAGACCTCAGATCCAACAATTACTAGCTTTCAACCTTATATACCAATTTACTACCCTCTCTAAACATGAGTTTGCTATTTAGGAAAGTGGTGTCAAAACAGTATGCATTTCAATGATACATTCCTATGTAGATAAGAATGTAATACCATAATGCATATAATAGCGCTTACTCCAGTGTCTAGCGAAGAGTATGTGCCCAGTAAGTAATAGCTGTTCAATTTAAATTTAGTGCTTTCTTTCCAATACTATTTATGTGTATGGGGAGGGGCACAAAAGATAAATCCCAATATGTATGTTCAAAAATAAGGCAAGTAGTTTTTGAATTTTGATTCTTCCCCTCTTTAAGTAGAGTATTTCCATTCATATGTAGAGCTATATTTTCAATTCTTTTGTACTTGCTCTTCAATATTCTGGATATTTTGATTAATTTTTACTTTTCTAAATTAGTTTCAATTTTTCTCCTCCTCTATGGTTGAGAAGAGTTTAATCTTTCATCTAGTCCATTTAACTATATTGTGTGGAGGGAAGAGGATTAATCCACTTTTTTTGTACACATGACCTTTGCCATTGACCGTTTTATTCTCTCTACACAGATCAAGGGTGAAGTGGGTAAAAGGTAAGTTTATGCAGAATATTTAGCTAAGAACAATACTAATTAAAATTATTTTCTCTTTACTTGATTCAGTGAATATTATCAATATATCAATAAAACTGTATGTTGCCTCCATAGGCATGGACTTACAGACAAGAAAAAATTTTAATTAAAGTACTTACAGTAAACCAGAAATCTTGAAATCTATGTTTATTGGTTGGAGATATCCAGGATTTAGGGGTATTTAAGTATAGAAAACTAACTATAAATAGGTAAAATCAAAACATACATACACACATACAAAAATATATAAATTTATCATATTTGATATTCCTGGTACTATGTACAGGTATCAGATGTCTCTTAAAACATATTAGGACTTCATTCAGGCAGAACTTTAGACACTATAGTTTTGTAAGGGAAATGTAGCAATAATAGTAGTTAAAATACTACTTCCTTAGTAACATAAACAGCCTTCTGTTAGATCTGAACATGAAGAGTAGCCCACATTAGGAACAAATCAGTCATTCATGTAACAAAATTCGTCATCCAGGTCCTCTTCTCAAAATCGTATGGCATTGGTCAAATAACAACCAAAAATGGATTCCATTTATTTCATCAAGATATTAACTTATTTATTCTCTAGCATTATTCATTAATCTGAACAGGACAGAATTTGACATCTAACATTACTGAGTATGATATTATGCACTGTTCATTAGAAAGTAAAAATCATTTAATATTTCAGCTCTGAGATGTGATAGAGTCATTTTATTTTTTTCGCATAGTGTCAAACTGCTTGCTTCCACTATTGAACGTGAAGGAGCCAGTGGAAAAGAAGACAAATATAATCCCCACAAGTCATGAGAAATCATGGATAAAGTTACTGTGAAAGAGAGAAAAAAATGATTTCTTGACATTGTATGTCAAAGAAACCATGAGAAGTGCTTACAGTTATTTTTCTTTACTAACAGATAGATATAGCGTTTGGGCAATAAGTATTAGCTAGAGGTTCTAGATCCTTATTAGTATGAGTAAAGTTGTATGGTCAATGCAGATATTAAGACTTTTTTAAAGGTTAATATTTAACCACCACAGAAATATTATCAATAAGCATGATGTTCTATAGCCAAATTTATCTCAAGCCAATTTGCCTTTTAGGCTCAGATTTTGACAGTACACCAAGAGAATGTAAAATCCTATAGACTTATGTTAACTAGTTTAGTTCATAAATCTGACCTGTAAACCAGAATTCCAGTTTGCTAAGGTATGATGAAAAATATAAAGGTAATACAGACTAGTAAATTCTTAACCTCTATTCTCGGAGCCAAGTAATCATCTGATAGGTGTTGGTAAGCATGGACTCAGAACAGGATTTAAATTAATTGAATTTTATTGTCCTCAGGCTATTCCCTCATAGAAGAAGTCTCTCCCATTGGAATATTAAAAACCTTTTGGATAGGGCTTTCTATGTCTATCTCCCCAGTAGGGATGGTATTGCTAATTTAGTCTTGATAATAGATTAATTGCCATTGGCTAGATCTCTTAACTTACATGCTCATGCCTAGCCTCAGTATATCTCCTATCTTATTTTCTTTTTTAGTGTTCTATTTCTTTTATTCAATCTATTCTCACCAGCCCAGAATCCGATCTTTTTATAACATTAGACAGAGATTTTAAATTTTCTGCTCAATTAGCATCTGTTCAATTCTTTCCCCCCCAGTAGAGCAGCCATGTAGTTTGGGTAGGAATATGGCAGGGGGAGACAGAGATTACCCCACTCCAGTTCTGGGTTGGATCCCAGTATGTCTAAAACAATCAGGACACTCTCATCTCCTCTGCCATATTGATTGGTGTGGATAACTCATCCCAAAGGCAGTGATCAAAATGCCTCATTCTCAACATAGGCAGAAAACTCCATGACATAAATCACAGCAAAATCCTTTTTGACCCACCTCCTAGAGAAATGGAAATAAAAACAAAAATAAACAAATGGGACCTAATGAAACTTAAAAGCTTTTGCACAGCAAAGGAAACCATAAACAAGACCAAAAGACAACCCTCAGAATGGGAGAAAATATTTGCAAATGAAGCAACTGACAAAGGATTAATCTCCAAACTATACAAGCAGCTCATGCAGCTCGATATCAAAAAAACAAACAACCCAATCCAAAAAATAGGCAGAAGATCTAAATAGATATTTCTCTAAAGAAGATATACAGACTGCCAACAAACACATGAAAGGATGCTCAACGTCACTAATCATTAGAGAAATGCAAATCAAAACTACAATGAGGTATCACCTCACACCAGTCAGAATGGCCATCATCAAAAAATCTACAAACAATAAATGCTGGAGAGAGTGTGGAGAAAAAGGAACCCTCTTTCACTGCTGGTGGGAATGTAAATTGATACAGCCACTATGGAGAACAGCATGGAGGTTCCTCAAAAAACTAAAAATAGAACTACTGTACGACTCAGCAATCCCACTACTGGGCATATATCCTGAGAAAACCATAATTCAAAAAGAGTCTTGTATCACAATGTTCATTGCAGCTCTATTTACAATAGTCAGGACATGGAAGCAACCTAAGTGTCCATCGACAGATGAATGGATAAAGAAGATGTGGTACATATATACAATGGAATATTACTCAGCCATAGAAAGAAACGAAATGAGGTGGATGGACCTAGAGTCTGTCATACAGAGTGAAGTAAGTCAGAAAGAGAAAAACAAAAACTGTATGCTAACACATATATATGGAACCTAAAAAAAAAAAAAAGGTTCTGAAGAACCTAGGGGCAGGACAGGAATAAAGACGCAGGCATAGAGAATGGACTTGAGGACATGGGGAGGGGGAAGGGTAAGCTGGGACAAATGGGACAAAGTGAGAGAGTGGCCTGGACATATACACACTACCAAATGTAAAACAGATAGCTAGTGGGAAGCTGCCACATAGCACAGGGAGATCAACTCAGTGCTTTGTGTCCTCCTAGAGGGGTGGGATAGGGAAGGAGGGAGGGAGATGCAAGACGGAAGAGATATGGGCATATAGGTATATGTATAGCTGATTCACTTTGTTATACAGCAGAAACTAACACAACATTGTAAAGCAATTATACTCCAATAAAGATGTTTAAAAAAATTGCCTCATTCCCATAGAGCTGATTTATAAAACAGCATATAAGTTTAAGCAAATGAAAAGTGAAGTGTGGTGTGCTGGTATCCTTTGCAAAAGATGGTGCCTTGTTCCTTTCAGAAAACTATGAGAACATTCTCTTTCTGGAAAGTGTAATGTGCAAATACTAAGACTAGGGTCTTTTTAATACCACATAGGGAACCATCCATGGACGATACTTATCCTGCAAAAGGCAGAACCCAAAGGTAGAAATTGGTCTAAGGTAACATCACTGTCTTCAGGGTTGATTTGATTAAGCATATCAAACTGTGGAAGATTTAAAATATGTCCATTAAAATATCTGACACATCTTCCTTTAATAGCTAGAGTTAACTCCTTTCACCTTGACTGAACTTAGTGACCCACCTCTAACAATCAGTGTGGCAAAAGTAACAGTGACTTTCAAGACTAGGCCATAGACAGCACGGCAGCATCTTCCTTGTTCTCTCTCTCATTCCTTCTCTCTCTCCCTCCCTCTCTCTCCTGGTTCTTGGGGAAGGCAGCTGCCATGCCTACTGGACACTCAAAGTTGCCTATAGAACGGCCCACATGGCATGGAACTGAGGCCTCCTGCTAAGAATGAGGAAGGAGCTAATGCCTTCTACCAACCTTGACGTGAGTGAGCTACCTTAGAAGGAGAATTTCCAAGCCCAGGCAGGCACTGAGATAACAGCATCCGTAGCCAACGTCTTTACTGGCACCACATGAGAAACTGATCTAGAAACCACCCAGCAAAATCATTCCCTAATCCCTGACCCACAGAAACTGTGGAAAAAAATGTTTGTTTTAATCTGCTAAATTTTGGCCTAATTTGTTAAACACCATTAGAAGTAGAATATACAATCCAACCCCTGGAATGCCTAAAGAGTGAATAATTCCTCTTTATGTTATTACTTAGAATTGGGGCTTACATTTTTTTCATTATTAAATAATGAGTCCTGAACGCTACAAGGTAATATTATATATTTCTACTGTGACCCATGACATATTACTATATTAATATTTCAGTTTAATTCTAAAAGAAAATTATTCTTTATTTCCAAATTCTTGGGTTAAAGGAGGGTGGAAAGGAAGCAATTTCTTGGTAGTAAACAAAGTACTGGAAGGAATAGGAAGGAAGTACCATTTCCTATAATAATATGGGGAAGTCACCAGAGAAAATCTTATCTCAGACAAAGGAGCCAAAGAAGGTAAAGATGCCCACCATCTAAAACAGACTACAGATCTCTCTCTACAAATCTGGTATACTGACTTCCTGCCACATTCAGGCTATTGGTTCTAAATCTGAGGCCTTAGGTGTCTCAGCTTCCTGTCATAATTGGATTCAGGCAACAATGTTAATTCCAGATTACAACACATGAGCTGTCAAGTCCATGCAAACTCAAATCATGCCAAGAATGTTTGGCAAAGGGCTCAAGGCACCATTATTCTGGGGACAAGAGTAAAGAAAGCCGATCTGCAATGAGGAAATCAAGTTAGTTGGACAAATACCAGAAATGTATGTCGGGTGAGGAAAAGAAACATGACTGTCTCAACATCTAAAAATGGGTAGAGACCAAGTGAACTAATGTTCAGTAACTTGAAGACTTAAAATAGATTATGGAAAACACAGTTACCAGGATTCATAAAAGTCAAAGTAGAAGCCACTAGAGAAAAAAACATAAAACTGCAATGCAACAAAGGAGTCCAATGATTCAGACACACAGAGATAGAACTGGCTCTAAGCTAAACCAACAGGTGTGCACTGACTGGGTCCATCTGTCAAGATAAAAGAGAGCAAAGATGAAGAACAAAAGAATCAATTATTTTAGTGACACTTGCCATGAAATTATACTGACATTTGCACATTTTTATTGACTCTCCTAAAATCTATGGTACATGTATAAATATATCCATAACAGAATCTCAAATGATACTGTCACATTTTCACTTTTCCTAAGGTTTCTGTTATTCATAGCACACACTGGTTTTCTTTTTCTGATTTAGGAAGAAAAATAGTTGACATTTACTTTAATTTTATATGTCATGTTATGAGCTGGCTGGAAGAAAGCATTGTTGTTTAATTGACATAAAATTCATCTAGATTGTACACCACTATGGTTCCTTTTAAAGATGGGGGATCTAGGATTAGAATTCACAGTTGTAATAATGGAATCAGGATTCAAATACAGTCCATGTGCCTTCTAAGATGTCATTGCTTTCTTTACTTACTAAGAGATAAAACTGTTCCAGAGACAAGTCATAACTTTGCCCAATGCATTGATTTTAGAAAAATAAAGTTCTAGCGATTATTTGGAAAGTTGAAATTAAGCATCATTATACTGTTTGCCTTTGTGTTATTTTTATAGTAATAGTGAAGCAGAATCCACAGGTTCCTTATAACCTGGGCAACTACTTCTCTTTTTTTCTTACCCATGATAGTGCCTTTACATATAGCACCTTATCAAATACATATGCTGAGTACTGCCATGTCTCTTCAGTTTTCTAATCCTTCCCTTCATGCATGCATGCATTCAAGGAGTAATTATTGAGTATTTGTTATAACAAAGTACATTTCTGTCTCCACCTATCATAAGACATTTGATTATGTCACCTTTGTTTAAATAGAAATATACCAACTTCCCATATTTTAATAGTCAGCATTTATATATACATACACATATGCATATACACACACACTCTTCTAAACTAGAAGAGTTCTTTCAATAAGCCCCTATTAAAATTAAAGCTTTATAAATTAGAGTTTTACTTCTAGATTACTAAAATGAACTTGCATGAGATTAGGACAACAATGCAATAAAAATTCAAGTTTTAAGTAATACCTCTTTTTTGTAACTTCATATCAATATACTGGAATCAATTTGAATGTAATTTCTAGCAATAAATTTGTTCAAGCCCTACATATGACTATGTTAACCCAAAGCAAAATAATAACAATATTTTCTGTTCTTTGATGCAGATACAAAATTTATCAGTGCTAAAGGACAAATATATTTGAATAAATATATTCATTTTCAGCATCTAACAATTTTCCATTTCCCCTACTGTTAGATTTTTAATTTGTATTTTTATGTCCATCATATAAAAGATGGGTTTTCTGTTGCTCTTTTTTTATTAAGGGTCTGTAGCGGTGGAGCACACATTTCACATTCAGTGCAATGTATTCAGAAAGAGAATTTACATATTTAAAATTAACATAAATTTTGCTGCTATTTATGCATCCTATCTGGTCATACTCAAGGCAGGTAATGGGCTGTTTGACTGTGTTGCAAACTGGAATAACTCAAGTTATTTATACATCTCAATGGCAAATCTAGCACTTTGATATTTTTACACTTTTCTCTTTATGTATTTTTTTTCCCTTAGCAGTGTATTTCAACTAGGCACATTGAGACAGAAGGTTAAATGTTTGGTTTAATGACTTTAAACTATAGGGAAAGGGTCTTCAATAATTTTCGGTGAGGGATGCAGTATTTACTGCTACATTCTGGAGAAGCCTCTCTGTTTTCTTCATCCAGAGCAGAACTAACCATCTTCGTTTCTACAGCAATTGTTAATGAGCCTTTATGGTTACCCCACAATTTCTCTGGTTTCTTTCTCCTTCTTCTCCTGTTAAGTACAATCCCATTTGGATCTCTTGGTTAAGCAATCCCAAAGGTCAGGAGAAGCCTGGCCCATATCCACTTTCAGAGGCCCCATTTATATTAAAGAAAAAAACAAAAAATGAAACAATAAAGCAGAGTCACAAAAATGGCAGCATATCTAAAATGCTTATATTTTAAAAATTAATGATTTGTCTCGGGCACACACACAGAGATACAATAAAACTCAATTATGCTATTCCAAGATAATTGCAGGATTTATAAAATTTAATTAATTAATTAGTACATTTAAGGCGGTGGGTTCAGCAAAATGACACAGAACTAAAGTTCTGTAATGGAGACGGTGCTTTATACGTACCCTGTTAGTAGATAATGTTTCAAGTCTAAACTTGAGGCCTTTCGTGGATATGAGGCCTGAACTAAATGGCCCTTTTGTCCTAGCTGCATCAGGTTCCAGAACCAATCTGAAGTTCACCAGAGCAACAGCAAAGTACCCTGTGCTAGGTATATCGTATTTTTCTATTTCTTAGTCCTGATTTCCTATTGTATACAAGATCTCTTGTTTTCATTATAATCCTCCTTAAATTCTTTGTCAAGAGAGCATGATTTTATCACATGAGTTTGAAACAGCATTTAAAATGATAAAGAATAAAATAGCTTAGCAGTATTAAAAATACTCTACAGACTGAATTTTACCTCCTAGTTACACAGATTTGCTTAGTGACAAGATTACCTCAATCCTCTTCTAACTGCAAAAGACATTGCCATTATTACTACTATTAATATTATTATAGTTAAATTCATTGAATACTTACTATGTGCCAGGCACTGCAATAAGGCTTTGATGTGCAGCATCTCACTTGATTTTTACATTTGTGTAAATAGGTAATATTATTTACCTCATTTTATAGACATAGTATCAGTTACATACTTAGCGAGTCTGAAACCTAAAAAACGTTAATAATTGTAGTCACCGCCTTATGGAGAATAAGAATTGCATGCCCTGGACTGAATCACTACTGCTATCTAAGGCAGACTTGGCCCCCTCAATCTCAATTAAAATATAGACAATAAACTGTTTGACTATTAAAAACATAAGTGTTGAATCTAAAAATCTATGCATATAGCTAGTGGGAACCTGCTGTATAGCGCAGGGAGCTCAGCTCAGTGCCCTGTGGTGATCTAGATGGGTAGGATGTCGTGGCGGCGGGGGGGTGGGGGGGAGTGGGAGGGAGGTCCATGAGGGAGAGGATATATGTATACCCATAGCCGAATCACTTTGTTGTGCAGCAGAAATCAACACAACATTGTAAAGCAACTATACCCCAGTAAAAAAAAAAAAAAATCTATGCATAAAAAGCAAATATGATAAATGAAAAGAAAATGAAAATTTGGCATACACATTAAGAACATTACTTGAGAAATAGTTTGGTTTTGACTATTACAGCCCACTCTTCAACACAACTTTTTTCATGTGTTGCCTCTTCAGTATGGACATATCATCCTAGGTTAGACAGCAAGGGAAACAAAATTGTGGCCATCCTTCAGGCTGTTTCATTGTTTTCTGCAAAGTGTTGAGGGAGGAGATCACAGGTGGCTGAGTAGGTGGACAAACCTTACATCTGTCATGTCATGAAGTCTATAAAGTATGTGATGGACCAAGTACTATGGAGTAGTAGGCTTCCTTTTTAAAACTGTTCTTTTGTGTTGACTCCCCAAAAGCCATATGGGCTGGCAGGATCATAGATGGAAGGGACTTATGTTACCTTTCCAAACAGGCAAAATATCTACAAAAGAAGGAGCTCTGGGTCAACTGGTGGACTTTAGGATTACCAAAAAAAACCCAAAACTGATTGTGATATACCACTGGGAGAACTCAAGAAAAGACTTCAACTCTCACGTCACAGCATTAGAGCATAGCCATGCCAGTGCCCATTAGATGTAACAATCTTGATATGTAAATCTAGACTTGGATTAATCAAAATCACCACAGTTGTTGAGAAGTAATATTTTGCCTAAGTATCCATTTTCAACACATGGATACTTTCAAGAACTGCTGCTTTTGTAAATACACTGTAGTGGTATAAATACCCTTAATTGGAAATACTAGTTTATCTATTCCAAGAGCTTACCTATCTCAAAATTGGGCTCCTCAACACCATTATGTTATTTACCTTAGTTCATATTACTAGTAAGCATTCTTTTTTAAATTTTACATCAAGTGTATTAAATATTGTTTAATCTACCCTGGGGCTATATTAAACCAGTTATTTCGGAATTCTTGATGAAATGGCCCTCAACTGGGAGCCAGAAAATCTGGTCCTAGGCCTGGCTCTGACACGACGTGGTCATGTGATCCTGGGCAAGTCTCCGAGCCTTGTTCATCCCTTTGTAAATGAGAGGATAGGAGTAGGTGAAAACTAAAGAAGAGGAGAGAACACATCTTTGTTTCAGCTCTAACTGTACACAATGTAAGAAAGTACCACTCTCTCCTAGACACGTATCTCAAAAAAACCTGATGCCCATTTCATTAACATTACTAACCAGCATATCTCTAAAGTGGTAAGGCTGTCTAGTAAAGTAGGGACCTCTGGCCCAATCCATTTGGGAGACACATTGAGGAAACTGTGAAAAAGATGCCATCCATCACAGCCCAGTTTTAATGTGAAATTTCAGTGCTTAAAATACAAAGCAAGCTCTCTGTTCTTTATGGGTTCATAATCATCTCAATGATTTCTGAGTAAACTTCAAAGTGATCATCTACCTTACAAGAATTGAAGCACTGAACATAAAATCTACTCAACAATGATGTGGTATTGTGTAAAACTAAAAATATGTGTTTTTCCTCTCAGTAAAGAGTCCATTTGTTTTTCCATGTGTAAGAATGGAATACTGCAGTGTCTCAAACTGATGAATTTGAAGTAAATACAAAGGCCTACTTAGCAGGCGTGCATCCACAAGATAAGGAATGAATGATTCTAGAAAAATGGCATTGCTCCCATTAATATTTGGAGACATGTTCACTGCTCCGCATGCCACAGATGTTTAATGTCTTCCTTTCTCACTGAAGGGAAAACTGAATTGCATTTATTAATGAAGTGGCCAGCAGCAAACCAGAGCTTTCCAAAACACAATGCAGAAATTGCTGTTTGAAGGTAAGCAATTTGTAATTCAAACTTAACCTCACAGCTAAACATTTGGCTTATTATATGTTAAGAACTTTTATAAACATGCCGTTATTCCATTTTGTTTTTAATTTGTAGATTTAATTTACTTTCTGCATCTTCAGAAAGATCCTCCTCTTTCTCACTCAGGTTCCATTAAATATTACTTGGGATATATGTCTCAAAGTTGAAAATATTTGTTAAAACAAAGAATATTTTTTTTTAGTAAAGGGATTTCTCAAACCTTTACTTGTTATAAAATTATTGTTAGTGTATGGCATTTGGCAAAGACATATTTTAACTCAAAACTGTTAAAACATCACCAAACGGAAATGGCCCAATATGTGATCATCTTAGAATTTAAATGTATAGGTCCATCAGGTTTTCTGGAGGAGAAACCTTCAACAAGGATTTTTGTTTGTTTGTTTGTGTTTTTTCCAAGAGAGAGCAAAATGTTCCCTGCAAGGGAAATCACCTTAGAAGATTGAGAGGGAGAAGACCAAACCTGGTCAGGGAATAAGTCCACAAAAAAGAGGAGAAGTGATCTGGGTGATAGCATTGTGTTTCACCTGTTCTCTGGCCTGAACTTTTCTGCTGGAAACTTTTGTCAAAAGCCAGGCAAAGAAAAGAGGAAGAAAAAAAAAAAAAAAAAAAGAGGTGAGTCTAAAGATATTAAAAGTCCAAGAAAGCCTGGCTTTGTGGTCTCTAGAGCAGAAAGGGACACAAATGGAGAAAGGATAAGATTCTCATTTAAGAGAGTCAAATCTCACAACACCAAAACGTGGGCAAGAGCGTCAATCTTAGAAACCCACAGGAGAATGAAAGGATGACTTGACAGGGAGCCATGCTAGTCTGCATCCAGAGGGAAGCTGCAGGAACATTCCTGAGCATGCTGGACTTATGAAGGTTGCTTTCCTGAGCATATGTATGGTTAGTAAGGCCTAGGAAAGAAGTATAGAGATATTTTTAACATCTACTTGAAAATCAGTTTATAATCCCTATGATGTATGACCCTAAATTCTCCAACGGTCATTTTCCTGAACATTCTCCTAATTCTTGGAAACTTTGTGACCCAACTAAATCCTTTTCTACAATATTTAAATGCCATGTTATAACCTAAGTGCAACCACCCAATTCATCCATGATATAGGTCTTTCTTCCGACGTGAAAAATTTCACCAAGACACCAGTTTTAGCCCAGTGCTATTGCTTAATTAAAGGCCACACTAAGATCTCGTGGGATAGCAGATAGCTAGTGGTATGCCATTGCTCAAATTTATTCTTGGACAATTGAGTATGGCTAAATGAGTCCCATGAAGTGAATGACCCCAAGGTTCTCTCAAGCTTCAAAGTAATTATAGTAATATAATCAACATATACTTTCAAAGTGGATGAAAACATGTAACAAGATGGTTCATTTTATCAACTTCTAATTACCTGGTATATTCACTCTTATCAGAAATTATTTTTACTCATTATTATGAATGCATTCTCAATTGCACATATAACACATAACCACCCAAGACTATTCTTGCTCTTACCTAGTAATTAAACATCTCTTTATCTTCTAATTCCATCTTTATCCAATCTTTGGTACAAAATAATACCTTACATTTATGGAGCACCAACCTTGGATCCAGAACAATGCCAGTGCATTGTTCTTCCTCACAGAAATCTAGCAAGATCTGTTTATATGTTTATATAAGTTTAAGTATGAGGAAACTGAGCACAGAGGGTCAAATAACCTATCCAAGTTCATGTAGCTATTAAGGCACTGAACCTGTATTCAAACTGATGTCTGGCTCAAAAACCTGTATTCTTCTTGTATTATCACACTGCTTCTTAGTTTAAGTTGTCCTTCCACAAAGAGAAAGTGTAATATAGATCTCTAAAAGAGATTTAGTCCAGGTCTGGGTGGGCTACTTCCCTCCTCTTGTTTTCTGAAAACATTTATTCATACCTTACCACTGCCACATCATGTTTCGTTTCCTCTCTGTCTTGTGTCCTGCTTCCCCATCCTATGTCCTTCCTCTGCTGTCTCCTTGAAACATTATCACAGACACTTAAATACTTGCTGGCCAGATGGTTGTAGGAATGTTTCCAAACGATGCAAATTAGTTCTATCAACTCGTTTCCTCTTTATCTTGCTTCTTAAAATTGAGAACTTTGGTTAGAAGAATCCAGAGGCAAACAGATGCCAGAGATCTCACAATTTTTTTTTTTTAACTTGTGTAGCCAAGGACAGATATGATTCTTTCAGGCTTAAAGCAAAGAAAGCCTTCAGTACATCTTTCACAATTTATAGGAAACCTAATTAAGCAGGAAAAGGTTGAGCTGCCTCACGTGTACATAATGTATCATTTTCAAAATTCCTTCAGAAAATCATTTCATGTGCTCATAACAATGATTATGGGAGATAGGCAAGAACAGGGTTCAACTGAGGTTAACAGATTTTCTCAAGGACACACAGCAAGTAATTATTATGCAATTAATTAATATTAAAATCATTTTATCCCATCCCAGTTGAGTAAATATTTAACTGCAAACATTCAGATATCTACACTGAAAATAATTTTTAAAAATACTTCAGTAGTTACTGAGCATTTAAAATGTATAATGCCAGAACTTTAAAGGGACAGAAAGCAGCACACATTATGAACTTTGCCATTAAAACAGGTTTTCTTAAGCCCTGGGGGGGGGGGGGCATTGATGGACTTCTAGAACTCCATGAAGTTCAGGAAATTATATACAAAGTTTTGTAAATTTTACATTTTGCTGAGGAATAGTTTGATAGTTCTCACCTATTTTCAAAGCTGTCTATGACCAAGAGAATTTTAAGAACCACAGATTTAGAGCTAAAAATGTAGTTAAAACACAGAATAATTGAACCTCTAAGGTGAGTGGATTGTCATATCACTTCAATTATTCACTTAGAGATGGACAATATAATGGCAAAATTAATTTTTTTCTAAAGATCTCATATATTTTCAAAATCACATAATCTCAAAATAGCATACTGAACATTTTTTGGAATAAATGCTCCTCAGACTGTTTCAAGCCTTTCATTAATTTTCAGAGCTCTGAAACAGTTGACTTTTTGACAATTTTTTTGGTGTTCTTGTTGCTTTTATGAAGGAGGAGATTTTTTCAGAAGTCCTTACTTGAGTATTCCAGAAGTGCGCCCCCACCTGTGTATTGGTGTGATCTGATTCGGAGATCCACATAGAAGCCCTATGCTTGGGTGGTTTGTTGAAAATGATAGTGATCTCAATCTCAGCGGCAAACAATCAAGGAGGGCCAACATTACCACTGCCTGAGACTTTCATGCTGGTGGGGGAAAGTAACCAACCAGCCAAAAACATTAACAGGACTATCTAGGGGAATGAGATAGCCATAGCAGGCTTTGATAAGCTCCCAAAGAAGCTTTGATAAGCTTCCCAGGGGAAGAGGTTGGAAAAGTTGCATGAAAGTTCAAGAGAGACTGGAAAAGGTCCCAGTTACATATTCATCCCTAGTTGAATCTGAGACCTACACCAGCAAAAAGTGAAAGCTGAGTAAGACTTGTGAACTGTCTGAACTTTGAATGCGTTCCCCACCCCAAACATAGAACCCCTCAGCAACAGCTGGAAAGCCCCTGGCTCAAAAGGTCTAAGTACAACCTCTCATCAACCACTGGCTGACCTTTAAGCTGTCCTAGGAAGGAAGAAACAGCTAAGAAGCCGCCAGTCGAGAATAAAAAGAACAAGCAGAGACATCAGGGGTCACAGAATCCATGGGAGACCTCTTCTACAGAATTTGTCCAATGAAGTCATTAAGTAATCCAACAAAAAAGAGCAGCAGCAGCAACTACCATCCCTGAGTAAGAGATCAGAATCCACAGTTGCTACAATAGATCATCCAAAATATCCACTTTTCAAACAAAAATTACAACATGCAAATCAACAAGGAGGTGTCATCTATACATGAGAAATAAAGCAGTCTACAGAAACGGATTCATTGCAAAGGAATAGAATTCCTGTAAAAGCATTATCGTGAGTTAGCCAGGACTGAACATGCTGCAACACAGTCTTAGTTGTTCCTACAATAAGGAAAATGTCAGTCTCAGAGTGACTTGGGTGCCCTATTTTCTAAAGTAGTCTAACTCTTCCATTTGGGCACTGGTTCGAGTACTTTAAATACCAGAAACACCCATTCTTCTGTATTTAACCCACTGGCTATCATTTCAGTCACCCAGTCATAGCAGCTGTCTGTACCACTTGCAACTCTTGCTGTGATCATCTCCACAGAGGATGGACATAAAAATGAGATATGGAGGGACACCACTGTGAATGGGCACTAGAGTTTTGCCCTTCCCAGTGCTTCACGTCGTCACTGATTAGGTGGAAAGGCACAGAAGAGTATTTGGGCAGGAAGGGGAATGCCTTGTTACCTCAAGGAGTCCATACTTCGGTGGGTCTGGCAGATTTCTCCTGGTCCTAGCGCCTGAATTTCCTTTCCCCCTACAGTTGGCAATGGAAAAAGTTATGGCCCCATGTAGTGTCTTTTTAAAATAAAGTTAAGGAAGCAAGAAAATAGCTTCTGAAGAAAAGGGCAGTAAATAAGGGGGATAAACTTCAGTGATTTCAGTACGTTCCCATTACTCCTGCTATAAATTTTAGCACTGAGACTGTGTGGTTTTAAAGAGATCCCACCAGCAGTTTATTATTTTGCTTTTGCATTTCCAGTTTATAAAGTCAAGTTGAGCATCTTGAGATTTGAATTCTATATGGTTGTGATTGTTTTAAGCAACTTTACTATGAAGGCAAAACACAGGAACAGCATGGCTATATCCACCCACATAGATGCCTAGAGTGAGCACACTTTTCCCTAGGCTTCTATGAGATGTGGAAGCACAGTCCTTCCATAACAGCATCTTAGGCTGTTAAAACCCACAGGAAAACTGCTCTCTGGAGATACAAGGACTGTGAAAAACAAGGGAGTAAAGGCAGGAGAAGATGACTGCATAGCAACAGGACCTGAAAAGAGGTGAGAAGGGAATTTCTATCTCTCAGGAGGAGCCACAGTGCAAAGATGGGAGAAAAACTTCAATAAGGAGAGCATTGGGAAATGTCTAAGCTGAATCTGCTCATATGGGAAACTGGTTAGGGTCAAGCTTCTCCCACTACTGTTTAGGAAGCAGAACTGTGTCTTATTGCCAATCTATTAGACAATCTAATGAACACAGCTTTCTGCTCTGTATCATAAAGAAGCCAGATCAAATGCCACCCTCCAAGTTAGACCAAATCCAGCTTAGTCTGAAGCCTACCTGCTCCCCAGGTAGGTTTTTTGACTTGTACTGGAAATGTAATCTTTCATTCACAGTTCTAATCCTGGAGAGCATCTGGACATTGTTTGTTTGCTCTTAAAGAACATTTTTCAGAAGGACATAGTGGATCTAGTGCTGTATTTTCAATTTAAAAATTTTAGAAGTTGCAAATCAAATAAGGAAAGAGAAATCAAAATATCAATAGGTTTTTACATTTTCTATTAACTGTAAAATCCAACTAATCAAAATAACACACTCCCAGCCTGGAATGCACTTCACATAATTAGCTCCTTCTCATCCTTTAGGACTCAAATATTAAGGCCACCAATTTAGAGCATCTGGCTTGGGCTATACTCTCTAAAACCTCTTTATTTTCTTTGTTGTTTATGTGCCCCATTTAAATGGAAACTCAATGAGAACAAGCACCATGTTTATCACAGACCCTAATATGTAGATGACGTGTCATAAATATTTGAATGAATATTTCTAGATCAGAAAATGGATTATGCAACTCTTCTACATGGGTCATATTTCTTGTAGTAACTCTGAGTTTCAACAAACAATATTAAAAAATTTGCATTTTTATTATCTTTTAATAAGTAAAACACATTAATTCCTGTTTCATAAATTGAACTGATTTTTTAAGCACCTAGAATTTAACAGTTGTTTTAAGATCTTAGAACACCAAAGGTGAATATCACGGTCCCTGTCTGGAAGGATCCCCAGTAATGAACATTCTGCCTGTTATATAGAATTGCACGCAACATCACTGGCCCTTTTATTACTCTGCACCATTGTACAAGCTGATCCCATTTTCTGGAAAGCCATGGTAGCTTTAATAGCTTGAAATACCTTCCTCATTCTCCAAAACACACTGAAGGTTGACAATACACGCTACATTTCAAATACACACACGGGAAACAGCAGATGCTTTTACAATGGTCATCTAGAACCACAGTCTGTTACAGTAAAGGAAAAATAGACTGAAAATATTGACAAGTTTTCTGAAGTAGCATATCTTTGAATTGTTGATGCAAGCAAAAACACAGGAAGCCTTGAAGATATTAGGCAAACCGATGTTTAGTTTACCAAGCTTAGAAATTAGAAGACGGTTGGGGGTTGAGGGTTAGAAATGGTTAGAAATTTCTCTTATCCTGTGGGCTTAACTGAAAGCAACTTATCATTTCAGAAGCACAGAATATCAGACAAGAGTTTCTGCCTTAAAAAGTACATAAAGGTTTAGATCCGAAACTCCTTCTATTTTCTTAGTGAGAACAGAGATGAGGATAATGTTACCCCATGCTTTAACACTTAAAACAGTCCTGTGTGGGCTCTCTCCATAGAGCTTAATTCAATCCTTCTTTTTATAAAAAGAGATAAAAGAAAAATAACAGAACTGATTTTAGTTATAAAGGCAAAAGTCACTGACAGAGGCAAAAATTTATGGGTTACACTTTAGTAGAAAATAGCAAGGACAGAAATTTTTTTTTTTATCAAATAGCCTTAAAAGCTTTGTATATTACCAAAATGGCATATAACAGTGAAAATCATAAAAATAATCCACATTTCAGGGAACCATGTGATATATTGTCCACAATTTAATTGCATTTGTAATGAACTGTAATTCATTCTGGAAATAGAGCAAGAGTCCGAACTCTATTCTCCTGTCAACCACTAATTCGTTAGCAGAAAAACTTTCTACAGCTCACTTATCAGCTCTAGAATGGGGATGATTTTCTACCTTCTTCATGGCCTATTTGGAGGATTACAGTTACCTATGAGTGCTTTGAAAATGTGTAAAAGGATTATGCATGCGTTTCTAACCAGCCTGAACAGTCACCTTCAAATACCTAAGAATTATTACTGTTTCATCCATTTTTTCTCTAAAAAGTAAATACAGATACCATTGCCGAAGATATTTTAAAAAATAAACGTTAATAACATTTTCAAGAACTGGGAAACATGACATTAGCACATAAATAATTGGTTACTGGTAGTGAAGTGGACTGAATGATTTGGGTAAACTTCCCCTCGATAGATCCTCACCACAGGTAAGCCCTCCTCTATTCAGCCCGTGGGTCAGAATGCATCCTCTAAAATGGCAATTACGGATCGTGTTGCTCATGTGCTAACCTATCAGGTCAGATTCCGATCTCCATGTCAAAGTCCCTCATCAGGAGGTCAGGACTCCTGCCTCCCTCCCCCATTTCCTTCAGCTGCTAGATGTTCAGTCATCAAGGCCCTCTAAGGACCTAAACTCCACTCTGAGGGCGGGTACTGTCTCATTCCTCTCTCACCTACATCCTCTTTCTTCCATCATTTAAGTAGCAGCAAAGCCATTCGCTCGGTTGCCCGTCTTAAGGGAAATTCTTTTCCACTTCCTATTTCTCTCTCTGTAATAGAATGACTTGTTCAAATGATATTTGTCTCCTGCTGTCCTGTAAATTCCTTGAGGGCAAATGCATGTCACTTTCCTTTTTCATGTTTCTATAATATGTTGCCCAGTATTGTCAATATAGCAGTGGTGCATGAAACTTCATTAACAAACATCAGAATTTCTCTCTTCTGCAGAGCCCTCCCTGACTGCTTAGAATGAAAACAGTGAAGTCTGAGTCTATCCTGTTTAGACATGGCATTTTTATTGCTCCCCAACTTAATGCCCATAATAATCGCTTCCACTCTGCACCACCCACCTCAAATCCACTCCCCATACAACACCCAGACTGATCTTCTTAGAGCATAAATTAGAACATGGCCTTTCCCAGATTCAATTACTCCAATGGTCTTGCACCAGCACTTAGAATTAAAGTCAACTTCCTTTCCTGGCCTTGGTGATATAATTTCTAACAAGAAGAATGTTCCTGCACATGTCTCCAACCTCACCTGCTCCCTATTCCCTTTTACTCACGGCACCTCAGCCACAGTGATCCTGGAACATGCAGCTAATTGTCAGATTAGGCCTTTTAACTGACCATCGTCTCAGCATGAAACGCTCTACTTCCGAATCTTCACGTGGCTAGTGTTAGCTCCACGGACACTGCCTCTGAAAGCCTCCTATCCGCCTGAAAGCCAGAGGAGCCGCCTAAGATACTCTCTATCACGTCTCCTATTTTATGTTCTCAACAGGTCTTAAAATTATCTGATACATTCTGAGTTATGTGTTTATTGTCTGTTTTCTCGCAGTATGTAAATCCTGTGAGATAAGAGACCTCATCTCTTTTATTTCCCGCAATAACCCTAGTTCCTAAAACACTGCCTGGCGCATAGTAGGCACTCAGTACATGATTATTGTATAAGTAATTGAATGAAGCTGGGTTTTGCCTCCACACTCCAATTACTTTTTAAAAATGTATTTTAGTTTTATTCTGAAACATCTCTATTTTTATATTCTAAGGGCAATTTCAAAGCAACACACAGAGAAATCATGGCTTAATCATCTTTAAATCCATCAGTCTAGCATGTGTCAGACAGATGGGTCGTGCTCAGTATTTATGGAATTCTACATAAATGAAATACACGTAATCATTTTTCTTTCTTTTTTTTTTTTTTTTTTTCCCGGTACGCAGGCCTCTCACTGTTGTGGCCTTTCCCGTTGCGGAGCACAGGCTCCGGACGCGCAGGCTCAGCGGCCATGGCTCACGGGCCCAGCCGCTCCGCGGCATGTGGGATCTTCCCGGACCGGGCCACGAACCCGTGTCCCCTGCATCGGCAGGCGGACTCTCAACCACTGCGCCACCAGGGAAGCCCCACGTAATCATTTTTCTTATATGGCTCGGAGTTATATGTTTATACTTACTCAAATGCAAATTCCAGCTTAAAGAGTATGTTTTACTACTAAAGTTCATTTTTCAACGTGTTCTTTTTGGTTAAAAAGAGATGCAACCTCAGTTTAATTTTGTAAAGGGGAAGTTGGATTCCCAGGTTAACTGATAAGAATCTATTTAGCCTATTAGCTTCTGAACTGTGAAAGAACCTTTTGACATTCTTATCAACTGTGACCTCAGCACTGATTTACAAAGAAAATATAGGTGCTGATTGATCTGGGTGATCTATTCTTCCCTTCCTCTTTGGGCTTATTTTTGAGTACGATCAAAAAAATTTTTTTAATAGCTACCTGTTCTTTTTGAAAGAAACCAAAGTTGAGGATTATTGCATAGGCATGCACACACACATTTTCTCCATTGTTCTTGCTTTGTTTTGATTGTGATTTTGCAATCCTGTTTACTATTGATATGAATAAATCTTGTAACTTATCTGTTTTTCCTTAACCATGACAAAACAGATGACTTGGTCACTTTGTCCCAGAGTCTTATCACTTTCACATTACTAATTAGTTCTCTCTCGTGGTCAAAATGAATTCCAGACTCTCCATTCCTGAAATGGTTTCCTCTATTTTCTGAATGAGGAGATTGTCAAGGAGGTAAATTATTTTTTTATTTACATTTAGAAATTTGAGACTTCTAGCAGTGTCCAAATAGGTGAGCATCTCTATTCAAAAACCTTCCTTTGCCTCTCTTTCTTCTGGAATCTGATTTACGAAAGCCTCAAACTTACCCCAGCCTGCCTAGGCCAGTTAAGGCAGCATGTCAGCTCTAGAAAGGTTCACTTGGTTCTTGACCAAATGAGGCCAAGTATGGCAACATTGAAAGGATGCAGTGCATTATCAGAGAGCATCAGGACATGTAGCAAGATGATTAAAGGGAAAAGCTTAGAAGCCAAGCAACTTGTTTCAAATTCTAACCCCACCACGTATAAAATGATTACATCTAAGCAGCCAATCTTCTTAACAGAATAGAATCTCCAGCAATCTATAAAAACATACTTTATTTCACAAATACCAACTATAACAACTTTGTACATTATAATCCTTAGCAGTCCACAAAAATTATGTCTGTGAAGTATCACTATTTTGAAGGTAGAAAAAGTCAGAGAAGATTTTTATTTTTTGCATAATCCACCAAATTTTTTTGCCTCTTTTTTAAATTGAAGTATAATTGATTTACAATATTGCATTAGTTTCGGGTGTACAACAAAGTACTTCAGTTATACATACATAAATATCTATTTTATTCAGATTCTTTTCCCTTATAGGTTATTCTAAAATATTGAGAATAGTTCCCTGTGCTATACAGTAGGTCCTTGTTGGTATTCTATTTTATATATAGTCATGGGTATATGTTAATCCCAAGCTCTTAAGTTATCCATTCCCCCACCCTTTGGTAACCTTAAGTTTGTTTTCTATGTCTGTGGGTCTATTTCTGTTTTGTATATAAGTTCATTTCTATCTTTTTTTTAAGATTCCATATATAAGCAATATCACATGATAGCTGTCTTTGTCTGGCTTACTTCACTTAGTATGATAGTCTCTAGGTCCATCCACATTGCTGCAAATGGCATTATTTCATTCTTTTTAATGGCTGAGTAATATTCCATTGTATATATGTACCACAATTTCTTTATCCATTCCTCTGTTGATGGACATTTAGGTTGCTTCCATGTCTTGACTGTTGTAAATAGTGCTGCTGTGAACACTGGGGTAGGTGTATCTTTCTGAATTACAGACAGAAGATGTAAATAGACATTTCTCCAAAGAAGACACACAGATGGCCAAAAGGCACCTGAAAAGCTGCTCAACATCACTAATTAGGAGAGTGCTTGCTTTTTAGAATTCTATTATAGACTATTAGAGAATCCTGGCAGGCCCCCCAGAGAACCCTGGACCCTACTTCGAGACATACTTTCCTTTAAAGAGTAATAAAGAAGACTGGCTAATAGCATTGGCTCTGGAGACAGATAAACTTCTATTTAAATCCATGCTCTAGAAAAATAGTCTGCATGCATTTAGGCAAGGTATTTGAACTCTCCAAACCTATTTATTTACTCATAAAGTAGGGAAAATAGAACCTACTTCCTAGATTTATTGTGAGAAATAAATAAGATGACATCTGTGTTTAGCACATGACTATTCTTAAATATTAGTTACTAATTCCAATTTACACACATACACACACACACACACACAGTTCAACAGCAATTCCTACCTCTTAAAGAGGTCTATAATCCACCCAATGACCACCTTTCTGCCTCTCTACCTGGATCTCCTTTCCTCATTCTGCATCAGCATTACCTCTCTCACACTGTAGAGTATCCAAGAACAGAGACTGCATCTGGAAAGTTGTCTTATACAACATCTAAAACAACTTGACACAAACTTTTGGATGGTGTTATTGCAGTGGAAGATAGCTGTAAAAATACCTCATACAATCTAAATCCTATGTTTCTTCTGGATCCAACATCTTTTGAAGTTGATAAAATCCAATGAGTTCACATCACAAAGTTATTAAGCAGAATACGTTTCACAATCATTATTTCCTGGGATTGGAAAACACATAGAAAACTGACAACTTGTTCAATAATACAGTTATTTTCTCTAAAAGCAAATTCATCTTTCTGCAGTCTGCCTGATGCTTTGTTATCAAGCCCAGATATGTTGTCTGTTAAAAAGCTCTATTCAATCTTTCGTATTCACATTCTATTTTTTCTAGACTTCACATTCAAGATAGATGTTCAAAAAAGCACACCTATAGCTAACACTCTCTGCTTAATATTCCTAAGACCCGATCACTTCATGCTAAGCCTGACTATACAAATGGGAAGGATATTGCTAAAGCTGCAAAAGAACATGAACAGATGTCCTCAAAGGACAGGAGGTTTTAAGACTATGAATTATGAAGAAGATTAGCCTTGAGTCAACATTCCTGTCTTAGAAATGATAAGATTAATAAGCAAGATCACACTGATTCAATGATGGGCATTTTCAAATCTTTTAAAGCAGAGAACAGATTGAGTCCAATGAGTTTGTTGAGCTACTATAGAGAGAAAATTAATTCAAAAGTCAATGACTAATGTTGACAAGGGACCAGAACCTGGGCAATCAAAACGATTTTTTCTACAGCAAAGATTGCTAGATTCTGACACCAAAGTCACAAAAAGATTTTCCTGAAGTACTTTAGGGGTAAAAGATGATATGTAAGGATGTCAGAATTTTAGAAGACAAATTTGAAGTGGACTGATATGAAACTAATAATTAACATGTGTAGATCCCGGCACCAAGTACATCTGTATTCATTATTGCTTCATGAGCACCTAGCACTGTTCTCAGCCTCTGAGAGCTGAAATAGTGAACAAGACAGACATTCTCACAAAATGACCAGGAAACAAGAATCATGAGTCCATCATGATAAGCGAAGACACTGAATTTCAGAGATTAAAAGTGTCCACAATCACACAGTAAGTGAAAAAACGGACTTCTAACTCTAAATTGAGATTTCTTTCCTTTGCATAACACTTGTCCAAATAACAAGTTGCCCTGAAATATAAAGCAACAGCTTCTATCCCCATTTTCCTCACTGGTTAAGGGTACAGATTCTGAAGTCAGATGACCTGTGTTCAAATCCTACTACCACCTGGTAACCTTAAAGGATCTACATAACCTCTAAGTATCTCAGTTGCTTCATCTGTAAGATGGGTGTGAGACAGTATGAACCTCATAAAGATGCTGTGAGGATTAAATGTGATAATACTCATTAAGTATCCAAAACAGTACCTGGCATGCCACACACGTTTGAAAAACACCAATTATTATTGTTGTTGTTACATGTACACTTAAATTTATTTTGTGAACTGAAAGCTGTTTTGCAAGTAAACAGCTCATAAGTGTCAGTGGTCTAAAAAATATAAACACAAGTATAATAAAATACGACTAGTTTGGATTGAGAATAATGATCATTTCTAGGTAAAAGGTTTGAATTCATAACCATTTGAGTTTTTTCAGCATTAAGGACCACAGACCCAGATTTTTAAAACAAGATATGGACATTTACTGTAGTCTGCACATGGGAAGAAGAAACGGGGGAAGTACACACAGGGCATCCGCGCTGCACCTCTGGGGGTTCCACTTGTGCTGTAGTCTATAGGAACTGTGCTCTAAGGAGGCGTGCAGCCAACAGGCTGGCAAAGCCATACCTAAGGACTCCCAGAGCACAGCAGAGTAACTCAACTCCCAGGTGTTTTGGTAACTGTCATAAAGGGTCTGACTCCACTTTTGATGTTTGGCTGTTGACAGCTTTCAAGCCCCACTCCTTCCTTTGCCCTCTTGGCACCATCAGGACGTTCAAGTAACACGCACCAATCCCCACTGCCCAACCCCCAAAAAACCCCTGGCTAGTCTCCATTTCTTGCTCTCTCAAGCCATTTTTGGGCTTACTTGGGAAACTTGCTCTGCCCTCCTCAGAAAGCTTCAGTATGTGAGTAATAAATCTTTTGTATCTTCTTGTTATATGTATAGTGTCATCAGTTTTGCCATCGGGACCCAATTTTGGAGTGGGGAGGAAGGCTCATCCAACTTCAGAACGGTGCCACGACAGTAACTTCAGGTCATAACTATCCTTTTGTTTATCCTTTGCAAAACTAGCTCAGTGGCTCAAGTCTTCCACATCCACAGATTCTCCATCTGTGGATTCAACCAACCAGGTACAGAAAATATTGGGAGGATAAAAATTCCAAAAAGTTCCAAAAATTGAAACTTGAATTTGCTGCATGCCAGCAACTATTTACAAATAGCATTTACACTGTATTTATAACTATGTATATAGAATTTACATTGTATTAGGTATTATACTTAATCTAGAGATGATTTTAAGTGCATGGGAGAGCGTGCATAGGTTATACACAAATACTATGCCATTCTATAAAGTGGACTTGAGCATCCACAGATTTTGGTATCTGCAGGGGAATGCTGGAACCAACCCCCTGTGGGTACTGAGAAATGACTGTAATTTAGGGAAATCCTTAAAAAGAACTATCTTTTAGAGGTAAGAGTCCCTTTATCCAAGAGCTTTTTTTTTT
The DNA here is from genome assembly GCF_937001465.1 of Orcinus orca. NCBI lineage: Eukaryota > Metazoa > Chordata > Mammalia > Artiodactyla > Delphinidae > Orcinus > Orcinus orca. Next base: position 46,642,145 of record NC_064564.1, on the reverse strand, counting down.
TTAAGTTTTCCAAGAACTGATTTTTATTTTTCTGTGGTCATTTGTTCTTATGGACATAAGACATTTTATCCTTGGGTTGGGGACTTTGGAGAGAGATGACTTTGGGCACAGTAAGAGTTGAAGACAAACAGGTTTTTGGGCATACAGAGGAATATTGGACAGGGAAATTTTGAGAGAGGTAAACATATGTTCAAATTTGCCCAGGACAAACCCAGGTTATGTTTGTTTGCACAGCATTATTATGAACAGGATCCCCTTTTCATTCTCAAAAGTGCTGTGACTGGATAATAGATATGTAATCCTACCTTTGATCAAAGGTATTCTGAGACACAGGGTAGAACCATGGGTCCATCTACAGAGGAGGAGTGAGTGAGGTCCTCATCAGGGACACCATGATGAGAACTCTGAGGAGAAAAGGCTGTTGATAAAAACATCTGTTCCCTGCTCTCAAGGAACTTAGAATACAGGAAGTGTGACTATTGTACATGGTATCTGACAACTGCTGTTATCGACAGTAATACAGCAGTGAACAAAATCCACATGAGCTCAAGTCCTGTATTTTTTTGATAGGTTATGTTTATAGGTGGGTGATCTGGCGTTGACCAACATTCCAATTTCTACTCCTTTGCTTTCTAACTATATGGCCTAAAAATTTAATAACTTCCATAAATTTTAGCTATGAAACAAAGATACCAATTCCTGCCTTCCAGAACTGTTGTAAGGATTGAGTAAGCTAATGTAGGTAAAGGTCAACATATAACACCTTGCACAAAAAGGCTATATGTAAACAATAGCTGCTGCATACTACTCTAATGACATTATTATCAGCAACATTATCCAGGTTACCAAGTTCTTTCAACTATTTTATGCCTACTTTAATAAGGAGAGTAAGAACAATTTCAACAAAAACAACTTGGGCTTCCCTGGTGGTGCAGTGGTTGAGAGTCCACCTGCCGATGCAGGGGACACGGGTTTGTGCCCTGGTCTGGGAGGATCCCACGTGCCGCGGAGCGGCTGGGCCCGTGAGCCATGGCTGCTGAGCCTGCGCGTCCGGAGTCTGTGCTCCACAATGGGAGAGGCCACAACAGAGAGAGGCCCGCGTACAGCAAAAAAAAAAAAAAAAAAAAACAAGCTACATTAAAAATATGTTTTAAGACTGCTTGTTGGGACTACAAATTGATACTGTCCTTCTGAAAGGTAATTTGTCAAACCATAAAAATTTTTCTGCCTATTTTCTGAATCAGCATTTGCACTTATAGAATTTTATTCTTTAGGGAAAATCATTCCTGCACGTAGTCAATAGGGTGCAGTAACTGAAACACGGACTTCAGAGTCTGGAGCACAAGGGTTAAATCCACACTTACTAGCTGTGCTACCCTGGTCAAATGACAGAAAATCTCTAAGCCTCAGTCATTTCCTTTTTAAAATGAGGACAAATATATTATCTACTTCATGGAATTATTGGGAGGATAAAATTATTGGAATAGTGTATGGACTTTAATAAGTGCTCAGCATTATTTTTATTACATATAATCATTCATCTAAAATTATTACATTGTAAATCAACTATACTTCATTTAAAAAAAAGAATGTATATATGTGTATAACTGAGTCACTTTGCTGTACAGCAGAGATGGGCACAACATTGTAAATCAACCATACTTTAGTAAAAAAATTTTTAAAGAATTATAATAAACAATTAGAAACCAGTTCACATCTTATAATAAACTGATTCAATAAATTTTATACATGTAATTATGTAGATTTTTAAAATGTATAAAATATTTTATGTAACAATATAGCATTTCAAAATAATATGAAGTATATCATTTTCCTTATTTTTAAATAAAAGGACTTGAGTTTAAACATTTAAGAGTGGCTTTTCCTCTTTGATAGGATTATACATGATTATTTATTCTTGCTTTCTCTGTATTTAAAAATTTGTAAGTTATATGATTTATTTTATAGTCAGAAAAAGTTTAAAGTTATAAATGAAGGAAACCAAAAGAAAAGAAGTATTTGCTTGCCTACAATCTTTTGATTTTTTTAAATTGCTTCATAGAGCATTTTAGTGTGGATAGTGCAAAAGTTACCTTAATTCCAAGTCAAATCTTTAAAATAATTCATAATTTCTCAATTAGTTCAAACCAAATTCATTATACGTATGAAGACTCTCTCTGAATTCTACTTAGCAGCCTATCAGTGATTCCACAGTGAAGAAACAGGTGCAATATTAATGAGACCAAGGTAGAAAACCTCCCATGCAGAAATAAAAGTGTTTCGACATCATGAAGTGGATTGGCTGTGTAAAATTACACAGCCATGTGGATTTCAATCCTATTTAAGACATAGGAACACTGTCTTGTCTACTAAGTGCAACAATATGATAGAATTGGAGAGAATAAAGCAGTACACTTTTGTTATTTCTGAGATAGAGAAGAGCAAAAAATGAAGAGCAGAACTCATCCCTAAATCTTAGCCAGACTTACTACATGTAACAGCTTATTTTTTACCCCTGGAAATGCACACCAGATTTATAAGGGCAGTTTAAACACAAATACAGGACTCTGCAAACCAAGAAAACATGCACTTAATGGAAATAAAGCATATTCTATTCAGAACAGGTCCTTATAATCTTCTGCTGTAAAGAGTCACACATTAAGAATTTGAATTCACTCTCACCCACTGTCATAATAAGGCAGAGAAGAAAACACTAGCTGAAAGCATCCTCCAGAGAAATGGGTCATAGATAAGTAAGTAACTCAACTAATTTGGGACAAGCTTTTACACAGATCCAAGTACTAGACCATGAGTTTGTTGCTATTTATTATACAATCCTTCTAAGGAAACCATTTAAATATTTAGAAAATAATAATTATGAAAGAAAACCAAACCCAGCTGATAAACATCATCGTGCCCAAGCAGCAAAAATTTTGATAAATTCGTATTCATTCATTCATCCTTATTGTCATTTTCCCCATTATTTAATCTCTTTTCACTGTTTATCAGCAGCTGATGATATAACAGAATTTGCATGAAATTCCAGTTCTGTCCTCTAAATAAAGGGAAAAAATTCCACTCCTCTCTCTCTTCCAAAACTTCTACAACTTCTTACAATGTGGCCCAGACACTTCCCCTCCCCATGACAAAGTAAGCTGGGTAAGGGTCACATTAGAGGTGAGACTGCCCTGAAGCATACTCAGTCTAAAAGAGCACGACATCAAACAGGTACTGCACTCATGAGTTCCATGTGAGAGTAATAGAGTAGGGAAGGAACTCAAAGGCCTGAACTCAGAAGCCATCCTCTGGTACAGAATTCTATCAACTCATATGGTTTCTTCCTTTAGTAAAAACACCAAATCTGATCAATGATTTTGTAAGTCCAACCATAGTGTTCTCAGTTTCTAAAATCACACTTGTCTCTTATTCACTTCACAATCAATAAGGTCAAGGAATTGTGGTTATTAAGATGGGGGAAATCTTTTAGATCACGTAGTCCAAAATTACATAGCCCAACAGCTTCATTTTGAAGACGATAAAACTTAGAGGATAAAAAAAAAAAAGCACTTGTCTACATCTACAGAGTAAGTTGAAGGAGACCAAATAAAAGATTTCTTATAGTGTTTTAACATGCAACACTATGTCTCTTGTATCAACAATTGGATCCAAAGTTCTTTGAGTTCAGGCTAGTAAAAAAAAAAATAAAAAGCTTATTCAGACCACCTAGGCAAGTAGGAGAGTATTATTCAAAAAGCAGGTACTCAGTAATTCTCTTCAAGTTTGAGCAAAAGAACTAATGGCTTTCTCCAATAGTTAAATAGTGCCTTGTCTACGTATTGTATAATATATCCCAAATAAACATAATACAAATAAGTAAAGCAAGCAATTCTAACACAGGTCTTCACAGAAGCAAAGGATTACTAAAACTATCAAATGTCATTTTTATCCTCAAGTCAGGAAGATAGTGGAAATGTTTTCTACAGAGTAGGAATTTTCACGGACCCTTCCTCTCCATAAACACATAGATGAAGTTCTCTAAATATATAAAATTCCACCTTGGGTGTGCTCATGCACACGTGCGCACACATGCGCACACACACACACACACACAGTTTTACCATCATAAGAGATAAAAAGATTCAGATTCAGTCTGAGGAAACCAAGTAGTTCTTGACTAAAAAGAAAATTACCTAGTATTACTACCACATGACTCAAACAGAAACTGTGTCCTGGCCAAGGTCCCCTCTACACACACAGGATATTCCATATAATAGAGCTTTCTAGGAGCTACCTGGAGCATCCACTGTGGTCAGAACATAATAAATCAGGATCACCAATTTCATAATATTTTCGCTTTTGATTAGAGTTTGTTGATTTCTATTTGAGTGTTCAATGTTTTTCAAATAAAAGCAAAGAATAAAAGATGTCTGTAAACTCTGCTTGGTGGATCTGGAATGGATGGATGCTCCCCAGTAAGAAAAATTTATTGGAGTTGTCTAGTTGGAATCATAATCACCGGAAAGCTAAGAGAGATCTAAACCAGAATGGAAATGGAAAAAAAATCATCACTGACATTCACGTGCAGGAATACAGTTGACTCTGTAATAATCATTGCCTCTGAGGGGCTCCATACTCAGGATTGAATCAATAAACTTCAAGTCCCTGTTGATTCTAACTTTTGCCAATAAGTAAAGCATATAAAAAGTAAAGATGAATGGCATACAAAATTTACTTATGATTACCATCAAAACTAAATTCCTAGTATCTCAATGAGAATATTCTAAAGTTTGGTTTAGAAACAATTACTTGTCCTCAAAACAAACAAACAAAAAATCAAAATATTCCTGTATAACATGAATTAATGTTTCTGTAGTTTGTCCTCATTGAAATCACCAACTCTCTCTCCTAAAACTCACTCTTCTTCCAATCAACTCATTAACCCAAACCAGAAATCAGAAAGTTATCCTAGGTATTAATTTCTCATTCACACCATCCTTCACTATGCCTGATCACTAATGTTCACCAGATCTATGCATATACAAACTCTATAGACTGCTTTCCAGTCATGCCTCCAGTCTATATTACTGACTTTATTGTTCTAATCCAGGTCCTCAATTTCTCTTTCCAAGATGGATTGCAGTATTTCAAGTGTCATCACTCAGCCACTTTCCCATGAAGTCTTGCCCTCTCCTACAAGGCTTTCCTGATTGATTTACTCCTTTTGTAAAATCTAGCATCTTACAATCCTTTGCCTACAGGATAGATTCAAAACTCCTTAGAGTAATCTATAAATTCCTCCATTCTTTGGCCCCTGCCTAAATCACTAGTCTCATCCCTTGTCATACTCTGACCTATCCCTTAAGATTGAGAATCTGTGTGAAGCTTTCTCTTTCCCATCCTCCAGAATTAGAGATGATCGTCCTGTCCTTTAGGAATCCATAGTCATCCGTAGTTCTAGAGAGACACCTATTTACAAGTCTTCTTCAAGCCTGTCACGGTACATTGCAAATGACTGATTATATGTAGTCTCTAAAACATGAGTGACAGACAAGCTTTATTTCTGTCGTATGCTAATTTTAATCAATGGTTAGAGATTGCCTGCAATCGCTGTTGAGAAAGAATTTTTGAGGAGCTGACTTGACCTCCTTTCAAGCTCTATCTACTATTGGAACAAGCAGGGAGAAGGATGGTATTTGGACCAGCTACTTGTCATCCTTGCCCTAGGCTGCGAGTCCTGGAAGGTAATGAAATGTGATTTTTTCATTCTCAGTGTCTGGCGCAGTGGCTGACTCAAAATTCATTGAAAACACAAACCTCAAGAACCACTCATCCTAATCTGTAACTCCACACACAGGAATCCATACTCATTCTTTTCTGGTCCTTTATAGAAAAATACATAAGTACTTGAGTATAATTTGTGTGACTTGATTAATAAGGGGAGATATTCATGTGTCGTTATGGACAGAATGACAAGGGACCTAGTAAGAGTGACCTCAGAGGCACCCCAAACACAACTTTTCCTAGTAGCTTTGTAAAATTTTTTTGACAATTATTTGACCCTTCCCAAGCTCAATTTCCTCATCAGGAACATAGGGATAATGAAATCTGCTTTGCAAGGTTGCCATAGGGATTAGAAATAAAAAGCATCATTACATAGTGGGCCCTCCGTAAATGATAACTATTAGTATGTGCTATTTTGGTTCACAGCAAATTTCCATGGGAAGAAATACATTTTTTCAAACCCAAAGGAGATAATTTTAGTCCCTTTTAAGAGGCATTTTCCTGCTCAGTTATGTAGGTTGTTTTGTTAGTAACATACAATCAGTGAGTATCAACTCCATTTCTTACATCTTTATGTTGCCCCTGCACTAGCCCTGAGTTCATGTTGCACAGAAGCCTCAAGGATGTATATTATGATTACTTTTAAGAATCAATGAATAATTGATAACCATTAAACACTTTGCCTTTGTGTAATATATTTCATCTATGGATTTTGAAGGGTTAAGGTTTTTAGCTCTTCTCTTCTGTATTTCGAACTCTAGCTTATATTTACCAAACTCTAGCTTATATTTACCAACTCCTAGCTTACATTTATAACTCCAAATTATAAAAAAAAAGAATAAGACTTTTCCGGAATCAAAGGATTCTTTGAATCTTCTTTGAATTCTTATGTCAGGAAGAATGACCTTTTCACAGTGTTTCCATAGGTTGTAGCTGAACAACATATGGCTATATATGTATATACAGCAAGGAGTTTAGGGGATAAAATGCTCTCAAGTACAGGCTGGAGTCAAGAACTGACAATGCGCAGAAGCACACAGTTGAATCTAGGCGATGCTGTCCAGTCAGTAACTTACTTACTAGGCTCCAAATTACAGTTCTCATTTAATTTGACCCTATTGGGTGGGTGTTACTGTCCTTCAATAAGAAAGTAAAAGGTTTAAAAGATTAAGTCACAAGGAATACAGCATATTATGGAAGAAAATATGGTTCCAGGATTTAAATGCTAGTATTGTAATTAACAATAAAAACCACCACCACTACCAACTGCTTTCTTACACATGCTGTATACTAATCCACAGCCTCTTGAATGGCAGAGCTGAGACTGAAACCTAGATTACTCTGGTTTCAAAGCGGATGTTCTCCGTAACACTTAATTTCCTCTGAAAGTAGATGAGTTTTAACATCTCAAGTCCCTCATTGTTCGGAGCCTACCCTTCTTATCCAAAGATCTCCCGTCTTCCCCAGACCCCCAGACGGTGCCTTAGCCATTCTAGGGTTTTCTGCCACTGCAGTGCCACTTGCATTCATCCTTTCCTTAGGGATAGGGAATGACCCACATGCCACGTTAGAGAAAATGCAAGCAAACCTTTTGAGGGTGTTCTGCAGTCTATGCAAATTAGTACAATGATGCCAGACAATCTAACATAGACAGACGCTTACAATTAATGAAGCCATAGATCCAAAATTTGTATCATAATGGACAATTAACTCAAAATCATTGTCATCGTGAATCACTTCAGAACAGGGAGATGAATCATAGCTTTACAAAAGCGTTGCCCTGTCTAGTTAATGAGTGTCTGCGATATTGTTAAAATTTTCATTAGGGTTATCATTAAGCACTTACAAAGCAATTTGTTAGTAGTTTCCTAACCCATCCCCACTTCACCATCAAAACAAATTCTATGGCAGTTCTGATTCTGTTGTTCCCCGTTCTAAATATTAAGAGAATGTTGGTCCAGAGATGATTTGAACTAGCACACCAAATATCTCTTCCCTCTTCAAAAACCAGTCTCCTAATAGAGATGATAAACAGGGACAAGTGACATCAAAATATTGTCACATGGATGGGCAAGTTATGGGAAGAGCTTTTCTGCCCTGTTAAAGATGACCTCAAGAGCAAGAACGAAATGCCAGAGACTGAGAAATTATGAACTTATGAGGCAATCAGTAGTAAGTTAAGTAGTAAGTTAAGTAGTAAGTTAAGTAACTGCTTCTAAGAGAAGCAGCCCCTTTGCGATTCAGCAGTCTGAGAATCAGTGAGCCTTGTGTGGAAATGTTCCGTAAACAAGACCACTTATCTGAGCAGTAAATGTAAAAACTATAATGCAATTTCCCTAAAATAGTGACCACTTTTGCCAGCTTCCAGTTCTTTCCATGGTTCTACTGAAAGAGCTGGACCTCTTTTTACCAAAAATTGGGAGAGTTTTCATTCTCTTTCACTTTGGAAGAAAACCCATTTTAAAAGTATACTTGCAGAGCAATATTTAAAAATCTACAGAAGAATCACATACTACAGGTATCCTTAGATACATGGAGGGTGTTCAGAGCTCTAACAATAACAACAGCAACAACAAAAGTTTTCCTATTTTATAGGTCCTCATGGTCTCAGTGGGAGGGAAAAAGTTTCGTTACTTGATGTAAAGATTTCATACCTGTTGGTATTAATACTTCCCCTAAACAAACCCCTCCATAAAATTCACATGCAGAGATGTTCTTAGGGTAAAAATCATATAGCATCATTTAAAGCAAGCAAAGATTATGTGCCAGACACACAGAAGTGAGCATGACATTGTCAGTCAGCCGTTCCTAGAGCCAAGTATCTTTTCTTCCGTTACAGAAAAAGGTGTAATTCAGTGTGTGTTTGGCGTTGGAGAGGAAGTGAGAGAACTAAATCATGAAATGAAACGGAATCCACTTCTAAGTTCATGGAATACTCACTGCCCCTAAAATCAAAGTCAAGCAGAGATTGTGTTTTGCTGTCTCCGATGGCCATAGTATGGAATGTGATTAGCACACCCAAAAGGCGCTATCATAACATCTACCTTACTAAGCCATGCCAGAATGTCTTTGCATGCCGATTACTAAGATACATTTCATGAAAGTTTATCTGTATCATTGAAAGTATATATTAGGTGAACTGTACTACAAAATTACAGTTTCTCAAGTGGTTATGAAATGCTTCCACACATCATCATCATGGATCTGGTTCACATACAGCCAAGGATTTCAGAATAGTGCAATTAGGGCAAGACCCACAAAAATCAGTATTCCTAATACACCAGTCACCTTAAGAAAGGACAAGGGCCTCATAAACCTCAGCTTCTATTGTGGGGCTCAGGTAAAAAGCACAAACGGAGACCAGTATTAACACATGTCTAAATATTTAAAACGTAAGTTAAAATTAAATATTATAACTATTCATTATTCTAGTAGTCAGTATACAGCACTGATAAAGAATGGAAATATCACATGTTACATCTAGACAAGTGTGGTCCAACAGAACTTACTGCCATGATGGAAACGCTCCCTATCTGTGTCATCCAGTACACTAGCCTCTAGCCAAGTGTGGTGAATGAGCACTTGAATGTGGCTAGTACAACTGAGGAACTAAATTTTAAGGTTATTTAATTTTAATAGCCACCTGTGGCCATTGGCTACCACATCAGACAGCGAGGTCTAGACTTACAAAAATGTTCTTCAGCCACCATATGCAATGGTTGCCAATACTGTGCTAATTCATGAGAAACATGCACTGGAGTAAGAAACAAGAATATGGACATTTATATGGGAAAGTTACTTCATTATGCAAGATCTTTCATGTTCATGCTAACAGAGGAAAAGCTGACACTTATACTGATTCGTCTTTTATCTATTAAAGTGCTTCCATTGCTTCAATCTTTGCAGCAAGTTCCATCTGCACCATCAGCAGCAGACCAACCCACATTCACTGTATTTACTGAGTTACCTTTTATTTCAAAGACATAGGACAAAAGATGGGGAGAAGATTTACCCTGGCTGGCCAGTGCTAAACATGAGATCAAATGCTTGGCACTGTAGGCTTCTCTATGTCAACTGACCGAGTTACTTGTGTATCCCTCAATAAATGTGTGTGTGTGTGTATGTGTATGTGAGAGAGAGAGAGAGAGACAGAGAGAGAGAGAGAGACAGAGAGACAGACAGAGACAAACATAAAGGACACTTCGAAAGTGTGGAGCCTTGGGTGAGAACATTTTTGCCTAAGAAGTACTGCAGTGGCCTCACATAAAAAGCAATTAGTGTAAAGCAATTATACTCCAATAAAGACGTTAAAAAAAAAAAGCAATTAGAAATTTTAGTTTAACGGTTATATGTTGTATAAAGTTAGCTTAAGATGACATTTTTACTTAGCACCAAATGGAAGAATGTATCTTACAGACAAGTGGCAATATTACCTAAGTAAAAATCAGCAAAAGCAGCAGGAAATTACTTATTTCCACTTCCCTTTACTGCACAAATAATGGCATATCCATTATTATGGCTGGTGCTCTCATTATAAATCATTCCTGTATGTGTCTGTGTGTGAGCAAAACTTTAAAAGCAAATAACAAAGTATAAAGAGATGACCAGTAAAAGGAGAAGCATATGGAAAGAAAACGGAATAAACCATCGGTCAAAAAATTTAGGAGGCCAAGAAAACACAGAATCAAAACATCCCCCTAAATCATGGTTATAACCTTTCACTAGACTCCAGTCTAAGGCTGGACTGTGCTGCAGTTAGGTGAGCACTGACGTAAATATTAGTGTTTAGAGGTGGTTTCCTTTGCTACTTTTGCTAGACGTGACTAAAATCAAATGTCCCCATTCTGTCCTTTTGTAATTCTCACGTCCAGAATTCTCATAGGGTAAGGCAGATTAAAACAGATCTGATCTATTGTTGGCAGGCCCTAAAACTGTCTCAACCCAGCCCAGAATGTTCCTGATCTCTATCCAGAGAGGAAGTGCCAAGGGAGAGGAGTCATCACTGTCTTTTGATGAGGGAAGCTGCCCATGCAATCTTCAGTAAGGGAGTCACGTATATAGAAGAAATTTCCATCAAGATCGTGCTGACTTGTGTTTCCAAAGGGTGCTGTCCCCAAGTTCAGTCCCCCCCCCAGGACTTCTCGTTAGTCACAGGCCAAGTAAAAATTCCCTAATGGGACTTGCAAGGCTCTTCATTATATGGTCCCTGCTTATCTCTACAAGTTCATCTCTCTTCCAGACATACCATTTATTCCTTCATTTATTCAGATACACAATCCTCCCTCTCCTCGTTCCACTCTCATTTCAATGCCTTTTGCCTGTGATGTTCCTTTGGCCTGGTATCATCTCCCTCCACTTCCAAAATCTGTCTCCCTTCTCTCAGATCTCCACTTATCTTCCGCCAGATTGTATACAGTTTCTCCCGTGTGCTCTCATAGCAGCTAAAATTTTACCCACTGAAGCAGCTTTCACTCTGTAAGGTAATTTCATGCTTGTTTGCCTGTATCATCCATGTTCTATTATAGCAGCGACCACGTACCAGACAGCCTATTAACTTATCTTCCCTAATCTTACAAGGCAGGCACCCATTATACAGATAAGAAAACCTGACCACAGAAAAGTTAAGAACCTTGCCTAAGGTCATGTAACTCTTGAATGGCAGAACTAGAATTTAAACCCAGGAATTTGGATTCAGAGCCTATGGCCCTCATCACTATGCTCTGCCATTTCCTAACACAGTAAGTATTCAGTAAATACTTCAAGAGTAAATACATAAAGGAAGGGAAAAAATCCCTAAATGAATGATGTTTTGGCATATTTCTGACATACATCATGTCCCTTTCAGTACTCCAAGGCATAAGCCTTACTCCTTTTCTGATTAAATTTCAAGAATTACAAATGACATAATAGTTTAACTGGGGGTCATTCAATGAGATTATTTGAATCCTGTGTAAATAAGCGTTAACATAGTAACCCTGAGATTGCTGTCCTTAGAATGGCCTGCTTATAAACTTGGCCCTTAACCCGCATTGGGAACTTGATTGGCAAACAGTTCCCTACTCGGATATAAAACTTTCTTTAAACACTAAGAGCAGCTCACTGTGCCTAAGTTGTGCAAACAATGTGGTTTATGCTGAACACTCACTCTCCTTCTGGAATTTTGATACATGTCAGAGCACCTTTGTAACTAGTCCCCAGAAAACACTGGGTGCTGAGTCTTTAATGAGCTTTCCTGGTAGACAACACTTCACACACTGTCACAACTCATTGCTGGAGGAATTGAATGCATCCCAGTGCCTCCACTGGGAGAGGACTCTTGGAAGCTTCTGCCGGGTTTTCTCCAGACTCTGCCCATGCGCCATTATCCTTCAATCCTTCGCTTATCTCGCTTTGTATCCTTGCATCGTGATAAATCTTAGCCATGTGTGCAACTACATGCCGAGTCCTATGTGTCTTTCTAGCAAGTCACCCAACATAGAAGTGGTCTTGGGGATCTCCAACACAAATCCCTTTGTGGGGGGGCCATGAAGCAGGAGAAAAAAACAGTAACAAAGCAAAGTATATTTGCTGCAAAAGCATAACAATTTCACTGGGTTTAATCAAAACAACTCTCCCACTGGAATAAACAGAAGTACTGATTTTAGACATAAATATCTCTGTATTTCAATCTCCTCTTAGTCAATATTAGGTATGTGACCTTGCGCAAACAAGTAAACATCTCAGAGCTTTGTTTCCTGATCTGTAATATGGGAAGAACAATGCTTATTTCTCAGATTTCTTGGAAGTTTAGTTGGAACATAAGTAAATGAGCCTAGGTCTGCACCTAGCATGAATAATCACTCGATAAACACGCAGTGATCGATTCCAGGACCCCGAAATATTTCTTTTCAACAAAGTATACCTGCTAAAGGGCACAATCATTCATTTTATCTGTTAAGGTAAGATATACTCCTAAGCTTAACCAACCACACGAAGCCCCTGACACACACACAATGACTTGCTTTAAAAACAAATATATAAAAAGAATAAATGCAGCATTTTTCCTGCCAGTCCATATAATTATATAAGGCAAATATCAATCAACAAACCTGGCAGCTTTTGTTCAGGTGCCAGCTACTTGGCTCTCACAAAATGAGACTTTAGCGTTTTATTAATCATAAGACAGCACTAAATTTACTTCCCACCTGACAGTTTTAAACATGCAGTCAAATGGTGAGTTAATTAAGTGACAGTGTCCACGTTACTCAGGAAGATGAAATAATAAATGGCTTCTGTAGCAGATTAAATGCCAGAATAAAATTGAGGTGGTTTGATAAACCACTGGTGAGGTCACTGGCTCCTCTCTGCTGCCCTAGAATCTGGACTGCAGTCCCAGAGATTGCGAACACCTGCAGATCCAGCCATTATTGATGAGGTTTTTCAAGGTGTGGTATATTCAAGTTGAAAGGTCAAAGTTGACAATTTCCAATCAGGCTGGACGCCCTAAATTTCGATGACTGGAAATCATCGAAATTGGAAACGAAAAATCTACAATACGTGCCTCATCTGAAAAATCAGAGAGTTTGGATGAGATGGGTCATTTTTCAGATTAATATAAGGTTTGGGGGGTGGGGTTACCTTAGACCCTTCAGCAAATAAAGTGGAAGCTGAGCAGTGAGACTCTACTCTGTCCGCACCCCACACATCCCACCAGTTGCTCCAGTCAGATCTCATTTAAACAACTCACTGCTCAGAAGAGGAAGGAGAAAGAGAGAGAGAGAGAGAGAGTTTGGATGAGATGATCTTCTATTCCCATCTGTCCAATTTTAAATTTCGATGAGTTAAAAGACTAGAGCCTCCCCTTTCCACTTTGCCCTGAGAATTTTTAGTACTTACAGACCCAAAGGCTTTCTCAAGGAGAAAGTGATCCATTCTTAATATAATAGTAATAAGCAGAGGAAAAAAAGGAAACTGATTAAGACAAAAAGGAGATATGGGAACATATGGCTTCTGCCATTATTCTAGTAATGGTATATAATATTTCATTTGATTTATTCTTTTCAACAACCCACAACTCCTCCCTAATTTACTCTTTACAAAAACTTTGCACAGTGTTTTTACTTTGATTCCACAAGTGAGTAAACTGTGAGATGAGAAAACTGAAGAAATATGCCAAAGGTCACATAGCAAGTAAGTTGTAAAACAGAAATTTGAATTTTAGGATGCTCTGACTTGACAACCTGATTTCCTTCAAGCAGAGAGGAGGGAAGAGGAGGAGAATGGGGAGAAACCTTCGAGCAGCCTTCCTTTACCTGGAAGTGCCCATGTCTCCAAAGGATATGACGTATGTGTGCACATGAATTCATAGGAAAAAACACCACCATGGGCCTAAAATGGAGTTGCTTATGCTAAGCCCCACATAGCCAAATTGAGATTTAGTTACAGTTTTGGGGCCCCCAGAAATGGAATCTTAAACCAGTCAGTTAGGAATCGCCTGGCCAGCGTTAGTTAGGTAATCTGCCAGAGGGACCCCTGCTACCCCCTAAAGCAATCTTGTAATAACCAACCTGACTTTCCTAGTGTAACTCCCTTGTTCTCGCTCCTTTCTGCCTATAAAGGCCTTTCATTTTGTACACCTCCATGGTACTCCTTTCTATCTGCTAGATTGGATGCTGCCCAATTTGAACCAATGTTTGCTCAAATTAACTCTTAAATTTACTTTTACATACTTTCTGAATTAAAAAATACGAGTCGTCAGGACTTCCCTGGTGGTGCAGTGGTTAAGAATCTGCCTGCCAATGCAGGGGACGTGGGTTCAAGCCCTGGTCCAGGAAGATCCCACATGCCGCGGAGCAACTAAGCCCGTGCACCTCAGCTAGTGAGCCGGTGCTCTAGAGCCCACGAGCCACAGCTACTGAGCCCACGTGCCACAACTACTGAAGCCCACGCACCTAGAACCTCTGCTCCGCAACAAAAGAAGCCACTGCAATAAGAAGCCCGAGCACCGCAACGAAGAGTAGCCCCCGCTCGCCACAACTAGAGAAAGCCCGCATAAATCAAAGACCCAACGCAGCCAAAAATAAATCAATAAATAAATTTATAAAAAAACTGAGTTGTCAAGCGTCATATATTGATGATTTATAAACTTCCATCCTTGTCCTCTCACCCACTTCTTTTCTAGGATGTGCACACTTCCTGTACTACCAGGTGTTAAAAGATAAACTGAAGCATATTAAAAATTTTAAGTGGATATTCCTGACTTTAAAAAAATCTCAACATTTCTCCATTAAAATGCAAAGCAAGGGCTAAATGTCTGCCTGAAAATTAAATGATAATCAAACTAAAAATCACCTTAAGTTTAAGCTCCAACTTAATTTAGATCAACATTCAGCAGAGCAAATATGGAGCTGATAAACAACTACATGTCAAGCTAAAAAAAAAAATGTCATCACACAAAACTCAATTGAATTCAACATAAAAGGGCAAACGAATATAATCAGATATCCACAGCCCTCAGAGGTCCTTTCTATCCTTAATAACTAAACAAAATGAATTGGTCTCCCCATTCCAGGTACTATGGTATGGTCTATACTCTCTTGGAGTATCTGTGGATTTGGGGTGAGAGTGGGGTTCTTTGTTCTCATCACTTCTCTTTATGAATTTCTGCACTCAATGATTTCTCAGCACTTTCCCATTGTCCCTGCTCCTGTGCCTGTTTTCCTCTTTCTGACCCATGGTAACTTACACTTGTCTATTGTCCCTCTTTGCATCCATCAAAGCATCACCCCTCTAAGGCAGATGTACACAGTGAACTTGTATTGAAGGTTTCAAAGACATCATAGGGTGACTGGTCCAGAGCACAGAATAGTAACCAACTTGAAAGTCAACATCAGATAACACTCTCCGAATATTCCTTGGCCGGAGTCAACACAGGATTATGGCTTAAGAGACATACTTTTTACTAAGTCCCAGTCTCTTACCATATTGTAGACCCAATCTTTAAAGACACAGCTCCTTCTCCTTTACATTTCTGTTTGTTTGTTTGTTTGTATTTATTGTTTGGCTACATTGGGTCTTTGTTGCTGCGCACAGGCTTTCTCTAGTTGCGGCAAGCAGGGTCTACTCTGTTGCGGTGCGCTGGCTTCTCATTGCGGTGGCTTCTCTTATTGTGGAGCACAGGCTCTAGTGTGTGTGCTTCAGTAGTTGTGGCACGCAGGCTCAGTAGCTGTGGCTTGCAGGCTCTAGAGTGCAGGCTCAGTAGTTGTGGCACATGAGCTAAGTTGCTCCGTGGCATGTGGGATCTTCCCAGACCAGGATTCGAATCCATGTCCCCTGAATTGGCAGGCGGATTCTTAACCACTGCGCCACCAGGGAAGTCCCTCCTCTACATTTCAAGGCCTCACAAGCCTCTGTCTCCTCTTCGCAGGAATGGATTCAAAATGATGCTACTTTACTACACATGACAATTTAGCTTTCAAACTTTTTCCTACATTAGCTCCCAGATGTACCTTTACGTACACCTCACACACACACCCAGAAAATAAACTTTATGGTGTTTTAATAAAATGCTTGCCTAGGACACACGTCTACTCTTACTACAAGTAAGATCAAAAAAGAGCCTTGAAATTCATTGTTCTTTACCTTGGGCCAAACAACATTCTCATTCAGAGTTCCCTCTACTACCAACCAGGACTCCTATTTTAAAAAATGGTCAATTTCTATTTTCTGGGAAGAGCTGCTCACAGGGTCAGTCTAGAAAGCCTTCCAGAGCCTGAGAAATTTTTTTCTGACAGCAGACTACATAAGAGTGAGGACAAGGGTCGTTAAGTCCTTCTTACTTATCATATTGTGAGGGAGTAAAAGGGGTGAAGAGATGGAAATACAGAAAATTGGGTAAGGGAAAAACCATAAAAAAACAAAAACAAACAAACAAACAAACCATATGTAAAAGCCCAACATTTGGAGAAGTTTAGTGATATGAGATCCAATTATTGCAAGATTCCGAATAAATACGCAGAATCATGATGGAAGAGACTGCATTCAGGTGCTGCGCCAGTAAAAGGCCATTTGGGTGGTTGATTTCTGGAGAGGTAAAGGGGAGCAAGCAGGGGTCATTTGCAAGGACTTTTGCCTCATTGACTTTTGCTTCCTCCAGGGTCCTTTTTGGCTAATCTGTCATCTGTGGTTCAGTAGAAGAGGAGTTATTTTCACTTTCTCCCTTTTGCCTCGTGGCTCTTGGCTCTTGGCTCTGTAGGATGGTGTTTAGCTCAGACAACAGCTGGCTACTGTCAGTTTTGTGTAGGGTTATGAAATACAGCACTTCAGTGTTTATTCCAGAGGCTTTCTGAAAACACTTGTGTTTGGCTTCCACCTCTGACTGCCTGGACCTCTGTGTTTACTCATTATGAAAGGAAAATGGAAAGGAAAAGGCAAGAGGCTCTCTATGCCGATAGGAATACCCTTCAAGAGGCAGACTGCTGTGCTTAGGGGAAAGAAATTCAAATCATGGAGAGGCTAATGCAATCTGCACCCACTCTGTCTGATGGGCTGGCGTCTGATGAGGATGTCTGAGGTCATACTGATTTCTTTCTGAAGCTTGAGTCCTCCCGGTCTGTGCTCACTTGCTCACCAGCTTCCTGCTCAAGAATTTTCAGTGGTTCTGCCACTGGCCTCCTCTTTCGCTGCTTCTTTCTTCCAAGTGGTCGAGATACTATTCCTTTAGAAGCAGTCCTTCAGGACATATCTTCCCTTTCCTCTAGTATACCATTGCTTCTCTAACCACACAGGAACCATAAAGGATAGAAAAAGCTTAAGATTTTTCCCAGGCTAGGAACTATGCCGTGGTCCTCTCTTGTGATGCTGGTCAGTGGCAGTCGCAGCTCCCAGCCAGCCACACGATCATGAGGGTAACAACTGATACCTTTACAAATATTCTGTACCCAGATGACCATTCTGTTTTTCATTTTCAATACAGTACTCAGTCAACTACATGAGATATTCAACACTTCATTACAAAATAGGCTTTGTGTGAGATGATTTTGCCCAACTGTAGGCTAATGTAAGTGCTCTGATGAGCACAATTAAGGTGGGCTAGGCTAAGCTCTGATATTCAACAGGTTAGGTGTATTAAATGTATTTTCCATTTTGGATATTGTCAGCTTACAAAACTCGAGGAAGACCTGTATATGAACAGAGCACCTCTCGGTCCATGTGCTGAACATCAATTTCCTCATATTAAATTTTTCTTTTGCCTATATGGCCTTTTCATCCAGGCATACCAGAAAAGAGGCCATGAAAAAAACATATTTCTTAAGGGCAAACTAAAAAAATACACTGAGAAGAGAGTGATTGACTACCCTACATGTGTATGGTAGGTTTAACATGCTGAGTCAAGGTTTTCTATGATTCCAAATTGCGATAGCACAAGTACTCAAGAATTCCCAGAACCAGCCCTTTAGCAGAGGGTTAATAAAGACGAGAAACTGGGGAATTCAGAATGAACCCAGCCTTTGACATCAAAGAGCCCCAAGTTAAATTCCTAGCTCTGCCATTTGCTGGCCAAGTGGTTTAAGGAGGTCACCTGACCTCTCTCTCTCTCCCAATAAAACAATATTTATAAAGTCCACCTCTTAAAGATGTCATGAAAATCAAATACCGTATGCTAACACATATATATGGAATTTAAGAGAAAAAAATGTCATGAAGAACCTAGGGGTAAGACAGGAATAGACACAGACCTACTAGAGAATGGACTTGAGGATATGGGGAGGGGGAAGGGTAAGCTGTGACAAAGCAAGAGAGTGGCATGGACATATATACACTACCAAACGTAAGGTAGATAGCTAGTGGGAAGCAGCCGCATAGCACAGGGAGATCAGCTTGGTGCTTTGTGATCGCCTGGAGGGGTGGGAGGGAGGGAGACTTAAGAGGGAAGAGATATGGGAACATATGTATATATATAACTGATTCATTTTGTTGTAAAGCAGAAACTAACACACCATTGTAAAGCAATTATACTCCAATAAAGATGTTAAAAAAATAAAATAAAAAATAAATGGGATAAATTGTACAAGGTTTGTAATTCCGGCCACAAAACAAACATTCAATAAATATCCATTTCCTTACGTTCATCAACTGCAATTTCATGAGGATTCTCGGCCAAGAAGGTACTTTCACAACTCATCTTATGTGGACAAACTGAGCATCTTTTAAGTGACTAACACTTAAGCTTACATACAAATTTTATTTCACAAGTTATTCCAAAGCTGCTTTTCTGTCAAGGAAATATTCAAAATGCACAGAAATGTACAAAAGGAATCCCAGCATTGATAGAGCCTGTCATGGACTCTTTTCTTATCTCAAGGCTGGAAGTTCAGGTAAAGGAATCAACAGGGGCTGGTACAGCAATGGGCAAATATGTGTAATATGTTGGGCATGGTACCGAGGACTCTATGCATTTTGCCTTTCTTTTCTCCGTTTCCTCCTTGGGTGTCAGGGACACGTGAGGGGAAAAAGGTTTGTTTTTGTTTTTGTTTTTTTAACAATTTTCACCAAAAAAAAAAAAAAAGCCATCTGCAGTCAAAACTACAGAAGAAGCAGAATTGAAAGAAAGAAATTGTTTCCTGGTGTCCTTTCTGTTCTTTGCAGAGGACAGTTTTCCACACCTTGGGACTCAAGGAAAGCTCTGTTGTTTAGCAAATACACACTGCCCTCTGTTGGAAAAGTGGTGTACTTCTGCTCTAACAAGAACGACCTAAGGATTAACTGCGGTGCAAATGTAGGTTTCCTGTCTAAAATTTACAGGGACCCATCCCTCCTCATCAGAACAAAAGAAAAGAAATAAATAACAAGAGTCTTACACAAAGTCTATCCCACATGCAATCCTTTGGGGAGAACTTTTTTTTTTAAGGGAACAAAAACAAGTAGTACATTTTGTTAAAACCAAAAAAGCTTTCGTTTAAAACGTTTTCGTTTGTAGTTTTAACGCTTACTGTCATTGCCAAAAGTAGCTGAAGCAGCTCACGGACTTCACTGCCTGTAAGACTGAAAAGCGTCACTTCCTTCTTGCAAAGGCGCTGAAAATATCCTGCTCAGCTGTTGGCTTTTAAAGACTAAAATACCTCTGATTAAAGAGAAGAAGCAAAGAACAGTATATTTGCCACAATGTTGTCTAGTTCTGCCACTCTAGTGCCTTAAATATTACAATTTTAAAATCACAGTAAGCACTTAATTCCTATTACTACTTTCAAGCAAGACTACATAGACCCAGAAAGTTTTAGTTTCAGCCCCAGCCTGTTATCGACGCCAGGGGCTAGTGGAAACACATGTTTTCAAATACACAGAAACAAATGGAAAAACATTTAACCAACTAGTAAAGAGACAATATTAATGCACAGGTTAATGAGTGAAGGCATTTGGTACACAACGCAAGACATAAACAAAATAGAATACACACAGATATTATTCCAATACTCAAAGAAGCGGTTGTAGAATCTTCAAGGGAAACACAGAAGAATATCCCTAGAGAATGGATTTCAGCTGTGTTAAAATCCTTAGCGAGCCATCTGACTGCAGTCATAGACTCAATTTTAAAATAAACTCACAGCATGCTTTTTATTATATTGTATCTGTAATGGTAATGTGGATGTCTTCTCAGTTTGTTCAACTGCTTTGACTTCAAGAAGAGCAAGCCAGACTTCCAAATTAGAGAACAGCCTTTGACGACGTGATGCATTCCTAGTCACTGACTTATAGTACCTTTCAGTCATTCCAAACGAAATAAGGCCACACACAAGTCTTAGTTAACAACCAGAATTTAGAATTTACATTAAACATTATATATATAATCTGATAATTCATCTTATGACCGAATCCAAACAACTTCAAAATTTTTCAGTACTATTTTCAAAGACCACAGTAGAAACTCAAGGAATCATTTCAAAATTATGTTCCCAGAATTCAGTACTATTTGCAAAGACCACAGCAGAGACTCAATGGTATCTAGAGGGAAGAGGATAAATGGAGAACATTCTGGCTTCAGCCTCATCTGGTTGTCAGTCAGCCAATGTCAATTTTTTCAGAATTCTTAGCCTGTGAACTTAACCCCAGAAATCTCTCCTTTAGAGATTCATTTTGGCACTATTCCACTTATAATATTGAGGAAGGGGGTCTATATGTATGCATCCTATCACTTCTCAAAGAGAGACGCTTTAGCTAGAAAAATGGAGAAACCTACAATTGTAGGAGTCTTACTCACCAGGTCTTGTCTTGTTTTCCTCTCCCATGGAGTTTAGTAAAACCTCTCAGTTTCCGTCCTCCACAGTTTCAAGTTGAACGTAGGTTCTTCCTCATGATACAGCACCCTCGCTCCCGTGTGAGGGGGGGCATTTGCAGCGCCTCTTCCGCAGTGGCTCTCTCTGCCTCAGAAATAGGCCATGTGAGGAAGAGTTCTTGCGTTCTAAATAAGAGCCAACCCAGAGCGAACTTGATACCACGTAGGGGCGGGGCCTCTTGCCAGGTGAAACCACTTCAATCTAACTGCAGTCCCTCCGTTTTTACCTTTGGCCCCAAATACAGAATGGACTTTGGGGCAGCCCATCAAGGCCCTGCCTCCCTAGGCCCTTCCACTGACTATTTACATCCAAAAACACCTTAGTGTTCAGAGGTCCCTCCAGAAGCCAGGTGCCTTATGGTCTCAAAGCAGCAAATATTGTTCTGTTCACTCATGGCTAGAAGGCTGGGAGGCTCTCTTCTCCTCTAATAACATTTTGCCTCAGCCCCAGCTGTAGCTCCAGCCTGAAATCCTTTCTTACTGAGGCTCAGAGGCCCATGCCTCTGCTTGTTTGCCTGCACGTGGTGATCAGAAATGCAAATTAAAAAAAAGGAAAAAGACATGCATACTTTGACTGGATCCTTGCCTTCACTGTGTGTATTCACTAAGACCTCCATGGCCCACCATCCCCCAATGGGGCTGTCTGGCTCGGCCCAGTCTGTTCTCACAGCACTCATGTGGGCCCCTATACACTTCTACCACCGCCAAATACTTGACTGGTTTAAAGCCTCTTGCCCAGGCCACAGCAGTTAAAAGCAAACAGCACAACTATAAAACTCCCCCTAGCCAAATATAAGCCTCCGCAAACTGCCAAGGTCACAACAGCCTGCCTCACCAAAAGCCTTTCCAGAGTGTGTTTTGCTTCCCCTAATTTCAAGTCTTTTATTTTTAGTTTTTACTATTCTGGTCCATGCACCAAATGCTGGTGTCTCCAAGGGGTCTCCGATAAATAGCACACGTCTTCCTTGCTCAGATTCTGAACAAGTTGGGAAATAAAACCGAGGAATGATGAAGGGGGGGGAGCAAAATAGCTATGACCTTTATTATTGATAAAGGCCAAGATGGAAAATATAGCTTAGCATGAGTATCTGATGGTTTTCCTACTGTTGAATCCCAGTTTAGAGAGGTTTATCCATCTGGGTACAGAAGTGCTGGTTTCCCCTGCCTCCAAGCATAATCAATGTTTTCTTCCCACATTTATGAATCATATAAGTTGAATCATCTCTCTAGAGGCAAAGTGAGTAAAGGGGAAGAGAAAGGTTAGAACCTGTTTAGAGAAAATCCATTCTCATGAAAATTACAGAAGTGGGAGAAGGAAGTACCTTGTAATGCCTACGACAATGTGGTAAAACTGTCGGGACTGGTATGCGGGACTGGTATGACTCTCCCTCCTGATGATGAAGTGTCTCAGGGCAGGGTCCCTGTCTTATTGATTCTTGGACCTTCAGTGTTCAGCACCATGTCTGGCATTCAAATGTTTATTTATGCCTCATCTTTAAAAAGATTTAAGGAAAATTTAAGTTTTGAAAAGCAAGTCATAAAGACACTTGAAATTAAAGGAAAATGGGAATAAGAAAATTAGACCTACAGCAAATATAGTGTATAAAAAAATGGATGACCTCCAAAATGTAATTATTCTGAGCTTCTGACACCTGACTCAAAAAGAAAACACCTGCCCTCTTGCTACTCTGTGTGATCAACTGGTATCACCTGGAAGCCTGCCGGTCCAACTTTATCAGATATCTATAAAAAGAGCATAGCTGAAAATATAGAGAAAACAGCACTACCTCGGTGTGTATGTGCAAATATATGACATAAAATAAGAATGACAGGTGGACAAGAGCAAAAGTGAGAGAAGAATACGGGGAAGACGGAGAGAGATGGAAAGAGAGGAAGAGAGGTAAACAGGGCTCAAATCATGCAGGCTTCTGTATCATGCTAAGGAGTTTGGGCTCCATCCAGAGGACAATAGAGAGCCATTAAAAGTTTTGTTTGTTGTTGCTGCAGCTGATTTTAAGCAAGAAATAGTACAGTCAACCGCTTCAGAAATTCCTCTCCTATAAATTAATGGAATTGGATTTGGTGTTCTCTGTGTAGAACCATGTGTTTTATTTCTAAATCAGGACGCTTTTTTTTTTAAATTGGAGTATAATTGCTTTACAATGTTGTATTCGTTTCTGGGGTACAACAAAGTGAATCAGCTATATGGATACCTATATCTCCATATCCCCCACTCTTGGACCTCCCTCCCACCCATGCCCCCCACCACACCCATCTAGGTCATCACAGAGCACTGGGCCGAGCTCCCTGTGCTATACAGCAGCTTCCCACTAGCTAACTATTTTACACATGGTAGTGTATACATGTCAATGTTACTCTCTCAGTTCATCCTACCCTCCCCTTCCCCCGCTGTGTCTACATGTCCATTCTTTACGTCTACATCTCTTTTCCTGCCCTGCAGATAGGTCCATCAGTACCATTTTTCTAGATTCCATATATATGTGTTAATATATGTAAATCAGGACATTTTTAAAGGTGAAAGAGAGCACTGTTAAGATTATTCCATGACAACAAGCAACAGCCTGGACTGTCCTTAGGAAACCAGGATTTAGCGGTCCTTACAAATCCCCCAGTCCTACCATGGTCTGACCCCTTTTCTGTTAATCAGCACTAACACTATATCACACTGCCCAGGGGTCCACATTCTACTTAGCACAGCGAAGCAGTGAGAGTTAGTCTAAAGCGTTATTCAAACAATTTTCTTTCATTTCATAATTCGCTGGATGCATATTATAAGCCCATAAAATTCAACAGCCCATAAAAATAGCTTCGTTTTATAAAACTCTCTTTTTACGACAACCGTTCAATATTAACCCCCCTTCACTTTCATTCCATACAAGAGTAAGAGTGATTTTTAAAGCAAATTTAATGCATGGATTTGTTTTAAGAATTTTTGGAAACACGAAGATACCTGGGAATAACAAAATATAAGAAAGGGAAATTATTTCTCCATGACTGTTACTTGTAGGTTGAGGTTACTTTGTCTTGATTCATCATAAAAGACTTTTCCTCACTTTTTGTCCACTTAGGCAAGAGGTTTAGACCAGTAGTATGAACCCCTACGATCAGACATGAGGGGGACTTTTTTAAATTAATATTGGTGATTTCAAAAGTGAATTTCAAGTCCTGATTGAATTTTATTACGTGTAAATAATAAACACGTTATAGGACTTTCTACAAATAGTTTTTCAATTTGTTGTGGAAAAATTCTCCCAAAGTAATGTTCCATATGCAGCAACAGCTAAAATGTAAGATATGAACTGTATAAAGTGTATGAATAATGCATATAAAATACAAAGTATGAAAGTATAATATAAATGGTATATTTATAGAGAGATGTAAAAAATAACAATGGTGAGATTCCAGATAATTTTGATTTTCCACTCTTAATTTCAGTTTATTAAACAATTATCTGTATCAGTAGAGAGTTCATTTTCTTTGGAGAAGCTGGTACTTCTCAAAGTTTAATGTGCTTATAAATCAACTTGTGATCCTGTTAAAATGCAGAATCTGATTTACTAGTCTGGAGTGGGACCTGAGACTCTGAATTTCTAAAAAAAACCCAGGTTTTTGGCGATGTTGCCAAACTGGCAATGTTACCAATGTTGCCAATTCAAGGACCCCACTTTAGGGTCTCAAGGGCATAGGACTCTTGCTCTCCAACGTGACTGCACCTTAAAATCATTTGGAGAGTTTTTAAAAACACACATGCATGAGTCCCACTGCCAGAGGTTCCAATTTAATTAGCCTGGGCTGGGTCTCAGGATTTTTAAAACTCCTCCGGTGATACTAATGTGCCTCCAATGTTGAGAAGCACTGCTGCAGGTCTGCGTTCCAAAAGGTCTAATCCTATTTTTATATAGGTAGCATCCGTTTTGTAGGTGGTACTCACATAATTTTGATGTTCTTTGTGATGGTGAGACATCAGCCTTTGTAGTACGGACCTAAAGATGTGTATGTTTCTCCCACAGTGATCGCTTTTGAGTTCTCCAGAAATAGGAAAGCATCATCATCACTCACAGCTGCAGGTTGAAAATGGCTCCTTTGGAGTAAAATCTCAGTGAGTCACTGGATGTTGATTGGAAGCTGAACCCACACTACGTGAAAGGACCGAGTTGTCAAAGAAGACATGTGCATCACAGATAGGAAAAGTCCTTTCTGTATTTCTTATTTAATATTCAACTTTTACTCATCTTGGAGTCAGGAGTCAGCAAATGTTATTTCTTTTTCTTGCTGTGCTTCTGACCTTGGGCAAGCCACTTAATCTCTTCATGGATCACAAAGGAAATAAAAGGTTGCCATCAGATGCTCCTCACATCTCTTTTAATTTTCAAGATTTAAATTTCTCTCCTTCTTTTCTTCCTCCCCTTCTCCTAATCTCATTATCCTCATCCATTTCCTCAACATTGTCATCCTCTCAAAATCCCTCCTGTAGAACAATGGTTCTCGAACTTCAGTATATATCAAAACAATCAGCAGGGCTTACTGAATCCCAGATTCTGAGCCCCATCCCCTGCGTGTCTGGTACAGTAGGTCTGGTGTCAGGCCTGAGAATTTACATTTCTAGCAAGTTCCCAGGTGGTGACGATGATGATGGCGATCCAGCCCACACTTGGCAAACTACTGCTCAGAGGATTCACATAAGCAAAATCAGAATACTATACTAGCATGGCGTGCAAAAAAAAATGGGCACTTAACTCCAAAAGTACATTGCCTAAGGGATATTAAGGAGTTTTTACATGTGCCTTTTTAGAAAACTCTGCCTGACCTACCTTGTAGATCAAGGCACCTGGAGGAAAGGATCGTTGCTTGCCATTCCTGGCATGCAATTTGGTACCAACTCTAAGAAGAGATTATAGGATTGCTCCCTTACTCCAAATAAAAGCAGGCTGAAAAGAAGCACCATTTCCCTCAATTTGATGAACTCACTGCAAAACAGGCTTGAGCTGAGGAAACCATAAGCAATCAGACTAACATATAAACAAAATCAATCCAACAGCACTACAGATTAACTTTAAAAACACTTCTCACACTATTTAGTCATAAATACTTCCAGGAAATGAGAAATGATATCTAAGTTCTGACACATTTCTCCTTGATGTGTATCATTCAGACCATCTAGACACCAGTTACCTGACTCTAAAGCTTTCCTGCTGAGAACATTAAGATGAAATTTTTTCTCTCTACATTTTACCTTTTCTCATGTAGAGGAAAAAATGGGGGAAACTATATATTATTAGATATTGGCAAATGCATTACCTTAATTTCCTTCACAGCACCCGTCATTGAGAGGAAATTTGAAGTACCAATAAGTCCACCATTCCTGTGTACAACCATTCCTTTGTGTTGACCTGCGGAATAGAATATAGTCACAAAGAATGCACACAGATGCATACATAAAATTTATACAAACAAGTAGGTTAAGTACATGAGATGAAAATGCACACATACATGCCTGCATGTTTGCATACATATTGTCCTTGTAAGAAACTCTTTGAGGGTTGAAAATAAGATAACCAAGTGTCTTGCTTCTATTGCCTCTAGCAGAGTGTGTCTTTTGCATATCTGAAGGCTTCCCCGGGAACATGCAGGACATAGAAGGTTACGTTGGCTGTGCTGAGTCAGCATCAATCTGCCAATTGCTGCTTGGTTTGTGCAGAAACTCCTATGCCATGCTTGGTATTCTCCAAACCTACCTAAGATCAATGCTATTAATATTCCTCATTAGCCCACTGTAATCGACACTGTTTTCTTTCACAGAAAATGATTTTAAAAGAGCATGAAATCCTCAAAATGGTTCAGATGAAAGAAAAATGAGGTAGTGTGGAAATGGCTTGGGTCTTTTGAATATTTTTTTTTTAAGGAGGATATTAAAATGTTCACCCTGAAGCTTTATCAAATGTTTTGGAGATCCTTTGTACCTCCGTTCAGTAGTTATAAATTCGAGGACTCCATGCTGCTTCCACCATGGGCATTTTGTCAGCAACTTTATATGAAGAAGAGGGATTTTTGAGTTTCGTTGTCATGGTAACCCTATATTCAGGTTGAAAAGCTTTATTGAATGTTTTGGGTATGTCTCCATTGCAGCCTTCATTTAATAGATTTTGATGTTCAAATGTTTAAATATACTACTTCATCTCTGCTAGTGCTGTTTGGCTATATATATATATATATATATATATGTGTGTGTGTGTGTATATATATATATATATATATATATATATATATATGCATGTATATTGTTTAAATGCTTAGGTACCATAGGAAAGAAAATATGCTAAATCTGATTTTTCTTTCTTTTCCTCTATCCTTGTTGATACCTAAGATTTTTCACTTGTGAAAAGCAAAGGAAGATGTACAGATAGGGTCTCAGATATAGGAAACATAGATGTCCTCTTATTTGGATCTCAAAACAGGATCACAGTGTATTTCTGAAAAGGCCATAATTTTTCCTACATTATTTCTTTATTCAAAAGGATGCAGCTGCTACAAGGGCAAGGGGCAATAGGGATCAGAGGGGATAGACAAGTGATTTGGGAAAAATCACAGGGTATCCAAAAGGTGATCCTACCTGTTTGTCCTTTTGACAAAGACTCTTTGCTGTTGCTCCCCATTTCCCCATTTCTGAAAACATTTTTCTAGGAAATTCATGTGTCCTATCAAGGGTGAATGAGAGTCTCAAGGTAAAAAGGACTTTGTTGTTAAATATATTAGGATGACACTAGATTAGATAAAGGATTCAACATGCTTCTGTGCCTTGTGATGTCTTTAAAAGATCAAATAGTGCTACTCAAATATTTTGACCAGGGAACTTGGAGGGTGGGTCACCTACAGAACACACTCTAGGAATGCTGCTTTCTAACATATTTCTAACCGTTTTCTTCTGTTCCATATGTGAACAGAATAGAAGAGATTCCTGAGACAGTCAGCAAAGTGATACTTAACTCACATTTTGCTCTGCTGCATGACTGCAGAACACACTTGAAGAGATAGGTCTCTCAAAACAAGCTCAGAGCTCATGTGAGGAAAAGTACAGACCCCTTGACAACAGGCTCTCCATCTACTAGCTAATCACCTCTACACAGGTACTTTCAAGAAACTGAGAGCAGCAAGTCCACAAGGGGAACTCTGGGAAGGACAGGAGATTTGGGGAGGATCGTACCCTGAAATTCTTTCCTGAGGATTATTCTTTGGAAACAAACTCATTAACTAGAGGGCAGGACATCCCTGTGACTGAACTTTGAAGGCATCCCTCCTATGAATGATGCTGTTTTCCCCACTCATGTATTTTAATCTGTGATTTAAACCTTTTATTATCCAGTACAGTAACTATAGTAGCCTAGAGAATAATTTTCAATCAAATATCATTTTCTTTGAGACTTTTGGAGAAAAAAAATCACTTAGTTGCTCAGGCAGATGCTTACACATTTTGGATTATGATTCATGGAGACAATAGTTTTGTTCCAGTGCAAAACAATTAGAAATCATTGCCTGCATCATTTCAACATACAGTGCTTTGGCCTTCTCATCTTGTATTAAAAGACCCTAATAACAAGTTTATTATGATGATACTGAGTATTATTTAATATGTATCACATCCAACCCTACATTAGATTCTCTCTGCCCAGCAAGGTTATTTTGTAAATCCAATCCCAAATAAAAACCGTGAACAGGGATGTTGATGATTCATATCAGAGAAAACAACTGATTTCATTTACATCATCATCTGTTGGCCATCGGGACTTATTATTCCTGATTTCACCTTCCAGCTCCCAACTACCTTCCTCACTGTTGCATGACATACCTCAAGGAATGTGTGGGAGAGTTGCTGAAGGAAGAAGCAGAAAGGATGCTGTCAGTCTGACCGGGTTTATTTCATCCTACAACACCATGGTGTTGTTGACGGAAAAGGGTTCTTTTCATTACAGAACCCATTCCATAGCTGAATGGTTCGTTGCTGGGTGCTTCAGTGTCTGAAATCTGTCTGAATAAATTCTTAGACTCTTAAAGGGCAGTTATTCCAAAGCTCGTTAGTCCACTCTGAAGAGTACATGCACTCATGCCATACCGCTTTCTTCAGTCTCTTTGCTCCACTGACTTATCACAGCGAGTTAAGCAAGGCAACTGTAGGGGTTGTTGATCCTGCCCAAGCCAGATCCCTTTTCTCAGGCTGCAAACTCATCCCCCAACTGCTGTGAGTGTTGGCTGCTAACGGCTCACAGCTTGCCCTTTCTCTGGAGAATTTCTCTTAGCCTTAATTGGGCCACCACATGCAAGGGATAACCATCCTGGTTTTCTGGGACTGTCCCAGTTGTACCACTGAAAGCTCTGCCTCCCAGAAAATCTCTCAGCCCCCAGCATACTAGAATCGTTGGTCTTTCCCAGTTCCACATCCCCTTGTGACTAACTCATACAGGGAGTCCCCGTAAGGGTGACTTTCAGGCACAGTCAACACTGTGGTGCAATTCCTGCTACTGAGCTCCAGGTGGAATCAAGCTGAAGCCAGACTCCAGCTTAGATGGCCTCATTCCTTAGCTCCCTCCCCTTTCCTCCCCTGCATCCCTCATTCTCTTTTTCCTTAGAGCACGTCTTCCATAAATCATGGGCACCCAAACCCTTGTCTCAGGCTCACGAACCCTACCCGCCAAAGACAGAAAGTCTTTCAGTACTAGGAAATGAGCTCTAGGAGGTCAGCAAAATATAGTGGGAAGTGTGTGGGTTTTGTGGTAAAACTCACCCAAGTTAACATTCTACCTTTTTTGTTCGCAAGATATGTGACCTTAGGCAAGTTACTAAAACTCTTCTTCGGTTCCTCAACTGTTAAATGGTGGTAATTAAATCCTTCTTGCAAGATTTTGTGATTATTTAAAAATGGGTAAATTTTGGGCATATAGTGAGTACAAAGTAAATAGTACCTTTTGTGAAAATCTTCAGCAGTTATCTAAAGTGAGTGCTTAGTTGAGTGAGCACTTCATAAATATTACTTGCATTAACTTACCCATCCTCGATAGACATTCTATTGTGATGATCAATCTGAAAAGCACTTACTGAAAAAAATCCAAGTCTTACTTTCAGATACGGATGTGAATAAAAACTTTCACCAAACTACAGAACAATTCTGATCTAATCAAGATTCTCTTAACTCTGAAATTTGCTTTTAGGAGTTACTCTTAGATTTTTAATATACATGATGTATATATCTTGAATATAATCATTATTTTTATTTTAGACTTATCATATACTTGGGGGCTACTGGGAAGGTCAATTTTGAAGATATATATTAAAATAATTATTACTATGTTACTATAATAGTTTCTGTGTGTGTGTGTGGTAAGAATACAACATGAGATCTACCCTCAACAAATTTCTAAGTGCTCAATACAATATTGTTAACTATGACACCACAAAGTTGTCCAGCAGATCTCTAGAACTTATTCATCGATATAACCAGAAATTTACACGAGTTGAACAACAATCACCCATTTCCCACTCCCCCTGGCAACTGCCATTCTACTCTCTGTTTCCATGAGTTTAGCTATTTTAGATCCTTCATATAAATGGAATCATGCTGTATTTGTCCTTCTGTGACTGACTTACTTCACTTAGCATAAGGTCCTCCAGGTTCATCCAGGTTGTCACATATAGTAAGATCTCCTTTTCTTTTTTTAAGACTAAATAATATTCCATTGTGTGTATATACCACATTTTCTTTATCCATTAATCTGTGGAGGGACACTTAGGTTGCTTTCACATCTTGGCTCTTATGAATAATGCTGCAACAAACATGGTAGTCTTAACATCTCTTCAAAATCCTGATTTCAGTTCTTTTGGATAAATACCCAGACATGAGATTGTTGGATCGTACGGTAGTTACATTTTTAATTTTTTTGTTTAAAACCGCATTTTTTTGTACTTTAATTTCAGAACAAAATAAACAAAAATACACCACAGTACACAATACCTAAACCCTATATCAAATGTGGGAAGGAATAGGACTTGAGGCCCTTGTATCCTGCCTTAGACAGAAAGATGGAGAAATAAAGCCACTAGACATCAGCAGAGGGAGCCAGGTGGGCCAGGACCACACAGGAGTGCTGCTGGGGGAGACATGAGGACACTATATAGAGGAAACAAAGTGTGCAAGTAGAAACTCCTAATCTACTTCTTCCATGTGAGAGGCACCCTCATCATCCTCAAGGGAGGGGCAGGCAGGGATCTCATCTGAACAGCAGCACATGAATTCTACCACAGTTTTTTACCGACGTATGTCAAGAACCATAGCTAGAATAGAGGTTCTGAAAAAGGACTGGTGTTTGTAACTCTCACTTATTAAGCTCTTTCTGTGGTTCTGTGGCAGGTGTATTACTCATGTAACTCTTTTAATTATCATAACCTTAAAGTAGTGAGACTACCAATGTCACAAAAAAAGGAAATTGAGACTCGTTAGTTAATGCTAGACCATAAAGCAAAGGGAGAAAGACTGTAAGAAGTATAACAGGGAGGAGGAAAATAAAATTGTAACGAGACTTTCTAGAAATTTCTCTTTGAGTAAGGATCCTGAAAATTAAGTTATCTAAAAATTAATTTAACTTGTGTATGACTGCTTTGCATTTAGAAATATGCTCTTTCGGGGCTTCCCTGATGGTGCAGTGGTTGAGAGTCCGCCTGCCGATGCAGGGGATGCGGGTTCGTGCCCTGGTCCGGGAGGATCCCACGTGCCACGGAGTGGCTGGGCCCGTGAGCCATGGCTGCTGAGCCTGCGCGTCCGGAGCCTGTGCTCTGCAAGGGGAGAGCCCACAACAGTGAGAGGCCCGCGTACCGCAAAAAAAAAAAAAAAAAAAAAAAAAAATTCTCTTTCCTTTTACCACTGACTTCCTGGAATCTAATAATCATGATTAATGCTGAGAATCATTTCAGGATTGTTCACACATTTATCTGTCACGCCTGATCCTTGCTCCTCCCCCATACCCAGGAAAACTCTCTTCTAAGCCACATAAGCGTCCTCCTCTTTATATAAAACACCTGTCCATCCATCAACAATCTTTACTGGGGACAGAGCAGAGTACTTGACACTCTAGCAGATTTTACAGCTACTCAAATATGATGAATTCAAATAACAATTTTACCCAGAAACCATGGACTCAAATACCAAGTCTATTCAAAAGTAGAGGAAGAAGTAAAGAGTGTTCAACTCTTCTCTGTAGAGTTTCTTCATAGAGCCTAATTTATGAACTTATAATTGACTAGTGGGCATCATGCTTTAATCATGATTTTGAAAAGACCTTAGCAGTAGACCAGCTCTGACAGCCTGTGACTTGGTGTGGGCTTAAGAGAATAGGTATTTATACAGGCTGTGTCAATCACCCAGTGCATGCCATTTCAACTGCCTGTCCCAATCAGGGCCAGCATCCAAAAGTATAGCAATTAGAATGAAGAGATAAAAAGCACTGGGGACGTTATGATGGAAGTCAATGGCTGAGGAACCCACGGAGGCAGCACAAAGTATCACCTTCATGCAGACACTATTTTAATATTGATAAGGCAAACTACAGTCCTTTAAATGGGGCCACATAACTTGTTGAAATGGAGAAGAAAATACTAATTTAACAAAATCAAGGGGCTCACATATTTCCCAAGGAACTTAGGGATTCTACTCTATATTTCACTATCATGCATGACAGTAACTCCTAAACCCAGAATTTAACTGCTTAGTATGATATACGTCCCACTATTTGATCTCATAACATAATAACCACTGGACGCTGAGGACAGAAAATCACAACCCATTAGTATATTCAGGAAAGTCATCAATTAGATTCAGGGCTGTCCTTTTTTGGTCAGAATTTAGTGAAGAGAGGAGTGAAGAACCGGGTCATAGATGAAAAAAAGCATTATATCTAGTCAGAAGGTATAAATTCACATACTGATTCAATTTATGTTAGCTATAAAATCTTAAACAAGATTCCAAACCTCAGTTCTTTAATCATAAAGTGTGACAATAACACAGAGCCACTGTGCAAATTACTTGATGCCAGCATGGGTAAACTATAAAAAGACAAGTAATACAGAGAAATATTAAGAACTATTCACTATCTATTGCTATGTAACAAAGTATTCTAAAATCTAGCAGCTGGAAACAACAAACATGTGTTATCTCACACTTTCTAGGGATCAGGAATCTGGGAGTGGCCTAATTGGATGGCTCTGGCTCTGGGACCCTCAAGGAGACTGCAGTCAAGGTATTAACGGGGGTCATCGCAAGGCTCAACTAGGGCAGGGTCTATTTCCAAGCTCACTCGCGTGGAAGTTGGCAGAAGATCCACTTCCACCCTCACTCATGTGGCTATCTGCAGGCCTCAGAAGACTTGTTTCCACGTTCATTTGCATGGGCCTCCCTACAGGGCTGCGTCACTACATGGCAATTAGCTTCTCCCAGATTGAGGTACCCAAGAGAAAGCAAGAAAGAATACCCAAGGGAAAACCACAACCTTCCTTATAATCTAATTTCAGAAGGGACATCCCTTCTGAATGCACTTTGGCTGCATTCCTTTGTTAGAAGCAAGTCATTCAGTCTAGCCCACACTCAAGACAGGTTACACAAAAGTGTGAATGCCAGGAAGTGGACCACTGGGGCCATCTTAGAGGCTGTTTACCATAAAAACTATTCAGCAACTATAGAGATTCGGCCGTGCCTACCAGTCAATTCAGCCAAGGAGTAGATGAAAGCAAAACAACTATAGCTTTTTAGGTTCTTTCCATGATTTTTACTCTATTTCGGATGTACAATTCATTCGTGGTTTTGTCTATATGTACTCACTCTGTTAAGCAACAAGAGTTTTTAAAGCTCACATATGGTTTTCTCTCTCCAGTCTTTGGAATGTAGGCAGCTGCCCATTTATAAACTGCTTCCCAAAGTCTAAGGGTTAATTATCCATTTCACAGAGTATCCATGAGTAAGTTTGTCAATCTGCTCCTGTGCTTTAAACTATTCTTCACTTCCTCCTTCCCTAGGCTAATATTTGCATTCAAAAGGTAAATGGCGGGCTTCCCTGGTGGCGCAGTGGTTGAGAGTCCGCCTGCCGACGCAGGGGACACGGGTTCGTGCCCCGGTCCGGGAAGATCCCACATGCCGCGGAGCGGCTGGGCCCGTGAGCCATGGCCGCTGAGCCTGCGCATCCGGAGCCTGTGCTCCGCAACGGGAGAGGCCACAACAGTGAGAGGCCCGCGTACAGCAAAAAAAAAAAAAAAAGAAAAAAAAAGTAAATGGCAAAGTAAGTAGTTTAAATTCTGAGGCTGTCCCTCCAACAGTTTATCCAAAGAAGCTCTCTTCACTATCCAATCTTTGATTGGCAACCAGGAAAAATGTACACTCACCTTTTCAGGGAAGGGGCTAATTACTTAGGCCTGTGCCCACTGTGTCTCCTCCCAAAATGCCTGGATGAAAAGTTGAGTTTAAATCATAGTGTACTATGAGTTGAGAAAGTTAAAAATAATCATCTAATTCAACCTAATTTTACAAAGGAGGAAAACTGAGGCACCAAGAATAAAACCATGTGGAAATGTTAGAAATGAAAAATATGACACGAATGAAAAAAATGCACTCAATAGACTTCAGAGAAGACTAGGAAGGGTCAGTAAACACTAATTCATTAATTCATTTCAACAAAAATTATACAAACTAAAAAACAAAGTGACAAAGTGGGAAAATAAACACCACATCTGAGAGCAGGAAGACAATATCTAATGGTCTAAACATAGGTCTAGTTATTATAGTCCCCAAAGAAGAAGAGAAAGAGAATAAAGCAGAAGAAATATTCGAAGAGATAATGGCTAAGTTCCAAAATTACCAAAAAAGAAAAAATCAAAACCACAGACCGAAAATGTCATGAACCCCAAGGAAGATAAAGAGGCGAAAGCTAAAATCACACATAGTCACATCATAGCCAAAATGCTAAAATCAAAATAAGGAGGAAAACTTAAAGCTAAAATGGAAATAAGACATACTATGTAGAATGGCAACAATAAGAATGATAGTTGGCTGACTTCTCATCACAACAGTTGAAACCAAAAGACAATGAAAGAACAAACTTATAGCACAGAAAGAAAAAAACTGACCAAATGTTTTTTGGCAAAAATATCTTTCAAAGTGAAGGCAAAAAATAAAGAATATTTTTTCAGAGAGATGAAAATGGAGATAATACATCTCTAGCAGACCTACAGGACAAAAAGCGATAAGAGAATTTATTCAGGATGTGGGGAAAAGATACCAGAGGAAAGCCCAAATCTGCAGGAAAAACAGTCACCTCATACATGTATGCTTTGATTGGCTTACATTCTTAAACATATATTTTTGATGTAACATTTTTCAAATGCAACCCAGATGGAAGATGTATAAACAGCTTTTTGGGCAAATATGCACTATTTGTCTTCACACTTTACAACCAATATATAATTTGTGAATCTCAGCACTTTATGTTCTCCATCACAGCGTATTTCACACATCAACTGGATTCTCTATAAAGCTGGTAGTCCCCCATGTGCTTCCTCTGCTCCTTCCACCGATTCCGGTCAGCTCCATGAACACTGCTCCAGCATTCTTCCACGGTACCGTGAAAGCATCAGGAAGGGTCAGAGAGTGCAAAGGAGATTCATACCACCCAGCCATGAAAGGACTGATATCTCCACCAAAGGGCACACGCCTGACCTGGGAAAATAGAAATTTCATAGGAATACAATTGTCCTTCTCAGTATAGAAATCCTTAAAGAGATTGCCCTTGGAGTTGCTGGTTGGTGGTTTCAACAATAGGGTAAAAAAATTGAACTCATGTTTTACTATTTGTTTTTTTCCTTTTCAGTATATATCTGTTGCCTTAATAATGTCTTTGACATCCAAATTTTCCAGTGGGCTTTCACATTCTGCTTATTCTCTAGGTTAAAAAGGTTAGTAAAATATTATCAGGCCTATGGAAATTTATTTGTGGAAAATGTCTAGAATTTAGATGGATGAATTCTATAATATGTTGTTCATATTAAAACAAATTTTCAGCAGGATTCTGAAATTTCAACTTGGTATCATAGTTCAGTAAACACATTTTTACTTTCCCCTTTAAAAAAAAATCTCTGAGTGGTCTGTCATACCCAGAATTTCTTAAGGCAATTTTCTCAGAGGGGTCCAACCTACCCAGTCTGAGCAAAAAAATTTATTGTATTCACCAAAGTCCTAGTGCAGATAGCTAAATATATGACAGGTTTTTTAATTGAGGAATTATACAAAAAAAAAAATTATTTTGAATAACTAAAATCATATGTTGTAATGGGAAGTATATACTTTACTGGAGAGTTAACGTACATATAACATATGTACCTATGGTAGATTGTGTTAAAATTCTCCAACTCTCTGATTAATCCTTAAGGATGAGATATGCATGTTGTTTGCCACGTGTTGCTATGTTCCAAAGTAGGTGGAGGATACTTTTCTACCTCATTTTTTTTTAATCATTGTAAATTTTAAAGTTTTTATTTATTTATTTATTTTGGCTGCATTGGGTCTTCGTGGCTATGCGCGGGCTTTCTCTAGTTGCGGCAAGCGGGGGCTGCTCTTCGTTGCAGTGAGCGGCCTTCTCATTACGGTGGCTTCTCTTGTTGCAGAACATGGGCTCTAGACATGCGGGCTTCAGTAGTTGTGGCATGCGGGCTCAGTAGTTGTGGCTCGCGGGCTCTAGAGAGCAGGCTCAGTAGTTGTGGTGCACAGGCTTAGTTGCTCCACGGCATGTGGGATCTTCCCGGACCAGGGATCGAACCTGTGTCCCTTGCATTGGCAGGTGGATTCTTAACCACTGCACCACCAGGGAAGCCCTCTACCTCATTTTTTAGGCCTGGTCCTTCCTGCAACTTTCTTTGGGTTGGAAAACGGACAGACGTTATGCATGTCATATCCAATCAGAAACTTCATATGAGCTTGTTTATTTTTTTGCGTGTCTGTGTGTGGTCTCTTGCATTCCCGCCCTAGGCTGTGAGAACAATAACAATACAGTCCAGACAGAAACTACTCTGTCACCCTAGGTTCAAGAATGAGAAGACATATAGAATAGAGATGATCATGACCAAACAGGATTGCAGCCAATCTGCAGACTTGTCAACAAAAAAATATTTACTGTTTAAGCCACCAAAATTTAGAGGCTATGTGTTACCACAACCAAGTTAGTTAATATTGTGTGTGTGTGTGTGTACATGCATACTTTCTCAGGTAAATTCCATTAACACTGAGAGAATGCTCATTCTCTCCATATGAAACTAATTCACATTTAAATACCAGGAAGCAAATCCTCGATAGCACTTTCTGTAACCGAAACTATTCTTAATTGTAAATAATTTAGGAAGTCCCCTATGCTTCTAATAACCTTTGTAAAATTCCAGACTTTATTGCTCAGGGTGTCTCTCTACCTGTGTGTTTCTCTAACTTTCCATTCTTTTTCTGTTCTGAATGTTCTATGAAGTATTTCACTCTTATGAGAGAGATTTTATACCACCCTGGATTTTGTTAGGAGAAATCACTTTCTTGGTTAAGTCTGATATAAAAAGTACCCCTCTCCCAACCTTCATGCAAGTCATTTCAGTCAAATATATTTTCTGTTTAATACTATTAAATAATGCCCCCTAGATAGAGGAAACTAGGAATGTATTGGTTAATTATTTCACTCACTAAATTGTGCAGTCATGGATACAGTTCTGGTTGATAAATTCTTAGAATTCTATTAGTGTTCTTGGTGTTTGGGCTACCATTTGTCCGTTACATTGAACACCCAAAGGTCCAAATGAGTTCAAAAATTTCTAAAAAAGTTTTTATGAGCACTGTAGCCTTATACTTGTGTTCCAAATTAAACATCTCCAAGTTTAATTATCAGCAGATTTAAATGAAATGATTCTTTAAAGCATGCAGTTGGCTCAAAAATCACTTCTTCCAGTTACAGCCTGTCTTAATGAAAGAGTGTGGATCAAGTTTATACCGTAAATGCAACTATCATTAAATATCTATACATTGTTTTTTGAGTCTGTTAAATGAGACCAACGACGTAACATACCCAGACCAATAATTTTACATACTCAGTTCCTAATAACATTTCCTTTCACCCACACAATTTCTTAAAAATTCAGCATATTACCTTAACGTTCAAATATATCACTAAAGAGATGCCCTCTGGGGCTTCCCTGGTGGCGCAGTGGTTGGGAGTCCGCCTGCCGATGCAGGGGACACGGGTTCGTGCCCCGGTCCGGGAGGATCCCACATACCGCGGAGCGGCTGGGCCCGTGAGCCATGGCTGCTGGGCCTGTGCGTCCGGAGCCGGTGCTCCGCAATGGGAGAGGCCACAGCAGTGAGAGGCCCGCGTAGCAGCAAAAAAAAAAAAAAAGGGAGATGCCCTCTGTTACCCCTACTGTATATTAATTAACTTCAAAACAAGTCAATACACACCATCTATAAGCACAGTAATATTTAGGCAGGCTATACAGCCACGCAAACCTCCCTTTAGGCTGGAAGCTCTGTTGGTTGGTTGCTTTACAATTTTTCCATGAAATATGTTTTGAGAACCATCTACAACAGCAACATGTATTTCTCACTTCAGTGCATTCCAGTATGGAAAATCTTACACTTCTGAGTATTCGTAAATAAACATAGGTTCTGCTTTTGTCTTGTCACATGAAAGCTTCTTGAAAACATAGCTCACAAACTTATTAGAACGGTTCATTCTTGTTTTAGAAATAAATTATTTGACTTCTTTGTGTTTAATATCACTTGAGTTATGGAGCAGATTTTCACCCAGGCACTGTGTCACTTAGTATCCCCAGACATCAAATTTTGAGCCAGATAGTTTCATATTTCAACTTCTATCTGGAAGACGAAGTGGAAAAATATTCAACATATCAAGTGGGAATATCATTATCTTCATTTTTTAATTAATTTCTATCCCTCTGATTTAGACGCAGAGATACTTGCTCCATTTCACCCAGTGACACGTGACGCCCTGTTGCTTCATGGTTCTCTATATAGAGGCTTACTCAGAGCCATACTCAGACCAATAATCAGTTTGCCTGAATTGATGGGAACTATACACAACCAAGTATCAGATCCATGTTAGTGCAAGTGTTTATAAGTATATGAATCAGGTGAGTCTTCTGTATTACCTAGCTTTTATTTTGTCTTATATTTCTCTTCACTCCTTCGAGGCAAAGAATATTTAGAAGCCTTTTCAAAAAGGCTGGATGTATTAAAGAATGAGAATTTCATTCAATGTTGTCGTAAACATTTTTTTAAGAAAAGAAAAACAATAAGGTTTCAGCGTTGGAAGATGTTTACCTAGCAGAAAGACTATTTGACAAATCACGCAGTCAATCAGCCTAATTGTGAATCACTGAGTGTGTGCACTGGCAACTCAAGTATCTGGCAGGGTGGTTTCCTTTTTAAAATTCATGACATCATACTCTGGTGCTTTGAGTTTGGCTCAACATGAGAAATCTCCTTCTTTGGATGAATTAATTGGAATATTGGCTCTATGGGAAAAATAATCCCTCCAAATCTCTTTATGAGGAAATTAGTATCTTGGATATAATTTTCAATTCCCTAAAGGAAACAGCATCTCTTGATAAAGGAACTAAAATGCTTCCCCAAATTTGTTAAAACTACTTCAATATTCTGCTTTGTTATGTCAACTGCAACTGTGAAAAGCATTTTCATTGTCATAGATAATCTATGAACCAATGCACACAAGAGAATGAGTGTTGAGATAGTAAATAAGGAAGTTCATACTTTTAAAATATATATTTCATTCATTTGGAAAAAAGCTTTATTTTTGAAAAATAGAAAAAATAATAAAAGAACCTTTCGGTCTTATTAATTATTAATATGTGAAGGTACTGTAGAATATTATAATGTTGGGGAATTTCCCACATCATATATATTTGTTCATTATCAGCAATTATAATATTATATCACATATCATAAAGCTCTTTCTTTGTTCTGTCCATTTGATCTACATATACCTCTATTCACAAGGTGCAGGTTAACAATGTCACTTCCACAAGTAGAGCAACTCAACTTATATTCTCTACCTTTTCACCATCTTTGCCTCAAATTTGTCCCAAGGTTGGGGGTACAGGGGAGCAAACGCTTACAATCTGTGCTCACTGTATACTAAACCTATAAACTATCCCATTCTTTATTACAAAGAAACAAGTACTTTCTTCTTTCAGAGGAATTATAGTTTCTTCAAATGAAAAGTAAACACTTCAAAATGTTGAATAAAAAATGTCCTTCAAGAATTCTAGCTGGTTAAATTTAGACTGCTAAACAAAGTCCAATCTAAGAATATTCTTTGGCTCTATGCCCACAGCATTTTTATTTGATTGTAAATTGGACGTATTTTCATTCACTTTCGAATTTTGCTACTCAGTGGTTTTTTCCCCCCTTAAGAGGTTCAACAGGCTCTGATTAGCATACAAGCATCAGTGTTAACTCCCCACCTTTTGAGGACAGTGGTATCATTTCTAGTCAATGATGCAGCACCGTCCCTGCCCTTTCTACCTAGAACATTTTCTAAGAATAACTGTGACTAGAAAGGTTAACATTTCTTTTTTTAATAAATCAATCTTATTGACGTTATGGTTTGCACACAGAAAAAATGTGTCCAAAATCAACTCTTGAGTGAATTTTGACAAAATATAACCACAGTCAAAATACAGAACATTTCTAGCACGGCCCCCCCAAAGTTTTCTTATACCACGTTATAGTCAGTACTCTTCATACCCCTCATCTAAAACAAATGAACTTGGTTACAAAACAGAAATAGAGTCACAGATGGAGAAAACAAACTTACGGTTACCAAGGGGGAAAGGGGGGTGGGGGGAGGGATACATTTGGGGGATTGGGATTGACATAGTCACACTGCTATATATAAAATAGATAACTAATAAGAACCCACTGTATAGCACAGGAAACTCTACTCAATACTCTGTAACGATCTATATGGGAAAAGAATCTTAAAAAGAGTGGATATATGTATATGTATAACTGATTCATTTCGCTGTATACCTGAAACTAACACAACATTGTAGATCAACTATACTCTAATAAATATTAATTTTAGAATTAAAAAATAAAGAACAGTTACTGGTCTGCCTTGTGTAAACAAGGATCCATACAATATGTGCTCTGTTGTATATGACTTCTTTCACTTAGCATAATGCCTGTGAAATTTATCATGATGTTGAGTATATCAGTAGTCCATTTTTTTTTAATTGCCAAGTAGCATTACATCATTTGGATATATCACAATTTGTTTACCTATTCATCTGTGGATGAACATTTGGGGTGTTTCTAGTCTGGGACTATTATGAATATGCTAGCCTTTGTGTGGATATATATTTTCATTTCATATGTTTTGTTAAATTTATCTCTGAGTATTTTATGTTTTGATGCTATTGTAGATGGTGCTGTTTTTCTAACTGTTCATCACCAGTATACAGAAATCCAACTAATTGTTTTATATGACTGTATCTTGTGATCTTTGTAAATTCACTTATTCTAGCAGCTTTTTGGTTAATTTCTTAGGACTATCTACATAAAGAATTATATCATCTGTGAAGAGGGACAGTTTATTTCTTCTTTCCAATCATTATGCTTTTTTATTTTTCTTCCATCATTCCACTGGCTAAGACTTCCATTACAACGTATAATGAACTGTAAGAATCAACATGCTTGCCTTATTCTCAGTATTAGGGAAAGAACACTAAATGTTTTACCATTAAGTCTGATACCAGTTGTAGATTTCCATGAATGTCATTTATTTGGTTAAGGAAGTTCCCTTTTATTTCCTGGGTGGTGAATGTTTAATTTTATCAAATGCTTTTCCTACACCTATTATGATGATCCCATAGTTTTTCACTGTTTTAAAAAACATTTAATAAGGTCACTTGCATTGATTATTATTATACATCATATCAAAGTCTTGCTGGGAAAAATATCACTTACTCATGATGTTCTCTCCTTCTTATATATTACATGATTCATCCTAGTAATATTCTGCTAAGGATTTTTGCACCTATGTCATAGCTGGGGCTACAGCAACATTCTTGCAATTATGAAGTAAAGTACAAGAGGTTTTCAGAGATACTCATTCTGACATCATTAAGCTTTGAAACCAAGGCCAACAACTGTCTATCTCTGGACTGTTTTGTGAAATAAATAAATAAATAAACCCCTGTTTGTATAAGCCAGAACAGTTGGGATTCCTTTCACCTGGAGTTAAAAGCATCCCTAACTGATTCAAATGTCATGTGGGGAATGGTGTATTTTAGTACTCAAGAACGTAGGGGCATTTCACGTCAACATTTTTCTTTTGTATTATTTATTTATTGTTTGTTTTTTAAATTATATTGGCTTCAGGTATATAACATGGTGATTTGATATTTGTATATGTTATGAACAAACAATTATTATAGTAATAGTGCTACATTGTCTTATTTAATTTCAGAATAAATTTACCTCATAAAATGGGCACTACTATTCTTATTTTACAGAAAGTGAAACTGAAACTCAGAGAAGTTAAGCAATTTGTACAAGATCCCCCAGATTTTAAAACCTAACACTAGATTTTGAACCTAGCTTTTTTTAATTGAAGTATAGTTGATTTACAGTGTTGTATAAATTTCTGCTGTGCAGCAAAGTGATTCAGCTATACATAGATATACATTCTTTTTTTAAT
The DNA here is from genome assembly GCF_937001465.1 of Orcinus orca. Classification (NCBI taxonomy): domain Eukaryota; kingdom Metazoa; phylum Chordata; class Mammalia; order Artiodactyla; family Delphinidae; genus Orcinus; species Orcinus orca. The sequence continues at coordinate 46,599,239 of NC_064564.1, read as the reverse complement.
ATTCTTTTCCATTATGGTTTATCATAGGATACTGGATATAGTTTTCTGTGCTATACAATAGGGCCTTATTATTTGTCCATTCTATATATAATAGCTTACATCTGCTAACTTCAACCTCCCCGCCTTCCCTCCCCAAAACCTCTCCCCCTTGGCAACCACAAGTCTGTTCTCTATGTCCATGAGTCTGTTTCTGTTTCATAGATAGGTTCATCTAAGTCATATTTTAGATTCCACATATAAGTGATATCATATGGTATTTGTCTTTCTGACTTACTCACTTAGTATGATAATCTCTAGGTCCATCCATGTTGCTGCAAATGGCATTATTTTTTTCTTTTTTATGGCTGAGTAGTATTCATTGAACCTACTTTCATCTAACTAGAAAGTCCATGCTCTTAACCATGGCCTCCCTAAAATTAAAATATATTTCTTGAACTTTCTGCTGAACAGCTTGGAATTCACACTTGGTAGTCTCCATGGTCCACATATTTGGACTTAGTACTCTGGGAAGGTGTGAAATTTTGACCAATGGAAGACCTGGTATTGAACAGTGAGGGCATAAGAACACAGCCTGGTAATTCTAAAGAGGAGTATTCAATAATAGTCAAGGAAGTAAAGTCAAGATCTTGTTGATTTTATGCCTCACTTATAAACATATGGCAAAGGGAAGCATATGAAAACTGGAAAATAAAAACTATGGTGCTGTATCTTGAGCCTTCTGGAAGGGCATTTCTAACAAATAATAATTGTAAAGCTTCTATCAAGTTTCCGATAATATTCTTGCTCAGAAGCAAGTATAACAACTATTGGCTTTTTGCTATACAATGTTTTCAAAACTTTAAAGTTTTGAACTGTGCTATTGAATTCCAAGAGGAAAATAAAACAACAAAAAAACAGCTCTCAAAAATAACTAGCGCTGTAGTTTTTCAGGGCAGAATTTTGTCAGGTTGAAATGCCCAGACTTAGTGTCATTACATAAATACCAATACTAGAAATAAGAATAAAGTTGAAAAAGGTTTAAAGGACCAAACCAAGTTTGACTGAAACATTAGAAATATGACAAAAAAGTAATACATGTAGTCTTGGCAAAAATGTTTAACAGGAAGAAATAAACTTTCACTTGAACCTCCCTTTTTTCCAAAATCTAAATGTACTTATTGACATTTTTGAAGATGCAGTCATGTAGCAAACCTGTTTAAACTGATAAAACAGAGCCTAGGGGTTTGTACACAGTCAGAAAGAGAGACAAGTGCTTCCTCCAGTTAATTGGTGGAGTCTGCTTCAGTACTGATTAGGTCTCCCATACACTGAGAAGTGAAGGAAACCAAAAAAGTCCTGGTGACCAAATACTAGAAAATGAAAATGAAGCGAAGCAGGAAATTTAGAGAGATTGTTTTGTAACTTATAGAACTACTGTTCAGTGACATTTTAAAAGAGTATGTTGTCTCTAGCCAGTATTCCACCCTTTAAAATAAAAACCAAAGAGTTTTAACTGTTACTTTATTTTGTGTAACAACACTTTACATTTTAGAAAGTACCTTCAGAGACATTATCCCATTTGACCTTCGCAACCATCAATGAGGTAAAGAGTATGATTACCACTGGGCAGATGAGAAAACGAAAGTCGGGGAAGAAAATAAAGGTATAAAATTACTTGTTCTTATGTGAGACAATAACCACAAAAACAAGTCTACCATTTATTGACTATCTGCTAGATGGCAAGAATTATAGTAAGCACTTTAAATAATACCTCATTTAATCCTAATCCGAACTCTGCCAGATACATATTATTGGTCCCACATTACGTGTGAGGAATATTGAGAATGAAACAGCTTAAATAACTTGTCCAAAATCACAGAATTCATAAGTTACAGGCTCAGAATTCAAATACATGTCTGTCTAAATGTAAATCCTGTGCATTAAAAAAGAAAAAAAAAAATGGGTCTATCATATTACTCTTGGCTAAATTAATGACTTCCTTACCTCACTATGTTAAAATTATGTATCTATACATTTTACAAATACTTATTTACATATATTACACACATAGACTCACATAATACACGTACGATGATACTTGTATACATCTTTATTTTTAAACTCTTTTGTTTAATGCCTAGATGGGGTTAAAAATAAATAGATGAAGTGAGTCCCTTTTATCATCCAAGGCCATTTGTCATTTGTTTTACAAACTTATGCAAATAAGCTTGTATTTGCAAAGATATGCTTAAATTGTACAAGCTCTGAACTTCACACTAGGGAACTGGGCTAAACATGTTCAATTATGTTCTAAAAAGTTTGATTGATAATAACTATTTGTTGAAGAAAAAGAAGTCTAAAAAGAAGTGGTAGAACTTGCTTTTGACCATTGCTGCATCACTAATAATGTCAATGTAGCTTTTCAACTTGTTTCAACACTTATGGAATGTCTATGTCATACTAAACATTGTGCTACAAAGATTAATAAGACATAACCTTTGTCCTTGAAGAGTGAGGGTCAAGTATAAGCAATATGCATAAATGGACAATTCCAAGTCAATGAGATAAATACAAAGATAGAGATGTCAAGGTGCTTCGTAGCTTGGAGGAAAGTGACAAAACAGGTAATAGAATCTAGAATGCCTTGTTGGAGATGATGCTTGAAGAAAACATTTAAAGGACAAGTAGAAATGAGCCAGCAAAGAAGGAAGACCAAAGCATTGTAAAAAGGGCACAACCTGGAAAGCTTTCACATCCTTCATTCCATAACGCTAAGCCTGTACATGCATTGAAGAGAGGAAACAAACCAACATCCCTTAAAAGTCAATTTAGTTTGGAAAACAAGTTTGACTTCTAATGGGCTTATTCTTTCACTTATATTCACCTTACACTGAGCCAACTCTCTTTCTATGCTATTTACTCTGTCTTGAATGCTCATGCCCTCAATACACTCTTACTAGGTTATCACTCAATTTTTTTTCATGAATTGTATTGAGGAAAGAAAGTTATTTGCTGGTAAAAGGAAAAAAATACTGCATAGGTTTACTAGAAAATGTAAATATTAGACATTCTTTTCAATTCTCTGAGGCTTTCTGGTAGGCATTTTGATAATAAAAACCTAGCTCCAGGGTGTCATCATGGATGAACCAAATTTTAATACTTCATTTTGTTGACATTTTAACTCCTCCAAATCATATGTAAATGAAGATTTGCTCATCTCTGCTTAGCAAATTGGCATAAACATGTATTAAACACCAGAGAGGGAAGTTCTTTGAATTACTTAGTCTCCAACTGAGAGTACCTCATATCTAAAACCTATCATTCTCATATAGCAACAGTACCTGTGCTCTTGGCTGTCTTTCAAAAATCTCTCGATAATCTCTTTTATTTGAAATAAATGTTCTATCTTTCAAAATCTCTGTGTACCAAATATGGTCAGAAAGTTGAAGCAATTTTTGCTAAATCTAAGCAATGACTCTCTTCATCTATCTTTTACCATTTCTCTCTGCCGAATGAGGAAACCCATAACTTGGCCAGCCTTAGCTTTGAGGAAGAAGAGACTTCCTACTTAGAGTGACCCTGTATTTCTAATTTGGCAGGACAGTCCTGACTGCATATATACTACCCAACTGCACCTGTAAGTAAATTAATACATGATGATTCATCCTTCTTGATTTGGGATTCTGAAACTTCAGATTCCCATAATGAGGAAGAACACAGATTCTACAGCAGGGCTACCTGGGTTCTGAGCTGAGCTCCACCAATTACTATGTGATCTTAGGCAAATTATCCTCCCTTAGCTGAAAACTGGGGATAGTAAGAGTATCTTTATGATAAGGTTGTTATGAAGTGTAAATGAGTAAATGTAGGTGCTTAGAACTGTGGCAGACACACAGTAAGCACAATGTGAACATTTTATAGTATTATTGTTATACATGGAAAATAAAAGCCAAGTAAAAACAACACAACAATAGCAGTAACAACGCCAACAACAGCCGTTTGCAGCTTTGACTAGAGTAAACTAATGAGATTTGTCTTCAAGATGGGATGTGAGGTGAGGGTGCTACAAATAATCCCGTTATCCAAGAGGACAGAGAGTTAATCACAAGCCAAAAACAAAAATCTAGTAAAGAAAAGAATTCCAGACCCACAATGACTCCCTGTATCTTGCCAAATGCATCAAGTGTCATCTATTGGGCAATTCAGACACTTCCTAAGCAAGAAAAGTAACTTTAGTAAATATGCCCTTATCAGTCAATTAGTCTTCCTCCTTATTTCTTACCTTTAATCCTACCATTTTCTTGACTTAATATTTTAATTACTTCTTTTCAAGACTTCTGTGTCCTTAACTATCCCACTAAATTATACCCTCAGTTTTGCTACCCTTTTTTTTTCCACTCTAATATTTGTTTAAACCATGTATATGTTCAACATAATTTGTCGTCTGGTTTTATATTCTAGCACAGCTCTATTGTGTTAGGTGAGCAAATCCTTGAGTTTCTATACTTCCTAAGATTGAGTGTATCGTAGGTGTTCAAAAATCTATTCCATTAATGAAATAACAACACATTCACAGATGTTTCCATTTCAGTGAGAACCCCAAAGCAGCTTCCATATCAAACAACACTTACAGGAAATAACATTCCCTGACTCAAAAATTAAAACAGTTAAAGTCTCCAAATTTAAAGTTTCTTATGAAATCAGAGTCAAGAAAGCAATCTGAGTTGACTCTCTTGATACATCTTGACCTAAAACTAAGGATGGATGGGGAAATGCAATAACGCAATTTCATTATCTGGCAGCATTTTGAATAAAAATATTGGAATGAAATATTGGGACTTATTTTGTTGATTAAGTCATTTCAAAGGCAAATTAATTTGATAATTTAAATCCCAACTGTGTGGTATGCCCTGCATATGACTCAAATATCATTTCCAATTGAATTATTTTTCTATTTTATGCTAACTCATCTTTGAATGGAGGCAAATAAGAGGGAAAAATGTGAAACTTTACAATGTCGAGGGTAAGAAAGAGAGTGCTTTGATCTGCATTTTCTATTTATGGATCACCCTCTGTACAGGTTTGGCATTCATTCTGAAAATTCCTAACTTTTAACAGCAAAATACATCTAGAAATGCACACCTGATAAGTGGCATTATGCCATATAAACTTTTTCAACATAAATATATTATTAATAATTTTACAATTTCAGCTAAACTTCTGATTCTTACCTGTTTTCCTGATGTGTTTTTCCTACTTAATTATCTGTTTCTGAGATTTTTGTGTGTCTGCCTTTCCTTGTGTTCCCTCGAGGCCTCATAATTGGAGTGTGCAATACCTCCACACCAAACAGGAAACCAAGAAAATCTTGTTTGGTTTCAGGTTTCTGTAAAACTCTGAAACTTGGAACTGGGTTTATCAAAAGTTTTCCTGAGGTAGACAAACCTTTCAGCAAGTTTTGTGCAAATCTGGGTTGAATTCAAAGTCAGCCTGAGCCAATTAACTTTTTTGGCAGGGAAAACTGTAACATATGATGGCTGCGTTTGTGCTAGATGGCTTTATGTAAAGATGGGTGACTTTGGATGGGTCTGGCTTTGAATGTGTTGGTTCCTTCCATCTATAAGCACAAAATGTGAGTCAGGGCTTTCAGAATTCTTTCCCCTCAGATTCCTTGCAGGCAAATTTGTCTGCTGCCATTTTATTTTCCAGGAAGAACATTTCTTCATTCGATGCTGAACATTTTCCCCAGTTTGTGTTAACACTGAAATTTATTTTTGTTTAAAGAAAGTAAGTGACATATACAAGGACAGGCCACAAAAAGGAATAAGCCCCAAACAACATGTGCCACGAGGGCAGGGATTTCTGTTTTATTTATAGCTCCTAAAACAGTGCCTAAAAAGCACCCTCCTTCCTACCCTCACTGAATATATGTTGAATAAATAAATAAGAATTTGTTCCTCCAAAGAAACACCACAGCAGTAGAGTGAAGATGAAAAGAGATTCCCCAGTATTTCCTCAAACTCATAAAGCTTTTTGTTACTTATTTATACTTCTTCCCTCAAATATTGAGTTTACCAAATAATCACAAGATTACCCAAAGAAGTCTATGCCTTAGCCTCGTATGCTTTTGCTTAAATATAATAATAGTGGTACTTGTGGGCACATAACAGCAGAAGCAGTCCTTGGAGTAATTATGTGATTCTCATTATGGAAAATAATTACAAACACTTATAAAACATTCTTCTTTTGTCTCTTTCACAACACCAAAAGGGACTAAGAAACTCATATGTTATATAAGAGGAATTTAAGTTCAGAGAAAAGACATGGTTACCCAAATCATACAACTGATAGGGGCAAAACAGGTATGCGGCTATGTCACTTGGTTTTAGGTAAAATGTTATTTTCATTGTACCATGAATGAAATTTTTCTTTTCCTCATTTTCTTTCCTGCATATAAAATGTACCACAAAATATGTGGCTTTATTTCAACCCAAAATTGGAACTGGAAGAACCAAGATCTTAGATTCACCATATCTTTCCAGGGATCCCATGCATGTACTCTGAAATGTCCAGAGCTTAACAATAACTCTTGAAATCAACCCAAGAAAGGATACTGGGTGTTCACTGTGGGGGCAGTGAGCTATCATACTTGGTCCCTTTTCTTACCAGCCTCTGTTCTGACATAGTGTCCCTACTCCATATTTAACTCATTTTGTTTTGTAAGCCTTTCACCCAAGTGTCAAGTATGTCAACACAGTGCCACTCTATTTACCAGAGAGCTAATGCTACTCAATAATGAATGGTACACTTCTATTTTGGCACCCACTTTAGGCCTCAAAAACAGAACATGAGAGAAAAATAAAGCTAGTCACTAGAACACCAGGAAAAAAATCAGAGAAGTCAATTTTGTGAAACCGTGACATTAACGGAAAGAATTCTCCACAGCACCCAGTATTTCCTTTTTATATTCTAAAGAGTCAGACAGTATGGACCTCACCTACCACCTCAATTTACCAGCATCCCTACATATACTCACCCAAATATTCACCATGACTTTATAAAGCAAATACTTAGACAATGTATTTCTCAGTCTTTGAAGCTAAATATTTATTCATCAAAGTTTTAATAATCATCAAATATGTACTTGCACAATATTTATATTATCCTAGGTGCTGGGGATACAACCGAGAACAAGGATGACTCAGGCTGTCTACTGCGGAACTTAGATTTCAATTTTTTCTACACCATCCTCTGTCTCCTCTCCTTCTGGGACTCTAATTTTTTGTATATTAAAACCACTTAGGGACTTCCCTGGTGGCACAGTGGTTGGGAATCTGCCTGCCAGTGCAGGGGACACGGGTTTGAACCCCGGTCCTGGAGGATCCCACATGCCGCAGAGCAACTAAGCCCGTGCGCCACAGCTACTGAGCCTGCGCTCTAGAGCCCATGAGCCACAACTACTGAGCCTGCGTGCTTAGAGCCCGTGCTCCACAACAAGAGAAGCCACCACAATGAGAAGCCCGTGCACCTCAACGAAGAATAGCCCCCGCTCGCCGCAACTAGAGAAAGCCCACGCACAGCAACCAAGACCCAACATGGTCAAAAATAAATAAATTTTTTTAAAAAACACTTAATATTGCTCACATATCTATAAGGCTCTTTTCGTTTTACCTCAATTCTTTTTCTCTCTGTTCTTCACACTGCTAATTTCTACGAATTCATCTTCAGACACAGTCTTTTTCTTGTCACCTTCAACGTGCAGTTACTGTATATTTCAGTTATTGTATATTTAGTCTCTTTTTATTTAGTTTCTATTTCTCTGCTGAGATTCTTCATCATTTTATTCATTATGCATATATCTTCCTTTATGTCCTTAAAAATGTTGATAATAGCTGCTTTAAAGTCCTTTTCAGCTAATTTCAACATCTGGGTCACTGCAAGATAAATTTATACATGTTGCTTTTTTTCTTGAATATGGGTCACGTTTTTCTGCTCCTTCATATTAATTGTTTTCCTATACTGGATATTATGGATAACAAGTTGTAGAAACTAGATATTGCTATGTTACTGCGATGAGAGACATTTTTCTTCTAAAACCAGATAACTTGGCTGGATTCAAACTCCAAATTTCTCCCCGTGCAGAGACCATTTGTCTGATACTTCTGCATGGTTCTTTCAACTTCCAGATTAGATACTGTTTTTTTGCTGGGCCCCATAGGATTTTCCCCAAGCATGACAGCCAGTTTGGCCAGTTTAGCACCCGGCTAAGGATTTGAGTGAATTTTATATGTAGGTTTTAGGACTGAACCACTTTGTGTCTCTTCCTTCTAGGATTTCTCCCTAACCTTGTGGCTATTTTTCTAGTCCCAAACTGTTCTCTGATGCCTCAAGCCAGTAAGACAGCGGCTTTCTGCCTTCAGAGCCTTGGGTAGACTTGGGTATGCACTCAAGCAAAGAGCTTCAAAACAGCAAATCTCACCTGTTACACTTCATCTTTCAAGGGTAACATCCCCTGCAATTTTTACCTGCTTTTGGTCATTATCTGCTGTCTTCAAGCTGTTTGGTAGATTAGATAGACAGATAGATAGACAGATAATTAGATAGATACAGACATAGACATGCATTATTATGGATTTTATAATTCTTATCTGTGAGAGAGATTTTCTAACCAAATTACTCCACCATTATGTAAAGCAGTAATCAACAGATATTCCACCAAAACACTGTCATCTTTTTGAAATCAAGAAATGAGTCTTATTCAGCTTGGTATTTCCAGGGCCAAAGATGTTTCCTGCCATAAAGCAGCTGATCAATGAGGGTTTGTTGGATTGAATATGTCGTTTTTACTTCTAGGTTCAGAGTTATTTGTTCAAACGTGTAATAAGCCATTTATAAATAATTACACACGCATTGTTTGAGATTTTCAAGAAGAAATAAGAAAAATAACACTGTGTTTGAGTCTCAGGAGAGCTCAGAAGAGTCGACAGAATTTGGGTCTCAGAAGGTAGTTAATAACTTGGGAGGTACACATTTTGCAGCAGGAAATTTTCTAAGGCACATCTTTCCAAGCAAAGGAGAAAAAAAGAAAAAGCTCTCTTGTATTAAGATTCTGTTATCTGTCAGAGGTAAAGATGTACCAAAATCAGATGAGCCTTGACCTTCAAACAGCACCCTCATTCTGCCTATAACATGATACAATAAACCTGGGGCTGAACAAGCCATTGAAGAAAATTCCAGCTATACCCTCAGTGTACTAATCAATAGACTCTCCTTGAAGGCCAGGTCTATCTATGCTAAAATGAAAATGTCGGTGTTAACCCAAGTCACAGTTACTGGAAGTTGGAAAGAAACACACACACACACACACACACACACACACACACACACACACAGAAACTCAACAACCCAGGTCATTTCCTCTCAATAGCTGGAGGGTATTTGCTGCTCATGAGTAATTGCATAACTCCTTGCCATAATATGCAAGAACAATCCAGCATTCTTGTTGGACAGGGTTATTTGTCAATAACTTCCTCAAGATGATACATGGAAGAATAAAATACTGGGCATTGGGCCTTCAAGGCAGCGTTTTTGTTTTAGATAGACTGTTAACAAAAAAATCAGTTTTATCATCAGAAAAGGCCTTCATTCTATTTCTGTGGAGAAAAATAGCCTCCCACCTGCTGTTAAACATACTTAACTGAAGAGATCCGCATTGTACTGCTTATACTGTGGCATATCACTTGAACTTTTGACTAAGTGTCATTCTTCTAACATTATTACAGACTCCTAGCTCATCATGAGAACAGGGGTGCTAATCAAAAGGAATTACTCCGTAATTATATTTTTATTTAGAATTTTAAAGGTAAGCTTTGCTATATTTGGAAGCACCCCAATCATCATTTTTTCTCATGTATTTATCTGAAGAGGTTCAATTAACTCTTTGTTATCTGGGCAAACCTAGATATGTTGTCCCTCTTGTAGCACTGTTTGCTGGATAGAAATGTTATCGAACACACTGTTCAAAGCTGTAATTGTCAAGTGTACACACACACGCACACATATCCTATTGGTTCTGTTTCTCTGGAGAATGCTGAAGAATAAAGGAAAATACATTATTTATTTATTTGTTTGTTTGTTTATTATAAGGAATTGGTTAACGTGATTATGGAGGCTGACAAGTCCCATGATCTGCAGTTAGCAAGGCATTCTGGAGACCCAGGAGAGCTGACAGTGTCAGTGTAGTCCAAGTCCAACGGCCTGAGAAATAGGAGGGCCAAAGGTACAGAGCTAGTCCAAAGGTCAGTAGGCTTAAGACCCAGGAAGAGCCAATGCTTCACTTCAAATCCAAAATGGGAAAAAAGTGATGTCTCACTTTGAAGACAGTCAGGCAGGAGGAATTCCCTTTTCCTCACAGGAGGGTCAACCTTTTTCTTCTTTCTTTCCAGGCCTTCAACTGATTTCATGCAGCCTACCCACATTTGAAAGGGCAATTTGCTTCACTAGGTCTACTGGTTCACATGTTAATGTCATCCAGAAACACCCTCACAGCAGACATACCCAGAATAATATTTGATCAAATGTCTGGGCACCTTGTGGCCCAGTCAAGTTGACACATAAAATCAACTATCACATCAAGTGAGAGTGAAGTGGCTAAATTATTTCAACAATTTCTTTCCATTGTTCGTTGTCTTAAAAAGAACATGAGATTCAGTTCTAACTCTGATAACCAGATAAGGAAATTACTTTAATGATTCATGATAATATGTTTTTTTCAAGTATAAAAATTAAGCATTGGTTTATGTCTGATGGACACAATTTATGCTTCGTTTCCAAGATGATATCATGCTGCTCCTTTTTGACATATATCATTCTGATTTGCCAGTGTGCCAAAATGAAAACAGTCTTCAAAAGGCTGTAGGGAAACATACTTTGGAGACACACAAGTGATATTAATGAACATTATCCTGAAAATGCTGTAATAGCTCTGAACAGAGGTATTTTCAACCAAACCTTTAATTTTTTAAACATGTCATTTTTATTGTTATACCTCAACTGAGAAGCAATAATCATGGTCAAATTGGTTAGTTAAAAACAACTCCAAATACCAATGAGAACACCAGGGTTTTAGTTCCAGTTTGAACATTTAACTAGCCATATAAGCATGGGTATGGCATGTAATTTCTCTGATCCTCAGTTTCTGGAACAATGAAATGGTAAAAATGGAAAGTCTAAAAACTGCTTGACAGCTCCTTGAACTGTAGTCCTCCCTCAATGCAACCAACATCTATTGATTGCCCATGAACCAAATGTTGAAACCCTGTGCTAGGCACATGAGGGATACAAAGATTAACAATTCAGAGTTTCTTTACCTCAAGGGGCTCACCAACTAGAGGGAAAAAGAAAAATGAATCTACAACTGCCTTTAATGCAAGAAGGACTGTGGTAAATATTTTAACCAAGTTTCAAAGCAAAAGCCATAAAATGACAGAAGCCAGAATAATTAATTTCAGCCCAGGTAATGGAAGACTGGCATTTTATGTGAGCAGGAATTCAATATATTACATGCAACCCACTACACTAAACTTTATTTTTGCTTCAGTGCTTAGAATGAACTGAAATGTTATATAACTTAAGCACAATGTTGAGCTGATCTTGATGGAAATGGAGTATGTTTTAGACAGAATGCTATACAGCACCAAAATGCATTCCCTTCTGCTATTCACACAGCCAATCTACATTTCTCAGCTTTCTCCTTTAGTAGGAATGGCTGGAAAACTACGTTCCAGACAATGGAATATAGGCAAAAGGGATATACCTCCTTTCCAGGCCCAGTCCCCAAACACCTTGTAAACAATACTACTCACACTTTTCTCTCATTTGTTAGTCAGATTCAAGGAATCCAGTGGTGACTCTGGGATCATAAGGAAGTGTGTAGCCACTCAAAGAAGGATTTGGTATCCGGAGTGATTGTGTGAACAAGAGCCCTTTTCTTGGAAACACACATTGGACCATGACGTGAGCATGAAGTAAACCTTAAATCACTGCAATTTTTGGACTATTTAAACGTTTAGCCTACTTAGGCTAACAGAGAAATCAGCACATTGACATGTAGTAATTTTATAACGAAACAGATTATGTGGTGTTTAGCTATGGGGTGGTTGTAGGAATGAAATTCATTTCAGAGGCAAGAAACATAGCAGCCCATATTACATAGTGACAAAACACTAACAGGAACTTAGACTAGGAAAATTGAGAGAATGGAAGGGAGAAACAGAGAGACTCATAATCATAGTTAGAGATTTTAACACTCTTCTCTCAGTAACTGAAAAAACAGATAGACAAAAATCAGAATAATATAAAGTATTTAAACATGTTTAACCAATCAGATGTAACTGAGAATTATAAAACATTACATCCAAGAAACTGAAGAATATATACTGTTTTCAAGCAAACAAAAATGTTCACTGAGACCATATTTGTAGCCATAGAACAAATCACCCCAAAATTTCCAAAGAATTAAAATCATCCAGAATATACTGTCCAATCACACTAATTCGATTATAAGCCAAAAACAATAAAATGCCTAAAAATCCCCAAGTGTTTAGAAATTAAGCAATACCCATAGGTGAAAGAAGCATGTATAAAGGAAATTAGAAAATATTTCAATCTGAATCATAATGAAAACACAATGTATCAAAATTTGGGGAATACAGCTAGAGCTATTAGAGGAAAGTTTATGCCGTTAAATGCTTATATTAGAAATGAGAAAAGTTGGAGATTAATTATCTAAATTTATATCTCAAGCAGAGAAAGAAGTGCAATGTTGACACAAAGAAAAAAAGAAAGAGGCGGTAATAAAGATATAACAGGATCATACAAGTTGGTCCTCTGAATACGATTAATAAATCTGGTAAACCCTAAGAAAGAATAATCAAGGGGAAGGTGGAGAAAACACAAATCATCAATATGAAGAATAAATTAGCACTGACCCTACAGTCACTAAAAGGAAAATAAGAGGATAATATGAACAACTTTATGACACCTGTATGGAAGAATTTAGATAAAATGGAAATATCTCCTTGAAAAATTAAACTTACCAAAACTGACACAAGAATAAATAAAAAATCTAACAGTCCTATACTTGCTTTTAAAAAACAAAGACTTGGTAAGAAACCACTCACAAGATAATCTCCATGTCCAGGTGGCTTTACTGGTGAGTGCTATCAAATATTTTAAGAATTACTAGTCTTATACAAAAATTTTCAGGCAATACTAAAGGAAGAAAAATTTCCCAATTCATTTTATGAGACCAGTATAACCTCGATACCAAAACCTAACAAAAATATTAAAAGAACAAAAATGTACAGACCACTAACCCACAAGAGTACAAACATAATAACTGTCACCAAAATATTAGGAATTTGGATGCAGCGCTATAGAAAAAGATAAAACATGATCGCCAAGTGTATTAATCAGGGTTCTCCAGATAAACAGGACGAATAGTAAAACAGTGTGTGTGTGTGTGTAAATATATATTTAAGATTTATTGAATATCTATTAAAAGAAACTGTTCTTAAAAATACACTGGTTTCATGTTCTTGGATTGGAAGAATCAACATTGTGAAAATGACTATACTACCCAAAGCAATCTACAGATTCAACGCAATCCCTATCAAACTACCAATGGCATTTTTCACAGACCTAGAGCAAAAATTTTACAGTTTGTATGGAACACAAAAGACCCTGAATTGCCAAAGCAATCTTGAAAAAGAAAAACGGAGCTGGAGCAATCAGAATCCCTGACTTCAGACTGTACTAAAAAGCTACAGTAATCAAGACAGTATGGTACTGGCACAAAAACAGAAATATAGATCAGTGGAACAGGACAGAAAGCCCAGAGATAAACCCATGCACATATGGTCACCTTATCTTTCATAAAGGAGGCAAGAATATACAATGGAGAAAAGACAGCCTCTTCAATAAGTGGTGCTGAGAAAACTGGACAGCTACATGGAAAAGAATGAAATTAGAACACTCCCTAACACCATACAGAAAAATAAACTCAAAATGGATTAAAGACCTAAATATAAGGCCCAATACTATAAAACTCTTAGAGGAAAACATAGGCAGAGCAATCCTTGACATAAATCACAGCAAGATACTTTTTGACCCACCTCCTAGAGAAATGGAAATAAAAACAAAAATAAACAAATGGGACCTAATGAAATTTAAAAGCTTTTGCACAGCAAAGGAAACCATAAACAAGACGAAAAGACAACCCTCAGAATGGGAGAAAATATTTGCATATGAAGCAAATGACAAAGGATTAACTTCCAAAATTTACAAGCAGCTCATGCAGCTCAATATCAAAAAAACAAACAACCCAATCCAAAAATAAGCAGAAGACATAAACAGACATTTCTCCAAAGAAGATATACAGATTTCCAACAAACACATGAAAGGATGCTCAACATCACTAATCATTAGAGAAATGCAAATCAAAACTACTATGAGGTATCACCTCACCAGTCAGAATGGCCATCATCAAAAAATCTACAAACAATAAATGCTGGAGAGGGTGTGGAGAAAAGGGAACCCTCTTGCACTGTTAGTGGGAATGTAAATTGATACAGCCACTATGGAGAACTAGAGGTTCTCCTTAAAAAACTAAATATAGGGCTTCCCTGTGGCGCAGTTGTTGAGAGTCCGCCTGCTGATGCAGGGGACACAGGTTCGTACCCCGGTCCGGGAAGATCCCACATGCCGCGGAGCAGCTAGGCCCGTGAGCCATGGCCACTGAGCCTGTGCGTCCGGAGCCTGTGCTCTGCAACGGGAGAGGCCACAACAGTGAGAAGCCCGTGTACTGCAAAACAAAACCAAAAAAAAACTAAAAATAGTATGGAGTTTCCTTAAAGAACTAAAAATAGAACTACCATATGACCTAGCAATCCCACTACCAGGCATATACCCTGAGAAAACCATAATTCAAAGAGAGTCATGTACCACAATATTCACTGCAGCTGTATTTACAATAGCCAGGACATGGAAGCAACCTAAGTGTCCATCGACAGATGAATGGATAAAGAAGATGTGGCACATATATACAATGGAATATTACTCAGCCATAAAAAGAAACGAAATTGAGTTACTTGTAGTGAGGTGGATGGACATAGAGTCTGTCATACAGAGTGAAGTAAGTCAGAAAGAGAAAAACAAATACCGTATGCTAACAGATATATATGGAATCTAAAAAAGAGAAAAAAAAAAAACAGTTCTGAAGAACCTAGGGGCAGGACAGGAATAAAGATGCAGACATAGAGAATGGACTTGAGGACACAGTGGAGGGGAAGGGTAAGCTGGGATGAAGTGAGAGAGTGGCATGGACATATATACACTACCAAACGTAAGGTAGATAGCTAGTGGGAACCAGCCACATAGCACAAGGAGATCAGCTTGGTGCTTTGTGACCACCTAGAGGAGTGGGATAGGGAGGCTGGGAGGGAGATGCAAGAGGGAAGAGCTATGGGGATATATGTATATGTATAGCTGATTCACTCTGTTATACAGCAGAAACTAATACACAATTGTAAAGCAATTATACTCTAATAAAGATGTTAAAAAAATACTAATAATAAAAAAATAATAATAATATAAATAATTAAAAAATGATTCTACAAAAGAGCCTAGTCCAAAAAAAAAAATACACTGGTTTCAGGAAGAGTTTATAATGAAAATTATAATATACAGAACTGATCAAAACCAAAATCACTAAATATCTCTCTTGCAGAAAATAGATAAAGTTATAATAAAAGGGAGCTACATAGCATTAAATGTATACATTAGGAAGGAAGGAAAGTTGAACATTAATAAGCTAAGCATCCTACTCAGACAGGTAGAAGAAGTCAACAGGATCTATACAAGTAAAACATTGGAAATTTATATACCAGCAACAACCAATTACAAAGTACAATATTTAAAAATATTATTCAGAATAGCAAGAAAAAGTAAGACATACAATCGAGATATCTGAAAGTACAAATTTATTGAAGGACAAAAGGAAAAGGGAATTGCCTTATCATGTAACAAGTAAGACATATTATTTAAAAATATGTACAGTATATTGAAATTTAAGTACCCAGTGTGCCCTTTTTCAGGCTGCTATTTAGTTTAGTGAGCTGAGCAATGAAAATTTAAGCTCAAATATTTTATTCCCCCTCCGAAAGTCACTACTGAGTCCCAAAATGAACTAAGTGGCTCTCTATGTTCAAACAGCATCTTTGCCTACTCTCATCTCTACACTTGTGCCCCTCCTTTGAATATCTGAGTTTATGTGTTCACCTTCTCCATCTGACCATGAGTTCTCCACGGGAGAAAATGTGTCATATTCAGCAGCATATAAGCTCGATGTCTACCGCGGTGCCTCCATTATGGAAAGTACTCAGTAAGTGTTAATTTGTTGAGAATGTTACAACTTGCAGATGTTATAAATTCTGATGAAAAGAAAAATGGTGTAGGAGTTAGAGAAGCTGTGTTCTAGTCCCAAATCCACCATTAAATACCTGGGTGATTTTAAGATATCTAAACTTCTCTGAGCCTCAGCACCCTTATTCATAATGTGGAGGTGAAGAGTTCTTGACTTACCAACTTCACATGTTCAGCCTACCTAGTCTCTCAGCCAAAAGCCAACATCAGCTACTGGACATGTGATCAAATGGGCTTTCAGGTGATTCCTGCCCCAGTCTTCAAATATTCCATCTGAGGCTAGAACACTGTGGAACAGAGATATCCCCATGGAGCGCTATCTGAAATCCCAACCCTCGGAAGCAAGACAGATAATAAATATTTTTTTAAGCTACCCAGTTTGGGGGTCATTACACAACAGATCACTAATACAACTTGATTACCGCAAATACTTCTAAACACATCATAAGATACAACCGCTTCTGCTTCCTTTCCTATCAGCATGTGTGACATCTTTAGCAGGACTCACAAGGCAGAGGTGACAGGTTTCAATAGAGAAGATACCTAAGATAGGAATTGTAATTTCTAAAGAATGCTTGCAATCGGAGTTTCTGACTTGGGTGGGAATGGGGCAGAGAAGGACGAGCTAATGAGAAACTAACTTAGAAAATACCAAGCTGATAATATATCTTCAAGCCAGCCTTCCCATGGCAACTTTTTGTTCGAACGCAGGCATGAAATATTTAGAACTGCTCGAACTCCACTAGGAAGGCTTTTATCCCTGCAAAAGAGTTTGTAGCCAGAAGCTGCCTGCTGGCTCTGCATTCAGGAACGCACCATTTGTTCAATGCCAGAGTTTACTCTTTGAATGACTGACACACTCCAACCCATCTCCAAAGGCTCCTTTGCCTTTATGACTGACACCTCCCAGGAAAGAGGGGCTGTAATTGCCTCTTATTTAGGAACTGGAGGCTGTTGGAGGGTTTTTGCTTTGGAGTGCCAGAGACCTTCCACTCCACAAGCATCATAGATTCTGTGGAAGGAACGTTTCAACTCAGCAGGAGAGAAAAAGCAAGAGAAATAAAGAAATTTGGGGGGCTGATGTGTTTCTGTCCAGTCTCCCGGTGCTGTCGTTTCATTTTGCCCATTTACAGGGACTTGTTTAAAATCTGTCACAATAGATTTTATGACACTTCTATTTAAAAGAAATCCCTGGTATGTTCTTTTCCCACCTACATCCCCCCCAGAGAATATCAAGAATGGAAAACCAGCAATGACACATTCTGCCCAAGCATAAGCTCTGCTGCTGAAAGAAACCAATGTACTCCTCATTTCCGAGGAAGGGAGGTAAAGGCACGTGGAGTGTGTGACATAGTCTGAAATGATCTGAGTCAAAGAGGTTGTCAACATAGGTGGCTTCCTCAGATGAGTCAAAAATGTCCCTAAGTGGAAGGAAAATTGGAGATTCTGTTTGATGAGAGTATGAATTTTCATAGAGCAAAATTTTATATGTAAATTGGATTCACCTTATCCTGACAAGGATGGACAGTATTATAGATCAATGATTCCCAAACTTTCTATAAGAAATTTTTATGATTATTACTTTATGATTAGTAAGAGATATATATTGTAAGACGATGAGTTGTATAATTCCATTAAAAAACACCACTTTGGGCTTCCCTGGTGGCACAGCGGTTGAGAGTCCGCCTGCCGATGCAGGGGACACGGGTTCGTGCCCCGGTCCGGGAAGATCCCACATGCCGCGGAGCGGCTGGGCCCGTGAGCCATGGCCGCTGAGCCTGCGCGTCCAGAGCCTGTGCTCTGCAACGGGAAAGGCCAGAACAGTGAGAGGCCCACATAATGCAAAAAACAAACAAAAAATACCACTTTGATAATTTTGTAGACCAGTGTCATATTACCATGGGATAAATATATGGTGTGCATTAGGCATTTTGAAATACTGAGGACAGATTGTAGATACCTATTACTACTTCCTTATTCTGTGAAGAATCCAGGTAAAGAGCAATCAATCTAGGAGAGTCCTAGGAGATGTTAGAAGAAGCAAGATGTCACGGTCCACCTTGGACCTACTGAATAGAGTCTACATTTCAACTAGATGCCCCGGTGATGTTTGAGGGAGGTTTCTCAACAGCAGTATAATTGGCATTTTTGCCAGATATTTTTTTGTGTTGGGAGGGAGAGGGCTATCCTGTGCATTATAGGGTGTTTAGAAGCATCCCTGGCCTCTACCCACTATATACCAGTAGCTCCCCTCTAATCCCACCCCACTGCCATCCCCCATCTCTCTACACCCACCCTTGCCACCGTCTTGACAACAAAAAGTATCTCCAGACATTGCCAAATATCACCTGCAGGGGTTATAAGTCAAGCTCAGTTGAGAGCCACTGATCTATAGGAAACAATTTTGTCCTCAGTTATATGTTGCCCATGTAGTTTTAGACTGGTAATCTTATGTCTTCAGTACTGGGTTATAAATGCCACATTTCTTTTCTCTACATCTTTTGTGCTGACTTCCATAGTGGTTGCCTGTAGCAGTAGCCACCCTTCTACTGTTCTCTTCTCCCCTATTCCATGCACTCTTGATCTTTGAGATTATCCCCCAGCTAAACTACCTGCATAAAAGCTTTTGTTTAAAGCTTTGCTTTCAAGAAAACCCAAGTTCAGTTACTCCTGTAAAATCTAAAAGAATTTAGGTACTATATTTAATAAATATGTGTCAACTGACATATATAAAGCAAATATCATTCACTCGAAAGAATTTGAGTTCATTGAGGGCAGTGGTAGCATTTTTTGCATATCTGTCTCTCCATTAACCATGAAAATAACTACCATGTGAGTTGCTCAATAAATAATTATCAACTAAATTAATATAAAATGTTTTAACTTCTATCTCCTTCTGCTTAAATAATACCTTTGCTGCATTGCTGCCATTGCTACTTCAATTTTGTAAGCCAGTAGTTTGGAAAGAAAAATGTTTGAAGTCCTTTCTTTGAAATAAGATAGTTAATTACTTCCTTGCCATTAGATGTGAAACAGCAAGCAAAAGCATGAGAAAATTCTAAGTTGGGCACATGAGGGAAATTTTGTCTGGGTTTTCCCAAGCCATAATTCTCATCACCTTTTCCTTTCAAGAGGAGAGACTGAAGGAGGACTTATTTCTGAATTAATTTTCCAGGTATGACAATATAGCTGTTCCCTAATATTTCTGGAATTCATTTTGAGATTTTTCTTGCTGTGCTTGTCTGCCATGATCACAATTATCCTTCTGTTTTAATTATCAGAACTCTTATAATGGAAAGAAACAAAGCCCCCAATATTCTGGTTTTACAGTATTCACATGGTTAATATCAAGAAAGGGACCCCAAGGAAAGGGAGTACAGTGCAATGCCATTCGTTTAAATTTTAAAAAGATGCATTGTACATAAAATGTATAGAAATCATATAATAACTATAAGCCTGTGACCATACGTTATTGAGCAACAGAATTCTGATAAATATTTTCTTACATTTTGCTTATTATAGCTCCCCAATAAGGAATTTCAGTTAACTAATAGGGATAAACATTGAAAAAGGAGTTTTAAAATGATATTTTTATTGTTGGTTAACATTGTTCTTTGGGAGTACTGTTATGTTACTTTACGAATTTTGTTTGAGGAGGGGGTCCTAGGAGAGGTATTTATCATAAGTTACCTATATTCTAGCTACCAATGTAATGTTGGTACAGGATGTTGAGACAGCTGACAAACATTGATTCTATTTAAAAGGATGGCTTCAGCCATTTCCCTCACTGCACTTTATCCACAGAAGCATTCTGTCACAGCAGTGAAGGTTCCCCTACCTTAGCAAGTAACTGATCACAGTGATTTGTAAAAACTGACTTTAAGCTCCAGCTCAGTGGGGCTGTATCTCAGGAAAGGTTCTCGGGAGATGTAAGGTTAAACTGATGGATCACTTGAACTACAGTGTGATGGTGTTCAATATCGTTATTAATATCCCAAGGACAGCGAAGGAGCCTGGAAAGTAAGAAGGCAAAATGGGCGAATTGAAGATCCGGTCCAGATCAAGAAGCAGCATGGGGCCTCAGAAAGAACGCAACTGTGGGTAGTTGGGCAAAAAGGCCCCCCACAAAAAGCAGGTTCAGATAACTCTCAATAAAAGGAGTTGTTTTTATATGCAGTCCATCATGTGTGTCCATAATCTGGTTATAGGTTAGTAGGGATGCTTCACCAGTCCCTAGTTAAAATTCAGAAAAAATTAGACCCACGTATGGAGTTTTTAATAGAGATGAGTTTATTCATTTCAAAGGACTGTTGCATCTTATGTTACATTTATATCTTTCTTATTTTTTTGGTTGGTTATATTAGGGTAAGTATATTCTAATATTCTCTCCTTTCTACTATAACTAACCTGAAATTTCTGTGCTTAAGATGATAAAAGTTTATTCTGCAGTCTCATCACAGTTTATGGTCATTCAGGGAAAGAGAAAAAGAGTTTATGATTATGTGCCAGTCCTCAAATTTCTTTTTAAATTTGACTAATGCATGAAATCTCAAAGTGTGGGAAACATACTTCTTAAAAACTGTTGCACATATCAAGTTTTTCGAGCTGCAATGTTAATTCTATTCTTAAATTCAAATGAATCCTATACCTTCACATAATACCTTCCAGCTCTTTCCTGCTTTTTTCTTTCCAGCCTAGTTCTTGAACTTTCCCTACAGACAAAAGAAGTCCATAGGTCAAGGAACAGGAAAGGCTAAATAATTGTGACAAGGAGCCAATCCATTGCTTTGCACATTTCTACCCTACTCTATTATTTGTACATGTTAATGAACTTTCCTGGATCAGAAAATAAGCACCCTGGTGGAGAATTCAATGAAGATGTGAACTCATTAAGTAACAGAGGACTGAAGAGCATATAAAAAGGCAAGAATAATGAGAAAGCAGTGGGAAGAAGAAGAACGTATGAGAACGGTACTGCTTGAATCAATAGATTCTCAGCTTAAGTACTTGCTCCTTTCAGCTCTAACTAGCACATGCAAAATACATGCAGGTTAAATGGAAAAGTCTTTCCACAGTGTGCCTATTTTCTTTTTATGGAACTGGCAGCCTAAGTTAAAGCCTGTTGTCGTAAGGATGCCTGACTCAGTGTTCTAGCACCAAAGTGTGAAAGTGAATGCACCTGTGCACTAGCTGCCAGCATCTCTCTCCTTCCTCCTGCCATTTTCTTTTCTGTAAATCAACCTCTTCCTTAATAGAAGAGAATACCATGTGTGTGTGTGGGGGGGGGGGGGGGTATTATCATTGGGTGCTGAATTTTTGTATGCTTATGACAAGACACTAACATTATTGAAACTATGGGCCTAACACAGCAAGCACTTAATTAAATCAGGAAATTTACAAAATTGTTGCACTTGGATCACTTAGCTAAAAGAGGCCTTGGTAATATCACATGCTGTATTGAGCACTGGAAGTGATGTGCCTACCTGAGGCACCAGATTTTTACTATTATCATTTGAGCATGCTCTCTCATTCACTCTCACTCTCTTTCTCATTTGGAGGTCCGTTCAATCCAAATAATGACCTATACTAACACAGAGAAGGCTTTATTAACTCTAACATTCACAAGGACATCAAAAAGAATGAGAATGCATGAAATAATACTCTGGAGAGAGAACAATGTACATGGTTACCGTTGTTAGTTTCAGAACAGTAATATGTGACAAATTATAAATTGAATATAATACAGCCTTTACATTGACTTCTGTGTTAGTTACGAACTACTTCAGCTGCTGGAATGGAAAGACCAAAATGATACTGGCTTCAAGAAGACAGAAGTTTATTTCTCTCTCACTAAAATGTAGGTAGCTGGACTTCTATCTTGCTGCTCTGCCATCCTCAGCACTGGCTCCATCTCGTGGTCCAGCATGGCTGCTCCAGCTCCCATTATCACATACCCATTCTGGTCTGGGAGGGGAAGTCAAACCCCTTCCTTTTCAAACACAACAGGAAACTAGCACATATCACTTCCAATAATAACCCATTGGCCAGACCTTAGTCACATGGTCACATAAACCTTCCAAGAAGGCTGGGAAATGCAGTCTTTAATCAGATGACTCTATGCCCAGCTAATATCCTATTACTAAGGGAGAATGGCTGTTCTGCTCCAACGGAAAAAAAATGAAGATCCTTAGCAGGTATTGCTAAGCGAATTGGTTTCTGGTTTGATCGAATCGTAGTTCTGTTGTGCCATTGGTTTAAAAGCTGGGCATTAAAATGCCGCTTCCTAATATTTCTTCATTTGATGGTTGCATAAAATACCCTTTTGTCAGCAAATACCCAAAATTCAGTCTTTAAATTGCTATCTGTGTCCTTATGGAGCGTTATATGGGAATGTCCTCTATATGTTTCTGCTGTGTTTTCTGTTCTCAGTACTCTGAGAACTTCCGTTGCCCTTTAGGAACGGGAAATGTTAGTAGCTTTTCAAAGAAATGCAGTACACATATTGGATCTGACCTGAGAAGACTCACCTCTTGCATAAAAGTCACAAGGGTTTTAATACTACTATCAACCAGTCCCTCTGAATGCAGTTTTCAAACATTCCAACTCTCTGGTGTGCAGTAAAAGTACTATTTATAAATTATATCACAAGCTATAGAGATGTAGTAATTAGAGAAAGAATGCAGGACTGGGATAAAAGGATCAGAGCTCTAATTTGACTCTGCTATTAATAATCTGTGTTGCCTGTAACAAGTCACTTAACTTCCCAGCAAACCAGTTCTCTCTTTTATTAAACAAAAATATATTAGATGTTCTTCCTGCCTTGTAGACTTATCATGAACCTAAATACGTTTTACTCACTGAGTTAGTTGAGAGAATAATTTTTCCCAAGAAGGAAAACAGTTCGCCATTTCTGTTATTTGCAACAAAAGCAGTAGGGTGTGGACACTCCATAATCACTCAAGACAACAGGTCAGAAAATAGGTGAAATTAGAATATGGCCAGAAGAACACGCATTCTGTGTTTTGGACTTTATTTTTAGAGCAGTTTTAGGTTCACAGCAAAATTGAGTGGATAATACAGAAAGTCACCATGTACCACTCGCCCACACCTCCTCCACCTCCAACCCCGAGATGCCTAACCTCCCCCACCATCAACATTTCACAACAGAGTGGTATGTTTATTACAAGTAATAAGCCTACATTGACACATCATTATCACTGACAGTCCACAGTTTACATTAGGGTTCATTCTTGGTGTTGTACAGTCTGTGTGTTTGGACAAATGCATAAAGACATGTATCTACCATTAAAGCATCAGAGTAGTTTCGCTGCCCTAAAAATCCTCTGTGCTCAGCCTATTCATCTCTCCCTCCCCCATAACTCCTGGCAACCACTGATCTTCTTACCGTCTCCATAGTTTTGCCTTTTCAAAAATGTCTTATAGCTGGAATTATATAATACGTAGCCTTTTCATTGGCTTCTTTCACTAAAGCAACATGCATTGTTCCCTCTATATCTCTTCTTTTTAGCACTGAATAATATTCCATTGAATGAATATAACACAGTTTATTCAGTTCATTTATCCACTGAAGGACATTTGGTTGATTCCAAGTTTTGGCCATTATGAATAAAGCTGCTCTAAACATCTGTGTGCAGGTTTTTTTTCTTTTTTTTGTGGACATGTTTTCAACTCATTTGAGCAAATACCAAGGAGTGAGATCACCGGATCATATAGTAAGAATACGTTTAGTTTTGTAAGAAACTGCTAAACTGTCTTCCAAAGTGGCTGTACCATTTTGTATTCCCACCAGAAATGAATGAGAGTTCTTGCTGTTCCACATGTTCACCAACAGTTGGTGTTGTCAGGGTTTTGGATTTTGCCATTCAAATAGATGTGTAGTGGTATCTTATTGCTGCTTTAATTTGCAGTTTCCTGAGGCATATGGTGTTGAGCAGCTTCTCCAATGCTTATTTATCATCTGTACATCTCTTTTGCTGAGGTGTCTGCTTAGATCCTTTGCCCATTTTTTAATCAGGTGATTTCTTCTCTTACTGTTGAGTTTTAAGTGTTCTTGTATATTTTAGATAACAGCTCTTTACCAGTTATGATTTTGCAAGTATTTTCTTCCAGTCTGTGGCTCTCTTATTAATTTCTTGACAGCATCTTTCATATAACAGAAGTTTTTAATTATAATGAAGTCCAAATTATTATTTCTTCCATGGACTGTGCCTTTGATGTTCTATCCAAAAAGTCATCAGTAAACCCAAAGTCATCTAGATTTTCTCCAATGTTATTTTCTAGGAGTTTAATATATTATTGCATTTTACATTTAGGTCTATGATCCATTTTGAGTTAATTTTTGTGAAGGGTGTAAACTCTGTCGAGATTCATTTTTTTTGCATGTGGATGTAACTCAGGCAAAGGCAAATGGAAAAGATGCACAGGACAAGTTATGGGGATGGAATGTGGTACGGAGCTTCCAGGACCTCTTTAACGTATACCACCTTCTCAGCACCTCAGTGTGCTCAATCCAGAAGTTCATTCTACATTTTTTTTTACTCTTTTTAAATTGTCCATCTTTCCTCGCCTAATCCCAATAGAATGTAAGCTTCAAGAGGACAAGGATTTTTGCCTGTTTTATTCACAGTTGTATGCCCAGTGCCTGTCACATATTTCAAAAATCAACAAAAACTAGTTTAATTAGTTTTAAACCTATAAAAACAGCAATAGGAGATAATAGGTCAGGCTCAGAGCATCAACGCAACACTTAGAACTATTTCTTAGACCATGGTCAGGGCCAGCTATCCCTGGAGAAAGAGAAAGAAGTTAAAATATTGGTATAAGAATGTAAAATAAGGATGAGAAAAAGAAAGCATAAAGAAGAAAAGAGGAAAACTTACTATAAACCAGAAGCATTACATATATGATGTGTTTTATTATTCTCAGCAACACTATGAAGTCAATATTCTTATTTTTGTCATGGAACAACTTTGGCAAAACATGTTAGGTAATTGTCCAATATCCTACAGTTACTAGGATTTCAATTCTAGTGGTAACTACTTAACTCCAGGCTTGATTTATTCTGAAAGCCAAAGAAGTTGAAAAGAGAAAGGAGACAGGATGAGCTCCTTTCATAGAAAGTGAGGTTATGGGAAGTCCTTAAAGGAAAAATGAAGGGAGGAGGGAAGACGTTATGCCATTAAAGTAGATGAAGGGAAAGTAAAGGGCTTCAACAAACATAGCATAGGAGGCAATTAAGCAAAACCACAAGAAACAGAAATAAAGGACTAGGGGTAGAAGAGGCGGAAAAAGATTTATAAATGAGGAAAGACCAAAAGGGAGAAATTTAACCTCAATATGCATGAGTTAAACATCCCTGAAATAAGTACATACGACAGTAACTTCAGGACATGGAAGACCAAAGTAATTCCTTGGGAATTAAAGATAAGCATTTTAGAAAAAGGAGAGAAAATTGATATATTACTATTATTATGTATTCTTGGAAACAGAGGTAGGATGTAAACAAGTGACATGTAGATTGTTTCCTGAAAAAGTCTATAAAATGTGCTTATACAAATGGGAGGGCTCATTCTCCACGACATAAAGCCTTCAGGTATTAGGCTAGTGTGGCGATGACCTTCTCCAGCAGTGAGCACCACTTCTGCATCCCTGAGGTTCTCATGGTTTTGTTTCTGACAGTGACTTACTGTCTGACTTTGGAGTAAGACAGACCTAGTTTTAATCCTAATCCATCATGTCTTTAATTTGTGTGTTTTCAGGCAAGTCTCAGAGTCCTCAACCTGGGTTCTACCACAATTAAATGAGATAGTGCATGTCGTTTTGTCATGTGCTCAATAAACAGTAGCTATTACTATTAACAGCCTCATGTTGGAACTACAACTTAATTTTTCAGATGAAGAACCTGAGCGGAGAGATAGCTGTGTTTGAGGTTTGTTGATTTGTGAAATGAAAGGATCCCAGAAGACACAGACCTATAAATCACATGAGCCTGGTCATTCAGAATATCCAAATGTCCCTCCCAAAAAGTGGAATAGGTACTGAATAGGTCTGAATGTTCCTTAAAAAATGAAAGTGAACACTGTATTTAAATGGGAACCTGAACTCTCCTTGCCCCACCCCACGCTATATCAAGCCTATTCTAAAAATAGCCTGAGCACACTGATTGCAAATCAGAACTTCTATTAGAAAATTCCAGCTTCTCCCAGAAGCTCTGCTTAACTGCATTAAGGGTTGCAAATATATTTTCCTACTAACTCTATAATCTAGCAGTTCACTGACATTTACAGTCTGAACTTTCCCATTTCCTCTTGGTCTTTGGGGGAGTAGACAGGTGTAGAAACATGCTGTTTGGTTTAAAATTTTGGCAGTGAGGTGATATACACTGATCTTTCTCCCCTCCTTGGATTTTTTCCACTTAGTTTATTCACAGCCCTGTGGGAGCTCCGTGATTAAATGGACCAAATCCTCTCTTCCTTGTCACCCACTTTAAGAAGTCCCTTGTGCTGAGGTGCTTAGGATGGAACGTTAACTCTTTCAGGTCTCCAGGGGATACTCTGGAGAACTGAGATGTTAAATACAATGAGGAAAGAAAAGGTTGTGAAACTTTCTGCTTACTTTGAAAGGCAATGTTTTCTTGTAAATATCTCTTTTAGAAGAAGAAAACTTTTTTTTATTACCACCCCCATAATCTCATCATGTGTTTCTAACTAGAACACAGTCTTCAGAATTTGGGGGATTTTAAATTTTATCTTATCAAAAAACCCTACAGACAACTTCCAGATTTATCTTGTTAACATGGAACTACTATCATATATCTGCTCTCTGTCCATGTAAATTCCTCCAAAGACCTTTCAAAGTTTGATCCCAACTTATCTTCGGGCACTCAACTCCCATTAACACTCTACGCAAGTCCTACATCATTGTCTTGAATGAGCTGGAAGTGGTAGGGACATAGGGTGCAAGAAGAGGACATCACTTTTTTCCCACCGCTCCACCGTTAAATATTCAGCCAACAGTTCTTTCTCTACTCTTGTTGAAAAATCTCAGGCAGGTCTCAGAGCTCACTTAGTCATTTGTGGATAATAAAGGATTCTCCAGCTTCCTTCAATCTCAAGAACAGGTGTATTTTATAATTAAAAGTGTCATCCACAGTGATAAAAACTTCCATCCAGCCCCTCCATTCAACCTAAAGTTTCTCTTCCCTCTCCAGGCCATGTGGGCTTCAGGCTCAGAACCTATAGCGAGGGAAGGGCAGTGTGGACAATTCTGTCCTCTCTATCTTCTCCCATTGCTAAGTACCCATGGCTTCTTACTATCCTGGGGCTGAGAGAGTAGGTAAGGTGTTCACAGAAGAGAACTCAGCTCAGTCTTACATGGGTGGTGTTGATCAGGCTCCCTTTGAAGGTGATGAAGGCGCAGGGACTGGTTCTTTCCCTTGCAGGAGCTCTACAGGCGTTTGAGGAGAATCCATGACAGAAGGCCTTCTCTTGCTGGCTATCTAAGACCCCAACCCTCAGACTCTGGGATTCAGGCAGTCCATCCCATCCAGAATCTCTATCATAGTCCTTTGCTCCATCAGACAATTCTCTTAGGCAAGGTCCTTTCTAAAATAACCACTGGCCATCTCACCTACCTACTTAGCCCATGGAAATCTCACCCATATTACTCATCCACAGGCAGCACAAGTCCAGTTGGCACCCAAAGTGGCCTCTTTATTTTTGCTCTGCTCCCTCAAGCTGAAACCATGGGAGACATACATCAGGGCAATCATGTGGCCTCCCTGAAGCACCTCTAACTTACCTGGATCTGAAAAAGATCATTTCCCCTTTTCTCTCTGATAGAGTAGGTGTGAGAAATGCAAAGCTCAAAGACAATTACAAGGGAGAAAACTCTTCCTCGCTCAACTATTTTTTTTTCTCCAAGTCTGATCACACTCTTTGAGAACTGGTTCCTGACAGAATAGCTTTCTTAATTTCTTAGCACCTCCTGTATATGTCCATGGCAACTCCACTTAGAATGTTGGTGACTTGGTCCCTATTGAAATGGTCTAGGCTTTTGAGTCTCAACAAAAGAGATCAAAGAGTCCCATTTGAATATCCTGCTGTACTAGGCCACCTGGAGGTTGCTCAGCACATTCTTTATTTTCCTTTCTTCTTTCTTTGATTATTTTCTCATCAACTTAAACTCTTTAAACTCTTTCCCAAAGACATATCTCAAAAGGGCTTTTCAGACCACATTCTCTCTCTACTAACAAATTGAGGAGAGCTCTTTTTCAGAAACTCCTACACCGTTCCTGTGGTATTCATACTCTCCCTCAGAGTCCAGTGTTTTCTCGGAATCTATCGATTTATGAAGTTGTTTTATCTTCTTATGAATCATGAGCTTCTTGAAGAAAAAAAAACTGTTTCTTCACATTTATCTTTGTAAATCCTGCAGTCCACTAAGCCAGGTACTCGAAACCTTTTTTTTTTTTAGTTTCTAAAAAGTTCAACTACTGTAAGACCTAGCATTAGATCCCACAATTTCACTCCTAGAGGAATGAAGACATATGTGTGCACAAAAAGTTGCACATGAGTATTCAGAGCAACATTATTCTTAAGAGCCAAAAGCTGGAAACAACCCAAATGCTCATCAGCTTGTGAATGAATAGACAGCCAAAGTGTGGCATATCCATGCAATAAAATGCTATTCAACAATAAAAAGAAACAAAGCACTGATATATGTTCTGATATGTACAACACAGATGAACCTCACAAACGTTATGCTGAGTAAAGGAACCCAGACCCACAGAAGATGACACACTGTATGATCCCATTTATATTAAATGTTCAGAAAAGCCAAACCTATAGAGATATAAAGTAGACTAGCGGCTGCGTGGGCTGGGGTGGGAATGGGGATGAGGGATCTTACAGGCGTGCTAAAAAAATGTTACATAACTCAGTAAATTTACTAAAAATCACTGAATTGTGCACTTAAACCGAGTGAATTTTATGATATGTAAATTATGCCTCAATAAAAGTTTTAAAAAACCTGCTTGCTCAGTGGAATTTGGTTTTTTTCTTTGATGTCAGCTTCTTGTAGGTGTTAATACTGCTGAAGCCTTGAACAGTTCAAAATAGGAGAGAACAGGCCCTCTGGGCCTATGCCTTGTTCACAGAGTCATAAACAAACATATTGCTTCCATAACAAAAGCCAGGATTCTTGAAATTTCAAGCGAGGTCAGACCAAAGTTAGATTGAGTGCAGCTGTAATGCACCACTGGTTTTCCGGCAGTGAAGAGAGCTGATGGGCTCCCCAAGTGCCACCTTAATAATAAAAAGTGACTTGGGTACTGAGCATTACAATTTCCTCATAACCTGAAAATCTCATCTTTGTGGGATTTTAAATCCTAAGTTGGATCATTGTAGACAAGCAATTTAGAAATCAATCAGCTTCATGAGTATAAAATGACAAATGTGGGATCAATGTTTCCCTCTAGGTATTTAAAATAAAATCATTCTTTAAGAATGGTCTATACTTGAGCCACTGGTAACTATATATATTTCATGTGAAAGAACAGATACAATTCATTCATTACTAGAGATGAGATTTGGAAGTTCCACCTAAGACTTGACATTTTTTTAATATACATAATACTTCTAATTATTTTAACTTATATTTTAAAACAACTTTGTCTATTTCCATTGTTAGGCTATCATCTAGAGGAATCCATCTAAATGAGTATGAGTAAATTGTGATTTGGTCTTCAAGGAATTCTCTCTAAGCATCTGTTCATGAGCTCAGATTACAAGGGTAGTGGTTGTACTTCAAAATTCCCGGCACTTAAATCATTTGTATAATAGTAACAAACATACCATTAAAACTATTAATATTCAAAAGCATATATGCAAACGAATAACTGACTAGTTTATTGTAACAACTACAAATACTGTCCATTGAGTAGTAACAAAATACTGATACTTAACACAAAGATAAAATGTATCAAAATCCTCAAACATCTACAGCCTTTCCACTTTATGACCAGTTATACAAAGATCACAGTGACTGGTAGGCTTAGGTTTAGAGGGTTTTGCACCTCTAGAAGGCATCAGGATTTAAACTCAGACTCGGGCAATACCAGAAAAGAGGAAGGCATATCAAGAATATCTAACAGGAAGTAATCTTCCTATTTAGCTATGCTAAGGACAAGGCAACAACAGCCAACAACCAATCCACCCAGACATCAACTCACTTCATCTGCGAACCATTTACTGTCAGCTGTGTACCTGGTACTGTACTAAGCATGGTGACAGAACAGCCACTGTCTTCATGAGGCTTATCCTGTAGTGAAGGGAACACAATGATAAATAAAAATAATCACAAGTGAAAAGCCTATAAAGAAAACAAGCCATATACTAAGCATAATGGGGGCAAGTGGTGGTAGTCATGGTGGTGGGCACTGATTTTACATGGTACACCCAGTGCCACCATTGGAATACTGGCAATTGGGGTGTGTCTGGGCAGGAGGGGGATGGGAAGAGTTCTCCAGGCAGAGAAGGCCTGAGGCATCGAGTAGCTTGGCATGTTCAAAGAACTTAAACTAAAACTCCGCTAGAGAAAATAGCGAGGGGAGGAGTGAAACAACTTAGATTGAAGAGACAGAGGCAGAACTTGAAAAGTTTATGAAGAATTTAGATTGTATTCTAAGTCAAGGATCATATGTCTTTATGTCTCTAATGTTATCACATCCATGAGACCTTCCCTGATGGCCCTACAGTATCCCCTGTTCTACTGACTTATTTTAAACCATAGCACTTAATACCCTTTGGTGCATTCTATATTTCTTTTTATATCTTCTATTTTTCTTCTCCTCCCTCTATGAGTTTTATGATTTTAACTGGTTTTGTTGTTGTTTTGTGTTGTTTTTTACCACTCTGTCTTCAGCACCTGGAACAGTGTCTGACATAAAGTGGATTCTCAGGCATTATTTGCTGAATAAATGAATGAATATTAAAGATACTTTGAGATATCTAAGTCTCCAACCAAATAATCAGGTCAAATGTGCAACTATATTTTCTATAGTAGCTGGGCATTCTTATTATTGAAGTACATTATGTGTATTTCTGCGAGTATTTTGTGTTTGAGTATTTTATCTTTAACTCAGTATTCCAATTAGATAAACTGTACTGGACATTTAAATTTCAAGCATATATCCAATTTTTATTGAATGAAACAATTATGTAATAAGTCATCAATTACTGAAATATTGGCTCACAAAATTAGTAATAATAAACTCCTGATTTTCTATCAACAACTTTTTAGCCAAATGCATATCATTTTGAAAAACTGGATGGATTTATTGACAAGGAAGATAAGTATATTCTGTTTAGTACCAAATATGACTTCTATGATTACAAAGCAATGATCTTTTTAGATCTACATAACACAACTGTGGGTCCTCACATGGCCACTTTGCTACATTTTGGCTCTTTAGCATTCAGCATTAAAGAGTTCCTTACACTTTTTTAAACATGTAAATTTATACACACAGAGACACTTAGGGACACACCCCTGAATCTGGTATTGATTCTGTTTGGCAGGATAACATAGGAAAGAAAAGTTCAAATTATTCGCACAGGCATATAAAACACTTTTGGTATTTGGCTGTCCTTAAATATTCAGTTTAGGTAACCCACTACCCCTGCGTGGAATATCATCCTTTATTGATTATTTGGAAGAGTATTCTGGAGAATAGATAAATGATTTCCCATATTGGCCTCAGCTTGCCTCAATAAATCATCAATCCAAAAACACAAGTGAGAAGCAGCAGTCCATTTAAAACAGATTGACTTGCTCCGGATTTGGGACATTCATTTTACAGGTGGAGAAATCACAGAGGTGTTAGGGATCTGGCCAATAGATTCTGAAGCCAATCAAAAGCAGAAATGAGTGAAAACACAGCCCCGTAAAGTCTTTCCACACCCCAGTATTTCTCAATCATATTCTCCAAGTCTGTGAGTTTTCCATTATTAAAAATTTGCTCTTGAGAATCTGAAGTTTTATTATATTAACGTGTTTAAAAATTATGCATTTATAATAACCACAAAAAAGTTTTCTCCTCATAACTGGTAAAATAATGCAACATCAGGGCAATTGACAGATGTAAAGCAATCAAAGAACCCTTCTCAGGATCCACGAAATTTCAAGTTTGGGCGACATTACAGGATATCATTCTATTCTCTCCATTTACTCACAAGTTGACCAGTATGTGTCTTTAATTATTCCATGCCGTGTGTCTTGTCCCA
Source organism: Orcinus orca (assembly GCF_937001465.1). Taxonomy (NCBI): domain Eukaryota; kingdom Metazoa; phylum Chordata; class Mammalia; order Artiodactyla; family Delphinidae; genus Orcinus; species Orcinus orca. The sequence goes on along the minus strand of NC_064564.1, from coordinate 46,566,474 downwards.
TTGACCCCAGCTCACATTTCCCATGCAAAGAGCCTTTCCTACTGCCTCTTTTTTTCTTTAACAGATACACTGAGCAGGCTCTTGGCATATAAGCTCACAAAAGGACATCCTGAAGGGAACTAAAGCCCAGTGGCAGATCTGTAAAATCTTTACCACTCAACTCACTAAGAATTATATTCTTCCTACCATGTGCAAAGTACTTCCACAGGTACAGAAAAGCTTATGACGATAAAAATTAACAAGGTCTCAGACATGAATGAAGGCACCTACAGCCTAGAAGGGGAAACGGACGAAAAGAACTCTAATATGACACTGGCTGCAATATGTGTTGTAACTGGAATTGCAGCTCAGATGTTATAAATTGGATCTAGTTAATATCTAAAAATGTTTAGTGTGGATTTCTTCTCCCTATTTGTAATCTCTTTTTAAGACTGGTAAGTGATATCAGATACCTATAATAGAGAAGATTTCAAATATTTACATCTTAATCTTCTACATTAAGATGTTATTTTCCTGAGGAAACTTACACAAGCCTCTTAGATAGCCTCAGCTACCAGAAGGCAGACAGCAGAAGCAAGAAGAACTACAATCCTGCCTATGGAACAAAAACCACATTCACAGAAAGACAGATAAGATGAAGGCAGAGGGCTATGTAATAGATGAAGGAACAAGATAAAACCCCAGAAAAAAAACTAAATGAAATGGAGATAGGCAACCTTCCAGAAAAAGAATTCAGAATAATGATAGTGAAGATGATCCAGGACTCGGAAAAAGAATGGAGGCAAAGATGGAGAAGATGCAAGAAATGTTTAACAAAGACATAGAAGAATTAAAGAACAAACAAACAGAGATGAACAACACAATAACTGAAATGAAAAATACACTAGAAGGAATCAAGAGCAGAATGACTGAGGCAGAAGAACGGCTAAGTGACCTGGAAGACAGAATGGTGGAATTCACTGCTGTGGAAGAGAATGAAGAAAAAAGAATGAAAAGAAATGAAGACAGCCTAGGAGACCTCTGGGACAACATTAAACACAACAACATTCGCATTATAGGGGTCCCAGAAGGAGAAGAGAGACAGAAAGGACCCGAGAAAATATTTGAAGAGATTAGAGTGGAAAACTTCCCTAACATGGGAAAGGAAATAGCCACGCAAGTCCAGGAAGCGCAGCAAGTCCTGTACAGGATAAACCCAAGGAGAAACACACCGAGACACAGAGTAATCAAATTGGCAAAAATTAAAGAAAAGAAAAATTATTGAAAGCAGCAAGGGAAAAATGACAAATAACATACAAGGGAACTCCCATAAGGTGAACAGCTAATTTCTCAGCAGAAACTCTACAAGCCAGAAGGGAGTCACATGATATACTTAAAGTGATGAAAGGGAAGAACCTACAACCAAGATTACGCTACCCAGCAAGGATTGCATTCAGATTCGATGGAGAAATCAAAAGCTTTACAGACAAGCAAAAGCTAAGAGAATTCAGCACCACCAAACCAGCTCTACAACAAATGCTAAAGGAACTTCTCTAAGTGGGAAACAGAAGAGGAGAAAAGGACCTACAAAAACAATCCCAAAACAATTAAGAAAATGGTCATAGTAACATACATATCGATAATTACCTTAAAAGTGAATGGATTAAATGCTCTAACCAAAAGACACAGGCTTGCTGAATGGATACAAAAACAAGACCTATATATATGCTGTCTACAAGAGACCCACTTCAGACCTAGGGACACATACAGACTGAAAGTGAGGGGATGGAAAAAGATATTCCATGCAAATGGAAAGCAAAAGAAAGCTGGAGTAGCAATATTCATATCAGATAAAATAGACTTTAAAATAAAGAATGTTACAAGAGACAAGGAGAACACTACATAATGATAAAGGAATCAATCCAAGAAGAAGACATAACAATTATAAACATATATGCACCCAACATAGGAGCACCACAATACCTAAGGCAACTGCTAACAGCTATAAAAGAAGAAATCAACAGTAACACAATAATAGTGGAGGATTTTAACACCTCACTTACACCAATGGACAGATCATCCAAAATGAAAATAAATAAGGAAACAGAAGCTTTATATGACACAATAGACCAGAGAGATTTAATTCATATTTATAGGACGTTCCATCCAAAACCAGCAGATTACACTTTCTTCTCAAGTGTGCACAGAACATTCTCCAGGATAGATCAGATCTTGCAACACAAATCAAGCCTCAGTAAATTTAAGAAAACCGAAATCATATCAAGCATCTTTTCTGAACATGCTATGAGATTAGAAATGAATTACAGGGAAAGAAATGTAAAAACAACAAACACATGGAGGCTAAACAATACGTTATTAAATAACCAAGAGATAACTGAAGAAATCAAAGAGGAAATCAAAAAATATCTAGAGACAAATGAAAATGAAAACACGACCATCCGAAACCTATGGGATGCAGCAAAAGCTGTTCTAAGAGGGAAGTTTATAGCTGTACAAGCCTACCTAAAGAAACAAGAAAAACCTCAAGTAAATAATCTAACCTTACACTTAAAGGAACTAGAGAAAGAAGAACAAAGAAAACCCAAAGTTAGCAGAAGGAAAGAAATCATAAAAATCAGAGCAGAAATAAATGAAATAGTAACAAAGAAAACAATAGCAAAGATCAATAAAACTAAAAGCTGGTTCTTTGAGAAGATAAACAAAATTGATAAACCATTAGCCAGACAAATCAAGAAAAAGAGGGAGAGGAATCAAATCAATAAAAGTAGAAATTAAAAAAGAGAAGTTACAACAGACACCACAGAAATACAAAGCATCCTAAGAGACTACTACAAGCAAATCTATGCCAATAAAATGGACAAGCTGGAAGAAATATAGACATATTCTTAGAAAGGTATAACCTTCCAAGACTGAACCAGGAAGATATAGAAAATATGAACAGACCAATCACAAGTAATGAAATTGAAACTGTGATTAAAAATCTTCCAACAAACAAGTCAAGGACCAGACAGCTTCACAGGTGAATTCTATCAAACATTTAAAAAGAGCTAAAACCCATCCTTCTCAAACTCTTTCAAAAAACTGCAGAGGAAGGAACACTCCCAAACTCATTCTATGAGGCCACTATCATCCTGATACCAAAATCAAACAAAGATACTACAAAAAAAGAAAATTACAGACCAATATCACTGATGAATATAGATGCAAAAATCCTCAACAAAATACTAGCAAACAGAATCCAACAACACATTAAAAGGATCATACACTATTATCAAGTGGGATTTATCCCAGGGATGCAACGATTCTTCAATATATGCAAATCAATCAATGTGATACACCATATTAACAAATTGAAGAATAAAAACCATATGATCATCTCAGTACATGCAGAAAAAGATTTTGACAAAATTCAACACGCATTTATGATAACAACTCTCCAGAAGGTGGGCATAGAGGGAACCTACTTCAACATCATCAAGGCCATGTATGACAAACCCACAGCAAACATCATTCTCAATGGTGAAAAACTGAAAGCATTTCCTCTAAGATCAGGAATGAGACAAGGATGTCCACTCTTACCACTATTATTCAACATAGTTTTGGAAGTCCTAGCCATGGCAGTCAGAGAAGAAAAAGAAATAAAAGGAATACAAAATGGAAAAAAAGAATTAAAACTGCCACTGTTTGCAGATGACATGATACTATACATAGAGGATCCTAAAAATGCCACCAGAAAACTACTAGAGCTAATCAATGAATTTGGTAAAGTTGCAGGATACAAAATTAATGCATAGAAATCCCTTGCATTCCTATACACGAATGATGAAAAATCTGAAAGAGAAACTAAGGAAACACTCCTATTTACCACTGCAACAAAAGGAATAAAATACCTAGGAATAAACCTACCTAGGGAGACAAAATACCTGTATGCAGAAAACTATAAGACACTGATGAAAGAAATTAAAGATGATACCAACAGATGGAGAGATATACCATGTTCTTGGACCGCAAGAATCAATATTGTGAAAATGACTCTACTACCCAAAGCAATCTACAGATTCAATGCAATCCCTATCAAATTACCAATGAAATTTTTTACAGAACTAGAACAAAAAATCTTAAAATTTGTATGGGACGCAAAAGACCCCGAATAGCCAAAGCAGTCTTGAGGGAATAAAACGGAGTGGAGGAAGCAGACTCCCTGACTTCAGACTATACTACAAAGCCACAGTCATCAAGACAATATGGTACTGGCAAAAAACAGAAGCACAGATCAATGGAACAAGATAGAAAGCGCAGAGATAAACCCATGCACTTATGGTCAACTAATCTATGACAAAGGAGGCAAGGATATACAATGGAGAAAAGACAGTCTCTTCAATAAGTGGTGCTGGGAAAACTGCACAGCTACATGTGAAAGAATGAAATTAGAACACTCCCTAACACCATACACAAAAATAAACTCAAAATGGATTAAAGACCTAAATGTAAGGCCAGATACTATAGAACTCGTAGAGGAAAACATAGGCAGAGCAATCCTTGACATAAATCACAGCAAGATCCTTTCTGACCCCCCTCCTAGAGAAATGGAAATAAAAACAAAAATAAACAAATGGGACCTAATGAAACTTAAAAGCTTTTGCACAGCAAAGGAAACCATAAACAAGACAAAAAGACAACCCTCAGAAAGGGAGAAAATATTTGCAAATGAATCAATGGACAAAGGATTAATCTCCAAAATATATAAACAGCTCATGCAGCTCAATATTAAAGAAACAAACAACCCAATCCAAAAATGGGCAGAAGACCTAAATAGACATTTCTCCATAGACATACAGATGGCCAAGAAGTACATGAAAAGCTGCTCAACATCACTAATTATTAGAGAAATGCAAATCAAAACTACAATGAAGTATCACCTCACACCAGTTAGAATGGACATCATCAGAAAAATCTACAAACGACAAATGTTGGAGAGGGTGTGGAGAAAAGGGAACCCTCTTGCACTGTTGGTGGGAATGTAAATTGATACAGTCACTATGGAGAACAGTATGGAGGTTCCTTAAAAACTAAAAACAGAATTACCATATGATCCAGCAATCCCAATACTGGGCATATACCCAGAGAAAACCATAATTCAAAAAGACACATGCACCCCAATGTTCACTGCAGCACTATTTACAATAGCCAGGTCACGGAAGCAACCTAAGTGCCCGTCAACAGACGAATGGATGAAGAAATTGTGGTACATATATACAATGGAATATTACTCAGCCATAAAAAGGAACGAAATTGAGTCATTTGTTGAGACGTGGATGGATCTAGAGAGTGTCATACAGAGTGAGGTAAGTCAGAAAGAGGAAAACAAATATCGTATATTAACGCATGTATGCGGAACCTAGAAAAATAGTACAGATGAACCAGTTTGCAGGGCAGAAGTTGACACAGATGTAGAGAACAAACGTATGGACACCAAGGGGGGAAAGCCGTTGGGGGGTATGCATGGTGGTGTGCTGAATTGGGCGATTGGGATTGACATGTATACACTGATGTGTATAAAATTGATGACTAATAAGAACCTGCTGTATGAAAAAATAAATAAAATAAAATTCAAAAAAAAATGAGGGTGAAATAAAATTTTAGAGATACAAAAGCTGAAAGGACTCATCACCTGCAGATCCATACTATAGGAAATGTTAAAGGACATTCTTCAGGCAGAAGAAAGATGATACTAGATGGAAATCTGCATCTACACAGAGGGTTGAGGATCATTGGAATTGTTAACTAAATGGATAAAAATACAATAATTTTTTCTTCTTAATCAGTTTTAAAGGAAAACTGACTGTTTAAACAAAAATAACAACAAATTGATTATGAAGTTTTAAACATATATAAAAGTAAAATGTCTGGCAATAATAACATAAAAGGCTCTGAGGGGAGAAATGGAAGTATACTACAGTATTGTGAAATTTATGTGAGGATACCATTTGGAGGTAGACTGTGATAAGTTGAAGCTGTATACTGTAAACCCTGAAAAAACCATTTTAACAAACAAATAACCACAACTAATAAGCCAACAAAGGAGATAGAATGGGCTAATAATAAATATGGACTGAAGTTTTAATCCAAAAGAAGGTACAAGAAGAGGGAAAGGAAATAAAGAACAGATGGGAAAAACTGAAAAAAAAAAAAAACAAGATGATACACTCAATCCCAACCATATGTTAACAGTCACATTGACTGTAAATGGTTAAGACACTCTCAATTAAAAAGCAGAGATTGGGGGCTTCCCTGGTGGCGCAGTGGTTGAGAGTCCGCCTGCCGATGCAGGGGACACGGATTCGTGCCCCGGTCCGGGAAGATCCCACATGCCGCGGAGCGGCTGGGCCCGTGAGCCATGGCCGCTGAGCCTGCGCGTCCGGAGCCTGTGCTCCACAACGGGAGAAGCCACAACAGTGAGAGGCCCGTGTACCGCAAAAAAAAAAAAGAAAAGCAGAGATTGGGGCATTCCTTGGTGGTCCATTGGTTAGGACTCCACACTCTCACTGCCAAGGGCCCAGGTTCAATACCTGGTCAGGGAACTTAAAAAAAAAAAAAAAAAAGAAGTTATTTTCCCAAAGGTAATCGTGTCTGAAACATGTTAGGTAGACTATGAAACAGCATTTGGGATTATAACTCCAAACCTGGAAGTTGATTTTAACTTTAAGGATAATCAATGAATGGATAGCTTTAATAAATTCTAGGTTTCAGGGATTAACAGAAAGGAGGTACTAGGGACGGAACACAAGTTGATTACATTTCAGAGGAAGATGTGCTTGGCTATCAGTTTAGTTTGTGCAAAACGCTGGAGAATTCGTGGTATCGCTTCCTGATTTCCTGGAAATATCTGTTATTCAGAAGACCCACAGGGCTCTCTTCCCTCTGGAATGTTGCAGCCATTCTTCTGACAAGATCATTGCTGCTTTGTAACGAGGCAGTGTGCTTACACAGGGAAGGGAATGGAGTGTCAGGGCAAGACTGCAGAAATGATGTGCATAGAACAACATGAGTTCTCAGCTAAAGATCACTTCTTGTTGTTCTTACCGAAGACTCACCAAGACTGAAACAAAGCTTGAGTAATAACACAGTGGGAATCAAGAGTTCACCCTTAATGCATTCTGTTAAGAAAATATAAATTCAGAACTTGTTAACCATACTCATTTTAGGTAATTGACAAGAAGGAGTAGCTTAGCCAGTGAGATTCATAATTGGAAAAACAATCAGTTAAAAATTTGGCCCCCTCTTTGTTTTTATACTGTGGTTTTCACATTTGTATAAGACATTCATCATTAAACCTTTACATTTAATGAATACCATTATATAGATAAAATTAATTTCATACATCAAGGATGCAATAATGAAGAGCTACATTTCAAACACGACTTTGAATTTACCTAAGGTAAATCCATTATTTTATCCTCCAATTACTACATAATTGACTTTTTAGCCATGGTATAATTGATATCCACATAAAAGACTTTCCATTAACCAATTTTGGAAATAAAGGTACTGTAATACTTCTATACAAGATTTGACTTTTCTTACTTAAAGGCCTTTTCAGCTGCAAAAACGCCTTTGCTTTCAAAGCACCTCTGTTTCATGAACTGTGACAAAGCCAAAGGTTTTTATGTGAACATTCTCTTGGTTAACTTTTGCCTGACACTGGCTTCAATGATTATCCTGCTGAAAAATTACATCAAATGTTTGCATTTGAGAAGTCACTTTTCCCCCACAGATTCTAGGGGAGAGTGGGAGGAATTTGCAGCTGGGAATTGAAGGATAGAGTAGGACTCACTGAGAATACTCAGGATATTATCAGTAGAAATAGGAAATTGCTTTTGAACATTATTACAGACTTCCTGCAGATTCCTGAATCATCAGGAACACAAACTAAGTGGGGGGGGGGGCTGTCAGTTGTGATTATGATTCTGGTTATCACTGCCAGTTAGAAATAAGTACTTTCACATTTCTTTTTATACAACTGAGAATAGAGTTTATTTTTAAATTTTGGAAAAGGTGTCTTACAATCAACCCACACAGTCTAGTCTTGATGAATCTTAATCAAGTTCTTCTCTCAAGACAGTGTGGGCTTTCCAAGTCTTCTGGTGACTACTGCAAGAGTCATTGTCCTAAAGAAAGGCAGGAATGGGGGCGAATAAAGGATCTGTATGCTGCAGTGGTGGCATCTGACTTTAAAATGAGGGCATTTCTTAAGAGTGACCACAGCCAGAATGCAGGGGCTGGTGAGCTCTGAACCTATGTTACAAAGCAAGGGGAGATATCTTCCTGCCCTGGCATGGCGTGGGTGTCATCAGGAGAAATGTGCAAGGCTGTTTTCTAAGTTCTCACTGAAAAGATAGATACCTGGCTCCTGTTCTAAGCAAGAGCTCAAACTGAAAAGGGAAACAACTTCAGCTCTCATATTAAATTTGAGTTATGGTGCTACAGAGAAGCTGATATCTCCAGGAAGAGTTGTAACAGCAGCAAAAAGGGCCATTTGCTGCCAACTTTGAAAGAGCGGCGGCCCACCAGGGTCTCGGTGCAGCCCACCTAGCTGCAGCTCTCAGCTCTTTGCACAAAATAGCAGCTTCTTGCCATTCTGTGTCACTTCACAAAGAAAGTACAGTCTCGAAGAGGTTTCTTGGTGTAACATTAGCAGTTAATCAGATAATTGCTGAACCGCTTGCCAATAGCCTGCAGCCATTCGCTGTTCTGAATAATAAGTGGATTATTAATTTCTTCATCCTGGCCCTGAGCCCCTGCCGCTGCTCCCTTTGCTGCCTCTTACACCCCCGCTGTGTCAGCAGCCCTGCTCACAAGCTTGTGCTTTCTATCCTTCACATAAACCAAGATGCAAATTGCTACTTGTAGACCCCACAGGTAAATCCTTGTAGCATTTAGAATGCAGAGATTGTGGGCTCTCTCTTTTTTTAATTTAGAAAGTCTACTTTCAATTGTTCCCAGGTTATCCGAACCAGACCACAATGGAAGGGCGCAGCTGGTGCTGTTCATTTCTCCAAAAATCATGTTTGTTTGGCACAAAACAGACAGCCTGATGCTTGTAGCGTCTTTTGCTGCAGGAAGTTGGATTTCTTATTCTACCCATGAGCACCTTAATTGAACACCTATTAATTATAAGCATTGCCATAGATACTTCAGAAGAAGCAAAGTAAGATACAGGTCCTGTCTACCACCGGTAATCCTGTCCTATAGATGGAAGAGATCCCTACATAATAACTACAATATAAGCGACAATGGGAAATGCAAAAGAGAAGTAAGAAACTGTGCTACAAGAAACTCTGAGGGGGCTTCCCTGGTGGCACAGTGGTTAAGAATCCGCCTGCCAATGCAGGGGACACGGGTTCGAGCACTGGTCTGGGAAGATCCCACATGCCACGGAGCAACTAAGCCCGTGCACCACACCACTGAGCCTGCACCCTAGAGCCTGCGAGCCACAACTACTGAGCCCATGTACCACAACTACTGAAACCCACACGCCTAGAGCCCATGCTCCGCAACAAGAGAAGCCACCGCAATGAGAAGCCCATGCACCACAATGAAGAGTAGCCCCTGCTCTCCGCAACTAGAGAAAGCCTGTGCACAGCAACAAAGACCCAGCACAGGCAAAAATAAATAAAATAAAATAAATTTTTTAAAAAAAACAAGAAACTCTGAGAAGGGAGAACTGAACATCTCGCTGAGACACTCAGCAAAAGCATCATGCAGGAGAGGGTTGTATTTGCAGCCAGCAGAGAAGTAGCCTGGGATGGAAAGATGAGAAAGATACTCTAGGAAGTTGGGAGAACTGCTATAACCCAAAACCTTCCCAGGTTCACTCGTTCATTGGGTTCATTGTATGTACCAGGCACTGTGCTGATCTCTGGAGATACAAAGACAAGTAAGTCACAGTCACAGCCTCATGCAGGAGACAGACAAATTAATTTCTGTAAGACCATGTGATATAGGGCAAAAAAATAGGTTCAAGGCAGGGAACATTTTTGACTGGAGCATGGGAGAGAAGAGACGATAAGCATGGAAAGATAGGTTAGTGCCAGAGTAAAGAGCCACAAATCCTAGGGTAATGAACTAATGACTCGGGAGCTAAATGTGGAACTGGGGATTTAAAAAAGGCAGGGTAGAGTCATGAAATATTTCACAGGGAGAATCGGTGGGAAGGGAGGGTGAAGGAAAAGAAACCAAAAGTACTCTAAGTTATCTGTGAAGTTTCTTCAACATAGCTTTCACAAAATTAAGCTCTAAAGTAAGCTCTTTAAAAATACTAGAATTAGATTAAAGTTGTCCAAATTTAGCAAAAGGGGATCAGGAAGACACGGGCTAATTCTTATATGAAACATGATACCAGGAATCAAGCAATTAACTCGCAGACATGTACAGCTAGAAAATAGCCTAGAAGTCACTTAAACTACCTTCCTCATATTCCAGCTGAGGGTATAAACTCAAGAGAGGGTAAATGGCTTTTTCAGTCATACATTTTAGAATGCTGACACTAGATCTAGAAGGGTTTTTTCCTGAGTTCTGATTCAAGGTGTACTGAAGCCATGGTTCCATTGTGCAGTTTCGGTCTACACAACACTGGCAACCAAGACTTCTGCACCCAAAATGCTGCTCTGGCTTCCCTAGCTGTCATCCTAACAAGCTGGTGTCCATCCATCTGGTCTCCTTGTCTCCGGCCTTAACCCACTTCACAAGGCTGCCGGAATGATCTTTCTGCACATTTATCTGATCATGCATTCCCTTTGGAAAGCCCTTGAGTAGGGCCTTAGTTTACACCGACTCAGGAACAAATGGCCTGGTCGACTCCTTTGCGCTCACGATCACATCCCCTCCCAGCACTTTCCTTCACTGCACCAACACCTCCCGCCTTCACGCTCCTGAGCCAGCCAGAGAGTGTAACGAACATCCCAGGACGTGACTTTACGCCGTTGCTGACACTGTTCCCTCTGCTTGGACTGTCTTTCACAAATAAGAAACAAGTGGGTGCAGTCAAGTGTTAGAGGTGCCCTGAGAAAGAGCTGTACGGAATATGGCAGGATACAAAAGAGGGAGCCATTTCTTCCATTTGTCACGGTCAGGAAATTTCCATATAAAGTGTTTCCTTTGAGCAGAGTCTTAATGATGAGTAAGTGTTTGACAGACAGATAAAACGGGATTTAGGGTTTATAGCTGCTTTTGCACTGCAAACGGCAGTGTAGTTGTGACAGAGACTCTAGCCTGCAAAACCACAAACATTTACCATCTGCCCCTTTACAGAAAATCTCTGCCAATTTCTTTCTACGCTATGAGCCCTCTGAGGTCAGAGACAAATTCTTTTCTACAGTTTTGTTCTTAGAAGTTAGCATTTAATACATACTCAGCAAATGTTAGTTGAATAAATGAATAAGAAAAGGTAAATATGTTACATATTTTCTAGGAAAGAAGGTGAGGAGGTAAATGAAAAAATTTAGGGAAAGCCTCTTCAAAAGTGTTTCTATTAAATTTTTTTTATATCAGCTTGGTCAGTTTTTGATTAATATGAAACCATCTCAAATATCCACAATAGTTCCTTCTGCCCCTGGCTCTGTATAGCTGAGGTTCTGCTTCTCAGGGTTAACATTTCATTTTTATGGAAGGACTCAAGTGCAATGGTTCAATGAAAGTGAGGAAGAAAGTTCCCAAATATGGCAAACTTTTTGTATCCATTTTGACAGCCAGCAGTGAGTAAGAAGAGTCGAAATCTCTCTAGGATCAAGGACCCAGGGGAAGCCACCCACATCCTGGGTGACACACTCTGCCTACATACCTGTTCATTTGTCAGAACGTCCCTAATGCAGTGGTCAGCACTGTATAGCCTGGAGCACGAATCTGTCAAAAGGAAATTGGTTCCTAAATGTAAAATTCAATACATCAAACTCTACCAGGCAGACCAGAGAGAGACAGAAGGTAGGTTTAATATTGCATTTGGCCATCAGAGCTCCTATCCATCCACCATTATTTACCCAAAGGCCTGCAGGGCAGCAGAAGTGACGAGCAAAACGTTATTCCCCTGATGAATTTTTCAGGGCCACTCTTAACACTGGAGGTTTCAAGATGAGAAATGATTATATTTGACTGGTCCTCAAAGAATCTCATCACAGAACAGGCCACATCTAGGGGCAAGACAGAGCTGGAAGGGACTTTCAACCTAGACTTCAGCCATTCAGTCACCAAAATGTATTGGAACAGAGGTTTGAGCTAGGCATTCCCAGGTATAAAAGAAAATACAGGGCACGGTTCCTTGTTCTTCGGTAACCCACAGGGGAAATGCAGTGAGAGAAATAGCGGGAAATTATTCAGCCTAAGAATGAGTACAAATGGAAATTGAGTGGAAGGACCCTTGTTATCAGAGCTCGGGGTGGGGGGGGGGGCAGTTATTAAGAAAATTCTCCTCGAAGGAGCCAGAGTTTAAAGGGTCTGAAAATGGCATGAGTTGGCAGAGAAGGATGCTAGAAGGCAGCTACAAATTGATGAACCTGGTCTGAAATCCACGGCAGGGAGTAATGAGAGATGAAAGCGGTGAGAGGCGGGCAGGTAGTTAACTCCCGCAGGCCTTGAAGCATGTGCTGAGAAGCACGGGTTTCATAATAAGAACGTCTTATGGTTAGAGCAGTGTTGCTCTGCAAATTGTTTTCACATGCGTTATTTCCTCCCAGTAACCTTGTTTCTCTAGATTGAAATCCTCCATTACCCATTCATCCTCTCTGCTTCACCTTGTCTTCAACACATCACCCAGCTAACCTTTAAATATATGCTGAAATGAAACTTCTTCTGGGGAAGCTTTCCTTGACTCCCAGACTAGATCTGATCTCCATTTTCCCCTCAAATTGTTCTCAGAATACCCTGTGAAATTCCTAATGAAGGCAACCCAGACACCATATAGTTGCTCCATTCCCCAAAATTTCAAGGGCTCAGGCCCCCTGCAGTCTTTCACTCCACAATCCCGAGGAAGTTTTCCTCATTCTCAGGATCCAAGATGCAGTTCTGACCAACACCCACATTCCAATCAGCAGAAACAGAGGAAGGGACAAAAACAAGGGACAAAGTATACCCATCAGGTGCTTCTAGGGAAGGTTGCTGGAAAGTGCCCCATGGTATTTTCACATTTATCCTACTGATCAGAACTTAGTTACGTGGCCTCCTTCACTGAAAAAAAAAAAGGTTGGTAAATGCCTTCTTCATTAAAAATAATATATGGATACAATGGAATATTAACCAGCCATAAAAAAAAGATTGAAATAATGCCATTTGTAGCAACATGGATAGACCTGGAGATTATCATACTAAGTGAAGTAAGTCAGACAAAGACAAAAATCATATGATATCACTTATATGTGGAATCTAAAAAAAAGTTTTAATGATATAAATGAACTTATATACAAAACAGAAATAGACCCACAGACACAGAAAGAAAACTTACAGTTACCAAAGGGGAAAGAAGGGAGATAGGGATAAATTGGGGGGTCGGGATTAACATATACACACTACTATATATAAAATAGATAACCAACAAGGACCTTCTGTATAGCACAGGGAACTCTACTCAATATTTTGTAATAACCTGTAAGGGAAAAGAATCTAGAAAAATAGATATATACATATGTACCACTAAATCACTTTACTGTACACCTGAAACTAACACAATATTACAAATTAACTATACTTCAATTAAAAAAAAGAGTAGTATATGGACAGCTACAAAATTCTATTACTGTGGAATATAAGGAAAACAAACATTAGGGGACAACTAGCAGTCTCTTACACAAGTCCAACACTTGACAGTGAAATTCACTGTTTGTAAGTCTATATTCCTAGATTATTTGATTGGTCTGTTAGCTTCATTGGATAATGCACACTGTCAGAGCAAGAGCTGAATCTAGTTTGCTCACCAAGTTATCCTCAACACCTGGCGCAATGCCTGGTGCTACATACAAGATAGCGGCCAAAAAAAAGTTTGTTGAATGAATGTTGATGACAGTAGGTTTAAATATGTCAATTTCACAGAGAAACAATACTGAAAACCTGTTCTTCAGGTTGTGTGAGAAGTACTGGATATAAAAAGATGAATAAAATAAGGTCATTTTGTGGTGGAGAAAGAAAAGCTTTCGCTTTTAACTTAGTGTTAGCTTTCAGACACCACACTACCTCTCCAAATTATACATGATTGATCAGGCTTAAAGTATGGCCCTCCCAACAATTTCTGTATCTGAATAAGAGAAATTACCATATGACAAAGGAATGCTATTCTGAGGTTGGGAAATAGTGGTGAGTGCAGATTAGGGAGATGAGACCAACCCCTAGAATCCTTCAAGTCTCACAAATAAAATCACAGGTTTAAGTCGTCCCATAAAAGACATCAAATCAGACTTCTCCCAAAGTTGAGTGAACAGGAGAATCACCTGCGGAAGTTTTTAAATCGCCCCTCACCCTCTGGGCCCTAAGGCCTAGTGAATCATTATCTTCAAACATGATGCTGAGTAAGATTTTTCCAAAGATGCCCAAGTTACTGTTGTTCATAGTTAAACTTCAAAATGCAAAAATAATTCACCACATCTCTCCCACTCCAACTCCATACTTAAATTCACAATTAAACCAGTTCTAACATTTCATGGCTTGCTTCATGGAAAGAAACCGGAATGGAGAGGCAACCCACTACTTCCTCCTTCTGCAGAATCCTAAGGGAAATTCAGCATATCAACAGGGCATTGTGGCTAAACTGGATGGATACAGGCCTTGGTGCTTACACACCCGAGTTCAGCCTAGTTTTTCAGTTAATGGACATGAATCATTGGAAAAACTTTATAAATTTTTCAAGCTTCAGTTTTCCCATTTTCTCATCTGTAAAATGAGAATCATCAAAGTACAAACTCAACAGGTTTTTTGTTTTGGTTTTTTTTTTTTTGGTAATAAAATGAAATACGTAAGCACTTAGAACAAATTGTAGATATTATTTCCTCCAGCTTTCTTAGGGCAACTATAACTACCGTCAATTGTTTTTATAAGAGTTAACAGAAATATTCTAAAAGATTTGTAAAACCCTCATAAGGAACCTATATAAACAATTTGAAAAATACAAGGAATTTTTAGTATCATGCAAATGAGGAAATACACGTTTGACTTGTTTGGACCCATTTATTTTACCTTTATATTAATGTCAAATATCTGACATCTATGCATATTTGTAGACTTTTCACTAAATTATAAAAAACTTTTTTCTTCACTAATTTGCCTATGGAAAAGTGGTGACTTAAAAGTTAGACAATGCAATTATTTCTTGTCAAGATGTTATAAGACCACATTGGCAAACCCTACGAATTAGGAGTCCTTCTATGTTTGTGTGAGTCTAAATTCAACCAGATCCAGGACCGACTGTTTCCAGATCCAGGACCGACTATCCCTTCTTAATTTTCTTAGTTTCCTGCTATCAACCAAAGATGGGCCGGTACTAGTGACCACTTATTAAAAAAAAAAATCCTCAAGTACCTTAGAACATGATTGCAAGAGGACAGATTATATACCCTGCAAGCTGTGGGAGTATCTATTATTCTTGGGGAATACAGACAAAGAAAAATTTGAGATGTTATTGGGCACCAAACGAAATAAAAGAACAGAGCTTCAAGATTGCACCTATCAGAAGGGAGAAAACAGCAGAGGGTATCTTTCACAACCCCTGAAAGGACTGAGGGAGGATAGTACAGGAAGATTAAATAGGCTCTTGCACAGTGATATCCCTAGAGATCTTAGGCTTTTTATTTTTCCAGACCTACAAATTGTCAGAATTTTGAGTAAATCATAAAAGCAATTGTCATGGAGAACATTCGCAGCTGCTCCGACAATTATTTCAAGGTGAGGGAAGCTGGCAGGCAGAGGGAGTCAGGGAAATGAATCAGGACGGAGGATATAAAACACGTGAAAGAGGAAGAGCTGCGACTTTTGAGGCAGTTGGGTCTGTGTTTACATTTATATAGAAAACAATTTATGGGATTGTTGTAATGTGTGTTTTAACCATTTTAATGTGTGACGGTGCTGCTACTGAGAACACTGGGAAGAAAATGATAGACCAGTTTCCAAGAGAGACTCCAGGTTTAACTCCCTCAGAATTTTTCCAATGGCTCATAGGTGAAATTTTTGTACAGGGGATGTCTAAATAATTAACAATCTCTAAGCCTTAGAAGAAAAAATCAGAATTTAAAAATAATGACAGTGAAAGCAATTGAAAGGGATGCACAGAGACTCTTTACTGAGTTCTTCACATCATCACTGTTCCTAGACTATCATCATAGACCGAGGAAAGTTAAATAAATCTCCCCACTGTTGTGATGGACATCATTTGTGTTATAAACATTTGGCAAAGCAGAAGTTAGTCATTTCATCATGACATTAATTCACCTATCCAGATGGGATTACACACTGTGGGATGCCGTTAGCAGCTAACCTATCTCTAAATATTACAACCAAGATGTTTCCCTGTCTCTTGATGTTTACTAACCTTTCATGGTTTTCATTTCTAACGTAAATTCCTATTAAAATTGGTAGCTGAGTTTGGGCTTATTTTAGGTCAGGAATGGAGTTGCCTTTAAAAATAAAAACATTCTTCAAGGACATTTATAATATAGTTGGCTTTACAACAAGGGAAATAATATGATTAATGGCTAACACTACAACCTGATCAGCATTTTAATGTGTGAATCAGAGCAAGGCCAAAATAGTACATAGTTCAACAGCAGTATATCTTAACTACTTCTATATTCATCTAACATGTATCTCCTGAAAGCCTACCTTAGATCAGTCACTGGCAGAGATATTGAATGAGAAAGCCCTGATCACTTTCATCATGTCACTTAGTCTATTAGGGGAAACAGAGATTAAACAATTACAAGAGGAGCCTGTGTTTGTTTTAACACAAGAGCAACTTTTAGTGAGATATAGCTGGCATTCAATAAACTGCACATAATTAAAGTATATCATTTGATAAGTTTTGACATATGTATACATTAATGAAAACATCACCACACCTGAAAGAGTGAATATGTCCATAATCCCTTAAGGTTTTCTCGTGTGATACCCCTTTGTAATCTTTCCCTCCCAACCCTCCCCACACGCCTCCTTCCCTGGCAACCACTGATCTGGTCTCTGTCACATAGGTAAGTTTGCATTGTCTAGAGTTTTATATAAATGAGGTCACACAGTATATATTCTTATTTATGTAGCCTCTTTCACTCAGCATAATTATTTTAAGAATCATCCATGTTGTTGTGTGTACATACTGTTTGTTCCTTTTATTGATGAGTAGTACTCCATTTTATGAATATATCACAATTTGTTCTTCCATTCATCTATGATAGATATTTGGGTTGTTTCCAGTTGTGGCTATTAAAAATAAAGCTTCAATGAAAAAGCCTGGATTTTCATTATACCCGGGCTGGAAGTGGATGTGAGATGGTTATACTATGGAATAAGCCTTGCACTCCAGATAAGAGGTTTGAGGGTTTTGTTCTTTAACATTTTCCTTGTTGTTGGCAGTTACAGGAATAAGCTGATCTACAGATAGAAAGAGGGTTTAACTTTAGGAAGCCCCTCCAGAAGTCCACATTCAGAGAAAGTATGTACATGCTACACAGGCCTTGTTATCAAGCTTCTGTTACTTGGGGAGAATGCATGTATATTTACTTCTTTCTTGAGTACAAGGCATCCATTAGGATGATGTTACCAGAAACCAGGGACTGTGGCTCATACATGGCTACATCCTCAGCCTCCATTACAGTATCTGTCATATATAGGTTCACTCTGTAAATATTAGTGGAAGAAAGGAAAAGAGGGTGGGAAGGAAGAAGGAATCAAGGGAAGGAGGGAAAGGGTAAATAAATAATGGAAAAATTTATAAAAGCTGATATATACGAAATGAACATATTCATCTAAAGATTAATTTTTGTTGGAAGCATTGATAAAATGAGACAGATGCTACAAATACTTGCATAACACTGAAAAATTCTGAGGATGATTTCTATGCTTTGGAAATAGGAGAAAAACACCATGGGCAAAATGGCCTCTTTGGTGGAATAACACTTTGTTCACACTTCTGTTAGTACTTTTCTCTCTTCACTTTGTAGTAAATAAAATACCTTAATAGACTCTCACTATGCAGTGAGCTTGGAAATGTCAAGTTCTGATGTATCCTCAGTTAGTAGAACCGTGCCTGTTGATATTCAACAGCAGTCCACGTTAAGCTAATTATTACAGATAACCAAGGATTCAATCTTCAATACTCCAGAGGAAGCCACTTAAAAGTCACTGATCTTCCTCTCTTTCCTCAAAACAAGCAATACCCTGTGACAGAACTTCTCCCTGTACTTCTCGAATTCCCTATATTTGTTCATAATGTTCTCTCTATCTGGAATGCCCTTCCAAACCTCCATACACATCTGCATTAGAAATCACACCCAACTTTCAAAACCCACTGAAAAGCTACTTCCTGAAGGAATCTCTAATCTGATTGATTGATAAAAGATCTCTTCCTCTATGTACCCACACTACTTTATTTTCTTTCTCCTTCTCTGGTGCTTATGTACTATTATTAGTTATGATTTGTTTTATCTCTTTTATTAGACTGTAATATTCTTAACAGAAGGGATCTGTTTTACTCATCTCTACTTTCGGTAGTGGCTTTCAAAATGACTTGTAAATAGTAGAGGCTTAATAAATACTTGCTGGATGAATAAACAGGTCAGTGAATAAAAGAACGGAAACTTTCTAATATTCACAATACATGAACGGTTAGAAGGAATACACTTCCCATATATCTCACTCATTGTTTCTACTGTAATGTGAGAAAGTCCCATGTTTGCTAAGGGTAAATCCCATTAAAATAAAAATGTCATTTTAATACAAGTCTGTAAGTCACTAACTCTTTGATTGTAATTAATTTATTCATGTAATTAACCAATTCCTTAGGAGGATCCTGAAAGAATAAACATGGGAAGGGATTCAAGGCAGAAGAAGCCTAGTACATCTATAAAGACAAACAATGGGAATCTCCGGCAAAAAATATACATATATATTTTAAGTCCTGGAATTAGAATTTTATGGGACAGCCAGAAAAAGAGTATGAAAGGAAAAAGGTAAAAAGAATAATGCTAAGAGTAGCACAGCCAAGGTTATAATTATGTCTAGCTTTAGCCTGACATAAGCAAAAATCTGAACTCAATTTTATAATCTTGCATATTTGGTGCAGAGGGGTAAATCTGTCCGTATCTTCTTATTTTGAAACAGGGATACAAATTTCTGCTTTTGAATATGATGAAGTAATTTGCCACAGACAAATGCTCCAATGAGGACAACTAGAAAAGGCAGGTAAAGAACAAGAATTATGGTATTAAACCATGAAATGTGAAAACAAGAAAGAATAAGGGAAATAACATTTCTAAGGCCAAAATTTCTGAGATCGGAAAGGTAAATCCTAAGGATTTAAACCTTCAGAGGTGAGCTGAATATGTGAAGCTGCTTTTTTCTTGGGACCATTTACCAATTCTAGGCATAATCTAGGGGTTTGGAATTCAGATTTTGCCCTGGCCACGGCCACTGCAGAAGGACCAAGAAACCAGTAGAGATTTGGTGACTGCACAGGTCTAGAGTGGCAAAATTGGAGACTTCAGGTGTCTCAAACACACTTCCAGTCTCCCCCTTAAGACATCTGTCAAATCATGAAACTACACGTAACTTGAGACTGAAGAACTAAGCTGAAAATCCCTGAGAAGGAAAACAGAAATTTCTATTTCAACATAGCTCAGTATCTGATTAGATTAAGGTGACGACTGGCTCCCTCCCTACTCCCCTGCCTAGCAAAAGAAAAGACAAATCACCCCTGGTGAGAAAGAGTATCATCTGGAGCCTCTGCAGATTTTATCTGCAGATTTTAAAGTACCTGATATGCCATAAAAAATTACCGGGCATGTGAAGAGACAGGAACATACAATCAATAACAAAAAGGAAATAAAAACAAACAGCAGAAGCCAACCCACAGATAATCCTGGTAGAGAAGGTAACAGGAAAGGACTTCAGAATGGTTATGATTAATTTGTTCAAGAAATAGTCGAAAAGATAAGTAGAATAAGTTAAAGGACAAAGAATTTCAATGGACTTCCCTGGTGATGCAGTGGTTATGAATCCACCTGCCAATGCAGGGGACACGGGTTCAAGTCCTGGTCAGGGAATATCCCACATGCCACGGAATAAGCCTGTGTGCCACAACTACTGAGCCTGCGCTCTAGAGTCTGCGAGCCACAACTACTGAAGCCCACGTGCCTAGAGCCCGTGCTCCGCAACAAGAGAAGCCACCACTTGCCGCAACTAGAGAAAGCCCACGTGCAGCAACGAAGACCCAATGCAGCCATAAATAAATAAATAAATAAATAAATAAATAAATAAATTTATTTAAAAAAAAAGAATTTCAAAAGAGA
Organism: Orcinus orca; assembly: GCF_937001465.1. Classification (NCBI taxonomy): domain Eukaryota; kingdom Metazoa; phylum Chordata; class Mammalia; order Artiodactyla; family Delphinidae; genus Orcinus; species Orcinus orca. Next base: position 46,545,946 of record NC_064564.1, on the reverse strand, counting down.
AGTAATTTTTTAAAATACTCAAATGGACACTCAAGAACTGAAAAATACAATAACTGAAATTAAGAATTTAAGGAATGTGTCTAATAGCATACTGAGAGAAACAGAAGACAAGAAGTATGAACTGAAAGGTTAATAGAAAATGTGTAAGTGAAGCTTAGACAGAAAAGAAAGAAAAATTCAGAAAATATAAACGATATCACTGGAATCCTAGAAGGAGAGGAGAGAGAGAACATAGGAATAAAGTGATATATGAACAAATAATGGCCCAGATTTTTCCAAAATTGATAAAAGGACTCCAACCCACAGATTCAAGAAATTCAGTAGCGCTTAAGCAGAATTTTAAAAAATGCCATCTAGGCACATCACAGTCAAACTACTAAAACCCAAAACAAACAGAAAATCTTTAAGACAGCCAGACCTTTGTTACCTTGAAAGGAGCAACAATAAGTCTGGCAACTTACTTGTCAAAGGAAATGATATAATCCAAAAGACAGCAAAATCAACATCTCTACAATGCAAAAAAGGAAATTACTGCCAATATAGAATTTTATGCCTAGCAAAATAACTTTTCAAAATTTATATTGAAACAAATACATTATCAAAGAAAAAAGAAACAGAGAATTCATCACTGGTAGATCTGACATACAAGAAGTACTAAAAGGAGTTTTTTCAGCTAGAAGAAAAATGATCACAAATGGAAACATGGAAATAAAAGGAATTAAGAGAACGAAAAATTTAAATATGTATATAAATATAAATTAATATTCAACATATAATAGTACCAATGTTTACATTTAAAAGGTAGGTTGAATTAAAATACATTTAAAAAGTAGAAGGATAAATGGAGCTAGAGGGTGGTAAGTTTCCAGTACTATCAGGGCATTGGGAAGAAATAATATGCATTGAACCATAACAAGTCATAAATACTTTCAGTAATCTCTAGGGTAACCACTTTAAAATGATACTGGTAATTACATTAAACAAAAAAGATCATATACTTAAAATAAAACTAAGATTGTCATACTGGATTTAAAAAACAGTCTCCATAATAGAGACACACTTAAATATTAGTACATAGAAAGGCTGAGAGTAAAAGTATAGAAAAAAGTGGGCCATGGAAATATTAACCAAAATAAAGCTAATATAACAACACCAATGTTAGACAAAGTATATCTGAAGGCAAGAAACATTACTGGAGATTTTTGAAGTATTTTTTAAAAAGGATAAGTGGGTCAATCACAAGAAAAATAGCATAGTCCTAAATACGCATGCACCCAGTAACAGTTGTAAATATATTTTCTAAATTGTCAAAGTATAAAGAATAAACGAATAAACAAATCCACATCATATTAGCAGACCTTAAAACATTTCTCTCAACAGGTGTTGAGAAGTAAACAAAACATGCAAAAGACAGGTGAACAGATAAATTGGGTACAACTATTCCATGGAGTAATACTCAGCAATAAAAAGAATTATTGATATACAAAACAATCTGAATGAACAGCAGAACTATTATTATACTGACTGAAAGAAGGTAGATGAAAATGAGCATATACTGTATGATTCCATTTCTATAAAATTCTAGAAAATTCAAATAATCTGTAGTGAAAGAATGTAGATCAGTTGTTGCCTGGGAACAAGAGGAGGGAAGGGAGAAACAGGAAAAAGAGTTATGGTGATGGTTATGTGAACGTATAAATATATCAAAACTTATGAAATTGTACACTTTAAATATGTACACTTTACATTGTCATATGTCAATTATACCTCAATAAAGCTGTCTAAAAAGTCACACGATTAACACATGGACCCAAATGGTACGTATAAGCAGAGAGAAGACTTTGCACACAACAGTAGAATTCACATCCCACTCAAGTTCCCATGGAATATTTTCCAAAATTCACCACATAGCAGCCTTAAAGAAAGCCTCAACAATGTTCAAATGCTTGAAATTACTGAGAATATATTCTCTGATCACAGTGAAATTAGCTAGACTAACAAAAAGATGACTAGAAAACCCTAGTTCCCTGAAACTTAGCCAATACTTCTCTATATAATGGGTGAAAGAATAAATAAAAATGGAAATTAGAAAGTAGTTTGAGTTGAATAGCAATGAAGATTGGACAGATCAATATTTGGGGGAATGCAGCTAAAGAGTGCTTAGAGGAAAATGTATGGCTTTAAAATCTGTATAGTAGAAAAGAAGAGAGCCTGAAACATAACCTAAGAAAATATCACACCTAAAGAAAGTACAAAAAAGAAGATTAAGGGAAAAAATAAATGAACAGGAAATATCAGTACAATAATCAACAACATCAAGAGATAATATTTTAAAGATTTTTTAAGAATTGATAAACCTTTAACAAGATTGATTGAAAAGAGAAAAAAATCAAACTTCTTTTCTTATTGCAAATAAGGGAAAACAAACAAAATCCGAAAAAATAAAATTCTGTGAAACTCAAGCTTTAGTATTGCACAAATACATGTGAGTTTCAAATTTTTAATTAAATTTATCTCTAATGCAGTGAACTTTACGTTTACATTATAGTTTTTTTAAAACGTATGGCAGCAATTCTCTTTTCAGATGCCTCTTTATGTCTTCGGATTTTTTCTCAATTGAGCCATTTAAAAATGTGTATGAATGACTAAAATTAAATAATTTCTAAATATGGCTATATGATGCATGTAATATATAGATAAGAACTCTTTATTATGAAATTTATAGTTATTTAAATTATGTTAATTTTTATTATTATGTTAATTTAATATTAATTTAATATTATTATCCAATGTTAATTTAATATTATTGTTAATAATATTAATTTAATATTAATGTTAATTTAATATTATTATCCAATAATCTTTCTTTTAAAACTTTGACAACATTATCATAGAACAACAATAACAACAAAGGCAAGGACTTGTGATTAATGTTACATAGAAGCCTTGGTCAAGATAATAAATACATTGCCCTGAATTTTTGGAAAAAATTCAAAATAAAAAGTTACTTAGGGATCAGCTGATTTTTATGGCTTTAATTTTCATACTACCATAGACTAGACAGTAGTCTCTTGAAGTCATATCTACATATACCTCACATCAAAAAGTTCTTAAAACCTACATTTTCTTTGGACTTGTCCCTAGTTAAGATTTTCATTTTAATAGAATGTCCAATTAGACATGCAAACTCTGATAGATATGGGAGCAGAGAAACAGAGGCTAGGCTACACAAGAGAGGCCAGAACAGCTCCAATACATGACTATTCAATGAAAACTGAAAGCTTTCTGTTTATTGCAACAATTTTAAGTAAATTCTTAGTCTCTCAGGTCAGTGGTTTGAAGACGATAGAAAGAAAATTTAAGTCAAATTCTCACTGAGAAAATATTTTACATACAGGGCTTATATGATATTAAAGAACGCTCAGTGCACTTAAACCCATTTTATATAAGCACAGATGCAAGAAGGGAAGCAATTCCAGAGGAAAACACAATAACAAACATAAGCATAGCATTAAATTCTACCACTGGTTTATATGGTAGAAATTCATACCAGCTGCTGTTACCTGACTGATTTTTCATATTCACTATCCAGTGATGACATTCACATCATTGTGTATGTATGTATGTATGTATACATATATATATATATATATTTGTAATTATTTTGATGAAAATTTTTGCATGACTTCCATGATCCTCTACTTATCTCCCTTTTTCTCTCCGAAATTATACAAATCAATGTTAATTTTAATGGCACAAAGTTCACTATTTTAGACGGTGCTTTTATCAGTGATAATGTGATCTTCTGAGGGATGTGTGGTGGAAAAGGGCAGAAAACCCTCATGAAAACAGCTCCTTAGAATTTTAATTAGTAAATGCATTTCTATTTTTATAATATTATCCTCACACATTTTAGTTAAAACCTATTACTACTTAAAAATAGTTCACAGCTCTGTTTTTCTTTCTTTCATTGAACTCCTTATGAAAATAACAACCTCTATATTTATAGAATTTTTCAGTTAGGAAATTCAAACTATTTAACAACTATTATATCATGATTATGGCAGAGCAATAAAAATTTGATTATTTAACTTGTGGACTCACAGAATCACAAGATAATTTATCAATCACTCAATTTAGGATTTAAAAACTTCCATAGAATCCTTTTCAAGTGCTGAAATGGTTTTGATAAAAGAACCCTAAATAGTGGAATTCGCACTAGAAAGGTAGTACATCATAATATACTAATAATGCATTTTCCTATTATAATCTTTCTTATGGTTTTCACACATATGCCTTTCTTATTGTCTACCCTACCCTTGATACAAAATGAATCTATTCCATCTTTCTCATTATAGCCCTTAAAATATTTAAGCATAGTTAGCATTGTCCCCTGGCTGTCTCCCCATTATCAGGTTTTCCCCATAATTACTCATCTGACATAGCTTGAGTTTTCTCTCCCTTCTGCTCAACCATCTCCATTGGTCTCCATCTGCTCAACCATCTCCATTGGTCTCCACCCTAGCAGGACTCATGGCCCTTCCTTTGGGTTCCAGGGCAGCAGGAGAATGCTCATGTTCCTGGAGTTGTAATCACATCCTTGACTGACATTGAACTGAGTTTGGGGAAATCCCCTAACATTTTAAATTTATTGCCGTGAAGTCCAATCTCCTCTCTGTAATTACATCACTATGTTTTGCTATGTTTTGCTTTGTTTTGTTTTGTTTTTGCGGTACGCAGGCCTCTCACTGCCGGGGCATCTCCCGTTGCGGAGCACAGGCTCCGGACGCACAGGCTCAGCGGCCATGGCTCACGGGCCTAGCAGCTCTGCGGCATGTGGGATCTTCCCGGACCGGGGCACGAACCCGTGTCCCCTGCATCAGCAGGTGGACTCTTAACCACTGCGCCACCAGGGAAGCCCTATCACCATGTTTTTAAATATAAGTACAGGATTCTAGATTTACCCCAGTTTTTTATTTGATACGGATATACTTATTACTCAAGAACATCCAACTCATGAGAGGAAAAATTTGAAAACTGCTACATTCATTCTCCATTACATATGATGATCACACCATCCTCTTTTTCACAGACAAAATGAAGTGGAAAAAGAGAGAAAACATCTAACTACTGAATATAGATCTTCCACTACAGGAAAAAATGGAGGGAGGGAATGTGTTATTCATATTCTTTCTCTTCTTCCTTAATTTGCCGAACAAATAACAATTCTCTGCTTCGTTTTACCTGTATAGACACAGGTTGAACAAGAATTCTAATTTAAGGGAATGAAACTGTCAATAGAATTGTTTCTTGATCAACCCCCATTCATTCGTTCGTTGTAGAGCAATGGATCAGGCACTGTATTACATCTTGCTTTGCTTTAGCTGAGAGCACACAACCCAAGTTTTCCATCATTTATATTGAATGCAGTAATTGCTTTTGCTTTTTATTCTTTTCTGTCACATCTTATTTTTCAACTTTACTAATAAAATATGAAGAAAGCCATAGAATGCTACAAATGTGATCTTTTAGTTATACCATTTTATTAATAGCACTTCACTTTGGCTGTTAAACTATTAACATATAATTAAAAAGCTGCAATACTGCATTAGCAGAGTAAATGCATTCCAGTGAATAATAATAAACCGTCCACAATTTACTAAGAGCTCAATTTAGCCCAAATTATATTGTTAACAATATGCCTGGTTTACTCACATGAAATTTAAAAAATCATTCTCGAGCATTAACATAAAACACCTTATGCTGTTTATGCACACTATAACTCATAGATGGAAGAGGCAATAGAGATTGCCAAAATGAACATTTAAGCCAGTCTCTTCAGAACAGCTATCAGCGTATCAGCCTTATAGAATGTATGCTCATCTCTCTTCTTTTACCTGTATGTCTCCATTTGTACTTGGGTTGTATTTACAGTGATGAAGTAAAATCTGTCATGTTGACCCTAAGTATATATGGTGTTTCACAGGCTCAATGGTACATCCATAAAATTAACAGAGTTTTATTGTATTATTATCAATAATTGTCTTCAAGTGGGAAAGAGCTCTAACAAACCTTCTGCTCTTTACAGAAATCTCTCTACAGCATTCCCAGGTAATAATCATAAGAAATAACTAACGTTATCTGTGTTGTTACTATATATCACTTTACATCTATGAACATCCATGAGGATTTATGAGGTAGGTACTGAGAGTCAGAGAGGAACTTCCCCACAATCTCCCAGCTAGTGTCAGACAGAGCCAGGAAGAGCATCGAGACTCTCTAGTGGCAGATTTCCTGAGCTTATCCATTGTACTTGACAGCCTTTCAGTCTCTGAGGTTAGGCACGGCCTTTCAGTAACTGCTTAAGCAATTCTGAAGAAGGGACCCTCACTTTCCCTCTAGGCCACACATGGTATTTTGGACATCTCCAGTTTAAGAAGTCCTTCCTTATATTGAATCTGTATAACTGATACTTATACCTCTTCGTCCTGGCTCAATTCCTTGGAGGAGCACAGAATACCTAAGCGAAATGCCTCTTTCCATGACAGACATTGAAGTATATGAAAAAGGCAATCATATTTCCTTTAAACCTCCTTTTTTTCTAAACGAAATACTTCCTAGTTCCTTCAACTATTTTTCATATGACATAATCTGTAGAAAATATTCCGATTGCTCTCCCCTCACTACAACTGTTTGTCAACAACCATTTAAGTGGAGGCATCAGTTACGAGCTGACCTTGAGAGATTTTCCTGCGACTCTACTCTTCCTCGTCCTGAACGGTAGACCAGAGGACTTAGCACGTCTGATTGAATGTTGATTCTTCTGACTTTTCGAAAGCAAACCAGCAGGTCTGTGACATGCATACTATAATGAAGATATGATACGTATTTTATAGGCTGCTTCAATTAAATGAGATAATGAAGATACAATGTGTGGCTCAAATTACAGCACATGCACTTTAGTGGTAAGCTACTTCCCTAATGAGTCAGCCTAGCTAGCTGCTTGGTCTTCCAACATCAGTGACTGTCATTTTAGATCTGGGAACCCAGGAAGTTCAGGCCAACTCCTGCGTGGATGGCAACAGTCAACTGTAGTATGGAACTTACCAGGCCCCAAGGCATTTTACTGTCTCATCTTGACCTTGAAATCAAGAAAGTTCTCTAGATTATGGAATCACTGTTCTCAAGCTCATGCTTGAATAATTTATTGCTTTATCTTTATACAAATGAGAGACTATGTATTTAGCTTTAGCGAATTGTATCTTTCAGTATAGTTTAGCTGTAACCTCTGAATCCTTGCTTGATTATCCAGGAATTAGCTCTCCCTCTCAGAGCAGTGTTATCCTCAGGTTTCATAAGCATGCAACCTTTATCATTTTCAGGGCTTGATAGAAAGGGAAGAAGCGGGACCAATCTCACGGTACTGGCTATGCCCCTAAAGCAGCAGCTGGGCCCAGGGAAGTCAGTCCAGCGAGGAACAGCATCGTAAGGGAAATGAGAAAGAGCAACAGTGCCAGTATAGGATCTCGAGATCTATAGGAGATCCAACACCCTATTAGGCCACTATAGAGTCTATCACCCTAGCCTATTCTCTGTCTTTGGCATCTGTAAAGAAATCAGATTTCAAAAATCAGTAACCCCAGAAGAATATACAAGTCTCATCAAGATGACCTTACTGAAAGGTTAATTATGCTCCCAAATAATGTATCTAATAATGGCCCCAGTTATTAAATGTTTATTATGGTCCAGTCCCTTTTATGTGAGTGACTTCTTTTAATCCTCCCAAAAATCCTCTAAGGCAGATATTATTACTACTATATTATTATTTTACAGAAGAGGAAACTAAGCTACTTGCCCAGGACCCCATAGATGGAAAGAGCATTCTCAGGACCCATAACCAACAATCTGTCTCCAGAGTCTATACTCTAGGACATCCAGCAGACTGTTGGTCCATCTCTCCTGTCCACAGGAGACAATTTCTAGCCTCCATATTTTTCTAACAACAATTACAACCATAGTTTTATTCTGATTTATTTTTGCCATCTTACATTTCTAGAACATTTTCTTCAACTCTGTGACCTAGGAAGCCCATTACCATCTTGAGTCTCTGCATATTTCTTCTTTGTCAAGTTTAATACCTTACATTTTTCTTTATTGAATCCAACCTTGTTCATTCATCAATGGGCTAAGTATGTAACATGTTCTCAGCATTGTACTAAGAGCTTGGGTGGAATTTCTAAATAGGAAAGCTGTTTTGATTTGTTAACAAAGATCCTAATTATACATTCAATGGGGAGGATAACATATCTAAACAAAGTTGTCTTCAATGAATTATGAAATTATACATCTGGTCTCTACGTAAAAGAGAAGAGCCTAACTCAAAAATATATACACATATTCGTATGTTTAAAGTCACTCTTTCTGCATATAGAAATAAAATGGATGAAGAAAACCTCAGGTTTCCTGCGAGGAAAGTATCCTGTAATTGTCTTTGAAACTCTCTCTTATAATTTAAAGAGCATTGCAAAGTTTCACAAAGGGAAAGAGCAAATCTAAATAAGTGAATTCTGCAGTACTTTTGTAGATTTGGTGGCACAGCTCCATCCGAATCCCCTCAACCATCAAACAAATAAATAAAAACAAGATTATATAGGAAACTTTGCCTAGCAAACACTTTCAGAAAGAACTGTCTCACCCAGACCACCCACCCTTGCCACTAGCCGTGGCTGGTTCCACTATACTTCAGGGCCTTTACTATTGAATCAAATATTCCCTAATCACCGAAACTTCTATCCTTCAGCCTCAAATGCATGAGGTTATTGGCAGCCAGAGAATCATCCAGAGCCTCACGTTGCTGCCTAATGCTCCCCAGGCTCTTGTGATGCAGCTGCAAGAGAGAGAGCCGAATGCCAAACCCAGAGCCCAGATTGCCTTGCCTGCACTCTGCCAGCATGAGAGCAGCCCTGGCTCCCCATGGGTGCTCCTGGAGAAATTCCCCAGAAATGGAAAAAACAACAACAACAACAACAACTGCTATCCCTGCCCATTCTTCCTAGGGATGCATTAATTTCAAGGTTTACAGAGATGTATGCATAGAGAGAAGGGGAGGTCAAAAGTCAAGAAAGGGAGTTGGCATCGGCCAACTTTTAGCTTCTTCCCCTAATGGTTGTAGCAGAGCAATGAACCGTACCTCTCCATGACCAACTGTGTAAAGCACAGTTTGAACTTACCCTCTTTCTAGGCTGAAGGGGTGGTGTCCCTGCTCAGTGTTGAGATGGTTCCTCCAGAGTATGGGTTTGTTTGGGGTCCTCTGTTCGTCCTCTACCCGTGAGTTAGCTGGAGGTCCAGCTCAGATTCTGAAGACATGGAAGTGTCCTTCTTGAAGTGTAAACATAATTTCTTGTCAACCCACCACCAGTTTTCCAGTGCATAGGACTGAGTTGTGGCTGGTTTCTACATCTGCTCAGAAAAAAAAAAAAAAGAAAAAAAAGAGGTGAGCAACTACTGCCCCACTTCATCAGTGAACTTCTTGTTCATCATATTTTAGCCAAGATGACTTTCTACATGGAAGAGCAATCAAATAATCACAAATGTTTATATGAGTATTTACTAAGCGCCCGACTTATAACTAAATACTTCCCATTCATTGCCTTGGTCAATCCTATAACCACCCAGTGAGGTAAGTGCTACCATGAGTCTCACATTTCCGATAAAGAAACTGAGACTCAGAGATGATAAGGATTTCTTTAAGGTCACACAGTACTTAAGTGAACAGACCAGAATGTGAGCTAGACCTCAGTAATGGCAGAGCGATATAACTTGAAATAAAAATGCCCGCAGGGCTTCCCTGGTGGCGCAGTGGTTGAGAGTCCACCTGTCGATGCAGGGGACACGGGTTCGTGCCCTGGTCCGAGAAGATCCCACATGCCGCGGAGCGGCTGGGCCCGTGAGCCATGGCCGCTGAGCCTGCGCGTCCGGAGCCTGTGCTCCGCAACGGGAGAGGCCCCAACAGTGAGAGGCCCGCCTACCACAAAAAAAAAAAAAATGCCCTCAGTTTCCTACTTAATGGGGTAAATGCTTAGACAATTTAAATACAAATTGAATAGGCTTTCAAATGAAAACTTTTAACATATTTTTGACTTATACATAGCATAGAAAGAAACTACATAGGGTACAAAAAGGATTTTGTAGGACTACATTTTAGGAAGTATTTTTCCTTTGGCAATTTCTCAAACCTAACTTGCTCCAATGATATATTACACCCTGTTTATTATCTACAAAGAGCATAAATAGTTAGAGAAATGTTTTTGACCCCTACCAAAAGCAAATATGACCTCGTTTCCAAACCAGAAACCTTCGTCTGGACTTTGAATACTGATTTGGAAACAAGTTTTTAAAAGAATTAGCTCAAAGCAGCAGGTTTGTAGCTCGTATGACATGAGATGATCAATGACCACATTAGCTGCTAATCTAAGGCATACAACATGCATGAGCATTAGCATGGAAATCTAACACGTTCCCACGTTCCCACCCCAGGTGGCACTGGATTTCTAATCCGTTGTTCCATCTAATAGGAATAAACTTAAATGGTTTATTTAGAGCTTCATTTACAAAGTTAATAATTAGGGTGATTTACTCAAAAGGCAGGGGAGGGGGAGGAGGAAGGGGGTCAGCTGAGTGGGGGGGGGTGAAATGGGAAAAAGGAAAAAAAAAGTAACCTTGAAAAAGCGAAACAACATCTTAGGATAATTTTGCCTCAAAAGACATCTCCCACTCTGATGGTAGGGAATCAGGGTTAAAAAAAAAGCATGACCTCAAGAAGCTGAGTCTTGGTTGGGGACCAACAAATAAATCCTGTTATTTGTTAGAGGATATTAGGCAAGTTGTTTAATCTCTCAGACAAAGGTTTCTACATCTCTGAAATGGGAATGATAATACCTGCTTGGCATGGAATAAAAAAGATAACAAAAGCAAAGTGGTGAATACAATACCTGACACAGGGGAAGGACTCAATTTCTATTGATTCCGCCCGTGAATGGATTCACTAGAAAGTGCTAAGATACAAACGTGGTCCCCTCCTCCTGCTTCTGCAATGCCAGGGTCCGACCTAGTCACAGATTTTGACATGGCACTTTTACCTGCACCCGGTGCTGGGATAATAATTGGATGAGTTTCATTTGATACTATGCAGAATATTGGGCAAATGAGCTTCAGCTAATTAAAACAAACAGCTATCCTGTCTGTCACCCACCTCTCAGGTGACCCATGTTTCTCAATGTACCATTTACGTGATCCAGCTCCAGGCTTACCCTTAACTTTTTAAGGGCCCAGGGCAAGAGTCCAAATGGAAACCCACATACCTAAATATTTAAAACGTATAGAACAGTTAACAAAATTTAAATAAAATAGTTTCTATCCTCTTACCTAAACAAATGTACCTTAATAATGACCTAGAAGGTTAGATTCAAATTCATAACTCTTGGACCCTGTGGGGTTCTGTGCCAGGACACGGAGCTTGGGAAGAGCCAGCTCTTCCTCCTTTACTCCCCACCCTGGCTCTGTCCTCCACTGGGTGGCAACTTGCATGCATGTGGGCACTCCAATCCTCACATCCAAACTCCGTCTCTATCCCCACCCTCACAAACAGCCACCCCGAGACCCCATTTCAAGCCCACTCGTGGGCCCACTGACAGCTTGGTTGTACCTCCCCCAAGAGAAAACTCCTCGGAAAGAGACTCATGTGGGCCTTGGAAGCACGCTCAGGACTACTTAGGCTGGAAATTCCAGTGTCCCGAATATCCAAAGGTTTGTCCGGAAGTGGGGGAGGCAGGCTCCAGGTGGCCGTGAAGACATGAGGTGGTTCTGAGGACACACGGCACTGTAGAGAAAGAGAGGCAGAGCCAGGGGAGAGCTGAAGAAGAGGCAGCTGAGGCACAGAGCCCTGTGCAAGGGTCCCTTTCCCCCAGCTCAGTAAAACCTGCTTGTTCAGTAGAGTGAACTTATCTCTTCCTCATCCCAGTGGCCGACCTGAGGGGCAGGTGTTAATATCTTCCCTGCAGGGGAGCTGGATACTACCCTTAAGGTAGCTCCAGAGCAGACGGTCCTTCTGCGAAGGGCAGTGTGGCCATTACTATTAACCCTTGTAATTTCACTTTCTACCTTAAATCAGTCTTGCTAATTAGCAGGTTCCACCTTCTTAACAATTAGCTAGACTGGTAAATAATCAAGAGACAGGACAAGCTAATTAACCTTCAGTTTCCTTCACAGGAATCTATGGAGAATATTTTTCATACATAATGTACTTTAGGGCTTGTGTTTTCACAGAAAGAATCGTTCGAAGGTGTTTTCATGCCCACCCTTATGATATGGAAACGCGGTCTGCCTCACATGTCTAATCATCCTTGGCACCCTTAGTATCACTGAAAGGTTTTCTGGGCCGTGGAGAGAATTTCTGCAAGCTGTCTGAAGGCCATAATGCTCACTTTTAGAGGGCTGTAAATAGAGCGTACAAGCTACTAACTGCAGTCTGTTATAGACTCATGTTGCTGCCCTAACAGAAAAGAAAGGGAGCTCACCATACCTGCCCAAACCAGACTCAGGCTCTGCAGAAAGACTGGACATTCAGGGACATGTAGAAGCACCTTTGGTTATGACCACATTACTCCATGAATTGGTCCTTGCCTGGTTTCCCCATTCCCACTCACCCATCACTTCTTACCTGCCTCTCAAGGGCTTTCCACCACCAAGGTTCTCAAATCACATTGTAATCACCTGGAGAGCTTTAAAAGTCAGCTCCAGAGATTCTATTTAATTGGTGCAGCCTGGGCAAGGGGAGTTTCAAGAGCTGTCCAGGCGACTCTAAAGTGCAGCCGGGTTTCAGTGTCAGCACTCCACCACAGCAGCCCAATCTGCTGGCTCTTTCCCAAGCGTATCCAGAACTCTCACCCTCCTGTGCCCTTTCCTTTTGCTTCAGTGTCCCTCTCCTACCTGGAAAACTTCTCATTCTATGAGACTCAGTCCCGAAGCTCTGTCCCGAACACTCAGGTCCCCCCATCTGGAGATCCCAGATCACCTCCCATACCCCTTTCATAGAGCTAACAGCGGCCATGTAATTTATGATCCCAAACAACACACTGTTGAATGTAAAAGAAAACACTACTAATAATTATGCTCGGTGACAGGTGTCAACTGGGACTAACGCTGGCCAACTGGAACATCAGATCCCCCTATTTATAGCCCCTATGATATCAATCAGTAATTGCATATCCGCCTGCCTGTCTCCTACTCTTGCTGTGAAAGCCATTAAAGCAGGGATAGCATTTCCTCATCTCTCTAACCTCAGTACCCAACCCAGATTAGATGTTGAATCGATGCTTCCTTAAGAAGCCCTCTATTTTATAATGATCAAATGCATGGACTCTGTCACCAAAGAACATGCGTTCAAATTCCAGCTCTGCCACTTATTAGCTGTGTGACTGGACTATTGTGCTTTAATGACTCTGAAATGGAGTTAATAATAGAATGAATGTATCTAATAGGATTGTTTAAAGGTTTAAATGAGTTGATATATGTAAAGCACCCAGAGAATAGTATTTAAACATAGGAAGCACTGTACAAGTGTTTTTTATTATTTGTAAAAAGAACAGATAAACCAACTGAATAAGCGCCAAGTGCCTCTTTTCTATGGAACTCCTCCAAATGATCACGCCCATAGTGAACGTTCATGATAACAGCTATCCTTCACTGATGAATCACCACGTTCCAGGTGCCATTACGTGCTTTGCATACATTATCCCATTTACCCTTCATCACAGCCCCTATCAGGAAACTATATTATTACACCAAGTTTACAGATAAGGAAAGTGAGGCCCCAAAATGAAGAGGATATCCACAGTCACTGGGTTTTATCTTTCTATAAGAAAAAAGCAACTGAAATCCATTCGCACTGTGAGTTTCCTGTGATTCCTTTGAGAAATAAAAGGGCTTTTCTGAAGTCCCTGTAATCACATAACATACCTAGTTTTTGAAGAGATGGAGAGTGAAAAGGCAATTGCCCTGTAATATGTACTTTGGAAGGAGCTCTTGTTTGCTGCTTTTTGAAGTGTTTTAACAATTCACGAACTAACATTATCAAGAAGATAATATGTACAAAGCAGTATTAGGGGGACTCTGAGGACACCCCAAATTGAAAATCTTCCTCTTACCTCCAAAGAGTTCAAAATCTAGTTGAGAACATAGAGAAAACATTCAATAACACTACAGGATTTAAATAGCAGTAACACAAGGGAGATTCCCAGAGCAACATGATTAATTTCCCAGGAAGTGGTAGTTTGTACCTGCCATAGGAGGTCAGGGAAGTAAGGACTTCTGAAGAGACTGAGAGTTGTATCTTTAAACATCGCTTCAACAAACTTTCACCGACACCCATCACCTGTCACTCTGCAGCACACTGAAACTGTGGAGATTAGAAAAACAAGAGTGGTGCGCTCAAGGAGCTAAAAGCCCAGAAAGGGAATCAGACATGTGGACAGATAACTCAAGTGGCAAGAGAATAGTTATGGCAGAGAAGCTATTCTCTGATTTACTGTGGAGCCTAGAGAAGGGCATTCACCCAAACTAGTCTGGGCAAAGTTGGCAGGAGCAAGATGGTGGAAGGTATTCCAGAAAAGAGATTGCCCAAGCTGGTTCTTAAAGAATAAATGAGTTACCAAGGGGGAAAAAAAAAAGGAAGAAAAGTCTCCAAGAGCAGGGCAAATGCATGGGAAAGGGGTGGAGGAGTACGTGTTAAATAAAAAGATATAAAGGGCTTCCCTGGTGGCGCAGTGGTTGAGAGTCCGCCTGCCGAGGCAGGGGACGTGGGTTTGTGTCCCAGTCCGGGAAGATCCCACATGCCGCGGAGCGGCTGGGCCCGTGAGCTATGGCCACTGAGCCTGCGCGTCCGGAGCCTGTGCTCCACAGCGGGAGAGGCCACAACAGTGAGAGGCCCATGTACCGCAAAATAAATAAAAATATAAAGGTATTGTATATTTATCAATGAGCTTCTTGAAGAAAGGCGTACAGCGTGTTATACTCTACTTGAATGTGCCTGGAAACGAAAAAAATACTCAGAATGTTTGCGCTGTGAAAAATATATGTGCCCCGGCACACACGGGCGTGCACACACGAACCGAAAAACATTTGCCAAAGCACAACCTAATCCTAGTTCATATTCATGAGTGGTCTCAAAATCAACCGTTGTTTTTGTTTGTTAATTTGTTAAACAGTCGTTAGCGCAGTCTTCCTCCTAGTCTCTGCCTGTGAAGGGAGCACGCTGACACAGCCCCTGGGGAAATATGAAGGGCCTAAAGGGAAAATAAAACAATACCGCTTTTAGACCCGGAGCTAAGCTTATAGAGCACACTTGCCAGCAGGGAGATTTGGACAACATTTATTTGTCTAGTTTCATTAATAAGTACACATAGCCTATTACTAGAGAGGAAAATATACCCCTAAAGAAGTCATAAACTTTGACAGGAAATGTCATGAAAATACTGATTATACTGCATATGCATGTATATATACCGTATACCTATGTAAAGATATATAATATATACTTGAACCTTCCCATTATCTATGAACGGGTCAATGAAATAATTGATCAGGAGGCAGTGGGGCAGAGTGATTAGCTAGGCTGCCTGGCCTTCGGGCTTTGCTCAGTGCACCAGCCGTATGAGCATTTTTCCTACGATCGCAAGCAACTTCACCTCTCCAAGCCTCAGTGACTTCTTCATCTATAAAATCAAAATAATAATAGAACCCAACACATGTGATTAAATGATGACCCTCTTATGAGGATTAAAGGATATAATTCATACAAAAGTGCTTAGCACAGTGACTGGCATATCATAAGTACTCAAGAGTGGTCTCAGAACTGTTAAACTTATACCAGAAATTATTCCAAAACATAGAAAGTAGGAGACATTTTGAAAGCATTAAAGTGATTAGATGGGGCTGACTAGTCTTTTGGAGGCCAGCTATAAATTCACTCACATAAGAAACTTCTTTTGTAAAGGACCATCCAGTGCTTAAAACGGAGGATCATTTGTCATACTGCCCTCCATATATATTCCTGCCACTTTGACTTGCCTCATTTATATAAATGAGTCCTTAAAAAGGATACCCTGAATCTAATCACTCCTGGAGTCTGAAAAACCATCACAAAGAAAATGGTTACCTCTATAAATTGTTTATAAAATGTAGGATCCCAGCTGACAGACTTGCTGAGAAGTAAGACAATGATACAGTCACAGGCTTGGGTAAAATGCCTATAGTCAAGAATAAGTTGAACAATATGGAATTAATCTAAACGACGCAACTAAGTTGCAATTTATTTTTTAATACTTCCAGCTTTTCCCTTGGACTTATCCATCACCCTGCTCACCCTCTCCCCCATCCTCCTCTCTCCCCTCATTTATACCTTACTCCCAGGGAATCATTTTAAGAGGGAAACTTCACCAAGATTCTGTATTGCTTGTAATGCTTAATGCATACCCAAGTAGAAAAGGACATATCTAAAACCTGAGAATAAAAGCAGTCATTCCGGAGCTTGTAATATTTGGAGCTAGATTGTAAATGGTGGAAATTTCAAAGAGGAAGAAACCCCCTCGTGATCAGACTCAAGAAATCATTTAAACCACCAAAAACTTTGATGTGAAACCTTTGTGTTTTGCACATTACAAATGTAAAAAATATGGATCTTTCAATCAGGAGAAGCACAGGAATTGGGTACTATAGTGAAAGGAACCCACATTTCCATATCTAACTTTTTTCCTGTCCTGGAAAGAGAGAATTACTCTTCTGTTGTGCAAATCCACCTACTCAGAGGCATATGATTAAGAGGGTAAGCAGCTCAGGTCATCAAGCACGGAGAGTGCCAAAAAACAACGACAACAACAAAATCTAAAACCTAAGGTGAATTATCACTCTTTTAAGCTGTGATTAAGTTTAAAAATAAAACCGTCAATGGCTTTTGTTCTACAGTTGAAACCAGAAGTCTACTTTCCCCCCCACTGTCTTCACTTTTGCCTTCAAATAAGATCTTGCAGATCTGAAAGTCTCTTTTGTAGCTTAGGTTTATTAAACCTTGATATGATTCCTCCAGGGCTGAAGATCCTTGTGCTAAACTGCTTACCAAGGGTTTACAGATTGAAATGGTTCTCAGGGGGATTTTTTTCTGCCCAGTTAGTTCTGTTACTGCTGTCTCTGAAGTCAGAGATTATTGAGATAAAACTGATTAGAAAATCCAAGCCTCTTTAACTTCCAATACCAAATAGGTCAGAAAAGCAGGAATCAGAGAGCTTGGAGTGCTGCCACTTTTATATTATTAAAAGACTTCCTCTGGTAAGTGAAAGCTGTGTTTACTCAATACCAGTTTTCAGAAAGCAAGGTCTCAAAGCATATTTTCTTTCTTTCCACACGTAACACTCAAAGCACAAATTCTTGATCAAATTCTGGGTTAAACTGGTCTGTGCCACATCATTTATTGACTCAACGGCAAAGTGACTTCTTATGGACTTCACGTGGCATATCATGGCAGCTATACAATTTAGCAAGAGAGTAAAAAAGAAAGACACTGTCTAACATGATTAAGGAAATAAAGAAATAAAATCCCCATGCTCTTTTCTGAGCCGCAAGTTTTATAATGCCTGAAAACTTTGAATACCAATTCAGCCTTAGATTTCTTTCCTAGGTCAGTGATGTAGTCCAAAAATTTCTTCCCATTTTTTCCTAGTCATAGAAAACATAAAATTTTATATATGAAACTCCCAATTTCAAGTGGGCCATTGTCTTAAAGTTCTACGTTAACTGATTAAAGCTCAGAAGATATTTCCCATGGAAACTGTAGCTGTTGACTTCTGAGACGAGTCCACATATGATTATACCCATATTGTATACCCTGTATCTAACCTCTGTAACAGATGGCTGAATCCCCAGCGTTTAAACACCTTTACTGACAGCACTCACGGCTCCTAAGGCAGTCCATTTCTTTTGCAGGACATCTCCCTTGGTACATTAGCTAAAATCTACTCGCATGCAGCTACAATCTTCCTCTACCTACCACCTGGCAGATCCTCCCATCGTGACTCAGGGAGCCATCCTGCTACTTTTGTCTCCACTTCTCCACTGTAAACATGCCCAATTCCTTGAATTATTTCTCCTAATGTGGATTCCAGCTCCCATGCCCCCAGATATGCTCCATTTCATTTTTAACGTCATTAAATGAATGAATTTAATGTGATGTGCACAGCTGGAGAGAATGACTGTGTGTGGCCAGCACAGTAGGACACTGATTACCATGGCCTGCACAGTGCGGTTTTATTTTGTTTTACTGAATACTAAGTCATTGAAGGACACAAACAGCTGTTGATAGAACTTTTTTGGGTTAAAGCAGAGCCTCACTGTTTACGATGTGTGGCAGAATGCCTAGTGAGGCAAACTGTTTTTTTTAAAACCAGAGAGGTGAGAACTAAAAATGCCAGCCACTTCTATATCTAGAAATAGAGCCAGCAAATGACCTCCAAATAAATCCTTATTTTCTGGAAGAATCACTTGGATGGCATTCATTGCAAAATTGTAAGGCAAATTGTGCCCATCACTATGGAGAAAAGTATAAAAGGATCTTTGTCTCCATAGCTTGGCCAAGTCTGTTTCTCCCAACATCCCCTGGAGTTCCAAGCTCTGGTGCAGAGCAGGGAAAGAACAAGTTGCATAAAGAACTGGGGGAAGAGCACTTTCTGAGAAGAAAAGGACCCAATGGTAGAAAAAAGCAACCAAGCTCCTGAAATAACAGAACCATGGAGCTACAGAGCGATATGCCTCCTCCTTGCAGTCAAAGGAGGAAAAGAGAACTAGAAGTTTCCATTAGTTGGGACTCAGTGCCCCCCACCCCGGGACACACTTGGGCTCTAAAGAGGACACTGTGGATAAACCCAACTGACGGCTTAGAAGCCCCAGTCAAGTTTCCATGGAAATCCCTTGGCTGAGAACCAAGAGACCCAATACCAGCAGAATAGGATCATCGTCTCTTTAAGAACGACTAGCATCACTAGCTGGATCAGAAGATTTAGCCATTGCAACATCACTGACACAACCAGCAGAAACAATTCTTCCTCACAGGGACTTAAGCCTTTACTAGCATAGACTTAAGAGCTCAGGGTGAAGGCAGGCAAATCTAGGTTTCTTAACCTGGCTCTGCTATTTCCCAGCTCTGTGACCATAAACTTTTTTTAGCTGTCTTGTTCTTCCACCTGTATGGTGAAAAAGTAACATCATCTATCGCCTAAGGTTGCTATGGAAGTTTGGAGAAAATAATACGTTCATAGATTTAACATGTTCTACAGAATCTGATAGAAATATATGTTTTAGCTCTTGTATATCTTTTGTACACTTTTATTGTGCTATATAGTACATATAGAGAAAGTACACATAAATGCACAGCTAAATAAATTATTTTAAGCTCTTCTAGGACAGAATCATGTCTGATTCCTCTATGGATTATTCCCAATCCCTGCATCTTATTCATAGGATCTAAGTGAATGAATAAATCTAAATGTAGCTTGCTTGCACAAACTGGATACTTCTGAAATAGAACCTCTAAATTATCCTAAACTATGTAATGGGTCATCTTGGCAGAAATAAGAAGTAGGCTACAATCCCAAATATCAATTGTGATTTGCATTAACAAGTTCCTCTAGAACTTGTATGATAAGCAATTGCATACCTGCAGAAATAAACATGAGTATTAGGATATAACAAATGAAAGCTTGGATACCCCAGGTTGCAGTTTCAATATTGATCTGCATATTTCATTCAGTATTAGCACATGGGACTCAAATTGTGTAGCCATCTCTCTCATTAAAATTCATACACTCCCTCTGGAATTCATGGCAGCCATCTGGCCAAATATTTGCTTCTTAGATTTGAAACTCAATTGCATTGAAGTCACTGAATCTCTCAATCAATTACAAAGGATCTGAGCTCTTAGGGTTTACATTGATTGGCCACCATTTTCCTAATGGAGTCATAGCCTCTGTAATTACCTATTTGACAGGAGAGGTGCCTGCTTTCTGAAGGCTATATATCCTAGCTCTTCATTTACCTAAAATGTTAGTTGGCAGCCCTCATAAGAGCATCAGCTACAAAATGTGATTAGAGCTAATGTAAGTGTAACAGAATGATGTTCTCATCTCATCTCCACTTATTGCCTATGGTGGCCACATATTATCCTTTCGCATGGATTGCACTTTTGAAGTAACTCCAATGTATATTTTTATGTTATAATTCATTAACAGCCAAAATTTATGCATTTGCAAACACCTTCCTATGTATAGTCATACTCAAAAAATGCTGTTTAGTTCAAAAAGCTAACATCTCTTTTTCCAAATACAGAAGAGCTTCTGACTGTCAGAACATGAAGCATATTTGACCATGGCTCTTTAATGGGCACAAGGAAAACAATTAAGAACTCCTTCCTAAATATATTGCAAGAAGTAGAAAGAAAACAGCTGTTAGATTCAGACACAATTCAGATTCTAATGTCAATTAAACCACAGATTACCTGCATGGCATAAGTTAAATTTTTTCATCCTTCTGAGCCTGTCTTTTCATTTATAACATTGAGATATTAGTATCACTTTATTTTAATAATTATAATATTGTTATAATAGTTTATAATAATAGTTTTGAAGGGTTAAAATAACAAAAATAGAGCTCCTAGTACCTAGGAAATTAGACACTTGTATTAGTCAGGTTTTGCTTAAAAAAGGAAGCTATAACTATCTTGAAATCTCAGTGGTTTGCGAGAGCAAACATTTGCTTCTTGTTCAGGAATCTTTATGTTGTCTGTGGCTCTGCTGAATGGGTTTGAGCCTACCTGCCCAGTTCAACTGCACTTGGCTCCCATGTGTAGTTTGGGTTCAGATTTGCTCCATAAATCTATCTGAGATTCAGGATGAAAGAAGAATGCACGTCTCGGGTATGCTCTTCTCACTGTGGACAGCAGAAGTATGAGAAAGCTGGAGGAAATTTGCTCGGACCTCACACACTATCACTTCTGCACACTTTTAATTGGCCACAGTGAGTCACATGGGCAACCCCCAAAGTCAGTGTGGCAGGCAAGTGTGTTCCGTCCACAGGGAATCCATCCCCAGGACAAGAAAAAAGGAACAACTCTGAATGAATGCTCACTACCACACAATTCAATTCATAGTAGTCATTGCAATTAGCTATTGTATTGATAGCACATTGTGATGCTTCTATCTCTGAAAACATCTGAGATCTGATGGAGGAAGTAATTGAGAGGATGTGACTGCTGGATGACCAATGAACTGGACCCAGGCAATCTGAGGCTCCTCTCCTCCTCCCCTTGAAGAGGGGAAAAGAAGAGTTACTTGAAGAGTTCTGGGAAATTCAGTAAGGATGAAAACTAATATTATCAAGTTAAGTATTAGAAATTTAAAAAATAATTATTTTTGAAATTATTGTAATATACCTAAAAGTATTATAAAGCTGCTAAGATTTCTGAGATAGTAAGAAATATATAAATGCATGAACGTAAAATAATTACACAAAAAAATTATACTTGGTGTGCTGGTACAGCCAGAAATTAAACAAAAATTTTTTAGAAGGTGTTTCATTCAGAATAACAAAAGTAAAAAAAAAAAAAAGAAAGAAAAGAAAAGAAATAATTAAAGAGGTATGAATAACCCAGTTTAAGAAAAAGGCAAAATAAATGAAGTTTAAGACAAAGACAGAGAGAGAGAAGTAGAGAGAAAAATGTAGATAAGTGTACTTATTCCAGAAAAGGAGAACTAAATGTTCCAATCATGTCTAATCTAGTTAATTTAGAGAGTTAATGGAACTCAGTTAAAATCTGATACTTTTGTCTGTGTGTGTGTGAAACTTAGCCAAATGATTCTGAAATTTATTTTGAAAAATAAACAAGGAAAATAGCATGTAATACACTAAAATAACATCAACAGTGTGTAGGGGGAAAGGAAGGACTACCTTAGCAGGTAATAGAATGTGTTACACAGAAACAACAAATAAAACTCCATGTCACTACTATAGAAATGGATATATTCTACAGTGGATTAGAGGAGAGAAAGATTAGAATTAGCCCAAATATATATAAGAACATTCTATATTACAATTACACTTTTGAAAATAAGTAGAAGATGATTATTTTAAATATGAACTGAACTTTTGGGTTAGCAATATGAAAAAGAACAAAGTCATCTGTATTTTTCTCTGAAAAGTAAAGTATCTCATGCGGAGTAAAAATTTAAATATAAAAAAATCAAATCATGGTAAAATTAGCACAATACAATATACTTTATCAGATCTCAGAAGAGATGATCATTTTCTCTGCATTACAACAGAAGAAACTGCGAAAGGAATAACTAGAAAGCAACCTGCCCCCCACTCAAAAAAAGGAATTATATGCAAGAAGATGTCCTGGAAACATTAACTATGGAATTAAAACAATGGAAATAAAATATATGTGTGAGAACAGTGTATTGTTGAGTAAATTATTTTATTTTAATATTTTACAAGAGTATGCAAGTATTTATAAATGACGATCATTAAATCTAGGTAAATTTATTGGAATGTTTATGATATAATGTTAAATGAAAATATGATAAAATTGTACAACCTTTGAAAATCATGTACACTTAATTTAGTACAAGAAGCAATACCTTAAATCATCTGATTAATAACATGTATGGGTTTGTCTACAGGAAACAGACAAATGGTTAAATCTTACTGAGTCCTAATGCCACATTAATAAAATGGGGTTACTTCCTATCATTGTGAAGATTCCATGAGACAGCATAATTAAAGAGATTTGGCTCACAGTCATTGTTGTAATTAGGGAAACTATAGTAGTTACCTTTCAAAAAGTTCCTTAAAATTGTGAAACTACCATTTTATACTACCTCAAAAAGTTGTAAGTAATACGACATTCAACTATCACCTAAGGAAATGAATGCTAGGTGATCATAAATCCTTCATTCTGTACCTTGCCTTCTAGTCACAGGGCTTCAAATTTCCTAGCACTCAACCCCAAAAAATTAAAGCAGTTACAAAAATTCAGAAATTTAGCAGTTATAAAAGTCCCTAAGTTGGGGCAAAGGGTCAAAAACTTACCCCTTCTATGTGAGGGTCTGATTTTTGGTTCACTTCCTTGTTGTTTCCTTGGAAATGAACAAAGATCATATGTGTTAACTATGTTATTGGGCAACATCGATTATGACCAAAAAACATGCGAGATAAATTGAATCTAACCTGAGAGAACAATATCTCCCTGATATGATGCCAAACTTTGGGCTTCTCTGAATGTGGTGACTCTGGTCTGTCCTCTGTGGGGAATCTAGAAGCCATGCCTATAGAGATGTCACAAGAGATCCTGGCTCCTCTCAGGCATAAGGATTTTAAGCCAAGGCAGCAGTTCAATGTGGATTTCACTTCCTTGTAAGGGAGTTGACCATGGGTAGCTGTGTAGACTGCTGTATAGACTGCTGCAAGGACTCCAGCTGTGGTTTTATCCTACATCCTCTGATTAGACTAATGTCAAGGGTAGCTTATGAAAGTCTGGTGAGTCTGAATGTCTAGTTAAGAGCCTTGATCATGATGGCAGAGTAGGAAGATCCTGAGCTCTCCTCCCACAGACACACCAAAACTACAACTACATATAGAACAACTACCTCTATAAAAACCTGAAGACTAGCAGAAAATATTTTCTAGAACCAAGGATATAAAGGAAAGGCCACATTGAGATGGGTAAGAGGGGCAGAGTGACAGTCTAATCAGAACCCCCCCCCCCAAGTTGCAGTGACCCACAAGCAGGAGCGATATCGCAACCACCAAGATCCCTCCTGAGGAGCAAGAGGTCCAAGGCCCACATGTGGCTCCCCAGCCCAGGGGACCTGTACTGGGAACATGAGCCCCCATAATGTCTGTCTCTGAAAACCAGAGGGACTTATGTTCAAGAGGGCCAGAGGGCTGTGGGAAACCAGATTCCACTCTTGAAAGTCTCATGTGTAAACTCACTCACTCCAAGTCCCAGTACAAGGCAGCAGTTTGACACCTAGGCCTTACATGAAGGAGATTCACTGGCTAATTTCCTCCAGAGGGGAAGGGATCTGGTGGAACTTTCTACAGGGACAGTGGCACTGGTGGGTACCATTTTTTTAAAACTTTCCTTCCACCTAGCTGGCCCAGTGCTGGCAGGTGCCATTTCTGTCACTCTCCATCACCCTGGCTAACACTGTGCACCCCACCCAAGCATTTCCCTGCGGACCAGCCTCCAGCCAAGGTGCCTGCCCCAGGTGATACCTCCAAAGTATCTCTCACTCTGGGGGACCAGACTGGCATGCCAGCATGCTCATAGCAGTCTTGGCCAAGTCTCACAGCTAGTCATGCTGGGAATCACCCCTGTACATCATGGCCAGGCCTTGCAGATATCTGGGCCAGAAGCCAAGCCAACCATCTTGCACACAGCAATCACAGCCAAACCACAACAGGAGGATACAGGCAGCCCACACAAGGAATATCCCTGGAGACGCTGGCTCTGGAGACCAAGGAGGAGTGTATCACTGGGCCCAGAGGACAACTTCTACACAAACTCATTCTTTCAAAACTGGGAGATGTGGCTGATAAACCTAATACATAGAGTTAGGTAAAATGAAGAGGCACATACCTTCCAAATGAAAGAACAAGACAAAACCTAAGGAAAAGAACTAAACAAAATGGAGATCAGCAATTTACCAGATAAAGAGTTCAAAGTTATAAAGATACTAACCAAACTTGGGGGAAGAATGGATGAACTCAATGAGAACTCCAACAAAGAAACAGAAAATATAAAAAGAACCAAGCAGGACTGGAAAATACAATAACTGAAATAATAAAATAACACTAGAGGTAATCAACAGCAAAGTAGAAGATGCAGAAAAATGGATCAGCAATCTTGAAGGCAGGGTAGTGGAAATCACAGAATTGGAATAGTAAAAAGAAAAAATATTTTTTTAAAAATGAGGATAGTTTAAGGGACCTCTGGAACAACACTGTTTCCTAACATTCACATTATAGGGATCCCAGATGGAGAAGACAGAAAGAAAGGGACAGAAAAGGTATTTGAAGAAATAATGACTGAAAACTTTCGTAACTTGGTGAAGGAAACAGATATACAGGTACGGGAATCACAGAGAGTCCCCAAAAGATGAAGATACTAAGACACATGATAATAAAAATGTCAAAAGTTAAAGAGAGAATCTTAAAAATAATAAAGAGAAAAACATCTAATTATATACAAGAAAATATCCATAAGACTTCCAGCCAATTTTTCAGCAGAAACTTTATAGGCCAGAAGGAACGGACAAAATATATTCAAAGTACTGAAAGGAAAAAACATACAACCAAGAATACTCTACCCATCAAGGTTATCATTCAGAATTGAAAAAGAGATAAAGAGTTTTCCCAGACAGGCAAAAGCTAAAGGAGTTCATTACCACTAAACCATCCTTAAGAGAAATGTTAAAGGGATTTCTTTAAATGGAAAGGAAAGGCAATAACTAGAAACAAGAAAATGATAAAGAAAGAATCTCACTGGCAAAGGCAAACAAATAGTAATGGTAGTGGATCAACCACCTATAAAGCTAGCATGAAGTTTAAAAGACAAAAGTAGTAATGTTATCTATATTGAAAATAACTAGTTAAGCAATACACAAAATATGTAAAATATGGCATTAGAAACATAAACATGGTAGCCTGGAGGAGTAAAATATAGTGCTTTTAGAATGCACCCAAACTTCAGCAACCACCAACTTAAAATAGACTGCTATATACATGTGTCATAATATATGAATCACATGTCAACCACAAACCAAAAGCCTATAACAGATACACAAAAATAAGTAAATAAATAAAGAGAAAGGAACACAAATACAACACTAAAGAAAGTCATCAAATCATGAGAGAAGAGAATGTAAGGAGAAAAGAACAGAGAACCGTAAAAGTAAACAGAAAACAATTAACAAAATGGCAATAAGTACATACCTATCAATAATAACCTTAAATGTAAATGGAGTAAATGCTCCAATCAAAAGACATAGAGTGGCTGAATGGATACAAAAACAAGATGAATATATATGCTGCCTACAAGAGGCTCACTTCAGATCTAAAGACACACACGGACTGAAAAGGAAGGGATGGGAAAATATATTCCATGCAAATGAAAAGGAAAAGAAATCGGGGAGAGCAATACTTATATCAGACAAAATAGACCTTGAAGGCTGTTACAAGAGACAAAGAAAAGCATTACTTAACAATAAAGGAATAAATCTATCAAGAGCATGTAACACTTGTAATTATCTATGCACCCAACATAGGAGCACATAAATACATAAAGAAAATATTAACAAACATAAAGGGAGATAGCGACAGAACTACAATAACAGTAGGGGACTTTAATACCCCACTTACATCAATGGATAGATCATCTAGACAGAAAATCAATAAGGAACTATTGACCTTAAACAACATATTAGATAAGATAAACAAATATACATAAAACATTCTACCCCTAAACAGCAGAATACACATTCCTTTCAAGTACACATGGAACATTCTCCAGTACAGATCACATACTAGGCCACAAAATAAGTCTCAATAAGTTTAAGAAGACTGAAATCATACCAAGCATCGTTTCTCACCAGAGTGGCATAAAACTAGAAATCAGTTCCATGAAGAAAAAAAACACAGACAAGCGGAGGTTAACAACAGGTGACTAAACAACCAATGGGTCAACAAAGAAATCAAAGAGAAAATAAAAAAAATACCTTGAGACAAATGAAAATGGAAACACAAGCTCCAAAATCTATGGGATGCAGCAAAAGCAGTTTTAAGAAAGAAGTTTGTAACAATACAGTCCTACCTTAGGAAACAACAAATATCTCAAAAAACGTAACGTTACATCTAAAGGAACCAGAGAAAGAATAAACAAAGCCCAAAGTTAACAGAATGAAGGAATTAATAAAGATCACAGTATAAATAAATAAAATAGAAACTAAAAGAATAGAAAAGGTAAATGAAAATAAGAGCTGGTTCTTTGAAACAATAAACAAAATTGATATCCAGACTCACTGAGAAAAAAAGAGACAGCTTAAATAAGTAAAATCAGAAATGAAAGATAAGTTACAACCAATACCACAGAATACAAAGGATCGTAAGAAATTACTATGAACAGTTAGATGCCGACATATTTGAGAACCTAGAAGAAATGAATAAATATCTAGAAACATACAATATTCCAAGACAGAATCAGGAAGAAATAGAAAATCTGAACATACTGATGCTTAGCAATAAAACTGAATTAATAATAAAAAAGCTCCAAACAAACAAAAGTACAGGATCAGATGGCTTCACAGGTGAACTCTACCAAACATTTAAAGAAGAGTTAATACATATCCTTCTCAAACTATTACAAAAATTGAAGAGGAAGAAATGCTTCCAAACTCAATCTATAAGGTCAGCACCACCAGATAAAGACTACAAAAAAAAAAAAAGAAAAGAAAATTACAAGCCAATATCCCTGATAAACACTGACACAAAAATCCTCAACAAAATATTTGTAAACTGAATTCAACAATACAGTAAGAGGATATTACACAATGATCAAGTTGGATTTATTCCAGGGATGCAAGGATGGTTCAATATCCACAATTCAATCAACATGATACATGACATTAACAAAACAGAGGACAAAAATTATATGATTATCTCGAGATGCAGGAAAAGCATACAACCAATTCAATATCCATTTATGATAAAAAAAACTTTCTACAAAATGGGTATAGAGGGAACATACCTCAACATAATAAAGGGCATATATGAAAAATCTACAGGTAACATCATACTCAATGGTGAAAAGCTGAAAGTGTTTCCTCTAAGATGAGGAACAAGACAAGGATGCCCAATATTGTCACTTTTATTCAACTTAGTGTTCGAAGTCCTAGCCACACCAATCAGACAAGAAAAAGAGATAAAAGGCATCTAGATTGGAAAAAGAGAAGTAAAACTATCACTATTTGCAGAAGACATGATACTATATGTAGAATACCCTGAAGATTCCACCAAAATCCAAAAGTTTAAACAATAACAAATGTATTCAGTAAAGTTGCAGGATATAAAATCAATATATAGAAATCTACTGCATTTCTATACACTAATAACAAATTGTCAGAAAAAGAAGTTG
This sequence comes from Orcinus orca, assembly GCF_937001465.1. NCBI lineage: Eukaryota > Metazoa > Chordata > Mammalia > Artiodactyla > Delphinidae > Orcinus > Orcinus orca. Next base: position 46,517,655 of record NC_064564.1, on the reverse strand, counting down.
AGAAAACAGTCCCATTTGCAATTTCATCGAAAAGAATAAAATACCTAGGAATAAATTTAACCAAAGAGGTGAAAGATCTGTACTCAGAAAAATATAAGATAATGCTGAAAGAAATCAAAGAGAGCATGAATAAATGGAAAGATATACCTTGCTCATGAATTGTAAGATTTAATATTGTTCAAATGTCCATACTACCAAAAGAAAAAGCATACAGATTCACTGCAATTCCTATCAAAATACCAATGGCATTTTTCATAGAACTGGAACAAATGACCTTAAAATTTGTATAGAACCACAAAAAACCCCAAAAGGCCAAAGCAATCTTAAAAAAGATGAACAAAGCTAGAGGTATCTTGCTCCTTGATTTCAGACTACATGACAAATTTATAGTGATCAAAACAGTGTGATTTTGGCACAAAACAGACACACAGATTAACTGAACAGAATAGAGAGTCCAGAAATAAACCCATGCTTATATGATCAATTAATTTACAGTGAAGGAGCCAAGAACATACAGTTGGGAAATGACAGTCTCTTCAACAAATGGTATTGGGAAAACTGGACAGCTACATGCCAAAGAACGAAACGGAACTTCCTTCTTACATCATATACAAAAATAAACTCAAAATGGATTAAAGAATTAAATGTAAGACCTGAGACCGTAGAACTCCTGGAAGAAAATTTAGGCACTACACTCTTTGACATCAGTCTTAGCAATACTTTTTGGTTCTGTCTCCTCAGGCAAGGGCAACAAAAGCAAAAATAAGCAAATGAGACAACATCAATTTTGCAGTGAAGGAAACAAGCAACAAAACAAAAAGGCAACCTACTGAATGGGAGAAGATATTTGCAAATCATATATCCATTAAGGTGTTACTATTGAAAACATACAAAGAATTCACACAACTCAACATCAAAAAATAAACAACCCCATTAAACAATGGGCAGAGGACTCAAATGGACATTTTTCCAAGGGAGACATACGTATGGAAAACAGACACATGAAAAGGTGCTCAACACCACTGATAACCAGGGAAATGCAAATTAAAACCACCATGAGCTATTACCTCACACTGTCAGAATGGTTATTATCAAAAAGACAGGAAATAACAAGTATTGGTGAGGATGTGGAAACAAGGGAGCGCTTGTGAACTGTTGGTGTGGCCACCATGAAAACCAGTATGAAGACTCCTCAAAAAATGAAAATTGAACCACCATACAACCCAGCAACGTCACTGCTGGGTATTTATCCAAAGAAAACAAAACCACTAATTTGAAAAGATATCTGCAACCCTATGCTCATCACAGCATTATTTATAATAGTCAAGATATGGACGCAACCTAAGTGTCCATTGATAAATGAATGAATAAAGAAGATGTGGTATATATATGCAATGGAATATTACTCAGCCATTAAAAAGAACGAAATCTTGCCATTTATGACAACATGGATGGACCTGGAGGTATTATGCTAAGTCAAATAAATCAGAAAAAGACAAACACCATATGATTTCACGTATATGTGGGATCTAAAAATTAAAACAAACAAATGAATATAACAAAACAGAAACTGACTCACAGATATAGAGAACAAAACGGTGGTCGCCAGAGGAGTAAAAGGTGGGGAGCTGGGCAAAGGGAATTAAGAGGTACAAACTCTAATTATAAAATAAATAAGTCACAGGTATATAATATACAGCATAGGAAGTATAATCAACAATACCGCAATAACTTTGTATGATGACAGATGGTTTCTAAACTTATCATGTTGATTATAATATTCATAATGTATATGAATGTTGAAAGACTGTGTTGTACACCTGAAACTAATGCAATATTGTAAGTCAACTATACTTCAGTTAAAAAATAAAATAAAAATGAATGTCTAGTTAAATCTAAGACAATTCCTGACGGGTGTTGCAGTAAAAAAAAAGAATCACATCTATCCTTGGAATTGAGATAGAATGTTTTCTACAAGTTTTTTTTTAAGTGTCCGGTGTTATTTTATAGATAACTATGGGTTTTGAATCATATTAGAAACAGATGGCAAAAATAATTCATAGAGCTGGGGCATTTGGGGCAAGATTAAGAAACTTCTTGGGGGAAAATTCATGTGGAAAATTTCCAGGTACAGGTTATTGACAACTCTGATAGGCTTCTGAGACACTCAGTATATTCCACTTCTAAAACCCTGAGGACATCACGTAGGACTACATAGCTGGGGCCCATTACATGGCTATAGTACTCCGGGAAAGCATCGTGACAGCACAAATAGCTGTTCATGGTGACTTTTTTGTGACATCCTTAGATAGACTGTGTTTGGGCTTTATCCATTTTTGTATAAAAGGCCAGCATATGTGAGTCCAGTTTCTCTCAAGAGTAAGCAGGACTAAGACTCAGCGGGTGGTTGAACTAAAAAACCCACTAGCTACTATTTATCAAATACTTCCTAGTGTGGTATCCTTTGGCACATAAATAATTTATACATCATTATCATGACAATAATTTCTACTCTTGTATAGTTCTGTCAGCGTCTCAGCTACCCCTGGAGGAGAGAGAATTTGACCTGGGACTTTAAAGAAGGATAAGGTTTCAATAGTTTAATTTGCAAAGGAACAGGAAGATCCAGGACAAGTTTGAGCAAACAGAAATAACCTAAAGCAGCAGTCTCTGACCTTTTAGGCACCAGGGGCTGCTTTCTTGGAAGACAATTTTTCCACCGATGGGGAGGGGGGAGGGGGTGATTCGGGCGGTAATGAGAGCGATGGGGAGCAATGGGGAGCTGCAGATGAAGCTTTGTTCCCTCTCCCGCAGCTCACCTCCTTCTGTGTGGCCCAGTTCCTAACAGGCCGAGGATTGGTACTGGTCCAGGGCCAGGGGTTGGGGACCCCTGGCCCAAAGGCACTACTGTGTAGTGTGGGGAGGAAAATGGGAGATGAGGCTAAAATGAAAGTTGAGCAAAAGGATTTTAGTGAGCAATGGAGAGTTATCAAAAGTTTTTCAGCAAAGTGATAACAAAAAAACAGAATTTATTACCTACTCTTAAAGCAATGTGAATGAATGGGGGAAAAGAGGGAGGAAAATTAATGCAGCCTGTTTTTCAATAGCTGTAGAGGATATTTCACTGGGTTTATATTAAGCATGTTGTATACTTCAAATATTTTGTTAAGATTATCAATCAGGTTTTCCTAATCCTTTTCTTGATTCCAACTGAGACCTATGAGATTTAGAATCAAATTGCCTGAGTTTGAAACCTGTCTTCACCACTTACAGGCTGTATAACCTCAAGCAAGTTATTTAAGCTCCCTGGGCCTTGGTGAGCACATCTAGATGCCAGAGGCAGTAAGAACACCTACCTTATCAGGTTATAAAGACACAGTGAGTTAACACTTATAAAGGCCAGCACAGTGTCTGCCATCTAGGAAGTACCTGATAAGTAGTAGCCAGTGTTAAATGACAGATAGATGCCAATTAAATGCAGTTTTAATCATTTTGGCCCAGCTTTACAGCTTATTACCATCTCTGCATCTTTGGAGCATATTAACTATCTCTTCCATATTTGTGTCTCGTTGGGTCTTATGTGGCATGCCTCTTAGAGATCTCCTCCCACGTTAGTACCAATTCACTAACAAAAACAAATTGGGCACAGTTTTTCCACCAGACATAAGTTCCATTTGTCTATACTATATTACTCCACATTATCCACAAAAATATCACAACATTCTCTGTCAAATGCTTTGCAAATTAAAATGATTATGAATATGCAGCAGACTGCTGTATTATTTAGACATCAGAAAATAAATTTCTGTGGTGTGACTTGTCCTAATGAACCTTCAGTGATGTCTGGAGATCAGTGTTTTCTCTTTTTAAGTCTTCCCAAATCTCTTAATACTCTGAGAATTTTAATAGAAAACAGTTAAAATCCATCACTCTGTATTTCTACTATCCATATTCCTCAGAGCACAGCTACATTTATATTCTATACAATACTCTTACTCAGGAATCTGTGGTGATTTTTTTCTATACTAAATATAGAGGCAACTGTAGAAACCTTGAAGGGATTAGATTTAACTCATCATTAAAATAGGTGTGCTAAGAGGGTTAATTCCAGCAGGCCTGGAATTGGTCTGATCTGTTTTTCTGAAACACATGCATGGCACTGACATCTGGTCAAGGCATGAAACGCAGTTTTTAATAGTGTGGTTTTGGAACAAGTTTCGGGGCCCATCTGTACCAGCCCATCAGCATTGTTTATTAATTAGAGCAAGATTGATGGTTTGCATGCAGTTTCGGTGAGACCCAGAGGACTCTGCCACTGGGTCTGGTCATATAGCAATAATGTACCTACGTACCCAACAGGAGTATAAGCCACACTTGAGACACCATCTTGGGCTTTCTAGTTCTCAGGCTTTCCACGCACACATAATTTGTTCCTGATCTGAGAAGGAAGGCACATCTGATATGGCCCTGCAGAGGAAGGAGAATAGAAGCCGACTTCCGGCTTCATCAAACCCTTTGCTATGAAGCAGTCCCCGGCTCCAATGAATATCCTTACTGCTATTCTAACACAATATGCTGTTGCTATTGTGTGTCCTTTTCTGAAACTAAACTGTAGGTTCAGAAGTATTATCATTTGGGGTCTTATGAGTCCACCATCTGCACAATAGGCAAAATAAAGTACACCATCATTTTTTAGTTACACAATTTTATATGCTTATATTTATATTCCTGAAGTAATCCTATTTCTATTACTTTTATACATGAGCTCATCAGTTATGAAATATACCTATTGGAATCAAGCATAATACAAGAAAAAAATATCAGATAAAATAATATTGATGCAGCCCTGATGTGGACTGCAGCCCACTGCAATGGTGAATTTGGAAGCAAGTGATCTCACTTATATGAAAATTGTTACGTTGAGAATAATCAGGATCAGTGGTCTAAGGGGAAATCCTTACAGGGAGAATGGTCCATGGTAATAGAGGAGGGTGACGAAAGATAAACACACAATTCTCCAACATAAGAGCGTGGTATACACAGAATTAGGCTCAAGTTCTGGAGCTACTACCATCCATACTTCTTATATGGCCTCAGGCCAAATAGTTCTGAGAATCTGATATAATCTGAGGAGGAGTGTTTATATTTTGCTCAACTTCAGTTAGCAATTTCAATTCCAGTATTAGGAATTATGAATCTTATTTTCTTTACTTCCATGGCACATATTACAAGCTGTAATTATCTTGATTACTTGTTTCACTTATTTACTACTGTTTTTTTCCACTAAAATGGAAGCTCTTTGACAGCAGAGAACTTCTGTATCATGCTTCCTAATGTATCCCTAGTGCCTAAAGCTTAACACATCACAGACGATAAAAAAAAGTTTAAAATTTTTCATTTGCTAGATGTTAACTATACTCCAGGCTTTGTTATAAGTGTTTTGCATATATTAATTCATTAAATACATGCCACATCATATAATATAGCTACAGTCTAAAATATTACAGATGAGGAAAGCAAGGCACAGAGGGGTTAAGTAAATTGCTCAAGGCCACACAGCTAATAAATGGCAGAGCCACTTGAGCTCAGATAGCCTGACTCCAGAATCCAGGCTCTTGGAAACTTCTCAAAAGTGAACAGCTATGGGCTTCCCTGGTGGCGCAGTGGTTGAGAGTCCGCCTGCCAATGCAGGGGATGCCGGTTCGTGCCCCGGTCTGGGAAGATCCCACATACCGTGGAGCGGCTGGGTCCATGAGCCATGGCCGCTGGGCCTGCGCGTCCGGAGCCTGTGCTCAACGGGAGAGGCCACAACAGTGAGAGGCCCACGTACCGCAAAAAGAAAAAAAAAAAAAGTGAACAGCTAAATATTCAGATCATCTTAGAAAATCACTTATTAATCATTGCTAAATAGTTCAGTGTTTAAATGAAGATTTTATTTTTCACCTTTCATCTAAGCTTTTTTCTTAAATTATTAGGAATATAAATATAAAGGCCTAAATTCTATCAAGGCAAGCAACTCCTTTCTAAAGGAAATCAGATCAAGAATCCCTTGTATCTTCAGAAGCATCGTAGTAGTTCCAATGTCACCTCTGAGAAGAATTTATTTGTGTCACACAAACAGAAGCAGGTGGCCCGATGCAGGTGTTGTCATGTTTGTGGAGATTTAATGAGGATGTGAGAGTTAGTTGGGAAAGAGAATAGCAAAAATGAGGTGTTTCTTTCCCTCCATCTCCAGCTTATCTGAGGGTAAAAAGGGACACATCACAGCACTATGTAGGATGAAAGCAAACAACAAACTGTTTCTTCTAAGTTAAAAATTTCCATAATTGTGAGAGCCCCTACTGGTAGAGGCAAGCAGAGACTGGCAATGGGAAATATAAGAGGTAAAGTACTAATCCTAGAGAGAGGCCCAGAATGTCCCAGGAAGACGTGGATTTGTTTCTACTGTATTGGAAAGGCTTATTTTGCTCAGAGAGAATGGCATGTCTCTGTAATTTATTTTTCCAGTTCAATTTGATTTTAAATTTGAAATATAACTATTAAAAAAAAACCACTACCAATCATCCCTAACTACCCTACAGTATAGGTCATACCAGACCTATAATTGATTTTCTGCTTCTCAAATTCTTACACCAAAAGGCAAATTTATATGGAGTTGAGGAAAGGACTAAGCATATTCATATCACAAATAAGATTCTCTAGGAACAAAGTAAAGTGGGTTCCACTCACTTTTTGGTGACTTTATAGATTTTTTTTATTTTTGTAATAAGAATGAAACTATTTACCGTCAATGTCTTGGGAAAGAAAAGGAGAGGAAACTCTAAATAACTATGACTCTGTGAGTTTCTCCTTGTACTGCTCCAAAATATAAATGAAAAATAAAACATTTAACATGAAAATTAAAGACATATTTAGGGCCCCAAATTAGATATATAGTACAGTGAACAAGAAATGGAATAGAAACTCAATGATCAGCAGGGATGGAGCCACGAGCCTGCTGAGCTCCAGGTCTGCAAGCAGACAAAAGTAACTATACATTTAATTCTTGCATTGCTGCACAGTAACAGGGAAAAACACAACACTTCTCTTTATATGAAATAGAGATAGAATCACTAATTGAACTGAGGGCTAGAGCAAGCTTCCCTCCTGAAGAAGAAGCCTGACTAAAAGTTCCAAGTGCTTTTAGAACTAAATGTGGTTGAAACACACACACACATACATGAACAGATACAAAGAATAACAGATACAAAGAATACAAAGAGCCAAGTTGCTTTCTGGTCCAGGGGCTGCATCTTCCTTAAGATTAAAATTGAAACACAATAGGAGCCTGAGCCATTAATACGAGACTGAGGGACTGGAAAACTAGGTGGATGCAAGTATCTGCCTGCTAGATAAGGGAAGAAAAAAGTTTAAAAAATACTCAGAACATGTAGAAAGATAGCCACAAACTTAACAATAAATGAGATAAATTTAGCCCCAATAAAATGGAAATAATGGAAAACTCTCAGAAAAACCTTGACATAAAATAGGCTTAATGTCTTCAAATAAAGAATATGATCTATAAAAATTATAAAAATTGTAAGCTAAAAGCAGGCAGATGTTAATGAAGAATAGAGAGAGATGAAAATTAGACCATTAGACGTCCTACTATAAATATGGATATTTTTAAAACGTAATAAGGGAAATAAAATCTAGATACTATACATGAAGCAGTATAATATCACTTCAAGGTAGACTGAAAAGTTTAGTATGTATATTTTGAACCCAAAAGCAAATACTTAAATAATTAAGAATTATAACAAATGAGCCAAAAAGATAGGTAAAATGAAACTATAAATAATATTCAATTAATCCAAAGAAGGCAGTGAAAGAGAAAAAGGGAACCAAAAAATAGGTGAGACAAAGAGAAAACAAATAGCCAGTTGGTAGACTTACAAATTGACATTAAATGTAAATGGTCTATTGATGGACATTTAGGTTGCCTAAATGTCCAATGACAGAGGAATGGATAAAGAAGATGTGGTACATACATACAATGCAATATTACTCAGCCATAAAAAAAGAACAAAATAATGCCATTTGCAGCAACATGGATGGACCTACAGATTGTCATACCGATTGAAGTAACACAGACAGAGAAAAACATATATCATATGATATCGCTTATATGTGAAATCTAAAACAAATGGTACAAATGAACTTACATACAAAACAGAAATACAGTCTGTTTACAGATGTACAGATGCAGAGAACAAACTTATGGTTACCAGGGGGGAAAAGAGGGGAGGGATAAACTGGGAGATTTGGGATTGACATATACACACTGCTATACATTAATATAAAATACATAATAAATAAGGACCTACTGTATAGCACAGGGAACTCTGCTCCATACTCTGTAATGACCTATACTGGAAAATAATCTAAAAAAGAGTGTATATATGTATATTTATAACTGATTCATATTGCTCTACACCTGAAACTAAACAACACTGTAAATCAACTATACTCCAATAACAATTTTTTTAAAATGTAAATGGTCTAAACACCTCAAGTAAGACAGAGACTGTCAGATTGAATAGAAAAACAAGACCAAGATTGGTGCCAACAGTAAGAATGCAAACAACAAGAATCTCAGAATAATTATACTCTGTGAAAGAAGCCATTCAAACCAGACTATATAATGTATAATAACATTTATATAAAATTCTGAAAAATACAAGCTAACCTATAGTGACAGTACATCAGTAGTTCTCAGGGTAGAAGGCAGGGAAATCCAGGAGGGGATGATTCCAGAGGGGCACAAGGAAATTCTAGGAAATTATATATGTCCACTTTCTTGACTGAGGCAAGGATTTCAGAGATCTTTGCAAATTGTATATTTTAAATATATGAAATTTACTTTTTATACATTTTGCCTCATTAAAACTGCTAATCAATGAATGAATGAATGAACTGGCAGAGCAATATTTCTGTTAGGTGAAACAAAATTGAAAGCAAAATGCACTAGTAGCAATCTAGAGGGATATGACATAAAACTGGAAACAGAAATTCACAAAATAAATAAAACAACTATAGACTGGTAAGCATCTAACAATATTTTCTAAAATATATAAAGAATAAGCTGAATGAATTACTAGAATTGTTACCTCCACAAGTATAGTGGGATATTTAAAAATACACACCAGAAACTAATAGATCAATTATTAAGCTTAATCTAACAAATATATTTAGAGTCTATTTCTGAAAATAGATTATATAATAAATCACACAAAAAATTTTCAACTAAAATAAATACATTAATAGTTTTTAACTATAAATGCTAGTTGATAAGAAAACAACAAAAGATACTTTCAGAAAAGCTAAAATGAACTTTTAGATCATTAAAATGTACTCTAATTCATGAGTTAAATATGAAAGTACAAGAAAATTTTTCAAATATTTTGAAATTAATTTTAAAAAGGAAGTCCACATTTCAAGATTCTACAATGCAGCCAAATAAATTCTTGAAGAAAATATATAGCTCTAAATTTCTTTTTTTTTAAATATTGACAATAAATCCATTTAGCATTTAAATCAACTACCAGGAAAAAAAAAGTAAAATGTACAATTGAGTAAATTTAGAAGAAAAGAAATAATAAAGATAAAAGCAAAAATTCAAGAAAATAAACACAAATTTTTTTGTTGTTTTTTGTTTTTTTTTCCTGCCAAGACCTATAAAATGTGCAAACCTCTGGGAAGGTTTATCAAAGATAAAAGAAAAATGTAAAAATATATATTAGGAGTTAAAATGTTAGAAGCATAGTTATAGTTAAAAGATATTAATAATACTACTATAAAACATTAGATCAAAAAATAAATTTAGAAGTTGATAATTTATGATTAAAATATAGATTATTTAAATATCTTAAAACCTGATTTTTAAAAAACACAAAGAAAGAATGAAGTGAAAGTCTGTAATATCTCTTAACACAGTAGGCCCAAAATAGTTTTTTAGAAATAGGTCATCTTAATTCAAAAATAGAAAAATAAGAAATACATCATGAATTATAGCACAAAGAAGCAAAACTAAATAGTCATCTCAGTAGGTGCAGAAAAAAAACTGCTCACATCAAATTCTTCTATTATTTAAAAATACATAACTAGGAGTAGGGGAAGATGGCGGAAGAGTAAGACGTGGAGATCACCTTCCTGCCCACAGATACATCAGAAATACATCTACACGTGGAACAACTCCTACAGGACACCTACTGAACGCTGGCAGAAGGCCTCAGACCTCCCAAAAGGCAAGAAAGTCCCCACGTACCTGGGTAGGGCAAAAGAAAAAAATAAACAGAGACAAAAGAATAGGGAAGGGACCTGCACCAGTGGGAGGGAGCTGTGAAGAAGGAAAGGTTTCCATACACTAGGAAAGCTCTTCGCGGGCAGAGACTGCGGGTGGCGGAGTGGGAGGAGCTTCGGGGCCACGGAGGAGACCGCAGCAACAGGGGTGCGGAGGGCAAAGTGGTGAGATTCCCGCACAGAGGATCGCTGCTGACCAGTACTCACCAGCACGAGAGGCTTGTCTGCTCACCTACCGGGGCGGACGGGGCTGGGAGATGAGGCTCGGGCTTCGGTGGGAGCGCCGGGAGAGGACTGGGGTTGGCGGAGTGAACACAGCCTGCAGGGGGTAGTGCGCCACGGCTGGCCGGGAGGGAGTCCGGGAAAAAGTCTGAACCTACCGAAGAGGCAAGAGACTTCTTCTTCGCTCTCTGTTTCCTAGTGCACGAGGAGAAGGGATTACGAGCGCTGCTTAAAGGAGCTCCAGAGACGGCGCCAGCCGCAACTAACAGCATGGACCCTAGAGACCGGCATGAGACGCTAAGGCTGCTGCTGCGGCCACCAAGAAGCCTGTGTGCGAGCACAGGTCACTCTCCACACCTCCCGTCCAGGGAGCCTGTGCCGCCCGGCACTGCCAGGGTCCCGTGATCCAGGGACAACTTCCCCAGGAGAACGCACAACGCGCCTCAGGCTGGTGCAACGTCAGGGTGGCCTCTGCCGCCGCAGGCTCGCCCCGCCTCCGTACGCCTCCCTCTGCCCGGCCTGAGTGAGCTGGAGCCCCCGAATCAGCAGCTCCTTTAACCCCGTCCTGTCTGAGCGAAGAACAGATGCCGTCCCACGACCTACATGCAGAGGCGGGGCCAAATCCAAAGCTGAACTCTAGGAGCTGTGCAAAAAAGAAGACAAAAGGGAAATCTCTCCCAGCAGCCTCAGAAGCAGCGGATTAAATATCCACAATCAACCTGATGTACCCTGCATCTGTGGAATACCTGAATAGACAACAAACCATCCCAAATTGAGGAGGTGGACTTTGAGAGCAAGATTTATTATTTTTTCCCCTTTTCCTCTTTTTGTGAGTGTGTATGTGTATGCTTCTGTGTGAGATTTTGTCTGTATAGCTTTGCTTTCACCATTTGTCCTAGGGTTCTATCCATCCGTTTTTTTTTTTCTCTTACTTTAAAAAAAACTTTTTTCTTAATAATTATTTTTTTATTTTAATAACTTTATTTTATTTTGCCTTACTTTATTTTATTTTCTTTTATTCTCTTTCTTTCTTTCTTTCTACTTTTTCTCCCTTTTATTCTGAGCTGTGTGGATGAAAGGCTCTTGGTGCTACAGCCAGCAGTCAGTGCTGTGCCTCTGAGGTGGGAGAGCCAACTTCAGGACACTGGTCCACAAGACACCTCCCAGCTCCACGTAATGTCAAATGGTGAAACTCTCCCAAAGATCTCCATCTCAACACCAAGACCCAGCTTCACTCAACGACCAGCAAGCTACAGTGCTGGACACCCTATGCCAAACAACTAGCAAGACAGGAACACAACCCCACCCATTAGCAGAGAGGCTGCCTAAAATCATAATAAGTCCACAGACACCCCAAAACACACCACCAGACGTGGACCTGCCCACCAGAAAGACAAGATCCAGCCTCATCCACTAGAACACAGGCACTAGTCCCCTCCACAAGGAAGCTACACAACCCACTGAACCAACTTTAGCCACTGGGGACAGACCCCAAAAACAATGGGAACTACGAACCTGCAGCTTGCAAAAAGGAGACCCCAAACACAGTAAGATAAGCAAAATGAGGAGACAGAAAAACACACAGCAGATGAAGGAGCAAGATAAAAACCCACCAGACCTAACAAATGAAGAGGAAATAGGCAGTCTACCTGAAAAAGAATTCAGAATAATGATAGTAAAGATGATCCAAAATCTTGGAAATAGAATAGAGAAAATGCAGGAAACATTTAACAAGGACCAAGAAGAACTAAAGATGAAACAAACAACGATAAACAACACAATAAATGAAATTAAAAATACTCTAGATGGGATCAATAGCAGAATAACTGAGGCAGAAGAACGGATAAGTGACCTGGAAGATAAAATAGTGGAAATAACAACTGCAGAGCAGAATAAAGAAAAAAGAATGAAAAGAACTGAGGACAGTCTCAGAGACCTCTGGGACAACATTAAATGCACCAACATTCAAATTATAGAAGTTCCAGAAGAAGAAGAGAAATAGAAAGGGATTGAGAAAATATTTGAAGAGATTATAGTTGAAAACTTCCCTAATATGGGAAAGGAAATAGTTAATCAAGTCCAGGAAGCACAGAGAGTCCCATACAGGATAAATCCAAGGAGAAACACGGCAAGACACATATTAATCAAACTATCAAAAATTAAACACAAAGAAAACATATTAAAAGCAGCAAGGGGAAAACAACAAATAACACACAAGGGAATCCCCATAAAGTTAAGAGCTGATCTTTCAGCAGAAACTCTGCAAGCCAGAAGGGAGTGGCAGGACATATTTAAAGTGATGAAGGAGAAAAACCTACGACCAAGATTATTCTACCCAGCAAGGATCGCATTCAGATTTGATGGAGAAATTAAAACCTTTAAACACAAGCAAAAGCTGAGAGAGTTCAGCACCACCAAACCAGCTTTACAATAAATGCTAAAGGAACTTCTCTAGGCAAGAAACACAAGAGAAGGAAAAGACCTATAATAAGAGACCCAAAACAATTAAGAAAATGGGAATAGAAACATACATATTGATAATTACCTTAAATGTAAATGGGTTAAATGCTCCCATCAAAAGACACAGACTGTTTGAATGGATACAAAAACAAGACCCATATACATGCTGTCTACAAGAGATCCACTTCAGACCTCAAGACACATACAGACTGAAAGTGAGGGGATGGAAAAAGATATTCCATGCAAATGGAAATCAAAAGAAAGCTGGAGTAGCAATTCTCATATCAGACAAAATAAGACTTTAAAATAAAGACTATTACAAGAGACAAAGAAGGACGCTACATAATGATCAAGGGATTGATCCAAGAAGAAGATATAACAATTGGAAATATTTATGCACCCAACATAGGAGCACCTCAATACATAAGGCAAATACTAACAGCCATAAAAGGGGAAATTTACAGTAACACATTTATAGTAGGGGACTTTAACACCCCACTTTCACCAATGGACAGATCATTCAGAATGAAAATAAATAAGGAAACACAAGCTTTAAATGATACATTAAACAAGATGGACTTAATTGATATTTATGGGACATTCCATCCAAAAACAACAGAATACACATTTTTCTCAGGTGCTCATGGAACATTCTCCAGGACAGATCATATCTTGGGTCACAAATGAAGCCTTGGTAAATTTAAGAAAACTGAAATTGTATCAAATATCTTTTCCGACCACAATGCTATGAGACTAGATATCAATTACAGGAAAAGATCTGTAAAAAATACAAACACATGGAGGCTAAACAATGCACTACTTAATAACCAAGAGATCACTGAAGAAATCAAAGAAGAAATCAAAAAATACCTAGGAACAAATGACAATGGAGACACGATGATTCAAAACCTATCGGATGCAGCAAAAGCAGTTCTAAGGGGGAAGTTTATAGCAATACAATCCTACCTTAAGAAACAGGAAACATCTCGAATAAACAACCTAACCTTGCACCTAAAGCAATTAGAGAAAGAAGAACAAAAAACCCCAAAGATAGCAGAAGAAAAGAAATCATAAAGATCAGATCAGAAATAAATGAAAAAGAAATGAAGGAAATGATAGCAAAGATCAATAAAACTAAAAGCTAGTTCTTTGAGAAGATAAACAAATAGATAAACCATTAGCCAGACTCATCAAGAAAAAAAGGGAGAAGACTCAAATCAATAGAATTAGAAATGAAAAAGGAGAAGTTACAAGTGACACTGCAGAAATACAAAAGATCATGAGAGATTCCTACAAGCAACTCTATGCCAATAAAGTGGACGACCTGGAAGAAGTGGACAAATTCTTAGAAATGCACAACCTGCCAAGACTGAATCAGGAAGAAATAGAAAATATAAACAGACCAATCACAAGCACTGAAATTGAAACTGTGATTAAAAATCTTCCAACAAACAAAAGCCCAGGACCAGATGGCTTCACAGGTGAATTCTATCAAACATTTAGAGGAGAGATAACATCTACCCTTCTCAAACTCTTCCAAAATATAGCAGAGGGAGGAACACTCCCAAACTCATTCTACGAGGCCACCATCACCCTGATACCAAAACCAGATAAGGATGTCACAAAGAAAGAAAACTACAGGTCAATATCACTGATGAACATAGATGCAAAACTCCTCAACAAAATACTAGCAAACAGAATCCAACAGCACATTAAAAGGATCATACACCATGATCAAGTGGGGTTTATTCCAGGAACTCAAGGGTTCTTCAATATATGCAAGTCAATCAATGTGATACAACATATTAACAGACTGAAGGAGAAAAACCATATGGTCATCTCAATAGATGCAGAGAAAGCTTTTGACAAAATTCAACACCTATTTATGATAAAAACTCTCCAGAAAGTAGGCACAGAGGGAACTTTCCTCAACATAATAAAGGCCATATATGACAAACCCACAGCCAACATCGCCCTCAATGGTGAAAAACTGAAAGCATTTCCACTAAGATCAGGAACAAGACAAGGTTGCCCACTCTCACCACTCTTATTCAACATAGTTTTGGAAGTTTTAGCCACAGCAATCAGAGAAGAAAAGGAAATAAAAGGAATCCAAATTGGAAAAGAAGAAGTAAAGCTGTCACTGTTTGCAGATGACATGATACTATACATAGAGAATCCTAAATATGCTACCGGAAAACTACTAGAGCTAATCAATGAATTTGGTAAAGTAGCAGGATACAAAATTAATGCACAGAAATCTCTGGCATTCCTATACACTAATGATGAAAAATCTGAAAGTGAAATCAAGAAAACACTCCCATTTACCATTGCAGGAAAAAGAATAAAATATCTAGGAATAAACCTACCTAAGGAGACAAAAGACCTGTATGCAGAAAATTATAAAACACTGACGAAAGAAATTAAAGATGATACAAATAGATGGAGAGATGTTCTTGGATTGGAAGAATCATTGTGAAAATGACTCTACTACCCAAAGCAATCTACAGTTTCAGTGCAATCCCTATCAAACTACCATTGGCAGTTTTCACAAAACTAGAAAAAAAAATTTCACAATTTGTATGGAAACACAAAAGACCCCGAATAGCCAAAGCAATCTTGAGAACGAAAAACGGAGCTGGAGGAATCAGGCTCCCTGACTTCAGACTATACTACATAGCTACAGTAATCAAGACAGAGTGGTACTGGCACAAAAACAGACATACAGATCAATGGAACAGGATAGAAAGCCCAGAGATAAACCCACGCACATATGGTCACCTTATCTTTGATAAAGGAGGCAGGAATGTACAGTGGAGAAAGGACAGCTTCTTCAGTAAGTGGTGCTGGAAAAACTGGACAGGTACATGTAAAAGTATGAGATTAGATCACTCGCTAACACCATACACAAAAATAAGCTCAAAATCGATTAAAGACCTAAATGCATGGCTTCCCTGGTGGCACAGTGGTTGAGAGTCTGCCTGCTGATGCAGCGGACATGGGTTTGTGCCCCAGTCCAGGAAGATCCCACATGCCACGGAGCGGCTGGACCCGTGAGCCGTGGCCGCTGAGCCTGCACATCTGGAGCCTGCACTCCGCAACAGGAGAGGCCACAAAAGTGAGAGGCCCGTGTACTGCCAAAAAAAAAAAAAAAAAAAAAAAAAACTAAATGTAGGCCAGAAACTATCAAACTCTTAGAGGAAAACATAGACAGAACACTCTATGACATTAATCACAGCAAGATCCTTTTTGACCCACATCCTAGAGAAATGGAAATAAAACCAAAAATAAACAAATCGGACCTAATGAAACTTCAAAGCTTTTGCACAGCAAAGGAAACCATAAACAAGACCAAAAGACAACCCTCAGAATGGGAGAAAACATTTGCAAATGAAGCAACTGACAAAGGATTAATCTCCAAAATTTACAAGTAGCTCACGCAGCTCAATAACATAAAAACAAACAACCCAATCCAAAAATGGGCAGAAGACCTAAATAGACATTTCTCCAAGGAAGATATACAGACTGCCAACAAACACATGAAAGAATGCTCAACATCATTCATCATTAGAGAAATGCAAATCAAAACTACAATGAGATATCATCTCACACCAGTCAGAATGGCCATCATCAAAAAATCTAGAAACAATAAATGCTGGAGAGGGTGTGGAGAAAAGGGAACACTCTTGCACTGCTGGTGGGAATGTGAATTGGTATAGCCACTATGGAGAACAGTATGGAGGTTCCTCAAAAAACTACAAATAGAACTACCATATGATCCAGCATTCCCACTACCGGGCATATACCCTGAGAAAACCATAATTCAAAAAGAGTCATGTACCAAAATGTTCATTGCAGCTCTATTTACAATAGCCAGGAGATGGAAACAACCTAAGTGTCCATCATCGGATAAATGGATAAAGAAGATGTGGCACATATATACAATGGAATATTACTCAGCCACAAAAAGAAACGAAATTGAGCTATTTGTAATGAGGTGGATGGACCTAGCGTCTGTCATACAGAGTGAAGTAAGTCAGAAAGAGAAAGACAAATACCGTATGCTAACACATATATATAGAAGGTAAGAAAAAAAAATGTCATGAAGAACCTAGGGGTAAGACAGGAATAAAGACACAGACCTACTAGAGAATGGACTTGCGGATATGGGAAGGGGAAAGGGTAAGCTGTGACAAAGCGAGAGAGTGGCATGGACGTATATACACTACCAAACGTAAAATAGATAGCTAGTGGGAAGCAGCCGCATAGCACAGGGAGATCAGCTAGGTGCTTTGTGACCACCTAGAGGGGTGGGATAGGGAGGGTGGGAGGGAGGGAGATGCAAGAGGGAAGAGATATGGGAACATATGTATATGTATAACTGATTCACTTTGTTATAAAGCAGAAACTAACACACCATTGTAAAGCAATTATACTCCAATAAAGATGAAAAAAATACATAACTAAATTTCTTAGTAAATTAGTCTTGGAATGAACTGTTCTTAAATTTACAAAGGGTCACAGTCAAAGAGAGCAAAAAGTAACCGCATGTTACACGATAAAATGTACAACTTCTCCCATGAACAGTAAGTTAAGGCAAGGATACCTGTTTTCCCCAGCAGCATCAACATTGTATTAGTTTCCAGACAATAAAAAAGGTCCCCGCAAAAAAAAAAAAAAACAGACATAAAGATTGAGAGGGAAAATAGAAAAACACTGTCATTATTTGTAGATGGAAAAATACATATCCATTAAAAATTCCAAGAAAATTTATAGGAAAAAAATAGAAAATAGTTCTATAAATTTCTAAATTTAACATCAATACAGAAATATCAGTAGTGTTGAATATCCCCAATTACCAAATTTTAAAAATCAGTATAAACATTTTAAATTAAAATAACTCTCCAAAATTCAAAGAAAAAGAGATTCTTTTTTAAAAATAGGAGAAAAATAAATATAAGTACAGAGTCAGGATCATAAACCTATGACTAATAGAGGTGACAGAAAGAGAAAGCAAAGAAAAGGGAAGGAGGCAAGTTACCAAAAATGAAAATGGAAAGTTTCCCAGAACTAAAGAGAAAGAGTTTCCAAATAGAATAGCACCATGGATTGTCCAGGATAATGACCATATGAAAACACACAATCTTCATATTATTGAAACTGGACATTATGAGAAATTTTATAAGCTTCTGGGGCAGAGGCATGAGGGATAGCAGGCAGAGGCTGGATTTCACATGTAAAGGATCAAGAATCATAAAAAAGAAAAAATGAATCAAGAATCAGAATATCAGAGTTCTTAGACTTTTTAACAACAAACAACCAATAATAAACAAAATGAAAGCTTAAAGGCAGTATATAGATACCTTACACATTTTCCAAGGTAAAAATGTTTCTGATCTTGACTTTTGTACCCGGCAAGCTATCAATCAAGTCTAAGGTTAGCTACTGGAGGGTGTGCTCAAACACAATACAATAGTCAATCAAAAATCAGTGTAAATATTCCAAGCAGAAAGGGCTTTCATAAAGGGAATCTGAAGATTACACAGCCAATGGTGATGCTAGCGAAGTGGGTTTCAGAGAAAGAGCTGAATTCCTTCCCAGTTGCCTGCAGCCCCCCTCCCCCCGCCAGGGCTATTCTCAAGAGCTTGCAGTTCGTCTAGGTCTGCATGTAACTGCCACTAGAGAATAACGTCTTTTCCTCTGCCTTCCAAAAATCTCGTGCAAGTACTTGTCTTTGGGAGGCTCTAACTCAAAATTCTATGAGAAAAAGAATTATGGAAAAAGGAGTTTCAAACTCCTTCCATGCAATGCAGAGAATATTAAAAAAAAAAAAAAAAAAGGATGACGGTGATGCTACGTGCACAACAGGCAATCTTTCACAGGAACAGCAAGATGTGGGACGCAGAAACAGGCCAACCAGAGAGAAAGGAAAGAGGTTCCCAGGATGATAGTGAAGAGAAATCTAGGAGGATGGCAAAATACCAGGTCCTGTACAGGTCAAAGCAAGAGGGCCAAAGAATCCAGGAATGATATTACCAAGAGAAAAAGAAATGGGAACCTAATGATGAAGCCGCGAGCCATACTGACACAATCCTAATCATGAAAACTAAAGATCAGTATTCAATTATGTATGACCAAAATTGTTAATAATTCAACTGTCCAAAAAAAGGGATCTTGATAAATTTTGTCATATTCAAAGAATGAAATGCTATCCAGAAATCAGCGGATTAACTAGAGATATGTGTATTGACATCTGCTGTTTGTGGTTACATACATATTAGTTAAAAAGTAAATAATACGCTAATCCCAAACTCCCAATCCCTCTCTCCCCACCCTACCCGCCTTGGCAACCACAAGTCCGTTCTCTATGTCTGTGAGTCTGTTTCTGTTTCATGGATGAATCACTTTGCTCTACAGCAGAAATTAATACAACATTGTAAATCAAATATACTTCAATAAATTTTTTTAAAAGTAAATGATATAGATTGTATATTCACAAAATTTATGACGGTGGTTGAATAGAAGGAAACAAGGAAGGAAAGAGGAAAGGTAATAATGATTTATAATGGGAATATAGGGGAATTTAATCTATCTGCGGTTACGTATTATTTTTAATGATCTGAAACCAGTATTACTAACAATGTGCTCATCTTGGGTAGTGAGTACATGGCATTTGATGCAGTGTCCTTGTATCTTCTGTGTTATTTTCTCAATCCAAAAAAGATTTCAAAAAGCAATTTGCCTATCCAGCTCCTGGATAGCCACAGAAGCCATGTCTTCAGTAGAGAATTCAAGAGGAATGTGGTCTATAATTTTGTGATTAAGCAATCTGGATCAGTTTTTCCATTTCAGAAACTTCTGAACTAAAGTCTCATAGTGATAAGTGCAGTAAGCATCACTACTGGCTATTAATAGATCAGCCTCCTATAGGGCATATCCTCCCATTAAGAACGCTTTGCTCTGCTACCATCAGACCAAGATACTGACAATAGTAACAAACCTTTCTATACATTTGCCAAGAACTTGCAAGGTCAACTTTTATTGGGTGTTTAATGTGCCAGTAAGTGTTAGTTGCCTCCACATATATTGTCTCGCATGACCCCTCAGAGCCCTAATTGCACAATATGAGAGAAGAAATGCAAAGTTTAAAATAGGCAAACCTGAGCCTGAAACTTTGCTCCATCCTTTACACTCTATGTGACCTTGAAGCTACAAAATACCTGAGCCAGTTTTCTCACATGTAAAACGTAAGGGTTAAAGGTCAAATAAGATGACATCTATAAAGAGCCGAACATGGACCTGAGGAAGCCCTCAGTGAATGTTACCTCCCTCATTTCACAGAAGAAAGGACCAAAATTCTGAGGGGTTCAGGGATGTGACTCTGATCACACAAAAATGATAGAATCAAGGAGGCGTGGCAGTAAAGAGCATGGACTCTGGAGCCAGGCTGGCAGGGTTCAAATCCCAGCTCAGCCACTTACCAGCTATGTAACCTTAGGCAAGTTGTTTAATCTCTCCGTGCCTTAGTTTCCACGTATGTAAAATAAGAACGGTAAGGGCAACTATTTCACAGGGTTGTTATGAAGATTAAGTAAACAAGTACTTCAAACAGAACCTGGCATATAATAAATACTATGTAATTTAATAATAAGTAACAAATAAGTCAATAACCCAATATATGGAAATTCATACTCCATGGAAGGAAGTGTAGAGCAGCTTCTCACACTGAACTATAGCTGCCTCCACCAGCAGGGGTGGTAATATGTGGATACTATGTTTTGAAGGGTGGTTTGCTTCTGTTTTTGTCAAGTTTTAGGGGGAAGAGTGGTGCCTAAAAGAAAGAGGAGTAAAGATAAAGGTGAAGTTTGTCATTAACATCATTAATTCTTACCCATGGGTTATGCATGTTTCATCTCTGTTGTATTTTTTTCCAAGTTGCAGCTAAGGCAATCAGCAAGTTTATGAGAGCTAAATCTTGAGATTCACCTACAGTAATAGGCTCACATGCTTGCAATGAAATATGGACAAGTCTCTGCTCTTCTGTGACATGTCCATTTCTTCCTTTGACCAGCAGCCATGAGGGACTAGCTGGTACCACTTCCCCATTATCCTCTTCCTGAAGGCCATGCATAACTCACTTAATTGCTTCACACTACAGTACACTGCTATTTAGAACCAGTCTGTTTCTTTCCATTGTAACAGCATGGAAATAAATAAGCAATTTTCATACATTAGGAAACATAAGCATGCCAGAGTCTAATTTATACTTATGTGATTAATAAACCAGGGCACTTAGATGAAGTAAACTGTACCATACGAACACTATTGCATTAGAGCAGTCGTTCGGATATGAGATATCACCCACAGTTGTCTCACTGCTGGGCTCAGTAAACAGCCCCAACATGGAAACGCATGGAACTTCCTCAGGGCAAAAACTCTCCTTCGGGATGAAAAATGAAGGCTAAGAAATGGAGAGCCAAATTTCTTGCTTTTGTAAGTGGTATTGGCTTTGTGTGAGCTATGAGCAGGCTGCAGGACTCTGCGCAAATATATTTTCTGTGCCTTGTTTATTAATGGACAGAAAAGCTAGCCTGAAAATGAAATTGATTTTATTCACTTAGGATTTTATACTCCATTGCACAACCACAACCCAGCAAATTCTTCATTAAGAGAGATAATTACTTTAATGAAGATTAAATATAATTTAAAATTCACATTTATCTTTATCTACCTAACGCGGGTCAGAATTAGCCTAAAATGGTTAGAGAAGTGGGAAGGAATGGATTTCTCCAAAAAGTCTCCATCTGTTTATGCGGAGATGGGTCTGATCTGACCGTCATCCTGCCTTTCTTTCTCTTTCTCCTCTTCCTCTCCTTTTGTCCATTAGTGTCTCCCACATCAAGCCCAAATGAAACCTTCTGCTTCTGAATAACCGTCATTTGGGGATGTTTGGCAGAGACAGCAGGATAGCAGCAATTTATACCCAGGATGCTCAATGATCTTTGAAAAGCTGTATCTATGTTGGGCATATGGGGGAAAAACATTAAGATCAAAGAAACTGTGACAGGTTGGTTTTAGAAATATCCTCCTTCCTTGAGACAGGGAGTGTCTACTCCACCTGTCAAAGATAGGAAGCCACGGATAATATTAAACTGATTGGTATTACTCATCGTTTCATGTGGTGTTAGAATTATTCCTCATGAATGGCATTTGAGCACTGCTGTGGAAAGAGCTCAGGAGACAGAAAAACAAGAGCTTAACTTCTAGCTTCTCCTCTTAGCAAAGGTATGACCTTAAAAACATTTCTTAACATCTCAGAGTCTGGGCTCCTTATGTGTAAAATGGAACTAATAATGCCCATCTTAAGTTCAGAGCTTTAGAGTACCTGACATTGAGTAGGTACTCATAAATGCAATATACTTCCATGCTGAATCATGAGTTGTCATCTGAAAGCTCCAGAACACTATAGCAATGGCCCAATTATCCATAGGCGACAGCAACACTTGATTCTGCAGAAGTGACCAGTGAGTTTTGCCCTAGGCTCTTGCTGAAGGAGGGGGAAAGGGAAGCACGGCCTCCTCAAACCCTCTAGCACAGATAGGCACAGGCCTGAGTGTTCCAACATTCAATTTCCAGGGAGGAAAACTAAGTCTGGCTTAGTAGGAAGGTACAATGGACTCCCAGAGGCAATATTTCAAATAATAGCTCTCATTTACTAAATATCAATGGGATGTGACACATTATATACAGTATCTTATTAGCATGACTGTATAATTTATCATCTAAATCAGGACACTTTCAGAGTGAAAGGGAATGCTATGCATAATTACATCAAGACAACAGGTATAATCCTGGATGGTCTTGGGCAAACTGAATCTATGGTTCCCCCATGTTTAATCAGTGCAATCACTCTATGAGATATAAAATACTCCCTATTCTACAGGAGGAGAGGATGATCCCGAGGGACTAAACGTGACAAGTCCAAGGACATACAAACTAGCAAGTGGCAGACTCAGGGTTGAACCTCAGTCTATAAGATGCAAGAGGTTCTTCCCTCCTTGAAACCCCTTAGTCATGATACCAGCTGCCAAACAACAGCATTAATTTTGTTTTGAAAGCCTGCCTTTATTGAGTGAATAACATATTTCAAGCTCTGGGTCATGACTTCCAAATGCTATCAAGAAAGAGGGCAAAAAAATGGGTGAAATGAAAGCAAAATTAGGCCAGTAAAGGCAGTCACATCCTAATGAGAATCTGGCTCTTTATGAAGGCTCAGTGCAGCCTGAATATCAAAGGTCTGAGTTAATGCTTATTCAAGCATGGAGAATGACAGTCAATAGGGCCAGACATCAATAAGCCTCCTTCCCATGTGCTGGTCTATATTCTCATGCACCCAATGAACTCGTAGATCTAGGTCAATTCACTGCTGATTTTTTTTTTTTTTTTTGCGGTATGCGGGCCTCTCACTGTTGTGGCCTCTCCCGTTGTGGAGCACAGGCTCCGGATGCACAGGCTCAGCGGTCATGGATCACGGGCCCAGCCGCTCCGCGGCATGTGGGATCTTCCCGGACCGGGGCACGAACCCGTGTCCCCTGCATCGGCAGGCGGACTCTCAACCACTGCGCCACCAGGGAAGCCCTCACTGCTGATTTTTAATGATCTGCAATCTCAAATAAATTTGCTTCACTTCTGTAACATGCCACGATCTATTCTTTCCCCCAGAGCTTAATAGGTATAAAAATGCTGAGAGACGATCAACAGTCCTCTCCATGATGTTTCAATAGGTGAAATAGATGGGGGTCATATAATCTCATTCTTTACCCCTTTACCCAAACAGCGAATCACTATTTGAGTTTTACTAGTCTCTTTACGCAACAGGAGCAGGGCCAGTCTGGCCTCTATCGAAAGTGAGGCACACCGACAGAGACGAGAGAATTTATATTCTGACAGAGAACAAACAGCTCAAATTAGTCATAGATTCCAAGCATTCTCAGTCACCACTCCCTAATGAAAAACCACCTTCAGAGACCGAGTGTGACGTGACCAGAGAGTTCAGTGATCCTGTGAAAGATCCCACTTGAGACATAAACCAAAATTCAACCCTGCTTTTCTGACAGTGTGTGGTCTTACTATTTAAATCACCCAAACACCCTGACCTTCAGATTCCTCAACTATAAAATGTTGCTTCTCAAACTCTATCTGTAGAGCCTGTTAAAACACATTCCTGGGGCCTGAGCTTGGAGATTCTGTTTTATTAGGTGTGGTGTGGAGCCACAGGATTTGCATTGCTCGTTTCCAAGTCATGATGATGATGATGCTGTCCATGGACCACACTTTGAATGGTAATAAATTGTCTCAGTAATGCCAACTTCACAGTTTGTGTAAAGATCTGAAGGGATGTAGGGATCCTTAGCAGAGCTGCTGACTCATGATTCCTCTCACTCAACATGTATTCTTTGAAGAGAGGCAGAACAGAAGTCCAAGAATAGTAGTAGGAAGAAAACACGTGGACATTTAACCATTTCTAATATATCAGGTACAAGATTTAATTACGTTCCAATCCCCCTTGTTATGATACATTCTCTGTGGCAATTAAAATGGGGTCCCAGTCTCAAATCGTGAATGTACCCAAAGGCTTCCCAGTTCTCCGGGTTTTGTGTCTTTAATCACAAAACACAATTTTTTGCTCACAAGTTCCTTGCAGGCTCTTTAGGCTCAGCTGCATCACCATGGCATCCAAACTCCATTTAAAATCATCTTGACTACTACTTAAAATATAAAACATAAATCTTCCCCTTAGAATAGTTTTCAGGAAATAGATGAACTGATACTTACTTTGCTGAAACCAGGAATCCCCTCTTATACTAACTGTCAATCCTCTGACCAGCTAGAGTCCTTCAGTTTGTCCTTGTCTAATGTACCTCAGTGATCGGGGAACTCGCTCCCCCCCCCACTTTCATTCCAGTTTTCTCTCTTCACAACGTTATTTAATCTCTCGGTTGCAGCTTCTTAGGATTAGCTACAGCATCTATTAATAGTTTTACTTTTTGTTTACAGTTCCAAGGGGAGAAAAATGGCTCATTCCTTTTCTCCGATCTAGAAAATACGTCTTATGGCAGCAGGAGGAAGATGTACAGGCCCCATGAATAACTTGTTTCCACAATCATTCCACTGTAAAGATGTTAATGTGTTTCTATGCCAAATGGATCCATTTACTAGGCAGAACAAGTTGGATATAAACTCTTTCATTGCTTTCAGCACACTGATTATCTTCCTGTGTCACCTACTGTATAATGCAAAAATGTTAACAAAAGCACTAACTGAAGACATTACTGGGAATTAAAAAACAAAGAACCATCAGTTGTCACTAAATATGCCTTTCATGTTTCCAAATGAAATGCATTTGCGCACTCAAGAAATAGGATAGAAACGTGCAGGCCTGCCATTGTCAGATGCAAACATCTTCATTAGATTTTGATCCAGCTGCTGCAAGATATATAAAAAGGGCTATCAAATCTGGCAACTCAGTATTGGTTATTTTAGGAAAATTCAAAAAAACCATCCCTAAACCTGCACTGATTTTTTCAGACAACTTCCCTGGCAGGACAGTTGGTTTGGAAAGAGTAGCATTAAAAACCTGTGCCAAGCCTGCCCCTCGAAATGGTGCCACAAAGGACGCATTGCCTGTGGCTGTTAAAGACAGGCCGCAACTGCAGAGTCGACCTGTGTTCCTGGACACTTGAGCTGCAAATCTCTGCCTCTCACCCCCCAAATCTATTCCAACCTAACAGCATCTCCTTAAAAGCATATGAGGTAACGTGGCCGAACCCGGGTCTTTACAGACCAAAATGAAAAGATTAGTATGCGATGTCTCATAACATCCTTTCTCTGTTGTAAGAACTCTTCCTATGCATATTAGCAGTCAGCTCATTTCTAGCATGTTATTTGCCACAGACACTGGCTGTTTTAAAAGGAGAAAAAGTATAGTCAAAGGAGCAAGCAGGGAAGGGAAGAAGAAAGAAAAAAGAGGAGGGAGTAAAGGAAAAGAGAAGGGGAAAGAGAAAGAGTCAAGGTTCCAAGGATGGTGTATAGAGGAGGTTATAGAAAGCAAACCAGAAATGTCAAAATTACCTACAATTCTTCCTTTGAATTCTGTTGAAACAGAAGAGACCCTACAAAATCCTGGAGAGCATACATATTAATCACAGCCCCTAGCATCTTGACTTGGGGACCTCTTCAGTCAGGCTCAAGTCTCTGGAGGCTTCTGATGGATACCAAAGAACTCACAGAAAACAGTCAGAGATGTCACTGTCATCCACAAACGGCTCTCTCCCTGCGAGGTCTTTACATCTCTCTACTTATGACAAAGAGAAACGCAAATTATGACCACTATTATTCAACGTCAGTCAACAAGGAGGGCAGGACACGTGGACCACTAGCTAAATCTGCTTTAAAGATGTTTGGCTCTGCCTTTAACTTGTGCACTATATTATCTATTTTACAGTCAAAAGTAAATTGAAATGCTCAAAATATTGATGTAACATCACATCCATTATTTGAATTAGGTACAAGGGCTCATTGGGAGGATCAATTCATTATATTTATATTGTTATTAAAACTATTACCCAAATCTAAATGCTCTTGAGACCCACAATGTATTTCTCCTTGCGAAGAACACCCCACTCCTTCAAAACACCACCTTTTCTGCGCTCACTTCCGCAGCACATATACTGAAATCAGAACGGTACAGAAAAGATTAACATGGCCCCCGCACAAGGATGACATGAAAATTCGTGAATCACTCCCTATCTTTTAAATTTAAAAAAATAATAAACTTTATTAATTTTTAAAAAAGCATTTTTGAAGAGTGACCTCCTTTTCTGCAGTGCTCTAGCTGGCTATCAGCTTCCATCTTGCCAACTGTTTTAGTCAATGGAGTCAGATTGATAAGAGAAGCACAAGTTGAGGCCCATGCTTCCTCCACCCAGAGTGGGACTTGGAGTTGGGATGCAGCCGGATGATCTTTCTAAAATGTGAATCTGTTCACGAGGCGCCTCTGTGTAACACCATTCAGCGATTTCCTATTGCCCTTCAGATAAAATCACATTCCTGCTGTGTGACTACAGGCTAGTTATTAAACCTTTCTCTGGCTCAATTTCCTCTTCTATAAAAATGTTGATAATAATCGTGAAGAAAATGTATGTGAAGCCCTTAGAACAAAGTTAATCAATGCTCAATATTATTATTATTGATGGTATCTAACCAGCCCTGTTTCTTCTCTGTTCCCCTGGACTCTCTTGAAGCCACACTCAGCGATGAGTTCCGGAACTCTCCCATGATCTTTCTAGCCCTTATGCCTTGGCCTGTGTAGTTTTTTTTTTTTTTTTCCTGTTGCTAACACCCTCTGCCTCCTCTTGGCCCTTAGCCAGTTTCACTCCTATTAATTTATAAACTGTCAGCTTAAACGCATATTATCAAGGTTTGCTTCCCCCAATATATGCATGAATTGCATACTTCCTCTACTGTAATATGCATGATACATTACTATAACATCTTGCTTCACTGAAATGTTCATAAAGGACCCAAGATCAGATGTTCCTTGCTCACCACTGTATTTCTCAGTAGCAAGCAAAGTACTCAGGGCGGACCGGATTATAACGCAACAGAAAAAGAAATCCTAGCAAATTACAAAGACAAAAGACTAGTCCTTTTTCGTATGTGTGGTGAAGGAAAGTGCAGTGTTTATTGTAAGGTACCATACAAGGAGTCTGGGACACAGTGTTTTCACGCCAACTCCCATGTCACCCCAGACCCTATGACACTGCTTATCTCAGGGTAGAGAGAAAGGGAACCCAGTAATTGTTCACTTCCTCTCTTAAAACTTCCATTCAGAAGTGGCACATCTAACTCCTCTTCACATTTATTGGCCAAGGCAAGTCACATGGAAAAGCCTGATGTCGATCAGGTGAGAAATCCTTATGCAGAAAGGATGCTACCGAGAGGGAAACTACAATATTTAGTGATCTGTAATAGATACAACAGATCTCAATAAGTGTTATTTAATAAAATATTTCTTTGCTGCAAGTTGACAAACACAAACCCCACACCAATTAAAATCTGACCAGAAACTTCTCTGCTATTCAAAGAGATATCCATTTTGGAAATTTTTGACATTTTTCACAAAGTCATGATTTCTGCCACAGGCACCAGTTGCATGTCTGTGTGGTCACAGTTTACAAACCATACCGGTATGGATACCGCTGTGAGTAAAGAATAACAATTAGGTTCAACAACAACAAAAATCTTCATGGTTTGATTACTTACTCCATGCAATATGAATATGGACATGTGAGGTTATAGCCAGTCTAATAGAAATATATAGCAAAAAGGGAACCTTCAAAATCATTTTCTCTGATCTCTCGGAGGAGACCCAAAAAAGCAAAGTGACTTGCCAAGTGCAAACATCTAAAGAGTAACAGAGTTGGGACTAAAATGTTAATCACCAATTTTAAAGCAAGTGCTCTTTCAATTATAGTGTAACCTTCCCATAAGAAATGTCACGTAATGTGAATGACTGGAAGAGATCACCCTTTAACAGATGAGGAAACTGAAACCCAGGGAGGTAAAGGGACTTTCTCAAAGCTATCCACAGTGTGGTTCCATTTTGCTTGGCCACATAAGACCTTAGGGAAACATAAGCTGTTTCAGCATCTAGGATAGTACCTGCTCTTCACTGAGGGCTCAAAGAAATATATGTTGAAGTGAATTGATCTGAACTGAATTGAATGAATTGAATTGAGCTGAAATGACACAAAATGTAGAGATGCATTTTTTTTTTCCATTACATAGCTTTTGTTTCCATTTCCTCTGGCGTTTAAGACTTGTCAGTCCATCAAGTTACACACCAACAACTGTGACTTTGTTAGTTTCTCCTTTATAATATCCTTGTTCACTGTTCCTTCTACATTTTTAACTGCCATCCTCTTTTGAGCAGAAACAAATAAATATCTAGAAATCTTGTCATCTCAGACATTTACCAAACAACATAGGATCTGGAAAGCAAAAACACCAGTGACAAGGGCCCTTGAAAGATCATTAGACAAAGAACTTTATTCCCTCTGAGCTAAGAGGTCACCTAAAAAAGTGACATAACCCAGATGCTCCTAAGCCACAGGAACAAATGCCATTAAGTTGCTGTCTCCTGACTAACGAGTGATATGTATGAAGAATAAGAATTAAATTTAGAGAGAGAATACAGATTCTGGCTGGGCTCCAGGGATGAGGGATATTAAATAAGAGAGAAACAATAGTGCTGTCAAGTCTGATTGTTTAAAACATAAAACTCTTTCCATATGGCTTGAGATGAATAGAGTTGCACAGTATTGGGATGCTCTGCAGAGTCACACAAAGAAAGAACAGTATATACCATTTGGGTTGAAAATCTTGACTCTGCTTTCTTTTTCTTCTTCTTATGACCCACCCAGGCACATAGATATTCGAAAATAACAATAGGAAAAGCATATTATGAAGCCTCTTTACTGTATCACAGATTTGATTATAGTGTAAAAAATTGATGGGCTTTGTAGTGAGAGAGAATTTGGTTCCAACCCTGAAAATACTCCTTCTTACTGGTTGACATAAGCCTCAACTTTCTCACCTGTACGTAGAGGCTATATTTTTATGGCATATGGATGTGCTAAGGATTAAGTGGGATAACAGATATAAAGTGACTGTCATTTAGTAGGCATTTATTACAATGTACTTTCTTTAGTTTTTCCTTTAAACACATGAAGATGCAATCATCCACATAGCAGCTCCATATAAATCTGTGATGAGATGAGAGAAATTTTTTCTCACAGACAACAAATTGAGATGCCTGCATTTTATGCCTTCAATTAATTAACATAGATTTACTGAGAACTACTAATAGACAAAACTCTGTGGTAGTACTATAAAGGTTACCAAGTCTTACTGCACAGGATCTATAAAATTAAAGCATTTGTTGAAGCCCTTTTTCATCAGTTATGATAATATGTAATCAAGATTATCTGGCCTCTTAAGTATTTGTTTTTCTTTATGGGGTGTATGTGTTCAGTATAAAAAAATAATAAAAAACAAACCACTCAGACTCAAGCTAGAATCTATGGGGTTTATTTCATACCCCATTGAAACATACCAGATTGTTTAGAAATTATTTGTTTCCAACCAATTTTGTGTTACAGGTATATACCTATAACTTTGTCTGTATCCATATATCTTCTTGTAATTATGGCAGAAAGAGCACTATGCTGTGGGTTTAAGCCCTGCCTATCCATATTCTAGTGGGAATAAGAATTGCCATTGTGTTTCTTTCTGGAATCTCGATTTCCTCATTGTAAAATCAGATTTCCTAAGTGGATGATTTCTGAAGTCACTCTCATATACAAAAGTTAAAATATAGATACTTATGACTCTTTACTAATATGTGTGTGTGCATTTATGAAGAATATGTTTGTTTCCCAAAACACAACTCTATAGAAATTTCATGGAGATAGATACCACGATATGAATGCAGTTTCACATTATACCAAGTTTCAATGAATAGAAGGTTCTCAGAAGACTTTCAAAGCGCTGTTTCCTTCAGTACCTCCTGGAACGGTCCAGAGATGGAGTCGAGGGTAATACCAGAGCTCTTCTCCTTTGCCCTCTTGGGGCTACTACACAACAGAGGAATGATCATAGGCCAGATGGACACACAGCTTGGGGAGGTTTAATTGATCTCATGATGCCTTACCTATGGTTCCAATTAAAACCCTTGAGCCCCATCTCATGAGTAACAGGGACGGGAAAAATAAAAAACACTTTGGTAGGATCAGGGGAGGTACAGTGTGCATTTCCCCCATACACTCGGCCCCGGGAAGGCTGCTGGGCTCCCAGGCCAGGTCCCCCACCCTCTGAGGCCCCCTCCAGCTGTGGCAGTCCTAGGGGCATAGGAGGGAGTCAGGGGGAGAAGAGGAGAGGCAGACAGGGATGGGCCCTCTGGGATCAGAGGATCGGAGGGAGCACATCTAGCGTTTCCCCTGCCCACTTGGGCCCAGTGAGCCTGTGGGGACCTGGACCTGGTCCTCCACCCCCCAAGGCCAGAGGCACACCTGGGCCCCTTCTGCTGTGTTGAGTCTAAGACCCACCCCCACGCCCCCCAGGGCCTTTTCCAGCCCTGTGGGTCCTAGGCATAGGCCCCGCCCACCACCCAAACCCTGTCCCTGCCTAAGCCCCACTCCCCACAGCCAAGGCCTTTTCCGGCTTTTTTTTTCCTCCTCTTTTTTACTATTGTGGTTCTGTTTTACCTCCGATTGTTGTTTCATCAATATTTTTACTTTTTTATTCTTTCTAACACATCTGTTAGTTTTCTGATCTAATTTTATTTTTTACTCTTACTTATTGTTCTGCTCCTTTCTTTTTTCTTTTTTTTTTTTTTTTGCCACCCCCTGTGGCTTGCATGATCTTGGTTCGACAGAGCTCCTGCAGTTGGAGCTCTGAATCTGAACCACTGGACTAACAGAGAACCTCAGACCCCAGGGAATATTCATCGGAGTGAGGTCTCACAGGAGTCCTCATCTTGGCACCAAGATCCAACTCTACCCAACAGTCTACAAACTCCAGTGCTGGAAGCCTCAGGCCAAACAACCAGTAAGACAGGAACACAATCACACCCATCAAAAAAAAAAAAAAAATGAGATGACAAAAAAATATATCACAGATGAAAGAGCAAGGTAAAAACCTACAAGACCAAATAAATGAAGAGGAAATAGGCAACTAACATGAAAACAAATTCAGAGAAATGATAGTAAAGATGATCCAGAATCTTGGAAATAGAATGGAGGCATGGATTGAGAAAATAAAAGAAACATTTAGAAAAGATCTAGAAGAACTAAAGAACAAACAAACAGAGACGAACAACACAATAACTGGAATGAAAAATACACTAGAAGGAATCAATAACAGAATGACTGAGGGAGAAAATGAATAAGTGAACTGGAAGACAGAATGGTGGAAATAATTGCCGAGGAGCAGAATAAAGATAAAAGAATGAAAAGAATTGTAGACAATCTCAGAGACTTCTGGGACAACACTAAATGCACCAACATTCAAATTATAGGAGTCCCAGAAAAATAAGAAAAAAAGAAAGGGTCTGAGAAAATATTTGAAGAGGTTATAGTGGAAAATTCCCTAACAAGGGAAAGGAAATAGTCACCTGAGTCCAGGAAGTGCAAAGAGTCCCATACAAGATAAACCCTAGGAGAAAAACATCAGGACACATATTAATCAAACAAACAAAAATTGAATTCAAAGAAAAAATATTAAAAGCACCAAGGGAAAAGCAAAAAATAAAATACAAAGGAATCCCCATAATGTTACCAGCTGATTTTTCAGTGGAAACTCTGCAGGCCAGAAGGGAGTGGCAGGATATACTGAAAGTGATGAAAGAGAAAAACCTACAACCAAGATTACCCTACCAATCAAGGATCTCATTCAGATTCGACGGAGAAATCAAAATCTTTTCAGACAAGCAAAAACTAAGAGAATTCAACACCACCAGACCAGCCTTACAACAAATGCTAAAGGAAATTCTCTAAGCGGGAAACACAAGAGAAGAAAAAGACACACAAAAACAAACTCAAAACAATAAAGAAAATGGTAACAGGAACATACATATCGATAATAACCTTGAATGTAAATGGATTAAATTTACAGCCAAAAGACACAGGCTCACTGAATGTACACAAAAACAAGACCCATATATATGCTGCCTGCAAGAGACCCACTTCAGACCTAGGGACACATACAGGCTGAAAGTGAAGGGATGGAAAAAGATATTCCATGCAAATGGAAATCAAAAGAAAGCTGGAGTAGCAATACTCATATCAAATAAAATAGACTTTAAAATAAAGACTGTTACAAGAGATAAGGAAGGACACTACATAGTGATGAAGGGATCAATCCAAGAAGAAGGTATAACAATTATAAATATTTATGCACCCAACATAGGAGCACCTCAATACATAAGGCAAATGCTAAGAGTCATGAAAGGGGAAATCAACAGTAACACAATAATAGCAGGGTACTTTAACACCCCATGTACACCAATGGACAGATCATCCAAACAGAAAATAAATAAGGAAACACAAGCTTTAAATGACACAACAGACCAGATAGTTTTAATTGATATTTATAGAACATTCCACCCAAAAGTGGCAGAATACACTTTTTTCTCAAGTGCAGATGGAATATTTTCCAGGATAGATCACATCTTGGGTCCCAAATCAAGCCTCAGAAAATTTAAGAAAATTGAAATTGTATCAAGCATCTTTTCTAACCACAGTGCTATGAGACTGGATATGAATTACAGGAAAAAAAATTGTAAAAAAACACAAATACATGGAGGCCAAACAGTGTTCTGCTAAATAGCAAAGATATCACTGAAGAAATCAAAGGAGAAACAAAAAAATACATAGAAACAAATGACAAACGAAAACACAATGACCCAAAACCTATCGGACACAGCAAAAGCAGTTCTAACAGGGAAATTTATAGCAATTCAATCCCACCTCAAGAAACAAGAAATAATCTCAACTAAACAATCTAACCTTACACCTAAAGCAACTAGAGAAAGAAGAACAGAGAAAACCCAGTCAGTAAACAGAAAGAAATCATAAAGATCAGAGCAGAAATAAATGAAATAGAAACGAAGAGAACAATAGCAAAGATCAATAAAATTAAAAGTTGGTTCTTTGAGAAGATAAACAAAATTGATTAACCTTTAGCCTCATAGAGAGAAAAAGGGACTCATCAAGATAAAAAGGGAGAGGACGCAAATCAATAAAATTAGAAATGAAAAAAGAGAAATCACAACTGACACTGCAGAAATACAAAAGATTATAAGAGACTACTTCAAACAACTATATGCCAATAAAATGCACAACCACAAAGAAATGGACAAATTCCTGGAAAGGTACAATTTTCCAAGACTGAACCAGGAAAAATTTAAAAATATAAACATACCTATCACAAGTATTGAAATTGAAACTGTGATTAAGGATCTTCCAACAAACAAAAGCCCAGGACTAGATGGCTTCACAGGTGAATTCTATCAAACATTTAGGGAAAAGCTAACTTCCTTCCTTCTCAAACCCTTCCAAAAAATTGCAGAGGAAGGAACATTCCCATATTCATTCTATGAAACCACCGTTACCCTGATACCAAAACCAGAAAAAGATTTCAGAAGAAAAGAAAATTACAGACTAGTTATCACTGATGAACATAGATGCAAAAATCCTCAACAAAATACTAGCAAACAGAATTGCTAGCAAACTACTAGCAAATATTAAAAGGATCATATCACATGATCAAGTGGGATTTATCCCAGGAATGCAAGGATTCTTTAATATATGCAAGTCAAGGAATAAAAACAATATGATCATCCCAATAGATGCAGGAAAAGCTTCTGACAAAATTCAACACCCATTTATGATAAAAACTCTCCAGAAAATGGGCATAGAGGGAAACTACCTCAACATAATAAAGACCATATATGACAAACCCACAGCAACCATCATACTTAAAGGTGAAAAACTGAAAGCACTTCCACTAAGATCAGGAACAAGACAAGGATGTCCACTCGTACCACTGTTATTCAACATAGTTTTGGAAGTCCTAGCCACAGCAATCAGAGAAGAAAAAGAAATAAAAGGAATGCAAATTGGAAAAGAAGAAGTAAAGCTGTTACTGTTTGCAGATGACATGATACTATACATAGAAAATCCTAAAGATGCCACCAGAAAACTACTAGAACTAATCAATGAATTTGGTAAGGTTGCAGGATACAAAATTAATGCACAGAAATCTCTGGCATTCCTATACACTAACAACGAAAAATCAGAAAGAGAAATTAGGACACAATCCCATTTATCACTGCAACAAAAACAATAAAATACCTAGGAATAAACCTACCTAAGAGGCAAAAGACTTAAACTCAGAAAACTATAAAACACTGATAAAAGAAATCAAAGGTGACATAAACGGATGGAGAAATATACCATGTTCTTGGATTGGAAGAATCAATATTGTGAAAATGACTATACTACCGAAAGCAACCTACAGGTTCAGTGCAATCCCTATCAAACTACCAATGGCATTCTTCACAGAATTAGAAGAAACAATTTTACAATTTGTATGAAAAATGGAAAAGACCCTGAAAAGCCAAAGCAATCTTGAGAAAGAAAAACGGAGCTGGAGGAATCAGGCTCCTCAACTTCAAACTATACCACAAAACTACAGTAATCAAGACAGTATGTTATTGGCACAAAAACAGAAATATAGATCAATGGAACAGGACATAAAGCCCGGAGATAAACCCATGCACGTATTGTCAACTAATCTATGACAAAGGAGGCAAGAATACACAATGGAGAAAAGACAGCCTCTTCAATAAGTGGTGCTGGGAAAACTGGACAGCTACATGTAAAAGAATGAAATTAGAACACTACCTAATACCATACACAAAAATAAACTCCAAATGAATTAAAGACCTAAATGTAAGACCAGACACTATAAAACTCTTAGAGTAAAATGTAGGAAATACACTGTTTGACGTAAACCACAGCAAGACCTTTTCTTAGAGTAATGAAAATAAAAATAAACAAATGCAACCTAATGAAACTTAAAAGCTTTTGCACAGCAAAGGAAACCATAATCACGGTGAAAAAACACCCTCAGAATGAGAGAAAATATTTGCAACTGAAGCAATGGACAAAGGGTTAATCTCCAAAATATACAAACAGCTCATGGAGCTCAATAACAAAAAAACAAACAACCCAGTTAAAAAGTGGGTGGGGGCTTCCCTGGTGGTGCAGTGGTTTAGAGTCCGCCAGCCAATGCAGAGGACACTGGTTTGTGCCCTGGTCTGGGAAGATCCCACATGGCGCGGAGCGGCTGGGCCCATGAGCCATGGCCACTGAGCCTGCGCATCCGGAGCCTGTGCTCCACAACGGGAGAGGCCACAACAGTGAGAGGCCCGCGTACCGCAAAAAAAAAAAAAAAAAAAAAAAAAAAAATGGGTGGAAGACCTAAATAGACAGTTCAGCAAAGAAGACATACAGATGGCCAAGCAGCACATGAAAAGATGCTCAACATCACTAAACATTAGAGAAATCAAAACTACAATGCGGTATAACCTCACACTGGTCAGAATGGCCATCATCAGAAAATCTACAAACAATAAATGCTGCGGAGGGTGTGGAGAAAAGGGAATGCTCTTGCACTGTTGGTGGGAATGTAAATTGATACATCCACTACGGAGAACAGTATGGTGATTCCTTAAAAAACTAAAAATAGAACTACCTTATGACCCAGTAGTTCCACTACTGGGCATATACCTTGAGCAAACCATAATTTAAAGAGTCATGTATCACAATGTTCACTGCAGCTCTATTTAC
Source organism: Orcinus orca (assembly GCF_937001465.1). Lineage (NCBI taxonomy): Eukaryota > Metazoa > Chordata > Mammalia > Artiodactyla > Delphinidae > Orcinus > Orcinus orca. Next base: position 46,481,158 of record NC_064564.1, on the reverse strand, counting down.
AATAGCCAGGACATGGAAGCAACCTAAGTGTCCATCGACAGACGAACGGATAAAGAAGATGCGGGGTATATATATACAATGGAATATTACTCAGCCATAAAAAGGAATGAAATTGGGTCATTTGTAGCGATGTGGATGGACCTAGAGTCTGTCATACAGACCTAGAGTCTGTGATACAGAGTGAAGTAAGCCAGAAAGAAAAGAACAAATACTGTATATTATATAACGCATATATATGGAGTCTAGAAAAATCGTACAGATGAACCTATTTGTAGGGCAGGAATAGAGATGTAGACGTAGAGAATGGATATGTAGACACAGGGCGGGAAGGGGAGGGTGGGATGAACTGAGAGAGTAGCACTGACATATATACACTACCATGTGTCAAAAAGATAGCTAGTGGGAACCTGCTGTATAGCACAGGGAGCACAGCTCAGTGCTCTGTGATGACCTAGAAGGGTGGGAGGGAGGTCCAAGAGGGAGGAAATATAGGTGTACATATAGCTGATTCACTTCATTGTACAGCATAAACTAACACAACACTATAAAGCAATTTTACTCCAATTAAAAGAAAATTAAAAAAATAAAATTATCCAATGAGGAAACTAAAAAAAAAAAGATTTTATGAAGAGGCACTGCCCAATGTTACAATATTTTTGACTGTTATCTCCCAATTCCTCTCTGAACTCATCACTAAAGTAACCTAAATTCCACTGAAAACAACTAGAATCAGTAACACCAGAACCAGGAGAGGGAGGTTTGTGAAATTTGCATTGTCAGGGGTCTGATCTTCTTTATGAGTTTCTACCACTGCAAAATCATTCAGAAGCCCTACATATTTCACATTTCTAACTATTCCAAATTCCTGATGTATTTTATTTTCTTATGTATTATTTTTAAGAACCAATATCCATACATCAAAAATCTTTTTTCACATAGATTTTATAATAAATTTTTTTTTTAAATACTTGATTTTCCTGTCCCATAACCATTGCAGTCTAATGCAGAAATCTGCCTTGATAGAAGGAAAAATACAGAATAAAAAGAAATGTATTTTCCATCATAAAAATTTTAACTTGGAGAAGAAAATGGGCAATTACATAAACAAGTCAATTCAGCCTCAGGGAATGTGTAACTCACATAGATTTCTGGTTGAAACCCAGCTGAAAAGGGAGAAGAAACGGGTATTAAACGTTTCTGCATAATTCATCCCAATTCTGTATGAATATTAAGCCTCTATGTGATTAATATTAGGTTCTTGCTTTATTAACATTCATTGACCTCTTTAATGAATGATCCACCCAACACCAACTGACTCAGAATATCTAAAAATGGGGATAGCTTCATGTTGATTTAAAAATAGAATTTAAAAGTTACAGAGGTGATTCTGATGCAGGCGGCACTCAAAAAAGAGCCCTGTGTATATCACTGGTGCACTAGTCCTCTCTTAGGTGGAACACTTTTCTTGGGTATTTTCAGACCGTTTTTCTCTAGCTCATTTAGTGATATTGTTTCACACATTTGTAATGCACTTAGGTTCTTTTGTCATAGACTGCAATCCACCCTATGATCCTCTGACTTCCTAAATGATTTTCTCAAATTTAAGAAATATATACATTAAGGCTCATTCTCTGTGCTGTAAATTTCTATGGGCTTTTGACAAATGTACAGTCCATCATTACAGGGTCATACAGAATGGTTCTGGCTGGACTTAGAATATTGTGCTCTTGTGTCATGCAATTGCTTTAGTGGATGCAATGTCCTCCCCATGCCTGCTTTGCTCAATCTAATTGTCATTAGACCTAGAGCAAATACCAAGTATTAACTCTGGAAGTTGACTGTAACTGAATACTTGTACAGGCCTTTCTCTGGGTATATAACACTCCAACTTGTCCTTTAGCATGTGGTGTAATGGGATGCTGCCCTCCAGGAAAAACATCAAATGAAGCACCTGTGCTTGAGACTTGAGGAAGAATTAAAACCATGTTCACATTTATGGTACCTAATAAATAGCAAACAGAATAAAAATGTTAAAAAGATAGCAACAAGGGCTTCATTTGAAAGATATTTTTTCCTTCAGCTTAATATATATTCCTATGCTATTGTTGCTTATTCTTGAGAAAATTTACAGATAAAAGATTTAAAAATATGTTCAGGAGAAATTTAGGTTCATATACTTGTAAGCAGTACACTTGCTTTGATGACAAAAATTATCATCATCCCTCTGTTGCTGTGTTTCCCTCAATACAGGTCACTAACAATAAATTAGTTGACCTTAAGGTTAGGGTTCCCAGATTCATTATATCAGCAGAATTAGAGAGAAGATTACAAAAGTCCCTGGAAAGGAGACCTCACATTTCCTTGCAAGTACAGATACCTTACAAATTAGTCTAGGAGCTCATAACCTTGAACTTGGGAAAGAGAATAGGCAGAAATCAATACTGAATATTTAAAGGTAACAATGTTTGGGAGAAAAACTTACTCTCACAGCAAATTCCTGAATCCGAACAGAGAAGAATATATATCTCTGAGGAAAACACTTTATCCATCACTCAGGAATCACCAGTATATGAGGTTTTAAAAATGCCGAGTTTCTTTTCTTTGAATTAGGAAAACGTCTATTTTACTAAACCATGCTCACCCAGAAGTAAATTTGTCTAAATCTACATTTTCCTGTGAAGGTTAATCTCTGCCACTCAACCATGCACCTTGCAAAGTTAAGCCCAAGACAGAGCATTCTTTGAAGAGAAGATAAAGGCTTGGAAATATCAAGAGAGATTATTCAACTGAGAGGAGAAAATCAGTAAATCTTTTATAATGTGAATTTTGCTTTGACAAATTCTTAAAAGAGCCATTTGTACCTCTTCATTTAGACCCTCCATTGATTAATGGAAACGAAAAACTAATTCTCTCCCTTCCCGCCTCCACTGCTTTAGAGGCTCCGAAGAGAGTCAACAAAGGACAGTGGGGCCCTCTAGTTCTTTGTCCGCAATAACTGAGCATCTTGGGTTGGAAGAAAAGGGAATGTTGATCTCCTGGGCTTGTTTAGCTTTGCTTTTTTAATTGCTAAATGCCAGCCTGGGAATTCTGCCTAAAATGGTAATAAGTTGCATTTATACTACACCTTTCATCCGGAAGGCACATGCTTCCCTCGGTTCTGAAACACAGCCATCCTGGAGCTGAAAAGCAGTAACTGTTTTAATGTTGAACGTTTATTCAGTGCCATGATTATACAAGGTGGAAGAAATTGTTTGAAACAGAACCAAAATATTGCAGTAACAAAGACTGCGGGCTGCGGGTTTTGAAAATACACTAGATGCAGTCTGTCTTGTGCTTCCCTTTGCAAACTGAGTATAGACCACTTTTGAATCCTGGGATTCTGAAGATGCCCACTTTTGTTGTTCCCTAGTTTGGGTTCAACATATTTTGCAAAAAAAAAATCAGGAGGAATGAATTGATATTAAGTCATTTCTTTTAGGAAAATCTGATATTTAGAATGAACACCAAGAAAAATGATGATGAAAAAGAATTCTCTCATTTTACCCCTCCTGAAGGCATTTCTATCTCTGAAAAGAGCAGGTAAAGAAAAACAGGATGGCAAAGACTCACTCAGGAACTCCTGAACATGTGTCTCATAGCTGATTCCTCTTCTGCTAGCCCAAGAGACAGGCATGACATCTGTCACTGGGACTAAAAAATTATTAGGTCAGAAACTTAGTCTGGCTCATTGCTATTATCCCCAGGAACCAGACAGTACCTGGAGATAATAGATCCTCAATAAATGCTTGTTAAATAAATGAAAGATTGGTCTTCTTGCTCTGAAAACATGCGGGCCAAGGCCTGCGAAGTTTTCAGCTACTGCTTGAGTAGAGATCTGTTTTTACCTGAACAGCAAGGGAAGGAAAAAAAAAATAATGACAAGGGTAGTAAGGAAGTATGAAGGGCTGATTTGTGAGATGTTGAAAACAAGTGTTCATGTGCGCTACAAATACCAGACCCCTCCCAGTTTATTGCTGTCAGTAATCATATTTCATTACAGAGCTCCACAGAAGAATAATTGAAAACTTAAGAGTCATTTACATCTGTGCCTAAAATGAGGTTACGCTGTCCTTTCCTGCGAGCAGGTTTTGAAAAGGGAACAGACGAGGGAAAACAGTTTGTCAAATAATATCCAGTCCAGGGGCTTAGGAGTCTGGATTCCAGGCCCTGCCAACACTGGCTGGATGTGTGAGATTTCCAAGCCCCTCATTCTCTCTTGGACTCAGCTTCCTCATCTGTAAAGTGAGAAGCATGGATCCAATTGACCTCGGTGATCTCAGTGAGAGTCCATAGATCAGCCATTTGGCCTTTTACGGCCCTAGAATCTAAATCTGGAATCTAGATTAACATTACCTACTTCTTTTTCCCTTAAGTAGCTTTGGCATCGCACAGGTACACACATCTCAGTAAATGACCATCTACTCACTCTCTTGTTGCTTGAGCACCTTGGGAAACCCTACCTGGTCTAGAGAGATGACTAGACCAGACAAAATGTCCTAAAATAAAGACCAGCATTTTCATCTTGCCTATTTTATACTTGAGGCAACTGTGTCTCAGAGAGGTTAAGTGACTAGCATAAGTTGTCCAGCCAGCAAGAGAAAAAACAATGTTACTTAAACTCAGGCCTCTGGGATCCCAGTTGAGGTTTCCCACACCACTTCTCCCTATATCTTTACAGCTGAGTAAGTTTTAAAACCGTTTCTGGGGTTGATTAAAGTCTTCTTTTTTCTTTAAGTAAAATTTCCCAGTTTTACTGGGGACACTGAAAGTACTACAGGGAAGATATTTTCTGACTTTAATGAGCAAAGAAATCCCTCCTGAAGCTCGTTAAAACCTGTCTACACTACCTGCACCAGAATCATTACTGATGTAAGACATTCAAAGTCTGGAATTCAAAGTCTGGAATTATGCTGTTATCTCATAAAATACATAATTTGAGCCAATCCTGACAAATATTGGTATCCCTTTATTCAAGCATAGCTTTCAACTTCCAGAGAGCTAATAAATTGGATTCTAACAGTCTTCAGAGAACATGCAATAAGATAAAAACATCTTCCAAAAATTTACAGTATATCTTAGGACGAGTTGAAACGTCAGCCACCATTGCAGATGCATTTACGGGATTTTTAGAGTAGCACACTTCATCATAAACAGCTCTGTGATTCAGTATAGCATTAATAATGGAAAGAACAACCTTTAAAATAAAGTAAATGCATTTGGAACAGTTACTGAGGTGATATCTGTCTCCAAAATCTCAGTTAATAACTTGCGAGTTGATATGATATATTCCTTAGCCTATCCTGTCGGGAAAGATTTATCTTTTGTGTTAAACTTCAAGCTGAAAAATTAAAATAAAACTTGATATCTCTGCAGTAAACTGCCTTCCTCCATTTCCTTCCTCTTTTTAATTTCTATTATTACCAACTTTAGAATTGTTTCTTTGACCCTATGTAATATTTCAATAAGTGGTTTAGATGCTAGATGACTGCTAAAACAAAGTTGTAAATAAACTATGCCTATGCACGTACACATATACATCTCAAGGTGTTAATCAAAAAGGACATAAATCATGAATGCATTTTGCCTTCATACAAATGAAAGTTACAACCACGTGTCCAATGTATTTTAGTCCTATTACTTTTCTTTACAGCTGCTGTCTCAAACTGTTTCAGAGGCCATGAGTTCATTTGAATTTTCTTGCTTAGTACCCAGTAAGTCTCCCTTTATGCCTCCATGCTCCCAAGGCACTGCTCCATGCATATGTGTCGTGTAAAGAGAAATGCTGAAATATGGAAAAGAGAATCTGTTTTTTCATTTTCTCTTCCCCCTTCTCCCATTTTTTTCATTTTCCCCTCTTTTCCCTTCCCTCTCCTTCCTCCCATCTCCACTCCCCTCTCTTCCACCTACCCCATCTCTCACCTTCCAGCTTCTCACTCCTTGAATGCCTTCTTTCTTTTCTCCCCAACATACCTAAGTGAGCAGTCGGGAAGAGCTGAAGGGAAAAAAGGTGTTGAACATCTGTGACCCTCTCATCCAAAACTAAATTAACAGCCTGTAAAAGAATTCACAGTGATGCTAACAGAGCTCCCTGAAGGGAAAAAAATTATTTTCCTTTATTAATATAGTTGCCAACCAATAAAGTCTGAGTGTATCAAGATGAATCTCACATTGGCCAACAAAACCTATATACAAAACATGGTTGAATAAACTTGACCCTGCTTGCTTTCCACACACTGCTCATTAGCAGGAAAAGGCGAACAACAGAAGGATCCTTTGGGCACTGTGCTGAGGTAATTTTATAAATGCCACAGTCATGTTTTAACACAATACCAAGATACGGCACTTACAAGGCTACATTTTCCAGATCTCATCAGAATGCAAATAGAAGCTTAAAATTCTAGAAGACTACTAAAAAGACAGACTTCAATACCATGCCATATTTTAAAAAAAGAAGAAGAAAGGCATTTTTCTAAAGGCTAATAAAGAAATTTTTTTTAAAAATTGACAAATCAATAAAAATATATTCCATTTCCATTCTACTACTAATAATATTCAAATTATAAAATTAAAGTCTATCCTTTTCATGCTTTTTCCTTATATCCAGTGATATGCCTCACCTGTCTGTCAAACAGATGAGAAAAGAAATATCTAACAGCCCTCCAGGTCAGCTAATTATCTAAGAATTGGACATACCAGAACTGTCAAATCCCCATTGTTTTTTTTTTTTTCTTCTTTTCTTCCCCAAGACATGTTGGATGGGCGGGGGAGGCCGGGGGGGGGGGGGCGGGGGGGCGGGGGAGGCAGGGCTGGTGCAGGGAGGAGGGGGACTGGAATTCCCACAAGAATTTCTCTCATAAATAGGACATTAAAAATATCTGAAAAGGGAAAAGTAAAGCAGTGTTTTGATGTGGAATCTTGCAGCAGCTTACAAACCACATACATGTGGTAAATAAAAGATGCAGTGGTTTATCTTCCATTCAAACCACTCCTTTTGAACAAAAATATACAAAGTCATTATCATCATCAACAACAAATACTTATGAAGTCCCCTATTATGAACACACCCATCTCATTCAGGATCAAATGAGTTATGGCACACAGGTGCTCTGAGACCTGACCTCACCTGCCTCACTCACATACCCCTTGCTCCACCAACAGCAATTTTCCAAACAGCCCCTGCCTCAGTGAATTTTCACAGTCAGCGCCCTTTGTTGAAAAAGCCTGTCTTCAGTTCCCCACTTGCCTAAATCCTATTCAACCATCTAGATTCAGGTCACACCCCACTTCCTTTAAGGATTCTTTCCTGATTTTAACATCTAAGTTACTATCACTATTCTGATTATTAAGGGCACACTTTGTCCCTAACTAAGAACTTATTATTGCATTTTCCAGCTCAGTCCTTAGAAAATGAAAGATGCCACAAGATTCTCCTTCAAGGAGCTTCAATCACCTTGCAGATGGAAAACTCACCAAAGAAAACCACACAGGGCTATACTTAAGGGTACAAGGCAGAATGTAAGCAGAGTTCAGAGTAAGAAGAAACAGAGTAAGTTTAGGAAACAGGAGCAGACAGCGTGTTCAGTGAGAGCCATTTAATGTTCAAAGGGCACCTATAAGGTATCGCCAAGAATGTGGTTCCTTGACTCGTGCACTGTTGCTGGGAAAGTAAACTGATAACAGCCACTATGGAGAACAGTGTGGAGGTTCCTTAAAAAACTAAACATAGAATTTCCATATGACCCAGCAATCCCGCTCCTGGGCATACACCCTGAGAAAACCATAAGTCAAAGACACATGCACCCCAATGTTCATTGCAGCACTGTTTACAATAGCCAGGACACGGAAACAACCTAAATGCCCATCGACAAATGAATGGATAAAGAAGATGTGGTACATACGTACAATGGAATATTACTCAGCCATAAAAAGAAACGAAATTGGGTCATTTGTAGAGATGTGGATGGACCTAGAGACTGTCATACGGAGTGAAGTAAGTCAGAAAGAGAAAAACAAATATCGTATATTAATGCATATATGTGGAACCTAGAAAAATGGTACAGATGAACTAGTTTGCAAGGCAGAAATAGAGACACATGTAGAGAACGAACATATGGACACCAAGGGGGGAAAGTGGTGGTGGTGGGGGATGAACTGGGAGACTGGGATTGACATATATACACTAATATGTATAAAATAGATAACTAATAAGAACCTGCTGTATAAAAAAATTAAATTAAATTAAAAAATTAAAATTAAGAGAAAAAGAACGTGGTTCCTTGAGGGTCACTGAGATTGGAAAGCCTTTTCCACAAATATGATAAACTCTACTACAGAAGAGCAAGTGAATACCTCTAAGAAAACATTAAGCTTTTTATTACTTTATGCCTTCATGTGACGTCTTTGGAGAAAATATTGAACTTAACTTGTCTGTTAAAAAAATGCATAAATAACAACAAACGTACAAACAAACAGCCTTACAATGAAGTTTACTGTTAAAAGTGTTTCTAAAACTAAGAGAATTCACTGTGGAATTGGAAAATACCACGATGCTTTAGAGATCAATTAATTAGTCCTCAGCACCTCATCAATCCTAGTTATTCAAGATTTAACCAGGAGTAATGTGAATAAATTAGGAAGAAAATTTATGCTGAATATCAGGAACATTTTCTTAACCATTAAATCAATTAGACAATAGAATTTAAAATTAGATATTTAATGTGAAAGATGGAACCAGGAAAGAGAAAATACAATATCAAGAATAAATGAGAAATCGTAGTTTTAAAAGGTCCTCCATTATCATTAGCCCAACCTTCTGTGTTTGGAAAGAATGATACTTTGGATTCCTATTCAGATCACTGTATATTCTAAACATTTCAAAAGTTCAGAATATACTTACTAAAATAAAGAAGTTAAATTTATCCAAGACCAGCAAATTCTGCTGTAGAAATCTTACTAAACCCCAGAAAATTTGGACATCCTTTTTGAATATCTACTGAGAATATCAGAAAGTCAGCAACTATTCTTTGCATATTGCTCTGGAATATAATCTTCCAAAAACAGTCAAAAGACATCATGCAGGCTATCAGGATATTCCAATTCTGGGCTATATATAATGAAATCCAACAGAGCCTGGAAAGTAACGAAGAGGAGAAAACTTACTTCCAGCAACATGGGGGAAGAGACACGATGGCCAACCCTTCCAACTGAAAGTAATTAAAATACTGAATAAAATATGCTACTAAGAGTATGGTTCTAAAAATGCACCAATACGTTAGCAAGTTATGCTCAGAGGCCAAAAACTAGGCAAAATTAGGAAGTCACGCAGAGAAGTAGAGCTCTGAGCACGTTTGCTGCAAGCAAACTTGAGCTTTAGTTTTACACCAATGAAGGGCACAGAGGACAACGAGATCATGGTCCACCCAAGGTGGGCAGTCTAATAGAAGACTTCTCTGCATGAAGTTGCAATTCCAAAGGCATCTGACCTTAGTATAAAGGCAAACCAAAAATAAACCTAGTCAAGTGAATGCAAGGATAATTGTTTATCTCAAATTTGATACTGATTGAGAGGGAGATTTCCTTCAGAATTTATAAACATAAACTAATCCTCATGAAGTTTTGCCTTAATTTACATTACCTGAGTGACATTAAGAAACTAAACAAGGGCTTCCCTGGTGGCGCAGTGGTTGAGAGTCTGCCTGTTGATGCAGGGGACACGGGTTTGTGCCCTGGTCCGTGAAGATCCCACATGCTGCGGAGCGGCTGGGCCTGTGAGCCATGGCCACTGAGCCTGCACGTCTGGAGCCTGTGCTCCGCAACGGGAGAGGCCACAACAGTGAGAGGCCCATGTACCGCAAAAAAAAAAAAAATTAAACAAAACCGAGAACTTAGTTTAAAGTAGTTCTGGGCTAAAAGTGCCCCCTGGCGTCTGACAGAATCAAATGTAAATCTTCTCTGAAAGAGCATGCCCCATATATGTTCTCAAAGAATTCCTACTAATTAAGTTCTAGGAAAAATAATGTTGCATAAAAAAAACCAACCAAACAAAATACAGACTTGGGCAAGACACCTTGAGTGACATATAGAAGAACAATAGTCAGAAAATTCAGACCAGAAAAATCTTCAGATAGTGGAGTTATCAGACATAAAATATGAAATTAATATATTTGATGTATTTTTAAAGTAAGAGGTTAAAAATATGAAGAGAGAAAAAGGAAGCATATTAAAAACAAAGATATCCAGAAATGAAAAATATAATAATTCCCATTAATAACTCAGTGAATAGGTTTCACTGCTGTGGTAGCCAGCCTTTGAAATGGCCCTAAATAATCCTTCCTGGTAGTCACACCCTTGTATGGTACATTCCTACAATGTACCAGAGTTGGTTTCTGCGACCAACAGAATATGGTGCAAGAGATGGTATGCACTTCTGAGTTTAAGTTTTAAAAGATGCTGTGCCATGCCGCGGGGCGGCTGGGCCCGTGGGCCATGGCCGCTGAGCCTGCGCGTCCAGAGCCTGTGCTCCGCAACGGGAGAGGCCACAACAGTGAGAGGCCCGCGTATCTCAAAAAAAAACAAAAAAAAAAACAAAACAAAAAAAAAAGATGCTGTGCCAGATGTGCAGCACTCAAGGCCACAAGCACACGGTTCCCTTGCAGAGAGGCCTCAGGAAGGAATCTTGGTCAAGGTCAGTAACAGTGGAGCTAAGGACACCTCAGGAGCACCCAGAACTCAGAGGAGTAAACACTCCTGCTGAGATAGATGACACAATTTGTATCACAAAACACTGTGCTGGCCAAGCATTCATGACTGTGTGTTCCCTGTGGGTTATGATAGCTCATAAGGAAGATAAACCAGAGTTCCTTTTTTTTTTTTTTAAATGCTGTGGCTTCTATTTTCTGTGTGTGTGTGTGTGTCTCACACATCACTATCATCATCACCATAATCATCTCTCATCACTCTAGAAGAAGCCAACCTGCCAAAAAATGAGGAAGCCTCCTGCCAACAGCCCCATAAGTAAGCCTGGAAGTAGGTCCTCCCGCACACTCACATGACTGCAACACTAGCTTGCAGACTGAATATAATTTCATGAGAGACCCTGAGCCAAACCACACACCTAAACTGTTCCTGGACTCCTGATTCTCAGAAATTCTGAGAGATAATGACGTGTTATTTTATATTGCTACGTCTTAGAGTAATTGGTTACATAGCAATGGATAACTAATGTATAACTTAGACATAGCTGAAAATAGAATAAGCTAGAAGACAGAGAAAAAAATTTCAGAATATTGGACATAAAGACAGAGACATGGAAAGTTGGAAAGATAAGAAACACTGAGGATAGATTCAGATGGTGTAATATATATCTAAATCAAGTTCCAGAGGAAAAGAGAGAGACTAAAAAATATATGGTTGGGTTTCCCTGGTGGCGCAGTGGTTGAGAGTCCGCCTGCCGATGCAGGGGACACGGGGTCGTGCCCCGGTCCGGGAGGATCCCACATGCCGCAGAGCGGCTAGGCCTGTGAGCCATGGCCGCTGAGCCTGCACGTCCGGAGCCAGTGCTTGCGGGAGAGGCCAAAACAGTGAGAGGCCCGCATACCGCAAAAAATAAATTAATTAATTAAAAATATATGGTTATACTTTTTAAGAATGGATGAGGTGATCAAACCACAGACTCAAGAAGGTCAACAAGGGCTTCCCTGGTGGCTCAGTGGTTGAGAGTCCGCCTGCCGATGCAGGGGACGCAGGTTCGTGCCCCAGTCTGGGAAGGTCCCACATGCCGCGGAGCGTCTGGGCCCGTGAGCCATGGCCACTGAGCCTGCGCGTCCGGAGCCTGTGCTCCGCAGTGGGAGAGGCCACAGCAGTGAGAGGCCCACGTACCACAAAAAAAAAAAAAAAAAAGAAGGTCAACAAATCCTAAGCAGAATAAATAACAAGAAAACCATACCTACACATATCAAGATTTAATTGAAAACACCAAAGATAATAAATATTATAAACAGAAAAAGAAGAGAGACAGTTTGCCAATGAAAGAGCAAGAGATGAAATCCAACAGCAACAGTGACACCAGACAACAGTAAAATCCCAAAAGAAGTACTTCAGGCAGAAGTAAAGTGATCCCAGATGAAAATTCTGAGATTCAAGAAGGAATGATGGACAAAGGCAGAAATGAATATATGGGATAATCTAAAGAGACACAGACTGTAAAAAACAAAAATAATAATGGCTTGTGTGGTTAGGATAAAAGATATGGCACTAATATTTATGGCAGCAATAGCATAGAAGTCAAAAGAGGTTATGAGGGAAGAAGGTGATGGGAGTTAAAGTGTGGAATGGTCTTTATATTATTTGGGAGAAAGTAGAAATATTGAGTTACTTTAGCCTTTGAAAAGTAATCATAGTGAAATTTATATGATAGCAACTAAATGAACAGAAATATAGTGAATAACCTTTACACCAATAGTGTAGAGAAGAAAAAAAAGGAATGAGAAGAAAAATAATCAATCCAGAAGAAGAGGGAGAAAAAGAAACATAAATGAGACAAGCAGTCTTCAAAATAAATTGCTAGAAAAAATATTCAACATATCAGTAATTACAATAAATGTAAATGGATTTAATGTTCTAATTAGCAAAACTGTCAAACGGATTGTTTGAGCTGGTTGTATTCTGTTGATAAGACACATAACCAAAGTACATGCCCCAGTAAGATTGAAAGTAAAAAGATATGAAACTAAACTGAAAGAGAGTTGGTATACCCATACCAATATCAGAAAAAGTAGACCTCAAACAAAAAGCATTGCTACAGATAAAAGTATGTAGCCATGGGGGCGGAGTCAAGATGGCGGTGTGGGAAGACGCGGAGTTAGCATCTCCCCACAACTAGGGCACCTGCTGGTAGCTGGTGGGGAACTCTGAGCCCCAAGGAGATGGGAGGAATCCCAGAGCAAAGCGGTAGGATGTAGGGGAACCAAGTTGGGGAGGAGAAGTGGAGGCCAGACAAGATCGGTGCCCCTGAATCTGGGGAGATTAGGAGAGGCAGGTGGGAGGGACTCTCCAGGAAGAGCGGGAGAGGAGCAGAGGGCGATCGCCTGGCCCACTCAGCTGGGGAGCCTGCTGAGCTCCCAAGCCAGTTCCTCCCCCTCCAAACCCCCATCCAGGCCACATGGGTCTTTGAGGACATAGGAGGGAGGCTGGGGAGATCAGGAGAGGCAGGAGGGAGAGGCCCTCTGGGAGGAGTGGGAAAAGAACCGAGGGCAATGGCCCCGCCCACTCGGCCCCGGGAGCCTGCTGAGCTCCCAAGCCCATCCCCTGCACTCAAAAGCCCCCTCCAAGTCACAGGTCCTTGGGGGAATAGGAAGGAGGCCAAGGGGACAACAGGAGAGGCAGGCAGGAGGGACCCTTGGGGAGGAGTAGGAGAGGAGGGAAAGGCATCTGCCCTGCCCACTCAAGCCCAGGAAGCCTGCTGGGCTCCCAGGTGAGGTCTCCTGCCCTCTGACATCAGGGGTGGGGGCACGCCTGGGCCCCTTCTGTTCCTTGAGGCTAAGCCCCACCCCCCACTGCCCCCAGGGCCTTTTCCAGCCCTGTGGGTCCTGAGCATTGGCCCTGCCCACTGCCCAAACCTTGCCCTTACTTATGCCAGGCTCTCCAAAGCCAAGGCCCTCCCCACTCACTTATTGTTTTTTTTTTCTTTTCTCTCCTATTTTTTATATTGTGGTATTGATGTACCTTCTGGTTGTTGATTCATTTATATTTTTATTTTTACATTCTTTCTAACATATCTGTGACTTTCCAAGTCTAATTTTATCTTTTACTTTGTTATTGTTCTCTTTTTTTTTTTTTTTTTTTTTTGCCACCCCACATGGCTTGTGGGATCTTGATTCGGGAGCCTGGGGTCAGGCAGAAGCTCCTGCGGTGGGAGCTCTGAGTCCGAACCACTGGACTAACAGAGAACCTCAGACCCCAGGGAATATTCATCAGAGTGAGTTCTCACAGAGTTCCTCATCTCATCACCAAGACAGCTTTACCCAGTAGCCTACGAACGCCACCTCAGGTCAAACAACCAGTAAAAGAGGAACACAATCTCACTCAAAAAATAATAATAATAAGAGGGCAAAAATATGTGTCACAGATGAAAGAGCAAGGTAAAAACCTACCACACCAAATAAATGAAGAGGAAATAGGCAATCTACCTGAAATAGAATTCAGAGCAATGATAGTAAAGATGTACCAGAATCTCGGAAAAAGAATGGAAGCACAGACTGAGAAAATATAAGAAATGTCTAACAAAGATCTAGAAGAACTAAAGAACAAACAAACAGAGATGAACAACATGATAAATGAAATGAAAAATACACGAGAAGGAATCAATAACAGAATAACGGAGGCAGAAGAACGAATGAGTGAGCTGGAAGACAAAATGGTGGAAATAAGTGCTGAGGAGCAGAATAAAGGAAAAAGAATGAAAAGAATTGAAGACAATCTCAGAGACCTCTGGGACAACACTAAATGCACCAACATTCGAATTATAGGGGTCCCAGAAGAAGAAGAGAAAAAGAAAGGGTCTGAGAAAATATTTGAAGAGATTATAGTGGACAACTTCCCTAACATGGGAAAGGAAAGAGTCACCCAACTCCAGGAAGCACCCAGAGCCCCATACAGGATAAACCCTAGGAAAAACACACCAAGACACATATTAATCAAGGTAACAAAAATTAAATTCAAAGAAAAATTGTTAAAAGCATCAAGGGAAAAACATAATATACAAAGGAATCCCCATAAGGTTATCAGCTGATTTTTCAGTGGAAACTCTGCAGGCCAGAAGGGAGTGGCAGGATACACTTAAAGTGATGAAAGAGAAAAACCTACAACCAAGATTACCCTACCCAGCAAGGATCTCATTCAGATTCAATGGAGAAATCAAAATCTTTTCAGACAAACAAAAGCTAAGAGAATTCAGCACTGCAAAACCAGCTTTACAACAAATGATAAAGAAACTCCTCTAAGTGGGAAACACAAGAGAAGAAAAAGACCCACAAAAACAAACCCAAAACAATTAAGAAAATGGTAATAGGAATAGACATATCGATAATAACCTTGAATGTAAATGGATTAAACTTACAGCCAAGACACAGACTGGCTGAACAGATACAAAAACAAGACCCATATATATGCTGTCTACAAGAGACCCACTTCAGATCTAGGGACACATATAGACTGAAAGTGAAGGGATGGAAAAAGATATTCCATGCAAATGGAAATCAAAAGAAAGTTGGAGTAGCAAGATTCATATCAGATAAAATAGACTTTAAAATAAAGAATGTTACAGGAGACAAGGAAGGACACTACATAATGATCAAGGGATCAATCCAAGAAGAAGGTATAATAATTATAAATATATATGCACCCAACATAGGAGCACCTCAATACATAAGGCAACTGCTAACAGTTATAAAAGAGGAATTTGACAGTAACACAGAAACAGTGGGGGACTTTAACACCGCACTTACACCAATGGACAGATCATCCAAACAGAAAATTAATAAGGAAACACAAGCTTTAAATGACACAATAGACCAGATAGATTTAATTGATATTTATGGGACATTCCATCCAAAAACAGCAGATTACACTTTCTTCTCAAGTGCACACGGAACGTTCTCCAGGATGGATCACATCTTGGGTCACAAATCAAGCCTCAGTAAATTTAAGAAAATTGGAATCATATCAAGCATCTTTTCTGACCACAATGCTATAAGATTAGAAATCAATTACAGGGAAAAAAAATGTAAAAAACAAACACATGGAGACTAAACAATACACTATTAAATAACCAAGAGATCACTGAAGAAATAAAAGATGTACTCAAAACATACCTAGAAACAAATGACAATGAAAACACGATGTTCCAAAACCTATGGGATGCAGCAAAAGCAGTTCTAAGAAGGAAGTTTATAGCAATACAATCCTGCCTCAAGAAACAAAAAACATCTCAAATAAACAATCTAAACTTATACCTAAAGGAACTAGAGAAAGAAGAACAAGCAAAACCCAAAGTTAGTAGAAGGAAAGATCATAAATATCAGAGCAGAAATAAATGAAACAGGAACAAAGAAAACAACAACAAAGATCAATAAAACTAAAAGCTGATTCTTTGAGAAGATAAACAAAATTGAAAAACCATTAGCCAGACTTATCAAGAAAAAGAGGGAGAGGACTCACATCAATAAAATTAGAAATAGAAAAGAAGTTAAAACAGACACTGCAGACATACAAAGAGCATCCTAAGAGACTACTACAAGCAACTCTATGCCAATAAAATGAACAACCTGGAAGAAATGGACACATTCTTAGAAAGGTATAACCTTCCAAGACTGAACCAGGAAGATATAGAAAATATGAACAGACCAATCACAAGTAATGAAATTGAAATTGTGATTAAAACTCTTCCAACAAACAAAAGTCAAGGACCAGATGGCTTCACAGGTGAATTCTATCAAACATTTAGAGAAGAGCTAAAACCCATCCTTCTCAAAGTCTTTCAAAAAATTGCAGGGGAAGGAACACTCGCAAACTCATTCTATGAGGCCACTATCACCCTGATACCAAAACCAGACAAAGATACTACAAAAAAAGAAAATTACAGACCAATATCACTGAAGAATATAGATGCAAAAATCCTCAACAAAATACTAGCAAACAGAATCCAACAACACATTAACAGGATCATACATCATGATCAAGTGGGATTTATCCCAGGGATGCAAGGATTCTTCAATATACGCAAATCAGTCAATGTGATACACCATATTAACAAATTGAAGAATAAAAACCATATGATCATCTCAATAGATGCAGAAAAAGCTTTACACAATATTCAACACCCATTTATGATAAAAACTCTCAAGAAACTGGGCATAGAGGGAACCTACGTCAACATAATCAAGGCCATATACGACAAACCCACAGCAAACATCATTCTCAATGGTGAAAAACTGAAAGTATTTCCTCTAAGATCAGGAAAAAGACAAGGATGTCCACTCTCACCACTATTATTCAACATAGTTTTGGAAGTCCTAGCCACGGCAATCAGAGAAGAAAAAGAAATAAAAGGAATACAAATTAGAAAAGAAGAAGTAAAACTGTCACTGTTTGTAGATGACATGATACTATACATAGAGAATCCTAAAGGTGCCACTAGAAAACTACTAGAGCTAATCAATGAATCTGGTAAAGTTCCAGGATACAAAATTAATGCACAGGGGCTTCCCGGGTGGTGCAGTGGTTGGGAGTCCATCTGCCGACGCAGGGGACATGGGTTCACGCCCCGGTCCAGGAGGATCCCACATGCCACGGAGCGGCTGGGCCCGTGGGCCATGGCCGCTGAGCCTGTGCGTCCGGAGCCTGTGCTCGGCAACGGGAGAGGCCACAACAGTGAGAGGCCCACGTACAGCAAAAAAAAAAAACAAAAAAAAAAATTAATGCACAGAAATCTCTTGCATTCCTATACACTAATGATGAAAAATCTGAAAGAGAAGTTAAGGAAACACTCTCATTTACCATGGCAACAAAAAGAATTAAATACCTGGGAATAAACCTACCTAGGGAGATGAAAGACCTGTATGCAGAAAACTATAAGACACTGATGAAAGAAATTAAAGATGATACCAACAGTTGGAGAGATATACCATGTTCTTGGACTGCAAGGATCAATATTGTGCAAATGACTATACTACCCAAAGCAATCTACAGATTCAGTGCAATCCCTATCAAACTACCACTGGCATTTTTCACAGAACTAGAACAAAAAAATTTTTTAATTTGTATAGAGACACAAAAGACCCCGTATAGCCAAAGTGGTCTTGAGGGAAAAAAAACAAGCTGGAGGAATCAGGCTCCCTGACTTCAGACTATACTACAAAGCTACAGTAATCAAGACAATATGGTACTGGCACAAAAACAGAAATATAGATCAACGGAACAGGATAGAAAGCCCAGAGATTTACCCACGCAACTATGGTCAACTAATCTATGACAAAGGAGGCAAGGATATACAATGGAGAAAAGACAGTCTCTTCAATAAGTGGTGCTGGGAAAACTGGACAGCTACATGTAAAAGAATGAAATTAGAACACTCCCTAACACCATACAGAAAAATAAACTCAAAATGGATTAGAGACCTAAATGTAAGGCCTGACAGTATAAAACTCTTAGAGGAAAACATAGGAAGAACACTCTTTGACATAAATCACAGCAAGATCTTTTTTGATCCACATACTAGAGTAATGGATATAAAAACAAAAATAAACAAATGGGACCTAATGAAACTTCAAAGCTTTTGCACAGCAAAGGAAACTACAAACAAGACGAAAAGACAACCCTCAGAATGGGAGAAAATATTTGCAAATGAATCAATGGACAAAGGATTAATTTCCAAAATATACAGACAGTTCATGCAGCTCAACATAAAAAAAGAAACAACCCAATCCAAACATGGTCAGAAGACCTAAGTAGACATTTCTCCAAAGAAGACATGCAGATGGCCAAGAAGCACATGAAAAGCTGCTCAACATCACCAATTATTAGAGAAATGCAAATCAGAACTACAATGAGTTATCACCTCACACCAGTTAGAATGGGCATCATCACAATATCTACAAAGAACAAATGCTGGAGAAGGTGTGGAGAAAAGGGAACCCTCTTGCACTGCTGGTGGGAATGTGAATTGGTACAGCCACTATGGAGAACAGTATGGAGGTTCCTTAAAAAACTAAAAATAGAATTACCATATGACCCAGCAATCCCACTACTGGGCATATACCCAGAGAAAACCACAATTCAGAAAGACACATGCACCCCAATGTTCATTGCAGCACTATTTACAATAGCCAGGATATGGAAGCAACCTAAATGCCCATCGACAGACGAATGCATAAAGAAGATGTGGTACATATATACAATGGAATATTACTCAGCCATGAAGAGGAACAAAATTGGGTTATTTGTAGAGATGTGGATGGACCTAGAGACTGTCATACGGAGTGAAGTAAGTCAGAAAGAGAAAAACAAATATCATATGTTAACGCATATATGTGGCACCTAGAAAAATGGTACAGATGAACCGGTTTGCAGGGCAGAAATTGAGACACAGATGTAGAGAACAAACCTATGGACACCAAGGGGGGAAAGTCGTGGAGGGGTGGGGATGGTGGTGTGATGAATTGGGAGATTGGGATTGACCTGTATACAGTAATATGTATAAAATAGATAACTAATAAGAACCTGCTGTATTAAAAATATAAATAAAATAAAATTCAAAACTTCAAGAAAATAATAAATAAATAAAAATCAAAAGAAACACGTAGTTTGCCCCTCAAAACCAGCACTCTCCAAATCACCTAGTTTGGTTAACAAATCCACCAATAACTGTAACAGGAAAAAACATGAAATGATTTTCATTTTTTAGAAAAGTTCAGTGAAAGCATGATGGTAGTAACTATGTTAGTGGACAGGCAAAGATTCTAGTGATTGGGAATGATCTTCACCCTTTAGAAGAATGGGTTGGACACTTTCCGTGTGACATGATAACACAATACAAAAAAACAAAGTCCCTACTGAATATTTACAGTAGAGTTGTAGCAAATCAGCCAAATGTTGTAGCAAATCAGCCAGGTGTTTGTTCAAAATAGCATCAATTCTCATTTTTTTCAATGAGGTATAAAGATAGGCTAAGGAATTGTTAACAGGGTCCCTTGGCTGGAAGCACTCTCAGAGCATGAAGGTCCTCGAGGCAGAGATCTGAAGGTCGAACAGGGAATGGAGGGTGCACACCCCACCCAGCAGCCAGGAATCTATTATCCACCATGGGTTTCTGTTAAGTGAAGGAAAACGCCCTCCAGTAATGAGAGGTCTGCAGCCAGGTGCAGTCAAAACCCAATTGCATCCTGCAAGCCAAAGAGTTTGTTTCATGTGAGTTTTTTAACTCCAGACACTAGAAATCTTTCAAATGACCTGCTTCAGTCTTCAAGTTCTCCTTTGCATTATTTGACCGATGTCAAAAAAACGATCGAAGAAATACATCTCAATGCAGAGCTGCATTTTTTTTTTTTCGGTTTGCCTAACATGCCCCTCCATTTTGCTACACTTCCTAAAAATTAAGCAAGGGCACTTCTGCAGTGTCATGGTTGTTGGCAGTGAGACAGGTTCCTCAATACCACATTTACACCTGGGTAATTCTTCGCAGTCTTAATTGGTCTGAGAGCCGATGCTGACTTGAAGGTCTGTGATCAGTGACGAATAATCAAATGATTCCCGAATCGCTAAGGTCACAGAGTCCAGAAATGACAGAGCTCTTTCCTGCACATCGCTTCTTCCTGCTGGGTTTTCAAAAGAGGCTTCACCTAAATGATGATTAGAGAAACAATTCCAACAACTCCCCTCTAAAGTGTGGTGAATACAACTTTGAGTTCAGCTACATCATCACTTTCCACAAAGTGACACCTGGACAGATGCTGTTTAACTTTGCTGTGTAAGCGGATGCCGAGTCGTCTGAGGTTGTTAGAGGAATCCTTTCCGTGTTGAAGGCTACACTTCATGGTTCTGCAGCTGAGAGGAAAGTGGGGCTGAAAACAGCCCATGCTCTGCTTGCAGAACCTCTGCCCTTGTGCACGGTCACCTCCACCCAGAGGAAGGCATGTCTTTTTCCTCCCAGCAAGGCCCCCTGTGCTGACCAAGATTTACACTTTCAGGGCTGTGACCACCCAGAAGAGGCCCCTTTCTCTAATTCATATACATGTGCCTAAAAGCCAGGCATGGCACTCCTCATGTTGGTTAGTGTGACCTGATGAAAAGAACACCCACTTGAGAGTCTTTGAAACCTTCAGCTAAATCTCGTGAACCACTTACCATCATCTGATCTTGGGAAACTTAAGTACAGCTCTGAGCTATAGTTTCCTCATTTTTAAAATGGGGATAATATTTTTGTAAAACTTGCAAGATTGACATGAAGACTAAGTTAAATAACATAAAAGTACATAATAGATGTTCAGGAAATTTAACTTTCCCTTTCTTTTCACCATCTTTCTGGTTTGTATTGCAGTAATGAACATTTGTATAGTCAGTTTACCATTTGCTTTTTTTTTTTCATTCTACCTTAGATCTTTTTAAAAAAATTTATTGAAGTATAGGTGATTTACAATGTTGTGTTACTTTCAGGTATACAGCACAGTGATTCAGTTATATATTATATATATTCTCTTTCAGATTCTTTTCCCTTATAGGTTACTATAAAATATTAAGTATAGTTTCCTGTGCTATACAGTAGGTCCTTGCTGGTTATCTGTTTTATATATAATAGTGTGTATATGTTAATCCCACCCTCCTAATTTATCCTCCCCCCACTTTCCCCTTTGGTAACCATAAATTTGTTTTCTATGTCTGTAGTCTATTTCTGTTTTGTAGATAAATTCATTTGTATCTCATTTTTTATAGATTCTATATATAAGCAATATCATATAATATCGTTCTTTCTCTGAGGCCACCATCACCCTGATACCAAAACCAGACAAAGGTACCACAAAAAAGAAAATTACAGGCCAATATCACTGATGAACATAGACACAAAAAATCCTCAACAAAATACTAGCAAACCGAATCCAGCAATACATTAAAAGGATCATACACCATGATCAAGTGGGATTTATCCCAGGATGCGAAGATTTTTCAATATTTTCAACTCAATCAGTGTGATACACCACATTAACAAGTTGAATAATAAAAACCATATGATCTCAATAGAAGCAGAAAAATCTTTTGATAAAACTCAACATGTATTTATGATAAAAAGTCTCTAGAAAGTGGGCATAGAGGGAACCTACCTTAACATAATAAAGGCCCTATATAACAAACCCACACCTAACATCATACTCAATGGTGAAAAGGTGAAAGCATTTCCTCTAAGATCAGGAATAAGACAAGGATGCCCACTTTTGCCACTTGTATTCAACACAGTTTTAGAAATCTGAGCCACAGCAATCAGAGAAGAAAAAGAAAGAAAAGGAATACAAATTGGAAAAGAAGAAGTAAAACTGTCACTGTTTGCAGATGATATGACACTATACATAGAAAATTCTAAAGTTTCTGACTATTTATATATCTATCTCACTTAATGCTCCTGAAGCACATGGGAAAATGGAGACAAGGAGACACATGCTAATGGTTGACCTAGGATATGACCAAAGCTGGTCACAGGACTGTCCAATGGCTTCAGGTTGGGATTACTAAGATTGTGATACCTTAGCAGAAGAAGATATAACAGGAGATATTTTGCTAACATAATCATAGCATGAACCTAGAAATAAAGCCACTCACCATTCACCAGAGATTTGCAGTTTGGAAGTTCTTCAGTCTCTATGGAGGGAGGATGAAACCAGATATGCCATGGTCTCCACCAAGTCTTCTGCCTTGTAAAGAAAAAGAAAAAATAATGCAACCATGGCCTCAGGGAATGACAGTAATATTGTTAGAGTGACAGAGAATATAAAATTTGTGTCCAGGTCTTTTTATATTTAAAAATAATTATTGAACATCTATTATATCTTCAATATAATTCTAACTTTCAGGATATAGCACAGAATACAGCAGACAAAATATCTGCTCCCAAGGACTCTACACTCTAGTGGGAATAACCAACAATAGACAAAGTGACAACTAAATACATATCAGGAGGTAATACATTCTATTAATAAAAATAAAGCAGAGATGGAGGAATATAAGAGAATAGATCCTCTGTGAGGCAGGGGTATGGGCTGATATAGTTAAGGAGATCTCTGATAAATGAATATTGACATTATTTCCAAAAACAAAATGCAGTGCTTTGTTCCCTTTTAAAGAAAAATAACAACAAAATAAAACAAAAACAAAAAGCAAGCTCAGAAGTTGAGACCCTGCCCTTACTTTCATAATTCCCATCTCCACTTATACTTTTCCCCTGTGAAATCTACAAGCACACAGCACTGAGGCTCCCAGAGAATGAGACTTCCTTCCCAACCTCCTCTTTATCTGAATTTTCCCTCTGGGCCAACAATTCCTATCCTCTGATATACCAAGAACAACAACACAGCTCTCTTTGAATGTGAAAATCTTCAGGAACATTACAAAATTTCTCTCATATTCAACTTACCAAGAACACACTGGCATACTTTTAAGCGCATCTTGAAACTTAAGCAGTAGCAATGCATAAATAGTATTGCAATCAAGTAGAAAAGGATTTAGGCACTTGAATTTGTTTTCCCGCCCCAGAAGGACAGATTTGATGAAGCAGGACTCTCCATTAAGTTTTCTGAGTATGAAGCTAGATAATACAGCAGAGATTACTGACTCAATGCCCTCATTGTATAAGTGAGGATCTAGGGTCTGGGAAGTTTAGTGATAATAGTTGTTCATACTAATGGAGGCCTATGTGCCTGCAAGTGTACCAAGTGCTTTATTCCCTGTGTTAGTCAAAGTTCTCCAGAGAAATAAAAATAAAATCAATAGATTTCTCTCTCTCTCTTTCTCTCTCTCCACACACACATATAGAGAGAGAGAGACAGACACAGACAGAGAGAGAGACACACACACGGAGAAAGAGAAGAGGCTTTAAGGAATTGACTCCTAAGGAACTGCCAAGACTTAAACCTATAGGGCAGGCTGGCAAACTGGAAATTCAGATAAGAGTTGGATACATGCACCCCAATGTTCACCACAGCTCTATTTACAATAGCCAGGACATGGAAGAAACCTAAGTGTCCACCGACAGATGAATGGATAAAGAAGATGTGGCACATATATACAATGGAATATTACTCAGCCATAAAAAGAAATGAAATTGAGTTATTTGCAGTGAGGTGGATGGACCTATAGACTGTCATACAGAGTGAAGTAAGTCAGAAAGAGAAAAACAAATATCGTATATTAACACATATATGTGGAATCTAGAAAAATGGTACAGATGAACTAATTTGCAAAGCAAATTAGTTAGAGACACAGACATAGAGAACAAACATATGGATACCAAGGGGGGAAGGGGGGGTGGGATGGATAGGGAGATTAGGATTGACATATATACAGTACTATGTATAAAATAGATAACTAATGAGAACCAATAGCACAGCACAAGGAAATCTACTCAATGCACTGTGATGACCTAAATGGGAAGGAAATCCAAGGAAGAGGGGATATATGTATCCACGTGGCTGATTCATTTTGCTGTACAGCAGAAACTAACACAACATTGTAAAGCAGCTATACTCCAATTTAAAAAAATTAAAAATAAAAAAAAAAAGAGTTGACGTTACAGTTTTGAGTCTGAAATCCACATGCTGGAAAAGAAAGCAGGTTTTCTCTGTTGCAGTCTGAAGGAAGAATTGCTTTTTCTTCAGGAAATCTCAGCCTTTGCTTTTGAGATCCTCACCTGATTAGATGAGGCCCACTCACACTATGGAGGGTAATTTGCTTTATTCAAAGTCTACACATCTAAAAAGTACCTTCTCAGCCACATGGAGACTAGTATTTGACCAGATGACTGGGCACCATAGCCTAGTCAAATTGGCACATAATATTAACCATCATATTTCTTTTATCTTCTTATGAAATTAACATTATTATCGCCTACATTTTATAAAGCAGAAAACTGAGGGCTCAGAGATCTCAGGGGACTTGTCTAGGTTACACCACTAGGAAGCATCCGTATGGGACAGACTTGAACAGAACCCACCTTTTCAACCATCTGCTCTCTGGCTCTGGGTCTCTCCATTAGCATAGAGGTAGGTCCAGAATCCACATTTATTGATTCCTATGTCCATAAGACTGTTAAACCTCATCTGATTAGGACCATCAGGGACACTCCTTGTTAACTAACTGCAGCAAAGAGACCACATATGAAGAGGAACCATCGGGCATCTCATCAACTAAAGGAATAGAGCTATTACAGGATTTGGGGAGAAGATGCAAGGCAGGTAAAAATCAAGCAATTCTGATAGGCTCAGGACCAAGCAGGACTACGTATAACTGATTAACCTGAAGCCTGGGTTCCATAGTGGACTCAGGGTTCTATTTCCTTAGATACTACGATATTCATGTAAATGTAGAAAGTTGTGTCTTAAAAAGCCCATCTGAAGCTCTGCAGCTGGGTTAGAAATCAGGCCACTTCTCTGTTTCAAAGTGACTCAGATCTTCCAGGAGAGAATGAGATATTCCATTCTTATGGATGATTTCTCATCACTCTGCTTTATTTTTAATTAACAAAAAACAGTCTTCACAGGTCCACAATCCCAGGTGCTGAACAGACAAAGATGAGTAAGACATCTTAGAATCCTGGTAAGGAGAAAAGGCACAGCCACCGAGTAATCACAATGCAGTGTGATGGGGGCAAGGACAGAGGGAGAGACAAGTAAGCTGGCCTCAGGAACCCAGAAATATTACAGCAAAGGTGGCTTCAGTAGAAACAGATGAATCAGAAGAATGAGTAGTTCACCAGGTGAGGAAATAAGAAAGACAGATTACGTCCAAACAACTACAAGGTAGTATGATAAGTAGTAGAATGGAGAACTAAATAAAGTGCTTAGAGCTAAACTAATTCTGCCTCACTGACTACCTCAAATTTATCGATATTATGCTCTTTGAGGCCCTGGGCCATTGCATATCCTGTTTCCTCTTCTGCAAAGTCGTCTCCATCCCTACCCCAGTCACTACCCTCCCATCACTGGCCTAGTGACCACAACTTACCCTTCCAGTCTCAGCTGAAATATGTCCTCTGGGAAGCCTTATTATTTTCACAACTAATGATAGCAAAAATAACAATAATAATATAGTAATAATGAAAGTTTACTGAGTAATTTCTATATGCCATGCATTTACAAACCACATCATCTCATTTAATTATTACAAGAACCCATGTGATAATGGTCACGCATTTTGTGGAGGCCACTCAAGATTAGTTAAGTAATTTGTTCTAGCTTAGTTAGCTCAAAAGTGACAAAACCAGGATTTGAATTCATTGAGTCTGATTCCAAAAACAACCTAGCATCTTAACCACGAAGGTTTTCTGCAGCATTTTCTGCCTTGTGCAAGCATAATCAACCATACCCTCCTTTGTGCCAACTCTGTATCTTTATGCATCTGTGTTATGGTACTATCCTCAGGCTATTAGTCGTTTTTCACATGGCTCAAACCATCATGAGGTCTTAAAAGGGGTATTTAACTTGATATCAATCCCTAGTGCCTAGAACTGCTACCTACACACAGTAGAAATTCAGTAAATGTTTGAGAATGAATGAATGGATGGAACCTACTATGTGAAACTCCACATAGGTCACTGTCAAGTATGTTGTCTGAGAATGAACTATGAAGGGTCATGTCATACCCAGGCAACAGGCATTCATGGTGGCTAGGGGAGAAAATGGGCAAAAGAGTGGACAAAGTCCAGTGTAAAGGCTGCAGCATCACTACGCTGTTGAGAGATGGTCCAGACATCCACTGCCTATTCCTTCCAAAAATCCCTCCAGGTAGGAGATGGTCAGGGCCATCTGAAAATGGCTGCCCCTTCCCTAACACCATCCTCAACACACACACACACACACACACACACACACACACACACACACACACACACACACACACACACACACACAGCATTTATGCCCACACAGGAATATTCTGGCATCTCTAGTTGTCTCAGTCGGTTACCTCCCAAAAGCTAATAATCTTCACTCACCCATCTGCATTTTTAACTCAAGTCCTTACAACCAGGCGTTCCAAGCTCCTGTAAAGGAAGCAAACAGAAACAAAGAGAAAAAGAGCCTTATTGCTCCTGCAGTGTTCTCTCTGGGGACCTTTCCGCTCTCGGTTATGGGTGCTCTGTCTTTCTGCTGTTCTTTTCCTGCTTTAATTTAGAGAACAGAGTTCTGATTGGATTAACTGCCAGGGCACTCTGGAAGAGCCCTTGCTCAGCAATATATGTCTGTCCCTTGCAGGGACACGGTATCCCCATATACCATGTCCTCTCCTGAGCTATCTATTGCTTCACATTTTATCCTCTGCACAAAAATTGGCCTTCAGTTCACACTTTGCAGCACCTGTTCCATTAATAACTAGGAAAGTCAGTTCAGCCAAGGGCCAGACATTCACCAAGCATTGTTCTCATGCAGTACATAATCAGGTAGCAAGGAGTTATCTTTGCAGAGTTCACTTTCTTGATATTATGTCCCAAATAGAATGTTTGTGAAAATACATTTCACCTGTACATGGTAATAGAGTGACATTACTTCACTGAAATAATTAGACTGTATTTATTCTATAATATAGAAGTTAAAGTATATTTAATAAAACTAGCAGAGTATGGCAATCTATTTGAAACATGGCATGGAATTCTGCCTTGTCTTTCAGTGACAAGACATTTTATAAGGACAAGAAGAAAAGTCTCTTCAAGTGCTGATTTGTTTTAATCTAGATAATGTCATGTAATAAAAAAGAAATAGCTTTGAAATCAGATGCATCTGAGGTTAAACCCCAGGTCTGCCATTTAGCACTGGGTGACCTTTGAGCAAATGACTTCACCTCTCTGAGCTCAATTCCCTCACTTGTAAAAAAGGATACTACTGACTATCTTACAGGATTGTGGAGGAATGATGGTAATACAGTACGCAAAGTACCTAGCAGTGCTCCTAACACAAGGAAGGTGTTCAATAAATGGGAATCTCTTTGCATAGGAGGTAGCAAGTAGGAAAGATCCCAAGGACCAAGGCATTGTTGCTCTCTTCATTAGCTACTCTTCCTGCTGTCCTGCTTTCTACTCCTACCCTCTCCTCTTCCAACAATCCTGGTAGCATGAGGGGCTGGCTTAGCAGTAGAACCAATACCCCTTTCTTCTCCTATTGGCAGACCAACATTTCATCTCAAATACAGATTTTACCACAAATGAAGGTTCATTTTAGCGTACACCTAGGTTTAGAATTTACTAACAATCTCTGGCCACCGAAGCAGCCAATAGACACCATAGCTATATAGACACCCTTAATAGAAGCTTTTTAATACACCTTCTTGATAGTGTTCAGGAATGTAAGGAGACAACTTGAGTTATTTTTAATTCCTTTTGATGGCAAGGACTGTGTCCTTCGAAGGCCCACTTTGTTCCCAAATTAAACCATATGGGTTATGGTATTACAAGTTTTATGGCCCTCAACTTGACTATCAAATTTATAAGACCAGGGCTTTGTCTTTATCTTATTGTCATCCCTCAGCACCTAGCATAGCGTTGCATATGCTACAAACTCTTTAATAACACTTTCTTCTCCTGACTTGATTCACTTTGATATTGACCATCAAACCAAACAGGACCTCAACTACAGCTTACTCTAACCAATTTCCTATTCCCTTCTGAAAAAGATGATAGATGTATTCTTAAATAAATGAGGAGATTAAGAAGTGCTGTGCTAAATGAATCCTAGACTCTTGGCCCAGGAGTATGTTTCAGCGTCCTCAGAGAACTTACAGAAATGGCTGAATCATTGTCAGTGCACTTGAGAAACCCCGCAGAGGAAATGAGCTCCTGGAAAACTGGACACAAGCAAGTGTCATTTGGATTTATAAAAAGAGGAAGAATGTGTATTCATGAACTAGAGAGCACTGAGCTTGACATCTGTTCTGGGCAAAGTTCTAGAACAATTTTTTTTAAAAAAACAATAGCTCTGAGCACTTAGGAAAAGAAGTGGTAAACTTAGCATGAGCTCACTAAGAATAGTCCTGTCACACTAACCTCATTTCCTAGTGACAGAGTTACTGCACTGGGAGATCAGAGAAATAGAGTAGAAATAGTGTAACTAGATTTCAGAAAAGCTTTTGACAAGTTCTCTCATGATACCCTTGAGGGCAAGATGGGGGAAAAGCAGCCTAAATGATATTACAATTGTACAGACTTATGGCCAATGGACAATTAGTACCCAAAAGGAAATAATGATTGATCATACATTCAACAAATTGTTTTAATTCAATTAACAATTTTTTCCCAACCTCTTATGCTTGCCCTATGTCAAGGGCTAGTGATTCAAGTTTACAGAGAATGGAGGAAATCAGACTTGACAGCAGCAACCTTCAAATGCTCCACTTGGGTGATTTGATTTTCAAAAGTGTTCATGTAAACCTGAGATTATGTCAGACAAATAAAGTGTCTAAAATGAGTGAGGTAATGCCTCTGCTCTTCTCTATGTAGACTGCATTCACTTTCTGCTCCATACACTAAGAGAAACTCTGCATTATATCCTAAAAGGAGTGATCAGGATGATGAAAAGACAGCAATAAAATCATATTGAGAAGACAGAATGAAATATTAAAAAGAGAAAACCCACAGTTACTTTAGTGCCTTCAAAGAAGTAGAAATGGGACAGAGCAGAAATTCCAGATGAGCTCAGAAAGGTGCGGAGTTTTCTACAAATGAATTTACTTAAGTGTGGACTGGAACACAAATATTCAGTGAGTGGCTGGAACCCATATCTTGCAATCTTAAAGTTTTTTTCTAAGTGTAGATTTTATAATCTCCCAAAGCAAAGATTCTACCAACCTCCTTGGTTATTTATCCCATGATTTAACTATAAGCTACTATATTTTTTCAACTTATTTTAAATCATGAAACATATTGAAAATATTTTAAAGTACAGAGAAAACTGAACCAACATTCATATATCCACTACTTAAGTTTATCTAATTTGAACATTTTGCCATTTGCTTCAAATTACTTTTTACAAAATAAATCATTCTAAGTATAGTTGTGTTTTCCTCTTCCCCACCCAGAGACAGCATTATCTTAAAGACAGTATGAGCTTGTGTACTCTGGCTACGATATGTTTTATTTTTATGCCATGTGTATACATAATAATAATAAATAAATTTGTATTTTTGTAAGGAAACAAATACGAAGGAGTCCAGTTTACTGGAAGAAAAGAGATAATGCTTAGTGTTGAATGATGGGTATGAGTTATCTAGGCTTTCTAGGAAGAGGAAGGTGTTCCTGGTAGAGGAAACAGCAGTCTCAATCTTACAGAAGCAAGAAAAGAGTTGGCAATTTCAAGAAACTGCAAATAAGTTTATATTGCTTTAGGGAAGTTGGAAGTGTGAGAAGATGAAAACTGAGAAATCAACAAGGACCTGATTACAAAAGGCTTTATGCCGGAGAGGGACAGTTAAGAATTTTCATTATGAGAATAATATGATTTATATGCATGTTAGATAAACCTTGTCATGATGTGGTTAGAATGGGGTGGGGTGGGGGATAAAGACAGTGGGCTGGGAGTCAAGTTAGCAAGTATTGAAAAAGTCCAAGAAAGAGATGATGTATGGTGTTAGAGAATGTTCTAATTTTATTCTCTTATATGTAGCTGTTCAGTTTTCCCAGCACCACTTATTGAAGAGATTATTTTATCCATAGTATATTCTTTATTCCTTTGTCATAGATTAATTGACCATAGATGCATGAGTTTATTTCTGGGTTTTCTATTCTGTTCCATTGATCTATATGTCTGGTTTTGTGTCAGTAACATACCGTTTTAATGTATAGCTTTGTAGTATAGTCTGAAATCAAGAAGCCTGATTCCTCCAGCTCTGTTTTTCTTTCTCAACATTGCTTTGGCTATTTGGAAAAATGCCATTTGAAAAATGCCATTGGTAATTTGATAGGAATTGCATTGAATCTATAGACTGCCTTGGGTAGTCATTTTGACAATATTGATTCTTCTAATCCAAGAACACAGAGTATCTTTCCATCTATTTGTGTCATCTTTGATTTCTCTCATCAGTGTCTTATAGTTTTTAGAGTACAGGTCTTTTGCCTCCTTAGGTAGGTTTATTCCTTATTACATTTGGTGCAATGGTAAATGGGATTGTCTCCTTAATTTCTCTTTTGGATCTTTCATTGTTAGTGTATAAAAATGCATAGCAAAGGAAACCATAAACAAAACAAAAAGACAAATTACAGAATGGGAGAAAATATTTGCAAACAATGCAACCGATAGGGAATAATCTCCAAAATATATAAACAGCTCACACAGCTCAATATCAAAAAAACAAACAATCAAAAAATGGGCAGAAGATCTAAATAGGCATTTCTCCAAAGAAGACACACAGATGGCCAAAAGACACATGAAAATATGCTCAATATTACTAATTATTAGAGAAATGCAAATCAAAACTACCTCACACTGGTCAGAATGGCCATCATCAAAAAGTCTATAAATAATAAATGCTGGAGAAGGTGTGGAGAAAAAAGGAAGCCTCCTACACTGTTGGTGGGAGTGTAAAATGGTACAACCATCATGGAGAACAGTATGGAGGTTCCTTAAAAAACTAAAAATAAAGCTACAATATGATCCTGCAATCCCACTCTTGGGCATATATCCAGAGAAAACCATAATTCAAAAAGATACATGCAACTTGGAATTCCCTGCCTGTCCAGTGGTTAGTGCTACACACTTTCACTGCTGAGGACTAGGTTAAATCTCTGGTCAGGGAACTAAGATCCCACAAGCTGTGCGGCATGGCAAAAAAAAAAAAAAAAAAAAAGATAGTGCACCCCAATGTTCATAGCAGCACTATCTACAATAGCCAAGACATGGATGCAACTTAGGTGTCCACAGACAGATGAATGGATAAGGAAGATGTGGTATATATATGCAATGGAATATTACTCAGCCATACAAAAGAATGAAACAATGTCATTTGCAGCAACATTGATGGACCTAGATATTACCATACTAAGTGTAGTAAGCCAGACAAAGACAAATATCATGATATCACTCATATGTGGAATCCAAAAAAATGATACAAATGAACTTATTTACAAAACAGAAATAGACTTACAGACATAGAAAACAAACTTATGGTTACCAAAGAGGAAGGGGGAGAGGTATAAATTAGGAGTTTGGGATTAAAATATACACACTATTATATATAAAATAGATAACCAATGAGGACGTACTGTATAGCACAGGGAACTATACTCAATATCTTGTAATAACCTACAATGGAAAAGAATGTAAAAAAAGAACATATATATGTATGTATAATTGACTCACTTTGCTGTACATCTGAAACTATCACATTGTAAATCAAGTATATTTCAATAAAATTTTTTTAAAAAGGGATGATGGAGGGAGTTTAAAATAAATCAGGATGAGGTGAACAGATTAAGAATAGCTTTAACACTGTTGTGTGTACAAGGGTGTATTTTTAAGAATGATGAGAGATATTTAAAGAATTTAGTGACCCACTAGATTTTTAATTATATTTCAGGGAATGATTTGTAACATGACATAATCTGAATCATTATAATAGTATACTGAATTATTAATAACATTATTAAGTAAGAAAAAATAATATATTAGCATAATGTTTATGAAAATTGTGAAAAACTCTCATATTACCATTGTACAATGAACAACTTTTGAGTTTTGTTTAAGATGCCCATTTAATTTCCAAATAATTCTTTATAGAATGATTCACAAGTAGTTGTATAAAGTTGGTTCTCATACACAAAGATAAGTATATATTGTTATCAAAAAATAAATTCTATCATTCTACTTATAATGTAGAACTATAATTAAAACATCACTTAATTAGTTCAGCTCTTATTTAGTTTATTTCATTTCTTGCATTTGCCTTCATTCCCATGGAGAAGAGGGTATGGGGCAAGAAGACAGTGAATTCTACTCTTATGCCATAGGGATAAGAATGGAAACTTGAATGCTCCATTATCTCCCAGAAATAGTCAGAACAGTACTCGAAAATATTGGGTAGTAGGACACAGATGTTCTCACATTCACAAACCAAACTAGATTTCCAGGAAGACCCATTTGGACAATTCTGCCTATTTTGCTTTCAATAGAAATGGGTTGCTGTTGTTAATGATGTTGTTTTGCATTGTGCAACTCTAAAGTAATTAGTTATTTGTCTTCTACCTTTAAACCATTTAAATGTGTGCTGGATAGAGAAAGTATATGTAAGTAATATTTGTTTAAAATGGAAGCTGTTTCTTTCTTTTTTTCTTTCTTTTTTTTTTTGGTACAGTTTAGAGACAAAGAGAACAATGGGAGATCTTAGATGACAATTATCAAGAGGTATCAATTATGTAAATCAATTATGCTTTCAGCCTGATGGTAAAGAAAGCATCTTTTCCTTATAAAGTTGTTACTGCCTCTGAGGCAGTGCTTATTAAAGTCGAGCATGTATCAGAACCACACAGAGGGCTTATTACAAAATAGACAGAAGACCCATCCCTAGAGTTTTTGATTTAGTAGTCCTGGGATGGGGCCTCAGAATGCATTTCTAACAAGTTCCCAGGTGATGATGAGGCTTCACCCGAGGACCACACTTTGAGAAGTGCTGCTCTAGGGAGATTTCTCTGACCCCTTAGACTGGGTACCTTGGTCCTCTATGAGCCTCCCTCCCCCATCTGTTTACCCCTCTTCTAGGATCATCACTCTGGAGTCTGATAACACATCTAGCTCCTTTATCAGAACTTTATGCTCCTTTACGCTACCTAAAACAAGTGCATGTCTAGTTTAGACACGTACTCCACAGCCCCTGGAGACAGCATAGGGCCTGCATGGCGGAGTAGTAGATGGTTAATAATTAGGTGTTGAATGATACTTGATTGATCATCAAATAAATGAAAATGTAAGTTTTGAGGAAGACACAGAATGTGTGTGTGTATGTGTGTGTGTGTGTGTGTGTATTTGTGATCTGAAGAACTCAGAACAGTGATAAGGAAAGCACTGAGTATTCAGGGAAGAAAAGAGTATTAAAGAGGCAAGGGCTTCCCTGCTGGTGCAGTGGTTGAGAGTCCACCGGCCGATGCAGGGGACACGGGTTCATGACCTGGTCCGGGAAGATCCCACCAAAAAAAAAAAAAAAAGAGGCAAGATATATCTAACTAAAGGGAAAATAAGAAATTAGATTTTGAAATTCACTTTAGCTACCATAGTGTGTGATGGGAATAAAATAATTTAGAAATATCACAGTAATAAAAGTGTACAAATGGTTTGAACATTTTCAGATATACTCTTTGGCCCACAAAGCTCCATCCTGTGTAGCTAGTAGAACTGAGAATCACCCCAATTTACCTGCAGTATAGCCAAGGGCACACCAGAGATTAAAGAGATCACCAACATCTTAAACAGAAAAAGAATTATAAGGAAAAAGTGGAAGAGACCTAGTAGGTCGTTCAGTTCTAGTCTCTGGAGTACTGCAAGATTAAATAAAGTAACATAGGAAAAAATTATGGAAATATACTCAAGAAAACTTAAGACTCTCTGATCCTCTAATTTTTAGTGCCTCACGAAATTCAAGGATTTATTGTCAACTCATTGCTTAAACCCCTATTCATCAAAAGAAATATATTCCCTATGGTCTGCATTAGAAATAGAAATAAGAAAGGCAGTGTAAAAAGTTGATTTTTGCGGTAGTAAATGACTTGCTTTTTCCTGTGTTCATGAATTTCTGGTTTGTAACTGTACTTATCCAAAATATTAAAATGACCTTCAGGCCAACCCCTTTACTTAAGAGTAAAAGGGGAAGGGAAAAATTTCTAGAAGTTGACC
Source organism: Orcinus orca (assembly GCF_937001465.1). Taxonomy (NCBI): domain Eukaryota; kingdom Metazoa; phylum Chordata; class Mammalia; order Artiodactyla; family Delphinidae; genus Orcinus; species Orcinus orca. The sequence goes on along the minus strand of NC_064564.1, from coordinate 46,446,503 downwards.
ATTACAGAAATTACTTTCAAGGCATTTTTCTTTGATAGCTGCTGTTTCACTCGTATAATCATCCTTTTCTGTTGACAAGTTTCCAAGATTTTAATCTTGGATTGGAAATGTTACCCTTTCAGAAAGGACTTACATTGTCAGAAGCAGTGCCGTCGTGGAATACAGAATCATATATGAGAGCACTTGTTGTATTGAAAAATACACCATTGCTAGGAAAGGCATTTAACTGTTTAATCTGCTTGCTCATAAGTCGCTTTCAATGTGCTCAAGTTCTTAAACAACATATTTAAACCTTTCTTATTTCTTTTATTATAGCTGTGTCATTTGCATTGCTGAACATGGGGTTATGTTGGCAATTCCAGATAAACCATCGCTTGGAGGGTTTATAACTGCAATTAAGTTTCACCCTGGCTTGGAATTCAAAGGGAAAATTTTTGTGAGCATTTTTTTAAATTTAAAATATATCTGATATTTTTAAGAAATGGTCAGATTGACAATTCGGGTTTACAAAGGGAAGCAGGTGGCCTAAAGCACACAAAACTAACAAGGGCATTGGGAGACCTGGACATGTTTACCTAAATTCACAGATTTGCTTGGTTGTTTTAGAAAAACATATTCATGGCATTTAAAAAAATTCTATTAACTTTATTTGGAGATTGTTGCCGCTCTTTATTTTAAATTAAAAAGTTATTTTTAATTGTATGGACAGCTGTTCTACGCCCTCTCAGTCAAAATATTTAAAATTCATCTAGATAGCTATTTAACCTTGGACACACACAGGCTCAGTGCTTTCATTCTTCCTGTCTTCTTATACGAAGCTAATACCAGTATCCCGTCTTCTACCTACCACCTGGAGTTGTTCTAGGGATGAAATAAGACTCAATTAGCTCAGATTTTTTTAAAAAAATAAAAGAGAAAGAGAGAAGTTAGTGTACGCGGACAGGAAGCCTTTGATTTGAGGATGAAACTGAGTTAGAAATATGAAGCAAAGAAGCATTTCTGAGAAGGAGAATTTGAAGGAGATTTGGAATAACAAAAAAGAAATTACAGGATGGAAGTTCAAAAGAGCGAAGAGGCCTGAGGACAAAGAAACCTTTCTCTTGCTCACATTGAGAAGTTCACAAATCATAAGCATAATTTTGATACATGATACGTTTGCAAAAATCTCTGTCTCTTTACTCTGTCTTATAAAATGCCAAAGACAAATTCTCCTACCTGTGAGAATACAAAGTGCAATAGAGAGCAAGGTAAAAATTCCATCCTGCCACACTAAGAAGTCCAGGAAAAAGCAGTCTGAAAAGGAACAAGGAGCTTCTGTATCTAGCAGATTCTCAGACGAGATACCCTGAGGAACTCTTCTACTGAAAACAAAATATAAATAATATGTATCAATGAGCTGGTAAACGATTAAGAAATTCTCAGGGGCCAACGAATAAGTGAAAGAGGAAATCCAGGTTAGGAGAGCACTGAAGCCATCTTTCACTCTGAGGGTAAGAGAAAGGGTATAAGGGTAGGCGTTGTGTTATTATTCTTTATATTCTACACTTATTTTGTAAATATGCATTCATGTTTACTCTGATGGATATTTTCAATGTGTCACCTCAGTTACCCTATGTTTATGTTTCTCTGCTGTGTTCTGTGCCCCGAGGAAGTTGGTCTTTGGGGACTGCATCAAAATAATGCCATCCCTCTAGCTGCCAGTTGAGTTTGGCCATGACCGCAGATAGCAGATGAGGGGAGGGGAGTAAGGTTGGAGTATGTACTCCCCTGGGTCTTTCCCTGCCAGGTAGCCAACGTTGGCTGTATTTTTGCCAAAGACCATAACTCACATCAGCTACTCAACTTCTAAAAAAGCTCCCTGTTGCCCCTTCAGGCCTGGGTGTGGCAGCAGGGTGAGTAATAGTTCAAGGATGTTGTAGCCCCCATGAGCTTCACAATCCTCTGTTGTTTTCTCTTAACCCTGCTCACACCTTTGTAGTCTCTCACTAACCATCATTAGTTACCCTACTTGAGAGAGCAGGCCCCTTGCAGGTCCCTGAACAATGTGGCTATACAATATTTAGGGGAGAAATTATTTTTAGAAAGATAAAGAAGAGTGGTTAAAAGTGCCAAATACTACAGAGATTGTATAAGTTTGGGGCTAAGAAGGAAAGAAGGGACATGGCAATAAACAGGCAACCAGTGACCCTGATTAGTAGGGAAAGTTTTGCAAAACAGTGGGGTTGGAAGCCACATCTAGAGGACTGGCTGGGAGGTGAGACAGTGGTGTCAATTACAGGAGATTTTTCTTTGGAGAAGTTTGGCATTAAAAGGAAGATAAAAGATTTTCTACTGCTTTGAGGTGGTGAAGCCAACACACACACACACACACACACACACACACACACACACACACACACGCGCACACACACACACACACACATTTTCAGTTTAGGAATTGACAGAGAGAGAGAAAGAGATCAAGCCAGAGATGAGATTGCAAATTGAAGTGTCAAAAAGAATAACTGGTAGATGGGGTCCAAAAGGTAGCAGGAAGAGATAGAATCAAGATAATGAAGGAAGAACCTTTCTCCTCTGAAAAGAAGTAGAAAAAGAACAAGGATAAAAGAAGACAGAAACAAATCTGGACTTGAGAGGGACAGAAGTTTCAAGCATTTATTCTTGCCTGTTGCTCTGCCCTTCTGAAGCAGGAGCAACGAGGTTTCCTTCAGAGGCAGGGAGGGGTGAGGGGTGAGGCTGGAGGCTAGATAAAACTGGTAAATTTTGGAATAAAACTGTGGGCCTTGGAAGAGGTTGTTTTACTCTACTGAGTCACTGTAGCCAGCCCACCTTCAGTGGGGGGAGTTGGGGACAGCTACTAGAGTGTCCAACAGACATGTTTCCTTAGCTTTCTGGGAGGGGACTTATATGAATTTCTGTCCGCTTCTTTTGCCGTGCAGCTCTAACGGTGACCCAGGCTCATGTAAATCTGACACAAGGATTACAAATATTCATCAGGCATCCCAACAAAAGAAATGCGGCAGGAGCAAAAGCGAGGGAACAAATGAAAGCAACGGGAGGGGAGAAAACCTAGCAACCAGCAAATAACATCATCCAAATTCATCCTATGCAGTCACTGGTGGTTTAATAGGGAAGCAAAGAAAAGTAGGTTTGATGAGGCTTTGTGTCTTAATAAAACGTCTTTGAGGATTGAGGAAACAATGTGTACGGGGTGTTTTGTGTTCCTTCGTCATCAAAGGAGCGGGATTAATGGAAGCGACTCTTCTTTCTCGTGTATGGCAATGTATTTATCACTCTTTGCTTATATTCTGAGACCCGATGAGAACAGCTCCATCCCGTTGCCCTGCCAACCCTTCTCAAGTAAGAGGAGAGTTCAGACACCACTTTGTGTTTCATTGTTATACTCCTCCTATTGAAGCAGACCCAAATAGAAAAGCTACCCACTAATGGCAGTAAATGTCAACGTTGTGAACAACTTGTAGAAATGAGAAACAGCCTATGATAATCAAGCTATCTAAATGCAAGTGATATAAGCTTCAGAAGTTGTGGTCATTAATTTTTATAAGTAAAATCTCATTTTTAATGTGCCCATGGTATGCCAAATGCAGTGCATGGAAGCTCTATCGCTGAAGTGGGAAAAGGCAGGGAGTGCGCAAAGCTTCAGGCCTCCATTGGCTCTGCTTGTCTCCACCCACCTAGAGCAGTTGGGCTTTTACGTGTTATGAACAGAGTCTTCAGGTAAGAATGTATTGGAGCAAAGGATTTTACAGCTGAAAAATTTGAAGATCACTGCACCAAAGGAACACACAATTTAAAGGAATCCTTTGGCAAATCCTTCCCTAAACCAAAGAATTGTTTCCATTTCTTGTGCAAACGTTTATTGAGTATCTTTCCTGCATAAGACCCTGTTCTTCTCACTGTGATGAGCGTAAAGAAGTTAAAAATACAGGAGAGAAGAAGGAGAGAAAACAGAGATAGAGTGTGGTTCTTGAGAAGGATGAGTGTTGAGCACAGGAGAAGGGACTAGCCTCAGCGGCAGGAGTAAAGCCTTGTCCACCACAACGAAAGAAAAGACACAAATGGTTTTTCTGAGAGATGGGGCGGTGAATAGAGAGGGGAAAAACTCAGAATATGAGAAAATTCCTGCCTGGTGGCTGTGATCTACTCTATAAATAGTTCTGCTGCATTTATCCCACATTCATCAATTACCTACCATGTGCCAGACATTATGCTAAATGATGACAGACATAGATGCATAGACATGGGCCTGTCCCTTGGGAGCTTGCAATCCAGCTGAAGCACTGAGACTACTGAAGCAGTAGATTTATGGCTACAATTAAGATAGCATGTGAGAAAACCCATAATACATGGGATAGAAAACAGATACTCTGTGGATACAGAAGAGATCACTTTTGACCTAGCTGACTGGAGAAAATCAAGACAGAGATGAGATCTGCTCTAAGCTTTTGAGGATGATTAGGTTTTCAACAGATGGAGGTGGTGGGAGCTGACTGACATAGGAGCGTTCTGTTTAATAACATGGTGATGACCTTTGTATATCACACACCATCATAGCTTGTGCTTCTTAAAACAAGGTACAGTTGTCTTTCACATATGTTATCTCATTTAATCTTCACAACCATCTTGCAAGCCATCATTTAACAGATGGGAAAATATCTCTAGGAAGGAATTTGTCAGGAGTTGACAAAGTCAGAATCTGAATCTAGGTCTGAGTCCAAAGTCCATGTTCTGTCCTCAGCACCAGACTGCCTCTTCATTGATCCCTTTCCACCATGTTTTTTTCTGCCCTGCTTTCCCTGAACCTCTCAACTCACCTGCACACGATCAGCAATCACAACTGCTTTTAAAGAATAATGACATACTAAGAGACTTTACCATGATAGCAAATGTATACTGAAGGAACATGTACTCTCTTTTAAACTTTGACAGGTTTCCATCTATCATAACCAATTCAACTGAAAAGGTCACTCTAGAGCCTCATTCCCGCCACGGCTATGATGTGGCTTCAAGACCCTTCAGGGAATCCATGTCTTACTCGTGTGAGGCTCTTCAGCACTTAACCCAGCGCCTCATGCAAAGGAAAAATCTAATTAGTGCTAATTGAGATGAGATGAATGAATGATGAAATATTCCCTTTGCTCTCAATGAATGAGCTGACGAAATTAAGTGGAAGGAACTGTCCTAGCTGGCACTCTCCAGGTGTTAAACCCATCAACCAACAATGTGATTCCAGGATATGGATGGTGTTTGTTTCTCTACATATGGACTTGTTTGTATTTCAAGACCCACCTTTTTGATTCCCATTCAACTGGTATTTATTTAATTCTAATGACCACCTGTGAGATAAGATGCATTATCCTCATTTTGCAGCTGAAGAAACAACAGAGGCTCAGAAATAGTTTCGTGATCTCCATCAATTCACTCAGCAAATAAGTGCTGGAGACTAGATTTCACCGCAGAATGTTTGATTCCAAGTCCGCAAAGGAGAATTTATAATATATATATAGAAGAAAGCTATTCCAAGAAGAACTAACTGATCTGTTCTTCCCAAGAGAAGGTTCTACATCCACCAGACCAGCAGAGAAAGCCGCTTTGCACTTGGCTTTGCCCAAGAGACATAAAGAGAAGACTTTGTCACAAAGACAATCCCTGCAAATGAAATTGGAAGATCCAGAAAACTGGAGAAAATAAAATACCGAGATTTAATTTTCTACCAATACATCTATCATTAATCTTTTAAATGGATTTTATAAGAACTTTATTACACATAACTCTAGTCCTAAAATCTCAGATTTACAGAAGCTAAAATTTCCATAAAATATGAAATGTGAATAATTTAGATTACATCCTACTGTACAATAAATACACATCCCAGACAGGAAGAGATCTATAACCTCATTTTTCTCCTGACATCGCTGAGCAGCTTTTCATGGCAAAAAGTTTGCTGACTCCAGCAATTCCGTCAGAATCATAACAAAGCAAAGGGGAGTTCTCTTTGGCTAAAATGCCTTTCTGACCAAAAACAGCTTAGAGAGGAGGCTCTAGGGTCAGGCTGCCTGGTTTTTAAATTGCACATCTGTCATGTACAATCTGTGTGACCCTGGACAATTTAGGAAGCCTCTCTGTGTCTGTTTCCTCCTGTATAAATTGAGCTAGAATTGCTATGAGGCTCAAAGGAAAATAACATATATAAACTAATTAGCTTATTTCTAGGCACATAGCAGGCACCTAATAAATATATTATATATATTAGCTCATCTTCATTTCTCCCAAAGACTGGGTCAAATTCTTTAGCTGTCCTTTCATTCAGCTGAGCCAATGGCAGACGAGGCTTCCTTTGAAGCAATGGCTCCACAGAGATTAGCCTTAGAATCAGAGGCAGGAATTCAGAGGACCCTGCAAATCCTAATACATATTTTTTTAGTTCTCTGAACAAAAGCGAGCCCACAGCAAAGTTGCAAAGAAAAAAAAAACATAAAAGCAACACAGCTGTTTTTAAAGTTATTGGGTACCCACCACAGGCTCTTTGCACACATTATTGCAAATTCTCTCAGTGGTCCTGCAATTCAAAATAATTTAAAATTCGCAACTGAGGAAACTAAATCTCCAGAAAACCATATTAATATTGGGTGTTAGGGGCCAGAAAACCAACTCAGGTGGGTCTCATGACACAATTTAGTTATTTTCACTCCATCATGACACTGTGTAAAATCGACTCCAGCCTTCTACTGTGCCCCTGTCCTGCTTTCGTTGTCCTTGCATGTCCCCCGAGAGCCCACTTCTTCACAGTCTCATGAGTAAGCTGAGACTCTGTCCTCTGGCACGACCTGGACTGGATTTGCCTCCTTTACAACCCATCTAAACTAATCTGCCCAGCCTTCTATTCTTCCTTCCACATTCTTTCTTGAGGAAAGAATAAATTCATTTTCACTAGGGCATTAACAGACATTAACAACCTAATTTTAACTCTCCTAGAATAGCAAGAATAACAGCTAACATATCCTTGTACTTAAAATGTGCATATTCTCAATGCTTATTCTGTGTGATCTCAATTCTCACCAAACCATTTTACAGATGATGAAACTAAGGTTACTTAACTTACTGAGAGTCACGAAGTTCCCAATTGGCAGTTCAGAAGTTGTCCAGGACTGCCTGACTCCAAAAAACCAAACTTAAAGAGCGTTTCATGTTTAATTGTCGAGGTGCCAGTCAAAAATTGGAGAGGGGCCAGTGTTCTTTACGAGGGAGGAGGGATGATTTCTTAGCCCATGTTTACAGCCCACACAGTCAGCATTTTGGGAAATTTTCAAGTTAAGGTTTTATCGTGACTAATATTCAAGTTTTCGTTTGGTTCCTTTCCATTCTCAAATATTAACTCAAGCATTAAACTCCCAAAATATGCATTTTTAATGATGAGGCCACTCTTGCAGACTGGGAGAAGAGTCTATACCACCAAGAACCTCTGACAATTCCAAACGCCTAGGTCATTGTTTCAAGAGGACCATGTGTCCCTGGAATGATGGGAGGATGTTGGAAGAAGGTTGAACGATGAGATCACACAAAGTCAGATTTGTTATCGTTTTTTTCTAGCAGACGGATGCGTTGCCTATATCAAGGAATAAGAAGATGAGGCAATCTCTTTAAAAAATACACAGAAAGGGGTTAGAACCTTAAATCTACAGTGCAAATTGTGCCACTCACCAAAGAACATGATAATGATGACGTTTGCAGGATTATGTCGTGAACAAGACATAATGTGGGGCTTTTTCAGGCAATTTAACAGATTCCGTTGATAATCCTTAGTGGTTTATTGCACAAGGTATGGTACCTAGTTGGGAGAAACCTACAAGGATATTTTAATAGGGATAGATTTCATATTATAAATTTGGATCCAAGGTCATGGAACAAAAGCAACCCTGAATTTGTAAAATGTAAGGATCTTCTCTTCACTCTACAATCATCTGCACTATGAACTCAGTCTTCATTTCTCCATCTGTCCCCATCTCACAGGGTGACTGAGAGAATCAAAGGGGATAATGTATCTGAGAGTGCTCTGTAGGCTCTGAAACACCACACTAACGTGGGATTATTGTCATCATTATTACAGTAGATATTCAAGACTCCTTCTAGCGAATGACCTTCAGAAGTCAGAGAATAGTGCCTGGAGGGGGGGGGAATACAGAGTTTTTATTAATTCATGTAGGCTTTGTGCCAACTGAATTCTAACTCTAGAACTATTTCCTGTAATTATGATTTAGTGGTACCAGAAACAAAGATAGCTGTCAAGTTCAACCACTTGCACGGAGAACGAATTAGTTCATAAAACGTAGTGGATTTTATCTCCAAATTGAAAATTTGGCCAAAGTCAGTAACAGACACTAAGTTGTTTGATTTTGTTCTTAGTAGGGTAAGTTTGGCTAGCTGGAGTTTTTAGGAAAAAAGTAGCCATTAAGAGTAAGGTAATGTAATTAGAAGAAAAAATATGTAGGGTTCAGACAAGGGTCCATTTATGATATTAGCGTTTTGATCCATTTTTTAAAGACTGTAGTTCTATTTGGTCATTGATATCAGTTATTCCGATAACTTTAGTAGCAAAAGTATTACCATGCCTTACATCCATGCATTTTATTCTTCAGCTCAGGGCAGGGACCCAGGAGTCTCCATTGTTAATAAGAATTTCAAGTGCTTTTGACACAGGAGGTCCTCAGAATCACTGTTGGAGATCAGACATATGCACACTCAAACTAGGCTTCTGTCTAGACCAGGGCAAGGTAGGCAGCAGAAATGAGTAAAGCAAGCTCTTTGGGGACCATGGTGAAGAGAGGAAGCCTTGCCTTTCCTGCCAGGTGGAGCAGTTACTTAGCATAAGTCACTTTGGCCCCAAAGAAATAAATATGCCGTTTCCACGTGTTTCAGTATTTTAAGAGGTGTCAAAGCCTGTATTTTTTTGTGTGTAAAATACTCTGATTTTTAAAATGTTAGTCCAACATTTAAAATACTATGTGAGGACTTCCCTAGTGGTGCAGTGGTTAAGAATCCGCCTGCCAATGCAGGGGACACAGGTTGGAGCCCTGGTCCGGGAAGATCCCACATGCCACGGAGCAACTAAGCCCGTGTGCCACAACTACTGAAGCCCGCATGCTTAGAGCCCATGCTCCTCAACAAGATAAGCCACCACAATGAGAAGCCAGCACACTGCAACGAAGAGTAGCCTCCGCTCACTGCAACTAGAGAAAGCCCGTGCGCAGCAACAGAGACCCAATGCAGCCAAAATTAAATAATAAAATAAATTTAAATAATAATAATAATAAATAAAATAAAATACTATGTGGATGAAACAACACATTGGCAGGCTACACTTAACCAGTGAGAGGCTACTTTGGTACCTCTATTCTAGGCCAGAATTGCTTACAGGTTATAGAGTATGGGTCTTTGCCATGAATGAATGAATGAATGAATGACCTGCCAGCTCTTCAGGACTGCTACCCTTACCTTGCTTCTGAAGCAAAGAGCTATCCTGACACTTGAAGTAATTAAAAATTACCCTCCCATTGTTTTCAGTGGCTGGAACTGTCCCATAAAACAGCCTCACACTTGTTCATTGTGGGCACGTCCTCCCCTCAACAGTAACATTTTATTTTGTTTCTGGGCCGTTGTCTACCTATCTTTCATGGTGCAGCTCATTGCATTCTTAAATGATGTTTTTTCCAGGAGCTAATTGAGCTTTATCTATGTGAGTGAGCTAGAATCTGTCACTGACAGCCTGCAGAAGGCCATTTCTTCAATTGCTTGAAAGAACTAAAGAGTCAGACATGACAAACTGCAGCTCGGAATACCTGGCAGCAAGCCCATTCGTGCTGCTGTTCCAAGATGCAGTAATAAATTACTTAGAGAACACAGACCCACTTTATTTCCGTCATGAAACTCGCCACCCTAAAACCAAAAGAAGAGATTTGATTTTTTTTTTCTATCATAGTTTGTCAGGGCCTTTTGGAAACAGAATGCATTATTTATATTTTACAAAACATAATTGCTGGCAAAACCACTCTAGACTATGAAAACAGCTTTCTTTTGTTTCTTGTATGATTTCTTCAGAAACAAACCTTAGGCTTTCTTTATACTCCTTATACTCCGCCAAGAAGCAACTGTTAACACAGGTAGCAACTGTAGCAAATAAAAAATCAAACTGTGCATTTCTTTCCAGTCCAGTTTTATAAACTGGATCCTACTGTCTCTGCTTTCCTTGCAGCCTACAAGACAATTAACTTTTTCCTAAGGGGTGGAGCAAAAGTACCTACTTTACCAGAACATTATCAACCACTGACTTAAAGGGTTAAGACTAAGCTGTTAAAAGGTGTCTGCCAGTATCTTGGGGATTTGCTCTATTTAGTTTGGACCAAATCCTTCCATAGGCAAAGCAGGCCAGATAGGATTCTCGATTTTAAATTGATGAGTTCCTCTCTAAATAATTTTCTGAATTGACTGCTATTGCTGTCCTCATCCCAGTTCTAATGTTTATTTCTGATCATCTAGCACGTTACTACCGCACAGATTTTGGTGTTTATCTTTGTGCGGTCCTAGTTGATAACAGCCTTGCCATCACTGAACCCCTGTGGCCAGGGAAAGAGAATTCTCTGAATGGCCAGCCTGGGTGGAGGAGATTCTTGAAGGACAGCATGAAATGGGGAAGGACTGATGCCCCAGAGGAGAAGCAGGTTGCTATTGACAGTTGATAGGGGATACAATGCAAGCCATGAACAGTAATCAGCTTAAGCTCACTAAAATTCAGTTTGGGATCCAAAATGTGAAAGTGATTTTCAGACACTCTGAAGTCCAGTCCCAAGTAGAACTTTGCACCAATGTTTTTGAGCAATGGAAGCCTCATTGGAGTAAATATGTAGATTCCCAAGAGATCTTTGGGTCAGGTAAGAATGCTCATTCGAAGATAAGGCTTCTTGTAACAATTGCAAATGCAGCCTCAGCCTTATTTGCTCACGTGCTGTAAGTATTATCAAGCTGACAGAGACGGGTGGGCTACGGGAGGACTTGAAGCATCTTCTCTAGCTTCTTCCTCACTAGTCATTCATTTGGTGTAGTCCTCCAAGAAAAGCATCTTGACAATGAAGGAAGCAGCTATGCAGCCCACAGCCTGAATCACAGGGACAGGAGGTGAAGAATCTGCAGGGTTTTCTGTGCTTGCCCACTTACCCCACTGACTGAGTCCCATGGAGTCATGGAATTTGTGTCCATAACCCAGGACAGGGCCACACTGAAGTTATTGTTTAGCGAGTTCGGTCTCTGTGTTCTGAGCTGCTCTGCACTGAGACTGGGATGGAAAGAAGAGGGAAATGAGAAAACATAATTCTGGTACTCATAGTTTTTGACATACTCAAAGTTCAGAAGAGGTACCCTTTATCATATACTTGCATCGCGTCCACGCCTTTTCCGATGACTTTTGCTGCAGCTCTGAGGGACAGAGTGCGCAGATCAACCTTTCTAGGCAAGGTTAGTCACATACATTTCCAATAAAATAGAGACCTTCACCCCTTGCCACCTGGGTAGGTCTTTTTCTCCACTTGGACACTCCTCCTCCCTACTTTCCCGTGCTGTGTGTCTGTAGGTGAACTGGCAACTACAGGAATACAATCAGAACCGAGTATTCTGTGGATTCCTCCAGCCAGCTCGCTCTGTTCACGGCTTTTCCTCTCATTCTTCATCTTCAATTTTTCCTAAATGGGTTTCTCTAGATACCATTACTCTCTTAACTTTGTCTCCCTGGTTGATTCAGTCTCTCCTTCACAAAATATTTACTTTGTACTTTCTTTGCATCAGAACCATGCTGGGCATTGAGAATAAATAATAGATTATTTAATTCAACCAACATGTATGTGCCAGACACAACTTCAATATCCTAGTGATCTCACAGTCTGATAGGGAAACGAGGCAAGCCAGGAGATATTTATAATGGAGAGAGGAAAGTGATGCTATCCTGGGCACAGTGTGCTTGGGAAACACAGAATGGACATGGGATCTGAGTAGACCCGGAGACAGCCATGGAGAGAGGTGTGTTTCTTTCACTTTGGCTGAGTCAGATTCATGGTATGGCTTTTTCCAAGTATCTGTTTAGAGCGGAATGGAACACTTTATACTGGAATACTCTTGAGGGAGAGCCAGTTCTGGTTCCAAAGAAATCTGATAAACTGAAAACCACCATGGTGTTCTTTTCCACCTCATATCCACCATCTCCTTCATCCAGCAACATCAGTACATGTGCGGAGGTTTGTTCCCCTTAGGTCCCTCTCCCGTATCAGCTTTCAGGCTGACCATGCAGAGCAGAACACTCAGAAAAAGTAAACTGAAATCTCTTGGGTTATTGTCATAAAATTAGTTGGTATAAAATATGAAAGATAACAAAATCCCCTTACATCTGTCCCCGTGATTAGGATTCATAGCTTATTCTGAGAAAAACTTAACATGGAAAGTTTGCTCCCCTTGCTTTGAGTTTTAATGCCACTTGATTCTGGTCTATTACAACCATTGAAGTAGAGCATGGTGCAAGTATCTGTTGTGAATTTCTGCGGGTTTCCTTTTCTCCTAAGGACTGAGTCTTTGCTTGGTGGAACTCAATGTTACATGTCCTTGTTCAATATCCATACAGTCCAGGAGCCTCAAAGCCCCACTAGGGAACCTGCACTTGCAAATTTAACAGTTTATATTGATAACTGTGGTGCATCCATTGCTACCTGGGCAATCTCAGGCCACTGCATGAAATTCTTTGAGACTGAGTTTCCTCTTCTGTAAAATGTGAATTATAGTGAGTTGAATGTGGCTCCCAAAAAGATATGCCCTCACCCTAGTCTCCAGAATCTGTGAATATTACCTTACTTGGCAAAAGGTATGACTAAGTTAAGGACCTTGAGAGGGGAAGCTTATCCTGAATAATCTGGGTGGGGCCTACATATCATTACATGCAACCTTATAAGAGAGGTGGAGAGAATTGGGGGGCAGACACACAGAGGAGAAGACACCCAGAAGAAGAGGAGTTAATGGGACCACAGAGGCAGAGATTGGAGTGATGTGGCCACAAGCCAAGGAAGTCCTGGATCGACCAGAAGCTAGAAGAGACAGGAATGGATGTCCCCTACAGCCTTCAGAGGGAGTGTGGCCCTACAGACACCTTAACTGTAATGGCCAGAACGATAAGAGAATAAATTTGTTATTTTAAGCCATCGAGTTTGTGGCAGTTTGTGACAGCAGCCACAGGAAATGAATACAAGGATAGCAGTCACCTTGCAGGGTCAACAGGAGGCTCAAAGAGAACGCAGGGGGCTTCCCTGGTGGTGCAGTGGTTGAGAGTCTGCCTGCCGATGCAGGGGACACGGGTTCGTGCCCCGGTCCGGGAAGATCCCACAGGCCGCAGAGCGGCAGGGCCCATGAGCCATGGCCACTGAGCCTGCGCGTCCGGAGCCCGTGCTCTGCAACAGGAGAGGTCACAACAGTGAGAGGCCTGCGTACCCCCACCAAAAAAAAAAAAAAAAAAAAAAAGAGAATGTAGGTGCAGAACTTGGAACAAAGTAGTTACTCAGTAAATAGTGATGACTACTCCTCCTACTGCTACTATTATTATTATTTTTATTATTATTTTCTAACCAGGTAGTAGACATTCAAGTGTCCATGTTTTAAACACTGACGGAATAGACCTAATTTTTTAAGCTTCCAAGAGATGAACAAGCAAAAAATGAGCCCAATTCACCTTCCCAACTTCATCATACCTTATACTTAGAATAACTACACAACCAGTTTGCCCATGTCTTGTTTTCTCCCTGTTGTCCCACTGTAATCATAGATAGTCCCCCCCTTTCCCTCCTCAGAGGGGACTGAGTTGCTGGAATAATCATTGCTAACAATCACTGCATGTGTGTCATGAGCCAGGAACCAGTTTAAGAATTTTACTTGTATGTATTCATTTAATTATCACAAAGTTCTACGGATAAAACTAGCTTTATCCTCACTGTGCCCAAGGACACACAGGCAGTGTGCAGCAAGGTGATGTTATTCCCAGAAAGTCAGAATTTAGACCCGGACTCGTAACCACTCCGCCGTTCTGCCACTTTATTTCTTGACAGTGCTCCGAAAGCACTTACTCCCGCACCTCTCTGCATTTACTGATGGGTTCTCAGCAGCGGTGCTAAGCCCTTGCTGTATCCCAATCAGTAAGGAGACATTCCATACGCTGTGTATTACTAACAATAGTATGAGTGTTATGTTTGTGAATTATTTTCCAAATAAATTAGAGCAGATTCAAGATTAGCCCTAAGATAACACAGCACTCACTTACTTGAGATGTGAGTAACAAGAGAAAGGAGGGAAAAGCTGCAGTGACAATGGACATTCCCATAGTAACAAGTGTGGGAACACCACTGAATCACGAAAGTTTCAGTGAGAAAAAAAAGCCTGCGAAGTTTCAGCATCCCGTTGCCTTTTTCTGAAATATCTCCCTCCACCATCTTCCTGTCGGGCGTCTACTATTTCATCCAGTCTCAATTCATAGGACCACAAACACATCGTCAAATGCCAGTGAAGAACAAACAGCTCCCTCTTCAGACTGTTCATCATTGATAAATCATTTTTGCTGTACCTCGTATCATGCTACACTGTACAGTGATCTAGATGCTGGTCTGTCTCCCCAGCTTCTCTGCGTGACCCTGTGAGCAGGGACTGTATCTTTCTCTTTTCTGCACCCCAAACACCAATCACAGTTCTTTGCACGTAGAAGAGGCTTGTGGGTCAGACTGTGTCTCACTACACCATGCACATTTCTTTAGCCTAGGCTACCATTCCATAAACACTTTGCCCGAGGACTCAATAGTCAGCATTCACTGGGCGAGAATCTGTTGAATACTCACTCTGTTCCAGGTAGGGAACCAGAAGCTGAGAATACAAAGATGAACGTTACTGTCTCTTCTCGCTAGACAGAGGGTCGTCTAGTGATTCCTATAAGAGGCGAAACCTGTGTTCTGTGTGCTGGTTTAGAAGGACTTACCAAGAAGAAGAAGAGGAGAATGTACCTCTAGATCTGTGCTCCTCAAAGTGGGGCCTGAAAATCGGCAGCATCAGTAGCACCAGCAGCACTGGGGAGCTTGTGCGAAGCGCAGACTATCAGACCTCACCGCAGACCTACCGAATCAGACCCTGCAGTGTAACCAGGCCCCCAGGTGTGCCACAAGCACATTAGAGCTTGACGAACACAGATGGAGACGGTGAGACAGTGTGGGTAAAGGCAAGAAAGAATGATTCCACTTGGTTTTTAAGGGGACACCGTAAGTTGTTCTGTGCAGCTGGAGAGAAAAGTGCAAATTCGGGCGTGGGTAAAACTGAGACTGGAAAGGTAGGGAGGGTCGGATCTCGAGAGCGCTGTCATCCTGGGAGTTTGCATTTTATGGTGAACGTGAACGTTGTGAGCTTTCATGGAGGATGGCATGCAGGAGAGCAACATGATCACGCATGTTGTGAAAAGTTCACTCTCCAAGTGAGGGGGCAGTGCTGTGAAGGGGGCAGTCTACAGGTAAAGACCAATTCAGAAGCTGGTTAAAATGTTAGATGAACACAACTGCAGTTGTGGGCTGGGGGCTGAGAAAAAGAAGAAAAGCTTTAATATATATGAAGAGAGCCAGGGTTTTTTATATTCATGTTCGATTATTCTTTAGGCTTAAACATTTTAATTTTACAACCTTTATTGCGATTGTTACTATGATGAGGAACTGTATTTAATTGCAGGGTAACAAAAATAGAGAAACCATAACCCCAGTCTGGGAAGTTTACACACTTAGAGGAGAAGGCAGACAAAAAAGTCATTAGCAGACCATCTATTAGGTATGAACAAATACTATAGCATCACAGAGGCGGGCAAGAATTACTAAATCCTGACCGAGCCAGTAAGGCAAAGCTGCAGAGAGGAAGTTACGTATGGGCAACTGAATAAAACACAATAATAGGGAGAGAATATATCGTCATGGGGTTGAAAGCATGAGTTCTGGAGTCAGAGTGCTTAGGTTTCAATAAGCCATCTACATGTACCTGCTTAGGTTGGATAAACCATCAATATGGACTGGCCCTATACGACCTATGCAAAGTATTTAATCTTTCTTTGTTTCATCTTTAGAATGGGGATGATAATAAATGGCCCATCTCCTGGGGTTGTCACAAGGACTAAATGAGACATGTCAAGTTTATAACACGGTGTCCAGAATCTGGTAAGCACTCAAAACAATGCTACCTTTTATGACTACAATATATGAGCTGAATGTTGAATGATAAGAGGGTGTTTTCCAGAGAGAGAAAAGCTGAAAAGAATTTCTGGCAGTGGAAAGTGTCTATGCACAGGCAGGAAAAGGTGCTAGAGCAGTAAGTCTGGGGAATACGGCACAAAGCCTGGAATGACATTCTCAGAAACTTCCATTTTATCTTGAGGATACTGGGTATGGATGCAAAAGAGTACTATGATGACGTTCATTTGTTAGGAAGCATTACAGATGGAGTAAAATGAGAAGAGCCTGGAAACAGAGTGAACTACTCAGTGTGCTGCAACAAACTTGACAAGAGACGATGGTCAAAATAACGTTAGTGATAAAGAGGGGTATGGCCAGATCCAAGAGACATCTCTGAATTCGAACTCCTAGGCTTCAGTGAGCAATTAGGTAACAGAATGACCCTGAGTTTCTGTGTAGGGTGAGAAGAATGATGATGGTGAAGCGTCTCATCTTGTGTCATTGTCAGGCCTTAGGGGGCAGCTACAAATACTGGAAAACCAAAAATAGCAGAGATTCCCAACATAGAAGTTTATTTCTCCCTCAAGAGTAGTCCAGAGCTAGGCAATTCAGGACTGATATGATGCCCAGCAGTGTCAGGGACCAAGGCTCCTTTGATCTTGTTGATCCCATGCAAGGTCTGTCTTCCCAAGGTCACCTCATGATTCAAGTTGCTGCACCAGCTCTAGCTTCAACCATCATCTCCTCATTTCAGCCATCAGGATAAAAGAAATGGATGAAAAAGAAAAAATGCTTTCAATGACACTCATTTAAAGGTGTTCTCAGAAGCTGTCACATGACCCTTTCACTTGCATCATATTAGAGAGAATAAGCAAGGGAGGCAAGTAGGTAGATTTACTTGGAGTGCCCAGTTAACAGCTGAAGATTCTGTCGCTATGTTATGTTAGAAGGCTACAGGAGATCCTGGGGAATAAGAAGCAATCTCTGCCATAACCAGACAAGGAACAGGGCAGGGAAGCAAGTTGGAGGGAAAAGTCAAGATTGAGACGAAGGTAGCTGTGGGGACAGTTAATGAAAAGCACCCAGGAGGCAACTGGAGACATGTCTCTAGAGATTAGGAGAGAGGTGTGAAGACATAGATAAGAAGTTTACATTCCTTCCCTCCTGCTTCTAGTTGTCGTGAAATAAACCTTTGAGGCTCTGAAAGTAGCCGGCTTACTCCATCCACAGAGCAATTTGCTGGCATGACAATAAACCCACGACAGAAATTATTACATTATGATTGTCAAAAACACAGTAATTCACAAGGTTTACTGGTAAAAACCTTCTCCCAGGATTGCTCCGTAGCTCTGCTACTGATGCCTACGGGTGGGTCATATTTTTCCAATGTCGGATTTTGGAGCTGACATTTGCTTCACGATTTTGAGGCTATGAGCATCTGAAATCCCTTAGAGCAATTGCTTTAAAACAAACTTCATATCCCAGTGCTTAGGCTCTGTCAGGAATAACATTTATTTTCATGACCCTAAAATTATAGAATTTCTTCTGAGAGACAGAAGTCTTGGAATTCATGATACCTGGAAAGCATGGGTAGCCCCGCCCTGTCCCCAAGTGTGACACCTCAGAACAAAGGTCAATCACTACTGACCTCAAGTTGGCCTTATATTTCTAAGGGACTCCTCATGTATTTCTGTGAGTAACTCATATGGTGAAAGGTCTGAAAATCAGGTGCATGTGGGCCAGTTTGGGAAATCTTGAGAAGAGGGAAGTTGAGCAGGATTTTAAGTTTCCAATATCAGAAACGTGGGCAAGAAGCACAATTATCTATAAAATGGGACCAAGAGGAAGAAGTGGAAAGGAAGCTGACTGAGCCTAAAGGTAGGCAATCTAACCCTTGAAAATAACGTATTGAAAAAAATGTCTTTAGTAAAGTAAGAGAATAGGAAGGTACGCCTGATGTAGTAAAGACCACACAGCATCAATCAACACCCTATTCAACAATAAAACACTAGAGGCATTTCCATTCAAATTAGAAATTAAACAGTGATGCTTACTGTTGACACTTCGACATTATTCTGTAAATTCTAGAGACTGAAATACAACAATAAAAGAAATAAGATGGATAATCGCTGGAAAGGTGACAAAAAATTCATTACTTGCAGATGATATAATTTATATTTTTACCCAGAAATCCCAAGCAAATCAACTAAAATCTATTTAAACAAATAACAGTTTAGGAAGATAGCCAAGTAGAAAAAAATGTAGAAAATCGATAGCTTGCCTATATATCAGTAGCAATGAATTAGAATACGTGGTGGAAAATGATCCCATTAGTAATGAAAGGACAAATAGCAATTTCTTGTAATATACCTAAGAGTTTGCTGTTCTAAGTGCAAGGGCACGTAAGCAGAGCGGGCAGAATCCATCTGATTTGCAAGCTCTCGTTATCACTGTGAGTGCCATGCTGAGGCTGGACTCAGCTCCAGGAGAGAGCCCCGCATGGCCTCGCTCATTTATATGGGGGAGGAGGGGCAGAGGGAAACTCCAACCGTCTTTGCAATGATGTGAGTTAAATGTGTTTTTTTGCTTGTTTGTTTGTTTTTTAACATCTTTATTGGAGTATAATAGTCAGAAAGAGAAATAAATTGTGTTTTGAGAAAGAGCCTTATTATGAAAGACAGAGAGTTGAGGCACCATGAGCTCAGCCTGGAGATCTTGAAAATCAACACTGTCTCTAACAGCCAGAGATATTGCTGTCCTACTGTTGAGCCAGCACAGACCTGCTGACAGCTCATAGCAAAGCTACCAGACAGGGGAATGAGGCTGCCTCCAGGGCCACACAGGGGACAAACTTTTCTCTCTCCTCACAAGTAAAGAGCAATGCCTCCATTAGGAGAAGAAAAAAATTTTCTGTGAGGTATTACAGAATATTTCAACAATATTTTTATGCTATTTACTCATTCATTCACTGAAAAATATATTTTGAGAGTCTACTCTGCTGGCCACTGTCACAAGTGCTAGGTATACAATGGAGAACTCTCAGGGAGCTTGTGGTCTAGTGGGAAAGACAGTTAACAAGTAAGCAAATAAATAAATGTATAAGTAAAATTACAATAAACATTAGAGGCGGTGCTAAACCGAGGGCGGAGCTAAAGCATAACCCAGAGGCTGGGACAGGGAGGTAGGATGCTTTAGACAGGACAACCAGGCCAGGAGAGTAAGAGAAGATGACATTTATGGCGGGACTTGACGTATTAGGAAGAGCCTATCATCCAAAGAGCCAGAAAAACAGTATTTCAGGGAGAAGAGACAACATGAGCAAGGCCCTGAGTTCAAAAAGAGCTAAATGTGTTCCAAGAACAGAAAAAAATGGCCAATTGCATTAGAGATCAGAGGGCAAGAAGAATGAATGGTGCCCGATGCAACTGGAGAAGTAAATGAGTGTGGCCTTGGAGACCACATTAAACGGCTTGGATTATATTTGAAGTGCAATGGGAAGCCATTGATGAGTAATAGAAGATTATGTTATCAGGCTTATGGTTTTAAAAAATTACTTTGGCTCAGCAGGCACTATGGATCAGAGACCATGAAGGACAGTATGATTAGAATACAGGAGAAACATGATCATTGCCTAAAATAAAGGGCCAAAAATGGAGACAGAGAGACGAAAATAAATTCACGTAATAGCCTGGAAATAGAATCAAGAGGAGTTCTGCAGGATTATACGCGCAAGGTGAAAGAGGAAAAGGAATCAAGGAAGACTCCCAGGCTTCTGACTTGAGCCACACGGGTCTTGGTGAAGCGGCTAAGACTGGACAAGGAAGAGTTTAGGGGAAGGAAGCTCAAGAGCTCAGTTTTGAACATAATAAATTTAAGGAGGCTGTGAGAGGAGCTTCCCTGGTGGTGCAGTGGTTGAGGGTCTGCCTGCCGCTGCACGGGACGTGGGTTCGTGCCCCGGTCCGGGAAGATCCCACATGCCGTGGAGCGGCTGGGCCCGTAAGCCATGGCCACTGAGCCTGCGCATCTGGAGCCTGTGCTCCGCAACGGGAGAGGCCACAACAGTGAGAGGCCCGCGTATCGCAAAAAAAAAAAAAAAAAAGGAAGAAGGCTGTGAGATGTCTACAAGGGCTATCAAGTAGGCAGTCAGGTATAAGAGTCTGAACTCCAAGGAGAGGTTTAAGCTAAAGACATAAGTGGAGCTGTCAGCATATCATAGCATATTAAGCCAGGAAGAGAATGAAATTGCCTAGGACAGTGGTTCCAAACTGAGTCACGCTATTTGCCATATCTGTGTAGCACATCTATGTGCTTTATTTCCTTTTTCTAGAAATGTACCAAAATGTTCACTTAAATACCCACTTTAATCTCCTTCAAAGCTGTAATATCTGTGAAATCTCCTATTATGATAGTTACATTCCAGTTTAACATGCATCTAAAATCAACTTTGATCCCAGCAGGAAAATGTATAATTCAGACAATACTCACTGAAGAAGAAACGTTGAGAGGGAATATAAGAGAACCTAGGAATGAGTAGAAGAACTTGAATATTTAGAGTTGGGGTAGAGGGGAAAAAAGACCCTGTAAAATGCCTGCAAAGCCTGAACAGCCAGAGATACAGTAGGTACACCAGAAGAGTGGGGTGTCATGTGCTACCTAGAGCCCCCTTCAGGGCTGGAGGATTTATTCCTTCCACCTAGGAAATTACCCTCAGCTGGAAAGAGCTACCTTACCAGGGGTCACACACCCCCTCCTCGGGGGGCAGCCACATCTCATGACAGCCACATCCAAAGCTGTCCAGAGGCTCTAAAGACTATGCCCCTCACCACAATTCAGGACATCTCTAAAGGGTTTCAGAGCTCTCATGAGGTTGGCCAAAGCCTCTGTGGAGCCCAATATCTCTTTCTGCTCCATCCGGATTCCCTTCCTTCTTCACAGGTAGCAATTCCAGGAGCACCCTTCTGCAGGCTGATTGAGGTCAGCCTC
This sequence comes from Orcinus orca, assembly GCF_937001465.1. NCBI lineage: Eukaryota > Metazoa > Chordata > Mammalia > Artiodactyla > Delphinidae > Orcinus > Orcinus orca. Next base: position 46,425,231 of record NC_064564.1, on the reverse strand, counting down.
AAAGTCAGCTTCTTGGGAAACCATCCTTCATCATTCGGTATCTCAGAAGGCACAGGGAAGTGTGCTTCAAGGCAAAAAAGAAGGATATTGAACAGTCAAATAAAAAGTTATAACATCATTCTTGGTGGGAAGTCTCAATATGTGCAAAGAAAAACATTTTTACCAAATTAATGTGGGTATTGTTTGGAAGAGAGAAAAAAAATGATTTTAAGATCCAACAGGAAGTAAAAAAGTGAGAAACATTTTTAAAAATCTTTGAAAAGGAAAAAAATAAGAGAAGATTTCCATTTCTCTAGAATCTAGATATTAAAATGCACCGAAGAGCTACAGTAAGTCATATAGAATGGGGTTCATAACAAAATAAAATAAAGAAAAATAAATGGAAAGCCCAACATAAACTCAAATCAATATACATATAAATACATAAAGATAAGTGAAAATTATTCAGGCAAATGTGAGAGAGAGAGAGTTTTCCAGCAAAGGAATTTATATTTTCAAGACCGGAGAAGTTTGAGAGAGGAAAACAATTCAACAAAAAAATGCTTCATATTTATTATCAAGAGCCTACTGAACCACATAAAAGCCATCTAAGGCTGTGCTATCCAACATGGTAGCCACTAACACCGTGTGCCTCTCTTGTATTCCAAATATTGTTAGTGTGAATTGAGAGATGCTGCAAGTATAAAATACAGACTAAATTAAAATTTTTTTCATATTAAAAAGTATGTAAAATACTGCATTAATAATTGTTATATTGATTATATTTTAAAATCATAATATTTTACTATATTGGGTTAAATATATTCTTAAAATTAATTAATTTCACCCATCTTTTTTTTTTTTTTTTTACTTTTTTAATGTGGCTGCTAAAAAATTTGAAATTACATATATGGCTCACATTTATGGATATTTCCCTTTTTTTTTTTCCTGGTACGCGGGCCTCTCACTGTTGTGGCCTCTCCCGTTGCGGAGCACAGGCTCCGGACGCGCAGGCTCAGCGGCCATGGCTCACGGGACCAGCCGCTCCGCGGCATGTGGGATCTTCCCGGACCAGGGCACGAACCCCTGTCCCCTGCATCGGCAGGCGGACTCTCAACGGCTGCACCACCAGGGAAGCCCAATATATTTCTTTTTAAAATTTTTTTTTTTATTTTTGGCTGTGTTGGGTCTTCGTTTCTGTGCGAGGGCTTTCTCTAGTTGCGGCAAGTGGGGGCCACTCTTCATCGTGGTGCGCGGGCTTCTCACTATCACAGCCTCTCTCGTTGCGGAGCACAGGCTCCAGACGCCTGTGCGCAGGCTCAGTAGTTGTGCCTCACGGGCCCAGTTGCTCCGCGGCGTGTGGAATCCTCCCAGACCAGGGCTCGAACCCGTGTCCCCTGCATTGGCAGGCAGATTCTCAACCACTGCGCCACCAGGGAAACCCTTATATTTCTATTGGACGGGGTTGGCATGAAAGCTTCAAGCCTGGAAGGGAAATGATTAGCTTTGCATTTTTACAAGATCCCTCTGGCTTCAGGGTGTCATCACCCAATCTCCTCCCATCCATAAGTGCTTTGCTGAGTTCTTGACCTGCACTTAGCTCCTCCCCATCCTCTTCCCATCCCCGTATAAGGAAATGTCCCATCCTCTTGAGTAAATGTCTTATCCTAATATATACCAGGCCATTTGCAAAGGATTTCAGGTGTTGCCGTTGTTTAACTGTAGAATGTAAGAGTGTATCCCTTTAGGAAAGAAAGGCACATATGGGGAAGCATGGAAGACAGATACCCAATATAGCACGTGACATCACCTCATGTTGCTGAGTGCAACCGCCCTGTCCAGAAGACCATCACTGCACGATCGTCTTCCCATGTTGGCCAGTACGTCCCCTGACCCCAAAGGACAACCAACCCCTACAGGCTGGCCAGTACCGAATCAACTCTTCCCTCATCAGCATCTTACTTCTCTTCTTCAGCAGTGCTCAGGGCTCCCCAGGAGCTACAGCAATGTCTTGAGTTAGGAGATGTGAGGTGTGCCTGTGGAAAGGCCCCACCACCTCCATTAGCTTAGGGTATCTCTAGCGGTTAATTCAGGGAGCTCAAGAGTAACTTTAACCTGATCTTTACCAACTCCGGCCATAGCTTTTCATTGTACATATAAGCCTTGGGGGGTTTCAGGGGTGGTGGTGGCTGACACCTGCTGGCAGTGCTCATGGAAGGTCTAAGTTAACCTCAGGTCTGAAGGACATCAGATAAGATTACGTCTCTCCTAGATGACTGAGTGATTGTGCAGTAAGCTCAAGCTTGCAAAAGCCAATGTATATGAAAACACAGTAACTGACCCCCTAGAACACACTTGATAATTGCTGTTGAATGTGAATCTGCACTGCCTTCAAGGGTTCATTGCTATTAAAGAGCTTCGATCATTACTAACGCACTAGGAGCTGGAGGGAAGACCGCAAAGCAAGGGATCTTCAAAGCCAAGCAAGAGACCAGGGCTACTCTTTTCTAGCCGGGGGTGGCAAATTGAAAAGCCCATCAGAACCAGGCAGGAAACGTAAAGGAATGAAGCAGGCCAACCCTGAGAATGGAAAGTACACTCCCAGTGTTTGTAAGTGAGACCCTACCATTCAATCCATATGTCTTGTCAGTTTCTAAAGAAGCTGGATGCAGAGATTGGTTTCATATGAAATTACTCACTTTTTAAAAGTAGCAACAAATTCACTAAATACACATACGCACCAACACATACACACACACACATGCATACACGCACACCACTATGCAGAACCAGTGAAACTCACCTGTGGACCCTTATCTGGAGCTAGCTGGTCTCTGCATACCTGGGGGCAGGCCAGGTAGTGTGGCTTAGCTTTAGATCAGTGATTTCTAACCTGTGGTCTTTAAATTTTTGGCTGCTGTTGTGTTTTTGTGTTATGTTTGTTGAAAAGAATTAACCATAAAAAATAAGTAAACGTCGGTTTGATTTTCGATATTAGAACTAAAAAGCCAAGTCAAAGCTGTCAGCAAGAGCAAGAGGCTTCAACCATAGAGGATGAAAGGCAGAGGAACAAAGACAACGTTAGAAAAACACCTGGTAATAAATGAGAGGTATGTACTAGACAGGTAAAGAAATTAACCTGTAAACATGTTTTTCTTCCAGTCAGCCTGTTGGGGTTGGCATTTATTTTTTATGTAAACAGTTAACTCTATTGAGATCAGCACACTGGGGCAGGCTAATCTGCATATGACACAAACCAGATCCAAGGTCTGATAAAAGGATGCAACTTGCCACATTGATAGTTCACCAAAAGGGCTCTTCTGATTGAACTCCTGTGTGTGCCTTCTGAAAAAGAGAGGAGAGAGGGGCCCCAGCCTTCCACACCAAGATCTAGCTTCCTCCTTTGCAGTTAGACAGAGAGATGGCAGTGCAGGGGGCAACAGTGCAGCATCCTGGGGACTCCAGAGCAACATGAACAGAGTCCAAGCCTTCTGCCTCGTTTTTCCCTTGTGCTTTGCTTAATGATGATACTTCTGGCCGTGATAATTAGTCATTCAATATTACTCTTATTGGCTTTTATCCCAACCCTCTTGCTGGATATTTAAAATAGGTTTTAACCAGCCTAACAACCTTGTGATTGTCATTAATTTACCTGGCTCTGAATCTGGAGGTGACCACACCAACATAAAAGGATCTACCCACCAGGTGCCAGTATATACCAGACACTGGATATCTAGGGATCCAAAAGTAATGAGGACACTCCCTTGTCTGGAAGAGCTCACATTCTAGTGGCAGAGTATCCATTTAAGCACGCCAACCGAGAGATTTTCATTGCCCACCTCATTCCTCCCACAGTTGCCATGTCCCTCCAATCAGAACATTCCATGGCACCAAGCCTGGTATTAGTTATATGTTTGTAATTTTCAAGCCCTGAAACCGGAAAGATAGTTAATTTAGGATGTGCCTCCCCACCGTGCCCCGGGAGGTTTCGTTTCCATAAGGGTACCAAAAAATCCATATTTAAAATAAAAACCCCCTGAAGGGTTTCTTGCCATCACTCTGGCTAGAGCATCCCAGTTCTTACCCCTCAGATCACTCTCCATCCCCAAAGCCCTGACTATTTCTGCTAGTTATTGAACTACCAGCCTCAGGGCCTGAAAATCATAACCATGGTCCTGACACAAAGCTCTGCTCACAAAGACTGTTCAAAGCCATGGAATGCTCTGGCTCTTTCATAATTGTAAGAGATATTGAAATGAAGCACATTCTATTCTCTCCACAGGGAGAGTTTTTCCTTTTTTCCCCTTCTGTTCAAAGACTCCTCCTGGTACCCTGATAGCATAATAATTTGCTTTTCTCTCCTATTTATGCATGCTTGTGGACACAAACTCCTCTGTTTTTGTCCTACTTCAATAAAAATTATTGACACAAACTTTACAATGAACCCTGATATAACTGATTGTTCTCCCATTGAGTAATAATACTCATAAAAAGAAATGGAAGGCACGAGAAGAATCAGAGAGTGGGCAGAAATTGGAATCGTAGAGGGAAACTGTTTAGCATTTATAACTTCCATAAACTTAACCTTGTATTTGTGTCAGCTACTTTATAGTTTTCCAATTTACTTTTTAATTGAGTCCTTTTTTTAGCCATGTTTGGAAGGTATAACTCTAACTCGTCTTTCAAAACCGCACCACTTTAGTTCAGTTCAATTGATTGTCCCTTGTATTTATTATTCTTGTGCCTAACATACATCACTTACCATTTGGCCAAGTGCAAATGCAATTTACCACGCACCAAGCCACTTACACAGCAGACATGCATTAGTTAAGATTTTATTTGGAGTGATCTTTTCCATGTTTGCTGTTAGACTTGATCACTTCCAGCTACCATACTGTTTAAGTTATAAAGACAGAAGGAATGACCCAAGTGAACTGATTTACTTGCTGACTATATAGTCTAACCATGGGATATGAGGTTGTTGTTAAAGGCACATAAATGTGAGTTAATTGAACCAACTTGGGGCCCAGACTCTCCAAAACTTCTACAGAAATGTGAAAATTGCCATTTCTGGCTTCCTTTTCAGTGTGGTTTACCAGAACTGCCCTGGAGTTGAAAAATCAAATTCTGGCTCTGCTACCCTCACATTCTGTGACTTTAGGCTCTGTTCTCTGACTTTGCTTTCTGTCTATTGCCTGGTCCTGGAATACCCAGAGACTGCTTCCTAAAGAGAAGTTTCACTGTCTTTTGCCAGAAAGGTGAATCAAGAGAAATTGATCGGTCCACAAGGAGGGGGATTGAGTGAAGAGCAAAAAAGGGAGATGTGTGGAGCCAATAGGGAGTCTTTAGAACCCAGGAAAGGGCAGTTCAAGAAACTAGAGGTGGGGGCTTCCCTGGTGGCGCAGTGGTTGAGAGCCCGCCTGCCGATGCAGGGGACACGGGTTCGTGCCCCGGTCCGGAAGGATCCCACATGCCGCGGAGCGGCTGGGCCCGTGAGCCATGGCCGCTGAGCCTGCGCGTCCGGAGCTTGTGCTCCGCAACGGGAGAGGCCACAACGGTGAGAGGCCCGCGTACCACAAAAAAAAAAAAAAGAAACTAGAGGTGGGAGCAGGCAAACAGGTGGCATATTAATTCAGACATATAGGTCCTTAGCTCTATTTAAAAAGAATAGATATCTGTTGATCTTGGGTATCATGTTTGCCATTCTCAGTGCATTCAGAAAACCGGATGAAAGTTACATAGGAAAGCGTTTTCATTCAGTATTTAGCTGGGAGCGGAGGATGCCTTGATGAAGACAGCAGACACATTTCCTACCCTCTCAGGGCTCAGAGTCAGAGACATTTTAAAGGACTATGGAGATGCAAGTTGTCACCATTGTTGTTAGTGTTGTTGAAATGAGATCAGTCCTGATTCCTCCTGCTAGAAAAGACTAAATTATTTTGAGGTTTTTAAGTAAATGCTACTAAAAGAGGTTTTGTCGCTGGGAAGATAGCATCTCATGGTTTTCATGGACTTCAATTCAAGCATTCATTCAGCTCCTAATTCTAATTCTAACCCACTCACTCAGAATATATAATCCTTCAATCAGCTTCTAATTCTTAGTTAATGTCTATACAAATTAAAGAAATATATTTAAAACATATATATTTATCTGAAGACAGCTCTGATTTCTATTTATATTGGCAAGTCCCATTTAGACTTATGCATTCTTCCTCTATGCCCATAGCACTTCCCACTTGTATCTATTATAGAGGTTGTCTGATTGTATTAATTATTCCTACTAGTTCTTTGAGGACAAAACTTATGTCTTAATCGTTTTTGTGTCACTGGCACCAAATGCAACTACCAGGCACCTACCATGTGAAAGGCACTGTGGAAACCACTGGAGATACAGATATAGACATGAGTCTTTTCCATAGCTCATAACCAAGTGGGGCAGACATATTTGCAAACAAATAATTGCAATAGTGTATTATGGGTTGCATCATTTAGCATGCTTTAGGCTACAAGTAACAGAAAAGTGCCCTTTCCATCTTCACTTCCCTTTCCAACTTTCCTTTTATTCTCACATTCCTTTGACTTCCCATGCTGAGGCAGAGATGCTGACATCTGAAGAAGCTGCGTGAGGAGAGGGTATGGCCTGGAAGCGGCAGAGGGAAGGGGACTGGAGTGCTTGGAAATTGAGCATATAAGTTAACTGATAGAGCAAATAAGTAAATACACTTAGGATACCAGAAGCCAGGTTTCTCACTGTCTGAGAAGGTATTTTATAAGCATGGAAAAGAGGAGACTAGAAAGAACCTTGAAGTATTAGACTGGGGTTTTAAGCCTCAGTATGAACTTGTAGCGTTTTTAATATACACATTCAGATAAATATGGAAATAGCAGCTGATGTAGATGTGTGAATGCATGTACATGCATACATACATACATATATATATATATATATATTCCTAACTCTATCCTCTGAGATTGTCTAGATGCAGGGGTACCCTAGAAGCAACTATCACATTGAATACCCAGATGGTGGTTTCTAAATGACATCCTCCACTAGAATCTGGTGGTCATGGGGAAACATCAGGTAGACCCAAGTAAGAGTCATACTGTAAAATGAAAGACCTATACTCTTTAAGACTGTTAAGGATGTGAGAGACAGGAAGAGATTGAAGACCTGTTCCAAACTGAAGGAAACTGATGAGACACGATAACTAAAGGAAAACATGTTCTTGGATAAGATCCTGGGTCGGAAAAGAATAAGAAGCATTACTGCTTCTTGAAGTAGTCGATGTATACTAAAGTTGGATCTTAGTAAGTGCCTCTGAGTTGCTATTTAAACATTCAAAACTTTGAGACTATTAACTGTTTTTAGCACTTGCAGAAGTCTAGTTAGTTACAAAGTTTTCATTTCTTCTCGAACATTTTGTTGCCTTCATATGGATGAATAGCCAGTAAAGGATTTTTAATGGACACATCTGATTGTAAAAAAGACTGCTCTGTGAACGTTCTCCCAAGGCCTCACTGCTAATGACAATAAACCGAGGTTACATTTATATTAACATCCAAATTACAATGGCTTAGCACCTCCACCAGCTACACTGCAGCTCAAAGTATACACACCCACTGTTATTTCTGAGTCTGTGCTCTTCTTGTTCTAGTTCTTCATCAAGCCTCCAGGCTATAATCCCTAGACATGATCTGCTGCAGCTCACAGGACACATAGGAGGTGGTTTGGGAAGTTGTGTTGGTCTCCCTATGTCACTCAAGCCCAAGTCTGGAAGATAACTCTCCCTTGATTCTCAATAGCATCACTGAGACCTAGCTTGAATTTCTTACAAGACACTGGAAGTTTAAGCATAAGTGGAGGAAATAACATTACACGCAGTAAGGTATTCCTGCTACTAGATGTGATACTCTGGGGGCCCATGGGCCCCACGCTTACGCTCAATGGTATCTCCTAAAGTGTCCCGCTGCCTAGCTCCCAACCTGCTCCCAAAAGACTGACTCCTCTTTACCCTCACCACTCCCACCTTTACCCTCACCACTACGTGCACCATACACTCCCACAACCTAAAGTCCAGGTCCATCTGCCCTGAAGCCCAGAGAGAAACAAGATTTTCCCTCCCTCCAATCCTTGGCCTGACTTCTCAATTTTCCTTTCTGTCTCTGGTTCGGTCTTTGCCAGAATAGTAGAACTTGCTACAAGAAAAACCCTGATCATAGACTTAACCTATGGCCCCAACAGTTGCAAAAGAATATGCTCTGAAATCTTAGTAAATTCCAGGTTAATATAACTGAAATAATGTGTAGGACACTGTTATGGACTGAATCGTATTTCTCCCCCCAGAAATATTCTTCCCCCTGGTATCTCAGAATGTGGCTGTATTTTGGAGAGAGGGTCTTTAAAGAGGTAATTAAGTTGAGTCATTAGGGCAGGTTGTAATCCAACATGACTGGTATCCTTACAAGAAGAGGAAATTTGGATACAGACACGTACAGAGGGAAGATGATGTGAAGGCAAAGAGAGGAGATAGCTATCGACAAGCCAAGAAGAGAGTCCTGGAACAGATTCTTTCCTCGAGATCTTCAGAAGGAACCAACCCTGCTAACACCTTGATCTCAGATTTGTAGCCTCCGGAATTGTGAGAAAATATACTTCTGTTGTTTGAGCCACCCAGTCTGTTACAGCAGACTTTGTTACAGCAGCCTTAGCAAGCTAATACAGATGTCAAGTTTGAATTATGTCAAACTAAGTCCAGCTTCCTTTTGGTCTTTCTTCCACCGGAAGGCAGAAGATAAAACTTTGAGTCTTAGTAGGTTCACATTTTTTGCCCATGACTACTAACAGGAAAATGGAATTTTCCACAAAAATAGTTCATAGGCGCAAAACAGTCTAACGGTAAAATTTAGATACAGAAAAAAAACAAAAGCATTTTGCTAACCCCCTTCCCCTAACCGCCTCCACCAAGAAAATAAAAGCCAGCGAACTCTCCACGATAGATTCCTGGTTCAACCATAAACAGCCATTTTTTTTATGTTTGCAGAGAAAATACTAAACTTCTTAGTGTAAAAAAAATCTACCTCATGATTTTTCACAAGTACCTTTACAAATGTGCAAAACGTACAATGACATGCCCCAAAGAGGAATTCAAACCTCCATCTCTTGACAAAGAGAAAAACAGCTGAAAACTTCAAAATGAAAACTATGCTCACGTCCGACACACCAAGAAAGAACTGAAGTTGATTCAGGGCACTCCCTCTCTCATTCCATGGTGTGTGAGTTGTATCCAAATTACTGATGAATGAAATAAATGGAATGAGATGGAAAAGGAGGGTACTTATTTCATTCTCTGCTAAGAGAGTGAAGCTGCCCACGATCAGAGCCCAGCTTCCCTGAGGAGCACCTTATTTCTCTCCAACCAAATTCATCCTTTTTCCTCGTGTCTTCCTCCTTATCTCAGTTTGCATCTCTTCTGTTTACTGCGTCCCCCACATCTTTCCCATTTCTTTCCTCTAGCTTTCATCACTGCCTTTTCCTTCCCTGCTGCTATATGGATGGCATACCCCTGTTTGGAGTTGGAATGCTCTGTTTCTTGGATTCAAAAATGACAGAAGAGCCATCAGCACCTAGAGCAGCAGTGAGAGCAGTGTGGTAGGTAGACCAAGGGTGGCATGTGAGGTCATTTTAGGGAGTCCACAAATGAATTTTTAAATTTAATGGATTTTTAAATTTAACTGTACATTAGAAAACATAGAACTGGCACATCAAATCTTTAAATCCTGACATAAATGAGCAGATGGCGGAAGAATTTTGAGGCTTAAGAGAGTTTTCCAGGTGACCCTGAAATCAAACCACATTAGATTTTATAAACCTAAGTGCTTTCCCTGACACATTTAACAACTGAAATAGTGCAGGTGTCCTTCCCATAAAGTCTCAGAGCACCGTGTACCTCTCCTTTACAGCACTTAGCCCAATTATAACCCATTCTTTGTGTAACTGTTTGTCATATGGCCATCTTTACTACCAGAACGTTCACTCTGAAATCGGTCCCATGACTGCTTGTTTCCTACTGTATCCTTTGATCTCAGCACATTCTTTGGTATATATTAGCATTCCTTAAGTGTTTCTAGAATAAATGCATGAAGAAATAAATGAATAAATAAAGCTGGCTCTAATTTGATGATATATCCACCACTTTCCTAAGAAGATTTCTGAGCAAAAGAAGGAAACCATAGGGCTTTCCTGGTGGCGTAGTGGTTGAGAGTCCACCTGCCGATGCAGGGGACACGGGTTCGTGCCCCGGTCTGGGAAGATACCACATGCCGCGGAGCGGCTGGGACCGTGAGCCATGGCCGCTGAGCCTGCGCGTCCGGAGCCTGTGCTCCGCAATGGGAGAGGCCACAACAGTGAGAGGCCCGCATACCGCAAAAAAAATAAAATAAAATAAAAACAAGGAAACCATAATCTAAGAATTTCGCCCATCAAAAAATGAGTGGGTTAAGTGCATAGTGCAGGGAAAAGAACAGTGGGCTCAGAGTTGCAAGACCACAGTCTGAGCCTTAACTCTACCAATAACTAACTGGTTGAGTGACCTCTTTTTTATCTCCCAAGTCATTCCACCTCGACTGACCTTGTTTCCCATGTGCAGAATGAATATATGTTCTCTAAGACATGTTCCTATTTGGGTGCTATGCAGTCAAGTCAAAATAGTTCAAGAAGAGGATCCTTAAGGCTGTGCCTTTCTTTTCCTCTTCCTGTGTATATACGTGTTCAATGACTATTAGTTAGGATTAAAGCTTCAATCAAACAATGCTCTCATGAGTGGAGAAGATGTCAAACATCTGGCTAACCAAAAAACAAAAAAACCCATCTAAAATCCTATGGGTTCTGTTGGTGGGAATATACCTGAAGCAGCCACTGTGGAAAACAGTTTGATCCTTCCTCAGAAAGTTAAACATAGAATTAATCAGCATGTGACCCAGCAATTCCACTCCTATGCATATACCCAAAAGAACTGAAAGCCAGTATGCAAACAAAAACTTGTACATGAATGTTCATGGTAGCATTATTCACAACTGCCAAATGAGGAAACAATCCGAATGATGAATGGATAAACAAAATGTGGTTATATCCATGCAATGGCATATTATTCAGTCATAAAAAGAGATAAAGTACTGATACATGCTAAAACATGGGTGGATGAACCTCTGAAACATGCTAAGCGAAAAGAGCCATAAACACAAGATCACATGTATGATTCCACTTATATAGGAGATCCAGAATAGCTAAATCTGTAGAGACAGAAAGCAGATTAGTAAGAAGGACAGAATGGGGAGTGACTGCTCTACTGGATACAGGGTTTCCTTTTGGGCTGATGAAAATGTTTTAAAACTAAATGGAGATGATGGTTGCGTAACCTCGTGAAGGTATTAAATGCCACTGAATCATATATTTTTTTAATATGATAAGCCCTTTTATTTATTTATTTATTTATTTATTTATTGGTCATGTCATGCAGCATGTGGGATCTTACTTCCCCGACCAGGGATCAGACCCGTGCCCCCCTGCACTGGGATCACGAAGTCTTAACCACTGGACCACCAGGGAAGTTCCTGACCTATATACTTTAAATGGTTAATTTTAGATTAGATTAATTTTACCTTAATTTTTAAAAGCCCATGTATTCTATTTTATAAAAATATACAGTAATGTTTGCAAAAACAGTCACTCAATATCAAATAAAAGCTTTTATAAATCTATGAAAATTGATGGTAAGAATTTTAGGCAGGAATAAACAATCTGCCACCCATGACTGTAACCTTCTGAGCTTTAAGATACGGACCTTGATATCATTACAGCCACCAAAATCTAAAATTATTCAAGCCTACTACTACTAATACCTATCATGTACTCATATTCATGAATTTAGAAAACCCTTCCAGAGTTGAATAATTTCCATCAACTCTCCTCCATGAATTACAAATGTTATATTCTATCAATGTGACTAATACAGATATATTAAAAACTAAGTTAAAATGATCCAAGAAACCCCTTACTTCCTTTATAAACACAATATATAAATAGTTCAAAACTCCAAATTGGTCCCATATTCCTCTATTTGGACACACAAGGGATCTACATGACAAGCTGTAAAAAAGTACATGCAGTTTAAAAACTCCAAACTTAGAAAAGCTATGCCTCTGACTATGAAAGAGTTTTGCTTAAAAATAGTAGCATACTATTTTTAAGAGCTCTCCCCCATTCTCCTTCCCTTTGACATTGCCACACAATTCTCCTAGGAGCAGAGCTGCCATGATTTCCACATGCCAAGAAACCGCACTGGTGTGTAGAGATAGGCATCCAACAACAGGCTCACTACCAGTTTACCAAGCACATCTGCCCATGACCTTCAAGACCAATATCAAATGCAAACTTCACACTTTACAGAAATTGAACACAAATCCTCTTTTGAAACTTCTTTTTTTTTTTTAAATAAATTTATTTATTTTTGGCTGCATTAGGTCTTCGTTTCTGCACGCGGACTTTCTCTGGTTGCGGCAAGCGGGGGCTACTCTTCGTTGCGGTGCATGGGCTTCTCATTGCGGTGGCTTCTCTTGTTGTGGAGCACGGGCTCTAGGCGGGCGGGCTTCAGTAGTTGTGGCACGTGGGCTCAGTAGTTGTGGCTCACAGGCTCTAGAGTGCAGGCTTAGTAGTTGTGGCGTACTGGCTTAATTGCTCTGCAGCATGTGGGATCTTCCAGGACCAGGGATCGAACCTGTGTCCCCTGCATTGGCAGGTGGATTCTTAACAACTGTGCCACCAGGGAAGTCCTGAAACTTGTTTTCTAAATGCTTGGTAAAATGACTTACTTGATCAGCTTGAGAATGTTTCTGGAAACAGCATCGATATTTTGCCACATGACACATAATGTCACAATGTGGTACTTAAAGCATCAGTTCATGAAATACCTGTTAAAGAATAGCACCTGTATTATACTCCATATGTTTTTTTTCTCTTCCCCCTTGCTTTCTTTTTTTCTTTCTACAAAAGCAATGTACGTTCACGTCAGAAATTTTGGAGATAAGAGAAACGTGGAAAAAGGAAAAATCACTCAGAGTCCCACAATACAAAGGTATCGCTATTAACATTTTAACCACTAATTTCTAATCTATGTCTAATGATTTAGGAAAGTTTTGATATGCATTTTTCATTTTACTGTCTTTCTCTGCAACTGAGGTTAGTTTTCTTGGGTAATAAATCAGAAGTGTTTTCATTATTGGACACAGAGTTTATGTTAAATGCTCAATAAAATATGTTTGGAATAGTTCAGGCCCTTTAGAGAAAAACAGTCTCTATCTTATAATCACCTCTTTGTAAATCCCAGCTTATATGTCACCTCCACGGGGAAATCTTCTTAATTCTCCAGATCAGGTTAGGCCCTCACTTATATGCTCCCATAGCATCCTTTGCTTTTCCCTCAAAGCATATACCACAGTTAACCATCTGGATCGTTATCAGCTGTCTTCCCCAACTAGAGTATAGGCACCCAGAAGAAAGTCACCAAGTCTGTCTTATCCTTTGCTATTCTCCAAAAATTAAGTGAGTTTCATTATGTAAAAGATATTTAGCTAATAGTGGATGGATGGATGGACGAATGGACAGATGGATGAATAGATGGACGGATGAATTAATGAACCAAGGAGGAAACTTTCTTAGGGATGCAATCTGGGACCATGACTGACAGAAGAGATGAAACTTGTGTGGCAATGTAAATGCATGAATAAGAGCTGAGTTTATACTGGAATGAGTTTATACCTCTTTGGTTCTTCTTCTCAGACACCAGGATCCTGACGCAAGACCCCTGTTTAGTGTAGAGATCCTGCCCAGGGAACATACCTGCTGTGATACATGAAGCAATGGGACATCAGTTCCGAACAAGATGGAGTCACAGGAACTGGATTTCCTTTCCACCTGAAACAACTACAAAAAAAAAGACAAAGTATGATTTTCAGATACTGGACAGGCAGCTTAAGACAGTGATTCCTGAGACAGAGAAACCTGTGCAGTGAGCCCTATGAATGCCCCATCTTATTGCCTCCAGAGTTTTCAGGCTGCAGCTGAGGAAGGGAGAACAATGCAAGAGACACTGATGTTCTCCCTGAATTTTTTCATTCACAACCTCCAGGGTTGCCCAGGTGAAATTCAAAACTGGCCCCTGCACATGGAGGGCAAGAAAAAAATCAAAGAAAGAGGCAGACCACTTCAGATTGGTAGATGGCAGTTTTAATAAGCAAAGGACGGCTTCCCTGGTGGAGCAGTGGTTGAGAGTCCGCCTGCCGATGCAGGGGACACGGGTTCGAGCCCCGGTCCAGGAAGATCCCACGTGCCGCGGAGCGGCTGGGACCGTGAGCCATGGCCGCTGAGCCTGTGCGTCCGGAGCCTGTGCTCCGCAACAGGAGAGGCCACGGCAGTGAGAACCCCGCGTACCGTAAAAAAAGAAAAACAAATAAGCAAAGGAACTTACATATGACACTTGTCTTGGGAGGCTGCAAGGCGAATACAACCCCGCACAGCTCTCCAGAATCTTAAGAGTTTACATAGAAGCCTTAAAGGGCCTTAAAGTCACTACACAGTCTAGACTGTCTCAACAACACAGGGCTCTTCCAAGACTGCATCTTTGAAGTGGCTCCTAGTACAGGACCAGTGCATGGACCGTACATTCCAAGGACAAGGGAGAGGATGAAAAGTCTCAGACTGCCTGGGTCCAGCTTGTACATCAACTGGCAGTCATGTCCTCTCGATGACCTCCTCCCACAGAGTTGAGGGGATGGAGCTTGTTGTCTTGAAAAGTCACAACAGCCAATGTTCACAGGGCAGAATACCAGAGAAGAGAGAAATACACAGAGATGGAACTCCAGAGATATCTGCAAAGGGTCCCCATCAAGTCTTCAGCTGAGTCCATCTGAGTGAAGAAATTACCTGAGGCCATGGGAAGAATCACCTAGAGGGCGCAGAGGGAACAATCTAGAGTGCTCCCACAGGACTAGGAATCATTCCTAGCCTCACAGGTCAAGGTGGAAAATCTTCATAATTCATGGGCAGTGGGTAGAATATTCAGAAGGGTGGTGACTCAGTAGTGACGGAAAAATAGTCCTAAGTCTACAGGGTGCTCTGGTCCCACCATACCCAAAAGGTTCAAACCATTCAAGTAACTGTGTACTATAACATAGCTCAATAATATTTACAAGAATACAAAAATATCCAGCACCCAACAAGGTAAAATTCACAGTAGCCAGCTTCTAATAAAAAATTATTAGGTACGTAAAGCAGCAGGAATATATGACCCATAATGAGGAGAAAAGAGCAATGGGAGAGATAGTATCTGAGGCAAGAACCAACGTGAAATCCCGGCAGACCATCTAACGCTATCAGTAGAGGGAAAATAGGGTCTTAAACACTAGAACAAACATCCAGATTTGCAAACCATCTCCACCATTTCTGAGGTGAATCTGACTCAAAAACCCATTTTTACAATGACTGGTTCCTCTTCTGTTTACTTATGCTCTTATAAGGACTGAAGGAATTGACAGAATGTTTAAATAAAGGCAACCGTAGATTTTCTATTTTGGATGTCCACACCCTCAGCACCTCTAAGGCTTCCCAAGAACACAAAAGCAAGCAACTCCCACCACTTGGAAAGAAGAGACTGATATTTTGAAAGAAATGCTACAGTCTAATCAGTATTTGCCTCCAAAGCTTCCGCTTATCAGTCCTGAATTTTGGACTCTTTTTTCTTTGCCAGCAGTTTTCATAACATGATTCAAAGAGGATGGATTTTTCATCAATTAAGTGACATATCACATTGCCCTAACATGTCATAAATTTCAAGGATTTCTCAATATCTTGTCATGATGAACCCAAATTTAGCAATATTATCAGACTTTGGCTCTACATATCAAGATACTTAATGTTTCTGCCAATAACTGAAATTTATCGTTTCTTGAACTTAATGGACCCAGTGCCATTGCTTCTTTCAGATTGTTTCAGCAGGGACTAGACTTTTTGAAGTCAGTAAACCATTTCCTCTCTTGAAAATGAACTCCAACTGTTCTCTCTTAGGTTGCTTTCATGGCCAAACTATGGTTCCTCAGCTCTTGCAATGTGCTTTTTGGAAAAGGAATAATTTTTGGATTTTACTCACTGAGCACTAATTGAGTCTCTGAAGTGGTCCTAAGTGTGATAAAAGAATTACTAAAGGGCTTCCCTGGTGATGCAGTGGTTGAGAGTCCGCCTGCCGATGCAGGGGACACAAGTTCGTGCCCCGGTCCGGGAAGATCCCACATGCCGTGGAGCGGCTGGGCTCGTGAGCCATGGCCGCTGAGCCTGCGCATCTGGAGCCTGTGCTCCGCAACGGGAGAGGCCACAGCAGTGAGAGGCCCGCGTACAGCAAAAAAAAAAAAGAATTACTAAAGCTATGAGTCCAAAAATAAGGACACAGTGACAAAAATACTCCTTGGCTAAATGCAAGATGCCATACAAATATGTAGTGTCTATTAATGTACCACTCTTTTGGGGGACAGACAGTCCAAGAATTTGGTCAAAGGAAATCATGTCTTTGATACTTGGCTGCTACCCAACTCAGGTGAAAAGTCATTACAATCATGGGAACAGGACTAGTGGAACAGGAGATGCAACTAGTGGAACAGGAGATGCAACATAGTGGACGAGGGAATGTTGGAGAAAGATTGAAATCAAAGGGCAATCAATGAAGGAAGGAGTAAGCCAAAAGCATGAGGAGTTATGGGAAAGGGACCTACCTATATGTATCCCAAATTACAGCATCCGTGAGAGAGAACAAGGGAACACAACAAAGTGTTAGGCAGAGCTACCTTTTGTGAATTTTCCATGGCTCTGAAGACCCACATGGCCAAAAGAGTCAACAAAGAGGTCAGGGTGCATGGCTTCTGCTATGGTCCTAGCAATGAGTTGAGAGAGTAGTCATGACCATCTCACTCACCTTGAGTGAGACAGTAGTCATGACCATCATTCTGACAATGTGTGGCTTGATAATACCTAATTAGGAAAACCATAAGATGATTGAGGACCATTTAAAAGGCAATTCAAGAACAAATATGGATTTTTAGCAGAGGCAGGATGAAGACAGAAACAAATCCTAACATTTGATGACTCACAATGGGAGCAAAGAAACCCAAACTTATGCATGTGCATGTATACACACACAGACACCTTACTACACTAGGACAGAAAGTCCTCAAGTTGAAGACCTATTGGCT
Organism: Orcinus orca; assembly: GCF_937001465.1. Classification (NCBI taxonomy): domain Eukaryota; kingdom Metazoa; phylum Chordata; class Mammalia; order Artiodactyla; family Delphinidae; genus Orcinus; species Orcinus orca. Next base: position 46,407,960 of record NC_064564.1, on the reverse strand, counting down.
GCTAAAATTGGCTTTTCATATAGGATTCTCTAAAATCTTATGTGGAAAGAAAGTAGCCAGGATCAGAAGAGTCTTATTTTGATAGTCATATGTGCCAATATGCTTATATCTCACGAAATGATGAAGTTATATGGTCCCTTCTTCTGACTTTAAGACACAAATTGAATGAAATTCAGTGGAGACAGGAGAGGAGAAAAAGTAGCAAAAGTAGGAAACAAGAGATTATTTCTCACATTTTACTATGTCTCTCTCACTAAACTATAAGCTCCAAATGGTAGAGACTATGTTTGCTTTGCTAACCACTGAATATATAGTGCCTAGTACAATTCCTGGTGTATAGTAAGTATTCATTGAGTATTTATTAAATAAATAAGGTTGCAGTGTTATATAGAACAACAGAAGGCCATGATAAAAGCCTCGATCTTCAAGGTAGAAATAATATTGGAAGTTGAATTAGTTAGAATTAGTTTGGCTCTGAGTAAAAGAGAAATCCAAAGTATGGATGGCTTAAACAAGGTAGAATTTTATTTCACATCCACATTTTTAGGAAAGTCTGGATGTAGGCAATGCTACGGGAGGTATCATGTTTGCACAAAGTGGTCAAGGACCACTGTCACACCCTCCTCTACTATCCATTACGTCTGGCCCTTCTCCTCAAGGTCCAAGATGTCTGTTAGAGCTTCTGTCACTACATCTTCATTCCAGGCAGAGGCAGAAGGATAGAAGGAAGGGAAGGGACGAAAAGGGCATATTCCTCTATTTGATAACCCAAACAATACTTTCAATTACACTGATTAGTCAAAACTTAGTCACACTTAACTACAAAGGGAGGCTGGGAAAGTCAGTCTTTTAGCTGGAAAGCAATGTTCCAGTTTAAAATCTGTAATCTTTTATGAAGGAGAAGAGGGATAATAGATACAGGACATTTTCCACCATAATGTGAGTATCAGTTAACATCTCCAGAATGAAAGGAGAGAAAATAGAAATTATTTGGCATTGAGACTCTCTTCCCGTTTGTTCAATATTTTGGGGAAGCAAATTCTCTTGAAATACTTAAGAACTGCAAAAATTATTAACCAATTGACAGACCTCTCAGCCAATAAAAGATGGAAGAAAAGGAATAGACTTTTTCCCCTTTGTTCCATTAAAAAAAAAAAATCTCAGCAAGGACTGCTTGAGCTCAGAGAATTGTCCACCTCCATGTTTTTGCTGTCAGTGGTCTGGGGATCTGTCAGTCTGTGGAAGCTGGAACTAGACTATTCTATGCCCCTGCCAGCCCTTGCCCACCCCCTCCAAATGACACAACTTGCCTGTACCTCAAGATGTTTTTTCACTGCTTCAGGGGAAAAAAGGATAATTCCAGCTCACCATAAGGCAGGCATTCTTGAATGGCACATTTACTGCTGACCAATAAAAGACCAAACCAGTTACTGTGGTAAAGACAAAACTGACCTAGAGATCATGATAACAGGTTCCAACTACTATTTATTTGTTTACTCATTTTTTCACACAGGATTTTAGCTGATGGTATCAAACTAAATATTTCTTAGAAAATAAAACCACTACAAAGAAAAAACATTGAGGCAATATCTTGAGTCTGAAATTTTTAATTACTATCTGAGGGCTATTTGAAATGTGAAGTCATGAATCAAAGAGAACTGAAAGGATTTTTCAAAAAATAAAAAATGGGGCTTCCCTTGTGGCGCAGTGCTTGGGAACCCGCCTGCCGATGCAGGGGACACGGGTTCGTGCCCTGGTCTGGGAAGATCCCACATGCCGCGGAGCGGCTGGGCCCGTGAGCCGTGGCCGCTGAGCCTGCGCGTCCGGAGCCTGTGCTCCGCAACGGGAGAGGTCGCAACAGTGAGAGGCCCGTGTACCGCCAAAAAAAAAAAAATACTAGGGTGTTTGAGTGGAATGACAGGAATGACAGACTTCCTACTTTGAGAATACATACACTCAGAGGGTTAGGATGGGAGAGTAGGGTCTTAAAAAATTCAATCTTGGTGGGTTTCCTCCAGGAAAAATATTCAGTTCACTTTGCAAACAGCCGATCAGAAATTGCACTAGCTAAGGCACTAACTCAGGGACCTAGAAGTTCTCTGATGAGCCATGCATTAACTCTTTAGTTTCTGGACTGTGAAGAGGATCGCAGGACAGGGGTGAGGCTCAGGTCATTAAATATTTGCCAACCAGAATTTTAACAGCGTCTAAGGCTGTCCTGGGGCAAACCATCTGAATATCAGCCCCATTCTACTCTTGCAGGCACTAATGAAGCCAGGCCCACGATCATTATGCCCACATGCTTGCTCTCCCATATCATCCAGCTTCAGAGGGTCACTTAGCTCTTGTCACTTTGTGGAAATGGCCACCCAGTCCTGGAGAGAGTATTCAGGAAGACACAAACCCTACCTCTCTTTAGATCATTAATCCTAGTCACACTGGAAACATCAGGTGGGGAACAAGAGTTTCCATGTAGTGTCTGGTGTTCCCATATTCACGCAGGACTAAACAGAAATATACAGCAATATCACTGGAAAGGAAACTCAGAAAATTGAAATGCTACTCTTAAACAAGTCCTTTTCTGATTATACCTTGGTCTCCTCTGCACAGGTAAATTGGATTGGTATATGCTCTAATGTCTTCCACCTGCATATTTAAATCAGTGTCACTTTAATTCTCACTGATGAATGTGTATGAATAAGATTATGAAATTATTAAGTGGGAAAAACACAATAGAAAGACAGGCTTATTGGTGACACCAATCACAGTGACAAGATACAGTGGCTTGTTTAATTATTTTAAGAAAAATCAGATTCTAACAGCCTTCCATATTTGATGTTTTCTAATACACAGTAATTCTTCCTCTTTTTTACCTTGTGGATTTTCACTTTTAATAAAAGTCTTCTTATTTAAAGATTTTGGAAAGGACAAAAGCTAAAGAAATTTAGGTTTACTTCCTATTTTATAATTAATGGGTCTATTATTATGTCCCTGGCTTGTTCTCTCATTCCTCATGTTACCCCTTCCCCTTTCTTTTAAATGTCTCTTTCATCTGAATGCGTTTCCTATCAATCATTTGTTTTTTTATTAAGGTAAGATTCGCATAACATAAAATTCACCATCTTGCCATTTTAAATTGTACTATTCAGTGGCATTTACTGTATTCACAGTGTATTGCTTCACCATCTAATTCCAAAATATTCTGATCATATCAAAACGAAATCTTATACCCATTAAGCAGTCACCCCTCACTCCCAGGTCCTAGCAACAGATAATCTGTTCTCTGCCTCTATGGATTTGCCTATCCTGGACATATATAGGATATAAAAGGAATCATACAAGATATGGCTTTTTTCTGTCTGGCTTCTTTCATTTAGCATAATGTTTACCAGGTATATCTATATATCAGTACCTTTTTGTAGCTGAATAATATTCCACTATAAGGATATACCACATTTGTTTATCCATGGATTGGTTGCTGGACACTTGTGTTGTTACCACTTTTTGGATATTATGAAAAATGCTACTATGAACACTCATGTAGAAATTTTTGTTTGGACACCTGTTTTCAATTCTCTTGGGTAGGTACCGAGAAGTAGAATTGCTGGTTCATATGGTTATTCTATGTTTAATTTTCTGAGGAATCATCGAAGTATTTGCCACAAGTGCTGCACCATTCTACATTCCCACAGCAATGCACAAGTGTTCAAATTTCTCAGCATTCTCACCAACACTTAACATTTTCCATTTTTGTTGTTGTTATAGCTATCCTAGTAGGTATAAAGTGGTACTCACTGTGGTTTTGCTTTGCATTTCCCTAATGACTATTGATGTTAAGCACCTTTTCATGTGTTTATTGGTCATTAGTATATCTTCTTTGGAGATAAGTCCTTTGCTCATTTTCAAATTGGGTTGTTTGCCTTTTGTTGTTGAGTTGTACCTTCCAATCATTTTAAGCCAAAATGTTTTAACATTGGCTTCTCAAACCAATGACAAAGTTGCAAAATGAACTATACAAAATAAACAAAGCCTAGACTACTTACTACACACACTAAAACACACGCCCACACCCACACCCACACCCACCCACATAGTCATTTTGAATTTTGATTTTTGAATTCGAATATGCCCATCCAGACAACAGATAAGTAAGTTATTTCTAGGGAAAATAACTTTTCAAAAATTAACAGAAAGGAAAATAATTTATTCATGCATATATTTATTCAACAAATATTTCTTGATCATTCTGCTAGGCATTAGGATGACTGAAAACATTTGTGGTAACACTGCATCTTTATACCTATATCCATATAGGAAGATGCATTATAAAGGGGGGTTGTACATGAAAGCCATGTAAAGTACGAAGAAAAGCAATTATAGGAAAAATTTAATTCAGTTTGCCCAGAGTTTAAAAGAAAATGAAATTCCCAAATGACTTAGAGACAGATGACTTGTGTTTTATCTTCCTTTGAAAAAGATACTATGTTAAAGAGGAACAATGTCTCCCACACCACACACAAGGATATATCATCCAAACTCACTCACACAATTGAATCGATAGCTACTCATCAGGAGGCCTGAAATGTGTTTTGTTCCTCTGCGTTATTGGGGATAGCTCTACAAAGAATTTGTGGACAAGTTGGAATATCAAGAAAATTTTAAACTCAGATGTTAAAATGTGATTCCAAGTCGCTATTTTTGGATGAAAACCTAAGGAAGAAATCTATGAAACAAAGAATGTGTCTCCACAAGGTGAAAATAATATATCCTGATTCTCAATGCCTGAATTTGTGGAGAAGTGAGGCATTCACTTACTGAAGTGTACAGGTATTTAGGACGTGCTAAATAAGAGGTAGAATATAAATATAAAATTGGTAGTATGGAGTAGTGGTTTAGAACACAAGTTTGCAAATCAGTCTGACTTGGATCTGAGAACCTCGTGTCACTTATTAGGTTGCTCATCCCAGCTTCAAGACCAGCCTCCTGACTCAGCTTTGTGATGCCGGGGCCGGGACTCTGTGAACCAGCTTCCAGCATTGCCCACTACCCTCTGTGAAGCTCTGCCAGCAGCAGGTACGAGAGGAAGACTGAATACCTGGAGGAAGGAAAGAAACCTGTCTGCCCCTGTCTGTTTCCTTTTGGTTTCCTGTTATTGTCAGCACCACCACCTTTGAACCTCAGAGGCAGCACTACTTGCAGTAGGAGAAGTTGAATTCAATTGAATCCAGTTTGCAGGGGTTTTTTTTTAACACTTGCTGACCAGTCCCACCAAATTTTCCCGAAGACACAAGGACAAGCTGTCTGCCCCCTCTCCTCAAAGGTGTGGATCCCGGCCCAAAAATGAGCCTCCTCCAAATTTCTGAGTTTTAATAATTCCAAGATTTTCCTTCACTTCCCAACCTAAAAACTGATAGTGGATTCCTGCTAGTTCTCCCTTCTGTGATACCTTTTTTTTTTAAATTGAAGTATAGTTGATTTACAGTGTTTCAGGTGTACAGAAAAGGGATTCAGTTTTATATACACACACACACACACACACACACGTGTGTACATCTCTTCTTTTTTCAGATTCTTTTCCATTATAGGTTATTTCAAGATACTGAATATAGTTCCCTCTTCTATCAGTAGGACCTTGTTTATTTTATAATAGTAGTATGTACCTGTTAATCCCAAATTCCCAATTTATCCCGCCCTCGCTTTCCCCTTTGGTGACCAAAATTTGTTTTCTATGTCTGTGAGTCTAGTTCTGTTTTGTAAATAAATTCATTTGTATCATTTTTTGGATTCCACATATAAGAGATATCATATGATATTTATCTTTCTCTGTCAGACTTACTTCACTTAGTATGATAATCTCTAGGTCCATCCATGTTGCTGCAAATGGCATTATTTCATTCTTTTTTACGACTGAGTAATATTCCATTGCATATATGTACCACATCTTCTTTGTCCATTCATCTGTCAATGGACACTTAGGTTGCTTCAATGTCTTGGCTATTATAAATAGTGCTGCAAGGAACACTGGGGTGCATGTGTCTTTTCGAATTAGAGTTTTCATCTTTTCTGGATATATGTCCAGGATTGAGATTGCTGGATCATATAGTAACTCTATTTTTAGTTTTTGAAGGAACTTCCATACTGTTGTCCACAGTGGCTGCATCAATTTACAATGCAGCAACAGTGTTGGAGGGTTCCCTCTTCTCCACACCCTCTCCAGCATTTATTGTTTGTAGGCTTTCTGATGATGGCCATTCTGACCGGTGTGAGGTGGTACCTCATTGTAGTTTTCATTTGCGTTTCTCTAATAATTAGTGATGTTGAGCAGCTTTTCATGTGCCTGTTGGTCATCTGTATGTCTTCTTTGGAGACACTGCCTATTTAGTCTTCCTTCTGTGATACCTCAGTGCTCTTTGGTTGCTTTTTCAATTCTCTAATAACCTCTAACAATTGTTTACATTCTCTCTGTTAAAATAACTGACACGGCTTCTGTCTCCTGATGGGACCCTGAATGATATGGTTCCCCAGCTGGCAGCTGGTGGCCTTCTGGTCCTATTTCTCTCCAATAGGACTGGGAGTTCTCAGAGTTGCTGCTGAGAAGCTGGTTTCTATCACCGGGAAGCCAGCAGCCTCCAAGGTATTAATATACTAAGAAATCTAATCTCATGCACTCTCCTAACCCTTGTGTGAATCAGTGCGACTAAAGTCTCCTGAAAAAGACATCTTCTGAAAAAAGGCAAACTGAAAAAGACACAGAGTCAATTAGTGTTATCCTGGGGTGGGGGGTGGGAGCAGGGATTGACTGCAAACATGCATGCAAGGGACGTTTGGGGAGTAATGCATAAGTTCTAACACTGGATTGTGATGACGGTTCCGTAAATTTACTAAAAATCATTGGATTGTACACTTAAAATGGATGAATTTTAGATGTAAATTAAAGCTCAGTAATGCTTTGTTTGTTTGTTTTAATCAGCCTTTTAAAACTGACATAAATGATCTTTGTCATCAAGGCCTATCATAGAGTGAGATGGTCATTTACGCCAGGATTCTCATTCATGAAAGACCTCAAATTTTGACATCCAGGCTTGTTCATTCCCAACATTAGTTATTAAAATATAACCAGTTTTTGTGACTCTAGGCCTCTCCACATCTGAGCTGTTTGTCTTCAATGTCCAGTAAATACTTACTAATGGCATAGGATTTCTCTCTTTGGTATCTGAACTTATCTCTAAGATGTTCCAAGTCCAAAGACTTGAAAGGCTAGGAGCCTTGGAAGACTTGGTAGGCTAGGAAAGTTAACACTTACTAAGCCTATCCACCATGGAACAGGAACCAAATTCTTTGCTTTACATCATAATTTAAGCTTATTTTTACAATAATGATACCTATGTGATGGGCATTCCAAACCAACCATTTTATAGAGAAGAAAACTGAAGCACTTAAAAGTGAAATAACTTGCATAAGATGATGTACTCAGTAAGTAGGATGGTTAGATTTTTTTTTTTTTAATAAAGTTATTTATTTATTCATTTTTGCCTGCATTGGGTCTCTGTTGCTGCGTGCAGGCTTTCTTTAGTTGCGGTAAGCGGAGTTACTCTGCGTTGAGGTGCACCAGCTTCTCATCGCAGTGGCTTCTCGTTGCGGAGCATGGGCTCTAGGCACGCAAGCTTTAGAAGTTGTGGCACGCGGGCTTCAGTAGTTGTGGCTAACGGGCTTAGTTGCTCCACAGCACGTGGGATCTTCCTGGGCCAGGGCTCGAACCCATGACCCCTGCATTGGCAGGCGGATTCTTAACTACTGTGCCATCGGGGAAGCCCTAGATTTAAAATCCAGCTTTTTGCACACGAAATGACATGTTCATGAAAACCTTGGTGCCTCTTTTCAGTGAGGCATTTCTGAGAGCAAAGAGAGAATTCTACAGGGTATGCCTTTGAACAAGAATATCAGTTAAATCAATTTAAATAGCAAGTTACTGGGGCTTCCCTGGTGGCGCAGTGGTTGAGAGTCCGCCTGCCGATGCAGGGGACACGGGTTCGTGCCCCGGTCCGGGAAGATCCCACATGCCGCGGAGCGGCTGGGCCCGTGAGCCATGGCCGCTGAGCCTGCGCGTCCGGAGCCTGTGCTCCGCAACGGGAGGGGCCACAACGGTGAGAGGCCCGCGTACCGCAAAATAAAATAAATAAATAAATAAATAGCAAGTTACTGTTTAAGACTGTATGAATTATGAACTTAGAAATCTTTAAGAAGGTCTCAAACGGTAGCTGACCCACAGTGTATTTTACATAGGTATTAGCAGTAGGTATTTCTCCCTAGTTTCTTTAGGTTCTTTTTGATTCAAATGCTTGGCAAAACTTTGCATTATGTTGTTTTATAATGTTCTGTGCTGACAAGTGGTAAACTCTGAGAAAATTCATTTCTTTTATTCCAAACCTATAAAAGCAACATTGTGCATTGTTGTCTATGGTAGCCCTGTGCTCCCGGCTACATGTTTAAAGTTGGTGTTCCCCTGGGGTTGCCCAAGCCAAGACAATCAACTTCAAAAATACATCTGAAGACAAAACACATTTTTTCAATTGAGCAAAACCAACAGAAAGCAGAAATAGTATATTTTAAAACACACACACAATTTTTTTAAAAATTATTAAGGGAATTCATCAGAGCTTGTTTTGTCTTTTTTTTTTTTTCATTGAAATGAACTTTGCCGTATTTTAAAAGAGAAAAAAAAAATCAGCTGAAATAATTTGTGGTTCAAGTCCAGCCATGGCAGAATTTTAAACAGAAATTTGAATATAGGTCCCCAATTCCAGTATTTTACAGAGAATGTGAAAATTTTTAACATTTTACCACAGAAAAACGGTATTTATCTTAAGATAGCTATCCCATAATTTGATTAAAAACTGATGTTAAAATTGAATCTCCATCCTGTGGCAAGAGTATAAAGGCCAAATCCACTTGGTGCTTTGGTTCTTGACAAGGTCACAGTGATGACAGAATTGCAATGGCATACAAAGGTTTACATTATCCACCTTGGATGAGGGACATAATGGCACAACTATAGTTATGAGGTTCAACTAAGGCTATTTCCACTAAGAAATAAATAACTTTTTAAATGAAAATACTGTCAAAGTTCACCTCAGAGAAGTTGGCTAAGGAGTTGAAGAGATAAAGGAATTTTTACTTTTCATATTATATTATTCTGTGTTTAAACTTTAATGAAAGTGCTAACACTTTTATTTTATCATGGGCATGCATTGCTTTGTTAATGAAGGAAGTAATTACTTTTAAAAAGGATTATTTCAAAAGAAGAAACAAAAACTGACTTCGGAAGAGTCACATAATTTTTAAAGAAATTTTTCATTACAGATGGATAATGTAACCCCAGGAGACATATGATCCCTGGGGTAAAAGTGCAATTATCAATAAAAGCAAAATAAGAAGCAGTTTTAATGCTTAGAGGAAAAAAACACAGAGTGTGTGGCCTGGGGCCTTTGAGTAAACCGGTGATACTCAAAGTACCCACCACCATAAGCTGAGGAAACTGTGCAGAATATAAGTTAAAACACAGCTTCCTTCTATGAGAAAATCTTGCTATAGAAAATCAATCAATCAGTCAGAGGAACTGAAAAGTGTGCTTAATGACTAAAGTGATTTACATTCTGATGCAAGTTGATCACAATAGCTGGGCGACCAGAGACCTCAATTTGAGTAGCTCTGGAGCCTACAAACTCTAGAAAAGAAACGGAAGGAGAAAGGTTTAGGCTGTGAGTCAGTCAGGGCTCAATGGAGGACACAGAAATCACTAGACATTTCAAGCAGAAAAGGATTTAATACAGGGAATTCAGTGCACACAGAAATGTTGGAAGGCTAGAAGCATAGGTGTCAAGTCAAAAAGGCACCACTTAGCCAAGTTGAAGAACTTCCACCATAGCTCCAGCCCAGAGATCGGGAAGTTATAATTACTGCCACTGCCACCAGTGCTTCTTAACATTCATGGAGCTGGTGACTAGACAGAGGGCTGCTGAGTCTGGTCAATGCATCAACTCTAAGCCTTGATGAGCTTGCTTGCCAGCTGACAATGACCTCCATCTCTCCTCTGCCTCCCAAATGTCATACCATTGCATCTATCTTACAACCAGAATCCTAGCTTCAAGGAAGCCTGCCAAAGGTAGTCATTAGCTTTTCGGTCCCTGAAGAATAAGGATATGTATAGAAGACTGCAGGAATAGAAGTCAATACTAATTGACTCTATCTAGCCTGATAAGAGATGTTTTGTAAAAATGAGTCTTCAAACATAGGAAGGACATTATTGCAGAAGAATAACTAAACATATTCTGAGTAGTGCCTGAGAGCAGGCTAGAACACTTGATGTGCCCTGGTGTATCTCCCCAAGTGGGTGTTCGCTGGGATCCACATCTTTGGGTTAGGATCACTTCTGCTTCAAATATGTTCATTCTGGGGCTCAGGCTGAAAGAGCAGTGGCTATCCAGGGCATGGTCAGCTCGTGGAGATGAAGCCAAACTACACAAGCACACGTAAGGCCTTTGCTCACATCACATCTACCAACATTCCATTGTCAAATGCAAGTCACATGACCAAGTTCAATATGAGTGGTCCACCCACAGTGGAAAAGCACTGAAATACTACACAGCAAAGGGATGCACTATCATGGGGACAGTGATAGTAAAGAATTGGGACCAATTACCGAATCTACAACTTCCAAAGTCTTTTCTAATGGTACCATTCTGCATTCTATAATTCAATGACAGAGATTCATGAAAATATGTGAACTACTTCAACTCTCCAGTTATCCACTTTCTTGCCCCCCCCAAACACAGACGACTAATCTCAGCCAAACCTATCCTTTTCTTAGCCCTTTCTATCGCAAAGGAGGAGTTTTCCCTCTCTAACCAAGATCCATTCTCAAGTTCTGTTCTAAGATTCAGCCCCCAAGTCTCAGAGACTTTCATTCATCCCTAGTCCCTCTTATTCTCTCCTAAATCTTCACCCTGGCTCCTTACCCAGATACAATCAAGCATCTGGCTTATGATATTAAAAATAAAACTCCCCAATGGCATTATATCTCCTCTTACACTCTGCAGCACTCTGAAATCTGCCCAAAACTGCTTACACAAAGAACAAAGGGATATTTCGCCAAGTTTACTGTGTATTGTTGGATGCTTTGGTAAGGCACAAGAAATAACATTCCCGTTCCTGCCTGAGTTCCATGTCAAACGAGAAAGATGAAAAAACATGAAGGTAATATTGAAGAAATGTGGCTTAGGTGTGAGAGACAAATGCACCTATCAACTTCCCATGCCCTCAACACCAGTCAACGTGAGGATAGTTTGAGTCTTCAGGGCAGACACACTTCACCCAGGTTTCTGGCTTACTGTTATAGGTAGAAGAGGAAGGAGAAGTGTTCAAACTCCGTCCTACTCCATGGTTGGTTTTGTTAATAGATAAGTGCCAATGGAGAAAAATGGACCAACAGCAACAACCTAAGACCCAAGAAAAAGATGTAGGAATAGTAGTAAAGTGATGGGTAAATTGCCCCTCATGGAGACTAGAGGACTGGAACAGAACCCTCTAAGAGTTACTTTCTGGGTCTTTAACTTGATTGAGTTCTCTGGGATATTTACACTATTGTTCCTTCTGGAATATATACACTTCCCTTCCTCTGGAAAGCTTTTTTTCCCTTAATTTCTCAGAAACCCTCATTTCTAGGTTTTCCTCTTAATACTCTGATCTGTCCTATTTTATCTCTCTAATGGCAGTGATCACAGGGATACTACCCTGTTTTCCCATTCTGCAGTGTCCCTTGGAAATCCCATCCACTCCTGTAACTTTCACTCTCACTCATGTGCCCTAGACCCATAGAACTGGATATTTATCTGCCTACCAGCCATTTCACCTCAAGGATGCCCATCTGCGTGTCAAATGCAAAAGGTCAGAGCAAATTTGCCATCTTTTCCCCAAAGCACGCTTTCTCTTCTATTGCCTCTGCCTTTGTGAGTGGCACTAATATTCACCCAATCTTCCAGGCCAAAAAACTTAAGAAACATCCTGACTCCTCTCTCTTCTCTCCCTCTCTGCCCTCTCCGCCACATTACGAGGTCCAGTGGACTTCATTTCCTAAATGTCTTTCAAATCAGTCCCCCCCCACACCTCCGTTTCTACTTGCCTTGCCTCAGCTGGAACCCTCTGTATGCTTTCAAATCTAATTTACTATAATAGTTCCTCAACTACTATGCCCAATTTCAACTCCTTTAGAGTTGACATCTTTTGCTTGGGGTTGTTTCTTTTACTTTATTTTTATTTTCCTTTTTTCCTATCTAACATCAACTACCTCTTCTTTTGTTAGCAGCCTCCCAATTTGGCTGAATGGATATAAGGTACCAGTGTGTTTTCTTTTTAAAAACTTCTTTTCAATCGGTGATGTATGTGTGATGTATACAGCAGGTCCCCAATGGCTGAAATATTTGAGTAACCAGAACTGTCTATTGTTTAATAATGGTGGTGTATAGAAAAATTACAGGATGTGTTAAGGGTCAGGGAATTAGAAAACAATAAAGGATTTCCTAAGAAAAATAAATCCATCAAACCAGAGGATCAGTGATTCTTTGCCTTCTTCTTCCTGGTCACTAGTAATGATTTAATATCCTCAGGGCTCAGCTGTGTAGCTTCTGTGGGTTTTGCTTCAAGCGAACATGGTTCGTTTGAGTAGTACTGCATCTGTTACAATATCCAAGTTAGTGAAACCCATAAGCTTATGCTATACAAATTTGTGCTTTCTTTTGTGTGTAACTCCCCCTGAAACACTTTTCTATCAAAGTAACAGTTACCTTAGATGTGTTGAAACCCACCTAAACATAAAGTGTTCACTTTAGTCTGTCACACACTGCTCCCTCCACCTCATATACTAGAAGGAAGTCCTTTGGTTTGAAAGCTTTGCCAGTGCTTGAGAAAGTAAATCACTTTCAAGTTCAGGGTGAATATTTTCAAAAGGATTTTACAAAGCGTTTTAATGACAACACTGTCTCTCTTCTCCCAACCTCTGCTCAAACCTGATTCTGAACTCTTTAAATTCAACACCAAGCTTAGGTTTTTATTTAGGCTGTAAGAGCTGAACGAATTTTTGTTTCCATCTCAATCTCACCCACTCACTTTATAGCCAAAGAGACAGAGACCAGGAAAGAGCAAAACAGTTGTTCAAGGTCTCGATATGTTTGACATGACTGAGATTTATTTCCCTAATAGTCTCAGGATTTTGAACAGCAGGGATTTCTCTAACCCTCAGACCATGGCACCTGTCTTGCCTGATGCCCTGGCCTCCGGCTCTAACTCTGCTGACACTCATGATCTCCCGTAAAAGGCCAACTTTGGCCTCTTTTCCTTAAAACCAAAGAGCCCTCTTCAAGCCTTTCTCAGAGGGAGGAGCCACTGGGGGTGGGGCTGGGGAATTTCTGCTAAGGCTGAGCAGTGAGCCATGGCTTCTGGTGGCTTATACCCCTTCTCAGAAAGAACGTCCCTAGTGTAAACAGATGTTGCCAAAGCCGCTGGCTCAGAGAGGCAGCTGGTACCCAAAATGAAATACAACCAACAACTCTGGCTGCCCAATATAACTGGGGGTCCGGGGGTGGACGGGAAGGTGGTAGCAGCATAATTTTCTCTTCCACAAACACAAAAATAAAATGATTGAGGCTCCCCTTTCCTTTTTGCAATGCCCCTGCACACACATACATAAACACACACGGTAACAACAATAACCACTACCTATCCTAGCCAGCTATCATTTTGTGGTTTTGCTATATATTTACATCTGTTAATCTGGTGGGGGAGGGGAGGGGGAGGACGAAGATACAGTGTAATTTCCTCCAAGTATTTGAATATTTCCACTTTTTCCAGAGTCATCATCTTTACTTTGTATCCTAAAGTATAAGGAATATACATGAAACGGCTGAGATTCCAATAGTTAGCCTTCTACTTCCAACTGCCAGAGAGTTCAAGTGTTCATTTTCCAGTTGTTTTTGAGTCACTCAAGAAGACAAGCAAGGGATAGAGCCCAGCTCACAGAATCTATAAAGAAGAATGCTATACTATTCTACTATGAAATGTGAAATGGGATGTACCTGAAAGTAATGATATCCCCCCATCTCCAGAAGTATTCAAGCAAGGCGTGAAGAAACAGTTGATCGAGATTTTGTTAAAAGGGGTTCAAGCATCTAGCTGAGGGTTGGAGGTCATTAAGTTGCCTTCTAACGTTGAACCCTTTAGGCCCAGTTGTGGTTATGCGCTAAGAGCAGTTACAGCATTGATTGGAAAGTGGACTGCAAATGAAAATAAAGGAAGTGCAGAACAAGACTTCATGGAAGCTAGTGAGGTAGACTTCAAGGAGACACCAGTTCTACAAATCAGCACATCAAGGCAATAAATCCTTGCTTTAGTCAATATTTACCTTTCAAGTTAATCTGTCTGGAAGTTGAACAAAAACAAGAATTACGTGCTCTGGCTATCTTCTCCACATATATAATCACTGAAGCTATGCAAGTTAGATTGGTGTCTGGGTGCATAAAAATTGACTATTGGGGATGTTATCTTGCAAAGAACATTCTGAAGGCAAAATGGCTTAAAGAGCTTGTAAAAACTCATTATTTTCTTTCTGAGAATCGAGTACAATTGTAGTGAAGGCAGACAACTGTTGTCACTGAACTTGGCAAGAGCCCACGGAGAGGACCCATTTGTCTTTACGAGTCGACTAGTGAATACTATTGCAAAGTGTCATTGATGCTAGACAGTGTGAATGATACTAAGGCTGACTACTTTTACTTCTTCTTCCTTTCTTATCACAAACCAATAGTTTGGGAGTAAATCGATGTCATTGTTTTTATAGGTAGAAACTCCACGTTATTCGAAAACTATCCCTCCCACTGAACAGCTTCATCTTTCAGAGAGAGAACCAGGCGGACAAAATTGGTTCAGAATCGGGTGGCAAAAGAAACACCCATGATCCAAGAGAATTAAGTCACCTAATATCACAAAGACAAAAAATATCAATGTGGGGCAGGAACAAGAATCATGCTTTTGTAAGCAGGATGGGGTATTTTATCGTTGACATTGTTTAGAATTGCTAATGCATGGTGATAATACAAAGCAGACCAACTTTTAGTCAGCTATATGATAGATTTTCCTTTCTATAGAGACAAAGCATCACTTCATGGCTGCACTAGGGCAGAACCTGCCTCCCCCCACTCCAGTAAGGCACCATCTGTGAGCATCCTCTAGCCTTTCTCCCTCACAGGCTCTCTCCACCTCACCTCCTTTTGGAGGAATATTCCAGGTCTGCCTGCTGGTCCTCATAGCCTCTTATTTTGCTAATTAGGATAATGAATAAAAAGATTTGAGAAGTGGAAGGAGCCAGAGATAAGCCAGGGAATTTTTTTAATTGAAAAGAGATATTTAGAGGAACAGAAAGGGAATAGGTGATCCAAAAAGGTACAGTGGGTAAGACTACTCCTGTTCCAGCCTCAACTACCATAACTGGCACAGTAGAATGAAGGGTGCATCCACGATTCAAGAATCTCTTGAGCTGAGCTTCAGGAAGGGATGGGAATTGGCAGTGAGAAAAGTTTGGAGGTAGCCAAACTTTAGAAGCCATTCAGAGGCCATTAAGCTTAAACAAGACTGGGGAAATAGCAAAAGGGAGAAAGAGACTACAAATGAATACCCGGGCCTCGTTTGATCCATGAAACTGAAGGCAGATTATTTTGGGCACAAAACTGTAATGGTCAAAACACTATCTTCATTTGTCACCTTTCACATGGGGAGTTTAATACGGTTTACAACTCTTGAAACAGAGGCATCTTTTTAGTTTCACTGAGAGTCACTCCCTATCCCATATAGGGAAAATCAGGCACAGAGGCTTAAATAACATACTTGAGGTCACACGGCAAGTGTAGAATGCAGCAGAAAATAATGCATGGGCTTCACAAATCCCTTTTCACCACCCCCTTCACCAAGCCCCCTCTTCCTTTTCTTCCCCTCTTGACATCAATTTTCAAAGTCAACCAACTCCAGCCCACAAAGAGTAAAATGTCACGTCTCCATGGACTAACTCTCCCAGGAAGATCATGACTTTATTAATGTCCCTGACACTGGGATAAGAATCCATGGGTCAGAATAGGAGGACCAGAGGACAATGAACCTGCCAAAGAAATGCTGGCCATGGCTTTTCTGTTCCTAACCCTTTGTCTTTTCTCTTCTTGCCCAACTTCTCCAGCCAAATCATCTGCAGCCTCTTTTTAGCAAAACTGGTGAAAATAAACTGCCTTGGGGGATGAGTCAATACGTAACTTTGGATGAGTGGGCATCAGGAAAAGTTGTGAAATGAAGATGTACAACTGTGTGTGTACTGAGATATAAACACATATATTAACTCATACACACACGCGCACACACACACACACACAGAGCCTTTGCTATTTATTTTTGCCTCAGTAACTAGAAAAGTATCTCCTTTATGCTCTGCCCTGTCCTGCCCAAGCCAGTTTTCAATTGTTCTGGAAACAACCTAAGGAAATTTAGAGCCTGATTGGAATCACTGGATTTCATGTTATTTCCAGCCTCACGGTCAAACCACCACAGTACGCAGCCTAAAAGATGGGGGTGACAATGTTCCTTCTCTCAAGTACTCACTGGCCTGCCTTTGCTGATTTCTTTGCCTATACCTCACCTTCCCACTACTAGCACTGGGAGGAACTGTTGAAGGGAACTGATGTCCTCTGCAGGCCTGTTGCTCGTGGCTAACCATTACTTATGGTCTCAATTCTCTGTTTTCTTTCTCTTGTTTCTATGAGGAAAGCAGTGATTTTTCTCTTTGTTTCTCTGCCCTCTGCCCCCTCACATCATATCTCTCTGCACTTGCCAGGGAAACAATATACATCTGAAAAGTTCATTTTGACAAAGAGAAGAAGTCATTCTAAACTCTCAATGTGACATACGAGGAATATGTCGTCTGCAAGATAAAGTCCACATTCCTAAACATACATGGCTCGTGTTTATTTCTCCAGCCTTATCCAGGGCTGATCCTCGGGATAAAAGCCAAACCAAATTATTTATGTCTCTCAAGAAGCGCCCTGTTATTTCTCATTGCCAGGTCTTCAATCACACAAGCATGGGACCTGCCTTAACTACCGCTTCCCACATCATCTACCTGATGATGTCCTACTCATTCCTCAAGAGCCAGCCCTGTGGCCTACGCTGTGAATGCGTCCCAAAACCACCCATAAAGTATTCATCACCCAGTCTTTGTGTGTGTAGTCTGTTGCTCTTATATCATTATACTGAAATTTTATACATCAGTTTCC
Organism: Orcinus orca; assembly: GCF_937001465.1. Classification (NCBI taxonomy): domain Eukaryota; kingdom Metazoa; phylum Chordata; class Mammalia; order Artiodactyla; family Delphinidae; genus Orcinus; species Orcinus orca. The sequence continues at coordinate 46,390,600 of NC_064564.1, read as the reverse complement.
TTACTATGTCATGTATTCCCAATTATGTCTTGTTTTCATACCCAGAATCTACCACAGCAAGACTTTCATAATAGGCTTTCACTCAATGTGGCTGAATGAATGAGTGAATGTGAGTCTATCTTCCCTTTGGATCCAAAGGACATTTAAAAATTACTTTAGGACTTCCTGATGAGACTTAAAAGCCTAGCAACTTGGCGTCATCATTATTGAAGGCACGTAGGCTATCTGACTCTATGCAGAGAAAATTAAAATAACAAAAGCAAAGATCTTATCCATTAGGAAATGTGTGTAGTGCCAAAGCTCTGATATTAATCTCGCTCACTCCTAATTTCTTCAGATCCCTCACATCAGAGAAGTTAAGATCTTCCTTTGCCTTATCTCTGAATAAATTAAATTTCTGATTAGAGCCAATGGATGGTTTTACATAAAGGAGGTTTTAAAAATGAGAAAATTCTTGCGGGAGTCATTTCAGAGCTGGGTCCTCATCTGCAACAGGACAGTATGTGACTGACCTTTAAATTCAATAAGGATCTACAACTACAATAAGTTCTTCATCTAGGAAGAACTTATTGTTCTTCTCAGGGTGATGGAATGAGTGTTCTGGGAGTCTTGCCAAATGTCCCATCTCTAAAGTCCAGGAAGTAAAAAGAGTATGTGATTTTCTACCATTTTAACCTTTCAAATTATTATTACAGGTTAAGAACTGATCTTCTTGGCTCTCTATGACCCAGAAACTTAACCAGTACTTCCATACTTTTGTAGTCAGCTCACTTGTAATGGATCGAGGAGGAGTTAAAAGATTTAGAATAGATAAAAATAATTTTACTCGGGATAACAGTAGTTTGAAGGTGAGCCATGGGTTTGACATATTAAACATAGCTCTTCTCCTAGGTTCTGAGATAAAGGGATGCTTTCCAACCATGGAACAAGAAAAGACGATAGAAAGATATCTTTAGAGAAATAGACTTCTTAGTGGCACTTTGCTAAACGCAGCTTCTTTCTGCCTCAGTTCTAAAGGGCTAGACAAAAAAAAAAAAAAAAAAAAATCCCTCCTTGGATCCTGAGACTGAGGGGTTATCAACATCCAAAGATCAAAAACAGCTTGCCCACAGATCTGCCTGGAGTGTGGTCAAGTGGCTACTGGGCAGCGTAGGTAATCAGAAAGTCTTTTTTTTTTTTTTTTAATTTATTTTTGGCTGCGGTGCATCTTCGTTGCTGTGCGCGGACTTTCTCTGGTTGCGGCGAGTGGGGGCTACTCTTCGTTGCGGTGCGCAGGCTTCTCATTGCGGTGGCTTCTCTTGTTGCGGAGCACGGGCTCTAGGTACACGGGCTTCAGTAGTTGTGGCACGTGGGCTCAGTAGTTGTGGCTCGCGGGCTCTAGAGCACAAGCTCAGTACTTGTGGCACACGGGATTAGTTGCTCCACGGCATGTGGGATCTTCCCAGACCAGGGCGTTCTGTGTCCCCTGCACTGGCAGGTGGAGTCTTAACCACTGCACCACCAGGGAAGCCCTAATCAGAAAGTCTTAAAAAGTATTTTGATAAAGGGCATCGAATCCTTTCTGGAACAGAATAGATTATAATAAGCAAATTAATTAAGCAGCTGAAATACTGATCGGTGATGTCATTAACCCAATATCCGTGTAGCCAAACAACCCAGGCTTCCATAGACAACTGACAGTTCTGAGCAAATGGTCAATGAAATAGTGCAACCTTATTGAAAAGACAAAAAGTGGCACAAGAATGGAGCACAAAGTTTAGAAAACCCTTCCTAGGCCCTTAGAGGTCTTATGTATTTGAAGGGTTGTTCACACCTTATATGTAAGGCAACATAGGAATGTGAAAACACAAAGAGAAGAGAAAGAATAAACAAGAGGAAAAAAGAGCCACATCAATAAAACAGCACGAGATAAAGCAGAGAAATTTCACATTTTAAAATTAAGTGTAAATTTATAGGGAATCTAATGAGCCTTCTTATACTGCTAGAGACCTATGGACTAAAATTTTACCAGATTCTAACAAGGGAAACCAGTGGTTTGTAAGAGTCATGCCTCTAGATAGGCCTAAGGAGACTATTTAGAAAATCTGTTTAGAGTTCATCCTTTGTGTCAGCTTAGCTTTGTTCAATTAATCCCTACTATAGAGTCCCAAGTTAAAGGATGTTATTCAGCTGTGAAAGTAGAATCATTAAAATCAGAGAAGAAAAGGAAATAAAAGGAATCCAAATCGGAAAAGAAGAAGTAAAGCTGTCACTGTTTGCAGATGACATGATACTATACATAGAGAATCCTAAAGATGCTACCAGAAAACTACTAGAGCTAATCAAGGAATTTGGTAAAGTAGCAGGATACAAAATTAATGCACAGAAATCTCTGGCATTCCTATACACTAAGGATGAAAAATCTGAAAGTGAAATCAAGAAAACACTCTCATTTACCACTGCAACAAAAAGAATAAAATATCTAGGAATAAACCTACCTAAGGAGACAAAAGACCTGTATGCAGAAAATTATAAGACACTGATGGAAGAAATTAAAGATGATACACATAGATGGAGAGATATACCATGTTCTTGGATTGGAAGGATCAACATTGTGAAAATGACTCTACTACCCAAAGCAATCTATAGATTCAACGCAATCCCTATCAAACTACCACTGGCATTTTTCACAGAACTAGAACAAAAAATTTCACAATTTCTATGGAAACACAAAAGACCCCGAATAGCCAAAGCAATCTTGAGAACAAAAAAAGGAGCTGGAGGAATCAGGCTCCCTGACTTCAGACTATACTACAAAGTTACAGTAATCAAGACAGTATGGTACTGGCACAAAAACAGAAAGATAGATCAATGGAACAGGATAGAAAGCCCAGAGATAAACCCACGCACATATGGACACCTTATCTTTGATAAAGGTGGCAGGAATGTACAGTGGAGAAAGGACAGCCTCTTCAATAAGTGGTGCTGGGAAAACTGGACAGATACATGTAAAAGTATGAGATTAGATCACTCCCTAACACCATACACAAAAATAAGCTCAAATGGGATTAAAGACCTAAATGTAAGGCCAGAAACTATCAAACTCTTAGAGGAAAACATAGGCAAAACACTCTATGACATAAATCACAGCAAGATCCTTTCTGACCCACCTCCTAGAGTAATGGAAATAAAAACAAAAATAAACAAATGGGACCTAATGAAACTTCAAAGCTTTTGCACAGCAAAGGAAACCATAAACAATACCAAAAGACAACCCTCAGAATAGGAGAAAAAATTTGCAAATGAAGCAACTGACAAAGGATTAATCTCCAAAATTTACAAGCAGCTCATGCAGCTCAATAACATAAAAACAAACAACCCAATCCAAAAATGGGCAGACCTAAATAGACATTTCTCCAAAGAAGATATACAGACTGCCAACAAACACATGAAAGAATGCTCAACATCATTAATCATTAGAGAAATGCAAATCAAAACTACAATGAGATGTCATCTCACACCAGTCAGAATGGCCATCATCAAAAAATCTACAAACAATAAATGCTGGAGAGGGTGTGGAGAAAAGGGAACACTCTTGCACTGCTGGTGGGAATGTGAATTGGTTCAGCCACTATGGAGAACAGTATGGAGGTTCCTTAAAAAACTACAAATAGAACTACCATATGACCCAGCAATCCCACTACTGGGCATATACCCTGAGAAAACCAAAATTCAAAAAGAGTCATGTACCAAAATGTTCATTGCAACTCTATTTACAATAGCCCGGAGATGGAAACAACCTAAGTGCCCATCATCGGATGAATGGATAAAGAAGATGTGGCACATATATACAATGGAATATTATTCAGCCATAAAAAGAAACGAAATTGAGCTATTTGTAATGAGGTGGATAGACCTAGAGTCTGTCATACAGAGTGAAGTAAGTCAGAAAGAAAAAGACAAATACCGTATGCTAACACATATATATGGAATTTAAGGGAAAAAATGTCATGAAGAATCTAGGGGTAAGGCAGGAATAAAGACACAGACCTACTGGAGAACGGACTTGAGGATATGGGGAGGGGGAAGGGTGAGCTGTGACAAAGCGAGAGAGAGGCATGGACATATATACACTACCAAACCTAAGGTAGATAGCTAGTGGGAAGCAGCCGCATAGCACAGGGATATCAGCTCGGTGCTTTGTGACCGCCTGGAGGGGTGGGATAGGGAGGGTGGGAGGGAGGGAGACGCAAGAAGGAAGAGATATGGGAACATATGTATATGTATAACTGATTCACTTTGTTATAAAGCAGAAACTAACACACCATTGTAAAACAATTATACCCCAATAAAGATGTTAAAAAAAAAAAATCCAACCCAATTAGTATGAGCCTGGTTTTGGTGCCTTGGCAGCAATAAAGGAGACGAGGTTTTTGGTTAACAGTTACACTAGTAAATTTCTTACGTCTGAACTAAAACCAGGGTTCCTCAACCTCAGCACCTTTGAAATTTTGGACCAGATAATTTTTGTTGTGGTGATCTGCCCTGTGCGTTGTAGGATATTTAGCAGCACGGCATCTCTGGCCAATAATACGCACGCGCGCGCACGCGCGCGCGCGCGCGCGCACACACACACACACTCAACCAAAAATGTCTTGGCGGGGGAGGGGGGAGTCAGAAGTGGGAGGGGGAGGAGGACAGGAGGCAAAATTGTTCCTGATTGAGAAACACTTAGACTAAATCTAAACTGAACATTGCCTGGCAAGTAACAGTGATAACTGCTGTTCCACATGATGGTCATGGGGCATTTCAAGTTTAAATTCTCAGGCTTATTAAACTCTTCATATCAAATTTCCAAAGGGGTCTTTGATTTTTGCAAATGTCATTACCTATTTGCACGCAGTTAATTAAAATCAATTTTAAACTATCAATATTGAACTAAAATCCCCAAATTTCCCTGCCACAAAATGAAACTATGTGTGGGTGCAAGAGATAGAAGTGCACGACTTTCATTTGTTTGTTTGTTCTTTTTTTAAAAATATATGTGCGCATTCAGAAAAAACATTTCTGTTCACTTTTTAGGGCACATTACAATCTACCCTTGTCACTCTGACAAATGTTTCCTTCATTGTTGGAAATAATTCCGACTAACAAAGGAAGAGAGGGGGCTGCACTCCTCCAAGCACTTTGAATCTATGTAAAGTTGGATTTAATCACTTAGTGATTCATATGCGTTCTCCACATTACTTTCCAGAGCAATTTCAATAGGGAAGAAAACACAAAAAAAAAACACCAAAGTTACTGTCCTAGTGGCAGAGTCATTTGCAGTGATCAACTACCATTCATACGGTTTTGATGAAAAATGCCTTGTAAAGAGGGATTCCTGCAAGAAGACAGAATATCTGTAGTTACCTTTTGACATTCAGGGGAAAAAACTGCGATTACAGTTTCCTGAATGGCCAAGTCTATGGAGAAAATATCCATTCACACTCCCTCTAGGGTTGTTCTGCCACTACCCCTTTCCCAGCAGTTTCTGAAGGACATCTGAGTCTAAATGATTTTCGAGTTTATTTCAGCATCGCTATCCTGAGACCTATGTGGACACACAGGTGAGGCTGTTTGTGTCTTGCATGACATGAGGAAGTAATTTGAATGTCCTCATCCACCTGACCTCTGATATAGCCACACATCATGCATTGACCAACCAATAAATCCTAAATTCTTTATTCTACAACCTGAGGTTGATGGTGCACCAGAGTATTTGGAAATGGCATTTGTAATTGGCCTCCTTGGCATTTGACCGCCTTCTTTCCCAACTGCCTTTTGACTTGTGTTGCCCCACTTACTCTCCTCACCTTATAAGGCCCTCGGGAAGAACCCGGACCATATTCTAGTTCTGGATGCCAACCTTTCTACTGACCACTTTCTACTGACCACAAATCTTTACCTTCCCTTTATGAACAATAAAAACTGAGGAATCTGTTGTCAATAACAAAATATACAGAGGTATGTGGTCTAGACCGATTCAAAATTCTAAATCTTAAATCATCCAGTTTTTACTCTACTTTATGGAAGATGGTATTTTCCAAAGTTCGCAGCAATATTTCTCATCCACGTGCTCTTTTAAAACACTGCCACTCCCTCCCCATCAAGAGGTGGAGTCTACGCCCTCGCCTCTGAAACCTGGGCAGGCCTTTGTGAGTGCCTCACCAAGAGAGTATAATGAAATAGACACTTTGTAACTTTCAAGGTATGTAATAAAAATTCCATGCCTTTCTGCCTGCTCTCTTAGGATACTCACTCTTGGGAGCCCATCCACCAAGCTAGAAAGAAGCCCAAACAATCCATGGAAAGGGTCATGTGGAGAGAAACTAAGGACCCTGGTCCATAGCCCTGGCAGAGCTCCCAGCTGACTGCAAACACCATCTGGCCAGACAAGCTGATTGAGCCATCTTGAAAGTAAATATTTCATTCCCCGAGTAAACCTATAACTGACACCATATATAGGAGGGACAAACCTGATAAGAGGCAATTTAAGCTTTACCTGAACTGCAGATCTATGAGCAAAATAAATGATTTAATGGCTTTAAGCAACTAAATTCAGGGGTAGTTTGTTATGCAGCAAAGGATAACTGATATATACTTTATTATTTCAAGTGAAATTAGCAAGTATGTTTTAAACATAATGAATTCTAGGAATTTATCCAGACAAAACTCTTGGACGAGTGCCAAGGTAAATATTTTTAAAGTGTTTATTATTAGACTGTTTACATTAAAGAAAAAAATGTTTAAATGTCCAGTAAACTGGACTATAAAAATAGTATATGGCATATTTTTGCAATTGTGTGATACTGGGCCATTATTTGAAAAGGTGACATTTGACATATATTGATATAAAAATTTTTCAATAATGACCAAACCGCAGGGGGTTTTGTTTGTTTGTTTTATTTACTATAATTGACATATAACATTACATTATTTTCAGGTGTACAACATAATGATTCAACATTTGTATACAGTGTGAAATGATCACAATAAGTCTAATTACCATCTGTTACCATACAGTTACAGTTTTCTTTTTTCTTGTGATAAGAACTTTTTAGATTAACTTTCTTATAAACATCAAATTTGCAGTACAATATTACTGACTGTAGTCACCATGCTACATTACATTCCCATTACATTTATTTTATAACTGGAAGTTTCTATCTCTTGATCCCCTTCACCCATTTTGCCTACCCCCCAATAACCCTCCCCTCTGACAATAACCAGTCTGTTCTCTGTTAGCTCTGAGTTTTGGTTGTTCGTTTATTTTGTTGTTTAGATCCCACATGTAAGTGAAATCATACAGTATTTGTCTTTCTCTGTCTGACTTATTTCACTTAGCATAATACCCTCAAGGTCTATCCATGTTGTCCCAAATGGCAAGATTTCATTATTTTTATGGTTGAGTAGTGTTTCATTGTATATATGTACCACATCTTCTTTATCTACTCACCCACTGATAGATACTTAAGTTGTTTCCATATCTTGGCTATTGTAAATAATACTGCAATGAACAAAGGGGCACATACATCTTTTGAAATTAGTGTTTTTGTTTTCTGCAGATAAATACCCAAAAGTGGAACTGCTCGCTGATATTGGTAGTTCTATTTTTAATTCTTTGAGAAACCTCCATACTGTCTTCCACGATGGCTGCACCAATTTACATTCCCACCAACAGTGCACCAGGATTCTCATTTCTCCACGTCTTTGCCAACAATTGTTATTTGTGGTCTTCATGATGACAGCCATTCTGACAGGTGTGAGGTAGTATCTCATTGTGGCTCTGATGGTTCAAAGACACATGAAAAGATGTTCAACATCACTAACCATCAGGGAAACTCCTAACTGCTGTGGCTAGGACTTCCCATATTATGTTGAATAAAAGTAGCGAGTGTGGGCTTCCTTGTCTCGTCCCTGATCTTAAAGGAAAAGATAAGTCCCATTTGATCATGGTATACAATCCTTTTAATGTATTGTTCAGTTTGCTAATATTTTGTTGAGGATTTTTGAATCTATGTTCATCAGGGATATTGGCCTGTAATTTTTCTTTTTCTGTGGTGTACTAGTCTGCTTTTAATATCATGGTGATCCTGGCCTCGGAAAATGAGTTTGGGAGAATTCCCTCCTCTTCAATTTTTTTTTTTTTTTTTTTTAAGTTTGAGAAGGATACTTATTAGAACTTGTTTGAATGCTTGTTAGAGTTCACTAGTGAAGTCATCTGGTCCTGGACTTTATTTGTTGGGAGTTTTTTGATTACTGATTCAATCTCCTTACCAGTAATCAGTCTATTCAAATTGTCTATTTCTTCATGATTCAGTCTTGGAAGATTCTATGTTTCTAGAAATTTATCCGTTTCTTCTAGGTTCTCCAATTTGTTGGTGTATAATTGTTCACAGTAATGGCTTACAATCCTTTATATTTCTTTGGTATAATTTATTTGAGCCTTTTCTCTTTTTTTTGTAATGAGTCTAGCTAAAGTTTTGTCAATCTGATCTTTTCAAAGATATAGCTCTTAGTTGCATTGATCTTTTCTCTGGTCTATTAATTTTCTGTTTCACTTATTTCCATTCTGATCTTTATTATTTCCTTTTTTCTACTAACTCTGGTCTTTGTTCTTCTTTTTCCGGTTCCTTTAGGTATAAAGTTAGATGGTTTATTTGAGATTTTTCTTGTTTCTTGAGGCAGGCCTGTTTCACCATAATCTTCCCTCTTAGAACTGATTTTCCTGCATCCCATAGATTTTGGTAGGTTGTATTTCCATTTTCACTCATCTCAAGGTATTTTTTAATTTCTTTTCTGATTTCTTCACTGACCTATTTGTTCTTAGCAGCATGTTATTTAATGTCCACATATTTGTGATTTTTCCAATTTTCTTCATGTAATTGATTTCCAGTTTCATACCACTGTGGTCAGAAAAGATGCTTGATATGATTTCAATCTTCTTAAATTTATTGAGACTTATTTGTGGCCTAAAATATGATCTATCCTAGAGAATGTTCCATGTGCATTTGAGAAGAATGTGTATTCTGCTGCTTTTGGATGGAATTTTCTGTGTATATCTATTAAGTCCACCTGGCCTAATGTATCATTTAAGGCCAATGTTTCCTTATTGATTTTCTGTCCAAAATTATTTATTGATGTAAGCGGGGTATTAACGTCTACTACTATTATTTTATTGCTGTCAATTTCTCCCTTTAGATCTGTTAATATTTGCTTCATATATTTAGTTGCTCCTATGTTGAATGCATAGATATTTATTAATGTCACATCTTCTTATTGGATTGACACCTTTATCATTATTGAATGCCCATCTTTGTCTTTGAATACAGTCTTTGTTTTAAAGTACATTTTGTCTGTTTTAAGTATAGCTATCCCAGCTTTCTTTTGGTTTTCATTTATAGGAAACACCTTTTTCCATTCCTTAACTTTCAGTGTGTGCGCGTCCTTATATCTGAAGTAAGTCTCTTACAGGCAGCAGATAGATCGGTCTTGCGTTTTTATCTATTCAGCCACTGTCTTTTGATAGAATTTAGTCCAGTTATATTTAGAAATATTTATATGTATGTACTTATTACCATCCTGTTAATTGTTTTCTGGCTGTTCTGTAGTTCCTTTTTGTTCCTTTCTTCTTCTCTTACTTTCTTCACTTGTGATTTGATGCCTTTCTATGGTGTGTGCTAGAGTCCTTTCTCACGACCTTTTGTGTACCTACTCTAGGTTTTTGCTCTGAGGTTACCATGAGGCTAGCATATAATAGCCTACTGTCTATTTTAACTTGATAGCAAGTTGAGTTTGAACACATTTAAAAACTCTAATTTACTCCCCCCGCCCAGGTTTTATGTTTTTGATGTTCCATTTTACATCTTTTTATTTTGTGTATCCCTTAACTAGTTATTATAGTTATAGTTTTTTTAGCTACTTTTGTCTTTAAACCTTCACACTAGCTTTAAAGCAATTTATCCATTACCTTTACTATATATTTACCTTTACCAGTGAGATGTTCACATCCATATGTTTTCTTGTTACTAATTAGTGCTCCTTCTTTTCAGCTTACAGAAGCCTCGTTAACATTTCCTGTAAGGCTGGTTCAGTGGTAATGAACTTCTCTGAATGATAGCCTTGCTGGATAGAGTGTTCTTGGTTAGACTTTTTTTTTTTTCCTTTCAGCATTCTGGATATATCATTCACTCCCTTCTGGCCTGCAAAGTTACTGTTGAGAAATCTGCTTATAGTCTTATGGGAGTTCCCTTGTACATAATAAGTTGTATTTCTCTTGCTGCTTTTAAGATTCTATCTTTAACTTTTGACAGTTTAATTATAATGAGTCTGGGTGTGGGTCTCTTTGGGTTTATCCTATGTTGAACTTTTTGGGCTTCTTGGATCTGGATATCTGTTTCCTTCTCCAGGTTAGGCAGGGATGTTTTCAGCCACTATTGCTTCATATAAGTTTTCTGCCTTTCTCTCTCTCTTCTCCTTCTGGGACCCCTATTATGTGAAAGTTATTCCACTTCATGTCCCAGAGTTTCCTTAAGCTATCTTCACTTTTTCAAGTTATTTTTCCTACTTGTTGCTCTTTTTGAGTGCGTTCCATTGCCGTGTCTTCCAGATCACTGATTCTTTCTTCTGCTTTCGTCTGCTGTTGAACCCCTCCAGTTTTCCTCTCGGTTATTGTATTCTCCAGCTCTGTGACTTCTGTCTTGTACTTTCTTATCTTTTCTATCTCCTTGTTAAAGTCCTCACTGTGTTCATCCATTCTTCTCCTGAGTTTGGTGAGCATCTTTATGACCATTACTTTGAACTCCTTATCAGGTGAATTACGTATCTCTATTTCATTAAGGTTCTTCTGGGGTTTAACTTGTTCTTTCGTTTGGAACACACTTCTCTGTCTCTCCGTTTTGCTTGAGTCTCTGTGTTTGTTTCTCTGTATTAGGTGAAATAGCTCTCTCTCCCAGTCTTGAAGGGGTGGCCATATACAGAAGATGAACTTTATCATTTACCTCTGCCCCAGCTCTTGGCTGTCACTTGAACCTTTGTGATTTTCTAGGCAGCCTGATTTATTCCTGATATAGGGTCCCAGCTGTGGAAGCCATGCCAAGACCTGTGAGGGAGGCATCTCAGTCAGCACCCAGTTTCAGCTGATTAGAAGCTAGACCCTCAGGCAGCAGCTGTTAAGGTATGCAAATATGTACTGCCCTGTGGGACCACAATCGTGAACCCTGCGTTTCTCCCATCCAGGAGACCTGGAGGTGTCCCTTAGTGACAGTTGCAAAAATCAGAGCTCCATTCCAGTGTGTGAGCTCCTTTCTGGGAGGTACCCAGGAGCTACAGCAAGGCCGAGGGTGAGCGCAGAGATGGTGTTCCCCATCCGACATTCCCTGAGAGCACTTCTGTATCCTCTACAAGTGGTAATCTTAAGCGTTCCCCTCAAGCTGATGCCCTGGGATAAGTAATTAGGCCTTTTTCACAGGGAGACTGGTGGGTAAGGGTGGTTCAGTCTGCTTTCTGCAGTGCCCTGAGGGTGGTGGCTTTCCAAGAACTGCTCCTCTGAGTTGCAGACCCATGGAGCCCAGAAATGCAACCCCTCTGACCTTCAGAGCAAGGCACCAGAGCCTGGCTTTGCTGGGACTGTGGGAGTGGCACAGGGGGTGGGGCATGCCCACCAATGCCAGCAGATTGAAGGGAAAGTGCAAAAACAGGGCCTGCTAGTGCTGACGCTATCAAGGTAGAGAGCAAATGCAAAAAATGGTGCTCACCAGTGCCTTTGTCCCCGAGAGTCCCAACAGGCTCCTGGCCCTCTGGCAGCTGCTTTAAGATTAGCAAATGAGTCTCTTTCACATATGGTCTGGGCACTTTTCATATTGCTGCTTTTCCACTGGGTCCTGGGGTAAGTGAGTCTGCGTTTGAGCCCTTTAAGAGTGGAATCTCCATTCCCTATAGCACTCTGGTTCTCCTGGACATAAGCCCTGTTGGTTTTCAAAGGCAGATGTTTGGGCCGGTGGGGGTCATCTCTCCAATGCAGGTCCCACAAGTTGGGGTGCCTGATGTGGGGCACAGAACCCTCAGTCCTCAGGGAGATGCTTCTTCCTAGTTGTGATATCTCTCCCGGTTGTAGTTTGCCATGCTGGGGGTCAGGTTTTAGACAAGACTGTGTCACCGCCTTTCCTATGCATCTCCTCTCAACGTGACTCTTTTATCCTTTGTTGTGGAGGAGCTGTTCAGCTAGTTTTTAGGTCTTTCTCAGAAGGAATTGATCCATATGTAGCTGTAGAGTTGCTGTGTCCGTCGGAAGAGGTGAATTCAGGACCGTCCTACACCACCATCTTGAACGGCCACCCCCAAAACAGCAGGTCTTAAAACAGTAGGCATACAGTGATTCATTTTTTTGTGATGTGTTTGTGTGCAGATTCGTATATTTAATATATGGGAAAAATCTTAAAATCTATACTTCAAAATACGTATAAAAGTTACCTCTGTATGAGGGGCTAAGGAGCGATTTTATGATTTTTTTCCTGTTCATTTGAATATTCTAAATTTTCTTATTGAACATGGCATGCTAAATAATTTTTAAAGACTTTAAGAAAAGTAAAGGATTCTCTTTATAATTTTAGTGTAAGAAAAAGGATCATATCAGGCCACCTCTGCTTATAGTTGTGTTACCAGAACGTGGACTGACCTGTAGTATATTCAAACACACACCATCCTAACTTGTGTCATAACAGGATTCCTCTCCAATTCCTTATTCCTTGTTTCCCTCTATTTGATTTTCCAGTGTCTCCAGATCAAGAGGATACAAATTTCTCTTCTTTCCAAAGTAGCAACTGGCAGGCTAGGGGCACAAATGCCAGCAAAAACTTTTCTCTGTGCTTGAAGGGTTAGGGGCTGGCAGCAACAGCTGCGGCAATAACCCCAGCACCTAGTGTGATTTTTAAAATAATCTCTGTCCCTATGCGGAGAGTGAGTCAAGTGACTGCTTCATGTGGAAGGAAAAGTTAATTCCTTATCTCTGAAAGGCAAGTTTGGATAGAGCCCTAGATGATGGACAAAGAGAAGAAACTGGTCCCCCAAACACGGCAACTTTGCCAACCCAATCTAAAACATTTAAATCTGGCTCTCAGAAGGAGGTTTTCTCAATTATATAAACACTTTCTGCCTTGTTACAAAGCCCCTGTTTCCTTTTCTTCTGATGTCAAATAGCACATTAAAAACTGTGTGTCGTGCCTTTCCCTGGGCATACTAAGGGTTTGTATTACAGTAAGTCCCCTACATACGAACCTTCAAGTTGCGAACTTTCAAAGATGCGAATGTGCGTTCACGTGTCCAATCACGTAAGTTAGTTCACGTGTCTGGCATACATTGTTACGTGCATGCATCCTCTACAAGTGGTTGCGCTTTTGTGTACTTTACTGTATAGTACCGTATGGAGTACAGTCATACAGTATCTTTATTTCAAGCCCAGGATGTCCGGAAGCAAGCGTAAAAGCAGTGGCAATATAGCTGGTACTACTGTACTTTTCAAGGTAATGTACCATAAGATAAAAATGTTTTATTTTTGGGTTTTTTATTATTTGTGTGAAAAGTATTATAAACCTACTACATTACAGTACTACAAGCCAGTTGTGTTAGTTGGGTACCTAGGCTAACTTTGTTGGACTTACGAACAAATTGGACTTACGAACGCACTCTCAGAACTGAACTCGTTCATATGTAGGTGACTTACTGTATTAATGCGTCAGCACATATGGACTTTGAAGAGGTGTGTGTGTGTATGTGTATTTTAAAGGAAACTGCTTGAGGCGTACTAGACGGAAAACCCCGTTTGGTGAGCAGGCTAGCAATTTCAAATCAATTTGACACCAAAGACTGGCAAACTTTGGCAAAATTTCAGATGACACAAGCCTGGCCAAGATGACGGGTGACAGAATCAAAGTTCAAAACCACCTTGTCAATATGAAACAAGTTTCTAAAAGTAAAAAAAAAAATGTGTAATTTTCAAAAACCCTAAACTGAATTGGGGTTTAAAAAATCAACTGCTCGGGCCTCCCTGGTGGTGCCGTGGTTGAGAGTTCGCCTGCCGATGCAGGGGACACGGGTTCGTGCCCCGGTCCGCGAAGATCCCACATGCCGCGGAGCCGCTGGGCGCGTGAGCCATGGCCGCTGCGCCTGCGCGTCCGGAGCCTGTGCTCCGCAACGGGAGAGGCCACAACAGTGAGAGGCCCGCGAACCGCAAAAAAAAAAAAAGAAAAATCAACCGCTCTTGTACGCTGTGCTATCAGCGCTTTTTAACAAAAATTAACAATAAAGAGAGATTTGTATTCATAAGAATAATATGAAACCATATAGTCAGTTTAAACGGCTACAGGTAAAAGATACCTATTTCCTTAAAGACACGTGATGTACAAACTATGGAATCACCAGCAGCAGAAATCGCTAAGCATACACCAGTCCCATCTCACCGTTTGTGACACGTTTGGTCCTCAATGCTGTATTATAAGGACAGCATAGGCCAGTTATAGAAGGTCACTGTGGCAAGAATTGCTGAGCGGCTGACCCAACACTGCTGCAGGAGTAAGCAACCGTTTTCTTCAGTCTTTTTGCCTCAGCCCATGCATGAGCCAAACCTCCTACGAGAAGAGGGCTCATTGAAGGAGCTGAGACCCCCTTCACCAACCCTCTGGCAGGCCAGAGTGGTGACAGGTCTCCAGAAATCTCCTTTGACTTCTGTAGTAAAAAGTGCACACATCTGGATTTATCGTACTACCAGAACAGCTCACGTTACAGAAAAGAGATCACTGCTCAAAAGGACACTGGGGGAATCAATGCTAAGTAATCAAAATACGCTGTTAAAAATGTACTGAAAACCATTTAAGTTAATAATGGAGAAAAAGGAATCAACAGTCAACTTCTAGGTTAGCGATTTGTCTTTCCCTACAGCGAGGAGAATGACTTTGGGAAATGGTAGACTGCCCAAACTCTGTTGTTTCATTTTGAGTCGTATCTTTGACCAAACGCCACGAGTAGGAGGGGAATAGCAACATAAGCACCTAAGGTTCTCCCTCATAACAGACACTATAAGGTAGGCCCACTAATAACCTTATGGGGAATAATTTATCCTAAAGGAAGAGTCAAGAGACACAAGGACAGTCGGCCAGAAACCTAGGTGAAAGGCAATTTTGAAGAAAGCACTGTATCGCCAAAGTTATCATCCAAGCCAGCTTACGCCCCGTGGACTCAGTCCTGTATCTTAGTAGAGAAAGCTGCAATAATGGCTAAGATGGCATTATAACTTTACAGTCTAAGTCTCCCCTCCCCACTAGGCTTTTCCCCAAACAAGTAGCAATGACAGATGACCTTATTTTAAAAAAAATCTAAAACAGGCGGTCATGTCTTTGTAGAGGAAAAAGTAAACTAGAACGCAAAGCAGTAAGTGAGCTAGCTGCAGACCCGCTAGGCTCTGGGTCTGAAGTCTGCCAGAGGCTGACAGGAGTCTGAATAAAAGCCCCTTGCCTCCACACATCACACTGGACCTAAACTGGTCTCTGCTTGAAATCCACAGCTCTGGTGGGACTCTTCTTGTCGTGAAAAGAGACTAAAGAGGTTTCACTGAGCCATACACTGCTGAGTTGGGCTACGTTCTACAAGACAAAGCTGCATAACCAAGAAGAGCTGGGGAAGATGAGGCAAATACAGTTTTTCAGTCATGGTCTGGACCCACCCACCTCTCGCTTCAGTGGCTGTGTGAAGAAAAGCGTTAACATAGCAGGTCTGAGGCTGCCAACTTTAGAAGGGCCTCCTTGCAAGGTTGGCCTTGGCTGGCATCTAGGGATCTGGCACTCAAATCATTCCCTGATAAGGGAGGCTCACTGTACCTAAACTGTTTGTACAAACAGTGTGATTTATAGTTAACATCTGCTTTCCTTCTGGGAGTGTGGAAATGTGGACTGCTCTAAGCCGCAGACGCCTCCGTGATCAGCCTCCAATAAAGTCCGGAACTCTAATTCTCTAACAGACTATCCTGGGCAGAAATACTATACACATATTCTACATTTTTTGCTGCTGAAAAACAAAAACATTTGGTATGTCTCCTCATGGGAAGGAAAGAGGATCAGGAAGCCTGTGCATAGATTTCTCCAGAATCTACCTGTCTTTTTCCCTCAATGATCCTGTCATATATCCTTCCACTGTCACAGACCTTAGTCATGAGTCCAACTATGTGATGAGTTCCGTGATTCCTCCTAAAGTATCCCCAAATGTGTGTGGCCTTGAGGATCCCCAAAGCAGTGCTAGCCATGGGATTCACTAGAACAACTCCAAGTCACTGAAGTATGGCTACAGTGTTATTTTGGAAAAAAAGAAGGGCAGGGGATGATGAGATCCTGGTGCCTGGGTGATTACGGAGATACTCAGAGCACAGAAGAGCAGCTGAACTGCTCTGTGTTGTGAGAGGTAAAAGTTACCTGTGGAATTTGAAAATACATGCAAGCACAGGAGGCTTGCCTCATTGGATCCCCTGGCTTCTTTTGGCCCTTCCAGCTGAAAGGAAGACAAGAGAGAGGCCGGGGAATGCCTGTGATTTCTGTGCCCTCCACCTGATGGGAGAGAAAAGGGACCAAACATTCCCAAAGGTGGGCTTCGAATGGGCCAAAGACAATAAGTTAGCTGGTTAGGTGCTCATTCCTTCAGGCAAATGAAGAAAAGGGGGGACCACTCAAGCCTTTTCTGCAGCCTAGCTACAGGACCACCCCTCACCTTTCACTCCCCCTGAGATCTCCCAGTAGCTGTCATTTTAACCCTGTAAACGCTGACTTTACTGTTGGGGCTTGGAGCGAAACTTGCAATGAAAAAAGTTTTTTTCAATGGTTTTGTCCTCTGTGGCTATTTCATCTACAGATGATTATAATATGCCCATAATTTTCATGAATACTAGAGAAAGATCCTAATGATCAGGGAAAGCTGCAAAGATATTAGTGGTACACAACTCCCTTGCTTTTTGCCATAAGTAGGAAAACTGAGATTTACACTCAGAATACTGAAAATAACAAATCTCCACAACCAGTGACCTTTGTATGATTTTTGCTTATTGGCACCTCTTTAAAAAAGGGAGACAGCTCGGTGGTTTGTGACCACCTGGAGGGGTGGGATAGGGAGGGTGGGAGGGAGGGGGACGCAAGAGGGAAGACAGATGGGGGCATATGTGTATGTGTAACTGATTCACTTTGTTGTAAAGCAGAAACTAACATACCACTGTAAAGCAATTATACTCCAATAAAGATGTTAAAAAAAAAAAAGGGGAGACAACATGAAAAAGAGGCAATCTCCAGATTGAAATACACTTTTTTTAGTTTTAAAAAGCAGTTTTTAATTTGCTAACAAGCTCCTGTTGAAATCAAATGCCTGACCCTTAAAGACTGATGTTGTTTTCCTGCCTAAGTACGTATTTTAGAGTGGGTCGATTTAGACTCCAGACAAGGTCAAAAGGCCTTAGGAAAGCCTTGTTACTTGGATTTTGAGACCAGGTGTCTGGCCCTGCAGTGTCTTAGGTTTTGCAACTGCAGAAGAAAATGAGTTGCCGGCATTTCTTGAATTTGGATTCAAGATCCCAATTGCCTGGATCTGACTTTAAGCCGAAATCTTACACTGTCCGCTGTGGGCTGTTGTAGCCTTAGTACTAGCTGTGACGAACAGAAATCAGATGAGATCTTTTCACTCAATGAACAGGACTCAGACTCTGGGACTGCTGCAGATTTAGAACACTCCTGAGAGGGGCTATCAGGCCCACTGTGGAGGCTGTCTGGCCCTCCTGAGTGACATACAGATGCCCACAGAAAGGGATTTATTCTCTGACGGGACTACCTGAAATTGAGCTGATCAGCTCTATAGTGTTGATACGGAGACTAATTGCGTTCATAACTTGTGGTTCCTGCCCAAAGCTACAGGCTGCAGGAGGCACATCACTTGAGGAAGCCACCAAGCCTTCTAAGACAGATCTTCACGGCTAATGGGATTAGCTAAACTGGCTAAATCTAGGACTCCTATAAGGGCATGACTGAAGTCAATACCACAGGTTTGTCAGTCCCTGCATCGTGAAGTCCTAACGATAATAATCCGCTGTAAAGATGCCCTTGCATAAGGGTGAAGAGGGTAGACTGTACAGAAAAGAGCTAATGTAGCAGGGCTGAGGTTGTGACAGGTTTCTCCCACTATCCAAAAGGAGAGCATTTCAATAAAACCTTACATAAGCCAAATGGCGTAAAGCGAAGAAGCAATTCCTTATCGAGGGTTCCAGATATAACGGGATTATGGAGATCTCTGTCCTCTCCCAAGGAAACTGTCCATTGTAGTTCCACAATGGCTAGGAACCTCCTAGATCCTTGATGCTGGGAGGAAAGCCAGAATGCAGTGGGTGGGAGCAAGGGAGACCATGGAGGCAGGGGACACAAGAGAGCTGGAAAGGACTAGGCAGTGATAACAGAGACCAAGTAAGCCACTGTCACTCAGTGGCCACGAATGGAGAGAAGAAAGGATCAAGCAGGCTCCAAATTCCAGGAGGAATCGTTAAACGCACTGGCAAATCTAAGTCCTTCCCTCAGGGAAATGGAAAAAGAGCAGGAGAAGCAGGGCTCTGTCCAGAGCATCCTTTTGAGCAATCGGGGGACAGCATCAGAATAGTCGGTGGGCAATTTCTCACATTCAGCAACCCTGGATATACTGCTGCAGAAGTGCAGTCATCAGAGGTGAGATCAGCATGGGAAATCCCAAATCGCAATGCCTACTATATAAAAAGCACTCAAAAAGTGTGTTGTTGTTGTTGTTTTTAAATTCAGTTCTTAGAGATCCTGAGAGTGAAAAAAAGGATACCCGTAGCCAAGATTCTTGGCGGTGACTAGAATTCAGAGCCAGGATAGAGAGGGGAAGAGTCCTAGGCTTCAGAAAGCTTTCATTTTCCTTCAGAGAAGTTTGTGGTTCACCTTTTAACCTGTCTCTTGAGAATGGGGCTGCGCATGTCTTACATGCAAATAAACAGGAGGGAAAACTTGAACAGATAGAGAAGAGACTGTGGTAACTGACTTAATATTGAAGACACCATGGTGATAACCATCTGATTTCCCAGCATCAGTGTGCCCACCACAGATTTCCGGACCCATAGTGAAGACTGAAACCTATTAAATAAGAGGCAACGAGAGGAGCCCCCATAATGACCTGATAATATGCCAAAGAGATCCACGGCCGGGACACCCAACTCTCTAATCCCTAGTGAGAATGCTCCTCCTTCTGGAGCACTCAACACAAGGCAAGGCAAGGCTTAACTATGAAGGATAACACTTTGGGATGTGTCAGGACAAAGGGCACCATCAAGGGCAAGATCATGGTGAAGACAAGTAGAACAGCTCCATCCTAGAGACCAGTTCCTGGGAGAGGCTTCAGGAAGTGTCACTGCTATGTGCTCAAGCCAATATAGAGCAGCTGGGGGAGCTCTGAGACGGAGCGTGGCTCTTACAAACCAGCCAGTCCCTACAACACTGCTGCCAATATCCAACAGCCGCAGCAGTCATGCCAGGATTGAAAATACCTCCATTCAGACCACCCACTGCCCTCATGAAAGGTGAAAAGACCAGATCATCCTGGAGAGAAGCAAACCCTCCCTGAGGCCATCTTGTATAAAAACCACAGTCACCATCTCTCCATCCCCACTGGTGAGGGGCCCACCTACTCTGCGGGCGAGGCACAAAGGCACCAGGAGCACGAAGAAACTCTCCGCACAGGCCCTTAGGTGGAGCAAGCAGGGGAAGTCCGTAAGCAGGAGTCTCCAGTGAGGTACCTCCAACCTCCGGGTCACCCACCACTGAGAAACCGTCTACCTGCCTTAAGGGTCAGCAGACTCACAGCCTGGGTCTGGAATGCCAGAGACCTATGATTTCCTTTACAATCATCAAGGATACACCCCAAGAGGAAACATTCCACAAATGGATCAGAACTGCCTTTGGGGATTTGGTTTCTATCTTCTTCCCTTGAGGAGACAGGGATGAAGTTAGCAAACAGAAAGAGATGTGTATACACGGGTACCCAGGCAAGATGTCCACTCAGAGGCAGAGTCATTTTCTGCCCAGCACCCTTTTACGCCATCTCTGGTATATATCACAGTCACTGGCACAGAGCAGACTGGTGCATAGACGAAATCCACACCAAGTTTGCTCTGATTTTGATGTCCCCTGCAAGATGAGAGAAACCAGATCCTAGAAAGAGGGCACAGACTGGGGCAGGGGGTGGGGCGGGAGAGGTGGGGCTGAGAGGATACAATCTGGGGCATTTTAAAGCAGGACAGAATACAGGTTCAAAATTAACTAAAACCTAGGCACAGGAGACCGCAGGGCCTGAAAAAAACATCCAATTAATTGGAACCACGGACACACCCTTTTGGTTTGGAGGGCCCTGAACAAATGCCTCCAATCTCCCTTCCTGCCAGGCCCACCTCCACAGAACTGGCATGTTGGGTTAATAATAATATCTCAGACAGTCCCTAAAGGGGAAAGAACCCATAGATGCTGAGAAGAGAGGTCCAATAGGGATGCCTCTTGGGTCTCAGTCTCAGGAATGACTGTGCTGCTCCTTAATCACAGGTCTGTGGGAACGATCATGTTTCCCTCTTTTAAGTGGGATCACTTAATGCTTAGAGCTAAGCCTGTGGCTCCCCTCTACCAAAACTATAATGAGGTAGGAGTGGTAGCTCTTGACCTGAGGTTACTACGACCTGCCTTTTCCCTTTGGCACAGTTTCTTTACCTTTTTTTTTTTTTTTTAATTTCCCATATCTCATTCTATTAGAGTGTCTCATATCTGTGTGACACTTTAAATCCTTTTTGGAACAAGGCAACGGTTTTTGTTTTTAAGAAGTCATTAAGCCCAACGTACAGTGCGTGGGCCCCTGGAAAAGAGTGATGGCCGCACGCCATCTTTGTTCTGTGATGCAGGGCCCGTTGTTTGCTCTGAGACGCTTCTGCTGCTGCTAGCAGTGGCTGTGATAACCTGCCCTGCTTCCTTCACAGGACACATTTCTAACTCTCTAAGCCTCCTTCCAACCTCCAGCAGAACGGGCTCGAAGCCGGGTGGACAGGAAGACGGTCAGATATGTGATGCGCCTTGAAGAGTTCTGGGTAGCTGAGGGGCAGGGACTGCAGAAGGACATGTGGAAGTTAGCCTAAGGTGGTAAAAGATAAAGAACGTCCCTGGGAAAGGGAAGAGAAGGCACAAAGATTGGGAGCTACTATGGGCTTAAGTGTGGATCCAAAGCTCACGGAAAGAGGAATGATGGGACAAGAGATAAGCCATGAGAGCTGTGCAGGAGTCACATCACTAAAGGCTTTGCGAAGGAGTCCAGACTTTTCTCTTGTAAGCAATAGGGAGCCGGTAAAGGATTTCAAGCAGAGAAATTCTGGAATCATATTTGCACTTGGGAAAATGACTTTGACCGGGTGTGAAAGATTGACAAGTTGGAGTGAGGGCTTGAACCAAAGTCATCTGGGCAAGATTTAGGGAAGGCCTAAATTAAGGCAATGACAGTGGGATGCTGAGTAAACTCCAGAGGTGTCTGTGACACAGAATTGGCAAAGCTTGATAGCTACATCCAAGCAGAGGGTATCGATCTGATTCTCAGAGCAGACTCGGGTTGCTCAGACTTCACAAACATGTTAGATGTGATGTCAGTCAGAACAGGCAGTGGGTAATGTCGAGCAGAGGGTGAATGCAGCGGGATACTCAGTGCAGACAGTTTAGGCGAGGTGCCCAGGATGCCTTCCGTGGAGAGTAACAATGGTCAGATTAAATGGGTCTGACATCATTTCTGCAAAACAATATGGATAGGTACACTAAAACTCTGGAGAAATACCATTCTATAGAGAGAGAGGACAAGGGTTTCGAAGGATATACACATAGATATTAACAGGGACTGACTCCATGTGTCAGTATTTTTTTTGCTCATCTATATTTCCTGACCTCTCCATAATGATGTTTTACTCTTATAATAAAAAACACAACTTTGAATTCCAAAAATAAAAAGAAATGTCAAGCATACCCCAATCTAAAGAAACAGACTTGAAGACACCCAGCACAAAGTGTGTGGAAGCCATCATGGTTGTGTCTGAAGCAACCCAGAGAGAGAGTGAACGATGTGATGAGAGCTGTGAACAGACCTGTGGGCAACCTGAGGGGCCGAGCAGGTGTAAGGACCTAAGAGAAAGTCTGGAAGAAAGTAGTGTCCCAGAAGCCAACGTTCTTGAAAGCTCTCATACTGTAGCTTCTAAGTTCTTGATGGCAGGACGGTCACATATTCGAGTATGAATTCTCATTCATATTTGAACTCCATCCCACTGGCACGCTCCAACTTCTAGGCAGAACCTACAGAGTAATGGCTCAATAAACGCTTACAAATAAATGTGATCCTAATTCCCTCTTAGCCGCTATTATTTGGACTCTTATTGAATACGCTCTCTGGGACATTTTCTCTTAGAATATAATTAGAAAGGGTTTGCAGAGCTCATAAAAACAGAAGGAAATCACCCCTTAGGAGACTCATTCTCCTTGAGAGAGTTTAATAAAGCTTAAGACAAACTCCATCTCATTGATGGTGCAACTGTGGTGGTCAAATACCGGAGCAGCAATACCGAGGTCCAAAGACAGAGTTGAAGAGGCAAGTATCACTTCCAGCCCTATTAAAAATATCCCTCACACAAGTGGCCATAAAAAGGGAAAGGCCGTATGTCTGATCATCAATATCTACAACCCCTCAGCAGCGCCCCCTCCACCCCAAAACTGATCCCAGGTGTAGCTGAAAGTAAGGGACTATAAAAATTTTATTCAGGTATGAATATCTCTTCTCATAAATATCTCATCCACTTATGAATGAGGCCGGAAGAGAACATGAAAACAAGTGAAAAAAAAGAAAGATTCCCAGGCTTGTTGGATTTATCTTTTCACTCATAAAAGAGATTTATTGTTATAATGTTGATACAATAAAGATTTTAAAAAATGAAAGCACACCGGTCGAAGGAAAGTAACTGCACCTTGGTAAGTCTAAACTCCTGGGAGGCATGAGTGAATGGAAAGAGTAACTGAACTGTGACCCACAGGACAGTGACTCAAAGGAACAGAGAGAAGATGGAGAAAAGAAGTCAAAGATCTTTCTCTCCTAATTCCGGGAAGTTATTCGTGTACATATTCAGCAATGTCTCAGAATATCAAAGTGTTCTCCACAGGAGACTTTCCCATCGGTGAAAAGGAATCCCACCCCCAGCCCGAACACAGGAAATTAGTTTCTTCAACTGGAGCCACAGAATCCTCAGGACCCACCAATGAGGACAGAGGATCCTACAGAAGCCCTGGTGAACTTCATGATGGAATAAGCTTTGAGAACCTCCCCCTCATTTCATTCCTGTGGAGACTGCTAAACTTGCGTGGCAAGCCAACAGTCATCCCAGTTGGAGGTAGACCATTACCAGCTAACTGTCCAAAAGCCAAGAACACACCAGCTACAGGGACAAGTGCACCCTCATATGAGGAGACTTCCCAGAAGCCATTCATGTCACTGCCCACAGAGCTTCGCCAAGATGAAGAGCCCCTACAAAATAAGCTGAGCCACAGGCCAAAAAGGGGTGGTTAAGACACCTTCGGGCTAGAGGGCTGGATCAAGCTTTCTGAGAAGAGGGTGAAGTAGGGGGATCTTGGCGTTGATAGTGGGATGGATGGGGCCACGCGGGTGACTGTTATTATCCTTCAGAAAGACTCCAGCTGTGCCTGAGGATTTCCAGAGCCTACAAGGCCTCCGGGACCTGCTGCTCCTTGAGGGCTTCTCTTCCAATGCAGAACATGTCAGGGGCTCGTGCCTGCCACTCACAGCCAGCACAGTGCTGTCGCCTAAGCAGAAATCAAGATGCCGCTGCCTCCTTAAAATCAGTCACTGCCAGGAGTCGCCTGGGAAGCCAACAGGGAAATAAATGACCACCTAAGCCCGGGCCTTCATCTTGCAAAGGATAAAACCAAGACCCATTGATA
Source organism: Orcinus orca (assembly GCF_937001465.1). Classification (NCBI taxonomy): domain Eukaryota; kingdom Metazoa; phylum Chordata; class Mammalia; order Artiodactyla; family Delphinidae; genus Orcinus; species Orcinus orca. The sequence goes on along the minus strand of NC_064564.1, from coordinate 46,366,535 downwards.
GGAAGCCCTGAAAATTGAAACAGGAGAGTAAAGAGCCCAAGAAGTGGTTTCTCCTTGACAGGGAGAACCCTCTGGAGGATTCTAGCCAGGGGTGATGGGTGCCATTGTGAACCTCACTGGCAGGCTCTGGCAGCTCCATGTTTCCTGATCAACACATAGGTTTTTAAAGGGGATAAATTACAGAGGCCAGATGGATATGAGGCATCACCTCAAGAGTTCATGGGATCAACATTCTCCTGGGAGAAAGGACTTCACTGAAGACTCTGGTTTGTGAGTAGATGCCTGGGAGGATTGCAGGGTAAGTGTAGTAAGTGAGGGTGGGCAAGAGAAAGGGTGAGATGACGACAGAAAAGGCGGAACCCAAGGACACAGGGGCAGTAGCTATTAAACACGAAGGGTTAGAAGAGTTCTACAACTGGTGGCTGGAGAAGGGAGAAGTAGGGAGGGGGAGGGGGCCTTGGGGCCAGAAGGAAAGATACTGCAGGGCTCCTGTTCAATCCTGCTTTGGCATGAGTTGGGGTAGGGCAATGATAATACCAGGCTTGCCAAGGACAGTGTTCCAGGCTCCCAGGGCAGAGACTCCCATTGTAGAAGATGGTCAAAGATAGGGAAGAGAAGAGAAGGCCCCCATCTCCCCAACAATCTCTGAAATTCTAAAGCACGAGCTGGATCACCAGCCCACAAGTGAAATAACCGAACATGGTCCCTATCACATAAGAGGCACTCACAAAACAGGAACAGTTCACGGGCGCACCAAGAAATCACAGGCTATCTACTCCCTTCCTCAGAAACTTGGAGGGAGGGAGAAGGCACCAGGGCTGTCTAGGGAGTTCAGCATATTCCCGGAATCCAAATCCAGAAGAGAAGAGGAATTCATCTTTCTGTTACCGCTCCTCGGGTTATGGCCTCTGCAAACCCTTTCTAGTGATATTCCAAGAGGAGAAGACCCAGTGATACATTATGAGTCAGCTGAGGCCAGATGGGGAAGGGTGGTGTGGCCTAGAATATATCAAGTCACTCTGTGAGGAGACGACCACGGACTTGCCTCCCCGGAAAGAGGAAGGTCCCACCACAAACTCCCTTAAAGCCAGTGAGCCCTACAAGGAAGAGGACGACACTGAGGTAAGAGCACTTGTGAAAACACAGCTCTGAACCGGACAGGCTGCCTTGGACAGTGACCACCCCACTCCCTGCAGGCTCGGCTGCCGCTAAGGGCCTTCCACGCTGAAGGCACTTCCGGGGCCCCCCTGGTTCCCAGTCGGTCAGGGCTTTGCCTGCTCTGTAACCCACACTCCATCATAAGCGGGCAGATAAGATGAGGCAGAAAGAAGGACCCATCCCGATCGAGATCCGGAGGGCAGGAGGTCAGGGCCATGGAGTGACCACTGTGAACGTGGGTCCTCTAGGTGTGAGTCTCCCCAGGGTAACTCATAAGGTGGAGGGGACTCTGTCAGAGGGTGAACACCTGACTTCCTGGCCTCCTACTCCAGCTGCCACAGAGCAATAAAACCTCCCCCACATCGCATGATCAGACCAACTATACCAAGACTGAAATGCCTCCATATCCAGGCCACCGCTTCCAAGCGAAAAGGAAATGAAAAACAATCTGGAGTCCAGATCCTGGAGTGTGCTCTTCTCTTCCAAGGCCACAGGTACCAGTACCACCTCCGTCCCCAACGCATACAGTGCGGGGAAAAGAGAAGGCTGCCGTTTTTGAGAGTAAGAGGAAAGGATTCCAGCAGCAAGGGACTGCATTAGAGATGCCACCCCCGCTCCCATGTCCTAAGCACCTGGGATAGAGGCAGTGTCTGAGGAGAAGGTGCCAGATCACTCCCCTCCTCGGGTGAGACTCCCCACCCCCTGACAGGGCTGCAGTTCAACCAGAGCAAAGGCCTGGCTAACTGAATTCAACCCAAGGATCTCCATGGGGCACCTACAGAGGGGTGGACCCGAGCACCACGAGTATTCAACAGGACTCTGGTGATGTTCTGTGCAAGGTGTGGTAAAAATGACTGCAGACAAATGAGCTGAAACATAAAAATCCCCAGATTTGCCCAAATCATAGGCTTGCATCTGGAGGAGGGGAAGAGAGGAATAATGAAGAGAAGGGAGAAAACAAACCGAAGGGGAGAGCGATTCTCCGGCAGCTCTATAGACGCCTCACGGGAGGAAGACAGGCCAGGCCAGCTCTGACTAGATTGGAACCTCCTGACCTTTCCAGGGTTGTGTGACAGAGCCCTCAGCTAATGCTCCCAAGCCAGGAGTGGAAAGAGGATCAAAGGACCCCTTCAGGATGAGGAAGTGCTATTCTGGGCTTCTCTTTATATAATGGGGGACTTCCTCTGGAACAGGAAACCAAATAGTAGTGAATGAATGAATGCTAATGCTTCTTTCCCAAACTCAAGACCTGGTATGACTGAAGAGGAGGAAGTAGACCGCTGTACAAGAGTTAAGCACAACAGGGGTAGAGAACACCATTTCCAAAGAAGACTCAGTTCCTCGTGGAAAATCCCTTCTCAGACAGCTCTCAGGATGAGGTTAACAGAGCAGGGTCATGTTGGATCAGACAGAATCTCCCCAGCAATAAGGAGTGCCTGGAGAAGGGCATGACTGCGGAACAGCCCTTTCTCAGGTAATCCTCCCGGGTGTGTGGTCTCCAAAACACCCACCTATTTAATAGAGACTCCTATTTCTGCGACTACTGACCAGGATATAGGCTTGAACTCAACAGTAGAGACTAGTTCCCCAGAAGTACCAGCTACAGCAATACATATTGCCATGTACAATTCTCAAATCCATTTTTTCCCCTTGGTATCAAAACCAGTCATTTCAATTGCATCACCTGTGAGGGGAGAAACTGGAAAGCACTGTCTAACTTTGACCCACGTGAGAGTTTGGCAGCTGCCGACAAATAAAATAACGAACGAGGGAAGAATTCAGAGTCAGTTCCTTAGCACGGGAGTCAAACTGGGACATAAATCCTGCCGTCCTCTTAAAGATGAAGCCTGACTTGCGGCAGTTATTCATGTGCCACTAACCTTTAGTATTTGAGAGGTCAAAAGCCGGATGACCTAGTCCTAAAAAAAATACATGCCATCCTTTTATCAAACCCCATTTCTTCTGAATATCCATGACCCGACAGAGAGCAGGGGAGATTCAGAGATTCAATGCTGAATACAAGATCAGAATCAGAGTCCTGACGTATGCCCAGAATTGCCCTCTAAGATTGAGCTGTTGCCCACTTTAGACATTTTTTTTTTCCATTCCTGGCCCTCTAGACTACTAAAATGTCTTCCTCCTGAGGAGTTGCTGCGTCCCCACCCCCTAGGCCAGGTTACAATCAAAAACACACTAAGAAAGGCCACAGCCAAGCCCTTGTACCCTGCCACCTCCCTTATTAGGGAACCATCTTCCTCCAAGACCCTGAGGCCACACCGCAACTGGGACTGATGCAGAGGAACCAGCTAACACACAGAATCCAGGCAGCACCTGTTCTGGAACCCTGTTTAGCTCCGACCTGGAGACACAAGCTTCTGTAGCAGCCAAGCCCAGGATGCCCATCTATAACGGGGCCCCCATTTTCTCCTTTTGCCCTCAGAAAGTCTGATGGTGGAAAGGAATTTATTTCCACCGTGAGAGGGAGTTACAAGGAAGCGGCTTTTAGTTCAATATTTGAGGATAGAATGTGTCAGGGCTGGAGCTGTTCTACAAAAGGGTGAACAGCCAAGTAAGAGGGTCATGGGAAGGAATTCAAGCAAGACGGGTAACCACCACCAGGTACACGAGGGGATGATTTCTGCATTAGGCTGTTGGCTTTTACCTCCAAGATCTGAATTTCTAAACCATTATGGGTCTGGACCATATCTTACGTATCAGTTCCTAGTCAACTCCTTGAAGTGTTTGCATTAATTTGCTTATGATTTTATGTTCAGCGGGTCATTGAAAGCTGCTCATCACAGGACTGTTGTACCTAAAAGGGCCCAGTCATCTCATGCCTGAGACTAGCCTGTAAACAGAAGCAGTTTTCAGTGCAAGGGCTCCAAAAAGGTTTCTGATTCCTGCAGCCTTCGTAGGAAATGGATTCCACGCACAAATCCAAGGCCTTGGCCTCGGAAGAAACAGGAGGACCCATCCATTCGACAAGAGCACACTGATCCTGAAAAATGCAGGAGCAAGGAGTGCGGGTGAAGAGGCCATTCACTTGGAATAATTCTTAGTCTCTGAAAAAGGACACTGACCCATTATCACCCCAATCTCTTCAGATTCCCAGTGAGTGACACTCCTTGACACACGACAAGGCTTGTTACTCTTCCCTGAGGGATCAAGTTCTGGGGCAACTGATCCCTGGTTAAAACATATTAATGTTTGAGGGGTGGGTATAAGTCCCTTTCCAGAGATCAGGATGTGATGGGGAAGAGAAGAGTAGGGACAAAAGAATATGACCCACCTGAATAGAAAGGATAGAGAAGGGAGCCTAAGGAAAGGGAACTCTGGGGACTGGGAAGGCATATTCCTTCTCAATCTCCCTTGGACGACAATCAAAATGTCACACATTCTTTCCTTGTTTTTAACTTGTATAGTGAAACAAAAATCACCAAATAGCAAAAATAATTATTACCCTGAAAAATATCTATCTAATCAAAGTATCTTTGCAATAAGTTAACATTTTGTTTATGAAATACCATGTTCAGCCCACAAGGACCCTATTCAGATACTGACAGGGAACCCTAATACCCTGTGACCCCAATCCCATTTCTTCTCACTGGCCCTTGCTCTCCTCGGAACTGCCCCTGTCTCTTTGCCTGAATATCTTTATCTTGCTGCTGAAGCCAAATAAACTTCCCCCCTTCCTTTTCCTTGCAGGCCAAACTCTTTCCTGCATTAGGTCCAACTGAGGCCTTTTCCTCTCCCCAGACCAACTCAGACTATCCCAATTCCGTATTCAATCTTCCTTCCTCTGACTTCCCCAAGCACTTCACTGATACAACCAAATTCAGCACTTGGTTTGAGGAGCCTGACTCCCGCCCTTTACTTAGTTGAGGGAGGCCCACAGAAAGGATCTGGGCTTCAGATGAGAATGGGGTGTGTTCAGTCTTTTCTTAGCCTGCTTACGTTGTACTCTGAATCTGTTCAAATGCTCTGGCAGGTACTGAACCCACCGTTGCGCTTCAGCGTGGGATATGGAAAAAAGATGACCCTTCCCTGGATGCACTGAGATGGGTGGTATCCACGCCCATGAAGGCCCGGCAGTGGTCCTTCATCCATAGTAGAAATGCTCAATGTCTGCAGTAGCATCTTCTATGTTAAACATGGCTAAATCACAGTGGCTCCCCCAGAATAACATCACCCCAAGAGGGGCATGTGAAACCCAAGCTGGGGAATAAGGTCACTGGGTATACTCCATCTGGTCGTGGAAGTCAGCATGCTCAAAACAAAGGCTGGCTTTTGGCACCACGCATTCTTGGAAACTGGTCTTCCTTTACACAAGTTTGTGTCTAGGATTTTGTTTTATGTAATAAGTCATTCAATGAGTGCTATGGGTGGGGAGAGCTGGGGAAATGCTTCCTCACCCAGCATCCCTTAGACCACTGATATCTAAAACTTTGCTGGGAGGACCTAGAACGAGTTAGTCTGTGTTTAACTGTACTGCATTATTGGTCTCCCTCCAACAACCAAAAGAAACCATTCCAATTTCATTCACAAGGAAAGTCTGGTAGAGTTTCTAACCCAGCATGTCAACCAAAGGACAATGCTGTCCAGCCTTCTGTGAGATTATTTTTAACAGTCAAGGTCCTCAAAACCATGCCACTACATCTCTATCCAACACTTAAGCACTTCACCAAACAGATCCACATTCTACCTTTGCTATATTCACACTGTTTCACTACAACTTTGCTATTTGCCCTTTTTATCTCGTAGAGCAAAAGTTTGTCTTAGACTGGAGTTCTAAGCTCTATAGTTTTACTGCCCACACCACCCCCCAGACAACAGATACAGTCACTTTTTCATCTGATCTGAATTCAGTCATGTTCTGTTTGGATTTTTCAAAATAACCTATTAGAGTGCTCTCAAGCTCGTGCATCAAAGAAACGACCAGACGTGTGTCTAGGTTTAACAGGGTGATTTCTTCTTGCCGTCGTCTCCACAGCAGTAAAGCTGCACAGGTCCCCTGGCAGGTAGGTCAGCAGCAGTGGTCCAATTAGCCTTCCTTGGCACCATGATTACTATTACTTCCAACACAGCAGCAGTGACTTTACATCCTAGTGATTACCCTGAGAGCGTAAGGTAGAAGATCTACTTTCAGAGGGCCCAGAAAGCAACTTTTGCATCAACCAGACTTTCCCCCTTTGAAACAAAAATGAACTTCACAGCTGTGGTTATGCTATGATGTAAATGAAAGAAATAAAGCACATACTGGAAATGTGCAGCTTCGGACACCCTAAACAGCTAGTCTTTTAAAGCAGAAAAGGGTAGGAAATCTCAGTTTAAGACTCTGAATATAGCAAAGACAGCTAAAGAAGAGAAGAGACCCAACCATACCAACCCTCCCACATAGTCACAAAAACATGCACATGCTACATATGTATTTTTTCAATACCAGTAGTTATAAATTACCTCCTAGATTTATTAAAATACAACCTTTTGCCCTAGATGTAAAAGTGAGAGGATAAAATAGAAACAGAGCAATTAAATTCCATCCCTCCTGCAACTCCGTTTAAAATGCACATAAAAATAATTAGAAAAAAGATCACTAGGGAAAAGCAATCCCAAAAGGTCAGCTGCAAGGTAGTATTCATACAGCTACTGTTTAACACCAGTGTAAGGTTAGGGAGAGTATCCAAATCTTGTATTAAACTAAATCAATTCCTTTCTCTCCACCTGTAAATGAAGTACAGTAAATATGAACAGTGTTCACCCTAATACAGGATAGCAAGTTTTAAAAATCCTGTGCCAATTTGTTTTTGTAGATACACAGCATATAATACTCAAGTGGAATCACTCTGTAGGTCTCTTCATCAGAAACTGTACAACACTACGTTTTAACGTTCTTATTTTTCTACTGCTAACAGGTTTTCCCAGGCATGATGGCCATCATTTTTACTCTGACCTTGAGTTCATTAGGAGGCCAAGAATGAAGGCCAGAAAAATACCACGGGGGAAAGATGGACCATCTAAACAACATGATATATGATTGTTTCTTCACATACCTGGAGGATAAAAAGGCTGATCTTATGCCTATCCACCCCATTCCTTTCTCCTTGTTCTATTTAGTGACATGCTTTCCAGAAAGTATTAAAAAGGGAGACTCTTCTCTCTATCATTCACACACTCACACACACACACACACACACACACAGAGTACACACAATGTGGGTCCCTATCCAAGGACATGTGACCTCCACAAAGAGGCCCACGGTCCCACACACAAACCTTAAACTTCTTCCGAAAACTAAAACTCTTCCCCCAATTTAGGATCAGTCTGTGAGAAAACAGTATATCTCTTAATGATCCAAGGTCAAGAGTGAAATCAACTATAAAAAAGGACAGAGTCTTCTGAACTAGGATATGGTAGAGATAATAAAAGTGGTGCAGAGGGGCAACAAGAAATATGCTCTGTCTCAGAAATGAGACTCAGTCAGCAACAGCAGGGTGGGCCTGATAAGGGAGGCCAGACCAGCCATGGGCAGCAAACACAATACAGGAATTCCCCCGCAGTAGGCAACAGGCAGAGACACAACTAGAGGAGAGGCCCGGCAGACACCTGCAGTGAGGGGCAGAGCACTGCATCATGGGAGACTGGCAGCCTGGGCAAGCGTCCAGCAGCAGGCAGGGTCACCTGGCAACAAGAGGTGGACACTCAGCTATGAGGACGCTGGGCCCGTATCCCAAGCGTGTGAGAGGGTCGGGGCAGATTGTACGGCAATGGGGAAACAAGAGGGATACACAAGGGTAAGGGAAAAAGACAGTGATCTGTGACTGGAATGTGGATACAAGGCGTGGGTCATGGGAAGAGCACCACGAGCCACCTGCCACGAGCCGTAGCTGACTTGAGGCTGAGCTATTAACTTTGAGCTCCAAAAATGTGAGTACTTCCAGGCTTAATCCTCAAAGCTGAGGGGCAACGAAGGGGGTACTAAAATAATGACTGCATAAGTAACAGCACTGTCCACTGAAAAATGCCCAGAGCACAAGAATAACTAGAATCATCCCTACAACTTGCCCCCATACTCCTCTTTAATCTTTATAAGGAACGAATATTTATTGAAGGCTTGCTGTGTACCCGATCCTGTGCGGGTTGGTTATTCAATCCCGAACGAGACCTACACCCTCTTCTCAAGGTGCTGACAGCCTTGTGGGGAGGGCGGATGACTCCTCTGTTCCTGCTGTGTCTCTGATGTGGCCTTCCTAACACCAGTCCCCATTACTGTTCCCACTGCTTGAGAGGTGGGACTGTTTCGGCCTGATGGTGCTTTAGGAAGGAGGGAAGGAATCTCTATGCCAGACCCTAACCTCAGCTCCTTCTCTTGAATAACACCTTTGAGAGGTTAAGGCAGCGGCAACCAACCCGAAGCTAACGCAGGCATCACCCCGCCTCGGGCAGCTCCTGCCCTGCCAGGATGAGGCATGTCCCAACTGGTCTCCCAGGCGGAAGCTGGGCACAGACTGTCAAGGGACAGTTGGGGAAAACTGGTTGTTATATCAAGACTCAGGAGGCACAAAAGCCTGGCCAGGACTAGGTTGGAAAACTGCCATCTCTGGGCATGTTAGTGGCTTGTGGGATCAGCTGGGTCCTCCAGGAGGAAAATGGAAGTTTGGGGCTGAAAAACACACATCCCGTATTCTCCCAACTTGGCTGCTGGAAATTCAGAGGACAGAGTTAAAACACCTGGAGTAAACTGTATAGCCTCTAGCTGGAATCCCAGAGCAGCAATGCTACAAAAGGGAGCATTTGGGGCCAGGAACAGGATCGGGGGGAAACTGGCAACATTCTCCGTGACCTGGACAGATATTCACAAAAGAAATTCAAAATACTGTCCCGATCCACTAAAACTACTTGTTTTCTCTGTGTGCACATATACGTGCAGTGTAACTTAAAAGGTAATATATTTAGTGTTTCCTTGGTTCTTTATTTGTAAGTTTAAAAAGGCAAGTATCAAACCAAAATAAAATTTTGAATAAATTTTTTTATTTACTAAAGTGTAATTTTCTGTTCTTTGCAGCGTTTTTTTGTTTTGTTTTTTTACTAATACCAATACTTTCTAAATTATCCTGTTTAATTTGATGACATTGATTTGCAGTTGATCCTTATTTTCAGGTAAGTGTTCTAAGTGTCTCTTGTTTTACTGTTTGTCATCAGCCAGGTCCCTTTTGGCCAAAACATGCTTTGGGCCACAAAGGAGTTTATTAGCCAGTAAAAACTGTTCTCCTTGTAAATACATTAAAATCCCTCCTAATTCATTTTATGTTTCTGGTTTCCTTAACTCAGGGATGAAAATGTTTCTGAAGGTTAAAATTGTCATAAAAACTGAAGCCATGTTACGATACAAATCTGGTTCCTGTGCTCTATGACATGCCACAGGAATTCTCTCATGCTTCAGGTCCAGTTCAAAATCTGAAGTGGAGGAATGCCACACCTAAATGAGCTTTCCTCCCTCTACTCTCCCCATACAGAAAAAGGGCTATTTCTCTGCAACGTGTAGCACCTCAATCCATGAAATCATGGAGTCTAGTTCCAGGGCACTCATGGCATGGACATGTATGCACTACCAAACGTAAAATAGATAGCTATTGGGAAACAGCCGCAGAGCACAGGGAGAGGAGCTCGGTGGTTTGTGACCACCTAGAGGGGTGGGATAGGGAGGGTGGGAGGGAGGGAGACGCAAGAGGGAAGAGATATGGGAACATATGTATATGTATAACTGACTCACTTTGTTATAAAGCAGAAACTAACACACCATCGTAAAGCAATTATACCCCAATAAAGATGTCAAAAAAAAGAAATAAAAAAGACCAGTACATTAAAGGAAGGTTTTTCCTAACAAGAAAGACAGCATGAACTCTTTCCACAGGTAGTCCAATTTCTTCACAGTTGACAGCACTATTGGTTCCTTTCTGTCCCAGTGCCTTTGCTGTCTGCTTTCATGACATGGAATGGCCTGTGCCCTGCAGTCTCCTGCTGACCAAATCCTGTCTTGACCTTCAAGGCCTAGCTTAAGACCTATCTTCTCCCCTCAGATTCTCTTGGTCTTCATCAACCAGCTTGCCCCCTCTGGCCTCCACCCCCATACATGCTCAAATACATCTCTTGCAGTAGGTGCTATCCCATGACATAGCATTCAGTGCAGAAAAGCGTAAGAAGTATAGTGAGAAAGCTTGATTGAGAAGGTCTCAGATCCCTGACAACAGAGGTAGCACAGTGCAGCTGAGTCCATGTGGTTTAGGGAAAAACAGACCTGTTTGGGCTGAATCCCCACTCTGACAATTACTAGCTATGTAGCCTTGGGCAGATTACTTTCCCTCCCTGAGCCTCCGTTTCCCATTCAAAAACTTCATGGAGTTGTTGCCAAGCTAAGGTTGGTTTATGTGACCGCCACTTTCCTAAACACTGGAGCTACAAAGATGAGTAAGACAAAACCCTAATCTTGAAAAAGCTCACATTCTGTAGGTAAGTTATTTGCAATAGCTTTAGGCTCTCTGGGGGAAATGGTTAAGTAGCATTTGGGGAAGAGTCAACTGGAAACAGTAGGGGAACAGTTGGAGGGGGAGAAACTGGAGACTGAAGCAATTCCAGAATTGCGGACAGCGCTAAAGGCTGGAAAAGAGAGACGGTAGTAGGAATGGAGATGGACGAAGATTTGAGAGCTATTCCAAGTGGAATAAAATTATAGGTCTTGGTTCATTTTGGACTTAAGAGGAGAGAGGCAACAGATGAAGAAACTTCACTCAAATATCTAGCCCAGGGGACAGGCCCAGGCACTGACAGAAAGAGGGTAACTGTGGGGAAGGAGCTGGTTTGGGCAGTGGAAGAAATCAACCTCCACAGAGCTATTCAGTTATGTGCCTCATGGACAACTAATGCCAATCTCAAAGCCCAACAGCTTCTTCTTTCACAGCCCCATTGAGTCCTCTTCCTCTTTCTACCCTTGTCCCTCTTGCTTTTATCTGTAGAAGATTCAGTGGTGAGATGAACAATCAAATAGATTTACCAGTCCTAGGTGAACAGTGTCCACCACTAACAAGAGGTACACTCCCTCATGCATCTTTTTTATTGGCCCTACTTGACTTTTAAACTTAAAATGACTTTAGCCTAGGATAGCCCATGTTCCTCTTGACCGTTCCTTCAAGATTATAAGCACCCAACCGTCCTCTGAAGCTCCCCAGGCAAAGTGAGGCAGCCTGGTCCATTACAATTGGAGGGTGGAACTTCCACATCCTGAGCCAGTAAAAACTGCCACCCAGGTTCCAGCAGAAACTGCCTTCTGTGACTCTCCCAACCCCTACTCCCAGGCACTGAGCATGCTCACTGCAAATCAAGGAGATGTTTCCTTAAATAGTGCCTAATTTATATAGATCAAACCAACTTAATGCATGTATTTCCTTTGATCCAACAATTCTGGAAACTCATACTAAGGAAATCGTCAGACGTGCACACGAGTGTATGGCTACAAAGGTATCTATTGAGACATCCCTTTAATTTGCAAAATAAAAAGAGCAAAAATGCAGGGACAGTCTGAATGCAGAACAGTAAGGGAGTATTTAAATAAATTGCCACATATGCACATAATGGAATATTATAAAGACATTTAAAATGTTGTAAAGGCATTTTAATGACCTAGGGAAATATTTGAAATACATTTAATAAGTGAAAACAGATAACAGAACCACATATAAGTTTGTTCTCAATTTTGCAACATCCATACACACACATAGATACACATACTTCACATACATACACACACACCCCCAAAGAAAAACAACCTCAGAAGATGTAACTATTGTTATCTCTAGGTGGAGGGATTAAAGGTGATTTTTGTTTCCTTCTTTGTACTTTTCCCATTATCTTTGAAGTCTTTTTGTAATCACTTCAAAAATTATCAAAATAAAGGGAAATGGGCCATGAAATACTTGGAGGGAAGAAACCTGTGATGATGACAAATACGCCATGAAACACTGATTCCTTCTGTACCTTAAGAGATATTTTTTCTTGCTTGAACCCTAAGATGATCAGTCTTTCCATCTCTTGCCTGAGATACCTGAGAGCTTGTATTTCAGAGCTTTTCTTTAATCTCAGGGCTTCTCTCAATAAAATCTCTATTCTTCCCTAAGCAATGAAAGACCACAAAAATAGGTATTTGGATACAATCATTTCTCTTTCTTTTATGCTCACTGAGTTGACGTTTGCCAAAAGTTAACGACTGGATCCCTCAGTTCCTTATTCTTTGGTTTAATAAGGGATTAGATGGTAATAGACTGGAAATAAATTCTCGTCTCATTGACCTAAATTAACTTTGCTTTTGAGATCTGGCATAGCTTCAACAATGATCTGAAAGGAAACGTATATAACTATATCCCACCAAATGCAGAAAACCGTAGCTGATCCCATCATTGAAACATGTCTCATTAATGTCACTTATAATAAATCCCCCAAAGTCTTTGACTAACGTAAGCCACTGTTGTCTGTGGGAGATGAGAACAGCAAAACGCTGTGGTAGGAGGGAGTTTCTTTTCCAACAAGTATTTCTATGGAGGGATTTAGCTTGATACCAAGACCATATGTTGGCCAAGCCTTGCTGTTTGTTATTTAACAAGTCTACATACCACCATGGGCCTCTCTCCTCAGCAATACAGTTTACACATGGTCAGGGAATCACTCTCTCTGCAACACCCTCTTCTGGCACACTCATCTCTCCTTCATACCTTATATTTGTAGAGCAAGTCATGATTCACCAAAGCCTTTCACGTAAAGGATCCTATGGGATCTTTATAAGAACTCTAGAAGAGAGAGTTTTACAGATAAAGAAACTAAGTTCAGAGAGATTAAGTTACTTGTCCAGATAGTCTTGCTAGTACGGGGTGGTCCTCAGATGAAAAACAGTTTTCTAACTTGTGATTCAGTGTTCTATCAGTAACCCTAATAATCCTACAAGTTTGATTTGCTATTGAGTTGTTTTTTGTTTTTTGTTTTTTTTTTGCGGTACTCGGGCCTCTCACTGTTGTGGCCTCTCCCGTTGCGGGGCAACAGGCTCCTGACGCGCAGGCTCAGCGGCCATAGCTCACGGGCGCAGCCGCTCCGCGGCATGTGGGATCCTCCCGGACCGGGGCACGAACCCGTGTCCCCTGCATCGGCAGGCGGACTCTCAACCACTGCACCACCAGGGAAGCCCTGCTATTGAGTTTTAAAACATTTTTCTCACCCATAGGCATTTAACCACTTCCACACCGTCTCTCAATAATGATGTAGGTGCCTGTTGCATGTCATTTCAAACTCATTCTAATGAACACCATCCTCGGATGATGGAACAGAGGACACCGTTAAGCATGGAGACATTCAATCCACTAAAGCCCTCTGGGTAGGATGTCCTTCATTCACCAGAACTGTCAGTAACCTAGAGAGCTTGACACTCCTAATCTTGTCACCTGACGTTGTGACTCTTCTCCCAGTCCTTGGCTTTTTTTCTCAAGTCTGACTCTGGCATGCCACTTACTGAGAGAGCTGATATGATCTCTATTAGCAATTGCCTGACTGCTCTTTGTAAATGTGTATTAATCTCCCCACTCTCCATGCACTCACATACACACAAAGACATACCCTAGACCACAGCTGCTCTGAGAAGAGATATTACGTCTTGCTCATCTTGCTGTATCACCCCCATTGCCGGCAGGTGCCTACACTTTTTTGCTGTATATTTTTAAATTAATTATTTGAGTATTTACTAGAAAGTACAGCTGTACAACTATAGTTATATGTTTTATGACCCACTTTTCCCCCATCTGCCTCTACTCTCATTTTTCTTGCACCACCAATCCTTTCATTCATTTTAATAGCTTTCACCAAATGAAATTCTATTTTATTTTATGGGACAGTCATCATGAGGTCTCCAAGTTGTTTCAACCTAAGACCCCAAGAATTGAATTAGTCTGAGAAAAGTTTGGGAAATCACTATTAATTTATTCTGTGTTTCCCATTTAACTTTTCTAGGCAGAATATTCTCGCATCCTTAAAAAATGTATTCACTTCTAAATGAGGATAAGAATTTCATTTTCCTATGTCAACTAGCCCAGTTCAATATTTTTTGTTGCTAGGGCTCAATTATAAAATAGAAAAATTGGATGAAAACCCAATTTTATGATATAACATAGTCACATGAGCCAGGTTATAAAATATTGTTTACCGTGTCTTTTTAACCATGTTTTTAAGAGTTTTTAAAAATAGCTTGACAGTATTTAATTTTGTTGGTAGAACAAATTGTCTAGATTATTTGTTTCTTGATATGTAGTTGGAGCTGGTAGCTAGTACATCTTAGAAAGTGATAATAATATTACACATATACTCACTACTATATATAAAATAGATAGCCAACAAGGACCTACCGTATAGCACAGAGAACTATACTCAATATTTTGTAATAACCCAAAAGGGAAAAGAATCTAAAGCAGAATATATACACATATATGTATAACTGAATCACTTTGCTGTACACATGACACTAACACAACATTGTAAATCAACCATAGTTCAATAAAAAAATAAAATAAAATAAAAAGCAAGTGAATATTACATTTAAAGTTGTGATACAGGACTAGGGAAATATAATCTCTTTGATATAGGGCCCCGTATTTTAGACCTCACCCTATAGGATTGGTTGAGAACAACTTCAAGAGAGATAGCTAGCACGTATGCATCCCTCGACCCCCTCCCAACGTGCAGACTCACACATCTTTAGGTAGAGTGAGATTCTTTTATAAAACACGGACAAGGCACTTAATGCAAACTTTAAAATGCTTAGCCTATAATTTTCATTAATTACTGTCTCCAATACAGAGTGCTGCTGGGAAATTAAAACATAAAAGTCATGCTTTTTTTGCCTTGTATTTATTGAGCAAGAAAAAGAAATGAAACAATAAGAGATACACTAAGGAAAGTCTCCCTGTTTATAATATATTAAAGACATTATTTTAAATGTGATTCTTTGTTCCTCAGGGGCCAGCCCTTTCCCTGAACACAGAATAAGCACAGCCTATGCTCCTGTAAACGTTCTGGGCTTTCACCAACAGTCCTCCATAGTAGGCCTGCTTTGTCATAGCCTTTCTTTTAAAATAGCGAAATTCATTCAGGATATGGGGAGGAAATCATGTCATATTGAGACAATTAAGTTTATGATTTCTAAAACTACAACGAAGAAAGAATAAATGTGTTGGCAATGGAAAAAATGACTATTTGGAGAATGTTTTCAAAGGTTCTCGCTTGAAAGCTATGAACTCTGATAATATTCTGATTTTCATTTAGGAAAATAGATCTTTTCCCCTGTGTTTCACTTACACTCTAAAATAGAAGTTTCGTATAGATGAAATAAGTACTGAGTTACACAATTAAAAGCATTATGTAATTAACAGCTCTTGAGAAATTAAAAATATATGCTAACCTTTTCCAAAACTATGCATATCTTCCCCCAAATCACTGATACCGGGCCCTTCCATGCCCAGTTCACTTTTGCATCTTTATAATTGCAGCTCCCATCTCCTAAACATCCCTGTCAAGTTTTCCTCCTAGCCAGATGACTTAAAATCCCATGATTGATATTATTTTTTGTCCCTGAGGAAAATAACCATGTTACATATTACCTCAAACTTTTATATCATCTTTGGGCCCTGCATATTTTATCAGAATCTCTAAGCTTCTTTATTCTTTGCCCAACGACAACTTCTCCCTAGGTTCAAGGTCTTTTCTGACTCTGCAGAGGTACCTGCCTCCTTCCTCAGCATCCACTTACCAGGTTTTGTTTTCATTTGTCAGTAATATAGTCTTTTGCTCAGAATTCCTTGAAGGTTCCTTGTGAAGACAATATACATAGACCCCAGACAAGCTCCTTTCTTTTCTTCACAGATGATGAAGTGGTACAAATGGTTTGAAAACCTGAAAGATCTGGATACAGATAACAGTTCTACAGCATAGGTAAATGGAATAGCCTTTCTGAACCTCAGTGTTTTCATCTGTACAATGGGGGTCCCAATAAGTACTTCATAGTGCTTATTCGAGGATTCAATGAGATTGCCCCTAAAAAGGCATCAGTACACTTCCTGGCATCCCCTAAATGTGCCCTCTTAACCCTTCTTTTGCCCTCATTAAATTTTTAATCAAATATCATTATTTCTTCTGACTATAGACTCCACGAGTTAAGTCACTCATGCTTCCTATAACTGTTTGGAAATTCCTTGAGATGAACTGTTATTAGTCTCCCCTAACTTCATCTCATTCATCCATTTCATGCAGATTATAAATCTATTCTGTTGGTTAAAACTCACAATCTTATTCACCCCCTGCTCGAAAAACTACAAGAAACAGCAAAGAAACACAATCATGGTTTCTGGGTTTTAAATACCCTATTCTTTTTCTTTTCCAAAAGTTTGGTCAAGTGCAAACATTTCAAACTTGAATTCAGCACTTTTCCCAAGCAAGGCAATCAGTATATACCAATACCAATTTGGCATGCCCTTGCACAATGTGATATTCAACATAAAAGTGGGTTATAAGAAGCAAAGAATCAGAAATTGCAATAAAGGAGAGGAAGGTAAAAAATTCTAATGGAGTTCAGGACCAAAATTGAGCTGTCCAAATCTATTGTTTATATGTGGGCTTAATTTCACCAGAACTGCTTGCTCAGCTTAACATAAATCCAGGGGGAAAAAAAGCCACTTCCACATAAAGGAAATATGAACTAGAATTCATAGATACAGCAAGAAAAGAAGTTCACCTCTCATCTATCTACATGAGCAAAATTATTTCACAAATGTTCTTTCCGATTCATGGTTTCTACTTTGTGACAGTTTTCGATGGAGGCCACAAAAACTAAAAGGCCTCTTTCGTAGCAGAAGAGAACAAGAAATTTGCTCTTCATATTAGACTGAGGGACGACAACTAAGTCACTGGTGTTTCCAAAGATACTGCTGAGTTTGCAAGTTTGCAAGTTTGCCCCCTGAACACTGGCCTTCATAGGTTGGGGTGGGACCAACATGTTCAGAGATCTCTCCAAAGAAAGCAGGGAGTGTGCAGATTCTTTTTGATAAGCGCTATGTATCACTCTACTTTAGATCTTTGAGTTTTCAGGGAATACAAAGGTGACCCAGCGAGGCAGGGCACTCAAAAGGGATGCTAGAGATTATCCTCACCCCATCCTGCCCCCCACCTACCTTCTTTTAGAGGTCAAACTGAAAGAAAGAAAAAGGAGGGAGGGAGGGAGGGAGGGAGGGAGGGAAAGAGAAAGGAAAAGAAATTTTAATACACTTCTAATTCTATGGTAATCTTCCTTGAGTTTGACTACATATTCTTAGGCTATGAAAGGCTGCCTGAGACTACGGACAAATTTTCCCAGATGTCAACACCCAGTAGAATTCCCAGTTGAAAGGATGAGGAGATTATTGCTTCCCAGAGCAGCTCTTTCCTTAGAATGTTCTATTGAAATGTTCTCTGTTACTGTGAGCTATTGCCTGCTTATGATCTGGGCTACCAGTTTAGGTTTTGCCCTATTGAGTTATAGAGAACACGTGTGTTTCTTCCCCACCACAACTCTTTAAAGTCTTAAAGTCTCCTCTTAAGATTTATTTTGTTCTTTATTAAATAGGACATCTTCATTCCTTGCGTCCAATCCATTCAAAAAATATCACAGTTCTGTACAACTATAAAAATGTTGCATTGATGTCTTGAGCAGCACCAAGGAACTCTGTCTGTAGGGGACAGACAGCCCTAATCCTTTCTTCTCTATAAATATTGGTTTCCAGTGCAGTTGAAATGTAGACTCATTTGTAGGTGTCTAACAAGGAAACAAATGCTAGAAATATTTTCCAGAAGAATGAACTTTCATGGAGTTAAGATTTATCCCGATTGGCAGATCTCCAAAAAGAAAACTTCCTGTCCTTACTTGACATCCACATCTGCAGAATACGAAGTTACTCCTTCAGTTAGATAAGTCAGTAGGTTAGTAATCAAGAGTTGCATTTCTAAGTGGGGTCTACAAAGGAATTCAGGGCAATGAGAAGGCCTATATCTATCAAAGATAGATAAACCACAGAGCTATACATTCAACGCAACTGTTGCAAATTAATGGCTTCCCATCAAAAATGATAAATTTTATTGAGCAGCATCATAGATTCTGAAGCCGGATGTGCAGTGTATTCATGTGATAAAAGAAGATAAATGCTTTCTGTATATATCACCCTGAATTTGGTTCTTTGTGAAATACTGAACTTTTCCCTTTGCTTTCGAGTTTATCAAAGCAAAAATACCTAATCCATTCTCAAGGTGAAGAAACAGATTTTGAGTTATTATTCACTGAATACTTTTTTTCTTTTTTACCAATGCCCAGGCTTTTCTTTTCCTATTCCCACAGTCAAGATAGTCTGTAGCCTTACCTAAACTATAAAGGCTAAAATGGAGATTTCAGATACCGACATGCAGCTACTAAAAAAGCAAAGAGAGAGCTTACTTCTTGAAAACAATCTGGTGCGTTCATTTTCCACAAAGTTCCCATCAGATGTCATCAAATTCAACACACTGTGCAGATGGGAAAGACTGACTGTTGAAACAATTAACTATTGTGAGTCATTTCCTCAATCTGCTTTTGTTTTAGCCAATATGTCATGTGGTGACAGACACTGTTAAATTTCACAAGCTCTACTGTCTTCTTGGAAACAGCATAATACAGCTGACACAGCTCAGCTTGATAAATCTGCCAAACTAATGGTGGGGCCTCTTTACCCCTACTTCTCAATGCCAAAATCTAAAGATATGATACAGAACCTATTCAACAAGAATAGCACAAAGTTCATTTTATTCTCTCTGAATACTCCCACTTGATCACCTGCTGGCTCTTAGTTTCCTAATCCCTTTGAATTGAGGTTAAAATGAGTAAGGTAAGCTTTTCATTAATTCAGTCTCCACTATCTCAGAAAAATGTTGTCACGGACCCTGAGTTTTCCTGAAGTCTTGCCACTTGCTTCAGCTTGGTCTGAAAGTTTACTGCTTTAGATGACCTAGTTGACCATTTTCCACCTTAGATGACTTTTAGATGATCAAAAGCCACTTGCCCTAATCTAACTGAAACATTTTTCTAATCTTGGATGTACGACTTTACTATCCCATGTGCGTCCTGTCATTTGCACATCTAAGGAATAGGGGGTAAAAAAGCATGGTGTTGTCCCATTCCATCTTATTTCAATCAGGAAAAGAGAGTCCTAGGCAGCTTCTCTTGCACAAGCTTCTAACTCACTAACCATTCCTTTATCACTCCTTCATTTGCCCGGCACAATATCTCACCATCTTCTAGAAGTCAGCTCTGACTGGCTCTAGAGGGAAGTACAGCGAGTCCTCAGAAACTCAGTAAGCCAGAAGCCAGGTCAATGCCCACTTACTAAGGCTACAGACATGTTAGGGGATCTGAACTAGCTGCAGAGCCAGCTCCAAGAAGGGGAGGCATTATTCAAAAGGAGTGATCAGTCAACTAATATTTGATAAGGGAGCCAAGAATATGCAATGGGGAAAGGATAGTCTCTTCAATAAATGGTGTTGGGAAACCCGGGTAGCCACATGCAGCAAAATGAAATTGGACCCGTATCTTACACCTCCCACAAAAATTAACTTCAAATGGATTAAAGACTTAAACGTAAGTCTGAAATTGTAAAACGCCTCGAAGAAAACAGAGAGAAAAAGCTCCTTGACATTGGTCTTTATGATTATTATTATTGGAGTATAATAGCTTTACAATGTTGTGTTAGTTTCTGCTGCACATGAAGTGAATCAGCTGTATGTACACCTATATCCCCTCCCTCCTGGACCTCACCTCCCACTCCGCCATCGCACCCATCTAGGTCATCACAGAGCACCGAGCTGAGCTCCCTGTGCTCTACAGCAGGTTCCCACTAGCTATCTACTTTACACATGGTAGGGTATTTATGTCAAACCTATTCTCCCAATTTGTCCCACCCTCCCCTTCCCCACTGTGTCCTCATGTCTGTTCTCTACATCTTCGTCTCTATTCCTGCCCTACAAATAGGTCTATCTGTACCATTTTTCTAGATTCCACATCTTGACATTGGTCTTGGCAACAATTTTTTGGATATGACACTAAAAGTACAAACAACAAAAGCAAAAATCAATAAACGGGACTACATCAAACTAAAACCTTCTGCACAGCAAAACACAATCAACAAAATGAAAAGGCAACCTACAGAATGGGAGAAAATATTTGCAAACCACATGTCTGATAAAGGGTTAATATCCAAACTATATAAAGGTCTCATACAACTTAATAACAAAAAAATAAACAATTCAATTGAAACACAGGAAGAACTGAAGAGATATTTTTCCAAAGAAGACATCCAAATGGCCCACAAGTACACAAAAAGATGTTCTCCAATCATCAGAGAAATGCAAATCAAAACCACGAGATAGGGCTTCCCTGGTGGCGCAGTGGTTGAGAGTCCGCCTGCCGATGCAGGGGACATGGGTTCGTGCCCCGGTCCGGGAAGATCCCACATGCCGTGGAGCGCTGGGCCCGTGAGCCATGGCCGCTGAGCCTGCGCGTCCACAACAGTGAGAGGCCCGCGTACCACAAAAAAAAAAAAAAAAAAACCCACGAGATAAGACCTCACACTTATTAGAATGGTTATCATCAAAAAGGCAAGTGATAACAAGTGTTGACGAGGATGTGGAGAAAAGGGAACACTTGTGCACTGTTGGTGGGAATGTAAACTGGTGCTGCCACTATGGAGGACAGTAGGGATGCCTCTCAAAAAATTAAAAATATAACTACCATACGATCCAGAAATTCCACTTCTGTGTATATATTAAAAGAAAATGAAAACAGGATATCAAAAAGATACCTGCACTTCCATGTTTACTGGAGCACTATTCACAATAGCCAAGATATGGAAACCACCTAAGTTCCTGTCAATGGATAAACAAATAAGGAAGATGGGGTGTATATATACAATGGAGTATTATTTATCCTTTAGAAAGAAGGAACTCTTGCCATTTGTGATGACATAAATGGGCTTTGAGGGCAGTATGCTAAGTGAGATAAGTCAGACAGTGAAAAATAAATACTGTATAATATCACTTATATGTGGAATTTAAACAGAGCTGAACTTGTAGAAACAGAGTAGGACAGTGGATAGCAGGGATGGGAGGGTGAAGGGGAAGAAATGGGGAGATGTTGGCCAAAGGGTACAAACTTGAAGTTAAAGATGAAAAAGTTCTGAGGATTTAATACACGGCACTGTGAATAGCATTAAAAATACTATATTACATACTTGGAAGTTGTTAAGAGAGTATACCTTAAACGTTCTCACCAGAAAAAAGAAATGGAATCATGTGACATGATGAAGATACTAGCTAATGCTATGGCGGTAATCATATCGCAACATTGAAGGGTATCAAATCAACATGTTTCTCACCTTAAACTTACACAATGTTATGTCAAT
Organism: Orcinus orca; assembly: GCF_937001465.1. NCBI lineage: Eukaryota > Metazoa > Chordata > Mammalia > Artiodactyla > Delphinidae > Orcinus > Orcinus orca. The sequence goes on along the minus strand of NC_064564.1, from coordinate 46,344,839 downwards.
CGTATCTCAATAAAGCTGGATAAAATAGACAAAAGGAGCAACTATTCCAGAGAGTACAAAGGCAACAAACAACCCAAGATTAGGCAGAACGGAGCAGATGCTATACAGGAAGAAAAACCAACAGCTGGGTTTCTGGAAGTCAGCAGAAGGACTGTCCAAACTTGGCACACTGACTGGTCTCACTTCAAATTCATAACCACCCACCTGAAATGCACCTTAATATTTCTGGCAATCATATTACATTTCTCTAGTACATTTACTCTCTACTGTAAGAGATGACTTTTCACAGCTCACCTCTTTTAAAACCTCTCCAGCAACTCCTTTCCTGTCTGATGACCTTGCTTCTTCCTCGTTTAAAAATATTGAAGCGATCAGAAGAAAACCTCTGTGGATTTCTACCACTGCATCTATATACCTACCAACATCTGCATGGTTGTATCCTGGTTTTCCACCTGTGAACATACTCTCCATTCACCTGTCTAAAGCTAATTCCTCCATCGGAGCACTAGACTGTTTGCCTTCTCAAGCATATGGATGCAGCAATTCACCCGCCCTCTTCTCTATTACCAAATTCCCCTCTCTACTCAGTCTTTTCCCTTCTCATACAAATGTGATCTTAATTCTCCCATCTTAAGGTGTATATATATATATATTTAAATTTTTTATTAGAATATGGCTGCTTTACAATGTTCTGTTAGTTTCTACTGTACAACAAAGTGAATGAGCTATACATATACATATATCCCCTCTTTTTTGGACTTCCTTCCCATTTAGGTCACTGCAGGGAACTGAGTAGAGTTCCCTGTGCTTTACAGTAGGTTCTCATTAGTTATCTATTTTACACATAGTACCAATAGTGTATATATGTCAATTCCCATCTCCCAATTCATCCCCCTCCCTTTCCCCTTGGTATCCATACATTTGTTCTCCATGTCTGTGTCTCTATTTCTGCTTTGCAAATAAGATCATCTATACCATTATTTTAGATTCCACATATGTGTATTAATATACAATATTTGTTTTTCTCTTTCTGACTTACTTCACTCTGTACAACAGTCTCTAGGTCCAGCCACATCTCTACAAATGATCCAATTTTGTTCCTTTTTATGGCTAAGTAATATTCCATTATATATATGTACCACACCTTCTTTATCCATTCATCTCTTGATGTACATTTAGGTTGCTTCCATGTCCTGGCTATTGTAAATAGTGCTGCAATGAACATTGGGGTGCATGTGTCTTTTTGAATTATGGTTTTCTCTGGGTATATGCCCAGTAGTGGGATTGCTGGGTCATATGGTAGTTCTATTTTTAGTTTCCTAAGGAACCTCCATACTGTTCTCCAGAGTGGCTGTATCAATTTACATTCCCACCAACAGTGAAAAAACGTTCCTTTTCTCCACACCCTCTCCAGCATTTGTTGTTTGTAGATTTTTTGATAATGGCCATTCTGACCAGTAAGTGGTACCTCACTGTAGTTTTGATTTGCATTTCTCTAATTATTAATGATGTTGAGCACCTTTTCATGTGCCTCTTGGTCATCTGTATGTCTTCGTTGGAGAAATGTCTATTTAGGTCTTCTGCCCATGTTTTGATTGGGTTGTTTTTTTGATATTGAGCTGTTTCTATATTTTGGAGATTAATCCCTTGTTAGTTGCTTCATTTGCAAATATTTTCTCCCATTCTGAGGGCTGTCTTTTCATCTTGTTTATGGTTTCCTTTGCTATTCAAAAGCTTTTAAGTTTAATTAGGTCCCATTTGTTTATTTTTGTTTGTATTTTCATTACTCTAGGAGGTGGGTCAAAAGAGATCTTACTGCGATTTATGTCAAAGAGTGTTCTGCCTATGTTTTCCTCTAGGAGTTTTATAGTGTCTGGCCTTACATTTAAGTCTTTAATCCATTTTGAGTTTATTTCTGTGTATGGTGTGAGGGCGTGTTCTAATTTCATTCTTTTACATGTAGCTGTCCAGTTTTCCTAGCACCACTTACTGAAGAGGCTCTCTTCTCCATTGTATATTCTTGCCTCCTTTGTCATAGATTAGGTGATCATAGGGTGTGAGTTTATCGCTGGGCTTTCTATCCTGTTCCATTGATCTATATTTCTGTTTTTGTGCCAGTACCATATTGTCTTGATTACTGTAGCTCTGTACTAGTCTGAAGTCAGGGAGCCTGATTCCTCCAGCTCTCTTTTTCTTTCTCAAGATTACTTTACCTATTCAGGGTTTTTTTTGTTTCCATACAAATTGTAAAATTTTTCGTTCTAGTTCTGTGAAAAATGCCAGTGGTAGTTTGATAGGGATTGCACTGAATCTGTAGATTGCTTTGGGTAGTAGAGTCATTTTCACAACGTTGATTCTTCCAATAAAGAACATGTTATATCTCTCCATCTGTTTGTATCTTCTTTGATTTCTTCCATTAGTATCTTGTAGTTTTCTTAGTACAGGTCTTTTGCCTCCTTAGGTAGGTTTACTCCTAGGTATTTTATTCCTCTTGTTTCAATGGTGAATGGAACTGTTTCCTTAATTTCTCTTTCTGATCCTTTGTTGTTAATGTATAGGAATGCAAGAGATTTCTGTATATTAATTTTGTATTCTGTGACTTTACTAAATTCATTGATTCGCTCTAGTAGTTTCCTAGTGGCATCTTTAGGATTTTCTATGTATTGTATCATGTCATCTGCAAACTGTGAAAAATTTACTTCTTTTCAATTTGTATTCCTTTAATTTCTTTTTCTTCTCTGATTGCCAAGGCTAGGACTTCCAAAACTATGTTGAATAATAGCGGCAAGAATGGGCACCCTTGTCTTGTTCCTGATTTTACAGGAAATGCTTTCAGTTTTTCACCGCTGAGAATAATGTTTGCTGTGGGTTTGTCATATATGGCCTTTATTATGGTGTGGTAGGTTCCCTGTATGCCCACTTTCTGGAGAGTTTTTATCATAAATAGCTGTTGAATTTTGTCAACATTTTTTTCTGCATCTATTGAGATGATCATATGGTTTTTATTCTTCAGTTTGTTAATATGGTGTATCACATTGATTGATTTGTGTATACTGAAGAATCCTTACATCCCTGGGATAAACCCCACTTGATCATGGTGTATGATCCTTTTAATGTGATGTTGGATTCCGTTTGCTAGGATTTTGTTGAGGATTTTTGCGTCTATGTTCATCAGTTATATTGGCCTTTTTTAATGATATCTTTGTCTGGTTTTGGTGTTAGGGTGATGGTGGCGTTGTGGAATGCAATTTTCTGGAAGAGTTTGAGAGGGATGGGTATTAGCTCTTCTCTAAATGTTTGATAGAATTCGCCTGTGAAGCCATCTGGTCCTGGACTTTTGTTTGTTGGAAGATTTTAAATCACAGTTTCAATTTTATTACTTGTGATTGGTCTGTTCATATTTTCTATTTCATCCTGGTTCAGCCTTGGAAGGCTATACCTTTCTAAGAATTTGTGCATTTCTTCCATTTTATTGACATATATTTGCTTGTAGTAGTCTCTCATGATCCTTTGTATTTCTGCAGTGTTAAGTTGTAATTTCTCCTTTTTCATTTCTAATTTTATTGATTTGAGTCCTCTCCCTTTTTTTCTTGATGAATCTGACTAAAGGTTTATCAATTTTATTTATCTTCTCAAAGAACTAATTTTTAGTTTTATTGATCTTTGCTGTTGTTTTCTTCATTTCTATTTCATTTATTTCTGCTCAGATCTTTATGATTTCCTTCCTTCTACTAACTTTGGGTTTTCTTTGTTCTTCTTTCTCTAGTTGCTTTAGGTGTAAGGTTAGGTTGTTTATTTGAAATTTTTCTTGTTTCTTGAGGTAGGATTTTATTGCTATAAACTTCCCTCTTAGAACTGTTTTTGCTGCATCCTATAGGTTTTGGGTAGTCATGTTTTCCTCGTCATTTGTTTCTAGGTATTTTTTTATTTCCTCTTTGATATCTTCAGTGATCTCCTGGTTATTTAGTAGTGTATTGTTTAGTCTCCATGTGTTTGTATTTTTTAGTTTTTTTCCTGTAATTGATATCTAGTCTCACAGCGTTGTGGTCAGAAAAGATACTTGATATGATTTCATTTTTCTTAAATTTACCAAGGCTTGATTTGTGACCTAAGATATGATATATCCTGGAGAACGTTCTGTGTGCACTTGAGGAGAAAGTGTATTCTTCTGCTTTGGGGTGGAATGTCCTCTTATCTCTTATAAATATTAATTAAATCTATCTGGTCTATTTTGTCATTTAAAGTTTGTGTTTCCTTATTAATTTTCTGTCTGGATGATCTATTCATTGGTGTAAGTGGACTGTTAAAGTCCCCCACTATTATTTCATTACTGTCAATTTCCCCTTTTATGGTTCTTAGCATTTGCCTTATGTATTGAGGTGCTCCTATGTAGGGTGCATAAGTATTCACTACCGTAATACTTATGCTTGGATTCACCCCTTGATCATTTCGTAGTGTCCTTCCTTGTCTCTTATAATAGTCATATATATATAGAGAGAGAAACCAACGAATCCTCAGAGATCACCTAGGTCAATGGTTCTCAAACCTGAGTCAACATTAGAATCCCCTTGGGGAGCTTTAATAAGAATCCCAGGACCAGGTCGCCTGCTCCTCCAGAGATTCTGATTTACTTGGTCTGAGGCATGACCTGGGCATCAGTATTTTGTGCACTTCCTGTGATTCTAATGTGTATCCGAAGTTAATAAGCACTGACTTAACCTAGATTTATCATTAAATGAAGTAATGAAAGTTGAGAGAGGTGAAGCAGCCCATGCAAATCCAGACAAATAACTAGTGGTAGAGCCAAGACTAAATTCCAGCAAAGCTGATTCCCAGTCCACTGCTCTTCTGACAACATCAGGCAATATGTCATACACACAAATGTAATCTTTGGCAAAGAAGTATGAATGCCACCATAAGTAATGACCTTGCTAATTGTTCACCTCCACAGAGGATGTTGGCCTTTTAGTCATCAGTCACAATAGGAGAGCTTAAAACTAGGATGCTGAAAAGCTGAGTGTAATAGGGAATGTGAAGAAACCCCTGCCATGGTACCCACAGCAGATGTTTCAGAAGTTTCGGGATGGTTAGGGACCCAGGGGAGGGTGCCAAGGAGCAGCATGAGGTGCGCTGTGATAAATGGACCTGTCTTTTTCCCATTACAGGAACATAGCAAGTTTCAAGAAGCGAATCAGAAACCTAGAATGATTAATTGTGTGGTCTACAATGAGCCCTGTTGTGTTTGTCTATGAATTCCTTTGCTCTGCAGATCAGACACACCAGGTGCAGAGAAACACCTGGCTATGATGAACCCTCTGAATTTCCTAGTAACCCAGTCCAGAAAAGGTGAACAGGGGTTTTGTTTACAGGTGAACAGTAGGAAGGGAATCAAAGCTGATGAGAAAATTGATGTGGTGGAATAAGAACAAAAGCATCCCTTTAACATCAGGCCAAGCTGCTGTCATACCTCTGGCTTTGTCTCCTCTTTTTCTACACCTACTTGGCATCAATGAGAAACAAAATACTTTAAGGAAGTCATAACTTCAATCTTATGTATCCCACCCACTGATTCAGCTGACCTGGCAGTCACCTTTGCATTCTCCATAAGGAAGTTTCAGCTAAGCATCAGCGGTGGAGAGCATAGCAGTTGAGCTCATGGGTTTCTGGGTCCAAATCCTGTATTTTACTCTCCATATAACATTGCACAAGTTACCTAAAGTTTCTGGGCTTCTCGACCTTCCCTACCTATAAAATAAGGCTAATAATACCCACCCTGGGATTCTTGTGATGATTGTATGAGACATGGATGTAAGGTGCCTGAAACAATCAATAAATGATAGGCATTCTTGTTAAACAAGACAGCAAGGAAGATTTCTGCTATTTCTCTTTAAACTGTTACAAGCATTTTAACAATACTGTTTGCATACCAAATGAATATGTCGATTATACATCATTGCTGCTCCTTCCTTAAAGCTGATGAAGTACACTAACATTTAATCAGCTAATTTTGTTGAACTGTGGAGGCAACATGACTTGGTAGAAAGTTCTAGATTCAAATACCAGCTCTGTTGTTTACTAATTGTGAATCTTGGACAAGTTGTTTAATTTCTCTATGCCTCATCTGTTTTTTAAAAAGTGAGAAGGAAAATACTTCATTTTCAGGGCTGTTGTGAGAATTAAATGAGATAATTCAAACGTCTAGTACATATTAGGTATCTATAATAAGGGATAATTGACAAGACAGCACATATGGTAATAAAACTGCTCTCCATTTTTTTTTTTGCAGTACGCAGGCCTCTCACTGTTGTGGCCTCTCCCGTTGCGGAGCACAGGCTCCGGATGCACAGGCTCCGGATGCACAGGCTCAGCAGCCATGGCTCACGGGCCCAGCCGCTCCGCGGCATGTGGGATCCTCCCGTACCGGGGCACAAACCCGCGTCCCCTGCATCGGCAGGCGGACTCTCAACCACTGCGCCACCAGGGAAGCCCTGCTCTCCATTTTTAATGTTCCTAATTGTCTTCACTAATTCATAACAGCATTTCTCCAAGTTAGTTTGAATTTTTTATGTTTTGTCATATGGTTTAATTCCAAGTAAAGCTTGTTGACAAGCGACCACCTCAGAATGGTTTTTGGAGAGGGTATTATCTAAAACAGATTTATGTAGATGCAACTTTTTAAAAAATATCCAAGAGAAAAAAATATAAGCCTCTTTTAGTCAACCACAAACCTTTAGAGAGGGGAAGAAGCTTTTACATTTATCTTCTCTACGGGTAAACAATTTGGTTTAGCCTAATTGAAATCAAGGAGAAAAAAAGAACACAAATCTATGTAAAACAGAGTATATCTATGACAAATGCTTCCAAATATGTGGTAAGAAAATTGGTACGTTAAATATCTCTAGCCTGTCTTGTTTCTAAAAAGCCAAGGCAATTAAATTAGTCTGATTTATTTCCTAAAGTGGTCATTTGGATTATGTTACCAATAATGGAACATCAGTATCTCTAGAAGCAAAAGATTCAAAATACATAAAGACATTTTTATGGTCTGCCAAGCCTATTTCTAAAATACTCTAAATCTGATACTGCCTTAGGCTGGGTTCCCTGGGAGTAGACACTGAGACAAAGATTCATGGGAAACAGTTTATTAAGGAAGTGCTCCCAGAAAAAGAACTGGTAAGGGAGAGATGAGCAGGACACAGCAGAGAAAGACAAGCAAGGCTTTTCCCATGTAGGGTAACCTGGGCCTGATCCTGCAGAGAACTCTGGAGGGTTAATTACACCTCAGAGTGGTCCCACCTGGAAGAGAGCTGGAGCTTTCCTCCTGCCTTGCCTGTCAGCCATTGGCCAGGGCCATGCCGGGAGATGACACATAAGCTCCCAGACACATCCTGCTCTCTAGAGCAATCAGCCAAGAAGAGTCGCAGGTTCTGACCCTTGCAAGTAAAAGCGCGAGGACGCTGGGGGAAAGGCACCCTGAAGCAGGAAAAGGTAACCTTCCATAGAGCAGGGAGGGGATGAGAGAAAAAAAAATAAAGTCAGAAACAGTTAGATCTCCTCTCAGTTTTTCCAAAGCAATTTTTTTCTTTCATTACACCCCAGCTTTTCTATTATCAATGTAACAAACACAAAACATAGACACGGTTGAGGCATACATTATCCCCTATGAGTAGTGTTGTATCAATCCAACCTAGATAGGTAGATGAAGCAGGAAACAAGCTAGTGTGTTTAGATCAAACTTTTTTTTTAAATTATACACTCAGTTAATTCAACATGTGCATATAGGTCACTGAATATGAGGGAACTGCTATAATTTATTTATAGTTGTGAGACAGCAAAAATTTACAAGTATAATAGCAATCCCTTATATTAATATCCTATACACACACTTTTAAGAACACCCATATGCTTTTTGCAAATCTTTTTGCCAATGTTATTTTGTTTTGATTCTATTTATTAAAATGTAATTTCATGCCTGTTGAAACTAAAAGTAATAAAATTGAGCGTGCATTTTGTACAGCGTTTTAATTTCATTTTTCCAGTTATTCATTTTTATTTTGTTTTATGATATTGTTAGCCCAAGACAGCCTGGAAATTTTAACACACTTGGTCGGGCCCAACGGCTAGTTTGAGAATCACTGCTGGACCCCAGTCTTCTTCCCTGATGCCTGCGGGGAATGAGCTCAGCCCCAGAGGAGGCGTCAGAGCTGGGCGGAAAAGGCAAGGAAGAGACACACCCACATTTATAATAATCATACCATAATCAAAACAGCTCTGTCTGAAACAGGGTAACACACGATCCGAGATAGGATATGAAGTCAGCTTCAACGGCCATGGCTCACGGGCCCAGCCGCTCAGCAGCATATGGGATCCTCCCGGACCGGAGCACGAACCCGTGTCCCCTGCATCGTCAGGCGGACTCTCAACCACTGCGCCACCAGGGAAGCCCAAGAAAGAGGACTTTTTTTTTTTTTTTTTGCGGTACGCGGGCCTCTCACTGCTGTGGCCTCTCCCGTTGCGGAGCAACAGGCTCCGTACGCGCAGGCTCAGCGGCCATGGCTCACGGGCCCAGCCTTTCCGCGGCATGTGGGATCTTCCCGGACCGGGGCACGAACCCGCGACCCTGCATCGGCAGGCGGACTCTCAACCACTGCGCCACCAGGGAAGCCCTGAAGTCAGCTTCATAAATTGTGAAAGCTAAGTGAAGATTGCATTGGTTCTGAAATGATTTGAACAAGTTTTTCCTCAAGCCTGAAACTAAAAGCAAAGATGCAAAAGTAGGGGTGCCATCTTGTGGAGAGAGCAACCAACACCAGGGCCAGCTGTGCCCTCATCCTCCTCAACACCTAAAGCCAGCCTTTCCCCCTTCAGGGCCTCATAGTCTTTTTTAGAACCCCTTTCTTTCAAACACAGGACTCCAGAATAAGAACAACGCCCATGCCTGCCCCACTTTCCTTCCCAGCAGAGCTGCGTGGGGTGAGATGTGCTTTGAGTCGGCCTCTTTAATCATGGGACATAAAGATTCCACCTACTCGTGGCTGCAGGGAGCCCCCCTGTGGACCAAAACCCTTTGTCCCTGCCCTACCCACCCCAGCCCCCCGGCTGTTTTTTCCCATCTTTCATCTGTCACAGAAAGGCGATGAAGCAGGCAGAAACCTGGGAGCCAGCCCAGGATTAGCTTCACTGTGTGCAACAAAGAGGTGGTGTGTGGGGAGAGCTTTGAAGTCAAGTGCTGCCACCAACAGTACTGTTTTCAGGAAACGATGGTTGTGAGGGATTTAGGAAGTCATCTGTCACTTGCTTGCCAGCGACACCACACAACGCAGGCTACACCTAAGAATGGCAATCCCATTTCAATGCTTTTTTTTTCCAACCATTACCTGAGATTTAATTTAATATATAACCATCTATATGCAGAAACATGTCCTTATATTGGAACATCTATGTTTCAACCGCTGCTGTCTATAGGCAGTAGACATGAAGAGAAAAATATATAAAGAGAGGTGGTCTCCTTTTCTTTTACTTTTTCCTGGATTTCTAATTTTTCTAAAGTTTTACTCATAATTTAAGACCATTTACAATATACCCTTGTAAGACTTTGGGATGTGAAGGACAGAAGTACAACTCAAATACCCTGGGAATAAGAGGGAAAAAAGAAAAGGAAATGGGTTGATTCACACAACTTGACTTCTAGGTGGGCTTCAGGCATGGCTGGATCCAGGGTCTTAAACAATGCCACTGGGTATGTCTTTCTATCTCTCAGCTACACTTCCTTTTACATGAGCCTTTGTTTTGAATACAGGCTGTCTCCATATGGCAGAGGTAAGGACAATCAGCAGTGGAGGATTCACATCTCTATCCCAAGCACCTTGACCTCAAAAAGTACAAAATAATCTTCTATGGTCATTCAAGTAGAGCAGTCTCAGGGAAAACTACCCTGGCCCCACTTGTGTTATATGTCAGCCTCTAGCGCCACAAAAGAACTATACAGGGTAGAAGAAGGGTGGTTCAGGAAGGAAAAGACCTATAATTTGGGGTAGGACACTGAGCACCCTCTACTATGTGCCTGGATTAGTCTAAGAGAATTGTTTCCTATTCCTGCATTTTTGGCCCTGGTCTCTATATCCAGGGACCAGGTTTGTCAATGCAAGGTCACATTGCCACCCGTGGTGACCCACAGATCTCCAATGTGAGCAGCAACATGACAAACATAAGTTAAAAAGACCCTGCCAACTTGAAATACACAGTGATCAGATGGAGCATTCCTTCTAGAGTGTTTTTCTACATGAAGAGTATTTTAGAAAGAGGGAACAGCAAGTGCAAAGGCCCCGAGGCTGAAACAGGGATACGGTTATATAGATGAAGTTGGGTCATAGAGGCTCCTGAGAGCCTCTAAGATAAGGAGTCTGGCTCTTATTATTCCAATGAAGCCATTGGAAGGTTTAATGCAGAGACGTGCCATGTTATATTTATGGCTTACATGTTGTGGGAAACACCGTCAGATGTTTTTGAGAAGAGTAAATAAAGAAGCATGCCTTCCTGGCCAGCCCAAAAAAAAAGACCTTGCCAAAATTCTCTGGAGAAAAGCAGGGATTAGATGAGCCCAAATATCCCATCTAATGGTAGTACAGGGAAAGTACAGTCCAAAGGAAAGCAGAGTCTCTGACTGTTTTTTATCATACACTTCATGATTTATCTCATACATTGCAGAGATGAAAAGAAAGGAAGTTTTCATATTTTATGGGGGAAAAAAATCTATGGAATACATAACAATGATAAAAAGATCCCAGAATAAATTTTCCTCTCGCCCTAGATCTGTTCTCATCTTACTGAATACCCTTAAGCAAATAATTTAGCCTTTCTGGTTTAAAAAAAAAAGATATGAGAGGGAAAATAAGAAACATCTATAGGCAAAATTCTTTCTGTATCAGGATGTCAAAAGGGATTTTTGTTGTTGTTGTTCGTATATTGTAAATAAGGCCTAAAGCTGAGTACTCAAAAATGCAAGCATCTCACATTTTGAAGAAGGTGTTCAGCTATTGGGATCAACTATGCCTCCAGGGCTTTCTGTGATGCCCTGGACAGACGCATCCATCACTACCCACAAACACTACCTCATCTTATCAGGGCTGCAGGGGGAGGCAAGCAAACCCAGTGGAGAGTATGGGCTTGCGGTGAGCTGTTACTTCTTCCGCAGATCACACAAGGGAAGCACCAAGAAATGTTTGCAAAGGTCGGGACCAGCCCCGTCCCACCCGCATTCTCTGTTCCCTCCGAGGGTGCAGAGGAGCATGTCGTAAATTTTACACAAAGGAGCCGAGGGGCTTGGGGAGGGGCGCAGCAGGAGTCTTGGGTCCACCCTGGGTGGCACTGGGCCAAGTGTGTATAGTCCATTAACATAAAGAGTTGCTACTAAACTCACAATTGTTTGTTGTCTTGCAATGGTGATTAGGCAAATTATTAGTGGAATAGTGATTCCCCATATCAAGCCACCTATATGCACACTTGTATATGTGCACTTGTCTGTATCTATTAAAAAAAATCTGAGAAGGGGTATGACAAGTGCATCCCAAAAGGACACTGACGGCCCTCCAGAGGGGTTCCCTGGTGATAGCAGAGGCCAGGGTGAAGCTGGCAACCTCAAGGAAATCCTTAAACCCGATGATCACCATGACAACAGTATTAGAACTGTTTGTACCACCTGAGCTAGAGTCCCCTGGGACCAGAATCCCTTCCACTGGCATCTCAGCAGTCACCTGAAGGGAGTTCTACTTCCCCACCCCTCCTCTCTGTCCCTGAGCAGATGAGCCAGCACCACAGATCCAGGCCAGGCCTCTCCATCCTTCCCAAGCAGCCAGATCACAGCACCGGCCCATGCTGAGAGCAGAAAGAAACCAGCTTGAAAGTGAGATCCATGAACAGGGCTAGAAGCTGTGGCGCAAGAGCCAGAAAAGTCAGAGGGATGGAGGTGAGTGTGCTGCCTGGAGCAGCAGGGCTGGACTGAGCCCAGGCGAAGAAGCTGGACCCTAAGCAGAGTCAGAGCACGGTAAAGAAATTTCTGAAGCAATCCTCATGGTGGCACCTGCAGTTTGGCATCTTTTTTGGCCAGTGGCAATCCTCTTTGTATAGAGAGGCAGTATATAGAAAGAAGACTGGTCCCTGGCCCAGCATGCCAGGAGTTAATGCTGGCTAGCTGTGTGTTCTTGGGCCAGTTGCCCAATGTCTCTGAGCCTCAGATTCCTCATCATAAAATGGGAACTATAATAGTACCTAACTCAGAAGACTGCTGTAAGAATTCAGTCAGTCAAAATATTTAGAACCATTACTGGCACACAGGAAGACTATGTTAGTACCAACTGTTGTTATCTGTCACCCAGAGTGCTTACTCTCATAACTAAAAGAATATGACGACTTCTAGAATAGATTGTGTTGATGATGACAAACTTCTCAAATAAATAGAATACAGGTAGGTCTCTACAGCAGAAGAAACTCAAATCCCTGAAGGACTGAATTACTATTTTGCTATATTCCTACTGTATTAAATACACAGTTTGGTCTGACTTATTCCAGGATAAATTAGTAAAACTTTAGTTCAGGTTAGAATATATTTTTGAAGTATTTCAAGATTCTATAAGACAGAAAACAATGCACTATCTGTATTATCTAGTTTCTTGTCACACACACACACACACACAAAAAACGAATCTTTCCCTTAGCATTTAAGAAAATGAACAGAACTGAATCAAAAGGAGCGCTCTTCCCTACTACACCACTCTCCACACAAGAGGCAGCATGATCTTTTAAGACAGAAATTAGATCTTATCATCTCCCTCCACAGTGCAATCCAAGCTCCCTTCTTTGACCTGCCAGGCCTTACCCTATCTTGCCTCAAGCCTGCCAAGCTCTTTCCCTCCTCAGATTTTTAGACCTGCTGTTCCTTTTGCCTGAACACTTTTCTCCATGGCCTACTCCTACCCCTCATTCAGGACATGACTCAGATGCCACCTCCTCAGAGAGCCTTGCAGGATGACCCTTTTCAAAATAGTTCCCCCATTTCTCCCATCACTGCACCCCATGACCTGACTTTATAGCACTTACCCAGCAACTCTATCACTTTGTTTTTAATTTCTGCCTCTCTAGCATATAAACTCCCACCAGAGTAGAACTCGGTGTACCTTATCTACTGCTAAATGTCCAGTGCCAGAAAAATACCCGGCACAGAGAAAGAATACAGAAATCTTTATTAAAGGAAGGAAAAAAGGAACGGTGAGGAATTCACTTTCCATCAAGACAGTCCATTCATTCCACCCCTCAACTGAAAACTGCCTGATTTTTCATGCATTGTATCCTAGTGCTTCCAGCTCTGAAGCAAAATATGGAACACATCTACCCTCATTTGGACATGATAAATATTTGTTGGATGGATGGATGGATGGACGGACGGACAGATGGATTTTGGTCTCAGTCTGTGCTATATCAGAATCCTTACACGCTGTTAAGTGACTTTTGTTTAAGTAAATAAGCATTCAGAAACAAGTACAATTCTTTTCATTCTTTTGCTCTTCATCTGTCATCTCTTTGTGTCATCATTTGTCAATTAAAAGACATATATTTCAGGTGATCACTGAATATTTTCTTGGCTAGACATCTCCATCAATGTCAGTCCTTAGAGAAACATACTTGAATATTTTCTATGTATAGAAAACTGTTACCATGATGCCCTCTCCCCACAAGTCTATAATATATTTTACTTGTATCAAGTGAGCTTTCTAATTGCATCTCCCAAGCAGTAAAATCGTACACCTTCTGCAGAGTATCCAGTCGCTGTCCTTGACAGTTGCAGGAAACAGCCCTTACTTCAACCCCTCTCTTCTTGTCAGATAAGGTGTTTTACCTTCCCCTAAACTGGCACCCTCGCACTCCTTACGCACAACCCCCATCCTCTGGCCCTTTCCTTGTCTCGCCGTCATTTTTCTTCGCAGCGCATCATAAAGTCCTCATCTTCTCTCACAGGTCCCACCCACTTCAGAGGTGGCATCGGCAACATCTAGAGTGATCAGAATTCTGCAGCTTAACTTCATCCATCAAAAGCCTATCCGCACACCCCAGCTCTGTGGAATGATTTGCAGTCATTTTGGTTTACAAGAAAACTAACCATGTGCAGTATTTGAGGTGCGATGAAAGAAGAAAGAAAAATGGTTGCAGACCCAGTCCTGAAGTCTAATCAAGAGAAGTAAGGAACTCCTGCCAGAGAGGATTTGACGTTGCTCAGTGACTTTCTAGATGGAGGACACTGCTCAGGGTTGACACTCTTTACCCAAGACATTCAATAGTGGCTCGGAACTCAGGGCTGTACTTGAACTATGGCCCCTGCACTGTGCTCTCTCCCAGCACATCCCAGACATAGCCCTGTTATATACACACTCACGGGCACACTCACATACACTCATCTTGTTCACTTTCTAGCCCCTCTAACCCTTAGCAAAATATCTGGCCCATTATAATAATGGGGAACATTTTTCACGTATCAGACCCGGTGCTAAGCATTTCACAAAAAAAGATCTTATTTAACCCTTCCAACCACACTCGGAGTATAACTATTATTTTCTCCATTTTACAGAAGAGGATTCTTTCACAGGTTTACCTCTCTTATTTATTCCTCTTATTTAATCTGCATCTATAAGAAGCTGTTATGGACCACATTTTTTAGAAGGAAACTAAGGAACAAAGAAATTGAATAACTGAATAATCAAGGCCACCATCTGGTAAGTGTTGTAGGATGGATTCAAAACCAGGACTCTCTAACTCTGCCACCCATGCTTTTTCTTTTTCTTTCTTTTATTTTTTATTGGAGCATAATTGCTTTACAATGTTGTGTTAGTTTCTGCTGTATAATGAAGTGAATCAGCTCTGTGTATACATATACCTCCTCCCTTTTGGACCTCCCTCCCCCCCCCAGCCCCCCATCCCACCCATCCAGGTCATCACAGAGCACCGAGCTGAGCTTCCTGTGCTTCACAGCAGCTTCCCACTAGCTATCTATTTTACACATGGTAGTGTATTTATGGCAATCCTAATCTCCCAGTTCGTCCCACCTTCCCCTTCCCCCTCCTGCGTCCACCTGTCCTTTCTCTACGTCTGTGTCTCTATTCCTGTCCGGAAGTAAGTTCATCTGTACCATTTTCCTAGATTCCACATACATGCATTAATATATGATATTTGTTTTTCTCTGACTTACTTCACTCTGTATGACAGACTCGACGTCCATCCACATCTCTACAAATGACCCAATTTCGTTCCTTTTTATGGCTGAGTAAGATTCCATTGTATATATGTACCACATCTTCTTTATCCATTCATCTGTCATTGGACATTTAGGTTGTTTCCATGTCTTGGCTGTTGTAAATAGTGCTGAAACGAACATTGGGGTACATGTGTCCTTTTGAATTGTGGTTTTCTCAGGGTATATGCCCAGTAGTGGGATTGCTGAATCATATGGTAGTTCTATTTTTAGTTTTTTAAGGAACCTCCATACTGTTCTCTACAGTGGCTGTATCAATTTACATTCCCACCAACAGTGCAAAAGGGTGCCCTTTTCTCCACACCCTCTCCAGCATTTATTGTTTGTAGGCTTTCTGATGATGGCCATTCTGACCGGTGTGAGGTGATACCTCATTGTAGTTTTAATTTGCATTTCTCTGATAATTAGTGATGTTGAGCATCTTTTCATGTGCCTCTTGGCCATCTGTATGTCTTCTTTGGAGAGATGTCTAGATCTTCTTGCCATTTTTTGATTGGGTGAGTTTTTTTTTTTGATTTTGAGCTCCATGAGCTGTTCGTATATTTTGGAGATTAATCCTTTGTCCCTTGCTTCGTTTGCAAATATTTTCTCCCATTCTGAGGGTTGTCTTTTCGTCTTGTTTATGGTTTCCTTTGCTGTGCAAAAGCTTTTAAGTTTAATTAGGTCTCATTTGTTTATTTTCGTTTGTATTTTCATTACTCTAGGAGGTGGGTCAAAAAAGATCTTGCTGTGGTTTATGTCAAAGAGTGTTTTTCCTATGTTTTCCTCTAAGAGTTTTATAGTGTCTGGGCTTTTTCTTTTATAAGCTGCCGGCTTCCCCAAAGTAACCTGCCATAAAAAATCCAAAACCATACAACTTAATGATCAAAAATACATTTTACCAAAAAGAGAAGTAGATGTACACAGATAGCTGGGATGAGTTAGCTGCTACAACTGAGTCTTAATTTAACTGCCAGCTAGAACAAAAATCATCACTACTGGCCTAGTCCTCTGGGTGAGGCAGCATACAAAAGCTGCATTAGACGGCTAACTTTCTGTATCCAGCAGATTCAGTTTTTAGATACCTAAGAACAATTGTGCAATGCCCTGTCCTGATGTGTTAGGAGGGATGTATTTACTTTAAGCACGTGTAAAGTTGTCAGAACTAATATACACACAGCATATAGGGATGATTACAAGAATTTGCCCTTAGTGCAGGGTGCCTCCGTCCTGCAGAGCCTGACACGGGTCGGATAGGGGAGAGAGAAAGAGGTCATAACGGGGAAATGAAGGAAAAGTATGAACATTGGCTAAGGCATCCTGCCACCTCCTCTCACCCACTCAAAAGCCCTGTGAAATGGGGATTAACAGTCACCATTCTACTGTTGAGAGTGCTACAAGCCAAATAAGAACTAGAGGAATACGATTTGAGACTAGATCTTGGCCCCATTTCTTTTCTTTTCTTTTTTTTAACATCTTTATTAGAGTATAATTGCTTTACAATTGTGTCTTAGTTCCTGCTTTATAAAAAAGTGAATCAGCTATACGTATACATACATCCCCACATCTCCTCCCTCTTGCGTCTCCCTCCCACCCTCCCTATCCCACCCCTCTAGGTGGGCACAAAGCACCGAGCTGATCTCCCTGTGCTATGCGGCTGCTTCCCACTAGCGATCTACCTTACATTTGGTAATGTATATATGTCCATGCCTCTCTCTCGCTTTGTCACAGCTTACCCTTCCCCCTCCCTGTGTCCTCAAGTCCATTCTTTACATCTGCGCATTTATTCCCGTCTTGCCCCTAGGTTCTTCAGAACCATTTTCTTTTTTTTTTAGATTCCATACATATGTGTTAGCATACGGTATTTGTCTTTCTCTTTCTGACTTACTTCACTCTGTATGGCAGACTCTAGGTCCATCCACCTCACTACAAATAACTCCATTTCGTTTCTTTTTATTGTGGCCCCATTTCTTAAGAGTGAAAAGATGGGTGTCTCATCCCGGTCGCAACCCTTGCTGGTTGAGTGACCTGGGGCAAGCTCTCTTGACACCTGACTCACCATCTATCACTGGGTAAAAGGGCTCACTGGGCTGGTGGGAGAGTGGAGACGAAAGAATGGGGAGAAAATCTCTTTGTGAAAGATGAGAGCACTTCGTAAGGTTGAGCTTCACTACTTCTGATTCAGCTTTCACAGCTCAGTGCCAAGTCCCTTCCTCAGGAACACTCTCCCGAACCTTCTTGACAAGACTGGATCCCCGAAGTCTACCTTCTCCTGTGTATGCCTTATGAGAGTCCCAGTTTGACATTTATGTGCTGATTGGTTGGTCTGCCTGCCTCTGCAGTCTGTAGCTCCATGAAGGTTAAGACCCACCTGGTTTTACCCAGCATTATCCTAGCTACCATGTCCAGGGCTCGGCAGGCACGAAATAAATACGTGTGCATTAAATGCATCAGTATATTAGTATTAAGGTAAAAGTCTACATTTAATAATCTTAAAGTATACAACTATAATTTATAAAATTTGTAATTTTATAGAATTACAAAAAGAAAAATTACACCCTCTTAATTTCCTAGAAGCCACACTTCTAATCATCCTTACCATCCAGAACCTCGAGGTTAAAAAGGAAAAAATGTCTTCTGTGTGGAAAATGACTGTCATAAAGTCCACACCCTTGACTCCTGAGCAGAGGTGGCTCCACCCTCAAGCCATCATTCTGACAATCGGACATAAAAGAAGGCAGGGGGTGACAGCGGTTGGGACACCTGACAGCTGGGGAAATGACAGCCGGCAGTGGCAGGAGGAGACAGAGTGTGACGTGCAGGTGGGCTCTCCAGCAAAGCGGTCCAGAGACATTTAACGCGGAGGCCACCAACCCACACACCTCCAGCGTCCCCTGGAGACGCCCAATCACCACACAGGACGATGGCTGATGGTCAAGGGAGGGCACTGAGTCTTCAATCAAGGGAAATTAGGTCTGAGACACTCAGTGTAGAAAGAAAGGGGCACGGTCAGAGATCCCAGCAATGTCTGTGGCTGCTAGAGGGAGAAGGAATATGGTTTCGGCTGTAAATAAACTTCCCAGAAGCGGAAAATATATATGTTATCTTATGACTGCTTTGCAGAACTGAGGTGTTGGTGAGTACATGCTTTTGCTCAGGCATAGGGTAGGACCAGTTATTTGTGTTTACACCTCTTCTCTCAGATGTCTTTATACCTCCTACTAAGGTCTTACAAGAGATTCCCCAAAACAAACCTCAGAGCATCACAATATTTTCTTATATAAGTGACCTAAGTAAGATAGAATTCAGTCCTCATCTCTCCTTACTAGCTGGGAAAGCATGGAGCCTAATTTCAACTTACAATGCAGTGGGCGAGGGGGGCCAGGTGGTATCGAGGGCAGAGAAGAGGGGCAGGGTGGTAAAGATGAAACTATGATCATTTGCAGATTTAAATAGAGAAAAGTTCTTAACTGGCACAAGGCAAGAAAGTCTCAGTAAAAGCCAAGATGGGAAGAGGTTTGCTCTCATGGCTAGAATTCATGCATTCATTCATCTAGTTGGCTTACTAGCTGTCTAACCTTAGGCAACTCACTTAACTACTCTGCACTTAGTTCCTATATCTGTAATATGGGAAAATGATAGTGTCCACCTCACAGGATTAGAGGGGGCTAAACAGCCCATATACGTAAAGAAGAGCTATTTGAGCACAAGCTATTGGTACTGTCAGTATCATTATTGTTGCTAATACGCACCTGCTCTGTGCTGTGTACTAAGCTCTGCACGGCAGCTAGGGCAAGGAAGAAGACAGATGATAAACAAACAAAACCAATAATTATAGCTTTAGATAAGGGAGAAAATAAATAGAAAATGGTCTGAGAGGGTTACCTTAGCCGGAATAATGGGGAAAAGTATCTCTGAGGAGTTAATATTTAAGATGAGACATCATTTGTTGTAAGACCAGGAAGAAACTTGCTCCAGGCATAAGAAACAGTAAGTGCAAAGACTAAAGAACAGAAAGGTTGGGACAGGGCTTGTTCAAAGAACGTTTAGGAGACCTAATGCGACTGGAGCTGAGTAAGCCAAAGGGAGAACAAAGTCCAAAAAGGTTGGAGAGTAGGCAAAGGAGAGTAGAATGACAGCCTGAAACTAGAGGCTTCATCCCAATACAGATGTATCCCAGTTAAAAGTCACATGCCCTTAGGCACATACCTGGGAGGATGAACAAGGACTCCCTCACAATCTCAAGCTCTCTCTCTCTCTCTCTCTCTCTCTCTCTCTCTCTCCCCTCATTTTACATATCTATGAATACGCATAATACAGGACCATGCCCAGGAATAATCATCATCCTATCAACCTTCTCTCCAAGTATCCTAAATAAATAACGCACTCCTAAAGCTAAGTAGATACTTATGACCAATTTGTAACTATCGTATTATTCTGATAAGGAGAAGAGGTTCAGGGAAAGAACCAACGTTAATCCAGCCCCTTCTAAGCATCAAGCACAGTTCCAGACACTCAACAAGTATGTTCAATCTCTTCATTCTCACAGCAGCTATATGAACAAACTATCCCCATTTCACAGGAAAAGATATTGAGCTTAATACCAGAGATGTTAAGTAACTTGCCCAAGGTGGCCCCACTAAATGGCAGGACTTAGATTTGAGCCTAGATCTCTCTGGCTCCACCATGCATTCCAGCTATTCGCTCAATATTAAGCACTTCTCATGACAGATTTTATTTAGTTCAGTCCCATTTCCCTTTGACGTTTGACTTTTTACCTTTCTTGTGACCAGGAACGTTAGCAGCTAAGAGCCAAGACAGTGGCAGCCCCAGTGGAGAAAGGCTGATGCGAAATTCATTTGCTGTAAGTGATAAAAGAGACCATGAAGAAGATCCGTATGAGCTACTCTACTCGGGACTTTTTTAAGAATAAATGTTTTATGATGAAAAGAGAAGTTTAGAGCTTTTGAGCATCCCACAAATAGAAAACTAATTTGCCTTATCAATTTTTGTCCACTGTGCTTGATCCTTGGGATAATCTGTGAGCCACTGTATCAGCCTCACGTATATTGTAGTCTTTTATCATATGGATGCAAGACATATTTCTTGCTGTCAAAAGTAATCAAAGCATCTAAAGAAACCAAAGCAACCTTATTTACTTCCTCAGAGATCACAGCAAATGTCCTACTGGTATTTTTTTTTTTTTTTTTTAATATTAAGTTGACTTTTTTTTTTTTGGCTGCACATCAAGGCACTTAAATTAAGAACAATATATCTTCATTTCAAATGTCAGTTGATATCCCTTAAATGTTTGCTTTTTTAAAAAAAAATGAATTCAAGTCTAAAGCTGGCAATAAAGGGCACTGTATTATTAACAATTTAAATCAAAGTTTAATGCTTTTGACATCACAAAGACACAGATCCCATGTTATAATAACCTTTGGCAAATGGATAGTAAACTAAACAGAAGCTTCCGAGACTGCTAATCCTGAAAGGTATGATACAGATGAGAGTAGTTAAATACAGTGATTATTGATATATACTCTCATTCCAATATAGGGGAGGGATAGAGGTTGTTTAATTTTAATGTCCGCAGAGGTTGACTTTGCTGGTAACATTTATAAAATATTGAAAGACAAGAAATGGTACAGATGTGAATTTCGCAGTTGGTTTTTTTCAGTTGCCCTTGAAAGCAGCTGCCATAAATCTTGGATGAAGCCAAATAAGGCTGATGATTTTGATCTTCAATTCATTCTTTTCTATCCTTCACAAGGTAAATGATCCTGATGGAATTAGAGCCGAGCAGAATGGCTTTCTTCTGTGATCTGCATAGCCAATGATGCGCGCTGCCGTCATTAGCAAAGTGGAGCCAGTTCCCTCGTGAGGCCGGGCCTGTGCACTCGGGCTTGAAGGCGTTTTTTGAGGGAGAAAGACACTTAAACATTGAGCTCAGAAGCTTTCCATTACCCCCCCTTCCCCCTTCCTCTGACTTCTCCCTTCCGTGTCGTCTCAGCAGAAAGCCAAAGTGTGAGCTGAATGTATGAGAATCAAGCACAAAACTCAGCCACCAATTCCTGGGTTGGTATTTGAAAACGTCTCAGCCAAAGATTTTTCAGTCTGACTCTGAAAAGAGCACTACCAGAGTTGTAGGAGAAGCAGGATTTAAGGCAGTCCATGGCTTCCCTTACAGAAAATTCTGGGGTCTCTCCCACTGAAACATGTAAATTGGACGAATCCTTTTCTATCCCTATGGTAAAACAATGTCATTTTCCTAAGTCCCACTCAGCCATACAGAAGACAGTGTATCCTGTCATTAGGGATGGCAATAAATGTATTTGTGTGGGTTTGCAACTGTGCTTCAGACCGCAAGGCAAACCCAGTTAAAACAACCACAGAGAGAATCATCTATCTTCATAAATTCAGTTGCAAAGAGAAATTCATCATGTTTACTGTCTTTAAGAAAAGAGCGAGTCTTGTAATAAAATGTTCTCTCGTCCAGATTCTTTGTATTTATAGGGTCCTTTTCTTTCTGCTTTTCACGGAGCCTGGCACGTTCTAAACCATGGGCTGTACCTTCATTAACATAACATAATAAATAAGTTACGTGTCTTGAAATGAAGAACGTGCTTGGAGAGAATGAGGGAGGGGTGTCCCTTCCCTGCTAAGTGATATCCTCAAAAAGCTTCCAGCGTAAGAATTTGCAGAGCTGAGCATTTTGAACCAAAATGCAAAAAAAGACAAAGGGCCTTTGTGAAGATAGACCCCACCCTTTCCTCCTTCCTCACTCCAAAATCACAGAGAATTTTTGTGGGAATTTGTTCTTTCACTCGGCAAACACTGAGCACTACTATGTGCCAGGCATTGCTAAAACAACAATATAAAAGTACTGAAATGGCTCAGGAACAATTTTTTTTGTTTTACTTTGAAACATTTTTGCTGTTGCATGCATGTACCCTCATACACTCACATAATAGGAAACCGATCACTTTTCTAAGAGAAATGTCCCAGAAAGGGCTTTTAGGCTCATTGTGGTCTTTTTCTCCCTCCCTGGACCATAGAAAAGTGATAACCAATGTTATAAGCCCATCTAGGAACCACAGAAGTTCAAGGGCTGGAAGAATGTCTCTGAGACATAGTGGTCTTTGAGCACTTTTATGGCCCATTTGTCAGAAGTTTTGTGGGGTGTCCCTTAGCTTTGTCCTTTAAATCGTGTAATTCCATCAATTCCTGCTATCGCGCTAGAAAATTTATATTACCTTCATTTTATTACCTAGCTTTAAATGATTTTCTAGGAGGAGCATTTTTGAACTCAGCTTCTTTCGTTTCTAGTCTTTTTGGTGCCGCAGATTTCAAATGGGGAGAAGACTAAATTCTGGAAATTAATGGGACAGAGTAAGGCCTCTGAAGTCCAATTGCCTGGGCTTGAATTCTGTCTCTTTCATTAGCTCTGAGACCTTGGGGAAGTTACTTAAGCTGTGATAGCTCACTTTTTTAACCTTTAAATTGCAGTTCCAATCCCTACCTCACAGAGCTATGATGAGGTTAAATGAGATAAAACATTTGGACGAATGCCTAACACATATAGGACACAATAAACCAAAACTGTAATTACAGACTGGTAAATTTAAATTTAGTTCCCGACAGGAAAAGAAAAAGTTGGACTATTTGAAAACATTTAGAAAAATAAAGGAACACTAGGAACAATGAACAGATTAAGAACAAATCTGGCGGGCTTCCCTGGTGGCGCAGTGGTTGAGAGTCCGCCTGCCGATGCAGGGGACACGGGTTCGTGCCCCGGTCCGGGAAGATCCCACATGCCATGGAGCGGCTGGGCCCATGAGCCACGGCTGCTGAGCCTGCGCGCCCGGAGCCTGTGCTCCACAACGGGAGAGGCCACAACAGTGAGAGGCCCGCGTACCGCCAAAAAAAAAAAAAAAAAGAACAAATCTGGCAAATAAATTTCATTTCATTGTATGACAGGGCTAGTAAATTGGAGGATCTGAAGAGTCCAGGAATACCATGTGTCTAGAGTTCCCTAAGTGGTCTGTTGTGGTCTCTGACAAGTAGGGTAACCATAATACTCTTCAGCCAAACAAGAATACTTCTGAGAGCAAAAGGAGGTACTGCTTAATTAGGGCTAAGCAAGTGTAAACCAGGTAAACACGGACACTCCTGGGCAAACCAGCCCAGACGGTCATCCTATCTATAATACCCTTTGGATGACAAGGCAATGAGCTTGGGTGGTTAGACTGACTCATGTCTATTTAAATAATCATACCCCAAAGGAGATGATTTGTAAAATCCCCTAGGGCTCTGCCCTCCCAACTATATCTTTACCGTTTTTATCAATGACCTGGATAAAGACACAGACAGCATATTAATCAAGTTTATAGATAGCACAGACTGGGACAGAAGAGCTAATATGAGAGATGTTCGAACTCAGGTCTGAAATGATCTGTAAACCGGAACATTAAAGCAAAGCCAAACCAATAAAATTTTAAAGAAATAAATGCAAAGTCCTACATTTAGATTCAAAACCATCAATTGCACAAATGGGTTGCAGAAAAGGTTTGCAACCCTCTGTATGAAGGTTTAAAACTGCCTACAGGTTTTGGTTGACCACAAGCTTAATAAGAACATTTAAAAGGCTGCTGGTTAGAGTATATTTGCCCTGCCTTTTTCCAGAGAGTTGTTATAGATCTAATAGACTTAAAAAAAAAAAAAAAGCAATGCTTTTAAGTCATAATAAGTCAGGACTACTGATAAGGTGGCTGTTGAAGGGATTCTTACATTGAGGACACTGGACCCGATGATCCCTAGGGTCTCTTCCTATATTAAATTCCTCTGAACTTTAGGACTGAGAGCTTCCCAAAAAGCAGAGCCTAGCTTCTGTGGGTACTTAACTGTTTGAAGAATAAATGGTTGGATAAAAAAGCAAATAATGAATGGGTGAACATAAATCTGTAGTCTCCCATCTTTCCTAGAGGATATTTCTGCCATCACTGTTAGAAAAAGCCTTCTTCATAAAAAGAAAAATGTTAGAGGGGACTTCAGCAGGCTTCTGCTTAAAATGTCCCCTGAACCTGATATAATTCAATCTAAGTGTTCTCCTCTATGGAATCAAAAGTTCAATTCTCTCACAAATTACAGACTAATGCAACTATTTCCCCTCTATATAGAATCTCTTTTACCAAGTAAAACAGACACCTGGCAATAGGAAAGCTAATGCTTCTGTTGCATTGCTTTTTAGAATTTAAAGCACTGATGACCAAACACACACACTTCCCTTGGAATATCGGGAAAGGGTCACACATACACTTCCCCAGTGAGTTAGTTATTGTAGTTGTAAAAACCAAACTCTCTGCAGCCTACAGTAACACTGATTTAAAGCCCAATTCTCTGAGTGCACAATATAAATCCTTCCAGCCAAATGTCCACTGATCTGGAACTAGAATCCACAAGACAATCATCTTCAAAGAATCTTACAGTGCAACTAATGTAATGCAATAAATTTAAAAGACTGGCTTGCTTTTCCCTTCTTCTGCCACAATGGAAAAAAACTGCAAAAATACATGAACCGATAATATTGCAAAATGGAGCTGGATCAGTAATATATGTATTTCTAAAATTCCACTAATTTGGATATCTGCATTTCATTTTTTTTCTTCTCCAGTTGTTTTCTGAGAGTGTTGTGTAAAATTACACAAGTTGCTAAGACACCCATATCCATGCTCCTATGATATACAGAACAATACTGATATCTGATAATATCAACTATCTATCAGAGTTTAATTTCTTGGGTTTAGCTACCATTAAGCATGTGTTAAACTCTGCATATGCCTCACTGACAAATGACTGATCTGATTCCAGTTGCTTAATTTTAACTGAGCATCAGTGCAGTCCTTTTTCTACCTAATCTTTCTTTATTTCTTTTCTTTCTTTCTCTTTCTCATTTTTCTTTTTCTTTTTTACAAATTCTAGCCAAGAAGAAAGAAAAGTGCTTTAATCCTTCACTTACCTTTAAATAAAATGTTCAGTGATCTCAGGCAAACAATAAGTCATAATGAAGACACAGTGATTCAGGCAGTAATCTATGGGCACATAGATCATCCTGCAACGGTACATTAATCATCACACTTAAAGACAGGGCAAGTGGGATGACGTTTTTTCAGTTGTGTCTATTGTAACTCAGCGACATTCAAGTATTTTTAATCTGGGCCATTTCTGCAAACTGCATTTTAATCTAGAAACATGTTCAAACCACACCCTGCACAAGATAAAAGCAGCACCAGAAAAGTAAAACTATTCCTTCATATAAAATTTTTTAATAGCTAAGAAATTGATAGGAATCATGTCCCTTTCCAAAAAGATTCAATCCTAAAAATAAAAATGCTCCATGACAAAATCCAAGGTGAGCTACACACAAACCATGGGATCTTGACCAAGTTACCTAACCTCTCCAGCCCTCAATCTATTTATCTATTAAATGTGAATAACTGGGTCAACCCCATAACATGCTAGTAAGAGGTACTAGTTATATATACAAAATCCCCAGTAAGGTGCGTGGCATGTATTAGGCATTCAAAATTTGTCCCAATTATTATTGTTTCAAAAGTTTTTATCTTAGACACCCCTTGTGCTTTTGATATGCTTTAAACAGCACACAGGGGTTTCTGATTCAGCAACAGGCACTATATACAAGGACAGCTGAGGACATCAGAAGCTCCCTCATATCTGGGAGGGTGACCCTAGGTAACAGCCCCTACCCCCTCTCACTAAAGAATGCTTGTCTTCCACAGTGGAATCTAAGACTGAATGCCAGCACCTGGTACCTGCTCCAATGTGACTGATAGCTATAAGTCTTCTAGTAAATCAAAAGTTACTCCTCCCCCACAGAAAGTCTGGGAGCCCCTGAACCACTCTATGCCAAACAGGTTGTTGCATACATAAAGATGTTGGGAATCCTGCAGCTCTGGCATATCAATAACTTACTAACCTCTTGTATCGTATGGAACGATCCTATAATTGTGTATACACAGCCTACTGTGAACATTCTATGAAAGATAATGAGATTCCTTTAAATAGTCCTTTTTATGTTGTAAAATGCTTACTCATTACTTCTAATGTCACCTTAGATTATAATGTTATAGTTTTTAAAGTTAGTGAGTTCATAAACCACAGGGCTTTACCACCATTCTGGCTAGACTCCCAGCTCTGGGGACAATCCCCAACTCTTTGGTAAAATCAGAAGACATCTGTGGCTCCTAATTATATGAAATGATATTTGTATCTTCTGAGTCTGACTTGGAACACGTTTGAGTCATCCAAGACTGAAAACTGGCCAGTCACTGATTTGTTGAAGCGCAAGTCATATAATTTTTAAGCTTCAAAGCCTCAAAGGGGGGGAAAGCGCAGCCACGTCCAGACTTTGGACGACTCCAGGGCTATAAGCACCTGGTAGTTGACCAAGAGAAGGACTTGCAGACGCTGAGAAGAGTTACTATAGGGAGAAGTGAGAACGGCTGGGTAGAACTACAGAGAACAAATAAAAGTTTGCAGTGTTGGGATAAAAATACGACTGATTTTCTAAAAAGAGAATCCAATAGAAAGGTGAAATGAAACAACGTATATGACATAGTTAACACAATGCTTGACAAAGAGTAACTACTCAATAAACAACAGTAATGATGAGGATGCAGATAAAGATGATGATGATGATACTATGCCTAACAGACTCAGACTCCAAGGACTTCCAAGTATAAAAACTACTTTTTATTTATTTCTGTGTGTCCAATATCTAGCTCAGTGGCTAGGAGATAGAAGATGTTCGATTATCATTTGTTGAGCTGAATTGACTAGAAATGAACAGAGAATTGCCACTGATAAGGAATTAAGAAAAGGGAAAGTCGAGAAGAAAAAAAAGGAAAGAGCTCATGGTTGAAATCAAGGTGTGTAAAAGGAAAATGGAGGGCTTCCCTGGTGGCGCAGTGGTTGAGAGTCCGCCCGCCGATGCAGGGGACATGGGTTCGTGCCCCGGTCTGGGAAGATCCCACATGCCGCGGAAAGGCTGGGCCCGTGAGCCATGGCCGCTGAGCCTGTGCATCCGGAGCCTGTGCTCCGCAACGGGAGAGGCCACAACAGTGAGAGGCCCGCGTACCGCAAAAAAAAAAAAAAAAAAGAAAATGTATGAGGTAAACATCAGGCCACGGCTGAGCAATGTTCTAGAAAAACACTGCCCACCAAGTAAGCATTCCCTCCACTGAGCTCCAGAGACCACAGTCACCTGAAATCAACATGAAATAAATCACTGTTTAAAAACATGGACCTCTTTGCATTTCAAAGTTTAAAACTAAATTTTCTCAAGTAAGATGAGTCTTAGTAGCTAAGTAGCTATTTTTAAAAGGGAAGGGGGGTGGGCATTCAAGGGTGTACAATAGAGTCTGTTTCGCTAAGGCTGGCAATGAATGATAAATAACTGACAAGCAAGGGAAGAAAGGGTACCCTGCCTTAATCAATTCTGAATAACACTCCCCATTATTAACAACAATGACAATCACTAATATGTCTCTAGGGCTGATAGTGTCCCAGGCCATATCTCAGTAACCCAATGAGGTAGATGTTACTTTACCCTCTTTTTAATGAGGAAACTGAAGCTTAGACAGGTTAAAATATTTCTCACACAGCTAGGGAGTAGAAGTGTTGTGTTTAGACACAAGTCTGCCTAACTTGAGACTGAATCTTAGTCATTCCCACAAACCAGCCATCTGTAATTATTCTGCAACACAATGTGCTCAGAGATCCTACTATACACTCTAATTTCTCCACTGTTTCAGAGGCATTCCATTGACCATAGGTTTTTAATCTGGGACCTGGGACTCCAGAAAGCAATTGCTTTAGTGTCTGTGAATTCCCTAAGATCAGAAGTGAGATGGCATGAGTGTATTGCTTAAGTGCATTTTTCTGGAGAGAGGAAGGTTTACTGTGACAGCAATTCTTAAGGGGGCTTGTGGCCCCAAAACACATTAAGAATGACTGCATTAAACTATGCATTCAATATAGAAGGCTTATTCTCTATCATTCTGTTATGATAATGTCTCTCTGGAAATTAGTAAGGTTAGATAAACACTAAGCAGGTACGGATGACGAATTTGAATACATTTAAGTCTATCACCACTGTCTTTGTAACCTTGAATTTAAAGTACAGGTGGGACTTCCCTGGTGACGCAGTGGTTAAGAATCCTCCTGCCAACGCAGGGGACATGGGTTCAAGCCCTGGTCCAGGAAAATCCCACATGTCGTGGAGCAACTAAGCCTGTGTACCGCAACTACTGAGCCTGTGCTCTAGAACCCGTGAGCCACAACTACTGAGCCCTCACATGGTAACAACTGAAGCCCACAGGCCTAGAGCCCGTGCTCCACAACAAGAGATGCCACCAGTGAGAAGCCCACGCACCGCAACGAAGAGTAGCCCCCACTGGCCGCAACTAGAGAAAGCCCATGTGCAGCAGCAGCGAAGACCTAAAGCAGCCAGAAATACACATACATACATACATAAATTTACTTTTTAAAAAAGAACAAGAACAAAAGCTTTTGCTCTTAAAAAAATTTTTTTTAAAGTACAGGTGAGTATGAGAAAGAGAAAGAAAAAATGGTAAAAAAAAAAATCTTTTTCAAAGAACAAGAGATGCTATTCAAAAAAACCCAGCTTTGTTGGCTATTCTTAAATTATTGTGAATATTCTGGGGAAGAAAAGAAAACAGTTTCACTTGTTCATTTCAATGCATTTTCTCATGCACGTAAAGAACTGTTTAACCACCAGGCAAATATAAAGATAGGGAGCTCTCTGGTGCTGCACCAATATCTTGAATCCTATCTCTCAGCACAGAGCCAAAAAGGACCCAGCTCACAATAGCTGGTAAACAGAGCTGCAGACCCATCACAAAGACCTGCCCAGGACTTCTACTGATGATACGGAGTGTGGGCAGTGGAGAGCTAAGTCCAGTAAGGGCAACAATCCTCTTTAACACCTGGTCTCTCCCCAGTGAAATTCAACTACCCTACACAATTGCCCATCTCACTCTCTCCAAAGGTTACCAGGTTAAAGGTCACTGAAGGCATTTTTTTTCTCCCTGGACTTTGTGTCATGTAAATATAATACTTCCTACTGGTACTTTCTTGCTGGTACTTTTCAGCTTTCAATTTCCCTTTGGCAAAAAGGGTTTCTGCACACACACATACACACACACACACACACACACTAGTAATCACACACAAATAGACGCAGACCCAAACATATGGGCACCCCTAGCACAACTGTATACCGTGTTAGTGACTGGGGAATATGTTCTGTGGCTTAAACTCCTTTCCAGTCCAGCTTCCCAATGGGCAGGTACCCTGCCTCTCACTTGCTTTAACACGTTTGCCTCTGCAGAAAAATTATTTTCCTTTAAGGGAATCAGGAGTTTTCTCCAGAGGCGTGTAGTCAATTGTGTCTTGTCTTTTTTTTTTCTTTAAGAAAAAAACCGGCTAGGCATAAGCATTTTAGTTCTTATTTTATTTGGGATCAAGAGCTGTTGGGTTTTTTTTTTCCCCACTGAAAAAACAAGATAAAGTGATTTGGCCTTTCCAATCTTACACCAACCCTGAGGTCCTGAGTTCAACCTTTCTCCAAAAAGAAAAATGTCAGGGCTGAAATACACCCAATTTCACCTAATTTTCTGTGCCTCACTCTTCAAGAAGATGGATTGAGATGGCACACCTCACAAAATGGGCACAACGTACTTGAGAAAATAAGAAATGTAAGCCTATGGTTTAGGTAACTGCACGCTTCCAGGGCAGGTTTTAGGTCCTCTGCACAATTCTCATTTGATAGCTTACCAGGGCCAATTGTGTAATTACACAGAGCACTCTTTCTATTGGCAAGATCCATTGATCCTTAAGTGTACATTTTTCTGGCATCCAATAAACCAGGACGATGAGTGAGCAGTGTTTTCTGCTCCCGGAACAGTAAAGGGC
Source organism: Orcinus orca (assembly GCF_937001465.1). Lineage (NCBI taxonomy): Eukaryota > Metazoa > Chordata > Mammalia > Artiodactyla > Delphinidae > Orcinus > Orcinus orca. The sequence goes on along the minus strand of NC_064564.1, from coordinate 46,314,547 downwards.
TAATTAGTTGCATTTGCAGATTAATGACTTTCAACTAGAAAGGGAGAATGCAAAGGGATGAGCCACAATCACAGTGACAGAATGCAAATGAAAGTATTTATAAGGGCAGGAGGAGAGGTGGAGGCCAGTAAGGGCCATCGATTGCTTTTGCCCTCTGCACTGTGACACATTCCAATGAGGGAGGGCATTCTGCCAGCCTGACAGGCTTCCGCAAAGCTAAGGCATGAACAGAATCTGTTGATAGATACATGCAAGGCCAGGAGGAGAAACAGAGAAAGGAATTCTCTGCAGGAAGAGCAACGGGGATCAAGAAACCTCTCCCTCTTCTCACCCCAGCCAGCCTTTGCCTTCTCTTTGTCAGAGCAGCTTTCAATTTCAACTAGCTCTCCTTTTGCCCTGTCTCTCACCCTCATCTATATAAAGGTTGACTTGATAGCTAGCTAGGAAACTTCCTAGCAAGTATAAAAAATAACGTGTTTAAATTCTCTGTTTATTCCCATTTCCTGAAATAACGTTATGCTGCTGAGTTTTTGCCTCATTATTTTTAATCCTATCTCCCACATAAGTGCAATCTTATTCCTTGGACTTATTAGGTTAGTCAAAGCAAAGGTCTTTCCTCTACTCATAAAATAAAAAGCAAGTGTGGGGCTGGGGTTTGCAACAGGATAGAGACCACTGGTTCCCAGAATTTGGGATTTCACTAACTAAAAACATTTTAAATAAAACTGGGGAGATGCTGTAGGATTTGAAATTTTCTATAGTCCCAAGTAATTCACTGAAAACAATTCTTATTTACCATAACAACTATTGTATAAAAGAAAGTGTGCTTTAAAACTATAAATAAGAAAAAGCAATCTCAGAAAACGAGAAAGACCTTTATTTTAAATACATTTAGCTTGGTAAAAAATATACTACCATCTCATTATACTTCCCATTTCTCCAAATACTGCTAGGATAAGCTTTTTGACCAGAGCCCACTGGTGTTGAACTCTTGTTAAACTAGGAGCCAGGATACCAGCCTGAGAATGTGCATGTCACTTCTTTGGGCCAGCCTTTCCTGATCCAAACCCCATCTCCAGGCAAGGTTATGACCCTTGTAAATTTTCACTGCTATCCGTACTTTGCTTACATTTACACCTAAAACAAAAAACTGTCATAAACATATTTATTATTTTCTTTATTTTTTATTAACTCTCTCTTTGTCTACACTCTGTCTCCAAGACCTACTTTTGCTTACCCATAATAAGAGACAGATTTTTTCCTAAACTAGATGAGATAAAAATCTCATTCCAGTTTCTACTCTGCCATTTACAGTCAGGTGACCTTTGGTAAATCATGTAATCAAGCTGTTTCTTGCCCCCTCAACCTGGTTTTGGGGATCAAATCAGATGATGCATGTGAAAGAGCTATGTCAACTGTAAAACTCTACGTAGCTGCAATTTACCAAAAGGAACAATGGATGAGCAAGAATCTTCTCATTCTTCAAGTTATATTTCTCATCTAAACAATCCTGTTGATTGTCTTTTGCATAAGTCTTATCAGTTAAATTTCTCCTTCCAATCGAAACATAACACCAGAGTAGACCTAAAATTTCTAGAAGAGAATAAAAAGAACACAAGACTGGACATAAGGCAACCTTGGTTTCCACTTCCTTCCACCAAATAGGCATAGCACCATCTTTGGTTCTCTGTTTCTTTCTTTCTTTCTTTTTTTTAAAATTTATTATTATTTTTTAATTTTTGGCTGCAGTGGCTCTTTGTTGCTGCACGCGCAGGCTTTCTCTAGTTGAGGTGAGTGAGGCTACTCTTCGTTGCAGTGTGTGGGCTTCTCACTGCAGTGGCTTCTCTTGTTGCAGAGCACAGGCTCCAGGTGTGTGGGCTTCAGTAGCTGTGGCACGTGGGCTCAGTAGTTGTGGCTTGCAAGCTCTAGAGCGCAGGCTCAGTAGTTGTGGCACATGGGCTTAGTTGCTCCAAGGCAAGTGGGATCTTCCTAGACCAGAGCTCGAACCCATGTCCCCGGCATTGGCAGGCAGGTTCTTAACCACTGCACCACCAGGGAAGTCCCAAGGGTCTCTGTTTCTTGATCAATACCGTGGAGGACACAGATCAGCCCCACAATTCCAGTCCATAGCAATGGTTCCCCATTGTGATGACTATACAGGAAATAAGCACCACTCAGTGAAGACCTAACTCCTTGCCATGCAATAAACATTCCTGAGCATTTGCAATTGGCTAGGCACTTCTATACAATGTCACTCACTTTAAATTATTCCAGAGAAGATAATTCAGCTATATAAACTTTCATTAAAAGAGAATATCATCTCATTCTTCAAACTACATTTGATTGTCTTTCTTAAGATACCTTAAGCCATCTATCAAATCATTTTCCCTTGTTGCGAAACATTCCTCCCAGCATTGGGATTCTTCATAAAGACTTTTATTTTTTTCTAAACTGATGCTATACATGAAAATAAAATCAGTTGAAGTTCCTCAAATTCAATTCAACAACTGTTGACTGAGTGCTATAAAAGAAAAACTATTGCAATAAGAGAGAGACACTGAACTCAACTCCTCTGAAAAAGGTGGGGGATTTTTAAAACTGGGGTGAGTTAAAAGAAGAATGCTGGAGTACTTAAGCTTGGAGGAGTGGTCAATGCAATTAGGTCATCTGTACTGGCTAAACGTCCTTACCAGTGTTAGGTTCCTAGCCCCACCATACACCCCAGACACTGGGAGATAGGGACTCTTTCTTTCTTGATGAATACATTTCAAAGTGGTGGTTCCCACTTCCTTAAAACATTCTCAATATAATATTTTCTTTTCTTCCCCAAATACAGTTATAAACTACTGTATCTGTTTGGCAGTGATACAGCATAACTTCAGGGCCTTTTCCATCCTACCCAAATCCCTCTGCACCTATTACTAATCTTCATCCTTTTGAAATGTTTGCCCACCAATGTTCCATCAAATTTATGAGTAGCATACTGTTTAAAGTGTCGGCTTCCTTTGGTGTTTTTATTTCTGTCACTTGCAAATCTGGTTCGTCCTGGTCTCAGAATTCCTTGAGTCCTCGGCTCTCACCAAAGCACTCTCCGCTGCACTTTAAATGCCCCCCATCTCCCTTTCATTACATTTAATCACATGGTAGATTTAAAAGATGAGTCCAGATAAAGAAGGCTCGTTAACTTTAATGGGTCACTTTTTATGTTTGGGTGAAAGGCCTTAAACCCTTGTAAATTAGGCTGGGATTTATAAACCATGACAAACGTGATGACAAATACTGATTTCCTAGTAAATTCCTTCAACACACTATATCCCCACGCGTGATGAATTGGTAGTGCTCCTTTCTGTTATTATTTACACAAATGACTTTGACACCGTCTCGATACATGGGCAATATACTTAAACCCACGACAGATCTCATAGATTAGGGTAGAGTCATATATTTCCCTTATTTGACTTCAAATAAAATTTAAAACATCAAAAACACAACAACAAAACTGACTATAATACATATATACAAGGGTAAGCTGGGAAGAAGTGAGAGAGTGGCATGGACATATATACACTACCAAATGTAAAACAGATAGCTAGTGGGAAGCAGCCGCATAGCACAGGGAGGTCAGCTCGGGGCTTTGCGACCACCTAGAGGGGTGGGACAGGGAGGGTGGGAGGGAGAGAGACGCAAGAGGGAGGGGATATGAGGATATATGTATACGTATAGCTGATTCACTTTGTTATACAGCAGAAACTAACACACCATTGTAAAGCAATTATACTCCAATAAAGATGTTAAAAAAAACTTTTTAAATACATATATACACACAGGCACAGAGAATTAAAAACATACTTTCAACCCTGTTTAAAAAAATAAAAGCAGACCAATTTGAGGTGGATTCAGAGTTTCCCACATAACTGCTCAAATTACTGACACTGTATGGTTCTATTTCCCAAATTATACCCCTGTGGTAAGATTCCTCTTCAAGAAAACTAGAGAGATCAATCAGCTACAGCCATCACACCCTTAATCCCGCTGTTAGACTTTTAGAATTTTCTGCCACCAGTGAGTTATTCCTTGACAAGTGTTTAAATATTACACATTGTGAAGTTTAAATAAAGAAATTATTTACACAGGAATATAAAAAAAAACTATATTACCAATTATATAGTTCCCTGAACACTTAATCATGCAGCCAAGTAGAAAACCCTTCAGGAAATCTGTCCTCTACCATTTCCCCATAATGAAGGGCGCCTCAAGAAATACTCATTTAATCTCTGCAGCCACATTTCAAGCACCTAATCTCACTCTGCAGTGCACTCTGCCACTTCTTGTCATCCAAACAAAATGCAGGTAAATGATGGAGAAGCTTAGCTTATACCCTTTACATATTTACTGGCAAGTATACTCTTAGGAATACACGCTGTAGCGTTAGACTCAATTTCATCCTCGAGTGGCTGGCGGACAATTTGGACAGGCTTACTGAGAAGTGGAGGATCTTGCCTTGCTTTGCCTTTGAGGAGAAGCCATCCCCTTATCTTAAGTGAATTAGTTTAAGAACTTTCCCCGCTAGTCCATGGTATCAGCAAATCAGTCGGGCCTGCCGAATGGACGGCTCACTTAAGCCAGCTCTGTTAGCTAATGGGAGAGAAGTCCCACGAGGCTGCCTCTGTGGGGGGGTGCCCTCCGCCCCACCAGGCCCTGGCAGATGTGTGTCCCAGTCACAGCAGCATTCCCTCATTTCCCAAAGGGAAGTTGGTGTAATTTGCTGGACAGAAAACCAACTCGATTAAGGTGTCATTTTCTTTCACAACAGGGGTCTGAGCCTTCGTGAACAGGAGACATGCTTCTTAACCATGCCTGAGGCTGCCTTTAAAAACAGAACCATTTCCCAGGTCAGGCAGGTCAGAGGCAGAGGCCTCTGAATGCAGGTGGTGGTGGAAGCCTCCCCACCCCCCCACCCCCGCCCTGTGCTACCTGCTGGGTTTTTACTGAAAGTCAGAAGCAGTTTAAAAGTCCCCTTGAAATGTGATTCTCATTCTTACAAAGTGAGGTAAATCTATACATACTTACATGAAAAGGTATCAAACATATAAAATTAAGGAAAAAGAAAATCCCATCTATATTTTTAATCTATATAATATGTGCAGGTGTAATTATGTGTGCGTATTTTTGTATATATTTATATGTACATACGAGTGTGTGTATTTGTCTATACAAGGAAAAACTCCGAATGGATCCGCTTTCAACTATTATCAGTGGTTACCTCAAGGCATGGAATTCAGAAACTAAGAAAGAGAAAACCAGGAATTGGCTATGAATTTTTGCACATTTAGAATTTTAACAACAAGCATACATTGCCATTATCATATTTGAGTGTAAATAAAGAAGTAATTTTCGCTTGTTTTCTTACTATGTTATCACCCTGGCCAACTTAAGCGTTAGGATTCAGTGTTAAATGGCAGATGGGAAAGGCAGAGCCTAATCTCCTTCCCTGCTTAAAGCCAACATAATCTGACCAAGGTAGCTACAGAACAGAGTGTAGACATTCACAGGAGCTTCCACGTGGGATTTTTGAGACCTCATTCTGAATCTTTCCCTGAATGCTCTGATATCATTACAGACCCAGCTCGGCATGCTTTATGGCTAATGAATTAAATGCATTTAGAGCTTGATCTTATCCCTCTCTTTTCAAAGCATCTTTTCCTAGATACAGCCCATGCTTTACTTGGTATTAGCCTCTTTATGGCTTTGTGAAAAAATATTTAAATAGTATTTTATTGGGATTTCTTCAGGTATTTATAAGAAAAGCAGATTAAATCCCCCCATCCCAATTCTGCTTCCAACACACAACCCCTCTACACATCAGAAAGACCTGCCTGTTGCTTTTCTGAAAGCAAGGGAAGGCCCATCATTCCGTCATTACTCTCTTGTGCAGATTGGCACAATATCAGAGCTAACACAACAGAGTACATAAAAGACCAGGTTATAACATCTCTGCTGCTGTAAATTGAAATAATAAACTTTGGCAAACAGGAAGGACAGCAAATTCAATTTGACAGTCTTCTCAAAGCAGACTGAGAACAACAGAGGGAAGCTGACTAAATAGGATTAGAATCTATTTTATTTGATTATTACATCATTGGATGGGGCAACATGTAATGCAATTCCTCCAAATTGTTAATTCAGCGTTCACAAAACAATGGTAGAAATCAAATTTTCATTATGTTCTACATTCAAAATCACTGATTTTCAAGCTGGAAGGGAATTTTCTAACTTCCTTTAGCTTCAAGAACTCTTTCTTTAAGCAAACAGTAGGGTGAAAGTCCAATATGTAAAACAGAGAAAGGGGGCTTGCTCTCTCCCATGGGAGAGCAAGGGCTGTAGCTGTGCCTACTTGGACCATTCCCAGGCCTTCTCAAGGAGCCTTTGGGGAATTCCCAGGTCTCTACTATGGTGTATCATTTGGAAAATGACCAATCCAGGCCATCTCCTTCATTTAAAAGATGCAGATGTTAACTCTTAAGATCTTTAGCTAAAGTGAGGGAAGGGGGAAGAAAGGGAAACCACATTCAGACAAAGACATCTATGGGGAGATCAATAGTATAATAAATACATCGTGTAAAGGGATTAAGTGGTAATTGTTAACATTGACCATTTGCTACTTGCCAGAAATAGTGCTAAGCACTTTATAAGCAAGCATTCACATATTTGATTTTTACAAAATCCCTATGAGGCAGATACTATTATTATTACCATTAAACAGATGAACATGTTTAGGCTCAGAAAAGTTAAATGACCAGCCTAGAGGCACACAGCTAAGACGTGGCAGAACTAATTCAAACCCAGGCAAGCTGACTTACGTGGCAATGTGCCACTGTGCTCTTCTAACTGTGCTGTCCACCTCCCTTGTCATCACCACGTTTTTTGTTGGTTTTTTTTTTTTTTTTGCCTCATCACTTTACCCATAAAACAGTAGGAAGGCAACATTTTACTGGTTTTACCATATTCTGTAGACATAACTATGCACATCTCCTACTGGAACTAATATCCTACTCAATACATCTGTAAAGACTGCCAAGGCTACAGTCCCTATTCAATCTAGCCAACAAAGACTGCTTCTATTAAGAATAAGATCCTCAAATCCAAAGAAATGACCAAATGAGACAGAATTGCACACATCCTGAAAGACAACCTAAAAGCCAAAGTGGGCTTGAAAACCAGAATACACACGTCCTAAGAGGGAAAAGAAAAATAGGTCAGATCGAGCTGGAGCATTTGGGGACAAAACCAGACCTGGATAAATACAGGATGGAAAGAGACAACCAAGAACCAAGTCACAAATAATCATGGCAGGAATCAGAGTAGACAAACTGAGTGTGAGTCAGCAATGAAATACTGTCATCAGGAAAGAGAGGAAATGAGCAAAGAATGCCCTGGAAGGAGTGTGACCCCCAAGGACTCCAAAATAAGCCTTCCAATGTCCCATTCATCAGCTCATACCTTAAACATGTTCTGTGTCTAGTACTGGCCATGACACTTTTTAAATAACGGAGAGAAAATAAAGGCCAAAAAGGCAAAGTTGACTAGAAAGAGGAAAAAAGTTTTCTGGAGGAAGATTAAAAGATGTAATATTATTTAACCTACATGAGATAATATTAAGGATAAAATAAAAAGGAGTGAGGGGAGTTCACAACTGTATAAAATATCCCTACATGAGAATGTTGACCCCTTGCTCTCTATTTACACAAAAGAATTCATTCATTGGTTCACTGAACAAACATTTATCAAGTACCTGCCATGTCCTGAGGATATGAATGTGGATACCACGTCTACTCTGTGCCCTGAAAGGAATTCACAATCTAGTGGAGAGCTAGAAATGTAAATAAATAATTATCATTTCAGTGAGACAGACAATCATAGAGGCATACGAAGAAGAATGCAGGGACACAAAGGAAGGGTGATAAAAATGCTACCACAGTGTGGCTGGGGGCAAGGGTGGCAATTGAGCAGGATCTTGAGGGAAGTGTAGGAGATTTTGCAGAAATTCAAGAAAGGGAAAAATATACCAGGCACAGGGAAGAGTACGTGCAAAGTCACAAAAATGGGAAACCATCTCGCACACTCAGGGAATAGCAATTGGTGCAGCAAAGCTGGAGATTAGAGTGTAAGAGAAGAAAAGCAGAAGTTAAGCCAGAGGCATAGGCTGGGGCTAGCTAACGGAGATGCACTTAGGTCAGCTAATAAACTGGGTACACACCTAGCTACAACATCTAGCTACAATAGTTACAACGTCTTGCTACAAAATCAAAACTTCCGTATCAGTTGGAATGGGGTCCCTGGTTGCCATCCTCCACTCCACTGGGACGTCAGAGCTCCTCACAACTAAATGGTAATAACTGGGTCTAGGACCTCCAATCTCCTTTCCTGTTCTAGACCAGTGTCCACTTTGATGCCATAATGGTTATTTACAATGTTCAATATCTCCCCTGCTAACATTTTGGGACTTTTTCCATATCTGAAGGGGCACAGCTAAAGAGTTTCAAACAAAGATGTCACAGGATCAGAATGACATAAAAATGTTTTTAAGGGTCCCTGATCGTCAGAGTAACCACAAACGAACGAAGCTTCTCTCCACGGATATATCTAAGAAGACACACTGCTCTTTGTTCGGAGGATGAACAGTTCAACACTGCTGGTCCTGTATATGGACAACTGGGGTGAGATGACTGAAGGGTTTCCACTTCATTGTGAGACTATTCCTGTGAGGCTGAGTCTTCCTCTCACCTCTTTAAAGGAGATGAGATGGGCGGGAGAGCTGTCTGGGGGCTGGTCTTTCTGAGTGACAACCTCTATCTCATAAGCGATAGAGGCATAGACACTGTTTTATGTTGAAATTCTTTTCACACTGCTGTGGCAGGTAACCCCTGGCAGCAGGTAACACCAGGCAGCGGCCTCACCTCCCAGGCTACTCCACACCGTTGCCCTTTCCTCACCAGAGACACAGCCAGGCTGAAGCGTGGGGCCAACTTAACATCTCAGGAGTCATGAAGGCAAGTGGGGCAGGAGTTACCAAGGGGGAGGAAAGAACTCCAAGGTCATCCAGCAAAACAGGTAACTGGAGCAGGATGAGAATCCACACTTCAGCTCTGAATCTCGCCACTTAAGCTATATCTTTCCAAATGCACTATACTTCACCTAAATTCAATCATTTCCGAATGATACTATAAAAAAATTAAAAGTCAGCTTTTTCTTTAAAAGAAAAAAATTTGCATTTCTTGGTCAATCACATAACCCTAGCCCTGAATTTTCCCCTGCTCGTTTTTTTTCATCTTTAAATTACCTGCTGATCTACTACTGTGCAAGCATTTTTCTCCTCATTTACTGAGGATACCACTTTTTTTCTTCTTTTTTTCTTCCTCCTAATGCTCACCTAATTAACAGTCAAGGAGCTTTGCATACAAAATCTCCAACCTTTAACATTTTCCTTCTGATTAGAAATTTAAAGAAAGAGCTGTTGAGTTTCAAAAAAAATTGTTTTTCCAGTAGTTTCATCTGCTCAACCATCACACCATCCATCCTGAAATAGGCCAATGTGAGCGACAGCTTCTAAAACTCCCAGAGACTGGGAGACCTCTGCTCCCTGAGACGATCCCTGGATGTTTCAGGAGTAGCGTCCTTTAAGACCACACTGTGGCCGTATGAGCTTCATCACAGGTAACGTAACATACCAGAAGCATCTTCAGAAAAACCTCTGTTCAATTAATCTCTTTTTATTGTGCTATCCTCAAGAGTTATTACAAACCATGTTTTCAAACTTTTATTTATTCACTCAACAATCATTTGTTGAGTACCTGCTAGATGCTAGACACTGAACTAAGTGCTGGAATATCATGGTGAGCAGAAAATGTGATCCTTTACCTAAAGGAGTTTACAGTCTATAACAGCAGCTTTCAACCTTGGTTGCATATTGGAATCATCCAGGGAGTTTTCACAGTTCCCAGTGCACAGCCAACCCCAGACCAATAAAATCAAAAGCTCCTGAGGTGAGGCCCACACATGAATACGTTTTAAAGGTCCCCAAAAGATTCCAAAGGGTAACTAAGGTTGAGAACTAGACATATCAGTCTAGTGATATAATCATACAAATAGATGTAAAATTATAATATTAATAAAGGCTATAAAGAATCAGTCACATTTTGAGAAGGCTTCAACGCACTCATTTATATATGCAACCAAGATTTGCTGAGCCTCTGCTGCTTGTTAGAAACTACAAAGGTAACATAACTAAGGGCCATAACCTGAAGACCATCCAGCCATCCTTGGTGGTAATGGGTCAGAAGTGAACACTGAGCAATAGGGGAGTTCTGGTCATTCCCACCTGCTCCAGTGCATGAACCCATGTGATTCACAGCAGGCAGGAACACTGACCACGGGGCACAAGTAAAACTGAGAGCCTGCCCCTCCTAAATGCTGGCAGGAGATCTGAGCAATGCCACTTGATTGAAATTCAGTGCTTAGGGGACCAACTGGAGTAGAGGGAAGTGGTAGATAATCTGGGTTGACAAGAGATATCCAGGAGGAGGAAACAGAAAACCTGATCTATTAGGTCTGTTAGCTGATTTATAAAGGAAAATAAATTCTGTAAGGCTCTAAGCAAGACTGTCTCGGATTTGCTAAGGGATATGTGTAGAATCCTTATATAATGGGCTGCTTTAAATAAACAAACAGCATTCTGACTTTACAAAAGCTTGTAGATACTGGAGAGGTTATTAAAATAAGACAGGTGGTGATTCAGCCCCACCATTGCTGCCCAGACAGCCCCCCTAGATTTGAATGCCATCTTGCTCTTACTTGTTTGAAGGATGGTCCTTCAAGAGGATACATTTTTTTTCTTGTTTCATTCTGTGATTTTTTTCGTTGTATCAAATAGAACTGCCCCTTAAAAAGCTCTTATTTGTTTGTTATATTCTTCTTCTTTTTTTATGCTTAGTGTCTTTACATTGTAAACCCGACTTCGTAAAGTAACTACAGCAACCATCTAATTGTCACAAAACAGATAATGTTCAATATTAAGGATCAGTGATACATGGGTATATACTTATCTTTAATGAGAAATGATTTTTTTAAAATCCTGTACCATCCAATTTTTAATTACATAATGATGATATCATATGTTTTTTTAAAACATGTACTCAAAAACATGTTAGGAAGCAAATGGGCTGAGAATTTTCCATGCTTCCTAAGATCCCAAGGAGAGAGTAGCTAAGACTATATTTGATTCCAAAGGGGAAGAGAGCTTCATTTTTAATAAGTACAGAAGATTTGGATTTAAGTTAAACAGAACACAAAATCCACACTGTGAACTTACCAGCTCTGATGCCACATCATTTGTCTGTCCCGTGAAGGATTAGACTCTAAGTCTGGTTTTCTGAGGAATGGCACAAAATGGAACCCAGAAGCTTTGCAGGAACATAGTGCTAGGAAAGACTCTCCACGCACACAAATCCTCTCATAATATAAAATGTAATAAATAAATGTGGAAACGGGGAAAAAAAAACATAAGATGAATCTGTACGGTTACTACCCAAAGCTCATGCCATCATATTCTATACTAAAGGTAGAAAATTTGACACAAGAGCTTCCTAGAAATTAGCCAAGTCCATAAGGTGATACTCGGCAGTTTCCTCAGGCTGTTGAAGCCCTATCTGCTCTACTGAAGAGCTCAAAGAATTCTCCTGCCATGTCACTTAAAATGTCTCTACCATCACAAGCTCAATGCTCCGTCCTGTCATCTTGAAACAACCCAGCCCAATGCTATCCATTATAGCCTGTATTCAGCTAGACCCTGAATTATATATTCCAAAATAGGATTATACACATTTTATGTGGTGTGGTTAACATTCACCACAAACACAATTTCCCAGTTCTTATGTTATAATATGGTCCTACCTAGTGATTTTAAGATTGTTGTAAAAAGCATTTGTTCCTCAGGCCACCTTTTGTAAAGCAATATCTGACCAGCATATATGGAATTTTTTTAAAACACAAGGCCTGGTTAGGATTTCACAAAGGACTGTATCTCCACAGTAGAAATAAACTAATAAAGCAAATCATTTTAATAGGACAAACTAGAGCTATTAAACTAAACACACAAAAGTCAAACTGCAAAATAGTGTATGTAAAATTTTTCTCAATTCTTCCTTCCTTTTTTTCCTGAGGACATGCTTTTCATAACTTAGTCATGTGTGGCCATGTCACCTAAACTCAAATCCAAAGTTTTCCTTCCTTCGTAGATTATCACAACTTTATTTGAAATACAAAATCAAAATTCCTAAGATCAATGTTTTTCAAAGGACAAGGAGCTCACTACTCAACCCAAGCACACACCACCCTTGAAAAACGAATGAACTGAGGTTGGGTTAGTTTAGGATATAGTGCCTGCAAAAACAAACATGTCATTAGCTTGTCCTATTCCCCAACTGTCTTAATATTTGGCTTGTGAGAAAACAAAACTAAAACAGACAAAAACATTTAGTGGACTTAAGTAAGCAGACCACTACATGGCAAATTCTGACTGATACTTTCACAAATTCAGACTAAAACTAAAACAAAATAGTGTGCATTAAGACAAGACAGAGTTGGACTTTTATGGAAGTTTGGAGTCAAATATGCGAAGTCTATGTATCTAAAGATGTAGCTGAAAAGGCTTGAAACTACAAGAATCAAAAGAATTCCAGTCAGCATTTCTCAGGCAGGAAAGGTACACATCACAGAAGCAATAACTCTCATCTCTCGGGATCACTGAGAATGCTCTCTTCCTTCAAGTAAACTCCACTTTACCTAACCCTAGGAGGGTCTTGTATGGCAAGAGCAACCTGCCGCAAAGTGATTTTTCACTAAGACAGCTACTTTAGAAAGATGCTATAACACTGACCGTCAGAAAGGGATGTCACCGAGCATAGATGAGGAAGCGTAAAATTTTCCTTCTTAGAGTCAAGCTCTACATATCTGAAGGACTTAAGATAATAATCAACATATGTTACATATCTGAGCACTCTGTTCTTTTGACAAACAATAATTTTTATAAAGGAAAATAAATGTGCTTTGAATTTTGCACAAATTTAGAGTGAACAGAAGGTCCAAAAAATAATAGTTTCTGCATGCCATGCATATTGCCCAGTATGCTGGATATCTTCTTCTTGTCTCCCTTATTATTCACCCTCTGCCAACCTGTTTAGTGACCGGGGAGGCTAATGCACATGGACTGCGTCAGTGAGCTCCCTTCATCTCTGGTTCCCAGCTGAGGTAGGTCAATGGAAGTTAAGGTCAGGCGATAAGGGGCAGAAGGAGAGTAGAGGTAGGAAGCTGTGGGGGGGAGGACATGAAATACGAAAGTGAGCAGGGACCAAATTAGAAAGATGGAGACACCAAAGCAGAAAGAGGAATTAAATATGATGCAGGGAGCCTAAAGGGAGGCAATAAAGTAAAGGATGAGAAACCCAGGAGGTGGGCTTAGCTCTCCCGGGAGGCAAGACCCAGGCAGACAGCAGAGCTGCTTAGCCATGTTGCACAAGGGGTGGGGCTCTGCTTGCGGATTTGTGTGCCTGAATGCCAGCTGACAGTGATACTGTCAAAGGGAGCTGGTTGAAGCATCTTCGTTTTCAAAACAAGGTTTTTATCAGCCTCAGAGAGCTGCTTTAGACATGGCATAACAATACTTGTTACAGGCCATAGTTGAAGAGAAGTGTTTCTCTTTCCCTCTTTCCAGGTGCAAAGAGGAAGCCTGAATAAATGGTTCATGAGTCCACTGCAATGCCACACTTCAAGTGTTTCATTTTAATACAATCTGTTTCGAGAAGAGATGAAGGAATCAGGAGGTTATTATGTCCAGAAATATATAAATATTTTAATCTGACTGGAGATATAAATCTGTACTGTACTCCCTGATTTCTTCCAGTCACCCCAAACCATTCTTATTATTCAAAAGCACTCATCAAATTCTACTTCATGAAGGAAAACATCTAGTGCCGAAGACTATTACATATTCCCAACATACTCCCCCAAACTTGAATGATAAGCAATTGTGTTCCCCTGGATGTGCCTATGAAGTTGAGCAAAGAAGAACATAAAATAACAGGCAGAACAGGAAGAAAACAAACCAAAAGCTAAAATTATCAGTGGAACTGATTAGCATATGTATAAGAGACACTTGTACAGATGCGGGATGCTTTCTTTAGAATGTAAGTTCTCAGAGCAGTGATTCTTAATCAGTTTTGGAGTTGTGACATCCTATCATCATTTATTTGCCTTTTATGATCACCAACCTCCTTCCAAAAGCATATTTTTAAATGAGAGGGAGTAATTTTATTCTCAAGCATTTGCTTTTATTTTTACTCTCCTTGAGAATCACCCTAGAGGATCATACCAGTCGATACAGTTATCAGTGGGTAAGAATCCAGAGGCTTTTGCTCTTTGCCTTTTTTCTTTCCTATTGTGGATATTGTAAAATAGCCACAGCTACAGCAATGAGCGTGGACAGAAGGAAGAAAGCTGTAGTGAGAGCTGTTTTTACAAGAAATCTTCAAAGTCTAGATAGGATTCGAAATCTGGATAGGACATTTTGAAATAGACCCATAAGAGGAGGGGATGAACACCGACGTACTTTGCCCACGAACACTTGTATACCATTCTATTTCGGCAAATTTTGTGAATTCTGAAAATCAGTCTCCACGGAGGTTACTTCAGTGATTTACCTCATTGCAGACTCCATCATGCTAAGCCATTTTCATGGACTTTATTGATTATTTGAGTGAATGTGAAAGAAAAGCAGCCCTATACAGAACATGTGGTTTTGAAATTTATTTAAGGTACGGTTTAACTCTTCCTGTAAGATTTTGTTAGAAGCTCGCTGTATGGACTGAAATGCGGGACATGATGCCAAGTAATTCAACTCCTCTGGGGAAGGCAGGTCTTCCTAAACAGGTTTCTTAGAATCAGAGTTGGAAGAGACCTTTTCTGTTGCATAGGAATGTGCGTCCAGAAATATAACTTGAGACTACATACTACCCTGTGTTTCTTCCAATGAATTTTAAATGCTCATTAATCTTCATGACCCTTTTGCCAGGTGTGTAGCCACCAGATGTCAATTGCAGTTACCAAACAAAAACTGCTGGAAGAAGAAATGTCAAATCCTAGATCATAAAACAAGCCAAAATACCCGTTGCTTGAAGGTTTCTACCCATGCTCTCCAGTGACTCTTTCTCTCACTAGTAGACCAATAGGTCTCCAAAGGGTGTGGAAAACTTTATCAGGGAAGTCTCCAGGGGGATGGTGTCAGCGCACAACACTGATGAAACCCTACTGTGATGTCTATCTCAGAGCTAGAGAAGGAACATAAGATAGTTGTCCATATCACAACCCAAAGACTGAGAAACACTTGCCTATGTGTTACCAGAACAAGGGATCTGTTTGGCCCATTTGTGGGGAAAAAGGCCTTTTGAATTGTCTGGTCATTTGCACAACCAAGTCTGGTTATTGATTTTGTAATTCCAAACAGACACAGATCAGTTTTACTTTCTATCTACAAAATGATAAATGCAACCAACACTTCTGCTTCTCTCCTGGGGGAAAACAGTCTTGAAATTCCTTAAAAATAAACTTTGCATTTTAGTCAGAGCAAAATGCAAAGACAGATGAAGCATTATAATATCATTGCAGAGCAAATGCTTAAATTCCATTTAGAGGAAATGTCATCACTGCATATCACGTTTCCTGTTGAAGGCTACATCGGTGTCATCAGAATGATGCCACCAAGACAAAGAGCAAAGAGAAGGCTGGGCCTAAAGATAGGGAAAGAAGCTCGAGGCAGATATAATGAAAAAGGGAATAATCTTACAGCTAAACAGCTTACTTTTCAAAGGCAGCACAAGGGCAAAATGCTTTGTGCAAAGAGAAAATTAGTTTCCAAAGTGTATGCATTCTACAAAGAGGCAAGTTAATTATTCAAAGCAGAGGCCCATGAATTCCCACAATTTAGTCATTCTATTCTGACACATTCAGGTCCAGTGAGCTGCTTCTTATCACTAAGACTTTGATAATTGGCTTAGACATATCAAATAAACTTTCTGGAGAATTCAGTCGTAAGCAGGTATGACATCCTAATAGGGGTTTTATTAGGCCTTTTTCTGTGCAGTAATGTATTAGCAATCACTGTGACATTTTCTGCTCTGGGGGGTTTTGGCCTTACTCGTTTTTTACACTTGCTAGAAAATAAATTTATTCACGGTAGAGATCTAATCCAATACACTACTTTGTTTACCCTGGTTTCTAAAGGAACAGGCCTCTCAGAATTAATGAAAAGTGACATAAACATCATAGAAGAAAATGCACTGTCTTCAGCCAGGCATAACTGAATAGCAAGAATCCCTTCTGATTCCACAAACCTGGGAATTCAGTCAGTACAGCTTTGGTGTCCCTTTTCCTGATCCCACTTTTGCGGGAAAAAAATCATAACCAATAACATGCGTGGATTAAATTTCTCCTCTTTAGCAACAACTGTAGTTCTAAAAAATTTCCCTGAGAAAATATCCATTGGATATTATCTAATACATTGCAATTTGTTCTTTTGCTTTAATATTCCTGTTAACAAAAACATTTTCTAATGTCTTATCGCTGTATATTTACATACTGAGAGTGGAATTATTATTTGGGTGGAGCTCAATGTGGAATAAAAAGGGAGCCTATCTACAAGCAAGGATGAACAGGGCAGAACAGATGATAAAATCCAGTATCTTCTTACCTTCTTTCATTCTCTTCACTTGTGAGAACATTACTAATGGGAAGGGACATGAAACACCATCTAAGTATTAGTAGTTTGGTCAGAGTGAAGAACATGTTGAGACAATATTAAGGTACTTTTATCACATAAAAAGGAGCATCCACAGAGGCCATCTTTGTAAAATCTCTATAATTTAATGCTAAATATTTTACCACCAGCTCCCCACTTCCCACTTTAATGAAGACAAAGGTAATATGGAGTAATACACAGGAAATCTAAGTAACCCTTGGTTTTCTTTCTCCTTCCTCATCTAAACTCTTTTTGCCCTGATATATGTTCTAATTCAGAAACACTGGCAAGGTCTAGCATCCCCTCAAAATATCTCCAATACCTGCTGGCTGATGCCTGAAATTTCCTAGTTAAACCCTTAAGATACTTTGTTCAGTGTTAAAATTGAAGTATTTCCGTGAAAGATATTACGTGAAAGTTTGATCAATTATTTATGTCTTCATACAGACTATCCAGCCCCCCTTCCTATCTCCAAATTCCTGACTTGGTAGGAGTGGAGTAAGACCCAAGAAGTTGTATTTTAAACAAATTTTCTAGATGATTCTGTTGTGCACTGAAGTTTGAGAACCACTGCCTTGGTGAATGAGTTGTAAAGCTCTTGTGAGAACAGGCATTGGGGCAAAGAAGGGAACTGAATTTAACTGATGACTCGTATCCATCAGGAACCATGCTAGGCAATAAATACATGCTATTTCATTTCATCTTCACCTCCTCTAGGAAAAGACTTTCATTATTCCCATTTCACAGATGAGAAAACTTAACCTCAGAAAAATTTAATACCCAGCCAATGATTACATGGCTAGGAAGACTAGCATTAGAATCCATACCTCTAGTAATAGAAGCAGTGGTTATATAATATCCATAGGCTTTCAGAGATGAAGGAAATGGTGATGATGCCATCTTACTGAACATATATTCTGAGTCTGACAGCTTATTAGGCATTTTCCATATATGGCCTTACTAAATTCTTACAACTACCCTTTGAGATAATTAATATTAATTTCATTTTACATATGAAGAAACTAAATCTTAGAGAAGTCATATAACTTGTCCAAGTACACATACCTGTACTGTGTAAGTAGAGAAGCTAAAATTCAAACCCAGATGCTGTGCTCATTCCCATAGACACTGCTGTGAGAGTCCTTAGTATCTGAAGGGTGAAAATAGTCACTGTGGTAGGCAGAATAATTGCCCTTCAAAGATACCTATGTACCTAGTGTTCAGAACCTGTGGATATGTTAGGTTTCATGTCAAGGAGAATTAAGATTGCAGGTAGAATTAAGGTTGCTAGTTAGCTGACCTTGTGACAGAGGATTATTCTGGATCATTCAAGTGGGCCCAATGTATCATAAAGTTCCTTAGTAGGAAAGGGAAGCAGAAGAAAGAGAGCCCGAGGAATGGCAGCATGAGAAGAACTCTACCCAAGCATGTTGGCTTTGAAGATGACCAGAAGCCAAGGAATACAGCCTCTAGAAGCTGCGAAAGACAGGGAAATCCATTCTCCCTTAGAGCCTCCAGAAGGAATGCAGCCCTGCCATCACCTTGATTTTTAGCCCAGTGAGACTCATCTCAGATTTCTGACTTCCAGAACTATAAAATAATAAATGTGCATTATTTTAAGCTACTAAGTTTGTGATAATTTGTTATATATTTGTTATATCAATAGGAAACCAATACAGAATCTCTCCAAGTTAGAAAGAGAGTGGAGACTTGCCCCACAATTGTGTTAGAGTTAGCCCTACCAAATTCAACTGAGTGACTGATACACATTTAATAGTCGACCATGATTTGTGGCAGACACACTCAGTTACCCACTGAATAGCCATTCCTTTCCTTCTCTCTTGCTTTACAGGACCTCAGTTCAGGTTGGCTCTCAGGCAGCCAGGTACTTCAGGAGAGATGGCCACTCCCAAGGCTCAGTGGATGCCTGGATTAAGCTTAGTCAGTTTTGTTAATTCTATTCCTCTTAGAGTTAGTGGTTTAGAAGAACTACAACATAATCCTGGACATGAGGAAGGAGGGAAAGTCTGAAGAGGGGCTTCTGGAAAAGTTTTCCTATTCTTCAAAAGGCCCATGAGAAAAGACTCCTTTCTCTTTCTGGCCTTTGGTTGCTGTTCTGTGCTTGAAGCTGCTGTAGAAAGCTGGCACAGATTAGGAGACAAGCCTGGCAACTAAAGTCAACACATTGTGGGTTCAGCTCATAATGGCAGAGTAGAAGGACGTGCACTCACCTCTTCTTACGAGAACACCGGAATCACAACTAACTGCTGAACAACCATCAACACCAAAAAAGACACCCTACTTCCAAAGACAAAGGAGAAACCACAACGGGATGGTAGGAGGGGCGCAATCGTGATAAAATCATATACCATACCTGCTGGGTGGGCGACCCACAAACTGGAAAACAATTACACCGCAGAAGCTCTCCACCGGAGTGAAAGTTCTGAGCCCCACATCAGGCTTCCCAGCCTGGGGGGTCTGGCAACAGGAGGAGGAGTACCCAGAGAATCCAGCTTTGAAAGCCAGCAGGATTTGACTACAGGACTTCCACAGGACTGCAGGAAACAGAAATTCCACTCTTCGAGGCTACACAAAAAATATTATGTGCACCAGTAACCAGGGGAAAAAAGCAGTGACCCCATAAAGACTGGGCCAGACCTACCTGCTAGTATTGGAGGGTCTCCTACAGAGGTGGAGGACAGCTGTGGCTCATTGTGGGGACAATGACACTGGAAGAAGCAGTTCTGGGAAGTACTCATTAGTGTGAACCCTCCTGGAGGTCACTATTAGCCCCACCAAACAGCCTGTAGGCTCCAGTACTGGGTCACCTCAGGCCAAACAACCAACAGGGAGGGGACATGGCCCCACCCATCAGCAGACAAGCAGATTATAGTTTTACTGAGGAGGTCCTGCCCACCAGAGGGACAAGACCCAGCTCTACCCACCACCAGTCCCTCCCATCAGGAAGCTTGCAAGAGTTTCTTGGATAGTTTCTTGCCCTCATCCACCAGAGGGCAGACAGCAGAAGCAAGAAGAACTACAATCCAGCAGCCTGTGGAACAAAACCACAATCACAGAAAGTTACACAAAACGAAACGGCAGAGGATTATGTCCCAGATGAAGGAACAAGATAACACCCCAGAAAAACGACTAACTGAAGTGGAGAGGCAATCTTCCAGAAAAAGAATTCAGAATAATAATCATGAAGATGATTCAGGATCTCGGAAAAAGAATGGAGGCAAGGATCAACAAGATGCAAGAAATGTTTAACAAAGACCTAGAAAAACTAAAGAACAAACAAACAGAGATGAACAATATAATAACTGAAACGAAAAATACACTAGAAGGGATCAATAGCAGAATAACTGAGGCAGAAGAACAGATAAGTGACCTGGAAGACAGAATGTTGGAAATCACTGCCATGGAATAGAATAAAGAAAAAAGAATGAAAAGAAATGAAGACAGCCTAAGAGCCCTCTGGGACAACATTAAATGCACCAACATTCGCATTATAGGGGTCCCAGAAGATGAGAGAGAGAAAAGACCTGAGAAAATATTTGAAGAGATATTAGCTGAAAACTTCCCTAACATGGGAAAGGAAACAGTCACTCAAGTCCAGGAAGCGCAGAGTCCCAGGCAGGATAAACCCAAGGAGGCACATGCTGAGACACATAGTAATCAAACTGACAAAAATTAAAGATAAAGAAAAAATATTAAAAGCAAAAAGGGAAAAATGATAAATAACATACAAGGGAACTCCCATAAGGTTATCAGCTGATTTTCAGCAGAAACTCTGCAGGCCAGAAGGGAATGGCACAAAATATTTTAAATGATGAAAGAGAAGAACCTACAACTGAAAATACTCTACCCAGCAAGGCTCTCATTCAGATTTGATGGAGAAATCAAAAGCTTTACAGACAAGCAAAAGCCAAGTGAATTCAGTACCACCAGACCAGCTTTGCAACAAATGCTAAAGGAATTCCTCTGGGTGGGAAAGGAACCAGAAACTTAAAACAAACTTGTACATAGATAGACTGCTGTATCAAAACCTCATGGGAACAGCAAACCCAAAAACACACAAAAAAGAAAAAGCAACCCAAACACAACACTAAAGAGGGTCATTAAACCACAAGAGAAGAGAACAAGACAGGAAGAGAAGAAAAAAGACCTACAAAAACAAATCCAAATCAATTAAGAAAATGGCAATAGGAACATACATATCCATAATTACCTTAAATGTAAATGGACTAAATGCTCCAACCAGACATAGACTGGCTGAATGGATACAAAAACAAGATCCATATATACGTTGTCTACAAGAGACCCACTTCAGACCTAGGGACACATACAGACTGAAAGTGTGGGGATGGAAAAAGATATTCCATGCAAATGGAAATCAAAAAAAAAGCTGGAGTAGCAATTCTCATATCAGACAAAATAGACTTTAAAATAAAGCCTGCTATAAGAAACAAAGAAGGACACTACATAATGATCAAAGGATGAATCCAAGAAGAAGATATAACAATTGTAAATATATATGCACCCAACATAGGAGCAACTCAATACACAAGGCAAATACTAACAGTCATAAAGAGAGAAATCAACAGTAACACAATAGTAGTGGGGGACTTTAACACCCCACTTTCATTAATGGACAGATCATCCAGACAGAAAATCCAAAAGGAAACACAGGCCTTAAACGACACATTAGACCAGATGGACTTAATTGATATTTATAGAGCATTCCATCCAAAAGCAGCAGAAAACACATTCTTTGCAAGTTCACATGAAACATTCTCCAGGATTGACCACATGCTGGGCCACAAAGCGAGCCTCGGTAAATTTAAAGAAAACTGAACTCATATCAAGCATCTTTTCCGACCACAACACTACGAGATTAGAATCAACTACCAGAAAAAAAACTGTAAAAAACACAAACACCCATGGAGGCTAAACAATATGCTACTAAACAACCAGTGGATCACTGAAGAAATCAAAGAGGAAATTAAAAAATACCTAGAGACAAATGAAAATGAAAGCACAATGATCCAAAACCTATGGGATGCAGCAAAAGCAGTTCTAAGTGGGAAGTTTATAGCAATACAATCTTACCTCAAGAAACAAGAAAAATCTCAGATAAACAATCTAACCTAAAGCAATTAGAGAAAGAAGAACAAACAAAACCTAAAGTTAGTAGATGGAAAGAAATCATAAAGATAGAAATAAATGAAGCAGAGACAAAGAAAACAATAGCAAAGATCAATGAAACTAAAATCTGGTCTTGGAGAAGATAGACAAAATTGATAAACCTTTAGCCAGATTCATCAAGAAAAAGAGGGAGAGAGCCCAAATCAATAAAATTAGAAATGAAACAGAAGAAGTTACAACTGACACCACAGAAATACAAAGGATCATAGGAGACTACTACAAGCAACTGTATGCCAATAAAATGGACAACCTGGAATAAATGCACTAATTCTTAGAAAGGTACAATCTCCCAAGACTGAACCAAGAAGAAATAGAGAATATGAACAGACCAATCAAAAGCACTGAAATTGAAAGTGTGATTAAAAAACTCCCAACAAACAAAGGTCCAGGACCTGATGGCTTCACAGGAGGATTCTATCAAACATTTGGAGAAGAGTTAACACCTATCCTTCTGAAACTGTTCCCAAAAATTGCAGAGGAAGGAAAACTCCCAAACTCATTCTCTGAGGCCATCATCACTGGGATACCAAAACCAGACAAAGATACCACAGAAAAAGAAAATTACAGGATAATATCACTGATAATGAACATAGATGCAAAAATCCTCAACAAAATACTAGCAATCTGAATCCAACGATACATTAAAAGGATCATACACCATGATCATATCCCAGGAATGCAAGGATTTTTCAATATCCTCAGATCAATCAGTGTGATACACCACATCAACAAATTGAAGAATAAAAACCAAATTATCATCTCAGTAGATGCAGAAAAAGCTTCTGACACACTTCAGCACCATTTATGATAAAATGTCTCCAGAAAGTGGGCATAGAGGGAATGTACCTCAACAAAATAAAGGCCATATACAACAAACCTACAGCTAACATCATACTCAACAGTGAAAAGCTGAAAGCGTTTCCTGTAAGATCAGGAATGACAAGGATGTTCACTCTCTCCACTTTTATTCAACATAGTATTAGAAGTCATAGCCAAGGCAATCAGAGAAGAAAAAGAAATAAAAGGAATCCAACTTGGAAAAGAAGTTAAACTGTCCCTGTTTGCAGATGACATGACACTATACATAGAAGATCCTAAGGACGCTACCCGAAAACTACTAGAGCTCACCAATGAATATGATGAAGTTGCAGGTTACAAAATTAATACACAGAATCTGTTGTATTTCTATACACTAACAACAAAAGATCAGAAAGAGAAATTCAAGAAACAATCCCACTTAACAATCACGTCAAAAAGAATAAAATACCTAGGAATAAACCTACCTAAGGAGACAAAAGACCTGTGCTCTGAAAACTGTAAGTTGCTGATGAAAGGAATCGCAGATGACACAAACATGGAAAGATATATATACCCTGTTCTTGGATTGGAAGAATCAATATTTTCAAAATGACTATACTACCCAAGGCAATCTACAGATTCAATGCAACCCCTATCAAATTACCAATGGCATTTTTCACAGAACTAGAACAAAAAGTCTTAAAAATTTGAATGGACACACAAAAGAGACTGAATAGCCAAAGCAATCTTGAGAAAGAAAAACAGAGCTGGGGGAATCAGGCTCCCTGACTTCAGACTATACTACAAAACTTTAGTCATCAAAACAGTATGGTACTGGCACAAACACAGAAATGTAGATCAATGAAACAGGACAGAAAGCCCAGAAATAAACCCACATACCTATAGTCAATTAATCTACGACAAAGGAGGCAAGACTATCCAATGGGGGCAAGACTATACAATGGGGGAAAGACAGTCTCTTCAATAAATGGTACTGGGAAAACCGGACAGCTACATGTAAAACAATGAATTTTTTTCTTTAACACCATACACAAAAATAAGCTCAAAATGGATTAAAGACCAGACACTATAAAACTCTTAGAGGAAAACATAAGCAGAGCACTCTCTGACATAAATTGCATACCTTTTTCTATCTGCCTCCCAGAGTAATGCAAATTAACAAAAATAAACAAATGGGGCCTAATTAAACTCAAAAGCTTTTGCACAGCAAAGGAAACCATAAACAAAATGAAAAGACAACACACAGATTGGGAGAAAATATTTGCAAATGATGTAACCAACAAGGGATTAGTCTCCAAAATTTACAAATAGCTCATGCAGCTTAGTATCATCAAAACAAACCCAATCCAAAAATGGGCAGAAGACCTAAATAGACATTTCTCCAAAGAAGACACACAGATGGCCAAGGCACATGAAAAGATGTTAACATAGTTAATTATTAGAGAAATGCAAATCAAAGCTACAATGAGATATCACCTCAAAACAGTCAAAATGGACATCATCAAAAAATCCACAAACGATAACTCTAGAGAGGGTGTGGAGAGAAGGGAACCCTCCTACTCTGTTGGTGGGAATGTAAATTGGTACAGCCACTAGAGAGGACAGTATGGAGGTTCCTTTAAAAACTAAAAGTAGAACTACCATATGATCCTGTAATCCCACTCTAGGGCATACATCCAGAGAAAATCATGGTCCGAAAGGATACGTGAACCCAGGGGCTTCCCTAGTGGCGCAGTGGTTGGGAATCTGCCTGCCAATGCAGGGGACACGGGTTCAATCCCTAGTCCGGGAAGGTCCCACATGCCACGGAGCAACTAAGCCCATGCGCCACAACTACTGAGCCTCCACTCTAGAGCCCGTGAGCCACAACTACTGAGCCCTCATGCCAAAACTACTGAAGCCTGCGCACCTAGAGACTGTGCTCTGCAGCAAGAGAAACCACCGCAATGAGAAGCCCGTGCACTGCAACGAACAGTAGCCCCCATTTGCCACAATTAGAGAAAGGCCATGCATAGCAACGAAGAACCAACACAGCCAAAAACATAAATTTTAAAATAAATAAATAAATTAGCTTATTTAAAAAAAAAAAGGATATGTGCACCCCAATATTCACTTCAGCACTGTGTACAATAACCAAGACATGGTAGCAACCTAAACATCCATCAACAGATGAATGGATAAAGAAGACGTGGTACATATATACAATGGAATATTACTCAACCATTAAAAAGAATGAAATAATGTCATTTTCAGCAACAAGGATGGATCTAGAGATTGTCATACTGAGTGAAGTAAGTCAGACAGAGAAAGAGAAATATCACATGATATTGCTTGTATGTGGAATCTAAAAAGAAACCATAAAAGTGAACTTATTTACAAAACAGAAACAGACTCACAGACTTAGAGAACAATCTTATGGTTACCGGGGGGAAAGGAAGGGGGAAGGGATAGTTAGGGAGTTTGGGATTGACATGTACACACTGCTATATTTAAAATGGATAACCAACAAGGACCTCCTGTACAGCACAGGGAACTCTGCTCAATATTATGTAACGACTAAATGGGGAAAGAATTTGGAAAAGAACAGATATATATATGCATAACTGAATCACTCCGCTGTACACCTGAAACTATCACAACATTGTTAATCAACTATACTCCAATATAAAATAAAAAGTTTTAAAAAATTAAAAATAAAGTCAACACATTATGAGTGGAGAGCAGAAAAATGGTAGGAATCTGGGCCTTTGATGATGTCTTTGAGCCACTGCATTAGTCAACCCTGGACTTTGCCTAATTTTAAACTTCTTTTTTGTGAGATAATAAACAGCTTATTGCTCAAGTCAGTTGATTTGGGATTCTCTATTACTTACAACCAGAAGCATCCCAAAGGGTACAATGGGGAGTATATTAGTCATTAGTCTTTGTGCAACATTTATGGTGTGTAGTTTGGTCCCCTTTCCTGTCCCGACCAACTGTGACTTCAAGCTACTCCCAGTGGACAGGAACATTATACCTGACCTCCTCAAAAGATGATGCATCAGTGGTGTTAGGACTATTCAATTCTTGGGTTAAAGCTTCCTCCCTAAGATTTCACACCCTTGAGGGTGTGGATTCATTTAGTAATTGTGGAAGCAAAACTTCATTATAGTTGATACCTATTAGAGGTAAGAGGCAAGGCACCAAGAACAGTCAACTCTTACCTGCCTTTACTATGTTCTGAGGTTACATGCACTCAAGTATCAATGGCAAAGAGACACAAAGTCATATTTCTTTATTCACTGGGCTTGGGCCGTAACCCCCACTATGAAATTCTTTGGTAAACTCCACGGGAAACCTTTGGCTTGGGTACAGGGGCCTTAAAGGAATCTCCAGGGTTGAATCCTACCTCCAGTCTTCCCACATGGGAAAAAAGAGCTCAGTGTTCCCAGGTATACCCAGGTGGGAGAAAAGAGGTGAATACTGGGTAGCTTGGGCTTCTGCCAGTGGGAGGTAGCCTTGCCATCTTGCCACATAGGAGATGAGAACAGGAGAGAGTCACAGCTATGTGGATAATTTTTAATGTAGAGGGACCCCCTGGCCTAATTAGCGTCATGAAGTCTGAACAGTAGGATTAGCAACTCCTCTGCCAAAGGAAGGGACAAGCAATGCAGACTGAGAACTGGGAGAGGAGTGTTTTTAAAAGTTCCTCGTCAGAAGGCCTCCGTGTCTAGTTTTTGACCATCTAAGGCTTTCCTTTGGTAAGGTGATCAATATCGTACTACTCTTAAAACTTAATGCAAGCTTCATTCATAACTGATTTTTACTTTCCCCTGTGGCTTGGGTGTTCTCTTACGAACTACTGTATTTATAAGCATTTATTTCCCACGGCTCTGCTAAAAAGTGAAAAATCATAATCTCAACCCAGTCCAGACAACATGCAGAAAAATAATGCAGCTTAAAATCCTTACTAGAGTGCTACCTCATTATACACAGATGGTGTCTATGTGGCGGTTAGCATACTCATGGGAAGAAACAGCAGATCTTACTGGTTTCTTGGAGAACTTCACTTTGGGAGATTTGGTGAGAACTTTTTATCCCCCACAAATTCAGGGACCCCAGAGTTCACCAGTGTGCAGTCTGAGCCCTATCAACCACAGGAGAGGCCAAGAAGATTTTATGCTTCAACAGATAACCAGGCTCATCCCTTAGGTCTCATCAGCCGTGTTTGGCTCCTTTATCAACGTCCGTGAAAGCTCATTTTCTCATTTCCACTTTTCTTTTCATTACGGTCTTTCCATAGGTGAACAGCTAACATGAATAGTCACCACGTTGGCATGCAAGTTCTTCCTCAATCTTTATCTAACTTACCTTTGTAGAGTTAGATCATATTCCTGAAGACTCTGCTTTAGTTAAGTCATTTTTCTCACCTCTATGCTTTTCTCACCCTATTCTTGGTAATGCCTAGCATATTACTAATGAAAACATCCTTGCAGATGATCCAGTCCAAAAAAATACTCACTTTCACCTGAGGAAACTTAGTCCCTGAATTACTGGAACCAGAGAACACAGTATGTCCATTAGCCATCACCATATAATAAACTACCCCAAAACTTAGTACTTTGTATTTTTTACGATTTTGTGCATTGATGGGACAACTCATCTGATTTTTACCTCAGTCCCTCATTCAGCCACACAGTCAGCTGAACTAGAAGGTCTAAGAGGACCTCATACACATATGGAAGTTGCTACTATTATGGACAGGGGTGTCTTGGTCTCCTCCAGTGGTTCAACCTCCAGCAGCCTTCCTTATATGGTGGCCTCAGGGGTGCAGTCCATGAAGATGAAAAGTGGAAGCTATAAGGCCTCTTATGGCCTAGACTCTGGAAGTCACACATTATCACTCCCACTGCATTCTACTAGTTAAAGCAAGTACACAAAGCCAGCCTAGGTTCAAGGGTGTAGAGAAATAGACTCCAACTCTGGGTGTGTGGAGTGGCAAAGCCAAACTGCAAAGTGGAATGTATACCAGGATGGGAGGAGTTATGGCCATTAAACAATCTTTCACACAAGATAAGACGGAGGTCAGTTATCAGGTTGCACTGATACAGAATCCATGGAATTCTGGCCAAAGCCTCCTTAGAATGCTTCTGCCTAGGGACAGGATGGGATCCAGGGTCCAATGTAGATGCATATATCAAGAGGCAGCCAAGCAGATCATTACAAAGCTGCCTTACCATGGCTGAGTATGGTTCTAGCGCACTTTGAAAGGACGAAATCACATGATACACTACTCTTGACGGAAAGGCAGGGAGATGGCTACACAGACAGCTCCACCATGTTGGCAGTAAGTAAGGGCAGTCTCCACATTCCTGAGTCTGGTCATCTGCTTTTTACACCATCAAACTCAACTGTCAATATGCTAAGACATGATTAGTATCCTGGAGCCTGGACCAAGCTAATCAAACCCATGCAAATCACACCATGCTAATCAAAGGAACAGCCCTTGTGTAAAGAAGACTGCCCTAATTTGCAAAGATAACGAGTCCATTAGAGGGTTTGGCTGCTTGATTTCCTACTGTAAAGCAACAAGAAGATCCAACATGTATTCAAAAAATAACTCAGTAAGAGTAGGATCCTAGTCAGGGAGCCCTGGGGTAGAATGAAAAGATGTTGGGTTTAAATTGTCCTTGCCAACTAGTAGCTCAGGGACCCCTGGCAACCTCTCTCTTTAGAGGTGTTACTCTCTCTCCCATCCTCAGTTTCTTCATCTGTAAAATGAGCATAATTATGTTTACCTGGGAGAGTTGCTATAAGAATTAGGAAAGGTCCTAGAACATAAAAGTGTACAATAAACAGTAATTATTAAAAATAACTATAAAGTGCTTAATACTGTTGTGAGACAGTGTTAAATACACACTCTATTTCAGATAACACCAAGACCTAACTGCTGGGTCAGACACTGAAGACACCCTGTCCCCTGAACTCATAGGACCCTGTTAACATGTGTAGTGAAATACAGGTCAACAGTTAGAACTTTGCACGAGTGCCACCTCCTCTATCAAACATTCCTGGACACCTCCTATGTTTCCATTCTCATATTACTATACATTTGTTTGTAAAGGACTTGGAAGCAGAGGGAGAAATGCACTAGAAGTACAAATCAGTCTCATAATGTCCCAGGACCTGCATGGAATGTATTCACCGAGGTGTGAGAAACAATTCAGCTGATCTCCCAAGGATGAAGACGTCACTAATGAGGTGTTATTGTATAAAGCTATAATGACAGTCTTAATAACAACCACATTGGAGGCAATCTGCCCATCTTAACACTAACACATTGCAATTAAACATTTAGATTAATTTCCCACCATGATTCCAGAGGAGGATCGATGCTCTACTGAATAGAATGGCAACATAAAGCTACAGTGAGGTGGGAAAATGCATAATTTTCTTAAAAATAAAAAAAAATCTGTTTAAAAAATGGTATTTCAAATATAGTTCCTTAATTCTCCCCATTTTTCCAAAATAATTAGATAATGTATTATTACTTCTTTTATTCTCTTTCAATAGTTCCTCTCGCTCATAATCTTGCTGAAATAACAGATCATGCCAATCATTTTGATGATCACTTCAGCTGTTATTCTTCCCACTAGCGAGCAGAAAAATTGCTTTTTTTTCTTTTTTCTTTTTGCAGTTTAGATTTATCCACTCAAACAGATACCTTCAACAAAGAGAGGGTGTCCACATCTTCACATGCCACTTCCAGGAAAACTTTCCATATTACTCAAAACATTGATCATAAATGAGCCCTGCTCTGAGACATACTGGAAATTCCCCTGGGCAAAGGAGATTAACCAAGATCAGGTGACACTGAGACTGAGGGAAAACTCACCAGCCAGCAATCCAGATCACAGAATCAAAAATGAAGGAATTTTCACTCTTCAAACGAACGTCCCTAACAGTAGATACGGCTGAAGCTTGAACAGTGGGAGGGATAGGGGCACCGACCGTCCATAATCAAAGATTGGTGTATAATTTATATTTGACCATCTGTATCCCTGGTTCCTCTGTATCTGTGGTTCCTCTGCATTTTCAGGTTCAACCAAACAATCGCAGATTGTGTAGTACCATTGAAAATCCACGTGTACTTTGTAGTCCCGCCCTCCATAAATGAGGTTCCTCCGTATCTATGGGTCTGCATCACCCAACCTCGGACGGTACAGTAACGTAGTATTTACTATTGAAAAAAAAATCCACGTATTAAGTGGACCTGCGCAGTTCAAGCCCATGTTGTTCAAGGGTCCCCTGTACTTGCCTTAGTTTGCTCAGGCTGCCGTAACAAAATACGATAGAGTAGATGACTTAAACAACAAAAATTATATTTTCTCACAGTTCTGGAAGCTGGAAGTCCAAGATCAGGGTACCACAAGGGTCAGGTTCTGGTGACAGCTCTCTTCCTGGTGTGCAGACAACCATCTTCTTGCTGTGTCCTCACATGGTGGAGAGAGAAAGAGAAAATTCTCTTCCTTTCCTCATAAGGGCACCAGCCCTCTCAGAATTACCTCGTTAAAGTGCCTATTTCCAAATACAGTCACATTGCAGGTTAGAGCTTCAACATGAATTTGGGGGAGATGCCATTCAGTCCACAGCAATAATCAAAAATATTTAAGTAAGTAACTGACAAGTAATTCAAGGCATGAACAAAGGCATGAAGGCAAGGGATAACAGAGCGACAAACAAGTCTGTTTAAGTGGCATATAGGTTCTTTAAAGGGGAATATGAAAGGTATGACTGGAAGGCTAAGCTGGAACCAGGTGGAAAAGGACTTTGAATATCAACTTAAGCACTTTAACTTTACCCCACAGGTAATGGTTAGATAAAGAAGGTTTCTGAGCAGACAAGAGCCATGGTTAATGCTGCACTTTAGAAAACGTATCACGGCATAAGTATGGAAAATGGCTTTGTGAGGTGGAAATCAGAGGAAGGGAAATTGACTAAGACATCATTGCAGTTACTTGGAGTGTTCAGTCTTTATAGAGTTGTTACTATCTGAGTATGGCAGATTCTTTCTCTCTTTGGCAGATCAGGAAAAGGAGCCTCTGGTGTTCCAAGCCTCTGGGAATTAAGAAGCTAAATCATGATCTCATGGCTGGTAGATTGAAGAGTGAGTACTAACCTTCCATCTTTCTAACTCCAAGTCCAATCTCTTCACTTAAATAAACAGTTTCTAAGAGTAAAATGGATAATTTCCATATGGTTTCCTTTCTCCTGGAGGGCAATCCTTGTCCTTCTCCAATAAACCCAGAGGTTTTTAAAAGAATAAATCTACTTGGTTTTCCAAGTAGAAAAGGAAAAGTTGAACTAAATTCTATGTTGGCGAAAACCTATAGGAAGCATACCATAATGGTTAAGAGCATGGGTACGGGTAGGCAGCTGGGTCCAAATCCTGGCTAAGCCATGTACTAGTGTGACTCCCTAAGCCTTGCTCTTGTTATCCATAAAATGTGAAGGTATTAGAACATACCACAAGATAGTCATGAAGAGTGACAGCTGCATAGCAAACATTCAATAACTATAAACCATGGTTATTAAATGTGTTCTTCTCTGTACCTGATATTCTTAAATACCTCAAATAAGAAAACATTTTAATTGTTTAAGCAGCAAATTTGTTGAGCAGAGTTCATGCTGGTCTCTAGAGTCAAATGTGGTCTCACAGCTGGAAGAATAAGTCACCTGTTGCCAGGGAGAGGGAAGGAGGCTTACTTTAAACAGTGAAAAAGGAAAATTTACTATACACATTTTTGTTTAATCTCAAACATACAGTCAGAGAGGCAAAGAAAATTCTATCCAAAAAACGATCATATATTATACCTACAAGAAGGTCAGGCTTGTAATTTCAGTCTTTCAATGGTATACGTGCATGCTAATTTATGAAGGTAAATTCTGTCGATTAAAATGAAATGATTTTGCTTGGCAGTCAAGTGCAGGAAGACAAATATCAAATCTCAGTAGCTACGCTTCCAGCTGTTTTGCAAACAGAGATAAAAGATAATCCCTGACTAAATAGCATCACTTTCAAGATAAAAATCAACTTTCAAGTGCATTGTATTGAATAGGGGAAGTCAGGTTTACTCTAAAAGTGTCCAATAATTGGGGTTGAATGATATTTATTAGAAGAACTTGTGCACTGTGTTGAAATTGACAAGAGTGCACTGTGTTTTGGGCACAGCATGGTGTTAATATCTGTAATTAAGGAAAAACTTAAAGAACATCTGCAATGAGAATGCTTAGTTTGGCAAATCTCTCTGCAAGTAAATTTACTGGGCTTCATTATTTGTATCCAACAAAAGACACATAAAACAATTTTAAATGTCACAGCAGCATCACCTCACTTCATAAAGCTTCAAGATTTCTAAGCTCTACCATCATTTTTGGAATTATCAGTATCATTACTACCACCTTCTCCATCCCCATTAACATCCTGACTTATAACACCAGCTCTGCTCCCAACTCACTATCTTCACCTCTTCAACTTTCATTACTACTTCCTATAGCACAAGCATCATCAGGTCTACCACCAGTGTTGCCAGCTCTACCACCATCATCGTCACCCCCATATCCATCTCCACATTTCCTTTACCAATATCACCAGCTCTATCCACCAACCATCACCACCGTGTCCACCATCCCCTCATCATTACTGGCTCTAGCACACTTGCCATCACACACAGCACTTTCACGGTCATTACCATAGTTCTTCACAGACCTCTAGTTTATCAAATGCTACAGACTCTTGTGTTTTCCCCTTCCTCAAGCCAAACTGTCAAAATGAGTGGCAATATTGCGATTTAGTCATATAGCAGTTAATCCATTTATATACATACGATGAGCCCAAACTCAATTTCTGCTGAACTGCTCATAATTTAGGGTAGAGGACAGATGTGCAAACCAGCAGACCATTTTTATTTTTGTTTTTTACCTAGCCACTTTACCACTGCCATTTCGATGGCATGGATTTTTGCGGTACGCGGGCCTCTCACTGTTGTGGCCTCTCCCGTTGCGGAGCACAGGCTCCAGACGCGCAGGCTCAGCGGCCATGGCTCACGGGCCCAGCCACTCCGCGGCATGTGGGATCTTCCCGGACCAGGGCACGAACCCGTGTCCCCTGCATCGGCAGGCGGACTCTCAACCACTGCGCCACCAGGGAAGCCCGATTTTTTTTTAACATGTCTATCATTTATTGAAAACTCACCCATTCCTCCTCCCATCCCTCACCCTCACTTTACAACGTACCCCTGACGGTGGGATTCAGCAAGAGTATGTTACTCAGGTATAGGATAAAACAAAATAGTTTACACATTTGGTAATATTTTTAATAAAAGCAGGAAGTTTACTGATAAAGGCATACTTCATTAAAAGGAGCCACATCAAAATCACAATTCAAGAAATCTCTGGGATCAGAGATTACACTGAAATGCCCACTTTGACAATCCTTCAATCACGTGTAGACAATTGACAATAAACTGTGTTAAACATTATGGTACCAATAATGCATTTTCCTGAAAAATATATTACCTAAATTATTTTTTCTGATTACAAAGAACACAAACTCACATATAAAATGTTCTCATATTATTTAGAATTTCCCCAACTCCAATTTGCTCATGTGAAAAAAATTTGATCAACTATTTCTCAGGTCAACCCCCATACTCATAATTACAGCCCAAAATACTTTCCCTTAAAGAATCAATAATAACTCAAAGTGTTGCATTGTAAAAATGGTATTACCTGATGAGAAGCAGGTGGAAGACTTAAGAAAATGCGGGAAAATGTTTGTTTGATGCTAAGGAACAATTATACTGGGTGTCCTTCAGCTTTCCCTATCCTCAGTCTATTCTCTACCTTTTTTTGTGTTCTGTGTCCCAGGAGGTTGAACTTTGCTGACTGCATCATCTAGGCTTTCTTGCCACCTGGCTTCTCGCTGGCTACAGTCAACCGGAGCCAGTGGAAAGAGAAGCTGAGGTCTCTTTCTGTTCCTTGACAGCTTCAGTCCCTGTTTCCGTGTCCTTCTACTACCATAGCTTTAGTCAGGCAGCCTCTCCTTGTGGCTCTGGTTGTTACTAGACTCCCAGATACTTTTTCCTTCCCTTGCTCTTTTGGTCCTCTGGGTAACAACAATTTTCCATGCATGTTAGCATCTAGGTGCCTCAGCTCTTCTAAACCTGCCCACACATCTGAAAGGAATCACTCTGTTAGGGTTCCTGAATTCGAGCCATCTGGGATGAATTCCTTCTCCTGATAGTAGCCTGATTGAAACAGCAATGAAGAGGAGACGTGATCCTTATGCTGCTCTTCTAAATACCTTGAAAAGAGGTCATCGCCCAAATCTGGTAGATAGATAAAACAGCTCAGCAGTCTGCTTAAAACTAGCATCAAGGAAGAGTCAGGCAAGATGTTCTTTCCCAGATGTATCTATCTCTCCCCTTTTAGCTCCACCGCCTGACCCAGAATCTACAGAAGACAGATAAAGGGAATCTTAACATTATATTCTAGTTTGCTCGCCTCAAGCTTACAGGGTAGGAGGCAGAGATTCTGGGTGGGGTCTACCTAGGCTCAGAATAGTGTATAATTAGAGTATCCTTCATGCCAAAACTCTGGAGAATCTCGGCATGGCACAGAAGGGGAAGGAGGCTCCATAACATTAATAGTCTCTTACATTTTTATAGTACTATCCTTTCCAAACTGCTTTTATATCCTTCATATTATTTGACTTAAATATTGCATAATAAGGAAATCAAACCCCAACAATCTGAATGGAGAAGGTAAACCTAAGAAGACAAAGAGAACACCGAAAATAGCTGTTTTGTAAAAAGTAAATGAGTAACATTTGGAGAGTAGGTATACTGGGCAATCTCATCTAATGCAATTGTTCCAATTCTTCTTTAAAAATTGACTATAGGGCTTACCTGGTGGCGCAGTGGTTGAGAGTTCGCCTGCCGATGCAGGGGACACGGGTTCGTGGCCCGGTCCGGGAGGATCCCACATGCCGCGGAGCGGCTGGGCCCGTGCGCCATGGCCGCTGAGCCTGCGCGTCCGGAGCCTGTGCTCCACGACGGGAGAGGCCACAACAGTGAGAGGCCCGCGTACAGAAAAAAAAAAAAAAAAGACTATAAAGCAATTTTCGGGACTTCCCTGGTGGTGCAGTGGTTAAGAATCCGCCTGCCAATGCAGGGGATGCGGGTTCAACCCCTGCTCCGGGAAGACCCCACAGGCCATGGAGCAACTAAGCCCGTGCGCCACAACTACTGAGCCTGCACTCTAAAGCCTGTGAGCCACAACTATTGAGCCTGCGTGCCACAACTACTGAGCCCGTGTGCTGCAACTACTGAAGCCCACACGCCTAGATCCCGTGCTCCGCAAAGAGAAGCCACTGCAATGAGAAGCCCGCGCACCACAACGAAGAGTAGCCCCCGCTCGCCGCAACTAGAGAAAGCCCGTGCACAGCAACGAAGACGCAACGCAGCCAAAATAAATAAATAAACAAAATTTTAAAAAAAGAACCACATACTTTTTTTAAAAAAGAGCAATTTTCTTTTAATCAAAACGTATTTTTCCATTGACTTACATTAC
The DNA here is from genome assembly GCF_937001465.1 of Orcinus orca. Lineage (NCBI taxonomy): Eukaryota > Metazoa > Chordata > Mammalia > Artiodactyla > Delphinidae > Orcinus > Orcinus orca. Next base: position 46,279,062 of record NC_064564.1, on the reverse strand, counting down.
CAAACCAAAGATGTGTTCCCCACAGGAAATATTTTAGCCCTAAGTCTAAATAAAAATCACATTTAACAATGCATCAAACCCTTCTAAAGTCAATTATCTAAAGTAAAAGCTATAGCTTTCTGACAAAACAATAATTACACTCAAAATAATTCAGAAAATGCAAATCAAGTCTCCAGAACAACATTACCTTAAGGATAGATCCACGTAGAGGCAAAGTCACTAACAGAGGCTTCAACTTAAGGCAGCCTGTGTTGTTGTGATTTACAACAAGAAATATATATATACATATATATATATATACACACACATATATATATATTTGGCCTTCCTCCCATTCCTGGCACAGAGTTCTTTAAACCCTTGAAATTTCTGTCGGAGGAGGTCACCGAGAGGACATGACCTCCGCTTGATATGTGAGCTGGATTCCGGCAATCGGACGCTCCTCACCCCCCTCCCCTGTCCTTGCAATGTACATCCTGCTCACCATTCCCGTGGTTGGCACTGTTTTCAAGGATGCAGCCTTAAGAGAGCCCTGTGTTGTTGAGACCATCTGCACAGCATATACGAGTGAACCCTCTTAAGGCCTATATATAAACTTTTAAGGTTCCAGCAGGCTGGTGCAGAGATCTACCCATCTTGCGGCCGGCCGCTCAAGACAAGCCTCATTTGTGAATTCCCTTGTTTATTAAAACCACCACCTACCAGGGCTTCCCTGGTGGTGCTGTGGTTGGGGGTCCGCCTGCCAATGCAGGGAACGCGGGTTCGTGACCCGGACCGGGAGGATCCCACATGCCGCGGAGCGGCTGGTCCCGTGAGCCATGGCCGCTGGGCCTACGCGTCTGGAGCCTGTGCTCCGCAGTGGGAGAGGCCACAGCAGTGAGAGGCCCACATAACGCAAAAACAAACAAACAAACAAAAAAACCACCACCTACCAGTCTGGAGTTGTCTGCTTCTTTCTTCTCTCCTTGTGTACCAACAATTTCCTAAGTGATAAGGGCAATAAAGCTGAAAGGAGCATTTTTTTTGGCATTCATAACAAGCCCCTTTCAACCACAACTGAGTTTACTGTAAAAAGACTACTTTTGGAAAGCACAGTTGCCAGGGGAAACAATCACGTGACTAGGGGGTTGGAACTTTCAGGTCCACCCCTCCACGCTCCCCCCACGCCTCACAGCGCTGTGCAGCACAGTTGGAAGGACCCTGGGGAGGTTCCACTCAAAACTTTCCTGCACTGCTGTCTGGCATTTCATTCCTGGTAACATTCCTAAGTTAAATAATACTTCTTGATCACAGAGTCGTCTTATTCTTTTATTTTTTTATTTTTTGCGGTACGCGGGCCTCTCACTGTTGTGGCCTCTCCCGTTGCGGAGCACAGGCTCCGGATGCGCGCAGGCTCAGCGGCCATTAGGGTAATGGTCCTACCCTGAAGCACCTGGAATACCCCTGAAGGGCCAATTCAATTAACAAGCACCCAGATGAATTCAATTATACAAATATAGTAAAGCCTCTGTGTGTCATCTCAAGTGGCCATAGGGCAGATAACAGTCGTCTTTTAAACTGGAAATAGGCTTTAAAAGGTTAATGGAAGACCAACTGGCCCGAGGCACGGGAAAGCAATCAGACTCACAGGTTGAATCAGACCGAAACTCTCCGGACCACCGAGTTCCAGAAACTGACCTGGAGACTTTCCGGACCACCCAGTTCCAGGAACTGACCTGAGGACTCTCCACCCGGCCCAGCCTTCCCGCCTTTCGAGGGGCGGGACTAACGGTCCCAAGACTGATGCAACCGGTACCAGATACTGCCACGATACCCGAAGAGACCACCAAATAAGGAATACCCTGCGCCCTCCCGGATTCAGCACACCCCTTTCCCTTCTTCCCCTATAAAATCTTGCCCAACCCTCGCCCGGGTGCGACTTCTCTGGCCCCTTTCTCTCGGACCAGTGAACCTCGCCCGCGAGCGCTCCCTAATAAAGCTCACTTGAAGCTTTCCTCTGTTTCGCGGTGCCGTTTGTTAAGATCCGACCTTACAGTTAACTTTTTTTTTTAAAGGTTAACTTTTATACCTTAGAAGCCATGTAATCTTCAGACCATCTACATCAGAATCACCAAGGATGCTTATAAAAAAAATATATGGTCTTATCCCCACCCTAGACCTTCTGAATCAGTATCCCAGAGATTGGTCTGGAAGTCTGAATCCTAATAAACTCCAAGGGGCAGGTTAACACTTGAAAACCACTACTTGGTATGAATAAAGTTATCAAACCCTTTCCCTCAGCCGAGAAAGGTAAAGGGTGCTATCCTATCCTCACTCTCCTATCCTGTGTATATCTTGTGCTCTGGGTTCCCAAGAGTTCTTTATTCTTTGAGATGATAGAGCCCTACAAGAATGCAATCACATTATTCTTAGGCTGTAGGGCTTTACAGTTTGTAAAGCATGTTTTTATTCACTCTCTTTTTAAATCTTCACAGCAGTCCTGTAAGGATTATTTTTATACCAATTTTCTATATGAAAAAGAAATGGATTTTCAGAGAAATTAAGTATCTTTCTCAAGGTTACACAGAACCGAGATTCAAACCATATCTTCTAATGCTAATTCTCATGTTCTGAGTCTGGCTTGTATCACTTGAAAAGTTAAATAGCCCTTAAAAGGGGGAAAAAAAAAAAAGAGGGTAAATGGGACTTAGGCTGCAATCTCAAATAATCAAAAGATGAGAGCATGGAACAGGATTAAATAATTCTTATATTGGACATTTACAATTCAAAGTAAATTGCCCTGACTCTCCATAGCACAGTCGGATTGTAATACCACAAAAACACTTGACTCTAATCAAAGGCCAACAGAACACTGGTTGTTCTCAGCCATCTGATTTTACACTAAGCTCTAAGGATCTTTTCTCAGTCAGATGTGGAATTTTATATGTTCTGCTGTGGACAAAGCACAGTGACATGGGCTATATTTTGACTCAGAAAAATATAAGCTTTTGAATCTAATTTTTATTAAGCAAAATTGTAAGTGTGCACAGGCCAAGGTAGTAGTATCATGATCCCACATGTATCCATCACCCAGCTCCATCAATTATCAAGATCCTGCCATTCTTGAAAAGTAGTCTAAAAAAAACCTTTTAAATCATATCACAATGTATAAATTCGGAATTCCCCACTGCAAATCTCAAAATATTTCCTAAATAAAGAAGTGAATATGTATATTAACAAATAAACTTAGACACATTACACATATATACATACTTTTAAGGGGAATAGATTGTTTCCTTCGTGGGAATGCATACAAAATGCCTGCTTATAGCTCAAAAATGTGTGCGTTTTCACAATCTGTTTGGTGGCGGGCACTAATGGTCAGGAAAAATAAAATTTAGTCCTTACAGTCTGTCCTGCCTTTAAGCGAAATGTGTGCCATTTACTTGGGAGCTTTATAACAGATGTGAATTTAAAAGGAAGAGACCAGTCATAAAGCACTAGGGGGAAGCTGCACAGATGTCCCTGTTTTTAATGTGTTACTATGCGGGTCCAATTTATCTCACTGCAACTGATCTAGGACTTCATGAAATACCTCCAAATTATAGATCACCAACACCCTTTAAAGGCCTTACGTTATAAAAAGAAAAGGCATTCTTAAACCTGGCCATTAAGGCACACGGTGTGGTGTCCTGGATGCATTAAATCTGATAAATAAGATGGAAGGAGGGGGACGCTTGGGGACCTCCATGTAAGACTATATAATACAAAGGCATGTGTGGACAGGCCTTAGCCCTTTGTGCAAAGGAAATTTCTAACAGCTTCTTGTGGAAAAGAGCATTAGATAGTTCATCACACCAGAAGCCTGAAACTGTCATTATCATGAGTATGAAAAAGTATTCTTTTTGCTTTCCTAGAGATGCAGTTTTCAATAGACCCACTAATTATCACATATTAAGTGATTGTTTTGTGCCAAGTACTCTATTAGATCCATATATAATATGAAGATAATCTCACTTAATTTATATAACCTTTTACAATAAGTATTGCTAATGTATTTAAGAGATGAGGAAGCTGAGATATGGGTCCAAGTAACTTGAGATACAAAGTGGCTGATCCAGGATCTGCACTTGGTTCTTTCTGATTCCAAAGTTTTTTCTCTCATAAACAACAGGTGTCAGTGTCATTGATATAATCCTTTTTGAGGACAATCTAGCGATATAGATCTCCTTGCTGAAGGCACTGCTTTTCTAGAAATTTAACCTGTGGGAATAATTGACAGGGTTCCAAAGCAGTATATACAAAGAGACTCATTGCAGTGTGGTTTACAATATAAAAAATCGGGAACCAGCACAGCGTCCACTGAGGCTGAAAAAATTAATTTTGATAAATCCACATACTGGAATAGTATATACCTGTTTCGCAGATTCAAAGTGAGTTATATATTGATATAACTGGTATTTACTTTGAGGTGAAAAAAGCAAATTAGAGAAGATTATTATAATAGAATTATGCACGTGTGTATGTGTGTGTGCGTAGGTATGAGAAAGATACACAACAAACTTATCCGTGGTTTCAGTGTCTTTGAATTATTTAAAATTTTGAATAACTATATTATCAGATAAAAAGGATAAAATGTTTCCATTTGAAACACTAAGTCCCTGCTTTTTTTCCTCTCAAACGTCAAACTCCTGGGGCAATCCTGCCAAGATTTGAACAGTGGCATCAAGGGATATCTTGTGGGAAAGGAAGGGGTTAGCTTTATTCAGATGTTACCTAATTTTCAAAACCTTCCCTGACCACTGGAGTCAGAGTGGATGCTCCCTCTCTGGGCTCCCAGGACATGCTGAATACATTCCTCATTATAACAGTTAGTTATCTCACTGCTGTAAGCATTTGGGTTGTAACATGTACCTCTGTCACCCTCAGTTTACTCTGAGACCCTCAAAAGCAGGAGCCACATTTCTTTTACCTGGTACATGACATATATTTAACACATGTTTGATGAACGAATAAGGGAGGGAGGGGGCAGAGGGAGGGAGGGAGGAGAGGAAGGGAAGGAAGGAAGGAAGGAAGGAAGGAAGGGAGGGAGGATGGAAGGAAGAGAGAGAGGATGGAAAGAAGGAAGGAAGGGAGGGAGGATGGAAGGAAGGAAAAGAGGATGGAAGGAAGGAAGAGGGGGAGGATGGAAGGAAGGAGGAGAGGATGGAAGGAAGGAAGGGAGGATGGATGGAAGGGAGGGAGGATGGAAGGGAGGAAGGGAGGAAGGGAGGAAGGGAGGAAGGAAGGAAGGAAGGAAGGAAGGAAGGAAGGGAGGAAGGGAGGGTGATGTTTAACTTCAAAAACCTGGTGATGTGTTCAAAGCCCACACCACTGAACCACAGTAGTCCATTACGAATTAATTAATCAAAGCCTGAGATGAAGGTGCTGCTGTTGAGAGAAAGCCCTGGGTCATGAAAAGAACATGGGCTTTGGGGTTAGACAATGAATGTAAATCCTGTATTTTCCATTTAGAAATTTTGTGAGAAAGTCTCTTCATCTCTGAGTCTTAGACTCGCCACCCGTGAAACCACTTTGGATCTTGGGCAAGGAAGTTGAAGTATTTTGTGACATCTTGTTTTCATGTAATCAAAGACGTTTTCTGATTTACAAAAAAATAAGCAAATAAGTAAAAAGTGAAGATATTAGGGACTCGGATACATTGTTAGTGAATATAGAATCTGGAACAACCTTTCTTGGGGAGGGAGGTAGGCAAATTGACAGTATCTATCAATGTGTCAAGTATGCATTACCCTTTGATTCAACAATTGTTCATCTAAGAGTTTACCCTATAAAAACACCTGCAAAAATGTACAGTTCTACACGAACAGTGTAAAACAGTTTTCAGGAGTGAAAAATCAGCAACAACTCAAATCAATAGGGAAATGACTAAATAAATTATGATATATCCCTCCAGTGGTGTATATCTCAGTCATTAAAATGAAATTGATCTATGTATAGTTCCATGATAAAAATGTGCCACATGTATGAATAAGTGAAAAAGCAAATTGCAGGGCAATATGAGCCCAATTCTGTAAAAAATAGTAATAGAAATTTTTTATATGCATAGGAAAAACCTAAGAAAACATATTCAAAATTATTCTATATTAGGGTAATATGAGGGGACTTTCACTTTCTACTATATGCAATGCCTTATCATCTAGGTATTATAAATGAATGTGCATTACTTTGATAATTAAAACACAAATATGTTATATTTTAAAATCTAAGTTACTAATGGGAAGGAAGGTAAAATATGGGACAAAACTTGACTTTGTTAAGGTCTTAATCTATCCTTTTTGACGATTCTACCCCAATGCACTTTGACCATTAGCCAGAGAATTGACTGTTCCCTATAAATATGTTAGCTAACCTGATAGGCCTGACTGATGGTAAATGGGACAGAGAACATCTAGAATGATCTTTTTTTTCTTTTTTTCAAAATGAACAAAAGCCTAATATACAACCTGGCTGTGAAATATGTAATTGGAAAAATATCGCCCCTTGGTTAAAGAAGTGACAACCAATGGGCGATAATTCCTCTAGATAGAACATTTTGTTACAGTTGTCCACAGAAACTTAAAGAGGTTATTTCCTTGATCTGTGGGGCATTCATTTTCTACTATAAACATCCCACAGTGCAATGTGTATACCTCACATATAGAAGATTAATAATATTTCTCTAGCACTTTTTGCCTGAACTTCTCGATACAAGCAGTGTTCATGGAAATGATTTGATCTAAATCAATTTTGAACACCAGCACTCAAGCACTCCTAGCTGTTACTCCCTCTTACTTCCACTACTGGTGCATATTCTTCCTCTTTTTTTAAAAAAAAAAAATCACCCCTATTCACTTAAAATCAAAAAACGCAAATAAAATTTTTTCCCACCTACAATTTGGTAAAGATTTAAGAAATGGACAAAATCCAGGGTTGATGAGTACACACTCAGGCACTGTTTTGGGGGTGTACATTAGTACACTTTTTCCAGGAGCTAGTTTGGCCATGTGTATCAAAATGAGAAATGTGAACCCCTTTGACCCAGACAGCTCACACAGAAGTGAAAAGATGTATGCTTAGTGAAAAATGAGATATAACCCGTTCTATCATTAGTAAAGAATGGAATATTCAGACAATATGACATTAGTTCTGAGATACTTAACAGATTAAGGTATACTATAGTAGACGAAGTAGTGACCCCCCAAAATTCATGTCTACATGAAACCTCAGAATGTGACCTTATTTGGAGATAGGGTATTTGCAGATGTAATTAAAAGTCTCAAGATGAAATCATCCTGGGTTTAGGATGAGCTGTAAATCCAGTGACTGGTGTCCTTATAGGAAAAGGAGAGGACACTGAAAGATACACAGGTACACACACAAGGAAGATGGCCATGTGGCAACAGAGGCAGAGATTGTAGTGATGTAGTTACAAGCCAAAAAATGCCAAGGATTGCCAGCAATCATGAGAAGCTAGAAGAGAGGCATGGAACAGGTTCTCCCTCAAAGCCTCCAGAAGGAACTAGTCTTGTCATACCTTGATTTCAGACGTCTGGTCTCCTGAATATGAGAAAATACATTTCTGTTATTTTAAGCTGCTCTGTTTGTGGTAATTTGTTATGGCAACCCTAGGAAACTAACACAAATATGATATCTTGGATTGACTTTAAAATGATCCAGTGATGAGAGGGTTAGGGGAGACTCAGAGAGAGGTATAGATAAGACAAAATTAGATAATGGGTACATGGGGGTTATACCATATTCTGCATACTTTTGTGTATATTTGAAACTTTCCAGAATGAAAATTTAAAAAGAAATACTATGTAGATTTAAATGTATTGACATGGAAAGATATCTGTGAACATATTGTTGGATAGAATAAAATAGGTCACCAAACTTGTTGGTATCTTATGATTTATCCAAAAGATAGATTCCTGGAAGGATGTTCACCAAAATGTTATGCTTAGTCATTTCTAGGTAGTATGACTTGAGTTGATTTCTTCTGCATCTTTTTTGTATTTTTGGAATTTTTTACAGCAAGCATGATTGATTTTTTTTAATTAAGCTATTTTCAACAACAATAGTAATAATAATAATATCCCCCTCAAATTACACCATAACAAAATTTCCTTCTTTACCCTCAATATGCCTGAGATAAATCTGACACTTCCATTCCCATTTTAAAGAAAATGGAGGATCAGGGAGATAAACTCTAACATCACTAAGGATTTTGGAGCAGAATTTTAAAATTAAGCGCAGGGTTTGTCAAACCTGAAGGTGTTGTCATTGTCAGCTGTTGCCTTAGAAATTTCTTTCTCACTACCAGCAAGAGACTTTAAGAAGTTTGATCCTCACTCAGATATCACCAGAGATTGACCTGGGGGGATAGGACAGGAACACCTTGAGACCAGAGTTTTCTCCCCATGTATCAAGAGGGTCATCCTGTAGTACAGTGACATTCAAGTTATGCTACAGGAAGGAGTGAGATTCAGGTGGAGATTCTCATCCTCCTAACCTCTCCCTACTCCAGCCAGCCAAACGTTTGGAGTGCAGGGGAAACATCCAAAGAGGGTTTAAAATCCAACGGGTGAAAGAAATAACTCTAACATAGGGAGCAAATGCATGCCACACTTGTTCCCCACTCCCAGGTCTATGACAGTCATCACTAATCAATGGCATTCTTTCAGACTGGAGATTGGATAACAATCCCCCTACAAAGTTAGTTCACAGGATGAAACTTATTTGCCATCCTAGATCCTATTCTGAAACGAACTGTGACCAAAGACCAAAGGAAGAGTTTGTTGGCAAAATAGCAAAGTAAAAGTGAACAAAATCTTAGAAAAAGAATGATAATAGTTATACATTTTATTTGGCATCTACTAAGCACCTACTCAATACATGCCAGCTCTGGTGACATAAAGGAAACTAAGACAAGACATTCTCTGTCCTTGAGGATGTTACAGGAAGAGACAGCAAATTGCTGTAGAGATTAGGAAGGTAGACTTTAGAAAGACCAAAAAACAAGATACACAAGATTCTGTTGAGGGCTCCTTCTCCTTGACTAGAACTACATTCATCCAAAGGTAGACTTAGAGTTTAGATTTCCCAGAGCTACAACCCAGGGGCTACTCCAGTCAACATATATGCTTTATTCTTTGTTAAAACCAGAAAACACAAGAAATGCAGGGAATCCTTCATCACAAGAAAAAAATTATAAGTATTACATGGTGATGGATGTTAACTAGACTAATTGTGTGATCATTTTGCAACATATACAAATATCAAATCATTATTTTATACACCTAAAACTAATATAATGTTATGTATAAATTACATCTAAGTAAAAAAAAAACAAACTTGCCCTTGAAAATAAAAAATTTAAAAAGAAATTCAGGGAATCCAAAGGTGCTGACTCTCTACTGATTATAGAAATACTCAGTACTATCACTTGTTGAGCAAGTGTCAAGCACTCTTTGTTTACAATCTCCACTCCTCACAACAACTTGGCAAGGTAGATATTATTATTCTCATTTTACTCATGAGGAAAATAAAGTTCCGAGAGGTGAAGTACCATGAACAGGAAACAGCCTTTAAGGGTTTGGAAATGAGATTTAAACTTAGGTCTTTCTGAGTCCATTTGCTTAACACCACGCCACACCACATCTGAAGAGGGAAAAAGTATGTATGAGCTTATGTGAACAGGTACACTCACATCTATCTATCTATCTATCTATCTATCTATCTATCTGGTATATACACGGTCATATGTATGGGTGTTGCAGAAACCAACACCCATACAGTTGCTAAGGAGAACACCTGCACTTCTATGAATTACCAGAACTAAACAGCAATGGATGCCATTAACACACTGACTGCAGCCGTATAAATTGAAAAAAAGTGGCTTCTGATCATAAGAAATGCCCTCTAAACCATTTGATTCCATGGACTCAAATCAGGAAATGTCCTACTGTACACCTTCACCAGGGCTCATATAGCAACCAGGAACCTACTCCTATTATTTGAAGTTGTCAGACCCTACAGAAAGCGAGAAAGCAGTGTAGGAAATCATGTCAACAGAACAGCAGCAGGAATATTTCCACCGCCTTGGTCTTGATTTTGCCACTGCTTTCTTCTAAGCTATTGTGGGGCTGAGGGACTGGAAATCAAACCTGGAAAGACAGAAAGGAAACAAAGGGAATGAAACAGTTCTGGCAGACTTTGAAGGATGGTGAGATGATGGGCAAAAGGCTCATTTCATTAGTCCAGAGGTCTCTAAAAAAAAAAAAACTCAGGAAACTAGACCAATTTGATTCAAAGGTACTGAAAAATGATAAAAACATTTAAAATCTATTCATCTGTCGATGGGCATTTAGGTTGCTTCCATGACCTGGCTATTGTAAATAGTGCTGCAATGAACATTGGGGTGCATGTGTCTTTTTGAATTATGGTTTTCTGAGGGTATATGCCCAGTAGTGGGATTGCTGGGTCATATGGTAGTTCTATTTTTAGTTTTTTAAGGACACATGTACCCCAATGTTCATTACAGCACTATTTACAATAGCCAGGACATGGAAACAACCTAAATGTCCAACGATAGATGAATGGATAAAAAAGATGTGGTACATATATACAATGGAATATCACTCAGCCATAAAAAGGAACGAAATTGAGTTATTTGTAGCGACATGGATGGACCTAGAGACTGTCATACAGAGTGAAGTAAGTCAGAAGGAGAAAAACAAATATCGTATATTAAAACATATATGTGGAATCTAGAAAAGTGGTACAGATGAACTGGTTTGCAAGGCAGAAATAGACACAGGTGTAGAGAACAAACGTATGCACACCAAGCAGGGAAAGTGGGGGGGGGATGGTGGTGGTGGGATGAATTGGGAGATTAGGATTGACATATATACAATAATACATATAAAATAGATAACTAATAAGAACGTGCTGTATAAAAAATAAATTAAATTAAATTTTTAAAAAATTTTAAATATTTGCATCAAGTAAGAGCTTTCTTCACATAATAAATGCCTCTGATTAATCACCCAAAATTAAAGCACACAGTTCTTGTATTTAGTTTTTTATATTGCCAACATGTTCCAGTGTTCAAGTCAAAGCCGAAGATTAAACGTCCTTATATTTTTGTTGTGATTTTACTGCCAAATGCAAATATCTAAGTGCAAGTAAGTCATTACTCTCCCGCTGTTGTGGTCTGATTAATTCTCACAATATTAGCCAGCAATTCATTTTATCCCTTGGCGTCACAAGTCCAGTTGAAGGAGATAAGTGGCTGATAAAAGATCTCTGAGAACAGTTATAAATGATTCACTTTAAAAGAATAATAAAGCAGCCACCGGATAAGCACTGCTGAGTAAACCTTACATACATCGCACAAAACTAATTTAGTTTAAAAAACTTCAGCAAATTATAGTCAATAATCTTCACTGTCACCCTGCTGCTCACAAAACTTTTGAGAAGAAACTTAATGCTGAAATGCAAATATTTAATTAGATTTTAATGGTGAGGTTTATTTTTCCTAAATCTGGTCATCTGTCTCAATTATGTTCTCCATTTTTTACAGTTAACCAGGAACTGTCATCCCCATGGGCTTTGGGGAATGTTTTCTCTTTCCTAATTCCTGTTTAGCACTTGCTTTCTCAAAAGTGTAGTTATTGTGGAAAAGGGTTTGGTTTGTTCTCTTCTCTTTTGGAAAAGAGAAACATTGAGAAAAAAAAAAAACCAACACATGTTCTGAGCAATGCTTTTAAAGCTAATTGTCCTTCTGTCCTAATAACAGAGACTCTTCAGTAGCTAAACAATTAATTGTCTTTTCCTACCTCACTGCACAGGGCAATTAACATGCGTTTTTATTTAAGGTCCAATTAAAGCAGCTTTGTGTATACTTGGAAAATTTTAAAGCTATATGTCTTCCAAACGTATTCTGTACTTTAGATTTTACATTAATTTGAAGAAATTAGTGAGATGTGGCTGTTCATGCCCCTTTCAACAAAACCAATATTAAAATCGGCCATAAAACTCTTCGGAACTGTTACAGGGGTGAAATATTGCAACCGCCTTCCTGAATTTCTCTTCTCTGCTCTGATCATCAAGCTATGTACCCTACTTCAGACTTGCCCTTCTACACTGATGCTGAGACTGGAACTCTGAACCACCTTTCTGTCCTTTGCCAGATGCTGTTAGACTTCGCCAACAGGGGGCACTAGGGAGACTGGCAGTCACGAGGGGAAAGAGGGGCCTTGCTCACGGTTTCAACTTCCAGTCCCTCTGAGCGTCATCCCAGTAGCGCTTCTTCACCAGCACCAGCAGTCGACTGCAGTTTTTACAACACTGGCAAAAGGAGCCTCATCTCACACTCTGAGACACCAGCGCCAGCAAACTGTGCACCTCCCCCAAAGCGGGGGTGGGGGCGGTTCCAGCCCCAGGGTCCGTCCTCCAAGTGGCTCGGCTTGGTAACACCACCCTCTTTCCTTGGTTCCCTCAATGGCTGGTCACTGCTTCCTCAGCCGCTACCTCTGTGATGCCTTAATGTTCATTTATTGCATTTCCAGTTCTTTAATACCTTTCATACAATTTTTAATAATGAATTCTGAAAATTAGTTGGTGTAGTTTCAGTCTCCTGATTGGACCCTGACTGATACACCTTGTTTACTTTCAAATCAGATAGACCTGGGTTGAAAATCCCAGCCTTACTACTCACCAGCTGTATGCCCTGGGCAAATTACTTAAAACGTCTGCGTTTTCCTTCCTCCTTTATATAAAATGGGTATAATATCCTAAAGTTGTCAGGATTCATGAGATAATCTATGACAAGTGACATAATATAATAAGGGCTTTAAAAAGTTGATTCCTTTCCCCTTCACCTTCTACAGGTTCAAGTTCTCCCATTCACAACAGATAGGAGTTAATGCTCTTTCCCTACTGAGAATAAATTCATTCTTTATGCTTCCTGACAACTTATATCGTGCCAACTGTACTTCTAAAATCACCCGTTGGGACTTCCCCGGTGGTCCAGTGGCTAAGACTCCACACTTCCAATGCAGCGGGCCCAGGTTCAATCCCTGGTCAGGGAACTAGCTCCCACATGCTGCAACTAAAAAGATCCCACATGCCGCAATGAAGATCCCGTGTGCCTCGACTAAGACCCGGCACAGCCAAATAAATAAATAAATATTTAATATAAATAAAATAAAATCACCCCTCGTTAGCTCTTTCATGATGCCTTAATTCCAGGCACAACCATCACAATAATTCCGTCGATCCCGTCAATATCTTTTTATGTTAACCATACTCTTTTCCATTGTTTCCTGGCAGCCCATCTTCTCTTTGACTTATTTTGCTGATGTTCATGACATTTCTCTCTAAGACATTCCCGCATCTCTTATTCTCTCTCCATATGGTTTCTGGAGCGGTCCTTTTCCCCCCATCTCACCCTCCCATGCAACCTTACCTTCACAACTGACTCCCCACTTCCATTCCCTTGCTTCCTGGAAATTTCACATATTGGTAAAATAATTCCACATTAGGTCACACATGTCTTCTATTAACATGAAATTCCTCTTTGTCCATTCACTTTTCCTTTGTGAAACTTTCAGAGTATGGCTCATAATAGGCCCCTGATAAATATCCACTGAGTGAAAAAATTAATGAAATCTCCATTTATCCCAATCATCAATCGTCCCTGTTCCACCCTTTCCAAAATGCCTTGGCTTCTACCTTTTGAAAGCTATTTCCTCACTCTGAGCAAAAGGAAGAATAAACTTGGATCTTTCTGTTCTACTCTCTCCATTAAGATTATAATACAAAAACAAAACTTCAAAGACACAAAGGGATGTAAGGTATTCAAAGATCTAAAGCAATGTCCTTATGTCTAATCTGATTTCACTCAAAAAACACTCTACTTTCAATTTTTTTATGTATGATCTATTGTTTGATAAGGCACTTAAGCACAGTCTCTGCATGGACAAGCCGTATTAGGTTATTGGTATCCAATTATAGCTTCTGTAGCTGCGTGCATAATATTTGGTAAGTTGCACTCATTTTAGTAAAAACTTATTTATTTATATCTACTTTATTATCAGCAAGGTTGTAAGGCAGGCAGACACTTACAAATGGACCTTCTTTCCATATGAATATTTTTTAATTGGTTTGTGTGATTGATCTCTTTCCCTTTGGTTAGGTCATACTGAACAAAAAGTTTCACAGTTTACTATTTATATACCAATATATTGCTATTAAAATGTTATGACATCTTTGGCTCCTAGAGTTTCACCCTCAGTCCCTCTTCTTAAAATAGAATCCTTATATCATGGGTCTATCATTTGTTTTTTCCACAGAACTCTACTTTTAAACCTCCAGCAAGGAATTCCCAAGACACTGGAATTAGGTGTTGACCTTAATTGTTTCAAGACTTGAGTGAGACAATGGAAGCCATCCGTGTGCTGCCCCTCCTTCACCACCATTTTACAGGAGATGGAACCAAGGCCCAAAGAGCAGGTGCAAGTTGGCCAGATTACAAAGAGGGGATGGTAAAACTGGGTGGAAGTTTGGATCCTCTGAATCTCAAACCAATATTCTTTGTCTTCATTCTTATCTTGTTACTTCTATGGAAACCCCTAGACTTTTTTCAAATCTTGACTATCTGGAGGGAACTATTTCATTATTTTTAAATTTCTTATTTTAACATCTTTATTGGAGTATAATTGCTTTACAAGGTTGTGTTAGTTTCTGCTGTATAACAAAGTCAGTCAGCTATATGTACACATATACCGCCATATCCCCTCCCTCTTGTATCTCCCTCCCACGCTCCCTATCCCACCGCTCTAGGTGGTCACAAAGCACTGAGCTGATCTCCCTGTGCTATGTGGCTGCTTCCCACTAGCTATCTATTTCACATTTGGTAGTGTATGTCCATACCACTCTCTCATTCCACTTTGATACATAATTTTTCTATTTTTCTTTCTACCTCATAATGTACACATAAAAATTTGAATGTGTCCATGACTCATTTTCGGCACCCCACTGCCCTACCACTGCTACCAGGCACTGCCTTCTTAACTGAGAGGCAACTCAAGGGAAAAGAAGAAAACTAAGATGTTAAAAACATTTGCAAGCCTGGAACTTCCAGTTTCAAGATGGTGAAGAGAATGTATTTCCCTTTACGAACAAAAAGAATAAATGTTCTTAAAATGAACATAGAATGGATGCATACAGGATGCTTGAAAACAAGAGGAGAACTTTCAACAGACCACAAAAGGTGTAGGAAATCCCTGAAATATATAAAGCTTCTGGGAAGCTACAAATAAATTCTGAATACCTATTACAATACTCCATTAATGACCTCATGACTAAGCCACAGCACACTCCTTCTTTGTGTTATTTGACTTTTAGCTTGGAGCTGAAAGAGGAAAGGAAACAATATTTATGTATCATTTCATTTACTCCTCAAAATAACTCTATAATTTGGTGTTATTATCCCCACTTTGCAGGTGAGGAAGTTGAGTTCTAGAGAAGTAAAGTAACCACACTAAGGCCTCGTAGCTAATAAGTGATAGAGAAGGAACAGGAACGTGGGTATTTCTGGTTCTAAAGCCTGAGCAATTTCCACTACACCGACATCTCCCCACATGTTGGAAGGACAAGCACTTATTACACACTACCATACGACAGGCATGGAACCAGATGCAAAATTATCACTGACACTGCACTGTGCAGGTAATTGTGTTTGCTTAAGGATTCTCAAGGGAGAATGTAAGACAAAGGTGGCTAATCTCACTTATAGTAAGAAAACCTGAGGAATGCAGATACATCAGTTGCTTAGGGTCCTAGAAGTCACAAATGCCATTCAAGAATGGAAATCATCTCACCAGTTAATGGTCACCACGCAAAGTCTCTCTTTTAGTCCCAGCTTGGACCCAGCGGGCACATTTCTGAGAAGACCAGTCAGACAGTACAATGGCAGGCTATATATGGCTCGAGGACTGAAACAAGATCAAATCTGTGGTCTTGTTCTCATTAGCTCATTGTCGTAACATCCTGGGTGGTCTCAGACATCAGCTACATTTTATTCCCTTGAAAGCTGAAAATCATCACTGAGGTAACTATGGCAAGTCCCCCCGGAAAAGCAAACCAAGAGGTACAAATGCCAGTCACTCTCCCACCCATGGAAATCTTAGCAGCTTCCATAGAGGTTGGCTGTGTGTGCATCATTGGCTTAAGAGTTCAGAGATCTCACATTGTGTCTTCAAGAGTTCCTGCTTAATTTCAATCAGCAGTGTTTTTTGTTTTTTGTTTTTGCAGTACGCAGGCTTCTCACTGCCGCGGCCCCTCCCGTCGCAGAGCACAGGCTCCGGACGCGCAGGCCCAGCGGCCATGGCTCACGGGCCCAGCCGCTCCGCGGCATGAGGGATGCTCCCGGACCGGGGCACGAACCCATGTCCCCTGCATCGCCAGGCAGACTCCCAACCACTGCACCACCAGGGAAGCCCTTTTTTTTTTTTTTTTTTTAAATTGATGTATAGTTGATTGAAAATTTTCTGTTAGTTTCAGGCATATAACAGTGATTCAATATTTTTATAGATTATACTCCATTTAGAGTTATTATAAAATATTAGCTATATTTCCAGTGCTGTGCTCACAGATACAAAGAACAACTAGTGGTGACCAGCAGGGAAAGGGGTGGGGGCAGAGACAAGATGGGGAAAGAGGATTAAGAAGTACAAACTACTAGATACAAAATAAATGACATAATCAGCAATTTTTGATCTCTATTGTGATTCATCCCATGAGCTTGACTTTCTACTGGAGCAACAGAATCTTATTTTAAGGTACTCTCCTCAGAGAAAGAGCTCAACAACATGGGAAAAAGAAGGGAGAAATGAACTAATGTTTATTAAGTGTCTACTATGCCCCAGACCCGTGTGGAGTACTTTAACTATGTTATCTCATCTAATCTGCACAAAAACTCTATAAGGTAAGGTGTCTGTTTTGACAGTTGGTGAAACTGAAGATTCCACCATCAGTTTCACTGAAGTGTGAGATAAAGAAACCTGCTCAAAGGCTTCCCTGGTGGCGCAGTGGTTGAGAGTCCGCCTGCCAGTGCAGGGGACGCGGGTTCGTGCCCCGGTCTGGGAAGATGCCCGGTCCAGGAAAATCCCACATGCCGTGAAGCGGCTGGGCCCGTGAACCATGGCCACTGAGCCTGCGCGTCCGGAGCCTGTGCTCCGCAACAGGAGAGGCCACGACAGTGAGAGGCCCACGTACCGCAAAAAAAGAAACCTGCTCAAGTTCACAAAGCTAGAAAGATTGTGAACCTAAGATTCAAACCTGGGTCTACTTGACAACAAAATCCATGTTCTTCTAGTTAAATCACCTTCCATAAAATACAAAAACTGTGAGTTTCCTATACAATAGCCTATCTTATATATCCTTATTCTTTTGCTAACTTCTGCCTAGAAATAATTTGATATAAAGTATCATTTTGCCTTTTTTGGGAACTGCTGTCTAAATATAGAAAATATTGCACCATTACCTAGTAAATTGTTTTTTTACATACCATAGTTTATCATCTGCAGATGCTGTCAGGGCCTGATGTTTGAGTCATTATGCTTATGGGATTTAATTTTTAATGATGCAAAAATTATGCACAATACACCATCATTTCTCTCCCAAACCCAGAATCTGATAGCTAATAATTGCTCCTTACTTAGTGTGCTAACACTCCGTGATATTAATTAGAATGCAGCTGGAATCAGAAAAGTGACTTTCTGAAAATGGCCTTTATGAATTCTGTGCTCATTTTTTTCCAATAACTTCAAGATTAAAGTTGTTGATTACATGCATCAACAATTTTTTCCCTGACAGACTCTTCTACAAACAAAATATAAGGTCTGCAAAAGCTAGTTGATGACCTTTCCACATCACGAAAGTGCAAAGAACTCTGTAGCTGTATTAGTTAGAGTAATACTGGCTAGTTTCATTTTGTAAGAAAACTGTAAACTGAAATGTTTTTAATATTGAAGAATTGGTACAATAAAAATGAATTAAAATGTATTTTAATATTGAAGAATATTTGCCCTGCAGCAAATTGCACTCTCATCTCCCACTTACAGGCTGCCCTTCTCTCCCATGTAACCATGAACAATAGTGACAGTAGTGCCACTCAAACCAGCAAGAGGGGCCTACCCTGGATACCAAGCCAAAAGGCCCCTCTCCAGCATCTTCTCCAGCTACAACCCTTCCCATCGGGTGAGAACCCCACATCTACCACTCAGAGTATGGGGAGAGGGCTTGATGAAGCACACAGAAGAGCTCCCCAAAGCTTCTTCTGTAGCTACCTGTTCTATCGTGTTCCGTTCCAGGACTGTGGTGCCCTGGTCTTGCCAGAATTGCTTCTGAGAAAAACAGCTATGGTAACCACATTGCCTCTGCGGCACTAAAGTCCAGGCGAACATAGAATTGAAACTACAGCTCTGAAATCATGTTTCCGAGGTTCATTTCCAAGGGTGCCTTTTTGAGTAATTTTAAGAGGCAGCTTGAGGGGGCAAAGGCCATGAATCTTCAAATCAGATTTAGAGTTGAAATTTGGCTTTGAGTCATTAGACCCTTCCACATGTACACCAACCTTTCTGAACCCCAGATTCTTCACCTGTAAAATAACACAACCTGGTTCATCAGGCTATAATACAGGTCAGATGAGAAAATGGGTAACATACGTACTGGAATCTTTGGCACACAGCAAGTACACAATTAATGTTGGTTCTCACTTTTTCCTCTTTTTCTCTTCTGAGGCTGAGTCTTTCACTCTTACTTGGATTCTCTCCCCATCTCTGGCAAACAAATTGACTAATTCTTCAACATGCAACTAATACCTCGTGCCTGAATATTTGTGTCCTTTAACGTCTTTTGGATTTCATCACTTTTTTTCTGACTCCCTCTCTGTGCTCCATATACACCCTCCCACAAAGACTGAGCAAAGCAAGGGAGTAAGAATGAAGAATGGGAAGAAGGGTGTCTCATCCTTTATCACCACCATGCTCAAATTACCGTCAAGAGCTCTTGATGACCCTACAGATCAACGCTAGGGTTCTCCATCTCCAAATTTGGTACTTGCTTGCGAATTCGCATATGACAGCAGCTCTATAAAGTTTATTCTTCCTATAACCGAGATAATTTGCATAACAATTCCAGCTACCAGGAGACGTTGGACTCTGCAACATGCGCCATTTGCAGATCCCTACAATGGAGAATCACTTTTGCAGCTGACGGGAGAAGGTGGGGGGGTTGGTCATTTACCAGAATGACTTTTTCATGATACGCAGCCAGCATCTGTGATTATTTCCAAAGGCAGTGAACAGGTTCAAAGTCTTACATTATTGGACTTTAATTAGGAGTCAAGTTTGCATACATTTTAAATGTTAATCAATGTTCAGTGAGCCAGTGAACTCAGATAGGTCACCCACAACCTACTCTCTCCAGAAAGGACATATACTCTTTTCCTTTTTGTTGAGATGTAGAGTACCATGGTGCAAGAGCACAAGATCCTATTTCTCAAAAGAAAATGGCAAAGGACAAGTAGAGTTCAGGATGATGACTCAGAATCTTGGGATCTGCGAAATCTCACTACTCAGCTGAATTCTTAAAACATTCCTCCCTACTCCCATAAATGTGGAACAACATATATTGCCTATAAATTTCATTCATTTTGAAGACAAAGGGGAAGCTCTAAACATAACCTGAGGCACAGAGGTAAATGCAGAAGCAGAGTTTAATATTTCTGGCCTAAAATTAGTCTGAACTGGATTTGAGCAGGTCCTCCGAATACGGAACTCTAAACCTACTTCCTGGCAAATGAGAAAACAAAAGACTAATACAACAATTATATTTCCTTGGATAAATTGCTCATTATTATACAATTATGTTTGTCTTATTTTTCTGGTATTAAAATGTCCTTTCTTTTATAAAATTAGTTCTTAGATAGTCATGTGTGTTTGTTTTTATTTATTTATTTATTTTTTTTGCGGTATGCGGGCCTCTCACTGTTGTGGCCTCTCACATTGCAGAGCACAGGCTCTGGACACGCAGGCTCAGCAGCCATGGCTCACGGGCCCAGCCGCTCCGCGGCATTTGGGATCTTCCCGGACCGGGGCATGAACCCATGCCCCCTGCATCGGCAAGCGGACTCCCAACCACTGCGCCACCAGGGAAGCCCTGTTTGTTTTTAAATAAGTCCTTGCTTGGTAACATTTAAAAGTTGATGGGTCTCCTAAGTTTAGGAAAAACACAAATCCCTGGCAGATGGATGAAATTCACAAATCTGGGGAATGCTGAGGCAAGAAACCATACTGTACAGGTCTGCAAAAGACCAACACCCTGGCTTTGACTGTTGTTTTGTCATCTCTCTTTTCTGTCCAAGACAATGTTTAAAAGTCAATATTTCTCCACTTCCTGTCTCTCCTTTTAATGAGAAAGGACAAACACTTGAAAACAAAAATGTACGCAAGGTGCTTGAGACAGAAATTATTTCCTCAAAGTGCTTTAATCATGCTGTTGAAAACCACATCCTCCCATAGCCTAATCACATAAATCACAGTAAAAGGTTAAAGATGAAGTTCAGCTGTGCCAAATTGCCTGCAATGGTTTCTCAGAAATGGATTACTTTCTGAGTAAGGTGAAGTCATTCTGCTACCCACTGGTATGCTTAGGTGGTCTCTGGCTTGTAACTTCACATCCAGATCATGAGCACGGATGTCTGGTTTGAAGGACTGCTTGTTTAATTTCTTATCAACATTTGACTCAAACCTAGACATTGGGCAGAACTTCCATGAAGTTCAGGACTTCCACACCGCCAGCACCAGGGCGCAGCAGCCAGGCTTCATAAGAGGATAATGATAGTAACACAATCTAAATGCATTACCTGTACCTTGATAAACTCTTAAATACCATCTATAGCATTTATTCCATTATTATTCAGGGTTCCCAGACACTAAGCATTGTGAACAGAATAATTCCTCAGAAATGCGATTTAGTTATTGAATAAATGTAGGAAGTTATGGAGTATATTGCAATGATTCTTAAATAACTTCAGGATGGTAAAATAGAAAGGGTCCTGGACTTGGGAATCAGGTGACCAAGGGCCTATTTTTCCTTTGGTGTAAGCTTAGAGTTACCTAATTCTCCTGAGCCTCACTTTCTTCATCAATGAAATAGTGTTTGGTCTGAAAAGACCCTTTTATGTCTGTTCATTAAGCATTTATTTTGTTCTAAGTACTATGCATGGTGCATCACAAATAGTATCTCATTTAATCCCCTATAATAACTCTATGAGATGAGTACTGTTATTAGCCCCACTCTTGTCCAAGGTCCCTTACGTGATCTCACTCCATTCTTCCCCAAACAAAATACACTGAAGCTGCTTTGGGTAAACACAACTGCTATTTCCCCAAAGCTCATCTACAGCTTCTGTGTGTTAAACAGTTTTGTTTTTCTGGTTTTACTTCCATTTTTGTGCTCCTCTTTGGTTAATTGATTGGTTTCCCTTTCAGTGGCATTGCAATTTGCATCTCAGCTCCTTACAATCATAAGAGTAAATTAGCTAGCACTTATTAAGCACCAATCAAATGGCACATGCTTTCCAAATATTTTCTCTTATCCTAACAACGACCCATTGCCCCATTTTACAAGTCAAGATATAGTCTCAGAGATGTTTAACAGGCTGCCCAAGACCACACAGCAAGGCGTTCTCTCTCTTTTTTTTTTTTTTTGAAGTATACTTGACTTAAAATGATTCAAGTGTACAGCAAAGTGATTCACTTATACATATATATAGTTTTTCAGATTCTTTTCTATTATAGGTTATTACAAGATATTAAATATAGTTCCCTGTGCTATACAGTAGGTCCTTGTTGTTTATTTATTTTATACATAGTAGTGTGTATCTGTTAATCACAAATTCCTAATTTATCCCTCCCCTTCTCTGTCTCCTTTGCTAACCATAAGTTTGTATTCTATGTCTGTGTAACTCTCTCTCTCGACTATCTTTTATTCCCCACTAAGCCCTATAACCTATGACGCAGCTCTTTCAGAAAGCATGTTGACGTCTACATACTTTCCTTCTATACAAGGATCACTCATTTCAGGGAAGGAAACTGTAAATTAGTTTGCACAAATATTCAAATCAAAGCTGTTTGGATTTGATAAGAAAGCTCACGTTTAGAAAAGAAAGAAGGCTAGTGTTTTCACACTCTGTTCCTTAGATTGTATATGACCAATGATCTGCTGTTTAGCAAAAGGAAGACAACAGAGCAGTTGCTACTCTGTGAAGAGCAAAACTAAGTTATCAAAATTTGTTTTTAAAATCTTCCCATTTAATATGAATTGAAAAATGAGAATTATGTTGACAAAAACTTTCAGTTAATGACTGATGCATCATACTCCTGTGATTTTAAACAATGATTTCTTTGTGGCTTTGAGCAAAGAGCTTCTTCATCTATGCTACACTTCAAATGGTACCCCAAATTCCAGCTAATTTATTACATTTTTATTACAAATCAGGACATGGAGTGAAAACTATATAAATCAATCCATCTATTTGTCTAAGATTAGTTGTAGAAATTCAAATCTGAATATGTTTCACATAGCTTAGATTTCACGCCTATACCTGACCCTACTACCAGAGTTTCCTTATTTATTTTGCATCATTATTCCTTATATATCCCCCAGTCTCCTCTGTGACCAAGTATCCACCAATTCTTCAGGCTCTGGGTAACCTTTCCACATCAGAATCTTGTTTTCCTAAGGCATGTTTCATCATCTCCATTTTGGAGAGAAAGCACAAAAAGCAGAGTTTCTTTAATTTCCTCCAAACTCTCTCACTCAACAGGCAATGAAGATTCAAACCGTAGGATTCAGCAATCCTACTACTGGGTATATATCCAAAGGAAATGAAAGAGATACCTGCACTCCCACGTTCATTGCAGTATTATTCACAACAGCCAAGTTACGGAAACAACCTAAGTATCCATCAGTGGATGAAAGGATAAAAAAGATGTGGTATATGTATGCAATGGAGTATTATTCAGCCATGAGAAAGAAGGAAATCCTGTTGTTTGAGACAGCATGGATGGAAATTGAGGACATTATGCTAAGTGAAATAAACCAGACAAAGAAGGACAAATACTGCATGGTATCACTTATATGTGGAATCTAAATAAAAAGTCAAACGCATGGGAAACACAGTAGAAAAGTCGTTGCTGGGGGCTGGGGAGTGGGGGAAATAGGGAGAGGATGGTAAAAGTGTACAAACTTTCAGCTATAAGATGAATAAGCTCTGAGGAAATAATGTATAACATGGTGACTCTAGTTAATAACACTGTATTGTATAATTGAAATTTGCTGAAAGTAAAACTTAAGTGTTCTCACATACACACAATAAAAGATAAGTATATGAGGTGATGGATGTGTTAATTAACTAGATGGGAAGAAATCTTTCACAATGTATATGTATATCATATCACATGATGTACACTTTAAATATCTTAAAATTTTATTTGTTAGTTATACCCCAAGAAAGCTGAACAAACACCTGCTATATGTGAACTACCACATGAGGAATTATAAATGATGTTAAGATTTTAAAAAGATAGAATGTTGTACTCAAGGGGCTTAGAATCTACCAGCCAATCTGACTAGATGATCTAGTTTCTAACTGACTTACAGTTCTCCTACAGAGAGGAAATTAATCACATTATTCTAAAAAGGGATCCTTCATTTTACAAAAAGATTCACTGCACATTTCCTAATGTACAGTAGGACATTTAAAATATGAGTAGATGGGACTTCCATGGTGGTCCACCGGTTAAGAATCCACCTTCCAATATAGGAGATGCGAGTTCAATCCCTGGTCGGGGAACTAAGATTCCACATGCCACAGGGCAACTAAGCCCATGCGCCACAACTACTGGGTCTGCGTGCCATAACTAGAGAGCCCACTTGCCGCAACTACAGAGCCCACATGCTCTGCAACCCGTGTGCCACAACTACAGAGCCCATGCACTCTGGAGCCCGTGTGCCACAACGAGAGACACTGCAACTACTGAGCCCGCGTGCTCTGAGCCCATGTGTGCACCACAGCTACAGAGAAGCCCGCACGCCACAACTAAGACCCAACACAGCCAAAAAATAAATAAATATTTTTTAAAAATAAAATAAAATATGACTAGATGTCCATACAGCTTTTGGGAGAACATATTTGTGACTTTCACAACACTGGAAACAGATGAGTAGTGTGTTTCTGTTTTCCAACAGTAGGAGTTAATTTTTTATGGCATAAATTCTTAAATGTTATTGGTTTTTAGGCAAAAAGTGACCCTGAAAACAGGCAATTTATTTATTGTGACTTTTGCCAAATAGTATCAAGAACGATAGCTACTTTTCCTTTTCCCAAAGTCTCTCTCTTTGTAATATGCTTCTTCAATATGTGTTAAAATGTGCATTTGTTTTATAGACTATCAATTTAATGTGACCATAACCATATAAGCTGTAAAAACTACAAAACTGTTATCATAATCAATATGATATCAAGAAACAAAAATGAGATCTAATTATACTTTACTGTAGTCATATATCCCCTTAATAACATTCATAGGAGGAGCTTCAAGGTAGCGGAAGAATAAGACGCAGAGATCACCTTCCTTCCCACAAATACATCAGAAATACATATACATGTGGAACAACTCCTACAGAACACCTACGGAACGCTGGCAAAAGACCTCAGACCTCCCAAAAGGCAAGAAACTCCCCACGTACCTGGGTAGGGCAAAAGAAAAAAGAAAAAACAGAGACAAAAGAATAGGGACGGGACCTGCACCGGTGGGAGGGAGTTGTGAAGGAGGAAAAGTTTCCACACACTAGAAGACCCTTCGCGGGCGCAGACTGCGGGTGGCGGAGTCGGGGAGCTTCGGAGCCACGAGGAGAAGCTTCGGAGCCACGGAGGAGAGCACAGCAACAGGGTTGCGGAGGGCAAAGCGGAGAGATTCCCGCACAGAGGGTCAGTGCCGACCAGCACTCACCAGACCGAGGCTTGACTGCTCACCTGCCGGGGCGGACGGGGCTGGGAGCTGAGGCTCGGCTTTGGTCGGAGCGCAGGGAGAGGACTGGGGGTGGCGGCGTGAACACAGCCTGAAGGGGTTTACTGCGCCACGGCTAGCCGGGAGGGAGTCCGGGGAAAAGTCTGGACCTGCCGAAGAGGCAAGAGGCTTTTTCTTACCTCTTTGTTTTCCGGTGCGCGAGGAGAGGGGATTAAGAGCGCTGCTTAAAGGAGCTTCAGAGACGGGCGCGAGCCGCGGCTAAAAGCGCGGACCCCAGAGACGGGCATGAGACGCTAAGGCTGCTGCTGCCGCCACCAAGAAGCCTGTGTGCGAGCACAGCTCACTATCCACACCCCCCTTCCGGGGAGCCTGTGCAGCCCGCCACTGCCAGGGTCCCGGGATCCAGGGACAACTCACCCAGGAGAACGCACAGCGCGCCTCAGGCTGGTGCAACGTTACGCCGGCCTCTGCCGCCGCAGGCCCGCCCCGCACTCCGTGCCCCACCCCCCCGCCCCGGCCTGAGTGAGCCAGAGTCACCGAAGCAGCTGCTCCTTTAACCCCGTCCTGTCTGAGCGAAGAACAGATGCCCTCCGGTGACCTACACGCAGAGGCGGGGCCAAGTCCAAAGCTGAGCTCCTGGGAGCTGTGAGAACAAAGAAGAGAAAGGGAAATCTCTCCCAGCAGCCTCAGAAGCAGCGGATTAAAGCTCCATAATCAATTTGATGTACCCTGCATCTGTGGAATACATGAATAGACAACGAATCATTCCAAATTAAGGAGGTGGATTTTGAGAGCAAGATTTATGATTTTTTCCCCATTTCCTCTTTTTGTGAGTGTGTATGTGTATGCTTCTATGTGAGATTTTGTCTGTATACCTTTGCTTCCACCATTTGTCCTAGGGTTCTGTCTGTCCATTTTTTTTTGTAAGTATAGTTTTTAGCGCTTATCATTGGTGGATTTGTTTTTTGGTTTGGTTGCTCTCGTCTTTATTTTGTTCTTTCTTTTTTTATTACGTTTTAATTTTTTAAAATTTTAAATAATTACTTTTTATTTCAATAATTTTATTTAATTTATTTTTTCTTTCTTTCTTTTTTTTCCCCTTTTCTTCTGAGCCATGTGGCTGACAGAATCTTGGTGCTCCAGTGAGGTATCAGGCCTGTACCTCTGAGGTGGGAGAGCGGAGTTCAGGACATTGGTCCACCAGAGACCTCCCAGCTCCATGTAATATCAAACAGTGAAAATCTCCCAGAGATCTCCATATCAGTGCCAAGACCCAGCTTCACTCAATGACCAGCAAGCTACAGCGCTGGACACCCTATACCAAACAACTAGCAAGACAGGAACACAACCCCACCCATTAGCAGAGAGGCTGCCCAAAATCATAATAAGGTCACAGACATCCCAAAACACACCACTGGACATGGTCCTGCCCACCAGAAAGACAAGATCCAGCCCCACCCACCAGAACACAGGCATCAGTCCCCTCCACCAGGAAGCCTACACAACCCACTGAACCAACATTAGCCACTGGGGACAGACACCAAAAACAACGGGAACTACGAACCTGCAGTCTGTGAAAAGGAGACCCCAAACACAGTAAGTTAAGCAAAATGAGAAGAAAAACACAGAAAACAGAAAAACACACAGCAGATGAAGGAGCAAGGTAAAAACCCACCAGACCTAACAAATGAAGAGGAAATAGGCAGTCTACCTGAAAAAGAATTCAGAATAATGATAGTAAAGATGATCCAAAATCTTGGAAATAGAATAGAGAAAATACAAGAAATGTTTAAAAATGACCTAGAAGAACTAAAGGGCAAACAAACAATAATGAACAACACAATAAATGAAATCGGAATCAATAGAATAACTGAGGCAGAAGAACAGATAAGTGACCTGGAAGATAAAATAGTGGGAAAAACTCCTGCAGAGCAGAATAAAGAAAAAAGAATGAAAAGAATTGAGGACAGTCTCAGAGACCTCTGGGACAACATTAAATACACCAACATTCAAATCATACGGGTCCCAGAAGAAGAAGAGAAAAAGAAAAGGACTGAGAAAATATTTCAAGAGATTATAGTTGAAAATTTCCCTAATATGGGAAAGGAAATACTTACTCAAGTCCAGAAAGCACAGAGAGTCCCATACAGCATAAATCCAAGGAGAAACACACCAAGACACATATTAATCAAACTGTCAAAAATTAAATACAAACTAAAAATACTGACAGCAGCAAGGGAAAAACAACAAATAACATACAAGAGAATCCCCATAAGGTTAACAGCTGATCTTTCACGGAAACTCTGGAAGCCAGAAGGGAGTGGCAGGACATATTTAAAGTGATGAAAGGGAAAAACCTACAACCAAGATTACTCTACCCAGCAAGGATCTCATTCAGATTTGATGGAGAAATTAAAACCTTTACAGACAAGCAAAAGCTAAGAGAATTCAGCACCATCAAACCAGCTGTACAACAAATGCTAAAGGAACTTCTCTAGGCAGGAAACACAAGAGAAGGAACGGACCTACAATAACAAACCCCAAACAATCAAGAAAATGGAAATAGGAACATACATATCGATAATTACCTTAAATGTAAATGGATTAAGTGCTCCAAACAAAAGACATAGACTGGCTGAATGGATACAAAAACAAGACCTGTATACATGTTGTCTACAAGAGACCCACTTCAGACCTAGGGACACATACAGACTGAAAGTGAGGGGATGGAAAAAGATATTCCATGCAAATGGAAATCAAAAGAAAGCTGGAGTACCAATACTCATATTGGACAAAACAGACTTTAAAACAAAGACTATTACAAGAGACAAAGAAGAACACTACAGAACGATCAAGGGATCAATCCAAGAAGATATCACAATTGGAAATATTTATACACCCAACATAGGAGCATCTCAGTACATAAGGCAAATGCTAACAGCCATAAAAGGGGAAGTCAACAGTAACACAATCATAGTAGGGGTCTTTAACACCCCACTTTCACCAAAGGACAGATCATCCAAAATGAAAATACAAAAATAAACACAAGCTTTAAATGATACATTAAACAAGATGGACTTAATTGATATTTATAGGACCTTCCCTCCAAAAACAACGAGATACGCTTTCTTCACAAGTGCTCATGGAATATTCTCCAGGATACACAGTGAAGTAAGTCAGAAAGAGGAAAACAAATACTGTATGCTAACACATATATACGGAATCTAAAAAAAAAAAAAAAAATGGTCATGAAGAACCTAGGGGCAGGATGGGAATAAAGACACAGACCTACTAGAGAATGGACTTGAGGATACGGGGAGGGGGAAGGGTAAGCTGGGCCAAAGTGAGAGAGTGTGTGTACATATATACACTACCAAATGTAAAACCAATAGCTAGTGGGAAGCAGCTGCATAGCACAGAGAGATCAGCTCGGTGCTTTGTGACCACCTAGATGGGTGGGATAGTGAGAGTGGGAGGGAGGGAGATGCAAGAGGGAAGAGATATGGGGATATATGTATATGTATAGCTGATTCACTTTGTTATAAAGCAGAAACTAACACACCATTGTAAAGCAATTATACTCCAATAAAGGTGTTAAAAAAAAAGAATTAATTAGTAAAAATTCCATGGGGATTTTATATTTAAAGAGAGTGTATTTAGCAATACTAAACTGAAAATACAATCAAATAAGAAATAATAAAAAATTCAATTTGTAACTAAAAGAAAATAATAACATTCATAAGTTACCAGTTACATAATTAAATGCCAGAGGTGTTATCAAAGATACATTTTAAGGTCTAATTAACTGATAATAAGTATGGTTCTATGCTAAGTCTACATGATAATTAGTGAGACATTAGAAGAGAAAGTCTGCTAATCTGAAAATTATGAAGCTATTTCTTACCTGTTGCAGCATGGTTGGAATTCTGCCTGCAAAGAAATGGCCTCAGGTTCTCAGGTTGGACTCAGAAAGAAAAGATGTGGTTTTACATGCTGCTGGAATAAAATATTATTCATTGCTCCTGTGCTCTTTTCTTTTTTAAATTTTTTAATTTTTAATTGTAGTAAAATACATATAACAAAATTTACAATCTTTATTTTATTTTATTTTATATCGGTACGCGGGCCTCTCACTGTTGTGGCCTCTCCCGTTGCGGAGCACAAGCTCTGGACGCGCAGGCTCAGCGGCCATGGCTCACGGGCCCAGCCGCTCCCGCGGCATGTGGGATCTTCCCGGACCGGGGCACGAACCCACGTTCCCTGCATCGGCAGGCAGACTCTCAACCACTGCGCCACCAGGGAAGCCCACCATCTTTATTTTTAAATGTGTAGTTCAGTAGTGTTAAAAATATATTCATACTGTTGTGCAACCAATCTCCAGAAGTTCTTCACCTTGCAAAACTGAAACTATACTCATTAAACAACTCTGCATTCCCCCCGCCCCCCCCCGCCCCAGCCTCTGGCAAACCATTGTACTTTCTATCTCTATGAGTTTGACTACTCTAGGCAGTCTATAAATCCCTCATTTAAGTGGGATCACTCAGTATTTGACTTTTGTGACTGGCTTATTTCACTTAGCATAATGTCCTCAAGGTTCATCCATGTTATAATCTGTGTCAGAATTTTCTTCCTTTTTAAGGATGAATAATGTTCTATTGTATGTATATACCATATTTTGTTTATCCATTCATCTGTGGATAGACATTTGTGTTGCTTCCACCTTTGGCTATTGTGACTAATGCTGCTGTGAACATGGGTGTACAACTGGACTCTTCTCTTGATTTGATATAAACAGACACATTTTTCTGGTCCAAAAATTTGACCCTAACTTCAACCTCCAGTTGCCCCAGTTGCAGTGGCAATGCATCCCCCCTGCAACGGGTGAACCAGCCTTTTCCTTGAGATTGGTATGCTTTTTCCTAGGAGGGAATGGAAAAGATCTAATATTTATTATGCCCAGTATGTGTCAGTCTCTGTGAATGGTGCTTTTATCTTCTATTCCTAATAAACCTTTGAAGTAGATATTAATCTCTTTATTTTACAAATGAGGATCCTCAGGCTAAGAGTTTAACAATTTTCCCAAGATGTCAAAGTAGTGTCAGAAAGAAAATATTTTCCACTATCCTCTTAGGTGATTGTACGGAGGGCTGCAAATTAAACTAACAAAAGCTTGATTAACAGAAGACACACAATTTTTATTAATGTTTACATGCACAGAAGTTCACAGAAAAGAAGTGAAACTCAAAGAAGAGGTTAGTCTCTGGGGTTTGTATAATATTTTAACAAAGGAAAGGCAGTATATTTCTTAGCAACTAGGAGATATATGGGGGAACTAATGGAAAATAAGGGTTATTTTAGTAAAGTCTGTTTATGCACACTTGTCTCAGTGTTGACTCTCCATCTCTGGTAATAAGAGAGTCCTTCTCTTCCTGGTAGAGGAGGACACTTTCACAAAGGGACATTTATGACCTGCCTTTTAGGCAGTTAACAAGAGGGCAGAGACTCTTCCTGCATCTGTTGATCCTCCATTGCCTTCAACTCAAAATAATGCTATGCCAAAGTGGTATATTTGGGGGTGGCATATCCTGATCCCCTTCAGTAGTAAAAAGTGAAATGAAATGAAATTCCAAGTCTTTTGGGCTCTATAACCCATGTACTTTCCCCACTACATTGATAATTAATAGGAACAACTCTTCCCACTTACATTCACAGAAATAAATCATACCATTTCGGGGGGGGGGTCATTTCACTTGTCAAATGTTTCTTCATTTCATCTGCACTGTCACTCCTATCCCCTCAGTCACCCGCTGTTATGTGTCTAGCCCTATCCTAGGCACAATGGGATACTGAGGGATAAGATGAGGTTATACTTATAAGAAACTCACAGCCTAGCTGGGAGAAAGCATGAAAGACTTTCAAGGGAGTGAGTCTCTACAGACACATTAGGGTGTCAATCAGGGCAGATGAATTCTGATCCAGTGCCGTCCACCGTGCATCCTCTGCAGGACAATTCACCTCTCAGTCTTAATATGAATCTGGAATATGAGGGTATTGGATTGAAATTCCTTTAGACCCTAAATTTCTGATATGTCATTGCATATATACAAACAGGTGTATATTACACGTGGCTGGAGGCAACTTGCTTAAGCCCTCAATGTCTTTGTGTCCTTATTTGTAAAATGGAAGGTTGGATACGTGCCTTGCAAGATCTGGAGGAAATTAAAAGCAATACTTCCAAAAGACAGTCAGGAATACTCTTTGGTACAATAAATGGTAGCTAGAATTACTATAGATCTTCAGGTAGATTTATCAAATCAACAACTTTGCAGGATAAAGACAGTGATATAGCAATGGGCTTCAGGTGACGTATGGGAACTTTTGTTTCCCCTGGAAGCAAAATAACCCTATTAAATATAACTTGGTTTACCATTCTTTCTCTTTTTGTGAGAATTAGTGAGCACTCTTCAAATTCTATTTTCCACCTGAGAGGAAAACATCCAAAGATTTCATAGAAGCCCCATGGGTAGGAGCGGTGACAGAGTTTTATCCAATCACAGAGTGTAAAGAAACCTTGAAATCATAGA
Source organism: Orcinus orca (assembly GCF_937001465.1). Classification (NCBI taxonomy): domain Eukaryota; kingdom Metazoa; phylum Chordata; class Mammalia; order Artiodactyla; family Delphinidae; genus Orcinus; species Orcinus orca. The sequence goes on along the minus strand of NC_064564.1, from coordinate 46,247,351 downwards.
ATTCCATGATTCCTCAACCCTAGCTGGTCATCAAATCATCCAGAGTACTTATTAAAAATATGGATTCGTAGCCCAGCACCCAGAAGGATTCTGATTCAGTAGGTATAGCTGTGGTGGGTAGCTCTCCAACTATACCGGGACTCTGATCCCTCCACCTATGACCCATTTTACATCTGGCTTCAACCTCATGCCAGGCTACTAAAGAGTAGTTTTCTAAGCAATTCCACTTCTAGGTATATACCCCAAAAGAAATGAAACCAGTCACTTGAACAGGTATTTATGCCTCCAGATTCACAGCAGCATTATTCACAATAGCCAAAAAGGGGAAGCAACGCAAGTGTCTATCGACAGAGGAGTGAATAAACAAAATGTGGTAAATACATACAATGGGGTATTATTCAGCCTTAAAAAGGAAAGACATTCTGACACGTTATAACATGGATGAACCTTGAGGACATTATGCAAAGTGAAATAAGCCAGTGGCAAAAGGACAAATATTGTCAGTTACACTTAGACGAGGTATCTAGAGAAGTCAGACTCACAGGAACAGAAGGTAGAATGGTGATGGTAGCTGCCAGAGGCTGGGAGGAGCGGGATGGAGTTTCAGGTGGGGAAGGTGAAAACGTTCTGGAGATAGATGGTGGTGACGGCTGCATAACAACGTGAATGTACTTAATGCCAATAAACTGTACACCTGAAAAATGGTTAAGGTGGTAAATTTTATGTTCTATCTATTTTACCACAAAAAATAAAAATAAACTAGAGTGGTAAAAAAAAAAAAAGTTTTCTGGCTGGGGGAAGGGAGAGATTTATTTTGAGCCTCTGCCATAAATCAGGTTCCCTTGTTAGCACTGGGGAGATGGTTCCGTTTCTCAAAGAACCCATGTACCTCTAGAGAGAGGAACTGGATTGTTTCAATGAATTGGACCTACAGTGGAAAACTTCTCTGATAGCAGCCTGTGGAGTCAGAAAAGGGAGCCATCAACTCGTCCAGGGAAGGATGGGGTGGTGAGGGACAGTTGAAGGCTTCTCAAGAAAATAACACAGATGCTGAGTCTCCTCCGTAGCTCCAGCTCTGCTCTTACTCGCCTCCCCAGCACTTTCAGAACCAGCAGTTGCATCCTCCTCTACTGCAGCCACTGCCCCATCTCCTCTGTTTCCAGGTCCTTTGTCTCATGTCCTGAAGTCCCAGCTTGAACTTCACGAGCACCCGTTGATTAACATTTTACAGAGGGCTGAGAAATTCTTCCTCAGTCAGAGGTTAGGTCCTTTAGGAAAGTCTCTTATACCTACTATTCTGCAGCTATTTTTGTTCTGCTTGCTTTCTTATTATTACCATCCACATATCTATTGTAGGAATTTGTAAAAGCGGATAATAAAAAAGAAATGAAAAATAAAAGCCACCAATAATCCCACCACCTACCTACCTCCGAAAATACTAACGTGCACACACACACCACACATTTTACATGAATGGGGTAACACTATACGTTATCATTTTTAACCTGCTTTACCCACTTCACTCTGTCTTATCTCAGGTGACGACCCCTCTAGATTTGTGGATGGGGAGAGCACTGAAACAAGAGTCCAACATTCACCATCCCCCATGCAGACATGCAGTTCTCACGCCCAGGTTTTCTAAATGGCAGGATCCCTAGAGGGGTAAAGCAAGGTCTGCTGCTACATGGGGCCAGGAGCCTGAGGTTGAGGACAATGCAAGAAAAAGGAGTTTCCTGCACCTCCTGTCCTTCCAAAGCGCACTGCTCTCCCCACCTCTCCCAGCCATCCCTCCAAACACCACTCACTGAAACTTCAGCCCTTTGGACTACACCCGCCCTGCCAGGAACCAGGCAGCGTGCCACCCCAGCAGATGGGCCAGAGAATAGGTAGTCAATGTTGATTTCCTGGGACAAATAGGAGTATCAAGTGTAGATGCTGAAAGCAGGACTCCTAGGTAAGAATTTATCCTTCAGCACTCAAATCATAACAGACAGAGTCAGAATTCTAGCCGAGGGAAAAATTCACTCCGACCCAAGAGGAACAGCTGTCAAGTCTTGGGGAAAAAATGCTTCCGTGGAGAGGGGAGGGCGGCAGTGGGGCCAAGGAGCTCCCTGGTGGCTTCCCCTCGCATTCTGCAGAATCCATCTTCAAGCCAAAACAAGCTTGCTCAGCCCAGGCAGCGCCTGGTTAAGCGGCCATTAGAATGCAGAGCTGCACACACGGGCTCTCCAGATACATAAAGAGTCCATAACATTTGGGCTGCAGCCCTAACTCATTATTTGCTATGAAAGTTTATGTAGCCACAAAATTAAATGAGAAAAGCCCATTAGGAAGGGTTTGCAACCTACTTAACTCATGCCTGACAACAGCAAAAGAGCACAGTGTAGCTGTCAGCTCAGTGGTTCTCCTGCCCAATTTAAATCATGGCTACTCCTTTTGGGAAGTTCCAAGCAAACAGGAGCCTCTCACACATCCTAGGGCCTGCCCCCTGTGGCCTGGGACCCACTCCACAGAGGTAAGCGAGCCCTGCCTGTAGCAGTCGCACTCTTACAGGACACTGCTGGGGCCTCTGCTCCAGCAGCCACTTGGCAAAAGGCTCAGGCTGATTCTACAGGCTGCAATGGGTCATTTGAAATAAGGTCTGAAAATTCCCATTCAGCCACAAATTAGGCCTTTCAACAAGATCTCCTCTTTTTATTAAATCCTGGGTCAGCAAATCACGGCCCCCAGGTCAAATCCAGTCTCCTACTTGATTTTTAAATACTGTAAGGTTTAACTAGAATACAGCCACGTTTCTATTTACACCTCCTCTAGGGTTACTTTTCCTTTTACCCCACTGGGCAGAGTTGTAAAGTTACAAGAGTCTGCAGAGCAAATAAATTCAAAAATATTCACTAATCTGACCCTTTACAGATAAAGTTTGCCAACTCTTCTACTAAACCACTATAGAGATCAACTTTTATTAGTCATTGTTATTTTAAAACTTTTCTGGTATATTTTAGAAAAGACATGAAAACAGTGGTTATTCAGGGATGGAGGGATTATGGAGAGTTTTATTTCCTTCTTTTTACGGATGTGTTTTTTTTCCACAAATGTTATGTATTCTTAATTATTAATAGGAAAAAAACCATTTTTAAGAAAAAGACGAATGGATGCCTTTGCTATGGAAAAAAGAATCTGTGGGACTGGTTGCAGGTGTACAAATGATGCTAAAACCAGACCAAATTTTCCATCTCCTTCCATGGAGAAGGGTGAATTTCTTATGATACCAAATATAGGTTGTATATGAGTCCAGGTCACCCAAGAAGGAGTACCCAAGACACGGCAGAACTTTCTAGGGGAAATGCCTGTGAGAGAAAATGAGGAGGAGCTGAGAGGCTGTGTAACGTTGGTCTGACCCCAAGTGAAAGGGAAAGAAAAGGAAGATTGGGTGGCAGCGTCTGAGAATGTGGTACAGTTCTAAGAAAAGTTCAGGACTGTCAAGGAGTTCTTGAGCCGAAACCATTTGTCAGTGGAACCCGCCTCTCCCAGTGATGCAAGAGCTTCATATCCTAGCCTAGCTCAGGTCACTGACTGACAGCAGCTGGCAGGAAACGTGGCCTCATGGAATTGCAGGAATGGATTTTTAGGCCAGGAGCTGGGGCCTTGAGGAACTACAGTCCTTACAATCAGAGATCTGAGAGATACACTGTCACGGTCACCTCAAAGAAAACCATAAAGAACACACACACAAAAGTACGTGACTCCAGCAAAGGAAACCATAAACAAGACGAAAAAACAACCTTCAGAATGGGAGAAAGTATTTGCAAACTAATCAACAGACAAAGGATTAACCTCCAAAATATATAAACAGTTCATGCAGTTCAATATTAAAGAAACAAACAACCCAATCCAAAAGTGGGCAGAAGACCTAAATAGACATTTCTCAAAGAAGACATACATATGGCCAAGAAGCACATGAAAAGCTGCTCAACATCACTAATTATTAGAGAAATGCAAATCAAAACTACAATGAGGTATCACCTCACACCGGTAGAATGGGCATCATCAGAAAACCTACAAACAACAAATGCTGGAGAGGCTGTGGAGAAAAGGGAACCCTCTTGCACTGTTGGTAGGAATGTAAATGGATACAGTCACTATGGAGAACAGGATGGAGGTTCCTTAAAAAACTAAAAATAGAATTACCATATGATCCAGCAATCCCACTACTGGGCATATACCCAGAGAAAACCATAATTCAAAAAGACACATGCACCCCAATGTTCATTGCAGCACTATTTACAATAGCCAGGTCATGGAAGCAACCTAAATGCCCACTGACAGACGAATGGATAAAGAAGTTGTGGTACATATATACAATGGAATATTACTCAGCCATAAAAAGGAATGGAATTGAGTCATTTGTTGAGACGTGGATGGATCTAGGGACTGTCATACAGAGTGAAGTAAGTCAGAAAGAGAAAAACAAATATTGTATATTAATGCATGTATGTGGAACCTAGAAAAATGGTACAGATGAACCAGTTTGCAGGGCAGAAGTTGAGACACAGATGTAGAGAACAAACGTATGGACACCAAGGGGGGAAAACCGCAGGGGTGTGTGTGCTGAATTGGGCGATTGGAATGGACATGTATACACTGATGTGTATAAAATTGATGACTAATAAGAACCTGTTGTATTAAAAAAAACCAAACCTAATACTAAACTTTCTTTGGGTTATCTGTATGGAAATATGTTAATATAAATGTTTCAGACATTACATGAAATTTCTAAAAATCTTATATGTTCTGGTATAATGTTATAAGTCATAATTCTAGTAATTACTTTAAAATGTATATCTCAGAAATAACTAAATTTCCTTGTCAATTGCATTATTATGAACTTTCATCAAATCTTTAACCGTGGTCATTTTTAAGTCTTTTGTCATTTACAGACAGTTCTGGGTGTACTCTGATGCTTTTGCAAAAATGTTCCTATAGAAGGGTTTCATCTTCAAGGAATTCATGGAAAAGACTCTGACAAGTACAGGTTTCTGGTAACTGACTATACTGCTGAACTGAATGAATAAGCATTTTCAGAACTCTAATGGAAAACTGATGAACTCATAAAAGTGCTAACAAAAGAACAAGACAAAAAAAAATTAATGACATGGGACTGAGTGAACTGATGAGGATGATTATAATTTTTGTGACTTTATGTTTGAATAAAAGGAGAAAAAATGTTTAAAAAAAAGTGCGTGACTCTATGAAACAAATCATTTTAAAACCCCAAAGCAGCATATAAATGAGATTCCAAAAAGACACTGACATTTTGGAAGCAGAATGGACCACAGAACTCCCTAATTCAAGGTGTTTACAGATAAGAAGTTATTTCAAATAGTCCACCCTTTAGAAAATGTCTAATGTCCTATTTTTCAAGAGTATATTTTATATTCTGAGCAACACTGATTTGAGAACTTGAGATTTTCTGACATCGGTTAAATCCACGGGGCAGAGAAAAAGAGTTTCAGAGTTAAAAGTGAGCCTCAAATGTTGGGATCGCCTGGGCCCAAATTCATCAATGGTAAGATTTTCAGGCAGAGATCAAATGGAAACCCTGTCCTTTATTTCTTAGAGGCATATAAAATATCAGATGAAGGCTGGATTATAGAGCTATCTGGTCTAAATCTTTCAATTTATCAGATAAAGTCACTGAACCTATGGAAGTAATAAAGTAGCATTTATTGAGCAAATATTACGCAAAGCAATACAACAAGCAGTATCACGAGTTAGGTGTTTTGAGAAGCTAGTTCTAGCAGCACAACAAAGGCTACTTTGGAGGCACACAGGTCAGTTAAGAGGTTATTATAATTGCTGGGGCAATGATAGCAGGACTGGGAACAAGGGGAGACACACATCCTCTGGTCAAACAAGAAAGTGCAGAACCTAGAAAGTAGAGAAACTGGCAAAAAGAGACAAAGGTGTTTCCAGACTGAAGGAGTCAGAGAAGGTGAGGCCTTTATCCAAGAGTCAGTAAGGACAGAGTAGGTGAGGCCAGACGATGGAGAGAGAAGAGACACTGCTGAGCAAAACCAGACTTGTACAGTTTGAGAGGCTGCTGGAACTTCCCTGTGGACCCAGCCAGAGAGGGGGTGACAATTCAAGCCTGAATCACATTAGCAAGGACAAGGCTAGAGAAACAGACTCAGGAGTCATCAGTACAGATGTGAAGAAGCACCCGGAGGATGACAGTGTTTGGAGAGTGGATGGAGGCACAGTACCCAGCTGAGCACAGTGGGGAAAAGGGGCAAGAAAAGAACCAGGAGGGGCGGAGTCAACATGGCAGTCGAGGACAATGCAGAGTTCGCAGCTCCGCACAACTAGGGCACCTACCAGGTACTGGTGGAGGACCAAGGACACTGGTGGGAGGAACCTCCAAGCAACTGGGTAGTACATGGAGGGTAAGTGAGCGGGGAGGAAAAGTGGAGGCGGGACGGGACCGGTGCCCCTGAGGGGCGGCTGGAGAAGGGGAGGGGTTCCCACACGCAGAGGGGGAACAGGGGAGACCCTCGGGAGAGCAGAGGAACGGAAGGGAGCACGGCCAGTGTTTCCCCTGCCCACTTGGGCTCCACGGAGCCTGCTGAGGTCCTGAGCCTAATTCTTTGGCCTCGGAGGCTCCCGCCAGCAGCTCTGAGCCTAAGCCCTGCCCCTACGCCCCCACCCAGGGCCTTACCTCCTGAACTCCGGGGCCCCGCTCAGGCTGTGCTGCCTGTCCCCAGGTCCTAAGCATAGGCCCCACCCCACGCTTAAACACCACCCCAAGCCCTGCCCCCACCTGAGTTCCATCCTCCCGCCTAAGCTCCGCCCCCCCACAGCCAAGGCCTTTTCCGGCCTTTTTTTTTTCTTTTAGGTTGTGGTTCTGTTTTACCTTGTTGTTGTTGATTCATTTATATTTTTACTCATTCTAATAAATTTTTCATTTTTCTAGTTTTATTTTATTCTTTATACTTTGTTATTGCTCTGCTCCTTTTGGCTTCTTCCCCTTTTTGTTTTTTTCCTGTTGTGGTTCTGTTTTACCTTGTTGTAGTTATTTCACTTATATTTTTATTTTTCCTAACATATTTTTAATTTTTCTAATTTTATTTTATCTTGTATTCTTTGTTTTTGTATGCTCCTTTTTTTTTCTTTTCTTTTGCTGCACCATGTGGCTTGCAGGATCTTGGTTCCCAGGCCAGGGGTTGGGCCTGAGCTCCTGTGGTGGGAACGCCGAGTCAAAACTGCTGGACTAACAGAGAACCTCAGACCCCAGGGAATATTAATCAGAGTGAGGCCTCATGGAGGTCTTCATCTCGGCATCAAGACCCAGCTCTACCCAACTGCCTGCAAACTCCAGTGCTGGACACCTCAGGCCAGACAACCAGTGAGACAGGAACACAGCCCCATCAATCAAAACAAAAAAAAAATGAAATGACAAAAAAAATATGTTACAGACGAAGGATCAAGGTAAAAACCTACAAGACCAAATAAATGGAAACAAAATAGGCAATCTACCTGAAAAAGAATTCAGAGGAATGATAGTAAAGATGATCCAAAGAACTGAAATGAAAAATACACTAGAAGGAATCAATAGTAGAATAACTGAGGCAGAAGAGCAAATAAGTGACCTGGAAGACAGAATGGTAGAAATAACTGCTGAGGAGCAGAATAAAGAAAAAAGAATAAAAAGAATTGAAGACAGTTGCAGAGACCTCTGGGACAACATTAAACACACGGACATTCGAATTATAGGGGTCCCAGAAGAAGAAGAGAAAGAGAAAGGGACTGAGAAAATATTTGAAGAGATTATAGTCAAAAACTTCCCTAAGTGGGAAAGGAAATAGCCACACAAGTCCAGGAAGTGCAAAGAGTTCCATACAGGATAAAACCTAGGAGAAACACATATTAGCAAAACTAACAAAAATTAAATTCAAAGAAAAAAATATTAAAAGCAGCAAGGGAAAAGTAACAAATAATATACAAGGGAATCCCCATAAAGTTATCAGCTTATTTTTCAGCAGAAACTCTGCAGGCCAGAAGGGAGTGGCAGAACATATTTAAAGTGATTAAAGGGGAAAACCTACAACCAAGATTACTCTACCCAGCGAGGATCTCATTCAGATTCAATGGAGAAATCAAAAGCTTTACAGCTAGGCAAAAGTTAAGAGAATTCAGCACCACCAAACCAGCTTTACAACAAATGCTAAAGGATCTTCTCTAGGCAGGAAACACAAAAAAAGAGAAAGACACACAAAAACAAACCCAAATCAATTAAGAAAATGGTAATAAGAACATACATACCAATAATCACCATGAATGTAAATGGATTAAATGCTCCAACCAAAAGATACAGACTGGCTGAATGGATATAAAAAGAAGACCCGTATATATGCTGTTTACAAGAGACTCACTTCAGACCTAGGGACACACACATTGAAAGTGAGGGGATGGAAAAAGATATTCCATGCAAATGGAAATCAAAAGAAAGCTGGAGTAGCAATACTCATATCAGATAAAATAGAGTTTAAAGTAAAGACTGTTACAAGAGATAAGGAAGGACACTACATAATGATCAAAGGATCAATCCAAGAAGAAAACATAACAATTATAAATATTTATGCACCCAACATAGGAGCACCTCAATACATAAGGCAAATGCTAACAGCCATAAAAGGGAAATCGACAGTAACACAGTAATAGTGGGGGAATTTAACACCCCATTTATACCAATAGACAGATGATCCAGACAGAAACTAAATAAGGAAACACAAGGTTTAAATGACACAATACAGCAGATAGACTTAATTGATATTTATAGGACATTCCACCAAAAGCAGAAGAATACACTTTCTTCTCAAGTACACACTGAATGTTCTGGACAGAACACATCTTGGGTCACAAATCAAGCCTTGGAAAATTTAAGAAAGTTGAAATCATATCAAGCATCTTTTCCAACACAACGCTATGAGATTAGAAATCAATTACAGGAAAAAAACCTGTAAAAAACACAAACACATGGAGGCTAAACAATGCACTGCTAAATAACCAAGAGATCACCAAAAAAAACAAAGAAGAAATTTAAAAATACATAGAAACAAATGACAATGAAAACACAATGATGCAAAACCTATGGGATGCAGCAAGAGCACTTCTAAGAGGGAAGTTGAGAGCAATTCAAGCTCACCTCAAGAAACAAGAAAAATCTCAAATAAACAATCTAACCTTACATCTAAGGCAACTAGAAAAATAAAAACAAAGAAAACCCAAAGTCAGTAGACGGAAAGAAATCATAAAGATCAGAGCAGATAAATTAAATAGAAACGAAGAAAACAACAGCAAAGATGAATAAAACTAAAAGTTGGTTCTTTGAGAAGATAAACAAAATTGATAAACCATTAGCCAGACTCATCAAGAAAAAACGGGAGAGGACTCAAATCAATAACATTAGAAATGAAAAAGGAGAAATTACAACGGACACCACAGAAATACAAAGGATCATATGAGACTACTAAAAGCAAATATATGCCAATAAAATGGACAACCAGGAAGAAGTGGACAAATTCTTGGAAAGGTACAACTTTCCAAGACTGAACAAGGAAGAAGTAGAAAATATAAACCGACCTATAACAAGTAATGAAATTGAACCTGTAATTTAAAATCTTCCAACAAACAAAAGTCCAAGACCAGATGGCTTTAAAGGAGAATTTTATCAAACATTTAGAGAAGAGCTAACACCTATCCTTTTCAAACTCTTCCAAAAAACTGTAGAGGGAGGAACACCCCCAACCTCGTTCTACGAGGCCACCATCACTCAGATACCAAAACCAGATAAAGATATCACAATAAAAGAAAATTACAGACCAATATCACTGATGAACATAGATGTAAAAATCCTCATCCAAATACTAGCAAACAGAATGCAACAACACATTAAAGGGATCATACACCATGATCAAGTGGGATTTATTCCAGGGATGCAAGGATTCTTCAATATATGCAAATCAATCAATGTGATACACCATATTAACAAATTAAAGAATAAAAACCATATGATCATCTCAATAGATGCAGAAAAAGCTTTTGACAAAATTCAACCATTTATGATAAAAAACTCTCCAGAGAGTGGGCATAGAGGGAAACTACCTCAACATAATAAAGGCCATATATGACAAACCCACAGCAAACATCATTCTCAATGGTGAAAAACTGAAAGCATTTCCTCTAAGATCAGGAACAAGACAAGGATGTCCACTCTAGCCACTATTATTCAACGTAGTTTTGGAAGTCCTAGCCACAGCAATCAGAGAAGAGAAAGAAATAAAAGGAATACAAATTGGAAAAGAAGAAGTAAAACTGTCATTGTTTGCAGATGACATGACACTATACATAGAGAATCCTAAAGATGTCACCAGAAAACTACTAGAGCTAATCAATGAATTTGGTAAAGTTTCAGGATACAAAATTAATGCACAGAAATCTCTTGCATTCCTATACACTAACAATGAAAGATCAGAAAGAGAAATTAGGAAACACTCCCATTTACCATGCAACAAAACAAATAAAATACCTAGGAATAAACCTACCTAAGAAGGCAAAAGACCTGTACTCAGAAAACTATAAAACACTGATGAAAGAAATCAAAGATGACACAAACAGATACAGAGATACACCATGTTCTTGGATTGGAAGAATCAATATTGTGAAAATGACTATTCTACCCAAAGCAATAAGCAATCTACAGTTCAGTGCAATCCCTATCAAATTACCAATGGCATTTTTCACAGAACTAGAACAAAAAATCTTAAAACTTGTATGGAGGCACAAAAGAGCTGGAATAGCCAAAACAATCTTGAGGGAAAAAAACGGAGCTGGAGGAATCAGACTCCCTGACTTCAGACTATACTACAAAGCTACAGTAATCAAGACAATATGGTACTGGCAAAAAAACAGAAATATAGATCAATGAAACAGGATAGAAAGCCCAGAGATAAACCCACGCACCTATGGTCAACTAATCTATGACAAAGGAGGCAAGGATATACAATGGAGAAACGACAGTCTCTTCAATAAGTGGTGCTGGGAAAATTGGCCAGCTACATGTAAAAGAATGAAATTAGAATACTCCCTAACACCATGCACAGAGATAAATTCAAATGGATTAAAGACCTAAATGTAAGACTGGACACTATAAAACTCTTAGAGGAAAACATAGAACACTCTTTGACATAATTCACAGCAAGATCTTTTTTGATCCACCTCCTAAAGTAATGGAAATAAAAACAAAAATAAACAAATGGGACCTAATGAAACTTAAAAGTTTTTGCACAGCAAAGGAAACCATAAACAAGACAAAAAGACAACCCTCAGAATGAATCAACGGACAAAGGATTAATCTCCAAAATATACAAACAGCTCATGCAGCTCAATATCAAGCAAAAACAAACAACCCAATCCAAAAATAGGCAGAAGACCTAAACAGACATTTCTCTAAAGACATCCAGATGGCCAAGAGGCACATGAAAAACTGTTCAACATCACTAATTATTAGAGAAATGCAAATCAAAAGTACAATGAGGTATCACCTCACACCAGTCAGAATGGCCATCATCAGAAAACCTACAAACAACAAATGCTGGAGAGGGTGTGGAGAAAAGGAAACCCTCTTACACTGTTGGTGGGAATGTAAATTGATACAGCCACTATGGAGAAAAGTATGAAGGTTCCTTAAAAAACTAAAAATAGAACTACCATATGACCCAGCAATCTCACTACTGGGCATATACCCAGAGAAAACCATAATTCAAAAAGACACATGCACCCCAATATTCACTGCAGCACCATTTACAATAGCCAGGTCATGGAAGCAGCCTAAATGCCCATCGACAGACAAATGGATAAAGAAGATGTGGTACATATATACAATGGAATATCACTCAGCTATAAAAAGGAACAAAATTGGGTCATTTGTAGAGACATGGATGGACCTAGAGACTGTCATACAGAGTGAAGTAAATCAGAAAGATAAAAACAAATATAGTATATTAACGCATATATGAGGAATCTAGAAAAATGGTACAGATGAACCTATTTGCAGGGCAGGAATAGAAACACAGACGTAGAGAATGGACGTGTGGACACAGGGGGGAAGGAGAGGGTGGGATGAATTGGGAGATTAGGATTGCCATAAATACACTACCATGTGTAAAATAGATAACTAGTGGGAACCTGCTGTATAGCACAGGGAGCTCAGCTCAGTGTTCTGTGATGACCTAGATGGGTGGGATGGGGTGGGCAGTGGGAGGGAGGTCCAAGAGGGAGGGGATATAGGTATACATATAGCTGATTCACTTCACTGTCCAGCAGAAACTAACACAAGATTGTAAAGCAATTATACTCCAATAAAAAAATTTTTAAAGGAAAAGAAAGAAAAGAAGAGCCAGGAAAGCCTCGTGCTGAGGAAGGCGGAGGAGGGGAGAGCCTCCAGACGCCATAGCAGTAACTTGACCGAGATCAAGTCACCAATACTTCCAAGACACCCTGCCCCGAAACCAGGCCAGCAGAGCAAAAGTCACACTGCAGAGCTGGAATCCAGCAGATTGTAAGGAAGTGGAGTCCAGCCAGGAAGGGAGAGAGTGGGGGAATTAGTGGAATAACCACTGGAGAGATCAAGGTTCTAACTGGCCAACCTTGAGCTTTTCGCCACTGATTTTGCTGTTGTCACATGCTCAGGTCCTTGGGTCTTATTGCCTTACTTCTTCATTCACTCTCACTCCTGACACTTAAGTTTGCCTAATCTGGTTTCCAGGTAACTGCACCCCATAGAATTCAACTGCGTTAAGGATTAAATAGGATTTTTGTGAGCAAGCCTCACACAACTAGATGTAATAACCAGCTATAAAGGAAGCTAACCTATTCAGGATGTGGTCTGTCTCTTCCTCTGTTCATAGAGGCTTAATTTATGTCTTTTCTGAGCTTTATGCCTTAGAGAAGGAAATGGATTGCAGTTAAAAGGCTTGTGTACAAGAACAAATATTTTTTAATTTCTTAGTAAATTGACCTCTAAGCATAATCATATCTTGGATCTCTGTTACTCTCTCTCTCTCTCGGTCTCTTTCTCTGTCTCTGTCCTTCACACATCCACACAGTAGATGTTAAAAAAAGGTACATGAGTTTTTTCGGCTCTGGGATCATTATTATAAGGTGTAATAATATGGTTTTCAAAACATTTTTGTGTAGGCTCTGTAGCCAATCTTAACTGTAAAGATGATAAGCAGTTACTGTTATATTACAAATAAAACTTACACCTGTCTCTGTCTAAAATGCTACAGTTTATTATTGTTGTTGTTGTTACAGGAAAAGGAAAAAGCAGCCCTATAGGTATAACCCTTCACAGAAGAAAAATATCTTGCTGGCAACTCATTATTTCAGGTTGTTATTATGTTAGATGATAGCTTCTAGGTGTAAGGCACACACCTACAATGATCACATTAAGGCAGAACCTCATTAATAATAGATGAGATCTGATTATATCCATTCCTGATGCTAGTTTAATAACCTGTGGCACTTTTTCAACAAAAAATAATCATTTGAACCTTTTTGCTTTTTAAAAAAGTCATCCTTGCCATATCTTGGTACCAAGCTGGAGAAACCAGGCTGCTTTTGAATCAAGGAGTAGTCCCTGATATGAGTCTTTCTGGTGCCTTTTAGCAGTAAGAATTAACATTTCAAAGAATAATAAGAATAATTTTAGACTGAATTTCTAGCCTTTTAGAGATTTGGGGAGAAGCGACTTGATCATTTTTCATTGTTGTATGTCATGATTTGGGTTTTTTAATAGAACACACCAGCTTCTGCATTTACACCAGACCCAAACACGTTGTATCTCCTGCCAGTGCATTTGGTCCAGTACAGCTATGATCTTTAAGACATGAACAGATATTCTGTGTAACGTACTTGTTATTTCACATTATCAGAAACTTTGTTGTGGCTTTCCCTTGCCCAGTTTTTGTTTAATTCATCACCTCTTATACACAAGCCCCATGTGCTGGGCTTAGTGATGTCCCCTCATTAAAAGATCTCCATATGTTACCTAATATGGCAAAAAAGAACTTTGCAGAGGTGAATAAGATTCTTGAGATGGGAGACTGTGCCAGATTAAGCGGCTATGTCTGATGTAATTACAAATGTCCTTACATGGGAAGAAGGTGATGTGATGACAGAAGAAGAGACTGGAGTGACGTGCTTTGAAAGTGAGGGAAGGACTTACTTCACTTAGCATGATAATCTCTAGGTCCATCCATGCTGCTTCAAATGGCATTATTTCATTCTTTTTTATGGCTGAGTAATATTCCCTCGTGTATATGTCAGACAGAGAAAGACAAATATCATGTACTATCACTTATATGTGGAATCTGAAAAAATGATACAAATGAACTTATTTATAAAACAGAAACAGACTCACAGACTTCGAAAACAAACTTAAGGTTACCAAAGGGGAAAGGTGGGGGGAGGGATAAATTAGGAGTTTGGGATTAACATATACACACTACTATATATAAAATAATCAACAAGGACCTACTGTATAGCAAAAGGAACTCTACCTAATATTCTGTAATAACCTATATGGGAAAAGAATCTGAAAAAGAATGGCTGTATGTATATGTATAACTGTACACCTGAAACTAACGCAACATTGTTCTGGATTGGCCAAAAAGCCAACCGAATAAATCAACCATATTTTAATACAAAATAAAAATTAAATTTAAAAAATGAAATAAATTTTAAAAAATAAAAATAGAAATACTTTATTACTGAAAAAAAAAAAAAAGAGAAGAGAAAGAAGGAGCCACAAGGCAAGGAATACGGGCAGCCACCAGAAGCCAAGAAAGGCAAAGAAACGGATTCTACCTTCACAGCCCCCAAAAGAACCGCCCCTGCCCACACCTTGATTTTAGCCCCCTAAGAGTCATTGCAGATTCCTGATCTCCAAAACTGTAAGAGAATAAATTTGTGTTGTTTAAGTCACTTAGTATGCAGTAATTTGTCACAGCAGCAATTGGAAATGAATACACCCCATATCTGCTTTCCTTTCAAAAGAGTAAGAGAGAAGGGTAGATTTTATGGAGCAGAGGAAAAGGAAAAGGAGATTCAATAGATATTATTATAATCCATGTGATCTTGAACAAAAGAAAATGTGATTTTATAAACCATAATTTTCCTATTGAAATATAATGCTTGCCTATATAGAAAGTTGAAAGGTGCGAAACAAAGAGGAAAAATAAACAACCATTTTTAACATTCTATTTTTTCCTTCCAGTGTCTTTTCTAGGTTTATTTTTATATACTTGAGCTTTTACTATCAGAGTGTTGGAAATATCCATGGAAGACAGGTCTTTGTTGCCCATCTTGTAGGTAAGGAATTTGAGGACCAGAGAGGTGAAAGTCATTCTGCCCAGTCATACAACTCATGAAGGACAGAGCCTGGATTCCAGATCTCTCTTAACAAACCACAGCATACAATGAAGTTAGGAGATGAGAATAAAACTATGGCGGGAAAGATCCATCAATTTTTTTTTTTTTTTTTTTTTTTTTTTTGCGCTACGCAGGCCTCTCACTGCTGTGGCCTCTCCCGTTGCGCAGCACAGGCTCCGGACGCGCAGGCTCAGCGGCCATGGCTCACGGGCCCAGCCGCTCCGCGGCATGTGGGATCTTCCCAGACCGGGGCACGAACCCATGTCCCCTGCATCGGCAGGCGGACTCTCAACCACTGCGCCACCAGGGAAGCCCGATCCGTCAATTTTTATGGAGGCTTTAAGATTCCACTCTTGCTCAAGTAAGTCCCAAGGTTCCTGGAAGCTTAGGAACGAGGTGCTGATGAGACACCCCAGTAGAGACATCTTCCTTTTTCCTAAACTGACTCTCCTTCTAACAGGCCAGTGAGGCCAGGAAGATATTAGGTAGATGTAATTGATATTTAGATGAGATGCATAAATTAAAATCCCCTTTCATACCAGCAGCCAAACTGCTCCATTCATACAGCTGAAGGGAGATTTTTTTTTTTTTTTTTTTTTTGCGGTACGCAGGCCTCTCATTGCTGCGGCCTCTCCCGTTGCGGAGCACAGGCTCCGGACGCGCAGGCTCAGCGGCCATGGCTCACGGGCCCAGCCGCTCCGCGGCATGTGGGATCTTCCCGGACCGGGGCACAAACCCGTGTCCCCTGCATCGGCAGGCGGACTCCCAACCACTGCGCCACCAGGGAAGCCCCAGATTTTTTTTTTTTTTTTTTTTAATTCTTTGCATCTTGGAATCCTCCAGATAAAGGCTTTCATGTCCATGCATTCTATTCATTGTGCTACCAATGTTATACTACTTTAACTTTTTCCACTTAAAAGTATTTGCTTTGTCTTTTCAAAGGAAACTTAGAAAGGAAGAAAAAAAGGGAGAAAGAAAAGAGGAGAGGGAAAGAAGCAGGGAGGACAGAAGGGAGACAGGGAGGGAGAAAGAGAGTCAAGCTCTATGCAATGTGAAAAGTTGATTAACATGTTCTCACAATTTTGAATTTTGGAGGATCCATAGGCTACTTTTTAAAAATTAATATTCACTAAACATTTCTATTTGTGTCAAGCAATTGGGAGTTGTTTGCATTTAATAGTTTAACGCCTCATGCAGTCACTGATGTAGAGAAATTAATGTAAATGAAAATAAACTGGGTATTATGCCCAGTAGGAAAGCAGCCCAGCCTGCATCCCTCATCTAATTCACTCCCTAAGCCAGAGGGCAAAACTTCTAATGCAGTGTAATTTCCTCTTCGTAAGGTGCAAAATACAGCCTCCACTAATGGTCAATTTGAAGGATGTTTCACACAGGGAGAGTATCCGCATCTCGGGAGGTACTTGGGGAGCTGGTGTCCTTTATAGGGGTTCTGGCTGGGACATTCATTCTGGAGGCAGTTTGGAGAGAGAGACAATAGGCAATAAAGCTAAATCATTGCAGAGATATCAGAGGGCTGTCCTCTGCACCTGGCTGGTGAAGCTGGGCTTGTAGCCAAGGCTGTACTACCTACTCAGAGTGCAATTCTCCCTCCTTCAAGGTCATTCTCCCTAATAAAAGGGATAGGGAAATGGGGCTGGAACTGAGATGAGATCTCTGACCCCTTTTACACAGAAAGTCTACAGCCACCGTGCTGCTCACATTTCTCTCTTTACGCATGTACCTATTCCTCATAGACCCAGGGCCCGACTGCTCCAGGTCATCTGACTACATGGCTACAATGCATGAGGATTCACTGTGGTTGTGTTAGGACCTGTATTCCAAGATGATGATGACGACGACAATGATATGATGACAAGGAGAGAAGCTAGCCTTGATTTATCTCTTACCATGCACCAAGCACTATTTTAAAAGCCAAATGTATATTTTTTTCTTATTTCATTCTCCAATCAACCCTCGGAGGTAGGCACTATTGCCATCACCACCCTCTACATGAAGAAACTGAGGCACAGAGAGGCTAAATAACTTACCTGACACAGCAGCAGCTAGTAAGTGGAGAAGCCAGAACCCTGGCTGTCTGACTTCAGAGTCTTCAGCCAGTATCTCTTCTGCCTCTTTTACATTTATAGTTGGTAATTCTCCCAGCAACCCCTAGGACAGATAACATTAACTATGTTTTATAGATGAGGAAACCTGGCCTTGCCCAAGCTCACTCAGCTTCTCACCTTTATTTATAATTCCATAGGGCATTGGTTTGCAACCATTTTCCTTTTGCTGAAGTCTTCCAAGAAGGGAAAATTTATTGGAAGGTTGAGGCCAAACAGAACTTTTCAGACTGGAGTGAGAACAGGGTCACTCTTCACGTCCCTACTTGCAGCAGGCAGACAACATCATCTTTGTTCCTTTCATAGCACTTATCATAATTTCCAATTATTTGATGTCACTGTCTGATACTTATTCATTGTCTATCCACATAACTAGGCCGTAAGTTCTATGAGGCCAGGAAACTTAGTCTATCTTATTCACCTTTGTATGTCTAGCACCTAGCAATGCTCCAGGCACACAGTAAGCAATCAGTAGGTATTTACTGAAATGTACAAGGTTAAGTAATACTTTTCCCTCAATCCCATTATGGAGCAAATCAAGACAAAACACAACTTCCAAAAACTGGAGAGCAGAAGGAAAAGTTCAATGAGGTTCTCTATTAACTGAGGTTTTAGTCCATTTCTATCGCTAAAATCACTTTACAGGGCATTGCTGCCACTGTGGGGAAAGCGTGGTGACTTAGGTCACAGGCACAGGCTCCAGTCACTCAGCCCAATGGTGCAGTAGGAAAAGGATGAGAGGATGAACCCAACAAGCATCTTGGAAGGTAAACAACTACACTTATACATAGAGAGGTCATCTTCTCTTAATTTGAAAAGTGTTCCCAGAGCATACCTGGTAAATTCCCCAGAGAAACTGAAGTACAATTTACTGAAACAATGCTATGTTTCAAAGGTTTCTATCGGGAAGGCCTGCTAAAAAATTAAAGAAACCATGAAAGTAATGTCAGCAAATTTGGCTAGATCAAATAACTACATAAAATATTCACAAAGTTAAAAGAACTTTAGAAAACTATTTTTAGCAAGTAGGACAGACACTATCAAAAGATCACTCAAATTCATAGGAAAAATTCTCAGACTTAGTAGACAATTCTATAATGGGATTAAATACAAGTCTCCAAAGAACTCCAGTGGAACTAATTCTCCATTAAATGACTAATCAATATAAAGCCGTTCAATTTCACTGGAAAGCAAAAGAACTGTGACTTTAAAAAATGAGCAATGTCATTTTTTATAAGTTAGGTTTATTGAAGTATAATTTACACACGGGAAAACTCATTCTTTTCAAGTATATAGTTCAATGAGTTTTCACAAATATACACAGTCACGAAACCATCATCAAGATCAAGATATAGAAAATTTCCATCACCCCCAAAAAGTTCCCCTGGACCCCTTTCTTTTCAATCCCTTCCCTCTTCCCCAGACCCTGATCCAATTTTTTTCCCTACAGTTTTTCATTTTCCAGAATGTCATATAAATAGAATCATAAAGTTAAGTAGCCTTTGAGCCTGGTTCAATGTCTTTTTTAGTCTATCAAAGTAGCAAAGATGTAAAAGGTAATAATAATGTTCATGAGTGTGCTCAGACACAGCTAATGTATGAATAAACTGTTATTACCTCTCTTGGGTGCAAACTGGCAATATGTACCAAGAGCCTAAAAATATTGATACACTTTGACCACTAATTCAATCTGTAGAAATCCCTATACCAACAGTTAATATCAAAGATGTGCACAAAACTTATATATGCCCGAAGATGTTCATTACAGTGTTATTTATTATGGTAAAAATTTACAAACACCCTAAATGTTCAGTGTAAAGGGAATGTATAAGTAAATTCATATAATAAACATATTTATCTATACACCAATTAGAAGTAAAGTTTACTGAAAGTTTTTGATGACATGGAAAATACTTATAATATTGGAATAGCACAAAAGCAACATACAATGTTGCATATATATTATGATATCAGAGTAAAAGCACACAGAGAAAAGAATGGAAGGAAAATTATTTTCTCTGAGTGATAGATGACTGTGAAAAGTATATATTCTTCTGTATTGTCCTAATTTTCTTCAACGCCCTTCTATTATTTTTATAATTAGACAAATACCTTATAAGAGATATAAAGCTCTGCTTTCTATCTAACCTGAATCACTTTCGCTCTACTCTAAACTCTTAGGAAGATTCAGATCTACTGGCCAATTACTCACACCTTTAACTAAGATTTATTAAGCACCTACTAGGCCCCAAGCACTCTGTTAGGTGCTAGGACTACAAAGAATTTGACTCTGCCCTTATCTCAAAGGAATATTAGGTCAATATGTAAACACATAATATTGATTACTTCTAATAATTTATTTTACATCTTTACTTTATGCTAGATACTAACTATTTTTCATACATTACCTCATTTCCTCATCTGTAAAATGGAGATAATACTTGGGTGGTTATGAAGAGTCACCCTTATAGCACGTAGCCAGTTCCCAACATAAAGCAGGCAACAGATATTTGTTCTACTCTAAAAGGTGTTATAACAGTGGCAAGAACTCAATAAACTAAGAACTAAATATACTAGGGGCACAATTCTACAGAGGAAAGAGAGGTCAGAGACACTTGTGCTCTGCTTGACAAGATCAGGATTTTGCAGGTGGTCAAGAAAAGGAAGGGTATTCCAGGCAGAGGGGCCAGTGTACATCCTCATCTCTTTGAAGATGACTTTTCTAGCACTTCTATAAGGAAAGAGTTCCCTGTGTGATTCACAAGAGCCTCTTAAAAGCAATGCTGCCTACTTGCATGAGATGGTCTCCAGTGTTATGACACCCCCTGATAAATGTCGAGATTCATTTTCTAACTTGATTCTATAGGAAAGAGAGACAATTCCAACCCATGCATTGGAAATTGCCCTTTTGTTGGCCTTCCTACACGGAGTAGGACCTTCACGGAAACTCACCAGAAAGCACACAAGCTACTAGGTAAGTGGAGACATCACACAGACCTTTGGAGGCAGCAACACAGCAATATTATTTTTGCCAACAAAGAGTTTGCTCACTATCTTTTCTTCCTTACTCTTTCCTTGTCCTTCGCACTATCTACTGGGAGCTCTCCAAGTGCACAAACAACATATAAATTCTAGCCATCTCAGTGATCTTCTGGAAGAGGAAAAAAGGAGAAGAAAATTTTCTTTTAGATAAAATTATCCTTGCTTTGCTTCACAAAGATTAGTCACTAGTTGAGTGGTGTGACTGGTTACATCGCCAGCTTGAGCAGCATAAACTGAACACACAAGTTCAATGAAGACAGATGGCGAATATCCATGTTAGTTATCAACCGTACCGAAGAGAGAGCTGAAGAGAAGCACCACGTGAAGGGAAGAAGAGGCACAAAGCAGGTCAACATCATGCAGTTAGAAATTAGGTCCATGTAACTGCTTATGGCAAGAGGTGGAACTTTCAATATACATATTCAGTACAGATAACCTTCAAGGTTTCTGAACCTTCCCTCAAGAATCCCAGTTATTTCAGCCATAATTTCCAAACACCACTGCTTCTGCTAATACTTTGGCCCTGATTTAAGGAAACACTCCTATTTAATTTAGAACCTAACTCCCACTCATCTTCACATTTTTCTCATGAGCACAGCTCACAAGAGGTTTATTTATAAATGAGTACAGAAAGTCACAATGGACCGACAAAGCCAACGACATCCCTGCAAGTGGCCAAGTCAGCAGAAGCTTTGACATTCCATCAGCAGTCCTCTGCTCCTCTTAATGAAAGCACAGGAAGTAGGAAATGTAATACATGGTGGAAAACACTAGTCACAAGAGACCTTGTGAATATCTGTTCTTAGAGATGTTACGCATATAAATGAGGTCCATCCACCTTAGATTGCTGTGATGCTTTCCTGTTGGAACTGTGGGGCAGACTCTCAGTTTGCTCACTGATATGATTTTGCAAAAGGTAAATTGAGTTTCTCTGAAGAAGCTTTCCTAAGTAACTTAATAATACGGCACTTTAATGTAATGGGACTATTCAATCCTAGAGACAATTGTCCATGTAGAGTAAGAAGACTGACTATAAGGTGAAAAAAAAAATAGCTTCCACTCATGAATCTCCTTTTCCTAATACCTAGGACCCACTGAACCTTCTGGATGAATATGTGCCATTTTATTTCAACTCAGCCAACCTACAATGGTCCTGAGCAGAACCCATAAATCCATCTATAATTTATTAAAGACTTTCATGGCACTCTGTTCAACCAGTTCACACAGGATGCTCTGTTAAAAAATGCTTCCGTCACTGGAAAAGAGAAAATACAAGTCTTTGCCCCAAAACGTTTAGAGTGACTGCATGTAAATGTTTATAGACTGGAATTCCAAGAACGTCTTGTCGTGATGCTGACAGGGCAAATAGCTCTGCATTTAGCCACAACTAATAGAATATGTGTCCATGGACATTTCCCTAAGTATGTCTGAACATCACTTCATCCACAACTTTCCCTGAATTCAAGGAGTCCACAACTTCTAGGGTAAAACTGAAAACAATAAACACTCAGGTTTTTGGTGTAATTGCAATCTTTTGTTAGCATCTTCTTTTTGCATTTTGAGTCGCATTAGAAAGAAATGCTTCATGAGCACACCATGTGTGAACAACCCTACTGCTAATGTGTTATTTCTATTCTGGGTGTAATATATTTTTACCCAGGGCCAGCAGAAGAAGAGAAATGATGCATAGATTTCTCTAAGAGGAGCAGGAAGGGGGAAAATACTGAGAACACACAACTACGCTACCAGAAAGGTCAGCCAGGGATCTGTATAAGTCGGAAGAGCTGAGAAACAAGACAAGGAAAAATATGAGCCTTCACTGAACTGAACTTGGTGTCTTCCAGCCTTCTCAGGGCTGCCAGTGACAGAACTAGAGGGACCTCTCAGATTCAGAGTCAATGCAGGACATACTTGCTAGGCACTGTGCTAGATGATATCACCTCCATCATGGGTCACATGCAAAGGGCTCAGGCCTTTGCAGGAAGACTTGGCTCCCCTTTGCTGACCAGAGAATACAATAGCACCTAAGTAGGAGGCTTCCAGGATTGTGAGGCCAAGTGTCAGAGACCAAGTGGCCAATGGTGGGACTAGCACTGCTACTTTTAGAGCATTCACTGATGTCCAAAAGAATTTCCAGTGGCTACAGAAATTTAAAGGGATGAAACAGAAGCTCAAGGTCAAGGAGTGCCTTCAAGGCAGACCGTGCATGGTCGCTAAGGTCTTTTCCCAAGATGCCTCCACAGAATGATATTCACTATCTTGAAAGTAGACCGTGGTTCCCAGTAGGACAAAGTCAAAAACTAAATTTTTTCAGGATCCTGAGAATTAACCCACATCTCATATTAAACAAGCAAAAGAAACTAATGTGTAAAACCAGAAGACCAATGTATTTTTTCACAAAGAGAAATTAGTATCAAAGGGAATACATGGATTCCATTTAACCACTGTTTTCCGGTTCTGTTCACAGATCTCTATGGAAAGCCATTAGAATGTACTTAAAAACAAGTCATAGAAAATCCAGCTCAAATTGGGTTAAACAATAATTTATTGATTGCTTTATATAACCCAAAAGGTCTGTGCTAGGAAGTACTCCAGGCAAGGCTTGATCCAGCAGCTTAAGGCTATCACCAAGAATTAAATTTCTTTTGATATATTGGCTCTATTTTCCATCATATTGGCACCCTTTCCATGGTGGCAAAATGGTTGTCAGCAGCAATAAGATGATATGCATTTTTCTATTCAACTTTAGTAAAAGAATGATGGCTTCTTTCTGTCCAACCATCAAATAAAGGTCCTAAACTTTACTTTGACTGGAATAAATGAGATAAGTACCTATCCATGATCTAATCACTATAGCCAGAGGATTAGTTTAGGTCTAGGTCAGTTTTTATCCCTGAATCAATCATTGTGACAAAGAGTATGGGTTTGTGAAAATTGGTTTACAGCCAATCTCTGGAGTTAAGGAATGGCCAAACTACAATACAATCTATACAGTGTAAATAGGCTGGGATAAATGCTTGGGAGGCAGCTACATGATTCTACTGTACAAAGATATACTGTAAAGAGGGTTGCTTTATAAACCTGGGATCAGAAGAAATCCAGAAATACACATTTTAATGGCATTAAGATAAACAGCAGGATTCCCCCAACTCCATAGGAATTCCATTGCCAAAGTTTCTAGAAAGTAACTGGCTAACTTCTATCACTATATCTTAAGAATGAAAGGGGGAAAAAAGGCCAATACTGTGTGATTCCACTTACATGAGGTACCTAGAGTTAATCAAATACACAGAGACCAAAAGGAGAATGGTGGTTGCCAGAGGCTGCAAGTGGGGTGGTGGAGGCATGATGTGGAGTTATTGTTTAATGGGTATAGAGCTTCAGTTTTCCAAGACGAAAAGAATTCTGGAGATAGGTGATGGTTGCACAATATGAATGTACTCAATACCCCAGAACTGCACTCTCAAAAATAGTAAAGATGATACATTTTATGTTTTGTGTATTTTACCATAATTTTTTAAAAAGGAATAAATGGATTAATTGGATGAGTTATAGGCATATCTTATAGGCCTTGGAGTTGAATTTCAGTATCTCCACTCTAAAGTGTTATGTGCTTTTTTTAAAGTCAAGTTACGAAAGAAAAAAAGCATTATTTTTCCGTTGCAAGAGATCTAGGGTCAAACACCACAATGACACACTAAGAAGAAATTGTCTCAGGCGCCTTTGGGCTCAAGGAACAGAATGTAGGCAGTTACCTAGTCTCCCACCATCATATGGCTTAAGTTGAGTCCGTCTTGCTTAAGTGGGCATAGCTGGAGACAATTTAAATTGTGCTCCAGGAGAGAGATCTTCTGGTACCCACCACCTCACATATTTATAGCTGGGAGGTGACAGAGATCACCTAACCCTGTTGCTCTGAAAATGAGGCACAACCTTGCCAGTGTGAAAAAACATTCTCTTCTCAATGCCCATCTTCTGGGAAGTTTGTGTATCAGAATTGGTGCCAAGCAGTATAACTTCTGGCTCTCTCTGCCGGGCCAGCTCATTACTGGACGACCTGAGAGAAAGTTGCTGGAGGCATCCAGAGAGAAAATGCCTCGTTTTTCCTCATCATCTGACATCCAAGTGCTTGAAGGAAGCTTCACTGTGGTCCCTAAGTACTGACTGAAAACATCAACTGTATTTCAAAAAAAAGTCAGTAGGACAGAGGAAAACACTTCATTGGTAGTTAAAGTAGCATGTCCAGGGGCTGGGAAAAGAGCTGGTGGAGTTAGAACCAGTAAAGGATGAAGGAAGGATGCCGAGTGTGCACACCTGATAAGGTTCATAAGCCACGGAACCGCAGCCAGGCTTTGGTTATCTTAGCAAAAGTAACAGGGCTGCGTAGAGCTCTTTCATTACATTGACTTTGATTTCTTTACTCCGTGGGATCCCTGCATATCTGATAATTGAACTGTAAAAACACCGCACAGACACTGAGCTGATGTGGCCCAAGAGCAACCAGAGATACGCCCTCCAAAGACTATGTCTAACGTTGACAACTAAAGGATAAATATCTCACTGACTTCTTAATAATCCTTATAGAATTAATGCCATCATCTGGTGGTGGATTAGCATTTCCTAAATAAAGGAGCAAGTCCCTGGAGGGATGTAAGATGTTAGGTAATGATGAGTTAGTGTTTCATTTAGGCTTTGTAGTGAGTGAGACGATTAATATACCTACTCTTAGTGTGGTTGCACATTATTATTTGTGACATGGTAACAGTGTTTTGAGAATTTATTAACTGTAGGACATTGTGGTAACCTATATATTATACATCAGCTCCTCTAACCCTTAAAACACTGTAATGTCAGTATCATTCCAAGTTCACAAATGAAGAAATCAAAGCTCAAAGCGTTTGGTAATTTGTCCTGGATCACGTAATCAAGAAATAGCAGGGCTTCCCTGGTGGCGCAGTGGTTGAGAATCTGCCTGCCAATGCAGGGGACACGGGTTCGAGCCCTGGTCTGGGAAGATCCCACATGCCGCGGAGCTACTAGGCCCGTGAGCCACAACTACTGAGCCTGTGCGTCTGGAGCCTGTGCTCCGCAACAAGAGAGGCCAAGACAGTGAGAGGCCCACGCACTGCGATGAAGAGTGGCCCCCGCTTGCCACAACTAGAGAAAGCCCTCGCACAGAAATGAAGACCCAACACAGCCAAAAATAAATAAATTAAAAAAAAATAGCAGATCTGTGATTCAAACTCATCTCTCTCTGAGCCAAAAAACTCACATTCTTTTTTTTTTTTTTTTTTAAAGAAAAACACATTCTTCATCATCATGGTTCAACAGGCCTATATCTCTGTTGGACTGATGAAGTTTTGGTGGGCATTCTACACTTTGAATTCTTCTCTAAAAAGGCATCTAGACAACGCTGGATGTTGGGAAAACATAAATTTTATCCTTTAGGCAAAAGAGATATCCAGACTTGAAGTTCTATGATATCCACTGTGACTGGCGATAGGCTGCCCCATCAGGAGAGGAAATGGAAACTGTATTCCTTAGTAAGAAGTGAGTTCCCCCATTTCCGACCTTGGTTTTTTTTAAAGAAAAATCACTTTTTATTTCTTTAATGTTGTATCTATTTTATTTATTTATTTTTGGGTCTTCGTTGCTGCACGCAGGCTTTCTCTAGTTGCGGTGAGTGGGGGCCACTCTTCGTTACAGTGTGTGGGCTTCTCATTGTGGTGGCTTCTCTTGGCATGGGCACTAGGTGCGCGGGCTTCAATAGTTGTGGCACGCAGGCTCAGTAGTTGTGGAGCACGGGCTAGTTGCTCCGCGGCATGTGGGATCTTCCCGGACCAGGGCTCGAACCTGTGTCCCCTGCATTGGCAGGCGGATTCTTAACCACTGCGCTACCAGGGAAGCCCCCAACCTTGGCTTTTGAAGCCTCCTTCAAAGGACTACTGCTTGAATAGCATCAGGTTTAAGCAGGGGTTAGCAGACCTGGGTTCAAATTCAAATTCTACCACTTAATAGCTGGTCAACCTCAGTCAAGTTATGTAATTCCCAGAACATCACTTTTCTCATCCATAAAATGGATATCATACTAATGTAAAATTTTTGCTCCCTTTTAACCTTTGCCATTTAAATAAGCATGTCAGTTGTGGTTTTAGTTTTCATTTCCCTAATGACTAATTTCTCTAAGGACTACATCTTCTTTGCCAAATTCTCTGTCGAAATCTTTTATACAGTTTTAAAAAATTGGGTTGTTGGTCTTCTTAGTATTAAGTTTTGAGAGGTTTTTTAAAAAATAAATTCTGGATACGTACCAAGTGCAGGCGAGAATATGGAGCATTTGGAAGTCTCATGCATTGCTGGTGAGAATGTAAAACGGTAGAACCACTTTAGAAAACTGGTGGCAGTTTCTGAAAAAGTTAAATATATACCTACAATATGACCCAGCCTTTCTATACCTAGGTTTTCACCCAAGAGAAATGAAAACACGTGTGCATGTTCAGTTAGTTTCCAATATTCCCCTTGTCCTGGGGATTGCCCCTTTTACAAAGGAGGAACCCCCCCGCAGTCATGCCTGGACCACGTGACCCTGCCTTCCTGGCCAGAGTCGGTCCATCTGACAGCAGGTCACTAAAGCTGAGAGTTATAGATGTCAGTATCCTACAAAAAAGGTTCATAATTTCCTGCTTCTGAGGTCCCTGACATTGCCTGGCTCCAACCCAACCAAAGACTGGCTGCTTTAGCTCTTAGATTTCAGAACCTGAGTGTCCTGTCAATAAATTCCTTCTATGTTAGCTAGCTGGAGGTGGTGTATGTTGTCTGCCACCCAGGGGAAGAAATGAAATTGACATTTAACTCATTGCATTGATATTTCTTATGCTTTCTATCACAAGTGGGCACACCCCTATTTTTTTAAAAAAGGGTGTTCAGTTGGCTCTGCGAGTCATTCATCCATCCCTTCATTTAACAAACTTTGATCCGATGACACACTCTATGCCAGGCACTGTACCAAACATTTTCAAATCTTGTTCAAATTATACAACTGCCTGTGTAACAATCGCATGCTCACAGCTGAGAAAGCTCAGGTTAGAGGGGTTCAGTTACTTGCTTAAACTTGGGAGTCCCTGATAGGTACTGGATCCTGCCTGCTAGGATTTGAGCCCAGGCCTGACTAGCTTCAGAGCCACACTTTTTTTTTTTTTCGGTACACGGGCCTCTCACTGCCGTGGCCTCTCCCGTCGCGGAGCACAGGCTCCAGACACACAGCCTCAGCGGCCATCGCTCACGGGCCCAGCCGCTCCGCGGCATGTGGGATCTTCCCGGACCGGGGCACGAACCCGTGTCCCCTGCATCGGCAGGCGGACTCTCAACCACTGCGCCACCAGGGAAGCCCAGAGCCACACTTTTTCCATTACCCGTGCTCTGTCCGCTGGTAGTGGTAAGCCCCAACATGAGCAGTGAGCTCTCCGTGACCAGTCAAGCCACTGTGGCTGGCGGCTTTGGCAGTTAAGGGGTCCCAAGATGCTTCCTGGATGCTCTCATGACCAACGGGAGTTAGGTCAGGAGTTTGCCCCTAAAAGACTTAGTGTCCTGGGAACGGATAAATTATCTATTCTTGAAGGCAGGGACAATCAGAGGACCTTCTTCCCTGATGTTGATGTCTACCTAGTAATGAAACTGACTCCTCGGTGACAAATAAGCAGCAAAATCCTAAAAAAAAGCCAGCCAACCACAAGCACAGGAAATGCTCAACCAGTGCCACCCTTGGTCACAAATCAAAAGATCATAGGGCTGAAATAGTCTTCCTGTGAACTCATTGGAACTTTGACCACTTATGAAAAGCTGAGGATTAAAGCTACATTTTTACACAGTTGCTGGAAACACCCCTAATAATTTCAGTTGCACGGGTTCAGGCTAAAGCCAGAGACCTCGCGATACGTTCTTTTCCTCAGGGAAGTAAGTCTACCAGAGCAGGGGGAGATTTTCATTTTCAATTTAGAGATTTCAGTAGAGTTTAAACGTGCTACTGTTGAATTTTAAAATATAATAAAAGGGGAAATTCCACAGACCTTCACTTTATATATTTTTCCTTATGATCAGCCTGCAGAAATACGAAAACTGCCCAGAGCTCACGTGCACTGAAAATCATCACAGTGTCATTTGTAGGAGTAAAAATGGAAACAAGCATTCAATAATCTGGTAATGATACGTACAATGTTACAAATTGATTTTATTCAATTTTTTAAAGTTTTTAAATAATCTGGTAATCCATGTGATAAAAACTATGTATACATCAAACATATTTCAAATACTAATTTAATAATATAGGGTAATACTTATGATTTGTTACATGATAAAAAATAGGGTACAAAAATAGATATTCAGTCTGATCCTGAAATGTGTGTGGTATGTGTTTACGTGTGTGTGTTAGGAAGAGAATATACCAACAGCAGTGATATCTGAATATGTATAAAATGCTTTCCTCCTTACTTTTATATCTTATCCATTATTAAAATACATATATGCTAAATGTAATGTGGTACCTCAGCAGATTGGATCCTGGAACAGAAAAGGAATATTAATGGAAAAACATGGAATCTGAATAAAGTCTGTTGCTTAGTTAATAGTAAGGTAGCAATGGTAGTACTTTAGTTTGATAACTGTACCATGGTTATGTAAGATGTTAACGCTTGGGGAAGCCGAGGATAAGGCTATATGGAAACTCTCTGTACTATCACCGCAACTCATTTATAAATATAAAATTATTTTTCAAAATAAAAAAAAATTTTAAATACATGTATGGCAAGCCACAGTGGAACCATAGTGGCAGAAAAGCCGTTCTTTATTTGTAAGGGCTGCATAATTTAGCATGTATAAAGTGTCTCATTTTCTAGATGTATCTTGTTCTTCCACTTAGACTATAACTTCTTATGGGTCAGAGCTATCCTGGGCTTCTCTGGTGTTCCCCAAAGAGCATGTAGACCAGTGCTGGGCTAAGGATGTGCAACTAAGACCAACAGCTTCATTGGTTGGTTGACGTGTCCTGAGAAAGAAGACACCAAAAGGGACACCAAAAAATCCACTGTTGTGCCACTTTTCTTTCAAGCACTTATAGCTCATTTCCAAGTGTATTTTAGATGAATGATAGAAAATATTACCAAATTAATTAGTCTGAGCCATATGAAATTGCATTTTTAGGCCAAAGATGTCTAATATTTACACCTATATGGTGCAACTTAAATAACAAGTATTTTGTGTTAATCATTGAGGGAGGCCTTCAGAGGCAATACCTTATAAGCAACAGTATACACTTTACAGCAATTATTATTTCCATGAGTTCCTCTTCTACAGGGTTTGCTATTTTTCACTCTCAACTCATGCATTTTCTTCTTCTCCAAAAGTTATATGAGCAGTAAAAATCTCCCCAGTGGTTTGGAACTGATTTCTGAAACACCACTTCAAAAGATCCCATGTCATGATGCACTGATATGTCTTGATTAATTGTGAGGTGTGTAGCAAACCATTCATTATTATTATTTTTTAATCCAAAATTTATAATGGGTTTGTCTTGTACTTTTCATATAAATGAGAACAAATTCAAGGTAATCCTTCTAATAGCCTTATACTCACACTCAGTCACTCTCAATATGGTTTCTCGAGCAGGGAAGAAAGAGGTGCAAAAACAGCCAGGGCTCTGGGAACCATATACAACTGGGTGTGTCCACGTGGCATGTGTCAACAGAGCATCATCAGTCTGTGCACATCTGCAAACAGAGGGAGGGTGAAAACCACTGTTGTAAAGACTTAGCAACTGCTACATGTTCCGAATTCACAATACAAGAGTCTGTTTAACTATTTAACCACACATGAGAAGTTGATTTGAAAGGTATATGCAACGTGACATCTATAAGAATATCTCTTGGGCTTATGGTAACAATCATTTAAAGGAGTGCTTTTTAAACTTTTTTAAAATTAGGGATGACTTTTCTTTAAAGAAAAAAAAAGCAATCTTACAACTTATTTACTTGTACAAAAATTCTTCCTGAGTGCCTACTACATGCTAGGAAGTGCTGTACCACAGTAATTAATAAAATAGATGCTGTCCCTCTGCACAAGAAATTAGTTGTAGAGACAAACAAAAAGTCAGGCAAACACTAAATAAAGAATTATAAGGAGTCAAAGTGTCATGAAATAAATGAACAGGCCCCAGGTGAGGGGGGGACCCAGTTAGGCAGAGAGATCGGGGAAGGATTATTTGACGCAGTTACGTTGAAGGTGAGACCTTAAGAATCGGAAGAGGACAGCCATACAAAAAACAGGGAGATGGTGCAGGAGAAAAACACAAGTCCCTGAGGTTGGAAAATAAAGATGTGTACTGGTGCCAGTTTGCAGAACCATGTGATTTCCCCCTACTGATGCTCGCTTAGCAGCCCAGGTAAAGGATACAGAAGACATATTTTGAATTGACACAGAATTGGGAATTGGCAGTGAGCATCATTAAAGGTCTAAAATGTGATAGAAATGAAGGTGCTTTGAGAAATATGCAAACGTTAACATTCGGTAAGAGACCAGAGAGATCCAATAATTACCTATGCAGAACCTTTTTTTAATACTCCTCTGCCATCCTTTCCAGAGGTCTGAATGTTTCTTATCCATCACAGAGACACGGAGACACTCAGAATTGTCGAGCAGATTTCACTTAACCTGGAGGTGTCTGGAATAAAAGTGAAGTTCACATCATCAGGATTATACCATTTCTTAGAAGACAGCTGTCATCTATATATCAACAAATGGAGCCTAAGGCAGCACTTTCTTCAGTACTTTTCTGTGATTCCATCCCCCGCCTAAAGGAATATTGCCAAGTCCGTGATAACTTGCCATGTCTCGCATATTATCCACCATTAACATAAATCAAGTTTTCGTGTTTGTAATTTATGTTTCAGCACTTAGGGAATACCTTGCTGGTTATTTTAGATAGATAAATCAAATCAAAATTTTGTTAATAAAGTATTAGAAATGTCATAAGACCTCTGATTTATTTAAAGATGTCTAACATTCTTGATCTCCATTTATTTCAAGTTTTAGGAAGAAAAATGGTTAGCTGGATCATCCTGCTCTTATTTTTATTCCTTCATTTAGGAGATTACATCTCAGCTCCAAAACCATTTTTAATAATAAGATATGCAATTTTTAACTGTTGATATTTTTTAAAGAATAAACACGATTAAGATTAATTCATGCCATCCCAGATATACTCAAATAATGGATTAGTCTGTATAGCACATTGGATTCACGTCTGATAGCCAAGCTGTTTTTCATTTTAGCTTCATCCATATACTGTATATAGAAATGTACTCCTTTGTTTGCATAAAAGCCAGAACTACTTATGCAATAGAAGGAAATGAATGTAGACTGAACACTGCTAGGTAGCATATACCAATTACCCAGCGTACAACTTGTATACATTTACAGGGAATGCCTAGGATATAGCAGCAAATTAACACTATAAAACAAAAAGCAAATGGTGTCCATGGATTACAGAGAGGTCTTTTTCAAATGTAGAGTGTCAGGAGATAAGACTTAAATATATGGGGAAAAAAAGTAAAAAGAGCAGCAGAAAACTTTTGGAGGTGATGGGAAGGTGCAAAGCACAGATTGTAGTGATGGTTTCACAAGTGTATACTTATTTCCAAACTCATCAAGTTGTACACATTAAATATGCACAGCTTTTTGTATGTCAATACCTCAATAAAGTGGTTTAAAAAACAATCAAAAGAATTAAACAAATGGAAGACACTGAAAGAAAAAGACAAAATCCGGATAAGCACACAGAGGAGGAATGGAATGGAAACTTTCCTTTTCTAGCAAAGAGTTAGATCCATGCCAGGTATCAAGTCAGAAGCTGATTCTCCATTTTAGGGGCTGCCTTATTTACATTTTCCCTCTGGGAGTCCGAGGGACAAAAGGTTTGTCATTGACCTTGGAAATAATTAACAACATTCTTCATCTACTACTTGACTCATTTTTGGCCTCCCTGCACTGGTGAACATGTATATGTTAGATGCTGATGAACATTCAGACAAAACATCATGATGGAGTTAGTCACTGCTTTTACAATTTCAGAGTGGACAGCTAAAGGATTCATAGTCTGGGATCATATTGGAGGAACTTAACATTGATTTATCTAGTATTTGCCAAATAATAATAAGCAACAATATTGAACATCCAAGTAACATTTAGTGTAAAAGTAATAAATAATTCATGACATAAAGGTTAAAAATGCAAAAAGAAGCTTGCAGTTCTTAAGGTCATTCCTACTTGGTGCTGACTAAACAAAGCATAGTGAGTGGAGGGGGCGGGGACTTAACTAGGCTCAGCAACTAAGTAGCCAGGGGACCTAGAAAAACCCCGGAGCTTCAGTTTCACTATGGACAAGGGAAGAGTATGAAACAGTATGACTTCTTAGTACCTCTTTCAGCTATAAAGTTCTATGATCTAAGAGCCATGATACAGTTGCCTTCCATTTAGTATAGAATCTTATACATTAGCTTCTGTCTTCTAAGTATGCTTAACTAATTACTGGATAGTCTAATAAAGTACTACACTTTTTAGCTTAGGTCTTGCTACGTCTGAAAGAGGTCTTTAAAATTAGTTAGCTGTATAAACTCCAGCCTGAAGTAACATCCTCCTTTCAATTTCATTTCTCTTCCTTACATGACTTGTTCAAAACCAAAAGAAGTCAGACACTGTTCTCTCCTCTCATTTAGAGGAATTCAGTACTCTATTGTACACACATTATTCATTGCATTCACACTACACCTTGCACACATATTATAGAATTATCAAAAGAGTAAAAAGAATCGTATGGTCAAAGAACAAATGGTACAAATAGTGCAGTTTGCCACAGTGGCAATTTAAAAACCTCTAAATATTGTAAAGGTTAAATAAGGAAGAGAAAGAATTGCTTACTATGCCCAAAGAGGCATACCTGGGTACAATTAGGAAAAAACAAAAGAGTAACAAGGATTCAAAGTAATACCTGATACACACCAAAGCCATTTCTTAAGAAAAATAAAGAGGAAAAATGGTTAGCACTAAGTTTAAACTGGGAAAAGATCAAGTTGCAGAATATAATTTTAAACAGAGTTTTATAGCATGAGACAACCTAATGGTGAGTCTTTTTTTTCCTTCCTTTTTCAAATTCACAATTTCTGTGACTCCTTCCAGTGAGGTTGCCAATACCATACAATGGTAATGAAAAAAACAAATGAACAACCAGCAGCTAAAAGAATGAAGAAAGTCTCTGTATTCCTACGCCCTCAAAGTTAAAATCCAGAGTCACCATTCCAGAGCCTGTCCAATAAGATAAAAGAGAAAAATTCAGGTACTTGAATTTAGTCCCCAAAATCGCCCTGTTATATAAAGTGCTTCGCAGTCCTCTCTCTGAAGCTATTGTCATGAGCCCTTTCCATCCTTGTTTCCATTAACACAATAGCATAACTGCCTCTGGCACATATGGGAAAAATGTAATAGCGCCTCGATCTAGCCTTTCCAGTTGCAGGGAATCCAGAGAAGGCTGCAGTGGGAACATATGTCTACTTGCCCAGTAATGCTAGGTTTTACCTGTAGAGTATGAGTGTGTAGAGTATGAAGATGTAGTGGGTTGGAAAAGTCAAGCAAACCAGGACATGGAAGATCTGACTTTGCCTAATGACCTAAAAAGAAAGCCACATACGCCCTCCAATTTCCTGGGCGCAGAGAGAAAGGAGACTTGGTCTGCCTCTCCCAATTCCTGGACATCCCTTTGCTCTGTTTGGTAGAAACATTAGGTGTCATGTGGCCCCGAAGAGAGGCCTCAAATCCCACATCTAAACTATAAGGAGAGGGACTTCCCTGGTTGCACAGTGGTTAAGAATCCGCCTGCCAATGCAGGGGACACAGGTTCAATCCCTGGTCCGTGAAGATCCCACATGCCGTGGAGCAACTAAGCCCGTGCACCACAACTACTGAGCATGCGCTCTAGAGCCCGTGAGCCACAGCTACTGAGCCTACATGCTGCAACTTCTGAAGCCCGCGAGCCCCAGAGCCCATGCTCCGCAACAAGAGAAGCCACCGCAATGAGAAACCCATGCACCGCAACGAAGAGTAGCCCCCACTCACTGCAACTAGAGAAAGCCAGCGCGCAGCAACAAAAACCCAGTGTAGCTAAAAAAATAAATAAATAAAATAAACTATAAGGAGGAATGTGTTATCGTGAGATAGGGAAGTGCCCCACTCCCCTGCTCTGGCCATGGCTTCCTCATTGCACCCAGGGATTCAGGATGATGGAACCAGACTCATGAGAACTTACTGCTTTATGATGACCTTCAACATTAACACTCTAAAAAAAAGAAAACTTATTTATACCCTAAGCTCAGAGTATAGAAGCAGGAACAGTTGTGTATCTCAACCCTTGCCTAACCTGCAAAGGCATCATTGTGATGGTCCTGCCCAATCTCCTTGAATTTAACCTGTGAACAGAACATTCAATGTCTAAGGTTGAGGCATCCTTCTTCATTTCTCAATTATTCCTCTTTCAAATCCAGGTTTTTCTTGGGTCTCTAACAGCTTTCAAAAGTATTTCAGGCAATTCCTAGCTTTCTACCAAGGTTGAAGGGGCTAGAATGAAATTGGTTAATGTTAACACTAGATCCAGTACCCAGCACAGAAGAGGCTGGGATTAACGGGGATCCAGTTACGTGCATCTGACACAAGTGGCCTTTTATTTTAATAAACCGCCTGTACAAGAGGCTTTCTAACAGAGCAAGAAAGAAAAGAAGCTTATGATCTGGCGAAATGTTCTGAGAGGTGTGCTAAGTTTGAATTCAAATTGAAAAGGACCTTATTAACAACGTAGTCTTTCTTCAAAATTGAGCCACAATCTTATTAGGCTCTCAACATCTAAATGCCAGTTAAAACCAATATACAGTCGGTGCTCCACATCTGCAGGTCCCCCATCTGTGGATTCTAGCAACCGCTGATGGAAAATATTTGAACAAACATTTTTTCAGAAAGTTCCAAAGAACAAAACTTGAATTTGCCATGGCTAGCAACTATCTGTGTAACATTTACATTGTATTAGGTAGTACAAGTAATCTAGAGATGATTTAAAGTGTACAGGAGGATGTGCGTAGGTTATATGCAAATACTATGCCTTTTGATATAAAGGACTAGAGCATCCATGCATTTTGGTGTCTGGGGGGAGGGCTGGAACCAATACCTTACAGATATCAAGAGACTTCTATAGTAGATAGAGAAACAAGTTAAATGAACCTGAAGGAAACTTCAACCTCAGAATGTAGGACACTCTACAGGACTTCTGACATGGTTTCTCCAATAAACTGATGCCATTAAAAAAAAATTGTGTCTGTGTGTACTGTTTAGAATGAATAAAATTTTAATGATGTAACAACCAATTGCAACTTGTAGACCATAACTGGATCCTAATTTGAACAAACCAAATATTAAAAGTCACTCGTGATAATCAGGGCAATTTAAACCAGACTGAGTATTAGATGATATTAGGGAAAAGCCTTTATCAGTTATAAGTCTATCCTGAAGTATTTACACATGAAATGACAAGCTACTTGAAATTTTCTTTAATGTCCTCAAGAAAAAGGTGAGGAAATAGATTAAACAAGATGGGCAAAAGGTTGATTAGTGTTGAAGCCTAGTGATAGGTAGATGCAGGTCCCTTCTAGACTCTTATGAATATTTCACAATTTTCATGATAAAAAAGGTTTTAAAAGCCAATGCATTACCATTAATCTAAAAAACTACATAAGCATCATTATTATAACAATTTATTGCAGCACAAAATGGAAATAATCTAAATGTTCTACAGGAGAAAAAAAATTTTTAATCTCTGATAAACCAATCTGATGAAAACTAGGCAGCCATTAAAATGACAATACAGAAGAGAGCAACAAAGAAAATAGTTATGGAATTCTTCTTTTTAGAATACGGCCTACATTCACATTACAATCATAACTCTTTAAAATATGTGTGAATATAAACAAAGAATAGACTAGTGTATAAGAAATATAAAATAGCAAGTTGATGTGTCATAAAGTGGTGAAATGTTTTTCTTTTTGGTGATATAATACTGTTACTGAAACAAATAAAAAACTGATATGAACAAAACAACAAAAATTGATATGGACCTACATATGCTGAAATGTAGCCTAATGCAATGGAAACAGCACTGGCTTTGGAGTTAGACAATCTGGGCGATTTCTTTAAACAATCTGAGAATCAATTTCCTCACCTCTAAAATTAATGTAAAATATCGGCCCTTTAGGGATGCTACAAGCATTAGAGATGTAAGTAAATATCTACCACAAAACCTGGCATGTATATAGTAACCATTCTGTAAACAGTATTTACTACTTGATTCATATTAAAAATGGGAGAGTTCTGAAAAAAAAAAAAACAGATAAAAGGTAGGCGAGAGGGCTTCCCTGGTGGCGCAGTGGTTGAGAATCTGTCTGCTAATGCAGGGGACACGGGTTCGAGCCCTTGTCTGGGAGGATTCCACATGCCTCGGAGCAACTAGGCCTGTGAGTCACAACTACTGAGCCTGTGCGTCTGGAGCCTGTGCTCCGCAACAAGAGAGGCCGCGACAGTGAGAGGCCCGTGCACCGCGATGAAGAGTGGCCCCCGCTAGCCACAACTAGAGAAAGCCCTCGCACAGAAACAAAGACCCAACGCAGCCATAAATAAATAAATAAATAACTTAAAAAAAAAAAAAGTAGGTGAGCTAATGGTGAAATGAAATGGCCACAGATTTTCATGGTGGTATGGCTTTTACACAAAAAACGAAGATAGGGCAAAATGCAAGGAGGTTTTAAAATCTTATCTGGGCCAGTAGGAGGTAAGGCCGGGCTGGAGAGGGGCCAAGGCTTGTATGAGGGCTGGTGTAATGAGGCCATGGAGCGGGGAATGAGGTCACCCTACAGGAAGAACAGGGGCACCATATAACACCACATTCAAACTACCCTGCAGCTTCAAGGCAAACACTATAGTTCTAGAGGAAGGAGAAGGAGGGAAGTAAGAAAAAGTACCTAGAGGACCCCAAATCTGAATAAGGTATAAGAAATTTAAGTACCTTATTTGGGGGCTAGAGAGATGGGGCTTCTTGGAACTAACGACAATTCCTAACCGGGATTATTATGATAGATGATAAAGTTTCAGAGCTTGAATGACCTGGAGTTCTTAAAAAATTATCTCATCCTATCTCTCCATTCTACAAGATGAGAAACTTAGGTCAAGAAAAGGCAAGTCTCCAGGGACTATGATAAGATTCTATGGCAAAGCTCTGCCTAGGATGCTGGCTTATGAACCTGAGACCAGGGTTCTTGTCCTACCTCATCATGCCATCCTTCAGGATGGTTCATCCCATAACTTCACCAAGTCAATAACTTTTTCCCATATTTATTAAACATATGTAGCCTTCCATGTCTTCAACAAACAATAAAATACAAGCAGTTAATCTCTTCATTAATATCTTGCACGTCAGAAGCTCCCTATTAACTTCAAATTATTTTGTTGCATGAAACACAAGAGAATGTACTGAATGTTTGTTTATCAAATGTGCCATCAGCACCTACTATGTACCACGCATATAAAAATGAATGGCACAGACCCTGTCGCCAAGGAGCTGACAATCCAGTGAAAAAGACGAGCATGCCTGCATAGAAGCATAATCCTACAGGTACAGATTGCAGTGCTTGTGCTGTGGAAATGAAGAAAATGGAGCTCATTAGACCGGAGATGGTGGGAAAGGAAGAGAAAACTTCATTGCAGGTGATGCTGGAGGAGACCCTGAGGATGAACAGTTGGTCAAAAGGCAGGGACAAGAAGGTGGCTGGGGCTTCCCTGGTGGCGCAGTGGTTGAGAGTCTGCCTGCCGATGCAGGGGACACGGGTTCGTGCCCCGATCCGGGAGGATCCCACATGCCACGGAGCGGCTGGGCCTGTGAGCCATGGCCGCTGAGCCTGCGCGTCCAGAGCCTGTGCTCCGCAACGGGAGAGGCCACAGCAGGGAGAGGCCACAGCAGGGAGAGGCCCGCGTACCGCAAAAAAAAAAAAAAAAGAAGGTGGCTGGTTCCAATACATGCCTGGCACAATAGCTTAGTGAGAGGTGGTAAGGGAAAATACAGAAAATACAGCAAGCATATACAGGAGTGAGAGCTGGGTGGGACTTGTGGTGAGAAAATTCAGTCAGGCAAACTGGCAGCAGAGTCAAGACCAAAATAAAAACCAACCTCTTTTAAGTTGTAAGAAAATATAAAAGAGAGGGAGAGAGAAGAAATATTTCCTATCTCTGAGCTCTAAGTATAATCAGGTGATTAAAAATGAGTCATTGCCAGCTGAGGTATAAGAAGACTCCAAGAACAGAGCTAATTCTGGTCTTGGAGAGATTCCAGCAGCTGCCACCAAACCTACATCTGGGGGTGCTAGTCCTGGGGTGTATATACAAATTCTGGCTTCCCGGCAAAAATTCCTTTATTCCCTTTTTTTTTCTGGAATTTGGCCTCTCTTCTTCTGGCTTGTCCCCCCGCCTTGCTTTATAGATCCGTTGTGGTATTTAGATTAGATATTCCAACCCCAAAATATTTGGTCTCTCCTCCCTGGACCTGTATGGCTTTCAACAAATGATCCTTCAAAACTACCCGATGATGACAGCCCTCAATACACAGATGCTTCCTCTCTAAAGAACAACGTCAATGAGCATCAAATTATAGGGACATGCTATTATAGTGGGGAACTATCAATATATCCTCAAATCCAAAGTCTACTCCAAGGAAAACTTTATGAGAGCTGCAAGATACATGTGGGCCACACAGGAAGGTGAAGCGAAAGTTCCTGAGGAAATGGACCACTTCCTTGAAGCGAAAAAGATCAGGAAACGAACACTGCTGTATACGTACCCCTTTTGTGCTGGGCACCACCATGGGTACTTTACACATGTTACTGAATGTTTTTCTTCCCTTCTTTGCTCATTTCATTCAGTTTTATTCTTTCAAGTATCTCTCAGTAGTTTATACACATTATGCCATTTCTACTAAGGATGAATTTGGAGATGACGAGAACAAGGAGACTGCTAGTGCTAGAGTCAGAGAAAGCCTATTTCTTCAAACTCATGTACATATATTCTTTGTAAGAGTTCTTACTAGTTTTCAGATGACAGAGCATTTAAGGATATACACTGACATGAACATTAGTATTTCTTTCTTTTCTTTTTTTTTTTTTTGCGGTACGCGGGCCTCTCACCGTTGTGGCCTCTCCCGTTTGTGCCCGGAGCACAGGCTCCGGACTCACAGGCTCAACGGCCATGGCTCACGGGCCCAGCCGCTCCGCAGCATATGGAATTTTCCCAGGCCGGGGCACGAACCCATGTCCCCTGCATCGGCAGGCGGACTCTCAACCACTGCGCCACCAGGGAAGCCCGAACATTAGTATTTCTTAAAATACATTGTGGGCATAAAGAATGCTAAATACTCTATGGGTTTTGCCTTGTACTAGCACATCCTTCTGTTCAAAATTAGTACATTTTCTGAAACTGGTTGCTGAGATGTGAATGAAGGCAGGAAGAAGTTAAGAAAGCTTTATGAGGACTTAGCTCTCCCACCTGGCAGACTCTCTGGAGACCACCCAGCAACCCTGACAAATGATTTACATTCTTCTCTGTTGCATGCTTGCCTGGGCCTATTAGACTATTACAATATTAAAAGGGTCTTGGTACCTGTCATTATTAATTTTACAGAGTAACAAGGACATGCTGAGCCATAGTATTGATAGATTTGTAGAATATGTTAATCAGAGCACTCATTACTCAGCTAAGTTACCATTTTTTTTCAGATGGGCTTTCTCCACTAGTCATTTCTGATATTTAACAATTTGTCATTTCCAACTATGCATATACTTGTTCCCTAGAAATCTATTTATAGGGACTTTCCTGGTGGTGCAGTGGTTAAGAATCTGCCTGCCAGTGCAAGGGACACAGGTTTGAGTCCTGGTCCGGGAAGATCCTACATGCCGCAGAGCGACTAAGCCCGTACACCACAACTACTGAGCCTGCACTCTAGAACCCGCGAGCCACAATTACTGAGCCCGTGTGCTGCAACTACTGAAGCCCGTGCACTCTAGGGCCCACATGCCGCAACTACTGAAGCCCGCATGCCCTAGAGCCCATGTTCCGCAACAAAAGAAGCCACCGCAATGAGAAGCCCGCACACCGCAACGAAGAGTAGCCCCCGCTCGCCACAACTAGAGAAAGCCCGTGTGCAGCCACAAAGACCCAATGCAGCCAAAAAATAAATAAATAAAATAAATTTTAAAAAAAGAAATCTATTTATATACATATTTTGTAATGTCTTGATAGCAATGATTTATTAAACATTTGTGCCTCATCACGGAAGGAAAAAAATCTTCTGACAAGTATCTGGAGAATTCAGCTAAGAAATGAGTGGATTATGAAATGTGGCATAAAAATAATATGTTTCTGCTTTTGAAATGAGAAAGCTGAGGCACAGAGCTAGATGAATTCCTAAGAACTAACATGCATGAAGATCTAATCTTTTTAATTCCAGAAGCTTGAAATGTACCAAGTTTAGATTTGGGGTGTGCATTTAACAAAGGCAAACTCAGGTATTTTTCTGGGTCAAGGTAAATAACTCAAATATAATTGAAAAAGTAAGAAATATTTTTCTGTTACCTAAAATACAAATTCTCTCTTCAAGTAATGATTCTTATTTTCTTGTGTGTGGGTGAAGGCCATCACACCCATATATCTCCCCAGTCTTTTTATTCTCCTCAATCTATTTCCACTATCCTTTCTAAAAGATCAGTACTTTATCTGCCCAAAACAGAGATGGTGGTAGCAAAACACATAAGCCACAGTCTTAAGTCAGAGAGGCTTATGCTTCATACCCAATTACGTATAGCACAGTCTATACTGAAACACCCAGGATGGTTCAATGCTCACCCTATACTTCAAACAACTGTGTTACTGCTTACTTACTGCAGTAGCCTGGCTCTCCAGGTCAGGGGCTCTGATGAAAGGGTGAGGAATGCAGGTGGAACCAGAGAAGAATTTGTCTGGTTGCAATATCACCATCACTATTTACAAAATACCCCTTAATGTGGCTTTAAGCAGAAACAGAAATGTTTTCAATTTGGAGGCTGAAGTAGCCTCAACTGGGCTTTGTCTAAGGTCGTCTCTATCACAAATCAGGTAGTGATATATCTCTTTTTTGACAAGGCCATGGCTCTTCATGGCCCAGACTCATTAAATGACAAGTTAAAGTAACAATAGGGACTTCCCTGGTGGCCCAGTGGATAAGACTCCACACTCCCAATGCAGGGGACTCGGGTTCGATCCCTGGTCGGGGAACTAGATCCCACATACTCCAACTAAAAGTCCGCATGCCACAACTAAGAAGTCTGCATGCCACAACTAAAGATTCTGTATGCTGCAACGAAGATCCCTCGTGCTACAACTAAGACCCGGCACAGCCAAAATAAATAAATAAATATTAAAAAAAAATAACAACAGACTGCTTTGTTTGTCCTCTTGAGCCAAAACTAAAGTGCAGAAGAACCTCAACCAACCCAACCAACCAAACAACAAATGAACCGTTGAGGAAGGTGTTTTCCATTTTCAATATTGTACAGTTCATGTTTAAACTGACAATCCAGATCTCTTCTCATGACCTTGGAGAAGCTCACATTTTTCAACTGTACAGTGTAAATCTCAGCCCACCTCCCCAAAGCATTGAATAATGAATTCTGTGAAAAAAAGCATTATATAAAACGGGATGCTCTGGAAATAGGGTGTTATAATAAACCCATGATGCTCCACAAACTCCTTCTTACTTTCTACTCCTGTCATTAGACGTCTGAAAATTAGTTCTTTTGCCATCCTTTATATTCAGAATATAACTGAAAACTCTTGAGTGAGTGAGCCTCCCAAGTGGGTTCATTTGTC
Source organism: Orcinus orca (assembly GCF_937001465.1). Classification (NCBI taxonomy): domain Eukaryota; kingdom Metazoa; phylum Chordata; class Mammalia; order Artiodactyla; family Delphinidae; genus Orcinus; species Orcinus orca. Next base: position 46,204,671 of record NC_064564.1, on the reverse strand, counting down.
ATTCTGAAATCAGTGATCAGTCCATGTTATAGCAAGGGTGAAAAGTGTGATAGAAAAATACAAGAGAATGTTGACACCATAAGTATCCTGAAGCCGTGGCTTTCCCATTTTGTTCCTGACACAAATGCTTTCTCTTGTGATCTTTTTCCTAAGATTTGCAAGTGGGTGTGGCAGGGATGAGTGAGTGTGGGTGTGGGTGTGTTCGAAGAAGGGATGAAGAATATGGCCATCAAGGGCTCTGGTTCATTGATATTTGCTCCATCGTGGACCGAGCTACTAATATCCTTCATGTCAGCCTTGTTGGCCACACAGTAGCTCTCTTTGTCTCAGCCTTAGTAACTTTGCCACAATAATACAACTGGATGATGCTATGAATTGACCTGTACCACCGCCCCCCAGATTCATGTGGTGAAGCCCTAACCCCCAAAGTGCTGGTATTTGGAGATGGTGTCTTTGGGAAGTAAACAGGCTTAGGTGAGGTCATGAGGGTGGGGCCCTTATGATGGGATTAGTATCATTATAAGAACAGCCATCAGAAAGCTTGCTCTTTCTCTCCCTGTGGATGCACAAAGAAGAGGTCAAGTGAGCGCCACTGGAGATGGTCATGGTCTGCAAGCCAAGAAGGGAGACCTCCCCAGAACCCAGCCATGCTGACACCCTGATCTCAGACTACCAGCCTCTGGAATTGTAAGATAATTCATTTCTGTGTCTATGGTATTTTGTTATCACAGCGCTAGCTGACTAAACCAGGTGAAGAGACAAAGACATTCCGGGAAGAGTGATCTCCATAAAGATATGGTTGTTCTAAATTCAATGGACAGTTATTTTATCTCCTTCATACTTATATTTATGAAAGTTTCATTGAAATAGACATCCCTTGGCCATGCCCAGGGCTACCACCCTTAGAACAGGGAACAGAAGGATAAGAACTAAGGAACAAGAGGGTGGATACAGCCCTTCTCAGAAGATGGAGCAGTCGATGCCATTTTCTACATTTGATGTCTAGTCCAGTGGCAGCAGGTACAAGCAAAGACACTTCCTGATCGTCCCACCAGAGAGGCCAGCACTGGGGCAGACTGTGGGCCAAAGAGCCCTTCTGCACCCCATTGCCACCCTCCCTTGCCTCTGCGGTACCGGGAAGTGAATTAATTGAAGAGCTCACCTGCCTCCATCAAAGAGTAACTTAAGGAAAAGAATATAAAATGAAAGTATATATATATATATATATATATATATATATATACATATATATACACATACACACACACACATATATATACACACACACACATATATATAGATTATATATATATAAAACTGAATCACTTTTCTGTACAGCAGCAATTAACACAACATTGTAAATCAACTATACTTCAATTTAAAAACCTAAAAAAAAAAAAGAGTAACTTAAAAGGAGAGGAAAACTACTAAATTCCACTATACAAACCAGGTTTGTTCAGTTCTTACTTTTGCACATCTGAAGCGTTCTCTTTGTCTCCTTATGGTTCTGTTACATTAGGACTTGTGCAAGGCCAAGATAGCTAGGTTTACTAGCTTCCAAGGGTCAAAAGTGAAGAAGCTCTCAGAGACAAATAAGCTTCGAATAAACTAAGTTTTCCCTGCTTTTAAAAAAATAAGAATAAAATGTCAATGCTGTGCAGGCAAGTTTACAGAGATGGAAATGAAAGCTCTGCCTACCACCACAAGCTTTATTTTTTTTAATAAAATTGATTTGGATCAATTTGAGATAACTGCTGGGAGATGCCAGGTTTTATTTTGGAGACATCATTTGTTTTTGTTTCTGATCTGGGCTCAAAAAGGAACATTGCCAGTGTTTTTCCAGTGGCACAATGCTGTCCTAGAAGAATTAAAATAAGAAACCATACCTGCATGATCTGGCAGGAAACACATGAGAGGAGCAATCAGCTCCGGGAAGAGTTGCTCTGAATGAGGTTTTCCTGGCTGCTTTAGGCCACGCTGTTTGTCAGTCTTTCAAAATTCAAGTCATTACCAGATGCTGATCTACTATAATATTGTGATATTTTATCGGATTACATTTACCTGATTGTGCCTTATCTGCTCTTTGCTTTCCCATTCTTCCATGTATATTAAATGCAGGTGCTTTTATTATTCTGGGAGCTAGAAAGTGTTGACTGCTCTGAATATAAATGGGGATATTATATCATTAACTTGCTCCAAAAGCAGGGCCATTCACTGTATAAATCACATGCAAGGCACCTAGTGGAGACACAATAAACCATAATGTCTTGAGAAAGAAAGCAACGAGGAATGTATAAGGAGATAAAAATTTAAGACATTGTTAAAGAAGGGTAATCTTCAAAATCCTATTTGGTTCTTTCAAACCAGCATTTGTTGATAATACAACCTTTATATTAGAAACTTTTTTAACTTCATAAAAAAAGCTTTGGGGGGAGGCATCATAACATAGAATGTTATCACTATTGGACTGCATAAAAACATGATCACTAACCTTCTATGGCTTGTCTAGGCTAGAAGAACATTTTGGAAGTACCAGTCTAAACTTTCAGAGACGTACACTCTGCTTTGGCAAATACAGTCTTACGCTCCCTGGGTTGTTCAGCTTAAACAAGGTGAGCAAATGGCCAAATGCTTTCAGCACTTCCAGACATTAAAAGGTGAATAGTTTAGAATCTGGTTGCAAATTTCAAAGGAAGTAATATGCAGCAAATTAAGGCAGAACCGTGACCACGTGCGGCTGCCCAACAGTCTGGGGTTATACGCTCTGCTTAGTTTCCACTATGTTGGCCTCACTAAAAGTTAATCCACAGCTATTTAAGTGGAAAGTTTCAGAAAATCTATTTTCAGAGCAAATGTTTCAATGAGCCACTGCCCTCTGTTGGATAGACGATCCAATGGCCTGTTCATTTATCAGAGTGTCAGATTCCTCCACCAGGTAACAGCTGGGAGCCAGGCCTTGTAAAGGAACACAGGTGACACTCCGCCTGAAGCAGGGTGGCCAGAGTCATCATCTGACTATCAGATCTGAACATATGAGATAGAAAAGAACAAGTTATGAGGACAACTGGGAACAGGAGGAGTAAGTTTCTCTCTCCTGTGTCATCAAGGAGGATGTGGTTTCTGCTCTCACTTTCCTCCCAAATTCCGTGCGAGCAGACGAAGCCCAGCGTGTGGATGCTATTCTTGTCTCCCTGCCCCTCACTGTTACCTATAAATGCACAGAACAGTCCATTTTCTTTTAACTAAACAAACATATATTTCAAACCTCTTTAAGTCAAGGTTGCTCTTTAATCAGAGAATCCTTTATTATTCTTAAATGATATGCTTGAAAACAAAGCATGAATATGGAAGATAGTCCGATCTTTTCAATAATCCCATGTGTACACATATTTTCTCTGGAAAGACATTGTAATGGGTTTCTTGTAATGTGATGTTGGGGCTCACAGCAGGACACCCCAAAACATGCCACAATGACATATTGATTATTTTGAACTGAAGTTACTTGAGAAGCAGAGGACCCAAGGAGGAAACTCTGATGTTCCTCTGCCTCCCTGAAAGCAGGAAATAAATCTCTCATGTGAAAAGTGCACACCCTGCATTTGGAAGTAAGACAGCCTTACCGCAGATACAAGGAGTTTGGGCCGAGAAGCTTCTATAAACAAACCTTGTTACTTCTTTAATTTACTACCCCAAGACCAAACTCTGTTTAGATTCTTCACTAATTAAGCACCCAAAACTTAAGTGTCTTTGTCCTGTCAATTCCTCACAAATTATTTCTTTGATAGCTTATACAACTCAATATCAAAAAAAACAAACAACCCAATCAAAAAATGGGCAGAAGACCTAAATAAGCATTTCTCCAAAGAAGGCATACAGATGGTCAACAGGTACATGAAAAGATGCTCAGCATCGCTAATTACTAGAGAAATGCAAATCAAAACCACAATGAGGTATCACCTCACATGGGTCAGAATGGTCATCATCAAACAGTCTACAAATAATACTTGCTGGAGCGGGTGTGGAGAAAAGGGAACCCTCCTACGTTGTGCGTGGGAATGTAAATTGCTGCAGCCACTATGGAGAACAGTATGGAGTTTCCTTAAAAAAACTAAAAATAGAGTTGCCATATGATCCAGCAATCCCACTCCTGGGCATAGATCTGGAAAAGATGAAAACTTTAATTTGAGAAGATATCAATACATGCACCCCAATGTTCATAGCAACATTGTTTACAATAGCCAAGACATGGAAGCAACTTAAGTGTCCATGAATAAATGAATGGAGGGACTTCCCTGGTGGTGCAGTGGTTAAGAATCTGCCTGCCAATGCAGGGGACATGTGTTCAATCCCTAGTCCGGGAAGATCCCACATGCCATGGAGCAACTGAGCTTGTGCGCCACAACTACTGAGACTGCACTCTAGAGCCTGTGAGCCACAACTACTGAGCCCACATGCCACAACTACTGAAGCCCGCACACCTAGAGCCTGTGCTCTGCAACAAGAGAAGCCACTGCAATGAGAAGCCCATGCACCGTGAATTTACCATAGGGCAGACAGCAGAAGCAAGAAAAACTACAATCCGGCAGCCTGTGGAACAAAAACCACATTCTCAGAAAGACAGACAAGATGAAAAGGCAGATGGCTATGTACCCGATGAAGGAACAAGATAAAACCCCAGAAAAACAACTAAATGAAGTGGAGATAGGCAACCTTCCAGAAAAAGAATTCAGAATAATGATAGTGAAGATGATCCAGGACCTCAGAAAAAGGATGGAGGCAAATATCGAGAAGATGCAAGGAATGCTTAACAAAGACATAGAAGAATTAAAGAACAAACAGACAGAGATGAACAATACAATAACTGAACTGAAAAATAGACTAGAAGGAATCAGTAGCAGAATAACTGAGGCAGAAGAACGGATAAGTGACCCGGAAGACAGAACGGTGGAATTCACTGTTGCAGAACAGAATAAAGAAAAAAGAATGAAAAGAAATGAAGACAGCCTAAGAGACCTCTGGGGCAACATTAAATGCAAAAAGATTCACATCATAGGGGCCCCAGAAGGTGAGGAGAGAGAGAAAGGACCCGAGAAAATATATGAAGAGATTAGAGTCAAAAACTTCCCTAACATGGGAAAGGAAATAGCCACCCAAGTCCAGAAAGAACAGAGAGTTCCACACAGGATAAACCCAAGGAGAAACATGCCTAGACACACAGTAATGAAACTGGCAAAAATCACAGACAAAGAAAAATTATTGAAAGCAGCAAGGGAAAAACGACAAATAACATACAAGGGAACTCCCATAAGGTTAACAGCTGATTTCTCAGCAGAAACTCTACAAGCCAGAAGGCAGTGGCATGACATATTTAAAGTGATGAAAGGGAAGAACCTACAACCAAGATTACTCTACCCGGCAAGGATCACATTCAAATTCGATGGAGAAATCAAAACCATTAAAGACAGTCAAAAGCTAAAAGAATTCAGCACCACCAAACCAGCTCTACAACAAATGCTAAAGGAATTTCTCTAAGTGGGAAACACAAGAGAAGCAAAGGAACTACAAAAAGAAACCAAAAACAATTAAGAAAACGGAAATAGGAACACACATATTGATAATTACCTTACATGTGAATGGATTAAATGCTCAAACCAAAAGATACAGGTTCGCTGAATGGATACAAAAACAAGACCCATATATATGCTGTCTACAAGAGACCCACTTCAGACCTAGGGACACATACAGACTGAAAGTGAGGGGATGGAAAAAGATATTCCATGCAAATGGAAATCAAAAGAAAGCTGGAATAGCAATACTCATATGAGACAAAATAGACTTTAAAATAAAGAATGCTACAAGAGACAAGGAAGGACACTACATAATGATCAAGAGATCAATCCAAGAAGAAGATATGACAATTATAAATATATATGCACCCAACATAGGAGCACCTCAATACATAAGGCAAATGCTAACAGCTATAAAAGTGGAAATCGACAGTAACACAATAATAGTGGAGGACTTTAACACCTTACTTACACCAATGGACAGATCATCCAAACAGAAAATTAAGAAGGAAACACAAGCTTTAAATGATACAAATGGCCAGATAGATCTAATTGATATTTATAGGACATTCCATCCAAAACCAGCAGATTACACTTTCTTCTCAAGTGTGCATGGAACATTCTGCAGGATAGAGCACATCTTGGGTCACAGATCAAGCCTCAGTAAATTTAAGAAAACTGAAATCATATCAAGCATCTTTTCTGAACACAATGCTATGAGATTAGAAATCAATTACAGGGGAAAAAAAACCCTGTAAAAAACACAAACACATGGAAGCTAAACAATACGTTACTAAATAACTAAGAGATCACTGAGGAAATCAAAAAATACCTAGAGACAAATGACAATGAAAACACTATGATCCAAAACCTATGGGATGCAGCAAAAGCAGTTCTAAGGAAGTTTATAGCAATACAATCTTACCTTAAGAAACAAAAATCTCAAATAAACAACCTAACCGTACACCTAAAGGAACTAGAGGAAGAAGAACAAACAAAACCCAAAGTTAGCAGAAGGAAAGAAATTATAAAGATCAGAGCAGAAATAAATGAAATAGAAACAAACAATAGCAAAGATCAATAAAACTAAAAGCTGGTTCTTTGAGAAGTTAAACAAAATTGATAAACCATTAGCCAAACTCATCAAGAAAAAGAGGGGGAGGACTCAAATCACTAAAATTAGAAATGACAAAGGAGACGTTACAACAGAAACTGCAGAAATACAAAGCATCCAAAGAGACTACTACAAGCAACTCTATGCCAATAAAATGGACAACCTGGAAGAAATGCACAAATTCTTAGAAAGGTAAAACCTTCCAAGACTGAAGCAGGAAAAAATAGAAAATATGAACAGACTAATCACAAGTAATGAAATTGAAACTGAATTTCATATTAAATGAAATTAAAAATCGTCCATCAAACAAAAGTCCAGGACCTGATGGCTTCACAGGTGAATTCTACCAAACATTTAGAGAAGAGCTACACCCATCCCTCTCAAACTCTTCCAAAAAATTGCAGAGGAAGGAACACTCCCAAACTCATTCTATGAGGCCACCATCACCCTGATACCGAAAACAGACAAAGATACTACAAAAAAAGAAATTTACAGACCAATATCACTGATGAATATAGATGCAAAAACCCTCAACAAAATACTAGCAAACAGAATCCAACAACACTTTAAAAGGATCATACACCATGAATCAAGTGGGATTTATCCCAGGGATGCAAGGAATCTTCAATATACGCAAATCAATCAATGTGATACACCATATTAACAAATTAAAGAATAAAAACCATATGATCATCTCATTAGACACAGAAAAAGATTTTGACAAAATTCAACACCAATTTATGATAAAAACTCTCCAGAAAGTGGGCATAGAGGGAAACTACCTCAACATAATAAAGGCCATATATGAGAAACCCACAGCAAACATCATTCTCAATGGTGAAAAACTGAAAGCGGTTCCTTTAAGATCAGGAAAAAGACAAGGATGTCCACTCTAGCCACTATTATTCAACATAGTTTTGGAAGTCCTAGCCACAGCAGTCAGAGAAGAGAAAGAAATAAAAGGAATACAAATTGGAAAAGAAGAAGTAAAACTGTCACTGTTTGCAGATGACATGATACTATACATAGAGAATACTAAAGATGCCACCAGAAAACTACTAGAGCTAATCAATGAATTTGGTAAAGTTGCAGGATACAAAATTAATGCACAGAAATCTCTTGCATTCCTATACACGAATGATGAAAAATCTGAAAGAGAAATTAAGGAAACACTCCCATTTACCGTTGCAACAAAAAGAATAAAATACCTAGGAATAAACCTACCTAGGGAGACAAAAGACCTGTATGCAGAAAACTATAAGACACTGATGAAAGAAATTAAAGATGATACCAACAGATGGAGAGATATACCATGTTCTTGGATTGGAAGAATCAATATTGTGAAAATGACTCTACTACCCAAAGCAATCTACAGATTCAATGCAATCTCTATCAAATTATCAATGGCATTTTTTACAGAACTAGAACAAAAAGTCTTAAAATTTGTATGGAAACACAAAAGACCCCGCATAGCCAAAGCAGTCTTGAGGGGAAAAAACGGAGCTGGAGGAATCAGACTCTCTGACTTCAGACTATACTACAAAGCTACAGTCATCAAGACAATATGGTACTGGCAGAAAAACAGAAATATGGATCAATGGAACAAGATAGAAAGCCCAGAGATAAACCCACGCACCTATGGTCAACTAATCTATGACAAAGGAGGCAAGGATATACAATGGAGAAAAGACAGTCTCTTCAATAAGTGGTGCTGGGAAAACTGGACAGCTACATGTAAAAGAATGAAATTAAAACACTCCCTAACACCATATACAAAAATAAACTCAAAAGGATTAAAGACCTAAATGTAAGACCGGACACTATAAAGCTCTTAGAGGAAAACATAGGAAGAACACTCTTTGACATAAATCACAGCAAGATCTTTTTTGATCCACCTCCTAGAGTAATGGAAATAAAAACAAAAATAAACAAATGGGATCTATTGAAACTTAAAAGCTTTTGCACAGCAAAGGAAACTACAAACAAGACAAAAAGACAACCCTCAGAATGGGAGAAAATATTTGCAAACGACTCAACGCACAAAGGCTTAATCTCCAAAATATAAAAACAGCTCATGCAGTTCAATATTAAAAAAAACAAACAACCCTAAACAAACATGGGCAGAAGACCTAAATAGACATTCCTCCAAAGAAGACATACAGATGGCCAAGAAGCACATGAAAAGCTGCTCAACATCACTAATTATTCAAGGAATGCAAATCAAAATTACAATGAGGTATCACCTCACACCAGTTAGAATGGACATCATCAGAAAATCTACAAACAACAAATGCTGGAGAGGGTGGGGAGAAAAGGGAACCCTCTTGCACTGGTGGTGGGAATGTAAATTGATACAGCCACTATGGAGAACAGGAGGGAGGTTCCTCAAAAAACTAAAAATAGAATTATCATATGACCCAGCAATCCCACTACTGGGCATATACCCTGAGAAAACCATAATTCAAAAAGACACATGCACCCCAATGTTCAGTGCAGCACTATTTACAATAGCCAGGACATGGAAGCAACCTAAATGCCCATCGACAGACGAATGGATAAAGAAGATGTGATACATATACACAATGAAATATTACTCATTCATAAAAAGCAATGAAATTGGGTCATTTGTAGAGATGTGGATGAATCTAGAGACTGTCATACAGAGTAAAGTAAGTCAGAAAGAGAAAAACAAATATCATTTGTTAACGCATATATGTGGAACCTAGAAAAATTGTACAGATGAACCAGTTTGCAGGGCAGAAATTGAGACAGAGATGTAGAGAACAAACGTATGGACACCAAGGGGGGAAGCGGTGGGGGGGCGGTGGTGGTAGTGGTGTGATGAATTGGGAGGTTGGGATTGACATATATACACTGATATGTATAAAATGGATAACTAATAAGAACCTGTTGTATAAAAAAAAAAAATATGAAGCCCATGCACCGCAACAAAGAGTAGTCCCCACTCGCTACAACTAGAGATAGGCCGCGTGCAGCAACGAGGACCTAATGCAGCCAAAAATTAATTAATTAAAAAAAAAAGAATGGATAAAGAAGATGTGGTATATATATGCAATGGAATATTACTCAGCCATAAGAAAGAATAAAATATTGCCCTTGGTAGCAACATGGATGGACCTAGAGAATATCATATTAAGTAAAGTAAGTCAGACAGAAAAAGACAAATATTATATGATATCACTTATATGTGGAATGTAAAGAATAATATGACTGAATTTATTTATAAAACAGAAACAGACTCACAGACATAGAAAACAAACTTATGGTTACCAAAAGGGAAAGAGAGTGGGGGAGGGATAAATTAGGCATATGGGATTAACAGATACACACTACTATATATAAAATAGATGAGCAATAAGTATTTACTGTATAGCATGGGGAACTATACTCAGTATCTTATAATAACCTATAATGGAAAATAACCTGAACAAAAAAAATATATGTATATATACCTGAATCACTTTGCTATATAATTGAAACTAACATAATATTGTAAATCAACTATACTTCAATTTTAAAAATTTATTGTTTCTTTGTTTAAATAGTATAACAGCTGCTTGCTTTGGTCACTTCTTAGGTCTCTATGTGCAAAAATTAAAATTTGTTTCTCCTATTAATCCGTCTTGTGCCAATTTTATTACTAGTACAGCCACAGAACTCAAGAAGGGATAGAGGGGGAAATTTCCCCCTCCCTGACAGTGAATAAAATTCATTTATTTGTTTATATATAAGAAATTTAACTGGATATTATTTTACATAGCTTAGGAGATCCATTTTTGAAAAATTGTGAAAATTAGTGAAAAAGTGAAATAAATATCCTAAACATAATAGCTAAAACTATCAGACTTTTACAACAGAGTATAGGAGAATATGTTCATGACTCATGAGTAGTCAAGATTTCTTAGGTCACAGAAAGCAATAACCACAAAAGAGAACAAAAACAGGCTTCATCAGAATTAAAAAACTTTTGCTCATCAAAATACTCCATTAAGAAAATGAATAGTCAACCCAACAGACTTGGAGGAATCATTGGCAAAACATATATCTAACAAAGGACTGTTATCCAGGATATACAAAGAACTGTGGCACTTCAACAATAGAAAGACAAAAAAACTATTAAAAATGGGCAAAAGATTTGAAGAATCAAAAATATATATAGCAGAATGGCCAATTAGCACATGAAAGAAGCGCTCAACATCACTTGTTATCAAAAAATGCAAATTAGAACCACAAGGAGACAGGACTACACACCTATCAGAAGGGCTACAGTCAAAGAGACTGACACCAGCTACCCATGGAAGCAGGGACGCAGCACCTGGAGCAATGCTGTCCACGGTGGGGTGAATGACACAACCACGCTGGGAAAAGGTCTGGCAGTTTCTTCTAAAATGAAACATACATGTACCCTATGACCAGCAGTTCCACACAGAAGTATTTACCCAATATAAATGAAAATACGTTCACAAAAAAGACTTGTGATGTTTATCATGGCTTTATTCATATAGCCAATAACTAGAAAGAGTCATAGTGCCCATCAACCGAAAAACAGATAAATACATGGTGGTAAGCAATGAAACTAGCAACACAAAAGAACAAATGACTGATACATGAAAGAACATGGATAAATCTCACAAGTATTATGCAGAGCAAAAGAAGTCTTACACAAGAGTATATATTGTATGATTTCATTGACACGATGCCAGAAAATACGAAACGCATCTACAGTGGAAAAACTTCAGAACAGAGGTTGCCGCTGGGGTTTGGAGGAAGGATTCACTAGGAAGGGGAGTGAGAAAACTTTCTGTGTTCTGTGTCTTGATAGCTTATATGTGTATATACGTTTGCCAAAATGCAGCGAATGTTCACTTAAGATGGTGCATTTCATTGTAAATGTTACATCAAAAGAAAAATGTCAACAAATATTAAACTCTGATGCTAATGATATGCCTCTGAAGTATTTAGGGGAAGTACACTGATGTCTTAGATTTACTTTGAAGTACATCACAAATACTAAGATGGGTTTGTTTATGGGATTGATAGCTAAGTATCAAGGCAAGTCTGGTAAAGTGTTAATAGTAGAATCTAGGTGTTGGGTATGTGGGTGCTCACTGTAAAATTCTTACAATGTTGCTACTTGTTTGAAAATTTTCATAACAAAATGTTAGAAAACATGAAAAAAATAAATATGAAGTATGATGTGCATGGCAGTAAACTTCCGGTTTGGCTATTTATTAAGGTTAAAATTATAATTGTAGTAAAGGCTTATTTGCTCAGGTCTTAAAAACACACAAACAAGCTTAACTTTATTAAGCTTCACAAAGCAGGGAGTTCTGCCTGTTTAACCAATTATAAGCACCTAGCATGGTGTCTGGTGTATAGGAGGTGGTAAATAAATATCTGTGGAATGAACTTTTTTACATATAATTCTTAATCAGACTATTTCAAGGCTTTCAGAAAGTGAGATGTGATCAAAGCAATTCAAGTGTCTTCTACAGCTCAGCCCATGATCAGAAGTATTTCTAAACTCAGTACAGATGATTCTAACACTGGTTAATATTCGTTGCCTAACTAAATTGATTTTTAAATGATGATGGGAGATAATAAAATACAAAGAATTTCAAGAATTCTTGTAGTTTATTGATCTAAAACTGAGTTTGGCATCAGAATTATCTGAGAGTTTTATAAAAATTACAGTTTTCTAGGCTATACTTTGGAGATTCTGATTCAGTAGTTCAGTAGTTTTTTTTAAAGTCCTCATGTAATTTCATAGCATATCTAGGTGTGCCAATCAATGACCTTGTTCATTTCTTTTCAACTACTTCAAATATATCTTCCAAATAAATGGCAAGAGAAGTAACCTTTATTTAGCTGCTTCCACATACTAGGTACTGTTCATGTTATCCCATTTAGATTGCACAATGACCCCTACAGGTGAGTATTATTAACTCCACTTTACAGTTTGGAAAATTGAGACTAAACAATGTTAAGTAACTTTGACTCAATTCATTATAGCTAACCGTAGAGGACCCAAGATTTGAAGCCAGATGTGTCTACAAAGCTACAACACTAGAACTAACCTTTTCAAAAAAGATAAGGGGAAAAGTTCCTAGAAAAGTTACTTTCTCTTCTGGCATTAGCAACTGTGATATCATGCAACAAATTCTTAATTTATTACTTAAATGCCCGTTGGTATAACCTCAGCCTCTGTCTTGTTCCAGTATCAATGGAAAAGAGCAGCTAATGTGACCCTTTATCTACAGCTTCCAGAGGAGCTTTGGAGGGAGAGGGGAGAAAGAGAGTTCTAGATCTTTATTCTTCAATTCTTTCTATACCTATAGTGCTCTACTTCAAATCCTCAGAGTTCTCCAAATAAATGTCCCAAATTAAATATTGCATTTTCCTCTCTCTCACACACAAAAACAAGAGTCTTTAGCTCTTCACTGTTTAAACATATCTTAGGCAAATTGTCATCTGCCTCACTGCTAGAATAAAGAATTTGTGGTCAAGGTCAACAGTAAATTGCTACCTCCTTCCTGGATTGCTGAAGTGACTCTTTGGGCTTTAGTTCTTTTAAGCTGTTTCCAAGTTTGAAGACAATCTAATTACAGACAATACCGCTTCACACACACACACACACACACACGTTTTTATTAAGATTTTCATATTCCATATTGTGTTGCACATGATAAGTCAGGGTCTTTTCTCAGGGACAGTGGGATCAGGAATCAGGTGTTGAAAATGTAAAACTTCCATCCTTCATTATATGGTTTCACAGCAGAGGTGTTCTAAGTCTTGGCGCTGTTCTCCCTGCAGGGGGCTCAAGACATCCTGCAGCTCATCCCTTTCAGAAGAGCACTGTCTCAGCCAGACACACTCTACTGCCGAAAAGATCAAGCCTTCCTGGGTCCAATGCCTTTTTAGTGCCCAACTTTCCTCTTTTATCCTAAATATCTCCTTCTAAGGAGGCATCACGGTGCACATAACGACTTCATGTGATACATGAATGAAACATAAACCCTAATCTGCTATAACAGCCTATGATTCTTTCATTAACAAATAAGATAAATGCCTAAGTCACAAAAAGAGATGTCTTTTCAATGTTCCTGAGCTTCAGATTCTCAGCTATATAAAATAAGGAAGTACATTCCATGATCTCTATGATACCTTCCAGTTATAAAATTTTGGTATTAGACCAAAACAGGATTTGTTGGCTTGGAGAGGTTCTCATTCACTTGGCCCTTAGGGTGATACCAAGTGAGAATCAAGCTGCACTTTCAATAAATACTAGCCTAAATTGGGCAGGATGTTAGGTTAGAGGTGTGGCACAAAACTCAGAATGTGCCTATACATAATAGGTACTCAAGCCATTTTTGTATTAATCGTAATTAACATTTATTGAACACTCTGAATGTGCCAGGCACTGTTCTAAGAAATGTACATATATTCACTTATTTAAACTAACGACCTCTTTGAGCTAAATACTATTATTACGCCCCATCTCATAGATGAGGAAGACTGAGGCACAGAGAAATTCGAGGCCAAAGGTCACAAAGGTGCCAGGGTTAGAACCAAGAGGTCCGACACCAGAGCAGAATTAGTATTTGGTTATACTCTGAGAAAACTACCCGGTACTTGAGGGTCTTTTTGGAATATATTTTACTGATCTAACAAGTGGTGGCAAACTCATGACTCACTAGCTCTTCCTGCACCTTTGGCAGACATCATTAATAGATCATGGCCTCCAGGTGGGTTCTCAGAATCCTTTGTAACATAGAGCTCAGAGCAGGCCTTATTGTCATTTGGAGTTGACATGTGAGAAACCTACTATCCCTCACATAAAATAGACCACTGACTGAAAAAGAGGTGTATATACAGCTACCAATTATCTGCCCTTACTTCACTTTCCCATTAAATGAAAATACCTACTTGGCACTTGCTCATGCACCATCTATGATTAGTGACTTCTATGCTATTGGAGCACAGCTAGAAAATGTAAAATGCCTCTATCGATGATTAATGATGCTCTTACCCATGGCGTGCAGCCACTCAAGTGGGGAGATGCTGCTTCCCCTGACATTCACAGAAGGTCACCAATGGCATTCAGGAACAAACAGGGGCAAAGTGGCTGATGGCCCGTGGGCGCCATGCTTCCCCAGGGTGGTATTCCAGTGATCAGACAAAACCTCCTGTCACCATCAAGGCACTTTGTTTATTTTCTTGGCTCATAGCTCCAGCATACGTTTTAATCGATTCAGATCCTCGGAGCCAGGAAACCATTTGTATGGGGTGTGAAAAAATCTCTGGTTCCAGAATTAACTTTGTCTCTCCATAATCTGAGAAAGCTAAGAAGGTCCCTATCCTAAAATCATGTCCCCTTGTGATATCCAAAATTCCAGTTACCAGCCATTCATAGTAGAAAATCACAGCACAAAGGAAAGAGCCTGGCTTTGGTGTCAGACAAACGAACCTTGACTCTGTTATTTTCCTGTGTTATTGTGGGCGTGGCATCTAAGGAATGGGGAGAACAATCACTCCCCACTGGTTTCATGCTGGAGGACAATGTATATAGAGTACTTGGCACAGTGCCTGATACAGGTAACTCATTATCATTATTAGTATTACCATTACCTTTATGGCTAGCATTGCCATTTCCCTGGGTTCTCTCTTAAAATGTCACTGCTCTTGGTATGTGTAATGTATTAAGTCCCCACTGTCTTTGTTTGATGGGATTTCTTCCCTCTTTGGGGCCCAGGCAGCACTGATGGCACAAATCCCTTCAGCAGGAAGGACACTTCAAAAGAGGCAATGGGTTGCCAGAAAGGCACTTGGCCTATTTCACAGCTCTGTCTGAGGACATCCATTCCAAATTAGTTAACATTCCCCATACAGTAGCTTTGCCCCTGCCAAGGGCCATATTGAAAAAAAATCTTTTTTAAAAAATACCTCAGCTTGTCCAAATGTACAGAGGTAGTAAAAAGCAGTGCAATGAGGCAAACCCTGTATGAAGGCTGTTAAAAATGTGACATAATTTTTTCAACTCTGTTTTCAAACTTCTAACCACCCTGCCTGCCTACACCTGCCAAAAGCCCGAGATAATAGCTGATGGCACATTAGGGACCATTTCAGGCATCTCCTGGTTCCTCGTTCCTCATATGCAGAGATGCATAAAGGACTGCTTGGGTCCATATCTCACTTGAAAATTCAAATCATATTCACTTGCTTTTAGATCATCTCTTTGTTCACTTATAGAGCCAGGGAATGTTGCTAGGTTCCAAACAGGGAAACAGGGGCTATTAGGCACCATACCTATCAAACAACTACAAGTTTATAGTCCCTGCAGCATATTTATAGAGAAACATGGCAAGAGCAGGAAATGTCTTTGGCTACCAAGGTTATACTTTTATACAAGGCAATTGACATATAGATAGATAGATGATCTCAAAGACACCACATAACCCAGCCTCATAAATACACCAAAAATGAAACTACACAAATATTTTATTGGCAGGTTTTCACAGATCTGGTGAGGTTTTCACTGATGAAATCTATACTTTCTCATCTCACGACATCAGGGTAAAATTCAACTCACGAAACAGTCATGGCAAATTTCCATGATAGCAAGTGGAGTCGAGTGTCTAGAAGCAGCACAGGGGCATCTCTCACTGAAATTACAATGTACCTCCACACACCAACGCTCAGTGGTTGACCAGTTAGTCTTTGTTAGTCTGTAAAAATTTCTTGATCTCCAGAGACTCACTGAAATCCAAGGGTCTGGATTAGAAAACCCACAGAGCATTCTTAAAAGTCAAGAGAAGTTGAGTAGCTCTTTGCTTGCAGACTAACTCATCCATCTAGAGATTGATCTCTGCCAAATTCTCCGTGATTCTGTTACACTGTTATTTATGAGGACGGTGGCATCATGTTTCAGAAATTACCATCCAGTCAGCACTGATGGGTATGTATTTTTCTTGCTCACTCAGTGGCAAAACACATATATAATAAATTCTTAGGAACTTCATCTCTTTCAGGGAAAGTCAAAATAACTGCTGGCTCAGTGGTCTGCCACAAAATCTATTCCTGGATAAAAGGGAGGTCCACCCCCTTTTTATTGAAGTATTTCAATACTTCAGCAGTTCCAACAAGAACAGAGAAGTACCAATGAGAAGCAAAATAAGAAACTATGTTCCATGACTAAGAAATTGTTTCTGAATATTTTTATACCATTTTAAATTTGTTCTCAATGGAAAGATGGCAACAGATTAATTGCCCACATGTCCATTTGACAAAAAAAATTTTTTTAAACAAACTTATTTTACTTTTATGGCTGCAGATAGGAGTTATTAACCATCTGTCTTTGTATTACTTAAACATTATATGAATAAACATTATTTTACAACCAGAAAACAGTTATTCATAGAATTGTACATTTATTCCCCAATAATTCTTCTTTGCCACTTTAATAAGGGCCTAAAGTTACCATCATTTCAACTCTCCTTAAAATTCATTACCTATAATACTAAGGAAAACAGATGGCAATACAGTTATTTCATTGCAAATGAAGAAGGCCTAAAAGAAATTTTTAAAAAATTTATTAGCAGTATCAATTACCTCTAAAATTAAGAGGGAAAACTGACAATCTAAATTATAACTCACACTGTTAAAGGAAATGAGGGTAACACAAATAACTACCAGTTGACGGCTGCACTAACTAATACACTTACGTAGGCAAGTATCCTATTGCGTAATAACAAAACATGGATAAACGATTAACATTTTAGTTCTCTACTTCTATGAAACACAGAAATGAGTACGTCTCCAGAATCAGACAACACATCATATAAGATAAATAAAAGACAGTTCTTTGCTATGTAGGGTGAGGGAATACAGGAAAATAGGTGTAAAGAGAGGCAGAGAGAGAAGGCTTCAGATCATCTGAAGGGAGTATGATAAATCTAGATTTATTAAGACTAGAGAAACACCCTAAAGAACAGAAGTCAGAATAAACTAGTCAAAGACAAATCTGCACTGAAGACAAACTCTGACTTGCACTCTAAACCAGAGACAAGAGAGCGACGCAGAAAGAACTCTGCAGAAGTACAGAGGCCTTCTCAAATACTCAGCTGGGATTGAACAGGGAATGCAGGTGAGGAAGCTGCCAAGGCCAGGAGAAGAACCACTATAAGGACAGGAGGTAATAAGGCCCAGCATTCACACGAAGCTAGGAGCAGTGCCTGTTCACAACAGCCAGACTGGAACCTCATGACTCACAGAGCACTAGGCTAAATACACAGAGGGCTTTTTTCAGTAATGAGGACAAACTACACCGAGCATAAGCATGTTCCAGTTGGGCCTAACAAATCTTAAAAGCAAGAATGGAAAGGATCAAATTGTTTACGAGTAACTTAACGATGTCCCAGTAAAAAAGCTCGAGAGCATTTATATGAATAAAAATATCCAGCATCCAACAAAGTAAAAGTCCTATTGTCTGGCATTCAATCAAAAATTGCCAGGCCTGTGTAGAAACTGGAAAATGTGACCCATCAGTAGGAGAAAAATTCATCAATTGAGACGAACTCAGAACTGACACAGAATAAGCAGACAAGGACTTTTTAAAAAGTTACTATAACTATTTTTTATATTTTCAAAATGTTAAGTAATGATATGAAAAATATAAAAAGATGCAAATCAAACTTCTTAAATTGAAAATTACAATGTAAAATATGAGAAAGTATTAGATGGGATTCACAGCAGGTTAGATATTACAGAATAAAAGATTGTGAATTTGAGAGATGAAGAGAAAAGAGACTTTTAAAAAATGAACAGAGCAGCAGTGAGCTATGATAAAAACTTAAAGTACTCTATATATGTGTAATGGGAGTTCCCAAAAGAAAAAGAGGGCAATAAAAATTATTTGAAGTAATAATGGCTGAAAATTTTCCAGATGTGATAAAAATAATAAACTCACAAATCCAAGAATACCAATGAACCCCAAGCACAAGAAATATGAAGAAAACTACATAAAGCCACATTGTAATCAAATTGCTCAAAACTAGTAATAAAGAAAACTGTAAAAGCAGTCAGAGAAAGACATGTTATATACAGAGGAATAATAATGACAGGAGATATCTCATTGGAAACAAGCAAATGAGACCACAGTGAAGCAACATCTTTAAAATACTAAAAAGGCAGACAATTACAAGTATTGGCAAGGAAACTGGAACCCTAGTACATTGCTGGTAGGAAAGGCAAATGGTACAGTCATTTGGAAAAAAGGTTGCGAATTCCTCAAAAAGTTAAACATAGAGTTACTATATGACCTAGTAACTCCACTCCTAGGTATGTATCCAAAAGAAATGAAAACATTTGTTGACACACGAACTTGTACATGAATGTTCATAGCAGCATTATTCACGGTAGCCAAAAAGTAGAAATAACCCAATAATTAACCAACTAATGAATGGATAAATGAAATGTGATATATTAATACAATGGAAAATTATTTAGCCATAAAAAAGGAATGAAGTACTGACATATGCTACAACATGGATGGATCTTGAAAACAACAAAGCTAGATATAAAAAGCCACCTATTGTAAGATTCCCTTTATGTGAAATATCCAGGATAGGCAAATCCATACAAAGAAAAGTATATTAATGTTTGCCAGGGGCTGGGAGAAGGTGTGCATGGGAAGTGACTGCTAATAGGTATAAAGTTTCTGAACTGTACACTTTAAAAGGGTAATCTTTAGAATTCCCTGGTGATCAGAACTCAGTGCTCTCACTGCGAGGGGCCTGGATTCAATCTCTGGTCGGGGAACTAAGATCCCGCAAGCCGAGTGGCAGAGCCAAAAAGAAAAAAGAAAAAAAGGGTAAACTTTATGGTATGTGAATTATATATCAACAAGACTGTCAATATAAAAGAAATGATAGAAATATAGTGTGGAAGATATCTAAAAGGCGAGAGATAGTGTTACATATCATACACTATGTGCAAATAATATGTATAAAAAATAAACTGCAAACAAATTCTAAAAAATAAAGTCAGAGATTGTAATATTGGATAAAAAAAGTAAGACCCAACCATATGTTACCTACAAGAATCACAATTTAAATATAAAGACACAGAGTAAGACGCAGAGATCAACTTCCTCCCCACAGATACACCAGAAATACATCTACACGTGGAACAACTCCTACAGAACACCTACTGAACGCTGGTAGAAGACCTCAGACCTCCCAAAAGGCAAGAAACTCCCCACGTACCTGGGTAGGGCAAAAGAAAAAAAGAAAAAACAGAGACAAAAGAATAGGGACGGGACCTGCACCAGTGGGAGGGAGCTGTGAAGGAGGAAAAGTTTGCACACACTAGGAAGCCCCTTCGCGGGCGGAGACTGCGGGTGGCGGAGCGGGGAAGCTTCGGAGTCGCGAAGGAGAGCACAGCAACAGGGGTGCGCGGGGCAAAGCGGGGAGATTCCCGCACAGAGGATCGGTGCTACCAGCACTCACCAGTCCGAGAGGCTTGTCTGCTCACCCGCCGGAGCGGGCGGGGCTGGGAGCTGTGGCTTGGGCTTCAGTCGGAGCGCCAGGAGAGGACTGGGGTTGGCGGCGTGAACACAGCCTGCAGGGGATTAGTGCGCCACGGCTAGCCTGGAGGGAGTCCGGGAAAAGTCTGGACCTGCCGAAGAGGCAAGAAACTTTTTCTTCCCTCTTTGTTTTCTGGTGCGTGAGGAGAGGGGTTTAAGTACGCTGCGTAAAGGAGCTCCAGAGACGGGCGCGAGCCGCGGCTAAAAGTGCGGACCCCAGAAACAGGCGTGAGACGCTAAGGCTGCTGCTGTCGCCACCAAGAAGCCTGTGTACGAGCACAGGTCACTATCCACACCGCCTATCCGGGGAGCCTGTGCCGCCCGCCACTGCCAGGGTCCCGGGATCCAGGAACAACTCCCCCGGGAGAACGCACAGCGCGCCTCAGGCTGGTGCAACGTCACGCCAGCCTCCGCCGCCGCAGGCTCGTGCCGCACTCCGTAGGCCTCCCTCCGCCCGGCCTGAGTGAGCCAGAGCCTCCGAATCAGCGGCTCCTTTAACTCCGTCCTGTCTGAGCAAAGAACAGACGCCCTCTGGCGACCTACACGCAGAGGCGGAGCCAAATCCAAAGCTGAGCCCCTGGGAGCTGTGAGAACAAAGAAGAGAAAGGGAAATCTCTCCCAGCAGCCTCAGAAGCAGCGGATTAAATCTCCACAATCAACTTGATGTACCCTGCATCTGTGGAATACCTGAATGGACAAGGAATCATCCCAAATTAAGGAGGTGGACTTTGAGAGCAAGATTTATGATTTTTTCCCCTTTTCCTCTTTTTGTGAGTGTGAATGCGTATGCTTCTGTGTGAGATTTTGTCTGTATAGCTTTGCTTCCACCATTTGTCCTAGGGTTCTATCCATCCATTTTTTTGTTTGTTTTGTTTTTTTCTCTTAATAAATATTTTTTTATTTTAATAACTTTATTGTATTTTATATTACTTTATTTTATTTTACTTTATCTTTCTTTCTTTTTTCCTTTCTTTCCTCCTTCCTTCCTTCCTCTCTCCCTCCCTCCTTTCTTTCTTTCTTTCTCTCTTTCTACTTCTACTAATTCTTTCTTTCTACTTTTTCTCCCTTTTATTCTGAGCCGTGTAGATGAAAGGCTCTTGGTGCTGCAGCCAGGAGTCAGAGCTGTGCCTCTAAGGAGGGAGAGCCAACTTCAGGACACTGGTCCACAAGAGACCTCCCAGCTCCACATAGTATCAAATGGCAAAAATCTCCCAGAGATCTCCATCTCAACACCAGCACCCAGCTTCACTCAACGACCAGCAAGCTACAGTGCTGGGTATCCTATGCCAAACAACTAGCAAGACAGGAACACAACCCCACCCATTAGCAGAGAGGCTGCCTAAAATCATAATAAGTCCACAGACACCCCAAAACACACCACCAGACGTGGACCTGCCCACCAGAAAGACAAGATCCAGCCTCATCCAGCAGAACACAGGCACTAGTCCCCTCCACCAGGAAGCCTACACAACACACTGAACCAACCTTAGCCACTGAGGACAGACACCAAAAACAACGGGAACTACGAACCTGCAGCCTCCAAAGGAGACCCCAAACACAGTAAGATAAGCAAAATGAGAAGACAGAAAAACACACAGCAGATAAAGGAGCAAGATGAAAACCCACCAGACCTAACAAATGAAGAGGAAATAGGCAGTCTACCTGAAAAAGAATTCAGAATAATGATAGTAAAGATGATCGAAAATCTTGGAAATAGAATAGAGAAAATGCAAGAAATATTTAACAAGGACCTAGAAGAACTAAAGATGAAACAAACAACGATGAACAACACAATAAATGAAATTAAAAATACTCTAGAAGGGATCAATAGCAGAATAACTGAGGCAGAAGAACGGATAAGTGACCTGGAAGATAAAATAGTGGAAATAACTACTGCAGAGCAGAATAAAGAAAAAAGAATGAAAAGAACTGAGGACAGTCTCAGAGACCTCTGGGACAACATTAAACGCACCAACATTCGAATTACAGAGGTTACAGAAGAAGAAGAGAAAAAGAAAGGTACTGAGAAAATATTTGAAGAGATTATAGTTGAAAACTTCCCTAATATGGGAAAGGAAATAGTTAATCAAGTCCAGGAAGCACAGAGAGTCCCATACAGGATAAATCCAAGAAGAAACACGCCCAGACACATATTAATCAAACTGTTAAAAATTAAATACAAAGAAAACATATTAAAAGCAGCAAGGGGAAAATAACACACAAGGGAATCCCCATAAGGTTAACAGCTGATCTTTCAGCAGAAACTCTGCAAGCCAGAAGGGACTGGCAGGACATATTTAAAGTGATTTAAACCATTAGCCAGACTCATCAAGAAAAAAAGGGAGAAGACTCAAATCAATAGAATTAGAAATGTAAAAGGAGAAGTAACAACTGACACTGCAGAAATACAAAAGATCATAAGAGATTACTAAAAGCAACTCTATGCCAATAAAGTGGACAACCTGGAAGAAATGGACAAATTCTTAGAAATGCACAACCTGCCAAGACTGAATCAGGAAGAAATAGAAAATATGAATAGACCAATCACAAGCACTGCAATAGAAACTGTGATTAAAAATCTTCCAACAAACAAAAGCCCAGGACCAGATGCTTCACAGGCGAATTCTATCAAACATTTAGAGAAGAGATAACATCTATCCTTCTCAAACTCTTCCAAAATATAGCAGAGGGAGGAACACTCCCAAACTCATTCTACGAGGCCACCATCACCCTGATACCAAAACCAGACAAGGATGTCACAAAGAAAGAAAACTACAGGCCAATATCACTGATGAACATAGATGCAAAAATCCTCTACAAAATACTAGCAAACAGAATCCAGCAGCACATTAAATGGATATACACCATGATCAAGTGGGGTTTATTCCAGGAATGCAAGGATTCTTCAATATATGCAAATCAATCAACGTGATACACCATATTAACAAATTGAAGGAGAAAAACCATATGATCATCTCAATAGATGCAGAGAAAGCTTTTGACAAAATTCAACACCCATTTATGATAAAAACCCTGCAGAGAGTAAGCATAGAGGGAACTCTCCTCAACATAATAAAGGCCATATATGACAAACCCACAGCCAACATCGTCCTCAATGGTGAAAAACTGAAAGCATTTCCACTAAGATCAGGAACAAGACAAGGTTGCCCACTCTCACCACTCTTATTCAACATAGTTTTGGAAGTTTTAGCCGCAGCAATCACAGAAGAAAAGGAAATAAAGGGAATCCAAATTGGAAAAGAAGTAAAGCTGTCACTGTTTGCAGATGACATGATACTATACATAGAGAATCCTAAAGATGTTACCAGAAAACTACTAGAGCTAATCAATGAATTTGGTAAAGTAGTAGGATACAAAATTAATGCACAGAAATCTCTTGCATTCCTATACACTAATGATGAAAAATCTTAAAGTGAAATCAAGAAAACACTCCCATTTACCAATGCAACAAAAAGAATAAAATATCTAGGAATAAACCTACCTAAGGAGACAAAAGACCTGTATGCAGAAAATTATAAGACACTGAAGAAAGAAATTAAACATGATACAAATAGATGGAGAGATATACCATGTTCTTGGATTGGAAGGATCAACATTGTGAAAATGACCCTACTACCCAAAGCAATCTACAGATTCAATGCAATCCCTATCAAACTACCACTGGCATTGTTCACAGAACTAGAACAAAAAATTTCACAATTTGTATGGAAACACAAAAGGCCCCGAATAGCCAAAGCAATCTTGAGAACGAAAAACGGAGCTGGAGGAATCAGGCTCCATGACTTCAGACTATACTACAAAGCTACAGTAATCAAGAGAGTATGGTACTGGCACAAAAACAGAAAGATAGGGCTTCCCTGGTGGTGCAGTGGTTGAGAGTCTGCCTGCTAATGGAAGGGACATGGGTTCGAGCCCTGGTCTGGGAGGATCCCACATGCCGCGGAGCAACTAGGCCCGTGAGCCACAACTACTGAGACTGCGCGTCTGGAGCCTGTGCTCTGCAACAGGAGAGGCAGTGATAGTGAGTGGCCCGCGCACCACGATGAAGAGTGACCCCTGCTTGCCACAACTAGAGAAAGCCCTCGCACAGAAACGAATACCGAACACAGCAAAAATAAATAAATAAATAAACTCCTACCCCCAACATCTTCTAAAAAAAACAGAAAGATAGATCAGTGGAACAGGATTGAAAGCCCAGAGATAAACCCACGCACATATGGTCACCTTATCTTTGATAAAGAAGGCAGGAATGTACAATGGAGAAAGGACAGCCTCTTCAATAAGTGGTGCTGGGAAAACTGGACAGGTACATGTAAAAGTATGAGATTGGATCACTCCTTAACACCATACACAAAAATAAGCTCAAAATGGATTAAAGACCTAAATGTAAGGCCAGAAACTATCAAACTCTTAGAGGAAAATATAGGCAGGAAAATCTATGACATAAATCACAGCAAGATCCTTTTTGACCCACCTCCTAGATAAATGGAAATAAAAACAAAAATAAACAAATGGGACCTAATGAAACTTCAAAGCTTTTGCACAGCAAAGGAAACCATAAACAAAACCAAAAGACAACCCTCAGAATGGGAGAAAATATTTGCAAATGAAGCAACTGACAAAGGATTAGTCTCCAAAATTTATAAGCAGCTCATTCAGCTTAATAACAAAAAAACATACAACCCAATCCAAAAATGGGCAGAAAACCTAAATAGACACTTCTCCAAAGAAGATATACAGACTTCAACAAACACATGAAAGAATGCTCAACATCATTAATCATGAGAAATGCAAATCAAAACTACAATGAGATATCATCTCACACCAGTCAGAATGGCCATCATCAAAAAATCTAGAAACAATAAATGCTGGAGAGGGTGTGGAGAAAAGGGAACCCTCTTGCACTGTTGGTGGGAATGTAAATTGATACAGACACTATGGAGAACAGTATGGAGGTTCCTTAAAAAACTACAAATAGAACTACTATATGACCCAGCAATCCCACTACTGGGCATATACCCTGAGAAAACCATAATTCAAAAAGAGTCATGTACCAAAATGTTCATTGCAGCTCTATTTACAATAGCCCAGAGATGGAAACAACCTAAGTGTCCATCATCGGATGAATGGATAAAGAAGATGTGGCACATATATACAATGGAATATTACTCAGCCATAAAAAGAAACGAAATTGAGCTATTTGTAATGAGGTGGATAGACCCAGAGTCTGTCATACAGAGTGAAGTAAGTCAGAAAGAGAGAGACAAATACCATAAGCTAACACATATATATAGAATTTAAGAAAAAAAATGTCATGAAGAACCTAGGGGTAAGACAGGAATAAAGACACAGACCTACTAGAGAATGGAGTTGAGGATATGGGGAGGGGGAAGCATAAGCTGTGACAAAGCGAGGGAGAGTCATGGACATATACACACTAACAAACGTAGTAAGGTAGATAGCTAGTGGGAAGCAGCCGCATGGCACAGTGATATTGGCTTGGTGCTTTGTGACAGCCTGGAGGGGTGGGATAGGGAGGGTGGGAGGGAGGGAGACGCAAGAGGGAAGACATATGGGAACATATGTTTATGTATGACTGATTCACTTTGTTATAAAGCAGAAACTAACACACCATTGTAAAGCAATTATACCCCAATAAAGATGTTAAAAAAAAAAAAAAAAAAGTTGGGGCTTCCCTGGTGGCGCAGTGGTTGGGAGTCCGCCTGCCGACGCAGGGGACGCGGGTTCGTGCCCCGGTCCGGGAAGATCCCACATGCCGCGGAGTGGCTGGGCCCGTAAGCCATGGCCGCTGAGCCTGCTCGTCCGGAGCCTGTGCTCTGCAACGGGAGAGGCCACAACAGTGAGAGGCCCGCATACCGCAAAAAAAAAAAAAAAAAAAAAAAAAAAAGTTGGATTTCTTGACTTGATTTCTTAACTTTCAGGTAAGTTATAATATTCACACTTGTTACATACAACGTATACAATACTTCACTTTGACCATACCACAGGGTTCTCATTTAACTGCAATCAACCATTTGTTAAAAATCTTGTTCATATCAAGTATCAGACACATGGGGGGAACATGTTGCTATGGAAAAAAATGATATTTGGAGAATCTGTCAAGAGAGTAATATTAAGCACTCTATGTTAAGTAAATGCGCCACCTACTCCTGCCAAGCATTAAAGCCTGTTATCCCTAATTATGTTCCTCACTGAGTTTATACCTTTAAAGTGTCAAACACAGCCCCCTAGTTCTGGGGCTAATTTCAGTTTTCAGTTATAAATATGTTTTATGCTTCACATGACATTATGTGGCCATCTACCAAGGAATACTCAAGTCCATTTTCTCTATTCTATTGTTTCAGTGAACAGAAATTACATATATTCTAACTGCAGCTAGGACTCAAAGCGGAGATAAGAGAATATAACAGGATGTTCTCAAATAGTTACCTAAAGATGATGTCTCATTTATCCAGTAAATCAAGAAAAGAAGCTGCCCATATATACAGTCTTCTTATACCCAAACATCTGCTTTTACACTTTACAACGAAACTTAAATTTGCAAACAATTCCACAGGAACTCCATTTCTTACAGACTCGGATTCATCATTAGACACGTCAGTTATCACACCGTAGTGTGATACTTAGAGCAAACAAAACCTCTTGAGTGTGAAACTATTTGCCCCTGCACTAAATGGTCTCCAGGGACCACGGAACCAGAGCTCTTTCACTTCTTTCATTGTGAGCTGTCATTTCTCCTCTGGATGTGCTTACTCCGCACATCTCCCAGCGCTGTCTCCTACCAATATTCTCTGAGCTGGAAGAATCAGCAACCACAGTTAACACACAATTCTACGATATTAACACTTTGTAATTTCTTGATTATATGTATTAAATCTTAGTATCTTAAGAATATCAACCCTATGGCTTTCATTTGTACACATGCTCTTTTTCCTCTAGATCGTTTGCCTTTTATGTTTTTACTCCTTATACAGATGGTCCCCAACTTATGATGGTTCGACTTAGGATTTTTCCACTTTATGATGGTGTGAAAGCAATATACATGTTCACTAGAGACCGTACTTTGAATTTGGATCTTTTCCCAGGCTAGCGACATGCAGTATATGATACTCATGATGCCGGGCAGTGGTGGGGAGCTGCAGCTCCCATCAGTTACGCGATCACAAGGGTAAACAACCGATACCTTTACAACCATTCTGTACCCAGACAGCCGTTCTGTTTTTTACTTTCAGTACAGTATTCAGTAAATCACGTAAGATATTCAACACTTGGTTATAAAATAGGCTTTGTGTGAGATGATTTTGTCCAACTGGAGGCTAATGTAAGTGTTCTGAGAATGTTTAAGGTAGGCTAGGCTAATCTCTGATGTTCAGTAGGTTAGGTGTATTAAATGCACTTTCAGCTTACAGTATTTTCAGCTTATAATGGGTTTATCAGGCCATAACACCATTGTAAGTCAAGGAAGCTCTGTACTCTTGACAACACTGAGTATCTTGACAACACACTGTGTGTGTGTGTATGTGTGTGTGTGTTGTACTGCTAATTTGATCAACAGACAATGATTTTAAACATTGGAGAACAAGGTAAAATACCCAATAGATTACGTCTAGACATTGAGGTTCCTCTCTATGCTTTTCTCTTTGTCCAAGTTATCTGCAATAAAGCTCTAATGCTGCAAATGAGAAATTAGGAAACAGAGCTTTAAAAAAAGAGAAAGAAAACTTTGAACTCAAAATCACCTAATGTTCATATACTTTTGATAATTTAAACTGAAGCTGTGGATAAAACAGGAGGAAGAGAATTAATATTTGGGTGATATATGCACTGAAGTGATTGTGGGGAATGGGGGAAGGAAGTGGCATGACCAAAAGCTTTAATCTTTTCTTGTAATGGTAAAACACTAATTCAAAAATGAAGTTTTTTGAAGATCATATACAAAAATAGACATTCAATTTGTTGGTATTTTGAACTAGATCTTTAATATCTCATCCAATCAAAAATTCTGTTTCTCTGATTCTCAATTATTATAAAATTCTCAATTATATACTTTAAAGAAAAACAGGTTTCTAAACATAAAGTTTTTGACATTTTTTTAAATATATAGATTGAGAATACAACAAAGAATTTAAAAAACTTTCTCAAATAATGATCAGTTAAGGAAGAAAATGCAGAGCAGGAAAATGAAAAAAGAGCAAAGGAAAGAGTTAATATTTATAGAGAGGTGGAAGAAAAAAGGAAAGAAAAGCAAACAAAGAAGATTTACTAAAAATTTTGGTCAGTAGGGCTGTTTCAAAACAGACACACCAACCAAGCTAATGTGGGTAGCTGCACCCCATGGTCTCCTATCCATTTGTTAGATCCATAAGCTCTAAATATGAAGTTCCTTCTCTTACCAATCAAAACTCTATTTTCTGATAATAACTAGCTAATAAAGACAAATAATTTCAAACTAATTCACAGTAAAGTGTGCTTAAGATTGCCAACTCACAATGTTTAAATACTTTGAGCTACAATTTAAAAGCTTCTGAATTCCAAATCAACGCACTAATAGAGGTTCATTTTGGAGACTCAGGGAAAAAAAAAAACTGCCAATGAAATGTCTCTCCTCCACTAAAGACTAGCAGGCTTTCCTAAAAAAAAAAAAAATCAATTAACATTTAATTAATATATAAGTGGAAATATGAAAACCAAGTTCTTATAGATGTCACATGTCAATATAAACGTGTTCCATAACTGGGAGGGATTGATTTCATTTACTCAACACAGAAAACAATAAGCATTTATATAAGACTGATTTTTACCATAGGTTAAAATTCACATTAAGTTCTGACAAAAGAGTCTAAAGATTAAGTGGAAAAAGATAATATTCACATTAAGTTTTGACAAAAGTATCTAAAGAGTAAATGGAAAAAGATGATATCTGAAGGTATATTGAAAAGAGAATAGTCAATTGTATGAACATATATTTTTTTTAAAAAGAGGGATGATTACTTGTCCTCCACAGTTTCATAAACATACAGTATTTACAGTTATCATCTTTGGTTCTTTCTCATGGGACTATAGCAGCAGTTTGATCAACTAGTATGCAGCAAAAATCTTTTTGCAGACTTCAGAATGCATAAGAATTCCATTTATGCATTTAAATGTTAATAGCAAGAACTATAAAACATGAAACCTGATTGGAAAATGCAGTATTTTAACCTTCAAATCTGGCTGTAAATAAAATATACATAATAAACATTTTTTCTCTTTTTACATATTGCATATTTGACATAGATGTAAACAAGAAAATTTATATAATCGTGAATAAGCCAAAGGCATAATCGGATTTTAATTTGATATCTTAAGTGTTCCTAATATAGTCTCCATGTTTACTAATAGAAAAATTCCACAAATAAGCTATTACACAGATATTTAATACCAAAACAATTGTGTTACAGTAATCAACCACATCAAGCTATCTTTTAAACTAAAAGACAGAGAAAAACTTTATGTAATAATGATACTGACACTTTCTGAATGTCTTTTCAGGCAGAGTTTTTTTTGGTTTTTGTGACCATGTTATAATAGATTGATAAACATGGCATACGATAGTACCAATTTTTCATTAATATGGTGATTTTAAATATCACACTAAAGATAGAATCTTATTTAAAATCCTCCACCAAATGTATTTAGAGGGAAAAAAATCAGTTACTAAAACTCGTAGCTCTCTTTTGGCCTCAGGAAATACGTTCCAGGCAGAGAAGATATACTAAAACAGAAGACTAATGAATAAATATAAGTTATTCAAAGAATAAGAAACAATTTATCTTTTAAAAGTGACACAGTGAATTATCTTCCCCCCAAATTTTAAAACATTAAAATATTGGTTCTCTGAATCTATAATGTCATATCTTTTTATTTTTGTACAAATGACTTTTAATCTTAAGAGAATAAAAAAGATCTTACAACTGACAATAACTATTATAAGAATATACCTAATAAAGCTAATTCCCTTTGCTATTAAGGAGCAGTACTAACGTGTTTTACATTCAGGGTAACAACTGCTTCTACCAGATAACAATCAAGCTTTGGTTTTAAAATTTAAAAATAACTCTGATAAAATTAACGTAATAATTTTAAGAATTCTTTGAAATAATTCAATAAGATATCTCATATATATGTCAGCCCTCCTTTATATAAAGTACATTTTTATTTGTATACAATGAAGACTGACTACATGTCTTAAAATGAAAACACAGGAGTACCCTGGGAAGATAGTGATAGCAAAAGCAAGAGTTTTTGAATCTCTCCATAAACCCAGGGAGAGCAATGGAAAGAAAACCCGAAAACCATGGACAACATTTAAAACAAGACTAAGTACAGGTATGCAACAACCTCAAAATATAAGTAGGTAGAACAAACCACTAACAAGTCTTATGACCTTCATAATATCAGCACTTCTGTAGGAGAAAACAAAGGGAAGCCAACTGGGCATCTAACAGACCTGATAATAGGAGACGCTCAAAATAAGTAGAAATCAGGTGAGGCAATTTGAGACAGCAACTGAAGGTGGGATGGGTTTTGCCTCTCATAATAGCAGGTGAATGTGAGGATAATAATGTCTCAAAGCAGCAGGAGCACTCTAGACCCTAAGCACTCCTGAAACGGACCAGCCAGGGCTCCTTTCTAGGAGAGAGTCCCACTAAGAAGAATCACTTGGTGGTAGAATCAAAACTGATCAGGATAGAGGAAATCAACAGATGGAAAGAGGAGTTCAAGTAAAGGTGGGAAAGGGGAACAGAGCTCTGAAAGCAAGGCAGCACAATTTTGAACAGCAGAGAACAAAAAACAAAGGAGGGGCTTCCCTGGTGGTGCAGTGGTTAAGAATCCACCTGCCAATGCAGGGGACACGGGTTCAATCTCTGGTCCAGGAAGATCCTACATGCCGCGGAGCAACTAGCCCCATGTGCCGCAACTACTGAGCCTGCGTTCTAGAGCCCGCAAGCCACAACTACTGAGCCCACATGCCACAACTACTGCATGCCACAACTACTGCAAACCAAAAGGAGTATGAAGATAGAAAAGCTAATCTGAACCAGGTTCCTTTTTAAAGTTCAGAAAAATGAGCTTCACTAAAAATGAGAAACAAAAATATCAAGATCAGGGCTTCCCTGGTGGCGCAGTGGTTGAGAGTCCGCCTGCCGATGCAGGGGACGCGGGTTCATGCCCCAGTCTGGGAAGATCCCACATGCCGCGGAGCGGCTGGGCCTGTGAGCCATGGCCGCTGAGCCTGCGCATCCGCAGCCTGTGCTCCGCAATGGGAGAGGCCACAGCAGTGAGAGGCCCGCGTACCGCAAAAAAAAAAAAAAAAATCAAGATCAAATCCTATGCTATATTGTTAGAAATAAAACAGAGAATAAGGAAAAGAATAACATCCCTCCAGACAATAAAAGTACACCAGAAAGACCCACAGAACATATCAAAACTATTACCTTGTATTTTAAAATGAGATTAAAGTCATTACAAAAATGATACAAGCCATAAAAAAATGAAATATGAATCAGAATTAGAAATGAGGAGACAGAATTTAGGGAGAAATTGGAAATGAAAGAAAAATGTCACTCCAGAAATGAAAACAAAACTAGAAGAAACATAGGAGTGAATAAACATAACAGATAGTGCCTTAAGAGAAACAGGTGAAAAGGGAAAAAAATTTAACTCAAAATGCGGATAAAAAAGGTTCACAAGAAAGTGACATGTATTGAAGATAAGCAAAGACACATGGCAAATAACAGGAAATCCAGAAGAAAACCAAAGCAAGGGCAAAAGAACAAATACTACAATAAGAACTCAAGTAAATATTTGTAAAATTAAAAAGAATGTGAAATTACATAATGAAAGAGCACACGGCATATTTGA
This sequence comes from Orcinus orca, assembly GCF_937001465.1. Lineage (NCBI taxonomy): Eukaryota > Metazoa > Chordata > Mammalia > Artiodactyla > Delphinidae > Orcinus > Orcinus orca. The sequence goes on along the minus strand of NC_064564.1, from coordinate 46,172,441 downwards.
AAATATCAGCACAATAACTAACGCCAACACATATTCTCTTAAAAATTACTAGAGTGAAAGAAGAAAAACACATGGTGACCTATATAAGCCAGCCTCAGGTATCACAGATTCTAGTCTACCATCATCCTGGTCCACTCTCTTTCACACCTTTCCACTTGAAACCAATTAATCTAAGCTTGGAGTTAAGAAAAACAAAAACTCAGAATTGACCAAAGCAAAAACAAGTTAAAAATTCAAGTCACATCTGCTCAAACGTATACTAAACAACCACATTTGCCACTGCTCTCTCATGAAAGTCCACCGAAATGGTAAGAAAATTTTGGAAGCTGAAGCACAAATGAGTGGAATTGACTTAGCAGGTGAAGAAATTTGCAACCCGAAGGGCCGTAGGAAACTAAGAAGCAACTTGCTTCTAAACACAAACCCAAGTAATGAAGATCCTGGGTTCCTCCAATGACAGTGCAGAGGGGAAAACGCGAAAGTTGTTTTCACAAACAGGCAACCCTTCTTTCACCAACTCCACAGAAAACTCTGGCAGAGTTGAAGCATGAGATTCTAAACTCAGGCATACCAAGCAGAGCTAAGGGCATTCAGGAAAAAGCCTTCAGAGCAAACCGTGGATATCCTCAGGCAGCCCCAAAGAAAAGTGAATTGTACCAATTAGCGAGCCTCATCCATAAACAGGGCTTCCAATCAGCTTTTTAGGGTCTTACTCATGAAAGCAGCTAAACATCACCACAGATGGAAGGAAATTCGAGACAACCTTAGAGAGGAAAATAAGAAAAAAATTAAATTGAAGGAACTAGAAGGCAAAAAAGCAGAAGAAAACTTGAAAACAACCACTAAAATTAACATCCTCAGGTAAAAATGTTTCGTCCACGAAACTATCAAGCGCAAGTCCAAGGCAAGGGTCAAGCAAGGCCCAACAGACTTAGCCATTAACGAAAAACAACAAGCTCTTTTTAGATGCAGGCAGCTTATTACTTACACAGTGAAAAAATCGTAGTCAAAGGTGCCAAGTCCCCATGGCCTCTGGGTAGGGTGACACCAAAGTAAAAGGAACCAGATGCAACAGGATTAACGGGACACTGCTGCTGAGGTGCTAACGCCAGGCTGCAGCTAAGAAATTTTATAGCCTACAGCTGTGCCCTAAGCGGGGCAAGATAGAAAGTTTCAAGTCTCCAAGGAACCAGGGAGGCAGATGGGAAAATTGCCTCAAGACATCCTTCTGCAAAATAGGGAGCTTCCCTCAAGAAGAAAAGGCCGATGAGAAAATATTCTTGTGACGGCTCCTCACAAGACTTGACTGTCTGACCACGTTCCTAGGAAGATAACAGGGCATTGCACCAAGACTTAGGCCAGGAGGTTCAAGCTCTGACTGCATGGCCTACGGGGATATGTACAAGGTCACCAGAACACCATGGAGTGGAGCCATGGCCCTACAGACACAACATACTGCTACTTTTAAAAGGGAATATTCAGAGAATTAAAAAATCTTTTGGATATTAAAAATATGATAGGAGAAAAAATCATTGGAAGAACTGGAAGAGAATATTAAGAAAATATATAAGAAAGCAGAAGAAAAAGATGGAAAAGAGAAATAAATTTTAAAATTAGGCCTAGATATCCACATCTTAATAAAAGGAGTTCTAGAAATAGAGATTAGAAAAAATTAGAGGGAAGGAACTTATCCAAGAAGTAATATTAAAAATCTTCCCAGAACTCAATGATGTGAATTTCCCTTTTAAAAGAGTCCATCAATGATGAACTCAAGGATGAAAAAAAAGATCCATCCTTTAACACATCATCAAGAAATTTCAGAATATTAGGAGTAAAGATAAGATACTAACAGCTTCCAAAGAGAAACAAACAGGACACACATAAGTATCAAGAATCAAAATGACAAACGACTTCTCAATAGCTTCAGTGGAAGTTAAAAGGCACTGGTGTAATGCTGTAAAATTGAAAAGGACAATGATTTCCAGCCTAATGTCAACACTCACATAATGTTTCAATTGAACATATGGATAGAATTGAGCCATGTTGGTTAACACCAATGAATCAAAACTATTTATTCTTTATGCAGTTTTTCACAGGAAGCTGCTGGAAGAGGTACACCACCAAAATGAGGGAATAAACGAAAAGAGGAAGACAGGATTCAGGAAATGAGATATCCAGCATGAAAGAGGTGAAGAGCAACCAATCCAGATTAGCATAGGACAGAGAGCCCCAGGAGAAATGTCTTTAAAGAAAGAAAAAAACAAAGCTAGATTACATGATGTGTTTGAACCTACTAAGAAACTGAAACTCCTGGAAGGTAGTTAGGGTACAATTTAACTGCTACTACAGAGAACACTGAGCAAATGAAAGAATAAGGTCATTATAAATTAATTCCAAACGGCTTAAAACAAAAATTGGAACAAAAAAGGAAATCTAATTACAGATACCACACAACCCAGTTGTGAATAACGTTTACACAGTCAAAAGAGTATAAATATTGAATGCTAATTGAACCAAAACTGTGATGTAACTGCACTAAATTGGGAGGATGAGAGAGGAAGCTACATTTTTAGGGAACAGGGAGAAGGAACAGAGCTTAATTTTCATATTCCAAAATAGATCAATAAATAAAATCTAAGACTGAAATATCAAGGAATAGCAAAAAATCATGTTACTCAGAAATACAAAGGTAAAATTTTAAGAAAGCTAAAAGATTTGAAAGTGGTTACCTCTCAGTAGCAAGAGCTGGTGTAAAAAGAATAGGGAAGGCAGTACTGTTTTTCATTATAATAAGCCTTGGAAAAAAATTTTTTGACTTAAAACTATCTACATATTTTGAAATAAATAAATAAAGCAATAAGTTAAAGATAGCAACCTAAGTTTATAGGCCAAAGTGAATAATTCTAGACAATACTGACCAAGTGACCCTGACAATAAAGACTAATAGGTAGGACTTCCCTGGTGGCACAGTGGTTAAGAACCTGCCTGCCAATGCAGGGGACATGGGTTCAATCCCTGGTCCAGGAAGATCCCACATGCCACGGAGCAACTAAGCCCGTGTGCCACAACTACTGAGCCCATGCACCACAACTACTGAAGCCTGCACACCTAGAGCCCATGCTCCACAACAAGAGAAGCCACCGCAATGAGAAGCCCACGCACCACAATGAAGAGTAGCCCCCACTTGCCACAACTAGAGAAAGCCCGCGGGCAGCAACGATAAATAAGTAAGTAAATAAATAAATAGTGAAAAAAATAGGTAAAAGAAAAAAAAACTGGATTATTGTTCATATCTAGCAACCCTATGGGACAAAGAAAGATTAGACTGTTTCATTTTGAATAGGGGGAAGAGGAGGGGAAGCCCTAAAAAATACTTGAACTCAAAAGAGTTCCCTAAGTTTTACAAATTTTATGGTATTTTCTACTGGAATCACAGGATGTTACAGCAGAAAGAAACCTTATATATTTGCTAATGATTCATCTCTCCTATTTTATAGTTACTTGTCCAAAGTTACACAGCTGGTTTGGGCAGAATCAGAACCCTCTGTTAACTCTCACACTCTTGTCATTTTATCACAATGCATTTTAAAATAATAATTAAGTATCAAGGAAATTGAGTTCCTACTGATATATTCATTAGCACTTTTCTTTTTATTTAAAAAGGGAGACTACTTGAAAATAAAAAATGTAAAAATATCTATTAGTTTTAAGTTAAAGCATATTGGTCTTTTACTTTTAAATAATTAGACATTATACAATAAAGGAAAAGTATCTATAACCAAACTCTCTTTTCCTACTTTTTATGATGAAATGGAACCGAGAATTTTTAAAACTTTCAGGCTGCCATCTATATTTTGCTTAAATTGTGGGTTCACTCCTGCTTTATCTACCTGGAAAATGGCATTGAAAACACATATTTTATTGCAATTTGTATTACTATTCAAATGACTCAGAACACCTTTATTCAGATAGCTAATCATGCCCTAGGATCTAACGATTTGCTGAAAGTAGGTTTTGACAACAAGATTTACTAGGAAAAGATATACTGCCCTATAGTTTTAAGGAACTGATGGTGTTCAACCAAAGGACTTGAGAGTGTTAGGTGATTTTCATAATTATTATGCTACACACTGGTAACCTAGTGATAGGTTTTTAGGATATACCTTGAGTCTCTGAATTAATAGGAACATCAAAAAGCGGGCCAAGGCCTATTGCAGAGGACCCATTATTACCAGTTGCCACCTATCATTCAAGTCTTGGGTCAAGTTCCTAGTCAAATATCAGAATTACCTGACTTTGGATGGAAAGTTAGGCTGCCCATTTTTTTTCCTCTTAATCACTAATTAAACATTGCCTAAAATTTTTCTTTACCTTGGCAAAAGGGAAGAATTAGGCATAAAACGAAGCAGCGCTCATCTGTTTATTCATCAGTCTATTCCATGCTAAAATCTATACCACAACATTCCTACACCATAACAGTTTAAGATTCTGAACAAGACTAAACACCTTTGGGGTAGTCAATAAATACCTGTGAGCTGATGATTTAAATGACAGCATCAGATCAATATATGATATTTTCCCATATATTGATCTAGGCATTTCTAAAATAACCTTATTCCTGTTCTCTAAAGCCATTCATTTGCAAAAACCTCTCGTCTTTCAACATTACAAAAAAAAAAAAGTGAGAAAGTTGATTTTCCAAGGTAAGAATCCAAGCAGCCTCTGATTTGTTCAGTTCATTCTACCTCAAACACTCCCTCTAGTCAAATGTCCTCTAAACAATTCTGCACAGTGAATACAGCAGACACACAATGCTTCATGAAGGTGGTGACTTTAATCAGCTACAAAGCACTCAGACCTTTTTCTACTCCTATGTTTGATCACACAAAAGTCATCTACTGCATCTTATAATTAATAAGCAGCAATAAAGTTTATTCTGCACTACTTTGTTATTATTTTAACTTTTAATTTAAGTTGAAATAGAAACTGATTTTTTCATTTTGAAGCAGTAACTATGAGAACTATTTAAATCATATCCATGTTTATCAGCCTAAGAGAAGCATTTCAAATGATATAGGCCTCTGTCCTTCATTAGAAAGATTCCACAAGAAAAAAAAAATGACAGGATTATTTAAAGGCATGTTCAGGAACAACAAAAATGAATTTATTAACTGCAACTCCAGTGTTTCATAAATACTATTTTCATAAGAAACCCTCTAAAATTTACATATAATTAAGCCAGCTAGTAAGACACAATCCCTGTAAGTTTTGTGTATAAGGAAAATCCTCATACAACATTAACAGAACATGGCTTATAAATAAAATATACTGTTTTTGTTAGCAAATATAAAAACAACAGTTCCAGATTTATCTTTTAGAAAAAAAATTAATTTATTTTAAGAGTCTCCGCCTAAATTCATTTTGGTATCAAACAACTACAATTAGTGATGGGGCAAGCATCCATAATTGTGGCAGGATGTTATTTACAAAAACTATACAAAATTAGATTAATTATTACATCAACTTATCAAAGCTTCCTGAAATTAGTTTCATTTTTGGAAATGTATCAAAAGTCCTCAGATCCAGAATGATAGTCTTTATTATTTTTAATTCATTAATTTAAAATTATTTTAATTATAGCACATCAGATCTTCAAGCAAAAACATCGGATGAAAGGCTGTACGATAAAATAGTCTCCTTTTCCTAATAGCTTGGAATGTAAATTAAAATGTGTTCTTTTTTTTTTTTTTTTTTTTTTTTGCGGTACGCGGGCCTCTCACTGTTGTGGCCTCTCCCGTTGCGGAGCACAGGCCCCGGACACGCAGTCTCAGCGGCCATGGCTCACGGGCCCAGCCGCTCCGCCGCATGTGGGATCTTCCCGGACCGGGGCACGAACCCTGTGTCCCTTGCATTGGCAGGTGGACTCTCAACCACTGCGCCACCAGGGAAGCCCTTCCCTTTTTATTGAAGGAAAAAAAATGAACTAAGCGTCCAGTAATATCAAATACCTGTTAGAATAACTTGTCTGCTGGAATTAAAGTTGGGCAATTACTTCTACATTGTTAAAAAATGCTTTAAATTAAGTCCTTTTTCTCTTTTATAAAGAAAGCTTTTCTCAGCCATTTTGGATCTCTAAGTCTTGTAACAAAAATGTCACTCAGTTTTTACTAGCAAGTCCACACCCATAGAAGGCATCTTCAATGCAGTACATATTTTAAAAGTGCATATAAGCATAACTAAATTTCTTAAACTGTTAACAAACCTAGGAGCAATAATTTAATATTCTATCGCAAAATACAGGTAGCCTAAAGGCAACATGCTTGGTCAATCTTTCATAAACTTTTTGGTTTGATGTCAAAACATTTCAAAATAAAGAAAAAAATACCATGACTCTTTGCTAATGGCTTTTCTGGTATTAATTTGCAGATATAGCTAAATACTCATCTAACAAAGTATCCCGGTTACCCAATGATATTTGCCATGAATTCAGAAAACAATAACATATATAATACAAAAGTAACAACAACAACAAAAACATGTATTTTAGGCCTAAAATGAGTTTATCTAATAAGAGTTACATGAGAAATATCATGTAAGACCCCAAATAAACTTTAGATACAAAATTATATGATGTGGCTTTGTTCAAACACATCTAATATTCAGATACAATTTAAATAAACTAGGCTGGCTTTTTTATATCACCAGCTTTCATTAGGGCTTTAATAGCTCTTGCCCTCATCTCAAGTTCTAGCAGCTCCAGCTGCTGTGCAGAAGGCTGAACATCTTCTGGTGGAGGAACAGTCAGGGTGGCGGCTTTCGGTTCCTTTGGGCTAGACTCTGCCAGTCCCAGAATCTCATTCACACTTTTCTCAATGTCTTTCTCCAGGTCATCTATCTGACCAGCTTCACTTTGGACTGTATTTTCTGAGACCTCAGGAGCAGCTGCTTCTTCATTGCATGGGCCTTCTATGTCGCTGTCATAAGCATCTGCATTTATACTGAGTACATCACTATCTTCCCCTTTGCCTGTAACAAACAAAAAAAGGCAAAGAACCATGTAACCTAAATGCCCTGATCAAAATTTCCTTTCTGTTTATGATGAAAGGGCTGCTGTGACCCACACCTCCCACCATGGAGTCCCAAATACATTCCATAAACCCCATCCCAACCCCTGTTCCCCTGACTCAACTTCCTTCCTCCCCTCTTCCCTTCCTCCCTTCTTCCCTTCCTCCCTCTCTCCCTCCCTCCCTCCCTTTCTTTCCTTCTTTCCTTCCTTCCCTCCTTCTTTCCTTCCTTCTCCTTCCTTCCTCCCTCCCTCCCTCCCTTTCTTTCCTTCTTTCCTTCCTTCCCTCCTTCTCTCCTTCCTTCTCCTTCCTTCCTTCCTTCCTCCCTCCCTCCCTCCCTTCCTCCCTTTCTTTTTTTTCCGCCCCCGCATAGATTGTGGGACCTTAGTTCCCTGACCGGGGATTGAACACAGGCCCCAGCAGTGAAGGCGCCGAGTCCTAACCACTGGACCGCCAGGGTTCCCCCCTTCAACTTTGAAAACAGATCTAATTTAATGCAAATTTTAATGTATTTTTCATTCCACTTTAGAAGAATATGGAAGCACTGGGAAATGTATACCATCATATGGATGTCCCTGATCAATTTTCCTAATTAAAATATCGTTAACTCTTTAGACCACAGTGAAGCCTCTACGTTACAAAATGCTGACACCCTTTGGATAGAGTATAGCTTATTACTGAAGAAGCAAAATTCTATTTGAGAAGGAGTTTAAAATACTTTGCCTTATAAACTACAAAAAAGGAAAAATATCACTGGCAAGCTGGACACCATGTGCATTGCAATTATTTCAAAGCTTTTCATATACTTTTTCAAACACTTTGTTCTAAATCAATAAATTAAAGGAGAATGCCTAAGGCCACTTTCTAAGGTAAAATAACTTTTCACCAAGAGGATTTTAATTAATAAAGTTAGCATGCCATAAATTTTTAAAGTACATTTGTTATAAAACTTCTATAACTGATGCTAAGAACTTGCATATAAACAAAGATTGTAGCCCTCAACCACCTTGGCCTGGACCATTACTGAAGTCCACGAGTTATTTACAACTTTGAGCGCTCCCTTATACCTCCAATTTATTTATCTTTTAAATTCCTAATATGTTTTTTTAAAAAGACAGTAATGATCCCCCAATTGTTAGCTTTGTTAGTTTTCTTGTAGTAGGAAGAACTTATTGACAAAATATAGATTGACAGATGGAAAATTCTGATAATACAATGTACAAACAATTCTACTCCATGGATTTTAAAATAAATGATTTAGTGACCTTGATTCTGCTACACACCCTCTCAATGTTTCAAAGGAGAAAATTCTTTATGAAAAAACTTTTTTTGATTATATTTTCTACGGGTTTGTTTCAAACATTTTTAGAGGGCAGAGGTGGGGTTTGCTTTATTTTTTTAATCAGAAACAGCTATACATGTTATTCACTGAAGAAATGGGGCTCTATAAATTTGGTGTTCTCAGTTTACATTAAAAATTATCCAAATCCAAGTGACTGGGTTCTCTGTAGCACAGTTTTGGTAAAAGCATTCACAAGTTCCATCTGCCCATTATACCTGCACCATGGATGCCAAAGCTTTGTAGAATCTGTACCTGAAATGATTTAGCATAAGCACTTCACTTCACAAATGTGAAAATAAGGTAAGTGATTTGTACAATGTAATCTGACAAACTATGTAAAGATCTAGGATCATACTTCAAGTCTTTTCACTATTTCTTAATTTTCTTCATTCTACTGACTCACTTTTAAAGTATAGCTTGCAAATATATGAATACATTTTCAAAGATAATTTACTCTCATCCTAAGTATTAGAAATAGCAGGTTTTTTTGTTGTCAATTATGACCCTCAAATCAGAAGGGGTATAACTTGTACACTCTTTCTAAAAAAGTAACTTTAACCTAAAATGCCTCATTCTAAGCCCTCAAAATGTCAGTGTGGTAAAGTTCTGTCCTTCCACACCCCCATTCTACATATGTGAAAATGTGTGTGTGTGTGCATGTGTGTTCACAGGGAAGTGAGTACACATTTAAATTATAAGAGAATTCTACAAAAGAGCATCTTCAAGTTTTTACATGGGCTTAGGAGTCTGAGAGTAACAAATCAATCTCAGGGAAATCGTTTGTACTCCTCTAAAATAAATAAAAACAGTTTTACTGTACGCATGATGTTAAAGTAAGGCTATTGAAATCCACCAAGAAAAATAAAAAGACAGGTGGGTCTGAGGTAAAATAATACAAATGTAATTGAAAATATTAAGAATAAGAATTCAGACTGTTGACTGTTAAAGACATTACAATAAAAAATGGCTCAGGGAAGAGAGCAAGCATAAAATTAGACCCAAATTACTGATGTCATAAAGCAGCAAAATAACTAAAGTAACTTAGATGTGGTACATATATACAATGGAATATTGCTCAGCCATAAAAAAGAATGAAGTAATGTCATTTGCATCAACATGGATGAACCTAGAGATTATCATACTATCATACTAAGTGAAGTAAGTCATTATTATCATATAATACCACTCATATGTGGAATCTAATTTTTAAAAAAAGATACAAATGAACAGATTTACAAGACAGAAATAGACTTACAGATATCGAAAACAAACTTATGGTTATTTACAACTTTGAGTGCTCAAAGTTGTAAATAACAAACTTATGGTTACCAAAGGAAAAAGGTGGGGGGAGGAATAAATCAGGAGCTTGGGATGAACATACACATACTACTATATATAAGATAAATAACCAAGAAGGACCTACTGTATAGCACAGGAAACTACTCAATATTCATATTGAGTATGAATATAGGTGATAACCTATATGAGAAAAGAATCTATAAAAGAATGAATATATGTAGATGTTTATGTATAACTGAATCACTCTGCTGTACACCTGAAACTAACACAACATTGTAAATCAACTATACTCCAATAAAATTAAAATTAAAATAAATTAAATTTAAAAATTTAAAAATAAAGTAACTTTAAAATATACACACAGAAACAAGAGGGTATGATATATTCCTTACTAGATTATATAAAAGAGCAGAATTAATGTAACATGGGTGGCCCTTAAAATACTACATACCATTTAGAGAACTTCAGAGAAAAAGCAGCATAACTAAAGAAATGAATCAAATAACTTAAGGGAAAGGACTAAAGGAGTTGAAGAATTTGGCTAAGGAACACAGAGTAGAGTTAAAATATTTTTCAGGGAAAAAGTAATACAAGGATTTATTGAGCATTCGTCTCTTATGGTTGATCCCCTAGCCAACTACTCACAAATATACATTCTATTCCATTTTCCTCTGATCTGGATACATTCATCATTTCTCTTTTCTTTTGTTTTCCTGCTATCTTCTGTGCTACCAACTTGATTCATACCCGTCAAACTCTACCCAAGTACCAAAGCTTTTTAAATAACAAATCAATCCATCTAGATTCAGTATCTAGACAGCAAAATGAATCAATCACTATCTAAATTCATCACTAACACAGATGAATAAATGGAACAATTTATCAGAGAAAATATTTGTTTATATTATTTAATGAGGCATAGTTATAAACATGGGATAAAACCATAAGGGAAAATATCTCACAACTAAACAGAACACCCAACACTCTTTAAATATTTTACTGACAAGAAGAAAATTTACAACTACAAAAGACTCAATCACTTTAAAATTAATAGAGTTTCGGTATTTAAAAATGGGAGTGTACTACATAATAGAAAAGCTGAAATGCAATACCTGTATTGTTATTATCATCTATAACAAACCTCAATGCTTGAAAGCTACAGAGATTCCCCTAAGCTAGATAAAGGAAAACATTTTATGTTTTATGTTTGCTTTTTGTTAAAATAAAAGTTTTAATTATCCAAAGTAAACAAACATAGAAGAATTATTAAATATTTTGAGTAATAAAAATTAAAAAGGTCTTTTAAGTTATATTACATTAAAACCTTGATAGGGCCTATAATATTCCACTTGCAAATAATTCAACATATCAGAATACTTTTAAGGCATAAAATGAAAGCATATCTAATGTTATGAGTGACTACATGCTTGTGAAACTTCTTGATAGTGAGTTATTAAATTAAGCCAAGAGACAAACCCTAGTACATGGAATAATTAAGTACCTGTCTGAATTCCTGATAAAGATGGCAAATTGAGCACACATATCTAATTCCTTTCCCTATCAAGAATCCACTGAAGTGACAGGAGAGATACTTAGAAATAATAGCGTAAGAACTGTAAATTAGGACTTCCCTTGTGCCACAGTGGTTAAGAATCCACCTGTCGGGCTTCCCTGGTGGCGCAGTGGTTGAGAGTCCGCCTGCTGATACAGGGGACATGGGTTCGTGCCCTGGTCCGGGAAGATCCCACATGCCGTGGAGCGGCTGGGCCCGTGAGCCACGGCCGCTAAGCCTGTGCGCCCAGAGCCTGTGCTCCGCAATGGGAGAGGCCACAACAGTGAGAAGCCCGCGTGCCGCCAAAAAAAAAAAAAAAAAAAAAGAATCCACCTGTCAATGCAGGGGACAAGGGTTTGAGCCCTGGTCCAGTGAGATCCCACATGCTGCGGAGCAACTAAGCCCGTGCACCACAATCACTGAGCCCGAGCTCTGGAGCTTGTGAGCCACAACTACTGAGCCCAAGTGCCACAACTACTGAAGACCATGTGCCTAGAGCCCATGCTCTGCAACAAGAGAAGCCACCCAATGAGAAGCCCACACACCGCAACGAAGAGTAGCCCATGCTTGCCGCAAGCTAGAGAAAGCCTGCACACAGCAACGAAGACCAAACGCAGCCATAAACAAACAAACAAATAAATAAATAAATTTATAAAAAAGAAAAAAAACCTGTAAATTAACTGAGAATGAAAATAACAAACATCAGTCCTTCCTAAGTAAAATGCAAAACGGAGAACCACAAAGGAAAAATATCAACAAACAAAGCTGAAAAAATGTAAGACTTCTGAGAAAGAAAATAGACTACAAATAAAATTATAAGACGGGGCAAACCTATAAGAAAATATTAGCAAAATACATTTTTTAACAGGACAAATGTAAGGATATATACAACGTCTGGGTATTGTTAGAAATAACTAAAAACATGGGCAAAGGATAGAAACGGGTTAAGCATTTCACAAAATATGAAATACAAAGGATCAATAAACATATAAAAAATGATCAACATAATTTTTCATCAGGGAAATACAAATTAAAACATTAAGATATTACTTTTTACTCATTAGTAAAAAATAAGAATTTCAGCCATCTGGAGAAAAAAATAATAAATTGGCAAGATGCAAAAATGATCAAGATACATTGTTAAGTCAAAAAAGTAAGCTAAAGAGTAATAATCATACTATGTTAAAAATAACATAAGTAAGTTATTAATAGTGGTTTACTTCTGGGGAGGGGAGTAAAAGTAGAAGGGGAAGAGAAGAAATTGAGTTTTCCAATTTTGCTCTATGAACATATGTATTTTTCAACCATTTCTAAGAATATAACCTTGTAGAAAGTTTAAAAAGAAATTATAATATTAGATAAGAAAGGGTATCATCTAAAAAGAAATTTTGCTGGATTTTTACAAAATGTAAGTAGGCAGGATAAAACTGACAGAAAAATAAAAGCAAAGCAAAATCACTGCCAAAGACACCACAGGTAAGTGTAATTCTTTCTTAGAGTCTTGGAAGCAGGGAAGAGTTGGCTTTGGAACATACAGCAAGATAATTAAACTCATTCAGAATAGTTGAGTCAACTGAACCCTTCCTTCCTTCTCTCCCCTTCCCTGACACATGCCCAGGCACTCTATTGGGAGGCCTACCCCATTCACTTACACTAAAGAGATCTGGTAGAGAAATATAACTAAACATCTATTGAAGAAATCCAAACCAGCTACCAGAAAAACTACAATAAAAGAAGAACCAAGATGAACAAAGGAGGACATAAAGAAAATTTAGGGATCAGAAGATATTCTACCTGAGGAGAATGAGGGGTTGGGGTGTCTACTTAGTATCCTTATGGAGTTTGAAGTAGACAATGTAGCCATAAAACAAGCACAGGATGCAATGAAAAAGGACCAGAGAACAATAAATATTATAATTTACAATTACAGTTATCAAGAGCAAACATTCAATGGCTGTTGAAAGACAATGTTTAAAAAAAAAAAACTTTCAAAATGTAGAAAATAAAAATATATTTAAAATATGCAATAAAAGTTAAGAGATGAGGATGAATGACTCACAAGTCCAACAACCTAATATAATTAATTCAACAAATATTGTTGAGCACCTACTATGTACAAGACATTGTTTTAAACACTGAGGAAACAGCAGTGAATTTTAAAAATTCCTTGCCTTACCATTAAGTCATAGGAGAGACACTATAAATAAATCAATATCAGGTGCTATGAAAAAAATAAATCAGGATAGAAGATAGTAGCAGAATGTTTTCATACAGAGTGATCACTGTGATTTGATACAGTAACAGCTGAGCAGAGACTTAAAGCAACAGAACAAGTCAGAAAGCAAGAAGAGAGGGAGTGAAGAGGGAAAATACTATGTATAAAATAGTTAACTAATGAAAACCTACTGTATAGCACTGGGAACTCTACTCCGTGCTCTGTGGTGACCTAAATGGGAAGGAAATCCAAAAAAAGAGGGGATATATGTATACATATAGCTGATTCACTTCACTGTACTAACTAACACAACACTGTAAAGCAACTATACCCCCCAAAAATACAAATAAAGAAATAAGAGAAGAAAACTGATATGAAACAAAGAAGGCTTTCACACTGAAAGGGTCTGCCAAGAGCATCACACTTAAGACACATCCTGTGAAATATCACAACACAACGATAAAAAAAAATAGTTCTTAAAATTTCCGAGGAGGGAAAAAAATAGATGTTCAAGAAAAGATAGCCTCAAGAAATCAAGAGCATTCTTATCAGCCACTGTGGACAATACATTCCAATGGCTACGGACATGCTCACAAGAAAGAGGAGTAATGACATACTCTGTGTCTCGAGGACACAACACTGCTTCTAAATATTCTTGTTAAAAGATTGAACATGAATCTGATCAAGCCTCTATATCTAATTATCAATTTACAGAAAAATAATGTTAAATAAAACACTGAGATGCAATCAGTAAATTTAAACTGAGAAACTCCGACAACCCAGCTTCTTCAAGAAATAAACTGCAAAGAGAGGGAGAAAGGGAGAGAAAGGGGAGTAGATTAAAAAGAGACTCGGTATCATCCAATTGCAATGTAGGGACCTTATTTGTATCCCGATTCTTACAAATATAGTTTTAAAAATACTATAAGACAATCAGAGAAGTTTGAACACTGAAAATCTCAGGATTAAAATTACATTATCACTGTTCTGTAACCCCTAATGAAATAATGGAACTAGACAATACTAAATAGCTATTAAAACCATTAGGCTGACAACACCTGACCCAATAGATCAACCTTAATATCACAATACCCACCAATGAACAACTAGGTTTAAATTTGAACACTTTCTGAATATTATCTGATGGTTTAAGAAATGCTACTTTTTAAGGTATTATGATTATGTTTAAAAACCCACCTCTTATCTTTAAGAGATATATTGATACTAAAATATATACAAATGAACTGAAAAGATGTAGGATTTGCTTTAAAATAACATAACGGGTAGGAAGCAGGTAGGAATATAGATGAAAAAAGATTAGACATAGGTGGATAATTGTTGAAGATGTAGCTGAGTACATGGGAATTAATATTCCTATTTTCTTTCCTAGTTTTGCTTGAAAATTTCCCAAATAAAAAGGTTTTTTAAAGTTGATTTTTATTTAGAAACCTGTAACAACAGGTTTTAATACACACACACACACACACACACACACACACACACAATGGAAAAGAAAATGAGAAAATCGAAATCCAATTTTCCTATCAAGCAAACATAGAGTTGGTTATTAGAAGGGTTAAACTACTTTACTTTTTCTATTTTAATTAGTTTTTCTCATCTGATTTTAAGTTATTCACGTTCAGTGGTTATGCCATTTAGAACAACACATTTCACCATCCTTCCCTCTAGAATCTTAACTCTCCAAGGCCTCCGGCGTTATCAATCTGCTGGAATCTCATTAGTAACAAAGCGTATGATATATTGGACAGCAATGCTATGCCTCCATGGATTTCTTTTCTTAGACTACAGATAATTTTGGTTTAAAATTTTTTTAAGTTATGAAGAACACATTTTTAATGTATTCTAACTGTAGAAAGTCAGCTTGATAACTTTTAACATTTTTAGTGAGTTCCAGCCTTTTCAAGAAGCCAAAACTTTATTTTCTGAAAAAGAAACAAAACTGTTCTTTTAATATATAAGAATAATTTTTTCTGGATAAGCCTTCAATCTTCCTCTCAGCAAAACTAACAGATTTGGCTATTTTTTTTCATGCAGTGTTTTAAACTATTGATTTAACTTTAAGTGCATCATGTTAACCATCATATTCAAAACTTAATCATGACATTAACCAACTATTACTCATAAAAAAGAAAATGCAAACAATTTAATACAGAAAAACTGTCTAGTATTCTACCAAACCCCTTGAACTATCCATTAAACTTCTGGATAAGTGATTGTCTGCTAACCTGTAAACCTAACTTTTAAGAAACACGAATCCAGAGATTAGTCCAAGAATCAATAAATATTCACTCAGTATCTATTTACATATGTGCTGTAAAGGCCACAGAAGTAGGCCTTACAAAATGCCACAGGTAGTGTAGACTAAATATGTGTGGCAGGATTTAAGACACAGGTTTTGCCTTCATGGTGCTTGAGGATGCTTAAAATATGAACATCACACTTTAAAATGCTAAATTGTACAATATAAAGCATAATAGAAGATCACAGTATATAAAGCAATAGTGAAAAGTCAAGGAGATCTTTACAGACATGTATTATTAAGTAGGTCTTAGAATCTAACAGGTGATATTGACAGGGGAGGAAACTCCAAGTGTGAGGGACAGAATGGACAAAGGCAAAGTATTAGATCTAAACTCAGTACAATATGTGAGCCTAACAGAATAAAACGCAGACGTGAGAATACAAAAAAGGGTAGTACCCAAAATTACTGCCTCTGAAGACATCACCATTCCAGGATAAAAAGCACAACAGGCTTTTACAATGGATCAGGTAAGTAAATATTTTGGGGTCACACTGGGGTACAATAACGGGCTAACACATGAGAGATTCCTGACTACCCTTCCTCTAGTAATCTGAAAGTAAACAGGAAGGACATATTTTTAAATGTCATTCATCATTTCTCCTATCATTTGATTAAACAGGCTTCTAATATGAAAACATACAAAACATAAAACATGGGGTTAAAAATGAAGACAGAGTAGCGTATTTACAAGCACTGCTGTTTAAAATCAGGCAACTGTTCTCCCCAAAGATTTGTTGGAACTTATGAATTTAAAAGGGCATCACACTCAAATATTCTCTGCTAGTAACATCTCAGTGCTCCACAATCTGCCCATCCAAGGCGTTCTTAAACTCATCATCTACCTCACAATAGGCCACGTTTCCTGCGACACTGCTTTAGTTTGTTTAAATATAAATATAAGCTTACAAAGAGATACTAAAGACTGGATTCTAATTTTAGATAATGTAAAAGTATCTTTTATATACTCATGCAGATAGCAGCCAGTCATTATCAGTATGCCAGAAAAGTGGTAGTGCATTTCATAAAACATAGAAATCCTACCCTAAAACTAAAAACACTTTCATTAAAGAAGTAGGAAAAATAATGAAAACTGTCAGTTTCACCCTCATTCTTCTCATAAAAGAAAATATGTGGAAGTAGTGAGAGTCTTTGGAAAAAATAACTATGTCACCTTAGAGTATATGGTATGAAGGTGGAAAGTGCAGTATAAAGTGTCCTGTATGTTTTCAGAATGGTTGGAAAAAAGATAATCTCATGAGGAAGGACAGTTCAAGAGTGTAGAAAGATGCTCAAAAATAAAACTCGGGCTTCCCTGGTGGTGCAGTGGTTGAGAGTCCGCCTGCCGATGCAGGGGACACGCGTTCGTGCCCCGGTCCGGGAAGATCCCACATGCCGCGGAGCGGCTGGGCCCGTGAGCCATGGCCGCTGAGCCTGCGCGTCCGGAGCCTGCGCTCCGCAACGGGAGAGGCCACAACAGTGAGAGGCCCGCGTACCGCAAAAAATAAAAAAATAAAACTCTAACCAAACATTAATTATCCAAATGAGGAAATATCCAAAGAAATACAAGCTACAGAAGAATCTCTATGATGACCACATATTTTATAAAGGGCACATGATCAATGCTTAATATAAAAGACTGGTATTAATCTATACAAGCAATATAAACAAAGCTAAAGGCTAAGGGAAACAAACCAAAACATGGCTCAGTTTTGTTAAGACCAGAAAGAAAAACAAGCTTATAAGCAACTCACTCTTTGGGGTAGGTGGTAGAATATTAATAGGTAAATATAACTAATATTCTATTTCATTTCTATCTTCTTTTTAAGAAACTTGAACATACTGGACAGGACAGAAGAGAAAGAAGGAATTCTTTTAGTCATCTATCCATCCACTTACTCATTCAAAAGAATATGAGTACCCACTATAGACAAGCAGTGAAGACTTAAAAGAATCCTAAGACACAATCCTTTACCTTAAGTACCTAAATTTAGGTACTCATAAATGCTTATTGAATTGAAAACAATTATTAATTATTGGGCAGTGTTATAACAGAAGTAAATAAACAGGCAACTATGGACTTTAGTTAGTAATAATGTATTAATAGTGCCTCATCAATTTTAACAAATTTACCACACTAATGCAAGATGATAATATGGGAAACAGGGAGAAGCGGTGGTAAGTGGGTATACAGGAGCTCTGTACTTTCCACTCAATTTTTTGTAAACCTAATTTAAAGCTGTTCAAAAAAATTTTAAGTATTAGTTTTTAAAAATAAAAATAAAGCTTGTTAACTACAAGCTCAATATGTTATCAACTATATGATGTGGCAACCAAAACGGCTGATTAAATCATAGGCTAGGTGTGAGGTGTATAAAAAGTTCAGGAACTGTTAACAAAATTGATTTCAAGCCTAGTATTTACTATCTTTCTTTTGGTAGCAGCACTTCTATATAAGGAGGTACTTTTCCCAATGAACTGGATGAGAACATAGTGGCTGAAAAACGCAGAGGATCCAAACATCTGAGGAAGGGTTGGAGTATGCAACCTCCAAAGTAGCTCCCCTGAGAGTGTGTCTAGGATCCTATGAAATGCATCACAAGATAGAATGTTTAAAATGAGTACAATTTAAAGAAACATGGAAATAAACATTTCTCTCAATACTGAACCAAATTCATAATTTCATTCTTGATAAAAAACACACAGAGCATTATGCATCCAAAAACCTTATCAGTTTACTTTTTTTTTTTTTAAATCCAGAAAAGTCTCACATTCAAATGCAACAGAGGGGCCTTCAAAAGGTACAGGAACAGTATGGGCTAATTTCCATATAAAGTGTAATTTTTACCCTTTCATTCAACTACTACTCATAGAAAGAGACAAATTAAAAAGCAGGGAGGATCATGTTGGTGTCACTGCTGGTAATAACTTGTGAAAAAGCTCAAAGGAATGAGAAAAGAAATGTAAATTCTCATGCCACACCGATGGTTACACCACAATCTCTTCTTACTTCACCAATTGCTGAACTGGGTAACATTTCCCCAGAACAAGTTTTTTAAAATCTTTTAAAGAAGTTAACTCGTGTTGAAAAGCTGCATTCTGTGAATACTTATTTGTTAGAGTCAGTCAAGGAGATAATCAAGGGCAAGGAGGAAAGGAATTAGACTCAAACTTTGAAAACAAATCAGTAGTACGCATGCTTCTCTGCTTCCAACTCCAGAACAGCCTTCTAACACTTTCTTTTCAATTTCCCCTCAGCTCTCTAACACTCCTACCTGCAATTTTGGTTTTCAAAGGAAGAGGCAGCACAGAGCTCATCTGCCAATCCAGACTTCTTCACGTAAAACTTTTGGCCTACAAATGCTACTTAATTAACTGATGATCTTCATTCTCTCTTCCTTTACAGTGCAATAAAAGTCTCTGATGACATTTTTCTCATTATCTTTTCAATTTTTTATAACTTGTACTTATTCCTTCATGGTTGTAAAGTTCTTTTCAGCAAAACTCAACCCCTTTGTAACTGCAAGCTGATTTCTTCATTCTTTTTTATTCTAGTCCCTCTCCGTACCTACCTTCCCTTCTCCTAGTGCAGTACTACCTCAGAACAACAACAGAAGCAATAAGAACAAAAATTGAGTTTTTCCATTTCTCTCTCACCTTAAGGACTCAAACAGTCTCACACAATTTTACATTTAATCTTTGCTAAATGATGGAAAATATCCCATATATAATTGAATTTTTTTGAAGTAATAAATGAATACATTATGGCCACCATCAATCCTTTATAACAGTCTAAAAGAGTGGTCTCTCAACTTCATTATTTACATAAACCTATCAGTGAAAACATTTTTTAAGTACCTGTCCAACTACATATTTTTTATTTACTTATAAATTAATACATAATTAATATGAACCATTACAATTACATACATGTAACTGAAAATTTTAAAAGGGAGAGGTTTAAATATATAAGTTTATATGTATTTATTTACTTTAGAAGCTCTAGTATTTTTATCTTGCATTCCCAGGGAGTGTGTATAATTACACTGTGGTGACCAGTGGTCTGAAAGGCTGAAAGAAGCCCAAAGAAAATACCTATCTAAACTTTCATCACACGGTTTAACCACTGAAAACAATTTTCCCCTATTAAAGTCTACTTTTCAAATTCTTGAAGCTCTCAACAAGGTAATTCTTAAAGCTGTCTATCATTCATTAACTGTTTTTTAATTAATTAATTAATTTATTTATTTATTTTTGGCTGCGTTGGGTCTTCGTTGCAGTGCACAGGCTTTCTCTAGTTGCTGTGAGCAGGGGCTACTCTTGTTGCAGCATGCAGGCTTCTCATTGCAGTGGCTTCTCCTGTTGCAAAGCACTGGCTCTAGGCACATGGGCTTCAGTAGTTGTGGCACGCAGGCTCCAGTAGTTGTAGCTCGCGGGCTCTAGAGCACAGACTCAGTAGTTGTGGCACACGGGCTTAGTTGCTCTGCGGCATGTGGGATCTTCCGAGACCAGGGATCAAACCCGTGTGCCCTGCACTCTACCCCAGGATTCTTAACCACTGCGCCATCAGGGAAGTCCTATCATTCATTAACTCTTGAATTAGAAGGCCAAAATATAATTGCATGAGGCAACTATATTACTTTAAAAAAAGTGACAAGATTTGAGTCTAATCACAGCAAAAGTCTGTGCATTTTGTGTGTGTGTTTGCACATCTTTCTCTAATAGAAAAGAGGAATAATTTTCACATGAGAAAGTTAATGTAAAAGATTCAGAGTAAAATGTAGTCAATGTCTTATTAATTTTAATCGTTTTATACACCATGTGGTTACATTACTTATTTTTATAACTGTATTCAAATGAATGCATCTTAAGGAACCATCATACAGCTTAAAGACTAAAAACTCAAGCATCTTTTTCTCTAACAGAAAAATGTAGAGATAGAAAAAATTGTATATCTCATTCTTCTTCCATTAAACAATTTAATAAAACAGTTACTAAGAAGCACTCTTCACAAGTGCAGACACTGCTCTAGGCCCTGTTCTTTAGAAAATCTGATAGAAAGGAACTTCAAGATCGAGGCCAAACATCCAAATATTTAAACATTGCGAGAATCTGCTCTACAACAGCAACACCAAGTGGCCATTTGTGCAACCTGTGTTCAAACACCTTCAGCAATAGGGATGAACGTATCTCAGAAGGCAGCCCTATGCATTTTCTGATACATCTGATTATTTGAAATAAATAAATCGATCCAAACATGTTTAATGATAACCTTATCTACTGGCCCTGCTTTTATTCTCAAATTCTCAATACAGAACAAGCCTAGTCAGTCTTCTATTTAACAGCCCTTCAAATATTTTAAAGGGACTACTCCTCAACTCTTCTCGTCAACCTAAATACACAATTTTTAACTTAGCTATTTGATTAATCATGTATAGTTAAAAAAAAAATTTCTCATAACAATTTCCAAGAAGGAATGCAAACATAAGACTTTAATTCTTGAAGTTACAAAGGAGAATAATTTGCAAAATTACACAAAGTTTACCCCAGTTGTAAACTTTAAAGCAAAAATTTAAATTGTTTTAATATTACTAAATGTCTTAACTTTATTTATTTATAGATAAATATATAGAAGAGAACTCATTAAGATTAGCAAAGATTTGTTTGATATTTTAAAAGTATTTTCTATGCATTAAATACCTTTGACAAACAGCAGTTTCATTTTTTTCTTAACTGTAGCACAAATGACTAATTTAGAAAATTTATATAAACCATTCTTATACAACTACCCTCCTGCTAAAAATGAATGACTTAGGACACTAATCCTAATCCTATTTTACTACAGGACCAATCAATCAACTAGTAGATTATATTTACATTTAAATAATGTTTGCACAGTGAAGGTGAAAGTTAGTGTACAATCTGATACCTTCAGCACAGCCAGTTTCATAAATAAATTTCCTATCAATAAGATAAATAATACCAGTACTAGACAAAGAAATGCCATTTTCAATTTACCTAATTCATAGTCACTGTTTCTCAGTATTGAGTATTTTAGAAACTGAAAAAACTGAAAATATAATTTAAATAACTTGTCAATATCATATACCATTAATAGGGCATATAAGATTTATTTTATCCTGAAAGAACAAAGGGAAAATTCAGTGCTGCTTTATATTTTGGTCTACTGAGCAAAGGGTTACTTTAGTGCTAAGTAAGCTTCAATTAATTTTCTTAAATGGTCAAGTCATTAAATAAAATGACAACGCATTCACAAGGAGAATTATGCTCTGTTTTTATTGAGCTAATAACTGTGAGCAAAAATAGAAAGTTACAGATAATATTAAATCAATTTTGAAAGTTCTGCATATTAAAGACAGACAATATTAGTTCATTTAAAATAAAGGCAAGGGCTTCCCTGGTGGCGCAGTGGTTGAGAGTCCGCCTGCCGATGCAGGGGACACGGGTTCGTGCCCCGGTCCGGAAGATCGCACGTGCTGTGGAGCGGCTGGGCCCGTGAGCCATGGCCGCTGAGCCTGTGCGTCCGGAGCCTGTGCTCCACAAAGGGAGAGGCCACAACAGTGAGAGGACCGTGTACCGCAAAAAAATAATAATAATAAAAATAAATAAATAAATAAAGGCAATAATCTTTACTGAGCCTGTCAGGATTTGTTTCCTGGGGTACCTCACCTTCTTGGTTAACTCCAAGCAAGTTAGTTACTATCTGGTTCAGATTTCAGCTATACTAATATTTGTCTGTAAAAAGTTCCATATAATTGAGTCTTCTAAATGACTTACGTTTATCCCATTATGCAACAAAATTTAAAATTTTAACCATTTCATAGGCATTTTTCTAAAAGACTTCACTTATTTCACAGCTTTCTAAAAAGAGCTGAAATTTAATTTAACCATTTTCTACAAATTTAGTTACAGTATGAACAGGAACTGTACTGCAAAATGGTAACTGCTGTGCTTGGATCTCCTGTTTCCTCTCCTCTGCTTGCTGTCACTTACTGATGACAGTGTGTTCTTGATGTTTCTGATGCTGAGGTGAGAACCCAAGAGTGTCTATAAAGGCTCCTGAGCATAAAAAACTAGGCTTTGTGATATCTGGTTACTGAGTTATTTTTCTCTCCTTCTTCACCTCCATTGCTAATTTTCCAATTACTGAAGTTACCATAAAAAATATATATATATCACAGCAAAATAGGCTGTTAGCACCAGGAAGGGAATTCTGAAGAGAGGTCCAGGTACCTGAACACAGAAGCAGAAAAACCCCTTCCCTTAGAGGGCAGCACTGGCTAATGTGCACAATGAGGTCTCCATTCCTTTTTCCCTGGGAACTGGAATCAACCTGCCCATTCTAGACTTTTCTATCCTTTATATGGCATTCTTTTTTTAAATTTATTTTTCAGGATTTTTTTTAACATCTTTATTGGAGTATAATTGCTTTACAATGTTGTGTTAGTTTCTGCTGCAAAACAAAGTTCATCAGCTGTACGTATACGTATACGGTGTTCTTCTCTCCACAGATAATTTAATAGCACAGTCTCCACACCTTCTGCTCATTAAATGCAAAGAACAGAACAAAGGCAGAAACAATAGCAGTGCTGTCAAATTACACATGGGGCATAAGAGTTAAATGACCATGACTACATTATATGGAAACGATGTGTGCTTGGCATGTATTGATACACGACAAACAAATGTAAATAAAACTATGAATCTGAGTTTCTGTCTATGGGGGTGCTGAGAAGGATAAGGGCACAAAGATGTAATTTTGTCTGGCACTGGAATTCTCAAAATCATCAGAAATATTTATAAACACCAGAGAACGTAAGTTAGAATTACAGAAAATCTAGATTTTGTTCTCACTACACATAAACTGAAGGAATCACAAAATTAATTAATCAACGTTTTCCCTTTTTCTTTTAAATACATATTTTGTTTTTTTGTTTTTTTGTTTTTTTTTTTTGCGGTACGCGGGCCTCTCACCGCTGTGGCCTCTCCCGTTGCGGAGCACAGGCTCCGGACGCGCAGGCCCAGCGGCCATGGCTCACGGGCCCAGCCGCTCCGCGGCACGCGGGATCCTCCCGGACTGGGGCACGAACCCGCGCCCACTGCATCGGCAGGCGGACTCTCAACCACTGCGCCACCAGGGAAGCCCTGTTTTTTTGTTTTAAATTTATTTATTTTATTTATTTATTTTTGGATGCATTGGGTCTTCGTTGCTGCACACGGGCCTTCTCTTGTTGCGGCGAGCAGGGGCTACTCTTCTTTGCCGTGTGCAGGCTTCTCATTATGGTGGCTTCTCTTGTTGCAAAGCACGGGCTCTAGGCACAGTGGGCTTCAGTAGTTGTGGCACAAGGGCTCAGTAGTTGTGGCCTGTGGCTCTAAAGAGCAGGCTCAGTAGTTGTGGTGCACCGGCATAGTGGCTCGGCAGCATGTGGGATCTTCCGGGACCAGGGATCGAACCCGTGTCCCCTGCACTGGCAGGTGGATTCTTAACTACTGTGCCACTAGGGAAGTCCCTCCCTTTCTTAATTAAGCATTAGTAGTACAGGCCACGGCTTAAAAAAAGAAATTCTGCCTAAGTAAACTGATGACCTGTTTCTCTCTACCAAATAAGTTCTTATGATTCAAGTTTTAGAGAAACTATTCTAAGCCATCAAAGACTAGCTGCCTACAAAATAAACAACATAACCCTCTTGGCTGCAACAGATTCTCACTGCTCTGAAGTAATTTTCATCAGAAAAATGGAAAAATGTGAAGTAATCTTTGACTAACTAGTAAAAATTTATTTTTACATTCAGTTTTCCCTACTAGGCATGAGAAAACAACAACAACAACAAAAAGACATCTAAAAGATTAGCCCTATTCATCTACCTGGCTTGAATAAATAACAACTACCATTTTACTTCTGTTAGCTGGTAATGTCAAAAATTACTGATTTATAGAAAATAATATATGAGGAAGAAAGTAAACAAGGATAAAATATCTAGCAAAAAAAAAGACAGAAAAAAGTTACTCTATAAAACTTTCTCCCCATATACAACCCAAAGATATCCAGTTAACACAGCTACAGTATCTTGGAGGTGAGAATATATAATAGATTACTGAATTAAAACTATTCAAAAATGACACCTTTCTGTTGGCATCTGTAACCATACAGCACTAAGACAGAACCACTCCAATGGCTAAAGGAGTCATGAAATAAAGGATGTATATCTTACTCTTGATCTTAGACTAAATAAACTATTTTGTTTCCCTATCTATAAAATGGGGGCAAACTGGAAGACTGTGAAAATTTATTATTGGTAAAATGCTTATAATTTTCAGGTAAAATGTTACAGAAAAAGTTAAGTACGTGATCCATACCTTGTTTTAATTCCAGACCTTCAGGTTGCTTGTTCTCTCTCAGGGATGAGGTAGAATCTACACAGATGTCTTGTCTGAGGAATGAAAATAAATAAAAACAATCTTTTAAACATTATTCAATGAAATAATATTTACTGCTGAGGTTCCTAGAATTAAGTTATACACTTGAGAAGACAGTGAATTCTTCTCAGCCCCCAGGGTACCATTCAGTACATTCTGGAAACTCAGAAACATGTATACAAGTGTCAGAAGCAGCGGCTATAAACTACTACCAATTTAAGTAGTATACTTTGTAAAATCAAGGAACAAACCTGGAATGAATACCGAGGTTAATTTTCTCTCCCTTCCAATACTCTGCAGGGTAGCTGATGGGAGAAGTCATAACTCACAGAAGAATCTAGTAACTTTTCAAGTTCAACTGTTAAATTTAATGGGCACTCTGGCATTCAAATTATTTTTTTTGTTTGTTTTTGCTGTACGCGGGCCTCTCACTGTTGTGGCCTCTCCCGTTGCGGAGCACAGGCTCCGGACGCACAGGCTCAGCGGCCATGGCTCACGGGCCCAGCTGCTCCACGGCATGTGGGATCCTCCCGGACTGGGGCACGAACCCGTGTCCCCTGCATCGGCAGGCGGACTCTCAACCACTGCGCCACCAGGGAAGCCTCAAATTATTTTATATTCATCTAATTTCATACCTCAAATGCTTTGGTGTCTACAGGATGTGGAAAATACATATCTTATTTGTAATATACATATGTAATCAAAGTAAATGGATTATGTATAAGATCATGCCATAAAAAAAGTTCTTGATTCACTATTTCTGCAAAAGAGCTGTAAACTAAACTAATACTCTTTCTTAGAGAGCATTATACCATTATAATATTGATGTTACAAATACTTTACAGCAAAAGTCAAGACATTAATTATTGTAAATATTCAAAGTAACTATCTTCTTTAAAATACATATCTATTACCTTCTGAGAATTTTTATACACACCCTAAGACTAACATACTAGAAATATCTAGGAAATTTTCGTATTCACAAAACTTTTTATATCCACTTAATAACAAATCCCTCAAATGACTAAAGGATAAAGACTTGTGATTATTTCTTTGAGAAGTTTACAATTTTCTTTCCAGTCAACACATTTGGCACTTATAAGTTTGTTCTGTATTAAAACTTTACTAATACAGTACAAACTCAAATAGAAACTATGAAAGTATTTAACTTGGTACTATGACATCTTAGAGATTTATAATTGAGATAGCTCCATTTTTTATCCTTCTTTCTGTCTAATGTTGCCTACTCAGATTTTATTCTTTCACCAGAATGACTAGCAGATCCCAAGGAGGATATCAACAACACACCCTGGCAATCTAAGGGCAGATTAAATGCCAATATACCACATTAAAAGCTTTGCAAAGGGGACTTCCCTGGTGGCACAGTGGTTAAGAATCTGCCTATCAATGCAGGGGACAAGGGTTCGATCCCTGGTCCAGGAAGATCCCACATGCCACGGAGCAACTAAGCCAGTGCACAACTACTGAGCCTGCGCTCTAGAGTCCACGAGCCACAACTACTGAAGTCTGCATGCCTAGAGCCCATGGCAAGAGAAGCCACTGCAACGAAGAGTAGCCCCCGCTCGCCACCACTAAAGAAAGCCCAAGCACAGCAATGACGACCCAACGCAGCCAAAAAAAAAGAAAAAAAAAAAGCTCTGCAAAGAATAAAGTTAAAATGTGCCACCTCAAGCCTTACGTCAAATTAGACTTTACCTACTGGGAACATTAATCTATTTCTAAGTATATTCCTTTAGAGAAAATGTTTGTTTCCTCTAATACCTGAATGGCACTTATATTTCTCTTCTAAACATATACACCTAACTTTTTCAAAAAATGACTTGAACAAAAACATAATGTAACATCACCATTAAAAGGACCATGGGCATATGCAATACCTAATAAAGACACAACATCACTCACGCAACATTATAGCTGAGAATGTATAATCTATATCATGAGGAATCATGAGACAAACTGCAAGTGGAAATGAGTAATGTTCTATTAAAAAGAGGGAGGGGAGTTAAAGTCAATGTTATAAAAGACAAAGAAAGGCTGTGGAAATATTCCAGGTTAAAGGAGGCTAAAGAGTCATGACAATTAAATGTTATAACTGACTTGAGACTGCTCAACTGGAGGGGAAAACATTATAAAGGATATTACTGAATCAAGTGACAAACTAAAATACTGATGGCAGATTGGATAAAAGTATCAATGTTAAATTTACTGAAGCTGAATTTACTGAAGTTAACAATGTATTGCGGTTATATGAAAAAGAATATCACTATTTTAGGAAAAGTACAATGTAGTATTTAGAGGTAAAGTGTCATGATGTATGTAACTTAGCCTCAAATGTTTCAGAAGAAAATATACAAGTATATAAAGAGAAGGTGTGCAAATGGGACTAAATGTTAATAATAGGTAAATCCAGGTAAAGGATATATGTATGTTTCTTGTACTATTCTTATTCCTGCAACATTTTAATAATTCTGAAATTATTTCCAAATAAAAATTTTTAATTAATAATAATGTAGTGAAGTGCATTATTTTATGCATTATTTGATTTTCTCTGTGAAAGCTCCTTGAATCCCCTTCAAATAAAACTGGACCCCTCTATAAAGTCTATCTGCTGTCATAAACAAATTTTTTTATTGCCCAAAGTGAATGTTTATAATGTTCTGTTTTCTCTTAAGTTGGATTTGATCAGGCTGTTGAAGAAAATCACCAAAAAAAACTTCAGACAGTAGAGGTAGTACACCACCTTGTGGCTGAAAAGTGAAAAGCTAGATGCTTTTACATCAGTATCATCTGAAGCTGAAAAAATGTTCCAGAAAATAGTTTGGAATTTTAATTTTTCCAAGACGTAGATTTGCAACTAAAATTATCATACACATTCAGAGTTCTGTAATGCAATTTAAAGATTTTCACTAAAGAGCATAAAAGGCAAGACGGAAACAAAAAAGGAAATGTCTTAAAGTGTAAGAAAATTATGTCTCCCCCAACATAATAAAACATACTAAGTGTCAGAGTTAGGAAAACTAAAGGAATTCCAATTTATAGTTAAATTACATTTAAATATTTCTATCAAACGCTTTAATACCATATAAGAATTTTATAACAACTGGAGAGAGAAGAGGTGAAGAGAAAAAAGGGGGGAGGGAAGGAACACACTAAAAATCTGGCTTGGGTTAAGAAACTTGCAATGTTTTTTGTAGTCTTTTCCATTAAGAAAAAAAAAAGACAGTTTTTATTTCCCCAATTCTCTTCTCCCATCTGCAATGCTCCTTAAAGCACCTTAATTTACAATCTTGGCCTTGAATTATAAAAGAGCCCTATATCTATCCTTGGGATTTAAGTTCTCAAACCAATATCAGTCCAACTTTCTTTCTTTTACTCCAAATATGGTTCTATGAGTGATGCTTTCTTATAACTCCAATGAATTTGTTTTTTAAAATCAGAGTAATACACTGGGGAGATCTGTAGGACTTAATCAAGAACAACCACACATGTGAATTACTAAGGTTTAAAATATATTGCTAAACAGAAAAAAAAAAATCAATTTCTTGTCTAAAAGAAAAATACTGGGAAGAGACCTCAACAGAAGGATAAAGAGAGAACCAAACCAGAAGGATTCCTCCCACTTTGGAAAAAGTCAGCTAACAAAGAATCAGGCAAACTGGCCTAACGACAGATACACCCTTGGTTCTCGCCACTATCCTGGGAGTAAAACTAGAGGCTGAATGATGCCAGCTTATCATGTTATGAGCTTTCTACTATTAAAAATAAGAGACAGGCAAAGAAACTAGAGTAGCCAAAACAATTGTGAAAAAGAATAACCAAGTTTAAGGATGCACATTTCAAGAGTAAAAAGCTACAGTAACCAAGATAGTAATGGTATTAGAGAAAGGATAAACATCTGGATTAATAAAACAGAATAGAGTACAGAAACAGATCTAACACATATATGGTCAATAGTTTAAAACAACAACGTAAATGTGTATCACAGTTCTGTAGGTCAGAAGTCTGGGAGGGGTCTCACTGGACTAAAATCAAAGTGTCCACAGGCTGCACTCTTTTCTGGAGACTCTAGGGGAGAATTCATTTCCTGCTCGTTTGGATTTTTGGCATAAATTTGTGCCCTGAGATGGTAGGGCCAAAATCCCTGTTGCCTTGCTGCTTACCCAGCTTCCAGTCAAGGTCTTCTCATGTCACATCTCTCTGACCTACTCTTCTTCTGTCTTCCTCTTCCACTTTTAATAACTCAGTGTGATGAGACTGGGATAACCTGGATAATCCAGGATAATCTCCCCATCTCAAAGTCCTTAACCTTAACCAAATCTGTAAAGTTCCTTTTCTCAATATATAAAGTAACACATTCTTAAGTTCTGGAGATCAGAGAGTCATTTTTCTGCCTACTATATTACCTGAACTGGAGAATGGATAAGCAAACTGTGGTTCACCCACGCAATGGAATATCAACTACTCAGCAAGGAAAAGGAAGGAACTACTTATATACACAGCAACATAAGTGAATCTCAAATGCATTATGCTAAGTGAAAGAAGCCTATATACTGTATTTATCTATATGACATTCCGGAAAAAGAAAAAGTGTGAGGACATAAATCAGGTTGTCAAGGGTTGGACACAGGAGAAGGAGTGGACTACAAAGAGCCATGGGGGAAATTCTGGGTATGATGGAACGGGTCTATATTGTGGCTGTGATGGTAGATAAATTTGTCCAAACCTGCATAACTATATAGTAAAAAAAAACAAAAAAAAACTAAATTACACTTTTAATATTTTTGTATCTAAATTACACTGTTAATATTTTTTAAGTTGGGGTACCACAAAGCCTTAGAACAAGTTCAGAAAAATGAAATCACCTAGTGCTCAAATGTAACCCTCAAACACTATGGAATGGAGCAAAACAATCTTTCTCAAAGGGCCTTTCCAAATAGCAAATAAATTCACATCTCTAGTGTTTCCCTCAGCAAGCTCATTCCTCAAGATAGCAAAATTTAACCCTTGTTTCCATTTCCTTTCCCCAAATAACATAATTCCAAAAATCAGTTACCATACTCCAGTTTCTCTGATCCATGATTCTCTAAGAATTCATTCTATAAATTGCCCCCCACAACTCCAAGTTTTTGTAAATAAGTCAATTCTCTAAATGGGGGCTCTAATCTATATAAAAGTGACTAAAGGCAATCACAGAGGTTCTCCTCTTTGTTCTATCCCTATATTCCTGCTTTCAAGCCTTTTCCAGTTTTAAAAATTGTATGAGATCACTTTATAAGTGCTTTATTTAAAGGTGCACAAGTAGGATGTGTAAATATCCTACTACTTTGAATGTGGAGTCCTATCTAAGCATTAAGTCGCAATACTGTCAATGATTAGTAGTACTTTCTGTGAAGGTTTTCTGAAAAACGTATTCTGTTATTTCTGATAAAGTTATTATATAGAATAGTCTGCATAAGTATTACAGCTAATTTAGAAGGACACAAGAACATAAGTGGGGTACAGATAACCAATTTATTACCCTTTACCAGCCAAAAAGCACACAGTCAAGCCCTTTATAATACATATACTATGTTTTAAAAGAATTTAGCATACAGAAGTAATGGCAATTTAACAAATTCATCTCATTTGTGAAAAAAATCCTTTTATGCTTTAAAATATGTATACAATAGTTTTCTCTTAATTTAAACTATGTTTGTAATAAATGAAAAAGTTAGACACTTGTAAGCAATAAATTTTTAAAAAGCAGTAGCAGTAAAGAATAATAATTTTAAAAATCACAATGAATTCTTTTGCTTTCTTTAGGCTTTCATAAAAGGAATTTGGGGAAGGGAATCCCCAATACTCATCAATGTAAAGTGGAATTTTAAGAACAGTGATTGTGTGACTCAAAGTAAAAATTCAGTGATTCACAGTAAAAATTCTAGAGCAAATACAGCAACATTTTTTTCAATGCATTTCAACAACTACTATTCTAAGCACTTTACAATCTTTTCCCATTTAATCATCATCACAATCCTATGAGTAGGTACTGATATTACCCCTATTCTCCAAACAAGGAAACTGAGGCCCAGAGAGGTTAACTAACTTGCCAAAGGTCAGAGAGATAGTAAGCGGTGGAATTCTGCTGCTAAAAGTGCAGGCAGTTTAACTCTAGAACCTTCATTCTTTACATTTATGCAGACTTTCTCCTACTTAAAGAAATAGTTCTCCAAGCGGTAATATTAAAAATTATACGTAGCCATCATCTATATCTCAAAGTATCAGGTCAGTTTTCATTCAAAATTTGACCCCAAGACCTCATAGGAAAATACTTCTTTCTACTGGAAAAACTAAGATATGCTATTAAATCATCAAGACAGAATTATTATTTTACAGTGGAAAATTTCAATGAAAAGACAGACATGAGCAAATACAACTGGTAACCAAAACAAATTCCAAATGAATCAAAAGATTTAAACATTTAAAAAAACCATAAAGTACTAAGAGAAAGTATGAAAAATACTTTTTATAATTTCAGAATAGAGAAGGACTTTTGTAAATATAAAACCCAGGAACCATAAAAGATTGATAAAATCAGACTACATAAACATGAAATATTTATGCATGTGCAAAAGAACAATAAAAGCCATAAACAAAGTAAAAAAAAAAAAAAGCAACAAGCAAAAAGAAAAAAAATTGCAACCCACATCACAAACAACGGATTAAAAAGACCAGAGGGGACTTCCCTGGTGGCGCAGTGGTTAAGAATCCTCCTGCCAATGCAGGGGACATGGATTCAATCCCTGGTCCAGGAAGATCCCACATGCAGTGGAGCAACTAAGCCCATTTGCCACAACTACTGAGCCTGTGCTCTAGAGCCCGTGAGCCACAACTACTGAGCCTGCCCTCTAGAGCCCGCAAGCCACAACTACTGAGCCCGCATACCGCAACTACTGAGCCTGCATGCTGCAACTACTGAAACCTGTGCGCCTAGAGCCTATGCTCTGCAACAAGAGAAGCCACAGCAAAGAGAAGCCTGTGCACCGTAATGAAGAGTAGCCTCCACTCACCGCAACTAGAGAAAGCTCGTGCACCCCAACAAAGACCCAGTGCGCCCAAAACAAATAATAATAAAATAAATTAATTAAAAAAAAAGACCAAAGCCCTCTACCTACATACACACACAAGGTAAACAAAAATGACAAAGCTCACAGAAAAAGGAAATTCAAATAGCTTTGTAATATACGGAAAAACAGTCAATTTCACTCAGAGAATATAAATTAAAATTCCAATGAGATATCCTTTTTTACCTATCAGATGAACAAAGATCAAAATGTTAGATAACATTATATTAGCTAAAGTATATGAAAACATGTATTCCACATTTTGGGGGAGGGGTATAAATTGGTTTAAACTCTGAAAGTCAATTAGGCAGTATCTATTAAAATTTCAAATGCCCAAACATCTGATCCAACAATTAACTTATAGGGCTTTATATAATCACAGAAGAACAAGATGACTTACATACAGAGATACTCATATCATATGCAGTAACAGAAGACAGTAAACACTTAAATGTCCAGAAGAACAAGACTACTTATATACAGAGATACTCATCATATACAGTAACAGAACAGTAAACACTTAAATGTCTATAGATAGACTTTTGCTATATTCAACAATGGAATAGTATACAGGTGTGTGTGTGTGTGTGTGTGTGTGTGCGCGCGCACGCGTGTGTGTGTGTAGGAAGCCTTATATGCACTAGGTAGAACAAAATCCAAAAAAGTCATACTATTAAATGGAAAAAATTAAACAAAAAAGGGTATGGAACAGTTTGCACAGTATGCTACCATTTGCGTGACAAGAAAAACTATACATACACTTATACATTTGTAAATGTATACAATTTCTCTGGGAGGATACACAAGAAACTGGTTTACTGTGGTTGCCTACAAGAAGGGATTCAGAATGGGGAACAGAAAAAAGAGTGAGACTTATTTTCACTATATACTTTAAAAAACTTTATACTATGTGCATATATTTACCATTCAAATAAATAAGCTGTTAAATAACACACACAAAATATATGGCTATGTGGGAAAATGTCCTCATTTACTGAAAATTCAAACATAAATATGTAGAATCAACTTACAGTACTTCAAGAAAATAGATAAAATAAATATGGAAAACTGTAATAATTGTTAGGCCTAGGCAATAGTTATTTGGCGGTTTCATTATACTGTTCTACTTTTCTATACACTTGACAATTTTCATAATAAAAAAATAAACACAAGAACAACCTAATACAGTGAAGTCCCTTTTGTCTAACTCGGACAAGATGGTATCACTTAACTGAAAAAAAAAATATTTTATTAACACAGGGAAACACTTTTAAAAGTTACATATAGGAGGAGCTTCAAGATGGCGGAAGACTAAGACGCAGAGATCACCTTCCTTCCCACAAATACATCGTAAATACATCTACATGTGGAACAACTCCTACAGAACACCTACTGCACACTGGCAGAAGACCTCAGACCTCCCAAAAGGCAAGAAACTCCCCACGTACCTGGGTAGGGCAAAAGAAAAAAGAATAAACAGAGACAAAAGAATAGGGATGGGACCTGCACCAGTGGGAGGGAGCTGTGAAGGAGGAAAGGTTTACACACACTAGAAAGGCCCTTCATGGGCGGAGACTGCGGGTGGCGGAGGGGGGAAGCTTCCGAGCCACGGAGGAGAGCGCAGCAACAGGGGTGCGGAGGGCAAAGCGGGGAGATTCCCTCACAGAGGATCGGTGCCGACCAGCACTCACCAGCGCGAGAGGCTTGTCTGCTCACCCGCCGGGACGGGCGGGGCTGGGAGCTGAGGCTCGGGCTTGGAGAGCAGGGAGAGGACTGGGGTTGGAGGCGTGAACACAGCCTGAAGGGGGCCAATGCACCACAGCTAGCGGGGAGGGAGTCCGGGAAAAGTCTGGAGATGCCTAAGAGGCAAGAGACTTTTTCTGGCCTCTTTGTTTCCTGGTGCACAAGGAGAGGGGATTAAGAGCACCCCTTAAAGGAGCTCCAGAGACGGGCGCGAGCCGCGGCTATCAGCGCGGACCCCAGAGACGGGCATGGGACTTTAAGACTGCTGCTGCCGCCACGAAGAAGTCTGTGTGCATGCAGAGGTCACTCTCCAGACCTCCCCTCCTGGGAGCCTGTGCAGCCCGCCACTGCCATGGTCCCGGGATCCAGAGACAACTTCCCCGGGAGAACACACGGTGTGCCTCAGGCTGGTGCAATGTCACGACGGCCTCTGCTGCTGCAGGCTCGCCCTGCATCCATACCCCTCCCTCCCCCAGGCCTGAGAGAGCCAGAGCTGCCAAATCAGCTGCTCCTTTAACCCCGTCCTGTGTGAGCGAAGAACAGATGCCCTCAGGCGACCTACACGCAGAGGCGGGGCCAAATTCAAAGCTGAGCCCCAGGAGCTGTGCAAACAAAGAAGGGAAAGGGAAATTTCTCCCAGCAACCTCAGGAGCAGAGGATTAAATCTCCACAATCAACTTGATGTACCCTGCATCTGTGGAATACCTGAATAGACAACAAATCATCCCAAATTGAGGAGGTGGACTTTGGGAGCAAAGATATATATATATATTTTTTCCCTTTTTCTACTTTTGTGAGTGTGTATGCTTCTGTGTGTGATTTTGTCTGTATAGCTTTGCTTTTACCATTTGTCCTAGGGTTCCGTCTGTTTTTTGTGTGTGTTTGCTTTTTTTAATTTTTTAAAAATTTTTTCTTAATAATTATTTTTTATTTTAATAACTTTATTTTACTTTATTTTTTTAAATTTTATTTTATCTTCTTTCTTTCTAGTTTTTCTCCCTTTTATTCTGAGCTGTGAGGATGAAAGGCTCTTGGTGCTCCAGCCAGGCATCAGGGCTGTGCCTCTGAGGTGGGAAACCCAAGTTCAGGACACTTGTCCACAAGAGACCTCCCAGCCACACGTAATATCAAACGGCGAAAATCTCCCAGAGATCTCCATCTCCACGCCAAGACTCAGCTCCACTCAATGACCAGCAAGCTACAGTGCTGGACACCCTATGCCAAACAACTAGCAAGACAGGAACACAACCCCACCCATTAGCAGAGGGGTTGCCTAAAATCATAAGGTCACAGACACCCCAAAACACACCACCAGACGTGGACCTGCCCACCAGAAAGACAAGATCCAGCCTCATCAACCAGGACACAGGCGCTAGTCCCCTCCACCAGGAAGCCTACACAACCCACTGAACCAACCTCAGCCACTGGGGACAGACACCAAAAACAATGGGAACTACAGACCTGCAGCCTGCAAAAAGGAGACCCCAAACACAGTAACCTAAGCAAAATGAAGACAGAAAAACACACAGCAGATGAAGGAGCAAGATAAAAACCCACCAGACGTAACAAATGAAGAGGAAATAGGCAGTCTACCTGAAAAAGAATTCAGAATAATGATAGTAAAGATGATCCAAAATCTTGGAAATAGAATAGAGAAAATGCAATAAACATTTAACAAGGACCTAGAAGAACTAAAGAGGAAACAAGCAATGATGAACAACACAATAAATGAAATTAAAAATTATCTACAAAGGATCAATAGCAGAATAACTGAGGCAGAAGAACGGATGAGTGACCTGGAAGATAAAATAGTGAAATAACTACTGCAGAGCAGAATAAAGAAAAAAGAATGAAAAGAATTGAGGACAGTCTCAGAGACCTCTGGGACAATATTAAATGCACCAACATGCGACTTACAGGGCTCCCAGTAGAAGAAGAGAAAAAGAAAGGGACTGAGAAAATATTTGAAGAGATTATAGTTGAAAACTTCCCTAATATGGGAAAGGAAATAGTTAATCAACTCAAGGAAGCACAGAGAGTCCCATACAGGAAAAATCCAAGGAGAAACACGGCAAGACACATATTAATCAAACTATCAAAAATTAAATACAAAAAAAACATATTATAAGCAGCAAGGGAAAAACAACAAATAACACACAAGGGATTCCCCATAAGGTTAACAGCTGATCTTTCAGGAGAAACTCTGCAAGCCAGAAGGGAGTAGCAGGACATATTTAAAGTGATGAAAGGGAAAAACCTACAACCAAGATTACTCTAGCCAGCAAGGATCTCATTCAGATTTGATGGAGGAATTAAAACCTTTACAGACAAGCAAAAGCTAAGAGAATTCAGCACCACCAAACCAGCTTGACAACAAATGCTAAAGGAACTTCTCTAGGCAGGAAACACAGGAGAAGGAAAAGATCTACAATAACAAACCCAAAACAATTAAGAAAATGGTACTAGGAACAAACATATCGATAATTACCTTGAATGTAAATGGATTAAATGCTCCAACCAAAAGACACAGACTGGCTGAATGGATACAAAAATAAGACCAGTATATATGCTGTCTACAAGAGACCCACTTCAGACCTAGGGACACATACAGACTGAAAGTGAGGGGATGGAAAAAGATATTCCATGCAAATGGAAATCAAAAGAAAGCTGGAGTAGCAATTCTCACATCAGACAAAATCGACTTTAAAATAAAGACTATTAGAAGAGACAAAGAAGGACAGTACATAATGATCAAGGGATCAATCCAAGAAGAAGATATAACAATTGTAAACATTTATGCACCCAACATAGGAGCACCTCAATACATAAGGCAAATACTAACAGCCATAAAAGGGGAAAGTGACAGTAACACAATAATATTAGGGGACTTTAACACCCCACTTTCACCAATGGACAGATCATCCAAAATGAAAATACATAAATAAACACAAGCTTTAAATGATACATTAAACAAGATGGACTTAACTGATATTTATAGGACATTCCATCCAAAAACAACAGAATACACATTCTTCTCAAGTGCTCATGGAACATTCTCCAGGAAAGATCATATCTTGGGTCACAAATCAAGCCTCTGTAAATTTAAGAAAATTGAAATCGTATCAAGTATCTTTTCCAACCACAACGCTATGAGACCAGATATCAATTACAGGAAAAAATCTGAAAAAAATACAAACCCATGGAGGCTAAACAATACACAATAACCAAGAGATCACTGAAGAAATCAAAGAGGAAATCAAAAAATACCTCGAAACAAATGACAATGAAAACACGATGACCCAAAACCTATGGGATGCAGCAAAAGCAGTTTTAAGAGGGAAGTTTACAGCAATACAATCCTCCCTTAAGAAAAAAGAAACACCTCAAATAAACAACCTAACCTTACACCTAAAGCAATGAGAGAAAGAAGAACAAAAAAACCCCAAAGTTAGCAGAAGGAAAGAAGTCATAAAGATCAGATCAGAAATAAATGAAAAAGAAATGAAGGAAATGATAGCAAAGATCAATAATACTAAAAGCTGGTTTTTTGAGAAGATAAACAAAACTGACAAACCATTAGGCAGACTCATCAAGACAAAAAGGGAGAAGACTCAAATCAATAGACTCAGAAATGAAAAAGTAGAAGTAACAACTTACACTGCAGCAATACAAAGCATTATGAGAGATTACTACAAGCAACTCTATGCCAATAAAATGGACAACCTGGAAGAAATGGACAAATTCTTAGAAATGCACAACCTTCCGAGACTGAACCAGGAAGAAATAGAAAATATGAACAGACCAATCACAAGCACTGAAATTCAAACTGTGATTAAAAATCTACCAACAAACAAAAGCCCAGGACCAGATGGCTTCACAGGTGAATTCTACCAAACATTTAGAGAAGAGCTAACACCCATCCTTCTCAAACTCTATCAATATATAGCAGGGGGAGGAACACTCCCAAACTCATTCTACGAGACCACCATCACCCTGATACCGAAACCAGAGAAAGATGTCACAAAGAAAGAAAACTATAGGCCAATATCACTGATGAACATAGATGCAAAAATCCTCAACAAAATACTAGCAAACAGAATCCAACAGCACATTAAAAGGATCATACACCATGATCAAGTGGGGCTTATCCCAGGAATGCAAGGATTCTTCAATATATGCAAATCAATCAATGTGATACACCATATTATCAAATTGAAGGAGATAAACCATATGATCATCTCAATAGATGCAGAGAAAGCTTTTGACAAAATTCAACACCCATTTAGGATAAAAACCTTCCAGAAAGCAGGCACAGATGGAACTTTCCTCAAGATAATAAAGGCCATATATGACAAACCCACAGCCAACATCGTCCTCAATGGTGAAAAACTGAAACCATTTCCACTAAGATCAGGAACAAGACAAGGTTCCCACTCTCACCACTATTATTCAACGTAGTTTTGGACGTTTTAGCCACAGCAGTCAGAGAAGAAAAAGAAATAAAAGGAACCCAAATCGGAAAAGAAGAAGTAAAACTGTCACTGTTTGTGGAAGACGTGGTACTATATATAGAGAATCCTAAAGATGCTTCCAGAAAACTACTAGAGCTACTCAATGAATTTGGTAAAGTTGCAGGATACAAAATTAATGCTAAGAAATCTCTAGCATTCCTATACACTAATGATGAAAAATCTGAACGTGAAATTAAGAAAACATTCCCATTTACCATTGCAACAAAAAGAATAAAATATCTAGGAATAAACCTTCCTAAGGAGACAAAAGACGTGTATGCAGAAAATTATAAGACACTGATGAAAGAAATTAAACATGATACAAATAGATGGAGAGATATACCATGTTCTTGGATTGGAAGAATCAACATTGTGAAAATGACTCTACTACCCAAAGCAATCTACAGATTCAATGCAATCCCTATCCAACTACTGGCATTTTTCACAGAACTAGAATAAAAAATTTCACAATTTGTATGGAAACACAAAAGACCCCGAATAGCCAAAGCAATCTTGAGAAGGAAAAACGGAGCTGGAGGAATCAGGCTCCCTGACTCACACTATACTACAAAGCTACAGTAATCAAGATAGTATGGTACTGGCACAAAAACAGAAATAGGATAGAAAGCCCAGAGATAAACCCACGCACATATGGTCACCTTATGTTTGATAAAGGAGGCAAGAATATACAGTGGAGAAAAGAAAGCCTCTTCAGTAAGTGCTGCTGGGAAAACTGGACAGGTACATGTATAAGTATGAAATTAGAACACTCCCTAACACCATACACAAAAATAAACTCAAAATGGATTAAAGACCTAAATGTAAGGCCAGACACTATCAAAGTCCTAGAGAAAAACATAGGCAGAACACTCTATGACATAAATCACAGCAAGATCCTTTTTGACCCACCTCCTAGAGAAATGGAAATAAAAACCAAAATAAACAAATGGCACCTAATGAAACTTCAAAGCTTTTGCACAGCAAAGGAAACCATAAACAAGACAAAAAGAGAACCCTCAGAATGGGAGAAAATATTTGCAAATGAAGCAACTGACAAAGGATTAGTCTCCAAAATTTATAAGCAGCTCTTGCAGCTCAATATCAGAAAAACAAACAACCCAATCCAAAAATGGGCAGAAGACCTAAATACACATTTCTCCAAAGAAGACAAACAGATTGCCAACAAACACATGAAAGAATGCTCAACATCATTATTCAGTAGAGAAATGCAAATCAAAACTACAATGAGATATCATCTCACACCAGTCAGAATGGCCATCGTCAAAAAATCTAGAAACAATAAATGCTGGAGAGGGTGTGGAGAAAAGAGAACCCTCTTGCACTGTTGGTGGGAATGTAAATTGATACAGCCACTATGGAGAACAGTATGGAGGTTCCTTAAAAAACTAAAAAGAGAACTACCATATGGTACTGGCAGAAAAACAGAAATATGGATCAATGGAACAAGATAGAAACCCCAGAGATAAACCCATGCACCTATGGTCAACTAATCTATGACAAAGGAGGCAAGGATATACAATGGAGAAAAGACAGTCTCTTCAATAAGTGGTGCTGGGAAAACTGGACAGCTACATGTAAAAGAATGAAATTAAAACACTCCCTAACACCATATACAAAAATAAACTCAAAAGGATTAAAGACCTAAATGTAAGACCGGACACTATAAAGCTCTTAGAGGAAAACATAGGAAGAACACTCTTTGACATAAATCACAGCAAGATCTTTTTTGATCCACCTCCTAGAGTAATGGAAATAAAAATAAAAATAAACAAATGGGATCTATTGAAACTTAAAAGCTTTTGCACAGCAAAGGAAACCATAAACAAGACAAAAAGACAACCCTCAGAATGGGAGAAAATATTTGCAAACGACTCAATGCACAAAGGCTTAATCTCCAAAATATAAAAACAGCTCATGCAGTTCAATATTAAAAAAAACAAACAACCCTAAACAAACATGGGCAGAAGACCTAAATAGACATTCCTCCAAAGAAGACATACAGATGGCCAAGAAGCACATGAAAAACTCCTCAACATCACTAATTATTCAAGAAATGCAAATCAAAACTACAATGAGGTATCACCTCACACCAGTTAGAATGGACATCATCAGAAAATCTACAAACAACAAATGCTGGAGAGGGTGGGGAGAAAAGGGAACCCTCTTGCACTGGTGGTGGGAATGTAAATTGATACAGCCACTATGGAGAACAGTATGGAGGTTCCTCAAAAAACTAAAAATAGAATTATCATATGACCCAGCAATCCCACTACTGGGCATATACCCTGAGAAAACAATAATTCAAAGAGAGTCATGTACCAAAATGTTTATTGCAGCTCTATTTACAATAGCCAGGACATGGAAGCAACCTGTCATCAACAGATGAATGGATAAAGAAGATGTGGCACATATATACAATGGAATATTACTCAGCCATGAAAAGAAACGAAATTGAGTTATTTGTAATGAGGTGGATGGACCTAGAGTCTGTCATACAGAGTGAAGTAAGTCAGAAAGAGAAAAACAAATACCATATCCTAACACGTATATATGGAATCTTAGGGGGAAAAAAATGGTCATGAAGAACCTAGGGGCAAGACGGGAATAAAGACAGAGACCTATTACAGAATGGACTTGAGGATATGGGGAGGGGGAACGGTAAGCTGTGACAGAGTGAGAGAGTGGCATGGACATATATACACTGCCAAATGTAAAACAGATAGCTAGTGGGAAGCAGCCGCATAGCACAGGGAGAAAAGCTCGGTGCTCTGTGACCACCTAGAAGGGTGGGATAGGGAGGGTGGGAGGGAGGGAGCTGCAAAAGAGAAGAGATATGGGGATACATGTATATGTATAACTGATTCAGTTTGTTATAAAGCAGGAAGTAACACACCATTGTAAAGCAATTATACTCCAATAAAGATGTTAAAAAGAAAAAAAGTTACATATATAATTTAAGCTTTTTAGGTTAACATAAAACAGAAATGTATCTTCATTCATCAGCCTTTGGATATGAAGTCTTATCTTTGATATGAATCCATGGAAAAGAGTTCAGTCTCATCCTACTCATATAAGCCATTGACTACATCTCTACTTTTGGCTTATTTAAAGTACAAAAATCTGAGTGCAGAAAAAAATAACCCTCTTTATTTATACAGTGCTGCCCAAACTTTTACTGGTGTTATCCCACAGCTAAAAACAACTGCAGTTTGAGTTTTTCCAAAGCATTCAGCGTGATCAAATAATCTTTTTATACTGATATTTCACCTGTTTTTTCATATAACTATATTGTAAAACTACAGTAACTGCACTGGAAACAAATACAAGTGACTCTTGGTAAGCAAAAACTTCAAATGGTGGGAGAAGTGCACCAGCATATTAAAGAATAATCATTAACAACCAGTTTAGTGCACTTAACATCAGTGAATTTATTTTTCAAGTGAAATGGAAAAGACAGTTAATACAAAGAATCAGATAAGTGATTAAGAAAATCTTACATTTTTTTAAAAAGTCGTAAGGGAAGAGCAGAAAAAAGGAAAACTACCTGCTTACATCTAATCTAGTGCTTGAGCAGCAAGCTGAGGCATTAAAACGACTGATGGGAAAACAACAACAGATACAGTTTAAAAATCAGCTTTCTGTAACACAAAGAAAGATTTTTTGTGTGTGTAGACAGTTACAAAACCAGAAAATCCTTCCCAAGACCCTCAAAGTTCCCCAATGGAAAACACAGTTGCAATTCAAATGAAGAGCCTATCTAAGACCTCTGAGAAGCTCAGGCCCTCCCATTTCAAGGAATGTTCTAAAGATTCTAGAGAGGTGCCTATCTGCTAAATATTTAAAAAGAACTGGGTCAACATCTGCTTCAAAGTT
The DNA here is from genome assembly GCF_937001465.1 of Orcinus orca. Taxonomy (NCBI): domain Eukaryota; kingdom Metazoa; phylum Chordata; class Mammalia; order Artiodactyla; family Delphinidae; genus Orcinus; species Orcinus orca. Next base: position 46,129,939 of record NC_064564.1, on the reverse strand, counting down.
ATCAAGTTGAAAGCAGGGGGTTTAAAATAATATGGGAGGAAACGTAGTGGGTGATAGGTATTCAAGCGTTCATCGTACACTGAAATTTTTCATAATAGAGTTAAAACAAACAAATAACTGTTACAAAACAACCTCATACATTCCAGAGTGGGTTATGTGAGTTAGATCAATCACAGGTCAATTTGTGAAGGTATTATTACTAATAAGCCCGGGTCTAGGGTCTACCTGAGGCCTATTTTTGTATCTATTGATAAAAATGCTTAATTATGTACTGTAGATTTATGCTGCCCATTAATTCAATGCTCCGGAGCACTGTAAATTTTATTCAAATGCTTTATTCCTTTGAAGCTTAATAATAGCAGTTTATGAAGGACTCTTTTATTCCCAACAAGTTTAGTTTTATTGACACTTACTGAGAGTTCACATTTGGCTTAGTACTATTGCCCCTTTGAAAGTTACTTATACGTACATAATCCAAGGAGTGCGTTGCCTGAATTGGAACAAATTCAACTCAATACTCTAATGCCAGCTGAGCTGAACCCACAAGACAGCTATAACTTATCAAAAAGGACATGAATGCTTCTCCCTTACTAAAAACAAAACTAACGCTTTTTATTCAACTAACAAATGGCATCAGAGTTCTACCACATATCACTATAAGGGTTGTTGTCCAAATTATATGTATTACCTAAAAGCTCTAAGGCCTGTTCAGGAGTATCTTGCTTTTTCAGAAAGTTAATCACCCAAAACTAGAATTTGATAATAACTAATTTAGAACATGCCCATCCTCTGATAAGAAGCAGTGACTAGGATCAATAGTTCCAGAACACTCCTACAGAACCTACTTTGCAGTATACCTTAGTTTGAGAATCTCGATTTTTAAATTTCTTTGCCTTCTAGAACTGGGATATTATCTCATCACTGCTTATTATCCATAGAGAAATACAACTTCATTTCCACTGACATCTCCCTTAATATCATTCACTAAAAGCATATTAATTTAAAATTCATAAAGGTATTTATTAAATCAATTCTAAAACATTGTTAAGATTTCCCTAAAGTGTTTGTATTTTTATTCTTTTTATATAAAACCTCGATCCTGATTATTTTATTGCACTATTCAAGATTTAAATTTCACTACAAACATATTCTTTAGGGTGTAATCATCTCACATTATAGGCCAAGCTAATACCTGTTCTCATTTTTAGTGTTACTTTAGCTATAATAAAGCTTCTTTTCCAAATGAAGACAGCGCTCTGATTCCAGGCATATTACCTTATTTACTTAAAATTGTTGTTCTTGTTAAGCAACTTGTAATCTGTAACGTGCAAATCTTGTCACAATATCTAAGTTTTAAAACACTGCAAAATTGTAAATGCTAAAATTTTTAGACTATCTCAGTACAATACAAAGTTGCTCATTTACTTAACTAAGGTGAACTAAAGTGACAGACAAACCCATCCCTCACCTTTTTAAAAATGAAGGTATTTAGAAACTATGAATGTTCTATCTTCACAGTTCCTGCATCTCATTCCGATTAAAATTGTTATAAGTTAACACTAATTTCAAGTTTCAAAGTAGTACACTGTCAAAACTTTCTTACAACTACTACTTTCTTTTTCCTTTGGGTTGTAAAAAAGAACTATTGTAAAGTAAGAGTAAGCAATCAAAAATTTAAAAAGCAGTAGAGATCAAGAGAGCTTGGGGGAAAAAACATGTATTTGAAAGCTGACCTTAGAAGATAAATATAACTTAAAAATATAAAGCTAACAATGTGAGGAGATCATATGAAACTGAAAATATAAAGATTTTTTTCCCTTGTGCGTAAACATTTGTGTGTACTTCTGTATTTTCAAACTTTTAATGGTTTATGAGAAAATTAATTTACATAGGGCATATTAAATACCATGTACATACACATACGCATACATATACCTCATACTGAAAGTTGTCACTTTACAGCTTCTTAGATAATTCTAAGAAGCTATTAATGTTATGTCCTTTCCCATAAACACCACAATAAAAGCACACAGGTTGCCGTTAAAAGAAAATATCAAAATTTTCACGTGTCTTTAATACCACAGACTGCTTTATCTAGACCTATTTAAAATTCTTTTTGTTCATCAAAATTGGGATAGGGCTTCCCTGGTGGCACAGTGGTTGAGAGTCCGCCTGCCAATGCAGGGGATACGGGTTCGTGCCCCGGTCTGGGAAGATCCCACATGCCGCGGAGCGGCTGGGCCCGTGAGCCATGGCCGCTGAGCCTGCGCGTCCGGAGCCTGTTGCTCCGCAATGGGAGAGGCCACAGCAGTGAGAGGTCCGCGTAACGCAAAACAAACAAACAAACAAAAAAAATTGGGATAAAAAGGTAAAGGTGTATGTCTCAGTTGATAAGACACTGACAAACTGACAGAACTGGTTCCAAGGCAAACCTTTGGCCTTTATGTATTTTCCCTTGAATCAGAGTTTCACTTTCTAGACATTCTGTACATTAAGCATATAGGCAAATGAAGTACTATGTGGCAAAGTGAAACATATATATGCCACTCAAAAAGAGAGTACCTACACTCAGCTCCAAATTTTTTTTGCCCTCTCAGGAAAGGTTGCTTGATCTGATTTTCAAGCAAGTCAGAAATCCAAACTTTGGTGTGTTATCACTTGATTTTTAAATGTTGGAACTATATAAAAATTTTTTAAATATTTAAATTGAGCAAAACATCTCTATGGTTACAGGCAACAATCTAAAACTCTGGCTTATGTCTAGGTTTTAATCAAGTACCTTGCATAGTTTTCTATTGCCACTGTAACAAAACTCACCACAAATTTAGTGGCTTAAAACAATGTGAATTTATTATCTTACGGTTCTGGAGGTCAGAAATCCCAAATTAGTCTTACGACACTAGAATCAAGGTGTAGGTAGTGCTACATTTCTTCTGCAGAATCCATTTCCTTGTCTTTTCCAGCTTCTGAAAGATCACCTGCATTCCTTAGCTTGTGGCTCCTTTTTCCATCTTCAAAGTACATCACTCCAATCTCTGCTTCCATCATCCCATCTCTTTTAGCTGCCTTTGACCAGTTAATTACTCCCTACCACCAATGTTGCATGCGTGTGTGTGGGTGGGGGTGGGGGGGCCGAGTTGTTTTTTGTTTTTTTGGTCTAAATGCATTTGCTAGAACCTCCAAGAAACATTGAAAAATGAATGATCCTGTCTGATTCGTCATTTTAATTCACCAAGTGGGTAGTTAAGCTTGGTCAAATGGTCATTACATATCTGAATAGTTTTCTACTATATTTTTTTACCTACAGCTTATATTAGAAATGACTGATGAATATTAGCAAAGGTCTTTTTAGCATCTACTTATCTGACCATGTAATTTTTCTCTTTTAATTTGATGAAATGACTTATGCTAATAGACTTTCTAATGAAGTCTCCTGTAAATTCCTATAGTAAATCCTACTTGGTCAGTAGCATAATTACCCACTGATACACTGCTGGATTCGATATGCTAATGTTGTACTTACAATTTTTACATCTATATTCACAAGTGAGAAGGCCTATAATCCCCTGAACACTTTTTTGGCACTATTTATGAAATCTGGGATATTAAAGCTATGCAGAAATCATAAAGTAAACTGAAGATCTTTTCATCTTTTTCTAGGGCTTGGACTAATTTAAATAACACAGGTGTAATCTGTTTGAAAATAGTAACAGATGGCATGCATTATTGAATGTTTTATTAGCTGTAAACACATTAAACACATTACATCATGCAAATAATAATTCAGTTGTGAATTCACCTTGTCTTTTTCAACAGATCTCTATTCACCTTTCTAATTTCTTCTTTGTTAATCTCTTCAAGTTTTCCACTTTTGGGAGAAGTTAATTTGGTTAATTTGTATTTTGATAGAATACCATACATTTGCTCGCTTCAAGTTTGTTTATACAATGCTGCACGTGGATTCTCATTATTCTTTTAAACTCATACATGCCTATGATTCTGTCTCCTCCTTTCTCACTAATCTCAATTTTCATTGCTCTCTACCTATTTCCTTAATCAGACCGAAGAAGAGTTTATCTTATTTTCTTGTCTTTACAAAAATCAAGTTAATAAATTTAAATTATCCTTTTGTTTTCTGTTTCTTAGTTTTAATGTTTACCTTTGTTGTTTCATTTTTCCAACTTTCTTTTGGTTTATTTTGTTATTTTTAAAATTCCTTTAAGATGTGAACTAAGTTCCTGGGCTAGTCATTAAGGTTTTCTCTCTCATATCTAAATCTTCTCTTTAAATTTAGCTTTGAAATACTAACAATCAAACAGAACACATGAATTCCAACTGGATCCTGGATCAGAATCAATCAATTAATTAATTAAAATAAATAAGTAAACTATAAATTTTTTTTAGTAATTGGGGAAATTTTATATGGGCAATATATTAGATGATATTATTTGAATTACTGTTTATTTCTGAAAAGTGATGATGACATTGTGGCTGTAAAACTCTCCTTATTTTTAGGAAGTACACACTGAATTGTTTAAGCATGAAATGTTATGACATCTGTAACTTATTTTTTAATAGGTTATGAGCCGAACTGTTTCCCCACAAAGAATTCACATGTGAAACCCTAACCCCAGTGCCTAAGAATGTTGACTGTTTTGGAGATAGGGCCTTTATAAAGCTAATTAACTTAAAATAAGGCCATTATGGTAGGTACTAATCCAATCTGACTAGTGTCCTTATAAGGGGAGATTAAGACACAGGGAGAGACACCAGGGGCACACACACAGAGAAAGACAACCAAGTGAAAAGGCAGCAAGAGGGTAGCCATCTGCAAGCCAAGGAGAGAGGCCTCAGAGAAAACAACCCTGCCTGTACCCTGATCTGGACTTCCAGCCTCCAGAACTGTGAGAAAATAAATTTCTGTTGTTTAAGCCAGGCAGTCTGTGGTATTCTGCGATGGCAGCTCTAGCAGCCTAATACAAATGGCTCTTGGGGAAAAAGGATAAATATAAGGAGAGAGCAAAAGCAAAAATGGCAAGATGTTAATGTTGCTGAATCTAGGTAGAAGGTATATGGATGTTCATTACATCATTCTTTCAACTTTTATATAAGTTTGAAGTTTTCCAAAATAAAAAGTTTGGGGAAAAAAATTTCACTGGGAAATATATACACACACACGTACATGTAAGTTTGTATTTGTTTGTTAAAGCTGCCATAACAAAATACCAAAGGCTGGCTGGCTTAAATGACAAAAATGTGTTTCTCACAGTTCCACAAGGTAGAAGTCAAAGATCAAGGTGTCTGCAGGTTTGGTTTCTTCTGAGGCTTGCAGATGGCTGCCTTCTGGCTGTGTCCTCACATGGCCCTTCTCTGTGTGTGCCCAGCCCTGGAGTCTTTCAGTGTACTCAAATTTTCTTTTCTTATAAGGACACCAATCAGATTGGATTAACTTAATCACCTCTTTTTTTAAAAAAGATTTATTTATTATTTATTTGTTTATGATTATTTATTTAATATATAAATATATAATAAATTTATTTTTATTATTATTTATACATTAAATATTATGTATTATTTGTTTATTTGTTTTATTTTTATTTTTGGCTGTGTCAGGTCTTAGTTGCAGCACTCGGGCTCTTCGTTGCAGTCCGTGGGCTTCTCTCTAGTTGTGTGCAGGTTTTCTCTTCTCTAGCTGTGGTGCACAGGCTCCAGGGCACATGAGCTCTGTAGTCTGAGGCACGCGGGCTCTAGTTGAGGCGTGCAAGCTCAGTAGTTGTGGTGCATGGGCTTAGCTGCCCCACGGCATGTGGAATCCTAGTTCCCTGACCAGGGATTGAACCCACATCCCCTGCATTGTAAGGTGGATTCTTTACCACTGAACCACCAGGGAAGTCCCATTTACCTCTTTAAAGACCTTATCTCCAAATGAGATTACATTCAGAGGTGGTAGGGGTTAGGGATTTCCATATATGAATTTTGAAGGGACATAATTCAGCCCATAACCAGGTGTTTTCTCGTTATCCTTGCCCTTACAGTATTAAGTCTTTAAATCAAAAATTTTAATTCTATCATTTCTTCAATACTTTTCTAGCTATTTGTTTCTCTTTCTATAATTTCTAGTATGTTCAGGATAGGTCTAAAATTGTCTTCCAGGTAGCCATGAGTTAAACATAAGGATTTATACTTTTTGTGTGTGGTTTCTATTATTCTGTTTATTTATTCAACTTGATTTCTTAGGAAAATGATGTAGCCCCCAGTCATAGCTAACCTCTTTATCAGTTTGTCTACTAAGTTTAGGAATTCAGAATTTATTTTTAGTTCCTAAAACTACATTTGTGGGGACTTCCCTGGTGGAACAGTGGTTAAGAGTCCACCTGACAATGCAGGGGACACAGGTTCGAGCCCTGGTCCGGGAAGATCCTACATGCCGCGGAACAACTAAGCCTGCGTGCCACAACTATTGAGCCTGTGCTCTAGAGCCCACTAGCCACAACTACTGAGCCCACGTGACACAACTAATGAGCCTGTGCTCTAGAGCCCAAGCCACAACTACTGAGCCCACGTGCCACAACTAATGAAGCCCGCACACCTGGAGCCCATGCTCTGCAACAAGAGAAGCCACCAGCCCCCACTCGCTGCAACTAGAGAGAGCCTGTGTGCAGCAACAAAGACCCAACGCAGCCAAAGATAAAAAGATAAAAAATAAATTTATTTTTAAAAAAAACTACACTTGTGCTCTAATTGTACTTCTTTGAGAGTTTTCATTATTTTGTTAAAGTTTTCTTTCCTATAGTCTATTAATTCTGTGTTCCACAGAAGCTACCTATTCAACTTATTCAGCTTCATTTTCCTCTCTCAAATTATTGAATTCCTTTCATTGGTCTTTGCCTACTCATAACTGTTCCCTCAGCATCTGGACAGCTCAGACTACTGTTATTTATTAGAGAGTAAAAAACCAGCAGGTAATAAAAAACATGGAAATTTTCAGCACCAAGGACCAAACATGTTAACTAACAGCCCTCTGTTGAAGCACTGGAACGAGGTTTTTATAAGTCTGCCCACCAGGTTCAGTTCTCTTCTATAGAGATTAACAGGACTGAATTGTCCCTTTAAGCACAAAGCACATAGCAAATGTCAGGAACATGCACTAAAGCCAGCATCTTCTCACATTAACTCCCTGTCCCACCTTCATCGTTTCACACTGCAGTATATCTCCCCATTCATAACTAAGATTATTAATAATAAAATAGTAAACAAATAATAACAAACAAGTCATATTAGCTCATTTAAACCCAACAATCCTATTGAAGCAAGGATTACCCACATTTTACAAATGTATAAAGTGATTTTAGGGAAGGTTGAGTGTCTTAAAGCCAGGTCCATTAACATGAATGCTTATATAATCTCTTCAGAACTAACATTCCTCCTACTTCCACGTTCATTTGTGTGACCTCAGGCACACAAATCTTTCTGGGCCTTATCTTTCCATTTGTAAAATGATGATGCTAATACCACCTACCTCACAAGGTTGCTGTACAAACCCAATGAGTGAATGAAGTCATATAAAGTGATTAGAACAGTGTCTGGCATACAACACTTACTGGCTCAGTAAGTGTTAGCTTTAATATTATTATTTATCTGGCATCTTTAGCTTATTTGGCATCTTCTAGCTTAGTATTATTATTTATTTGGCATCTTGTAGCTTTTTTTTAAAAAAAGCCTATATTCTCAAATAACTCAAAAGAATCCCAATGATCTGGCACTTATCAGATCCACAAGTGGCTACTATGACAGTTTTGGGTAATATTTGTGATTGCTTAACCTGCTCATTGCAGCATTTAAAAGCTAACATGATCTGTCTTACAGTAACACTGTAAAAGTGGGTTCTTTGCAATAGTCACTTTGAATCTAATCACCATTTTTTTCATTAGAAAAGTTCAGAAGTCAAATACTGTATTTTGTTGTAATTTTTTTTAAGAGAATTAAGTTTCTAATCTGATTGGCTATCCATCAAATGGCTTCTGACAGTAGAAAAGGTAGCATTAATGTTCAGGTGTGAACAATAATGGACTTAAACTTGACACCTCAAAAACTGGGAAAAATAAGCAGAGGCAAAGAGGCAAAACATTTGCCTTAAATAAAGGCAAACAAATGTAATCAAGCAGAAGTTGATGCTCTGTAAGAAACATCAAGAAGCAAGACGGTTAATTTAGATAATTTAAGAAACTAAGGACTTCCCTGCCTGCCAATGCACGGGACACGGGTTTGATCCCTGATCCAGGAAGATCCCACATGCTGCAGAGCAACTAAGCCCGTCATGCGCCACAACTACTGAGCCTGTGCTCTAGAGCCCGCGAGCCACAACTACTGAGCCCACGTGCCACATCTACTGAAGCCCGCGCGCCTAGAGCCCCTGCTCCACAACAACAGAAGCCACTGCAAAGAGAAGCCCACGCACCGCAACAAAGAGTAGCCCCTGCTCACTGCATCTAGAGAAAGCTTGTGCACAGCAACAAAGACCCAACGCAGTCAAAAATAAATGAATAAATAAATAAATAAAAATTAAAAAAAGAAACTAAAAAGTGACAAGCCTTGTAAATGGTTAAACTATCTGAACTAGATTAGCATACTACATAGACAATTTAAAGCTAAGTATTTTGAAGGAAAATCAATAGCAAGACTTCTTAGAAATGTGTACATTTTCTACTCTGTGGGTAAGTATAAATCATCCTGTGACACTCCTAGGCAAGATGTATGTGATGACCAAAAATCTACTGATTATGAGGCAACCAAGATACAACGATTTCTTCAATGCTTCAGTATAAGTAGATTATTTGATGCCCTCTACAGTTATAACATGAAATTAAATTATCTTTTTGCAGTGATACTTACCCAATAGCATTGTATTAGAAATGAAAATATACTCAAGGTTTCAGGTTAAATCTGTGCTACTTATTTATGCTACTGCCTCTGGTTACCTGTTTTTATTTGTGCTCCTGCCTATAGCCAAAGTCTGCAAACAGAGATACAAGTCAGTCTTTGGCAACTACCAAAAAAAAATTGTTTTAGGCAAAAATCATCAATAGATGATAAAATCAGTGGGTGAAAGTTTGATGAGCCCATGGCAGAGCAGAATAATCTAGAAAAAGAAATTAGCATGTTGCTTCTTGATTAGTCAGCATCCCAAAACATCAGGTATTTTTCATCATCACAATAATCAAATTATATGTACCTATATAAAGTGAACCACCTTACTATCTCAGCTATGAAAAGAAGCTATTATCACCAAACATTAATAGGTATGTAGAAGATATTCAGCGAGATAAAGTCTTCTAAACTACTAACATAATGTTTGGTAGAGTAAGTATAATATTTAATAAATAGTGGGATCACTAGTGATACATATATTCAAATTCCAAATGAGAAATGTGATTCTGCTTGAGGTTGGCATTGTTGCAGTCCTATATCTGAGCAGTAGTTTAAGAAAATCATCTTAATCCTGAACGCAATTAACTTCATTCTCATATATACCAAAAGGACTAATCATTACAAGTAAAAAGATCAATCCAACATTGTTGAATCACTTTATATAAACATAACACAGAAAAACAATCACATTCTTGAGGTAAGAAATCACCAAAGGGATAACAAAGAAATTCTGAAATAAAAATGAAAGTTTTTAACTTACTGACTAACTAAATCAGATCCCATCTTAGAGCCATCATCTGCCTCTTCTTCCACATCAGAGTCCATACCACTGTCACCTTATGAATGACATAAAAAAAATTGAAAGCATGCTCATAAAATGTCAGAGTGATTTAATCATTATACAGAAAGTGTCATGTATAAAGTGATGATTAAATAACTTGAGAGTTGCTGAAAGATGACATTTTTAATTGCTTATATTTAAAATGCCTTATTAGGTATTTGTCATTGCCTTCCCTTGATCTATTTTATAAATGTATAAAATATATATAAGCAAGAAGGTGTGTACATATAATACTTACAAACTATACACACATGTATACATCTATCACCATTTTACATTTAAAAAATATGTTATCTCTGGAAATTGAAATTCTCCATTTTTTTGTTCCTTCTCTTGTAATGCTAATGCTAATATCCTTGTAGAGTCCAAAAAGAAAAGCTTTAAAATCCAAAATTCTACAGGTAATATATACAAAGAAGAGTCTTAGTTCAGGCAGACAGATAAATGTTGGCAATTCTTCTAACTCTGCATTTGGGTCTTATCAGAGCAGAAATGGTATTCAACAGATAATTAAAAGCAGTAAGAATATAAAGCAGAAAATTTTTAAATATTTTAAGAGAAGGCTTTGCCTTCTCAATAAGTAATTTTTTATAGTATTTTGGATAAACATTTTTTATTTCATTTTTTTACTGTGCACAAACTTAATGCTCTTACCTACACAACTGATTTGGAGAAACCATACATACATCAAAAAGTCCATTCCTGAGATGCTATTCTGATATGTAAACTACATTTCTGTACAAACAGAAGTAAAAATACTCAGTGATTACCCAATAATAAAATTAAAGTAGCAGTTAAAAAAAAAAAAGAATACCTCAGGATTTATGCTAAGTATAGTATTAACCACTAAGTTACCAGAAGGTAGAAATACGCATTCTTACCCTCAAGAATCTTCAAGATTTTTTTTTCAGACAGGAGCTCTAACTGTTCCTGGCACAGTTTTTTAATTTCTTCTATGGAACAGTTCTAAAGAAAATGACATTTTAAAAAATGCATTTATATAACAAAGCGCCAATATAAACTAGAAAACAGCAACCATTTAAAAAAAAAAAGTCTGCTAAGCAAAATCCTACAGTAAAACAAATTAAAAGCCACATAAATTTTTTTCTGGGATGAAATGTGAAGACCTGCCAGTTAACATGTAAATATTGTAATTTATAGAGTTTTGATTTGGATATATAAAGTCATGTTTATTATGAAAGAACTGAAGAATAAGTAGTTGCCCAGATATTCTTAATAGCAGCCTACTTATGTTAGGTAATACCTCTAAAGGCTTAAATATTCAAGTCCTAGCTCCATACATCGTAGATATATATGATGTTGGGCTTAACTTGTCCACGGCTTTTTTTCCACATCTGTAAAATTAGAATACCATATATTTCCCTGAATAATTTTCAGAGATAAATATATGAAAACATTTATGAATTTAATGAAATATAGGCTATTACCAACTATCATTACATACTGTTACACAGCAGTACACTACTTCTTAAAGCACTAGAAAGAATCAGTATACCTCTAACTTAGTTACTTAAACTGCCTGTATTTAATAGAATAATTTCCAGAAGGTCAAAAAATTCCTTACCTAAATATAGTAAAGTACCCTATTTCTTCCTGGCAAATTTTTAAATATACAAAGCCATTTATGGTTCTACAAAATCCCTTCTTTATATCTTTTCGAAGTAGCTCATATTAGTTGAAAACGTCCGATTATAATTTCCATTAAGTAAAATGACTGCTATAAAAAAAGTGTTTGTATATCCTGTATATGTGGATAGCCTGATAATGTATGTAATGAAGTACCTTTAACACATCAGGAAGCATCTTCTGTAACTTCTTCTCTCCTATGATACAGAAACACTGCTGAAGCATTTCTTTTTTGTCTGATATATAGAAACTAACTGGTTTTAATGCCACAGTCAGGTCTAATCCACCTTCTTCAAGGTCACTGTGCTCTGCCAAGAATAACTCTTTTTCCAGAGTTGGCAAAAGATATTTGGCTTCCTAAAATTAAAACAGATAAAGAACTGTTAAACAACAGAAATATGTCTATAATGTTATACATTTTCATTTAATAAAATCTTCGTTAAACATTTCCAAATTCTTTTTTTGCACAAATTATTTATTTAAAACCATAGGAAAGATTATTTAATTGCTCAGTATTCTTTGAAGTTACTCTCCACTCTGTAATTATCAATAAATTGAGGAAAAGTGAAGAGATAATATCCTAGGACACACAAATGAAAATATACTCAATACTGAATGATTTCCTACAATTTTATACTTGTGGAATACGATATTCCTCCAGTAGACAATTCACCCAAGAATTTTATGTATGCATTGTCATTCTTCTTAATTCATAAAAAGAAATGGGATAGCAGCAAAAATGTTATAAACCACAAATATTATATACTAAAGTATCATTGCTTACCAGAAGCTATTGTCATTTTTTTAAATAAAGATTTCTTTTTAAAAAATATTTATTTATTTATTTATTTATTTATGGTGGCACTGGGTCTTAGTTGCAGCACACGGGCTCAGGCTCTCTAGTTGAGGTGCATGGGCTCAGTAGTTGCAGCGTGCAGGCTTAGTTGCCCCGCGGCGTGTGGGATCTTGGTTCCCTAACCAGGGATCGAACCCGCGTCCCCTTCATTGGAAATGGATTCTCAGCCACTGGGCCACCAAGGAAGTCTCTATCATTTTAAAAACTGTTATATATCTAATGATATTCAAAGCAGGCAAGTAATTTAAGACATTTCTATCAATTTTACCTCCTATCTCCCAAATCTATCCAATCTCTCCAAATCTACTGCCATAATCCTGATCCAAGGTACCATCCTCTTTTTGCCTAGATTACCTCAGTAGCACTTAACTGGACTCCCTACATCTAATCTGAGGTCTTGACAATCTGTTTTGTATACTGACACCAAAATGGATTTTATAAAATGCACATATACTCATCCTCCCTATTTACTGATATAAGCTGTCAATGACTTCCCACTGTTCTTAGGGTAATATAGCCTATTAGGTCCTTCATGCTCATTGTGTTCCAAACACAACGACCTTGTCTGAACTACTCAAACATAAGGTGTTCTCCCTTCATTTCATACAGGCAGGGCTTTTGTACACACTGTTCTTCTGTCTAGGAGAGTCTTTCTTCCCCACTTCCCCATCACTCTATACTCCCAAGATCAACAAACTCAGGTATCAATTTAAAAGTCATTTCCTCAGGAAAATCCCTAACTATATTATTCAAGTAGGTTTCCTTTTTACACTTTCTAACGCAATTGTTTAAAATGCAGTTTAAAAACAGGCTAATTTTAAAGAACACTATGATAATTACACTGAAAAAGCAAAGGTTAGCTCTTGTTCTAATGGCTCACAAAGCAATTCAGGTGTTAGCAAGGATGTAAAGGAACTGAACTCCCATACAGTGCTAGTAGGAATATAAAATAGTGCAGCTGGTTTGGAAAATGGTTTGTAGTTCCTTATAAAGTTGCCATATGATGCAGAAATTTCATTCCTGGATATATATCCAAAAGAAATGTAACCATAATGTCCACACAGAAACTTGTACACAAATGCTCATAGCAGCATTATGCATAATAGCCAAAAGTTGGAAACAATCCAAATGTCTATATCAATTGACAAATTAAAAACTTAAATGTGGTATTAGCCACACAATGAAATATTATTCAGCTACAAAAAGAAATGAAGTACTGATATGTGTTAAAACATGGGCAGACTCTGAAAAACAAATATGCTAGGTGAGAGAAGCCAGACACAAAAGATCACATATGATTCTATTCATATAAAATGCCCAGAACAGGGAAATTTATAAGTCTATAGAGGGGACTTCCCTGGTGGCTCAGTGGTTAAGAATCCGCCTGCCAATGCAGGGGACACAGGTTCGAGCCCTGGTCTGGGAAGATTCTGCATGCCGCAGAGCAACTAAGCCCGTGTGCCACAACTACTGATCCCGCGCTCTAGAACCACGCGCCACAACTACTGAAGCCGGCACGCCATAGAGCCCGTGCTCCGCAACAAGAGAAGCCACCACAATGAGACGCCCACACATCGCAACAAAGAAGAGCCCCGCTCGCCACAACTAGAGAAAGCCCGCGCACAGCAACGAAGACCCAATGCAGCCAAAAGAAAAAAATCTATAGAGATAGAAAGTAGATTAGTGATTGCCTAGGCATAGAATGGGCGTATGGGTGTAGGGCTAGTAGGGATGACAGCTAAAAATTGCATATAGGGTTTCTTCTGGGGATGATGAAAATATTTTAAAATTGACTACAGTGATGGTTGCACCACTCTGTGAATATACTCAAAAACCAGTGAACTGTATACTTGAAATTAGTGAATTGTACAGTATGTGAATTATATCTCTATAAAGCTGTTAACAACAATAGGGAATGCAATACACAACAAATATTATGGCACTATTGGAATTTTGCGATGTCCTCTACATGCCTAATATATAATGACTTCTTTTTTTTTTTTTACAACTACAGTTACTTCTCATGAGAAGTACAGTTTAGTTCTGTATGCAAATGCTTATAGAATCCTTATTATTGGTCTCCCCATAATAATAAAGAGTACTAAAGACATGGAAACTATTTAAGATAAGAATGGTGATATCCAAAACTGAATCTAAAAGGGGTGGAAAAATGCATAGATCTATAACTATTGAAGAATTTGGGGAAAAATAGATGGCAGTTAAGAGAAAAAAACCACCCCTAGAAAAATCCACCAGACCCCGACAGCTGTATGGTCCAACAGTCAAGTTCCGACATATCTTTGAGAAAAAGATATAAACTGCTCTGGAACACACCAAAAAAAATGCAAAGCTTTCCCAATTCAATCTGTAAGGCTACCATAACCCTGATACCAAAACAAGACAGGTTAACTACAAAAATAAAAACAATAAGCTGATTTAACTTAAGAACATAGGTACAAAAGTAAAAATACTGAATTTCAGCCGAGTACAACAACCAAATCAACAAATCAAACAGTATTTATCCCAAGAATGCTGAGGACAATTCAATATAAGTTAACTTATCAATAAAATTACATAATCAGATTAAGAATGAAAACTACTGATCACCTCAACAGAATGCCCTAAAGACATCTGATAGAACTCTACAACCCTCAGAAAACCACGAATTAAAGAAAATGTCCTTAACTTGATCAAAGGTATCTTTCAGAACCTATGGCAAATACACTTACTGGTGTAAAATTAGAAATGTTTCCACTACAAAAAAAATGGGAAAAGAATGCCTACTATGAACGCTTGTGTTCAACACTATACTAAAAGCCTTAGATTAAAAAGAAAGAAAAGGACTTCCCTGGTGGCGCAGTGGTTAAGAATCTGCCTGCCAATGCAGGGGACATGAGTTCAAGCCCTGGTCCGGGAAGATCCCACATCTCACATCCCACACGCCGCAGAGCAACTTAGCCCGTGCGCCACAACTACTGAGGCTGCGCTCTAGAGCCCTTGAGCCACAACTATTGAGCCCGCGTGCCACAACTACTGAAGCCCGTGCGCCTAGAGCCCGTGCTCCACAAGAGAAGCCACTGCAATGAGAGGCCCGCGCACCGCAATGAAGAGCAGCCCCCACTCACTGCAACTAGAGAAAGCCTGTGCGCAGCAACAAAGACCCAACGCAGTGAAAAATAAGTAAATAAAATTTTGAAAAGAACAAAAAATAAGAAATATCAGGGCTGAAAAAGAATAGATATATGTACATGTATAACTGAAGCACTTTGCTGTACACCCGAAACTAACACAACACTGTAAATCAACTATACTCCAATAAAAAATAAAAATTAAAAAAAATTCTATAAAGAAAGAATTATCAGGGCTGACAAGAGTTAATAAAGAGGCTGCATATCAAACTATTAATGGGGAAGCATAGAGACTTCCATGATTTTTCCCTTCATTTCTGTGTTGTATACATTTAAAGTATGTATTCATGCATTTGTTTTATAATGTAAGCAAACTTTTTTAAAAAACGTTAATATCTTGCTAGGTCGATGGAGCATAAAGAACATGGCTTTTATAATCAGATATTGCATTCGAATGTAGGCATTATTAACAAACTGTGACTGTGGGTAGACTTCCTTAACCTCTTTGAGCCTCAATTTTCTCATCTTGTAACGTGGAGGAAGAGAGAAATAAAGCGCAGCTCGCAAGGGCACTGAAGGGTAGTTTCTGACCCATACTTTTCAAGGAGACTGAGGAGACCACAGGAGTGGAAGAAGCCAAAAGCAGTATGAGTCAGACGATCGGTAAATCGGAAACTTTAAGTTCAAGACGTGCGAGTGTGGGGTTCAAGGGAACTTAGGAACGTGAACTTCAAACACGGGACCCCTTAGGATCGCAGCGCTAACGTAAGATACCTCCGGCTCCGCATCCCGCTGCCACATTCCGCTCCTAGCCCACCTTCTTCCGGAAACGCAGCCGCTTCGAGAAGAGGCGAGAAGAGCACGCACGCACCTGCTGCAAGGAGCCGGAGACGCTGGCAGATGAGTCAGTGCTCCTCCGCTTACGGCGCTCATTGCGCTCCACGCTGCCCCCACCCCAGCAGCTGCCGCAGCTCCCACCGCCAGTGACACTTCCACTCAAGCTGGTGTTCCCGCAGCAGGTGACGCTCCCGCAGCCGCTGGCGCTCCCGCAACCGCTGGTGCTTCCACTGCCGCCGCTGGCGACGGCGGGAACCGGGTCCGGCGCCGCGAGCGCCGCCGCCGCCGCCGCCTCCTGACCGCTTCGTTTGCGCCGCTTCTCCCGGGAAGACTTCTTCCCCGTCATGATCCCTCTGCTACAACCATCCGGGGAAAGCCCGCCGCTTGTGGATCGACCGAAACCCTGCCGCAGCAGCTAGCAGCGGGCACGGGGCGTCGCAGCTTTGACGTCACTTCCGGCCGCATCGCTGACGTCAGGAGGCGTTTCTGGAGCCGGGGCCGGGGCCAATAGCGCTGCCTCCGCCAGCCGAGGAGGTAGGCTTGAGTTTGCGGCAGGTGAGCAGCGCGGGTGGTTTTTTGTTGTTTGTTTTCATACCCCTACAAAGGGCCGAAGGCGGAGCATTACAACAACTCTTTGCCTTATTGATATTGTTTTTCAATCTTTGTCTATATACAATACACAGTAAGGTAAAGGTATATTGTTTGATTCTCCAGTGTCATTTGTCTTTCAGTTTTTGGTTGACAATGACAATAAAGAAAATTTAAGGGAAATCTCATTATCATCATCACGTGTATAGATTTTTTTTTTTTAATATATTATAGGGAGTTGTACAAGAGTAGGTTCTTCTGCTTCTTTGTTTTTCCCCATTAACACTACTCTCTGGGCATGATGCCTTTTCACTCTAAAGGCCCTTGACGCTTGTATTTATTCTTTCTCAATTTATTTAATATTCAAATACTGGCGCTTAGATTGTTGACAGCTTGGCATATTGTCAGAAAAATGCCGCTATATATAACTTAAGAAAAAATTTACATTATTTTGTACTCAAAAAAAAGAAATTGACCAAAGGATATAAGCATCTTATTATTCTTCTATTTAATCGAGTTCTTTTGAAAAAGAAGGGCTGAACCAACTTAGAATGTCATGCATACACTGAAATCTTTGTAAGAATTTGTTCTAACACATGATAATAGTAGTTTTAACTTGGATTCTTGACTTACAGTGTTGAATACTTTTCCACTGATTGAAACACTGTTTCCTCATCATCAAGTAGTCCGGTATTGTTTAACCTTTTATCTACCAGAATAAGTATAGCGAACTGCTAAATGTAAATTAATTCTTTATGTTGGGGAAAGGGGAGCAGGAATAAAATACTCTTGGCATATTAGTGTTGCTACCTTTTCTCTTTTCCTTCTTTCCTCATAAACTGCCGTTTCACACTAGTTCATGGTGTTTTGAAGGAGAGGAAAACAAGAAGAGTTTAGGAGTGGAGGTGACCAATAAGGAGATCCCAGACCATTTTTTAAAGGGATTTGAGGCAAGAAATGCAAAAGAAAAGGAGCAGTGTGTGAAGGCAGCAATGGAAAAGAATAGAAGAGAATTTAGGGAGTACTTCCGGAGATTATGTATTTCCTGCATAGAGTGCATGAGGGACAAGAAAAAGACGAGTGAGTTTTTGAAAATAGATTATGGGTCATAGTTTTATGAATGTTAGCTTTTGTGGGCTGCTGTGTGGGATTTTTGGATCTAAACACAAACCAGGTTTTAAAATCAGAGATCAAGAACACATAAAAAAATGTGTCACCTTTTGGCTTCGGTGGTCTCAGCTGAGGCCTTTAGCCACAGAAGGAAAAAGGTAAGGATAGGGCAACACTAGTTGGGTGGTAGTAATTTTCTAACTTTCATTGAGGTGACAGAAAGCAGTTGAAAAAAGAAACCTCCCTTTGACTACATTTCCTACCTGTCTCAGTCACTCAGCAACAATTTAGTAAGTGCTTAAAACAAACCAGGTTGCAGGGGCAATCCCAGGTCTGGGAAAATAGCTGTCTCCACTCCCCATTCTACCCTTATATTTGCCTTCTAAAGTCAGTGCTGAGGCCAAGCCCACTGTGCCCTCAGGAGTTCCATATTGGCCTCATTAAGTCTCATGCCTGAAAGGAATGGGAATATTACAGTATATTCACACAGAATAAATACATAAAATCAATAACATGTAATTGTTGTGACCTTGTTATGAACTGAATTATGTTCCTCCAAAATTTATATGTAGAAACCCTAACTAACCCAATATAACTATATTTGGGTAGGGAGTTTAAGGAGGTAATTAAGCTTAAATGAGTTCATGAGGACAGGGAAAGGGCTTTGACTCATGGTGTGAATATGACATCCAGGTTGTCATAGAGTCAGTGAGATGCCATTGTCTATTTAGGTTGAACCATATGAAATTGCCTTTTTTCTAAGTCAAAACTGGTTGGATGGTGACAGTTTCATATGGTTCAACCCAATATTATAGAGCTTAAGAGGCCCAGCACTAAATATTGTTATGAACTTAAAAGCTCTGCAAGCAGATGCAGGACTGCTTTTCTGCCCTGGAACAGATATACGGGAGGGTGGACAGAGATTGGGATTTATATGCCATTTTCATAACTACTCTTCAGTGAGTTAACCCAGTGAGCATTAATCACAGTGATTGGCTCGGGACAGGATGCATTAATGCTGGGGCCAATCAGTACTTCTCTGGAATTTTATAAAGAGACATTAGATGAGAATTTTGCTCTTTCATCTTAAATTATGAACTATAAGGAAGTTACCTCATAGCTGCTAGTTGTCGTGTTCCCTGTCCTGGGAAGGATGCTAAGAGAATGAGACCAACAAGAGACACTTGCTGAAACAAGACACAGAAAGTCCTAATGGTGTCATTTTTCATCAGTGAGCCAATAATCGAGACTATTCAAAAACTCCACCTCCACTCACCTTAACTACATCTAAGATTTCACTTCAAGTATCACTTCTTATTGAAAACCCTTCCAAATCACTTGCATTCTGAACCCTGCTAAGATTAGCCGCTTTTTCCTTTGTAACCTACTGTTCTCCCTACAGAGCAACCAAAACTCTCTACTGCAGGCACTTGCTAATATCTTCTTCAAAATACTGTTAGTTCTCATGAACAGAGGCCGTGTATTACATATCTTTGTAGTCTCAACATTAGTCTCAACATATAATACAGTATCTGGCACATGCTAGAAACTCAATGCTTGTTAAACTCTGTACTGAGAAGTTGCAGATCCACACAGAGCTTCTTTCTATGTCGTCACTGTGGTAAATGGCATTAATGGCTCCAGGTCTTCACCTCTCTGTATTCGTGCCCTTTGCCATGTAATTTGATAATGTCCTTCTTCCACTGACTAGAGACATAATTCCTGCAAAGTGGAGTCAACCATATGACTTAATGAAGCCAAGGGGATATTAGCAGATGTGCAGCAAGCAGTCTCAATAAAAGCTTGTGCAGTTAAGATGGTCCACTCTTGTGCTTCCACCATCACCATAAAAATTATATACTCAGGCTAGCCCATTGATCCCAGGAGAAAGAGGAGACAGATAGGGCTCAGCTGCCCCAGCTAAGCTATCCAGTCAAGTCCAGAGTAGAGCAGAGTCACAAATGAGCCTAGCCAGGATCAGCCAAACCCCAAACGTGTTAACTCCTGAGCTAAATAAATGCTATCGTTTTTGTTATTGTTTTCTGCGCAGTATTACTGTGGCTATAGTTAACTTGCATGCATACTTTCTAGACTCCCCCTGCCCCCTCTTTCCTTGTATTTCTCTGCTAGTTATGAGAAGGACCTTCAACGCTGTTTGATATCAAATGAGTCACTGTTCAATGCTACAGCTGTAGGATGGGTAGATGTGATTCTTATAGTCTAACAGAAATGCCTTTATATTTCATGGTGAGGTTCTGTGGCATTATAAAGAAGTGTAAGGATATTTGTGTTTAGAGTTCCAACCAACTGCTTTTATTAAAAAATCATCAGGACACCACCACCCCCTACCACCTACATGGGCAATTTTTCCCCCGTAGCAATAAAATCTAGTATTTTTCTTTTCCTTTTAAATATTCTTTGTACACAGCAGTCACTTTCATTGTTAAAGAAGATGTTAGACTTGGTTATCTTTGAAAGTAATGCTTGGTAAACACATATGTGGCAGATATTTTGCTAGCCTTTTTTTTTTTTTTTTTTGGCTGCGTTGGGTCTTCATTGCTATGCGCGGGCTTTCTCTAGATGCGGCGGGGGCTGCTCTTCCTTAGGTGCGCGGGCTTCTCATTGTTGTGGCTTCTCTTGTTGCAGAGCACCGGCTCCAGGCGCACAGGCTTCAGTAGTTGGGCTCAAAGGCTCTAGAGCGCAGGCTCAGTAGTTGTGACGCACGGGCTTAGTTGCTCCACGGCATGTGGGATCTTCCCAGACCAGGGCTTGAACATGTGTCCCCTGCATTGGCAGGTGGATTCTTAACCACTGCACCACCAGGGAAGCCCGTATTTTGCTAGGCTTTTACACAAATATCTTATTCTTCTATTTTATGAAATCTCAATGTAGAGATATGTAAACTGGGACTGAGGTTAAGCAACTTGCCTTAACTCATTAGTAAGTGGTGGAACTATCACTGAACTATATGGCTTTTTAACTCCAAAGCCAGTACTCTTTTGCTATATTACACTGCATCTCTGGTTGCTCTTACTATTGAAATTTTAAATGATGTAGACGTAAGCAAACATTTCTTGAATTTATTAGTTCCTTTGAGGACACAAGAATGAAAGAAATGTGGTTTGAGGACTTGTTTCAGGCCACTTTTTTCTGCTCTATGTATCAAACTTACATGCCACTACCAACCATCATAGTTGCTATTATGATAAAGTGAAGTGGCTACTACAAATCGAGATTTTTCTCCATATGGATGTCCAGTTTTGCCAACATCATTTTTTAAATATAATTTTGTTGTTTTGTTACTACTGACTTGTCAAAAAAATTTACTTGACCTCTTTCAGTTTCTTCACCTGTAAGATTACTAGCAGTACTTGCCCCATGGAAATAATGGTAAACATAGGAAATAGCATAATGTACTTGCTTAATGCATGCTATTTAGTTTACTTAAATTCATCTGTTCTTTGCAATGCTGCTCAACTGGTTGGTTTTAAATACAGTTGCAAACCATTGAGTAAACATTACTATATCATATGCCTTAAATGTAGAGTGATGTTATCTCTATCACATCATATCTAATGAAAATATCATTGCCACTTGGACATTATACTTTTGTGATTTATTATAAAGTGTCCAGGAAACCCAGGGTCAAGTGTTAAGTCCCAGGAATTCATCTTAGGCCTAGCATCAATATCAGCTTACCTACTTTACAGAAGTATGTTGGTCAACTTTCTCCTCTAAAACTTCCATTACCCACCTTATTCTGAAGGCTGTTTTCCTCCATGACAGGCACGAGTGGTTTACTTTTGCCCTCAAAGTCAAGATCCTGCCTTTCTTAGTATCCCTGGAAAACAAGCATCCTAATTTCAAATATTAAACAAATAAAACCTGATAACCACTTTAGGAAGCAGACAGGTGGAAAAATATTTAAGAACAAGAAAACTTCAAAAAAATGTTCCCCCATCTTTGTTGAGATGGTAACTAGAATGCCAATTATACCATTTTTATTCTCCTAACCTCCTTTAGTTAAGGGAAGGAAAACATCACTAAGGAAGCTCAGATATGATGCAATCAAGTAAAAAAAAAATCAAACAAAAAACAAGTACTAATCACCTGTGAATATTCTGGCCACAATAGTCTAATTTCAATCTAACCAAGCCTTTGGATTTAGCTTTCTGTTTATAGGAAATAGGTGTGGCAGGCAAATTCTAAGAGGGCCACCAGAGATCCCTCTCCCTGGTATTCATAACCTTGTGTAATCCACTTTTTTTGAGTAATTTACTTCCAAGCAATAGAGTATCTTGATGTTGATGGGATGTCATGTTTGTGATTAAATTATAAAGATTCTTGTTGGTCCTGCTAGCAGACTGTCTCTTCCTGGCTTTGATGAAGCAACTGGCCATGTCAGGGAGGCCCACCAGGCAAAACTGATGGCAGCCTCGGCCAACAGCCAGCTAGGAACTGAGGTCCTTAACTCAGCAATCAAAAAGAACTGAACACTAACTACATAAGTGAGCTTAAAAAAATGCATCCTTCCCCAGTCCAGCCTTCAGATGAGACCCCAGCCTTGGTGGGCACCTTGATTGCAGCCTCATGTGAAACAAAGAAGCAGAGGAAGCAGCTAAGTTGTGGCAGGATTCCTCACTCACAGAAAATTTGAGATAATAAATGTGTGTTATTTTAAGTCACTAAGTATTGAGGTAATTTATTAAGCAACAGTAGATAATACAGTAGGGTTATAAGAATGTTTGTTACAAATACAAAACGGGAGTAGTTAACATTCTGGATTGGCCAACACACTTCAAAGTCAATGACCAAAAAAAAAAGAGATGGAGGAACTGTTGTAGATTAAGAGACCAAACAGCCATATAACCAAATAACTAAATTCAATACATAAACCTTGATTTTTTAGATTAGAGCCTTTAGAACAAAAGTTATAAAAAACATTCTTAGGACAATGAGGAAATTTGAATATACACTGGATATTAGATGTTATGAAATTACTAATTCTTTTAGTATGTGGTTATTAATAAGAATATTCTTTAAAATGTTTTTTCTTAAAAGATGCATAATGAATTATTTAGTTGATAAGTGTGTTATTTGTAACTTATTTTAAAATAATTTCAAATGGAAGTATTAATAATAGAGATAAAGCAAATATGGCAAAATGTTAACAACTGCAGAACCCAGTTGGCAAGTCCATGGGTGTTCATTGTATGTATGAACATTTTCATTAAAAAATTGAAAGGAAACACATGGAAAAATGTTAAATGAGCCTTCAAAATTGTATTTATAATGACAACTACACTGTGCTACAGACTGAATGTGCCTCCTCAAAATATGTTGAAACCTAATCTCCTACGTAACGGTATTTGGAGGTGGAGCCTTTGGGAGGTGATTAGATCATGAGAGTGGAGCCCTCAGGATTGAGGGGTCCCCAGAGAGCTCCCCCCTCCCTTCTGCCATGCAAGGACACAGGAAGACAGCATCTAAGAGCCAGAAAGTGGGCCCTTACCAAACACCAAATATGCCAGCACCTTTATCTTGGACGTTCCAGTCTCTGGAACTGTGAGAAGTAAATGTTTGTTGTTTAAGCCACCAAATCTATGGTATTTTTGTTGTAGCAGCCGAAACAGACTGAGATACTGTGTATAATTTTCTACAGAAGAATGCACTAGAATTTAGAGTAATTATAAATTATTTTTTCTAATGATTGAATAACATTCCCTATTCTCAGGTGGGTAATTTATATCTCAAGACCTCTAGGAAGGATGATACATCACTAATGATCCTCTATACATTTTATTATTTTTTCACAAAATAACCATAATATACAGTGATAACTGCTAAGGAAGCCATAACCCAGTCTTATCCCCAGAATTATCTTTGTGAAGGTTTTTAGCTATGCTTCTTCCATTATTTTAAGAAGATTATGAGGTAGATAAAAAAAATTTGTCACATTGTTATTTAGTTATAAATTCAGCTAGTCATGAAAAAAAAGTCATAACATGCTCATTTTATTTATTTATTTATTTACTGGCCACACCGTGTGGCATGGGGGATCTTAGTTCTCTAACCAGGGATCGAACCCTGCCCCCCTGCAGTGGAAGCGTGGAATCCTAACCACTGGACAGCCAGGGAATTCCCTAAAATGCTCATTTTTAAAAATGTAATGCCAGAGGGGGACTACAATAGTTAATGAATTAGAGACAATGATAACTTAGCTCTTTTGCAGGCAACTGTTTCTAATGCAATATGAAGGACATTAACTCCAAGACTTTTACCACTGGAGGTGATTTGGCAACATTTATCAAAGTTTAAAAATGTGCATTAACTTGACCCACCAATTCCAAGTATAAAATGTATCCGAAGGAATTAGTAAGAAACTTGTGAGATTTGCCATAGCATTGCTTGATAGCTGAAATAGGAAACAATGTCAGATAATAGGAAATGGGCACATCGATATAACGTATTTATTAAGGTGGAAATATGTGTACTATATGTCAAGTTTAAAAATCAGGTTATTGAACAATGTGTATCATACAATCCTTTTTTAAAAAATAAAACATGTTTACATACCAATTGATATGGCACAAGATGTCAAGAATGATTCTCTCTGGGTAGTGGAATTATAGGCAATTTTTATTTAATGTGTGTGTGTTTTATTCAATGAATGTGCATTTTTCTATTCAGAAAAAAATAATAAGGGAATGGAAAAAAGTAACTTAAGTAACTTTAAGTAACTTAAAAAAATCTTTAAAACAATTAGATCACCACTTATCACTTATCTTTCAAGTGGGATTTTTTTCCTTTTTGCTAAACTGTATCTTGTAATTTTTCTTCAATAAACATAACAGTATAGTAAAAGTGGTTATAAAAACACTTGCACACTAATGGGAAGCAAACAGTGTTTACCATTTGCCACCCCTTACATTCAAGAGTAAACTCCTATTCTTAACGAAGACTTTACATCCTACCATTATTCAAAGGTACCTAGTATTTCAAAATAGTGCAGATAAATTGTACTTACAATTGCATGCTAAACACGACATGTTAAAAAGAAAGCACTGTATTGTAAGCACTGAACCAGGCTGACCCAGTTACACTCTTAATGCAGTCATTTAACTTTGACTTAACCCCCTAAATCCCAATTCAACAAAAAGCAAAGCACGGGTAACTAATGGAACCAGCAAACAATATTTAACGTCTGGGTACACACCAGAAAATTGCAATTTAATACTTAGCAAAATACATATCCCCTCAATTTACATTTTACCCATTCTCTTTTGATATTCCAAAAGTTTTTCCTTGGACTAATCTAGACAATCAAACCATTCCTCTCCTATTGGGGAGGAAATGTTCTTCTTAGACTGCAATTTGGCATTAAGCCAGGAAATTCATGGTTCTAAATATCATAAATGTTGGGAATGATGCTCACTATTTTAGATTAAGAATAGTTACACTTCTCTTAAGAAATTAAGGTTCTCTTAGACACAACAAATTATATAATTAATGGGTTGGTTCCTTCTTGGTGTTAGTTGCTAGGATGTTCACAGACAAATTTGTGACCCCTCCCTCTCTAGGAAGTATGGCATGGTTTGTACTTTTCCTTTTTTCCATCATGATTCATCCCACTATCTTTACTTCTGAAAATAGAGATAACATCACCCTACATTTAACAGGATTTGGGAATTAAATATCCAAGTGTTTAGCACTATACCGGGACCATGTTAGAGGCTCAAAAATACTAATTTCCCATGACAGTCTCTGGACTTGCAAATAACAGTTTGATGTATTCTTGCTCGCTCAATTGCCTGATAATATTCAACACATTCTAAATTCCCTTTGATATAATGGAAATGACCAAAAATAGACAATCAGATATCGAAATTGGAATGAATAATGAAGTTACCTCAAATAGTGAAGGGGAAAAGAAACTGGATCATAAGCCTGTAGTCAATTTGGGGCTTCATCTGTCTGAACTGATACACATAACACAGCTTAGTAATTTGCTTTTACTTCAACTAAAAATAAGCCATCAAACAAACTTTCTATTTACAGAGGACTTAAATGAAGAAATTATGTTATATCTTTTCAATATATGGAATAATTTATAACAAACTTAATTTTAAAAATTCTAAAGTAGTTGTCCTAAAACAAAACCTTGAAATCGATCAGTGCTGTTGAAAGAATCCAGCAATGAAAATGAGTAGAGCAGAAATTAAATAAAAGACAACCACCAACAAGTAACAGTCTGGGGTATATAAGTAGTAAAGCAGATTACATAAATAAAAGCCCTTGTCTTCTCCTAGTTGGCTAAGGTAAGGGAACTACACCACTGTAGTTGTGTTGCCGTTGGTCATAGCTCATTCTTAATTTATATCTGAACTATTAAAAAACCTATCCCCATTACCCAGGAAAATTTCACAGTTCACCAGTGCAAAAATTTTATTTCTCCTTTGTTTCCCCTCCCCCGCCCCCACTTTACAAGATCTGAAATTTTACTTAATCCACAGCATTCTTTTCATCATCTGTAATCAGACGTGTGAAATGTGAGAAAAAAAAAAACTTATCAATTTAAAATCTCAGTCCCCAAGCCCACTGTTACAGTAAATTTAGGATAAGTCTACAGCATTCACTTACTTTAGCTGGTTCTGATACCGAGGCATACTTTTTTATTTGAGAATCAACGCCTAAAGATTTGGCTAATTGTACAGCGTTTGAATCATCACTGATAAGTGTCCCAAGAGCCACAAGAAGTCTAAAAGTGGCTTCCAGGTCTTGTACAACTTCCAAGACTGTACTAATTACTGACAAGCACTGAGCTTTCCCTTCAATGTTATGGTCTTTATGAAAACAAACAGAATAGTTCAGGGTTAATGTAGCCAGAGCAATGTGAATGTTCTTATTGCTCCCTGATTTCAGTTCTATTGCATGGGACAGTAGTGATTCCCTCTGGGACATCATGAGCTTTTGTCCTGCCTGGCCAACAAAACAATTGCAAAAAGTCCTGAGAGCAAGCAGCTGGTTTGCTGGCTTTCCTTTAGGGTTCAGAAGACTGATGAGATGGCTGCTGAACCGAGCCCCTTCTTTTTCATTGCAGAAGTTCTCATTCACACTGGGATGTTTAATTGATAACCGAAGAATGTCAAGTGCAGGAAAGACAATATCTATTGAAAAGAAAAATTCATTAATGTTAAAAAAAATTTTAAACATTAAAAATCATACGCCTGCTTTACAAAATGTGTATACTTCTGAAACTTGTGTTAACTGATTTTTCATATTTATAGAAACTGTATTTATTGCTACAAGATCACATTACTTTAAAAATATGGTAACTCTCCTGGGTTATTAAAATAGCTTGACATACAGTGAGTATTCAATAAATCTTTGTGCAAAGAATAGGATTGGGACCTTGCTTTTAAAAAATTCTAAAACAAGACCAAAGAATTGAGGGAAAGTTCTTTATAGGAGAATTCCAGTTCACAAATGCCAATAGGATGCTTACTATACACATTGGTAGAAGGATTTATATTTAAGGGACTGGGTAGACACCATGTAAATGAATGCGCTAAACAATCTTAACATCATTAAAAGTGAGGAAAGCAGAAATTATGGGCCCTGTGATATAAAGGTAGTATGCAACATCATTTATAAAGGATATTCACCTGAAAAAAACTACTGAACCAGAATCTAATTATGTCTAGCAGGAAAAACACAGATAGAGGAACACATTAAGTGATCAGCCAAATTCAAAATATAGGACATTTTGCAGGAAAAATGATTTTTTTCTCCAATAAATCAATTACATGAAAAAATAACAGGGAAGAGGACACTTTTAGAATAAAAAAGAGTTAATTAACTAAATAAAAGAAAACATACTTATAGCAAATGTTTGTAGCCTATGTTTAACAGGTCAGATAGAGTTTCGTGGATGGCTTGCAGGGAACCCACAAATGCTCTGAAAGAGTATACAAAATGGTCCATGTATGGGATCATTACATTACCTTCAGATTCTCTTAAGGTATGTGACCAAAGCAAGACTATGAGTTACAGTGGTATAGTGAATCCTTTTTGTGAAGTTTTTCCCAATGCGAATTTCAACTAACATGTCAACTTTTATTTAATCCAGAAACACCAGTAGTATGAAATTAAAAGATATAATTTCTGCTTTCTAGTTACATTTTAAAGAGTGTTTCTGTACCTTCAGGCCAGTTAACAGCTTTCCATAAAATCTGAAGTTGTTGGGCTGTGGGTTTTTCTGAAGAATTATTACATATTAGAGACAGTATCTTTTCAAGAAATACCAAGTCATCCTCAGTTAACTTCTTCTCTTCCGATGCAGTTCCATTAAGTTCCTTCAGTTTACCTAGAACCCAAATCCAAACCTTCAATTTTCTCTAACTGTAATTAGGCAGATATATCACATAAATGCCAACATTTTCAATAAAAGTACTCTACCACACACCATGGGGAGGTAAGACTTTTCACAGCAATTATCAAAGACCATAAAACAAGAATAAGGCCTGGGAGTAATTTTAAGCTGAGTACAGTATAGAAAAAGAAAGATTACTGTTATGATTTTTATTTTACCTGTTGTCTTCTAAGATCTTCTAAAGCTTTTTGCTTTGAATAAGTTTTTAAGTATACCATATTTGTTATCATTTTGAATGCTTTTCAAAGTAATATTATGTCATATATAAGTCAATCCCCTACTTTCTCAGAGAGAAAATTTATAACATCTTTTAGCCAACTTATGGCAACTTCTATGACTACCAATGAAATAGTCAAAAAGCTAAATGTGTATTTATATTTAATTTATTGACTTAGTTTCATCTGTACATTTGACATCACATTTTAAAAAAAAACATTTAATTTGCTTCCCATAATATTGACATTTCATGAAACTATTTCTTTCAAACTCTTCACATGCATCTTCAATATCAGCATCTTTGTCATCATTAATGTTACTTTGAGTCATCTAACACTATTTCCTCAAAAATTTTCATCTCAAAGCATAAAAAAGGCCAAATTTCCATCACAAAAGGTTTAAGAAGATACAATGTCCAAATTTACAAATTTTTATCTATCATAACTGGAAACTTGGATCTATTTCATTATTCTTTGGCATTAAAAATTGCTTAACACTAACAGAATATTAAAACAGTTTATTAAGGGAATACAAAAAGAGATCTTTTATATTTGTACAAGAGTTTAAAAATGTCAAGTTGTCTAAAAGTGTGTATACACTTCTTTATTGTTCAAAAATAAAGCAATTAAGAAAAGACCTATGAATGATTTTTATAAAGACAGTATGAAGGATGATGAGAAACAAAACAAACCTCCCCAAAACAATAACACCCCTGTCATATATTCAGGTATGTATGTTATCTTATCTCAATAGACTCCCACCATAATCTTTGAGGAAAACAGAGCTAGTAATACTCTCAGTCAAAAATAAACAAACAAAAAACAAAACCTAGTCATTTTGTTTTGAGGAAAACATTAACAGAAAAAGCAATGAAAGCCAACTGAGCAGTTTCATTTTTACAGACAAGATCTTTGTTTTTTAAATGCTTTACTCATTCGTTTTCATTATTTTTTTTCTGAAATCAGTTAAGAGCTTAGGGAATGTGACTGATATTTTTCCCCTTTAATTTTTTTTCTCATTAAAGTCATCAAAAAGCATTTACTTATATTTGTGTAAGGTTTCTTATAAAGTATTAATGTCCATTATCAGATCGTGTATTTTTAGTTGACTCAGTTGTGTAATACCAAAATACAAGTCTCTATCATGTAAGCACCTGGTTCCCAGCACATGCTTAGGACAGAAACAGCCTTGAGAGTAACTCAAGGAGTCTGTGGATATGTGAGAAAACTATTTAATTAAAATACACTTACCTAATATTTGTGTAGGGTTTGCTTGTTCAAAAGTGACAGCCTCTTTTTTAGGAAAATAAATATTCACTGTCTTAGATGCAGCTGATTGGTAGGCACTGTTCCCTATTTACAGAATAGAAGAAAGTGAAAATCGTTCAGAGTGGTCAAGAGCAAGATTTTTCTAACTGATTTTTGTTTTCAAAATTACTGAGATACATAACTATTCAGTGCATGCAATAAAATAACAACCAACTTCAGAAAAAAAGAAAATAAATCCGTAAGATTTTATATACTGTATATATTTGTTAATATAATAAATTTTAGTTTTTGGAATGGGAGCTTCATTGTAAAACAAAGCCTTTCCATTTCATATTTTCTACTTCTCTCATATTTTTAAGATTCAATCTAAATTGAAAGTTTTTAAAAGATCAAAGAACACAAAACAATTATGAAACTTTCCATTTCCTTCTTCTCCAGGCATACTAATCTCTCTTTTCTCATTCCAAATCATGTAGTAGGCATTGTCATTTTCTCCAATCATTTTCTACATCATTTTTATAAATCCCTCCCAAGTTGTAAGCTCCTGAAGGGCATATGTATTTACTTCTTAAGTCCCCATTATAGTAACACTAACTCAGTATCTGATGATGAACAAAAAACTGCCACAAGATGAAAATTCAACAATACTCAGTGTATAAGCTACTTCAACTAAAGCATAATTTAAATCTCATTTATGTCTTTCATTTCAAATCTTAATTTATACAACATTTTTGTTCTGACGTAAAATGAAGGTATTTTGCAAAAATATGAATAAAACATTTTAATCTTCTGAGTATATTAGGAATAGAAAGGGGGAAGGTAGATAAATGAAGAATGAGGTAAGTGCACAAAATTAATTCTAATTGCTTACAAAGCATAAAATATTTATTGACATGATCAAAGACACTGCCTGTACTCCTGGTTGTTAGAGTCTAGTTGTGGTAAGGAGACTGCAAATCAAATTATCATCCAAACAATTAAATACAATGAAAAGTTCTCTGAAGGAAAAGTATAGGATGCATTGAGAGCTTATGATAGACTAGAGGATCTAGCAAGAGGTATATGTGCATATCCAGGAAGTTTCACTGAATTCATTTAATAAATACTATACTGCAAAATTAAATAAAAAAGAAAAAGGAGGGAAAAAGCCAAACAATAATTACTGGTCAAAATAGCAAAGTAGAGGGCACAAGTATTCCCAAAGAGAACAGCAGTACCAAATTCCTGAGGTAGAAAACTGCATGCCATGCTCAAGACACTGATGCAGGCCAGTATGGAAGAAAAAAGGCAGAGAGGAATGTGATACAAGGCAAGAGAAAATAGTCAATGGGAAGCTATTACAGGGTTTTAATCAAGGGAGGGGCATAAACAGAGGACGACTGAGAGACCAATTTGGAGGCCATTATTTCATTGGTCTAGGTGAGAGATGACAGTGGCTTAGATAAGGTATACAAAGGTCCATGACATACACCAAACTGTTAAAAACTTTAATTTCTTAAAAATGAGAGGAAGCACTGTTAACTTTAAGACTCTTTTGTAATACAACAGGTATAACATTACTAAGAATTTATTCCATATAAAATGATTTACATATATTTCGTAATTTTAAACTCTTATTTCTAGGAAGTAGATATAACTTTACAAATGAGAAAAAGAGAGGCACAGAAACAGAATGACTTGCTCAAGGTAAAACACATAAAAAGTAGTGGAACTGAGATTTGAGTCTAAGCATTCTCACTCCAGAGTCCTTAATCTTAATTACTTACTACATTAAACTTCAATACTGCCAACCAATGTTACTTTCACAATGAAAAAATAGCTTAAAAAATCACATACCAACTTAGTTCTCAAGTAGAGTGCTGGGTTTATGAATATTTTATTATGCTCAATAACATATATGTCACACATATTCTCTTGTATAAAATAATAGGGAAATATATATGCCAAGAGATCTGTCAAGCTTACAAGAGGTGAACCACAAGTTCGGTTCTGCGTTTTATGGCAGCCTATACAGAGTAAAAAAGTATGCCTGCATATATTCAACAATGCTAAACAAGTAAGATGTGTCAGGGTTTAGGCTGGATACTAAGAATAAAAAAAGTTAGTTGCTCAGGGGAAAGCCAAATATTCCAGGCCTAAATCGTAAAAGCAAATTCTTTCCTGAGTCCTCTCAATGTGTAAATAATATTCTAAACACATTAAGTATGTAAGAATGAAGTGGAAGAGATGGGAATAACTCAGATTTTGTAAGGATAGTGAGGAAACCAGCCTTAACACAGTAGAACAGCAGTTTTCAATCCTGGATGCACATGAGAAAATTATAAAACTACTCTTGCTAAGATCCCAACCCAGAGCAACATTAGATCAAGTGAGCATCGCTGGGGATGAGGTTGAAGTAGTTTTTCTAAGCTCCCCAGATGATTCTAATGTGCAGTAATGACACAATTCTGAGAACACTCTAAAAGCCAGGTCAAAAGTTTGGTCTTGATTTACTGTATAAAAAGTTTTCCAGCAAGAAGAAGATGCCAATTTCCTTAACCTTTCATTACATAAAAAAAAAGAGGAAATGAAAAATGTGTACCTGTAAATGGATCAACTCCAGCTATAGTAGCTCCCATACTTGCAGACCCGGGTACATACCGACCACCACCTAAAATGCAATAATACTCCTAGTAAGCATAGGTAACAGCAAATGATAAAGTTCAAACTGCTCCTTCTTTACACAGAATGACTTATTTTCATTATTAGTCACACTTCAGAATGACATCTTAATAAAACAGCTGTAAATTTAATACAGCAAAATGCTTAGAACAGTATCTGGCATGCAGTTAGATCTCAATAAAATTAGCCGGAAAAGTAATTCTCAAGTTATAAAATAAATATTACATGCCTTATATACTATAATTATAGAAGTTTAATGAATTATAAAAGCATTAATAGATTGGAGAGAAAGAAAGTCAGAAGTTTCCATAATGAAATGTGAACACTATTTTATTGAAATAGAGACGGGATTAGCTGGCACATAAGACAAATAGAAAAGAAACTAGGTAAGAGTTAGGGATGCTATGATAATAGCCCAGTCTCAGATTTGAGAATACTTGTAGCTGCTTTATTGAAAATGGAAAGAAAGAAAGAAACAGGAAAAACAAGTGCAGAGAGAGAATCAGCAGGATTTGGAGATGTTCGGAGTCCTGGATCAGCCTTTGTGGGAAGAAGAAAGATGAGCTATTGTTCTAGCCCCTCTAAGCTTAATATTCAGGAGTTGGTATAACCAGTGCAACAGATACAGAAAAAGCAAACAAAACTAAAAAACAAAACTGCAGATGTGAACAGGATTCATTAAAATAATGAAGAACACAGAATAAGTGGATTTGCTGAGTTTTTACCACATGCTGGCTAGCATGCTAAGCATCTTATATGCATGAATCATTTAAATATTAATTAGAGATCATTATTATATAATATTTCAGAAGAGGAAGGCTGAATAATTTGCCCAAGGCATTATTATGAGGCAGAAAGTAGTCCTACACTGTTCCAAATGTGGTTCTCTGACCACCTGAATGAGAGTCACTGGTTCAATATGCAGACTCCCAGGGCCTGCCCATAATAATAGCCTAGTAGTTCTCCAAATTAGCTTCACTTTAGAAACCAATAGGGAGCTTTTAAAACTACCTAAACAGCAAACCACACCCAAGACCATATAATCAGAATTCCTGGGGAATTCTAATCTAGTGTATCAGAAACTCTGGGTGGGACCTTGCAATAACTAACTTAAACAAGCATCCCATGTGATTCTAACTGACATTAAATGTTTGAGAATCATATAAATGAGGAAAAGAAAAAAGAATTAAGATTGACCTTAAGTGAGAAGCAAGATGGGTAATGTTTTGGCCCCAGTGCTGTTGGTAAAACTGGAGGAACAACATCAACAATAGTAATAGCTAACATATATTGAGGGCTTAAATATATTCCAGGCATTTTGCTAAACACTTTATATGTACTATACCACTTAATTTTTATAATATCGCAATACGGCAAATGTTTTTACCTATCTTTTGTAACAGTGTGGTTCAGTTAACCTATTAATTCCATAATTCTCTTGGACTTTTAGTATGCTATCTTGCATATCTCCATAATCAGTGCATCTTCTGAGTTACTGACACTGTGCAACAGTGAGACATGCTCCAGTTACGATGGCCCCAGTTGTTCTCTTGATTTTGTTGGTACTGTTTGAAGCTTGGTATATTCTTTCTGTTCCAAAAAAAAGCTGCTAATGAGATTCAGGAACTCTGTTGTTCTAAGTTTCAGAGCATCACTGTGCCTGAATATGCTGATAGAGAAAGTTATCATCTTATCTACTCTTCAGATCTTTACTGCCTTTTCAGGGTCACCAAAGACTTCCTTAATAGCCATCATGCTATCACAACATTTAGCTTGATAGTTGGTTTCTGTAGTACACTGGTACACTGCACAGGGTACAGCTATTTATTTGCATCTGGGCCACCAATGCATTCTTAGGAGAAGGGAAGCTCACTGAGAGCAGTTCACAACTTCATGATACTGACCCAAGGTTGTGTGTTGGTCCCATCTATGGTTTAGAAAGGACTATACGGTCACTTTTAGAGCTCACAGTACTAAGTCTGCAAGGCCAATAGATACCATAAATACTACGAATTTCTTCCCAAATTTGGTATATTGTCCAGGAACTCTGGCTGAAGATCCAACAACAGCATCATAAAATACATCAAATGCTATTCTGAAAACAGAGATTTCTTCAGTTGTATTAAAGTCCAATTTTTTTCCAGTAGTGTTGATGCTGAGGCATGCATACCTTTGGTAAATAAAGTCACTTTGAAGAGACACCAACACCTCCAGGGCTTCATGAAGGCCATTAATAACTTAGATTAGGAAGACTAATCCTGGGTAGCTGGGTGGACTGTCTCCTTCCATGCTAAAGGCAAATTATGCCTGGGCAAACTTCTTGACTGCACTGCTCCATCCAATCTCAGGGACTCACATGGCTCCTTCTCTGCTCGTGATCAGTAGCATCTCGCCAGTGATAGCACTCATGCTGTGTCTTGGTTGGTGGATTCCCCTATTATCTAATTTCACAGATAAAAAAAATAGGCTCAGACAGGTTAAGTAACTTGCCAACTTCTCATAGCAAGTAAGTGGTAGAGCCAGATTTTGAACCAAGGTCTGTCTGACTCTAAAATCTATGATCTTAATGACTGCTCTCCTTCCAGGAAGGACCACTGGAGAAAATGATGAATTTTAATAATATGTTATTAAAAGTCATGAGGAAAGCTATAAAAGTACTCGAGGAAAAAGAAAAAATTAGAAGTTAAAGAAAAGGAGATCCATCAAAATTGGAAACACAGATAATAAGGGAATTATCAGTTACTGGATAATATCTTCAAAATGTAAAGCTGTATAATACAAAATGTTATACATTTAGTGAAGAAAGACATATTGATTAAAACTGCTTCCCACCTGTAAAAGGATCTGCTGCAGGCAGTGTGTTAGAAGATCCTGATGAAGAGCCTGGAACATACCGACCACCACCTGTGCATGCAAACAAAGAAAAGTCTCAAGTACGCCAGAATCCTGCATTTCATAAATGGCACATTGCTTACATCAGAAGACTCTAAATTTGGGGAGAAATAAAAGAGCAAGGCTGTCCCATGACAGAATAAGAGGAGTTACAGTCAGAAGTCTTATAGTTGGAAAGGTTAGTAAGAAACTAAAATTTCAGTGATTCTCCAAGTTTTGCTTTTGTTAACTTTAATCCTTTATTATATCTTAGCTTCTGCACTTAAATATTAAAATAACTAGGAATTCAAATACAAAAAGATAAATTGCAGTTGGTCTCTGACCTAAATAATATACACATACAATCAGTTCTTGTTCCTATACGAATTCACTAGAATTCCTGCTGCTGTTGTTGCTATCAAACCACAGGCACCAACTGTGAATCTTTTAGAGAACCCCTGGGTTCATTAATTCATGTGTCAAACAGTGCATTCAGTGCTGAGATCTAGCAGGGAACAAGATTGCTTGTATCCACTGAAGCTTACAACCTACTGGAGAAAATCACAAAGGGGATGAGTGGTTCAAAGGAAACAGGCTTCCCATTTATACAATTACAAATGTGTGGTGTGTGTGAGTACGTTTTGTTAGTATCTCTAAGGAAATAATCAGAGGTGTCTACAAAAAGATATATCTAAGGATGCTGACAGAGTTTCAGAGGAGCAAAAAAGCCAAATTGTTGTTAGATTTCCAGACAGAGCCAGCTGCTTTTCGGTCCTCCATCCCACAAGATAGCTTATGAAATACAGTACTCTTTTGTACTGTAGACTGATATTCCAACCAACAGAAATATACAGGTAATAAACATTTTTTTTTTCTTATTCTGTCAAGTGCATCTGCTGGGAGGGTCCTATCATTTATAGTTCATAGTGAATCAGTCTGATAATCTGTTTAAGTCAACATGCAGGTGAGATTAACTTTATTATGTGAACAAACAATGGAATTTTGAACTAGAAGGAGAGGAGATAATTTAGGAGCATGAAGCACCTGTGAGGGAAGAAGAAAAAAAAAGACCTGAGACAAGAAGAGGATATGGGATCCTTGCAATACGAGGAAGAGCACTAGCACATGAAAGATAGAGTCAGAAATAATAGGAACCCATTAACAATAAAGTGTCAATTTCAAATTTTTATTTAGAACTAGCCTTATATCTAAGAAAAGATAGATATAGGGCCAGCTCTATATCTATCCCATATCATGGCCTCAGTTCCCAGGGCCCAGAGCTCAGGCTAATACTTCTAGAATTAAACTCCATTTCCAAGGATCCCAGACTCAAACTAATACTACTGGGATTATAATACTACTGGCATGAGAACCTAATCCCATTAATAACATTTTAGACGCTGTATACTATGTTATAAACAACTGACTTAAAATGAACATGAGGAGGGCTTCCCTGGTGGCGCAGTGGTTGAGAGTCCGCCTGCCGATGCAGGGGACGCGGGTTCGTGCCCCAGTCCGGGAGGATCCCACATGCCGCGGAGCGGCTGGGCCCGTGAGCCATGGCCGCTGAGCCTGCGCGTCCGGAGCCTGTGCTCCGCAACGGGAGAGGCCACAACAGCTGGAGGCCCGCGTACCGCAAAAAAAAAAAAAAAAAAAAATGAACATGTGGAATACAAATAACATGTAAACTAAAACTACCCATAGTTCAGTTCTAGATTTGATGCATAACTAACTAGTTTCGCCTCATGTGAAAACAGAATTTCTATTTACTAAATTTCACCAAAATATATATTTTAAAAAGAAGCAATAACATGAAGGAACTTACAGGTTTCTTTTCATTTCAAATGACTGAATTAGTTTCAGTTTAATTTTATTTAGTTTACAGTGTGGCTGTATTTTTGAAAGAGAATGATTTACAACTGTTTCCATAAATACAAAATTACTATATAATTTGAGCCTCAAAAATATATATCTGCGGCAAAAACCTGCTGTAAATCTTGGTTTTTATTTAAACAGCTAATCATAATAGGTGTTTAAACACAACAAATAAAGAAAAAAAAATAATCAACATTGGTGGAAGTATATAAGACTTAATACAAACCCTAACTTACCTGTAAACGGATCTGAAAAACTGGGATTCCCAAGTCCCAACATTTGACCTTTTGTGTTATCAATAATAAATTTAGCCACCTGATCCAAAAACATAGGATTCAAATCATTCTTCTGCAAGAAGTTGTATGCAGTTAACCAGGGATCGTCAGTGATGTTATATGGCAGTTTATATGATGGTCCACCTTCGTTGACATCAATTGAGAAAACATAATCAAACTCCTTTAATAGGAATATAAAAAGGAGATAAGTGATTACTATCTGTTCACATAAATTAATGACATACATAACACAGATTTATGTTAATAATTATAGTGCTAAACTTTCTCCAAAGCACAATTTTAAAATCTTCCACTTGGCAAATAATGTTTAATAGCAACCATATGCATGTGGTGCAAGAATAGTAGTTCACTGGCAGGTAGATGTGGGGGATGGATTATTACTACATATTAATTGTAAGACCAAAGGATGGTTTCCAATTAATTGATCTCAAGGCCAAAAGTATTAGCTGTTACCTTACCCTACTCATGAAAACATGCTGGCATTATAAGCACAGCCCTGCAGGGTCCCTCATGGCCTGTCAAGTTAAATATAACTAGGCACAAAGCATTAGATGAAAGGTGACACAGAAGCGCCTAATCCAAAATGGTTGGGAACAGCTTATCTATGTAACTACCTAAAGGCAAATAATGGCAGTGTCCATCACAAATGCAGCTCTCTCTACATGCAAAGATATCAAAAAAAAAAAAAAAACTACTTCAAGACTAAGAATCTCCCCATTGAAATCTATTTTTAAATGTCAAAACACCAAAGAAAATTTTATTAGCATGGGGAAAGGGAAACAAAAACTTTTAATTTGTCTAATGCTTTAAGATAATAGCAATTAGAAAGAAGTCGACATACTTTCCCTTCATATAAAACTTTTCCAGATGTTTGCTGATTAGCACCAGATGAGCCAACAACATCACCAATTTTTATCCACCTCCCTTCACTAACACTCCACTGATAGGCTTCGACTTTCTCCCCATCTCTGATTAGGCGAGTCTGTCCTTCTCTAGTACCTTAAAATAAAAATTTTAAGAATCAAAGAGAGAATGGCAGAGTAAATTTTACAAACATTAGATCGAAAAGTTTTAACATTAAAGTTTATATATAAAAGAAAATATGTATTTTGGTTTAATAGAAAATTTTATGAAACAAAATATTTTAAAATGTAATTCTACTGGAAACTGGCCAAAAACAAAATAACAGTTTAAAAGAAACCCTACTGCGACTTCCCTGGTGGTGCAGTGGTTAAGAATCCGCCCGCCTACTGATGCAGGGGACACGGGTTCGAGCCCTGGTCCGGGAAGATCCCACATGCTGCGGAGCAACTAAGCCCGTGTGCCACAACTACTGAGCCTGCACTCTAAAGCCCGCGAGCCACAACTACTGAGCCCACGTGCTACAACTACTGAAGCCCGCACGCCTAAAGCCCGTGCTCCGCAACAAGAGAAGCCACCGCAATGAGAAGTGAGAAGCCCACGCACCGCAATGAAGAGTAGCCCCCTCTCGCTGCAACTAGAGAAAGCCCGTGCTCAGCAATGAAGACCCGATGCAGCCAAAAATAAATAATTAATTAATTTTTAAAAAAAACTCTATTAAGTAAAGGATGGTTAAAAACGTGATTCTACTAAAAAGCAGCTGGCTGATCGAAAATAAAACAAATTTTATTAACGAGTATCTTCTGACAATACTTCATTTCAGTAAATGATTCTCCATTCTTCTAGCTGATCAGGCCAAAAAGAATAGAAGAGTGTGATTCCTTTCTCTCAATTCTAATCCTTCAGCAAATTCCATCAGCTCTATCTTTAAAATATAGCTAAAAGACTACCTCTTCTCACCATCTCCATTGCTACCTGTTGGTACAAGCCACCATTATTTCTCCGTTGCACTGATTCAATGGCCTCCTACTATAGGCCCTGGAGCCCCCTAGAGTCTATAACACTGGCTGTTTATTCTGCCTACGACATTCTCCACACAGATGTTAGCAAGATTTGCCCCCTTGTCTCCTTAAGGACTTTACCTGAAAGCCACATTCTCAGCAAGGCCTTCAGTGGCACAGACTGCTAGCTGTCCTCCAGAGATTCCTGCTCCTATTCCAATGGGTAGAGCTGTAGCTGTCTAGTCGAAGACTACCTTATTCCGCCCCCTTACATTTTGTAGTCCCTAGATTACACACTGAGTAATGGTCAGTGGAATCTGGGTAGGTGTGATAAATGCCAGTTCTAGGCCTAGTTCATCATCTTCTACCCTCCCCTCTTATGCTGTCTAGTGGCTGAATATCTATAATTCAGGGGGACCCTGCAAGCACATGATGAAGATGGTGATTTCAGCATGGGTCCCTCAATGACCTAGAGGAGTAAAATTATTCTACGAACATGTTCCAGCATACCCTGCTGTCAACTGAACTTCAAATGTGCAACAAATAACCTTCTCTTGTGTTAAGCCACTGACATTTTAGGATTTATCTGTTACAGCAACCAGTGCTATCCTAAGTATTATACATTTCCTGACCACTGAATTTCAAACTCCTGTTTTATTTTTTATTAAAACTCAATGCCTGCTTTACTTTTCCCATAGTACTTATCTGACATACTTGTATATTTACTTATTAACTTTTTAATTATCTGTCTCCTCCTGTACAACATAAATTTGTGAGAACAGAGATTTCTGTCCCTTTTGTTATCTGTATTCCCCAGAGCTTAGACCAATGCAGAGCAGACAGTAGGTACCTAGTAAATATTTATTGACTGTGTATATATAGACAAAAAGATTACATTTTTGCAAAGAACTGTAAGAATATTAAAAACATGAAATAATACAGTGGTGTTCAAACTTTTGGTTTCAATATTTCTTTACAGTCAGAAATGTTATTCAGAAGCCCAAACAGCTTTTTTTTATGTAGGTTATATCAGTTGATTTACTGAATTTGAAATTAAAAATGAGAAGAGCAAAAAGTATATTTACTTCATGGAAAACAGTAATAGATCCATTACATATTGAATAAGTAATACTTCAATGAAAAATAAGTATAGTTTTAAAAATTTAGTGAGAAGTCTGGCATTGTTGTACATTTTTGTAAATCTCTTTACTGTCTCTCTTAATAGAAGACAGCTGGATTATCATACCTGCCCCTGCATTTAACCTGTTGCAATCTGTTGCTTGGTTGATGTATACAAAGAAAATCCAGCATCACACGGATAATACAGTTGAGAAACAGAGGACTAGTTTAATAGCCTTTTCAGAAAAATGTGGATATTCTACAAGTAGTAGATCCTAAAGGTTACAAATTTAGAATCTGAAACTGTATCAATGAACTTTTCATGCTCTATTATACTAAAATCCATTGATCTTATACTCTGAACAGTTCTTTTACCCATGTATGATTTTGTAAGACCATGAACTGGTCATTTGGAAAATACTGATTCACTGAGCTATGCAGATCTTCCATATGATTACACATTTTATTATTCAATATAAAAAAACTGCATTTGTTAATATTACCACTAATATCACAAGTTTTCCAAAATTCAATTTTCATTTGGAAGTCTGAATTTTATCTTTGGCAACGAATGCTGTCAGTTGTTTTCCTTAAAGTGACATTCTCGCTTTGTTCATTTTCAAAAAAATATCTGCCAAATACCTAAGCCTGAATAACCATAGTTGTTCTTTGAAATAAAAATGGAATTCCCTGAAAAAAGGGAGAGTTCAGCCTGCAACTCAAATGACTGCAGAAGTACTTACCCCTGAGGCACATGGTACTTCGGTAAACTGTATGTGTACTTTACATTTTGTCATCCAGAATGTTAAAAAAGACACATACTAAAGGGCCAAAATGTAACAAAATTAATTTTTAATGCTTCATCAGGGACACTCCTAAGGGCAGATGGCATTTTTTTCTTTTTTAATGACGACTGCATACCAGTGAAGAACACCATGACTACCTGAATAGTTTGGTGCCACTGCCTCCAGCTACGTCCTAAGGAGCCAGCAGTTTTACCCACCACCGCTTTTATACCATAAATGTAGATGATAACACAGTGTAAAAGGCAAATAACATCTTAGTATTATAAAACTAGCTTTGACCACATGGATATCCTGAAAGGATCTCAGAATCCCCAGGGGTCCACGGACCAAGGGATCATGGACATATCCAACCTAAGATTTCATTTGAGACAACTACTGTCCTCTGATTTTAAAATCAAATGATCCCTAATGCATTAAGCAGACATTGCTTTATTTAAACTCATTTTTATTTTTAGTCTCTACAACCTCTCAGAGAAACCAATCAACCAAAAGGTATTAAATGAGTGATTTCCGAACACCTACTATATATGAGCTAAGTATTAGGTGATTTATTTAAAGAAAAAGATTCCTGTTTATGGGAACTTAGCTCGAAGTCTTTAAAACTGTGAGGCAGAGGCAAAAAGAACATGATTTTTCACTGTGGTTATGCATAATAAAAAGTCTCAAAGATCAGTACCTGGCAATGAGAATAATACTGAATGACTTAACAAAACAATCTTTTTTTCTTGTCACTCATTATTCCAAAAGGCAAACAAGGCAGCATTTTTTACTACTAGATACATTGAAATATTTACCAGGTTCATTCAGATGTTCCCTCCCAGGAAGCTGCTCAGCATTAATGTCCCCTAAATCACCAGTTTTGGAATCAATGGTTGCCTGAGAGAGTTCTCTTTCAAAAGCCTTGATTTCTTCAGCACTTGCTGTCCGATCCTCTGATTCTGTAAACACTCTAATAATACCATCACTATAAGGAAACAGAAAGTGATTTTAAGTCACTGCCACAGTAGGTTAACATTATCACACTTCAATGATCCAAAGCAAAAATAATCTGTATTTGTGAATACGAGAAATGTTACTATGTATTTATTGCTGAGTGTAGAACTATGCCGATTTCAGCACACTACCCTCTATTACTTTCTAAAGCAATGGAAAGGGTGGAAAAAGACTATTTAAGGAAAAAGTTACTCGGAAAGAACAAAGAAATATATATTTAACACAATTTTCAATTCCAAATTAAATATTTACCCTCATAAAAATCTACAGACATAGCATACACTTCTAAAATGAACATTACACACATAGGTATTATGGTATAAAGAAGGGTAGTAAACTGTTTAACTTATAAAGGGCTCAAATACCCAGGACAGGGCTTAGAAAATACTAGATGCTTGATATCCGTTCATTAGAAACGCATGGAGCCTGTCCTTACTATGCCATTAACTAGCAATGTAACCCGAATCAAGAAAAAAACAGCTTCACCTCTGGAATAGATGACAGTCCCAGCCTCTATTCTCAGAAAAATGACTTCATTTCCATAATTTCTCTTTGTGAAATTTTGGGGTAGGGGAGACAAGTTAGCCACTTTCAACTGTACTAATCCTACTCAACTCTGCAGAAAAACTTTCTTACTTAACCTTCTACTAACAGCAGTGTTACCCCTTTATTTTTCTTCAACTTTAAATGACTTTAGGGTGAAAATAACTAAACCAACAAATCAACCTCTGGCCCAGCCAAGGAGTAAAATACATCCGCTTTATTAGACACTGTATCCCTTATGGCTGTCGCCCTTTTTCCTCTTGCCTTCAGTGCCACAGTAGTCTATAATCCTTTCCCTCATCCATTTCTTCAAAAATCTCTTTCTATCTGTCTCCTCTCATTTACCTTTTTCTATCATTTTCTATGAAAATGTGATGTCAAAAAAGTCACTGCTAACATCTTTCAAAGCAAATCCAAAAGCTTTCCTAACTTTCCATTCCTTAACCCCTTCATGTACTTATTGACACTGATCACAATCTCCCTCCAAAATCTCTTTTCCATCTCTGAATTTCAACATCTGGATTGCTTTTTGTTTAGGCTACTGGCTTCTTTTTCTACCCACAGTGTATCACAAGTTCAGTCTTTAGTTCTGTTCCTCCCCTTCTATGTTTCTTCCCTCAGAGAAAGATGCCCTATTGCTTGACTCTGGAAGCTCTGTGCCAATCTTGATCTTCAGTCTCAGTTGCTACACTAGGACCCAGTCCAAATGCCCATGACCAATCTGCATGAGTGTGGCTTATCACCACTCGGATCCCAGGAAGTTATCACCTTCTTCACCAAACCAACTCTCACTCTTGTCCATTTTTATTAATGTGGACTTCTAATCATCCAAAGTTTGAAACTCTATCCTTTTCTGACACGCCCCCTTCTGATCATTTTCCCTCCGCATTATCTCATTTTCCAGTCTTTTATCCATTA
The DNA here is from genome assembly GCF_937001465.1 of Orcinus orca. Taxonomy (NCBI): domain Eukaryota; kingdom Metazoa; phylum Chordata; class Mammalia; order Artiodactyla; family Delphinidae; genus Orcinus; species Orcinus orca. The sequence continues at coordinate 46,086,144 of NC_064564.1, read as the reverse complement.
GCACTGCAGGGTCAATATTTCACAACTTCACACCTACTACTGCAATTGCTTACCAACTTGGTTTCCTGCCCATTGTCACCACTAGTTAAATCTAACCTACGTATTTAATAATTCATAAGTTCTGCTTTAATCACAGCACTTCTTGCTCAAGAGCTACAACCCTTTAACCCCAAGCACTGAATCTAACAAATGCTGGGCATTCCAGGTTCTCCATAATTAAGCCCCACGCTACCATCTTCCCCTGTCACCCACTGTTCCCCAGCATTGTTCCTCCACCATTTTCCTTCATTATCTTTCAAAACCCAATTCAAATTTCTTCTTCTCCAGAAAGTTTGCCCACACCAATCTCTAACTTCTCTAATTTCATGTTTCGACTGCAGAACTTACAGTGCAATACTATTATAATATATCATGTATCATTAGTGCAAAACCTGTTATACCTACTACTGTTTTGTTTAGTAACACAAATGTGCCTGTGGTCTCCCCAGTTCACCTGAAATTCCTATGGCTTATCTCTGTGCACTCTAACACCTACCTAAGGCCTAGACACATATTATTGATTGATTGACTAGAATATGAGTACCTCGCACCAACCACAATGTCACCATTGTCTAGCACACAGCAGCACCATATAGACTGAGCTGGAAGTCGGATTGTTTGAGCACATTCCCCATGTTTCCAGATTCTCAGAGATCTGTCTTCTGCTGTTGTCACAAAATCTAAAATTAATGAATACAGGAAAAATTAGTTTGAATATATAAAATTAAGTACATTTATATATACCACCTTTCTAAATAGGCATACTGATTTTTAAACCCCAAGTATTTATAAATTATAGCTTTAAATTTTATGTATTTGTCACTTATACAATATACAACTTCAAAGAATCACATTTTTATATATTTAACATCTTACACACTATACTTTATACCAATAAATTATAAGAAGTCTTTCCTCAGATGCCCAAGAACTTTTTTTTTTTTTTTTTTGCGGTACGTGGGCCTCTCACTGCTGTGGCCTCTCCCGTTGCGGAGCACAGGCTCCGGATGCGCAGGCTCAGCGGCCGTGGCTCACGGGCCAAGCCGCTCTGTGGCATGTGGGATCTTCCCGGACCAGGGCACGAACCCGTGTCCCCTGCATCGGCAGGCGGACTCTCAACCACTGCGCCACCAGGGAACCCGCCCAAGAACTTTTTACAACACACCATCAAGTCTGAATTAATATAAAGATGATCATACAGTTTCCTCCTTTAGGAAAAAGATACTTATGAAATAAAGTTACTAAATTACTCAAGTTACAGTTAGTAAATTGATTTAAATCATTAGCCCTCTGCCCCCCACCTCAAGATGGAATAGAACAATGCTCAATACAAAATTTAAAATATGTAGTATAAGACAGTCTTACCTTTACAATTTGGAAAGACAGATATGCTATAAATATAATTTGTATGACCATAAAATACTTCAAGACACTCGCCAGTGATTTGCCACCTTCTAATACTAGCATCATTTGCACAGGAGAGAAATTCTGTTTCACTCAAAATTGCCAAGCCTCTTACACAGTCTTCATGCCCTGTATGAAAAAAAAAAAAAAGAACATGATAAATCAATAAAAATGGATCATTTGGTTGATGGCTCTATGTATTTTATTAACATTATAAAACACATACCAGTGAATATTAAAAACTGATTTTCAAGTTAGAGAAATACTTTTTTTTTTTCCAGTAGAAAAACCTGATAGCCAAAATTTGTACTGTAGGCTTGGCAGTATTTTTTATCACCAGTCTTGGGAAGTTCTATATTTACCATATCTTCTCTAAATTATTTCTTAAAAATTTCTTAAACCCCTCCAGAAATAAGTTTCTGATCCCCACAATTTTTTTTAAAGGAAATCCTTTATTGATTGATTGATTGATTGGCTTCACAGCATTTGGGATCTTCGTTCCCGACCAGGGATCAAACACGTGCCCCCTGAAGTGGAAGCTCGGAGTCTTAACCACCGGACCACCAGCGAAGTCCTCCAATTTTTACTTGACAATTCATGTCAACTTCTCTTCCCCAATAACAAGAGTAATTCATAACATACACAATATTAAAATATAAACAGATATATAACGAAGAGTAAATATCCCCTAAATTTCTCACCACATAATACTGAGATTAATATTTATAAAGCACCAAGAAAAGAAAAACTAAGATTACAAAAAAGATTTCAATTATTTAAGAGTTTGAAATAAAATATCATAGAAAAGTAAACTTTATTAAAATGTGAAACACATTGAGAGAGATTAATTTATCTAAAACCACACAATCAGTGGCAGAGCTAAAGCAAGAATTCAAGTTTCCTGCCTCCTATTCCTGCCTCTTTCGATTCAACCAAAACATAAATATAAAGCCAAACATTGTTGCTTTACCAAGGGAAATATTTCATAATTTATATAAATGCAGGCATTAAAATGATAAAATAAAAATTAATGACTATTGATTTTTTAAAAGGGCAAGAATTTATGGAATGAAAACTTCTTGTGTTATGTTGATTGTATATATATATATATATACACACACACATGTGTGTGTGTATTTATTCCTCTCATCAAAGGATATTAAATGTTTTTAAAAACTTGATAAGATTCCATTTTTTTCAATATTAATTGAGGCATTGTAGATGCCACTACAATTTTTTTTAAAAGACAAAAACATTCTCAGAAGTTTGTGACCTAATAAAGGAGACCAGAAGTCAAAACCTTTCCCATGCTCAGTATTTCCTATGCTGATTCAGATTATCTATAGCAGATTAATAAAAACTTAACACATATGTTGTATGTATGGAAGCAGAAACAAAGGGATGTTTAGTTACAACTCATTGTCTACTTTCCACCTACAGATAGTTTTATCTGCACAAAGGGACTTCTTGAAGTATTATCCAGGATGATCAACTTTTAAGGAATAAATAAAAGGAAAAACAAACAAACAAGCAAAATCATACCAAAAATGTTAAGTGCCCCACAAATAAATCATCAGTTCTAATATTAGACAGCAGATGCCTCGTTTTAGGAGTTATTTAATAGCTGAGGTTTTAAAAGACTACCCACCTGAAACCACAACATAAACAAAGCCTGAAAGTTGTTATTATTAAACAATGTACTTCAATATTAATAAAAGCACAACTGATGTTTTCCTCATATATGAAGATAACACTACTGACCCACCCTCAATAAGACTTACGCTTGGAAGTTTCAGGCTGAACTTGTTCAAATGACAACCAAAACATAACTGAGTACCAAAAATTACATATATAAAATACACAGAAGCATATACCCATATTGTAGCTATTTATTAGTCCATATCTGGTTGTTTTATGAGAGGTCTCAGTACCTATTTTAAAAAGATATTACCGGGCTTCCCTGGTGGCGCAGTGGTTAAGAATCCGCCTGCCAATGCAGGGGACACGGGTTCGAGCCCTGGTCCGGGAAGACTCCACATGCCGCGGAACAACTAAGCCCGTGCACCACAACGACTGAGCCTGCGCTCTAGAGCCCGTGAGCCACAACTACTGAAGCCCGCGCACCTAGAGCCTGTGCTCCGCGACAAGAGAAGCCACCTCAATTAGAAGCCTGCGCACCGCAACGAAGACCCAACACAGCCAAAAATAAATAAATAATTCAAAAAAAAAAAGATATTACATATTAACTGTCAGAAAATTTACATTCACCCAAGTTAAATGGCTCAAATACCACTTTAAAACTTCTAAATTTTTGAAAAAAATCACCTGTGCAAATAGGAAGCAAAAAGATTACAAAAGCTGTCTACTCTGATCTTACCAGAAAAAGTCCTCTCGCACCTTCCAGCCTTCCAAAGTTTAATAGTCTTGTCTGCTGATCCAGTTAACATTAAGCCCTGCTCAGGTAATATCTTTACTGCCCATACTGCAGCTGTATGACCCTGTGAGAAAAATGGGTATTAAGTTAAATTGCCACAGAATCATCATCTTTAATTATTTTCTCGAATATTCACATAGAACTACTGTACCTGTAAGGTCATCATGCATTTGTCATTCAGCCAGACTTTAGCAGTAGTGTCCCATGAGCCACTAAGTAATGTCCCAAATTTTCCAGATGAAAGACTACAAACTAAAGGGGAAAAAGGCATTAATTAACACATTTTCATAGAGAAAAATGCTCAACCTTGCTAGTTACTAAAACACTACAATTTTAAAAACACTTTATGAAGTGACAGTATTAGCTAATTAAGGCTCAACTCAATGGAAATGCAGAAGAGTGCAGCGGTCAAGAGCACAGACTCTGGTGCCAGACTGAGTGCGTCCAAGTCCTAGCTATACCACTTAGGAGCTGTCTGACCTCAGGGATATTACTTAACATCAGATTCCTAGACTGTAAAATGAGGGAGCAGGATTAAGTGGGCTGCACAATCCCTTCCAGTTCTAAGAAACTACACAGGAAAATAATGCAAATGATTTTCAAACGCTATTTATATAGTTATTTAGGGTCACTTTAGTTAACATGACAGAAAAAACTAGAGTCAAGCTGACTCATTTCATTACTCAACAGTAGTGAAATGGTTAATTAAATGCCTTATGATCTTGATGTAACACTGTACAAGCTAAAAATTGTAAGTATGAAAAATTATCTAAAAACATGGAAACAAAAAAGACAGAGTTCTGATTAAAAATGGCAGATTATCCACAGTAATGCTATAAATGGTATTAATCTACAAGGACAAAGAAAACAGAAAACAACATAACTGACTTAGCAAAATGGAGGAGGTTACACAGAAAGCGATTAGAAGCAGAGTAACTGGCCCCACAAAACTGAGACTAAGTATCCAGCCACTAGGTTCCATAGAGGATGGGGCTAAGCAGAGGACCTGAAAAATGAGAACAGTGATTCAAAGGCTGCACACAACAGAGTGAAACACTAGACCTCTCCTCTCAGCCTACAGTGTCAGGAAAGTACATCCTTATCCACTGCAGGAAGGAGACTGGAGGTTTATTCTCTGGAGGAACTGAAGCAGAGTTTCTAGACTCTGGTCACCAGGCATAATAAAGGGCTGGAATAAGGAACCCTAAGAAACACAAGGGGAATAAGTAGAAAGTCTCCATCCTGAAATGTGGTACCTACAGTGTCCCTGCTCCCACAGTATCCGCAGCCAGGCATACATCCCACTCCACCTAAGTAAGAGGCAGGAGGACTCTTTTCTAGAGGACTGAATAATGTTAAAGAACTCCAGATGCAGACATTCGAGAGGGTTTCCATCTAAAAAGTCAGACCATCAGATCACCCTCTAACGAAGCCCACCAAACATCAAGCTCCACCTACATGAAAGAGAAAAACCAAAACAAAGAAACAGAAAAATAAGGGGGAAGGGGTTTGGGGGACCCATAAGAAACAAATCCAATTTCAGGAAGCAGAAGAAAAATCTTCAATACAGTATTATTTGCAAACAGATATTATATAAAAAAAGAACTAATGAGAGAACGAGAAAACTAAATGCTAAAAATAGAAGAACCAAACTGAAAAAATAATAAAAAAAAACTAGGGGGAGAAAAGTCTCCTGAGAATTAGACCCAAAAGGCAAATATATGAAAAATAGGAAAGGATAATTAAGAAAGTTAGAAAGTAATTTCAAAATGTCCAACATCTAACAGGGATTCCAGAAAGAGATAATTGTGGAGGGGGAGGAGAAAGATGAGGCAAAGAACACAGAAATAGTACAAGAAAGATTCCTAAAAATGAAGGTCATGATATCTAGATTGAATGAACCCACAGAAGTGCCCAATGAAAGGCACTTTGAGAAACAGAGATAGACATGCATTGTGAAATTTTATAACATTAGAAATAGAGAAGACTCCAAAAGTTTGGGAGGGGACCAGAAAAGTGATGCTATTTTGATTCCCCATCTTTTCTACGGGACAAACTTCTAAATAACGTTATACATTAAAGACAATGGAGCAATGCCTTCAAAATTCTGAGGTTAAATGGTTTTAACACAGGATTCTACGTCTAGCCAAAAAATCAAATATTCAATAAGACTAGAATAAAGCTATTTTCCAATATGCAAATACAATATATTTAACCCCCATGTCACAGCTTTCTTAGGAAGCTGCAACAGCTGTATTACACTAAAATGAAAGAGTAAGTTAAGAATGACAAAACACGGGATCTAGGAAATAGGGAAATCCGGGATGACATTAGCCCAGGTAGTACCAATCCAACAAAAGGCTAGAAGGTTACAAGAGGAAGTTTCCAGGAAATACATGGAACATATAAATATTTTAACGTGTGTGGTAGCCATTAGTTATATTCATCAAATATTTTCTGCTCTTCACCTTCTAAGCAAATGGTAAGACTGAACTCCCCAGTTCCTTTGGCTTTAGGTATGCTACATGACTTGTTCTGGCATTGAAAAGTGAGCAGAAATAATGTTACTTTCAGGCGGAAGCTTTAAGGATAGGTGCACAATGAAGCCATGCTCCCTCCCCACTACTCCAATCTCTGTGAAAGCACATGCTGCAGTGAAGCTACTGTCATCCGGATCCCACAAGGAGTAGAGCCCCCTGCTGCACTGGATCTATAAGAAGCAAAGCAAACTTACTGCATTAAGCCACTGTGATTCTGGAGTTGTCTGTTACCACAAGGTCACCTAGCCTACCTGACCGATTCAGAATTAGCAGCAAAAGTGAGGCACTGCTGAAGCAAAAAGCTGAAATATATGGCAGTGGTTTAACAGGCAGGTTATGAGGAGACTATTACCACAGAATAGAAGGCTGGTGCTCCTTATCATGTAGTAAGGAACATTTGATAAAGCTGTTACCGGCAATAACTCAGGACATGACAAACTTGTAGTCTAAAGAAAGAGGTTGGAAAACAGGACTTCAGTGATGGGTGTCGCTTACTACTGGCCACATTTGGCTAGGTACTAAAAGAATGGAATGAGATCAAGAACTGGCTGGTTCCCAGCCAGAAACGAAGAGTCCAAACTTAGGGATTTGCAGAGTTGGAAGAGCCAATTGCTTCTCAAGCCCAAATGAAAAATGTAAACCCGAGAAGTCCTTTCAGCAGCAAAGGACAACTGAAACCCAGCCATGCAACAGGAACAAATCAAAAACATGGCCATCCATCCTGTACAGTGCCAAAACTTCCAAATGGATTTAAAGCATTTTCAAAGCAAAGAAAATTAAGGTTGTTGCCCTGAAAATAAATGCTTTCACCTGGGAAAAGAGCTCAGGGAAAAGAACCTAAAGGTTCAGCTTTCCAACTAACGTCTGAAAGGCACAAGGTTTCAGTAGCTAAATCTGAAGAGGCACACAGGGAAAGAAAGAAGGAGAGATGGGGAGTAATACAGCAAATCTAGACTACAGCTGAGGTATGACTACTGACAAAGAGATCTGACTGGAAATCAAACAGGTAAAAAACATAAGTTTTTCAGAGAGTTATGCTGCCAATAACTAAAAATGTCTGTGACTGTTCAAGACTTAACACGACCCTTGTGCACCTGGCTCCCACAAGCAGAAAGCAAGTTGAAAAAGCTGGTAGTCCCCAAGGAGGGTCAATGTGACCAAGGAGAATAACAGAAAAGAATCCCAGAGGGTTAAAGGAGAGCCATGAAGAACAATGGATTGGGAAACCCCTTTTGGAGACCAGAGGGAACTGATCACAAAAACCTATCACTCTCAGAGTAGGGGGTCCTTGAAACAGCCACCCATCTGAATTTCAGATGACTACAGATTAGAAACTGCTGTCTTGCATTGCTCCCTTTTCTGAATGGGAGTGCTTCCTCTGACTACCCTCAATATTCCACAGTTGTATACTGAGTGAATGGGTGACAGATAACTTGTGTTTTTTGGTCCACGGATCTCCAAATTTAAGAGGAACTATGTCTGGACCTGATGTAGAAACACCTGAGCATCATTTCCCTGATATTTAGAATACTATGTATCATCCAGAAATTCTTAATTTTGAACTTGATGCTGCAACTGGATGGGACTTTTGGCTTGTCTGACATTCAGAGAGAAGTGGGTATATTTTGCCTGCAGAGGAGAGAGCAAGCTGAATAACTAGTGACCAGAGGCAAACTGTGGTAGCTCTCTTTTTGGGCCCTGGCACTTGCCCCGAAGTGTGGGATGGCACTTTCCTCCTCCATTACCTAAAACCGCAACTTGTAATGTAACTGGAAAGTGTTATATATATACACTGACTAAAAAACAGTACCACTCTACCATTTAGAAAATAAAATTTGGGCTAGAAAGCTAACAGAAAAATGACATGACATAAAGATGTCAATCATTAATTTCTTTATTTCCTACTCACTAATGTGGTATGTTTTAAATTTAAAAAAGAAAGAAAGGAAAGAAGGGAGGAAGGGAGGGAGGGAGGGAGGGAGGGAGGAAGGAAGGAAGAAATGACATTTGGCTTCAAACCATCAAGTAACTTAACAAAATAACAAAAGATGACCTTATGATAAAGTAGAAACAAACCAGGCAGAAAAAATACTCTAAAATGTGAAGCAGTATTTTTACTGCACAGGTTTCTATGAGAAACACATTAAAAAAAATCAAGATAGGGCTTCCCTGGTGGCGCAGTGGTTGAGAGTCTGCCTGCCGATGCAGGGGACACGGGTTCGTGCCCCGGTCTGGGAAGATCCCACATGCCATGGAGCGGCTGGGCCACGAGCCATGGCCGCTGAGCCTGCGTGTCCGGAGCCTGTGCTCCGCCACGGGAGAGGCCACAACAGTGAGAGGTCCGCGTACCGGAAAAAAAAAAAAAAAAAAAGAATGGATGAATCTTAACATCATGAAAAGAAATATTACATGCCTCCTGTTGTGCTACAACAGAAAGTATAAAATTCTTGCTCAAAACTTGAATCTGAATCTGATCAAGCTTCTAGATCTAATAGCTTACAAGACTACGGGACTGAGGAACATGAGGCTAGAGAAATGAGGCTTTAACCAGCGGAGTTCAGATTACAGGAAATTCTACAGGTAAAATAAGCTGGTTTCAAATAGAGAGGGGATTTAAAAAAAGAAAGAAACCAATAGATGGAAAGACAAGTGGACCTTTGGGTCACAATTCAAACAAACTGTAAAAAGAAACATTTGAGACAACTGGGTAAATTTGAACACTCACTGGATATTTGGTAATGAGAAATTAGGTTTTGTTTTGTTTTAGGTGTGATAATGATATTGTTTTTAAAAAAGAGAGAGGGACTTCCCTGGTGGCGCAGTGGTTAAGAATCCGCCTGCCAGTGGAGGGAACACGGGTTCGAGCCCTGGTCTGTGAAGATCCCACATGCCGTGGAGCAATTAAGCCTGTGCGCAACAACTACGGAGCCTGCGTTCTAGAGCCCGCGAGCCACAACTACTGAGCCCACGTGCCACAACTACTGATGCCCATGCGCCTAGAGCCTGTTGTCTGCAACAAGAGAAGCCACCACAATGAGAAGCCCGCACATCCCAACGAAGAGTAGCTCCCGCTCGCCGCAACTAGAAACAGCCCGCACACAGCAATGAAGACCCAACGCAGCCAAACGTTAATTAATTAATTAGTTAAAAAAAAAGAGAATCCTTATTTTTGAGGGGTCAGCAAACTGTGGCCTGTAGGCCATCTGTTTTTGTACAGTGCACAAACTAAGAATGGTTTTTATATTTTCAAGTGGTTGAGAGAAAAAAAAAGGTACTTCCTGACATGTGAAAATTATGACATTCAAATTTCAGTGTCCATAAATAAAGGTTTATTGAAACACAGACATGTTCACTCATTTATTGTCAGTGGCTGCTTTTGCACACAATGGCAGAGCTGAGCAGTTGTGAAAGTGACTGTATGGCCTGCATAGCCTAAAATATTTACTACCTGGCCCTTTACAGAAAGTTTGCCAAACCCTATTGTAGTGCTATATATTGAAGTATTTACAAATGAGAGAGTATATTGGAAATTTCCTTTAAAATAATATTTTGGAAGAAGCAGAAGATGAAGCAAGATAGGCCTTGTGTTGATAATCCTTGAAGCTATGTAAATACATGAGTAGAAAAGATCATTACACTATTCTCTTTTATGTTTGTTTATATATAACTTATAAAATACTGTCTCTACTTTTGTATACATTTGAAGATTTCCTTCAAAAAGTTTAAAAAAATCTGTATCACCCTGTATTGAAGATTTCCCATACCTACACACAAAACATTTTACAAACTCCTTAAAGAAATTAAGTTTAGACTGCTTATGGGCCATACTATTTGCTTACAGATGTCCCAAACTATTCCAGATACATTAAAAAAAAAGTAGTATACATACTGCACTGATTAAGCATATCATTTTATAACAAAGAGCTGTTAAGCAAACACAAATCCAGGAATATAAAAGAATCAGAAATACAAATCACAGAAAATGCTGTTCAAAAGTATTAAATACTCTCAAATAATGATACCAGAACCCTAAATACATTCCTTCTGGGGCTTTAATTTGCTGCATAAATACAGACATAACAGCCCAAAGATAAAGAAGTGCTCTCAGTTTTCCTGAGTAAATGAATTTCTTGCACAAGATAGCTGAAAAACCAAAATTACAAAGTATATAAAACCATAATCTTTTCCTTTTTACATATATAATCATGTCAACCATTACTGATGACAATAAGTCTGTAACAGAGAATTTGCAGAACAATGATGATCCAAAAGGTTTTCACTATTAAGCCATAGCTATAGGTAAAAAATAATAATAATAAAAACTAGGGGGCTTCCCTGGTGGCGCAGTGGTTGAGAGTCTGCCTGCCGATGCAGGGGACACAGGTTCGTGCCCCGGTCTGGGAGGATCCCACATGCCGCGGAGCGGCTAGGCCCGTGAGCCATGGCTGCTGAGCCTGCGCGTCTGGAGCCTGTGCTCCGCAACAGGAGAGGCCACAACAGTGAGAGGCCTGCGTACCGCAAAAAAAAAAAAAAACCTAGGGAAAGCAGATATAAGAATTTTATCTTCAAAAGGATGAAACTTATTCAAACAGAAAAATACCAAAGCATTATACTCACCAGTATTTTTGTGACCTTTTAGTACATAAAGTGGTGCTGGACTCTCCAGTGAGAAAATGCAAATATTGTGGTCATTTCCTCCAGTGGCGATTAGTCCATGAGGGTACATGTCACTTGAAGGTATGATGCATACACAAGAGACAAAATTGGAGTGGCCGCTCATACAGTGCATTTCTGTAAAGCCCCTGTTAGGACTGGAAAGACATGATAATTCATAAGATATACATTTGTCCTCTGACTTAGCCTAAGATAGACGTTGTCAAAGTACTCATTTTCTTTTAGTATCTAGGTTGAACTTTATATACCACTTTAAGAATCTATTGTTTTAAATTAAATATTAAATACCTAATTTGTCTTAGCTACTACAGAGGCTTAATCAGATTAGGAGAAGTTTAATTAGTGTTTCACTGTTAAGAGGTATGTTAATTAACAGAAAGAACAAGGAAGGAAAGGAAAGGAGACAAATATCATAAGTGGTTTTTTTTTTTCCTCCATCTGCATTTCTACTTATCAGTGATTGTTACCTTAAGAAATCCCTGGTGAAGTGAAACATTCATGCAATTAGGATAATGGAATCTACTATCAATAAGCCGTAAACACATTGAGGACATTTGCACACTCTGAAACATTAACTTAGTACTCATTAGTATAGCATGTGTATCTAAATAGCTAGACTATCAATCACTTTCAATATGCAAACTAAAGGAACTAATACAGGACATACAAATGACTGCTCTAGGGACACAGCATATTAATAACTGCCTGGGAATTAGAATGATTACCAATTTGTTATACACATCCTTCACTTAGCACCACTCCCTTACATACCAGGTCAAACAACAGATTATGATATACTATATGTGGAAGGCAGTAAGTTAGCTGTAGAGGGGGATAAAAGAATTATATCCCTGATTCAAGCTAAATCAAGGAGTTTGTGATCTAGCTGAAGGAGATAAAACAACTGTACATAAAAGGGAAGACTCCCAGATAAAGACTGCACACATGCTCATCTATATTCACTCCTTTCCCAAACACCACTACAACAATATGTATAATGTATATTTTATATCTATCTATCCATCTATGTATATTTTAAGAAAGGCATAAACCCACAAGGCCAGAGAGAATAAGAAAAAAAAAGAACAGAAATATAACTGAATACTGAAAGCTGACAGAAAAGTAGTAAAGGCCTTAGGATACTTGAAAAAAATGAATTCTAAGCAGGCATCAGGGAAAGTAAGAGGCCCAATTTACCAACGAATCTGCAGAAGGCTCAAGAATTAGCAGCACTATGTATCTCTAGGAAATGGGAACAAAAAACTAGAATTAGGAAGACTAGTTGAAAGTCTTTGGAATCAGACACAGAATCATATCAAAAAATCTTCAAAGGAAGGTATTTGGTAGTAGCTAGTTTTAACTTGTTTACTTTATTTTGGTGTTGTTTTTTTTTAAGTGTCGTTTTAGAAACTTTTTTTTTATTTGTATTTTTATTTTTGGTTGAGTTGGGTCTTTGTTGCTGGGCACGGGCTTTCTCTAGTTGCGGCGAGTGGGGGCTACTCTTTGTGGCGGTGTGCAGTCTTCTCATTGCGACGGCTTCTCGTTGCAGAGCACGGGCTCTAGGCGTGCGGGCTTCAGTAGTTGCGGCTCGCAGGCTCTAGAGTGCAGGCTCAGTCGTTGTGGCACACATGCTTAGTTGCTCTGCGGCATGTGGGATCTTCCCGGACCAGGGCTCGAACCCATGTTCCCTGCATTGGCAGGCGGATTCTTAACCACTGCGCCACCAGGGAAGCCCTAGAAACCATTTCATCAATAAGCCCAAAGAAATGTAAAAGATAGGACATGTTTAAAAATCTATATTATATAAACCACTAAATCTACCTAAATGTGTCCCTTAGCACTCCCCAGTACAGATGGATGCTTGTGTGTATCCACTGTAATGATCTGTGAAGCTCTTAATGGCAGAATCCAGAGCTGGTTCTGCCCAAGTTTGTAGCACAATGTTGTACATGGTAATTATTAAGTACTTCTTGAATCAGTGAAAAAATGCTTTAAGCATCAAGGAAAAAAAAAAAAAAAAAAGAAAAGACACTCCAGCCAGACAACTGCCCCTCTTGTACCCAGCAAAAGTCTGAAGTTTTTTCTTTAGAAAAGGTGAAAGTCTTTGGCTGGGGGTAGACACAAGGCACAGTTGATCCTTGGGGTTTGAGAAACATGTACATTCACCATAGAGGCCAAGACCACCAAAGACAAAATCTAGAAGCCAGGCAATCATCCTCTGGGCAGGAGATCAGCCCTATGAAACAGTCCAGCCAGATAACCCTACAGTGAAGCTCATAGCCATGAAGCTCCACGGATACACAGATCTTTCAAGTTTTTTAGTTCTCCACCCTTAATGGAAAGCACAGAATAAGAATTACCAGACATTTGGGGTAAAATAGTGACCAAAACAAACAGGGAGGGGAAATAACCAATTTGGAGGAAACAGACCACTAAGGAGAAAATAACTTTAAAAAAATCAGCATTGCCATCCTTAGGTATAAGATATTGCAACCATGAAACAAAAACATAATTTCACAAAAAGTTAAGGCAACTTCTGAGGAAGTATAGTAGAGAGAGAAAGAAAGAAATTTATAGAGAGAAATTAAAAAGCAATTTAGAAACAAATTCAATATATGAATAAAAAGTTCCAGAAAAGAGGACAGAGAAAATAAGATGAAACCAAAGAATTTAAGAAAATGTCCCAGAACGTATGGACATGACTTATGGACATTAAAAGGGACCACACTTAATGAACGTGAAAAATGAATGAATATAGACCACCTCCCAGAGAGAAAAAGTAACAGGTCAAGAACAAGAATGGCTTCAGACTTCTCAACTGTAACACAGTGAATACAGTGGAGCAATGGCTTCAAAATTCTGAAGAAAATTTGGAAACTACAATGCTACAAACATTTAAATTATTATTCAAGTAGCTAGGCAGGCTAAAATCATGTTCCAATTGCAAGGTCTTAATACATTTATTATCACTGCACTGTATTTCAGAAAGCTCCTGGAGGATGTGCTCCAATAAGGTAACAAGGAAGAAAACCAAGAAAGTTAAAGGATATTGATAATAGAAATCTGACAAGAGGTCCAAAAAGGGATTCTTGAGAAGACAGTGAAGGGAGATCCCAGGATCAGCTGTGCACCAGAGGCAGAAAGACCAGGTCAGAAAGTTTTCATCATCAAGAAAATGAAACTGTTATATATTCAATGTGTCTAGAGGTCTTGAGAGGAGAGTTAGACAACTAGCAAACAATATGAAGTTGAATTAATGATAAATACATAGAAAATTAAACAGATGAAAACCAAAAATAAGACAATTATTAGCTATAGGGAGATCATAAAATTGTTGAGGAAAAGTTATCATAGTTTATTCCACAGCTCAGGTGTAGATAGACTCTGTACAGTCACAAAACACTGATTTAGTCTACATTAAATTAAACTATGTTATAAGGATCAGGACATAGAAAGGATGCATATGTGATGGGGGTTGGTAGAGGGTAGAAATGAGAGCTAAATTTTCATATTCCATAATAAGAACTAACAGAAAATGCTAAAACAGAAAACTAAAAGAAATTTTAAATGAAAAGAAATAGTAGTATAGCACTTTATATACAGATACAGAAGCAAAATTCAAAAATAAGCCATTAAAAGACATGAAAATTTTGCCTCCAAGAAAAGGGAATAGTGGGTCGGAGGGTAGGAAGGGAATGGCTCTAATTTCTTAAACTCTGTATAACTACTTGACTAAGGACCCAAGGTGCTGAGTGTTTACATGAGGGAGAAGTCACTCCAGCCTTGGCACGGTCAGGGAAAATTTAACACATGATGCTGAATCTGAAGTTGGCGTCTTTCCAAAACGGGTAGTTTTCAAAAGGCAAAGCCATCGTTGGTGACAGACTTGGGAAATCCAGTTTACTCTGAGGTGGGCTTCTAGAGGCTTGAAGCAGTCTGCAACAAAGGCATATTGACTGGTTCAGTTCAATGTACAACCAAAAAATGGCATCTCCATTCTGAAGCGCCTTCAGAAGACCCGGAGGCTTTCTGGGTTTTCAGTGGGCTCTTGTGAAAGATGAAATATCTGGTTTAGTCCACCCTAGAATAGAACTATTTTGCCTCCTTGAAACTAAATTAAATCCCCCATCATTACCAGTCCACCCCTACATTATCCACCCCAATTCAGAGCCCTAGCAACAATGTACATGAGAAAATAAAAATGGTTACTACTTGGCTCCAAACATTTCACTGCACTTCATTGATTTTATTAATATACCATGAAATAAATAGAAATTGTCAGGATGTCAGCCTTGAGGACACTTTTTATCACACTAAAGGTATGGCTGAGACACTTGTTAGGATGCCTAAGAGTGACTATGAGATGCTCTACCACAGCACTTGGAAATGAGAGGAAAACAACCTTATCGCACCAATCCCTCACTATGGAGTCCTGTGCCTGGTACAATGCAGGCTCTCAATCAGTGTTAATTGAATACCACATGAATTCTAAAAAACAAAACCGAAAGACAACATGAACTACGTGAAAAAAACCAGTTTTCAAAGAGAGGGTCATTGCAGCTCAAAGTTTGTCAAGTTCCTGTGATCCAGTGATTTAAGCTCCTGTCAACCTACCACAGTCCTACAATGTAAAAGTTTGAGGATTTAGCTGTTCAACAGAATTCAACTATTACAACAAGCATCCTTTAGCTACTCTTTACTGCAATGTTCATATCCTACTGGGCATGTGCTTCTACTGAACAAAATTTTAAATGTACAAGCTTAATCAGTAATTTGTACTCAAATACACAGAAGTTATGTATCAATGTTACCAAGTGGTTTGGAATATCATAGAATCTTAAGCATTAGAGAAGACCTTATCTAATTCAATATAGGAGTTTCCTCTACAATATCCCTAGTTTAGTCTGTCGTATTTTGGCTGCACTACTGCAAAAGCCTCTAAACAGGTCTCCTTCCACATTTATCCCTTTGCGATTCATTCTCCACCTGAAGCTAGCAGAAACTTCTCCACAGGTAAATCAAATAATGTTGTCCTCTGCTTGAAACTCTGAAGGCTTCCACCCACTAACTTCTTTCCTCAGGCCTCTTCCCAGGGCATGATCTGGCTCCCACCAGCCTCTAAGACCTGCCCTCACCTCACAGTTCATTCCCTCCTGCACATTGGGAATTTCCTCCTTCTCAATCCAGGGCCACTGTGTTTGCTCCTCCTACAGTCTACAGTGCTCTTCCAATTCAACCCTTCTGGTTCCTCACTCCCTAGACCAGCTCAAACTCAGTATCATTTAAGAAAAAAAAAATACCAAAAACACCTTCCTCAGAGAGGCTTCTTTCTTTAACATCACCCTCCACTCAATTCTGTATGTTATATCTATATTTGTTTTCTTCATAGTACACATGCCAATGCGTAATTATTTACTTGGTTCTTTTTTCATCCATCTTCCCTCCCAGACTGTAGGCAGGATCTATAAACACAGGAAACTTGTCTGTCCTTTTCTTCTTCTTCCGGATCACAAACAAATAGGAGCCACTCAATAAACAGTTGTCATCTGAATTTATGGAGGAAAACGTATGGTTTCAATGAGTGAAACCTCTGATGGGAGAGTTACTACCTGAAGTAACTTACCTCAATTTTTCCCTATCTGAACTGAAATCTGTCTTCCAGGTCTTAAATTTCCTCTTACAACAACTAAATCAGGGCTAAACCCTTGAACTTGATTTGGACTGGAGCTTAACCTTCTGTTTCCTAATATTTTTTTGATTAATCTCTCTGAAAATCTTTTAAAGGCAATGGGCTTTCTCTCCCCAAGAAAACACACTCTGCCACATCCAGAAGACATTTGAGGGGTTTCACCCCCTCCGCCCAAGTCCATCACATACCCCAGACTAAGTCTGAGTTGGACAACGTGGAGAGGGGCCAAGACAACTTTTTGCAATGCAATTTTTGAGAACCTTAATTCTCAAATTTGAGGGAAGACTACAGAACAAATTCCAGGGAAAGAAGTGGACTTCCTTAAATTACACATGCCAGATGCTTTCACACGGCCTCATTAAGGAGGGTGCACCTGGCGTCAAAAGTTTTCAAATCGAAAAGAAACACAGGAAATCATCGTCCACAAACTGAAGCCACAAAAAATAAGAAGTTCGTCCAAGGTCACTCAGTCGTTTAGTGGTCAAGTTAGGACAAGAAAGTAGGCCTCTATTCCCCCAACCCGGTGCTCTTTCCACGTAAACCTCACTAGTTTCTTACACTGCGTGCCCAGACTGCCAGTGCTCTAAGAACTGGGAGGGAGCGTGGACCGTCGGAAAGGCTGGGAAAAGAGGAAAAGGGCAGGATAGGGCAGGGAAGGGTCACTCTCTTCCCAGAGAAGGAAGCTTGCAGCACAGCCGGGTAACAGCGGGACTCGCAGCGCTCACCTGTCTGGGACCCAGAGGCGGGTGGTGCGGTCTCGGGACACGGACACAAAAGCCCCCGGTGGGTAGAGGCAGCATACCAGGCCCCGCACGTCCAACTCGTGGCCCGGGAGCGAGCAGCTCAGCCGGTACCTGGCGGCGCCACTCGCCATGGCCCTAGGAGGTCCGGCGCCCGGTGCCCGAGCACCGCCCAAGATCAGTCCGTCTGAGAGGCCGGGCGTGCAGCGGGAGAGGGCCTTGAAGGTGAGAGGCGTCGGGACCGGAAGAGCCCGAAGGCCGGTGCGGAAGGGCGGCCGGGAAGGGGCGCGCCCAGCGAGCCGAGTGACACAGCAACCCTGACGTGCGCACCGGAATTCATCATCGGCCTTAGCCCGCCATGACGCAGAGTGTGTGCGTCCCGACTGCTGAGGCCGTTGAGGAACTGAGGTTCGATTCCCTCATGCGCGCTGGACCGCCAACGGAGAAAGAGATACCACCGTCCAGCCCCTCAGAGTGGGCGCCCGAATCCCTGACTTTCCCGAGCCCGCGTCCTCACCGAGCCCCGGCTGAGCTTTTTATTGTGATGCCGGATGTGGGCCGGACTACAAATCCCACAATGCCACGCGCCAGCGGGGCGTGAGTCGTATGCGCGCCAATCCGGATATTTTAAATCTTAGTCCGCTGTGCTGAGGGCCGTTCTGTGGCTGAGTGAATTTGCGTCGCGTGTAGAGTTGGGGGCAGGTTTACGCCGCCGATTTCCCCAAACCTTCTCTGAGTAGTTCCCCGAGATTTTTTTTTTTTAATCTAAACTTTTTTAAATTAAAACGAGAGAGCTTGGGGTCAAGTTGGAAACAAGTCACTTTCCTTGAATTCTGTGAATACTAAGCCGGGTTTTTGGTACTTTAAAAAAAGTTTTATTTTACGTGTTAAAGATTTAAAATTTTCTCTCAAACTGTCACATCTCTATACAAATGGCAAATGCTGGGTCCTTAACGTCTGAAAACACTAAGGGAGAAATGTCAGTAGCTTCTTTGTGAGACAACATACGGAATAGTTGGACAGAGGTTGTAGGAGAGGAAATATCTTTTTTTCTTTCTACTCTTCTAGCAGAAAAGTTTTCTGCTGGGGCTCTGTAGCAAAAGACAGTAACAAGAGAAAAACAGGTGTTTTAACGTGTATGTCATATATACAAGGGAGAAATTCAGAGATGAATAACTCAAAGAGGTGACGAGAGCTTGGGCTTATATGGCATCTTAACAAAGGAACAATAAGTTTTTACACAAGCGATAAAAGAAAAGAACTTTTAAATCTTTAGAGACAGCAAATTATGGGAAGCCGACTATATGGGAAACTAGCAGTAGTTAAAGGCTAATTAATTAGTAAAGTTTTTATGTAGATTCTTCTGGTGCAGTCTCCAGGATGGTAAAGGTCTGAAGTTGTCTCCAATGATTAACTTTTGTCCTTCCTGGTTAAGAAGCAAGGAGGGGCACTTTTGAAAATTTATATTCTGCTTTTAAGCAAATAGCAGAATAGTAGAGAACTTTTCCTGTACCTGCTTTTCACTTGCCTTCCCCTCCAAATAATCCTTATAATACCAAAGTGGCATATTTTGGGATGGCAAATTCTACCACCCTTCACTGCAACGACCATAAGTATAACAAATGACCATTACAAATATGTTGGTCTCAAATGGAATAATTACGTGAAAATGTTTTACAAACTTTGAGAACTCAATCACATGACATTATTTCATTTTGTATTGCACTGGTTTTAACCCACTTGAAGGCAGGTATACAAGAGACTAAATCTGGGCGTAAAAAATGTATACAAGGGCTTCCCTGGTGGCGTAGTGGTTGACAGTCTGCCTGCCGATGCAGGGGACACGGGTTCGTGCCCCGGTCCGGGAAGATCCCACATGCCGCGGAGCGGCTGGGCCCGTGAGCCATGGCCGCTGAGCCTGCGCGTCCGGAGCCTGTGCTCTGCAACGGGAGAGGCCACAACAGTGAGAGGCCCGCGTACCGGGAAAAAAAAAAAAAAGTATGCAAGATGGGAATAATGTGAAAATGTTAAAAGTCCAATATGTATGTATGTTTAGAGATCCCATCACATTTTTTTTTGAACTCCCATCATATTTAAGCTGTCTATAGGAAGACTGGAAAAAAAACAAACTGCAAGTTACTTTTATTAGAGAAATAGGATTTGAGACGACGTAATTCTCATTTTTTAAAAAAACATGTTTAAAAAACATTATTTTAAAACAACTTTGCTTTTAATTCAGCCCTCACAAAATAATTCTGAAAGGAAGCCTAAAGGTATAAAACTTTCAATGAAATGAAACATGGTACCAGAATCGCATCAATACTTAATGCTGTATCGTCTATGTTGTATTCCTTCCTTCTAACAGGAAGGAAACTATTACTTATGAAAAACAAAAAGACTGTACAATGAATGCTGCCTACCACGGAATAACTTCAAATAATTCTTATTAAAAAGTCTGATGTATTACAAATGATGTTACACAGCGATATGATAAAACTCGCTGGAGTGAGTTCAGGTCATGCACACAATCAAGAGAGGTTACTCTGATTACAAAGAAAACCAAGGTTTTTAAATAAAATATTCTTCCCTAGCCAACTCGCCGTTTTCCCTGTCTTCCAGAGGTATCGAGGTAACAGAAGATAGTCCTCAAACCTCGCGAGAGCATTTCACTCTCGCTTCACTGAGCGAAGGCCGAGGATTGGCCAATCAGGAGGAGGGGGCCTCACCGCGACCAGCCCCCGTTGCCGGGAGACGCGAAGGCAAGCGGCCACTAGGGGTTAGGCCTTGAGGGCCCAGGAAAGCTGCGCGCAGGTGAGCGGGGCGTTTCGGGTGAGCTAACGGGTTCGCGGGCCCGACTAGAGGGCTACGCGGTGGTGGAGGGCTCGGAAAGAAGTGCGAGTGCCCTTGAGTCGTGCGACTTCGCTCTTTCCGCGCCCCGCCGCGGAGCGACCTCTCTCCTTCCGCGCCCTCAGCGCTGGCGGAGGTGAGAAATCCCGGTCCCTCTTTGCCTCCCTTGCCGATTATTTTAGCCTTGGAGATGCTGATGCGCTTCAAACAAAATAAATCCAGCTCTTAGGTGTTCTCCTCCGCCAAGGAAGTTCCATTTATAGTCCGGCAGAGCGTGAGGAGAGACCTGAAACAGTCCCTTGTGGAGACCTGCCAAGGCGAGACCAGAGGGAACGATTCGAGCGCCTCAAAGATAAAGTTCACTGTGGGCTGAGGGATTTTACTCGAAGTAATAATAGATTTCTGTCTGTTGGTCAGAGCGGAAGGGACTTAGCAACTTTCCACTTCTTCCTATATGTTAAAATGGTTGATTCGGGGAGGATAATGATTGTAATAATTAGGAGCCAGATGTTTCATGTGAAGTATCTGGAATCGTCACAACGGCTGTGCAAGCTAGAGCTCGCTTCCACACTGCAGATAAGGAAACACGTCCAGAGGGGATAATATGGCTGGTAACTGACGGAGCTCCGTTAGCATCCCTAAACTTTCTGGAACCTCTCTGGTTGTGTGAATAACCCCAGCGATTTGTGAACATTTGAATGACTAACCCCGGAGTTAGTGGCATATTTGTTACTAGTGCCTCTCCCTTTTATTTTACCCGGTGGAACTGATCCAATGCTAACTAAACTTCTTCCACGACAGTAAAGCAGTGGCAAAGAAAATCAGGTGGAAATTCTATATATCGTACATTTTCTTAAAGTTCCTCAGGAAAGCTGGATTAACACTGACTAATTCTGTTGGAAACAGGTTTATTGTATTAGCTTTCTCTGGGAGAAACCGTTTTGACCACAGATCTTGTCTGCCTTTCAAAAAGTTGTTTCATGAAACTCTCTTTTCTATTTGCAATAATAATAGTAGTAATTTTACTACTTTGTCCGAAAAGTTCAAAACGGCAAGAAAATAGAATCACGGAGCTAGTTGGAATGGGAAGGTTGTAAGTTTGGCGTGAACCTATTAAATATAAAGTGATAATGGGATATCTGAATAGAAATTCCCAATAAACAGTTGAAAACTTAGAATTGGTGCCCAGTTTAAAGGACAGAAGAGGAGATACTGATTTATGAGTAAACAGCCTAGTTCAAGTTATAAGAAAAGGAAGAAATATTATGGAGAGACGAGAAGTAATCCAAGGACTGATCATGAATGATGCTAAGGAAAGCCAGGGAAGAAGTACTGGGCATGGGCTATAGAAACTGAGAAACCATTTTAGTTCGAGAAATGATTTATTTCCTTTTTAATAATTTAGTAAATTTTTGTAACTGGCAATGCCTTCATGTGGGAGGAAATTCAGACGGTACAAAAGAACAGAAAGTTTTTGCCTGGCCCTGAGATATATGCTGGGGATATAAAGATAAATAAGATCCAGCTCTTGCCTTCAAGGTAGAGAAATACTTAAGCAGATTATTTCAATTGGTGTGATAGGTCCTGGGACAGAGATGTGTATGGATCCATCGTAGCATTTAGCTCAGCCCTGTAAATTCAAATTGAAGAAGGTGGGGGTGGTTATGGTCTGGTCATTGAAGGATTCCTAGGGAGGATAACAGGCAAGATGTGTGTTATGCAAGGGGACCACTCAGGAGGCCAGTATAATAATCCACTTGAGTCCATGAGGCCATGAGCAGTACTATAGGAATGGAGAGGAAGTTAGATTTTAAGCATTTAGGCATAAAATCAGTAGTATTATTTCATTAACTATGGGAAATGAGGGAGAGGGAGAAATCAAGGATTACGTTTCTGACTTGTGTGGCTAGGAGTTGGTACCAAGAGGAAGAGCAAATCTGGGGGAGATGACAATGAGTTTACATTTAGATATATTTATTTTGAAATACTGATGATATATTGAAGTGGAAATGTCAAGTAATTATTTGGATATAAACACCTTAGAGTGTGAGAAGTCAGGACTGGAGATACGGTGTTGTGAGTCATTAGCTTATTGTTAAAACCCTGAGTGTAGATGAGGTGGCACAATGAGAACTTAAAGAGGAAAAAGAAAAATAGACTGTGGATGATATCTTGAGAAATGCTGCTAATAAAGGCAGGTAGAATAAGATGGAGACTGAAAAAGTAGAAACAGAGGAGGGGAGTGTCACGGAGATGGTTTCATGTAGGAGTGGACACCAGTAACAGAGAGATGACATTTACATTCCTAGCTGCATTGGCAGGAACCATTTGAATGGAATAGTAGGAATCCAGGAGATAGAGGAAGTGGAAAAAGTAGAGAATAATGGATATAAGCTATTTTTTAGAGTTTGCCTGTGTAGAAAAAGGACATATAAGACTGTATTAAAGGTGGTTTCAGGATCAAGAAATTAGTTTTTAAGGTTAGGAAAGAATGGAACATGATAACAGACTGAAAGAAAGGAGAAAGTTTAAAGACATACATAAGAGCTGGATAATGCCCCAAAGGAAATTGGGGCAGGGGTGAGGGAGAAGGAGGTTGGTAAGGAGAGGGAAGCTAATGTCCCAGAGGTATGGGATCAAGAGGATAAATCAGAATAGAGACTGATCTTGAATGAAAGAAAGGATGGCTATTGAGATTGGAGGTCAGGGTGGATATAGGAAAGTTTATGTGCTCCAAATGTGATAGATTTCATGTCTTAATTTTCTCAATTATGAAATTGAGTCATCTGCTGAGAGTGGCAGGAACAGACTTAATTAGAAAAGTGGTTAAGAATTGGAATCATCAAGGACGGAGTAGCTTATAAAGGATTAATAAAATAATTTCTGAGATGAGGGTCCATCTAAATTTGGTTACTATGGCTTTGCAGTTCTCCAGTCTGTATAGTCTTGGGATTTCCATCAACAGTGTTCAGCAGTCCAGGTTGAATGTAGAGAATGGTTTCTGATTTTGCCAGAAGGGTTGAAGAAGAGTTCGAGGATGCAAATTTGTTGATGGTGCTCCTGAGACAGTAATTTAATATTGAGAAGGAAAGGAGTCCTTGAAACTGACCTCCTCAAGGTCACTAATGGTTTCTTGGATGGGGATTCCAATGGACATTTCAGTGTTCATCTTACTTGAATTCCCAGCAGAAAATGACATTGACCATTCCTGTCTTTTCTTGGCATCTCTGACACACACTCCTGGTTTTTTGTTTGCTTTCTGAGTCTTAGTTTTCAGTCTCATACTAGTTTCTCCTCTTCTGTGCAATCTCTAGGTATTGACATTCCTGAGGCCAGGGTCTTGGGCACTCTTTTTCTCCATATTCTCTCTCTAGTTCAGTATCTTTAAAACTCTTTTGAACATGACCTATAATAGGACATATATTTTACATTATAGACCAGTATACACATATGTGTAAATTTATATAAATATAACTGAAAAAGAATTTAATGAAACAGTACTCTTCCTATGTGCAGTGAACTCCCTTGTATTTTCTATTTTATTTCATATTTAAACCATATTGGTCATAACCTGCTAAAGCTACTAATAGCTTTCATAAGCTACTAATAGGTTGTGACCCATAATTTTAAAATGCTATTTTAAATTATTAGCCCAAACTTTAAATAATAATATGTTCTGATGAGTAAAGGAGGGGGCTGGTAAACTGGGAGAGAATGAGTGAATAAAGGAAATAGTTTAAGGGGAGGTGTAGTGAGAATAAAGGTGAGAAAAAGGAAGAAGGAGAGGAAATTAAGGCCAGAGAATAAAGTGTTTCAATTAAGATATTTGAGATGAAGCAATTCCAGATGATGACAGGCTCCAGCTCTGGCCATGGCTATGAATGACTAAAATAGAGTTGAAATGATTATTGAAATTTAGGTCAGGGAACTGTGAAGCTAGAATGTTACATATTGAATCCAGTATCCATATGGAAGTCATCCAGGATGTTGGTGGTACTGGAATAGAGGACTGTGAACAAAAGACTAGTAAACATGGGGGAGAGATTAGGAGGTCCCTAAATAAAAGCAACCAAGAAAGATGCAGGGCAATATAGTTGCATTATTTGGTCCTCAAAGGAAGAGAATCCTGTTTATTTTTTTAAAAACTTGGAAGAATAATGTTTTGACAGTGACATTGTGGAGCAAGGAGAGTGCGGTGTACTCCTTTGCTTTGGAATTGTGGGACAGGAAGCTAAAACAGCCTTCACTACCAAAAGCATTTTCAGGAGAAGACGGGAACCTGTTAAGGCAAAGTGTAAAAGGAACTATTTATAATAGGATTGAGAATATAAAGGAGTTTATTATAGACCAGAACTCACAGAGAAAATATCGGCAGAGAAGAAAGATACTGGTTTTGCCGGGAGAGAGAAAGCTTACTAGAGTATGGGATGAGAGTCCAAGAGAGAAAGATATCTAGAGGGGCTTGCATTTTGATAAGATAACAGGGAAATGAGGAGGGCATGTTGTAATAAATGACTTCATGGTTCTAAATAGAACATTAATGTCAAATCTGAACAGAATTAAAGCAAGCTCAACCTTGTACGTAGTGATACCTGCAATGGCAATTTGCAAGAAAAGTCATCATGGATTAAGTGTTTGAAGGAAGGGTATGCAGGTCACTACTATCTTACTACAGAAGATACCAAAGGAGACCTATTCCTTGTTTCCAAACAGCAGTTAACGTGAGCAAGCAATGGCCAGTAATCACAAACCTTCAGCAGCTCGGCCTGTTTCTCGAGGTGGGATTGGATTGACAGGAAGGCCTCCTTCTGGAATACGGCCCCCATCAGGAAATATTCGAGTGGCAACTGGAGTAAGTTTAAAACAAATAATTGAATTATTATGCATATATCCTGGTAGAATTTGGAAAGCTTGTCTATAATAAGAGATTCTTCTTTGTTTTTCTTTATAAAGAAAACATACTATTATATAAGTATGTTTTTTAGAAAACATCTAGAAGTATAAATGTGGGAGAATGTTTGAAAGACACTGTTATGAGAAAGACGCCTGCTCATGCTGATATTCAAATTTATTTTAAAGCTACAATAATTTAAGTGGTATAGTGTATTGGTGCCAAAACCAAGTGAAATGGAAAAGACCAGAAATGGAATCGGGCATGTAAGAATTTAATTAATGATTAAGGTGACATTTCAAATTAGTTGGAAAAACATGGAGTATTCAGTAGTGCACTCAAATAACTGGTAAACCATTTGTTTTAAAAAACCAAGTCCCTCCCTCACACAAAATTCTAGATATTTTAGAAATTTTATATTTAAAAAATGAAACCATAAATGTATTAGAGGAAAATATGGGTAAGTATTTTGTATAAACTTGGCGTAGGCTAGGCCTTTGTAAAAATAACAGGAAACATCGAGTACTGAAAAGGAAAGTATTTTTATATTTATATATTTGAATTTAAAAAAATTGAAAACATCATAAAAAGGTTAAAAGAAAAATGACAAACTGGTTAAAAAAAAAGTATTTGCAACATATATGTCATACATAGAATTCAGACTCTTAAAATGAAAAAGGAAAGTTTACTCATTTGAAAAAGCTCTTTCTGTATTAAAGCTATAAATCCTATGTCCAATCAAAATTCCTTGAGATTTCTCTTGGGGTAGGGGAAGGAATATCATTGTAAAACTATTCTAGCATTCACTTAGAATGGTACAAAGGCAAAAATAAGAAAAAGTACAATACTGTAATATAAAAATATAAGAAGTAAAACAGTGTTCTGGTTGCTACAGCAGCCTAGAAACAAACTCTAGTAAATGTTAAGAGCTTAATGTAAGATAGAGAGTGTCATAAATCAGTGAATCAGTAAGAGAAACACACCCCATTAGAAAGAATTGGTAAACTTTATAAGCTGATAATTCTAAGCAGAATAATATCCTGTAAGGATATTTATTACATTTTCATTATAATTATAATAGTGAAAATTTGAGAACAGCCTAAATGGCCTTACAACAGGTTAATCTTAAATAGATTATGATATGTCTATCCCTATAATCGGCTATTAAGTAGCCTTTAAAAATTATTTTCAAAAAATATTTCAGGAAATAATATATCTTTATAGTACAGTATTAAGTGAAAAAAGAAGTGTGGTGTCCGTTTAACATAAAGATATATATATATATATTTACATTTACATAGAAAGAAATGAATACACCAAAATATTCATAGTTATTTCTCTGATGCTCACGAGAGATGGTTTTGCCTATCTCAAGGTGCGTGTGAGGTACTCAAGCTCGGACGGTAGACTAATTGCAAACTAGAGATAATGTTGGGTCCTGTGTTTAAATCGTAAGAAGAGCAGCAATTTTTGGAGGGAATAATTTTGTTAAAGTTAGGTTTTCTTAAAGTTTTAAGATTTTTCTAGAATTTTAGGTAATATTATCAACATCATCATCAACTTATACTGAAATGATTTTTCTAAAGTCTTCATATATATGGTACTGAGCGAGGGTATCTTTTTCTGTTATTCTAAGAGTAAGAATTTATGCTTGTTAAATATTTATAAAAGGAATCTGAAATATATTGGCCACCTACTGTTTGCCAGGTGCTTTAACTAATTTTTGCAGTTACTAAAATAGTAATGCTTGTTGTAAAACATGCAAAGGAAAAGTGTCAGAGTTCCCTCCTTCTACCCCAGGTATAACCATTGTCTAAGGTGTGATGTGTAACCTTCTAGACCTTTTTCTATCCATTTACAAACATTAACACACATCCATATATAATTGTATGGTTTTAGTATTTTCCAAAATGAGGACAGCGCTATATGTATACATTCTTATTTATCTTGTCCTTTTCTTTCAATAAGGTATTGTAAATATATTTCTGTGTGAACACATGAATACCTACCCCATTCTTTTTAATGTGTGCAGTTTTTGTTTTTTTTTTGCGGTACTCGGGTCTCTCACTGTTGTGGCCTCTCCCGTTGCGGAGCACAGGCTCCGGACGCACAGGCTCAGCGGCCCTGGCTCACAGGCCCAGCCGCTCCGCGGCATGTGGGATCCTCCCGGACCAGGGCACGAACCCATGTTCCCTGCATCGGCAGGCGGACTGTCAACCACTGCGCCACCAGGGGAAGCCCTGTGCAGTTTTAATTTATGCTTTCTTCTCTATACTTTCATCTGGTAAATTTTTTTTAAGTGATATAGTTATTTGAGTAGCTGTCATAATTATGCTTGCATAGAGCCAAAGAAGAAATTATTCAGAAGGTTTATCCAAGGAGAGATTTAGCATTCCTTCCCAAAGATCACTCAGGATAATCCTGAACTCATTTTATTTGAATTTGTAGTTGACAGTATTCCTGTATACAGTGTATTCTTTGGAATGTGTTACTGTTCCTGGCCCCCATACTCAAATTAATTACCAAGTACTTCTCAGAGTCACTTGAGAACTATGTTAGCTGATAGAATTTGAGGCTACCAGCTAAAAGAATTAAAAACAATCAAAATCAACCAGAATGGTTGTATCTAACCTCTATCTAAAATTTCTACTACATATTTAAATCTACTACTTTATTCTTTGACAGAGAGTGAGAAAAAAGAAAATAGGGAAAGGAAGATAAACAAAAGAAGGATATCTTGGAACAGTTTCAGGCTGTCCTTTATACCTTCCCATGCCTGTACATACTATATGAACTGACAAGAAGGGAGTCTTTTGACCTTTCCTCAGGGTGTATAATATTACATTAGATTCTGCAGACCTGAAGTAGAGAATCATGTAGAGTAATAATATGAATGCTTGCTGAATGATGGAAACTCTTTAATACTTATATGGCTATCTTGTGATGTAATTATATCTTTTTTTCTCAAGATGAAAATTTCTTTATTTTTTTCTGATTTTAATGGTAATATATACTTACTGTAATAATGTTGAAAATATGAAATTATATAAAACATAAAATAAAAATGAACTATTATATCATTATATAGGGATAAACTTTGTTACTATTTTTTAATGTAATCCTCCAGACTTTATTTTACAAAAATGGAATTATAACCATTTCCTATGATTAAATAAGAACAAATAGGTGGACATTTTGCTCCTTTCCAGTTTGGGAGTACTATAAATACATCTACACATAGAATTTTAAATTTTAAAGCAATGTATTATTTAATTATCATAGAATTTTAGAGGTTAATTTTATTTAATATTTCAGACATTTAAAATATAAGGAAAATTTTACAAATTATATAGAATCTTAGTTTTTTTTAATATTCTCTTTGCAATCTTAACAATATTAGAGGCACAGTCTTTTTCTTGTTTATTAAAACTGAATCTTGTTTGTCATTTAGATGCCACCTGGAACAGCAAGACTGGGCTCTCGTGGTGGTCCCATAGGGACAGTAGGAGTTCTGTCCTCTCAAATCAGAGTTGCTGATCGTCCTGTGACACAACAAGGTTTGAGTGGAATGAAAACTGGGATGAAAGGTATCTATTTTAAGAAGATGAGTATATTTTGTACAAGTATTACAGTATCATATTACTAAATCAGAATTGTAGACTGAAAGAGGCTATTTTACTCAATTCTTATTCCTTGATTCACAAAATTGTAAGGGTTAAATAAAAGAATGAATGTGAAAATTCATTGTGAACTAGGGAGTTATATACATATATTAGCTATTTTAATCTTCATTGTTCTTAACATAAAAGTTTGCTATAACTTTTCCTAAATTGAAGTATAGTTGATTTACAATGTCATGTTAATTTCAGGTATACAGCATAGTGATTCAGTTATATATACGTACATATGTGTATATATACTCCTTTTCAGATTCTTTTCCCTTATAGGTTTTTACAAAATATTAAGTATAGTTTCTTGTGCTATACAGTAGGTTCTTGTTGGTAAACTTTGCTATAACTTGAAGAAATTTGAAATAATTTGAAGAAAAGAAAAGCTCAGGGTTAAAAATTAGATTTCTAGTACTATATAAAAATATTCTGAAATACTTTTTTTTTTTTGGTTTCTATACCAAAGTGACACTGGTAAGGTACTTGTGTATTTATGAGTAGTGAATCAAGAATTGTTACTTTTGGTAATAATATTCCATTATAATGCTTAAGTAAGGAAGTGAGGCTAACACTTAGATTTATGTACTACATCTCTCATTATGCCTCTCTGTGTTTAGAAAGGCATAATAATATATGTTATGATTCAGGAAGTTGGTCTATAATATATATATAATTCAAAGCACGGTGAACTGTTTTATAATGAGCTTTTTATTTTCTGGATTTGTGCAAATGACTTATCAGGGATGAAGATACTCTACTGGTACAAAATTAATTATAAGATGTCATACTACATTCTGTAATACAGTATATCATACCTTTCAGGAGACTTAAATTTTCTTACTTGTATTATAATACCCTTAGCTCACTAAATATTAAAAACCAATTGATTACTGGACTTCCCTGGTGGTCCAGTGGTTAAGACTCCATGCTTACGATGCATGGGGTGTGGGTTCAATCCCTGGTTGGGGAGTAAGATCCTACAAGCTGTGTGGCGTGGCCAAAAGATGAGGAAAAAAAAATTGATTATTTAGAAATGCTTGCTTAATAATTATCAATACTGTGAAGGAAAATGAGTCAAAATTTTGTAGTTGTTTAGTCTTTAAAAATGTCTTCATAGAAGTGTTTATGTTTAATATTATTTAAAAACAAGGGTAGAAACATACTACAATTCTATAGAGAATTCATCAAATTTTATTACTGTATTAATTTCTCCTTTAAAACAGAACCAGTATCATTTAAGATAGTAATTTTCTACTTCAAAGCCTTGTGCGAAAGAGTTCTGATTGTTACCATCATGCACCACTATCTGCTGTGACTTTTGCTCTTACCTGTTCCAGTTTCTCATTTCCCATTCTAGTGAGACATTCTCTCCCTCTTCTCAGCATAGACCTCAGTCAGTACTCCCTAGCCGTTTCTCTCATGCCTTGCAGGGCACTTTACCTCTCTCAAGGTTTGGGACATTTAACCTAGGAATACTTTTTTAGTCCTACTGAAATGTAAGATTATGTTTCTTTCTAAAAAGTCTCTGAAAAAATTATGTAAAATCATAATATCTTGCCTACATTGAGAAATTTGTAGTCTAAATCTGCACTGTCCATTATGATAGCCAATAGGTATATGTGGCTATTTAAATTTAAATTAATTAAAATTAGGTAAAATAAAAATACACTTCCCAGTAGCACCAGCCATATTTCAAGTGGTCAGTATTCCCATGCAGCTACTTTATTGGACAGTGCTGCTATAGAATATTTCCATTGTTGCAGAAAGTTCTTTTGGTTACCCCTGTTCTAGACCCCCTTAGACCCAGTTTTCATTCAGCCAACCTGACCTGTAGAATCCACTGTTTTTGTTTTTGTTTTTTTGAGTCCATTGTCCTGACACTCTTTGTGGTCTTAATTCAAGCTTCCATTATGTCATGATGCTAAGATATTAGTTCTCTTTTCTATTTCAGTGCTTCTTCCTTATTTTCAGATTTACTGGGGCATTTGTCAGTACTATTAGAGAGCTGTTGAGTGTAATTCTGCTTGTGCTTTGGATTTGCTATTTTGGTGGCATTTTCAAACTGAACACTAATACTTAAAAAAATGTTTTTTAGGTCCCCAGAGGCAAATTTTAGACAAATCTTATTATCTTGGGCTTCTTCGGTATGTTAAATACTTTTTTTCTATGCATGATCATGAAGTTTTAACTACAGTACTTATTAAGATAGTTAAGTTGTAAAGCAATTATACTCCAATAAAGATGAAAAAAAAGATAATTAGGTGTCTGTTAATTCCTAAGAATTTTGTATTCTAACATCATTTTTGGTTAATTTGGCTGTAAATAGATGTCATCACAAAATGTGGTGATACAGTTAGGCTGAGGTTTTAAATTTTATGTATTTGAATGTATGTGAACTATATATTTCAAGTTCACTGTTTTTCATTTAATAATAATAATCTTTTATGCTTCTTTCACTAGTTATTCTGAAATATATTATTCATACATATATGAATAATATATTATTATGTATTAATGATATCTGTATTAATGGTAAAATATATATGCTTATTTATAATAAGCATATATGTATTAATATATATGTATTAATGATAAAATATATATGCTTATTTATAATATATTTAGTACAGAGTTTTAAGTAGGTATGTATTTGGTCAGTTGCTATAAATGTGGCCTAATTTTAATTAATTCATAAGCTTTGTTATATATCTCTAAGTATGCAGCTCTAAATTAAGAACTCTTTTCTCTTTCTATACCTACCTTTTTCTCTGCTCAGGTGTCCTACTTTCTTATCTCCATTTTTCCATTACACTGTTTTCTTGTTGGCTCATCCTCTATATCTTCTTTCTCTCTGACTTGCATTCCATTTAATGCATCCTTGTATCGTGTCCTGAAAGCTCTGTTTTCTTTCTTAGTCCTTCTTAATTCTTTTGTTGTTCAATTACCTGAATCCTTTTGATTCTCAAACTCCAGAAGGCAATAGGAGAAGGGTAGGTTTTCTCCATCTGTCCTCAAAGTTGACATCAGTAAGAAAGATAGTGAGGCCATCAGTTGAATAGCATCTTTTGATATCCAGCCACTTTTTAATCAAAAGAAGGGAAGGTGATAGAGCTGTTTCTCATCATTGCATTGCCTCTCTTCTCCAGGATTTGTGCTTCTGTATTAAAAGATAGTTTTACCTATTTGTGTAGTTGACTGTAGAGCAGTGGTTCTCAGTTGGCAGTGATTTTGCCCCCCAAGGAACATTTGGCAATTTTTAGACACATTTTTAGTTGTCATAATTAGGTTTGGGGGGTGTGCCACTGGCATCCAGACCAGAGATGCTGTTAAACATCCTACAGTGCACAGAATACCACCCCCCTACCAAAGTATTATTCAAAGACCTAAAATGTCAATAGTGCTGCTCTTGAGAAACCCTGTCCTAGAGGGTAGCAAGAGCTGTAAGGGTGACAATTAGGTATCTACTTCTGTCTTAGATTGTACCAGTTTGCCCAGGTTTCCATACCAGTACTGTTTCATCTTTTTTAATGAATAGAGAACCTGTATCAGTTTATCAGTTGGGATATACCTCCTTAATCAAATAAGCCACTTAAATTGTTTTTCTTTTTTTAGTGAAATTTCACAAAACCATTTATATTGTTGTTACACATTTATGAAAAGTTTGCTTTGTTTAACTAGAGAGACTGTTTTCTGGATTGGAAGTACTACTGACTTTTTAATTTCTTTTCACTTAGAAGTAAAATAAGTGAACTTACAACAGAAATCAATAAACTTCAGAAAGAAATAGAAATGTACAATCAAGAGAATTCAGTATATTTGTCATATGAAAAGAGGTGAGTAATTTTGCAGTTAAAGTATGCAAGATATGTTTTTATTATGAGTAACATTTAATGTAGTATGTATCAGGAGTTTAATACTGAATTTGTAGTTATACATAATATTTATAATGTTCATCTGCCTATTTCTGTATTTATGAATGTTTTTATTTTATGTTTCCAGAGCTGAGACTTTAGCTGTTGAAATCAAAGAGTTTCAAGGACAACTAGCAGACTACAACATGGTATTTGTTCTTTTCTGAATCTCTTTTGAATATTTTCATTGTTTTTTACCAGTTTAAAAAATGTTATTTTAAATACCAAATAATACATGAATACATGCGTAGTGAGAAAGATTGAAACCATAGAAAGTGTAGATATTAAAGTTTCGCTTTGCTTTCTCCCTCCTTTCCCTCCCCAGAAATAATTTGGCTTAACAGATTGATAAGTATTCTTCAAGCCTTTAAAAAAAAAAAAAAAAATTTATCAATACTTAAAAATACAGAAACATGCACACATTTTTTCCCTAACAATGTTAAAATAATAATTTTTAAAGTAGATAAAATTTATTGGGTACTAGCAATGTCATTACTTTAAAAATGTTTTTGTCTTTTTATGGAGTGTTGTCATCATGAAATTTTAAAAATTTAATTACTTAGTCCACAAATTACCTTCATCAGTATGTTTCATTCAAAATACAGTGTTTGCCTTCTGTCAAAATAGAGTATCTAACATAAACATAGTTTTGCTTCCTAATGTGGACTTCCAGAAGGTGATTCCTAATGTGGATTTACAAAAGAAATGATCCCGTTGGCAGTGTTGATTACTGCCTCAATCTTTGGGGTAATCTTGGCCCCATGAAAATTTCTAGTGGCAAAATTTTCTTCCTTCCTACTCTGTAGGTACTTTAGGCAGCAGTGGTCTCTGGACCTATTGAAAACTTTTATCTCACTTCTCCAACTAAAAAATAGCGTTACAGGGCTTCCCTGGTGGCGCAGTGGTTGAGAGTCCGCCTGCCGATGCAGGGGACACGGGTTCGTGACCCGTTCCGGGAAGATCCCACGTGCCGCGGAGCGGCTAGGCCCATGAGCCATGGCTGGTGAGCCTGCGCGTCCGGAGCCTGTGCTCCGCAACGGGAGAGGCCACAACAGTGAGAGGCCCACGTACCACAAAAAAAAAAAAAAAAAAAAAGTGTTACGCAAAATAAGAAACATGCCACCATAACGGTTAGGTAAATTATGATATACCTACTTGATATTGTTACATTGTACTCATAAAATTTCTCTGATTATAGTATATTGTAATTTTCACATTTGTTGGACTTTATAATCCATAATATTCTGTAAATGATGTTCTGTTCTAAATATGAGAAAAATTTTTTTTGTTTGTTTGTTTTTGTTTTTGCGGTACTCGGGCCTCTCACTGTTGTGGCCTCTCCCGTTGCAGAGCACAGGCTCCGGATGCGCAGGCTCAGCGGCCATGGCTCATGGGCCCAGCCGCTCCGCGGCATGTGGGATCTTGCCGGAACGGGGCACTAACCCGCGTCCCCTGCATCGGCAGGCGGACTCTCAACCACTGCGCCACCAGGGAAGCCCGAAAAATAGTTTTTTATAAAATATAAAAAGACATTAGATGAAAGGGATTTTTAGTTGTACTAGAATGCATTAGGTAAGTTACTTAATATAAAAATATTAATAACATGTAAAATATGCTGTTTGTAGGTTTTTCTCTGATACAGAGAAAGCAGTTAGTTAGCCAGATATCTAACATATAGTAAGGTCTCAATAAATATTAGAGCTCATTAGCACTTATTATTCATACCACAAGTGAAAACGTGATATATAGTAATTTATATTACATTAGGAAAGCTTAGTCTTTTAAAATCAGTTACATCCAAATAGTTTGCTTTTAGTAGCCTCCTGTTCAGATTCTGGCTCTACAACTTGCTAAATTTCTGTATCTGCAAAATGTGGACAAAATATCTACTTCATAGGGTAATTGTGAAAATTAAGTGAAATAATACATCTAATAAGTTCGGAACAGGGTTTGGTACAAGGTAAATAGATAAATATGTTTGCTATTCCTGTCATTGCCTAACTCTTTGAAGTACGCTAACTAGTGTTCTGTTTGTGCCTTGCCCTGTTTTTTTTTAAATTTTTTTTTTAATTTTTAGAAGACCAAGAAAATCATTTTACATTTACACTGGTGTAAATTTGTAAATCCGTTAACACTCCTCCCCCCGAAAAGAAAAAAAAAAGAGAGAGAGTGAGAGATCTTCCCCCAGATTTTGTCTTCTCAACATCCTTCTTTATAAGCTCAGACATCTTTTCAGAGCAGACAAAGCTCTTTGAGGTACTATCGGCAGGAAGAGTAGTTCATTACTGCCTACTTTTCCACCCTAAAGACGTAGTTTATTGATTGCCGTAATTCATAGTATATGCTTACTTAGATAGCTCAATATTTGTTTTTGTCTTAGAATGTAAAGTACTTGGAAGTATTAATACTTAAATGACTACTCATTAGTTGTAAGATTGAATACCTATATTATGGATTACAGAGAAAATTTATGAAGACTAATATAATATGGTTTTTTTGTACTTTTCTTTTTAGTTGGTAGATAAACTTAATACCAATACTGAAATGGAAGAAGTAATGAATGATTACAACATGGTAAGAAAATTCATAAGTATAAGAAATAGATCTACATTGCCTCCAAAACAAAGCATTTATATGTAGAAATAATTTGATAAAACCTTATGTACCTTGGAGATAGGTATTACTCTGATCCTAAATACTACTGTTATAGTTGAGTTCCTTTAGTTGCTCTTTTAAAATTTCTTCCTGTTGGTTGGCTCTCCCAAGTGGATGCTTCAGTGTCTTTCTGCAAGGCTGTGTTTAAACTGGTGTCTCACTAAGCATTAGTTAGGGAGTCCCGTCTACATATATATTATGTATATAATATACATAATATATATTATGTATATAATATATACAATATATATTATGTATATAAATTAGTTTCTATATAAATTAGTATATATATATACTAATTGTATATAAATTAGTTTGCAATACTTCTGGTTTAATATTTGTGCAAATGGAGCTGAGTACTCAATGAAGAGTTTTATTAGAAAGGGAGAAAATGAATAGTTACCATATGATGCCAGACATAATACTACTTTTGATTAGTAAATGAGAATTTATGTTCAGTGGTCTTGGATTATTTGGTAGAAAACAGTAAAATGATAATTGCTAGCTTAATTGATTATAAACATTTGGAAAAAAATAACATACAACTTATAGCATAGTTTATAATTTATTTATACAATCAAAGACTATTTTATAAAAGCATAGTATTTATAAAATGACTTTTCTAAATTGGGATTCTATTAATAAAAGCAATGATAATGTAGTGAAATTATTCTTAGCTTTAAAACACAGGAGAATTCCCAATTTAAAAACTGTATTTTTTAATGCCAAATGTAAAAAAGTAAAATCTTTGTGTTTTCTTAGTTTTTTGAGATGGGTCCAAATTCTAGGCTGAATATGCACAGGTAGAGTCAACTAGGAGTACTCAGGTAAAATGCTAAATGATTTAAGAATGCAACTTGCATTGGGTGTAAATTTAACATATTACTAATCAACTATTGAATACTTAAAAAAATCTTGAAATTCTGTTTACATTAATGAAGTTTACATTAGATTACTTGACAGATCAGTAAACAGTGAATATTTTTGGTGTGAGATTACAGTGCCTGTGAAAAAGACCATTTATTTGTATTTGGTGTTTGTAGTGGTTTGTTAAATGAAGCATACTGTATTTTTTAAAACTTTGCCTGTGGCATTATGATTATTATAATAATCTCTAATTGGTTCATAATCAGAACAACCTTTAAAGAGATAGTTTGGCCTAATGGTAATTTTTATCAATAACTTTTGTGTTAACTCTTTATTCAGCTTAAAGCTCAAAATGATCGAGAAACACAAAGTATGGATATTATATTTACTGAAAGACAAGCGTGAGTACACTCCGTTTAGAAATCAAACAGATTTATAAGTGACTTGTATAAGGTAGTTTAACTTCTGAGCCATTTATTTCTTTACAATTTTGTTAATTGGTTTTCCCTGATGTATTTTTTATTTTAAAAAGTTGAATATTTGCAATACAAATTGTATTGTTTATGTATCTTATCTTCATTCAGAGAAATAAAATTTCTACGTCTTGGAGTTTAAAATCTAAGATGGATAAGAACATCTTCATCTCTACCATTTGCAATTTTAACTTGAACTCTTTGTTTTAAAAGATTTGTTTATTATTTATTTATTTATTTATTTTTGGCTGCGTCGGGTCTTTTTTTTTTAACATCTTTATTGGAGTATAATTGCTTTACGATGGTGTGTTAGTTTCTGCTTTATAACAAAGTGAATCAGCTATACATATACATATATCCCGATATCTCCTCCCTCTTGCGTCTCCCTCCCACACTCCCTATCCCACCCCTCTAGGTGGTCACAAAGCACCGAGCTGATCTCCCTGTGCTATGTGGCTGCTTCCCACTAGCTATCTATTTTGCATTTGTTAGTGTATATAAGTCCATGCCGCTCTCTCACTTCGTCCCAGCTTAATGCGTCGGGTCTTAGTTGCGGCACACGGGATCTTTGTTGAGGCATGCAGGATCTTTCATCGCGGCATGCAGGCTCTTCATTGTGGCGCACAGGCTTCTCTCTGGTTGTGGCATGCAGGTTCCAGAGCACGTGGGCTCTCTAGTTTACGGCACGTGGGCTTTAGTTGAGGCACGTGAGCTCAGTAGCTATGGCACGCAGGCTTAGTTGCCCCGCGGCATGTGGGATCTTAGTTCCCCGACCAGGGAGCTAACCCTCCCGCCCTGCATTATAAGATGGATTCTTTACCACCGGACCACCAGGGAAGTCCCTAACCTGAGCTTTTTAACTAATTCGAATTATGAGATTTAAGCCCCAGTCTAATGAAATGCACATTATTATTCAGTGGGCTATTTATGTTATTTCATTATTCAATTATTAATTGATAATTAGTTGTTATATTAGTAATCTAATCATAGATGTAGATTATTTGTGCATCTTTATATATAACCTGGTTAAAGACCAAATACCAAGTAACTTTGAGTTTGATTATAAGGTAAATGTGGCAGTGACAGTAATGACTACAAAGATAATAAATGGATATAGTGTAGTTATCTTAGCCCATTTGGGCCGCTATAACAAAATACCATAGACTTGGTTACTTATAAACAACAGGAATTTATTGCTCACAGTTCTGGAGGCTGGGAAGTCCAAGATCAAGGCACCAGTATAGTCCTATTCTGGTGAAGGCCCTCTTACTCGTTCATACCTAGCACCTTATCAAGGTATCATCACATGGTGGAAGGGGCTATGGAGGTTTGTGGGATCTCTTTTTTTTTTTTTTTTTTTCCCAGTACACGGGCCTCTCACGGTTGTGGCCTCTCCCATTGCGGAGCACATGCTCCAGACGCGCAGGCTCAGTGGCCATGGTTCACGGGCCCAGTCGCTCCGCGGCATGTGGGATCTTCCCAGACCGGGGCATGAACCCGTGTCCCCTGCATCGGCAGGCGGACTCTCAACCACTGCGCCACCAGGGAAGCCCTGTGGGATCTCTTTTATAAGGGCCCTAATCCCATTCATGAGGACTCCACCCTTATGACCTAATCACCTCCCAAAGGCCCCAACCTGCTAATACCATTACCTTTGGTGGTTAGGATTTCAACGTATGAATTTTGGAGGGACACAAATATTCAGACAACAGCATTAGTTAACATAATTATTCTCTATCGACTTTTTGATCTTAATTACTGTCTAAAGCAGTGCAAACAGAAGATGAGCTATTTTGTACATACTAATACTGCACACATTTTGTTCCATAAACTTATCAATATAAATTTCCTTGAGAGCAAGGATAATAATTAACCAAAATTATGTAACATCAAACATACTGTCATATTACCTCTGCATGTACAGTAAAT
Source organism: Orcinus orca (assembly GCF_937001465.1). Taxonomy (NCBI): domain Eukaryota; kingdom Metazoa; phylum Chordata; class Mammalia; order Artiodactyla; family Delphinidae; genus Orcinus; species Orcinus orca. The sequence goes on along the minus strand of NC_064564.1, from coordinate 46,047,383 downwards.
ATTTGATGAAGAATAGGATTTTAAATATAAGGATGAACTATTTGAAAGATAAATGTAATTTTCTATTGATGAAAAACAAAGGAATCTCATTTTCCCCGTCTATCATTTGATGCTACTGTAAAGTGCTATCTTTTTTTTTTTTTGGCTACACTGGGTATTAGTTGCGGCATCTGGGATCTAGTTCCCTGACCAGGGATTGAACTCAGGCCCCCTACATTGGTAGCATGGAGTCTTAACCACTGGACCACCAGGGAAGTCCCTAAAGTGCTATCTTAAAAATTACAAATATACTGGAAGTCTCTTCCCTTTTACAAAGAAAATTCCATATTCATGGTGACCAAGCACTTACTTGAAAACTTCCTTTTGTTGTTGTTCTGGTTTTAGACCACTTAGCAAATATTTATCATTTACTACATATAAAATACTTTCCTAGATACCTAAAGAATAAGAAATAATAAGCTATACCCTGTTGAGGACCTTATATAGTTTAGAACATTTAGGTACTCATTTATTTCATCATTTATCTGAAAAGTTATATGATACCCAGGTCAGATTTATAAATATTATATGTACATGTTTTATAGATATTTTATCCAAAAAGATAACTCCCAGATTATAAATTTAAGAATTTCATAGGTTTTTATGTCTATTTGGTTCATTTGATTAAGGAAAATGTTCTTAAAATAAGGTACTTTGTCCTGAAAATGTCAGCAGTTTCAAAACTTAATATCTGTAGTTTGTAACTAAGGCTGAGTGAAATAGGTTCTACTACCCTTTAAGAGGAAATTTAAATTAATAACAAGTTATTTTTATAAAGTTTATTTTTATATATCACAGGATAGATTTATTTCATGTGTTAATCAGATAGCCAACATCTTAATAACACGAGACTTTACCTTGACTCTGTACATTCAAAGGGAGCAGGAAATGTCATACCTTGAGAAAGCAGGTATAAAAATCTTGTTTTTATTCTCTTCTCTTTTAGTACCACCATTTACTGTGGTATGAGACCATCTAGTTTATTATGGAACACCTATTTTTAATAAATTGGTTATAGTATATAGCCTCAATATGTTACTATGACACCTGTGGCTTTAATTCAGTTTCATGTGCCTGCTTGAACTAATGATTCTCTTCCAATTCTAATGTCTACAGTTTTCTAGTTTGGTGTTAGCTAAAATCATTTATCCTTTAAAAATATATGAAATTATAATTTTAAACCCATTTATTTTTCTTTGTTTAGTCAGATATCTATTGAATACCCAATATTTAATTATAAGAGGCTTTTGAATGTAGGAGATGAAAGGTAGTTTTTGCTCATTCATAATTATATTTCATTTTACTACATTTCTCAAATATGAATATTTGCCTCAAATTAAGAAATGATATTTTGGTAAAATGATAGATTATTTAGAAAAAGATGACTTATATTTTTAAAGTTATCTCACTCTTCTAATTGAGATTTAAAACCATAACTTATAATTTACATTATCTGTTAGGAAATATTACACTTAAAACATTTATATATTTTATTGAAAACATGTTCCTATAAATACAAATACGCATTACAAATGAGTCAGTTCTTTTATTTCACAGGGTATATCATCCAAAACAGTTTTTATTTTCCTCAGTAGACATTTGAACTGAATTTACTATTGATATAACCTTAAAAATGACTATTTTTAGGATATAATGTACATCTACATTATTTTTAGTCTCTTTTTTCTAAGAAATTAGCAGGTATGTACATGTGTTAAAAACTTTATGTTATAGAGAAATTTGAACATACCCCAAAATTAAATAGTGTATTATACTCCTATGCACCCATCTCCATCAGCTTTTATCCAACCCTGCTCCATCCAGACCACTAGACACTGTTGCCTTCCCTGTATAATGATGAAGAAAATTTAAAACCCCATATTATTTAATCCATAAATATATTTCAGTGTTTTAGAGATATTCCTTTCTCTAAAAGATATGAATACTGTATACTAAATTTCCTCACATATGGAAGGTAAAAATGATAGATTTTGTTACAGTTTTTAATGCCACTATTTGCATTAAGTTGTTAAAATTACGATTGTAGCCAATGGATTATAAGGAATTGGCAAATAATTCACTTTAGACTCTTCCTATAATAGTCTCAAGGCCAGTATTCTTTGGACCATTGTTGTCCTATGAGGTATTAGCAGCCATACATCAAAGAAAAGGTTTTGTTGTCAAGGAAGTTTGGCAAATTCTTAATATTTCGCTCTTGAAGAACAGAGAGCAGTTTAGTAAAGCCTTGGGTAGGTCCTATAGTAAAGAAACTTGTTTGACTTTGTTTAAACCCAGTATTTCCTAGTAATTCTATAGTAGTTTGTCCATGTACCTTTTAATCCCCCACCCTGTAAATACTTCTGAATGTCTCTCTGGAAATTAATGTTCTAGAAGACAATTTGGGAAACATTGCTCTATCTACAGCATCGCAAAGAACTGACCACGGACCAACTGAAGATTCCTCAGCCACAGCACAGAATCATTTGAATAAAAATCTAAAGAGAGGCAGAAATAGGTATTTTAAAAAACAAGATTCATAGATGATTCCCACTTTGGAAGCCACCATATTATTCAATTGTGACAGTCATACATTTTGATGACAGTCTTTCTTTGTAACGAAAATCAAGAGATTGTGCCTGGACATTGAACCTGTGCTTTAAGTCGCTACTAAATTTTCAGAAATTTAAAAAAATTAAAAAAATTTAAAAAGCATTTTCCAATTCCATGAATTCATTCTATGGGCATAAAATCAACCTTAGCGTGTTGTCAGTTTAAATTATCTCTGTTCTTCACTTTGACTTGTGATAAAATTCCATAATCTTTATTTCTTTTCTGATTCCAATCAGTAAAACTTTAATATGTATTACATCACATATCTGACTAATATGAAAATCTGTTCATTTTAATTAATGAATAATTTACTTTAGGCCTTTTCCTACTGTTATGTATGGTCCCCTGAATACTGCTGAGAATAGTAATGCTAGTATTTTAACTGTTAGCTAACAAGGAGTGGCAGTTACTGTATTTGGACCTACTTGCACAATGCCAATGAGAAGAGCATAATTTTATGATATATATGTGTGTTGCAATTAATATGATGTTCTACTAGCTATAGTTCAGTATGTCATGTATCAAAATCTCCACGTCTAAACTGTGAGTGAGCTGTTAACATTTTTTAAAGAATCAAACATTGAAAGAAATTAATTTTCTTCACGTAATTCATGAGTATCTATGTATTTGTCTTCAATAAACCCATCATCATCTACCACAAATTGACGTAGTTGTTCAAATATTACTATAGTTTCTTCGGAGCTTGTGTCTGGTATCTGTGGAGGAGGACTTGGGTTTCTGGTAAAACTATCTTCATAGGTTTCTGCTTCATGCTCTTCCAGGCGATGATGCTTGTAACTAAGCAGAAAATTATACCATACTGGACATTTGATAGCAATTGAAATGAGGAGTGAAGTCATCAGTACAGTGACTACCACACTGACAAGAAAAGTCCAGCTTTTTCCTTGAGATTCACGTTCTTAAATGGAATACCGAGAAAGAGAGGGTGGGGGTAGTTTTGTTAAATTGACAAAAATAAAATAATCATAATTACATGTCCTAATAACTCCCCAATATTGGTATTAGAAATAAATGTACATAATCTTCTTTAAGCAAAAGTTACTAAAACTGCCAAAAATAAAGATATTTCATAGTGTGGTGAAAGAATACCTTTTGTCAAAATATCTACCTGTCTTTGCAGGTATTGTTTATCCGTTCACCTAGGAACATTATTGATTTATACCTGTTAAGAATTGTGACTTAACTAGTTAATACCAAGGCTCAGAGAAGTTAAATACCAATAATTTGCATAACGGCATTTGACTGATAGCTAGCAGAGCCTACTTTAGAAACCCAGTGTTTTGTCAGTCTTTTCTTGGGTGGAGGAATTGTTCTTTTACATAGTTTCTAGAAATTTAAAATACAAAAAAATAATGAAAACTATCTCGGTTTATTTGGTATGCTATCCTCAGCAATATTATTATTCAAAACCAGTACATTACCTGAATTTCTTGTTAAGTTGTTCAAAAAACTATTAAATGTTGAATTGCTAATGGACTGAAAATGAATGTAAAGATCTTTAGTTATAGATGAAGGAAATTTTGAGTAGCATTCAGCCTTGTAAGGTACTGTTTTGATATTGTAGCACTTCAGTGTATCCGGATAGCTGCACATGGTGATGTTCTCATTTTCTAGTAAATTAGAAAGAATAAGATTTATTATGGAAAATAATATTATTATGGTTAATAAATTATTATGGTTAACAACATTTTATAATTTTTTATCTAGAATTTTTTGACATATTTATCTGTCGTCATTAAAGATATTATAAAAAAGAAACTGTTGTATTTGCCTAGCAACACAACAAGCGAAATGCCCATTTCTGTTTATGTTATAAATGTAGCTTAAGTGCAGTATCTGTTTATTGTTTAGTTTGTCTGTGTTAATAATGTAAAAATGTTATGATTTAGATTATGGTGAACATCTGGAATATGGCATGTAGTTTAGAAAGTGGGTCACCTGTTTTCACCTACTCTCTGACAAGCTATCCTAAGAAAAGGAAGTGCTTTTAAAAATTAGTCTTATATATTGAAACTGCAAACTTAGTATACAAAGTGACAGTTTCATCTCATATATATAGAACATTTAAGTTTCTTTTCTTCTTTTTCTTTTTTTCTGGAGAGGCAGAGGGAGAGCTTGTACTCAGCAATTACTTTTCAGTGTTTCTTCTTGTTTCCCTTAAACAGGAAGTTTCCTTTTCTTTTAGACATGAAACAAGAGACTTTTCTGGGGTAGAACAATCCAAAATCAATCACATTTTGGTTTTGACTAATTTAAATTATGATTGCTTACCTAGTGTCACAGTCGATGTGTTCAACCAGTTTTGCAAATTCAGTAGACTACAAGAGCAGTTCCACGGATTTCCGTATAAAATTATGAATTCCAGATGAAACAGTTGTGGTACATCAAGATAGCTTATCAAATTGCCTTGCAGATTCAATAGTATCAGGCTTTTTAGAGGCACAAATATATCATGATTCAGTTGAACTATTTTGTTTTGGCAGAGATATAACTGTTTTAGTTTATCTAAGCCTGTAAAGGCACCCTGTTGAATTATGTGGATGGAGTTTCTACAGATATTTAAAATTTCTAGATTGGAGAGGTTACCAAAACTATTATTATGTAGGATAATGACATTGTTCTCAATCAAATAGAGCTCCGTGAGTAAAAAATATGTCTGTAGAACTCTTGTATCTGTAACATTCAGAGTAATTTGGTTATAACTGAGGTCAAGTATAGTAACATTTTTATTGATATTTGCTGGAATCAAAGCATAATTCTTTGCAGTGAAATTACATTTGACTTCCTAAAAAGAAAATTAGAAATGCATTAATAAGGAAAAATGCTAGCAGAATTTCCCCAATTTTCATATGCAGGCAATTAGACATTAGAAGGAAATACTTTTAGAAAAAAATCTAATCTTTTTTTTTTTTTTTTTTTTTTTTTGCGGCACGTGGGCCTCTCACTGTCGCGGCCTCTCCCGTCGCAGAGCACAGGCTCCCGACGCGCAGGCCCAGCGGCCATGGCCCACGGGCGCAGCCGCTTCGCGGCACGCGGGATCCTCCCGGACCGGGGCACGAACCCGCGGCCCCCGCATCGGTAGGCGCACTCCCAACCACTGCGCCACCAGGGAAGTCCTATATAATCTTTTTATGTTAAAATATGAAAAAGGTAAAGCAAATACTTTTTTTTTTATTGGGATGGAATGTTGAAGATTAAGGAATTCTGATATATATAATTGAGGAAGGAGATTGTAGTTTGCCAAGTATCTTCCGACTGTTATTACATAATCATTACAGAAAGAAAATATTGGTATATTGCCATTTATATATGTGGAAATAAATGGTAAATAATAATTCTGTTAACTTATTTAGTATTTCAGTGTGCAAGATTGACATTTATAATGAGAAAATAATGTAAAAATGTAATTTTTAAAAATTGATTTTTAAAAATCAGAGCTACCAGCACTACATCTAGGACTATTAAATAATTAAGAAACAATATTCAATATATATCTCTATAGGGTTAACAGCTCAAAATTTGGTGTTTTAAAAGAAAATATCTTGTAACAGAAATTGAGCCATGTGTTGAATTTAAAGAGTCAGGCAACAGGAAGAAGTGCTTTCCTTATGTGGATATAAATCCAAAGAAATAGTTCTTGTTTTGACTGTTTTTGTAGTCGAAATGTCCCCCAATAATAATAATAATGTAACAACAGCAATTTCCCTCATAAATACGTGGTTTTTTAAAAAGTTTCCTACATTTTAAAGTGTGTTTTTTATGTCTTAACTAATCTCCGGTTTTGTAGTGAAATTTTACGTATTTCTCCTTTTGTCAGCTTTTAAAGAACTCAGTTTTTTAAAAAATGAAGACCGCTTTTGTCAAATTAGAATCTGGCTCAGAGATCACATGTTTTGAATATACACAGCTAACTAAAGAGTTTGTTTTGATAGCTTGATTTTTTTCTTCTTTCTTTTATTACCTTCAATATTTTACTAAATCTACACAAAGTGTACCTTTGAAAATATTTTCACTAGCTTGATTGTAAAAACTTACGGTTTTAGACGTCTGGCTTTCGTCTGATAACAATAGCATGGAGAGTGGCCAAAACAAGATTGTGATGCTTGTGATTTTCATATTGCAAGCCTGACAGAAAAGAGAGTATTTATATCTCATTAGGAGACTAGAACATTAGAGATTTTTTAGGACATTTTGATTTCCATTTTCTCCTTTTAAATCTATTTTTTCTTAAAATATATAAAATATGAAACAAGTAAATATCCCTTCACCCTCCCTGCACTCTAATCTTAAAAAACTGGAAGGCTCCTGGGGAGAATGAAAGACAGTAATTTTCAGGGTGTCTCTTTAGTTCCTAGATCTAGTGAAAGGAACTTTAAAACAATTGAAGTGGTTGTACATTTTAAAATTTTAATATATGTGCACAAAAGCAAATCCAGAAGGATATATATTTACGTATATATACACGTTTAAGTATATGCTTATATTGCTACTTCTTGATTTTTCAATTTTAGGCATTATCTATTGATACCATCCTTTGACTTAACACTTTGGGAGATGAGAGTCCTCAGCTTTCTTTCAAACACTCCCTACCTTCATCTTCAATGCATCAAATATATACTTACTGTCTCTTTACTCTCCGAGCATAGTTACTTGTAATTTTGTTTAGATGAGTACTCAGTGTTTATACTATCAGGAATGTATAAAGCTGTCAATGACTGAGCCCTGTTAACAGGATTATTATTCTGTTCCTGCACACTGTTTTTCCTCTAATTAATTGTCCTGGTTTTCTTTTCATGTGCTTAGGGTTTTTTTTTTTTTTCTCACTAATTTATACCCAAACTCTCCCTAGCAAATCTCTCAATTGTTTATGTATATTAGATAGTTTAATTTGTTTCATTTGCTTGAAGAAGTCTCTCCCAGAGCCTGCTTCCATGCTCTGATCTAGATGAGCTGATCACTAGGCCCTCTACACAGCCGTTGACTTCCACTCTCCTTCCACCCTCATTGTAAAGACTCCCTTTTGCCCTTGTTACTGGATTCCTGTTTTCTAGAATGCCCTGTCTTGGATTACTGCCTTTTTTCCATGGAGCTTCCTGCAGGAGCTTCCTGAGAAGGTCCATAGAAGAGAATTTTTTTTAGACTGTGAAAGATATTTTGGCTAGAAATAGAACTCTAAGTAGGAAATAATTTTCCCTCAAAAGGTTGATGGCATTGCCCCATTGTCTTTGGGTTTCTAGTATAGTCGTCCCTCAGTATCAGCAGGGGATTGGTTTCAGGAGTCCCTACAGATACCAAATCTGTAGATGTTCAAGTCCCTTACATAAAATGGTGCAATATAATGAATACAGTGGACCCTTCGTATCCACGGGTTTTACATCTGTGGATTCAACCAACCATGACTGTATTACTGTTGAGAACTGTGATGCTATGCCGTTCTAATTCTTTATCCTTTTATGTAACTTGCCGTTTCTTAACCCCAAAGCTTTTTCTTTGCTCTACAATATTATATAGTTAGAGGTGTACAGTATAGTGATTCACAATTTTTAAAGGTTATACTCCATTTATAGTTACTATAAAACATTGGCTATATTCTCTGAGTTGTACAATATAGCCTTAATATGGATATTCTGAAATTTCATGATCCTTTATGAGAGTCTGTTTTCATTCATGAAACTGGGCAGTTGGTGGGCACTTTCAATCTGGAAACAATGGGAAATTTTCTGAATTATTTGATTGATGGTATTGATAATTTTCTTCCTCATTAAAAAAAAAAAAAAAACCTCACTTCTCTTTCTAGAACCCCCTTAATTAGGTGTTGGATCTCCTGGTATGATTTTCTAATTTTTTATGTTTACTCTTCCACATTTCATCTCTGTGTGTTTTTGCTCTGCTTTCTGGAACTTTATCATCAAGCTCTTCTGTTAAAGTTTTCTTTTTCCTGTCATCTTCTTAATTCTGAAAATTACTTTTTTAGTATACTGTGGTATGAATATATTTTTTCCTTGTTTTTTTCTTGTATCTCTTGTTTTCTTTTTCCTTGAATAGCCTTTGTACTCTCAAGTTGTGTTTTTCCAGTTTATTTTTATAAGTATCCTTTATGTTAGAGGTTTTCTTTTGAACTTTGTGTATCTGTTAATATTTGGTTTAGGACTTACATATAAGAGTGGGAAACAAAAAAGCTGATGGGAAACTGTGCGTTTGTGTGGTTCTTATTAACTTCGCTATTATTTTTTGGCCACGCCGCATGGCCTTTGGGGTCTTAGTTCCCTGACCAAGGATCGAACCCGTGCCCCCTGCAGTGGAAGCGTGGAGTCCTAACCACTGGACCACCAGGGAATTCCCAGTTCTTATTAACTTTAGATCTTACTGTAGAGTGACCTTAATGGACTGTTTTTTGGGGGAATCCCTAAATGTCATTATCTTTAGATTGTTTCTCTTGGTCTGCTTGGATTCCCCAAAATGACATTTTTAATCTGCCTGAAAAGGTGAGGCCAAGTAGCCAGCATTCTGAGAGCTCAGTGGTGGAAAAGTTGAGTTTACCTCAGTAATTAGTATGTAAACTTTAACTTACTCTCCCTGCTTTTGGCATAACGTCCCTGCAGTCACTTGTGCCTAGTGCCCAGATTCTGTTTGTTTTATTTTCCCCAGAGCAAAAAAACAGAAGCCTTATTTTTCTGCTTAGGTAGGAGAGGACCTTTACCTGGCTGGGCAGTGTCAGGGAGAAAGACTTTCAACTATGTTTCAGCCCCTCCTTTTCTACTTCTAGAATATCTGGTACTGCCAATCTCTGGGCCGTCTAGGGATTCTGCAGTGTAAATCAAGTGGCTTCTCAGCTTTCCCCACTGCTGGCTTGGGAGAATTTTGCTTTCCCATTCAGTTTGCCCTTAACTGTTAGCTTTCTAGTTTCTAGATTTTATTGCTGTTCTTTCCTCTTCCATTCTTTTTGTCTTTATGAGTTTACATACTTCAAATTACCTTTTATTTTCATTTTAGTAGGGTTTTGGACAGGAGTCAAAGTTAGTGGGTACATTCAACATGCCATGTTTAACTGGAAACTGCCATTTATTTCAGTAATTCTTCTTACTATAAGTACTTTCCATTTAGTCATTTTATTCATGACCTTGATATTTCTTATTTTTATTTCTGTTTTGTTAAAGTCAACATTAGAAACTGCTGCATAAAGCAACTATTCTCCAATAAAAATTAATTTTAAAAAGATCTATTAAAAAATAAATAAATAGGGACTTCCCTGGCGGTCCTGTGGTTAAGACTTGGCCTTCCAATGCAGGGGAGTGCAGGTTCAATCCCTGGTCAGGGTGCTAAGATTCCACATGCCTTGCGGCCAAAATACCAAAACAGAAGCAATATTGTAACAAATTCAATAAAGACTTTAAAAAATGGTCCACATCAAAAATAAATAAATAAGAAATAAATAAGAAACTGCTGCAAACAAATGATCTGTTTGAAATGATATGAATATGTCCTGTTACTATCATCCTTAGTAGTTAAAATTTAGTCTTTTGAGCCTTCTTATTGCACTTGTTACAATTAGTTGCTTATGATTTTTTAGGAAAATTTATTCCACGAGAGCAGGAGGTAAGAAACTACTCGGTGAGCAAGATTCATTTCAAGTTACTAAAGTCTGTTGCTGCATTAGCAATGAGGAATTTATTGTTATGCGAGTACTGGTCTATTCTAGTTAACTTCCTCATTGCCTTCCATCTGATGATCTGTTTATGTTTATTCCTTTTCCACTTTCTTTCTTTACATGGCTAAATCAAAGTTTGAAGAAAAAGCCACTGTTCTCCTAGATTTTACAATTTGAACGTAGATCATAATAGAATCCCTTTTAGAGTCAGAAATGAATTCAAGCTATCACTTATTCCAGACCACTGCCTACAAAAGGAGATCCCTAAATCATAAATAAAAGGTAGTTTACCCGTATTTAGTGATTTCTAGGAATAAGTATGCAACCTCTCCAGTGGCTTGTTTCAGTATTTCTCAATGGTGTAGTGAAATTCTTCCTGATGTTTTTGTAGGATGCCCATGTGGGTAGGGCAGTGGTAAGGAAAAAGAGCTTCTTTTTTTTCCCCAAGAAATAAATAGGATAAGGGTGAATAAAGGCAGCAGATAGGCTACAAAGAAAATTAACTAAACTAAAGAGTTTATGTGGAATAGAAGCAGCCGGAGAAGGTAATGGAGGTCAGGTGGGACTGTGAGACTTGTGAAAATGGAGACAGAGGATTGTCTTGTATTTATTATCTTTATCATCTGTGTTATACTAATAATTGTCTTCTCCAGTATGCTAAAGTGAATAAAATCGTAAGGGTTGGAAAAGGAATCTTTTTTTTCCTTCTATTTGATAAATTTTAGAGTTAGAAACTATATATACTTAGAGCTTAAGATAGATTCTGTACAAGAAAGCAGTCAATAGATCTAAACCATTATTAGGTCTAAAGCTATGAAATGCATTGATTGAGCCACAAGGTCCATGGGGCTTTTCATATATTTGTACATGTTTTGAGAGGGGAAAGATTGAAAGATGGGGTAGGTGGATGTTGACCATCACAACACTAAATAGACAAATCCTAAGACAGCAACATTTGCTAGCTTTATTGGCTATCTTGAAGACATCAGATTGGCAGAATAACTAGCCAATAGTTTGTGCAGAAATTGTTCTTGAGTCAGTTTACCCTATTTAAAAAGTTGATTTAAAAGGAAACAGCTATTATTGCCTTTTTCTCCCTTTGGATTTTTTTTTTCAATTTGATATTTATTTTGAAATGATATGTGGGCTTGAGTTTAGTGATTAAAAAATAGAGAATAAATGGAATATCAGTTTTTTTAAAAACTATCTTACAAAATTAAGTGCCCTTTTATATAGCCTATAACCTATATTACAGAAAAAAAGATTTTCACAAAAGGAAATGGTAGATATTAAAAAAGAAACAATGTTCTTCTTACTGCAGTTTCAAGTACAAGTTTCTGAGAAGTTTTTGGTCATGTACTTTATATGACTATTATATACCATGAAATAAAAAGATATTGCAATTATTTTGGTTTTGTTAAATAAAATGTATATACTGTAATACAGTTTTATCATTAAATATTTTAGATATTTATACCAGAATTCAATGTATTTGGAGTAAGGTATTAATAATTCACAATTAACTTATCTCTTGTAATTTTATAGAACTTCTTTTTTCAAACTTAAAAACTTTTATAATGGAAACTATCAAGAAAAAACCTCTAAGTAGGATAGTCATTGCGTAGTTTCAACAATTATCACCTGGTAGTCAGTCTTTTTTCATCTTACAAATTTGTTTTTAAGTTAATATCACTTCAAAATGCTCTGTGATTACATATTTCAAAATAAAAAGATCTTATAAATTTGATTGGTTAGATGAAACCTTTTTTTTTAAAAGAAAAATAATTAATTTTTATTACGTTTTCAATTTATTTGGGAAAGATTTTTTGGCCATGTCCCAGGTTTATATTTCTAAGGTAGATCTTGTGAAAAATACAATCATATTTTCTTCTCTTTCATCACTTATTAGAGACAGAGATTTTTGTATAGACTTAACAAGTTTAAATATGATTTAAAAAAATTCATCAGTAATCACTGAACCTATAAATATATAGGATCTTACCTTTCCTTTTTTCTTTTGTCTCCGAGACTGGTGTGTAAGGAATGTACTCTATTTCTTCCACACCATTAAAAAAAAAAAGTATGTCATATGATTTTCTTTCACTTTGTTTTAACCTTTGTACCGTGAACAGGTGGAAAAAACAAAAAAGAAAGAAACTAGACTTCCTTAGCAAAAGATTGACTAGAAGAATAATTTCTTAAAGTCATCTTTGACTTTTTCAGTGTAACAACTAAGGTGGCTTGCTTAACCTTTGTGATTCTTAATCTTAGAAAATTTAAATATTAACAAATTTACTTTGTGAGTTAAAGTATATAATATTGAGAATGCATAATTTGAAAGATACATTGCTACAGTGATTTAAGTGTTGATCCTAAAGGTACTTTGTATTTTGAAAGATTCAAGTTGAAAAGGTTCCACCAAGTTTTGTATTCCACTGAGTTTCAACTTTGTTGTTTACTCATTTTTATGACACCATCATTGGTAGTTTTACTGCCAAGTTATAACAGGAGCAGACTGCTCAAAGCATCAAAAGACCCGACCCTTGGCCATTACGTGACCTTCAAAAAAATCAGTTACCTTCCTTGTGCTTCCTTGTGTAACTTCCCCTCTGTAAAATGGAATACTTTACAACATTAGTTCCCATCTAACTGTAGTAGATATATCAGGCAAAAACATGGTTAAGATTCATTGTTGGTAGTAAATAATCATGGAGTTCAGAATGAGTTAGATCTAACAAACTTCTCTGGGCTTCAGTATCCTTAATCTGTGAAACAAAGAGATTGAAACAGATGATCTTTGCTGTTTGAAATTTCTATGAGCACATGCATATACCCGTGTAAATTGTAGCAGCAGCAGACACATTTTTTTATGCTATAGTAATTGAGGCTCAAAGTGAAGACATCACTTCCTGTTCAATAATGAGACAAAAATAAATAGAAATTCCAGGTTGTCTGTTTCATTATGTTCATCTTTTATTTGGTTATTATGAGATGCTCTCTGTAGGAAAATTTCTGAGTTTAGATTATCTTATTCTGGTACTAGGGTATGAATGTGTAAAGTGTGTGGAGGATAGATATGTGGATCTATGAGGCTCAGTTAGTGATTATGAAAACTGTTAACGATATCTACATTTGAAAGAGATTGAATAGAATAATTATATTTTGAAACTCAAAGTAGAAATTTATGATATTGAGACTGAGAATTTATCTTCAAGCAAGCTTTTTATATGTAAATCTTGAAGTATTTACATGATAACTAGCATCTTACCTCTATTTTTTTCAGAATTTTTCTTTACCCTATTTATAATTGATCTTGCATAGGTAATAAGTGGCACATCACTGGTATTTCTTGTGATTATATGATAAAGATTGTTATTGTTTGTAATTAATTTCATTACTACTACTTACATGATTAGACTTATAATGTTCCTGTTATATTTTCAAGGAAATTAGCTTATTATTTTGCAGTGCTAAAGTACAGTTGATAATTTGTGAAATATCAATACCAGTTTTAATTAAAGCAGTAGATAAAAGGGAATTTAAGCAAAATATATTAATCTAAAGCTATGAATTTTTTAATCAAATTGCACTGTTGGTCTTCCTACTCCCCAGTGCAGTCAGAGCTGTGTTACTTGAGATGATTTATGTGGTAAACTTCCATGCAAGATTTCATTTGGTCAAAGAATTCTATAGCTAAAAGATACTTGAAAACCACTATTCTAAAATTTAACTCTCTTGTTTGTCTTGAGGGTATGATAACAAAAAGTGCAAATACATTCTCATATGTATAAGACTTTAAGGATTTTCTGTGATAATCTTTGTGGTTTTTTATAAGAAAGTAAACTGGAGAATAAGGAAATACAAGGATTTGGAGATTGAGAAGAGAAAGATGTAAAATAAGTCTGTGTTTTGTTTTGTTATAAATTTATTTGTTTTTGGCTGCGTTGGGTCTTCGTTGCTGCGCGCGGGCTTTCTCTGGTTGCGGTGAGCTGGGACTCCTCTTTGTTGCGGTGAGCAGGCTTCTCATTGCGGTGGCTTCTCTTGTTGCGGAGCATGGACTCTAGGCATGCGGACTTCAGTATTTGTGGCACACGGGCTCAGTAGTTGTTTCTCGTGGGCTCTAGAGCGCAGGCTCAGTAGTTGTGGCTCACAGGCTTAGTTGCTCTGCAGCATGTGGGATCTTCCTGGACCAGGGATTGAACCCGTGTACCCTGCATTGGCAGGCGGATTCTTAACCCCTGCACCACCAGGGAAGTCCCAATAAGTCTGTGTTGATGGGGCCAAATTTTGTACAGGTCAAATAAAATTTGTGTGTACATCTATAAGGACTTTTAGATTACAAACTATGGTTAAATAACTTTTACGTATCCTACTTAATTGAGACTGAGTAAAGTTAATTGATTTTTCCCCTCAATATTGTAAGAGGAATATTGTATACCTTTGATTTCAGGAAGGAAAAACAAATTAGAAGTGTAGAAGAAGAAACTGAACAGGAAAAACAAGCAGCAGAGGGCATTATCAAAAATATGCCTCCAGAAAAACAAGTCAAGTATATAGAAATGAAAACCATGAATGAGAAATTGTTGCAGGTAATACTAATTACTACTCTGTGCTGGGCATATAGCAGTCTTACTACTAAAAAGGTGATCTGAAGGTGGGCAGCATTGGCATCCCTTGAGAGCTTGACTAAACCTACTAATCAGAGTCTTCATTTTAACAAGATGATTCACATGGACATTTGAATTTAGGAAGCACTGATCTAGAAAATTTCGTTTTCTTATGTTGCATAATGACCTAGCTTTTACTCTGTTATTCAGTTCTATGCATCATTCATTTTTGCAGGTCATAAAGATACATGAAACAATTGTTTTTTAATGAACTTTTAATGAAAACATTAAAAGTCCTCATACACCAGAGCCATATGGATATTTACTTTCTTTCCTTTTCTTCCTGCCTAATAAACAGCAAGTCGTTTACTTGCTATGCCCTTAATTTGAACAGCTTTTGTCCCCTAATTATGGTGTTTAAATAAGAAATTTGGATGTCTACTGAGGGATTATTGAGAATCCTCTCAACATTCAGTCATGGTGGTGACTCAGGTTTACAAGGTAGTGCCCTTTCATGTCCAGATATCCCTTAACCAGTTAACAGAGAATTAGTCCCCGCAAATGCCAATAATGAATGTAGTTCTAGTTTCTCAGATAATCCTTTATTGAAAATTTAATATAACTTTTTATGTTAGACAGAATTTATAACATATAATGAAACATTGATGAAAGAATATTATAAAAATACCAAAATATTATCAAAATATAGCTAATATCACACAGGGGTGTTTGAATGGGTCTGGTTGGCCCTTGAACACCTTGGGTTTTAGGCACACTGACCCCTGTGCAGTTTAAGTCTGTGTATAATTTATAGTTGACCCTCAGTATCGAAGGTTCCACATCCACGGATTAAACCATCCATGGATTGAGTAGTACTGTAGTACGTATTTCTTGAAAAAAATCCACATGTCATTGGACTCATGCAGCTCAAACATGTCTTATTCAGGGGTCAACTATAAACAGTTCAAGGGACTTATCCCTAAGAGTGAGCCATATAAATGGCTACAGGTCTTGGCCTTAAAAGAAAATAGGCAAAAGATATGGAAACATGGTTAAAAAGACAAATAAAAATTATAACTTTAAACAGTATCATCATTAATTTGAAGTATTCTGATATTTGATATTCTCAGAATACAGTGATGATTCACTGTGAAAAGTTCTGGCTCCCTTTAAAAAGCTCATAAGTATTTTAAAAGGTTGATCTTGGCAAGGTTTTTAGTAATAATGAAATAAATTGGCAAAAATAGAAATAATGAATGTTAATAAATTCTAGTCAGATTTTAAAATATGGGTTGAAAACATTTACAAAATTTACTTTGTCACATCTGTATTTAAAATGTTGAGAAGGAAATTATTCTTAATGTAATTTGCCTATATATTTGATTTTTTTCCTTCTTCTTAGGAATTAGATACACTTCAGCAACAACTAGATTCACTGAACATGAAAAAAGAGAGCTTGGAATCTGTAAGTAAAAATCAAGTAAAAGTTTTCATATTACTCAGCTACAAAAGAAAATTCAGTTAAATATATTAATGGAACTCATTCAGGTACATATTTATTTAGTAGTTTACTAATAGAAATGTAATAATTTTTTTTCCTATTCAGGACTACAAATATCTTAGTTTAGTAAGAAAGCAGATTCAGTTATTGAGTACCTACCCTGTACAAAAATCATTCTGCCTTGCTGAGGCACACAAAATCTAATGGTAATTTAAAACTACCAATGGCAGTTTTCACAGAACTAGAACAAAAAATTTCACAATGTATGGAAACACAAAAGACCTCGAATAGCCAAAGCAATCTTGAGAAAGAAAAACAGAGCTGGAGGAATCAGGCTCCCTGACTTCAGACTATACTACAAAGCTACAGTAATCAAGACAGTATGGTACTGGCACAAAAGCAGAAATATAGATCAATGGAACAGGATAGAAAGCCCAGAGATAAATCCACGCACATATGATCACCTTATCTTTGATAAAGGAGGCAAGAATATACAACGGAGAAAAGACATCCTCTTCAATAAGTGCTGCTGGGAAAACTGGACAGCAACATGTAAAAGAATGAAGTTAGAACACTTCCTAACACCATACACAAAGATAAACTCAAAATGGATTAAAGACCTAAATGTAAGGCCAGACACTATCAAACTCTTAGAGGAAAACATAGGCAGAGCACTTTGTGACATAAATCACAGCAAAATCCTTTTTGACCCACGTCCTAGAGAAATGGAAAAAAACCCCAAAAATAAACAAGTGGGACCTAATGCAACTTAAAAGCTTTTGCACAGCAAAGGAAACCATAAACAAGAAGAAAAGGCAACCCTCAGAATGGGAGAAAATATTTGCAAACAAAGCAACTGACAAAGGATTAATCTCCAAACTATACAAGCAGCTCATGCACCTCAATATCAAGAAAACAAACAACCCAATCCAAAAATGGGCAGAAGACCTAAATAGACATTTCTCCAAAGAAGATATACAGATTGCCGACAAACACATGAAAGGATGCTCAGCATCACTAATCATTAGAGAAATGCAAATCAAAACTGCAATGAGGTATCACCTCACACCGGTCAGAATGGCCATCATCAAAAAACCTACAAACAGTAAATGCTGGAGAGGGTGTGGAGAAAAAGACACCCTCATGCACTGTTGGTGGGAATGTAAATTGATAACAGCCACTATGGAGAACAGTATGGAGGTTCCTTAAAAAACAAAAAATAGAACTACCATCTGACCCAGCAATCCCACTACTGGGCACATACCCTGAGAAAACCATAATTCAAAAAGAGACATGTACCACAATATTCATTGTAGCACTATTTACAATAGCCAGGTCATGGAAGCAACCTAAGTGTCCATTGACAGACAAATGGATAAAGAAGATGTGGCATATATATACAATAGAATGTTGCTCAGCCATAAAAAGAAATGAAATTGATTTATTTGTAGTGAGGTGGATGGACCTAGAGCCTGTCATACAGAGTGAAGTAAGTCAGAAAGAGAAAAACAAATACCGTATGCTAACACATATATATGGAATCTAAAAAAAAAAAAAATGGTTCTGATGAACCTAGGGGCAGGACAGGAATAAAGATGCAGACTAGAGAATGGACTTGAGGACACAAGGAGGGGGAAGGGTAAGCTGGGACGAAGTGAGAGAGTAACACTGACATACATACACTACCAAATGTAAAATAGATAGCTAGTGGGAAGCAGCCACATAGCACAGGGAGATCAGCTCGGTGCTTTGCGACCACCTAGACGGGTGGGATAGGGAGAGTGGGAGGGAGACACAAGAGGGAGGGGATATGGGGATATATATATACATATAGCTTATTCACTTTGCTATATAGCAGAAACTAACACAACATTGTAAAGCAATTATACGCCAATAAAGATGTTAAAAAAAAACATACAAGCAAGAGACTAAAGACAAGTGAAGATGGAGAAGTCAGTTCATTACTTTAAAGATGTAAAAGCTTGCATTTGTTTTATTATTTATTTAAAGCGTTTTTAAAGTCACAAAACATGTTTTCTGTTAAAAAATTGAATAAGATGAAAGTAAAAATGCCTATTTATTTTCCCTCTTTCCAGACAGAACTGCTCTCACATTTATTGAGTGATTACTATGTGCTTTTTTTGAGCTCTTTACATATGTCACCAGCATTGTCATTTTATCTTCACAGCAATCCTATAATCCTACCTTCATTTTACTGTTGAGAAAAACCTTAAGTGGGATGTACACTGGATATGCTGTCTGCAGCTTTTTTTTTTTAACCTAACATTCTCTCTTGAATGTCTATTCATGTCAGCTCTTAAGATATCTTTCTCATTTTTTGAAATTACTGCATTGTATTACATTGTATGACTATATATAGCACAGCCTTGTAGATGACTAGGTTGTTTATATTGATAGTTTTTTGAGATTATAAAACAATGGTGTAGTGAAAACACATTTTATGCAAAGTTACTACGAGTGTATCTTAAGATAAATTTCTTGCATTGGGTCAGAAGGTACAAACTTCTAAAACGTTGTAACATTGCCAAATTGCCTTCCAAAAAAGTTCCATTTTCTACTCCTAATCTCAATGTATGAGAGTGCCTATTTCCCCCGTACTCATTAACAGCTGCATTATCCATCCACCTTTTCCATTTTTACTAGTTTAATAGTTTAAAATTAGTATCTTGTTTTAATTTTCATTTATTTATACAAAAAGTTGAGTATCTCTTTATATATTTGTTGGCCAATGCATTCTTTTTCTGCAAACTACCTTCCCACTGTCTGTACATCAAATCTTTCCTGCCTTTCTTGATTTCCTATGTATTCAGGTAGCTATAACGATGATAGGATTAGTAACAATTGTAAATTGACATGATTGCTTTCACCTAGCTTGCAAAAGAAATAAACCATGAGTATTTTGTAATCATTCTTTTGGAAATTTGCTATTGAAAAAACTAGTTTGCTTAAAAATATTAAGATGATTTTCTATATCCAGTTGTCTACATGTGGGTACACAGAATTTTTATTTTCTTTGATCTCTATGGTAATAAAAATATGCTTCAAGGAATAAGGACTGCATTTATATAGTATTAATACAGCCAGCTTTCAGAATTCCTCACTATCTTTTTTTAGGGTGTGTAGGAGAGAGTTAGGTCTTATTTCATTGGCAGATTTAGTTTCCACAGGAAGAGGTGTAGGGTATAACCTTGGAATTAGTGTTTCTATTGATGCCACTCTACTTTGGCATTAGTACATGTATGCCTAAAATTACATGAATTTAAAAAAACTTACAGTATTCTCAAATGAAGAAAATGTAGATCCTAATTCTGTTTAACTTTAGCTGGATTCCTTTGTGGGTCTTTTTGCGGGGGGGGAAGATTTGTTCTTCAAGATAACATTATGTCAGATATCAGTCAAGTAGTGTTTATTGCATATCTGCTGTATGCTCCCTACTGTGCTAAGTATTGCTGATTCAGTTCATAGGAGTGTGAAAAAAATCAGGTGAAAGATCAACAAGAGCTTGAGTCTTCAGGAGTGGTTTTATCAAGATGCAATGATGAACATGTCTATAGGTGGTTAAGCAAAAGGGACGGGGGAGGTACTATGAAAAGGGATACATCAAAATGTCTGCATTTTTTCTATCGGTATTTTATTATCATGCCTTTTCACCTGAAGCTAAGACATTACTTAAGCTGTGTATATAACCCTTTGCCTATGGACTTTCAAACATTTCCTCTTGTTCACTTTTTCCTTTTTTTAAGATTCCTTCTCTTTTGCTTTCAAAAAGGAGGAGGTCTCCCCTCTTAAAAATCTTGTTCATACTGTGAGCCTGTTTTCAGATATCATTAACTTTTTTTTCATGATTAACTTTTATTTTTGTTAACTTAGAAAAATTTAGATATCAGATCATCAGTTTTCTCATCTGTAAAACAGAGATGATAGTACTATCTTACAGAGTTGCTTTGAGTGTTAGAGCTAGTATATAAAAAATATGAAGTATAGTGCCTGGCACAGAATACGTGCTCAATAAATAACAGCTTCAAATGTCATTTTCATCATCATCATCACCACTACCACCAACATCCCTAGCTCTTTTGGTTATCTTTTAAAATTATCACATCCCTTATTTTCTCTTTGTGAACAGTAGAACAGTGGTGAATACATGATAATTTTACTACTCGTGTCTATTAGTTTCCTAGTGCTGCTGTAATAAAGTATCACAAACTGGGTGACATAAAACAACAGAAATTTCTTGTAGTTCTGGAGGCTAAAAGTCTAAAATCAAAGACTTGCTTCTTTTGGGACACTAGGTGGAATCCTTCCTTGCCTCTTCCTAGCTTCTGGTGCTGGCTGTCGATCCTTGGCATTTGTTCCTTGACTTGTAGCTACATCACTCCATTCTTTGCCTGTATCATCAAATGGCATTCTCCTCGGGTGTCTCTGCTTTTTACCTCTTCTCTTCTAATAAAGAGCAGTTAATACTGGATTAAGGTCCACTTTAATGACCTCAAGATAATCTTAACTTGATTAAATCTGCACAGACTCCATTTCAAATTAGGTCATGTTCACAGGTGCTGGAGATTAGGACTTCAGCATACATTTTTGGGGGATATAGTTCAACCCATAAACTTGTAGGAAAGCATATATATGATCTATTCAGGGGAAAATATCTTCCCTCTAGCGATCAGTTCCTTGGACTTTGGATTGGGTTTTGTGGTTAAAGTTATACATACATCGTTACATTTTCTTTATTATCTTCCCATTAGTAGAGATGTCTTTATCTTTGTTTAGGTCTTATATTTAGAAAATAAACTAAAGCTACCACCTTCTTGTGAACCTTAGACTGAAAATTGCTTATGAAAGTATATAGGGATTTATTTTTATTCTTCAATGTTTAGAAACGTACTTTGTAGCATTATTGAGTACTCTAGGTTCTTGATATCTCTATTTAAAGATGCTGGTAGTTTAAATTTGTCCTTAGTCTTATAAACTGAAAACTATTTGAATAGTTTTTGATAAAATACTAAAATTATTTTAATTCTCTTCAGGAAATAGCACACTCCCAGGTAAAACAGGAGGCTGTATTGTTGCATGAAAAACTTTATGAGTTGGAGTCCCATCGAGATCAAATGATTGCGGAAGACAAAAGCACGGGATCCCCAATGGAAGAGAGAGAGAGATTACTTAAGCAGGTAGGAAAAACAAACATATGTATTTTAATATGTCAGGATTTGGTAAATGTATCAGTCTGTTTTATTTAAGGCATATGAATTGAACAGAAAACTAATAAGTTTATTTTCTTAAAAAACAGTGAAAAGTGAACTCCATCTAAATTAATATGAACTGCTTGACTAAGAAGATCTAGGTAAAAGTCATTTCTCAAATAAACTTTTTTTTTTTTTTGCTTAAATCCTAATTTTATATGGTCTTCATGCATATTTTGGTCATTTTTTCATGTTTTGGATCCTTATAAGAAAAACTTGAAACTCTTCTTATTGATCAGTAAATAATTAATCTTATTGAAGATGTATTCCATTATTTGTTTTGGGCCTCATATTTAGAAAATGAAGTGCCCCAAGGCTGACAACTTTGTGTGGTTATTTCTATCAGTGCCACCATGAAGTGAATGGAATTAAAATGTCCTGTGAAATCACAGTATGTCACCATGTTATGTCAGATGTGTTCAGTAGCTTTCTTACTATCCCAATACTGGCTTTAATTTATCCTATTGTTTATCCTGAGACACCCTAAATATACAGCCCTTAGGAGCCTATATATTTGGGAGCACCTCTAGTCAGGAACCTACAAATGGGACTCCTTTGTGGTCTTAGATTGAATCCAGTGGGTTTGTAGGAGGCTTAGGGATCAACTCAGGAGCTATTTAAGTGTTAGAATCATTCTAGAAAGGTATCAAAATCTAGAATCTCTGAAGTTCCTTGGAAAGAGATCATTGAAGGCAGGGGACGAAGAGTGTGATCTTGGTATAGAATTTCTAGATAGAATACAGAATGACTAGTTAAATTTGAATTTCAGATAAGCAGTGAATAATCTTTTAGAATAAGTATACACGTAAGGACAATAAGTGTATTCCAAATACATACCACAAAAGTTATTCATTGTTTTTCTGAAATTCAGATGTAACGAGGATTGCTAAATCTGGCAGCCCTACCGTGTGCATGGGTTGGGGGTGGGGAGCAGGGGGAGCAGGGCGGGGGAGACAGGCTCAAAAATCCTAGATATTTATGTAAATTGATCCAGGCCTGAAGATGTGTTAACTTCTTGGTGCCACGTGGATAGGTATGGATATTTATCAGTCACCACTCTTCCTTTGAGGAGGAAAGAAAAATCTGTGAATAGTTCCCTAATGATGTTCCTTTCAACTTCAAAGGCTGAATTTCAAGAAATAAGTTTAAAGCGACTAGATTTGATATTTTAGTACACACCCTAGAAGGAAAATCTCTTTAAGATAGCCTAACAATGAGTAATTCTTTAAATTCTGTTTTCTCTTCATGCCTTTATAGGTTAAAGAAGATAATCAGGAAATAGCCAGTATGGAGCGACAGTAAGTACTTTTACACTAGGACATTTTACATTCATTTCTCATCTTTTAAATTGCATTCTAAATGTGTAAGAGGTGCATATTGTTACAGTCATTTTTTCTGTGATTCACACTGACAATATTGATGCAGCTTTCAGTTTTATTTATAGCTTTAAATAATTCTTTGAATGTTTAGTAAAGAGCCATTACATAGTATAATTGCTTTTTAAAAACAGCTTTATTGTGATATAATACATACCGTACAATTCACATATTTAAAGTGTACAATTCAGAGTTTTTTATTATATTCACAGAGTTGTGCAACCACCACCTCAGTCAATTTCAGAACAGTTCAGTCACCCCAATAGAAACCCATATCCCTTAACCATCACACCTCTCATCCCCCATTCCCAGCCCTAAGCAACCACTGTACCTTATGTCTGTGTAGATTGGCCTGTTCTGGACATTTCATATAAATGAAAGCATACAATATATGGTCCTATGTGGCTGGATTCTTACACTTAGCATAATGTTTTCAGGGTTCATCTGTGTTGTAGCATGTATCAGTATTTCATTTCTTTTTATTGCCAAATAATATCCCATTTGTGTGGCTATACCGTATTTATTTATCCATTCATTAATTGATGGACATTTGGATTGTTTCTATTTTTTGGCTGTGATGGATCATGCTGGTATGAACAATCGTGTACATGTTTTTGTGTGTGGACATATATATTTTCACTTCTCTTGGGTATTTACCTAGGAGTGGAATTTACCTAGGAGTGCTGGTTCATACGGTAACTCTATATTTAACTTTTTGAGGAGGTGCCAGACTATTTTCTAATGCAGCTGCACCATTTTACATTTTCACCAGCAGTGTATAAGTGTTCCAGTTTCTCCATGACCTCACCAACACTTGTTATTATCTGTCATTTTTGATTACTGTGTAGCCATCTTAGTAGGTGTGAAGTGGTATCATTGATTTGCATTTTCCTGATGATTAATGAATGATCTTAAACTCTTTTTCCTGTACTTATTGGTCATATATATATATTCTTTGGAGAAATGTCTATTCACATTCTCTGCCCATTTTTAAAATTTATTTATTTTTTATAGATCATTATTGGAGTATAATTGCTTCACAATAGTGTGTTAGTTTCTGTTGTTCAAAAAAGTGAATCAGCCATATGCATACATATATCCCCACATCCCCTCCCTCTGGAGCCTCCCTCCCACCCTCCTTATTCCACCCTCTAGGTCATCGCAAAGCACCAAGCTGATCTCCCTGTGTTTTTGCCCATTTTTAAATGGGGTTATTTATTGTTTTATTATTGAATTGTAAGAGCTCTTTATATATTCTAAATAAAGTCTCTTATCAGATAAATGATTTGCAAAAGTTTTCTTCCATTATTTGGGTTTTCTTTTCACTTTCTTTATGGTGTCCTTTGAAGACAAAAGTTTAAAATTTTTTTTAAGACTTTATTTTTTAAATAAATTTATTTATTTTATTTATTTATTTTTGGCTGCATTGAGTCTTCATTGCTGTGCACGGGCTTTCTGTAGTTGCAGCGAGCGGGGGCTACTCTTTGTTGCGGTGCCCGGGCTCCTCATTGCAGTGACTTCTCTTGTTGCGGAGCATGGGCTCTAGGTGTACAGGCTTCAGTAGTTGTGGCTTATGGGCTCTAGAGTGCAGGCTCAGTAGTTGTGGTGCACAGGCTTATTTGTTCTGCGGCATGTGGGATCTTCCCAGACCAGGGGTCAAACCTGTATCCTCTGCATTGGCAGGCGGATTCTTAACCACTGTGCCACCAGGGAAGTCCCAGTAGTTTTAAATTTTGATTATATCTGGTTTATTTATTTTTTTCTTTTGTCATCTGTGCTTTTGGTGTCATATGTAAGAAACCAATGCCTAGTTCAATTTCTTGAAGATTTATGCTTATGTTTTTTTATTTGTGTTTTATAGTTTAGTTCTTATGTTTAGATCTATGATCCACTTTTAGTTAACTTTTGTGTATGGTATGAGGTAGGAGTCCAGTTTTATTCTTTTGCTTGTGTATATCCAGTTATTCCAGCACCATTTGTTGAAATATTCTTTTAAGAAATATTATTTAATGTTCTTTCTCTGTTTAATTGTTTTGGCACCTTTGTCAAAAATCAGTTGTATATAGATACAGGGTCTTATTCCTAGACTCACAATTCTATTCCATTGTCTATCCTTAAAAGGATATGTCTATCCTTATTCCAGTATCATACTGTCTTGATTACTATAGCTTTGTAATAAGTACAACTGCTTTTGTTAAAATTTTAACCCATATAATCTTCTCTCAATGGTAAATTTTCTCTTATTTTCTAACTTTTAAGACAAACTTGCTAACTTAGTTTAGTTTATATAAACCTACAAAAAGAAGGTTGCTAAAGATTTTTTATTTTCTTAATATCACAAGTAAAGCTCAAAAGATGGCTGGCAGGGAAGGGTCTACTGTTGAAGTCAGGCAAGCCAGCATTCTCAGAACACACTTTATACTCTAAATGCGAATCATGAAAAAAGATTTTTCTCTCAAATTTATAGTATTGTCCTCAGAATAAAGCATATTATTTATTGATATTGTTTCTGCAGATTCAAAAAGATGTAAGATTTCATAACATCGTCACTAAATGTTTTTACTGAATATCTAAATTGTCTGCCATAAATTCATTAAATAATATTTTCAACAGGTTAACAGATATAAAAGAAAAAATAAGTCAGCTTAATGAAGAAATTAGACAACTTGACATGGATTTAGAAGAACACCAAGGTAATTTTTTAAATATTTTTATGAAGTATAATATAGATACATAGCAGTATTTATACAGTATTAACTTGGGCCTCAGGGACTGTTTACCTGGGGTTTATTATTTAATTCTTTGTGATATCACTAAGTTTAACTATTAAAATATTTAGTAGTAGTAACTAAATATTATAGTTAGTATTGAATCATTTAAGTAATATTTTAAATGTTACAGTTAGTATTGAATTTTAATAGTAACTAAATATTTTAATAGTAACTAAATATTATAGTTAGTGTTGAACTATTTAAGCCAACTAAAAACTTATATAACTTAAAATGGTTATATAATGGCAAGAATTTTTGTTTTGCAAACAAATTTTTTTGTTAATTGGGATGTAGTTGTTTTACAATGTTGTGTTAGTTTCTACTGTACAGCGAAGTGAAGTAGAGTTCCCTGTGCTATACAGCAAGAAATTTTTTTTTTTTTTTTCCCCGTACGCGGGCCTCTCACTGTTGCGGCCTCTCCCGTTGCTGAGCACAGGCTCTGGACGCGCAGGCTCAGCGGCCATGGCTCACGGGCCCAGCTGCTCTGTGGCATGTGGGATCCTCCCGGACCAGGGCACGAACCCGTGTCCCCTGCATCGGCAGGCGAACTCTCAACCACTGCGCCACCAGGGAAGCCCAAGAAATTTTTTTTTTTTAATCAAGTAAAATGGTTTAAAGTTGCTCACAGATTTCTAAGTTATACTTCTTCAATATTGTCAGCTATTAACTGGCGTAAGTGGTAGAGTTACAGGGGAGTGAGGATCACATCACAAATATCACAAAAAATGTAGGAAGAATTATTCGCTAGGGGACCCACTAGTGTGGTGGCAAGTACTGATTATTCCAGTCCTCTCTCAGCTTTCCCCAGCAGTGGGATTTGAAGTGCCAAGGCAGGGACCAGAGCACTTCGGGCGGAAATGCAGTGGTGGGGATTTGGGAGCTACAGTGTATGTGTGGTTGAGGGAAGAGTTTGGGCATCACAGGTTCCTAACCAACTTTTCTCTAACAAGGGAGGAAAAGCTGGGTTACTATGGCACTTTAATCACAGATTAACTGCAAGCCAGTTAATATGCTATTGGATTATCAAGAGTTGACTATATATTCTTATGAGTTAGGTATTCTATTGTAAATAATATGCCTATTATGGCTAAAGAAACATTCATAGCAGAGGAAAAGGGTGTTCTTTTCCTAAATTAATTTTTTATTTCAATTTTAATGCAGTGTATTAGTTTTATTTATACATTTTATTGATTTATGAATAATAGCATTAGCTACTATTAATTGATTACTTCCTGGACTGGTTACTTTGTGATCTTTGCAGGAACACTTTGAAGGCTTCTAACCTCTTTTATGCTTGTTGAAACTCAGAGAAGTTAACTCAAATTCTCACAGCTAGTAAGGGGTAAAGTCTAGATATAAATCAAGTTCTCTTTGACACCAGTGTTAGCTCTATTGCCCAAACCTAATCTTGGCTTTCTGATATGAAGTGCTGTATTTGTGAAATAAAAATATTCTTGTGAAATGCTTACAGTCTTATTTACATGTGGCTACATGTAAACAAGACATCTAAAATCAGACAAACCTTAAGTCCTGGTTATTAGGTAAGTAAACTTATCTGAGCTTTCATTTTCTCATCTGCAAAATGAATATAGTGGTCCTACCTCACTAAGATTTACAAATAGTAAGTGGTACACATGGCAAGGTAGGTTCACAATAAATTGTTACTAAGGTCATGTTGTTTTCTTTATTAAATTATTTTATTGCTTTTAATTTATGTAGATCTAGTATATAGATTTTCTTTGTTAATAAATTATTCTGAGAAATCTGATAATGTTCTTGATTTCAGATGCTTTATGGGATACATTTTAAATAATATTCCTCCTTCTAAATTTAAATTTCTAGCAGAATTCTATTTATTTTTCCAGTAAAATAACTCATTTGGGGGTAACAATTTATTTTATTTTTACATCTTTATTGGAGTATAATTGCTTTACAATGGTGTGTTAGTTTCTGCTTTATAACAAAGTGAATCAGTAATACTTATACATATGTTGCCATATCTCTTCCCTTTTGCGTCTCCCTCCCTCCCACCCTCCCTATCCCACCCCTCTAGGTGGTCACAAAGCACCAAGCTGATCTCCCTGTGCTATGCAGCTGCTTCCCACTAGCTATCTATTTTACGTTTGGTAGTGTATATATGTCCATGCCACTCTCTCGCTTTGTCCCAGCTTACCCTTCCCCCTCCCCATATCCTCAAGTCCATTCTCTAGTAGGTCTGTGTTTTTAAACAATTTATTATTAATTGCTAGTTCTACGATAAATAGAATGCTTTGAATTGTAGCTTCCCTTTTCCTTTTTGTTTTCGTAAATTCTTTGTCCTTTTTTTTTTTTTTTTCTGGCCGCACCACAGCTTGCGGGCTCTCAGTTCCCAGACCAGGGATCGAATCGGTTCCTCCTGCAGTGGAAGTGAGGAGCCCTAACCACTGGACCACCAGGGAATTACCTGTCCTTTTTGATTAATGTAGAAAGGCACAATCTATAATGTAATGTAATAGTAGCAAAAAAGCATATATATATGTACCTATAAAAATATATGTGATATATAAATATTATGTATTGTATGTTCACATATATATCAATGCATTAGTTTTTTGTTCTACTACACTTTGATCATCCTGGATTATTGGGGTTTTTATTAGAAGGTCACTTGTTAGTTCAGGACCTCATTGTTTCTTTCCTGAACTATTTCAGTAGTCTACTAACTGGTCCCCGACCTCCAATCTTGCTCCCTGTCAGATTCATCCACCACAGTGTTGCCAGAGTGACTTATGTGAAATGTGATTCTGTATCATTCTCCACTTAACAGTGGTTCCCCGTGACCTACAAGATAAAGTTTAAGAATCTTTGTGTGGCATTCTAGTCCCTCCATAATCTGACCTGTACATTGTCAGCCTCCTCTCCTACCCCTCAGCATCTCTATCCTTACATTCTAAGAATAATAATAATAATCTACCAGTGGTACCTCACACCTCACCCTCTTATCATACATCAAAGGATTGTTTCATGCTCAATCCTTTGCTCCTATTATTTGTTCCCTTTTCTTGAATGTTCTTTTCTCTGTTACTTACTTTACTAACTTCTCATTTTTTAAGATCTAGCTCAGGTATCCTTTCATATCCAACATAGTAACCCTAATTTCTCTCCCTGACCTATTTCTGGGCTGGGCTAAGTGAGTGATCCCCTCTGTTATCAGAACACACGGCATAAATGTATTGACCACATTACTTTACCACTTTCTACTTAGGTGTTTGTCTTTTCCCTTAAGCTCTACATCCTCCAGGACAGGGACTGTGTCTTGTTCACTTTGGTAACCTCTTTCATCAACACAATGCCTGGGAAAATAAACATTCAATAAGTCTTTGTGGAATGAATTAAACAGTCCTGTATTTTATTTATATATTTTTAAATAATTATTATTTTTTTGGGCTGCACCGTGCAGCTTGTGGGATTTTTAGTTCCCCATCCAGGGACTGAACCCTGGCCCTCAGCAGTGAGAGCATGGAGTCCTAACAGCTGGACAGCCAGGGAATTCCCAGTCCTGTATTTTAGAAGGGAAGGATTTGTAGAATGAATTAAAGGTGAGAGTTGGGCTCTAGTCACTTCTTTGGGCCCTCTAGTTCTTAAGATATACAAATGCACTCTTATCTACAGAGAGAGCTTGATTAGTTAGCAACAGTTTTATTACTTTTTAGAGGATTCCTACCTTCGATTTATGATTTCCAGTAAAGAGGTGGATTCTTATCTACATCTGCATTCTCAGCAGTCCCTTGACTCAAGATTGTGGATAATCTGCTCCTTAAGATGTGGAGGATTATCAAGTTATTTTGACTTTCTGGTCCATACTTATCTCTGCCCCCAGCTTTATTCCTTCTGGCCATTTTATTAATTTCTTAGATGTTACCTGGTTTCTTCCATTTATGGCACCTGTGTGTAATCCAGCTAGGCCACCTTTTGCCTTGTAGGGGTTCTGGTTAACATAACACTTAAACTGTAAATGTGTTTGTACATGTCTGACTTTGTTAGTACTTGCTCCAACCCTTCAGTTTTCAAATAAACTTTTAAAAGGTTTGCATAATTCATTCTAAATTTAAAGGCATCCTTTGATACTGGTTTAGGTACAGTTATGTTCTCTGCTAGATATTAATGGTGGTCCTGTAATCAAACAGCTTCTTCAAGTTCATCATATTTTTGCACTTTTTAAGTCCTTAAAGTTACAATTTGCTAAAAGTTACATTGTCTCAAAGTTAACTTAATAAAATCAATTAACAGTTATTTGGCTATTCTACAAAAATCTTCATTATTCCTGGATGCTGAGTTATCAGTTTCTGTGACAATCTGGATAATGCAGAAAAAATCCTCATAATACACTTACACTTTTGACCAATTCTAGATGGGCTTCTTTGCTCTCAAATCTTTATTTAGTCTTTGTAAGTAATTTTTAAAGGAGAAATAACCTGATAACAGAGAATTTTCATTATAATAAGATGTCATTACTTTTTTAAACTGCTGGGGGATTTAATCCTATTATGTTAAGTATTTGTTAGACTTCACCCCTACAGTAGTTTTACTTTATTGCTGGATCAGGTAACTTTGTTATATGGGTTCTAAAAAATACTTAGGTTTAAATATGTGTACTATCCTATATTTTAGCAGGAAAGGAATTGTTACTATTTTTGCTAACTAGAAGCAGTGAGAAATAGCGCTATTGAAAGTTGTTATATGGTCAGAATTCGGCTACAATCTGCATCATTATTAAAGCAGAGCACTATTGGCAGATGCCATGCTACTTTTCAGAAAAGCCTGATTTCTCCTGGAATCCATCCTGATTTCTCCTTTCTCAAGCTGAAGTGCCAACCATTAAATATTTACTTAATTGTTGCTTTTTAAAATGCTGCTTCTGTATGAGAAAGGGAAAGTAATGGAAAAGGAGTTGTAGCTCTAGGTGAAGGCAACAAGCTAATAGTAGCCTATATTCTCATTCAACATAGGATATTATTTTTATTATTCTTTTACCTAAAGATTTACTTCTAACATATGGTTGAGTAGTTAGTTTTTGATAAGGTAATTGTTGACTAAGAAAATTTATTCTCACCACAAATTAATTTTTGTATATTTCATATTGAAGGTCCCTCAAAGTAAATGGTGTTTATTGGTCCACTTAACTCAGGCCTCTACTGTACTCTTCACTATATTCTGTTAAATTCTAAAAAGAGCAGTGTTACTATTTTAAGACACGACAAAACCTTTCATGGTGTAGGAACACAAAATAAGTGATTGTCTATGCAGAACTCCTGAGCCTTTTGAAATCTGGTTAATTCTCATCTTTACCCAGTGCAGCTTAGGTTTAGACTTTCTCAGGTCTGCTAAGTTAGTTACCATTTGTCCATCTGCTTCCAGCTTCCAAAATTTTATTACTATTGTTTCCTCTCCTATTTTCCTCATTGCTGGGAGTTTGACCTTTAAAAATTCTTTTTACTATAATTTTAGTGGAGTTTGGGGGGTGGGGCAGGTTAGGGTTAGATGTGCATGTTCAACCTACCATCTTTGTCAAAAAATTACCAGTTATAAACTTACCCAGAATTTCTGAAGCGTTTTAATCACCTTGAATGTACTTCATTTTATGGGTGTGTGTGTGTGTGTGTGTGTGTGTGTGTGTGTGTGTTGCCTCAAATGACCATTCTCATGTATTGTCATTAACTGTGCAAATTATCAGTCAGCATCTAGGAGGTTACCCCTTACTAGTTTTAAAAAATTTTCCTTAAAGTAGTTAAAGTTATTTTAAAGACTCCAATTAACTTATTTTTTTTAATTGTGTACTTTTTATATACAAACCTGGTGTGTATTTAATGTGGAAAATTCAAGCAATACAAAAGTGTATAAAGTAAAAATCATCTCCTTTCTCCTCATACGCAACCCATTCTTCAGAGGTAATCATTGTTTACAGTTTGGTATGTATAGCCTTTTAGACTTTTTTCTATACACGGCATATATATATATATATATTTAGTGTATATATATTTAATTGAGTGATACAATTCTTCTGAGCTTGAGTCTTTTCATTTAACTGTATATGATGAACACTCTTCCATATGAGGATGTATATACTTCATTCTAAGAAGTATTGCATAGTAGCCAATGTCAGGGCTTTAAAGCCAGACTAAGAATGGTCCCTGGCACATATTTAAGTACTTACAAAAACTATTAGCTGTAGTCATGTTGATATTCTTGTTAAATAGTATTAGCTATATCCACATTGACATTAGGTTGTTTCTAATTTTTCACTACCAAGACCAATGCTGCACTAAATAACCTTGATACATATATGTTTGTTAATTTGTATATTTCTATAGGCTAAATTTCTAGAAGTGAAATTTTGAATAGAAGGTTACTTATGTATACAATTTTGATTATTTTTGAAAATTTCTTTCCAGAAATGGTTGTACCAGTTTATACATCCAGCAGCAGTATGTGAAAGCGCATCCTCACCAGTGCTAATTACTTCTCTGACAGTTCACTGTTCTCAAAGGCCTGAATTTGTAGTACTACCATGATCCACGAGGTGGAGCTAATTTTCTGGACATCTGCGTGCTCAGACAAGGCTTAAGGAACACAGTTTACAAAGTACAGTCACATTTCTCCCCAAGAAGGATTTTTGGGCATTATTGCTCACTACAAATTATTCCTTCAATTTTAGAATACAGTATCTTCCCAAAGATTGATAAAATGGAATATCATGTGGTTATCAATACAGCATATCGCAGATATCTAAATATCTAACAGCTACAGTGTGATAAATATGTATCATAATAGAAGTATGCATAAAATGCTACAGGATCATTGGATTACTGCCCTAAACTTCAAATGAATTCATTGCAATTTACTCTATAATTTATATGCTGCTTTCAAGGGTAGTAAAAACATAAAATACAACACTTTTCTTTGGTTTGTCTGTAGGATACTTCTTCCTACTCATAGTTCCAAGGCTCAGGTTAGAAGCTTTTATTCTCTGATTATGTCAAGTAAAATAGAATTTATAAAGACAGAATAGTTTTGTTTTAGGGCACGGGTTCTGCAACCCGCATGCCAGGATTCAAATCTGAGCTGTGCTGTTTTACTGGCTGATCTCAGACATGCTACTTGACCTTGCTGTACCTTAGTTTCCTCATCTTTAAAGTGGCGATAATAACAGTACCTACCTTCCTTTTAGGGTTACTGTGAAGATTAGATGAATGGAGCGTGTGTGTGTATGACTCAGAATAGCATGCAATTTAAAAATTGCACATAAATGTTATTGGCTGTTATTATTAATGCTATTAATTAATTAATTTTTTTAGTTTTTTTAAAACAGCTTTACAAAGGTTTAATTGACATACAATACAGTAAACATATTTAAAGTACATAATTTGATAAGTTTTGACATATGCATCCACCTGTGAAACCATCACCACAATCAAGAGAGTAAACATACTCAACAATCCCCAAAATCTCCTAATACCCTTTTGCAGCCTCTCCCTCCCACTCCTACCTGCTTCACTCTCCCATCCTCAAGTAACCGATGATCTTGTTTCTGTCACTGTTGATTAATTTACATTTTCTAGAATTTTATATAAACAGAATCATAACTATGTACACATTTTTCTCTGGTCCTTCACTCAGCATAATTATTTTAAGATTTATCCATATATTTGCACATGTCACCAGTTTGCTCCTGTTCATTGCTGAGTAGTATTCCACTGTGAAGATAAACCACAGTTTATTCATTCTTCTTTGTCTGACTTGGATTAATTATTTTTAATGATTCCATTTTATCTTCTTTATTGGTTTTTCAGTTATAATTCTTTGCTTTGTTATTTTAGTGGTTGCTTTAGGATATTGTGTATATCTTTAACTTATCACAATCTACCTTTATGTTATACCTCATTATGTATAGTATAAGAACCTTGACAATGGCATGCTTCTACTTCTCCCTTCCTGATCTTTGTGGTATTGTCATCACACATTTTCCTTTTACGTATTTTATAAGGTAATAACTACATAGCTATTTTTTTTCACACACATACACTGTATTTTATTTTTACAAGAGATAAACTGACACCAAGCATTGTAAATGGTTGACCACAACAAAAGCAACAATGATTGCAATTACTGAACACAAAACACACTCATACTATGTCATAATATTGACATTCAGTCCAGTAATCCTCCATTGTAACAGCTCCTTTACTTTGCAGTGAAAATTGGTTTGCATATTTTTTGCCTCTTGAGTCCTTGTGGGGTTTTTTTTTTAATTCAAACAGAAAGTCAAAAAATTGTAATCATCCTCATCAGTTCACTCAGTCCCATGTCATTAATTTTTTTTTCATCTTGATCTTTCTGAAAATGCTTATTCATTCAGTTCAGCAGTACAGTCAGTTACCAGAAACCTGCACGTCTCAGAGTCTTTTCCATGAATTCCTTGAAGATGAAACCCTTTTATAGGAACATTTTTGCAAAAGCATCCGAGTACACCCAGAACTGTCTGTAAATGACAAAAGACTTTAAAATGACCACGGTTAAAGATTTGATGAAAGTTCATAATAATGCAATTGACAAGGAAATTTAGTTATTTCTGAGATATCCATTTTGCATAGCTATTATTTTTGACAATTATATTTTTAAACGATTACTAATAAGGAGCAAAATCTTACTATTTACCCATTTCTGCTGTTCTTCAGTCCTTAATGTAGATTCCAGATTTCCATCTGAGATCTTTCTCTTTCTGCTTGAAGGACTTTAAACATTTCTTGTAGTTATGGTCTGCTGGTGATGAATGCTTTCGGCTTTTGTATGTCTGAGAATGCCTATTTGCCTTCATTTTCAAAGGATATTTTTGCTGGGTATAGTCAAGGTTGACAGATGTTATCTTTTAATACTTCAGAGATGTTGATCCACTGTCTTCTCACTTACATTGTTTCTGATTAGAAATCTGCTTTTTTTAAAAACATTTTTATTGGAGTATAATTGCTTTACAATGGTGTGTTAGTTTCTGCTTTATAACAAAGTGAATCACTTATACATATACATTTATCCCCATATCTCTTCCCTCTTGCATCTCCCTCCCTCCTACCCTCCCTATCCCACCCTTCTAGCTGGTCGCAAAGCACCGAGCTCATCTCCCTGTGCTATGCAACTGCTTCCCACTAGCTATCTATTTTACATTTGGTAGTGTATATATGTCCATATATACACTACCACTCTCTCACTTTGTCCCAGCTTCCCCTTCCCCTTCCCCGTGTCCTCAAGTCCATTCTCTAGTAGGTCTGCATCTTTATTCCCATCTGGCCCCTAGGTTCTTTGTGACCGTTTTTTTTTTTTTTTTTAGATTCCATATATGTATTAGCATATGGTATTTGTTTTCTCTTTCTGACTTACTTCACTCTGTATGACAGACTCTAGGTCCATCCACCTCACTACAAATAACTCAATTTTGTTTCTTTTTATGGCTGAGTAATATTCCATTGTATATATGTGCCACATCTTCTTTATCCATTCATCTGTCGATGGACACTTAAGTTGCTTCCATGTCCTGGCTATTGTAAATAGAGCTGCAATGAACATTTTGGTACATGAGTCTTTTTGAATTATGGTTTTCTCAGGGTATATGCCCAGTAGTGGGATTGCTGGGTCATATGGTAGTTCTATTTTTAGTTTTTTGAGGAACCTCCATACTGTTCTCTATAGTGGCTGTATCAATTTACATTCCCACCAACAGTGTATGAGGGTTCCCTTTTCTCCACACCCTCTCCAGCATTTATTGTTTGTAGATTTTTTGATGATGGCCATTCTGACCGGTGTGAGATGATATCGCATTGTAGTTTTGATTTGCCTTTCTCTAATGATTAATGATGTTGAGCATCCTTTCATTTGTTTGTCGGCAATCTGTATATCTTCTTTGGAGAAATGTCTATTTAGGTCTTCTGCCCATTTTTGGATTGGGTTGTTTGTTTTTTTGATATTGAGCTGCATAAGCTGCTTAAATTTTAGAGATTAATCCTTTGTCAGTTGCTTCATTTGCAAATATTTTCTCCCGTTCTGAGGGTTGTCTTTTCTTCTTGTTTATGGTTTCCTTTGCTGTGCAAAAGCTTTTACGTTTCATTAGGTCCCATTTGTTTATTTTTGTTTTTATTTCCATTTCTCTAGGAGGTGGGTCAAAAAGGATCTTGCTGTGATCTATATCATAGAGTGTTCTGCCTATGTTTTCCTCTAAGAGTTTTATAGTATCTGGCCTTATATTTAGGTCTTTAATCCATTTTGAGTTTATTTTTGTGTGTGGTGTTAAGGAGTGTTCTAATTTCATTCTTTTACATATAGCTGTCCAGTTTTCCCAGCACTGCTTATTGAAGAGGCTTTCTTTTCTCCATTGTATATTCTTGCCTCCTTTATCAAAGATAAGGTGACCATATGTAATGCTATTAATTTATAAACTGAAACTTTAATAACTTTCCTGGAGATTTTCCCAAAACATATTTGGAAAGTATTTTCCCCAGGATGTACAAGATAATATATTCAGTTTATCAGCTGGTATCTGAGTTTCAAATGGCATCTTTACATTGCTCTTTTGTAGCTTCTCAATATACATACAATGAAGAAGAATGAATCATTGCTTATTGTTCAATTTGGGGATTGGTTAAACTATTTATTAGTATGGTGGTATTATCTTCAGACCAGGCACTTCAGCACCATCTGAAACTTGTTAGAAATAAAACTTCTTGGACTCTACCCCAGACCTACTAAACATGAAACCTTGGGAATAGGGCTTAGCAAACTGTGTTTCAACAAACCCTCCTGATGATTCTGATGCATGCTAAAGTTTGATAACCACTGCTTTAGGAAATAATTAAGAACTTACATTGTGTTTAGTATACATGCCAAGGATTACTCATTATACCATCTGATTTTATGGACATTACTCTGTTGAAACAAACTTCTTCATAGTCCTTTTTATTTTCTTTAGAAGTGGTGAGGCTTTAAGCAATAATTTAACTTTTACATATTTAGAGAATTTTTATTGTATATATTTTAAATGCCTCTAGTAGATAGAATAATCAGACCTTGTCTGCATAGCTGTAAAGAAACTTTCCTGCCAAAATTTAAAAGATTTTGTTGAATGTATAATTGATAAATTGGGTGAAGCTTGAAGCTAAAAGTTAGTTTAAAACATTAAACTTATATGTACTCATTTTAGCATACCAGTTTAGCAATATTTGATATATTAGTTTATCACTTACTGCTATAGTGATGTGTGAAAAGTAGGTGAGAGAGAACCTGAATGTAAAAAGATGAAGTTTAATAGGACTCCAAAACTAATTAAAATTGAAGCAGGAATGGGGGAGGAGAAAGTACTGTATCTTACTAAAATATGTGAGAATGTTAGAGGGGGTTTAGATAACTGCTCAATGTGAATTCATGTGATACAGCCTCCAGAACAGCTGGAATCGTAGATTACATTAACAAAAGATGAATATATAGACTATGAGAAGTGATAGTCTGCTTGGAATCCTGTTTCTTGGCATCATACTTTAAAAGGAATGAAGAAGAACTGGAGTAAGAGTAGAATGAACTCTTAGTCCAGAAGAACTGGGCTAAGAGTAGAATGAACAGAATGATAACAAGACTGAAACTATGACACATAAGGAACACTTGAAGGTACTGAACGCTCGAAGGTACCGGGATATTTAGCTTGCCTCAGAAGGACCCCAAGTGCTAGAAAGGAAAGAATCCTACCTTCCAGCAAAAGTACCTTGGTGTTTATTTTTGCCCCTCCTCTCTAATTTTATTTACTATCTGCTACTTTTTCACCTCTAAAATCAGTAGGTCTGCTGACTTGGGAGCCTTGCAGCCAGAGGAGTCACTAGCTTGTGCCTTGTTGTACACTGATCATGAGAGAAGATTGGGGTGGCTACCTGTTCTGGAAAATGGTGATCAGACCCTTCTCCAGGGTCAGAACTGCTTCTCAGAGTATAAAAGCCAAGATTGCTCTGTTAAGCCTTGATTCAAGAGAACATTTTATGATAGGTAAAAGAGTCAGATGACCTTACTGACAAGTGAGGAGAAAGGTGGTTATGGTGGTACTCAGCCCTTTAGTGCTGGAAGAAGAGCC
The DNA here is from genome assembly GCF_937001465.1 of Orcinus orca. Classification (NCBI taxonomy): domain Eukaryota; kingdom Metazoa; phylum Chordata; class Mammalia; order Artiodactyla; family Delphinidae; genus Orcinus; species Orcinus orca. Next base: position 46,009,404 of record NC_064564.1, on the reverse strand, counting down.
TAGTTCCCTTACTCCACTGGCTGGCTATAGCTGAGAGTATCAAAAAGCAATAGTGTCCTTTCTACAATATCCCAAGTGTTTTGTAACAGTCCGTACTCATTTCTTCTTTCCCCCTTGTAAGGGGAAAGAGGCCTGAATTTATAGTGGAAATTTTTGGGTACTTGTCTTACTAGAGCATTAAATTTCTTGAAGGAAAATATCTTATTCATCTCTATAATTCCTCCGTTACCTGTTAAAGTGCCTTGCTGATATGATACTTTCTATATAAAAGCCTTCTGAACTCTTTTCACCCATCTGGTTATCATAGTACTTCATATATAGCTTAGTTACAGTACTTATGTTGCATTGTAACTTTTTGCTTTTGTTCACCTAACAGATTGTACACCCTTCTAGGATAGAGTGGCAACTGTCTTGTTCATTTTGATATCCCCAGCACCTATTATAGTATCTGGCACATAATAGGTACTCACTAAACTTGGAAGAAATAAATTATGTAGAACTATGATCACATCAAATACTCAGAGTTTGAGGATAGCTCTAAAATAACCCTCATTTTATGAACGTGTCCTTTTCCCTCTCCTTTGGTGTCTTCATTGTTGATCTTTCGAAAATGATTAGACCCTTTTTATGGCCTGCTTTGCACCTCCAGTGTGATAACTGATTAGCTTCCCCTGTCTATGATCTTGTCCTCTCCTATAATATTAAATCTAAGGATAGATTTTGTAACAAGCCCTATATTTTACCCTACTTTAGGACTGCCCACATCTGTACATTGCCTCTCATGAGAAGCTCAGATATTAATCCACCAACTAAGAAATCACAAAATAGAGGAGTTCACTAGGGCCCTGATCTCTTCTATTTTTAGCAACAGTGATATGGGAGGAGGTTTTATGAAGCTTGGGAATTTGCTAAGATATATGGGAGCTCTGTCCTAACTAATCCAGCTGGCCAGCTGTATAGCTGGGAGACATTGACCAGATATGTCTTCCAGCTCAATCTGATGGCAACTTGGAGCATGGATTTGAGGGGAGAAGGAGGGAGGAATCTCCCAGGTTTCTGACTTGGATGATAAGTGTATGGTGAAGGGCTTTCAAACATAATAGGCAATACAGAGGGGTACAGACTTTGAGGGGGAAGACTGATGCATTTAATTATGGATAGGCTGTGTATTAGGATGTCATGAAACGTGCCCACATGAATATATGTAGTAAACAATTGGATAAAACAATCTGAAAATTAGGAAAAAGGTCAAATTTAAGAGTTTTTAAACCACAAGAATGAGTGGGATTTCCTTGGATATAATGTAGCATTAGAAGTCAATGAAGAGCAGAATCCAGAATTTAAATGAAGAAAGGGAAAGTTATGAAGAGAAGACAAAGAAGGAATGAGAGTAAGAAAAACCAGAAAAGCCCAACCCCCAAGCAACAAAAAACATAAGCGGAAAAATAATTGGAAGAAGAAAGGATGTATCAATAGTGTCAAATATTACAGAGTAAGATAACTTGAAACTGCCCCTTGGATTTGATAATTAAGGAGTCATATAATCTTACTGTGAACAATTTCATTGGAATGTCAGGAGGAGAAGCCTCATTGCAGTGTCGTAAGGTCTAATAGCAAGATGAGGAGCTGGAAACAGCATGTGTAGGAAATTCTCTTAAGTTTAGAAGAGGAAAGATAAGATGGTAGTTAAATGCCTATAAAGCCTAGGATGCAGGCCTTCTTCTTAATCCCTTAATGCCTGACCAGTCTCCCAAGAGGACAACTTCGCAGACAGCCACACAAGGAACTAGGACTTTTTTAGAAACCTAGGCCATGGCAGATTCAGCAGATACTAGCTTTTCTGCTACTTCACATATGTTATATAATATTTACAAGCATATAAGCCTCCTGTGAGGATATTCCAGATCATGTATGCTGCAAGCTCATATTCTTTCTCTTTGTTTCCCATCCAAAAAACTATTGCCATAAATTACTGAATGGTAACATCATTATAGGGGTAATCTTAATCTGTCTATAATGTATTTTTCAAAAAAAACTTAATCATATACAAACTTTGTTATTAGTGAAACAAAAAGATCTCTCCCCTTCCCCTTACAACTAATCATGCTGCATCAGTATGCCCTGAGACCATTGTTGATCATCTGAACTGATCAGTAAAGTTGTTAATGCATCCAAAGTCTTAGAGTGAACCAAATGTTTCCCATTCGTTCTGAGTGTTCACTGGCTGGGAATTCATGACCTCTGGGTATTTACTATCCTTATACAGTAGCTTTCAGACTTTTTACTATGAGTACTGGTGGTGGGGGCCTTGACAAGGTTTTCTCTGTATAAGGATTGTCCTCAGTGAATTTGGGAAAAATGTTTTCAGACCAGAAAGCAGAAAAGCTGTCTGCTGACCTGGGTCTCTGACTTTGCCATCACCTTTGTGTAATCGTAACTCACTTCCCACCCAAGCAAGTATACAAGTGGAAGTCCGTATCCTCCACGTAATTAGGGGCTCTATTCTGACTGTCTACCTCCACTCCCTAATGTTATTGCTGCTCTAGCCGGTACTTGGCAAAACTGTAGAGCTTATAGGAGGATATAGAACACAGGCTGACCAATGGGTTTTAGCCTCTGGACTCTAACTATTGGCTCCCCCATTTTCTTAGAACTCTTCTTCCTAAAGTCCTTCTAAATGCCAGCTTCTTGCCAGGAACACCCTTAGGAATCTCTTATTCTCTCCATCTTTGCTGGGCATTGTCTTAGTAAGCTTCCTTTGTTTCTCTAGAATGCTAAGATCTAACTGACTTTAATGAAGAAACTGTACAGATTGGATCAAGCACAAATTTATTCTGCTTTCTTTACCTGGGGCCCTGGGAGCACAGGACTGCAGCCATCTCACTAGTTCAGGAAAATAGCCCTGGGCCTCCAAATCTCAATTTCTGTTACACTGAAAATCCTGTTTTTCTAAAATAATCATGATCCACCTCTACTAATGGTCCCTTTATGCAACTAAAGTGTCCGATTTCATCCATCTGTACGGGCCATGGATTTTTGCCCTTTTAATCATGTCTTTTACATATATTAAATGCAACATGGCAGTTTCTTCCTCAATTTTCTTTTTATTTATTTATTTTTCAGTACCACAATGTCCTCGATTACCCAAGCCAGAAACCTGGGAGTCACACTTGACTTCTCCCTCTCTGACCCTCACCAAAATCCTCACCTCACTCTGGCTCTTAAATGTCTCAAATGAAAATCCTCTACCTTACATCCTAATTGCCACCAGGCAGTCTTCCTCTTTCATTTGGATTACTTTGACAACCTCCTAACTGGTCTTATTGCCTCCACTCTTACTTCTCTTTTATTCTCCAGATCAGAAATGCAAGTTGATAATTTTATTCCTCTGCTTAAAATTCTTCAGTAATCTTTGCCCTTAGGAGAGAATCCAGACTTTTATAACATGTGTCTTATAAGGTCTCTCATAACCTGCCTCATCTTTGTGCCACTTTTTCACTTCACATTCTCTGCCTCAGAACTCTTTCGGTTTTCTGTGCTACCATATTCATCCTCACTTTCATATTTCTGTACTTATAATGCTTTGACTTTCAACTCCTTCTATATTTTGACCAAGTAACTCCTATTCATCCATTCTTTATAATGCAGCTTAAATATTACTTCTTTAGAGGAAAATTTCCTGAATCCCTGAACTAGATTAATTGTCCTTGCTGTGTGCTGCTATAGCACCCTTTACTTTCATATGATAGCACTTAGTACATTTTAATTGTTAAATCTCTAGACTTTAAGCTCTGTGAGGGAAGTAACCCTGCCATCTTGTTTGCTGTTATGAGCTATTCAGAGATGAAATGAAATTTCATGGGAGCTTATGTTTCCCGTCACCAGTGTGTGCATGCGTAGGTTGAATAGCTCCAAGTTGGAAGTGAAATAGAGAACCATTGGAGAGTCTTTCAGTCCTTTCCAGTCAGGGGATTGTTCTTTCCAAATAGTCAAACATACACATATATATAGCTGTTTTGAAAGACCCTGTAAGTCAATGTAAATGAATTTCACCTAATTGAAAATACTGAATATTTAATGACTAATGGCATATCGAGAACCTAAGAGATATTTCTAATTTAGAGTACTATATCTTAAGTTCTTGAAACTAATGTTAAATTTTTTATCTCTTATAGGTGAAATGAATCAGAAGTACAAGGAGCTAAAAAAAAGGGAGGAAAATATGGACAGTAAGTGATAATCTTATAGATGTGAAAATATATTCTCAGTTGTTCATTTATACTGAATCAGAGATCTCATTTTGAGAAGATTTAATGACTAATAATAGAAGTGCAGAAGTGTGGACATTCAAAGCATTTGCCTTGAAGTATTACTAAATATCTAGCATAGTTTAGATGGGTAGAGAGTTCTAGAAAGATTTTGTACATGTGTATGTATGTGTATGACTGTATGTTAGGGATAGATTCTAAAGCTAATACGTACATGTATAGTCTGTATAGTCTATAGACCACTCATTGATTGTTGAATGTTCTCTTTCACATGCTTCACCTTTAATATCTTTCACCTTTTTTTAAGCTTTTCATAGTACTTATCTCATTATTTATTAGCCCTCACCTCTGATTTTGTTTCTTGGTTCTATTACTAACTGAAGGTTTAGTAGCCTTCTATTGTAGCTTCTTATTCACTTTTTTAAAAAATCTGAAAAAAAAATCTGAATTTGACTTTGTAAATAGATCTTCACTTAAACTTATGTTGTACATTCATAAGTTTATCAAAATTGACTATATTAACGGTTACTGGTTTCCTTTTTAAATTATTATTTTTTAAAAATCTGACATTTTTATAGGTCTGAGGCCGATTGTTACCTTCATAGAAACATGTCATAAAGCAGTAATTACCAACTCTGGCTTAACGATATCCCAAGATTTCTTTAAAATCTCAGCAAGTACCAAAAATTATCTCAGAATTAATTTGTTGTTTCATGCTAATAGTAAAATTATTTTAAGTTAATTTTTGGAAGATCCATAGAAATATTTTAAGAATATAAGTAAGAGCAAATTATGTACTAATTCTATGTTAGAGAAGAAAAGGGAGGATTTCTTAGAATATTTATTTGTAACAATAAATTACTAAACTTACTTAGTTGAGACTAATTTGGCATTATAAAATACTCAATTTGCAGGTAAAAAAGGTAGTTAGTAATATTTTCCAAAGTAAAGTTAGTGGCTAATTATAGATGTTAATTGTAGGTGTATCAGTGAGATCCTAGTGTAAAAACATAGGATTTATTCTCATCTCCATTTTATCAACTGTTACTTCTGAGCCTGAATTTATAAATTTTTAGTTTATTTATATTAAGGTCATAACAAACTTTAAAAGCCTGAAAGTATGTAGAAATGTTCTTATTGAGTAGTTTAATTACCCTTGGGTTAATAAAAAACTAAACAGTGATAGTTTAAAATTTGCCTTGAATTTCTAAAAAGTACTTTTCACACCTACAAATCAGAGCTTATGTAGTGTTTAGCTATATCAACAGTAGCATCTCATCATATTTTTCAATTGGCAGCCTTTATTGAGACTTTTGAGGAAACTAAGAACCAGGAACTGGAAAGGAAGGCACAGATAGAAGCCAACATTGTTGCACTCTTGGAGCACTGTAGTCGAGTAAGTACCATGTACCTGTCTTAGTGTCTTCATTATTTTTACTGTGATTACCTTTCTAAATACAACTCAAAAACTGCAGTGGTTCACTATTATGTAAGAGTACAGGATACCTAATGAGTATCTTGATTCCTCAAAAAACATTTATTGAGCAGCTACTATTGTGTGGTACCATAGGAGGAAAAATGCGTGGTCTCTTTTCAATATTCTAAGTGTTTTAAAAATCCAGTCAGTTCCTAAAATAGAATAGTTGAATTTTTTCTACAGTAAAATAAAGCAAATGTAAAAGAAACAATTCTGAATTTTAATTTAACCTCTCCTTATTGAGAAAACCACTTTGAATCTCACTGTATTCTTTTATAAAATATATGTATAATGAATGATGTATTTCAAAAAAGAATACTCTTTCAAAACATCCAGTCCTTTAGCAGCATTTTCAAGAGTTTTATTGGAAAGTTAAATCAGTGGAATTTTTTCCACTTTTATGTCTCTGCAAATACAGAATATAAATCGTATGAAACAGATATCCTCTATCACCAATCAAGAGCTGAAGATGATGCAGGATGATCTCAATTTTAAATCTACTGAAATGCAGAAATCACAAAGTACGGCTAGGAATCTGACTTCAGGTGAGGAAACAACCTAGATTTTAATATCCTTTTTTTCTGTAACAAACTGGAACTTTTAAAATCTAATGTTATTCTCTTTGATTTTTTTTGAAAGACTGAGGATATAATTTATGACTGCCTATTGCTGCAGTCATTCATAGGCTCAGAATTTTTTGTGGCTTTTCATATCAACTTAATAGTAATTCATTGGGATATTCTCACTCATTTAACATTTATTGAGTATTTGCTTTATGCCTTTGCTGTAACTTGAGTATACAGGGATTAAAAAAAAAAAATCCAGTCTGTTTCCTCAAGAAACTTGCAATCTGGTGGAATGACAAACAAACAATTGAAGTGTAATGAAACAGTGTTAAGATAGAAGGATAAGGAGCAATGGACGTGCACAGGGCTCATATCCACTGTGGTCTTGGGTAGTTAGGAGAGAGGTATCCTAGAGGTGGTAATGTTTTAATTATAGTTTCAGCCATTATGACTAACATGAGACTAGAGTAGCATTTTCCAAAAGAAATGTAATGCCAGCCACATATATATTTTGAATTGCCTAGTAGCCACATTAAAAAAGTAAAAAGAGACAGGTGAATTTTAATAATATATTATATTTAACCCAGTGTATTCAAAATATTATCATTTCAACATGTAGTCAATATAAAATGATCAATGAGATTTTACAGTTACAGCCCATCTCAATTTGGACTGGACACATTCCAGTGCTCAAAAGTCATATGTGGCTAGTGGCTGCCATTTGGATAGTGCAGGTAGGGATTAGAAACAAATATAATTGAGCTTAAAGAGCCTAGGATAAAGTCAAGTCAAAATTTGTATAGTATCTTTGGTTTTCTGAAGTGGTGGATTCTAACTATGATGGTGTATGGTGACTTTGAATTAGCTATGTTTTATTTATCTACTGGAAATTACTCTGGCAGTTGTGAGATCATGGAGAAGGAAGACGCTATTTGCTAACTTAAAAATGTTCAAAGATTCCCAAAATGGAATAGTTTCCATAATATCCCTTTATCTGGAATCCCCAAATCTAAAAAAGCTCTTTACAGCAAAACCTAACCTGACCTGAACTGACATGAGGCTTTTTAATTATCCTACCTAGTGTGACTGTTCATACTTTTTGCTGCAGAAGTATATTTATCTACTTGATGTTGGGTGCTGCCTCAGACCCTGTCATGGGAGTTATATAATAATCAGTATATACACTATATTACTTTTCTAAAATTCAAAGAATTCTGCATTCTAAAACACAACTGCCTAGGAGTTTTATATAAAGGATTGTGAATCCACAAATGCATATTGAACGCTGTTAATATGCAGTTGAATTTAAATTGATGATATAGGTGGAAAATTATCATTCTGTACATTTATTTTATCTGCCCAGATTTGCTTAAAGTTTGTTTGCCATAGTTTTATTTGTATATCTGAATTATATTCCACGTAAGTGGAGTAGGTGCATTCTAAATTTGATTTATACCTACTGTTGGTTTAACTATGAGTATTTTTTTAATTGTGATAAAAAACACATGAAATTTACCATCCTAACTATCTGTAAGTGTATAGTATAGTAGTGTTAACTATCTACACATTGTTAATGCAACAGATCTCTAGAACATATTCATCTTGCAAAACTGAAACTTTTATCATTGAACAGCAGCTCCCCATTTCCTCCTCTTGAGCTCCTGCTAACCATACTCTACTTTATATTTCTAAAAGTTTGACTATTTTAGATACCTCATATAAGTGGGATCAGGCAATATTTGCCTTTTTGTGACCAGTTTAGTTCACATCATAATGTCCTCAAGGTTCATCTGTGTTGTGACACGTGACAGGATTTATTTTTAAGGCTGAATAATATTCTGTAGTATGTACATACCACATTTTCATTATTCATTCATTTGTTGGTGGACATTTAGGTTATTTCCACCTCTAGGCTATTGTGAAATCCTGCTGCAGTGAACATAAGTGTGCAAATATCTCTTCAAGATCCCATTTTCAATTATTTTGGATGTATACAACTATGAGTGTTTTTACATCTTTATTTTCTTTTTTCTATAAGCTGAAGAATTTTATGTTTAATTATTTCATCTAAGAAACTTCTGTTTTGTGTTTTAGACCATAGTTTAAAATTTTTCATTTTCTAAGGTCAATACTAATTCAACAAGTTTTTGCCTCCTTTAAGCTACCTTTGTATAATGGCTGTCGAGAAACATACATTTTTTAAAAGGGTAAATATCAATACCGGGAAATGAATTCAATAATCAGGACTTTGTATTCCTTTCATACTTTTATACTTTGTGTTTACATTTCTTTTAAAAACCTAGTCTTCTCCAGAGATGTAGAATTAAAAAAGAATGAGAACTGGCTTCAATGGAGATAAAAATCTGGTTTGTTACTGTGATAAGGATTTTACTGAAAGTTTCCCTTTTAAAGTTTGAATTATCTGACCCCTACAATTAATTTCATTTAGCCAGTTATTTTTAAGTGTTAATTTAAGCCAAGCATATAAATTGTTTTTCCTCTCTTAATACCATCCCCCACAAGAAACTTTTTCTATCTGGAAATCACCATAAGAGGTTTATAATATTCTGGTTCATCTTTCAGAGATAATGAATTTTACATTCCCCTTTTGTGAACTGCCTCCCTTTGACCCTTGAAGTTAAAATTGGAACTCACCTGATTTTCTTAGTGTACTCTGTGCTTCTTAATGGAGCAATATCACTCCCAAGGGGGCAAAATTACTTCTCGTGGGGAGGGTAAAAAAAATTGTATATACTAACTATAAAGGTGTGTGGCCCTCCAAAAGGTCACTGTACATAAACAGATATACATCTGTAATATAAAAAATTCATGGGAGGTGACTGTGAAAACAATAGTCTACAAAAGGCTCCTTAGGGGGACAGTAATGAAAAAAAAGAAGGTTAAGATACACTGATAAACTGCATGAGTAAAGAGACAAGGAACCTGTCAGCAATAGTTTTTATTTATATTTTTGGAAAGGAAGCTCCAGGGAATAAACAAATGCGCTGATGGCAGAATATTTCAGGAACATTTCCCCAGGTCAAAGTGGTTCCTTCTGAGTTTTGCTACTATGTACACACTACTTGGTAAACTTTGCAACTTCATAGCATATCAGAAGGAACTAGTCTGCATCCTCTTCCTGTCTCTTCTCTTGGAGAAGCTTTTAGCTTTTCATGGGGTCCTGCGGTTGAAGGAAGATAAACTTTACCCTGTACCAACCAACCGTTTTCTCCCTTTCTCTAGAAAAAGCAGTATATATAGTTTAAAAATGTATTTCCCTAATATATCTTTAAATTAAACTTGTAGTTAGATTTATATAACTTTTCACCGAACAGCCAAAATATACAAAGTACATTTCCTATTTAGAGCATTGAAACACCATAAGCTTCAGTGACTTTGATTCAGCACTTAGATTCTCAACTATTTCCAACCCTAGTAGAAATATTAATCCAATAAAACAAAACCCTCTCAACATTTCAGTCCATATATTGATACATCTTTTAAAATAACATATAGTCAATGTGGTTGAGTCTTAAGACTCTTTAAAGAGACAGAGGGAAATGTTCACATTTAATTATATCAACTTAGGACAAATTTGGTTGGTAACAACCTCCTTTCTTAAATCAATGTCTTTTGAAGCTTTCTTTTTACTATTTGGTATTTTATACTCTATGTGATTTTTGTTATATTCATAAGTAGAGAGTTGCTCGATTCTTGAACATGACATTTTTATTATAATGTCACCTTCCAGGTATATTTTAATCTTTCTGATTTCATAGGTAGAAGAGGAAGGTTTAATAATTAGCAGCTTTGTATTGATTTTTCCATTAGAGAATCTTTATAGGTAATAAAACTTAAATTTATTAAGTCCAAGTAAATTTTGCTAAATCTTACATGAAGAAACCAACTTACTTACTCATTGCCTGCCCTGTATAAGAGAGACATCCTGGTAAGAAGGAGTGCCAAAAATCTATGTATAAACTCTAACCAAATCCTAATCTGACTACTGAAATGTGTATGCATTGAGTAGGCTTTATGGGACCTAGGAAAAAGCAGCAGCTAGAAGTTGAAAGAACTGAGTACAGAGATTTAAGATGCTACCCACTCCAAAGGAGAAAAGTTTAGAGATTTATTTAGTACGGCAAAGTTAATTGCTTATTTATAATATATATCAGCACTTTTCAAAGGAGCAGAATGCAAAGTCTCTACAACATGTCATTTAAAATGTCCATTATAAAAATTTACATTTAGTAAATTTACTAAATTTACATTTAGTAAAAATGAAGAAAGAAGAAAATGTGAGTCAAGGGGAATCACTACACACTGAACCTGGATAATCCAGACATTGAAATGAAAAGAAAAAGGACTTTAAAAAGTTTATAAACATATTTAAGGGCTTGAGGGAAAATAAAATCATAAAAAATGAACAGATTGGAGAATCCCACAGAGAAATGGAAATTACAAAAAAGAACCAGGTGAAAATTCTAGAGTTGAAAATATAACTAAAATGAAAAATTCACTGACCTGAATAGAAGATTGAAGACAGCAGAAAAAAAGAATCAGTGAACTTAAAGATAAATAAATAGAAATTATCTAATCTGAAGAAGAAAAAAGAATGAACAGAGCCTAAATGACCTGTGGGACAGTTTCAAGCAGTCTAATTTACATGTAATTGGAGTCCCAGAAGGAGAGGAGGGACAGAGAATGGGGGAGAAAAGATAGTTGAAATAATGGCTGAAATTTTTCTGAAAATTTGATGAAAAACTTAATTGTACAGATCTAAGAAGCTCTTTGAACCCCAAACAGGGTTAATGTAAAAATTCCTTACCTAAGCACATCATCATCGGACTGCTGAAATGCAGCAATAAAGAAAAAACAATAAAAGGAGCCAGAGAAAAATAATATGTATACACAGGGTACAATATATCCCACTATGAGATTAAATTTTATCATAAAAATCATTGTGAATTTTGTATTTTACTCTGAAATATGTTACTTTAATATAAAAATCTACCCCTAAATCTAAGTAATTTAAGGAAGATGTTCATATTTGGCTTTTGACACTCTGAAATACCACTATTTTTTTGAGGGTATTCATATTCCTACTTTAAACTAGAGGAAAAGTGAAGGTAAAATGTTCTAAGATGACAGGGCATCACTGTATGCCTCTACAAATAAGTAACTACAGGATGTATTGGGTTATTCCCATGCCTATCCCTGGGAACACAGAAGAGAAGAAACTGGCCAAGGCAGGTTTGAATCCAGATTTCTTCGTCTAAATATACAGGATATATATTTCAATTCCATTTTAGTATCTGTTTTTGAGTTAGCTGAAATCAGATTTTATTTTGGTATCTATAAGGAAAGCAGAACAAAGGATGGGGCCTGGGGAAAGAAGGCTGAAGTAGCAAAATTGACCAAGTGTTACTGTTCCTCTTCCCACAACTCACTGTTGCTCATTGAGGCATCTTTGGATCATAAAGTAACATTTGCTATTGTAAAATATGAACCTTTCATAAACGTGATAACAATATCACTCAGCACCAAAGCTTGACTGGCTGTTGACCTTGGGCAGTAATTACCTTTCTAAGCTTTAGTTTCCTCATATAATAAAATTTACCCTTGCCCAGGGCTATTAGGAAAAGTAAATCAGATAATATATAAAGCCAGGCACATTCCAGGTTCTCAGTAATGTTGGTTTCCTCTTAAACCTTTCTTTCTCTTTAAAAAAGAGACCTTTAAAGCCAGCATCACAAAGTTAAGAAGTCTCTGAAATAGAGAAGGTAGGTATTATATAATCCTACCAGAATGGAATATTTTTAAAAATACTGTTTTCTGATTATAAATGGAATTCATATTCATTATAGAGGATTTAGGAGATATAAGCAAGCATAAATAAAAACTAAAAATACAATCCCACTATCAAAAGTTTATTACTATTAAAATTTTGGTATCTTTTTAGTCTTTTTTCCATATTTTATCACATCTTGGAAAAAAATAAAAAGGCTTTTCCGAGTATTCTCTGCCCAGCTATTATCCCTCTCTTTCAAAGGTTTCACAGTCAAATTTCTTAAAACCTTCCTCTCACTCTTGATTCCATTTCTTTCTGTGAAATCTGTTCTCAGAAGATACATCCAGGTTCTCCTGGTCAGTAAATTCAACACATATTTTGCCATCTTTTTCTTTTAATCTCTAAGTAATATTCTGTACTACAAACCACTTCTTTATTCTTGAAATATCTTTTCCCCATGACTTCTGATTTTTCTCTTATTTCTTTGGTCATTTCTTATTCTATATGGATCCTTCATGTTAATTTATTCTTTAAAAATTTGGTATTCTTATAGGTGCAGTCATGAATCCTTTTCTGTTGATGATTTGAACCACTCCCATTGCTTCAGGTGCCATCTCTATGCTGGTGGTTTCAGAATCTGTATCTTCAGAGCTCACATTTTTCCCTCTGGGTTTTAGACCCATATTTCTATATATGGACATCTTTACTTTGTTTGGATGTTTCCGAGGTATCTCAAACTCAACAAATCCTAAATCGACTTCAGTGTATCATAAATCCCTCCAACAGACAAAAATTTATATGTCCCTCTGCCTACCCTCCCATACACTCATTTATTCAAGTTGGAAACGGGATTCCGCATTTTCTCTCGCTCAACTACTGTATCCGGTCGATTGCCTGTTTTGTTAATCCCAAATGCCTAATCTTTTTTGAGTCCCTCCAGATCTCTCCTGCACTGTTTCTTCATTTATTTTTATCTGACATAACTGTATATTTTATATATATAGTCTTTTTCCACTGGAATGTAAGTTCTTTGTTCGTTGCTATATTCTCCATGCCTTTCTATTTGCCTGGCACATAGAAAGCATTTATTTAATAAATACTGGGTTTTTTTAAAGATTTTTTTTGATGTGGACCATTTTTAAAGTCTTTATTGAATTTGTTACAATATTGCTTCTGTTTTATGTTTTGGTATTTTGGCTGTGATGCATGTGGGATCTTAGCTCCATTACCAGGGATCTAACCTGCACCCCCTGCACTGGAAGGTGAAGTCTTAACCAATGGACTGCCAGGGAAGTCCCTAAATATTGTTTAATGAAAAAAAAATCCCCACCAGTCTAAGATTTCTTGCCTAGATCACTGAATCAACACTTAACTGGTCTTCCTGCACATAGTTATGCTATTTCGATTAATTGTCCACATGGCAACTAGAGAGAACTTTCTAAAATTTAATTATGTTACTCTCTGATTTGAAACTCATTGATGACTTGCCATAGCCCTTAGCATAAAGTCCCAACTCCCTGTCTTGACTTAAGCCCTTCATGAACTGAAATCCTTCAATTTTTCAGTTTTCTCTCCTACCACCATCCACTTTGAACTTTGGGTTCTAGTCATACTTCTCTTATTTGCGCAAAGGTACCATGCTTTCTTACCTCTAGACTTTTAGACTTTACCTCATGCTTTCTTACCTCTAGACATTTTTGCACATGTTGATTATTTTCTCTGGAACACTCACTTTTTCCTTTGTGTGGTTGATTCCTAATCCTTAATGCCTTAGTTAAAAGGCATGTCTTCAGAGAATTCTTTTGACCAATGCCACATGTTCTGTGGTACCCTGTATTACTCTTTTCATAGTAGTTATCCAGTTTACTGTAAGTGCTTATTTAATTTCCTAATTTAACCCCTAGAATATAGCTCCTCGAGTGAAAACAATGATGTCTCTGTTGATTTCCGTTATATCCTCAGCACCTGGCACATAGTAGATGCTCAATACTTTTGAAAGAAAGAATCGTGCAAACACATACACACGGGCAATTTTCATTATTTATGGAGTCTGTATTTGTAAACTTGCGCTCTCACTGAAATTAATTTGTAACCCCAAATTCATATTTGCAGCACTTTCATGGTCGTTTGTGAACACACGCAGAGGTGAAAAATTGGAATTCAAATTTGAAAAATTTGAATGCTCAAGTTCCCAATGGAGGTTGATTAAGGCAGCACTATGCCTTCCTGCATTAGTTCTCATACTATAAACAAGTATCCTTTTCATGGTATATTATTTAATGTCACTTTTTTTTTTTAACCACACTTTTGTGTGTTTTTGCTAGTGCTTTGCTATTCAAAATGGCTCCCAAGTATAGTGCTGAAGTGTTGGCTAGTGTTCCTAAGCGCAAGGCTGTGATGTGCCTTACAGAGAAAATATGTCAGTTATATAAGCTTCACTGAGGCATAAGTTGGCCTTGAGTTCAATGTTAACAAATCAATAATATATATTAAATAACATATTTAAAGAGAAACATACAGAAAACAAGGTTATGTATTAGTTTGATGATAAAAGTATCATCAAAGTTGATAAAAGTATCGTGACCAGAGACTCACAGAAACCTAATCCTGTATTTCCCATAGGAGTTCAGTATTTGCTAACTCAGTGTTTACAATGACTTTTCGGAATATAACTACCACAAATAATGAGAACTGACTATATATGTACTTATAAAATTTTGCTCATAACGTTTCATAACTTGCTTTTTTCTCCACATAACTGTGTGTATATGTCATGCACATATTAAAAATGATGAATCTTTATCTCATATATTATTAAGTAAGAAAAAGAACTATGTGTGTTCTTACATGTTTGTATGAGAATGGAGACAAATGTGATTAATATACATCGGTTTATGTTGGTTACCTGGGGGGTAAGTAATTTTTTAAAAATTTATCTTTGTATTGTCTCACTAGTTGCAGTGAATGCATGTTTCTTGTGCAGATACTCTTGTAAAAAAATGCATGATTTTTAATGATTGCATTTCCTTTTGTGTAAGGAATAAAATTTCGACTAATTATGGCCTTGAATCTTCCTGCGTTTCAGATAGTCAGCGTCTACAGTTGGATCTACAAAAAATGGAGCTACTGGAAAGTAAAATGACTGAGGAACAACAGTCTCTAAAAAGCAAAATTAAGCAAATGATAACTGATTTGGAAACATATAATGATTTGCCAGCTTTAAAATCATCAGGTGAAGAAAAGAAAAAGGTAAATGGTAACAGTTCTATGAAATTGTAAGTCAAGTTGGTTTTTTCTCGATTAAATTTAATAATATATGTATTTTTAAAAATTTATTATTTTCAATTGACTATTTGATATATAATCTAAGAAAAAATAAAGAAGTTTACATATATAGTAGGAATTTAGAGTGATTTAAGTTTCAAAACAAAAGACAAACATTGAAAAGCAAGTAATAGTGTACTTCAAATATAAACTTTGTTAAATGCAAATTTGATTACGATATTTCTGTACTTAAGACTTCTCAGTGGCTTTTCATTGCCATTTACATTAATTTAAAGTAAATCTGGGGCTTCCCTGGTTGTGCAGTGGTTAAGAATCCACCTGCCAATACAGGGGACACAGGTTTGAGCCCTGATCAGTGAAGATCCCACATGCCGCAGAGCAGCTAAGCCCGTGCGCCACAACTACTGAGCCTGTGCTCTGGAGCCCGCAAGCCACCACTACTGAAGCCCGCGCGCCTAGAGCCCGTGCTCTGCAACAAGAGAAGCCACCGCAAAGAGAAGGCCGTGCATCGCAACAAAGAGTAGCCCCCGCTCTCTGCAACTAGAGAAAGCCCGCGTGCAGCAAGGAAGACCCAATGCAGCCAAAAATAAATAAATTAAATAAATAAATTTACAAAAAAATTTAAAAATAAAGTAAATCTGGTGGAGTACAAACACATATGACAGCCCTAATAAGTTATTATTAATATAGTTAATATTAATTTAGCTTATTATAATTAAAAGGATATTTTTACAAACAGGTTTTAGAGTAATTATAGCCTTGGTAGAATTTTATCAGAATATTATTGAAATTGTTTAAGTCAAATGCTGTTTATATTGGTTTACTAGGTATCTGCTAAAGCCTGTTACTTACTTCTGTTTGGATCTATCTAGAAATTGCATCAGGAGAGAACAGTATTATCAACCCGCAGAAATGCCTTTAAAAAACTAATTCAGAAACTAAACACAGAATATGAGACACTAAAAACACAATTGCAAGAAAATGAGACACATTCTCAGGTAAAAAGAAAAAAAAAAGACTGAAATTCATTTCTGTTTTTAGGCTATCTGGCCTGTTCTCTTGATCTATATTTTCACTCCCAAAGCAATCCATTCCTTTTTTTTTTTTCACCTGCTTTATTTACCTTCCAGATTTTCTGGCTTTGAAGATAACTAGATTCTGTATAGTCTCCACTCAGAATGAATTTACTCCTGCTTTCCTGACTTCTGTAAACTTATATCGAAGGCCAACTCTATGCTAGGCACTGTTCTGGGCACAGCCATTATGATAATGGCTTTTAAAAATTTCAAAAGTAAAGTGTTTTTAATGCAGAAACTTTGCTAATACATAAATGCTGCAGTTAACAAAAATGAGCCGTAATGACTAATATCCCACCACCCAGGAGATGATTCTGTGTATATGAAGACAGATATTTCTAGTCTATATTTCTATGTTATGTGTACACTTAGTTTATACATGTACATACATACACATTTATTTCTGTATATTTATAGAAATGGTACCATATTGTACCTATTATTTGGAAACTTGTTTTTCATTATTAACTATACATCATAAATACTTTCCCTTGTCAGTAGATTTTGTAAAAATATGATTCTATATAATATTTGACTATATGGATATAGCATAATTTACTGAGTCAATTCCAAATTGTTGGACATTTAGGTTATTTCTTGTTTTCAGACTATTCAAATAATGCTATAAAGAGCAGTAATGTTCTTGAATTTCTTTATTTACATCTCTGATTATTACACAGGATGCATAGACAAGCCCCCTTTTCATATCACTCATCCTGTTGATAATTACCTGAACAAGGTCTAAGGTCTTCTGCATTGAGAGCTCTTTCTAAGGGCAGAAATGATGTCTCTTTCCCTCACTTTCTTCCCAGCACTGTGCTAGTGGTTGGCACATAATAGGTGTTCAATAAGTATTTGTTGGAGGATTAAATGAAGCATGCGTGTCATATACAAAATCAGTAATTGTGGTCTGTTAAAGGTTGGTCATTCTCACATCTAATTATCTACATTAGCAATTTGCAACTATGATTTATTAATGCTAAATGTGTTAAATTTTTTCTTCCTTCGTGTAGTAATATGATGATGATGATAGACAACCATCATTAACATTTTGGTATAATATCCTTGTAAATTTTTTTTCCTTTGCAGTTATACACCCTTAATTATATTGATTTTTACAAATAATGAAATCATTCTATGCATATGCTCTTTAAGCAATTGTTTTCTTAAGTGTTTTCAAGCGCTTTTTTTGATGATATTTTTATGGCATCAGCTATTTCATTGTGTGGATGTACCATTTAAAAAAAGACAAACCTTATATTCTTCTTGAAAGGGGTGGACTCTCATCAGAGTTTGCCACAACTTCTAAAAACTTAGAAGTCACTAATTTACATATTTCAAATTTATTCGTCAGTTACTCTGTCTCTACTTTGTAATATACAGGCCTGGATATAGACTTGTGAATAGCAAAATTATCCTAGTCTGTTTAGAGTGGGAATGGATACTGGAGAAGAAACATAAGAAAAAGTTTATGAGGCCATTGTCTTATGGTTCATAGGAAAAAATACTGATATTTCATATGGATTTTTGACCCTCCTCTTCCACTGAATGGATGATTTAAAGAGGAAAACATTTGACAAACACAATTTCTTAGAGCCAGTCAGTGGCTACCTCATTTATTCCCACATTAAGTACTAATCTTATTCGTAACCCCACGTACAGGAATTTGTAACATAAACCACAACTTACAATGCTTCTCTGTATTATTTGTTGCCTTTTGTGAATCCCAACTGTTTGAATCACATCCTGGTCTCCCTATCTTTTGCAGTTATTTACTCAAAAACTGGCTTTTGAGATCTGTAATTTATACAATAGACCTTTTTTTTTTTTGAGTGGTTATTGATTTGAAATCATTTAAACACATTTATACTGGAACAAACTGTAAAACTCCTAGAAATTATAGGGGAAAAGCTCCTTGACATTAGTCTTGGCAACAAGTTTTTTATTATAACACGAAAAGCACAAACGACAGAGGCAGAAATAAATAAGTGGGTCCACATCAAACTAAAAAGTTTCTACACAGCAAATGAAACAACAAAATGAAAAAGCAGGATGGGAGTAAATATTTGCAAGTTATATGTCTCATAAGGGGTTAATATCCAAAACATATAAAGAACTCATAACAGACTTGTAAAATAAGTTGTAGGGAGAAAAAGACAGATGTGTGCTTCATAACATCCTTGGAGCTTTAAAGGCAAGTAACTGAAATAGATGTATAATATAGAAGGAATTTGACCATCTGACACAGTGTTGCTTTTATATCATTATTCATGTAGCACTTAAGGGGTCTGCTGCATTATAAGGCCACCCCTTTGTATGAAACAAAGAGGAAAAATTTGGTACTTGACTTTGCAAAAGGTTATTAGAGATTTATTGTCAAAAAGTGCTGACTGCTTCCTTAAGTCCATCTTAACTTCAAGGTTCTATCAGGGGAAGCTAGATCTGATTTAGTAGCATTAAGTTACAGCACATACAGTTCATATAATTAATTAGTTATGATTCATCCTAATATCTAGATTTATCTCTTTGGAGGAAACAATGGGATGGATGCTACATTAAGACTGAACTTATGCCCTGAAAATAATTTTAATATGAGATTAGAAAGAAATATTAATAATGCTGTTTCAATTATCAGATTTTTTAAAATGATTATTACTTCTTGGAAATGTCCAGGCAGAACATTATTTTAATGTTTCATTTTTCAGACTGTCCTTTGTTTAGGAAAAAAACTATGTGCATCTTAAAAAAGAAAGACCATAACCCAGAGTTACAAGGTTAATTAAATCAGAAAAACAATTTAATTCTATAACAGTAAAATTGTCTTTGGAGGAAGCAACCATCAATATAATATCCACATTAGCTTCCTGTTGATGCAGAAATTATTGTAACAGTGCCAGCTTTTTACCAGCCCTCTTATAATCTTCACACTGCAGCTCGGCTCTTATCACAGCCTGTGGAATTAGACAGGAAATTTAGCCCTGGAAATAAGGAAGTTTCTCCTATATAGCTGAACCTTTGCAGTATTAGAATATATAGTACTTTTGTGGCATTAGACCTTCAGGTTTCAAGGAGAGATTCCTATCATGTCCCATTCTTCTGTTTTAAGTTCTTTTAGGAAAGGGAAAAATCATAAATTGTCTTTCAGTTGGTATGTTCATTGGTATAATAAATAATTTCCAATTAAAGTAAACAGAGTAAACCTGTTGTCAAATTCAGCATTGTATTTATTATTGTATTACTGTTATTTAATTTTTTTAAATTCCTTTTTTGTCTATCATGGCTTTATCTCAATAAAATGCAGGGAGTTGAAAAGATTTAAAATTGGGGGTGTTTTTTTTCTTATCATCTCAAAGGGGTGTATAATTGTTTTGAATATGGGCACTGGTTAACATTTTTCTTTTGTGTTTTTAGCTTACAAATTTGGAGAGGAAGTGGCAACACCATGAGCAAAATAATTTTGTGATGAAAGAATGTATCCTTTAAAAAACTGTGAATGAGCTTGACTGAGTGATTTTTTTAGGAATTTCTTTAAAGACTGAAATGAAATTCAGTTCAACATCAAATACCTAATATGTACAAAACACTGGCTAAACTATGTGGGAAATAAATGAATAAGACTTAGTTTCCATTCTATGATTTTGTGTGTGTGTGTGTGTGTGTGTGTATACACCAAACTAATAGAAAGCAGACTGTACAAAGCCATAGTGCAGCATAGTGATTAAGTGTACAGGTTTTAGAGTCAGGAGATCTAATTTTAAATATTGACTCTACTACTTGTAGGTTATGGACTTTGGACAGTTTACTTAATTGTTTAAACCTCAATTTTATCATCTCAAATACAGTTAATACTTCCTTCTCATAGAGTTGTTGGGAGAATTACATATAACCATATATATGTATATGTATGTATGCATGTATGTATGTATGTATAGTCATTTGTTGTTATTTATAATGCTGTACCTTGGATATCTGGGCAGCAAAGGGAGAGATAAACCAAGTAGTGTCATGAGAAATTTGACCTTCAAGCTCATCTGTGTTTCAGCCAATTCAGCTTCATCTACCAAGATAGTACTTATGTCCCATCTTATTTCTATCAAGATAGTTCTTATATTCAGTCTTCTTGCTTGTCTTTTTGTATGGACATAGAAGGAAGCAGCTGCTGAGGACAAGTATTGTGGAGTTGTAAGAAACATTTCCCCAAAGGTTGTTTCCTAGTCCCCTTTTGACCTATTTACAGACATCTCTGCCTAGAGAACTAGATCCTGACTCACTGGTTGCATAGATTCTCCTCTAGGACACTACTGAACATCAGCTCAGGGCAGCATGGACCCCAGCTTACCTCCAGATGAGATGCTTTAAGGGCTTTATTCCCAGTGGTTGTGCAACTTATTTTAAAAGCAGAAGATTCCCATTCACAGTATGATAAAGTCCAGAATTCTGGTTTTGTGCAACATAAAGTAGGTGATTTTGAAACAGAGTGAAGTCTAGAGACTTGCCTGAAATCCTGTGTAGTACTTTAAAGGACAGTTCTTCTGAACATTGAGTTGTTCTATGGCCAGATTAAGATTGAGATGAATAAAATGTTAACTCTAAAAAAGATTTTATACCATAGGTGAACTTTTTTGAAACAAGTTTTGCCTGGCCTTTTAAGGTTTCAATTGATGCTTAATCTGTTTTTTTTAATAACTATTCTAATTGTGCTTTTTTGTGCCATCTTCAGTTTTCAATAAGAAAAACACTAGTACAATTTGGGTCCTTTCTGAGTCACAAAATTAGATTAATATTTGTTTTGATACTGTTTCCCCTTAACTCATGTAATTAGTCATAGCAACCAAGAGTCAAGAGAGTGATTACCGGCCAATTATGAAGAATGTGACCAAGCAGATTGCAGAGTATAATAAAACCATCATGGATGCTCTACATAGCATGAGCAGAAACTGAGTCTGAACCAACTACAAGTCTCTATAGAAATATCCTTTTGCTGCTAAACTTCATACATGCCGGCTGAAAAATAATAGCTTACCCTTGAAGAGTTTTACCTAAAATTTTTGAATGTTACAATTTTTGTGGCCTCTTTGAAGTGTGAAATTTTAAATAGTATAATAGTTAAATAAATAGTTTACTTATAAAAAAATATCGTCTCCTTTTATACTTGTATTTGTTTTGCGTGGGTGATAAAATGTCTCAAAGAACCAGGAGAAAAACAAACTAAAAGTGGCCATTGTTACTCATTTAGTTGGTATAATACATCTATGGCAGCACATGAGATCGTCTTTTCATATGTCAAGCCTAGGAGGGGTGTATGGAGTATGATTCTGATTTAGCACTTATCAACCTTGCCAATTTTTGCTTCTAGAAAAAGTAAGAATAGAAGGGAGATGTTTAGTTTTGAGCTTTACTTCTCAAATAGGGTATATTTGATGTGTTTTAAGACATGTAAAGTCACATGTAAATATATAACTTTTTATATATCAGTTATTCCTAAAGATTTCGAATTAAGACTTTTAATCTTTACATTTTTAAAATACTTTCTCACATGTAAATATTTGCTAGGAAAAACATGAAATTTAAAAGAAATGTTGTACTTATGGCCGGCTCTTCTGGACTATGGCTACTGCTGTTCATTTCCACCCTGGAGTATACATTCACTCTTTAGTACTATAGGAGGACTTAAGTAGATTAATTTATAAGCATTGCTAGAACATTTGAAAGGAAAAGGTGGAAGGAGTAGAATTGTGTTATAGGAATCTGGGAGACATTATGGTAACTAAAGATGTATCCTCTCTTTTGGGCAGGAATGAGTCACCTTGCATATGCACCAGCATAAAATATTCCTTAAAACTATCCTTCCTTCACTCTGATATCATGTTCATCAAGTTATTCTTCTTCTCAGTATTCATGAAACACAAGCATATTAGTTTCTTTTTTAAAAGGCTTTATTGAGATACAATTTATATACGAAAAAATACCCATGCATGTTGCTTTCTTGAAGTAAATATTTATCATTAAATTATTCGACTTTAGTTCTGTGTGAGTTTAGGTAGAGGGGTGAACATTGTTGAGTTTGATTAATTCTGAATTACTAGTATGGCTGAAGATCTTGCACAGTGATAAGTTCATTTAGGTGGCATTCATAAAGTGTGCTCTTCAGATCCTGAGCTCCTCAGATTTTTAATAGGTGTTATACCACCAAAGGATTCATAGTCAAAGGAATTTGGGAAACATTATTTGAAACAAAGGTAAATTGTTTTCTTTCTTCTTGACTGCTCAGAACCCTTAATGTGCTAATGTGCAATAAGTTCAAGAAGAGTATATACTATTAATATTAGGGTCTTTTTTTCTGAGTAGTGGGATTGTGGGTCTTTTCATCTTCGTTGGACTTCCTGATATGTTCTCAAAATTTTCTGTGATGAACATATAATACTTAGACATGCAATAAAAATTCAAATAAAGTCATATATACAGTTAGTACTTTAACTTGTAGAAAGGACATATGATAGTTAAGACAACTCTGTAGTCATTGAACTAGAACTGAACCAGTCTTTACCCAGAAAGGAAGTAGGAGGAAAATTGCCTATTCATTAAATATATGCATTTGCATTATAACAATGTGAAGTTCGGCAGAAAAAAATTTTGAAAATTTCTTGAAAAAAGCAAGTTTCTCAACTTCCATTCTAAATTACTCATATATGATATTTGGGGAACATAATTGAGCAGGATTTCTTTAAACTAAAACATGTTATCTGAGGGAAATTCTTGACTAATGTCTCTTCCTTCCTCTCAGAGCTTTTCAACAAATCCAACAAGAATATTCTCTCTGCTAGGATAGACCTGGAGGCTACTATCTGCATGAACCGGCTCTTCCTCAGTCAGTCACATTGCTCAGTGAGTTTCATTCCTGTTAAAATAACACCTTGTAAGTCATGTGGAAAGAAGCTGCAGACTGAACAAACATGCTGAATAGTCTTACTAATGAACGTCAACATGGGAAAGCTAGCAACTCTTTGTTTTTCCCATCCTTATCTTTATCAGTAAATAAACATGAGTTCTTTATACTCTTTTTCACTAATGGGAGTCCCTGATTTGGACCATATTCTGGTTTGTGTTAATGTGTAGAATTCAGGCAGGGTGAGAGGATTAGAGCATGGAGTAATGCTGTTCACACTAGAGATGAAAGAAGATAGAAGATAATAGAAGCTCCAGGGGCTCTTGCTGTCCCCCTGCCCAATTTCTCTGTTGTTCTTTCCTTTAGCTATATGATTCCAGCATAAACAACCTTAATAAATTAGAATGTTTAGGCTTGAAGTAAGAAGAAATCAAGATGGACTACTAGAGAGTACCTTTTTAAATAAAAGCAGGTTGTGTCTTTAAATTGCAGATTCATAGTTTGAGAACTGAGATTAAACATCTTTAAAAAGACCGGTTTTAATACAAAGGTAGAAAAGTTAGGAAAGACAGATAAACAAAATGAAGAAAATAAATTACTTCTGATCACACTAGTCTCTAGATGTGCATCTATATGTCTTGTCACACATATCTATTTTTCATTATATACTTACGTATTTTTAATAAAATTAATATACTGTTCTTAAACTTACTTTTGCTATTTATAGTTTTGCAAACATTTGTGTCATTATATATTCATGTACAACAACATGTTAAATTGCTGCGTATTATTTTATTATGGGAATACTTTCTGAAAACAAACGCCATGTTATTGAATGAAGTTTAAGGGGTGGGGTTAAGTGTAAGCTTTGACTAAGGTAACTGAGTTTGAATCACAGCTCCACTAACTTGTCATATGACCTTGGGAAGTTACTTAGTCTCTGAATTTCAGTTTCTTCATCTATAGAATGAAGTGTAGTGCTTAACTCATAGGATTGAGTCAAAGTTTATGCAGGGTCCAAGGCTTTTGACACAAAAGGCTCTCAGAAAGGTGGCGTGCTTAGCAGTGTGCAAGAGTGCTTGTTTTCCTGCACTCTCACCACTACCTGTGTTTTCCAGGTTGACGTTGCACTACCTCATTTGTTTTAGTTTTTTTAAGTAAACCAAACTGGCTCCATTACTACAACTAGAAACCTTGTGTTTTAATCAAGAAAGCACAATGCAGAATGTGTTTTCATACTAAAAAAAGAAAACAAAATATTTGAAAAACTATTAAAAATATTTATTCATTATAACTTTGTAATAACAAAAGCTTAATGCTTACTGCTTATATTTAGAAGATAATAGATTATACTTTGCTGCCTCAATATCTTCTCTCATAACATATTGTAATGAATTGCTGCTCTGAAACCTGACTGTATAACCTTAAGGGGCATAGGAATAACCTGTGTATAAATAACCTAATCAGTAAACAAGGCTGTTCTGCCTGGTCACTTTATCCTCCTCAAGGTCAGAGTGATTACACATAAGGAGAAGCTGTGTCATGGGAGGGAAAATAACACCCATTGGAGAGTCTAGTATAGAAGAGAGTTTGGAGGAAGCATGAGTCAGAAGGATTTGAGTGGTCTTCTACCTAAAAGAGGCTTAGACACACTAGATGAGCACTTCACAAGAAAAATATAAAAAGTAAAATGAGATTTTCAAAATTAACTTGTTTTATTTCAAAATCTTTTTGTAAAACGGTATTCTTACCATGATAACAACATAGTAATACCATGGAAGAAAGCAAACTTAATTGATTAGAATTGTATTTGGCATAGGGTCAAGAAAGAACTGCTACTAGCCAAACTGAAATATTATTTTTGTGTTGTCACTTTCAACAGATAAACTCACCCTATTAGAGGAAGTCTCAAATGACATGACGGTGAAAATATTTGGAAGGCAGCTATGCTCATCACTATACCACCAACGCTAAAGGTGAAAATATTTATCTGATACAGTCCATAAGCTCAACCTGAATTTTTTTTTTTTATCAAAGGAAACCACAGTTCATTTTTAAAAGCCTCTCTCAATCTTTAAACAGCTTCTTGTTAAAATGAACTTTCCCTCTGTTTACTGGAGTGAGGGAGGGCCACCTTGGAGGCCAACGATTACCACTCCATCCCCGCCCCAGCCAAGGACAAAGCAGGGACCTTGTGTCTCAGGATTAGGGGAAATGGTTAAGAAGGAGAGGAAGAGAAAATTGCTTTTCCAGCCTCTCTGACTTCCCATGTAGCCTACAGAGAAAAGCAAGCATCCCTTGGGAGGAAATAACAAAAGTGCCAAACGGTAGATGGATGGATGAAGCCTAAATCCCTGCAGAGTACCAGAGCTCTTGCCTTTGTAAGCCACATAAGCTCTGTCCCTTGCTCATGGTGGTTATCAGAAGGCCAAATGGACATTTACTACCAATTGGCCCTACTTCCCTGGGGGCCTCTAGCCTTGAAGATGTTCCTTGGCTCAGTTCCTTTTTCTGCCAGAAATATCAAAGTCAGAGAAGGGGGGCTGGTGAAGCTGTAAAAGTCCAGTTGCCTTGTTTCCTTTTTCTGTGGCACACTCGAGGTAGCCAGTTAGACCATAAGAGGTATCCATAAGAGACCCTAAGAAACAGCTAATTGAAAGAGGTGTCAGGTAATAGATAAGCAAGCTTCTTACAAAAGCACTCACCACTGTATTATCTCTAAGGTGCCCCCACGTCAGCCAAAAAAAATGATAAAAGGCCTCCATAAAATAAACATTCAAAGTTTCTGTGATCCAGTATCTTTTTATTGAGCACAGATTAGATTTCCAGGACAGGTTTTCTGTATCACATACTCTGATTTGTCAGACTTTTGATTCCTAAGAAATTTCTTGACCTCACTGTGCACTGCCATCCCCCTCCCTAAACAATAAGCTCAACAAGCCATATCTCTTAATTATCTTCTCAGTAAGTATTAAGGTATGACCTGATGAAAAGAATTTTTTAAAGAGTATATTGGATTGATTGTCTGGAATTCCATACCAAGCTAATGTTTTGACATTATGTGATCACAGCCTCAGAAATGTAAACAGAAAGGACATTTCCAAATAAAGACTGGAGAGGAGATTTAGCACTAACACATGGCACCTCAGTAAGGAAAAATCGCTGGAATTTTGACTGCCACACGGGTCAGACCCTTTGTCCTGTCATCTGACTTTATCCCTGTTTCATCCATGGTGCTAAAAGCATCCACCATATAAGTATAATAAGTCATTTCTTTAACTTTCCTCATTGAAGCAGCTGTCTGCAAAGATTTTCCTCACTTACTAGAAGAAATAATCCCCCTTCATATAACCCAAGCTAGTCATACACTTCCTGTGGATCTTTCCTTCACACCTTTCTCTTCTGCTTGTACATAATGATTGAGGAATGCAGCATAATGGAAAAGGCATGGGACTTTGAGTTTGAAGAAGCACCCATGCAGCTCACTAGCTGAAGGACTTTGGGCAACTCATTCAGTCTCCCTGAGCCTATTTCCAGGGTTATTATGAGACTCACATGTATCTAATATTTGTGAAATTACGTTAGTGTATAAAATACTATATAAATAAAGTAGTAGTTACTATATTCCTTTCACTTGTACCACTACCTGCATGCAAACATCTGCATCAGTACCCATTCTTCCCTCTCAGAAGCATAATTGTCCCTTCTCAGAAGCATGTCTTAGAAGCATAGTTTCTAAGTCTTTCTAGAAGTTCCCTCTCTATTCAAGACTAGTTCCTACACTGGTGCTCATCATATCCAGTCCAGATTCCTTATGAATCTTCCTTTATTTTCTATCTTTCATCCCCTTCCTCCTATGGCTTTAGCCTTTCCTCCATTGATTTCATCCTCTCAATGCAGAAACACGTTCATCTTCCTCCCATTATTTTCACATTTGAAGTTCTTAAAAGACTAGTTTACTTCATACCCCAAGCTTTTTTCCAAACACTACTCCCTCTACTCCACTGAAATTGCTTTTGTTAACGTAACCAATGCTATCTTTTTTTAAAAACATCTTTATTAGAGTATAATTGCTTTACAATGTTGTGTTAGTTTTTGCTGCATAACACAGTGAATCAGCTATATGTATACATACATCCCCATATCTCTTCCCTCTTGTGTCTCCCTCCCACCCTCCCTATCCCACCCCACTAGGTGGACACAAAGCACTGAGCTGATCTCTCTGTGCTATGCAGCTGCTTCCCACTAGCTATCTATATTACATTTGGTAGTGTATATATGTCCATGCCACTCTCTCACTTTGTCCCAGCTTACCCTTCCCCCTCCCCATGTCCTCAAGTCCATTCTCTACATCTGCGTATTTATTCCTGTCCTGCCCCTCGGTTCTTCAGAACCATTTTTGTTTTTAGATTCCATATATATGGGTTAGCATACAGTATTTGCTTTTCTCTTTCTGACTTACTTCACTCTGTATGACAGACTCTAGGTCCATCCACCTCACTACAAATAACTCAATTTCGTTTCTCTTTATGGCTGAGTAATATTCCATTGTATATATGTGCCACATCTTCTTTATACATTCATCTGTCGATGGACACTTAGGTTGCTTCCATGTCCTGCCTATTTTAAGTAGTGCTGCAATGAACATTGTGGTACATGACTCTTTTTGAATTATGGTTTTCTCAGGTTATATGCCTAGTAGTGGGATTGCTATCTTAATTACTAAAGTTAATGGACTCTTAGGTTTTATTCCAGTAAAACTTCTGTGTAGGGTTTAAAATTAGTAACCACTACCTTCTTGAAACTTTGTCTTCCTTTGCATTTTGTGACATCATTTTCACTTAATTCTTCTACCTTTTTGTCTACTCTTCATTCTTTTCCCAGGCATCTCTTCTGCTTCTACAGGAGGCTTAGAGAATTTTGACTTGCCAAATTGAATTCTTTCTTCTTGGCTATTGGAATTATCTCAAAGAGTCCTATGTGTCAGGCTGATTTCATACTTTGATAATGATTTTGTGATTAAGATAACTATATAATGAAAATTGGATCGTGACTACTTATTTCCCATAGACTTCTAAAGTGTCACTAGATGTAGATAAATTTTAGTACAACTAATGAGTTTAGTTGTGGCCTCATCTAAAGGTAAAAAAAGCTGCAGTAGCAGCAATGAAAACAACAAAAACCCCATTATTAAACATTCCCTGAATGCTATTGTTATTGTAAAGTATTGCAGTCATTTGAGCATCTTGTCCTCATCTGGTACTATTGGGCCACAAGTATTTTCTTCTCTCTTTAAGGTAGGCACCAGGTGGTAGGAAGAACTTCTCACTCGTTTCTACTAAACTATGAGGTCTTTCACCAGGCTGTAAGCTCCCTGCAGACAGGGATTATGTCTTAGTCATCTGCATCCTCTCTGCCAAGTGGACCACTTGGCACATAAGCTCACAGTGAATGCTTATCGAATTGAATTACTTTGGGTGGGTTACACTAAGCCAAATTGAGAAGGCATGAGAGTCGCTTTGGAAAGCAGTTTGAAAGTGTCTTAAAATGGTAAACATAGAGTTACCATGTGACCGAACAGTTCCACTCCTGGGTATATGTACCCGGGAGACTTGAAAACATACATTCACACAAAAACTTGTATACAAATGTTCTTAGCAGCATTATTCATAATAGTCTAAAAGTGGATACAACCCAAGTATCCATCAACTGATGAATGGATAAATAAAATGGGGTGTATAAATATACACAATGGAACATTATTCGGCCATAAAAAGAAGTGTAGGGGCTTCCCTGGTGGCGCGGTGGTTAAGAGTCCGCCTGCCAATGCAGGGCACACAGGTTCGTGCCCCTGTCTGGGAAGATCCCACATGCCGCGGAGCGGCTGGGCCCGTGAGCCATGGCCGCTGAGCCTGCGCGTCCGGAGCCTGTGCTCCGCAATGGGAGAGGCCACAGCAGTGAGAGGCCCACATACCGCAAAAAAAAAAAAAAAAAAAAGAAAGTTTAGATGAACTTATAGGCAGTTCTCAATAGGGATTTATTTTAACAGCATGATTTTTTGGACACTTAGCAAATTATCAAATATTGTTATTTAATAGTGTGTGAAATAGGCTGGGTTACACAAAAAAACTTACATTGCAGTCTGCTATGTCTTGAGCTCTGCATGAAGATCTCCCTGCCCCCTTCCCAGCTACACTCTGGCTCCCCAGGCCTTCCTCTCAACCTCACAGATTTCTGGCACTAGTATCAGCAGAGGAAAGACTGAGGATGAAGGCAAGTGGATTAAAACAATGGGGAAGGGAAGAAGACAGAGTAGGCGAAGTACCTTGTGACCTTAAAATAACGAGCCACATTTTCCTGTGTGTCTGGTGAACTGTCTTTAAAGACAATTCCAAAAAAAAAAAAAGCTATAAAAATGTTTAAAGGCAACATCCTTCAGCTAGGAGCCTGCCCTACCAGGTTGGCTGCTTTGAAGCTCAACACACATCTGAATTTAACTGAAAAGCAGATTTCAGTACGTTTGGAAGGTGAGGAATGGGAGTGAGGTGAGGATTAGTCTTACTGTTTGAAAATCATTGTTTATAACTCATATTACAATCTATTGAAATAATTGATAAAAGAAGTAGTGTTCCCCCTGCTCTCAGCTATTATAAAAAATAATCAGGTCTTCTTGGTTGAGATGGAAATAAATTTCCAATTTTGTTTATTCAGGGTAAAATTCTGCTGTGTGCCTCTAAACTTTTCAAAAATTTTCAGTTTTTTACACGGAAGCAACAACATAGTGAATGAGCAAAGAGTGAAAACTTCATTGCAAGTAAGATTTCTAAGTAGCTGTGGTACACAGAATTAAGATTTTGATATCCTAATCCCCAGAACCTGTGAATATGTTACCTTACATGGCAAAAGAGACATTGCAAGTGTGATTAAAGATTGAGATGGGAAGATTATTCTGGATTATCTGGGTGGACACAGTGAAATCACAAACCTCCCTTTAAAAGGGAGGCAAGAAGGTCAAAGCCAGAGAAATAAAACCTGAGGGTTAGAAGCAGATGTTGGAATGATGTACTTTGAAGGTAGAGGAAGGATCTATGAGCCAAGAAATGCAGGCAGCCTCTGGAAGCTGGGAAAAGAAAGGAAACAGAATCTCCCCAGGGCCTCTAGAAGGATTTAAACCTAAGACTTCTCAGACTTCTGACTTCCAGAACTGTAAGATAATAAATTTGTGTTGCTGTAGGCCATTAAGCTTGTGGTAATTCACTACAGCCCAGATTTATGCAACATATGCCACAACCCTCTGCAATTACTTTTTCACCAATTATAGTTTCCATCCTCATACTTATTTGTCATAATTTCATTGCCAATAGCAGGAACTTCTAATGGTGTGAAGTCCATCATATGCGGAAAGCAAAACGTATCTGTATATATAAAGCCGAACATACCAGCAAGTAAGGCTGCCTGTTTTCATTTATCAAATTCATTCAACTAATGCTTATTGAATAAAGAAGTGAACAAGACCAACAAAATTTCTGCCCAGATGGAACTTACATCCTAATGGAGGAATAAACAAACAATGCAAGTTCATGTGGTGATAACTTTTCCTGGTAAATGTCAATACTGGCTGATACTGGAAAATTAAAGTGTCTCTTTGTAAACCCAACTGCCAAGTTCATGAACCCTTTACTACCATAAAATATGTTTTTCCTGAGGCATTCAAGTAAAACCTCTAGGGGTTCTTCAAGACATCTCATCTATTTCATATCAACTTTCTCAAACTTTATGGGATAATCAATTTCTAAAGTGATTAAAGGCATAAGTGAATACCACAGCTTCTGTCTCTAGGATCCATCTCCAGCCTAAATGCGGTGTTCTGACCAACATCCCAGAATAACCCAGGACTGTTTAGTCTCACATTGGCTCCAGAATGTCTGTATGAGAGGGCCTTAAGGATTGTAATTTCATTGAAAGTGTGGCTAGGAGACTTGTCTTAAAGCTGTATTTGACTAGCAAGCACACTGTTTATTTGGGGAATAGTGATATAGATTGGGAGTGGAATTCAAAAGCTTCCCCTAAGCTATTCTTTGGTACTGCCACTACAACACAGGTAAATAGAGAGCTGAAGAAGATCTAGTTACTGCCATGGGCAACTTGGGAGAAGTTCTGGTCCAAATGAAGGGAAGGTTGAGTTCAAGGGAATCAGAAAGCATAGTTAGCTAGACATATGGCATGTACCAACCAAGTTCTCTTAATGTGCTGCCTTTGCATTACTTGGGAGTAGAGCACCTCCCAACAAAATGTGGAAGTATACTTTTCTTACCTTTATGCTTGAAATAATTAAGCAGTAACTATCTCAAGTGACTATAAGTGATATTTAATGGAACTGCACAGGTAGTTTCATACTATCTATGTTTTTGCCCAACAAAATTAAACTCCAAGTAGGAAGTAAGTCTACATGCAAAAACAGATTTAAAATTAAGAGACATCGTTCAGGGACTTCCATGGTGGTCCAGTGATTAAGACTCCACGCTTCCAATGCAGGGGGCCCGGGTTTGAGCCCTGGTCAGGAAACTAGATCCCACATGACGCACCTAAGACCAGCGCAGCCAAATAAATAAATAATTACAAAAAAAAAAAAAAGAGACAGCCTTCATTCCTTTATTTCCCTTAACTTTTATATTCAATTTAACAGCAGCTTCTAAAGCTTTATCTCCAAAATATCACCTGTTTAGTCTATTTATTTTCATTTCTTTTATTATAATCCCAGTTCAAGCCACCATCATGTTTTAGTTAGACCTTAACTTTGTTCAGTTAAGGTCTAAGCAAAAGTTAAGGTCCCTTGCCTCTCTACAATCCATTCTTCAAGAGCAGCCATGATAATACTTTTGATTTTGTTGAAAAAAATTTAAAACTCAGCAAATACAAAGAATTTTACAACAAATGCTAGTGTACTCACCACCTGAAATTAGTAAGTTATTAATATTTTGTCTTTACATATGAATGACATTACAAATATGATAAAAATAGGTATTACATGTATGGTGATGTCGTGTTTGTTTCTTTCTTCAGCCCCATAGCCCAGAACTAATCACCACCTTAAATTTGGTGTTTATCCCTCAAGGCTGTTTTTATACCTTTACTTGATACATGTGTTTATAAACAAAATATAGAATTGTTTTGTATGCTTAAAACATCTATATAAAAGCACCTTCTTTTTTCCGACTGAACATTACTTTGTTGAAAGCTGTCCATGTTTATTCTTACAAATCTTGTTTATTCATTTTAATTGCTGTGTATTGTATTCCACTGTATGAATAAAATACAACCTACTCTTCAGTTTTGCTACTGATTGATGTTTAGGTTGCTTTATATTTTTCTCTATTACAGTGCTCCAGTGAACATCCTGGTATGTGACTTTTTGTGCTCATGCATACAACTTTCATTACTTGGGTGTAGAATTGCTAGATCATAGGGTATGCATGCACATTTTCAGTTAGCTCTTTCCAAAGTAGTTGTGCTGATTTACAGTCCCACCAATCAACTCCTGAACTTGGTATTTTCAAACTTTAAATTTTTTCAAATTGTTGTTTTAATGGGATTTCCATGATGACTAGTGAGGTGAAGTATCTTTTCACGTGACTCTTGGATATTAATTTTTCTTTTTCTGTGAATTATCTGTTCATATCTATTACTTATTACTGTTTTGGATCCTAATTATTTACACCATATATAGTTTAGTTATATCTATATCTATATATTGATATATATCTTCTCTCAGTCTATGCCTTATCTTTTCACTTTATGTAAGATGTTATTTGTATTTCAAAATTTTTAATTAAAGTAATTTTTTAAATTATTTCATTTATTTTTTATTTTTGGCCATGTTGGGTCTTCGTTGCTGCGCGTGGGCTTTCTCTAGTTGTGGCTAGCGGGGGCTCCTCTTCTTTGTGGTGTGCAGGCTTCTCACTGCGGTGGCTTCTCTTGTTGCGGAGCACAGGCTCTAGGTGCATGGGCTTCAGTAGCTGTGGCACACGGGCTCAGTAGTTGTGGCTAGCAGCCTCAGTAGTTGTGGCACATGGACTCAGTAATTGTGGTGCACGGGCTTAGTTGCACCGTGGCATGTGGGATCTTCCCAGACCAGGGCTCGAACCTGTGTCCCCTGCATTGGCAGGTGGACTCTTAACCACTGCGCCACCAGGGAAGCCCCTAAAGTAATATTTTTAAAACACAAATTAGATCACAGTCTTCCCCTGCTTAAAACCTCCAGTGACCTCCCACTGCTAAACATTTTGCCTTGACCCACAAATCTGTTCTTCGTGATCTTGGGGAAGCCTTTTCTGATCACCCAGTCGAACACAGCCCCCCTCCTCCCACCCGGCAACACTCTATTTACATCATCCTGTTTAATTCTCTTCCCGGCACGTATGTTTTTATCTCTTCATGGTATGTTCTTAAGTGTTTGATTAATTCCCCCCACCACCACGCCCCGCTAGCCTACTTCAACCCAACTAGAATTTGAGCTTCATAACAGACAGGACTTTGTCTTTTTTACTGTGGTACCCACCAGTGCCTTGAACAATGCTAGTGCACACTTAGGTTTTTATTAACAAAATGAAACAATGACCTTACCATAATTCTGTACAGTTTGTAGTATATATTGGTATATAATAGAATGTGGACCCATCCTCAATAATGCTTAGAATAATGCTTTGTATATGGTAGGTTCTCAACAGGTATTTTTTGATAAATGGATGATTGTTTTTGTCATTATAAAATTCTGAATTAAGAAACTTATGCTCAGTGTTAGATAATAAAAAAAAGTGTTGCATAGTGAACAAAACTAGATAAGCAGCACTCATCATAGCATTTTTCTTGATGGGATTTCCTTCTTTCCAGATATACTGCATATCATAGAAGCCCTACAACCAGACTTACATCAGCTAAGAGGTTTGGGATATCACTACAACAGCCTTTCCAGGAGAAGAAAGGGTTACAATACAGAGGAAATCTGGTTTCAGAACAATGGGGAACACATATAGAATAGTGGTTAAGAGCATGGGTTCTGGAGGTAGTCAAATCCGGGTTTTATTCCTGGGTCTGCCACTGGTTAGGGTAACCCAGGACCACCTACCTTCTCTAATCCTCAGTTTTAGCAACTGCAAAATAAGGAAAACAATGTCTTCTTTATAGCATATAGATGAAATGAACTGATACAGTAAAGCATCTGCACAGTGCCTGCCACCAAAGTGCTCAATAAATAGTAACAGTTAATATTATTAAATGGAAGTTATTATATATTCCCAGATGTTATATAATGGAAATACAGAGATTTTAACTTTTAATGACATTTTAAGACTACAGTCTGGTTATAATGTACTGAGGAATACTTTTTCACTGTAAGAACAAATTGCCTTAGATGATTTACTTCCTGTCTTGACTTCTAGTTTTCATGGATGAATTATTATAGATTTGTGCAAATTTCAAGCAATATTGACTAAGCTTTTTATTTTTAAAAGTTCATTACTTTACTGATACATTTATATAAATGTACATAACATTTTAGATAATGCATAAATGTGATCATATACATGTTTTCATAGTGAAGTTTTTTTTAAATATCTCTCTCGCCCTTCTTGAGCCTCTTTACACCCCATTCCCATAGTAGCCCGTGTTAATAGCCTAATATGTATCCATCCATTTTTTTCTCTTGATTTATACAATTCTGTGCAAACCTATTAATTAATATACTTATATACCTATGCAAATACAGGGTTTTTTGATTATTAATTTAAAAAATGAGACCATATTCTCAAGCATGTTGCTTTTCTCACCCAGCAATGCCCAGAGGAACAATTCACTTGGCTATAATGTGAATTCATATTTTAATGGCAATACAATATTCTATGATTTAGATATAACATTATGTATTCAGCAATCCCCCAACTGCTGAGCATTCATTTTGTTTCCATTTCTGGCACTACAAATTGTGCTACAATAAACATATTTATATGTCTTTACCTACTGATGTGTTTATTTCTTTGGGACAGATTCCGAGGAGAAGGATTGCTACGTTGGAGGACATGTTTATTTTTAATTTTAATAGATATTGACAAATCTTTTCTACCAACAGTAAGAAATGTAAAAACATTTTGTGTCACTTTTACAGAAAATGGCACTTGTACATAGTAGTGTTGTAGCAATAAATGTGACATCTTTTTTTAAAAAAAGAACAATAAACTTCTGGTAAGGAAGTTTCAAACAAAAGAAGCATTCCATTGGGCTATGTCCTCCTTTTTTAATTACTGTAATTGGGAAGTCGAGTTGGGTAGGGGATGGGGGCAGGGAGCAGGAGACTTGAAGAAGAAAGGGTGGTGAAATAGAAATCCTTCCACGTTTACTTTCATCAATAGGTGACTTTCCCCTCCGCAAGTGGGCTGTCCTAAAACGGGATGTCTGAGCATCCTGGTAATACACGGTCATATGGCTGTTACACACTTTTTCTTGCAAGTTCAGTGGCTTCGTATTCTTTTGGCTAAATGTTTTGTGGTGTACAGAATGCTGAAATATAACACTTAAACATTTTTCACTAATTTCCTCTGGTAAGAAGATAGTCCATCATGTGAAAGTTTAGATGATGCTATCAAGTCCTTCAGGAAGTTCAAAGTTAATTGCTCAGTTCACTAAATTTATAGTGTATCTTTGTAGGGAGTAGAATAAAATACCATCATTTACTTATTGGAATGAAAAACATCTTGATAAATTTATCAAACTGTTCCTGTTAATAGGAAGAACACTAATAGACGCTAGTTAGCATTTTGAAAATTTCTCCTTTAGTAATTTCCATGAGGAAATGTGAGTTCTGTGCATAGTAGATATATAATGAGTACGAAATATTTATATACTTAATTTGCACATTTACTTTAAAAATATGATAGAAAGATGAAAATTGGCTAAAAAGGAAACTGGTCAAAATGGTAAAAACTTAAAACTGTAAAACCTCTTTCCTACATATCAGCAGGAAAAGAACCTGATTAATTCATGGTCAAGTGAGCTAATGACAAAAGATAGCATGAAGATGAAATTTGAAACAAAGTAGATATAAAATTTAAATTATTGCAAGAATAAATCAAACACTCCTACAAATATGTTTCATTAAACATGAAAATATAGTTTTCAACATAATTTTGTCAAAGTATTCTTAGCTTGCTTTCTCAACACATTGAGAAACTTAGATAATGAGAATACTACCTTAATTTCTTATCACTTTCGTTTTCTGGCTTCTTGCATTATTGTACTTAAGATGAGAGCATTCTGGAAAATATTTATGTATATTTTACTGAGAAATTTGTCAACTTTTAAAAGGACTAAGAGTCGATTTTACAGTTTTTAAAAAATATAACATTAACTCATATTAAGTGGTGATATGTTCATGAAAAAGGCGAGAGATTCTTACTCTGTTCCTGCAAAAAGGGGCAGGATATGTAATATTCTTTTTCAGTACCGTTGGGATTGTCTTTCTTCGTCAGCTCTAGGTTTGGATAAGCTCTAGGCCTGGTCTTCATCAGGTTTCCACTGAACTGAAGAGAAAGGCGTGAAGGTACAACCAGGCATATCTCACAGAGTGGGAGTGGCTAAGAAGTACCATATCTCTTCTTTTAAGTCTAAATCTTCAAAGAGGGTAATGATTAGAGGGTAGTTTAAACTATCAAGCCAAGGAAATGCACACACCTAATACCTAACTGTCAAAGGGATGATTCACAACTTGGTTGCATAACTGGAGGAGAAAAAGAATATTTGGGATTAGAATAAACAAACATATATACAAACAGTTGTACAAGATCTGACAAAACTCCAAGCGGTTCTTCCCATAATTTGGAGGATTTTTTAAGAAGCGTGCCTAGACATCCAAAGCTTATCTAATAACAGCTCAAATTCAACACAAATCAAGCAAATTATCTTCCTAACCTGCTCCTCTGCTTTTGACACCTTTTCTGTATGACAGAGCCTATTAACTGTGTTCTATTTATAGTTTGTATTCTGTTATTCTAGCTGTATTTTTAGAGAAATCAGAACAGGAAAACCTCACTGAATTAATTCTAACAAATTTTATGTAATATAACCTCTCCAGACTTCAGTTCCTCATTTGTAAATGAGGAATCAAGCCATGTAGGTCAAAAGAATATAGAACTTCAAAACCAGAAACATCTGTTCATACCCCAACTCTGCCACTTACCATGTGTGTTGTCTTGGAAAATTTTAACAACTTATCTGCATCAGTCTCCTTGTTTTTACATTTTTTGACTTAATGATTTATCTGATAATGTTTCCATGTTTGCTGACATATTGAAGAAAGTTAAATATTAGCTTTAAGAGAGCCATAAAATTAGTAGACATAGATTGCATAGCTTGTATATATTGTAGTGTTTAAAAAAAAAATTAGAGTTGAAAGGCTCCTAGGAAAGTGCTTCAATCCACTTGACTCTCTCCACAACCATGTTCCTGACTGCCTCTAGCTGCCTCCACCTGAAATGTCCTCCTCCCCATGTCCGTTATCTATTTTCTAGCCTCACTTCAAAGCCCAACTCAAGTCTCATCCTCTCACTGAAACCATATCTGAATATTTCAGTGAAAATTAAACAATAATTGAAATTTCTGTAATAACAATACTTAAGTTCATTATGTATTTCCACCCTTAGCAATGTATAATAAACTATTTGTTATCCACGCATGACTTGTGCTTAAATTATTCATTCTCTTATTTACTTCCTGTAAACTGATTGAAAGTCTACTACATACTCTGAGATCTAGGACTTTATGTAATGTTTCTTTGTAAAATGGGAATGGAAATTCCTATTTCTTAAGGTTGTGGAAAATTGAATAAGATAACATATATGTAAGTGCCTGGCCTGTGTTATGATTTAAATGTCTTTTTTCTTTCTTTTTTGTCAACAGCTATTTTCTGAAAATTTTTAAAAAATGGACTTCTTAACTTGTTCTCAAAAATTAAGGATACCCTATGAAGAAAGCAGGTTTCTTTCTTTGTCAAAGGAAACATATTGTAACTACCCCTGTCATTTTTATTAGAGTATTTTGGTATCTACTTGGAGATGTCCCTTGAGAAGGTGTTCTAACTTTATACATTAATAGAATTCCATGATCTAATGTCTGGAATACTGGGACAAAAATAGTAAGGAGACTCCTTTTTCCCCACTTCCTTAATGTGAGGTTGTTTCATACAATTGTAATACAGTTCGATTCTTTTGTTACATTCTGTATACATTCTGAGATCCCCTGGCCTTCTAAACAATTTTTAAAAATTTGCATGCAGTAAGGTTCACTCTTGGTTCAGTAAAGTTCTATGGGTTTGACAAATGCACAATGTCATATATCTACCATTACTATATCATATGGAATAGTTTCACTGCCCTAAAAATCTCCTGTGCTACACATATTCATCACTCTCTCCAAACCCCTGGAAACCACTGATCTTTTAACTATCTTTATAGTTTTGCCCTTTCCAGAATGTCATGTGATTGGAATCATATAGTATATAGCCTTTTAAGACTGGCTTTTTTAATTTAGTAATTATGCATTTTAGATTCGTCCATATCTTTATGTGGCTTGAGAGCGCCTCCTTTTTATCACTTAATAGTATTCCACTGTATGGATGTATCTGAATGTTTAAAAAATAGCATCCTGCTCTTGCTTCATGCCTGCAGTATCTTTTCATGTATTTCTTTTTTATTGAAATATAGTTGATGTACAATGTAATGTTACAGGTGTACAATATAGTGATTCACAATTTTTAAAGGTTATACTCCATTTATAGTTATTATAAAATATTGGTTATAGGCTTCCCTGGTGGCGCAGTGGTTGGGAGTCCGCCTGCCGATGCAGGGGACGCAGGTTCGTGCCCTAGTCTGGGAAGATCCCACATGCCGCGGAGCAGCTGGGCCCGTAAGCCATGGCCGCTGGGCCTGCACGTCCGGAGCCTGCGCTCCGCAACGGGAGAGGCCACAGCAGTGAGAGGCCCGCGTACCACAAAAAAATAAAAAAATAATAAAAAACAAATTTAAAAATATATATATTGGTTATATTCTCTATGTTGTACAATATATCCATATAGCTTATTTTATACATAGTAGTTTGTATCTCTTAATGCCCTACTCCTATATTGCCCCCCTGCCCCTTCTCCCCACTGGTAACCACTAGTTTGTTCTATATATCTGTGAATCTGCTTCTTTTTTGTTATATTCACTAGTTTGGAGTATATTTTAGATTCCACATATAAGTGATATTGTACAGTATTTGTCTTTGTCTGTCTGACTTATTTCACTTAGCATAATGCCCGCCAAGTCCACCCATGTTGTTGCAAGTGGCAAGATTTCTCTCTTTTTTATGGCTGAGTAGTATTCATATATATATATATATATAAAAAACACATCTTCTTTATCCATATATATTTCTGATATTCATATAATCTTTTAAAAATGTTTTGCCATTTCCTTCTTCCTTAGTAGTCTCTGTTTCTGCCAAGATGCTTTTCCTCTGGCCTTTCTGTAGGCCTGTACTTTTACATTAAAGGCTTTCTGCAAATATCCGTTTGTCCTGGCTGGCTGTTTAAGAGTGGGACATCAAAAAACTGACTGGAAGCTCTGAGCATGAGTTCAGTGTGTTGCACCTCTCTGCAGCAAAACTAGCGGAATGGTTTTGTTGGAGGTGCCCTACTGATATATCCGTTGGAGAAATATCAACATCTTCAGACTTATTCACTAGGGCTGGTCAGATTTCCCAGAGATCTGCTGAACTCCTGTGTGGAGAATAAACTTTTGCCAGCCTTCTGTGAGACAATGGGTGAAGAAAGCCCAAGGTCTAAATTCAGTTCAGAACTTTAGCTTAATCCTACCTGCTGTCTACAACTGTATGGTCCAGAGAACCTCTCTTTTATACCTCCTCCAGAGAAAAAGACCTCTTTGACACCCCTGCCCCAGTCTTCTATGTGGTGGAAAAGGTATGTTTACTCCACTGTGTGGAGAGCAAGAGGAAATGCGTCAAGGATCTAACTGTTGTGTGGGTTTTGGGGGGGTTTTTTGGAACAGCTTTATTGAGATATCTATGTACTGTACAATTCACGTATTTAAACTGTATGATTCAATGGTCTTTATTATATTCTCAGAGTTGTGCAACCATTACCACATCAATTTCATTTCATTTATTATTTATTTGAAGTATAGTTGATTTACAATGTTGTGTTAGTTTCTGGTGTACAGCAAAGTGATTCAGTTACATATATATATTTTTTCATATTCTTTTCCATTATGGTTTACTACAGGACATTGAATATAGTTCCCTATACTATACAGTAGGACCTTGTTGTTTATCTATTTTATATATAATAGTTTGTATCTGCTAATTCCAAACTCCTACTTTATCCCTCCCCCACCCCCTTTCCCCTTTGGTAACCATAAGTTTGTTTTCTATGTCTGTGAGTCTTTCATAAATTCATTTGTGTCATATTTTATTTTATTTTATTT
Organism: Orcinus orca; assembly: GCF_937001465.1. Taxonomy (NCBI): domain Eukaryota; kingdom Metazoa; phylum Chordata; class Mammalia; order Artiodactyla; family Delphinidae; genus Orcinus; species Orcinus orca. Next base: position 45,968,527 of record NC_064564.1, on the reverse strand, counting down.
TATTTTATTTATTTATTTATTTTTGTGGTACGCGGGCCTCCCACTGCTGTGGCCTCTCCCGTTGCGGAGCACAGGCTCTGGATGCGCAGCCTCAGCAGCCATGACCCACGGGCCCAGCTGCTCCGCGGCATGTGGGATCCTCCCGAACCAGGGCATGAACCCGTGCCCCCTGCATCGGCAGGCGGACTCTCAACCACTGCGCCACCAGGGAAGCCCTGTGTCATATTTTAGATTCCACATATAAGTGATATCATATGGTATTTGTCTTTATCTTTGACTTACTTCACTTAGTATGATAATCTCTAGGTTCATCAATGTTGCTGCGAATGGCATTATTTCATTTTCATGGCTGAGTAATATTCCATTGCACCACATCAATTTTAGAATGTTTTCATCACCTCATAAACAAGCCTGAGTCCTTAGCAGTCACCTGCCCGACCATTCCTCTCATCCTCCACTGCCCCCACTACCCCAGACCTAGACAGCCACTAATCTACTTTATTTTTCTATGGACCTGCCTAGTCTGGACATTTCATATAAATGGATTCATACAATATGTGGTATTTTGTGACTCGATGCTTTTATTCAGCATAATGTTTTCAAGGTCTATGCATGTTCTAGCATGTATCAGTACTTCATTTTTTTTTTTGCCAAAAAATTCCATTTTATGGATATATCATATTTTATTCATTTGTCAGTTCATGGTTTGGGGTTGTTTCTACTTTTTGGCTATTATAGATAATGCTGTTATGAATAATCATGTACAAGTTTTTATATGGACATGTTTTTATTTCTCTTGGGTATATACCTAGGAGTAGAATTGCTGGGTCACATGGTAACTCTGCACTTAACCCTTTAAAGAACTGTCTGCCTGTTTTCCAAAGTGGCTGCACCATTTACATAATCACCAGCAATGTACAAGTGTTCCAATTCTCCACATCCTAGACAATACTTGTTATTATCTGACTTTTCCATTATAGCCACTCTAGTGTGTGTGAAGTGGTATCTCATTTTGTCTAACTGGCTTTTAAATATACATTCAACTAGTCCTAATTCCACCTTATCCTCACTTCCAGAGGTATAGGTAGTCACTAACTTACCATCTTTTAGAGGTTCTGCAGTGTATATTGCTTTCCCCTCCACCAATCACTAAGCAGTAGCATGTCTGTGCTTGTTATATCAGGTAACTCTGGCTCAACAGTTTTCCAGCTTCTGAAATGTTGTGGTTTCTGCCTTCTCTCCCATTTTCTTTGGCTGGTTGGCTTTATATCCTTGAAGAATTCATTTACTCTATTTTAATGATTTTGAGAGGGAGGAGTCGTTCTGCATATGATTAGTTCACCATCTCTAAACTGGAAATTTGTTTTCAATTCTATTTGCCTATTGAAGTTTTTTGTTTGACGTTTTGAGGAGAATGAGGTTTAACAAACATTTCTTGTTTCTAAAAGAGGCAATCGAGGCATAAGCCACACTTGAGTAAGACATTACGTTTGGGAATAAATGAAAACAGAAGTATACTTGAATTATTTATGATGGTTCTTTTCTCTTATGATCATTTAAAAATTATATGCACAATTACTTATATTGTTTCATCTTTTAAATGAATCACTGAGATACATTATTTCAAGCTTCATATACATGATGGCTATTAACTTCCTTTTTAAAGCTTTAAGAATATTAATAGTAATATTTATTTTGTACATACTCTATCCCAGGCACTGTGCTAAGCATTGTATATACATTATCTCATACAGTCTTTATAACAACCTCATAAGGGGAGTACTTTCAAACTGCTGTTACAGATAAGGAAGCAGAGGCTTAAATATCTAGTGTAACATACTAGGAAATGGTGGGCTTAGTCCTTTATGCTTGTTTTTCTTATCTTGAGCCTTGTTCTCAACAATATGCTGTGCTGTACTGGGGAGAACCTTGCGTATTCAACTTATAGACAGTCTAGGTTGGTTAAATCTGCCATAGCACGAATTGTGCGTGGGTCTGTAGGTATTATTAATATGTATCTACATTTTAAATTAAACATATATACATGATTAAATAAGTTTTTGGTTAAACAGGATTTTTTCCTGCTTTGGATTTTCTGTCCTTTAAGCCAGGTTAAAGTATAGACAATTATCATCAATTAATATTATTAACTTAATGTGATGCGGGAATGCCAGTTTCAGAAGTCATTTCAAATGTGGGCTTTCCGGTGTCAAGAAATTGATAGCACAGACAGACTCTTATGTCCCTGACTTAAAGCGTATTTTGCCAAATGCAGGGAAAAAAAGACCCCCTTACTTAAAAAAAAAAAAAAAAGTTTCTATTTTGAGTTGTTTTGTTAAATTCTTCATTACAATTTTTGTTTGTTTGTTTCTGTATCTGACAAGAAGGACTATGATTGCTATCTCAGTGGGTGGGTGTGACTGAAGAGATGATCTAAGATAATCTAAGGTTAATTTTGTTCTCTTTCTCCATCTCTTTCCCATTTCACTGAAGTGATTAAGAGAAAGAGCTTTCAAGACAAAGGGAAAATTTATTATAAAGGCCCCAAGGTGGGGAATGGCTTATGGGGCTATGAGTTTAGAATATTCCAGGAACAGTGAGGAGGCCATTGTGCCCAAGTGCAGAGGGCAAGGGGAGGGCGGCTCCTATAAAATTGGAGAGGTTGGCAGGATGGCTCCTGCAGGGTATGGCAGGCCACGCCAAGAGTCCACAATACAGAGCCGATGAGTAGTCATGAGTCACAAAGGGCAGGGGCCTTCCATGGGGCAATGCCAGGCAGAAGAGAGTGCCTCATGACCCCACTACTTCATCCCCAAGGAAGCAAAGGGAGAGATTTGGGCCTGAGTGTCTAGCAGTTTTCCAGGCAGTTTTAGAAGTCAAAGAATTACGATTTAGTTATTTTACAGTGAGATGCCTGTATTCCTGACTGGCCTGGTGTGGGTAACTTCAGTTTCATCTGTGGACACATATATGTGGACATTTTAAATCTTATATGCAAAAAACAGACTTTTCAGAGACCTTTTCCTGGACATTTAACCCATCAGTGCTAATGGCACTGAATTGAACAAACTTCTGCTTATGTAGGAACTAGTTAAACTACCTTTATTTGGTTTTCAAATAAAGGTATCAAAATAAATTTCTCCAAACTGGAATGTCTCCTGAATAGAGTTTAAAGGCTCTGTATTTCATGTTTCAACTCTATAAACCTTTGTAAAAATAGCTGCTGGAGATACATAGGACATGATTCCTGTTCTCAGGGAGCCCAAAGTCTACTATAAGAGAAAGATGGGCAGACAGTTTTCTACAATGAAGCACGGTAGATTTATTTCCCAGTAGAGGCCAATTCAGCTTTTTCTACAGTTGTCATATGTGGTTGTTGATGTTTTTAAACCTGTAAAAAGTGTGGGTTATATCTGATGATGATGATGATGATACCTATCATCATTTTCAGGCATTATGCTAGATGCTTTACACAAATTAAACGTTATTTCCAAAGAGAGGCCCCTCCCCTACCTTCCCCCATTTAGCACATGAGGAAACTAAACTTCAGAGACCTGAGTTAGCCCAAGGTGAAACAGCTAGTGTGTGCGGTCTGTGTTGAGTCCTAGGTTGGCGATTCTAAAGCCCCATACTTCCTGCTTTTCTACCAACTCCTTAAAAGTTGGTTTCTATGATGTGTATATGGATTGAATCAGAGATAATTTGGTAAGTACTTTACCACCAACCCTCTAAGGACATTTGCACTGGTTTTGTTTTGAATGGTCAAACTGTTCTCTGAAACATGGGCCCTTCTGTATTCATTTAGCAAAACTTCATTAAGTATCTGTGAGTGAAGCACTGTGCTAAATACTGGAGATACAAAGATGACTACGACATGGTCCTTGCCTCTGAAGAACTCTTAGCCTAGAAGGGAAGCAAGGAGTTGTAAGGCAGATCGACAGTACTTTGCTAGAGTCATTGCAAAACCTCTCTTCCTGCCTCTCAGAGGCCTATCACACTCCTCTGCTCATCTCCTTTCTGCATCTACTCCTTATGGTCCAGCCTGCTCTGCATGCCATCTGGGTGAGCTCATTAATCCCCATGGCAATGCTCAGATTCCTCTCATGAGTTTCATACCAATGCATCCACTGCAAACAAAGCATCTATCTGGACTTGGCTATCCCATACCCAATCCAAGCCCATGTATCTATAATAGAATTCTATATTGAATATTTTGTATTTCCCCACAAAAGAGCTTCATGTCCTGTGGCCCTTTCACAGTGAGTACTACCAGGTTCATATTGTTATGCAAAACAGCAACCTTGGACTTATCCTAGTCTCCTTCCTCTCAGTCAACCCCAAACAGTCATTAAAATTAATATTTCTATCACTTTAACACTTGTCATTCTTTCTACTTCTGATGCAATTATAGCCTTAATTCAGACTTAACGATCTTTAAATACCACACTGCAATAGTCATCTATCATGAGTTTTCCTGGCTTTAATCTCTGCAAATGTAACATGTCTATTGCTCTCAGAGTGATCATGCTAAAATGAAAATTTAGTCATAGCACTCCTTGATTTAAAACCTTCTATTTCCCTTTGTTATAGACCTTAGTAGGGTATATCAAACCTGGACCCAGTTTGTTTAATGCACCTTGTCTCAGGCTAAGCCCTTTCTCAGGCTTATTTCAGCCTTGCTCAACATTACATTTCCCCTAACATGGTATAGTATTTTATACCTTCATGTTTTGGCTCAGACTACTGGTCCATTTGTCAGAAATGCCTGTCCTGCCCTCCTCCATGCCATTGTCATGGTTCACCCGGTAAACACCTTAGCTTTCGGTACCTAGCTCAAGATTTCCTTCTTCTGTATGGCCCTTTTAGGCTATGAATAATTAAGTAACTGTGAAGAACAGAGAATAAGTCTACTATGATAAATTTCAAAAATTACCACAATATCAAAGTAGACTTCAGAACAATATTATCAGAGATAGAGATAGATATTAATTAAATAAAGATAAGTGAGTCAATTTACAAAGACACATACAATCCTAAATATGAATGAACCTAACAAATAACCTTTAAAATACGTGAAGAAAAATTGATGGAATTTAAAGCATAAGTACAAATCCATAATTATAGTTGGAACCTTTAACATTCTGCTTTCAGAAACTGACATAAGAGGTAGAAAAGAAATCAGTAGGGATAGAGAGGACCTAAACAACTCCATGAACCAACTGGACCTAACTGTAATTTTTGGAATAATCCAACCACCAAGAGTAGAATACATATTCTTTTCAAGTGCACGTGGAACACTCACCAAATACACCATATTCTGGGCCATAAAACAAACCTAAACAAATGTAAAAGACCTGAGCCCCTGCCTAAGGGGCTTATAGTCTATCTGGAAAGATGCCATATGTGCCAAGGAAATATCAGGAGAAGAAAAAAAAGAAAAAAAAGCCGTGAGAATTGGTGCGTCATGTCCTCAAGGATCCCAAAGCAAAGACTACTACAACTTTTACTGCCAGTACTACCCTTTGGTATTTAACCACACAGTGTCTGATTTTGTTATTTAACTTTTCCTGTTTTGAGGCATTGTCACCATGGCTGGGATTGTATAATTGTGAGCTTCCAGAGCAGAGACCACATCTTCTCTATGTGTCTCTTCCTACAACAATTAGTACAGTGCTTGCCACTTCGATGCTCAAAAAAAAAAGGTTTAGAGTAAATGGGGTTCAGAGAGGGTCAGGTATTTTCCATGGCCATCAACTCCGCTCCAGACCAGAGTGGGTGTTGCCACTTTAACTGTGGTGTTCTGGCTGAAGACCAGGACTTAATTGTTGATGACCCTTCCTTTTCTTCTAGCCACCGTTAGGTGCAGTGTTTTCACGAAAAAAGTTCACGAAAGTCCTTAAGAAGACAGATGTGATGACTCTGGAGCTTCAGTGCCCACAGCCCTGCAAAAGGCAGAGTGCCAGTGCTGCACTGCCAGAAGTCAACACCCCACCCTGGTTGCTCACCTCCTGGAGGCTGTGGTTCACCTGCATTCTGTTTCGTATTTGCCAATGGGTGTTTTAAGGTACATCCTACTGCCCTGGGTCCACTGTCTCAAGGATTTCCCCCTAATCATCTTCATTTGTACATATATATTCATTTCTATAATGCTGAAATTATAGAAATTATAAAGAAAATAAAAATGATTAGTTTTTCAATAACCCAGAAATAGTAACTTTTAACATTTTGTTGTATATTTTATACATATATAAGTATATAATATATAAATATATATATATAGAGAGAGAATGTATGCATGTGTATAAATTTCATGCTGTCCAAACTGTTGTTTTTCCCAATCAATAATACAGCATAAACATCCTTACATCTTTCCATGTCAGTATGCTTCCATCACAACATTTTGACATTTGTATGGGATTTCTCCGTGTACCATGATTTATATTAATAATCCATTTTTGTTGGCTATTTAGATTGTTTCCAGGTTTTGATTATTATCAACAATACTTCTGTAATGCCCTCATACATAAATGTTGGGCACGTCTTTTATCTGGGCTTGGGTTATATCATAAAAGTGGATTTTCTGGGCCAAAGGATATGCATCTAAGACTTGCTACATATTTGTGATCGTGGCCTCTAGACATGTGGTACCAGCTTATAGGAACATTGTATAAGTTATTTTCCACACCTCTTCACATTTTAAATTTATCCATTGCTATTTTGATTAATCCATCTCAAAGACTTTCAATGTTTTCTGTAGATTATTTTTTCACATATTAAGTACAAAGGGCAGAGACTAGAAAATGAAATATCAGCCAAGTGCCCTGTTTCTCTGAATATTTTGTTTGCTTGTATATTGGTTTGTTTTTCTTTTTTGTGCTGCTATAAGTGTGTCTGGAAAAATCAAATTAGAGTAAGCTGAGTAAGCTTGACTAACAAGGAAGCCCCTTTCACCTCCCTGGAGCATGGCAGTGGGGTGCCCCCAGATCCTGATGTTATTACCACTATTTCGGAAGCACAATGATAAATGTCTGCATTTATCAGTGTCATCAAACTTTTCCACTATCTGTCAAAGTTTCATTGCAAATACTTTCCTAAGGTCTGGGCATACCCTGTTGGTGTTTGTGATGTTTGCTACCTTTCTCTTTATCTACTTTTTTGCACATTGTGGTCTAAAGATGAACTATGAAAAAAAAGAGCCAACTTTGCAAAAATTGGAGGCCAAGAGACCAGGATTCTGATACTACCCACAACTAAGCAAGTTACTTAGCCTGTGTGGGACCTTGTTTCCTCATTGCAAATAGCTCTATATAACAATCCAGGGGTAGTGTGGTGGTTGTAGATGGGGAAGAAACCCATAGAAAGCCTTTATTAAATATGTACTTGTGCCAGATACTATGTATATATTATCTCATGAATTAGGCATTATTGTCTTCCATTTTAAAGATGGGGAATCTGAGGTTCAGAGATGTGAATTAAATTGCCCTGGTCATACAGAGAGTAAATTACAGCTATAACATGTAATCTAGGTTTGCCTGTCTCCAAAGCGTTCTCAAGGTATGAGTATATAAGTAACAATGGGAGTCTGTTCATTCATTTCTTTTTTTTTTTTTTTCTTTGCGGTACGTGGGCCTCTCACTGTTGTGGCCTCTGCCGTTGCGGAGCACAGGCTCCGGAGGCGCAGACTCAGCAGCCATGGCTCACGGGCCCAGCTGCTCCGCGGCATGTGGGATCTTCCCGGACCAGGGCACGAATCCATGTCCCCTGCATTGGCAGGCAGACTCTCAACCACTGCGCCACCAGGGAAGCCCTGTTCACTCATTTCTCAATTCATTAAGTATCTATTCAATACATACTATGACCTTCCAGGCACTGTGGTCAGATCTGGGAATTCAGTGGTGAATAAATTAGATATGTTTCCTGCCTCATGAAGATATCAGTCAGCTGGGGGAAAAGAGACATTAAAAAGATGAAGACACAAATATATGATTACCAATTGTGATTAGTACTGTGAAAAAAAAAGACAGAGTGTTGGGATGGAATAACAGGGAAGACCTGATTTGGATTGAATAGGTCAGGGAAGACCTTTCTGAAATTGAGACCCAGAAGATAACTAGGTATTAATCAGGCAAGAATGGGAAGAGCCTTTCAATATTTCTGGGTGGATGGAGCTGCTGAGGATAGAGAGCTGATCCAGCTGGTCCCCAACAAGGCTCTTCAGGGGATGAAGATGCCCTGATGATGACCACAGCCAGCTTTGTAGAGAAGGGTTGTGGCCATGTCCAAGTGTGTGGTATTTCCTTAATACATTATGTATTGGGGAAAGTCCTGTCCAGACATGGAAATGGCCTCTCCCTTCCCTTGGAAATCCTGGCATGCCATCCAGTTGTGCAACTTCCCAACCTGTTGCCAATCAGCTCTGCTGACCTATTGGCCTTGCACTTGGTAGTGAAGCTCATATTGTTATTCCTCAATAGGTTCTCCATGTTCTAAGATCAATAGGGCAGAAAGCTGGAGCAGAGCATGTCTGGACACTTTTGTCCACAAGTTATCTTCGCTTTACACCTGGAATTTACATGCCAAAGATTCAGACCTCCCACATGAAAGTTGCTTAGCCTTTTGACTAGCTGTATAATCATAGGCTCAGGAAATCCAGCAGTACTTGTTATATGGCGTCAATATTCTGGATAACAGTGAAAAGGATTACATGGAATAATATTTCTGGATCCTGGAAGATGAAGTTAAGCTACATGGATCTTTGGGATAATGAAGAAATAAATTAAACTGAGCAATATTTCTGGATTACAGAGAGAAGAGTGAAATTGAGTCACTCAACCTGGATAATGGAGGGAGGAAGGACCTGACTCACAGTTCTGGGTAAGAGGAGATCATTCTGGATGATGCGGAAGGATGAAGCTGGACTGCTTTTGTGGATAACAGAGGCAGGCAGTGCAGGAAAGGACGCAAGGTAGCAACACATTCAGCCCACAAGAACCAGCAAAAAGGAGGGAGCGAGAGCAATGATGGCTTCCTTGTTTGCCCATCAAGCACAAACAGGGGAAGCTGTGCCTGGGAAGGCAGGTTCCCTGGGGTTGGTTTGTTTCCAAGGTCTTCCTTCTACAGCTGCTCCACATGGCCTGGGGCCAGTGGACCTCACAAAGTCCCAGATACAATGTGCTTAAGTAGATCACTTTGGTGACCCCCTCAGGCTTTCACAGTGACGGATATACAAAGCTAGCATCTTCTTTGAACTGCCCAGATGAAAGGTCCTAGGAATCAACCTGGAGATGCTGAGAGTCGGACAGTTTAGTCATTTAGGCTATGAGGTGTTACAATCAGAAGGGAAATTAGTCATATCCAGTCTAAATCCTTCACTTTACAGTTGAGGAAAACGTGGCCTAGAGATGGGAAGTGAATGGTCCAAAGCCTCACAGGCAGATCATGGCAGAACTAAACTAGAACCCAGAATCCCTGACTCCTATCCTAGTCTGGTTCTTTACGGCCAAACTTGAAGCCATCTCCTAGGAATAGAGAATGGCATTCTGGAGGAAGCTTTTAGGACTGAAATCAGAGACAGAATGGAAAGACGAAAGGAAGTGAATACGTTAACACAATTAATGAAAGCCTTCTATGAATTAGACACAGTGCCAGATGTTTTTACGGATTTTTAAACCTCATTTAATCCTCTCAAAAATCCCCTTGATGGAGAGATTTTTGTCATTTTATAGCTGTTGAAACTGAGACTCACAGTTTCAGTAACTTTTCTCAGACCACACATGGCTGAGCCAGTATTTGAACCCAGGTGTGCATGAAAACGCAGCCTGAGTTTTTTTACCTCAGTTGCCTGGAAACATCAATTGGTTCTTGAGATCATCACTGATGTGATAAAACATGGGACAGAAATCAGGCAAGACTAGGAGCATCTGCGTTTTCCCGTGGTGAGTAGGAAAAATGATCAGACAACTCTTTCCTCCGGCGTGAAGGCGAGGTGATGACTGAAGTATCGGCTCTCTATGCTAAAGTCAGAATTCATATTTTGGTGAAATTGTCATCTGGATAAATTTAGGGTCTCCGATTTCATTGCAGATATGGTTACCCCAGTGGTTATTTTCCTTTTGGCCTATGTACTCTCTCTGCTCTTATGAATAATATTTTTATCCCAATCTAATCACTTATAGTATTTGGTTTTTACACAGGTTATTTTTAAAATTTTGGATACAATTTTCTTCTGAAAGTAAGTTGGCCAGTAACCACGAAATCCCTCTTAGTATTACTAAAACCCTTCTCTGCCAATTCTTTAAGAAATTAGATCATCTTCAGATGAATTGTTAATAAAAAATTAACGCGATGGCCAGTAGCATGGATATCTTTGGGCTCTTGGCCAAAAGATAAGCCATCTGTGTGTAAGAAAACAGGCTAACAATTTTGGACTCTGGTCTCTGTGGCCACAGTGAGCATTGACCTCACTGTTAATTACCCAAATTAATTGTTTTTAGGGGTTGTGTTCTCTCATCACGAAAACTTCTCTTCCCAATTCAAACCATGTGGGTTAAAACAAGAAAACAAAAGCCAAAACTGCTCCCCACACCCAAAAACCCCTTCTGTCAGGGCTCCCAAGTAGACCCGGGAGAGCCGTTAGAGGGCTGAGAAGGGCCAGTCATCAGCGCATACCATACATAGGTGGAGGGCTTGTTATTCTCAGTTTCCCGCCTAGGAGAGGATACCCCTATTGTTTCTGAAAGTGCTGACCAGGACCCACACTTCCAACTAAAATTCCTCTATCCCTCCAACAGCAGCAAAAGCAGCAGCAGAAGCAACTGCAATAGATAAGTGTTTTGATGAATTGCAAGATGGATAGGGCTTACAGTGCCCCCAGCCTTGCTGATACCAAATGCCTTTAAGATACAGCTTTTCCCATCCTAATCTACAAAGGAAACAGGAAAAAGGAACTTAAAACTCCCTGTGCTCAGACAGAAATGAGACTGTTACAGCCCGCTTCTGTGCTGTTCCTTCTTGCCTCTGACTTGTAAACAAGACCTAGTAGGACATGCGAATGGAAAGTCACAAACCTCTGGGTGTTTGAAAGGATCCTTGGGACCTCATGCACATCTGTGGAAACTGGATGGAGAGATTTGGGGAAGCATGGATTCTTTAGCCGGCTTAGTTCTCTATGGAGTCAGCTTGCTCCTTTCTGGTAAGGTTTGGCTTTATTATCTTTAAAAAATATATTTTTAACAGAGTTAGTGATTCTGGGTTCTCTCACCAATGCTTAGTGCTGGTTAACAAGGGGCAGCTGTGGCACAGGGACTGTTTCTCCATGAGTCTCCGTTTAATATATGTAAGGATTGACATGGAAAGTCCTTGTAGCATGAACTGATTTTTCTAGAGTTTCTCTTCTGGATTATTGCCCGCTGTGTTACCACATACCACAGACTCTGTGAGGACTGATTAGGTCACTTTATTTGAAGAGACACGCTTACCATAGTGCATTATTTTACTGTTCCTCATTCTAGATTATTTCCTTACTCTATAGAAAAAGAAGAAACCTGGCTTTACCTGCTTCAAAGAAAATCTTCAGTCATTAAAAAAAATATCAAATTCATGCTGAGAATGATTCGGACCCACTTAAGGCATTGTACAGATTGACATTTTTAAATGAGAACAAAAATGCTTTTCTATAAAGATTTCGTATTTGTATCCTATTTCAATCAAAGCAGTCAAACGCTAGGCTTTTTGGTTTTTATCTTATAGTTGGGGTCAGGGAGATTAGGGCTATATAATTTTTGTTTTATTTAAAAAAAATTTGGCACATAGTAATTTGTAAAGTCTTTATTGGCCCAATGAAATGAAAGTTTAAGCAATTACCCAGATCACTGGGCACAGGAGAGTAACAAAACCTATTGTGGGTTTAAGGAATGGTTGGCTTGAATGTTTTTAGATTTAGGTTGTCTGTTGTTCAGATTCTCTAGATGGCGGCGTGGCTTATAGTTCACTCACCCTATGAGATACCTATGAAAGTGGTATCAAATCACAAAATACAAATAACAACTATAATGGCCATCAATCTCTCCCCTTCAGTTTGAAAGCATTTGAATTATTGTAATGAAAATAGAATTGATATAGGAAATGAATTTGGGAAAATTTACTGAACTTAATGGTGTGGGCTATATTATATTAGTAGAATTTGATCCAAGTATCCATAAGTATCTGCTAATTATTTTATATTTTTCATATGTTTGCAATATTATATTATTAAATATTCAAAAAATTAAGCAAATAAGATAACAGAATTGCATGTTTGTTTATAGCTCTTCAGTTTGTTTTCAGTGATCAATTATATTGAGGATTTAATAATATTTTAAGACTAAGAATGTGTAAACTGCTGAAAATGAAAGATTATCTGAGATAGTTTCAGTATGTAGAAATTTTTTATATTCATGTAGAAATAATGTTGATTTCTCCAAAAATATGCATCTTGAAGCCAAACAGTTATCATAATTCCATTTTCGGTTTGCTTTTTTTCTGTGTGACATTTATCAGTAACATGAAATCTGGAACTGCTTCTACATCAGGGATTATAGTCATGCAAAGCCCAGGGGTCCACAGCTGCTCTGAGATACTTTTTAGGTTAAATAATGTACACACACAGAGACATACACACTCTGTTCTAATTCATCTTTTTTCCCCGTAGTGACCATGTTATGGCACTTTGCAATATAGGCTTAGAAAAGATGTCATAAAATCAAACAAAAAAGTTACGTGGCAAAATAGTTACTCTGTGTCTAAACCAAAAGCACAGCACTAACTTAAGCAGAGTGAAGCCCAAAGAGAGGGGTTTCGTGCTCTTGTTGAAAGGAAGGGTAACACCGGCAAGGTTGGTTTCTGGAGTAGGTCTGTTGTGCTAAATCCTAACTTAGATTTCCATCTAAGCCTCCATGAATATGAATACTGAAGGCCTGATAATTGCAACAACAAGAATCCAGCATGATTATGTCTACAGGCATAGGATCCCATTCTTCAGACCAAACTCCACTGGTAGACTACAGTAATGGAGCAAGGGGCTCATGACTTATGGATTTCTCTCTCTAGTCTAGTGGGTTGTTCGTCCTTCCTTTTTTCTGAACAAATAGAACTGAAAAAACTATCATATTTGCCTCAGTGAAGGTGACTCTGGGTGGTAGATGCTAACCTATAAAAGGGTTGGAGGAGGTGTATAGTTTTTAGAAGGCTTCCCTCAAATCCACCTAGATTCTGGTAGATTCCCTTCCCAAGAGCAGATCATGGCCAATACCACCTTAGAAACAAGTTCTAAGAAACATACTAGATTTTCTCTACTCTCTCATTCTCACCAAACCAGGCTGCTCTCCCAAAGAGAAAAACAAAATAAAACTAGTCACTCTTTCTGCTTTATCATACTATGTCCTTGTGATCAACATTGATCCAATGTGAAGCCTCTAGTAGCATGCCTTCATGCCTCTTTCCTGTCTCATGTGACATTTTAAGTAACAACCTGGGTTCAGAGATAGTGGATATCTTGTCTGGAGTGGCAGAGGAAATTCAGTTATAAGGTCAGGGAAGTGGTCCCAGATGGAACCTCCTGATTAGGGCTGGTCTTAGAAGGCTAGTTATCAAGTCTGAGTAATCAAGGGTGGAGGCATAGAAGCTGGGAACAGAGACACACCTGGGAATTATTCTCAGAAGGAGGAGTTTTGTTCCCTTCTCAGATGCTCCCTCCTAAACATTGTTTTTGTTGGGAGCTCTCAGCATTTCCCTTTCAGCCTTACCCTGGGAGAGCTTCCTTCAAGAGTCTAGTCCTTCTAAGACATCTCTCCAGGAGGGAAGAACTCTTCTAAGTTCATCCAGAAGACTATGCTATATCCTCTGGGGGATTCAGATGGGTGAGGTCCAGTTTTTTCTGACATTATCAATTCATCTCCTGGAGCTCTGTTCCTAAAAAGATATGTGTGTGATTGTGTCACCAGCTTATTCCCTGTAGATGGCTTATTGGTAAGAGCACAGAATCAGGATTCAAATAGATTTGTCTAGGCTGGAAGGGTGAACCAAACCCAAAAGATAAACAGATAAATGTCAAAATAGATAAATGTCAAGTTATGCATTTGGATTCAATAAATAGATGACGTATGTTCAATGTGAGAGAGACCTGGTTTGCTGAGAGTTCTAGTGAATGACATCCAAGTTTTGGTGATACACAAAATTTGATGAATTGCGAGGAGCCAATTTATAGGTGCCAAAACATGCTTTACTTGCTAAAAAGGTAACACGTAAGCTGTAACCATTTGCGTAGTAAAGATATAGGGTCAGAATTAGAGATGGTAATCACTTCAATCTGCTGCTCAAAGCACATCCATTAAACACTGAAGACACTGAAAAGCTTGACAGCAAACATTGTAGGCAAATGGGAAGGTAAGTGCTTTAGAAACTTTGTCATATGGGAACATTTAGTCAGGAGAGAAGAGATGAAGGAGCAGCATTTTCATGGGTTTCCACATAGTAGACACCATAGATTGACACTGTATTTTGTCAGGTCTAGGATCCAGGGGTGGAGGGAGTTGCACAAAAGACAGAGTTTGGCTTTGTTGATGGAAACCTTCTAAAAACTGGATCACTATCCCCCTGGGGAGTGAGTTCCCACACTGGGGAGGGTTCGGGCATGTGTTGGGTGATCGATAGTCTTTAGGAATGTGAAAAGAAAATCCTTTTCATTTCACTACCTGTGGCTCCTCACCGACCACTTAGCAGGTAGATAAAGGTCAGAAGAGCCACTAGATCTTTGCCCACTGAAATCAAACTGAGTTTGTTTTCTGAATGTGGACCCAGATATGGTCACTTTATGCTGAATTGTAACTCAGTTAACATGCCTTAGGAGAAGAAAAACCACATGCACCTGTGCTATTATGACTCACTTTTGAAGACACTGCTCTATGAGGCTGAGGTGGATCTCATCAAGAAGGCAGGAGAAGGAGTTAAGAGTATAGATTGTGAAGTCACACACCTGGGATTAAGCTCAAATTGGATGACCATGGGCCAGTTATTTGATTGTTCCAAAGCACAGTTTTCTCATCTTTTACATTTGAGAATACTTTTTTCCCAGAGTCGTTATAAGCATCAAGTGTGATAATGCATGTAAAGTACTCAGCCAGGAAGAACTCTCTTAGTAAGTGAAGCTAGTGTAATCAAAAGAGAAGTGTTGCTGTGAGGACCATTGGGCTCATTCAAGACCAGTCTAATGTTTTCCAGGTGTAGGGGAGTCACTTACTACTCTTAGAAGCATTCTCCTAAAAGACTTCAACATAAGCCAGTTTCTCAAATTTTGTGCTGATCTCTCCCCACTTGACAAGCCAGAACACTTGGCCTACTCTCTAGTGCTTTCCCTCACCCATCCCTGCTCATGGCTCTTCTACTTCAACCAGGCCCATCTCCACCATCTATGCATACTTTCCCCTTGGCTCTTGTTCATGCTGTTCTATCCATTTGGAAATGACACCCACCATGTTCAGTCTGCAAACAAAATTCAACTTAGTTTGCCTAGGCCAACTCTTCCTCGTGTTCTTCCCCTAATTCTGAGTTCCCTTCCCACACAGGCTGTGCCTTTGAGCTTTAGACACATAGGTTTAGCCCAGTTAACCTCTAACATTGTTGACAACAGATATTATTTACCTCTTATTCTCCGTAGTGCATGGAGTTTGATATGCCATAGCAAGAAAATTTTGGTATACCATGGCAGACCTGACAAAAAGAGGGAAATTGTTTGTTGTTGTACAAAGGGCTTTTAAACATTGAAAGGATAACAATAAGAATCAATTTCATATATATTGCAAGTAGTATTCACTCATATCTTAAAAGGTTGGCTTATGTTAAATATTTGATGTAAATAAGGTCAAAAGAAAATCCCTTTTTTCCCTTAGGTGTGAAACGTAAAAGATATACTCACAAAAGTGGGTTTAACAAGATTTTACATAATATTAGGTATTGTATGATTGTTGAATATTACTTTAAAATACACATAGTTTTATTCAATAGACATTTATTGAGTTCTTGCCCACCTTTCATTCATTCATTCACTCACTTAACTATCATTTCAATCAATGAAGACATACTGAGGACTTACTTTGCACCCAGTACTGTACTGGATACCAGGAATGAAAAAAAAGGATGAATTATTTTTTCCCCTTGCTAAACTCACATCTTAGTAGGAAGGATGACTATAGGCATATAAATTGTAAGATGCTATGATAAATAATGTAGTAGGGGTATATCAAAATCTAGCTTTTCAAGAGCTATAAAAAATGTTTATTGGCTTCAATAATAAAAGCAACTTTAAAATCCAAGTTAAACATAAATGGCTAAAAACATATAATGTCAACTTCATTAATTGCTAAATTTAATATGAATAAAATTTATATTGAAAATAATCTGTATGATAGATTTTCCTCACTTTGCAAGAACTCCTAAAAATGAATATTGCCAAAAATTATGGCTAGTGTAGTTATCAGTTACTCATAGCCAAATGATTTTAAAACTAAGTAGATAAAAGGGAAAAGAGAAGAAAGAACTTCCCATCAGAGGGAGCAGGTGGTGTGAAATAGCTGGGCAAGCTCAGGGAAGTTGAGTAAGTCTGGAATGTAAGGAGGAGGTGGTGACTTAAGGTTGGGTTCAGATCAGGAAGGGCCTCATAGGCCATTTTAAGTCATTTGTACCTCTTTCTGTACACATGGAAATTTAGTATGGTGTTTGTTCTATCATATCTGATTTATGTCTTGGAAAATTCATATCTTGGAAATTCATGTCTTGAATTCATGTCTTGGAAAATTCATGTCTTGGAAAATACATATTCTGAAGCATGTATTGACATGGCAGAGAATTAGACCTGGACCAATTTGGCTTCCCAACACTCCAGGCAAGGGAGGCTTAGATGAAGAAGGGGTTTGAAAGTGTTTAGGAGGTGAAACTGTAGGGACTGGTAATTGGTTATATATTGGAGGTTGTGGGAAGTGGGGTGAATAAGCATTGCTCCCGGCTTCTGGTTTGGGTAATGGTTCTGCCATTCTCTGTGTTGGGAAACATGGCAGAAGGAACTGCTTGGTGACAGGCTGGCATGAAGCAAATAATTCTTTTGTACATGTTGATTTTGAATTTCCATGTTAAAGGTGGATATTTAGCAAAATTTGGCTCTCTGGGTCTGAAGCTCAGAAGAAGAGGGTCGGGCAAGGGATTGAAACATAGAAATCTTTGTTTATGGTAAGCGAAGACATGGGTTGTGTACCAAGACTTATGTGAAAGGAAGAGAAAGAGCAGATAGCCAAGGGTTCTACGAAGAAGCAGTCAGGGAGTTGCCAGGAGAGGCAAACCCAATCAGATTCCTTCCCTGGGATTTCAGAGAATTGGTGTTGTGGTGGCTAAGGAAGGAGAAAGTTTAAAGAAGGGGACAGTAAGATGGGGAGAGCAGAGTGACAGCCTCTGGGCTTGGCATGGGGGCACAAGACTGCAGGTGTGTTATTTTACACAGAGCCAGCTGCACTGACAGCATTACCGTGCCAGAGCTGGAAGGGTGTCAGAAGATCAGCTAGCATCACTCCCAGCCTTCAAGAAAGGGAATGTCTAAAGTTGCCTCCCTTATTTCTGGAATTTTAAACTGATAACCCGATTCCCACCGGTCTAGCCAGACTGTTCCTCAACTCACATCACACGTGCAGAATGTTTTTTAGATTGAGCCTTGTCTGCTTTCCTCTACATCCTTCCCCCACCGCCTCCTTTTGTCCCTTCAGGATTCTGACCATCCTTCTCCCTGTGTTTCTTCCCGAAGGCTGCAGGGGCAGGTGTGGAGCCATGGATCTGCCAGATGGGCAGAGTCCTGACTCTTTTCAACACATCTGTTGATTAGAGGGAGTGCGTTCCCACTGCCTAGTGGTACCATGTCTAACGTGGTACGCACATTACGTAACAAAGAGAGGGAGAAAACCTAAAGATGAGCAAAAGGAGCCCATTAGGCAGCCAGCTGAGGGGCATGTGGGTGGCTGCTGTTTGCTCTGCCTGCCCAGGGCTTGACCAGTGAGGTGTGTGTGGTGGTCACACCCATCTCAGCAGATCTGTCAGCTTTCCCGCTTTTGTTAGAGGGTGATATCATGCTTCCTGGGGGGAGCGCTGGAAGACAATGCTCGGCCACTTTCCTCCAGATACAATAGGCGGAGTCAGGAAGGCAGTATTGACATTGCTGGGGCTGGGAAGGCACTCGCTGCTCCGTGGCCGTCAGATGGTGAACCAACTTAACCTTGGCACACAGAGCCTGGGTTGTGCAAGGCGTCTGGCTCCAGAGCCAAAGGGGACTCCACCCTGGGGACAGGAGTGCTTTAGACATCTGGGAATCTGGGATGGGCTTCGAATTCTGATCCCTGTGTCAAAAACAACCGCAAAACAATAATAGTACCAGGAATAACAAAAATGGCAACCATCTGCCGAATGTCGCTACGTGCCAAGTGTTTAATATGATTTTTCAAAATTCTTCTCCTTTATTTTATTTTTAGTTTTGTTATTATTATTTTTGGCCGCACTGCGCAGCATGCGGGATCTTAGTTTCCCAACCAGGGATCGAACCTGTGCTCCCTGCAGTGGAAGCATGGAGCCTTGACCACTGGACTGCCAGGGAAGTCCTAATATGATTTTTAATATCTCACAACAATCTCACACAATAGGTATTATTATTTGTTTTGTTTTGTTTTAAAAATACATGGTGAAACTGAGGCTCACAAAGGTTGTGACTTGACTAAGGTTAAAATGTTGTGGACATTCATTATTTGGGACTGCCTAACATTCCTAGTTTTCAAAAGCCACCATGCTTTCCCTCCATTGATGGGACTGCCAATCACTGATCAGAGTGTACTGTCCATCAGAAGACAGCGGTCGGTTCAGATGGAGGGTGCATGACCCAGTAGGGCCAGATAGACTCTTCTCTGGGAATTTATGAGCAAGATGTTCTCTTTCTTCAGTGAAGACACTGTTTACCTGGAGCCGCCAGCTTCCCTTGGCACTTGAAGCTAGTCTTTGATAGGAAAGAATGATGACAGAGACAGAGAGAACAGAACCCAGACAGGCACTCTGAAATTATCTGAGCCCTGGATCCAATGTTTTTAGATTGGAGACCCATCGCTGCCCCTTCCAGTTATGGGAGCCAGTTGGCTTTATTTGCTAGTGCTATTTTGAGATGTTTTCTGTCTCTTGAAAATGAATAGTACTGAGTGACCACATGATCTCAGTAGGAATGATGGCAGCAAGAATTAAACTGAGGGCTTCCCTGGTGGCACAGCTGTTAAGAATCTACCTGCCAATGCAGGAGACACGGGTTCGAGCCTTGGTCTGGGAAGATCCCACATGCCGCGGAGCAACTAAGCCCATGTGACACAACTACTGAGCTTGCGCTCTAGAGCCTGCAAGCCACAACTACTGAAACCTGTGCGCCTATAGCCCATGCTCCACAACAAGAGAAGCCACCGCAATGAGAAGGCTGTGCACCACAACGAAGAGTAGCCCCCGCTCGCCGCAACTAGAGAAAGCCCACACACAGCAACGAAGACCCAACGCAGCCAAAAATAAGTTAATTAATTTATTAATTTAAAAAAAAAGAGTTAAACTGAGAATGACCTGAACCCAAATCCTGGACTCTTTCAAACACTTCACTGTGTTCCAACTAGTGTTTCATGGTCACCTCAGGCTGGTTTCCAGAAAACGAGACTGATAACAATACTTATTTGTGTAGTTTTAGGGGAAGATTTTAAAAGATACTACTTAAAATTACTTAGTATGGTGTGGGTACATGATGAGCACTCAATAAAAATCAGATGTTCTTAAATTGTTTACTTCTAAACAAAGCTAGAGGATCTTATGTCACTTTATGCCAATCTTTTCAAAGCACATCTCCATCCATGAGGGCAGGCAACTCCTATTCTATGCCAGATGGAGCTCCCTGGTTTCCCTTGGGATAACTCAGCATTGGTACCCTAAGCCTGGCCTTGTCTCAGGGACAAAGAGAGAAAAACTTAGAGCTGTGCGTTCTTGGGTTTTTGCTAAAAATCTGGAGTGCAGGTGAGGGAATTCCTTCCCATGGCCCTACCAGCTGGCAGGATGGTGCTCCCGACTTTTCTCCTGCCAGCCCCCAATTTCCTGTTTTCTCAGGTCTTGACTAAACAGAGGCTCTAGGATGCTTTGCCCTAGATTGTTCCCACCTCATCTATTCCAAACCTATTAATTCCTAGTCCTTGAAAATTTTCTGTGGCATTGTCAGTTCCCAGTGCAGTGCGGTTCACTTCAAGCTTATTACTGAATTTTTGGACCCGTCCTGGAGTACATGTGTGTATGTGCATGTGTGCGTGATCATAGCTCTGCTCATATTCCACCACCATCTTGACTTTAATTCCTCCTCCTCTTAGTCGCAATTCCTCTCTGTGTCCAGCACCTCTTGAATCTGAAAGGCACTTTCTAATCTTCCAGAGTTGATTGAAATACCACCTATTTCGCTATTCATTGCTACCACTCCAGAATCAAAGAGCAGGGTGGCGGTGGTAGTTGGTTGTGGTCAGCAACTTTTCAGGAGCCAGTCTTGCCCACCTCACCAGGCTCTTGTGATTCTTAGTCCCTCAGGCTACACGGGGGGTGTATTCCAGTCATTCCAGGATCTTTGCAGTTTCTAAAACTACACCTTCAAGCATCCAGGCCTTTGTTCGAGCCCTGGTCTGGGAACACTGTGTACACTGTGTACACTGTCCCTTCTGCCCAGAATATCCTCTTCACTTTCTTTGCTTCACCTGACTTATTCATGCTTTGAGATTTATATCAAGTGTCATTTCTTCTAAGAAGTCTTCCCTAACCTTCTTGCATGGATTAGGTCCCCGCCTTAGCCTGAATTCCACCAAAACAAACAAACAAAAAACCCGTGGACTGAGGCAAAGGCATATGTGCAGGTAGATTATTGGGAAGTGATCCCAGGGAGCAAGAGTGAGGGACTAGGGGAATGGAAGTGTACAAGCATGTGTTATCAGGTTGGCCACTGCCTCAAATGCCTGGTGCTCCAGACCTTTTGAGGAGGCTTATGAAATGAGACTCAAGGGCATTCATCCATTGCTCTCCTCCCCTTTATTCAAGGGTCATATAGATGCAAGAAGCTGATAAACTACTGCTGGGGTCCTATGCTGTTGTGCCAGAGAAAGTCCCAAGGGAGGAAGTGAGATATCCTCCCACGGGCTTTGTGTGAGCTACTTTGATAATACACCTGCTCAAAGCTTGTGGAGCTCTGTTTAGCTGCGGCTGCAGAAGCAGCTGAAGCAAGACCTGGAATGGGGAAGATTTGCATTGGTGCCCAAGAGGTGTTGGATACGGGCACCCTTGTTCTTGTCTCTGCCATGGTGCTTAGAATATTAAATTACAATTTACAGTTTACTTGATGGTTTGCCCACGAAGCTATGGTCTGTGTTTGACATATCAGTAAGAGAAATGCTTTAATAACTTGTTTTGCATTGGATTAAATGTTCTGACCTAGTGCTTTCCTAAGTGTGCTACCTATACTACTGCTGGCCTGAAAGATCATTTAATGTGGTGCTTGGAAGAACATTTTTCATTATAAAAATTATTTGTACATATAGATGTATGTGTGTATGTATCATATCAATCATGTAATTTAATGAGTATTTTGGCATTATTTGAGGCTAAGGAAAAAAATAGATGAGTTAATTTAAAGAGAATGGTTAATAGAATAATTGTACAAGTCTCCTATAGACTCAGCAAAAATCATGAAAATGACATATTCATCAGTGCAGTTTAAGAGACACCGCTCTAACTGAATGAGAGAGCCAATCCTTTTTAGGACTCTTTTGTGTGTGTATGTTCAAATAAAAAATAGAAAAGTAATTTGGGCACATAATTAATACTATCCTAGTGACATGGACTAAGTGGAAGAGAGTCTCTTGGTGATCAACCTGTCTCAAAAGACTGTCTTGGACTCTAATATTGCTCCTCTCAGGAAACCTGGAAAGTGGACATTTATTAATAAATTACAGACAAGACCTAGTTTACATGTTGGGCATACTGAGTGTTCCTCAAAAAAGGCCCAGGGGCTTCCCTGGTGGCGCAGTGGTTGAGAGTCCGCCTGCCGATTCAGGGGACGTGGGTTCGTGTCCCGGTGCAGGAAGATCCCACATGCCACGGAGCGGCTGGGCCCGTGAGCCATGGCCGCCGAGCCTGGCATCCGGAGCCTGTGCTCTGCAACGGGAGAGGCCGCGGCAGTGAGAGGCCCGCGTACCGCAAAAAAAAAACCAAAAAACAAAACAAAACAAAAGGCCCAGTAGTCAGCCAGGAAAATAGTAGGCCATGCCCAAAGTAGAGGAATGGATAGGTCAGTTATATGCATTCATTCAAGCTAACATTTACTGAGCTCTTTCTATGTTCTGGGAATCTGCTGGGCATTAGAGTTACAAGCATGGTTAAGAGAGGGCTCTGACTTCAGGTGGCTTTTAGTCTGGTGGGTGAGAAGCTCTGCTCTGTTAGAGGCAGACAGTGCATGTTGGAAGCATCGAGGCTGCAGGGAGTCATTCTGGAAGAGAACAGGAGTCTCACTAAGAGGGTGACATTCGAGAAGAATTACGCTTTGTGGAAAAGCAGGAGCGGAAATGAGGAGGAAAGGTATTCTGGGCAGAGGAAAAAGCATGAAAAATGAGGAATAAAAAGTTTAAGAAATGTTTGTGCAGTGGTTCTATGTGGCTACCCTCTAGGGTACAGGGAATAAAGCTAGGGAGGTGGGCTGGGAAGAAGGTAACTTGGTTTGAGGTTGGCTGAGTGGGCAGGGCCAGAGTCAGTTATGGGAGTTGTCAGGATATAGGATGAAGCTGTGTGAGGGAATGACACTGCCCAAGAAGAGGAGAGAGGGTGGTTCTGGGAACACCTCTGTCAAGGGCTGATGCGGGTGGAGGAAGAGGAAACTGAAGGCATTCAAAGAGATAAGCCAAAGGAGGAGGGAGTTTCAACTACGTAAAAACTTACAGAGGCAGGAGCCAGCGTAAGCAGAGAGACTAGAGAATTTAGCAACTAGTTATTGTTGCAAGGCATTTTCAGTGGATGGCAGGGCTTGGGTTGAAGAGTAAGGGCGAGGTGAGGAAGTGGAGTAAGTAAGCATAGATTCCTTTCTGAGAGATGTCCCATGTCACGGCAGCTTCCTGTTTCCACGTGCTTTTCTGTAAGCCTGATTCTAGGGTGATTTGGCAGGAGAAGGGGTGAGGTCTTCTCTGCCATTGTTGGTTCAAGGTACTAGGAGAATATGCCAAGGTTTGAAGGAAGTAGAGAAAAACCTCTTCCATCACAGACATTCTCTCCTTCCCATGGATGTTGTCCCCAAGTTGCCTGAATTAGATAATTATTTTAATTTCACAAATACATGGTAATGGAGGTACATGGAGGTACCACACACTGTTACCTGGAATGAGAAATATTAGAACGGTCAAAGACTCAAAAGATGATCTAGTCCAGTGTTATTGAATTGTTTTCTCATAATACTAATTCCAAGAGAATCATTGAATCCCCCCCCTTTTTTTTTGAGTATCACATGGAGCTAATGTTTGATACCTTAAGAAATGCTGGTTTGATTCAACCTGCTCATTTTATAGATGCTGGCACTGAGGCCCCGGGAGTTCAGCACTTTGCTCAAGCTCACTCAGCTCATTAGAGGCTGTCTCTTCACTTTAACAGAGAGTGTGGAAGGCAATATAAATTAGAGCTTAATGCATGTACTGTTTGGTCAGACTGCCTGGGCTTGCATTCCAGTTTTATCATTGAATTGGTTAGCTATTGCTGTGTAACAAACTACTCCCAAAACCCAGTGGCTCAACCAACATTTATTATCCCTCGTAAGTCTTTGTGTGATTCGCGGCTCGCCTCATCTGTGTTGAGCACAGCTCTGAGGTTCTGCTTCAGATTGCAGCAGCTGGTGCAGCTCTGCTTCTTGCTGCACGTGTGTGGGTTGTCTGGGTGACTCTGCTCACATGTATCTCATCCTTCTTGGATCAGCCCAGGGGATGTCGTTCTGATGGTGATGTTAGAAACACATCACCATTAGACACAAAACAGCAAATGAGTCTTCTTAAGGCCTAGGCTGTGATCCAACACACTGTCATTCCCAAAGTCAAGGTTCGGGAACTACACTCTGCCCATGATGAGGCCAAAGCGAGGGTTTGATACAAGGAGGGCTGAAGAGTTGGGGCCAACAATTTGATCTACTATAGCCGCTACTAGCTTTGTGCTGTGGTGCAAGTTACTTGACTTAACCTGTAAAATCAGCATCGTAATAGCACTTATCTCTTGAGATTTTTTCTGGGGGTGGTGGGGATTAAATGAATTAGTTCATGTAAACCATTTAGAACAATACTTAAACTTAAATGCTAGGTAAATATTAAGATCGTTACTGATTTTATCCATCCACCCATCACCATCCATGAGTGATGGAGGATATTTGGGGTGTTTGCCACCGGAGCAGCTATGGAAGGGTTTGGGTTGACTTGATAAACTGGCTCGCATCAGCCATTCTCCACTAGCAGAAGGGCTCAAAGGAGTGACCTTCTGAAGGTCCTCCAAATCACTCATCTATAAATTCCTTTCTTTTGCTTATAAGTGCTTAAAAGGCAGCGTGGGCTGGTTTTGTGCTGCTTCGTTCTCCCAGCCCCCTCCACCCTGTGTCTCTCACACCCAGAGTCAGCAGACCTTTTCACACAAACCATCTGCCAAGAGGTGTGGAACTGGAGCCAGAAACACACAACAGCTGCAGGAGCTCAGCCATATTCAGAGGCCTGTAGTAATCTCACAACAGTCCTAGACACAGCCCTGACCACTGCCTGACTCTAGAGTACATAAACCATCAGCAGAGTGTAATTCCATCGTGAGTAATACGTGAATTCTGCCAGCTGCTTCTGGAATCAAACAAAAAACAGTGTTTTTGCCAGCTGGAGGGAAAAAAAAATCACCATTAATTGCATCACTGTCTTCTCAGGAAGGCTGGGAGAGCCAGTGACTCAGGCTAACTTCTGCTACAGGCCCTCTTCCTCTCCTAGAGGTCCATGAGTTCAGAACCCTCACCAAGCCCCTCTTTCATCTTCACCAGGTGGTGTTATAGCACCGACTCTGGGGGCAGATGAATCTGGGCTGGAGCCCCATTCAGCAATGTGATAGCTATGTGACCTCAGGCAAGTCATTTTCACCTTCCTGTGGAAGGGGGATAATAATGTTACCACACTGAAAAGTTGTGAGGATTACATAATACATGTAGGTCAAATGCTTAGCCAAGGGCAGGTTCATAAGAAATGCTCAATGAATATTAGCTATCGTTATTTCTTCTGTATCTCTGTGTCACTAGCTCTTTGCTCCTAGGAGCATCCTGTCTCCAAGATGCTGTATAAACGTTACTATGTTCCATTCCATCCCATTTCAACCTATCTCATTTCTTCCTAACCCATTCTAGTCTTTAACAGTTTTGAGCTCCTACTCTTTGCCCAACCCTAGGTCAGCAAATATAAAGTCCGTGCTGCTACGGAGGTTCCTGTTGGGATGTGAGTTGCAGATAGACATATAGTAGCTTCTTGTTATTCATAGTAGTTGTATTCTGTAAACCACCAAAACTGGGTTAGATTTCTACTAGTTGCAACATTTTTGTCACCTGATCAATACATAAACCAGTTTTGCATTTGTTTCTTTTGCCAAAAAAGCACAAAAATGTGAAAAAGTGGCACCAAATATACCATCCAAAGGACACTGGTTTAGAGTGTGAGAGCCCAGTAGAATGATGCGTTGTTTCACCTCAGTCTGGAACAGATGCATCTGAGGACTCAGGGTTTTCCCTGCTTTGCACATGTGTTCAAGTGACTGGGAAGGCACCGAGAGTGTGGATTTTGAGGTTGTAAATAAATTATAGGCAAATTCACAGATATGGAATCAACAAATGGTGAGGATCCACGGTTGATACAAATGCCTAAACGGCTCAAACTGCAATAACGTTTCCATGGAAGTACAGGGGAAGCCCAGGAGAGAAAGCAAGCACAGATTCAGTCTGGGGCAATCAGGGTCCTCTGGCTGGAATCAGACTTTCAGACGCAGGAGGGTGTTTCTGACAGCAGGCAGTAGAGGTGGAGGTGTGACGGGATGGAACCATGTGGCTGGGTGCAGCCAGCTCAGCCAGACGGGCTCGTGGGGGCAGGATTTCTGCCCCTCCAGCACTGCACTGTGTAGCCCAGATTTGACTGGATGGCCTCAAGCCTTTTCTTACTCTCATCCTCTTAGAAGCAAGACTCAGCACTCTGAGACACCAAACAAGGTCCTGAAACGATCCAACTTTGTCGATCAGCAAGTAACAGAGAGCTTTCGGTGGGTCAAAGGAGAAGATGATTTGTGTTGTCTACTGTGCAGAATAATAAATTCACGAGCAGATGACTCTCTGGTCCTCCGGCTAAATTCCTCTCCAGCTCCTAGCCTCCTCGTTTCTCCTCCCTACCTCCCTCTGCCTCTACTCTTCCAGGCAATTCCACTTTCACTGCCGTTTGCATACAGCACTGCAAAACAACAGCCAGCTAGCCGTCCGGCCCCTTCTCCTCTGGAATCTTAGCAGAGGCCCTGTATTGTTACTCAAGCCTGGCTTTCGGGAGTTTTTACTACCCTCCATTCCCTACTCCAAGGGGATTATCCAAGTATTCATCCAGTAAAGTACTTCCTCCATATTTTGGCACAAGCAATAAAGTACAAGGTCCCAGATGAGTTACCACTCCCTAACACTGCCCCTGCCGGTCATTCCTGACAGAATAAGGATTTTCTTGTTGTGGACATATGATTCATGGTTTCTGCAGTTTTTAAAGAGCCTAGTTCAGGTTGTAGCCACCGTAGATATTCAATAAATGAATAGATTTCTGCTAATCTGATGCTTTGGGGGAAAAGATACATTTTTGTCATGTTTTCTTCCACAAAACTGATATGTAATGTTAATTACTGTAGTTTTCTTATATATTTCACAGCAAGGTTTTGTAATGTTCATCACATTAAGTTCTAAACATTTCTTCCTAATAATTCTCATCAAAAGATATTGTTTTCTAACCTACAAAAGAGCGGATATATGTATATGTATAACTGATTCACTTTGCTGTACAGCAGAAACTAACACAACATTTTAAATCAACTATACTCCAATAAAATTTTTTTTAAAAAATGGGGTTAGCATATACTGGTCTACCCTGAGTTTGAGGACCAAATGGAACTATTTGTGAAGATACCTGTAAATGATACGTACAATAAATATAAGGTAGAATTCAAAAAAAGAGATTGTTTTCAAAACTTAACAAAATAATTATGAATTTTATCATGAAGAATGAACAGGAGGAATAGTTGAGAAAGTTCTGGGGAAAAAAAGAATAAAGAGCTTGGGAATAGCTCTACTAGATCTTAAGGCAGAGTATAATACTGTAATAACAGTGGGGTACAGGCCAAGGGTGTAAGCACACAAATCAACAGACTGGATAGGCCAGAACCAAATCTGAGTTTACATAAATTTTTAAAAATAAATTTATTTTTATTTACTTATTTTTGGCTGCGTTGGGTTTTCGTTGCTGCACGCAGGCTTTCTCTAGTTGCGGTGAGCAACTTGGTTGTGGCGCGCAGGCTTCTCACTGTGGTGACTTCTCTTGTTGCGGAGCACAGGCTCTAGGCACACGGGCTTCAGTAGTTGTGGTTCGCAGGCGCTAGAGCGCAGGCTCAGTAGTTGTGGCTCACAGGCTTAGTTGCTCCGCGGCATGTGGGATCTTCCTGGACCAGGGCTCGAACTCGTATCTCCTGCATTGGCAGGTGGATTCTTAACCACTGTGCCACCAGGGAAGCTCTATATAAAATTTTAATATCCTATAAAGGACACAGATCAGTGGAGAAAGGAATAATAGCTCTGGGAAAATTAGTTTTCTGTTTGGAAAAAAAGAATTGTTTAAAAAACCCATCTGTTACCATATACCAAATTCCAAATGGATTAAAGAGTAAATGTAAAAAAAATCAAGCCATCAAAAGAAGAAGATGAAAGTGAATATTTGTTGACTTTTCATATGGGAAAGGCCTTTTTATGTTTAAAAACAATGGAAGAAACCACAAAAATAGAAATCAATACATATAGCTTCATAAATATGTAAACTGTTAATCCAACCATAAGCAAAATTAAAAAGCAAAGAACGAAAGAAAAATATTTGCAACAAATATGGTGTATAAGAGATTAAAATATTTCCATAAAAGAAGCTTATTGGAATTGATAGAAAAATATCAAAACATCAATAGAAAAAAGAGAGGAACAAATAATTCACAAAAGGAGGAAATGCAAATGGCTAATAAGCATGTGAAAAAGTTCACCCTCTAAATTAAAATAAAATCAAAGTAAGATACTATCTTTGTATATCAACTTAGAGCAAAGTTTAAAAAACAAAAGAGAATACTTAATAATACATGGCTGGGGTTGGTTAAATGTTCACTCTCATACACTGTAGCTTTTTAGATAAAAATGTGGCACTGTAAAGCAAAATGTTGTAATAAGATCTAAAATATTATCATAGGAGTAAGTAAAAATTCAAGATAAATTGTATTTGGTTTTTACCATACAAAAAAATTATATATGTTGGTTTCTGCAATTTCTCTTTATATATGTTCTGGGAAAAAAAGAAAGGATGTATATCAAAATGTTAACAAGAGTAACAATGTTCCTTTCTAACCATTTCTCCTTTCTCACTATGTTTGGATAGGCCTGATCTGGTGTTTTAAGAAGGATTTCATAATAAGGAGATATATTTTAAAGTAATTTATATTCTGAATGGTCTAAAGGACCATTAAATATATTATTTTTGTGGTTTTAGAGATACTCTGTTGATTTTTATTATTAAATTGTTATCACCTAACAGGATAAAAATAAATATAAAAGGACCCATATTTATCAGGACTGCAATCTATTTTGAGTCATAAAATGTTTATGATTGTAAAGATGTTAATTAATGCTGAGTTATTACAGAAAAGGGATTCCAGAAACAATCTCTTCCTTGGACATTTTTATTGGGACATGCAGATGGCTTATTGAAATAAGGCCAGGAAAGACAATGAGAAATGTTTCTTTCACAGTATTCAGTTGATTTTTTTTTTTAAGTTTATTTCTTTTATTTATTTTTGGCTGCGCTGTGTCTTCGTTGCTGTGCGCGGGCTTCCTCTAGTTGTGGCGAGCAGGGGTTACTCTTCGTTGCGGTGCGCATGCTTCTCATTGCAGTGGCTTCTCTTGTTGCAGAGCATGGGCTCTAGGCACGCAGGCTTCAGTAGTTGTAGCACTGGGCTCAGTAGTTGTGGCTCTCGGGCTTTAGAGCGCAGGCTCAGTAATTGTGGCTCACAGGCTTAGTTGCTCCACAACATAGGGGATCTTCCCAGACCAGGGCTCGAACCTGTGTCCCCTGCATTGGCAGGTGAATTCTTAACCATTGCACCACCAGGGAAGCCCTATTCAGTTGATTTTTAAAGTTTGGGAATAAAAACTACTATACAGATTAAAACTCTGGGTAGTTATTCCAAATTATAGCATTTGCTTTAGCTTCCTTAAAGATACATATTTTTCTGATCACAAAAATAATTCATGTTCATGTAGAAAAATTTGGGTACACAGAAAAACATTTTAAAAATTCAGCCACTATAGTTAACTCAACACACTTCTTATTGATATAGGATATAATATCTCTCTCTCTGTGTATATATATGTATGTATACATGTGTGTTTGTATATATACAGACAGAGAGACAGAGAGACAGATTTGATTGTTTGGTTTTAACATCTGTTAATTATCACCTTTAAACATAAACCCAGTTGTGCAAACTCCCTTTTGTCATGGGGACTGAAAGAGAAAAATAAAGGTCTCAACCACGGGATCATTGACCATAAGCCGGAAGAGACCCCATGGAAAGTGAAGTCACAGAGCTAACCCAAGTCTTCTGATGCTGCCACATTACAATCAAGTAGTGTATGAAACAAATACTTTCCTCTTATCCCTGGACCTCTTCTCATTACTTGACTTAACCTTGAGAGATGGAGTGAGGATTCAGGGAAGTGTGAGGGATGAGGATTTAAGTATCGGAAATGGGATTTGAGTGTCATACACACACTCTTTGTTAGTAAAGAAAAGCTATTATTTGTTAATAGAGAAAAGAGTCATGGCTTGTTTTTAGGGTCATGAAATAGTTGGGAATGTCCAAGAATGCCTGGTGTCAAAGGGCATCTTTCAACGTGGTGTGACTTCTGGCTCTGTCTTTAGCTCTCCCGTCACCATCTTCCTTATCAACCTTGGGAGCCACAGTCAACTGAGATTGAGTAAGCTGAGGGATGCAGCCCACCACTGCTCTCCACAATCTTCCACCATGGCTTCCTTTGTAATTTTAGTGGCCATGTGACATGTCCAAACCCGAGAGCCAGTATTCTCAGCTTATTGCTGCTCTTTGGTATTTATATCAAAACTAATTACCTGAGTACGTCTGATTTTCTACAAATCTCCCACTAGGCTGTAGGCCAGTGGCTTTCACACTTGTGTTATAGAGCTCTGGGTGTTCCAAGGAGGGGCCATGCGGCTGCCATAGCTGGTGAGGGTGCAGACTATGCCTGTCCGTCTCTGGGCCCTACGCCTCTACTTTGCCCCACCTTCACCCAGAGTAACTCTACTCTATTGAGTTCACATATTATCTTCTCTATGATATGACATTTGTTAAAAGTATGTCTTACACAAAAGCACTTTAGGGAACCGCTGGCATAAGTTGTAGGATTTGCTCTGGCAAAACAGCCCAGAGCTGGGAGTGATAGACCGGTATCTTGTATGAGGAATTATTGGCTAAATCAGTAGTGGCTCAAAGTACACGTCTTGAAACTGAAGTATGAGCTGTGGCAAGCTAGTTTGTTTCTTCTATTTGTTGTAGACTGGAAACAGGATAATCACGCCTAGGTAAAGGCTGGTAAGGTGTTGAATGGAGGTTTGAGACTCTTCTAGGAGTAAAAGGGATGCATCTTAAGTCATGAACTTTGTAACATGGATTTTTGTCAGTGTTATGTTGAAGTTTGTTTGCTAGAGAGCAGAGTTTTGGGTGGATGAACTGTTATTGCATGGATATTAATATTATGCATACTTGAATTAGAGAGTTAGCATCGTCTCATTTACTCTGTGAGATGTACTGCCTATAAACCTGAAGTTTGGGAATTCCTTGGAGGTCCAGTGGTTAGGGCGCTTCCACTGCAGGGGGTCCGGGTTCGATCTCTGGTCGGAGTACTAAGATCCCGCAAGCCTTGTGGCAGGGCCAAAAAAAAAAAAAAAGAAAAGAAAAACCTGAAGACTCTTGGGGGAGATTATTGAATGTGTGGTTATTTCTTTTTAAGTTGATCATTGGAGCGTTCCTCCCTTTCAAACGTTAAAATTTTGAAATTAGCCACACTAGCCTTAGCAATCAAGTTTTAATTTCAAGTACACGCAATAGAGCAAACATTCTGGCTTCCTTTGAATACATCGTACGTTCTACAGTCCAAGAACTAAAGTCAGTTTAATCCAATTTTTGACTCCTCTAGCAGCCAAAATTAGGAGAATCAAAAATTCTATTTGAAACCTAGGACTTTAGCAGATTAGTCACATTTTAAAATTCTGAATCCAGGGATTTTGGACTTCAGTTTGTAGAACACATGATCAATCTTGTTTCCCACTGATGACTTTAGACTATAAATGTGTGTCATTTTTAGATGGAGTCAGATTTCATCATTAAAAAAAACCACAGATTAAAATTTCATGGCCTCTACTAGAAGTCAAGTCCATTTGAAGAGCTAACAAATGAAGATGGGAGCTTTAGCAGTGCAGCCCAGAATGCCAGGACTTGGATGGAATGTAGTTCCCAGCGTCCAGAGACCAATCAGGCTAACTGAGCTCATTTCTTGCCCATGTTTGTGTTGCTTCTCTCGTGTGTTACTACATGGAGAAAAGGATGTGAAATAAATTTTAAAAAGGATCCTTGTGCTACTCCACCATTATTGTGCTGGGTAGTATTCATTAGCTCACTCTCGGGACCTCATTTCCTTTGGTTATAAGATGAAAATAATACTAAAAATGTTAGCTTTTCCCTGTGATTAGCTCTGCAGGCAGGATCACACCTCAGGAGGATACAGTTGTGACTACTTTGCAGAGGAGCAAACCCCATTTCCTCTTCATTAGTCCCACAACTTTAGAAAATCATAAATCATTATCATCACTGTTTATTGACTGTTCCACTATTTGCCACACACATCATTCATAAAATTTACAAAAGATTTTTTCATAGTGTGTAGAGCTATACATTTATTAATCCTCAGTGAAGTGCTTAGAGGTAAGTATCATCACCTCCGTTTTACAGATGACCAACCCGAGGCACAGAAGGCTACGTAATTTGTATATGGTCCTGTGTTATACGTGGCAGATCTGGGGTTCACACCCAAGGTGATTGATTCCCTAGCCTCTGACCACACACTGCATCTCTCTGCTGCTCAGCCATGCTAAGCTTCCCAGCGCTCCACTGCAATGTGATCTGCTCTGAGATAAACATAACCCTGTGCAGGGCACATGGACACACAGAAGGCAGTTTGACACCTCAGCATGATGAAAGACACTACTGTAAATCCAAGGCTTAGTGTGTAGAGCACAAGTCACTTGCTTTCCTTTCAAAGAATTCAATTTTTTAAATGTTTATCTTTTAACTTTGTGTATACAATATACCACCATCCAGAGATAGCCACGGTTAACATTTTCTAGATAAGATTAAATTTTATATCTCTCCCTGGGGAACTCAAATGCCCTCCTCCAGGTTTCCCCTGGAATTCCCAGTGCACTTACATTCCCATGGTTGCCTCCTACACTGAGCTCTGGCTTCAGTTTTGATTTAAGTAAATGCATGCACTCCCTTGCTCACTTCTACACGTGTGGTCTCTGTTGAACTTGGTGTCAGCCTCGACACGTAGCTCAGCCTTTTACTTCAATTAAAAATAAAAATGGCAACAATTTTTTCTGCATGCCGACAGACACACAGGTACAGACAGACATAATCACAAACACGGAGGCATGCAGACAGATAAGGCATTGTGAGTATAACGCATGTAACTCCTGAGTTGAGAAAAAGATGAGGTTTGCACTGTGGCAATCCAAACAACTCCACCACGAATATCACACTAGCCTATTTATTAAAGTCCTTCAGCTGCCCATCATACTGCTTGGCCTTTATCTTTTCTTCTTCTCTTTCTCTTTGTGTCACTTATTGGGTTTATGTTAAATTTATAAATTAATTTAGGAAGAATTATCATCTTTCCAAGATTGTGCTTTTCCACTGAAGGATACAGAACATCTCTCCATGTCTTTAAATCTTTTTTATCTTTGGTAAAGTTTCATAGATATTTTCATATGAGTCCTATACATTTCACGTTGGGCTGTTAAGTAATAAGTGATATACTAAGGCAATTGTGATACACTAAACCATTCTTGACTTCTGAGGATAAACCCATAGTATCTGTAGAAGATTCCTTTAATAAACTGCTGAACTGATTTGCTAATATTTTGTTTGGGATTTTTTGCCTTTTCACAAGTGAGATAAGGAGTAGTTTTCTTTTTTCAGCTATTTTATGTTAGGTAATAGGATTTTACTAGCTGTAAAGAACTGGTAGCTTTCTATTAAAAAAATTTTTTTTTGCATTACATAAACTCATCAGCAAAACCAGCTGGCCCTGTGAATTTTTGATGAGATAATTCAGGCTTCATAAGTTTGAGTTTAAGGATTTATATTTCCTAATCATTATATGTATATTTTTCAAATTTATTAGCTGAGAATTATACATGAGATTTTCTTATGATTTAAAGCATCTTTTCCACAAGAGCTATTTTACTTCTTGTTTTACTCTCAGTTTTAGTTTCTAAATAGATTTCAGAGGCTTGCTGTTGTAAATTTTACCCACACCAAGGACCAGCTCTCGGAATTCTCCTTTTTCTATTTTTAAGTTTATTAATATTCTTATTTAGCTTTAGTTTTTCTTTCTCCCTGACTTTCTTAAGTCTTGTTAGTTCTTTCACAAATGTTTCCTGAGTACATTTCTTGGTTTTTTAAATACTCATTAACAAGAAAAGTATTTAAAGCTATAAATTTGTCTCCAAAAGTAGTTTTGGACTCATTGTAGCAGTTTTGAAAGTAGGGTTCTTAACAAGTCATGTGCTTTTTTTTTTTTTTTTTTGCGGTACGCGGGCCTCTCACTGTTGTGGCCTCTCCCGTTGTGGAGCAACAGGCTCTGGACGCACAGGCTCAGTGGCCATGGCTCACGGGCCCAGCCACTCCGCGGCATGTGGGATCTTCCCGGACCGGAGCACGAACCCGTGTCCCCCGCATCGGCAGGCGGACTCTCAACCACTGCGCCACCAGGGAAGCCCCCCTCATGTGCTTTTCAGTTATTTTTTTTGAGAATTAATGATTATTTAGAATACTGCTTTATGATTTTTAGCGGGTTGATTTTCTTTTTTGTTGTTGTTGTTCAATGATATGTTGTTAAACTTGATTTATTGTGTGTGGTGTGGGATTGTTTTGTTGTGATTTGGGATTATTGCAAAGACAGTTTCCCTTTGTTGGACTTCACTGAGGGGTGTGTGTGTGTGTGTGTGTGTGTGTGTCTAGGATAGCATGAGTTACAGCAGGGCTGATATTCCACTGTGTAGTACTGGTTCATCTGTACCAGCTGTTAGAAGAGTGAAATACTTCTGTGCCATCTGGTAAATAACTGCTGCTTGGGTCTCCTAAGTTCCCCTTGACCTGCTACTTTGGCTGCCTAAGTCACTCCCTCAGGACCTCTGGACCACTTCACAATTCAGCAACTAAAGTGTTAATATCTGGCCCATCAGGGTCTTTCAGAACCTTTTTCACTACCCAGATCAGTGTTCATGGGCCCAGGTTGGTAAATATTTTGAATATCACCTCTGAGCCATGCCAAGTTAAGTTAAGCAGGTTCAACTATACGTGTTTGGTCTAAAAGATCTACAAATATAAAATAGTGCGTGTGATTTCAGTTGCCCTTTCACTTCATAGACAGCTTGGTCCCTGTTCTGTGGCTTCTCATGCTCCAGTTGTGACCCCCGTGTTTGGAGGTAAATACTTTTTGTGCTGCCTGGTTCCTGAATTCCAGCCAACTGCTTTATCTGGTTCTTATCCAAAGCAACAGTGATCTGTCCCAGTGCTGGAGGAAAAGCTAGCTGTTATATTTGTGCATAGAAGATATACTTCCACATTATCCTTCATGACCGATTTAAAGGATTGTCAAGAGTAGTGTCATGTATACACAACTTTTACCTTTGCCACTGATCTTTAGAACTCTCACTCCTATTAAATGTGTTGCTCCATTGGATATACTCAATTTTGATAAGTACTGCAGGGGTGATTGGGGAAAAAAAAGGCAAATTCCATATTTTAATGTATAGAGTTATATATATCTGAAAGATACATATATAACTACACATATGTCTAATTATTACTAAATTGTAGTTTGATTTTTAGTCAACTTCATTAGTCCAAAAATTTTTTTAAATTAATTAATTAATTTATTTTTGGATGCGTTGGGTCTTCGTTTCTGTGTGAGGGCTTTCTCTAGTTGTAGTAAGCGGGGACCACACTTCATCGCGGCGTGTGGGCTTCTCACTATCACGGCCTCTCTCGTTGCGGAGCACAGGCTCCAGATGCTCAGGCTCAGTAGTTGTGGCTCACAGGCCTAGTTGCTCCACAGCCTGTGGGATCTTCCCAGACCAGGGCTCGAACCCATGTCAGATTCTCAACCACTGCGCCACCAGGGAAGCCCCATTAGTCAAAATTTGAGAGAGGTATAAAGCACAGAACTATGGTGCTTTTCTCACATTCTTTTTGCTTTTACCAGTTTTTTTCTGTATTTGATTCTATATGATTTATAGCACAATGATGCATAACCACTATGCTTTCATTATGGACTTTACTTTTTATCAGTGTATGTAATAGGTTTTATCCCATTCCATGCCTTCTAGCCACTTGTCTGAAACTAATACTGTTACCTTTGTTTTCTTCTCTTTCATCATTTTTTTTTCTTTTCATTTCTTGATAAGTTCTTTGCCCATATCTTTGTTTTCAAGGTTTTGTTTTAAGCATCATCTTGGAAGGTTTCATTTTTTCTGAGAGTATTTGTCATTCTATAGGTGATTTTAAATATCTTTAAATCACAGATAATATGTTTAATCTTAACATCTGACATTTGGTTTTGTACTTTGATTTTTTTATATACTTTCCTGCTGTTTCCTTTTAGTCTTTTATTTTTTCCTGTCGTTTGCTTACTTGGTCTACATTTTGTTTACATTTATCTTCTCTAGTCATTTTTGGCATATGCCTCCTGTTTTTTATTTTATTAGTGGTTTACCCTTATGTTTTTCAAAAACAGTCTTTAACCTATACTTCTCTGTTTATAACAGTAAATAGTGAAACCATACTTTGAACATCAGTGTATCAGTGAGGCACTCAGCACATGTTAACTTTCTCTCCTCCTGCCTTTTCCCTTCAAATTCTTTGCCACCTTAATCCGGAATTTAAGATCCAAGTTACTTTTTACAGCATATACTTTTTAATTTTAAGACGAATTTCTGACAATAAAAATATTTTAACAATGAAAATTCATTTTCTCTATCTAATCCTATTGGTCTTTGTGGTTACTAGGTGCTGACAATAGGTAGATTGACAATCTTGGTTAGCACTGTAGGTATTTGAAATTCTCTCTCTCTTTTTTTTCCCCCATGTCTTTAGGAGAAAGTTGAGAAAGCCTACATCAAAGGTGCTAGTCAGATGTCATTTTAAAGCTGAGATCCAGACTTCATTATTAAGATATACATTTCCATTTCACGATGTAATTAATTAAATATCACCTCACATTTGGGTATCTTAAATTCCTTTGTTTTCTTTAATTTTGTTCACTAAAAAAACAGGTGTAGTGGGTTTGAATTTTCAGTTACAACAGTCTGCCGACTTGAACTTTATTTTTTGAACTGTGCAAAATAATAGAAAATAAGTTCCTATTACCATTGAGATTTGAATTGAATCTTGGAAGAGATTGGAATTGAACAGATAAATATATGTAGGGAGGGTCATCCTCGGCAGAAGGAACAATGTCATCAACGGCTAGGAAAGGAAAGCCTGTAGAGCATTTGGGGCTAAAGAGACAATGGCACCAAAATTTTGCAGGAGTTCAAGTGAGAGAGAATGAGGGTGTGAAAAGGAGTTGAATGTGAGAGATAGTACTGAGCTAGAGTGGGCAGAATATGGTGATTATCCAATCACTGTAAACAGTGAGGGAGAGAGAGTTGTTGACAATAACTCAGAGTTTTCAAGCATCTGTGGTTAGAAAGATGGAGACTTAAGAAATCAGGAGAGAGAGAAGGTGAAGAGAGGGGAAGATGCCGAGTTCATTCTAGACATATCGCAGTTGAGACGCCTACCTAGGTGAACAGGAGGCCTGTTTATAACATGTTTTATAGCTGGGAAGAGGTTGGAACTAGAGACCGAGACTTGGAACAGGTGATAACTGAAGTCTTGGGAGTTGGTGAGATCACTGTGAAGACGGAAATGGAGTCTTCCATAGTGCTGGTCAAGCTATAATCTCTGGGCTAAGGCCATGGCCACTTGCTGAGTCTTGGCAAGAAGGATGAATGGGAAATTAGATCCAAAGGAAAACTGCTATTTAAGATTCATAGGCTTACACTTTTCTACTGGGATGATCAAGGTACTAAGGCAAATGTATACCCAGTCAAACAGTGCATACATATGAAGAACCTACTGTGTCAAGCTCTCTATCAAGGAAAAGGAAGACATGAGTTCTAACACTGTTCCGGATGTTTTACATTTAAGATCTCATTTAGTCATCACTGTTGCTTATTTTGTCTAAGTCAGTTTCCTCATCTGTGATATGAGATATAAATGACTAATGCACATGGTCATTGTGAAAATGAGGTACAACAATGTATTTAAAGTATCCACAAGGTGGTAGGTACTTAATAATTTATAGCTCTTATATTACAACTAATAATTTTAGGAATTATTTATGTGTAACTGACACACTGCTCTTGCAAAGCAGAACTAGCAAATACTTGATAGCAGTCATTTGAGAACTGTGCTTCTTAAAGAAATAGCCTGTCTAGGGAGGTGCCTGAGGAGCTGTCAAGGGTCGGGGGAGCAGGTACCAAGCTGGGCTCCTGTCTCCCTGCCGAGACACAGGAAGCATGGTTTTATCTGGTTAATTCTCAGACCTCAACACAAAATTTCATTTACATAAAGGGAATGACTGAAACATGAGCGATTCTTGAAATGCGTATAGACCTGAAGGTACAAGAGGGAGGAGTGGTTCTCAAACCCTGATAGAGCAGTGGCATGAGAAGACTCCCCACCAAGTTGTGGCTTCTGTAGATGGCTCAGTGGGGTGGTGGAGACCTGGGAGAATAAACACCCTGATCACACTCGCCTACCACCCTCCTGTCTCCATCTGGATCCCCCTTGTAGCTGAACCCAGCAGGTCACAGGTAACCTCCACGGTCCCAGAGCTGGGTGGAGGAGGTTGGAGAGCAGCTGGTGAAGGGCACCCCTTGTCAAAATGAAGAGAAGAAACGAAGCATGTCTTGGGCTTAGAAAGCGAGACTCTTACCCGATGACGTTTACATTTTATACTAACTTTGACTTGAAAATGGACCCAGCCTATGCCAAGAGTATCTGACTCAAACATGTAATGAAATTCCCTCTTGGCTTTCATGTTTTTGGACTGTTTTCCCTCAAATGACTGCACAGACAGGCTCTGTCTCCTTGCTGCCAGAAAAGTCTCAGTTGATCTTAGATTGTCTACTTGGGAAGATAAAGGAGGAGCTGTTTTCCTAAGCCATTAGTGATAAACTCCCAGGCAGCTGCTGTATGTAGGATCGTGGCCTGTCACACTGCCATGCCTACTAGATATCTGTGCAGTCTGTAAGACAACAGCCTCTGCCCTGTGGCATCTGGGAGGCTCCCCAGAGTGTGTGAGAGCATGAGCTAAGCCTTGGAGGCTAAGCAAGAGTTCGCCAGTTGATGGGGAAATAAAAGAAGCATTGGAGGAGGGCTCATGCAATGCAGTTAAGCAGTATGGCTTGTGCAGATTCCAAGGACGATTCCTTGAGAAGAGCTCCCAACATGTTTGGAATGATGTCATTGCCACTGTGGCCCAAGGAGATGACACTAACTATGATACTCAGGGTTTTTCAAGAAGCCTCTCTTAACAAAGACACATAGATTAGCACCTCTTGAGACATTCAGGCCTGCAGTTTGATAGGGGAAAACTGACATAAATTTTATAGTTGGAATTCTACCTGGCAAATGAATCTGTACTTTGGAAGTATGCAAGATTTTTTTTTTTTTTGATGGAGGGGAGGGAATATGGCCTCACAAGCTGCTTTCCAAATAGGAGACTTCCAGTCACAGAAATAATTCAGGTAACGCCCAGAGGACAATAGATTCCAGAATTGTAATAAAGGAATTCCTAAACTAAATGAAATGAGGCTAGAGGGTCCCTGAGCCCTCTTTCACTACTGAGCTAAGATCATGACCCCATTGGTTAGTCAGTGGTGGGGGTGGTGCTTCAGAATACAGAGCTACTGTCCTGCTCTAAGAGTAAAGTGAAGCAAAGTAGAAGAGCTATAGACTGTGCAGAGGGTCACTTTTAAAAATAAAATTTATCGGAGTATAGTTCTCACTTTTATTTATTTTTTAAATAAATGTATTTATTTATTTATTTAATTTATTTTTGGCTGCGTCGGGTCTTTGTTGCTGTGTGCGGGCTTTTCCCTAGTTGTGGCGAGCGGGGGCTACTCTTCGTTGTGGTGTACGGACTTCTCATTGCGGTGGCTTCTCTTGTCGCGGAGCACGGGCTCTAGGCATGCAGGCTTCAGTAGTTGTGGCACATGGGCTCAGTAGTTGTGGCTCACGGGCTCTCTAGAGCACAGGCTCAGTAGTTGTGGTGCACGGGCTTAGTTGCTCCGCGGCATCTTTCTTAGTTGCTTTCGCGACCAGGGCTCGGACCCATGTCCCCTGCATTGGCAGGCTGATTCTTAACCACTGTGCCACCAGGGAAGTCCCTAGTTCTCACTTTTAAAGACGAGGAAGAAAATGTAAGGAAGTTTCTCTGGTCCAGGGACACAGTGGGAGGCCTTTGGGCTAGGTCAGTGGTCTTCCCGAGGGTTAGCTGGCAGAGGGCCATGGAGTGACAGCTTGTGTCCATCTCTGAGTAGCCCCCTCATCTCTCTCTCCAGGGCTCCCTCCACACCACCAAGCTGGTTGTGAAACTGCTTTTCCAGAATCACTTGCATGTGCAGAGATTTGGTTTCCTGTTAAGGTCAGTCCTGTAAGAAAGGGGGCAGCAATCAAAGGATTTTAGAAGGAAACACAGGGAATCTTCCTTAGCTCATGATCAGCCTGTTTCCTGCTCATGTGGGTTTGAAGTGTGTGGGAGTGTGGTCACACAGCAGGACACAAAGCCATTAGAAGTTCTTCCTTCTGTGGGTGCCTTAGCTCCAAGATGACTTAAAAATTAAAAAACAAACAAACAAAAAAAACCCTTCCTCTGGGGCTAACACAGACCATATTTTCATACAGATTAACTTGATCAAACTGACTTCATGTCATGCTAATACAAATAGCCCTTTACACAAATGTCAATGATTTAGGGTTTCCCTGGTGGTGCAGTGGTTAAGAATCCGTCTGCCAATGCAGAGGACAAGGGTTTGATCCCTGGCCCGGGAAGATCCCACATGCCGTGGAGCAACTAAGCCCGTGTGCCACAACTAATGAGCTTGTGCTCTAGAGCCTGTGAGACACAACTACTGAACCCGCGAGCCACAACTACTGAAGCTCACGTGTCCAGAGCCCGTGCTCTGCGACAAGAGAAGCCGCAG
Organism: Orcinus orca; assembly: GCF_937001465.1. Lineage (NCBI taxonomy): Eukaryota > Metazoa > Chordata > Mammalia > Artiodactyla > Delphinidae > Orcinus > Orcinus orca. The sequence goes on along the minus strand of NC_064564.1, from coordinate 45,927,494 downwards.
TGAGAAGCCTGCGCACCGCAACAAAGAGTAGCCCCCACTCGCCACAACTAGAGAAAGCCCGCGTGCAGCAACGAAGACCCAACACAGCCAAAAATAAATAAATAAAATAAATAAATTTTTTAAAAAGTCAACGATTTAGAGGTTATTCTCCCATTTTACAGATAAGGAAAATGAGACAGAACGTCAAGACCAAAGCTCTTAACTACTCCACTATCCTGTTGATGGTGCCAGGCTAATAACAATTCACAGAATTGTCACCTGGGTTTAAGATGTACTACTTTCACTATATATAAAATAGATAATTAATAAGAACCTACTGTATAGCACAGGGAACTCTACTCAATACTCTGTAATGACCAATATGGGAAAAAAATCCAAAAAAGAGTGGATATATGTATAACTGATTCACTTTGCTGTGTACCTGAAACTAACACGACATTGTAAATCAACTATACTCCAATAAAAATTAATTTAAAAAAGAGTCAGTAAACAAAGATCTTTTCAAGATAATTTACATCAAAATTTAGTCAAAGGAGCATTCTTGGACTTATAATTAAAATTCCAAAAAGAAAAAAAGATGTTCTACTTTCAATTACTGTTGATTTCTTCAAATTCAACTTAAATATATTAAAAATATGCACGGTCTGTCAAACACAGTGCTTGGTGCTAGGAGCTAAAGATGAACAAACTAGAGGTCTTTTCTTCAGGGAGCTCACTGTCTAAGGAAGGAGACAGATGTGTAAATAATTAAGCAAAAAACTGCCATTAGATTGATGAGTTGCATGTGTTTTTATAATAAAAGTCTTCATTTTAATATTACAAAAGAGAGACAATACTAAATATGTAAAACAATAAGTGAACATCTGCCCTTCCTCCTCACCCCACCCCTGATCCCTGAGCCTGGCAATTTCATTAGCCAGAAGTACCACTACTGGTGTGTGACTTCTAGGCTTTTCTCAATATTTTGACAAAAATGAGATCAAACATACTGTTCTGCATCTTTTCTTCACTTAATATATCAAAGGTATAATTCCATGCAAACATAATATTCAATTAAATGTATGAACCATCATTTATTGAGCCGTGCTCCCATTCATGAACTTTGTGTTGTTTCCAGTCGAGGCTGTAGGCTGCAGTGAATATTCTTGCCATATCTTTGCATATCTGTATTGGTAATTATGGAGGATACCTTTTTACTATAATTTTAAAAATTAAAATACAGTTAAGTTATGTTGTGTGTACAGCTTTATGAGTTTTTGTTTTTGTTTTTGTTTTTTGCGGTACGCGGGCCTCTCACTGTTGTGGCCTCTCCCGTTGCGGAGCAACAGGCTCCGGACTGCGCAGGCTCAGCGGCCATGGCTCACGGGCCCAGGCGCTCCATGGCATGTGGGATCATCCCGGGCCGGGGTACGAACCCGTGTCCCCTGTATCGGCAGGCGGACTCTCAACCACTGCGCCACCAGGGAAGCCCCAGCTTTATGAGTTTTAATGCAGCTGCCACCAAGTTAGAATAGAGAACAATTCCATCACCCCCTGAAATCTTTTTTGTGCTGCCCGTTTTAGTCACATCTCTCCTACTCCTAATCCCTGGCAACCACTCATCTGCTCTTCATCCTATAGGCTTACCTTTTCCAGAATGTTATATAAAGGCATTCATACAGTATGTAGCCTTTTTATATTGGTTCTTTTACTCAGCATAATGCCATATTGTTGCAAGTATTAATAGTCTAACCCCTTTTTATTTCTGAGTAGTATTCCGTTGTCTGGATGTACAACGGCTGTTTATGCATTTGTCTGTTGAAGAACATTTGAGTTTCTCCAGTTAGGGGTGATTATGAATAAATGGAGCTGCTATAAACATTCACTGTATGAACATAAATTTTCATTTCTGTAGGGTAAATACATAGGAGTGGGATTGCCGGGTGATGTGATAAATGTATAGTTAACTTTATAAAAAATGATTAAACCATTTTCCACAGTGACTGGACCATCCATTTTACATACCACCAGCAGTGATTGAGTTACAGTTGCTACACATTCTAGCTAGCACTTGGTATTGTCAGGGTTTTTCTGAGCCTTTCTAATGGGTGTGCAATGGTGTCTCACATGGTTTTAATTAGCATTTTCCTAGTGGATAATGACACTGACCATCTTTCTGTGTACTTATTTGCCATCCACATATCTTCTTTGGTGAAGTGTCTCTAATCTTTTGCCCATTAAAAAAATTGAATTGTTTGTTTTCTTACTGTTAAGTTTTGAGAGTTTTAAGATATATTCTGGATGTAAGTTGTTTGTCAGCTATGTTTTCTCCCAGTCTGTAGTTTGTATTTTGATTTTAACAGTGTCTCTCATAGATCAAAGTTTGAAATCTTGATAAAATCCAATTTATCAATGTTTTTCTTTACAGATCACACTTTTGGTGCCATAGCTAACAACTCACTGCCTAACTCCAACATCATGAAGATTTTTCTCCCATATCCCAAAAGTTTTATAGTTTTACATTTTACATGATCCATTTTCATTTAATTTTTGTACAAGGTGGGAGGTTTTAGTTTAGGGCTTTTTTTTTTTCTGGCATATGGATGTCCCGTTGTTCTGACACTATTGTTGAAAAGACTAAACTTTCTTCACTGAATTGTTAGAAGATCCATTTTTGATACGAACCAGTGTAATATGTGTATCGTTTAATCATTAAAAGAGTGGGTTTTGAAATCAGTGTGCCTAAATTTGAATCTCAGTTCTACCACTAATTACCTGTATGACAATGACCAAGTATTTAACCTCTTTTTGTCTTAGTCTCCTTTTCTGTAAAATAATCTGTAAAAGATAATCATAGTGCCTATTCCATAAGGTTCCATGAGGATTATTACATGTTACACACATGGAAAAGTGCCTGACATATAATGTGATGAATTAGGGTTAGCTTTTATGTAACTTTACAACTATAGATTTGCAAGCATGTCCCAGAAATGCATTTCCAAGGAGTATTAGAAATATCGTGACCCTTTTTTCCAATTTACTACAGTTGCCTATTTGTGTATCTTCCTCTGTGAATTACTACTGATTTATTAATTTATAGAATTTACTTATGTATTATACATATTAACTCTTTAAGTTTTATCCATAACAATATTTTTCCCATTTGGCCTTTTTATCTATTACACCAATGGTGTAAACCTTCCTGTTTATCTGCTAGCACTAGATATTATGACCCTCTCTATTGTTAGTTAATTTGATAGACGAATAATGGGATATCCTTTTAGTTTGTGTTTTGGGATTTGTAGTCAAATTAATTATCATTTCATATGGTAATTATTGTATCAGTTAATTTTTGTTGAGTAACAAGTCATCTGAAAACGTAATGGTGAAACAACAAACATTTATTATATCTTAGATTCTGTGGGTCAGCTGGAAAGTTCTTTGATCTAGGGTGGATTGGCCGATATCTGTAGTCAGCTGATGGCTTGGCTGGGGCTGGATGGTCTAGGATGGTTAATGCACATATCTGGCATTTGGTCTGTTGGGCCTCAGCTGGAATGGCTCATGTCTCTATCATGTGGTCTCTCATCCTCCAGTGGATTAGTCTGGGCTTTTCCTCATGGTGGTCTCAGGGTCCCATAGAGCAGTAGGAGGGGGCAGGCCCAGGGGAAAAGCACTTTTAAAGCCTCTGTTTTTGTCACATTTGCTAATGTTTCATTGGTCAAGGATAGTCTCATGGCCAAGCCTAGATTCAAGGGGTAAAGAAGTAGATTTCACTTCTCAATGGAAGGAAATGCAAATTATTGTGACCATTATATTTCAATCTACTGCAGTTGGCTATTTATTTTATAAAAGATTTTGGCATTTTCTATAGTGCAATCTGTCAGTGTTTTCCTTTATGGATTTGTGTATATTCATGCCTTTGGATGACCAGACTGTAAGCTTCTTGAAGGCAGAAACCATATTTTATTCTTTTCTTCGTCCACAGAAGGCAGCATAGGGCCCAGCTCATAATACTTATTAAGTAAGTGCTTATTGAATAAATTCACTCATCGAAGGCCAGGCTTGCTTGCTTGCTTATTTATTTATTTATTCATTTATTTATTTATTCCTTCATCCGCGATTATTGAAGAGCTGTTATATGCCAGGCACTGTGCTAATTGCTAGAGATACAATAGTGGACAAAGGGCAAAATAGAATTCTCTTGTGGTGTTCAGAGTGAAGCATTGTGACGGGTTATGGAACTTAGTGAGACATGGGTTCAAATTCTATTTGTCTGTCGCTGGGCATATTACAGAACATCTGTGAGTTTCTTTTTTTAACCTATAGAATGGAATATAAATCCCTTCCTTCAAGTGCACAAAGAATTCAAGCGCACGAAGTTTGTAAAACACCTTGCATAGTACCTATTACGTAGTCTGTAATAAACAGTGTTATCTTTCTTCCCGACACGGTATAATCTGAAGCCTGCTGAGAACGCTAGCCCTCTTTCTTTGTCCGTCTCTTCTTAGAAATGATCGTGGTCCTGAACTTCTCCCATTACAGACTCACTTCTTTGGTTTGCTCTTCTGATAGCTCTCAGAGTTGTCACTTTAAGCTATTCTTAAATTCTTCTTCTCTTTTTTGTGCAAGCAGATCAACCCAAATTGCCTTCCTTATTGGGATCTGGAGAACAGGGAACTTAGGAGTTAAAGAGCTTGTTGAATTCTGTCTTGGACGATAGAGATATTTGGTTGTGGGAGTGAGTATGTATGTCTGTGCACATCTTTTGGCAGCAGAAGGGAGAAGGGAAATTGGCAGGTGATTGAAGCAGAAGAACCCAGAAAGAGAAAGTGGCCTGGCTCCAAAGATGGATTCCTCTCACACCAGATAAATTTGCTGGCAATGGACGAATACGATTCAATTAGAGAGCATCCCTCTCTCGGGGCGAAATGACAGGAAAGATTATAAGGCAGCATTGTAAGGCTTGCGGGGATTTATGAGGTGGGCAAACCTCATTTCTGGGAATTCCCACTCTCTCTGTCCTGTACCCTTCCCAGCTTTTTGGCTGCCTCTCCTCAATGTCTTCTCTCTCTTGGCCCAGTTTCTGCTAAGCTCCAGGATTCTTCAGGTACCATCCTGTCAAAATGATGAACATTCCAAATTCCCTCACATTAAAGATTTGTCCATTTACCCTGCTACCCTGGGGTGAGAGAAAAGGCCCTGGGGAGAAATTCACACTTGAGGGCTGGCTTTGCCATTAGCCTTTGTGTGACCACTGGCCAGTCTCTTTTCCATGGGCCTCAGTTTGCCCTTTATAAAGTGTGAGGCTTGCACCAGGCAATCTCTAAAGTCTTTTCCAGTTTAAACAACCCTTGATTTGATGGTGCCATGCCTCCTCCAGCCCCGCCTTACAGAAATGGAGTTTTGCATGTAAGTGTGCACGTGTGCTGGGCATTTAGTGAAGTCTCACTCTGTGGATGCTGTGTCTACTCCTGTATAAAATAAAAACTTGCTTGCTGACTGGTGGCAATTCTGATGTTCTAACTAGAGCATGCGGTATTTATCCTGGATGGAAAATTTCTGGCGTTCACCGGGTGGTGGGGTGGGATGCTGTCTCCTCCGGCAGTCAGTCGACGAGGATCCTGTTTGTCAGGGAGGCGGGGATGGGAAATGGGCATGCCCTTGGGGCAAACAGGCTTGGAGCAACTCCTGAGTGAGAGCAGTTTGTTGTTAGAGAGACTCAGCCTAGTCATATCAAGGGTGTCCTTGTCTAACTCCCAACTGTGCATGTAAAAAGTTAGCAACTTCCTTTGGGTATTTCCAGGCTTGTGCATGTTGGTATCTTTTCGTTAATTGCCCACTATCTTCTCGGAAGGAAATTTGAGGATGAAGTTATTGCTCAGAGACTTATTACATACATAAAAGTATCCTAGAAACAAACAAACAAACAAACAAAAGATTAAAATATTGAAAACATGCCTGGGAACGGGATTTCTTCTGGGAACACAAGAAGGGAGAGGAGACGCGAAAACTACTTTGACATAGAGTTGACACATAGAAATGGTGCCAGTAGTTCTTAGAATCCGATAAAAAGAAATTAGTGTCAACTTTAGGATGTTGACATTAACCAAGAGAGAACATTCTAGTGGTGAGTCCTATTAAACACTTACTCATTCTTCAAATCCTGCTCAGTAGTTACCCTTTGGGGGAAAACTTACCTGACTCTCTTCTCATATCCCTTTCGCTTTGTTCTGGTAATTCCAACTCTCCTTCAGGTGCCAAACGTCACTTCCTCAGGGAGCCTTACCTGATTCATAAACCATTTCTCCACACCAGCCAAGTTTGATTAAGTTCACTGTTATGCTATCCCATAGCACCTTATAATTCTCTCTCATGGTATCTATCATGGTTCCAGTGTTATATTTATTTATGTGATTGGTTTGCCATATCTGTCTTCCACATTTGCCTGTAAATTACATACGGGTTGAGATCAGATCTGTTTTATTCATTGTTGTGTCTCCAGGGTCAAATACAGTACCTTAGCACATGGGAGGTGCTCAATAAATTTGTTAACAGATGAGTAGACATATAAATAATTTAATGAGTTTTTTTTTTTTAAACTGAAGAGAATTCTCCTTTTCTGGACACCATAAAAAATAACTAAAATCCAAACAGCTCCACCAAATAATCTTGGATAGGTTTGGGGATGTCTTTGCTTCTTTGCTCATTGTCAGGGCCTTGATTTCAGAAATGCTTTTGGCCAAGACCTTATCAGTTCATTGCCAATCCCCTGATTTCAAAAATACTTTTGGCCAAGGTGTAGTGCTCATTGCCATTTGACATATTTAGAACTCTAAGATATCTGCTGCTGTTAGGAAGCTGAGACAACCAAGGACACCTTGGAAAAATTTGAAACATAGTCAATGCCAAACTTCCAAGAAATCATACAGACAGTTGTTCCGAAGACGTGATGCGTTGTTCCAAACACATATTAGTGAAACTCCACCTGACAGCACAATTCTGAGGTAATAAGAAGCGCAAGGGAATAGCCACACTCTGCAGTAATTTAACCTGCTTTTTCCGCTTGGCTGGCAAGTGCTTCAAAGGTTGGGGAGCTGTGTTAATCAGAACTTGCCTCTGCAGCTGTGCTGAACTTGAATGTGGAGGGAGGGGCACAGCAGACTAATTGGAGTCAGCACCTTGTGAGGCAGGGACATGTATTTTCATTGCTATTTATTCATTTAACCTTTCATTTTCTTCATCTGTAAAAGTAAAATTGTTAAAAGTGATGACCTTTGAGGTTTTATATGTTTTATTTAAGCAAATTCCTTTCTCCCAAATGAAAATTTATGTGGAGCTGAAATATAAAACAAACAGATGAAAGTTGAGCTGCTCAGTGAGAGTGTGTATGTATGTGGGGACATCTGGAATGCGCTCTGTTAATTTCACCTCCGTCACTCTCAGAAAGATCTGGAATACCTTTTTTAGAAAATGAGAAATAACAGCTCCTTGAAACACAGTTTGAAAAGCATGACTGTGTCTCTCATTTCTAATTCAGTTTGGTTCTATTACATGGGTGTAGATTTAGGTCCAGAGTCCTTTCTATGACTGTTTTTAAAGAAAGATATTTCCATGTCTTAGATGATGGGTTATTATTCGAAGTGTCATCCTAAATTAGAAATCAATCCCAGGAAAGAATCAGGGTTATCTTGAAGCAAAAGGACAGTTTTTTTGTTTGTTTGTTTTTTTGCGGTACGCGGGCCTCTCACTGTTGTGGCCTCTCCCGTTGTGGAGCAACAGGCTCCGGACGCACAGACTCAGCAGCCATGGGTCACGGGTGCAGCCGCTCCGCGGCATGTGGGATCTTCCCGGACCGGGGCACAAACCCGTGTCCCCTGTATCGGCAGGCGGACTCTCAACCACTGCGCCACCAGGGAAGCCCTAAAGGACAGTTTTGTTGTTCTCAAGGTTTGCAAACCAGGGACGCTGCAGAAGCCACGGTTGGGAGAGTCATAAGGGAACTGGATGGCCCTTGCAGCCTGACCACAAGTTTTAGATGATTGGCTGTCATCCAAGCTTCTCATTAGGGGCTTTTCCAGGTAGGACCTTAGCAGAATCAGAAGTCCTTATAGGGTTTTTTTGTGTGTGGTTTTTCTAAGAAAGAATTACGTGACTCAGTCCCAGGTCTGTCGTGACTGCCTGGCTCCGTTTTATTTTTGGTCCCTGTCAGCCACACCTGGTCCATTTTCTGTATTCCTTCTTAAGGGATTTCTCTTATTTTTACGTTTCCTCAGGGGGTGTTATTTTATTTTTACAGAAGCAATACTGAGTATAAGGAAACCTATATGCAGGGACTTCCCTGGTGCTCCAGTGGTAAAGAATTCACCTTCCAGTGCAGGGGACGTGGGTTCGATCCCTGGTTAGGGAACTAAGATCCCACATGCTGTGGGGCAACTAAGTCCACGCAACACAACTACTGAGCTGGCGCGCCTCAATGAGAAAGAGAAAATCCACACACCACAACTAAAGAGAAGCCTGAGCGCCACAACTAGAGAGAAGCCTGTGTGCCTCAATGAAGATCCCGCGTGCCGCAACTAAGAACCAATGAAGCCAAAAAAAGAGAAAAAAATTGCTAAAATTAAAAAAAGAGAAAATCTATACGCAAAAAGAGGATTTAAGCAGCATTTTGTGTTCACCACAGTGAGATTTAGTGAGAAAATGTTACTGCAAAATGTTAGATGCTGTTCAGTACGGCACACAGAAAACATAATGAGCAGAACAATGTTGTAGGATATTGTTATGCTTCAACTGTGATGAACAGTCATTTGTTAACCCAATAGCTGCTGTGTTACATTGGCCAGTATCTCCTTACAAACAAGAGACACTTTTATGCAAATATTGAAAAGTGTTTGTGAGATCTTTGCTGAGGAAAAATAATATCAATCCCCAAAACACGTTAAGATGTATGAAATTCCATATGCATCTTACTTACAGCAGATGCATCAACAAAACTGTCTTGATGTTAGAAGTGTGAATTGAACTAATTAATGAATTTGATCCAAGCTCTTCAGGCTGTGGTTGTGGTGAAACAACTCAAAACCGGTCTGCAGTAGGACTTGGAGAGGATAGTTTTGTAGTGGAAGAAAAGGTGTTGGTGTGGGGACGGATAGCTGTGCCAGCCCAGGTGGGCTCTGTCTCTTGGCATTTATTCTCAGGAAAATGTCACCAATAGCAGATTCCTGGGTAGCATCAGTCACGCAGTAGCAGTTACACCTTTCACTGTGCCAGTAGCAGAACCCTTTTGAGAAGCCACAGGCTACAATTGTACCTGTGGCAGTAGGGCCTCTGCTTCTCTCTTCTTTTTGAAAGGTGAAGTTTGGCCACTCTCCTCCTCCCTTTTCTTTTCTTTTAACCAATTTTTTTCTCAGCATTGTGGAGCGATGTCACGTTTTCTATTACTAGTCCAAAGTTGAGAGGAAAAGAAAATGCGTTATATGGATGTGATCCAAAAAGATTTGGAGTGAGTGTAGGGATATATATTTCTCTGGTTCTAGATTCCCTTGCAAATGCACCTTTTTAAGGGAAGAGCAGTTAACATTTACTTTTTTACATTTAATTTTTATGTGTAGATAATATTCCAATGGTTCAAAAACATTGTATACATTACGTATACAGTGAAAAGTGTCGTCCCGCCCCCACCCCCGCCCCGGTCATTGTCCCCCCCAATGACCTCATTCTCCCCTAATGGGTCACCCTTGTTCTTAGCTTCCTGTATCACCTTCCAGAAATTCCCTGGGGCATATGCAAACAAGAACAAATACTGATTCTTGTTTTAGGAAAGCAAAACAGATGATTTTTAAAATTCATTCCAGGAACGTGGTAAGTATTTCTTCCTGTATCTAAAACTCATGTACAAAATTCTTCTGATATTTTATTGTAAGTGGCAGTACAAAGGACAGAGAACTCATGGGTGGAAGAGTGCTTCCTGAAACTGACATGCTGAATAAGGGTAGCAAAGTGTAGTCAAATCCAGACTCTCAGAGTATACAGTTTCCCTTTCTATCCCTGAAAGCAAAGGGAGAGAGCTGGGAGGAACAAAAGGAAAAATAAACTAGACCCATACCTAGAAATAATTTACAGATGCAGTGTGGTTGTCTTTTCAAATCAACTGCTTTTTCTATTATTTCCTAAAGTCATTAAATAAACCACGGCCAGTGCTAATGCAGTTCGGTGAGTTCAGAGCAGAGCCCTTGGTTTTGGCAAATCACTCAGCTGGCCCTAGAAATGGGGGTGGATCCCACTGGAGCTGAAAGAATTACAGTGTTTCCTTCCTCTTGATGACTCTCTCTGGGAACATGCCTGGAAGGAGTGAGTGTGGGAGATGAGGTGGTACTTACTCAGAGGCAGGGCTGGATGTGTGTGTGTGTGTGTGTATGTGTGTGTGTGTGGACGGGTAACTGTGCTCTGGTGTTATTTTTGGAGGCTGTAATTCCACAGCTAGGTTTCCTAGCTCATTCTCTCTTGCGATGCTTTTCTTATCCTAACCTCTGTTCCCTCTCTTGAAATCCTAAAGTTAAACCAATGAGGCTAGAAGCAAGATAGATGCTTGAGGGTCAGGCTTGGGAACCCTTTCTACTCAAGATTTCTTCCCTCGGCGTACTGAGTTAATATTACGAGAAAAATATTGCAACACCAACTCCTACTTACATTAAGACTTGACTTTGAAATTCTTCCTAGTGAATCAGGTAAAAATGTAGCTCCTAATAGGATCATCCTCAAAACATCACTGTATACATCAAACATTGGCAAATGCCGTCAAAAACAAATTGTATGAGGACTTCATGGCAGGCACAGTGCTTGGCATAAGTAGGTCTGGTAAATGAATACCAGTCAGCTCCAAATCCTCAGCAACCACTGATCACCTTTCTATAGCATTTTGTAAAAGCGTAACATTTGCTTTCCCCCCCTCATAATTTCAGTAATTATCAAAACAGTCTTTTAAATATGGGCAAAGGGGTCAGTTTAGACTCAGAAGGGCACTTTCATTTTTTAAAAAAATTTTATTGAAGTATAGTTGATTTACAATGTTGTGTTAATTTCTGCTGTACAGCGAAGTGATTCGGTTATACATATATATATTATTTTTATTTATTTATTTATTTATTTATTTATTTATTTATTTATGCGGTACGCGGGCCTCTCACCGTTGTGGCCTCTCCCGTTGCGGAGCACAGGCTCCGGACGCGCAGGCTCAGCGGCCATGTCTCACGGGCCCAGCCGCTCCGCGGCATGCGGGATCCTCCTGGACCGGGGCACGAACCCGCATCCCCTGCATCGGCAGGTGGGCTCTCAACCACTGTGCCACCAGGGAAGCCCTATATATTCTTTTTCATATTCTTTTCCATTATGGTTTATCACAGGATATTGAATATAGATAGTTCCCTGTGCTATACAGTAGGACCTTGTTGTTTATCCATCCTGTATATAATAGTTTGCATCTGCTAACCTCAAACTCCCAATCCTTCCCTTCCCCACCGCCCCTCCCCCTTGGCAAACAAAGGTCTGTTTCTGTTTCATAGACTGGTTCATTTGGGTCATATTTCAGATTCCACATATAAGTGATATCATATAGTATTTGTCTCTTTCTCACTTACTTCACTTAATATGATAATCTCTAGGTCTATCCATGTTGCTGCAAACGGCATTATTTCATTTTTTATGGCTGAGCAATATTCCATGGGGTGTGTGTATATATATACCACATCTTCTTTATCCATTCATCTGTCAATGGACATTTAGGTTGTTTCCATGTCTTGGCTATTGTAAATAGAAGAGAACTTTCATTTTTAACGTCATGTTTCAACAAGTGGGAGCCAAGTGAATTGGTGAAACTGAAGTAGATCTGGTATAAAATTTGTCCATCTGTCTGTCCATCCATCCATCTAGCCAACAAATATTTATTAAGTCCTCTATATGCTGAGAATAGGTAGAATATTCCTATGTAAATCAATGCAAATAAAACAGCTTCAATTCTCATTCTAATGGAATGTATCATCTAGGAGGAGAGAGATCAAATAAAATAATCACAGACTGTGGTAATCTTTATGGGATGAGAGTGTGTAGATATTATAGATAAGATAGGTAAAGAAGACGTCCATGAGAAAGGCATTTAAGCTAAGACCCCAAAGGATGAGAGAAATTAGCCATGAAAAGAGTGGAGAAGAGCACTCCAGGCACAGGGATCAGCATGTCCAAAGGTTTTGAGGTAGGAAAGGGCATGGTATAGCTAAGGAACTGAAAGATCAGTGAGAATTTGAATTCCAGCTCTGACTTCAATAGCTGTGGAAGATAGAATAAGCTACTCAATCTTTTGAGCCCTAATTTCTTTATATTTAAAAATGAGATCATGGTGCATACTCCCAGGAGAGAATTTGATGAATATTAAATGAGATAACATGGAACATACTTGAATCACTTTACATCTACATAAAGGTCCCTGAGACTCCAATAGCCCTCATCACCCGCTGTGCTTGACCTTTCTAGTCTCCTGATCATTTTATGTAGACTTGAGAAGCAACCATCACTGGAGCCAGAAAACAACCTCCATCCCTGGTATTTCCACATTCACCAAGAGGAGAGAATAGGCACAGATTCCATTTGCTTATCTTCAAAACTTTGGAAACGAGAAGAGAAAGGGAAATAGAGAGAGGGAGAGAAAGAAAGTGAAATGAGAGGGTTTTCTTTTTGTAAATGTGCTTTATCACTTAGTAAATAAATCTTAAAAGTCAGGTAGGATTTTCTTTTTACATTTGGGAAGATTTGAGGTTTGGGGCTAGGTGTTCAGAAGCAGAATAAAGAGAAATGAAATAATGGTCATCGAGTATCCTGTATATTGCAGGCACAGTGCTTGGCAGGTTATGTAGTTTAACTCATTTAATCTTTACAAGAATTCTGCAAGACAGGTCTTATTAGGCTCATTTCAAAGATGAGGGTCAGAGGGAAATGTAGACTTCACTCAGTCCCTCCCTTAGCTTGCGGAATTTAATGTGGAATCAGGCAATACTATGATAATGATGAGAGTCTATAAAGTTAGCATATGGTGTATGTCATTGACATATTTCTTTAGAATACATTATTATTGGGGTAGAACCACATTATCATTAATTGATCAATAATTAATGATAAATAATGATAATGCCATTATCATGAATTTGTCTCAATTCAAGCAAACACTTACTGAATACTTAACTATGTCTCAGGCACTGTAGTGCATAAAGACACCTAGTGCACATCTTGTTTTGGGAATGGAGAATAACCGATAGTCCATTACAGCTAGGGCGTGCAATGGGGCAGCAGTGGTTAGCAGGGTCTAGGTGATGAAGAGCCTTGATGCCATGGTAAAGAGTTTTGGATTTTGTCCAATGAGAGATAGGCACATGATCAGAGTAGCATTTTAGAAAGACCGCTCACACAGTTATTTTTAGACAAGGCTTTGTAAACACCAGCTTATCCTGTGGGGCCATGTTAATAACCTTCCTCATACATTATGTTCCATCTTTTCCTTTTAGCAACAGTGGACGGTGCCATGGACCTGATCTTGATCAATTCCCTACCTCTCGTGTCTGACGCTGAGACATCCCTCACCTGCATCGCCTCTGGATGGCGCCCCCATGAGCCCATCATCATAGGAAGGGACTTTGAAGCCTTAATGAACCAGCACCAGGATCCACTGGAAGTTACTCAAGATGCAACCAGAGAATGGGCTAAAAAAGTTGTTTGGAAGAGAGAAAAGGCTAGTACAATCAATGGTGCTTATTTCTGTGAAGGGCGAGTTCGAGGAGAGGCAATAAGGATACGGACCATGAAGATGCGCCAACAAGGTAACGTGCCCCTTGGCTGTGGGCAGGTGAGGTCCATTGAGACCCACACCCGCCTCTTGTCTTGACAGCTGCTCACTCAGGCCGGGGACGAGCTGCCTGAGAGCATTAGAGATGAGAGATGATCTAGTCCAACTCCCTCACATACAATCCTTTCACTAGACCTTGTGCCTAGTTCATGAGATGAAATGAAATATATCACATGTTCTCCTAAGGGCTCCATGGTCCTGATGGAGATAGGAACATGTTACGTGTATATAATATGATTCACAGCAATGAAGACAAGTGTCCACCGCCAAACTATGGGCTATTTTGAGTTTTCTCATTGATTTTTCATTTGATTCCTTATTTGTTTTCTTGGCCTCTGAGTATTCTTAACAGAAGTTAATGTTTTCAGAGGAAAAATATGGTAGAAATAAAACATTAAGGGAAACATCTCTCAATAACTCAATTTAATTAGTTACTTGGTACAGTGGTTATCTATTGACATAGTAATGCTGTGTAACACACGACCAAAGCCACGGTGGCATAATGATAATGACTCATAGCTTGTGAGTCTAAGTCAGCTGGGTTGATAGGTGGCTGATCTTGACTGGGCAGCTCTCTCATGTGTGTGGATATTGGCTGGCTCTAGGCTTATTAGGCTGGCCCTGGTTGGGCTACCTTGGCTCTGTTCCGCGTGACTGTTATCCGTTAGCAGGCTAATGTAGATATGTTCTCATGGAGACAGCAGGGGTGCGAGAGAGCAAGCGGAAACACACGAGGCTTCTTGAAACCTAGCCTTAGTACTGTATACTCTCACTTCTGCCTCACTTTTATTGCCCAAAGCAAGTCGAACAGCTGAGCCTAAAGTCAGAATGGGAGGGTATTACACAATTACATGGCCACGAGTATGGATACAGGGAGGGATGAAGAATTGGGGCCCATTTTTTCAGGCGACATGATTTAATTTTAGAAGTGGAGTACCCAGGCCCAGCTCACAGAACACCAGAACTTTTGAAGGAGGACCTTGAGAGCCTTCTGCAAAGGAAGAGTATTACTCCTTTCTGTGCCTCAAAAAGCAGTGATGTGATGGAACCCTTCTCCCAAAATAGAAGTGGGTCCTAAGCTGTATCTTTGGGCCAGTCCACCAAACTCATGGCAGTTGGAGGAGATGTCATTGTAAACATTATTTAATGACTCTGTTCTGCCCTAAGGCTCCCAAGTTTGGACAGGCAGGTAGACTTCTGGTGCTCTTGATGCTATCTACTGGGACGAAGGTGCAGATTCCAGCAGAAATGACCTCTCCTTGTTCTGATGAAAATGATCTGGCCCCTCACCCTCAGTCCCTTTCTCTGGGTTGGTTATTACTAAAATGAAGGGGTCCTCACCAAATTAACATCATCATAACCACACGAGACTGTGGACTGAGGATGTGTCATTTCATGAGACAATGACATTGTGAGCTCTTTAGGATTTGATTTTTAATTGTAAAATTGATCCAGATAAATAATGCACCTCTGCACATTTCTGACTGTCAGCTTTTTATATAGGAATCTGTAGGTTTTTTAGAATCTGTAGGTTTTTTAGGTTTTTATATAGGAATCTGTAGGTTTTTTAGATTACTTCTCAAGGTTAAAAATGCTTATAAAATCACCCTAAGGGTCTTGTTAAAATGCAGACTCTGAGTCAGTAGATCCTTGGGGAGAGTCCTGAGATTCTGCATTTCTAACAAGGTTCCAGGGGATAAGATGTTGCTGGGCTGAGGACCACGCTTTGAGTAGCAAGGGGTTAGAGTCAGCCCCTAGCTGGGGTCTACCTGAAAATATTTCTTTGAATTTGCTAATGGTGGTAATTAAAAAATTTGAAGGCAGCAAGCTCGTTTTAAGATCAAAGTGATAAAATCATTATTCATCACAAATGAGGGAAAAGGCCCTCTTAGCAAAACTATAACATTCACCTTTAAATGGCATCAGGCGAGTGGGAAAAGTGCACAACAGAAATTCCCAGGAATGCAGCTCTCTGATGAGGGAAGAGAGGTTGAACAAAGGGATGTGAGGTGTGCCAAAGCTATCGTGGCCGAAAAGTCGGCTCTGTTATTTTTCACATGTGTCATTGGGATCTGACTTGTGTAAAGAGTTATGTCCTTCTGCTGATATGCCCACATTCTGAATGAAGATGATCTGAGATTTGTGCCCCAGTGATCTCACAGGTTTGACATGAGAAGTGCCCTTTCTGGGCTGTCCTGAAAATGTATAAATAAGAATCCGTAGAGCAAATTAAAACAGAATATTGGGAGTCAAAAACCAACCGTAGGGCTTCCCTGGTGGTGCAGTGGTTGAGAGGCCGCCTGCCGATGCAGGGGACACGGGTTCGTGCCTCGGTCCGGGAGGATCTCACATGCCGCGGAGCGGCTGGGCCCGTGAGCCATGGCCGCTGAGCCTGCGCGTCCGGAGCCTGTGCTCCGCGACGGGGGAGGCCACGGCAGTGAGAGGCCCGCGTACCGCAAAAAACAAAACAAAACAAAACTAACCGTAATGATCCCGCCAAAGTGAGAGTCCAGGTCAGCCCAGGTAAAGCATAGTTTAAGTTCAGTTAAATGAGACTAAGGCAGGCATGGATAGTGAGGAACAGTGAAGAGAAGATGGCTTTTCGACTCAACTTCACCTGAGTTTAATTCTTTCTCTACCACTTACCAGCTGTATGGCCTTAAGCAAGTTATTCAACTTCTATTGGTCTCATTTTTCATCATCTGTGAAATGGGTATAATAATATCTTCAAAAGCGTCTTAGGTTTTAAATAAGAGTAAGATGGTATATACAAGAAGCCAGCTCCCATGAGTGTAAGATTTGATTTACACAGTAGATATGTTCCTGAAAGCTCACTGTAAAGTGAGACATTGCAGAACAATTTACATAATAATAACAATAGCAGTTTGTAAATGGTGGGAATAGGATTTAATGCCAAGCGGTCTGGCTTCAGAGTCTGTATTTATTGCGCTACCCTCTCTATATCACTCTCACTTACTTTAACCACCCACCCCAATTCTGAGCACTTGTTTTATAAAGTACAACAAATCTAGTTGAAACCCCAAAAAGCAACCTAGAGCACAGAGATACGGGAGTGGAGGTTAGTCAGACATGGATTTGAGCCTAGCTCTGCAACTGCTGGTATAACCCAGCGCAAATTACTTACCTGAAATCATAGTTTGCTCATTTGAAAAAATAAATGGGGATAGAGACTTTACCACGTACATTTGAGAATCAAATGAAATCACCAACATTATCTGGCTCACAGTAAATGTTCAGTGATTGTCATTATTTAGTGCCTTGGAATGAGCAGTAATTTAGTGGGACTATTAATTTTGCTACTCAACTGTGGAAAATGTTAATATCATCTTTTAACATAATTATGGAGGTTTAGACAAAATAGAAAAATAGGAAGTACTTTCTCTCCTGTATTTGAATAACAACATCATCTCAAGCTGTTGAACTGATTTTCTTTTGTTGACCATCCAATGGCTGAAATATGGTGTAAGGAAAGTGATATCCTTTATGGTGAGTCAAGAAAACCTCCAACACTGTGTCTTCATGACGCTCTTAACTCCCTGGTAAAACATCACGGGAACTCAGGAGTGCCCGCCTAGGGACACAGCAGGATAGGATAAACATCACTATATCCCTGCTTTGCTGCTGACTCGTGCATCTGGGGAGGAAGTGGAAAATCCATTTGAGATGTGCCAAAACACAGCTTAAATTGGCTCACATGCTCCAAATGGCCAAAGGGATTTTTATCAATGGCATCATCCAAAAAAGTCAAAAGCAGTTTTTTCAAACCTCCCTGCACATTGCATTTGGGGATAGGGAGGTATAAATGAAGTTTGGAACGTTTTCACATCCGAAGATCTATTATAGAGTGTTCCATCGGAAGAAACCTAGGTTATTTTTCTTCCTCTTTTCATTTGAGAAATGGCTTTGCTTTAAGAACATCCAATTTCCCAAATATGATTTGTGAAGTTGACCGAGAGGAGCCATTTGTATCTAAATAACTCAAATGAGCATGTTAAATGTATGAAGAAAATAGGAAAATTTGAAATCAGATTCATTCATCTATTCTTTCATTCCACAGTATTCTTTTTTTTTTTTTTTAGAATATGTTGGGGGTAGGAGTTTATGAATTAATTAATTTATTTTTGCTGTATTGGGTCTTTGTTTCTGTGCGAGGGCTTTCTCTAGTTGTGACAAGCGGGGGCCACTCTTCATCGCGGTGCGCGGGCCTCTCACTATCGCGACCTCTCTTGTTGCGGAGCGCAGGCTCAGTATTTGTGGCTCATGGGCCTAGTTGCTCCACGGCATGTGGGATCCTCCCAGACCAGGGCTCGAACCCGTGTCCCCTGCATTAGCAGGCAGATTCTCAACCTCTGCGCCACCAGGGAAGCCCCCCACAAGTATTCTTAAACCTCTATTTGTGCCACACATGGGAAACACAACAAAGTTAACATTTCCTGAATACTTATTATGTGCCTGACATCTCCCTAGCAATTTTCTACACATTGCTATGTAATTTAATCATTACCAAATGCATATCTGATGAGGACTATTATGATTTCATATTAGTAGGTAAGTCTTATAACTATTGTAACTAGAAGCATTCATATACCTGGTTTCCCGTGTTGGACCTGGGAAGGTAAACTTGGGTCTGATCCCTGTGTTGCCTTTCAAAACCGCCATGAGCCTACCCTCCTGGAATGCTCAGCCTCGTATGAGTGGGGCTGTAATGGGGAAGGACAGGGTATATGGAGGGCGTATGACGGCACTTAACCTGGATTCCAGGATTGCGTAAGGCCCCTGGAGAAAGTGACATCTAAATGGAGACCGATGAATGAGTAGGACTTGGTGAGACACAGGGGAAAGGAAGGAGCAGAAGAGAAGGGAGAAAGTTCATGACTTGGACGTGAGTGATCATGTGATCTGTTTGAGGGACTGAGTACAGTTCAGCATGGCTGGAAGTGAGAGGTAAGGATGCCGGGCCCGGAGTAGGATGGGTCTGGAGGGCTGATGTCTGGAACAAGTGTGGAGCTCTTGAGTTTGTGTCTCAACTTTCACATTTATTGTTAGAAGGCCTTGGGAAGGGACTTGGTCACCCTTAACTCCATCTCCACACTGACAGACTGTGGATATCTGGTCTTCACAGGGCTGTTATGAAATTATACAAAATAACAACGGACCTAAAATGACATTATTACTCTCAGTTTTTATTTATCATTAAATTAAAGGAGACAACTGAAATTTAGCTCAATTATTTTTCATCCATGAGAAGCGTCTTTGTTTATAACTTTTACTACCTTCTAGTTTCTTCTCCACCGCTAAGGAATAAGTGAATTGTGTTCGTAGTTAAGGTCTGTGAGTTAATTAGTCAATCCAAATGATCTCAAGCAAGTCATCCCATAACCTAGGCCTCAGCAATCTCATTTCTAAAAGAAGGTGTTATATGACCTATGAAAGGCCTCTGGAGCTGAGCTACCTGCTTCAAATCCTGGCTCTCCTGTGAGCTTGCTGTGTAACCTTGAACAGGTTACTTGACCTCTCTGGACCTTGATTTCCTCATGTGTAAAAGTAGGATAATTGTAGTACCTATCTCCTAGAGATCTTATGAAAATTAAATATGTGTGAAGTGCTTAGAACAATGCCTGGTCAATAGGGGCTTATTGTTTTCATGATCCAGTCGAGTCACATGACTATCAGTCTATGCGTACTGTGTACAGGTCGGACTCCTGTGTCATCAGGAAGCCCAAGGTGCAAGGCTGGCTTGTGGATGCACTTTCTTAGTCCTCAGCAGAGAACGATCCACCTAGAGCCATGAATGCGGGAGGTGGCCAGCTGGGTGGCAGGGGAACTCTGGTGTGACTGTGTTCCGACCCCCAAAACAGGGAGCTTAAGAGGCGCAAAGTCTGAAATAATAAAAAAAAAACACAGAATGGGGAAAACGTAAAGCCACACTGGAGTTGAGCCGAGTGGAGAATCTCAGTTCCTTTTCAGAATACAATGCTGAGTGAGAAGTCCCACGGTCAACTAAACAATCTTCACACAAAGGAGCAGAAAATATAAACAAACCGCAGAGAAAGGAACAACAGCCTGAAATGGTCAGATAGTTCTCACAGGAGCCTAAGGGCATGTCGTAGAGAGCAACAGCTGTTCGGTTAGATTGCTAAATGAAGCACCTCCTCAGGTGAGAGGGAGCCCCAGAAGGTGGCCCCTGAGGTCCCCTGCCTGCCCTCCCTGCCACTCATGGCCACACTGCACGTGTCACCACAGCGGCGTGGCCTTTGTTTATATTTGGGAAGGATCCTGACCTCTTCTAAGCACCCAGGGGTTTGGCATACATCATTTACTATTCCTAACAACCGTTTAAGGTAAATACTTTTACTCCTAAATTACAGATGAGGAAGCTGAGGGGTTCAGAGGTGAAATAACTGGGTCAAAAAGGTTCAGTAGGGCTTCCCTGGTGGCGCAGTGGTTGAGAGTCCGCCTGCTGATGCAGGGGACACGGGTTCGTGCCCCGGTCCGGGGAGATCCCACATGCCGCGGAGCGGCTGGGCCCGTGAGCCATGGCCGCTGAGCCTGCGCGTCTGGAGCCTGTGCTCCGCAACGGGAGAGGCCACAACGGTGAGAGGCCCGAGTACGGCAAAAAAAAAAAAAAAAAAAAAAGGTTCAGTAAGTGGCAGAGGGTGGCCTTAAGCCCAGGACTGTCTAATTCCAGGGCTCATGGTGCTTTTTGATCTCCACCACTCTTCCTCTGGGTCCACCCCATGTCACTATCTGCACCACGGTATCTGTGTGGGAGTCTTCCAGGGCACTGTGCCCAGGTCAACAGGCGCTGAGGAAAACAAGCAGAGGTACCCAAAGCTCAGGTCCTTCTGAGCACGGTGCAGAGGCATCTTCTGCCTTCGCAGTGTAGCTCTCTAAGCTCTCATGAAAACCAGCTGACTCCTGCCAAGCAATAGGCCTCATCTTCTGATTCAAGGTTCATTTGTTCCTGGAAAAGATATATAACCTCATTTTCTCATTTGTTTTTTCTCTCTCTTTTAAAAGCTTCCTTCCTACCAGCTACTTTAACTATGACTGTGGACAGGGGAGATAATGTGAACATATCTTTCAAAAAGGTATTGATTAAAGAAGAAGATGCAGTGATTTACAAAAACGGTGAGTATGTGTTTTGTGTCATTCCGACACTTGTGCGAGACATCAGATAGCATAAAACATACTGGGTCATTATCTTATTGCAGTCTTGGGGGCAGGTGTTTGAAGTAAAGCTACTATGATGCAAGCTAATCAGATTCTATGATAGAAGCTGTCTTAGGTAACGTGTTTGGTTACTTAAGTAAATTAAAGTAAAGATTTTTATACATTGTACATTTACAAATATACAGTATGAACTATGAACGTACAAGAACTATGAACGTACAAGAAAGTCCCATCATGATGTAATATGTGGGGTCTCAAATTCTGCCATGTAAAATGGGATGCTGTTTGATTGCAAGGCTAAGGAAATGACCAGAGTGAGCCTGGAAAGCCAGTTGGCAGGGGTTCTGGGGGTCTAAGTGCGCAACCCAAATCTGTCTGGGTCTGACTACGGTTTGGCGCCACCTGGTGGCAGTTGCCTGATGCCGCTGGAATATTGATGGAGACTCTTCTGAGTTCTGTGGATGAATGACTTACAGGTTGGAGTAGTGATTCTAGTTATCTCTTAATTGATTAGTTGGCAAGTTTACCTGACGTTTTCCCCAGCTTTGTCGGTTTGCCTCTCCCTGCAGAAGATGAGAAATTTAGGCTACCCTCACCTTCATGTGTTTGGTGGTCGATCCTATAGACTAACCTATCTGCTCCAACACCATACTTTTCTCAACTTTTGGGAGAGCATTCGATAGTTCAGCCTTTTCATTCTTCTCCCCCCCATCTAATACGCTAGAGCACATTTTCTATATCACGCCAAGGAAAGCTGATCACGTGGAGGGGGCAGAGAAGGAAACAGGAGTGTTTGAGTGAGACCCATTGTTCTCCACTTTTCTCCCTTACAGGTTCCTTCATCCATTCAGTGCCCCGGCATGAAGTACCTGATATTTTAGAAGTGCATCTGCCTCATGCTCAGCCCCAGGATGCTGGAGTGTACTCGGCCAGGTACATAGGAGGAAACCTCTTCACCTCGGCCTTCACCAGGCTAATAGTCCGGAGTAAGTGATGGTGTGGTTGTTAGGATTTTTAGCTGGAAGTAGCAGAAACTGACTCTGGCTACTTAAGCAAAAACCAGGGATTAGTTGAAAGTATACTGAAGACTTTAAAAAATCAATGGAAAAGCTGATAAGCAAATTCCAGAAAAGATCTTCCAGGGAAGGTCTGGGGCTCAGCACCGGGGAGGGTGGGTGGACTTTAGGAGGCTACCATGACCCTAACTTAGCTTCAGTGATGTTTCTTTTACTTCTAAATGTTGAACTCTCAGGGTGAACAATCAGATTGGCCTGACACGTGTCAGGTGTCTACTCGCTTAGACCAATGAGCTATAGACAAGAGTGGAGCCACATACTACATACAGAATGGTAATCACTGTGAGCTGGACAGTCTCCCCAAAAGGTGTCTGCTACAGGGAGATGAGTTGGGCCTTCTGGGTTGGCCTAGTATCTAGTGAAACCTTAAGTCTCCTGTAAATCCCAACTTTCCAGATCATTTAACTCTCAAATGTGATTTCTGTTTTCAGGTTTGAAAAATGCAAGAGTTAGAGCTGGTGAAAACTTCTCCCCCATTATAACTATCAAAGTGGGTAGTAACTGTCACCAGTGGTTTTTACAAAAATTGATCTATAGAAAGCAAAAAATTTGCCCTGAATTTTCTCCGGTTATGTTAGGTATTCATGATATTAAATGTTCAGGCCTTCAGGTCTGAGTACTAGGGATGCCCTGTCATTCCTCTAATGATTAGCATCGCTAACTTGTGAAGAGTACTTATTTTGCTTTGCATTATATTTATGCATTCATTCATTCATGCAACAAATCCGTGTTGATTCTAAGTCTCTGCCAGGCATTGTGTTGGTGTTGAGAATACAAGGATAATAAGATGAATCACTGTCCCTTGGGTAATTCCCAAGCAGAGCAGGTACATACATAAATAGATAAACAGATACTGCGATATGAAAATAGACATATGAAAAGTGTGGTTCATCTAGTTTGGGCAGGTGAAATCCCCTTTCATTCCTCTCTACTCTCGGAGAGTCTGAATGGCAAGGACACAATTTGCATTCATTTCATTAAGATGGTCTCTCCAGTGCGATATAGCACCATGTACCAGGGGCACTCATAGTCTGGGGTAAATTGGCAGATTTTCCAGCAATATCAAAAACATCAAATGTCGATATGTGGTAAAAGGTTTAAAGCTTTTTTTTTTTTAAATGACAAAACAAACATGACTTATCATAGATTTGAATTTTAAATTTCCCTGAAGTTTTAAGATAAAGCAAAAGACTTCAAACACATTTTGATCTCCAGGTTGTCTCCTTTTCAGATGGCTAGAAGCACATTCATTCTCTTTGGCTCTTATTTCAATAAAACTGTTTGAGAAGCACTGCTAGTATCTAAAATCATTCTAAGAAAGTTTGAGTTGGGCCACAACCATCCTATTTAAAAGTACTTCCTTCCCTTTGACCTCTTTGATGTTTACCAAGAAATGCGGTACAGTTGAAGGCATTTTGTTCATTTCTCATAACTGTAAGGTATCTCTCCTGGTAGATTTGAACCCTAGGAATAGTCAGTGCTTAAAGATGTGTATTAAAAATCATACTGGTTATATGTGTAGGATTTCTTTTCGGCGTAAATTCTCTCCATGGCAAAAGATTTCTCGAAAACATTAAGTTTATAGGATTTCTCTCTGTATGCCACGGATCTATGGTTTCCTAAAATACAAAACCACGAGGCTTTTGAAGAAAATAACAGAAGCCTAACTGCATACTTGTTGCTTATCAAGGAATTCTTTTCCTGTCTTCTGCATCCCTCTAAGAGATCACCTTAAGTATTTCCTTGAGCTTAATCCCTTCCTCTTTCCCAGGATTAGGAGTGAAGCTGGGACAGGTCTTCAGATCGGTGCAGGGTTAGAGACATACTTTAATGTAACAGGAGAACCCCTTTCATCTCCAGTGTCTGCCATCATTAGTCTTCATCATGTGAAGATAATCTGTGGTCTGGCTCTCCAGAAATCACTAATTGTGCAGAAGTAGTTTTCCCTTTATATATTAAGGCATGTAAATGGTAGCTTTGAGACATTTTGTAGCTTTATCAATTAAGTGGTTGCCTGTAAGACTGGGTCTGTGTTGACAGTCTTCCTGATTATTTTAGAGAAAATACGGATAACTAGGAGTTCTTGGCAAAAATATTATAAGCTGTAGGCACAGGTCCAAGTTTACCACCGCGAGACTAATATTCAGGGACAAAGACATTATTAGTTCCTTTCAGAAGAAAAATTAAACTAAATTCCTGACCACAAACGGTCACCCTACCCCGCTCCCCCTGAGCTTTCCTTATCAGAAGGTATCCTAAATAACAATCTGAAATCACCAAGTGCTGGAGAGAAAGAATGAGGAAATACGAATCTAGAAGCATTTTACGATTCTTGTACTTTCAATTTTGTATCTTGCTTCATTTCTTATATGTTTTCTACCTGAAAAATACTTGGGGGCTACTAGCTCCTGCTTCCCCTTTTAGCTGTCTTCTGTCTCCACATTCTTTATTTTTTTTTAATCTTTATTTTGTATTGAACTATTTACAATTTTGTGTTAGTTTCAGGTGTACAGCAAAGTGATTCAGTTACATATATACATGGATCTATTCTTTCTCAGATTCTTTTCCCATTTGGGTTATTCTCCACATTCTTTACACTGGAGGCTCCCAAACTCTGGCACGCCTCAGAATTACCTGAAACACTTGTGAAGCCTAGGTTGCTAGGCTACCTCCAGAGTTTCTCATACAGTAGGTCATTGATGGGAGTCTGGGATTTGCATTTCTAACAGATTCCCAGGTAATAGTGATGCTACTCGTCAGGGGTCACACTTTGAAAACCACTGCTCTTATCTCTAACCGTAACTGCAGCTCTCCAAACATGCCGTGTTTTCCTCCCAACCTAGCCTCTGCCCAGAACACGCTCTCCAGCCTTATCTTCTTTGTCACTTAGTGGGTCCTGCAGATTCAACGCACATACCACCTCCTCTGAGAAGCCCTCTTTTATGCCCTATTCCAACCCTAAGGCAGAATTAGGTACTTCTGTCTTTGTCGTTATCATTATTTTCTATCACATGTCTGTTTCCCACATTGGACTCTTAGCTTTTAGAGAGCAGAGATTGTGTTTTATTTATCTTCGTTCACCAGTGCCCACTCACATGACTAACATGTATCAGGTGCTCAATAAAGCTTTGGGGAATGAAGTTGCTCCACTCACCATAGTCTTGTTTTCCTTAAAAAAAGGATGTGAAGCTCAGAAGTGGGGACCTGAATGTAACCGTGTCTGCACTGCTTGTATGAACAATGGGATCTGCCACGAAGATACTGGAGAATGCATTTGCCCTCCTGGCTTCATGGGGAGAACATGTGAGAAGGGTAAGTCAAAAGTGCTTGATGAGTAACCTGTGGATTTAAAAAGCCATTGTTGCTGGATCTAGAATTTTAGATCTGGACCCATTTGGGAATGGAAGCTAAATGGCCTCTGTGAGCCCATATGGTACCTTTGAGTAAATTCAAAAAAGGTGCCCTTTCTTAAAGGCTCTTTATTGTCAACCACTGAAAAGTTGTAATAAGTATACAAATCTACGACATCTATGGTGTGAATGCCTCTCCCTAGGTTTGTGCAGTATGCAAACTGCACTACTGGGGGCTGTGCCTGGAGTATCCTCTCTGTGAGGCAGTTTCATTATCTATAAAATGGGCCACAAGGGTGTGTTTACACTGACAATTCCACAGCTTACATTGGATTATTTTCCATGTTCACTGGTCTAGGAGAGACCCTTAAAAAGAAGAATCCTGCGTTTTCAAAGGGCTGCATATTTGCCTCTGAATCATCTTTTTCTCACCCACAGCTTGTGAACTGCACACGTTTGGCAGAACTTGTAAAGAAAGGTGTAGTGGACCAGAGGGATGCAAGTCCTACGTGTTCTGTCTCCCAGACCCCTATGGGTGTTCCTGTGCCACAGGCTGGAAGGGTCTGCAGTGCAATGAAGGTATGTACCAGTCACACCCCTAAAGAGAAAAGGTTCTAGCAGGTATACCAAGGACATCCAGCTTGCTGGAAATCATCGTGTAGGACATACCTGGACGGCTCGCTCAACTGTCTATTGCTGAATTACAGGGTTTTGAATCAAAGATATCTTCATCCAAAGTTAATTATGCTTTCATGTTAAGACTCTGGACCTCATAGAAAGTGCTTCTCATATACATCACCTGGGGATCTTATTAAAACAGATTCTGATTTCATAGGTCTGGACTGGGGCGTGAGGGTCTGCATTTCTAACAAGCTCCGAGGTGATGCTCTTAGTTTTCAGACCACACTTTGAGTTGGAAACCCATAGAAGATTTGTTATCCTCAGTGCATCATAAATATCATTGCTTTTAGGTCAGATCCAGGTAAGATTTGGGATTTGAAAATCGAGGAAGTTAAGGTCTTATCTTCCGTGGACCTTACACAAGCAATACTAACTTCACCTACTCGAAGATTCCTTCTACCCTTTTAAATATATATTTTCCCATTTGGTGAAGCTCAGAGGTATGTGTTTCCCATCTACTTTCCAATAAGCTTTTCACATCAACTATCACACAGTAACTTAACATGAACCTGTGACCAAATATGCTAGACCTTCCCTAATGAATGCTAACCTGGTGGATTAGGCAGAGCTCAATGGTGTTTCAGTATTTGCCTCACAAAATCAGCTTCTTCCACAACTGGCACTGTTGGGAGCTGTGATGGGGTCTCCAGCCACTTGATAACAGTGCTCTAGGACAGAGCAGTTCAGTAGAAATAGAAACAAACCACATATGTAATTTAAATTATTCTAGTATCCACATTAAAAAAGTAAGAGAAACAGGTGAAATAATTGTAATATTTCAGTTGAAATAATTGTAATATTTCAGTTAACCCAATATATCAAAAATATTACCATAGCAACACGTAATCAATAGAAAAAATATTAATGAGATGTTTTACATTCCTCTTTTCATACTGAGTCTTTGAAATCTCAATTTGGATTAGCCATATTTTAAGAGCTCAATAGCCATCCATGGCTATCAGCTACCATACTGGACAGCATAGCTCTAGGGGCTTAGAGTAAGAGGACAAAGAGGAGAGTTACACAAAAGTAAGCTTCAAATACCTGCAAAACCTCAGTCAGTTCCCTCTAAATGCTGTATCTGCCCCCCGTGGAACACTGAGGGAGCCTTAGCCGTAGAGGAATCCCACATGGTCTCAGAAATGTACACCTTAAAGTAAAAGGTGCCTCCGAGTAGGGGTAGATCCAGTTCCTCCTTAAAGACTATTAAAAAAATCATACACAAATTTTAAAAAACATGTGCATATATGAAAACTTTGCTAGGGCCCAGAAGGGTTACATGCATGTGAGGAGTCTAGAACATAAGCTTCGTTAACTTCATGGTGAATATGTCTCTAGACCCAGATTTATAGGAGTACCTTTATTAACATTCCAGCCCACATCTGGCTCCAGAAATCACTAAGATTTTATGAATTGAGATATTTTAGTGTTCTCCCAGACTCCTTCCTTGGACCTACAATTACATGTATGTTAGACCTTTTGATATTGTCCCTTAGGTCCCTGAGGCTCCAATCATTTTTTTCTTTTTCCCTATCTGTATTCTTCAGACTGAATACCTATTGATCTAGCTTTAAGTTCATTGACTCTTCTGTCATGCCGTTCTGTTGCTACATCCATACAGTGAAATCTTTATTTCAAATATTATGTTTTTCAGTTCTAGAATGCCTTTTTGGTTATGTTTTATAGTTTACATTTCTCTGCTGAGATTTCTAATTGTTTCATTTGTTGTGAGCATATTTTCCTTTACTTCACTGAGCATAGTTATTGTAGCTGCTATTTCCAACATCTGGGTCATCCAGGTTGGTCTCTGTTGATTTTCTTTTCCCTTGAGAATGGGTCAGAATTTTCCATTTCTTCTTATGTTGATTGTATTTTGGACATTGTGAATGTTACATTGAGGAGACTTGGAATATGATATATTTCTCTGAAGAATGTTGATTTTGTTTCATTATGTCCTGTCAGGCAATCAGCTTGGTATGACTCAAACTGCAAATTCTGACTCTCAGGCATCAACTCAAACTCAGTTCATTCCTTTTAGCCGTAGCTGGGTTGCTTCAAGTCTGCACTTAACATGTGTGGTTCTGGGGTCAGCCAAAGATTTGGGACTTCCTCCCTCGGCTCTTCCTTTCTAGATTTTCCCTCTCACTTTCCAGAGGCTGTAGTTGCTTTGACTCTGTCCTCTAAGATTCCTCTGTCTGTAAGACTACAGGTTTTCTTTGGAGTCCTAGCTTCCCCACACAATGTCAACTGTACCAACCATTAGACTAAAAGCTGAAAATGGGGAGCACACCATTCCCATCTTCCAAATTTCAGTTCCCCTCAGAACCTGTGTGGTCCCCTCTGTCCCTCCTCCCATCACTCTTCAGTGCTTTCAGGTAGTTGTTTTTAAAATAGAGTTGTTATTTTTGAGAAGGGTGACCTGGTAGGAGCTTATTCAACTCTCCTGGAAGCAGAATTCCTCAACCCTTTAACTTCTTGGTAATTCAGATAATTAATACTACTTGGTAGCTTGGAGAAAAAAAGTAAAACTAGCCACCTATAGCCTGAGTTTTCCTCCTTCCCTATCTTAACACTGGTTTTTGATGTCTTTGTTTACAGCATGCCAGCCTGGTTATTATGGACCAGACTGTAAGCTTAGGTGCAGTTGCACCAATGGGGAGATGTGTGATCGGTTCCAAGGATGCCTCTGCTCTCCGGGACACCAAGGGCTCCAGTGTGAGAAAGAAGGTAAAGCAAGGTAACACTGTAGTCAGGGCCAGGTTCAGCATGTCTGAACCAAGCTCTTCTGGCATAATTCTTGCCCCACTAGCCCAAGATTCTTAAACTCCTTCTGTTTCCACCCTGAAGTAGGGAAGAATATATCCCATGTTCTAAAGGACAGCTTTCTGAATCTTTTCTATGGCTCTCACACTGGCCTTTCCACTAAGGAATAAACCACGTGT
Source organism: Orcinus orca (assembly GCF_937001465.1). Classification (NCBI taxonomy): domain Eukaryota; kingdom Metazoa; phylum Chordata; class Mammalia; order Artiodactyla; family Delphinidae; genus Orcinus; species Orcinus orca. The sequence continues at coordinate 45,898,384 of NC_064564.1, read as the reverse complement.
TCTTTGTAGCACTAAGTGATAACTGGCCAGCTGAGAACTCTGCCTACTTCTTTTGCTCTCTTCTCTAGGACCAGACTTTTCCCTGGATATCCACAACAGTGGAAGAATTATGTGGAAGGGATTTGGATAAAAAATATTTTTAAAAGAAAGATATAATGAAAGGAAAAAAATGAAAAATATTATCCTCAAAATGAAGTTTTAAATAATTCTAGTTCAGAATTACCGTAGAGCAGGAGTCAGCAAACACCCACAAACCAAATCTGGTGTACTATTTTCTTAAAATAAATTTATTTATTTCATTTATTTATTTTTGGCTGTGCTGGGTCTTTGTTGCTGTGCACGGGCAGCGAGCGGGGGCTACTCTTTGTTGCGGTGCGCGGGCTTCTCATTGCAGTGGCTTCTCTGGTTGCAGAGCATGGGCTCTAGGCACGTGGGCTTCAGGAGTTGTGGCTCGCAGGCTCAGTAGTTGTGGCTCCTGGCTCTAGAGCTCAGGCTCAGTAGTTGTGGCACATGGGCTTAGTTGCTCCGCAGCACGTGGGATCTTCCCGGACCAGGGCTCGAACCCATGTCCCCTGAATTGACAGCCAGTTTCTTAACCACTGTGCCACCAGGGAAGTCCCTTGTGTACTTTTTTTAAAAAACAGTTTTATTGAGGTATAATTTTTATACCATGAAGTTCATCCCTTTAAAACGTAAAATTGAATGCTTTTACAGTTGTGCAACCAGCACCATAATCTAGAATGTTTTCATTTTACCAAAAGAAAGTGTGTACCTATTAGCAGTAACTCCCATTCTTTCCTCCTCCCAGCACCTGGCAACCATTAATTTACTCTCTGCCTGTACAGATTTACTTATTCTTGATATTTCCTATTCTATAAATGGCATCATACAATACACGGTCTTTTGTGGCTGGCTTTTCTCACTTACCATACGGTTTTTGAGTTTTATCTGTATTGTAGCACATGTCAGTATGTATCTCATTCCTTTTTAGATAGATAGAACATCTATCTGTTCTCATAAAAAAAAATGTATTGGAATACAGCCATGCCCATTTGTTTACAATATATCGTGTAAGGTTGCTCTTACACAACAGGGTTGAGGAGTTACCACAGAGAACATAGGGCTTGCAAAGCTGAAAATATTTATTATCTAGTCCTTTCAAGAAAGTTTGCTAATGCTTACCCTAGAATATACTTTTTAAAATCCAAAGAAGCATATTTTCAAAATTTAAAAATAATAAACATATATTACTTTTTCAGTCAAATATAAATAACATATGTCCAGTGAAATCTACACTCAGAATAGTAAGACATTTATGGACTTCTGCCTGTGAGTTTTAAAAATCAGAGCAAATATGTGAGGAAATACCAACTGTTTTCTCAAAGGCTTTAGCTTGTCAGCTTTATACTTTCTCCTCTTCCCCAGTGTTTGGACTTTGTTACAGGGCGGGAATCTGGGAGGGTCTAGGAAGGGAAGGAAAGGCTGTGGGCCAGAACATGGATTGAAAGTGGGCAATGAACAAGCTTAATGATTTGAATTTTCTGCACCACTTCCTCCTTTCTGTTCTAAGGCTGATGTTACAAAAAGTGTGAGAATCTCAAACTTAGAACCAGGTTCCGGGCTTCTGGGGAGCAGCTCCCTTTCCCTCACACCCTCTTCCACCCTCTAGCTGTTCCTCCACCCCCATCCAGCTGCAGAAACTGCAAGGGGACAATGAAGGAAAGATATGGTTTGAAAATGTCAAAGCACTTTGAAGAATTCCGATGGCAATAATCGTGTAGGCTGAACAGTCTGGCAAATTTTCTAATCACAATCTCTCCAAGTCTGCAGATATATCAAGGAATTATCTTTGTGGCTATTAGATCCTTTTCCCTCCTGTTCCATACACTTTACCTGTTTCATTCTAGGCCTGAGAAATAGGATATCAATATAAAATATCAATATTGATGTGTTTACCTTGACCCACCGCTGATGTGGAGCAGCATGTAGGTGACGGCTGTTCTTTTTTGCTGGAAAGGACTAAGCCACTTTTCCAATGTTTCCCTTATTTGCTTTAAGTGCATCTCCGTCTCCTACATTCTTTACTAAGTGTTGGACTGTTTTCAGTCATGTCTTACATTTAGTTACACATGTTCCAAAATTCTCTAAGACCTTACAGTTCAGAATAAAATTGTTATATTTCAGGATTATTCATTCTCTACTCTGCAGATAACAAGCAAGGGCTCCTGATACCTTTGTTGATACCAGAGACATTTTTTCCTTTCCATGTTGGCAGCAATATTTTTTATTTGGCTATTGATGGGAAATTGATTTGGGGGAGTTTTATTCCACTTTACTTCTTCGATGTAAATGTAAATATAATTAATCATCGGCCACTTGCAGACTTCCCAATTAGTGAGACATCTCTCAGATATCAAAACTTGACATATTGTTGATCGGCAGTATTGGGGGCTTGCAGAGTGAAAGAAGAACTAGTTTTTGTTTTTGTAAAAAAAATTCCCTTATAAAGCAAGAGAGGGAGTGGACAGTAAGATCTGCAGAGATGTGGTGCTGATGATCTTTTCAATATTGAGACTGTATCTCCTGGGTCCACTGAGAAAGTACATCATTATGGCCAAAGAGTGTGAATTCTGGAGTCATAAAGATCTGAGCTTGGGCTTCCCTGGTGGTGCAGTGGTTGAGAGTCCGCCTGCCGATGCAGGAGACATGGGTTCGTGCCCCGGTCCGGGAAGATCCCACATGCCGCGGAGCGGCTGGGCCCATGAGCCATGGCCGCTGAGCCTGCGTGTCCGGAGCCTGTGCTCCGCAACGGGAGAGGCCACAACAGTGAGAGGCCTGCGCACCGCAAAAAAAAAAAAAAAAAAAGATCTGAGCTTCAACCTGAACTCAGAGCCTCAGTCTCCTCATCTTTAAAATGGAAACCACAATAGCACCCACCCCACAAGTTTATTACATGATGATAAAACAATATAATATTTGCCAAGTTCTTGCCCAGTGCATGACTTACTAAACGGTAGCTACTTTTATTATTTCTATTTCTGCTGTGTTAAAGATTAGATTTCACAGTGCTCTTTCCTTCATTCAGGCATGCCAAGGATGACCCCAAAGATAGAGGATTTGCCAGATCACATAGAAGTAAACAGTGGTAAATTTAACCCCATCTGCAAAGCATCTGGCTGGCCGCTACCTGCTAATGAAGAAATGACCCTGGTGAAGCCAGATGGGACAGTGCTCCATGTAAGAGTTATTCTTTTTCTTTTTTTTTTTTTGTAGAACAAATTATAGCCTTTTAAAAAATTGAAGTATAGTTGGTTTACAATGTTGTGTTAGTTTCAGGTGTACAGCAAACTAATTCAGTTATACATATATATTTCTTTCAGATTCTTTTCCATTATAAGTTATTACAAGGTATTGAATGTAGTTCCCAACAACAACAAATCCTTGTTGTTTATCTATTTTATATATAGTAGTTTGTATCTGCTAGTCCCAAACTCCTTATTTATCCCTCCCCTTCCCCCTTTTCCCTTTGGTAACCATAAGTTTGCTTTCTAAACCATAAGTTTGTTTTCTATGTCTATGATTCTGTTTCTGCTTCATACATAAGTTCATTTGTGTCATATTTTAGATTCCACATATAAGGGATATCATATGATATTTGTATTTCTCTGATTTACTTCACTTAGTATGATAATCTCTAGGTCCATCCATGTTTCTGCGAATGGCATTATTTCATTTTTTATGGCTGAGTAATATTCCATTGTATAAATATACCACATCTTCTTTACCATTCATCTGTCAATGGACATTTAGGTTGCTTCCATGTCTTGGCTACTGTAAATAGTGCTACAATGAACATTGGGGTGCATGTATCTTTTCGAATTGTAGTTTTCTCCAGATATATGCCCAGGAGTAAGATTGCAGGATCATATAGTAGCTCTGTTTTTAGTTTTCTAAGGAACCTCCATACTGTTCTCCATAGTGGCTGTATTCTTAATCTGACCTCCTTATACTACTAGATATTTTCAGTGTAGCACTCACCCTGCTAAAGGCTAGATTCCATTCATGGCGTGCATCCTCCTAAGCTAGGGTGTTGTTAGCTTTGACAAAAAGCAGAGGAGAGTTCAGCATAACCCGTTTGACTCTAGATAGACCTGATCCCACACCTCCAATCCAGAAACTATGATCCACGGAATCCCTTAGGTCTGAATACATACCTTGGGTCTCTGCCTCTGCACTTTGTCCTCACTGTTGGTGTCTACCACTGGTTAGGGTGCTATCACAACGTTCTTCTTTGCTGGAAAGGAATAAGCTACTTTTCCGATATGTTTCCCTTCCCTGTTCCAACAATCCCAAATGCAGCAGAGACAGGAACTACCTCAAATTTCTCTGTGTCACAAGTGATCTTCGGGAAATTGATGTATTTTCTTACCTAAGATTTTGAAATAGTTATCTTATTTTTCTCTCAAAGATGACTGAAAATCAACTTGACCAGAAGGCAGGTCCAAGTGACCTCTTGGGGGCAGGATATGTAGAATGTTCACACATCAGATGTCCCTGATTCCACTCAAACAATCCTTTCGGTAGCAGAAGCCAACTGACCGCTTCCAAAATCTTGTTGGAGTATCCATGAGTTAGTGGAAGTCACAGCTACCATCTAGTGAGGGCTGACCATACTATACACATCTTACTCTACATTACCTGTCCCCTTTTTGCAGAAGTGGAAACTGGCTGCGTGAAGTTAAGTAACTAAGGAATTGGTCAAAAGTGGCAGAGCTGGGATGTGAACTCAGGTCCACGTGTCTTCGGAGCCCTGACTTTTTCCACAATACCATACTCGGCAGCCCCTCAAACACTTTAGGAAGCCATTTTGTCTTCTCACCCAGCCATCTCTGTATTGGACCAGAAAGGAACAAATGTTACCAGAAGCAGTTTAGAAGGACTTTGACTCTTTGCTTGGAAGTGTTTGCCCCACTCTCCCAAACACACAAATACAACAGCAGGATCTGCGAGGGCATCAATCCAACATAAACTTTCAGGGCTACTACAATAGCTTTGGAAATAAGCCAATGCTTATACAAGCATTGCAATGATCTTCTTAATCTCCCCTAGAAAACTCCTTGTTTAACAATGCGATGGGGTCAGTGTTAAGAACCTTTGTGTTTACACCTATCTAGAAGCTTTTTTTTTTTTTGACCTTTCCAGCCAAAAGACTTTAACCACACGGGTCATCTCTCAGTGGCCACCTTCACAATCCACCGGATCCTGCCCCCTGACTCAGGAGTCTGGGTTTGCAGTGTGAACACAGTGGCTGGGATGGTGGAAAAGCCTTTCAACGTTTCTGTTAAAGGTAAGGTCCATTTTCCAGGGAAAGAGCTTGTAACCTTGATGGTGCTGTGTTTATGTATCACTGGGTGCTGCTTCTAAATAGAAATGCTCTCTGACCACTAAAATACCTTTTGGATGTTCTCCAGGACACTAAGCCTTAAAAAAAAAAATTATGTGCATTACAATGGAAAGGAGGGATTAAGTTTATGACCTTTGGAGTTACATAGCCCTGGGTTTGGTTTTCATTGCTAACAGCTAGTAAACTTGGGTGTGGCCCTGAGCAAATGAATTTGACCTCTCTGAGCCTTTCTTTATTTGTAAACACAGCTTAGTTTATCTACCACTCAGGGTTATTGCGAAGATTTGTTAAATAGTGGAATTGTGTCTGGCATAAAGTGTCTGGTAGTGATTTTATTTTGTAAAAAGTTTAACTTTATCATTCTCGTGACTTCCTATTCACTGTAGAGAATAATTTGGAGAATCTTCATTTTGAGGACTACTCACTTAATATGAAGCCCAGGCTATGCTATACAATTAACATGAATGATTTTCTCCCATATTCAGAGTTCTGAATATTCTTCCTACTATGAATTAGTATTTCAAAATTCAGAGTTAAGTGGATGTGTGTACTTTTGAGGCTTGCAGGGAAGAAATAAAGTGGAAGTAAATCCAAGTTAGCTTGGTTGGTGTACAGAGATACAACAGGGAATTTTAAATTTGGAAGTTACTTTTTAATTCATTTAGACAAAAACACCTAACAATTCTGTGGTATATATTCTAGAAAGGCACTGAGCTAAGTGCTCATTCATCTTATTTAAATTTTATGAGTACAATGTACAGTAGTATTGTTATCCCCACTTTATCATTCAAGAAACAGGTTCAGAAGGTTTAGGTAACTCATCTAAGGTAACACATCTGGCAAACAGCCAATCTTAGTTTTGAACCTGGTCTTGACTCCAAACCCTGCATTATCTTTTGTAGAACATTTTGCTTTCTGAGACTCTTGTGTTACAGATAAGGAAGCAAGATAACAGAAGCTGATTAGTATGTAAACTACTTCACTACCTGATTAGGAAGCTTTGGTTGTTCCCAGAGGTAATTTCTGTAAATGAACTGAATGTAGTTACTCAGAATATATATATTTTTAAAAAAGGTCAAGAACAGTACGAGCATAAATACAGCCTCACAGAGTTGGATTCTCTGCCCTGAGAACCCATATAAAACACCTCAGAATCTTTAATGTTTTTTTGGATTACTGGAAAATCCCAGATCTATTTTATTCAGTAGGACATTAACACGATCAAAATAATTTCTTACATCATACATGTTCCTGGAAGAAAGGAAATGGTATACAGACAAGACAAATTATGTTATTTTTAGGCTTCTTGAAATGTTTGCTGCCCATGGAAAGTAAATAATAATAAGTAAAAAACCATGTTGCCAAGATTCAGAAGAGTTACTGATTCTAATTTTTATTTTTTAAATAAAAGACACAGCACACAACATCAGTGCACAGAAACCTCTCTAGTTCTAAGTCACTGGTGCCTCTTCTCTGTCATATTGACAGATATAAGATGGAAATAGCCATTAGGTAAATTAAGCAGTGTCTTTAATCATAGTATTTAAAAAAAAATAGATACAGAGATACAGTTGCCCTTCAGTATCTGTAGGGGATTGGTTCTAGGACCTACCTGGATACCAAACTCCATTGATGCTCAAGTCCCTTATATAAAGCGGCATAGTATTTGCGTTCAACCTACGCACATCCTCCTGTATACTTTGAATCATCTCTAGATTACTTAAACAATAATCCCCCCTTATCTGTGGTTTCACTTTCCACGGTTTAAGTTACCCATGGTCAACTGCAGCCCAAAAAATTAAATGGAAAATTCCAGAAATAAACAATTCATAAGTTTTAAATTTTGTACTGTTCTGAGCAGCATAATGAAATCTCACACTGTCCCACTCCATCCTGCCGGGGAAGTGAATCCTCCCTTTGTCTCGAGCATACCACCCATTAGTCACTTAGAAGATGTCTAAGTTACCATATCCTCTGTCATGGTATCACAGTGCTTACGTTCAAGTAACCTTTATTTAACTTAATAATGTGAGTGCTGGCAATTTGAATATTCCCTTACTGTGCCTAATTTATAAATTAAATTCTACCATAGGTATGTATGTACAGGAAAAAGCATAGTGTATATAGGGTTTGGTACTGTCTGCAGTTTCAGGCATCCACTGGGGTCTTTGAATGTATCACCTGAAGATAAGGGGGACTATTGTAACACCTAATACAATGTAAATACTATGTAAATAGTAGCTATAATGTAAATACTTTGTTAATAGTTGCTGGCACGTGGCAAATTTCAAGTTTTGCTCTTTAGAACTTTCTGGAATTTTTAAAAATTTTCCCCCTGAATGTTGATCTGCTCTTGGTTGAATCTGCAGATGCAGAACCTGCATACAGAAGGCTGACTGTACTAGACTTTACTACCAGAGTACATACTGGAGCAACCACTTTGGAAAACTGGCAATATATATTAAAGCTAAGCATACACCTACCCTGTGACCTGATAATTCTACGCCTAGGTTTATGCTCAAAAGAAATGAGTTCATATGTTAAAAACAAATAATCTTCAGTAATGTTCTGAGGAGTTTTATTCCTAATAGTCCAAATATCCATCACCATTAGAAAGGATAAGTAAATTGTGTTATATTCATATGTAATAGTTTGCTAGGGCTGCTGTAGCAAAGTACCCTAGACTGAGTGGCTCAAACAACAGAAATTAATTTTCTCGATGTTCTGGAGGCTAGATCATCAAGGTAATCTCACCTTGATCTGAGATCAAGGTGTTGGCAGAGTTAGTTTCTTCTGAGGCCTTGCTCCTTAGCTTGTAGACAGCTGTCTTCTCCCTGTATCTTCTCATGGTCTTCCTTCTGTGTGTGTGTCCTAATTTAATCTTCTTATAAGGACAACAGTCATATTGGATTAGGAATGACTGTAGACCTCATTGTAACTTAATTTCTTCTTTAGAGACCCTATCTCCAAATACAGGTACTGTTTATAGAGTGCAAGGGAGAAAGGAACAAGTCAAAAGAGACAAATGATATTGGATGAGGTAGGAAGTATCTAACGTGTCCCTTAATGACCCCTGCCTTGTGGAATTCATGACCTTGTGTAATCCCTTCCCGTTGCATGTGAGCTGGACCCAGCAACCCTTCTCTCATACAGGAAGAGTGATGTGCAGGGCTGGCTTCATGGGTTTATGACCTGTCCACACAGGGCCCTGCACTTGGTTTAATGTTCTATTGTCTTCAACTTGAAATTTTATCTTTGAATTTCGTAAGTGAAGTCCAGTGACACAATGGAGTGTGCGCATGAGCAGAAGAGATAGACTCACTCTCTGTCTTCTTTCTTGGCCACCCCGTTCCCATAAGTGTTCTCGATGACCCAGGGCACAGGATTCTGGTGGACCTCTGACTCACGGGAGCTCAGTAAGACTCAAAGCAAGTTGGGCTACTTCTACAATTGAATAAATGGGAGTACTGACAGCCTGACAAGATGTCCTTTCCTTTCAAACCAGAACTTGCTTAATATTGTGGACATACTATAAATCTGTTTATATACTGTGGCCCTTAGGAAGGCCACAAACCATTGTAATATCCAAGAATTTTTCTTTCCCCAAGAACCAATTTTCACCTTGTTGGGAGTGCTCTTTCAGTCCCATTTGGAGTACATCGTCTTTGATATGGGGAGATTATTCTGGATTATCTGGGTGAACCCACTCTAATCACAGGAGTCTTTAAAGACTGTCAGAAAGAGATATTACAATGGAAGAAGGGTCAGAGACACATGACTCTGTTGTCTTTGAAGATGGAGGAAGGGACCATGAGTCAAGGAATACAGATGTTTTTTAGAAGCTGAAAAGAAGGAAACAAATTCTCCCTTAGAACCTCCAGAAAGGAACACAGCCCTTGTTAACACCTTAATCTTAGCCCGGTGAGACCCGAGAGACAGACAGACAGAAAGACAGACTTAGTCTGGTGGTCTAGTAGGAAGACTGGTATTCAATAATCACACCAAATTACTAAGGATAATAAATTCTGAAAATTGCAGTGAAGGAAAATGTTCTGTGGACGGGTATGACACGTGAGCCTAACCAAGGTTCTGGGATAGCCCCTGTGAGGAAGTCACATGAAAGCTGAGAGATGAATGATGAGTAAGAATTAACTGCAGAATCATGGGAGGTCTACAGCATTCCTTGCAGGAGAACAGCCTCAACAAAGAACCAGAGACAGAAAGGAGCCTGGTGCATTGTTAGTTGAATGAACTGAAAGGTCACTAGGACTGGAGGGTATTAGGTGAGGGAACGAGGAAGTTGGAGAGGAGGCAGGGGCTCTATCATCCCTGGCAGGTCATGGTATGAATTTTAGATTTTATTCGAAACGTGGCGGGAACCCATTGAAAGGTCTTGAGCAGAGGAGTGCTCGTATTTTAAGAAAGCACTTTGTGGATAGTGAGTTGGAGGGGCAAGAGCAAACCAGGAGATCACAGAGACGGCAACTGCATGGAATCTGAGCAGAGAACTGTAAGAGGGCATTGTGGGGAGTGTAAAGGCACTCATCCTCTACCCCCATCTCAGAACAGCAGTAAAACCCCAAAGTGTAAGGACTGATCTGATTCTTGACACTTTATTTAGTTCTTCCAAAGCCCTTGAATGCCCCAAACGTGATTGACACCGGACATAACTTCGCTGTCATCAACATCAGCTCTGAGCCTTACTTTGGGGATGGACCAATCAAATCCAAGAAGCTTCTCTACAAACCTGTTAATCATTATGAGGCTTGGCGGCATATTCAAGGTAAGGTTTGGAAAGGAAAGCCTCCAGCTGGAGATGGGGCACCAGGCCAAAAAAATGTTTCCCCAAATATAGAAATCCTCTCTCCCAGTCTCAACCCTCTACCCCAAGTTAGGGGCTGTAGCAGTGGATTCCATTTCAGAGTATTCAAGAAGGAGTTGGGGGGCGGGGGGTGGTCCTCTGAGTTCTGGGGCTATCTTTTTGGAAGTCATGTTGTAAAATGGGACACAGAACACACCTGTGTCAGGAGTTACTATCTGCATCAATATTTCCTTTCCAGGCTTCTCTAATCCCTTTTTGACTCTATCTTGCTTGGTCATGGTGAAAGATACAAGTTTATGCCATGAATAGGGTAACAGGAAAGTCCAGGGCCTGCAGGAAAGGCAGAGACTTAATTTGCTTACATCTGAGTGGTGATTGTTGCTGCTGTATCAAGTTGTTTATTCTTTTTCGTATTTGAGTCTTGCCCTGCCTGCAGGCTCCTAACTCACAGAGGTTTTGAGAGGAATTTGGACCAGAAAGTCTGGGCTGTGGCAGGAAGAGGAGGGGATGTGGGCAAAGAGAGGTACATGCCCCTCCCTCAACTTTCGGGGAAAAAAACCCAAAATGTAATAAAATGTCAAAAGTTCATGAAAACAGTTAAATTTATTTATTTGTAAATTAAATTTATTTTGAAACACAAATGACAATTCTGTTTGTTGCATGATGATGCAAAAATCACATTTTTTTAAAAAAGAAAGCTGGGCATCATCTATTGAGCCAGCTGCTTTAATCGCACCATCTTATAGCGAGACCTGCCGCGGTCATGCTTGTAGGGAATGTGCAGCCCGCCACCAATACTTTAGTCTCACGATGGCTGTGATTTCCTAAAAAGCGCCCTCTACCCATGAGATGTCGATAATCAAAGTTACAGAAAAGGAGAAGAAAAAGAGGGGTTTGGGCTTAATTATACTAGCTGATTTGGGTATATTGAATAATGTCTTGGTATCATTACTGAGCTCTTCACATTCTTTTGAAGATTCAGCCAAAATTCAGAATCCCAGCAACATAAGGCTGATTTGCTGGACTGCTGTTTCTGTTGTGGATGGCTAGGTCTTTTTAAAAAGCAGCTTTTTAAAAAAACATGGTGTTAATAATCCATCCTCTCTTTGTGGACATCTACGAAGTGGTCTTCTAAAAACCCTTAAACACAGTCCAATACGTTTTCTTACCGACTAGGAATTTATCATATGGTAAGGCAAAAATCTACCTTTGCAATATCCACGGAGAAACAGAATGGCAAAATAGAATAGCTAAGGAGAAAAGAAGCATGTGTCATTTGCTTACAGGATCTATTTTCAAGTACTTCAGAATGCTTCATTTGTTAGGACATGACCATCACAAGTTCACTGTCTAGTCATTGTAAGCATACCCTCAAAGAGTCTCTTCTCTTGATAGGTTGATTGCCATCACTGTAGGTACTTGAAAACAGAGGTTATTTTATATTATTCTAATTGAGTTTTTCCCCTAAATCTGATTGGTATTCCATATAGTTGAAGATTTACGTGGTTTTACTCTACAAATGAAAAGACAAACACACTAGAGCAGAGATGTGTAAGTGGCACAGAGATACTTACATGAAAAAGCCTTATTTTCCTTCTATTAGGAACACTGAGGCCCTGAAGATGGGATTGCCTCTCTGTTCTCCTCAGACATTGTATTTTTAAAAACCAAACATTAGTTCACCTCACAATAACAACATTCCAGTTTAAAGAATGTAAAAGATTGCCAACTTAAGTTTCCTGAACTTTCCCTCTTCTCAGTGACAAATGAGATTGTTACCCTCAACTATTTGGAACCTCGGACAGAATACGAGCTCTGCGTGCAGCTGGTCCGGCGTGGAGAGGGCGGGGAAGGGCATCCTGGACCCGTGAGGCGGTTCACAACAGCTTCTATCGGTCAGTTGAAGCAAACAGGCATTTATTCAGGAGCTGGGTGGGTGGGGGAGGAAGGGGAAAGAGGAAGGAAGACCAGGAAGGGTGGTGGTGGGTGAGTGGGATGGTGGTGGAAAGGGGTTTGCTTTTGAATGGGTGGGAAAGTGACAGGAAGGCTAGCAGCTTGGAGCCAAACTGGTCCTTTATTTGGGCTGCACTCCTGGTCTGTCTCCCTGGGGGAGGGAGTCTGCAGCAATCCACCGGGACAGAGAAGGAAGCAGATGACCCTTCAGGAAGGCAGGGACATCCCTTAGGAGTTGGGATTTACTTAGCAGCAACTGTGCTCCGTCTTGGCTCCCGAGTTTTACCACCAGCTTCCTGTTTCCATCTTAAGGGCCCAAGACAGGCTCTTGCTGCATATGTACTCCAGAAATCCCAGTTTATTTACTTTCAAAAGTAATTTCTAGTTTTTCGAAGTCATTCACGCACATAGTGAAAACATCAAATAGAATGAAAGGCTTTTACCTATAGAACAGCAGTTCTGGGCTTCCCTGATGGCGCAGTGGTTAAGAATCCACCTGCCAAGGCAGGGATCACAGCTTTGAGCCCTGGTCCTGGAAGATCCCACATGCTGTGGAACAACTAAGCCCGTGCGCCACAACTGCTGAGCCTGCGCTCTAGAGCCTGCAAGCCACAACTACTGAAGCCTGTGTGCCACAAATCCTGAGCCCACGTGCCACATCTCCTGAGCCCACATGCCACAACTACTGAAGCCCATGCACCTAGAGCCCGCGTTCCGCAACAAGAGAAGCCACCGCAATGAGAAGCCCACACACCGCAATGAAGAGTAGCTCCCCCCTCGCCGCGACTGGAGAAAGTAGAGTCCCAGAGTGGTTAATAACTTGCCCATGGTAATGCATCAGGTACATTGCCATACTAGATCTTCAGACTTGATATCTTTTTGTTTCTCCTGGGAGAAGCAAAATATCCAGGTATTTTTTACCCGGGAGTCCAAAGGCACGATGTCCTTATCCCAGTTGATGAGTTTTCCTATTTTTAGTCCATTTATTAAAAGCAGAAGGATATGGAATGATTTAGTGAGAAGCTAGGAAGAGCATCAGGCTCTTCTGCAGGGGTTGTGCATCCCTAACAGAGACTCTCCCCTCCACACTCCCCACCTAGGGTTCATCTGACCAGCAGCATCCTTAAAGAACCAAATGAAACTCAGTAGCTACTCTGATGCTTGTAGAAACATTGCACAAGTAAGGAATGGCTTCCTGGGAACCCACCAGGTAGTAAATACCAAAAATAACACTGGAGACTACATACGACTTAGAGGATAAAGGAATCTCCATGACTGTGATCCAAGGGGCCCCTCATATGTCATCAGGTTGCTGCTAAAAGGCGAATGGTAGTTAATTCTCTCTTCGAGCGGTGCTGATGAATCAAAAGGGGAAGGCCATAATCTGACTCAGATGGAAAGTATTTATGGAACAGAACATAAAACACTTCACAGACCCGTACTGTGCTGTCTTCAGCTCTCAGAATATGTTCCAGCCAGGATGTATTTAGAGATGTCTTGGAATCTATTTCAAAGTAGTTCTCAGGGGTGGGCGGGAAGGGAATTCTTGAAGGTTCATCTTTTCCCAGCATTTGAATTTTGCTGATGTTTGTTTTTAAATTCATTTGGCAGCTGCACTATTTATAAGTGTGTTGGTTGAGTGATAAAGGCTGGGAAGGCCGGGAGGGGAGGGGAGAGAAGATACTCTGAACACACGGCAGAGAGAGGGCAGGTTGGGAGGGGTGAAGGGTAAGTCATGCTCCCAAAGGGAGGGAAATGACCATTTATGGGGTTGCTCCTCTGTACCAGGCACAGGCTTAGAAGCTTTACATGTTTACTGCACACCATCAGTCCTCCCTCTGTCTGCTGTCATCGTAAGCCTATCTACCCACTCCAGGTGGCTTATTTCGGAACTTAAACTTTAGAGAAGAGCAAAAGGAGGTGACATCACCTCTCTCAATTTGCAAAGGTTATGGAGAAAAGACCAATAAGACCTGGAGCATAATACCCAGCAGGTGGCAGGACCTGATTACTGGTTCTCCCGCATCTAAGTGTGGTCAGAACTGACCAGTGAGAGTCCCTCTCCCATTGGGTGGAAACAGACCCTTCCTCTCACCTCTAACCAAGTTTCTCAACCTTTTTATTTTATTTTTTAATTTTTTAAAACTTTTTTTTTCATTTTATTGGAATATAGTTGATATACAATGTTGTGTTAGTTTCAGGTGTACAGCAAAGTGATTGTTATACATATATTCATTCTTTTTCAGATTCTTTATCTTATTGTAATTTTTTAAATGATCACCCTCTAAAGAACTTCTTAGATAGTTTTGTCCTTAAGACAAAATCTCTGTTTTGTCTTAATGTCTCTTCTGCCATGAATTGTAATACCACAGATCTGTTTATATATTGTGGCCCTTCATAAACAATTGTCATTATCTAAAATTATCTCATACCCCAAGAACCAATTTTTGCCCCCTTAGGGGCAATAATGTCCCCAGCAAGAATGCATGAGTAGAGGATCATTATTCTGTGTTTTGAAAATACTTTATATCTGAAGTTTAAAATATCAATATACTATTATTAACTGAAAATTTACAGATTCCTCCACTGTCCATTGGCCCAATATATTTTATGAAGGAAGGAAGGAAGAGAGAGAGAAAATGTTGACAGAGCCCCTAACACCTTCCAAGCATTTTCACCTTCACTATCTCATTTCTCCTCCTGAGTCTGGAAGATGAGTATTTTCATTTCATGCTACATGTGAACTCGGAGAGGTTATGAATTTTCCCAAGGTCACAAAACTAAAGGGGCATGCTCCTGCCTCTTTGATTTCAAAACCCATATTGTTTCTATTCAGTTACCTCTCTTGTAGCCCAGGTTCTTGGGGTCAGAGTTGGCGTGTGGTCAGAGTCAAACCTTGATGTGATCAGAGCAGTGCGAGGCCTGGCCCAGCCATCACAGTGTTGTCATGTCTGAAATTGTCCTTGCTAAGGGGAAGTAACCCTGAAATTGCTTTAAAATATATTACTCAAAATGGGAACAGAAACACTGAACCTACAACCCCAGAACCTTGGCAAATCCAGTGTTTCCATTTTTATCAGTTTCCTTCCTTTTTCGCCAGCTGTAGACATGGTTTTTACCAAGTGGTAAGCAGAGTTTTTTCTCGTGTGTTTTAAGTTTTGGAGGGGCTTTTGTACTTTTTCCAATAAACTTTTAATCCCTTGGATGGCTATATCATAATTTATTAAAGCATTTTCCTATTTTGAGCATTTTGGTTTCTTATGATTGTCTGTTATTATAAATAATGTTGTAATGGACATCTTCATGCACCTAGCTTTTCGCTTCCTTTGAGTTGTTTCTTCAGGATAAATCCTTGGTAGTCAGACCATACTCCCAAAGTATATGATCATTTCTAGCGCTCTTGAAAAATATTCCCAAGTTGTCCTTCAAAGGGGTTGTATTCCTGTCTTACAATTACTCAAGCTACATACTAGAATATTTTAAAGCTTTGCTATTCTGGTAGGAAAAAGGAAAAGTATTACATGGCTGCTAGCATGTGTTTCTTTGATAGCTTGTGAAAGTGTATATTATTCTAGGAGCCAGGGTTATCCTATAAAGCTGTCCTTTGGGGCTGTTGTTACCTTCACCCTATATAAAAACAATGATTATTCTGGTTTCTCCTAGGTCTTCCTCCTCCAAGAGGTCTCAGTCTCCTACCAAAAAGTCAGACCACTCTAAATTTGACCTGGCAACCCATATTTCCAAGCTCAGAAGATGACTTTTATGTTGAAGTTGAGAGGAGGTCTGTGCTCATGAATAGTGATCAGCAGAATATTAAAGTGCCAGGCAACCTGACTTCAGTGCTCCTTAACAATTTACAGCCCAGGGAGCAGTACATAGTCCGAGCCAGAGTCAACACCAAGGCCCAGGGGGAATGGAGCGAAAACCTCATCGCTTGGACCCTCAGCGACAGTAAGTACCTCATGATGCCCCAGCCTTGCCTGAATGACACTTGGCTGCTGCCACTTAGACTTAGCTCCCGTCACTTCAAGTCTGCTTCTTAGAAACCATAAAAGGTAGTTAGTTGTGAATGGAGGCTCATTAGTGCCCCCACCAACACATCAAATCATTTTAGCAACCTGTAATATATACGAACGCTTCATGTGTTTGGATTTGTGATAATTCGGGCAGGACAGTGCTAAAGTTTGCCTTTCCTTTCTATAGAGTTACTTATTAAGTAGATTAATAACATGAATAAGGTTTTCTAGGGCTTGTTGAATCTGTTATATGACAGTTTTTAGGGTTGTTGCACACAGATGATGATTCATCTAATTCATCTAGTCTTAAAAGCCAAAGAACTCTGCTCGAAAAATCTTCAAAACAGACAATTCTTGGCATTACAGTATATATATATATATATATATACTTGAGAGTAATATATATTTGAGAGTAATAAAACAACTTTTCTTTCAAAATATTCTTCAGTTCAGGCTTCTCTCAATCTCATATTGGTCATTAAAAATTAGTTGGAACTTCTAGGGTTTCTTTGTAGAATTGAAAGCTTTTTCGTCATGAGCCAGAGAGTTCTATTTTGATTCACTGCATTAGAACTGTCTGTGCATTTTGGAGTCCTTGGAAAGACTAGGTGTTTCTGGGTCACACCAACCGTCACTTATGCTAGGATCCTGTGGTCTCTTGTCCAATCCCAAAGTCTGAGGTTCTTTTCTGCAGCTGAGTTGCCACCTCCCCAGTAACAGGTGTGTAAACTGGCTCTTGTTTTTCCAGGCACTCTCTTCTTGTATCCATAACATGTGGAAGTCTCAACGGTTTTGTCTGTGTTTAGGGATGTCTTCTTCATCTTTAAAAAATTCTGACATTTAGAAGTTATAGGACAATGCAGAGAATAATACAACAAAAACCTACATTTCTACCACACAGAATTAACAACTCTTAACATTTTGTCATATTTGCTTTCAGCCTTTTTGTGGAAGTAATTCCACAATACAGATATATCAAAATCCTCTTTGACCATCATCCCCAATCTAATTCTCTCCCCCTCTCCCCAGAGACAACCAAAATTATGAGTTTATTATGTATCTTTCCATTCAATGTTGTATAATTTTAATACATTAAGTACATCCATAAGTGTGCACATGCATATATAGTCTCCATCTTGCTTTTTGAATATGTCTGCTAAGTGCTTAATATATTTTCTAACAAGTGCTTAACACGGATAGGCCCTATGGACCAGTGGCTAACTACAGACTAATAGGAATCTTATTTCTTCTGCTTGAATCTATTTCTTAAAAGCTGTGTGACCTCAGCCAAGTCACTTAACCTCTCTGAGCCTCAATGCTTACAGTAAGATTGTTATGAGGAGTCAATGAGTTACTATATGGAAGGGCCTATATAAATGTCAGCTCTCAACATTTTTCTGTTTTCCTCAGTATCAAAAACAGTGTAATAGCAGTTTGTGGAGTAACAGAATTTCCGAGGTCTTAATTTAGTTTAAGGATGGCAAATATGTGATGTGTGTGTGTTGCTATTTTCCTGTCTGCAGCCACTTGTCAAGTCTGCGTCGAGTCCACTACCAACTGATTGGAGTCACCCTCTGAGATAACACTTACTAGCCATTCATGGTTTATGAGCTGATATTAACTCTCTCTCAGAAGCATAATAATCAAGGAGATGGTAATATATCTTAAGTAATATATTGTTTGTTTGTTTTAAATTTCTAGTTCTCCCTCCTCAACCAGAAAACATCAAGATTTCCAACATCACAGACTCCTCAGCTGTGATCTCTTGGACAATACTGGATGGCTATTCTATTTCTTCTATTATCATCCGTTACAAGGTTCAGGGCAAGAATGAAGACCAGCACATTGATGTGAAGATCAAGAATGCCACCATCACCCAGTATCAGCTCAAGGGCCTAGAGCCCCAAACAGCTTACCAGGTGGACATCTTTGCAGAGAACAACATAGGGTCGAGCAATCCAACCTTTTCTCATGAACTGATGACTCTTTCTGAATCTCAAGGTTGGTAGAGTGGACAGGTATTTACATAGAATTATTTCTGGAGAGTATCAGAAAAGCCCCACTGTCTTACGATATTTACCCCATATTCGCATCATGTGACATAATGGGCTGGTAGGAGTCACCATCTCTAAAGAGGTCCTTGGAATGAAAATCCCCTTGGAAGGATAACCCGTTGATCTGTTATCTATCATGAAAACTTAGGTGAACTTAGCCCATCAGCACTCCCCATCCAGCAACTGAAGCTCTGAGGGATATGAATGTGATTCCATGCAGAAGGAAGACAGAGGACCCAGCTTAGTGGAGACAGCCCTGTGTGGTACAGTGGGCGCTCCAGGAACCACACTCCACTCTTTCTCAGAACGAACCCTCTTTTAGCTTGGATGACACTATGGTAGTCCGAGTTTTCTTTTACTTTGCAGATCCAGGTTATGATGTCTCCACATCCACCGTTAACCCCCGCTCCAGAGAGAATAAGCCCTTTGAGATAGAGATCGCTCAGAGTGCCAAGCACACGAAGCCCAGTGTTTGCGATTTTTTGAAATTGAATTATAGTTGATGTAATGGACAATATTATGTTAGTTTCAAGAGCACTACATAGTGATTTGACATTTGCATATATTATGAAATGATCACCACAATAAGGCTAGTAATCATCTGTCTCCATACAAAGTGATTACAATAATATTGACTACATTCCATATGCTGTATATTACATCCCCGGATGTAATTACAACTGGAGGGTTGTACGTCTTAATCCTCTCCAGTGTTTGTGATTGGTAAAACCTGTTGAATGTAATTAGTGAAAAAGGACCCCGGGGGTGGGAAGAACTGCAGCTCCTGGAGAGCCTTCCCTCTGAGGTCTGTCTGAAATTGCACTTCCTTGCCCTCTGTGCTATACAGCTTGTGCAAGGGAATGTAGCTAGAGGGACATTAGAGGGAAATGGTGATTTCTGCAAATTTATAATTCAGACCAGAGTATTTTTACAGAAAATGTTATAGCACTAAAAACTTCTTGGTTCTCTTGGGGCCTACCTAGGGCTTAAGAAATAAAATCAAGCAAGCCCTGTTCTCAGTGCTGATTCTTTGGAACATGTTTGAAATATGCAAGGAATGATGGGTCTGCCAATTATAGAGAATTGTATTCAATAGTTTTCACCTGACACTCTTAATAAATGCCTAATTTCAATAGTTACTTGTGTTTTGGTAAAACATGTACAGGCCCAAAATCCAAGTTACAAATAAAATACTAAGAGAAAAATTTTAAGACAAGATGTAACAAAACTAAACAACCCTCATCATCCCATTTCAGACATCTCTTTATGCACGTATAAAACGGAGATAGAAGGAAAGGTAGCTAATCACAAAAGAATAATTGTTAAAAGATAGGATCATGCTCTACATGCTGTTTCTCATAAAAATACATTGAATTTATCTTTATTTGAATTTAAATAAGGGAAAGAAGTGGAGGGGTTATACCATAGTCTTTAATAGTTTATTTTGACCTGAGCCCAAAACTTAATGGTTTTTCCTCTCTCTCTTCTTTCCTTCCTTCTTTCTTTGTCCCATTGGTATCCTCAGGTTTTCTCTATCAGCTATTTTTTTTAACATCTTTATTGTAGTATAATTGCTTTACAATGTTGTGTTAGTTTCTGCTGTATAACAAAGTGAATCAGTTATACATATACATATGTTCCCATATCTCTTCCCTCTTGCATCTCGCTCCCTCCCACCCTCCCTATCCCACCCCTCTAGGTGGTCACAAAGCACCAAGCTGATCTCCCTGTGCTATGCAGCTGCTTCCCACTAGCTATCTGTTTTACATTTGGTAGTGTATATATGTCAAGGCTGCTCTCTCATTTCGCCCCAGCTTACCCTTCCCCCTCCCCGTGTCCTCAAGTCCATTCTCTACATCTACATCTTTATTCCTGTCCTGCTCCTAGGTTCATCAAAACAATTTTGTTTTTAGATTCCATATATTTGCGTTAGCATACGGTATTTGTTTTTCTCTTTCTGACTTACTTCACTCTGTATGACAGACTCTAGTTTGTTTGTTTTTATGGCTGAGTAATATTCCATTGCATATATGTGCCACATCTTCTTTATCCACTCATTTATTGATGGACACTTAGGTTGCTTCCATGTTCTGGCTATTGTAAATAGTGCTTCAGTGAACATTGTGGTACATGACTCTTTTTGAATTATGGTTTTCTCAGGGTATATGCCCAGTAGTGGTATTGCCAGGTCATATGGTAGTTCTATTTTTCATTTTTTAAGGAACTCCCATACTATTCTGCATAGTGGCTGTATCAATTTACATTCCCATCAACAGTGCAAGAGGGTTCCCTTTTCTCCACACCCTCTCCAGCATTTCTTGTTTCTAGATTTTTTGATGATGGCTATTCTGACCAGTGTGAGGTGATACCTCATTGCAGTTTTGATTTGCATTTCTCTAATGATTAGTGATGTTGAGCATCCTTTCATGTATTTATTGGCAATCTGTATATCTTCTTTGGAGAAATGTCTACTTAGGTCTTCTGCCCATTTTTGGACTGGGTTGTTTGTTTTTTTGATATTGAGCTACATGAGCTGCTTGTATATTTTGGAGATGAATCCTTTGTCAGTTGCTTCATTTGCAAATATTTTCTCCCATTCTGAGGGTTGTCTTTTCGTCTTGTTTATAGTTTCCTTTGCTGTGCAAAAGCTTTTAAGTTTCATTAGGGCCCATTTGTTTATTTTTGTTTTTATTTCCATTTCTCTAGGAGGTGGGTCAAAAAGGATCTTGCTGTGATTTATGTCATGTATGTCTACCTATGTTTTTCTCTAGGACTTTGATAGTGTCTGGCCTTACATTTAGGTCTTTAATCCATTTTGAGTTTATTTTTGTGTATGGTGTTCTAACTTCATTCTTTTACGTGTACCTGTCCAGTTTTCCCAGTGCCACTTATTGAAGAGGGTATCTTTTCTCCATTTTATACTCTTGCTTCCTTTATTAAAGATAAGGTGACCATATGTGCATGGGTTAATCTCTGGGCTTTCTATCCTGTTCCATTGATCTATATTTCTGTTTTTGTGCCAGTACCATACTGTCTTGATTACTGTAGCTTTGTAGTATAGTCTGAAGTCAGGGAGCCTGATTGCTCCAGCTCCTTTTTTCCTTTCTCAAGATGGCTTTGGCTGTTAGGGGTCTTTTGTGGTTACATACAAATTGTGAAATTTTTTGTTCTAGATCTGTGAAAAATGCCATTGGTAGTTTGATAGGGATTGCACTGAATCTGTAGATTGCTTTGAGTAGAATAGTCATTTTCACAATGTTGATTTTTCCAATGAAAGAACATCGTATATCTCTCCATCTGTTTATATCATCTTGAATTTCTTTCATCAGTGTCTTATTGTTTTCTGCATACAGGTCTTTTGTCTTCTTAAGTAGGTTTATTCCTAGTTATTTTATTCTTTTTGTTGCAATGGTAAATGGAAGTGCTTCCTTAATTTCCCTTTCAGATTTTTCATCATTAGTATATAGGAGTCCAAGAGATTTCTGTGCATTAATTTTGTATCCTGCAACTTTACCAAATTCATTGATTAGCTCTAGTAGTTTTCTGGTAGCATCTTTAGGATTCTCTATGTATAGTATCATGTCATCTGCAAACAGTGACAGCTTTACTTCTTTTCTGATTTGGATTCCTTTAATTTCTTTTTCTTCTCGGATTGCTGTGGCTAAAACTTCCAAAACTATGTTGAATAAGAGTGGTGAGTGTGGGCAACCTTGTCTTTTTCCTGATCTTAGTGGAAATGGTTTCAATTTTTCACCATTGAGGACGATATTGGCTGTGGGTTTGTCATATATGGCCTTTATTATGTTGAGGTAGGTTCCCTCTATGCCTACTTTCTGGAGAGTTTTTATCATAAATGGGTGTTGAATTTTGTCGAAAGCTTTATCTGCATCAGTTGAGATGATCATATGGTTTTTCTCCTTCAATTTGTTAATATGGTGTATCACATTGATTGATTTGCATATATTGAAGAATCCTTGCATTCCTGGGATAAACCCCACTTGATCATGGTGTATGATCCTTTTAATGTGCTGTTGGATTCTGTTTGCTAGTATTTTGTTGAGGAGTTTTGCATCTATTTTCATCAGTGATATTGGCTTGTAGTTTTCTTTTTTTGTGACATCTTTGTCTGGCTTTGGTATCAGGGTGATGGTGGCCTCATAGAATGAGTTTCAGAGTGTTCCTCCCTCTGCTATATTTTGGAATAGTTTGAGAAGGATAGGTGTTAGCTCTTCTCTAAATGTTTGATAGAATTCGCCTGTGAAGCCATCTGGTCCTGGGCATTTGTTTGTTGGAAGATTTTTAATCACAGTTTCAATTTCAGTGCTTGTGATTGGTCTGTTTATATTTTCTATTTCTTCCTGGTTCAGTCTCGGAAGATTGTGCTTTTCTAAGAATTTGTCCATTTCTTCCAGGTTGTCCATTTTATTCACATAGTTGCTTGTAGTAATCTCTCATGATCCTTTGTATTTCTGCAGTGTCAGTTGTTACTTCTTTTTCATTTCTAATTCTATTGATTTGAGTCTTCTCCCTTTTTTTCTTGATGAGTCTGGCTAATGGTTTATTAATTTTGTTTATCTTTTCAAAGAACCAGCTTTTAGTTTTATTGATCTTTGCTCTCGTTTCCTTCATTTCTTTTTCATTTATTTCTGATCTGATCATTATGATTTCTTTCCCTCTGCTAACTTTGAGGTTTTCTTGTTCTTCTTTCTCTCATTGCTTTAGTTGTAAGATTAGGTTGTTTATTTGAGATTTTTTTTTGTTTCTTCAGGTAGTATTGTATTGCTATAAACTTCCCTCTTAGAACTGCTTTTGCTGCATGCCATAGGTTTCGTGTCATCGTGTTTTCATTGTCATTTGTTTCTAGGTATTTTTTGTTTCCTCTTTGATTTCTTCAGTGATGTCTTGGTTATTTAGTAGTGTATTGTTTAGCCTCCATATGTTTGTATTTTTTACAGTTTTTTCCCTGTAATTGATATCATAGCGTTGTGGTCAGAAAAGATACTTGATAGGATTTCAGTTTTCTTAAATTTACCAAGGCTCGATTTGTGACCCAAGATATGATCTATCCTGGAGAATGTTCCATGAGCCCTTGAAAAGAAAGTGTATTCTGTTTTTTTTGGATGGAATCTCTTATAAATATGAATTAAGTCCATCTTATCTAATGTGTCATTTAAAGCTTGTGTTTCCTTATTTATTTTCATTTTGGATGACCTCTCCATTGGTGAAAGTGGGGTGTTAAAGTCCCCTACTATTATTGTGTGACTGTCCATTTCCCCTTTTTTGGCTGTTAGCATTTGCCTTATGTATTGAGGTGCTCCTATGTTGGATGCATAAATATTTACAATTGTTGTATCTTCTTCTTGGATTGATCCCTTGATCATTATGTAGTGTCCTTCTTGGTCTCTTGTAATAGTCTTTATTTTAAAGTCTATTTTGTCTGATATGAGAATTGCTTCTCCGGCTTTCTTTTGATTCCCATTTGCATGGAATATCTTTTTTCATCCCTTCACTTTCAGTCTGTATGTGTCCCTAGGTCTGAAGTAGGTCTCTTGTAGACAGCATACATACGGGTCTTGTTTTTGTATCCATTCAGCCAGTCTATGTCTTTTGGTTGGAGCATTTAATCCATTTACATTTAAGGTAATTATCAATATGTAAGTTCCTATTACCATTTTCTTAATTGTTTTGAGTTTGTTTTTGTAGGTCTTTCCTTCTCTTGTATTTCCTGCCTAGAGAAGTTCCTTTAGCATTTGTTGCAAAACTGGTTTGCTGGTTCTGAATTCTCTTAGCTTTTGCTTGTCTGTAAAGGTTTTAATTTCTCCGTGGAATCTGAATGAGATCCTTGCTGGGTAGAATAATCTTGGTTGTAGGCTTTTCCCTTTCACTTTAAATATGTCTTGCCATTCCCTGCTGGCCTGCAGAGTTTCTGCTGACAGATCAGCTGTTAACCTTATGGGGATTCCCTCGTATGTTATTTGTTGCTTTTCCCTTGCTGCTTTTAATAATTTTTCTTTGTATTTAACTTTTGATAGTTTGATTAATATGTGTCTTGGCATGTTTCTCCTTGGATTTATCCTGTATGGGACTCTCTGCACTTCCTGGACTTATTTCCTTTCCCATGTTAGGGAAGTTTTCAACTGTAATCTTTTCAAATATTTTCTCAGACCCTTTCTTTCTCTCTCCTTCTTCTGGGACCCCTATAATTCCAATGTTGGTGCATTTAATGTTGTCCCAGAGGTCTCTGAGACTGTCCTCAATTATTTTCATTCTTTTTTCTTTATTCTGCTCTGTGGTAGTTATTTCCACTATTTTATCTTCCAGGTCACTTATCCATTCTTCTGCCTCAGTTATTCTGCTATTGATTCCTTCTAGAGTATTTTTAATTTCATTTATTGTGTTGTTCAGTATTGTTTGTTTGCCCATTAGTTCTTCTAGGTCCTTGTTAAACATTTCTTGTATTTTCTCCATTCTATTTCCAAGATTTTGGATCATCTTTACCATCATTATTCTGACTTCTTTTTCAGATAGACTGCCTATTTCCTCTTCATTTGTTTGGTCTGGTGGGTTTTTACCTTGCTCCTACATCTGCTGCATATTTCTCTGTCTTCTCATTTTGCTTAACTTACTGTGTTTGGGGTCTCCTTTTCACAGGCTGCAGGTTCGTAGTTCCCTTTTTTTTTGGTGTCTGCCCTCAGTGGGTGAGTTTGGGTCAGTGGCTTGTGTAGGCTTCCTGGTGTAGGGGACTGGTGCCTGTGTTCTGGTGGATGAGGCTGGATCTTGTCTTTCTGTTGGGCAGGGCCATGTCCAGCGGTTTGTTTTGTGGTGTCTGTGAACTTACTATGATTTTAGGCAGCCTCTCTGCTAATGGGTTGTGTTGTGTTCCTGTCTTGCTAGTTGTTTGGCATGGGGCGTCCAGCACTGGAGCTTGCTGGCTGTTGGGTGGAGCTGGGTCTTAGTGTTGAGATGGAGATCTCTGGGAGAGCTCTTGTCAATTGATATTATGTGGGGCCGGGCAGTCTCTGGTGGTCCAATGTCCTGAACTCGGCTCTCCCACCTCAGAGGCTCAGGCCTGACACCAGGCCAGAGCACCAAGACCCTGTCAGCCATGTGGCCAGGTATGCAGGGGGGAGTTTCTTGCCTTTTGGGAAGTCTGAGGTCTTCTGCCAGCGTTCAGTAGGTGTTCTGTAGGAGCTGTTCCACATGTAGATGTATTTTTGATGTATTTGTGGGGAGGAAGGTGATCTCTGGGTCTTACTCCTCCACCATCTTGAAGGTCCCCCTGCAATAGGGGCCTCCACTGAAGATGCCAAACTCCACAAGAGCAACAGGTGCACAGGCTTTTTTTTCAGAGGTTTTGCAGATTGTTGTTTTTTGTTTGTTTTCCTTTGTACTTCGTCTGGTTTCAGTTTTTCACAGGGTGCTTCATGCAGAGGCCTTGCATCCGGCCCTTCAGATCAGAGTGCGTAGTAAGAAAATCTCCATCAGCTCTTTAAAACAAGAAAAAAGCCAAAGCAGACACTATGCTCTTTAGAGTTGCAGAGCTTTAAAGCTTTTCTAGGTGGTTAAATTGTGCAGGGAGGTTTAGTCACTTACCCAAAGTCATAGATCTAATTAGCCATTCTCACTATTACTCGGTAATGTTCATCTGCTTGGGCCTGTACTTGGAAGTGAAAGTTGAACAAAGGACAACAATTAGTGATTAGCATGTTGCCATTTAAAAAAAAATGCCTTTTGCACATTTCTTTGAACTTAGAACAGCCCTGTGAGTCATCTCCATTGAGTTCCAGAAAATAAATGAGTAGCCCAAGGTCACCTAGCAGGGCTCAGGCTGGGCTCAGGCTGCCATTACACTCCCATTACACTGTGACTTCTCCTGCAGATGGTCTTGGCCTCTCTCTCTACCTAGACTAACCTGCTCCTTCTCCTGTGTTCTCCGGCACAGCCCCAGCAGACTTCGGAGGTGGGAAGATGCTGCTGATCGCCATCCTTGGCTCAGCGGGAATGACCTGCCTGACGGTGCTGTTGGCCTTTCTGATCATGTTGCAGTTGAAGAGGGCAAACGTCCAAAGAAGAATGGCCCAAGCCTTCCAAAACGTGGTATGTCTCATCTTCCTAATAGTAATAAGTGCAAGTCCACATATATGCAGAACCTTCATTTTAAAGATGTGGGTCAAAAATTTTACCTGTAAAGCAAATATTTCCCTTAGGCAAGTTTCATCTTTTCTTTGTCTTCCATTATGAAATGGGAGATAAATAGCATGACTATATGATTTCTTGTCCAAATCAGAACAATTCTAAGAATGAAAAGGTTGCTCTTAATAAGTATGCAGGAGACCAAGCCTAAAGCAGGACTACTGCCCCATCAGAAAGAGAATACAGCCATACTAGTAATAAGTCACCAGCGAGGGTAATCTTGTAATAGAAGGAACTGAACATTTTTGGTAATGAAGAGCATAAGGGTAACCAGACCTCAGAGTGATAGGTAATGAAGATTTGCACTAGACCAGTTTTCCCCACATTTCCCTGTTTCCAGTTTCCATTCTGTACCTCTAATATCTCTTTCAATTCTATTATCCCTCCTATATGTATGGATTACATATACGTGTGTATCCCCATTCCTGTGCACCCTTCGGTCTGCAGCCATAGTTCATGGTGCTTGGCATGGCCTCTTTCTTTCATCTAGGAATTTTGACCAGTAAAAAGTTTAGAAAATCATACTTTACCTATAGGCACCCTATTTGAGTCCTTTGCTATACTACAGCCTGAACATTTCTCTAGTTCGTGGTTTCAAGCTCTGTAAAATTAATCTGTACCCAACTTTATTGATTCTGTATATGAAACATTGAGTACAATTACATATTCCAAATGAGGTATACCTTCCTGTACATGAGTCCCTGAGATTCCCTTCAGTACAGAACAAGGGAGGCTCTGTAATCCAACTCCTTGCCAGAGCTGGCTCAACTCAGGCTGTCCCTGTAGAGGAAGGACCAGCAAGGGGGTAGAGAGTGCTAGAGCGCATCATGGTACTGATGCTTTGTCCTGATACCATCAGCAGCCACTGAAACTCAGGAGAAAAGGAGACACCCTGTTGGGTTTTGCTCTAAGCTTCAGTCATCTTGGGGCCAGTGTCTGCGCCAGAGTGGGCTTGAGAGATTCTGAGCTTTAGGAAAAGTTGGAGAGAGTAAGAGCCAAGAATAGACCAAGATGATGCTAGGAAACAAAGCTCTCACAGAGGTGTGTCCTGTGACTGACCCAGATAGGTCTCTGAGCTCTTTTCCAGATCAGAACTCAACACCGACTCATTCCACAGCAGAGTAGAAACTCAAGTGTGACTAACTCAGGGATGTGCTATTTCGTGGCATACATGCTCTTATCCTCCCCTCCCTCACCTCTGCAGACATAACTAATTGATTGTGGCGTGCTTTGCCACTGAGGCCTGTGATCGTGCCCATGCAGCTCTATAGGCAGCCACTTCATCCGAGTGGGCCTGTTCAATGAACCCTATTTCCGTTTTCATTCTAGAATTGGATACAGTATTTCTTTTTTCACCCAGTGTGGGTACCAATCAGGAGGTATTATGTATCTTAAAATTATGAAAAGTCCTGACACAAAACCATTATTTTTCTAGCGGGAAGAACCAGCTGTGCAATTCAACTCAGGAACTCTGGCCCTGAACAGGAAGGCCAAAAACAACCCAGATCCTACAATTTATCCAGTGCTTGACTGGAATGACATCAAATTTCAAGATGTGATTGGGGAGGGTAATTTTGGCCAGGTCCTGAAAGCTCGCATCAAGAAGGATGGGTTACGGATGGACGCTGCCATAAAGAGAATGAAAGGTCAGTGCTTGGACTGCTCGAGTCAGCATTTTACTAGGGTGGGGGGACAGCTTGACTTCCTGTTGAATCTTTCCTCTAAGGTCTTACACTCTTTAAACAAAAAATTGGCGTGGTGTCAGATAGAGCTGTTATGTGCAACTGAAGGTGATGTTTCCTTTGAGGGTCAGGATGTAAACATGAAGGCATAAGCTATTTAGATACCACTGTCTTGAATACAGATTCTCTGTCATACCCTGCTGACTTTGGGGGAGCATTATTTTTCTTAATCCGGTGGTTCTCAAAACATCCGAATCACCTGGAAGGCTTGTTAAAAAACCAGATTCTTCGGCTCCACCCCACAGTTTCTGATACAGTAAGTCTGGAGCAGGGTCACAGAACTTGGATTTCTAATTAGTTCCCATGGGATGCTGATTCTGAGGCTTGGGAGACCACACTTGGCAAACCACTATCTTCATGGATTAATTGCATCAACATTCCTAGAAATATGGTTAGAAATGCATCTGCTTGGGTTTCTCCCCCTCATGGTTCTACTGTATTCTAATTTCTGGGACGGCGCATGAAACATCTGTGTTTTTAAGCTTGCTCAGTGGCTCTTCTGTGCACTCAAGTTTGAAAACCCTTGATGTATGGTCAACAGGAACTAGATCTTTTCCAGTTGTGTTCAAGACTGCTTGGGGGAAGAAAAAAAAAAAAAAGACTGCTTGGGGCCTATCCATTTAATCAGATCTTCTGAGAAAGCAGAATGACTCGTTCCCTGGCAATACTAGCTGTCTTCTCTTCCGGGTGAAATGACAGTTTAGAAATGACTGCGAAGCTGCACTGTTGCTTTTACAGCACACAGGCTTGAAAAGTGGCGTATTAGAGCCAGCAATGTAATTACTAGTTTCATCGGGCAGCTCCATAGTAAGGACTCTCTGAGGTTGCTGATGGGTTTTCCTTCTTTTTGACGGCAATATTAAGCCTAAGATGACAATTAACCCTAAATCTTTTCAAATCATCATTGTTTTCCACATTGCTAGAAAACACTATGTCAGAAAATGAACAAAACAAAATAAACACAGTATTATTTATGCTTAGAGACAGTAATGTTTCTAAACACACACACACACACACACACACACACACACACACACACACACACACACACACACACACACACACACACACACACACACACACACACCCCTTGCTTAGCATCCAGAAATCCCTTTTTCATTTTGCTACTTTAGTTACAGGGAGCTTTAGGAAGTAGTAAAAATAGTGAGAGGAGAGAGGGTATAGAACTTCGTAGCATCAGTTTTTATTGGCATCTGACCTGAGCTGATTGTCTATCTCATGCCCATGTGAAGAGGTAGAATAGCTTAACAGGGCACCAGGGCAGACACTTTTTGCAGGAAAAGTCATGCATGCAAAGAGGGCAGCTACCGACAACCTTATTATAAAGAGCTTTGTTTTTTAAATGCTTCCAGGGTATTGACCCTCAGGTCCCTGTGGTATAAACAGGATTCTTGACTTGGAATTGCCTACTTGTCAGCCTTATGGGTACCCTTAGCCCATATGAAACAATCCCATAATTTCCAAGCATGTTCAGGGATGCACATGGCTACCAGCTCCCTTCTCACCCTTCCCCCAATGTTATTTCTTCAAAAAGCCATAATAGCATACTGTCACCGACTCAAGGCTGATCAGCCAGTTGTGCACTGGCCAAAGAGCTTTCTCTTCAGCCTGACTGGTGGTTCTCCCTCTGATCAAAGTGCTAGCAGACAGATGGAATGAAAGGAACAGAAATAAATGCAACCGTTTCCTGACTACCAAGCAACTTCTATGAAAATGTCATTGAGATTTGAGTTTTTTCAGTAGGACTGGTGTATGAAAAAAGTAAAGTTATCATAATAAAGCAAGGTGTGTACACTACTGGTGATGTTTCACTACAACTTTGTTTTTATCCCTGAGCATATTTGTCTCTGGACGGTAGAGTTAGCTGGGAGAGCCAGAGTCTAAGAATGGACGCAGCTGCATCTCGACCAAATCATTTCCCTGGGTATTTGAGAGCTTCAACAGGAAAACTTCAGAGCAGTGGTTCTCAAGCAGGGGTGATTTTGCCCCCGGGGGGACATTTGGTGATTTCCGGATACATTTTCAGTTGGGCTACTGGTATCTAGTGGGTCAGGTCAGAGGTGCAGCTAAACATCCTACTTTGTACAGGACAGCCCCCAACAATAAAGAAGCATCTGCATTATAGTCATCTCTGATTTCTATACAGTTTTCCAGACCTAATGGTGGCTGAGTGTACCTGAAGGTTCTGGGAAGCAGAGGGGGGACAGTTGTTTCTGAAGAGGTGTAACAGAAAGGGATCAGTACTCTTTACTTTCTTCCCAGAATATGCTTCCAAAGACGACCACAGGGACTTTGCTGGGGAACTGGAGGTGCTTTGTAAACTTGGACACCACCCAAACATCATCAATCTCTTAGGAGCGTGTGAACATCGTGGTAAGATGCTCTTTTCCTGTCTTTCCTGCCAGATTGTTTTTTTTTTTTTAAAAAAAAACAGGCACATTCCATATTGAAATTAGGAAAGACAGTCATGTAAGATTGTTATCTTTTTTTTAAGTTGCAGTTTCAGTCTGAATGTCTGGTCCCATTAATAGATCGTGCTGAGATTTAGTATCTTTTTGAAGGTAGATCCCAAGGCTGAATCTTTTGGCCTCTGATGTGGTTCAGCTATTACTGCCCCAAAAGATCCATGGCTCCTACATGCCTCTACCTTTGCTAATCCAGAGGTTTTCTCAGCTACTACTAAGTGGATTGAGGCAGCCCTCAGCACCAGGAAGAGTGAAGTAGATTGGTTCTTGTTAGTTGCCTACCTTTTCATTTTCCCTCCAAACCCAAGGAACTGATATTCTGAATGTTAAATCTGTGAATGCCATTAATCTACTGTAATGTGAAAGCACTGGTGATGCTTAGGTTAAAATAATAATAAGCTTATATCTAATAGGATCAATACTTTGTTTTTATCCAAAACAATGTCCTGTGCAATAACACTGAAGTTTTACAACTGTCCTATGTCACACATACTCTTAAGTCCAACTTATATGATTAATTCAAGTATTTACTGAGTATTTCCTATTGTAATGCATGTAATTAGCTGTGAGTGAGTAGGTAACAAGAAATCTTTCATGGCTTTACCTCTGCTTGCTACCTGGGTTTGTAGGTCTAAATCTATGCTTAATCTTAATTTCTCATGGAAAAATTTGCTCCAACAAAAAAGCTCCACACAGTAATTATTTACAAACTTGACAACCTCTTGTTGACTTTGCAGCACAAATACCAACAATGGAAAAGAGACTACTTCCTTTTCCTCAATTTATTAAACTAAAAATACTGGTACTTCAAACAATATATCATTCTGTGATCCAATAAGGGTGTAATTCTGAAAGCCAGATCATGTCTCTTAGGTTAAATAATGAAGTAATGTCATTTATTTTTGAGCTATTTCCTGAGAACAGTAATCAGCATGGGACAGCAGTAAATGAAAGTTAAAAAAAAAAAGAAAAAGAAACCAACAACAACAGAAGAATGCACATCTTTTAAAATTTTGCTCTCTCGTCACATTATTGGTTGGCTCTTAAAATTTATAATTCAGGAAAGAAGTGAGAAAGCACATTCACACCAGAATTGAAGTATATCTTTCCTTATAGTACAACAAGATTCAGTGCTAGATTTTGTTGTTGTTGAGAATTTCACTTTCTTAGAATATCTTTGAAGTTTAAATTCATTCAACATTTAAAAAAAAAAACCAAATAATTCACCTTTAAAAGCCAGTAAAACCACTTTACTTTTCATGGGCTCCAAAGATCAATGTTTTTATCAAAGCAGCTTACATTTTATTAAAAAGGAAAAAGGAGAAAGCAATTTGGAATAAAAATAAGACACCGTACCATAGTTTCCTCTAGGAACTATTTTGTTTTATTTTTTTCCTAAAAGGTTGAGTTTTCTGGTTTCTGTAAGCAAACATGCAATCCCTGACACTAGACTCTGCTGACTAGTGACCTACTCAGCAATATAGTGACTTATTCCAGATTTTAGGGAGGAGCAGAAGGCAGGAGAGAGAGAAATTACCTGCTATGGATATTTAATCATTGTTTTTTGATTAAAAAAAAATAACCTCGGGCTTCCCTGGTGGCGCAGTGTGTTGCGAGTCCGCCTGCCTGCCGATGCAGGGGACACGGGTTCGCGCCCCGGTCCGGGAAGATCCCGCGTGCCGCGGAGCGGCTGGGCCCGTGAGCCGTGGCCGCTGAGCCTGCGCGTCTGGAGCCTATGCTCCGCAAAGCGAGAGGCCGCAGCGATGAGAGGCCCGCGTACCGCAAAACAACAACAACAACAAAACGTCAGGAAAAGCTAGATTCATACTGGAATAACATGCCTGGCTCATATTAGGTTCTTGATATTCAATATTGATTGAATAAAAAAATGAAAGGTGATGTGGACTAGCTGTCTTCGATCGTCTGGAAGCAAATGCTTTGATTTCATTCTACTAGTGTCACCGAGTAGGTGACAGGAAGCCCTCTATGTTTGGTAGAGGTGGGGAGGGGAACCCCGAGAGCAAGCACTTTAAGTATTGCGGGAATGATGTCACTTGTCTTCCTCCTGGCCCCAGCATTACCGAGGTTGGTACCACTAGATGTGTAACTTTACGATAAAACAGAGGTTTATAAGCGTTTCCCGAGAATCATAGCACATCTCAGAAATATCACAGCAGCTTAGGGTTACCGATAAAGTGGTGCTCTCTCCCTTCCCGCACAGGCTACCTGTACCTGGCCATCGAGTATGCCCCCCACGGCAACCTCCTTGACTTCCTGCGCAAGAGCCGAGTGCTGGAGACGGACCCCGCGTTCGCCATCGCAAACAGCACCGCCTCCACGCTGTCCTCCCAGCAGCTCCTCCACTTTGCAGCAGATGTGGCCCGGGGAATGGACTACTTGAGCCAAAAACAGGTTCGTCCTGAGGACCTTGCTTTGCACATCTTTCCTCTGAAATTCTCTCTGGAATCAGAGTTTAGATAAGTTTGTACATTTGTTTTTGGCCGCTCTCTCTTCCTTAATTCCTTCTTACAATCTTCTAACTTTCATATCTTTGCTAATATTCCATCTGTTTATGTAGAAGTTCATGCCCAACACTGACGGTATGTTTATCTAGTGACTCTCATCATGTATATCTGGTGAGGAGCCTTCACCGATCTTAGCTTGGCGTGGCTCTAAATAACGCACAGTAGCAGAGGCCATTCATGGCAGCTGGAAGATTTCATGACCTGGTTTTTCTCCCAGGTTGCTCCTCCAGAGACATGTGGGTCATTCGGCAGAATCCACTCACTGAGCATTTAGGAGAGGAACTTTAAGGGAACTGGATTCTGGTGACTTTTGCAAACCCCTTTTCACACTGACCTCTCTGTTTCCCAAAGCTCTTGCCCCTAGGCAAGAAACAAAATGGAGTGAAAAAGCAAATGCGATGCTGAAAATACATGATTTTTTTTTTTTAATTTCAGTTTATTCACAGGGACCTGGCTGCCAGGAACATTTTAGTTGGTGAAAACTACGTAGCCAAAATAGCCGATTTTGGATTGTCCCGAGGTCAAGAAGTGTATGTGAAAAAGACGATGGTAAGTTCAGAACAGACGCCGATGAGATCCTTTCCGGGGTACCCCTCCCCTCCTGATGTCGTTTCTCTTAGAATACCATCTTTCTGTGACGATTGAGGCCTCTGACCATCTTCCCCATTGGATAATGCCCTGGCCCAGCAAACATCCTTTCTCATTTTTGATTCCTAAAATATGGAGGGTCCACATTTACCAATGAAGAAGGCCCTGTCACATGTGGCCAAGTAATTGAACGTGCAAGCCTAGTGCTGCAGGGACCCAGGTCTACATCCAGTCCAGACCCTGAGGTCTGGTCTCACTCAGAAACCTCTGGAGAGTTCCCACAGTCCCCTTTTGCACAGCAAACTTAGGAGGGGGAAAAAGACACTTAATATACCTTCTAAAACATCAAGGAAATCAATTAACGAGGTTCCTAAATCCCAAGGATGCTCTAGAGAGAAACTCATAACTTCTAAAGGCTCATATAAGATTTCCCTCTTTGCCAAAAGTTCTCTGCTCACTTTTCAAGCCCCGATCAGATCCACTTTCACCTAATGATACCTAGTCTCCTAAACATTCATATTTTATCTTCAAACACGAGCTCCCGGGAGGACCTCACCACAGTGTTAGAAGAGAGAAGCTGGACTCATTCTGCTACTTTTGTCCACCCTAGAGTCATAAAGCCCTGGACATGCCACATTCCTGGACATTAGTGCTGTGCCGACAACATGCCACCACCCTCTGCTTGCCCTGAGCGGGTGGGCAATGCAGGGTGTTGGGGGTGACACACCCTGTAGTCTTTGCACGTGTTGGGTAGGTCCAGTCCACTGGCCTGGCTCTCCCAGCATTACCTGGGCTCAGCTTTCTTGGGATGACTCCAGTTCTTATAACATATAGAGGGTCCTTTTAGTTTTGTGGGTACCAAATTGCCTCCTAGCAAGGCTCAGGCTTCTGTGTTTATCCTCAAGCTCAGGTTTCCTTTCTCTTCAATATACTTATTTTAGTTACTGACAAGATAACACAGAAATAATACTCAAGAATGCTTTCAAGAGGAAATGGTCCACAGTTCACAACCTGGACACGATTAATTTATTTTATTCTTTACCTATTGCCTTCCACAGGCATACATTCTTCTCCATAGTTACAATCACAGTGAACCTAACCACTTTAGAACTTTCCACTCCCTTTTTGGATGAGGTTTCGAAGGTAGTCTTCTTTGGTTCTTAGAGACCACCACGCCCCTGGTCCTGTATACTTATTAACATCAGCACTTTTTGGAAGCCAGAGATGCCTCCCTGAGGGCTGGTTTCCAGGAAATATTTTTTTTTCCCTAAACTCTTCAGATTTGCCCCACTCAAAGCAGACTTTTCTCTGGGAAGGAGCTGGGCTGGTCTTAAAGAAGCAGGACCTACCACCACTCACCCATCTACTCTGGCTCTCCCCACTCCTCCTTAGAATCCTCTTACCTCCATCACAGAATCCCTCTCCTTCCTTCACTCTGGCGTGGGTGGGGCGGGGGTTTGCCCCAGATGAGGGGAAAGAGAGGTTAACACAGTTTAGCCCCGTAATCCACGCATCTTATTTGGTTGCTTTCCTTAGGCCCCCAAAGCTAAGGTTGGTTTTCTCGGCATTTCATCAAGGGTCGGGATTTCTGTATCTTGGGGAGCTTAGGAGGAGTGCTTAGAGGGGCAGAGCACTGGTAGGGCTCAAGTCTATCTCCCAGTGGAAGGGCAAAGTGTGCAGTGGCAGCATGGGGTCTGGGGAGGAAAAGGAGAGGATGAGGGTAGGGGAAGAAAAGAGAAGGGATTGGAGAGGAGCAGGCTCCCTGCAAGAAGGGTGCAGTATAGCAAGATACCACCTGAGGGCAGAGGAGCCACTTTCTCGGGCCTTTTTTTTTTTTTTTTTCCAGTACGCGGGCCTCTCACTGTTGTGGCCTCTCCCGTTGCGGAGCACAGGCTCCGGACGCGCAGGCTCAGCGGCCATGGCTCACGGGCCCAGCCGCTCCACGGCATGTGGGATCTTCCCGGACCGGGGCACGAACCCGTGTCCCCTAGCATCGGCAGGCGGACTCTCAACCACTGCGCTACCAGGGAAGCCCTGGCCTATTATTTAAGTCAGAGATTTTCAATTCCTATTGCACCTAGAGTCGTCCGGGGAAATTAAAAAAAATACAGATGCTGAGTCCTACGGCTTAGGTATGCTGATTCAATTATTCTGGGGAGGGCATCCTGCATCAGTTTTTTTTTTTTTAATTCCCCCAGGCGATGCTAATACTGGAAGTGTTGCAAACTAATGTACTTAAGTGATTTGGGGTTTTACTATCATTGATTAATATTATCGATGCCGTCAGCATGGATTTATTTATTACTATAATGTTTCATGCTTGTGCTGGGTTTGGGGATAATATTCAGACACAGTATTCTCCTTCAAAGAGCTCAGAGACACATAATGAACAATCGTAACAGTGACTGAGGCTGAGGAAAGTGCAGGTGCCATGGGAACTCAGAGGACGCACACTGAAGCTTTACAGTAAATGTCAAATAGATATCGGAGATGTAAGAATGAGGTGGATGACCTGGAGGACGCGGTATATATAAAAATCGAGAGGCAAAGGAAAGCATGGAACCTTGGGCCATTAAGTAATTCAGTATGGCTGGAGTGTGATGCAGAAAAGAGGGAGAGTTAAAATGCAAGGCTGGAACTCTCCAAGGGAGTGGAAAGTTCCAAAACGGTTAGGTTCACTGTGATTGTAACTATGGAAAAGAGTGTATGCTTGTGGAAGGCAATAAGTAAAAACTAAAATGCAAGGTTGGAGTTAAAACGCAAGTGGGGATAAGGTCCTGAAGAGCTTTGGATGCCAGCTAAGGATTTGGGGACTCACCCAAGCATCGGGGATCTTGTGACAACAGGGACATTAAAGAACTTTAAGGAAAGGAACCACATGGTTGTACTTGCCATTTAGAGTGATTGTGGTGTGGAGAACAGGTCATTAGGGGGTGAAACTGGAGGCTGGGAGGTCCGTGGAGAGGTGATTTCATCAGGCAGGAGATGATAGTGGCCGGCACCAAGGTGATAGCAGTAGGGACACACACATGTGGGCAGATCCAAAAGCAGTCAAATAAAAAAAAAAAGGAAGAAGTGTGCATGGAAATCAGTCATTAGGAGGTCCGGGGTCCGAGGTCAGCTGGTTGGGAGTAAATGAGAGCAAAGACCAAACAGGAAACGGAGACAACTCTTTCCATTCCATAGCTGTGAAGGGGAAGGGAGAAAAACAGGTGACAGATGGGGTGGGGCGGACATAGAGAGAAGGGAGGCGTGGATGTTGAGGAGAACACTGACGATGTAGGTGTGAGAAAGGATCCTTTTTAAAAAAAAGAGCAGTTTTAGGTTCACAACAAAATGGAGAGAAAGAGGTACAGCGATTTCCCATATACTCCCTACCCCACACATGCATACCCTCCCCCATCATCAACATCCTCTGCCACAGCGGTACCTTTGTTACAGCCAATGCACCTGCACTGCCACGCCATAATCACCTGAAGTGTATAGTTTACAGCAAAGCTCACTCCCGGCGTTGTACATTCTATGGGTTTGGAGAAAGTTATAACGACATATGTCTTTAATGACGGCATCTTACACATTTTCACTGCCCTAAAAATCCTGTTTTCTGCCTATTCACACCCCAAACCCGACCCCACCCCTAGCAACCATGGATCTTTTTTGAGAAAGGATACTTTTATATGTAAACCTTAAAGTACAGGACAACCATTTGGGATTTATGGTCAGAAAGAGCTTCAAAATAGTGCCAGTAAATAAGGAACTGGGAGAGAATTTCACATGCAGGAATAATCCTTGGGATCCAGGTCAGGGCTGGTCTCGTGGAAGGGGAGTCTGGGAGAATGCCTGCTCTGGTTTTGAGGGGGGCTGAGACAGATCCCCCAAATACTCCTGATTTTGCCCCACCCACTGGCTAATGTAAGCTGAAATGCCACTGTTAGAGCTTGGACAGATCTCTGGGAGGGAGGGATCCATCTCTCAGTAGGGTTCATGTACTCCTGGGGTGGGTCGAGAGGAAAGGAACTCAAATTCATAGCAAATTTGAGGAAACTAGGAATAAAACTCAGAAGTCAAACTTCACATTTTCCAGTCCATATCTCATTTTCCCCAGCCTGGACTCAGTAAGCCAAGAAAGGGGGCAAACCTGGAGAGAGTCGGGGCCAGGCACCCAAAGGGTGGGCAAGTGTCTCTCACCCTGTCTCCAAACCCAATGCACGTGGCACTGGCTAGAAGTCATCACCTCCTCTGTGAGTCACAGGCACCCTCTTCCCTTTGGCCTGAAATGCTCTTTCCTCCCCCATCCACCTGATGGTGCCTACACATCTTACAGAACCGAACTCATGTGTCCCCTCCTCTGGAAACTCCTGCACAATCCCCTCCAGGCACACGCGGTCTCCTGGCATCACTTTAGCCTTTCCTGCACTACAGCTTACTTCTCAGTTCCTAGGCCTGTCTCTCCTTTCAGACCTCTGAGTGCCTCTGACAGCCACAAAGGGAATAACTGAGTGACTAGCAAAAGGACACACACGGGCTTCCCTGGTGGTGCAGTGGTTGAGAGTCCGCCTGCCGATGCAGGAGACATGGGTTTGTGCCCCGGTCCGGGAAGATCCCACATGGCGTGGAGCGGCTGGGCCCGTGAGCCATGGCCGCTGAGCCTGCGCGTCCGGAGCCTGTGCTCCGCAACGGGAGAGGCCACAACAGTGAGAGACCCGCGTACCGCAAAAAAAAAAAAAAGGGTTCACACATCGTTATTTTTCTTTATATGAAACTGTGGTATTGGCCCCTTGAGGTAAGTGGGACACTCACACAATTTGCAGGTCTTTGAATTTAAAAGCACACTTGTGGGTGGGACATGGGCAAAACAGTTCCTGGGTCTGCCACGCCTTCTGTCTGGGGACCTCCCCGTGGACTTGGGTGAGCCCCAGCTTCAGGCCAGCGGCGAGCCTTGGGAAGGGGCCCTGTCCAGCCTAAGCGGCATCTCACCTCGTTCTCTCCAGGGACGGCTCCCCGTGCGCTGGATGGCGATCGAGTCACTAAATTACAGCGTGTATACAACCAACAGTGACGTGTAAGTAAAGCCTCTCACTGCTGAGGGTTTTTTTTTTTTTTTTTTTTGTCCCAGAAAAATACCCATTCGACAGAGGTTTTAAAGAGAAGCAGGAATATCGTATCTGTCTGGGGCATAAAGCTAATCACTAATCCCAGGAAATCCCAGACTAAATGAAGCCACAGAGGGGACAGTTTTCCCTGGTGGCAGGCTTTGGGTTTCTTTCTGCATGTCGAGGAGTGACCTCAAGTGGTGAATTCCTCACCTCCAGAGGAGCAAGGGGCATCCCAGCCTTCCCATGGCTCCACTCCCCAGACTGACCTCAACACAAGGACCTAGATCAGAGGTGGCGGCCCACAGTAGCTGCTGGGGGTCAGAGGTGGCAGGGATGGAAAGCAGACAGACACAGTGGGAACCATCTCTGCTTGCAGCCTGCGTGACAAGTGTCAGGCTGGCGGGGGACGGAAGGGTTGGGATTGAGGCCTGAGCCCTCTTGCTCAGGTTCCCTCTTTTCAGGAGGAAGAACTGAGGCCCAGAGTGTTACTGTGTCTTCAGTGTGTGCCTTTATATGTTCTCTCACATCATCTCTGCATAACTTTAAGAAATTGGTGTCCCCACTTTTGGAAGAATACACTAAGAGGCCTCGGGAGTTCTAGTCACTTGTCTCAGGTCACACGAGTATCAGGTGGCAGCGATGGGATCCGACACAGGTCTGTCTGGCTTAGAATCTCCTGCTTCCCACCTTGCGTTCTCTACGTAAAGCGAGTGGGAGCTCCGGCAGAGCTAACACTGTTTCCCTGTTATAATCCTTCCATTGGCCGAAGAGGAGATACATGCATGCTGTGTGCAAGGCCCTAGCCTAGGAAACGGACGTGTAACTTTTCCTCTTCTGACCTAGGCTTAGTCGCCCTGGCTTTCTGGGCAGAAAGTTGACTGGGCAACATGCGCGCTGATTATTGGTTTCTCTTTTGTCCCTCTGCAGATGGTCCTATGGCGTGTTACTCTGGGAGATTGTTAGCTTAGGTGAGTATCCACGTCTACCTACCGCGTGAGGCTCTAGGCAAAGGGAGTGGGCCCCTCCCAGACTCCTTTACCACATACTTTCATGGATAACGTGTACGCGGTGCCAACAGACGCCACTTGGGAAAAGAACCTTACGGGTTTCCATGTTTGAGTGTGTTTATTCCCGTGGTTCTCTTTAGGAAAGCCCTGTGTCTAATGTCATATTTAATACTAATAACCTGGTGGTCAAGAACTTCATTCTGAGTTGTCTCTGCTTGTGCACAGATGTCACAGAGCTGTCATAAGTTTACTTCTACAACTTGAAGACAGTATATTATGAAAAGACATTTTCTAAGGCCATTTTAATACAATGTGAAAATGTGCATGCCAAAACCCAGAAAAAATTCCCATAATCTGTTTTATAAATATTACACGTGAAAAAAAACTGGGAGGACTACACAGGATTTAAAAAATGTAGTTTTCTGCATTATTTTTTGTATTTTCCACAATAAACATGTATTGCTTTTCTAATTAACATTGATATATAAAATAGGAATTGCATAACATAAATACAGACTTCCAGTTAGGAAAAAGATCCATGTCATTGGTACAGTAGATGTGCTATGTGTAGACAGACTTGGGGAAGAGGAATAGCACGGGAAGGAAGGAGACTGTGGTGGATCCTCTGCACTAAGGAGACGCTGCACGGGAGCACGGTCTGTAGCCGAAGTCCAGCTGTGACGTGCGGTAGGCTTGTGCCGGAGGAAGATCACACCGGGCGCTCAGCATTGCTTGACACACTCTGTCTTTCTCCCAGCCCCTTGGCTGTATAGCCTCAGGGCAGGAGATGCTGCCTTCTGCATCCGAGGGGGCTTAGGGCGCACCGTTTCCTGTCTTCCAGGTGGCACCCCTTACTGTGGGATGACGTGTGCAGAACTCTACGAGAAGCTGCCCCAGGGCTACAGATTGGAGAAGCCCCTAAACTGTGATGATGAGGTGTAAGTCAGGCCTCACCCAGGGCCATTTTATCCTAACTTTCCCCCTGTACCTTTCTTGGACTAACTCTAATGAAGGAGCTATATCTGATACATGCACATATGTTAACCTATATGTACACACAGGCACGCACACACACACACCCCAGATAGTCAGAAACAAGGGGGTTCTTGAAATTAAGACTGTGATGCAATGGGCAGGGAATAACAGCTTTCTAGGCATAGAAGTCCAGGAGGAATTT
Source organism: Orcinus orca (assembly GCF_937001465.1). Classification (NCBI taxonomy): domain Eukaryota; kingdom Metazoa; phylum Chordata; class Mammalia; order Artiodactyla; family Delphinidae; genus Orcinus; species Orcinus orca. The sequence continues at coordinate 45,857,321 of NC_064564.1, read as the reverse complement.
AAGGTGATGATTCTTGGTTGAATCTTAAGGTTGAAATGAGAAAGGGCAACAAAGACAGAAAAGATCTGAAATAAATTCATAAAATTATCCACGAATAAATGTATGAAACCTTGAGACTAACTTTGGGGACAGAGATTTCAGAGCTGTTATATTAAGGAAGACAGATTTTTCTTCATAAAATCTTACTTCTATGAGGATTATTTTCCAGGAATAAGTATTCTTCTCAGGGGAATAATGATTATCTTTAGTGATGTTGCCATTCCCAGAGCTAACCAATGTAGTTGCTGCCTAACTGGCATGATTTGAAGAGTGCAAGGCTCTAGGCTGAGCAAATAATTTACCATCCAGACCAAGCCACTTCTAAGAGTGAAGTAGGGTGTTATTATTGTTATGGTACAAGAGATATAAAACTAGACCATCCTGGGAAAACCTGCATGTATTTGAACCATCATTGGACAAAGTCCCTAAAATCCCACATTTTGAGATTCATTCCCTAAGGATTCATTCCCTAAGGAGTGATATTTTCAGCCCTTATGAAACTTCTGTTAAAGTACAAACTGTTCTATTGATAGAATCTCTCACACCCCAGGCTGATAGCGCTCTGTGCACTACAGTTCCCCTCAGTCACTTGGTCAGCGTGTGAAATCTTGAGCCCCATTGCCAGACATGATTCTGTACATCTAGGGTAGTTCCCAGGAATCTGCATTTTAACAGTACAAGTAGTTCTGGCCACATTTGAGAAAGTACTGACTTAGACCAGCACTCCCTAAACTATATGGAAAGTGTGAGACGTAAATAAATGACACAAGAGTTCTGTGATCAGTTATGTCTGGGAAGCTTCTAGGTTAAACCTGGTTAAAAAGGTGGTTTGTTTTTAATGGAATGACTTCTCACGATTTTCCTGGGTCGATCCCTAAGAGGAAGATGCGATGGGTGGCATTTTGCAAATTTACTTGAGCACGGGGCCATTTAAAAAAAATAAAACACTGACATTTTGAGAGGTGTGGTATTCCAAGGGACATGCTGCCCTAGACATGTAACTCAGTTCTTTCCAGATAATCAGAATAGCTGAGACCAAGATCCTGTGGGAATGGTACCTAAAGCAGGCACTAGATCTACTGGGAGAAGAAAGGGGACTTGGATGGGGAGATGGGAGGCCTAACAGAACCTTCCTAGGTGCCGTACTTTTGTCTTTCACTGGCTAAGCATGATGACCATGCGTTGGGTGGCTACATTCTCTTTTTTGCCATACCCTACACCTGGCTGTGCCTAGGCCTGAAGCACAGTTGTAGACTTAACCCTTTCACTGTTTTCAAAGGTATGATCTCATGAGACAATGCTGGCGGGAGAAGCCTTATGAAAGGCCCTCATTTGCCCAGATCCTGGTGTCCTTAAACAGGATGTTAGAAGAACGAAAGGTGAGTATGGAGATCAAATTCTACATAAGTAGAATTCATGTGTCCACTGTGGTTAATAAAAAGTTGATACAAGTCAACAGGTTCCCCTGAGCATGACCCTAGGTGCTATAGGGACATAAAAGATGTGGACCCAACTTTGAGGAAGTTACAATTTTGGAGGAAATAAGATTCCTATATAAGATACAGTCACACACAGTAGAACAACATATAGAACTGGCTTATTCGAGCTAGAAGGAATCTTAAATCTCATCAGTCATACAGCCTGACCCTTTAATTTTATAGAGGAAGAAACAGACTTAGAAGGGTGAAAAGTGACTTGCCCAAGGACAAACAGCAGGTAGACAACAGAGCGTGGTCTACAGGTTACTACGGGGAGGGTCAGGAATTCTATCAAAATTTCTAGAAAGTAGTTGTCTATACAGATCTGAGGTTCGAAAGACAAATCTAGGTTAGGGAAGTAGATGTTGAACGTCATCAAAACCCAGTTGGTAATTAAACCAAAGATGTGGGTGAGGTCACACAGCAGGAGATGAGAAGCAGACAGAGAAAGGGGCCTTAGAGGATGTGGGGCATGTCAGGAGAGACCAGTGAGAGACCATGAGAAAGAGAAGCCGGAGACTGAAACAAGTGAGAGGAAGCAATCTTACTTGCAGAAGGCAAGGGATGCTTTTCAGGAAGAAAGTTGTTAAACACAACAGAGGGAATGAGGATAGAAAACTACACCCCCAAGTATCTGCATTTGTGTTGAAACAAGCTAAGGAAATCGGGGTATTACCGTAACTGCCCCTGGCGGAGGCAGGACTGAGCCAGTTTGTGTCTCTGAACCACTCTTGTTCTTCTAGACCTATGTGAATACCACGCTTTATGAGAAGTTTACCTACGCGGGAATCGACTGTTCTGCCGAAGAAGCAGCCTAGGACAGACCATCTTCAGCTGTATATTCTGTTTCCGCTTCACCGGCATGAGAGACCCTTGAGACCTTGATGCCAAGCAGGCAAGCCTCTGTCAAGAGAGGTGACATGGAATATGGACGTGTATATAGATTGCTGTCTGTCTGGGACATTCACCGTAAGACCCCTGTGTGTGAATCTATAGTACCCTCTATTAGGACTGTATATACTGTGTTGAGTAAGAATGTGCTGGAATCAGAATGCCTGTTTGTGGTTTCATATGCAATAATATATTTTTCTAAAAACATGGACTTTACAGGAAGGTGTGAGAGTACAATTACTGTAGTGCATAACTCATTGTCCCAGATATTTTTGATATTTTTGATATTTACCTATATATTGGATGTTATGTTTTGCTGTGTAGAAGAAAATATTGTAAACCTGACCCTGAGAGCACAGGTGAGAAAAGTAGGGGAAATGTATGAGTTCTTACAGGACATGGATTTAAGTCTGTACCTAAGCGATATAAAAGAGCTTCTTCTATCTCTAAATTTTCCCCCTCACCTGTAGAAGCCACCCCAATTTCATTCCATAATTTGACAACTTTGTCAGGTGTTTCCAGAGCCCACAAGTCAGTCCAGAATGCCAACACTGAAAAGCAGATTTAAATCTCGTTCCTTAGAAGCCTAAGAACTTTGAGAGAAGTATAAGTTTGATAAATTAATAGGATTTAGTTTTAGTTTCTTTGATAACATTGATGTGTTTATTAAGAAATTAAAATAGGAAGCTTGGAGTTAGTTAGTTATATTTGGGAGACATGTGACATCATATCAGATTAACATCCCTACCTGTATTGCACATTGTAAAAAGTTTTAGTTTTGATCATTTGTGAGTTTACCGTTTATACTGTAGGCACATGCTACACTGAGATCATATAGTAAGTGAATAAATGTCTTGCCTACCCATTTTGTCCAGGAATGTGTCTCATAGGTATTGCCAAACGTCTGTATTATACTTTTGAGAAAAACACCTTAAACACCTTAAATTATCATCCTCTACCTTGTTGGTAATATGCAGAGAGCAGTTGGTGGGTATATGCCACCAGACATATCTCAAGCTCACAAGATTAGAAACGTCTTCCAGAAGTATCCTACTGTCTAATCTGTTTTCTTGCACCTCTGGTAGTATTCCAATGTGAACTAAGGGCTTAGAACTAGAATCCCTTTTAATTGTGCTGCAATGTTAATAGTTCACCATACTGCATAATGTTCCATATTCCTGCCATCTGCTCAACTTTATGCATCAGAAACAATGACCAGGAAACTGTATTTGTCCCAAACGCTCTTCATCCACAACAGCATATGCAGTGGAGACACAACAAAAGCAAGACTGCTGTCGCAGCATTTATTTCATCAACTAAGTAGGGGCTCAAATGAAGAGCCATTGAAAGTAGGTCCAAATATATACATATATATACTATTTATATATATATGTATATATATACGTATATATGTATATATATATATGTATATATACATAAATAGTTCCTTTTTGCTTTCTACCCAAATGTTGTGGAGATACTCCTGACAGCTCTTGGTCTGCATGTACATGGAACTGAACAGGAACAAGGATGATCTGAAAAATGTAGATAATGTCTTCAAATTTTGCATGTGGCTTTGGAATACACAATAACAGCTGCTTTTTCTATAACAGCCTGACCTTCTTGATTACATATATTTAAAATACTTTAAATTTACATCATTACAAATTTACTTCACGTCAGGTGTAAGAGATGACTAAGGAAGTACTTACGGTATCAAGAAAAAGGAACTGGACTTCCCTGGTGGCACAGTGGATAAGAACATGCCTGCCACTGCAGGGGACACGGGTTCGAGCCCTGGTCTGGGAAGATCCCACATGCTGTGGAGCAACTAAGCCCATGCGCGACAACTACTGAAGCCTGCGTGCCTAGAGCCCATGCTCTGCAACAAGAGAAGCCGCAATGAGAAGCCCGCACACCGCAAACAACGAAGAGTAGCCCCCGCTCGCTGCAACTAAAGAAAACCCGCGCACAGCAACAAAGACCCAATGCAGCCAAAAGTAGATAATTAAAAAGAAAAAAGAGAAAGGAATTCAGTGATACTTAAGATTTACTTGTAAATTCAAAGTACCAGAGCAGCAAACCTGAGGTGTTTACTGAGGGCACGTCATCACCATCAACTTGAATTTACTCCTGGCACAGAGACCATACGATTGACAGCTCTGGGTCTCATCCCTACTCTTGGCAGAGAAACCTTTGTAGCATGTTAACGGCATTGATATTAAAGATTCATACTTACTCAAAGGTCAGCAGTCAAACTGAATAAAGTCATGTCATTTCCATGGGCCAGTTTCCACATTATCAAAAAGCAATTAAGAAGGAAAGAACCAACGCCTTAAAGGAAATTAGACAATTCCAGTACTGGGTATATCGATTAGATTTCAGTGTGTTTAGAAGAGCCATAGGACACTGCCTTAAAAAAAAAAAAAGTCAGTGAGTGAGTTGTTGATATCAAAATCAAGTAAGAATACACCAGTTAGATTAAAAACACATTACACAATAGCCAAATGACCAGAGCTTTTATGTTAATAGTACACTGAAAAGCTTACATTTACTTCCATAGCTTTTGTGAGGAAAATCTCCACTTCTATTTCTATATAGATGATCTAAAGAAAACTTACAATTTTGTTAGGTAAAGATGTTTCTATCTCCAAGCAGTATAATGGTTCTAAGTATTTAGAGAGAAAAAGGAATTTAAGTAACCTGAGAAATGACCTTTGTGAAAGTCCTGGACCCATTACTTCAACTTCAAACCATCTTCCACTGTTATTTGTACACTGCCTATGAAGATGAGTCAAATTCCAAAAAAACCTAATTCCTTCCCCCGCTCTTCCCCAGTCACAACTTTAGAAATCACTGTGGAAATTTAACCTTTAAAATGTAATAAGTAGACCTCAACAGTGCTTTTCCTTCTCCTCTTCTCTTTGAAAGTGTGGAGAAACCTCATGTTATTGTAGACCAAACTCTACTGCCAGCAGTGAAGGCCAAGTAGTCACGGACGCAATGCAGAGGTTTAAGATATTCTTGGGCAAAGTGGTTACTTCTTTCCTTTCAGGTCGTCTTTTACCTTCCAGAGTTCCATGCAGGCGGTTGCATTTTCACTTGAATTGTGACCTCCAAATAGTATAGAATATAAAATAGCACATTAGACATAGACAACTCTGTGATGTTACCCACGGATAGTCTCAAAACGAAGTCTTGAGTTTGAAACAAGATTACCACTGGCCACTTATCAATATTTCATTATTTCATACCTAGAACAACCCCTACTGGTTGCTTTAGAAATGTTTTACATAAATCCAGATGAACAAGCATCTCCCTTTTTCTATGTGACCTGTCCTCAGTCATGTGGTCACCACATTGCTATGACTGGATAGCACATCAGTACCTTCTCCACGAACCTCGTTTCCAGGGAGATACACCAACAAAGTGACAGGTACCACTGAACGACAGCGATCTGACAAGAAGCCAGAAATAAGAGATGCTAGAAAAAGTACACCTCTCTAGACAAAGAGTGACCTTAGATACAAAATGACATGGTTTTAAAAAGTAGGTGGGACTTCCCTGGTGGCACAGTGGTTGAGAGTCCGCCTGCCGATGCAGGGGTCACGGGTTCATGCCCCGGTCTGGGAAGATCCCACATGCCTCAGAGCGGCTGGGCCCGTGAGCCATGGCCGCTGAGCCTGCGCGTCCGGAGCCTGTGCTCCGCAACAGGAGAGGTCACAACAGTGAGAGGCCCGCGTACTGCAATAAAAAAAAAAAAAGTAGATGAAATCTAGCCAAAATATCAAGCCTACAGTTCTGGTGAAAATAATAAATGACATCTGAGATTAAATGAGAAAAATCATATGGACCACACTTCTAAAATGGTATATTATTGTTTATTTGTGTTATTCTGAGAGAACTGTGGTATTATATAACTTTCCAAAGATTTTGTTTTACATAGGGTATTTTTTGTTGTTAGGTGAAATATTTTTGTGTCCATGGTTCCAGACTGTTTTCAGTAGAACACATTACAAATTTTATAAGAGCATTTTCTGGGAATTTGAGATACGAATATTTTTAACAAAGCAGATAATGTAAATTAAAGATTCTCTGCAAGATGGTTTTGGTTAGTGTCTAATAGACAAAGAATGAAAGAGTAAAGACCATAAAGTAAAATCTGTATTTTGTACAATAAATGACATGATCAGCGGAGCATCTGTAGAAACATACAGCATTATAACATAATTTTAACATACTCAAAATTAACTTCCTTCTCCCTCTTGTGCAAAAGTGGGGCCTATATGGGTATACATGAAATGTACAGAGTAACTAACCTCCATTCCAAGCCAGACATGTATCTCGTGCATATCACAATGCCACTAACAGGATAGTTGGTGGCTGTACTTGTTGTATTTGATTAACTTGTTTAATGTTGGGTATTTTTCATCAGAAAAACCAAAAAGAAAAAAAGTTCTGAGAGCAAAACCTCTGTACCAATCCACTACAGAGCAAGTGCACGCATGAATCTATTGAATTTGAGCTGTACTTCTTACGCAACGCACGCTATTTACCCTGGGTGAGATAACTTGGACCCAATCAATTTTAGAATCTCTTTAGGCTTAACGAAAATCACATATGAAAGGAGGTACAGAGCAAAATTTAGAATGGAATTAGATCTCTACACCAACAAAAGTGTTTTTTTTTGTGGTACGCAGGCCTCTCACTGTTGTGGCCTCTCCCGTTGCGGAGCACAGGCTCTGGACGCGCAGGCTCAGCGGCCATGGCTCACGGGCCCAGCCATTCCACGGCATGTGGGACCTTCCCGGACCGGGGCACGAACCCGTGTCCCCTGCATCGGCAGGCAGACTCTCAACCACTGCGCCACCAGGGAAGCCCCAACAAAAGTTTTATGCATGAATTCCAAGGTCAGGCGACTTGGTGAACCATGATGCAGTCACCAGTCTCAGTTTAACTGCTGTTTTGATGCCTGTGGAACATCTAGGACCATACCAGGCAGTGAGCATGGAATACTTTTTACTTAAGCAGAAGCTTTAGGATTCTCTACCCAAGAAGAGAACCCACAGGGCAGCATTTCAAACAGCAGACCTTTACCATGAACCTCCTGATTTACTCAAGTCAGACTTAGGATCCCGATTTTTATCACGAACAAGCAGGCTCTTACCATCATCCTGAATGATTCTCCACAGGTAGTCGGCCACTAGACTTTTAAGGGATCTTTTGTGAGGCGAGCCTAGCCAATGAGGAAACATAACTGTCGTGTCCACAGCTGAAGTATGAATTAACTGTCAAATGAAAGAGGAAAACTCTTTAGACGTTCTTCCCAAGGAATAAGGAAACTGATGGCAGTAACTGTAGCAGCAGTAACTATGCTACAAAACCAAGTGACATGAGCAGTTACAACAGGCCAGTCACTAGGCACTTAACTTGGATTATTTCACTACAACCTGCAGAGTAACCTAGCAAGGTAGGTATGTTATTTTCCCTTTTTACAGCCAAGGAAACTGAGGCTTCGAGAGGTTAAGAAAGTTGCCTAAGCTGAGTCAGCAGGGTAGAAGGAAATCCAGTCTCAGCAGCCTGACTTCCAAGTCCACGTTCCTACCAAGAGAGCACCACCAGGGGGAAGCATGAGCTCAGAGGTGTTCCAATAATTACTGGCGGGGTGAGGGGCGGTAAAGGGTGAGCCAGGCCCCTCCCACCTTGTGACTCAGCGGAGGCACGGGGACACCTCACTCTAGTGCAAGTCCCATTTCAGTGGTTTCTCTGTCCCTGGGGAGGGAGCATGGACAAGGATTAGTCCCATCTAGGTCCAAATCCCCTCTGCTTACACATGGAAAAAGGTGAATAAATTTTTCCTGATATTTAATAAAGTAAGAAATAGTGATACAATAAGAGAAGGGTCAGATAACTGAGAGCCTAGACTGTCAGGTACCAGTTTGGATTCCTTGTTAGAAGAGCTGTACTTTGAAAAAGCGTTGAAGAAGATTAGCCTCAGGACAAGAGTAATTTAAAGACTGATCAAGAAGAGAGGGGTTGGGGCTTCCCTGGGGGCACACTGGTTGGGAGTCTGCCTGCCAATGTAGGGGACACGGGTTCAAGCCCTGGTCCGGGAAGATCCCACACACCACCGAGCAAACGGGCCCGTGCGCCACAACTACTGAGCCTGCGCTCTGGAGCCTGCAAGCCACAACTACTGAAGCCTGCGCACCTAGAGCCCAAGAGAAGCCACCGCAATGAGAAGGCCACGCATCGCAACGAAGAGTAGCCCCCGATCTCAGCAACTAGAGAAAGCCCGTGCGCAGCAACAAAGACCCAATGCAGCCAAAAATTAAATAAATGAATAAAAAATAAATTTATTAAAAAAAAAGAAGAATGGAAGTTTAATGTTTAGCACCTACTACGCCCCATCCATAAACGCTTTAAATTCTCACTTTTAATGTGTCAGCCACCTCCTGGACACTGGTTCCTGGCTGCAGAATACTGAGCACATAAAAGAAGGTGGTGGGGGAAATAGAGAAAAAATAAAGAAATCTACGAGTAATCTGGGTGAAAGAAACAGACTGATTACAAGGAATAAAAAAACACAGTGGTTTCAAATTTTCTGGTCTGGGAGACAAGTGAAATAGAACGGTTCCTGGAAAATGAGAGAAGGAAAGTCATGGTGAGAAACTGAGTCTGAGACAAGCTGTCGCTGAGGTGACAGAAGGCCATCCCTGTGAAGAGCTTTCTTACAAAAAGCTTATGTCCCCAACTCTCTTTGCTCACACTTGGGTGGGGTCTGGTGGAAGCACATTCCAGTCTCATCTGTCACATGCAGAGACAACAGTGCTGTGTGAAACAACTATCTATACTAGGGTACCAGCTTTGCAGGGAAAGAGGTGGATACTCAGGAAAATTAAATGGCCTTACTGACATTCTTACACTAAAGAAGAACTAGCCCTTCTCGGCATGAAGGTAAGTCCTAGGGGTGGCTGAAACAAATAGTCGAGGTCCCCAAAGTTCTAGAGTTGCGCTGTGCAATGTGGTAGCCACCAGCCACATGTAACTATTGAAATTAAGTAAACAAAATGAAAAAATCGTTTTCTCGGTCACATCAGACACATTTTAAGTGCTCACTGGCCACATGTGACTAGTGTCTCTCATATTGGTTAGTGAACACGTAGAACGGAGAGTTCTGTTGCAGAGCACTGTTCTAGATCGGGGGTGGCCACCAAACTCTCTCTTCCGAGTTCTAAATAGTTTAGGCTTGCAGGCCATACCACTTCTGTTATAACTACTCAACAATGCCACTGTAGTATGAAAGCAGCGACAGAAAATACATCCATGAGTGGGTGTGGTGGCTCTGTTCCAATAAAAAGATTTGCAAGAACAGGTGGCTAACATGGACCATAGTGTGCTGACACCTGTTCTAGAACATGGAGCAAAGAACAGACCATTTTAACCTGGAGTATTAAGGGGGAGATTTTCAAGTCTATCATGCCAAGAAAAATGAACATGCCATTTGATTTTGAGCCTACCTTACAGGTAGGCTTTATAAATCTACCTGACTTAATATGAAAAAGTATCTTCCAGGACGTGACTATAATAACCTATTAGATCAACGTAGTTTTACCCACTTGAATTTTAAAGACAATGATCTAAGACCATGTCAAAAGAACGATTTTGGTTTCATCACAATTGATAATGGACTTTCGTTCTGATCTTGTTTAGCCAGATGACTTGGGCATCTTATACTTCTTCTGGTTTATAAGAGTTGGACAAAGTCATCAGCATAGTGATTCTTATCTTGTTTTGTCTAAAAGGGCAAATCAAGCATCAGTGATAACACAATGATAATGACTACCACATTAACACATACAGTTTTATAAGAATATGAGCCTTTAACTCTTTACCTTAAGTGCATAGAGACTACATTCAAAGCTATGTCCAATTAGTACAGTGTCAGTGCTGAACATGTTCAACATGGTGGCTTGCACATCACGGATTGAGGTTTTCGTGTCCTTCAAGTCATCTTCAACCACACCAGAAAACCTATCCCAAGAAGACACACAGTGCATGTAAGAGTACAACTAAGTAGATTTCATCCGTTATAGTTAGAACACATTACTGACTCAACGTGACAAACATTTGATGAACAGAACAAAGATCTTATTGTATGTCTGCCAACTATCCCTTTACTAGGTTATATTGATATAACCTAGTAAAATTTATAATTTGGATCAATCATGTAAGGCAGGGGGAGACATTATTACAAGTTCATAAAGTTCCTTTGTGAACTCTCATCTCTGTAAAATCTGAGTTTTGTCAGTTACAGTTAAGTAGTCTATCTCCCATTAAGGCAAAGCTAAAGATGAAATGTGAGAAGCATGGAAAAGCAGATGGAACCCTAAGCAGAGTCTAGACAACCTGAGTTTGAGCTATGCTATGACTCTGCCATTTACTTATTATATTTGATTTTCAACAAGTTGCTTAGCCTTCTGGTTTCAGTCTTCTCATCTGTAAAGTAGGGTCAATTACCAATCTTAATGGCTTATAAGGACCCAATGAAAATACATGCAAACAGTGAAAATACATGCAGAAAACGGACTATCCTAGTGGTTTTCATGAAGCACATACTAAAAGTCAGTGTTCAGAAATGTGGCTACTGCTGTGCTTTACTGCAAATTAGGAGAAAAGAGATAAAAATACTGCAAACGTATTTTCAACGTAAGCTGTATGTTCATAGTACTGTCTCCTGTAAGAAACAAAAGATACCTGGCTCCATCATCTGGCTTAGTTAAGGAATGTGATGCATAATCAAATATTTGAATTAAGAGGACATTATCATGGATGGAGTACTTGGGTTCATTTTAAAAGAATGCAATGCATTGAATCCTTTTGACTTTTTTTTTTTTTTTGCGGTATGCGGGCCTCTCACTGTCGTAGCCTCTCCCATTGCAGAGCACAGGCTCCGGATGCACCGGCTCAGCAGCCATGGCTCACGGGCCCAGCTGCTCGGTGGCATGTGGGATCTTCCCGGACCGGGGCACAAACCCGTGTTCCCGTGCATCGGCAGGTAGACTCTCAACCACTGCGCCACCAGGGAAGCCCCCTTTTGACTTTTTCTTTTAAGATTCAAGTTTTTAATTTTAAAGCAAGACCTTCAGTTCTCATTTTGCTGCTATGAGTATCAGTAATTAGCAAAGCATTTCCTGACTTGTTCCAAAAAGGAGTTAGAAAAGATTCCGCTAAACCCATGGAAGAACGAGAACCAATAAGAGTACAGTAACTTTAAATATAGTATAATTTTGTCAGTTATAGCTCAATAAAGTAAAAAAAAAAAAAAGTAAAATATAAAATAGATGGGGCTATTAGGACATGGCCAAAATGAGTAGGAAAAAAAATCAAATGAGGTCAGGAGAGAGATTAGTAACAAAATGCATTTTCTGATAACAGCAACTTTTACTGAGTTTTTATGTATACAACCATTTTTATGAACCATGAGGAAATTTAGGTTAAAAAATACTTGTTAGCAGAATTCTTTATAATTATTCTCAAAATTTATCACAACAACTTTTAATTCACTTGACCACCTTGCCTTACTGTGCTCCAACATTATGGACGTACACATATATAATATATATTATGTATACTATATATACTATAATACTATAAACTATGTACTATAGTATATAATGCATATAATATACACGTGTATATGTGTATCAAGTCATATTTGTTCATCTATACATATACAAATGTATGTATATATGTGTGCATGTATACACACACACACACGTCATATTAAGTACCATTGGAGAATTTGTTAAAGAAAATTGAATAAATACAATCACACCAGTAATTAACACTTCTAAATTTTCATTGTACAATAAGATCAATGTCTTCTATTTTATATTTAAATAGATATATTTAAATAAATATATAAATATGTCATGTCATATGGCTTATGTGCCTTTAGGAAATCCAATTCAATTAATCAATGATATTGTTGGGTATTTTATATGAGGTTTTTAAAAATAAAAGGCACATCTGTATCATACTATCTCAAGTTAGCATTGCATTTGGATCAGAAACATGTCCTACTTTAATAATAATAATAAAATAGAATTTGCACTGAACCAGTGTTCTGTATGCTATATCAAAGCTATGTATACTCAGTGACACATCTACAGGATTATAGAAATTTTCATCTAATGGGAATAGTATGGTATTTTCAGAAGAAACTGATTAATGATTGAATGAATAAATGAATGAATAAATAACTTATTCAATATTTTTGTCTGTCTCTCTAGCCTCCTACCTACCATTCCAACATGTAAACACCATGAGTGCTGAGGCCGTATCTCTCATTTCGGGTTGTTACCCAGGGCCTAATACAGTGTCTGCATAATTTTAGCAAGGTACTCAACAGAACATGAATCGTTTTGAATAAACAAATTAATTAAAAGAAAACAGTGTTAACTCATGCTCTAAAGTTGAATCAAATAAAAGTACCTAGGCTAAAACTCAAAGTACATGTTGAATGTTCTATAATTTCAAAAACAAACCCCTGTGTATAATGCATACCTAGTGTTATAGTCAATGACTTCTTCATCTGGTTTCACAGATGTATCATAGCCCACCTGGAGGCTGGGATCAACCACTGTCACTTGAGTAAGTTCCAAACCTTTGGCTGTATAGCGCTATAAAGACGGAAATATTAAATTTAAACATCATATTGGGCAAACATATTTTAACATCTTAGATATCTTAAAGGAATATTTCTAACTGGAATATACAATCTAACCCAATCATTCAGTTTTGGTAATAAAAACCAGTGTGTGGATCTGACGGTCATATAAAAGATGTTCCAAGCTTTAATTTTTTCCTTAATGTTGGTAATATTTCTGCTAATAAAAATAATTTCATTTTCTTGGCATAGGCTTTACAATTATTTTCATTAGAGATCAGTGCTATCCAAAAGAACCTTCTGTGAAGATGAAATGTTCTATTTCTGTCCTGTCCAATATGGTAGCCACCAGCCACAAGTGGGGATTGAGTATTTGAAATATGGCTAGTATGACTGACGAACTAAATTTTTAATTTAATTTAATTTTTTATTGAGGTAACATTGTTTTATAACATCATATAAGTTTCATGTGTATAACATTATATTTTGACTTCTATAAACACTACAGCACGCTGCACCACCAAAAATTTTGTTTTCATTCATCACCATACAGTTGACCCCTTTACCCATTTTGCCCTCCCCCGCTTCCCCTCTGGTAACTGCTACTCTGTTCTCTATACCGACACGTTTGTTTGCTAGTGGATACCATATTGAACAATGCATTATAAACCTTGTTGAATGAAAAAAAAACATTTGATTTCTAAGCCAGAAACAGCTTTCATTGTCTGCAATTAAAGATGGAAGCTTAGGGCTTACCTGGTGGTGCCAGTGAGAGGCCCGCGTACCGCAAAAAACAAAACAAAACAACAACAAAAATCTAAGCTTAAAAACTGAACACTTCCCTTCTATACCTATTAAAATTAAACTCCACAAATCTGCTTTCCAAATATGCCACAGGGAACAAAAATTTAATTTTATGTTTTGTTAAAGATGACTGTTCACATGATGTTTGACACATACAAAGCACTTTGCCATATATTAGTGTATCTGATTCTCACCATCACTGTCGGGTTATTATTAACCTCATAATTTACATATTGGAGCATCCGGGAGACTTGCCTGATAAGCAGTGGAGCTTCCGAGGTCTCATGATTCCAAGTTCTGTTTTTCCCCTACTGTTTAGTATTGATTCTCATATGGAAGAAGGTAACTCCCTATAAATATTTTACTGTCTCTATAAAAACAATAGCTTTTTAAAAATTAAAGCTTTTATGCTGATTTGGGGGATAACAGTAGTATTCATAACATTTTCCACCCATGTAATTTCAGCAACGTAATGAGTAGGACAAGCAGTGATTATATATAAATAAAAATTAACAGGTAAAAGAAAGAGGATCGTGGGCCAACTCCTGGCTCCATCACCAAGTGCAGGTATCCCACCAAGTCACTTAACTCTTTTCAGCTTCAGTTGCTTCATCTGAAAACGTGTGAACAACATCGCAGCACTGTGTGGGACTGAGAGAGAGAGCCTGGGAACGTTCCTTACACGTGCATAAATAAGGCAAAACATACCACCAATGTACCACCTCACAATTCACGGCAAATACAACCGTGATTCCCGCTGCGGGGTGGGAACTTGACAAAAGTCTTCACAAAGCCTTCTAGGTTTGCTTTTTGGTCCTGAACGTGAAGCTGAAATGAACACTGCCAAATAAGTTACTGTATGTTTTGGCAAGAGCAACTAAGCTCATAAAAATTTCATCAACTGAAAATTAGTGGATTATACCAAATGCTTATGGTTCCCCAAGGTCTGCGCAGGAGGCAGCAACTCTGGTTCTGAAACAAGCAGCATTCTGGGGAACAAGCCCTACCTTGGCGACCTGACACCCGGGGGATCGAAGGACACCTTCACAACAGCTGTACCGCCTTTCTGAGCCACCAAGAACTGCAAACCACACGAAAAGTAAAAATCAAAACAAGGAAGCTTGACAAGGCGGAGTGGCTAACTCCCAGAGCGTCTCACGCACAAGGATCTTTAAGACTGCACCATGCAAGTGATCTGATGTAAAGTCTAAAACTCTGCATGGTTGCTTTTCTAGCTATTATGTAACAAACAGGAAACACTGACTCCTAGAAGCCGAGTTCTCAGAGGCTGCACTTTGAAGGTGAATTATAATTACCAGTGTCTTGAATGCCTTTTCTCCCCTTCCTCCCTCTGCTTCCCCATAATGTGGCCGGGCCCGTCAGCTCCTCTCCTGATATCACTTCTTTATCCTGCTTTAACTCTACCTCAACCATCCTTTCAAAATATTCTCCTCCCTGACCTGCCCTCTGTGCTGAAGCCCCTGGATGATGGGCTCCGGCTACCACCCTCTCCCTTCCTGCATCTGACCCAAGGAACATCACCCAGTTACGTAGACTGAGACCGTAACAAAGATGTTGTCTCCAACCTTGGCTGGACCTCTGAAATCCCGACACCCTCTTCTTCCACTGCCTTGGCCAGACACTTTGCACATTTTCACAGCAACAAGCCTAAGCCTTCATCTCTCTTTTATCTCTCTCGCATCTTCCATCTCACCCGTACCCTTACCTACCCCAAGCCCTTCCTCCCTCTGGCCCAAGGTAATGTTCTCCCAACTGTTCCCTAAAATCCGCTCTGCCTACAGCAGGTTTTGCACCAGTTTTCCCATAAAATGTGGTTAGATTAATCTTCCTCAAGCACATTTTTCATTACATCACTTCCCTCAAATGCTTCACTTCTACATTGCTAATCAAATGCAGATTTCTCAGGCTGGCACTGAAGACTCTTGCTTAACCAACCTTCTATTACCCATCCAATCTTGACATCTCACGCCTTTATCTTACCTTCTCCTGTGATGAGAAAGGGAGGCTGAGAACCAGTATTAACAGAGCATCTGTTAGAAGCCAGGAATTGGACATGTCAGCTCACTAAACTGCACACAAAGCTCATTCTACGAATGTGGAAACAAAAGCTCAGAGAGCTTCCGAAACCTGCTCAAGGTCTCAGAGAAAGTAAGTGGTGAAACAGCCCAAAATCTCAGGTCCGCCGGCTCCAAAGTCCCATTCTGTTCATTATGCTGTGTTGTCTAGTTATTCCACACAGTAGTTAATATGCTACTTTTATTCTCCTTCAGTGTCTTCCTATTTTTCTTCCCTTTTGGAATTTACAGTCTCCCCACCCACTAAGACTAAGCCCTAAACACTTAAGTCAAACTTGTCTGATTTACTTTACTATTGATCCATTATTCTTATATTGATTCTATAATTCAATCACATCCACTGTTCCTCTCTACTTCCTCTGCCCTGCTTTATTTTCTTCATAGCATTTATTATAATAGCTTTCATATTCATTTCCATATCTACATAAATAATTCATCTGTTCACCCATCTATCCATGCAGATACTGACAGCCTGTATGCGTTAGGTACCATGCTAAGTGCCAGGGAGACATTCGGTCCCTCCAAGAGCATGCAGTCTTTTGAAGATGGCAGATAAATCACTAAATCATTACAAAATGCAGTTGGGTGCTGTCAAAGGCAGTGACAGTCAAAGGCCCTCAAAGGTTGTGATAGAAGAGGGAGGACCTATTTTAGATCACGGGGTCACGAAAGAACCTTGAGTAGGTCACATTTAAGCAGAGGCCCAAAGGATGAGAAGGAACCAGCTGCGTGAAAAGGAGACAGCAGGTTAGAAGGCTCCAGAAAGTTGGCCAGTGTGATAGGAAAGAAACTGTGGAAAGGGTACAAGATAGCGGGCAGAGGCCAAATTTGGCAGGGTTGACAAAGTTATTGAAGAATTTTCATTATAGCAGGGGAGTGATGTAAACAGAACTGTGATTTAAAAATTATTCTGGGGGTTGTTGGGTGAGAAGTAGCTTGGGGCGGGGGAGTGTTAAGACTGGGAGGATGCTGCAGTAGCTTGGGAAGGAGATGAGGGTCTTGTGGCCCTGGTGGGGGGCAGCAGAGGTGGAGAAGAGACACTTTGGAGGTAACAGAACAAATGGGACTTGGACACTGCTGAGATGAAAGGGCGCACCAGGGAGTTCCCTGGCGGTCCAGTGGTTAGGACTCGGTGCCCTCAACGCCGTGGCCCGGATTCAATCCTTGGTGGGGGAACTACGGGCGCTGGCATAGGCAGAAAAAAAGAAAAAGGGAAAAACAAAACAAAGGCCTTGAATGGGGGGGTGTGCACCGAGAGGAGACAGTGATGACTGCACCCAGATTTTTTGGTCTGAGTAGGGAAAAAAAACATCTGAGTTGACTGTAGGGAATTTACTGTGCTGGAGAAGAAATGGGGGCTGGGCTGGGGGAGAGGAAGCAGTTGTTCATCCTCACTCAGTGCAGGGCAGGGGCCAAGGAACTGAAGCCGTAAGCAATTATTCTAACGCTGGCCTGTGAAAAGCAGGTGAAGTCAGGAGGTAGCTGATTGACCTGAGGTCTTAAACAGGCGGAAGAATCATCACAGCCATACTCTTGAGCCCGCGAGCTCCAAAGTTAAGAAGTGATGGTTGGGAGTAAATGTTTGTAATGGAAACTTTTGAATCAATACAGTTTCTCTTTACTGGACTGTATTTAACAAATACACATTGAACTGAATACTCTATTCCACTTTTCTCCCCATCGCTTTGGCACCGGCTCGTCAAGTAAATGAAATGGAACGACCAGACACCTGCCTTTATGACTCACCAGTCGGCCAAAGTGGTAGTGACATTCCTCTACGCTGCTGTGTTTGCCTGCAGGAGTCACGC
This sequence comes from Orcinus orca, assembly GCF_937001465.1. Taxonomy (NCBI): domain Eukaryota; kingdom Metazoa; phylum Chordata; class Mammalia; order Artiodactyla; family Delphinidae; genus Orcinus; species Orcinus orca. Next base: position 45,839,533 of record NC_064564.1, on the reverse strand, counting down.
CATAGATCTTCCCACATCGACAGCACATCCTCCTAGAAGCTAAAACAGAACGTGAAGTAGAGTTATTCATGAATAGATTCGGGGCGGGAAATGAGGACCTGCATGCAGGGACTTGCCTTTGCATTCCTGATCCTGTCGTGAGCACAGACTCAGTGTGATCTCCAAGTAACAGGAAAAGGAACAGAATTATGCAAAGGAGTACGTGCAGGTGAGCTGCTTCCGCATCAGGGCTGCCACTGCTCAAACAGGCATTCTCCCACCTGCTTCCAGAGTCAGCCCAACGCCAGGGGATTGTGGTTTTAGCAGCACAAGTTGACTGTCACCAACTTGATCTGTCATCTACTCTAGTACATAGTAACTCCTGAATTAGGACCCATGTCTTCCTTTTAGACACATAGTGATCTGTTTATTGTCACTGAGAGTGTATCTGGGCTTTTCACTAGACCCGTTTATGAATACTTATTTTTATTAATGACCCTCAAACTGGCTCTGATGACGATGATGACAGCAACTCTTTTATTTGGGTGTCTGTTATGCGATGACGAGGCAGGCACTGCACCAGGCACTTCAGATGCACTATTTTAACGGATTCTCATAGCTACTGATGGGGCAGCTACCATAATCTCATTGTTCAGAGTGGGGAAGCCAACACTGGGAGAGCGGCTCATGACTTACCCAGCACCCAGACCCAGATTTGCCTTTCTCCTTCAGAGCCCCGGTTCTTAACTGTTAAGTGTACTGCCTTCCAATGAGAGGATTTAAAGAAAGGCCAATGAAAAATATTTCTATAACTGCATTTCAAACTCTGATGGACCTAACATTTGACAGTTGTGTTAATGTTAAATATTCTCTTGCTATCTCTTTTCTGGGGGGAGAGGGAGTGGGATAAATATATTAACTAACTATGCCCAGTATTTGGAGAAAATGCAAAATAATAAGACTAATTGGAAGTCTTTTTATAAGAATTCCTAGTGAAAGGGTATGAAGTATACGGAACACAGCACTGCCTACATATGTCTAGGGGTAAACGCAGAAGCTCCAGAGTCAGACTCCTTGGGTTCAAATCCTGGCTTTACCACTTATTTTCTGAGTGACCTTTGATAAATTATTTGACCTCTCTGAACCTTAGTTTCTTCATTTGTATAAATGGAGGTGGTAACAGTACTTACCTGAAATGGCTGCTAAGATTTAATAAAACTGATTACATAAGTAAAGCACTTAGATACTGGGACTAAAATGAAACGGAAAGGGAAAGAAAATGAGATGCAACCATGTCTTTACCTGTAGCCTAATGATGCGGCCATCATTTGTGGCCATGGCTGGCCACAAATCTTGTTTCGATTAGAAAATGTCAGAACACTGGGACTTTTATTTTTCATATTTATTTATTTGGCTGTGCTGGGTCTTAGTTGTGGCACGTGGGATCTTCATTGTCGCATGCGGCATCTTCAGTTGCAACATGGGACTTAGTTGTGGCACATGGGCTCTAGTTCCCTGACCAGGGATCAAACCTGGACCCCCTGCATTGGAAGCGCAGAGTCTTAGCCACTGGACCACCAGGGAAGTCCCAGAACACTGGGACTTTTAGGGCTCCAGTCTTAGCGTGTAGAAAGGATAATTTTTGGACCCATATGCGTATGATCATTTACAAGAGTTTTTGTCATGCCTGGGTTTAAAAGAATATTTCCTGGTTTGTCAGGGTTGGGTTGGGGGTAGTTATTTTCACAGAACTGTGCTTCAGTTAGAAGGGAGCCTTTAAGATGTCTTAAAGAATAATTCCTGTGACCACTAAGAGAAAAAGAAAAGCTGTCCAATAAAATTTAAATTGCTTTTTTTCCCTTTTTAAGTAGTGGTAGGGTTAGAGTCTACTAACCCTTTTATGAAATGCTAGGATTCTGATTAACATTAAGTAAGACAGTAGTCTAAAAGAATCCAAGTCTTCGTGTCCTTCAGTAACAGCCACAACAAATCAATATTGTTCCCTGGACCACGTGATGTCCTAAGCTTTGGGTGAGAGATGGGAAAGTTAAAATTGTATCAGTAATAGCTGGTGCATATTAAGCAGGCCGAAACCTGTTCTAAGCATGTTGATTTAAACTTTACATTAAGCCAGAATGGCAAGTGAACTGACTTCATTTTTACAGATGAGTTAGATGAGGCTCAGAAAAGTAAGGACATATGACCAAAGTCACACAGCACAGTTGATACATAAACCCAGGCCTTCTGGCTCGAAATCTTGCGTAACAGTTCTTAATACTCACTCAGATAAGAAAAGTACAAAAGCTTACAAGCAGGAGACAATGGGAACCCTGATGACTCTCACAAAGGCAAGATAGCTCAAGGATCTCTTCCCAACACCAGTAACCCAGTCCCAGATCCCCTCACTCTAATGAGCTCTCGAGAAAGTTTCTCTAATTTATTACTTTAGCAGAATTTACTAGACATGCTTTACCAAACTCTTTTGTAAAACGAAAAACTGTGTTATGAGAAGTATTAAGAGATTCTAAAAGCATCTACGTTGTTTCAATTCTTACATGAGGCTTTTTTTTTTTTTTTTCCCGGTACGCGGGCCTCTCACTGTTGCGGCCTCTCCCGTTGCAGAGCACAGGCTCCGGACGCGCAGGCTCAGGGGCCATGGCGCACGGGCCCAGCCGCTCCGCGTTATGTGGGATCCTCCCGGAACGGGGCACAAACCCGCGTCACCTGCATCGGCAGGCGGACTCTCAACCACTGCGCCACCAGGGAAGCCCCTGCATGTTCTATTTCTATGTGCTATATTTAATATGAGAAAAAGTGGGGGGAAGCTAGAATGCCATGAAAATACTAATCTAAGAGATCTCATATATTTTAATACATGTATTTAAGTCTACTTAAAGTGCTGTACATTAAAAAAATGCCATAAAGGAATTACAGATGAACAGTTTTTACATTCTTGAGAATGGAACAGACTTTCAAAACATGACACAAAACCCAGAAACCAATAAAAAAGAGATTGATTACACTTTGAAAATAACCTCTATATTATAAAAAAAAAAGTATAAATAAGGCTGATGCACAAGTGACAAACTAAAGAAAATATCTGCAGTATTATTAAAAGAGAATATGTAAAAGGCTGTCCCAAATGAATAGGACAATTTATAAAGGGAGGGCAGAAGGATACAAAGAGCAAATTTAAAAAGAGAGAGAAATAAACATCTTCAACTTCGTAGTAATAAAATATATTAAATTAACTTTATTTTTTTTAATATACCTTCACACTCTGAAATAGGATAAATAAGAAAGTTTGGCAGGGTGTGAGGAAAACCACACACTCCACCATTAGTGGGCGATGTAAATGGACAAACCCTTTCTGGGGTAGTTAACAATATTTACCAGGGCTTCCCTGGTGGCGCAGTGGTTAAGAATCTGCCTGCCAATGCAGGGGACACGGGTTTGAGCCCTGGTCCAGGAAAATCCCACATGCCGTGGAGCAACTAAGCCCGTGCGCCACAATTACTGAGCCTGTGCTCTAGAGCCCGTGAGCCACAACTACTGAGCCCGCGTGCCACAACTATCGAAGCCCATGCACCTAGGGCCTGTGCTCTGCAACAAGAGAAGCCACCGCGATAAGAAGCCCATGCACTGCAACGAAGAGTAGCCCCCACTTGCCGCAACTAGAGAAAAGCCCTCGCGCAGCAATGAAGACCCAATGCAGCCAAAAATAAATAAATAAATAAAATTGAAAAAACCCCACAATATTTAACAATTTTAAACATGCAGACCCTTTCTGCTAGCTTCTCTGTGTATAGGAATTTATGCTAAAGATACGTATGCTCGGGTTTAAGTAAATGTGAATGTGTTAACATCCTCACACATATTTATCACAGAATTTATACTCAAAAAAAATGTAAGCAATCTAAATACCCAAAGGCATTTAGTTCATCTATATTATAAATTCCATATAATGGAATATGTATAGTATAGGTTCTATACAATAGAATTTCATGCAGTCTTTAAAAAGTATCATACAGATCTAGATATGAACGTGGATTCCAGGTTAACTGACAAAAGACTTCTATGATACCTTACTGAGTAAAAAAAGTTAGACACACTGTATATAAAATGATTGTATTCATGAATATTATATATATCTCTGTAGTCATGTAAAGGAGGGTCTATATAAGAGATCTGGAAGATAGTTGTCTTTGACTGTTTTTTTAAAAGATGTTTTTCTGGGGCTTCCCTGGTGGTGCAGTGGTTGAGAGTCCGCCTGCCGATACAGGGGACACAGGTTTGTGCCCTGGTCCGGGAAGATCCCACATGCCACGGTGCGGCCGGGCCCGTGAGCCATGGCCACTGAGCCTGTGCGTCCGGAGCCTGTGCTCCGCAACGGCAGAGGCCACAGCAGTGAGAAGCCCGCGTACCGCAAAAAAAAAAAAAAAAAAAGATGTTTTTCCGTATTATTTGAACTCATGCCACGTATTCTCAACTGGGGTGGTACTGCCCCCAGAGGAGTAAAGTTGGCTTTTGAGGAGTGAAAAAAATCTTAGATATTACTATAGTATGTGGCTCTACAAAACTCAATTTAACTGATAAAATATTATCCCTCAGTACTTCATTTTACTGGGGGTGAAGGAGGTAGAAAAAATAGGTTTATTAGGGGGACAATACTGATTTTTAAAAAGTTGAGAAGTACTGATACTGTTCCACATGGAGGTGAATTACTTTTATAACCAGAAATCAAATTTAAATATATCACTGATAACCTCCTTCAGTGAGGTTATATTCACAACTAAGTTCAAGGCTAACTTGTTACTTTCAACAAAAAAATGCCACCTGCACGTTCGACTCAACAGAATATTTAAAACATACATTTCATTGAATATCTAAAAACAACGCTGTTAATGAAGAAAACACATTCAGTGTCGGGTGTTAATCACAACTTTTTATCTTATCACTTAATTGAAAAGACATTACCTTGGTCTCTCAGCTTCTTCAGAGTATTTCTTGCTATGTTCACATACATATTTCGACGGCCACAGCATTCATAAATGGTCTTTTCTTCTATTTTAGCCTAAATCACAAAGTGAACAATTAAATGAAAATATTAAATCCAAAGTCTATGAACAATAAATGTCATTTGCTACATAATGGATAAATATGGCAAAATACTTATCTAACTCAAAAGACGGGGGGAAATGGTGCCACAAATAATAAGCAACTTATTTTACATTCTACGTTTATGTTTTTTGAGAAGAAAAAAAAAGCAAACTTAATCCCATGAATGTAATCCAAGAACCAGACACTTACCTTCACAAACTAGAGACCACTGTATGTTTGCAGACAGTGCATGGTGCAAAGCCTCCACAAGCCTACGGTGTCATGAACTCATTTGATTCTCAAAGCAAGGCCCTAACATATCAGAGGCACATACTAGTATTCTCATTTAAAAGGTGAGGACGCTAAGGCTCAAAGTGGCTAAATAATTTGCTTAAGATCACACAGCAAAGAAAAGACATGATTCTCTTTTCATTATCTTTCTTCTGTAAGTTACTTTCCTAAACCCATTAACTACGATTTTTACACCAAAACTCATTAAGATAGGTCAGTAAAAAGGGATAAAATGAGAGAACTGAATAAATAATACATTGTATATTATATTACTAATTTACTGTACACCTAGTATGTACAGGTCCGGAATAAGCTCGTTAAAAGTTTTCTCATTTAATCTTTATTGTGATTCTATGAGTATCACCAATTTATATGAGGAAACTGAGACCGAAGGAAAGTCAGTATCTTGCTTACTGTTGCAGAGCTAGAAATGGAATCCGGGTGTGCTCAAGTTCCGAAGCCAAGACTCTCCTCACTACACTAAACCATCACAGAGAGAACACCATAGGGAGGTTGGAAGACAGTACAGAAGACAAGACAGGGATACAGAAAAAGACAAAGCTGGAAGAAAAAGGGTAACATTTCTCTTTAAGAGGCTCCTTGTTTGTTTCTTTGCTTTGCCATTATTCTGTAACTTATACAGAATCCTAGAGGAGACAGACTTCCGGAATGGTAGGACAAGAACCTTCACAAACTGTCCCACAAAAACAATACAAATACTGGCAAAACAACTAAAACCAACCATTTCAAAACTCAGAAAATTAACCAAAGCCACAGAAAAAACCCTGAAAATTGTCTAAGAGAAACTACTGAACCTCGGTAAGACAGTGGTGTCTCTAACATTTTAGCTTGAGGCTATTCCCACCCGCCTTTCTCCCCAGCTTAGTGGCATCATAGCTGCAAAAAATTGGCAGCCTGATAGCCAACAGAAAGGACAGAACTCTTTTAGAGCTACATTAAAGGCATCATCCCCAGAGCACAGTCAGTATTTTGTCCGAACAAGCAGCTTCCTGGAAAAATCTCTATCCCCAGAGTGCCGTGGGTATTTGATTGGACTCAGAGCTCAGCTCATGGGAGGAAAAAAAAAAAAACCTATCCCCAGAGTACTATCAAAACAATAGTAAATGGGTGGCAATATGGCAGCTACCTAAGGCTATGATTTCAGGTGGGTAAACAAGAACCTGACTAGGAATTTAAAAGGAAATCTTGGAGAACTAGATTTTGAAACTTTGAAAAGCTCTGACATATTCTTAGGGTGTCAAAGGTGACCCAAGAAAGATCTGGGAAAAGAGAAGCTCCCAATAACTCACTAGTGGCTGACCTTGAAACCCTGCACAAACAGGAAGTAAAAGCTAAGGCTGTCTTATAAACTGCAACAAGTTTGAAGGCATGCCTTCTCACATAGATCCTCTAGTGGGAAGGGATAAAAAGGGTGGAAGACATACAGACAAGGCATTTAAGAAACTCTTCTAACCAGTCATTGGCTGACCACTAAATTGTACTGACACAGGATGACTCCTAAAATAAATAATAAAAGAACTGAAAAAAAAATGCCACCAGAGGACTTAAGTGTCCATACACTGGAAGCAATACAGAATTTACAGAATTAGTTCAGAAAAGTCAGTAAGCAAGTAAGTAGCAACAAGAAAAACAATTACAAAAACCTAGCAACAAAATAAATACCTATCTGACCCTAGAGTTATTATGATACATTATTTAACTGTATAGTTTTCTACAAAAAGTCATGAGACATGTAAAGAAACAGGAAAGTATGCCACTAACAGGAAGTAAAAAAGCAGTCAAGAGAAAATGCTCCTGAGAAAGCCCAGATTTGGGACTCAGTAGACACAGACTTTAAATTAGCTATTGTAAATATGTTTAAAAAATTAATGGAATGATGTCTAGAGAATTAAAGGAAAGTGTGAAAATGATGTTTCATCACATAGTACCAATAAAGAGAAATAAAAATAGAAAAAAATTGAAGTTCTGGAGTTAAAAAGTACAAAAATTACATGAACAATTCACCATAGGGGCTCAACCACAGATATGACCTAGCAGAAGAAATAATCAGTGAACCTAAAGATAGACCAATAGAGATTATTCAGCTTCAGGAGAAGAAAAAAGAACAAGATAAAATGAACAAAGCCTCAGATGCCTGTGGGACACCATCAAACAAACATACCTACATTCACATAATGTGAGTTCCACAGGAAAAGGAGAAAGAGAAAGGAGCAGAAAAAATATTGAAGAAATAATTGCCAAAAACTTCCCCAATATTATGTAAAATATTAACCCATACATCCATGAAGCTCAACAAACTCCAAGTAGAACTTATTCACAGAGAGCCACACTTGGACACGTCACAGTCAAACTGATGAAAGTCAAAGACAAAAAGAAAATCTTGAAAATATCAATAGTAAGAGAAAAATGACATTATGTACAAAGGATCTTTAATAAGATTAAAGCTGATTTCTCATCAGAAACCATGGAAGCAGTGGAATGACATCTCAAAGTGTTGAAAGAAAAAGACTGTTAACCAAGAATTCTGTACTCAACTAAACTCTTCCTTACAATGGAGGAGAAATGAAGACATTCCCAGATAAACTCTCAGGGAATTTGTCATTAGCAGATCTATCCTGCAAGAATTGCTAAAGGGATTCCTTCAGTCTGAGAAGGACACTAGACGGTAATTTGAATCCACATGAAGAAATAAAGAACACTGGTAAATGTAACTTCACAGGAAAATATATGAGAATAAATATGTATTTGTTTGTAATCTATTTCTTCTTCATCTATTTTAAGAGACAATAACATAAAGTAAGAATTATAAAATTGAATTACAGGTTTTATAATATATAACGATGTAATTTATATGACAGTAATGGTATAAAGGAGGGGTAGAAAGAAATATACTGGAGTAAATTTTTGAATACTATTGAAATTAAGTTAGTTTTAGTTTGAACCAGATTGTCACAAATTAAGATGGTAATTGTAATCCTTACTATAAACATTAAGAAAATAATTCAAAAGATATAGTCAAAGAAATGACATGGGCATTTAAATGGTATACTAGAAAATATTTAACCCAAAACAAAGCAATAATTGTAGAGGAAATAAAAAGACACAAGACATAAAAATCACATTGCAAAATGGATGATGTATCAATAAATCCTACTTTATTAGTTATGAGTCACTGCATTAAATGTGAATGGATTAAACACTCCATTTACATTTGGAAGAATGGGAGAAAATATGGGTCAACTGTATGCTGTCTACAAGACACACACTAAATTCAAAGACCAAATAGGTTGAAAGCAAAAGGAAGAAAAGAGAGATACTCTGTAAGCACTAATAAAAGATAGCTGGAGTGGCTGCACTAACGTCAGACAGTATAATCTTTAAAAGAGAAATTGTCACTAGAGACAAAGAAAGACATTTTATAATGATAAGAGTGTTAATCTATCAGAAAGACATAATGACTATAAACAAATATGCATCTTATACCAGAGTACCAAAATACACAAAACAAAAACTGATAGAATTGGAGAAACAACAATTCAACAATCAGAAACTTCAATGCCACACTTTCAATAATGGATACAAGTCAGAATATCAAGAAAAAAATGGAATACTTCATCAAAACTATGAAGCAATTATACCTAATAGACATCTATTGAATACACCACACAACAAGAACAGAATACATATACTTTTCAAGTACACATGGGACATTTTCTAGGGCAGATCCTATGTTAGGTCATAAAACAATCCTCAATAAATTTAAAAGGACTGAAATCATACAAAGTATGTTCTCTGACCACAATGGTACTATATTATAAATCAACAGCAGGATATTTTGGAAATTCATTAATATGTGAAAATTGAATTACACATTCCTAAATAATGAACAGGTCAAAGAAGGAATAAAAGGGAAACTTAGGGGAGAGACCTGCCAGATGGCGGAGGAGTAAGACATGGAGATCACCTTCCTCCCCACAAATACATCAATAATACATCTACATGAATCCTGGTAGGGGACATTAGACTTCCAAAAAGGTGAGAAAATCCCCATGTAACTGGGTAGGGCAAAAGAAAAAAGAAAAAAAGAGACAATGAAATTGGGACAGGACCTGCCCCTCTGGAAGGGAGCTGTGAAGGATGAAAAGTTTCCACACACTAGGAAGCCCCCTCACTGGTGGGGACAGGACCAGGGAGCTTCAGAGCCTCGGAGGAGAGGCAACAACAGAGGTGTGGAGGGCCGAGGGAGAATCAGTGCTGACCAGCACTCACCAGCCTGAGACACTTGTCAGCTCACTTGCAGGGGAAGGTGGGAGCTGGGTGCTGAGGCTTGGGCTTCGGAGGTCAGACCCCTGGGAGAGGACTGGGGTTGGCTGCGTGAGGACAGCCTTGGGGGGCTGGTGCACCACAGCTAGCTGGGAGGGAGTCTGGGAAAAAACCTAGGCCTGCCAGAGAGGCAGGAGACCTTTGTTGTGGGGTGTGTGAGGAGAGGGGCAGCCCTGTCAGAAGAGCTTCTCTCTCTGTGTGCTCACAGATGGTAGGGCAATGCCTACATGGGCACAAGCGTGAGCTGTGGCTGTTATCTCGGACCCCAGAGGCTGCTGCCACTGCCACCAAGGGTCCTGTGTGCAAGGCAGGTACCTGCCCACGACCTCCCAGCAGCCAGTGCAGCCTGCCACTGCTGAGGGTCCTGCGAACCAGGGCCAACTTCCCCGGGAGAATGCGTGGCGCACCTCCTTAGGCTCTTGCAACTTCACACCAGCCTCTGCCACTGCAGGCACTCCCCACACATCCCAATTATGACTGCTATATCCCTCTCCCCGCAGCCTGAGCAAGTGAGCCCTAATCAGCTGCCGCTTTCACCCCCTCTTGCCTGGACGGGGAACAGACGCCTAAGGGCAGCTACATGCAGAGGCGGGGCCAAAACCAAAGCTGAACCCCAGGGACAGTGCGACCAAAGAAGAGAAAGGGAAGTCTCCCCAGGCAGCTCAGGAGCAGTGATCAAATCCCCGCAATCAGCTGGGTAAACGCTGCATCTGTGGAATACCTGAATAGACAATGAGTGTTCCCACAATTGAGGTTGTGGACTTTGGGGACAACTGTGGACTTTGGGGGCAAGTACACGCAGGACTAAGGCCAGGTCAGAGTCTGAGCTGGCCCCACAGTGCCCACAGCAGGTCCAGAGACCCACCTAGAGGTACCAGAGGGCTTCCTGGGGAAGCAGGGATTGTCTGTGGCTCACTATGCGGCCAAGGACACTGACAACTAAGGCCACAGGAAAATATCACTACTTTTTTTTTTTGGTTCTGTTCTTTTTTTATTATTTTAACTTTTTAATTTACTTTTCTTTTTATGCTTTTATTTTTAATATATTTTACTTAATTGTTTTACCTAATTCTACTGTACTTTTATATTATATTGTGTTTTTGCTTGTGTTTGTTATTTTCTTTCTTTTGCTTTTCTTTTTTAACTGTATTTTATATTTTTCTATTTTTACTTTACTACTCTGTCATTTTGTATTTTTTCCTTTTGTTTTCATCTTTCGTCTTTACATTTTATCATTTTTGTATTTGTTTTCAGTGCCTTTTTTTAGTTTGCTTTCTGCATTTGATTTGTTTCTGCTTTTATGTTTTTGTTAGTTTTTAGTGTTTGTTTTGGTTTTGGATTTGTTTATTGGTTTGGTTGCTCTCTTCTTTGTTTTCTCTTCTTTTGTTTTTCTTTTTGTGAGTGCCTGCGTGTATGTTTCTTTTTGTGATTTTGTCTGTTTAGCTTTGCTTTTACCATTTGTCTTGGGGTTTTGTCTGTTTGTTTGTTTGGGTTCTTTTTTGTTTTTTTCTTTATGATTTTGTTTTTCTTCTTCCTTTTCTTCCACACTGTGTGGCTTGCAGGGTCTTGGTGGTCTGGCTGGGGATCAGGCCAGAGCCTTGGGGGTGGGAGAGCCGAATCCAGGATGTCAGACCACCAGAGAATTCCCAGCCCCATGGAATATTAATCAGTGAGTGCTCTCCCAGAGGTCTCTGTCTCAATACAAAGACCCAGCTCCACCCAACGGCCAGCAAGCTCCAGTGCTGGATGCCTCACAGCAAACAACTAGCAAAACAGGAACACAACCCCACCCATTAGCAGACAGTCTACCTAAAGTCATACTAAGCTCAAAGACACCGCAAAACACACCACCAGATGCAGCCCTGCCCATAAGAGGAACAAGATCCAGCTTCACCCACCAGAACATAGGCTCCAGTCCCCCCAACCAGGGAGCCTACACAAGCCACTGAACCAAACTCACCCACTAGGCACAGACAACAGAAGTAAGAGGAAGTATGACCCTGCAGCCTGCAGAAAGGAGACCCCAAACACAGTAAGTTAAAATAAGACACAGAAATATGCAGCAGATGAAGGAGCAAGGTAAAAACCCACAAGACCAAACAAATGAAGAGGAGATAGACAGTCGACCAAAAAAAGAATTCAGAGTGAGGACAGTAAAGATGATCCAAAATCTTGGAAATAGAATGGAGAAAATACAAGATATATTTAACAAGGATCTAGAAGAACTAAAGAACAAACAAGCAGTGATGAACAACACAATAACTGAAATTTAAAATACTCTAGAAGGAATCAATAGCAGAATAACTGAGGCAGAAGAACGGATAAGTGACCTGGAAGACAGAATGGTGGAAATAACTGCCACAGAGCAGGATAAAGAAAGAAGAATGAAAAGAATTGAGTAAAGTCTCAGAGACCTCTGGGACAACAGTAAATGCACCAACATTACAATTGTAGAGGTCCCAGAAGAAGAAGAGAAAAAGAAGGGGTCTGAGAAAATATTTGAAGAGATTAGAGTTGAAAACTTCCCTAACATGGGGAAGGAAACAGTCAATCAAGTCCAGGAAGTGCAGAGAGTCCCATACAGGATAAACCCAAGGAGAAACACACTGAGACACATAGTAATCAAACTATCAAAAATTAAATACAAAGAAAAAATATTAAAAGCAGCAAGGGAAAGGCAACAAATAACATACAAGGGAATCCCCATAAGGTTATCAGCTGATTTTTCAGCAGAAACTCTGTAAGTAAGAAGGGAGTGGAATGATATACTTAAAGTGATGAAAGGGAATAACCTACAACCAAGATTACTCTACTCAGCAAGGATCTCATTCAGATTTGAAGGAGAAATCAAAAGCTTTACAGACAAGCAAAAGCTAAGAGAATTCAGCACCACCAAACCAGCTCTACAACAAATGCTAAAGGAACTTCTCTAAGTGGGAAACACAAGAGAAGAAAAGGACATACAAAAACAAACCCAAAACAATTAAGAAAATGTTAATAGGAACATACATATCAATAATTACCTTAAATATGAATGGAGTAAATGCTCCAACCAAAAGACACAGGCTTGCTGAATGGATACAAAAACAAGACTCATATATATGCTGTCTACAAGAAACCCACTTCAGACCTAGGGACACATACTGACTGAAAGTGAGTGGATGGAAAAAGATATTCCATTCAAATGGAAATCAAACGAAAGCTGGAGGAGCAATACTCATATCAGATAAAATAGACTTTAAAATAAAGAAAGCTACAAGAGAAAAGGAGGGATACTACATAATGATCAAGGGATCAATCCAAGAAGAAGATATAACAATTATAAATATATATGCACCCAACATAGGAGCACCTCAATATATAAGGCAACTGTTAACAGCTATAAAAGAGGAAATAGGCAGTAACATAATAATAGTGGGGGACTTTAACACCTCACTTACACCAATGGACAGATCATCCAAACAGAAAATTAATAAGGGAACACAAGCTTTAAATCAGATAGCTTTAAATCAGACACAAGAGATCAGATAGATTTAATTGATATTTATAGGACATTCCATCCAAAAACATCAGATTACACTTTCTTCTCAAGTGTGAATGGAACATTCTCCAGGATAGTTCACATCTTGGGTCACAAATCAAGCCTCAGTAAATTTAAGAAAACTGAAATCATATCAAGCATCTTTTCTGACCACAATGCTGTGAGATTAGAAATTAATTACAGGGGAAAAAAACCGTAAAAAACACAAACACATGGAGGCTAAACAATACATTACTAAATAACCAAGAGACCACTGATGACATCAAAGAGGAAATCAAAAAATATCTAGAAACAAATGACAATGAAAACATGATGACCCAAAACCTATGTGATGCAGCAAAAGCAGTTCTAAGAGGGAAATGTATAGCAATACAATCCTACCTCAAGAAACAAGAAAAATCTCAAATAAACAACCTAACCTTAAACCTAAAGCAATTAAAGAACCAAAAATACCCCAAAGTTAGCAGAAAGAAAGAAATCATAAAGATCGGATCAGAAATAAATGAAAAAGAAATGAAGGAAACAACAGCAAAGATCAATAAAACTAAAAGCTGGCTGGTTCTTTGAGAAGATAAACAAAATTGATAAACCATTAGCCAGACTCATCAGGAAAAAAAGGGAGAAGACTCAAATCAACAGAATTAGAAACAAAAAAGGAGAAGTAACAACTGACACTGCAGAAATACAAAGGCTCATGAGAGAGACTACTACAAGCAACTCTATGCCAATAAAATGGACAACCTGGAAGACATGGACAAATTCTTAGAAAAGTACAACCTTCTGAGACTGAACCAGGAAGAAATAGCAAATATGAACAGACTGATCACAAGCACTGAAATTGAAACTGTGATTAAAAATCTTCCAACAAACAAGCTCAGGGCCAGATGGCTTCACAGGTGAATTCTATCAAACATTTAAAGAGCTAACACCTATCCTTCTCAAACTCTTCCAAAATATAGCAGAGGGAGGAATGCTCCCAAACTCATTCTATGAGGCCACCATCACCCTGATACCAAAACCAGACAATGATGTCACAAAAGAAGAAAATTATAGGGGCTTCCCTGGTGGCGCAGTGGTTGAGAGTCTGCCTGGCGATGCAGGGGATGTGGGTTCGTGCCCCGGTCCGGGAAGATCCTACATGCCACGGAGTGGCTGGGCCCGTGAGCCATGGCCAATGAGCCTGGGTGTCCAGAGCCTGTGCTCCGCAATGGGAGAGGCCACAACAGTGAGAGGCCCGTGTAACGCAAAAAAAAAAAAAAAAAGAAAAAAAAAAGAAAATTACAGGCCAATATCACTGATGAATATGGATGCAAAAATCCTCAACAAAATACCCACAAACAGAATCCAACAGCACATTAAAAGGATCATGCACCATGATCAAGTGGGGTTTATCCCAGGAATGCAAGGATTCTTCAATATATGCAAATCAATCAATGTGATAAGCCATATTAACAAACTGAAGGAGAAAAACCATATGATCATCTCAATAGATGCAGAAAAACCTTCTGACAAAATTCAACAGCCATTTATGATAAAAACTCTCCAGAAAGTGCACATAGAGGGAACCTACCTCAACATACTAAAGGCCATATATGACAAACCCAAAGCCAACATCATTCTCAATGGTGGAAAACTGAAACCATTTTCTCTAAGATCAGGAAGAAGACAAGGACTTCCACTCTCACCATTATTCGACATAGTTTTGGAAGTTTTAGCCATGGCCATCAGAGAAGAAAAAGAAATAAAAGGAATCCAAAATGGAAAAGAAGTAAAGCTGTCACTGTTTGCATATGACATGATACTATACATAGAAAATCCTAAAGGTGCTACCAGAAAACTATTCGAGCTAACTGATGAATTGGTAAAGTAGCAGGACACAAAATGCACAGAAATCTCTTGCATTCCTACACACTAACAATGGAAAATGAGAAAGAGAAATTAAGGAGACACTCCTATTTACCACTGCAACAAAAAGAATAAAATAAGTAGGAATAAACCTACCTAAGGTGCAAAAAACCTTTACTCAGAAAACTACAAGACAGTGATGGAAGAAATCAAAGATGATACAAACAGATGGAAATATATACCATGTTCTTGGATTAGAAGAATCCACATTGTGAAAATGACCCTACTACCCAAAGCAATCTACCGATTCAATGCAATCCCTATCAAATTACCAATGACATTTTTCACAGAACTAGAACAAAAAATTTTACAATTTGTATGGAAACACAAAAGACCCCAAATAGCCAAATCAATCTTGAGGGAAAAAAACGGAGCTGGAGTAATCAGGCTCCCAGACTTCAGACTATACTACAAAGCTACAGTAATCAAGATAGTATGGTACTGGCACAAAAACAGAAATATAGATCAATGGAACAGGATAGAAAGCCCAGAAGTAAATCCACACACATATGGTCACCTTATATTTGATAAAGGAGGCAAGACTATACAATGGAGAAAAGACAGTCTCTTCAATAAGTGGTGCTGAGAAAACTGAACAGTTACATGTAAAAGAATGAAATTAGAACACTCCCTAACATCATACACAAAAATAAACTCAAAATGGATTAAAGACCTAAATATAAGGCCAGACACTATAAAACTCTTAGAGGAAAACATAGGCAGAACACTCTATGACATAAATCACAGCAAGATCCATTTTGACCCACCTCCTAGAGAAATGGAAATAAAAATAAACAAATGGGACCTAATGAAACTTAAAAGCTTTTGCACAGCAAAGGAAACCATAAACAAGAGAAAAGACAACCCTCAGAATGGGAGAAAATATTTGCAAATAAAGCAATGGACAAAGGATTAATCTCCAAAATATACAAGCAGCTCATGCAGCTCAATATCAGAAAAACAACCCAATCCAAAAATGGGCAGAAGACCTAAATAGATATTTCTCCAAAGAAGACATACAGATGGCCAACAAATACATGAAAAGATGCTCAACATCACTAATCATTAGAGAAATGCAAATCAAAACTACAATGAGGTATCACCTCACACCAGTCAGAATGGCCATCATCAAAAAATCTAGAAACAAGAAATGCTGGAGAGGGTGTGGAGAAAAGGAAACCCTCCTGCACTGCTGGTGGGAATATAAATTGATACTGCCACTATGGAGATCACTATGGTGATTCCCTAAAAAACTAAAAATAGAAGTACCATATGACCCAGTAGGACCATATCCTACTACTGGGCATATACCCTGAGAGAACCATAATTCTAAAAGAGACATGTACCACAATGTTCACTGCAGCACTATTTACAATAGCCAGGACATGGAAACAACCCAAATGTCCATCGACAGACAAATGGATAAAGAAGATATGGCACATATATACAATGGAATATCGCTCTGCCATAAAAAGGAATGAAACTGAATTATTTGTAGTGAGGTGGATGGACCTAGACTCTGCCATACAGAGTGAAGTAAGTCAGAAAGAGAAAAACAAATACCATATGCTAACGCATATATATGGAATCTAGAAAAATGGTACTGATGAACCTAGTGGTAGGGCAGGGATAACAATGCAGACGTTGAGAACAGACTTGAGGACACGGGGGGAATGGGTGGTTGGGATGTAGTGAGAGTATCACTGACATAAATACACTACCAAATGTAAAACGGATGGCTGGTGGGAAGCTGCTGCATAGCACAGGGAGATCAGCTTGGTGCTTTCTGACCACCTAGAGGGGTGGGATAGGGAGGGTGGGAGGGAGGCTCAAGAGGGAGGGGATATGGGGATATGTGTGTGCATATAGGTGATTCACTTTGTTGTACGGCAGAAACTAACACAACACTGTGAAGCAATTATACTCCAATAAAGATGTATAAAAAAATAAAAGGGAAACTTAAAAGTTCTTTGAGATGAATGAAAATGGAAACACAACATAATGAAACATATAGGATGCACCTATAGTGCTTAGAGTAAAATTAATATTGTAAATCGCTATATTAAAAAGATCTCAAATCAGTAAATTTGCCTTCCACCTTAAGCAACTAGAATTTTAATGGGAAACTAAACCCAAAGAATGCAAAAGGAATCAAAGAATAAAGATTAGAGTGGAAATAAGTAAAATAAAGAATTAAAAATGAGATAATCATAAAAACTAAAAGTTCATTCTTTGAAAAGATCAACCAAATAGATAAAACTTCAGCTAGATTGACCAAGAAAAGAGAAGGCTCGAATTATGAAAATAAATGAGGGCTTTCCTGGTGGCGCAGTGGTTAAGAATCCACCTGCCAATGCAGGAGACATGGGTTCAAGCCCTGTTCTGGGACGATCACACATGCTGCAGAGCAACTAAGCCCATGTGCCACAGCTTCTGAAGCCTGCATGCCCTAGAGCTTGTGCTCTACAACAAGAGATGTCACCGCAATGAGAAGGCTGTGCACCACAATGAAGAGTAGCCCCTGCTCACTGCAACTAGAGAAAGCCCACACACAGCAACGAAGACCCAATGCAGCCATAAATAAATAAATAATAAAATCAATAATGAAAGAAGACATCATTATAGAACTTGCAGAAATAAAAAGAATTATAAAGGAATACTATGAACAACTATATGCCAATAAATTAGAAAATTTAGATGAAACAGAAGGGACACGTACAAAAAACCCACAGTTACTATTGTACTTAATGAAGAAAGACTGAAAGTTTTTCTCCTAGAATGAGGAAAGAGATAAGCATGGCTCCTCTTATCACTTCTCTTCAATATCATACTGGAGTTTATGCCTAGAGAAATTAGCCAAGAAAATGAAATAAAAGTACCCACATTGGAAAGAAAAAAATAAAACTCTATTTATAGAAGATATAATCTTTTATAAAGAAACTTCCAAGGAACTCAATAAAAATGATTAGAACTAATAAACAAGTACAGCAAAGTTGCAAGATACAAGATCAGAAATCAATTGTATTTTTACACACTTGTAATGAATAATTTGAAAATAAAATTACAAAAACAATTCCATTTACAATAGCATTAAAAAGATTAAAACACCTAGGAATAAGTTTAACAAAAGCAGTTCAAGACTTGTACTCTGAAAAACTACAAAAACTGTTGAAAGGATCTAAAGATCTAAATAAATGTAAAGACATCCCATGTTCATGGCTCACAAGACCTAATATTGTTAAATGGTAATACTCCACAAATTGATCTACTGATTCAGAACAATCTCTATCAAAATCCTAACTTGATATTTTTGCAGAAAATACAAGCTGATCCTAAAAGTTATATGGATATGCCAGGGACCAAAACGTTCTTGAAAAAGAACAACAAGTTTTAAGAACTCACACTTCTAATTTCAATACTTACTACAAAGCTACAGTAATTAAGACTGTGTAGTACTGGCATGAGGACAGAAATAGAGATCAAAGCAAGAGAACCAGAGCTCAGAATTTATGGTTACTCTTATATTTACAACTGATTTCTGACAAAAATGACACAAAAATTACATAAGGAAAAATAGTCTTTTCAACAAATGGTGGTATAACTGGATATCCACATTCAGAAGAATGAAGTTGGACCCACTACCTCACACATTATGCAAAACTCAACTCAAAACAGATCATACACCTAAGTGTAAAAACTAAAACTTTCAATCTCTTAGGAAAAAAAAGAAATAACTCTTTGTGTCCTAGTTTTCTTACATATGATACCAAAAGCACAAGCAACAGAAGAAAAATAAATTGGAATACATCACGGTGAAAAACTTTGTGCTGCAACTGATACCATCAAGAAAGTGAGAAGACAACCCACAGAAAAGAAAAAATATTTGCCAATGTTTTATCTAAGAGACTTGTATCCAGAATACATAAACAACTCTTATAACTCAACAGTAAGAAGACAAATAATGCAAAATATGGGCAAAGGATTTGAATAGACATTTCTGCAAGAAGATATACAAATGGCCAACAGGTATATGAAAGTATGTTCAACATCGTTAGTTGGTAGGGAAATGCAATTCAAAACTACAAATGAGCTACCACTTCATACACACTAGGATAGCTAGAAAGAAGACAGATAATAACAAGTGTTGGCAAGGATGTGGAGAAACCAGAACCCCTGTATGTTGTTGGTGGGAATGTAGTGATATAGTCACTTTGGAAAACAGTTTGTTAGTTCCACAAAAAGCTAAATGTAGAACTAGCATATAACCCAGCAATTTTACTCCTAGAAATATGCTTAAGAGTAATGTAACTATTTGTCCACACAAAAACTTGTACACAAATACAAACAAACATTCTGTACAAATGTTTGTTATTCATAATAGCCCCAAATGGAAATAATCCAAATGTCCATCAACTAATGAATGGAGAAATAAAATGTGTATATCCATAAAACAGAATATTACTCAGCAATGACACATGCTATAACGTGGATGACCCTTGACAACATTATGCTAGGGGAAAACATTACGCCAGTCACAAAAGAACCACATATTATATGATTCCATTTTCATGAAATGTCTAGAATAGGCAAATAAATAGAAATAGAGAGTAAATTAGTAGTTTCCTAGGGCTGGGAGATATGGAGGAGTGGGGGAATGGCAGATGAAGGGTAAACGGTGTCTTTTGGGGGTGATGGAAATGTATTTAAATTAATTGTGGCAGTGATCGCACAACCCTGTGAATATACTGAAGTTACTGAACTATATATGTTAAATGGATGAATTGTAGGGTATGTGAATGATATCTCAATAAAGCTGTTAATAAAAAGAATCCTTAAATTGACCCTTCCTCACTCCTAATGCATGAATCTCCTGTTGTGATGACAATTTAGCTTATATCCCAAACACTTTTAGCAACTGGCAGCTCACTGCTTTGTGAATCTGTTTTATGAACAGCATATCAGTTACAAAGGTCTTTTTCATGTCGATCTGAAATCTGCCTCTTGTTTCATCCACCCATGGTCTTTTAAAATAACCTCCAGAGTCATCTGAATTCACCTCAGTCAGAGGAAGGGCAGCACAAAGCCCAAATCTAGTGCTCAGACATGTATTTGTCTAACAGTGTTTTAAGTAGAGATTTTAAGATAAAAATTATTGGAAGATTAGAAATCTGTACATTTTGAACTTGAATTTCCAAACTGCAATAATCAGATGGAGCCGAGAGGTATCTGCCCACCTTTAGATGGAACTTATTCTATCTAGTAAGCCACCATCCTCACCACTCCACATTGGATTTTGAAAATATGCATGGGGTGAGAGCTACAGCTATTGCCACTGATCTGAAAGGTTTCAATTTGGGAAAAAGGTTTTGAGTAGGAACTGCAAATACAGGTGCTGCCAAGAAACCAGGCATGGCTTATAAATGAGTGTAGCAGGTGTGCCTAATAGGGAGTGGTGGGGACTGTGGCTCACTAGACAGTACATAAAGGGGGAGACACAACTCAGATTAATAAACTACTTGCTTTGATATGAAATCTCAGGACTAAGACAGTTTTACCACTAAAAGTAACCAGGGGCTTCCCTGATGGCACAGTGGTTAAGAATCTGCCTGCCAATGCAGGGGACATGGGTTCAATCCCTGGGCTGGGAAGATCCCACATGCTGCGGAGCAACTAAGCCCGTGCACCACAACTACTGAGCCTGTGCTCTAGAGTCCACGAGCCACAACTACTGAGCCCATGTGCCACAACTACTGAAGCCTGTGCACCTAGAGTCCATGCTCCACAACAAGAGAAGCCACCACAATGAGAAGCCCGTGCACCGCAACAAAGAGTAGCCACTGCTCGCTGCAACTAGAGAAAGCCTGCACATAGCAACAAAGACCCAATGCAACCAAAAATAAATTATTTTTTTAAAAAACCAGATGAATCTCCAACATAAAGAGTTTAATTATTAAAAAAAAAAAGTAACCAGAGTACTTTTTACAAATTACCAAGACCAGAAAAGTAATTCAAGAGGGAGAAAAAAACTAGGTCCACCGCCTGGCTTCAAAAAAGTAGTGGAGAGAAACTGAATAAAATTGTTTGCTAGTTGTGCCTCATGAGTTCTTTAGTCAAAGTAATAGTTACTAAGAGTGTGTGTGTGTGTGTGTGTGTGTTTTCAGATAAATTACGTTATTTAGTATTGACCTTGTTAAAAGCCTCATCCTGTTTTATAAACTCCCAAATACTTCTCAAAAAGGAGGTTGACATAGCGTTGTCTTACTTCATCAGGTACTTTGGACGAGGATTCTGATTCTCCTATGGCCCTTTTCTGATGAGCCACTTTATGTTTCAACATCTTGTTAAATATAAAATTGATTAAAGAAGAATACATGTGTGTTCTGTTTAACATTCCTACTATGTGTATGAAAGTATAACTATCTTAGCTAAGTTTTATATCCAAAATTAAATTTAAAAATAATTTCAAGTTTTAAATTCATCAGAAGTAGAATAAATGCAAGGCATAAATTATCTACACTCACAAAAGGGAGAAGTGGGACAGCTGCCTGTATGTCCACCATTATTAAGGCTGATCTGATTACTCATCTAATCCCTTTGCTGTTTCCATATCCAGATTCTTAGAACCATGGTTTGTCCTCTGATCAGCGTATAAGAAGGTGTGTAGTTTACTATTTTTTTTTTATAAATTTATTTATTTATTTATTTTTGGCTGCATTGGGTCTTCGTTGCTGCGCGAGGGCTTTCTCTAGTTGCGGCGAGTGGGAGCTACTCTTTGTTGTGGTGCGCAAGCTTCTGATTGCGGTGGCTTCTCTCGTTGTGAAGCACGGGCTCTAGGCACGCAGGCTCAGTAGTTGTGGCGCACAGGCCTAGTTGCTCCGCAGCATGTGGGATCTTCCCGGACTAGGGCTCGAACCCGTGTCCCCTGCATTGGCAGGCGGATTCTTAACCACTGCACCACCAGGGAAGTCCCAGTTTACTATTCTTAAAACAAATATATGTCCCAATGCCTTTCAGTTACCTTTTCATTAAGAAAAATGTTTGGACTTAAATTTATGACAATCTTTGCATGTTCAATATTAAAACGATCCCAGCTAGAAACAAGGTGAGCATTCCTTTTGACGGACTTAAAAAGACTAAGAATTCTAGGATGAGTTAATCTACCTCACTTTTAGGAGGGACAAAGCCTTAAAACTGACCGGTAGTTTTCTGCTAAAGAATATTTGGTAAAAAGAAAAAAAAATCATTGCCACAAGTAGGGGAAAATTGACTAAAGAGGAAAGGTTGTACTATCATATTACTAGTGGGCATTATTTTCTAAAGGTCTGTCTGTCTCCTTGTCTCTCTCACATATGTACACATATACGCCCCTCACTGGATGTGGCTTGAAAGGCATATTCCAGTGTAAAACTTTTCTCTGAAAAACTCTGAGGCAGCTTAAATTAATCATAGCTACAGATATTTTAGGTCTGAAAAAATGCCTAATGTTTCCAAGGATAGGAAAACCACATTAACCAAAAGTGACACACAGGCACACATCCCATGATAATATGAAAATAACTATATCTAAGGGTAACCAAAAAAGGTTGAAATTTCTCTTCAATAGGTTTGGCATTTATCTGAATTAGGGGTCTTCGGAGAGAAGAATATACCCACTCTCCAAGGGGCTCTATATATGGGTAGGATATGATGGTAATTAGAAATAAAATTCTTATCTTCAGACTTAGTTTATAGTACCTTTACAGGAAAAGAAGCAATACTTTTCACAGGAATGTGTGATCTGTTTGGCTTTGCAGTTGGATTTTCCTTTGAAAGAACTACATCCTCATGAAGGCTGTCTGATGTACATGAATTTTCTAAGAAGTTTAAAATGAACGAGAGAAAAAGGAAAAGGTAAATTTTAATGTCATTAGTCTCAGATGATGAGTTTATTTCCATCATCAACTCAAAATTTCACAATGCTTCATTTATAGGTTTGATCTATATATTTTTTTTTTTCTTGAAGAAAACAAAATGCAAACACAAAAGGGTCCCAATAACCAACTCCAGTATAACCTAGAACAAATTTAAATAATTTATAAAGCAACTTGCTCCATGTAAGAATGCATGCAAAATACTACCATGTATTGCCTAGCATACAGAGATAAACAATATAAATGATTTAGATATCATGCTAATCGTATTATTTCATGTAAAGCTCTAGGTGATTGACTTAACTATAATGGGGAATATATGGACTTCATAAGAAACGTTTTTAAAATAAGGTAAAACCCCATTTATTAAATAAGTGAGTTAAAAAAAAGATTTTCTCATACCTCCTGAGGCTTTCCTTTGGGTCTGAGAGGCTGGACATGCAAATGTATTTTTTTTCTGTTCTGAAGTAGCAGCAACAAAAGCCTGCCCACCCTTAATGGCAGCCATTATCTGCACTGCCTGTTGCTGGGCCTGAAGGATTCCAGTGTGACTAATTAATGGTGGGACTGGTCCCCTGGATGGGCTAGTGATCTCTTTACTGGTTGGAACCTATAGAGCATCAACATAAAACAAAAACATCCTGATTTTAAAAATGGATAAGATGGATAATTTCACTTTCCTTTTGCACAAAAGCTCTTTGGAATTGACTACATTCACAATACTACATGTAGTCCGATACACACATAATTGGAATATTCCCAGAAATAAAAAAACTGAACAATTTAAGCATATAATTTAAGACATTTTTTCTTGAAATAACAGAGAAAATTAAATCTTATAAGAAAATGACACTTTGTATGCAGGCAAAAGTGGTAATAAGACATATCCTAATGAAGTTATTGAAATTCAAAGTTAAGAAAAGAATCCATTAGGTAACCTGGCAGACATATCAGGTGACCCATACAGGGAGAAATAGCAGGCTAGCATCAGACTTCTCCACAGCAACGTTCATTATGAGAAAAGAAGGGAACATATGAAAAAATGTTCAGCTTCACTAGTAATCAAAGAAATGTAATATAAACTAAGGAAATAAAATTTCACTCAGATTTACAGGTTTAAAAAATGATAATACCCATTTTTTGTAAGGTTTGTGGGAAGGGAACCCTGGAACACTGTGTAGGACTGTACATTGTCACAACTCTTCTATAAGGCAATATGGTAACATTTTTTTTTTTTTATTTCGGTACGCGGGCCTCTCACTGTTGTGGCCTCTCCTGTTGTGGAGCACAGGCTCCGGACGCGCAGGCTCAGCGGCCATGGTTCACGGGCCCAGCCGCTCCGCGGCATGTGGGATCTTCCTGAACCGGGGCACGAACCCGTGTCCCCTGCATCGGCAGGCGGACTCTCAACCACTGCGCCACCAGGGAAGCCCGGTAACACATTTTTAAAATCATAAAAATCTTTATCTTCTTTTGCCCAGTTACTTCTATTTGTGAGAATGTATTCTTAAAAAATTGCTGATGAAACCGACAATCATTTAAATATAAGAATTTGGGGGGAAGTTATATAGCACAGTAATGTGAAAACTAACCACCACATCACTTGCAATTAAAGAGAAACAAGGTTAGCCTCCTAAAAACCTTTTTCATAAGAGAGAAAGGGAGAGAAACTAGTTTAGTAAATATCTATAGTATCTGACCCCGGGATGCGCAGGTATTCACTATCTCCATTTCACGGATATGGAAAATGAAATAGAGAAATTAAATAATTTGCTCAAGCATGTTC
The DNA here is from genome assembly GCF_937001465.1 of Orcinus orca. NCBI lineage: Eukaryota > Metazoa > Chordata > Mammalia > Artiodactyla > Delphinidae > Orcinus > Orcinus orca. The sequence continues at coordinate 45,814,677 of NC_064564.1, read as the reverse complement.
AACTATTCTGTAAAGAACTGGAATTCAGGGTCTTATTTGTGACTTGGACGCATAAAGTCTTTTCATGCCATGCAGAAGATTCTGCTGTCAGTATGTACCAAGTAAAAATAATACAGAGACTAGAGCAGAGAAATAAAGTTTGTGTTAAATAGCACTTTTTAACACAAAAGTGTTAAAGGAATAATACTCGCTGCAGTGTTTGTACAGTTTCTTTACATGTCATAAAAGAACTTCAGCATTTATAATATAAATTTACAAGAGGTTCAAATTGCTTTGAAAAACTACCGTCAATTCCCCTTACTCACGCTAGTTAAGTTCTATAGAGTCCCGCAAACAATGAATTAGCAAATACTGAACCATTACAGGTGAGTATCTGGTCACAGCAGTTTCATCAACCAATGCTTCATAACCTTGTTATATGCGTGTTTCTGTTTAAAGATACTTCATTTAGTATATAATGCTGATTCATCAACACTGAATTTGTGGTCAACAGCACTAATAACTCGTGCCTGAACAAAGTTGTTTAACACACATTTTATCTGTAAGGCACAGCACAGCCTTCTTGCACCAAGGAACACTAGACAGCACTATACTTGGGGACCATTTTAAATAACAAAATCACCAACAAAACACACAATAATGCAGAAAACATGGCACCAGACAGACGCAGGTAAGGACCTTGGTTAACAGTATGACAGCTGAACAAGAAGTCAGTGTTGCCTTGTTCAAACTTAGTTGGGAACGTGCATGTTAGGCGATTCAATTCAATTTTTTTGGCCACTGCGCCTGTGTACAGAGGACCACAAAAGCATGAGTCTTGATTTTAAAGTTACAAATTAATTTTACTGAAGAGGCAAATTTGCAAATACAGAATCTGAAAATAATAAGGTTTGACCATATTAATTTATAGTTAAAAGGTTATATAAAAACAACATACCTTCTTTTAATGAAAACGTTAGATAATGGGGGAGAAAAATGAAGGTTTCAGAAAATGCTTACAAGTAGGCAAGAAATTTATTGACTGCCCACTTGCGCCCCCTAGTGGATAATAGGATAACAAGTACTGGAATATACTTAAAGCTTGAAATGACAAGGTAGGTACTTCATAAACTGCTGAGAGAGAGACCGGGAGGGTGGGAAGTGGGAGAGAAAGAGAAACAAAGTGACTCACATCAAACTTGGCAGTGTGTGCAATCCTCCTTTTCGGTCCAGAAATGTTTTGGTAATATTGCATATCTAATTCCATTTGCTTTCCTGAAGGCTAATGGGAAAAAGATAAGACTTATCCAATTTCAGGGTAGTAAAAGCAAAGTTATGTTTCCTGAAGAGCCACAGGAATCCAAGCTACAAAATGCCAGGCAAATTATTAAAAAATAATTCAGAAAAAATAATTTAATTTGGATAATCTGACATGCATAGATTCCTATAAAACATACCTCTAATTTGGGAAATCAACTATAAGTTACTGTACATAATACCAGGGTCTCTGGAAAATGTCAAGTCTGCAAGACATGATGGCTGGCCAATTACCAAGGTTTTGCCTTATTTTAATACATTATTAATCATAAGTATTAGAAATATATATAATAGATGTTATATATATTCTATAGAGTTTAGAATATAGAGAATATATATTTAAGGGAAACTCCTTTAGATTTAGGGAAAGGATTTTTTAAAAAGTGACCAACCTGCTTAGCAGTCTCTCCCTTACGAGCTTTGCTTCGTGTGAACTTATTGAAAATTTGAAGACATTCCTTCACAGTGTCATCAGCCTCAGAGGGAGTGTCATCTTCAGTACATTCCTTACCAAAATCAAATTCAACTAATCTGTTGTCTTCAAAAGTAGTGAAGTCTTGACTGTCGTCTTGTACTCTCAGAACTTTGTCTTTCACATGATTGTCTGAATAAGAGAACTGGAGTTGGCTTGGTGAGTATCGCCATTCAGTTTCTTCTTTTTGAGTATCATCAATTGTATTTACATGTCTTCTGCTCTTTGGATAACTTTCATTATGACTTTCCTTCTGTATTTCTTTGTCACTGAGAGGTGCACAAGTTATACTTCCTCCTGAAATACAGACATGCTTTTCCTCACCACCGAAGCTTTCCATCTTAGAAATGTGGTCTTTAACACCCCACAAGTTTATGTTAGTTTTAGTATCTAGTGAGGTTTTCAGGTGTGATTTTGGTGGTTCGAACTTGTTACTGTCATCACCTGTTTGTGCGGTTAGCTGGGTTTCATCTATTTTTTCCTCTTCTATACCACTGATCTGAAGATTTCTCTCCTCCAGGGGCGATACTTGGATCTTTTCATCCATATTCTGATATTTAAAGCCTCTAAATGGTTTAGATTTCTTAGAAGTAGGAATGATTGGAGGTACATCCATTACAAGGTCATCTTCATCAGAATCTTGAAGATTTATTTTAATTCGTATTGGTGAAACATAAGGTCTTTGGCTCTCCAGGCACTTGTGGCAATTTCCACCCACAGATTTTTTCCAGAAGTGCTGCCTGTCAGTCTCGCCCTGCTTTGGTTTAGATGCCCCAAGCAGCCCTGCAGAATAATTGAGCAAGGGATCATATTCAAGGTCAGTTGCTGGACATCTGTGGTCCATCACGTACTTTCTAGGCTGACTCTCTTTGCTCTTTGACGGTTCATTCCACTGTTCTTTTGGGAGCAGGCTATTTTCAGGAAAACCTTGTCTCACAATTGTGTCACTCAAGGAGGCCACGGGGCTTTGCGATAGCTCTTCAAGCGCTAAAGTAAACCTGGAGAGCCTCTTCCGCTTTTCTGCAACCTCAGCCTTGACTGACTCGATTTCTTTGTTGATTCTTTCCAATTCTTCCATAGTTGTGCCTAGTGTTGTTAACGGAAGATGAGTTTATCTTTCAACATCACTTAAGATGAAATGTGGATTCCAGAATATCCTGGACAATGAGTTTCCTATCACAAGGACATTAACTTTTCCAAACCCAGCCTTAAATGCAGGGAATTGTTGACTAACAGGTCAGTTCCTGGAATGAGAATGTCAACGGCTATCACTGATTAAGTCTTTCAAATGTCTAGCTCATTCCCATGACATTAAAGTACATTCGTATCTTATTACTAGAGTAACTATACATCTGTGAGATAGGCCACGTGTATACATATTAAACTGTGTCAAACATGACACAGTTTGGATATACACGATTCACCTTATTATTTACCAAGCAGTGACAATTTGGTAATAGTTCAAATAGTCGAATGCCTCTTACACAGAACTGTACATAGTCTCACACACCAATATATCTCCTCTGTCACAAGAAAGTTTTTTAAAAACATTAGTTTTCTTAATTTAGCGGTTCTTAACATTCTCACTAAGGGCCCTGATATTCTACAGAATGCCTCAAACACCAAATTAAGCAAAACACACCCTTCCACAACCAACCAACCGTTAAAAAAACCTTAAACAAAATAAAAAAAATAGAACTCCAGGCCAGTTGGATCCACACTCCTGAGGAAACCCAGGATAGCGACAAGAGATCAGGCTGCTGGTCATGGCTCTTCACAATACCTGGCAGCTCCTTTCCTGACTTTTTACTAAGGAAATCCCCACCTCTTCCCTCTCTCCAAGATATACTTTCCTATGGAAATTATGGGATAATTTACATACTTCTCTCTTCTCCCAAACAAGAAATTTCAGATATGAGATGTCCAAATTACACTCGTTAAAACTCTGAATTTATTTTAGATAACCTACATGTTTTGATAACACACATGTGCTTCCTCTTTACACAATGAGCTTTCTCCTGGCTCGCTAGCGTTTCAATTTACCATTTGTTTTCTATTAAGAAATCAACTCTATTGAAATCCAAAACAACGTGTGTAACAAAGGTGTAGGGCATTTTGATGGAGTAGGAAAAAGGCGAAGAGCCGGCACAAGAATGAGAACTATTCTATGTTCCAAACATAAACAAATGGCTCTAATTGCTTTTTAAATAAACTTGGAAAGGGGAGTAAACTCTGGGTAACCAGCTAGAACTGCATTTTGGCATAAACTGGGTTTTATCTGGTTGCCATGATTCAGGAAAGGCTATTTAAGCAGTGCGTTGGGATGCTATTGAAAAAACAAACAAAAAGCTGTACTTTCCCTCCATGTCAGAAGTTTAAAACTTTTTTGCTCCATCAGAAGCTAGATTTGGAGGGCAAATTTTGAAGTCTGAGGCACACTTACAACCTTCGCTCAGGCTACAGGTGATTGGAAACAGCTCCTTCTGACTTGTAAATCCTCTTCGCCACAACCGGGGTCCCACCCCACCCATCACCTTTCCCCAGAGCCCAGGAAGCTCCTTAGAGTAATTCCATACTGCGGATGGGTGACAGGAAGCGAGGATAAAACCACACAAGACCACGCACGTGCATCTTACTGTGCATGCCTTTCTAGGATCCCGCGTTCCCAGGAGCTGGCATCACCGGTCCGCACACGCCGGTCCACAGCACACTCCTTGCCCTGCCTCCCTGGCCACGTGACTTTGGCCCCGCCCCGCTCCCCCCCTCCGGAGCCTTGGGGGCGGGGTGGCCACCCACGTAGAGCCGGCCTGGAAGCTGAGCTCTCTGTTACTGGGGCGGAGATTCTCTGCGGATGACCCGCCTAAGCCAACCATCTTCCCGAATGTCCCTGGGACGGCCCTGCTCCACGGTTTCAGGAACTCTGTGACCACCCAAAAGGCTCTCGAAGAACGTCCTCAAACAGGATCTTGCATAGCACCCTCACTGCTCCGTATATGTCGAACACACTTGACGTGGGAGGGGCGAAGTAAGAGGGACTAAGGACTAGCCCTTAAGGCTCCTGAACCTGGGTGTGCGATGCTGGGAAGATTTACTCTTGGGAACTCTTAACAACTTGGTTCCTCGTTCGAAGGCAAGTGCTTGTTTTCCTCTTGCCCATAATAGCCACTCTATAGGAATTGCCCTTAAGTAGGTAGGTGGGAGTAAACAGCCCTTTTTGAGGGCTGGGGAAGAGACAGATTATGGGCATCAGAGAAAGGAAATGCAAGGGTGTTTCGGAATGGGGGGAAACGAGTTAAAAAGGAACTGGTTTTATTTTGTCCTTTAAGAGGAAACAAACACATCAGAGGTCCAGACAACCTGTTTAGGAAATCCAGGTTTAGTCATGGGACGGAGGGTCAGCAGGGGACAAATGAAAAGACACTCCTCCTCCCAGCACACATACACACCAGCCTGGGCTGTATGACCCTCTCCTCGCTTCTAGGCTAGGGGAGGGGGCAGAAGAAAGCGAACTTCAGTAAGGACTACCTGACATTCTTCATGCCCCGCCCCCAACACCATGACTGCACTTTACAATGCTACCTACAATGGTATCTGCAAGTAATGCCAACTGAGGATGAGATACCAATTTAAAAAATATATATAGTTAACATCCCTTTTGGCCCTTTTAGGCATAGTAAAGCCATATTGAGTAATTTTCTCAAGGTACAGTACATTAGTACTGGAGACAAAAGCAACCCTTACACCTCTTTCCAAGCAAGAAAATTCGTGGTCCCTTCCAAGGGTGGGTGGAGTAAAAAGGTGGGAACGGTTGGTAGCCAACCCCTGCCCAAGCCCACCTGACATTCTACCCACAAGCCTTTTCTCACCTATGGATTCAACATGGCTCCGCTGCACTCCGAGCACCTCCAAGCTGCTGCCAGGAGCTGCCTCACTCAGTTCCCACCGCATTTCCCGGTGCCTGAACTGGCAGCACAAACGCTGGCACCGACCCCCGGGGCTGTCAAAAGGGCATGGAAAATGGCAAAAGTAACCCACGGAGGGTAGCATGGGCTACTGCTCAAGGTCACCTCCTCTGGCTTCGAAAATTGTGTGCACTGACGGCAAAAGCACGCAAAGCTTAACACACACCCCGCTGCCTGTTCTCCAGCCAGGGTACCGCCTTATATGGTCCGTTGCTACTCGAAGGCGGAGCTTCGTAGCTTTCCCAGCCAATGGGGAGGTTGGGGCTGGCGTCAGGGGAGAAAATAACGTGGGAGGGAATGACCTAGAGAACAGATGGTAGGGCCGCATCAGGTGGGTGTAGTGTGTGTCTGTCCTCCATGGGGAAGAAGGTTCATAAAGACCTAACCTACAGGTAGAGAAAACAATTTCCCAAGAGCTGAAAGGACCCTTGGATTAAGGAATCTCCTGCCTTGTGGATGCCTACCTTGTTCCTAAACAACATCCTTTGACTTATAATAAGTTTGGCTATTAACCTTCATGGATCATGGAGAGAACCTCAGCTGTGAAGCACATCTAAACTTTGCCTCTCTCTAGCAGGTGATCTTAGGCAAGGTATCTGACTTACCCGAGTTCTCCTTTCTTGATCTGTAAAATAAACTTGTCTTTCATAGGGTAGTAGAATTCAGTGTGCTGTAATGTACCAAAGTGCCTAGCATAAAGTAGGTGAGAATTTAGGAGGACAAGTCCTTTCCCTTCCCATCATCAACACATATCCACAAAGGACCTGGTACATGTCCCTAAAATCCTTCCAGTTGAAACTGATTCCTAAAAGGGAAACAGTTCCCTATTCCATTGTTCTTCTTTGTAAACTGAAATACTCCTAGGATAGATAGGCTCATAAGTCACTGATGACTTCAATTAGTCTTTGAGATGTTTGCTTTTCTTTCAATAGCACATACTGAGCCTGGGTGCTTGGGGGAAGAGAGAAGGAAGGGTCCTCCAGCTCTAAAAAATTCAGGGTCCATGGATCCCCCTCTAGGAAATTACAGGCTGGGATCCCTCCTTCCTTTCTTTTCTTCTGAAAAACAATGTTATCTCAAATGGTTATGGATACTTTAGAAGGTCCTAAATCTTACTGTCCTATGAGAGGACCCTGATGACTTGGAAACAATTGAAGAATGCTAAGAGTCTCTAGTGCTAGTTTTGTCTCTTGATACGGCGCACCTGTTTTGCCAGTAAAACATGAACAGGTGTGTTTTTTTTGCTTTGGTGGTGGGGAGGGGCATAGTTAGTAGTGATTAGCCTGAAAGTCCTCAAAATGCCCCCAAGTAAGGTAAAAAATTAAATGTTCTCATTTTAAAAACAACCAGCCTAGAATGAATACTTTCCTTAAGTCACTTTCCAGGATCAGTTTTACTTGATGAAGTTTTCCACACCTTATTTCCTTCTATTTCTTTCCATTAAATAGTTTTTATAGCTGAGAGATTTTTTATTGAATATGCCCTCCTTTTAAAACACCAGAAAGTTCGAAGGTCTCAGCAGAGTTTCCAAATCATAACATGAGTGTCACCAAGCTATTTTTTATGACAAAAAAATTAAAGTTGTCTATTCATCAGTGGGTTCCTCTCTCTGTTCCTCACTCTGAAGTCTGACTCATCATTCATGCCTGTCTCATTGGAGCCTGTGGATAACATGTCCATTGTCCTAGATTTTGACCTTGTGTCTGATTTCCTAATTCTGAAGAAGTGGTGCCCCAAAATGTGCTGCTCTCAGCAGTCTTAGAGAAAGATGTGTCTGATACGCCTTCTAATGGATGAAAGTAAGAAAGAGTTGCCAGCTCTGGGTTGATAGAGTATTCACCACTCTGATAAGCTTTTTTATATCTGAAAAAAAAATACATACATCAAAAATTGTTTTTAATTGTGTACGTTTGCAGCTTGGCTTAGAAAAGCATCTTAAAGTGATATATGAATTCTATCCAATGTATTAGCTATTTATTATAACACTATATAAATGAATGAAAAATGTTAGACCCTACACAGATGTGCTATTTAGAACAGAGGTCATAGCCCTTTTGTTTCAAGGCTATTAAAAGAGAATGCATTTCTAGATTCTCTATATCCTTTCCAATTGACTAGGGTTGTTTCTATCTCTAGATGACTATTTAAAATATTGGGAAAAAGTCCAAGTGGGATATTCCCTGAGAGACAGCCCCATGCTCCTTTCCAAATAGGGGAAATGGAGCCAAAATGAATACCTTATGAACTTGGGAGTCACGTTTGCCTAGCACTCTACTAAAGAGAGCAGGTTGGGTGTTTCCTCTCATGTGTTTTAAAGACTCCAGAGGTCTGTAGACTTACTTCATTGTCTTCATTTTGTACATCACGGCACTACAGATTGCCAAGAGGATGACAAAAAGGAAGAGAGTCATCAACAAGAGGCCCAGCATTAACTTTAATTTGGCTTCCTGTAGTTCTGCCAGGTAGTCTTCATCTGTAGCATTCACATCAGAGTCTGAGAGGAAAGAAAGAAAATGCAATGGGAAAGAGTGACTCTGTTCGGCACGTTTTCCTGGAGGAATAAGGATCGCAAAGCAACTGAAGAGAAGCCTTCACCACCCGGAGCCTTCACTGAATTCTCCCCGCTACCCTCATGCAATGCAAAGGAGAAGGCTATAGGCCACTCCCTACGGCCAAGTACTCTTAACTTTTTTACCTTTCCCCTTCACAGCAATCTTGGGGGAGCTGTCCTTTGCTCCATTTTCCAGGATCACAGAAGTTTATGGATTTGCCCTTGGTACATAGCTAATAAGTGGCAAAATTTGGTATCAAACCCAGGTTACCAGATGTTAAAATATGTATCAGACTTCCTCCCTGAATAATATAAAAGAAAAACAATTCAAGACTCTGAAGAGATCGCTATTAAAAATGTGATGAAATTACACACAAGGGATTAGTCCTTCAAGAGAGGAAGATGCAATTCTACTGTTGGGACATACATTGACTTTCTTTTAAGCTAAAAGGATGATGTACTACAATGCTTTCTCCACAAGGCTTAAGAACTGAATTTGCGGGCTTCCCTGGTGGCGCAGTGGTTAAGAATCTGCCTGCCAACACAGGGGACATGGGTTCAAGCCCTGGTCCCAGAAGATCCCACATGCCATGGAGCCACTAAGCCCGTGCACCACAACTACTGAGCCTGAGCTCTAGAGTCCGCGAGCCACAACTACTGAGCCCGCATGCCACAGCTACTGAAGCCCACGCGCCTAGAGCCCGTGCTCCACAACAGAAGCCACTGCAATGAGAAGCCCGCGCACCACAACGAAGAGTAGCCCCCACTCACCGCAACTAGAGTAAGCCCGCATGCAGCAACAAAGACCCAACACAGCCAAAAATAAATAAGTTTATAAAAAAAATGAACTGAATTTGCCATTTTATTACTGTGATCAAATCTAGTGTACTTGATGTTAAAGAAATGGAAATTTAGTTAAATTTCTAAAATACATTATATAATAAAAATCATGTCTGGATCCAGAAACGTCAAAAGTCTTTTTACTAAAGTAATGAAAATATATCTTTACTGCCAAATTTTATATCTTCCTAAATATATGTCTGACTTAATAGGCATTTAATGGTGACTTTAAATAACCATGTTGCTATTTCTCTCCTTTCCCCCAACCTCCTACCACCCAAAAGTTCCAACGGTTTTCATGATTTTCTAGGTAATGATATTTTGGTAATAAGCAATGACAAGCTCCCATGTCTAACTCTCTGATATTTAAAAAACTTGTAATTGTCCAAGTGCAATCCTAGGCCAAGGGGAGTGAAATGTACACAGTTGTCAATGACTGATATCTTGACTTTGAGGGAGATTATTTTGGGAATAAACAAATTAGGTTAAAATGGACTGTGCTCCTGAATTGCTTTGCTATTCCTTAAAAGGGTGTTTGTAAATAGGTGTACTTATAGTACATTTTGTTTATCAAGGTGGTGGTCAAAACTAGAGAAGGGTTTGAAATTCCTAACCACTGGAAATTATAGAAAAGCGAATTACAAGTTTGGACAGCTTTTTTTTTTTTTCCCTCTAAGCCTCAGTTTCCTCATCAGTAAAATGGAGATAATACCAACTTTCATGGAGTTGCTGTGAGGGCTGACATAATAATGTATGTATAGTGTAGTATGTGCTCAATACGTAATAGAAAATCAGTGATGCTCATTTTAATTACTTGAAAAGACAAAATATTTCTAAAGCATTTGTCATTACTGTATATCACTTTTCTAAACAAAGAAGACTGACTCTGTTTTCTTGATGCACTGAAAGGCAAGTGGCTGTACTTGTCAAATAATCCAGTACAGAATTGAGGTGACAGGCCTTAGATGTATTATCAGATGCTATTTCTTTTTCAATGTCTTTTTGTAGGACAGAGGTTTGGGGAAAATTAATATATTGCCTTGTTATGAAATGGAACACCAATGGAAGATATCAATAACAGGGGAAACTGAGCAGGGGGAATATATGAGAACTCTGTACTTTCTACTCAATTTTTCTATAAGCCTAAAACTGCTCTAAAAAACTCTGTCAATTTAAGACAACTGCATCCTAAATATTGTTCACTTGCCTACTCCTTCATTTGGTTTACTGTTTCAGGAATATAAGTTACAAAACAGGAAGATGGAAATAGTCATCTGCAATGTGGTCATTGAAGAACACTGTTTAGGAACCATAACTTTCCTAAAACTGTAAGTGTCCTCTCTGGTATGATGTCAGCCACCATGCTACCTTGTTACATATTCTATACCTTACTGAGGAAAACAGTATCACCATGTAGACACTAAAATGTGTGAAAGTATTTATGTATCCCTTTAATTGAAGTATTTTGTTCTCACTTGGAATTGGGTGAGAAAATTGATCTCGTTGGTTGTCCTCATTGGTGGTTGCATTTATAGCTGTTAAAACAATAAATTGGTGTTACGGTAAACAAACTTCACTTACTTTTGTGTGTGAATATGTGTGTGTGTATACAGCTTATTCTCATTGTTCATGGTAGTCATGGTTAAGCTATGTGAGCACTGAATTAGTGAATACTGAACCATCATTGTTCCTAAGGGAAATACAGGGTTAGGTTCCTGTGAGCCTCTGGTCACTACTTTTCATCAACCAATCAATATCTAACCTTGTTTTATGTGTGTGTTTCTGTTTAGAGACACTTTATTTAGTATATACTGCTGACTCATCAACATTGAGCTCACAATCAACAGCATTATAACTCACACCTACATGAAGCTTATATAATACACACACTTTTCTCCTAAGGTACATCACAGCCTTCTTGTGTTTAGGAACATTAAACAGCATTGTACTACTATACTTGGGGGGCATTTAAAATAGCAAAATCGCCAACAGAAAGCACAAAAATGCGAAACACCCAGCACTAAGTAGACCACAAAAAAGGAACTTGTTTAAAGCATGAGAGCTGAAAAAAGAAGTCCTTTGTTCTACCTCAGCTCGGAACAAGAGCATCAGGCAATTAAATTTTTTTTGCTACTCTGTGTGTGTCCACAAATGAATGTGAAAGTTCTGCAAGTGGAGGGTTCCAGATAAATTTTAGATACAGGTAAATTCACAAATACAGAATCTGCAATTTAGAATCCACTGAATATGGTATATATTTCACATTTATAACACATGCATATATGTGTGTGATAAATGAATTCTATTTATACATGTATGTATATATAGATGATATGCATGTTACATTTATACATGCATACATAAAAATGCTATGCATGTTACATTTATACATGCATGATTGTACCTTTATGGTTTATATATTACTTTTATGCATGCATATATTTTGATATATACCTTGCATTCATTCATGCCTCTCCATGTGCATACTGCTCCAAATACAAAGAGGGATTATATTGAGCAAGAGCCTTATTTAACATTTTTAATCATAAAGTAAATGACTAGATTGCAACATTTGTAGGAAAATAAGAGTTTTGGGGAGAGAATCAGAAAATGTGTGACACTGATCAGATTTCTGGGTTTGTTTTGCATTTGCTGTTACATGTGATGATGGCAGCAAAATGTTGACTTATTAATTCTTAGTATTAGAACAATTTACACTGATCTTGGCTTTCTTACAGAAGACTTTAGAAAACCAAAACATTTTCCCAGCTACCTAACTACTATGAGTTTACCTTTAGCTAACATTGTCCAAAATGCAGGCTCATTTGGACTCTGGATTGGTTCTGTTTAAAAAACAAAATAGAACATGATAACAAAATAAGGTAATTTGGCTTCAGTAAATTTTTGATAGAACATTCATTCGTTTGTTACTTTAGTCATCTAAAAGTTATACCTTGAGTTCCTATCATGTGCCAGACCCTGTGGTTGGCATTAAAGTTACAGAAATGAACAAGGTCTTATGCACACTCTCAATTTGGGAGACAGACAAGAATCACTGTTAATTATGTTGCAGGGTAATGAGGGCTTTCATAGAGATGCACAGGTGGTATGCACAGAGGGATCTAATTCAACTTCCAAAAGCCAGAAACACTTTGAGAGGGAGACGATGCTCCTGTATAGGCTCAGAGGACTAGAAATTGTTTGCCAGACAAACTATGTAAGAGAGAGGTCATTCCACTGTGAGCAAACTCAGGTGTCATAAGCAGGTTCGGTAAGCTCTGAGAGCTTCAGGTATTCTGGAGTGGAGAATGTGGGTGAGGAATGTGACCAGAGATGATACTGGCAAGTTCTTCAATGGTCAGATCATTTCAGACTTGAATGCCTGGTTAAGAACATATAATATGACCCCAAACCTAGTAGAAAATTACTGAAGACATTTAAGAAGGGGCCAACCAGGATGATCAGATTTCTATATTTAAATATATCAAGAAAGTGAATAATATTAGAGTAATCATATGAGAAACATACTTGGATTGCATGAACTGGAGAACATAGGGTTTCATGTAATTACAGTCCACTGTCTTCAATTAGACCACTCCTCTTTCAAGACCTGAGAGGAGAGCCATCCTGGGTTGTTATTTTTTCACAAGTATTTTATAAGGAACAATATTCTTGTCAGAAAAAGTAAAATGATAATTTTGATTTTGTAAACTCTCACTCTGAACTTTCCCCCATTAATAATCTTAGGAAACACCAACAATTGACACTAAGCAGAGGCAAGTTTACTTCTCAAGCATGTGATTGTTATATCATTATTTTAAAATTATATTAAAATGTATTAAATATATTTATATAAATATATATTTATACACACATGATATTTTAGATAAATATATATTTAATATAAATATAAATGTAATACATTTTACTAAAATAAAGTTGTATTTTAAAAAGAGCTTACTTCCTATCACTTGTCAAGTAAATCTGAAAATTGAGTCTTAGATTTTTTTACCATTTAAAAGATTTTAGAGTGACTTTAAATTGTAGTAGTACAAATTCTTTAAGCATGTTATTACTTTACGAAATACTCAGATTAATGAAAGTTAAATTTTTAAGTCATATAATGATAAGCTCCAGGTCTGACTACAGTATTGTAACTTTAATACCGTGAATAGTTTTTTCAATAGGTTCTTTACTTTCTTCTTCATTGCTGACTGTTTCAGGAGGTGGTAATGTCGTTGTTTCATTGACGAGTTCATCTACGAAAAGGCATAATGGATTATCAGCATATAAAAATAATGACTCAACATTTGTGATTAGGCAATTTTTAAGCTAAAAAAATAGAAGAAAAGGAGACAAAAAATATCAAAACAAAAAAAACAAAGAGAAAGATGTTGACATTTTCCTGAGATACCTTAAAGGAGGGGAAAGAAGAAGGCTTTGAAGAATGATGTTTGTATGATAATGGGTTGCTTGAGGTGGGATTAATATGCCTCCAATTTGCAAGAGTGAGGAAAAACTGGGAGCGTGGAGCCACAGGCTTCCTTTGACAGTATGGAAGATCTATTGGATGAGAGACATTGGCTTCACATGGCTCCCTGAACAGGCCTTGAAGTGATACTGTCACTTCAGGACAAGTTGGTTGCTGGTCAGGGTGGTGACATGAAAGAGTTGTAACATAAATGTCCTTGCAAACTGGAAACACATGCATGTTAACTACTCAAAACAGAGTTTTGGCCCTAAAGATTTGGGGCTACAAATCAAGGATTTTCAGGCCTGATTTAGTATACATCTCAGTCTACAATGTTTCCATCTGGAGGTATGTCAGCAAGAGTGTATTTGGGAACAATTGTGACTGAAGGACCATTGTTCTCCCCACGAAGTTGGCATTCAGTTAAATTGCTTCATACAGGAGTCGATAAAGTTCCATATGAAGTACAGGCAACCCCACTTCTAGGAAGATTTCTACTGAGCCTACAAACAGCACAGGTATCTTGTTGGCAAGGAAGGATGGAAAAAAGAATCCGTTACCAGAGTTGACACAGATTCAGGCAGGGCTGGAACAATTGGTAAGTAATCCTTTAACTCTGCTATGCAACCTTCAGACTTGATTTTGGAGAAAAATGTCTGGATTGTCTCACTACTGCCTTGCTCTCATCGTTTTAGGGACTAAAAGAATTGTTAGTCAAAATTTTTCTGGAGATTTCCATCTCCTTGGGGAGCTTGCTCCTCCAGAATGTCCCCGCCATGTCAACATGTCTCCCTCTGTTAGGGCCCCTTTTAAAATGGCCAAAATTTCTTATCCCAGTACAACTTTGACAATCCTTTGGGGACCTGAATTATAGGAAGACAAGTTAGGGTTTTGGAATCTTTTCCATGGGTCCTGTGGTCTTCAATAATCCATTTCCTAAGGGAATTTGAGGTACCTGGTCTGTTTAAGAATTGGCTCTGTATGTCTTATCCCAAATGGCTCAAGATGTTGTCTGCTGTGTGCAAGCAAAATTCCCATGAGAGGTTTGTCTAATTAATGTATGCCCTTGAAATGTCCCTATCCATTTATGCCCCAAATTTTGGAATTGCTCAAAATATTTCGTTATTGTCAAGTAGCTTTATTAATAATTAGGCATTGCTGAGTCTGGCTTTTCCCAATATTGAATATTGTCATAGCCAGAAATATGCTCTCTTGCCTTATTTATTTTCATCCCCTTTTCCTTGTCTTCTTGTCTTTCATAGATATGAGCTATTGACACTTCAAGGTGAAAGATGTGGTATAGGTACTTTAGAGACTTTTAATGGCCTCCAGAGTCACATGCTGGCAACAGTTTTATCGATCAATAGTTACACTTGGTGGAAAGATGCAAAAAAGAAATAACATTTGAAGCTGAAAGTGCAAAGCAGAAAGAAGTAAAAATGTGGGTTTAAGAAAAAACAATTTTCTAGAGTCCTAAATTTAGTTATTTCATTTTTCTTTCCACACAAACCAAAAATATGAGGCTAAGAAATATAAGAACATCCTTGCCTTCTGAATTTATCAATGCAATGGCTATGGTGGAGTCTCCCTATTTTAGGAACTAAGACTCCCTGACGACATTAGCTCCACTAAGATCTTTTTCCTACCCAATACTCTGTAGTGCTATTTTGAAATCTTGCTTTAAGGGTTCTTCATATTTGCAATGGTACCTTTCAGTACATACAGTTTCTTAGAGAGAAATTCAGGTCAGTTGCTGCTCTCACAGATATTTCAGACCGTGTGTCATTTGGATTTTGTGTTGTAAACACATCTAAAAACATACGATCAAAAATTATCAGCAGCTTGCTAAGTCACTTCTTGTTCCTTTTACATTTTTCCTCACCAGATTTTTTTTTTCTTAAAACGTATGCACTAACTAATTCCAAGAAAAGAATAATAAAGTATTTGAGACATTCTTCAGCTACAAAATAACAAGTGGGGCAAGGGTCAAAAATAAAATTCATGGGGAAAAAAGCCAAACTAGTATCCTTATGCTAACTGACTCTTTCTGAAAAGAAATTATTAAGGAAATTACAAAAAAACATATATAGATGTATAATAGGTCCCAAAGGATTTGTAGATGTGTAATATTATCACTGTTTGTATTAACATTGTCAAATTTTAGCCAAGTAAGAAGCATTCACTTGCCCTTGAACCTTCTGTTAGACTGTAATAGTTCAGCTTAAAAAGCACATACTTCAATAACAATCAAGATCTCCCCAATACATTCACATTTACATATGCACATAAAGAATCCTGCTCTTAAGAGGTGTCAGTGAGGCTGGTTGTAATTCAAAAATAATGGACATACCCACCCAACCAGAGTCAAAGTAAATTGGATCAAGATGCCAGACTGAACATTCATATGCATGTCTCCCCTTTCTAAAATCTCGTGAAATGACAGAAAATTTTACACACATGAATGTATATGTGTGTTTAGTATATAAATAAATATATTCATTTCCCCAACACACACACACACACACACACACACACACACACACACACACACACACTGCCATTAATTTTGAAGAATTTCTGGGCTAGATCTATGGAGAAATAAAAGGAAATCACAGCTCAATATTCATGTTATGAGTTACGAAAGTATAAAAATTAAAACACTATGGTATTTTTGTAGGGAAAGACAGATCAAAGAAACAATAAAAAGGTAGCAACTGACCAATTTCAAATGGAATTTAGATTATATTAAATGTGAGTTTCATATCAGTAGGGAACTAGTGTTAGACAACTGGCAATCCTCCTTGAAAAATGTAAAATTTTATGCATATTTTATGCCATATACAAAAATAATTGGATTTAAGACCTAAGAGTTGGGCTTCCCTGGTGGCGCAGTAGTTGAGAGTCCGCCTGCCGATGCAGGGTACATGGGTTCATGCCCTGGTCCGGGAAGATCCCACATGCCGCAGAGCGGCTGGGCCCATGAGCCATGGCTGCTGAGCCTGCACGTCCGGACCCTGTGCTCCGCAACGGGAGAGGCCACAACAGTGAGAGGCCCGCGTACCTCAAAAAAAAAAAAAAGACCTAAGAGTTTTAACCAAAATATAAAATTATCCAAAAATTGGGAAATAATTTAATATCTTGGATTGGATAAGGCCTACCTAAATAAGATACAAAATGAAGAAGAAATTAATCAAGAATTGATCTCATAAAATTTTCTCTGTGATTAAGATACCTAAATAAGTTTAAAGATAAGCAACAGCTTGGGAGAAAATACTTGTTACTTTTACCATAGAGAAAAGATTAATATACTAAATATAAAAAGAGCCCCTACAAACAAATGAAAATACAATCTAATAGAAAAATGGGCCAAGGATATGAACAGGTAAATCACAGAAGTAGAAATAAAAATGCCCAATAAATACAGAGAAAACTTCTCAGGTTCAAAAGTAATCAGAGTGCAAATTAAAACAGTAATGAAAAATTCTCACTTATTCACAAAATACGATTAACAATATTCATTGTATGTGATGTGATATTGTGGCGCATTCTTGGGGGATGTAAATTGGTAGATAAGTTTTGGAGTACAATTTGTGGTATCTATCAATATTTTAAAAGATTTATCCTTGATTCAAAAATTCCAGTATTAGGTATCTATCCAAAGAGAGATACATCCAAGTGTACATGAGAAGAATGTACGAGGGAAAAAACTGCACATAATCTAATTCTTTAATAAGATAGTGGATAAATTATGGAACATATTTTATGGAATAGTATATATCCATTAAAAATAATGAGGTAGATGTGAAAAGAGCTCTGGAGTTGTTAAATGAAAAAAGCAAGTCATAATATAATCCTTTAGTGTAAATATATGTGTGTGTGTGTAAGAAAGATTTTTTTCTTTAATCAAAATAATCATCAGGCTCTTGATTTATTTACCCTCTGGTAATTCAAAATAGAGGTACATCCTGAAAAGGAAATAACTGCATCATTTTGCATACAGTAGAGGCAGCCTGTGGTGAACAGACTGGATACCACTCCTGACTCTGCTTCTTCGTAGCTATGAAACCTGGCAATTGACCTCTCTGAGCATCAGGGATTTTTTTAACCTACAAAAGAGGACAGTGGTTCACCAAAGAACATACAGAAATACAACTTACATATTATAATTTTCAAAGTACTTGAGTGTATGTGTATATCTTAATTGTATTTCTATTTTTTTCTTTGATTAATATTATTAAAGATTCCAGGATAATTAGATTTAATCTCAATTATATTTAATTTTTAACAAGAGTTTCTTATGAATTTTTCACATTTTACAATGGTGGACCTTGTAAGGACATGGAAAGAAAGCCCCATACGATGAACGGTGAATAAATTGAAGTTCAGTGGACCTTCCAAACATCTCAAAGTCATCTTGTTATGGGTTGAATTTTGTTTGCCCCAAAAAGCTATGTTGAAGTCTTAACTTTCAGTACCTCAGAATGTGACCCAATTTGGAATTTAAGTCATTGAAGATTTAATTAGTTAAGACAAAGTCACATGCGAGTAGGTGGGCTCCTACTACCACCGTCCAAAACAGTGTCATTATTGAGAAGAGGGAAATTTGGACATGGAAACACAGAAAGAACTTGTGAAGACAGATGCAGCGATTGGAGTTCTGCTGCTACAAGCCAAGGAACTCCTGGGGCTACCAGAAGCTGGAAGATGCAAGGGAAGATAGTCTCCTAGAGGCTTTGGAGAGAGGCTGGCATGGCCAAACCTTTGATTTTGCATTTCTGGCTTCTGTGAGAACTGTGAGAGAACAAATTTCTTTTGCTTTGAGCCCCAGTTTGTGGTATTTTGTTTCAAGAAGCGCTAGAAAGCTGACACACACCTCCAAATAAATTTTGGTTAACTCACCATAAAATTAGGTCAATTGTTACTAATGTGAACAAATAACCATACTGCTAATGATAAACCCTATGTTAATTATAGACAATTACCAAGAGAATCTTATTAAACTTCATAACACCTCATGGAAAAAGTTGTAGGAGATAAGGATTTCATCTCATACGCTGAAACGTCTATACGGTAAGTTAAAATTTAAGTAGGAAATAAAATGATTATAGGAGTTTTAGAGTTAAAATAAATCCAACCAATCTAATCAAAAATAAATCAAACCAGTCCAATCAGCTTTTGTATATGTATTGCTATTAACTTGAAAAGCTTACATTGTTTTATTCCTTTATAATAATTGTCAGTTTTCTCATTAGCAGGAACATTCTCCTTATTTTCTTCTTCCACTTTATGTGGTTGTTCAGCCACAGGCTGCTCAGGTAAGGGCGTCATCTCAGGCCCTGAAAAAAAGTATGACCAGAGATCAGAAATATGTTGATTTCTTTGACCACTTTCTTTTTCTAACTGCATTTTTTCACAAAGGATTTGAGTCAGAGATTTAAAATCTAAGTTATACCATATTTCCAACAATCAACTTTATATTATCCTATAGGAAATTGCCACGGATTGTTGGAGAGGGTGTGGAGAAGAGGGAACCCTCCTACACTGTTGGTGGGAATGTAAATTGGTGAAACTGCTATGGAGAACAGTATGGAGGTTCCTCAAAAAACTAAAAATAGAGTTGCCATATGATCCAGCAATCCCACTCCTGGGCATATACCCAGAGAAAACTATAATTCAAAAAGATGAATGCACCCCTATGTTCACAGCAGCACTATTTACAATAGCCAAGACATGTAAACAACCTAAATGTCCACTGACATATGAATGGATAAAGAAGATGTGGTATATATGTATACAATAGAATATTACTCAGCCATAAAAAAGCATGAAATAATGCCATTTGCAGCAACATGGATGGACCTAGAGATTATCATACTAAGTGAAGTAAGTCAGACAGAGAAAGACAAGTACCAGATGATATCACTGACATGTGGAATCTAAAATATGCCACAAATTAACATATCTATGAAATAGAAACAGACTCACAGACATAGAGAACAGACTGTGGTTGCCAAGCGGGTGGAGAGGAAAGGATTGGGAGTTTGGGATTAGCAGATGCAAACTAGTGTATATAGGATGGATAAACAACAAGGTCCTACTGTATAGCACAGGGAACTATATTTAATATCCTATGATAAACCATAATGGAAAAGAATATGAAAAAGAATATATATGTGTATAACTGAGTCACTTTGCTGTACAGCAGAAATTAACACCACATTGTAAATCAACTATACTTCAATAAATTTAAAAAAAAAATTGCTACGGACTAATTTTCTAGGATAATGGATCATGTTTCTTATCTGCTATTTTGATGAAAGTTTTATATGCTCACCTTCATCGGTGGGATCCGTACCACTAATCTCTGGGTGAAAAGCCCCGCATAAAATAATAAACAATATAAAATTCATTGGGAAAATGACGTGATTTATCCAGTGATCTACTGTGTCTCAGAGTTTCCTTTCTGTTGCCCAGCAGGTCCTTTAACTAGCAGGGACATTATGATGTCACTGCCAAATGGAGATCAGAATGCTGGGGAGGAATTTCCAAAAGCTTTGTGATTCAGTCTGATGTCTTTATCTTTGGTCCTACAATAGTTTTTAGGTGTTTTTTTTTTTTTTTTAATAAACCACTATAAGATTTTCTTTGAAAATTAAGAGTTATGTTTTCATGAGGTAATGTAAATTTTTGGTTCCTGGATTTTAAAGAACAATTAATATTGCTGATAGAAAGATGAGAACAGACCTTTTTGGTTTTCAAAGCATTTACAATACCGTATGCTCTTTTGGATAACCACAAAGTATCTCCTAAAAAACTAATCACATACCAAAATGCAATCCAAATGCCCTGCAAATTCTGGTTCATGGTCTATCTTAACTGTAATTCTTTTTTTTTTTTTTTTGCGGTACGCGGGCCTCTCACTGTTGTGGCCTCTCCCATTGCGGAGCACAGGCTCCGGACGCGCAGGCTCAGCGGCCATGGCTCACGGGCCCAGCCGCTCCGCAGCATGTGGGATCCTCCCGGACCAGGGCGCGAACCCGTGTCCCCTGCATCGGCAGGCGGACTCTCAACCACTGCGCCACCAGGGAAGCCCTTAACTGTAATTCTTTAGGGGAAAGTTTTTTGAAACATCCTTTTGGGGGGGTTTAAGACCTATATTCTTTATAGAATATAAAATATTTGTTTTGCTAAAAACATTTTATCAGTGAAACCCATCTTTTACCTCACATCATACAGATTGAGAAAATTATCTAACAGTCAGAAGAGGACTTAGGCCTGGATAATATTATCCATACATTTTTCATATAATAACTCATATAATAAGCAATAAAGGCAAGAAATCAAATGGACAATACCACCAATATTGCTCTTCATATTAAAGGATCACCTAACATCCCCTTCCTCAATTGTAATTATTATTGATGGAGTCTCTCAGCTCTAGACAATATTCATAATTAAAATGACACAAGCATCAGGAGAAAAAGCGCACAAGTTTAAAAAGACTTGAATGTTTTTTCAGTGTAATGAAGGCTCACAAATGAAGTCCAGCCAGTGTGGCACTGACTGGGCATACCTGAGGTACTAAAGAGGAAACTCGGCAGGAGTCTAATTGCTTAAGAGGGTGAGAGGAAGCAGAGTGGACTTGTCCTAAAGGAAAAGATGGTTAGGATCACAGCCTCAGTCCTCAGTCAACCAAAGGGAGGTGTTCCTGTGTGTAGTACTGTTTTTCTTTTAGGTCCTCCTGCCCATTCTTCCGTGGGTGCTGGGAAGTGGAGAAGAGATGTGAGTAAAGAGCTAGCAGGCTTCTGGAGTCCGTTACTTTGGCATCTCCCTAACAGGGTGCAACATAGAAAAGGGGAGGTACTTGGAGCAAGCATGCCCCTGGTTGCCCTGAACCACTGCACAGCTTTGGCTGATGGAGCTCAGCCATGATGAAACTCAGCAAAAGTCAGAAGTTCCAGGGTTGGGGAGGAGGTGGCATCCAGTGGAATTACCAGTTGTTCTCTCTGCAGAATCCTCTTATATTCCTAGAATAGTTATGCTTATTTTCAGATGGGACAAACCCTCTCTACGTGTAATGGAACTGGTAGAGTGAATTGGTAGATTTTTTTTTAAACATTCGATTTTATGAAACTAAGTTTGTTGAAAAATTGATTCTAATTTTCCTTTGTCCCATGACCAGTACTCTTTCTAGAGTATATCACTAGTGTTATGGGTTGAACTGTGGCTCCCCACCCCCAAGTTCATATGTTGAAGTCCTAACCCTCCAGTACCTCAGAACATGACCCTGTGTGAGATGGGGTCACTGCAGATGTAATTAGTTAAGATGAAGTCATACTAAAGTAGGGTGGGCCCCTAATACAACATGACTGCTATTCTTATAAAAGGGGGAAAGTTGAACACAGACAGACAGTCAGACAGACAGACAGACACACAGACACACACACACACACACAGGGAGGATGCCATGTGAAGATGAAGCAGAGATGGGGATGATGCAGCAAAAATCGAGGAACACTGAAGACTGCCAAGAAACTACCAAAAGCTAGAAGAGAGTCACAGGACAGATTTTCCCTTACAGCCCTCAGAAGGAACCAACCCTACTAACACCTTGGTCTCAGATGTCTAGACTCCAGAACTGTGAGTCAGCAAATTTCTGTTGTTTAAGCCACTCAGTTTGTGGTACTTCTTTATGGCAGCCCTAGCAAACAAACACTAGATAAACTCTTTGGGTTCTTGGGAAGAGATTATGGAAACTAAAATTGAATGTCTCCTCACTGTATATCATCAGTTTAGGCTGTAGTTATCATTTCCATGAATGTAAATATTCTATTACTCAATAGAGTAAAAACTTATCTTTAAAAAAAGTGTATGTTTACTTTCTATATATTAAACTATATTTTATGCCTTTGAAGAATGCCCTAAGAAGGATCCATTGCTAATACTAAGGATGTCATTAGATATACTTTCTAATCTATGATTTTATTTTATTTCCTGTTTCTTGACCATGTCTGGATCATAAGCCCCTTCCATTTCGGTGTCTTCTCCAACAAGAGCACTGGGCCAGGAGCAAGAAGGAATATATTTGGGTCTTAGCTCCATCACTTACTACCTATGTGATCATGAGCAAATCATCTCTCTAACCCTGAATTTCCTCATCTGGAAAATAAGTAAATTAGATATCATACCAAGTAGATATTTGAGGCATTTACTGGGTTGAATTTATTTCCTGAATTTATTTACTTCATAAAGAATTTATTTACTTTCTATACAGATAATTGTTTTTCATGCCTAAAAGGATTAGCGCTGGTGAGATTTTCATATACACAGCTTTTTAAGAGGCATGACACACCAGTACCCTACTAGGAAAGTAAATACAAGTAGAAAAAGTGATGTAATAGAAGACACACAAACATTAAGAAATGAGACCATGTTGTAAAATGACCCCAAACGTATTTTAAAGACTGTCAGTTGAGTCACCCTAATCTTCGAGAGACTCCATTAAACGCAGGTAGTTCCACAAAACGTATATTAGTTGTTGCAATCCATGAACATAAGCCTCCAACCTTGCTTAAAATATTAATTTGAATATTACTTTCCTTAAATCTAAATAGTAAGTTTACACACAACATAAAATAAAATAAATGATTGGTTATATCATTGTAATTTTGTAAAACCAAGAACAATGAACTCTGCTTCATCAGAATGGTTAGGGAACTGAGGTTCTTTTTAACAGACTCTCAAACTAAACAGAAGTTACCATTTCATTCAGGATTGCTAATTTTCAAAGAACTAGAATCTTTCAATAAAATATAAGAAAGTTCTTTTGAACAGAATGTAATCTCTTTTCTCTCTTTGTGGGACTGTCAAGAATTTATAGTGCCCTCTGGGTTAAGTGAGAACCCTGATTATCAATGTGTACTTTTGTGTATCATTTTGAGTATCTGAGCTTCTTTTCCCCAGGTCCAGATCCTTTTTATTTATATTATTATTTTTATTTATGTAAAGCTTTTTTTTAGCTTCTAGATAAATAGAAATATTGAAGTAATGGTATTTTACTAACATGGTGACTCATGTAGTAAAAGAGAAATATCTGCTGATATTAAAACGTTGGGTTTAAAACCAGATCCTTCATTCACAACTTAATAGAAGAGGCAATGGAAGAGTGCATGGAATCTGGCCAGGCTGAAGTTGTTTAATTAGGTTGCTATTTAAAAACTGCCACTTAACCTAAGTCTTAAGGAGGTTGCTAATTAATAGCTATCCAAAGATTCAGGATAACAGGGTGGATGCATTAGGACAGAGGGACAAGAACATTGAGGCTGCTAAGCAAAGAGTGGAAAAACTGATTTACAGTGAGGTCTGGAAGTTTAACACTTCAAAGCTCAACAGTGCTGTGTAATAACGAAGTCCAAAGGGCCTGGCTTCAGATTGCTAAATTAGATTAGAGGGGAAGAAGAACATTGGCATTGGGATGTAAATTAAGTAAAATGAGAGACCATGATGTGTTGTCTGGGGCCAATGAAGCTCCCTAGGACGTGTAAGACTTGGAAATGAGAGGAACTGTGGGAAAGTGGTACCTTGGTCTTTCGTGAATGAGACTGGTGTAGAGAATGACAAGAGATGATGGTGGTGGGTAGGGTGGTAGAGAGTGGTATTGTTAAATGGCATAAACCTGGGAGGATAGGTGGTTTTGAGAGCACAAAAGTCAAGATATTGAAGAGCAAGAATGCCAACCACACCTCAAGGCACTGATATACACTGGGGTACATGAGATATAGGAGAAGGGGTTCTAGAAGGCTGCAGGGAAGAACCAGATCTCGGTGAGAAGTTGTACTCATACTGAATCTAGATGTTGTATTTATAATTTAACATTATAATATAAGCATTCTGACACACTTAATTTTAATATCTGTATAACATCCAATTCAGTGAATATTTATTACTTTTTTGGGTCATTTACCTTATCGTTGGTTAGGTTGTTTCCAGTTTTCCTTATTACACACAGTAAAGTAATGAGCATATTTATAGCTAAATTTTTTTCGGCATTTATAATGATTTCATTTAGATTGTTTCCTAAATGAGGAATTTCTACCTTAAAGCATATGAACATTTCCAGGCTCTTGATACTCACTGTTCCACACTCATCTTGGATTTTCCCAGCCCCAGCCGTGGAACCAAAACGTCATCTCTAAGAATTCCTGGTTCCTTTCAGGGGACAATAGTATCCACATGCCAAGATCTGGACACTAGATGTGTTCATTGAATCAGAACACCACTGTGGTCAGGTCCTCTCAGTGGACAGAGACAGGAATACAGTGTATGTACAAGTGTATATGTGTATGTAATATACGCATATATATACATACATATACTTACATCTATATTTATTTCTATATCTATCTATAGCAAAAACATGGGTTCAAACAGTTACTTTAATTTCAGACCAACACCTGTTTACATATTTATAACCCCCTTCTTTGATGGTGAGAAACCTGGCTTCCATTATACTTAATGGAGTATATTTACTTGTTTAACTTCTCCCTCCTCCCTGTGGTAGAGAATCAACCTTCCATTGCTGCTACCTCCCTCCCGCTGCCTAGATGCCCTTCACAACCCACACAGGCTCTGACACCCTCTGCCAGGCTGCTCTCCCAGATAGATGACCTCCTCACCCCACTGGCCTCTGCCACCTCATGGTAGGCAGCCCTCCTACATACATGCCTGCCTCATTTCACCTGGGCTCTAATACACCATGCCAGGCTACCTCCCACCTCACCCCTGCATGGATTCCCTCCCGATCCTGATTCGGTTCCAGTATTCCATACCGAGCATCCCTCCTCCTACTCAGATGCCCTTCTCATCCTGCTTGAGCTCTGACACCCCATTCTGGGCCACATGGCTCCCTCCACCCTACCCTGGCACATATCCTACTGTGAGTGACCCTACCTAAGGCTTTGGGATAGTAATTTTCAGGAAGGTGAAGGGGGAAGTGACAATGTACCTACTTTCAAATTTAGTTGACTCAGAAACATTCAGAACTACTGAACACTGTTGTTTTTTCTTTCTTCTCAATGGTCACCCTTGCCCCAAATCCTGCTCTAATTCCTTTCTCTCTGATCTTATATCTTCTCATTCAACTTGAAGTGATGATCCATGTTCACATCTTCAAAAGGGAAATTTACACAGTAAAAAGATTAAAGACACCAGAATAGGGTTTTCCTGGTGGTGCAGTGGTTGAGAACCCGCCTGCCAATGCAGGGAACACGGGTTCGAGCCCTTGTTCAGGAAGATCCCACATGCCACGGAGCAACTAAGACCATGTGCCACAACTACTGAGCCTGCGCTCCAGAGCGCACGAACCACAACTACTGAAGCCCATGAGCCACAACTATGGAAGCCGTGCGTCTAGAGCTTGTACTCTGCAACAAGAGAAACCACCGCAATGAGAAGCCTGCGCACCGCAACAAAGACCCAACACAGCCAAAAATAAATAAATAAAGACACCAGAATGAATGAAAACTTGGGGGCCTCTAAACATACACTGAAGTTAAATGATCTGCCCTCCACAAAAGTGAGAATGTGAAGTTCACCTTCAAATGCAACGGGAATTTGAGCAGTGACCAAGCCTGACTCAATGAACAAGTTACCATGATATTTACACTTATTTTATGTGAACTTCAGCGCATCTTATCCCAGAAAGGATTTTAGAAAGTTTATAAGAGGTACAGAAAATAACGGCATAACATAAAAATAATAAAATATGGGGTGGGGGAGATAGAAAAGCAAGTTCAGGGATTCAGTTACGCAGGAATCAGCTTTAAAAGGCAACTGTAAAGTCCCATGACCATGTTCAAGGTTGGCATAGAATTGGGTCTATCCTTCATAGAAAGAGATAATGCAAAAAAGAGAATCTTGTCAATTATATGACCCATGGTGTTGAGAGAAATAAGAAACTATTTCTCAGAGAGTGGACCCCTATTCTTGGTGTTGGAATCAGACAGGCTCATTTTCTGTGTGATCTGGCCCCTGTTTACTTCTCTGGCTGTGTCTGTGCCACCCACCACCTCCCTCCCGGGGCCCCAGGCACCCTAGTGTTCCTTCAGTGCTTCAAAGAACCTGTTCCTGCCCGAGGGTCTTTTTCCACCGGGCCCTTTTGCTTGGAGGGCTCTTTTCCTTCTATTTGCTTGGCTGGCTCCAGATAAGCCTTTGTCGGTTGATTTGTTTGAAAATAATTTCTCCCATTCTGAGGGTTGTCTTTTTGCCCTGTTTATAGTTTCCTTTGCTGTCAAAAGCTTTTAAGTTTCATTAGGTCCCATTTTCTTATTTTTGTTTTTATTTCCATTACTCAAGGAGGTGGGTCAAAAAAGATCTTACTGTGATTTATGTCAAAGAGTGTTCTGCCTATATTTTCCTCTAAGAGTTTTGTAGTGTCTGGTCTTACATTAAGGTCTTTAATCCATTTTGAGTTTATTTTTGTGTATCATGTTAAGGAGTGTTCTAATTTTATTCTTTTACATGTAGCTGTCCAGTTTTCCCAGCACCACTTATTGAAGAGACTGTCTTTTCTCCATTGTATATCCTTGCCTCCTTTATCAAAGATAAGGTGACCATGTGTACGTGGGTTTATTTCTGGGGTTTCTATCCTGTTCCATTGATCTAATTTCTGTTTTTGTGCCAGTACCATACTATCTTGATTACTGTAGCTTTGTAGTATAGTCTGAAGTCAGGGAGCCTGATTCCTCCAACTTTGTTTTTCTTTCTCAAGATTGTTTTGGCTATTCGGGGTCTTTTGTGTCTCCATACAAATTTTAAGATTTTTTGTTCTAGTTCTGTAAAAAATGCCATTGGTAATTTGATCAAGATTGCATTGAATCTGTAGATTGCTTTGGGTAGTATAGTCATTTTGACAATATTGATTCTTCCAATCCAAGAACATGGTATATCTCTCCATCTGTTTGTGTCATCTTTGATTTCTTTCATCAGTGTCTTATAGTTTTCTGAGTACAGGTCTTTTACATCCATAGGTAGGTATATTCCTAGGTTTTTTATTCTTTTTGTTGCAGTGGTGAATGAGATTGTTTCCTTAATTTCTCTTTCTGATCTTTCATTGTTAGTGTATAGGAATGCAATAGATTTCTGTGCATTAATTTTGTATCCTGTAACTTTATCAAATTCACTGATTAGCTCTAGTAGTTTTATGGTGGCATATTTAGGATTCTCTATGTATAGTATCATGTCATCTGCAAACAGTGACAGTTTTACTTCTTCTTTTCCAATTTGTATTCCTTTTATTTCTTTTTCTTCTCTGATGTCCATGGCTATGACTTCCAGAACTATGTTGAAAAATAGTAGTGAGAGTGGACATCCTTGTATTGTTCCTGATCTTAGAGGAAATGCTTTCAGTTTTTCAGCATTGAGAATGATGTTTGCTGTGGGCTTGTCATATATGGCCTTTATTATGTTGAGGTAGGTTCCCTCTATGCCCACTTTCTGGAGAGTTTTTATCATAAATGGGTGTTGAATTTTGTCAAAAGCTTTTTCTGCATCTATTGGGATCATATGGGTTTTATTCTTCAATTTGTTAATATAGTGTATCACATTGATTGATTTGCATATATTGAAGGATCCTTGCATCTCTGGGATAAATCCCACTTGATCATGGTGCATGATCCTTTTAATGTGTTGTTGGATTCTGTTTGCTAGTATTTTGCTGAGGATTTTTGCATCTATATTCATCAGTGATATTGTTCTGTAACTTTCTTTTTTTGTAGTATCTTTGCCTGGTTTGGGTATCAGGGTGATGGTGGCCTTGTAGAATGAGCTTGTGAGTGTTCCTTCCTCTGCAATTTTTTGGAAGAGTTTGAAAAGGATGGGTGTTAACTCTTCTCTAAATGTTTGATAGAATTCACCTGTGAAGCCATCTGGTCCTGGGCTTTTGTTTGTTGGAAGATTTTTAATCACAGTTTCAATTTCATCCCTTGTGACTGGTCTGCTCATATTTTCTATTTCTTCCTGGTTCAGTCTCGGAAGGTTACAGCTTTCTAAGAATTTGTCCATTTCTTCCAGGTTGTCCATTTTATTGGCATAGAATTGCTTGTAGTAGTCTCTTATGATGCTTTGTATTTCTGCGGTGTCCGTTGTAACTTCTCGTTTTTCATTTCTAATTTTATTGATTTGAGTCCTCTCCCTCTTTTTCTTGATGAATCTGGCTAAAGGTTTACCAATTATGTTTATCTTCTCAAAGAACCAGCTTTTAGTTTTACTGATCTTTGCTATTGCTTTCTTTGTTTCTATTTCATTTATTTCTGCTCTGATCTTTATGATTTCTTTCCTTCTACTAACTTTGGGTTTTTGTTGTTGTTCTTCTTCTTTCTTTAGTTTCTTTGGATTTAAGGTTAGGTTGTTTATTTGAGATTTTTCTTGTTTCTTGAGGTAGGATTGTATTGCTATAAACTTCCCTCTTAGAACTGCTTTTGCTGCATCCCATAGGTTTTGGGTCATCATGCTTTCATTGTCATTTGTTTCTATTTTTTTTTTTTTTTACTTCTTTGATTTCTTCAGTGATCTCTTGGTTATTTAGTAGTGCACTGTTTAGTCTCCATGTATTTGTGTTTTTTACATTTTTTTTCCTGTAATTGATTTCCAGTCTCATAGCATTGGGGTCAGAAAAGATGTTTGATACAACTTCAATTTTCTTAAATTTACAGAGGTTTGATTTGTGACCCAAGATGTGACCTATCCTGGAGAATGTTCCATGTGCACTTGAGAAGAAAGTGTAATCTGCTGTTTTCAGATGGAATGTCCTATAAATATCAATTAAATCTATCTGGTCTCTTGTGTCATTTAAAGCTTGTGTTTCCTTATTTTCTGTCTGGATGATCTGCCCATTGGTGTAAGTGAGGTGTTAAAGTCCCACACTATTATTGTGTTACTGTTGATTTCCGCTTTTATAGCTGTTAGCACTTGCCTTATGTATTGAGGTGCTCCTATGTTGGGTGCATATATATTTATAGTTGTTATATCTTCTTCTTGGATTGATTCTTTGATCATTATAGAGTGTCCTTCCTTGTCTCTTGTAACATTCTTTATTTTAAAATCTATTTTATCTGCTATGAGTATTGCTACTCCAACTTTCTTTTGATTTCCATTTGCATAGAATATCTTTTTCCATCTCCTCACTTTCAGTCTGTATGTGTCCCTAGGTCTGAAGTGGGTCTCTTGTAGACAGCAAATATATGGGTCTTGTTTTTGTATCCATTCAGCGAGCCTGTGTCTTTTGGTTGGAGTATTTAATCCATTCACATTTAAGGTAATTATCAATATGTATGTTCCTATTACCATTTTCTTAATTGCTTTGGGTTTTGGTGGGTCCTTTTCTTCTCTTGTGTTTCCCACTTAGAGAAGTTCCTTTAGCATTTGTTGTAGAGCTGGTTTGGTGGTGCTGAATTCTCTTAGCTTTTGCTTATTTGTAAAGCTTTATATTTTTCCATCAAATCTGAATGAGACCCTTGCTGGGTAGAGTAATCTTGGTTGTAGTTTCTTCCCTTTCATCACTTTAAATATATCATGCCACTCCCTTCTGGCTTGTAGAGTTTCTGCTGAGAAATCAGCTGTTAACCTTATGGGAATTCCTCTTTATGTTATTTGTTGGTTTTCCCTTGTTGGTTTTAATAATTTTTCTTTGTCTTTAATTTTTGTCAATTTGATTACTATGTGTCTTGGTATGTTTCTCCTTGGGTTTATCCTGTTTGAGACTTTCTGTGCTTCCTGGACTTGGGTGGCTATTTCCTTTCTCACGTTAGGAAAGTTTTTGACTATAATCTCTTCAAATATTTTTCAGGTCCTTTCTCTCTATCTTCTCCTTCTGGGACCCCTACAATGCAAATGTTGGTGCATTTAATGTTGTCCCAGATGTCTCTTAGGCTGTCTTCATTTCTTTTCATTCTTTTTTCTTTATTCTGTTCCATGGCAGTGACTCCCACCATTCTGTCTTCCAGGTCACTTATTCATTCTTCTGCCTCAGTTATTCTGCTATTGATTCCTTCTAGTGTATTTTTCATTTCAGTTATTGTATTGTTCATCTCTCTTTGTTCTTTATTTCTTCTAGGTCTTTGTGAAACATTTCTTCCATCTTTTCAATCTTTGCCTCCATTCTTTTTCCAAGGCTCTGGATCATCTTCACTATCTTTATTCTGAATTCTTTTTCTGGAAGGTTGCCTATCTCCACTTCATTTAGTTTTTTTTTCTGGGGTTTTATATTGTCCCTTCATCTGGTACACAGTCCTCTGCCTTTTCATTTTGTCTATCTTTCTGTGAATGTGGTTTTAATTCCACAGTCTGCAGGACTGTAGTTCTTCTTGCTTCTGCTGTCTGCCCTCTGGTGGATGAGGCTATCTAAGAGGCTTGTGCATGCTTCCTGATAGGAGGAACTGGTGGTGGGTAGAGCTGGGTGTTGCTCTCGTGGGCAGAGCTCAGTAAAACTTTAATCCACTTGTCTGCTGATGGGGGGGGCTGAGTTCCCTCCCTGTTGGTTGTTTGGCCTGAGGTGACTCAGCACTGGAGGCTAGAGGCTCTTTGGTGGGGCTAATGGTGGACTCCAGGAGGGCTCATGCCAAGGAGTACTTCCCAGAACTTCTGCTGCCAGTTTCCTTGTCTCCATGGTGAGCCACAGCCATCCCCTGCCTCTGCAGGAGACCCTCCAACACTAGCAGGTAGGTCTGGTTCAGTCTCTATGGGGTCACTGCTCCTTCCCCCTCGGTCCTAATGTGCACACTACTTTGTGTGTGCCCTCCAAGAGTGGAGTCTCTGTTTCCCCCAGTCCTGTCAAAGTCCTGCAATCAAATCCCACTTGCCTTCAACGTCTGATTCTCTGGGGATTCCTCTTCCCATTGCTGGACCCCAGTTTGGGAACCCTGACATGGGGCTCAGAACCTTCACTCCAGTGGGTGGACTTCTGTGGTATAATTGTTCTCCAGTTCGTGAGTCACCCACCCAGCAGTTATGGGATTTGATTTTATTGTGATTGCATCCCTCCTACTGTCTCATTGTGGCTTCTCCTTTGTCTTTGGATGTGGGGCATCTTTTTTGGTGAGTTCCAGTGTCTTCCTGTCATGATTATTCAGCAGTTAGTTGTGATTCCAGTTCTCTCGCAAGAGGGAGTGAGCACACGTTCTTCTACTCCACCATCTTGAGCCAAATCCAGGTTCTCCTGTTCTTATATAATGCCTTGAGCTTACCCTTGGAGGATTCATCCTGATGATAAGGAGTTATTTGCATGCAAATAATGTTTCCTGATAATCTCCCCTTGCTAGAATATAAGCTCTGTGAGACCCAGTGTATCTTATTTACTGCTGTATCTGCAGACCCTTGCACATAGTAGGTGCTAAAATAAATGCTGAAAAAAAACTTCTGTGAGGCTCATTAATGAATTTCATAGGACTGTTTCTTATAACAAACCATTTTATAAGCTGAAGGACTGAGTGATTTGGAGACTAAGTTGGGGATATTGGCAAAAGGCCATCCTAATAAAAACTCATGGAGAACGTGCTACAGGCCCGGTAGGATTGTGCTGCCCTGTCCTTTGTCCAATGGAACAAAGAGAGCCTGGAAATGGACCCTGGTGCATGGTTCTTACAGACCTGCCCACTCTGCTTCCTAGGGTTGTCCTTCCGTACAGTGAGGGCATCAGGCAGGAGAGGTGAGGCAGCACAAAACTGCAGGTGTATAGCTTATTGTTTACGTGGACAGTATCCTGCACAATAGGTCTGCAGAACCCAAGCCATCCTGAGAAACATCAACTTTTTAATACATAAGTGAAATTCTTTCCCTTAAGGTCTGATCCTCTATCTGTTACACAAACTCCTCCCAAACTCCTCCCTGACACTTTTGCTCTGCACCGAATTACTGTTTACTTTGTATGCATGTGTCTTTCCACATCATAATAACATTTTAATGGAAGGAGGTCCCATTGTCAGGGCAACCAAGGGGAGCACTTGCTCAGTTCAGGCTCTACTGTGACTTAGATTCCTGCTTGCTCTTGGCTCACCTCACTTGTGTGGTTGCAAGGAGGTCAATATTCTGCAGTTTCCTGTTCTTTTCTCCTGTGTCCTGATGACAAACACTCATGCCTCTGAATTAATTGACTTTATTACTCCTACTAACATTAATGCATTCCCTTCCTCCAGATGAATACTGCAGAATAGTGTGCCAGCTGCCTCCAGGAAAGCCTGGCCAACACTTACCTTGTCCTGGTTCCATTCCAGGAGCTCAGAATGAGCACCTATCTACTCACAAGCTGCCATATCCTTTCTCTGATACCATGAAAAGGCCAATACCAGGAGAAATATATAGTGGTTAAGAGTCCTGGCATTGAGTCTGGTGATCTGGGTTCACATCTCTGCTCCTTTACTTACTATCAGTTGGACCTTGAGCAAAATATTTCATCTCTTTGAGACTCAGTTTTTTCATCAGTAAAGTGGGGGAAATGATGGCACTCACCCCATGGAGTTGTTATAATCATTGAATGAGATGTGGCATGTAAATCCCTTGGCACAGTGACTGGCACACAGTAAACAAAGCTTAGTTGTAAAGTCTAATGTCTTATTAGAAGTTTGTAAAGTAAGATGTGCCTTGAGAGAGGTCTCATAAAGAGACCACGAAAAGGGAATACAAAATACTACATAATACGATACAGTGTAAAACTTCCTTAAAATATTCTTTATCCAAATTTCTCCCCAACACTCCTTTAGTGTTTCCTAAAATAACTCTCTTCTTTATCATCCCACAAGCTGCATCCAATCAGCCTTCCTCCACTCTTTAGTTTATTTCCCCTTCCACTTCCCTCCCTCCCCTCAATTCATACCTATTTATTTTTTTGTAAGAAGTACCATGCCATTTCTTATTTAAATTAGTTTATCCCTCCCCACTCTGAGGTTATTTTAAAAATAAACCTTTTTGTCCTAGTTCTTTCACGATTCTTTTTTTCACACTTAAACCTATGGTCTAAAGCATAGATTGGTAAATATTCTGTAAAGACCAAACAGTAAATATGTAGGTGCTTTTACTAAACCTGTACCAGAGGTGCTGTTTAGTGCAATAAGGCAAGAAAACAAAATAGAAAACGTAAGGATTGGAAAGGAAGAAACAAAACTGTCATTATTCACAGATGGCAAGATGGTTTACTCAGAAAATTTAAGAGTCTACTCAGTATTAGAACTAAGAAGAAAATTTGACCCAGGCCTTAAGGGGCTGGCAGTTTCACTCCTGTCTCTTGGAATATTAGCTCTGAAGCCCGGAGCTGCCACGTAAGGGGTACCTTACTGGAGACAACCCACGGTGAGGACCTGAGACTACATGCGGAAGGAGAGGGGCCCGGCTGAGCCCAGTCTTCTGGCCGTCCCTGCAAAGCATCAGGCACCTGAGTGACACCACCTTGGCTCTACCCATCAGCCCAGCCACCAGCTGAACCTCATCAAGTGACTGCCATCAGTGGAGCAGAATTGCCCAGCTGGGCCCTGCCTGAGTCCATGACCCACAAAATCATGAGACAGGATAAGAGAGGTGTTGCTTTTACATCACTGTGTTGGTGTATTTAGTTATTCAGTAACTAAATATTCCAATAAATAAAATTGGAACCTTAAATTCAAAGAGATCACTCTCTGAGCACAACCTTTTCTCCCGGCCATGCTCTAATTCAAATGCTCCCGCCCTCCTTGTTCTTCCACCCGATGGGACTCTCTCATTTCCTGTCCTCTCTGCTTCCTCTGTATCTGGCAGCCCTCTACCCTCCCAACTTCTTCAATATCCAGCTTAGATCCTATGAGTTTTATTCTGATCAAGGATTCAGTTCCAGGGATGGAGCCAATAATAGTTCCTCTGGAAACATTTAGAGAGAAACCCAGACCCAGACTCTGGCTAGCATGCAAACTATCCTTTTTTAAAATAAACTTATTTATTTATTTATTTTTGACTGCGTTGGGTCTTCGTTGCTGCGCACAGGCTTTCTCTAGTTGCGGCGAGCGGGGGCTGCTCTTCGTTGCGGTGCGCCGGCTTCCCATAATGGTGGCTTCTCTTGTTGCAGAGCACGGGCTCTAGGCGGGCGGGCTTCAGTAGTTGTGACACATGGGCTCAGTAGTTGTGGCTTGCGGGCTCTAGTGCGCAGGCTCAGTAGTTGTGGCGCACGGGCTTAGTTGCTCTGCGGCATGTGAGATCTTCCCGGAGCAGGGCTCGAACCTGTATCCCCTGCATTGGCAGGCAGATTCTTAACCACTGCGCCACCAGGGAAGCCCCCAAACTACCTTTATTGCTGCCTGTCTCCTACCTGAGATCACCTAGGGGTGTGGGTGGGGCATACGGAGGCTCCTTAGCCATAGAGGAGGCTTGATTCCAGTTCTTGGTCCTCTAGGCAGGGGTGGGCTAGTGGCAGGGAAGGGAGGGTGAGGCAATCTCAGTAATCTTGAGGGCCTCAGGTAAAGGGAGCCATTTCCCACCTCTGGGGGCGGCCACAGCAGTTCTGTCCTTCAGGTCACGTGGAAGCAGTGGTAGCAGGTAGGGCGGGCTGTGTGCTCGTCCCCAGGCTGTCCTGGAAGGCAGGCTCCCTGTACTTCTTCTTACAGATGGTCAGGCCGGCAGGATCACAGGTGGAGTGGCCAGGCATTGAAAGGTTGTGCTACCCAAGCAATCAAGTGCCTCTAGGCATTCAGGTCTCGCCAGGAAAACCTGCCACCATCAGCACCAAACAAACTCACAAAAACAGCACGTGGCTATTTCAAACACGT
The DNA here is from genome assembly GCF_937001465.1 of Orcinus orca. Taxonomy (NCBI): domain Eukaryota; kingdom Metazoa; phylum Chordata; class Mammalia; order Artiodactyla; family Delphinidae; genus Orcinus; species Orcinus orca. The sequence goes on along the minus strand of NC_064564.1, from coordinate 45,779,306 downwards.
GCGTTACAACCCCAGCGCATCAGCCAGCATGCCGCTGCAGGTGTAGACGCTTTCACTACGCTAGGGAAACCTGAAGGATGGGCTTTTATTCCCAGATCTACTCTTTTTCCTCTTTGGGTGTTGAAATGTCCTTTCTTCTATGAAATAAGGGTGAGGAGAGATGGTGAGGAGAGCATCCCTAAATCACTCTGTTGTTTCATATTAAACTTTCTAGGCTACAAAATCCAAAAAACGGAGGATGAGTGCAAGGGTTGTTGGCCATTCTTTCTAACTTGTGAGAAGACTGCCTCGGGGCCTCGCTAAAGAGTCTGGTTCCGGCTGGTGGTGGTGGGCTGCCAGGGAAGAGCACTGAGGGGTGGGGGGAAGGGGCACAGGTCTGGGATTTAGAAAGAGCAGCCTGGCTTCAGTTTGTGAAGAGTGGGAGGGGAGAGGGGATTTGGAGGCAAGGAGAGTGTCTCCTGGCTTTTGTAGTGTTTGGGGCACGAGGAAGGGGAGCCTAGGGACAGGCAGAGGCCGTGCCAGTGGAGGAAGAGGGGCCTCTGTGACTCTGAGGCTAATTTTCTTTTTTTAACTAATTGATTAATTAATTAATTTAGGCTGTGCTGAGCTGCATGCGGGATCTTAGTTCCCTGACCAACGATCAAACCCGCGCCCCCTGCAGTGGAAGCACGGATTCTCAACCACTGGACAGCCAGGGAAGTCCCTAATTTTCTAATAAGAGTTTGGTCAAATCTTTCCCCTAAGTTGCTGAATCTTATCTGCTATTTTGTCTTTCCATAATCTCATTGAAATAAATCTCCCCTTCAGGACAATCTAAGCGTGGTAGAGAAAAGGGCACAGTTTGTTTTCCAATTTTTCTGAATAAACACTTTCCTTTTCTGCTAGCCAGACTACATAGTCTGTTTTGGCAAGCTTTCCATTGGAACTAGCTGCTTTCTCCACTCCGTATTCACGGATCGGCTGTATTTGAACTCTAGCAGTTATCAGATGTCTCCTTCGTGTCCATAGATCTCTCCCAGCTGGCCTTAAGGCAAATCACATCTTAGTAGTTATCAGACACGATTGGTACAAGGATGGATGCTGAAGAAGTGCACATAAATGGGGAAAATTATTTCTTCTCTAAGGGCTTCTGAACCCAGGGATGGGAAAAAGCAAAGACAGATGAGGGCACCCAGCCCAAAGCAAAGGAGCTGAGGCTTCCGTTCTCCTGCCCCAGTGAAATCTGCAAAATGACAGCATCTGTGAGTCCGTTACTAGGTTGACGAAGGGCCCTTGAGAGCGCTCAGCACTAGCAGGGAGGTGCTCGCCTGATGACTTGGGCTGAATTTCCCTATTTTCCAGTCTTGCCTGTTCCTTGGTATGTACTAGTCATCCCTGCAAGACTAAGTCTGATCAGAAAGGAAACTGTTTGGGGGACAACTGGAAGGTGTGAACCCCTCTGAATCAGAGGGGCGATTGTACCCCTGGCTGCTCTTCTGAAGCTGGCAGAGGCTGGGCTTCCGAAGCCAGGTTTTCTTCCCCAGGCAGCAGCTGGCTGCGCATCGGCAGCCGCTTGGGCATTAAGCCCACTTGTTTCCTCCCTTTGACCCATCGGTTTGACGATCTTAACTTTCAGGGGCATTTTCATCAGATTCACCCTTTCTGTTCTGTGCAGCAGGCATTCATCTCACCTGTGTAACTTCCTCATCGCTGCTTCCCCAGATTCCTCTGGGCTTTTCAGGGGTGACTCATGTTTTGACCCTCATGGTGAAAGAAGCTTTGTCACCAGGGTAGCAAGTGAACAAGGGAAAAGGAGGAATAACTTTTTAATAGCTGAAGTGTGTGTGTTGGAGCGATGTAACCTAGTGATGAAGAGCCGGGGGTCTGGAGACAGACTGCCTGGTTTCAAATCCCAACTCCACCACTAACTAGCTGCATGACCTTGAAAAAGATTCTTGCCCCTCAACCTCAGTTTCCTCATCTGTAAAATGGGAATAATAACAATAGTATCTACCCCAAGGACTGGAGTGAGGATTAATTCAGATAATCAGAGTAAAATGCTTGGCACGATGCCTAGCACTGGATGAGAGCAAGGCCTCATCCCAGCTCCCCAGCCACTGCGCTCGGTCACCACATCTGCAACAGATTACGGATAGCTGTTGTCACCAATAGTTCCCTCAGGGAACAGTTGTGAGAAGGGGATGGGAGGAGATATGTCAAGTACCAAACACAGTGCTTGGCACAAAGTAGATTCTCAGTAAATTAATTCCTAGCCCTTCTTCCCCCCAAAATGTCCTCCTAACTCCCTTGAAAGCACTCAGCACACCCATTTGTTTCTAGTCCTTTCCCACACGTAATAGGAATCTATGAGCACCAGAGAATGTTCATGTAAAAATTCCCTTGTTTATTTTCTCTTCCTCTCGGCAGTGGGTGAGGGGCTTGGGTACCTTCCCTTCACGTGTCTCTATCTGAGTCGCTCCGAAGTCCTTTTTCAGTCACTAAGGAGAGAGAACGCAAATTTCAATGCAATGCCACGAGCCCAAGGGCAGCACAATCTTTTTTCCTGAATGTTAACGTGGCAATAACTTACAGCTTACAGCTCTTAGGAACTTTCTGGACTTGCAATTGTTTATTTCTTTTATTTCAAATCCATATGCTCACAGGGTTTTACTGAATTCAATGTCTAGATAATGCCCTGTTAGTACTTAATACCAAAGCTACACCCGGTGTTTTCTGCACAAACTCAGGAAGCCCATGCTAGGGTTGGAAATGTGTTAAAAATTCTTCCTAGGAGTGTGAAATGGGGTTCACCTTTTGAATGAATTTTCTTTAACTTCCTTGGTTCAATTATTGCTGAATCTAATGATTTACTATTAAAAAAAAATACTCCCACTACTCACTCTTTTGACAAATGCTGCTATGTTTGGAGGTTGAATCATTTCACGGATAATATCCACGGAGCCCTAGGAACGGCAAGGTAAACGTCATTCATCTCATCGCAGCATACTAATTTCATCCAGCCTTAAAACATAGGCCAGCACTATGTCCTGACATATTAAAGATCTCCCGGTGGAACCAGGAACTTGTAAACATTTATGCTCTGCACGACTCCTGGTGACCTCAGAGGAAGCTGCATAAGTCAGGTGGATGGAATGGAGGCTGCTTTTCAAATTCAGTGTGTTTCCTATTCATTTCTAAATTAGCCCATGGAATACATGCATAAATAAATCCCTCAGCCGCTCTTTGCTCTAGCCTCTCGGCTGTATATTTCTAATAGTTCCTGTAACCATATATTTTACATTATGGCTGGAGAATTAATGCATTAATTTTTTTCATAGAGAAGAAAAAGCAAAAATTAACTGTGATAGTTTCTCAAATTTCTTATTGTCAAAGCTAATCTTCTGCGTTGGGTGTTTCTGTTTATTAACTCTTTTTTAAAATTTATTTATTTTTGGCTGTGTTGGGTCTTTGTTGCTGCACGCAGGCTTTCTCTAGTTGCGGCGAGCGGGGGCTACTCTTCGTTGCAGTGCGCGGGCTTCTCACTGCGGTGGCTTCTCTTGTTGCGGAGCACGGGCTCTAGGCGCGCGGACTTCAGTAGTTGTGGCGCACCGGCCCAGTTGCCCTGTGGCACGTGGGATCTTCCCGGACCAGGGTTCAAACCGGCATCCCCTGCACTGGCAGGCGGATTCCCAACCACTGAGCCACCAGGGAAGTCCTGTTTATTAATTCTTAAAAGTCTTTTTGTTTTCCTCTAAGGATGAGTGAAATGCATGCTTTTATTCTTCCCATTTCACAGCAGGGAGCAAGACCTAGAAGTTTCTTATGTACCATTTCAATTGATCATAGGAACACCCTGCTCCCAACCTGGGTGATTCCTCCTGGACTTGTGTCCCCTGCCCACTCAGGGACCTCATCGTGGCCTCTGGTCTTGGCCTCACACCACTCAACACTCTGTGGACCAGTTATTCTGATCTTCTTGGTGTCCCCGTTAGATCTGTTGTCCCACCTGATCTCTGACTAAGGGTCCACTCTGTATGTGTGGATGAACATCTTGTGAATAGAAATGCTTTCTGACCACAGCTGGACTGGTCACAGAAGCACTGCTACAATCACATTAACAAATGGCCAGGAAAGAAACTGAAGGCTGAAGTGCTATATGACGTGGCCGCGGTATCTATAGAGAGGAAGACCATGATGCCTCACGGTGGGGGGGGGGGGTGACTCCTTTAGTGCAGAGTGTGGGCTCTGGAGCAGCCCTGTGTGACATCACTTTCTTGCTTGTGACCTTAGGCAAATTACTTAGGTAACTCTGACTTTAAAATGGGGACACACATAGATAACCCACCTCATGGTGGCTTATCTCATCATAACCCACCTCATCATGACCATTAAATGAGATAATCCAAGTAAAACGCTTAGCGTGTGCTAAGAGTATGCACTCAAATGTATACTTTTGGTGTTAGTAGCATCTAATATTATCATTATTATACATTGCTGTTAATTAATCTCTCTCTGATAGCAGATCTTGATTAGGCACTTGTCTTCCATGTGAATTCATTCATTCATTCATTCATTCATCAAAGGTCTATTGAGCATCTACTATGTGCCAGACACTCTCTTCTAGGTGCTAGGTATACATCAACCAACAAAACAGAGATCCCTGATGACATGGAATTTATACTCTAGTTGGGGGAGACAGACAATACACAATAAACCTAGTAAATAAATTACACAACACAGATGCTATGGGAAAAAGAAAATTTGCCCAGAGAAAGGGGGACCGTGAGTCTTGGTGGGCAGGTGTGACCAGCAGAGGCCCCAGTGAGAAGGTGACATTCAAGCAGACTTGAGGGGAGAAGGAATTAGACATGAGGGTATTTGGGGGCAGAGCATCTAGGCAGGGGAACAGCCAGCGCAGAGGCCAGAAGTGTGAATGTGACCAGCATGTGTGACACCAGCAAGGAGTGGAGGGAGAGAGAGGAACTGAAGGCTTTTAATCCAAGGTTTTGAGCAAAGAAGGGACTATATTCTCATCCACAGACCGGGCAGGGGTGGGCGGCCCAGTTCCTCATGTCCAGCCAATGTTAACCTCTCCCACCAAACTTCATCCTGTCTAAAAGACCTCAGCATCTTTGCCCTAAGTGAAATAATTAGCCTTTAGATAAATAAACAAGCCACAATGTACGATTTTTCTAAACGCTGCTGCCTCTTATGGATGGATGTCCGCATGTAGTTTTTAGCAATACTAAATATATCATTGTAGAGACATTATATGCACAGTTATGGAGAAACAGTTATCCAAAATATTGTTTCTGGGTTAATAAACAGGATTCTGTTGATACTTTTGTGCCTCTATGTTCTATACATTTCTTGAAAATGCTTACACTCTTATCCTTTGCTGATTTGGTTATAGGTGAGGTCACATCTCAGTGATACGATACAATTTCCTCTGGAGCAGTTATTCAACTTAATCTAGTATGCAGTAATATTTATAAGCTCAATCAAAGTTTAATTAGATTGAATTGGATGTCCTCATTTGGGTTTTAGTTTATTAAGTACTGGGATTTTTTTTTTGTCTTCATTAAAACTCAGTTAGATGATGAATGCTGCATTAAAATAAGACGTTTCCGTTAAAATAACGTGTTCTGTTAAAATCTACTTCACAACGAAATAGAAAAATCAGATAAAATATGTAGTTATTATAAATGACACTACGATTGCTTCCCAATGACAGTTCTTTATCATTTTGGTCACTGTAGCAATGAAGTCTGCTTGGAAGCAAAGTTGAAATTTAAGAATTTAGGATATTGAAAGATTGCATAGATTTAATGATCAGCTTAGCGTCCACGGGAAGCAAACTTCTTATGGGAGTATCAATTTTGCTGTTGTTGGGTGGAAGGACTGAAGGCATCTGGTTTGAATTTATTGTCTTCTAAGACAGTTTTCCATTTATTATCATTAATACAATGTAGGTTACTAGGGAGAATATGATAATACACCAGGTATTCAATGTGTATGGGGACACATTTGAAAATTAAAATAGTGGTTTCCTCAGGGGCCTCTCTAGACATGGTAAAGCAGGGGCTGTGACCTGACATGCCTTAGGGGAGTGGCAAGAAATGTACATGAGTGAAGCATCCCAGTGTAAGAGGACAGTGGTACATTAGAGAGAAACTCCATCAAAATGGGTCCGCCACTTCGCAGCCGATTCCTGAAAACAAAAGCCTTGTGTGGCCAGATTTTCTGATTTTGTGAGAGAAGCCAGAAATTTTCATGTGTCAAATTTTCCGATTTTTTTTTTTTTTTTTTTTTTTTTTTTTTTGTGGTACGCGGGCCTCTCACTGTTGATACTTTTGTGCCTCTATGTTCTATACAAAGGGCCTCTCCCTTTGCGGAGCACAGGCTCCGTACACGCAGGCTCAGCAGCCATGGCTCACGGGCCCAGCCACTCCGCGGCATGTGGGATCTTCCCAGACCGGGGCACGAACCCGTATCGCCTGCATCGGCAGGCGGACTCTCAACCACTGCGCCACCAGGGAAGCCCAAATTTTCCGATTTTTAAACGTCGGTACTAGTTAAACAACAACAACAACTACAATCTTCGTAGGTCCAACAAAACACGCCTGCAGGACAAATTCCGTCCATAGCCCGCCTCTCTGTCACTTCTTGGGATACATTTCAGACAGTGGAACTGAGAAACAGAGAAACCCTTACGTGTGTGATTGAGTTCCAGAAATCTCGTTCCTCACTGCCCTGTGTCTAGAAATCACCTCGTCACAAACAGCTTTCGTCAGACATAGTATTCTATTGTTGCTATTAGGAACAGGGGCTACTTTTGGAGTCACTTACAATGATTACACAGTGACTGTAAATGTACTAATATCAATAATATATAAGTATATAGAATTTACGTGTTTCTGCTTTTCCAAATATGTTAATATTTTAATCTTACATCAGTGTCCAAAAATAATTATAAGCTACGTAGGAACAAATCTAGGACCCCAGTTGCAGTTCATAACAATTCAATATACTACCCAAGGTCATACAAATAAGGTCGTGGCAAACCTGAGATTAAACCTCAGGTCTGTTTACTCTGGTTGATGAGTTTTTTCTGTCATCTAGACTTATTACCTTTATATGTCAGGCTGTTACCAAACTTAATACTGAATCCTACTGCAAGAAAAAAGATGTACAACATTAATCTGTTGAGAAGCTACACAATAGGCATGACACCCTCCCGGGAAAATTTGTAATAGAATAAAGGAACTTCTGCTAAAATACGAATATGGGCATGTGTTCTAAAATAAATTTTGAATTAGTTTTGTGTAGAGTTAACCTTTCTTTTCATTTATTTGTTCCAGGATCATTGCAGGATGAAGAACATGCTTGTTAAAGAAATAAAACAAACACATAAAAAAGACAAAATAGAAGATGGTTATGTGTCTTTTATTTGTAACATTTGAATTCCTAAGCTCACATAAAACTGATTTCATAAATATCCTTTAGTTTTATCTTGCATTTTAATTGTTTTTCATTGTTAGTCTGTTCTTAGAACCAAACCCTTAATTTAATCACAAATGGAACTAAAAATATGCTAAATCTTTTTTCTGATGCAATTAGAAAAGATACTGAAAAACTTTGAAATTAGAACATTAAAAGCTAGTAAAACAGCTTAACTGTCAGATTAGAAATGGACTCTTCCCTCTAAAAGTTACAAAAATCCTTATTTATTCATTGAAAACTGCTTACCCAGAATTAATAACTGCCCAGAGGGAACAACGTGTTATAAGTTTTTTTGTTGATATATTTTTAAAAGCAGGGAAAAAAACCCCATTAGTTCCAAAACACGCTTTGTTTCGCTAATTCTAGGAGAGAATCACCTATTTCACTAAGAACGAAAATGATCAAAGCACAAAGGACAACAGTATTAACCAAGTGACACATCAGATTCCTTTTAGTGATTTTGCCTTTGTACACATTCCTTGGTGGCTGTACTTTTCCTATGATATTTCTTGTTCTCACAGTGTGATACCCATAGGGTGTGGAAGCGGTGTAAGGTTAGAGACCATAGGAAGTGATGTGCTTCCATTAATGACCAGAAGACATAATCACCACAAAAAGATAAGAGAAATTCTATCCACGTCCCCTAATGCTTTGCCAATTAAAGAGGAGATTAAAACAAAATAACTCAGTCTGATCTTACAGGGAACGCTAAAGGTAGGAAGGAAGGAAGCTAAAGAAGAAAAGCAAAATGGCGGAACAGAATATAGATAAGGATTTAGTGCGGGCAAATACAATAGAAAAGAACATTTATAAGTGTATAAAATCAAGTCAAGAGTTAGCAAAGACACAACATAGTTTGGAGACAGCATGAAGTAATTTCTTAATGTTCACTGCTAGTTACATCCATAATGCACAGTGACATGGAGAGCTTTGGGAAGGTTTCAGGCTCAAGTACAGCAATGTTAGCAGTGGGGCAACGAGACTTCCAAGAGAATTCCACCATTGGGAGATGATAAATGGAGGAAGGCTGAAAGACAACTGGTAACAGTCTTCAAATATTTAGTGGCCATGCAAATAAAGCTCTCATTTAGTATGTTTTTACTTATACAGTCTTTGGATCTTAATGTGGGATACTAGAAAAGGTGAGCTGAAATGCATAGATAATAGTTTAACTCAAGTTGAATGGAAGGATTTCAGATGGAATCTGGTCTGTGGGTTATACCAGAGGATGCTGCAGAATTTCTGTGCCTGAAGATCGTTGAGAGGAGAATTGGTTTTTCACCTGGAATATTATTGATGCGGTTTGGGAGGGTAGAAGGAATAGCTTAAGAAATCTCTCGAAGTTGCTTCCATTCATCCTGGCACTCAGAAATGAGCAAACACCCCAGGAAGAGAAAATGAGAAACCTCAGAAGTAGAAACTGACTCCAGATGGGTCTTTCTCAATTTTTTAAAATTATCATCCTCTAAAGAGCCTTTTTAGACATTTTATTCCTAATCATCTCCCTATCCCTACGGAAATTTAATACTACATATATACTTCACATCTGTATATGTACTACGGTCAGGCCATGACCCAGTGTAATATATAAGATTTCCTCCCCACCCAAATCAATTGTTGCACCCTTGGGCAATCACCATCAATGAAAATGCACGCTCTCTAAAATAAACCATCGGTCTGAATGGGAGGTCACTGAGGATGGGAGAAAAAAAAGTTATATATGTCTTAACTCTGGCTTCAGGGACCGCACAAATTCTCATTAGTCAGCATACTCATGCATTACCTGCAGAGGGAAACTTTTTGTGTCCTCTTCTGTTAAATGGGAAAAGATGAATTCTCTGTCACTGCTATATCATCTAACTGCAATGGCTGTAATCTTTTGGAGATCCTGGACCTCTTTGTGAATGTTAGGAAAGGAAAGCACATACGTACAGTCTCACACTCTATAAAATGTATGCACACGGAACTTCAGATCTTTATAATGAATTATGGGACCTTATAATGAATAGATCAGGCAGACAACACCTCAACTCACTGATCAAGCTTAATATTTATCATAAAAAGAGACAACTAGACATTATATGCTTCCTGATACGATGCAAAAGGAAAGAAACACATCACTTACATAGTATTCTTGCTAAAAAATGTTTAACCTGAATCTAATAATGAGGAAACAATCAGAAAAAAATGCCAGATTGGGGAACATTCTACAAACAAACCAGCCAGAACTCTTTACTAATGTCAGTGTCATGAAAGACCCACATACGCGCACGCACACACACACACACACGTACACACACACCTCACACATACATAAAAGAAGGACTCTAATCCATTAACGAAAGAGAATGACAACTACGGGTATATGGATGTCATTGTAATCTTTCCTTTTTGAAATTTCCACTTTGACATTCCTCAAAAAAAAAAAAAAAAGAAAATCATCGATACATGTATTACTCAACTAAAAAAAAAAATAGTGGGAAATGAGGGAGAGCGAGCCAGGTTAGGAGGAAGAAGCAAGATGTCAATCTCAGACCCAGAGAGTAGGAGATGCCTGAAGAGATGCCAGGAGCTCAGATCTCCATTTGCCAGGAGAGGTACTTAGGATGTAGTCAGGCCAAAGAGATAAAAGATCGTCTGTAATGATTTTCTTCAGAATTTGCCAAACAAAGTTCTACGGGAATAGGAACAGTCTGTAATTAAAACGTAAGAGTGGTTTGCCAGCACTTACCCTAGCAGTGCCGATTAGCGCAGCGAGCAATACAACCAGGGGGAAATTGTTCCAAGAAGTTTTAAAAAACTCTGGATTTCTTTTTAATTGAGTGGAAATTGCATATGCACAAACAGTTAACAGAAAATAACCTTCAAAAGACTTCATAACAGAAGTCTTCAGAGTCCAGCATCCTACGTGATCAGGCATTATTGAAATACCGGAACTTAGTCCACTTTTTTTTTTTTTTTTTGCGGTACGCGGGCCTCTCTCTGTTGTGGCCTCTCCCATTGCGGAGCACAGGCTCCGGACACGCAGGCTCAGCGGCCATGGCTCACGGGCCCAGCCGCTCCGCGGCATGTGGGATCTTCCCGGGCCGGGGCACGAGCCCGCGTCCCCTGCATCGGCAGGCGGACTCTCAACCACTGCGCCACTAGGGAAGCCCAACTTAGTCAACTTTTTAATGCAAAACTCCTGTGTTTTCCATTGTGCAGCGCTTCAGAGTTCCTCCCAGGGCCTGGGCTCCATGCTGTCACTTCTCTGTCTCACTGCTCAACACTCCCACGTGGCACTAACTGCATCGTGCATAGGTCGGGAAGACGGGCTCATTTGTCTGATCTCCGGATGCTTAGGACAGTCAGATATCCTTTCAGCCAAAAATGATGCTGAGAAAAATCTTCGCCTATCTTGTCCTCTCGAAGTTACTTAGGAAGCAAAAAACCAAAAAGCAAAAAAGGTACGTTTGTTGTTGATCAGAGCGCAACAATATGGAGAGAGGTAGCAGCACTTGGATTCCATGAGACAACTTTGACGAGATACAAAGCAAGGGTCGGTTTGCCGGGTTAGGTCAACACAGAATGCCACGGTGCCCAGACAGTTCACCCTTTCTGTCTGGACCAAGAAAGACTTCATGCCTTTCTAGGCTCTCGCAGCAGCTCCAGATGGTTTTAACACATTACATGCAATGAAACAAAATCAGAGCTGTTGAGTTATTCTTTAATCAGTATTACATTGAAATGCCCTAATACATTCTTATCTACATCCCTCCACCAACTGCTATTTTGTCGAATTCAAATGCTCACTGGAAGTATCATCACCCCCTAGTCATAGGCTCTCAGGACCACCATGGTTTTGCGAATGAATCAGAGAAGGCAACATTGCTTCAGCTAAAAGTCACTTAGCTTTCAAAAGGCAGGATGTAGCACAGAATGATTCTGTCTACTGGGATAGAAACACTGGGAAGGATGGGAGAAGGAAGTTGGCTCCAGCTCCACCGTTACCTTGGCAACTGTGGCCCCAGCATCCTCCGGGCAGAAATTAACTTTGTGCCATAATATCATAAGGCAGAGGAAGGGAGAGTGCAGAGGAAGAGGAAGAAAACATCGGCTGGATCTAGAAGCTCAGAGGGCCGTCTGGGGCGATTAAGAATCAGTGGGCGGGGCATTTGAGCTACAGGCACCAAATGACCCATTGTACTTTTGTTGGGTTTTTTTTTTCCACTGAAATTTCAGTATTGTTTGAAGATAGCCACCACACCCTTTAATAATGAACAAACACTGCACTAATTTGGCTCAGGGCGTCTGCTGATCATTCTTGGTCATTTATAACTTCCTTTTATTTCTCTCTTCGGGGAAATCAGGGAAAAAAAAATATCTTGAACGGAAGAGACAAGGAATGGTGTGGTTATAAAAAGCACAGTCTGTTGAGGGTGAACTGGTAACTAGTTAGCCTTAGGCTAGAGACCAGTCTCCTCCCTGCAATGAAAGTGTGCAGACCCTATCTGGGGCAAGACAAGCCATCCCGTGGAGTGGTCCCTGGTCAAACTGCTTATGGGGGAAACTGCACTGATGCTGTGGGACGGACCTCCCAGCCAAGACCACGGCATCAGGGCCAGAGCCTGCAGGGACCGCACAGGAAGGCTTGTTAGAGAAAAACTGGCTGTGCGTCCAGAGCTCCAAAATTCACTGGGTACTCAGAAAACACGTTACAGAAAAGGCAGCCGGCTGACGAGACAGGTAAGTGGAAAAGTACAGGTAAGTATCTCAGTCTCAAAACCTGAATTCCAGTAAAGCTTAGGTGGCAGGTCACAGGCAGAACTGCGACACGCATGTAAGTGCAGAGGCTTCCTTCCTCCAGGATGGGTGAGGGGCCGTCCTTCTCTCCTGGCCAGGTCCACAGGTCACGGCTAGCAGCGCTCAGACGGTTAAGAGCACACGAGGTGAGCGGGGAACATCTCTCAGGAGTCACCGCGGGTCTCCAGCATGCCTGCTCCCGGAAGTAGGTGCGCCTTTTCAGCCAGGGAGGTCTCCCTCCTGCCGGCCCGGGACTCCAGGAGGAAACAGCTTTTCCTCTTTCTTCCGTAGGGTAAGATGGGGCGTTAGTGACACATCCTGCTCGTCATCTCTTTCTGGAAAGCAGGGGGAGAAGGATGGTTAGGAGTAACTATAAGCAGAGCAATGACTTGTTGAAGGATTCTGAAAATACCCTGGCAACCTCTGGAGCCTTTAAACCAGAGGTTGCAAGCATGGCCCAGGAATAAGGCTCTGCACACAGATGTGTTCCACTGGCTGCAGGCTTTTTTTTTTTTTTTTAAATCAAAGCAATGTTTAAAAACCTCAGCTAACTTGCCAAAATTCCAGGTTGCTCTGTGTTTTGGAAAAATTGCAAGATCTGGAGCCACTGGGCAGCTGAGTTGAGAATTGCTGTCCTCTTCAGATGCAGAATACACTCTCCAGTTTGCCCTAGTCTCCACCACTCCCAGCAGTCTCCCCATCAGGAGTGAAGTATCACTTACTGGTTGATATGATCATTGGATTTAGACGGCTGTTTTTCTTACAGTAGAGCACAATTTCTCTTTACGTAAGTTTCAGTCAAAGATGAAAAAATGAAGGATAGGTACAAGTCGAGAAAAGTGGGAGGAAGGACATTTCTTAATAGAAATGAAGACTATCCCAATGTGTCTGACAGTCAACCACAACCAGCTGGCCTTTCTATAAATGCTCTTGTGGGCATTTATAGATCCCAAATGTGCCATCTGTTCTCCTTCTCTGGGGCTCTGCACAGGCGAGACCCTTGCCCGTGGCCTGCTCCTATCACGCCCTGCTCTCTTGGCTAATTGCCATTCATTTTCCCAACTCCAGCAAGATGACTCTGATCTGCCTGGGAGGCCTTCAGGCACTCCCGCCCCGCCCACCGTGCATCAGCCACGCCCCCCACCTGTGCCCACCTGGAGGCCTGCGTGCAAGAAGCCAGTTTGTACACGTGTGTGTGTGTGTGTGTGTGTGCGCGCGCGCGCGCGTGCACACACATGGGCGACGGGCATGTGGGTTAGCTCTACTTGTGAGCTCCAAGGTGTCAGGAAGAAGAAACCCTCACTAGCACAGTGCCTGGCACAGGGCAGCAGCTCCTCTTTCATCCTTAAGAATGTCCTGGATCGCAGGCTGGGAAGGAGACTTGTGCTTTGTGGCATTTAGGAGGACACGTTTCATATATTTTAGTTAGATGAATGAGCCGCTTCTGAGGTCCACCTGCTGCAGAGCTGACGCCAGCTGCTACCTCTCTTGCACGCTGACCCCAGCTCACCCTCCAGCGCCCCCTATCAAATAGGAAACATCTGAGTAACAGGAGCTTGCGAATAGGCGTGCCAGCTGCTCAGAGACTCGATTAGAAAACGATACCAATGTGCTGGTTAAAAAAATAACCAAATGTACAGAACAGAATCTAGGTACTTTTGCACCCTTATAATATTAAGCAAGGCAATTATGTAGAGATACGTATATTGAAAAATTAAGTGACCATTTACTTATGCTCCGTACTTGTGCTATGGACCAGGTGCCTGGGAGATGAGGTCACTGTTCTCAAGGAACTACAGTCTATCAGAGAGAAAACGATATAAAATACAATGACATAAATGTTAATATTTAGAGGAGGAGATGAGGCATGGTAGAACCCAATCCACCCATCCCACTCTGCCCTCACTACCACCCTGTGTGACCTCCCTGAGCCTTTGGGTCTTAGCTGAAGTGGCCCCTTTCTAGGGATACCCTTCCGAACCTCCAGGATAGGGCATCACCTCCTCTTCTGCTCTTCCATAGCACCCTTCTCCACAACCAGGATAGTCTTTCTGTTTCACTCCTGCCTCCTGGATTCATCCCTTGTAAGAGCCTGTAAGACCCACGGAGAAAAGGGCTGTGTCTGTGGTCTGTGCTGTGTCCTCAGTGCCTGGCAAGTGATGATGGATAAAATGTTTGTGCAATCCAGCAACGAATGGGCTCCCAGTGTCCTCATCTGTGAAGCAGGCCAGTGATGCCTACTTGAGGTGAGTGGGAAGGTTAAAAAGTATTCATGGACAGAGTCTGCATTCATTCCCTTTCCTGATCTCTCCAGAAGCACAAACATGGCAGCAGCCACTGTGTGCTGGGAAGGCAGAGCCTTGAGAAGACTTCTCTGATGACGTACCCACTGAGATGGACTCCACAACCTAGAGGAGGAAGAGTCTGACAGGTGAGGGTGGGAGAAGGGGGACTGGAGAACAGGGGCTGTGGCTGGAGGGAAGCACAGTCGAGGTGGAGCCCGCCAGGGATCTGATGCTGCTGTGGCTGGAGCAGGGGGGCCAGGGCAGGATGGGGACGCAGGGGTGGGGAGACAGGTAAGCGCACAACTATTTGAATAAGGACCCACGCACCTGGTGTGGGGGGATGGAAATAGATGATAACAACCTGAAAAGGCATTTGCTGTTCCTCTGTTAAGCTTCCAAAGGTTCTTGTGTTTTTGGTTAATTTTTGTGACAGAGATGGGAAAAATTAGGTGGGAATTAGGTGGGAATACAAAGTGTGTGTGTGTGTGTGTGTGTGTGTGTGTGTGTGTGTGTGTGTGTGTGTTTGAAAGAGTGAGAGCAAGAGAGTGAAGGAGAGATCATGGGATGAAGACAACTTTGCCTTTATAACTAATTCTCATCATTATTTGCAATGGGTCAGGATTACAGAAAGAAAGGAACTAGCATTTGTTAAGCCCCTATGAGTTGCAGGTGCTTCAGGTGGTTATATTACTATCATTGCCTCTGTAAAACTTTGACAGAAGAGGAATTCAGGCCTCAGAGCAGAAGTGATGTGCTCAGGGTGAACAGGTATGGTGGACAGTGAGCTGCCGAGCTTAAATGGTAACAGTCGCTTCCATCAAACAAAGGTTTGCTGTTGTTTAGTCTCGGTGTCCCTCATGGCTCTACAGATATCACTTCATGTAACCCTTACCTGATCCCGTGAAGTAAGCTTTGCCATCCCCATTGGTCTGATGAGGAAACAGGCACAGAGACAGAGAATAACTTATCAAAGTCACACAGAAAGTGGCAGAAGTAGAGATTTAAATTCAGATCTAGCTGGATGCAAAGGCCAGCTCTTTCCACTACACCACATGACCATGGTTTAAGCCTCTGAGACATTCTTATGAATATGCATCTGAGTGATATTGACTTATATTAATTAACAATTAATTGCAATCGTTCCTGAATTTTCAAAATGCCAAAGAGATAGTTTTTCTTTATCCAGACTGATGCCACTTTGAGTTACAAGTGCAATCGGTAAATACTAAAACAATTATGCCACTAAAAGACTATAGACACAAGAAATATGGAAGGCTTTTTTTTTTTTTTTTTTTAAGGAAAGCAGAAGAGGGAAAAGATTGAGAGAGGATATGGGACTTAAGCAAAGCCACTGAGTTAGTCTGTGAAAAGCCAGGACCAGTGCTTTCCTCACCACACCGTGCAGCCTCAAATGCAGGAGAAAAACTGTTTACTATGAGGCCTCTTAACATTCTTACAGGGAATGAATGGTTGAAATAGGTCTGAAACTTGAGGAAGGACGGCTCAGTTGGATCCGCCCTGCAAAAGCCCACAAGCCTTCACAGCTGTATTCTAGCGATTTCCCACTGGGTGGCGCCAATGGGCTGGCTAAAAACCAACTGGTTCTGAGGAAAAAAACCCAAAACAAACAAAAAAAAACAACCAGACAAGACTTCCCTGGTGGCGCAGTGGTTGGGAGTCCGCCTGCTGATGCAGGGGACACGGGTTCGTGCCCCGGTCCCGGAAGATCCCACATGCCGCGGAGCGGCTGGGCCCGTGAGCCATGGCCGCTGAGCCTGCGCTCCACAACGGGAGAAGCCGCAACAGTGAGAGGCCCGCGTACCGTAATAAAACACAAAAACCAGACAATATTGGGTTCCATGGCTTTCCTCTTCATCACAGCCCTCCTGCAGGCATCCAGCAGTGCCAACACACGTTCCCCCCTATCGGGGAGAGTGGCTTAAACAACTCTTATGCAGTTTGCTCTGTAGGGATGAATTTGCCATTGCAGGAGTTATCTGAACCCACCATGTATTAAGTCCACTAAAGAACTCCAGCAGGCGCTTAAGAGGTTTCTGCAGAGGTAGTGTGAATTTTCTGAGAAATGTTCCTAAAGGCTGTATTTGGCTTGTACGTGAAGACTTTTCAAGCACCCAGATTTTTAAAAATCCATTCTTAAGGAAAGAGTAAGGTCAGGTTTTGGTTGTGCTCAGTCGGTACCATTGCGGCAGAACTCGATTCTGCAAAGTCCCTGATTCCCGACTCTCAGCAGAACAAAGTCCACACTCTGCAGCCTGGCAAACAAAGCTGTTCTTAACTGGATCCACCCACCCTGCTCACCTCCTGTTGAAGCCCGGCCCACTCACCACACCCATCAGGCAAACTAGACTCCTCCCCGTTCTCCAACAGCTCCGGTCTGTAACGTTTCTAGTAGCTTCTCATCGGCTGTTTCTTCCATCTGGCAAATGTTTTCTGCCCTTCTATGCCTGGCAAACTTTGATATCCTTCAAGGTCAGAAAGGGTTAATTAGCTCCCTTCCCGAGTTCCTCCATCACTTTGCACACACCTGCATCACACTGCTTTCTACCAGCACAGGAACTCACCATTTCATCTTGCCTGAATCTGAACAGACCCTTAAAACTTTGTTATATAGTAATATACGATGAGGGATATGTTGGTCAAGTCACATAACACTATGTATGGTTTGATCCAATTATATTAGGAAAAAATATAAAGTATGAGTCCAGCATGATAAGTTTACCTCTGGGTGAATGGAATAATATACGTTTTCTATTTCTGACATTTGCCTTTTACATATTCTCTAGCTTTTTAGATATTTTTAATATACATGTAATTTTTCCTAAAAAATAAGCTTCAGTCATTTAAAAAAAAGAGAGAAGTAGGGGCTTCCCTGGTGGCGCAGTGGTTGAGAGTCCGCCTGCCGATGCAGGGGACACGGGTTCGTGCCCCGGTCCGGGAAGATCCCACATGCCGCGGAGCGGCTGCGCCCCTGAGCCATGGCCGCTGAGCCTGCGCGTCCAGAGCCTGTTGCTCCGCAACGGGAGAGGCCACAACAGTGGGAGGCCCGCGTACCGCAAAAAAAAAAAAAAAAAAGAGAGAAGTAGACCAAATCTCCACATTGAAATCATAGTTTTGGAAATGAAGTTAAAATGATTTTGCCTAGTCTTTGTGGGGAACGGTGGTGGTGGATGAAATCAGCATATCTTCTGCATAAGATACTCAGCCACTTCTGATCTAAAACATTTAAAATTAAAATAGAGATCTTTGCTAGCATTTGAAAGTTTTATTTGTTTGTTTGTTTGTTTTAATATACATGGAACAAACTTGTGTGAATTCTACGAGTCAAATCTTCCTCTTATCTCTCAGTGGAGCCATTTTGAGAACTGGCCATGGAGGGAATAAACTGTCCAGAGAAGTAAAATGATTTATTCCGTGTCACGCAAATAATTTCTGACCCGACCAAGACTACAAAGAAACCAACTGACTTAGCTTACTACACCATACCATCACACATCCCAGTAATCGAATTTTCACATGGAAGAAAGAAATGTGATGTCTGCTAGGTGTCAGTCATCATGCTAGCATAACCATATGAATAAGTTAACATTAGGAATGATAAAATGAGCTCCAAAAAGGAGTGACAAAATCACAGGATCACGGACTATACTGTTCAAGTTGGGAGGACACCTGGATGTGATCTAGTCCAACACCTTCATTCCAGAGATGTGAAGACCCGGCTGTGAGGGAGGAAGTGACTTGCCGAGGGTGGGACCACTGATAAATGGCGGCGCCGGGACTCCCGACCTGTGGACCCTGCACTCCACGTTGATTTCAGAGAGGCAACTTGTGTACACAAGGATTTCTTAAGAGTCACCTCAGTGTGCTTCAGGAAAATCCCTCTTGCATTACTGGCTCTCCTCCACGTAGACCTAAAACCCAAATGGCTCTCCACAGCTTTCAAACTAAGTCCCAACTCTAGCATCTAGCCTTGGTGTAGACTACTCAACCACTCGGCCGTCACTCCCCAACTCTCCTTCTCTACCGTTGAGCCCACAGCAATGCCCCTATATACACTTTCCTTTGCTCCTCTCTTCTCAAAACACCTTTCTCCCAACTCCAGCATCCTTCGAGACCCTTGACCATTTTTCCCCCTCAGGAACACCATCTCCTACCCTCCCCACCCCGTCCCCAAGAAGTCTCAGGTAGTCCTCTTCTGCTTTCCCTTTGTGCCCACAGTACCTCTCACATTGTTCTATGACACTTCATTAATTCCTGGTTCCAGCAAGAGATTGCTCTGGAAGAGATGAACCATAACTTGTTTCTATTTGGACCCTGGTGCACAAGGCTTGCCATACAAGGGGCTGTAAAAATATTTGCTAATTAGACAAAAATCCAATGAAGATGAACAATTATTAGGTCTTAAAGACCCAGTAAAACGAGAGGTAGAGGAAAATACAAACTGAATACCTACTACGGCGGAGGCACCTATATTTATTGTGTGTACTTCTTGCTCAAAACTCTGTGAAGTAGGCATTGCTCCTTCTAACTTACAGATGAGGAAACAGGCTCAAAGAACTGAAGTAACGTGTCCAAGTTCACGCAGCTAGCCAAGTGGAAGGATAAGGGTCAGATTTGGTTGCTTCAAAAACAAAAACAAGTAAGCAGACTAAATACATCCTGTTTCTATTACTCCACTGGGAGGAGAAATAAAGAAAAGGACTGAGGTTCTTTGTTTTTCTAGTGTTTTAACATATATTGGGCACAGAAGTGCTACAGCAACAGCATTTTAAAGCCAATTTCTTGTTTTTAATTCACCAACTTTCTGCTAATTCTGAGAAACAAGAAGGAGAAAGGGGAGGAAGGAATATTGGAAATAAAGCAATGATTTAGGAAGAACAGGACACAAAGGGACGAAAAGAAGGTGGGTATAGAAGGCGCCGCAGTGTGATAAGAATGAGAACACTGGGCCCAGCGCTTCGTGAAAATGACCTTTGTGTAAGCGGGTCCTTCCCACCACCAGCCACCACGAAAACAGGGTAGCTTGAAACACACAGCATATCGTTAGATCTGGCAGAAAGAGGAAAGTATTCAATCAACAGCCTCTCATCTAACAGAACATAGGTACACACACACACACACACACACACACACACACACACACTTTCCTTCTCCAGTAATGGAGCTCCACCAACACATTTTAAAGGCACTATGTTAAGGTGATAGTTGCCAAAAAGACAAAGGAAAATGGTGAGTCCACCAAAAAGGGCCAAGGTGCGGGGCAGGGAGAGGGGGGCCGGGGGGAGGGGTGCTCCTTTTCTAATGTGCTTCCTTGTGACCAACCAGCAGCACAGCCTCAGGGCCCCCCAGTTCCCGGCAGCCCCCTAAGCTGGAGCACGGCCACCCCTCACCTCTCCTCAGCCTCCTCTCAGATGAAGATAGATTTGGGAAAGTGGGTTTGAACTGCGGCGTGAATTACAGGGACCACATTTCTGGCTGGGCTGGGGGGATGGGATATGAGTAAACCCTGTAACTGAGAAGACGTCTTCATTCCCGACAACTTGGTTAGGCCCCCGGGGGGGTTGGCAGCCAGGTCAGCAAAATGACTTTCTGCGCAGCCTTGCATCCTACAGATTCCACTTCTTAAAGACTTTAAAACCTCCAAGCTGTATCCATATTATCCATTTGTTTCTTTTGCTATTGGCTCTTTTCCCCTCCCCTAACAAGTGTGTGGATGGAAAATGTTGACCATCTCGAAAATTCCATTTCTCAAGGGTCTGCTCTCCCCACCACCCCATTCCAAACAAAGAGCTGCTGATGCCCATGCTAGGATTTCACCAGAACTACCCCTAACCCACCCGCCCCCTGGGGTCCTCAGCTCCTGACCATACCCATTTCCCTCTGGCCATCTTTCTACACCAGAGGTCAAGCAGATATTTTGCTATTTCCTTATCTCGGGATCTAACCCACAGGTAGCAAAGCAAGTCCCTTTGGAAACGGCAGTTTTCCTGGAGGAGCAGGGAGGATGAGAACCAAAAGAAAAGCGAGCTGGCATCAGCAAGGACGCTATGATGGTCAGCTGAGCCGCATGGGGCAACGTGGGGTGATTCCTGAGTGCAGGCAGGGACAAGGGTTCAACGAGGACTCTTCTAGCATCATGACGCTGTGAGAAGCAGGGCCACACCAGTGTCAGAAGGACCCGAGGAACCGGCACGGGTGGCTTTAGGGAGGAAGTGATGCTGTGCAAGGTACTTGATGACGGGGATCAAAATCAGTTGTTGTCTTCGAATCATCCAGTTTGGAGGACTCAGAATTTCCCATGATACCATGCTGCCTTGTGATTCCAACGTGCAGACAAGGCCAAAGGCCTACACTCTCTAATCTCTGCTGGTATCATCAGCAGCGCAGGCTGGAAAGTTGCTGCTGAAGATCCAGAAACGCACAAAACTTGTTTCCACTTCCCTCCATCTCCTACCAGAAAAAGTCTCAGCAAATTAAGTGACTGCAGGACTCTGGGACCTGCCCCCCTCCAGCCTTGCACACACCTTGCTTCTGTTTGTTTTTGCACGAGAGCCCCGTTTCCTTAGCCTGCCCAGAACACACCTGTTCATCCTTTCACGCCCTGTGTAAGTGTCTCCGGATGGGAGACAGAGAACTCAGGGAAAGGGAACAGGCCTCAGGGGAAAAGGAAAGAGAGAAGACGATCCTGGAGGGCCCCAGGGCTGGGTGCTAAGAATGTGGCCTGGTAGTTAGCTCTCCCTCAGACAGCGTCTCCCTTAGCTCTGAAGGGCAGTATTTCACTTCAAGGGGGAGCCCAGTAAAACACCAGGCTGTTTGCTGCAGGGAAATCCCTGGAACAAGAGAGAGGAGGGGAAAAGAAAAGCAAACAAGCAGGTACAAAACATCCCCAGCCACTCTCCTGCCCAATCCCTGTGGGACAGCTAGTCTTCAGAAGGTAGAAACAGGGGGGCAGCTCCTGCCACCCTCGGGCACAGGGCGGCCATGCATCTCACCCACCCAGAGGAGGCCAGCTCTCCCCTGCTGCAGTGTTTCTCCTCTCGCTTTCTAGAATCCACAAAGCTGCACCTATGACATTGACCTTTTCCCAAGCGCCTTGACAATTGCTGGGGGGGGGGGGGGCGGTGAAGAGCAGGTAATTCCATGGGTGGGGCCTCCCAGGGCAGGACTCTGTAAGGAGCCCTCGGTTCCGCCCACACTGCAGGGCAGAGCCAGTGAGGATGATTAAGCCTTTGCCTACAGCAGGGCCACCCAACATGCTCCCCAGAAACGCGAGCCCAGTGCAATCTCCTTGGGTGAACTGGACCACTCAGAGCTGGTTCCAGAGATCGAGATCGCTGAGGGTCTTCACTTGGGAGCTGCCCAGGAGTCTCCGTGGTCCCACCCCCTGGGTGCAGAGCACTTCCTTCTGCCCTCAGGGCCTTGAAGCCCTGAGCGTGCTGCTCTCCCCTGTGATCCTGTGGGCCAGGCTTCTGGGCCCGGAAGCTTCTGTTCCTAAGAACAGACAGACCACGGAGCAAAGACCAGGTGCCTCGGGCGAGAGTTGCGCACCCGGCCTGAACATTTTTAAAAACTTTTTTTCTTAACGTCGTTGTGTCTGTTAGACGGAGAAAGAATTCCAGGGGGAGACTGACACCAGCCACCTTAAACGATTTTTGGAACAAGGCTTTATACATATTAATAACTTGATGAATGAATAAATGAAGTAGTGCCAGGTCACCAAAGATGCAGTGAGTAAGATGGGGCAGTAGTATCCCAGCCGTAATGAATCAACGAAAGTGTATTGTGCAGCTCACAGAGCAGTAGCTACACTTCCGGCCCTTCTTTCTATGTGCCAAACTGTGCTCAACGCTTTATACTCATGACTTCATTCAGTCCTTACAGCAGTCTCATGGGGTGAGGGGTACTATCCTCATTTTACAGACGACAGAACTGGGGTTAAGTACCTTGGTCGAAGTCACATCATTCATTAGGGTAGCCAAGGTTGAAACTTGCAAACCTGTCTTCCTAACCAGTCTGCTATAACCCAAGGCATCGCCCCGAAGGGATCTTCACTCGTATCTGCGTGTGCTTTCAGCTGAGTCTTCGGGTTGGCAGCCTTCTAAAACCAGCCCCTGCCGCCGGGGTGGGGGAGGGCAGTGTGGACGGGCCAGGGCCATGACCGGCGGCCAGGGCTGCGGACTTCCCTTGCTAGCATCCCCAGGTCTGAAGTCCTTTAAGGCAGGCAGGGCAGCCAGACTGCAAACGTTTAAAAAAATTCTCCCCGATTCAAGTATACACGTGATCCAACCATCACACAGAAATTAAAAATGTTCTTTCTGCATTCTGTTAGGAATGTGGGTGGCACGCAAGCCAAAAGAAATAAAAATAGAAACATGGCAGGCCAGGCCACCCTACACAGGAAAGAAAAATATTTATTTGACTAATTCTGTTCCTAAACAGCAGCCCACATCACTGCCACAGAGGGCGGACCCCACGCGGGTGTGTGTGTGCACACGTATGCACGCCCCCACATACATGTATACACATGTATGGATGGATAAACACAAAGACCTGCCACCCACAGAGAATATTTATTCATACTCATGCAAGAATCAAACTGCTCTTCTTTCCCCAAATCCTGCAAACATTAAAAATAAGTCACATTATGTAAACACATTCAGTCTCTTGATTTACACTTGTTCTTACAAGGGCAGAGCTGCACATTTTTGAAGCTCTCTCCTTTAACCACAGGAGATGGGATACGGACGCACGGCGGGCTGCCTCATGGCGTATCATGAAAGCAAGAGAATGAATCGAAAACGTTTCGTCATCACTGCATTTCTCGAGATCAACTCAGCAGACTGCTGCCAGCCCCCGATCTGCCACTCCGTGCTTTTTAACATCCTGATTTCTCTGCAGATCTACCAACCACGTCTTCCCCCATCCCATCCCGTCCCATCCCATCCCTCTCGCTGGTGCAGTGTTAGTTAACACTTGACCATGGCAGTGCATGGATCCAGCCTGATTTCTGCTCAAAGCGATGCTACTATAACCCAACAAGGCACAGTATTGGCCCTCTCTGGTGGTCTGTTGCTTCTCCCTCCTCCTTTCCATCTCTGCCTGCCCACCTCCTCCACAGCCTGGCTTGGGGTCCACACAGCCATAAGGGGTCTGCCTCCCTGCCTCCCATACCCTGCATCTGTCAGCACAGCTGGACTGGTTTCTGGTAGATGCTACTTAAGCCCCTTGTTTTGGAATGAGCCACGGGTAACTCAATGCACGCACGCCCTTGGAGGGATGGGACAGATTTCAACGTGGCCCAGTGCCCACCTCTCGGGTTGCCCGGTTCTTTGAGGACTGTTTGTGGGAAGGCAGGTAAGGAACTCCCCCCGATTTGCTTCTGTCACTTGGCCTTTTCATGGGAGGCAGGGGTGGGGAGGGAAGAACACAGGATGGGAAAGCATTCCCAGTCTAGGTTAGGCTGCAGGCACAGACTTTAGTTATCCTGAGAGAAGCTAAATGCGTCCAGCTCTGGATGACATTCAAAACACCCTGACGAAGCATCATTTGTCATTTCGGGTGTAACCTGAAGTTCAAGGGCATGAGTCCCAGGAGGAAGAATTTACCGCCCCTGGGGAAAACAAAGGATTCCATAGAAGAGGGTCAGCCTGGCTGAATTCACCACAGGACAGAGCTTGCCATCACTTAATAAGACCTCTACTGTGTGTCTGATGAAAACATACGGAGATTTTTCTTCCTCAGTCAGCCTGTAATTTAGGAAATTTGTAGTTTCTTAGCAATCTCATACTTTTGGTAGAAACAAAGTATTATGTGGATGGGGTAAATAGACATGAAACAAACTTAATTTTCATTTTAATAGAATAAGACCTATTGCTAGGAGTTTGACTACCACCAACTGGAACATGTTCTCAAGCTCCCAAAGAGAGAAATGTAGCCTCACCAGAGCTTTAGGGCCTGATCACCATTTTGTGCCCCACTTTGTAACTTTCGTCTCTATGGGGTGGTCATTGTGCTTCCCCTATGGAGAAACTGAAACTTGCAGAGGTTAGTGACGTGCCCGAGGTTACATGGTTAATACCTGGCAGAGCGGGAACTTAAACCAGTATCTGTCATTGACATCTTGTCCATGGGCCTTGGAATCCTGTTTTTCCTCTACTTCAGGGACCTGGAAATTGCAGTCCTTGGCCCCAATCCAATCCACACCTGTGATGTATGGTCCATAAGCTAAGAATGACTTTTACACTTTTAAACAGTTGAAAAAAAATCAAAAGAAGAGTAATACTTCCTGATGCATGAACATTACATGACATTTAAATTTCAATCCTCATCAATAAAGGTGAAGTTGGAACCCAGCGACACCCTCTGTTTATGTGTTGTCCGGGGCTGCTTTCCCATGTCAATGGCGGAGCTGAGTAGATGTGGCCCACAGGCCAAAACACTCGATACCTGGATCTTTTCAGAAAAAGTTTGCTAGCACTGGTCTGCACCCCATGGGTACCTCGAGCAGTGGGACTCGATTGTTTTAAAGCCCATGTGGTTATAAATGGTTCCCCAGCTGCCTTTCCAAAATGGACCTGGTCATAAATATCTCTCCTATCCTGGGACAGCAGTGATGCTATATCAGTAAGACTATATATAAAATAGATAACTAATAAGTATAACACAGGGAACTCTTCTCAATACTCCATAATGACCTATATGGGAAAAGAATCTAAACAAGAGTGTATATATGTATATGCATAACTGATTCACTTTGCTGTACAGTAGAAAGTAACACAACATTGTAAATCAACTATACTCCAATAAAAATTAAAAAAAAAAGAAAACGCACGTGAGATAAGAATGGAGTAAACTCTGCACGTGCCTGACTCCCTGATAACTAAACTTTGATGGCTTTCAGCGTATGAGAGGAGGAAAAGGGCTTTTTTTCTTCTTCTCAGATTCCCAATTAATGAACCATGAAAACAACATGAATTTTACATAAAGGGAATGTGCTTTATAGGAATAAAGTAATTTTTACTTCTTAGGCCTCCTTCCTCACTTGGTCTTGATATTTGATTATGAAGCTGCAATTTTAGACATGTTAGCAACAGAGGTCAGGATGTGCTACTGTTCTCCCAATGTGTTTTGCTCTCAGTATAAGAGGAAGTTGCCCAATGTATTGAAAGGTGGTAGGTAGTACCACTGCTTCAGCTGAGGAGAAATGAAAGCAGATATCTTCTTCCTTTGCATACTTTTTGTTCCCCTTTCTGGCCTCTATTGCACATACTAAAGACCTGGCTTATATGTGAAAACAAAATAAAATAAAACAAAAATGAAAAACCATACCTATCAAGATGAAGATTTCTGGAGATGGACGGTGGTGAGGGTCGCACAACAAAGTGGGTTACTTAATGCCCATGAACTATACGCTCGAAGACAGTTACGATGGTAAACTTTATATTATGTGTATTTTACCATAATTTAAAGTAAAACCAACCAAACAACACAAAAAGGACCCCACAGATATCAGTTTTAGAAAAAAACAATTTCAAAAGCTTCAAGGAAGATTTTTATAGACAATTCCATTAAGAAAATGGAAAATTAAAAATCCCCAGGGAAGGGGTTTTGAAAGATTTGAAGCTTTTTCAGGAAAAAATGAGCATT
This sequence comes from Orcinus orca, assembly GCF_937001465.1. Taxonomy (NCBI): domain Eukaryota; kingdom Metazoa; phylum Chordata; class Mammalia; order Artiodactyla; family Delphinidae; genus Orcinus; species Orcinus orca. Next base: position 45,753,093 of record NC_064564.1, on the reverse strand, counting down.
AGTGTGTGTTGTGTGTGATTGCACACTTATGCTTGTGTGTGTGTGCTTTCAAGAAAACATTCATGTCAAAAGATGCTCAACATCATTAGTTATTAGAGAAATGCAGAGCAAAACTACAGTGAGGTACCACTTCACACCAGTCAGAATGGCCATCATCAAGAAATCTACACACAATAAATGCTGGAGAGGCTGTGGAGAAAAGGGAACCCTCTTGCACTGTTGGTGGGAACGTAAATTGGTGCAGCCACTATGGAAAACAGTCTGACGGTTCCTCAAAAAACTAAAAATAGAGTTTTCATATCCAGCAACCCAACTCTTGGGCATACATGTGGAGAAAAGTATAATTTGAAAGGATACATGCACCCCAGTGTTAATAGCAGTACTACTTACAATAGCCAAGATGTGGAAGCAACCTAAGTGTTCATCAACAGATCACTGAATAAAGAAGATGTGGTATACACACACACACACACACACACACACACACACAATGGAATACTACTCAGCCATAAAAAAAGAATGAAATAATGCCATTTGCAGCAACATGGATGGACCTAGAGATTATCATACTAAGTGAAGTAAGCCAGACAGAGAAAGAAAAATACCATATGATATCACTTATATGTGGAATCTAAAATATGCCACAAATGAACTTATTTACGAAACAGAAACAGACACACAGATATAGAAAACGAACCTATGGTTACCCAAGGGGAAGGGGGGGAGGGGTATAAATTAGGAGTTTGGGATTAGCAGATACAAATCACTATATATAAAATAGATAAACAACAAGGTCCTAATGTATAGCACAGGGAACTATATTTAATATCCTGCAATAAACCATAATGGAAAAGAATATATCAATATATATATAATATACATATATTATATATATATATAACTGAATCACTTTGCTGTACACCAGGAACTAACACAACATTGAAAATCAACTATACTTCAATAAAAAATAAACTAAAAAAAAGAAAACGTTTATGTCCAATTAATTATATTCCCTCTGTTATTGCTATCAATATTGGAAATCAAAATGTTTTCAAGAGTCCTTCTATGCAGAATAATCTCAATCTATTAATGCAAAATACCAAGCACCCTTGCACCAGAAACAGAAATCAGAATAAGGAGTAACTATGTCTGGGAACCTCTTAGAGCGCTAACATCTTTCACCAGTGACACCAAAGGAAAGAAACCACACCCAGTGAACACCTATTAAGATTCTCCTGTCGTGTATGTACAAAGGCTGTTGTACCCGCCAGGGAGAGAGTGAGCTCCAGAAAAACAGCAAACCACAACAGAAACCTTATCCTAAAAATGGAATCGAGATCTGAGTAGGAGTGCCAACCTTAATAAAAAAGTCTTCCTCTTCAATCATTAGGTCGTAAAACTAAAACCAGCCTATGTTAGATGTGGGCAAACTTCGTATTTGACTCCTGTGCATTTGCCAATGTTTTTCAAAGATTAATAAGATAAAACCCTTTGAGCGTGTGCTGTGAGTACTGTGGGACTTTCTGCCAGTTCCCCAAGCTGAGGTGGTGCATGGCGGACTTTCTGAAGGCTCTACTGTTTGGAGTAAGCACATACAATGACAATAGCTGCTTACGGCCCGGGCCTGGCAGCGACAGAGTCAATGAGCTAAATGCCAACTGGAGATGACACTGGTCACGTCAAGTGAAGCCAGCGACAAAGGGACAGATGTGCTCTGTGTCCTTGCTGCCTGCTGCAGTGCAGTTGCTGCAAACCAGCCATGGTGATGGAGCTCAGAGCAGCATGGTGTGATGCTGACACCAACTCAGTCAAATGCCCACTGTCTCGTCTGCTTCAGACAAACCCTGTACACCCCCCAACACACACACACAACATGCACACACACACGCATGCACACGCACGCACGCACTGATGCTTCACGTCCTATGGTTGGAAGTGCTGGGCTTTCAAGATAAGGGAAAACTCTAAAAATAACTCTGTAAGTGCAGATACTGCCGATGTGTGCGTGGCCAGGTTGTAATGGGCCAGACCCCTCCTGCCCACTGCAGAATCTATATAAGGCAGGAAGGCAAAAAGATGGCGTCTAGGCAAATGGCACTCCTAGAAAGAGCTTGTTAGGTCTGTAGATATAAAAATAAATAAAATAGGGGCTTCCCTGGTGGCGCAGTGGTTGAGAGTCCGCCTGCCGATTCAGGGGACATGGGTTCGTGCCCCGGCCCAGGGGGATCCCACACGCCGCGGAGCGGCTGGGCCCGTGAGCCATGGTCGCTGAGGCTGCGCGTCCGGAGACTGTTGCTGCACAACGGGAGAGGCCACAACAGTGAGAGGCCCGCGTACCGCAAAATAAATAAATAAAATAAAATACAAGAACTGTTTGAATCAGTTGCCACCGTTTAAAATCCTGGTGAGGGACTTCCCTCATGGTGCAGTGGTTAAGAATCCGCCTGCCAATGCAGGGGACACGGGTTCGAGCCCTGGTCCGGGAAGATCCCACATGCCATGGAGCAACTAAGCCCACGTGCCGCCAACTACTGAGCTTGCGTTCTAGAGCCCACGAGCCACAACTACTGAGCTCGTGAGCCACAACTACTGAAGCCCAGATGCTTAGAGCCCATGCTCCGCAACAAGAGAAGCCACCGCAATGAGAAGCCTGCGCGCCTCAATGAAGAGTAGCCCCCACTCGCCGCAACTAGAGAAAGCCCATGTGCAGCAACAAGACCCAACACAGCCATAAATAAATAAATAAATAAATAAATAAATAAATAAATAAATAAATAAATTTAAAAAATCCTGACGAGTTCACTAGGTTCTTTTGATTTGGAAACACCGGCTTTTTACCCTCCACATACCCCGTACTCTCCAGGGATACCATTAGCTGGCGTTGCGTGGTGGCTCCTCCCACAACTTGCTTTTTCTCACTACCTGCTTGTTAACTCACCCTTGCTACCTGCCTGGCCTCTGAAGGCTTTGGGTTTGGGTCATCTAGAGATATGAAACTTCCTGAGGCAAGGGTGGTGTCTTTTGAGCTGCGCCAACACTCCGCACCAGCTCTTCATGCACTGTCATCTCATTTGAGTCATTCAGCAAAGCACGTTCCTCGGGCTCAGAGAGCTGAGGTCTCATGACATTGGTCTCACAGCCGGATGCTGTTGAAAGATGGACAGAAGCTTGGGAATCATCCCGCTGCTGCAGATCATCAGAACCCATTTGAGTCAGTGAGACCTCCTTAAGCAAAAATCCACCTCGAATGGATTTCTTCAGCAGAGGCTGTGTCTGGGATTGGAAGTCAGACTGCATACGTTCAACCCCTGCCTCCCCAGACCTGTGTGACATTGGACAAGTTGCTTCACCTCCTTGCCTGTCGTTCCTTCTCTCGAGTGGAGATAAAAACAGTATTTATCTCATAGGACTGTGTGCAGATTAAACGAGGTAATATATACATATCTCCTACAGCACCTGGGTCATAGCTTTACCCAAAATATTTCCCTATTATTATACCTTCAGAAGCTGAACATACCAAATTTTAAAAGTATATAGTTATTACAGACCGTTACAGCATTCTTCTATGCTGAAATACTTTCATAAGACATAGACATAAATCACTACCGTAAATCTCTGTTTTAAAATAATTATACTATGAGAAATAAATGAAGTAAAGGGAAGGGCAGTGACAATCTATGTCATTCTGGATCCACAATGTGCCAGAACTGGAAGGAAAGCTAAGTCTTCCCTAAACCAGTGGATTAACAACTATTTTTAGCAGCAGAAACCATTTCTTCAAATGCAGTCTTACACCGAAGCCATCAATGAGAGCAGTGTGGCAGCTCTGAGACCAAGACTGGCCTGTGACTGTATCCCCAGCACCTAGCCATGTGCCTGGAGCACAGGACCCTAGTAGCACTAAGGCTTGCGTGATGGGGGCTCTAACACAGGTGAGGGGCCAGGCTGAAAAGGTGAAGTCTGGAGGAATAGGCTTCTAGGGTACGGTGATGATTGCTGCCAGTACGGGGTGACAAAAATGCCATTGTGGTCTAGACAGGGTACTGGGTGTGGGGTTGATTCTGGGGGAAGGAATGGGGTGGGGATAAGTAAGCCTGACTTAAGTAAACAGAAGTAGTAGGGCTAGATGCCATCTAAAAAACCCAAGATGAAGGAGCCACGTTTCAGCCAAGCATCTTGTTGAACTCCAATTCTGCCCAGAAATCTGGGAACAGATAATGTTAGTTTCAAAGTGTGATGCCTGGACCACTTGCATCAGAACTGCCTGGAAGCTTATTAAAAATGCAAATTCATGACCCCCAAGAAGAATTACTCCATCAGAATTTCCAGTAGTAGAATCCATGCATTTACATCCTCCACGAGCTTCCCAGATGTTCTTGTGCAAAAAAAAAAATGTTTGAGAAGCACCATACTCCATCTCACTGGGGCTCAGCCACGGTGTCACCGAGAGCCATCGGGATAGCTCTACTCTGCTTGGGCCCTACCCTTGGAGATTCTGATTTAATAGGTCTGAGGTGGGGCCTGAGAATTGAGGTGCTTTCTGAAATCCACCTTCCCCCCACCCCGCCCCTGGGTTGTAGGGCAGAGTGGTTTATAATCATTCACAACTGATTGCCAGAGGGGAGGGAGAGCCTCCTGTCTCCGTGACATGAATCACTGCCGTTATTACAACCAACTGAAAATTGCCGATATTCTAATTGGCCCTTAGAGATAAGTTGCTACTTTTCCCTTCGGTTTGTCTCTTTAACCACTCAGGCAGCAGGAAGACAAAAGTTTTCAGCAAAGACCTGTCAAAACATTGCTCTCACAAACACTGAAGTTGCTTTTAAAATATGCTGGGGATGCATTTACCAAGCATACTTTAAAGTTTATCAAGGTATATTTTGTTTTTAATAAAATGCTTTATTTAAATGCACAGTTTGATGAGTTTTGATGGATATATGCTTCCAGGTACCACCTCAATTAAGATATGTAATATTTCTACCACCTCCGAGAAAATTCCCTCTTTACTCCTTTGCGATCAATCTCCCAACCCCATCCTTGGCCCAGGCAACCAATGATATGCTTTCTAACACTGGATTAGTTTAGACTGTTCTAGAATTTGATATAAATGGCATCAAACAGTATGTACTTTATGCTGGGTTTCTTTTGCTCAGCACAATGTTTTTAAGATTCATCCATAACATGAATTATTAGTGAATTATATTGTTCATTGTTTCTTCTCTGTTTTAAAAATAAGTGCATAGGGCTTCTGGGTACTACTTCCAGAGAAAGAGCAGGTTTCCGGAACAAATTGAAAGGGAAGTGAGAAAGTAAAGACCATGGGCTTCCCTGGTGGCACAGTGGTTAAGAATCCACCTGCCAATGCAGGGGACACGGGTTTGACCCCTGGTCCGGGAAGATCCCACATGCCGCGGAGCAACTAAGCCTGTGCGCCACAACTACTGAGCCTGTGCTCTAAAGCCCGAGAGCCGCAACTACTGAAGCCTGCGCACCTACAGCCCGTGCTCCGCAACAAGAGAAGCCACCACAATGAGAAGCCCGCGCACCGCAACGAAGAGTAGCCCCCGCTCACCGCAACTAGAGGAAGCCCGTGTGCAGCAAAGAAGACCCAATGCAGCCAAAGATAAATGAAAGTAAAGACCATTGGCTAGATCGCCTTCTTCAAGGAGCTTGGCCAGGAAGGCGAGGAGGAAATGACCACACTGAAGTAAGGGGAGTTTTCACCTGGGCAGGTGATGTCTGGAGGAAGGAGCATGTGGGGGAGGTGGCAGTCCTGAGCTGCAGGATGTGGGAAATGAGAGAAGAAAGGGAAATAAACTCAAGTGTCAAAGACAAACATCACCAGTTAAAAAAAATGTTGGTCTCTGTGGTGGTTTAAAAATATGTCCATTTTTAAAAAATTTTTTATTGGAGTATAGTTGCTTTACACTGTTGTGTTAGTTTCTGCTGCACAGAAAAGTGAATCAGCTATATGTATATATATATTCCCTGTTTTTTAGATTTCCTACCCATTTAGGTCACCATAGAGCATTGAGTAGAGTTCCCTGTGCTATACAGTAGGTTCTCATTGGTTATCTATTTTATACATAGTAGTATGCCCACAAATTCTTTTCTTTTTAAAATAAATAAATAAATAAATAAATAAATAAATTTATTGGCTGCGTTGGGTCTTCGTTGCTGCACGCAAGCTTTCTCTAGTTGTGGTGAGCAGGGGATACTCTTTGTTGCGGTGCGCGGGCTTCTCATTGCGGTGGCTTCTTGTGTTGCAGAGCATGCGCTCTAGGTATGCAGGCTCAGTAGTTGTGGCTCGCAGGCTCTAGAGTGCAGGCTCAGTAGTTGTGGCGCACAGGCTTAGTTGCTCCGTGGCATGTGGTATCTTCCCCGACCAGGCCTGGAACCTGTGTTCCCTGCATTGGCAGGCAGATTCTTAACCACTGCGTCACCAGGGAAGTCCCATAAATTCTTAGATATTCCTCTTTTCAAGAGAGAGAAAACTTAATTTTCTTCCCCTTTCAGTGTGGGCTGGACTTAGTGACTCACTTCTGATGAATGGCAAGTGGTGGAAGGGTGGTTTGTCACTTTTGACACTAAGCCTTAGAGATACTGTAGCTTCCATCGTGGTTGCCCTCTTTGGGGTCAGGGAGCTCTGGGAGCAACTGGCAGGGACCTAACGTGGTGAATAGTGAAGGGACATCATCTCTCAAGGAGAGGAGGCTTGCAGGACGAGCAGGACTTAGGAGATGTGGAGGCCGAGAGACTGGCATGTACTTATAACCTGGAGGTGAAGGGACATGGCTCTTTCAGGGACCTCTAGGAAGCTCCCTTTTGAAGCCATCTGTGTCTCTCTCTTCATCCAGATCTACCTGTATGCATTTATTCTAAATTACTGGTCCAGTTACACTCAGATTCACAACACAGTAGGAATCTACTAGCACTAACCTCATGAAACTCATACTGATTAGTACCGTGTTCTAGTTTGACATTATGGCCTAACTGGCCTTGTTGGTGGCTTGGATAGCTAACCTTTATGCACAAAATTATCTCATGGTAAGAGATGTCCTGAAGACCACACAGTGACTACAGAAGTCCTTAGGATAAGGACTGCTTATAACCTTATCCTCATGCTTTTATTGTGGTAGGAGAAGATATATTGTTATATTTCAGTAAGTAAAACCTTCCTGAATTCAAATCCCAAGCTAATACTCATTTGACAAAGAATCTACTCTTGTCTGCCGGGAAATTTGAACTAGTCTAGACCACACATAGCAGACAAAATTTGGCAGGCTTATTTATATATGGGCATCAAGCCATACTGACTGTTCACACGTTTATTCAAATGCTCACGAAGATAAATTAATTCCTGCTGTGACTGACATTCTGCAGCAATTTCCAAAAATGCAGACACAGTGAAGTGTAATTACGATTTGTAATTGATTTGTAATTTACGAGCGTTCCTGAGGCGCTGAGCAGCCCGAGATGGAGACTCCGACATGAGACCTAGTGAGAAACATTGAGCATACCGTTTTGAGTTTTATCTGTTTTTCATCTGTAAACTGGGAGAGAAGTGGTCTAGCAAAGAGAAGCAGACCATAATCAACGCTTAAAGAGCTAAATGGCAATGCCTCATTGAGGCAGCAGGGGGACAATTCTGAACACATCTGGCAGCCACTGGTGGGACAGGGTATTAACAGAGTATTGTAGGAGGTAACACTTGAGGCTGGAACCTCTTAGTCAGTGGTGTCTGACAGAACATTCCATGATGATGGAGAGGCTCACTATCCAATACAATACCCACTAGACATACGTGGCTTTCGAGCTCTTGAAAAGTGACTAGTAAGATTAAGAAACTAATTTTAGTTTTTATTTAATTTTAATTAATTTAAATGTAAATAGCCACAGGTGACCAGTGACTACTGTATTGGACAGTGCAGCTCTAATGAATGTGGTTTCATGGATTCTTTAAAACCAGGAGCTTCTTGAAGAATGGAGATGTATCTTACACTGGTGCTCAGCACATGTCTGACATATAGTAGGTTTTCAATAAATGCCTATTAACAGACCCTCAGTAGCTAGAAGAGGGCTGCCTTTATAATACGGAACGTAGATTGTTTAAGACTGTTTAGTTAGTATTTCCCAAAGGGTATTTCAAAGCCTTAGACCCACAAAATGCTCTGGAAAGAAAGAACTCCGTGATCAAATGTATCTGTATGTTCTATATCTTGCTTGGGGGATTAGGATACATGACAGGGTACTAAAGAAACTGGAGGGCTTCCCTGGTGGTGCAGTAGTTGAGACTCCACCTGCCAATGCAGAGGACACGGGTTTGTGCCCTGGTCCGGGAAGATCCCACATGCCGCGGAGCGGCTGGGCCCATGAGCCATGGCCGCTGAGCCTGCACTCCGCAACGGGAGAGGTCACAACAGTGAGAGGCCCGCGTACCGAAAAAAAAAAAGAAACTGGAATAGCTTTATTAACTTACTGTTTCCCCTAGTCATTTGACCATGAAACCCCGTTTTCACATAATACCTTTGACATCCCCTAGAACTAGTAGATTCCGGGAAAAATACTTTGGAGGATGCTGAAATAATGACAGGGTAAGAGGAAGACTTCCAGTGAATTCCTTGAAAAGTAGGGACCCCGATTTCTAGCACATGGTCAGCAGATAATAAATATTTATTGAACGGTCTAGAAATGTCTCACTTCCAATCAAAATCAGAAGCAGTCTACAAACCATTCCCACTCAGCAAAGGTAAAGAAAGAAGGCAGAGTGTGGCTGGCAAACCTAGGTATTCTCAGGCTGCCGTACTGGGTACCAGCCGAACCAGAAGATAATCTGACATGTATGAATTAGGGGTATGTAATAGCAAGTTGGAACAGAGGTAATAAGAGTTATTGAAATATACTAATATTTTAAGATCCTGTACTTTAAAAATTTAAACCAAGCAGCTAAACACTGAGAATTTGCTGTGATTTAGAATATCAACCCCCATAGAAAGGAATGACCAATCCAGAGATACAGGTGGTGTAAACGAGGATGAAGCATGGGTCCCTGGGGATAGGAGAAGAGAATGGTCCTCTCTGAGAAGAACAATGATAAAACAAGAACCTGACTGAGACCAGGACAGAAACATTTTCCTTAGTCACTTCTGGTCTTTAGTTTTGCTAGTGCCTTAGTAAGAAGGGATTGGAATTAACTCTAGACCCACACCATAGTTTCAGCTAAAAATTATTTGTAGTTATTGTACATACACTTACGCTTAAGTTTAATAAATTATATATAGGGCTTCCCTGGTGGCGCAGTGGTTAAGAATCCGCCTGCCAATGCAGGGGACACGGGTTCGAGCCCTGGTCCGGAAGATCCCACATGCCGCGGAGCAAGTAAGACCGTGTGCCACAACTACTGACCCTGAGCTCTACAGCCTGTGAGCCACAACTACTGAGCCCACGTGCTGCAACTACTGAAGCCTGCGTGCCTAGCGCCCATGCTCCGCAACAAGAGAAGCCACCACAATGAGAATTTCGTGCACTGCAACTAAGAGTAGCCCCTGCACGCTGCAACTAGAGAAAGACTGAGCGCAGCAACGAAGACCCAACGCAGCCAAAAATAAATAAATAAATAATAATTTTTTTTTAAAAAAAAACACTGTATATAGACCATTCTTATGGTATGGGTTAATCTCTTTTCAATAAATCCTTCCTATTCTCTTTTGAAACTTGAAGTTAGAAAAAAACAAGAATCTCTTCAGATCTAGTTAGGTAAAGGAATCTAGATGGGAGAAACTCCAACCAAAACCGTCAGTCAAGATCATGGTACCCTCTGCAGTGAGGTGCCCAGACAAAGCCTGTCCCTGCAGGGCTGGATGCGTTCCATGTGTGTGATCCACAGACTTCGTCATGTGCTTTAGATCTGCCCACTTAAAACAGAGGCTTCAAAATGAAAAAAGTGTACCTATTATAAAGATAACGTCACCTCAGTGTTTACAAAGATGCTGAACTCCCCACTCCAGGAGCGATCACCCCACATCCAGGGAAAGCTTAATTGTTTAGCCCATGTGATTGTGCACATCCACCTCCAACTACATTCACAGAAGGGATGCACCAACGCTAGCCTGTTCCTCTGAGCATCTCTGTCACCTGCGGACCGCCTTGCTCCTCTGAGCATCTCTGTCACCTGTGGACCACCTTGTTCCTTTAAGCATCTCTGTCACCACAGCTCTGAGAAGGGGGAGGAGAGGGCACGGCCAGAGACGGGAAGGAGCTCACTCAAAACCCTTGTCCTGGGCACACAGGCCACTTGTCATGTTTAGCTTTGGTCTTTGTTGGTAAGGCCTTTTAAAGCGTGAGGTTTGATTTTTCTGATTATTATAAAAGTGATGCATGTTTGTTACAGAAAACTTGAAAAGTCCAAGCAGACACATATACAAAAGTATCACCCTAGAGAGTACTCTTGACTCTTTTTGCCATATTTCCTTTCTCTATGATTAGATGATTCTAGTAGACATACTAATAGACAGACATATGATTAGAGTGATTTTCCAATACGGTTTTTTTTTTTTTTTTTTTTTTTTTTGCGGTACGCGGGCCTCTCACTGTTATGGCATCTCCCGTTGCGGAGCACAGGCTCCGGACGCGCAGGCTCAGCGGCCACGGCTCACGGGCCCAGCCGCTCCGCGGCACGTGGGATCCTCCCGGACCGGGGCACGAACCCGTATCCCCTGCATCGGCAGGCGGACTCCCAACCACTGCGCCACCAGGGAAGCCCCTCCAATACGGTTTTGAATCTTGTTTTTATTACTTAATATTATGTGTTGTGATTTTCCCATGGGCATCGTACTCAACTCTAATTGATTATATTTTAGGCCCTGAAATAAAGCAGACCACATCTCACCCCTGACCCAGTTAAAAAACAAAACCAAACCAAAAACCAAAACCCAAAAACCAATCATCTCCCATCGTACAAACCAGAAGCGAAAGCTCACTGGACATCAGCAAAAGATGAATAAGTAGAACTCACAAAGACATGCAGCTGACTTTGCTCCATTCCCGCTAAGGCAGCACAATGCAGTTCATTGAAAATAATCCCACATTCCTTTGCTATTTTTCAAACTGACACTTTAAAATATGTCTGCCAAAGCTCCTAAAATGGTCTCTGGCAGGCTCTCCCATTCAGCTCTGGGCGTTTCGGTTGCCCTGAACAACCACCCCCAGCTGATGCCATGCTGGAGACAGACAGACAGATACACACACACACACCACCTCATTTGACAAAGTCCCACGAATGCAAACTCAAGTCCAGCGACCCTCTGTGCCAGGTATACCCACTCTGCTGGCGTGGTGGGCTTTCATTCATGAAACTTCACTAAGCAAAAAGGAAAGTCACCTTGGACCAAAGACAATAAGGCTGTTGACATCCCGTGTCAAAGATCATAGTCTCAGTAAGTCAAGCCGGGGGGGACTCTTGATACGATCTCGTGGATCTCGTGGAAGACTGAGGTCCAGAGATATTAAGTGCCTTGCTCAGCATCAGACAACGCATGTGGTAACATAATAGTGGAAGCATCCTTGCAAAGGTCAAACTGCCAGGCTTCAGACTCCCAGGCTGAAGCTCTTTCTTCTTCAATGCCTGGGTCCATGTTGGAACCATCTGGCTGAAAGTGAAAGAACCCGCCTGACAAGAAGCAGCCCAGAGGCCTTTGCACAGATGGTGTTTCAAAAGAAAAGATCCTTTCAAAAGCCCCACAATGGCTCTTCATTGCTGGCTATTTGGGGGAGCAGCTCTGGCTCATGTGACAGGCTCTGCTTCTTTTCACCGTCCTGACCTGATCTGGCCAATCCTGGCTACTGCAGTCACCCAAGCAGCTCCAAGGGAAGCGTGGGCACGACCTGGCCACCTCATACGGGAACGCAAGGTCATCACATGCCTGGGCTTAGGTGGGCTGTGCTGGGTCTTTATGAGACAAGGCTTTCCAAGTCTTTGGTCTGCAAACTGTTGTTCATCCATCTGGCCCTGAAGTACCCATTTTTGAAGCAGTGGTTTTGGTGCTGAAGCCTAAGATCATTTGGTGTGTGAACCTCAGTCATTAGCCAGCAGGCACTGCCTACAAACTGGGGGTGGGGGGAAGCTTGGGCGTGACAACATGGCAGTAACGAGAATAACGAGGGAGGTTGAGAAACTGCCCACCACACCTGTTTGAAGTAAAGGTAATAAGTGTGGGGAACAGAGGAAACAATTTACGTGGAGAATGTAAGGGAACACCTGGAACTCAAGAAATGGAGCTATCGTTTATTTCCACAGGCACATGGTAAAAACTCAGTGATGGGGTGTCATACAGGGAAGTGGGAGGGCTGAGGAGTGAAGATGAATGAGGCTGAGTTACTTTTCTTTCCGTGAAGCCCTCCCGTATGAGGAGTCTCACTTCCTTCCCATCTCCCTCTCCAAGGCTTCTTTCTTCCTTACCCCATGCAGCAGTGGGGAGTGTACGGCTGGGGCCAGGGTGGAGGCACGGAGGGAAAACTCAAAATCCAGAAACACATCACAGAGCTGAACAGTGTTGTCCCCGCTTTGTTCCACAGATCACAGTCTCCATAAGATGTCAATGAGTGATGACAAAAGAAAAAAAGATTTCAGCAGCTAAATGGGGGGCAGGGGGCGCTACACAAAACCGAACCAGTTTCTTCACTGGATGACTTCGCAAGGCCTTTGATCTACGATTGTCCGTCGTGAGTCTTCAGGGGTGGAGATGATGTAGCATTTCGAAAACTCATTTGATCAGGAAAAGAAAAACTTGTTTTCACTGATTATTACTTGGGACTGACATTTTGAGGAATACTCTTGGCCAGTGCTGGTCCTTAGATCTTTCTTCTTTGCTTTACTTTCCCACCTCACTGAGCTGACCCCACCCCCCATCCTAGAGACTAAGAAGGGATGATGTGCTCACAATAGTAATTTTCAAATTTGAGAGTAATTGTCATCTAGAGTCGCGCCCCTCAGAGAGTGGTCTGGGAACCAGCAACATTGACATCACCTGGGAGCAAAATGAATTGCACTGCAGTCAGGGGTACCAAATCAGAATCTGCAGTTTGGCGAGATGCCGAGGTGATTCATACGCACACTGAAGTTTGCGATGCAGACTGAGGGTGCTTGGTACTGGGCACTAATCTCAATAATTCTGATTTGGGGTATCCAGGGTGAGGCCCGGGTACGCACATTTTAAAATACCACTTCCAGGACATTCTGATGCAGCTTGGTGTGTGGACCCCTAATGAGAAACACTGACTTAATTAAAAAGCTCCTATGGCCCAAGTGCCCTGCTATAGGGTAACCGAACAGCCCTGTGCTGCAGCACCTCTACAAGCTAGGTGATGGTATAATCACTTTCATTGTTAGAAATAAGGAAATGGATCCCTGGAGAGAGAAGGTGAAACTGCTGGACCAAGGTCACCCAGGGGTCAGCAGGTGCCTTAGGGTGAACAAGGACTCTCCTGTCTTTCCTCCCCTGCCTCGCCAGGCTCTCTCGTCTTCCTCCTCCCTCATCTGCTCTTTATTTGCCAGCTTCTGTGTCGCTAACAGCCCTCTGAATCTGCTTTTGTTTTCAGTGAAAGGCTAACAAAATACTGCTGCTCTCTGTGCTTGCTAATGATAATCCTGATTAGCTCCATTCTGTCAGCTGACTCCCAGGCTGCCCAGGGCCAACAGCAGCCTGCTTATTCAATCAGGGCCTGGCCCATTTGCTAATTATCATTTGGGCTCGTTTTCTCCAACTGTGAACGTGCTCGAGTTCAAGTCATCTTCAGCTGTTGCATTTACATGAAAAATAGATCATTTGTCACGTCTATGCCTGTCAATGCTCCAGCCTCCCCCTCGCTGTTGGAGACCAAATGAAATCATGTATTTCTCTGGGTTCCCAGGCTGCTGCTGACCAGCAGGTCCCAACGGGAGCCATGAGGCAAACCCTGTGGACAGATGGACGTGCTGGCCTTCCTCACTGGGCTGCCAGGGTGACCTCTTCCCAGCTTCTGGATTCCAAGCTGTATTTCCCCTCAGAGGCCTGATAGGGTGACCAACTGTCCCCGTTTGCCAGGGACAGAGTTTTCCCAAGACATGGGATTCTTTTGTGCTAAATCTGGGAGGCTTGGTCACTGTACACCTGGTCCACCAGGACACAGTGTGAGAGCATTCAACATCCTCCTAGGTGATATAGTTGGAATCTGGATCAGGGAACTGACGGAGCTGGGGTCCCAGCTTTCTCTGTCAGGCCTGAGGCGGAGGCTGCACCCCTTTACTGCTCTGCACCTTATTTTGTTTTTAATCTCTACTGCTAATCCGATAGCATAAAGCTTTATTTCCAACTGTGGATACGTGGAGGTCTGCAGGCATGTTCTGAGATGAGGGTGGCACCAAAGAAGGAATGACTAGTGTGTAATCCCTTTGAATGGGGATCATCCTCAAAGTACTCTTCCGGATTCAAAAACACACTAAGCATTTATTAGGTGCTTGGCAACACAGGCAATACAAGCATACGTCCCGTTTACTCCCAGCCCTCAAAGAGTTGACAATCCTGTGGGAGACACTAATACAAATACAATGAACTATATCTGCTACAAGGCTACCAAGGGGATCCCCAAGATGGCAAAAGGCCATGGGAGCTGGGGAAGGGAGAATTAGGGTACCTCTGCTTACTATATGACAGCCACTGTACATTCGTTATCTCATTTAACAGCCAACGTTTCTTAAGCACCTATCGTGTGACTAACCCATTTAGTTTTTACAATTCTATTAGTATACCTATTCTACAAATGAGTAAAATGAGGGTTTGAAAAACCGTGCTCGAAATTGCGAGTTAGTGAATGGAGGGTCCAGGGTTTGAACCCAGAGAGTCTGAGCCTTGTGGTAAGCACTGTCTGAGACTGAATCTCCCACCCCTGTGGGGTGCTGTACCCTCAACACAACCAGTGCGTTGGGCACTCAGCCAACATCAGACAAAAGTAACAGGGCCGGCTGAGGAGCATGGCTGTGCGTGGCGGGAACATGGCGGAGGGAAACATGAGGGGGGGCTTCTGCATTCTACGCTGCGGAATCCCGAGGCATGACATCGGGAATGTCCCACTGGAGGTGTGGCGACTCTGGAGCTGCTGAGGAAACTGGCCTGACAAGTGCTGCCCTTCTGACCCCTAGCTGCATTAGATTCTAAAGAAGGTACTAGAACATGAAGCCAAATGCCTGACTTTCATCATCCTTCAAGGACCAAAAATGAGTGACAGTCATTATTTTATATTTTTTTAGACTGCATTTGTCAATTCTCAAAAGCTTATCCTTCTTATACAATTAGAACATCTGAGCAACTTGCCTTGCATATATAGGTTACTTGATATATGCAAATCAAATACATATGTATTGATTTGATATAACAGGACTGATTTTAATACTACAGATTGCAATAGTAGACTTGGAAGTTAGGTATTCCAGCACTTTCAATATTGAAAGTGCTTGTTTCAGTAGTAACAATCTACAAGTGCAATATTCTTAGT
This sequence comes from Orcinus orca, assembly GCF_937001465.1. Classification (NCBI taxonomy): domain Eukaryota; kingdom Metazoa; phylum Chordata; class Mammalia; order Artiodactyla; family Delphinidae; genus Orcinus; species Orcinus orca. Next base: position 45,737,562 of record NC_064564.1, on the reverse strand, counting down.
GGACATTGAACTGTGGTAAGATAATGACTGTCTTCGGAAACATTCTCAATATCTTTTTCTGTTGCTTTATAGGTTTTGATTTGTGTAAAATGAATACATAGTTTGATATGTGTAAAATGAATACATAATTTGATTTGTGTAAAATGAATACATAATACAGTTAAGCATTAAAAGCACTTGTTATTAATATGTACAAGCATTGAAATTAATCTCCCTGTAATTAAAATGAACAAAACATAAAGGTAGGCTGTTTCAAGCAAAATTTAAAGAACTATAAGCTTCTGGGAATAAAATTGATATCCCTTCTTGCTCACACCTACTGTTAATAATTCCTGGTTAATCCAATCATAGTTTGTTCCCCATCCCCCAAAATAGGCTCTTATCTCTGGATAGAATAAATGGGTTGTTCCAGCCCTTTCTGTGACTCAGACTTCAAGTCAGTTCCCGGCACTGCCAGGTGTTAGAATCCCTGGGGCCCTTCTTCAGTTGTAGAGAATACAGTTGACCCTTGAACAACGTGGGGGTAAGGGGCCCCGACCCTCCATGCCATTGACAATCTGAGTATAATTTATAGTTGGGCCCTCCATGACTGAGTTTCCTCTGTATCTATGGGTCTGCATCCAGATTCAACCAACCTTGGATGCAGTATACAGCGTATAAGTGGACCTGTGCAGTTCAAACCCATGTTGTTCAAGGGGCCGCTGTAACTGAGAGTGCTCTGATGGCAAAGGAAGGCTTTATCTACTTGTTAACTTACACTCGGCTTTGTCCTCCAATGGCCTTCATGCTTCCGTACGTAGATAAGAAATTAACATTCAGCTCTCTCCATCAGATGTTTCTGCTCCTTTAACTCAGAGAAACCCAAACTTGAGTGCTGAGGAGAGCCTCTTCCTTCCAGTGGACCTTTAGGGAAGGTGTTCCCCCTCCACCCGAACATGTCAACTGAAAGCAACTGAACCAAACTCCCCAGAAGGAGACCCATGTTCTCCTGGAGATCAGAGTGTTGGCTCCACCCTCTTCATTCACCTGCCCCTATCCACTCTGTCCTTAACATTTTCTGAAATTAGCTTTATCAACTCCTTTCAGGCCTTTAACTCCCTTTTGCTGTTTGCACAACCTTTTCTGTTTACCCACAACAGCCTTTATACAAGACAAATGAGCAAAACCTCACCATGATTATGTTCTAGTTTCTTTCCACACTACTCGTCCAACTGAATTCAGAGACAACTTAGCTCTTGCCAAGAGCTTTCTAGAAAGTGGTTGTGAAAGAAAATGAAGAAAATAAATGCTTTAGCCAATGATATATCTCACTTGTACCCAGCGAGTCTTGCTTTGTTCCACAACTCTTGAGTGACACGCAGAAAAAATGGTTTTTTTGCCATGTATTCGCAAAGTGTACTTATAGATTTCAAGTTGAGAAACTCTAAAGGTGATATATAAAATTCCCCAACATCTTCTTTGCCAGATACAGGCACTCTACTGTATTAAACATGTCTTTTGGTTTTTGCGTTTTGATTCTTGAATGCCCCTTCCAGGGCTAACCAATTTCTAGAGATAGTAGACAACTCATCCTTGAGCTGTTTACTCACCAATCAACACAAACCAACCAATCCAGAACCCACTTTCCCAACCACCTCTGCTATGGCCTCTTAGGGCTAAAATCCCTTTGGCCTAATCACCATAGCACCAGGTGATCAGCTAGGGGCAGCCCCCCTGCCCCTGAACCTGCTGAAATTACTCAAATTAGTCCATGTTTAGCCTTCTTACCCTGCCTCGCCCATTCCTTCCCAGGGAAACCACAAGAAAGGCTCCTGCCCGTGTTGTCCCTGACTAGTCTGCGTCCTTCCCCATGTGGTCCTCATACCGTGGTATACCCCCTTCTCTTGGGATCTGTGAGTAACACAAACTATCTTTTCAATGGCAGTCATGTCTTTTTTTTTTTAATTAGTTTTTATTGAGTAGAGCTGCTTTGGCAGTCATCTCTTGATCTGTTGGCCTCACCATACATAAACAATTTAGAAAACCTATATTTTAAAAACATGTACTTCAAGAGAAAGGAAGACAGGCTAGCAAAAGACCGGTCTGGCCCCTGTGCTCAGGCCATTGTTCAAATGGAGTTGGATGAAATTTAGTTGTTCTGTCAGTTATATTTAGCAAAACTGCCACTTTTAACTGTTTCAGGAAAAAAGCATGATTTTACGATAAAGCACTGATTATACTGGATAAGACGGTCCTAGATAGAGTTGCTAGGGATAGCTGTGATGAGGGTACCATAGTATGATATATGTCACAAAAGATGTAGGGTTTCTAGGGGCCCTTGACTTCCAAAGCACAGTTTGAGTCCTACTGTAAAGATAGTCTATAAAGAAAAAGAAAGGACTCCCCACTCACTTAAACAATAACAGTAAAGTTTTTTTAACCAAGTGTTCTAGATTCTCATATATTCCATTAAAACTGCATTGCAGGAGATTCAGTATGAAAAGCAAAGTCCCCATGATACTGTATTCTCATCTCGGGCTCACCTCTCTCTATATCTCTGGAGTAAAAGCTACTCAAAAACAGTTTAACTTGACTTTGTGTATCTAGCAGGTGCCTCCCGGTAGGTGCTGAATATTTATTCACTGACTGAAGAAACGTTTCTTACCTTCTTTGGAAAACAGTGTAAGAGATGACATAGAGCTCAAAGATGCCCATTTAAGGGGTTAAGTGAATAGGTGACTGGTTTTGGAGCTGAGAATTAAAGCTACTTCCTCTGGCCCAAACCATGACCACCCCAGGGAGAAATGTAAGACCTCTGTTTGATGGCCGCGCACATCTTGGCATCTCCTGCCCTTTAGCTGGCCTCTAACTCCTGTCCAATTCTGCAATCCTCTGGTTAGGAGCTGGCCATCAGTTTGCACGGGCGAGGCAGTGTTCTGTGACAAGTGGCTGAGCTCCTGGGGTGACCTGGGTGCCACCACTGCACAGTGACACTTACCAAGGGCTCCAGCTCCTTGCGGTCTATGAGGTTCATCTCAGTGACGAAGTAATAGAAGTGTTTGTAGCAGGTGTTGACGTGGGCCTCCGCACCCATCACAATGACCCGGTCGAAGTGGTGGATGTAGACGTGTACGAAGACCCGGAAGAGGCGACACAGGATCTTCTTGCAGATCTGCAGGAAGTTCTTTGGGAAGGGAACACCTAGAGAAAGGGAAAAAGGGAACAAAACCATGATGGGGAAGCTCTGGCAGGCCCCGAGCACACGTGTGAGGCTGGAGAACAGTCCTGGACCCGGGCTTCTGGGCCAGCCTGCAAATGCCTGGCTCTGTGTGGGCAGCTGCATTGGACATTGTCTGAAAAAGTGGCTAAAATGGTGTTAAATTCAAACACCAACAACCACGAAAAGACCAAAAAAATGAACAAAGAGGGCCAGGTTTGTTTCTTTGGTTATATCTTTTTTGGTGCAGATAAACGCACAGAAATATTTATTTTTAGATAGAAAAAGACACTCTCCCCTCTTGCTTTTTTACTTTTCCCACTTTTTAGAGCCCAAGAAAGTTCCTTTTCCTCTTATTTCTAATGTAAGGAAACTGGTAGAAGGAGGGCGATGATCCAGGGAGACTGGCACTCCTTGACACAGAGTAATAGGGAGTGGTGAGGACTGCAGCAAATTAGAAAGCCGTTTCTCATCAAAGGAAGCAGCCGCTGCACAACTCAGTCAGTGGTGGCCAGATGGCGACAGAGGTCCGGGGCTGCGAGATCTGGTTTTGCAAGATGATGCAGAAATCTGGGGTTCTATATGAACTATCTGGAGTTTCATTTATTTTTTTTTTTTTGCGGTAGGCGGGCCTCTCACTGTTGTGGCCTCTCCCGTTGCGGAGCACAGGCTCCGGACGCACAGGCTCAGCGGCTATGGCTCACAGGCCCAGCCGCTCCGCGGCACGTGGGATCTACCTGGACCGGGGCACAAACCCGTGTCCCCTGCATCAGCAGGCGGACTCTCAATCACTGCGCCACCAGGGAAGCCCTGGAGTTCTATTTTTAAAATGATAGCAATTAACCTGACATTTAAAAAAGAAAAAATACAGCAGGTCAAAACAAAACATCTTCCTAGGATAACTCGGCCTGCAGACTACCAGTTTGCAAATTCGGATCCAAACGTTTTCTGAGATACACTGTTTCTGAGGTGGGCAAATGCAACAAAACTTCATGGAAACTTCGCATTATACTTATTGTCCCCTCATCTCCTTGAGGGAAGGTAAGAGTTGGAGGTTGTTTTTCATAACACAGACCGGGTGAGGGGGCAGAGGAATCACCCAGATTTCCTGTCTGATGACCACTACTCCCAGCTTGGTCAGAGCAACAAATAGGAGAATCCCAAGCCCACTTCCCTTCTGCCCCTCAGACACGGCTTAAACTCTTGGTCTTTACACTGTTCTTAAGTAGTGACGTCATGGATTCCAAAGTTAAATAGGCTTTGAATTCCTATTCCACTCCTTTTCCAGCCGTAGGACCACAGACAAGTTATTTACCCTCTCTGAGCTTCAGTTTCTCCATATGTAGGATGCAGGTAAAATTGCCAATTGTCCTGAGGATTAGAAGTGACACCCCTGTGACTTTTGTTTTTTTGTCAGTTAAGGAGGAGTCAAGGCCTTTTTTGCATGGCCAGGAGTGTCAGCATGACTAAAACCCTCCTACAGCGCCCAGGACAGAGTAAGCGCTTGCTAAAGGGAAGGACACCTCCCCGCCCCCGCTCTCTGCTTTGTAGATCTGGAACATCTAGCCGTTGTTATAAGGCAAGTAATTACCCTTATCAGGAAAAGGCAGACATGACCACCAGCCTCTTGGCAGAATTGCAGAGCTGCGCTCAGGGCATGTCCCTGGTCCCCAGCAAGCCTGGAGTTTTGCTGTCCGTGCCTCCACAGGGTCCCAGTGGCAGCTGTCTGGTGAGAGACACTCTGTAACGGGATCACCTGGGACACCGAGGACAGGATGAGCGACGGAACACAGCTGGCAGCTGGCAGAGGCAGGAATCTGCCTCCCCAGGGTCCGGCACTGATATTGGCTTTTCTTCCAAAACAAAGTGGCAACGTATCAAATGAACCCAGGGAGAGACTTGGGCACAGCTTGGCAGCTGGCTGTCTGGGCAACAGATGCTGGGGGTTGGGGGTGGGGTGATGTAAAGCTGGCCAAAGGTGGAGGGCAGCTCCCCCCAGAGCGGATAGGTGTTTTCTCTGCTGAAGGAGGGGCCAGTGAAAACCACTGCTGCCAGCCTGGGAGACCGTCTAGAGGCTTCAAAGAAGCCTGAGATCCAGAGGTGATGGAATCCCCCATTATCCATATTTAAGTGTTGATTATGTTCCCATCAGAAGGGGAGTCCTGGAACCACACGGACACAACAGCAGAGGTTGACGTGTTACTTTCGCAACCTGTCTGTGATGTAGTTATTTACTAGTCCTGTATCACAGATGAATTAACACCAAGCACAGATTAACTCGCTCCAGGCCACTTAGGTAAACAGTGGCAGGGCTGGGATTTGGACCAAGTCAGCCTGATTCTAAAATCTAACAGATCTGGTTATGTTTGGAGTGTGACTCTCTCTGCCAAGGATAAAAGCACAGCTTAATTGCTAAATGCAACAAGGCATCTAAAGATTACTCTTTGGTGGCACAGAAATATAATTTTAAAAAAGGAAAGGGGTGAGGAGAGAAGGGTGAGAAAAGTCCAAACCCTTGGGAGCCACAGATCTGAGGTACTAAGCGGTCAGCTAATACTCTGAGGCCCCCAAGGAGAGATGTGTTTTCTCTGCTGGTGCCTTAGACCATGGACCTGGGACTGAGAGTAAAAGCCAACATTTACTGAGCACGTAACAAGTCTAGGTACTATTATTGTTTCCATCTCATAAATGAGGAAACAGACTCAGAAAATTAAGTAGCTTACCCGGGTCACGCAGCTGGCAAATGGTGGAGGGGTTTGGACCCAGGATTGTCTAACTCCAAAGCCCATGAGTACCGGCTACTCTGAAATCTGGAGATGTTGCTCTGGGACTCTGCACACACTTCCAGCTCCCAAGCCCTTCCTTCCTGGGTGGCCTGAATCCCCCCAGGGGCGTTCACCTTTCACGTGACCAGCTGCTAGGGGACACCGGGGTGGGGGGTTTCAGCTGTGCCATTTCGTCTGCTTGACCTTTAAAGCCGGTGTCCACACCCCACACACGCTGACTGAAGGTAAGGCAAGATCTTGGACACACCGAGGATGTTCATGGCACTTGTTGGGTCCCTCTAGAGTGTCCCCAGTCTGCATCCCCCCACACCCCTCAAGTCCCTACGTCTGATCAGCTTTGAGCTCTTGGCTCTGCCCTCCATTCCACACCTGGTCTCTGGCCTTGCCTTTGACCTTGAACTTGGTTTGCTCTTGCCCCTCGCATTTGGGCTCTGGCTGGGAATGATCTTCACGGTATAGAGAAGAGCTGGTTTTAGCGTCTGGAAGACCTAGATTAAAATCCTAGCCCTGTAACTTACTAGCTGTGTAGGCAAGTGACTTGATCACTCTATTTCATTACAAAATGGAGAAAAACATTTACTCTGTAGGGTTCTTATAATAGCATCTGTAATGTGTCTGGCACGTGGGGGGAACTTTGAGATGAAGTCCTACTTTTGTTATTTCCCACTTGAACTCCTTGGGTAGGTAGGACCCCAGCCTCAGATCTCTTGTCTCTGGCTGCTAAGTTGGCCCTGACTCTTCCACCATCCCCTTCCTTACATGTAATTCATTCTTCAAAAGTGAACATTGCAGGGCTTCCCTGGTGGCGCAGTGGTTGGGAGTCCGCCTGCCGATGCAGGGGACACGGGTTCATGCCCCGGTCCGGGAAGATCCCACATGCCGCGGAGCGGCTGGGCCCGTGAGCCATGGCTGCTGAGCCTGCGTGTCCAGAGCCTGTGCTCCGCAACGGGAGAGGCCACAACCGTGAGAGGCCCGTGTACCGCAAAAAAAAAAAAAAGTGAACATTGCAAATGGTTCAAGTAAGGACATGCTCAGCATGCACCACAGTCACCCCCAGGCCAACTTGGGAAGCTGAGAGGTCCTAGGCTGGATTTGTAGGGAGCCTGAGAACCCTGGTGGGTTCTCTGCTAAGCCAGAGATAAAATCGCAGCTCACAGAGTGTGGGGTTAAGAATAAGACAGCTATGTGGCATTTGGGAAATTCATTCAATATTATTGATGGTTCAGGGTCCAATTCTACAGTTTGTATACTATCTTAGCCCTTTTCTCCCTTTCTCTCCTGCCTTCCAAGTGTTCAGATTTGTGAGTGTGTGTGAAAACTTTAAATAAACCATCAGAAGATGGGAAGTGGAAGAGATCACCCCTCTGGATGTCCACCACTTTGGTGGACCCTGGAACTCTCATCCTGTGTAACTGGCCTCAGGGAAGCAAGACAGGGTAAGACTCAGTGCTGATCTACTCCTTTCCCTGACAGGCTCCAGAGGGACCAGTTCATGAAAATTAATTTATCTGAGGGTTTCTTGTCTTCATGGTGCCGGTAAGAAGTGTCTAATCTCCATTAAATAGCCACAGAAAAATGAACCCTGAGAGAGGCCAGATATGTGTATGTGTGATGTCATTTATTCCCGGTGAAATCCTGAGCAGTGATATTATTATTTTATTTATTTATTTTTTAATGTAACTGTGGCTTAGTTCAGCTAAAGTGTTTGCCCGTCCCCACAGATAAAAGGACGTAGAGTAGAGGTTTGGCTCCGACAACTCAGGCCCTTTCTTTGGCGTCCTGCAGTTACAGCTCCATGGCACAGCAAACCTCACTGTTAAGATGACCATTTTTTGACCTCCACTGAGCTCAGTACCTGGCTTGCAGAAGAAGCTCAAAAAAATGTTTGCTTGTTTTTGATAAATCCAGGCTAACAGTAGGAAGAACAATAGGCTAATGAACCATCTCAAACGGACACTGGACTTGTTATCATGGCAGCCTGAACCTGAGGAGAATATGCAAGGCTCTGGGCAGAGGGCAGCCTATGTGTTCCAAGGGGCACCAATGACCCAGCTCAGGACTGCATCCAACCCCGTCCTTTTGTCCCTTCTGTTTCTTAGAATACATAAGACACTGGGGACCCTCCACTTTTGTACTTCCCAAGGTCTGTGTTAAAAGTGACTAATTCTGGGAGGTCCTTAGCTAAGAAAAAGAGGATCGTGAGGTCAGGTATACTTGTCAAAATGCTGCTTTTATAAATGTTTGCAATATACCTAAGCATAGTAAAGGATCTGAGAATTCCTGTAGCCGAAAGTCCTATTTAACTCTGGAAGCTCCTTTTTCCTGTAATAGCTATTGGTTTAAAAGAGTCTGTAATCAGACTTCCCAGGTTTCATTTCTGGCTCTACTACCTATTAACAAGGTAACCATATGCAAACGGCTTAGTATCTCTAAGCTGCAGTTTCCGCAACCGGAAAGAAACAGGGATATTTATGTTATCTGTAGCTCAGGGGGTTGTTAGGATTAACTACACACACGTAAAAGGCTTTGCTAATACTTTGCAGATAGGAAGCACTCCGGCGCACTGTTAGTTTTAGTATCTCATTGACCAAATGTTCTTTGTAACATACTTTGGGATTAAATTCCTCCTGCATATTTATTTTCAGGAGGGCAGTCTTGGTATTAATCCATCAGTCCTGAACGTGCAATGAATTTAGAGTGGTAGGTACTCAATTAAGCCCTGGATGATATTTGGCTTTGCATTATTTTCTACAAATTTCTCATATTTATGTCTTGTATTACTGTAAGTTCCCTGAACAAAGGGACTGTTTTATACTTTGATTCTATCTTTAAAAGCACCTGGCACAGGGCTAGGTAGGGAACACTCATCATTCAAAGTTGAATCATAAGAGAGCAGTGATCTTATTTAGTCAAGATGTGAATCCATCATCGCCTATTTGGGGGAGGAAAAAAGCCTACAGCAGAAATGATAGCTTTTGCCAGAGTCTTGATATGGTCCTGGCTTGCAAGGCTACACAATGCTCTTCTATGGAGGAGAGCTCTGGGATGAAGAACATTTCCATCTAGCCTAGGGGGTGGGAAGAAAGAATCTGAAACTCCTTTTTTTTATCATTGAAACCTCCCTTTTTTACCTTTCAATATAGTTTTTCGGGGGGGGCGTTGAGAGTTAATTTTCAGTCACTGTACTCAATTGGAAAGTTAATGCCAGACAATATTAACCAGAGTCATAACTGAAATAGATGGCATATCTGAAGGGTTTGGAGTTAAACTTTGACTAGTCTTATAATAACCCAGACAAACCTTCCGACAATAATCTCAGACAGATATGTATTGATCATATAGAAAACAACCTTTAGAATAGGTTAGAGGCTTTTTTTTTTTTTTTTTGGCCATGCCATGCAGCATACGGAACTTGCCAGACTAGGGATCGAACCCGTGCCCCCTCCATGGAAGCGTGGAGTCTTAACCACTGGACCGCCAGGGAAATCCCTATAGAAAACAACCTTTGAACAGAAGGTCTCGACATGATTTGCAAGCACGATTGATCTCAGAGCCTCCCCTTCCTCTACCCTACCCTGAGCCACAGCCCCTGACTCTCAGATTCAAGCTGGGAAATTTCAGACTCCAACAAGCTGGCTCGAGATGAGAAGACGTGTTCAGATGAGCTTCACAAAGAGGTGATAGACATCTGGGTGCTCAAGGATAGATCTGGATGGTTCGGGGCAGGCTGTGTGGCTTGGTCTCTGCAAATGGGATCAGTGAGCTGAAAACGGGACCAGGCTGAACTCAGATTCCAGAATGAGCCCAGGCAAGGTGCCTGGGCAGAGGTCAGAATCCCAAACCAATCACTCACATGTTCCAGCAGGAATTTGCTCAACAATTAGACTCAAAGCAAGACTAGAGTTTGCTAAGTTATCGGGCCAAGGAGGAGGCCAGCCAGAGAGTTGGGGTGAAGGCGGAGGGTGCAGTGAGCCTGTGGGGCTTGGAGCCCCTCTTGAAGGCCCGACCAGGCAGCTTCACGGCTCCGTTTCTGCTGCTGGGGAGGACCTGGTACTCAGCCGGGAACCAGCATCTGACAGAGCCCTGCTGAGTTTATGAATGTGTCTAACCACAAACTTTCTCATCTCCAAGCCACATTGAGTGCGAGAGCTAAATTGAGCATGGAATATAATCATTTCTCTGGGGCCCCATGCGGATTTGCCTTTCATCTCTGACTCGGTAACTATCCTTTCTCCCAAACAGAACTGAATAAAAATTCCAGTAATTTCTGAGCTTCAATCTATTTTCTTTCTTCCTCATCCCCTCCCCTCCCCTCCCTTTCACTTAGCCCCCAAATGCCCCATTCAATCCTTCCTTTTCAGGCACCTCTGGAAAAAAAAACAAAACAAGAAGTTGTCTAAATGGCTTGTGTTTTTTTCTTTTATCCTGTTATGGAAGCTGCAAAAGGAGAGAGTCCCTCAGAGAATGCAGAGATGCTATGACAGGGCCACAGTTGGGAGATGGAGGTCCCAAAGTCAAACAAGACCCAGGCGGCAGTTTCCAAGCTAGCTGCTGCCCATTCTTGTTTTCATGGTTTTTCTCCGTTTTCTTCTGGAGAGAAAGCCAGATGCTTAGGGCTGAGCACCTGGTCTCTGACGACACCGGGTTGAACCTGGGCTGTGGAGCTATGGAGAGCACGGCCTCAAAGCCTGTCTACAGGGACACCAGAGGACCGGCCCCAGAACATCCCAGGTTCCAGCTGGCAGACATTCCCGCCTGTCGTTCACCTAGCTAACGCCTCTTCCTTCTGTACAGCTCAGCTGAAAGCCTCCCATCGTCCCCAGACTCAGGTTGCCTGGCATGTACCATCTGCTCCTGTAACTCTCCTGACGGCAACTGCACACTGATGTGTGTGGGTACCGGCTCAGGTCTGCCACCCCCTCCAGACTGTATGCTCCCTGAGGGCAGGGAGTGCATCCACGCTCCTCCCAGAAGGAGGCTTAGTGCCCAGAGCGGAGGTACACCAAAATCAAAGCTCAGAAAGGTGCGGGGACTGACTGGCCCGGGGTTTAGAGCTAGTCTGTGGTGAAAAGGGGTCTGAATTCAAGTCTGTCTGATTCTAGAGCCTATGCTCTTTCCACTCTGCCAGGAAACTGGATGGGATTCTTACGCCTCGTTTCATCTCTTGCCAATCCAATCGGCAGAACTGGAGAAGACAAATCTGTTAAAAGACGAAGGTGGAAAAGGGCATATTGGCTCTTACTTCCCCAAAGGCATGTGTCATTCGTGGACACTGGTTAAGCGTCTGGCTCTGGTGTCAATCACTGGTTTCAGATTCCAGCTGTGGAACTCCCCTGATACTTGCCCGGGAGTGAGTTTGCTAACTTCTAAAAGGCTCGGTTTCCTTATCTGAGGAATGAGGATAATTATACCTGGTATTTGGTGAGACTGGGAGGATTAAACACGGAGCCCAGGGCCAGCAGGCTTTCAGAGGCATTCGGCAAAAGGCCGCTGATGTTATTACTGCTTTAAAAGGTGAGACTCTTCCTCATTAGAGTCCAGGGTGGGGGAGGGCTAATGAAACGGCACAGATGGAGCTGCCTTTTCTCTAAAGGACAAACTCTTCCTGGAAAGCAGATTTGGACCCAAGGTGATATATGGAAACAACGTGTGAACTGTCCGAGGAGCTTCCACGTGACACGGGATGAAGCCTAATGCCTTGGCTAATCTAATCCCTTGGGGACCTCAATGGCATGTCAGTAACAACAACCAGAAGTGCCTATCTTGAGCTCCTTCACACTGTCACTCCTGTCTGAGAGCATGTGTGCTGTCCTTTTGGTCTTTGGACGCCAGTACCAGGAGTGTGCATGTGAAAACCCCTCTACAAGTCATAAAAACCACTCATTCTCAATAGCTCATGGATAAAAACAACATCCCACACACGTGGGAAAAGAAAACAGGCCTCCTCCGGCAGCGTGGCTGAGAACATACCATTTCCAAAATACTTGCAAAACAAAACACAATTGGATCACAATGAAGAAAGAAAAAGAAAGAAAGAAAAGAAACCTTAACAACATAGACCTATTTCTTTAAAATCCTCTGCTAATAGTTTATTCTCTTGACCATTCCATCCACAGTCTCCTGCCTCCTGCAAAACGTATATATATATATTTATCTAAAGAAGCCTCGTACTCTTGCTGATGAAAATTCAGCTTTGGAGGACCGATCCTTCTAAGCAGATGTTTTGTGTTATCTCAGTGCATTCCTCAAGAAAGTGTCTGTACACCATGCCAAGGAAAACAATCCTGTGTAGCAAGACTTTGTTCCTCTGCCTGAAAAAAAAAAAAAAAAAGTCCCCAAACAAGCTGACAGCTGCAAATGGTTAGAAATAAACTGGCTACTACTCTCTTCCCCAGCTCCGTCTGCCCAGTCCCAGCTGCCCCTCGCCCCAACCCCGAGTTACCCTCGGACCCATTATCACACTGGCTGGACCAAAAGGAGGGAAAACAGAAGAGCAAGTGATGATACGTTCTAAACAGACTGTTAATTCTCTCAGACGTGCCATTTGCGAGGCGGAGGAAGTGCTGTTTCAGCCAGCCAAAGGAGCCTGCCTGTCACCTGCCCCTTCTTGTCCCCAGTGCCACTTCTCTGCTGCTGGAAGCTCCTTCATTTTTTTTTTTTGCGGTACGCGGGCCTCTCACTGTTGTGGCCTCTCCCGTTGCGGAGCACAGGCTCCGGACGCGCAGGCTCAGCGGCCATGGCTCACGGGCCCAGCCGCTCCGCGGCATGTGGGATCCTCCCGGACCGGGGCACGAACCCGTGTCCCCTGCATCGGCAGGCGAACTGCAACCACTGCGCCACCAGGGAAGCCCTGGAAGCTCCTTCTTATTCGCATCCCCATCTCCAGGTTGGCTGGCTGCCTCCCCTCGCTCTGTCCTGGCGTGGAGGTGGAAGTACATCAAGAGAGACCCAAGAAGACCTGAGAAAGGCATTCATTCACTATGGATTGGCAATAAAAGCCATTAAAGATGAACTCTAGCTAGTTCAGACCTGCCGCGTTTGCTGAAAATCAAATGGCCCAAATGAGATAGAGTGAGCTGAGAACATGGTGTTAACGAACCTCATTAGAACTGGAAAGTCAGACAGAAGCACCAGCACTTTGATCATGAGCCCCAGTCAGAGCTTGCAAATGACTCAGCCTCCTGGTCGTGGATGATCTGTTGTGAGTATTTTCACAAATAAAACTTTTCTTTATTCACCAGCAGAATCTTTCTTCCATTATGTGCAGGGCAATGAAAACCCAGTCTTGTCTGAGATGTGGTGTATATGTATATATGTACGTGTATATACACATACGTATACACAATGGAATATTACTCAGCCATAAAAAAGAATGAAATAATGCCATTTGCAGCAACATGGATGGACCTAGAGATTATCATCCTAAGTAAGTCAGACAAAGACAAATATCATATGACATCACTTATATGTGGAATCTAAAAAATAATACAAATCAACTTACTTACAAAACAGAAATAGACTCAGACATAGGAAATAAACTTATGGTTACTAAAGGGGAAAGCAGGGGAGGGATAAATTAGGAGTATGGGATTAACAGATACACACCACTATATGTATAATAGACAACAAGGATTTACAACAAGGATTTATTTATTTATATTGAATATAGCACAGGGAACTATATTCAGTATCTTCTAATAACCTATAATGGAAAAGAATCTGAAGCTGTACACCTGAAACTAACACAATATTGTAAATCAACTCTAGTTAATTTTTTTTAAATACAGAAAAATACACACAAAAAATACACACACACACACATACACAGAATACCAAGTCTTGTCCAAATAGTTTCTAATCTATAAACTTCTCTCCAGCCCCACTGCCGCTTCCCTAGCTCAAGCCACCATCACCTCCTGCCTGGTTGGCTGTGGCTCCCCCTTAGTGGAGCTTCCTTTCTTTACTCTTGGATTTCTTCTCCTGTCCCCAGGCAGTGGCCTTTGAGTCACAGTCTGAAAACCACTGTGCTATGGAAAGATCCCCCAGGAAACTGCTATTGGCCCACGTTTAACCTTGTCAAGTCCAAGGCCATAAGGCTGCAGTGAAAATTAATACCCATTTAACTCTTCACACCTAGCAGATCTCAGATGCATCTTTCTATTAACTTTTCACCCATACTGGGAAAGAACACCTCCTCAACTTGTATTTTATGTTTATATTGAAGCACCTATTTTCATATAAATAGAAAACTATCAGGTAGGTCATTTTCCAGAGTTATTAAAGTTTGAAATAAGCCAGGATTGACTGAGAAACAAACAATCCTGGGATACATGATTGGGGAAGGCAGGGGAGAGGAAAAAGATAGCAAAAGTAATCCATCCTTTTGAGAAACGCCGGATCCAGAAAGAACAATGATTGGATCCCAACTTGAGGGGTGCTTTGCAGAGCCAAAAGGGAACAGGAAGAAATTGATCTGAGGCAGGGATGTAATTGTTGGGGGATCTTCTCCAGACAGAAAAGGTGTAAGAAAGGAAAACTTGCCAAAGAAGTTCAGAGCAGACTCTGAATGCAAAGACCCGCCCTGCATGAGGCTGAAGGGGATGAAAGTGGATGCAGATGACTCTTTGCATCTGAGCTGGAAGGGTTCTGGCAGGGACTGAGAAAAATTGGTGAGTCTTCGCATTTGCATGTAAGACCCAATGAAGGTACGTTAGTGGGTTAGGGATGAAACCAGAAACGTAGCTTTTAAATCTGATCACTGGGTCAAAGTAGAGCTAAGTTCATGGTCTGAACTGTATATCTGTAAAGTACTTACTTGAATATGGTCTTAACCAGAAATCACTTATTCAAATGCCTTCAAGGGTCAGAAAGGGACATAAAAGCGTCAAGTAGGCTGGCTGTAATACAATAGGGAATGGCACAGACTGTGACAACCTGGACAGTGCTTTATGCAGGAAAGAAAAAGTGTCTCAGCCTCAGCTAACCGTGTTGAGCAGGAATATGGGTCCAGGGTTGCCAGAACTTCTGGTCTTTCAAGAGAATCGGAAGTCTAGATTCTAATGTGAAATCTCTTCATAGTTAAATGTTGGTAGTTTAAAAACATGAAAAATTTTTAAAAAACATTTTATTTTTAGTGTAATTTATTTTTACATAGTTAACTCAGCCTGGAAAAGTTGACTTTCTATGACAGCTTAATTTTTAAATTTTACGTTTAAAAATTTTTTAATTTTACATTACATTTTTAATTTACATTAAATTTTTTTTAATTTTTAAAATTAAAAAATGTCTTGGTAGGAATGTGCACCTGCAACCTCCAGATCTTAGTGTCTAATACCATTCTTCAAAAAGGGGAATCAGGGCCCCTTGGAGAAACAGCTGATTCTAGGGCTGGGGCAGGAAATGTAACAGAACACTTTGTAGCGCCAGAAAGAAAGGGAGTCCTCGATAAAAACACAACAATGGAGGTGTGTCCAAGGGACCCTGGAGGCAACCTGAAAGAGCTCCTGCAAGGCCGAAGCTGGAATTTGAGCAAGAAAATAAATGGAGTAGTATTAGATTATAACCGAAAGTATAAAATAAATACCCACGAGTCCAGACTGATAGAAATACATGATTGAATAAATAAGTGGGGAACAGACAAATTGCAGCAGAATTCCGAAAAATTTACGTAGTTACTTTCCCCTGAAGAAGGTGGAACTCCGTTCCGTAGCCTTGACTGTGGGGTATGCCAGGTGACTTGCTTCCAAAGAGTGCAGTTTGGAAAGGGAGGTGGGAAGGGTAACTTTAAAATGGAGAAACCTGGCAGACACAACGTTGGCCAGGTAACTAAGGTCAATGCCATCACTGATTAGTTTCTTGGCATATACCTTTGATATGATGTGAGGAAAATGTCACTTCGGCTCTGTGGACTTCTGACCCAAAACCCATAACCCCAATGGAACCATGAGAAAAATATTAGACAAACCTAAATTCAGGGATGTTCTACAAAACATTTACCAGCACTCCTTTAAATTGTTGAAGTCATCAAAAACAAGTAAAGTTTGAGAAAACGTCAGCTCAGAAGGGTGTAAGGAGACCTGACAACGAAATGTAATGTGGTATCCTAGATGGAATCCAGGAAGAGGAAAAGGGCATTAGGGAAAAACTTCTAAAATCTGAATACTGTGTGGAGTTTAGTTAATGAAAATGCACTGACGTTAGTTCCTCATTTGTGACAAATGTCTCATACATGTAACGTAAGATGTTGCTGACAAGGGAAACTGGATGAGTTATATGTGGGACTCTGTCTTATCTTTGCAACTTTTCTGCAAATATAAAACTCTTCTAAATACAAAGTTTATTTATATTAAAAAAAGATAACCACTCTGTGGGCCAAAAAATATTCAATAGGCTCCAGGGGCCATGAGCTTGTGCCCTTTGGGTTATGCACTGACAATTCTACGTTTCCTGATAACACTCTCCGATCAGAACTGGCTACACAATTTGCGGAGGCCCTTTTTCAAAAATTATAAAGAATTTCAAGATGGCGACAGCAAATATTAAACCAAGCATGGGGCTCTTCTGAGGGCAGGTCCTGTGTGACCATACAGGTTCCATGTCTGGGGAGCCAACCATTTCTGATACACAGCATAGCCCGAACAGAGCTATCCAGTTAGCAGTTATCCTTGCCAGATAAAACTCCCAGCACGTACTCTATTTGTCCATTAACTGATTTTAAAAATTAACAAACACATATATTTGGGGATGTGCTAGATATTAGAAAGTTAGCAATAATCAGAGGAGCTAAATTAGACTGATAAATTATAAGGTCCCCTTATAATGTAAGTGAACCCTGGCACTGATCGGACACTCTTGAGGTTCTTCCCCTCACTCTCTCTAATTTCTCCTGTTTCAACTGCAACACTATTTACTATAATGGGACTTCTGAAGAAAGTGCATTTTTAAAATTATAAAAATGTGGAAAAGCTTCATGAGGTTATTTTATAACATTTGCAATTAAAAGTTTCCATTACGTTGGCTCCTGAGAGAAACTTAATTTCCTGAGCACCTAAGGGCACCAGATATTAACATATGTTAAAATCATTCATTACCAATCAAACAAGCCAACAAACTCAGGAGTTGTTTCCCCCACTTTGCAGATGAGAAAATGGGAATCACCTGTGCCCAAGTGACACAGGTACTAGGTGATGGAGCTGGAATCTCAACCTAGATCCGTCCCACTGCAAAGCATATAACACACCCTCAAATAATACAACTAATACACCCTCTACCTTCATAATTCCTTTAAAATTATTTAAAAAATTAACCTCACCTTCAAGAACGTACCTCTGAATAGTTTTACAAATCCTCAACTGAAATAAATTATTGTAAGGCCATTAGCCAATTTTAAGGTCCTTAATGAAACATGACTTTTGAGAAGAAAAGTCTGAGAGTTCAGGACATTTGTCTTTTGGAATTTGGTGGAGGTGGACAGGAAGAGGATGCAGGTGACTAAAGCAATTGCCTCTCTCGGACTTGAGATTCTGAAGCAGAGGTGAGAAACTGTCGGCTGCAGGCCAACCTTAGCCAGAAGGCATGTTTTCTTTGGACTACATAGTATTTTTGAAATGCTGCCAACATTTAGAAATTGGGAACTACGATACAAATATTAAGAAGTCTGGCTTCTCTTGGAAAAACTCGAAAGACCTGGCACTAGTGGACTGAAATTCTCACACGGCAATAACTAAGTGATGTCTGCTCCCTGTAAACTGGAGATGCTGTACTTCCCTGGGCAGCTCCATTCATTTCATTCATTTACTTTGCCAGCCTAGACCCTTTAAAGAAAACATTGTGTTTCTCTATGTGGAAGCAGGTAGTTAATACACTTTGTTTTGTTTTGTGAGGCCAGGTGAGGCTTGGTTGCATAGAAAATATCTATTGGCTATACTAGAAAACCATTACCCTAGGAACACCATCCTAGGGTACATAATACTTACGTACACCGTCCTAGGGTACGTAATACGTCCCTGAGTACGTAATACTTTCAGATTCCATCTTCCTTCCAGGCCCCTCTGAGCCCTGCAGTGGGACCGTCCTCTTTCTAAAGTGCTCCATTTGACACAAACGTGCAGAAGGTATCATTTGCTTTTTTTCTGAAGGCAACACCACTGGGCACATTGATAGACAGACTCCTGGGGGTGATGGAAGCAAATGGGTTTGTGTTTTGCAACCCTACATCTTTTCTTTGGTACCCTTCCTAGGTGGTCCTCAAATTATGCAGGCTTGACTTTCTTACTGCCTGCATATTTACACAATACATGGACACCGCTAAACTCCCTTGGCATGGCGCATTTGGTCTATTCTACATTTACTACCTACTGTGGTACCTTGGTGATGTCACACAGAAACACTGTCAGCCAGCTGTCACTGGAGGAGAGAACAAAAGCCCCACCCCATGCATCCTGAGAGGATCCTAGAAGCCCCCCGCCCGACCACCGCTGCCCATCCCCATGACAACCTTGCAGAGCAAGTGTCCCCTTGTCCAACAGCACCTCTCCCCATTCCTAGGAAGGTTCTCACATGTCCTGGCCCCAAAGGCATTAGCACTCTTTGGGACTGTAATTAGCAATTCTCATATGTTTTCGAGTTCTCTGAAAAAATCTCCTAACTTATAAACCTATGGTTTGTGTTTCAGACAGGTATTTGGGAACATAAATTTATAAAAGTAGGTGACTGCCTCATTTCTTTTGCTCTAATCATATGAGTAATGTTTAAGAAAATTTAGAAAATGCTGTCAAGTAAAGATACCATTACAACCCATAATCCCACCAAGAAATAACCACTGGTAATATTTGGTATGTAACCTTCCATTCTTGTCTCTTTGCATATATATAATATATAGTTTTTAAAAAGTAAGATTAGGGCTTCCCTGGTGGCACAGTGGTTGAGAGTCCGCTTGCCAATGCAGGGGACGCGGGTTCGTGCCCCGGTCTGGGAAGATCCCACATGCCGCAGAGCGGCTGGGCCCGTGAGCCATGGCCGCTGAGCCTGCGCATCCGGAGGCTGTGCTCCGCAACGGGAGAGGCCACAGCAGCGAGAGGCCCGCGTACCGCAAAAAAATAATTGTGGTCCCTGGACCAGCAGCACCAGCAGTCACTGGGAACTTGTTAGAAATGCACATTCCCAGACCCCAAGTTAGAGACACTAAATCTGAATCTTTGGGACTAGGGCCCAGCCATCTGTGTTTTAAGATGCCACCCAGATAATCCTGATCTGTGCCGATGTTTAAAGAACACTAGCCTAGAATATTCCTTTGTGCATATTCCTTGCTCAAGGATACACAGCCTGCTTAACCAAACAGGGAGTCTCGCTGAAGATTCACAGAACCTGGTTTCAGACCGGAGTCTAAGTCTCTTGCCTGCCACTTGCTGGCTACGTGATTTTGGGCAAGGGAATTAGCCTCTCTGAGGCTCAGTCTCACCTCATTAGGTTGTTGTGAGGATTAAATCAGGGGGAAAAAAAAAAGAAAAGAAAGGTGTTTTCCAACATAGGTACAGCTTGATAAATATTTGCTATGATCATTACCCATCAGAAATACCATGATAGTTTTCAGGAGGTCAGGAAGGCAGCTTTGGAGGTAGAGGAAGCCAAATGATCTGGAGGTTGACCATCCAAAACAGATGTTTATTCCCCGACTTTTCTCTAGTACAGACTTGGATTTAGATCACACCAGCTGTTGGTGTGAACAGATGAGTCTCCCAAGATGAGACAATAAATCATTCTCCCAGGAGATGTCTTCAAACTGTGGAAGTGCTGAAGATATATGGCTAGAGACGTGGGCTTGTGGACCTGAAAACTGCCAGGGGTGGGAGGAGGGGCACAGGAAGGGGACCCCGCCACCACCTAAGCAATGTTTTCAAATGGCAGCCATAAAAGCATCTGAAGGGCTTGTTAAAACACACATTGCTGGGCTGCACCCCAGAGTTTCAGCGTGTTTGGAGTGGAGTCCGAGGTTTCGTGCTTCTAATAAGTTTCCCGGTGATGGTCATGCAGCTGGTCGGACCACACGTTCACAGCTAAATTGAAACCTAATGGAAGTGAAAGGCAACACTGAACTCTGCCCTATAAAAGTTTAAGAAAGGAAGAAATGTTCTCCAAGACTTTCACATTTCCTCTGTAAAATTTAAACTCCCCTGATGTACTATTTAGATTTGCCTTGGCCAACTTTACAGACATGCTGATGGCCACGTTTTCATTTGAACGCTAGGTCCTTCGCAGGGGATTGGAGAGGTGGATGCACGGGCAGCCTCAGCCTTTGGTCCACTCTCACAGGCAGTGGGAGGGTGAAAAATCAATCATTCAGTTGTACCTCCTCCTCCCAAGAAGCCGACACATATTAATCACTTAGTATATACTAAGTGCTTGTATGCACATGTCATCTAGTCCTTTCTCCAATCCCGCGCAGTAGGTATTACTTGTATCTCAGTTTTACAGATGAGGAACTGAAGCTCAAGAGAAGTTAAATGTTGGACTTCCCTGGTGGCGCAGTGGTTAAGAATCCACCTGCCAATGCAGGGGACACAAATTCGAGCCCTGGTCCAGGAAGATTCCACATGTTGCGGAGCAACTAAGCCCGTGAGCCACAACTACCGAACCTGTGTTCTAGAGCCCACAAGCCACAACTACTGAGCCCGCATGCTGCAACTACTGAAGCCTGAGCACCTAGAGCCCGTGCTCCACAACAAGAGAAGCCAACACAATGAGAAGCCTGAGCACTGCAACAAAGAGTAGCCCCCGCTCGCTGCAACTAGAGAAAGCTTACGCGCAGCGACGAAGACCCAATGCAGCCAAAAATAAATAAAATAAATAAACTTTAAAAAAAAGAGAGAGAGGTTAAATGTTCTGAACACAAACAGTACTAAAGATTTTCAGAACTCAGATCTAAAAACCTTTGCTTTTCTCTTTCTGACCCACACAATGGGTAGAAGAGTCCTTGCTTGTAGGCTGAAAACCACGTGCATGGTTGGGAACGAACCAGGCATTGTTGGATCTGAGCTGGAGTGGGGCTGAGGTCATGGGAATGGACTTAGCATCAGGAAGTGGGTAAAGGGTGCACAGCCTAGATTCCTGCTCACCTGCCCTCCAGCAAGCTCTGGTCGCAGCCTCTGGAAAACTGAACAGGAGGGAGAGGTGGCCTTGACCCCATCCAGTTCCTCACACACTACCCTCAAGGATGTGGCTAGGATGATAACATCCATCCCCAGTGCCACCTCCAAAGGGACACTGCCAGGGTTTAGTTCCAGGAGCATCAGAACCACGGGTCAGCTTAGGTGAATGACTAGGGGGATGAGGGCTGGGGATCTGGTGTGCCAGAGTCTCTTCCCCTCTCACCCTGCTGGCTCACTCCCTGGTTTTCTGGTCCATTCCTCCAGCCGCTGCCAGTCCTGATTCACTCTCTGACCCAGAACCACACCTGGGGAACCACGTGCGTCTTTGGGGATTATATGATTGGGTAGGGACGGAGCCTGGTCATAAAGTGATAAGGGAAACTGAGGTCTTATCATATCGGGAGGCCAGGAGAAAACTGGAAAGATCAGGTTCAAACACTGAAAGCCTGTCATTTGGAAAATGAATGGGAGAAGAAAACAGCAAGCCACTCACCCAGGGCCACAAAGCTAACAAGTGCGGGAGAGGAATTCAAGCCCATTTCTTTCCGACTTCAAAGTCTGTTCTCTTTCCACTACTCTATTCTCTTTTTATGGCTGAAGGCAGTCCCTTTCTTCTTCCCTTCCTTCTTAAGATCAACAGGAAGACACACTGTTGTACTGCCAGAGGTGTCCAAAAGGGGGATTCATTGCCTGGGGTGGTGGTGAGTTCCCCACTCAGGGAGATGTTCAAGTAGAGGCCACTTGCTCGTGTTGTTAGAGGGGATCCAGGTTAAGAGAAGGTGGTTTCCACTACTGGTTGCATATGACAATCACCTGTGTTTGTTCATAGGCCAGATTCCCAGTCCCCCGTCTAGTCCCCTGGGTCTCAGGTGCAGCTCAGTTATAGCTAATTTTTCAAAGCACCTTTGGGGACTCCAATGCAGCTTTTGGGAATCGTTGGGGTCTCCTTCAACTCTGAGATACTATGACCATAGTGACCGTGGTCTAAGAGAGGGCCAGCTGTGGGGTGTCAGTGCTGGTGTTAACGGCGACAACTATACTAGCTAAGCGTTGAGTGTTTACTCTGGTCCAGGGCTGGTGCATTACTTCATTAAGTACCCCACGAGGCAGGCACTACCTTCATGCCCATTTCACAGATCAGGAAGATTAAGTTTCCCGCCCAAGGCCACACCACAAGTGGGTGGAGGAGCTGGGCTGTGAGTTCAGGCAGGCTGGCTCTAGATCTTCTCCTCTTAATCAGAGGAGAAGTCACAAAATGTGACCTGATCCAAAGCCATCCAGTCCACAGGTTCCATCCAGTCCGCAGGTTCTGAATAAAACCCACCAGCAGCTAATCTCCCAAATCACAAAAATTCCACAGCACAGAAATGACCAAGAGAGTGAAATAGACTCTCAGACTATGAAATGACTATAACAGCTAAAAGTGTTGCAAAACTCTCAACGTATAAATTATAGGCATTTCTTTGGTCTTTGGTGTTGTATTCGACTTTTAACATTTAAACTTTTCAACACAGCACGAGTGCACCCCAGTAATTCCTACTGCTATTCCTTCACTCAAAAACAAAACGTGCTCCTTAAAAATGGTTTTATTGGGTCCTGGAATGTTCAAACAAAATGACATTAAGTATATTGACACGGTTAAAACATTAACCCTAGTGAAACTCCTGATGTGCTAATTCAACAGAGCCTGCCCAAGCCTTTCTGGGAAAAGCTGGGTCACCTGCTGTACCTTGGCCAAATCCTCACCCACCACGTGGCCTGGAGGCCAGCTTTAGCACCAGGAGTGCGACTTTAGTGCAGGGACTTTCTCAACCAAATATGTTCTATTTCCTCCCTCAGGGTCATCTCAGTCTTAGGAGAGTCAAGGGCAAAAAAAGGAGATGTGATGTCTATACTCTGAGTGCTGAACTCACAGGGGACTTTCCAGGTTACATGCCCTATTAAACTAACCCTCTCATTAAAGTTGACTCTGGGGAAAACTTTGGGAGGAACAGAGGAGGTCTTCTTACTGCCAAGCTCCTCTCCCCGCAGCATGGCTAATTACCCTTGTTCTTGCTTCCAGCCTAAGGTCCTTAAGCTATTCTTGCTTTTTTTTTTTTTATTTTTCTTTGTGGTACGCGGGCCTCTCACTGTTGTGGCCTCTCCCGTTGCAGAGCACAGGTTCCGGACGCGCAGGCTCAGCGGCCATGGCTCACGGGCCCAGCCGCTCCGAGGCATGTGGGATCTTCCCGGACCGGGGCACGAACCCGCGTCCCCTGCATCGGCAGGCGGATTTTCAACCACTGCGCCACCAGGGAAGCCCCTATTCTTGCTTTTTAATGATCCTCTCTCTCAAAGTTCCTAGCGCTTTGTGAGAAAGGTTAAAACTCACTGGAAAGAGTTGTAACAGCTTGAATGGAGTCAACCAGTCGGAGACGTCTGGGACTTTCCCCTCTGCCTAAGGAAGCTCAATTTATCCTGGGGCTGGGAAGAGGCAGAGCCGAGGTCACCTTTTCAGACCCAGAAATCACCTGGGAAACCAAGTCACAACCTCTCACCAGGCTCCTGCTCAATCGGGGTGACCTTTGGAGAGGCTCCTCAGCTGACATCCACGAGGTGTGGCTGAGATCAGTGTGTCTCAAACTCTTCACTGCGGGCACTGAGGTGCTGCCGAGCTAGCGGAAGGAATAAGAGATCTCTTCTCCCACCTATCCATCCCTGTCGATGTTCAAATTCTATGTAGGATTTCACTGGACAAAATTGGGTGACTTTCAAGGTCCCTTCCAGACCTAACATTCTATCATTCTGAGACTCTATTTCCCACTGAAATAGACAGCTGTCTCCCCAGCCCATGCTGATCTGAGGACTGCTAAAGGGTGGACACCTCTTCCCTGGAGTCCTGGGGGTATAAGTCTGTCCCTGCCAAGTGACTAGGAAGATGCTTCATTTTCTGCACATCCTGGCATCACACGGGACCCTCAAAGTCCCTGGAATTCTGCCAAGTGCCTATGAAAACCAAGCCAGATGCAGACAGCTGGGGTCTGGGTGGAAAAGCCACTTCAAGCAGCATACCCCAGGCTGGGCGCCTCAGGGCACTGGCTGATTTGTGATGGAATTAAAGACGTTTTCCAAAATTTCAGCTATGGCCCCAGAATGTTCCAAGCCCATGAGAAGGTCATGTGAAATTGGTGAGGGTTGGGCATAACCTGATAAGAGTGGATGTTCTCTAGTCTGAAGCCTTGGAGTCAGAAAGCTCTGAGTTCATAATTCTGATGCCCCTCATTCCAGCTCTGTGGCCTTGAGCACATGATTTCATCTTTCTGAACCTCAGCTTTTTCATAGGTCCAATGGACAATGAGACAGTTTGGCACAGTGTCTGGCACTGTAAATGTTCTTACCAGGTCAATGCCTGGGCTGCCTTAAAATGTGATGACTAATAAAATAAGCCAAAAAATTAAGGGGCTCAAAGTTACCCAGCTGTGTGGATGGATACCCATTGCTTAAGGTATCAGATCAATTCTCTTTCTACGTGGGCTTCTCTGCCTAAAGTCCCAGGCTCCCCATAACACGTGACACAGATTCAAATGTTTCTAGCTATTCCCAGGGGCCTGATTCACTCTTTGCACCCAGAAACTGGAAAGCGTGTGTATTGTTCAGAAGATCAAGGCTAACCATCCCCCAAGTCCCCCACCCTCACTCCTGTGACTCAGGGCGAGACAACCGCCTAATAAATCAAGGCCCGTTATGAGCTCCTTCAAGCTGATTCACGCACATAGCTCCTTGGCTCCTACCTGGGCAGAGAAAAGACAAGACTGAGAATTCCCTGGACCTTGCCCTCCCAGGACGTGATAAAAACCTGACACGTGAGAACTTGCCGTGATCTGTGGTTCTCCAGTGTGCCATGAGAGATGGAGGGACCACTTATAATGTTACTCACTACAGAGCAGAACTGGCAGAAAGAAGGGTGCTTCCTGACGTTCCCCGGGGATGTGACATGACCAGTGACCCTATCACCCCCCAATCCTACTCAAAGCCCCCAAACAATATCATAGACTTCTAGGGCTTCGTGCTGTGTGGTCTTTATGCGTTAAACATACAATTAAACGAGTAAAACTTTAGTAAGGAAGGTACTGGGGGAGGGGAGAATACATTGATGAATAAGACAATAAGAGAACAGTGGAGCAGATGGAACAGATGTGGAGGGAGAAGAAAACGTCCATCAATTTCACCTACCATGTGCCCGGAACCATTCAGGTCCTTTACAGCAGCGATCCTCAACCTTTTTGGCACCAGGGACCGGTTTCGTGGAAGACAATTTTTCCACGGAAGGGGGGTGGTTGGGCGAGGGGAGGGTTGGTTTCGGGAAGATTCGTGGGCATCACGTTTATGGTGCACTTTATGTCTATTATTATTACATTGTAATATATAAGAAAATAACTATACAACTCACCATAATGCAGAATCAGTGGGAACCCTGAGCTTGTTTTCACTTGCCACTCACTGATAGGGCTGTGATATGAGTCTGCGAGCAACTGATTTATTATGGTGTCTGTGCAGTCAAACCTCTCTGCTGATGATAATCTGTATTTGCAGCCGCTCCCCAGCGCTAGCATCACCCCTCAGCTCTACCTCAGATCATCAGGCATTAGATTCTCATAAGGAGCGCGCAACCTAGATCCCTCGCATGCACGGTACACAGTAGGGTTCGAGCTCCTATGAGAACCTAATGCCGCCGCTGATCTGACAGGAGGCGGAGCTCAGGCGGTAATGCGAGTGATGGGGAACGGCTGTAAATACAGATGAAGCTTTGCCTGCGGGCGCTCGTTCACCTCCTGCTGTGTGGCCCAGTTCCTAACAGGCCACAGACCGCTACCTGTCCGCGGCCTGGGGGTTGGGGACCCCTGCTTTACAGGAAAGGCGGGAAGGTGAAGCAGTAAGAGTGTGGATCTGGGACCCAGCCTGCCCACATTCACATCCCAGCACATGGTCACTTGGACGAGTTATGTGACCTCTCGGTGCTTCGGAGGTAATAAAAGAACCTCTCCCACAGGACTTCATGAGGATGAAACAAATTCATATATGCTGGCGCTCTCACTACAGAGCCTGGTGGGTAAGCTTTCTTGTTTCATCTCTCCATCTCATTTTGATCTTCATGAGTCAGGCGGGGTCCAAATTTTACAGCTGGAGAAACTGGAACACAAATAATGTATCTAGGGTCACGGGGCAGTAAGTGGAGGTTTGCGAATTCAAACTCGGGCTCCAATGATTCCAAGTCCCTTAGACAAACAACAGTGATTGATGAGGGTTTTGTGACAGGAGTGAGACAGCCTGTCAAAGGGGTGGACACAATGGGCCGCGGAGTCTCCAGAGTCAGGTCCAGAAAGGCAAGCAGGTCATTTACATGTGGGCGTGGGTGTAGAAGGACACCTAGCCGTGGAAGCAGATTATTCTCCTTTTTAATCAGGACAGAGCACCTCTGTAAAGCTAGTAAGCTGGTACCTTTAAAGAGTATCTGGGAAATAGGTACCTAGGTACCTCTCTTGCTCAGGTGCTGGCGGGCTGCATTCTTGATTTGCTATTGGGTTGGCCGAAAAGTTCGTTCGGGTTTTTCTGTAATGGAACTTTTCGGCCAACCCAATATTTATACTGTACTCTACCCAAAACATAGTGGGCATCCAGTAAATTGTTATGATTACCCATATTTGTTACCTTATGCTGGCCTGAGCTTAAATTTACATGTACTGCCCAGCATTCCTTAAAGTTTGTCCTCATGTGGTTAGATGCTCCTTAAAACAATAATGTAAAGCAGGGGTCCCCAACCCCCGGGCCAAGGACCGGTACCTGTCCGCGGCCTGTTAGGACCCGGGGACGCACAGCAGGAGGTGAGTGGCAGGCGAGCGAGCAAAGTTTCATCTGTATTTACAGCCGCTCCCCATTGCTGCCCATCACATTACTGCGTGAACCATTCCCCCCACCGTCACCCCTGCCGCTCCATGGAAAAATTGCCTTCCACGAAAGCGGTCCCTGGTGCCACAAAGGTGGGGGACCGCTGATTTACAGGACACCAAAGTTAAAGGAAATGCTGTGTATTCTATCCCTTTCCAGGAAAATTTCCAGTGTACATAAGCACCATAAAGGCTCTGAGAAATTCAACACTAAAGAAACCTGCTCTTTTTAATGCAGGGTTTCCTAAACCTACTTGGCCACAGAACCCTTTCCTAGATAATAGAAGATTTGGGGAATACTGAAATTGCTCAACTGAATTTTGACTTTCCTGCAAGCAGGGGATAATTATTCTCACTTTCCAGGTAAGGAAACAGAAACTCATCCAGTGGCTGGCAGAGCCACTGACACAAGCCCAAGTCTTTGCCTCTAAAATGAGAACACTCACATTTCCAAAACACCACACTGGAAAAGTCACCATCCCAGACATCATGTCTTTTGCTTTTCATTTTTTAAGTCTATAGGTAAAACTTAATGTTAGAAATAAGTGACTTGGCCAAAACCACAGAGCTGCTTAGGAGTGGAAAAGGGACTACGCCTACATTTGCTAACTTCTTAAAAATCTCTAAACATAGAAACAAGCTACCATCAGTTGCCATGAATGGTTTGAGTGCACCCCTGCCTGAGCTAAGACATGGACCAGCAGCTGACATGCTGGCATTCAGGGTTAGTTCCAGGAATGGAACTGGGAGATCCTGTCCTTTCAGAGTTCAACAGCACAGATGATATCAGTCCATTCTTCTTGGCAATCAGCTGCTCACACTGGACTGATGAAAAAAAATCTGGTCATTGGGTAATAAAATCATCCTCATTAAAACGATTGTTCTGCCTTCTTCCATAGGAAAAAACAGTGGAAGCCAACGTGCTTTAGCACTGGAACTCACCCACAGCAACGCTCTCTCCATCAACACCTCCCTCCAGCATTTCCCTGGCACAGCTGAGCATGGGACAGAAGCCTCCCCCAGGCCTGCCAAGTTCCTCCTAGCAGAGTCCCACCCCAGAATTCTGCCCAGAAGTAGCATCTGAAACAGAGGTGAGTCCTTCGGGCCATACTGCACAGCCTGTGCCCGGGAAGGGGAGCTTTGGTGAAGGAGGGAAGCTGACCCTGGCCCTCAGCTAGCAGCCCCCAGCCTCCAGCCCCTCTGCCAGATGATGTGTCACAAGATACGAAGGTTAATCAGGCAGCCCCTGTTAAGAGCAAGCGGGATGAGCATCTGTGGACCGCTAAGGGGTGGAGACAGGCATCTTGCCCTAGAAATTACCATCAAGCCAAGACCGTTTAATTTCTGCTGCACAGACCTGCCACAGGGCAGGAAGCAGGACGTGAAGGGGAGGAGAAGGGAGAAAAGGGAGAGTCTTTAGAATATGTTTCCCTGAAGGTGTTTTCTAGCAGAGTTTCGTCCATGGGGTTTACCACACTCCTCTGAATTCTTACGTTCACATTACATTTTTTACTTTTTTAAAAAAATTTTTTCGCCCTGACACTTGGCACGTGGGATCTTAGTTCCCTGACCAGGGAACGAACCCATGCCCCTGGATTAACCACTGGACCGCCAGGGAAGTCCCTCACATAACATTTTTTTTAAAGCAAAGTAGGACATACAAAAGGACAGTGATTATTTTTTTCCCAGTTAATGTTAACTCAATAAAAAATGTACTCACCACTTCCAGAGTGTCAGGCTCTGCGTTAAGGACTGTGAGACAGTGACAATAAGATGAAGAAGGTAGGCCAGGACTGACATGGTTTTGAAACTGTATTCTGCAAGTGTTACAAAGGTGCCTGAGGGGCCGCAATGGGGTGTGGGGTGGTAAGATGCTGAGAAGCAGGGTCCTCTCGGGCTCACCCGCCCTCTGGCCTCATTCATCCTCTCCCCACCAAATTAGGTAGCTCTACTTTGATCTGTTCTCTACGTTTCTTTGCAGGGAGAGCTGTTGGGAGACCTCATTTCCTGATGTTTAGAAGCCCTTGGGAATATGTGAAGGCCCTTCCTGCAGGACCAGTCCGGGACCAGACTCTTATTAAGCATGCAAAGACAGATGCCAATGTTGATTGCCCTAAGGGGTTTCTGGCAGAGGAGACATACTTATGGTTCAGGGTTTGCTGGGAGCTAGGAGCAAGCTCAAGTGCTGGCTGGCCAGGCCTGGCACGGCCTTAAGCACCTAATTGCTTCCCTAGACAGTCTGCTGTGGCAGCTGTTGGGATAAGCCCCAGGGCACCGTGAGGTTTGGGTGCTTCTGGTGTCAACCATTTAATGAAGGGTGTCTCGGGCCTAGTAAGGTTTTCAACCTTGCAAGCTCCAGACACCTAACTGCTGTACAGACAAGCGCAAGAAGTACACGGACAGTCCATCCTGCCGCTGCGTTTCCTTAGGCAACGTGATG
Organism: Orcinus orca; assembly: GCF_937001465.1. Taxonomy (NCBI): domain Eukaryota; kingdom Metazoa; phylum Chordata; class Mammalia; order Artiodactyla; family Delphinidae; genus Orcinus; species Orcinus orca. Next base: position 45,708,070 of record NC_064564.1, on the reverse strand, counting down.
GCCACGGGCGGAAGACAGCACGTAGCGGGCGTTAGGGGCCCAGCAAAGTGTGGGAAATTCAAGTCCTGGCCCCGCTAGTGCCTCACTTGTGACCTGGGGCAGGTGACTTCTCTCTTTAAGCCTGTATTTTCTCAACCGTAAATCAGGGGGCAGTGATTGTTCCCATCTCACGGGATCTAGGTGTTAGATTATCCATGTAAAGTGATAACATAGTAGCTAAGTACCCGATACATCTTGGACATTTTTAGTATTATTATCATTATTATTGACACATCTGAGAGGAACAGCTCAACAACGCCCAAGGAAATGTCCCTTCACAGCCATAGCCCATTTGATGGACAGGATCCGCAAGCAAGGCTTGTCAAAATGAAAACGAAAGCAGATTGAAGCAACTGCTGTGTTGATGGGAATTCTCTGTCTTCTCAAGAACAGCATGAAGATTTTTTTTTTTTTCTGATCCTAAGATGCATAAATGCAAGAAACTCCTCTCCTTAGAGAAATTCACCAGATGGAATTCTTTCCCAAGGAATTTCAGAATCTATCAATGTAGCACAAACGGGGTCAGGTGTTAACCCTGTATCAACTGTCATCACAAACTGTCATCACATTCTTGATGGCCCCGAAGGCCCAGTCAGCCCGAGTTTCACTGATGTTTTATTAGCTACAGGAATTGCATTTCAGAACATGTTTTGAAGGGAAATGTCATGAGCTTATCTTTCCAGGGACCAAGGCAGCAGTGAAAGAATCAGCTCATGACTCGTGTTACATCCTTCATCTAAGTGTATTTCCCTCTGCTATTGACGTGCTCCCGGAGGAGTTTTGGGAAAGTGTGAGCATTCATCCCTACTACATCACGAAAACTCAGCACACCTGTAATTTCACAGCTGCCTGCAGTTTCAACAGTGACGGAAATGTTTGTGTTGGCCTCTCCACGCAGTTTGGAAATAGCAGCAAAAAGTGGAGGAGTTACTTCTGGGTACCAAAAATAAAGTTACAAGCCTGTGAAAATGAATCCCTGTGACTTAATGAAATCTGTGGCTTAAAAGTGTGTTTGCTAAGAAAATTGAAGTTAGATGCCTTCTTTAAACAGAACCAAAGGGGGTAAATGGATGAATAAATGAATGACTGTTTACTTGCGGTATTTATCATTGGTGGAAATTATAATTTCTCAAATACTTGAAACTATGGGAATTTTCTACCAAAGAGACTTTGTAAATTTAAAAGTATAATTAATAATAAATATTAAAGATGATGCATCTTAGCAGGCAGATCATTTTACACCCACCTGACCCCATGTTCTCTCCCATCAGATCCCCCATCCCCATTCCTTTGCAAAAACAGTCAAGTTATGAGGATGGACTTGGGTGGGGGTTAGAGTTCCTGGGTCTGAACCCAGCTGTTACTTAACTATCTGTGTGATCTTGGCTAAATCTTTACACCTCAGTTTCCTCATCTATAAAATGGGGATGATAATAATACTGCCAAAGTCATAGTGTTGCTGTGAGGATTAAGTGAGTTAATATTTTTAAAATCTATAGATCTGTGTGTATGGCACATTGCTATATATAAGTTAGCTGCTATTACCATTATATTTATCATTATCATAATTTCCATCAGATTCTCCCATCCTTCCTCCTACAGGCTGCCCTAAAGTTCCCTACGTCAGCAACATTTACAGGAACATTTTCAGGCCAGAGGTGTCCTCTCCAGAAGATCATTACAGCAGCTCCTTAACCAATGACCTGTATTAACATTTCAGATTGATTGAAAGTCACCTGGAAAGACAGGGAGTTCTGAGAGGCTGGGATAGAAAAAGTCCTATTCAATTAGGAATACAGTTCGTCCTGTGGCAAGAGGAACCACAAAGTGGTTAATATGTTGAAGGAGGGTCTTCTTAGGGGAGCGCTTCTCAACTGGGGATGATTTTACACCCGGGGGGACATCTGGCAATGTCTGGAGGTATTTTTGGTTGTCACCATTGGGAGGCCAGAGATGCTGCCTAACTCTCTACAGTGCTCAGGACAGCCCCGTAGCCCCAGCAAAAAGTTATCCGACCCGAATGTCAATAGTGCCAAAGTTGAGAAACCCTGAACTTTGGTAGATCTTGGATCGAAAAGCACCTTGGCCGCCCAGAAGCTTCCATCTTGGTTGGATATACTGTGAACCTCCAGCTACCCAAGAGGTAGTCTAGTTTCCAAAGGCACCTGACCTACTTTAAAATGGTTTACAGGGGATGCTGCTCCTATAGTGCAGGAGTAATTTATTACCAGGCACTCCGGGTTCCCGGAGAGAGAAGACTGAGGAGTGGGCTGCGTTCCCGAGCACCCAGAGGGTTTTCATTTCAGCACCGACCAGGAGGCTGTGGCCTTCCGTCATTTTAGTTCAAGCACTGAAGCGTCTGCACGTAGTAAGTCCTGAGCCTTCAGAGATGGTTCTTCAACTTTAACACGTCTAAAGCATGTCCAACTAATTCCTTTTCTCTCCCTCCCAAACATGCTCCTGCCCCAATCCTCCCCATTTTCGTAAATGCCTTGACCACCTTCCCTGCCTCTCAAAAGAGAAACTCCAACAACATCCTTCACTTCTTTTTCCCTCGCCCATCCATTCAATCTTCAGGCAGATCCCACTGCTGCCACCTCGATACAGACCTTGAACGCTTCCTCGCCTCTTGACTGCCACTGCCCTTGCCTGACCACTGTGAATGACTCCCTACATGGCCTCCCCATTTTCGTCCTTGACAATTTCTAATTAATCCTCCATACAATGGCCTGAGTAATCACTTAAAAAATTATAATTAAGGGCTATGACTCTTGACATCCTTTGATAGCTTACCACTAATGCTTCAAATAAAATTCAAACCCCTGACCATGGCCTGAAAAAGCCTTATAGGAGGGGTTCTCAAAGAGTGGTCCCCAGACCAGCAGGATCGGCACCTGGAACTTGTTTGGAAATGCACACTCCCAGGTGCCACCCCAGACCTACTGGATCAGAAACTCTGGGGGTGGGGCCCAGCGATCAGGGTTTTAACAAGCTCTCTGGGGGACAGGGATGCATGCTGGAGTTTGAGAATCACTGCTCTATGTGATCTGGCTCCTGCCTACGTCTCCCACCTCATCTCGTTCACTTTCCTCCTTCCTGATTACACTCTGTCAAATGGGCATCTTGTCAATTCCTTGACTGTGCCAAGGTCTTTTCTCCTTCAGGTCCTTACATAGCCTGCTCTTGCTGCCTGGAACACATTTCCCATCCCTCTTTTCATATCTCCTACTCAGGTACTTCCTCTGACCACTCTTTCTAATGCAGATTTCTGTTTCCACCTTTAATTCTCTGTGGCTCAGACCTAATGGTTTTCTTCCCAGTACTCCCTATCACTAGTTTCCTATTTTTATTTTCTGGTTTACTTGTTTTTGTTTTTTGGTTGTTTTTTGTTTTTGGCTGCACCCCATGGCCTGTGGGATCTTAGTTCCCCAACCAGGGATCGAACCTGTGTCCCCTGCAGTGGAAGCGTGGAGTCCTAAGCACTGGACCGCTGGGGAAGTGCCCTGGTTCACTTGTTTTTATTTGGCTCCTCCACTAGTTGTAACCTCCACGAGGACAGGGCACGTCTGTTTTGTTTGTTAATGTATACACAGTGGATACTATAGCGCTTGGTACATAGTAGATGATCGATACGTTAGAGGCTTGAATTCACACGTTACCACCCTTAAGGTCTTTCCAGCAGAGTACAGGAAAAGAAAATATGTGGCATCTGTCCTCACTCCACCATCTGAATGAGGCAGACATGGCTATGTGGTCTCCAGAGTTTTTCCCTCTTACACCTGGACATGGCCTCAGAATTTTTTATGATACCTTACTCTAAGCATCCACTAAGAAAAAAAAAATCAAAGTTGTTACTTTCAATTGAAGTGGAAGAGACAAGTATATCAAATCTCTAAACAATACTTCAAATAATTTAATTACTAGTATTAGTTATATACCAGACACTGCACTAACATTTCACAAGCACTATCTTAAGTCACATGAACACTATGTAGAATAATTATTATTCCCACTTACAGACGAGAAAATTGAGTTGTAAGATAATGTCATGTGCCCAAGTTCCCACAGTAAGTGGTAAAGAGAGGCTTTAAACACAGGACGGTCTGATTGTGACACCTGAACTCATTGCTGAATCCTTTCCCTACGGTGAGCGTAACAGATGGTACAGGGCACGATATACCATACAGGACTGAGGGCAAGCACTGCAGCCAGGTTAAGGTAAAGGGGTCAAAGGGGGTCCAGGGGGACTTCTGAGGCATGAGTGAGTCAAAGGTGTGGAAAACAAAGAAGCAGGGAAGCAAAGACTCACCCTGTACTCACTTACTCCTTTTCTAGAAGAAGTCTGAGCTGGGAAGAGAAGGACTCCAGTGAAATGTGCTCAGATCACAGGAAGACGTTCAGCTGAGCATGTTCTATTCAGAGCTGCTGCTGCTATCCTCTCTCATCTCGGCCAGTTCTTCAACAATAATCTGTTTTGACTATTGACAGGATACGTGCTCTCTGGAAAGTTTATTTGTACACATGCATACTGGAGTGTGGTGGGCAGTGCTTATAAATTCTCCTGGGGAAGGAGGCAGGGCTTTTTTAGCTACATTCGAGCCCCAGCTAATCTGATTCATCTCTCCTGGGTCAGTAATCCCTTCATGTAATGAGCTGGTTACTGTTAAGAAGTCTGAGTTCCTATGAAAAATGGGATGGCAAGAAAACGTTTGGAAACCATAAATTATTAAAGTATTTTGAGAAAAGTAAGTTTATACTAAATATCCTCTCTGAGTGTGATCCAAAAAAAAAAAAAAAGAGAGAGAGAGAGAGTTTCTCAGCTGATTTGCACTGAAGGGAAACCTGCATAGAAGTAGAATTTATAGCACAACCTTTTAGTTCCATGGTAACTGACTGATGTCACATACAGGATGGAGACTTCCCCGATGGGCCCAGGATTCAGCTTTGGACGTATCATATGTTTAGTTAAGCATAAAAGTGATTTCAAATTTAGGAAATGAGTCTTTTTTTTTTAAGATTAATTTTACTTAAATTGATTTTGGAAGGAAGTGCTTGAAGCAAATCAGATGGTTCTTTTCCAACACTGTAATCAGAAATGGATGTAGAAATCTCATATAATTCACAAAATTGAGCTTGACAGGATGCCATGTCTCTATGGAAAGAACAAAGAATTCTCAGTGCGGAGAAGAGATAATTTCATATGATCCAGTGCCTTTATATGAGAGTTCCTGAAAGTATTATTCCCAGATGAGTAGAATCAGCGTCCCCTCAAAGGCTGTTAAAAACTCAAATTTGGGTCCTATCCAGCACTACTGAGTCAATCTTTCGGGGCAGGGCTCTGGAATCTGCAATTTTAATGTTTCCCAAAGAATTCTTAATAGAAACCATTTCTGGTGGAATCTGAACAAAGAAACAGGAAATATTCCTTTATCATATCTGGGAGCACGTCATGGGAGCATCATTACAGCCTGATGAGAAATAAAGGCCATAATCACATACGGCCTAATGGCCCATAGCCTATGAGGAGTATAACAGGGTGCAAACAGGGGCATTTAAAATATTTGCATGTTTTACTTTAAGGGAAGCAAAATGGTGTAGCTAAACTTCTGGGTGTCAAAATCCAGCAAAATTGGGCAAGGGGAAATCAACATAAATTGTCTCCTTTATTTTGTCAACAAGAGCAATTTGAAAAGCCCCACCAACTCTATAATTTCATAAAAGAAAAGGCGTTTTTAACACCAAAAAAGAAATAAGCAGGAAAGACGTAATCTCAGAATAAAGGACAGTCCTTTACCTAGAATAAATTTAGGAGTAAGCATGAGGCATTTGATACGATGTCCTTATTTTCTTCATTCTCATTTTGTCACAGAGAACACTGACTCTGGCATTGACATTTGGGAAGCTCTCAGGTAGTGGAGAGACCAGGGTTTCATAAAGACAAATACCAGTGCTAAGCTCTGCCCCTTGCTAACTGTGATTTGGGCAACACGTGCATGACCAATTTGTCTTTTGTCTTTGTTTGTTCATCTATAAAACAAGGATGAACATCATTGTGACCACTGCTGACCTAACATGGATTAATCAGCTGCCACATGGAAAGGATGGAAGGGACTCAAAGCAGCCCTCCTTCCTTGGATTTCTCTTCCTATGGCTTTGCAATCTACCAAGAAGCCTGTTGGATGTGAGATAAAAAGACTTGAGATAAAGACTTGCTTGAGATAAAAAGGAGGAAAAAGGGCTGCTTCATTAATTGTTCCCAGCTTTTATGTCCCTTTTTTCTTTTTTAGCTTCTCTTGCTTTCGATTATGACGGAATTTCACATTAGACAGATGCTCTGTTACTTGACTGTTACCAACAATCTGAAACTGCAGTTCTCTGCTTGGTTTGTCACAAAATGCAAGGGGTGCAAGTAAATCCCTGCCAAACATCTTTGAAGTGTCTTTTTCCTTTTTTTTTTTTTTTGTTATGCCTATTTATGAGTAAATTATTTCTGCAAAGCAAATACAGTCTATGTGTCTATCTATAAAGTGTGCAGAGGTGTGTGTGCTGAGAGACAGCGAGAGCGAGAGAGAGAGACAGAGAGAGACAGAGAGAGAAGTGGAGGGTGAGAAGGAGGGCTGATGTGCTGCATGACTCCAGGACCCCAGTCACCCTGTATCCTATATAAATGATGTCCCATTGTCAATCATGTCCCAAGACGTTGTACAAAATGATGGACCCAGGCAGGGGGACACACACAGATAAATATTATTCCACCAACAGCTCAAACACAGCCCTCCAAAGGATTTAGTAAAATAGTTCCATAGCTAACACTTTTTGAGTGCTTTCGTACCAAGCATTGTGCTAAACACTTGACCTGCACTATCACATTTTATCCCTCACGATAACCCTGTGATTATGATCCCCACTTTCTCTGTGAGGAGACCAAGTCTTAAGTGGTCTCCTGCCTACGATCACCCAGTTAGCTGGTCAATGGCAGAGGAAGAAATGGAGTCCATGTCTGGAAATCCAGAGCTTAAACTCCATACCAGTTTGCTAAACCACCCCTCCAAGCAGGAGAAAACAGAGAACGGAGATCTTGTTCAAAACTTGTAAATCTGAAAGGAGGGTTGTTTCCTCTTCTTTCCTTCCTGTTAAAAAGCAGTTGGCCAGGGCTTCCCTGGTGGCGCAGTGGTTAAGAATCCACCTGCCAATGCGGGGGACACGGGTTCGAGCCCTGGGCCGGAAAGATCCCACATGCCGCGGAGCAACTAAGCCCGTGCGCCACAACTACTGAGCCTTCGCTCTAGAGCCCACGAGCCACAACTACTGAGCCCACATGCCACAACTAATGAAGCCCATGTGCCTAGAGCCCATGCTCCGCAACAAGAGAAGCCCGCACACCACAATGAAGAGTAGCCCCTGCTCACCGCATCTAGAGAAAGCCCGTGCACAGCAACAAAGACCCAACGTAGCCAAAAATAAATAAATAAATAAGTAAGTAAGTAAATAAAAAGCAGTTGGTCAGCTTTGGCTTATGGTTTACCTCCATGAACACAGAAAAACGAAAGCTTTTTGGTTGTTTTTTTTTTAGGTAATTAGTGAGCATTTAACACATGTCAGCTATAATTATAGCAGAGTGTACCAATTTATATTTCCGACAACAGTGCACCCATTTTTCTGTGCTCTTGTCTACGTCTGGTATTATCACTCTAACAAAGGCTTTTTGGAATAGCTCGTTCCTCAATCCCCAGAGCAATGATGTCTCTGTTTTCCGTGCAGGGGCCTTTCGTACTTGAGGCTCTCTCAGAATAAGTTAGTCATTGTATTTCCTAAAGGGATGACCTCTCTTTCTTCAAGAAGTAATCACTCCTGCCCTGCTGAACCGGACAGAGGGCAGTAGCCAAATATCCTGTCGTCAAGCGTCCTCCAGGGCAACACTGGTGCGTGGTCCTTGTGGAAGTGGCTCTAATCTGTCACCGTATGCAGCTTTGCTAAGACTCACTTTATGAGCTACCACCAAGAGCTAATAAAACATGTCAGGAAGTCTCTGTAAGCTGTAAAAACATTTCCAAAGGTCACTGCCGACACTCTGGACTTCAATGACTTTTGAAAGGAAAAGAAAACAGAGGCAGAGGCGTAGAGTTCCAAAAGACAGAACTACCAAAAGAAGCGGCCCCAAATGGACCGTAAAGGCCGACATCTCCACGCTACATCGGCCACTGAATAAACTCTGCCCAGAAGGTGTCTCGATGAAAAGGTTCAAAGCCAGCAAAGGGTGGTGGGGATAACGACAAGGAAGGAAAGCAGGACATCCCAGGCTTGATCTCACAAGAGGGGACTTTCCTTTCCTTCGTTATTTAGATTCAATGCGTGGGGCATCTAACAGCCAGATTTACTTACATTTCCAGCACCTACAATAGACTCCTTTATAAGTAATGGTGTAAGTGACAGAAAAGTGATGAATTTTAGATTAACCCTAGCATATCAGGCATTTTTCTTAATAAATGCTTTTTTCTATTATAAAAGTAAACATACTTTTAAATGAAAATACTAAAAAAAATTAAAAAGGAGCAATAATCGTGTCATGTTAAAAGCTTCACATTTTATGTTTTGGGAGCCATGCTTTGATATTTGGGATGACCAAGAGTCAGTGGTTCTCCTAGTCTAGAAATATTAACCATCGTCAAGCATTCCATTTACTGCTGATGAACAGGGCCAGGCCCAGAAGAGACAATAATATTTTTATCCTGGCTTAGGAAATTTTAGACTTGAAATCTGAACTTGGTTTGGGGGGAAAAGGTCATCCGTGGAGTCAGTAAGTCAGGATGTCATCTTGTAGAAGCTTAGCACAAGAAGACCGTCGATTTGCTAGTCGCCCCAGAGTGAGGGGCAGGTTCTGTCCTGCTTTGGAGTGGCAGCCAGCCTGCTCTCGTGCACAGACTGTAGGTGGCTGTCCTTAATATTTTATGACAGGTTTCAATAGGGAGTGAACGGGAGTCAATTTCCTAAACATTACGACAGCTCAGGGAACTAGTCAATAACCGGAGACACCAAAGGGCTGAGCTGATCCTTCCCATTTGTCTTACTCTGTTTTCTTTCTTCTCTCTTATTTGCTAAGACAGGTAACATAGACCAGTAACAGGACTCCAGGCCCTGCAGCCAAATTGAGCAGAGCCGACTCCTGCTCTGCCCTACCTGCTTCCTAACTTCAGGCTGGTTCTCCTGCTTCTCTTAGTGGCACCTACACAGTGGAGGTAATAATAGGACTGGCCTCAAAGTGCACTTGGACAGTTAAAGGAGATACGCTTTTAAAGCTCTCAGCAAGCAGCCTGGCACCCAGTGAGCATTCAGTAAATGAGGGGTTCACCACATTGCGTGGCTGAAATGGGAGCTCTTGGAGCACAGGGGTCATGTCTCTTATTTCAGTTCCTGAGCACCAGGTGACGGGCACCCAAGGCGGGCATGGGAGGTGGGGGACTTAGGCTCAAGCAGGAGTGAATTCGGTTTGATTTAGTTCACTTTCATTTCCTGGTAGAGTCTCCCTATTTTTTCTTTTCCAAAATAGTAAATCACGTTTTCCCTTGATTCAAGCAGCTGTATTGTTGACAGCTGGTTGAGGCTGTCCAATTCTTTTATTTTTTTACTTGTTCTAGAAGTATTTATGTTTCTTATATTATTTTTGAGAAGCAGCATTCCTTTCTCTCTTCCTCTTTTCATAGCTTTCCTCCCGGGGAGAACTGCTCTCCCCTCAGTTACTGGGGTTCTGGTGAGTCTGTCAATCTCTGACCCCCCAACCCCATGCCTACCCACCCCAATTGTCATATACGCAGGATCATCATTTGGCACTAAGGTTACCTGTTTCCTAATAAATCCTTTTTCCTACTCTGGTTCATCAGAGTCAGTTTCTGTGGCTTGTAACTAAAGGGCCCTAACTGATAGCTATCTTGTTCCTTCCTTTCTACTCAGGTTTCCTTTCTACTTCATGGATGGTTTCCCATATGTCTCCTTGACCATCTACCAACAAACTTAATCTCCTTCCGTGCCGAACATGGCAGCATTTAATCCATACTGTGATAAGGGTGACATCACCCCTCTTCTAATAAGTTCAGCCTTCCTCTTAACTAGCACAGTGGCTCCATGAAATTCAGTTACCCTCAAGCAAACCTGAGTTTTTGCTGCACAAGATGTTAATGTTGGCATCCTATGCACCCTAAGATGTAACTATTATCAACTTAACATGGTAATGCACAAGGAGAAGTAGCCGTCAGCTGCTCTATTCATTTTATAGTGGCAGAAAAGGAGGAGAGCCTTTTGTCCAAGGCCAAACTGCCAGAGAGAGGACAGATTAGAATGCAGTCTCCCGATACTTGGTAAGGTGCTGTCGTCATCTTATTGGGCAACCTATAAGGAAATACTATTTTGGACCCAATCCAAATAAATGTTCTTTGTGAAGTAGAAAAGGCCTTTGTCACAGGACAATAACATCTACAAACCAGTCTCATAATAAAGACATCTAAGAATGGTTCAAAAGAAACGGCAGTTAGGGAAGAAAGGAATGCAGGAAGAAGGGAGAGGGGTGTTAAGGAAAAACGCCTGATACTATTTCTTCTACAGGGAGATGCAGGATCCTCCAAAACGGAATCACTCCAAGTTGTCTGCCAGCCAACACATAGTGAACTTTTATGTGCAGTGAGCTGTTTTAAATTTGAGGGTTCTCTGCACACACAAAAGTAAGCATTGGATAATTGACCCAGAGCAATGAACCAATCAAAGAGTTCTTTATTTTAAATTCATATATGAAAAGTATTTAATTTTCTTTTATCCCCAAGGAACAAAAAATCATAGTCTCTGAAAACTCCCTGAATGATCAAGTGAAGGAAGTGGGAAGGGATATACACAGGCTTTAGAAATGCTGTGCATAACACATGCATAGTTCCCCAAATTGTTTGTTGATAACACTACAGAAATGTCATTATCCCCAAGTGTGACTACTGAAGGCACATGGAAATGATATGTGTCTTTAAATTTCTATGATCTAAAAATCTGTTCTGTTGCAAATATTTTCTAGACAGAAGTGTTGGTCATCATAGCATCTAGTGTATTAATTAGCCTAAAAATGAATGAAATTAGATCTGTACACTTGACTTCAACCACAAAATTAAATGTCTGTACAAGACAGTTGTAATTGACAAAAGGTAGGGCAGATAGAGCGCTCTGAATTTTTTTGTTATAGGATCTAACTCAGAGAACTTCTAAATTCAGGGCTTTGAGAGATGTGGTTAACTGTTAAACACATAAACCAGGCTGGCTGTCAAAGACATGGCTTGCATGTCACCAGGCTCCCACCACACTTCCAAAGCAGACATCACCAACTGACCGCAGTGCTCATTTCCACTTAAGCCAGAGTCCCAGAATCTTCTCAACACAGTAGAACAAACAGTCATAGCCAACAGGGAAACACAAAGAATCCTACTTACCATTTCTCTATTAAACTACGCTGGTACTCATGCCTGCTTATTCAGTAGCTGGAATTTCCATAGTTCTGTTATTTAGTAAGTTCATTAATTATGAACTTACTAAATTTATAATGAAGAACCACATGCATCAGTTACAAATGGCTCTAAAAATGTGCAGAATGCCTGGGCCATTCATTTCCTCTGATTCTCAAGAGTACACAGCTGGGCTCTGAGGCTCCCCAAACACTTCAATTATCTACCCTAGCACTTTCCATAACATCTCACCCAACCCCACCTCTACAACTGGAGTAAAAATATCATCAAGTAAGAGAGAGTTATCTTTTTTTACATTTTCCAGCTCAGAAATGGATTTCTTTTCCTCTGTTCAAGACATAGCCCCTGACCTCTCCAATTTCATATCCTCCCCGAAATAAAACCCGCATGGCTGGTCTAGGATGAGACACTATGATTATGAGTCTTATAGGATTATTCAGCCTCCTCCACCCCAAAAGGTAAAGATTGATATCTTAACAATCTCATTTAATTCAAGGCTTTTCTTGCATTGAACCACAGCACATTTGGAGCTAATATATGCATTAGAAAGCAATAACCAAATAAATGAAAATCAATAGGGTCTCCACTGATTATTAGGTAAAGCAATACATTACAAGGGAATAAACCAATAACGCTTCAATATTTTGAATTTTCACTAATTCTGAGTGATTACCTCCTCTCCTTGCTCTGATGAGTATAAGTGTGTAAAATTTGACTACATCCTTTTTCTTGTTAAAATACACTTTTTAAAAAGTTTATAGAACCCTCAGAAGAAAATAATAATAATAGAAGCCTCCTGCTGAGAATTGCTTTTTATGACCAGATATTTTATAATTTATAGTGATTCTTTATGTGCAGGTAAGGGCTTCCGAAAGACTTGATATTTCATGAAATTAACTTGTTCTTTTAGAGCAGTTTAAATGTCCTCCCAGCAAGTGTACTTTATACCAGAGTTTCTCAGACTCGGCACCATTCACACGTGGGGCTGGATAACTGTCGCGAGAGGCTGTCCTGTGCACTGTGTGGACCATTTAGCAGAATCTACTTACTAAATGACAGAGCAGCCTCCCAGATGTGACAACCAAAAACTGTCTCTAGACATTGCTAACTGTCCCCTGGGGTGCAGAATCTCTCCCAGTTGAGAACTCCTGCTTTAGGGTATTCATCTATTGCTTACTAACCTCCCCCATTTTTTGATAGATGATCCAAAGATAAATGTTATGGCATACCTCCTCCCTATTCAAAAGATTACCCTCCTGGATTATCTGAGTACAAAGCAAAGCAATTTTACATTCAATCACACAGCATCCCTGGCAGGAGTTTGTGTGTTATCTTCAATTCATTGTTGAGGAACAGAGTCCAAAGTCATACAGTGAGACAGGGACATGAGGTATCTCCTGAAATGTATTCCCTTCCCATCCTCCCTCCCAATATGGGCAGAGGGATCATCACCTCATCTACTGCCTTCTTTCCTGGGGGAGGCCAAATGTGCGCTGGAGGATTTAATAGTTCAGAGCAGGAACTAACAACAGCAATCAAGTCCTAGGTAATTTGGGGCAAGTTATCTCAGCTCTGAGAGCCTCAGTTTTCCTGTTCATAAAAACGAAGATAGTAATTCCTGGTTCTCGAAGCTGTTACTCAGAATTGAAGAAAATAGTGCACATAAAGCATTTAGCACAGAATCTGGTATACAGGTGTGCATGACAAAAGCTAGGTCTCTCATTCCCTATTCATGAGGAATCTCAAACCAAGGCCACCACATGGTCCCATCTGGAAGCCACGATGGAGACCAGAAGAGCTGGGTGCAAGGGCACATGTGCCCCCCTCCACGGATTTGGATGAACTGGGGAGGCTCAACATGTCTGAGAGGCAGAAGACATCTTTGAAGCAGAAATACTCACTGTGTAACAGTGCCAAGTCTTTCTACAAATAAATAATTGCATGTCACTAAATGCTCCGAGGACTTTTTAAAGTCATGTACAATCTGAATTAAGGAAAAGAGACACCTCACATAAAATTTCTCTTATTGGGCTTCCCTGGTGGCGCAGTGGTTGAGAGTCCGCCTGCCGATGCAGGGGACACGGGTTCGTGCCCTGGTCCGGGAAGATCCCACATGCCGCTGAGCGGCTGGGCCCGTGAGCCGTGGCCGCTGAGCCTGCGCATCTGGAGCCTGTGCTCCGCAACGGGAGAGGCCACAACAGCGAGAGGCCCGCGTACCACAAAAAAAAGAAAAAAAAAAAGAAAAAAAGAAAGAAAAAAAAATTTCTCTTATTTTCACCTCGCCATCCCCATCCCTGATGCCAGTAGGTTGAACCGCATGGAAATTGCTGATATTCGACTATTTTTTATCTGCCAAATGGCACTTTCTTAGGGATGAGTCTAAATTTTTGGAGCGGGGGAACAGACTGCTTCAAATACCTAAAATGTTAGGTTCTCAAGTGGAGCTCAAAGAACTCATTCTTGGTTACGTTTGGAAAATTCCGAAGACGCCAAGCCCGCGTGAGGTGTACTATTATTACGGGTGAACATTCTATTCTTCGTCTTTCTTTCATAAACCCAAGAGGCTAATTTACAGAGCTTTCAAAAGACCCTCCAATAAAAGAGGCAGGTGCTTGATCCCAAATCCCAGCAAGGCTCTGAATTCATCAGAAGAAGAAGGGAGAACTCACCTGAAACTAATACTAGGCTGTGACACAAAAGAGATGGCATATGTATGCCCTCCTAGGGCAGGACAGGGAAGGGGTCACACGGCACACGACGGCAGGCAGAAATGCAGTTCAGACCATTATGGGTTTGGGATTAGTGAGTATCCCATCCTCCAGCTCACCCCTACCTGGATGCCCACGAAGGAGCAGAAAGTGCTGGAAAGTAGGATTAGAGCTCCAGGGAGTTGGCTGAAGGAGGCAAGTCACCGGATGGTTGTTCGAGAGTACTGCATATGCCGACGGTACCATGACTGATGTGGTCTGGAGACCCTTCCAGTAATACAAACCTTGAGAACGGTCTTGCACACCTCTCTGAACTCTTCCACCAGTCAGGAGGACAGAGTGATAGAAATGCAAACCTGTATATTCCATCCTAGTCCAAGCCTCACTCCCTTACCTGACTGCCCGCAGATCTTCACCTTGATCTCGTATCAGGATCTGAAACTGATTTTGTCCCTAGGTGAAATCATGCCCTCCTGACCATTCCTGCCCCTGTATCATCTATCTTGATCAGTGCTATCACTACTGGCTCCACCTCTACAGAGGAAAAATTTCAAATCGAGCTCCAGGTTCTTTTTCATTCTCTGCACACATTTAAATAATTTTGCTCCCAAGCGTGGCTTCGGCTCAGACGCTTCTCTGGCTCCCAGAGCCACCACCCTGCATCAGGTACTTACGGCTCACCTGGACAACTGCGGCTGCCTCCCGCCTACCCTCTTCATCTCCCCTCACACCAGCCTCTGCTCCAAACTGACTCGAGTCCTCGTCCCCAAAAATGAGCCTTAAAAACTTTACATTGGTTGCACGTTGTCCACAACACGTTTCCTTGGCTTTTTTTTTTTTTTTTTTGGCCACTCCACACGGCACATGGGATCTTAGTTCCAGGGGTCGAACCCATGCCCCCTGCAGTGGAAACGCAGAGTCCTAACCGCTGGACCTCCAGGGAATTCCTGTTTCCTTGGCTTTTAATTAAATGAGAATAATACATATAGATGACTGACTTTGTCTCTGGTAGAGAATAATGAATAATACTTATAATAATTATCAATTACACTGTTAATTGTAGACACAGATATTCAAAATCTGGCCCCAACCTAATCTTATTACTGCTGCTCACCCAAGACATTCACTTCCCCAACTGTACCGACTTCTAGTTCCATGAACTCAACAGACCAGTTTTCAATGCCATGATTTGCACATTCTGTTCCCTCAGCCTGGAATGCCTGCCTCCCTCCCCACTTTCTTCCTGAAATGCCAGGCAAATAGTTACTCATCTTTCAAGACTCAGCTCAAAAATCACCTCCGAGGTGAAACCTTCTCCAAAATCCTCAGGTGAAATTAGTCATTCCCTTTTCAGAGGAACACTTTCATGTCTCTGCTATAGTAACTCCCACATCTTATGGTGATGCATTGGTTTGCTGTTCTCTGCACGGTACAGTGAACACCCCAGGAACAGGTGCTGTGCTGCTCATCTTCATATACCCAGGACCTGGCACGGTGCCCGAGTTTGAGAAGGTCCATGTAATGCTGGGTGAAAGGGATGGCCCGTGGCTTGAGCATAATGATGGTTCTTCTGGTGGTACATTAACTGTAGAAAGACAATTACTTAACGGGGGCAGCTCTTCTTGTACGCTTTCTATTCCCTCTTTCAGCGTTTCTTTAAGGATAGAATGACATGAAATATCTAGCTTAGCCTTCTGTGGGGAGGGCAGATGTATCTGAGGCCTAGAAGTAGGACTTCATGGGGTTCCTCTGTTCCCTTTAGCTGTGATACAAATTACCTGCCGTGAAAACCTGTGTTTTGATCTGTCCATTACAAGGAAGAGAAACCTATTCAAGCTACTTAAGTAAATGAGGCACACAGCACAGGCCAACCTATTGGTGGGCCTGGCTCAGGTCAGGTGTCCATCCTGGTCCAATCATCTGTGTCAAGGAGGGATGGGAGTCACATGGGCAGATGCCCTCTCATCTGGGGCTGTGAGCAGGGATGCATGATCTGAGAAGGGTCACAGGCATTATAGCCGTCTCCAAAGGTATATATCCCCAGGCCCCCTCTTGCCCTACACCTTTCTGTCTCATCCTTCATCCTCGATACCTGCGGTCTACTAGCATCCATAGTGCCAGACAGAGCACAGTTAGGTGCCAAAAGTTAAACCCTCTTAGTACAATAATGAGGAATTAAAACCATGAAAGAACATCAAAGCAAGGAAAGCAAAAGAAAAACATACTGGTAAGCCGAAAGTTAAAAACGCATGTTGAATTTAGCGATCTATCTCTTATCTGATAGCAGATTTTGAAACATGGCAACCACAATGATGCTGGGGGCTAAACTTTATTCCATCTCTCCTCCACGTAACAGGTGGGCATCATGCTCTACCGCCCCCCTCCAATGGCCTGGCACACAATAGACAGTATTTCTATACCATAGAGAATACAGCACGAAAACTAGAGTCAGACAGACTGAATTCTGCCACTTCTCTGTGACCAAGAGAAAATCACCTAACCTCTTTATGTCAGTATCCCAATCTATACAATGGATATAATAAAACCTACTTTGCAAGGTTCCTTTGAATATTAATGTTGATACTTACAAAGTACATCTTCCTATGCTTGGTATATAGGGAACAATCAATAAACAGTATTATGGTGAATCACATGAAGTTGACATTTTGGTAGATCAAACTGATATTATATGCTTCCTCTCTCAGAGGACTTTTTTCATAATTATTGTGTAATGGTATGTTTCCAACGTTAAACTACGAGCTCTTTGAGAGCACAGACTCTGCCCATCTCACTTCCCACATAAGCACTTGCCAGACAGTAGGTGTTTCATCTCTATTTTTTTAATGAATGAATATTGGTGACGATTGTTAAGACTGCCTCTATCTGGGACAATATAGTTCTTTATTCCATTGCCTGGCAAACAGTAGGGACACAATAAATGTTCATTAAAGGAATGAATGGGCGAACAAGCAAATGAATTTCAAGCCTAAATACAGAAAGTCCAAAGAGACTATCAATCAAGTAAAACTGCTACGAAGCAGGGTCATGGCCGTCACAAAATACCAAGTGCCTTGCCTTCCTTTCCACCTTTCCAGCAGGCTGTTTGGTGCTGTGGAGACACCGTCAGCATTCACTTGGCCCCCTGGGCCTCCAGGCAGTGAGAGAGGCAAAGTGCTGAGCTGCAGCCTGACAAGCAGGAAAGTTTAGGACCATCGTGTGCAGCTTCCAGAAGCCTGCTGGCTTCAGTTTGCCCAGAGACAGCCAACAGCTCGCAGTTGTGCGATAAGCCTTTGTAGACAGAGGAAAGACCCCCAGCCCCTCCACCCAGGCACTCTGTGTGGCTCACGCTACTTAAGGCAGTTTTTTGTCCGAAGAACATGCTTAGTTGACTCCCTGTACCCCTCATCCAACATTTAATCTTCTCTAGAGGAAAACAGATTAGAAGGGAGAATAGTCCGGGAAGAAAAACAAAAGAAAAGAACTGGTGTGTGGCCCTAGTGACAACCAGGAGAGCAAGAAAGAGCCTGGATTGATTGAGAAGAAAGGAAGGAAGGAAGGGAAGGAGGAAAAGGAAAGGAAAAGAAAAGAAAAGAAAGGAAAGGAAAAAAAGGGGAGGAAAGGAAAAGGAAAAGAAGAGGGAAGAAAAGAAAAAAGAAAACTAGTTAGAGTGAAAACAGAAGACTTCACGCAGCCATACATCCACCTTTAAAATGTCAAGTTATATCTCTGGATTTTAGAATGAAGTCACTTTTAGAAGAGAGGAATGTTCTTCCTGGTTTTGACAACAAATAAAGGAGGAACAACCTATGAAAGGTAGAATGTAGTTACACTTGGAAGAAAATCAGTCACTTTCCATTATTTAAACTTCAGGAAACCACAAATACACAAGCGTGGGGAGAAGGCAAGAAGCAAAGAATAGCCAAGGTCCACAAAGACAAATACACCAACATTATCTCGAAGGTTTTCCGACACGCTTACTGCCTGGCCCGCACTTTGTGTCATCTGGCAGGTCTGGGGAAGACAGAAGTGCCCGGCATTTCACATCTGAGATTAGAAGAAAGTCTAGAGCAGAACATCAGGGAACCCTGCCCAGATGAGGTTAAGGATTGTTGCTGTTTCTCAGGATTCGGGAGCTGGTCTTTTCAGCTCAAGCTACTGTTAACAGAAGCGTTACCATAGGATTATAATGATGGGTTTTGTTTGGTTATAAAGAGGGTCTGAGTCGTCCATCAGAAGAAGAGGAAACAACTCCCTGAGAGGTGTGGAGTGACTCACGCTCCCGTCTTGCTGGAATTCCAGTGGTCCATGGATGCAGGCCAAAGCGGGGCCCTGGAGGCCTGGAGAGCTTTGAGCTCCTGGAGGGCAGGAGGGCCAGTGTTGGACCCTGCCTCTCCCTCTTCTTGGAGAAGCGCTGGGGGTGGGGAAGGCAAGGACGTCTTGTGCTCCCCTGGCTGCTCTCCCACCCTGGCAGACTTCCTTCAGCTCCAGAAGCACTGGTCACTTTCCCCTCTCCTGCAGAGCATGAAACCGGAAGTGCTCAGATGCACAGAATGGGGACTGACTGGGCAAGGGGAATGTGGGGAAGGGCCCCAGGGACTATCTCTGGCAAGACACTGGGACCCTGGGGATGCTTACTTGCTTCCAATATTGCTTCCTCTCAACTTCTTTCCTCGTCTTTTCTCCCATTCTTGGCTCTGATCCTGAAACGTGAGCTCTATATTCTTTGACAACCTGTCATACCTACTTCTGGCTCCAGGGCCCCAAGCCCTGCTGCTGCCAGCCGTAGCTGGTACCCTCGCTGAGTGCTCACAGGCTTCCCCATCTCTAGAGGCTGTTTCTGGGCATTGAGCATGGTGCCTGGAAGGCCGACAGCTGACCAGTGCCCCAGGGCGTCCAGGTGATCTCTGGTCAGGGTTTACACAGCAGGCTTGAGTCTGAGCATCTGAAAGAGTGTGGTAAGCACAGAGTAGGACTTGTTAACCTTCTACCCCACGACAGCTGTACAGATCAATACAGAGGTGACTCGGCCGCTGGAATAATGCATGCATCACTTCTGAAACATCCCAGCAGGCTCCAAGTCGATAAGACAAACCACGCCGGGGGGAAAGCAAAAGTTCTCCTCCTCCTAAGAGAAACCTGCTTGACACTAGCCAGCATCCATTCACTAGACACGTAACAGAACAAACAGGATGTAGACTTCAGCCTGCCTCAATTCCCAGGAATCTACATTTCTGCCCCCAGATGGAGATGCATTTTCTATCAACACCTGAGCAAAAGGGGAAATGCCCAGCTTTCCCCTCCTTCAGTCTACTTACTCCTGGACCTGGGATGTTAGGGTTCCGTTAGCATCTGGTTACATGAAGCTGCATTTTCCCAATGTGTTATTATGCGTCGTGAAAGCATGTGGGAGCTCTAGCTGCAAGACCCACCGTCAGTCATGGGTCATTAATCTCCACTGAGTGTTCCTCCTGCTGTAAACTCTCTGTGCCTGTTCTGGCTTAAGGTCCTGCTGGATGGGAGGCATCGAGAGGATGCCTCCCGGTTCTTCTCCCTCTGTCTGGCCCCCCAGCATCGTTGCCGGGGTGCGCATTTGCTCTGGGGAGCTCTGGGCTTAATGGATTTTTGCAGCACTTCCCCTTCCTTCCTGCTACAAAGCTTTGGCTTAGCACCAAAGCTGCCCAGATCCCTGAGGACATGGCACCCTACCTGCCTCTTGAAACTCATCACCATGCTGCAGGCAGTGCTCAGCACTGGCCTATGTATGAAGCCCCCTGCTTAGCCATAACAAGCATCTTACTACCATTTACAGAGTGCCTACTATGTGCTAGGCAGTGTGCAAGTGCTCTCTAGGCATTGCTGCATTTAATCCTCACATAACCCTGGCAGAGGGCACTATCTTTCTTCCCATATTATGGCTGAGGAAACAGAGATCTAGGTTATTAACTTCAGTCAGGTCACATAGCTAGTAAGTGATGGAGGTAGAATTCGTCCATTCATCAGATAACATTAAGCTCTTATTATGTGCCAGTCACCGTTGTAGGGACCAGGGATATATTATTGAACAAAACAGCCTAAAATTCCGGTCCTCATGGAACTGATTTCCTGCTGGGGTTTAAGCTCAAAGCTGTTTGATCCCAGAGCTGGGGTCAAGCTAGGGTTAAATTACACGACACTAGTTCAGAGGTGGTCACAACCACACAGAAAGAGTTGCTTTAAAAGGTTTGATCATAACCACAATGAGATAACACTTCACACCCATTAGGATGGCTATTACCCAAAAAATGGAAAATAACAAGTGTTGGCAAGGATGTAGGGAAATTGGAACCCTTGTGCACTGTTGGTGGAAATGTAAGATGGTGCAGCCACTGTGGAAAAGAGTTTAGCAGTCCCTCAAAAAGTTAGACAGAATTATCACATGGTCCAGCAATTCCACTTCTAGGTATGTACCTCAAAGAATTGAAAGCAGGTACTTGGACAGATACCTGCACATCAGATACCTGTACACAAATGTTCATAGTAGCATTATTTGCAGTAACCCAAAGGTGGAAATAACCCAAATGTCCAGCAACAGATGAATAGATAAACAAAACGTGGTATTTACATGCAATGGAATATTATTCAGCCTAAAAAAGGAATGAAATTCTGATACATGCTACAACAACATGGAAGAAGCCTGAAAACATTAGGCTAAGTGAAATATACCAGATGCAAAGGAACAAATATTAGATAATTCCACTTATATGAGGTACCTAGAATTGGCCAATTCATAGAGACAGAAAGTAGAGTAGAAGTTACCAGGGGTTGAGGGGCGGGAGGAATGGGGAGTTAATGTATAATGGGTACAGAGTTTATGTTTGGGGTGATAAAAAGTTCTGGAAGTGGATAGTGGTGACGGTTGAACCACACTGTGAATGCACAACACAGTGAACGCACTGATTTGTACAAGTAAAAATAGTGAAAATGGTAATTTTTATGTTATGTGTATTTTACCACAGTAAAAGAAATATCAATAGATTTTTTAAAAAATTTTGATCATGAAAGAAATCAGCCTAAGAACGAGAAGACATCCGCCAATTATCGGGGGTTCTCAGGGTCTGGAGCACATGCCTATTCATTTCGTCATTTGATTTCAAAGTCAACAAACATTTCTACCCCAAGACACGTAGGAAAGAAAAGATGCCAGCTTCCCGCAAGGCCTCACTCACCTCATCCTTTATCCAGTGGGGGCCATTTATCCCTAAACGTACAGGCAGTATAGGGCAAATGTAATAAATACAGTTTGACGAAGATGATAGCAAAGGAATACTGGAAACTGGCAAATTCGAGTCATCCAGTTCAAGAGAGTTTTTAGAGGCACCTGGCTAGGCAACTGCTTAGAAAAGAGGATTTTTGAATTTCTGGAAATTCTTTCTTTTTTAAGAGCACATTTGTTCTTGTGATAAATGCATATTTTGCATCTTTCTGGAAATAAGTACAGGCAAGCTGACTACTCAGGGGTTAACACTCTGACCCCAGCTTTGCACCTCCATTGTTGCCTGGTTGGTCTCTGGGCCAGGCACATCTAGAAATAACACACAGATGTTTCCAAATCTTCTACATTTTCTAAGGTGAACATCACTAATTTGTAACCAGGAAAGAAACATAATAGCTTCATTTTAAAAGAAAGCCTACTGGCTTGGAGGAAGGGATACTACTGCAGTGGAGAAATCCAGCTCTATCTTGGTCCCAAAGAAGGTTCAAAATTTCTAGAAAGGAGCATTTAAGTGGTGAAATCAGTGCCCTCTAATTTTTCTAGCAAAGCGCTTGCAGATTTGAACTAAACTTTTGGGATTAAAGTGTGGAGATCAGAAGCCAGTGTGAGGCCTTGAATGGGCAAGGGAGGCTGGAGGCGCAGGACAGTCATCATCAGAGTACACACCGTACCTATTTTTAGACTTTAAAAAAAATTTATTTATTTATTAATTTTGGCTGTGTTGGGTCTTTGTTGCTGCGCACGGGCTTTCTCTATCTGTGGTGAGCGGGGGCTACTCTTCATTGTGGTGCACAGGCTTCTCATTGCGGTGGCTTCTCTTGTTGCGGAGCACGGGCTCTAGGTGCATGGGCTTCAGTAGTTGTGGCACGTGGGCTCAGCAGTTGTGGCTTGTGGGCTCTAGAGCACAGGCTCAGTAGTTGTGGCACATGGGCTTTGTTGCTCCGTGGCATGTGGGATCTTCCCGGACCAGGGATTGAACCCATGTCCCCTGAATTGGCAGGCAGGTTCTAAACCACTGCGCCACCAGGGAAGTCCTTATTTTTAGACTTTTAAAATGTCTGTGTATACTTCCTCGCTGATCGCCCTCAGGATTTGGCAGAGTCTTTTGAAAGTTTGAAACCATGCCAGTTGTATTAAATGAACCCACAGGAGGGGCCTTGCTCACACTTGAGGTGTGACAAATATAAATCAGTAAGTAAGTTAAGGAGAAGGATGAAAAGGCAGAGTACAGGGGAGTTTCAGGGCAGTGAAACCATTCTGTTTGCTACTGTAACGGTAGATACACGCACTATGCATTTATCAAAAACCATAGAACTATAACATAGTGAACCCCAATGTAAACTATGGACTTTAATTAACAATAACAAATCAATTTTAGTTCATCAATTGTAACAAATGTAGCACACGAATCCGGATATTAACAATGGGATAAATTGTGAGGCGGGGAAAGGGTCAGACCAGAACGCCCCGTATTATCTGCTTAATTTTCTGTGAGCCTAAAACTACTCTAAAAAAAAGTGTTATTAATTAAGGGGGGAAAAGGCTGCCTATTAGCCCCAAGTAATTTACTATTCATGGTGTTTTATGCAATCTAACAAAGTAATATGAAACAATTCAGATAGTATGTGACAGGATACCATGGAGTAAAGGTTATGAAAAAAAGTCAGCTTTGCCTTGAAATCTGCCTTTTTGATTAAAAATAAATAAAAACAATCAAATAAAACCAAGAAGGAGCAGAACCCTTATCCATGTCTAGTAACTCAGAATCCCAGGGAGCAGAGACAGGCTGCTTGGCCAGGTTCCTTTCCTCACTTTTTCCAAAGCAACGTCTTAAAAACTCCTAGTTGGGCTTCCCTGGTGGCACAGTGGTTGAGAGTCCGCCTGCCGATGCAAGGAACACGGGTTCGTGCCCCGGTCCAGGAAGATCCCACATGCCGCGGATCGGCTGGGCCCGTGAGCCATGGCCGCTGAGCCTGCGCGTCCGGAGCCTGTGCTCCGCAAGGGGAGAGGCCACAACAGTGAGAGGCCCACGTACCGCAAGAAAAAAAAAAAAAAAGTAAAAACTCCTAGTTAATGTCTAATAAGTGAGGGGACGGCTTCCTGATGAAGCCCCCATCTTCCCAGATTTAAAAGCATTATCACCACACAACAACCCCTTCTTGACATGTATTCTTTTTATATACTTCAGTGCCATGAGGAAACGTTCAGCACCACGAGTCAATTTTCTTTCTGTTTCTACAGCTTTTAGGGCTTCTTTCTTTACCTTTCCTCTGTTTCCTCTCCTTTCCTTCTTTCCTTTCCTCTAAGTTAAAGTACCAACTTCCACTTTCCCCAGAGCAAGTCTTATGGACTTACAGCCATTAATCAAAAAGGAAGGCAAAGTTTTTATTTCTGTCACAGGAAGAGAATGAGGACGATCAGTCCTGAGGGCTAATGCAGCATCACCTCAGGATAAAAGTGAGGGTTACAGCCATCCTGCTTTAAACAGAAACAGTAACCCTGGCAGGTTACCTTAGCTTATTACAGCCAGACACTAAGTCATTAGCCTGCAGCTGTCTATTCCTTAGTTAGATTCTGAGGACGCACATACACAGCCCATTGGTATATATACTCTATGGCAGCCCTACTTTTTGGGAAATCACCCCTCTGTGGCTACAGCTGATTGAACCACGTACAGCAAAGAATGTTGCTCACAACCTAGTTCATTAAGTCATTAGCCACTGCAGTCACTAACCGACAGTGCACCCGAAAAGGAATTCAGGATGAAAAACAGGATGAGGTACTCTGTGCTTTGGAAAAATAGACCCCTCAGACAGGTGTATGTATATCTAAGGAAGAAATTTTTTTAAATAAATTTGTTTTATTTATTTATTGTTGGCTGTGTTGGGTCTTCGTTGCTGTGTGCGGGCTTTCTCTAGTTGCGGCAAGCGGGGGCTACTCTTCGTTGTGGTATGCAGGCTTCTCACTGCAGTGGCTTCTCTCATTGCGGGGCACGGGCTTCAGCAATTGTGGCTCGAGGGCTCTAGAGCGCAGGCTCAGTAGTTGCGGTGCACCAGCTTAGTTGTTCCGCGGCATGTGGGATCTTCCCGGACCAGGGCTCGAACCCGTGTTCCCTGCATGGGCAGGCAGATTCTTTTTTATTATTTATTTTTATTTCTATTTAACATCTTTATTGGAGTATAATTGCTTTACAATGGTGTGTTAGTTTCTGCTTTATAACAAAGTGAATCAGTTATACATATACATATATCCCCATATCTCTTCCCTCTTGTGTCTCCCTCCCACCCTCCCTATCCCACACCTCTAGGTGGTCACAAAGCACCGAGTGGATCTCCCTGTGCTATATGGCTGCTTCCCACTAGCTATCTATTTTACATTTGGTAGTGTATATATGTCCATGCCACTCTCTCACTTTGTCCCAGCTTACCCTTCCCCTTCCCAGTGTCCTCAAGTTCATTCTCTAGTAGGTCTGTGTCTTTATTCCCATCTTGCCCCTAGGTTCTTTATGACCTTTTTTCTTTTTTTTAGATTCCACATATATGTGTTAGCATATGGTATTTGCTTTTCTCTTTCTGACTTACTTTGCTCTGTATGATAGACTCTAGGTCCATCCACCTCACTAAAAGTAGCTAAATTTCGTTTCTTTTTATGGCTCAGTAATATTCCATTGTATATAGGTGCCACATCTTCTTTATCCATTCATCTGATGATGGACACTTAGGTTGCTTCCATGTCCTGGCTATTGTAAAT
The DNA here is from genome assembly GCF_937001465.1 of Orcinus orca. Lineage (NCBI taxonomy): Eukaryota > Metazoa > Chordata > Mammalia > Artiodactyla > Delphinidae > Orcinus > Orcinus orca. Next base: position 45,682,829 of record NC_064564.1, on the reverse strand, counting down.
AGAGCTGCAATGAACATTGGGTACATGACTCTTTTTGAATTATGGTTTTCTCGGGGCATATGCCTAGTAGTGGGATTGCTGGGTCGTATGGTAGTTCTATTTTTAGTTTTTTTAGAAAACCTCCATACCGTTCTCCATAGTGGCTGCATCAATTTACATTCCCACCAACAGTGCAAGAGGGTTCCCTTTCCTCCACACCCTCTTCAGCATTTATTGTTTGTAGATTTTTTGATGATGGCCATTCTGACCAGTGTGAGATGATATCTCATTGTAGTTTTGATTTGCATTTCTCTAATGATTAGTGATGTTGAGCAACCTTTCGTGTGTTTGTTGGCAGTCTGTATATCTTCTTTGGAGAAATGTCTGTTTAGGTCTTCTGCCCATTTTTGGATTGGGTTGTTTGTTTTTTTTTGATATTGAGCTGCATGAGCCGTTTGTAAATTTTGGAGATTAATCCTTTGTCAGTTGGTTCATTTGCAAATATTTTCTCCCATTCTGAGGGTTGTCTTTTCGTCTTGTTTATGGTTTCCTTTGCTGTGCAAAAGCTTTTAAGTTTCATTAGGGCCCATTTGTTTATTTTTGTTTTTATTTCCATTTCTCTAGGAGGTGGGTCAAAAAGGATCTTGCTGTGATTTATGTCTTACAGGGTTCTGCTTATGTTTTCCTCTAAGAGTTTGATAGTGTCTGGCCTTACATTTAGGTCTTTAATCCATTTTGAGTTTATTTTTGTGTATGGTGTTAGGGAGTGTTCTAATTTCATTTTTTTACATGTAGCTGTCCAGTTTTCCCAGCACCACTTATTGAAGAGGCTAACTTTTCTCCATTGTATATTCTTGCCTCCTTTATCAAAGATAAGTTGACCACATGTGCGTGGGTTTATCTTGGGCTTTCTATACTGTTCCACTGATCTATATTTCTGTTTTTGTGCCAGGACCATACTGTCTTGATTACTGTAGCTTTGTAGTATAGTGTGAAGTCAGGGAGCCTGATTCCTCCAGCTCTGTTTTTCTTTCTCAAGATTCCTTTGGCTATTCGGGGTCTTTTGTGTTTCCATACACATTGCACAATTTTTTGTTCTAGATCTGTGAAAAATGCCAGTAGTAGTTTGATAGGGATTGCACTGAATTTGTAGATTGCTTTGGGTAGTATAGTCATTTTCACAATGTTGATTCTTCCAATGAAAGAACATCGTATATCTCTCCATCTGTTTGTATCATCTTCAATTTCTTTCATCAGTGTCTTTTTATTTTCTGCATACAGGTCTTTTGTCTTCTTAAGTAGGTTTATTCCTAGTTATTTTATTCTTTCTGTTGCAATGGTAAATGGAAGTGCTTCCTTAATTTCCCTTTCAGATTTTTCATCATTAGTGTATAGGAATGCAAGAGATTTCTGTGCATTAATTTTGTATCCTGCTACTTTACCAAATTCATTGATTAGCTCTCGTAGTTTTCTGGGAGCATCTTTAGGATTCTCTATGTATAGGATCATATCATCTGCAAACAGTGACAGCTTTACTTCTTCTTTTCCTATTTGGATTCCTTTTAATTCTTTTTCTTCCCTGATTGCTGTGGCTAAAACTTCCAAAATTATGTTGAATAAGAGTGGTGAGAGTGGACAACCTTGTCTTGTTCCTGATCTTAGTGGAAATGGTTTCAGGTTTTCACCATTGAGGATGATATTGGCTGTGGGTTTGTCATATATGGCCTTTATTATCTTGAGGAAAGTTCCCTCTATGCCTACTTTCTGGAGGGCTTTTATCATAAATGGGTGTTCAATTTTGTCAAAAGCTTTCTCTGCATCTATTGAGATGATCATATGGTTTTTCTCCTTCAGTTTGTTAATATGGTGTATCACATTGATTGATTTGCGTATATTGAAGAATCCTTGCATTCCTGGGATAAACCCCACTTGATCATGGTGTATGATCCTTTTAATGTGCTTTTGGATTCTGTCTGCTAGTATTTTGTTGAGGAGTTTTGCGTCTATGTTCATCAGTGATATTGGCCTGTAGTTTTCTTTCTTTGTGACATCCTTGTCTGATTTTGGTATCAGGGTGATGGTGGCCTCGTAGAATGAGTTTGGGAGTGTTCCTCCCTCTGCTGCGTTTTGGAAGAGTTTGAGAAGGATAGGTGTTAGCTCTTCTCTAAATGTTTGATAGAATTCGCCTGTGAAGCCATCTGGTCCTGGGCTTTTGTTTCTTAGAAGACTTTTAATCACAGTTTCAATTTCAGTGCTTGTGATCGGTCTGTTTATATTTTCTATTTCTTCCTGGTTCAGTCTCGGAAGGTTGTGCATTTCTAAGAATTTGTCCATTTCTTCAAGGTTGTCCATTTTATTGGCATATAGTTGCTTGTAGTAATCTCTCACGATCCTTTGTATTTCTGCAGTGTTAGTGGTTACTTCTTTTAAATTTCTAATTTTATTGATTTGAGTTTTCTCCCTTTTTTTCTTGATGAGTCTGGCAAATGATTTATCAATTTTGTTTATATTCTCAAAGAACCAGCTTTTAGTATTATTGATCTTTGCTCTCGTTTCCTTCATTTCTTTTTCATTTATTTCTGATCTGATCTTTATGATTTCTTTCCTTCTGCTAACTTTGGGGTTTCTTTGTTCTTCTTTCTCTAATTGCTTTAGGTGTAAGGTTAGGTTATTTGAGATGTTTCTTATTTCTTAAGGTAGGATTGTATTGCTATAAACTTCCCTCTTAGAACTGTTTTTGCTGCATCCCATAGGTTTTGGGTTGTCGTGTTTTCATTGTCATTTGTTTCTAGGTATTTTTTGATTTCCTCTTTGATTTCTTCAGTGATCTCTTGGTTATTAAGTAGTGTATTGTTTAGCCTCCATGTGTTTGTATTTTTTACAGACTTTTTCCTGTAACTAATATCTAGTCTCATAGCGTTGTGGTCAGAAAATATACTTGATACGATTTCAATTTTCTTCAATTTACCAAGACTTGATTTGTGACCCAAGATATGATCTATCCTGGAGAATGTTCCATGAGCACTTGAGAAGAAAGTGGATTCTGTTATTTTTGGATGGAATATCCTATAAATATCAATTAAGTCCCTCTTGTTTAATGTATCATTTAAAGCTTGTGTTTCCTTATTTATTTTCATTTTGGATGATCTGTCCATTGGTGAAAGTGGGGTGTTAAAGTCCCCTACTATGGTTGTGTTACTGTCGATTTCCCCTTTTATGGCTGTTAGTATTTGCCTTATGTACTGAGATGCTCCTATGTTGGGTGTATAAATATTTCCAATTGTGATATCTTCTTGGATTGATCCCTTGATCATTCTGTAGTGTCCTTCTTTGTCTCTTGTAATAGTCTTTGTTTTAAAGTCTATTTTGTCTGATATGAGAATTGCTACTCCAGGTTTCTTTTGATTTCCATTTGCATGGAATATCTTTTTCCATCCACTCACTTTCAGTCTGTATGTGTCCCTAGGTCTGAAGTGGGTCTCTTGTAGACAGCATATATATGGGTCTTGTTTTTGTATCCATTCAGCCAGTCTATGTCTTTTGGTGGGAGCATTTAATCCATTTACATTTAAGGTAATTATCCATATGTATATTCCTATTACCATTTTCTTAATTGTTTTGGGTTTGTTATTGTAGGTCTTTTCCTTCTCTTGTGTTTCCTGCCTAGAGAAGTTCCTTTAGCATTTGTTGTAAAGCTGGTTTGGTGGTGCTGAATTCTCTTAGCTTTTGCTTGACTGTAAAGGTTTTAATTTCTCCATCAAAGGTGAATGAGATCCTTGCTGTGTAGAGAAATCTTGGTTGTAGGTTTTTCCCTTTCATCACTTTAAATATGTCTTGCCACTCTCTTCTGGCTTGCAGAGTTTCTGCTGAAAGATCAGCTGTTAACCTTATGGGGTTCCCTTGTATGTTATTTGTTGTTTTTCCCTTGCTGCTGTTAATATTTTTTCTTTGTATTTAATTTTTGATAGTTTGATTAATATGTGTCTTGGAGTGTTTCTCCTTGGATTTATCCTGTATGGGACTCTGTGCTTCCTGGACTTGATTATCTATTTCCTTTCCTATATTACGGAAGTTTTCAACTATTATCTCTTCAAGTATTTTCTCAGTTCCTTTCTTTTTCTCTTCTTCTTCTGGGACCCCTATAATTTGAGTGTTGGTGCATTTAATGTTGTCCCAGAGGTCTCTGACACTTTCCTCAATTCTTTTCATTCTTTTTTCTTTATTCTGCTCTGCAATAGTTATTTCCACTATTTTATCTTCCAGGTCACTTATCCGTTCTTCCGCCTCAGTTATTCTGCTACTGATCCCTTCTAGAGAATTTTAAATTTCATTTATTGTGTTGTTCATCATTGTTTGTTTGATCTTTAGTTCTTGTAGGTCCTTGTTAAATGTTTCTTGTATTTTCTTCTTTCTATTTCCAAGATTTTGGATCATCTCTACTATCATTACTCTGAATTCTTTTTCAGGTCGACTGCCTATTTACTCTTCATTTGTTAGGTCTGGTGGGTTTTTACCTTGCTCTTTCATCTGCTGTGTGTTTCTCTGTCTTCTCAGTTTGCTTAACTTACTGTGTTTGGGGTCTCCTTTTCGCATGCTGGAGGTTCGTAGCTCCTGTTGTTTTTGGCGTCTGCCCTCAGTGGCTAAGGTTGATTCAGTGGATTGTGAAGGCTTCCTGGTGGAGGGGACTAGTGCCTGTGTTCTGGTGGATGAGGCTGGATCTTGCCTTTCCGGTGGGCAGGTCCGCGTCTGATGGTGTGTTTTGGGGTGTCTGTGACCTTATTATGATTTTAGGCAGCCTCTCTGCTAATGGGTGGGGTTTTGTTCCTGTCTTGCTAGTTGTTTGGCGTAGGGTGTCCAGCACAGTAGCTTGCTGGTCATTGAGTGGAGCTGTGTCTTGGAGTTGAGATGGAGATCTCTGGGAGATTTTCGGGCAGGCAGATTCTTAACCACTGTGCCACCAGGGAAGTCCCAGGAAGAATTTTAATGAACCCAGATCCTTACATCTTCCCATACATAGAAAAGGACTAAAATCATTAATTGAGATATCTGTTCCTTGTGACTAGCAATAATCTTTTATTGAAATGCGTGCTTGACTGCAAGTATTCTGTGGCCAAAAATTGTATATATACTAGCTTCTCATCCTACCTCTTTGGAGCAATTCTCTCAGAAGCTACTGAAAGGCTGTTTCCTGGGCTATTGTCCTCAGCAAGGACTCTGAATAAAACTGAAACTCACAACTCTTATACTGTGTGTTTTCCTTTCGGTTGACAACCATGAGTGGACCAAGATGGACCATCCATTCATGGTTCCTCCTTTGAAAGGGCCACTCTGAAGAGTTAGCTTTATCCATTTGTAGGGCCAAATAGCAAGAGCCTATTGGCCTTCTAACTAAGTGATAACATTCCTATCTTCTGTCTCCTGTTCCCTCCCTGTGCTTTGACCCTGGCAGGGTCCCAAATGGCAGTCAGTAGTGGGAGAAGAAGTAAATGCCGGAACAGGAGTGGAATCCTGCTTTATTTCTATTGATCCACTCCCCTGAGGCAAACAGCTCAATTGTAACTATCTTAGCATGGCAGAGAGGTGGGGGCAAAGCTAGGGGCAGGAGTCTTATCTTTGCATGTTATGATTACCTTGGATTGGACTCATTCTCATTACAGAATTGGGACTTTTTTGTGTGTGATCTAAACTGATGTAAGATTCTTATCACCTGAGAGAGACTAGAAAAGCCACGGCCTGTAAGAATTTTATCCAGGAACAATGGGAGGACCACCATACCGAATATATTTTTTTCAAGGGTGAAAAAGAATAAAGTCACATTTGGGTTACAGCATGAGTTATACCCACTAGAGAACCAGTTATGTACATGGCTTTGGTTTGTTTTAAAAAACTTACTCTTGGCTATTTTGAAGAGAATGGATTGGAGAGGGGGCAAGAGTGGAGTTGGGAGACTTAAAATTGGAGGGCACTGTAGTATTCTGGTTGAGAGATGATTACAGAAATGGCAATAAGGAGAGAGAAAGAAACCCGACACACATCGGAAGGTACAAGCAGTAGGACTGGAGGATAGATTCAAAGTGGGGGCAAGGGAGAGGGAGGCATCAAGGATTTGTCTAGGTTTCTGAGCAACTGGGGAGAAGATCTTGGCCGAACTGTGAGCTGGAGAACCCTGCAGGAGAAGCAGGTTTGGCAAAGGAAGGCGAGGAGGGCCCCCTAATAAATCCAAACTTTAGCAAGTTGCTGAGGCTAGTTTAGAACAGTCTTCCAAAGAGCTCTGGTTTCTTTGAGGTGTCTCAATGAACAGAAGGCCAACGCTGGAACCTGAGATGCATTTTTAAAACTGACATATGTGTTGGCTAGAGTCAAGCTTTCATTTAGCTTGGGAGCCACAAAGTATGCTGTGACATCTCTGCACCCTGCTTTGCTCTATAAATCTGGGCTGGGTTCTGATGGAGAAATACATATGATCTCTCTCACTGCTGCTTCCCAAGGGAAGGCCTTGCTTTTCAAAGCATCAAATGTTGGCTTACGCTTGTCGACAGAGGCCAACATCTACAGGTACCATTTAATGGCTTCAGAGGACCTCAGAGCATGACTGAGAATAACCATCATCCCTGGCAACAGGCAGAGAAACTGTACATTCATTTCCCAGTGTTCAGGGCAGAAACAACTGTCTAAAGCTACAAGGTCTCGGTGGAGGCAAGCAGCTGGGAACCCGTGGGGCTCATTCATCTTAACACCACATCGTTACAGATGCTTGCAGCTGCTGAGAGCCCAGTCCGACACTCATGGCCTCCATTCATCTAGCACTGGGCAGTGGGATGACCCTGAAGATTCCCCACATGAGGCAAGACCCACCTCCAGCCTCAGCAAAGCTAACATGGGGATTAGGTTTAAAACATCATTCTTGAACGAAGGGCAGTTTTTCTTGGCTCCTCTACTGAGGTTATACTCCCTACGGCCTTGGATTTGGCGATAAAGAACCAGTTACACATGGTGTGATTTTCAAAGTGCTGCCTCACTACTTAAATCAGCAACATAAACATGAGATGACCTAGTCACAAGTTTTCTTCCTCCTCAATAAGTCAAATGCATGTAGGCCTTCCAAGCAGCTGTTTGTAGGAACTGCTGTTCAGATCTCCAAAATTCTTAACGAAAATGAGGAAAAACAACAACAACAACAACAAAAACCTGCGAGAGACTGAACCAGTCTGACTGCCAAGGCTGAACAGTCCTCTAAGTATGGTTTTTAAGTCCTTTAGAATGAAGGAATTTTTATAAGACTGCTTGATGTGTACGCACAATCTGTAAAGACAAAATACCAGTTTTTTCTCAAACCTAGGCAAAAAGTGAAATTTTACCATTTGCTTTCAGAAAAATTATTAAAAATTATGACTTCACTAATGTCAACTTCCTTGGTTTGAAAATTGCTCTAAGGTTATGAATATGTCAACATTAGGAGAAGCTGGGTGAATGGTATATGGAAACTCTATGTCCTACTTTTGCAACTTATCTGTAAGTCTGAAGTAATTTCAAATTAGAAAATAAAATTTTAAAAATTAGAACTTGGTTCTGTAGTCTCTGAATTTTCCCAACTATGACTTCTTACTCGAAAAGTGTTCTAACCCATCGGTAAATATATATTTATATATGACCGTGTTTGGACAGGATCATGAAAAAATAAATGAGGTGGGCACATACATTTTACGTCAGTCTAAAGTTTGCAATAATTGACCCAACATGCCAGCAGAGCATCATCAGCTAACTGTGTAAGAAAAAGCCTCATTTTTCACTTTCAGATGGAAAAGGTCCTGGCTGATTCAAATGGATTTGGCTTTAGATCTGAAAACCACTGCATCCTCTGGGGAAAACCAAACAGATGTGTGTCTGCTTTGCTGAAGTGCTGCCTTGCTGAGAAAAATACAATTTCATCACATCTGGTTCTAAATCGCAAGACGAGTGGATTCTATCACTCATAAAGATTTTAATCTTCCGTTTCATGCACTTATTTATTTAGCTAACTCGTGATGCAAATATAGGATCAGATTTACTTTTCATATGCTGTCACCACTGAGTTATCTATATTTAAACGTGGTTGATATTTGGACTTGCAATATGTTTTTATCCTCTAATTATACGACAAAAATGTATTTTGTGTTAATACACTATACTGATAGATAAAACCATTATGTAGCATATACAAATATTATTGGATTCTGAATAAATTTAATAAACTGTACTCACAGAAAAAAAATCAAGGATTTCTACTAAGCATTAAGATTTCCCTTCATGACCCTGAAGGACCTCAAGACTTATTCCAGGTATGCTTAAGAATCAGTTAATAAGAGAAATACAGTAAGTGGCATATCAGAGAAAAATGCTTTTCTTGGACTTGAATACAAGCAAATTTGGTGAAATGGCAATAACAGAGGGACCTCAGGGAACATTTGGTCTAATCTCTATGTTTGGGGATTTTACGAAATTTAAATGACGGATGCTGAAAATCTGGGGCTGGTGTAGGTTACTAGACTTCTTTGACAATCTGATAAAGCTATAGATATTCTACCCAGAAAGTGCATTCTTAAACACTTTGAATATAATTTGGAGGGGTTTGTGGAACCCATGGAGTATTTTGTTTCTTTATTTTTGCAAAACAAAACAAAAGACAAGCACCACCATAAATTTGTAAATGTGTTTTTGACTGAATAGGCAAGGGAAAACTAAAGGAAGATATACACTAAATTGTTATCTTCAGTTACATCTGGAGTTTGGGATTGGGGTGGATTGGAGAGAAAGAAAGAAACTTAATTTTATTGGAACTTTAGACACTGCTATTGGTTAACTTATTAGTACCAGGACATATTACTTTAGAAACACAAAAGCAGGAAATGAAGGAGTGAAGCAGGGAAGGAGGGGTGGGTGGAGGTTGGAGGGAGGGAGGGAGGGAGAGAGAGACCCTCTTTGGAATGAAATGATAAAGTTAGGTTTGAGTGATCTGACTGCAGCTCCTCTGCTGAAAGCCTTGTACCCCAGGCTCCAGGACCCAATAGCTCTTTTCTTTGGGAATTTACAAAACACCCTCTAAGCCTCTAGACTCCCTCTCAGAGTCCCCAGTGAGAAGGAAGAAGCCAGTACTTTGGACTCTCTTTACTATTAAAGAGATGGTGAAGGGAGCCATGTGTACTGAGCTCCAGCCAGGCACTTCGCATATATGATCTCCTGTGATCCTTACACAGACCCTTTGGGGAGAGAAAATAGGAAGGTCAACAACATACATCACTGACCCAGAGCCTGACGACAATAATAATCTCATCTATTCTGGGAGGCCTTTACCATACATGAGGGGTAACCTTGCACCCATTTTCCCTTCACAGGAACTAGAGGTATTCTCAGCTCCATTTTATAGGTGAGAAGTTGAGATTGCAGTCAAAGAGCTAGTTGAGAGCTGCAGAAATCACGCCCATCTTTTTGCTCACACCCACTGCTCCTCTCAAAACATGCTTGTTCCCCACGCAGCAGCTGGAGTGGTTCTTTTAAAAATCAAGGGAGATTACTTCACATCTCTGCTTAAAATCCTTCACTGACTCCCCATTGCCCTTAGAATAAAATTCGAAAACCTTACTGAGGCCTTAGATCATCTGACTTCCTTCAACTCTCCCCATCTCGTCACTGTAGCCACACCTTCTTGCTGTTCCTCAAACTTTCCAAGCATGGTCCCACCTCAGGGCCTGGGCACTTGCTCTTCCCCCTGCTTGGAGCGTGCTTTCCCCAATGTCCAAGGACTCTGTCTCTCATGCCATTCAGATGTTGTTCCAATATCACTTTCTCGGAGTGGCCCTTCTGCCATTATAAAGCAGCATTCTGTCACTCTCTAGTTACTTTTCTTCACAGCACTGATCACCAGCTGACATATTATAAATGTGATTACAGTGTGCCTCTCTCTTCCACTCAGCTATAAGCTCAAGGAGAGTGAAAACTTAGCGTTCATTATTCTCTGAATATTTATTTATTTATTTAGCTGCGCCAAGGTCTTAGTTACGGCACGAGGGATCTTCGTTGTCACATGCGAGATCTAGTTTTCTGACCGGGGATCGAACCCAGGCCTCTTGCATTGGGAAGCGCGGAGTCTTAACCACCGGACCACCAGGGAAGTCTCATGGGACCCTTTACTGCAGTGCTTGCACCTGGATAAATGTCCCCTCGAGCAACAGAATGCAAAGAAACTGTAAGGGCGTAGAAATAACTGCACGCATGCACAGTTGGGCCAAATTATGAACAAGATACAAAAAGGCCAAAATCCAACTGCCACTTCTGAGGTGCCAGGAGCAAAAGCCGGGTACCACGCACGATCCCTGTACATAGCACCACCAGGGGGGTGAGCAGACCACTAAGCCACCCCTCCAGTCTTACCCATTGATCCGCGCCACCCCCAACCCCATTTAAGGCACCAGCTCACCCCAGCTCCGGGAGTGAGCAAGGGAACCTGTTACACGTTTTCACTCCCTCCTGCTGCAGCATGAGTCTCAACAAAGCCTTGTCTGAATTCCTCATTTGGCCTTTTATCAATTTCTATTGATTAAAGAGTCCAAGAACCTAGGTCGGTAACATCCCCAGTAAAAGTCAAAAAAGTGCCTGGAATCTGACAGGGGCTCAATCAATATCTGCTGAGTGATTGAATGAATAAATGCATAAATCAGTGAATGAACGCTACCTCTCCTCAGGGCAGTAAGTTACAAATGGAAAATGGTGGGACTGAATATTCAATTCAGCTTCAAAAACCTAAGCCTGAGCCTGCTCTCCAAATAGACGGCTGGCTGAGCGATTTACACTTAGCTTTCATTTCCCAACATTTCCTGAGTTCATTCATTTAATCTTTTCTGCATTAAAATAAATCAAGTGCCCGTCATTTCACGCATAAATTAAATTCAGTCCAACTCTACTACTTACTTATAGAGACTTTTACAACAGATGTATTTGGTGAATGTGAAATACGCTGCACACTTATCTCGGTGTCGTTTCTCTAATTCTGCTGATGTAGTCTGACCTAGGTTAAAATTGGGCACCCTGAGAAGTTAAAGATATTGGTGGAATAGAACCAAGGCATCATATTTAATCAAGACAGCTGAAGACAGATTTTATCTTTTTGTTTTCACGCTTTTGCAATATGTAGTTTTATATTTTGCCAAAAAATTCAGGGGGAGTGATGCACTTCTTAAGCTTTTTGTATGACAATCCTTGTGAGATCAGCCTCTGATGAATATTAATAGCTTTGAAAAGATTGGATCTAGAAGAGATAATCCTAGGACTGGTTGAAGTCCTAGGATTCAACCGAGGACTTCACTAATTCTACTTTGTACATCACTAATTCTACTTTGCCTGTAAATTGCAGTTACAGAAACAATTTGACAAGAAACACTGTACATGATTTTTTTAAAAATTATTAAATGTACTTATAAAATTTTAAAAGATGTACCTTGAAAATTAGTTTTCTATGTCTTGAATCTCTAGATAGAAAAAAGATGGAGGTAAACTGCTGCTGGGTGTTGACAGGGTCAAGAAAACAGTGCTGTTCAATTACCATCTGCAAAGAAGTAGTATAAATAATCCTAATACTACTAAATAAGCATGAAATCTGAAAATACTACACAGTTGAGGTCTTGCTTGTGTTCTGCATAGAACCAGAGAGACGACATAGGGAGTCAGAATGCCTGGATGCCATTCAGTCCAACAAGTATTATGGGAGTTAATCACGTGTCAGGCACTGACCCTGCCTGTGACTTGGGGTCAGTCATTTTACTGCTGTGGGCAGTTTTCTCATCTGTAAATTGGGCGTAAATCCTGCTCTACTGACTACATCTTAGTGATGAGAATCAAGAAGAATGAACTGCTAAGCATGACAAGTCTTCTGGCTGTTGTTGTTGTTATTATTATGATTGCAAGTAAATACAACAATTTCACCTGTTCTATAGATATCTTTGGTTCTCGCACATAAGATAGTAAGGACAATAATTTTATTTTTCTTTTCTTTTTTGTTTTAGTTTATCATAGATTTAAATCACTTCGTGTTCCAAGCAAGCAACAATTGATCTGACTATTGCTTGAAGACACTCTCACCTCTACTTATGCCCTGATCTTTGGAGAATATATGAAGTACTTAGTATGCAATATTTAAAGAGAAAAGACAATAAAGTTGGATTTATTATTACTGATTTCTGTTCTTCTTTTTAGAAAGCATAATGCTTGGGTCATAATACTCATCACATGTGTAATATCTTGTTTAATATCTGTCTTCACCCCTGAGACTATAAGATACGTGAATTGTTCACCAGCTCAAACACAGGGCCTTCACAGGGTAGACACAAAATACACACAATAAATACTTGTTTAACGAATGAATAAGAATCTAACTCAGACTCTGTGCTTATAAAAGGAAAGTAGCAAACATTAATCTAGAACTTACTACATGCCACCTACTTTCTAAGTGTTTCTGTATATATTAACTCACTTAATCCTTACAACAAATATATGAAGTAGGTGGCAGGATGGCCACTTTACAGGTGAAGAAGTGAGGACCCAGAGAGGTTAAGTAACTTTCCTAATGTCCTATAGCTAGTAAGTGGTAGAACTAGGACACAGATCTAGAAGGCTGCTTCCAGAATCTGTACGCTTTAATCACTGCACTGATACAGGGTGAATGTCTGTGGACACTGTCTGTGTATGTGTCTCAAAGCTCCAGCTTCCTGACAGCTGATCATCACCCACATTGATTTAGCCTCTTGACATTCCCTATGTCTATGTATGAATGTCCTCTTAGATAAGAGAAGGAAAATGGGAAAAGAACATTTAGAAAGGTTTTTGTGGCTTATCAAAGACGCTAAGACGAAAGGAGAATGAGTAGGCTGATTTAGAGCTTCATCCCAAACAGTCATGACCATGTAAAGCCAGGTCCCAGGGCATGATGGCCAGGGAAAGACAGTTAATGTGGGGTGAGCTTAAACTGAAGATCCAAAAACAATACTGAGGAACATGTTAAGTCCTGAGTGAGTCCTTCTTTCAAATTGCTTTTTGCCATCTTTCTCCCATTCTGCTTCATTTCTCATAGATTCTTATGTGAATCAAACCCCACAACTCTAGGAAGATGAACTCCGAGTGATTTCTGCCATTGCCAAACCCACAGAAGGAATCACCAGGGATTGGTCACAAACTGCTTTGGAACCCAGGACTGCAGCTCAGAAGGCTGGGAGCACAGCAGAGTCTTGGAAGATCATCATATGGAAACCTACAAAAGTCAAATTCTGATTATGGGCTTAGTAAGAACGTGCAATCTGGGTTGGCCACCAAGCAAGGCATATATCAGACTGGAAAGCCAATCTGTGAATTGATACGTACATGTTAAGTTCCTACCACTTGCCACAGATTGGGCCTCCAGGGTTATAACTGGTATATCCATGGCAGCCATCCATGTTCATGCCCATGAGAACCAGAATTCTAGAGAGGGCATCCTGGCTTCCCAGGCCTGCTTCCTGCCGCGCTTCTCACTACAGCTGCATTTCTGCCCTGAGGTTCTGCTCACCAGCCTTGCAATAAATTTCTCCCCCACCACCTCCAACTTACTGTTTGTTGGCTTAAACTGCTTCAGGATAGTGTTTCTTGTTACAAAAAAAAAAAAAAAAAAATCCCTATTCAAAGTCACTGGGGACAGATTTGGTTCTAGAAGTCAAAAATTTTCAGAATTTAGAATGGTAACATGGTACATATACTGCCTGTTACATAACACCCCCGGCAGGGCCAGGGACAGCATCTTGGAATCAAACATGTTAATATCTTCACAGTGAAACATAAGAATGTTCATACTAAGTTAAATAAATAAAGAATATAAGTAGCCTCATGCCAGATGAAAACACTTGTGGTTTTCAGACCTTTTCTGGATTCCAGAATGGCTGATAATGGGTTGTAGACCCATATTTATAACCCGAAGTCCAATACAGTGGGCTTTACAAACCTGGAAGTGGTCAGGGTGGAGTGGAAGACAGGGTTCAGTGTGTCTGTCAGAAAGCCTGTGGGCTTTTTCATCAGCCCTCTCCTCACTTCATTTCCCTTTCCTCAGCATCCTCGCCCCAAGGTATTCTCAAACTTGATGGATTTCAAGCATATATCTTACCATCTGTTCATCAGTCAAACTGCAGCTCAAAATGTGGGACTAGAAAAGGCACAGAATAAGTAAGGAAGACTGATGGGAAACTGACTTGTCCATTAGACAGCAGAGCACTGGTACATCCAGCAGGAGGAAGAGGCTGATCTGTTTCTTTATGAACATCTTTTAAAAGTCTGATATTTACTCAGTGCTTACCGTAGCAAAGGACCACGTTAAGCCCTTAAATATAAAGTCTCATTTCATCTGTTCAGTAAATTTTAGGGGGTAGGTGTTATTATTACCCCATGTGATCTGTGAGGACACAGTGACTTAGTAAGGTTAAATAACTTGCCTGTAAGTGGCAGAACTGGGATTCCAACCTAGACTGTGTGGACACCAGATCCCACACTCATCATCTGTTTAATGTTGTGTAAATAAAGTCATCTATACTGAGTGGGTACTCAAATCCAGTTTCCTCAGTTACAAGCATCACTTAGGGAGGAAAGAAGAGTCATATGCTTTGTTGTTGTTTTGTTTTCATTTTTGCTTGGTATGAACAGGACAGGAAGGGGGGTGTGTGTGTGTGTGTGTGTGTGTTCATAGGTGGGGAGGAATCTCATGGAGAAATAGTTTTTCAAACCCTCATTGGTTGAGATACCACATATACTGGCAGCACTTGTGCACAGAGATCCAGGCAGGTGACCAGGATGCTGTGAAGTGAATCTCTCATTTGGGCACATAATTCCACTCCTGCGGGGTTTGTGAAGCTGACTTGAGAACATCAATGCCATTGCCCATCACGGACCTCTAGTTCATGTCTAGGCAACAGCTGCTGCTTCTTCAAAAGAAATCCAGGCTCAGCTGAATTCCGATCTCAGAATAATACATGACACTTTCCACACCCAACTCAGAATTCAAGGGGAAAATGAGCTGCTCCAGGATCCCTAAGATTCATTTCCCAGCGTGCACTATTTCCTTTTCTGCAGCCTCCTACACCTAGAAGGGAGGCCTGGCTTCAATCAGAATAGTCTCCCCTCCCCCAAGAGTGCTTTGGAAACAAGCTCTCCAAGTTCATTACAAGCGCAGAGAGGTGGAGGGGAATGGGCAGGGACACTTGATTTTTCTTGCAGAATCCCATGCCTGTGTAGGCAAGACAGAATCTGCAAGCACACACTGGATTATCCTAGGTGCCAATTTCAGCAGAGGAGTATCCAAGTTTGCCACAAGCAAGGGCAGAGTGAGTGCTACATGCTCCCCTACAAGCACATCTGAGCATTCCAGGGCAAGGAGAGCAGAAAGCCTCCAAGGTTTGACTTCTTGCCCATCTGGAAGAGTGGGTAGGGCAAGGAGTGGTGGAGGTCAAGGTCACTTGATGCAGCCCTGAGACATTGCTGCTGCTTTTTTTTTTTTTTTTTTCCCTAGATCCAAAGCTAAGCCTCTTTGGTACAATCCACAGACTTCATGTTCCACAAAAGAAGAAACTTCAGTAACTGATAAGGCACCAATGTGCCAGCGTCCCAAAAGAGCACCTGGTTATCTCCTAGGTAAAAGAAAACGCCAGTAAGAGTGAACACCTCACCTGCCAGACAATTCCTAGGTGGCCAGCATCAGACATTCCCTCAGAGGGACTGATTTGAAGAGAGATGTCTACACAGACAAGCATGACCTTTTCACAGGCAGCTGCCTTTCTGCCCCAGCTCCTCAAATGGTGCCTTAATGTCAGTCTAGGAGTCGTGTCTTCCATAATTAGGTGTGTAAAAGTCACTAATAGGGACTTCCCTGGTGGCGCAGTGGTTAAGAATCCGCCTGCCAATGCAGGGGACCCGGGTTTGAGCCCTGGTCCGGGAAGATCCCACATGCTGCAGAGCAACTAAGCCCGTGCGCCGCAACTACTGAGCCTGCGCTCTAGAGCCCGCAGGCCACAACTACTGAGCCCACGTGCTGCAACTACTGAAGCCTGCACTTCACAGGGCAGGAGCCCATGCTCCACCACGAGAAGCCACCGCAATGAGAAGCCTGCGCAACACAACAAAGAGTAGCCCCCCACTAGCCACAACTAGAGAAAGGCCGTGTGCAGCCACGAAGACCCAACGCAGCCAAAAAAAAAGTCGCTAATAAAATCTCAGGTTTCCTAACTAACTTGAGAGATGAATTTAATCCATTTGCTGGCTCTTATCCCTCTACCCTCAAGTTCAAATGCATAAAAGGAATGCAGAGAACAATAAAGATTCTGTTCATATTTTTTGCCTTGTCTTTGATCTAGTTGGGAATCTGTGTTCCAACAATGGGTGGGAAATGAATGCCACTGGAATTTCAATCTACCTGTCCAAACTTATTTCCCGTCATGCCTTTCAGGAACACTCACAGAGGTTGCCCTACCCACTCTTCTGCTTCGTTGGTTCAGTCTTTGCCCTCCCTCCTGGGGTCAGGCTCTCCAGCGGGCTTCCCAACCTAGCCCACCTGGCCCCATGTGGCCTAATAAGTTGGTTATTACATCTGTGGGCGTGGCCACCTAGCCTTAGCCCAGCCCACCATTTCTGGCTCACAGAGTCGTACCCCAAGCCACCTCCAGTTTAGTAGCTCCATGTCACACTTTAGGTAAAATCCATCCTTTAATAACAGCCACTGCAAACTGAATGTTTGGTCTCTATCCTTCTTAAGGGCTATCTATGCATTCAGCAGCTGTTTATTGAGGGGGCCATAGAGTAGGCACTGTGAAAGGAGACATCGTGATGGAAAAACAGTGACCTTGTGATCAAGGAGCTCATGATCCAGTAGGTCTGTGCCTCTCACTCTTTGATGTGCACAGGAGCCATCTGGGGATATTGTGAAAATGAAGATTCTGTTCTAGCAATTTGATATGGGATGGGGCCTGAGATTCTGCATTTTTAACGAGTTCCCACGTGACCCCAAAGCAAATCATACTTGGAATACAAGGTAACAGGAAAGTGAATGGGCAGGCAGAGGGGGTGCCCACATGGATACCTCTAACTTGGTCAGTGATATTGCAGCTGAGACTCAGGGGATGAATAGGAGTTGGCCCGAAATAGATGGGTTTGGTCTGTGTGGGGAAATGAGGGGTGGCAGAGGCAAAAGATAAAGTAAAAATGTCCAGTTTCCATTCACTGCAGTCCTAAAGGCTGAACAGAAGGAAGTGTTTCAAGATGATTTATCGATATGACTTATTGTCAGGGGAGATGCAACCTATCAAAGGTGATGGCTTCGGGGCACGTCTAAAATGACTGGGTCGTAGGCTCCAGGGCTCCCAGCCCTGCCAAAGATTCCTGTGCCCCAGTATTGCCACATATGTAGCATACTCAAGGGCACCGTGTGTGCTGCGACAATGGGCATAGCAGGGTAGATAAAGGACTGGCTGGGCTGACTTTGGCCCTGAGTCAAATCCTGGAAGCTTTGCCAAGCTCTGAGGAAGGACAGAAAGTCTCAAGAATGTCTGCGGCTAGGTTTCCCACCACCTGGTAGAACAGGGACTGTACTCAGATATAATTAAATTAAGGAAAATAAACATGACATTCCATGGATACTCCATTCACACTGAAGTCTGTGATTCACACACACTTCAGAAGTTTAAGGAATTCAAAATGGTTTAATCTGTAGGTGACACCATAAGCCGTTAGGAGACACTCTGGCTTTAGGTTCACACTACGGATGCCAGGGCACAAAGGGAAAGGCCCAGAGTAACACTCTGAGTGATTCTCACCAGCCCTAGGAACACCTCTGCTACACTCCCTTCAACTAACAGGTCTTGGTTGAGTTTACAACTTCAGAACAACGTTCTAAAATGAACCACTTGGAAAGCCCAGTTCGACACAGAGGTCAACACACCAATGAACTGCATAGGCCCTCAATGAGATGTGAGATCTTTGAAAATACCCCCATGGGAGGAGGTGGTATACACAGAATGACCAGCAGTCATTCTGGTCACTGTAGACATCTGCTGAAACCTGGTCTCTAAAGTCACTGGAGAGGCAAATAAGGGGGGGAACTCTTCTGTAATATTCTAAGCCCACTCAGAGCAATTCAGAATGGGAAACAGTTAAGAGAACGATATATCTTAAAACAATGAAAATCAACAGAAAACATACTCTTGGCAGCCAGAACACGATCCATTTTCTCAGTCTGCCGTGGCAGTCTGTTAAGGGCAGGAGAGGGCTGGCTCTGGAGGGTTAGGACTCTGGGAAAATGTGCACTCAGATGGATGTGGTGTCTGTTTCATGGATTCAAGCTTAAGCCAGCTCACCAGTGTTGCCCCTTCGCTGCAACAGAATTCCCTGCGGGGCCCCAAGAGTGTCACTTGACTTGTAGGAGCTCTGCAGAGCTGTTCCTTAAACTACCCACCCTGATCAACCTTTCTGGATGTAGGGAAACATCCCTACTTACTCCCTGACTAGGTACCCTCACCATCCTCACCTGCAGCCAGGCACACCTTCTCAGGGTAGATGGCGAGGCTTGGAGAACGTGCTGAGACCACAGACCATGAAGGGCTGCATCTGAGCCCCCACCCCACCCCCGGCCTCTTCTTTCCTTCTCAAGCAGCCTCTCTTGGTCTGTGACTCCTTCCTGACTCCCAAACAACAAGAAGGAAAGCAGGCCCTAGGGGAAATTATAGGCGGCAAGTGTTTACGGGGCATTTCAAACTGTGTTTCTTGGAGCTTTAAGGTTCCCCTTCATGAGTGAAAGCAGCTACTTCATCTTGGAGGAGTGGGGGTGAGACTCTGAGCCTTTCACCCACCACGGCAGCCAACGCAGATCCAATTTTACTCATCTTATTTAAGGTTCAAGGCCTTTTGTTGGTTGGTTTGAAAAATATAAAAAGGCTTGAAACCAAGAAAACGGTGTGTCTGTATCAGTAACATCACACCATATGTTTTGTAGTTACAACAACTAAAGGGTTGAAGTCAAGACAAAAGCAAAGTGGGTCCAAGGTGGAATTCAAAGGAGATGGAAAATGTCTACAAGAGGTCATCACTAAATACAAAAGCTCACTGGGCCAATGATTTTGCCTATTAAGTGAGGGGTTTTGTGGTAGCTGTTCTTAAGTATTTTGTGTGAAAGTAGGCGCAATGACTCCTGGTTCCTGCCACGATAATGTTAACTTTCGGAACCCCTCCCCACTTCAGAACAGTAACCACATGGGTTCTGTCCCACAGTTTGTTAAGCTGCCGTCCTGCCTGCCAGAAAAAAAAATTTCCCAAAGATCAGATTTCACCTGAGACTCTTAGGCCCCAAGAATTTGGCCCCTGCTAATTCAGCAGTCATTTCTTCAATAGGTTCCTCCAGTTGAAAATGGCTGGGATTTTGTGCATGGCTAGCAAAACTGACTTCTGGGATAAGGGGAAAATCCAACTTTTTTTTTTTTTTAAAGAGAGAAATTTTCATTTTTTAAGATGATTTTTCCACCCCGGAAAGGACATTCTCTATATTCCCAAAGGAGGAGATGCTGGATCACCCAACAATGAGAAGATAAACAAACAAATGCCAGGAATCACATCCAAAGAATCAAAAGTTAAACAAACAACATTATTTTCCTCACTTTACTAGAGATTTGTGGTTTTATTTCAGTTGTGAAATCGAACTCCTGATCTCCTTAGAGATCTAAGTGATTTAATCACCACGTTTGCAGAGAGATCCCAGAAAGAACATGGAGACAGGGAAGGGGACAGATGAATCCTCCTGGCCGCTCCTTCCCCAGGCTTCACAGAATTCAGAGGGAGACCAACCCCGTAAAGAGGACAGTACTTTCTAGAAAGACAAGACTTCCCTTGGGAAGGAAAGCTTGACCTCGAGTGGCAACAGGAGCTGACTACTATGGAGAGAACATGAGGGCTAGTGATGTAAATCTTCCTTGCACACCAAAGTGCAACACCAATGACTGACAGCCACACAGCCCCTGGGCCTCTCCTCCCCACTCGCATCTTCTCTCGGGCCCCCTTCTAGTCTGGTGACATTGGTGGCGGTGACAGGGGGAGGTGTGAAGCTGGAAATGTAGTGATTTTGAAATGCAAAACTCTTGAGGCAGCCCCAGAGGAAGAGAAAGAACATTCTTTTCCAAATGACACCAAGCAGCCTGAAGTCAATTTATTTGCTCGGAAAAGGTCAGTAAAGTCAGGCTTTTCCCATTCAAAACTGTACACTACCGATCAACATGAGAGATAAACACAGTTCCATGTACCAAGAGACCCAAAACATGCACAAAATTCCCCCCAACTCTCTAGGGTACCAGGCTTATGTGTCACACACACAGAAGAGATGAGTCTTTGGGCATCACAGTGCAGGGCAGTTTAAAACCGAGCTAAATCAGTTTTTTAGGACTGGAATAAATGAGCCCTAGACTGGAAAGAAAAGGTAACATTAGGAACAGTCCAACATCCTTTAGGTAATGTGCTTCACAAAAGCAAAAGACATCAGGCAATCAGCTGCCGTTTTCAGAAAAATAATGCTGGGACTTGCACAGCTAAGAGAGAAATTAATTAAGGGTGGAAGGCAGTCTATTCATAAAAACCGGTCCCAGAAGAAAGCAGTGGAACCAAGCTTTTACTCCCAGTCATTTCTGTAAAACTTATTTTGATCAACCAGCCAGATAGGAGCCCTCCTTCTGTTGCAGTTCTATAAGATTTCTTTCTTTCTGTGAACTGAATTTCTTCCCCTGTAATGCAGAGGGAGTCATAATTGCATAACAGGATTGTTGCCTCATGATATACTAGAATAACCTGTACACCGAAGAGTTCTATTTAGTATTGTCATATTGGTACAGCTTTTATTTTTAATTTTCACTTTGAGGTGGTTAAGTTCAAGGGCAGGGAGCACTTGGGGCAGTTCTGTCTGTGCCCTGCAATGCCTCACCCGGGCCCGGCCCATCGTAGGCATTCAATGCCTCTTTTGAAATGAACTGAATCCCAGCCAGGGTTGCACACCCCTGACCCTTGTCATGCCCTCAGAGCAGGCACTGTCATTGGCAATCCTTTTCCATAATCGAATGTCAGCACTTGAGAGGACCCTGGAAGTCGTCTAGTTTCATCCCTTTCTACCTAACAATATTGAGAAAAATGCAGAGTTCCCAACTTTTAAATAAGGGTGGGATTCAATTCTAAGCTATGCATTAACTGTTGTCCCTGGAGGGTAACCTTCCTCCGCCCTCTCGACTTTATACTCTTTTGTGCAGGAAAAGGGGGTATCTCCAATTAAGGCTTCAAGGAGATGAGGGAGGAAAAGGAGAAAGGAGGCTAGTTTCCAACCTGTGCCCAAAATGCAAAAAAATTCCCGATTATAACGAATGCTCAATTCATCTGGGAGACAGAGAACAATGGTAGGGAACAGGACCAGGGACATCCTTTTCTCTTCTCTGAGAATATTATCTTTCCTTTAAGAAAAATCAACACTTTCCTTTCCTTTCAGAATTTTTTTTCTAAGTCACATTTGCTTTACAGACATAGAAAACAAAGCGATGGTTACCAAAGGGTTTGGGATTAACATATATACACTACTATATATAAAATAGATAAACAATAAGGACCTACTGTATAGCACAGGGAACTACACTGAATATTTTGTAATAACCTATAAGGGAAAAGAATCTGAAAAACAATATATATATATGTATAACTGAATCACTTTGCTGTACACCTGAAACTAACACATCATTGTAAATCAACTACACTTCAATAAAAAAATAGATAAATAAAATTTAAAAAAAATCAGATTTGCTGATTTTTCAACCAGGCTTCTCCAAAATTTTAAATCAGAAATGGTTCCAGTCCCTCTCTCCCCTCTTTTCTAGCTCTAAATGCATTTTCCACCCACGTCTATCCCATTGCTGTGCCCCTCACCTGTCTTGAGCGGCAAGATGATTTTAAACTGAGAGGCAGCCACACATCTGGACACATAGCGGTGAAATCTCTGTCAGCTGTTCAGTGGGAATGGGGGTGCAAAGCCCACTGACTGTCACAGAAGTCAGAGATGCGAAAAGTCTCTCAGGAAAACCAACCTTATGCCTTAAAAAAAAGAGAATCATTCCTCTCACTTCATCATACAGCCAAGGATACCAAAAAAAGCCTGCAAAGCCCCATCTCCACCCTTCCAGTTAATCAAGTCTGAAAAAATTCCTGGAAGCAGAACAACTAAGGGAGGTTGCACTATGAATTGCCAAGGGCTTTAGAATTCCTGTGATTTACAGGGAAGAATGAAGCCGTTCTGCGCATGTTGAAGGTGCACGGGATTCTTAATTTACGGTTTAGGAGTTGCAGGCTGTACTACAGCAGTAAGCCTACTACGCTACTGAATCACTGCCAAAGGTGACCTTTAATGGAGCCTCCAGAGGTCAAGCAGTCTTTTCTCTGCGAGGCAAAGAGTTCTTGGCTTCCCAAGGCTCTTTTCGTTGAACACAAAAGAAAACCACTTGAATGAGCACAAACTAATGCAGGCAGTTTGATGGAAGGAAACAAGGGCAGGAAATGTCATCCAGCATCACGAGGGAACGGCAATGGAACTGGCAAGTCAAGGCCCATAGTGTTTTCTTTTGTAAATAAATTTATTTATTTGCTTTTGGCTGCGTTGGGTCTTCGTTGCTGCGCGCGGGCTTCCTCTAATTGCAGCGAGCGGGGGCTACTCTTCGTTGAGGTGCGCCGGCTTCTCATTGCGGTGGCTTCTCTTGTTGCAGAGCACCGGCTCTAGGTGCACACGCTTCAGTAGTTGCGGCACGTGGGCTCAGTAGTTGTGGCTCACGGGCTCTAGAGCGCAGGCGCAGTAGTTGTGGCGCACGGGCTTAGTTGCTCCGCGGCATGTAGGATCTTCCCGGACCAGGGCTCAAACCCATGTCCCATGCATTGGCAGGCGGATTCTTAACCACCACGCCAAGAGGGAAGCCCAAGGCTCATAAGATTGATCCACCCTCTCTGAAGACGCATGGTAGCTTCCCATCTGCTCGCTCCTTCTCCTTCTGTAGACGGATGATGAAATAAAAATTCCTATTCTAAGGCAAGTCCAGGAAAATGTAAAACATAAAAATTTTTCTCTGCCCTTTGGCTTCCTCTCTCCCCTCAACTGTGCCATGTGTGTCTGCATTATGCATTGACCGGACCCCCCCACTGGCAGAAACACCTGCTCAGCCATAAAGAACAACCTTCTCATAGCACCACCAACATAACTCCTTAGAAGGTAACCTTTCATAATCTAGTAAGGAGCCACGATGACCCAAGACTCACTACTCACTTTGTACACATAGACCTGGATTGTGCAAACTATCTGTGTCATTTAATGCACAGCCCTCTGTCTCAAAAACCTACGTAGCTAACTGTGCTTTGACCTCTAACAGGCAGAACAGTTCTCGGGGCTTTCTGAGAAGCTGTTTGTGGGTTATAATCCCCATTTGGGCTCCAATACAATTTTCTATTTCTTTCTTAGATCGACTGATTAAATTTTTGTCGACTCCGACCTTCTCTGCTTTGGGAACTAGGAATCATGGGAGCTGGCTGGGCTCCGTGGGCCCAGACGTAGATCTGAATGTCTGTGGGAGGACAATGCTGCCTTACAAGTGCTTCTGACTCCCCTGGACTGTGGCCTGCGCCTCTCACTACGTTGATCTACGAAGTGCTTGTCTTTTCTGTGCTCAACTCACCTAGCCTTTCAACACCCTACTCTCTGCGGCACTCTCTTTCCTCTGCTCCTGTGACACCACTCTCTCAGGATTTCCCTCTTAACGCTGACTTCTCCCCAGACTCCTTTATCAACATGCCCCACCACTGAGTGTGATGTCCCTCAGGGCACTGTCCTAGACCTTTGCTCTTTAGACTTTAGACTCCCCGCCCTAAGTGATCTCAGCCACACCTACAGCTTCAGTACCCTTTACTTGCTTCACCTCTTTCCTAAGTTCCAGACCTGTACATCCAACTTGCCCGGTCCATATTCCTACTTGGATGTCTCAGAGGCACCTCAGAATCAACTCAGCCAAACTTCCCAGCCCCTCAAAACTCCTCGTCCAACATTCTCCACTCAGAAAACGGCTCTACTTAGTTGTTCAAGCCAGAAACCTAGGAGTTACCCTCTATTGCTCCTATTCCCTGCTTTGCCTCCATCACCCATTCTCCCTCCTACACCTCTCCAATCCATATAACCTCACACTTGCGTTTAAGCCCTCACCATCTCTTATCTGGACCGCTGCAATGAGCTCCTGGCCGGTTTCTCTACATCCATTCTGCCCCTCCCTCGTTCACTACTTTGAAATTTTGAGTCTTACCACATCACTCAGCTGACTTCAGAGGCTTCCTACATCAGTAAAATGAAGTCCAGAGTTCTTCTCGGGACCTCCATGATTTCTTGCATGGTCTCCAAGGCCCCACTACCTATGTGAACTCATCACGTGTCACTCCTGCCTCACTCACTGGGCAGCCCTCACATTTCCCTTCTTTCAGTTCTTCAGAGATACCAGGCTTTTCTCACCTCAGAGCCTTTGCACGTGTTGCTCTCTCCTTCTGCCCACACCACCTCCCTACCCTGCCCTTTCCACCTTGCTGAGTCCCACTCACCCTTCCAGTCCCATCTTAAATGCCCCCTCCCTCTAACAGCTCCCCCGTTAGAGATGTCGTATGTGTGTTCGAGAGTATTTGTATGCCTTTGTATTTTGTATATTTGGCACACTGCATTTCCCTCTGCCAAACTTTCACACTTGTAATGATTCATTTCACTCGTTTATTCATCAACTTACACAGAGTCCCTGCTTGTGCCAGGCACTGTTGTAGGCACTGGGGTTGCAGCATAGAATGGCAGAGATTCCTGCACTCAGGGAGCTTCCATCCTTTGTAATGTTTCCCTCCACTATGTGATTTTTAGTTCCTCGAGGAGAAGGTCATGCTTGTTTTGCTGGCCGCTATGTTCCAGTGTTTAGCACACTAGCACACTGTCATGTGAATATTCAGTAGACATTAGCCAACTGTCTGATTGGCTTACTGAAGATACTACTGGGCACATAGTAAACAAATACATGTTGAATTAGACAAGTTCATTCAAGCAATCACGTCCACAGAAAAAGGTAATATTTCAGATTTATCGTGATGGTTTTCATTGTATCATTTGATTTTTAGTAAGGAATTATTGGTTCTCTTATTCCTGTTAACCAACATAAATGAATAAATGAATAAGACAAATTATTTCAGAATGAAAATAAAGTTAAGAAAAGCTAGGATGGCTGGAGTCCAGTGGGCAGGGTAAATGGTGCAAGAGGAGGTGGTCAGAAGCCTGCTCACAAAGCAATGATTTAGGACTTTTTTGTGGTTTCAGTGGGGAGATATCCGGGGTTTTTGTTTGTTTGTTTGTTTGTTTTGCGGTACGCGGGCCTCTCACTGTTGTGGCCTCTCCCGTTGCGGAGCACAGGGTCCGGACGTGCAGGCTCAGCGGCCATGGCTCACGGGCCCAGCCGCTCCGCGGCATGTGGGATCTTACCGGACCGGGGCACGAACCCGCGTCCCCTGCATCGGCAGGTGGACTCTCAACCACTGCGCCACCAGGGAAGCCCAATATCGGGGTTTTAAAAGCAGACAATAGGGGCTTCCCTGGTGGCGCAGTGGTTGAGAGTCCGCCTGCTGATGCAGCGGACATGGGTTCGTGCCCCGGTCCGGGAAGATCCCACATGCCGTGGAGTGGCTGGGCCCGTGAGCCATGGCTGCTGAGCCTGCGTGTCCAGAGCCTGTGCCCCGCAACGGCAGAGGCCACAACAGTGAGAGGCCCGCGTACCGCAAAAAAAAAAAAAAAAAAAAAAAGCAGACAATAAACATGATCTAATTTATGGTTTTTGAGAAAATGACCCTCTGCTATGTGAAAAATAGGCCAAATACTTTTGGCCCTCTTGGCATTAAGACCTCTTAGAAGACCAAAGACCACTATAGGAAAAAATAAAATTGTTTTGCTGTTCACAAATCTGACTTCATTGGGGGTTATTACATAATTTAAAAGGTATATGTTGACTTTAGTCCTTTTTGGTGAGTTTCAAGTCCTCACCTCCAGCAAGGGGACAAGTCTCTCATTTTACTGGACATTAGCCAGTTAAAGGGCCATAACTCTTATCAAGTCTGTTTATCTATTAACATGAGATCTATTTATTTACTAATCATTGATGAATATGATCCGTTTGATGGACACTTAAAAAGAAAAAAAAAACCAGTAGGCTCATTTCTGATAAACATCTCCCTTCAACGGCTACAAAGTACGTAACATTGTCACCAAAGCCTTCCTTCTGAAATTCACCGATGCATCTGACATTTGTCACACTCATTATTTATGAGCAGTGATCTATGCAATAGAAGTGAGAGTCATCCTTAGGGACACATCTGCCAGGCTTACATTTGAAACTGCTTCTCTCCAAGGAAAAAAGAAGATTTCTGTTTTCTTATGTCATTAAAAAAAAATGTATTGAGGTAGTTTTAGTCGGAGCCTCCTTAAAGCGTGGGATAATGACTCTGCTAAATCCTACTGGAAATAAAAACACATCTAGAAGCTATGGAAGAACAGAAGTCACAAGGCTGTTTCTTAAATTAAGGAGATGGCCTGCTGGACCAGATGAATAGGGGCCTCTTGATAAGATGAAAGATATACCAGATGCATTCTCCTTTTCTTATTTAGTTGCAACACCATTAAGACATTGTGATGCAAGTCAGTTTACCTTTTAGAAGCCACATCCATAGACAGCAGTTAGTAGTAACCGTGTACATAGCCAAGAGCACTGAAAATTCTTTTAAGTTGGTGCTTTTAAGGCACCAACTCTTAGCCCCTCAGCCTTTTGACTCCGCTTCAGCTTGGGCAAAGGAGCAGGCCATTAACCTTAGAAAACACCTAAGCAGTAAGTTCAGGGCATTAGTGGCTAGAAGGGAATGGGATTCAAAGCCCTGTTCCTGCTGGAGTCTGGGAGCCCTCACTTGCTCCCTGCTAAAAGCCTCCCAGCCGGAGGCTGCAGCTGCAGAACTTCTGCTGCTGCGTTGGTGGGAGGAGGCCCTCTTCAGTGGCAGGAGGTTGAGGAGCACTGATAGACCCACGGAGACGAGGCAGGTGCTTGAGGCAAACTCCGGAGGAGGTAACCCAGGGAGCCCTGGCAGATGGCAGGGTGCTGGGGCAAGAGGGGGACTGGAAGAGGAATTAGGGGCTGGCAAATGGTCTGCATGGAAGGGGCTAGGATCAAATAGTGGGGACCCTGCTCCTGGTCTGGACACCAGAAGTAAGACTCTAATACGGCACAGCTGGGCGACAACGTGGGACACCAGTTTACAAATATTGGGATACCAGGTAGAGCCCTAGGCAAGAATCCACTTCCCAGTCTTGGAATTCGGCGTATGGGCTTGGCCCAATAAATAATACTGAGAGAGTCCATCTTGCCACTAAAACCTGTGAAGAAGGTCAGAGCCTCTGGTGGGTCCGAGCCTGTGGACAGGGTTCAATGCTCCAGCTGTGGGAGCAGAGCACTCTGAGGGGTGGGGAGGGGCCCCCAAGGGGCAGGCACAAGGACCAGGCAGACCAGTCTTTGTATCCCACCCCTTATTACAGTACTTGGAATAGGCAGATGCTTAATAAGTAGTCATCGCATTATAACCCCGAACCTAGTTCTGAAACAGCTTTTTCAAGAAACTCATCCTTATGGATCTATTTATTGGGTCATTAAAAAGGTTCACTTTGGGGCTTCCCTGGTGGCGCAGTGGTTGAGAGTCCGCCTGCCGATGCAGGGTACGCGGGTTCGTGCCCCGATCCGGGAAGATCCCACATGCCGCAGAGCGGCTGCGCCCGTGAGCCATGGCCGCTGAGCCTGCGCGTCCGGAGCCTGTGCTCCGCAACGGGAGAGGCCACAACAGTGAGAGGCCCGCGTACCGCAAAAAAAAAAAAAAAAAAAAAAAAAAGGTTCACTTTGATAACATCCCCTTTTCAAACTGTCCTGGAAAAGGTGACACTGTTTTATCTGAAAAACTTGAGCCCCACATTTGGCCGTATTTCTCGCGAGCCGAGAGTGCCCCATGGGCCTTCCTCAAAGGCCAGCTGCTGGGGAACACGGCGGGGAAGAGGTGAAATGTACACCTGTGGCACCTGAAACAACATTGAACCCAGTCAACCCTGTGAGTCATCACAGACCGATAAGGGCAGCCAGATTCCATGACTATTTTAAGAGTCAACATGTTTTACAGCTAAAACAATTTCATGGGCCCCAAAGTGTCAACTGTCTGAGGGATGGCAGAGAAACCATGGCTGAAAAGTCCACCCCTGCAGCAAGTCCAGAAACCTGCCTCTGACCCTGCCTGTCGAGGGCTCAGGGCCTCCAGGGTCCTAATTTGTGAGAGCCTCAATCACTTACTGGTATGTGCAGCTTCTCATATGGGAGAAAAAACATAGTAACTACTATGCAGAAATACAGTATTGACAATATTGTTAGTAATCATGTTAGCTGATATTAATCAAACGTTTTCGACATGCCGAGCCCCATGTATTATTGAGTCCTCACAGCAACCTTATGACCTAGGTCTCGTGGTGTTACAGGAGAGAAATAGGGTTAACAGACCAAGGAGTGGAAAGGGAAGGCAGTAAAAAGGGTCAGAGGGACTGCACACTGGACTGAAAGGTAGAAGTTGAAGACAATTATATTGTTCTGCTCATTTTCTCAATGTGGAACCACAGGGCATTATAGGTAGCTAGCATGCATACCCTCATATTCTTTTATTTTTTCCTTCTTTTCTTCCTAACCAGTGAGATTTTCACCTTGGGCACACACACACACACACACACACACACACACACACACACACACACACACACAATCAGTCCTCACTACACACATGAAAATTATTGAACCACCTTATCTGTCTCACCTTATTTCATTTTTTTTGGCTACGCACGGGCTTTCTCTAATTGTGGCAAGCAGGGGCTACTCTTTGTTGCAGTGCATGGGCTTCTCATTGTGGTGGCTTCTCTTGTTGCGGAGCACAGGCTCTAGGCGCGTGGGCTTCAGTAGTTGTGGCACGCAGGCTCCGTAGCTGTGGTTTGCAGGCTCTAGAGCGCAGGCTCAGTAGTTGTGGCGCATGGGCCTAGTTACTCTGGGGCATGTGGGATCTTCCCGGACCATGGGCTCAAACCCATGTCCCCTGCATTGACAGGCGGATTCTTAACCACTGCGCCACCAGGGAAGTCCCTGTCTCACCTTATTAATGGGAGCGTTTGTCCCAGTGACAGTCTCCCTAGTTTCAGCAGACCATGAGTCAAACCCACATATTTAAGGCACAATGAGAAAGGAACAAAGCCATGACCTGAAATATCTTATTTCATCCAGGCAGGATTTCTTCTGCAAAGGCCTCATGCATTGGTATCATACAGAAGTCAAATGTTTTCCTTCTTCCAATTTATCCTTTCGTTTTTCTCCTCTCTCACTCAGTCTTTGAATATATTTCTGTCTTTGTGTTTATGCAAAGACATGCATGCACATGCCTAGAATGTGATATCTCAGAGGTCCCTGGTGTAGGGAAAAAACACAGTGGAGTCAGAAAGACTTGCTACAGGTCTTTATAAGCTATATGACCTGGGCCTCTCTGAGACTCAGTTTCCTCCTTTGGAAAAGAGGTAAAAAACACCTTTCTAAAGTGGTTGTCATGCACCTAACATATTATAGATACTCAGTAAATGGTAGACATCATTATTACATCAATTGCATAATATCAAAGCAGGATACGATATAATTTGCTCAGAAAGGCGGTATGAGATTTGCCTCTGACAATCAGCAATAAAAACACATTTCATTTGGCCTAAGATGTTGTATAAACCCCATTCAAAAACTAGTCTGTCCACGGAGGGTAATTATATCTGTCCATTGGGGGTTGAAGCAATGTGGCCATGTCCATCTAAAGCTGACAGGTGGTCATCTCCATCAGTGTCCCTTGTCATGGAGCTCAGTTAATGCTGAATTCAATTATTCACACTGATGGAAAGAGCAGAATCACAGATAATCCAAAAGAGCAACTACTGTCTAAATCATTCATTTGCTTTCTTTTTTGTAACAGCTACCTTACATTATTACTTAGATCTTGGCTAATGTCAGCATTCTATAAGAATATGTATCAGGTGATGGTGAAAAGAAACTCATAACCTCTCTCACCCAGACAGAAAGCTCTTCTTAACTTAAATAGTACTGCATAAAATTTGCAAGGTAACTGGTGGTGGTCTACCACCTTGTATTGTATAGCACAATAATTATATCACAGCAATTCCACTCAAATTTTAAAATACTTCCTATGTACACATCAAGGACCACCAGTTAAGTCTAGTCTAGTCTGAACTAGCTCATTAGGTTAGTGTGGACACAGTGTTAAGGAAATCAGAGGGTGCGTTTTTTTTCAGAGACTAATTACCATCTTTCTTTTGGTGGTCCTACAGAAGTCTGTGACAGGGCGCCTGCATGACTCTGAACACTAAGGTGAAAAGCCATCAGTACTGCTGGGTAAATGCCACAGAGACACGTGTCCTACTGATCAATGTGCCCTAAGAATCATCTTGTCTAACTGTCTTATACTATCACAATGTCACCAATGATACAATCATGATACAATGCTGTACAAGGGACACTGTGAAACCCTCAATGCAATCTTAATTTGTGTTCATTCAACCAAAATCGTCAAATGCCTACTAGGTACAAAGGACTGGCCTCCTCATTGCTTTATCTACAACAGTGGTTCTCAAAGGATTGTATGCATCCCTGGGGGTCCTTTCACAGGTACACAAAGTCCTCCCCTTCCCAACTACGTATCTGTGCAAAGCTGGACTTGAACCATAGATTGAAATGCAGAAGCAGATAAGAGAGTCCAATTGTTTTCTATGAACTTAGACATTAAAGAGATTTGCAGGGACTTCCCTGGCGGCTCAGTGGTTAAGAATCCACCTGCCAGTGCAGGGGACACGGGTTCGAGCCCTGGTCTGGGAAGATCCCATGTGCCGTGGAGCAACTAAGCCCATATGCCACAACCACTGAGCCCACATGTCATAACTACTGAAGCCCACGTGCCTAGAGCCTGTGCTCCACAACAAGAGAAGCCACCATGATGAGAAGCTCTTGCACCGCAATGAAGAGCAGTCCCCGCTCACCGCAACTAGAGAAAGCCCACACGCAGCAATGAAGACCCAACGCAGCCAAAAAAACAAATTAATTAATTTTAAAAATAAATAAATAAATAAAGAGATTTGCAAAAAGTAAAACAATGCCACTCTTCTTACTCATTTTTTTGTTTGTTTTGGGAAAGAGTTATTTCTCATTAAAATGTTATTTATGTTAATATGTGGTGCATTTATTTTTTTAATGAATTAATAAATATTTTAAAACTTCCCTAGTTTTAATTTCTAATATGATAACAATTGATAGCTATAACCCACATAAAACAAAAGATGTTTAGAATTTTCAATAATGTTTAAGAGTATGAAGGAGTTCAAAGGCCAAAAAAATTTGAGGCCACTATTCTACATCTATCTTACTTAAATCTTACAGCATCCCAATTCCCTTTCCCAACGTTGTCTTTACAGAACTCATCACTACCTAAAATTATTTCATACGTTTATTTGTTATTTATCTGTTTTCTCCATATGCCAGTCATTCACTTATTTGCTCTCAGATCCATTCCCTACATAGGTTTCCCAGGCCCCTTTACCCCGGCAGGAGACTGGAGGAGGGACACAGACACCCAGGTATTTCTCCCATGGTCCTCCTTGGCCTCCAGCAGTGCTGCATCTTCTCCTTGGTTCCAATTCTGCTGAACAGGCCATGCTCCCAGCTCCTGCGGCGCAGCCCCAGCTCCCAGGTGCTAGTCATCTCCTCCTCTCACTTGGTCTGTCCAATCCTAGGGAGTAGGAACTTGCAGCTCTTGTGATTACACTGGTACCTCACCATCCCACTCTGACATTTCAGCTCTCCCCACACTTTGGGGAAAGGAACTTACCTCAGTTTCTTCATTTGAAAATAGGGAAAATGATAATGTCGACTGGGGCTGCTTTGGGGGTTAGAAATAACATACACACAGGGAATGCCCTCAGAGTCCAGTGGTTAGGAATCGGTGCTTTCACTTCCAGGGCCCAGGTTCAGTCCCTGGTCGGGGAACTAAGATCCCGCAAGCTGCACAGTGCGGCCAAAAAAAAAGAAAAACACATAAAGGACCTCGCATGCTGTTGGGCCCAGAATAGGTAATAAACGTTAGCTAATGTTATTATTATTACTGTACTTAAACTTCGGAATTACTGCCTGACATAAAATATGGAATCTATTGATCTCAGCGAGGTATTCAAGTCTTGATTATTAACTGGCATTCTAATGGATGTGAAAGATTATTCTTTTTCCAAGATAACTACTGTAATTATGACATGATCAATAGCTTTTCTCAATTTTTATTCCAGTTGGAAAAGAAATTTACAGCGAATACTGCAGGAGAAATTCTCCTATGTCATGAAGCATTACAAACTGCAATAAATCAGTGGTCTTCCCTTTTTATATCACCATGAAAAGTAATAAAGCCAAAATGTATTCAGCACTTAATTCTCTACCAGGAACTCACTAAGAGCCTTGTGTGCATTACGACACTTTCTCACAACATTACAAAGTGGGTATAATTATTAATACCCCTACTTTCCACATGAGGAGACAGGCTCAGAGAGGGTCAGGGCTTCCCAAGGTCCCAAAGCCATGAGAGGAACAGATTTGAACCCAGGCTGATGATGAAACCTTACCTGTATACTATTTTTAGAAAGCAAAATAAAGCCATCATAACACAGTCCATGTGTTATGACAGTTACTGCTCACGGGGACTCTGGTACATATCATTAACATATTTGCCCACATTTCTTTTCAAAGACACAGAAAGACAGATGCCCTCAGCTGTAGGCTTGCCCCCACCCCCCACTTTGGGATGGTGAAATATGAATGGTTTATCTGAAGGCTGAAACTCGTAAATCCCCAACGTTCAACAACTTTCTTCCCTCTGTTCCTGGAGGTCATGGTAGGATTCCCTGGCTGGGCCAGGTGACCCATAAATGTTGAAGGAAGTCACCCACAAGTAATTCTTGGTGGTCCTAAGATGCTGAGGTTCCATTGTACTGCCACACCAGGCATTAGGGCTCTCTCACTTCAGCTGGCCCAGAAACCAGGCAGGAGCCAGCTGTTGCTGGCAGAATCCCGGGGGTGACGGCAGAATGAATGCTTGACTATCGGCTGGAGAGTCTCCCTTAATCCACCATTGCTCTCCAGTCCTAGGATCCCGGGCCAGACAATATAGAAACACTGAAAACCTATTGCTTAATGTGAAGAATGTTTCCTTTCCCTGAGAGAGAACTAAAAACTCCAGTTCGTCTCTCCATGAAGACAAACATTTTAACTTCCAAAGGCCTGCTCTAAAGATCAATTAGACACATCACTAAGGAGGTATTCACACACTAAAAGGATTCTCTGCCAAACTTTCTTTAAAATTCTGAGAAATGAAAATATCAGCCAAATGACAGAAATTCAACTGCCTCACAATTTTCAGGAAGCTTCTGTTCTGTAATATGAACTATACAGCATGAGTCAATCAATTTACACTTACATAGTAGTAATTAGTTCACCATGTGTCTACTTGATGCAGAGCGTTATGCTGGGTGCTGCACCCCGTAGCAGAAACAAGAAGGTGGGATTGGCTTTGTGCAGGCCTCATATGCTGTTCATGTGAACATCTTCTCAAGTTCCGTCCGGGACCCACCTGGTTCCAGCCGTCAAGGCCAAGCTAAACATCCCATGAATGTTTACTATTTCTTCTAAAGGTTCCATAAGATATAGCAGAAGATGAAGGGCATGTGAATCGATTCCACGGCCAAATACTTGAAAGAAGTATGGATTTTCATCCTACCTTCTTTCCTTTCTTACCTTAATTCACCTGACGAGTCTAATTCATCACACTGATACCATGTGATACTGAGGGGATAACATCGAAAGCATACCTAGTCTTTGTCTCCACACTGTGCTAAGTATTTTAAATGTAGCACGTTATTTAATTATCTCAACAGTCCTATGAAGTAGATCCTTTTATATGCATTGTACAGATGAGCAAACAGGCCCAGAGAGTGAAAATTTTCTACTAAAAGTTGATAACTGGGATTCAAACTCAGGTCTAACAGAGACTAATGCTTTTGATCCTTTTTACCAACACCCCACCTTCCCGAACTGGCTCATCTTCCCACAGCATCCATTTCACCAGAAGACTTAAGAGAAAGACATGATTACATGAAGGAAAACATGGATAGAATTATCATTCAGAATATGAATTTAGCATGAGTTTTTTTAAGATGAAACACCAAAATGTTCTTATATGCAGAGGCCTTAACAGATACTACATGTCCTAAAACCTACAAAGGTCTTTTAAAAGAAAAGCTTGAGATTCACTCTCCACACATGGAGATCTAGGGCAGGACAAAAACTCAACCTCTCTTCAAAATGACACTGTTTAAGGGTACCTTCTCTATCTAGAGGGGAGGCAGAGACTGGTGGGGAGGGCAGAGAGAGAAGGCCTCTGGTGTCAGGGCCGTGCTGATACGCCCTACTCAGATAAACAAAAACCTGTGCTCTTTAAATGTCAGCTGGCACGTCAGTGATAATCCAGCGTGCTCTTGGGCATCTCATCCTCACTTCAAGTGGCTTATGCAACTGTTCCTTCCAACTCCATGTCTGTTCTGGGCAAGAGTTCTGGTTAACTCATTTTTCTCCATCCCCCTGCATTGCCGGATGCATTTCCACATCCCCTAAGGCTTAGGTGCTGAGCTGGCTTGCCTATCCACGCAGCACTGACCTCCACAAGGCAGCCTTCGTTGACTAAGGTAGGGCACCATGTCCACAAGCACCAACCGAGAGAAAGCAGCCTATACCCCCCAACCCCCATTACGGCCTTTATTTTTCATCTCTGTTTTCCACCGAGTATCATATAGCCCAGTTCCCTTCCCAGCTGATGCTGAGATGTAACGACTTGTCATTTGAGATATGGCTCATTAAAATTACACAGCACGAGTAATGGAGACCTCAGTGCAGGTGGGGACAGCAGGTAACTGGCCTTAACTTACAGGGCAGTCTCTAGGCCCTCTGGGCTCCCCTCACCACTCCTTTTCTCTACTGCTTCTTAGCACACTGGTGGCCCTCACCATTTTCCAGAGGTACCTCTTGGGATTTGTTGAGTGGGGTGGTTATTTACCACTGTTCTTATTAACTCAGCCACCAAGTCACTGCAGTATTGGGTTAACAAGGCGGAAGTAGGGAACTGTGTCCCTCCACAAGACCATCAATTCGCCGGCGGCCAGCGGGGGTGAGGAAGAGTGGAGTCAGCTGTTTCTGCATGGTTTCCATGAATAGACGACTGAATACACTAGGGTAGCATCAGCATCTAGAGAAGGCAAGTTCTTACCGCGAGCAGAACTTTAAGAGTTCCCATCAGGGCTTCCCTGGTGGCGCAGTGGTTGGGAGTCCGCCTGCCGATGCAGGGGACACGGGTTCGTGCCTCGGTCCGGGAGGATCCCACATGCCGCAGAGCGGCTGGGCCCGTGAGCCATGGCCGCTGAGCCTGCGCGTCCGGAGGCTGTGCTCCGCAACGGGAGAGGCCACAACAGTGAGAGGCCCACGTACCGCAAAAAACAAAAAACAAACAAACAAAAAAAGAGTTCCCATCAGTAAGGACCCAGTTTGCATCGGATGCACCGCCCTGTCTGTTTTCACATCCTTCCCTGTGAATGCTGGGTTGATCGTAGGACATTTCCTAAGGAGGATTTAACATGTGATGCAACAGGTAGGGGTAAATCAAGGGTATTGTTGATTCTGAGCTAAGAACATCACAGACACAAGATGTTGGAGTCGCTGAGAGCACAGCCTGTAGAGCTGGGCTACTTTGGGTCTGAACCCTAGCTCTGCTTGTGTGACCCTGGGCACGTTACTTCATCTTTTTCATCTGCGACATGGACCTCATAATACCTGCCTTACGGGGTTATTTTACAGATTAAACGACATGATGCAGGTAAAGTGTGGAGGGTAGTATGTATTCAGAAAATTGTAGCTTTATTATGATGCCTTCCCAACGAGTAAATTCTTAGGGGGCCAGTTTATCAGATCCCAAAGGCAAAACATGTTTCCAGAATCTTAGAAAAACTTGCCAGTTCAAAAGGCAATCTTGGAGGCTTCGTTCCTGGGCACTGTGAACTATTTCCCCATCGTCTTGAGAGGTCAAATCCAGGGCAGCTCACCCAGCACTGATTTTAATGAATGGCTTGTGTCAGATGTGACTAGTAAGCTATCTCCCCTCTTCCCCAGCTAACCTGCACCCAGTCTCTGCTGAGGTTTGCCGGACTGACACTGGACGTGGGCACATTCAGTACTCAGTCTTCTGAAAACCAAGCAAAACGATCCTTCCTAGTAGCTTTCTGTCTAAAGGGTTAAGTGTTCATCCCTGACACCAGGAGTTGGTCTAGCTCCTAGAGAAACACTGAAATTTCCCAAAGTCTTGGAAGGTATTTATGACCCCCATCAGAGAGCAATTCAGCAACGATTTTTTAAAAATCATGTTGATTCTCTTACAATGTGTCTTGCTTTTTTCTGGGGATACCGTTCAGAAATTATCTAGTGGGATCCAAGAGTTTTGGTTGACAGTTAAGTAGAAACGTATGCAGAGAGAGAGGCAGCTGACACACATTTGTTTTTTAGCACCTCTTATAGGGGCTTATGGTTCTGGGCTGGGTGTTTTTACTCACACTGCCTCATTTAATCTTTACAACAGTCCTGTGAGATCAGAATCTTTACACAGAGAAACGCAAGCTCAGAGGTTACGTGTTTACCAATGTCACACAGTATCTTGTAATAGCAGAGCTAGTCTCTGTCTACAAGCCCAGGGCTAGTCCTACCACACTGTAAATATATTTTGGTGGCATACATGCCGTCTTACCAGTGTTACATAGATTTATATAAAAATAAAAAACCAGGAGGGAGACAATAGAAAAAAAAAAGTTAAAATTTAAAGGCTAATTATAGACTCGGTTCCCCAACATCCCATGTCTGAAAAGCTCATTCCTATGGACATTTTTATAGCCTTATGTTTCCTGCCACAATATTTTGAGAGGATGAAACTCAGCTGTAGTCTCATGGACACACTCCTCAGGCATTTCAGGGGTGATTATTTAAAATAGGGGCAGGGCTTCCCTGGTGGCCCAGTGGTTAAGAATCCGCCTGCCAATGCAGGGGACAAGGGTTCAAGCCCTGGTCCGGGAAGATCCTACATGCTGCAGAGCAACTAAGCCCGTGCGCCACAACTACTGAGCCTGCACTCTAGAGCCCGCGAGCCACAACTACTGAAGCCCACGTGCCGCAACTACTGAAGCCCACGCCCCTAGAGCCCGTGCTCCACAACAAGAGAAGCCACCACAATGAGAAGCGTGCGTACCGCAACGAAGAGTAGCCCCCGCTCACCGCAACTAGAGAAAGCCCACGTACAGCAACGAAGACCCAACACAGCCAAAAATAAATAAATAAATTTATTTTTAAAAAGAATCTTATTTAAGAAAAATAATAAAATAGGGACAAACAGAAACAAAGAAAAGAATCAGTTCTTTAAAATTTATACCGAAAATCAGCTTTTCTGAATTTTTTCCCACCCTAGACAACCTCCTAAAACCATGATTGAGAAGCCTTTCACCACGTGAAGGAAATTTGCAGAATAACGATTCATGCTATAAATGGTAGTGGGTGACAAGGGCATAGATTTTTGGCCACTCGAGCTCAAACCCTGACTTCTAAATGACTGATTAGCTGTACAACCTTGGGAAATGCTTTGCTTGTTTAAATGTCAGCTTCCTAACTGGTAAAATGGCATATTTAATTCATTCAGTTATTATAAGAATTAAGAAAGATTAACAGTAGCATGTATAGCGCCTGGCACTTAGCAAACTCAATACATGTGAGTTCCCTCCTGGCTTCTCTCCCTTCCTTTGCTTCCTCTGCTTGCTCTCCCCTTCCCTGACACCCATTTATTCTAAAACCATAGAGGTAGGTGAGATCATGTCATTATTTTTTAAATTCCTCCTGCTCAAAGACTTTTTAAAAACATGAGTTGGAGGAGCGCTAAGTTTTCCACTCCTTTTTTTCTGTCAGATGTGAGATTTAAGTCCTATTATATAACAGAAAAACAGGGAACCTGGGGGCTAGAACATAAAAATTATTGTAATTAGACAGGCAATGGAATTTGAAAAAGTGGGTGGCTGTGCTTTCTATTTTTCAAACGTTACCTCTAAAAGTGGCTAAAGAGATACAATCAAAGAGGAGGTGGCCCTTGCTTCTGAAGTTACTGCTGTCTTGGGAGCGTTTGCAGGAACATCTGTTGGCTTTTTAACAAAGGAAGCTGGGAAGGATCAAGGGAGACTGGAGGAGACTCTGGTTCACGAGGGAGCCACATCTGTTTGGTATTCTCCCAACTGAGAAGGCTCGACTTCTGAAATAGCCCGGGTATCCGAGTTAAACCAGAATCCAGAAACAGATGAAAGTTTTTCTTTCCTCCACGTTTCAATGGTAGAGATCAACAGCTGTTTATATCCTTTAATACCTAACTAAGGGTGAAGCCTTCACATCTGTCTGTATTTTCCGGTTCTAGTTCCTCGGATCACAGTGGGGAGGAGGGGAAGTTTCAAACCCTCCCAATTCCCAGGCAAGAAGACAGAAATATGCCCAGGATTCAACGCTGTAATGTGAAGCAGAACTCCCAAATTTCTCATCCACCCAGGGTCTGCTGTTGGCTGGGAATTCCTCTTTTACTTTATCCTGACAGACATCTTGATCATTTCCATGATAATGACTCATGGCAGCACGAAGATCAAAAAGAAGGAAAGTAGGCTGGAATCAGGGGGAGGAAGAAGAGGAGGAAATGAATTCTCATAGAGAAAGCGGCTCCCAAAAGGCACGTTCTTGCAAAGACAGCAACAGTATTACTGTCTGAGGACAAATAGCAGAGGTGAGCAGGATACGAATGCAGACCCTCAGGGTGATGGTGGATGGTGGTGGTTTTTACTGACCCCTAACATTTTAACCTTGGAAAAGTTAAACAGACAAAATTAAACCCTGTGGAAGGCAAGGTACGGGAAATACCCAGGAATGGTGATAAAGAGATTCAGAGACATTTGTTTAACTTCACTTTGATCACCAGCACCATACACTTTATAAAGATTATTTTTCCATCCATCCATCCATCCATCCATCCATCCATCCATCCATCCATCCATCCAACAACTTATAAGGCACCAGGACAGGACTTAGTGCTGGGATATTCAAATGCATAAGACATATTCTATAATTTGAAGGGGCTTATATTCTAAAAGATGACAGTCTTC
The DNA here is from genome assembly GCF_937001465.1 of Orcinus orca. NCBI lineage: Eukaryota > Metazoa > Chordata > Mammalia > Artiodactyla > Delphinidae > Orcinus > Orcinus orca. The sequence continues at coordinate 45,643,336 of NC_064564.1, read as the reverse complement.
ACAGAGGAGATGGTATAAAGTTCATTTTTTTAAAAAAATTTTTGGTCACGCCACACAGCATGTGGGATCTTAGTTCCCTAACCAGGGATCGAACTCGCGCCTCCTGCATTGGAAGCACGGAGCAGTCTTAACCACAGGACCACCAGGGAAGTCTGAGATGGTATAAAGCATGCATAAGAATTCACTAGAAGGGGCTTCCAAAGGAGAGAATGACATGGATAAAACCGGAGAGGTAAGAAACAAACTGTTCCTGGGGAGGATGAAAAGCATTCTGGGTGGTTACAATAAACAAGAGGGGTGGGAGCAGCTTACCAAAAGTACAGATTCTTAGGCCTCACCTAAGAGATTCTGATTTAGTTGTTGAGGGGGAGGACCAAGGAATCTGCATTTTGAGAAGGTCCAAGTAATTCTGATACAAAGAAAAGTTTGACAACTCTATATAGATGAACATTTCCCAAAAGATGCTAATAGTGTTCCATTAAAAAAAAAAAGAAGAAGAAGGTACCAGGTTCAAATTAAGATACACTACTTACTAACATATTCTTTTCTTGGACATGTATAATGCACATTAGTATATTTAAAGTCCTGCAGTAAAGAAATCAATTTCACTCTGCATTTCCCAAATTTATTTTTCCATGGGAGAAAAAAGAAAATCACAGTGCACCTAGTAAGAGCTCCCAAAACAGTTTTGTACTGTGCGGCACAGATTGGGAAGAGCTGAAATAGAGGATTCTGATCAGGTGAGTGTTCCCCAAGCACACTGAATGGCTAGGGAAACCATCTAGAAAAAGAAAGCAAAGTCAATCGCTCTGGGGGATCTGGCGGCATGCAGTGATTTCCTCCAAGCAAAGTCTAAAATCACCTATGATGTTCTATTTTCCAGGGAGATGGCCAGAAGCTTCCTCACTCTTAAGTAACACACCAGGCTCTGTGATGTTATTTCTGGTCAGCAACTCTATGTGGTAACCACAACTGCCAGAGAGAACAGAAGTGCCCAGAGTTCAAAGCGTCAGAGAAACAGAAGGGGAAGGGCAGCAAGGAGGGATCCTTGCCCACATTTATTTACCTTTACTGCTGTCGTATGTTCTGCAGAGTCATTGGCAGTTGCTTGTAATGCTTTTGGAAAAGACAAATTCCTCCCAGCTCCAGAAGAAGCCTCTGACAGTCAATGAAAGTGCAAAAAGACATGAACCTAGGAAACTGCTACTCCTCCAAGGCGCCAATTATACAGCCAGGGGAGTTTCTGAAACCTTCCTTCTTCCTCATATGCTGGTGAGCCAACCAAGGGGGGTTGTGCTGCCATACACCCCAGTCCCTGCCCTAACAAGGGCAGCAGAAAGTATGTGAGGAAACTGGACAAGTCAACACGAGGATTCTGAGCAGATTGGTTTGTGTGCTGAATGTTTCAAGATGGACATACTGCCCTAATCAATTTATATACTTTTTTTTTTCTGGTATAAACATAATTACTTCCATACAGCCCACTTCAACTTTCCATATGCCACATGGGGACACACATGCCCCATCTAAAGGTGATTTCACCAATGTGTTTCAAACGCTTTTTTTTTTTAATACCCCGACTATCTCAGAGCTTTTCAATAATATTTTCCAGCAGCATAAGTATTTTTTCAACCATTCCACAAATAGTTCCTGAGTGCCTAAAAGGTTCCAGGGCACCATGCTAGGTATCACAGGTACATCAGTGCAAAGAAGAGAATGCTCACCCTTATTGAACCTAAGGCCCTAAAAACTGAATTCTGAATTCAACCTGCCAGGCTTGCAGATTCAATGATCAGCAGCATAAAGAAATATAAGAGATAGATTCTTCAAGGGTCTCTCCCCTTGAAGAATTTTATGGCTCAGAGCACAAAGCAAACAAAAGCATTTGCATTTCAGGTGTCCGGGTTGGTCTAGCAGCTACACAAGGGTCCAGAGTTAATAGTACAGACTGAAATTAATCCCTATGATCAGGAGAGGGGAGAAAAGAATGCCAGGATCTTATTTCTCCAAAATGCTAACTGCCTGTTTGCTTGATTCCCAAACAAATCCACGGATTCTCACACTGGGATTTCTTACCCTGAGAGACGAGTACCAATAATTGCACCAGAGTTAATGTAACTAGCTAGTTAATTAGCTCCAAATTAAAAATTTTACCAGGAGCTCTGGGTGGGTTTGGAGTCTAATCCTAATGAAGCCAATAAGATCAAATCCAACTTTTCATCAAGCCAGTGTTTCCCACTATTTAGGTCTACAAAATAATTCTAAGTGGTCTACGAATGATTTTTTTTTTTCAATAAGGTCCTTAGATCCGGAAAAGGAAATTGCTGCTATGTGAGTGATGGAATTTAGGGAAACACTGATATAGGTGCTATCCGGCATTCAAAGGCAGTCCCAGAAGAAGCCCCTGCAAACCTTCCAAGCTTGGGTGGGAAGTGACAAAATAACCAGGAAGCTGGTCATGGACTTACCCACACACGTTGGAAATATGTCCTCATTGTTGATCTGGACTTCAATCCAATCCATGAGAAGGTTCATGTACTGGGGGGCTGGCAGTGCAGTCGGCTTCTTGTACTTGAGGTCATCCTGCCACCGATACTCGTATTTGGGGCCCCCTGACATCACAGGGCAGGTCCGCTCAGTGCAGAACTCACAGATGGTACCGTAGATGAGGTTGATCCGATTGAAGAAGTCCACCACGTGCACCGCCACCCAGTCGTTCTGGTCCTCCCCGCTGGGTAGCTGCACAGCTGCCCTCAGGTCCACGCCTGAGTTGAGGGATGCCTGAGCCCGTTTGTGGAGTTCAAACCTCTGCGTGCCAGGTTCAAATTTCCTCTTCGGCCGGAAGGTCTTGTCCTTGTTGAACACCTGCTTCAAGGCTATGGACATGGTCTTCTCCTTCTCTTCCTTCCCCCTGCAGGAAGCAAAAAGGCAACTGGGACTTTTCAATGAGAGATCACAACCCAACAGGGTTTTCCACTGCCAGCCCTCTGGCCCCAGTCTTGCGGTCTGCAGCTTTCAATCTCTTTTTAGACAGCCCCTTCCATCTTCCTCTTGAATGATTTCCAGGGGAACCTCATGTTTCTTCCTAAAGGCAGGAGAGAAAAGGGTCTCATTAGTGTCCCGTTTGCATTTAAGAAATGACAAAGGCTTAGACCTGACTTCCATCTCACTTCTGACTGTGCCCACTTCCATCCAGGTATAAGGACATGGAAGTGAAGCCAAACCCCTGAGAATCCGGATTGGTGATCAAATCATATGACCAAATAGCCAAAGGAGGAAAAGTATCACACCCTTTTTCTTCATGGCCTTGATCAAATCTCTGGAACTCTTCCCTGTGTGATCATAGTTTCAATGGACTGCTCCAAGGTGTTAAGGATGAGCATGTTAGTCAATGACACATCCCCATATGCTCCTTTTTAGAGCATCTGCCCCACCCTGCCACTTGCCCCTATTGAGTAAGCATAAGGACACTACCCCCATCCTCCTGGATACAGCTGATTGGAGCAGGGGTGGCTATCACACCCAGCAGGCTTCCCCGGGAATTTCGAATCAGGATCCAGCCTTTGTTAGGCTTTATCCCTGAGAAGTGATGAAAATTGGGTCTGCCTGATGCTATTTGCAATAGCCAAGACATGGAGACACGGAAACAACCTAAATGTCTATCGACAGATGAATGGATAAAGAAAATGTGATATATACATATACACATATATACAATGGAATATTACTCAGCCATAAAAAAGAATGAAATAATGCCATTTGCAGCAACATGGATGGACCTGGAGTTTATTGTACCAACGGAAGTCAGTCAGACAGAGAAAGACAAATACCATATGATATCACTTATATGTGGAATCTAAAATATGACACAAATGAACTTATTTACAAAACAGAAACAGACTCACAGACATAGACAGCAGACTTGTGGTTGCCAAGGGGGAGGAGGGATGGGATTGGCAGTTTGGGATTAACAAATGCAAACTATTATACATGTATAACTGAATCACTTTGCTGTACACCAGAAACTAATACAACATTGTAAATCAATGATACTTAAACAAATTTTTTACAAAATTGAGTCTGCTTGAGCCCTATTTGGACCATGTGTAGTACAGTTGAGAAAGCTGGTCTGCAGAGAGGGGAGGGAGGAAAGGGGGAGGTGTTGAGGAGAAGAGGGGGAAGAAGTGAAGGAGGAAGAGGAGAGAAAGAAAGATGCCATATGCACAGACAGAGAAACAGAGCCAAGGGCACAAGTGACCACAGGCAGAGGAAGACAAGAGAAAGAGAGACAGCGGGGAGAGAGTAGCTTCTTTTGTTCTTGATAGCCTTATAGGAACTGGTTCCATTTCCTCTTGAAGCCTAGTTGTGTTTCCAACCCTTGGGACACATACATTTTTCTTGAATTAGTCAAATATCTCATTTTACTCCAGCTAACTTGAGTGGGTTGTTTCTTTCTAAGAACCCCTAACTATGACAGCACTTATCACCCTTACAACATGCCATCCTTTACATCCTAAATAGTGCTTTGAGGCACTATCTGATAAAACTTTCTGTGATAACGCAAATGTTCTGCATCTTTTTTGTCCAGTATGGTACCCACTAGCCACATGTGGCTACTGAGTACTTAAAGGGTGGCTAGTGTGACTGAGAAACTGAATTTTTCATTTTATTTCATTCTAATTAAATAATTGATTGACTTAATTAATTAATAATCCAAAAAGCCACATGCAGCTAGTGGCTACTATACTGGACAGGGCAGCTTTGAAGTCTTCAGTGCTCTCTTCTCCATCACCTCATTTGACCCTTTTAAAATTCTGGTGTGATTTATAGCGGATTTAGAATAGGTGTAGTAGATTTGTAGTAGGTATCATTATCCCTGGGTCTCCAAGAGATAAAATTACTTGCTGAACAAGGTCCCATAGTGAGTAGGGACACGGCTAGGATCGAAATTCACTTTTTAATTGCTAGCAAATGCTCTTTCCACGTAGCCTTAGGTTCTAAAAAGTGATGGTCTTCAACCTGTCCCTCCTGCTGGTTCATGAAGCCCCTTTACCTACAGCTTCCATCCACGTATTCCCCAAAGACCACAAGTATCGACTGGCTGGAAGTGCAGACGATGTCCTGTGGCCTGGAAACAGAGAGGAGATCACTGATCCATTCATGGGTCAAACCCTAGCAAAATGAGCCAACAGCTGTGGCCGGAGTCAGAAGAGTCCATCATGGCATCAGTTAAAACGGACTTGAAGCAGGATCCACTGATCCACTCCTCTGCTACGCCACACTCAGACACGGCTCAGTGATGCATTCAACCTTAAGTTATTTCGGCAAAACAAAAACCAAAACCAGCTAAGACATTCCGACTGCCTCTCACAGGCTCTGCGCTTCACTCAGAACTGCTGATTATTCAGTTGAATGCCTCTTCTGGCCACTCCCTGCAGCCTTGGTCGGCTCCCTCCCTCCCTCTTAAGCCCACCCTTCTTCCTATTAGGTTTTCACTGCAAGGCCATATTATCAGTGAGGTGTTCTTGTCCCTCCTCACCTGGCCTCAAGTGTACACACCCTCTCAAAGAGATCGGAAAAGCGGGTCATGTGACACCCTGCCTTTGGCTGTCTGTGAAATCACATTCATGGTACTTCAGAAGATCACCAGGAAGGTTATCACCACACAAACTCTGCACACTGTAGCAATCTCTTCTTCAAAAGAATACCATCCCAGGGGCTTCCCTGGTGGCGCAGTAGTTGAGAGTCCGCCTGCCGATGCAGTGGATGCGGGTTCGTGCCCCGGTCCGGGAAGATCCCACATGCCGCGGAGCGGCTGGGCCCGTGAGCCATGGCCACTGAGCCTGCGCGTCCGGAGCCTGTGCTCCGCAACGGGAGAGGCCACAACAGTGAGAGGCCCGCGTACCGCAAAAAAAAAAAAAAAAAAAAAAAAAAAAAAGAATACCATCCCAAAGGCTTAGCCTGCCTGAAAAGAGACTTAAGAAAGCCGAGGGCCTTCAAAGAGCATTTCCAAAATAAAAATATAAGCTAGAGGTTGGGAAGATAGGGAAAGGAGGACGAGAACGTTTATTTTCTCTTAAAAGAGACAAGTCCCTCTGTATCGCAAATGTTTAATTACCCAACAGCCACCCCCTCATGTCTCCAGTAAATAAGACTTGCTGTTCTGTTATTCTGATAATGAGGGTACCATCAATCAATTCCCACGGTGCTCAGAGCAATCTCATCACCTTACATGACCCTCGTTATCACTAATTCTGCTGTTTCCCCGGGACCTGGCATGTCTGGGTGCACGGACACCAAAGTGGAAACCTTCCTCTGTACCAGTGCCAGGCTCTCATGGACACTACCAAGTCCCTCTGGCACCTCTGTTGAGAGCGTGTGAATGAGACAGATAATCATAGCAAATCCTCCTAATCCCAAAACCCACCAGTGGCTGCTGGTACTCACTAATATTTAAATGTAAAAGAAACCTTGTTTGAGGTTTGGGAATTTTTCTTCCAGAGATACTTAGAAAACAAACTTCAAGACATCAATCTCTTGAAATGGATGGGTGTTTATTCAAACTTTTAACCAGCTTTAAAGTCACTCTTCCTTTTTTCTCCTGTATAACAGGCTTACCTGAGGGAACAGTCATCTTTGTAAGATTATTTCTCAACAAAGTCCCTTAATGTGCTGCTCTTGGCTACCATTTATTAAACTCTACTATGCACCGGATTTTTACGTATATTATTAACATTTTAATCCTCACTACCACTTTGCATGATGGAGGATTTTATGACCGTTTTATACAAAAAGAAATTGAGGTTCAATCATATGAAATAATTTTGCAGAAATCACAAAATTAGTAGATGGTAAGGCTAAGTTTTGAATCCAGACCTCTCCAGTACTGAAATATATACGATTTTTTTCTCACTAAAGTTGCTTTAAAATCTCATGAACATCCTTATGTTTTCAAAGCCCCTTCACAGGTAGATGTCAAAGCCCCTCACAAGCCTGTAAAGGAAGCTAGAACAGGTGGTATTATTATCTGCATTTTACAGATGAGGAAACAAACTCCCATCTCCTAACGCTGTCCCAAATGTGTTCATCATTCTAACATGCTCAGACACGTCTCTCCCGGTCACACTTTTCTGTCTAGAATAACGTTTTCTGGAGAAGGGATAGGTTGGTCCGTGGGCCCCTGTGTTTAAAGACAATGGCACTCCAGGATGGATAAAAACAAATTCATCACACCACTGAATGACTGAACAAAGAGGCATCTGTCCGTGTCTTTATCTGAGCGTCAGATGCTCTACTGAGGCCGGTACACAAAAGAGTTTTGAAGTAAAAAGGCAACAAGAAATCCATCTATATGGGGATATATACGTATACATATAGCTGATTCACTTTGTCATACAACAGAAACTAACACAACATTGTAAAGCAATTATATTCCGATAAAGATGTTTAAAAAAAAAAAAGAAATCCATCTAACCTTACTTTCAACCCAGAGCCCCAGCAGGACCCTTGCCCATAATTGACACTGTAGGCTTATTACATGGTTAGAGCAGTGCTTCTCAAATGTGAACATGGGATCTTGTTAAAATGCAGGTTCTGGTCCAGTAGGTCTGGAGTGGCGCCTAAGAGTCTGCGGGCCTAACAAGTTCCCAAGTGATGCCAAATCTATTGGCCCACGGATGACACTTTAAGTATCAAGGCCTGATCTAACTAAGAGAGCTTGCTAGAAATGCAGACTCTCAGGCCTCTCCCGAAACCTAGTACATCTGAACCTGAATTTCAACAAAATCTCAGAAGTATATGCTTTAAGGAGTACTGGGTTAGTGGGCTGCCCTACTGGCTGGGAAAGGGGATGACTAAATAAACTTCCGTTTGTTGTTTTGTCAACAGTTTGCTTCATAAACCTAGTTATCAGCTGAGTGTGCCTGCGTGTATGTGACAAAAACAATGAGAGACTCAGTGTTTTGAATACAATTGCCTTGACAGATAGTGACAGTGACCAGGTCTCTTGATCTGCATTGATTTGGAGAGCACAGCCCCAGAACCCAGGAGCTTCCCAGCGAAGACCTTGTCATAAATGCCAGGTGAACTGTGGCTGCTGCTCCTGCCATGGCAGCCTCAGGCACAAAAGCTGCTTTGGCTAAAGAAAATGTGGGACTAGCCACGGCACTGTCGTTATTCTCTGTCTTTGTCCAGTCTCCAGAAAGAAAAGAACAAGTCACCAGCTTTGCCCCGTGGCTAAAAACTATAGCAAATTCTATGTTATGAGTAACACCCACTACAATGCTGGTTCTTAAGAAATGTTTGAAGCTAACTGCTCATTCAACCAATAAACCTTCACTAAAGGGCCAGGCACCAAGGACACAAAGTTAATTAAAACTTGGCCCTGCCTTTGAAAAGTCCACAGCTTGCTGTCTAGTTTTGAGGTCAGTTCATGGGCTTTTGCTTTTTTAGCTGCAAAATTAAATGCCCCAACATGGATCATGATGGGATTCCTTCACGGTATTACTCAGGTTAGGAATGAAAAAGACAGTGAAGAGAAAAATTCTCTTAGATTTCAAGTAAACAGCATACATTTATTCAAATAAACAGCATAAAATTGACAGGCGCTCCATGTGTTCTCCATATTTTCTGCTAAATAGATCAATTATAGCAATAAAACATGTGCACTATAAAAATATGCAGAAAGCATTCAGCTGGGCTGCAAGGGAATGTTGACAAGGTAACTAAGCAACACTGGCAAGAAAAGTTCTTATTTTTCTTTTCCTACTGATGTCTTCTGACTTATTAGTTGAAAAATCAAAGGCTCCTCACCAAGGATAAGGAAGAAATGAAACAGCTCTCCCATCCACTCCTGAGAGATGTGTCCTCTTTAGCTGTGACCACCTCTAGAGACGTTGGAGGTACAGAAGGGCAGGCAGGACAGAAAGTAGAGGGACCAGAGAGATATTAGTGGGGGAAAGGAGGTTTAATGTCTCCTCTGTGGGATGAAGTACTCCTCCTGGCAGGGCAATTCACTACAGGAAGGCCATGAGGAAAATGGGGGCCCCAGAAGGACCCCACATGAGGCAGTCCATGCACTCATTGCTGCGGTCATTGCTGGGGTCCCAGGGGCTAGGATGGTGCCTGGAACAGAGCCGACTTCACTGAATGTTTGCTGAATGAATGAATAAATGACAGTGAATGAAGAACCCTTTGCATCAAAGTGAAAGGACAAAAGTGAAACCACATTGGACCTCCTACCTTTCATTATTTGGGGACTCCACCTCAAACTGTAAGTTCACTGCCTACGCACTGAGGTCAGATATTACCAACTGCTGGGCTGTTCTGAAAAGTCAAGACATCTGTCCAACTTCTCTCTCAAATGGGCTGTTCTTTCCCATGTGTTACCTAAAATTCCAGCTCTTCAGAATTAAAGAATAACTCACCTGATTTATTATCTTCCCACTATTTTTTTCTCTTTATGGCTAGAATAGTCCATGGAACCCTCCTCTCACATTCCAAATATTGAATAAAAGTAGATTAGGTTTTTATTTTAGAGGAGTGTGTGTGTGTGAGAGAATAAATTCAACCTCATCTAAACTTCTCAGGCTCCAATAAAAGGACTGTGCCTAAAAAGTGACTCTATCAACCTTTATGTAGTGTTTTACTCCTTCCTAGTCATTAGGTACTGTCTTTGCTCACAAAACAATCCAAAAATTGGAGAGATTCCTGCCTGAGAAGCCGTCTTGCCTTTTTCTTTTTTTTGGTCCAACTAATCTACTTCCTCAACTTTGAGCTGCTGTACTGTTGCATTTTAGACTAGTTGGGAGAGATAGCGCTGCCTCATTTTAAACTTCAAAGGCATGTATGATTTCAGAGCTTTAATATGCCCAGGTTATTTCTGAACACAGATGAAATCAGTACAGACAGGTGCAGCCTTACAGAAGTCTGTTGCATAACCATCACTCCCCATCAATTTCTAGCTCTTCAATATCCATTCAAGTTGCATTCTCATTGTTTCATTTGCATATTTTAGTCACCAGGGTGGACAGTCTAGCATTAAAAATAGTAGTAAATATTCCAAAGATGAAAATATTGCATGCAAGCTGGTATACTGCAGTGGCAGCAACAACAGTGATTGATCAATGCACAGGTGTTTACAGCAGAGACCCACAAGGATTCTTCATTTCACCGACTCAGAAACATCACCATTCAGAAGAGGACATTTGGTGGTAAGAAAGAGTAAAAAGAGTGGAAGGATAGAAAAGGGTGGGATTTAGGGAATTTCCCGGTGGTGCAGTGGTTAAGAATTCACCTGCCAAAGCAGGGGACATGGGCTCGAGCCCTGGTCTGGGAAGATCCCACATGCTGAGGAGCAACTAAGCCCGTGCGCCACAACTACTTAAGCCTGCGTACCTAGATCCCGTGCGCTGCAACAGGAGAAGCCACCACAATGAGAAGCCCGCGCACTGCAACAAAGAGTAGTCTCCGCTTGCTGCAGCTAGAGAAAGACTGTGCACAGCAATTAAGACCCAACGCAGCCAAAAATAAATAAATTTCTAAAAAAGAAAAAAGAAAGACCTATTTGCTTAGTTCACAGTTTTTTAAAAAAAAAAAGAAAGAAAGAGAAGAAAAGGGTGGGGTTTACTTGGTGTGGTTAAATTTACCATATACTCACACTGTGCTGAAGAAAAGACAGACTTTTAAAAATATATTTTCTTAAAGAGAATAAAGGTCTCTTAAATAAAGTCCTTCCTGAGCCCAGCAGAGACTGGCTTAGATTCCCAGTAATGAGGGAGATGGCAAATCTCTGGTTCTACCTTGCATAGGGTTGATTCAATTTTACCACAGTTTTAAAAATAAATAGTGAAAGCAAAATTATTGCAAGATAAATGCTCAGTTGACCCATTTAATATTCATGAAAGGCATCCTAATTATTTTAATAATTTTTAAAGAAAAAAACTTCTCCAAGTTAGTAACCACTTGCTCTCTATTATTTCCAAATCTTTCGGCTAGCTAGAGAATACTTTTGTGGTTAGAAAAAAAATCTTATGATTTGAGACCATAATACTTAGGCAGGTGGCAGTAGAGAAATGGAGGATGAGGCGGTAACTACAGATAGAGCTAATTTAATTGCTGAAGTAAAAAAATAAGGCAGATAAAAAATTTATTTTTACTTTTTAAAGCAAAGGTGTATACCAGCTGGTGTGATGTCACTCAGAACCTCCATTGGATACTGGGATAAAGGTCATTGTCAATTACCATTTCCTTCTTTCTCTTTGAGACAGGATATGCCAATTCTTTCTTGGAAAAGTCTTGCTTTAAAGGAAAAACATTCAAACTCAAGGAAGTTGGTTCCTGTAACTATCAACAGACTTATTTACTTTTAGGCACTCTAAGTGAATTTGAGTCTCAGGGTCTGGAAAATTTTTATCCCTGGCACTATGGAAATTTATGTATGACATCTGGAACCACTGCAAGAGATCTTTGAAGGGGGTTAGAGAACACAAAATGCGCTAGAAGACTGGAAATTGGAAAATCCATTTCTAATTTTCAAAAGAATACTATTTTAAGCTTGGTGGGATGGGTAAAACTAACACCAACTGCAGGCAAAATTTGGAGGCAATATAGCCCAGTAGCTAAGAACATAGCATCTGCAGGGTTGCTGTGGGAATTCCAGAGGGCATATTGGTTAAATGTTTGGAACACAGCAGGCACTGAGTAACGTGGTTGCTGCTATCATAGTCATCATCCTTTGAATCATATTATGACTCAAGTTTTAACAGAGAGTCAGATTCTAGAGGTAGCAAACAGCCAATGAGAATGTTAGAATGGTTAAAATTCTACTCAACCTAATTACGTAATAGTAACAATAACTAACATTTATTTATTGTGCAATTTATTTAAATAGAAAATTATGAGTTAGGTATTATTGTCCCCATTTTATACTCAGGGAAACTTGAGATACAGTGAGAGTAAAACTTGTCCCAGGTCATAGAAACAGTAAGTAGCCAAGCTGACTCCAAAACTCTCAACCCTAATTTAGACTGCCTCTCTAGACAGGTAGCTCACAAAAAAGACCAGAGGAACTTCTACGGCACATCTAAGGGGTTAGGGAAGAGGATGGGAGAAACACAGACCTAGCCCTATGTAAACGGTCATGTGCCACCCCCAAGGATACATATTTCTTGAACTTTTGTGGTCTGGAGTCAGGTCCTGGCAATGACTCTGACTGGCTACATCTTTGGACAAGACACCCTTTAGGAACCTCAGTTTTGTTTTCTTTAAAAATAAAGGTAAGGGCTTCCCTGGTGGCGCAGTGGTTAAGAATCCGCCTGCCAATACAGCGGACATGGGTTCGAGCCCTGGTCTGGGAAGATCCCACATGCCACAGAGCAACTAAGCCTGTGCACCACAACTACGGATCCTGCGCTCTAGAGCCCTCAAGCCACAACTACTGAGCCCACACGCTGCACCTACTGAAGCCCGCACGCCTAGAACCCGTTCTCCGCAACAAGAGAAGCCACCGCAATGAGAAGCCCGCGAGCCGCAACAAAGAGTAGCCCCCGCTCGTGGCAACTAAAAAAAGCCGGCGCGCAGCAACGAAGACCCAACGCAGCCAAAAGTAAATAAATAAAATAAATTAAAAAAAATAAAGTTGTGCACCACAACTACTGAGCCTGCGCTCTAGAGCCCCCAAGCCACAACTACTGAAGCCCGCGCACCTAGACCCCGTGCTCTGCAACAAGAAAAGCTACTGCAATGAGAAGCCTGTGCACCGCAACGAAGGGCAGCCCCCGCTCGCTGCAACTAGAAGCAAGCCGTGCACAGCTAAGGAGACCCGACGCAGCCAAAAATAAAACAAATAAAACATTAAAAAAAGATTCCCTAATACTTATAACACACTTAGCTTAATATTGTGAAGAAGTTCTTGTATTTCTGCATGTAATAAAATTTAGTGCAATATTATTTCATGAATTTTGATATACCAGGGCAAATTACATGCTGCATGCCCTCCCAGTAATCTCTCAAACACTTGTTTTGAATGGAATATAAAAGTTTCTCATTTAAAATTTTTAAATGCTTTACATTTAATACAATACATTTGGTTTTAACCCAGCTATCATCTCTGTGTTGGTAACAGAATAACTTTCTCAACTGATTAGAACGTTACTCTTGTTATCAAACAGTGATCCAGCTGGAGGATTTAGGCTGCATCCCCTGAAACTCTCAAGAGGGAAAAGACAAACATCTACCTGGGAGCTTTTCAACTCGAGAGGGGAAACAGATGGACAGGAGGATAATGCTGCGATAAAACTGAGACAAATAATTAATGATGCTATCCTCTCTACGTTCTTGAACACATCCACAGCTGAAAAAGAGGCTGGAAATAAAACTGAATCAAACAAGTAATTGTAAACGATGTGGCCACCTGGAGGACGGCACAGAGCCCTACCTTTAGAGTCAGAAAGAGGTGGGCTTGAGTCCAGACTCTGCCCCTTAACGAGTTACTCTCCTGGGCTAAACCCTCCCTCTTTGAGCTTCAATTTCTTCTTTGGTTAAATGAGGGTACTAACGCAATATCACAGTGTGTTTGGGGGATAAGTGAGACAGTGTGAGTAAAGATAGACAAATTTCAAATGTTACATTTATTAACCCAGATTTCTCATAGTATTGGATTTCAAGTGGCTTCATGATCAATAGGGGTCCCAAGTATAACCTGGGCTGTTCTTTGACATCTTCTCCATAAGACGTGACCCTCAAAACTGTACAAAATCTTGGAAAGTTTGAAGGAGAGATCCATTTCCCCATCTTGGTTTTTATCAGGAAGAAGTTCCCCTAAGGATACAACTGGCCTTTCTCTGTCCTTGTTCTAACGTTACCCCAGGGGAAGTGGAGGTACTAACTCATGTAACTGGTGAATTTGAGAAGAATCAACCAGCCACATGCTCAGCTGGCTCAGCCTTCCCTCCTGAGAGATGCCTGCCCTCAGGGAGTGTGCTATTTGCTGCTTCCGCAAAGCCCCTTGTCTCCAGTGCTGCATGGGAAAAGGGAGGTAAATCTAGGGTTTTGATGTGAGCAAACAAAGTTCACTAACAGACCTACAGCTACGTCCTATAAGCAGTAAGGCTGATCTGTTGTCACTTCAATCAATTTCTGCAGAAGCCATTTAGAGAAGACTGGTATTATTTGTTTCGAGGGCCCTTATGGAGATCCCAATGTCATGTTGTGCCCACAGGCTTGCCTATGCAAACGTAGCTGGTTTTTAGTAGAGCTGCACTACGACATCAATTCAAGGACAGCCCTGTTTAAGACATACCTTATTTATCTGCAGAAGGTCTGTGTCTGCACACTAGGCATCCACAGTCTCCTCAAGGGTTGACTCAGACAAGAGAGACCACCCATCCCAGGGATCATCTCTCCCACATACTGTGCAGCCACATCCATGGACAGTGAGAATGCTAACAGAGGAACCTCTCATCTGTGAGGTGTTTCTAAACATTCCACAACAGTCAGTGAGTACCGGGCGTGACAGCCCCAGGTCGAAGGTGGCTACCATCCAGGAACAGTATACGGCCAGCCTTCTCCACGGGGACTCTAAACACCTCCACCCAGATAAGGCTTCTCCCTTGCCCAGCCTCATGGCCTCAAGCTTCTCTCTGGATTAACTTCAACCTCTGGTATAGTAAAGGGAAAGAGGTAGAGAGGAAGGAAGAAAGAGATGGCTCACCATCTCTGTCCTGTGACTTCTACATCTTGTACCCACCTCTCTCTCCCACTCACACGGTAACCTCACACTACACTGTATCCCTGTGCTCACACATCTGGCCCCTCCATCGGTCTGGGAGGGCTGGGATCCCACCCTAGACTTCATCACAGCACGAGGACCTAGCGCAGGACGGGGCACAAACAGAAACTCAGTAAGTTGTGTGGTTGAACTGTGTGTCTAAATTATTGCTAATCGAATGGTGCACAGATACAACAGTTCCTTCTCCAGGTGAGAGGGCCACGCTCCCAGAATCATGATGAGAGGATATCAACAAGAGAAACCTTTTCAGAAAACAGATACTTCATTCAAAGATCAATAGCAGCTACCAGATGTGCAGTTCCCCAGGCCAATCTAAACTGTGCCCACGTTTTCATTTTCCAGCATCTACTGAAAAGTCAGCTCCTTTGGAAGGATGCCCAGCCTTAAAAGAATGTTTCAAAACTCATTGTAGATCTCTGTAACCATCTTTGCATGGTGCTGCAAAGTCCTTTACCTGTGTGCTTTGTTTAAAAACTAAGTTTAAAAAATATACCTCAAAGGAAAAATAATGGGGAAGAGAGGAGAACAAGCAGCTTGGGGAATTTTTTTTTTTTTAAATATAAGAAGAAAACGTATCACATCACCTCCTTTAGTGCCAACTCTACTTCTGTGACTTTGGTGACCATCCCCAAGCTTCTGCCTCTGCTGCATCCACCCTTTGCTGCCCTTCCCAGCGGGACGTGGAAGCGGGCATCCTGGCCCCTAAACTGTCTCCTTAGATCATCCTGCACAATACCTTAAACTCACGCTCCTCAAGCCATGACCCTGCCACCCACCCCACGCATATGCTGGGGAGGCCTGTGAGCGAGATCACTGCTGGGAGGTTTCATAGCGGGAAGAAGTCTCGAAAACCACTTAACTCAATTCAACCTCTTAATGTATTAAACACAAAAACAGAAACAAACACACCTAATGCCCAGAAAGGTGCCAGGGTTCTTTCCACTAAGGCAGGAATCTCTTAAATGTTTATGCAGACCTGACACCTAGCTGCCCTTCCAAACTGCCCCCAAGTTCACAATAACTATCTCTTTCAGCACTTCAACACAAACCATATACATATATATATATATATACACACACACACATATTATATATACATATATACCCACACATGTGTATATGCTTTTATGTATAGTATATATACATGTGTGTATATATAATATATACATGTGTATGTATATATTATACATACAGTTTTTTTAATTCCCCTGGTAGTTATTAAGTCTTTTTTTGTTCTCTTTAGCAACATAGACGTTTTTCCCCACATGAAGTCTTATGCAGGACACAATTATATAAAAATAGAGAAAAACTCTCTCTTCTTCAGCTGAAGCAGGGAAAAGGGCCCTCACTCTTAGTCTACCCACCCTCAACAGGCACTGAAGGACCTTCAGGTGTGGCTCTATGAATCAGATGACTCACCTGACCCCTAATGCCCACCGCACTTGTCAGGGACTAAATTTCTGCCCCAGTCCTCTCCTAGGCTTGCCCACCTGCAGTCAGCCTTCAGCCTGCAAGGTCCGGACATCTGTCACCCCTCCAAGCAGCCTCTCCTGACTATGCTGTTAGAACTGACTGTTGTTACTCCTTTGCTCCCAAAGCTTTGAATGTGTAACTGTTCCTCTGTGCCAAACAGTCTGGACCATTCTTTATTCTCACACCTCACCCCCACCTCCCCGCCCATCTACCATGAGGGCCCACCCATCCATCTGGCAGCCCCTGCAGGTTCATCAAGACAAGTTTCAAACCCAAGCTGCCACGCCAGGGAAGGCTCAGCCCACCCCTTTGCCGCCTCTCCTGACCCTTCCCAGATCTGACTTTTGTTTCTGCTCATCCTTTTTCTTTTGCTGTGGGAATTTTTTTCCCTTTATTTATGTATTTATTTTTTATTGAAGTAAAGTTGCTGTACAATATTACATAAGTTACAGATGTATAATATAGGGATTCACAATTTTTAAGGGTTATACTCCATTTACAGTTATTATAAAATATTGGCTATATTCCCCATATGGTACAATATATCCTTATAGCTTATTTTATACCTAATAATTTGTACCTCTTACTCCCCTCCCTCTGTATTGCCCCTCCCCCTCTATTGCGCTCATTTTGAACACTTGATTCTCAACAAATGTTTATGGATTTGACTGGCTTTTCTGTATTCTCCACTGTTCCCCTGCACTGCCTCCCATTTGTTCTTTTTCTCTTTCATTTTTCCCCTCTTGAGCCCTGGGGACTCTGGTAGAGGTGGGTAACTGCTGAAGAAGAAAATACGACCCCTACTTGCCCAGAACCATCTGTCCACTGACTATTCAGTTCTCCCTGGGCCTCCTGGGCACCCTCGGAAAAAAAAACAGGAAGACCAAAATAACCCTGGGTGCTTGTTTAAAATGCAGACCCTGGGGTCCCACCCCTCACTTTGCATATACTGACTGATGCACTTCAGTGTTTGAGAACTCCCTGAACTGGAGAGTTTCACACACTAGGCCTGGCTTACCATGGAGTCCACATGGGTCAACAGCCATTTATTGAGGAGAATGGGTAGGACAGAAATGTGTTCACCTGAAGCACTGAAGGTCCAGCAATAAGAACGACAGAAAAAGTCCTTAGGGGAAAGGAGGGCTAGCTGAAATCACACTGAGCATGGAGAGTGCAGCCCTCCCCCTGACTGGTCCACCAGCTACACCACTGATGGCGAGCCTGGTTAGATTCACCACCTCCTGTGTTCTGTGTCTGTGGGCCCCCGTATGGTGCAGAATGGTGGTGAAGTCAGTGAGGCTGAGATCAGACTGCTGGGTTTGACTCCCAGGGCTCTTGAACTTATTATATAACATTGCTAAACTTTAGTTCCCTATGAGAGCTAAACGACATTATCCAAAGAAAGCATTTGACCCAGCACCAGGAACAAGGTAAGTTTGTAATAAGCACTAGCTTTTAATTCTTATCATTAACATAACGCTTTCTTGACCTTATTCATATAGACATGTGTCCCCACTTCTGGACAGCAAACTCCATAGGCTTTCCACCTTCCTTCTCTTATAAACACACTCTTACTAGATTACACCTCGAAGGATCGCGGTGGTAATGGAATAAGACAGGAGGTGAAAAGATGTCTGCAGTGGGTCTAGCGCACCGTAGGCTCTCAGTAATGGCAGTGGCTATGGAAAAGGCTGACCCACCTCGACCAGTTCTGAAAGCGAGGAACAGCAGGAACTTCCTCCTCGGGTCTGATGCTCTGACACCTCCTTCCACTCACTAGGCACAGGAGCCTTTCAGGAGGGCAGGAGCCCTGTTCAGGAGGCTTCTCCAGGGACCACATGGAGAAAGCGGCCAGAAAGCCTGTGTTGATTGGACATTTATGCCTATTATGATAGGAATTCGAACTCTCTCAGGGCAGTACCAGAAAAACTCATCCTGAGTCCAGGGGTGCTGTTTCAATACCAAATATCTTAATTCTGACTTTCTTATGTAACCACAATGTGTAGACTTGCCAACAATATAAAAATAGAAGACAACCCAAAAAAAACTCAAAAGAAAAAATCTTCTTGAAGTTTCTAAACCAACTTGCATGGAAACATTTACCCCACAAAAGGGTGACGGGTATAAATTTTTTCATTCATTTAGGGGAGTGGTTTTTGTTCTTCCGGTTTTATTTTTTGGGTAGGTTTATTTATTTATCCCACACTATTCTTTAATGACAAGTGAGGGTGACACCACTCTTCTTAAAAACAATGAAAGCGCAGATTTAAAAAAAAAAAAAAAAAGCCCTTAAAAACCTCCAAAGGCGTGGGGAACTTTTGCTCTGAGACGTGTGCTGCTCAGGCCAACGGCGGAAAACAAAGGCCTTCAGCCAAATGCCTGCGGTGAGGACTTGCTTTATTTCTGGTCCAAGCACAGAGGCCAAGAAGCCACATCCACTGACTCCTTTTTCATTTAAGATTCTACATTCACCAGTATGTCTCGTTGAGAAACCCTCCATTAGAGATTTCCTCTATTTGTTCAAAGAAAGAAGAGGAAAAACAGAAACACAGCCACCACTCCTAGAAAAACAGCACCCGCCTACCGCCCTGCAAGAGACCAAAACAGGTGTTTGATACTATTGCCTTAGACTGCATTTTATTTTCTTTAAACTGCGTTTTATACTTCAGGAAAAAAAAAAGAAAAAGCAGCCGAAAGCAACTCCCTGAGTTTAAACAGTTTTTGATTTTACATAAGAGCTAAATGACTCAAATTCCTTTTGGAAGAAGGTGATGTAGCAATCTATAAAAACCCTGATAAGCATAACCACAAACATTTCTCCCACCAATTAAAAAATATATAGTAAGTCTTGCATCCTCTTCAATAAGTGGTGCTGGGAAAACTGGACAGCTACATGTAAAACAATGAAATTAGAACACTCCCTAACACCTTACACAAAAATAAACTCAAAATGGATTAAAGACCTAAATAAAGCCAGACACGATAAAACTCTTAGAGGAAAACATAGGCAGAATACCCTATGACATAAATCACAGCAAGATCCTTTTTGACCCACCTCCTAGAGAAATGGAAATAAAAAAAATAATAATAAACAAATGGGACCTAATGAAACTTCAAAGCTTTTGCACAGCAAAGGAAACCAAAAACAAGACGAAAAGACAACCCTCAGAATGGGAGAAAATATTTGCAAATAAAGCAACTGACAAAGGATTAATCTCCAAAATTTACAAGCAGCTCAATACCAAAAAAACAAAAAACTCAATCCAAAAATGGGCAGAAGACCTAAATAGACATTTCTCCGAAGAAGACATACAGATTGCCAACAAACACATGAAAGAATGCTCAACATCATTAATCATTAGAGAAATGCAAATCAAAACGACAATAAGATATCATCTCACACTGGTCAGAACGGCCATCATCAAAAAATTTAGAAACAATACATGCTGGAGAGGGTGTGGAGAAAAGGGAACCCTCTTGCACTGTTGGTAGGAATGTAAATTGATACAGTCACTACGGAGAACAGTATGGAGGTTCCTCAAAAAACTAAAAATAGAACTACCATATGACCCAGCAATCCCACTACTGGGCATATACCCTGAGAAAACCATAATTCAAAAAGAGTCACGTACCACAATCTTCATTGTAGCTCTATTTACAATAGCCAGGACGCGGAAGCAACCTAAGTGCCCATCCATAGATGAATGGATAAAGAAGATGTGGCACATATAGACAATGGAATATTACTCAGCCATAAAAAGAAACGAAATTGAGTTATTTGTAGTGAGGTGGATGGACATAGAGTCTGTCATACAGAGTGAAGTAAGTCAGAAACAGAAAAATAAATACCGTATGCTAACACATATATCTGGAATCTAAAAAAAAAAGGTTCTGATGAACCTAGGGGCAGGACAGGAATACAGACAAAGACGTAGAGAATGGACTTGAGGACACGAGGAGGTGGAAGGTTAAGCTAGGATGAAGTGAGAGAGTGGCATGGACATATACACACTACCAAATGTAAAACAGATAGCTAGTGGGAAGCAGCTGCATAGCACAGGGAGATCAGCTCGGTGCTTTGTGACCACCTAGAGGGGTGGGATAGGGAGGGTGGGAGGGAGACACAAGAGGGAAGAGATATGGGGATATATGTATATGTATAACTGATTCACTTTGTTGTAAAGCAGAAAGTAACACACCATTGTAAAGCAATTATACTCTAATAAAGATGTTAAATATATATATATATAAATATATATAGTCAAAGACTGAAAAACAGAGTTCCACAAAAAGAAGACTGTCACATTAAAAAAGGAAACACATCTGATAGCCACTTCAGCACATCTTAAACGCAGATTTTTACATAACTGATCAAGATAGAAACCGTTTGCAAGTATTTATATTTTAAATCACAAGATGGCTGGTCCCAGACCCTAGAAATTGAGAGTGATTATGCAATGAGCCGGACCGAATTTCCTCTCCCCTAATTTGCCTGAACCCGGCAGGGTTTCTAGAAAAAGACAAAACCTGACAGAGCAGGGCAAGGATGGCCAAGGAGCCCTGATTTACTGCAGTTTGAAAGGCCGCTCCACTCGGGTTCTCATTTCTGCAGGGAGTGCAATCCACAGGACTGGGCTCGCTGTACCGAATCAACCACACGTTTTTCTCATCTAGCGGAGTGATCTTGTGAAATGTGATCACAGCCCGCGCAGGCGCCTGAGGGGAGGGCAGAGGGGCAGGGCAGTGTTGCCCCAGCACGAGGAATCACTCCAAGTTTGTTAAGCTTTGCTCATGCAGCACCGGGCTCGCAGGAGGGCCCAGACAGGAAGGAGGCAGGGCCTTGGCTCTCAATTTGTCCAGTATGAGAAGCTTTCCAAGCGGACAGCACAAGCAGAGGTGGAGTTGCTGCCCTGAGAGCCAGGCCCCTAAACTGTTCTACATCCAAAGAGGGCCTCGTGGCTTGTGGGGACCTGAAAGTGGAAAATCAGGCCGGAGCATGGGGAATTCCAGTCCCTTCTCCAGCCAAGGGGCTAGCCACAAATAGGGAAGGTCAATGACGGCCCCATCAAGATGTTCCCTAACATCATCAGAGGTCTGGTACTCCCCCCAGCTCCGCACCGGAGCCCACCCTGCTCACAGGAGGAAGGCACCTGCGCCTGCATTTGGGAAGCTGTCAAGAGAGCCTAAGCTTTCCACGGGGGCACCCGCCCTGATGGCAGCCATCCACACTTGGAACACCTTTGTTTGGTCTTTATAATGGTCTCAATTTAGAATGTACTTAATTTTATAAAGCCACCTAAAATTGTGTGGGAAGGAGATAAAGCAATTCTCCTGATATCAGCTTTCCCTCCAACCTATCCAAGTAAACATGAGGGCCTTTTTTTTTTTTTTTTTTTTTTTGCAATACGCGGGCCTCTCACTGCCGTGGCCTCTCCCATTGCGGAGCACAGGCTCCGGACGCGCAGGCTCAGCGGCCTTGGCTCACGGGTCCAGCCGCTCCGCGGCATGTGGGATCCTCCCGGACCAGGGCACGAACCCGCGTCCCCTGCATCGGCAGGCGGACTCTCAACCACTGCGCCACCAGGGAAGCCCGAGGGTCCTTTTAAGTAAAGGTGCTTTCGGACTAATGAAGAAATAAATGTACACATCATCATTCAATGGCCTACCAGAAACTCCTGAGGACAGAGGATTTAGAAGAAATGATTCAAGTGGAGTTTCTGTAGTCCTCATTGGCCCCATCTACCCTCCCCTGGTCTATCATCACTCTTTCATCTCTCTCACCAAGACTGGCTGAAAAAACCTCACTCAAGCCAGCAAACAAGTGAAGGCAATGACGTTTCTCAATGGCAGCATACCCAGGTCAGCATACCCTAGACTAGTTGCCATGATGATGAGAATGGCATGTATCTGCTGGTTAGAACCTTCCTATCATTTATGTGACAAGACACACAGCTATTTCCTGTTGTGGGAAATTTTGGAGGGGTGAGAAAAAGGAAGACAGGAAGGGAAGAGAGACTCCTGACAAAATCTGGCAAAGGCTCTTTGAGGATTTACAACCTGTCCCTCTCAGGCAATAGCAAATAGTCCCATCAAAATGAACTTTGGAGTAACACTTTTGAAAAGAAATCTTATAGTGTTTTGGAATTTTATTTTATTTTATTTTTATTATTATTTTTGGCCACGCCATGCGGCTTGCAGGAATCTCATTACCCGACCAGGGATCGACCCCGGCCACGGCAGTGGAAGCCTGGAATCCTAACCACTAGGTCACCAGGGAACTCCCTATACTTGGAATTTTAAAATATGCATACTTCTTCATTCAGCAAACCCACCTTTAACAATCTTTCAAAAGACAAATATGGGGGCTGTTGCGGTAGGCAGACTTCTAAGGTGGCCCCCAACAATCTAAGTAAGCCTCATGGTATCGACAGCACTTGAATAATCCTCTTTGCCTGAGTAAGGGACCTACTGACTTACTTCTAGTGAATAGAATACAGCAAAAGGGATGGGGAATGCTGCTGAGATTAGGTTATAAAAGATTGTGACTTCCGTCTTGCTTGCAAATTCTTCCACTCTCTTCTGCCTGCTTACCTTGACGAAGCCAGCTGCCATGCTGTGAGCTCTCTTTTGGAGAGGACCACAAGGCAAGGAACTGAGCGTGGCTTCCAGTCAATAGCCAGTGAGGAGTGAAGGCCCTCAGGCCAACATTCCATCAGGAACTGAATCCTCCCCACAACCACTGAGTCAGCGGAGAAGCAGATCGTTCCCCAGTGTATCCTTGAGATGACTAGCCCCAGCCTACACCTTGCCTTCAGCCTTGAGAGACATCTTGAACTGGAGAGCTCAGCTAGGCTGTGCTCCGACTCCTGACCCAGATATACTGGGAGATAATATACGTAGTTGTTTTTAAGCCACCAAGTTATGGGGTGTCTCGTTACGCGGCAAGAGATAAATAATATGACTTTTAAGCATCATCGTTTACAATCACACACAAAAAAGGGAAACAACCCAAAAGTCCATTCTGAGGGAGCTAGTTCAATCAAGAATGAAACATCCGTACAAGAAATACTGGGCAGCCCTCAAAATGTAATGAGGCAATATATCTGTATTGAAATGGAAAGAAGTCCACGAAAAGGATAAAGCAAGTTGCAAAACAACATGGAACTTTTAAAACATAGCAGAGATCTAGATTTTGATTCCTGGAATCTCCAGACAAGCTCCTCATGCAGTGTTCCCATCTCAGAAAATAACAACTGTAGTTATCTAGTCGCTATAGGCAAACAAACAAAAGCAAAAAAGAAAGGAGAGATCATTCTTGACTCTTCTCTTTCCCTCTAACTGCTCATCTAATCCATCAGTAAATTACACAGTTTACCTTCAAATTTCCACCCCTCCCACACTTCTCACCACCTCCGCAGTGACTTCTCCCATCCAAGTCACCATCCTCTCTTTCTCAGGCAGCTGCAATGGACCTGACTCATAGCCCTTGCTCTTCTGCAATCTATTTCCAGATAATAGCCAGAGTGATACTTAAAAAATATGAATGACATTAGGCCACTCCCCTCTCTGAAGCCCGTAAAGTTCCCTATCACAGTCAAAATAAAAACCAGAGTTGCTATGTTGGTTCACAAAGTCATGATCTACAGATCTGGGCCCTGGATATTTCTCCTTCCTCTACAAGTCTCCCTCTCACTTATCTGCTGGGTCCCCACTGGCATCCTTGATGTTCCTACAACACACCAAGTTCATTATCATTTCAGGGCTGTATTAGTTGGCTAGGGCTGCCATAACAGAGTACCACAAGCTGGATGGCTTAAATAACAGAAATTTATTGTCTCATGGGTTTGGAGGCTAGAAGTCTGAAATCCAGACTTTGGCAGGGCCATGCTCCTTTTGAAGGCACTAGGGAAGGGTCTCATCTGTGCCTCTCTCCTTTCTTCTATGGTTTGCTGGCAATCTTTGGTGGTCCATGGCTTGCAGACACCATCACTCCGATCTCTGCCTTCACCTTCACATGGTGTTCTTGTCATGGGCGTGTCTGTCTCCAAATTTCCTCTTTTTATGAGGACACCAGTCTTAATGAAGTAGGGGCCCACCCTAGTCCAGTATGACCTCATCTTAACTAACTGTATCAGCAATGACTTTATTTCCAAAGTAGGACACATTCTGAGGTGCTGGGGGCTTAGAACTTCTACATATGAGTTTTGGGGGCATATAATTCAACCCATAACAAAGAGCCTTTGCAATCGCTGTTCCCTTTTCCTGGAAAGCTCTTTACTCAGTGTGGTTGCCATGAGGACGTGCTTCACAGCCATCCAAATTACAAGGAGCATAACTGACCAGGAGTCATGGCTACCATGCTCTGAAATCCATCTCTGCATTTGTGATAAAGTCATACTGTCCACAAGCTACTCCTGGTCAGTGACTGGGCAGGGCAAGATTGCCAAGGCAAGCCTATTCCTGGGAGATGAAAAATTCACCTGATAGGGGACTTTGGCTCAAGCGCTCTCCCCCAGCCTTGCCAAACTCTCTCAGAACAGCATAGAACTCTAGGAGGCTTCCCCTCAACCTTCTGTCCTCCCCTCTCCTCTTCACCTGGTCTCAGACTTGCATCATAATCTGACAGCGCTCCCGGATTCTCGCCAGGGCTCTCCCCATTTTCCCTCCTAGTCTGAACAGAGCGCTCAGAAAGGCCCTGAACTTGACTGAATGCTTTGCTGTACCTGACTTGAAATCCTTAATCAGTTAGTTTTTGAAAAAGAAGACTCACATTTGCACTTTGTACTGGACACTGGTCTTGTTCACAGGGGTTGCTTTAATAAATCTCTTGCACAGCTAATCCTGCGTTAGTGTCTACTTCTTGGAGGACCCAGACTGACACCCCAGATATCAGCATGACTCTTTACCACTTCATGTAAGCCTCTGCTCAAATGTCACCTCCTCAGAGAGGCTTCCTTTGCTGTCCTAAATATAGCACACTCCACCCAACCCAGTCTCTCTTTCTCTCTCATTATCCTGTTTTTCTTTTCTTCATAGCTCCCTCTGATTTTACTGCATCTTCTTATTTATTGTTTGTTTTGTCTTCCCCTTGAGAATGTAAACCACACAAAGACTTGTTTTGTTTAGTGTTGTACCCCAACACCTATAACAAAGCCAGGCTCATAATAGGTAGCCAAAATTGTTTGTGATAAATTAATATAGTTTAAAAATCATATAAAAATCACCTAGATCTTCTTTCAGTTCCAAACATATATAAAATATAACCTAGTGCGACCATCTTGAGAATGTACTTCACAGACCTATAAAATATAACTTTTTAAAAACACAGGCCATAAATGAAGAGAGAATCCGAAGCCAAAGCAGGAGGCATGAGAGCAAATGCTGCACTCACCCACAGGGGGGCTGAATCTGGATACAGCTGCATAGGGGCCTGGGGCTGGAATTTTAATGCTCAGGTGAGGACAGGTAATGTGGCCTGGGCCCGAGCAAGGTAAGGGACTGGAACCGACATAACTGCATACAGTCAGAATTCTTGAAAACCTGCCTCTACATGAAAGTAGGACCAGAAAAACTACCACCACTCCCTAGTAACTCAGGAAAGAGGCCAGTAAGTGTGTATTCTGCCCTAGTCTCAGGGTGAAAAAAACGTATCTCATGAAAAAACAAAACATCAAGCGTGTGCCATGTACAAGTGTGCTACCCAGATATACACTGTTTAAATCGTGCAAGAATCCTGCGCTGATAAATTACGATAAAAATGTTCCCAGGACCAGAGAAACCTTTGCAGGAGCAAACTCAAATTGCCCTGTAGAAATGTTTTCATAACTCAGGACTCGTAAGATTCCTTCAGAATAAACAAGTCCTGATGAACAAACCAGACAAAGAAACAAACCAGTCAGAGGGAGAGGCCACATACATAACAAGCAGAATGATTAGCACCTCAAGAACTGATGGTAATAGAATAATCTGATGGAACTATAAACTAAATACGTTTAAAGGTATTTTTAAAGTAAAAGAAGGAATAAAAACTATACTGAAAGAACCAGCCTCTATGAAAAAAGAAAGGACAGCTTTGGGGAAAAAAAAGAACTAAATAGAATTTTTTTTTTTTTTTTTTTTTGCGGTACACGGGCCTCTCACTGTTGTGGCCCCTCCCGTTGCGGAGCCCAGGCTCCAGACACGCAGGCTCAGCGGCCATGGCTCACGGGCCCAGCCGCTCCGCAGCATGTGGGATCTTCCCGGACCGGGGCACGAACCTGCGTCCCCTGCATCGGTAGGCGGACTCTCAGCCACTGCGCCACCAGGGAAGCCCCTAAATAGAATTTTTAAAATGAAAAATACAGTGCTAGGTTGAATGTTAGTTACAGCTAAAAAGAGAACCAGTATCATGGAAGATGGGTCTGAGGAAAGTACTGATAATGTAGTAGAGAGAGAAAAAAAAGAAATAGAAAAATGTGAAAGAGAGTAATAAGACATGGGGAGTATAAGACATGGAGAGCATTTTATTTGAGAAATAAAATATCCTTTTAATTGGAGTTCCAGGAAGAAGAAGTAGGATAGGCAATATTAAAAAGATAATGGCTGGGAATTTAATAGAAAAAGTAATACATGTGATGTTCATTGGAACCATCACAAGTCCCAGGTAGGATTCAAAAGAAACACACACATGCATACACACACACACACCTCAGAACCAAAGAGAAAGTCATGAAAGCAGCCAGATAGAAAAAGAGGTTACCAACCTAATAATGGCAATTAGATTAGCACAGGAGTTTTCATCAGTGACACAGAAGCAAGAAGATACTGGAATAACATACTCAAAGTGGCAAAAGAAAATAAATACCAAACTAATATTCTATAACTAAATTCCTGCTCAAAAATGGGGGTGAAATAAAGACATATCTATACAAAGAAAAGAATATCCAATTCACAGAGGCTCCCTGAAAGAAAATATTAAATAATAATAATACATTTCAATTTAAAGTAAATTAAACTAAGAACAAAGTAAGATAAACAATGAGCAAAGAAGATAATAAAAATAATAATAAATTTATAAACATCCATACTATTTAAATTTTTTAAAGATTAATGGAGGAGAGAAGTTATAAACACCTTGGAACTAAAATATTAGATAGCAATCATATGGAAGTATGGTTACCTTAAAGTATTTTAAGGTCCTTGTGTTTGGTAGAAGAATAGCAATTTTGAAGAATAAAAGTTTTTAAAGCTAAGCATCATATTATAATTTTAGGGGAGATGAGAGTGGGGATGGGGAAGAAGAAATGTAATGTATAACTTCCAAAGTAAAAGTGGGGAGGAAAAGGAAAAAAAAGAACACTCATATGAGATGTGTACAGATACATAAAATCAGAAAGAATTTGCCATGGGCAGATCCTCATTAAAGGAAATTTAAAGACTGTAGTTCAAGCCAAGGAAATTGATCACAGATGAAAGACATATAAAAGAAGCTAGAAGAAGGAACTGAGCGGATACAAGAAGATACAAGATATAAGATCCCAAGCTATAAGGAAGTTAAGAGGACAGAAAGTGGTCAATATATAGGCAAATCGATACAAGCATTGACTCTAGAGAAGAATAAAAGAAGCAATACCTTGTGGGATTTTTAAAAGAAAAGAAATATATAGACTCAAAATATACAAAACAACTAGCATACAAGGGGGCAGAAATGGGAAAGGTGTTGTTCAGAGTACTGATCGCTTTAGATTTTGGTAAGTAAAAGATACAAGCTATAATTACTAGGTTAACCACTAAAAGGATAAAAAACAGATGGTATAATTTTCAAAGTGGTACAGAAAAAAAAAAAAGTGGAGTGAGACAACAAACTCAGTCAACCCAAAAGAAGACTGGAAAAGAGAAAAGAAACATAGAACTTGGGGGACAAACAGAAAGCACAAAAGACTCTGGCAGACATGAATTAAAATATATCAGTAACGACGACAAATGCAAGGCCATTACATTTTCCAGTTAAAAAAATGGTAAATTTGAACAACTCCTGGGGCAGGCGAAGTCACATAAATGAGTAAACAGCAGGTACAGGAAAGCCACAGCTCAAATGAAAGGGTAACTGATACCTCCTCAGGGCAGGGGAGACAACAGAGTATAGTAGGGCCTGCGGTAAACTGGTGAGAGAATATCTGTCTGAAGAAGGCTGTTCTCCCGGATTGCTGCCACGTGGGAATATAGCCCAGTGCTATGTATGTCAACTTTCAAACAAAGCTGGAAATTCTGAGTTTTATGGGAAATCTGATTTTTAAACATAGGCTATTACTTTTTTAACAAAGCAATCCTTGAAAAAAAAAAAAGAATATCCTATTAATTCAGTGAATGGAAGAAAAGGAAATAAAATGAAACAAGCAACCAAGCAAAGAAAAAGCACAATAAATAAAATGAACAAACAAAAACATAAAACAAAAGAAAAAAAGGGCCACCTCTGGAAGCCTTTGCAGCACAAATGGAAGTGATGG
Organism: Orcinus orca; assembly: GCF_937001465.1. NCBI lineage: Eukaryota > Metazoa > Chordata > Mammalia > Artiodactyla > Delphinidae > Orcinus > Orcinus orca. The sequence continues at coordinate 45,614,590 of NC_064564.1, read as the reverse complement.
CTTCTACTAAACACCCACTGTGATCCACACCCTGTAATTTCCATCCTGTTCAACCTTATCATTTGGCTGAAGAGACCTAACATTAAAGGATGGGAAAAACACTGAATAATCCAAACATAAAGTACACGGAGCACCAGTGGTGACTGAAAACTCCAAATAATGTCTAGATGTTTATTCCATCAGTTCTGCTTACACCAAGTCTCCTCCGGGGCTTACTGGATACCTGGGCTCATCTATCTGTTAATAAAAATAGTGATGTTAAAAGATACCTGAAAGGATGGAGGAGGAAGCAGAGAAGGGAAAAGAAGATCAAGGATGTTCACCTTATGTGACTCTGAGTCTACTATTTGAACCAGTTCCTGGAATGTCAGTTCTTCCCCATGGCCTGTGAGGTAAGGGCCCAAATGTCCAGCGTGGCTTCCAAGGCCTTTCAGACCTGGCTTATTGCAGCCCCTGTCTCCACACCTCTGCCCAGGCTGCTGCCCCTGCCAGGATTCCTGTAGTCTCCCCGTTCGCACATCAGACCAAACCCACTCCCAAGTGAAGCATTCTCTAAAGGTTGCTTGAGGTGCCTGATGAAATCCCTGTATGAGGAATACATCGCATGGCTATTTTTTTTTTTTGTGGTACGCGGGCCTCTCACTGCTGTGGCCTCTCCCGTTGTGGAGCACAGGCTCCGGACGCGCAGGCTCAGCGGCCATGGCTCACAGGCCCAGCCACTCCGCGGCATGTGGGATCTTCCCGGACCGGGGCACGAACCCGTGTCCCCTGCATCGGCAGGCGGACTCTCAACCACTGCGCCACCAGGGAAGCCCCATTGTCTCACTTTTTAAAAACACGTGAATGCGTAACCCCTGAGAAATCAGAGCAATCATGAATTGAATGAGTTAATTATAGTCAGCTTTAAAAGCCAAATTATAAGAACGCTTTTCATTTCTTGCAGCAGAAACTACACTTAACGTGGGCTGTGGGCAAACGTTGAAATGTTCGGCATGTGTGTGGGCAGAAGAGGACTCAGGGCCTCAGAAAGAAGGCCATGAAGACCTGGTCCCGTGCACAGTTGGAGGGGACGCGGAGGCCTGATGGGACATGAAGCAGGGCAGGGGGCATGGCAGAGGGCTGGTCATGGCTGAGGTGGGTCCCTCCTCTGCCCCCCACCTCTCATGAAATCATTAATAAAACTACAGGCCCAGGAAAATGCTGATTTCCATTGGATTTCTTGCAGAAATGGAACAAGGGTAAGGCTCAGAATCCAGGTAGGATTCTGAGTAAAAGAGAGGAGCCTGCATGATTCAGCAGCAGGGGCAGAGAAGGAAAAGGGGGGGCAGAGGAGGGGTGAGGGGGGCAGAGAAGGAAAAGGGGGCCAGAGCAGGGGTGAGGGGGGCAGAGAAGGAAAAGAGGGGGCAGAGGAGGGGTGAGGGGGGGCAGAGAAGGAAAAGGGGGGCCAGAGCAGGGGTGAAGGGCCATGTTGAACTCACAGTACCAGGAACTGGGGTTCAGGCCAAGTTCCCCCTAAGCCTTTGAGGGGCAGGAGTGCTCCAATGAGACATGTTACCTGCATTTCATGATGGACGCTCTTCTGAAAAAGCGCCACCAGTCAAGATTGTCTGGTGCTAAAGACAGATTGGAAATAAAAGTGATCAGGCTTCCTTCATAAGGGCTCACCTTCAGAGTCAAGCTAATGAAGAGAGAAGGGGGAGGGGCTAGACAGCAGAGAAGCTCTTGATCCAACAAGGTCTCCCAGGGCTTCCACGGAGGCCTGCTGCCTACCAGGTGCGGGCTGAGGAGGCGGCGTTCATGTTTCCAGTTAGAATGGACCCATATTAAAACCAAAGTGGAACAAAAAACCTGGGTGGGGCAGGAAACCATAGGAAGTGCATGTTTCTCCCTGTGCAAAGCTGATGGGTGGGAAGCAGAAAACAGAGTAGACTAAAGTCCATTATTGTGAGCTTATTTTTACTTTAAATAAAAAACATAAAGAACTTGGAAACTATTTGCTGTTAGCCTCCAACTTCGAAGTCACTCTAACCCATCCACATTAAAGGGCCACCCTAAAGGCTCCCCTGCAGCAGTCCCAGGAGGATTCCCTTTGGTTTGGTCCAGAGGTTGTTCCTGCTGCATTTCAGGCCTGCCCACCTCCTGAGCCCTGTACCTGCCCTGTGGGCTCGATACCTGCACAAATCAACCCCTATGCCCCCTCCATACATTTCTTCTCTTGCTCTCTCAGACCTCAGGATCCCATGCATCCTGGGGCTTTGTCTGCAGGCACTCATATCCAGGTATTGGGCTCACGAGGGGACCAGCCAGGTGGTCCCCTATCAATACATCCACACAGCCAGGTCCAGGTGCCCACCTTGGAAGGGCTAGCCTGGGACTCTGAGACATACAGTGACAGTGACCATACACCTCAGCCCATGAAAACCTGACTCAGCCTTTAACAACACATGAACCACCCTGGAAAGTCAGCCTTGCTGCTGTTTTTTTGGACAGACCACTCATCCAAGCTCTAGACTGGCATTTTCCATTGCCAAGTGGACAGTTTCAGCGGGATGTCTCGTTGGCATCCAGTCCACATGTTGATAACATGCCAATAACAATAAGGACCATAGTCAATACTCCTATATATCACTTACTCTATATTATTAACTATTGTTAACCATAAAAGTACAAACTCCCTGAGCTGTTATTCAAGCCTCTTTACAATAAAAGGGTCCAAAACCTACACTTAATCTGTCCAATCAGTATTTCTTGAGCACCTGCTACGTCAGGCTGGGTTTGCTGGGGTGAACAAAACAAACATAATTCTTATCTTAATGGAGCTTATAATCTGGTGAGGGAAAAGCCATTAAACACACACACACACACACACACACACACACACACACGATATATAATTACAACTTGTGCTGTGTGCTAAGAATGACAGAGCAAGTGTTACAAGAGAGTACAGTGGGGCAAGGGCTAGTTTAGATGCTGGGCCTAGAACTCTGGTTTCCAAGTCAATGCTCCACTAAGCATCCTGGAAGCAATGAAGAGAAATAATTTCCTGTATCATGGGCAGTCACGTCCCAAAGGAACAGAAGCAGAACTGGATCAAGCATAATTGATGCTAGTCCCGCGGCATCCAAGCATCAGGGTTTCATGTTTGATTATACCTTTCACCTGGCCTTCAAGGTCCCACATTCTGACTACAACCTAGTTTTCCAGCTTTGTGCCGGTTCTGCAGTTGTAAAGGCGAGGAGTAGAAAGCCAACGGGGCTAGTGGAAGAGGAGAGTGGTGCTTTTAAGAATATAACAGCAATAAGGAAAACGTAGCACTTGGTCTGTTTGAATTGGAATGAGAGCCAAGGCAGCTTGAGAGTCCTCAGTGTAGGGAGACAATTCTCCATGTTGTTTCTGCAAGTCTGATCCCCAGACTATCTCTTCTGGAATGTTCCCCTTAGCAAACGACCTAGGAAGCTAGAGACAGTGTCCCCCTGCAGATCAGAGGGCACATTTGTTTCCTGATCAGCAGAGTAAAGACGGGGAACAACCCCAGCCCAGAGAAGATCTGTCTACACTCCAGGGTAATAGAGATAATGGCACTGTCTCTGGAGGGGAGGATGGGTGGGTCCCCCTATAAAATTGGGGGTTTCCTAAGTTCAGTGCTGCTGAGCTGGGGAATAGGCCCCTGTGTGCCCAGCACCCGCCTGGGCCCACATCCGCATCACCCCCATGGGACTTGAGGGGCAAGGGGAACTCATGTGAACAGGAAGTTCACACTGCCTGAGGGACCACGAGTCATAAACTACCTAGATGCTCCTGCTCTAGTAGCTCCCCTCTCTAGCCTGCTACTTAGGGACTGCTTGGTCTCTTGACCCTTAGGAGCACGAGTTTGAAGATCTCCACTCTTGTGTTTGCTGTTGATGACTCAACTATTTCCACAGGTTCTCCATGTACATCTTTCTCACTTCGATGCTGTGTATCTTTTCTCTGCCTTATAACGTGGTTTCTGCCAAATCACGGTTTCTGTCTTCTCTCATTTGGTTTGCTTATGGCCTTTTAGGTGCATCCTTTCAGCTTTCACTGCTGTCTGATAATCTTCATTTCCAATATCAAATTTCTGAGGAAAATAACCTATTGCGCCAACCTGTCTCTGATGGGACAGAGATTTTCAAGCCAGGCCAGTCCATAGGTCTGTTAATATGCAAACTGGCTCCCCTTGAGTCAGGGGATGATTATTTATCTGTTGTCTTTCAGCCTCACAACCGCCCTCCTTTACTTTGCTCTGTATCACCCCTGGGGCTGGAAGTCTGCAAATGACTTTCCCAAAGTTCCTTACCAACTGGTTTCCTATTATGTTGTAAACATGGGAGGAGAGGAGGGAGAGCATCAGGTAGAATAAAGACAAAGTCTTCCTGAATTTAGTTCTTACAGGATCCTAACCATCCCACCTAACTCGGCTCAACATTCAGCCCAGCAGTTATCAGGGTACCGTGCAAACATGATTTTTTACACAGAGATTCAAGATTGCTGTCACATCTACAGAGAGTTCATAATACACCCACTGAGTGGCACTGACTTAACCACACAGGGCGCTCTTTTGCATACCCAGCAGAACTGCATAACATCGTGGTGGGCACACTGGGGGAAGCCCAGCTTACAGAACGTACGTTTCAAGGCTGCCTGTGTCCGCTTACTCGCGCCAGGGTTAGGAGGAGGACTGGCCTAGGGTCGTAGCCATCCTATGGCAGGGGCTCAAAATCATTCCTACTTATTCTGGAAAGACTGGTAACTTGCACAGACTAAAGGGGCGAGCCATGATGTTTCAAACGTCTGGTGGGGATTTCAGATAATTTTGATTCCCATCTTCATTTTGGAAAATTTAGATGCTGCCACCAGGTTTTCTTTCCAGCCATCTTGGGCGTGTTTTTCAGTTTTTCTCTGCTGTTTCACACTCACATGTATCTTTCTGCCCTAGCACAGCCTTTTGTCAACAGTATTCCCTTTTACTCCTCCTGGTCTGTCCTCCTCTTTCACGTGTGAGTTTCCTCCCTTGTCATTTAAGCTTTCTCAGCTACGCACAGAAACCCAACAGAAGCCTTTTGTGTGTGGGGATTCCCTCCCTCCCAGGCAGTTCTGAAAGCAACAGGTGCCCCTGCAGAGGCTTCGGTTGGACCTTAGACCTATACCCAGCAGCTGCTAATCCTGGGCTCTCACTCTTTTTTAAAAGCAGTAAAATGGACTTCCGTCAAAACCAAGTGTGCTGGAGGTTAACTCTCTCATCTGGAACTCAAGCCACTCTTGCCTCGAAATTTTCCAAAAACACTAAGCTCATTTCTCTCACCACAGGAGGAGAGAAAGACTATGCCGCTGGTACAGAACACTGCTTACGTTGGAGGTGGCATGGATTTCCCTAATCAGCAGATACATGCAAAGGGCATGTGTGGGTGGGGTGGGAGTTGGAGGGTTCTTTGCAGGGTGCCAGAGCTGCAGGTAAAAGCATACATTTCCCTAGCTGGGAACAGGCCCTGGAGAGGGAACAACGCCACACCAGATGAGAATCTATTTCCCCTTTGTCCATGAAGGCATTAAGGCTCAATATCGTAAGAGTAATGTCCACCTGTAAAAGAATACACAAACTAGATTCTCTATACTATCAACACAGATGTATCTCCAAAACAATCATGAAAATTAAAAAAAATATATAAAACTTGATTTTATGTTGTTTATGGACTCATTCATATATACAGTAAAAGTAAAAAAAAAAAAAAAAATGCAGGGGATCGATGCTTACCAAGTGCAAGAGTTGCTACTCTGGAGAGGAGTAATAAAGAATGGGGGTGCAGTTTTAGATGTATCTGTAATCGTTCATTTCTTTAATAAAAAGAGAGATCTAAGCTTTTGCGGCAAACTGTTTACGTCTGTAGATGTAGGCTCTGTGCATTTAGGTGTGTACCGTATTATTTTCTGCATATTTCAGTTTGTTTGAAATATTTCAAGACATAAATAATTAAAACATGAGAAACGAGGATTGTACAGTGGCATTCCCCAAATTACACACCTCCCGTTACGTTCTGGAAGATGAGACTGATAGAGAAAGTCATGAAATCACATTCACTGAAATGTAATAGAGAACAAAAGACAGAAGTAGGCACACATCTGTTTCAAAAATTATTTAGGATCCACAGATTCAATGCAATCCCTATCAAACTACCAATGGCATTCTTCACAGAATTAGAACAAAAAATTTTACAATTCGTATGGAAAGACAAAAGACACCGAATAGCAAAGCAATCTTGAGAAAGAAAAACAAAGTTGGAGGAATCAGGCTCCCTGACTTCAAACTATACCACAAAGCTACAGTAATCAAGACAGTATGGCACTGAAACAAAAACAGAAATATAGATCAATGGTACAGGATAGAATGCCCAGAGATAAACCCATGCACATATGGGCACCTAATTTACGACAAAGGAGGCAAGAACATACAATGGAGAAAAGACAGCCTCTTCAATAGTGGTGCTGGGAAAACTGGACAGCTACATGTAGAAGAATGAAATTAGAACACTACCTAACACCATACACAAAACTAAACTCCAAATGGATTAAAGACTTAAATGTAAGACCAGATACTATAAAAATCTTAGAGGAAAATATAAGAAAAACACTCTTTGACATAAATCACAGCAAGATCTTTTTTGACCCACCTCCTAGAGTAACGGAAATAAAAACAAAAATAAACAAATGGAGCATTTTTATCATAAATGGGTGTTGAATTTTGTCAAAAGCTTTTTCTGCCTCTATTGAGATGATCACATGATTTTTATTCCTTAATTTATTAATGTGGTGTATCACATTGATTGATTTGCATATATTGAAGAATCCTTGCATACTTGGGATAAATCCCACTTGATTATGGTGTATGATCCTTTTAATGTGTTGTTGGATTCTGTTTGCTAGTATTTTGTTCAGGATTTTTGCATCTATGTTCATTGGTGATATTGGTCTATAATTTTCTTTTTTTGTGATATCTTTTTTTGGTTTTGGTATCAGGGTGACGGTGGCTTCATAGAATGAATTTGGGAGTGTTTCTCCCTCTGCAAATTTTTGGAAGAGTCTGAGAAGGATTGGTGTTAACTCTTCTCTAAATGTTTGATAGAATTCGCCTGTGAAGCCATCTTGTCATGGACTTCTGTCTATTGGTAGATTTTTAATTATAGTTTCAATTTCATTAGTTGTGATAGGTCTGTTTATATTTTATAATTCTTCCTGGTTCAGTCTTGGAAAATTCTACCTTTCCAAGAATTTGTCCATTTCTTTGTGGTTGTCCATTTTATTGGCATATAGTTGTTTGTAGCAGTCTCTTATAATCCTTTGTGTTTCTGCAGTGTCAGTTGTGATTCCTCCTTTTTCATTTCTAATTTTATTGATTTGCATCCTCTCCCATCTTTTCTTGAGGAGTCTGGCTAAGTGTTTACCAATTTTGTTTATCTTCTCAAAGAACCAGCTTTTAGTTTTATTGATCTTTGCTATTGTTTTCTTCATTTCTATTTCATTTATTTCTGCCCTGATTTTTATGATTTCTTTCCTTCTATTGACTTTGGGTTTTCTTTGTTCTTCTTTCTCTAGTTGTTTTAAGTATAGGGTTAGATTGTTTATTTGAGATTTTTCTTGTTTCTTGAGGTGAGACTGAATTGCTATAAGCTTCCCTCTCAGAACTGCTTTTGCTGGGAACTGTGTCCCATAGGTCTTGGGTTGTCCTGTTTTCATTGTCATTTGTTTCTATGTATTTTTTTTACTTCTTCTTTGATTTCTTCAGTGATCTCTTGGTTATTTAGTAGCGCACTGTTTAACCTCCAAGTATTTGTGTTTTTTACAGTTTTTTTCCTGTAATTGATTTCCAATCTCACAGCACTGTGGTCAGAAAAGATGCTTGATACAATTTCAATTTTCTTAAATTTACCAAGGTTTGATTTGTGACCCAAGATGTGTTCTATCCTGGAGATGTTCCATGTGCACTTGAGAACAAAGTGTAATCTGCTGTTTTTGGATGGAATGTCCTATAAATATCAATTAAATCTATCTGGTCTATTGGGTCATTTAAAGCTTGTGTTTCCTTATTTATTTTCTGCTTGGATGATCTGTCCATTGGTGTAAGTGGGGTGTTCAGGTCCCCTACTATTATTGTGTTACTGTCAGTTTCTCCTTTCATGGCTGTTTGCATTTGCCTTATGTAGTGAGGTGCTCCTATGTTGGGTGCATAAACATTTATAATTGTTATATCTTCTTCTTGGATTTATCCTTTGATCACTATGTAGTGTCCCTCCTTATCTCTTGTAACAGGCTTTATTTTAAAGTCTATTTTATGGAGCTCAATATTAAAAAAACAAACAACCCAATTAAAAAATGGGCAGAAGACCTAAATAGACATTTCACCAAGGAAGACATACAGATGGCCAATAGGCACATGAAAAGATGCTCAACATCACTAATTATTAGAGAAATGCAAATCAAAATTACAATGAGGTATCACCTCACACAGGTCAGAATGGCCATTATCAAAAAATAAATGCTGGAAAGGGTGTGGTGAAGAGGGAACCCTCCTGCACTGTTGGTGGGAATGTAAATTGATACAACCACTATGGAGAACATTATGGAGGTTCCTTAAAAAACTAAAAATAAAACTATCATATGATCCAGCAATCCCACTACTGGGCATATACCCTGAGAAACCCATAATTCAAAAAGAGTCATGTACCACAATGTTCACTGCAGCACTATTTACAACAGCCAGGACATGGAAGCAACCTAAGTATCCATCGACAGCTGAGTGGATAAAGAAGATGTGGCTCATATATACAAGGGAATATTACTCAGCCATAAAAACAAACAAACTAGAGTCTGTCATGCAGAGTGAAGTAAGTCAGAAAGAGAAAAACAAATACCGTATGCTAACGCATACATATGGAATCTAAAAAGAAAAAGAAAAAAAAATGGTACTGATGAACCTAGTTGCAGGGCAGGAGTAAAGATATAGACATAGAGAATGGACTTGAGGACACGGGGTGGGAGGGGGAAGCTGGGGCAAAATGAGAGTAGTATCCACCTATATACACTACCGAATGTAAAACAGTTAGCTAGTGGGAAGCAGCAGCATAGCACAGGGAGATCAGCTCGGTGCTTTGTGATGACCTAGAGGGGTGGGATAGGGAGGATGGGAGGGAAGCCCAAGAGGGAGGGGATATGGGGACATATGTATGCATATGGCTGATTCACATTGTTGTACAACAGAAACTAATAATTGCTTCACAGTATTGTGAAGCAATTATACTCCAGTAAAGATCTATTTTTAAAAAAATTATTTAGGAATGGTCTGAGCCATCCTGCACACAGAGTACCCAGAGTGCTCTTTCTCAAGCCCAGATCTGATCAGGATCCCATGCTCAGGGTCCTCAAGGGCTCTCTATTGCCTTCCAAAGCATGTCGCCATGGCCTAGAGGACCTCTTCTGATCTGGACCCTGCTCACCCCTCCTTGAACTCAATGCCACCATATCCATTCCTTTGAACTCAACACCCAGTCAGAATATACTTCTCAGGTGCCCCCAGAGCACCACTGTCTGATTCCTGGGTGTTTGAGCATGCAGCATCCTCTGTCTGCCTTGAGCACTGTCCCCCTTTGGCACTCCCTGACCCCTGCCCTTGGCTGCCTCCCACCCACTCTTCGGTTCTGACATAAGACCCACTTCTGGGAAGCTACCCCTGCCTCCCCAAATCTGAATTAGGTAACTTTATTCTGTACTTCCCAAATCATAACTCTTATCACGATGGAAGCCAACTGCCTGGCGGTCTCCTTTCCCACTAGAGAGAGAGCTCCACCTCAACAGGGACTGTATTCTGCTGTCCTCTGTATGCCTCGCACATGGCGTAATGCCTGGCACCCAGGAATTGTCCGTAAATATTTGTCGGTGAGTGGGAGAGTGCATGAGTGACTGGATGAATGAATGGATCTAGAAATGGGACTAATTAGCTTTCCTAGTCACTTCCAACCCAGTGTCAAAGGGCCCAATAATTGGTTCATTTTCTGACAAACATAATAATCTTAGTGAAAATCTTTCAACCATTTTTTGTTTTCTTAAAATGATCACGTTTTAGTTCATCAAATCTCGCAGGCCAGATTAAAAGCTATCACGGGATTATTCAAAGCAAAGGCTATTCAAAACTGGTAGACATTGGGGCAAAGAATAAGATAACATTTTACAAATTTATTATAATAATAACCTCCCAGTGATTACTCTATTAATTCTTTACGGTAATGTAACAAGACATCAGGACCAACAGCACAGCTAAAGCTCGAAAGAGGGAATGTGTGTCTTGTGCTCACCATTATGAAACAGGAATGCAGCCAAACTTATGCCACTGACACACTTTCCCTCTGTGCTGTACATAAAAAGTATCACCTGGCTGGGCCTCTGCAGACCGGGGTCCTCTTATTTAAGGTCTCTGACCAACATAGAATTCCATGGCATTGCTTTGACACCATCTGGTCCAATCCCCCTACTGCAGGTGACGAAACTGAGGCCCATGTCTTAGTGAATAAACAGGTAAAGAAGACCTACTATGTGTCAGGAGACGTTCTAGGCCCAAGGGAGACAGGATGAATGAGACACACAATCTCTGCCCTGAAGATGCGCGTGGTTTAGTGAGGGTGGTTTAAACACAAACACATACACACACGTGCACAATCACAATCACAATGACATATTGAAAGTATTATCTTGTGTGTTTGCAGAATTATGAGTTTGCTCAAAGAGGAAGAAGCAACTAAGAGTATTTAAGAGGACTCAAGAAAAGCTTCCCAAAGGCGATGAGATTTGAACTTGGTCATTTAAAGATGAGTAGGAGTTTGGTAGGAGAAAAGAAAGGGCATTCAGGGCAGAAGAAAAAGCATATAGACAAAGACATAGTGTGAAAGCACTTGATCTGCTGGGGGAGAAGCTAGTGGACTTACCGGATGGCAGTACAGAGTGGGGAGAGGAGGTTTAGAGAGATTACATTATGGCCCTAAGGTTTCATAGTAGAATAGCTCCAAGGCCCACCTAACCTGGTTTCTTGACTCTCCTTCTAGGGGTCTTTTCACTGGACCTTGAGGCCTTTACTGCCAATGAAATGTAGCCATCTGAAACTACGGTCATATTTAATAAATACCATCAGATGCTGTGGGCACAATGGGAAGCTCAAGGGGAGGCCAGATGGAAGCACAGAAAGTGAAATAGGAGGAGGATTATAACAACAATGACAACAACCAGCACAAAAAGATTATTTATCGAAGCCCCAAATAGCACATCATATAGCAATTTTTTTTAATTTAGAAAATTAAGATTACCTGGGCAGAGGAAGATGATAATAATAATGATAATAATTGCAACAAATATTCCTTGTACTTTACACTTTTAAAATCCTCTTTTACCTATATTATTTCATCACAAGAATAAGCTCATTATATAGTATGAACAAAATTAATATGTGGTCCATGTAAAAAGAAGATATATTAGATATATTATTTGTAACTGTTCATTTGAGGCTGTCACTGCTGTGAAAATATAAAACGGATGCCTTTATGCTGAGAGATTTGGCACCAACTCCAAGTAAACCAGAAGGTTAGAAAAACAGAAAACAGAAGTGTATCTATGCTCTTTATTAAGGAAGAGAATGTTTTCTTCTCAAATGATGAAGTTGTGCAAGAGAGCACAGCAACAGGCTCAGAAAAATAACTGCAGCATCTTTTTAGGACACTTTAGGTCCCACTATAATTTTGCCAGAGTAAAAGGCATATTTTCTTTCTAAGAATAGTCACTGCCCATCAACCTGCTTTTGGAGAGTGGGGGAAAACATATGTATCAGGATGAACCATTCTTTTTCTATATGCCAGATTAGAAAGGTAATTCCTTAAAGATCAATATAAGCATTTTTATATTTTATAAGTATCTTTTTTTGTTTGTTTGTTTGTTTTGTTTTTTTGCGGTACGCGGGCCTCTCACTGTTGTGGCCTCTCCCGCTGCGGAGCACAGGCTCTGGACGCGCAGGCTCAGCGGCCATGGCTCACGGGCCTAGCCGCTCCGTGGCATGTGGGATCTTCCTGGACCGGGGCACGAACCCCCGTCCCCTGCATCAGCAGGCTGACTCTCAACCACTGTGCCACCAGGGAAGCCCCCAAGGGAACCCCCTATAAGTACCTTTTATTTCACATCATCACTTTTATAGGCATACCTCCTTAAACTCCAGTCTGAGATACCTAAACTGAACATAGTCTTCTCATCCCCCTGCCCCTCACCACCCCGACTCAAATTGAGAATCCCTGCAGCGAAGAAAAAAGAACTTTGCAAATGAGATTTGAGAGCGGAGGAAGGGAAGCCCATGACCTATCAAAGGCACATTGCAGAGTATTTTTTTGTAAAACTGAAAACACTGCATGTGCGCATATCTGTTTGTGTATGTTTGCATGAGGAAGGAGAAAGGTGTGGAACAATTCGGGCCAGTCCATGGAGGAAATGGGAGGAAGGAAGTGGGAAAGAAAATTAGAGGAGAGATTATTAACTTTTCTTCTTGTATCCTCATAATGTTCACACTTGTTACAATGGTCATAAAATGTCATACTTTTCTTTTAATTGAATAGAAAAAAACTGGAAAGAAAAATAGAGCCCATGGATTTTTTTAAAAGTCTTTAAAAAGTTGATTCACTAAGCATTCCCTGAGTAAAATGTATCCCATAGCAAACAGTCTCTTAAGGCCCAGGTATCTGACAGGTAATCTGCCAGCCAAATACCACCCAAATGACCCCCAAGGTGGAGCCTACCAGAAGATTTTCGGAGACATAGTTCATCTACTATCTAGCCCCGTAAGTAAGCAGACCAGTGGGGTTCGACCACTGACCCAAACTGCATTTGAGAACTGCAAGTTTAGAGTACTTATTAATTGTATTTGGAGTGGAAGAGTATTAACTCCAGTTTTAGACTGTTTGGGTTAAGTGTACCAAATTTCTCTTATGAAACTGAAGTGACAGATTAAAAAAACGAAGTGTAACACAAGCTTTCAGGGAGGTGTGTCTACAGTACTGGGGAGTCTGTGTGGGTCCTGCCAGGGAAGGAGCAAGCCTTTGGAACCAAGCAGTCCTTGGTTTGCGTTACTACTTGCTGCGTGGCCTTGGACACATCCCTTGGCCTCATGAGCTTCTGTTTCTAATGTGCAAAACAGGGATAAGTATTCCTTTCTTGTGGGTTGTAGAGAGAAGTAAGATCGTATACTTAAGTCACTTAACAGTCACACTGGCAAGCCACAGACACAAAAGAAAGGGAGCTATATTACTAAATTATTTCATCACTCACTGAGCTCGTGTGGGCTCTCTCTGCTCAGACTTTTAAGAATATACATTTGTAATGGTTCCCCTTCCCCATTCACATACGAGTTTAAATCATGTGACAAAATTTGGATCCTGGAGATCTTGTTAAAATGCAAAATATTGGGTTGGCCAAAAAGTTCATTTGGGTTTTTCCATAAGATGTTATGGAACATTTCCATAAGATGTTATGTGTTTCCGTAACATCTTATGGAAAAACCCAGATGAAATTTTTGGCCAACCCAATACTATTCAATAGGTCTGGATGGGGTCTGAGATGCTGCATTTCTAACAAACTGCTAGTGATGTGAATGCTGCTGGTCTGGGTACCACAATTGGAGTAGCAAGGCTCTAGGGTGAAGCAGTTATAAACTAAAATAAAATAAATTAAGCTGAGGGAGATGGGATAGACTTTGAGGCAGTATTAGCTACTCTATCCATGTGCCTGTACACATTGAGCACACTTCCACTGTAGCACTGAGCACACTATCGGGATTCTCCTGTCTGCTCTATGGGTCGAGAGCACCCATCCTTACGGCCTCAAGTGTTGCTGCACTCAGTTCAGATATTCAATCCAGTTATGCATCAATAAGTGAATGGATCCATGAATGTGGTGAATGAATGAAATTCAAGGAAATTGCTGTTGGTTAATATATAAAAGTCTATATGAGTCTGAACTTCATACTTCTTAACTGCTGGGCTAACTTCACTTAAAACTAATGTTGTTGGGATTAAGTACTTTATCTAGTTTGATAGTCATGCAAAAGAACCACCAGGAAAGGTTAATCCTGTGCATTCACCCTAGAAATATAAAGTTGAAAGAGTTTCCTTTATGGTAGAAAAGAAAAATCCAGAACTCCCCTCTCTCAAGGGAAGTCTCCTGTCCTCCGGGAACAGTAACTACAATTCCAAGTACCTCAATGGGACAACATCTCTTACAAAACCATCATGCTGGTAACACATTATATTATAATGAGCCTAGATTCTCTTTTAAGTCATGTGATAGCTTTATACCTCTACTACTCTAGGTTATAGGTTTTCTAAGTAATTAAGGATCACTAAAAACAAACAAAAACCCTGCATTGCTTTTATTACAAAATACAACAAGTTTTCCAACTGGGGCTTCACATCAGTGTCAGCTTGTACAATCAAGTCATGTAGTCTTTACATTGTTTATCTTACTGCACAGATAACTGGAGATTAGATTTGCCAAGGAAACGACTGTAGCAAAATCTGGTTTTCTTGCTAGGAGTTAGAAACCTCATTAAACCAGAAGGACCACTAAAAATTTAAGTTTCATTAGACAACACTTGGAAGCACTTGCCCAAATTTGATGTATTTATATAACTGATTTTTGTTTTTGTTTTTGTTTTTGTTTTGCGGTACGTGGGCCTCTCACTGCCGTGGCCTCTCCCATTGCGGAGCACAGGCTGCGGACGCGCAGGCCCAGCGGCCATGGCTCACGGGCCCAGCCGCTCCGCGGCACGCGGGATCCTCCCGGACCGGGGCACAAACCGGCGTCCCGTGCATCGGCAGGCGAACTCCCAACCACTGGGCCACCAGGGAAGCCCTGATTTTTGTGTTTTTTTAAATCAGAGCCTCAAGTTCTAATTCAATTGGTCAGCTCAGGCCTGTCTTCTTATGGCTCTTTTGTTGCAAATTGGGACATTGTGTGTGGTGTGTACAGTCGGTACAATATCTACTTCTAAACGTCTCCAGATATGTTTAAAATTTTAGTTCTACAGCCAAAATGTTCAAAAAATTGGGTGTGGTAAGCTGTGACTCATCTTCTCAATAGAATAATGGGATTTCTATAAATATGGTACATTACATTTACAATAGGGAAAACTGTAATTACGTGCATCTTTAAAATTTAGCTCTGATGTAATCAACTCACTCCAGGTTGTCAGAGGTACTAGTTTTTGTCAGTACAGGAATCCACCTATTCTAAACTGAATCTTTCTCCTGGGGAGCCTACAGCACACACTCTCCCTAAGCTGGAGAACTTTTAAGTCATTCTTTAATTAATGCTTTCAGCATCCCTGTGACCTCATTATGCTGTTGTTATTAAGCATTTGATTTTCTTGGTCCCAAGAGTTCTCAAAGCAAATACATGCTCCCCAGCAGACATCTATCTTTTCTTACAGAAGAGTTGGTTTCCCATGCACAATATAAAACAAATGCTAAATAGCATGATGGTTAAGAGGTCCCAGACTTTTTCCAAACATTTTCATAGTTGGCAGCATTCCCCTTTCCTTTTCCTGAAAGCCGAGAAACCTAAGTGGTTATTCTTCTTCATGGGGTAAAAATATCTAGGTAAAAGCAGTCAAAGGATATTCAGAGCAGCCTCCCCATACGGCATCCTTAGAAAAGCTCCCTATTTAGGGCTCCCATAAAATGCCATTGGGAGATTAAATTCCTACAACCTTTCTGGAGGTCACCATAAGCCCAGCTATACCCTTTGACTCCCAAGTCACTTTTGGGTATTTTTCCACAGAAAAAATCATAGATGTGCAGAGAGCTTGGATGTGACAGCTTATGAATGTCTGTATCACAACACTGTTTATCACCCAAATTTGGAAAAACCTATCTTTCCAAAAATAGATCAGTCATAGGGTATCCATACAGTGTAATTCTATAAAGACTTTTAAAAAGCTTTAATGTAATACGTGATATGAAAATATGTATGATTTAGTATTACACATAAACAAGTAGATAATGAAATAGCATATCTAGAATTATCTCAATTTCCTAAAAAAATATACATATGTATATGACTGAAAAGGAATAAATGCAAACGTTAACAATAATTAAACAGTAAGGTAGGGTGATGTTAAATTTCTTTGTATTTTCATGAATTTTTGTAGTTCAACATTTACACTAAATATGTATTATTGTATAATACTTTTGTAATTAAAATATAAAATGTTTTCCTCATTTTGTTCTCTTATCAGCATGACTATAGCCTTCATACATGTGAAATAAATTAATCACTAGATTCGTAGGAAATAAACGGGAATAAATAAAAGTCAGTGAAATGAAGTTAATGTACTATATAGATTTGGCATTCGCTTCTTATATTTATTTTTTATTTTTTTAACATCTTTATTGGAGTATGATTGCTTTACAATGGTGTGTTAGTTTCTGCTTTATAACAAAGTGAATCAGCTATACATATACATATATCTCCATATCTCCTCCCTCTTGTGTCTCGCTCCCACCCTTCCTATCCCACCCCTCTAGGTGGACACAAAGCACCGAGCTGATCTCCCTGTGCTATGTGGCTGCTTCCCACTAGCTATCTATTTCACATTTGGTAGCGTATATATGTCCATGCCATTCTCTCACTTCGTCCCAGCTTACCCTTCCCCCTTCCCGTGTCCTCAAGTCCATTCTCTACCTCTTTGTCTTTATTCCTGTCCTGTCCCTAGGTTCTTCAGAACCTTTTTTTTTTTTTTAGATTCCATATATATGTGTTAGCATACGGTATTTGTTTTTCTGTTTCTGACTTTCTTCATTCTGTACGACAGACTCTATGTCCATCCACCTCATTACAAATAATTCAATTTCGTTTCTTTTTATGGCTGAGTAATATTCCATTGTATATATGTGCCACATCTTCTTTATCCATTCATCTGTTGATGGACACTTAGGTTGCTTCCATGTCCTGGCGATTGTAAATAGTGCTGCATTGCCAACACACACATGAAAGGATGCTCAACATCATTAATCATTAGAGAAATGCAAATCAAAACTGCAATGAGGTATCACCTCACACCAGTCAGAATGGCCATCATCAAAAAATCCACAAACAATAAATGCTGGAGAGGGTGTGGAGAAAAGGGAACCCTCTTGCACTGTTGGTGGGAATGTAAATTGATACAGCCACTATGGAGAACATTATGGAGGTTCCTTAAAAAACTAAAAATAGAACTACCATACGACCCAGCAATCCCACTATTGGGCATATACCCTGAGAAAACCATAATTCAAAAAGAGTCATGTACCGCTTCTTATATTTAAACAAATTTCTCCCTGTAGATTCTCTACCAACTAGCTCCAATTTCTAACAGCTCATCCTTTTTCTGAAGCAGTTCAAGGATTCTTCCTAAATCCAAGACAGTCAAGGAAGTAAAATGTGCAAAGGAAGCTGGCCTTGGCACAACTGGAGAGGGGTGGAAACCATGAATATGAATGGACGGAGCTTTCTGACAACAGGATAATGGGAGGAGGGAAATGCTATTCAGATGCCAGCTACCAGCTCCCTCTCCCTGCCTGTCACTCCCCTGCTGCCCACCGTCTCCTCCCAGCCTTGATTCTCAGCCCATAAGTACGCTGCAGTGCTTGTAGCCTTTGTGGCGTTCTCACACTCCAAAAGCACAGAGGATAAAAAGCCACAGTGTTGAAAGCTTGTGCTTCAGGGAGTAACAACAGTGCTAAAAGTGCTTAAGAATACCTTGCTACTTTTCATATCAATCACAGCATTTGCCAAGCTACTCCCCAACCTACTGGGAGGTACAAGGGTGAGCTCTGTTTAATTAGCTTCGGGAATCTTACGAGCTGTGCTAGACCATTAATTAGTGGAGTTGTAGGAATAAGTGTGTGATTTGTGTGATTTGTGTGATGTGTGTGTTGGGGAGGAGAGGGCGAATTAGGCCACAGTCTTGGGAAACCATTTGCAAACGCACCTTTGGACAAACTTAAGAGAAAGTAGGAAGTTAGGAGAATTCGCTTCTTACTAAAAAATGTTGAAGGCAGCAGTACCCTAAGTTTTTGTTCTGGTACTCAATCTCTTTGAATACAAATACCACTTAATGATGCTTAAATTATTTATTCTCAATGCCAGAATTTTCTCATCTAAGCCAACAGAGAAAACTGTGATTTGTACGAGCAGGGTCTCATACTCAAATGCTTTTAGCTGTCAGGCAGATAAAAGACAAACAGGGCCAGGGCTCATGTGCCAGTTAAAAGTGGTCAGGGACTCAGTACCAGCAGCAGTTGCTAATGTGGGGATAAAGACCTAGAATTGCTGGATCTTCTGATTTTCCAAGAGTAACTGGAAATTCAAATGTTTATGGAAAATCTGTGTATTTTTACAGGTTGACAACTAAAAAGAAAAATCAATGCTTTCTAAGCACAGACAAAACATCTCTGAGGATCAAAATAGGCCTGTGGACTGCCGGTTTGCAATTTCTGATTCCAAAGAACAAGATCTTAACATAGGATTTTTAAAGTGCATATGACTAAATTTCTCTGTATATGTATAAATGACCATCCGATGAACAGACTAGAAAAGAATCAAGAGGGAACTTCCCTGGTGGTCCAGGGGTTAAGACTCTGTGCTTCCAATGCAGGGGACACAGGTTTGATCCCTGGTCAAGAACTAAGATCCCACATGCTGTGCAGTGCGGCCAAAAAAAGAAAATTAAAAAAAAAAAATCATGAAAAAAAATCATGAACTTAAATTCTAAACTGCCTGACCAACTTACCCTAATCAACTTCCTAAATTCCTCTGGTGTGTGTTTTCCTCCTTTTATTAAAATAGGAGTAATGGGGTTTCCCTGGTGGCGCAGTGGCTGAGACTCCGCCTGCCGATGCAGGGGACGCGGGTTCGTGCCCTGGTCCGGGAAGACCCCACATGCCGCGGAGCGGCTGGGCCCGTGAGCCATGGCCGCTGAGCCTGCGCATCCGGAGCCTGTGCTCCGCAACGGGAGAGGCCACAACAGTGAGAGGCCCGCGCACCGCAAAAAAAAAAAAAAAAAAAAGGAGTAACGTACTAAGGTTTTACAATTTAAATATTTTACCTGAGAACTTACAAGAGCAAATGCATTTATTTTTACACCTCAGAGCTACTAATGACTTATTTCTTTGGGGTATTTAAAAAAAAAAGGAGGAAAAAAGGAAAATCACATAGAAGCCAAGGGATGAGACTGGAGTTCTGTCTCCTCACAATTCAACAATTAAGAACCTTCTCTAGGGCTTCCCTGGTGGCGCAGTGGTTAAGAATCCGCCTGCCAATGCAGGGGACATGGGTTCGAGCCCTAGTCCAGGAAGATCCCACATGCCGTGGAGCAACTAAGCCCATGCGCCACAACTACTGAGCCCGTGAGCCACAACTACTGAGCCCACATGCCACAACCACTGAAGCCCGCGCGCCTAGAGCCCATGCTCCGCAACGAGAGAAGCCACCGCAATAAGAAGCCTGCGCACCGTAACCAAGAGTAGCCCCTGCTTGCCACAACTAGAGAAAGCCCGCGCACAGCAAAGAAGACCCAATGCAGACAAAAATAAATAAATAAAATAAATTTTAAAAAAAGGTAAAATTAAAAAAAAAAAGAACCTTCTCTAAAGGGATGAGTAAGAAAGCAAGCCTATTAACCCTCTAGGTTCATGAAGCAAGTCATCATGTCAACCAAGTACTATTCAAATTGTCTTGGCAAGACAAACTCAGGTCCTTACTTAAAACACATGGAAAGGAAATGTGTCAGGTTAAGACATTTTTATCTCTTTAATAACTGGAATATTAATCACATCTAATCCAAAGTGCATATTAAGATGAGTAACTCAAACACTGTCCAATTTAATAAACATTCTCAGTTTCCTAGGACAGACACGTTATTATTTACAAATTTGCTTTCCACTCATGCCATTTCTCATTAGAAAGGCGACGTCCGGTCTGTGAGGGAAATGAGTCATACTGGGCCACTATCCCACCTTCTGAGGGACAAGTCAAAGCAGGAAACGATTGGCTTTCTGTGTGTGTGTTGGTGTCAGTACAGGAAAACCGTGTATTCTAATACTGAACGATCTCAACATTGGGGCATCATTGTTTTCTAAATATTGTTTGCAACTTTCAGAACCATCTTATATTGGACAGAATTATAATTTTGCCCTTAAGTTTGATAATGAAGTGATTCATAACATACAGCTATCACTGAATGTTGATGATGAATTTTTCATCGAAAGTCAAGCTTTTAAGATAGTCTCATGTTAGCTTTCTGTTTATTTACACCTAACTTAACTTCATCTTGTTCTGAAATGCTGTGGCATACTTGACCTGACCTCAGGATTGTGGAGAACTTCCAATGATTGAAAAATCACCATTAAAGGGAGTATACCAGAAACCAGACATCCAGCACTGAGTTGCCAATTCCCTTTAACTGAGTCTGGTTCACCTTCTTTAGTTTCTGCCTTTCTGTGTCTCAAGTTCTCTGTACTGGGAACAAAACTGTGACTTTTTACCTATAAGGTATCTTGCGAGGAATGCCAAGTTCTTTGCAAAGCTGCCTTATTATGCAATCCAAATAACAGAAAGCACAAACAGGAGTCTTACTGAACACATGGAAAGAGTCCTCATTTAAAACTCCAATTACAGCAATAGGACCTTTCTATTAAAAAGGCACTATTGGGACTTCCCTGGTGGTACCGTGGTTAAGAATCCGCCTGCCAGTGCAGGGGACACTGGTTCGAGCCCTGGTCCGGGAAGATCCCACATGCCACGGAGCAACTAAGCCCCTGCCCCACAGCTACTGAGCCTGCGCTCTAGAGCCCGCGAGCCACAGCTACTGAGCCCACGTGCCACAACTACTGAAACCCACGTGCTTAGAGCCCCTGCTCCACAACAAGAGAAGCCACCACAATGAGAAGCCCGCACACTGCAACAAAGAGTAGCCCCCGCTCGCCGCAACTAGAGAAAGCCCGCATGTAGCAACAAAGACCCAATGCAGCCATAAATAAATAAATAAATAAATTTATTAAAAAAGAAAAAAAGTCACTATTTATGAGATGAGGACTCCACGTTGAGCAAAGTAATGTACTTCCAGCAAGGGAAAGTGTCAGAGAATTGATTGCTTTAGGGCAGCCTTTCATTTTTTGCTTTATAAAAAGAGATGCTGCTAGACAAAACGAAATTGTAAAATTGCAGTTCAAGTTTTACCTTTAGCCCCCAAGGCTCTTTCAGGAAATGCACACCCTCAACCAAAAGGACAAAGACTGGAATCTAACCCTGTTTGCCTTCTACTCGTCTGCC
Organism: Orcinus orca; assembly: GCF_937001465.1. Taxonomy (NCBI): domain Eukaryota; kingdom Metazoa; phylum Chordata; class Mammalia; order Artiodactyla; family Delphinidae; genus Orcinus; species Orcinus orca. The sequence goes on along the minus strand of NC_064564.1, from coordinate 45,593,185 downwards.
ACCAGTTCAGCTCTCTTGTTTCTTCCAAACATACACCATCCCTCCCCTACCAAGTCGGTAGATCTCTGGTTTCCAATCATTTGCTAAGCATTTTGTTGTAAGCTCTTCTTTCATACTTCACTGCCTGCCATCAGGTCAAATGAGGTAATGAGAGAATTCTCCACTTCAAACCCAAAACAACCTTTATATCAGCAGGTCTAGCCATATAGGACCTAGACCTACCTTGGTGGAGTCACTGGTCTGTGTCTCCTATACGATATCAAAACCAAAGAATATTTACACATTCTAATTCCACCATCTCTTACCCATTCAAGAATATGCTTGTTTGGAGATTTAACTGTCCTTCATTTTCTTCCTGAAGTATAGGGTCTAGACAGACAATTACCTCTTTAACTTGCCATGCTACATTCAGCATTTCACCTCTGAATAACTCAGTACACCCCACTGGATTAAAGGTAACTATTGAATATCTTCTAAAAACAACAAACAAACAAAAACCACCCTTCAGACAAATGAGGGCTGTTGGTGGAAACTCTAGTCCAGAGATGGCCAAACACACACCTTCCCCGGTGCACAGCCATCAGCCAATCAGACAGAGGCTCTTTCAGAATCTTCCCTAACTCAGCACCTCCAGGTCACTGCTCCTGATGGGTCAGACTTGGTTCTCTGGATGAAAAGCCTTTGTCAGGTGGCCTCCAAACCTTCAGTCCACCAGGATGCAAAAACTAAATCCTCATTACAGCCAGGAACATCTTCAGTCTTTTAAGGAGAACATCACAAGGAAGTAAGCACAGATCTTTTTCTTTTTCTTTCTCTCTTTCTTTTATTAAAAGTGAGTGATGTTGGGTTTTTAAAATTTATTTAATTTTTGGCTGCACTGGGTCTTTGTTGCTGCACTTGGGCTTTTCTCTATTTGAGGTGAGCAGTGGCTACTCTTTGCTGTGGTGTGCAGCCTTCTCATTGTGATGGCTTCTCTTGTGGCGGAGCATGGGCCCTAGGCACGTGGGCTCTAGAGCGCAGGCTCAGTAGTTGTGGCTCACGGACTTAGTTGTTCCGCGGCACGTGGGATCTTCCCGGACCAGGAATCGAACCCGTTTCCCCTGCATTGGCAGGCAGATTCTTAACCACTGCACCATCAGGGAAGCCCCTTTTTCTTTTTTTAATCTAGTATTTAAGCCTAAGCATTGAGATCAGCAAGTATAAAACATGCTGACAGCCCTTTGTGACAAAGTCCTCTATTATCCTGTTCATCTCTCTGCTGATTTCTTAGCAGCCTCCCTCAGAGATCTGCCGACCTTTTTTTTTTTTTTTTTGGAAGGGGTGGGGCGTCTCAAAGCCCCTAAGTGTGAGCTGATCAGTTATTTCAGAGAATGACAGGTGCTGACCCCACTGTTTCCCAATTCAGGGAAGTGGGAGCCAGACTCCAGGCATCTAATGGTTTATGAATAAAGAGCTAGGGGTGACTAAACTGGAGAGAGAACCTGATGTATGTGTGGGGCCTAAGAATCAAAAGGAAAAAGGAGGGCAGGGGAGGAGCAGGGAGTTGACCAAATTTCACTTTTCTTTACAAGGTACCTACATTTTACTAGAGGGAAAACTTACCACAAAATGTCAGACCCAGCAACTTTTTATTTCATGTTTTTGTCATTTTCTCCATCTGCTCCAATTCAGAGTCCAAATGCCCTAAAAGGCCAAAGCAAGACTAGAACAAGACTTCAACTTCTCTCAAATTGGCAAGTTACCATAAATGAACATGCAGGTGGAGGCAAACTGGGCCCAGCAGCCTGCTGCCCTTCACTCTGGGAAAAGGGGGGTCCTGGCTCAGAAGGGGCCCCGCCTGCCCCCTCCAGCAGTCCCAACCCTGGCTCAGCAGCCTGAGAGCTCTTCTTCCTGATTACTTTGCCCCAGATTCCGACTTGAGCATTGCTAAAAATAGTGATCAGACTCCTCTAGAGTTTGGCCGTCTGGTGGTACCAGAATCGTAGGCTAATCATTTAGTGGCCCCTATAATGTGCTGCCCAGATGCCTTTAGGGCAGGAGCATTTATTCCCACAGTTGCAGGGAGTGTTGGAGGCTGCCAGCTCTCAGCCTCTTCAGGAATTACAGGTAGTTAGAGCCACCTTGCTGGAGGGAGTTGCTGGCTAGGGTCTGAGCAGAGCACATCCAGTGGCTAGTTGGCGGAGGGACATAAGGCCTGGCCCCCTGCCTTCGTGCAGCCCAGTTCCAGAACCCCCATGCATCTCAGTCAACCTCTCCCTCTGCCCAGTTCTGCTGTTCTCACTTCTCTGCCAGGCGTTGTTGTCATAAGCAGTTCCCCATAAATCCCCTACATGCAAATCGCAGGTCTCAGAATCTGTTTACTGGAGAACTGACCTGTGGTCATCAGAAATGAGGTACAAAAAGTTCCTCACTAGCCTCTGCTGCAATTTAAATGCATACATTGTTTACTGACAGCCCTAACCCTGTATCAGCCACATTCAGTGGATGAATGAAGGCACGGCCAGGCTGACCGCCAGTCCAGCTGTAACAACTACACTGCAGAATTTGTGCTATAAGAGCAACAAATGCAGTCCTCATTTTTGCACAGTTCTGATATGCATGCATTTCAATGACTACGGTTTGGTTAAACAATACCAGTCCCACAATAACCCAGTTCAGATTTCAGTTACCACAGTATCTTATAGCAGTAATTGCATTAAGGACAGAGAGGGCTGCTTGTTTTTCCATCCACAAATCACAATGTAAATAACAGGTGCACATCATGACCAGTGAGCCATCACATCATTTCATCCAAAGCTTGTCGGTGATTGGTCACTGGACATCTAAGCAGGACAAGCAAGAGCTGGAGTGATGTTTGGGCCCAGGGGGTTGGGGAGGTGGAGGAAGGACAGCAAGAAAGCAGGGCCCCCTGGCCAGAGGGTGGCTACTTACAGGCCTCTCCCTTGAGTGTTAGTGTCCTGAAGGTCTGAGAAGCGTAAGGCAGTATGTTAATCCATCCACCTTCAAGCACAGGAAGGGTGGGCCCAATATCAAATCCCAAGTATTAGTGTCCTATTGTTGCTATAACAAATTTCCACAAACCTAGTTGCTTAAGACAACACAAATTTATTATATTATAATTTGGAGGTCAGAAATCTAAAATGGGCGGCAAGGCTGTGTTCCTTCCAAAGGCTCCAGGGGAGAATCCATTTCCTTGTCTTTTCCAGTTTCTAGAGACTGCCTGCATTCCCTGACTCACTGCCCCACATCACCCTGACTTCTGATTCTGTCCTTGAATCTCCTCAGACTCTCACCCACCTGCATCCCTCTTATAAAGCCTCCTGTAACTACCTTGGGCCCATCCTGATAAATCCAGGATAATGGCCTTTCTCAATATCTTTAATTTAACCACACGTGCAAAGTCCCTTCTGACATGTAAGGTAACATATTCACCAGTTCTAGGGATTAGAATGTGAAAGACCTTAGGGGACCATTATGTGGCCTACCACACCCCATCAGGCTTTTCCAAATGATGGGTGCTCTCATGAACAGTGACCCCCATTTGGCTCCTGGAAAGGCAAAGCTGCCTGCAAACATCTGTGTCTGGAGCTGGACCCCCTGGGAGAGGGCAAGAACAAAGAAATGATTTAGCCTGGTATTTTGGTCCTGAATCAGCTTTGCTCAAAGACCTGCTCAAGCCACTAGTCCCTAGATACCTTCTACATCAAAAGGTTCCCCCTTTTTTTTTCCTGAGGTATAATTTACTTAAAATATACTCATTCAGAATGCATAGTTAAGGGTATTTGGACAATTATATACACTATGTAGTCATTCCACATCAAGATATAGAACATTTCATTTTATAATTTGTATGGAAACACAAAAGACCCCAAATAGCCAAAGCAATCTTGAGAAAGAAGAATAGAGCTGGAGGAATCAGGCTCCCTGACTTCAAACTATACCACAAAGCTACAGTAATCAAGACAGTATGGTACTGGCACAAAAACAGAAATATAGATCAATGGAACAGGATAGAAAGCCCAGAGATAAACCCACACACTTATGGCCACCTAATCTATGACAAAGGAGGCAAGAATATACAATGGAGAAAAGATAATCTCTTCAATAAGTGGTGCTGGTAAAACTGGACAGCTTCATGTAAAAGAATGAAATTAGAACACTCCCTAACACCATACACAAAAATAAACTCAAAATGGATTAAAGACCTAAATGTAAAGCTGGACACTATAAAACTCTCTGAGGAAAACATAGGCAGAACACTCTTTGATATAAATTGCAGCAAAAACTTTTTTGATCCACCACCTAGAGTAATGAAAATAAAAACAAAAATAAACAAATGGGACCTAATTAAACTTTTGCACAGCAAAGAAAATCATAAACAAAACAAAAAGACAACCCTCAGAATGGGAGAAAATATTTCCAAAAGAAGCAACCAACAAGGGCTAATCTCCAAAATATACAAACAGCTCATGCAGCTCAATATCAAAAAAACAAACAACCCAATCAAAAAATGGGCAGAAGATCTAAATAGACATTACTCCAAAGAAGACATACAGATGGCCAAAAAATACATGAAAAGATGCTCAACATCACTAATTATTAGAGCAATACAAATCAAAACTACAATGAGGTATCACCTCACACTGGTCAGAATGGCCATTATCAAAAAAATCTACAAATAATAAATGTTAGAGAAGGTGTGGAGAAAAGGGAACCCTCCTACATTGTTGGTGGGAATGTAAATTGGTGGAGCCACTATGGAGAACAGTATGGAGGTTCCTTAAAAAACTAAAAACAGAGCTACTATATGATCCAGCAATCCCACTCCTGGGCATATATCCAGAGAAAACCATAATTCGAAAGGATGCATGCACCCTGACGTTCACTGCAGCACTATTTACAATAGCCAGGACATGGAAGCAACCTAAATGTCCATTGACAGAGGAATGGATAAAGAAGATGTGGTACATATATACAGTGGAATATTACTTAGCTGTAAAAAGAAATGAAATAATGCCATTTGCAGCAACATGGATGGACCTAGAGACTGTCATACAGAGTGAAGTTAAGTCAGAAAGAGAAAGACAAATATCATATAATATCACTTATATGTGGAATCTAGAAAAATGGTACAGATGAACTTATTTGCAAAGCAGAAATAGTCACAGATGTAGAAAACAAACTTATGGTTACCAAGGGGAGAAGGGGGGCGGGTAGGATGGATTGGGAGATTGGAATTGACATATATACATTACTACATATAAAATAGATAACTAATGAGAACTTACTGTATAGCACGGGGAACTCTACTCATTGCTCTGTGGTGATGTAGATGGGAAGGGAATCTAAAAAAGAGGGGATATATGTATATGTATAGCTGATTCACTTTGCTGTACAGCAGAAACTAACACAACATTGTAAAGCAACTATACTCCAATATCAATTAATTAAAAAAAAACAGACTGTCTTAAGAAATTTAAATAACTCCCTCAAATAAGTATAAAAAAATAAAATTTTTTAAAAACACAAAAACGGTGAATTATATGAATGGGCAATTCTACTTCTAGGTGCATAGATGAATACTGGAGTATTGTTGGTATTAAAGAAAAATTAGAAACCACAAAAATGTTCAAGGATAGAGAAATGGATAAATAAACTATGGTATATCTCATACAATGGAATTCTAAACCAGAGTTAAAATAAAGATCTAGATCCACTCTTATCAATATGGAAAGGGGTTAGAAAGCACAATGTTGAATAAAAAAGCAAGTTGTAGAAGAAGAACAACAAAAAAGATATAGAACATTTCCACCACTCAAAAAAATTCCTTTGTTAATCCCATGCCAAGCCCCAGACAACCACCGATCTGCTTTCTATAAATACAGACTGCTTTTGCCGGTTCCAGAATTTCATAGAAATGGATTCATGTAGTATGTATTTCTTTGTGTCTCACTGCTTTGACTGGGCAGTGTTTCTGAGACTCAGGCATGTCGTTGTCCATACCTATAGTTCAGTAAAAGGTACCACTTTCCAGGGAGTTTGGGAAGTACTGCATTTATATTCTCCCTCCTTGGATGCCCACAATTCACACTGGCATAATCAAAGGTCTTGAGAAGCCCGGCAGTAAAAAAAACAATTTAACTTGCTTAACCATGAGTTTTATCAATTTGTTTTTCACATAGCATTGCATGAACACTTTGGGAATGACGCACTAGATTGTCCTCCGGCCCGGGTCAATGCCAGGGAAACAGCTCTGCAGGGAGTCTGCACATCCCTCCAGCTTCTCTTAGGAACCTAAGGCTGAAGCCCTCCAGCTGCGAGGGAGAGGCTCTTCCCTTGCACCAGCCCTCAGGTGCCTGTTGGCAAACCCAGAACCTGTCTCCTGACTCACATGTACAAAGTTTGTGAAGGGACACATTCTTCAGGTGTCTCAGTTCTGCCTGAAGACTCATTTCCTGGAGAGTTGAGTTGTTGTGGGGCTTTTCCCCCTTCCTCTCCTTTCCCTCTCCTTGACTTGGCTCTCAAAACTGAACGGAAGAAAAATGACCAGGAAATAACGTGTCACCAAATACACTCATGAGCTTTGCTTCCCTCTGTTACCTGTCAAATCAAAGACTTGGGCAGATTGCCACATGAAAACTACAACACTTTCTCCTTCTGGCAAATGGGTTGTTATCATCAAAGCAGACAAAAGGGTAGTCATTGCCTTGTTATTGGTGTGCTCCAGGCTGTAGTTCTGGAGCTCTACTGCCTGGGCTGTTTGAGTCACTGCGGTCTGTCTCAGGAATCACTGGAACTTTTGGGGGAATCACAGAAGGAGAGTCAGAAGGAAACGTGGCCATCACCCATTTGATTTTCTCCCAGAATCCTGGAATCTTCCTTTAATAGCTCTAATTAAGAGACTCTTCCTTTAAATGTCACGTATTTTACAACCAGCATCTACCTTTCAACCATTACTCACCTGAACAAATCTTCTGTCCAAGAGGACTGAGTAACTCGCCAAGCCCAGACCAGGCTATGTGCCTCCTCCATGTGCCTGAGATGCCTTCTCTCATCTATCACATTTTCCAATAATAATAACAGGAGACATTTACTGCACGCCTACAGCATGGTACGCACTGTGCCGGGTCATCCTACTGCATCTTGACCACCGTCCTATGATGTAATACTGCTACTCTGTAGACAAACGCACCAAACTATCTACTGGGTGTCTGTATTTACTGATATTATTTACTGAGTGTTCTCCGTATTTCAGACACTGAAATGCCAAGCACTTTACATTTTTATTATCGCATCTAGGAGTAGAAGTTATGGTTACTCTTTTACAGGTAAAGAAACTGAGCCTTTTCATCTATTAAGCTAAGGAATCCAAGTGTAAGGATTGACCAAGAAGCCTTAGCAGGACTGTGGCGGAGACTAAAGGGGTACGTTCCCTGGGAATGTGGCCTAGACACGTCTAGAAGAGTAAATTCATAGAGGGGGCCTGCATCATTAAGAGCAGGAAATCAAAACTTTTATTATTTCATGTTGAAGGCCATTTTTCTAAAAATAAATAAATAATAAAGATATATTAAACTATTGACACATACAGAAAACAATAGAGAGATAAGGCATTAGATACTCCTAACAAATGCATAGAAGATATCAAATGGGGTCTCAGATGAGCAGGCAGAAAACTGTGCTGAGTTTAAATTGAATTTGCCACCAGGATAGCTCTTTGTAGGCAGAAGAATAATACTAATATAAATCTTAAAACCATACAGCATGGCGCAGTAGTTAAGAACCCGCCTGCCAATGCAGGGGACACAGGTTCGAGCCCTGGTCCGGGAAGATCCCACATGAAGCGGAGCAACTAAGCCCATGCACCACAACTACTGAGCCTGTGCACTAGAGTCCGCAAGCCACAACTACTGAGCTGGCGTGCTGCAACTACTGAAGCCCACATGCCTAGAGCCCGTGTTCCGCAACAAGGGAAGCCACCACAGTGAGAAGCCCATGCACCGCAATGAAGAGTAGCCCCCGCTCGCCACAGGGGAAAGCCAATGCGCAGCAACAAAGACCCAACACAGCCATAAATAAATAAATAAAATTCAAAAATTAAAAAAAAATCTAAGTCTACACAATCAAAACTGTCGAGTGACTAATACAAATGTCGTTAGTTTTTGGGGGTTTTTTAAATTTTTTATTTATTTTATTTTTGGCTGTGTTGGGTCTTCGTTGCTGCACGCAGGCTTTTCTCTGGTTGCAGTGAGCGGGGGCTACTCTTCATTGTGGTGCACGGGCTTCTCATTGCAGTGGCTTCTCTTCTTGCGGAGCACAGACTCTTGGTGCCCAGGCTTCAGTAGTTGCGGCACGTGGGCTCAGTAGTTGTGGCTCACAAGCTTAGCTGCTCTGCAACATGTGGGATCATCCTGGACCAGGGTTTGAATCCATGTCCCCTGCATTGGCATGCGGATTCCCAACCACTGCGCCACCAGGGAAGCCCTTCAGTTTTCTTAATGTTCATTATTCACATAAAAGATACATTTATTCATCCAATTAAAAATACATATACACGCACACTAAGAGATATTGAGTTTTGTAGTTCTAATGCCAAGTCTTAATATCAATATATATTTGCTACACACAGGCAGGCAGGAAGGAAGGAAGGAAGCGGGGATATATTTCCAGTTCCCCCAATTTAAAGAAACATCAAATAAAATTATCAGCCCAATAAATTTATGAAACACCTTTTAGTGACAATATGTACTTTATTAATACCTTTATCCTCCCTTCAATGGGATTTTAACACATCTTGTGAAAAGAATAAACATGAAAATTTCAAGTGACTTACTTGAGGACAGCAAGAAGTTTATGTAGTAATAGAAAAAGAAAAGGGAGAAGAAAACAAAAAAAGAGGGGCAAAAAGCATTTTACAATATAAAAGATATGAGTTTTTCATACTCCTGTTTAAAACGAAAGAAACCACTGGGGTTACGATGCGATCATTGTCACTGTCTATGTTGCCTAATAAAAGAGTAATCTTATAATCCTCCACAGATACGATGTTTCACTGGAATTTGGGCATTAGATTTACGTATTTTCTAGTATTATCTTCTTTTTTTTTTTTTTTTTTTTTTTTTTGCGGTATGCGGGCCTCTCACTGTAGTGGCCTCTCCCGTTGCGGAGCACAGGCTCTGGACGTGCAGGCTCAGCGGCCATGGCTCACGGGCCCAGCCGCTCCGCAGCATGTGGGATCTTCCCGAACCGGGCCACGAACCCGTGTCCCCTGCATCGGCAGGCGGACTCTCAACCACTGCGCCACCAGGGAAGCCCGTATTATCTTCTTTTTATGCCCAATTTAAATCACAAAGTACATTCCCCTAAACACTGGCTCCTCAGGATATTAATAAGTGTGACATATTTTTTTTAAGTACGTGGTCAAATAAGTTTGTTATACCATGGGTTAAACAAGCTTAACAGTGTCTTGCTGTAAGACTGTAGAGACTTTTAATATGCTCATGTACACTGTGAGTCTACATTGAACATACAAAGTTTCCGAAATTTCTTGAACCACAGAACTTCTTGTAAAATTAGTGTTTCATGGAATCAACTTTGGGAAAACAGATTTGAGTCCCTTCTGCACCTGAAGATGCTGTGTTGAAATTGCTCCAGCCCGTCTTCTAACAGCAGGATGCTCTGGGCCGACGCAGAGCCTGTCTCTGCATCAGGACCCCTCTAGCTGACTTGAGCTAGGAGCCAAGCTTGCTTGGTGCAGCCCCAGGACACTCGTCATAGTCTGCTTCTCTGCGGAGACCCTGCTGGGTCCCAGCTCTCTCCCCTTCTCACAGGGCCAGCAGCGCTTTTCCCTCCCTCTGCCACAGAAGCCAGAAGTGCATTCCAGCCACACCCTAGAATCATACTTGCCTGGTCTTCCACGTCCAGTCAAGTTGCAGGGACTCATAAACAGCATCCAGAATCTACACTGACCACATGGAGAGGGAAAAGGTCTTGCCCTCCACAGGCAGGAAAAGGGACCCGAGCGTGTTTGACTTATTTTGTCACAAGTCAGGAGCCTTGCAAAGTCTTTTCTCAAAGAAGCCTTTAAGACGTTAAGGCTATGACAAATTTTCTTCTCTATTTAAAAAAAAGAAAGAGGGCTTCCCTGGTGGCGCAGTGGTTGAGAGTCTGCCTGCCGATGCAGGGGACACGGGTTCGTGCCCCGGTCTGGGAAGATCCCACATGCCGCGGAGCGGCTGGGCCCATGAGTCATGGTCGCTGAGCCTGCGCGTCCGGAGCCTGTGCTCCGCAACGGGAGAGGCCACAACAGTGAGAGGCATGCGTACCGCAAAAAAAAATAATAAAATAAATAAATAAATAGCCTCACTAGAAAGCTGCCTGTGGCTGACACTCCAATTCTCTTCAAATGAATTTTAAAAAAATCTTTACTGGGTCTCTATAATGTGTCCATCACGCCAGCCCAATCCCCAAGCCAACTCATACCAGTGCCAACACATTCTGAATGCTAGACTTTCTCCAAATGGATGAGCAGCATGGCAGAAACGGGTAGCTGTTCATCAAAGTAGTCCCTCTTCTTCCTGGGCACATGAGTAGACTGAATTTCCCAGTATCCCTTTCACTTAGCTGTGACTAAGTTCCTGCCAAGGGGATGTGACTGGAAGTGATGTATGCCTCTCCAAGCCTAACCCGTACAACACTCCCATGCATATCCCTCCAGCTCTTGCCATTTTACTCCAGCTTGATGAAGATAAGCTCTGAAACCTTGGAAGCCACATGGAAGATGGCAGATCCACAAGATGCAAGGTGTCTGGTGCCTGATCATTGCTTGGAAAAAAGCCAACCACAGCTCAAGTACCTCTGTTCCAAACTTTACATGAGTGAGAAATACTCCTACCATGTTTGAGCCATTTTATGTTTTTGGATGTGTTTATTACAGTAGCTGGTCTCTGGAGCATCTGGAAGTCCTAGGATCTTTTGCAGAATTATGAAATACTGATAAATTATTTGTAAAACAATGAATCTAATCCTTATGTGCCAAATCAGGCGCTAGCTCATAAAATAACTAAATAATCTAGAACTAAGATAACACTGTAGCCTAGCTTCTACGCCAGGTTAACCATCAGAGGTGCCAAAAGTTTAAGAAAAATGTTGTTGAAAACCTTGAAAGGGACTTCCCTGGTGGTCCAGTGGTAAAGAATCCGCCTTACAATGCAGGGGACACAGGTTCGATCCCTGGTCAGGGAAATAAGATCCCGCATGCCACATGGCAACTAAGCCCTCGCGCCACAACTACGGAGCCCGCACGCCTCAACTAGATCCCGTGTGTGGCAAACTACAGAGCCCACGTGCCCTGGAGCCTGCGTGCCTCAACTAGAGAAGAGAAAACCCACACGCCACAACTAGAGAGAAGCCCGAGCACCGTAACTAAAGATCCTTCATGCCGCAACGAAGATCCCGCGTGCCGCAATGAAGACCCTGCCTGCCGCAACTAAGACCCGATGCAGCCAAAAATAAATAGATAATAAATCTTAAAAAAAAAAAAATGTTTCTGTGACACAAGAAAAATCTGTCATTGCTTGACTTTAGTGATGAGAACATCTTGACCCAGCCTATCAAACACCTGTGTTTCATGGAAGTATAGTCTGTGTCAGAGCATCAGTATGGACTGGCATTTCTGACAATTAGACACTTCTGAGACTTTTTAGAAAAACCAAATTGGAGAGAATTGGAGTTGTTAGCTACAGGCTTTCATCTATATTTAGTAAATAACAGATTAGAATCTCTTTCTTAACTTCAGAATTGTATGATTATATTGATTATATTCCATTATGATTTGACTCTAGATAGTAATCCATGATTTAAATTGATCATGAAACACATGATTTTATCTAAAAATGTTAAAACGTACAGGGATATGTATTTGTTTTGTGTATCAAGGGACACTCAGAAACTTAAGCCTCAAGCTAAACCTGCGAAATTCAAGCTTCAATCCCAACCCAGGTCTAATTAAGTAAATTATTTATTTTGTTGTCTGAAGTATAAGGGACTTACCCTAGTTTAAGGCCATCCAGTTAAAGATGTAATGCCAAATGAGATTACTTACTGGTTATCAAAAACCTACTGGTGTTATTTCAGTAAAGACCTTATAATGGCGTTTCTGGAAAACGGCCTTTGGTGATCACAGATGTTAGCCTGGACCCAAATACCTCATAAGCAGCTTCTCTCAAATCATCTTATTCTCTGGAAAGATGAATGGCGTTTCTGGAAAATGGCCTTTGGTGATCACAGATGTTAGCCTGGACCCAAATACCTCATAAGCAGCTTCTCTCAAATCATCTTATTCTCTGGAAAGATGAATGGCGTTTCTGGAAAATGGCCTTTGGTGATCACAGATGTTAGCCTGGACCCAAATACCTCATAAGCAGCTTCTCTCAAATCATCTTTTCTCTCCATCTCCACTGCTTCTACCCTTATTCGGCCACCACAACTCTCACCCAGCCTGCTAAAATATCTACTCTCCACCCGGGTTCCCTGCTTCCATTCTTGCCCCTTCTCCAAACTGCTCCCAACAAGGAGGCCCCAGAGTGATCTCTTTAAAGCACAAGTCATATGACACCACTCTCTTGCTTAAAATTCTTTCATGTGTCTTCACTAGTCTTAGAATAAAATTGGAACTCCATCATGGCCTGCCATGTCCTACCCAATCCCAACATATCCTAGGACCAACCTCCCCACTCCCTTCACTCCAACACAACCAGTCTCCTCTGTGTTCCTTGAATATCCCAAGCTCTTTCCCATGAGAGCTTTTGAACCTCCTGTTCTCACTGCCTGAAATGCTCTCCCCTCCAGCTCTTTACATTGCTGATTTTTCCTCACCCTTCAAGTCTCAATTCAGTCATCACCTCCCCAATTACCCTCTTACCCTGTTTATTTCCTTCATAACACTTATAACATCCTGAAATTTTATTCTTTATTGTCTGAAAATCTGGACACTCTATGAGGACATGAACCGCTTCACCTCTTTTTCTTTTTTACTATCTTGTTTCAGTCATCATATCCTCAAAGATGAATAGATGGATGGGTGGATGAATGGATGGATGGATGAAATTATAGGCAATAGATGATTACAGCATGCTTTGTCCCATGGACCATTCACGAGAAACTGTTTTATCACATTTGGCAATGAGCGTTACTGCACTCTCCCAATGGGGATGGGTATAGGGCAATGCCAATTTCTGCTCTCTTAACTGCATCACTCCTGGAAATACAAAGTTTTAGCTCTGAGACCACCCATATGTGAGTTCTTTTCTTAATTAAAAAATGCTTGAGTTTGCAAAATTAATAGTGCCAAGAGGATGTCTTAACATTTAATTATCTATAATATTTGGGGACACAAGGCTGTCTTCACTTTGAATTTTAAGCTATCCAACTTACGAGGAAGCTCTTTCAGGAGAGAAAAAAGTCCCCTCAATGCAGAGTAAAACCACAGGCTGCTTGCTTGGATTCCCATATCCAGGACGAGCTCCCTTAGAGGAGTGCAGCAAATCAAGCCCACGACCATGTGGAAGCCCAGCGCACACTTCACTTTTGTTTATGGCACTGGGTCAATCTGACAAAATAGTTGTTTTCCCAGTTCTGACTAAATGGAGGAGAGTCAGGCCTGGAAATAGTTTTCCCCAAAGTTCCTCTGTACATATAATAGGAAATGCAGGATTGGATCTGGGCAGGGCAGGAAATGTCAGGGCAGTCTCTCCACACTGAATGCCCTGAGAATGCCAACATGTGTGACTATCCTTTTCCGTCCTTTGAGCCCTGATGAAGAAACACTGTCCCAATCCAGAACTAATGAACTCCTTCTGCAGCTCAACATGAGAAAACTCAACAAGCCCCTGCAGAAAGCCTGCAAGAACTGTGGCCTGGCAATGTGACATCTGCCTACACGGAGGGAGGTTACAAGACTCAGCCCTGCAATACATGTGGTGGTGATGGTGGTGATGGTCACTCCTGTAAGGAAGTTGCTGGGGTCTTTGCCCAGGATGTCCCACAGCACTCTCTTCCAGAAGGCCTGCAGGACAACTTCCCCCCAGGACTCAGTATCAAGAAAAGCTTTGCTTCTACTGAGGATTTAGCTTTGTTGCTAGTTTGTTTTATCTTTTGGATACTGTGGTTACTTTAACAGGTCTTCTTTCCCCTTTGCTTCTAGAAAGTCCAGGGACAGATTTGCAACTCTCTGCCATAATGACACTAGACAGGCATGCTTATGTTCAGACTGTACCCCTGATTTCATCTTGTTTTCTTGCTCTTGTTTTCTCTCAACTCTAATTTCTTTAACCATTTTTCTTTTTTTTTTTTCTTTTGCTGTACGCGGGCCTCTCACTGTTGTGACCTCTCCCGTTGCGGAGCACAGGCTCCGGACACGCAGACTCAGCGGCCATGGCTCACGGGCCCAGCCGCTCCGCAGCATGTGGGATCTTCCCGAACCGGGGCACGAACCCGCGTCCCCTGCATCGGCAGGCGGACTCTCAACCACTGCGCCACCAGGGAAGCCCTAACCATTTTTATTCTCTTGTATTATATATATTTATAAGCTGCTTCAAATCCTTGTGGGAATGAAATACATACAGACTGTGGATTTTACACCAAAACTTTTACAACCCTAGACCTCGTAAAAATACAGTGTGGCCTCAGACAGACCTGGGTTTGAAACCTAATTCTGTGGATTTCTAGATATGTGATCTCAGGCAAGTCATCTAATACTTCCAAGCTTCCATTTCCTCCTCTTTAAAATAAGGGTAATAATACCTACATTGTGTAGTGGCTATGAGAATTAAAGGTAATTTATATAAAGAGTTGGTACTTAGTAACTGCTACATAAATAGTTTCCTTTATTATTGTTAATAACTATGCAGACTGTTACCGAAGAATACCTAAAGGCAACGTCTGGAAGACATAGGGACAGACAAAAACATGGGTGAATGTCATGGGACTACGGAGGCAGAGACTGGAGTGATGCTTCTCCAAGACATGGAACACCAAGGATTTCCAGCAACAACCAGAAGCTAGAAGAAGCAGGGAAAGATGTGTCCCTAGAATGTTTGGAGGGAACCCGGCCCTGATGACACTTTGATCTTGGACTTCTAGACTCCAGAACTATTAGAGAATAAATTTCTGTGTTGTAAGCACGTTGTTGTTTTGTTTGTTTGTTTGTTTGTTTTGGGGGTTTTTTTTGGCCACGCCACGCAGCACGTGGGATCTTAGTTCCCTGACCAGGGATCCAACCTGTGCTCCTTGCAGTGGGAGTGTGGAGTCTTAACCACTGGGCTGCCAGGGACATCCCAGCCACGTTGTTCCTGGAAATTTACTACAGCAGTCCTAGGGAACGAACACATTCTCCAACTCCTGTAGCCCCAGACGGCAGAAGTGAAATAACCAAGCCAGCTTTCAGTGCAGTTGACATCTGCCGAGAACTTACAGATACACACCTGGCAAGCTCCATGGGGGCACGTGCTAGAAAAGAACAAAGGGGGAAAGCGGGAGGGAGAGGCTTTGGTTTCAGGCTTAAATGAATGAATTCCCCTCTCTGAGCTTCAAGTATCTCATCTATAAGATGGGGTTAGGTCTAGATTAATGATGGCAAATAGAGTTGAGTTGAGAATGGCTGTCTTAGAGAGCCATTATGAGGAAGTATCTAGGTAGAGAGGCAGATAGAGTCAAAATACTCCATCCTCATTCTCCTCATGCCTCTGTGACCATCCTCTTCAGTTTCTCCTCCCACTGCCCACTCTTTTAAATGCAGGCTATGCTTAGGGTTCTGAAATTGGCTCACACTTCTTTTTGCACTCTACGTGTTCTCTTTAGACAGACAGACCCATTGATTCATATGGTCTTAATTATCACCTGCAGCTTCTAGTGATACTTTCAAATCTCTCTCTCCCATCTGGATCAGTCTCCAGCCCTCATCCAGTCCCATATATCCAACTGCCGAATGGACATCTCCACTTGGCTATCCCATAGACAACTCAAAGTAACCCATCTATAACAGAACCCACCAGTTGTTCCCCCGCAAGCCTGCTCTTTCTCCCATATGCTACCTCTTAGTTGGTGGTACCACTGTATACCTAGCTAAAAAAACGGGGCTTCACCCTGGTCTATTTCCTCTTTCTCCCCCTCCCACTCCAAATCAGTCACCAAGACCTGCCGATCTTACCTCCTAGATAATTCTCTTCCTCTCCATACCAACTATCACCATGCTAATTCAAACTCCCACCAGCTTTTGCCCTTCAAGACTCAGCTCAGAACAACAAGGTCCTACTGTACAGCACAGGGAACTATATTCAATATCCTATTATAAACCATAATGGAAAAGAATATGAAAAAGAATGCCTATATATATGTATAATGGAAGCACTTTGCTGTACAGTAGAAATTAACACAACATTGTAAATCAACTACAGTTCAATAAAATAAGTTTTAAAAAAGACTCAGCTCAGATATCACTGCCTCCAGGAATCTCTGCAAGGACAGGGACTATATATGTCTTTTCTACTCCTGTACTCCTGGAATTTAGCATTGTCTTTACACTCTAGGCAACAGATAATGATGATGATGATGATAATGATGCTAACTATCATATTGACCGCTTACTATGTACCAGGCACTGTTATTAGCAATTTACATCTCCACAACCACCCTTTGGGGTAGGTACCCTTATTATCCCTATTTACATACGAAGTTCAGGAAGTTTAAATGACTTGCTCAAAGTTACACAGTTCTACCAAGAGGTAGAGTTATTGAACCGATCTCATACAGTATACTCATAAGATAAAATAGTGACACACGTACTTAATTGTTCAATAAATATTTATTAAGCATATGCTATGTGGTAAGCACTGGAGATATGATGGAAAACAAAGAAAATAAGTAAATGAGTCCAGAAATAAATTTCAGACATGGGGGAAACCTCTCAGGAAATCCATTCCAGGTTTCTCTAGGGCAACCACTTTAGTCCTGAACTGACCTAGGAATCTGGGAAGCCTAACAGTCTTTATTTGCAGAATTCTAAGTAACTTTGTAGAAATATTAGGGGTGTCAGACAACTCAGGGTTTCCTCCTTCGCTAACTAATACCTCCCTCACAGAGCCAAAAAGCCCTTGTGAAGTACCAGAAAGAGCTTGAGTTACAGCATCCTTGTCTGACTTCAAATCAGAGAAAGCCTCCAGAATCCCCTTTCTTATGGCTGCCGGAGGGCATCTCCTCTCAGTGGAAGCAGAGCAAAGGGAGCTCTCTGCTTACTGATGAAAGACTTGCAGTGACGGCCTTGAGGCCAGAGGACCTGGGTCTCAGCCTGACTTTGCCCCCAAGTATCACTCTGACCTTGGGCAAGTCACTTTACCCCTCTGACCTCAAGAGTCTATCTCTCAGTGTCCTTCCAACCCTACATTCTACGATGTAGAGTCTGCACTTCACAGGCTACCTAGGGGCAAGGGTGTTGTCAGGAAGAAAAGAGGCCCCTCCCCACTGCCCATAGCTCTAGTAGATTATTCCAGACACTATCCTCAAACCCAGGCATTGCTCAGACCAAAAAAAAAAAAAACCCTAAAATTTGGGGCATGTGAATCTTCTGTCAGTCAAAGAAAAGCCCACTCGGGACTTCCCTGGTGGCGCAGTGGATAAGATTCTGCACTCCCAATGCAGGGCCTGGGTTCGATCCCTGTTCAGGGAACTAGATCCCACGTGCATGCTGCAACTAAGGAGCCCACATGCTGCAACTAAGGAGCCCACCTGCTGCAACCAAGCCCCAGCGCAACCAAATAAATAATAAAAATTTAAAAAAGAAAAAGAAAAGCCCACTTAAATTTTTCCATAATAATACCTTTCTTTGCTCTTCATAAATGTCAGGAAACCTTATGACCACATTAAAACTGATAGTTACTAAAAGAAGCCACAGTCCTCATCTCTGCCACGGCAATTCCTTTCAAAATATTTATCCAAGGGCTTCCCTGGTGGCGCAGTGGTTGAGAGTTCGCCTGCCGATGCAGGGGACACGGGTTCGTGCCCCGGTCCGGGAGGATCCCACATGCCGCGGAGCGGCTGCGCCCGTGAGCCATGGCCGCTGAGCATGCGCGTCCGGAGCCTGTGCTCCGCAACGGGAGAGGCCACAACAGTGAGAGGCCCGTGTGCCGCAAAAAAAAAAAAAAAAAAATGTATCCAAGACAAGAGGACATCTCTGTCCATCACTCACTCCACTCTTGTTGTTTTTCCACACTACAGGCACACTCAGATATGGTCTGGGAAGAAATCCACATCTACTCAGTGGGTAAAGGGGAGCGTTATTCTGGTAGGTGACCTCTCTCATCTGAAATGCTTACCACCATCTCAGAAGTGAAAGCCCCATTAGGGTTCAAACGGACCAAGAGAAACAACAGTGGAATAGGATTCAGATGGAAGCCGTTCTGATAAACCCCAAACTGAGGGTAGGTTTTACTGATGGTGCATATGTATTCACTTACATACTTATTCCACCACGTTAAATCTCTATTTATCTGGGGTCATTTTCTAAAAGCTAAAATTATTCCTGTGTAGGAAGTTACTACGTGCATAATCTGAAGCTGGGCTATAAAAGCGAAGCAGGGGTAAGTCTGTCCACTGAGCCTTCAAAAGGGTGATATAAAATGACAGTTACCGGGAGCAATTAATACAGAGAAGGGGCAATATTCAGAGGAGCGGGGGAAGGGATGATTTTGGAAGCGCTCAGTTTTTTCAGCACAGGTTAATACCCGAACTTGAGAACCATAAAAAACAAATCACACAGCCTTCTTTTATTCAACAAACATTTGATGTCTTTATGTAAGAGGTGCCAAGTATACAAAACTGAGTAAGACACACGTCTTGTCTGGAGGGGAGGATGTATGAGTTAACCAATCAACACAGACCTGGGACTTCCCTGGAGGTCCAGTGGGTAAGACTCCACGCTCCCACTGCAGCGGGCGCAGGTTCGATCCCTGGTCGGCGAACTATATTCCACACGCGTGCGATCACCAAGAAGTCCACATGCCGCAACTAAACATGCCGCAACAAAGATGCCACGTGCCGCAACTAAGACCCAGCACAGTCAAAATAAATACATATTTTTAAAAGAACAACTAGAACTACGCGATACCACCAGAGTAGAGGTACGATGGTGCTCATGACCTAACCAGCCTCGGGGAATCCCAAAGACAAAAGCAATGGAAGTAGGAGGGGACACTGAACGAATGCTTGAGCTGCCATCTACCATTCTGTGAACTTCTCAAGTTTCCCCAGCACCTGAATTTGTCCTCCCCGTATCTCTACACCAGAAGAACTAAACCACCAAATAACTTCCCTGTCACTGAGACATGGCTTCATTATCTTCCCTTGATCATCCAACAAATAACTATTGAGCACCTACTATGTGCAGGGTGTTGGGAAAGTCACCTGGATCTGTATGATCCAGGTCTGATGAGCCATTTATACTGGGCTTCACATTCACAAAGGGTTTATAACATAGATTTTTCAAATGATATCCAAATGATATCATATATACAGTCACAGGAATACACTTCCAGGCTTGAACTTCAAAGCATATCACAATTTTTATAATCCTGTTTCGGCAATTTTTAAAAAATACATACAAGTCCCCTTACTCCCATGCCACGTATCACCCATGGAAGTGGTCCAGATGTCTCTGCATCTCTGTGAGCCCTGTGGGCATTCAAGAACGAGCAGCAAACAAGCCAGTTGTTGGACATGCGCTCACGGAAATTAGTGTTTAGTGGGGAGACAGATATCAAGTAAGGATATACCAAACTGATAACTGTCGTTACCGCAGGGGAGGAGAGAGGCATGACGGGAGGCAGAGCTGGCAAGCAAAGCTTTCACTTTACCTGAAATGTTTAAATTTTTACTGTATGGACACATATCCACCTATTACTTGTGTAGTCACTATAAATTTCTATATCAGGTACGTCATTAAGAGAAGAACAACCAAGTAAAGGGACTAGAGGACCAGGGGAGAGGGGACCCCAATATGGGAGGCAGTGGGAATAAGTGAAACACCCAGTTATTAGAGCTTCAGGGTTGGTCTGGGCTAAAAGAGCTGCACATGACTTTGTGGTGACCACTGTCTGCACGCCATATGGAAAGCACTGACAGGTATGGACACAAGGCTTCCCATCTCTGAGCTCCTTCCTGGGCTCAATCATCTTCTGACCCCACAAACAGAATGACTGACTTTCATGCCCTTAGTCACATGGATGACCCACATGTTACTCTCACCCTGGTTCAAAACTTGCCTTTTCCCGGAGAGCTATCAATCTTAACCATACGATGCCAAATGCCTGTGAGCTGAGTCACGGCTATCTTGTCTAGACTGAAATGTCTCATCTCCATTTTGTCAAACAAGTTGCGTCTTGCCCATTACTGTTAACCATGTCATCCACATGTCAAATTCACACAGTTCCATTGACAACAGGGCAGCCCCTGCTAATCAGCTTTCCCCCTGAGGAAAGTCTGACCACATAGAAATGATCGAGAGAAATGAGACCAGGTACCATGTTAGCATGTGAAAATATAGCCCACAGTTTCAGACTGGGCAGCTGTGACAGACAAATTCTGGAATAAAAACGATTCCTTACACTGCCATTCTTTTCACCTTTCTAATTATATTTTGAGATAGAGTCAGATGGCATGGCTTTTACAGAACAGAGGCGTGACCAATACTGATCATGCAATAATGCTTCTGATCACAACAATTATGTGAGAGAGTACGTGTGTGTGCTATTCTGTCTCAGTGTGGCAGGTACCCTCTTCGGACTGTGCACAGTTGTTAGGGATGTGTGCACAAGTAAAACCAGCACAGAGAAACATAATCGAATGCCCCCCTGCATAAGGTGGACAGCTAGCAGAGGAAAAGCTTCCTGCAGAGGCCTTCATGTCTGAGTTCTGCTCTAAGAGGTCAATGGGAGCCGGCATGGTGGACAGGGTTGCCAGATAAAATACAGGACGCCCCATTAAGTTGGAATTTTAGATTAAAAAATTAATGATATTTAGTAAAGGTGCATTCCAAACATTGCATGGGTCTTCCATATTGTTGTTTGCTAAATCAAGCAATTCTAATGGTGGAAGAGGGGACAACAGGCATGTCCATCATCTTTCCTTTTTCGTCATGAATATGGTACATGAGGAATGAGGTACACGCTATAGGGAGGACCTATGAATTACTCCTGTACCTAAGACACTCAGAACATACCTACTTCTCCAACCGCGGACTCCTTGAGATCATGGACTATACCTTATCCCTCCTTCTTCAAGACCTAGCCCAGGGATTGGCATGCGGTAGACGCTAAAAATACAGTTTTGAATAAATGAGGATACAATATGGAATGACAATAGAGGGAGGGAATATGGGGTGAGGGGGATAAGATGACAAAACTGTACATGGCAGAAAATACAGGGACCTTCAAGACAGTTGACAACAGCCAAATCTCCAGCCACCTCCATCACCCACGGGCAGAACCCCTTAGCACAGAAGGTCAACTGAACAATCTCTTAGCTTGGTTAGTACGTTTGAACTGTCTCAAGCACGAACTATGCTAAGCACCCTGGGCGGGTGGAGGTGGGGGGCACACAAAACTGGGAGATCAACACTTACACAATTGTTTACTTTACAAAGCCAGAATTAAGGAGGACAAAGTACTGTAGAAGCCCAAAGAGGAACAAGCAGTTCTGACTGTGACAATTCAAAAAGCTTTAGGTATAAGAAGTTAAGTGAGGTATGTAAGAAGGTCTGGCCCTCAGAAGAGATTTGCATTTTATAAACTCTGTGTGTGTACGTATGTGCAATAATAAATATATGTATTTTATATATATATACATAAACCTATATTCTTTATATGCAAAGTTGTAACAATACTACACTGAACTCCCACGTAGTCTATATTATTCATATCAACTGAATTACAACTGAATCTCAGAGAAAATTCACATCTCCTTTTTAAAGTACCCTAGAACGGAAATGTTTACATAAATAAAGTAGTATTGATCCTACTGCAGATGTATAATATCTCTTTTTTTCAATATATTTTGTTTGAAAAATAGTTTGCCTTATTAAATAAGAAATACTTGCTGCCTATAGAAAACTTTAAAAGTCTAGGTAAATAAAAATACAAAACTAAAAATCACCCATTATTTTTCTAGTCAGAGATAATGACTCAATATTTGTAGCATATATACTTCTAGATTTCTTCTGTACATATATGCATATGTTTATATTTAACAAATAAGACTATATACTACCACGTAAACTTGTTTTTAAGCTACGAAGTGTATCCATCCGAGTAACCAAATATATTCCCACAACATAATTTTTAATGCTTGCACAGATGTCTTCTACAGATGGTTTACTTAACCAAGTACCTACTGCTGAACATTTAAATTGTTTTCAGTTTTTTGCTGTGATGAACTTCCTGACAGCTAAGTCCTTAAAAGACATCCACCATTATTTCTTGGAGATAAACTCCTAGAGGGAGAATTGCTGAGTCAAAGATTATGTACGTTTTTAAGGCTTTTGATACACGGCACCACCTTGCTATCCAGGAAGTTTGTGTCAATTTATATTCCTGTGTAAAAGGGCCCATTCTCCTAATTATTTTTCTAAGTTAGTCATCCCACAAAATATCTCTGTGAAATCAGAATTTATACAGAGAGAACACATAGAGTAACATTATGTAGCAGGTTTTCTTCTCATAGTAAACCAGTCCAAAAAGCCAGGATTTTAAGAAGTCTCACTTGTCTACAATTAGCCTTTGGTGTAGCCAGCTAGTTTAAACACAAACATTTTAAGCAATTTTGCAGTCCAAGTCTGCCATATTTATGGAACGGTGGTTGCTTACCATTCTAAAATGATTTTATTGAAAATTAATGCATTTCTTTTTTTAAGGTGGTAATTAAAGCTAACCTTATTTAATGACATCCCATTTCACATTCCTGGAGAAAGAAATTTTCTTTGGCCATAACCAGAAGAAGGTTATCTGGTCAAACAGGGTGAAAACCATAAGTGGTGGACAGCCATTATTACCACAGTAATACTGATCCAGGTGGGAATTAGCTTGGCTAAAATGGGTGATCACCTACTCATATACCTCCTCAAAAACAAACAGGAACAAACAAAAAAAAATTTTCCAGCATGCAGAACCTCTAAACAAGAAGGAAAGACAGCTAAGTTAAAGTTCTAAAATACTGTCTAAACCATATCTAAAAGTTAAAAAAAAAAATGCATGATACTACAAGAGAGAAGTTAATGAGGCAGAAAAATATTCTCCAATATACAACCCTCTGGAGAACTTCTAAGAAAGAGATCAGATCATACAAAATGCTATGTGGGGGTGGTAAGCACTGGTTCAGGTTTAACTAAAGGACAGGACAGTTGGAGAGTTTCAACATTTCCTAATGGCAACAGAAAACTAAGCTGGCCTAGTCTGTTCTGTGATAAGTGCCATGCTCAACGACCCACTCTGTTTTTCATCTTTTTTGAGGCCCAGAAAAGTCAAATAAAAAGAGAAAATATCCAAACATAGAAGTTTAATTTAAGGACTTCCCTGGTAGCGCAGGGGATAAGAATCCGCCTGCCAATGCAGGGGACAGGGGTTCGAGCTCTGGTCCGGAAAGATCCCACAGGCCGCGAAGCAGCTAAGCCCTTGCGCCACAACTACTGATCCTGCGCTCTAGAGCCTGCAAGCCACAACTACTGAGCCCATGTGCCGCAACTACTGAAGCCTGCACGTCTAGAGCCCATGCTCCGCAACAAGAGAAGCCACCGCAAGGAGAAGCCCAGGTACTGCAACGAAGATCCAATGTGGCCAAAAATAAAAATTAATTAATTAATTATTTTTTAAAAAGCTTAATTTATCAAGATTAGAAACAACCTAACCTATGTTATGTTCTAGTGGTCTTGCAATCAAATAATCATAGTTATTTTGTCAACGTCTATGATTAACTCAATGAGAGAAGATGTTCGGCTACAGGGTCAGGTAAAAATATTTCCTTGGAGGATTGCTCTCTCTTATGTAATAGTGTTAGCTAAGTAAGTGTATAGAGTCCCTGTTTTCAGTTCTTTCTGAAACAGTCTGCATCAGGCTAGTTCTGATGATTCTATAGTACTGGGATGGATCACCCAGGCGCCTAAGATAACACAATGATAATGCTTTGCTCACTTCTCTGAAAAAAAAAAAAAAAAAAAAAGATTGCATTTCCAAAGTCAATGTAGTCACCCAAAGTCAAAAAAGCCTCAGAGGCAAAGGGGCTGAAACCCTGAGTACCATAAAATGACGAATGAGAAAACTCCTCCCCACTGAAGATACCCAGGTGTATAAAAGGCACACGAAGTAATACTTAAGACCTAAAACCTCACTCACTGTCAACCTTGAGTCTTGTGGATTTTTCAGCTAAGGGGGTGAGGAAAAACAATGAGCGCCGAGCCCGATGTGATTAGAAAGTGTATGTGGCCGGTGTGCCTCATGGGTCTGTTTGTCACCGGCATCCTCTCTCTGGACTGTAACTTGCTAAATGTTCACCTGAGGAGAGTCACCTGGAAAAATCTGAGCCTTCTGAGAAGGATGAGCAAGTCATTTCCTATAGAGTGTCTAAGAGAAAGCAAAGCTTTTGAGTTGCCCCAAGAGATCCTCTCACACACCCAGCCTCTGACGAGGGACATTAAGGAGGCCTTCTATGAAATGTCCAGACAGGCCTTCCACATCTTCATTCAAGACACCTTCAAATCCACTTGGGAAGAGAAACACCTGAGACAAGTCCAAATCGGACTTGATCAACAGCTGCAATACCTGGAACAATGCTTGGAAGAAGAGGAGGAAAACGAAGACATGAGAGAGGTGGCAGAGGATGAGCGGACACAGTCAGGAACTCCAGTCCCCCAGCTGAGCAACCTAGAGCTGAGGAGGTATTTCAACAGGATAGACAGGTTCCTCAAAGATAAGAAATACAGTCACTGCGCCTGGGAGATCGTCCGAGTGGAAATCAGAAGATGCTTCTACTTCTTTAATAAATTCACAGCACTACTCAGGAGGAAATAAGGTATATTCTTAGAATTCAAATTCCATTTCTCCCCAAAATCTCCTTTTCCTTCTCTTCCTCCTTCATCCTCTGTTTAAGGATTACCGTGCTATTCCAAGGCTCCCCTCGGTTGGATTGGTGGTGGTTTAGGTAATGTTCACTGTTTCTGAAGTTTGGCGGAAAGAAAGTGATGCTAACCACCTCCTGGGTGACCAAGAGTCTTGTTAGGAAGTCCTGAAGACAGTTTTAAAGGAGGATTCCCCCTCCACCTTCTACTCTCTGTTCCTCTTTCCTTTTGCTCTTTCGTACTTGCTTTGCTCTGTCTCTCACCTTTGAACTCCACCAAAACAATGGCTAGAGGACACGGATCAGAGAATATTGAAAAATGGAACACCTCAATGACTTAAGCCTCTTGCTGCCAAGGTTGTTTATTCTAGGAAAGTTCAGCACGTTAAAAGAGCTTATACATGCTCCCATAGAGTTAAAACCCTTCCTGTCTTCCTACTGTTAAAACAAAAAAAAAAAAAAATTGAAATTTCTGGCCCATTTGCTTCTCAACTTGGCTTAGTTAAAATGATACAAAGTTTGTGGCTTGGTATTTTATTATTTTAAGAGAGTGAAGATCCATGGTGATATTGGATGGTTGAATTAGATGCCTATGATTTAATGCAGAGAGCATTGTTCATTCCTAATGCATACAGTGTGATTTTTATATCTAAAGGCATGGAAAATGCTACAGAAAAGTTTAATATCTGCCTTTCATTGTTTTTTGTTTGTTTTCTGCCTGGAATGAAATGTCTACAGTCAGACTATGGAAGAATTTCAGATTGGATTTTCCCAATTAGAAAGCCACTTTCTATCTGTTAAATCAATTTAATAATACATGACACTTTAATAGACTTTATCTTTTTGAAAGTTATTTTGTACCTAGATTACCCAGATTGTTTACTTAAATTTTCTTGTGTGGTCCTTCATCTGTATTAATTCATCTTCTAGCTGAAATGAATCTTCACTTCCTCTCTCTCCTCTACCCCATTTCAGAACCATCTACCTTCAAGCAAGAATTAACAGAGACTGTGGCTACCCATATGCATCAAAGAGGGTGAAATGTACCCGGTTCAGCTCTTGGAAGGCTTCTCCTGCTATTACTTTAACAGCACGCTGCTAAACTGTTTAGATTCAAGATTCATCCAAGTACAGGGCTCCAACAATGTAGTCAAACTGAGAAAGTCTTATGATAAAATTGAGGCAAATTCAGTCCAAAAGTTAGAAGAAATGTTTAAAGGCACAAGAACTAGATACTGGTTATCAGTGGAAGGATCAGACAATAAAATGAGTTAGTATAATCCATTTAGAAAAAACAACTCATCAGTAGTAGTTCTAAATTTTAAAAAAGCATTATAAGCTACAAAGGAATTAGGGCATGCAAGCTACTGAGCAGAAAGTATACACTTAATATTTTCCATGAATTTCTCTAATAATGCCTTTGCATGGTCTCCCTTGTAACTCCACTGGGACCGTGTCAGTTACTTCAGCAAGTTATGGTTGCAGTCTTGCTAAATGCTTGCAATGCAAGAAGGAAGAGAATTGGCACTTCCAGTCAATAAAGATTGTCTGATTGTACTGGCAGGGGCAGGAGTCAGACAGGATGCTTTAATTACGAGCACCATTAGTCAGAAAAAGGAGAACACTCTCACTGAAAAATAGGTAAGGACACAAACTGGCACCATCACAAAGAAATACTAACAGGCGATATGAAAAAATGTTTAATCCCATTTATGATTAAATAAATTCAAAAGAAGACAATAAGATACTCCCCTCCCACCATTCTGGCAGAGATAAAAAAGAGTGATAATATAGACTATCAGTGGGGTATAGGGTATAGGGAAAAAAAACTCCTGTGTATTGATGGGGAGAGGTTAAACTGGCAAAAGTTTCCTACGGGACAATATGGCATCTTAAATATCCTTAAAAAGTACATTAACTCCTTAGACCTGGCTATCCTATCTCCAGGAAATACCTGGATAAGATTGTTTAATGGAGCCTTGTTTATAATATCCCTCCTTCCTCTGTTTTAATTTTCACCTCTCTGTATTTTCTGGTTTTTTCTACAATGCTGGGGAGGGTTTTCTTTTAATTCTAAAATTAAAGAAACTGTACAAGCTTATCTTTCACTGCAATTACCCTGTTTTCCTTACTGGAGTAGACTGGGACAGACACTGCCCTTTCACTTTGTTAATGACGCCCTTAGACACTTCTTGAGCAACTCAGGTCCTTCTTGTTTTTCTCCTGCTGCTGCTGCTGCTGCTAGTTTCAAAGGAATCCTTCCTTGGGGATCACTTTCATAATGAAATCTTTGTAAAGTGCCTTCTGGTGCTTCAAAGATTTTGCTTGCTTTCTTTTGTTGGTCCCACTGGTAATATTCAGAAGTCACTGGAGAAAGTGCTCTATGTGTCCACTCTCCTGACTTAGTCTCCTTTTGTTCTTCTTTATTAAATGGAAGCTCAAAAGTTCTAAGTCCAGTACAGGGAAAACTTCTGGAACTGGGCAGAGGCCAGTGTGCAGTTTCTACTTAAAATGCTTGAGTGGGTACATCGGTCACGAGTGTTCAGATGGAAGCTTCCTCCCTCCCCTGTCTTGGGGCAGGGATCAAATGGTGGAGGATAAAAAAAGGGTGTAGTTGAGTCTCCTTGGAAGGGGACTGATGGGGTGTCAGTCAGACAGAAAAGGCTGACAACACCAGTATATGTAAGACTATGTGCAGGTATAGATTCCAACAGGTGTACAGACACAGTCTCCTCTCACAGTCTAACCGACTCTAGGGGCACCAGCTGGGGGCCCTGCCCTCTCAGAGTGGCTACTGTGCTTCGGCCCTAGCTCTTCCCCCACCCCGACCCCGCCCCCGAGGTATAGTTGATTTACAATATTATATTAGTTTCAGGTGGTAAGTCCTAGTTCTTTAATAATCCACAGTCATTAAGAATAAGAACCATGTGTAAGCAAACAACTTGATAGGAAAGGCAGAGAAACAGGGCCACTATAATCTCACAGGCGCCCTCACAGGAGAACTCTGTCTCCAGACACCGATTCACAAGGCCTGGGTATCGTGAACTCGGCCCTGGCAGCGTCTGCACTGGGTCCTCCGGGTCCGCTTTTCCTAAATGCCGAGAGGGGACCGGGACTTTACACTTGGAGCCCTGTGCGAAGACAGAACTCCAGGTTCATTCTGGAGGGAGCCACTTCACTCCTGTTTCTAGACAAAGTCTCGAGGCTTCCTAGGTTATTTGCATATCTCCATTCTCTTTAAAGCGACTCGCCTGCCCTTCAACCCTTGGAAACTCGCAGACCTCAGAGCCTTAAAGCTGTCTGCCTACCAGAAGTGCCCTGATCCCGTCCCGCCGCCTGGCAGCGGGCCGGCCACACGCCTTTAGGCGGAGATCGGAATCCACTGGAACCCAGCAAAGGACACCCAGATTGGGGCGGAACCTCGCTTCCACTCTCTGCCGAAAGAGGCACCCATCCCGACCTGCGCTCTTCGGCGCGCTGGGGATAAGACCTGAGAAATGCGCCCAGGGCCACAGGCACCCGAGGAGGCGGGGAAGGAACAACTTTCCCTCCGCCCTCTAACCGCAAGGCCCGGGTGGGGCGGCCCCGCTGGGGTCGGGCTCCTCTCCTTCCCCAGGCGGGCTCCCGGGCGCGAGCTGGCCGGGTGGCTGGTGTGGAGGCGGGGGGAGGAGGACCCGAGGGGCTTCCTTGTCTCCCGAGCCCCGCCAGATGTGAGAAAGGCAAACAATAGGGGAAACGCGGAGAAACAAAAGGCAATTCGCCACGATCTCAATCGGCTTTGTCGCGTGGTCCCTGCGGGGAGGACGTCTGGGAGGGGTCAGGAAGGTGGGTGAAGGGGGATCTTGAGGAGTTTGGGGTCTCTGGTACTTACTTGCCAGGCGCCGGGAGTCGGCCCTTTACACTTCCAGGGGGGTCCAAAGGCAGGGAGGGGCAATTAAAGGAAAGTTGAAGGGTTTCCACCTTCTTCCTCAGTGCAGGGAAAGGGAGGGGCTGGGATTCCAGATATTTGACAGTTGTTGGCCCAGGGGTTCGGCAGGATTTGTACGTCCTTTTCACACCCTCTCCCTCCAAGAAGCATCCACAGTCCCCGGGGCGACCTCGCCGATGGAGCGGAGTCCCCCTTCGCAGACCCGAGCCGAGCCTCCTCCTTCAATATCAAGACGCCCTAAACGTGGTCCCCCTGCCCAGGCGCACTTTTGCAAAAGTTTGTCTTCCCGCCACCCACTGCCCCGCACGCACCCTGCAGTCATCTGCAACCCGGGATGGATTCGGGGACAGACTTGTACCCCGAAGAAGATCGATATTTTTGACAGATCTTTTAAAATCAAGGCCCCGGAGCCCGGGGTGGACTCTTGTTCACACCCGGGAAGGGCGCGGGAGGAGCCGGCCAGAAGCCAAGACGCGGGCAGGGGTCTGACGCGGATTCCAGCCCCGGAAGCCAGCGAAGGGCTGGCGGGGAAACGGGGTCCGCCGCCTTCCGCCCTCCTGTTGCACCCGCCCCCAGGTGCGCCCCGCACCTCTACCCTCCTCAGCGCGACCCGGCGCGAGCGGCCGCGGGCTGCGCCACCTCCCCTCACTTGAAGCGAGCTCTCACTCACCGTGGGGTTTTTACCTTCTGCCCCGGGGCCCTGTCGGCTCCCCGCGCCGGGGCAGCTGCAGGCGGCGCGAGAGGAAGAGGATGAGCTCCGGGCAGGAGGGGCGACGCTCGCGAATCCAGCGAGGGGCTCCCGGGCCAGCGCGCGCGGTCTCAACGAGCGCGCGGGCGAGCGAGCGCGGGACTCCAGCTGCAGACGCCGCCGCTCCAAAGCAGCCCCCACCGGCACCCGGCGCGCGGCTACCATGCGGAGGCGCGTGCGGGGACCCCCTGGCGGTCGCCCGCGGAATGGCAGCTCCGTCGGAACGGGACGTCTTCCCTCCGGAAAGAGGTGGGGAATGGACAGTCTGAGCAGGGCTCCCGGCCTTGCGGAAAAGACATTGACCCTGTGGCCAGGGCGGGGAGTCGGATATCAGATCAGAACGGGTGCGTTCTGGGTCCACCAGGGCCACATCCAAGGCACCTAGAGAGGAGGAAATTGCTTACCTTCTCCAGGATTTTCTGACTTGTTGAAAAATGCTGTGGACTGCCCGACTGAGGAGAGCATTAGTCGTTGGAAAATACTTTGAGATTCTAGCAATTTGCTAGAGCAAGCTGGGAGTAATGGAAAGAGCATGGACTTTGAAGCCCAACCCACAGCCTGCCACTTTCTATTTGTGTGATCTTGGTCTATGACCTCTACCTTGTAGTATCTACCTTGCAGGGTGGTAGTAAAGGGTAAAGTAAACATAGAAAGTATTCCTAGTTCATAGTAGGAGTCATTAAATATAAGCTTCCTGAGGAAAAGAATGAGTCTTCCACATCTTTTAATTCCCCGTATGATAGCATCTTAGTGCACATTGAATGAGAAGTACCAAATGACTAAGTATTGCATTTTACAGTTCTTACTACACACTTTAAAGAAGTATGGAAATATATTGAGTAGAAACTAGAATACACAGAGAAAACATCCCTCCCGCAAAAGTTGTTTCCACAACCACCAAGTGAGACCCTCTAAAATCACACCCATCCTTTGCAATATCAAGTCAATTCTGATATTATAAGAAATATTTAATAAATAGTCATGGTCTAATGATATCAACCCTGGATTGAATGATTTAATTCTGTGTCATTTGGCAATGCAAAGATAATGAATATTGTGAATATAAAACTCAAACAAGAGAAGAAAAAATGGTCAGATACAAAAACCCAGCCACTAAGCAATGTTTCTGTTCATTGTTGAGTCATGCAATCTCGTTTCCAAATTGTCTCAAACCCCATTCACTGCTTTCAAGTTCCTTTTGTTCCTGGGCTCCATGGCAATCAGACAGCACTTCATCATCCATAACAATCAGGGTAGAAGTGTCTCTTAATTACTCTAGTTTACCTTTAATAGTCCTCCTCTCGTACTCACTTGTCTCTAATTAGGAAGAGGCTGTTGCCTGCCCCAGAATTCTCATTACGTGGTCTTTTCTGTTCTGTCAAGAAGAGAGGAAAAATAAGGCTTCCTGTCTCAGAAATTAAAGTCGAACATTGAGATCCAACTTCTGCCCTCGAAGATAGGGTTCAAGCTCCAGCGCGCAGATGAGCAGGGCATGTGCAGGGCCAATAAGGAATTGGATTCTAATCAATAAGCATGAATGGAAGGGTCTCTGCCTCTCTCTTTGGGTTTCAGCCTTGCCTGTAGGGAAAAGAGAACTTTCATCCCACTTCATCCCCTTAGTGGCCCGTTCAGTGGGGAGAAATGGTGAACCTGGTGGTTGGGAGGAAGCCTTCGTTATTTCCTCGGTAACTTTAACCAGTGAGTGGGGTCAATATAATGAATCACATCCTATCTCTCACCCACCCTTGATCTAGCTTCCCTGCCTGTGACCTGGTGGCTGGAAGAAGATGGCTCAACCTTCAGAATCTGCTCTGAAGGGCCAGCATTTTAAATTCAAGCCTTCTTTGGTCCTGTTTCTTAGTCTATTCAGGCTACGAAAACAAAATGCCATAGACTGGGTGGCTTATAAGTAGAAATTACTTCTCACAGTTCTGGAGGCTAGGAAGTCCAGGATCAGGGCACTGGCAGATTCAGTGTTTGATGATGGGCCGTTTCCTCATAGACATCTTTTCTCTGTGTCTTCACATGGCAGAAAGGAACAAGGAAGCTTTCCCAGGCCTCTTTTATAAGGGCACTAATCCCATTCATAAGGGCTCTGCCCTTGTGACCTAATCACCTCCCAAAGGCCCCACCTCCCAATGCCATCACCTTGGGGGTTAGAATTCAACAAACGAATTGTGTTTGGGGGGACACAAACATTCAATCTATAGCATCTTGGGCTACATCTCTTCTCCAATCTGGCTTTTATCAGAGCCCTGTATTGTACAGCAAACTGGCCCCATCATGATGTGAAGTAGATATTGTTTCCCATCGGCTATTATTCCTTATGTGTATGTGTCTGCTCGTCTGGAAAAGTACTCTGAAGGAAAAGAATGGGGGAGGGAGAGGATTCAGATATCAAAAGTTCACCCACACTGAATGGATTCTGTCAGACTTGCTCACACTGCTGTCTTCCCCCAACTCAGGGAAGGGCCAGTCCAACCTTTCAGTTGCTTAAGGCCCCGTGGAATCTTCTTTGACTTTTCTCCTTTTCTATTCCACCTCTACTCTATCAGAAAAACTCATTGGTTTTATCTTCAAAAGATATCCAGGGGCTTCCCTGGTGGCGCAGTGATTAAGAATCCGCCTGCCAAATGCAGGGGGCATGTATTCAAGCCCTGGTCCGGGAAGATCCCACATGCCGCGGAGCAGCTAAGCCGGTGCACCACAACTACTGAAGCCCACGTGCCTAGAGCCCGTGCTCTGCAACAAGAGAAGCCACCGCAGTGAGAAGCCCATGCACCACGCACCGCAACGAAGAGTATCCCCTACTCTTAGTTGCTGAGCTCGCCACGTGCAGCAACTAAGACCCAGCACAGCCAAAAATAAATAAATAATTAAAAAGAAAAAAAGAAGATATCCAGAAGCAGACGTCCGTCCACCACCTCCACAGTTACCATCCTGGTCCAGCCACAAATACCTGCAGCCTGGAATACTGCAATAGCTTCCTACCTGGTCCCCATGCTTCCTCCCTGCCCTGCGTTTGTTTTATTCTCAATACAGCCGCCAGTGTAATTCCCTTAAAATGTATGTTGCCTTTCGTCACTCTGCTACTCAAAATCCTCCTGGGCCTTCCTTTCTTACTCCGAGTAAAAGCAGCACAAAGAAGTGCCCCTTTATCTCTGACTTTGTCTCCCATTACCTTCCCCATCACAAGTTCCGCTCCATCCACACTGCCCTCTTTGATTCCCACCAATGCCAGGTAAGCTCCTACCTTTATACTTGCTGTGCCTTCTGCCAGGAACACTCTTTACTCGGATACTTCAAGGCTTACTACCTCACTTCCTTCAGGTCTTGGTCAGAAGTCACCAGAGGGCCCCCCTTTCTGCTCTATTTAAAATTACAGTCAACTGCCACCCTCAACACTCCCTCTCCACATTCCCCGCTCCAATTTTCTCCATAGAATTTATCGCCATGCGATATACAATATATACACTGCCTGTTTTCATTTTCTACGGCTGCTGCAACTAATTACCACAAACTTGGTGGCTTAAACTAATACAAATTTATCTTACAGTTCTGGAACTTAGAAGTCCAAACTTAGGTCTCATTGGACTAAAATCAAGGTGGCAGCAGGGCTGCAATCCTCTTTTAAATCTATAGGGGAAAATCAGTTTCCTTGTTTTTACTAGCTTCTAGAGGCCACCCGCATTCCTTGTCTCATAGCCCCTCTTCTCCTTCAAAACCAGCACAGGCAGGTCAAATCCTTCTCATATTGCATCACTCTTGTATTTCTGCTTCCTTTCTTCTACTGATGGGGAAATGACACTGAACCCATCCCGATAATCCAGGATTATCTTCTTATGTTAAAGTCAGCTGATTAGCAATGTTAATTCCACCTGCAACCTAATTCCCCTTTGTAGCTTAACATATTCACAGGTTAGGGAGATAAGGAAGTGGACATCTATGACAGCAATTATTCCCTCTACACACTGCCTTACTCTTTCCAGCAGAATATAAACTCCATGAGACAAAGGTTTTTATTCTGTTTGGTTTATTGCTCTATCCCTAGACCAGCTCAATAAAAGTATAGAAAATGTATAGATACTTGCTATGGACTGAATTGTTGTCACCCACTCTGTGCCCATCTCCATCCCCCCCACAACCTACCGCCCAATTCATATGTTGAAGGCCTAATCCTCAGTGTGATGGTATTTGAGGATGTGGTCTTTGGGAGATAATTAGTGTTAGATGAGCCCTCATAGTGAGATTAGTGGCTTACATGAAGAAAAAAGAAAAGACAGAGATTGCTGTCTCTCTGCCATGTGAGGACATCAGTGAGCAGGGGCCATCTGCAGGACAAGAAGAGATTCCTCACCAGGAATCAAATTGTCTGGCACTGTAATCTTTGACTTCTCCGCCTACAGAACTGTGAGAAGTAAACGTCTATTCTTTAAGTCATTCAGTGGTATGGTATTTTGTTGCAAGAGCCTGAACAGACTAATACAGCACTCAATAAATATATATTGAAATAATTAATGAAAATACCTCACTGTAGGCATTGCAAATACTTAATATCTATTAAGCACCTACAATATGCCAGGTACTTGCTAAACACTTTACATGGAATATCTCATTTAATACTCAGAAGATCCCTAGGTAGTAGGTACAGGTGAGGAAATTATAGACTAGAAAAGTTTGAATTAACTTGCCCGAGGTCATGCAGCTAGTACATCATGTAGGCAGGTTTTAGACTGGGCAGTGTGACTGAAGCCCATGGCCATAACCCTCACACTTTCTCGCCACTATCACATGGCAATGGGCAACCCTGGCTCTTGCCCTCGAGATGCTTACAGTCTAGTAAAAGTGACAAGAGAAACACAAATAGCAATAGCACTAATTGGAGCAGAGAGATGGGACAGATTCATTCTGGGTGGAGCTGATGGTAGGGAGCTTCAGGGAGGACGTGGCATTTGAGCTGCACTTAAGATGGTGGACCTTGCTGCAGTCAGATGGAAAGGCTGTTTCAGCTAGAGGGAGCCACAGCAGTAAGGACACAAGAAGGGAGAAAATGCTAGGTGTGCTCTGGAAACCAAGGTACAGCTAGTTTTCATGCAGTTAGAGGATAAGGGCTGGGATCCCGAAAGCTAGGCTAGAGAGCAAAGGGATTTAATGGTTTCTGTTAACAGTTCTTAATGGAGAAAAATCTCCTCAAGGAGCTTCCAAAGTAATGTCTGAAGCTGGCAACAAGTTGCCTCAAAAGGCAACAAGTAGAAGAGAAAAATGAACTTTTGAGAAGAGAAAAATCAACTTTTCTTGTTGAGTATAATGTTTTCATTAGACTGTTAACTCTGTTTGCTGCCTTATAAAAGGGCAATCATGGACCTATAAATCTGAGTCCAGGGCACAGACTCAAATACCTGAGACTCAAAAGGTTCTAAAAGAGGGCAAAAATGGATAATGAGAGCAACCGTCCATTCCCGACCTTCGGACAAGTATGGTTTTCACCACTTCCGTTTCACAGATAAAGTAACTAAGGCTGGAAGGATTAAGTGACTCACCCAAGATTACACAACTAGTAAAACTGGGACATTGATTCTGTGTCTCATGACCATTAGTGTTCTGTGTGTCCTGATACCTAAGTGGAAAAGGCCACAAGGGTGCATTTGTCCCAGATGACGTTGTCAGCGTTTCAGCTGTTTCAGATAATCCTCTCCAGGTTCCTATGGGACAAGACTGAGGCATTTGGATGGGACCACTCATGAATCTCACTTCCAAGCTTCTCTTGGGAAAAGAGAGAAGCCAGGATCATCTGAAGGATGAATTATAGAGAGACAAGGTGCGTGGTAATTAAGAGAATAGTCTTCAGAGTCTGAAAGATCCATGTTAGCTGTGTCTAATCTCTCTGAGTCAGCTACTTCATTTTGTAACACGGGGTAAGTAATATAAGTAATCGTATGGACTCAGTGAAGGGTTGCATGTAAGGTGCTTGGCAGAGTGCCTGTCACTGTAAGTGCTGACAGATAAGTGCTCGAAAACACTACCTTCTTTTCTTTCCAGCATGTCATTCTCACACCACCCTCATGTAGCCCCTCCCCCTTGAGGGTAAGAGATCCCAGCACCCAGCATGTGTTATATTCCACACTGAATCCAAGACTCACTGTCCCTTGGGATGACATCTCCTGGAATTGGGAACAAAAAGAAAGGAAGATCACAGTTAGGTTAGGTTAGGTTAGGTTAGGTTGATACAGGGTGAATAACATTCACATTCCTTGCTCAAGTCAGTGCAACTTATTTTTCATCATTTTCAGTTCACACTTTATACATTCTTGGGAAGAGGAAAGCCCTGCTGGTCTTCAATCACGTGTGAGAAAAGTCCCAGAAAGATTCTGTTGCCAAACCACTTCGTCACAGCTTCCTCTGAGAGGGTACCAAAAGAGCAAAGGGATATCGGGAAGGTGTCACCATAGCAACGTCATAACAGTCAGATTGCCATAGAGTAAAAATGGAGAAAGCATGTTTGCCTAGTCATTGATGAACTTAGACCCATAATCATGTTGCTCTGGAGAGCAGTACTCAGAGTTCAAGGGCTACTCCAGTTAGATCTGTTGAGAGGTAAGATTTTGTGAAAATTCTATTCATTTTAGCTGAGTCTGATTACCCAGTGTCATTGTGCCGCTAACTGCGATTACTACAGGCAGCTTACTAACAAACAGTAGATGTTCTCAGAGTCTTTCCTTTCATCCGAAGCAAAGACAGTTTGCAAATCTAAGTGTCTACATAACAAATCAAAAGTAAGGGGCGCTTCCGGCTTACCTACTTTGATTTTGTTTTCAAAATTCTGACTAGTCACAAGGTTGGAGGAATTGTCTCAAAACTTTGTGGGATCTGTAATACTAGCCTTTATGTTAATGGACGTTGGGTCCTGGAAATAAATGTGCATGGCTCCTTCTAAGCACTGAAATAATGGTAATTCAAACAATGTATATATTGGGTTGGCCAAAAAAGTTCATTCGGATTTTTCCATAATATCTTATGGACAAACCCAAATGAATATTTTTGGCCAACCCAGTATTTCAAGCAATTTCAAACCATGACAAGAATCCATGTTACACATGTTATCTTTATAATGACACTAGATGTCTATAGTCATTTTCGGTGAAATCCACATTAGACCAATCCCTTTTTTTTTTTTTTTTTTTCTTGCGGTACGCGGGCCTCTCACTGTTGTGGCTTCTCCCGTTGCAGAGCACAGGCTCCAGACGCGCAGGCTCAGTGGCCATGGCTCACGGGCCCAGCTGCTCCGCGGCATGTGGGATCTTCCCGGACCGGGGCACGAACCCGTGTCCCCTGCATCGGCAGGCGGACTCTCAGCCACTGCGCCACCAGGGAAACCCTAGACCAATCCCATTTTATAGGAGTGGGACTGAGGCATAGAAAGGTCATAGTCTGAGGACTGGAAAGAACCTATGATACTGTTCAGAGTTATATCAGTGCAGTTGAAACAAAGATGCAGTTTGGAATCATAATGGACAATTACCTGCAACTCTATACGAATAGAGTGCGTATTCTTTCCTAAGTCGTTTTAACATCAATTTTATTGAAAGGAGACTGTGATCTTCCTTTCTGTTTTTAAGATCTGTTTGTACTTTTCACAGTGACCCAATACTCTTTCAGATCTTCCTAATAGACTCTGGGTTTGGGGTTTTTTAAATCATTTGAATCTTGAGTGAGGGACTCTTCTTCTCAGGACATAAGCTTGACGTTTTTGCTGTGGCCTGACACAAGCCAGGTGTGGTACACTTGTGGTTGGCCTCAGCACTTTGAGTAATTGAGAGGAACTGTCTCACCATTAAACAGGTCAGCTTAGATATGATCCAAGGAGGGAGAGTTGCCAGGAACACCAGCATCTAATGTAGTCTTATCTGAAGACACCGTACGTAGTCTGGATCCCCAAAGTCAATTTAAGAGTAAGATTGGAGGACCTTTCTCAAGTGGGAAAATCAGACCGTTGTGTGCTCAGTGGATTTGGGAAGTTGTGCTTCACAGTAATTCATACAAAAGGGCATAGGAAGATAGAGAAGAGGCTGCTGTGTCATGGGTGCTTCAAACTTGATCACAACCCCCTTCCCTCTTCCAAACAGGAACATAGCAAGGGTCTCAAATAGACTTTCTCTTGAAGGGGGGAAATCACTACAGTACCTTTGTGTTCAGTGCCTACCCACTACCATGGTTGATAAGCCAGTCATTAACTCCCAACTGCCTTGTAAGGCAAACCAAGAAGCCGTTTGTGACTATTCAGCTCTCCTTGCATATCTGTACAAAGAAATGAAAGAAGTAAACTTTCTACTGTCAAACGGAAGGTGCATGGAGGAACCTCTCCCAACCAACCCCTGCCCTCCTGGCATAAAAAAATCAACAAGATTTTCCTTTTTACATCATAATTAAGGCAAAACACAAAACTGAGGGCATCACTCATTCTGCCCTACGTTAGCCCCCAGATGTTTTACCTACTCAGGACCCTATTTCCTCAAGATTCCAATTAGATATGCTACACTGTTCAATATTTAATTTCCTCCTAAGGAGCTACCTCATCATTTGGAAAGCCTCTTGGGTTGAATAATTATTTAATTTCTGAATGGCCTCCAGCCAACCTCAAATGTGATAGTGTTTCATGTCCAATTAGATGAAAGAGACTTGCCCTGGGCATTGAACAGCCCAGATGATGCTCTTCTGAGGAAGCACATCTCTCTGAAAGGTTTTCAGGGAAGTTTCATTTTAAACTGGCCCTGAGTCTTATGGTCTAATTCCCAGCAGAGTCCCTGCTGGATAATTTCCTTCCTTCTTTCTTTTATTTATTCTTTCCTTCTTCCCTCCCCCTTATCCCTCCCTCTTCCCGTCCTCCTTTCTTTCTTTCCCTTCCTTCCTGTGTTACTTTGTTCCAGAGAGGATTTATGACAGCTAGGTCACTCAGCAAGATTTCCACCCAACGTTCCAGAAGAACAAATCTCCTTTTTTATAAAATTGAATTACACTTGCATTCCCTTTCCTTGGCTTTTTGCTTTCCTGCGTTCTTTTCTGTTTATCTCAGCAGATGCTAAATCAGGTTTTCACTTGAAGTGGTTCCTCACTGCTACTCAGACTGGGGGTAGAGTCCTCACCAGAAACCCAAAGGAAAGCACAAGTGAAGAGTTGGAAGGACCTTAGAGCTGGTTTGCCTCAGCGTCTAGTACAGCTCCAGAACTTTCACAGGAGACGGAGGGCAGGGGATTCACATTTATTGAGTGCCTATTATGTGCTAGGAGCTGTGTTGGGCATCTTCAATTATATTAGCTCCTCTTATCCTCACAGTGACCTTGGATGGTAGGTATGAGTCAGCTTTATACTGGCCTTTCCTCTTTCTCCTTTCAGTCAGCCTGCTCTCTCACTCCTGCTTGCAATCACCTCCCAAAGAAACTGACTGCCCTCGAGTCCTTGTCTCAGGCTCTGATTTGGGGGAGATCCAACTAAGATCCTTGGGTTCCTGGTAGACTGGAAATGAAGACCATCTTGTGGGCTGATGAGTAAGGGAGAAGGTTATCGTTGTGAGGTCTGTAAGAAAATAGGCTAAACCAGAGAGAGACCGTGAAGTAGAGTAAACAATTCCAAGCCGGAAATTCTATTACGAAAATTTCCCTTAAGTAGAGCTTTCTTTGCGAAAATCTATGCAAAGTGTTCATTCAACATGCCTGGGAGACAATACATCAAAACATTAACTGTTTTTCTCTTCTGAGTAAATTGTCAATAGAAGTTCCCCTCACTTCTTTTTATCTCAGTCTTCACTGCGCCCTGGGGAATCTCAATTCCAGTCATTGGAGATAATGACCTTTTTTTCCTTCTCCTTACACCAGGTAGAAGACACAACCATCATTCTCTACCTGGAAGGTAGCACAGCATGTTAGTTAAAATAAGTTGTGGGCAGTAGAGGCAGGTCAAGTTCTAGTCAGCTGGGTGACTAACAGGTTTCGCTGCAGAAACAATCTTCCAAAGTCGGTGGCTTAAAACTGTAAGGGGAAGGTCTCGCTCATGCACCATGCTCACGTTGGGTGGATAGGAGTGGGTGGGGGACTCTGCTCCCGTGGCTCCCACTGCAGGACCAAGGCTGGGGAGCGGCCACTTTCCAGAACGTTAATGGTCACTGCGGCAGAGTGAGAAGGAGGCAAAGCTCACAGCGGTTTTCTTACCTTCCATCTGAAATCGACACACGTCTCTGGCTCAAATTTCATTGGCCATTCGGGTGGTCATGCCTGAGTTCCACGGAAGGGGAAAGTACTATCCAACTCCTCGGTGAGAAAAAAGAGAGAGAAAAGCAGAATACTTGTGAGAAATGTCTACCACATTTGGACAATCATTTAACTTAAGTTTCAGTGTCCTTGTGGTGGACCTTGGGGATACTCTATCTCCAAGGTCGTTGTGAGGGTTAAATGAGAAATTAGCACGTAGCCATTACTCAATAAATGTGGCTTATTTGACCATGATCCTTTGTATACCTGAAATATAGTATTAAGTTTTACTGCAAATAATAGCAAGTTCTTTAACCCTTTTCCATAAATTGCATTTTCTAGTCTTTAAAAATGATTCCTGTGCCCTTTCTCTGAATTTCTCCAAGTTCTGTCTGTTCTAAGATGCGGATTCCAGCACAGTGCTCCCAGCATAGAAAGGACCTCACTGCTACTAAGAAATGAGAAAGTACTTTTTTTTTCTTTGTGGAAGGGGAGCTATTCAAATATAAAATGATGATCACTGTATTTATTATTTATAGCAAGTATTGTTCTAGAACAGAGATGAAACTCTGCATAAGTTCATAAGAACAGTATGGGTCTCATCAGAAAGAACATATTATTATGATGCTCGAAAAACTCAGGCTGGGAATGAAGTTACTATAAAAGGATGGGCTAAAAAAAAAAAAAAAAAGTATGGGCTTCTTTGGCCAGTATGTTATTACCGTTTCAGTGGAACCATTATCTTGTCAACAGACACATGGTAAAACCTGCAGGGTCTTCCTCTGACTTCGTGAGAGTGAGTAGCCTCTGACTTTCCCTAGGGAAGGCAGGGTCCTGAGGCACAGGCTGTACTCACGCCCCGCCCCCGATCCCTCATCATTCTAGCTTTTGGTTGGGAAAGCTGGCATTTTGAGTATCTAGTCATGAGACTTTCTCATTTTCCCACCCCTCCCACCTGCCCCACCTTTTTTTTTTCACATCATGGCCATCGACTCCTACTTTTATAAAGTATTTTTTATTCTGGAAGAATTTGGGCCAGGGACTCTTTCTGTTCAGCAAATGGCTTGGCTCACGTGGACTCTGGGTTTGTTTATGTTTTTAGGACCTGCTGTTGCGAAACCCTAGTTTATGTTATGTAGCTGGGTGGCTTTAACCAGAATGAATTCATTTGCTCAAGTTATTTTTAAAATGTGCTTTTTCCTTAGCATATTAGAGAAGCTCTAGTCTCTTGTTTGTGTGGGTCTAGGTCAGAAAAAAAATTCCGAGTCTATTGATGGAAGCCAGAGAAAATGTCTAGCCAAAGTGGCTCAAGGGAGGCTCTCAGCTTTGAACAGAAAAGCCTCTCCTCCCTGAATGCTGAGTTGAAACACTGAGTGGCTGGTCCTGGGGCCGAAATCCTTGATGCTTCCAGAACCGAGAAGGTCCTGCAAATGAGTCTCAAACAGCTCCTACAGGTGTGTGGGAGGGGGCTTTCAGGTGGATATCCACGTGGCAAGAGACAGCCGCTGCAGCCAGGTGGAGCCCCCACCGTCCAGCAGCAGGGAGACTGCTTGAGGCGGTGGGGCTGTAGAGACACAAGCCCTCTACCTCCTCGGGCCACATGGGCTTATTCATCAGACTACCTTGGAAACATCTTTTGTGCGTGCATGGTTTTTCTTCCCTTTTTTAAAAAAATATTTATTCAAGTATAGTTGATTTACAATGTTGTGTTAATTTCTGCTGTACAGCAAGGCGATTCAGTTATATATAAGTATGTACATGTTTTTTCATATTTTTTCATTATGGTTTATCACAGGATATTGAATACAGTTCCCCGTGCTATACAGTAGGACCTCGTTGTTTATCCATCCTGTATATAAGAGTTTGCATCTGCTAACCCCAAACTCCCAATCCATCCCTTCCCCTTGGCAACCACAAGTCTGTTCTCTGTATCTGTGTCTGTTTCTCTTTCACAGATCAGTTCATTTGTATCATATTTTAGATTCCACATATAAGTGATATCATATGGTATTTGTCTCTTTCTAACTTACTTCACTTAATATGATAATCTCTAGGTCCGTCCATGTTGCTGCAAATGGTATTTTCATTCTTACTTATGGCTGAGTAATATTCATATATTTGTGTGTATATATATACACACACCTCATCTTCTTTATCCATTCATCTTTCGATGGATGGTTAAGTTGTTTCCATGTCTTGGGGCTATTGTGAATAGTGCTGCCATGAACATACGGGTGCATGTATCTTTTTGAGTTATAGTATTGCCCAGATATATGGCCAGGAGACGAATTGCTGGATCATGTGGCAACTCTACTTTTAGTTTTTTGAGGAACCTCCATACTGTTTTCCATAGTGGCTGCACCAATTTACATTCCTACCAACAGTGTAGGAGAGTTCCATTTTCCTCCACATTCTTTCCGGAATTTGTTATTTGCAGACTTTTTAAAGATGGCCATTCTGGGGACTTCCCTGGTGGTCTAGTGGGTAAGACTCTGCGCTCCCAGTGCAGGGGGCCTAGGTTCATTCCCTGGTCGGGGAACTAGGTCCCACATGCATGCCACGACTAAGTCCGCATGCTGCAACTAAGACCCGGCAGAGCCTAAATAATAAATTAAAGAAAGAAAAGAAAAGAAAAAGATGGCCATTCTGACCGGTGTGAGGTAGTACACACATTGTAGCTTTGATTCCTTGCAAACATTTTATTTCATAACTGGTTTTTACATATAACTCTTTAGGACATAGATTCCTACCTTTGAGGGGAATCAGAAACCCCTCTGAGAACCTGATGAAGGCTATGACCCCACCACCCAGAAAAATATACATATGTACAAACTTTTGCTTAAAATGTCAGTGGTACCATTGGGATAACACCCAAGAACTGCCAAGAGGGGTCCATAAATCCTATTGCTTCAGAATTTGGAGAAACTTCAAAACTGAGACTAACGGTATGTGGATACCATTCATTCTTTCAGAACCTGCTGAGTTCCTGTTTCATGGCTGGTACTATGCTGGAAGCTGGGGACACAAGGATATATAAGACAAGGACCCAACCTCGTGTGTGAAGCTCACAGTCTAATGGAGACAAACAAACCCATGATAATGGTGATAATAGTGAGTTAAGTGTTATGCTAGGCCTATAGGCATAGAGACCTACAAGAGCCCTGAACGGAGGGTAACTAATTCAACATATACTTAATAAACGTATTAAGTGCCAGACAATTAGGTGTAACCTAGTGCATAGACATGGTCCTAGCCTCAAGGAGCTTAAAGTCTGGAGGCTCTAAATCCAAACTTGAGGGAAGGGACTGGACGAACAGGACACCAGACACAGGTAAATCCTGATGGACAAGTAAGTCCATCCAGGTGAAGGGCGTGAGTATTCCCGGCAGCGAGAGCAGTGATGAGAGTATGGTGGGTGGGGAAGTACAAACTTCATCAGGGCCCCTGAGTGAGGGGACGCGTGGCGAGAGGGAAGGGTGGAGAGGTTTGCTGTGGTCAGATCCCAAAGGCCCTTGTGCTTCACCCAAGATGGCAGGCCTTCTATTGTGTCAAAGCTTGTCACGGAGGATTTTTTTTTTTTTTTTTTTTTTGCGGCACGCGGGCCTCTCACTGCTGTGGCCTCTCCCATTGCGGAGCACTGGCTCCGGATGCGCAGGGTCAGCGGCCCTGGCTCACAGGCCCAGCCGCTCCGCGGCACGTGGGATCTTCCCGGACCGGAGCACGAACCCGTGTCCCCTGCATCGGCAGGTGGACTCTCAACCACTGCGCCACCAGGGAAGCCCACGGAGGGTTTTTTAAAGCAAGCGAGTGAGGCCAAAGAGGAGATGATATTAGAAAGATCACTCTGCCTTCTGTGGAGAAAACGGATTGGGGCGGGGGAAGGGCATGGAAAGGAGGGCGGTTAATGGGTGAAAAGATCAGAAGTGGGGAGCTGTTGATTTAACGTGGATGAGAAATAACGGCAGTGGAGAGATTTGAAACACAGGGTGAAGCGTCCGGATAGTACGTTTCATGGCCTAGAATGACCTTCTCCGTGGGCGACACTCTACTCTGTGCGATCAGGCAGTGATGGGTTCACAGTAATAAAATAATCTGGCTACTAAGGTGGTATCACCTAGAATCACAGCCGTAGAATTGTTGTGGTTTAAGAATCAGATATGGGAACTTTATATTCAGTTGCTTAATGATGCTGATAATGACACGGATACCACTGATAACAGCTGCAACTAGATTTTATTGTTCACTTGCTCTGTGCCCGTTACCCTTTCAGGCGTTCTGCATGTATCAACCCACTTATTTTTTCAAACAATCCTGTGATGTAGGTTCTTTTATTCCTGTGGAATAGAGGAGGATATTGAGGTAGCACGGAAACGTTCAATACCTTGCCCAAGGTCACACAGCCAAGAAGTGGAAAAACAGGGATTTGAGCCTTGAGGTCTGGTTCCAGGACTCACGCTCCTATCAGCTCTACTCTCTGCCTATAATGATAGCTAT
The DNA here is from genome assembly GCF_937001465.1 of Orcinus orca. NCBI lineage: Eukaryota > Metazoa > Chordata > Mammalia > Artiodactyla > Delphinidae > Orcinus > Orcinus orca. Next base: position 45,548,622 of record NC_064564.1, on the reverse strand, counting down.
AGTGTCTTTTCCCATAAAAATCAGTATGAGCATTAAAAAGGAGTTTTTCAATTTGCTCTGAACACTGTAATCACAAAAAAAGGTTTCCATGCCACTCATGTCCTCTAGAAGTGTAGTAGAAGAGGTACATGAAGCAAAATGCTGGGTGTGAACGTTTTTGCAGATTCAGGTTCCAAAGAACAGAAAAGGAGAAAAAACAAACAATGGTGTTTTTAAACAATGAATGCTGTTTTCCTTTAGCCACAAGGGAGTTTTAAAACTTGACAAATCCATTCAGCTTTCAAAGCATTCCACATTCCCCACCCACAAGCAAATGCCAGAAGGTGCCAGTTTGAGCCAACTCTGAGCTCAGGAATGATTTTCTAAATACTGGATCAGATTTCTTGAATGTCCACGTTCCACAAATGGATACTTACCACTGTCCTAATGGGTCTGATGAAAACTGCTTAGCAATTTATCAAGCTATTCATTTAAAAAGAACATTTCAGCAAGAGATGAGATAGTGAGACACAAATGCAGAAACAGAAAATGACAAGGTCTTACTACTTTGAAGGGACTGAAAATCACCGCCTTAAGATCTTTGAAATTTTAGAGCTGGGTCGTGCATAGGCTGAGTTTTACTGGACTCTCTGGGGGAAAAAAAGCTTCTGATTACAAAAAGAAAGTAATTTCCTTATTTTGCAAGAACTAATTGTTTTTGGAGAGGACAAAGAAAATAATATTTAATAAACTCAATATATTCATTGAAGTAACTTTTTTAGAAGCACGCCCTGTGCCCAATACCATGCTAGACACTGAGATACAAAAATGAAGACATGTATCTTGTTGTCTAGCCTAGTGGTGGAGAAAGAGAAGCAAAGAAATGGTATAATAGACGCAACAAAAGAATGTACTAAGAAGTTAGAAGTAAGACAGTGAAAAGTGAGGTTAGAGGGATGAACAGAAACTGTGTTGCAAAGATTTGGGACTTAGATTTGTGAGTGATGTACAGCCACTAAACAGAAGTGATCATCAGATTTAATTTTAGAAGGATCATGCTGTTATCAATATGAAGAATGGGTTGCAGAGGGGAGACATCAAAGGCAGGATGAGTTCCAGTCTTCATAAAAATCACTCCACTACATTCTGATACATCCCTTTCTGTTCTCCAATCCATTTCCTCTTATCCCCCAGACACATGATTTAGAAATTATCTAATCTTTTAAAACTATTTAGTTTCCAACTATTTGAGGTTTTCCCAGATATCTGTTATTGATTTCTAATTTATTTCCACTGTGGTCAAGAGAACATACTTTGCAAGACTTGAATCCTTTTATGTTATGGAGACTTGTTTCATGGCTCAGAATGTGGTCTATCTTGGTACACATTCCATGTGTTCTTGAAAAGAATGTGTAATCTACAGTTGTTGGGTATGGCTATGTTCTATAAATGTCATTTTCATCAAGTTGGTTGATAGTCTTGTTCAAGTCTTCTATATCCTTACTAAGATTTTTTTTTCCTGTTAAGTCTTTCATTAAAATTGAGCCTATGCATAATGTAGCTCTAAAATCTGTCTTCTTATTCTATCAAACATTGAAAGAGGTTTTCAAATCTCCAACAATAATTGTAGATTTGTCAATTTCTCCTTATAGTTTTATCAGTTTTTACTTCAAGTATTTTGAAGCTGTTATTAGGATTTTTGTGTCCTCGTGCTGAATTGACTCCTTTAGCATTGTGAAATAATCTTTATCCCTGATAAAGGGATTGCTCTGAAATCTACTTTGCCTGATTTTCTTAATTTTTTTTTATTGGGGTATAGTTGTCTTACAATGTTGTTAGTTTCTACTGTACAGCGAAGTGGAGTTCCCTGTGCCATACAGCAGGTTCAGATTAGTTATCTATTTTATACATATTAGTGTATATATGTCAATCCCAATCTCCCAATTCATCTCCCCCCACCCCTGCTGCTTTGCCCACTTGGTGTCCATACATTTGCTCTCTACATCTGTGTCTCTATTTCTGCCCTGCAAACCGGTTCATCTGTACCAGTTTGCCTGCTATTAATATAGCCACTCCTGCTTTCTTTTGATTGGTGTTAATATGGTATATCTTTCTCTACCCTTTTACTTTTAATCTGTCCTTTATTTTCTACATGTGGTTTTTGTTGGTAGCATATAGTTGGGACTTGTTTTTTTTATCCAATCTGACAAGTTCTGCCTTTTAATTGAGGTATTTAGAATATTTATCTTTAAATCTCTTGAAAAGATAATTGGCTGTTTAAGCAAAAATAGTAAGTGTGCAGCTTATAGCATATGTAGATGTAGAATGTGAGGCCCCAACAGCACAAAGGCAAGAAGAGAGAAATAGAAGTTTCTCATTGTAAGGTTCTTAAACTGTACGTCATGTGGTATATCACTTGAATGTAGACGGGTATGTTAAAGATGTATATACTATAACCCTAAAGCAATCACTGAAATAAAAGAGTTACAACTAATAAGCCAACAAAAGCGATAAAAGGGAATCATGAAAAAATACCCAATCTAAAAGAAAGTAGAAAAAGAAGAAAAAAATAACAAAGAACAAATGGTACAAATAGAAAACAAATAGCAAGATGATAGATTGAATCTAACCATATCAATAATTACATTAAATGTAAATGTTCTAAACACCCTGATTAAATGGTAATGATTGTCAAATTAGGTAAAAGAGCATATGAAACACTCATCAGGTACTCAGATAAGTACCTTACATAGTCTCACTAAGTCCTCTTTTTTTCTTTTAATTTATTTAAATTTATTTTTGGCTGTGTTGGGTCTTTGTTGCTGCACGTGGGCTTTCTCAAGTTGTGGCGAGTGGGGGCTACTCTTCGTTGCGGTGCGCAGGATTCTCATTGTGATGGCTTCTCTTGTTGCGGAGCGTGGGCTCTAGGCACATGGGCTTCAGTAGTTGTGGCATAAGGGCTCAGTAGTTGTGGCTCACGGGCTCTAAAGCACAAGCTTGGTAGTTGTGGCGCATGGGCTTAGTTTCTCCACGGCACGTGGGATCCTCCCAGACTACGGCTCAAACATGTGTCCCCTGCATTGGCAGGTGGATTCCCAACCACTGCACCACCACGGAAGCCCTCATTTAGGTCCTCTTAACAATCATGAGGTTATCATCATGTCCTCATTTCAAATATTTAACAAATGAGCCTCAGAGAGGTTAAGTAACTTCTCCAAGTAGCAAAGCAGGGAATCACACTTGGGCACTGCAGAGTGCTAGTAAGCCTGTATGTAACACTTGCTTCCTTCCCCTCCCTCCAATTCAACAGCACTGAGTACCTGCTACATGGAGGAACTGTCCCAGGAGCTGTGCCACAGGACAACTCTGATGACTGTTTGGGATGAAATCCAGCTTAACCAACTGAGTGACCACAGGCTGTGTATTATACTTCCTTAAGCTCTAGTCTCCTCATTTGTAAAATGGAATTAAACATACCTGCCTCATAGTGTTGTTGCGATGATAGATTCAGAAAGTCCAGTGGATAGTGTGTGTCACGTGGGGGTGGTGAACTGCTTTTGGTACTTTAACCTGCACTCTGCAGATGACACAAGAAATATCAATTGGTACAATTCCATGTAAAAACCAAAATAGTATTAGAGAAGAGTGACATTCACTGTCTTCCTGTTTGACCTGCAGCACTACAGAAATAGACCATAGAGGTCTCATTTTTAACTTCCAGCATTATATGAAGTTTGGGTTTCTTCTTTGAGAATCTTAGCAATGCAATGAATCAGTCTTCTTCTAGAGAAACCTTTCAACTCAACTATTATATTTATGAATTAATTTTGTTTTCCTGGAGTAAAAGTGTCAATCTTATTTGTTTTTCAGATTAAGGGGTTTAGATTCCTTACACTTTCACTTTCATACTGGACACCTATACTGGGGACCTGGAAGGAATAACTTCAACTTAGATTGTATTAATATTATTATAACAATAATTTAAAAAAAGAATGTACACAAGTATTATCTTATATCTGATATATTAATATAGAAATTAAAAAGTCAAAATGCAGTCCTGGGAGTTAAGCAGACAAAAAAATAAAAAACAAAACAATCAAACCACATATAATTCCAGCATCACACAGAACCTTTAAATATATTTTCTTTCAAAAGAGAAAATCAATTAAAAAAATTGTTTAGATACAACATGACTGTCAGCAGAGCAGGAAGCCAATCAGTCTTTCAATATCATAGCACTGCTTTTCCAAGTAAATAACTGAAAGACACAAAATTTCAAAGATCTTTTATTCAAAATTCTCCATCTAGGAGAAAAGATATGTAACAATGTGCACACATGCTTTAATAACTTATTTCACTGTACAACTTGCATCCCATACAATGGTACAATAAATCAGCAAAAGAAAATAATTAGCACTTAAATAATCTATCATGTAAATAGCACTGAATACAGCGTTCAACAAGGTGGAATCTGTACATTTTTTCATGACTGAGCCAGAGCATCTGTCAATCTAGTTGAGTATGTGTCTAAAAATCGAGATGTCTACACCTTTATTAGTGATGTGAAAGGCTATTAGGACCTATGTTGGTTTGGGTTAAATTTGGTGGGCGAGGGCAGAGGGGCTCTATCACTTTTATCCCTTTCTTATAAATACTTTTTCTCTTTAAGTTACTTCCACAGTTTTAAATAAAAATATATTTTATGCTTGTGTATACTATTTTGTCAATACTGTTCTAGCACAGAATTATGTTAATTGGTTATTTTATAGCTAGCAAAATGGTCCAAGCACATTAAGGAAACAAAAGAAATTGACCACTTAGTTCTGCCAAAGTAGCACCTAGTAAAATAGCATGTCAGTAGCGTTTCTCCTGCTAGTCCTCCTACGATGCAGGCAAAGAGACGTGGCGTCAACTTCAAAAACATGGGCAGAAATTTAAGGAAGAAGATACTATTCTTGTTCCTGAAAAAAAATCTTACTAGTTAGTATTTCTCTATTGCATTTAATAATCTCGGAGTTATGACGACTGCTAAATCAAAGGAAGACTATACAAGAGGAAAACAAGATAAAAATGAGAGACTAGTGAAATCTGAACTTCTTCCAAGAGATTATATTTTCCAAGAAAAACAAAAGGCACAGGAGGTATACATTTCAATTTGGCTCAAAAATAATGAAAATTAACTGAAAAACTTGGCAATAACTACTGAAACATAAAATCCAATTCTCTACATTTTCTGTGACAGAGCTCAACAAACAAACAGAAAAACACCCTGATTGTGGTTCACCATAATCGGGACTATACATACTGCCTGACGTTTCTACACAGACTGAATCCCAAGGACTAAGTCTGCAAAGTAGGATCGAACAATTGATTTCAATAAAACATCTGCTTGATCAATATTTTCTTTCTAAAACTTAACCTATGTTCAAGCTAACTTCCTTTTGTGGAACTGAAATGATTTGAACGCTCTAATTTTTAGCTGATTGTAGAAGTATTACAGTAATCCCCCAAACCAAGGAACACCAAGAGATGGAAAGTCAACTAGTATTATATCTGTGAAAGCTAACTCAGATTTCACTTGGATACTTGTAAACCATGAATCATAAGTTTCAAAAAACAGTAGCTGTGGTCAAGTTTATATCCTATATCTTTAAAAGATAGCAATAATATTTATTATAATTGTAAACATACGTCTGTCTCCCAAGAGAGCACATCTAGGAAAAGGTGCATTTATTGTAACTGCACCTAACATCCCCTTACAGGCTTTCTGTGACAACTACAGTGTAACTAACTACCATTGCTGAGTAGGACTCTAGGGCATAACCCGAGGGAATCATGTCTCCCAATAACACGGAGCTACTTTACCAGCAATTATGATCGGGACGCAATATTAACAAGTTACACATTTAAAAAGTCATTAGAACATCTCGTTCTTGGACACTAGTATAAAAAGGTCTTCCAAAGATAAAGGAATGGAGGCCTGGTTTAATTTTCTCAGCTAGAGCCATTATTATGTTAAGATCGCCCTCTGCTGTTAAATCAAGGTCTATCTTCAGGTTCCGAAGCGATTTAAAGGGCTTTTTCCCCTTCTGCCTACAAATAATAATAAAAAAGAAATTATAATACAGAAAATGTCCAAAGGGAACAAAACAAAAGCAACGTATGAAGGTTTTTCTTCCATTTAGGAGTCTGACTTACGTATCATCTTCTATATATTTTATTAGTGTCAAGGCTTTTCTGTGAAGGACGAGCAGAAACTGTGCAAGGAAAGTACTCCTGAGAGATAGACCGGGTTTCAAATGAAAGACCTGCAGGATAATGAAGCGTTTTTGTAAATAATTTGCCCCGTTCTACTTATACACAGCATGTTTCTGTCTCAGCGCTGACAGTGCCTGGCAGATAACTCACGTTAGAGCAGCTAACCACTTCCACAGATGCGCCCTGACACACAGGAGGAGGTGGAGGTACGGGTCTAGGAGTGATCTAACAGTTCTGTTTATCTTTAAGAATTGACTCAAATTTTTCCTTCTGCCTTAGACTATATCCGTGTTCATTTTATTTATTATTAAAAATCATGATATAAGTTACGTCTAGCTGTGTTTAAGTTTTCTCTGCCCACATCTTCAAATAAAATTGGAGCTACCAGAGGTGAGCCATGCTTAGACTATGGGGTTTTTTAATTAATTAATTTATTTATTTATTTTTGGCTGTGTTGGGTCTTTGTTGCTGTGCGCGGGCTTTCTCTAGTTGCGCTGAGCGGGGGGTACTCTTCGTTGCGGTGCTCGGGCTTCTCATCGTGGTGGCTTGTCTTTGTTGCGGAGTATGGGCTCTAGGTGCGCGGGATTCAGTAGTTGCGGCTCGCGGGCTCTAGAGCGCAGGCTCAGTAGTTGTGGCGCACGGGCTTAGTTGCTCCATGGCATGTGGGATCTTCCTGGACCAGGGTTCGAACCCATGTCCCCTGTGTTGGCAGGCGAATTCTTTACCACTGCGCCACCAGGAAAGTCCTAGACTATGGTTTTGAGATATTCATATTTTTCTATTCTGGGGGGGTGGGGGTACATGTGTAGTGGTAGAAAGATTTTATTTCTGCTTGGGAAGCATGGAATTACATGACTTGGAATTATCCTTGAACTTTGCAATATGTCACAGACCACAGACCTGGGTCCAAAATTCCTAGTCAACCTAACGATTATGTTATTTCAAAGCTACATCTATGACACTATTTCTTGGCCTGATCCCCAGAAAGATAATTATGACAAATCTCTGTTACCTTAAGAAATAAGACCCATATAATCTAAAATTTTCTTCAAAATCTAGATTTTTTTCAAAGGAATGAGACAATAAAGATGCTATCATGTAAATAAGTTTTAAAGACATTTTTTGCTCAATTAAGGCAAATAAACATTTGTACAATATCCCCCTTACCAAAAGAAAACACCCTTGGGTTATAAGTTAGTGCTTAGAATTAAAACATTTATTATTTGAACTGGGGGATGCTGCATCTTTAATTGTTAATATACAGGCTACTCCCCTCTAACAATTCAGAAGAAAAATAATTTTGACACTTTAGAAAGATCAGAGACTCTACAAAAGGACTTAATTCTAAATTATATTATAGGCAGTGTGGGATATTTTGAAAAAGAAAACATGTCATACCATTCACTCTGACAATCTCAGGTTTAACATTTACCTGATCCAGGAAGGCTTTTACTAGAGTGTCTCTGTGTAAGACATCTTGAAAAATATTCCTATGAAGAAAACAGGACAAATGTTGAGATGATTTCCACAACCTCTCACACCAGCCAATAAATTAAATTCTTAGAAGTGGGATTATAAACATATTTATAAGAATTAGATATATATATTTGAAAATATAAAATACATACTCATTTTAACTCAAGGATACATTTGTCTATTACTGGAGTTTGTCAGGCCACAAAGTAATTATTTTCTCTTAAATAGTATAAGCAGTCGCAGGAAGGGTATGTATGTATCTATCATACACATTATAAAAAAATACCAATTGCCTTAGGCAATTAATAAATATAATTACCAATTCCTGCCATCTCAAAAATATGGAACAGCAACAAAAATAAACACATACCACTACCACCAAAAACCAAAACAAAATAAAAGGTTAACTTCACATACTAATAACTTCTAATAAGCAGTTTAGGAAGAAAAAAAGGTAAGAGGACGAATGCTGGGAAACATTCAGGTGGGATTAAGGAACACACACAGATGGTTATCTGCAACGTCTTGATCACTGGGTTTGTATCCACAAGCCCATCATCTGGCAAGTAACATGAATCAGCTACCTAAGAAAATGTTAGCTACACTGGCAATGAGCAGAGTAAGAAGTTAAGTTGTAATTCACACTGGAGATAATGTTTATCTACCACACAACCTAGGATATAGTAGGTTCTTAAAAAAGACTGTCCCTTTCCCAACGCTCTTTGATCTTTTCTCTTCTTCCTTCCCTTTCCTTGCCTTCTACTTCCCTAAGGAATTTACTGGGATGCTAGGTTATACTCAAGTCAGAGGGTAATATAACATTTACTAAGGTAAGCAATTTTTAACTGAAAAGAAAGACTGAAAATAGTAGGGATCATCATATAACTGACAGGAGTAGCAGGGAGGGAGGTGTGTGCGCAGAGGTAATAGGAAAGTACCTAAAATTTCCTAGTTTTAGCAGATGGGTGTTCCCTACTACAGAAGAAGGAAACTCAGGAGGGGGAAAAATCAGCATTTCACAATTACTGGCTGTCCAACTGGTGGCCAGTGTGGGCACTGACAACAACCTTTCTCTGGCTTTGGAGAGAGAATTCAGCTATTTAAGTCTAGTGTTCTGAATGTATCTGTTTCATAAATTGCTTGTATTGGTCATATGTGAATTAGGTGAAGCAAAGCGTTAAAAAATTCCCCCAAAAGCGCTCTCCAGGAGCCCACCAAAAAATAGGAAAAAAAAACCCCAAACACTTTAGGAAAGAAGAAAATGCTTGAAGGATCAGATTAATTTTGAGAATTCTGACACGTGTGCCAAAATTACCTATATGTGAAAACTTCGGGACCTGAAATTCTTATTGTTTTGTTTTCTAAACCAATTCCCCTAAATCTTTCAAAGGACTCAACAAGAACACCAGAGAGCTGGGAAAAGCTGGGTCCTAATGAAGCCATCTTTCTGCACCTAGAGACACACGAGGCTGGGGATTCCTTGGACATGGTGTTTTCTTACTATGCTTTTGGGCAACACCTTCTGTCTGACTATTGGTGCTTCACATGTCTGTTGCCTCAGCTCAAAATTTTTCTTCAAGACACAGGACAAGGTTGCTTGCTCCAATTTTACTGCTGCCTTATACACTCAAACCTGGATTATACTAGTTAACATTTATTGAGCACATTCTATGTGCCAGGCATTTTAAACTGATTAAAGAGAACCATGATAGTATACTACAATTTCTTTTCCTGATTTCAGAACATCACTTAAGTGTTTTATAATTCAGATTTATCATCTTTTTTTTTTCTAGTTGAGTCCACATTCAACATGTTATTATCGTTACTTTTTTTCTTGTTAATTTACTGATCAGACTTTATGGTAAGAAATGAATAACACAATATAAAATGCAAAGTAAAAGAATGCTCTATTAATATATTTTGACAGTTTTGCCATATTTTATATTTATATATCAAGGAAAAACCTTAGCACCAAGTACTGCGCCTAGGGGCTCAATATACATTTATTAAATAAATACTTAAATACTTATTTTTAAGGACTAATCTAACCTATCTTATGGGAAACACAATTATATTAAGAAAAGCTGACATTTAAGAAAAAACGCTTGATTAACCAAATACTTCTTCCAGTATAATTCTCCTAGTAATGTTTCTTTCCTTTTAAACAACAAATTGTTTGTTTTCTTTCTACTCATAAAAGATACAGTTTCCTAATATTGCTTAATGACAATATCAAAAAGCAAGGCACGACATACAAATCAGGAGTGAAGCTTTCGTCCGTGTAGATGATGGTATCCTGAGCCATGTCTTCTTCTGAAGTGGCTCTCCAGAATGCTGCCAGCTCTGATCTCATGTATCTACGCTGATTATAAATATGTTCGTGACAGGGTGGCATCTGCTTGACGGTGTTGACGTCCACATCTATGTGTGTGGTGGGATAGGGCGCGTACATGACTTGCCGGAAGGGAAGCACAAAGCTTCCAGTTGAATCCTGTTATAAACGAAAAGAAATTTACTGAGAGAGGAACCAAGATGGCGGAGTAGAAGGATGTGCTCTCACTCCCTCTTGCGAGAACACCGGAATCACAACTAACTGCTGGACAATCATCGACAGGAAGACACTGGAACTCATCAAAAAGGACACCCACATCCAAAGACAAAGGAGAAGCCACAATGTGACAGTAGGAGGGGCGCAATCACAGTAAAATCAAATCCCGTAACTGCTGGGTGGGTGACTCACAGACCGGAGAACACTTAGACCACAGAAGTCCACCCACTGGAGTGAAGGTTCTGAGCCCCACGTCAGGCTTCCCAACCTGGGGGTCCGGCAACGGGAGGAGGAATTCCTAGAGAATCAGACTTTGAAGCCTACTGGGATTTGATTGCAGGACTTTGACAGAACTGGGGGAAACAGAGACTGCACTCTTGGAGGGCACCCACAAAGTAGTGTGCACATCAGGACCGAGGGGTAAGGAGCAGTGACCCCAGGGGAGACTGAACCGGACCTACCTGTTAGTGTTGGAGGGTCTCCTGCAGAGGTGGGGGGTGGCTGTGGTTCACCGTGGGGACAAGGACACTGGGAACAGAAGTTCTGGGAAGTACTCCTTGGCGTGAGCCCTCCCAGAGTCTGCCATTAGCCCCACCAAAGAGCCCAGGTAGGCTCCAGTGTTGGGTTGCCTCAGGCCAAACAACCAACAGGGAGGGAACCCAGCCCCTCAGCAGTCCGGTGGATTAAAGTTTTACTGAGTTCTGCCCACCAGAGCAACAGTCAGCTCTACCCACCACCAGTCCTTCCCATCAAGCCTCTTAGATAGCCTCATCCACCAGAGGGCACACAGCAGAAGCAAGAAGAACTACAGTCCTGCAGCCTGTGGAACAAAAAACCACATTCACAGAAAGACAGACAAGATGAAAAGGCAGAGGGCTATGTACCAGATGAAGGAACAAGATAAAACCTCAGAAAAAGAAAATTTACTGTCTTTTACGCCAAAAGGTACGAAGAGCTATCTTTTAATTAAAAAAAAACAACTGGCTTTAACTTAGCAAATACAGCTCTAGAAATTTATCCTGGACAATGAATCATGATTGTGTGCCAAATTCCAGTGATGTGTGTGTTACAGCACTGGGTTAGATAGTAAAACGCCAGAAACAACCTAAGTATCCAAAAAGAGAAGTGATTAAATAAATAAAAATGTTTTATTGTTTAGCTGCTAAAAATTAAGTTGCCAATGTTTATGTGTTCATATTGAAAGATGTTCACAATACAGTGTGAAAAAGGAAGTTAAAACATGTGGAGTATAATCTAATTTTTTTGGAGGGAGGGGAAGATATGAAAAAAACACTAACAGAAGAAAAAAAGACCAGAAAGATATATGCCAAATATTAACAGGGGTTATTCATTGGATTATGAGATTACAAGTGACTTTTTACATTCTTCTTGATTATCCATATATTCTGTTAAGTCTCAATGAATATGTATTTCTACAGTAAGTAAAAAATGTACTTCTTTCCAGGTATAGTCACTTGGGTAGCCAGCTGACATATAACAAGTACCTATTGTTATAATGTCAAAGTATTCTCTGGGAAGCTATACAATTTAAACTTGCGTGGAAAACTCTTAACAAATATTTTTTCATTAAATTATAGTTTCAAGTTTTCCACTATGCATTTGGTATAGGTCCCTTTTAGGGATAAAATTATACAATAAATGAGATGATGCTGAGGAAATAAAAGTACTAAGTACCTTATTATGCCTTTGATAGGAGAAGTTCTAATTTTCAGATTTGTACAATTCAAATCAAAAATGAGTTCCGTTTAAGTAGTTTCTGTATTTAAACAACACTATTATTCTCAGCTCAGAGCACGCACATTATTGAAAATGTAAAAGCTGAAAATAATTTTTATTTGCAACAATTTTTAGTATTTTTTTCTTTCATTTTACTATGCCTATATCCTCAAGAAAGCATTCACTCTGAGAGACTCACATAGCCATTAGGAAATCTACTTCTTCGCACCTTTGACTATAATTGAAACATCAATAACAGATTCAATAAAGTGAAGAACAATTCCCCATAATTACTGAAAATAATTGCTAATTTATCTGTTTTGCTCCTTGAAGAGCAGACTCAAGTAAATAAAGGAAAAATATAAAATAATTTTTTCTTTTGTATATATGTGTGTGTATACACACACACACATACATACATCCAGGAATTGCTTGAGTCCTGTACACTGTTTCAAGATAGGAAGCAGCTTAACATTTTTTTCAATAAATGAATATGGTACTTTAAACATAAAATGGTAACACAAAAATTCAAATCCGTTCAGTAAAAAATGAAATGTTCCCATTTAGTTATGGAACCTGATTCAAGCACATATTAAAAAAAAAAAATCCTGAGGCCAGACAGGCAGCTACAGGAAACCAGAGAGAAACACAAAGAAAGCTATTCTGTGATGTTTCACAGATACTAACTATAAATTCATATGACATATACTCCATGTTCAGACCTGTGTAAAGGAAGTCAGCTCCTTGGCATATAAACATGAGACACATTAAATGCTAATGTTCAAAATATATGTATAAAGATTCTCAAAAATGATTTAAAAAAATTGGGTTCGGGCTTCCCTGGTGGCGCAGTGGTTGAGAGTTCGCCTGCCGATGCAGGGGACACGGGTTCGTGCCCCGGTCCGGGAAGATCCCACATGCCGCAGAGCGGCTAGGCCCGTGAGCCATGGCCGCTGAGCCTGTGCGTCCGGAGACTGTTGCTCCGCAACGGGAGAGGCCACAACAGTGAGAGGCCCGCGTACCGCAAAAACAAAACAAAACAAAACAAAAAATTGGGTTCACCCGTGATAAATGGAAACTATACCTTTAGTAGGCCTTGTACAAAGAGCCCTGACTCGTATTTAAATGATGATTCTGCTTCACATAATCTGGAGCATTTTCTCTCTGCTGGAGTCAGAAAAAGGCATAATGTTCTTACTATCTGTAAGTGAAAATATTTTAGCATTAAAATATGAAGTAAAAAGGTCACTGGTTTGCTTATGAAAGAGATCTGAATAGAAATTTCAATTGTTATTGTCAATAAAATCTATTCTGAGAAATAAGTATTCCATAGTCACCTGGAATAGTCTATGGGATATCACACTTGTTGCTTAAAATAGGTATTCTGTGGTCAAGTAAGTTTGGGAAATGTTAGTAAATTTATTGTATGGTATCTCAAAACCTTTAACATTTGAATACATATTGTGACTCTCCAGGTGACTGAAACAATATGCAGACTTTTTCAAACTTACTTGACCATGGAACCCTTATTCCTAATCTTATATTAGGAAATAATGACCTAATATAATTATTGATTGTATCTCCACCCAGCAACAAGTGTATTTCAAACAAGTAAACCGTTTGGACGAGAAAACTAAATGCAGTTAAATCAAGGAGAATTATGGCTTCTGTTAATAGTTCTATATGTAAAATCCCATTACAATGAATATCTAAGTGTCTAACTCCTTCAACAGAATGAGAATTAATTCCTTCAAATTTAATTTAAAACAAGCAAGCCATTGGTTGGGGATTAGAAACCTGTCATTCTAGCAGGATTTGATCATAGTTCTATTAGGAAAAATAAAAAGCCATCTAACTACCTTGGAATTCAGACTATATTCAGAGCTTTTATATTAGAGCAGTGGTTTTCAAACTAGTGATGGCAACCTTTTCTTAAATTAAAAAGAGAAAAGATAAAAGAGAAGTTATTAAGCTAGAAGAGGATGTGGGATGAGAAAAATGTTTGAAAAACAGAGCCCCAACCATAGAGGCTTTCTCCCTCCAAGAAGCAACTGGGAAGGCCCTGTGGAACCTGAAGGCTTTGGAGGACACAAATTGAAAGCTACCTTCCTTGGGTAACAGAAATAATAATAAGTCACTAGATGCAATATAATAACAGAGGTAAGCTAACCTGTCATAAATGTTTGTACCAGAAATATAATTTTGGTAAATCAAGGGTCAAGTAATTATACAGGGTAGCTTATTATATTACAGAAAAAAATTATAAATATATTTGTCAAGCAAATAATCATTCCTAATATATTTCCTGTGTAAAACTTAGAAAAATTAGGTTTGCTTAAATTGATAGATATGTGCACTTTTCTCTCTCTAATTAATCATCAGTGAAGAAAAGTACAAAATTCCTTAGTTTATTACCTAATGCTTGGAAAGGTAACTGTTCATTAATTATTTATTAACTCATATAGCACTAAAACAAATGGTCACAAATGTTACTGAATAAGATATAACCTCCATCGATCACTTAATAGCAATAGGTCCCTAAAAGGAATAGATTTAGGGGGAAAAGCAAGATAGTGAAATCAAGATGAATGATCAGATACCATTTCTTTGTAATTAGTACCAAAAGTACATGGCTATCTTCACATTTATTAAAGATAACGTTAGGAAATAGAAGACAAATATTTTTAAAAACATCTGACCTTAAAATATTCTCAAAACCATTTATACAGTACTGAGACAAGTATTTATGAATTACCACAATGAAACTGATAAATGACTTCCTATTCAAACAGTTTACTTTAAACTCATTTTTGCCACAGGGTGTCACAGTAATTTGGTCAGATTATATTGCCTCCTTATACTATTAGATCATCTTGATGGCAACCTAACCTTTAAATTACAATCCATAATATGTTAGCAGTTTTAAAAAGTCAGATCGTTTGCTGGTTTATAAAATAAATTACCTTATTTACTTTCTCCGCACTGCTACCTACTACAACAGAACAGCCACACGTCTGCAAGTGGGAGCTGATGGCACTATAAATTGAAAAAAAAAAAAAAAAAAGATTAAAAACACTGACTGTAAAACAATTTCACAAACTAAAAAAAAAAATAATAAAGTGAGCTTCAAATAACTCTGAATAGCTTTACATGATGAACACCAAAACTCTGATTATAACGTCATCTTTTATTTCTATAGTACTTTGCATTTTCCACCACATGCCTCTCACAGATTCTATTTGAACCTTAAAACAATGCAGTTAGTAAAATATTACCATTTTATCGTGGAAGAAACTGAGGTGTAGAGAGGTTAAGTGGTTAATTTAAAGTCAAATGGGATTAAAAATAACATGAATGGCTGACACTGATCAGAATCAGGACTAAAGAGCTCCTGATTCAAGCCATGTAAGGCCTGGAGATTAAACAAACTCACACCTCTAAGACTCCATCATGCACCTAAAGGAGAAGACTGTAGACATAAAAGCAAATACTTTATCCTTTCACTCCTTATTTTTTAAAATAAAATTTTGTGATAATCTGTAATTGTAAAGAAACACTCAAGTAGGAGATGAGATTATACACGTAGACGCAGTACTCAGTTAAGGGACTTAGCACATAGGCACTCAATAAATACTGGCTATTATTATTGTTATTATCATTTTCTTAGAAGAAATATAAATAGAAAATGTAAGCTATTAGCTATTATTATGTGCTTATATGTGCCATGCACTGTTTTAAATGCTTAATATGATTTATCTCACTCAAGGCTTACAACAATCCTATGAAGTAGGTACTACTAATATTCCCATTTTATAAATGAGGTAATGGAGGAACAGAGAGTTCAGGTGGCTTGCCCAGGGTTACACAGCAGTAAGCCAGGAAGTCTGGTTTTAGAGCTCACACTTTTAAGCACTGAAATCTGTTGTAAAATGGAAAGGATCAGTACAAATATGAATAATTTTCTTTTCTAGGCCGAAATAAGTCTATCCACAATGCAACTTAATTTGAAAGGATTCTTAGTTTCAGCTTTAATGAGAAGAAAAACAAGAGACCGGAACCAAACAAGGGTCCAAGAATTCTTGCCTGAGTACTACGGAAATTCAGCTTCTTTAAATATTAAATAGAGTAACATCAAATATATCATAGGCATGTGATAAGTAAAGAAGTAACACAAAACTAAGCAATAGTTCAAATATGCATTTTTGACCCCAGAATAATGAAGGTAGGCATTCTGTTATTATTTTCTTCCTTCCCAATTTTGTCACAGGTGAGCGTAAGATTTGCATCTGCTTCACCCAGCTTTTACAAAAAGAAACAAAATTCTTACTTGAGAAGAAAGCCTTCATGACAACTGTCACCAATATCATCATCATTGAGAACTGTATCAGCTATCTAAGATGAACCAAAAAAAAAAAATTTATTCTGTCTGTAACAAAACGCTGAAATAACACTTTTAATAGGCAAGTTTTCTGAAGTCTAGGCTCAATATAACACACTGCCCTCATTTCTGAGCATCACAAATCCCCATAAAACAATCTGTGTGCATCATTATAAACTTGCAGAACAAATGATGTGAAAGCTGGTCAGACAGCTTAAGCAACAATGTTTACAAGAACAATTTCCTCTTCTGAGCTGTCACAATCAGGAGACACATCTTAATTACCAAGTCAGGGAGCAACAAAAATAGTTTCCTAAAGATTTCTCTATACATGCATAGTGTGTAATTCCTAATGTCCTCAACAAATGAATGATTAAGGAAATCAGATTAGTGAAGGTGAGTGAACTTCCATTAACTGCCAGTGATTCGTACACTGCTTTGTTACAAAAAGTACTGCATTAAATACTGACTGATTCTCTAAGGTCTGAAATTCTCCTGCTTAGGAAATGCAAAAGTGGAGAAATTAACTTCATGAATTTAATTTTATCATATTACCATTACTGACCAAAAAGCCTCTGGCCATAAAATTCAGGGTTTTAAGTGTGTTTGTTAAAGTGGCTAATAATTCATATGAACAGTATCTATGACAAAAAAAAGTATATTACTAAAATTAGAATATTACTAATATACATCATAGTAATATCCTATTTAACATTACAAGTGAGAACTTACATCTATTTCTTCAGGGACACTGTGGGATTTCATAGATGAGAGCAGTTCCATGACAGGAATTACCTCTCCAGTAAGCATTGGAATAATACTCTGACCCTGCATAAAAAAGTAAAATGAGGTGAAGAAAAATCACAAAATATAGGATAAAGTGGGCAATAAAAAACTGAAAGCAAAGAATAACACCCTTTGATAGAAATACTTGATAACTTGTTCAAACAGCCCCAAACAAGTCTACTACTCCAAAATATTTCTATTTCTAAAGGATTTACATGCTGTTTAAAACTCCTTTTCATTCTTCCAGGAATAATTTTCTTTTTTTCTCTTTTTTTTTGGCTGCACCATGCGACATGCGGGATCTTTGTTCCCCAACCAGGGATCGAACCCGTACCCCCTGCATTGGGAGCACGAAGACTTTTTTGTTGTTGTTAATTAAATATCTTTATTACGGGAAAGTTTCCCATATCCCATAGTATGCCTAGAATATGTTACTCATTAAAAGTATACAGTTTTGTTTTCTTTTTTTACTGGGGCTACAGTTGTTTTGCAATGTTGTGGGAGCATGGAGTCTTAACCACTGAATCGCCAGGGAAATCCCAGGAGTAATTTTCTTTAGTCAGAATGGAATCATTGGTTTATCATTTACACAAAATAATTAAATCACCACACCAAATTTAGAAAGGTTGTCCTTTGAAATTTTATTTGAGATATAAGAACTTTTGTTAATCAAAGGTCATTGATGCATTTTATATTAAAAATAAGGAAAGCCAAGCATAAAAAGGCTTTGAAATCCTTAGCAGATAACTCAGTAGTAAAGTGTGAATCAATACTCAATCTCAGGACTTCCCTGGTGGTCCAGTGGTTGGGATTTCGCCTTCCAATGCAGAGGGTGCAGGTTCGATCCCTGGTCATGGAGCTAGGATCCCACATGCCTCGCGGCCAAAAAACCAAAACATAAAACAGAAGCAGTGTTGTAACAAATTCAATAAAGACTTTAAAATTGGTCCACATCAAAAAAAAAAAAAAATCTGAAAAAAACCCCTCAATCTCTACATTCATAATAAGGTATAATCTACCCAAATGCAAATCAAAGTCATAACATATATTTTTAAGAATCAATAAAGCAGACACATTTCCTTCAGTGTTCTTTCAAGGTAATGCTACTACTTATTACACCTCAAAGATGTAATTTTAAAACCTGCAGTTTCTGGAATGAAATTGAAAATTCAGTACAGAACACCACACACATAAAGTGTCTCAAATACGGGTGCTCCCTCATTTATTCACTGCCACCACCACTCCTCCAAAATGTTTTGCCCATCCTGAATATGTAAACTTTTAGAGGCAGATGAAATTGTCATATGTCTATCAATTTTTAGCTACGCATGTTTTAAAATCACCTATTATTTAAGATCTAACAATAAAACTTTCCCCCTCATTCACGTTTTATGAAATGATTATATTCAAACTCTTTACATGCATATTCAAATTAGAACCTGTCATCCTTGCAGTCAGTCCATTTTTTGAGTGACCAAACCTAGTTTTCAGAGCCCCTTATCATATAAGTTGCTTCAGAATTTAAATGTGATGCTGTCTCTGGAAATTTTATCCTAATAGGCCCCCTTGCATCACACAGGAGGTTTTATTATTTTTTTTAAAAAAAAATCCATCCTGTAGTAACTTACAAACATAAAACCACTCATTGTTTTTGCTTTTCAAAGTAATTTTTTAAATGTCTGCTTACAATTACAGCAATCAACACCTGTAATTCAAGAAGATTAATAACTGAAGCTGCTTCCTTGTAAAATGATTTTACCAGATGACAGCTATAAGCATCTAAAACTAGCACTGATTAAAGTTGTTTTAGACTAAGTATCATCCTCAAACAGTATTTATTGTTCAAAATAAAGTCACTGCAAGCACATGATATGAGATTTGCAAGAACTCGATTATCAGGTGACTCCTCCTTTTCAGAAAGGATAGTTATGGGAAAATACCTTCCCTTAGGTGTAGGCATATATAGTATGTCATACACAGCATCTCAGACATTTATCATCATAAGCAAATGGCTATGCTCATTGAAGCTTAACAACAATGACAAATCCTAGACGGCTGAACACAGAAGAGGCTCTAAAAGAAAATGCTTCCAGTTATTTCCTCCTTGGACTTCTCTAACTTGAACTTTTCAGCAGGTGAACGTTTCCCCTTTAAAAACCTCCAAGTTTGTCCAAGTATACTTTCCTCCTGACATAGAAGGGATAGGATAACATTTTCAAGAAAAGCCCTTAAACGAGAAATAAACCTAAATGTTAATAGTGGTCAACTTTATAAGTACAGGTTTCTGGTTTGAAAAAAAATCCCAGAAAAAGTAGAATTTTACTGGGTCTTAAATTTCGTTATGTTCAGATAACTCTACTAGTTACTCCGTAACTAGCAGGTACATCTAGAAGTCGGTGAAATTCATCCCATTCCTTGGCACCCTGCTTACTGACCAGCAAGCAAAGGCTGGGCTTCTCTGAGTAAAGGGAAACATTTCCTTGTAAGTCTTAGAACTCGCCCCATAATTACCTCCTTCTGACTTTTGTAAAAGTTATTTACAAAAGTACAAACTTAACAATTTTGTAAAGAAGATCATTTTATAGGGTTTTGTATTTCCCTTGTTCATGTTCCTGTATTTTGACAAACTTTTAGAAAAAGTTATTGTTTAAAATATCATTTGTCTCAGGCAGGCTAAAGAGAACCAGGGAGAAGGCTTGTTTAGACTGGAGTTTTAACAGAGGAGCAAGGAGGGTGGCCAGAAGCAATGAAAGTAAAAGCAAAGAACATCCTTTGGGGATTCGCCTTCCAAATGCCTCTGCCCTAGGCTGAAATGTTTGCAATTAATTACCATAAGGGAAGCCATACCCTTGCAATCATGCTTCTCAAACCCTGGTGCCTGCTCCCTAAGGATGTTCAAAACCATGGGATAAACACAGCATGTTTTCCTGGAGACTTGATACCACTGGAAGCCCAAGTGGTAAGAAGGTGAGGAATATCACCGGCAAACTGTAATATTAAAACAAAAAGATATATCACGGAATAAAATGTAAACTGCATGAGTTTTAAAGATACAACACGAGACTTCAAAGAAATATTATGCTTAGAGCTGTGTCTGTACCCCCAGATACTTTAGGGGCACTCACTCTCCTGTTACAACTACTTCTGTGGAAATCTTTGAGAAGCAATACCTTAAAAAAAAAATAAAACTCATATAGAATTTAAAATTTTTACTATGAACAAGTTATCCAAAACTTATCCCATGCAAACAGAAAAAAAGGGAAGCAAAATATTAATTTGTGGATGCAATTATTATTATCCTTTACTTATTTAACTCTTCAGGTCTAAGATATGGAAATTTTCATCCAGTTTATTCCATTTATCTCCATAAAGATTCTGTTCGTGCTCAGGCTCACTCTGTCAAACTAGTATGTCTTCAAGGCCTTAACAGAAGCAGCCCTTAGCTTTATACAGACATATGTAGTGGGTTTGGCAGTGTCTTGTAATATGCAATCTGCACCTTACCTGATCTTCCATTCTCTCTGTGCCTTCCAAGACGATCTTCTGGACATTTTCTTGCCTTTCCTGAGAGAGAGAAAATTCATTAAAATAAAAAAAAAACACAACATTTTGATACTTGTTTATTTTTCACAATACAGTTAAATGGCAGACATCTTCTTGGGTAATTTAGTTCATGGGAACAACATGTTCCACTTTAGGGCAAAAAAAAAAGGGGGGGGATTAACCCAACAAATCCATGCTCTCACAGACAATACGAAATAAAATAAAAACACCCTTTTTATCTGCAGTTAAAAACAGATAATGTGACAGAAAGAGTCAATGTAACATCTGTGTAGTTTCACAAAGGAAACTGATGATTTGTACTTTTCAAATTAGATAAGATCCAGACCAATCTAGTGACTATACAGCTTCCAGATTTTAAATGATTTTCATACGCACGTGAGAAGAAAGCTGGCAAGCCTGCAAACACAGTAAAAAAAACTCTTCTTTTAAAAGATACTATTTTTCCTTACTATTTGGTAAAAGCCTTATAAAATCAGTAAGGCTTTAGTGGACTTCCATGTTAGTATCAAACTGCAAAGCAGAAAGGAGAATTAAATTTGTTCTTCTCATCTGCCAAAATTACAGTATATGGAAATATAATTATCATTATATATTAAACTATAAGATTAGGGGACAACAATGATTTCCTCTACCTCAATCTACAAAATTAAAAGGAGTATCTCCTGAAAACCGTTTGGTCCAACGTCTTCATTTTACAAATTGGGAACTTGGCAAAGAAATTAAAGGGACCAAAGGTTATTTGGGCAAAGGCTTATGAAACTATTGTTCTGAACTGCTTACGCCCACACAGTGGTAAGTGAAAGACAGGGTCATGCAATGCAGAAACAAAAAGCTTTTAGAGTCAAAGGCTCCCAAGACAAATCCAGACTCTAAAACTTATGTTTCCTTATTTCTCTAAGCTTTGGCTTTCTATTTACAATGTGAAGCTATCATCTCCTACTTTGCAGAGTTAGAAGACCACAGACATCAGCCTAAGATCTACCGGTACCTAATAGGGTAGAAGCAAATAACAGCTCCTGTTTGAACTTAATTGCATATAATTTCTAAAAATTAGATAAAAATGTATCAGGAGGTAAACTTTCAGTAGCTAGGTTGGCATGCTTAATACGCTTCCAAACCCACTCACCTTGTGCATCCATATCCTTCCCTTCCGGATAATGTGTGTTAATCTATCCACACACACTCTGTGAAGTGGGAGATAGAAACTCAGCTCCGTCTGGGGAAGTATAATTGATAGTCCATAGGTGCTCCTATCCCCATTCCAGTTTCCATCGAAGATTAATGACACAATAATTACTCCTTTTTCAGACAAGACAAAAAACTTTACGTCTATCGCCCCACTCTCTGCATTTCGAAGGATTTCTCCATTGAGGGTATGGTTGGCAAGAAAAGTTATTTCTCCATCGCTTAGAAGTAACTGTTCTGTCTTTGGAGCCCAGATGTGCCTTACTCTAGGACCAAGAATATTGTCCCAGTAAGCAAAGGTTGCTGCTAATAAAGGGGATTCACCACTTAAAGCAATCTCTGTCTTGGCAACAGCTGGAGAAGGTGGTGGACAGAGAGTCGACATCACTGCATCCCAACTGTCACATTATCCAAAAGCTCCAAGGTTATCTAAACAATGACAAACAAAACGAGTGATTAGGTTCAGCGATTTTAAGCCATCCATCAAAAACGCATATTTTGGGACTGACATATATACACTACTATATATAAAATAGATAACTAATAAGAACCTACTGTACAGCACAGGGAACTCTACTCAGTACTCTGTAATGACCTATATGGGAAAAGAATCTAAGAAAGAGTGGATATATGTATATGTATAACTGGTTCACTTTGCTGTACAGCAGAAACACAACATTGTAAATCAATTTTACAAAAGAAATAAAGGGCATTCTAAGGTCAAAAAAACCCCAAACCCTCAAATGATTTACGTATATGTGGTTTTCTCCTCTTCAGTCAAAACGATTTGGAAGCATGTCTCCTACATGAAAGAGACATTAAACTAGCATGGCAGGTGCATATTAAGTGTTTGCGATATGATGATAATGTACTACCATACATAGTAACATGCCACTTATATTCAGGGCATACACTTAGAAATCCAAAATAATAATGGCCTTAAAAAAAGCCTCTGAACATTAATATAAACTATTATATACTAAAGCTCATAGAATAGATCCTCACTGTTTCTAAACATCCAGCCTATATGCAATTCTAATATGATTGGATATTTGGTTCCTAAACCATAGGAACTAAAGAGAAACAAACTGAGAAAGGGAGGGCTCAGCTAGAGACCATGACACTTCTTGTGGGCTGAACTATGTCCCCCCAAAATATATGTTCAAGTCCTAATAACCCCCTGTATCTGTGAATGTGACCTTATTTGGAAATAGGTGTAATCAAGTTAAGATGGGGTCCTAATCCAATGGCTGGTGTCATTACAAGGAGAAAGATTTGGAGACACACAGACAGGGAAAATAGGGCCATGCGAAGACGAAGGCAGAAACTGGAGTGATGCAGCAACAAGCCATTAAAGTAATGTGAAGGATCGCTGGTAACTATCAAAAGCTAAGATGAGGCAAAGAACGATTCTTCCGTGGAAACTTTAGAGGAGCATGCTCCTGCCAACACCTTATTTAAGACTTCTAGCTTTCAGAACAGAGAGAGAATACATTTTCCTCATTTTTACATCACACAGTTTGTGGTACTTTACTACAGCAGTCCACACCTGACAGGAGAAAACCTTAAAAGCTGCTAAGAAAAGAAAAAAAAAAGGCAAAAGCTTGCAAGAATACAACAATCTAGAACCATAAGAGAAAATAAGCAAAAAGTCCTCAATGCACTCAGTGATGCTCTTTGGGTAAAGCCCAATACTGGTGTTTAAAATGACAGATAAATACATTTAATATGCTATTCAAGACAGCAGCGTAGCCTTTTATCATTGCAAAGAGAGTTATACTAAACGGGTAAAAAAGCTTTAGTTATTTAAAACATGTAGAGAACTAAATGATTGGATGGGCCCGGTCAACCTTTCAATCTACTGAGAAAACAGAGAAGAGGAACTGCCCAAGTTCACCAAGCCAGGCTGGAATCCAGGTCTCTTGTATATCTTAACCCACCCCATTGTATCACTCTGAAAGTGTACATTCAATGTGATGTTAATGTAAAATGAATCATTCCTGCCTAGTGTTAAAATTGAATACCTATGCATATTCAATACCAATTTCATTTAAACAAGTCTAAAATTGTGGAATCTATTCGTCATATAGTGGTAAAGGATAGTAGTTAATAATAGGTGAACTATGATATATCTATCTTTGCCTGTATGCTTGCTTTGGGAATTAACATTTTATCTGTAACTAAATTCATGTCAAAATAAACCATTTTACTTAAAATAAAGAATTTGATCTACATCTTGTCAGAAGAGTTCAGAGACTGATGAAAAGCAAAAAAAAAAAAAACCCAACAAAAACCGACTCTAATTTTAGAGTACTGTATGAGCACTTTTATCATGATGTCAAGAACAGTTATACAGTGCTTGGCAAAACGCTTTACAGTAGGTATGTGGATATGTGCAGAAATGGCTTAACACAAGAACAGTTCTTGTGTATTTTTTATTTTAGAAATTCACTTAGGAAATATTCACTTTTTTAATGTGTTATATCAATTTAATAGACTTAAGAGACTATACTGGGTATAAGTTGTATAGTTTGTTTAAAATATCCACTGTTATGGATACAATTTAAACAGTCAGTTTATAATGGCAGACTATAGGAACATAATCTGAATTGAAACTGTAATGATGTTATGATAATTAACAATAGCAAACTGGAGGCCAAGGAGACGAATTAAGTAAACACAGAGCTATAAAATTATATGGTAACATATTCTTCTTTTGTTCTTCCTTTTTGGATAAAAAAGGTGAATAATCATAAAGGCAATACTGCTACTCAAACATTTCATCATTATGTTGAAAATAAAAACACTTCCTTAAATGGAATTGAGCCCTGGAGCAAATATGGTTAGATTATGGGACAACTTTTTACCTGATTGTGAAAACTCAACTATTATAGACCACTAATTACATTCAATCTCATTGCTAGTATCATTAGAAAGAGAATAAGGGACAAAGGCTATGTTGAATTGTTTAGCTTTAAATCCTGCCAAAAGTCACAGAGGAGTACACTTAGGAGAGTAGTAAAATGAGTCTACTAACACTTAGAGTCATCATCTTTGGTAAAGACAATCCATACATACAGACATGGCTCAAAAAAATCAGTTCAAAACCAAGAGTCTTTTATCTATATATCTTATTTACATGCAGTGCTGGCTACACCAGACAGTTATCAAACAAAAGCCGTAAGAGTCTTTGAGGGAAGCCAGGATTCAAATTGGGTGACACAGTGGCTTGCCACACTCCTGTAAACAAAAAACAGAGTTCATGAGGATGTACCCAATATACTTCCTGAAAATCATCCAACATATGCAGATGTAAAGATTATACTAATTATCATCTGTTAAAACTGTTAGCACAGGGGTAGTTTTGAAGTTTTGCTTTTTCTTAAACCTTTGCTAAAAATCAGTCATCTCTTCTCTGATTGATATTTAGAAAGTTGGTTGGTCCACTGCTGTTGCAAATCAGAATTCAACCATCATAAGGCCCACACTTCTTGTAACCATGTTTTCTGTTTATTTTCTCCCAGCTCTAAGAGAAGCAGGATCCTAAACCAGCCCACCTTCCAAAACAGGAGCTGCCCAGACCAACTATTGACAGTGATCTGCTTGTAACACCAGATAGTTCGCAACACTTCAAGACTCAGAGGTTAAGTTCATCATATCACTATCAGGCCATCTCTCACAGCTCCAGTTTCTCAAATAGGCAGGCTAACCTACTACTCCTTAGAATTCCTTAATTAAAATAGAGCCCAAGGGCAGGCTTGAAAGATAGGCGTCTCCTCTGGTTTTCTCTCTCTCTGAAAGTAAATTCTGAACTGCTAACAGGGCCAAAGAAAGACACTATTTTATCAACTTTAAAAGGTGGGGAAAAAACACTTTAGCCCCCATGTAACTGTTTCCTTGGAGCAGGTTAGTCCTGGCATAGTGCACAGTCTGCAATGTGGTCTATCACTTCTCTTGTTTTTGTTTCATATGTGTAAAGAGAACAGGCATCATGAGGTAGTTTCCAACTGATTCAGGGCTCTCCTAGACTGCCAAGGTGCTGGCAACAGTGTCTGTGTCACATAACACCATCATACTTCAAGTATTCTGACTCCATATTATTAATTTCCCATATATTGTATTCTTGCTTCTGTGATGTTCCCTTTATGTTAAAAGTTTTCCAATGTCTAAGATCGTATCTAACAGTATTTTCCAATCTCTTTGTACAAATTAAAGTGCCAGATGTATTGTGCCCCCTTGCTCTGAATCACAAGAGAGATGAGAACAGTTTGAATTGAAATTTATCCACTGGCCACAACCAGACTGTTTTAACGAGAGCCTAACAAACTTCATTGTTTCTGAAAGGGCCATGTCTCTCGGGCAAGTGCATGACCTCCCGGTCTCCTGAATACAGAAGCCTGGTGGAGTTCACCGGGGCCAGTCAGACCCTGAATGGTCACAGCAGACGCGTAATCAGTGCACTTCTTTTTGCAACCGATACCATCAGTCAAGTGATGCCCAAGTCATAATGGTCAATTCTTTTAAGTAAGTCTGTGTATCCTTGGAGAAGTGAAGTAAGCAGGTCATGAACCACAGAACGGGAGCAAAAGACAGTCTAGAATTGCTGCCCAAATTTACAAGACAACAGCAATCCTTAGAAACTTCAACTTCTGTAGACTAGTAGTATTACCCCACGCCACGCCGCTTTATCCCCTCTCGGACCCCGACTTGGTACGGAGCAGCCGCGCGCCGCCCACCCTCTGGTTTTCCCCGGGCCAGGCCTCTCGGTGCCCGAGGCTCCTTCCCCTTGAGCCCGCGGCACAGGGGGTCCGACGGGTCCCTCTGAGTGTCACGCCGGGACCCCGAGAAAGAGCCAGCTCGGGGACTGTGGGCGGAAAAACGGACCGACCCCTATCCCCCTGCCTCTGCGCCGCCACTGCCAGAAAGCCCGGATGAAGGCAACTCCACTGGTCGCCGGGCTGAAATTCCCGATGCCGGCTTTCGATCAGGGAAGAGAGCGGCAAAGAGAGGACCAGCCGAGCAGAGCCTTGGCGAGAGCCTCCGCCGCCGCCCCCGCGCGGTCCAGGTACCCGGAGCCCAAACAGCCACCTACACGCCGGCTTCTCACTCACCTACGCGCCACCGCCTGCGCCTCCACCGCCTCCGCCGCCGCCGCCGCCGCGGGCATAGAACCGCAACCGCAGTCCCGCCCCCGCGGCCCTGGCCCCGCCCCCGCGCGCGTTGCGTCCGCGAACCCGCTTCACGCCGTGGTCGTTTCCCGCCTTGTGCTCTTCTCCTGGTAAATTTTATCAGTTCTTTCCTCATTCACCCTTAGCGAATACTGTGAGAGCAAGGGGAGGAGAGAAAGGGCGGGAAAAACAAAGCCACACACCTCCTAAACACACCCCCTGCTCTCTCTAGGCCCCGCCCCCCAAGGAAGAAACCGGGCAGCAGGGATGGCTGACGCGCGAAGCGCCATCTTTCACGCGGGCGGAACAAGTCGCTGTTGCTGCACTACCATTTCCTCGTGGGACACCGTAGGTACGCCTTGGTGTTTTCGAGATGCGATTATACGTAAACGCACGAGGTCTGCGCGAGGCGGGGTTCGGGGCGTACTTACTCTGTCCCTTTGCTCAGTGGCGCGGTCGGTAAATTTAGCGTAAGCTGATAACCAAGATAGTTCCGTTCTTAACGGGGAGGACTTCTGGGCCCCAAGAAAGCAAAGAGTTGGTGGTTGTGAATGATTTTGTTTGTGCTTGGCAGGTAGCAGGCGCTCAACAAATATTTGATGAACGAATGGATTTGGTTTTTTTTAATGACACAGTTCAGTACGCTGTAACTTCACCCCAAGCCTCGTTAGGTAATTTTCTTTCCCACAATATATAGTCACGACAATTTTGTCTTCTTTACATGTAAGCATTTTCTCAAGGATGATTTTCATGTCTTTAAACATCCTATAAGCTAGTTGCACAATGTGGATGAGTTGGGTGGGGTTTTTTTTTCACCTTTGAAAATGTACTTTATTGTTTTGTGATGTGCTGTAAGTTTTTTTTTTTTTTAATCTCCAGTTAAATCAGTCTTTTGGTCTGCAAGTGTATTTTCAGGTTATTCGCTACAGATGAGTGGCACTTAACATTTTTCATCTTTAAAAATCGCGGACATCTTTATCATTCAGAGGAAGAAATACACAAAATAACTCCCTCAAACCTATACCCTCTGCAGAAATAGACCCTTTACCTATGCTTTATGCTTATATCAAACACCAAAAAATCTACCGTTTATCTAGTTCCTACTGTGTCTTTGGTATTGTGCTTCTCAGCCTACATAAAGAATTACGCTCGGGGCTTCCCTGGTGGCGCAGTGGTTAAGAATCTGCCTGCCAATGCAGAGGACATGGGTTTGATCTCTGGTTTGGGAAGATCCCACATGCCACGGAGCAACTAAGCCCATGCGCCACAACTAGTGAGCCTGCACTCTAGAGCCCACGAGCCCCAACTACTGAGACCACGTGCTACAACTACTGAAGCCCACCTGCCTAGAGCCGGTGCTTCACAACAAGAGAAGCCACTGCAATGAGAAGCCTGCACACCACAAGGAAGAGTAGCCCCCGCTCGCCACAACTAGAGAAAGACCGCGCGCAGCAACAAAGACCCAACACAGCCAAAAATAAATAAATTAAATAAATAAATTAAAAAAAAAGAATTACACTCAATCCTCCTAACACATTTAGAATATAGATATTATCATCCCTGTTTTACAGAGGATATGACCAAGGTTCAGAGCGATTATTTACCCAAAGCCACTTAGCTAGCTGATTCAGGCCGGTTTTGCGCAGTTCCAGAGCCCACTGAGTCCTGAGGACACCAGGCTGGTACTGAGTGGATGACAGCCTTTCTCAGAATACCTATGGGGGACAGTACCAACACCTCCAGTTCAGAGTAAGATTGGGACTCAGATTAAGTGCCTAAGAAAGGAATACAGTGCCAAGAACAGTTTTTCCTACTTCAGAATTCTGCCTAGGGACAAAATTTCCCTTGTCTCCAATTCTGGTTTTGTGCAATATCAACCCTAGAACAACTATGCTTCCTAAGAAAGAATCAAACACCAAGGTCTAAATTCTGCATGACCATGAGAATAAGATACATATTGAAAGTGGCTCTGCATGCATGATGCTTTGTAGTGAGTGAATGTGCATTTTCCCCCACACATCTAACTGAACAATTGTTTAGGCATTGTGTAGCAGTAGCTTGTATGTCTTTCAATGGATCAGAGCAGGAAAAATCCAGTCGGAGGGAAAAAGTAGTTGTGACTTAATACTGTGGTTCAGAGTATTTTCATGCTCAAAGGTGTAAAATAGGAAGACAGGTATCCTAGCACACATTGCTTCTTCAGGAAACCAAAAAAAAAATGATGTTAAGTATGTAGTCATGTGATCCACACTAGCAGCACCAAAGGATGGCTTGGGAGGACTTTAACCCTTAACCCCTCCAAATTCTGTTCATCAGTCCAAATAAACCACCCCAAATAACTATACTGTTTAAGTGAAAATAGGTTTTGCTATTGAAACATATCTTCAAGCAAGAGCCCTAGTTCCCCATTTCCAACCAGGATGATAGGCCTAAGACCCTATTTAGAAATGTTTGAGCTAACCACCAATCCACATATAATTAATGAGCAAATATACAAAAAGGCTTTACCCTAGGGGAGCCGTGGAGCTCATGTTGAAGAGCTTGGGCTCTGGCATCAGAGTTGTTGTAAGTATTGTCTCTGCCCTTGATTAGTTATGAGACTTTGGGCAATACTTAACTTCTCTGTGCCTCAGTTTCCTCAGCTGCAAAATGGCAAGCAGAATAATTTCCGGAAGGGTTGTTGTGAGGCTGACCTGAGATCAAGCAAGCTAGTAATTTAAGACAGACAGTCAAGAAATTGGGGCTCTAATCTCAGTAACTATGCAGGGATAACAGAAGCAATAACAAATTACAAACCACGTAAGCAATGTACGTATTTATAATTCCAACAAATAGAATGTCAGAACTCAGAGAACCTTCTTGCTACATCATGAATGTCAGTTATGGTCAGAAAGCCTTTTCCCCATCCTCTTTTTATTAATGTATTTCAGAAATGTGTTATGTGTTGCTTCGGAGCTGGAGCTGAGGACTTGTTGATTACCTCCTATTTACCAAGATTACAGCAAATTAGATTTAACTGGTGAACAATCTGACTTTGGACATGGAGGAGGAATATTGCTGAATAAACCACAGTGAGTTTAATTTCTTTTAAGTAATAAGATTTTATGTGGTTGCCTTAATCATTTCAGACTTATCAATATGCAATTTATGTTACCTTTTGGTTGGAATATGAATGACCCAACACCCAACTGAGGTACTTCCAGTTGGAATCTTGGTTCCTGGATATATCAAGTTAGTGAGTTAGTGTGATATAAATGGTTTAGAAAGCTGTAGTGGGTCCATGATTGGAGCTAACAGTCTATAGTTCTAATAATGCTCAATGTAGGCAGTGCCCCTGCAAAGAGAACATCATTAGGATCCAATATGTATTTCTTTTAGGGTCCTCCTGGGACTCACCATTCTATAAACAAGTCAGTAAGCCCCTCAGTGGGAGGAATCACATTCTTGGCCAGGTATTAACCTCTGTTCCTTCCATACTGGTGATCTGCAAGCAACAGTTGTGAGTGATCTAAAGCCTCAGATAAAGAGTCTTCAGGGGAAGAAATTCCTAGTTCACTGCAGCCCCATGTAACACACAGCAAGAAAGACAAGAAGTAGGAAGACAAGCTGACCATTTTCGAAAATCTTAAGACAAGATCATTAGCTAATTTATTATAGAAGACAGATTATGAAGTTTTAGCTTGATGAGTTTATCATATGTTTATGGAGTTTGGGTGGAATCAGCAGTGCGCAGTGGTGGTGTTGGTGCTGCCCTACTGGAGGCCTGAGTTGCAGTGGACCAGGAACAGATGAGCAAAAGCGCTCTCAACTGCAATGACTCCCTCACTAGCCATAAGCTTCCCAGACCCACCTCAGAATGTGCCCCGGAGCACATCTGCCTGTGGTTACCCCTCTGCTTGCAACTCTCAGCATGTTTTTGTGTTTATACCTGCACTTTATTGTACTTACTAGGATGTTGCTTTGTAAGTAGGTTCCTTATTTCCCGTGTGACTTCTGCCTCTCAGCTTTGTCCCAGGCTATCTGAGACCCAGGGCAGTGTGCTTACAGTTTCATGTTCCGACTCCTTTGTTTTTAGCTCATATCAGATGATGGGCAAATGCCAGGTGGCTGATTGAAGCTTCCCTCCAACTGTTATTATCCTTAGGTCAGGCTCCTGTGGTGTAAGTGCTTCTTTTTGAAACTAGCTTTTGTCTTTGTTTAAGAGTTGGGGTCGTTCTGTTTAAGGATCAGGGTCACTCTGATTTAAAGTGGATGAGGAGCTGTGAAGGAGACCGTTTCTTTTTTGTCATCTGTGTCATTTTTCCTATCTCCCTTCTCCACACTATTTCTTTAACCCAACAAAGAAATATAAAACCACAACTAATGTCTCTGAGCCAAAATCACAGGTCACTAAGTTTTTTTTTTCAATAAGTTACAGGTGTACAATATAGTGATTCACAATTTTTACAGGTTATACTCCATTTACAGTTATTATAAAATATTGGCTGTATTCCCCATGTACAGTATATCCTTATAGCTTATTTTGTACATAATAGTTTGTACCTCATAATCCCCTACCCCTATCTTGCCCCTGCCCCCTTCCCTCTCCCCACTGGTAACCACTAGTTTGTTCTGTATATCTGCCTCTGTCAGGTCACTTAGTTTTAAAATGTTTTAACACCTGGGCAGTTTTGACATTTATTCTTTTTCTTCTTCAAAATCATTTTGACCAACTTGGTCATTTTTCTTCTGTGAACTTGAGGACCGACTGGCCTGTAAACTTCCACAAATAACCTTTGTGAGATTTTTATTGTTGTTGCATAGAATTTATAGATCAGTTTCTTGTCTTTCCATTTAGGAACATGGTCTATCTCTCTACTTACAACTTCTCTTGTACTCGTTAATTAGGTTTTATACTTTTCTCAGAAAAGACACTTTACATCTTTTGTGAGATTTTTCGGAGTTATGTTGTAATTGTGTTGCTATTGAAAATTGTTTCTTCTAAAAATGACATTTTAAATTATTTGTTGCTAGTGTTCAGTTTACACTAGCTTTGTATGTCCATCTTGTTTTTGGCAACCTTGCTAAATGTTCTTATTGATTGTAAATAATAATTAAAAACAACAAAACAAAGAAGTAAGCCTCAAACAAAAAGGTACTAGTCATTTCAATTTCATGGTCTTTAACTTTCAGTAGCTGCCCATATTTTTTATAGTGTCCAGGGTCCTTAGTATGGCTCTCAAGGCTCTCCCCAATCTGCTTCCAGCTGACTTTTCAAGACTTCATTCTTACTGCCCTTTCCCCTCATTGCTTTCTGATGCACGAGTGTTCACTGTTCTGTAACCACTCAGTTCTCTCAGCCTGGAATACCCTTATCCTTCCAATTCTGTGCGAGGAAATCTTGTTAATTGCACCACATGTTGCCTCCTTCAGGAAGGAAAAGATGTGTCTTGTGCACCCTTAACTTCCACTATTAATATAAAAACTAAACACCTTGTATTTATACTTTACATGTTTAGGGCAAATAATGGTCATATAATATTGAAGTTAGAAACTTTTGGAGATGGTTACAGCAACACAATGTAGGGTTTAAAGGTATCAGCTTTTAGGCTTGAATCAACCAAAGCTTGAATCCTGGCCCAACCACTTTGTAACCTTGGGTGAGTTATGTAACATCTTTTTTTGCTTTTGTTTTTTGAAAAAGGGTTTCAGAAATAGGTTATAGACTAAGAATTGGAACAGGAGATTTTCAATATCATCCCACGTCACAAAAAAGCATTGTTTCCTGACATCATGAATTTGGCTCTGTCACAGCAAACAGCAAACTGACCAAAGTCAAACAGGTGAGGAGGACTTTGTGCAGGCTACTGCAATAGGGAAGAGAGACAGAAAACTCCATTGAAAGAGAAGTTGGGAACTAAGGAGCCGGCAAGCCACAACTAAGGAGCACATGTGCTGCAACTAAGGAGCCTGTGGGCTGCAACTAAGGAGCCTGCGGGCTGCAACTAAGGAGCACATGTGCCACAACTAAGAAGCTGGCAAGCTGCAACTAAGGAGGCCACCTGCCACAACTAAGACCTGGGGCAACCAAATAAATAAATAAATAAAATATTAAAAAAAAAAACCAAACTGACATGGTACTTGTAGAAAAAAAAGAGTTGGGAAAGTTTTTAAGAGCTGAGGTCTTTAAGACCTGAAGGGTAATCTTAGGTTACCTATATTTGTTAACTGGCAAAAGGAAAAGCAATCATTCCCTTATCTTTATGACAGGAGGTAGTTTTACAACCTGGAGCAAGGCTGCCTGCCTACTGAAGGTGGGCTCCTACCCTCCTACAGAGACTGGGAGATGGGCTGCTATCTTCCTTGATGAATATATTTCAAAGGTATGATCCCAGAAAGACATTCCGTGTTGTAAAACTTGCAAGAGGCTTTTAAAAATTTACATCTCAGAAGGGAAGATAAAGAAGTGACAAGTTTTCTAATGTAAAGACTCTAAGAAAAGGGAGATCGGGGCCTAGAGTTAGAGAGAAGCCAGTTTGAAGTTTAGTCGAGCTGATGGAAACATTAAGGCCATCTTCCCATCTTAATCAACTCATAACAGCATTACTCCTTCAAAGTAGAATGAGGGAGATGGAATCCAGTTATGTTCCTGCAAAATAGACTGTTTCTGAGTATAGGGGTGTGTGTGTGTGTGTGTGTGTGTGTGTGTGTGTGTGTGTGTGTGAGAGAGAGAGAGAGAGAGAGAAAGGGAGAGAGAATGAGATGGAGATAGAGTTATTTTGAGATAATGGGTACTGCTTCCAAATAAATATAAATCAGAATGTTAGTAAATACCAGCAAACCAAAACAAAGCAAAGAGCCATTGAAATGATTAGAATTCTTGAGATCCAGAAAGACTTAAGAAAATTTTCCTTTATATGTACTAGATCTGATTAAATTAATTACTAAATAATGTATTTGTCAACAGGTATAAGTTTTTCCAACAATCTTTTCAAAAAAAAATTACCATTTCTTTTTCAGTCTATCTCCAAAAGAAATGGTGTGTCATCCAATCTTAATGTAAGCACTGATTATACCACAAAGAAGGAAGTAAATTCAATGTCATTCTTTTTATTCCCCTCTGTGGAAATGTGTGAAATATCTCAACATAATATTTAGTTTGACAAAGATGCAAACATTTTCATTGTTAAAGTACGTCTATTTTAAGTGATGGTGACTTTTTTTTGCGTATGGAGAAAAGTTGATTGTTTGAATTGTAAAAGTAGAACTTCTTGATGATAGAACACCAAGGTTAATGACATTATCCTTTTTACAGACCTCAGTTTATATAGCAACACACACAAATATGTTTGTTTATTTATTTGTTATAGGTGATGGTCACAATTTACTAGGCAATAGTACACTATTTTCTTATGTTTCTTAGTAATGCACTGTGTTTATTTAATCCTTTTTTAACCTTCAACCCACTTCGCCCATTTCTCCCACTCTCCCCCACTCACCACCTCTGGCACCCACATAATCTTTTCTTTGCATCTATATGAGCTTGTTTGTTTGTTTTTTCCATATGAGATATAATACAGTATTTCATTTAGTATAAGGCCCTCAAGGTCCATCCATTTGTTGCAAATGGCAAGATTTCCTCTTTTTTATGGCTAAATAATATTCCATTTTATATATCCACAATTTATCCATTCATCCATCGATGAACACTTAGGTTGTTTCCATATCTTGGCTATTGTAAATAATACTGCAATGAACATGGGGGTGCAGATGTCCTTTTGAGTTAGTGTTTTCATTTTCTTTGGATGAATACCCAGAAGTGGAATTATTGGATTATGTGATAGTTCTATTTTTGATTTTTTGAGGAACCTCCATACTGTTTTCCACAGTGGCTGCATCAATTTACTTTCCCACCAACAGCACAGGAGGGTGCCTTTTTCTCCATTTCCTCAACAACACTTATTTCTTGTCTTTTTGATTACAGCCATTCTAAACAGCTGTGAGGTGATATCTCATTGTAGTTTTGATTTGCATTTCCTGATGATTAATGACGTTGAGCATTTTTTCATCTACCTGTTGGCCATTTGTGTGTCTTCTTTGGAAAAATGTCTATTCAGATCTTCTGCCCATTTAAAAAATCAGATAGATTGTTTTGCTATTGAGTTGTATGAGTTCTTTATATATTTTGAATATATACACATATATTTATATGTATCTTAACCCCTTATAAGATATATGATTTGCAAATATTTTCTTCTGTTCACTAGGTTGCCTTTTCATTTTGTTTATGATTTCCTTTGCTGTGCAGAAGCTTGTTAGTATGATGTAGTTCCACATACTTATTTTTGCTTTTGTTGCTTTTGCTTTTGCTGTCCGATTCAAAAAATCGTTGCCAAGACCTTTGTCAAGGAGCTTACCACTTGTGTCTCCTTGTAGGAGTTTTATGGGTTCAGGTCTTATGATCAAGTCTTTAATCCATTTTGAGTTAATTTTTGTGTATGGTATAAGATAGTGGTCAAGTTTCTTTCTTTTTCATGTGGCTGTCCAGGTTTCCCAGTACCATTTATTGGAGAGACTGTCTTTCCCCATTGTATATTCCTGGCTCCTTTGTTGTAAATTAAATGACCATATATGTGTGGGTTTATTTTTGGGCTCTCTATTCTGTTCCATTGATCTGTGTATCTATTTTTATGTCAATATCATACCGTTTTAATTACTATAGCTTTGTAATAGTCTGAAATCAGAGAGCATGATACCTCCAGCTTTGTTCTTCTTTATCCAGATTGCTTTGGCTATTCAGGGTTTTTTGTGGTTCCATACAAATTTTAGAATTATTTGTTCTGTTTCTTTGAAAAAAGCCATTAGAGTTTTGATAAGGATTGCATTCAATCTGTAGCTTGCTTTGGGTAGTGTGGACATTTTAACAATATTGATTCTTCTAATTAATGAGCACAGAATATCTTTCCATTTGTGTCTTCTTGAATTTCCTTCATTAATGTCTTATAATTTTCAGTATACAGGTTGTTCACCTCCTTGGTTAAATTTATTCCTAGGTATTTTATTTTTATTTTTTTTTTTGCGGTACGCAGGCCTCTCACTGCTGTGGCCCCTCCCGCTGCTGAGCACAGGCTCCAGATGCACAGGCTCAGCGGCCATGGCTCACGGGCCCAGCCGCTCCGCAGCATGTGGGATCCTCCCGGACCGGGGCACGAACCCGTGTCCCCTGCATCGGCAGGCGGACTCTCAACCACTACGCCACCAGGGAAGCCCCTTTTATTCTTTTTAACGCAATTATAAATAGGATTATTTTCTTTATTTCTCTTTAAAAAAAATTATTTATTTATTTGTTTGTTTATTTATTTATTTTTGGCTGTGTCGGGTCTTTGTTGCTGTGCGCAGGCTTTCTCTGAGCGGGGGCTACTCTTCGTTGCAGTGTGTGGACTTCTCATTGTCGTGGCTTCTCTTGTTGTGGAGCATGGGCTCTAGGTGCGGAGGCTTCAGTAGTTGTGGCACGTGGTTCATGGGCTCTAGAGCTCAGTCTCAGTAGTTGTGGTGCATGGGCTTAGTTGCTCCGCGGTATGTGGGATCTTCCCGGGCCAGGGCTTGAACCCATGTCCCTTGCATTGGCAGGCAGATACTTAACCACTGCACCACCAGGGAAGCCCTCTTTATTTCTCTTTATGATAGTTTGTAATTGGTGTATAGAAATGCAGCAGATTTTGTGTATTGATTTTGTATCCTGCAACTTTACTGAATTTATTAGTTATAATAAATAATAATGAGACAAAGATGGCATTACATGATGATAAAGGGGTCAATCCAACAAGAGGATGTAATAATTGTAAATTTTTATGCACCTAATATTGGAGCACTTAAATATTTAAAGCAAATATTAACAGACTTAAAGGGAGAAACGGATAGCAATGCAATAATAGCAGGAGATTATAATATCCCATTTATGTCAATAGATAGATCATTCACACAGAAAATCTATAAGGAAACATCAGCCTTAAATGACATGTTTGAACAAACCTATATAGAACATTCCATTCAAAAGCAACAGAATACACATTCTTTTCAAGTGTGCATAGAACATTTTCCAGGCTAGATCATATGTTAGGCCACAAAAAGGCTTAATAAATTTAAGAAGGTTGAAATTATTTAAAAAATCTTTTCTGCCCACAATGGTATGTAACTAGCAATTAATTATACAAAGAAAACTGGAAAATCCACAAGTATGTGGAGATTATATAACATGCTGCTGAAAAACCAATGGGTCAAAGAAGAAATCAAAAGAGAAATGTAAAAAAATACCTTGAAACAAACAATGGTAGAAATACATCAAAATTTGTGGGATGCAGCAAAAGCAGTTCTAAAAGGGAAGTTCATAGTGATCAATGCCTCCCCCAAGAAATGAAAAAAGACTCAAATAGGGCTTACCTGGTGGCGCACTGGTTAAGAATCTGCCTGCCAATGCAGGGGGTATGGATTCGAACCCTGGTCCGGGAAGATCCCACATGCTGTGGAGCAGCTCAGCCCGTGTACCACAACTACTGAGCCTGCACTCTAGAGCCCGCAAGCCACAACTACTGAAGCCCATGCACCTAGAGCCTGTGCTGTGCAACAAGAGAAGCCACCACAGTGAGAAGCCCGCGCGCCGCAGTAAAGAGTAGCCCCTACTCACCGCAACTAGAGAAAGCCCATGTGTGGCAACGAAGACCCAACGCAGCCAAAAATAAATAAATATATAAATAAATAAAATAAAATAAAAAAGACTCAAATAAACAACCTAACTTTATACCTCAAGGAGCTAGAAAAAGAAGAACAAATGAAACCCAAAGTTAGTACAGGGAAGGAAATAACAAATATTAGAGCAGAAATAAATGAAATAGAGACTAAAGAGACACTAGAGAAGATTAATGAAACTAGGCGCTCGTTCTTTGAAAAGATAAACAAAATTGACAAATCTTTAGCTCGACTCACCAAGAATAAAAGAGAGAGGACTCAAATAAATAAAATCAGAAATGAAAGAGGAGATGTTACAACTGATATCACAGAAATACAAAAGATCATAAGAGATTGCTATGAACAATTATATGCCAACAAACTGGACAATCTAGAAGAAATGAATAAATTTCTAGAAACATATAACCTACCAAGACTGAATGATGAAGAAATAGAAAATTGGAACAGATCGATTACTAGTAAGGCGATTGAATCAGTAGTCAAAAACCTCCCAACAAACAAAAGTCCAGGACCAGATGGCTTCATGGGTGAATTTTGCCAGATATTTAAAGAAGAATTAATATACCAATTCTTAAAGTCTTCCCAAAAAACTGGAAGAGGAGGGAACTCTTCCACCTCATTTCATAAGGCCAACATTGGCCTGATACCAAACCTAGACAGGGTTGCTGCAAGAAAAGAAAATTACAGGCCAATATCACCGATGAACATAGATGCAAAAATCCTCAAAAAAAATATTAGCAAACCAAATTCAACAATACATTAAAAGGATCATATATCATGATCTAGTGGGATTTATTTCAGGGATGCAAGGATGGTTCAACATCTCAAATCAGCCAATGTGATACACCACATTAGTAAAATGAAGGATAAAAATCGTATGATAATCTCAATATATGCAGAAAAATCATTTGACAAAATTCAATATCCATTTATGATAAAAACTTTCAACAAAGGGATATAAAGAGAACATACCTCAACATAATAAAGGCCATATATGACAAGCTCACAGCCGACATCATATTCAATGGTAAAAAGCTGAAAGCATTTCCTCTAAGATCAGGAACAAGACAAGGATGCCTCACCACTTTTACTCAACATAGTATCAGAAGCCCTAGCCAGAGCAGTTAGGCAAGAAAAAGAAATAAAAGGCATCCAAATTGGAAAGGAAGAAGTAAAACTCTCACTATTTGCAGATGATATATTATATGTAGAAAACCCTAAAGACTCCATCAAAAAACTGTTAGAACTACTTAACATCTTTGAATGTCTGTTTTTTCCTCTTGAATATGGTATTGCTTTGAGGATTAAAAGAGATGATCTATGTAAAATGTTTACCCTGATACCTGCCACATGGTAATTGCTCATTCAGGTTGGCCACTAATATCATATGGTAGATACTCAATTGGCATTTGTTGAATAAATCTATTCCCAATTCCTAGTTTACAGATGAAGATATTGAGAGGGCAAAAAAGAGACCTTCTCAAGGTCATACCTTTAGTTTAGGGCAGATCTGTAACTAACACTTTTGTGTGCTAACAAGTAGGTGTGGGCTCTTTCTGCTTGATCAACATAAGGTGAACATAAGTTTATCTCCTCACTAGACTAAGCTTCCTGAGGGCAGGGAGCTTCTCTGATTCACCTTTGTCTGCCCCTTGCCTGCGAGCACAGTGCCTTGCTCATGTTAGATTCTCGGTAAATGGTGAATACAATTTAACCTAAGAAAATTCCCATCAGGAACAAGAATAAATTAAGAAGATTCCTTTAATCAGTGCATAGATTTGACTTTGAAGAATTTTGCTAAGCTCCAAATATAGCACATTATCAGGTGATCTTAGTAAGGAAAAGCTTAACTTGAATGTTACTGCATTTTTAGGTGACACAAACAGG
The DNA here is from genome assembly GCF_937001465.1 of Orcinus orca. NCBI lineage: Eukaryota > Metazoa > Chordata > Mammalia > Artiodactyla > Delphinidae > Orcinus > Orcinus orca. Next base: position 45,508,931 of record NC_064564.1, on the reverse strand, counting down.
CCACTGGCATCAAGATTTCTAGATAAACATTTCTTATACTGCTAAGTGAAAAGGATGAGAAATTCAGACACGTCATTTTTAACTGGTAATTGTGCCCATGGCATTAATCACCAGTTTAAAATTTGATTCTGAAAGATGAGAAAGTATTGCCTTTACGGAAGTAATGGAATTTGATGAGTTGTTATCATGAAGGTTAATTAGGAGTCTTTGTGAGAGCAAATAACTTAGTCACAGGCAGTAAGTCTGTTTTCAAAAACATAAAAAGGAATGAGTTATCATGTCATTGTTTTTCATCTTAAAATATGTAGAGAGATATTTATCTTTTTAGTAGCTTGCCTGGGAAATTACAGTGTCTTTTATTTTACCATAATTAAGATTTTGCAAATTTTCATATAAATTATAAACATACAGACATGCATAAATCATTTAGTATAGAACAATAAACTAGATGGATAGATGAGAGGTAAGTTATTACTATGAAATCAGAGTAGAAGTTCTCTCCAAATTTATTTTCCTGCCCCAAAGTGACATTATTTGCTTGCCCACATTCCATGTGCAGGGGTATAAAAGAGAAATAGTGCTCAAACATTGCTCATTGCATCTCTTGACTATCACCTGCTTTTACAAATAGTGCTTTAAGAATGAAAATGCTGTATGATAAATGGCATAAGGATCTAATTCTAAAGCACTTTTTCCACTAATGAACTGTACATTATAAGTCAGGCGATATGCACATTTCTTTTCTGAACACAGGGGAAAAAGAAAATAAAAACAAGTGACCCCTTTGATGAATAGCAAATACCTAATACCCTTCTGGTTTTGCTATACCAAGATCCAATTATCTCCCACATTTCTTAACAGTTTTTACAAACTGCTTGTGTATTCAAGTAGAATTACAAGAAAAAAATCCAAATGAAAAAAAAAAAAGAACAAAAGTAAAGTTACAGTCTGTATGATTTTAAAGGCCTAAATAATGTCATTGTGAAAAAAACACCATAAAAAGTGCAGTTCAAATTCACAGTTGGTCTAGGGTACCTTGTATATGGGCCAGCTCAGTCTGCCAAGTGCTTGTTAAATTAATTATCATACAGCAGCTTTCACTCTCTAAGTGGAACTCACAGAAAATGTGCTTAGAGTGGAGAAATGTAAATTGGCTTATGAGGTAATTTTATACTCTAGGGATAGATTTTTTTTTTCATTACTTCATGTTGGAAAAGGTTCATTATTATTTATAAAGCCCCAAAGCCAGCCCATCTCCAACCTCATTGTCACTTTCTGCATTCGAAACACCACTAAATTCCCAAATGAGTAGGCTAATTCTTTCCTGACAGAGCCATAAAACTTGCTTGGGGTATTACTAACTTAGGTGACAGCACTTTATTCAAAATAATTCTTATTCTCCAGGAAAAGCATTCATACACTTTATTTCTATGTGGCCATAACTCTGGTGGAAGATAAGTAGGCTTGTCTCCTGATTATCAATACTGAATATTGTTTCTTTGAGCACCTGGGTCCTACAATGATGGGAGCTACTCAGGTACTTCAGAGTGCATGCTTAGAAGACAATTAGCATTCTACTTATCATTTTACGTGTTTAAGATGCACTACTGAAAAATGTTATTTTTCAAGTGAATTTGATCAACTAGATGATTAAATGGTACATTTAATATAGTATGCTGTAATGTCCTATTTTGCAATTAATCTAAACATTGTTAGCTAATTAATTATTTTAAATGCAAAAGTGACAAAGGTTTGTTTAGAACCCAATAACAACAACAAAAACATTACTCATTGTCTTGATGAGTTCAGCAATGGGACGTTTTTCTCTTCTGATCTAGAAGTAATTTTCCTTCAGTATTTATTTAGTTCTATTCTACACTATTGATAGTTATCTCTCTTTTTTTAACTTCTATATCTGTGTATGTTTTATTTTATTTTTTAAATTAATGTATTTATTTTTGGCTGCGTTGGGTCTTTGCTGCTGCGCGGGCTTTCTCTAGATGTTCTTTGTTGCGGTGCGCAGGCTTCTCATTGCAGTGGCTTCTCTTGTTGCGGAGCACGGGCTCTAGGCACGCAGGCTTCAGTAGTTGTGTCATGCAGGCTCAGTAGTTATGGCTCATGGGCTTAGTTGCTCCGTGGCATGTGGGATCTTCTCGGACTAGGGCCCGAACCTGTGTCCCCTGCATTGGCAGGCGGATTCTTAACCACTGCGCCACCAGGCAAGTCCCAGTTTCAGTGTTTTGATTCTTTCTTTGATAGTTGAATTGCTTATGTATTTCCATGATGCAAAAAGCTATGTTTTAGCATAAACCTAAAATAAAACTGCATATTTTCAAAGTTATCTGTTAATCCCCAAAGTCTCCGGGGCACGCCTATTAGGCTGTGGTAGGTCAGGAATTGGGGCACCTGCAGCCGTGAACGGACAAGTAGGAGCATCATGGGGCTAGGTATTGAACCTGTGAATCTGTGATAAGGTGTCTATGACTGTGTTGCTCAGGCCAGGAGGTGACGCCAGAATTAGGAGGGGGACTGAGGTCTTAGGCAGGTTGAATGGGAGGGGCATCCAGTGAGAACAAATATAGGACTTTGAATGAAATATAAGACACTGCTCACCAAAAAGCAGGCAGGTTATTTCCAATGTTTTAACAAGTTAAATCTGAGAACAGCATGCTTTAGAAGAGTCTAGTCTATAAGTGTGGACACAGTCCCTTCTGCTTGAAGCTGCTGTGGGATTGTATGCCTTTAAAATTTAAATTAATAGCATTCTTTTACAGTTTGCTTTTTTCCCATCTCAAGATGCTTTTGAGATATGTCAGGATAATACATATTGTTTGGGCGTAGAGAGAAACAAAGTAAAAGAATAATGCATGACCCAGACACATACCCACTGGGAGATGGAGGGGAAGGAATACAGAGGGTGGGAGTGGAGCTTTAAATCTGGGTTTAAATTGGTTGCTTTAGTCTCTGGACTTTCCTATATATTTTATATCTTTTAAATTTTTATTTTTAATTGTGGTAAAATACACATAATATAAAATTTACCATCTTAACCATGAAGTGTACAGTTCAGTATTAAGTATACTCACATTGTTGTGCACCCAATCTCCAGAACCTTTTCATGTTACAAAACTGAAACTCTGCACCCATTAAACCAGGGGTCCCCAACCCTCGGGCGCGGACCGGTACTGGTCCGTGGGCCTGTTAGGAACCAGGCTACACAGCAGGAGGTGAGTGGCAGGCGAGTGAGCGAAGCTTCATCTGTATTTACAGCCGCTCCCCATCACTTGCATTACTGCCTGAGCTCCACCTCCTGTCAGATCAGCTGTGGCATTAGGTTCTCATAGGAGTGAGACCCCCTACTGTCAACTGCGCATGCGAGGGATCTAGGTTGTGTGCTCTGTATGAGAATCTAATGCCTGATGATCTGAGGTGGAGCTGAGGGATGATGCTAGCTCTGGGGAGTGGCTGCAAATACAGATTATCATTAGCAGACAGGTTTGACTGCACAGAGACCATAATATATCAATTGCTTGCAGACTCATATCAAAACCCCATCAGTGAGTGGCAAGTGAAAACAAGCCCACTGATTCTGCATTATGGTGAGTTGTATAATTATTTTGACTACCTTCATCCAATTTCCCCTCCCCCCCACACCCCTGCCTCTGGTAACCACAAATCTGATCTCTTTTTCTTTGAGTTTGTTTGTACATTTGTTTGTTTTTGAAGTATGTTTGACCTACAACACTGTTTGTTAATTGTTTTGTTTTTTAGATTCCATATATAATTGAAATCATACAGTATTTGTCTTTCTCTGACTTATTTCACTTAGTATAATAACCTCTAGGTCCATCTATGTTGTTGCAAATGGCAAGATTTCATTCCTTTTTTATGGCTAAGTAGTATTCCATTGTATATATGTACTACATCTTCCTTATCCATTCATCTATTTATTGGCACTTAGGTTGCTTCCATATCTTGGGTATTGCAAATAATGATGCAGTGAACATAGGGCTGCATGTATCTTTTCTAATTAGTGTTTTTCTTTTCTTTAGATAAATACCCAGGAGTGGAATTCTTGGATATATGGTAGTTTTCTTGTTAGTTTTTTTAAAAATAAATTTATTTATTTATTTATTTATTTTTGGCTGTGTTGGGTCTTTGTTGCTGTGCACAGGCTTTCTCTAGTTGTGGCAAATGGGGGCTACTCTTTATTGAGGTGCACGGGCTTCTCATTGCCATGGCTTCTCTTGTGGAGCACGGGCTCTGGTTGCGTGGGCTTCAGTAGTTGTGGCTTGCAGGCTCTAGAGTGCAGGCTTAGTAGTTATGGTGCACGGGCTTAGTTGCTCCGCGGCATGTGGGATCTTCCCAGACCAGGGCTCAATCCCATGTCCCTTGCATTGGCAGGTGGATTCTTAACCACTGTGCCACCAGGGAAGTCCCTCTTTTTAATATTTAAGGAACCTCCATACTGTTTTCCATAGTGGTTGCACCGATTTACATTCTCACCAAGAGTGCAGGAGGATTCCCTTTTCTCCATATCCTTGCCAACACTTGTTATTTTGTCTTTTTGATGATAGCCATTCTGTCAGGTGTGAGATGATATCTTATTGTGGTTTTGATTTGCATTTCCCTGATGATTAGTAATGTTGAGCATCTTTTCATGTGCCTGTTGGCCATGTGTATGTCTTTTTTGGAAAAATTGTCTGTTCAGATCCTCTGCCCATTTTTAAATCAGGTTCTTTGTTTTTTTGAAGTTGAATTGTACGACTTCTTTGTATATTTTAGATATTGATCCCTTATCAGATATATTGTTTACAAATATCTTCTCCCATTCAGTAAGTGGCCTTTTCATTTTGCTGGTAGTTTCCTTCACTGTGCAAAAGCTTTTTAGTTTGATGTGTTCCCATTAGTTTATTTTTGCTTTTGTTTCCCTTGCCTGAGGAGAAATTTCCAAAAAATATTACTAAGACTGATGTCAAAGAGAATACTGCCTCTGTTTTCTTCTAGAAGTTTTATGGTTTCATGTCTTACATTTAAGTCTTTAATTCATTTTGAATTTATTTTTGTGCATGGTGTAAGAGAGTTGTCCAGACTGATTCTTTTGCATGTAGCTGTCCAGTTTTCCCAACATCATTTATTGAAGAGGCTGTCTTCTCATTGTATATTTTTGCCTGCTTTGTCATAGATTAATTACCCATATAGGTGTGGGTTGTTTCTATTAATTTGATTACTCTAGATACCTCATATAAATGTAATCATACAGTATTTGTCTTTTTATAATTGGCTTATTCACTTAGCATAATGAGTACAAGGCTTGTGTGAGTAGTTGCATGTCAGAAATGCCTTTCTTTTTAAGGCTGAGTAATATTCCATTGTATGTATAAACTACATTTTGTTTATCCATTCATCCATCACTGGAGACTTGGGTTGTTTTCACCTTTTGAAAGCTATTATGAAAATGCTCCTATGAGAATAGGTGTACCAAATATCTCTTTGAGACCTTGCTTTCAATACTGAATAGTGTAATTGCTGGATCCTATGGTAATTCTGTTTTCAGTTTTTTTGAGGAAATGCATACTGTTTTCCACAGTGGCTGCATCATTTTACATTCCCACTGATAGAGCACAAGGGTTTCAATTTCTCCATATGTTTGCCAACACTTATTATTTTCTGTTTTGTTTTGTTGTCTTTGAATAGTAGCCATTGTGATGGGTGTGAGGTGATATCTCATTGTGATTTTGGTTTGATTTCCCTGATGATCATATATCTTTTTTGAAAAGACTGTGTTGTGGACTAGGGTGAGGGAGATGAGTGGAACTCAGCCAGTGCTGAGGAAGGGGTGGAAGAGACATGGGCCCAGCTGGGCAGGGAGAGGGGAGAGAAAGGCTGAACCCTTCTGTGTGCTCAGCAGATGCAGAGGTCTCTATGAGTGATCAGGACCAGAGTGAGCTGAGTGAGGAAAGAAATGGGGCAGAGACCGGAGGCATTGCCTGAGATAAGTGAGAAAGAATAGTGCTGATGCAGGAAGGGCCAGGGAAGCACTGTAATTCCTGGTCATTAGTTATATTTTCAGTGAAGTTGAGTTCAAGGGTGTTGCTTGGTAACTGCCAGTAACAATTAGGCTCCTTTCATAAGTAGAAACCAGTTATCATCTACTCTGGGGTGCTTGGATCCATCAGACTTGTATGATGATAAAGTTAATGAAATAGTTTGGAGGATAAAAAGGTGTGTACTGACACCCTGTCACAGGGTCTGTGCGTGGGGGAGCTGGGGCAATGACTTGTCCCTGGTACATGCTCTGTCTTCTGTGTTCTCTGAAGAGATACACTTCCACTAGTCCCTCAGAGACAAAATAAATGCCTAGAGTTTACCAAAGAATGAGTATTTTTCAATCAGGAGGGAATTGGCTGCTTCTTGGTGAGCATTGTCTCTAAGGGTTTAGGAGTTGTATTATCTGTTGCTGCTGTAACAAGTTACCACTAACTGGATGGCTTAAAATAACAGAAATGTATTCCTTCACTATTCCGCAGGCCAGAAGCTCCAAATCAGGGTGTGGACAGGGCCGCCCCCGCTCTGAGAGTCTCTAGCGGTGAATCCTTTCTAGCTACTTCCAGCTTCAGATGGCTGTTGGCATTTCTTGGCTTCCTTGTCTTGTGGTCACATGGCTCCAGTCTCTGCCGCTCCAGTCCCACATCACATTGTCCTCTTCTGTCTTTTTAAGGGTCATTTGTCGTTGAATTTAAGGACCACCTGAGTAATCCAGGATGACCTCATCTCAAGACCCTTAACTTAATTACATCTGCAAAGAACCTTTTCCCAAATAAGGGAAAATTCTTAGCTTCCAGGGATTTTGACATGGACGTACCTTTTGTGGCGGAGGCATTATTCTACAGGAGTATAGAGCCTTTGGGGAGAATAATAGCCCTTACCCACTGACATAAATATACTCACTCTGGCAGTGGGAAGAGATATTGGGGCCTGCATGCCTTTGTTCAAATCTCTAACAGACATCACCCAAAGTCAGTGGTGGAGTAAGTAAATTTGGCACCTGAGTCAATTTAATGTCCCCACACGTGTTGGTAGGTGCTAGAATTTCAAACACATGTTTGCAGTGCTCCCATTTTGACTGATTCCCAGGGACATAAGGCTTCTTCTGCTCCATCCTTTACTCATCGCCCCTGCCCAAAGCCCTACCCATTCACTGTATCCTCTCAGTTCTGTGTTGGGGGCAGGAAGCGTGTCATACTTATTGAGCCTTTCCGGGTCCTCAGTAACCAGGGAAAGCTGAGACAGAGGAACCCAGCATCGATACTCTTGCAGTATCTCATTGGAACCTGCTTAATGAAGAAAGTCCTTCCCAGTTGTGGGTGTCTTCTGAACGCTGCCACGCCAGGGCCAGTTATGTGTGTAAGGACAGTAAGTCTACAATTCTATAGAAATGGTTTCACATCAATAGAAACATCATTATACAGCACAAGATCCATATTTCTGATTATCATGCTTAGTGATATTGTCTGAGAATGACCAGAAACTGTCATTTATATAGAGCTGTGTTCCATTTTGATAATGCTAGAGAACAGAAAATGACTTGGGAGAACATCAAGATTCATGTTTCTAGGGTCAATATTTACCCCCTAGTCAATGTAATATCAAATCCACTAGTACAGTTTACTCGAAGGGAGAATCAATCCTCCCACCCCCATTTTTTTGGTCAAAAATAATATATTATAGGAAGTCCTATGTCTGTTTCATTTACTTTGTAAACTTTTTAAATGGAAGAGTATAACACATATTCAGAAGTAAGCACAGTTCATAGATGCACAGCTCAGTGACTTATCACAAAGTAAGCACACCTGTGTAATCACCACCCAGGTTAAGAAAGAATATTAGCGGCCTCCCCCGCTCCAGGAGGGACCTTCAAGCCCATTCTCTGTCACTAACCCCCTCCCGTCACCTTCTCACTGAAAGTAGCCACTGTGTTGACTGCTAACAGGTTTGTTTTGCCTGCTTTGGAATTTTATGTTGCATATATTCTTGAAGCCTTTTTTAATCAAAGCATCTGGAAACTATTCCTTTCATGACATCCCATGTCAGAGGTAGAATAATTGTTTCTTTGTAGGTAGCTCTGTCAGGAAGATGAATAGCTAACCCCATAAAGCATTATCATAAAAACATTTATAATTTACATGAGACGTCAGCATTGAAGAATAACATCATGACCTTGCTATCTAATACATGAACACAAATGGAATTATTAAATACAAAGATAAATGAGCACCGAAATTTTCAATTTATGAATTAGCTGGTTCTCCTTGCTCTAGACTTTCTCTCTTGATAGTAAGGTGACTCTAACCCTAGGGACATAGTAGCATTCTTTTGATCATTTAAAAAATTTTTTTCTGGGGGCTTCCCTGGTGGCGCAGTGGTTGAGAGTCCACCTGCCAATGCAGGGGACACGGGTTCGAGCCCTGGTCTGGGAAGATCCCACATGCCGCGGAGCAACTAGGCCCGTGAGCCACAATTACTGAGCCTGCGCGTCTGGAGCCTGTGCTCTGCAACAAGAGAGGCCATGATAGTGAGAGGCCCGCGCACCGCGATGAAGAGTGGCCCCCGCTTGCCGCAACTAAAGAAAGCCCCTGCACAGAAACAAAGACCCAACACAGCCATAAATAAATAAATAAGTAAATAAATAAAATTAAAAAAAATTTTTTTTTCTTTCTACTAACATGTTCTCTTGTTCAAACGAATTTTCCATAACAAAATGTTTTAGTATTTAACAGTTTAAAAAAGAAATGACTTCAAAGCCAATAATATGTAGAGAGGCTTATATTTGGTGACATACTTCTAAAATGAAGACTGACCCTAATTCCTGTGAACCCATGTGAGCATTATATTTACTCAATTCCAAGGGGAAATCAGTTGTGAGATGCAATGAAGAAGGAAAAAGAGCGACCACATGGAATGTACCAGTCAGGTAGAAGGTATCAACCAGTTTCAGAAATGTTGAAATGTGTGTGCATTGGCAGAGAAAGTACATCTTGGAATTCAGGAATTATATTAGTGCCATTTGCTGATGATATCAGCAGATGATATTGGCCAGAGGTGGTTTGATGTTGGTAGAGTTTCCTCTAGAAATAAAAATTTGGAAAAAAATCAGGAAGTCACTCTGGAAATTTATATTGCTGTCCATCAGCTGCCACTGAGGGTAGGAATGACATACCCTTTAGAGGTAATGGGGACATTTGTGCAAAGTGTCATTTCAGGAGTTCTACAGAAATGCCACTTGCCCTCAAATGTTTGTCTTACTGTCTACCCTTCTTTCCTGCCACCTTAAGAACCATCCACCTTTTGAGTCCTTCTTTGAGTACTGTTTATATAAGATGTCTGGGAAGGGAAACGGGCTCCTGGGTTTCTCCCCTAGCTTTCTCTTACTTCACTTGCACGACTTAATTGTATGTGTTTGCTAATTGTCCCTATTAAAAGCACAGATCCTGACCTTGAGGGAATGACGTGCAGGATAGATACCTCTTAATTTCCTGACTGCTGTCTTAGTTTACTGAGAATAGAAAACTCCCTTCAAGGCCTGTGAGTGCTCCCTTAACACAGAGGGGGTTTCCCAAGAGTGTCGAAGAGAAAGCCCAACAGGCCAAGTAAGCTATTTCCCTACGCTGTAGGTCTAAGTTTGAGTACTACCTCTTTTTCATGAGGTTTAAGGAGTGATCAGTACGAATAACTTATCTGAAGCTGTTTCACTTTGACTTACCAGTAAATGGATGTATTTAATAGTGTCATTTGCCATATTCTTGTAAATATCCAAGCTATTACTTTCTTAATATTTTTCTTTAAATCAGTGTTAGTTTTTCAGGAGTAATTTGTTTTCAAGGAAGATTTTATTTCACTTTTATAAATGGAAAAACACTATCACTTCTCATAAATAAAAGTTACATATTAAATAAAGGCATATCTTTAAACCATCTCCTACTTTGGGAAATGGCTTAGAAGAGTGAATTTGGGGTTTTGGAATCAGAGGACAAGAGTTCTCATCTCAGCTCAGCTACTTACAAGTTCTTTGGTTTAGGGAAAATCACTTAACTTCTTAGAGTACCAGCTCCTCAACCAAAAAAAAAAAAAAAAAATGGGGGAAACAATACTAATGCCCTTTGCAAAGAGTTATGAGGATTAGAAATGACACAGAATAACTGGCACATTTTAAGGGTAGTGACTCAAGAGGTTGACAACTGTTTTTATAATTACGCCCTTGGTATTATTAATCTATGAACTGGTTGTTTATCCTTGCTTTCTTCTGCATCTTTGCCTTCTTTCTCTAAGCAACATTGGCTAAATCAAGTTACAAAGGAAAACAGGTGATTTCTTTTACTTTTAAGCCTAAAGTCAAGCAAGTATGTGGCAAATGGAGTTCACCTGAAGTGCAAATGCCCATTCATGCGTAGTGGTGCCTGGATCACCTTATCAAGAAGGGTTGTGATAACAGTGCTGTGATTGAGTAACGCTGGCTGTGTGCTCCAAGCGTGGGAGGGGAGAAGGCTGGTGCTGCATATCTGACAACCCTCAGCTCCTGCCTCCTTTTCACCAAGCCCTCATGGCTTGCCAGAATCTAGATCTTGCAAGGTTCCTCTATTTCAGCCTGGACTGCTTTCTCAAAAGAGCCCCCAAAGTCACTTCAAGTACATCATACTCATTAAGTCTATTTTCGACCCTAAAACAGTCTGCTAGAACAAAGCCCTCTCGGGTTCTTTTGATTCTATCACCTCTTTCCCAAAAGAACTCACCTTCCAGTCCAGCTAATTCTTGTTGATGAGAGAGAGAAGAGCCGCCCGTGTAATTATGGCTGTTCTATCACTTTCCTCGCTCTGTGATATATCATAAAGGTTTAGCAGGGACTTGCAGTTCCCCCTTGCTGGGGCAAAGGAGAAGTTCGTGAAGCCTGCGCTCCAGTTAGTGCTGAGGTCTCTGCAGCAGCTTGCCGAATGCTCATTTACTAGGCTCTGCAAACGGTTTCGGGCAGTGCTACCAGGAGTGACACAGTGGAAAATTATGGAACATGAAGAACTACTTAGGACACTTCCCTTTTTTCCAGCTCACACTCTGAAATGAAGCAGTACACAAATCATTAAAACAAGAGCAAAATTCTTCTTCTGGGGTTTAAGACTCTGTCCTAGTAGGAAAAGAGCACTCTAGAAAGAAACTTGTCAAAGAATGCTTAGAAGAACTTAACTTTTTTTTTTTTTTTTTGGTACGCGGGGCTCTCACTGTTGTGGCCTCTCCCGTTGCGGAGCACAGGCTCCGGACGCGCAGGCTCAGCGGCCATGGCTCACGGGCCCAGCCGCTCCATGGCATGTGGGATCTTCCCGGACCGGGGCACAAACCTGTGTCCCCTGCGTCGGCAGGCGGACTCTCAACCACTGCGCCACCAGGGAAGCCCCAGAACTTAACTTTTAAATGATATTTTGATGCCAACAGATTCTAAAAGCTGACATCGACATTTCTATATTTGTCCATTACTGTTTAATACGATAGGTTAAGTGTTTCTTCAGGGAGCTTGGGTTGTTCACTTCCAAGAAGTGAGAAGATACTTGTTATTTTCCTTACTACTTCTCTTTAGAATTTGCATTGCTCTTATTGTCCATAAACTGCTCCTTGGTAATTTTTATTAGTAACAAACTCATAACCTGATTGGCTTTTCTTGAAATGGAGGGTATTGAGAAGTCATTCAGGATATAGATATGGTGCTGATGGGATCAATTAAAATGAGTCATAGCCCAGGGAAAGCTGTTTTGTGGAGCATTACAGTGTGACAAAGATGAATTTAGAAATAATCGCTTGTTTTATGACCACATTTCACAATCTTGTTCACCCAGATATTTGTGACAGTCACATTCTGGGCCAACATAAAGGGTGAGACAGAGGAAGACAAACCGTCAAACATTACGATTTAAAAGGAATTGATGTTTATGGATGAGCGCTTCATCATTTCAGAGGGCTTTTAAGGAAAGGCATCTTCTTTTATAGACGATGAAAGGGGACTGTTAATTCAGATGGCATCATCCAAAAGCTTTTCCACACCTCCTACTTACTCTACTTTCCATTTTCTTATTCTCCTCCCTATTAGAAATCACAGCACCTCTGTGCAATTGCATTTGAAAATGACAAAAAAAAGGCCAAGGTTAATTGGATGTGTGAGAATGTGCTGTTATTTTTTTATTGAATTGAGTGGCTGAGCTGTATAGTTTTGTGGTATTATTTGGGAATCTGAATTTAATGACTATGTGAGAATGTTCTAACATGATGAGAGGTTTAAGTAACTCACTATTGGAATTTTCTTCCTTAACTTCAGCTTTCATCCAAAATCTTCTTTACTCAAACTCTTTCAAGGGGTTGCCTTATTTCTGAGGAACTCTGCCTGGCTTTAGAGACTCAATCTCCTTGCCTCCCCTCTGTCTTTCTCCTCCTCCATCCTCCTCAGGCTTTCTCTGTAATCTTCCCCAAAGTGCATCTTCTCCTCCTCGTGTTCCCTTTCTTCCTTCTCTCTCCACTTTCATTCCAGCAAGCCATTTCCCAGATTTGACTTGCCTTCTACTCTCTCTGCCTCTCCAAATTTAGCAAGACATATTCAAGGTCCATTTCTGCCAGCGGACCCAGATTACTCCATCCTCTATAAGTTCCCATTCCCTTGAAATACAGCTTTTAAAGCCATGTTATCTAATAGGAATAAAATACAAACCCTATATGTCATTTTACACTTTCTGGAAATTTAAATGAATTTTAGTAATACATTTTATTTAATATTTCCAAAATATTTTCATTTCAGTCTGTAATCCATTTAAGATTATAAATGAGACATCGTCACTTTTTTTCCTGTCTTAGGAATCTGGTTTATATTTTATTCTTGTAGCACATCCCAGTTTGGACTAGCTGCATTTCAGGTACTCTGGGTGGTGAGTGACTACTGTATTGAGCCGTGCAGGTTTTAGAGTCTGTACTATGTTCTCCAGCTCTCAAACGTGTACCTCCTTATTTCATATCTTTTCACCTGGACCAGATTGCAAACAACTCCTTGGAGTTGGAGGCCACATTTTATACTTCCTCTGCCTTCATACTTCATTCCTGAGTGGACTGTAAGCTGTTAGTAATTGCCTATTGATGGATTGGTAATATTATTCTTATCTTTGACCCCTGTTTAAGTAAAACTTACTTCTACTACAATGTCCTCATGCTTGAAATTTCCTTCCTCTTTCCTATATATACATGATTCTATTATCATATTACCTCTGTTTTGTTGGATTTGAAGCTTTGGGGGTATGTTGGATGGGATTATAAGAAATAGATGTGCATTTTTTGCAGTTCTATTGCAGTAGAGAGCAGCATTTTCACAGAATACTCATCATTCCGACAACTCAGGCAAAATAGGATTTATAGCTGAAATCAATGGAATTATTGTCCCCATTGTTCTGTTTTACTTTCCTAGCAGAGACTGGCCAAAAACTCACAAGAGCCTCCTGGTCACGGGACCCAGCCAGGATGCAGAGGCTCTCCAGTTTGGTTACATGATGGCAAAGACACAGTTTTACACGCTGAAACCAAATCACCAGGATGGAAATAGCTTGTAAAATTGCAGGGAGGGAAGGTTGTGGGGAAGAGATGGAAACCCTAGAGAGTACCAGGGACAGATGGGGGATCTGAAGTAGGGGACAGGATGAGGACGGTTCCAAACTCTGTCAGGGATGCTAAGATGGGGGGCAGCAGCAGGAGATGACACACCTTACCTATTCCACGATTTTATGAACAATGTACTGTTGTGTATTATTTCTAGACCTCTCATCAGTTTAATTCAAGGCAAAGGTCCCAAAGATAGAATGCTGGAATTATAACTCTAGAACTGTGCCAATAAGCAATAAATCAAAGCCCATGATTTTTCTCATCACATAAAATTGTCATATTAAAGTTACAAACGTTATCTCCATGCAGTCTAATGGTTAACACGTCTTACAATCTTTATTAAGAATCTGTCAATTGGTTCCTACATGACCTAGTTATTTAATTCTAAAGTCTTGTTTCTGTTTCTTATTGGTAATATCAATCTTAGTTCCCTGTTGAATTTCTCTGCATATGATAGCAAATGTATCTGCTACTGGACAGAATTGCTTCGCTGGGCTTAATTTTACATTTTAAAAATTTCCACATTTCATACCTTTGGTACCTTCACGTGTTAGTAGAACTTTGACAATAAGGTCTTACTATCACAGCCAATTCCATGAAAGCAGAGGTACAAGTCAGGACCCCCATGGCTTCAAATCAGGGGCTTGGGAGTTTACTGTGACTGTCAAGCTTCTGTTGCTGACATTTTTCTCCCAGGACTGAGCATGCTGCCCATGGCCTGGACGACTCTCTAATCCAGAGAACAGGCCTGGACGTGTGTACGCTGACTTCTGAGGGGCCTGGGAAACACCCCTGTCTCAGTGCATACCTACTAGCCACCTGATGCCCGGCGCTCCTCAAAGGCAGCTGTTCTTTCACTTACATATTTTGTCAATGGCAGTGGAAATGCCCACAGGTGAAAGATTTGGCTTCGTAGTAATTTATGCCCGTGTTTGGTAAAGCATAGTCTGCAGACAGAGCCCTGTGGTGATTATCTTTTTCTACATTACGTTTGCTTCGATCTTACTGCTTGAAATGTAATTTTAAGTTTCTTAAAGCCAATAATAAAAAATTAGGACTCGTATTTTGTACGTCTTTGATTTTTAAATTTCATTTTCTAGTAATTTGTTTTTATTGTGTTTTACGAAAGTACTGGTCTTCTTGGTCATAGAGAATTTGAGAAACACTGATTTTATTCTTTAGTGTGTAGAGGTGACATGAGATTTTTTTTTTCGCCCTGAGAGTAGATTTTGATACGGGACAGGAGAAAGGTGACACAGAGCCCTGGAGGGAATAAAGGAGAGAGAGTAATTGTTTCAATGAAAAACATGGCTGCCCTCATTATTTTGCCTGAGGCTAGCCCCTGCATCTATTAGCAAATCGACCATTCTGCAAGCTTTTATTGAATGTGGAATGTGTTCTATATTCAAGGCATTGTCCTTGGTGCTGCCTTTTCCTCTTGCTAAAGCTCTAGGCCAGCGGTTCCTCTAGACTTGGCTGCTGTACATCAGAATCGCATGGGAAGCTTTATAATACAAAGTATAGGTTCCTGGGCTCCACCTGAAAACCCACTGAGTCAACATCCCAGTGGGCGGCATCTCTGAAGTTGTATCTTCAAAAGGTGATTTTGATGCTTGGCTTGAGTTGGGTAGCACTACTTTAGCCCTTAGTCATCCCTTGAAATGAGGTAAAGAGAGATCAGCAATTATTAGAATATGAAAAATGTAACAAAGCATTTATTCAGTACTTTGTTCTCCACATGATGAATACAAAGAAGTTGTACTAGCCAGAAGAATACTGCTAGATGCTATAACCAGAACACTCACATCTCAATGGCTCAATATAATAGAACTTGATTTCTTGCTCTTATGGTATCCAGTGCGGATGTTCCTGGTCAGCTGTTCTCCTGGTGAGTACTTCTCAAAACAGTGAATCAGAAATCCAGGCTCTTTAAACTTGGTACCCAGCCATCCTTAGCACATGGCCTCTAACTTGCCCATGAAGGGGAAAAAAGAGGAGGATCATGCCTGAGGGATATTTTTTTTTAAGATCAGACCTGCAAGTGTCATGTATTCTTTCCTCTCACATAGCCATAACACCTCAATTAGGTGAAGGGGAGCAGAGAAATCTTCCTAAGTATCCAGGAAGGAAAGGAAATGTTTTGGTGAATACATAGTGTTGTCTCTTCCACAGAAGTGTAAAGTGTAGTCTTTGTTAATACTTTAAGCAGTTTTATTTCTTCCAGGGTAGTAGGAAATAAGACCACTGAAGAGACATAGTTGAAACAAATACAAGCTCATTTCAGTAGTTTCTATGAAGAGATCTACAAAGCGTGCTCTGCTCTTAATTTGCCATTCCAAAGAGTAAATGGTAATACAGGCATTTGATTTTGTATTGTAAATTATATCATCAGTACCTTTAATAAGACATGTGTATTGGCCACCTCCTCTGGGGTCTCCAAATGCTGCTGTGGCCATCATTCTCCATTCTAGATATTTTGAGGTCAAGTTCTCTTTTGATCTACCTCATACTGTCTTTGATCAAGATTCCTCAGTATACAAAAGGATAAGCAGTACTGTTAGAGAAATCAGGGAGTCTAACTCTGTAAAATCTGATTAAGTCATGTAAAAAATAAAATCCCCAAACTTGAACTCATGAATTTTGCAGTATCTTTGGGAGATAAGTCATCATACTTGAAATAATAAGTGTATAGTATTGTATATAATAAAATACTAGTATGAAAGTTGGAAGAGCTTACAGTCCCAGGAGAGCATAGAGAAAACAGAGGTCTGTCAGGCTTGAAAGATCTTGGAAGATTTTATTGACTTTATGATGACTAGTGACAGTGCAGGAGCAAGCTAGATCTTAAGTCTGAGCACAAGTGACTTATGCAAAGTCTTTCCAGATGATCTCATACATTATCTTCCCCAGTCTCCTCAAAGTTCTATCCTTTCTCATTACCATTACATTCCATCTCCTATAGTAAGGTCCTCAGGAAAGTTTGGCTGGGAGAGGGTAGGAATCTTTATTTGTATGTTATATTCCATAATAAACAGTACTGCCCGTATATTTATTTGGATTTGAATATCTTCAACTATTCTAATTTTCTAGGTGCCCAATATTTTAAGATGAACATTGAACCTTGTGGACCTAAGAACCAAAAAAGAGAAAGAAGGGAGAGGCCAAGACCAGAGTGTCTTGCCTTATAGTCTGAAGCCCTTGAGTTGGGTATAAATATTAGTTTTCTGTAGGACTTCTTTAATATTAATTTTCCTCAGACTTATGTAATATCAGTTCTCACTGATACTTTCTCATTTTTATTCTTAATTATTCCTGAGTTGTTATTTACTTTTGGACCAAAAATCTGGATTCTAGCTGCATCCTACTGAAGGGCTCTTTCTTGAGCCCATTTGCTTCCAGCCATTAAAAAGTCTAGTATGTTAGCCCCTCCCAGGGCCATCATCTCCTTTACAAATCTTGACTGCTAACTGATTCCTTACTTGAGCAGACACCAGGTATTTGGGTGTTTTAATATGTTCTTTCGGTAAACTTTTTTTCCCATTAATCCTCTTATCTAGTGCCAGATGACTCTGGTCTTTCAATGGCACGTCCAGCATATGTTGTACTTCTTCCATCAGCTCATCAAAGTTGGTCTCTGGTCACTGCATGCATGAGGACACTTGAAGGAAGATTGTCCTTTTAGACCTCATAATAAGAAAGCCTCTTGTGAATTCACTTTTCTAGTGTGGTGGTTGATATGTAAGTCTGAAGACTTGGCACACACAATCCAGTCTTGTCCAATATAAAGGAACTTAAAGCTCAGTGAAATTAGGTGACTTAAGCAGTCATTTAGCTAGTTAAAAAGTTAGGTGAAGCTATAACCACCAGGCAGTCTCTAAATCCAGATGTAAACATTTTATCGGGTTAAGAAGATTGGCCACTTAAAATGGTTTTCTCTTATTAAGATTGTGTGCTGAGTAATAATTACCCTTCTGAGTAATTATCTTTTAAAGTAATTACACTCCTGGGATAGATCCCTGGGAAAATATAACTTAACAGAAAAAAAGTTACATGTACAGCATTATTCATTGAACCATTATTCAAAATGGCAACAATTTTTAAATGACCCAATAGCCAATAAGAGATGAATGATTAAATAATTGATGATGCACTCAAATGATCGATTATAATGTAGTTGTTGAAAATGATAATTGATGACTTTATAGCAACTTGAAATAAAGTCTGTGATACAATGTGAAATTAAAATATCAGGATACAAAGATGTGGGTTTTCCCACCTAGTAAGACAAAGATTCACTAGGAAAGGGAGGAACCATGGGAAGCAATCAGAGGATGATGAGGTAAGGCATAAAATCTGTCATTTCCATGAAGCTTGAAATATGGACAAATGAAAGGCAAGAGAGGCTGGAAAGGTTGCAGCGTGATCCACTCATTAGCTTTAATGCACCAGCATTGTTGTAGATCCTGTGAGGAAATAAAGAGAGAGGGTTTTAAAATTGTTCCTCCGTGGATACTTGTCTATACAAGATCACGATTTCATTGAGAGCTCTTTGTAAACTTGGGAGCATTTCAGTTATTAATACATTCAGTTGATATTTGAAATTCCTCAACAAGGTGCAATTTATCTTTTAAAATGATAGTCTTTTCTAGAACACACATACTGCACATACAGTTACCAAATATTTGAGTTTTAGCAGTTTTTAGGACTGCTTTCTGCCCTTGAACTGAGTTTTGGTTAAATTGAAATCTATCTTCTTTAATAGCAAAGCAGAGGCTAGGCATACACCAAGGACTCATTATTTTGCCACTAAACAAGTTGCAGAAATAATATTTATTAAGCTCCTGGGAGCATGTGTTAAGAACAAAATAAGTTACTCAAAAGATGTTGTGGTTTTACAAGTAGCATACCTTGACTTTGGAAGTGGACGGGCAAGGTTGTAGCACAGAATCAAAGGTCTAAAGGGGGCTTGAGAAATCCTATTTTCCATTACCTGCTTTCATGCAGAACCTCAGCTAACCCATCCAGAAAAACAAAACCCTGGTTTTAATGATACTCAGCGAGGCATATTGTAATCATATTGAGGGATGGCTTTGTGAATGGACAATAAATATGTCTGCATATCGGTGTTACTGCATTTGAAAAAAACATTGCTTAGCTATCGAAAAAGCCTCAAGGGTTAAAAAATGCCTCTGTTAGGCACTGGCTCTGGGGTGGCAGCTTGTTTTTCAGGATTTCTGTGGTCTATGTGCAGGGAAGCAAAACAGACTCATATCACAAATTGTGCATACTGATAACACACACGGATGCTTATTATTTGTATTAATAAAAATAACAAAACTGCAACCATTTCTACACAGGACTCCATAATTAACTGTAGTTTTATCATCAAATAATGTGTTAAATATCTTCAGAACAGCTTAGAAAACCTAGTAATCTCACTCATTTGCTTATTTAATAAACATCTATTGAGGCTCTTTTATGTACAAAGTATCATCTCAGGTACTTTGAAGCTTATATACCACAAAAAAAAGGGCCCTGCCCTCAAACAAACTTGAGGTTGGGGAGGAGACACAAATAACACAAACCAAGGAAATGTGTAATAGAGGACTGAAAAGAGAAGCAGCTGAAGCTATTAGGAACCTTGAGATTGGCCTTAAAGGTCAAATGTTCTCCTGGTAAATATAATACATTCATTCTCTCAACAAATACTTATTCAATGACTTGTGCCAGGCCCTGTGTTGGTAATGAGTGTATAATGGTGAAGACAGATTTGATCCAATTCTCTTTACACTTACAGGAGCTAGGCCTGAAACAAATGATCACCAAGTAAAGCCAAAATAAAATTATCTCAGGAATGCTCAGCTGATTTCTGAGAGTGAGAACCTCACTTATCGTTGCCAGTGGATTGGAGACTGAATCAACTTCTCCCTGAAGCCTGGCAAGGATGTAAGTCTTTTGTGCAACAAATTTTAATTGGAAAATGATACTGTAAGGCAGCTTCATAAGCACTAACTTTCTGCCAAAAGTTACTATTTAGGCTGTTCTACTGCAGAGAAAAGGGGAGAAAAAACCCTTCAAGGTTCACCTTTGTTATTACTGTACTTTGATCGCTTTACCATTAGAAAGAACCTATCCTCTTTTTGACATTGTGGCTGATTATATAAGTCTGGAAAACATTCAGTAATTCTCATTGCTCTAGTCTATTATACCATACATTATTGGCCTCTTCCCATGAACGATAATATGTGAAAGTCTATGTCATTATCTATAGTGTCCCATTTAGTCGCATTATCTGTAGCATCTCCCTCTTACTATAGCACCACTTCATACTCCTGGATGCTGATTTATAGTGGATGCACTGCAATGAAATTGTACTTAAAAATAATGATCAAAGCCAGGAGCGTTACACTTCAACGCCTCACCTCTCAGAATACCTGAGCCTCTTCCCTTTCAAGATGCTTCATTAGTGTGTATTTATTATTCCCAATTACACTGCTCGCAGCGATCATGTATTAGTTTTTGATCCAAGTAATTTGCCGCACGAGTTATCTCATAGAGGGATTTGAGACGATCCCCAATGTAAACTTAAATAGTTAACTCTGGGCTATCTGTATTTATGGTGATAGGATAGCGTGAATAAATCAAACTCAGAGATAATGACACAAATGTAACCCTGAATCATTGATTCTCAAACTCTGCATCAGTCTTGGGAACTCTTTTCATGCCCGATGCTGTGCATTAGCCTGATGAAAGGGGAGCTACTTTGATTGAAAGGAGGGTGGAAGCTGGAAACTCCTACTTCTCTAGGCTGCAAGGAACCTCCAAGGAGCCTCAAGGCTTCTCAAAGTTCTGAAGCCTCTACCACCGGCCAGGGATCCTCAAAGCATGTGACCCATGGGTCCCAGTGGGCCTTAGGCTTCCTCCTGATGGGTTGTGAAGTAATCATTTTCATAAGAACATAAAGCACATTTCTGTAGATTTTAATCTTCCCTGTATGTCTCTAAAAGCTACTTAATTGTGATCTATCCCTGTGTTATTATAAGATACAAAAATTTGGTACTGTGTACCCTCTCCATTATTTTTGCCTTTTTTTCTTTTTAAATTAAATTAAATTATTGAAGAAAAATAACTGAGTTCTTTCTCTATTCAGAAGTGGAAGCCCAAATTGTAGGTGGATCTCAGGTCTTTTAGCCACAAGGAAAAAATGTTTGAAAATCTTTCCCATCAAAATACATTCAATTTCTTCACTGTCCACTCTTGGCAACGAGTAGACAAATGAGCGTGTTTTCATTCCAGTACATTTTTTTCCCTCTGGCCACCTTCTCATGGAGGTGTGAAAAGCCAAAATGTGGATAGCTGGAGGGAAAAGTAGAAATAGCAGCAAAGGGCCCTGTTAATGGAAGTAGTGATACGTGAAAGAGCTTTTAGATGCAGAGGACGCAGATGTTGTGTAGCAGTTTATTGCTCTTTGTGTTGTGCAAATTCAAAATCAGCAGGATGTCACGGTCCAGTTCCTGCCTATCTCCTAGCCTCTGTAGTCCTACCCTTTGCATAGCCTAAGCTTCCTGGACCCCCAGACACAGTATCAACCCTACCCTCATCTTAGGAAGCCATCCTGAATATAGCCAGGAGGGGCATAAGTGGCTGCCTCATACTCTGACATCTGCATTACCTTACTCTTCAAATTCTTATCCCGTTTTGCCACTGATCTGAAAAGTGGAGCTTCTCTTTGCATAGTGTCACAAACCTTCTAGAACCCTGCTACTCAAAGTATGGTTCAGGGACCAGTAGTGTCAGCATCAGCTGCGGTCTTCTTGGGAAATGTAGAATCTTTAAGCCCCACTGCAGACCCACTGAATCAAAATCTGCATCTTGACAAGATTTCCAGGTGACTCCTATACACATTAATGTTTGAGAAGTACTGGTATAGAGTACATTTCCTTCTCTTTCCATCCTAGTGGCTGCCTCTAGCCTTAAACCATTCCCAGGGATGCATACCTCCCCAATGGTGGTGGCCAGTCCACCTGCTTATCTGTTCTTCTCAGGACTGCCTACTCCCAGATTGGCCATGAGGATGTATTGGGCTCAGCTCTTTCAGTACTTTGCCATCTTGCCTCAGATAGTGTTTCCCCTGGTTTGCCTTCAGGTGTCTGCCTTGATGACTTTCAGGAACTATTTATATATCCAACTGGAATCTCTTCCAGTACCCGGAGCTCTACATCCACCCAGTGCCTGCCTACCCAGTCCACTGCTCCTGAGTATGTTAACCAACTCATACTCTTACCTAAGAAACGTCTTTAAGCCAGTTATTAACCTGAAAAATTCCTTTAAAATGATTTTCTGAAGTTCTGCAGTGATTATCACGTAAAAAGGACTAAATAAAGTTTCATAAGTTTTTAAAAATGTGTTTCTCAGGGGGCTATTCAGAATGCAGATGAAATATATGTGTATGTAGAACTTGGCTTTAAGGACATTAAAGTAACTTAGGTATAAGATGTAAATAATTAAAGAGTAAAGCAACATAAAGATAAAAATTAAAATAACCGTAGGATGAAAGATAACAAAAACAGAGATAAACAGACAAGCATTAGTCTGGGAGAAAATATTTGCCACATATATAAAAGACAAATTATTAATACCCTGAATAAAGAGCTCATATAAATAAAAAAGAAAATGATAACAGCCCAAGAGCAGAAAACCAGAGATGAATAGGCAATTCACAGAAGAAGAAAAGCCAATGACCCATAAAACAAAAGAACAAATGTTTAACTTCATTAGTAATTTGGAAAATGCAAATTAAAACAATGTGATGTTTTTATCCCTCAGATTGGCATTAATTAAAAGTACTGATTGTAGAGGGAAGAGATCAAGAAGGCAGAGTAGGAGGATGTTGAGTTTACCTCCCCCAGTGAACACATCAAAATACATCTACATGTGGAGCATTTCTCACTGAAAACAACCTGGAGACTGGAAGAAAGACTCATATATAACGAAGCCTGTAAAGAAGGATCCACACAGAGTCAGGTAGGAGGGAAGGGCAAGCAATCAGGTTGGACCTGCACCCCTAGGAAGGGACACAGAAAAGGACAGGGTTTACATGGGCTCAGGGATCCTCCCTGGGGTGTGAGCAGTTTGAACCATGTATTAGGCACCCTAGCCCTGGGGTCCAACACCAGGAAGATGAGTCCCCTTAGCTGGTTTGAAAACCAGCAGGACTAACAGGAGGGCTGTAAGAAACCTAGATTCCACTTGTGAAGAGCATGCAAGTGCTTGCTTACTCCCGAAACAAGTTGAAGGAAGCAGATTGAAACAAACTGCCGGGGACTCCAGCCAGTTTCCTGCAACCATCCCAACATGTGCTCAGCTACTTTTGCTTCGAGGAGCAACTCCCCAGTAGGGCAAAGGTGCCCATTGCCAAGGAGAGTGCATATTTGTAGGGAACAAAGCCAGCTCAGACCTGGCACAGCATCTAAATGGGGTGAGGGCAGCCATTACTGACATTCATGGAGATGACAGATTGGGAGTGGTCTGGAGCTCTAACTGGTGTGCTGGGACCACCTCAGCACATGCCCCAACCCATGCCAAGTGCCCACTCTGACCTCTCTTGACTCCAGCATTGCTCCCCTCTGGAACAAAGGTGTGATGCTGGAAGGGGAGAGAGCACATGCTTAGAGGGAATGGAACCAGCTTGGACCAACCCTTAGGGCTTCTGCTTCAGCACCTTGGGACACACCCCTGCCCCTGATAGGTGGTGTCGGCCACTGAGCAGAGGAGAAGCCTGCACTCACACCTGGCTCTGGCTTTAGTCCCTCCACCATGAGCCCCACCTCCCACCAAGGAGATAGCTACCAGCACAGCCTGAAGGAAGATAGAATTTATGCTCACATCAGATCCAGGTCTCCCACCAAAGCCAGTGGGATGTACAGACAGTATAGGGATACTCCCACAGAAGGACACCCCTTCAAGACCAGGATAGGTAACTGTTTCACCTAATATCACAGAGACAGAGAAAGTTAAGTAAAATGAGAAGACAGAGGCATTTATTTCAAGTCAAAGAACAAGAAAAAAAAAATCCCTGAAAAAGTAACTAATGAAACAGAGAAAGATAATTTACCAGATAAAGAGTTCAAAGCCATTAGTAATAAGAATGCTAACTGAACTAGGGAGAAGGATAGATGAATACAGTGAGAATTTTAACATGAAACTAGAAAATATAAAAAAGACCCGATCAGAAATGAAGAATTCAAGACTTCCCTGGTGGCACAGTGGTTAAGAATCTGCCTGACAATGCGGGGGACATGGGTTTGATCCCTGGTCTGGAAAGATATCACATGCCACAGAGCAACTAAGCCTGTGCACCACAACTACCGAGCCTGAGCTCTAGAGCCTGCAAACCACAACTACTGAGCCTACATGCCACAACTACTAAAGCCCGTGCGCCTAGAGCCCATGCTCTGCAATGAAGAGTAGCCCCCACTCGCCACAACTAGAGAAACCCTGCATGCAGCAATGAAGACCCAACATCAAAAAAATTAAAACAATAAAAATAAAAAATAAAAGAAATGAAGAATTCAATAGCTGAAATAAAAAACACACTGGAAGGAATGAATAGCAGACTAAGTGATACAGAAGAAAGCACAAGTGATCTGGAAGACAGAATAACAGAGATCATACAGTCAGAAATGCAAAAAGAAAAACAAATTAAAAAAATGAAAACCATTTAAGAGCTCTCTGGAATAACATTAAATGTACCAACATTTGCATGATAGGGGTCCCAGAAGAAGAAGAGGGATCAAAAATGTATTTGAGCACTTCGTTATAAAGCAGAAGTTAACAACCATTGTAAAGCAATTATACTCCAATTAAGATGTTTAAAAAAATGTATTTGAGGAAATTGTGGCTGAAAACTTCCCAAATCTGAAGAAAGAAACAGACATCCAAGTGCAGGAAGCACAGAGTGTCCCAAACAAGATGAATTCAAACAGACCCACACCAAGGCATATCATAATTAAAATGGCAAAAGTTAAAGATAGAGAAATCTAAAGGCAGGAAGAGAAAAACAAAGAGTCATAGACAACGGAATCCCCATAAGAGTATCAGCTGATTTCTCTGCAGAAACTTTGCCGGCCAGAAGGGAGTGGCATGATATCTTCAAAGTGCCGGAAGGAAAGAACCTGCAACATAGGATACTCTACCCAGCAAGATTATTATTTAGAATAGAAGGAGAGATAAAGAAATTCTCAGACAAGCAAAAACTAAAAGAGTTCATCATTACTAAACATACCTAAAAGAAATGTGAAAGGGTCTTCTCTAAGTGGAAGAACTAAGAGTCTGTAGTAAAGGGAAAATCCCACTAGGAAAGGCAAATATGTACTAAGGACTGAGGATCAACCACCAAAATAAGCCAGTATGAAGATTAGAAGACAAAAGAAAAATTGTAAAAGCAACTATAATTACAATAAACAGTTAAGGAAGAAGCATGGAGATGTAAAATATGACATCAAAAACATGAAAATGTGGGGGGGGAGGAGTTAAAAATGTAGATATTTTTAGATTGTGTTTGAACTTATATGACTACCAGTTTAGAACAAGTAGACATAGTTATAAGTCAACATATATGAATCTCACAGTAACCACAAATAAAAATAAAAAAATACAACAGATACACAAAAACCAAAAAGAAAGGAACACAAGCATACTACTAAAGAAAATCATCAGACCACAAGGGAAGAAACAAAAAGAAGAAATGAACAAAGAAGAACTATGAGAACAACTGGAAAACAAGTAATAAAATGGCAATAAATACATACCTATCAATAATTACTTTAAATGTCAATGAACTAAGTGCTCAAATCAAAAGATAGAGTGGCTGATTGGATAAAAAACAAGACCCTTCACTTCCTTGGTGGTGCAGTGGTTAAGAATCCACCTGCCAATGCAGGGGACACAGGCTCGAGCCCTGGTCTGGGAAGATCCCACATGCCACAGAGCAACTAAGCCTGTGTGCCACAACTACTGAGCCTGCACTCTAGAGCCCGTGAGCCAGAACTACTGAGCCCGCATGCTGCAACTACTGAAGCCCATGTGCCTAGAGCCCATGCCCCACAACAAGAGAAGCCATTGCAATAAGAAACCCGTGCACTGCAACGAAGAGTAGCCCCCGCTCACTGCAACTAAAGAAAGCCCATGCACAGCAATGAAGACCCAACACAGCCAAAAATAAATAAATAAATAAAAATAAAAAAGAAGACCCTTCTATATGCTACCTACAAGAGACTCACTTCAGAGCTGAACAGTGAGGGTATGGAAAAAGATATTTCATGCAAACAGAAACAACAAGAAAGTGGGGATAGCAGTACTCATATCAGACAAAATAGATTTTAAAACAAAGACTATAACAAAAGACAAAGAAGGACGTTATATAACGATAAAGGGATCAGTGCAAGGAGAGGACATTACATTTGTTATATGCACCCAATATAGGAGCACCTAATTATATAAAGCAAATGCTAATAGACATAAAAGGAGATAATAGACATAAAATAGACATAAAAGGACATAAAATAATAATAGACATAAAAGGAGAAATTGGACAATAATAGACATAAAAGGAGAAATAATAGACATAAAAGGAGAAATTGACAATAATACAGTAATAGTAGGGGACTTTAACACCCCACTTACATCAATGAACAGATCATCTAGACAGAAAATCAATAAGGCAACAGTGGTCTTAAAAGACACAATAGGGGGCTTCCCTGGTGGCGCAGTGGTTGAGAGTCCGCCTGCCAATGCAGGGGACACAGGTTCGTGCCCCGGTCCAGGAAGATCCCACATGCCGTGGAGCAGCTGGGCCCATGAGCCATGGCTGCTGAGCCTGCACATCCGGAGCCTGTGCTCTGCAACGGGAGAGGCCACAACAGTGAGAGGCCCGCGTACCGCAAAAAAAAAAAAGACACAATAGGGACTTCCCTGGTGGTGCAGTGGTTGGGAATCCGCCTGCCAGTGCAGGAGACACTGGTTCGATCCCTGGTCCGGGAAGATCCCACATGCTGTGGAGCAACTAAGTCCATGTGCCACAACTACTGAGCCTGCACTCTAGAGCCTGTGAGCCATAACTACTGAGCCCATGCGTTGCAACTACTGAAGCCGCATGCCTAGAGCCCATGTTCTGCAACAAGAGAAGCCACCAAAATGAGAATCCTGTGCACTGCAATGAAGAGTAGCCCCCACTAGCTGCAACTAGAGAAAGCCTGCGCACAGCAATGAAGACCCAACACAGCCAAAAATAAAATAAAATTAAAAAAGCAAACAAAAACATGAAACTTAAAAAAAAAAGAGACAATAGATCAGTTGGACTTAATAGATGTCTACAGGACATTCCATCCAAAAAACAGCAGAATATACATTCTTTTCAACTGCAATGGAATGTTCTCCAGGATAGATCATATGCTGGGCCACAAAACAAGTCTCAACAAATTTAAGAGAATACATATTATATCAAACATTTTTTCTGACCACAGTGGTGTGAAACTAGAAATCAACTACAGAAAGAAAAATGGGAAAAGAACAAATATGTGTAGAAAAAACAACATGCTACTAAAAAACTGTTGGGTCAATGAAGAAATCAAAGAGGAAATCAGAAAATACCTTAAGACAAATGAAAATGGAAACAGAACACTCCAAAATCTGTGGGATTCAGCAAAAGCAGTCTAAGAGGGAAGTTTATAACAATACAGGCCTTCCTCAAGAAACTAGAAAAATCTTAAATAAACAACCTAATCTGCCACCTAAAGGAATTAGAAAAAGAAGAACAAATAAAGCCCAAAGTCAGCAGAAGGAAGGAAATAATAAAGATCAGAGAGGAAATAAATAAAATGGAGATAAAAAAATAGAAAAGATCAATGAAACCAAGAGCAGGTTTTTTTGAAAAGTTAAACAAAATTGGTAAACCTTTTTCCAGACTCACCAAGAAAAGATAGAGGACTCAAACAAAATAAGAGATGAAAGAGGAGAAATAACAACTGATACCACAGAGATACAAAAAAAATAAGACAATGCTATGAACAGTTATATGCCAACAGATTGAACAACCTAGAAGAAATGGACAAATTTCTAGAAAGAAACAATCTGAACAGACCAATCATGAATTTGTAATAAAAGACTCCTAGAAGAGAACATTGGTAGAACACTCTTGGACATAAATTACAGCAACACTTTTTGGATTCATCTCCTAAGGCAAAAGAAATAAAAGCAAAAACAATCAAAATTAAACCTAATTAAACTTAAAAGCTTTTGCACAGCAAAGGAAATCATCGAAAAAATGAAAAGACAACCTATTGAATGGGAGGAAATATTTTCAAATGATATGACCAATAGGGGTTAATATCCAAAATATATAAACAGCTCATGTAACTCAATATAATGACAACAACAAAAGACAAAAACAGGGTTTCCCTGGTGGCGCAGTGGTTGCGAGTCCGCCGGCCGATGCAGGGGACACGGGTTCGTGCCCTGGTCCAGGAGGTATCCCACATGCCACGGAGCGGCTGGGCCTGTGAGCCATGGCTGCTGAGCCTGTGCATCTGGAACCTGTGCTCCGCAACGGGAGAGGCCACAACAGTGAGAGGCCCGCGTACTGCAAAAAAAAAAAAAGACAAAAACAAACCCAATCAAAAAATGGGCTGAAGATCTGAAACAAAGAAGATATACAGATGGCCATCAGGCACATGAAAAGAATCTCAACATTGCGAATCATCAGATAAATGCAAATCAAAACAATGGACTATCACCTCACACTTGTCAGAATGGTTATCATCGAAAAGACTACAAATAACCAATGTTGGTAAGGATGAGAAAAGGGCATCCTCATACACTGTTGGTAGCAGCCACTGTGGAAAAATAATTTACCAGGTAAAATACCACAGCCACTGTGGAAAACAGTATGGAGTTTCCTCAAAAAAGTAAAAATAGAATTACATATGATTCAGCAATTCCACTCCTGGGTATATATCTGAAGAAAAAAAACCCCACTAATTTGAAAAGATACATAACCTCCAATGTTTCTAGAAGCATTATTCTCCATAGCCAAGATATGGAAGCAACTTAAAAACCCCAAAACCCCCGCAAAATTCCATATCAGTACAGCTGCTTCCAAAGTGTTTTCCAAAGTGGCAGTGACATTTGCATTTCCACCAGCATTGTATGAGAATTTCAGTTGCCCTTCATCCTTGTCAGCACTTGGTATGCTCACAGTTTTTTTTGTCTTAATTTTAGTGTTTAGTGGTACTTCCTTGTGGTTTTGATGTGCATTTTCCTAATGCCTGATGATGGTGAACATATTTTTATGTGCTTATTTGCTATCTGAAATGGATCAGAGACCTAAAATCAAAACCTAAAAGTATAAAATGGCTAGAAGAAAATATAAGAACTAAGCCTTTTGATTAGTTTGCTTAACCTTGAGCTAAGCAAAGCTCAGCAAAGATTCCTTGGAACAAAAACCCCCCACAAAACCAAAAGAAAAACATTGTTAAACTGGACTTCATAAGTGTTACAAACTGCTCTGTGAAAGACACTATCAAGAAGATGAAAGAAGAGACTGAGAGAAAATATTTGCAAAATGCTTATCTGATAAAGGCTTTGTATTCAGAATATATAAAGTTTTTACAACTCAACAAAAAGAAAACAACTGAATAGAAAATGATCTAAAGATTTGAATAGGTGCTTCATCTGTTTTTTTTAATGTTGACTGAAATAAAAGATGAACTGTTCTTCTCTGGGCATTGATTAGTCAATAGCTGGTGATTAGAGTTCTAGTGCAGATGTAGTTATTTTTGCTATAATGTCCTTTTATGATTCTTATCTAGAATTTGTAATAAAAAGTGATTTGCCTGAGAATGGCTCATTTTTCACTACACGTAAATAATTAACAGAATTCATAAACACTATGTTTTAAAGTTTAACTAACTAGACGTCCTATACAAAGTGTGAGCTAGCTTTGTCATTCACCCCTTGACTAGGAATTAGCAGACATTCTGTGGACTGAGTTGATTAGGTAATAGTCTCAGCTCTCAGCTTAGCTTTCTTCTTCTCCATGTTTAATAAAGTAGGAAATTTACAATATAAACCCATCATTTCTCCCTTTGTTTTGGAGCAGGAGGTGGTACAGTCTAAAACAAAATGGCACTACCATTTATTGGTCAGTCACCTACATGCAATCAGGGAGAACGTTCTAGGGGAACTTTTGGTGGGTGATATTTCTTAACCAACCCAGAATCCACAGAGTAGCATCAATTTGGGTGTGGATTCTCTGGTCTCTTCAGCTTGTTCCTGATTCTCAGCGACAACATACCCTCTGGTATTAAGAGCAGAATTATCCTCAAGACCCTCTCGCTTGCATCCTCTCTCTTTTCCTCTCCCCACCAGCTCCTTCTTCAACTATTTGCTCCCTCCTCTAGGGAACCTCTAGGTTTTGTCTTCCTTTGAATCCAGTTCTAATGAGGCCCAGGACCCCCAGGACCTGTGGGTGGAGGAGAGGGGAGGGAAAGGGTCTGGTCTCAAGGTGAAGCTGACCTACCCCTAATATTTCCAGACTCCCAGCAAAAGTGCAAATGGACACTCCCATTTAGTCTCATTGTTTGGACTGATAATTAGTCCTCATTTAGTTAAGAATGTGAAGTTGTTGGAATTTCGTTTGACCTTTTCATGTCATGAATTCAGTGTAAATAATTCGCTTGCTTATTTTTATTGTTTAGATCAGTAATTAAATCTCCATTACATAAGAAATTTGTAATGCCCTGTTCACAAATTTTAAGTGTGTCATGCTCAACAGATGTCTGTTCACTCCCATTGTTTTTAGTTTTTAAAAATTTAAGCAGGCTGTCTCTTTTAAGATTTTCAGTTTTCTCTTCACCTTTTTTCTTTTTGAGCTTCATGTTCGTGTACTTTATTGCTGTTATAATCTTGTACTCATTCTCAGTTATTGTGGTAGGTAGAATAATTATCCCCTAAAGATCTCCATGTCTAAACCTCGGACCCTTTTTTATGGTGAAAGGGGAGTTTGCATGTGTGATTAAGGTTAAGAGTCTTCAGATGGGGAGATTAGCCTGTATTATCCAGGTGGGCGCAATCTAATCACTCCCGTCCTTAAAACTGGAGAACCTTTCCCAGCTTTCTCAGAGAGAGAGGGAGTGAGGGAGCAAGAGGGAGCAAGAGGGGAGAGGGTGTGGGGGAGAGGGGAGAGGGAGAGAGAGGGGGAGGGAGGAAGAGAGACAGAGAGAGAAATGAGGACACAGAATAAGGGTCAGAAAAAGAAAAATGTGGTGAGGAATCAATCTGCTATTGCTAACTTTGAAGATGGGGGGAAGGCTGCCACGAACCAAGGAAAAGGCAAGAAATGGATTCTCCCCTAGAGCCTCCAGAAAGGAACGCAGTCCTCGAATTAAGCCATGCTGGATTTCTGGCCTACAAAAGGGTAAGATAATAAATTTGTATTGTTTTAAGCCACAAGCTGTGGTAATTTGTTATAGTAGCAATAGAAAGCTAATGGTAAAGGATCGAACACTCAAACACAATTAATTACATTTAAACTGTAAAAAATTTAGAAACATTTTCATCTAAAATTTAAATTAAAGTAAAATTTTAAAAATAAAATTTCATTTTCAAAAACCTTTCCAGTAATATTTAATAAATATTTGATAATCCTATCAAAATTTTACATGAAAAGAAAACATACAAATTATAATGTAAAAATTTAAATATAATTAAAGTTTTGGATTTTTAGTTTATTATAAATTTAATAAAATCTTAAGTATTTTCATAATAAAAGTTTTTGCACTTCTCATGTTCAATTTCCACCTAATTGCTAATACTTAAATCCCATTACATCTGAGCTTACATATACATGAATTTAAGACTAATATGAAATGTTCAATATTGCAAAATGTTCTTAAGCAACCATGTTTAATTTTCAAAAACTGATCTAATTCATAAGTACCTCCAGAACTGTGAATCGGAACATGAAGAGAAGCCAAAAAAAAAAAACTAGATGCATGTCACTCTTGGGAAACTATATTTCATTATGCAGGAATCTATTGCATTCACATTATCTGAGAGGAAGGATTTGACAAGTTAATTTGTCTTTTCCCTTACTTAAGCGCTTCTGCCATTCAAACATTCCCCATCTAAATCAATGTTTGTATCTGATTTCAACCTGCACAATTCACAGAATTCAGGTGCATTTGCCTTTGGTGGTGAAGTCATAGGGCAAGATATGTGGAGAAGCATCTCTCTGGGGCCTGAATGGTGTGAGTCGTGAAAGCAGATCTTGTGGTTGTCAGTTGTGCTGTGCCAGTGCTGAGCATTGGATCCCAAGTGACAGAGGCACATATGTGTTCTTTGATAAATGTATTTGTTTACGTCTGTGATATGCCAGGCTCTATAAAGCACAGGGCACAGAGGAGTGGCACCTCTTGTGGGCTTTAGGGCAGTATTGAAATATCTAACAAACCAGAAGGTCTTCTAGACCATGAAGAGTAATCTCCAGCTCATTGTGCTAAAAGAGTGTTTCCTTCAGGGTTGAGTTATATTACAAATGGTCCCCATTTAATTATCTTAGTACCAGAGGTGCTAGGTTCCAGAAAGAGTGAGAGTAGGCGTTTAAGAAAACCCGTTTGCTCATACTAGTGAGTATGACTCACTTTACTGATTATCTCCAGTATTTCATTACTTGGGCTTTGCCCTGTTGGCTCCAAATCCTTATGATTGAATTTGTCCCCTGACTTTCATAATACACTCATTCTTTCTTTTCTTTAATTTCTCTCTCCTGCTACACATCTCTCCTGTGACTGCACATCAGGCATTGGCAGTGGTCTCTGGCATCTCTGCTGTCCTAGCTTTCCCCAAGACAGCTCCCTGTGCCCTAGGCTGCCCTCACTCCATGTTGTCTGGCTCATACCTCACTGCATTTACTTCCTTATTCTGCTGGGCTTATTTTTATTGCATTGAGAAACAAGGGAATGAGTCCCAAAGAAGATCCTTGCAATCTAAGTTTTCATTTGAGAATTCTTTCCAGTGGTGGAATGAAGGTGGATGTTGTAGGTTTTCTGCAGCAGAAAAGAAAGGAAAGTATCGTCCACATGCAAGCGTTCACCTGAGAGCTTTAGTGTAAATGATACAGCAGGGCTAATCAGCAGCACAGCTCCTTGAACACCAGTGAGCATATTGGCAATCACTCCTTATTATAAGTCATAGTTCATTACCTAGCATTTATTTCAACAGGACTTAGTGACATTATAAAAAAATACAAGGATTGTTCAACTATTGTAGGACAGATAGCAATGTGGCCTCAGCTCAGCCATTAGTAAGCATCACTAATGCTAAAGGCCCTCTTGGTACGACCTGTCTCTGCACTCAGTTTGCATACTCTGACCACACATTCCATTTGCACAGTCAGAGGGTTGTGTTATGCCTTGTGGAACTTTTCCAGGAAGATCAGGCTCAGTAAGCAAAGAAAAGCCTTTCTTTAGACTGCCTCTAGGTTGTCTCTCTCAGAAGAGCTTGCGGAAGCAAAGACTTGCCTGCCTTGGAACTCCAGAGCAGGGCAGCAGGCTGACCTGTAAGTCTTTACTGCCCACTCTGTATAGGATTTAGGAAAGGCAGTCATGATACTATTTTCAAATATTTGAGGAACTGCTAATGTTCCCAAGCAATAATTGGCAATCTCAAAAGACAAGCATAAGAGAAGGCTTTTAAAAAGTGAAAAAGGAACCAGCAAATGAAAACTTCCTCTTTTTTTTAATGACAAAGAAAATTTTTAAAAAATCAGGAGTTCTGAAATTTCTCAGTTCTTTTTTCTGTTCCTTTTTCTGTCTTGCAACCTTATTAATATAACCACAGCATAAAATTCTAAGACTGCCAAAAAAAAAAAAGTGCAGCTAAAACACGTTATATTGGGGTAAGTGGATGTGATCTGCCAAACCTAGTCGCCTAGGCTTTTCAACAGTTGAGGACATTTGATCCACCTCTGTGAACTCAACCCTGAACCCTGTCCCATGTTTTAAGAGTGATCCTTTTGAATAAATTGATAGTATTTGTCTTTTTCTCCCCAAGTCTAGCTCAATGGTTCTCAGCCCTAGCTGCCTCTGAAAAACAGATAAAAAGCTTTTACAAAATACTAGTGCCTAAGCTCCACCCCAGACCAATTAAAGCAGACTCTTTGCAGATGGGGCCAGGGAATCAGTGGTTTTAAAAGACTCTCAGGTTCTGCTAATGTTCTACCAGGGTTAAATACCAGTCTTCTATTCCAGATCAGTGGCTCTCAACTAGGGGTGATTTTTGCCTTCCAGGGGACATTTGGTAATGTCTGGAGACATTTTTGGTTGTCACGACTGGGAGGGTGCTACTGGCATCTAGTGAGTAGAGGCCAGGACTGCTGCTAAATATTCTATAATGCATAGGACAGCCCTCTACAACAGTGATCTGGCCCAAAATGTCAAAAATGCCAAGGTTTAGAAACTCTGATTTATCACATAAAACAGGAGAGACAGACCTGCTACAAAATACATCAGGGTTACGTGGGTGGCTTTCTCTAGGATAGGCAAAGGTGAAGTTGAATGGGTTCTTGTAATTTACGGGTTATAGTTCTGCCTACTTTGGATGATCCTAGAGTTTCTGCACATGAAGTAATTTATTTTTCTGAGACAGGAACTTGAGCCATAACTACTGCGGCGAGGCTTGTGGGCAAAAGCATGCAACTAGTGAGTAAACCTAGCTGACAACTCAGCATCTGAATATTGGTATTGCTGTGTTCATTCATTCATCAGGGAACAGTCTAATCCTGGAGATTCAGAGATTAAGAGACCTTGCCCTCACAGAGGAGACATAATAAACAAGTAAACAAATAATTTAATCTCAGGTAGTGATAAGTACCACAAAGAAAAATAAAGTGGGATGAGGGATAATTGTACGTTATGATGGGAAGGAGGGTGCATTTAAAAAAAATTTTTTTTTAATTAATTTTTAAAATTTATTTATTTTTGGCTGCATTGGGTCCTCATTGCTGTGCAGGCTCTCTCCAGTTTCGGTGAGCAGGGGCTACTCTTTGTTGCGGTGCACGAGCTTCTCATTGCAGTGGCT
Source organism: Orcinus orca (assembly GCF_937001465.1). NCBI lineage: Eukaryota > Metazoa > Chordata > Mammalia > Artiodactyla > Delphinidae > Orcinus > Orcinus orca. The sequence goes on along the minus strand of NC_064564.1, from coordinate 45,474,119 downwards.
TCTTGTTGCAGAGCATGGGCTCTAAGTGTGAAGGCTTCAGGAGTTGTGGCACGTGGGCTCAGTAGTTGTGGCTCGCGGGCTCTAGAGCACAGGCTCAGTAGTTGTGGCGCAAGGGCTTAGTTGTTCTGTGGCATGTGGGATATTCCCGGACCAAGGCTCAAACCCGTGTCCCCTGAATTGGCAGGAGGATTCTTAACCACTGAGGAGGGTGCATTTTTAATATGATGGTCAAAGAAGAGTTCTCTGAGGATGTGGCATTGGATAAAAACCAGATTGATGGGAAGGAGTAAGCCATGTTGCTGCCTGAGGGAACCAAAACAGAGAGAACAGGAAGGGCAGAAACTTGAGCTCAAGAAGCAACAAGAAGGCTGTTAAGGATGGAAGTGGAGTGATGAAGGAGAGTGGTAAGAGGTGTGTCAGAGGTGAGCAGAGGCCAGATCAGGAAGAGGTGTAGTCCATGAAAAGGAGTGCCATCGGCAGCCATTGGAGATTTTGAGCAGGGGCTTGACAGGATCTGAATTAAATTTTGAAACATCGTCCTGGCTACTGTGTAGAGAATTGACATGGGGGTGGGAGGAGGGGAGTTGTAGAGCAAGAGTGAACAGGGAGAACAGTTAAGAGTCTATTGAAACAAAACAGGCAAAAGATGTGGGTTCTGGACCCAAGCAAATGGGAAAATAGAAATGTCATTTGTTGGGATGGAGAAGACTAGGTAGGAACAGTTTTTTTGCTTGTTTTTGAAATATTTTTTGTAACAATCTTAAATTTAAAAAATGGTTGTGAATATAAGTAACTTTTTTCCCTGAACCATTTGTAAGTTGCCAACCTGAAGCCGCATCATGATCTTTGAATACTTTAGTATACTTTAGTGTTCAAGTTATTTAGTAATTCAAAGTATGCAGGGGCTTCCCTGGTGGCGCAGTGGTTGAGAGTCCGCCCGCTGGTGCAGGGGACACGGGTTCGTGCCCCGGTCCGGGAGGATCGCACATGCCGCGGAGCGGCTAGGCCCGTGAGCCATGGCCGCTGAGCCTGCGCGGCCAGAGCCCGTGCTCTGCAACGGGAGAGGCCACAACAGTGAGAGACCCGCATACCGCAAAAAAAAAAAAAATATATGCAAAGTATTTATACTCAAAGTGTTTACTATTTTTTTAAAATAAATTTATTTATTTTTTGGCTGTGCTGGGTCTTCGTTGCTGCACAGGCTTTCTCTAGTTGCGGCGAGCAGGGGCTACTCTTCATTGCGGTGGGCGGGCTTCTCATAGTGGTGGCTTCTCCTGTTGCAGAGCACAGGCTCTAGGCACGTGGGCTTCAGTAGTTGTGGCATGAGGGCTCAGTACTTGTGGTGCATAGGCTTAGTTGCTCTGCGGCATGTGGGATCTTCCCCGACCAGGGATTGAACCTGTGTCCCCTGCATTGGCAGGCGGATTCTCAATCACTGCGCCACCGGGGAAGTCCTGTTTGTTTACTATTAGTATTTTCACTAACAAGGATAGTCTCCTAAATAACTGTAAAACATTCATCAAAATTAGGAAAATAACACTGATATACTTCTACCATCTAATTCTCAAGCGATGTTCAAGTTTTCCCAGTTGTCCCAGTAATGCCCAGAAGGATCCAGTTCAGAATCATGCATCGCATTTTGTTGTAGTAATAGTTCTTTTGTCTCCTTTAGTCAGGAAGAGTTTCTCAGTCTTTTATCGACTTTAATTATTGTCTTAGTTTTCTATGCTGCCTAAAAAATTAACACAAATTAGCAGCTTTAAGCAACACACATTTATTATCTCAGTCTCTAGAGGTCAGGAGTCCAGAAAGGACTTAGCTTCAGGGTCTCACCAGGCTGCAATTCACATGTCAGCCAGTGCTGTGGTCTCATCAGAGGCTTGACTGGGGGAAGATCTGCTTCATAGCTCCTTCACATTGCTGGAAGAATTCATTTCCTTGCTGCTGCAGGACTTCCATTATTGATGGAGGTCACCCTTAGCTCCTGCAGTTTCTTGCCATGTGGGTTTTTTCAGCATGACCACTTCATGGCAGCTTCCTCTTTCAAGGACAGTGAAGCTGAGACTCTGCTGGTGTGATGGAGTCTTATACGTACTGTAATGTAATCATGGGAGGGACATCCCATCACCTTTGCTGTATCCTACTGGTTTTGCTCAAACGCAAGGGATAGGATTGCACAAAGGCATGAACACCAAGAAGCAGAGATTATTGGTGTTCACTTTAGGGTCTGTCTGCCACAAGGACCTTGATGCTTTTGAAGATTACTTTGTAGAATACTCCTCAGTTTGGGTTTGTTTGATATTTCATCATGATTATAATAAAGTTAAGAATATTTTTCCATGATATTACAGGTATGATTTTGAATTGTTCTCATTGCATTGTGTCTGGCAGCTCATGATTTCAATTTGCCCCATTATTTATGTTCACTTTGGTCATTTGAATTAAAAGATAATCTGCTAGGGCTTCTCTGCTGTAAAGTTAGTCTTTTTGAAATTAATAAGTGTTTTGTGGAGAGTTACTTGAAAACTATCCCATTACTCTCCACACTTCAGTCAACAAATTTATTCAGTATGGACTTATGGTTTCTGATTAAATTCAATGGATTATAATCCATTACTATACTTATTTATTTTGATGCTTAAATTATCCCATACTTAACCATTGGAAATCCCTTCGAAATGGCTTCTGTGTTCTTTTGACATATCTCCATCATTCTTTGAGTGCTTCCTTACTTTTGGGAACAGGTAACACTGGCTCAAGTACTTTCCTTGCCCCAATGCTGAAATCACCCATTACTCCAAGGAGCCCTGGACCAACAGAGAAAGGCATATAGAAACCCAGATCTGGAAGCTAGTTGTTCTCCTTGGTATTGGGGATTGCTGCTCTGAGGCCCTCTAAGTGGTCAGAGCCAGGGAGTATTTGTCTTTCTGTCTATCTGTCCTCACATTTACATCTATGTTTCCGTTTCTATATTAAAAATCATGAGTTTGCACCTATACCTCCAATTTCAATCCAATACTACAAAGTTTTAGTTTTTCCCTTTACATATTTGTAACTCCCTTCTTCAACAGTGAGAAACTGGCTCCCATTAGCCTTCAATATTGTCTGATCAGTTATCCTATATCTGACCAGTCTACCATTGTTGCTGCAGTATCCCATGGAGGCACCCTTCTTACCCAACACAGGCTCTGACATCCCTAGCTGGGCTGCCGTTACCCACCACCCCTCCCCCTGCCCAAACCATGGGCACCCTCATCAACTTCCTCATGCTTCAACAATCCAGTCTGAGCCACACCACTGTGCTGATCTTCCTTACTCTGCTTGGGCTCTGAAACCTAAAATCAGGTGTTTGTTTTAATCAGCTTTTGTTCCTATTAATTGTTGCAGTTCTTTAACACAAAGTGACAGATTTTTTTTTTCTTTATGGAAACAGCCACCAATATTATTATAACGTCCCTTGATTATTAAGGATCAGCTATATTTGTTGATTAATGATGTAAATAAAATGAATACAACAAGAGAAATCATGATAGACAAGTATTCCATGACTCTAATGAGTTGTGCATTCCACGTTCACATTTGCTTCTTGATGTCATGGTGCTAATCCCTCTTGAAAATTTCTAGAGAAGAGAAAAAATATTACAAAAGATAAGGAATCTTTTTCTTGTAGCAGCTGCCTTCCAGAAGGAAAGGATGCAAGAAACAATAGACCCACATAAAGTTTGGATTGAAATTCTTTGTTTGTGAAATGGTAATAAACTTTTTTACTAGAAAACAGTGAAGCTCTTTAAGAAAATTAGTAATTGGGGATCATTAAGTCTTCAGAAGTGTAAGGACTGATACTTGAGGGTGATGAATCCTACAGAACTCCTTGTGGTTGTAAAGCCAATTTCTTCAAGAGACACTGCAGCTGAATAAGATAACTTTTTACCATATACCCTGGGGGGAAAGTATATTGGAGATTCAAGGTACATCTTTTGTTGAAAAGTGCAAAGGAAAGCAAAAAAATTAAGAAACAAGGCACATTTTATTGTCAGCCATTTTATGATTCTGCTAATCTTTTGTAGCTAATTTCAACAGCAGAAATATAAGCAAAGCAAGCTCTGCATTTGATTGGATTACAGAGCCAGGTGCACACTGAAGACAGTTTTGGAAACGTACTTTCAGTTTTTACAAGATCATTTTTTTTGTTTTTCTCCAATATTTCTAACATGAACAAAATATACTTTTAAAATCAGCATCCTTTCCCTTTCTCGTCACAAACAGACAAAAACGGTTACAGAAACAGAAAGACATTTGGGCTTAGTTCCAGGATGCATCTGGTGGTGTGCCCATCATACACCTCCAGCAACGTTGGGACAAGGGTAAGGGATCAGCTACAGCTGAAGAAATGAAACTAGTTAGACCAATAGTTCTCAAATTGTGTGTCAGTATTACCTGGGAATTTAGAAATGCAAATGCTCTAGCCTCACCTCAGAACCCCAGAATCAGGAACTCCAGTGATGAGGGCCAGAAATCATATCAGGTTTGAGAATCACTGGGTTAGATTAAGCTACAATTGACAAATGTTGAATTCAATAGATTGTCTTTTATTCCCCCCCTCTTATTTGCTTTTCGGGACATGAATAGTTTCTATAGCTCTTAACACCATGGAAGCTACTAAGTTTTGAAAACATAACTTTTTCTTATGTATTTAAAAAAATACTTTTCACACTCTTTTCTCACACATGGCCTATGTACTGCTTAATACAGAACTGGTGGGTAGTAATGACTCAGTAAATAGTAGTTTTTCTTATCATTAACCAAAAGAGATGGAGATATGATATTGGTACCCCTAAATCAACTGAAGGTAAATTCACTGAGTAAATTAATAATTATTCTTTACATAAACTGTACTCTTTAATATTCCAAATACGATAATTCTAAGAGCAAAGCAAATTAAATATATTCTTTATCTTCCTAAATAGCCAACATGTCTTTATGTCAATAGAGTGATTTAAAAATAAGGATTAAGCATATATCTCATTTTTTTCTGCCATTTTTATATTTTTCCCTTAAAAGCAGAAATTAAATACCCCTGTCCTCATCATCATTTCAAAAATTTCTAGCACTTTCACTTCTTTCATGGGAAGTACCTATATGAAGGCTGTGGATATCTAGAGGGTATTTCTAATGGTCTCCAATATCTGCATCCTCTGACAACCCCCATTTCAGATAAATGTCAATAATGCTGATTTGGCACATTCTGTTTACTAAGGAAGAACCTCCAGGATACACGAGAATACCCACATTTTGCATATCAAGGAGTTTAAATTGTACCAGTGTTTATCTCAGCTTACCTAGCAATGGTTCTTAGTCCTAGATCTGTGTAAAAATCGTCTCATGCTCTTGTTTAAAAATTAAGAATCTGGGGCTTCCCTGGTGGTGCAGTGCTTGCGAGTCCGCCTGCCGATGCAGGCGACGCGGGTTCGTGCCCCGGTCCGGGAGGATCCCACATGCCGCGGAGCGGCTGGGCCCGTGAGCCATGGCCGCTGAGCCTGCGCGTCCGGAGCCTGTGCTCCGCGATGGGAGAGGCCACAGCAGTGAGAGGCTCGCGTACCGCAAAAAAAAAAAAAAAAAAAAAAAGACTGTTCACCTATTCAGATTATTGATTTCGTGTTTGAGGAGTGAAATCCAGAGGAAGAATATGTATTGTCAATAAGCACCTAAGCGTTCTTTGTAGGTCTTCTGGGGACCACACACTGAGAAAACCAGTCTGGGTCTCTCGCTTGATATTGTACCTATTTACAGTCCTGTTGGCTTGTTGCTAGTGCAGAAACCCTCATTCCTACCACCATTCAGACATCACCCTATAGGTGGCAGTGGGTGGAGGGGTTAGGAGGGTCCTATGAATGGATGGTACCTTTCCAGGACCAGGCTCCTTGAACTGGTTTCCAAACACTATGGAAGAATGACATAATGTCAGGAGCTCACTTCGTGAGATTCTGAGCACAGTAAGCCCTGCAGAGCTCTGTGACAAAGTGTACCACAGACAAGGAAGAAAGCCGCCTTTTCTCATTCTAGCTGCCTTTAATTGGAAACTCTGGGAGTATCCAGAGACATCCTTTGTGTGGACAGTGCTGTTCTCAGAATGGCTAATGTGGATAATTAGTCGGCTAATGAGGTTTTTCTAGCTGACTCTGGAAACGTGATATGGTTGGTGGGGACTGGATCAGAAAAAGGAGAGTCGGGGCTCTGAGTAGGGACTGTCCTAACTTGGAGTACATTTGAAAGACTTCTTTGGAGAATATCAGAAATAATAATGGGATAGGTTGAAGGGAAGGCTAAGTTCTTCGCATTATACTGGCTTGGTCTATTAAGGCAGAAGATACTTGGGCCTTATATTTTATGAACACTGGCCTGTGTTTTTTAATCTATCTTAGGGGAAGCCACTGTACTGGAGGAGCACCATTCTCCGAACTGGGTGTTGTTAGATGTTCACTCAGGACAATTAAAACCTGTCAGGTACCATACAAAACATGGGCAGTATTATTTCACTGCAGGAGCTGTTATCATACCTGGACTCTTGAGGAGGTGCGTCAATGACCGACATGCCAATCCCTGGCCCATAGGTGAATTCAGCCATTCTGAAGCCAGCAGTGTCCTGGCTGCAGGTGGTCCACCGTGTTCTTTATACCAGCCACCAAAAATCAATAATCATACTGTGTTCCTGAAGTATTTTGTTAACATCATAGATCAGTTGAGACAATTACCTGGGGTTGATGAAAAATAACATCCTCACAAAATATAGAGAAAAATCCTTGTGCTATAAGAGAGATCATGAGAAGGACAGAAAATTTGCATCAGAATAGAAAGGACCCAAAGCTTTTGACTTTGGAAGAATGCAGCTTTCTGACACAAATAAGAGTTTCTTTCACTAGAGCTACCTTGGATCATTTTTTTCCTGGTGGACTCATTAACATATTAGGTGGTGTGGATGGTGGGGTAGGGCATTCATAGATGCCTGTTATCATCAGGTGATGAATCATTGAGCCATTGCAGTTTCTTGGAAGTTTCCTGGAGACTAGGAAGAGATTCCTGTGATGGAATATGGGATTGCTTCTACCCTTATGTACATCAGTGATTTCTATCTGGGAGAGAGAATGGGCTGCTACGACCCCAAGGGCATTCTTTTACTTTTTTTAAAAATGAGTCCTTGGCTTTCAAGTAGACATAACTAAGCATCCAGAGAAGCTAAGTCATAAACAATAAAATGTATCTAAAGTATATGTACACCTGTGAACTGCTTAATAGTTTAAATTAGAGAAGAAAAATAACTAGCAAGTTACGCCTTTTTTTCTCTCTTCAAGGTCTCTCAAACTTTTATCCTTCTTTCTTGAGAACTATATAAAAATGATGAGTCTTTTATAAAGATGAAGATAGTAAATGTTTTCCTAATACAACTAACGATGACATATGAGTATAATAAATTACTAGATTCCATTAGATGATGACTAAGTTAATTTAGGTAGATGCATGGGGAATCTATGTTATATAATGTTAAATAAAAAATAGTTTGAGGGCTTCCCTGGTGGCTCAGTGGTTGAGAGTCCGCCTGCCGATGCAGGGGACACGGGTTCGCGCCCCTTTCTGGGAGGATCCCACATGCCGTGAAGCGGCTGGGCCCATGAGCCATGGCCACTAAGCCTGCGCATCCGGAGCCTGTGCTCCGCAACGGGAGAGGCCACAACAGTGAGAGGCCCGCGTACCGCAAAAAAAAAATAGTTTGAACACTTATGTAAATGGTGATTTCACTGAAGGCCAATGATGTCTCTATAATGATATGGATTGGGAGGGGCCCAGCTTTATGATAAACATATTGTTTTAAAATTAACATTATTGCAGTATAATTAATATGCAATAAAATGCACCAGTTTTAAAAGTGTTCAGTTCAGTGACCTTTTGCAAATGTACACAACTGTGCGACTGCCATCTTAATCAAGACCTTCGCATTATCGCAAGAAGCCACCTCATGCCTCTTTCTGGTCAGCTCTCCCCACTACCCCTGACCCTAGCCTCAGTCAACTACTGGTCTGCTTTCTGTTACTATAGGTTAGTTTTGCTTTTTCTAGAATTTCAGCCTATCTAGAATTTGCTTTCTCTAGATAGGCTGAATCATATAGTATATTCTCTTTTGTGTCTGGCTTCTTTCAGCATAATATTATTATTCATTTGTTGCATAAATCAGAACTTCGTTCCTTTTTACTGCTTGAGTATTATCCATTGTGTGGATATGCCGCAGTTTGTTTTTATATTCTGTTACTGATGGACTTCTGGGTTGTTTCCAGTTTTTGGCTATTATGCATAAATCTTCCACGAATATTCTTGTATAAGTCTTTGTATGGACATATGTTTTCATTTCTCTTGGATAAATACATGGAAGTGGAATTGCTGGGTACATTTTTTTAAAAATTTCTTTGTATTTTGTTTATTTTGCTTGCATATTTTGTGATTTGGTCTATTTTAGCCTCTAATAAATACCTCCTTATTTGTATTACAGCCATTTGATCAAAGTTCTTCTGATAGAAAAGAGCCATTGTCTAATTTTCTTTTTATCTTAGTTGTTTAACTTGTTAGGCTCTGGAAGTAGTCCAGATCCACTGCAATTTCTTTTGTAGTGTTGCTTTTATTTCTGGAAACTGAAAACATGTCTTAGTTTATAAGGGGAAAAAAAGAAATACTCTCTGTGGTAAAATTCAGAAAGACAAGAACTGGAGACAGGGGGACAGTTGACTGCCAGAATCATCAGCATATGAATTGGGTGGAAATACATGGTTGGGCCAAAGGAGTAAGATGAGCACAAAGGAGACAGATCTCTTGAATAAACACCAAAGTGGAAATGCTGAGCGTGGAACAAACTTCACAATCATCCATCTTCGAGACCTTTCCATCTTTTAAAATACCAACGTGTCACTTTACCCTGGGTTCTTTAGAAGCTCTCAGAGATGAAAACTTTTAGGTATATAATTCTTTCTCACAAAAAGAAAGCAGACATAGGGTGTTTGTTTTTTATTTATTTTTTGAATTATCTTTCTTATTTACTTTATTGGATTTTTCTCTCAAACTAAAAAGCAATACATACTTTTATTGCCTTTTATTACAAGTCCCCCCAAATCCTAAAAGTATCAAAGAAAAACCCAACAATATTTGCCTTCCCTATGACCCTCACTCCCACCACCACCTCACCCTAAAGAGGATAAATGTTAACAGCTTAATGTCCCCATTCTTCGCCATGTTCATAGCAATGCACCCAAATGAAAATCTTCACACCAATACAAGGTTTTTCTCTGATTTTACAAAAATGGGTCATGCCACACACATTTCTCTTCAACTTGTGGCTTTTCCCACAGGTCAATACATGTAAATCAAACTCCTCCTTTTGAATAGTTACATAATATTCCAGAAATAGGGACATGTCACAGCTTATTCAACCACTCTCTAGTGTTTGTTTTTTAATAGCACATTATGTTGGGTGTTAGAGAATTCTTCCATATCAGGATGCTCAGAAGTTGTTCTTTTTTCTACAAAACACATTTTTTCCTTTCCTTATATTGATTCCAGATATAAGCTAGTTGATTTACTGCTGTATCTTGAAAGCATCTTTTAACATGGTGTTGTAATCAGCACTTGTTTTCTTAAAAGGCACAGACAGTCATATCAGTTCAAGTATAAAAGAAGTACACGGAAAAAATATAAGGTTATATCACTAAATTCAGGGTAGGAAATATGGCCAACTTTCATGGGCACTGGTCCAAGAGATGGAAAACCAGTGGGAACTCAGGAGTTCTGTCTCAGACTCTGCCATTCTCTGAAACTCACTCTGTCTTTATTTCTCCCTTGCCCTGTGTCTACTGCACAGTGTGTTCTTTCAACTCTACCATTCCCTGCAAGTCTCCTTCATTCTCTCCTCTACTGCTGATGCATAGGCTTATTAAGGTGGTTTTCCTTGATACCAATTCTGATCTCAACTCTACATGGCCTTTCAGCTTTTCCTGACAATAATCTATGTGTTTAAGAGTTTAAATTCTTACTGGAAGTGGTAGAAGAATTGTCCTATTAGGCAGCAATCACCTAATGCTTCTCTGAAGTCCAGTAGATGGACAAGCAGCCAGCACTATCAAACTAGACAGTTAGTCATACTTTAAACTTCTTAGTCATTTTGAAAGAACATTCTTTCCTCAAGTCTAATCAAAATTGGCTAGATTGCCAGTGGCCTGCTAACTGATTTGACTTAAAATGACTACCGTTAATGCATATTGGATAAAACGTGAAGAATAAGCAAAGAGGTGCTTTGTGGGATAGTGTCTCAGAATCTGCAATAGCATTGAAGAAAATATCTGAATTTTGTTATATTTGCTGAACTACCATCATCCCATCTAACAGTTTAGGGTCCAAGCCATGAACCTGAAGCCTGTATTTTGACTAGTGTAATGTGTCATACTACTTGGATTTAATGGAAGCCAGCTATCAGCTTTGAGTTACTTTGTCTTTAACTCATCAGGGTGTAAACGGGCTTCAAGGTAATTTTTAATCTATATGTAAATTAGCTATTTCTATAACAGCCGTAGTATGAATGTGAGTGTGTGCAGAAAAGAAGAATTAGGTGCAAGCAATATTTTGAAAATAATGTCAAGAAAGAGGCTGTACAAATGATACATGACATTCAGTGAATTTGAATAGAGTTTATATTAAGACACTTTCAATGAAATTATTGTCACTGAGAATTTTCTGGGGCTGATAATGCATGAAGTAATGTATAGAACAGAAAATGAAAGTAAGATTTTATTGTAGGTTGTTAAACTGTGCTAAAGGTCACACAGTAAAGAGCTTCCATTTGGCAGATTTTTATACAAAATTTGATTGTATTTTTACTGAATTCATTTTTTTACTCAGAGAGTAAAGTGACTTAAATTCAAATTGATTAAAACTCTTTTTTTGTTTTGTTGATATGAAAATGGCATGCTTTGTCTACTATTTAAATCTAAGGGGCTTCCCTGGTGGCGCAGTGGTTGAGAGTCTGCCTGCTGATGCAGGGGACACGGGTTCGTGCCCCGGTCCGGGAAGATCCCACATGCCGTGGAGCGGCTGGGCCCGTGAGCCATGGCCGCTGAGCCTGCGCGTCCGGAGCCTGTGCTCTGCAACGGGAGAGGCCACAACAGTGAGAGGCCCGCGTACCGCAAAAAAAAAATAAAAAATAAAAAAAAATCTAAGTTTGTTAGTCAATAAGCTTGTCTTATATTTATATCTGTAGTGTGGCATGCTGAAAATCATGAAAACCCTATTTTTTTCCTAATTTTAATCAATGTGAAAGCTGCATTAGTATTTGATCTCCTAAATCGTCTAATCAATTATTTCTTTTTTAAGGAACAGTGTAGCACAGAGAAATGTTCTGAAGGATGTTAATAAAAGTTACAGGCATTCAAAATTCACTCTAAAGTTCAGTGAGTATTAGTCTCCAAAGCAATTGTCAATCACAAGGAACAGAATAGAAAACATGGGAAGTACAGAGTGGATACTGTTTTCTACTCTCTAATAATTTAGTTAAATAGAAGGTGGACTATTATGTCAGGGGTGGTGTCTATACTAAAATTAAGTAGTAACTTCAAAATAGAACTCAAACCAGACAACTTGAGTTTTTTTAGTTAACAACTGGCTTTAATTCAGTATGCTTTGAATTTATTTCCAGAGGGGAATAAATACATTTGTCAATGATTTGAATCATTGTCATTAGGATTGATCTAGATCTAAAATACAGATCATTGTCATTAAGATCAATATTAAATACCCTTAGGATTAAAGAACTTCTGTACTTAACAAGTTAGTATTTTGATTGTCCAGAGATGTTAAACACCCTTGCTCTTGAAATATCAGCTCAAAGAATTGTAAACATTCTGACTTTATTTGTATTTGTATAACCCCCTGGCGTTTAACTATTGTGCTGGATGGTTCTCACTGTGAAGTGACTCTCATGAAACTGTATTCTTGCTGGGAAATGATTTTATCGCATAAGAAAATGAATGTGCAGAGACCAGTGAGCTGCATCCGCTGATGAACTATAATTTACAGACTGTGATATCAAAGCAGATTTAAGATTTGTGACAACAGTTGGTGACTGCACTGCTCTACAATTCTGTGGCAGCAATGAACCATGCCATGCACAACCTCATTCCACGTTTTGCATACGTAAGTTCAGTTTACGTAGTCATGTGTGGAGAGCTTTCGTGGGCATAGGAAATATTAGCAGGGATTTATGTGTTGGTACTGCATGTTGCATTACAGTCCTGGTAGCACTGAAATGTATTTCTCCATTGTCCAGAAGGAACAATTGTATCCCATTCTATCAAAGAACTGAGAAAGGGGATGCTCACAACTGCCTATATTAAAGGCTATTTACTACTGAGCACAAAACAGTAGCTATTATTATTACTAAACCTACTATCAATGCTTTTTGATGACTTTGCCTTAAAAATAAGATGTGTTTTTTGTTAACTTGTGCATTATTAAGTACTCTCTTTCACAGCTCGAAACAGCTTGGTGTAAAACAAGTTGATGGGTTACCTTCTGAAGAAAGAGGCACTTCTGCATAGGGTTCTTTTTGTACTCAAAATTTGGAAGGTCGCCTGATGGTTTTGGCAGCCACATTCTCTTATAGAGCTTTTGTGAGCCCAGGTTCCCCAGGAAACAATGATACAGGTGGAAGGCAGAATTTTGCCCCCCATGAACTCTGCCCTCTGATGGCATGCTGTGGTGACGTTATGTTAAATGGCAAAAGGGACTCTGCAGATGTCATTAAGGTTAGGATCTTAAGATAGGAAGGTTAGTCTCGATTATCCAGGCAGGTTCAATCTAATCACATGAGGCTTGAAAAGTGGAAAACTTTCTGGAGAGCTTGCTGGAGTCAGAGAGAGAGATGGCAGAAGAAGAAATCGGACCGATTTAAAGCATCATAGGGACTCTACTGTCATTGCTGGAGGAGGCCACATGGAAAGCATGAGAAAGGATGTGGGCAGCTGTTAGGAGCAAAAGCTATCCCCTTTCCCTATATACGCAGGGTTACAGCAGCAAGGGAATGGGAACGTCAGCCCTGCAACAGCCTGAATGGGCTTGGGGCCAGATTCTTCCCCAGCGCCTTGAGGAAGGAATGCAGCCCCACCAGCACATTGATTTTGGTAGTGTGAGATCCTCAGGAGAGCATCCAGCCCAGTCTACCTAGACTTTTGACCTTCAGAAACTGTAGGATAATACATTTGCATTGTTTCAAGCCATTAAATTTGTGATAGATTGTTATAGCATCAATAGGAAACTAATACAGTGTCAACCCCTGAGAGATCCGCAGATATAGGTCTGGTATTTCCACTGGTCAGATTTCATCTACTGCCCTGGTGATGTATTCCTCACCATTTAAATTCAATTCTTGTAACTCCTGGTCCATCCTACAACTTCCTATAACAATCCTGTAATTTGGTATAACATCCATTAGTATCCTGTAACTTCTGTGATACATACAAGATTCCTATAACACCTGTAATAGCCTATAACTTCTATGACATACACAAAATGAGTCTACAAAGATAGGAAGCATGGCTGGGGAAACCACTCATCTGATCCAAGTAACCTGTATCTCTGGAAAAATGACTGAATTATATCAAAATCTATTTTTAAAACATGCTAACTATCTCTTTCCCACCTTCATACTTTCTGCTGACAGCCTCTTTCCCTCTAAGCAATTGATTTTTAGTGGTATGTAATTTAGATTTAGAAAACTGAAATTTATCATATGAGACCATAATGTTGGGCTACTTCAAGGTTGTCATTAACAAACTCCAATACTACTTACTCAATAGAGAATTGCCTCTCCTTGGTCCACTTTAGCTCAGAGAGCAAATTAACTCATTTGTTTACTCAGAAATTTGCTTCTGGAGTTAGACGGGAAGAATATGAGTTTACAGCTGAGTTCACACAGCTATGAGAGCCCTTTCCATTAATTGCTGGCTATTGCAGGAAGTGTGTTATGGCCATTATTTCTGTTTCCTTTGCCAAATTTTGAAAACACTCGGAGGTTTAATAAATGAATGTGCCTTTGCATTCTGAAATAAATAAGCAGGACAGCTAATTGAGGATACATGCATATGAATCAAAGAATTTTTTTCCACGTTTGCGCTTGCAGAAAAAAAAAGTTCTAGAGGGCATTTGTAAAATTTCCCACAAAATGGGGAGTGTTGGGAGGTTCAGTGGAATTAGGAATGGCTACTCATTTCCTTGGCTTTGGAGTCACAGAGCTGGGATTGAACCCCAGTTCCATCACTTGCTGACTGTGTGATGTTGAGTGAGTTACTTAGCTTCTCATTTTTGCCATGGAGATAATGACCCATATCTTGAATCTTTAAAGTACTTGGTATAGTTCTCCCAAATGATCATCAATTCGAGGGCCTCTTCTTTGCTAGTTCTCCACACACAGCGCATTCTATGTAAAACTTTAATCAAATGGAAATCTCAGCTCATTTCTCCCCCTAAGCATGGTTAAAGGTTTTCTATACCTCTCAAAAAGAATAAGGATGACAAAGTGAAATGGACAAGAAAGAGAGGACATAGAGAAGGAAAGGAGCATGATGAGGACAGGCTGTATATGGATACTATCCTATATAAGCTCTTGGAACAATTAATGTTTAAATATCACTGATATTTGTCCCCTAGAGCCAAATTATTTTGAAAATCTTTAAATATATTTTTAAAATGTTTTGTTTTTCAGGCACCATGTATGATATGTTAACATCATATCTTTCAAGTCAGATGTCAGACTTGAATCTGAAGTTATTTCTTGAGCATCTGAGAATAGAAATTGAGCTTCTATGTGCTGTGTTTATGATGGTAGTAGGGCGTGTCAAGACAGGCTGAACATAAAAGGAATTATTATTTCACATTTTCTGAGGATCCCAGAGAACTGTCTTCTTAAATAGAGTACTAATATTTTTCCTTTGATAGAAACTTAAATTGCAAAAAAATTCCATTTGTTAAAACCTACTTTCTTTCTCTGCTTAGATATCCTGCCAGCGGCCATGTGGGAATTTCTTCTTTATCTTAGTAGAGGACATTATGCTGATCATTTTAGGTAAAAAAAAAAAAAAAGGAAAAAGAAAAAACAAACAAACAAAAAAAACCCCCAAAAAACCTTCCTAGTCTTTTAAACAATAGTTTGTTAGAAAAAGAAAAAAGCATATTATTTTCTCTTTAAAAATAACTTAAAATATGAATCAGATGAGTTTTTCTTAGCTGGCAGAGAAGGTATGTTAAACTGTTTGTAATAAATAAAAGACATTCTTTTATATGAGGTGGGAAACCTTTCCATATCAGAAGTACTGACCCTACAGTCAAAAGTCATAAAAATCCAGAATTCACCCTAAATCCCCTATCTCGCTTACCCCAAACACTCAGCATCGTTAAGTTCTACACCTTTTTCCTTCTTCCCATCTATTCAAATCTTCTTTCTTTTTTTCATAAATTCATTTATTTATTGGCTGTGTTGGGTCTTCATTGCTGTGCACGGGCTTTCCCTAGTTGCGGCAAGCAGGGGCTACTCTTTGTTGCAGTGCACGGGCTTCTCATTGCGGTGGCTTCTCTTGTTGCGGAGCACGGGCTCTAGGCACGCAGGCTTCGGTAGTTGTGGCATGTGGGCTCAGTAGTTGCGGCTTGAGGACTCTAGAGCGCAGGCTCAGTAGTTGTGGCGAAGGGGCTTGGTTGCTCCGCGGCATGTGGGATCTTCCCGGCCCAGGGCTCGAACCTGTGTCCTCTGCATTGGCAGGCAGATTCTTAACCACTGTGCCACCATTCAATCTTTTTTCATCTCTCCAACCCCACGCCCCCTCCATTTCCTCCTGCCTAGACCTTGCAAGTCTTCTAACTGGTTTCCCTGTTTTCAATGTTACCCCTGCCCCTTCCTGCCATCACCACCATTCACCTCTGTAGTTCTGTTGATGTGATCTATCTGAAATGAATCAGATCAGGTTGCTCTCCTACTTGAAAGCTTACTGGTCTCTATTGCTTAGAGAATGAAGTCCAAACTTCTTGCTTTGCTCTGTCAAGGGCTCATGGTCTGGCCTTTGGCCATTTCTGTTTTTTCAACCCTACCCTCAAGCCCCCCACTCCCACCCCCACCCCCAGCTTTTTATTTCCAGCATCTATCAGGCTGTTTAATTCTCTGTATCTTTGCTCAATCTGTTTTGATTAACCTCCCATACCCCGATTTTCCTTATAAACCTTCATCTTCTAGACTGAGCTCAATACTAGCTCTCTGACTCTCCCTGTCCCGCCCACATAGACCTGCCTTCTCCCCACTTCAAGTCTCCCCTACATTCTGTAGAGACCTCTGGGCATATTTTTTTGTATTTGTTCACATGGCCATTTCCCAGTTCTAGACCTAATCTAACTGAGATTAAGGCTGTATCGTATCTAGCAAGTAGTAACGTGCTTGGCATCTAGCATGCACTTAACACATATTTGTGGAAAGGAGGAAGAAATAGAAAGATCTGGGATGAAGTTGTATGCTTGCCAGGTATAAGAATTCTGAGAAGACATGTAACCTCTCTGAGCTTAATTTTACTTACTTGTAAAGTGACAGTAATATTTTCAACCCTTTCATTGAACTTAAAATAAAACCCTTCATACATGGCCAGTTAGTCCCAGGCTTAAACACTGTCTGCCCTCTCCTTTCCTCTGTGACCTCATTTCAGGCCTCTATCTCCCTCCTTCCCAATTTTTTTCAGAGGAATTTACTTTCTGAGAGTTTCCAGAACGTGCCAAGCTGTTTGTCCACCCTTCACAGCCCCCTTGCACACATCACCTTTGACCTTGCTGATTCCTCTGAATGGGAGGTGCTACCCCAGGCTTTGCTGGGCTGTCTGCTTCTCATCGGACAGCACCTCCTCGGAGGGGCCTTGACTCATCTCCTCTCTAGAGTAGGTCTCTCTATGTCTGTCTGCTTATTTTTTTGCTTTATAGTACTCTTGTTTTCTTCCCCTTTATACGGTACTCTGTATTTAAAGTATTTGTTTACTATTTTTTTTGGTTGTATTTCCCACTGTAATGTCAACTTTAGGTGGGTGGCAAAGATCACATTCATCTTGTTCACCATTTCTTTCCTAGGGCCTGACACAGAGCAAGTTCCTCATAAGTATTGATTCCTCATAAGTATTAGTTCATTAGTATGAACTAACCTCCAAGAATGGTTTTGAAGATCGAGTACAGTATGTGAGTAAAGTTTATAAACCAAAAGTGCTATACAAATGTGAAGCATGGTTATTATCACAACTGGAACAGACATAGAGGAACCTGGGAAAACATGTGCCAACTTCCGTTCTCCCAGGAATGAACGTACAGCTTGATAACCAGTAATGACTCATTTTCTGAGTGTGGACTAGTCCAGCAGGAGAGGGTTCTTCCAGGACAAGGGCAGGTACTTTTTTCCTTAACACATTTTCTGCCATAAGCTGACTAGAATACTGGAGATAAAGAGGGGATACTGGTATTTTTTCTTTTTTTTTAAAAAGATACTCAAATATGTCTTGAATTTTAACTAGATCCTCTATACACACATTTATTTGCTACTGAGAATTGAAATAGCACATCAAAAATTTTATTACAATTCAAAATTTTGAAAACCAGAGAATATAGTTAATACATCCTGTTCTAATTATTGGCCAAAGTACCCAATGTTTTCTTTACATTCCTTCCATACAAGTTAATTTGCTTCAAATTCTTGATATTGGGTTTCATCTTCCTAACTTCAGGCTTCTGAAACCGGCAGTCCTTGAGACCTATTAGTGCTTCTTTGGGTCAAATCAAAAAGTGGAACTAAAGTATATTCAAGTCATTCAAAACCAAACTACACATATTCTTTATAAGTTACCTGTACTGAGGTAGAAAAGAGATGCAAGAGAAGACATCTTAGAACTTATATCATAGGTTATCAAAATATTGGCACACAGTCTGTCCTAGCATAAAGTAGCTTTCCCAAGCTGCTGCACAGTGATCCTAAAATTACTAGCAAGAAAAAACAGTACAAGAATAAGGTTTATGGCTAAATTGACTGTGTCATAATTATTCTCCATGTTAATATCCTCAGAGAGATCTCTATGATATACGCGATAATGACAGCTACATCTAAGCCTTTCCATTCTTGATTCAATCTCAACTTCCTTCTGCCGTGGTTCTCTTTGAAGCAGAGGAAGTTCGTTGAGGTAGCGGTATTCAATAATTCACATCATCTTTTTTCCACCCTTTCTTTCCAAGTAGTTAATAATGTCCTCACTCCTCTCTTCCTGTAGGGTATGCCTCCACCAAACCCTTGTAAGTTCTGTTCTCTGTCCTTTCTACCCTGTTGGGGTAGATATTCCTCATACTTTCATCTACTGATTTTAGCATTCATCTGTGGATATTGCCTACAACAATTTGTGGTGTTTTAAGAGTGACTTTCTATTCCTTCATTTTTTTTCACATTTATGAATTGGAATTCATCTGAAGAAAGAGCTATCTCTTCCCTTCCATTTACTTATTTATTCAATTATATATTTATATCAGTACAGACCCATAGATATTAAATTACTTTATTCTGTGGGTCATAATACAATGCTATCATTATTTTCTTGCTCAAATTGTTTCATTGTTTGGCCATTGTGAGCTCTTTCCGGTTGGCTCCTGTGCCCTTTCCACATCCTGCCATCCTTTTTTGAACACTTGTTTACTTTTTAGAATTATAAGATGCTCCAGACTCATCTGGTATTTTCCCTGCCTCATCCTTGGAATTAACCACTTCTCCAAAGAAACCCTCTGGTTTCTTTCATTAGAGAATGGTTTTTAGAAACTAAAATATGGGTGATGACTGTGCTCATTGCTACTAGGGTATCATTTTTCTTCCTTCTTTCCTTATTTGTAACTTCTTTTCTGAGCATGAGAAACTTGGTCCTTATTATCGACAAGGTATTTACCTATTTTGTTCAACTCTAGTAAAAGATAAAGTGGTTTCAGAATTAGCCCATATCTCTGAGAAACAAAATTACTGACTAGAGTACAGTATTAGTTCATAATTTTAAAAAAGTTCATGATACGTTTTGTGTTAAATCACACTCACTATCTGAATGGTAATCATTGTTATGATATTTGGCTTCTGTTTTTTTTTCAAGGGAGGAAAATCTTTGCAAAGAGTATTCCCACATAAACTAGAGGGTGCTTCACCTTCTTCATTTCCTAAAAATTTCAAAAATACTCCTTATCTAGTAAGTTTGTTTGGAAGTGAAGATTGGGAAAGTTTTTTGTGTATATTCACACTTCACTGTTTTAGAAAGTTTATAGTTCTAACTAACAAGTTGTAGTTGTCACATAATTCCTTTAGTTTAGTGTTTTTTTTTTTTAAGTCAGGAATAATAGCATCCTTCCCAGAATGTGAAGCTATAAACTTGCTGTAGGGAAGCATTACAACCGTACTCAAGATTCAGGCGCCCAGATGAACAGACTCGGTAAGTAACAGCTCTTACAGAATGAAGGCAATTCCTGTTTGTGGGTGGGTCCACACACGTGTACATATGTGGAGGCACACACGTGTGCACACACACACACATGAGCACATATGTAGTCTAGACCAGTGGCTTATTTTGCAAATCAGTTTCCTCATCTATTTAATGGAAGAAATGTGTTCTTAAAATTGCTCTGTGTTTTAAACATCTACACATTTTAAGGAAGGAACCTTGTGAATGTGTGTGTACAGTTATCTAAAATATTTTGGAATTCTCTTTTGCCATTGTGTTCATAAACGGCTTACAAGTTACTCAAGATAATAATGTACTTTATTTTATTTTTGACTGGGTCGGGTCTAGTTGCGGCACCCAGGATCTTCATTGCAGCACACAGGCTTGTCTCTGGTTGTGGCGTGTGGGCTCTGTAGTTGCGGCAGGCGGGCTCCAGAGAACGTGGGCCCTACTGTAGTTGTAGTGCGTGGGCTCCAGACCATGTGGGCTTTGTAGTTGTGGCGCGTGGGCTCTCTTAGTTGTGGCTCACGTGCTCAATATTTGCGGTGTGTGGGCTTAGTTGCCCCGTGGCATGTAGGATCTTAGTTCCCCAACCAGGGATCAAGCCCATGTCCCCTGCATTGGAAGGTGGATTGTTAACTACTGGACCACCAGTGAAGTCCCTAAGGTACTTTACTTTATAGTCATATCTTATATGTTGATAGTAAAGGATATTATCCAGTTTGATCCCTCATTTTATTTATTATCCTTGGCTCTGAATAACTTTTGGCTACTTCAGATATGATTTTAAAGGTAAAATTTTCCTTTAAAATGAACCCTCGAGGATGTTAAGAATGTTTCCCAGGGTGATGGTGATTCCAAAGAGGACTCTCCCTGCCCCAGACCGCCCCTCTCCCCTAACACAAGATTTGAAGCAATTGCAGCTTTGTTAAAATATCTAGTCATTAAAAGCTCATCCCTTGTCCAAGGATACATGTTCATCGATGGTTTGTTTTGCTGAGTCACACCTTGGATGTAGAAGAAATCTCAAAAGGGTGCAAAGTACTTAAGATCCTTGACCATATTTTTGTGAGTTGACTACGGATTCTCCATTCTTGCTCAGTTTTCACATTTAGAGAAATGGGATTCCCAGAATAATAAAAGCATATGCCTTTAATAGCAAGCCAGTGACAAGCCATTCTACATACCAGCGAGGCTGCCACTGCTCCTGTACTTCCATCTAACCCTCAGAGACTTGATGACAAGGCAATGACAAAAGGTTGTGATTGGTGGGATGCGTACTAGGTTGGAATCAGAAGACCAGGTTAGGAATCCGGGTGTTGATCAAATGAGGTGGTGCTTTTGAAAGCACTTGCACAGTATCTGACACCCAGCTGGCCCTCAAATGTTGATTTATGAATCTGAAATTTAGAAGTAAAAGGTATAAAAGTCAAAGCTTACTATATTTTATATACACAGTTTAATAATGGGATAAAAATATGTACCATAAGAGGTCGGGTTTTTAATAACCCAATACAGTGAATCTCTTAATTCTTAATTTAAAAAGTGTAAAAAGGTGAAAGAGTCTAGCCTATAATTGTTCTGCCCGGTTATGAGGCATAAGGAGGTACTTTAGAACACTCTGTAATTGTACCGTAAACTATAGATTGCATTGAGTCAGAGTAGTAATTTTTCAGGTCTCCTATGGCAGGATTTATTTTTCTCAATATAGATTCATCATGCAAGAATGTGTATATAGGTTAGGCCTCTTCTCCATGCCCCCAAGTTTCCTTGCTTCCATCTACTCACACTCATCCACAGTATACATGCAGTGCACATGTGCGTGCATGTTCATACACACACGCATGCACACAGGCACACACACACACACACACACACTCCTCAGTACTTACAAACTAAAGCTCAGCAGGCATAATTGGTCACCTTTTGCCTTATAATTTGGATTGAAAAAAAATGCTCTCTCTTCTATTTTTCTCCTTTTGAGAAAACTATGGAGACACGTATTAGCATCCTCAAATTCACTGGCCTCATGCATTCCCTTTCTTCCCTCGCCGGTAAGCCTTGTAGTCTTGCCAAGGTTTTCTGCTATCTGCCTGTCAGATGCAGATTACAAGCCCCCAGGGGCTGGATTCACACTGGCTTCTTGGCATTTTACAGAACCTTACATAGCCTTGTCACTAGCTTGTTGTTGAAGCCAAGAACGCCAGCATCCTTAGTAAGGCCTGTACACTGAAAGCCGAGGAAATTCAACCACAATAAACATGCCGAGAATAAAATCAGGCACTGCTGTAATTATTAGGTCAGAAGCAGGTAAGTGCAATTATTTCTGTACTGAACAAAGACAGGTGGGGAGTAGCTGGCTGTACCACGAGAAGGCAAGGTGGGTGAGGCCTGGGGATGCTCTGTCGATAAGCCCACACGCGTCCAATGCCCACATGCTGCCTCCTATGTATTTTTCCCATCTATGCTATTCTTTCTCTTTGTTTTTAATGGCAGTCCTAAACTGCTTAGCTTTTTTTCCCCTCTTCACACTTTTGTATGTGCTTGTGGGCAAGGACAGTAAATTAAGCATATCTAAGGATTGAATGTTCAAAATCACCTTGGATAATTGGCTTAAGGAGTTGAAGCACGATTTTCGCTCCATCTCCTAGTCCTAAGACTACTTCTCCTCCGAGGGTGCATCTGTCGATAATTGATGGCGCTTTCTCGGGTAAATGAGCTGTTGCTTGGGACGTTATAAATCATATTTGGAATCAAGTTTATTTTCAAGCTGCTTTTAAAGTCTCGATGCTGTGCTAACTGAATAGAAAATGCTAAGTGATTGAGGGAGTAACACAAACCCTCAAGCGCTCAAGGCATGCATGAGATGGACTTAAGGAAACAAATGGAATTTGTACCCTCAGAGAAAACAAGAACACATCTGTTGTATCAGAAAAGCACATAGGTTTGGCAAGGGCCTTCGGGAAGGAAACTGCTTGAGTACCTGCTGGGTGCTGAGCACCGTGACCCGTGATTCCCTGATGGTGCCTGAGTTGACCCTCAGAACTGACTCACCTGGCAGGTGTTGCGATCACTCTTGTACGGATGAAGAAACGAGGCTCAGAAAGGTTGATAACATCCTCAGTGCATGAAGTGAGCAAGTGGTAGACTCGAAATTGGAATCCGTTGGACTGTGAAGTCCTTGCCCTTCTTACTCCACCCAAAGTCAGACATACTCTGTGACAGGGTCTTCAGTCAGTGGCATCCTGACACTCTTTTCATGTTTGACGTTGAGACTGATGCCAGTGGCCCCTATCCCCAAACCTAACAGCTCTCTCAGCTCTGCTCCAAGCAGTGCAGCTGCACTTTGATCTATTTTTCATTTTATTATTTCTTAATTGAAGTGTAGTTGATTTACACTGTTTCAGGTGTACAGCAAAAGTGATTCAGTTATATGTGTGTGTGTGTGTGTGTGTGTGTGTGTGTGTGTGTATTCTTTTTCAGATTCTTTTCCATTATAGGTCACTACAAGATACTGAGTATAGTTCCCTGTGCTATACAGTAGGTCCTTGTTGGTTATCTAATTTTATATATAGTAGTGTGTATCTGTTAAATCCAAATTCCTAATTTATCCCTCCCCCCACATTTCCCCTTTGGTAACCTTAAGTTTGATTTCAATGTCTGTGAATCTATTTCTATTTTGTAAATAAGTTAATTTGTATCATGTTTTTTAGATTCCACATATAAGTGATGTCATGATATTTGTCTTTCTCTGTCTGACTTACTTTGCTTAGTATAATAATCTCTAAGTCCATCCATGCTGCAAATGGCATTATTTTATTCTTTTTTACGACTGAGTAATATTCCACTATATATATATGCCACATCTTCTTTATCCATTCATCTGTCAATGGACATTTAGGTTGTTTCCATGTCTTTGCTATTGTAAATAGTGCTGTATGAAGATAGGGGTGTGTGTATCTTTTTAAATTAGAGTTTTGTCCAGATATGTGCCCAGGAGTGGGATTGTTGGATAATATGGTAGCTCTATTTTTAGATTTTTTTAAAAATTGGAGTATAGTTGCTTTACAATGTTGTGTTAGTTTCTACTGTACAGCAAAGAGAATCAGCTATACGTATGCACATATCCCCTCTTTTTTGAATATCCTTCCCATTTAGGTCACCACATAGCATTGAGTAGAGTTCCCTGTGCTATATAGTAGGTTCTCATTAGTTATCTATTATATATATAGTATCAATAGTGTATATATTGTCAATCCCAGTCTCCCAATTCATCCCACCTCCCCTTCCCCCTTGGTATCCATATGTTTGTTCTCTATGTTTGCGTCTCTATTTCTGCTTTGCAAGTATGATCATCTATACCATTTTTCTAGATTCCACATATATGTGTTAATATACGATATTTGTTTTTCTCTTTCTGACTTACTTTACTCTGTGTAACAGTCTCTAGGTCCATCCATATCTCTACAGATGATCCAATTTTGTTCCTTTTTATGGCTGAGTAATATTCCATTGTATAAATGTACCACATCTTCTTTATCCATCCCACTGTTGATGGACATTTAGGTTGCTTCCATGTCCTGGCTATTGTAAATATTGCTGCAATAAACATGGGGTGCATGTGTCTTTTTGAATTATGGTTTTCTCAGGGTATATACCCAGTAGTGGGATTGCTGGGTCATATGGTAGTTCTATTTTTAGTTTTTTATGGAACCTCCAGATTGTTCTCCATAGTGGCTGCACCAATTTACATTCCCACCAACAGTGCAGGAGGGTTCCCTTTTCTCCACACCCTCTCACACTTTTATCTGTTCTGTATAGAGAGCTTTGGCATGACATTTATCAAAAATTTTTATTAAAAGATTCTGCTTCTAAAAGAAGTTTGAAAACCACAACTGCATGAGAAAAGTAAAAATCTATCTTATAAAGACATTAGTGTGTGTAAGAATATGTCTGATATGTAAAAAATTGGGAAATATTTTACTCCTTTCTCTGCTTCAAAAGACACACCCAAAGAACAGTGTAGCTGCAGGGAGAGAGCTAAATGCAGACTCAAGATTCTAGGTTTTCAGTTTTGATCAGACATGAACATACTGTATACTGATACTTTCCTCAGTTTTCACATCTGTGGGCTGGAGTGATAACTACTTGCTCAGAATCAAAGGAGACCAAAGATAAGTAGTTCAAAAAAGAAAGAACATGGCTAAAATATAAGGTATTTTTACTACTTCATTTTCTGTTTTTTAGTAATTGATCTGAATATTTTAGTTAAGCTTTCAAAGACAAAATGTTAAAAGAGCTGAGGGTATTTTAGTATGGGACAGATGGGGACATAAAAGGCATGAAACCATTTTTAGAAGCTCATTTTAAAAAAACAATTATTTTAGAGATAATGGTTTATTAAGTTCATAATATCTGCCCTTGAGTTTCAGTTATTCACAGTCTTGGCTACTGCTAATTTTTAAACATTCTAGTGAAAAGGTACAGTATGAATCGCTCTGCCTCTTTTTCTCTTTCCTAATTGTCAGGGCAAGTATATACGAGATTTGAAAGGATGAAATGGCTGATTTGAGAGCAAGATTACCATCTGACTCAAGGTGATTGAGATGAGGAGTTGCTTCCTGAATGTCTCTTGCTTGTCATTCTTTTCTCTTTCCCCTCCCTTCCTCCTCGTTTTCTTCCCTCTTTTCCAGCAAACATTTATTAGGCACCAACTATACGCAACATGAATAGAATACAGTCTCTGCTCCAAAGGCGTTCAGTCCAGCATCTAAATAAATACCTGCTTCACTGTGATCAGTACTATGTAGGTCTGCCTTCCCCTTACGTGACACCATTGCAAACATCAGGGGAGCCCAGAGCACAAGATGCCCTGTGTGCCTGGTAGGGTTGGACAAGGTTTCTTGGGGAATGTTTAGCTACTAACAGAGTGGGTGATTTCATCTCCACATTTCTTCACTTCTTTGTTTCTGATTACTATATTTCAACCCACTTGAAACCTACTCACTCTCTTGGGTCTTATCAATATACAAGGATATTCCTCTGCTAAAATCCTGAGAACTTTGTTTATTTCATGCTCCCTCCGTTATCCCAGCTACATCTCTTCTTTGACCTCACAAAGACCTCAAATCTATAGACACCTACCTCCCTGATTCTTCTTTCCTTTCTTCCTCTGTGCCTTCCTGCTCTCCCACTCTTCTCCTTCCCTCCCTCTTCCTGCCCTCCCTTTGAGAAATTAGAAACAGGAAGGTTAGGTTGGTTATGTTAGGAGATCCGGGGAGAATGGGTGGAGATAGTTGAGAAGAAAACAAAATTGAAAACCAGTAGTTGAATATTTTAATCTTTTTCTCATTCTTTAGCAAATCCTCTTCGGATTTTCTGTAACATTCTAGAATTTGATGTTCAATTATTTTGGCCCAGAGAAGAAGCAAATTGTCTCCAAGTAGTACCTATGGGGGCAAGCTCTTCTGCTTACAGACAAGATTGCCATTGATAGTGCTAGTCTGGGTTGTGCAATGAATGTCCCCTGGCACAACCAGACCCGTCTCTTAAGGATTCTGTTTTTTGAAGGCGTTCTGTGTTTCTGCCAGTTTAGGACAATAGCTCCAACAAGCACTTCTTACACCAGAGGCCAGATCTTCAGCACACTTCAGTTTAAGGGGTTTGTTTGCTATGAATTAAAATGAGAAATTACAGAGGAAGAGTGAAATGAAAATTGCACAAGCCTACTCTATGCAGCCCGGTACCTAATCATGTCCACTTTTCCCTGCAGGGCTGTTTTTCTTTCTTGAATCCAGGTGGCAGGCCCACGCTGTCACGTCAGGTCTGGGTCAGGGAGGACAAGTCCTCAGGTCTCAGGGAGGTCAGCTGGCTTTCCGTAGAGGTACACAAAGTGCACAGCCTTTGGAGCCACACTGCCCTGGTTCAAATCCCTGTTCCATCACTTACTGTCAGTGAGCTTGGACAAGTGACTAAATCCCTCCAAACCTCTTTTTAAAAGAAAATTTATAAAATGGACAAAAAAAATGATCCTGTTCCAGGGTTGTGTGAGGATTGAATGAGATCATGATAGCTCTCTGTAACCCATGATAATGATAATACCTGGCATTTATTGTAGGTATTGCAGTTCCTACGGAAATCAGTAATGAGACTTAGGACACTAAACAAAAGCCTTTCCTGATTCACCTGAAGTGAGGTGTTTGTCCGGGTAAATTTATATAACTCCTTTTAATGTTTATTTTTCTTAGAATATCACCAAATAATCATAGTAGCTGACACTGAGTCAGATGCTGAGATGACCATTTTAACTTCAATAACTCACTTAATTCTCCTCATAATTCTGCAAGGAAGGTGAAAGTGTTCCCATTCCAAAGATGAGACTAGTGAGGCTTAAAAATATTAGGTAATGTGTCTGAGGATTCACACCTAGGTCTACATTCACCTCCCACACCACGGTTTTTGATCAGCCAGTTATTATCACCAGGTAGCCTGTCTTTGCTGAAATCACCTGCCACTTCCTTACTAGACTTTGAAATGTCCCCTTTTCTGCCTCCTTGGGCACTTACTCAAAATTCTAGCTGTGAAACATTTGATAATGCAGTCTACTAGAGAAGCTTCGAGGTGACAGGCACCCTCATACATCGCTGCTGGGGATGTCCCATGGGAATTTGACATCATCTAGCAAAATCACATGTGCATTTACCCTTGGATGCCATAATCCTACTTCTAGAATTTATCTCAAAGACACACTGACAAAAAATATAAAAGGTTATATACACAAAGTTATTAACTGCAGAACTAAAAGCTAAAGACTGGAAATAAGAGTCCCTCAGTAGCAGACTGAAACATCCACCCATGGAGTTGTAGGGGCAGAAAATTTTTCCCTTCTTCCTTTCTAGGCTTTTTGTCTGGTCCAGTAATTAAACTGACATGAAACAGATTAAAAGGACAAAAACAAATTTAAATTTCATACATACGTGAGCTGCATAAAAATGAGACTCAAAGAAGTGACCAAAGCAGGAAGCTTTTATGTGTTTTTAGACAAAGAAACAAACTTGTGAAGAATTGAAAAAAGAAATTCTAGCTGTTCATTTATTCATTCCTGTGTCTTCCATGAATTCAGGGATCCGTATCCTTCTGGCTGTTTGCCCGTAGCAGATGCCCTTTGCAGATCTAAACCTATTCTTTCTCTTAGAACTAGGACATATCTCTAAGAAATAGCTCCCCTGTAGTTAAGATGAATACTCTGGGACCACATTGCTCTCCCCTTTTCTGAATTCTTAGTTGTGCATTATAAACAGTATAACATTGAATGGCACTTAGTCATATTTTATTTTTTTTAATTTATTTCTTTTTTGTGGAACGCGGGCCTCTCACTGTTGTGGCCTCTCCCGTTGCGGAGCACAGGCTCTGGACGCGCAGGCTCAGTGGCCATGGCTCACGGGCCCAGCCGCTCTGCAGCATGTGGGATCTTCCCGGACCGGGGCACGAACCCATGTCCCCTGCATCGGCAGGTGGACTCTCAACCACTGCGCCACCGGGGAAGCCCTTAGTCATATTTTAAATTGAAACAGTAATCATCATCATCACCACATTTATTGAACGCTTGCTTGGTGCTAAATTGTTTACAAGCATTATCTTACTTTATCTCATGCGAACCCTACTAGTTAGGTTCATCTGTTATGATCCTCATTTTATAGAGGAAGAAACTGAGATGTAGAGAGGTTAAGTGACATGCCTAAAGCTACAGAGACGATGGCTCCAGGACTCAAATATTCTCACTCTGGAGCCCAATCTCTTATTCACTACCTTTGCCATCCACTTCAGTACTGTGCTCTCAAATGCAATGTGAGGTGGTCCCTAGAGTTAATCCTGTAGGACCCGGCACCTAATGAAGGGAGTTACACTGATTGGTTTGTCAGTGGATGTTTTGAGTGCCTATATTGTTCTTGGCATTGAGGATGATTCAAAGGCCAATTCTAACCCTCACCTGCCTGTCTTCATGGGAGCATATCAAACCACATAGTCCATAGGAAGTGCTTCGAAGTCCCCCTGGCCTGTAGAATGAGGGACAAGGAGATATTGACTTGTAATCAGAGACAGGGAACAAATCAATGGATGGGCGTCCAATACCTTGAATTGATGATATTATGTTTCCACTACTCCATTTCTGATGGTCAGTTGGATCCACTGATCACATTTACCTTTGCGACTTTTAGGAGAAAGCTTTTCAGTTTCTTGCATGTCTGAAGAGAAATGCGTGCAACTATTTTCTTTTTTTTTTCTTTTTCTTTTTTTTTTTTGCGGTACGCGGGCCTCTCACTGTTGTGGCCTCTCCCGCTGCGGAGCACAGGCTCCGGACGCGCAGGCTTAGCGGCCATGGCTCACGGGCCCAGCCACTCCTCGGCATGTGGGATCTTCCCGGACCAGGGCACGAATCGGTGTCCCCTGCATCGGCAGGCGGACTCTCAACCACTGCGCCACCAGGGAAGCCCGCAACTGTTTTCTTGAAGATTAAGTTGTGCATGAATGAGGAGATCATTAACAAGGAGGTTAAGGAGACAAAGGAAATTGCAGTCAATGTAACCTGGTTCTCTGCATGTAAAATCAACATAATCACAGCAATTGCTCGTATGTTTACTGTACGTCAGGCTCAGCTCTAAACAACTTTCATGTGTTTCGCTTATTTAATCCTCACAGCAACCCTACAGGGTAGGAATAGTTTTCTTCAGATTATCATAGATTTATAAATAGTCTCAGAGAGATTAAATAATGTGTCCAAGTTCACACAAGGCCAAGTGTTATCACTTAGTTGGCCTGATACCAGTGGCCAAATTCTAACCACTTTACTGTCTCTGGCCAGCTGGAGCTGGTGGGTAACTTCTCCTTACGGGTCTTGGTGGGGAGGGGACAGGAAAGAGAACAGAAAGACATAGGACCTGTCTAGCATTTGTTGAACTCCAAGGACCATGAAGGCACTTTATATACCTAAAACGCCTTAAGATAAGCATTATTTCTTCACTTCACGGATGAAGAAACTGGACTTCAGAAGGTAAGTGCTCTTCTCAATGTCACTCTGTTGGCAAGTGTGGAACTCAGCTTTGGATCAGTCTGTGCTCTTCCTGCCACCTTGGAAGGCTTAAACAGGAGACCCTTCTTGTTTCATGAGATATCTGTGATCCACGGCAACATTTAAATTCTATGCTCATTTCCTTTTGATAAACAGCTTACTTCTCGGAACCCTATTTTGGTAGAAAGTATATTTGCTGAAAAAAATGATTTAATAAAATTTGGGTTGTATGGTAGAACAAAAGGTCACTCACTGGATCAAGTTTGATAGATGGTGCTTTTGAGGGTTTTCTGTCCTGTCCTCAACTCTTTCATCAACTGGCTATTTGGGGAAGTCAGAAAGCCACCGCCTCTTCCTGGGGTTTATTTTCTACAATGGAAAAGCTGGATGAGATGGTCTCCCTGTCCTTTACAGCCATAGAATTCTGTGATGGTTTCAAGGCCACACTGCATAGAGTTTGAGCTTTGGAAAGGCCCTTGAGAGCCTCAATTCCATCTCCCATACCTAACGCAGGCCCTCATATCTCTTGGCTTCTTACTGCAGTCTCTTAGTTTTCCTTTAGATTTCCAGTCTTCCTTCAACATCCCAACCAAGTATCCTGTTTGAGACATTCTTGTATTACACATGACTAACCCATTGCAAAAAATGTTGAACTGTTATGAAGTTCTTTACTTACTGGAGGAGATACAGAACTATCACGAGTATGGGATATGGGCCACCAGCTCTCACCTCAAACATTTCAGTAATGATACGTCTTTATCTAAAGCACAGATCTGACCAGGGTACTTCTCTGCTTAAAATCCTTTAACGGCTTTGTCCAAAGGATCACATCGAAGTTCTTTTCTCCCTCTCCTCTTTGCCTTGTCCTTCGCGTCCAACACTCCTTGGACACAGCATGCAGTTTCTGACCTCTGTGCCTGTGCCCTCTGCCTAGCCTGCTTGACCACCTGGCTTGTTTCTCTTCATCCATTATGTCTCAACTCTAGTGCCACCTCCATCAGGCCACTTCCCTCAGGCTAGGGAGGTGCCCTGCCTTGTTCTCCAGATGATACAATTGCCTCTGTTTATATTGCAATTACGTATTTTCTTAGTTTCTTCCTCCAAACTGGGAGCCTGTTAAAGGAACAAGGTCTGTGTGTTACTCATCTTCATATTCCCAGTACCTTGCATGGTCTCTGGGGCAGAGTAGATGCTTGATAAATGTTTGCTGAGTAAATGAATATGTTGACCTTTCAGTGATAAAGAAATATCAGCTTTTAGTTGCTAAGAATTCTTCTTTATATTCACCTGAAAGTGCTTTCTCTACTGGCCCAAATTTTCACCCCTGGGATTATTCAGAACAATTCCTTTTCTTCCACGACAACTTTTTAAGTATTTGAATTCGGTTAAATCATCTGTTCTTTAGGCTAAATATACTTAGTTCTTCCATCTAAGCTAACTATGATTAGTTCTTGCATGTGTCTTCCTATGCCTAGATTGCACATTCCCTCACCATCCTGCCTGGCCTCCCGTGCTTGTGTTCTCGCTGTCCCTTGTAACATGAGATGCCCAGATCAGAACTCAAGGTTCCAGGAGTTATTCCAAGTGGCAACTGATCCCCTCTTCTGCCTTGTATACTAAACTTAAAAGTTACTGAAAAGTTGCATAAGGTAGCAACTGACTTTGCCAATATAAAACATATAATAAAACATACATATAACAAAATATATTACCATATTTTCAATGTAATAAAAATATAACAAAGATACCAAAAAGTTCCTGGGGCTTTATCTTGTGAATCACTTATAGTAACCCTGGAGGGGGGTAGGTAATGCTGTTGTTATCACCGGTTGAAAGATGAGGAAACTTCCATCTTTCAAGCAGTGATAATGTTACTTTTTGAAAGGCATAATAAGAAAGTGAGTAGTGGAGACAGAATTGGATCCTGGACTGACTTGAGATTCATTTAGAGCAAGTCGCATGTTCTAAACCACCAACTATACACTGATGACGTATAGGCCCTCTGTGAGCTTCCCAACTAAGTGCAAAGTGTACTTGTTTCTAAGGTGAGGTACTTAATTTTTATCATGCTCTCAAAGGAATCCTCGACCCCAAAAAGTTAAGAATCATTGTGTTAAATAAAGGTAGACTGACATTGAGCTTGTAGCCAAGTTCATTTTCCTATGCGATATACCACTCTTACTTATCTTCCTGTAACTTGTATAACCGGTTTCCTGGGTCTACCTTTAGCATGGTACACTTATCTCTGCAGAATTTCCTCTCAGTAGTTCCATCTGTCCCAAGGCCATTTCTTTTCATTATCACACTTCTGTTAATGTATTTGCTATTTTAAAAATAATCTGATGAGCATTATCTCTTGATCTTTATTGAGATGACTGCTGAAAATGAGGGCTTACCCAGGGGAGGGTAATGGCTATGAAAATGGTTTACCAGCCTTTGTCTCCTTTGCATTTATTTTTCTCCTCAGATTGCTCCTCGGGAGAGCAAGAGTATTAATGTCTAAATAATCTGTTGTTCTCAACCAATGGCAGCCTTGCTACATCTCTGATTCTATATTTCTGAGAGTCCAGTCGCCATGTTTTGTACACGAGATTTTGTCTCACAGTAGGGTGTTACTCTAGCATTCTTTAGAGTGTGAGCGTTCCACAGGCCCTTCCATCAAAGGCCTTCTGATTAACCGGGAGTTGTTTTCTTCTTGTAACTCTTTTGAAGTATATCCCATCTTCCCACTAATCTCCCAGTCATTTCTTAGAAACTGGGCTCCTGTGTACTATCAGCCCCAATTTCTTCCCCCAAGTTTTCAGGTCATTTTAAAGAAAAACAGAACTCTGTTATTAAGTGTGGGACAGATTCAAGTCTTCCTGTTTATTTTCCAACAAATTTGAAATATTGGCTGCATCTAGAGATAGCAGAAGATCCCTTCAAGTATACATATTTTCAATTCTAGAAGAAAAATGATCAGTGGCTTTAGATTTTTCTGCAGGTGTTAAACTGAATTTTTTTTTCTTCTTTGTGATTGGTAATAAACTACATCTTTGTACTATTTTTAATCTTGTAGGTCTCCTACCTACATTTGTCATCTCTGATTTTCCTCCTCATTAACAAGTGTTATATTCATGATTTTTATTTATTTTGCCCCGTTTTTCAAAGTGACCTTTTCCGATCAAAGGCTGATTGAGTCTGATTCTCCCATTGAACTTCCTCTCCCCCTACCTTTTCTAATAGCATTTTGAACCATTTTTTTCCCAATTTGATGTGAATCGTGTTATGGTTTTGTTACTACTTAGAAAATATGTTAAGTGTTGGCTTATGATTACCTTTAACTTTTAATAGCTTTCAGCATCACCCCCAAGTTCACGAGCAAGGAAGTGTGTGAGTGCCTCCACAGCAATCACCGATTTGCTCATCCTCTTCTGAGTTGGATGACACTTGGCTCTTCAGCCTTTATGCTAGAGTATTATGGGGAAGATGTTTTAAATATTACTGTTTCAAGGCTTGCTTTACAAACGTTTTCATTATATACTGGAGAAAAGAACTAGACTTCAGCACTAGTAAGACTGGAGCACTTACTAGTTTTGTTCCATTGGGCAGCTCACTTTACTTCTGCAGTCTCAATGTCCCCACATTTAACATGAGGTAGCAATGCCCACCTTGCACTGCACAGGGACTATCGATAGGACCGATGGAGATGAACAGCGTGAAACACTGTAAATCACACAGCCCTCCGTAAAATAGAAGGTACCGTGTTTACAGGCAAAGTAATGCTAGGAATGACTGTATATGCTCTGGTCATTCTCACTTATGCTAATAAGTCTTTTAACTCTATAATTATAGGATTTTGAATTCCTGTTTCTGCTCATACGTCTCAATGCCGTATCCCATTTCTTCACGATAATTTGTGAAGAAGCCAGTAGTTACACAAGCATTTTGCTAGCACTTGCTGAAAAGGAAAAGAGGGAAAATAGAAGTAAAAATATATTCAATTTCAGACTAAGGAGTTCCATACAAAACTTTTAAAAGTGATGCATTCTGGGGCTTCCCTGGTGGCGCAGTGGTTGAGAGTCCGCCTGCCGATGCAGGGCACACGGGTTCGTGCCCCGGTCCGGGAAGATCCCACATGCCGCAGAGCGGCTGGGCCCGTGAGCCATGGCCACTGCGCGTCCGGAGCCTGTGCTCCACAACGGGAGAGGCCCGCATACCGCAAAAAAAAAAAAAAAAAAAAAGTGATGCATTCTGAAGAGCCTAACACTTGTATGAGGCTCTGCTTCAGCAAACCACAATGCCACAGTCACTTCTCCTTAACGACTGAAGGTGATTCAAGAGATGGGTTACCCACCAGAGAAGGCTCTTCATGCTGAAAAATCTGTGCGTTTAAAAATACATTTAAGGGCTTCCCTGGTGGCGCAGTGGTTGGGAGTCCGCCTGCCGATGCAGGGGACGCGGGTTCGTGCCCCGGTCCGGGAGGATCCCACATGCCGCGGAGCGGCTGGGCCCGTGAGTCATGGCCGCTGAGCCTGCGCGTCCGGAGCCTGTGCTCCGCAACGGGAGGGGCCACAACAGTGAGAGGCCCACGTACTGCAAAAAAAAAGAAAAAAAGTGATGCATTCTGAATAGCCTAACACTTGTATGAGGCTCTGCTTCCACAAATCACAATGCCACAGTCACTTCTCCTTAATGACTGAAGGTGATTCAAGAGATGGGTTACCCACCGGAGAAGGCTCTTCATGCTGAAAAATCTGTGCATTTAAAAATACATTTAAGACCACGAGTATGAAAATTATCAAGCAGCAAAAGATATGGAAAGACTCAGGAACTGTCACATCTTGGAGAAGACGAAGGACACAGCAGCTATATGTAATGTGGGATCCTAACTGGGTTGTGGAACTGCAAAGGGATATAAGGGGGAAACTGAAATTTGAAGAAGTCTTTAGTTCAGCTGATAGGAGCATACTAATATTAATTTCCTGGTTTGATCATTGTACTGTGGTTTTGAAAATTATAAACTTTACGGGAATCTGAGTGAAGGGTACGGGTGAACTCTCCGTGCTATATATTTGCAACTTTTCTGTAAGTTTAAAGTTATTTCAAAAAAAAGGTTTTATTATAGAAGAAAAAAATATATATATTTAATAGCATTTTATTCATTACTTCCCTAGACCTCTATTATTTATGAAACTTCAGTTTTGCCTATCATGGTACTTTTCAGGATTATTAACTCTGAAACTAGTGTTCTTAAAGACAGGGTTTAAAATCAGGTGGTTATGACATCTACTGTATCCATTTTCTACAGCTACAATTAAAATGTACAACCACAAAACTTCAGGGGCGTACAACAGTAAATGTTTGTGTTCACATTCTCGGTGGCCAGAGAATGGCATCTCGGTGGCATCTGCTCTACTGATCTTGGCAGGGAAGTTTACATATCTGAGGTCAGCTGGTAGTTGGCTGATAAAGGTTGGCCTCAACTGGGGTGACTGTAACATTCCACTCTAGCCCACATGTCACTCTTCCTCCTTCTGGGACCTGCAGTCCAACCTGGGCATGTTCACACAGCATTAACAGCCCAGTCACACGATAGTTTTCGGGGCTCTGCTTCTGTCACATCTGCTAATATCCCATGGGCCAAAGCAAGTCCCAATACTAAACCTGGAGTCAGGACAAAGAATGGATGTAAGGAGACATGAAGAGTCCAAGTCAAGTCCTGCTATTTACCACACCTAAGACTCTGTCTATGGAGAATGCCTGGGCAGGGCTGAAGCACTGATGGGCCTGGGCACTAGCAAAATGCCGAATGGAATTTAAAGTAGGGACCAGGTCCTGAGTCCTCAGTGAGAGAGATTAAGAAATGGAAAGCTTTTTTTCCCCCAGACTTGTTCTCTGATCTATGTATTGGTAAGTTAACATATTTGATTTCTCTGTCCAGCCTCTGTAGACCCACTCACCGTGGTCTACAGAAGGGGAGAGCAGGACATGGTCATTGGGTGGAAAGACAATATGGAATATCACCTACTTCTACCTCCTTTTAATCCTGTGACCCTGCCCCGTTTCATTATGTGAGAAAGCACGGGAGGCTGACATTCCACATAGAGAGGGCAGTCAGGGAGTACACAGGATGGCGTGTTTGAGGGGGTTTGTCAAGGGGACAGAGAAATAGATGTCAAATTTCTGAGTTTTAAAATTACGAGTCTCAAATCATCTTTCCGTATTTTTCCTTGATCTTTCCTTTCTGTCCCCCCTCCCTCACTAGATAAAGATGCTCTCAGCTGAAGAGGGGGAAGAAGGTTGGAAACTAATAAAGAGAGATAGACACTGAGTTTAGGGCTGAATCTCCATTTTGAGCCAAGTCCCACTTAATGAACTAAGTAGTGGGCAAAGGGACTGTAAGACCCCCAGGAAGTGTAAGGGCAGAGGGAACCAGAGCTGCAGAAGACATTGCTACAGTGCACTAAGATTTGGGCCCACTTTTACTCTAGGCATATGGTCATCGTACTTCCCCTCTCCCTTGGAGCTAGGCATGACCCTGTGGCTTGCTTTGGACAATACATTGTTACTGGAAGTGACATTGGTCACTTTTTTTTTTTTTTTTGGTGGTACACGGGCTTCTCACTGTTGTGGCCTCTCCCGTGTGGAGCACAGGCTCCGGACGCGCAGGCTCAGCGGCCATGGCTCATGAACCCAGCTGCTCCGTGGCAGGTGGGATCTTTCCGAACCAGGGCACGAACCCGTGTCCCCTGCATCGGCAGGCGGACTCTCAACCACTGCGCCACCAGGGAAGCCCGACATTGGTCACTTTTGTGTTGAAACATCTAATTGCTGGTGCTAGATTTTCCAGTCTGCTTCTCTCTTCCTAATCTGGAAGGCTGAGCCAACGTGTGGAAGACAGCTGTCAGGGAGAGTATTCTTTTGAGTGAGGAATGAAATTTTGATCTTTTGGGCTTTTTTACTACGGCATAACCTACCCTATCCTGAGTAGAGTAAGTGTTCTGTTTCCCATCTGAATGGCTGGAAGAGAAATCACAAAGATTCTCATGCCATTCAGCATGGGGTGTCAGAGGTAGAGAGGGCTTGAAGATAGGCCCTAGTTGTCCCATTGCCCTGGGGAGATGTGGGGTAACAACTGAACCTTCCTCAGGTCTGGAATAAGGATGTATATTTTAGTGGAGAGAGAAATCCAGGTATCCAAAGAGGTCTCAAGATCAAGACAGGGGATGCAACTAGAAGTGGCGGCATGGGCCATGCAGTCTGAGACCAGCTGTGTGGAAGCCTGTTGGAGGGTGGCAACATGAAGAACCAGATATGATTTCATATATATATATATGTATATGAATGGATGTCAACTCTGCATAACTACAGAGACACTCTCTCATAGATATTACATTACTGTGTAAACAGTTGAGTTACAATCAAACCCAGAGAAAAAGGAGAAACTCCATAATTTGACTGAGTATAATACAGATATAACTAAGAAATTACTGAAGTGGTTGAGTTTACTTAGAAGTGACCTGATTCAGTTTTCTATCAGCAAACACACAGGGCTTGTGATTGAAATTATTTCAGTTATAAAGAAAAAGCTCTAATATTTGCAGATCTGAGCCTGTGGCTATGAAAATCAGGCACACCTCATATTTCTGTAAGAGGACTGAACTGAACAAAAGTTTCAAAGAATGGGATTTAAGGATTTTATAGAAAAAACACGAAGCCATGCTATTTTACAACTTTGTTGTGGTGGTTGGTGAGGAATTAGTGTGTGCCCTTACCCAATTAGAACCCTGCTTGGCCTCTTGAGAACCTGGGACATTGGATATTGGACTGTACCTACCCAGCTGCCCCTATGTGGTCAGCCTCTGCGGCTCAGGCATTTAGCCCCTGGCTTCCTGTGGTGGGTGGGCCTCTAGCCAGGTGCTGGCTTCCTTAGGGATAAAACCATGGGATCAGGCCACTTTGCCAAATGATCGGCCTGCCCACTGCCTCTTGGTGTTCGGTGGCCCATAACATTGGGCACTAATGTTGGATGTGTCAGGTTCTTTTGTTGGTTAACACTTCCTTGTTGATGTATAGACCTTGCAAAAAAATTTTAAAAATCTACATGTGAGATTAAGATACAAAGGTACAGAACAATGCCATCATTCCTATCATGCTACACATTTGATAAATACTCAGAAACATAAAATTAAGTTGCAAATGCTCTTAGATTAACTGGTTAAAATAATCCTTCAAATGCCAAGAATGTGGCAAAAAAGGAAAATAGCGTGCCTGGAGTGATGTAAAAAATCTCAAAAGAAGTTGAAACATGAGAGCAAACTGTTTCGTAACCATATTATTTTATTACATCTACTTAACAACATTATGAGAACGATTTATGTGGATAGATGAGAAAATTGAGATGCAGAGAATAGCTCGTTAAGGATTATGTAACCAGTAAAGTAATAGAGCTGGTTTTTGGTTTGTTTTTAACCATCAAATCTCAGCTCCTTCTAATTTAGTGCCTTTCTGTATAGATTTCATACCATCTCGTTTAATGGTTTGGAGCATCCTATCGGTGCTCCTGATAGGTGAGATTGCTTTAGATAGACTTGGACGAATATTATCAAAGTATTCATTTACTTTTTCTTGGAGGGACTGTGGTGTGGAGAGGCAGCTTCAGATGCTAAATAAGGGAAACAAAATTCCCATATGAGTTTGCTTAAGTCAGTGTTTCTCAGCCTTGGTTGTGTGTTAGATTCACCTGGGAAGGTTTTTTTAAGCGCTACTGATACCTGACCCACTTCAGTCCAGTTAAATTACAATCCCTAGGGAATGGAGCCTGCACATTTAAAAAGGATCCTAGGTGATTCTCATGTGTAGCCAGGCCTGAGAACCACTGGCTTACGTTAACATTTCGACGCATTGAAAATCAGATTCTAACAGGATAAAGCAATTAGAACAGGTGCTAAGTCAACCCGCTAAGCGATCTGTGATATCAAAACAAGTAATCTTCCATAGGAGGTAAAGAAAAGAACTCTAATCAGTCATTAAGAAGGGCCGATGGGATCTGTACCTCAAGGTGTTATTCCAGAACGTGAGAAATGAGTGAGCTCTCAGTTTCAGTATTGGCATTGGAGTCTCTTACTAGTTCAGATTTTAAAAATGAGAAGAGGGAAAATAAATGAGGAAACTCTGTGGGGACTGATGCTTTGGAATTTTCCCGTGCTTTCATATTTGTGAAGCAGTGTCTGATCAGGAGTGGCATGTCTGCATATTAATAGAAGTGCAATCAGAGAGGAAGCCTCCTGTACCAGGCAGGTGCGCGGGGCTGGGGACACACCGAAGCCCATCCCTGCCTGAGAGAATTTACAGTCTATCTGGAAAGACTGGATATGTATCAGGAGTGACCCTAAAATAACGTGATAGAATCCTCCGAATACATTTAAAACCTGACTCCTCATTTAAAGTCATATCTTGTGGTTAAACGATGTTACAGTTAATCATTGGAGGACATCCTAAATGCTAAATGAGTGTTACCTACCACAAATCATATCATATTGTGAAAAACATTATCATCACCTGTTTCCATTATCTGTGCTTCCATTGAATACCAACTCGTCAATTTTACCTTTTTAAAAATTTTTTGAAGTATAGTTGAGTTAAATGCTATATTAGTTTCAGGTGTACAATATAGTGATTTGATATTTTCATAGCTTATACTCCATTTAACGTTATTATAAAATATTGGTTATTTACTTTGCAATATGACTCAATTCATCTTCGCTTTATCTTCAGTGTCTTTAGTTTCGGCATTTCTTACTTGGACCATAGGAAGAGTCTTGTGCCGGCTTCTAGCTTTTTTGAATTCTAGTCACTCTCAGGCTAGAGAAACCGGAAGGTGGCTCCCCATTGTCTACGGGAAAAGGTTTAAGACCTAAAGCATGGCACACAGCCTTATTATTCCAAGATGATTTTCAGACTAGCCGCATTTGCCTCATCTGGCAGCTGGTTAGAAATGCAGAATCTCCGAGGCTCTATTTCATACTGCTTCAACCAGAAACTGCATTTGAACAAGATCCCTAGATTACTGGTGCATATAATAAAGTTTGGGAAGCACTTGTGTGTCATAGAGCTCTTATGATCTGGCTTCAGCCTACTTTTCTTTCCTTCTTCTTCTGGCCATTGTGTGTTCCAGAAGTATCAAACATACCTCACAGGGACCTTCTCAACACTGTCCTCTTGGCAAATACCAACTGTTCTGTAAAGATCTCTCTCTGGAGTAATTTCCTCTGTCAGGTGTTCCCTATCACTTTCTAGAGAGTCAATCCTACCCTATTCTGATGACTTTCTTTGTGTATGGGAGACTCTAGTGGTGAAATTGCTTTGTTACCTGTTGCTTTCACCCACCAGACGGTTATTGCCTAAAAAGCAGCGTTATGTGTTTCTCACCTCAGTATCTCTGGTTTGTAGTACAGCAAGCCACATGGCACTCAGCATTTCAGATTTATTGCTCAGAATTTGGTCTGATAAAAGCCTTTACCTGCAGTTGTAATTCTGCTTCAGCTTCTGGGATAGTCAAGCCTGAAGAGTATTTTAAGCTTTCTTAGTCCTTGTAAGTTGAAGATTAGTATTAATTTTCTTCAGTTAAAACCAGTGGGTATCCATATTTTTCCAACTTAATAGCTTTCCTCTTTATCCACAATGCTTCATTTTGGCCCAGCCTTTTGAATTGGGCTTTTAGGTTGTATCTTAGTTTTATAAATTGGAGTTGTAACATAGCTCCAACATCAATGGGAGAGTAGGGAACAGCTGGTCAAGGGTCATCTGTCCTCACTGCCCTCAGGGCTGGCAGCCCTCTGCTCTCTCCTTGCTACCTTGGACCCTGGGGTCTTTTGCCTGGCTGCTTATGGTTTCATCTGCCTAGACACTCTCCCTCCTGCTTTTTCTAGGGTGCTTTGCCTTTTGTGTGAATTTCCCTATACCTTTTACTTCCTCCATAAACTATCCAAGTTTTCCCAAGGATAGGGTTGCCAGGTTCAGCAATTAAAAATAAAGGATACGCAGTTAAATTTCAGATAAACAACGAATAATTTTTAAATATAAATATGTTCCAGATTTTGCATGGGATATGCTTATAGTAAAAATGATTTGTCATTTATCTGAAATTCAGATAGAACAGGGGATCTGTTGTTTTATCTGCAGCTCTTCCAAGGGCTTAATCTTTGAAAAACTCACACCCTTTATCTTCCTGAAGTGAGGAAGTAGAACTGTTACCAGTTTGAAAGAGAAAGGGAAAATCCAGGGGGAAACAGTCACATGTTAAGATTTCATGATATTACCCAGTTGAAATAACTGTATTGAGCGTATATAACGTACACATTTCCAAGCAAAAGAGAAATCTTTAGTGGTATACAGAAACTTTGGAAATCTTTCATAGGTAATTTGCATTTTCAGTGAAGTTGGCTTCAGTAAAGTTGGGCGGCAGCAGAGAGTAGCAGAGAAGGGTGCGTGTTATGGACTCAACCCCCTGCATTCTAATCCTGACTCCACCACTTACTAATTGTGTAAGTGGGAGGGGAGGTCATGTCTTCTGGGCCCCTCAGTTTTCCTCATCTGTAACTGTAGATAACAATTGTATCTGCCAAATAGGGATGTTTTTGAGGATTAAATGAGCTAGTCCATTTTCTCTGGCACATGGTAAGTACTCAATAAAAGGTTATCTGCCGGTACTACTCCTACTACTAAATGGTTATCTCTAGTCAGTGTGCTGAGCCTGTTTCTAGGAAGCACTTTTTATTCGAATACCAGTACATTTGAGAAGAATAGTATGGTGGGAGCAGGACTTCAGGCACAAGTGTGGTCTGAAGTTTGCCCCAGGTGATTTAGATAAAGTGCCTCTGGTCTTCCCCAGCCCGGTTGACTACCACTGACTTGAGGTGTTGCATAAAACAAAGTCGCACAGAATGTCTTATACTCCTGAGATCCAAGTGAATAGATTCTATTCACATGTATTCAGCATCTTCATCAAAATGAAATGTTTTCAACTGGCTTTTGCCTTTTAAGAGGTATACAGAGGACAGGGTAGAGGAAATAGAGTAAACGAGGCTCTCTGGTTGTGTTAACCTTATTTTCCAAACAAATTAAGAGAAAGACAGATGCACTAACAAAGGCATATTTTATTAATTTTTTAAAATATTTATTTATCTATCTGGCTGTGTCAGGTCTTAGTTGCGGCACGCGGGATCTTTGTTGCAGCATGTGGGATCTTTCAGTGTGACGTGGGCTCTTTGTTGTGGCACGTGGGCTTCTCTCTAGTTGTGGTGCACAGGTTCTAGAGCACGCAGGCTCCAGAAAGCGCAGGCTCAGTAGTTGCGGCATGCGGGCTCTCTAGTTGTGGCGTGTGAGCTCTCTTGTTGTGGTGTGTGGGCTCCAGAGCACACGGGCTCAGTAGCTGTAGCACGCAGGCTCTCTAGTTGTGGCACATGGACTCTTTAGTTGTGGCGCACGGATTCTAGAGCGTGCAGGCTCAGTAATTGTGGCACATGGGCTTAGTTGCCCCTCAGCACGTGGGATCTTAGTTCCCCGAGCAGGGATTGAACCCACGTCCCCTACATTGGAAGGTGGATTCTTAACCACTGGACCACCAGGAAGTCCCATATTTGATTAATTTTAAATGCATGCTAAAATGTGTTCATTTGAACAATTTTAAAATTAAATTAATATATGCCTTTTACTTAGGATTTTTGAAATTTAAATATATAAATAATCCTTGATAGTTATAGGAGAAAAGGCAGTGAAGATAAATAAAATAGGAAAAAAACCCACAAAGATGAGTTGGAGATAAGCAGTGGAAATATTTTGTTGTAGACATGTGATGTTTTAAATAACTAGATTATCTGTACAGTGTAAATATATATATAAAACCAGCGAGCTGTTTTATATGGTTTTTTTAGCCTGATTTTATCACTTAACTTGGTCTTGTAAACATAAGTTATTTTTTATATGTAAGTGTTATTAATGCAAAAGACTACAGTAGTCTAAGATAGTCTGAAGAATTCTGAAATGCATAGTTATTACATGGGTGAATTTGATCATCATGTTCCAAATGATCTGCCTAATATTTTAGCAAGTAACAAAACCACTAGAATTTTCACAAGACAATATGCGAAATGGTCATAATTTTGTAATGCTAAAATAATTAAGGCAGTTTTCATTATTTAATGTTTCTGTTAAATGTTAATACCCTAGCTCATTCACTTTTTCATTTATTCTTTTATTTGGTTATTCAGTCAATCATTTAAGTATCATTGAGGACATTATAGCTGCTAGGTCTATAGTGGTTAATGAAATGGACATGGTGCATGCCCTCCCAGAGCTTAAAATCTAATTTGACAGTAGATAATAAACAAATATACAAACAAATTAATGTATAATTGAAAATTCTGATAAGAAAAATCGTGTGTTTTGATTATAGATAATCTAGCCTAAGATTAGTGATTAGGCTTAGACATAGTATGAAGTGTAAGAAGTACTGTACTTGTTGCTCAATATTCTAATTCTCATCGGAAGAATTCTCAACAGAAACCAGTGAGGAAGGTTTTATTATATCCATTTTGCAGATGGAGAATGTGAGACTCAGAGAAGTCACATAAACATACCAAATTATGCTACCATAAAATCTAATCGTGGTGTGGGTTTTTGTTTTTACTGCTTACCCACTAGGGCTATTCCTGTTAATTGGGGTTTGTGTAATGCCAGAGTAGCCTGTAGTGATCACTGGAGGTTAAAGTCACCAGATGTCCATAATTAGTAGTCACAGGCTCCATTCAATCTTCATTTCCCATCTTTTATTTATTTAGGAAACAACTCTGAAATGCATTTTAATGATAGAGAGAACTAGTGGCTTTAGGACAGATTTTAGAATATTTGCAGAATGGATACATGAATGTATTTTAGCATCTTTCACAAACATGACTTTGGGCAACTGAGATTTTGGGAAGAATAGAAGAGGGTAGTTCAAAGTCATCATTGCTACCAAGCACCTGGGTTATGGTGACTACTGTGGAGGGCAGATCCCTGTGCTTGGACAATCAGTGGTGCAGCAGACAGAATCAAGGTCCTACAGAAAGAAAAAAAACAAAAAACAAAAAACTCCCCCAAAACAGGAATCTAAGATATGCACTTGAATGGGTGCTCACATCCCATACGTTTAGAAACCAGCCTCAGAGCACCTGCAATCAGGACTAGAATCTTCCTCAGAAAACTGTCCT
The DNA here is from genome assembly GCF_937001465.1 of Orcinus orca. Lineage (NCBI taxonomy): Eukaryota > Metazoa > Chordata > Mammalia > Artiodactyla > Delphinidae > Orcinus > Orcinus orca. The sequence goes on along the minus strand of NC_064564.1, from coordinate 45,430,260 downwards.
TTGTCTGCTTTAACACGGAAGTTTGGCTAGGTAAAGGAGTCCCAGTGTTTTGCTGTGTATCATGGCATGATCATAGTGTATTTATCTTAGATAATTTCCCATACAGGCATTTTCAATTTTTCTTCCATGATTATAAACAAAAAGAAAACCCAATCAATAAGGCATCTAATTGAATAGTATATCTTGTTGAACCTGGAGGAAACAAAATAATTAGCTGTAAAGGGCTGTTGGCTGTAAACCCTCTGAATGTTGGAGAATATTTTTCCACCTGGAGAGGTCTTGGAAAGGGTAGCTATGGATGACACCAGAGGACTTTGTCCTCCTCCCTTTCTATAGTTAGAGAGATTGAGAAGGGGCCGCTGATACTCACCTTGGCCAGAAGCTTACCCCTACGGAGAAGTCCCCTCCATAGCAGAGTGCCATCCTACTGCCATTGTGAGGAACGTACAACAATTTATTAGCCATCGGACCCACTGAATTGGTTTATATGCAACTGAGACACCTTCATCTTAACTCCGAAATGGTTAACTAAATCCGTAGGGCTTGGGGTGTGTCTTAGATACTCTCTAAACCTTCTTAATAGTCAAGGGCAGGGGGCAATGGGATTTTGACTGGAACAGGTCTTGAGAACTGAAAGACCATTTATTGGTACAGTCTGTAAGGCAACTTAAGATTAGCTGGTAGAATTCTCTGTGTCCCAGTAGAGAAGTTGAATGTTAAAAAAAAATAGCAAATTCTGCAGCAGGTCACCTTTGAGTACTTATTATGAAACTTTAAACACAAGTTACTTTCCTTCCTAGTGGGAGGCTGCTGAAAATTGCTAAGGTGACTCCCATTTATAAGGAACTGATGTAGAAGATCGCAGCAGCTATTGTTCCTGGTAGTCAGTTGTTTATCTCCTATCCTGAAATTACTTTCAAGGTAGTTCCTAAACAGGTTTACAGTTATTTTGTGGCTTGCTGTTTAATAGTACCTCCCCAGTCTGAATTTTGCTCAAGATATTTTACCTTACCAACAGGGCTTAACTTATTGGCTCTATTAGACACGGATACCAAGTTAGAGAAAGCTTTGAAGTAGGTGTTTTTTTGGTAAATTACACTAATAAGTGGATTTTTAGGCTCATATCTGTTACCTTGCATTTGGCAAGAACCAAGTCTATATTTTCCTTGAGAAAGAATAATATGTGATTTAATTCCAGTACCTAACCTAGTACCTGGTATATAGTAGACACCCAATGAACACCCAATGAACATTTGTTTATTGACAATTTATTTAAAAATGTATTGGTTGCTTACTTTGACCAGGCGCCACGTCTTACTCATAAAGTCAGTATAGTCAGTGCCCCGTACTTCTATAGATGAAGTCTATAGGTCTATTCAAGGTCATTATTATCCATGGAAGAAACATCTATACAAATAATGGTAGAACTAAGTGGAGTAAGGTGAATGTTTGATGGCTAAAACCAAAGTATAGAGAAAATATTCAGGAGGGAAAGATTACTTCTCTCTTAAAGTAATAATGATAAACTTCATAACGAGAATTATCTCTGTGCCCCTACAATGTATGTTGCCAAGTTTCAAGCGTAAATGACATCTGTCACCTCACTGTGACACCTAGACTAAAGGAAACATTTAATATTGGAGCTATCCATGTTTATTTCCTCAACATCATGAAAGTTTGAAAAGCTTTGATGTTTTTAATCACAGAGCTCTTTAGTCTGAGCTTCAACAGATCTGTCCCAGATGCTCACAACAGTGGTTGTTTTCTCCACAGAATAATGTGAGTTGTTAAAAAAAAGAAGAGGAAAGTGAGGGAATGGGAGAGAAAACCCGCTTTGTTGTGACTTGAGGAGTTCTCTAAATCAGTGGTCCCCAACCTTCTTGGCACCAGGGACCGGTTTCGTGGAAGACAGTTTTTCCGCGGACGGGGTTGTGTGGGGAGGGGGGATGGTTCAGGCGCTAATGCGAGAGTCAGGGAGCAGCAGCAGAGGCTTCTCTCACTCGCCCACCACTCACCTCCTGCTGTGCGGCCGGGTTCCTAACAGGCTTCGGACCGTAGCAGTCCACGGCCTGGGGGTTGGGGAGCCCTGGTCTAAATGGACAGCAGTGATAGAACATCATACAGAACTTGAAAAAATGATACAGATGAAGGTTATGTGAAATCAAGGTCAATTACTTCTGATCTAATTAATCACAATTGCTTTAGGGTGGAGAAACAATTTTTTTAAAAATTTCAACAACATATTTTAACTATAAAAACATAAACTTTATTTTTTAAAGATAGAGGTGACATTTAGGAGAGACTGCCTTGCAGGGAAATGGATCCCCTTCAAGATGGCGCCAAGGAGGTGGGAGAAGATCTGTTTACTTAGCTTTAGACATTTTGTCGTAGATGATGGAGAAATACTTTAGCTCCTAATCGTGGTGCACTGTTGTTTCTATTTGATGGGTGCTTATAATACCAAAGTGTTTTCTGAGAGTGTTCTGAAACCGTTCTAGTCTTAGCAGGTTCGAGGTCTCACAGTTCAACCTGGGATCCGTGGCTCATTGGAGGCAGGTTAAGGAGAGCACACAGAGCTGACTGCTCATGGAGACATCCCGTTATTGACACAGACAGAGCTCAGTCAGCACTATGACTGGCTGATGTGAATTGCAGAGAAGGTAGCTAGGAATAAACTTCTCCAGCCAAAGTACCCACTAGCGTTAGAAATCCTCAGGGATACAAGTCTGCCTAAAGTCAGTCAGTAACACTTTCCAAGTGTTAAGAAGATGCTGTGTTGGGATGTTGTATCATCTCTTTCCAGGATATGGCTGACTCTGCATTAGGATAAAACAAATACAAAACCACCTCAATTCCTTTTTTCTAATATATCTTCCAGAAGAGCATACCAGCAGTTAAAACTACTCACTAATAAGTCCGACTTATAACACATAATAGATTTATAATATAGGTTATTTGTATAGTAATAATAATGATGATGATGGCCAGACTCCGTTCTTAGAGAAATGGTCTATTTATAAAACTTTCCCTTTATGCTTTCAGATCTAAATTAGCCCTTTTATGTTACATGGCACAGAACTCTAGAATCTCAACTCATTTCTTGCCAGAGCGGATTCAGAATGCCCTCTTTGAGCAGAACTTCGATCTCTATTTTTGATCCCTCTGAGACACGCTTATATATGGGAGTCTTAATCTTGTTGGTCCCAACAAGGCTGACTTGTACTAGGACTTCAGTACCTGTTTGTTAAATGAAGTAAATAAAGGCTGATTTCTTTCTGTCTCCATAGCAGCTGCGTGTTGACGCTCCTCCACTGCGGTTGTGTCTGAAGTGTCTTGGTGGCTTGACCATGGCAGGGGTCACTGTCATGCCCCTTTAGGCTCCCTTTCTCTTAGGGGAGCCAGCCTTCACTTTTTCCTCACCCTTCTCACTCTGCATTCCTGCCCCTTCTCTTTACATTGGATTCTGTTCGCGGCATGGTCTTCAGCTATGATGCTCTTGTGTGTCTCTGTGGTTTGAGTACCTTCCCCCCTTCTTTCCCTGGAGGGGACTTTGGAGGAAATGTCGGCCCAGTTTCATTTCTGAAGCAACTGGCATCTCAAATTCTGCCTTAAGTCACCTTAACCCAATTTAAAGCTTTCTTGTCCTCACAGCTTTTATAGGTCAGCAGCATATGTATTGCCTAGCCGTCAGATCTAATAAGAGCAGACAGTCTTTTCTCTCTGAAGGTTCCTGTGGAATTGTCCTGCATCCATGTGTCATCTAACACAGAACATTTTGTCAGGTTAGGAAAGTGAAATTCAAGAGTTTAAAAATAGAGGACATCCTCAGTGGAGCTGCAGCCATGCCAGAGTTACACTTTGTTCAAAAAGGGAATGCACAAACACTGCCTAGCTGGCTGGAGCAACCCAGGATGTGTTGTTGACTCCCTTAGAGGCGATGTCTAAGACCACTGGTCCATCTGGCACTGACACCGGAGTCTTGACCACCCGTTAGCACGTTTCCCGGGCTGAACATTGCCCTGTGGCTGAACCCTCTAAACACAGTCTAAAGCTGCTGTTGTTTAGACCCGAGTGTCCTGTCAGCACTTTCTGTTGTTATTGTATTGGCCTCCTTTGGTTCAGATGCCACAGTACTATCCCGATAAGAGAAAAATAAGCAAAAATAAATGAACAGGCTGGAGATAATTATGTATAACATAATTACCATTAGGTTAAAAATAGGTCCTGTGTTAGAAGGTTGTATCACCTCCTGCGAGCACAGAGCTAACTCTGAATTAGGATAAAGCAAAAACAATAGCTCTTAAAATTCTGTTTTCTAATATGTCCTCTGGAAGAACCTACCAGCAGTTAAAACTTCTCATCAATAAGTTCAGCTTGTAACACATAGCAGATTTATAATATAGGCTTGTTTTAATAATAATAATGAGGAGGAGGATGAAGGTACTTACAAGGTTATAAGGTAAGCATTTAACTAACATATAACTCCTCCTTCAATACTCTAAAGAGGCCTATAAGGAGGGAATTATTACCCCCATTTTACAGATGACAGAACTGAAGCTTAGAGAAGTGAATTCCATGACTTCACTCAGCTAGTCAGTGCAGGAAAACAGGTGGTCTAATTGCAGGTTCTTTGTGTATCAGTTAGTGTTTTATCAGGGAAGCAGAGTAGCTATAAGTAAAATTTATTATAGGGATTAGATCTTTCTGAATTATGGGAGCTGGTGAAGTCTAAGGAAGCCATTGGCCCTGCATCTCTAGTGGTAGGTTTGAAGTCACTGTTGATAAGTCCTGAGAATTTGCTAAAAGGGCATAGAGGTATTTTATGGAACTATGGGCCCCAATAAGTGCCTACAATCAGCAACTGGCAAGGCATCATGAATCGAGGTGCTGGTTGGTTCTCTGTCTGTCTCCTTCACTCTCTCGGCACAGACTTTTGTCTCCATTTCCTTCTGAGCATTTGCTGCATCTTCTCTTTCCCAAGGTTGACTTTTGTTTTTCTCTTTTGTGCATATGGTAGAAGGCAGACACTTCTATAGCTATCAAATGTATAGATCTTACATCAAGTGATCAACAGAGAATGACTTGATGCTATGAATCCTAACACAGACTCCAGGATACAGAATCTCATCGACCCCGCTTGGATCAAGGGTCCAATCAACTGTGACTAGGGAGGAGTAGAATGAAGACACGGAGGGTCAAGGGTGGGCAGCCTCCTCCAAAAGTATGTTATGACTGGGATGGTTCTGGCCCTATGTAAATAGTGAATAGCAGGAAGTGGTAACGGAAATGGGGAGGACATGCTTGCATCCACTCGTTTCTGTAATTTGGGCCAGTGCAGTAGTGTTGGAGGTGGAGAGAGGTGGTCAGATTTTGGACATTTCTGAAAGTTGACAGGCTTTGCTACTTGTTTCCGAGGCTGAGTCTCCTGAAACTGATCGGACAAGGGGGTTGACATTTTACTTTTTAAGCCAATGTATTTATTTCCAAGTGGATGTGAAAATGAAAACTACCTTGGAAGGGTTACATTCTATCTGGATTTTCATGGTTTTCAGATAATTGTAGAATTTCTATAGAGATATAACACAACTTCCACTTCCTGAATTTGTGAAAAGAGATCAGAGATACTGAGATTACAAAATCTTTTACATTTAATTATATTTTTAACCACAATCCCTCATCCAAATTGCATAGATCCTTTTGGAATGTGTTTAGAAAAGAGACTCATTGATCAGAACTCCACTTGACAGATTGGGTTAATCTTTAGCTTTGCAAGCAAATTGGGATTAAGCTGAATTATTCTCACTGTACTTTTAAATAACTACTCTCCCTCCCCAAAAGAACATGCATTTAAGTTGACAATTTCTTGGTTCTGATGCTGCAGATGTCTCTAGTTTGAACATACGGTGATTGTACTTACCACCTGTGCTGAAATTCTTGCAGACACTGGGGATTTGAGACCAAATGTCAGCTCCAAGTTTGATATTTATTGGCTTCAGTAACTCTTTCCTCATAACCTTCATTCAACCTTTAAATACTTTGAGATTATTATATTTGTTGGAGTGTTAGTAAAAAAGTCATTACACTGTTGTGGAGAATGGTATTTCAGTAACTGTGATGACTTGTTTCAATTCTAGAGTATTATACTTTTGTCATTTGGGGGATTTCTAAGCCAGTAACTCCTCTCCTTAATATATTGTAATAAATATATTTTTGTATTTTGTTATTTTCTTTTTTTTAATAATTTCATCATCTTAAGTGAGTTTAAAGTCATTTACAAAAGGAAAAAGAGTAAAAGGCTCTCCTTAGGCTCCAACGCATTTAACTTTCAGTACTGAAACACTTTTATGCTGTTCTTATTTTATTGCACCTATTAATATTTATGTATAGTTAAATTCCTTTATAATATTTTCCAAAAGACCAATCTTTAATATTATAGGCAGAACAATGTGAAATGTATAATATAGTGAATACTGAGACAATTTACAATAGTTAACCTGCAGGTAAGACACTTCTTAGCATAATACATCAGAAAAAATATATATCTTGTCTTATTTCACAGACTCGAAATGGTCACTATAGCAAAGCAGGTTTGAAAAGCAATGGTAACAAGCTTTATAGGAAAGGGTGGAATAGAATGAATAGAATAATCAAGGGCTGAGGTGGACTACACTGACTTGATGTTTATGGACTTATTTTGGTCAGATGTTAAAAATTTTTATATCTGATCAAATGGGTACATGTGGATACATTTCAATTAGGTGATTTTTTTGTTCCTCTTTCATAAATGTTGAACATGAGTCGTAGACATACTAAGCAGCTTGTCCAAAGTCGTTCAGCAGTGAACCACTAAAGGAACTAACATAAAGAACAAAGCATCACATCTTAATCCTTAGCTTTGCCATTACGTACTTGTTCCACTATAGGCAAATGACTTATACGAACTTGGCCCATACTAGGTACTAAGTAAACACTTGTTGATTGACTAAAACACCGAACCTCAGTTTTCTCATCTTTAAAGTGGGAATAATAAATTCTACCCATATAATTGAGAAAAGTTATGATTTACATGAAGATCCCTGAAAAAGTTTATTGAGAAGGCAAACAAGAGCTCACTTGCCATATTATTATTATTTTTTTAAAGGGATTTTGCTTTTTTTAAAAAAAAAATTTTTTTTTAATTTATTTATTTATGGCTGTGTTGGCTCTTCGTTTCTGTGCGAGGGCTCTCTCTAGTTGCGGCAAGCAGGGGCCACTCTTCATCACGGTGCGCGGGCCTCTCACTATTGCAGCCTCTCTTGTTGCGGAGCACAGGCTCCAGACACGCAGGCTCAGTAATTGTGGCTCACGGGGCAGGCTGCTCCGCAGCATGTGGGATCGTCCCAGACCAGGGCTCGAACCCGTTTCCCCTGCATTGGCAGGCAGATTCTCAACCACTGCGCCACCAGGGAAGCCCTGCCATATTATTTTAAAACAGAATGTAAAGCCCTAGGAGATGTGTATCCTTGTGATTAGTCAGCATGTGGTTGTAAAAGAGAATATTGAAAACATCATAAAAATTATGGAGAAGGAAGAGAGGCCATGCAGACAAAGTTAACCTTGGGAAGAACAGAGGGTGACAGGAGCTAAGGATGGCAAATGCAAAGGCACTGCCCTTTCTCTGCACTGGGAATCGGGGAATAACGTTTCCCCTTTGCTTCTGAGTTCTCTGGTGCTCTGCTTCTGTTTCTGCTTTTCACCTGCACTTTTTTTTTTTTTTTCCTAAAGCATGCCATCACGTCATCCCAGTGAGGTTGCGGGTTCACTGGTTGGTTAGAGTGCTGCCTTCATATCTCATTGCCAACATATGGTCTATGGGGAATAACCCCTCTATTATTTGCACAGCTGTTCAGTAATATTACGTTAAAACATTACATGCACAATTATGTTCAATTATATAAAATGAATCTCTTTTACCTAATGCTTATTCTCCAGGGTTTGTGCATCTTTAGTTACAGGAAGTTTAGCGCAGAACAGCAGATGGTACAACACAGTGTTTGTCAGCTAATAAATTTAAATGTCATGGCATGCTACATTTTTTAGCGTATATCTCTCTATATCTCAGTCAAATGCCTCAGCTTGCTTTTGAACAACTGTACCGAGCTTCCTGCGTTTATATCATTCTTCGGTGTGATGATGTGATTTGGGGGTAGGAGGGAGAGTGGCAAGAAGCCGTAACATTTTCTCCTTTGTACTTTGGCTTGTCCCTCTTCCTCAAGGACTCCACCTGTCAGAGGCACTTCTGTGCCATCGCTCTGTCCTTTCTCTAATAGGCTTTTCCAGTCCCTCACTTGCCCGATGATCGTGACACTGCCATCACGTCCATCCCTCAACGCAGTTTTCCTGCCCTGGCTAGGCTGGCTGTGTGCTCTGCTTGCAGTGATTCCAGCAAACCCTTTAGTGTTGCCCTGTAGCACGGCATGTTTACTCTACACCTTGTCACTTTGGGAATCTTTCCGTTCTACTAGCTCACGTGTTGGCTGGGGAGACAGGTTGTTTGTATTTGACATGCAGACCATGGCACAGGTATAGGTGGTCCCTCTCTCACTGAGAAGGCAGAACGCCTCTCCTCCAGTCCTTCCCTCCTGCCTTCTGCCCTGAATGGAAGCCCGCTTTTCTGGGAACTTGGTATTCTTATGCCTTTAAGGGCATCTGTTCTGAAACTGTCTGGCCAATGGGATTGTTAACCAACATTTCAGAAATGGACAACTCATTGAAATTTTAAAAAGGGCGTTATTTGCAGTTCGTTAGGACTGCAACCCGGGAGACACAGATTCAAGGGCACTTGAATTGTGTTCCACTGCACTATAAAATGGGAGAGGCTTACAAAGGCAAAAACCTGCAAGGTTACAGTTAATTGCATGAATTTTTTATCAAGAATTATAATGGGAGCTGGCAAGAAGTAAGGGTGCTTATTAAGTAAGGATTGGTGGGGGTCTGAACAAGGGGAGACCTTGAGACCATAAGGTTGCTGCTGACGGATGTTGTTCTGAATACTGCCAGTGGTGTCCTTGGGTCTGGTACAGCTCAGAGAAATTTCAAGGTTTCAGTAGTACAGGGATGTGTCTGGGACCAGATCCTCAATGGCTGCGTGATTCCATTTGTTTATACCTGAACTGTGGTTACTCCGTTATAATTTCAATTTGTCATCAGGACTCAGACTTCATTTCTTTGAGACTAAGGGTTCCCCTTCTACCTGGATCTGAAAACTCCTGTGAGAGCATCATGCTTTTGAAATCATCCTGCTTTCTGCCTTCCGATTTGGCAAATTCCTGTGTATGTCTGGCTACATGGGCTGCAAACTTTCTGAGCTTACATTGCCTTACATTACAGAGGATGCCTAATGCCAGTGCACCAGGGTTTGCACTGTAGACAGTAATGACATACCTGAACCCCAGGCTGTGCTAGGTGGTCTGCCTGCGTTGAAAGTCTATCTCCGTTCCCTTTCCATCTCTAAGACCTTGCACCGAGTAACTGCATGGTGAGATCCACTTTATATGAAGAAGTTCACCCTGTCGCCCCTTCTCTTTATCTACATCACCTGTTCTGATTTATGGATTATAAATCAATTGAGTTTCATTGGCGACTGGGGGTGGGGAGGTGAAGGGCAGGACAATGAAATGATTAAGAGCCCAGACCATGGGGGTCGAGATCTGTGTTTGAAACCTAATTCTGTCACATGGTGATTTTCTAACCTGAGTCAAGTTTTTCCTCTTTCGGAGTCTCCGTTTCTTCATTTGTAAAATGTGGATAATAAATTTTACTTCAGAGAAATGTTGTGGAAATTAAATGAAATAAATCATTTCAAGCGCCTAACCGTGGTGCCTGACACAGAGTAAACACAAAATAAATAGTAGCTATTATTACAATGGAGTGAAACTAATTGGGAATCCAAATTTATTTATTTACTAAATGAACATATTGGGCTAACAATGGATAGCTAACATTTATTGAGCATGTGTGTGACCCATACTCTTTTGATGCTTATATTTTTCTGTGGAGCTTATGTTCTAGAATTTCTGCAGTTACCTCAAGTGTTGACTTCAGTGGACTTCTGTATGTGAATCCAGCTGCATGGGGTGGGGAGAAACTGGGTCCAAGTTCAAATGTGGCTCCGCCACTTATTTTTGCATGGTTTTAACAACTCACTTATCCTTTCTGTTTTGCTTTCCTTATTTTCTGATGGTGAAAATAACAGCTTCCTAGTAGTGAAATAGTAAAGGTGAAATGCTTGACCCATGGTAGGGAATAATACTGCCTCCCCCCACCCCCATTCCTTTTTCTTTACTTCCTCACTTTTCTCTATTAAACTGACTTCCATATTTCTGAAATTCCTCAAATAGAGCTGCAGGTTTCTAGACTTTAAGTAGAAATTCCATAGTCTTCAATTAAAGAGATCAATGTTTATCTATAGCATCAGGGAAACTGAACTTGTTGCTCAGAGAGGGCAGAGATTTGACCTTGATCGTGTGTCTTTGTCCAGTGAGTTGTGATTCTGAGCTGAGTGCTAGAGGAGAGTAGTAAATGCTTAACTGGGAATTGCCTTTTTTTGTAAATCTGCATCTGCATCTTCTTACTCTTCCTCTCAAGTCCTAGAACATGAATTTCTGTGTGTTTTATCCACATTCTAGTCAAATCCTACCAAAGAAGACAAGACATTATTTTTAACATAGATGAATTGAAAAAAACAATAGGGGCTTCCCTGGTGGCGCAGTGGTTGAGAGTCCGCCTGCCGATGCAGGGGACACGGGTTCGTGCCCCGGTCCAGGAAGATCCCACATGCCACGGAGCAGCTGGGCCCGTGAGTCATGGCCGCTGAGCCTGTGCGTCCAGAGCCTGTGCTCCGCAACGGGAGAGGCCACAACAGTGAGAGGCCCGCATATCGCAAAAAAAAAAAAAAAAAAGAAAAGAAAAGAAAAAATAGATAACCATTGTTTTTTGGGTTTTTTTTCCCTTTTTAAAACAAGTCTGGATAGCTGCAGTCTAGAGGTTTGAAACCTAGGCACTGTCTTCTCAATGATATAGAATCATCTAGAAGTCTACTTTGACTTTTGCCCCAAACTGAGTACTGCCTAAGCACTGACTTATGCCACACCTCTTCTCCTATGTCAGCAAGCTTTTGATTTTGTGTGTGTCCATCAGCTAGGGTATGATGGTAGAATATTTGTGGGGAGTCTCAGTTCAGGTGACCTTGATGCTTAGAGCTAATTCTCCAGGGCTGTCCAGTATCTGGGACTTCTGGCATCTGGCAAACATCACTAGCTTGGAGTTGCCTCCGCTGCGTGAACTTGCGTTTATTAAACAGAAACCTAATCTTTAAACTTAATAATTTTGTTGAAGGAAGGAAACATTTCTTTTTCCTGGCTGGGGCTTTGGGAGGGTGTGCGTCTTGTTATTGCTCCTCTCAGACCTTTCTTGCTTTATGCTTTTATTGAGAGTTTGAATAATACTTTCAGTCTCCTCCTCTCTTTCCTTTGGGAAAGGTCGTTTTTTCCCCTGCTAGGTCTTAAAACTATGAAATAATGGTGATGGGGAGGCATTGGGACTTGAAGAAACTAGAGAAGCTAGAAAGAGAGCGGTTCCATTTTAGGACATCAGGGGCTCAGTGAGGTGATGGAGTTGTCCGGGCAACTGGAAAGAGAAGCTGGGTCTGGACCGACAGGAGAGGAATCTACTAATCCTAGCAGGAAGTAATCAGTAGTAGGAAGTAATCAGTCCTGAAAAGTCAGGATGTAAAAGACCCAGACTTAGAAAAAACTGCCCTCAGAGTGCTGGTCAGAGTCATCCAGCCTGTGGCAGGAGCAAGTGGGTGTCATTTTCCTGATGTTGGATCCTGGAGGGAGAGTGTAGGAATGACCCATGAAGTATAATGTTAGAAAGACATTATCTGGCCTCAGTAAGGATAGGAAGGAAACGGAAGGAAATTGATTGAAACTGCCTTCTTGGTTTGGGGCTTGGGTATGAACCTTTGGTTACTTTTTTTGAGAAATAGTCTTTTCATCTGTTTTCAGAGTTCACACTCAGACATTTCCCCACTCTGTGCTCATAAATTGCAATGGCAGGGGACAAGAATATTGCCTGATTGGAAGGGGATATGACAAAATATTTTAAGAGCCATGAAAGGTTTATGCTTTGATACAGGGATTTCTCTCCTGGAAATTGCTCTTAAAGAAGTAATCCGATAAAGGGACAAAGCTTTATGCGCCATGATATGCGTTGCAGTATTGTCTGTCTTGGAGAAAATCTGAAAATTGCCTAAAAGTCCAATATTAGGAAAGCATGGAATAAGCTCAGCAGATCGATGGACTGCTCTATAACCATTAGGAGTTATAATTGAAGACTTTGCAACAATAGTGGAAAAAAATGTCTATAACCTAAAATGAAAGAAAACCTACAAATATTGTATGAAAGCTACATCCAACTGGGCAGCATTTATTTTCATGTATAGGCAGGGATTAGAAAATGAAAATAAAAACTTAGTGATGGTGATGGGAATGTAGGTGATTTTATTTTTTATCTTTTCAATGTTCTTTACTACAATGTCTGTGCAACTAGAGAATGTTTTTTTGACAATGCTAAGGAGGAAGTGGCTTCTAGTGATTCTTACTTCCTGATAAAGGTGACCTAATTGAGATTTTGTTTACTCTGTTCAGTAACTCCTTGCTATTTTCTTTTGCAAGAGGCTGGGGTCAGTTATTGGGGGGAATTCCAGTGAGTTAAAAGCAAAATCTGTTGAAAAGCCAAGAAAATATTTGTGTTGAAATGTAGTTGCAGCAGAAAGACACCGAATGTGGGTCAAGGAGCAATTTTCCAGCGGAAGAAGTTGTTATTGTTCTTGGAGACGCTTATGAAAATATCAGGTCTGCTGGATGTCAGCTTTCTCTGGGGACAGTATCATGGATGAGGTTGGAGTGTTTGACCTTGAATATCCTTGAGAATGCACTGAGACTGAAAGCTATCCCTGACTTGATGTAAGTGGGAATTCTTGCAGAGATTTTGCAAATTCTAATTATCCCATGGTCATGGTCAGATATGTCTCTGGGCTAAAAGAATACACCAGCTCAAGGACAAGACTAGGCCTTAAGAAACCTAAGAAAGGCTGGTGCCCAGTCCAATCAGGAACTGTTGTCGAAAGTGGAAGCAACTGGAAGCAGAGGAGGTGAGAGAAGGTGCCCTAGAGGTCAGCACTGGTCACCTTCTTCAAACAGGTGCGAGTGGGGTGGACTGAGTTGACCCCTGTTTAGGAAGAGGGTTGTGATAAGAGCCTGGGCCCCTCAGCGTGGGGAGAAGGGAAGCATGGCAGGTGGACATGGTGGTGGGACTGTTGTAGCTATTGTATTTCCTGAGGGTGCAATATATGCTCTCAGGGCCTTATGTCTGCAATCTGCTCCTGCAGAGTCCCTGGATTAGAGGTCTTTACCTCTACACAGCCTGCACATGTGTAAGTGCACAATATTTAAATGAATTCCTTCCTTTTTATGTGCTTCAGTGTGTGTGTGCCCACTAGGGGAACAGAGAGGAGGGGTAATTAGATATCATTTAGTTTAATATCTTCCCTTTTTAAAAGAAACTGAAGTTGAGTAAGAGAAAACATAAAAGCCCTTCCCCTTCCTGCCCTGGGTCTCAGGCAAGCCAATTCTCAAATCCTCGCCCACTGGCTGCTTGCCTCTGCCAGGCTTTGATGCCAGCCTGATGGCCACCATCAGGGGTTGGCATCAGTAGCTGTGTTTTCTGATTAAAAATATGGCTTAGGGAAGACTGGCAGAGGTCTAATGTACTGGGATGCGATTCGACCAGGCTTTTGGATGAGATTGTGAAGATCTGTATTATCCCAGGATGAAGCACAATGGAGGTATGAGACGCAGCCAGGTGATCTGGGGAGAAGGGGTGGGGAGAAATTGAGAGCCTGGTGAGTCCAGGTGAGGGTGCGTAGAATCAAAGCACCCACCGGAGCCTAAAACACTGAAATACTGATTGCTCAGGTTTGTGGAAAATGCAAATGGTCATGAGAAGCAAGCACCCTTATCTCATGGTGCAGAAAGATTGTGGTCCAGGCAGTCTGGTTTATAATCCTGAAAACTCTCCTCTTCATCTGAGCTCCTAGGGCCTGGGGTTCTGTTGGCACCCTTGGTGATGTGTACTGGTCTTCAAAGTAGGAAGCACTTCAGAAATAACATCTGATCTCCTTTGTCTTTTTAAGGGAAAGCATTGCTTCTTTTTTCTTTTCTTCTCTTCTCTCTTTTTCTTCCCTCTTTTTTTTTTTTTTTTTGGTACACGGGCCTCTCACTGCTGTGGCCTCTCCCGTTGCAGAGCACAGGCTCCGGACGCGCAGGCTCAGCGGCCATGGCTCACGGGCCTAGCTGCTCCGCAGCATGCGGGATCCTCCCGGACCGAGGCACGAACCCGTGTCCCCTGCATCGGCAGGCGGTCTCTCAACCACTGCGCCACCAGGGAAGCCCTTTCTTCCCTCTTTTTTATCCTTAGCCTTGCACCCATTTGTTCTTCTGATGGAGACAATCACAGATGGGGCCAAGATCAACCACAGGCAGGAGGCCAGAGTAGATGCAGGGGAGGGGAGTGGACCTTTTGTGGGAAATGGGGAGCCAGGAAACACGGGCCACGTGTGGCTGAGTTTCCGTATCCTGAGTTAGGCCACTGAATCCCATCAAGGAAAGGTGAGTTGCAGACTTGGTGAGAGCCCCCAAACCCTGGGCTTTTTTAGTTAGTGCAGGACTGAGTTGCCTGTTGGCATAGTCGAGTGGCAGCCTTTGGAAAGCCAGTTTCAACAGCAGGAGAGAGAAAGCAGTGTGCGTTCAGAAAATGAGAGCCACCTCTGGAGCTTTGCACAAAGGGCCTCGTGTGTCTTGAGAAGGCACGTGGACTTTATTTGGATGTCGACGTGGACCCCTCTGGCTTCAGCCTCCTGAGTGGGATGGGCAGTGGATTGGTATGCCTAGGACAGAGGTGGAGGGGAGCTAGAGCTGGATGTTGTTAGGAGGCTTAGCGGAAAGCCGAGTGGGAAGTACAAAGCCCTGACCTGAGGCAGAGAGAGGATAGAGAGGCAGGCCGTGGAGGGGGAGAGAGGCTCAGGGCTTGTTCCAGGGTGAAGGAGGGGAAACCTGACAATCACTCCCCACCCTCCGAGGATGAAAATTTCCTCCAAAATAATTTATTCATAAGAAACCAAAAGGTGTGGAATGAGTAAATGCTATCCCTCATCCCCAAACTGAAGTTTTAGATGAGTTAGAGAAGAGATGAGGAAAGAAAGTGGAAGAAACCAGGAGGAAGGGCTGTCACTTCTAAACAAAACCTGAATCTTTGGTGGCAAAACCCTTCTGGGGATTATGACCACCTTCAGTAGGTTCTCAGGCCAGGGGTGTGGCACAAATGTGCCTTTCTTTAACAAACCAGGCCAGATCCAAGCGAAGATTTAATGAAGCCAGGGAGAAGCAAAAGGGAAGTAAATATATGGTGATATGCAATCAGAGAGTCCAGTTTACAAGATATGGTTGCCTGCCAGGGACACGGAGTCAATCACCTCAACTCCACAACATCCGGATTTGACAGGAGACCCAGAGCGAAAAAGAGGCCAGTCCTCCTGAAGACAACCAGTGACCTCTTTCCAGTAACCCCCTCTTCCCCAGTGACTGACGTGCAGAATGCACAATAGCAATTTTCTACCAAGGTGACTAGATAGATGGATGATAGATCCATAGGTGATTGATGAATAGATACAAGGGACTTGCAGGAATTCTTATGTTTCTTGGCCCTGTTACATCTTGCCCCAAATTCAGGGGAGCCCAAAGTCTCAGGGAATGGGTCACTTCAGAACAAGGGAGACATCTAACTGTGATGTTTCCCAGTGTCTCAGTGACATCCATCGATTTCAGGAAACAATTTGTAGCATCGCTTCTGACCAATTAGCAGAGGACTAGGTCTAAGTAGCTAAAGGTGAGAAATGGGAGTTCCACAGGTACCAGTGGGATAAGCTGTGCTGTGACCTCATCGATGAATAGGACACATGGTGGCCATGCAGATATGGAGCAGCAGAAGGTGAAACATTGAGGGTTGGTCCCACTGTGCTCTGCATCATGTCTGAACCCCACTCCTCCTTGTGAATGCAACTGGGATCCTGGTATAGACAGAGACGATCTCCAACGTGCAGAGAAGGAGACCCATTCCTGGCAGGAACTGAGCTCTCCCAAGGATGTAAATCTAACACACCAGGGGAACTGTGTTTATTTTCCCTTCTCACCAGCAGGGGAACAGGGAGAACAGCTTTAAATCCAGATGGCTAGGACTCTGCTGGAAAGAAGGGCCAATAGCAAACCGTAAAAAGCAATATAGACCTTTTTTTCCCCCCAGTCCAATCTGGCCCGTGGACACTTGTATAGTACTAACAACAATAATAGCTCCCAATAACTGTTCTCTTAATTTGTGCAATGCTCTTTACGTGTAGTACTTCACATAATTTCACAATGACCTGATAAGGAAGGCATTATTATCCCAATTTCACACATGATGTATCGGGACTAGAAAGAATCTATAAGTTGTTCAAGGTCACATAGGTAATAACTGACAAAGTGGTTATTAGAACCTGGTCAGTCTGACCCCAGAGTCCTTGTTACCTGCCCCAGTGCACAACCCTGGCTCTCTTAGCCATTGATGTCCCTGCTTGTCTTGGCTACAAGGAGAGAAGTAGAGTAGCAATTCAAGGACAGCAGAAGCCCTTCTGTGCACTGGGATGACCGTGTACCCCACTACAGACCCAGTCACCACACTTCTCAGGGGACCCTGAGACACCAGAGCATGTCCCCAGCATTGCAACTGTGATGAGAGAAAGCCCAGAAGTCGTTCTTAGTTAGGAGAGAGTAAATCAACCAGCCGGTGTTGATGCTGCCTGTGGGAACTGTCAAGAAGGAATCGTGCAAATACTGGAAGGACTTTCCAAGGAGAATAGGGGTTTGTCTCTGGTCTGTTGTATAGATTTCGTTTCACTGTAGGAACATACTGTCAAAGAGCTGGAGTTGTCTGTGGGGGAGATGGGCTGCCTCTTTTCCAGTGTCCATCAGACATATTGGAAAGATGATTTCTGTTATAGCTAAGAATCTGGGCAGATAGCCTCCAAGGTCCCTCTAACATGCAAATTCTAGTGTCCAAAGGTGTTGAAAGAGGATCTGTTTTAGGCCCCATCTAGCTGAGTGCTTTGCTAGATTTGTTGCTTGAGTGGATGGGTGAAGCTGGCCCCCGGGTGCTCTGCAGTAGCCTGGAGTGTGCCTGTAGAGCGCATTCTCCCCACCCTCCCCCCAGCGTCTGTGATCTCGCTTCCAACAGGCAAAGCTGAGACTCTCTCGCTCAGCGCAGCCCTGCAGGCCTGCAGGGCAGAGGTATCCTCAGGCGTTCATGCAGACTCCGAGAAGTTCAAAGCAAAAGGGCCAGGTGCGTACTGCAGCTCTGCTGGGATGCAGTTGCCCTGTCAGAGGCAGGTTCCTGCCCTGGGGCAGAGAAGAGAAGCACAGCCTCTGGGTGAGACAGCCAGAGGCCAAGCCAAATGCATGACAGGAAGTGATGGCAGCCACAGGTGGGGTCAGGACCTTATTGTCCTTGGGGTGATTTCTGGGGTTCTGGAAAGCTCTTTACAGAAACCTTCATCTCCCCAGCCTCCCAGGGGCTGAGGTAGGTTATGAAGGGGAGAAATGGGGAAAAGGTGGGAAGATTCTGCACCCTGAAAAAAGGGGCCGTGGGAGAGGGACTGGGCTGCAAGTTGACAGGAGCAACTGAGGCTTCTGAGGACTCATTTTTCTTGCCTCAGCTAGAGGGAGAAGGTGGCAGTACTCCCAACTTGAAAAAGGTCCCATAAAATTGACTAAAGAAGGTAGAATTTATAAAATGCTTCATGCCTCAGGATTTTCTCTGAAATTTTGGCCTTGTAAACTGTGCCTGGGAGATTTTGGCCAACCCTCAAGTATGTCCTGAGGGATTCTCAAGAGCTCTGTACCCAAAGAGCATCTTCAGCTGTCTTTGGAGACGGCTCTTTCTCTGCTGCTGCTGCTTCTCATCAGAGCCACTCTGAACATCTGCCAGAGGGACCTTCCTCAAGGAACACCTGCCAAGCACCATCGGTGGCCTTCTACTGCTCACGGAAGCAAGTGTGAAAGCTCGGCCCTGCCAGAAATGTTAATTTCCTTGGAAAATGGAAATGTCTCATAATAAATGCTTTTTTCTAACAATTTTATTTTTGCTTTTTATACATAGTAGAGTCACAATTTTGACGCGCAGGCTCAGCGGCCATGGCTCATGGGCCCAGCCGCTCCGTGGCATGTGGGATCTTCCCGGACCAGGGCACGAACCCGCGTCCCCTGCATCGGCAGGCGGACTCTCAACCACTGCGCCACCAGGGAAGCCCGAGTCACAATTTTGATTGGTGTGGATATGAAAACTCTACACATGATAAAAAGTATGATTATGTATTTAAGCAGACATTTTAAGTGGCTGGAATTTTGGTTTCCAAATGCATTCATTCCAGAGTAAGCCTGTTACTTCCGGCTAAGGAACTTCTAAGGCTTCCTGTTGTGTCCAGCGTTAAGCCCTTAGCTGCTCAGATTGGCAGAAGCCTTCCATTTCCATACTCCTCTAACTCTCCCCTGTCCTTCAAACTGCACTGCTCCACTCTGGTTGGCTTTTATATTTATCAAGAATATCATCTCTTCATCTTTTTGCTCTTTATTCTCATCCCTCTCATTCTACCTGAGGTCTCCCTGCATCTGAGAAGCCATCCCTTCCCCTTTCCTCCCTTTTCATCCTAGAACACTTACAGTTTTACCACCCAGTTCAGCTTGACATTTTTTTTGTTGTTTTCTTTTTCCTTTCTGAATAACCTAATCAGTGTTCTTGTCTCAGTGGAGCGAGGGCACTTCTAACCTGGAGCTTTGGACTTAGTACAGACATGACATTTTCTTTAAGGTGAAGAAGATCAATTAATCTAACTCCTACCCACCCTTCAGCCCCTTTATTCATACAGATGTGGGAGGGGAGTGATTTATCTGGTTGGTAAGTTTGGGAAGAATAAACCAGGTGCAAGTAGCCTAGTTCTCTCTACCCCCAAATCCTTCCTCTCCCCCTTGGGAAGCTTTGCTGCAGAGAATATTAATTCTCCACTGTTCTTCCAGAAGAGAGTCTTCTCCACTTCTACTGGGAAGTGTGTGCAAATTAGCCTAATTCTGTGTTTCACTTCCTAGCCTATGTGGCTTTCTCACTAAGTTACATCCTTCAATTTGACCTGCATCAATAATGAAAGTGAGGGCTTCCCTGGTGGCGCAGTGGTTGGGAGTCTGCCTGCCAATGCAGGGGACACGGGTTGGAGCCCCGGTCTGGGAGGATCCCACATGCTGCAGAGCAACTGGGTCTGTGAGCCACAATTACTGAGCCTGCGCGTCTGGAGCCTGTGCTCCGCAAGAAAGGCCACGATAGCGAGAGGCCCGCGCACCGCGACGAAGAGTGGCCCCCGCTTGCCGCAACTAGAGAAAGCCCTCGCACAGAAACGAAGACCCAACACAGCCATAAATAAATAAATTAATTAATTAAAAAAAAATAATGAAAGTGATATTTTGAGCCTCAATTGCCATTCTTTGTTTTATTTTTCAAAGTATTTAATGCTCAAATGAGGAAAAGGTCTGAAATTATTTATTAGAGACCCTAAAACCAGGCAGTAATGGCTTTAGCATAGGTGAGTTGAGGCAGGAGGCATCCATCACCCATAGTGCATGGCTGTGCTCCTCCGTGCTGCTGGATCTCACTGCATTTTGGACAGGCTGAATCTCAGGATGAGTGGACCCTCCGCTCCCAGGTTGGGTCATCAACAGAGCTTTTGGGGGTAATTTGCTTGGATGCTTAAATATCCAGGCCAAAAGAAGCATTTTGGTTTTAGCACTGTGAAGGCTTAATTCTTCCTTCTGTTAAAAAGTGGTCAAGAGGTTCGGCTGCTTCTGGAACCTGAAATTGGCCCAGGTCAGTGGGAGATGCTGGCCTTATAGTTTACCATGGCCAAAGACCCCAAAGTCCAGCCCATCTCAACACTGGACCCCAAAGGTAAGTTCCAAGTTAGAAGCAGAGTGATCAGGATCAGATTTCACATGACTAAGGATATACATTTTAGAGAAAATATATCCCCAGTCTATAGCCTTCACTGCCTATTTTTCTTGTCGCCCGTGTACAGAGTTAGGAATTCCAAGAGAAGCCCAAGAGCCCTGTATGTGGGTTCAGGTATTGCCATTAGGTCTATAAGAGCTTTAATGGGTTTGGGATTAGAGTCTGATAACAGAGCAACAACAACCCTGTGAAATGTCCTAGGTTGTCCTTAGGGGATTTAGTTACCAGATGGATCAAAGAGCAGCAATGGCTACAGGGAGAATGATTAAGCTTTATACCCTCCGGTATTTCAGGCAGAGCAGTAGATTGAATGACTGCAGACCAGCAGATGTCTGAGAAAACCTAGTACCCAGGTTTTGGGAGACTTTGCAGCAGACAGATGGGTCTGTAATTTAGAGTCTCGTGCATGGTTCTTTTAAGAGGCTGCATGGACAAACTCTGCTTAGGTCCCTCCCGTGGGATTGTGCCCAAGAAGTGAAGTAAGTGTTTGACTCTCAGAGAAAGCTTTTCACTTGGATCTCCACATATCCCCTGGGCTCCAGTCCTGCATTCCCAGCCCTAGGTACTAGAGTCAGGTGCTAGAGCGACTAACTCCTCCTAGTTTGCCTGGAATTTTCTAAGTTTTAGCCTTGAAAGTCTGGCATCCTGGGAAACCTCTCAGTCCTGGGCAAACCAAGGTGTGACATATGAATGAGTGGTCATAAAACGTTTCTTGAGAGGATGAGGACGTATGAGTAAGTGCCAAAACACCAGAGCAAGTATCATATAGAGGGAAAAGCACAAGCTTTAGCCCGAGATAGACCTGGGTTAGAATTCTCACCCCCACTTAGTAACTGTGTGACCTTCAATGTCAGGTAATGTATATAAAAATCTGAGATCGTGCTTTAATATCAGGTGTTCAATAAATGGTAGCTATTGTATGATTTGAGACATAAAAGTGATAATTGCAAGAAGATTGTGATCAGATGCTCCTCATTCTGAAAGTACACAGAGAGCTAAAGAGGGCTGTGAGATGAGGGACCTCTTTGAGGTCTTTGAGGGTAGTTTTATGATCTGAGTCTTTCTAGGTTATATAGATTTGGAGGTATCTCTGTTTTGCTCTTCATGTCACTGTGAAGACATTTAGAAGAGAACGAAGGACGGCAGGTTTCCCTCTACTCTTCCAAAAGCTTGTCCTTTATGAGTGCCGGTTTCTTGGGGGCTCATGGCAGCCGATGGTAAGCTACCATTTGGTGTGGTGTGGACAGAAAGTTAGCAGCCCATGCTGTGGGGGACATAGTTGCATAGGCTTGAAGAATCTTGGAGACTGGAGAGGTCTCAGAGTTTATCTAGTTCAACTCCTCCTTTTTATATGTGAGTTAACTGGGTGGGACCCAGAGAGGTAAAGTGATTTGTCCGATGTCATACATTGAGTTAGTGGAGAGCCAGGACCAGAACCGAGGTCTCCTGGTAGTTGTTGAGCATGTTCTCCACCATACGTATGTCTTCCTCTTGCACCACGGCCCTATCTTCCTTCATTTTCATTCTTGTTCATAGCAGACTTTGAGACTGGAATTGAACTTTGTACTAGATTTTTATTTTTGTGTAACAAGCTGCCACAAACTTAGTGGCTTAAAATGACACACATTTGTTATCTCATGGTTTTTGTGGGTAAACAGTCTCAGCACGGTTTAGTTAGATCCTCTGCTCAGACTCTCCTAAGGCTGTAATCAAGATATAGGATAGGCTATGCCCCTTTCTGGAGCTCAGGGTCCTCTTTCAAGTTCACATGCTTGTCTAAACCTCAGTTGCTTGCAGTTGCAGGATTAAGTTCTGTTTCCTTGCTGGTTGTCAGCCCAAAGCTGCTTTCTGCAACCAGAGGCCACTCACAGTTCCTTGCTATGTGACCCTCTCACAATATTGTAGCTTACTTCTTCAAGACCAGAAGATTCTTTCCCTTCAGAAAGGGCCCAGTCCCTCTTTTCTAAGGGCTTGCATCTGATTAAGTCAGGCCCACCCAAGAGAATCTTCCTTTTGATTAATTCATGCTCAACTTAATGACATCTGCAATATCCCTTCACCTTTGCCAGATAATATAACCTAATCACAGGAGTGAGATGCCATCATATTCATAATCCATGAGGGTGTCCTGCCCACTCTCAAGGAAAAGGGCTTATACAAGCTGTGTACACCAGGGGGCAGGGATCTTGGAGGCCATCTTAGAATTCTGCCTACCACAGGGGTAGAGATCAAGGAAGACTGCTCATGAGGAGTGATGCCTGAGCTGAGGAATGGAAAATGACAGCGATTTCTAGTTTTCCCATTAATTTGCAAGTTTTTGAGGATACATTGCTCATGCTTCTTTTTAAAAAAAATCCCTCATGCTTAGCGCCGTGCCTAGTATATGGTTAAGCACTAAGTTTCTGTTGCAGAATTAAATATACATACAGAAAGACCAGCGTGAGCAACGCTTAGAGATTTGAGAAAGCATTTTGAGTTCTAGGAACTAGCACAGGGACAGGTTCAGGAGAGAGATTATAAAGCCTCTGTGGCAATTTGGTCCACACTATTGTTCATGGGTTAAGAAACTCAGATTTTCAGATCTGCTTGCTGTGGCCCATAGTATCACTTTATAAAGTGACCTCGATACAATGTTTCCTGCAGTGCTTTGGTGGAAGAGCCCAGGGTTCCTACTGCTGATCCGGTTGACTATTTGCTGCACAGTCACTGGGTTTTCTTCACTCCCAGATCCCTCTGTATCCACTGAGGTCCTGAGACATATGCATTATTACCCCAAGAATCAAGTGATGCCCTTTTTATCATTTCCTGAATCTTTGAAGGAGAATCGGGATTACAGTTACTATTCTTTAAGCTTAGAATGAGCTTCAGTCAAGAGGAGGAAGGAAAATTACTTAAGTCAGACCCCACAGCTAAAGGTAAAAAGATGCCTAGAGTCTTTGAAAACTTTAGTTTGACTGGTTTCTAGTGTCCAGCTCAGCTAAAGGGAAGGGTGCTTTGTTACAGAATACAGTGACAGTTCTGGAAAATAGCAGCCTCTATGGCTTGCTGACACTGGGAACATAGATGTAGGAGGGGGAATAGTTTTGTTAAAACCTACCTCATTTGAAACAAGTCTTGGTTTAAGTGACATAAAAAGGGCCCTGAGCTTTGTAAGTTTAGAAATAAACAGAAACAGATATTCCTCAGCAAACCTACTTAGTGTGTGTATGTGACCAGGATAAGAGGGCTGTGTTGCACTTTTTTTTTCTATACAGGGTTGAAAATATCTAATTCTGATGGATATTTAATTTAACTGTTTACCCACTTTCCATTTTTTCCTGTGTCCCTTATTCCAATTATATTTCAATGATTGTTAAGAGAGACTGGTGGGGATTTCCCTGGTGGTGCAGTGGTTAAGAATCCACCTGCCAATGCAGGGGACACAGGTTCGATCCGTGGTCCAGGAAGATCCCACATGCCGCGGAGCAACTAAGCCTGTGCGCCACACTACTGAGCCTGTGCTCTAGAGCCCACGAGCCACAACTACTGAGCCTGTGCTCTAGAGCTCATGAGCCACAACTACTGAGCCCGTGTGCCACCACTACTGAAGCCCACGTGCCCTAGAGCCCGAGAACCTTAACTACTGAGCCCACGCGCCGCAACTACTGAAGCCTGTGTACTCTGGGGCCCGTGTGCCGCAACTACTGAGCCCGCGTGCTGCAACTTCTGAAGCCCGCATGCCTAGAGCCCGTGCTCCACAACAAGAGAAGCCACCGTAATGAGAAGTCCATGCACAACAGAAGCGACCACAATGAGAAGCCCACGCACCACAACAAAGAGTAGCCCCCGCTCGCCGCAACTAGAGAAAGCCCGCACGCAGCAACAAAGACCCAACACAGCCAAAAAAAAAAAAAAAAAGAGAGAGAGAGAATGAGTAGATCTCTCTGGACTACAAGAATCCATATTTTTAATGGGCATCCATCCGAAGATTCTGATTCAGGGGGTCCATATTGAGAGAAATATGACTGGAACATATATTTAGGGGTGCAGAGCCACTTTTTAAGGAAAACATGAAAAGTTCAGGAAGGGTACTTGTAAATAAGAAAATAGGCATTAGGTTCATTGTGAGAGTCACTGGTGGAGTCACTCTTGCCCATGCTGTTGTTTTTAGATGTATATATTTTTTCCCATAACTCCAAAAGCAGACACTCTGAATCTATATTCTCAGAGGCCTTCCTAACACTCAATAAGCTCTAAAACTTTGCTTCAATAATGCTTGACCTTCTTCATTTCCACCTCTGCTGTGCTTTTCACTTATCCGCCTTTTTTGTAGGTCAAAGAGAGCTGACTCAGGGGTTCTGGGAAGGTCCATTTGCTTAAAGAACAAGGAACTTCCTTCCTTCTAGCATACTTAATTTTCTTCAGGTTAGGGCTGAAACAAGGGCACCAAGTGATGTTTTTAGCTTCTGCTAAAGGACACTTTGTGTGTGTGTGTGGAAGCTCCAAAGCTTGTCCAGGGCTCTAAATTTAAAGATTTCTTCCTTTGTCCTCCTGCAGTTTTGATCAAATCATCTGCATTCTCTGAACAAGCGTTCTAGAAATCCACAACTATTTTCACGTGAAGTGAAATGAAAATCTCCTAAGCCTCTCCATGACATTTGCTGACAACCCTTTTCGAAAAGGAGAAAAGGAATTAATTTTTCAAGGAAGCTAACTGTTACAGAGCATGTTGACTTCCCCTCCCTCCCCTGGAGGCCTTACCCACCCGACTGGCTTCAGCTGACCCACGTGGAAGTTTCCCAAACCCATAGCTCTGGCCCCGACTTTTAACTTCAACCCCACCCTTCCATCTGATTTCTGGCCGTTTCCACTGGCTCCACCTGCCTTAGCTGGGAACCTCAACAATAATAAAACACACTTATTATCTTCCTCTGTGCAAACCAGTCGCCCTTCCTTCTCTACTTCTGTTATCCATACTCAGCTCCCAGGGTAAGAAATATGAAGTCATATTTCATTCCTTATTCTTCCATAATTCTACAGATTGTCACTCACAAAGTTCTGTTTTCCTTCATAACCTCTTTGATACACCTTTTTTTTTCTGTTGCACATCTTAACTCAAGCTCTTAATATCTCACATTAGAAATATTGCAAGAGGCCCTTAGACCCTTAATGTCAATTTCTACTTGTTAATGACTCATCTGACACAGCTGCACACACCCACATAGGATGAATGGGAAGAGACCTGGATATTATTTAGTTCTTGGGAAGAGAGTCTCTCCTGAGACTGTGATATATTTAACAAATTCTGGGTTCCCAGTTCTACGTATTGGGCTCACCTATTTACTATATATAGCACAGTAAGTATTTCCACATTTTGGAAATCTTTCCCTCAGCTGCAGCAACCTCGGCTGTAGTTAGTTTAGCTGTCAGAGGAGATTAGTGTACAATTCACCCTGTTGCACACTTGGCTGCTTTGTGCAAGCCCACCCATTGTCTCTGCCAGTCCCATGGTGGTCCCTGTCCTAGACCAGAGCCATCAGACCTTCATACAGGAGAGAAGAGCAAGGCGGGACAGTCTTTAGAATCTCTGAGAAGGCTTGTGAAGGCAGGTAGTCAAACAGCAATCCACCACTCCACACTGGGGGACGAGAGCACGTACAACCTGACAAAATTGTATAAGCTCAGCCCTGTGTAACTCAGGTGTGGGCTGGGGTTCTTGTAACTTTTGTGGTCTGAATTAAATTGCCTTGAATCTCCCAATGCCATAGACTGTGGAAGTCCTAAGCCCTCCTCTGAATTTCTGCTACACCTCAAGTGTGTCTTGTCATCCCCTTACCCAGTTTCATCCCCAAACTCATGCCATTGCCGATGAGTTTACTAGACTTAGGGGGAAAGTTTTGGTTGGTCTTGGTGTATGGTATAGTTCTCTGTCCTCACACTGAGTGAGTTTCCTATCTTCTCCCTGTCCATCTTTTCCTGCCATTGCCTACTCCCTGAATTACCTTCGGAAGCTCCAAGTTCTTCCTTCGGTTTTACAATTTTCCTTCCTCCTATAAGCCTTGGTGTCAGCTAACCCTTAGTCGTTAGTTAGAAAGGGAGAGGTGAGGGCTTATTTCCCACCCAAGGACTTAGTAAGATTTTATTTTTTCCAAGTTTCTCCTTTCCTTGACATGAATTGTCATGTTAGCTGTTAAGTTGAAAACGTTTACTCCGTGTTGATATGTATGATAATGACACATTAATATGTATATATGCATATGTTCAGAATACATATACATGTAAGAGGAAAATCCCAAATAGAAAAATAAAAAAAATTCTCTTCTCCCCCCAGCCCTCCCCACAAAGGAAATACACCGAGGAGTTAAAAGTGGTCATCTCTGAGTGGTTGGATTCGGGTGGTTTTATGTCTGTACCCATCTTTTACTACATGCAATTTTAATGTTTATATATGTATTTGTAATATAAAAAGCTAGAAAATATATCTAAAATGTAATGGAGAGAGTGCAGTGAGGTACCCAGAAGCAGGCTTGCTGTCACAGACAGTGGTCTGCCCCAAGAGGCAGGGGTGGGGCGAGGCCCAGTCCTGGCCTTGCCCATTATGACTTGGGGGTCATTTCTCCTCTCTGAACTGTTGCGAACAGACTGACCATTGTATCTGACGGGTGGCGGTCCTTGGTGATTTTGAAAGAGCTGTTTGAATGCAGTAGTGGGGACGATTCTGATTTCCACATGGGTTTATGTATAGTCTGCAAGAAATAATTGATTTATAGTCTTGTAGAGCAATAAGTACCTTCAAAACCTTAAGAAGTAGAACATGTTTTTCTTTATTTTTCTCGACATGAAAATCATATAATGTGGTCCCCTGAGTGAGAGCAGGTAGGGCAAAATGGCCTCATTGTGGGTCTTGGAATTCACTGTAGTTTTTCCTCTGTGAAAGGCACATTATAACTTCCTTTGCTGTAGCTGACATTTAATGCTTTTCTTTTTTTCTGTCACTGATGAAGGTGATGCTATTTATCATCTGAGATCGGGTCCATGGAGTCGTTTCTGAAAAATTAGGCGGCTTTTGAAACATGCTTCATCCCTCCTCATGTGTCTCCTTTTGCGACTAGGGAAGCCATTTTCAAGACATCCAACCAGGCATGAGGGCATATTTGTGCTGTTGAGAACACAAGGTTTGAATCCAGACAGATGGGGATTTGTATTCCAAGATTAGCACTTGCTGGCTTGCTACCTTGGATCAGGGCTTAATCTCTGGAATCTCAGTTTCCTCATCTGTAAATGGAGGTAATGATGCCTACCTCATTGTTTAGTTGGTGGAATTAAATGGGACAGCATATGTACACCAAGGCACCTTGCAGCCATAAATGTCAGTTCTTTTTCTCTAGGGAGCAGAGCTTTTCTACACATGCCCTCAGAGGTAGATTTGTGATCTTGGCCCCCTAGGCAACACCAGCCCACTGGTCCAGTTGATCATTTAAGCCATCCATTGTGTCACGTGCATTTCCTGTTTGGAGGCATTTTGTCATGACATTATATTTACCTGCGTCAGGTAAAAATCACTCACTGGACCTTTGTTTTCCCACTCTGATACAGAAGCAGAGGCTGTCCATATGCCACAGTGTCGACTATGCACATAGGCCTCCGATCAGCCAACATGACACACATCAAGTTGAACAGGAACACCCACCGGGGCTTGGAGAAGATGCCATTAGGAATCGACAAGAAACTTTTCGTATATTTCCAATTTTGGCTTTCCCATTTCCCCCCCCCCCATCTCAAAATTTAGTCCCTAAAGATAAAGCATATCATTGGGAAGCGGGCTAAAAAAGAGGAGGTGAAAGGTATTCCAGCTTTTGACCCTCTTGTAAGTGACAGAATCCCAAAGTGAGCCGACTTCATTCTCTAAAGTAAAAGCAGAGGCCCCGAGACAACATTGCTGCAAAAACGGTGCAGGGAGAACCAGCAGGTGGCGCTGCCGCTCCATGTGTCTCTTCTGAGGGCCACAAAATGGCTTAGAGAAGAAAGTTGCGTTTCAAACGATGGAGTGGTGTTTTAATGATGCCCATGCAAGCATCTGCTAAAAAGAGTAGCCCCTTACCGTGTCAGTCAGAAGTAAGCTCCTCTAGAAGGGGTTTAGCTCATTTGACCTTGGATACCAAAGGGTTAGCTCCACCCAAAAGAATGGAAATCAGAGGGAGATTTGCAAAGAACAGAGCTTTCCATTCCCCTACCGAGAAATAAGGTTAGTGGTCTGGAGACAGCAAGCAGAAAACAGCACAACTAAAGATATTAGCCTTGGAGAGCCCTGGGGTTAATGTGGTTGATAAGAGCCACAAAACCCGACTACATGCTAACTGCTTGGTTAACTCATTACATCCTTGAGGGGCTGTTTTTTTTGTTCTTTTTTGTTTTTACCTCTGGACTGGATGAAGAATTCCCTTGAGCCACAGATTTTTGTATCAGGAGATTAAGTAGCATAGAAAATTACAGCCCTGCATTTGTGCTGTTGGAGTTAAGGTGGTGTCAGCATTCCTATTTTAAGCTGTTATTTTCAAGGGTGTGAATGCGCCAGGGACCTACAGATTCAGCCCGGGGAACACCTCAGTGCAGGACACATGTGGCTTGGGGACGGTTCAGGCAGACAAGCAGAATCTCTGCAGGGGAGATGGGTTATTGGCATTGACTCACTCTCACTCTTAAACAAAAAAACACCACAGAAGTAAGTTAAAAATCTACTGCAGAAATATGTAATGAGTTAGAAAAAATGTTGCAATAAGATTTGTAGTGCAAAGATGTAGTACTCATGCATGACAACAGAATTGACAAAACACATTCTTATTAGCTTTTAATCATTACTTGGGTCAATGGTCTGTGAACTGAGATAGATTTCCATGAGACTGTAATGGCCCTAGAGGGTGTCTGGGTAATAAATACATATTTTAAAAATTGGGTAGCACATGGCCATGAGCATTACTCTGGAAGGCCAGCTGGCTGGATTATGTGATAACACAGCCAAAATGTCTGGGAAAAAAAATATGACATCTCATATATTATATATATATATATATATATATATATATATATATATATACATGTGGCATCTCATATTCTCTGTGTGTGCTCATGGCAATCATGAGAGTGGGGAGGTAATACACACTTGCAGAGGTTTTATTATGGTCCAGACTCTATTCCATATATTAGTTTACTTATTCCCACAATGGCTCCTGCAATAATCCCTGTATAATAGGATTTATTATTCCCATTTTAGGGATGAGAAAACTGAGCCTTCAGTTTCAGGTGAAGCAACTTTCCTTGAGTATTCAGTTGGTGGGTGCTTGGCATTTAAACTCAGGTTTATCTGGTCTGAGGCCCATGATCTTTCCACCGTAATACCTCGTGTATCCGCTCCTTAGAAGATATTTCATTCCAATTCAACTTATATATGTTTTTGACAAGGCAGCTTAGTCTCAGTTTCCTCATCTATAGAATAAGGGTAATATCATCAGCCTCTCAGGGTGGTTGTGAAAATGACCTAGCCCAGTGCCTGACACGCAGAAGCCACTCCATGTATGCGCCCCACCACTGTTGCTGTTACATTTGAGGGAAATGGAAATAAGGCCTCGGTAAACGATGTGCTTTGATTGCAGCTAGACCTTTCAGCTTTTAAGGGAATTGTGCCACAGAAGTGTTAGTTCCCTCAATTTTCTCAGATTCATGAGGTGTAAGAATAGAGTGCATACATCGATTTTCTAGCCAATAAGTAGACAAAGACCAAGAAGGGAAAACAGGCATAGAAAATTGCATGTCAATACTCAGAGAAACAAGTGCTGGCAGTAATTGAGTGGAACCAGATGAAGTCACGTGTGTGATTACCGGCTGCCCTCAGGGTATCAGGACTATTCTGGTCTTCATGGTCTTTGAATGGACAAGGAGGGATCATGTATATATGACACCTTGCTCTCAAATCAGTAGGGTCCATTCTTCAACGGGCTATTATACACATGCTATGAAGTGGTTCCAGAGAAACAAAAATGCTGCCAAGCATTTTGCCAACAGTAAGTCTATGTATGTAATGGCGGTCCAGCCTTTCACAAGGCCCACCTGCCTCTCGTGGGTGTCATGATGGCAGGAGGTCCCTCCGGCTTTGGATTGTGGAGGTCCGCAAGATGCTCTGGGGACAGAGAGTCTCCAACTGGGGGAGATTCTTTGTCCCCAAAGCATCTTTGTCTGGAAGGAGGAAGCATTTGATGGGGAAAGGAGAAAAGTAGAAGAGTAGAGATGGGGAGAGAGAAAAGGGGAGGGTAAGAATATAGAAGAAAAGTGAGAGTGAAAAGTGACCCAAAGAAGAACCTGCCCAGGTCTTTTGTTTTCGGCAGTCACGGATGAGAATTTCTGCACAGTGGTTTCAGACTCACGTGTCCTGTGTGCACCCGTACACAGCCCATGAGTTCTAGAAAGAGAGATCTCTGAGAAAGGAACTATATGTGCCTGACAACGTGCTTCTGCATCCATGAGCTAAACTAATCCTACTCCAGTGCATCTTTCATTTCTCCGTATTAGGTGTGAGGAAACTGCCTCTCAGCCTTAGGTCACATGGCAAGTAGCATGCCCCTGAACTTGTGCTCTTTCTAACTAGCTCGATGATAGGTAATTGCTTCATTGTGCCACGAGATGTTGATGGCAGCACCTTTCTCTGAGGCTGGATATGAGAATAAAAATGGACAAGGTCATCTATGTATATATATACATATATACATATATATATTTATAAAGCCCCCAGGACATGGACTTGTCTGTAGTAAGTGCTCAAGAAATGTTACTTTATCTTCACTAGCTCATTAAGCAGTCAGAACACACAAAGCCCAATGCCTCCCAGTCAGTCGCCAAGCTGGGCTTGATTCAGACCCTTGTACTTTGGGGGGAAAAGTTTTTTATAGGAGAAAAACTTTAATTTTATGAAATAGCCTCTAAGAGACCTGGGAGGTTGCTGAGAATCGAGTTCTCAGTTTCATTGTCTATAAAAACAATAGGAGCTGCTGGACCGGCAGGGTAATCAGTTACAGGTGACTGTCCGTTTTATTTACTGGGAAGCAATCTAGAAGCACAGCAATATTGAAACACAGTGTGAATTGCATGTTCCTTAATGGCTCTGGCCCTCTGGATACAGGCAGATGTGTGGGATATGGGCTTCTTTAAACTACATTATTCCACCTCCTGCGGGATTTCAGTTCATCTTCACGAGCTCGCCTGCATACCACACAGGTCGTCGCTGGTAAGAAAGTGTGTCTTCCGAGCAGACCATGGTAAGACTTGAATAAGGAATAAGCCACCGTTTAATGCAAATGAAACACTTAAGTAGAGGGCTGTGCAAATTAACACCATCAGGGTTAACTAGGTCACTGTTGACAGAGTTTAAAATTGCTTCTGCAGTTAAAGAGCCTGAGGAAATCTATATGTTTGGGTCTGAATGAGGACACACCAAATAGTGAGGAAGAGTCCCTTTTTCTCTAAAAATAAAAGAAGGAGGGCTTTACTTCCTACATTTAAAGGGAAGGGACTGATGTGAGGTAACCTGACCCAAGCGAAGCCCCATCCAACATCACTGGCAGCGGCCTGTTTGCTAAGCAGCCAGGTCACACCACCACCTTCCCAGCAGATTCAACCAAGCCTTGGTGCATTTCCCTGGCATGGAAGGAAGGCAGCCTTTTTTTCTTTCTCCAGGGCTCTGTGCCTTGCACTGAATAAATACTTGTTGTTCTATGGTCTCTGTCGCTGCATTTTACAGAATAGAAAATTGAGGCATGGAAAAATCCAGAGTAATGGCCAGTGAGTGGCAGAGTTTGCATCAGATGTGTTTCGCTGCTCTGTCTCCAGGGAGGGTGCACACAGGCTCTAGATTTTGGAATCGGGCTTGGTAGCAGCCTTTGTTCTGTATCGATTAGTGACTCTTGCAGGGTGGCCAGGGTGACCTCTGAGTGTAGTATCGGTGTCACATTACAGACATGGCTGGGGCTGACCCAGACTCCTCTCTCCTCACTCCTAACAATATATCTTAACGAAGAATTTGAGTTGAATTATTTAACTTTTGGAAATAAAGTAAGCATCAAATCAGCAACTTCATAAAGAAGCAGAACTCCCCATGCTATTAAATACCAGCCGGGAATGTCCTTCCTTCACTGGTGAGGTTGGAAGCCTGGACCTCTAGGAGTCACCCTCCCCTGGCCTCCACTGAGTGTGTCAGCCATGGTGCTTCACTGTCCTCATTCTTCAGCATCTTCACCATTTGTGACAACGTGTCTTCAGAGGGGGCTTACGTTCCTGGAAGCTTTTTTTTTTTTTTTTTTTTTTTTGCGGTACGCGGACCTCTCACTGCTGGGGCCTCTCCCGTTGCGGAGCACAGGCTCCGGACGCGCAGGCTCAGCGGCCATGGCTCACGGGCCCAGCCGTTCCACGGCATGTGGGATCTTCCCGGGCCGGGGCACGAACCCGTGTCCCCTGCATCGGCAGGCGGACTCTCAACCACTGCGCCACCAGGGAAGCCCCCTGGAAGCTTTTTGAAACCAGCTGTTCATGCCTTTCTTTGTGCCGTTCCTTTCCTCTGTGATGCACCTTGACCCATCTTTTCTGTCTGATTCCTCCCTGCCTCATGTCAGGAGCTCTTAAGTTGGGGTCCACCCATGGGTTTCAGAGCGTCCACAGACCCTCAGGAATTGCATGCAAATTTGTATGTGTGCATGTCCACGTATTATGCATATGTTTCTGAAAAGAAGTTCTATGGCTTTAATCTGATTCTCAGAGAGGTCTCGTATCCCACCACAAACTTAGCTTGCCTGGCTCTGTGACTTTCCCTTGAGTGAGCAGATAGTTTCTGGTGTACTTTGGGTCTTTTCTTTTCCTAATATTTTGTCTCCATTTTATATTCCATTATATCTGATTTTTAGATTTCTATAATGCAGTAGAATAAGGATGTCTGGCTGTTGCTGCCTGCTTATTAATTTCGGACTCCAAAATTGTGGGAAAGTTTGTGGAGGGTAACCTATATTTTTATTATTTTCCTAAAGTTGAGGTTGCATATTGGTTACCCATGGGTCAACTCTGACCTGGAAACAATGTTTTTTAGATGATTATAATTTTTATTAATTGAGGTCAACAGTCAGAAATTGGGGACATTTTACATTAAAATAAAGATTGTTGGCTTCTCATAAACACTTGGAAGACCTACCAGTGCTGGATTCCTACATGAAAACACAGGCCAGGGCTGAGTTTGCTCTCCAGCTAACCCGTCTCTACCTCTCCCTACTCTCTCCCTGATGCCAAGTTCACCTGAGTCTTATTTATGATGGCAGAGTATTTTTAATTCTTACAGTAGAGAAATATTTCTCTGTACCTGCAGCCATCTCCTTCCTTTCCATGCCTCTTCCTGTAGGCATTTAAATTGAAAATCCCTGTTCTAACGTGTAGTGATGAGAATATGAGAAGAAAGGGAAAAAGAGTGAGTTTCTATGGTAAAAGCTTGTCCAGCTCAGATCTCCCCTTTCAGGCTGGTTCCCCTCCCCCAGCTGCCCTCAGTGGTGGTTTCTAACAGCTCACAGACCCCCTTCTCCCTCTGCCATCTTGCTGGGAAAGTTACTGCCCTTCCAGACCCATGTCCCCTCCCAACACACACACCCCTCAGCCCTCAGCCCTCAGCCCGTGACTGGTTAACCCAGGATACAAAGGCAAGAGGGACTTTGCTGTGCAGTGTTTGCTCCAGAATTCCTGTGGGTTGAGGCTAATACAGGGCTCCCGCTGAAGCCGTCTCTGCTCCGTTGCTCTCCCTCCCTGCCCTGCTCCCCTGCTCCCTGTCTCCTAAGGGTTCCCTCCATCAGTGACTTGTGGGAGAATTCCCGATTTAGGCTCCACCGGGAAACCCAAGCTGACGAGGTGCTGTTTGTGGAGTCCCTAGAAGCAGTTGCGATCCTGTGATCAACCAGCTTAGGTTTTGGGATGGGAAAAGTGAGAGCCGGAACTGAAACAGAATATTTTAAGATCCTCGAATGCCTTCTTTACCAGAATAATTCCTATTGGAGGGATGACAGATACATTTTACCTCTCATCCCAATACTATTAAACGAGCATTCCGTGCTTAGTACTTTTTTGGAAATTTGACACGTAGACTCAAGTGGACAGAATGCTGTGAATGAAGATAAGGTCTGTTGGAGCTCAGGGTGTGGAGCGGTGGCACGCACGGTCTTCCTATCCTGCTCCTTTCTGCCGGGCTCCGCTTGGGTGTCTTTCTTTTCGGAAGCCTCCCCGGACCCATGAGTTAAGAGTAGGTGCCCTTTCTCTGAGCTTCTTTAACAACTTGTGATGACTATATTGTCGCATTTCCCACATTGCATCTTAATAGTTTTGAGATACAACGGATGTACCTATTTAACTTGTACAGTCTAAGTTTTGCTGTCTGAATATCCTGTAAAGCCATCTCCATAATTATGTTAATCAACACATCCATCCCTTCCAATACTTCCGTGAGGCCCCTTTGGAATCCCTCCTGGCAGAGTCCCTCCCTGCCCAACCCTGGCCTCCCCAAGCACCCACTGATCTGCCTTCTGTCACTGTAGACTAGTTCAAATTTTTGAGAGTTTTATATAAATAGAATCATTTACTATGGCTTATTTTTTTTTTAAATTTGGCTTTTTTCAGCATAATTATTTTGAGATTCATCAATGTGTATATTAATATTTTATTACTTTTTATTGCTGAGTATTCCATTGTATGGATATGCCACAATTTGTTTATCCATTCACCTGTTAATGGACATTTGTACTGTTTCTATTCTGGTACAAGTAAAGCTGCTGTGAACATTCATGTACATGTTAAAAGAATGATGAGCCATGGATGATAATTGCAAAGCATATCTGAAAAAGGACTTTTATCCAGAATATATAAAGACCCCTTAAAACTCAGTAGTAGGAAAATAAACCAATAAAGAATGAAAAAAAGATTTGAACAGAGTAAGATATGGAGATGACAAATAAGCCCACAGAAAAGCACGTGAGAAGATGCTCAACATCACTGGTCATTAGAGAAAATTTAAATCAAAACAAGATATTACTACACAGCGATTAGAAAGCAGTTTGGACATTTCTTAAAAAGTTAAACGGACCTCTACCATGCGATTCAGCTCTTCCATTCTTAGATATTTACTCAGACCGAATTTTGATTTCTGATTATTTGGCTTTTTCTTTCACTAGAGTGTCAGTGTAAACACCTTAAGATGAGGAACATTTTGTTTTTTTTAACATCTTATTGTATCATCTTTTTATTTTCATGTGTGTATTCCTAGAATCAAGTACCCTGTCTGGAGTCTGATAGTTGCTCAGTAAATGTAATCTTGTGAAGCCTATGTCATCTTCTGATAGAAAGGTGGGCAGTGGAAAGTATTCCAGAATTTGAGTGTCTCTGGAGGAGGAGTATCAGTTTCAAATAAAAAAGAGAACGTAGAACTGCACCCTTCAGGCTCTGCCATGATTTCCTTTGCCTTTCCAGCAAGAGATTTTCCAGGATCCCCTCCAGAGTGGCCACTACCCACTGCCTGTCTAGTCACTCCCCAAATAATAGTCTCCTTGCCTCCCTGGGTGATACTTATCTACCTAGTTTCATAGTTATTAATGAGTATGAGACTAAGTTATTTAAGGGTAGAATTCAGTTCTGATTGAATTTTGTGTCCCCCACAGCTTCTCATTTAGCAATTTGTTCATATATTGGCTCAACTGAATACAGTGATTGGCTGAATTAAACACAGCTTGTTATCCCAAGCATGATCTTTTAGCTCTCAGGAAATATGGGAGCTATATACAAAATAGATAATTACACTGTCCTTATGCAATTTATCTAAGTATTGGTGCTATCTCTGACTGGACTCAGAAAGCTTTAAAGCAAAATTGTTAGTGGAAAAGTAAATGTAGTACACATCTTTTGGGAGGACAGTCTGGCAATCTACCAAAATTTTTAATTTACTTCATTTTTTTTTATCTCGTCTTTCTACTTCTAGAAAATTATCCTAGCCTTCCAGGCTTTCTCCCATGAACTTTTTAGTTGTGATGGGACATGATTTTGTATCCACTTTCTGTCATTTAACACAAGATTATTATAAACTAATCATTTCCTTGTGTTGTTTCAAAGCCATTTACATAACATTCTTAATGCTTGCATGGCTGTCTATCAGATGGTACCACAGTTCTCCTCTTGTTAGTCATTTGCTTTCTTTGCTGGGATGGGAGTAGCTTATAAATCTTGCATGGCAGATATCTTTAGAATAAAGCTTTTTCTATATATCAGGTTATTTCCTTATTTATGCATATTGTTTAATTTTTTTTAACATCTTTATTGGAGTATAATTGCTTTACAATGTGTGTTAGTTTCTGCTTTATAACAAAGTGAATCAGTTATACGTATACATATGTTCCCATATCTCTTCCCTCTTGCGTCTCCCTCCCTCCCACCCTCCCTATCCCACCCCTCTAGGTGGTCACAAAGCACCGAGCTGATCTCCCTGTGCTATGCGGCTGCTTCCCACTAGCTATCTATTTTACGTTTGGTAGTGTATATGTGTCCATGTCACTCTCTCACTTTGTCACAGCTTACCCTTCCCCCTCCGCACATCCTCAAGTCCATTCTCTAGGAGATCTGTGTCTTTGTTCCCGTCTTACCCCTAGGTACTTCATGACTTTTTTTTTTCCTTAGATTCCATATATGTGTGTTAGCATACAGTATTTGTTTTTCTCTTTCTGACTTACTTCACTCTGTATCACAGACTCTAGGTGTGTTTAATTGTTCTTCAGAAAGGTTTCCAAAAGGAATGTGCCGTT
This sequence comes from Orcinus orca, assembly GCF_937001465.1. NCBI lineage: Eukaryota > Metazoa > Chordata > Mammalia > Artiodactyla > Delphinidae > Orcinus > Orcinus orca. The sequence goes on along the minus strand of NC_064564.1, from coordinate 45,393,241 downwards.
AATTGTACCCCCAGAAATGCATGAGTATTTTTAAGGAAATTTAATTGCTTTCAGAAAGTCACTTGATTCTGAGTCAAGTACTTGACTTGAGGTAAGGAAGGACAGGCTAGGTTTGATGGTTATTTATTCAGTCCCTGACACCAGCTAAAGAGCATCTTTCTGCTATGTGCATTTTATTTTCACTATTTGCTTATTAAATAAACCAGAAGTTTAAATATAGCAGAAGACTAATGATTCTTTGCCACAGTTGATGTTCCATAGAAGTTACAAGCACAGATGAAGGATCAAAAGAATCTTGCAATACTGTGCTCTAATTTTTGCATCAAAGCTTTCATTTGGCACTCAAACATCCTTAATGATATGAAAGTAAGACAAGCAATATCCTGATTAATTTATTTTCTCTGGTTTATACTGTCTCACTGCTTGCAGATAGCTACCAGAATCTCCTGAAAAGTGGAATTGAAGGGATTTAATGATCATATTGCAGATAAACAAAACCACCAAATTTCTAATCTAAGATTTGCCTTCGTTCAAGTTGCATGGCTTTTCAGATTTATGGAGAGAGAGGTACAGCTGTAATAGGGGTAGATGAAATGGCAGTCATCAGTATGGGATGGGCTTTGAACTGTGAATAGGAGAAAAAAAGGAATAATAAGAAATGTAGTAAGAGAAAGTGAGTATCAAGCTTTCATCTTTCCTTTTGAGAATACTGTTGGTTCTTACCTTTGTGAAGGGATTCATATTTTCTTTGTTTTCACTGGAGATATTTATTTATATCTTTATATTTCTATGTATGTACGTATGTATGTATCTATTTATAAATAACAGTGCTAGCTGTCAAATGATTGCCTCTTGGCTCCCAATCTGCTGCTCTTTGTGATTTTGTGTGAACACTAAACACTTCACCTTTGAGAGCTGGTTCAGTGTTAGGTTTTGTCAATAGAGGGGGCTAGAGGAACACCGCGGCAGAGCAGAGAATGAGGCTTTTCCTGTGCGCTTTGCTCTTCTTCCTTCAGCTGCCCAGCTGCTAGCGGTGAGTGGGTGGTCCAGTGGTTTTTATTTCCAATTATATTCTCCTGCACTTGGTAGAAGGCTTCCCGCACACCAACTGCAGTCTATCGGCGCTCCCGTGAGCAGCTTCCAAGGGACCAGCTTTACCCCATGGCACCCCCATGAACTTCACCAAACTCTACCACTTGACCTCCTGCAGCTCCACTATGGCCCACAGCACCCAGTGAAGTTCTCTGCTGTTCAGCAGGCCGCAGTTGGACCCTCTCCCACGAGGTTTAAATCTCAGCCTCAAGAGTGAGTTGGCACTCCTCCGTATTTTGGAGTTTCTTTCCGGGGGTACTGGCTTGCACCTAGGGTTGTAACTGCCCCGAACATTTGCTATGAGTCCTCGTTAGCCCATTTAATAGTTACTTTTCACTAGTTAAGAATATTTTATATAAATTCTTTTCCTGTTCATATTCCTGGTGTGGTTTCTTGTTCCTGACTGGCCCCTGATGGATTCAGTAACACAGAGTGACTGAGCTCCTATTATGTACCAGATACCACGCTGGCATGATTCCTGTCCTCAGCACCCCTGCAGTTTCCATGAGGATCATGTCAGGTGTGAGGTTTGGCAGGGAAGCCTGTTTCAGGATGAAAGTCATAGGGTAGGGTCAACATGTTCTACTTAAGGAAGTGACACTTCAACCCAAACTAAAGACCAGTAGAAAGTGGCCAGAGAAAGAGGTGGGGAAGAGTGTTCCAGCAAAGGAACTTGGTGCTTATTTATCTAAGACCAGTATAAGAATTGAATGGAGGTTTGAATACCTGCCACTTGGAAAGCACACTGCTGAGGGGCTGGGAGAAGGGGGAGAGATAGAAGTGGAGGCCAGATCTCTGAGGGCAACCACAAACCATGTTCGGGATTCTGAACTTTACTCAGTAGCCATGAGGGGTGTTGAATCATAATTTAGAGTGGTGGTTGCACATTTGAAACATGTAGGGTACTTAAAATCTGGCCTGACCCCAGACTAATTAAATCAGTCTCTCCAGGAGTGAACACAAGGTATCAGTAACTTTTAAAGTTGTCCAGGTGATTCCAAAGTACAGGCAAGGCTGAGAGCCACTGGTCTTGAGGAACAAAAAAATAACTAGGCCGTAATGAGGATTAAATTACCGATTGAAGGACAAAGCCCATTTGTTAGTTGATGAAAGTTTTCCAGCCTAAAGATGAAATAATCTATAATTCTGCTTCATTATGTCAAAGTCATTTAGAATTCTAGAGGCACTGATTTGGCATTGTTGCTAAATAGAACGTGGTTACAGGTGGCAAATATTTTTGTTGTAAAGTTCCTCAAATACTCAAGGCAAGAGTGATATCACTATGGAATTAGATAAATGTTTAAAATTAAGAAAATTAATGCAACATGGAATTGGCTAATGAATTTTGCTTTAGTTTAAAAAAGAAGGCTTTAGATGGTTAAACAAATATTTGCAAAGTGAGTAAATGAATGATCTCTGTAATTTGATTTTAATTAAACAAACAGGAGCATATCTACCACCTCTTAACTTGACTAAAATTAATTAAACATTAACTTCTCATTGGAGATTAACCTCAAGATAAACCAGCTCTTAGATCTGTGTTTGACTAACTTAGGAAAATCTATATTTAGCGCGTGGGTGAGGACTACCAGTACCTTTGATTTCATTTTTTCTGACACTCAAACTAAAGTCACTTTCAAAAGAATCTTAAGCACTTTGTTTGGCAGCACAGCTGCTTTCTAACCTGATGTGCTGACCTCCAAACCACACTGTTTTCCTTACTTGAGAGGCCGGATCAGATGCACCACCTCTGGAGACTGCGCAGGTTAAAGAAAATAAAAATCGTTAGGCTTTGCATTATAGAAGCATTACCGGGAACGAGGATTGACATCATAACATAGCCACGGTAGATTAGCTAATCTCATTCAGATGGACATGGTTCTTGTATCCTGATTATGTGGCCTGACAGTGGAGGCACATATGGGTGGCTGTCAATAAAGAAGAAATTAATTGATTATCAGGGGTACTCTAGTCAATCTATAATGTGGCTGAAACATGAAAATTGTTATTAAAATTCCCATTCAATATTATATCCCCTTCTGTGGTACTTATTATCTCTTCTGTGTCTTTTGCCCCTCTATTTTATTTTATTTTATTTATTTATTTAACATCGTTATTGGAGTATAATTGCTTTACAATGGTGTGTAAGTTTCTGCTGTATCACAAAGTGAATCAGCTATATGTATACATATATCCCCATACCCCTCTCTCTTGCATCTCCCTCCCACCCTCCGTATCCCACCCTCCCTATCCCACCCCCCTAGGTGGTCACAAAGCACCGAGCTGATCTCCCTGTGCTATGCGGCTGCTTCCCACTAGCTATCTATTTTACGTTTGGTAGTGTATATATGTCCATGCCACTCTCTCACTTTGTCCCAGCTTACCCTTCACCCTCCCCATGTCCTCAAGTCCATTCTCTACATCTGCGTCCTTATTCCTGTCCTGCCCTAGGTTCTTCTGAATCAATTTTTTTTTTTTAGATTCCAGATATATGTGTTAGCATATGGTATGTGTTTTTCTCTGACTTACTTCACCCTCTGTGATGGACTCTAAGTCCATCCACCTCACTGCAAATAACTCAATTTCGTTTCTTTTTATGGCTGAGTAATATTCCACTGTATATATGTGCCACATCTTCTTTATCCATTCATCTGTCGATAGACACGTAGGTTGCTTCCATGTCCTGGCTATTGTAAAGAGTGCTGCAGTAACATTGTGGTACATGACTCTTTTTGAATTATGGTTTTCTCAGGGTATATGCCCAGTAGTGGGATTGCTGGGTCATATGGTAGTTCTAGTTTTAGTTTTTTAAGGACACTCCATACTGTTCTCCATAGTGGCTGTATCAGTTTACATTCCCACCAACAGTGCAAGAGGGTTCCTTTTTCTCCACACCCTCTCCAGCATTTATTGTTTGTAGATTTTTTGATGATGGCCATTCTGACTGGTGTGAGATGGTATCTCATTGTAGTTTTGATTTGCATTTCTCTAATGATTAATGATGTTGAGCATCCTTTCATGTGTTTGTTGGCAATCTGTATATCTTCTTTGGAGAAATGTCTATTTAGGTCTTCTGCCCATTTTTGGATTGGGTTGCTTTTTGATATTGAGCTGCATGAGCGGCTTGTAAATTTTGGAGATGAATCCTTTGTCAGTCGCTTCATTTGCAAATATTTTCTCCCATTCTGAGAGTTGTCTTTTGGTCTTATTTATGTTTTCCTTTGCTGTGCAAAAGCTTTTAAGTTTCATTAGGTCCCATTTGTTTATTTTTGTTTTTTATTTCCATTTTTCTAGGAGGTGGATCAAAAAGGATCTTGCTGTGATTTATGTCATAGAGTGTTCTGCCTATGTTTTCCTCTAAGAGTTTGATAGTGTCTGGCCTTATATTTAGGTGTTTAATCCATTTTGAGTTTATTTTTGTGTATGGTGTTAGGGAGTGTTCTAATTTCATTGTTTTACATGTAGCTGTCCAATTTTCCCAGCACCACCTATTGAAGAGGCTGTCTTTTCTCCATTGTATATTCTTGCCTCCTTTATCAAAGATAAGGTGACCATATGTGCGTGAGTTTATCTCTGGGCTTTCTATCTTGTTCCATTGATCTATATTTCTGTTTTTGTGCCAGTACCATACTGTCTTGATTACTGTAGCTTTGTAGTATAGTCTGAAGTCTGGGAGCCTGATTCCTCCAGCTCCGTTTTTCTTTCTCAATATTGCTTTGGCTATACGGGGTCTTTTGTGTTTTCATACGAATTGTAAAATTTTTTGTACAATTGTAAAATTGTAAAATTTTGTTCTGTGAAAAATGCCATTGGAAATTTGATAGGGATTGCATTGAATCTGTAGATAGCTTTGGGTAGTATGGTCATTTTCACAATGTTGATTCTTCCAATCCAAGAACGTGGTATAGCTCTCCATCTGTTTGTATCATCTTTAATTTCTTTCATCAGTGTCTTATAATTTTCTGCATACAGGTCTTTTGACTCCTTAGGTAGGTTTATTCCTAGGTATTTTATTCTTTTTGTTTCAATGGTAAATGGGGGTGTATTCTTAATTTCACTTTCAGATTTTTCATCGTTAGTGTATAGCAATGCAAGAGACTTCTGTGCATTAATTTTGTATCCTGCTCCTTTACCAAATCCATTGATTAGCTCTAGCAGTTTTCTGGTAGCATCTTTAGGATTCTCTATGTATAATATGATGTCATCTGCAAACAGTGACAGCTCTAATTCTTCTTTTCTGATTTGGATTCCTTTTACTTCTTTTTCTTCTCTGATTGCTGTGGCTAAGACCTCCAAAACTATGTTGAATAATAGTGGTGAGAGTGGGCAACCTTGTCTTCTTCCTGATCTTAGTGGAAATGGTTTCAGTTTTTCACCATTGAGGATGATGTTGTCTGTGGGTTTGTCATATACGGCCTTTATTATGTTGAGGTAAGTTCCCTATGTGCCCACTTTCTGGAGCATTTTTATCATAAATGGGTGTTGAATTTTGTTGAAAGCTTTCTCTGCATCTATTGAGATGATCATGTTTTTTTTTCCTTCAATTTGTTAATATGGTTTATCACATTGATTGATTTGTGTATTTTGAAGAATCCTTGCATCCCTGGGATAAACCCCACTTGATCATGGTGTATGATCCTTTTAATGTGCTGTTGGATTATGTTTGCTAGTATTTTGTTGAGGAATTTTGCATCTATATTTATCAGTGATATTGGCCTGTAGTTTTATTTCTTTGTGACATCTTTGTCTGATTTTGGTGTCAGGGTGATGATGGCCTCGTAGAATGAGTTTGGGAGTGTTCCTCCCTCTGCTATATTTTGGAAGAGTTTGAGAAGGATAGGTGTTAGCTCTTCTCTAAATGTTTGATAGAATTTGCCTGTGAAGCCATTTGGTCTGGGCTTTTGTTTGTGGAAGATTTTTAATCACAGTTTCAATTTCAGTGCTTGTGATTGGTCTGTTCATATTTTCTATTTCTTCCTGGTTCAGTCTTGGAAGGTTGTGCATTTCTAAGAATTTGTTCATTTCTTCCAGGTTGTCCATTTTATTGGCATAGAGTTGCTTGTAGTAATCTCTCATGATCTTTTGTATTTCTGCAGTGTAAGTTGTTACTTCTCCTTTTTCATTTCTAATTCTATTGATTTGAGTCTTCTCCCTTTTTTTCTTGATGAGTCTGGTGAATGGTTTATCAATTTTGTTTATCTTCTCAAGGAACCAGCTTTTAGTTTTATTGATCTTTGCTATTGTTTCCTTCATTTCTTTTTCATTTATTTCTGATCTGATCTTTATGATTTCTTTCCTTCTGCTAACTTTGAGGTTTTTTGTTCTTCTTTCTCTAATTGCTGTAGGTGTAAAGTTAGGTTGTTTATTTGAGATGATTCTTGTTTCTTAAGTAGGATTGTATTGCTATAAACTTCCCTCTTAGAACTGCTTTTGCTGCATCCCATAGGTTTTGGGTCATCGTGTTTTCATTGTCATTGTTTCTAGGTATTTTTTGATTTCCTCTTTGATTTCTTCAGTGATCTCTTTGTTATTAAGTAGTGTATTGTTTATCCTCCATGTGTTTGTATTTTTTACAAATTTTTTCCTGTAATTGATATCTAGTCTCATAGAGTTGTGGTCAGAAAAGATACTTGATATGATTTCAGTTTTCTTAAATTTACCAAGGCTTGATTTGTGAGCCAAGATATGATATCCTGGAGAATGAGCACTTGAGAAGAATGTGTATTCTGTTGTTTTTGGATGGAATGTCCTATAAATATCAATTAAGTCCATGTTGTTTAATGTATCATTTAAAGCTTGTGTTTCCTTATTTATTTTCATTTTGAATGATCTGTCCATTGGTGAAAGTGGGGTGTTAAAGTCCCCTACTATGGTGGTGTTACTGTCGATTTCCCCTTTTATGGCTGTTAGCATTTGCCTTATGTATTGAGGTGCTCCTTTGTTGGGTGAACGCATATTTTCAATTGTTATATCTTCTTCTTGGATTGATCCCTTGATCATAATGTAGTGTCCTTCTTTGTCTCTTGTAATAGTCTTTGTTTTAAGGTCTATTTTGTCTGTTATGAGAATTGCTACTCAAACTTTGTTTTGATTTCCATTTGCATGGAATATCTTTTTCCATCCCCTCACTTTCAGTCTGTATGTGTCCCTAGGTCTGAAGTGGGTCTCTTGTAGACAGCATATATATGGGTCTTGTTTTTGTATCTATTCAGCCAGTCTATGTCTTTTCGTTGGAGCATTTAATCCGTTTACATTTAAGGTAATTATTGATATGTATGTTCCTATTACCATTTTCTTAATTGTTCTGGGTTTGTTATTGTAGGTCTTTTCCTTCTTTTGTGTTTCCTGCCTAGAGAAGTTCCTTTAGCATTTGTTGTCAAGCTGGTTTGGTGGTGCTGAATTCTCTTAGCTTTTGCTTGTCTTTAAAGGTTTTAATTTCTCCATCAAATCTGAATGAGATTCTTGCTGGATAGAGTAATATTGGTTGTAGGTTTTTCCCTTTCATCACTTTAAATATGCCCTGCCACTCCCTTCTGGCTTGCAGAGTTTCTGCTAAAAAATCAGCTGTTAACCTTATGGGGTTTCCCTTGTATGTTATTTGTTGTTTTTCCCTTGCTGCTTTTAATATGTTTTCTTTGTATTTAATTTTTGACAGTTTGATTAATATGTGTTTTGGCATGTTTCTCCTTGGATTTATCCTGTATGGGACTCTCTGTGCTTCCTGGATTTGATTAACTATTTCGTTTCCCATATTAGGGAAGTTTTCAACTATAATCTCTTTGAATATTTTCTCAGTCCCTTTCTTTTTCTCTTCTTCTTCTGGGACCCTTTTAATTTGAATGTTAGTGTGTTTAATGTTGTCTCAGAGGTCTCTGAGTTTATCCTCAATTCTTTTCACTCCGTTTTTCTTTATTCTGCTCTGCAATAGTTATTTCCACTATTTTATCCTCCAGGTCACTTTTCCGTTCTTCTGCCTCAGTTATTCTGCTATTGGTCCCTTCTAGAGAATTTTTTATTTCATTTAGTGTGTTGTTCATCACTGTTTGTTTGCTCTTTAGTTCTTCTAAGTCCTTGTTAAACATTTCTTGTATTTTCTCCATTCTATTTCCAAGATTTTGGGTCATCTTTACTATCATTATTCTGAATTGTTTTTCTGAAAGACTGCCTATTTCCTCTTCCTTTGTTAGGTCTGGTGGGTTTTTACCTTGCTGCTTCATCTGCTGTATATTTCTGTCTGTCATTTTGTTTAACTTACTGTGTTTGGTGTCTCCTTTTTGTAGGCTGCAGGTTCGTAAGTCTCATTGTTTTTGGTATCTGCCCCCAGTAGGTAAGGTTGATTCAGTGGCTTGTGTAGGCTTCCTGGTGGAGGGGACTTGAGCCTGTGTTCTGGTGGGTGGGGCTGGATCTTGTCTTTCTGGTGGGCAGGACCATGTCTGGTGGTGTGTTTTGGTGTGTCTGTGAACTTAGTATGATTTTAGGCAGCCTCTCTGCTAATGGGTAGGGTTGTGTTCCTGTCTTTCTAGTTGTTTGGCATGGGGCGTCCAGCATTGGAACTTGCTGACCATTGGGTGGTGCTGGGTCTTAGCGTTGAGACAGAGATCTCTGGGAGAACTCTCGCTGATTGGTGTTATGTGGGGTTGGGAGGTCTCTGGTGGTCCAGTGTCCTAAACTCGGCTCTCCCACCTCAGAGGCTCAGATCTGACACCAGGCTGGAGCACCAAGACCCTGTCAGTCACACAGCTCAGAAGAAAAGGGAGAAAAAAAGAAAGAAAGAAAATAAATAAATTAAAATATTTAAAAAATTTTTTAAAATAAAAAGATAAAAAATAATAATAAAGAAGAGAGCAACGAAACCAATAAACAAATCCACTGATGATAACACACACTGAAAACTGTACTAAGGTAAGGATAAAAATTAGAAACAAGTCAGTCGCAGACAGCAAACCCGAAGTCTACAATTGCTCCCAAAGTCCACCGCCTCAATTCTGGGATGATTCGTTGTCTATTCAAGTATTCCACAGGTGCAGGGTACATCAAGTTGATTATGGGGATTTAATTCGCTGCTCCTGAGGCTGCTGGGAGAAATTTCCCTTTCTCTTCTTTGTTTGCTCAGCTCCTGGGGTTCAGCTTTGGATTTGGCCCTGCCTCTGTGTGTAGGTTGCCCTCAGGCATCTTTTGGGAAATCTGAGGTCTTCTGCCAGCATTCAGTAGGCATGCTGTAGGAGTTGTTCCACATGTAGATGTATTTTTGATGTATTTGTGTGGAGGAAGATGATCTCCACCTCTTACTCCTCCACTGTCTTGAAGGTACCCCTGTGGCCCTCTATTTTAGAATGTGCTACATATTTCTTTAGCACTTGGTTGCGTGCTTGCAAATAAATCTCCTAGTGTGTAAAATCCTTTGAGATTACAGTACCAAGCTCATTGTAGAATACTTTTCTTTTACTCACGTGCCTAGTGGGGAACTAGGCTCAGAGTTGGGATGTGCAGTAAGTGCTTTTTGAATTACATTGGATAGTTGCTTGGTTGATAGGTCATTCCATAAAGAAAACACGTGACCAAATCACTGGTATTGTAAAATATTACAATATGCTGTATAATAAAAGACCACATCATCCCCTAGGGTTTCACTGTAGCTTGTTTCATACTCACTTAGCTTCCGCATACATATTTCATAGCTAAATCACTGTGATATAGGAAGCTATGTGTAATGGTATCTGAATTAGAAAAAAGTAGCAAATATGGCCTAAGCATAATGTATGCTATTTGAGTGGTACCTGAAAACTCAAGAACAATTCTAACTGGAACAAAATGTAATTGGACAATGTTATCTTCTTGATTGAGGAAATAAGGAAATCTCCCAGTTGCTCGAATGAGGCTCAGTAAGGCCCTCATAGGGTTCCACTGAGAATTATGACTATTTATATATTATTGTCTATACTGACCTCCATTTCACTTCTGGGAATACAATGCTAGGTTCTTCTTTTTTTTTTTTCAGGTGTTACAGTTTATTTATTTAAGTAGCAGTATTTTCACTTCATTTTCCAAAGGCACATGAAGACATAGAGTCTCTACATATTCCCAGAATTATATCACGTCCTCTTATAACTTGAATGAAAATAATCAGCACCCAAAATCATTAAAAATTTGGATACAAAACCAAAATCTAAGAAAAGCTTGCAGTGGCAGGCAATAAACTATTCTATGTGGTTAGTGTGTCAATGGTTTTGTGCCATGGTAAGTTTTTGTTTTGTTTTGTTTTTTTTTTTTTGGCTTACAAAGGTATAATTCACCAAATTACTGTTAAGTCATAATCAGTTTAAGGGAAAGGTTTTCTTTACACCTTTTGGGAGGTCTGAGGTCTTCTGCCAGCCTTCAGTAGGTGTTCTGTAGGAGTTGTTCCACGTGTAGATGTATTTCTGGTGTATCTGTGGGGAGGAAGGTGATCTCCGCGTCTTACTCTTCCGCCATCTTCCTGCTCTCCATCCATGATAAGTTTTATTGTGCAAAAAAACCCTTGTTTTGAAAACCTTTTAATATCAGAGGACACCGTTTTTATCTTCAGGGAATTGACCATTTCTATAACCTTTCAAATATTACTCATAGGGCAACTAGAGGGACCCAAGAGAGGTGAATGACTCAGGAATGAGAATGAAAGAATATAGACTTGAAAAATTACATATATGTGTGTGTGTGTGTGTGTGTGTATATCTTTTACCCAGAGAGAATCATAGTTTGGTTTTCTGGGTACCTCTCTGTAAAAGGATAGTGATCTTTTCTTCTACATGAAGAGGAACCCCATTTGCATTTAGGGGGCTAGTAACGGAGCTGGCACTTACCAGCTCACAAGCATGCTGAATGTTTGCAGTTTTTCCCATTCTAAATTCAGTGCCTCGTGCTGTAGCTTGAAATTGGCCATGGTGAGAGTACATATACTGTGGAAATCAAGAAACAGTGGAAATCAGGGCCGTTTCTTTTTCCCTGTTGACAGTTGTCAAACATTTAGGAACACACCACTGGGTCAATGCTAGGTTCTTCCTCAGTCATCCCATCACTTACATCTGATATTAATAGTCCCATTGGAGAGGGAGGGAGAGGAAAGAGAAGTGGGAAATGTAGGTTCTAGCTTAGGCTGAGCCACTGAATAACTATGTGGCCTTTGGAAATTCCGTGGCCTTTTGGGAGGAGATAGAGATTTGGAGGGGATTCTAGACTTTTTAGCCAACACAGAGCCGTCTCTACTGCAAAACCACTTGTGAATTCAGCTTCATTGTAGGTACTTTTCCCTTAAAGAAAGAGAGAGCTCATTATTTAATGATATAACCTTTTCTTTTGCTGGACAGCTCCAAAGCTTTGAAAGATTTTAATTACATTGAGCTAAAATCTATTCATATATAACATCCATCTGTTGGTGCTAGTTCTTTGAAGGAGGGGGTTTGGCACAAAGAAAACACATATAAATGTTGGTCATCATTATCATCAAAACTTTTATAATCCCATATTACCTCATCACCCTTGGAAAAAAAATTATCTTTGAAAAGCTAATATAGCAGTAGAAAGAACCAATGTTTGGAGTTAGAAGACTTTAGTATGAATTCTACCTTCAGTAATTAATCTCTTGCTTCTGAGCCTCAGTTTTCTTATTTCCAATGTGAGGAGAATTTCTACCTCATAAGAATATTCTCTGTATAATGCTACGGTTGACATTTCTTTTTCTTTCAGATTTTGGTTTGTTACCATTTTTGTGGTGGCAATCGTCTCATTCCTTATAAGCTCCTCCCTCAGTTTAAAGACCTATAAGGTGAACTCTGAAATGGCAGCCCTCTGCAGCCCATGCCCTTCTCTGAACCATACCTGTGTCCCTTCTACCCTTCTACTAGCATTTATTAAACCATGTTGATGTTTATTTCTACAACCCTCTGTTTGTGAGCTCATTGAGAGAAGACTTTACATCACTGCTTCTTTGCATCAAACTGAATTAGTTTACCTATAAGGAGGATTAATGTGAAGATCACATGTTATATTGCAAGCGAAAATAATTTTGAAAAGATGCTGTCATGTGAAATTAATACTAAATTGTTGCTATTGTTTCCCCATTAAAGAAAAAGAACTCTTTTAGCAGCTAAAAAAACCCGTGATGCACTGTTTTACACCTGAAACTAACACAATGTTGTATGTCAACTGTAATTCAATAAAAATTAAAATGGCAAAAAAAACACCCAATGATGAAGTAGAGAAGAGCAGAAGCATGTTATTTTCAACTGATCTAAGATGGCTTCATAAACTTTTGTGTTTCTGAACCTAATTGATGATCAACTTTGGACAACACACAAGATTTTACTAGTTCTTCTTTTCCATCTTATTGACCATTTCTAAAGGACCAGGGTGTTTTGTCTAGAACTGTGTAATTCTGGAATTTTTTTCTCCTTCAATCTCTTTACAGACAGACTGCAAATCTCCTCTAAGTCTCCATAAAAATGATTGGTTTTTTTTGTTGTCAAGGAGAGAACTTTTCTCTAATTTTTTGAAATTCATAATACAAGTTTCTTCAGCCTAACACAACACCATTTCACATTTTTTATTTAGTTTCCATGCCAGTATCCCCTTGGACAGGGTCAGAACATTTTCCTGTAAAGGGCCAGATAGTAAATCTTTTTTAGGCTTTATGGGCCATAAGTTCTCAGTCACAGCTACTCTCCTCTTTCCTTCTCAGTGCCAAAGTAACCCTAGACAACATGTAAGCGATTGGACTTGGCTGCATTTCAATCACACTTCATTTACAAACGCAGGTAACTGGCCAGATCTGGCCTTCAGGCGGCAGTTTGCTAACTCCCGATTCAGTAGTGGCTACTTGAAGTGTGCTCTGTAGATCAAGTGTCTGCATCTCTGAGGTGGGAGCTTAGTAGAGAGGCAGAATCTCAGGCTCCACGGATACCTAATCTCTGGATCTGCATTTTAGCAAGATTCTCAGGTGATTCCCAGGCATGTGCAAGTTTGAGAACCGAGGCTGGAGATGAATAACGCAAAGGAGACATCTGGGAGCATACTGTAGCATGCTTACTGGGGTGGGCTGCGTTCTCAGAATGTAACTTGTGGGCCTTTTTGAGTCTCTCCTTCCTTTGCCAGTTTTCTTCCCCTGGTACGTTCTCACCCACTAACCGCATGCTCTGCTTCGGCTGTCAGCTTGGCTCGCTACCTCCTCAGCCAGCAGCTGCTCATTTCCCAGGTTCTCTGTGTCCTCGGGGGAGGGCGTTGGGAACTCGTCAGATGGAAAAGGTTGTGCTTGCTTGCAGCGCTGCTCACTGTATGAATGTGACTTGCGTGTTTACCCAGCGTCCCTGCCCACCCACCACCTTTTCTGTGCCCACCTCTCCTTTCAAGTGTCCATATAAATGGAAAAGGAAGCTCCAGGAGCTGAGGCGGTTTCCCTTCCATATTGTGACGCTGAAGAGCCTACACTAATGATGAACGCTTCTCAGTAAAATAATAATGGCAACAGCAAGAAAAACTTCTAAGAGTACCGAGGAGCAAAGCAATTGACCTGTTCCAGCATTTTCTTAAATGGAACCTGGAGACCTTAATTATGATGTATGTGTCTTCAGGTAAGACTTTCAAGCGATTTGGAATAGGCAACTATGTAATTTTCCTGCTGTTCTCCCCTCCCCCTTCTCTTTTATCCTTCTTTATTAGTATAGACACCTATCAGAATGAAGGGACCCACACGCAATTTTGCATCAATTCAAGTGGGTGCAAGTTGATTATTCAGCCTCGGAATCTGATTAACACTCTAGCTCCCCTAGAATAGCTCACTCAGCTTCAAGCTTTTCTGGGGTGGAAGATGCACACTGCTGGCTTCTGCTCTCACCATGTGGTTGCCCATCCCACACCTAAATACATGCAGTGACAGGCAACTTGTCTACCTGGAGCCTGGTACCTCTTACACAGTAGGTCCTTGATATGTGTTTATTGAAGGCATGCCTTTTCTTCTAGGGCAGTGCTTGACACCTGCTAAGGGACACTTTACTAAAATATCTCTTTTCCCATAATGTCTACCTATTACTCTTTCTACTATCTTGTGAAACCCTATCATGGGTCCTAGAGAAAAACACCAAGTAAAAAAAATAGTTATAATTTATGGTGCCTGTCACTGTACATTCATTTTCTTATTTACTCTTCACCATAAGTAGTTACTATTATGATCCCTACTTTAAAGCTAAGGAAGCTGAGGCTTTGAGAGGGTAACTCATCTGAAGTTACAGTTAGAAAGCGGAGGAGCCCAGATTTGAATCCAGACAGTATAACTAGAAAGGAAATCCTCCTGTTGACTTCCGTCAGACAGCATCTAACTTCCCTCATGCTCCCACGCTCCCATTGCTAGCCAGCACCCTTCTATTGATACCTTTTAATTCAGATCCATTTGATTACTCAATAGATATTTATTGAACCCCTACCTTGTGTCAGGCACTGGCACATACTAACAATACCATAGGGCTCATGGTAGAAATTCAGGGCGTTTGGCGTTCTCCAAGGACTAGCATTTCCAGAAAGTTGCAAGTATCAGTTGCAAAGTGAGTCCCGGATACTTGAGGCCTATGCATAGGAAGCTGTTATGCATGGGTCATCAGGAAAGGCATCGAAAGCTGACTGTGACATCCACTTAGTCCCACTGAAGTACAGCAATGCAAACATCCCTCCATTTGTCAGGGGTCCCAGTATAGTCAGAAGTGGGGCTCTGGTAAACACACAAATAGTGGTGGTTCCCTGCAGAGTTAGCCAGTAGAGTCCCGGTAATCACCTTTCACTTTCTTCTTGATGACAAGACTCCAGGCTTCTCACCAAAGCCTCTAATGCAACCCCAGGATTGCCAGCTGTGCTCCTTGGTGTAAGCAATGCATTAATGGTGTGAAAAATTGCAGCTCAGAAGCCCTTCCTTGAGCAACTGTGGTGACAAACAGGCTGCTTTTGCTGCCAAGGGTCCAGGTCTCCTGGTAGAGCATGCAATTCAATGTTCACCTCAAATGCATGGAAATTGGCATTCTGTTCACATTTCTGTGGTCACCAGCCTGAATATTTGCCTGGAGCCCTGCTGTTTCAGGCAGTTACTGAGGCCAGTAGAGCTGGGAAAAAGAGGAGACTAAACAGTATCTCAGCTACTCTGCAAAATCAAACCTGAAAGAGAGGTGAAAAACAGCACACTAGTTTTTCTGTTCCTCTGATAATGACATCAAACCATTATTTATGGGTGAGTGCCACAAAGGTTGCCTTTCTGGATGGTGGAATAAGAAACGTGAAATCATTTTACGACGTTCAAGTATTATACAAAGGCAAGATGGATGCTAGTGTGGTGAACACTGGATTGGCCTCTGGCGGAATAGGAGGAGAGAAAACAGTGTGGGGGAGAGACCAGGATGTACATGTAAGCTGACAGCAGGTTCTGCCTTGAATGGCATGTGTAAGCATAGGAAGTTACTAGGGTGCTTTAAATCCATTTCAAACCAGGCTGCGAGCCATAACTTGCAGCATCCGGCTCTCCTGGGGAGACGTACCTGTCACTGAACCAGGGCGTTTGTTTCAGTCTGTTGACTTCCGTCAGACAGCATCTAACTTCCTTCATGCTCCCACGCTCCCGTTGCTAGCCAACACCCTTCTATTGATACCTTTTAATTCAGATCCATTTGATTACTCAATAGATATTTATTGAACCCCTACCTTGTGTCAGGCACTGGTCTACACACTGCCCAGATAAATAAGATGTGGCATTTCCCTCTATGTCTGGTAGGACGAGAGACAAACATAGGCAGGAAAAAGGTATTGCTGGTCCTGTGAACTTACCTATATAGTGTATAGTTGGGGAAAGAAGGGAGAAGGGATTCAGTCCTCTCTGAGAGGGAGTGGGATGGAGGCAGGTCAGGAAATTCTTCAAGCGGGTCCTGTTTTGGCCTAGAGGTGGGTATGGCTCTATCAGGAACTTTGCATATTCCTGGCCTGATCTGCTTCATCCAATCCAGAAGGTAATCTTGTTTCCCTTATTTCCAAACCAGTATTGGGTACCCATTTTGTGCCAGGCACTGTGCTAGGAAGTATGGATTTGTGAACTTACATTCAGTCTTGATGGACACATACAATTAATTGTCTCTACAGAAGGGAAATGCACTCCTGGAGAAAATTAGTTGGCCTTCACGTGTGTTATTGCCTTAGAATATGTCTGGAATTCTTTGCCCCGACCTCCCCTTTCACTTCATGGGACTAACTAGTACCCTGATTTCATGGTTGGGCTAAGTTGTTACTTGCCATGCAAGTCATTACTGAGCCCCCAGGAGGACTGCGCTTCCTGGTTGGGTGGGGCCACATGATCCATCTTGACCAATGAGAAGTGAGCAGAGTGATGCGTGCTATACAGGTGGACTGTTTGAACGCTAGTGCCAGGCCCTCAGTGCTCAATTTGTTCCTGTGTCTTAGCATTTACTGCCGTTGGAGGTGATGGCTGTCCTATCACCTGGGTCACCATGATTAGCAGAAGCCCCTCAAAAACTGCAGTGGACATCTAGGGTTAGTAAGAAATAAACTTTTGTTGTTTTAATTCTCTGAGATTGTGAGTTGTTAATTACCACAGCATAACCCAGGTTGCTTGGTGATACGTTTTTTGGGGAAGGCCACCAGATTCCACTAAGTAGGTTAGGCCTCTCATCTGTATGCGTTCATTGCTCCCTGCACACACTCTTTCATTAAAAAAAAAAATCATGCTTTATTACATGTTTAACTGGTTAGGCTATAAAAGGAGAGGAACCATACTTGTCTTGTTTATTACCATATCTCTAGGGCCTAGCACAATGATTAGCACATACAAAATAAATACTTGTTTAAAGAATTAATAAGTGAATGAGTAAACAAATGAACTGGGGATTGTTGCATGGAATCATACGTTTTTGAAGAGACTCAACTCTTCATATAAATACTAAACAGCTTAAAGTCCTGGGAGCCTGTCAATAACTTCACAGCATTTTTCTCCTCCCGCCCCCCACCCCCAAATGCTGTCCCTTGGTTTTAAACAAGCTGAAGGTCAAATAATTCTAACTCCAATAGGACAAATTATAGTTCCCAAAGGAATCAGTTTCGCATGACCTATTTGGTGGGAACACAATTTTCCCTTCACTGACCCAGAATTTGCTCCATTGCCTTCACCTACATTGGAGGACATACTGTTCCTGCAAGATGTCACCTTTGGGCCTCCAGTTAGACCATGAGCCTCTGATATGGACAGTGGCCCACAGACTCCAGACCAATACACGTCTCTTGAAAACATCTTTGAAGAGGTGACTCCCCTCCCTGCACGAACACGACAGTTAACTAAAGCAGGTAAAATTGTGTCTTGGGAAGATAATGAGGTTTACGTCCCTGCCTGTATCATTTTGGTTGTGTGTGTCTGGTATCCTGGCTTGGATCTCATCCAGCTCACCCCAGGGGGATCACAGCTGGTATACTCTATAGGGCTTTAATGAAGTGCCTGCCTGTGTTAAGAAAATATCAAAGTTGCTCCAGCTTTAAAACAAGTTAAGTTTCGGCAGCTGCAATTTGGGGGGGCATTATGGGGAACTAATGACAAGAGCACAAGAACCACTGCTGTTGTGTGTCACGTGTACCCCTGAGCCCTGAGTCTTGGCACATCTATTTTATACGTGATCCCTGCATTTAATCTAGGACATGGGAGGCACAGGGGAGAGGCAAGCCAGAAGGTCCTTCCATGCTGGCTCGTGGTCAAGAGGCCTGTGTTCCTTGAGGAGACTAGACAGGCTGGGACGTGATGCAGCAAATGCCAAGTCGCCCCTGCCAATCACTTCCAGCCCCCTCTCACCTGTTCCTCTGCTGGCCTCCAGGTGACTTGACAGTCTGTCTTGCCTTGGGTATAAACTTATTTCCAGCTCTCCCTCTAAAGCCTGCTGAGCATTTATGCACAGAGGCACTGGCTCCGTGGCTGAAACAATGGCCCGTGCTCACTGCCACCTCTTTTGTTACGCTTGCTTCCGGCACATTCATCTTGTTGCTAGTTTTTGCTTCCCTGTTTGTGATTGCCTGTGTTCTGCCATTGTATGACCACTCATCCTAACTTTCCAGTGACAAGGACAGTTTCCTTTGGACAATTAGGGGCAAATAAATACAAATTGCATGACTTATAGACCAGAGTGCCCAGTGGGGAAAAACAAACTCTGTGACCTCTGTAATGTTAATCTGGAGATACAGATGCTCACAATGTCGGGAAATGCAGAAGGTAAGTTGTCCTTTGGAATGCTGTTTGCCTTCAACTTGGAAGGACAATTCTATGTGATACTGAAGAACTTACAATAAAGCTGTGTCAACACGATAGCTAATCCATTTTGGCACATCTGCAGTGGGTGTGCCCAGCTGGTGAAAGCATGATGCTAAGGAAGGATGTCAGTTCAAGCCCTGGGTAGCCCTGTGTGTTTCCGTAGATCCTATGGCCAGAGACAGCGGCTTCATCCTGGACTTCATTGTTCAGAAAGGAGCCAGGGCAGGGGTGGATATATGAAGAAATAAATCAGTATAGGTATATTAAGACAGTGCATACAGTGTGCTTAAGCAATCCAAGCCATATGCCTAGTCAGTATCCTTTGGTTATATCTCAAATCCAATGTTTTGGATTCAGTTGATTGGAGGCTTCTGTTCAGAGTTTATTTGTGGTTCCGAGCCTGATCCTGTTGACCCACTCAGTCAGCAATGCAATCCTTTTGTAAGCCAATGGAGAGCAAAGGGCTAATGTGTCTTATTTATCTTTTTTTTTTCCCAGTCCTTAGAAGGAAGCTGGGCACGTAGGCACTCTATAAGTGTTTGTTGAAATTACTGAACTACTGTATGGAGAAGGAGGATATACATAGTGCTAATACACAGTGAGCACCTACTGGGTCCCTGGCATGCTAGGCACTGATAATACAGTGATGAATAGAACCATCTTTGCCTCGAATCCATATTCAAGTCTTTCCTCATGAATAATGGATGTAGAAGATGATCTGGACAATGTAGCACTGACCTCAGGTGCTCTAAGGTCAGCTTTGGAATTGCCCAAGTTCATGATTAATGACTTCAAGGAGGTTTGTGGTACCTTCTTGGCCATCTCTTGTTCTGCACATATCCTTAATCTGCTTGGAGAATGGAGAGTGTAGGCCTCTAGCATGGACTTAGATATGGCAAAAAACTCATTGACCAAGCTGGTCCCTCTTCAAGAAGTGCTGATTCCCTGCCTGGGGGTTGATGGCTGGGAGCATCTCACAGACACACCATGGATCATGCATGTTCAATACTTCATTGTTCAATAGCTCTCATGTCTAACTCTGTAACCTTAGTGAAAACAAGGCTATAATAGAAAGCACCTGGGAAGCTCTGACTCATCCCTCCTTGTGTTCCCCCCAGCATCTGTACACCCCTTTCCCATAGAAGTTATTATGGTAGAGCACTCATTTATTGCTGTCTTCTTCCCTTGGCTGTGAGCTCCTTGAGGATCCAGACTACTGTATGTATAATTGGCCCAGAATCAACCTGCACAGGGAGCTCAGAGCCATGATGCTAAGGGCTGAAGCTTTCTTTGGGAGAAGCAAAGCAGTTCAAATCTCTGACTTCCACTTTCTCTTTTTAGGTTGCTCCAAGCTTCAAGGACATTTCTATTTTGGTCACATCTTTTTTTTGCTGATAATTTGCTGAGATAGGCCCAGGAGTCCTCTTTACCCTTTTGAAAAAGTCAAACAGGAACCAGAGTGGGTCCTGGGAAAATCATGCAGGAAGAGAGAGAGGTTAATGCAGGGCCACTTGTTGCAGTGGCAGGAGTACCAGTCACATTGAATGTAATGTAATGTGAATGGTGCGCCTTGGAGCTGCTTCTGTGAACACTTGCCTCCTCCCTCGTCAGTGGTCACTCCTGCGCAAAGGGGCAGCCAGTTCTCCAGGATAAGAGAGAGTATGGGGATGTCAAACACCACAGTGTTCGCACCATCCTGCAGTGTATTGGAGCAATGACTACGCCTCAGGGCTCTGTGGTGAGGACAGTCAGCAGGAAGAACGCAATCGTAGCCACACTTTACCATCACTGATAGTCATTGTCTTAATCTCTTATTTATCTCCTTATCAGCAGTTTTAGGCACCCAGCACATGGTAGATATTCAACAGGTGATGGGTGGGACTCACTGGATGATGGCAGCTCGTCCTCCATAACTCCTCTTACCTAATTATGCACAGTAAGAATCATCAGTGAGGTAAGAAGGCTTAAGGATATGTGCAGATATTTGCTGCCCACTGATGGGCTGGGTTTGCTGCTTTTGCTCTCACATATTCCCTTTTGAGCATTTTAAAAAGAGCATAAACTTTAGAGTCATTTTCAGATTCTGGCTCTCCTACTTATTACATGCAAGATCTTGCACGAGTTCTGAGCCACATTTTCCTCATCTGAAAAATGGGGATAATATTACCTAGCCTAGGTGCTCAGTAGTTATTATTATGCTTATTATTATCGTCAAAACATGGATCTTTGCCTCCTATGTGTCCAACACCTAGTTACCCTTTCCCACCATGTTTGATTTCTTTCCCACAGACTTTTGGTATGACCGTGGCGTGCCACTGAATTTCTAGTTTTCATCCTGACATTCTGGATCTGTATGGTAGCCACTAACCAGATATAGATATGTAAAATTTAAATTAATTAAATCTAATTAAGAAATTATCTTCTCAGTAGCACTGCAGCCACATATTGGCTACCATATTGGACAGCACAGCTATAAAATATTCCATCGCTGCAGAAAGTTTTGTAGTTCTGTGCTGCCCTAGATCTTATTATCTCTGACATCTGGACTGTCACAGATTGAGTCCCCCAGGAGAGAGACTCTGAGGCAGAGATTTACATTCAGGAAATTGATTTGTGGGGGGAGTAGTCTCGGGAACAAATCTGGAAGGGAGTGAGGGAAATAAGATTAGGCAAAGGGAGAGGTTGAACTGTGAAGCAGTCACAAAAGAGGCTTCAGTATATCCCAGGGGGACCTTTGAATCTGGGATGGCTCTTCAGAAATTTCTGGAATTGAGGCAAGAGGGCCAGACCTCTGTACCCCTTCTCCAACAATCACTGGATATTGGCTGCCCCACTCTCCTCCTGAAGAAGGGGCATATACTTGAGGGAAGCCGCTTTCTTTTAATAAGGGGGAATGGCAGGGAAGGACACAGGACTGGGCTGTGAGTTGTCAGATGCCAACAGTACTAGCAGCTGAGGAATAAATGCCTCCGTCCTGAAGGAGCAATGGAGTGGCTCACCAGTGTCCCCTGCATGGGCCCATTGGAGCTCTGATGTGCTGTCACATCTCAGCCTCCTGATACCCGAAGATCTTGTGCTCAGGGCTTCTGCCTCATCAACTCTTTTCTGTGGTTGTTCCTGCTCAATGTAACACAACTGATGGGCCATAAATGAGAGTTTTTCTGAGACTCAACGTTTCTTCTATCTTTCAACTGATGGTACTAATTAAAGCCCAAAGCAAGTGGTGTTGGAGCCATATATACGTTATATCTGTGGGTCTAATCTTCTCACCTTTAAAATGAAAACAAAAGGTGGAGTGAATAGAATTAACTCTGCAGCTAGGCTAGCACTGGCATTTATCCTTCTGCAGTCCAAATGTGAGCACAATAGTCGTCTTTGGATGATTTTGATTATAAGTAATAGAAATCAACTCAAGTTGATCTAAGCAAAAGGGACATTTACAAGAAGGATACTAGGGTATCTCATGGGATCCAAGGGCAACCCAGCTGGAATCACATCCATGCCCTTATTCCAGCTATTGTCATGTTAGGGTAGAACCACTTTTTCCCCCAATCAGCATGTTCCCATGTGGAAAGACTTCTGTTAGTGTAGGATTCTTGGCTCCTTTCTACCCCCTCACTCACTCCTCCTTGGGGAACGATGACTTATCTAATTGGTGAGTTTGCAAGAATAAACTGGGCATATTTGACTCATCCTTTTCCTTCTTTTTGGGATCTATCTGCTTGCTGAGAACATACACTCTGCTCTGCTCCTTCATCCCATATGTTTAAGATGCCTGCAAGGTGCTTGTAGGGAAAACCTGTGGTGGTCCTTTTACTGTGACTGGAAGGGTAGGTCTGCTTAATCTGAGGTTATGAACTGGGAAACCAACGTTGCCATATACCTAAAGCTGTGATCGCTAAACTGTATCACAAGTAAAGGGGGATATTTTGATTTCCACATGTATCCTGAGTCTCCTGCTTGGTTCAGAACTCAGGCACGGAAGAGGGATCTTCGTATTGAGGCTTCTCCAACTCTAACACATCTCTCTTCTTTCCATTTTCTTCGGTTCAGCTCTTCCTGATTTTTCATTCACATGGAAGATGACTGTATTTGCATCCATCAGTTCCTAAAGCCACTTGCAGCAACTGACTGGTGACCTTTCAATCTCAATTCCAAATTCATAAGATGAGTATCTGATTGACTTAACTTTGGTCGGATGTCCACCTTTGGTTGAAAAAACTGGGCACAACTGGGGGAGGATAAGTTTACATATTATAGAAATGACTTTTCTGGGTGGCGAAGTAGTTGGCAGAAAGTGAGGTAGTTGTGACTGCCCAAAGCAGTCTTTTGCACAACCATGGCAAGGGTTAGGTATTTTGGACCAATTAAATGTTTTCATTAAACTGATTAAAAAGTGACTTTTAAGTCTGTTCTTGTCATGGTGGTCTTCATGTTTCTGTTGCTATGAATCTATATTCTTTTTAAACTGAACTTTCAGCTCAGAGCTGTTGTAAAATGCCTAACTCTAGAGGGAGCCCTGAGAATCATTTGATTAAATAATCTCTTTAATCTGTTTCCGCCAAAGGTCATATGCTATTGAAAGTTTTGCTGGGCCATTGTATGCAAAGGAAAAGAAAAAGGGGGAAAAGTCAACATTTCATGGGACATAGGTCAAGCCAACAGGTAGTACACTGCCATCCAGAAAGACTTTCCTTTATTTAGAATCAGATATCACCAAACTTCATACGAATGGTAGCTTTCAATGGCATTTCAGACCATCAGATAATCTCTTCCTCAGATTGTGATGCTCCATAATAAAATATATTATCAAACCAGAGCATCCTCTCTGCTTTCACTTCAGAGTAACTCTTATTTTCTAGAAACCCAGAGCCAGCTCAAAGTAGTTTTCTTTAACAATCGTTTAGGTCATCTGACCTGTCTCACACCAAAGGCAGGATATTGATGACGAGCCACGCTGCTGATAAATTAATCTTCAATCAACACGTGTATATGTGTCCTCTAGAAGTCACCATGGATATTGCATGGTTTCTTTTATTGTAGAACTGAGGGGCAAGTTACATGTCAAGATGAAATCAATGTGAAATTGATGGGCTGAGAGGAGTTTGGTCTTAAGGGCTTTGCCATGGTGTTAACAATCGAGTTATTCTTTCCCCTGCCTTACTGAACTATTTTATTTTCAGTAGCAAATTCTCCACAGAAAATTCTATATACACTTCCAACATAATTCCTTTTTTTCAAGTATTTTGAACTTCATCATTATATTTATTTCTGTTTTTATTATAACATTGGTATGTGCTCACTTTATAAAGCTGATAAAATAAAAAAGATGAAAAATTATTCATAATCCTACTACTATAACATTTTAGACTGTTTCCTACTAGTTTATTTAGGCTTTCAAAAAAACAAAATTGAATTTATTTTGTATCTGTAGTTTTGTTTCTGCTTTTTTCCTAACTGCTATTATAGCAGGCATTAACTGTATTGTTACAACTACCCTTAACATCCATAATTTTTAATGACTGCTTAACCATTCTCCTTTTGTTGGATATTTTGTTTGGTTTCACTTTTTCATATTTATAAAAGATTCTATAACTTATAGAGCTGTATGGATGATACTACAATTTGTATATTAGTTATAAAAAATGTATATATGTATATATGTATTTTTTTTTCCTTCAGATTAATTCCCAGAAGTAGAATTGGAATTACTAGGTCAATAGTTTTTTAATATTAATTAATTTATTTTTGGCTGCATTGGGTCTTCATTGCCGTGCGCAGGCTTTCTCTAGTTGTGGTGAGTGGGGGCTACTCTTCACTGCAGTGTGCAGGCTTCTCATTGCAGTGGCTTGTTGCAGAGCGTGGGCTGTAGGCACGTGGGCTTCAGCAGTTGCGGCCACGGGTTTCAGTAGTTGTGGCTCACGGGCTCTAGAGCTCAGGCTTAGTAGTTGTGGCACACGGGCTTAGTTGCTCCGTGGCATGTGGTATCTTCCTGGACCAGGGCTTGAACCCGTGTCCCGTGCATTGTCAGGCGGATTCTTAACCACTACACCACCAGGGAAGTCCCGTAGGCCAATGTTTTTTCCTTTGGATTAATTCCCAGAAGTGGAATTGGAATTACTAGGTCAATGTTCCTTTTTAATGTTCTCTTCTTCTTGACTCAGGCCCCAAAAGATTTGCTGGATGCTTGAGAAAGATACACTTTCTTGGCCTGAGATTCCTTGGGACAAATCAAAACATGTTCTTTTCATTTCAGTGGTGATGATTATGTCCCTTTTTGCTTTGGACTGTTTTGAGATGCTTTCATTCTCCCCGCCCCCTACCGCCCAACACTCAGAAAACGCACACTATTCAATCATGAAAAATGGAGAGTTTCTGCTTATCTTGTCCTGGCTGAGAAAGAAATCTCCTAGCAATTTTAAACAATATAGTTGAAAGTGCAGGAGTTCTAAGTGATTTTACGGTGTTTCTTTTTTCTTTTTCCTCAGGCATGCTGTACACATTTGCTGCTAAAATCAGTGACCTCAAATGCCTGTGGAGTTATAAACACTTGGTGGGCACTTGTGGGATGGAGGAAATCACACTGGATTT
The DNA here is from genome assembly GCF_937001465.1 of Orcinus orca. NCBI lineage: Eukaryota > Metazoa > Chordata > Mammalia > Artiodactyla > Delphinidae > Orcinus > Orcinus orca. The sequence continues at coordinate 45,368,253 of NC_064564.1, read as the reverse complement.
GGGTGGGAATATCTGGCTCAGGCCCTGGTGCTCTGCCACCTTTGTGTCTGTTTCACACCACGTGAAGTACTTTATTTGAAATCCATGGCCTCATTCAATCCTTATGGTGACCCCCTGAGCTAGCTATTATCACTCCCATTATATGGCTGGGAGAGCCCAGGTTTAGCAGTGAGGCATGGCTGCCCAATGATAGACTTTAGGAAGATCAGAATTCTGATCCCAAACATTTGCTGTTCCCATTGTCCCACGCTGTTCTTGTTATCCATGTTTCATTGAACAAGTACTTAACCCCTCTGAGTCTTACTCTGTTCCTTTTAAGTTGTAGATGATTTTATATATACCCCACAGGGCTTCTGTGATAATCAGGTGAGACAATTTAAACTGAGTGTGCTATTTGAAGTGGAATACGAGTGTTAGGAATTATGAGTATGCTAATGAAAAAGGTAACTAATGTTTTTGTTTCTCCCCCCCCAGGGGATATTGCTTTATTTATTTACTTATTAATTTAATTTAATTCGGTTACCGAACCAAACTTGGGTCCACTTTCCCACGTGTAGTGAAGCCAATCTGCTGATACTGAGTTGTGGTGAAGGAAAGTGCAGCGCTTATTGCAGGCGCCAAGCAAGGAGTCCAGGACAGCTAGTGCTTAAAAGGCCCAAACTCCTCAAAAGCTTTCAGGGAGAGGTTTTTAAAAATGGGGCGGGGGCGGGGGATGGGTTGTGGGCTGTGTGGTCAGCTTGTGGACATTCTTCTGATTGGTTGGTGGTGAGGTAATTGGGAGCCAGCATCATCAACCTTCTGGTTCCAACTGCTCTAGGGTCTACGTGCTTGTGGGCAGCCGACAGTTAACTTCTTCCACCTGGTGGGGGGTTCAGTATCTGCAAAACAGCTCAAAGGACATGGCTCAGAATATTATCTAGAGCCCTTGAGGAGGAACTAAAGGTCCTTGACTTTGTTTACTGGCTAAACTATTATTATTTTGTCTTGCTTGACTGTTTTCCTTTCTTTCTGCATTTTCTCACTTCTCTGATTCAATTTATTCTTTGGTGAAAGTTCTTCTACAGACAAGAGGCAGGCAGAGGACATGGGGGTAGTCCTGTTCCGGGAAGGCCCCATAGGGTCTTGTTCGGTTACAGTTTTATTTTTTTAATTGAAATATAGTGATTTACAATGTTGTATTAGTTTCAGGTGTACAGCAGAGTGATTCAGTTGTGTGTGTATTCCTTTTCAGATTCTTTTCACTTATAGGTTACTACAAAATAGTGAGTATAGTTATAATGTTTACTTACACTGACTCATATAGACTTCTAAAAAGTTTGAGATTTAATTTTTTAGTTCCATTTTACAAGTTTTCATTTTATCTGTTTTCTTTTTTAAACAAAAATTCCTCTGATAAGTCCCAAGGAAATGATGCAAAAGCATTTAATAATTAAATGTTAAGGTACTGGATTTAAGCAAAGCAAGAAGTGAGTTCTTTTAATATAAGTTTCTCTGTCTCATCACTATTGACATTTCTGGGTGGGATAATTCTTTGTTGAGGGGGCCTAGCCTGTATATTGTAGGATGTTTATCAGCATTCCTGGCCTCTGCCCACTCGATGCCAGTGGCAGCCCCATCCCAATTGTGACAATGACAAATATCTCCAGATATTGCCAAATGTCCCTTGGGGATGGGGTATGCAAGTTTGTTCCCATTTGAGAATTACTGCTTTAACAGAACGTCTGTCTCATGAGACGAAAATTTTATTCACTAGGATCTTGGTTTGAGTGTCTTCATTCCTTAATATGTCAAAAGTATAACGTAGGAGAGTTAATTCTGCGAAGGAAACTATCTTTCGCATTTGTTGCCTTCGTCTGTTCAAATTGTGCAGTTTTGTTACTAGACGACCATCACTGTTGCCCTGACTGCCCAGACAGTTTGCACTGACTGCCAATACCAAATCTGAACACGAGATTATAAAAATCAAGAAAAAAAGAAAACGAAATGTCTACACAATTATAATGAGAAGGCTGTTCTAGGGATAACAGCTCCTGTAAAATTTCCCATTTCGATTACCATTTTGGTCTCAAGAATGGATTTGCGTTGTGCCATTTTCAGCTCTTGTTACCATCGTTGTCATAATGGGGAACGAGCCAAATTGCAATGTGGGGATAATCTGTCGCCTGCAATAGTGTGGGGCCCCGCTCTGACCTTCTTTTATTCCAGAGTGATGGAGAGGCGCAGTCGCTGTCTGGGGAAGATGTAGCACTCTGGAGAGATCAAAGGCCACTGAGGCCTGAGGGGCGTACAGTTTAGCACCGGGGGTTCTGTTTAGCAGTCTAAATTGCAGCTGGTCCATCCGTCCGGAGAGCAGTGTGGCACATAGGTATGTGACATCACTCAGCTTAGCAGAAGGGAATCCTCATCAAAGGAAAGAGGAGACTAGGAAGAGATCTAGTATTTCTTAACACCTACTACGTGCCACTGGGCTGAAAACTTTACATGTGTTGGTTCACATAATCTTCACACCAAACCTATGATGTAAGTATTAGTATACCCAGTTTTTTACTCCAGGAAGTAAAGTAACATGTCTAAGATCAGGTAGAGCTTGGAGGTTCAGATCATGGCTTTAAAGTCTCTAGTTCTGCTAACTCTGAGCACTTCCAGCTAATGACCTAATATTACTGAGTTTTCAGGTCTGCTCTTAGCTCCCAGGAGGCTCAGTTGTTCTCCTGTTGTTCAGTTGTTTTCCTGCTTTAGATTCCAAGAGATTTATAACCTAACATCAAGTTCCTCTTCAGACTCTAGTTAAAATTAGAATGGGTCTCTCATCCTTCTAACCCAATGGGCTTGGGGCGAAACATCTGGCTACACTGATCTTCCCATTCTCTGAACTTCCCGTTCACTTACTCTGTGCTCTTCTTTTTCTAAATCCATCACGTTCTACTTAGCCCTCTCATTTGGCTAATTCCGCAGGTGTGCCCATTTTCTCAACAGATTATAAGCTCTTTAAGGGTAGAAGCAATACCTCATACCGGGGAGGCAGCATAGCATACTGGTTTAGAACGTGGACTCTGAAGGTAGACCTCCTGGGTTCAACTACCAGCTTTTCCACTGTAGCAGCCAGGATAGGCTGGAGTATGTGCCATTAACAGACAGCCCTCAACTGTGCGGAGGCGTGACATACCCAGCACAGGTGTGTTTTTCGCTCATGCTAAATGTCCTACTCAGGTTGGCAGGAGGCCTATACTCATCATAGTCACTCAGAAGCCTAGGCTGATGGAGACTCCATTCCAGTACCTACTCAGTGACCATCAAGCCAGGGCAAAGAGAAGCTGGTGGATCAAACACTGGCTCTTAGAGATTCTACCCAAGTGCAGTTCTATCATGGGCCTCCAAGGAGAACAGAGATATTTACAACCAGCTCTTAAGTCTTCCGTAATCTCTTGCTAGCTGTGTAACTTGAGGCACGTTGCTTAACCTCTTTGTGCCTCAGTCTCCTTTTCTTTAAAATGAGATAACAGTAGTACTTACCAATTGTGAGAATTAAATGGGATGATATATGTAAAGTGCTTAACATTGTGCCCAGCTCATTGCTAATGCCATAGGAGGGTTAGCTGGTGCTACTTGTAAATACTTAAAGTCTAAGCTACTTGCTTGATTCTTTTTATTCACATCTCTACCTGGAAATCGGAACTTCTGAAGGTACCAGCATGGGCATGCTTCAGGGATGACATCTTGATAGAATTACTTTCTGATCTTCTTTCATGTCTTATTCATGTAGGGACAGAAATTTCAGCTAGTGGTTGTGCTGTTCTCTTGCCTTATAGCTTAGCTTTCTTCTAAAAACTCGATCGTACTACAAAAGGCCATCCCTTTCCCACTGCAGCACTCACCCCGCCTTCTGCAGAAAATGGCATTCTAAACAACTGTTGATAATTCAAAAGAAAGGAATACACATCTGTTAGCTATTCATCGTGTCCATAATCACCTCGAGAAAACAAACCTCACCATGAGGGCCACATGAAATATCTGCCGAGGTTTGGTTTAGAGATTTTTATTCTCGTTTTCTGGGTAGACCCCCCTGAATAACTTATCACATCCTTAGCACTATTGGGAAGGAGTTCTCTAGGGGCTCAAATTGCTGTGCTCAGCATTGCTTTGCGGGGAGGGGGTGGGGAGGAGGGGGAAACATAGGGTTCCAGCTGCAGAGGCCTGACATTGCTTTCAGACTTTCTATCAGAAAGTATTCTACTCAAACTGAGCACTAGTTAGAAAAAGAAAAGAAAAAAAAAAAACTTTAAAAAAGCTGCCTAGAATAATAAAACATGGCCTCTATTCTAATAGAGAAGAAATGTGGTTTGGCATCCACAAGGGAGTGGATGAGATGCAGTGTAACCAGAAAAACGCAGCCTCATCATGTGATCTAAGAAGTGCTCTTCTGAAGTTAGTTGCTCAGGTATTTGCTTTAGCACGCCCACCAGGGGGCCTCAGTGAATTTTTTTTTCTCTCTCTCCATGAAGGATGGTAAATAGCACTTTGATCCATTGGGTAGGTGTCTATTTACATGGTGTGTCCAGCTTTCTCTTTCTAAGCACACAGAGCCTCCGTCCATTCTGTCTAGGGCTCTGCCAAGCCCAGGAGAACCAGGGGATGCACCTGGTGATTGGTGCCCCCATGCCCTGCCTTGAACTAAACCGTAACCCGATTCAGCTGGTGGGTTTTTTTTTCTATATTGTGCTTCTAATTTCTCTGGGATGTTGCCTCTCTGTTCACTTTTCTTTCAGTCATCTTTTGTAACCTTTCCTCTCTCACCATTTCTCTTGATCTCTAATGGTCTAGCTTGGATCTCGTATTCTGCTTGAGTGTCATTCAGCTCAGCAGGCTGGGTATTATTTTGTTCTGTTGCTTGAGGAAGGAAAATAAGGTAAGACTAAACCAGAAGAAGGTGTGGGTATCTCAGAGTAGCTTCTGTGGATGGTACTCTCCAAATCCTATAATGATGAGGTAGATCTGGGCTGCAAGTTAGGACTAACTAGTGGGTAAGTCACCCATTGACTGAGGTTTGACAGTGTTGCTAGCCTTGGTGCTACCTGTAACATATCAACTCAGTGAAGTATTTACCACTATTATGCCCACTTTATAGATGTGGAAAAGGAAACTTGAAGAAGCTGAAGGATTGCCAAGGTCACACAGATATGACTCCAGAAAGTCTGATTCTGAAGCCTGTGATAAAATGGATATTTATGTCCCCTACAAAATTCTTATGTTGAAACCTAATCCCCAATGTAAGGGTATTTGGAAGTGGGGCCTTTGGGAGGTGATTAGGTCATGAAGGCAGAGCCCTCATGAATGGGATTAGTGCCCTTATAAAAGAGACCTGAGAACGCTCTTTTGCCCCTTTCGTCATGTGAGGGCACAGCGAAAACATGGCTGTATATGAACCAGGAAGCAGGCTCTCATCAGACACGGAATGTCCAGACACCTTGATCTTGGACTTCCCAGCCTCCAGAACTTTTAGAAATAACTTTGTGTCGTTTATAAGCTACCCAGTTTATGGTATTTTCTTACATCAACTCCAACAGCCTAAGACGGAGCCCAAGCGATAAACCGCTGTGTGAGACTCTAGCCTGTTTGGATCTCAGTGTCTTCCTATGTAAAATGAAAGAATGTACTAAAATTGGGATTTTTCAACCTCAGCACTACGGATAGTTCGGGTTGGATAATTCTTTGTTTTGGGGTTTGCCTTGTATATCGTTAGATGTTTAGTAATATTCTTGGCTTGGACCTGCCAGATGCCAACAGCTCCTCCCCACCCCTTGCCCAGTTATGACAAAGAAAAATGCCTCCAGTCTTTGCCAAATGTCCTGGCCAAGGCAGGGTGTGGGGTGGTGCAAAACTGCCCCTGGCCTAAATAATTTCCATGGTACTTTATAGAATGAATAGTCTATAGTTCAATGTGTGCTTCTCTGGTTTCCTTTTCTTAGTTCTTCTCCTACTTTTTTGGTTTTTTTTTTTGCGGTACGCGGGCCTCTCACTGTTGTGGCCTCTCCCGTTGTGGAGCACAGGCTCCGGACGTGCAGGCTCCGGACGCGCAGGCTCAGCGGCCATGGCTCACGGGCCCAGCCGCTCCGCGGCATGTGGGATCCTCCCAGACCGGGGCACGAACCCACGTCCCTGCATCGGCAGGCGGACTCTCAACCACTGCGCCACCAGGGAAGCTCTCTTCCACTTTTTTATTCCTTCACTTTGCTTAGTTTATCCTTCTGTAAATTAGGGACAATGAACTTACCCATCTTCACATACAGTTGTTTTGAGGATAAAATGAAGCAATGGTACCAGATCCTAAGGACGGTCTTTGGCATATGTAAGTGCTCAGTAAAAACCATCTGTGTTGTTGTTAAAATTCTCGTCCCTTTGAGCAGATTAACCATATCCCCATCTCATCTGAGACAAGCTCTGTCCCAGCTCACTGTGAGAGGAGAGGAGAAGGGAACACATCCACTCTGGAGACCCTAAAGGAAGCCCTTCTCTTTCCTTTTGGCCTGCAGCCCATTTGTAATATTGCAGGCTAGAGGTTCTTGTGGTTTTGGGGAAATGAGAACAGACTTCAACCGTAGTCAATTAATTGACGCAAATCACTTTCCTTTCAGTCAGACTTAGGTAATGGCATATCTCAGATGACAAACCCTGCTGTTTGTCATCTTCACTAAGAAAAACCCTCAGCTGCTTTCCAACTGTAAATTCTGAAGAGAGGCTGATAGGTTTCCCTCGTTTGAATATAGCATAGATGCATTTTTAAGAACCCATTCTATCTGAAGGGAATGGAATTGACAGACCTGGACCTTGAATGCTCATTTGATATACTGATGCTCTATGGAGCTCGGCAAGGCTGTTTTTTAACCCACCCTGGAGCATTTTCAGTTTCCTTCCTTGGTTCTATTTTAGACTCTTACTTTATATACTACCTGCAACCAAGGCCAGTGATTACCTTCCCCAGATTGAAAACTAAGAATATTTTTCTTCTGCAAAGTTTTAAGATCCTTCTCCCTTCTCAACTGCATATCCAGGCATATGCAATGTCCCCATTTGCCTAGAATACGATTGTAGCTTTGCATTCTACTCGTCTTCCATACTACAACCGTTGGGTCAACTGTCTCTTCAGGCAACATCTTTGTTTCCTATTGCCCTCTTGTCCAGAGATAAGTCCTAGACAAAGGCACTTTTCCCCAAGATTTACTCCATAGTCGATCATTGGATCTTGTCGTGGAATTAAGATGGAATATTGGGGGGTGTATCAAGTGTGCTGTGTTAAACATTAGTAATTTTTAAAAATTAGAGCATTTCTCAAACTTTTGAACGTGATCATGTGAAATTCTACGAAGAAAGATAACATACAAGTTTCTCAAACTTATATGATGGCATATCCCTCATTTTTACAGTGGAGCATCTTACAGTTTTCTGTGCAGCACGTTTTGGGAAGCACTGTTCTAGGATATTTTACTTGTATTCTAAATGCTCCTTGGAGTTCTATGGTTTTGATATTTTAAAACTAAAATTTTCTTGCTTTGGAATCAAACAATGGACCTTCTGATGCCTAGAAAGAGCATGAATTTACAAAAACAGCATAACCTAGGTAGCATTCTGTCTTGAAAATTATTAAAGCACACAATGCTTTGTGTTACTGATGTAATCCACGAGGTGAACTCAGTGGGAATACACCCATGCAAAACATTTTACTTCCTTAATCACGACTTTAAAAAAACAAGAGCAGTGCTGACTTGCCCACGTCTACGTCTTGTGTATACCCCATAGCTTTCCAGGCACTTTCAGTTAGAAAATACAGGAGTAGTAGTTCCCCCTCACCTGCAGTTTTGCTCTGTGTGGTTTCAGTTACCTGTGGTCAGCTGCCATCCAAAAATATTAAATGGGAAATTCCAGAAATAAACAATTCATAAGTTTTAAGTTGTGTGACATCCTGAGGAGTGTGATGACCTCTCCCTCAATCCTGGTCCAGCCTGCCCAGGATATGAATCATCCCTTTGTCCAGTGCATCCTGCACAGTATTCACTTATTCACTTGGTTATCAGATTGACTGTTGTGGTACCCCAGTTCTTGTGTTCAAGTAACTCTTATTTTACATAATAATGGCCTCAAAGTGCAAGAGTAGTTATGCTGGCAATTTGGATATTCTCTTACTGTGCCTATAAATTAAACCTTACCATTGGTATGTATGTATAGGAAAAAACATAGTATATATAGGGTTTGGTACTATCTGCAGTCTCAAGCATCCATTGAGGGTCTTGGAAGGTATCCTCTGTGGAGAAGGAGAGATTGCTGTACTGTCATTTAGGGGAATTAAAATTATGTACACATATATATATATATATATATTTGTCTGATTCAGGGCAGTGTAAACCACAAGTTCAATCTCACATCCAGTTCAACCTTCTCCCTTCTCTCTAGCAGGCTTGAGTGGTGGCTTGGGGACTTGTAATGCGGCATATGTGGCATGATTATTCTGCCTTACGATCTTCTGTTCTTTTATTTCGCTTATGTATCCTTCTAAGTCTTGTAGGTGTGGAGGAAGGAGAAAGAAGTCTAGAGAAAAAAAGACAAAGGTCTTTTTTTTGTGTGTGGTACGCAGGCCTCTCACTGCTGTGGCCTCTCCCGTTGCGGAGCACGGGCTCCGGACGTGCAGGCTCAGCGGCCATGGCTCACGGGCGCAGCCGCTCCGCGGCATGTGGGATCCTCCCAGACCGGGGCACGAACCCGTGTCCCCTGCATCGGCAGGCGGACTCTCAACCACTGTGCCACCAGGGAAGCCCTGACAAAGGTCTTTCGCTTTGTCTTATTGCTGCTTGCATATTTCTTGTAACTATTTGTGTTCTCCATGATGGGTGTGTAAATGCTGGCTTTTTTTTTCTGTCTTGGGCATTGATGGATCCTTTGGAGGCTGACTGGACCACCATATTGCCCCCAGTAAGGGCCATGCGCTTTCTAGCTGATTTCCTGTATCTACTCCTACTGCTGGCTAGAGTCCTTACAAGGTGGCCCATTTATCTTCCAAGGCATCCACGTAGTTCTCAAGAAATGGATGCATCCTTACTGGGCAATCTGTCTTTTGCTATGCCATCACAGGCTGCTCCAGGCTGACTCCTACCTTTGGAATTCTCCAGACGAGAGGAAGATCCAGTGTTTATGATTGTGCATGTGAAATTTCAGTGGACACACGTCAAACCCTCCTGAAAGCTCCTTTTATGCCCTTTCACTTGGGTGAGTGCACTGGTTTAGTTCTAAAAGTATCTGCAGCTCAGCAGACATCTAGGTGAAGTGAATAATGCCAGCCTTCTTTCACACAGAACTATCACTCTGGATACATTTTTGGACGCTTCTCTATTAATCTTTCAGGGGGAGGCATTCTTTATCCTCCCCAAACAGAGGAGGGAAAAACAATCCATAGCACTTTTCACCTCAGAAAAATCTCCTATCTATTCTCTTCTATCACCTTTTGGAATTTCTAGTTTTCCTTACTGAGACTATTAGGTAGGTGATGGGAATTAATGATCACTGGGCTGGTTCTTATTGTTATATCATGGATGAAACTAGCATTCTTTTTTTTCTTTAGGGAGTGATGAGGTATGAATCTTTATTACTTTTATTTTTAGTATAGTTTATTTTGTTGCAAGCTTACATAATTTAAATTTCAAAGGTGGTTCTATATAATAATCAGCTCACAAAATTCCTGCAAGTTGAACAATTGGCTCTTGTGAGCCAGTGTGAGCTGGCTTCAGCACACCACTGCCAAAGTGATTTTTTAAATTAATTAATTTTTATTGGAGTGTAGTTGATTTACAATGTTAGTTTCTGCTGTACAGCAAAGTGAGTCAGTTATACATACACATACATCCACTCTTTTTTAGATTCTTTTCCTATATAGGTCATTACAGAATACTGAATAGAGTTCCCTGTGCTATACAGTAGGTTCTTATTAGTTATTTATTTTATATATTGTAGTGTGTGAAACTAGCATTTTTCCTTAGTGTTACTTACCATCTATTGAATTGCAGTAGACAACAGGAAAAGCCTGATTTAGTTCCTAAATGCAAATAGTCTTCATAATATTTTCTTTTGTTGGTATTAAATAATTTCTAAAACAATGTCCGTTGTTAATCAGTTCATCTTCCCAGGAGTGGCACATCTAGGTCAAAGGGCATCAAGGACTTCCCAGCTCTTGCCACCCTATGGCTGAAGCCCAAAGTAAATGACAGCTGTGTTTAGAATTATTAAACTTTTGAGTAATACCACAATATACATGCACCAGAGTTAGAATAGTAAGCACTGAGTGGATTTTATATTTAATTTCAGTAAATGAAATGGTCTAATTAGACAATTCTAGCTAATCATTTTTTTTAACATCTTTATTGGAGTATAATTGCTTTACAGTGGTGTGTTAGTTTCTGCTTTATAACAGAGTGAATCCGTTATACATATACATATATCCCCACATCTCTTCCCTCTTGCGTCTCCCTCCCACCCTCCCTATCCCACCCCTCTAGGTGGTCACAAAGCACCAAGCTGATCTCCCTGTGCTATGTGGCTACTTCCCACTAGCTATCTATTTTACATTTGGTAGTGTATATATGTCCATGCCACTCTCTCATTTTGTCCCAGCTTACCCTTCCCCCCCCCTTATCCTCAAGTCCATTCTCTAGTAGGTATCATTTTTAATTTTAGCTACCTAGAGCTGTATCCCCTTACTAATTCTGTGACCTGGCTGGGCCAGTTTCCTGTACATTCTCTCTCTCCCTCCCTCCTCTCTCGTCTGTTTTCCCCTGCTTTTGTTTGCTTAGTCTCAAGTCTCCAATAGTGTCATTTCCTGCTGGCTTCTCCAGCTGTGAGTCACTCCCTTCCCTCCCCTCCCCTTACTCCCCAGCTGTCTCTATGGGCAACATCAAACTGCTGATTTTAACACATTTGGTTAGCGTTTAGCTGGGGCCAGGAACTCTGGGTTAACTTCTCAAATGTGTTTATGATGCAAAGATATATTTTGTTCTTAATTAAGCCTTTCACTAAGGGGAAGAATAAAAGGGCCTAGAGGTTTGAGATTTTAAATAGCTGGTATCCCAGAAAAGGGCAAAAAACAGTCAAATAAGTAATACAAGAATTCGAAGGAACCGGAAGCCCACATCTCTGTTTCTCATGAGCTGGGGGCTAATATTGTCTTGCCTTCACTCAGGCTAGGCTGTCTACTGGGAAAGCAGCAGAAGTACCTGTTAGGCAGGGACCCCTAAAGTGGACAACACAAGAAACTCCTTTTGTGAAGGCACTGATTTTCAAGTGTTCCAGTATCCTGGAGGTATGTTGTCATTTTTGAAGCATTCACTACATGCGAAGGCAAGAAAGAGACCCTTTGTTTGCTCTATTTAAGGAGGAAAATTGAGATGCAGCTGGGAGAGGCAGGAACCATGCAGTCAGCAAGATAGCAAGGAGAATTTATATTACATGGCAGCTTGCGAATGCGTTTGCTTTAAGACAGACACAGTGCTGCTATAAGCAAGGCAGGATGTAAATGATTTTTTAAAATACAAGTGTTAGCTCAGATTTTGACTCGAGATGGTGGCCCATGAACCTTGGTATTCAGTAAAAGTATTCTGAATGAATGGGGAAGGCTCTAGTGCAAAGCTTGATACAGAGTAAGCCTTCAATACAGTTCGCTGACTTTCTTGCTTGCTATTTTAAAGAACCCATCTGACCATGCTCCCTACTCACCTTCCTTGTTATAATCATCTCTCAACCTCCTTAACCTTGACCATCTCTCAAGGTCCTTCTGCTCATTCATAGAGGGTTTGTGCTATCTTCCTCTTCACCCCTACTTCTGTTATTACTTTTGGGAAGTTTCTCATTCATGTGGCTGATTTATCAATCCAGTCCTCTGGCTGATCAGTTAGATGAACTGTTCCTGCTTCCAGCTAAGGCCAACCTCTCCTCTCTACCCAGCACTGGATCCTTCCTCCATCTGCTCATGGAAATGACTCTTAAAATGATCTCTTCTTTTCTGCATTCAAACTGTGTCCACTTACCACTGGATTATTCCTATCGGTTGGTATATTTCTCCTCTTAATTACATCAGACATAATATTAAAATAAATATTTTTCATTCTAAAATAAGGCCTCTGTCTTGTTTTAACACTTCCCTTAGCTATCACCCCATTTCTCTGCTCCCCTTTATAGCAAAATGCCGCATTTACGTCTTTATGTCCTCACTTCTCTGGGTCTTTGTAGCCATTCCAATCAGGCTTTCATCCCTTCTACTTCATTAATTACTAATACTGATTTTTCCAAGGTTACCGAGAATCTCCATGTTGCCAGACACACTGATGACTTCTCTCTCTCTGCTGGAACTGGTAGTTCTTGCTGAACTTCTTAGAAAAATTGGACATAGTTTATTATGCCCTTATCTTTGCAGTATTTCCTTCACTTAGAAACAGAATCGCCATATTCACTGGTTTTCCTGCTCAGTCACCTTTGCTGGCTCCTCCGTCATTCCCCCTCTCCAGGTTTATTGAGATATAATTGACAAATAACATTGTGCAAACTTAGGGGGTACAATGTAATGATTTGATATATGTATATATTGCAAACTGATTACCACAACATGGTTAATTAACACATCCACCACCTCACACAGTTACCATTTTCTGTGTGTGGTTAGTATATTTAATATCTACTCTCTTAGCAAAGGTCAAGTATATAATACGGTATTGTTAACTATAGTCATGGTGCTATATATTAGATTACCAGAACGTATTCATCTTATAACTGTAAGTTTGTATCTTTTGACCAACTTCTCCCCATTTCTTCCACCCTTGAGCTCTGGGCAGTCACCAATCTATCTGTTTCTATGAATTCGACATTGTTAGATTCCACGTATAAGTGAGATCATGCAGTTTTTGTCTTTCTCAGTGTCTGACATTTCATTTAGCATAATGCCCTCAAGATTCATCCATGTTGTTGCAAATGGCAGGATTTTCTTCTTGTTTATGGCAGAATAATATTCCGTTGTATATACAGTCGGCCCTCTGATATCTGTGGGCTTCACATCCAAAGATTCAACCAATCACAGATCTAAATATTTGAAAAAAAATTCCAGAAAGTTCCAAAAAGCAAAACTTGAATTTTCCAGCAACTACTTACATACCATTAACATTGTATTTATGACTTTTTACAGAGCATTTACATTGTGTTAGGTATTATAAGTAATCTAGAGATGCTTTAAAGTATATAGGAGGATGTGTGTAGGTTATTTGTAAATACTATACCATTTTATATAAGGAACTTGAGCATTCTCAAATTTGGGTATTTGCGGGAGTCCTGGAACCAAACCCCAACAGATACTAAGTGATGACTGTACCTTCCTTCATTTTTTGAACTTTGAATGTTAGCATGCCTTGCGGTGCAGTTCCTGACTCTCATATTTCTCTGTTTACACTGACTCCTCAGCTGATCTCATCTAAACTCTTCACTGATCACTACACTCCTACATACAGCAGCCTAATGACAACTCCACCAAATGCATCTGAAACAAACCGTAGCCAAACAGCATCTTTGGTTTTCTTCTACCTGAACATCTGGGCATATGTACCTACACACAAACACCTCCTGTGTTCTTTCTTCATTTAGGAGATGGTACCATATTCCCTCAGTTGCCTAGGCCAACAACCATGGGGCATGTTTAATTCCTCTCTCTCCTTTACAAACTGTATCCTTATGCTTTGTCAGTAAATCCCGTTAGATCTAGCTTCAAATCATATCCTGAATCTGACCTCCTCTAGCCATCACCACTGCTAGCATCCTGTTAATGGCCACCATCATTTCTCTCCTAGACTATTGCACTAATTTCCTCAATGGTCTTCCCTTTCTTACCTTTTCCTCACTACTGCTTATTCTCCACATCATAGATTTTGTAGAAATGAAATCACTTTGTGCCCCTATGGGGATCGCCATAATCACTCCAGGTAAGTATTTCAATTTAGTTGAAAGAAAAAAAACTTACATTGAACTTTCCATCAGTTTTTCCTTTTCATAAGTCTGCACATCTATGCACATGCTGTCTCTGAAGCCTAGCTAGATCTTCCCACTGCCACACCCACCCAAACTTCACTTTCAGATCCCTGGCAAGAAATACCTCCTTTTCCAAGTCTAACATGATTCTCCCAAGCAGAGTTAGTTGCTGGATCATTTGTGTCTCACTGTATGTGGTTTTCCCCTCTTCATGGCCTCTGCCTCACTACTTTTCAATTCTTTTTATCTATCAGTTTTCTTCCATTAGACTCTTAGCTCCTTATATCCCCATAGTTTAACATGGTGCTTGGCACATAGTAGGATACAGTATGTGTGTGAAGAATAATTACCAGTTTGGCGTACAGAATTTCTACCTCAGTTTTAGGAAGAATATAATCAGTCAGCAGGATACTGAATCTTTTCCTAAAAATAAGAACAAGAACAGTCCATTTAGGACCAGTCACTAAGAGTGCCAAAGGTTGTTGTCTCTTCATTAATGGAATCAGTCAGAAGAATGTGTAAGGAAAAAAATACCCATGAGGTCTAATCAAAAAGACTGTAAGTGGATTTACCTAAGGAGAAAATCCTAAGTTAGTCATATATACCTTGGTTATAAAGAAATAACTATAACTTTTCCAGCCTTTGAAAATAAAGGATATGAATCTGTTTGCTGACTTTTAACAGATACTTTCTTATATTCTGTGGCTTCATTAATAACTTCTATCTTGGTTTGGGGTAAAAGTAAACAAAAAAACCAAAAACCGTATGTTTGAAACAACCTTTCATTTCAAAATTATCGCTAAACTATAGACTCATTTTCCATTCATTTTTAAAAAACAATGTCTGCTATGTTTAGTAAATAATATTTTAATCTTTTCTGCAGAAGTATGAGTGGTGTGCACACTAAGGGGTGATTCTGTAGGAATAGACTTTTAAATTCAATTCAGCACTTTTATTGAGAATGGAGAAGCTTAAAAATTAAGCCAGCAGGCATCCAAAGCCTCAGAGAACACTACTGGATGCATTCTTAATTAAAGCCAATAAAGTGTGTTTTTAGGGAAAGCTTTCCCACCGAAAGCTCAATGGCAACACTCAGAAGAAGCAAACAAATTAAATTCTCTATATTAACTGCTTGGCACACTGCTTCTCATGAGCTGTTTATCCCAACATGATAGTTGACAAAATTTCACTCTCAAAACTCCAAATAACCCTGAGATAAACTACCAACTACTTACATATTTTCCCCTAATACCCAACAGTCCATACTAATTTCAAATCTTCCTAGGATACTAGAAAAAAAAAGAGAATGCTGGAGTATGATGAGTTGAATGATGGATGAAGCCTCAAAAATCTTGGATTTTGTTTCCATCACTAGTTTTTTTTTTCTTTTCTTAAAAAAACTCAGTAGGCATATTTATGTTATGACTTGGAGTATTTGTTGACATGCTGTATGACACCCATGCAAGTAAACAGGTACTGTTCAGAGGAGGTGGAGCTTCTGGGAGGTACTGAGTACTGTATTTCAAATATGATGTAATAAGTAGCATTTTAGACTTTTTTGAAGACATGTTAGTGGTGTACACAATGTGGTAAACTGGTTACCAGACGAATAAATTAATCTGAGCATTTCTTTTCCTCAGCTGTGCAATGGAAGTATTTTCAACTCATAAAACATAAATATACCTAACGATTTAAATGTAAAATCTTATAGGCCATTGTGTGATTATTCAGAATATTTTAGAATATTTTAAGTGTAAAAGGTATTAAGAAATAGATTGAAATGACATTCATTAGAATGTGAGTTGCTGAGGCCATGTGCTTTATCTCATCCTTCCACTGATTCATTCATTTTTTCTTCCAGCAAATGATTTTTTTAAATCTTCTTTCTTTTTTTTTTTTTTTTTTTTGTGGTACGCGGGCCTTCCACTATTGTGGCCTCCCCCATTGCGGAGCACAGGCTCCGGACGCACAGGCTCAGCGGCCATGGCTCATGGGCCCAGCCGCTCCGCAGCATGTGGGATCTTCCCAGACTGGGGCATGAACCCACATCCCCTGCATCAGCAGGTGGACTCTCAACCACTGTGCCACCAGGGAACCCCTAAAATCTTATTTCTTAATTCCCAACACCTTGTGCAGAGTCTTGCATGTAATAGGTACGCTTCTGTCTTGTTGAACATATGAATGAATGAACAATTACTAGTCACTCATCAAGACTTGTTTTCCTCTTAAAAGGCTTCCTAAACTTCCTTTAGGAGGAGGTATATTGAGAAAATTATTTTAATATGCCTCTGCTCCTATCATAGTACTTTCCACTTCAGTGACACTAAATAAATATTTATTGGGGACAAAACTCAAAACTATAAGATATGGGGAATATTTAGAGAAGAGAAAGCTCAGGTTCAACAACATGGAGGTCTTCAAATACCTAAAATACCACTACATTTGGGAGGAACGTTAGACTTACTTTTATATGGTTGGAAGTGTTTTAATGAGGACCAATTGTTACCAAACCAAACTTGGGTCCACTTGCCCATGTTCAGTAAAGCCAGTCTACTGACACTGGGTTGTGGTGAAGGAAAGTGCAGCACTTATTGCAGGAGCCAAACAAGGAGTCCAGGTAGCTAGTGCTTAAAAGGCCTGAACTCCCCGAAGGCTTTTGGGGAAAGGTTTTTAAAGACAGGGTGAGAGAGAGGGGTTGTTAGGTATATGATCAGCTCATGGACATTCTTCTGAATGGTTGGTTGAGAGGTATTTGGGAGTCAACATCATCAACCTTCTGGTTCCAACCAGTCTGGAGTTTACATGCTTATGGGCAGCATACAGTTAACTTCTTCCACCTGGTGGGGGTATAGTATCTGGAAAACAGCTCAACGGATATGGCCCAGGATATTATCTACAGCCCTTGAGGAGGAACTAAAGCTCCTTGACTTTGTTTAATGGCTAAACTATTATTATTTTGCCTTGCTTGACTCTTCTTCTTTCTTTGTTTTCTCACTTCTCTGATTAAATTTACTCTTTCTAACTGAAGGAAGGCCTAGGAGGCTAAACTTTTTCTATAGACAAGCAGGCAGAGGACATGGGTTGGGAGGTCTCTTCCGGGAAGGCCCCATAGAGTCCTGCTTGGTTACACAATGAGTGAAATCTCCAGGGAGATTTTAGTGTATGATCTAAGGATGTCCTAAACTGCTTTGTGATACATCAATTTCTATTTACTTGGAAGAACCTAACAACAGTGGAATAACATTTCAAGCAAGCTGAGGAGAGCATTTCAGCCCCAGATGGGTGTTTGAAGTGGATGATTTGTAAGGTCCCTTCTAACACTAGAATTCTTTGATTGAATGGATGAAGAACAATGTGATCCCCCAACTAAGACTCCACTTGAGTAAAAGCCCCAGATGCTTTAAAACTGTAAGTCTCCCCATAGCCTTTCTGGAAAAGAATTTTCTATCTATCTTCCCAAAGATCAGGTAAATGCAAAACTAGGGAGAAATATTACTTGGAAAAGGCACTAATCTTCCCTGATTTCTTCCAGTAGTTTAAGAAAACACTTTTAGGTCTGTCATGCTTTTCATCAGCTCCATGTAAGCGTTTAGTTCCTACTGCTCCAAAAAATTTTGTTTGCATGTGGGGGTGAGGGGTAGGGATGGTCTTAGGGGTTCCTAAGAGTGCCCCCTTAGATCTTTAAGTGGAAAATTTGTAAAATTCAGTTTATGTTAGTGTTTCTGGCTCTATAAATGTGTATAAATATGAGACTAAGAGCTGGTGTTTTATTTCCTTGATGAAAGAGTTTTCCAGATATGTCTTTTTAAGCTCATGCATATTGAATGGGCATTAAATAAAAATAATTAGCTTCTATATGAATAGAGAACTCAGTCTTCTAAGCATATCAATCTAATTATGTTTTGAAGAATTTCACGTGAGTTTGGGGTTAATTATTAACCAGCAGTATAGGTCAACTCTTAATGTTTAAACTGTTATTAGTTTACACATGATTATAAGCACAAAAATGTTTTTTCCTCTGAAAGGCAATACTAAAGAAGAAGTAACATTATTATTTATAAAATTCCATTTAAGCTCAATTTCTACATTAAATTGCCACTGAAGAATTTAAATCGACTGCATTTATGTTTATTGCACAGCATAAAGCATGTAAACAGAATAATACTATGTGCTTCAAAGTAAGTACCTACTAATATAATAAGTACCTGAAGAAATACCTAATTATTTTTTATGAACTTGTAATGGTACATGTGGTATTTCATTATTTTATTGCTTAAATAATCAATTATTCTTTTACCCTTAAAATGGAAAAAAGGGACATTGATGCAATTTCAGTGGAGATTGTTCAAAATTCTAACTAAATTATTGATCTAATGAAATCAATGAATAAAATATCATAAAATTAGAGAGAGCTAAGGGAGCCAAGAAAAAGCAAATATAAAAGACTCTCCTGGAATTCATCCAAAAGGCAGAAAATTAAGAAAATTCACACTTCTCAATGCAATAGGGAGAAAAAGAACTGCATGAGGTCCTGTGGTTCTGAGTAAATGTTACATTGCATATGGTTTCAATAAATATACTGAAGACACTTGATAAAATTTTAGTAATCAAAAACAATAGGAACATGAACAATAGGAAATTTATTGATAGAAATCTCATATTTTTTCATTAGATTACACATCATTTATTACTTGTTTTTTATTTAAAATTAATTAATTTGCTTATTCTAATTTTTTTTTGGCTGTGTTGGGTCTTCATTGCTGTGCGCAGGCTTTCTCTAGTTGTGGTGAGCGGGGGATACTTTTCATTGCGGTGCATGGACTTCTCATTGCAGTGGCTTCTCTTGTGCAGAGCATGGGCCCTAGACGCACAGGCTTCAGGAGTTGTGGCACGAGAGCTTAGTAGTTGTGGCTCACGGTCTTAGTTGCTCCGCGGCATGTGGTATCTTTCCGGACCAGGGATCGAACCCGTGTCCCCTGCATTGGCAGGCGGATTCTTAACCACTGCGTCACCAGGGAAGTCCCATTACTTGTTTTTTAAAATGTCATATTTTTGTCTTTATAACAACAAATTAAAGATATGGTGGGAAAAAATCCACGAGAGATTTGTTTCTAGTTATGGTGGAGTAACTTGATGATCATTGCTATCACTGAGGACAATGAATAATGCTGAATTTTTAAAAATCTGATTAAAGACATGAGAGAGCCGTTAAAGTAAGCAGGTTAACAGGGGCCAAGATTGTTGGAAAAGGGTGACTGCAGACAGGTGAGCTGAACTTCTTTAGTGACATTAATCCTGGAGGCATTTGCTGATTGTGGGTACAGGGCAAGAGGCTGTAAGAATCCATGGTTTTCCTAGGCAAAGGGGCTGTGTTGAAGGACAAAGTAACCAGCAGAGGTTTGGGAGGTCTTATGGGGCTGGAGAGACATAATTGGAGACTTTGGGGGCCAAGATCCCAGTGAGAAGGGTGGTATGGAGAACAGAGCCTGATTTCCTTTTCAAGATGCTTGTTGAATTCTGAAGCTGCAAGGAACAGGAGGCCACAGAACCAAGCAGAAGGTCTCTGAAGAGCCAGCCTCAAGGTACTGATGTGGATAGATTCAGGACTCACCAGGTGCACCAGTCTCAAGTATGAAACCCTGGAGGCTTACACCCAGGAGCAGAGGTGGACTAGAGGTAAATGGAAACTTAGCAGATTGTTGCCCAGTTATGATTCAGTTCAGTCTCAGAGGAAAGGGTGTACCTTTTCTGAAGGAAAATAGTATTGAGACTGTATATATTTTTTACAGATGATACCTGACATTCAGTAAAACGTTACTAGGAATGCCAAAATACAAGGCTATAACTTAAAGTATAAGATTAAAAAAAAAAGAGTTTAACAGGTGATTCAGATATTGGATTTAGCATAATAAGAGCTTTAAAATAACTGTAACTAATATGCCCCCCAAATAGAGGGAAATATAAGTGAAATACATAAGGACATGAAGGATCTCACGAGAGTATTGGAATATGCAAAAAAGAATTAAATAGACATTTTTGAATTGAAAAATACAGTAACTTAAATTTTAAAAGTCAGTAAGAGATGTTTTAAACAAAAGGCTGGACACAAGAGAAGACAGGAATAGTGAAGGTAGCACAATAGAAACCAAACTGAAGCTCAGGAGGAAGAAAGCAGAAAATACAGGGAAAAAGCGTAAGAGACATGTTCCAGTGAAAGAAAATTTACATACATTAAATAGAAATCCCAGAAGGAGAAGATAGAAATAATGGGGCAGGAGAATGTTTGAAGAGTTAAAGAACATTGGAAGGAAGGAAAATTACAGTCCAATTTCTCTCTCAAAAACTTAAGCTGAAGAGTTATGATTTGTGTTCTTTTCTGTATTCATGTTTCCCTTAAACAAAAAATGTTAAAAGGCCAAATACATGTCTTATTAAAACAAAATTTGAAGTTCTTGCCATACTAGCACTTAACAGAAGAACTGAAGCAGAGTGGCAAAGGTTTTTAGTTTTTTATTTTCTGACTTAAAAATTGTTTAAAATTTTACAATATAAAAACTATATAGTAGAAAATGAAAACCTCTAAGATCCCATTATATGTATTTGTATGCATTTATATATTTTCCAACAAGAATAGAATCACATTACACATAATATTGTGTAATTTATATATTTTGAGTTAAAAGTGTATGATGGATATCTGGTTATGCAATTACTTCATTTTTACTAATGGATACATAATATTCCATGACTTATTTTTTAACACTTTGGGTTGAAAATATTTTTCAAAAAATATTTCTTCTTATGAAACAAATTGCTGTTTCCTCAAGGGAGGTGATCAATATTTCCATCTTAGTGGTTCTTTTTACTTCCTCATAAATGTAATTTGCAAGTAGTTTTCCCTTGGTAGTAATAGCACACTTGGTTTTTCATCCATTCAAGTATATTGATGGTTTCCTTCCATATACCAGGCACTGTGCTAGATAGTGAAAGTAAGAGTAAACAAAACACACATATTTGCTGCCCTCAGGGAATTTAGTGTCAAATGGGAACACATACATTGGACATGCTCCAGTGATGTACAGCAAGGTCTAGAGGGAGGAGCGGGTGATGTCAGGAAGGTGTTCCCCAAAGAAGACTCAGAGTATAAGTTTCCAAGTGAATAGGGAAAGGGGAGAGGTCTGTGTATGTGAGGCGAGATGATTAGGTTCAAAAAGGCTATTTTACATAATCTCAAAGCCTCATACAGTAAAATTTCAAAAGGAAAATTTTTTTCTAGAAATTTAAGGTGCCAATGTACATCTGTTGTGTGTCCATAGAAAGTTTATTGACTATAGAAACTGGTGAACGGTTTATATGTAATATGGATATAAATTTGATTCAGATAAACATATTCATTTTTTTTCAAAGAATTTTGGAACAGTCATTGATCAAAAGTCATAAGAACATGGGGACCTAAATTAAAATTTTATTTAAAGGTCTGATTTAAAACAGCCTGTTGTGAGAAGAAAATTTCCAAATATCCCCTTATTTAAAAATACAAAATACTGTAGTCTATGAGGAAAATGAACGTGAGAAACGACACTTATGAATCAAGGGTTGTGCTCTACATCCCACGTTCTTGGGCACAGTTTGGATGATTGTGGCGCCTGACCCTGGGCTGCACAGTGTGAGAGTGCTGTCCCTGAGGCCACACTGTGCCAGTTCCCTGAGATCTGGCGAAGAGCCACAGTAGAGCTCAATGCAGCAAGAATCCACAGGACCCAGAACTAGGATAAGGGCGTGACAACACAACTCATGTAACTGAACAATCTCAAACGTTTTCTTGTTCTTTCCCCAGAGGGACAACTTGAATAGTGAAATTCTTGCAACTGAAATGCTTTCGCTTAGAGGTTGGAGAGACACTAGTACTGTTAACCTTAAGGTCAAACAAGCATGCAGAATGGTGCTCCTGAAAGTGCTGAACAGTTCAATTTAGAAAGTGATCACAGTAATGTAATTGCTCCATCACTTCCTATTTTTTAAATTTCAGGGCAGGGAATGAGAGAGGAAAATATGGGTAGAAAGAGATCAGCAATAAGATAATACTGCTAAGTAACAAGAGAATTTGTGTATGAGACCTGTGACATGCATTCTTCCATCATTTATTTATCCCCTGAAGCCAATGAGATTTTAAATAGAGAATTCAGTATGTGTTTGACAATGTATTTGGTACTTCCTATAAATTAGATAGTGGAGAATTCTACAATTACTTAGTACTGCAGTTGTTGCCGCTAATTTTTTCAAAGCTAACTAGCTTGGTTATGCTTAATTTGTTTTATTCTTTAGTCTATGGGTATAGTGGATTATATTAATTGATTTTCAAATGTTAAACCAACCTTGCATTCCTGGAATAAATCCCACTTGGTCATAATGTCCTTTTTATGTATCACTAGATTTGATTTGTTAATATTTTATTAAATATTTTTCGTCTATTTTCATGAGGGATATTGGTCTATAGTTTTCTTGTAACTATGTGTGGGGTTTTTTTTGTTTTTTTTGTGGTACGCGGGCCTCTCACTGCTGTGGCTTCTCCCGTTGCGGAGCACGGGCTACGGATGCGCAGGCTCAGTGGCCATGGCTCATGGGCCCAGCCGCTCCGCAGCATGTGGGATCCTTCCGGACCAGAGCACAAACCCGTGTCCCCTGCATCAGCAGGCGGACTTTCAACCACTGCGCCACCAGGGAAGCCCTCTTGTAACTATGTTTTAAGTGTAATGCTGGTCTCACAAACTAACTGGGAAGTGTTTGCTCCTCTTTTTTTTTTTTTTAAAAATACGGACTCGACATTATTTCCTCGTATTTTTTTTCTTGAGGAATAAACAATCAATTTTATTGGTCTCAGACCAGCAGTCCCTGGGTCTTGAGGACCTCTGTGTATTTGTCAGTTTTTTCTCCATGTTCTTTTCCACCTGTTTCCTTAACCTCATGAGCTGCCTTTTCTTCCTGTAATGGATCTTGACATTCTTTCTCTTCTCCAGCATGGCTGTTACTGCCTGGTACTTCCAGCCAATCCATGTGCCTGACTCCCTAGGAAGGCAAACTGGTGGGGGTACGGTGGGGTGCAGAAATAAAGTGGTAAGGAAATGAAGCCAGGGTGCCTAGGGTAGGGGTGTTGACAAGTTGTCCTAGAGGATCCCAGGAATGTAGTAATCCAACTTTTCTTAGCAAGCCTAAGCTCAAAAGACATAGCTACCCCTGTAAAGCCTCCCTCCTCTTCCTGGCATGTTATTTCTTCTTTAAATGTTTGATATACTTTATTGGTGAAGCCATTTGACTTGGAGTTTTTTGTGTTGCAGTTTTTAAGTATGAATTCAATTTCTTTAATACACCCAGGACTATTCAGATGATCTATTTTTTTCTTCATTGAGCTTTAGTTAGTTTATGTCTTTCAAGGAATTTGCCCATTTCATCTAAATTATTAAATTTATGCACATAGAGCTATTTGTAATATTTTCTTATCCTTTTAACATCTGTAGGGGGTCTTTGTAATGTCTCCTCTTTTATTCCTAATATCATTAATTTGTGTCTTTATTTCTGGCTGGAAGTCTATCAATTTTACTAATTTTTTTCAAAAGCCAGCTTTTGGCTTTATTGATTATTATAATTTTCCCTTTCCAATTCATTAATTTCTACTCTTTTGTTATTTACTTTTGTGTACTTGCTCTGGGCTTAGTTTTTTTGCAATTTTCTAGTTTCTTAAGGAGAAATCTTAAATAACTGGTTTGAGATCTTTACTAATGGAAGTATTTAATACATTAAGTCCCCTGCATACGAACGAGCTCTGTTCTGAGAGCACATTTGTAAGTCCAATTTGTTCTTAAGTCCAACAAAGTTAGCCTAGGTACCCAACAAACATAATCAGCTGTACAGTACCAGCTACATCACTGCTGCTTTTACGCTTGGCTCTGGACATCATGGGCTTGAAATAAAGATACTGTACTATTGTATTCTATACAGTACTGTACAGTAAATTACACAAAAGCGCAACCACTTGTAGAGGATGCACACGTGACAATGTAATCCTGACACGTGAACTAACTTATGTGACTGGACATGCGAATGCATGTTCACATCTTTGAAAGTTCACAACTTGAAGGTTTGTATGTAGGGGACTTACTGTATTATAAATTTCACTTGAAGCACTGTTTTAACTGTATCCCACAAATTTTTATGTTCTATTTTACTTTTCATTCAATTAAAAAGATTCTCTAAGTTCCCTCGTAACTTTGTTTCTGTTAGAAGTGGGTTGTTTAATTTTTGATTATTTGGGGATTTTCCAGATATCTTTCTGTTATTGATTCCTGGTTTAATTCCATTATAGTCAGAGAACCTATTTGTAAGATTTCAATTCTCTTAAATATGTTAAGGTTTTAGGACCAGAATATTCTATTTTGGTGAAAGTTTCATGGAGACTTGAAAATAATGTATATTCTACTGTTATTGGTAGTGTTCTATAAATGTCAATTACATCAGATTAGTTGATAATCTTGTTCAGGTCTTCTATATCCTTACTGATTTTCTGTCAACTTGTTCTATTGATTGCCGAGAAAGGAATGCTGAAGTCTCCAAACAAAATTGTGGAGTTTTCTGTTTCTCTCCTGTCAGTTTTTGCTTCATGTATTTTGAAGCTCTACTGATAGGTGCAGAGATGTTTAGTTACGTTTTCTTGGAGAATTGACCCTTTTATCATTTGTAATGTACCTCTTTATCCCTGGTAATGTTTCTTGTCCTGGAGAATGTTAATTGTTTTTGTGATTGTTGATGATTTTAGGAGGTTATCAACCTGTTCATTTTCACATCATAGGTTTTCTTTCACCTTCTGTGGATAGCGTTTCCAGTCTCATTTGTTTGCTGTGCTGCTCGTTTCTGTCCTGCACCTTTGCCTCTCAGATGTTCTGTGATCTGAGTTGTGGTTGGAATCTTAGGTATATTCCTGAAACCTCAACTCTACTGCTTGGGTCTCTCACACGTGCAGACTCAGCGGTGAGGGTGATACTTATCTTCAGAGTAAGAGTTATCCCCTACCTTAGCTATCTCCTGTCTCAAATTCCCCCCACCTTCTCCAACCTACCAAGCCCTTTACCCCATTCCTCTGGTCAGAAGTAGGATGTTTATATTGACATTTTAGCTACCTGAATTACAGCTCAGTCACCGTGTAGTTTCCTTCCCTAAGTTCTCTCTTTCCTCTACAATCCACCATCTTTTATTTACTTTTCAGAGTCCTCAGGTAGCCGTTTTCTGCATTTTGTTAAGTAGTTTTACTTGTAATGAGAGGTAATATAAGCTGTAGTGGAATTTTTCCTACCATGCTGGAAGAGAAATCTCTGCTCTCTTTTGAAAAGTATCTGAGGCAGGCTGAAAATGCTTTATTGTTATGGAATCATCAAGAATATTGTGAAACCTTCCTGAGTTGGGGAGGATCGAGAAAAATTATGGTCACAGGGGCTGTGGAAAGCTGTAGGGGCAAGGGAATATAAAAGATCCAGGCAGAGCTTTGCCTGTAACTGCTTTTCCTTCTTTTTTCCCCCCCTGCTCCAAAGAAATTTACTGATTTTTGCCTGTGAAACTATTTGAAGAAACTCTGAGCCCCATATGTTCACAGAGGATATAAATCTATTGTTCTAAAAAGTCTGTTGCCCAAATTTGGAATTGTTCATTCAATTGTTATATTGCTCCTTCAGGACCACTCTTTCCTTCTTAGGGTGGGAATTGATTTTTCTTCTTTTATTTTGTCATGTGAGAGTACTAAGTATATTACAACAGCAGAATTTTCACACATTATTTAAAAACCTGTTCACAATGTGAGAAGGTCTTGCACAGGCTTGTCTATACCAATGTGTAAAAACCTCCAGCTGCCTCTGAAGTTGTGACGACAAGCTCTGTTCCTCATTAAGTGCACAGATTAATGTCTGAGGAAAGCGAACGCTTTCTACAGATGTTTTCCAAAATTTGAAGTTTTGTTTATTTAAAGTGACATCACCCTAACCTCTAAGTTTATGCATGCAAATTATTGGATTTTTCCTACTCATAATTATAATAGTTGCTTACAAAAAATCCATCTAGGCATTTAAAATTAGTCAGGACTTAGTAGAAATTTTTGATTTATATAAGTTAATGCTTTTTGAATAAGCAAATCTAAATAGTTATACTCAAAACATTTATTTGCATAAATCCTGCATACATCAAAATTAGGATGACAATTTAAAGGCTGGTTTTGGAATTGAAACACTAACTGGTCTATACTTTCAGATTTAGCTTTGCTATGTTTGAGCCTATGTTTTATTTGGTCCCTACCCCCCAACTTCCTTTGATTCTCAACTTTCAAATAGTAAGCTATTCAAACCCTTTTTTTTTTCTGTCAGTGAAATAAATTGAATTGTTCAAAAAGGAAAATTCAAAAATAAAGTATGATGGCATTTCCATAGCATTGTTCATGAAACGGGCTTGTGCAAATATGGTACAGACTGGACTCCCCAGAAAGAAGGATTAGAAGGGGCATGGGTCTCCTGTCCTCTCAAAATGGTATGTCTGGGCACAGCTGGCCACGTTCTTGGAATAGGATCTAGGAGGGGACCTACCCCCTTACTGTACATTTTTATGGAGCAAGTGTGAGAGCTGCCTTGCCACTGGAGACATAGATTGAGATAGACTACCAAATAGTCTGAGCTTTAGAGCCAGTTGTTTATAGGATTTATTGGAGACCTTGGGGGAAGGTGAGGTCATGTCCAGCCTCTCCTTCTAGGGGAAAGGCAGCCCCCAGGCCCAGCTAGCTGATTGTCAGGCAACTCAGAGAGAGCTCTAGGGGGCTTTAGACATTCCTGCTTATCCTTACATACCTATTTTTAATATACTTTCAATTTTTAGATAATTCTACATTTACAGAAAAGTTTCAAAGATAGCTGCTTTAGACTGAATGTTTGTGACAACCCAACGTTTATATGTTAAAATCTAATCCCTAATGTAATGGTATTTGGAGGTGGGGCCTTTGGGAAGGGATGGTAATTTTGTTATAGTAGCCTGAACAGACTAAGACAATAGTCATTCTTCACTCAGTTTTCCATAATTGTAACATTACTTTGGTACATTTATCAAAACTAAGAAATTAATTACTTTTGACAGAACTTCAGAATTTATTGACTTTGTCATTTTTTCCACTACTGTCTTGTTTCTGTTCCAGGTTACCATATTGCATTTCATCCGTATCCAGTTTTTAGATGGAAGGATGAACATTATAACCTTCTGTCACTGATAATTTTCTGATCGTAATCCTCTGGATACAGTCATAAGCAAATTGTATGTAAAAGCTAACCGATTGGAAAATTCAGTCAGGAGTCAGGGACACTTCTCTTTAAAGATTTATCCAGTCCAGGTGCCAGGTCTTGATCAGAATGATTGGAGGTTGGGGACATATCTTTATTCAACCCATTGTACTTAGCACAGTGCCTTGTACCCCAGAGATATGCAGACCTTGTTACAAAATTAATGAACAGATGAGTGTCACTCGCTGAAGCTTACTCATCCTGACCTAGCTTAATGTCTCACCATATCAGTGCCAGTTTATTTTTAGAATTCAGATGGTGTCCTGGTGAATCTTTAGTTTCACAACAGTATAAAAATTCTTACAGAAAAGTGGAAATTATGCTTTCCATGTTTTAAAAAAATGTTTTTTTAAAGCAAAACCAATAAGTATAACTTGACCCATTACTCATATATAATATAGATTCTGTTGGATATTACCATTCACCACATCTACCTCTTCCTCCTCTTCCTGTTTTTCTTTTTTTTTTTTTTAAAGAAAAACTAATTTATTCAGTGAGATTTTGAGAAGTTCAGCATTAAAGAAGATTGTGGCTTGTCCACTTTCATGGATGAGGTTTAGTTATAGATTTCTACAGAGTCAAATTACAAATGTGAAGAGATGAGAGATGAACTAAGCTAGGATGATCAAAAGTAGTCCTGGAATTTTTCTTTCTGATAATTAGGAATGTATATTTATAAAGGGTGTTGCTGATACTGCCCAAATACACACACACACACCTCTCAAAATCAACTGCTCTGTCAACACATTTTGAAGGAAGCTCTTGTAATAAGAGTAAGAACAAGGCAATGAAGCCATCAGAAAATGTGTTTGAACAGAGAAGTCACTAGCCACGTATAACTATTTACATTTAAATTAATTTAAATGAAATAAAATTAAAATCCAGTTCCTCTGTTGCACTATCCACATGTCAAGGGCTCAAGAGTTGCATGTGGCTGGTAGCCACTATTTGGGGCGGCAAGAACATTTCCATTATCACAGAAAGTTCTATCTTCAAAGCTACTTGTATGACATTTGGCACTGTTTGAGAATTAAACTTAAGTGATTCTGAAATTAAGGGAATCTGGTTCATTTGGTTAAGTTTAGAAGTTTTACTTTAATTCTGCGTAGGTTCAATCTGAGCAAATATCCCTAATGAATGTTAACCATTCTAACCAGTATTTTCCACTGGAGTTGTACCAGTTTCTCCTTTGGCAAGGCAAATGGACAGATTTCCAGTATAGACCTAATATTCCAGAAATAAATTTCTAACTTTATGCTCTAGTCTAATCAAATACTCTTGCCTTCCTCGGGGTTTATTCTAGTTACGTACCATGCTTCAGGAAGAGTGATAGCTCTACACTGTGGTTCTGTTCATAATCCACAGGGATTATTTTTTAAGCCCAGTTCTTTCTTTCATACTTTGCTTTTCATATTTTACTATCATTGCTATGTGTTTGGAAGGGCATGGTGGTAGTGGGTACAAATACACATGAAAGCATTAACTTACTGCACCATTTGTGCAGAAGAGAGTTACCACAGCGTGCCTAAGACTATTATCTTTAGAAAGACTTACCTGCAGAGTGGCCTTTGGCTGACAGCTGGGAACTTGGCTGTCAGAGCATTCCTGGTAGTCAACATATAACTAACTGGTAAGGTGGGTGTATTGTGCCTAGACTGTGCAAATATGACTTATGCTAAATACTTGTATTCCTTCTGGGAATCTGGAATTTTGGTATGTTCGGGGCAGAGAGTGCCTATGTGACCAGCCCCAATAAAAACCTTGGGCACAGATGCTCTTATGGGCTTCCTTGGGTAGAAACATGACAACACATGCTGCATTTTTGTTCCTGGGGGAAGAGTGTGCTTTGTATGACCCCTCATGGGAGGGAGGGAAAGAGCACAAGAAAACCCGTATGTGGATTCCTCCAGACTCTGCCTGCCTATTTTCCCCTTATGATCCAGCTGTTTATTCTTACTACTTTGATGTGATAAATCTTAGCCGTGAGTACAACTATATATGAGTCCCATGAATCCTTCTAGTGAATCTCTGAATTTAGGATAGTCTTGGGGACTCCTGACACACCATCCTTAACAGAATTCTGTTTTTATTTTTTAGAGGAATGATAGAAAGCCTTTTGTTGTGGGTTACTAAGAAGTCCCAGTGCTCAGATTGAAACAGACTTATAATTCCATCCAAACTGCAAACGTTGTCCTGAGGAGGATAGAGAAAAATAATATTTAAAATATATGTCAAGGTACCCAGCACATAGTAGGAATTTAAATATTATTACTTGTATTTTTCTTTCTCTTATTCCTCCCACCCCCACCCCATTAGAAAGCAATGTTTTTCGGTGGGTGGACATTATGACACATTTATGTTGCCTGTTTTCCTGCTGCTATTTTCTTTGCTAGAAAGCACACAATATATTTAAAAGTTAGATCGTTAACCAGGTTTGTTCTTTTGGCATCTGGTATTTAAGGCAGTTTCAGTTTTCACTCCAGTTGTTTTCATCACATGTTTCTACCAATTGAATCTCACTTGCTCTTTCTGAAAGGAGAAATATGAAACACAGAGAGGGATCATTTTATGGTTTCAAAGTCATCAGGGTCAAGCAGGAGAGCTCATAATTGAAATCTAAAATGTGTGGCTTTTCTCTTCTTTGCAAGAAAAGAAG
Organism: Orcinus orca; assembly: GCF_937001465.1. Classification (NCBI taxonomy): domain Eukaryota; kingdom Metazoa; phylum Chordata; class Mammalia; order Artiodactyla; family Delphinidae; genus Orcinus; species Orcinus orca. The sequence goes on along the minus strand of NC_064564.1, from coordinate 45,338,196 downwards.
AGAAGAGGCCATGACCCAAACCACTAGCACTTTGGTTGGTGGAGAATGGTTGACACTGAAGCAATTACTAGAGCTTAGATTTCAAGTCTGGGATGTGTGGGAAGACACATAGGCACTTACCAGGGAAGTCATTCAAGAAATTTTCTTTTCCTAACACTGGGTCCAGTGATTTTAGTTTTTAGCTACTTATTTTTTTTATCATGAAATGCATAGAATAAACACAGTTTATAAGTTGGGTCACTGACCAACTAGTGATCAAAATATAAGTGACAAGGTTAAGGACATGCAAGGTGATGCTCACTTCTCAGAAAAGGATATTCTGGTCCCTGATGTGCAGTTACTAGTGACCCATTTTCATTTCTACCCCTTCTCACTTTCACAAACCTGCCTCTCTTTTTTGAACTTGAACCATACCTTCATAGTGTCCTACTGAATATGGATATCTCCATGTAACAGTCCCTAGGCATCTCAAATTTACTGTATGCAAAAACGAATTTATTTCAGAGAAGGTGTCAACCTTTAGAGAATACCTATTATGCATCACTTGCAATATAGAGGCTATCTACATACATGATCTTACTTGATCTAGTTCCATATCTGAGATATCATGTCATGTCCCTGTAGGGGAACTAGTCTTTCAAGTAAATATCTAAGGGGTGAGAGAAGCCTCAGTTAAGCATCTGGGGATGTTCCTTCAGGAGTCCGCTGCCACTTCAGAGGTTGCATGGATTGAAATGGTGCCTATTGGCCATCTTCCACGTGTACAAAGCAGTCCCATGTGAGAAATGGGAGGCCTTCATCTCTGTCCCTCTACCATCCCTGGACAAATTGTAAGTACCTTGCAGTCAGCAGGAAAATCACTCAATCTAGCTCTCCATTTCCAGTGTGGCTTCTTTGATGAACGACACAATTATAAAAGGGTCAGAAATACTCAAACTCAGTGTCACAGATTCCCAGCCCAGCAAACACCTGGCGGCCATCTCTCAAGTCTGAGGCTGTTTATTTGAAGCTTTTTGTTCCTTATCTCTCCCTCCTGCTGCTGCTTCTTCTGGCTTCTGCCTTACCTGTTGATCACACATTGACCTTTCTGATGCCAGACACTCCTAAGCCCTGTAGCTAACTTCAGATGTTATTATCCCTCCTCTGACTGCAAAGTTGCCAAATGTTCTACCTCACAAAACATTGGCCAGGAGTACATCTGGTTATCTACCATTTGCTCACACAGGCAGCTTGTAGTACATCCATTCTCTCTCAATGCAAACCTCTATTTTCACACATTATAATCCACTGGCTCAGAGAAAAGAAGGGGGTAGATGCAAGTGCAGGAGAATTTAAAAAAAGAAATAGAAAAAGGTGGGTACATGATTTGATATAGCTCTGAGTACATTAACCATGAAATTAAAATTGTAGATCTCTAGAAGCTGTGGAATTTTTACAAACCATGAGTGTCATGGGATTCCAGTATACTACCTACCCTGTAGTCAGTCATCTTTGATGTAGCTGAGGTTAGACAGGGCTGGAGGAGGAGTGGCGCAGAATAACAATTGTCGAGTGTCTACGGTGGCTCTGTTATTTCTTAGAAGATGAGTGTTTGGTGAGAGTGGTTATTTAATCTGAGCCCGTCACCTGAATTGTCTATGAAAATAAGTGTCTATGAGTAGAAAAAGGTGATACTGTAGCTTAGGGGGTCAGTTTTTTTTTTTTTTTTTTTTTTTTAACAAGAGCTATACAAACATTTCTACATCAGTGGGATATTTTTTGCTCAGATCAAATAGGAATATTTACAAAACACATACTCTTGGGCACGTTCTGGACATCCTCAGAATAAAGACAAGGCTGGAGCCTAATTTGTGTCCTCTCTTCTCAGAGACCCCTGAGATCATACCCCAGAACCCTGGGGCTTCACGGAGCATAAGGCGATGGTGTGGTCTGGTGGAGAGAGAACAATTCTCAAATCAGATGGACTGGGAGTTTGAGTCCCAGTTCTGCTGATACTACCTCTTGATCTCAGCAATTTATTTAATTTCCCTGGACATCTGTTTTCTCAACTTCAAAAAAATAAGGGCAAATAGTATCTATTTTAAGAGATAGCTGTAAGGAGTGAATGTGATATGTATAGGTGTGGCACACAGTTGGTATTTATCAGATGTTAGTTTTCTTTCCCCTGTCCTTCAATTAAAGTCCCTCCTTCAAGTTAGAATTAAAAACGAAGAGCTTTGGTTAAAACATTGAGGATGATATTTGAGAGTGAGGTTTTGAGTACTGCCTTGGGTCTTCTTCCACGTATATAGGGTTAGAAAGCTGGCTCAGAGAAGATAAGAATGAGAGCTGGTCCAATTAGGCAGCAAGGGATGGGAAGAGAAAGCTTGCCGACAGGAAGACGGTGCTGATGGGGAGCAGCGAGGTCTGGTGAGGGTGTCCTTATGAGGTGTAGAGGACAGTGAAAAGTGTCTGGGGTAAAAAGGGAACATTATAGATTGATGTCCAAGGGAGGGGATCCTGATTAGATTGTAAATTATAGACTTCCAAGATAAATTTCAATAGTTGGGAATTGCATGTTGAGGGGGTAGACCAGTTGTATCACAGAATCACAGAACTTCTGAGCTGGAAGGGAATTTATCCATCATATGGTCCACCTCCCTTGGTTTATGGATGAAGAAATGAGGCTCAGAGAGGTTAAGTGGCTAACGCAGGGTCCCTCAGTAAGTTAGTAACGGGATTATGGTTCTGGTATATTTCCTCTCTCATATATTACCTACTCTTTTAGACTTTCCTCTTATTCCAAGTCAGACTGCACATGATTCCACAGTCTCTCTTAGCAACCAGTTATAATGTTCATGACTCAGAATATAATTCACAAATAAGAAGTTCTGTTTTAGGGACTTCCCTGGTGGTCCAGTGGTTAAGAATCCACCTTCCGATGCAGGGGACGCTGGTTCGATCCCCAGGGAACTAAGATCCCACATGCTGCGGGACAACTGCCACTAAGCTGGCGCGCCACAACTAGAGAAGCCTGCGTGCCACAACAAAGACCCAGCACAGCTAAAAAAAGAAGAAATTTTGTTTTACTTAGATTTAAATCTAAGCCAGTAAACATACTTTCTGATCTTTTTTAAAAGCTACTCTACCTGCAATAAACCTGAATGCCTTAGATAAATTAGTGGTGTGTTAAATGCAATAACCCCTTATACACGAGGAACAAATTCATATAGATAAAAAGAGGGAGTTTTGACAAAGAGCAAAATCAGATTTCAAACCCCTTGCCAAAGAGGAGACATAACAATCTGATCAGGAGTAGGAACATTAAGATACCTCTCCAAGTATAGATCTAATCCAATTACAATCAAAGAACGTCTTCTGGTTAACACAGGAAAAAGCACAGAAGCTGGTTAATGACTTCATGAAGAGTTTTAGAAAATATATGAAATTTTTAAAAAGTCAAATGAAATAAAAATACTTTGGTATAAAATCCACAGAGATTAAAAATCATGCCTGTTATAGTTTGAGAAAGCAAACAGTAAGGCAGTCCCTGGAGGGAGTGGAGGTTGGTGGCACATTGATGTGATGGCTACCTTCTAGGGGAGATTATAGAGCTCTGGGGAATGTACTCATAATAATAAAATTCACAAGCAACTGGTGCACAAATTGGATGTCACTTTGTTAATTTTTAGTGAAAAAATATAATTGTCACAAGGAAATTTAAGCTTGCATGATACATGCATGTTCTCAGTGTGGGTAGTCTATAGTCTATGCCTAAAAACCAAATAGTAACTAAAAACTAGCTTGGAAAATGTACAATGAAAGTTATTGCATTGTGTGTCATGGCCAGTGTCATCAAGCTATGATAATCTGATGAGTCTGTCTCCCTCCTATAGGAGTAGGCTCCACACTGACCTGATATCTATTTTCATAAGTAAGGGACTCTTTTTCCTGGATGGTGCTGGGAACACAATATTATATATTTATATACATAAACATAACAAAAATTACAATACTGTTGTGAGTGCTCAAAAAGCAGAACATCTCCCTTATGATTGATATATGTTTTCATCCATTGATTCAATAAGTATTTAATGAACACCTACAATTTGTCAGGCATTGTGTTGATGCTGGGCATAAAAGAGGAGCAAGACAGATACAGCCCTACAGAGATTAAGATCTAGAGATTGAAGATACACAGTTAAACAGGCTCTGACCACAGTCTGTAAGTGATTGAAGATACACAATTAAACAGGCTCTGACCACAGTCTGTAAGTGATTGAAGATACACAATCAAACAGGCTATGACCACAGAGTGTAAGTGTTACAGTAAAGGAAGTACAAGGTGCTGTGGAAGTGAATGAGGGGGCACCTAACCCAGACCAAAGATTGTGGAAGTCTTCCTGTGGGAAGTGGTATCTTACCTGTGACTTGGTTGAGTACCAGTTAGCTAGGTAAGGGGCAGAATATGTCCCAGGCAGGGGCCAGCATAAGCAAAGATCTAGAAGTAAAAGGAGGATACACTTAAAACAAAGAAAAACACAGTGAGATATTCCTTCTTGACAAGTGTGCAGAGGTTTGTTTTTTCATAGATAATGTGCTTTGTTGGTGAGTGTATGAGTACATGCTCTTTTTTTTTTTTTTTGAAAGTTACTCCAAATTTTGTTGATCTCTATTTTGAGTACATACTTTTATACAGGCTGATAGGGGTGTAAATTGATGTGAACTTTTTAGAAGGTAATTTGGCAATATTATGCCAAAAGTTTAAAGATATGTATACATTTGATACTGTAATTTTAGATATTTATTCTAGGGAAATAATTATAGATGCATAAAAAGATAAAATATCCTAGGTTTTGGTTTTATAAAGAGAAAAATTAGAAACAGAGGAATGGATAAATAAATTATATATACCAAAAGACATCCTATACAGCTAATAAAAATATTGTCAAAACATCTAAGCTTCTAGACCATAGCAAACTCTAGCCAAACTATGGCAACAGCATGCCACCTACTTTTTTTTTTTAAACTTTTTATTTTGAAATAACTATTGTTTCATAGGAAGTTGCAAAGACAGAACAGAAAGGTCCTGTGTATCATTCACCTAATTTTAACCACTGGTTACATCTTACATAGCTGTAGTACAATATCAAACCAGGGAATTGACGTTAGTACAATGTGTGTGGATTTCTATAATTACAACCACAATCCAGATAGAGAACTATTCCATCATCACAAAGATCTCTCTGTGCTATCCTTTGATAGTCATACCTACCCCTTCTCCCTAACCATGTCTAGACCTTGGCAATCATTCATCTGTTTTCCATCTCTGTAACTTTTGGGAATGTTATGTAAGTAAAATCATATAATCTATTACCTTTTGAAATAGGCTTTTTTTTCCTCACTCTGCATCATGTTCTTGAGATGTATTTAAACTATAGGTGTATTGATAGTTCATTTCTTTTTAGTGCTGAGTAATATTCCATGGTATGGATCTATCAGATCTTGTTTAACTATTTACCTACTGAAGGGGGCATTATGGTTGTTTCCTCTTTTGGCTGTTACCAATAAAACTGCTGTGACCATTTGTGAATAGGTCTTGGTGTGTACACAGGTTCTCATTTCTCTGGGATAAATGCCTAGAAATGTGATTGCTGGGTTGGATGGTAAGTATATGTTTAGCTTTTTAAGTAACTGCTGAGTAGCTATATCATTTTACAATCCCCCAACGAATGCATAAAAGATTCAGTTGCCCTGCATCCTTGCCAGCATTGGGTATTGTCATTATTTTTTATTTTAGCTGTTCTGATAGGTCTGTATTAATATCTAATCAAGCAAGTTCTTTCTTAGGTATATGGTTTGTACTACCACACAGTCTTGATTTCTGTAGCTATAAAATACATCTTAAAATTGAACAAAGTGATTCCTCCCACTGTAGTCTTCTCTGAAAATTGTTTTAGCTCTTCTAGTTCCTTTATCTTTTCATGTGAATTTTATAATAACCTTGTCCATATTTGCCAAAAAATTTGCTGGGAATATGGTAGGAGTTATGTTAAACCTGTATATCAGTTTAGGGAGGATTGAGATCTTAGCTATGTTGAGTCTTTCATTCCATGAACACAATATGTCTGCTACCTGTTTTTGTAAATAAAGTTTTATTGGAATGCAATCATGACCATCCATTTACATATTGTCTATGGTCACTTTCTTGCTATAAAAGTAGAATTGAATAGCGATAAAGATCGTATGGCCCAGAAAGCCTAAAAAAATTTACTCTCTGACCCTTTGCAGAAAAATTTGTCAGTGTTTGGATCAGATCAACGTTTATGCTGTATTGTTAAGTGAAAAAAGTATATTACAAAATAGTATAAATGATATCGTACCACTTTAATTTTAAGTATAAATTTTAATTACACTTATATATTTATCTACATATATTAAAATGAAAGACTGTAAAACAGAGATTTTAACCTTGGTTCTTCCAGCACAGTAGTATCATGGGGATTTAAAAAAATCTGTTTTGTGTGTGTTTTTTTGCACCTTCCACTTTCTATTCTAGCTAGCAAAAAAAAAAAAAAAAAAAAGTATCAGGTTAAGGAAGGATTCTACTTCCCAATCTGTCTCTCACCAATTTTATGACTTGTTCCTTTCAGGTAAAAAGAGACTTTAAAATTATAGCAGGTATGACAATCAATTGTTTGTGTTAGGGATAGAGAATAATGCTTTTCCAATATGCCTTTTCAAAACACAGATGAATTCTTACAGGTTCATAATTTAAGCATACCCTTAGTCAGTAATTGAAGATAAGAAAATGCCATAGATATTGAATCTTAATCCTTGGTGTTTATTCATGATAATAACAATGGAGTGCTCCACCCTTGAGATTTATTTACCAGCAGCTCCATACAAATGTCACATGCTTAAGCCTGCACACCAAGATGAGCAAATTGCTTATCCCTAAATGACCATTTCAAATTACGGAGACTGGCAAAATGAATACTTGCACGTTTGCTGCTCTGACCCTCTGTTAACAATTACTGACAGGCTTCTTCCAGTCCTGATGGGGCGTCAACATAGATACAGACAGATCAAATAGCAAGTCACACCATGAGAGTAATCTGCCATTTGAGAAACCAAATGTAGGGCATAAAACACAGTGATTACAGCTATGCTTTCATCTGGAAAGGGCTCTGATAGGGTCATGAAAGACAAGAGGTGTTTGGAACAGACATAGGTCCCTGACAGGTTAATGACCCACTTCACAGAGTCACAGTGCACCTCAAATGACTGCATTCTGTTCCTGGAGGGATTCTTTCTTAAACCCTAACCTTGATTTTTAACCCTACTCTAAATCCACTCTGTGAATGCTCATTTATATGGTACGAATTAACAGAAATTAACATGACTTTAATAACTCTAGGAATTATACATTAATAGTTCCCTCATCCTAACCACTGAAGAAAGGTGGTGTGGGGAAAAGAGATGAAATTCTAAAAGGCTCTGATACTGCTCAGAAACAGGCACAAATTTTCTCAGCTGAAAACATGTTTATTACATAAAGACTGCAGATGCTCGGAACAGCTTGTCATCCGTTTGCTTTCAGGTGATGCCCACACAGTACTAAGAATAGCGGAGATGTGGAAATTTTCTAATTAAACGTGATCAATATTGACAACCAGACGGCATCATCCTGGCCCCAGAGTAGATTTGTGGGCCACAGTGATCCTATTTGTCTGTCTACATCGCTCACATTACCTGGGTAAATTGGCGGATCAAATCTCCGCTTCTGTAATACCAGCCTGGAGGAGAGAGGTTTAGGGAATTGCTCAACAGTAGAGAATGAATAAAACGTGTTCATTCGTTCATCCTTTTTTTTTTTTTTTTTTTTTTAATAAAGTTGACAGTCACTTCTGCTCTACTTGATATATGGAAATTACAAAAATGAATAAGGCATGGATCTTTCTCTACAAGAGGCTTAGAAATTATGGTAAAAAAAACAGGATGTATAATCCTGAAAGTACGCTCTAAGGCAGATATGTCATAAGAAATATATAGATGCAGTACAGTAGGAGTTCATAGGATGAAAACATCACTTCTGTCTGGGAGGAATCAGAAAAAGCTTTCTGAAGGAAGTTGTCTTGATCAGGGACTTGAGGCAAGATGCAGAATAAGGCATAAGCCACAGAAAGGGATGCAGATTAATTAACGAGAGTAAACTTAAGAGATAGCAGAAATTAATTATTCTAAGGATTCAGGGGTGTTTTGGGAGAACACAAAGGCAGACATGCAGCCAGGCCTCAGGAAGGAATTGGAGTCAGGGTTGGGAAGCAATCAGGAACCTAGGGAGTTCTTTCTATTTCTCCTTCATTCATGTCTGAACAGACTTGCTTTCTCTGCATCTTCATTCACACAGTGGACTATGGCTACTCCCAACTCTTTAATTGAAGAGAATAATCTTGCCCTACATTATGTCAGTTTCATGAACTACTGCTAGGAGAGTGAAGGCACACATATACAGCTTCCTGGGGAATATCTAGAAGTTCCTAGATAAGGGGAGATGACTTGCATGGTGATCAGACATTCCCTAATGAGTATGTGCTGTACTGTGTACGGGGAATTGTAGAACAGTGCAATTGGAATACAAATTTGGAAGGGCAGTTAGGGAAAGACAAGTAGGACTTTGGGGCATCACTGAGAAGCATAGTTATATGAAATAAATTATACTCTGGACAATCAATTTGACAGCACTGAGTATGATAAAATTAAGTAACAGATTTCTTTTTGTCTTATTTTTGTGTTTGTTGATCTCACTGCATTATAGGCACTTTTGTAAGCCACTTTAATTTCTTTTAGATACAAGATGCAAGATGACACAATAATTATCAATATTGAAAAAAGAGTACACATGATAGGTGAGAGAAATTCAACTTAGAATTTGTGTTATCTACTAATTTGTTCTGTGACCATTGCATGTCCCAAAACCACTCAGGGTCCAAGTTTTCTAGCTTCAAAAATATGAGAATACATGGGCTTCTCTTCTCTTCAGTAAGAGTAATTGTTACTTATAGAGTATTTCCCCTACAACCAGAAATTCTGAGTGATAGAATCATCTTCCTTGACAGAAAGGCACTTTGTGAATGTTACGTGCTCTCTCTTTATTTCTTTGAATTTTAATATTTTTTTCACTATTTCTCTTAGCATTTCAAAGCATCCAACTGATCTGGGTATGAATCCCAGATCTGCTACTTACCAAATGTTTGATGTTAAGCAAGTGAAATAATGTTGTTAAATAAGTAATAACACTCCTTTAAATTTTTGTCAGAGAAAAGTTACTCAATAAAATGAGTTTGGGAGATCATTTGAAAAAAAATGTGAGGATTCAATTAGAACAAAAATGGCTCTTGTCATCCCACTTGTCCCATCTAGACAGTATTAAAGTCCTTGGCTTTTTCCCTCTAAGGTTAGACCGGGCCTCACATTCTTTCTCCATTCCCAGGCAGCTCATAAACACCAATCCACTGACGGTGTCATCTGAGGCCAAATTACTTGCCATCCCTTGACTATGATTGTAAATTGCTAGGTTTTTATAATATCACAGTATAACGATAGGAATTTTTGGCCAATCCCCTTATTTTACAGATGAAAAAACTGAGGCCCAGAAAGAGTGACTGGCATAATATCACACCACCTAGTAAGCTACAGCCCGAAACCAGTCTTCTTTCAGTAATTTTAATGAAGTAATTGTCTTTGCTGCTATAATCCTTCCTGTATGTGATCATTGAGCTTTGGTTTGGAATTGTTCTTCTAAATACATGCAGTTGAACTTTCTGATTGTTTTTTGAATTTTGTTTTCTAACAGACTGATGGGACACAACTACTTGAATTTACATTTTCTGTATAATGTAATCTGACGTTCAGTGGACCACCACTGACATATGGGAATTTAGCAATTAGGCAAAAACAATTACCTTAATATTGGGAAATTGGAACTTTAACCTGCTTATGAATAAATGAACGTTTTCTATTTGGTGGCTTGTCAAAAAAAAGAAAAAAAGAAGATATAACTCTTAGTGAGCATTCCCTGGTTTGCTTAGCCATTCTGAGGACTGTCCCTGTGTTCCGTTACTCTTGTATTATTTTCCTCTTCTGGCCCATGTGCCCTGATTTTTCAACAGCTGGGGGAGTGCAGCCCCAGAATTCTAGAGCTGCAAGGTTTTCTAAGAGGTCTACTGATCTGGTCCTAGGAGTCCAGGAGACGAACTTAGTCAACCAACAGAAAACTTCTAATCTTCTTCTGAGTGAACTCAATAGACACAGACGAGATCAGGATTTTACATCCTTCTTTGGTACAGATATCTGTTTTAGTTTCTGAACGCCCTTTAGGCGGCACTCATTGCATTGTGCTGCAATTCTTTGTTCACCTGTTTACCTCTCCTTGGAAGTACTTGAGGATAGGAATGCATATTTATCATCTTGTAGAGCAACCGGCACATAGTAGGGGCTTGCTAAACATCCATTGTTCCATACATGGTGCAGGTGGTGACTGGAATATTCCAGTTTGTTATAAAGCCTAGTGGAAGCCTATATCCTTTTGTTTTGCACCTTCAGAAGGGCCCACATCCCCAGCACAGGGACTAATACAGAGTGACCAGTCAGGTTGGTCGTGTTGAATGAAATGTGTGTTGAATGAATAGGTGAATAAAAGATGATTTCACACCTCTTACAAGTCTACTCATACATTCCTTCTTGTGTTATCCTTTATTTTCCCAACTTGTATTGATGTATTTAAGACATTTTTCTCCATATAAACCTGTTCATGCCCTGTTAAACTTCAAAATATTAGTCAACTAGGAGACATAATAGGCAAAGAATCCCAATTATGTCGTTGCTTCTTATGCTATGGCCTTTCCTTACATTGCCAATTAAATTTAACAAGCAATCTTGAGCATCTCTGTGTGCAGGGCACAGGGGATGGGGCAGATATTTAAAGATTTATCCGGGGAGGAATGACTTGTCCAAACACCCACACCCTGTCACTTCCTCAATGTGACCAATCCTTACTGACTCCTTGACAATTAGCCTGTTTCCTCCCATGTCTGGGCTTCCTCTCCTGCTGTTCCTCTACCTAGGCAGTGAAGCATCCTGCTCGCTATTCAGTCACATAATCCTGGGTTTGAATTCTGACTGCTACCATCTAGTTGTGTGATCTTGGACAAGTTACTTAATCTCTGACTCTCAGTTTCTTTGTCTATAAAATGGGCATAATTATACTTCACAGGGTTGTTGGGAGGAGGAAATGAAATAATGCAATCAAGTGCTAACCAGAGCACCTGGCACACAATGAATGCCAGCTGTTTTCATTATTAATGTAAACGCACCTTCACTCTCCATTTCCTCATCCCTACCCCATGTTCAAGGCCCAGCTCAAAGGCTGCTGCCTCTGAAGATTTCTCTGATGCCTGCCAAAGTGACCTTTCCCTTTCCAAGTATCTTTTATGTTCACTCATTCCACCTCCCGGTCACTCCCTCGTTACATGGCACTATGCTATTCTCCAGTGGCCTGTGGTACAGTTTAGCACTTGGGCATGAAGAAGTTCAACAGCATCCTGCCTTGTTCATCATATAATTATTCCCCGAAGTTGTCTTCTCCTCAGACAACATCTAAGTATCATGTGGGCAAGGACTGTGTAAGGCAAAACACAGGATCTTAAAAAACACAACTGAAGGAGCTGGGCCATGCCTTAGCTTTCTCTCTCTCTCTCCAATTTTCTTCTCATGTTAACTCCTGCTTTCAGTTAGCTTTCTGATTTAAATGAGCCCATTTTTCTTTTAAAAGGCTGCCACAGTCAATTTCTGGGCATAAAACACTATGAGAGTCACTGGTTTATGAAGGTTTTCTGTACTAGATTCACCCGTCTCCTCAGTCAAAAGGCTCAGCGTTCTGCACAGCTGTATGGAATTGGCATTTCTATGTTAGCTACATCAAAGCAGCTTGAGAAATAGCCAAGTCCAGGGTCTTTATCTATTCATTCAGGCAGTTCTAGGAAAATTGCCTCAAAGACTTGTCAGCTAACTGTGGGCTATGCAGGACAGAGAGGGGCTTGCACAGTGTTAGTGGGGATCTCATCCCCTCCTTCACCCAGAGTTTCCTGGCCCTCAGCTCAAGATATCCCAGCAAACTGTGAAAGGAATTACACACACAGATTCCATAGAGTGGTTACGTTTTGGGATGGGGGTTTGGGAGAGAGAAGGGACACGGGAAGGGGACGAGTAAAAGGGGCTTTCCAAAACAATACTAACATTCTCTCCTTTAACTTGTTAGTGGTTACTTGGGTGTTGGTTGTATTGTTACTTTTTTATACTTTCCGATGAACAATTTTGTATATACTTAATATATAATTTTTTAATGTAGAAAAACTGGTAACTGTAATCCTATTGAATATTATTTATTCCCTTGCCATCTTTTTCCTGCATTCAAAATGCAGAGTCATCCAAGAATTCTAAACTTACTATGGAAAGGTCATCTGGTGATGCCCACCTAGCCAGCTTAGTTTTCACTACCAGTTCCTAGGATTCTATCAGAGGTGCCTCAAGCACCATCCCAAGGGGCAAAGGGAAGTCAGTAGGTGGAGCCTGGGCATGGAGCCTGGGCTCATCACTCCTTTCAACCACATGTGATTCTGTTTTACATATTAAGATTCCAGGTAAGAAATGGTTAAGGAGCCAGGAGGGAGGTCACAATAGCTCTTTTCTAATTTTCAGAGTATCAAATGAAATTAGGCTGATGTTTATGGCTTCCAAGGGAGACTGAGGATAAATGGGTAAAAGTTCTTGGGAGATAGGATTGAGTTGCTACAAGTAGGGTGACTACATCGAAGTTCGCTTGAGGTAACCCAAGTTCATGGCTTTATGCCTGCTGCCCAGGGTGGTTACAAATAGCACCTTCTATCACTCTCTAAGTGTACCAGTTTGAATAATAAATTGTAAGGTCACTCCAGTTACAAGGAATACTTTTCTAACAGTTATATCTAAGATTATAAAGAGCTAGTTCCCAAAGCTGGAGCAAGAAGTGAAATAGGGCTTCCCTGGTGGCGCAGTGGTTGGGAGTCCACCTGCCGATGCAGGGGACACGGGTTCGTGCCCCGGTCCGGGAAGATCCCACATGCCGCGGAGCGGCTGGGCCCGTGAGCCGTGGCCGCTGAGCCTGCGCGTCCGGAGCCTGTGCTCCGCAACGGGAGAGGCCACAACAGTGAGAGGCCCGTGTACCGCAAAAAAAAAAAAAGTGAAATAAATGATGACCAATTAAGGAGCTTTCTTGATCAATTGTTTTTTGAACTTTTTTTTAAGTAGAATTTTTTTCTGGTTCTCTGTTTCCCCTGAGGCATAGTTTGCAGATTCCTCACCTCTTGGTCTCTCTGCTCTTGATATGTTTCCATTTTTCTCCCAGAGTCTCCAGAAACAAAAATGATAATTCAATTTTGGTCTACTCAGAGTGGATTGAAGAGGCTTTCAGAATTGTAGAATGTTTGTATTAGAAGGAAATAAAAGACCAAGCTCATCCCAATAGGAGCAGGAATATGGTGAACTCTGACGTTGGGCCCTACATTAGAATCGCTAGAGAGTTTGCTGTGCATACATATTTCTAGGCCTGTCCTGAGAGATTCTTATTGGTTGTTCTGGGATGAAACCTGGGGAGCTGAATTTAAACAATATCTTCGGTGTTCTGTTGCTTGACCATTTTTGGGAATCTCAGGGAGCCCACTGGTTCCCCAGTGGTGGGCCATGACTCCCAAGGGTGTATAGGATATGTCGTTATTTTAGTTATTCTAAATACTACCTTTTTTCTTATCAAATAAGTATTTTTCTTCCTCATATTTATATTTATCAAATCTGCAGATGCTATTGTAATTAATAAAATACATGTTTAAAAGTTATCCAATTCATTATAGCTATTTGTCTGTTTTTTGTTTGTTTTTTGTCTTTGTTTTTTTCTTAACAAATAAGTACTACTGAGAATATAAACTTTATCACGTATATGTCTAACTTGCTTTATTTATAATTAATTGGGTTCTTACACTCTAATAGGATGAAAACTTTATATAATTCATTTAACTTTACAGATAAATCCAGATAAACCCAAACCAAGGTCATGGCCAGAGGTGTCCTGGTAAATGTCTAATAAATAGCTGTCTGTGGAAGGCTGGGGAGAGAAGTGGGGGGTAGGGGGAGGGAGTAAAGAAATCCCTGATCTGTAAAGTTTATCACTTTCTGTAGTGAAAATATTTTTACCATGGCTACCAACCTGCCTTTATTCAATGAGGATTTGGGAAAAGAGGCAGGCGGTTGACCCTTGTTGAACTAGTGCAAGCTGGCTGCAGCAGACCCCTGGGCCAACTGAAAATCTAGTTCTCATGGCTCCTAGTTTAGCGGTCTTTTCATTACTCTACAAATAAAGCTGGCATGGTAAGAAGTCCTGGCAGCACATTATTTGTGGAATCAGGGGCTATCATTTTGTATTCGAATTCCAGGGCCACACCAATGTAAGATCATCCGTATCTGAATTCCTGTGGATGTTCCTCTTGCCTCCATGACACCTTATTCTGACCTTATAGTTGCCAATTCTGGCTTCCCAGAAAGTTTCCATGGGCTTTCATTCCTCCTTAGCCTAGTTCTTTCGTGACAATCTAATATATCTTCAGGGTAGCCCCTCACTAGAACTCCACTTTGGTGAGGGTCAGCCTGCTTAACTATGACTTTAAGGTTCTGTCAGATCTGGTTTCTCAAGAATCATGTGATGACTTTGACAAGCATCATTATCATAGACTTAATTTTCAACAGCGCTCCTTAATTCAGTGCTTTCCAAAATGGCTTCTAAAAAGCAGTAGTCATTATAGATGTTAAGTGAACAAAAGGGTTTCATGTTCGGATATGAATGGGAAACGTGGCATACTACTATCTTATAGCTACTCCCCTCTCCCTACCACGCTGAAGAATCAGTCTGTTTTCACAAATTAATGACTGAGCGATCTTGTAGAGAGAACTATACTTACTTTGGTCTGATTTAGCTTTTCCAAAATTTATTCAAACATGGACTTCGTCACTCATCCTTATTTAAGTTCCATGAAATATGCTTAGTGAAATACTGAACTAACAGTTCATAGTAGCATCTACCTTATGGCATTTCAAAATCCGTATTCCATGTTGGGTTACTTCTTATTTCCCCATGTCTGAATGGTGGCCACCTGGCACCATTTGATTTGCTGATTGGAAAAGATTGATGTATCCTGAGGTCAATGATTGGCTCAGCTCTTCAGGTTTCAGTGGCCAGCTCTGTCTTCCAGGGTCCATCCTACTTTCCAGTTGGACCCTGCATAAGAGAATGGTCTTTAATATACAAAACCTTTCTCATATGAAAGATACTACCAGACAACTTCCGTTTTTCTTCCTCATACATACTTGACTAGAATGGGTGGCATAGAATGGGTAGCTGTGAGTGAGGATAAGGAAGTATGGGTAGAAGAAAGAAGGGTAATAGGGGACCTTGATAGTCAGGCAGAGGAATTTAGTTTTTTATTTTTTAATTTGGCCACACCTTGCAGGATCTTAGTTCCTTGAACGGGGATTGAACCCACACCCTCGGCCGTGAAAGCGCGGAGTCCTAACCACTGGACCGCCAGGGAATTCCCAGGCAGAGGAATTTAAATGTGAAGATTTTAAGAAACAGGACATGGAACAGCTGCCCTCTTCTGTTTGAGCAGCTCCTTCAAGGGAGAGAAGTTATGCTTTGATTGAATCAGCTCATTTAGAATGTGTTTCTTTCTTTTCCTTAGATAATAGCATGGCTTTAAATCCGAGTAGCAACACCTAATGTGACCCAGGTGGGCTTTTGTAAACCTCTTACTGCTCTTCTTACTGAGGTAAGGTAAACCTCTTACCTCAATACTCTTGCATCGGTAACCCTTGAGTTCTTTACCTCTTTCTCAAGTGGTGTCTCTGTGCTTGATTCATTGCAACTGTGCTCTCTGGTACTTAGCCTCAGGTCCCATGGCAGTAGTCATGAATTTCTTCATTGAACAGGGTGATATCCTTGGAGAATCAAACCTGCCCCAAAGGAACAATAAGGTTACTAGTTTTTTGTTTTTTTGTTTTCTTTTATGAATGCCCAGCGGAATTATATCCTTGCTTTGAATTTCTCTCTGATAACACTTCCTGTCTTTGGGGAATATCTGTTCTGCCATTGGTTAAATCTATATCTGCAGGGGATAGAAATGCTTTGCCACCCACGATTGCTCTGAAGATATTTCCTTGTCCCAAGAGCCAATGAGAGAAATGTGAGAACCTTTTAATGCTGCCTTCTTCCACCACCTCAGTTACCCATAACTGCCTTGGAGAAATGCTTCCTGACATGAGCATCCTAGAGCCTGCCTCCTCTGCCAGCCTGGCCATGTGAAGATCGCCAGACATGGGACTTCCCTGGTGGCGCAGTGGTTAAGAATCCACCTGCCAATGCAGTGGACACGGGTTCGAGCCCTGGTCCGGGAAGATCCCACATGCTGCGGGGCACCTAAGCCCTTGCACCACGACTGTTGAGCCCACATACCACAACTACTGAAGCTGGCGCACCTAGAGCCCGTGCTCCGCAACGAGAAGCCACCGCAGTGAGAAGCCCGCGCACCACAACGAAGAGTAGCCCCTGCTCGCCGCAACTAGAGAAAGCCCGAGAACAGCAACAAAGACCCAATGCAGCCAAATAAAAAATAATCAAACAAATAAGAAAAAGAAAAATATTGCCAGACATTTCACCTACAGCCCACTCATTGCTAGCCTTCTTATTCTAATATTCAGAACTTCTCCAGTCTAATGTCGTTACTTTCTGTGTGTACCTGCTTTTACAATATAGCAGGGTCATGGTATGCTCATCTGCTTATGGGACTTCCTGGGACTTTGCTCTTTTTTTTTTTTTTTTTTTTGCGGTACGCAGGCCTCTCACAGTTGCAGCCTCTCCCGTTGCGGAGCACAGGCTCTGGACGCGCAGGCTCAGTGGCCATGGCTCACGGGCCCAGCCGCTCCGCGGCATGTGGGATCTTCCCAGATCGGGGCACGAACCCGTGTCCCCTGCATCGGCAGGCGGACTCTCAACCACTGTGCCACCAGGGAAGCCCGGACTTTGCTCTTTTACTCAAACCTGATAGCAGATTCGATAAGACAACTGATTCTTTACAAAAAGACCCTTAATTTGGAGAGTATATGTTGAAACCTTCTTAATCTTTTGGTTCCCTTGTGACTTAGCTGTTTCTAGGAACTCCCAGTGGAACTTAGAAGGAGACCATGGCTGGAGTTCCTAAGTGGTTATAAACTGTTGAGTCTAGTACTCCCCAGTGACTAGCTGAGCTGAATACACAGGTGTACTCAGTTCACTGAGCATACAGGTGTTTTGCATAGATTTTAATTATTCCTATGTTTTCTCTACCTTCTTATCCGTGGTCCTATATAACAGTTGGCCTTCCCACCCATAATGCATCTGCAGGCACCAAGATGGCTCCATCTACAAGGTATGTTCCCGGTAAGGGCTCAAGGCCCTCTTTCATTTATACTGTGCCTGTTGCTTCTTGTTCATCTCTTTGATACTTTGATCTCTGACGTTTTCATGTGGTGCTCGCCGTTTCTTTTGGGCTCTGTTTTTTCTTTTGACCATTTGGATTCTTTGGCTTATGAACAGTTTTCTGTCATAAGCTCTTTGCTGGGCATACTCTCTGATTTATATAGTCCTCAAATTTTTTTTTCTTTCTTTTTCTTTTTTGCGGTACGCGGGCCTCTCACCGTTGTGGCCTCTCCCGTTGCGGAGCACAGGCTCCGGACGCGCAGGCTCAGCGGCCATGGCTCACGGGCCCAGCCGCTCCGCGGCATGTGGGATCTTCCCGGACGGGAGCACGAACCCGTGTTCCCCTGCATCGGCAGGCAGGCGGAGTCTCAACCACTGCGCCACCAGGGAATACTCCTCAAAATTTTGAATGAACGATGCTCGTAATCTCCCTAACCTTTGTGAAAGCCTGCTAGCTGGGCTGGACTCCTTAAACTAGGGAGGAGGGAGTTTTGAAATTTTATTTGAAATCCGAAGTCCTTAGTCCTTCACCTGTTGCAGCCAGGGACAGCGGATGAGACCATCAAGATACTATGATAATGGAGGTCTTGTGGTTCTGGTGGCACTCATGGATCAGCTTGCAGAGATATGGTTGGAGCTACTGAGGCTTCATTTGCGCACATTCTGGGATGAAACCTCTACCTCCCTCACCCTCATAATGCTATTGATCCTGCTGCCAAAGAAATCCAAACGGGAGTCTGACAAACTACCAGGCATCTGTCTACAAGTTCATTTTCATGTGTAAATTCAGGGTTTTGGGTCCTATGAGAACTACATTGTCTTCTGTTTGTTGGGGCATGGGGAGTGAGCAATATATGATTCCCCTCCAACAGCCTGGCAGTATCCCTTTGTGGTGTTGTACCAAGTTCTAGCCTGTCTTATGATTGACATGGTTTCTGGGCTCAAATGGAATTGAGGTGAACAATGCCCTTATCTAGCTGAAGAGGTAGAAGATTGGCTTTCCTATTGTGATCCTTTATGTTCTTTTGTTTAACTCTTCTGCTTACCATCCTTTATTCTTCACTTTAGGATAGGGCCATCTGCTGTCATTTTGTATTCTTTTTGGTTGAAGGATTTTTACAGGCCCCTTTGTGCCTGGGTTATAAATAATCACCTGGTTGCCATATGGGGCTGTATGTAGCTCGTCTTTGATGTATGGATGCTGGGCAATGGGGAGGAAACGTTTGACTTTAAGTGATAGCCTTGGTGCTGAGGTAGCCGAAGCGCTTGCGTCCATCTGGAAGCAGTTAAATGGCTAATTGGCAGATGCTGTGCCTCACATGATAAAGAACCCAGGAGAAGTTGGGAATTTGAGAGGACCCTCATTTAGAAACATCAAATACTCCTCCTCTGACTTCTTTGCTAGGTTCTTTAAATTACAGGGTAATGAGAGAAGTGAGAAGAAGCTAAATTGGGAGTGGATTGCAAAAGACATTTTTTCAATAGAAGTTTCTGTTTATCGAAATAATTACAGATTTACAGGCAGTTGTAAGAAATAATATAGAATGATCCCTTGTATACTTTTCTCTGTATCCACCAGTGGTAACATTTTGAAAAATTACAGTATAACATCACAGCCAAGATAGTCACATGGATACAATTCACTGATCCTTAGATTTCCCCAGTTTCACCTGTCCTTCCTATGGGTCTGTGTCTCTGTCTCTGTATGTACTAAATTCTATGCAGTTTTATCACCTGCATAGGTTTGTGTATCCACCTCCAGTCATGATACTGAACAGTTCCACCACTATTAGTATCTCTCCTTGCTCTTTTATGGCCACACTGACTGCGTCCTGTCCCCATTTCGTACCTCCTCCAGTCCCACACTTTGGCAACTACTCATCTGTCTTCCATTTCTAAAATTTTGTCAATTCAAAAATGTCATACAAATGGAATCGTACAGTATGTAACCTTTCAAGATGGGCGTTTTTGCTGGCTAATTCCCTGGAGATTCATCTAAGTTTTGCGTGCGTGTGTCAATTTATCTAAGTCTTGCGTGCATCAGTAGTTCATTGCTTTTCATTGCTGACTAGTATTCCATGGTATGTATGTACTACAGTTTATTTAACCATTCATTCCTTGAAGGACATCTGAGCTGACGCCTGTTTTGGGTTATTACAGATAAAGCTATTACAGACATTCATGTAGCAGACTTTCTGTATGGATTTAACTTTTCATTTCCGTAGGACAGATACTCAGGGGTGACTTTGCTGGGTCATATAGTAGTTGCATATTTAGTTATTAAGAAACTGCCGAACTTTTTTTTTTCTCAATGTTTATCATTTTACATTCCCACTGCTTCATTGCGGGCATTTGGGTGTTTTCATTATTTTTTATTGTAGCCATTCTGACAGATGTGTGGTGAGACCTCACTGGGGTTTCAGTTTGCATTTATAATGGTTAATAAAGTTGAACAGCTTTTCATGTGCTTATTTGCCACTTGCATATCTTTTTCACTGAAATGTCTCTTCATTTTCTTTGTCTCTTGCACATTGTCTAATTGTGTTATTTTCTGTTGAGTTTTGAGAATTCTTTTATATATTTTGGACACTAGTTTTTGTTACATATGTAGTCTGCAAATATTATCTTCCTGTCTGTAACTTGTCACTTCATGTTCTACATATGGGCTTTCACAGAATAAAAAAGTATTTTATTTGGATGAGGTTCAATTGATCAGTTTGTCCTTTTATAGATCATAATTTTAATGTGAAGTCTGCATAGCCCTAGTTCTCAAAGATTTCCCTTGTTTGTTTTTTGTTTTCTGGTTTGTTTCATAGTTAAGTTTATGATCCATTTTGAGTTAATTTTTATTTAAGGTATAAGGTTTAGGTTAAAATTAATTTTTAAGATTTTTTTGCCAATGGATATCCAGTTGCTCTAGCACTATTTACTGAAAAAGGTGGTTCAGTGTAAAAAAGGCCTAAATTATATTAGTGTCAGGAAAACAGTATCCTTTAATCTGGGTTTGAGATGCTACTATGCTACTCTGTAGTGCCCGTGTTCGTTGTGACGTTTTTAAAGGTCTGTAAGATCTTGAAAAGGAAGGTTCTGATTTACTTTGTACTTTATGGAGGACATTACTTATAAGGGTTTCAGTGACTTGAAGCTCAGGCCAGGGGTGGGTTTGAGATGCTACTATGCTACTCTGTAGTGCCCGTGTTCGTTGTGACGTTTTTAAAGGTCTGTAAGATCTTGAAAAGGAAGGTTCTGATTTACTTTGTACTTTATGGAGGACATTACTTATAAGGGTTTCAGTGACTTGAAGCTCAGGCCAGGGGTGGCATGGTAATCATTCATTGTAGAATATTACCCTTTCATCAGAAGATTGAGTAGAATGAGGTGAAAGCCTCGTTCTAATTCCAGAAGACCAGGAAGGGCTTGAAGTCCACTGCATGATCAATAGCACAGGCAAACAGACCTCTAGCTTCAGGGCCTGTGGAAGCCAGTTCATCCTCCAAGGGACAGGTCTCTGTAGCCTCTGTGTCTCAGAGGGGACAGAACAGCATCATCTAGATGACCAGCCAGTAGAAGAAAACATTCTCTCCAGGATGCTGCTTATGTTTTAGGGTCTCCAGGATGTCAGCAAACTAACTCATCCTAGTCTAAACGATCCCGGCTCCTCTGTTACCTCCAATTCAAAGGTCTTTCCTCTCACTCAACTGTCACAATAAAGGTTGGCAGGAGTGTATTTTTCAACTCTAATGCTAAAATTTTCCGTAGCAGTCAAACAAAACACACACCATTACTGGCCAAAAATCAAGAAATACCTTTTCTCGGAAAGGTCTTCATTTCATTGACCTTTGGACAACTGCATTCAGCTACAAGTGCCCAGGGAGTAGTGAGCTATGGGAGAAACGATACTAGATTACAGCTAACAGGTCAGGAATAGAGTCTAGTCCTCATTGGCTGGTGAACCTTAGATAGAGCCTCTGACCTCTTTGGACTTCGGTTTCACTTTCCTCAAAATGGCAATAAGGCTTGTCTTACCTACTTCACTGTGCCATTGTGAGGCTCAAATTAGACGTAAGTGTGACAGTTCTTTGAACAGCTCACAGTTTTCCAGATTGAGAATGGCCCTGATGTGTGCAACAGAAGGCTTCCCTGGCTACTCGAGCCCTGAGTGCTGTCTCCCCACTCTCCCTCTGCAGCCTGGGCTAATTAGAAAAAAAAACACAAAAACCTTAAAACTAATTTTGAGGTCAAGAGCTTGAACACAGTGTCTGCTGTCTAAGTGTTCGATAAATCCTAGCTGTCATAATTCTGTCCTATTTCCTTGTACCTTACCACCTTCTGGATGACAAAGCTTGGTTGTGGGCTGTGACATAGATGGCCGACCGTCTGCTAGATAGCTGTGCTCCCTTCTGTAGCACACAGTTCTCACAGGGAAGTGCTGGCCACCATTGACCACATTTCCAGAGCACGCTTGCAGTTAGGCATGGCCATGTGGTTGGGTTTTAGCCAAAGGCATATGAGTGAAAGTGATGTACGCTACTTGAAGACCTGACCCTGAGAACTCCTGTGATGCTCTATGCTCTTGTCCCCTTCTGGCTGCCTGGATTGGTGGTGATTTCCCCAGGAGGCTCTAGAAGGAATGTAGAGAAAAAAGTAGAGCTTCTGTCAGTCTCCCTGACATGCCTGAATGTCTACACAGAGGAGGACTGCTCTGCTAATCTGTTTACCTGCCTAAGAAACCTTACTTGAGCAAGAAATATACTTCTGCTGGGTCTGACAAATTGCGTCTTTTTATTTATACATTTTTGACAGCAGTTAGCCTACCCTAAGTAAGTCATGGTTTGCTTTCTCATTTTCTGTGTGAACATGTTGAGGGACTCTAGACATAGGACATATTGTACTTTGCTCTTTTCCCTTATGACATGTAAAAATCAAATTACACAGAGCAATAGTGTCTGCAATAGGTTCAAATAAATCAATCAGAACAACTTTTTATAATATAGTCTTTCAAGACTACATTTTTCTAGAGTTGACTTTATTACGTAAAATGAGTGTAACCCACAGATGTTAGCCACACCAATTTTTGAGCTATGAAGAAGGCATTTTCTCTCCAAAAGGCATTTTCTCTCCAGAAGGAATTTATCTAATGAAATTTTCTTCATATGGCCCACATTTGGTGCAGTCACCAAAACTGTAAACTCCTCTGTCTTTATTTTTTATTCCCCCCTGGGTTTGTCAAACACAATGCCACTGCTGGCCCTTTAGATACGTTAGAAATCTTGATTTGAACAAACAAAACCCTAGGGCTCGGAAATGCTAAATATCACATGGGCATTTGAGTGTTGTTGTCCCCTCAGCCTTTGAAGCCAAAGGGATCCAGGCTTAGGTCCAACTTTACCTTCAGCAGATCAGTCGTGAACCAGTGAAAACTGACCTAAAGACTCGGTTTCCTTAGCTGAGAGAAGAACTAATAATAGTAGTGTGGGATACGTGGCATAATACATACAGATTGCAGATTGCTTAAAATGCGCCCAGTGAAAGTCAGCTGTTCTGTTTGTAAGCACTCTTTGTTAATAACTGCACCAACAGCAATTTTAAAACATTTCTGCCTCTTTATTAAAATGAAACGATTTTGCTGTAGAGGGACAGTTATACGACCAGCCATAAAACAATCAAGTCTACTAGGAGACTCCTATCTGGATGGTGACCAGTGGTATATATAATTGTATGTGTGTGCGTGTGTATTTGTGTGTGTATGAGAGAAACAATGAAAATGCACATGGTAGACAATGGAAGAAAGTCTCTGAAATATTGGAAGAAAACAAAAACAACTTTCCACCCAGAAATGAATACCCAAATGAATTTTTACCTTAAAAAAATTTTCTTTTATCACTCTCTTAATTTCTTTGTGCAGATCTAAAGATCTTTGGCCTGATGTCATATTCCTGCTGCCTGAGGAATTTTTTTTTTTTTTTTTTTTTTTTTTTGTGGTATGCGGGCCTCTCACTGTTGTGGCCTCTCCCGTTGCGGAGCACAGGCTCCGGACGCGCAGGCTCAGCGGCCATGGCTCACAGGCCCAGCCGCTCGGCGGCATGTGGGATCTTCCCGGACCGGGACACGAACCCGTGTCCCCTGCATCGGCAGGCGGACTCTCAACCACTGCGCCACCAGGGAAGCCCTGCCTGAGGAATTTTAACATTCCTGTAGTCTAGGTCATCTGACCATGAATTTTCTCAGTGTTGTGTTTGTCTGAAAGTCTTTATTTTGGCTTAATTATTGCCCAGTGTAGTTATACCGAGCACTCTGCACCCTGTCCTGGGAGGAGGTCCCATCACTACAGCAGGGTGAAAAATTTCCCAAAGCATACTATAGATTCTATAGATTTTACTTATATCTCTCGCTTCTTGTCCCCTAGAATGTCAGTCCCATGAGAACAGGAGTGTTCTCAGCACTTAGTGCAGGACCTCATCTCAGCCACCCTTTCCTCTGCAGACACCATCCTCCTTGGTGGCAGCTGTATCCTGGTCCTCCTTTGGCCCCTCGGCTGTTTCCACCATTACCTCCAGGGCCTTCACCATCTGTCACTGCCACCCACCCCTGTCACACCCTTGTTGGTAGAAGGGTGATGTGACAAGGCTCTACTATCACATCTGCCCTCATGACAGCAAAGCAGCCAGCCACTGCCTATGGTGGGGAAGGTGGAGAGAGAGGAGGTGACGGGGTAAGAAGAAGACAGAGGTGGCCCAGGGCAGGACCATATCAGGGATGGGCAGGATGAAGAAGCTGAAGATCTGAGGATCCCTATTACTCCCTGGAGGCAGAAAATGCCCTTCAGAAGGAGGAAATGGGACTGAGGAAGACGGTGGCACTCGGGTCAGAACCTGGTAGGGACAGATGTGTATGTGTGTGTGTATGTGTTTAAATTTAATAGAATTCATGGTAAGCTGATTGGCTGGAAACAAAACTTTTAAAATATTAAGGAGCCATTTACCAGGCAAAGGAAAGAGCCTCTAGACTAGTAGTAAAGAGGGTGTTAGTAATACTAAGTTGTAGTCTTGGCCTGCCTGCCGATTATGAGCTGTGTAACCTCTCTAAAATCTCACTAAATCATCTGAAAGATGGAAAAAACACTACCTACTGTAATGGTTTATTTTTTTTGTAGCAACTTGACCGGGCCATGGAATGCCCAGATATCTGGCTAAACATTTTTTCTGAGTGTGTCTGTGAGGGTGTTTCTGGGAGAAATGAGCATTTGAATCGGTGAACTGACTAAAACAGATGACCTACCCCAGTGTGGGTGGACACCACCCCACCTACTGAGGACCCACATAGGACAAAAAGGTGGAGGAAGGTTGAGTTCTCTCTACCTGATGCTTGAGCTGAGACCTGGGTCTTCTGCTCTTCGCCTGGAACTCGCACTATCAGGGCACCCAGCTCTCAGGGCTTCAGGCTTGAACTGGAATTAAACCATGGGACTACTGGTTCTCCACCTCTGAACTATATCGTCACCCTTCCTGGGTCTCCAGCTAGCCAAGGGCAGGTTGTGGGACTTCTCAGCTTCCATTATCCCATAAGCCAATTCCTTAAATATATATTCCTTATATATGCAGGCTGTTTCTTCTCTGGAGAACCCTGACTAATACACCTACCTTACATGACAATTAAATGATGTATCTAATACCCTTGTTCTGTACTTAGAACCCAGAAGCTACACAGTGAATGCTACTATTATTAAGCACGTAAACTTGGAAATCACCAAGAGTTTCCCCAAAATAGGATTTGTCTGTCTTTCTAATGTAAAGAGGCCTACATATTCATGACCTCCATGCCTCTTTGGGGGTTTATCTACTCTATGTGAAGTCCATGACTTAATTCCCTGGATTTTGAGTAGAAGCTCTCATTTGCATGCCAGCCAGACATAGATAAATGCATGTATAGAAAAAGCTTCAGTAGTCTTCAATGTATTCTAATTATTCATCTTGGTGATTTTGTTTCATGAAAAATTCCTTGAAGAATTGAGCATCATCATCATTTGTCTAAATCAAGTAAACTCAGAATGTTTGGTAGGCTGTTTGCCTGTGCAAATAGAACTACTCTACTGTTACAGAAATAATAGAAAGAATGACTTAGCCCATATTAAGTCGCCTTCCTGTGTCAGACTTTTTTCCCCTCACGTTCAGCTTTGACACTTTACCAAACTTGAATTTTTAAAGCACACGTCGGAGTGTGTCTCATCTCCAACCCAGACCCCCCCAGGGGCTCCCCACTGTCAGATGGCTTGGTCTGACATGCCCACCACACCCTTCCAGCTTCAACTCTTACAATGCCCCTCAGAGACCTTATGTTCTAGAGAAACTGAGACATACTTTATACCATGTCCCATGCTTTCCCGGTGGGAATGTTTAAATTCTACCCATGCTTGAAGGCTCAGAAAAAAGGCAACTTCTTCCTTGAAGCTTTCTCTAACTCCCATTCACCAAATCCAAATTATCACAGAACTTTATTTTACCTGTCTTGTGTCATATTGTACCTGCCTGTTTGCCTACCTGCCTTTCTCCTTTCCTAGCTCCCTCCCTCCCTCACCATGTACACCTACTATGTGTCACGTGCTGAACATGCAGCAAGGAGTAAAGCAGGAAAGATCCATGTTCTTGTGGATGTGGGGAAAGACAGCCCCTAATCAACCAAAAAGTAAATTTATAATTACAAACGTAGTTGAGTACTGCCTAGGAAAGTACAGAGGACCATAAGCTAGCAGAACAGAGGAATGCATTTAGAATTTTAAATAGGGAAAGAAATTTTGGTCAGGGAGGTGGTACAGACCTGGCATAACATATATGAAGGTGCTAACAAAGGATGCCGATAGACATCATACATTCAGGTGTCCCATCCCCCAACCTACAGCAAAATAATTATGATCTCCTGGAGGATTTATAAAAAAACTGACATTATTTTCTTTGGTGTTCATCCACCTGCCCAAGAGCAGAACACCTTGATTAGCCCTTAGGTGTTCATCAATTTATCCAAAATTTACTGTTCTCAAACTCTCTATGGGTTTCCCTTCTCCCCTTCTTTTCTCCTATGAATCCTGATACTGTTGTTACTAAATGAAATCAGTTAATAATAATTACTAAGTTATTTTTTGTTTCCTTTGCGTATAAGTAAATGACATGTTAATAGATATCTACCTGTCTTGTTTTTTTTTTTTTTTTTGGCAGAAATTACTGTTTACTGAACTTTGTTTATGTACCAGTGTTGTGCTAAGAGGTTTAAATATATTCTAATTCTCACAACAAAACTCTAAGATCAAATATTATTCTTTTATCATCAAAACGGAAACTAAAACACAGAAAGGTAAATCAAGAGAGGACCAGTATTTGAATGTTCTGTTTGATTCCAAAACCTGTGCCTTTAACCATAATGCCATACCATTCCCAGGTGTACATGTTTCTTGAAGGGAAGAAAAATATTTCATCCATAGAGTCCTGACATGTGAGATGGAAAATCAGGTGGGATAAATACGCTTGTTACCATTATGTTTTAGAAATACAAGGGCTTGTGCTGATTCTCTGAAAACCAGACTCTCAATTTTAAGGACCCAAATCAGTCAAAATTCAGATACAAGTTTTCCATAATAACTAAAATAAGTCCAGCTTGTAAGCAATAACTCTAGATTTTTTCAAGAGAACTATTCGATGATATTGTAAATATATTTTCCTTGTTTTCTCTCAACACTTTGACCAAATAGATTTTTTTTTAACATCTTTATTGGCGTATAATTGCTTTACAATGATGTGTTAGTTTCTGCTTTATAACAAAGTGAATCAGCTATACATATACATATATCCCCATATCTCTTCTCTCTTGCATCTCCTTCCCTCCCACTCTCCCTATCCCACCCCTCTAGGTGGTCACAAAGCACCGAGCTGATCTCCCTGTGCTATGCTGACGAAATAGATTTTAACCTATTTTTCTATCCATGTATCTGTCTGCCTGTCTGCCTTCTTTCTTCTTTTCTTCCTTCTTTATTTCATTCCTTTTGTATTTCCTTTCCTTTCTTTTCCTTTTATTTCCTTTCTGTGTTTCTTTTCTTTTTCCCCTCCTTCTTTCATTCCTTCTCTTCTCCATGCATCCATCTTTTTTTTCTCATTTAATACATGAATCAAGGAGTGACAAAATAGTTGAAATTTCCAGAAATTCTAAGCATCCTTGCCTCCCACAAAAATGGTTCTCCATGCATTAGCATTCCCATAGCTGGGTTCAAGAACTGGCATATGAGTTAGCTAAGTTGAATGGTTTGTGCATCTCTTGTTGAGGGTGATTTGTAGCTTTATTTGGAAAGGAGTTTTGTTTTCTATAAAAAAAAAACAAAGGTACTGCCTGCTCCCCACTAGAGAGAATTTCTAAAGCCTCTGAAAGCATTCTACCGTGAATGAAAAATAAGGCTAGATGATGAATAGGTGGACCTTGAAACCTTAAACACTGAGATCCTCATCTGAGCCCAAGCTCTGCTTCAGTAGAGTAACCTGATTAACTTCCAAGGTTTGACATTTGCTATTTCCATTCAAGCCAGAATATCTCTAAGGAAAAGCCACTTTGCTGTCATATTGGTGCTGTGCTTCAAAAACTCAAAATGGTACAGACCGAAAGTAATCTTAAAAATTTGGTAACATGTACTTGTGAGTGTGTATTTAGCTGTACGCATGCAGGATGAAACTTAGACGTGATGGCATCAGAAGCAGCCTAGTAATGTGGCATCTCCTTTTTTTTTTTTTTTATTATTTTTTGGCTGCCTTGGGTCTTCGTTGCTGTGTGTGGGCTTTCTCTAGCTGTGGTGAGCGGGGGCTACTCTTCGTTGTGGTACGCCGGCTTCTCACTGCGGTGGCTTCTCTTGTTGTGGAGCACTTCTCTAGGCACACGGGCTTCAGTAGTTGTGGCACACGGCCTCAGTAGTTGTGGCGCACGGGCTTAGTTGCTCCGCGGCATGTGAGATCTTCCCGGACCAGGGCTGGAACACATGTCCCCTGCATTGGGAGGCAGATTCTTAACCACTGCACCACCAGGGAAGTCCCTGGCATCTCCTTAAAGCAATACTCTTTAAAGGGTTGTCCGACATGTAGTTAGTAGTATAGGAGAGCATCTGACTTCCTATTAATAAAAACTATTCCTCTCTTTACGTTCAGAATAAGAGATTTATTAAATGCACTGGATAAAATGTTTAAAGCTTTTCATAACTATTTTCTTCTGTGGCTTTTAGCCATTCATAATTTAATAATGTTTCTTAGTTGCATTCACTAAGGAAAGAAGTAACTTGCATGAATATGGCTGCAGGTTTGTTCAGAATATTAAGTTTAAAAGTATTTTTTCTTTTCTGTTTCATGCTGGCTAAACATTTCCAATTTTACTGTGGTTCTATTTCTTTATCTAGTTTTCCACTGTTGTTTAAACTGGAAACTTTCTTGGAGTGCACTTACATCTTTTTGTTGTTGGAGGGGTGGTGGTTGTTGTTTTTTAAATTGTATTTGATTTAAAATGTCATTCATTTCTGCTGTACAGCAAAGTGATTCTCTTACACACACACACACACACACACACACACGTGTGTGTGTGTGTATATATATATACATTCTTTTTTAAAATATTCTTTTCTATTACGGTTTATCACAGGATATTGAATATAGTTCCCCGTGCTATGCAATAGGACCTTGTTGTTTATCCATCCCATGTATAATAGTTTGCATCTGCCAATCCCAAACTCCCAGTCCTTCCCTCTCCCACCCCTCTCCCCCTTGGCAACCACAAGTCTGTTCTCTGTCTGTGAGTCCATTTCTGTTCCCTAGATAAGTTCATTTGTGTCATCTTTAGATTCCATGTATTGATGACATATGCTATTTCTTTCTCGTTCTGACTTACTTCTCTTAGTATGATCATGTCTCGTTTAAACCATCTATGTTGCTGCCAATGACATTATTTCATTCTTTTTTTAAATTTTTATTTTTTTTATCTTTATTGGAGTATAATTGCTTTATAATGTTGTGTTACTTTCTGCTGTGCAACAAAGTGAATCAGCTATACATATATCCCCATATCCCCTCCCTCTTGTGTCTCCCTCCCACCCTCCCTATCCCACCCCTCTAGGTGCTCACAAAGCAGCAAGTTGATCTCCCTGTGCAATGCAGCAGCTTCCCACTAGCCATCCATTTTACATTTGGTGGTGTATATATGTCAATGCTACTCTCTCAGTTCATCCCAGCTTCCCCTTCCTCCCCCCTGCCGCACCGTGTCCTCAAGTCCGTTCTCTACATCTGCGTCTTTATTCCTGCCCTGCCCGTAGGTTCTTCATCTTCACTAGTACTGCTTTTTAGATTCCATATATGTGCATTAGCATATGGTATTTGTTTTTCCCTTTCTGTCTTACTTCAGTCTGTATGACAGACTCTAGGTCCATCCACCTCACTACAAATAACTCAATTTTGCTCCTTTTTATGGCTGCGTAATATTCCATTGTATATATGTGCCACATCTTTATTCATCTGTCAATGGACATTTAGGTTGCTTCCATATCCTGGCTATCGTAAATAGTGCTGCAGTGAACATTGTGGTGCATGTATCTTTTTGAATTATGGTTTTTCTCAAGGTATATGCCCAGTAGTGGGATTGCTGGGTCATATGGTAGTTCTATTTTTACTTTTTTAA
The DNA here is from genome assembly GCF_937001465.1 of Orcinus orca. NCBI lineage: Eukaryota > Metazoa > Chordata > Mammalia > Artiodactyla > Delphinidae > Orcinus > Orcinus orca. Next base: position 45,307,928 of record NC_064564.1, on the reverse strand, counting down.
GGAACCTCCATAGCGGCTGTATCAATTTACATTCCCACCAACTGTGCAGGATATTTCATTCTTTTTTATGGCAGAGTAATATTCCATTGTGTATATGTATACCACATCTTCTTTATCCATTCATCTGTTGATAGACATTTAGGTTGTTTCCATGTCTTGGCTGTTGTGAATAGTGCTGCTATGAACATCAGGGGAATGCATTTAATTTTACAAATTTAGATACATAACATTTCAATATAGCATGCACTATATCATACTTTCTTCTGTGTTTCAGATTTTTCTTTGATTTTTGTTTGACTTTCAGCTGACTCCTCTCAGTGCTGATGGCTTGGCTCCACATGCATGGAATAGAAGATTTTTGCATCTGTAAATTTACAGCCAACAATCAATATCTTCTGAGTTTTCCCACTAATTTTAATTATTTGATCTGTTTTTGCAGAGCTGAGAGAAGTTTTCACATTTTTTCTCCCCTCACATGGCAAAGAGGTTTTCATGCCTATGGATTTATGGAAAGAAAGTTAAATCTGGCAGGATCCTCAGAGATCGTATGATCAGGCTCGTTAGTTTTGTGGAATAAAAGAAAATCAAGCTGAAACAGGTGATGTGAGGCCTCCTGAACCTCCTGAAAGAAGTCACCTGTTCTATCTACACGAGGACGATGATTGTGCTGTGGTCCTTTTGTGTTTCTCCTAGTTTTGAAGCTTCAGTGGCAGCCAGGGAGTTTGAAAGCATCAAGAGCTTTCTGAATGTCTCTGTTCTTTAATTCTGATGGAGCACCACCTTGCAGTCTGGGAGCCAGATGTGGGAGGAGATATAAATAGAGCTAACCAAGAATTAGGTAAATACAGTGTAAATACTGTGGAGAAGTAGAGTATATGAAAAAGAAGCAGGGCTTCCCTGGTGGCACAGTGGTTGAGAGTCTGCCTGCCGATGCAGGGGACACGGTTTCGTGCCCCAGTCCGGGAAGATCCCACGTGCCGTGGAGCGGCTGGGCCGGTGAGCCATGGCCACTGAGCCTGCGCGTCCGGAGCCTGTGCTCCGCAATGGGAGAGGCCACAACAGTGAGAGGCCTGCGTACTGCAAAAAAATAAATAAATAAAGAAGCATTCGACCTTGTCAGGCAGATTGGGGAAAGCCTCCAAGAGGAAGGCTCATTTAAGCTGAAACCGCAGGGTGATTTGGAATTGTCCAACTAAGGGAAGCGATTTCATTAAGAGCACTAGCATGAAAACCATCTAGTTGTGCTTAGAACGTAAGGTTTGGGACCTTGGACTCTGAGGCTGACTGCCTGCCTGAGAGAAATTCTCTCCTTTAACAAGTTGTCTGTGTCTGTGGGCAAGACACTGACGTTCTCTATTCCCTACCACTCTTTTCTGTAAAATTAGCATAGCAATACTATTGGGGTATGATACTGTTATGCTATTATGACAATCGCCTATAAGGCTTGACTGAAATAATGCCTTAAAGCACGTTCGTATAGTGCCTAACACTCACAATAGGACAACTGCTGGCCATTATTAACCCAGAGCTTTGCAGATTACAAAACACTTTGATAGGCATCATGTATCATTTGATCACCATGTTTCCCTCTAGTACCCAGTCATCAGTACCTCTGCTAATGGTACTATGATTATTTTTGGAGAAAACGAGTAAGCTCTGTGGCCCCCTAGTAGGGGCCAGGAGTGTCCCAGAGAGAGAGAACAGAGATAGAGCCTGGGTCTCAGGGTCTCAAAGAATATTCAAGAATCATCCTATCTAGACTGGAAGCATGTCAATTCTTCAAATGCTTAGTAGTATCTCAGGAAGAAAGGAAACATATTTAAGGGACTAGGTTACATTAAGGATTTTGAAAACATGACATTTACGGTTTAAGTGCCCCTCAGGAATCAGGGCCTCAAACTGTTCAATAATGGTGTAAAATGCGTGAGCAAACAATTTAAGTGTTACTCTAAGATAATCTCGGTAGGAGCACAATGTTGTAAACAGTCCTCTCCACATCCCAGTTCTGTGAAGTAGCTGTTCGTTGTTGTCCATTTATTGCTTTACAGCTATAAGTCTTTGACTAAGTCGCTTAGCATCTTCTAACGATTTTTGAAAGATTTTCTGAGGAAATCCAACATAAGATGGCGTGGGCTATTATACTAACCATAAAGCATGTGATTTCTATTGTAAAGAGCATCTTTTTCCACTGCACACATTTAACCTCTTTATGTCTGGTGTTATGGCTCATATGAGGGAAAGAATGGTGGCATTCATTGTCACAATTCTACAGCATTTAACATTGGTAGATGATTTTACTGTTGATAAAATACATTACCCACTTTATCACATTTGATTCTCCAAACAGCCTTTCCCAGTTTTTACTTAGTGAAATTGAGACCTGGAGATGTTTAAGCAAGTTCACATAGTTGGTTAGTGACAGAGCCAGGACTTGAACCCAACTGTTTGGTCTCCAGATAGAGTTTTCTTGTCACTAAACTGATTTTTGCCTTGTTTGCAAAGCTTGCATGTGAAGACAAGAGCAAGCGTTTTAGAGTTGTAAGATTACTAGATTGCAGAAGACCGTCTTTCATAAGTGTGTCTTGGAGGACTCCACTCAATGTAGATTCAGTTCCCAGGAAATATTAAGACTTCAGAGACCACTGGTGAGCAAGAGAGACAATGTTGCAGCAGCCATTATGTGACCTACTGATCCCCTGGGAGGGAGGTGTTGGGGGTACAGAGTTAGACTTGGCCACGTGGCTCTCTTACACCTTCCACCCTGGGGAATTCCTCAGAGGCCAGGAGGCAAATGTTCTCTGAAGGTCTTTGGGGGTTTCCAACTCTGTTGCAGCAGGCAATTTCCAACCATTTCCCCCTTAAGACAGCCACTGACAAGTTGCTAATGATTCCCTTAGGGTCCCTCACTTCAGGCACTTTAAGGATTCTTTCACTAGAATTTGAATCAGGGCACTTTTAAAAGAAAAAAAAAATCCAGCTTGCTTTTTACCACCCTCCTTTGGGATTAAGTTAAGGAAACTAAAGCCATTATCTGCTTGTGGCTTTGCTGAATCAATGAATTTTACTCACTAGAAAGTCACACGAAGTAGTTCTTTTTCATGAAAAGATGGCATGAAAAGATGGCATTTTTGAGCCTTGAGTTCTGAAGAACACACAGAAGGCTGATAATTAGCGCTGGCATCAAGGCGGGGACATGAGCAGTAGTGGAGCTTTTCCTTTTCTGACACATTGAGAGACAGGGGTGCACAAACTGTTTAAAGTAAAATAATAAAAAGAGGGACAAGGTTAGGAAGGGATTAATAACATCTGCAAATCACAGGAAGGATGTGCTTTTCTCTGAATGTTGCTCTAAACTGTACCTTCTTTTCAACTGCTTGAGATACCTTTGTTCAAAAGGAATACAGATTCAATAATGCTTTTCTGGGGCAAACATAATGGACTGCACGCATGGCTCAGGCTGAGCGGTGATAACTAGGCAAAGCTACCATATTTTTTAAAATCTAAGACTCCATTGATTCTCAGATGTACTATATTATATTAATGTATCACTAAGAGAGAGAGAAAAAAAATGCTAGCAGTTGGCCACATCAGCCTCCTGTAACTTTGACTTGTGTCTTGTCTTTTTGATGGTATTCGTGCTTTCTCCTGCCTTTATTTTATTGCTTGGCACTTGAGAGGCATGTCTTTTGCACACGTACCAATAAAAAAACCGCTTCATTTACATCTTGGTTGTGGCTTCATCCAAAGAACATGTTTGTTGCCTTGTAAGAAAATGGGGAGTTTCAGTCAGTACTTTGACAATAAGTATTTGCTTCACAAAGAATACATGCAGTGGCTAATTTCAACAAAATGACTCTGTTTCAACAATAAACAATAGTATAGTCTTTTTGAGAGCTGACGAGTTAGGACATTTGATTTGTCATCACTGCCACTGGGCAACAATGATGATAAGACACTTCCCAAATTTGGAAAAATTTAAATGTGAAAAAAAAGTGTGACTTAGAATTGATGAACTATGAGAGTTCATCAGCCTAAACGGCCAAGGGAGAAGACCATCCAACTGTGGGAATTTCAGTTCCAATGACAAGAAAGAATCAAAGCAGTGAGCTAGTAAACCAGAAGGCCTTGACGTTCCTCTCACCTTGATTAAACTTTAGACAGATTTCTTCATGACTGTGGGCCCTGACCTCCCTTTTCTTAGTGCAAATACTGTAGAAAATTGCAATTTTAAATTCTTTCTCTGCCCCTTTGAGAGGTAAGTTTTCTACAACCCAGAAATGTCTGCTCGAGGACCATCCCTTTGAAATGTAATCATTCAAAGAGACTGTGTGCCTCTGTGGGAGGGTGGGAGCCTAAGTTCTATAGGCACCAATTAGCAAACACAGATGGCCTAATCATGTTGGTCAGTCTCCCTGCCAAGTCCTCCAGTATGTTTCCATTGGCTCACCGCATTTCTTAAGAATCACCCACCTTTTATTCAGCAGAGTTGTTTCTTCTTGCTCCTCTATTGCAGTAGTCTTGAATAAAGTCTGCCTTGCCTGTTTAACTGATCCAGTGCAGTTTTTCTTTTATACTAAGAACTCAGTTCTAAAGAAATAGTCAGCATTCAAATGATCCTTTATGCATACTTAGAAAGTCACAATTCAAAGTAGAATGTGCTTTTTTTTAAATGCACATTCTTTGGTCTCCCACACAGTTTGTGTAGTTTATACGTTTTTGAGACTAAAATCCCTGTAATGTATTTTCCCCTGTAGTATTTCCTTATTGTAAATGCTTCAGTGCAAGTGTGTTGAGAATTAAAATTCACAGAACTGTTCATTTTTATTGTTTTTAATCACAGGAGTCAAGGGGTGAAAGGGTGTTCTTTCTGATCCAAGTATCTAATTTTTCAGGCTCATATTCTGTGGCACAGAAATACAGCCTTTCTCAAGATCACATAGCTAGTTAATGGTCAACCAAAGACAAGCCAGTGTTGTTTCCACTAGACCAATGACCCCCACACTGAACTGAGCATTTACACACCTGGAGAGTTTGAAAAAAATGTTGATGTACTTTAAAAAATCAGGGTCTGTTGATTCAGAATCTCTGGTTTTTGGCCTAGGCATTTGTGGTTTGTAAAAAGCACACAAAGTTTGTTTGTTTTTTAAAGTGCATCTAAGATGCAGCCAGGTCTGAGAGCCACCAGAATAAGCTTTCTCCCTGTAAGTAATATACTAAAACCAAGCAAGGAGCCAGCTGCTGTTTTATGTCCTGCACAGAGGAGCAGAGGCTAAATTGTAAATGCTTTTTAGCATTTTTGCGCTCACCAATTCTCATCCTTAAAACATCCAGCACTTCTCAGTTATTTCTTCCATTACTTTCTTGCCCTAGAATTGTGTAAAGTTGCATGTGGTACAACTGCTTGACTGGTTATGGTAGCTCACAGAACCTGGGAAGGTGACCTTTGTGCCAGAGCAAATAGTACTTGATGTATCTTTGAAGCTGGTCTGTTTGCAGATTGGACTGTTAAGCACAGAGGGAAAGAGTTTTCAATGAATATTTCTATAATGTTACAAATCTACTAGACTACTGGCTCACAAGTCTGTACAGGTGATAGGATATTTTTTTGCAGGTGAGATATGCTCCATGAGAATGAGCTCCTAGGAAGAAAGGAATTGTATAAATGCAAATAATTATTTTTATTATGCAAACGAATGATCCTAATACAGTAATAATAGCAATTAAAAAGAAATCCAGGTCCCTATGCCCTAGAGAGCAACATCTTTGTAAGGAAATCTAACGAACTTTTGTAACTATCATTACACGCCTTAACTGCAAGGTTTTGAGTAAGAACCAAACTTTTAAGTGGGTGGTGTTGTTGTTTTTAATCCATTAGACATAAATTAAACCAAACCAGGAGATTGAAGTGTTTCCTCCTTCTTCCTCCTACACAACTGTGGGCTTAACCTTAATTTGCTGATGTTGGCAGTATTTGTACAAGCACTGCTATCTTCTAGAGCAAAAGCAATGCTGCTGTAATGATTCAGGGAAAGAATTAGAAACTATATATTTAAAAATCTTTCCTTTTATGAGCAATTTAAATTGGCAGGAAAAACACAATTAAGCAATTTCAAAGGTGATGGAGAGTTAAACACTACGTCTCTAAACACTGTTTTTAAAAAGACATTGGTAATTAAGTTTTTCTATTTTTTATAGCTCTAATCTAGGGGAGACAGTGGTGAAGAAAATTGCCAAGAATGTGATTTTTTACAAAGTACAGTTTGAAAATTCCCATCCTAAAATGTTGAAATGGAAAAAGATGACAGTGACTAGAGATTTCAGATGTGGAAAAGAGCAGAGATGTCCTCTTGGCATGGCTCTTTAGATCATTAACTAAGGGAGTCCTGCAAACTCCATCCCTCAGCTGCCGATGGGAAAATGTTGCAACTGCAAATTAGAGAGATCTTGCTGGAGATACTGTAGAAGGAACAGGAAATTACCAGATGTCTTTAACCCTTCCATTTTCACACCCTATCTTTGTAACCTTCCAATACAAGGTTTCATTTTATAGTTATCTCTGACAGCATCAAGATCTTCAATTACCCAGAGTAGTGGGAACTCCTAGTTTTTGAGTCAGTTCCATTGCCCAGCTTTGCTGGTTGCAAAATTTTTTAGTGCATCAATGAAAATCTGATTCCATATTATTTTTTTTCCTGAAGTTGCCCCTCTTTATAAGTCTGTGTTCAGTGACATCAGATTAGAGCTTAAATCTGCCACAGTGAGATTGTTCACATCAAGGAAATCTGTAAAGGCTGCCGTTAATCTGGGAATCTTGGGAGAGCTGGTTGTTAGGTCTTTGCCGGCACACCACTGTCTCTGGAACTAGCTGATAAGTCTGCTTCCTCATCTCTACAATGGGCTTTCAAACATGTGAAGGTTTCCTCCCTGTCCCTCAGAAATCTAGGCCACACATGTTGGGAAGGACCCTGGTAAGGTCTGTAGCTCAGTCTAATTCTGGGCAAGGGGTATGTGTCTTTATCTGTATGTATATCTTCTTCCAGGATATATTGCTTATCTTATTAAGCTGTTTCAGTAATTAAACAAAATGATGCCTGCAAAATGCTCAGCCTTTCACATAGTAAGACCTTGGGTACTATTAGCTATTATTGTCTTTAGGGTGAAGGTTTATTGTACCAGAACAACCTTTGTTTACTCCCCTCTCCTATCTAAGGAGGTTAAAAGGTATACCGTAAAACGGCTTTTATTTTTTCCAAATTGTTTCTTCTTAAATTTGTGCAGTTCTGATTAGACACCAGGGCTAGGTATATGTTTATTTCCAACTTTAAATTGAATACAACATCCCATTAGGACACTTGGTGGATTGTTAGAACGGGGACCTCAAAGTCTGTCTTGCTTTTCTCTTGCAAAGAGAGCTCCAATACAGTTGAAAATACTTCAACATAATCTCTCATCCTGACAGCCTCATCTTTAGTCTAAGGAGAGACTGAGGAATGCATAGATTTCCTATACTATTCTTCTTGGTCTGTCTTTCTATCTCACAGAGCCTATAACCCACTCGACCCTCTGTCTACGATTACCTACCTTTCCTCACCTAAAGTCCTTAAGACTCGTGACACTCTCAACACCAAAAGAGGAACACAGCCATGGTTGGTGACATGCTAAGATGGCCCTCAAGTTTTCCTCCTCCTGGTGTATATGTGTTATACAATCCTCTCCTTTTGAGTGTGGGTGTGACTAATATGATGGGATAGCACTCCCATGATGAGGTTATGTCATATGGCACAGTTGACTTTTGAGGAAGGGAGATTGCCCTTTGTGAATGTGTCCTGATCTGGTGACTCCTTAAAAGGGACGGGAAAAAACTAAAAATGGAGTTGCTATATGATCCTGCAATACCACTCCTGGACATATATCCAGAGAAAACTATAATTTAAAAAGATACATGCACCCCAGTGTTCATTGCAGCACTGTTTACAATATCCAAGACATGGAAGCATCCTAACTGTCCATTGACAGATGAATGGATAAAGAAGATGTGGTATATTTATACAATGGAATATTACTCAACCATAAAAAAGAATGTAATAATGGCATTTGCAGTAACATGGATGGACCTAGAGAATATCATATTAAGTGAAGTAAGACAGAGAAAGATAAATATCATATGATATCACTTATATGTGGAATCTAAAATTTAAAAAGATACAAATGAACATATGTACAAAACAGAAAGAGACCCACAGGCGTAGAAAACAAACTTATGGTCACCAAAGAGGAAAGGCAGGGAGGGATAAATTAGGAGGTTGGGATTAACATAAACACACTACTATAAATAAAGTAGATAACCAACAAGGACCTACTATACAGCACAGAGAACTATACTCAATATTTTGTAATAATGTATAAGGGAAAATCTGAAAAAGAATATATATATATATATTCTATCTATATCCATCTATCTATCATCTGTCTATCTATCCTGAGTCACTGTGCTGTACACCTGAAACTAACAACCTTATAAATCGACTATACTTCAATTTAAAAACTGAATTAAAAAAAAAAAAGGGACTGGGCTCTTCCTGAAGTCTGAGGTTTTGAAGCACGAGATGGATTCCCTGGGAGGGAGATTGTCTGTTGCTGTCTTTGAATTAGAGAAAGTCAACTTTTAAGGGTCTGCGACCAACCTGCAGCCAACAGCCAGCCAGAAAACGGGACCTCAGGCACACAGCCTCAAGGATTTTTTTTTTCCCCCCGGAGCCTCTAATAGAGAACTCAACCCACCTCACATATTGAGTGCAAGACCCTGAGTAAAGAAACCACCTTAACCAGGATGGACTTCTGACTTACAGTGTGATGATAAGTGTCTGTTGTTAAAAGCTGCTAAGTTTGTGGTAATTTCTTATGTAACAATAGAAAACCAGCCTACTAACTGTCATGTGTTCTCATGATAATATCTTCTCCAGTTGAAACAGCTTCAATCTGGTCACCATATTGTCAGGTTCTCATCAGCCATCTTCTGGATTGTTCCTACTTCCCTAATGTTTTCTCTTGAAGTGAGTGTAGAATGACTGCATTTTGTCAGCATTTTGTCTAACTCTGGTTCAATGATCATTCTCTGCACAGGTAGAACATTTGCTAAAATGATCCAAGGGATATTCCAAAATGCAGTAAATGTACTAGAAAAGACATAAACTTCTGAAGAGGCACACGCAATTTACCTCAGCATGAAAAAGTAAATCTTTTCTGAAACAGAGCAGGATAGAAATAATTGAATAAAAAAACCTCTGGCTAAAAATTAGACCCATCTCTCTATCATGGCATTCCTTCCACTGCCATGTGATTATTTTCACTTTGGTCTAGTGTATGAACTTGAGAGTGAGGGTCTGTGCTCCATTTATCTCTAAACTCTAAGTTTAGTACTCGGTATATTTAGGTGCTCAATAAGCATCTTCTACATTTACCTGAAACAGAAGCATTTGCAAATGACAGGATTTACAGCTTGCTGAGATTAATTGAAGTTTTTCTCCAAAGTTGAAAAGCAACAAAGAGGACAATCTGTTCAGAAAGATGTGAAGGGCTGAGGAATGTACTCGAGAGTAAATGCTTTCTCAGAATCACAAAGCAATTTTTATGAAGCAGGAGGTGTTGACGAGCTCTTTCTGGGTAGGAGGTGAAGAATAGAACAAAAATAAAAATGAAACACCTTAGAATTTGCCATAGAACAAACAAGACAGGAGGTGATAACACTGATAGTTCAGAGCTGCTCTGAAAGCATATTTTCTCTCAGGGAGGAGCACTGTTTCTTCCTTGAGAGACACTAGGTTATACACACAGACGTAGCCAGGGGGATTTGTCCACGGTATAATAGCCAAACTAATATTAAGAGAAGAAAATCCACTCACAGCCGAAAGATAAATGGAACAAAGAGGTAGAGGCTGAAGTGCTGCAGGCAAGTCTAGGCTCCCCTACAGGGAACCCAATTAGTACTTTCCTAACTCCCACTGCCAGTTTCTCAGCGTAATCTGGGGAACATCTGAGGGCAGCAGGCAGCTGTGGAATAACAATAACCAAGAGCAAAACTGATGTTACGATTTGCAGTCTATATATGCATGCATATGTATAATATCAGTAACAGTTTCACCATTCTTTAGATGGGGAAACTGAGGCTCACCAGGTAAGTGACCTGCAGAAGGTTGCAGAGCTAATAACTGATAAGGAGGACTGGAACTGAGTACAGGAATTTGGAGTCAATCTCTGTGCTCTTCCAGAACATCAAATTGTCTCTCCAAGGAGAAAGAATAGAAAAATATTACGCACTTTGAAATTAACACCCAAACTCCTCAGGGCTGCTGTGAGAATCAGATGAAAGAGTTATGTTCTTGGGAAAGTCATTTAATTTCTCTGAAAAAAATTCCAGTAATCCATTCAACTCTGATAATCTTTGACTGCCTGATTGGCCTCTAGCAATTTACTGGTACCTAAAATGGACAAAGCGCCAGGCCTGAGACATTATGGGAAATATAGAAATACAGACTCTCTGTGCCTGCATGTCAGTTATTTAATGGACATTTATTAAAAGTCTTCTTTGTGCCGGGCAGATACTCGGAAATACTCTGCTAGATTCTGTGACATTTTCCTTCATCAACTAATTATGCACAGGTTTTTGTTGAAATTTGGCTGATAAATTCCCATCTTCTCTGATGTCAATCCTGTATCAGTGATGTTCCTACAAACAAATCAAAAGATGTTATGTGTTTTATAAATTTCCTTTTAAAAGCAGGAAATGTTAAAAATGTCACATTTAACTTGAGAGTAAAAATTGTGTTTGTTTTTCAATAGCTACAGGTAATAAACCACTGACTGCCACTTTTTATTACAGAAAAGATCAGTCAATTTAGGATACTTGTTTTTGATTTTATAGAATATTTTGGAAAATGAAAAGTGTATGATTTATCTTTAAGGGCTATCACTGTTTTTTTTTTTTTTTTGCGGTATGCGGGCCTCTCACTGTTGTGGCCTCTCCCGTTGCGGAGCACAGGCTCTGGACGCGCAGGCTCAGCGGTCATGGCTCATGGGAAGGGCTATCACTCTTAAAAAACAGACTTTGCCACTGTGAATATCTGAATGTCTGTGTGGTACACAGTTATGATTACTCACCATCTCATTACAAAGTATTGCATTGCTTCTATTGTTTGATATGATATAATCTTCAAATCCATTGAATGAGGCAGACATAAAGTGTAAAACCACCCTGTAAGTCAAAAGCGAACAAATGAATGAGGATGCCACTCACTGTTACCTCCTCCCTGTGGTTGAACTTCCAGGATGGTTGGCTTGCTATAAGCGGTAAGCATTTCTCCAACATCAGGACAAGAAGCCGTAAATCGAAGTTCTCATATTTTCTCTCCTTGCCTGATACATCAACTTGTACCATCTTATACCAGCACAGTCATCATTGCCTCCCTGACACTGTCCTCCCTCCCTCCTCCCAGGCAACTGCAGCTCAGTTTGGAGAGCACTATTTAAATAATACATGCTGACGGCAGAAAAATTTAACAACACGTGTATGTGTAAGGAAGAAATTAACAGAACTCCTAGCACCTCAAAACAAAAGTATTTGACCCAACTGGAATTTTTGTGTTTGTGGTGGTTAGTGGGTATGTGTGTGTGCAGTCTTTAATATTTTTATTTTCATATCTCAGCACTTAATAACACATTTTTTCATTTCTATGGGATTATTAATATAAAGAGAAACTATTCTTAATATTTATATTTTATTAAATTTATATTTTATCTGACCATCTTACTAAATTCTCTTGTTACTTTTTTTTTTTTTTTTTTTTTTTGCGGTACACGGGCCTCTCACTGTTGTGGCCTCTCCCGTTGCAGAGCACAGGCTCTGGACGCACAGACTCAGCGGCCATGGCTCACGGGCCCAAACGCTCCGCGGCACGTGGGATCTTCCCGGACCGGGGCACGAACCCGCGTCCCCTGCATCGGCAGGCGGAGTCTCAACCACTGCGCCACCAGGGAAGCCCTCTTGTTACTTTTTTTTATTGGAGTTTACATTTCCCTACTATATGGTAAAATATCAGCAAATTGTTTTTCAATTTTAAAATCAAATGACTCATTTTCTAGTCATAGAGCATTGTCTAGAGCCTCTTCGATAAACTGAATTCAGTAAATATATTTAGCAACTACAGTGCAACGATATTACTAAACAGTCTATCGTTATCCATTGGATTTAACTCTGTGTACTGCTAGGTTCATGGCTTGGTTCATGGCTTGGTTCATGGCTTACTGCTGATTCCTCTATTTTTCATCCTCCCTTATCTTGAGGAAATCTGCCTATTCAGCAGATAACTTTTAATGTGCATGAATGGGATCTGGTTCCTGGCCCAGTCTAGTTTTGTCCTCAGTATAATTTTTGCATGGCCATTTCCTTCTTTAACTAGTGGCGGTAATAGGGAAAGTATTGCTTTGCTCTGATCATCTGGTCTTTATAATTTCATGGTCCAACAACAGGGAGTCTGGTACCTGTCAAGTGTCAGGAGTCAGGGAATCTGGCTGTCTCTTGATGCTAGGATTCTTGCATGTCTATCATGATGATTCTAGTATTGTCTGGCATCTAAGACATCTATCTCTTTGCCACTAAACTGGCTACATTTATTCAGACCACGGACTAGTGATTTCGGTCACGACATTAAGTTGCTGTGTCATTTCCTTTGCTTTTCCATTGTTGACATAATTATTTGTCTGTAATGTCTGTATGAACTCTGGAAGTCTAGATAGGGTGTCCCAGCTGTGAAACCAATGTTTGTATATGAAAGTCTATGAATATTTCCAAAGGCAGAATAAAGTAATGGACCCATGGTGTCTGTATTTGCTTTTGATACAAATGTGAAACTGAAGTTACCAGTTTTCTCTGTATGTGTCTATAAACAAAAAAGCTGAAAAAGCCTATTTTCTTAAAAAAAAGATTTTTTTCAACAGTCTCTTCGTATTTATAGCGCTTTTTGTATCTATGGCTAGATCTCTGTCTCTGTCTCTATTGAGCGGAGGCATGCACTCTTATCTTTCTCTCTCCCCCAGGACCTTTAGAAATTAGTCACAATAATCTGTTATTTCTGTGCACTTCAGGGAGCTCTTATTGGGATATAGCTGCCATTTAAAGGGAAATGTATACAAAGATGGAAAGAATTTAAGAAGCAAACTAGTTTTCATTTGGCTCGGAGAACGGACAGATCTAAGTTCCAAGTGAGTTTTACTTGTTTTTTTTTAACACTGTTTGTATAAAAAATATGCAGTAAATTAAGAGGATGGGATTAACAGATACACACTGCCATACATAAAATAGATAAGCAACGAGGATTTACTGTATAGCGCAGGGAACTATACTAAAATAAAGGATGAAAATGTATTGAGAAAAAAATGCAGATTGAATGGAAATTATTACTTCTGGTTTACCCTGAGTTTCATGTCCCTTCATTAGGACCTGAAAAATCTGAAGTGCTCTGAGTGCATAACCTTTTCAACTCTCTTGAATGTAATAGAACAATTTTAAAGAAACTCACAAATGAGCTAGATCAGATGTGAGGAAAACGTTTGGGTAGCTAGAACAAAGTGGGAAAAAAAACCTTAGAGTTCAGACCCTTTCTTAATGGACAATTCAGGTGGGCAAATGTTAGAGAAGACAGCTTCTGTGAAATAGGGAGAAATGGCCCTAACTGTAAACTCCTTCTATTGGAGTTAGGAAATTTTGTTCCCAGACTAAGATAACTGCCCAAGTATCAGTACCAGGGAAAGTGACTCTATTACAGGGAATATCTACCTCCAAATTTCCCTACCTTGACCAAGATATTGATAAGATTCCTTTACTTTGCAAGTGTACATGGTTTCCTGAGCAAATAGGTTGAAATACATTTACCTTTTTGGGAGGGGATTAATAACTTACATTATAAAGACTCTTAAATATAAAGGAGTTTCTATTTGGATTGGCTTATAGAGTGTATTTAGTACTTCCATACTCCCAGGATAAGAGACCTCAAAAATTCCTAGATTACAAAGGAACTAAACTTCTATGCTTTAAATGTCCTGGCTTTTAAAGAAAGCTCTAGACTTTTGTTGAAGTTATAACTCAGGGAGAGAAAATTAATGAATATTGTTATAGTAAGTGATATCCAGCTTGTGAAACAAAACAAAACAGCACTGGGAGAGGTTTAGTATTAAGACTAATTGAAGAATTGTCTTCTTCTTAGTTTTATTTCATAGTAAAAATATGAATATTCTTGACCGTAAGAGACTTGATGCCATTCATCATACTTTCCTGTGCCTTTTTCTACCAAGGTCTTTCACTTAAATTCTTCAAACTGCCTAATTATACCAGTTCCAAACAATTTCAATGGTTGACAGCAATCTTTTCAACTCTTGGGTAGACATCTGACCCCAGACTTCTCTTGTAAATTTCTTATAGCCATATATATATATATATATATATATATATATATATATATATATATATATCTCCATGTTCTATTTTATGGTCAACACAGAAATATGACCACAATAATTAACTGCTATTATTAATATCTTACAGAGCCTCAAAGAAATTCAGAGGAAAGGGGTAAAAATGGGTATGAAATTATATAAGCTATGGTCCAATGATTTCTCATGAAGCTATGCAGAGATCATTACAAGATCTGTTTAATTCACCAATTTTTGTCCTTTACCATAGTCAAACCAGTAAGGCTGGAGAGCAATGGATAGCAACTGTCTGTTGTAAACAGCACACTTGTATACCTTCCAGATGCAACTCCCAGTGTGTGTGTGTCCAGATTTGTGTGTTCAGATGGCCCTCCTGTGCTTACCACATCAAAACATGACCTGTACTTTTGATACGGTCATCTTGCCTTCCCAATTATTCAAAGGCACCCTCCCTCTCCAATTAGTACTGATTTATTTAGAGCCTGACAGTAATTTACCGGGATGCATCTGTAACACTGGATATCATTAGTTTGTTGGGTTAGGCTTAGGGTTACTTATTTCAAAGTTTCCAAACTAGAATGTCTGATCCACAGTTGAAGAAGACTAAGGCCCAGAAAGCAAATGAAGCAGCTTAAGTATTAGAGACCTAACTTAATACTAAACCAGCAACAGTAGTCCAGTAGTCCAGCTTAGACCTAACCAGCAACAATAGTCCTGGATAGTAGATTTTCTCTTAACTATTTACTGGCCAATCACAGCAAAGCATGCACAATGTCTAAAATACTGTGTTGTGCCTGGGTAAATACTTGAGGAAAAGATGGAAGCATCATGAACTCAGAAGAAAGGCCACTTGATTATTTAAAGTTAACTGCCGTTAACCATGGGACTTATTCCCTTGGTTAGGTCTAGGCTGAAAAGAACACTACATACGAACTAGGTTCCAATTTTTCTAATGACTTTTTGATTGCCCTTTTCCTTTTTGACTTTCTCCTCTGTCTGATATATAGTTGGTTAAATGTTACTATGCAGCCAATATTCTAACCAATATTCAGTGGATGATACAGAATCAAAAAGAGTCAAGGTGTCCATGGTCAACTCAATTCATCAGGCATCTGAGGTGGACTTAAAGGGAGACTGAGAAATTAGGAGGCAGTGGTGTGGACCTGACTTAACTGAACTTCCGAAGACAGGTCATCAGCAGCCCTAACTCAGATATGGCTGACTATACTCCTGAAACGGCAGTATTTCTTAGAACCCCTGAAATAATGAGAACTGCATCTCTCATCAGCTCCATCCACTGCTAATGGGCAAACTCTCCTCTTTGGCAGATTTCAGCCAGTTAGGTGTGTTAAAGTGCTGCATCCCACAGACCTTCTGCAGTGTTGCCTTGCCTTTGTGCAATGAGATGACCTATACATGTTTGGTCTCCCTCATATATGGGTTAATTCTACGTGTACTCTAACTCAGGGGTGGGCAAACTTGTTATCTAGTGTCAGATTGTAAATATTTTAAGCTTGGTTGTATGGTTTCTGTTGCAACCACTCAACTCTACCGTTATTGGCAAAATGGCCATGGATGATACGAAAGTGAATAAGCATGGATGTTTTCTAATGAAACTTCCTTTATGGATATCCTTTAGATCCATATGGACATATGAATGTTAATCTTATATCTTGAGGTATAATGAAGTACAATTTTATTGTTTTCTTTCCAGTTTTATTGGGATATAACTGACATGCAATACTGTATAAGTTTAAGGCATACAGCATAATGATTTGACTTGCATATATTGTGAAGTGATGGCCACAGTAAGTTTAGTGAACACCCATCACCTGATATGGATCAAAAAAACAAAAAGAAAAAAGTTCTTTTTCCTGTTATGAGAACTCTTAGGATCTACCTTCTCAACAACTTTCAAATATGTCATACAGTAGTACTAACTATAGTCATCATGCTGTACATTACATCCCTAGTACTTTTTAATCTGATAACTAATTATCTTATAACTAGTACTTATTTATCTTAAACCTTTTGACCATCTTTATCCAATTCACCCCCCCCACACACACACACACTGCCTCTGGTAATCACAATCTGATCTCTTTTTCTGTAAGGTTGGTTTTTGCTTTTCTTCTGTTTGTTTTCAGATTCCACATATAAGTGAGAGCATGCAGTATTTGTCTTGTCTAACTTACTTTCCTTAGCTTAACGCCCTCAGGGTTGATCCATGTTGTTATAAATGGCAGGATTTCCTGCTTTTTTTTTATGGCCAAATGGTATTTTATTCATTCATTTCAACTTCTTTATTCATTCATCTATCAATGAACATTTCAGTTGTTTCCATATCTTGGCTATTATAAATCATGCTGCAATGAACATGGGGGTGCTGATACCTCTTCAACATAGTGTTTTCATTTCCTTCAGATAGATTCCCAGAAGTGGAATTGCTTGATCCTATGGGAGTTCTCTTTTTAATTTCTGAGAAACCTCCATACTCTTTTCCATAGTGGTTGTACCAATTTGCATTTCCACCAGCAATTCACAAGGGTTCCCTTTTCTCCACACCCTTCTCAGTATTTGTTATCCCTTTCTGTTTGATGATAGTCATTCTAACAAGCCTGAGGAGGTATCCTGTGGTTTTGATTTGCATTTTACTTATGATTAGTGATTTTGACCCTCTTTTCATGTATCTGTAGCCATTTGTATATCATCTTTGCAAAAATTTATATTCAGACCCTTTGCCCAATTTTTAATTGGATGGTGATGATTTTGATATTGAGTTATATGAGTTCTTATATATTTTGGATATTAAGCCCTTATCAGATAAATGGTTTGCAAATATTTTTTCCCATTCTCTAGGTTGTCTTTTTATTTTGTTGATTTATTGTTTTGCTATGCAGAAGCTTTTTAATTTAGTGTAGCCCCACTTGTTTATTTTTGATTCCGTTGCTTGGGCTTCAGACGTCTTATCCAAAAAATCATTGCCAAAACCCAAGTCAAGGAACTTTTCCCCTAAGTTTTCTTCTGGGAGTTTTATGGTTTTCATTCTTATATTTAAATCTTTAATACATTTCGAGTTAGTTTTTGTGAGTTGTGTAAGATAAACTTCTAGTTTCATTCTTTTTTATGTGAATATCCAATTTTCCCAGCACCATTTATTGAAGAGACTGTCTTTTCTCCATTGAGCATTCTTGAGTACCTTGTCAAATATTAGCTGACCATACATATGATTGCATGGGTTTATTTCTGGGGTCTTGATTCTGTTCCATTGGTCTATATGTCTGTTTTTATGCCAGTACTATACTGTTTTTGATTACTATAGTTTTATTATATAGCATGAAGTCATGAAGTATGATGCCTCCCACTTTGTTTTTTCTCAGGTTTGCTTTGTCTATTAGAGGTCTTTTGTGGTTCCATATGAATTTTAGTATTATTTTTCTACTTCTGTAAAAAATGCCATGGAAATTTTGGTAGGGATTGCGTTGAATCTATAGGTAGGTTAGGGTAATATGGACATTTTAACAATATTAATTCTTCCAATTCATGAACACAGGATACCTTTCCATTTATTGTGTCTTTTTTTGATTTCTTTCATTAATGTATTATAGTTTTCAATGTAGGTATCTTTCACCTTGGTTAAATTTATTCCTAGGTATTTTATTGTTTTTGATGATATTTTAAATAGGATCATTTTCTTTATTTCTTTTTCAGATCATTTTTGGTCAGTGTATAGAAATGCTACTGATTTTTGTATGCTAATTTTGTATCCTGCAACTTGACTGAATTTTTAAATTAGATCTAACAGTTTTTCTGTGGAGTCTGTAGGATTTTCTATATATAAAATCATGTCATCTGCAAATAGAGATAATTTTACTATTTCCAATTCTGAAGTCTTTTATTTCTTTTCTTACCTGATTGCTCTGGCTAGGTCTTCCAGTACTATGCTGAATAGGAGCAGTGAGAGTAGGCACCCTTCATCACTGAGTTTGAGGTTAGCTGTGGGCTTGTTGCATACAGCCTTTATTTTGTTGAGGTACATTCCTTGTATACCTAACTTGATAAGAGTTTTTATCATGAATGGATGTTGAATTTTGTCCAAAGCTTTTTCTGTGTCTATTGAGATGATCATAGGATTTTTTTTCTTTCATTCTATTAATGTGATGTATCACATTTATTGATTTGTGTATGTTGAACCATCCTTGCATCTCAGGGATAAATCACACTTGGTCCTGGTAAATGATACTTTTAATGTGCTGCTGAATTCAGTTTACTGGTATTTTATTGAAAATTTTTGCATCAATATTCATCAGGGCTATTGGCCTGTAGTTTTCTTTTCTTGCAGTGTTCCCTCTTTGATTTTTTGAAAGAGTTTGAAAAAGATTGGCATTAATTCTTTTTAAATGTTTGGTAACATTCACCAGTGAAGCCATCCGGTCCTGAGCTTTTTTCCATTGGGAGAGTTTTGATTACTGATTCAGTCTCCTTACTAGTAATTGGCCTGCTCATACTTCTAGTTCTTACTGATTCATTTTTGGTAGGTTGTATGTTTCTAAGGATTTTTCCATTTCTTCTTGGTTGACCAGTTTGTTGGCACATAGTTGTTCTTAGTAGACTCTCAGGATCCTTTGTGTTTCTGTGGCATCTGTTGTACAATTGTTATGCTTTCTTGATGGATTGACCCCTTTATCATTATATAACAGACTTCTTTGTCTCTTTTTACAATACTTAAAGTCTGTTTTGCCTTATATAATTAGAGTTACCTCTGCTTATTATTTATTTATTTATTTGGTTGCCATTTATTTGAAACATCTTTTTCCACCCTTCGCTTTCAGCCTGTGTATGTCTTTGAGTCTAAAGTATGTCTGCTGCAGGCTGTGAATTAGCTTCTCTGCCTGGGAAGGATGGGAGGGCCACTCTAAGCAGCCTTCTGGGTGTTCCTATTTAGGCTTTCTGGTTGGGAGGAGCCAGATGCTACACCCAGCAGTAGGTGGGATTATGAATTATCTCCTCTGCCTGGGTGGAGCAAGGGAGGTCTTCAAGCCTGGAAAGGCTCTTTGTTTGCGGCCTTGACTCAAGCCAAGCAGCTCCCCAAGTTCCTTGGCTGAATGGTGCCCCTGGCTGTGCTCTTTAGATGACCAATTCTGCCCACTGTACTCCCTGCTTGAACATTGCTGGCTAAGTAGCTTCTAGATGTTCTGGTTAACCTTTTTGGTTAGGTGGGCCCAGAAGCTACACTTAACAGTGAACCAGACTGTGACTCAACTTGCCTTTCTGGGTGGGGACAGATCAGGCTCCAGGGCTAGAAAGGTTCTTCCTTTGAGGGCCTGAATCAGGCATCCTGCTGAGTTACCTGGTCAGATGGAACTAACCTCCTGGCTCTGTATGGGAGCAAAGCTGCTGGTTGTGACTACTACTTGGACGCAGTGGTCTGCTAAGATCCAAGTTCTTGTTGTTGTAAGGCCCTTCCCCCTTCTCCATCTCAATCAGATTCCCATTGGTCAAGCCCTACAGATTCCACAGAGATCCCTGAAGGGTACAACCTGAGTAGAGAATCCCATGAACTGACTCACAGTGCTGGAGAAGCTGGATGTCCTCCCTGGGCTCTCTTTTCCTACTGGAAGAACTATATGCTCAGGGAAGACCTCTTGGTGTGGTATCATGTTGGCCTGGGAGAGGGGGATGTGGTCATCGTGTAGCCACTTCTCTTACCCTTCTAACGTAGTCTGTCTTTAGTCTCTGTGGTGCAGCGGGCGTGCTTCAGCCTCACCCCTGTGTTCTAGGATTTTCTCAGTGGTGTCTTGTCCATGAATAGTTGTTAGTTGTTCTCGTGATGGGGAGAGAAGTCAGGAACGACCTATGTGGCCATGTTGGTGATGTCACCTATTATTTATAGATAGTGAAATCTGTTTTTTGTATATAGTGTTCTGTAATAAAAGAAAGAAAAATATTATTATTTTTGATTTATTTTAACCATTTGTAAATGTAAAATATTTCTTAGCTCATGGGCTGTATAAAAGCAGGCAAAGACTGGATTTGGCCCATGGGCTGTAGTTTGCCATGACAACTACTCCAACTGAGTATTTCTGAATTGTTCTTTGTCAGAGTATGACACGCAGAAAAATATGAGGAAACAAGAGTAACTTAAGGGGAAAACCTCCAAAGTAAGCTGATTGTGTGAAAAGACGGATTGCCTGCTGGGAAATGTTCACCCTGAGGACATTCTTGGTAAAAAATAAGAAACGGCAAGGAAATGAACTGCAAGATGGGTTAAATATTTTTCTCATTTCTCCTTTTATTTATTCTTTTTTCATTTGATGGATTTCGAGCTTCACAATGGAAACTGCTATCACCTGCTTATGTCATAAACGGACTGCAAAAGGAGTTAGAAATACTATTTTGAAGTCATCCAACTCCTCTGGTATACATGCACTGTAACCTATTTACATCTTTCTGATGGGCTTTTCACCTCCCATGCTAATAGTGAATTGAATTTTTGTCTCAAAGAAGCAGTGCAGCATAAGCTTTTCTGAAAAATCGAGACAAACAGTGCCAATGTCTAGCAAGTGATTTGTTCCAGAGAGCTTGTAGGAAGCGGAAGAAATAAATGAACGTTGTTGAATAGCTGCTATGAACTGAATATTATGCTTAAAGTGTAGAATGCTCAGTATAGCATTTAACACAGAGCCAACACTAAAAACATTAAATACAGCATATCAGTTATAATGATCACATAGTGTCTTTTTTGATCTTCACAAAAACAACCGTGTGGTTGAGATACTATGATGTCTGTCTTGCACTTGGAGAAAATAAGCCTTGTTGAGAGGTAATTTTTCTCATGTTACATAATTAGTAAGTGGTAGCCCTGGGTACATAGTAGGCTCAACAGGTATTTGCTTAATTTTGTTTTTATTGTGATGAGGACACTTGGCATGAGATTTACGCTCTTAAATTTTAAGTGTAGAATACAGCATTGTTGACTATGGGCACAGTATTCTACAGCAGATCTCTAGAATTTAATCATTTCAAATAACTGGAACTTTTTAATCATGAAATAGCAACTCTCAAATGGTGAGTTACTAAATTAGCGAAGGAGTGAATCTACTGGATTTGAAATCAATTCTGTCTAATGTGAACCTTTCCTGCTTCTACCTGGCACAGAGTGTAGTCTATGGTGACAACTTTTACACTAAAGTAGCTCCCTGATGGGCTACTGGGGTGGTACCTGATGAATTCAAGAAAAAAAAAGTTCATTAGCAGCTAAGGGAGAGTGAACTTCTTGACCCAGAACAGATGATGCTGTGACGGGATTAGCAGTGCCGTGTGTAGAGTTACGATTAGCTAAATAATTGGAGACACTTAACACAGGGCTTTTGCTAAGAGGGAAAAAAATAATGCTATCTGTTGTTCATATAATTAGATTTTTCACCTCGAGTGAAAAAGTACATTGAGCACAAGGTGCAGCAGATCTGAAGTGACTGCTTAAAGGTGATGTGGGTCATTAATTACAGGACTCATCAGATGTAGGACTTCAGACTCACCAGATGCTGCTTTGAATTCAAAAATGTTAAAAGCTCCAAGACAACAGATTACTGGTCAGCTCTGTAACCACTCTGGCCACCAGGAGATGAGAATCCTTTATACTGGCACTTCATGAGGGTGTGCGATCAAATCCCACTTGAGGTGCCTTGAAATAATTCCACTGCTTTGCCCTGGAAACTTGTGTCAGTCAGTAGGCGGGGCTGCCTTTCCTTCCCCCGTTCCTCTCTCCAGCTCGGCAGCCCTAAACCTTTGCTGTCAGAGATTTGCTGATGCATCAGCTCAAAGGCACACCTGTTACGTTTGCTGTGCCCTCTCGTTTCCTGCCTCTCTAGATACTACCTCTCTAAGGATCCATTTCAGTGTTCCTAGTAATTACCCACTCCTGAGACAGGAAGTAGGAGACAAACTTCGATGCGACTAGCCTCTCATTTTCCAAAATAGGATCTCCTATTGCCTTGTCTGAGTGTTCTGGAAAATCATATATTTCCTGTGCTATATGATACTACAACCCAAACTAAGAGGAGTCAAAGATTAGGAAGAGGACGATTTTGTACTTGGGGAATGAGGTAAGGAAAAGGACGCGTATTTTGTGTTTCTTTAAAATATAACTTTCATAACAGTCAATCATGGACATAGTTACCTATAGCATCCAAGTAAAAATGTATTTTCTGATAGAATAATTTAATTCCAACATATCACCTGTTTCAAGTCTCCTAACTAACTAGAAACTGAAGAGTAATTCTTTTTGTTGATATAATGATGTTCTTCTTTGTGCTGTTCCTGAAGTTTTATATTTTTATTGTTTTTTTAAAAAAATTCAGGTAGAATCTCTTTGTTTTCTGTATTTCTGGTATCTCTTTATTTTATCTTGTGAATATATGCCCATATTTTAGTGTGAGCTGCCTCAACACTTTTTGAAAGTGGGGATGTATAAACGATATCCTGAAAAAGAGTAAATCCCTCAGACTAAAAAAGATCTAACAATTCAAAATACATACAAAAAGCCCTTCTCTGGTTCTGATTTAATATTATTTTCTATGGTCAGCTCTGACTGGTTATTGAATAGTGGGCTATATTTAATAGATAATGGATACACCGCTATTTGGTTTACATAATCCTGAGTTTTACTTTAAGCCCTGCCATGTGTTGACATGAACATAGAATTTGGCCTGGCAGGGTCTGTTCATCAGAAAAAAGCCATAGTAGAAGTTCCTGAGCCATTGGCTGAGAAACCTTGAGGACATTTGTAGAGATGACTGGGTAGAAGAGAGGCCAGAACATGCCCCCCTCCTGAGAAGAGAGGGATGTGAGAGGTCGCTGGGACTGCATTAGGAAGTGTCCCTAAGGGGAGAAGAAGTTACTATGAACAATATTGATATAGCTATTTTATCTTTAAATTGCCAAATCTATGGGGCCCCAGTGGAAGGTGATTTCTTAGGAGAGATTGGTTATATTATGAAAGAGCAGATCTTAGGAGGATAAGAAAAGGATGCTTTCTCCCTCTTTAAATTTGATACCCTGTTTTCTTTCTTGAGTGCACTTCCATTCATTCTGTCAGCCTTTACTTTTGTTTTGGTGTTACAAATTAGGTGAGCATTCTTCCAGCTTTGCCTAGGAGAGGTAGGGTTTATTACTACTGTCCCAGTATAATTATAATAGCATCCCCTTTCATTTTCAAAAGTGTTTCACCTTGGATGATAAATCACATACGCACTCAGGAGGTAAAATGATTGGTCCATAGATTTTTCTCCCCAAAGGAAGAGATCGAATGTAGAGTGAACGTATATGGTGGCTCTGCTTGGGGACCTGTATGCGGTGTAGAGGACTGTGGGATGAGGAGAGAGGAAGGCGATATGGAGCATTGGTCCATAGCACTGGGTAAAAGCAGCCGAGCAGGGGTCCATCCCCTGGGGACTGAGGCAGGCTGGCTGAGGGAGAGGTCTCAGCCAGGCAGTTGAGCAGGGGGTCTGCCTGAGGAGGTGATGCCTCCTGAGCTCCTTTCCCCCAAGAGAGTTTTCCCTTTGGTTATTGACTTCCTTGCCATGGCAGTAAGACATAAAATAACCCCAGAATCACACACTTTGGCAAGTTGCCGAGGTTTAAGAAATCTTACAGAGTTTGCATAGCCCTTAGCCTTTTCTCTGTATTCATATACATGAATACCCGCAAGTTCTCTTAATTTTCTGCTCCCCTCTCTTATTTCTGAGGGCAGATTCATCAGATTCCACCCTTTCCCAGGCACACTGCTTCCTTCAACCTGGTGGCCAACCCCCTCATTCAGTGACAATTAGTCCTGAGTCATTGACGTGGACATTGGTCCCTTTAGGGTCCATTTGCATCTTGGGGACCACCGGATGTAGCAAGCCCCGTGCCAATGAGGCCTGGTATAGCTCTTCTTCATGGTTAGCCACACAAAGGATAATGAATCACTCCAAGCAGACCTGTAAGAAATCTCAGAGACCTTAAAGAAACTGGAGGGTATTGAATCACCTGCTTGACAGAGAAGATTCAGGAAAAGCAGACTTCAACAGTTGAATATACCTAGATTTATTTTGATACCCATATGTGCATTTATTCTTTTACTCATTAATTCAGCAAATGTTTATTGAACATTTATGGTGTCATTGACTGTGCTGGACCTTGGGGACATAGAATTGAATAGATGCAGTTCTTGACCTTAAGTAACTCATTGTCAAGAGAAGGGGGAAGAAAAGAAAACCAAGGTTTATTGTGTGGTGTGGTGTGTCCAGATGAGGATGTGCATAGATTGCTATGGAAGCAGAAGAGGGACATCTAGATCAGTTTTGAAAAATCAGGGAATGCTTCCGAGGATGGCTGTATTTTGGCATAAAACCAGCAATCAATGAGGTGGAGGTTATAGTGAGAAGTGGTGCTGGGGTTGGGGAGAGAAAGAGAAATAATAGTAATCTGACTGCAGTCAGTTGGAATGTGCATTCACTGGAGTGCTGTCCTTTTAGCAGTGCTCTTTCAGGGAAATAAAATTCCACAGTTCTGCTGCGTTAATATTGTAATTGATTTTTTTTGATTTACCCACTTTTTAAAAATTGAAATAGAGTCGATTTACAATGTGTGCCAATCTCTGTTGCACAGCAAAGTGACTCAGTTATATATATATGTGTGTGTATACATATGTGTGTGTGTATATATATTTGTGTGTATATATATATGTGGGTGTGTATATATGTGTGTATATATGTTTGTGTATGTATGTGTGTATATATGTGTGTATATGTGTGTGTGTATATGTATGTGTGTATATGTGTGTATATGTGTGTGTGTATATATGTGTGTGTGTATATATGTGTGTATGTGTGTATATATGTGTGTATATATGTGTGTGTATGTGTGTATATGTGTGTGTATATATGTATGTGTGTATATATGTGTTTATATATGTACACACACATATATATACACACACACATATACATATATACACACACACATTTTAAAAATATTCTTTTCCATTATGGGTTATGCCAGGAGATATAATTTATTATTTAAGTTTTAAAAAGGGAGGAGGAGGAGGAGGAGTTGCCTTCAGTGCCCCAGACCAATCATATTCAACACCTGCTGGTATATCCCACCCTCTACCAACTCTCTTCACCAGTCATCTCAAACTGGTAGCACTTGGGAGTATTGAGGGCTGGATTTGCTCTTTTATCTCAAGCAATCACCACTGAAAGCATCCCTCCCATTGCCGTCTCACTCCTTATCCAGTACTTTTCCAGTGCTTTAGACAGAGAAGCTGGCCTCTCTGAGGTCTGCATATAGGGAGAGAGAGTAACCCAATGACTTAAGAAAAGTCTCTCACTCAAATATAATTTCATTTATTAAGGGAGACATGAAATGTCTATAAAAACATAACCCAGGAAAACATTTTTTTCTATTATACCCATTAAAGACTCTAATTGAACATTTAATCACATTTCATTGCCATGTGGCTTGTGTTGTATAATCCTGACAACTGACACATGTCAAAATCAAGCATCTGGAATCTTGTTATGACCTTCTCGTTATGACTCTTCAAACTCTAAGAAAGAGAATCTATAATGCTATTCTGGTCTGGTATGCTGTTAAAACATGTTTCTTGTGAACATTGCCCTGTTCTTAAGACAAATTCATACAAGGAATGACAAGTCCATCTTGCTTATAGTTAATTCATTCAGAAACTCGATTAAGGCAGAGGTTTTCTAACACTCAGGATGAGCTTAAATGTTTAGGATTCAAGGGAGATAGGAGATATCAAGGGATTGGAATCAATGGAATTGTATAGCAATCAGAACATCTCTAACAGCCTCCATCTCCACCTCAAGCAGATCTTAGAGAATGCCTTCTCAGTTTGTCCAATTGTGATACTTTGATTAAAAGTAAATTGGGTTATTAGTTAAAATGAAGATTTGATACCTCAGAGGAGGTGGCTGTGTTGCAGAAGGAAGGAAAGGAAAAACACTTTCAGGAAGATTGACTTTGGGAAAGTTGTGTGTAGTCAATAACTTAGTTACTTGCTGGGAGTCTGAAATCTTTGAATCTAAGAGCATTTTTTTCCCTCATAAAATCTCCAAAGCCCTTTGGTAATGGTGGTTAACATTGAGCATTTCAACTGAGAGGAGTGCTTGTTATCTGTGCCTAATTGGGAAATTTTCTAAACTGAAATAACTCACTTAATGTAATAATCACAAATGGAAGAGTTTCTTTCAGGCGTCACCGTTGATTATGACATCTTTGGGGATGGATGGCTCAAGCATACTTAAGCGGTAATAATAAACAGGTGAATGCATTCACTAAGCAAAGGGGAGCTCCTCGCACAGAATTAGCAGTCGTGTTGTGCAGTTCTTTTACATGGGACCAAAAAAGGAAGGCATTCCTTCATGTAACTAACATTTATTGAAACAAACCATATGTGTCAGGGTAAGTATTAAAGACACTGTAGTATAAGCTTGACTAAGTCACATTCCCTACTTGGAAGGGTATTACAGGGGAGAAGTCAGAACGAGAAACAGATAAAAGATACTTCAGTGTGTGCAGTGCCCTCACAAGGGCCTCAAAGAGTGCAGCGAGCTCAGAGGAAGGAACTACTTATTTGGTCTGAGATTGTAAAGCAAAGTTTTCCTGAGGAGATGGCATCTCATCTGGCCCTAAAGGTAGAAAAGGAGATAAGAGAGGAAGAGGGGAAGGGTATTCAAGGCAGGGGGAGTATCAGGGGTTCAGGCAGAGAGTGCTAAAAGGACCTGATGAGTTGTATTACAATGGCGACAGAGGCGATGGACCAGAGGAGGTGGGGAAGGATAAGATAGATGCTCCTGCATGCCAGGTTGAGGAGTTGGGTCTTAATCTTGTTTACAGCAAGAGCAATTGCTTCTTTCTTGAAATATAGGCAGTTGGGTGAACAGGAAGTGCTCATTAGGATACAGTCAGGAAATAGCTTAATTCCACCATTGTCCTCTAAATCTGCTCTGTTTCTCTGCCTAAATTGGGAAGATTTCACAGCATTTTGTCACTTTCAGAACCTCATTAGAAACTCCGATGTGCTATGAGTGAAAATTCCAATTTCTCTTCCCTTGACCACGGCTAAAGCCTGACCTAGGTGCTGGAGGGGGTGGGGCAGGCATGGTCTCCGAGCTTGCAATGGGGTGAGCTCCTCCTTCAGTCTGGCCCCCAAGGTGCCTCTCTGGCTTCACCCTCCTCTCAGCCCTGCCTGTCCTTTTAATTCCCCAGCCTACCCCACCCACAATCCCTTGCCCTCCCTTCCCCTCCTCTTCCATTCACGATGCTGTTTCTGGCTGCTTCAAGGTTGGGAAAGAGAGGGAGTGGCAGAGAGGGCGAGACATGCCTTTCACTTGGCTGGTGCAGTTTGCTTCTTGACTGTTAATGCCTTTGCTCATTGCAGACACTCCCTGTTCTTTCAGGGCATAACTTGGTGGATTTGGGGGAAGCCTCTGGGCCTTAACAGTTGACAGTTTCCTGATGCGCATATGCGTTCTCCAGCTGGCATCTTTTGACTCCTGGGGGAAGCAGATTCACCCGGAGGCTAATGATGCCTCAGCTTCAGAGCCCCTCACTTGCACAGGCTCTGATCAAGGCCCTGGGAAGGGTCCTAGCAGTGTGCTCACATGGTCATGTGCTTTTGTAGAATGTGTAAGAGTAAAGCTGCTTTGAAACAAGCAGCTGTGTTCACTCTGATTTTCCCTCTGGAATACTTCCCCTTATCGCTAGCGAACTTGAAGGGCTTACGGGAACTTTGGGGAGCTGACCAAGGGCAAGTTGATTTGAGATTCATTTAGTTAGGGTTTAGTGGGATGTATTTGTGTGGTTCAAAAGTCACAAGATTTTGTTAGCTACGCAGTGTGAAATGGCTTCTAGAAATATTCCAGTCGCTCACTGTCATAAGCAAGGTTGCGACGACAGAGTCTTACTAACATTGTGTCTGATGGCACCTGGCCTTGGAAGCATGTGGGTCATAGAGAAGAAACTAGATTTGAGGCTCAGAGCTAGTGTGTGAAAAATTCTTCCAAATATTACAGATACGAAGGAAACTGGTCACAGAGTTTCCCCAATTTGACAACAATTCTGAAAACTTACATGACATCACCAAAGTAAGATAAGGGAGAGAAACTTTCTCAACTATCAACAATTTAAAAAAATTAACTCAACTGCACCTGAGGAAAGACTAAATGCTCTTTCAATTCTTCTGTTATTGTCATAGGGAGCAGGTTTCAAAAATATACAGCCAATATTTTTAGGGAAAAAACTATTGTGGAAGAGTGTCAGACAATTAAAATATTATTTTCTGGATTTATGGTGTTTGAGGCATTTTTCAGCTTTTAAAAATTTGTATTTCATTATGTATTTTCTTATTCCAAGTAAAGCTTTACTTTTGTGGCTAGTTTTGTATATGTAAAAATAGAACCCCTCCAAATTATATGTACTTGAGGCCCCATGAAACTTCAAATCACCCTTTCTGATGGGCTCATCTTTTATTTATTTACTTGTTTTTGATTTTTTTTTTTTTTTTTTTTTTTTTGCGGCACGCGGGCCTCTCAGTGTTGTGGCCTCTCCCGTTGCGGAGCACAGGCTCCGGACGCGCAGGCTCAGCGGCCATGGCTCACGGGCCCAGCCGCTCCGCGGCATGTGGGATCTTCCCGGACCGGGGCACGAACCCATGTCCCCTGCATCGGCAGGCGGACTCTCAACCACTGCGCCACCAGGGAAGCCCTGTTTTTGATTTTTAAACTTATTTTTTAGTTTTAACTTTTATACTTTCCCATAGAAACTTTTTTCAGTTTTAATATTTTTTTATTGAATTAGACTTGATTTACAATGTTGTGTTAATTTCTGCTGTACAGCAAAGAGATTGTTATACATATATTCTTTTTTTAATATTCTTTTCCATTATGGCTTATCATAGGATATTGAATATAGTTCTCTGTGCTATACAGTCGGACCTTGTTGTTTATCCAGTCTATGTATAAAAGCTTACATCTACTAACCCCAGCCTCACACTCCATCCCTCCCCCAACCCCTCCCCCTTTGCAACCACCAGTCTGTTCTCTATGTCAATGATATCTTTTCAGTTGGGTGTCCTCTTCAGCAGTAAGCTTTCAAGATGACTCAAGCTCAGTGATTTTCCATGTTACCTAGGCCGCAGGAAATATTTGCATCACTGTACTGCCAAACTCAGGAACAGTGACTTGCTTCAAAGAACTTATTCTCCTTCAGCTCTGGTAGGCAGGATCAGAGCTGTAGGCGCTCAGCTCACCAAACCTCTAGCCTGGGGCGCTCAGTCCCTCTGGCAAGGACTCTCCTATCCCCCATCCCATCCCCTATACACCGTGCTTTTGATCCTCCTTTCACTTACCTTGAGGCAGAGGAGAACAGGGGATGGGTAATGCCTTAGACTCATCCTCCGAGGTCAATAACGAAATCACTGCAAATAAATCTGCTCTGATTATTCTTCTCAGTGATTCTCTAGCCTTCTTGGATGTGTATGTTGGACAAACCAATTTCACTTTCTTTAACAGGCAAGTCCTATAAGGTGTCTAGCGCATCTTGTTAGAGAATGGGGACACTTGTTATCTATTATACGCAGCTGCAGGTTCAGGGGAGGCAAATTGGGGGGTAACTACTTTTGTTCAAATATGTAGTCCTTCCTTGGACCAAGGCTTTATAATTTTTCCTGTAATCAGGGAAAGAATCAATCAAACAAAAAGGAATTCCAGGCAGATGATTCGAGCCTTTCAAAGGCAGCAGGAACAGAAAGAAAACAGGCTGCCTCTGGGGGTTCCTGGGATGTTCAGGCAGCTGCAGCAGAGGGTGTATGAGATGAAGTGCAAAGAGAAGGTGTTAGAAAAGGGCCATATTGTGACCTTTTGTAGGATATTTGGTTGTTTCTCTAAAGGATCAATGATAAAATCTGAGGCAGCTCTTTAACCTTCAGTAATTTTCAACATTCATTTTGTTTCTTTTATAGTTCCTTTACCTTCCTTACACCCTAAAGTCTAATTTTGTACCTCCACAAAAATTTCAGGAATCTGCTTTTGTGTCTTTGGGTAATTGATTGCCAGAACATATTTCTTTGCTTTCTGAATCTCTTCCTCTCCAATTCGTCACAGACTTTGACCACTTCTAATATCAAACCTCTTTCTGTGAAAAGATTTAGCGGCAGAGGAATGAAGAAGCCCTTCGTGGTCTTTTAAGAAAATACTAAGATCTGGAATGAGGAAACGAATTATATTGATTGATTTCTTTTTCTTGTACTGTGCTAGGAATGTCACTCTCTGTGCCTTAGCTATTACAATGAGTTTTTGGTATTTACGATATTTTTTTCATGGAAAATGAATATATCACCAATTTTGTATCATTTAAAAATTTTTGGTTGGCATACCATATAGTATCTTGGCTGAAGTACAACAGCAGATGTCTACAGACTTTTGAGTTACTCATTTGTGCAGTGAAAGCAAATATGCACATACAGATGTCTAAAAGCAGGAAAGGAAAGGGCTCTAGGACACATCCAAAGGATTGCTAATTAACGGGAATGGAGACTTAAAAGGAGGGGGTTTGGAATCTCTTGACTGTCAAGTAGCAAGATAAAACTAATTCATTCCAAACAGATTTGATTTAATTTAACAAAAAAAGTTTTTGAGCACCTACCATCAGAAAATATATGAGCACTAAATAGTCCAGGGTGGCCCAGTGGAGAGTGTGTGAGATAAGTAAGAAATCTGTGGATAAAGTTCTTTATAGATTGGGGCCTGAATGATATGGGACTTAGAGCCTATGAACATTATTCTAAAGGCAGTGCAGAGCCACCAAAATTCAGAAGCAGAGCATGGAGTAAATTAGAGGAAAGACAGGAGGTAAGGACATTACTAGTGGATTAATACACATTAGGTTAATAGTACAATAGTACAGTAGTGTAGACCTTTAGGAAAGCTAAGAACCAGAGCAAAGACAGAGGCATTGTGAATTGAAAGGGTTGGGTGGGAGATATAAGAGATATTGAGAGGTGCAATTTCTAGAATGTAGCAACTGATTGCTAGCAAATAGAGACATTAAAAGGTATTTTCAAGTACACGTAACCAGGAATATACTGATTGCATTATAAAAAATAGAATGTCTATTGATAGATGAATGGGTAAAGAAAA
This sequence comes from Orcinus orca, assembly GCF_937001465.1. Taxonomy (NCBI): domain Eukaryota; kingdom Metazoa; phylum Chordata; class Mammalia; order Artiodactyla; family Delphinidae; genus Orcinus; species Orcinus orca. The sequence goes on along the minus strand of NC_064564.1, from coordinate 45,276,237 downwards.
CATGGTGCATATATATGTAATGGAATATCATTCAGCCCTAAAAAGAAGGAAATTGCAACAACATGGATGGACCTTGAAGGCATTATGCTAAGTGGATAAGACAGAGAAAGACAAATTCTGTCTGATCTACTTGTGTGTGGAATCTAAAAACAAACAAACAAACAAAACCCCCCAAAACTGAGCTCATGGATATAGAAAAGAGATTGGCAGCTGCCAGAGGCAGGGAGTAGCTAAAATGGGTGAAGGCGGTCGAAAAGTACAAACTTGCAACTATAAAATAAATAAGTTTGGGGGATGTAACATACAGCATGGTGGCCATAGTTAATAATATGGTATTGTAAATTTGAAAGTTACTAAGAGAGTAGGTCTCAAAAATACTCATCATGAGAAAAGAAATTGTAACTATGGTGACAGATGTTAGCTAGACATATGTGGTGATAATTTCGCAATATGTATACATGTCTAATCATTGTGTTATACACCTGCAACTAATACAATATTATATGTCAATTATATCTCAATTAAAAAAATTGAGGTTAAAGGAGGAAACATTTGGGGAATATGGCAAGTCATGAGGATATTCAGGTATCATTTTCTAATAAGTGGGTGAAGTGTTATTTGTATGGGACTTGGTGAAGAAGATGGGACATTACAGTATATATTTGGGAGTGTTTGGAGGCATTACATTTATAGTGTGGTGAAAAGAGCACTGGATTTAAGAGCTAGGATTAAATTTATAGATGTGGCTACTTTCTATCTTTGAGCCCCCTGGGCAGGTGACTTCACCTGTCTGAGTCTCTCAGTTTCCTTCACTGTAAAATAAAGAACAGTAGGTTGTTGGGAATATTAAAGGAAAGGCTATGTACATTGTCTAATCTTCTAGACAAAGGTAAGGTATAATTATATGGAGAGAGCTGGTAGTGAATTTGTGACAGGAGAACCAATGAGATTGCCCAGAGAGTAAGTACAAGGAGATGCAAAAAGACGCTTGGGGAATGCCTACACAGATGGGATCTGGGGAAGAGTCTCTGGCAAAAGAACTGAGAGGGATTGGCCAAAGATGCGGGATCACCTTAGTGTCATCCAAGGCAAGAGAGTCTCAGGAGTAAGTAGGAGGTCAGTGTTACCAAATGGTATGAAAGATGACTTGGAGGACCCTATTAAAAGGGACCTATCGAATATGATAATTGGATGGTCACCAGTGACCCTCAGAAAATCAGTTTCAGTGAAGGTGTGGCAGCAGAAATCAGACGGATAAATTTGTGGGAGGTGAGATTGCTTTCTGATGACCTACTTTTGCCATTCAGCAGTAGCATAGCCCCTCAGTACACACAGGGAGATGAAGATGTTCCTCCTTCTGGCTCTCTAGCCCTCTGTCCTGATATCCTCAGTAGTCACCTGAGAGGTACAGGAGAGACAGTGGGAGGAACAACAAAACCAAACCTTCGTAGCTGCTTTCCCTGCGAATGAGTATGTGAAACCATTTATTTGGCCTCTACTGTTGTATCTGTAATTACATGACTATTCCACTCACTTCTCCATGTAACTAACCATACCAAGAACCAAAGGCAGAGTGTACTGAAATAGTCATTTGTTTCATTCCGCTTCGTCACCAAGCTCCTGCTGCTGTGTTCTGTATGGCAGTAGTTCTTCATATTCTGAATATTAGTCCTTATAAACTCCCTAAGTCCTAATAGCCTTTATTCTTGCTCTTTATACCTCTTAGTCAAATTTGAGTACGTTTCAGTCTGTGTGTATGTGTGGTAGTCAGTTAGTTGTATGGTTGCACGTTCTATGGAATGATCCACTCTGCCTTGCTTACAATGCTTCTGATTACTCTTATGGAGTGATTTCCTTCTATTAAATCACTTCTTACTCAAAAGTAAGAAGTCACCTTCCTCCTTCCTAACCAAATTGTACCCTGATAGAGAAAAATAAACTCTAGTTTTTGAAATTTCCATAAGTGAAGATTTAAAAAATTTCTCCCGCTTACTTCCAGTGTGATTTTAACAGCATTTGTTATAAAGTTTTAAAAGTCTGTGTTCTGTTCACGTATTTTTTTAAGTTTTATTTTTATTGATTTATTTTTTATTGAAGTGTAGTTGATTTGCAATGTTGTGTTAGTTTTAGGTGTACAGCAAAGTGATTCAGTTATACATATGTAGATTCTTTTTCAGATTCTTGTCCCTTATAGGTTATTACAAAATATTGAGTATAGTTCCCAGTGCTGTACAGTAGGTCCTTGTTGGTTATCTATTTTATATATAGTCATGTGTATATGTTCATAATGTTTTATGAAATATTTGGGGTCTATATTTTGTGAGCTGCAAGAAGCCAAAATTTGCCTTCATGTGAGAAGAAATGTAAATGACTGTTGACTTTGTCTTTTTCTCCTTATTATGGATAAATCCCAAAGAGGAAATCAGCGTGGTAGAATATCCTGTATTAAGAATTTACTTATTATCATCAGTCAACATCCTAACAACGCTTAAAATCCTACATATACTCATAATCTTTACTATGGTTAGTCTTTTATTGGGACAGCTTTTATGATGTCCATTTTGTAGCACAAGTCATATGCAGGTGAACTGGCTGATCTGCATATGGCAGATAGGTGTGCCCAGTCACATGCATTATCACTAATTGATTTTATTAGTTCTTAGGACCGATAGACATTGACAGGCTAAAGAGATCAGATGGATCTATGTAAAGGTTGTCTATGATAATACATTGTCTTACGCTTCTCAAGTTTTTACGTTTACAGTAGTTAGATGAATTTGTGGCACAGATCAAATAAGAGTGTCTTGTAAAGAATATTAGAGTAGAAGAGGTGACTTAAAGCCTTCAATTCCAGATCTATCGTGAACCAACCACGTATGTGACCTTGGGCAAATCTCTCCGCTTCCTCTGGCCTCATTCAGCTTCTTCAACTGTAAAATGCAAGTTTGACTACATCATCTCTAAGGGCCCTTCCAAGTCTGTGATTCTCTATTTAAGTTTTCTTTCTAGCCGAAAAGATGAAGGATTGAAGGACTGCCTTAACACTGAGCAAAAGAATGCATGATTTTATGCTTGCCTGTCTCTCTGAAAGAATTCACAGTATAAGCTTCAGGCCCTGTCACCTTGACACATCCTGTTTGAGCTAGCTCCCTGGTGCTTTTGTCAGCCCTGGGCTTTTCTTCACAGAGAGTGCCTGCAGGCTGGAGCACTCTCATCTCTCAACTATTTGAACACCTCTTGCATTTGTAATCAGTTTTTTATTTTGGTTTTTTGTTTTGTTTTTTAGTACTGGTTTTCATTAAATGAATTAAGTCACCTAAGTGGCTATGAACAGTATGCTTCCCTATACATCCAGGGATCCCTCAGGTGGCCCCATTCAGATTGCTTCAATTCATGCATACCTGCTAATTGATCTACTCAATATTTTAGTACTCTTTCCCAGGTCCAAAGAATACTGAAACACATGAAGCTAATTTCTATACAAAAATGCCTTTATTCTTTGCCATCTCATCTCAATCTTCCCTTGATTATGGGTTCTTAGGTCCCTCAGCCTTCCAGGCTCCCTCATCTTCCATTTGTACCCCTCAGGAGACTAGTAAACTCTTCCCTCTTCAAGGTACAGCTGGTCTCCTTTCCTCTTAGATCTGGTGTTGTCATAGAGGCACACCAGAGCCTAGGTTCCTCAGCACATTTATTTCTGCTGTAAGTAACCCACCCTCTGATGGCATCTTGGGCTCTGTTACAACTGAAAGTAGGTGAAAAAGGATCAGATAAATCAAGGGATTCCTAAATCCCCTTTCTAGATACCCTGCCTTCACATTTTGGTGTCTGAGTGGTCAATACCCATTACTTTGTGTACTCATTCACATCACAGTTGTTTCCCTCTTTCTGAGGAAAGCCACCTCCTTTTCCTATGCTCTCTGCTGTCCTTCAAGCCTCTGTTACTACAAGGGGACCAAGATATAGATACCCATTGAATGCAAAAAGATAGATTTCCCCAATCTGCCCATAGATCTCTCAGAAACTACCTCAAATAAGTCCTCCGAGTGCTAGAAATATCATGGCAGATGTTGCCAAGTCATCTTAAAATAAGGGGACTCCCTGTTACAGTTAAATTCAGGCATTTTTTTTTTTTTTTTTTTTTTGCGGTACGCAGGCCTCTCACTGTTGTGGCCTCTCCCATTGCAGAGCACAGGCTCCAGACGCACAGGCTCAGCGGCCATGGCTCACGGGCCCAGCCGCTCCGCAGCATGTGGGATCTTCCCGGACCGGGGCACGAACCCGTGTCCGCTGCATCGGCAGGCGGACTCTCAACCACTGCGCCACCAGGGAAGCCCCATTCAGGCATTTTTATCTGCCAGCCTGTATTCACCTCTTCTCTGAGTGCATGGCCTGTCTTTGCAACCGTTGATTTAGAAAGAATAAACATTTTGCCCATTTTAAACAACCAGCTCCATTTTGGTTGTGAGGTTATATGAAAGCCTGTCAGGAACCGTATTTGTAGAGCTCCAGAAGGTAACAAAAAGCAGGACATTTCCTTTTCTGACCCTCAAAAGCTTATAATTCTGATTCTCTCTTTTTTTTTAAACATCACTTTATTTTGTTTTATTTTATTATTAATTAATTTATTTTGGGGGGCCTCACCATGCAGCATGTGGGATCTTAGTTCCCTGACCAGGGATCGAACCCACGCCCCTGCACCGGAAGCGTGGAGTCTTAACCACTGGACCACCAGGGAAGTCCCTGATTCTCTTTTTTCTTTGAGGATCCCTTTAGTTTGGTCTTTGCAGAGCTGAGGTGATTGAACCAGTATCTTCGGAAGGCAGACATGCCTGGTAAATCCGCTTATTTGGTTATAATTTATTTTTTGTTTTCAGATTCCCTAGCCTTCATTAAGTCTTTGATCTTTTACAGCTAAGACTGAGTTATTAAGAGAACCACTTGTTCTTTCTTGGGTCAGAATGTTGAAGGGGAATCAGGTCACACTCTGTTTTACTACCTTTTTGTAGTTGTTGTCATTAATTAGCAAGAATTTTAGGGCTATCTGTTACCTGGAGCTCATGGTTCCTTGATGATATGTGTGGAGAGAAGGGAGAGGAATCCAAGGATATCAATATTCCATGCATGAGAATAGGTCTTTCTCTGAAAGGGGCACAAAGTTTTCATGATATTCTCAAAGGGATCCATGTCCCCTCAAAGTTAAGATCCACTGTTGTAGAACGATGCAAATCTGGGAGTAAGTTCTGGTCTGTAATATCCAGTGGAACTTTTCCCTCTATCGTAAACTGTAGAACATATGATTCTAGTTTTACCAAGAGTGGTGAAGATTTATGCCTACCATTCTTTGATACACTGACCTGTCCTAATGAAAGCTTCCATCTATATCTGTCGATTCTAGGCAGCAATGAGGCCCTTAGCTGTGTCACTGGGCTCATCTCTGGTTTCTGCTGTTCCCTGCTGGCCAGATAAGTTTGGAGGCAACTAGGAAAAACTAAGAAAGGCAGCAATTTGTAGGCCGGTGATCGATTTCTCAGCAACCTCCAAAGGGTAGCACGCAGGAGGGAAAAAGTTTAGTGAAAATTTTACCTTCAAGGGTAACTCATGGTCCAGTCTTTTCTATATCTAAGTTAGATTTTCAAACAAAGAAGAAAGTTTGTAATTCTCCCTTCTTTGACCACATTAGCCAAAATAATCACTAATTTATTTGTTAGACTAATTCTGTCCTTTTGGTCTGTCTTTCTGTCTCAGGTCAGGACCTACTGCTGGGAAGGAGAAATAAAATTGCTATTCTAGTGTTAAAACACCAGTAGAAAGAGCAAGTATTTCTAAATGTATGCTAGCCAATAGGGTCTCTAATGTCATTTAAGATCTTTATAGTTTCTTAAGGGTCAGGGAGAGGAAAGTATCATGTGCAAGTAAAAAAGTAGCCCATGGGGCAGTCTTGTATCATTGTGTCTTTTTCAAATGGATAAATCTTGGCTCCTAGGAAGCCTATTGGCCAGTTCTCTGGAAAAACATTCTTTATACATTTAACCTCTACAGAAGATTCAGGAATTTAAAAACAAGCAGAATCTCTTCTAGACTTTACAAAACCTTATCCTCGAGGCCCATGGAGAGTTAGAACTTCATAAGCTTGATTAATAAGACTGCCCAAATTAGAAGTTCTAACCTGGTGAGACCCAGTGTGGACTTATCTTAAGTCTTATTACAAATAGCCTACACTTATTACTGCTGCTATGACATACACTAAACTTAGACAACTGAATTGGGGTCATATTCTAACCTGCTCCTCTTCTTTTTTTTTTTTTTTGCGGTACGCGGGCCTCTCACTGTTGTGGCCTCTCCCATTGCAGAGCACAGGCTCCAGACGCGCAGGCTCAGCGGCCATGGCTCACGGGCCCAGCCGCTCCGCGGCATGTGGGATCTTCCTGGACTGGGGCACGGACCCGTGTCCGCTGCATTGGCAGGTGGACTCTCAACCACTGTGCCACCAGGGAAGCCCCTCCTCTTCTTTTTTTATTTTATTTATTTACTTTTGGCTACTTTGGTTCTTTGTTGCTGTGCGTGGCTTTCTCTAGTTGCAGCGAGTGGGGGCTACTCTTCGTTGCGGTGCACGGGCTTCTCATTGCAGTGGCTTCTCTTGTTGCGGAGCACAGGCTCTAGGTGCACGGGCTTCAGTAGCTGTGGCACACAGGCTCAGTAGTTGTGGCTCACAGGCTCTAGAGTGCAGGCTCAGTAGTTGTGGCGCACAGGCTTAGTTGCTCCGTGGCATGTGGGATCTTCCCGGACCAGGGCTCGAATCCATATCCCCTGCATTGGCAGGTAAGATTCTTAACCACTGCACTGCCAGGGAAGCCCTAACCTGCTCCTCTTCTGATTGCCTTCAGGCCTGAACCAGATTTGGACATGCTTAGACCTCTAAAGAAAGCAGTCTCGTTAATATTCAGCACAAAGAATAATTACCAGAAAAAAACCACTGAAAGGAAAATTTGTGATGAATAATTCCCAGAGCTTACACAGGGTTGGAAGATAATTGAATCTGACCATTCAGACTGCAGAAACTTTGTAGAACCTGGGACCCTCAGTAGACACACCAAAATGATGTCCTCTTTGTAGTAGTAAACAACTCCCACAGTGCTTTCTGGATCTACCATTAAAATATTAAAACAAGGCTCAAAAATCTCAGGATAAGATCTATCTTCCAAAGAAAAACTTACCGCTCTTTAAAAAAAGACAAGATGCAGGCACTCATAACATAAAATGTACAATAGAAAATTACCAGACATGCAAAGAAGCAGGAAAATATGACCTATAATTAGGAGAGAATACATTAATAGAAACAGATGCAGAAATGGCAAGGATGATGTAATTAGCAAACAAGGACTTTAAAACAGTATTATCAAAATGTTCAAAGATTTAAAGGAAAACATGAATATATTGATAAGAGAAATAGAAGATATAAAAAATAACCAAGTGGAACTTCTAAAGCTGAATATTAATATCTGAGATAACATACTGAGAAAAAAGTTTTAACAGTAGATATGATACAGAGAAAAAAAGGTCATTTAACATAAAGAGAAATAGAAAATATTCAAATAAAAGAATTCACACAGAAAAGGCTAAAAACCACTACACTGAGTCTCAGTGACCTGTGGGACAATGTCAAGCAAACTAAAATGAATACAATTAGTGTTCCAGAAAAAAGGAGTGTCAGGAAAAATATTAAAAGATATAATGAGAAAAATTTTCCTTCTTGATTAAAACTATGATCATAGAGCTCCATAAAGCTAAAAGAATCTAAGCAAGATAAACACACACACACACACACACACGCACACACAATCAGGGCATATCAGAATCAAATTGCTGAAACTCAGTAATAAAAAGAAAATTTTAAAAGCAGTGAAAAGGGAGGAAGGGGACACTTTTTATCCAGGGGAACAAAGATAGGAAGTATTTTTGACATCTCATTAGAAGCAATGAAAGCCAGGTAACAGTGGAATGACTTTTTTTTTTAACATCTATGTACTGATTATTTACATAGATTATGTCTTCACTGTATATAATATCTTTTTTAAAAACATCTTTATTGGAGTATAATTGCTTTAAAATGGTGTGTTAGTTTCTGCTTTATAACAAAGTGAATCAGCTATACATATACATATATCCCCATATCTCCTCCCTCTTGTGTCGCCCTCCCACCCTCCCTATCCCACCCCTCTACGTGTTCACAAAGCACCGAGCTGATCTTCTGTGCTATGTGACTGCTTCCCACTAGCTATCTATTTTACATTGGGTAGTGTATATATGTCCATGCCACTCTCTCACTCTGTCCCAGCTTACACTTCCCCCTCCCTGTGTCCTCAAGTCCATTCTCTATGTATGTGTCTTTATTCCTGTCCTGCCCCTAGGCTCTTCAGAACGATTTTTTTTGTTTTATTTTTAGATTCCATATATGTGTTAGCATATGGCATTTGTTTTTCTCTTTCTGACTTACTTTACACTGTATGACAGACTCTAGGTTCATCCACCTCACTAAAAATAATTCAGTTTCGTTTCTTTGTATAGCTCAGTAATATTCCAGTGTATATATGTGCCACATCTTCTTTATCCATTCATCTGTCCATGGACGCTTAGGTTGCTTCCACGTCCTGGCTATTGTAAATAGAGCTACAATGAACATTGTGGTACATGACTCTTTTTAGATTATGGTTTTCTCAGGGCATATGCCCAATAGTGCATTGCTGCGTCGTATGGTAGTTCTATTTTTAGTTTTTTAAGGCCCTCCATACTGTTCTCCATAGTGGCTGTATCAATTTACATTCCCACCAATGGTGAAAGAGGGTTCCCTTTTCTCCACACCCTGTCTAGCGTTTATTGTTTCTAGATTTTTTGATGATGGCCATTCTGACTGGTGTAAGGTGATACCATATTGTAGTTTTGATTTGCATTTCTCTAATGATGTTGAGCATCCTTTCATGTGTTTGTTGGCAATCTGTGTACCTTGTTTGGAGAAATGTCTGTTTAGGTCTTCTGCCCATTTTAGGATTGGGTTGTTTGATCTTTTTGACATTGAGCTGCATGAGCGGCTTGTAAATGTTGGAGATTAATCCTTTGTCAGTTGCTTCATTTGCAAATATTTTCTCCCATTCTGAGGGTTGTCTTTTGGTCTTGTTTATGGTTTCCTTTGTTGTGCAAAAGCTTCTAAGTTTCTTTAGGTCCCATTTGTTTATTTTTGTTTTTATTCCCATTTCTCCAGGAGGTGGGTCAAAAAGGATCTTGCTGTGATTTATGTTGTAGAGTGTTCTGCCTATGTTTTCCTCTAAGAGTTTTATAGTGTCTGGCATTACATTTAGGTCGTTAATCCATTTTGAGTTTATTTTTGTGTATGGTGTTAGGGAGTGTTCTAATTTCATTCTTTTCCATGTAGCTGTCCAGTTTTCCCAGCACCACTTATTGAAGAGGCTGTCTTTTCTCCACTGTATATTCTTGCCTCCTTTATGAAAAATAAGGTGACCATATGTACCTGGATTTATCTCTGGGCTTTCTATCCTGTTCCATTGATCTATATTTCTGTTTTTGTGCCAGTACCATACTGTCTTTGATTACTGTAGCTTTGTAGTATAGTCTGAAGTCAGGGAGCCTGATTCCTCCAGCTCCATTTTTCTTTCTCAAGATGGCTTTGGCTATTCTGGGTCTTTTGTGTTTCCATACAAATTGTGAAATTTTTTGTTCTAGTTCTGAGAAAAATGGCATTGGTAGTTTAATAGGGATTGCATTGAATCTGTAGATTGCTTTGGGTAGTATAGTCATTTTCACAATGTTGATTCTTCCAATCCAGGAACATGGTATATCTCTCCATCTGTTTGTATCATCTTTAATTTCTTTCACCAGTGTCTTATAGTTTTCCTCATATGGGTCTTTTGTTGCCTGAGGTAGGTTTTTGCCTAGGTATTTTACTCTTTTTGTTGCAATGATAAATGGAAGTGTTTCCCTACTTTCTCTTTCAGATTTTTCATCATTAGTGTATAGGAATGCAAGAGATTTCTGTGCATTAATTTTGTATCCTGCTACTTTATCAAATTCATTGATTAGCTCTAGTAGTTTCTGGTAGCATCTTTTAGGATTCTCTATGTATAGTATCATGTCATCTGCAAACAGTAACATCTTTACTTCTTCTTTTCTGATTTGGATTCCTTTTATTTCCTTTTCTTCTCTGATTGCTGTGGCTAAAACTTCCAAAACTATGTTGAATAGTAAGGGTGAGAGTGGACAAACTTGTCTTGTTCCTGATCTTAGAGGAAATGGTTTCAGTTTTTCACCATTGAGAATGATGTTGTCTGTGGGTTTGTCATATATGGCCTTTATTATGTTGAGGTAAGTTCCCTCTATGCCTACTTTCTGGAGGGTTTCTATCATAAATGAGTGTTCAATTTTGTCGAAAGCTTTTTCTACATCTCTTGAGATGTTCATATGGTTTATCTCCTTCAATTTGTTAATATGGTATATCACATTGATTTGCATATATTGAAGAATCCTTGCATTCCTGGGATAAACCCCACGTGTATGATCCTTTTAATGTGCTGTTGGATTCTGTTTGCTAGTATTTTGTTGAGGATTTTTGCATCTATGCTCATCAGTGATATTAGCCTGTAGTTTTCTTTCTTTGTGACATCTTTGTCTGGTTTGGGTATCAGGGTGATGGTCACCTCATAGAATGAGTTTGGGAGTATTCCTCCCTCTGCTATATTTTGGAAGAGTTTGCAAAGGATAGGTGTTAGCTCTTCTCTAAATGTTTGACAGAATTTGTCTGTGAAACCATCTGGTCCTGTACTTTTGTTTGTTGGAATATTTTTAATCACACTCTCAATTTCAGTGCTTGTGATTGGTGTGTTCATATTTTCTATTTCTTCCTGGTTCAGTCTCAGAAGGTTGTGCTTTTCTAAGAATTTGTCCATTTCTTCCAGGTTGTCCATTTTATTGACATATAGTTGCTTGTAATAATCTCTCATGATCCTTTGTATTTCTGCATTGTCAGTTGTTACTTCTCCTTTTTCATTTCTAATTCTGTTGATTTGAGTCTTTTCCCTTTTTTTCTTGATTTGTCTGGCTAATGGTTTATCAGTTTTGTTTATCTTTTCAAAGAACCAGCTTTTAGTTTTATTGATCTTTGCAATTGTTTCCTCCATTTCTTTCTCATTTATTTCTGATCTGATCTTTATGATTTCTTTCCTTCTGCCAACTTTGGGGTTTCTTTTTTTGTTCTTCTTTCTCTAATTGCTTTTAGATGTAAGTTTAGGTTGTTTGTTTGAGATGGTTCTTGTTTCTTGAGGTAGGATTGTATTGCTATAAACTTCCCTCTTAGAATTGCTTTTGCCGCATCCTATAGGTTTTGGGTCATCGTGTTTTCATTGTCATTTGTTTCTAGGTATTTTTTTATTTCCTCTTCGATTTCTTCAGTGATCTCTTGGTTATTTAGTAATGTATTGTTTAGCCTCCATGTGTCTGTATTCTTTACAGATTTTATTCCTGTAATTGATATCTAGTCTCATAGAATTGTGGTTGGAAAAGATACTTGATACCATTTCAGTATTCTTAAATTTACCAAGGTTTGATTTGTGACCCAAGATATGATCTATCCTAGAGAATGTTCCATGAGCCCTTGAGAAGAAAGTGTATTCTGTTGTTTTTGGATGGAATGTCCTGTTAATATCAATTAAGTCCATCTTGTTTAATGTATCGTTTAAAGCTTGTGTTTCCTTATTTATTTTCATTTGGGATGAACTGTCCATTGGTGAAAATGGGGTGTTAAAGTCCCCTACTATGATTGTGTTACTGTCGATTTCCCCTTTTATGGCTGTTAGCATTTGCCTTATGTATCAATGTGCGCCTATGTTGGGTGCATAAATATTTACAGTTGTTATATCTTCTTCTTGGATTGATCCCTTGATCATTATGTAGTGTCCTTCTCTGTCTCTTGTAATTATTTTAAAGTGTATTTTGTCTGATATGAGAATTGCTACTCCAGCCTCTTTTGATTTCCATTTGCATGGAATATCTTTTTCCATCCCCTCACTTTCAGTCTGTTTGTGTCCCTAGGTCTGAAGTGGGTCTCTTGTAGACAGCATATATACAGGTCTTGTTTTTTATCCATTCAGCCAGTCTGTGTCTTTTGATTGGAGCATTATCGATGTGTATGTTCCTATTACCATTTTCTTAATTGTTATTGTAGGTCTTTTCCTTCTCTTATGTTTCCTGCCTAGAGAAGTTCCTTTAGCATTTGTTGTAACGCTGGTTTGGTGGTGCTGAATTCTCTTAGCTTTTGCTTGTCTTTAAAGGTTTTAATTTCTCTGTCAACTCTTAATGAGATCCTTACTGGGTAGAGTAATCTTGGTTGTCGGTTTTTCCCGTTCATCACTTTAAATATGTCCTGACACTCCTTTCTGGCTTGCAGAGTTTCTGCTGAAAGATCAGCTGTTAACCTTTTGGGGATTCCCTTGTATATTATTTGTTGTTTTTCCCTTGCTGCTTTTAATATTTTTTCTCTGTATTTAATATTTGATAGTATGTTGATTAATATGTGTTTTGGCATGTTTCTCCTTGGATTTATCATGTATGGGACTCTCTGTGCTTCCTCGACTTGATTGACTATTTCCTTTCCCATATTAGGGACGTTTTCAACTCTAATCTCTTTAGATATTTTCTCAGACCCTTTCTTTTTCTCTTCTTCTTTTGCGACCCCTGTAATTCAAATGTTGGTGCATTTAATGTTGTCCCAGAGGTCTCTGAGACTGTTCTCAATTCTTTTCATTGTTTTTTCTTTATTCTGCTCTGTGGTAGTTATTTCCACTCTTTTATCTTCCAGGTCACTTATGCGTTCTTCTGCTTCAGTTATTCTGCTATTGATCCCTTCTAGAGAGTTTTTAATTTCACTTATTGTGTTGTTCATCATTGTTTACTCTTTAGTTCTAGGTCCTTGTTAAACGTTTCTTGTATTTTCTCCTTTCTATTAACAAGATTTTGGGTCATCTTTACTATCATTACTCTGAATTCTTTTTCAGGTAGACTGCCTATTTCGTCTTCATTTGTTAGATCTGGTGGGTTTTTACCTTGCTCCTTCATCTGCTGTGTGTTTCTCTGTCTTCTCATTTTGCTTAACTTACTGTGTTTGGGGTCTTGTGTTCACAGTCTGCAGGTTTGTAGATCCTGTTGTTTTTGGAGTCTGCCCCCAGTGGCTAAGTTTGGTTTAGCGTGTTTTGTAGGCTTCCTGGTGGAGGGGACTGGTGCCTGTGTTCTGGTGGATGAGGCTGGATCTTGTCTTTCTGGTGGGCAGTACTGCATCTGGTGGTGTGTTTTGGGGTGTCTGTGACCTTATTATGATTTTAGGCAGCCTCTCTACCAATGGGTGGGGTTGTGTTTCTGTCTTGCCAGGTGTTTGTCTGGGGCGTCCAGCACTGTGGCTTGCTGGTCTTTGGGTGGAGCTGGGTCTTAGCGTTGAGCTGGAGATCTCTTTGAGAGCTTTTGCTGTTTGATATTACATGGAGCCAGGAGGTGTCTGGCGGACCAATGTCCTGAACTCGGCTCTCCCACCTCAGAGGCACAGGCCTGCCACTCGGCCAGAGCACCAAGACCCTGTCAGCCATACGGCTCAAAAGAAAAGGGAGACAAAGAAAGAAAGAAAGAAAAAATAAAATAAAATAAAACAAAATAAAATAAAGTTATTAAAAACTTATTAAAAAGAAAAAATCAAAAAGTAATAAAAATAAAGAAAGAAGAGAGAAACCAAAGCAAAAAACAAATCCATCAATGATAACAAGCGCTAAAAACTATACTAAAAAAAGGACAGACAGAACCCTAGGACAAATGGTAAAAGCAAAGCTATACAGATAAAATCACACGAAGGAGCATACACATACACACTCACAAAAAGAGAAAAAGGAAAAAAAAACAAAATATATATATATATATATTTAAAAAAAAGGAAGAGAGCAACCAAATCAATAAACAAATCTACCAATGATAATAAACTTTAAGTACTAAACTCAGATAAACATAAAAGTAGAAGCAAATTGGATAAGGAAGCAAACCCCAAGTCTTCTCCTGCTCCCGAAGTCCACCGCCTCAATTTTTGGATGATTCGTTGTCTACTCAGGTATTCCAGAGATGCAGGGTACATCAAATTGATTGTGGAGATTTAATCCACTGCTCCTGAGGCTGCATGGAGAGGTTTCCCTTTCTCTTCTTTGTTTGCACAACTCCTGGGGTTCAGCTTTGGATTGGGTGCCTCCTCTGTGTGTAGGTCTCCTGAGGGCATCTGTTGCCCAGGTACATGGGGAGTTTGTTGCCTTTTGGGAAGTCTGAGGTCTTCTGCCACCATTCAGTAGGTGTTCTGTAGGAGTTGTTCCACATGTAGATGTATATCTGATGTATTTGTGGGGAGGAAGGTGATCTCCATGTCTTACTGCTCCACCATCTTGAAGGTCTCTCTGGTTTGGCTTCTTTAAAGGCTAGAAGGAAAGGAAAAAAATGTCAAACTAGAATCATATGTTCAGCAAAACTATGTAAAGGAAGGCAAAAAATAAAGGGACATGTTTAGACAAGCAAAATCTGAGAGAATCTTTTTTTTTTTTTTTTTTTTGCGGTACGTGGGCCTCTCACTGTTGTGGCCTCTCCCGTTGCGGAGCACAGGCTCCGGACGCGCAGGCTCAGCAGCCATGGCTCACGGGCCCAGCCACTCCGCGGCATGTGGGATCTTCCCAGACCGGAGCACGAACCCACATCCCCTACATCGGCAGGCGGACTCTCAACCACTGTGCCACCAGGGAAGCCCTCTGAGAGAATTTATTATTAGCAAACCTGTACTACAAGAAACATTAAAGGCAGTTCCTTTCACTAAAGGAAAATAATACCAGATGAAAATTTGGCTCTAACAGAGATGAAGAATGCTAAAATGGTAAATATGTGGATAAATAAAAAAGATGTTTTCTTTCTAGTTTTTGTTTCTTTGTATAATAATTAAATGTTTAAATAAACGACAGTGTATTATGGGATTTATAACATGTAGAAATAAAATACATAATAATACAAATGGTGGTGGTAGGGTGGGATTATAGAATATGCTATTAACAGATTCTTACATTTTACATGAAGTGATACAGAATTAATGAGTAGACTTTGATGAGTTCAGAATGCATATTATAAAACCTAGAGAAATGACTTAAAGAAATAAAGGTGTACATCTAATAAACCAATGGAGTAGGTAGAATGGAATGTTAAAAGTACTCAACCTGGGCTTCCCTGGTGGCGCAGTGGTTGAGAGTCCGCCTGCCGATGCAGGGGACACGGGTTCGTGCCTCGGTCCGGGAAGATCCCACGTGCCGCGGAGCGGCTGGGCCCGTGAGCCATGGCCGCTGAGCCTGCGTGTCCAGAGCCTGTGCTCCGCAACGGGAGAGGCCACAACAGTGAGTGGCCTGCGTACCGCAAAAAAAAAAAAAGTACTCAACCTGCTCCTCCCCCTCTTTTACTCCCCCCCCCCCCAAAAAAAAACTGACAAAGAAGAATAAGAGCAGTAAGAAAGACATGATGACCTTTCTTTTCTCTCTGAAGTTGCAATGCTGCTGAGAACTCATCTGCTGAGAAGTGAATTCATCTGCTGGACACTGTTTGAAAAAGAATAGGAAGCGGGGAGAAGGACTCTCCACACAGAAAGGGCCCATCTGAGGATGGTGAGTACAAGTTTGTAGTGACATTATTTCACATGGTTGTACATTTTCCTCCAGCAGTGCTAAGCCATTTAGATGAAAGGAAGGGAAGCGAAGTGGTTAGGTTGATATAAGGTTGTCATGCTCGAAAGCCAGACAACAATGAAATCATGGGAGTTAATTAATGAGTCAAATGATGGGTGAGGTCTAGGCTAAATATGTGAGAAATTATCTCATTTGGGGCTCACAGTTTGGCAGAATAAAGTGTTCAAGGAATTAGAATTTTTAATAAGGTTATAGAATAGGTATAATAGGAGTGATAAAATGAGAGAAGTGAAGTCATGTAGATTTAGAGTGGGAAACTAGAGTTTAAGTTTCAGAGGTGGAACAGTTGTGGGTGTTATCAAAAAGTGAAGTGCAGGTGTCAGGTGGTGGGCTGAGGTTGTCATTGATTTTTGTGAGGTTAGCATTTTGGGGGGACTGTCCAAATGCACTTGCATATTACTTAAGATGATGGTGAGACTTAAGATGAGTTAGAAAGAGTGTGAACCAGGTGCCCATAATCTGTCATCAGTAGTATTTTCAGGGTATAGGAGTCAGTTTTTATTTTTAGTTTTCAATTTGTTTCATTTTTTAAAACCACTTTCTCAAGGTATAGTTAACATAAAAAGCTTTAATGTGTACAACTTGACGAGTTCGAGGATATGTATACACCTGTGAAACCATCACCACCATCACTGCCGTAAACATACCCATCACCTCACAAAGTTTCCTCCTACCTCTTTATTATTGTTATTATTGTGTGTGTGTGTATCTGTCTGTATGTTGTGGTAAGAACACTACACATAATATCTATGCTCTCAGCAAAGATACATATGCTAGTTATATATACTGCAGTTACATTTTTAAGTTTTTGAGGAACCTCAATACTGTTTTCCATAGGGGTTGTATCTGTTTATATTCTCACCAATAATGTGCAAGTGTTCCCTTTTCTCACCATCCTAGGAGCATTTTTTTTTAACACATAATGAGATCCGTGATTTTGACCTTCCTGTGTTTTGATCTAGTCAGCTCAACTAACCAGCTACAGGTACTTAGTAAATACGGAATATCTATGATGAAAGAACAAGGGGGAAATTACTGGAAATCTCTATAATGGAAACATTCATTCGCTACTAATGCCTACCTGAACTCTCTTTCTGATACTGTGTTAAGAAGTATACAAAACAAATGAATTGCTTCTACCACATATTATTTAGAAAATTTAGAGGAAGACAGTATTATAAACATTGACATTTATACTTGGATATTGTATTTCATGGGTCATTATGTGATTTAAACGAAAGGCTGGAAGGAGAAACAACATCGATTTTCAATGGGCTAATTACTAACTTATGTGCTTTCTACTTGTATAGTGATGTTTAAATACTTATAAACACTTTATAGATGAGGAAGCGGAGGTTCCTAGAAGGGATGTCACTTCACTGCATTGTAATAGGGTGATTTGGAGAAATTTTAATCACCTTTCTATCTGGAAGAGTTATCTGAAAACAATTCCAAGTCTGAAATAAAATTGATAAAATTGCTTCTGCAGTTGTTAGGGACTTTTATTCACTCTTTTTGTCATTGTAATTAGAGGTCTGCAGAGGGAAGGGAATTATAGATTTGGTAAAGTTACCAGTAGCTTTAGCCCTTGAGCTAAATTAATAATTCCCTTTAACTTTCATTTGAACTATTCTACTAAACTCTACCGAATAACAAAGAGTTAGACTTCTGATATGTGATCTACTTTTTTCCATATATATTTCTTTCTTATTTATTTGGACTATGTTTATTTTTCATACCTAATATTGGTATAAGCTTGTGGTTGGTTGCTTGCTTTAATGGTTGCCTCCATGACAAATAATGATGGTTTGCCAGTTATTTTAATAATCAATATCTGTCAAAAATATGTTGTTCGCCTTGATTTTGTTCTTTCCTTTTCACAGATAGATAATAAACCATGGTAATTTCTAGAAACATTTTTTATAGACACTATTTAGTTTGGGCCCAAATTTTAAGTAGAATAACTTGTTGAGTTAAAAAGGAATGAAATTGGGTCATTTGTAGAGATGTGGATAGACCTAGAGTCTCATCATACAGAGTGAAGTAAGCCAGAAAGAGAAAAACAAATAACATATATTAATGCATATATGTGGAATCTAGAAAAATGGTACAGATGAACCTATTTGTAGGGCATGAATACAGAGGTAGACAGAGAGAATGGACATGTGGACATAGGAGGGGAAGGGGAGGGTAGGACGAATTGGGAGATTAGGTTTGACATAAATACACTACCATGTGTAAAATAGCTAGTGAGAACCTGCCATATAGCAGAGGGAGCTCAGCTTCGTGCTCTGTGATGACCTAGACGGGTGGGATGGGGGGGTGGGAGGGAGGTCCAAGAGGGAGGGGATATGTATTCATATAGCTGATTCACTTGTCGTACAGCAGAAACTAATACAACATTGTAAAGCAATTTTACTCCAATAAAAAATGTTAGGAAAATATTATATCATTTGATGTTTACTTCTTTATGTAGTTCGTAAGTATTATCAAAGTCTACAGGTCACCTGAATCCTTTTCTTACTGGAGCTCAGTATTTTGCAACAGGGGGTATCTGCTACTCCTTCCTATTTCTGTCCTTTCCATTCAGACCTGTATCTCCTCTCAGGCAGGGCTAGTATCCTTCCCTCCTCTATCTGTGATACTGTACAAAGCAAGATGGTCTGAGTCCTTGTTCTTCATAGCAGAACTACTGGAGAGGGGCACTAGGGAGGAACGCAGATTATGTATCTCTGGTTACCATAAAGAATAAAAGAAGGACTAAAATTAACATTTATTGAGTCTACAGTTATTCCATCACTACTCTAAGTGATTAACATATATCATCTCATTAATCCCTATATCTACTACACTATGTATAATTTTCATATTATTGAGAAAAACTGAGGCGTGGGGAAGGTTTGTCTAATTCCAAAGCTCATTATGTTTCGTCTATCACATTCTATTGCCTCTAAAATAGTTTGTAGCTGAATAGGTAGGTTTGGAAATGAGAGAAAATAAGAGGTTGAGAGCCCTAAGGGTGGCAAATTTTTAATGGAAGATAAAAGTTACCAATGTCAGCAACTATAAAGTACAATAATAATACAACATAAAAGATAATATAAGGTTAAATAACTAAACTGTATGGAATTGATTAAGAGATTAGACATGGTTCTCCACCTTTAATTTGAATTAGTCAACTGTGGTGTTTGATCAAATAGAAATTCCTGGGGCCTGACTCCAGGCCTCTTGGATCAGAAACTATTGGGTTGGGTCAGTGATGATGATGTCCTACATGATATATTTAAAAGACACTGGTATAGAACAAAAATTAATGAAACAAAGGCATACCAGGTTAAAGAGGTGAAGTTGATTTTTCAGTTTGTTCATCAAATGTCGAATGAATTAATGGGAACGCTGACGTCCTCCTGCTCAGGCCATGCTTGGTGCACTCCCCATTTTTCTGTGGCCTTGTGGTCGGTGAGATCAGAAGGTTCTGGCTCATTTTTCTTTGGTCAGAGCCACAGGAGACTGCGTGACCACCTGGCTCTAGGCCTCCACTGCCCTCTCGTGGCCAAGTGCAGTACTGCTCACACCTTGACTCCACTTTGGCTGGAAGCTGTTGGTCAGGCTTAGCAGCAAGAACTTTGAAGAACAGGACTAAGGTGAAAAAGCTGAGAATAAACTTTCATTTATTTTGGAGTGAGAGGGAAAAGAGAGTAAGTAATAGACTTACTGGTTGGGGATGGTGGTGTAATATCAACATATGATGAAGGCCTTGTGACTCAAATCCTAAATCTTTTTTTTTTTCCCATTAAAAGTGCACTGCAGATTAAGGATCACACAACTAGCATTATTAAAGAAATAGAGTAGAACAGGGCCACCCCCACAGGATTCAACTGTCCTGGTCAGTATTAATAATTTAAGAACACTGATAAAACTTCAGGAGGGATTCCTGAATAATGCTGACGATCTTAAGGATATACAGAAAACAAGAAAAGGGTCAGAGGCAAAGGTGGAGCCAGGTAGTCTTGATTTTCCAAAATGGAAATATAGAAGACTCTGGAAAACAATCTAGTAATGCTGATGCGGCCCCTAGGAAAAACTTTATTAAGGTTCTTCATAAAAGCTCTTTTAGATACACTTAAAAGGATGCAATAATCATGAACGTGAGTGTGTCAGGAGCAAATTAGGTCAGATAGAAGTCCACTTCCTTCTTTAAAGGACTACTAAATTAGCGATTCCAGGGGAGAGTAGATCTAGGGCATCTCGCATGTACCAAAGCATTTGAATTCAAGTCTGTAAAGCCATAAAAGTTTTAGGCATCTTTCCTTCTTGGCTTACTTAATTCCCTAATCTTACATCTATTTTCAGTTCGATCAGGAGTCGCAATGTGGAGAAAAGCAGAGTGTTCACCGGGCAAGTGATCATTGTGGCCTGTCTGGGATGCCTGTCTGTCAAAGTAGACAGAGAATGGCAAATTACCACTTCATTACAAAATCTAGAGTTTTGACATTTTTGGTAGGAAATGTAATTGAGGCTCCCCTTAAATTAACTATTTCTATTTCATAGTATTTTTCTCACTGTTATATGCCTCAGTATTAACTATTTGTTTCTGTTCTTAAAAATAAAAATAATAGACATTCACGCTTTAAAAAGTTCATAGAGGTACTAAAATTCAGAAAAAATATCACTGAGTCCTCAGTCTCTAGCTCTTCTCTTCAAGAAACACTGCCATTAATAGTTTTAATAGTTTTCCAGAAAAAAATGTATTTCCCATATACTTAAACAGGTTGAATCATACTATCTATATGTACTCTTTTATATCTTTCTTTTTTGCATTAAATAATGTCTGAGAGATCTTTCCATATCTACAGATATGAAAATTCTTATTCTATCATTCAAATTCATAAAATAGTCTATATGTGTGGTGTTCAGGATCTTAGCCACCAGCCACACTGAGCACTTGAAATGTGGCTGGTTCAGCTTGTGAGTGCTATTTATGTAAAATACACATATTGAATCTTGAACACTTAGTACAAAATATGTAAACTATTCCATTAACAATTTTTCTATATTGTTCACCTGTTGAAATTACATCTTGGAAATATTTAATTGCACAAAATATTATTAAAATTAGTTTTACCTGTTTTACTTTTTAAAAAGAGGCTAACAGAAAATTCAAAATTGCATATATGGCTCACATCTGTGGCATGCATTATATTACTATTGGGAAGTGCTGTTGTATATATACAAAAATATCAATATAATATATACTATATGGTACAAGGAATAAAAAAACATTCCTATATCCATGACTATTTATTATTCAGATGGTAGGCACTAGTGTGGCGATAGTGACTGTGGAAGGGTGTCCATACTGACTGGTAGGTAACTGCTGATCTGAACCTCCAGGTACTTCCCTTACCCGCCCCCCACCCCACCCCGCCACGCCCCATCTCTTTGGACGTGAACCTCTTTTAAGATTCAGTTTTTAAACATATAAAGCCTGGAAAGCAGTCACTGTTTGGACTCTGATAAATTACTACAGCATTTGTCCTTTTAGATTCGTTGGTAGTTAGACTGTTTGGATTATTGCATAATATGTTTTGAATATCAACCCTGCCTATACCTACCACCCAGCTTAAGAATAGATTACTAATATTTCTGAAGCCCTTTATGTAACTTTCCCCTTAGGTTTTCATTGTATTTCCTCTCCTCCCCTCCCATAGGGTTAGAAATTCTTCTTTATAGTTTTACTATAAAATTTGCATCTATAAGTGATAAATTAGTGCTGGTTTCAAATCTATATATAAATGCAATTGCAATGTGACTATTTTTCTTCAACTGCTGTTTTGCATTTAACACGTTTCTGAGATTCATTCATGTTTGAGACATATAACTACAGTTCATTCTTCTGTTCTGCTGAATAGTATCCCACTTTACCAATACATTGTATCCATTGTCTTATTGGTAGACATTTGGGGTTTTTTTTTAAAGCTTTTTTGTTGTCATTCCAGTAGTGTTGCTGTGGGCATGCTTGAACATATTTCTTCACATGTTCAAGTTTCTCTTGAGTGGAGTGTTTCAACTTTTATTTTTTATCAGGACTCAGCATCACATAGGTTTGGCAATGCACAGAACACATACACACACATGATCTATTCTACTCTCCACTCTTCTCAGCTCTTGTCCTCTGTCTTTTCTTCTGTTCTCATTTTATGGTGAGGTAAGTTCCACACTACACTCTTCTTCAAGAGGAGAGTTAGTCTGTTGGCAATGCTTGACCCTTTACTGTTCCATATAAATTTCATAGTAGGCTTGTCAACTTCCATGAAGTTGTCCTTTGTCAAGACTTTGATGCGAATTGAGTTGTCTAGAGATTAATTAGTGGACAATTGATCATCATACTCTTCAGAAATTTGTCTAAGTACTTATTTTTTCCAAATAATTGTTGGCTTTATTGATCATCTTCTTTGTTTCATTAATTTCTGTTCTTCACATTAATTTTTACTTTTCTTCTTTTCTAGCATGAGCACTGAATGCTTAAATGTATCATCTATCTATTTTGGTATCTCTTCATAGTACGACCAGATGATCTCCATAATTATCTGAGTCTTGTATCCACTTTCCAACAGCCAGGCTGTTTCAGCAAAGAAACATATTTGAGTGTTTTCCTTACTTAAACATGTGTCTCACACAGTATTGTGTCCACCTTTTGTCTTTCTCTTATCTCCCAGCTTTCATTTTGAGTAAAACATATTTGGCAATTACTTATAAGCTAGCTACCTTAAAGACATCTTTTAACATTTTAATGAAGTGCTAAAATCCTTCTAAAAAGTTGATGTGTCCTTCAATAGCAAAGTGCATTTTTATTAAAAAGAATAACATACCGACTAAAATGGTCAACTTATCTTGGCCTCAGAAGCAGTGTATATACATACAAGAGAGTCTCAAATATGTGGTACTTTTGAAAAGTCACCGTATCTCAAGCACTCTGCTTTGTGTTGGCTAATGGTGAGAGAGCTCTTTTTGAGGCTGGAGTTGTTCAAATCTGAATGTTGTCACCATGGGGATAAACAGAGAGCCCCTCTCCATCTTTTTATGACAAATTATCAGGAAACTGATCACCAGGTACTTTGTGGGAACCACATCTCGTGGTATGCAGATATATTTTCTGAGTAGACTGCTCCAAATTCACTTCAAATTGTTCCAAATTCTGTACCAGTTTGACTGTAAAAATGTAAAAAAGAAATTCATGTGCAGGTTGAGCATTGAGTGCACTGAGAATGAATTTAGTGGGGGTTTTTTTCCAATGCATTTTTCACCTTCTGGTATGCAAAAGATGAGTTTTATTAAAAAAAAAAAAAGCTGAAAGAGCCTGGCCTGACCAGGTGCCCACGTCTGTGTCCTGGGTTCACTTGGATGGCCTGAGGTAAGTGTCTAGCCCCAGAGTATTCCCTGCCTGCTCCTCTTGCCAGGATCCTCCACACCCTGGCTGAGGGGGCCATTGTTTTGCTGCTTCTACTTTATTTAGAGGGAACAGGCCTGGGCCCCACTCTTCCACAGCACCCCACCCCCAACCCTTGCCCCAGTCAACTGAGAGCACAGGGAATCGGTGTGGCCCGTGGGGACTCAGGGCCTGCCCTAGATGCTTTGTCCTGAACTGCTAAATAAAACTTCTCGAGACACCAGGACAACATGAAAATACTTATCCCTAGAAGAGGATACATTTTTAGAAAAATTAAAGGTGTATTTTTTGGACGGCTGGGAATGTGATTACCTTTATTTCATTTAGAAAATATGTTCCTGGATGTACTGACAAAAAAAAATCAGCAAGTACTGATTCTTGGCTCACCTCAGTGTTTAGAATGCATGGGACAACTATTCCGGTTAGTCAGTTTTCCTTTTTGAGTTTTAGTCCAGAGTCAGGCACTGGGAGGGCCCTCAAGAAATGAAGAGTAATTCTTTCTCCCCTGATAGGCAGCTATGCTGTGGAAGAGGTGACATTTTTGTTACATATCTGGAAATAATGGGGCTGAAGTTCTTCTGTGGCCTGACTGAGTTTAACCTGTATTTGTAGAGTGTGCTCATATCCCCAGGACGCCAGTGAACGCTGTGAAGTCCCAGATGAGCATTTAGCTAGAACAACACTTCAAATAAGTGAGCGCTGACATTTGCTGCTCTGTTCGATAAGAGTACAGGATTCTCATACAGTTTTTGACATTGTAACCCCATTGTAGACATATTATTGTAACCACTTGCTCAAGACTTGAGAACAAGGTAGCGTTAGGAAAAAGGAATCCCAAGTTTTCAGAGTTTTCAAGAGCTAGATGGATCTCTGACCTGGAAGCAGAATCAAAAGGAGTATATCTGTGCCTCTCAGAGAAGCTGTCCAGGAACTTACAGGTGAATGCTGGAATCCTTCTCTGGAATAGAAGTGTTGATGGCCTGGGTTTAGCTTTCTCTGTGAAGTGTGGAGAGGGAGAACCTAGAACTAATGACCAGTCTCATGGCAGAGTTTGGAAGAGATGGAGGAGGCAGAGGAATTGTTATTTTCTTGCTAGGTCTCTTAAGGACCTGCAGATGATCTAGCCCTTCGAGCACCTCTCTTCTGAAGACACCTAAAGCTATTCAAAACTTGAAGTTGTAAAACTTCTTAAAGACATTTATCTTTTGACACTTCCCATATTTGATTCACTGCATGTTATCACAAAGGGAGAAACTGGTGAAATTAAAGATGATACTGTAGTTAGGCACCTTACCAGTCCTCCAGCTTTTTAAAGGTAGGACAGAGGCTTAGAGAACTGAAGCCCTAAGGAAGAGCAAATAATATGTTTCTTGCAAGTCTTTTTTATTTTCCTATCATGACTGTTCTGTTAAGCTTGTGTGAAGCAAAGCAAGCCATGAATCTCAGCAACCTATCTCTTGGAGTTCAACTGGTAGTTATAATTACTTTCAAAGTCTCCAGAACACGGAAATCTAAAATGTATTTCCTATTACAAATGGCGTGGAAAGGGTGGAAGAGTAGAAATTGGAGAATGGTGTTACCCACTGTTCTTTATTTTTTCTTTGTTGGAGTAAAATTGCTTTACAATGTTGTGTTAGTTTCTGCTGTACAACGAAGTGAATCAGCTATATGGATACATATACCTCCTCCCTCTTGGACTTCCCTCCCCACCATCCTGCGCATCTAGGCCATCACAGAGCACTGAGCTGAGCTCCCTGTGCTATACAGGAGGTTCCCACTAGCTATCTGTTTTACACATGGTAGTGTATTTATGTCAAACCTAATCTCCAGATTAATCCCACCCTCCCCTTCCCCCACTGTGTCCACACATCTATCCTCTATATCTGCATCTCTGTTCCTGCCCTGGAAATAGGTTCATCCGACTGTTTTTCTAGATTTTAAATATATGTGTTAATATACGATAGTTGTTTTTCTCTTTCTGGCTTACTTCACTCTGTATGACAGAATCTAGGTTCATCCACATCTCTACATATGACCCAGTTTCAAACCTTTTTACGACTGAGTAATATTCCATTGTATACAGATACCACATCTTCTTTATCCATTCCTCTGTTCATGGACATTTAGGTTGTTTCCATGACCTGGCTATTATAAATAGTGCTGCAATGAACATTGGGGTGCATGTGTCTTTTGAATTATGGTTTTCTCAGGGTATATGCCCAGTAGTGGGATTGCTGGGCCATACGGTAGTTCTAGTTTTAGTTTTTTAAGGAACCCCCATACTGTTCTCCACAGTGGCTGTATCAATTTACATTCCTGCCAACAGTGTAAGAGGGTTCCCTTTTCTCTACACCCTCTCCAGCATTTATTGTTTATAGATTTTTTTATGATAGCCATTCTGACTGGTGTGAAGTGATACTTCATTGTAGTTTTGATTTGCATTTCTCTAATAATTAGTGATGTTGAACATCTTTTCATGTGCCTCTTGGCCATCTGTATGTCTTCTTTGGAGAAATGTCTATTTAGGTCCTCTGCCCATTTTTTGATTGGGTTGTTTGTTTTTTTGATATAGAGCTGCATGAGCTGCTTGTAAATTTTGGAAATTAATCCTTTGTCAGTTGCTTCATTTGCAAATATTTTCTCCCATTCTGAGGGTTGTCTTTTCATCTCGTTTATGGTTTCCTTTGCTTTGCAAAAGCTTTTGAGTTTAATGAGGTCCCATTTGTTTATTTTTGTTTTTATTTTCATGACTCTAGGAGGTGGGTCAAAAAGGATCTTGCTGTGATTTATGTCATAGACTGTTCTGCCTATGTTTTCCTCTAAGAGTTTTATACTGTCTGGCCTTACATTTAGGTCTTTAATCCATTTTGAGTTTATTTTTGTGTATGGTGTTAGGGAGTGTTCTAACTTCATTCTTTTACATGTAGCTGTCCACTTTTTCCAGCACCACCTATTGAAGAGGCTGTCTTTTCTACACTGTATATTCTTGCCTCCTTTATTAGAGATAAGGTGACCATATGTGTGTGGGTTTATCTCTGGGCTTTCTATCCTGTTCCATTGATCTATCTTTCTGTTTTTGTGCCAGTACCATACTGTCTTGATTACTGTAGCTTTGTAGTATAGTGTAAAGTCCAGGAGCCTGATTCCTCCAGCTCTGTTTTTCTTTCTCAAGATTGCTTTGGCTATTCAACGTCTTTTGTGTTTCCATACAAATTGTGAAATTTTTTGTTCTAATTCTGTGAAAAATGCCATTGGTAGTTTGATAAGGATTGCATTGAATCTGTAGATAGCTTTGAGTAGTATAGTCATTTTCACAATGTTGATTGTTCCAATCCAAGAACATGGTATATCTCTCCATCTGTTTGTATCATCTTTAATTTCTTTCATCAGTGTCTTATAGTTTTCCACGTATGGGTCTTTTGTCTCCTTAGGTAGGTTTATTCCTTGGTATTTTATTCTTTTTGTTGCAATGGTAAATGCCCTCTACTATTCTTGACGTACTCAAGACGTGGGGATCTTGTGGGGAGTTCCTGATTGGATTGTGCGGGGGGCCAACTATAGCCCAGAAACTATTTCCCTTGTGAGTAAGAAGGTGATGAAGCAAATACTTTTCATAAGTTTTGCACAACTTGGGAGGCTAATATTAAATATATGGTATTTAGAAATCTACATAGTTAAGTAGTTCTTTGAATCTATATAGAATTGCTAGGACATTTCTTAGGAACCAGGCAAAATTTGTGGAGAGGTGATTTCTGTTTTCTTGCTACACAATACTTTTCTGCCCTAGATTATTGATTCTTGAGAGAATGTTTGAGACTCTTATCTAAACCTGAATGGAATAGGGGAAATATTTGTTTTTAAATTTCAATCTTAAGTCTCAGCATGATAGCAACCTTTGTCCTAGTGATCAGCAGAAAGAACTGTTCCCTAAATATCCCCCAGTGAGAGAGAGAGGCAGGAAGACAGGTCCCTAATTCCAACAACTGCAGTAAGTGAACAGAGACCCAACTGGGACCTTCTCTCCTTGCACAGGTGTTGAAGTGGAATATGGATTTGCTTTGATATTAAGGTTTCCCTACAGGAAAAGCCTCCTTGGGCCTTTTTGTGATGTGATTAGGGATTTCAGTGGGTGTGATTTGGGGATTTCTGAGGTCATCAGCCAGGGAGTTCATCTTTCTATAGTTCTTTCATAGCTCTAGAGGTCTGAAGGAAAATAGGGTGCTGAGAAATCTAGATGGGTGTGTGGTGGCTCTTACAAAGATGAGCCCAGAAAACCAGCTAGAGTTCTGAACCAGTGTTTGGTGCTGATGGGAACACCTTGGATCCCACAGGCTTAGAGTTGGTTAGAATCTCAAATAAATGTATATATACTTGGCATCTTCCTTAATGAAACCAGATTTTTCAGGGTTGGCAGCAAAGGGAGAATTTCCATAAAGAAGAGACTTAGCTAAGGCTCTATAACCGGACGTTGTTTCCTTTCTCTAGGGTGTTTCTTGAGGATTTCTATTGCACCATTTTGTAGATGGCATAGATGTATGGTATTGTTTCCCTTTGAACTTTCTTCTCTAAGAGGGAATCTGTCCTTCTATTAACAGTTAGGCTAAAGTTGGGATATTTATATTATTTATGTAAGACTTATCTGAAAGTTGGGCAATAACAAAAGAGAAATAAATGGAGAATAACATGTAACCATGGTTTACAAGGGATGACTGGCTTCCATGAGCATATGACAGATTACCTGAATTTTAGAAGATGGAGGCATAGAGGAAAAAAGCCCTTACCTCCTTCCCAGATAATTGATGACAGTCTCCAGGGGTGACCATGCCTACCTATACGATTAGAAAATCACATAGTGATTGATAATTCCTTAGTACTAATATAAAGTCATTAAGTTTTAGAGCTCTGTGGCATCTCTCTGTATTATTTTTCTTTATTATATATTGAAGTATAGTTGAGTTACAATATTTGTTTCAGGTTACAATATCAATAGTGATTTGATATTTTTATAGGTTATATACCATACAAAATTATTATAAAACATCGACTATATTTTCTGTGCTGTACATTAGATCCTTATAACTTATTTATTCTATAACTGGTAGTTTGTACCTCTTAATCCTCTTCACCTATTTCACTCATCCCCTCACCATCCTATTCTCTGGAAACCACCAGTTTGTTCTTTGTATCTATGAGTCTGTTTCTATTTTATGCTTGTTCTTTTGTTTTTTAGATTCCACATATAAGTGAAAACATACAGTATTTGTCTTTCTCTGTCTGACTTATTTCACTAACCGTAATACCCTCCACCTGTGTTGCTGCAAATGGCAAGATTTCATTCTTTTTTATGGTTGAGTAATATTCCATTGTATAGTATACCACACCTTCTTTATTCATTTGTCTATCAATGGGCACTTAGGTTGCTTCCATATCTTGGCTATTATAATAAATAGTGCTGCTATGAATATTGGGGTGCATATATCTTTTCTAATTAGTGTTCTCATTTTCTTTGGATAAATACCCAGGAATGAAATTGATGGATTATATGGTAGTTCTCTTTTTAATTTTTTGAGGATCCTCTGTCCTGTTTTCCATAGTGGGTGTACTAATTTACATTCCCACCAACATTTTTCCATAGTGGCTGTACCAATTTACATTCCCAGCAACAGTGTACTAACATCCCCTTTTCTCCATATCCTCACTAAAATTGTTATTTGTGTTCTTTTTGATGATAGCCATTCTGACAGGTGTGAGGCAACATCTCATTGTGATTTTGATTTGAATTTCCCTGTTTCTGAGTTTTAAGAGTAAGAAGTTTTGATGCTTTGGCTATGCTATTTACAAAAATCTCAGATTATCTTAATGCCCAAAAAGGTGAGATTCTATAGCCTCTTAGGGAAAAAATGTTTGGGACTCTAGAATGGCCCAAAGTAGGGAAAGAGGAGAAGGCAAGGCTTAGGAATTAAAGGGTGTAGGAGCATCTCCATGCATGGCTATGAACTTGCTGACATCCAGTATCAAGAGACTCTGGTGATGGGCCGTATAAAAAATAAAGACACTATTATTGTGAAATAAAGAGAACATTATTGCAGATTTGGTGTTTTGTTTCTTCTGAGTCTTATCCGGGCATAAACTTTGAGGTTGCTGGGCTCCTGGGTAATGTCTAAGTAATGTTCTGGCTTTTAAAGTTACATGCTAGCAATAAATGTGTTATCCCAATGCAAAAAAATGTATTTCCAGGATATGGGTTGGTTTTTCTTCCTAGCAATAGGAAAACAGAGTAGAAGAAGGAAACAACACTTAGCAAATCATGACAAGAAAAGATCTTGCCTAGATAGTCTATACTGACATCTTTGTTTTCCCCAATGGGGCACTTTCCAGTAGAAAATAGTGTGTAAATGAAGCTACTGTCATCTGTCCTATTGTCTCCTGTATTTGTAACAATACGTTTGAGTGTTGGGCACCCAATTTCACCATGGACATTTAAAAAATTGGAGCATATCTAAAGAAAAAAAGACCACTATAGTGAAGAGGCTAGAATTCAATCAGATGAAAAATCTTTGAAAGTACTAGGAGTATTTAAGTCAGAGAAGTGAAGACCGGAGCTCATTATGCAAATAGTGTAAGCATTTCCCAGTGAAAGAGAAGTTTGTTCTGTATGAGTCCAGAGGATATGCTGGCTACTCTTGCCTTCATGGTAAAATTTAAACAATTAGAGATAACCCTGCACAAAAGAAACTCAAATAGTTTTGCAGCTCATCTGAAGACAGCCAACATACATATTAAGATCCAAGCATACACATTTTCCTTTTTCATACACCTTTTCATCATTTCATTGATTAAAAATAGTCACTAAGTGACTTGTTGACAATAAATGATTATTGAATTCCAGTGATGTGCCAGCTCAGTAGCGACCATAACAGCTATGGTCTCTTTTCTTGCCCCTTGAGCAAAATCCAGAATATTTTATAAATATTACCTCTAATATCACCTCTTTCGTGATCCTACTAACTTCTTTTAATCACCCCTTTCACCATAATATATTCATTTAGGAAAGCATATTTCACATCACATTGTGTTTATTTTTCATAGTTATTTAAGAGTCTGTTAAGGTTAATTTTCTCTTTAGGTTTATAGCCCTATTTCCTGGTATATATCAGGTGCCTAATAAATGACTTATTAATGAAAGAATGGAATTACAAATGTGTCTTCCACGTCCGCATATAGTAGGCCTACTTAAGGGGCATCTCTAATGCTTGAGTCAAAGATAAAATTTAAATCTTCCTTTTCTCCATGCTTTTTATAATCAATGTAGATTGTTCTAGTGTTGGTACTGCCCATACCAGAGAGCGAAGGATTATCATGGGAAGGAACAAACCAAGGTCCTACTTGATCTGCTATTAAAATTCAGTCTTTATCAGTACTTATTTATACTTTTCATTCGCCAAGAAGTTAAAAAGTAGGTGCTTTACAAACCATGTCTTATGTAACTTAATTCTCATAGCAACCTGTAATTTGGCACCTTATTAAGATGTTGGGCTAAATTCTCAGAAATTAAATTATTTGTCCCAAATTCTATTCCTGATATGGTTGCCAGAGTAGAAAATTATGGTGTAGCACTGAACTGGTCTATCTGAGTAGACATTTTTAACTCAGATCATGAAAGCTTTTAAAGAGGAACATCAGGTAATTCTTTACCAGCCCATGCCTATTGAACTTTAGTGGGAAAGAAATAATAATTGTTGACCTATTTTAGACCTTCTTTAACTTGATGGAAATAATCATATTTATCTCAGAGGCTGTCAGTTACTCAAATTTGATTAAATTCTTCTCTTATTGGTTAAGATGGCTGTTCTGTGGAGTTTCCTGAAAGATGTAATATTCTCAGTTCTGGGCTTTCATATTGATTTCCATGTCTGGCATTGGAATTACCCAAAACGATCCTGTCAGTAAATGAGAGCTAGTTTAGCTCTTTGATTTCTTGATCAGCATCTATACCAGGGTCATTATTTTTTTGGAGATGCATCTTTTGATGGGATGATGGAAACTTTTTTGTTTCCAATTAGTTCATGTATTCCTGTTATTGCTAAATGAGATAAGGATCAACATCAATTCTATTCCTATTTTTTGTTTTTATGGATGTCTGAGAAATATTATTTACTGAACAGTAGGTGGGAATGGAAGGAGCTTTGTGATGGAAATGTCACTCAGTTTTAAATCCTTTTGAGACACATGACAAAAATCATATAATGATTAATCATCAAAAATACTTTTTATGAACACCTGTCATCTGGTAAGTTCTTCAGTCAATCTAGGTGAAAGCAAAGAATTGGAAACTCCTTGACTTATAAAAAGATTTAAAAAAAAATCCCATCACTAAAGTCATTCATTTTCTCAACGCTCATACCAATATTTAAATCATTCATTTGTTTGACAACTTAAGCTTCTTTCTCTGTAAAATTTGAATAATAGTTTACCTATTTCTTCGGATTATTGTTAGATATTCATGAATTATGCATCTATCATTGTAATGAGAAGAGCCTCTCAACAAGTGGTAGCTATTTCATGATGAGCTTGGGCCTGATGTAGGTAGGCAATCTTAACTAAGCATGAGTGGGGCACAGCATTGAAATGTTCAAGAGCAATGACTAAACAGAAAAGAGATAGACAGCACTATCAAGATTTTGGTATCTTTTACAATTTAAAATAGAATTATGTCCAGTGGAAACATCCCATCTCTTTGGGGAGGAGATTGGCCAAAACTGGGTTGGGTGTCCGGAGTCCAAAACATGGGCTTAGGAATGAAGTACAGAGAAGAAAAATGATCCAGAAACTCAGTTTTAGAGGTGGGACCAACATAGCAATGTACTGTGGAAATTTAAGGGTGGCTATGGATGGGTGTGCGAAGCTAGGTTTCATCCTCTCCCTATATACGTGCACACATGTATAAACATGTGACAAAGAGCCTAGAAAAGGGAAGGCAAATGAGTATCATCTTTGGTTCTAATTTCTGTGTGTTGACAGGGGATTTCTGGAATGGTGAGAAGGGTTTTTAAGGCCAGATATTGGTTTATTAAAGATAAACATTCTGGTGGGTGGGGTTAGTTAGCATTCAGACTTCTTTGGCATGCCAGGCCTCTAGCAATAAACTTAATTCTATTGATGGTGATCAACTGCTTATTGAACTCCTTATCTTGCTCAGGATTGGTTCAATACCCATACAGGAAGAATTTCAATGAAATAAAAGAGCTTCCTTAATTATGTTCTGAATTCCTTAGGTGGAAAGCAGTACAGAGTACAGCTATCTATCCAATCCAAGGCTGCATGTAGAGTACAAACTGATCAATGATTGTCACTGACTGTAATAGTTTCCCGAGAATGCCTTAGCAAGGTACCAAAAGCTAGGTGGCTTAAAAAACAGAAATTTGTTTTCTCACAGTTCTGAAGGCTAAAACTCCAAAATCAAGGCATTAGCAGGGTTGATTCCTTGTGAGGACTGTGAGGAAGAACTGATTCATGATTCTGCTCTTGTCTGACAATCTCAGGCATCCCTTGGCTTGTAGATGGATTCTCCATGTGTCTTCACATCATCTTCCTTCTGTACACGTCCCCCTCTGTGTACAAATTTCCCCTTTTTATTAGGACACCAGTCACATGGGATTAGGGCCCACACTAATGACCTCATCTTAACTTGATCATCTCCTCTATAAAAAAATGTATTTCCAAATAAGGTCATATTCACAGGTCCTGGGAGTTAGGAAGGACTTCAACATCTTTTTGAGAGCTATAATTCAACTCATAACACTGATATATCCTTAAGTAAGAAATAGGCAAATCTTAGAGCCTTAAAAACACCCAAGGATTTCCCTAGAAAGTGGAAGAACACCGATTAGGAATTAGAAGCTTTTGTTTAAGCCCTACATTTGTCACTTACTGACTGTGACAACCCAGGAAATAATTCAAAAGTTTTAATCTCAGTTTTCTTATCTCTACAGTGGGAGTAAAACTTCATAGTTTTGTTAAAAGCATTATAATAAATGAGAATAATAGGTAATAGTGATTTGTAAACTGTGCTATACAGATACTATATGTAATTACAGCTTTTATTAATGCATTGATTTTGTGCCCTATCATTCCTAGATTATTCCAAGCACTAAGTAAAAAAAGTTGGAAGCTCTAAAGTAGCTAAAAGACAAGTAGAAGCAGGGACCATTATCTATATAATTAGTTATTGAATTAGCAATGAATTTCATTATAAGCATTAACATAGTTTAATAACTGTTTTCCATAAACATAAAATACATTGCTTGTCTCACAGTTTCATTTATGGAATGATTTTCTTTATTAGTGTATAGAATATTGAAGTGCCAAACAACATTTAAAATATTTGCAGATCTTTGGAAGAAATACACTGTGTTGAACGCCCATGGGGGAAATATACAGTGTTAAAGAATACACACACACACACACACACACACACACACACACACACACACCTTTCCTGTGTCAAAACAATGTGGGCGTAAGAGTGTGCAGGGTCAAACAGGGCTCTAAGTGCTGTGACTTAAACTTCTACAATTGGCTAAATGAATTTCCTCAGTCGTTTATTCTGCATGCTTAAAGGTTTCAGGGGCTGACAGATTGCTATTATGACCATTGCAGACATTGAAAAATGACTTAGGAGAAACAGCCACTGCTAGGGGAAGACAAATAGCTTCCCAGGAGAGAGAGATTCATGCAAGAGGTCATTAGCACATACTCGACTACTTGAACCTCAAATACATGTAGACAGTTCAGTATTTGGCAGAATCAGTACAGAAGTTACCTTCTAATTTCTCCTATTTTTTTCCCTCTCTCACCTTACCTTTCTTCTACTGATTCTGATACAACTTCTCCCCTGCTCTAGTCACCAAACAGATAGAATCAATACTAACCCTACAAGTTGAAACGAAAAGACTAGACAGTAAGTCAAAGCTGTATAAAGAAGTAAAAAGCTCCGTGTAATTAAATGCAAAACCATTTATAAAAGCTAGTGTTATTGTAACTTTTGTTTGTAACTATACTTTTTGTTTTGTATATGATTTAAGAGGCTAATACATTTAAAACTTAGTCTAAAATCTAATATTATTGTAACTTTGGTTTGTAACTACACATTTTGTTTTCTACATATTATAGAGATTAATGCACAAAAAACAAGTATTAGTTAGTGTTTTTAGACTCACAATGTATAAGGATGTAATTTTCTGAAATCAATAATGGAAAGGGGGTAGGGATAGAGCTGTATAGGAGCAGAGTTTTTGTATGTTGTTAAAGTTAAGCTGGTATAAATTCAAATTAGAGTATTATAATGTTAGGATGTTAAATGTAATCTCCATGGTAACCACAGAGAAAATAGCTATAGAAAATACACACAAAAAAATGAGAATTAAAATGTTTCACTGCAAAAAAAAAAAAAAACCAGTTCAACATAAAAGAAAGTAATGTAAGAAATGATGGACAAAAAGCTATAAAGCACATAGAAAACAAAATGACAGAATTACTTTGGGGACTACCATGGGGGTGGACAGATTAAGAATCTGCCTGCCAATGCAGGGGACATGGGTTCAATCCCTGGTCCAGGAGGATCCCACATGCTGCAGAGCAAATAAGCCCGTGCACCACAACTACTGAGCCTGCGCTCTAGAACCCGAGAGCCACAACTACTGAGCCCACGAGCCACAACTACTGAAGCCTGGACACCTAGAGCTCATGCTCCACAGCAAAAGAAGCCACCGTAATGAGAAGCCCGTGCACCCCAATGAAGAGTAGCCCCCGCTCGCCACAACTAGAGACAGCCCGTGCGCAACAATGAAGACCCAACACAGCCAAAAATAAATAAAATTATTTTAAAAATTACTTTAAATGTAAATAGATTAAACTTTCCAATCAAAAGACAAAGATTGATAAAATAGATAAAATTACATGGCCCAAATATATGTTGTCTATAAGGGACTCACTTTAGATCTAGAGACACAAATGGGTTGAAAGTGAGAGGATGAAAAAAGATATTTCATAGAAATAGTAACCAGAAGAGACAGGGATGGATATACTAATATCAGACAAAATAGCCTTTAAATCAAAAGCCTATTAAATGAAAAGTTTACAGGGGACAAAGAAAGGCATTATATATAAATAAAAGTTTCAATACAGCAAGAAAATATAACAATTATAGATGTTTATGCACCTAATAACACACCATCAAAACATATGAAGCAAAAATGGACAAAATTGAAGGGAGAAATAGACAGTTCTACAATAACAGTTGGAGATTTCAATACCCCACTCTCAGTAATGGATAGAACAACCAAACAGAAGAGAGAAGCAAGGAATTAGAGGACTTGAACAACACAATAAATCCATTAGATCTAACTTTTAAGGAACACTCTACCCAGCAACAACAAATACACATTCTTCTCAAGTGTACATGGGCATTCTCCAGGAGAGACCATTTGTTAGGCCACAAGTTAATTCTCATTAGATTTTTTTAAAAATTTATTATTTATGTATGTGTGTATTTATTTAAATAGGTGCAGTTTATTACATGTCAATTACACGTGACATGTGGGATCTTAGTTCCGGAACCAGGGATTGGACCCACGCCCCCTTCACTGGGGACACGGAGTCTTAACCACTGGACTGCCAGGGAAGTCCCTCATTAGATTTTAGAAACTAGATATAATACAAAGTATCTTCTCTGACTCACAACAGGATAAAGTTAGTTATCAATAATGGAAGGAAAACTGAAAATTCACACATTTGTGGAAATTAAACAACATACTCTTAACAGCCAGAAATAAACCTATTTCTTTAACAATAGGTCAAAGAAAAATATCACGAGAAGTTAGGAAATATCTTGAGACAAATGAAAGCAAAAATAGAACATACCAAAACTTATGGGACACAGTGAAAACAGTGCTAAGGGGGAATTTTTTTTGTGTGTGGTACACGGGCCTCTCACTGTTGTGGCCTCTCCCGTTGTGGAGCACAGGCTCTGAACACCCAGGCTCAACGGCCATGGCTCACGGGCCCAGCTGGTCCGCGGCATGTGGGATCTTCCCGGACCGGGGCACAAATCCGTGTCCCCTGCATCGGCAGGCAGACTCTCAACCACTGCGCCACCAGGGAAGCCCTAAGGGGGAAATTTATAGCTATAAATCTTTGCTTTAAAAAGGAAGGGAGATCTCAAATCAACAACCTGACTTTACAACTTAAGGAAATAGAAAAAGAACAAACTAAACCCAAAGCTAGAAGAAAGAAGGAAATACTAAAGATTAAAGGAGATACAAATGAAATATAGAATAGGAAAACAATAGGGAAGAATAGAGAAAATCAGTGAAAACTGAAGTTGGTTCTTCAAAAAGATCAACAGAATTGATAAACATTTAGCTACATGGACTAAGAAAAAAACCCTCAAATTATTGATACTAAAATCAAAAAAATACAGGCGCCAGCAGCTGGGTTTGCACCAGTTGCATGGGCCCATGATCTTTCTCAAGCCTGACTGCCTGGCTCTGAGCCATGGTGCATTCTGCCCATTCTGGCCCTCCTGCACAGCTCAAGTCTTCTGCCCTTAGTCCTTAACACTTGGCCTTTTAAGAATGCAGTTGAAGCAGTGTGGAGGACAGTAGCATCTGCAGGTTCTCTCTTGGATGCAGTTGAGAGTGGCTGTGCTGTGTGTGAGAGAGCAATGTGATGGCACTGTAGGTTTTGGGGGAAGTCCTGATGAATTTTGAAAATTCTTAAGATGAGATGTGCTGCTACTGTTCCATCTACATATGTTATAAAATTAAGAATACATGGTCAACTAGGAGATTTGCCAATCCCTGGAGCAGGGCATAAGTTGATGATGCTATGGGGCCAGCCTTAATCACTGGGGATGGTGATATATTGATGTGTTTTCCACCAAGCTACCAAGCTGTAGAATATATGAGAAGACCCATTCATTGCTTGCTAAAAAGTGATTTCAGGAATTCAGAAGTATTTTCCAAAGTTCTTTGGGGCTGTTATATATTCCAATGTAACTGGAAGCTATGATGCTGCTTACATCATTTTCTCAGTTTAGTTTCATTATTTATAATTTTCTAAAGAATTCGCCAACTGAGGAAAAAGTACACTGCATCTAATCCATCTTTTCTGTCAGCATCTATATTTAAAGAAGAAAGAAACAAAGGCTAAAAAGGTTGCTAGCTGTCATCTTATAGTGTGCCTCAAGTACTCTAAATTCTTTGTGTAAAATAAGCACAAAAATAAATTTATAGTGAGTATTAATAAACATTACTACTGATTATATAGAAACAAAAAGGATTCTAAGAGAGTACTATAAATAATCGTACGCCAAAACATTGCATAATCCAGATGAAATGGATTTCTAGAAACACAGAACTATGACTGAATCATGAAGAAATAGAAAACCTGAATAGAACTAGAACTAGTTAGAAGAGTAAATCAGTAGTTAAAAAAAAGTCAGCCAACAAGTCAGCCATTAAGCCCACAAGCTCTGGGCTTAATGGTTTCACTGGTAAATTCTACCAAACACTAAAAAAAAAAACAAAACAAAACAAAAAAAACACCCTAAGCTAACACCAATCCCTCTCAAAGTTTTCCAAAAGGTTGATGAATAGAAAATACTTGCTAAATCATTCTCTTTGGGTCAGTGTTACCCTGATCCAAAGCTACATAAAAATACTGTAAGAAAATTATAGGTCAATATCCTTTATGAACATTAATGCAAAAAATCTTCAACAAAATTCAGCAAACCAAATTCAGCAGTGTATCAAAAGGATTTTACACCATGACCAATGGGACTTATTCTTGGAATCCAAGGATGATTGAAATATGGAAATCAATCAATATAATGCACCACATTAACAGAATGAAGAAAAAAATCATCTCAATTGATGTAGAAAAACATTTACAAAATTCAGTACAGTTTTATGACAGTAACACTCAACAAACTAGGAATGGAAGGAAACTACCTCAACATAATCAAACAATGTATGAAAAATCCATAGCGAGAATCATATTTAATGGTGAAAGACTGAAAGATTTTTCTCTAAAACCAGGACCAAAGCATGGGTGCCTGCTTTTGCTGCTTATATTCAACCTATTACTGGACGTTCTAGCCAGAGCAATTAGGCAAGAAAATGAAATAAAAGGCATCTAAATTCGAAAGGAAGAAGTAATATTATCTCTGTTTGCAAGTGATATGGTCTTATATTTAGAAAACCCTAAATATTGCAGGAAAAACATGTTAGAACTAATAAATAAATTCAGCAAAATAGGATACAAAATCAACATGCAAAGATCAGTTGTATTTCTATGTGCCAACAACGAACAATCTGATAAGAAAACTAAGGAAATAATTCCATTTACAATAGCATCAAAACAAACGAAACACTTAGGAATTAACTTAACCAAGGAGGTTAAAGACTTATATTATAGGGCTTCTCTGGTGG
Source organism: Orcinus orca (assembly GCF_937001465.1). Taxonomy (NCBI): domain Eukaryota; kingdom Metazoa; phylum Chordata; class Mammalia; order Artiodactyla; family Delphinidae; genus Orcinus; species Orcinus orca. Next base: position 45,237,490 of record NC_064564.1, on the reverse strand, counting down.
CGCAGTGGTTGAGAGTCCACCTGCCGATGCAGGGGACACGGTTCGTGCCCTGGTCCAGGAGGATCCCACATGCCGTGGAGTGGCTGGGCCCGTGAGCCATGGCCGCTGAGCCTGTGCGTCCGGAGCCTGTGCTCTGCAACGGGAGAGGCCACAACAGTGAGAGGCCCATGTACCGCAAAAAAAAAAAAAAAAAAAAAAAGACATATGATAAAAACTACAACATATTGCTGAAAGAAATTAGACAAGACACAAATAAAGTCATAGCATGTCCATGGAATGGAAGACAATCTTGTTAGGATGTCAGTGTTACTCAAAGAGATCTATAAAGTCAATGCAATCTCTATCAAAATCCCAACAATGTTTTTTGCAGAAATAGAAAGAAAACCATTCTAAAATTCATATGGAATAGCCATAACAATCTTGAAAAAGATGAACAAAGTTAGAGTACTCACATTTCCTGATTTCAAAACTTACTACAAAGTTACATTAATCATAACAATGAGGTACTGGCATAAAGACAGATATATAGACCAATGTAACAGAACAGAAAGCCCAGAAATAAATTCTCACATATATGGTCAAATAATATCTGACAAGTGTGCTGAGACTATTTAATGAGGAAAAGACAATTTTCAACAGATGTTTCTGAGAAAACTGTATATTTACATGCAAAAGAATGAAGTTGGACCCTTATCTAATACCATATATAAAAATTAATTTGAGGTGAATCAAAGAGCTAAATGTAAGAGCTAAAACTATAAAATGCTTAGAAGAAAACAAAAGGTTCACAACATTGGACTTGACTTCTTTTTTTTTCTTTTTCTTTTCTTTTATTTTTTTTACATCTTTATTGGAGTATAATTGCTTTACAATGGTGTGTTAGTTTCTGCTTTATAACAAAGTGAATCAGTTATACATATACATATGTTCCCATATCTCTTCCCTTTTGCATCTCCCTCCCTCCCACCATCCCTATCCCACCCATCTAGGTGGGCACAAAGCACGGAGCTGATCTCCCTGTGCTATGCGGCTGCTTACCACTAGCTATCTGTATTATGTTTGCTAGTGTATATATGTCCATGCCTCTCTCTCACTTTGTCACAGCTTACTCTTCCCCCTCCCCATATCCTCAAGTCCATTCCCTAGTAGGTCTGTGTCTTTATTCCCGTCTTACCCCTAGGTTCTTCATGACATTTTTTTTTCTCTCAGATTCCATATATATGTGTTAGCATACGGTATTTGTCTTTCTCTTTCTGACTTACTAGTTTTTTAAGAAACTTACTAGTTTCTTTGGAGAAATGTGTATTTAGGTCTTCTGCCCATTTTTGGATTGGGTTGTTTGTTTTTTTGTTATTGAGCTGCATGAGCTGCTTGTAAATTTTGGAAATTAATCCTTTGTCAGTTGCTTCATTTCCAAATATTTTCTCCCATCTGAGAGTTGTCTTTTGGTCTTCTTTATGGTTTCCTTTGCTGTGCAAAAGCTTTGAAGTTTCATTAGGTCCCATTTGTTTATTTTTGGTTTTATTTCCATTTCTCTAGGAGGTGGGTCAAAAAGGATCTTGCTGTGATTTATGTCATACAGTGTTCTGCCTATGTTTTCCTCTAAGAGTTTGATAGTGTCTGGTCTTATATTTAGGTCTTTAATCCATTTTGAGCTTCTTTTTGTGTATGGTGTTAGGGAGTGTTCTAATCTCATACTTTTACATGTACCTGTCCACTTTTCCCAGCACCACTTATTGAAGAGGCTGTCCTTTCTCCACTGTACATTCCTGCCTCCTTTATCAAAGATAAGGTGACCATATGTGCGTGGGTTTATCTCTGGGCTTTCTATCCTGTTCCATTGATCTATATTTCTGTTTTTGTGCCAGTACCATACTGTCTTGATTACTGTAGCTTTGTAGTATAGTCTGAAGTCTGGGAGCCTGATTCCTCCAGCTCCGTTTTTCGTTCTCAAGATTGCTTTGGCTATTCGGGGTCTTTTGTCTTTCCATACAAATTGTGAAATTTTTTGTTCTAGTTCTGTGAAAAATGCCACTGGTAGTTTGATAGGGATTGCATTGAATCTGTAGATTGCTCTGGGTAGTAGAGTCATTTTCACAATGTTGATTCTTCCAATCAAAGAACGTGATATATCTCTCCATCTACTTGTATCATCTTTAATTTCTTTCATCAGTGTCTTATAATTTTCTGCATACAGGACTTTTGTCTCCTTAGGTAGATTTATTCCTAGATATTTCATTCTCTTTGTTGCAGTGGTAAATGGGAGTGTTTCCTTAATTTCACTTTCAGATTTTTCATCATTAGTGTATAGGAATGCCAGAGATTTCTGTGCATTAATTTAGTATCCTGCTACTTTACCAAATTAATTGATTAGCTCTAGTAGTTTTCTGGTAGCATCTTTAGGATTCTCTATGTATAGTATCATGTCATCTACAAACAGTGACAGCTTTACTTCTTCTTTTCCAATTTGGATTCCTTTTATTTCCTTTTCTTCTCTGATTGCTGTGGCGAAAACTTCCAAAACTATGTTGAATAGTAAGGGTGAGAGTGGACAAACTTATCTTGTTCCTGATCTTAGAGGAAATGCTTTCAGTTTTTCACCATTGAGAATGATGTTGTCTGTGGGTTTGTCATATATGGCCTTTATTATGTTGAGGTAAGTTCCCTCTATGCCTAGTTTCTGGAGGGTTTTTATCATAAATGGGTGTTGAATTTTGTCAAAAGCTTTCTCTGCATCTATTGAGATGATCATATGGTTTTTCTCCTTCAATTTGTTAATATGGTATATCACGTTGATTGATTTGCATATATTGAAGAATCCTTGCATTCCTGGAATTAACCCCACTTGATCATGGTGTATGATCCTTTTAATGTGCTGTTGGATTCTGTTTGCTAGTATTTTGTTGAGGATTTTTGCATCTATGCTCATCAGTGATATTGGCCTGTAGTTTTCTTTCTTTGTGACATCCTTGTTTTGGTATCAGGGTGATGGTGGCCTCGTAGAATGAGTTTGGGTGTGTTCCTCCCTCTGCTATATTTTGGAAGAGTTTGAGAAGGATAGGTGTTAGCTCTTCTCTAAATGTTTGATAGAATTCACCTGTGAAGCCATCTGGTCCTGGGCTTTTGTCTGTTGGAAGATTTTTAATCACAGTTTCCATTTCAGTGCTTGTGATTGGTCTGTTCATATTTTCTATTTCATCCTGATTCAGTCTTGGCAGGTTGTGCATTTCTAAGAATTTGTCCATTTCTTCCAGGTTGTCCATTTTATTGGCATAGAGTTGCTTGTAGTAATCTCTCATGATCTTTTGTATTTCTGCAGTGTCAGTTGTTACTTCTCCTTTTTCATTTCTAATTCTATTGATTTGAGTCTTCTCCCTTTTTTTCTTGATGAGTCTGGCTAATGGTTTATCAATTTTGTTTACCTTCTCAAAGAAGCAGCTTTTAGTTTTATTGATCTTTGCTATCATTTCCTTCATTTCTTTTTCGTTTATTTCTGCTCTGATCTTTATGATTTCTTTCCTTCTGCTAAGTTTGGGGTTTTTTTGTTCTTCTTTCTCTAATTGCTTTAGGTGCAAGGTTAGGTTGTTTATTCGAGATGTTTCCTCTTTCTTAAGGTAGGATTGTATTGCTATAAACTTCCCTCTTAGAACTGCTTTTGCTGCATCCCATAGGTTTTGGGTCGTCATGTCTCCATTGTCATTTGTTTCTAGGTATTTTTTTGATTTGCTCTTTGATTTCTTCAGTGATCACTTCTTATTAAATATTGTATTGTTTAGCCTCCAGGTGCTTGTACTTTTTACAGATTTTTTCCTGTAATTGATATCTAGTCTCATAGCGTTGTGGTCGGAAGAGTTACTTGATACAATTTCAATTTTCTTAAATTTACCAAGGCTTGATTTGTGACCCAGGATATGATCTATCCTGGAGAATGTTCCATGAGCACTTGAGAAGAAAGTGTATTCTGTTGTTTTTGGATGGAATGTCCTATAAATATCAATTAAGTCCATCTTGTTTAATGTATCATTTAAAGCTTGTGTTTCCTTATTTATTTTCATTTTGGATGATCTGTCCATTGGTGAAAGTGGGGTGTTAAAAGTCCCCTACTATGATTGTGTTACTGTCGATTTCCCCTTTTATGGCTGTTAATATTTGCCTTATGTATTGAGGTGCTCCTATGTTGGGTGCATAAATATTTACAATTGTTATCTCTTCTTCTTGGATTGATCCCTTGTAGTGTCTTTCTTTGTCTCTTCTAATAGTCTTTATTTTAAAGTCTATTTTGTCTGATATGAGAATTGCTACTCCAGCTTTGTTTTGATTTCCATTTGAATGGAATATCTTTTTCCAACCCCTCACTTTCAGTCTGTATGTGTCTGTAGGTCTGAACTGGGTCTCTTGTAGGCAGCATATATATGGGTCTTGTTTTTGTATCCATTCAGCCAGTCTGTGTCTTTTTGTGGGAGCATTTAATTTATATACATTTAAGGTAATTATCGATATGCATGTTCCTATTCCCATTTTCTTAATTGTTTTGGTTTTGTTATTGTAGGTCTTTTCCTTCTCTTGTGTTTCCTGCCTAGAGAAGATCCTTTAGCATTTGTTGTAAAGCTGGTTTGGTGGTGCTGAACTCTCTCAGCTTTTGCCTGTCTGTAAAGGTTTTAGTTTCTCCATCAAATCTGAATGAGATCCTTGCTGGGTATAGTAATCTTTGTTGCAGGTTTTTCTCCTTCATCACTTTAAATATGTCCTGCCAGTCCCTTCTGGCCTGTATAGTTTCTGCTGAAAGATCAGCTGTTAACCTTGTGGGGATTCCCTTGTGTGTTATTTGTTGTTTTTCCCTTGCTGCTTTTAATATGTTTTCTTTGTATTTAATTTTTGACAGTTGGATTAATATGTGTCTTGGCGTGTTTCTCCTTGGATTTATCCTGTATGGGACTCTCTGTGCTTCCTCGACTTGATTAACTGTTTCCTTTCCCATATTAGGGAAGTTTTCAACTATAATCTCTTCACATATTTTCTCAGTCCCTTTCTTTTTCTCTTCTTCTTCTGGAATCCCTATCATTCGAATGTTGGTGCATTTAATGTTGTCCCAGAGGTCTCTGAGACTGTCCTCAGTTCTTTTCATTCTTTTTTCTTTATTCTGCTCTGCAGTAGTTATTTCCACTATTTTATCTTCCAGGTCACTTATCCGTTCTTCTGCCTCAGTTATTCTGCTATTGAACCCATCCAGAGTATTTTAAATTTCATTTATTGTGTTGTTCATCGTTGCTTGTTTCATCTTTAGTTCTTCTAGGTCCTTGTTAAATGTTTCTTGTATTTTCTCTATTCTATTCCCAAGATTTTGGATCATCTTTACTATCATTATTCTGATTTCTTTTTCAGGTAGACTGCCTATTTCCTCTTCATTTGTTAGGTCTGGTGGGTTTTTATCTTGCTCCTTCATCTGCTGTGTGTTTTTCTGTCTTTTCATTTTGCTTATCTTACTGTGTTTGGGGTCTCCTTTTTGCAGGCTGCAGGTTCATAGTTCCCGTTGTTTTTTGTGTCTGTCCCCAGTGGCTAAGGTTGGTTCAGTGGGTTGTGTAGGCTTCCTGGTGGTGGGGACTAGTGCCTGTGTTCTGGTGTATGAGGCTGGATCTTGTCTTTCTGGTGGGCGGGTCCATGTTTGGTGGTGTGTTTTGGGGTGTCTGTGGCCTTATTATGATTTTAGGCAGCCTCTCTGCTAACGGGTGGAGTTGTGTTCCTGTCTTGCTAGTTGTTTGGCATAGGGTGTCCAGCACTGTAGCTTGCTGGTCGTTGAGTGAAGCTGGGTGCTGGTGTTGAGATGGAGATCTCTGGGAGATTTTCGCCGTTTGATATTACGTGGAGCTGGGAGGTCTCTTGTGGACCAGTGTCTTGAAGTTGGCTCTCCCACTTCAGAGGCATGGCACTGACTCCTGGCTGCAGCACCAAGAGACTTTCATCCGCATGGTTCAGAATAAAAGGGAGAAAAGAAAGAAAGAAAGGAAAGAAAGAAAGAAAGAGAAAGGAAGGAAGGAAGGGAAGGAAGGAAGGAAGGAAGGAAGGATAAAAGACAAGAAAATAAATAAGAAAAAATAAAGTTTTTAAAATAAAAAATAATTATGAAGAAAAAAACATTTTTTTAAAGTAAAAAAAACCAATAAAAAACGGATGGATGGAACCCTAGGACAAATGGTGAAAGCAAAGCTATACAGACAAAATCTCACATAGAATCATACACATACACACTCACAAATAGAGGAAAAGGGGAAAAAATAATAAATCTTGCTCTCAAAGTCCACCTCAATTTGGGATGATTTGTTGTCTATTCAGGTATTCCACAGATGCAGGGTACATCAAGTTGATTGTGGAGCTTTAATCCGCTTCTCCTGAGGCTGCTGGGAGAGATTTCCCTTTCTATTCTTTGTTCGCACAGCTCCCGGGGCTCAGCTTTGGATTTGGACCTGCCTCTGCCTGTAGGTCGCCGGAGGGCGTCTGTTCTTCGCTCGGACAGGACAGGGTTAAAGGAGCAGCTGATTCGGGGGCTCTGGCTCACTCAGGCCAGGGGGAGGGAGGGGCACGGAGTGCGGGGCGGGCCCGCAGCGGCAGAGGCCGGCGGGACATTGCACCAGCCTGAGGTGTGCCGTGCATTCTCCCTGGGAAGTTGTCCCGGGACCCTGGCAGTGGCGGGCTGCACAGGCTCCCCGGAAGGGAGGTGTGGAGAGTGATCTGTGCTCGCACACAGGCTTCTCGGTGGCGGCGGCAGCAGCCTTAGCGTCTCATGCCCGTCTCTGGGGTCCGCGCTGTTAGCCGCGGCTCGCGCCCGTCTCTGGAGCTCCTTTAAGCAGTGTTCTTAATCCCCTCTCCTCGCGCACCAGGAAACAAAGAGGGAAGAAAAAGTCTCTTGCCTCTTTGGCAAGTCCAGACTTTTCCCCGGACTCCCTCCCGGCCAGCTGTGCCGCACTAACCCCCTGCAGGCTGTGTTCACACAGCCAACCCCAGTCCTCTCCCTGCGCTCTGACCGAAGCCCGAGCCCCAGCTCCCAGCCCCGCCCGCCCCGGTGGGGGAGCAGAGAAGCCTCTCGGGCTGGTGAGTGCTGGTCGGCACAGATCCTCTGTGCGGGAATCTCTCCGCTTGGCTCTCCGCTTGGCCCCCCGCAGCCCTGTTGCTGTGCTCTCCTCCGCGGCTCCGAAGCTTCCCCCTCCGCCACCCGCAGTCTCCGCCCGCGAAGGCGCTGCTAGTGTGTGGAAACCTTTCCTCCTTCACGGCTCCTTCCCACTGGAGCAGGTCCCGTCCCTATCCTTTTGTCTGTTTATTCTTTTTTCTTTTGCGCTACCCAGATACCTGGGGAGTTTCTTGCCTTTTGGGAGGTCTGAGGTCTTTTGCCAGCGTTCAGTAGGTGTTCTGTAGGAGTTGTTCCACGTGTAGATGTATTTCTGGTGTATCTGTGCGGAGGAAGGTGATGTCTGCGTCTTACTCTTCTGCCACCTTCCTCCTCTCTCCCTAGGCAATGACTTCTTACATATGACCCTTAAGGGCACAGACAATAAAAGAAAAAATTAGACAAATTGGTCTTCATGAAAACTAAAAACATTCATGCATCAAAAGACAGTATTAACAGAGTATAAATATAAATCACAAAATGGGAGAAAATATTTACAAATCATATATTTGATAAGGGATTAATAACCAGAATAAACAAAGAATTCCTAAGGCTTAACAACAAAATAACGAACAGGCTCTGAGGATGATACAGTCAGCACTTAAAATGGACGCTCATTAGAAGCTGGACCCTCAGGCAGCAGTTTCTAAAGCAGGTAGTCCAATACCTTCCAGGGGAAAAGCTGGGAGATGGGTGTTTTGTGCCTGCTCTCTCAGTGCTGAGCCTTGGGGGAATAGATGTGACAAGTACTCATGTACCAGTTAACAACTCCTCCATAGTTTGCTATAGTCATGTTGGATTTGTGGAATGTAAGCCTCATTGACTTTCAGAGCTAGGTGATTTGGGGTCCTGTCCTTTGGGTGGCAGTGTTAAATGTTGGGGTACTAGATGCATGGTCCAAACCCTTCATTGCTCAAGGAAAAGCTGGGAGTTGGAATTTTCCTCCCAATTGTATGGCTCTGTGTTGGCAGTGGGGTTTATTGCAAGAGTGTGTTACCAGTTTTGATATAAGTATTTTCTCAGTCACCCAATGTGTAGGAGTCACTCAGCTCGTTTCTGGATCTCTCTCAGAGAGAATTGCTCCATGTGTGGCTGTATATTTGGACCATCCATGGGAGGAGGGATACTCAGGAGCTTCTCAGTCCCTGCTAGGCTCTATTTGAAACATTTTAGAGATATCAACTCCTTTAAACTTTACAAGAAGCCACCCAATAGGAAGGGCTCTGTAGACAGGGAATATACAAAAGTGGCCTTCAGTCATAAAGGTAGGTGGTTTTGGAGACTAGGTCCCATGACCTTCCACCTGCAATGTGGAGACTTAGGAAAGTCGGTGGTATAATTTAGTTTGAGTGTGAGTCTGAAGGCATAAGAGTCTGGGGAACCAACAGTTAAATCCCATTCCAAGGGCCAGAAAAGATGAAATATCTTCTGAGATATCCCAGGTTAAGTAGGGAGTCAGGAAGCAAACAGGGCCATTATATCATTTTATATTTATCATGTATTTCTCTGTAAAACTTACTGGGCTGTACAATTATTTTTTCATTAGTTTTCGTAATAGTTCCTATAAAGTTGGCCAGACAAGAGCACCCTCACTTCATAGACCAAAACATACTCTCTGCAGTTCTAAAGTTGTCACCGTTCAAATAACCACACCAAGAGATAAATATTGTTATATTAAAAGTATCTGTGAGGGGAGGGAGTTTTCCTGTATTTCCAGGATGGAGTAAATGTGGCAAGGTTTTTAAAGCTCCATGAGTTAAGATGCATGTACTGACCAAAACCATCTGACCATGAATCATGAGAGTGGCACATAGACCGTCAGTCCAGAGACTGGGGGGGTGTGGGTCTGAGGAGGCAGCAGGGTGAGTCAGCTTTACAGTGAAACCCTTCAAGTCAGGCATGAGGTCTGAGATTTCAGGCCAATAAGTACCCATAATGCATTCCTGCAATGCTTAAAACATATTTGACACTAACGAAATGAGTAAATTTCATAATTTATATAGAAGGGAAGCAATGACATGCTTCACGTGTGCCTGGGAAAGGGGAGCCCATTCACAAAGGGATATGTGTTATTTAAGGGCATCATATAGGACAGGGGTGCCCAACCCCCAGGCCGCCCAGCAGGAGGTGGGCAGCAGGTGAGTGAGCGAAGCCTCATCTGCAGCTCCCCATCACTTGCGTTACTGCCTGAACCATCACTGGCGTTACGACCTGAACCACCCCCCAGCGACCCCGTCTGTGGAAAAATTGTCTTCCACGAAACCGGTCCCTGGTGCCAAAAAGGTGGGGGACCGCGGAGGTAGGAGATATTATTAACCTTCTCTAATCACATGCAAAATGATATGTGCTAGTTCAGGATTCAGATGAATTTGCTTAATATTACCCAAAGGAATTCTTTTGCTCAAGATTTTGTAGAGATAGCAAAATAATGTGGAAGGACTAGAACCCACAGAACGAATGGAACAGTGCATACTAAACAGTTAATAAATATTTTATGATGTGTAGTTATGTGGTCTGCTGTTCACTTCCAGTTTCTTCTTACCAGAATTCAAATGAACCTCTACTGTTATGCAAACTACAATAGGGTCAATACTTTGATCCTGGTCTTCATAGCTTTTATTCCATTACAGTCTAATTTGGTGGCAGTCATCAGTGTTTCTCACAGAATACATCCAGCTTTCCACCTTCAAGACACATGACAGAATTGAACTGTTTGACTTCCTTGTGGTTGATAAGGACCAGATGACTTTGATAGGGACTATGTGGTCAATTCTGATGAAGGAGTTTTGGGCAGAAGTGACATGTGCTACTTCCAGGTGGAGTTTTTAATTATCTGTAAGGAATTCTACAAAGTGTTCTTTTCCCTTTGGGATGGCTATTGGATTGATAACACTCAGGGTGGTCACTTCTCCATCAGCCTGGGTCCCTCAGTGATGAAAGAGTCCCCCTGCAGACCCACAATGAATATGTAGTGTAAGAAATAAATATTTGTTTTTCAAGCCATTAAGAGTTGGGAGATAATAACTGTAGCATAATCTAGACTTTCTTGACTGATACCCATGCAGTGTTATATTTCATACTGCTAGACACAATTTCTTATCAGGCAGGTCATAGGTATATACTAATTATGAAGTGTTCTCAGTCTCTGCTTTTCTTGTTTCAAGTTCAGCTTTTAAAGTACAGAAAACTTCTGCTCAGACATAGCAATCTACAAAATGAATCTGTTGTTCAAGGATTTTAGTTACTACTTTCCACAAATGTGTACAGATGCACAAAATGCTAGTTATATGAGTGAGACCACATATTGCCCTCTGAAATAATGCCTTCTTCAAAATACCATAGCTTTGATTGCATATGATTTATAGGCCTTGATGATATGCAAGCGATAAATGGAAAATGTTTGGACTGAGTGTTTTCTGGGAGACTCTCCCATTCCTTAGAAAACCTTTCATCTACTGTTATTCTCTCTTACACAAATAAGTGAATCTTGGCTATAGTCACTGGTTGTGGCTATTTTGTAACAACAAAAAAGTAGATTACATACATACATAACATAGTATGAACAGTATTGAAAGGAATTTTAAGACTATCCAGTCTTCTTTGCCTCTGTAAAGACTAGGAATTATCTCTTACCAAGCTGTCTCGCTATTCCTTTAAACATCACCAAAGCATTGGAAAAAATCATTACGTGCATCAGTGGCTTATGTAATGGTGACGTCATTAAGAAACTAGAGTGACTGCCTCTGTTGGGAGGAAAAAGTCTTGCATTCCACAGAACGGATGCTCCTATCAAATATGACCTTGATAGAGAAAAACCAAGAGTGCAGTGCCTACTTCAAAGGGTTAGAAACAGTCACAGTAAATGGAAGAAAAGAGACTAAGACTAGTAAGGGGAAGGAAAAAAGGTTAATGCCACCTACATATGGCTTCATGGAATAATATCTAAGAAAAAAAAAAGCTTTTGGAAACTTCATTTATCTAACCACCAGTTGAAAGTGACATATGAACCCTAATAGAACCAACAGGATATAGATAGGTATAGAGGTAGATTAAAGACATAGATTATGGATATATAAGAGGAGATTTATTATGGGAATTGGCTCATGCAATTATAGAAGCTGAGATATGCCACAATCTGACCCTGCCATTTACCAGCTGAAGAACCAGGAAAGTTGGTGGTATAATTCAGTCCAAGTTTGAAGGCCTAAAGACCGAGGGAGCTGATGATGTAACTCCCAGTCTGAGGCTGAAGGCTTGAGAAGGGATGGGGGTGTATGTGGGCTGCTGGTGTAAGTCCCAGAGTCCAAAGGCTTGAAAACCAACCAGGAGCGCCAGTGTCTGGGGACAGGAGAAGATGGATGTCCCAGCTCAAGAAGAATGAGAATGCGCCCTCCCTCTGCCTTTTTGTTCTTTTCGAGTCCTTAATGGATGGTGCCTGTCTGCATTGTGAGGGTGGATCTTCTTTACTCAGTCCCCAGATTCAAAGGCTAATCTCTTGCAGAAACACCCTCACAGACCTTCAGAAATCAGGTTTTGCCAGCTGTCTAGGCATCCCTTAGCCCAGTCAAGTTGACACATAAAATTAACCGTCGTAAACACCATCCTTTAAAAATGCTAATCATGAAATCCATTCCTGTGGGGCTGCTATTTTTTCTTCTTTTGGTATCAGTATTTGCATCGCTTCCATTGTCTTATACAACTCAGCAATTTTATCTTCAGCTACTTGCAGTATCAATGAACTCCTCTCATCATGCTTTTCATACAAGAATTTGGTTCACATGCCTCCTGGCCAGAATACAGTGAGTTTTTCCACAATTATTAAGTATGTCTATTATTCATTCCTGGAGTATTTCTGAATTTTACCCAATACATTTGAGAATGAGTGATTTTTATATACTAGTATCTTTAATTTTATTTCCAATTGTTTACCATAATGAATCAAATGGGCTACTCTTGGGCAAACAGCTGACCTTTAGTGGTGACCACATGTTTCTCTAGAAGGAGATCTATGGGAAAAAATCTGATAAATTCCACCAAATCATTGTTCTATTTTTTCAATCATATAACTCACAACCATCCCATTTTGGGTATACTGTTTTATTTATATAGTTATTTTGTCTGGAATAATTTATGTAACTGATTATATAAAGAGATTAAAATTAATTTGGGCAAATAATAAACTTAACATTTTTGTCTCTCCAGTATTTTTGAGTATTTCAAAACCAAGAGAATTCTACAATGACCAGTTCTTAGATTATTAGAGTGTGAAGGGAAACTTTGATATCTTCTAATCCATTTCCTTCATGTAGTTGATATCTGTTGTTTTTTTGCACCGATATGTGTTTGCATTTTCTCTTCTAACGGCACCTGGACTTCCTTTGAATTGTATTTGGCGAGCATGTGACTCAGATTCAAGCCAAAGTGACGGTGTCTCATCTTGGTCATGGTTGTTGGTTCAGGAGTTGATGTGAGCTCAAGTTAGGTGAGCAAAAGGTGATAAATACCAGCTCCAGGTCCTTTGCTGAAACTGTTGGGAAATATGTTCTCTCCTTCCACTATTGTTACACAACAGCTAGAATATAAGCCTGATGTTTCTAAAGGCCATTTTTGTCTCCTGTTGAGAAGGGCCTCTCTGAAAATGAAGCTCGAAGGACACTGAGTGAAGGGTGAAGAGAGACAGTTCAGTATTTTACCCCTTAAGCACCTAGATTCAGCCTTTCCTGAGGTCTGCTACCTAGAAATTTTGATTATGTAAGATAATAAATCCAATTTTTAAAATTTAAAGTATTTTGAATTGAGTTTCTATAACTTGCAGGCACAGTAAGCCCAGTTTATGTGCTTTATTGTGTATACAGAGGAGCTATGACCCCCCAAACACTGTGATTTACTTCCGGTTCACAGCCCTGAGCCAGAATCTAAAACTGAATCCTGCCAATCCACAGCCTTCCCATTTCACACCCTTCCTCTTTACAAGGGGACTGTTAGGATCCCAGTGTGGGGAGCTGACAACTTTCCGTCTTGTTCTTTGTTCATTCTGCATCACTGCCTATATCAGCCTCCTTGTGTCACACGTAGAACGAAGTTCCCAATCGTTCATGCTTCTGACGCAGAAGGCGATAGATTGACAGAGAAGGAATGAAAAGATGTCTTTTATTTCTGGATGTTTGTCTTGTCAGAAATAAATAAGACTGAGCTTTGATAGGATGCCTTGTAAATAATTCTTAGGTGGAATATATAGAACGCTCACTTTGCCAAATCGATGACAGCTATTATGAATTGAGAGGGTGTGCTTTCTCTGACCCAAATGAATTTGAAAAATTGAATATTTAATCTTTCTTCCAGAATGAAGACTTTCAAAACTCTCCCTTAGAAATTCCAAAGTAAGGGCATTCTGTATGGCTTATTTTTGATGAGGATCTGACCACTACATTTAATGGTCTAACTCTAAATTCAGGAAAACATAAGATATTATCCTCTAGGTAAAAGGCATATGAGGCATAATTCAAACAAACCTTTAGTTTCCCTGCATGGCCATATAACTATATAAATATTTAGCAGTTTCAGTCAGCCATCAGGCCAACTCAGAAAAAAAAAAAAATTCAGTCTTTGGTGCTTGAAAAGTTGGTCTTGACTTGGAAAAGTTTTGCTGAAGATTCTTGTTGCTGCATTCCTGATCTGTCAGAAAACTTGGGAGGGCACTCAGGATATTAAAGTGAATTTGTCTTTTATTTTGCTGGTAAACAGAGTTTGCTCAGCCAACAGCAGTGGCGAATGTGGTGTGGTGTTTCCTGCTGTCTTTCTGCCTTTATGGAATCATAATCTTCAATGTGGCATCAAGGTGACACCAGTGTGAAAGGAGTTAACTGCCTGTGAATCAAGCAAAAAAAAACCACACACACACAATACAGAAATTCCGACTTTAAGAATTTCTAGGGCTTCCCTGGTGGCGCAGTGGCTGAGAGTCCGCCTGCCGATGCAGGGGACACGGGTTCGTGCCCCGGTCCGGGAAGATCCCACATGCCGCGGAGCGGCTGGGCCCGTGAGCCATGGCCACTGAGCCTGCGCGTCCGGAGCCTGTGCTCCGCAGCGGGAGAGGCCACAACAGTGAGAGGCCCACATAACGCAAAAAAAAAAAAAAAAAAGAATTTCTATTTCCCATCCCCTGAGTGGGTTAATGGAACGCAGAAATGATTTTCATTATAAGAATTTTTCTTATACATTTGTGAATAAAACTTCTGTTGTTTATCTTAAATGCCGCTTAAATTCGGTTAGAGATTTGTACTTGGCTCACTGTTTTTTAAAGTAGGGCCAAGGCTGTTCTCTTTTGATGCAATTTGTTTTTTTAATAGGAGTGGTTTCTTTCTCTCTGAACTAATACATAACCCCTGCCTTCTCAATTTGATGCGACACTTGAGAGTTGGCAGTTGGCTGGTGAGAGCTAGCTGAGAAAGGAGGAGTTAATCTGTCATTCAGGTCAGCTGGAGTGGTAGGTGCTGGGGGCAGATGCAGACCTAGCCACACTGCAGGCACATGTGATAGTTTGTTGAACCGAGGGCTACAGTTTACTTTAACTTCACAGGTGGAACTCAGTCCCTAAATGCAGTTTCTTCACATTTCTCCTGTCTCTGCATTCTTACCATCTTCCCAGTAACGTGTGGGATAAGAGGACAGTAGCTTTCAGAGGGACCTAGGTCCCATTTGAACTATGCAGAATGAGAGAGGAAAAGAGAGGTTCCATCAATTTTGGTCTGGGGAGTCATGGAAACAAGTGTCCCTGGGTTGGACTCACTGATTTCTCTGAACTCACTCAGTAGGAGGGGTGGAATTAGGAGTATTTTACATTCACTGAACCCAGTTACTTGGTTAGAGATTAAGAATTATTGAAGTGTGTGTGTGTGTGTGTGTGTGTGTGTGTGTGTGTGTGAGTGTGTGTGAGTGAGAGAGAGAGACAGAGACAGAGAGAGGGACAGAGACAGAATTTGTGTTTTATGATATGCTGTGAAGGAATTTTGAGACGGGGCACCACCAAGCCTCTTAAGACATAGCTTCAATGGTATCATTGAAGTTCTTGCTGGTTCTCTAAAACGTGAAAACCCTTTGAAAAGCATTGCTATTCTAATTAAAGAGGTTGGCAACCAATATTACAGAAAGGTTGGGGAACTTCTTTGTCACCGATTGCCTTGATTGATAAGCCATATCAGAAGCTTCACTCATTTCAGAAACAATAGGCAGCAAATAATATCCAAAGAAGTAACTTTTATATTTTGGCCCTTTTGGAAAGGTCAAAAACACCCTAAAACACACAACACCAAGCCTCAAACAGGACGAACAGAAGGAAGTGTTTCCTAAGTCTCTGAGAGAGGAATAGCGCAAATCGATTTTGTGAGACCTGAGGAGTAGGCTTGCTCAACGTGGCACATCATCCTCCCAGAAAAATGTTGACTTGAGAGATTCTTTGGAGAGTGCAGGAGGCAAAGTGTATGACTTACAATGAAATCAGTTGATCATTCAGTCTTTAATGGTTTAATGAGATCTTTTGAACGCCTTTCTTTGCTTTGGGCACGTTGTTGTTGAAAATTATCTTCAGCTGTTTGCTGATAGATGCAGGTCTTTGTTATTTCTGGGTAGCTGGCATCTTGGCAAATTGGGAAACTGAATTGCTCTAGTAATTTAACATTCTGGCCAATGGTTAGACACCGGCTTTCTCCCAACATTAGGATCATCTCTCTTTTTCTCTGTATGTCTCTCTGTCACACTCTCTTCTCTGCCTTCTCTTTTTCTTGCAAGTTTTCTCCCGGGATGTCCATAAAGAACTAGGACTTTGGAAGGACAGAGTTTGCTCAACGTGGCAAAAAGGACACCTTGGCAAAAATGTAGGCGCTGTATTTCGCAGATATTTCAGAGTCCAATTATAGACCAAGGAAAAGGAATAGATGAAGCAGAGCTGCTCAGCAATGGAACAGGCTAACCTAGATGATTGTGAATTCTCCTACTCCTGGAAGTTCAGAGGAAGTGAAGCATAGCGCTTAACAGCATGGATTTGGGAGACAGACTGCCCTCGTTTAAAACCCTGGCTCCAACCCATGGCAGCTGTGGGACTTGGGCAAGTTGTTCACCCCGGGAATCTTAACTCTCATTTGTAAAACAGGAAGAGTAATACCTATCTCACAACATAATTTTGAGTATTAAAATACAGTAACTAAAGATTCTTATAAAGTGACACATAGTAGGAACTATGTGTAATTGTTAGGACCACCTATTATACATATTGTAGAAAGAGTCCTATTTAAGCAGTTTAACATATTTCATTCTCCTGTTCTTTCAGGAAAGAATTATCTTTCTGGTATTGACTTTCATTCTATCTCAAGAGCTTACTCTAAGAATACATGGTAACTGTCATTACTTGGCTAATCAGGATTTTTTTTTTTTGTAGGAGTTAGCCACCTAAACTCTCAGTCAGAAAGTGGCAAGAATTAAGTGAGTTAGTACTTTGAAGTATTATACCCACCACCCCAATTCTGCCATTAATATTTTACTAAACTTGCTTCATCTCATAATCTATGCATCCATCCAGCCATCAATTTTTTGATGCATTCTAATGTAAGTTACAGATATTAGTACATAGTATCCCTAAATATCTCAATATACATATAATTATAGTTTAATTTTTACCATGCTTTTATTTAGACAAAATTTACATACAATGAAAGGTACAAATCTTAAGTGTACTATTCTATGACTTTTGACAAATGCATAGCCTGCATATCCCAAACCACAGTCAAGATACAGAACATTGCCATCACCCCAGAAAGTTCCCTCATGCCCCTTTCTAGTCATGGGTTTACCTCCAGAGGCAATCCCTGACTTGATGTTTAGTTCATCCTGTTTCAGTTTGGCCTGTTCTAGAATTTTATATCAAAGTCTAGGATATGTGCTCTTTTGTGTAAGAATGCTTTCATTTAGCATCCTATTTTTGAAATTCATGCTTTGTTATCATTGAGTAGTATCTGATTGTATATGAATGTAGCACAGTATTTTATAAAAGTATATTCTCTTGTTGATAAACATTTGGGCTATTTCCAATGTTTGGTTAGTATGAATAAATCTATGAAATGTCCTCTACATGACTTTTTGTGGACACATGCTTTCATAGCCCTTTGGTAAATGCTTATAATTTTTACGAGCTACAGTTGCTGTACTTCCTTTTCAACAATTGGAGTATTACTCTTAATTTTAGCTCTTCTGGTGGGTGTGTAGTAGCATCTCACTGTGGTTTAAGATGCATTTCTATGAAGTGTGATTATATTGAGCACTTTTTGATGTGCTTATTACCCATTTTATATCTTTTCCAGAGTGTCCAAGATTTTTCTCCGTTTTTTGAATTGGGTTATTTGTCTTTTATTATTGTTATAAAAATTCCTCATGCACCTTCAGTACGAATCCTTTATCATATATGTTTTGTGAATATTTTTTCTCAGTTTGTTGCTTGCCTATTTATTAATGGTGTCTTTGGATGAGCACAAGTTTCTAATTTTGATGAAATCTAATATATCATTTTTTCTTTTGTGGTTATTGCTTTCTGTGTACTGTTGAAGAAATATTTCCTGCCTTCATGTGGTAGTTCTACACTCTTAGAAGCTTTCAAATTTTAGCATTTACATTTAGATGTATAATACATCTCAAACTTTTGCATATGGTGTGAGGTAGGGGTCAAAGTTTATTTTTTCTGTATGAATATCCAGTTCTTTTAGTAACATCATTTGTTGTAAAGACTTTGATTTCTTCATGGATTTCTTTGGTGCATTTGTGAAAAAAATTCAAAATATAAAGGTGGGCCTACTTCTAAACTCTGTTTAGTTCTGTTGACTATTTTGTCAATCCGTATGCCAATACCATACTGTCCTGTAACTTCTTAGTAAGTCAGCATCAGGCAGTATTTGTCTTCCAATTTTATTCTTCTTTTCAAGGTTGCTTTTGCTATTCTATGTCATTTACATTTCCATATACATTTTTAAATTGGCTTGTCCATTTCTACAAAAAGCCTAGTGGAATTCTCATTCGGATTACATTGATTTTATAGATCATTTTGGTGAGAATTGACATCTAAGCAATATTGAATATCCTAATCCATAGGTACAGTATATCTCTCCATTTGTTTAGGTCTTCTTTAGTCACTCTAAGCAGAGTCTTGCAGTCTTCATTGCAAAAGTCTAGCAGCCTTTTTGTTAAATTGATTTCTTAGTATGTATGTTATATTTTTGATGCTATTATAAATGAAATTTTTCTTTTAATTTTCCAATCAATAACACTAGTATACAAAAATATAATTAACTTTAAATATTGACATTATATCCTGCAATCTTTCCAAGTTTAGCTGTTAATTCTGATAGTTGTTTTGTAGATTCCTTAGAATTTTCCACATAAGCAGTCATGTAATCTGTGAATAGAGATAGTTGCCCTCTTCTTTGATGGTCTTTATTTCTTTTTCTTGCCTACTGCACTACTAGGACATCCAAGAAAATGTTGGAAAATATATCAGGAGTGGATATCCTTGCCTTGTTCTAAGTTTCAAGAAAAACACCTTAAATATTTCATCTTTAAGTGTGATTTTAGCTCCAGGTTTTTCAGAGATGTCTTTCATGAGGTTTAGGAAGCTCTTTTATATTTCTAATTGTTGAGATGTTCTATTATGAAATGGATTTAAAATTTGGTCAAATGTTTTTCCTACATCTTTTGAGATAGCTATATGTATTTTTCCTTATTCTGTTAATGTAGTGAATTAAAAATGATTGAGTTTTGAATGTTAAAACCACCAAGCATTTCTGGGGCAAATCCTCCTTGGTAATGATGCAATGCCATTTAAATATATTTCTAGAGTTGAAACTATTAAAGATTTTTGGGTACTCAAATATAAAATTTTTTTTTATTTATAAAACTCCTTAAAAATAATTGAATGGCTAAACAAAAATAATAACAATGCTTCATGAGAAGTAAAACATATGACAATAGTTCCAAGAATGAAGTGTAGATGAAATTATAATCTTGTAGCTGTCATACATTTTACATGACATATTATAATATTATTTGAAGTAAAATTGAGGTATATTAAAGATGTGTATTGTAAAGCATAGCATAACCACTGAAACATAAAGCAAAGAAGTAAGACCAATTAGGTAATAGTGGAGAAAAACGGAACTGTACTCAACCCAAAAGAAAACAGTAAAATAGAAAAAAAAGTAACCAAAAAAAAAAAAAAACAGAAGGGAGAAATAGAAAATAGAAAACAAATAACAAGACAGTTGATTTAAACCCAATGATATTGATAATTATATTAAGTATACATAGTTAAAACATTCCAAATAAAAGATGGAGGTTGTTACACTGGATAGAAAAGACCCAACTTTTGTATTCCACGGAAACCCACTTTACCCCCATGATACTATGTTATAAATTTTACTTTAAGCAGTCATGTATTTTAAAGAAAGTAAGGGGAAAAATTAATTTCTTTTGATAGGAAGTTTCTGATTTAATGAAATCTAATGTGTAATTTTTTCTTTTATTATTATTGTTTTCTGTGTCCTGTTGAAGAAGCATGTGCCTGTCTCCAAGAGGCACACGGTATTAGAGCAGAAGGCACATTTTCTGGTTATCAGACCAGTGATATTGTCACTGTATCATGGTGAAATTCTGTATACAGGAGTGCTGTGTTCATTGCAAGCAACCCACAAATGAATATAGCATGTAGTTTTTTTGAGGGATCCCTGGAACACAGCCATTTCAGGAGGTGCCTCCCAGTCAGTGGTCTCCAGGAGGTTAGAAGTTGTGCCCTCAGCAGCTGGACACTCCTGCCACGGGAGATTTCCAGTCCACGTGTCTGGCTTATGAGAGCTTGCAGCCATTTTTGCCTGCCAGAGGAGAGCTTCCATTGGCAGGTGCTCAGAGATGACCATTTGGCTCTCCCTCCATTCCAGTCCTGTTCCCCACAGTCTCTACCATTTCATCAAACAAATGGTGAAACATAGTGTGCACATGAATGTATAAAGTACAAACATGGGTGAGTGTGCCCTCCTCCTGAAGCAGGGGCAGGGAGAGGGTAAATGGTGAAAAACCTTCAGTGTACGGCACATGTAAGTCTGTTTGGCTTTAGAGTGGACTGAGGGTGTCAATGTCTGGTGTTTCTAAATCACAACTTGACAGAGAAATGAGTTTCAACCCCCCCCCCACCCCAATTTAGCAGCATTCTCCTTTTTAAATGAAATTTTATACAGAACGCTATTATAGATAAAATTTCACCTCTGTCTCTGTAAAAGCAGGTAAATGGCTTAAAGGTCTACTCTTTACCCTCTGTGGAAGCCTTGAACACAGTCTAAAATGATAGGAAAGATAATTTATTGTCAAGGT
Source organism: Orcinus orca (assembly GCF_937001465.1). Taxonomy (NCBI): domain Eukaryota; kingdom Metazoa; phylum Chordata; class Mammalia; order Artiodactyla; family Delphinidae; genus Orcinus; species Orcinus orca. Next base: position 45,216,930 of record NC_064564.1, on the reverse strand, counting down.
TGGGAAAGAAATCCAGTCAAATCTGCACTGTGTTATGCTTGTTTACCTGGATGAAGCACTAAGTGCTCATACAAACCACTAATAAAAAGATGGGAAGCCTTAAAAAAATAAGAGGAAAACATGTAAAAGTCAGTTTGTAGAAAAAAATAAATGCAAATATTAAAATAACTCAGAGAGGGCAGACAGCAGAAGCAAGAAGAACTACAATCCAGGAGCCTGTGGAACAAAAACCACATTCACAGAAAGATAGACAAGATGAAAAGGCAGAGGGCTATGTACCAGATGAAGGAACAAGATACAATCCCAGAAAAACAACTAAATGAAGTGGAGATAGGCAACCTTCCAGAAAAAGAATTCAGAATAATGATAGTGAAGATGATCCAGGACCTCAGAAAAACAATGGAGGCAAAGATCAAGAAGATGCAAGCAATATTTAACAAAGACCTAGAAGAATTAAAGAACAAACAAACAGAGATGAACAATACAATAACTGAAATGAAAACTACACTTGAAGGAATCAATAGCAGGATAACTGAGGCAGAAGAACGGATAAGTGACCTGGAAGACAGAATGGTGGAATTCACTGCTGTGGAACAGAATAAAGAAAAAAGAAGGAAGAGAAATGAAGACAGCCTAAGAGACCTCTGGGACAACATTAAACACAACAACATTCACATTATAGGGGTCCCAGAAGGAGAAGAGAGAGAGAAAGGACCAGAGAAAATATTTGAAGAGATTATAATCAAAAACTTCCCTAACATGAGAAAGGAAATAGCCACCCAAGTCCAAGAAGTGCAGAGAGTCCCAGGCAGGATAAACCCAAGGAGAAACACGCTGAGACACATAGTAATTAAATTGGCAAAAATGAAAGACAAAGAAAAATTATTAAAAGCAGCAAGGGAAAAATGACAAATAACATACAAGGGAACTCCCATAATGTTAACAGCTGATTTCTCAGCAGAAACTCTACAAGCCAGAAGGGAGTGGCATGATATAAAGTGATGAAAGGGAAGAACCTACAACCAAGATTACTCTACCCGGCAAGGATCTCATTCAGATTCCATGGAGAAATCAAAAGCTTTACAGACAAGCAAAAGTTAACTGAATTCAGCACCACCAAACCAGCTCTACAACAAATGCTAAAGGAACTTCTCTAAGTGGGAAACACAAGAGAAGAAAAGGACCTACAAAAAAACCCCAAACAATTAAGACAATGGTAATAGGAACATACATATCGATAATTACCTTAAACGTGAATAGATTAAATGCTACAACCAAAAGACACGGGCTTGCTGAATGGACACAAAAACAAGACCCATATATATGCTGTCTACAAAAGATCCACTTCAGACCTAGGGACACATTCAGACTGAAAGTGAAAGGATGGAAAAAGATACATGCAAGATCTTTTTTAACCACCTCCTAGAGTAATGGAAATAAAAACAAAAATAAACAAATGGGACCTAATGAAACTTAAAAGCTTTTGCACAGCAAAGGAAACTACAAACAAGATGAAAAGACAACCCTCAGAATGGGAGAAGATATATGCAAACGAATCAACAGAAAAAGGATTAATCTCCAAAATATGTAAACAGCTCATGCAGCTCAATATCAAAAAAACAAACCACCCAATCGAAAAATGGGCAGAAGACCTAAATAGACATTTCTCCAAAGAGGACATACAGATGGTCAAGAAGCACATGAAAAGCTGCTCAACATCACTAATTATTAGAGAAATGCAGATCAAAACTACAGTGAGGTATCACCTCACACCAGTTAGAATGGGCATCATCAGAAAATCTACAGACAACAAATGCTGGAGAGGGGTGGATAAAAGGGAACTCTCTTGCACTGTTGGTGGGAATGTAAATTGATACAGCCACTATGCAGAACAGTGTGGAGGTTCCTTAAAAAACTAAAAATAGAATTACCATATGACCCAGCAACCCCACTACTGGGCATATACCCAGAGAAAAGCATAATTCAAAAAGGCACATGCACCCCAATGTTCTTTGCAGCACTATTTACAATAGCCAGGTCATGGAAGCAACCTAAATGCCCATCAACAAACAAATGCATAAAGAAGATGTGGTACATATAGACAATGGAGTATTACTCAGCCATAAAAAGGAATGAAATTGGGTCATTTGTAGAGACGTGGATGAATCTAGAGACTGTCATACAGAGTGAAGTAAGTCGGAAAGAGAAAAACAAATATCATATATTAACGCATATATGTGGAACCTAGAAAAATGGTACAGATGAACCGTCGTGCAGGGCAGAAATTGAGACACGGATGTAGAGAACAAACGTATAGACACCAAGGAGGAAAAGTAGTGGAAGGTGGGGGTGGCAGTGGGATGAATTGGGAGATCGGGATGGACATGTATACACTGATGTGTATAAAATGGATGACTAATAAGGACCTGCTGTATAAAAAAATAAAATAAAATTCAAAAACAAAACTTTAAAAATTGTTTGGATACATTTTTTAAAATTTAAATTTCCAGTTATAGTCTCAGTTAAATTCTCATTTATAAATGTCAGTATACAAAATTCCAAAATATATATAAAAGTAACTCCCAGAAATCTTATACAGGAAACTGAAATTCACTTCACAGTGATTTTTTTAAATTCTACTAATCAGTGCCACAAAATACATATGAAGTAGATGCTATTATTGGCCCCATTTTGCAGATAAGGAGCTTGAGGCAGAATAAAGGTCCAAGTCTGCACATCTAATATGAAAAAAATAAAAAAAAAATAAAAAAATAAAATAAAATAAAATAACTCAAAATATGAAATGAAGCTAAACTTCATTCATAATTAAGAAAATGCATATCAAAACAATGAGACACATTCCCCCTTTTTCACATCCGATGGGAAAAAATTAAAATGTTTAATGGTATCCAGAACTAGTTGTGAGAGCGTGGGTATTGGGAATCCTTATACTTTGTTTCTGAGAGAACATGGGTGCAACCTTTCTGGAGAGAAATTAACAATATTAATGAAGATAAAAATGACCTGGAAGTTTCTTTGCTAGGAATTTATTCTATGGTGGTGCTTGGAAAAACTTTACCAAAGCATACGTTTTGGGGGAGAGAGGGTATCCCTTCTTCTACACTCTGATGTTTTCTCCCATGTTGGAGGAACTTCCACCACCATGAGACTATGGCCTTTCTTTGCTCCCTCATTCACTCTTCCCAAGAGGAGGTGGAGTGACATATCTGATTTGTGAGCTTGGAAGGAGAAACAGACGTGTGCATCTCTGCCCCACCCTTTCTCCCTTCTTTAGGAAGCTGCCTGCCTACAGGGAGTATACATTCCACTCGCCCCTCCATGCTGTAGTTTTGTTGTGTGTGTGTGTGTGTGTGTGTGTGTGTGTGTAAATCTTCCAATTCTGCATTGAATTATTAGGAAGCCCTGTTGCAGACAGTTTTAAGCCAAATTCTTCAATGTTTGTAGTAATGCAAGCAATATTTTGCCCTCTATGCCTCAGTCTTTCTTGTCTCTCTCTTATTTAGTTGAGAACTGGGGTGGGACAAAAAGGATAAACCTTGAGAAATATGAAAGGAATGGAATTTCAGCTGCAAAAGGAACCATAAACATTTTTACCGTGGCAGATTGATGTGACGTTATTTTGGATAACGGGCTGCCTTTCTAGAATCCTATCCTGTTTTTAACTCCTCCAACTGGAATCCATAGATTTCAAGACTTATTTCATGTGATATTTTGACTTTAGCAACGTGAACCAGCTTGTGGCATGTTTGTCCGCTAGCTAATGGTTATTTTTATATGTGTCACACTAGCCTTAGGCAAACACGCAAGGGCATTAGGAGAAGACACAGGCCTTAGCAAACATGTCAGCCTTAGCAAGCATACATAGCCCTATGCCTACAGTTCCCCAGAGAGAGAATTTTGCATAAGAGGGATCATCTTTGCAATAAGCCTTGACTCTCTTAGAGCCAACATCAATTGAGCACCTATTTGGATTCTAGTGATCTTGAAGGATCAGTGGGATAAGGATACAATGGTCTTGGTTGCTAAGCAGATAATAAGTTAACACACAGCAGAAACCCTAGTTCATTCAGTTATTTATGAGTCTAAGGTGGAAGTAGAAATAGAGCCTGATCTCTGACATCCCTCATCTTCTCCTCTCATCAGGGTACTCCTTCTTCTTCCATTACCTATGCTGATGCCTTGTCAGAGCAAATAAAGATAAGACAACACCACCATGATTCTTGTGTAAGGGGCTTTGCTCTGTATGTGTAACCGCCCTGCCCGAGCTGTCCTTCTCGCCCACCTCTGCCTATCCAGACCTCTTATATTCTTTGAGGCCCAGGTGATGTCCTACCTCTTCCTTGAAGCCATTCTTGATTGCTTACACTGGTCTTCTTTCTTCTATGAACTTGTTAGAACTTCATATCAAACAGCCTCATGTTTTTCTCTAGACCCAGACGCCATGGGGGCAGGATTTTACTTGTACCTGTTAGCCAAATCACAGTGCTCTATAGTTTTAAAAGTACTCTATGATTACAGGGTGGTTTATAATTTAACAGATTATGAGTCAGTGATATTTTATTAATATTTGAAAAGTTAAAAGAAAAATTTTAATTTCACTAACCATCACCAGGAACTTTTTTTTTTTCTTTTTGAAGATGTTGTTGGTAGGAGTTTATTAATTAATTAATTTATTTTTGCTGTGTTGGGTCTTCGTTTCTGTACGAGGGCTTTCTCTAGTTGTGGCAAGCAGGGGCCACTCTTCATCACAGTGCGCGGGTCTCTCACTATCGCGGCCTCTCTTGTTGCGGAGCACAGGCTCCAGATGCGCAGGCTCAGTAGTTGTGGCTCACGGGCCTAGTTGCTCCGCGGCATGTGGAATCCTGCCAGACCAGGGCTCGGACGAACCCGTGTCCCCTGCATTAGTAGGCAGATTGTCAACCACTGCGCCACCAGGGAAGCCCACCAGGAACTATTTTTATTTTAACTGTATTACCTGTCTTTCTTTCTAAGCTGATCTCCCTTGCAGATCTACCTTGCATGTAGCGTTCTGCATTATGCTTTTATCCCCTTACCAGATAGCATTATGTATAAGTCCATGCATCTATTATAATTCTCAAGTTATCATTTTTATTGGCTGCATCATATTCTAGCTTGTCGATAGACCATAATTACCGTGTCATTCCCTTTTGTTGGGCATGAAGATTATTTACAGTTTCTTGCCACAGTATAGAGTTAACATTGTCAAGTGTGTAACTTTTTGGGTTTTGCTATATTTTGAGGATAAATTCCTAGGATGTTGTGTGATTCATAATAGGTGTCAATAATTGAATGCCATTGATTTTGTCCCCAAAACACTTTTGAGTAACTTTGTGGGGTGAGTCACTATAAAAGTTACTCATTTTCTTTTGGTTAACAAGATCTGCAAAGAATATTTATTGATTATTAAATAATTTTCTCCTACGTTTCAATGTCCAACTTCTTTGGGAAATGTGGAGGCACTGGAATTAAAGTCTCCCAGGACATATACTTTTTCCTTTGGAACTTCAGAACACCAGATAGAACAGCAACAAAACCACCCACACTTGGCTTGCAAGGGTAAAACTGTCATGCAGAAAATCCTGTAATCCAAATAGCATTGTCTCCAGACACATGGCAAACATAGCAGTGTGCCCAGAGAAATATGTATTGGTCCCTCTCATGTCTTCATCCGCAGTTCAGTTTTGCTGGCTATTAAAAATGCAAGAAACCTTGTTGGGATTTATCATAGGCTTACCAGCCTTCTTTAAAGGAATAATCACAAACTATAAAACATGCAAGGATTGAAACAGAGTGGATGACACTCCTATAAAGATGGTTGTGATTTAAGAGGCAGGAAATGTAATTACATGCTGCTGAAGTTCTTGTCCTTGCTTATGCAAGGGCACAGTAAATATAAAGTTTCCATACCCCAGGCAGGGCAAAGTCTCGCTATAACTTGTTGGAAAGATCTCAAGAATTGAGATCGAGAACCATTTTTTTTCTGACATAGCATTTTGTGGACTGCCGTAAATATTGTAGATTTGTATTTATTTTAGATGTGTTGTTGAATCGAGGAATAAGTGGATAAGTACCAGGAGGACGCATCTCCAAAACTCATGCAGAGGTAATATGGTATCTCTCTTCTTTCATCCAGGATCTCTGGGTCATACCTCTTTCCCACTTTGTGCTGTCATAAATCCACCTCAGTATTCTGCAACTTATGGACTAAATGGGAGAGAGAACCACCACAAACATAGCTAATATAAGTAGCAAGGGAGAGGGAGCGGAAGAGAAGCAAGCAAGGGCACGCAAGGAGATGTACCATCTTGATTCTACAGAGTTGAGCCATGAGGCCACAACTGTTCCTTGTTATGTGCTATTTTTCGTTTCCCATTATTAACTGTTTCACATTCCCCTTTTCTCTGTCCATTATCTCAGATAGTCACAGTTCCTTGCCTGTACGGTAATCTAAACATTTACTTCTGAGAAGACGAAGTGTGTGGTGGTCCCAGCTATGTGTAGTTTGAGAGAGTCTGCGCTTAATGTTTACAGAGTGAAACAGAAGGTGGTTTACGGTATACTCTGGGTTTAAACGCCTTGTGGCCCTCACTGTGTTGGAACAACAATATTTCCTGTTACTGTCAGTGTGAATCACCTCAGACAAGCCCATGACCTCCTTTTTTTTGCATAAGATACATGATCCCCAACTGTCCATACTGAAACTCAGATTTCATCTAATGGAAATATTATCTGTTTTCAAGTAGAAATGTCCCTTGCATAGGTATTAAACCTGTGAACAAGCAGAGTGCTGAGTATGGGATCAAAAGGCAAACATTTTGAGTGTGGACTATTAAATGCACCATCGAGAGGTACCATCCACATTTCTACTCTTTGGTTCCCAGATGTGTTCATTTGGCTGGGGGTGAAAAGCCATGATATATTGGCCTTTGGTTTAGACATATACATATGTTACAAGACATCACTCCAAGTCTACAACATATTTTCTCCCAGGTGGGACTATATTGATTTTCAATGACCTATTTTAACATTTTTCAGTATCAGCTACTTTTGGATGGTGAATAACATGATAAGACCCCTGGCTTCAAACAGGGGTTTAGAAGGGAGAGCCTGGTTGTCACACAGAGTGTCTTTAAAGAATTTACAATTGAATTGAGAGTTAAGTCCTGAGAAGTCATTTGCTAGATAGAGGGAGGGAGGGGCAAGAGTGTTCCAGGCAGAGGGAATAGAATATGCAAGGAGCTTGTGGGGGGAGAAAGGATAGTGTATCTGAGAAACCAAAGAATGAATAAGAGTACAGAGAAGCACAGAGACTGAACAAAAGAGAAGAATGAAATGAGGGAAGTGCAGATGGAGATATAGGCGGGGCCAGAGCATATAGAGCCTTATAGACCGTGTTAAGTATCTTTGGTGTTTATCCTAAGAATAATAAAAAGCTATAAAAGTGTTCTAAGGATTTGTGTGTGTGTGTGTGTGTGTGCGCGCGTGCACATGATGCACATAGAAAGGAAAAGCTTTGACATAATCAGATTTGCTCTATAAAGCGTTCACTCCAGCTGTAGCGTGGAAGCATGGAGGGCACATTACAAGGGTGCCAGGAAGCATCCATAGAGACTAATTGGGGACCCCAACCGGAGTATGAGAAAAAAATGGTGGCAGATTGGTGGCAATGAAGACTGCGATGAGTATACGGAATTCAAGAGATTTTCAGAATATAACTGAAGACATAGAAATAGATGCGATTACCCAAGGAGGTTGTATAGAGTGAGGACCGAAGGACGAAGCTTGAGACTTGAGGAACTTCAACAATTAATGGTGGGATGGAGGAGGATAAACCTGTGTAGGAGGCTGATAAAAAGATCATAGAGAGGTCGGAGGAAACCAGGAGAGACTTCTGCCATGGAAGCCAAGGGAGGAAAGTGTTTTAAGTGATGGTTGTGATTAACAGTGTAAAACGCTAGTGAGAGGTAAAGTAAAATGAGTGCTAACAAAAATGTTCCTTGGGTTTAGTGCCAGAGTGGCATTGATGATCCTTAGCATGAGCAATTTTGGTGGATGGATGCAGGTGGAAGGAAGAGTGGGAAGTGAGGAAACAGAGACAAACGGATAGCAGCACAATATTTAAGGAATTCTGTGAGACGAGAGGGATTCATTTCTGGGGAGGAATGTGGGTTAGTGGATAGCGGTTTTTTGTGTTTTTTTTTTTTTTTTTTTGCGCTACGCAGCCTCTCACTGCTGTGGTCTCTCCCCTTGCGGAGCACAGGCTCCGGACGCGCAAGCTCAGCGGCCATGGCTCACGGGCCCAGCCGCTCTGCGGCATGTGGGACCCTCCCGGACCGGGGCACGAACCCGTGTCCCCTGCATCGGCAGGAGGACTCTCAACCACTGCGCCACCAGGGAAGCCCCGATAGTGTTGTTTTAATAGGAGAGTTTTGTGAGAAAGGACACCCGATAGTGTAAATTTGCTGAACTAAACGAGAGACAGGATTGAAAGAAGGAGGGGGCTGGACATTTCCTCTGTTGTGATAAGAGGGAAGTGGGTTTAGGGTTGGGAATACTAGGAGTTTGATAGCAGGAAACTGAGGAGTTACTATTTGAAGGCTTTTAATTTTTGTGCAGTAGACGTTATCTGCCGGGAGTGGAGAGCCATGGGGAAAAGATTGGAGATTAGAGAGGAGTTTTGAAATTGCTATTAGGGAGAATGGAAGAGGGAGATGATCATAAAAGGAAAAAAGGACCAGAGCAGGACTGCTGGGCAGTGTTGGTGATTATGAATATATACATCTGAATGAATAGGCTGATGGGTAGATTATGGAGGATGGAGAGATAAGTTCAAATGAATTTATCTAGGCGAGTGGTGCCCAGACTGTGTTGAACAGGTCTTTTGTTAAATACCTAAGATGTGAATAGATACTTTGCTAAAAGTAGAATAGCATGGCAGGGGAGGGGGAACCTAAAGAATTCTGTCTACTGTCTCCCTCACTTAGAAATTCACAATGTCCTTCATTGTACTGTGTGTCTGTGAGAAGGCTTAAACTTGCTAAATTTTGTTTAAACCAGTTTCCCCCTAGAGAGTTTTTCAAGATCAGGCCTCTGCCTGACGACCTTGCCACCTGTCAGTCTCCTGATCTACTGCCTCCCTCCCCATTTCTCCTGGACTATTTACATTTCTTTAAAATGCCCCAATCCTTCTTTCCTCAAGTCCTTTGCACAGGGTGTTCCCTTAGCCTGGAACATCCTTTTCCCCACCCACTTTTCATATGACTGTCTCCGAGTAGAAATCACTTATGCCAGAAAGCCTTTCTCCGATCACCCAAGCTTTGTGTCGGTTGTCTATGTTTGTCTGGTCTCCTGTTCTGAGATCAGAGCACCCTAACTCCCTGTTGGCTCATAGTCTCTCCCACTGGACTGTAAGCAGCTTGAAGCAAGGAAATTTGCCTTCTTTAGCCCTGTTTCCCCAGCACAGGGTTCATTCAGAGTACAGGCTCTGTCAGTGGCTGGAGGGCCAATGATAAATGGTTCTTCCTTTCACCTTGTGCAGGGGAGTGGGGAGGTGCATGATTGCGAGGAATGCTGCGTCAGGCCCTGGGTGGGCACTGAATCAGCAAGCTCTGGGCTGGTGCTGGAGCCTTACGCTTCCATAGTTAACTTCGGTCATTGTTTTCTGCACACAGTTATATATATGCATGTTCCCATCATGCATATGTGTAACACACATGCACACAATTTGCATTCTCTCTTTTCTCAGCTTTTACTTTTATCTTCTCCATCTGCCCTAGATTGCTTATGGAGTTACGGTTGTTTTCATACTCTTTGTATTCATCTTGATCTCTTTCCCTCCCCTTATAATGTTTTCCATAGTCATTCCTCTGGGCCTTTTGCCCTTTTATTTTGTCTTTTATTTCTTCTTCTTTCTAGGCTGCTTCAAGCGCCTCCCAACAGACTTTCAATAGGAATATAGAGGCTCACTTTGACGGTGCAGGTGTTAAACAATGGCAATGTTCAGTGCTTTCCTTTTTTTTTCTTCTTTTAATAAATGTATTTATTTATTTATGGCTGCAATGGGTCTTCGTTGCTGCAATCGGGCTTTCTTCAGTGGAGTCGAGCAGGGGCCACTCTGTGTTGCAGTGCACGGGCCTCTCATTGTGGAGGCTTCTCCTATTGGGGAGCACAGGCTCCAGGCACACGGACTTCAGCAGTTGTGGCACACGGGCTCAGCAGTTGTGGCACATGGGCTCAGTTGTGGCATGTGGGATCTTCCAGACCAGGGCTCAAACCCGTGTCCCCTGCATTGGCAGGCGGGTTCTTAACCACTGCGCCACCAGCAGTGCTTTTCTTTTTTCTCTTTTTTTTACTGCAGGGACTAGATGCATACAGTGTTTCACTGCTCATTCTTTGTAATAGTACTGCCCAAGCAAACTGTTAATCAATTATGGCAGCAGAACTAATTAAAAAGCATGCATTATACATCTTGTGGACACAGTCTTCATTAGCATAGATTCTCAGCATTACACATTCATGTCAGAGGGAATGAAAAGGAAAAATTAAAAAGACATACATACAGAGAACCAGGCACTTTGGTTTTCTTAAGACTTTTGTCAAGTGTATCTCCTTGTGGATTCAAATGTCCCTTTCATTTTTTGTGTGATTTTTAAAAGAAAAACATGATGTCCTGTTTTTATATATTAAAAAAAATCCAATAAACCTTATAATGACAAAGTTAATCCCACTTTTACCCCCTCAGAAGCTTAAATGATGCTCAGTGAATAGGTTTCTAGAAACAGAAACATACCTTTAATTTAGCTCTTCCGTAACATTTCCTAATAGACATTTGACTTGAGTAGCTCAGTCCCTGGACTCTCATATTTGCAATGCTGTTGCTTTCAACTCAGTTCTTATTCCAGAGCCCAGCTTGGACAGTAGCAAGACAGGCCGAGTCAAGGGAAAGGGCAGCTCAGAATTGTCATAGAGTTCCTCCCTGTTTTTTGACTTCTTCCTTAGGAGGATATGTTGGCTCAGGCTTTTTGTGACAGTTTGGGCTTAAGGATACTGGACCACGTATCTTCTGTGCTGACAGAGTTCTCTTGTGCATAAGCACTTCTCATAACTTTCTCTGTAGACACATTCACGTGGAAACCAATCTGATAGACAGTAGAAGTGCTGATATGAGGATGACCAGGCATCCTTTAGTCACTGAGCCAGGTAATGTGATGATTGGATTCTGCTTTTAACCATGAGTATTCATATCACTTTTTAGTGTCTTGCCTCCTTCCAAAATAGGATTCAAGAGCTTGAAATGCCAAGTTGATGACACTGTAATAAGAGCTTTGCAACTCATCTCCCTACATTTACTCCTGGCCCATAGTCTATTCTCCACTCAACAATTCAAGTGAGATTTAGAAAATGTAAATCCGATCATACTGCACCCTTGTGTACAACTCTCATGCTTCCCATCATTTAGGAGAAAGTTCAGTCTTCTAAATGGCCATCTAGGCCCTCCTTGATTTGGCCCCGTCTCTAATCTCATTTCTTATCGCCATCTGTCTTTTCCACTTTGCTCTAATAATACTGGCATTCCTGTTCCTTGGACATGTCAAACTCGCTTCCTCCTCAGGACCTTTGCACATGCTCTGCTTTTTCTTCTGACAGTCTTACCCCAGATGTAAGTATGGTTTGATCTGTCAGTTCATGCAGGTGTCTCCTCAGAAGGAACTTCTCTGACTACCTTTTCTGGAACACTAGGTAGCTCTTATGGCTACCTGATCTTTAGTGTATATTTATTTGAAATGTCTTCTCTCTATCAAAATGCAAGCTCCTTGTGGTTAGGGGTTTTCTCTCTCTGACTCAGTGTTTTTATAGCACAGTCTGGAAGAGTACCTGGTACATAGTATTCACTACACATTTATTGTATAAATGAATGAGTAAATCTTCTGTGGTGTACTTGAGTGAATAGTGGTATTTAGATTTGACTAGTTCCCAAATTCGAAAGGACCTGTTAGACACATGCCTCTTAATGTGAGAGCTTAAGAGGAAATTACATAGGATAGGACAGTGAAAAATATTGTAAAGAGGTGAGGCTGGTATTATTGCAGGACAGTAATGCAGGGTCAGGTGGGATCTAAGTATATATACTTCATATAAAAGGACAGAGTGACAATATTACAGTTGCTTTCATCAAAACCTAAAATGGTTCATGAGCATTCAGGGATAAGAGCCCTCTTCTACCCAACTGCTCAAACTGTAAATTGGCATCTCTCTGGTGTCACTATTTATCAAAAGCCTCAAAAAGTTGCATTATTTTTGACTCATCAATTCCACTTCAGATAATTTAGCTTACAAAATAATTAGGATCATGACACTCCTAATTCGCTCCCAAGACACTCGGTACAGTCATTGACAATAAGAAAAAAAATTGGAAACAACTTAAATATCCAACCATACGGCTTTGGTTAGATAAATTACAGTATGAATAGACAATGGAATTCTGTGCAGCCAGTTAAAATAGAAAGATATTCACAGCAAAATGCTAAGTGAAAAAAGAAGTTTATGAAACAATATGTACCCATTAAAAACACATAGGTATGTAGTCAAATTGGTTTACGCTTATGTTGATTTAACCACCTAAATGTTACCAGTGGTTATCTCTTCATTTAGAGTGATTGGAAATTTTAAGTTTTCTATTTTTTAATGATTCTATAAGGAACATTTGTTATGTGTGTGTTTGAAAATAGACACCAATAAACCCCACAAAGAGTGAATGATTTGGGAAAGAGCTTCCTGCATAGAAGTTTGTCCATGAATATGCTTCTTCATGCTGTGACCTGTCTTTGGGTTATGCGCCCATTTATCTGGCACACACTTAGTGAGCACCTACTGTATGCCAAACTCCATATTGGTTATCCCTCTACCATGGGGTTGCTGACTTCACACAACCCTTCCCCACCACTGTAGGCATTTCCCTGGGACAGAGGGGATGCTCTTTCACACACCCCTTTATCTCCCTTTCCTTGAAGATATTTCCAAAATGTAAAGTGTCTGTGCCAGCCCAATCCCAAGGCTTTTCATTTTGGACAGGCCACTGTACTGAGATTTTTTTTTTTTTTTGCCCAGAAGAGCTGCTCCTTGATAGTAAAATGGAATGTTTGACCTGCAACAGTTTCTGTTTGAGGTCGTCTCCCAACTGTGTCACTGGACTATGTGCCTGGCCTAGCTTCCCAAGACAGAGCTGATATACTTATTTTGTTTTCTACTGTACAAGCTGGACAGAGACAGGTATAAAAGGCACCTTGCTGAATGACTTCCACACAGAGAAGTAGCTAAAGGACAGGCAGTGACGTGATACCTCCTTTTCTAGGTGTCTTACTCGAAGTGGAATCCCCAGCATATTAGCTCACACAGTGCAGGCACTCAGTAAATACTTGAGTGATTTACAAAGAGTCCAGATATCAGCTTGCTTGTTTCTAATCTCGCTGAAAGCACCCTAGAGGGGGGCCTGTTTCTCCATATACCAACTCAGGAACATGTGAAAATGTAAGGAATTTGGGAAGAGTACTATGTGTAGTAACTCTGACAAATGAAAGCATTCTATGGCAAAATAACCAAGATGAGAAGGCACATAAATAACCCATGTTGCACGGTAAAGATTGCAAAAGCACACACAGACCATTGGCCTTGGCCCTGCTTAATGTGCAGGCATTTAACTGGAAACCTAAATAATAAATTAAGCTTTCTGTGTTGGAATCACTCTCTGTCATTCTGCTTATCTGTCCCCTGAATGAGATGAATTTCCATAGCACGCTTAGATTGCTTTATTCGACACCAGCAGGCAACCACTGTTAATGCTTCTTTTTTCTCCTGGTAACTGGAAGGGAGTTTTCATCTTCCTGGGGGAGGTGGTTGAACCAGAGCTGCCCCACAGAGTCCATCTGCATCATTAACCTCTAGGAATAGAGAGCAGTCTCTGCCTCTCTCCTTCCCTAATTAGCAGAAGTTTCCACTGTACTTAATACCCAGTGTTCCCAAATTAGGCACATATGCTTCTGTGTTTCATATATCCCAAGACTTACCGTCCATCTATAAAAAAAAAATTGAAGGGTCTGCAGAAGAGAGATGATTTCCCATATAAAGCACATGAGGTTTCCTCTACCTATGGGTTGCACAATCTACTCTTATCTTCTGTTTTACTTCAACTCCAGGAAAATCCCATTCTCATCAAGAAAAATGTGTCAGAAAAAAGAACCCAGACTACCCTTGTTGTATGGGGGTTATATAACCAATTTCCCAAACTAGCTAATAAAAGGAGGCTTTATCAACATGAAGACAGGAGAGCTTTGAAGGTGATCAGCAACAAGTTTTCTCCCTGTGGCGGCTATGATCACAATCATGAGATAACTTCAGAGGAAGAAAAACGCCCCTTTGCCCTTTCACATAGTCAGTAAGCTTTTGCAAGCAGGCACCAAAGAGTCCACTGTACTCTCATTTAGGTTTTAATTAATATCAAATTACAGTTGTGTTTTCACAGCATTCCTAGTTAGATCCTCATTAGGCGTAAGAGAGTTCATCTGGATGGATGTTATTGTGAAGAACAGGGGGTTGAGTACGAGATACAGGGCTGGTGCAGGGGGTGGGAACGGGGGCGGGGGACACAGGTAGAACAACAATAGTCGCAGGCCTCCTTGTGACATGATTATAAGGTCTTGTTCTACTTAGGAGAGTTTCAGAGTTGAGGGGCAGCATGGCAGAGCGCTAAGAGGATGTTGAAATTGGACAGCATCGGGTACATATCCTATAAAATGAGAAAAACTAGTGGTTGCCAGTGGGGAGAGGGAAGAGGGGAGGGGAGAGATAGGAGTATGGGATTAAGAAACACAGACTACTATGTATAAAATAGGTAAACAACAAGGATATATTGTACAGCACAGGGAAATACAGCCGCTGTGTTGTAATAACTGTAAACGGAGTATGATCTCTAAAAACATTGAAGCCCTATGTTGTACACCTGAAACTAATACACTAGTGTAAATCAACTGTACTTCAATTAAAAAAAGATGGTGCCCATCCACATCTAGGGTTTCTGGGAAGAGTAACGAGCTTGTTTTTGTCAAGTTCCAGGTACATGGTGGGTGCCCATTATTGCCTCTCATTTGCGTCTGTAAATTTCAAAGAGGGTCATATAGACTGGGCTGAGTAAGAGTAATTTTTTTTAAAAGAATGTGAACTTTTAAGGACACAATTCCCGCCACGATCACTGCGGAGGATTTTCTCAGACCCTTTTTTGACGCCCTGAGTGAGGGAGTAGGCAGGTTATTTCTCCTTTCTGGGCTCTTTTGTTGGTATTTCACCAGAGGCCCTGGAGTGTTGAGTGGAGAGAAATAGCAGGAAGTGGAGGAGAAGGGGTGGGGGCGGGAATGAATCATGGCGGTCGCAGCAAAACCTTCCAGATCTCTATCTTAAAACAGAGTTTACTCTTTAAAGAAGTCTAAGAAGTATTGTACTGGGATAATAATTGTGATTGCCTTTCAAAGATAGGCGTATAAAGGATGTTTTCTTTCCTGTCCTCTCTGTATTTTCTACAATGAGCCGGCATATAGTACTTTTATAATTAGAAAAGATAAAAGAAAACAGCCCCTTGTTAATTACTTCATCGTGCTAAGTCTCGTTCTGGACTTTTGAAGGAGTAAAGTTTGAGGAGCTTAGCGGACTCATGGTCAGATGTACATTAATAGGGAATGAGGGGTTTAGAAACTCAAATTCTAGCCTCAGAAAGCAGCACAGCCCCAGTAGGCTAGGACCCTAGACCCCTTTAGAGTTTATAAAAGGCAAGGACAGAGTATTTAATATGAAAGGATCTAGCTTCGTAAACATACCTCTAATCTCGGAAAAAGAAAAGTTGGTCCCTCCCTGATTTCTGGAACATTTTGTTCCAGCGTGGGACAAAGTCTAGTGGCCTAGCCTCTGATACAGAATTTTGGTTCTCTGGGAACCTCAGCGAACATGAGTAACTTGGACAATTGCTGGCTCATCACACTGAGCCTGGCACCCTGTTTGTGTACTATCAGCAAACCCAGTAGGGATAGCTACAGGGGAGCTTGGGAGCATCTTGAGTGAGTTTTAATTTAGGCAGTTATCTTCTTCAAACAGACAGTTTGGGACTCTTTAGGTCAAGCAAATGGTCTTAGCAAATACTGTGGTGCTTGTTTAGACAAGAACACTTTGATTGACGCTTCTGCACCAAAATAACTATGGAGAACAAGCCATTAGCCTGCCACTTAGCTCACATGGGTAAGCCAATCTGCATACTGAAAATGGTACAGCTGACCTGGAATGTGAGTACATTTTGAGTAAATAAGAGAGAAAGAGATTTAAGAGGCTACGATTTTTGCAGAATTATAACATAACTCTGGGGATGTGTCGTGAAAAACCAGAAGACACAGCTCTTTAAGGACTCTGATGCAACAGAATGAAAAGTCATACGCAATTGCAGAAAATTAATGACAACTAGGCCAAGGTCCTGAAGAGTCAAGGAGTAGTAAAGTAAGTGAAAACAAGGAGAGGACTTTTGTAGTCGTTGAAATCCCTTTTCATTCCAACTTCATTTGCTTATATTGACTTCACTGACTTGTCTTCCTAATATTGTTAACAAACCAGGTTCATCTCCCTCATGCACAGCAACTCAAAACCCTGAGACTCCAAGATTTGCAGCAGAGAAGGGGTTTATTCACAAGGCAGTCAAGTCTCAGATCCATCTCGCTAAAGGAGAGGGGCTTGGGATATTTATGGGATAAACAAGCAAGGTGGTCTTAGAAGTGGAGAGAGGTGATTGGAGGTAGGGAAAAGGGGAGGTAATCTGTGTTCTTTGCAGGCATATCTGAGTTACATGCTTCTTCGTGGGATGTACGTTTAAAAAAGGAGGTGCTTAGCATGATCTGAGGGTGGAATTTTTGGCCCTCTGACATCAAAAGGTCATTCATTGGACACCTGCACAGGCCCAGTTTTAGGGTGAGTGGTCCTAACCAGACTTAGCAGCTTGAACTAGACACAGCTGACTCCAAGTTCCTGACAAACAACTTTGACAAACATCTTATTGTTTGGGCTAGGTGAAGGTTGCAGGGTATACAGTTTACAACAAAATAACTAAGGCAAGCTTGCTCACCCAAGGTAGGCTACAAGCAGATGGGTTTTTAGCAAGCTGTAAGACTAGCTCAAGAATTTCTGTTAGTCCCTAGTTTCTGTAAACCCTATGGTGCACCATTTCAGGATAGGTTTTTAACGCTATGGGTCATGGTTTCAATATTATATACCATCTCTCATGCTCACAGCAAATAAAGGTGATGGAGCACTTGCTTAATGTGCAGAAACCAACTGCTATGGACTGAATTATAGCAATAATTCACTATAATAATTATAGCACTCCCAATTAATAAGTTGAAACCCTAACCCCCAATGTGATTGTATTTGGAGATAGGGAGGGAAATACCCTTTTAGAAGGAAATTAAGGTTCAATAAGGTTATAAGAGTGGGGTTCTAATCTGACAGGGTTGGTGGGCTTTATAAGAGGAGAGGTAGAAAGAGATATCTCCCTCTGCCCATGTGCATGTACCGAGGAGAGGCCATGTGAGGACACAGTGAGAAAGTAGGTGTCTGTAACCCAAGGAGAGAGCTCTCACCAGAGGCTGACCCTGCTGGCACCCTGATGGATTGCCCAGCCTCCAGAACTGTGAGAAACAAATTTCTGTTGTTTAAGCCACCCAGTCTATGGTATTTTGTGATGGCAGTCCAAGCTAAGACACTAACAATGTTTATTTTTCTGTTTTGGTAAAGTTTCTTTAAATGACTGTGGCAGAATCCTGGCCCAGAAGTTTTTTAAAAAATCAAACTTAATTGTTTTCATCTCATTTCCTAACTGACAGAGATAATATCTCATGGTTATTTCCCACCACTTGCAGTGACATTTTTTGCTGGAAAGAAAAGAGGTCATGTTACCATACACCTTGGAAGGCCTGTTTCTTCACACCCATCTGTCTTAAGTGATTCCACAGTCAGCCTTGAATGTGGATCCCTCAGAATGGGTTCTTCTTAAATTTTTTCAATTCTAAATCTTGAACAATTTTATTTTTCTGTTTCCCAAGTAGATATAATTGAGTTATACCAATGAATGTAGGAGAAGGTTGAGCTTCTATTATAATTATGATTAAAATATGATAATAATGCAACACTATTAATGAAACATTAAAAGGATGAAGAGAAGAATAAATGGTATTTTAGAACATTCAAAAACCAAATACCTTTTTTTAGGAAAGTATTTTATTTTTGTGTTTCAACAGATGAAATTCATAACCTTGTTTTCTGATAAGACAATTCAAACGTACAAATCAATTACAACAATGTGCTTATCAGCTCCCCCCTCCCACCCCTGTATTTGAAAGCATCTGACAATTGTGAAGGACACCAACACAATAGGGCTTAGCTAAACAATATGGCAATTAAAATTGGCCCTCTAAGAAAATAATTACAGTGGTTGTTGAAAAGAATTCGTCCTTTGAGCAAAACAGACAGCATGAAAAGAATCATCATGAAACGGGTGGATTTTAGCTTCCCTTCCAACAAAAGGGAAAAGAGGATGTATGTTAAAACAATGGTACAGAAAGCTGGGGAGTCAGACTGAAAACAACAGAAAACCCTAGGCAATAAATTTCTCCAATGAAATGCATCCCCTTGAAGATGTCCATTCAAACTCTTGTTTTATATTGAAATAACTACCCCCACCCCCAGCACCTGGAAGGGAATCATTTTATTATCCTTTGTTAAAATTAGTTTAATAATTTTTCCAAGCTAACGTCTCTCAAAGAGAGGGAAATTTGTGATGAATCTTGTAGACATCATATTAAAGATAAACCAAGCCAACTGATGGTCAATTAGATTCTAATTGTATTAGGGAGCAGACCTGGGCCTCCCAGGGGGAGAGGGGTTCATACTCAATGACCTTGTCCAGGCACTCTAAATCCTGTAGCACCTTTGTATTAGCCCCCTATTCTACATACAATTCCCTCATGCTTTTACTATAAGCCTCACAGCACCCTTGTGAGGTAGGTAGTGTTACGGTCCTTTTGAGAGATAGGGATGCAGAGATGTTAAGTATCTTGCCCATTAACATGAATCCAGTGACAGAGCCCTTAGAACTCTTACTCCAGATCCTTGTCTTTTCAGTACTTAACTACACTGACTCCCTGAGAGTGGATCATTAAAGCAGGTAGGTCCTTAAAGCCAGATTAGTACCTGGCCATTTGGACACTAAGGCCCGTCTCTAAACTACATGATTTGGATTATGGAATGTGAAATAAGTTGTGATCAACTGTGAAAGCCAAAGTTAATATGGAGAAATGCAGGATTAAAGTTGGGACTACAATTTGATAACAGTTTTATTTATTGATGTACTGTTAAGTTACTATGATAATGGATACTCAGTAGATGTTACATGATTAAGTAGATGAATGAATGAATGAATGAGTGAATGAATGGAGATTGTGCTTGGATAGGTGGAAAATTAAATTTTGTACATGTTTTAAAACTAGAACTAGAGAAATCTGATTTCCAATTTCTAATCAAGAATGAGAAGGAAAGAGTTCAGTAGATTCCTGAATTTTCTGTGGGCATGTATTTGAGCTAATACTGACAGCATTTAAAAGGATATAGATACACAGACATTTAAAATAACTTTTAATATAGAATCTGTGTACTTACTGGTTTTGAATCCAAACTATGAAGATCAATATTAGAGGCATTGCTACATACATAAAGACCATCCATTTCCCTTCAAAACGAAATTCCCTTAAGTATACCTATTTTCTCATTGCCATTTATTTGAAAAGCTTGTGCTCTCCACTTCTTATCAAATCCTATTTTGAAAATACATTGGACTAAAACAGTGAACTTCTTCTCTCTTGACTCACCAGTCAGGGAACACTTTTCAGTTACTTTCCGTTTCTGTGAACCTATTTTTTTTTACTCCAGAAGACTCAGGACAGAAAACAGCTGCCATGTATTGAAACCAGCCCTCCATTAATACCAGCAAATTTTTCTTTTTTAATTGCAGTGCCGTGGAAGGCTCTTGAGACCACTAAAGTGGAGGCAACTGGATTCTCCAGGTGTCGCTAAAATAGAAGAGCTGATGTAAATCGAGATGGTGGAGCTGACTTGGTAATCTCTTTGCATTCACATTTGTTCTGTGTTCAGTAAATTAATTCCCAGTAAGATGTTTGAACTGATACACAGTGAGGCTTAAAGAAACTCTGGACACTATGGTATGGGTTTGTTTGTGTATGTGTGTGTGTGTTTAAAGAAGTGTTTATCTAACTTTCACGAGAGCCCTGAATGTATATAATAGATGTAACCTGTTAGTCTTTTGTACATCCAGCTAATAGCCCATGAGTGAAAGAATAGATTAAATGTAGTGAATTGTCTCTATGCCATGGTACCAGCATGCTTGATTTCTTGTGCTTAAGAATATGAGGAGCGATGCTGTCGTTAGAAAAGGCTTATATAAATGAGGAGGATCTGCTAAATAGATTTATCTTCCAATATGACAGTGAACAAAATTATTCAATATATTCAATATATATTCAATATACAACTAACTTTTGCAATAATGTTTAAGATATAGGTCTTTCAAGTAAAGATGTAACCTATGTAGTAGTATGTTGTTTCTCACAGAGACTTTCCGTGGGTTTTCATCTTTCCGACCCTATTTTCTTAGTGATTGAGTTCTGTTCTTAGTTTTCTTTATTAGAGGCAAACAGAATCGTGAGAATCCTCAGATAAACCATATATTTTCCATCTGCCTTTTCTTTTTCCTTATCTTTCTCCTGGTAGTTCTTAGTAATTGTGTGTGTGTGTGTGTGTGTGTGTGTGTGTGTCTGGCATTAAACTACATGTACTATATAGAAAGACTTATTGACATGTTCTGACATTCTGATTTACCCAGTTCAGAGTATTATGGAATGAAACAATGCCTGTAGAGCTATAACAAGAGTTTTCCTTTCAATCCAAAGTTTTTATAGAGGGTCATAATTTTTGCATTTAGTTGTTTATAAGAGTTGATGAAAGGCACCGAGTGACAAGCCCTACAAGCCAGTGTTTTCACATTTTTCCATCCATCGGTGGCAGAATTCCTAGGTGAATTTCCCCTCAGGAATCCCATTAAGGTTTCTCAGTTTTTTCCTCAACTTGGCCTTATTCCACATTAGTCTTCACATCCTGGGTTTTAGGTCTGACAATGAGGTAATTATGAAAAGAATATTGGGTTCTATAATATACTTATCTGCCTTAACGGGAGTATGTAGGAACTCATAACTTTTACTTATACTGTCTCAAATGACACAGAAACATTAACAGCTGGAGCAGGATGCCCATGACTAAGGAAAATGAGAGGGAGAAAAAGACCAACAAACATCCCCCCAACTCAGAAACTCAAAACTCTGATGGGCTTGAAGCATTTATGAAGCTTGAAATTTATGAAGCAACACATGGTCAGAATGTCCTCATAAGGACAGAGCCAGAAGCCAGACTGCTAAGGGTACATTTGGCTCTCATTTAAACTTCATTATATTGTCTTCTTTCCTCTTATCCTTATTTAAGAAAAAGTCCTGAAATATTGGGGCTATCTTTTCCCTGATCAGGGAATAACTTGATCAGGGAACAGGTTACTGGACAACCTAACTTGTGATGTATTAGTTGGTAGAGATGTATTCCCAACATACTCAAAACTATACTCATGGAAAATCTTTCTCCATTTTGGTCATGCTAGTTTAGTGGTATAAAAGGAAAGCCCACTGTCAGAGCTGTGACTCTTAGTTACGCAGCTTTGGCAGTACCAACAAATCTTTCAGGAGGAGGAAGCGCCTTTCTGGTGGTAAGCTCTTCATTCTGCAATTAAAGAATAGCGAGGCGGCCTTTTGTGAATTTCTTGCTAGCAGCCTCAGAGTTTGAGTATCTGCTGCTGCCTGGAGGTGAATCTTGGACTTTCTTGTATTTAGCAGTATGGCTTCCAGGTCCCATTCCTGCCAGGTTTCTGCTTCCTCCACTTACTCTCTCTTCACTGGAAGGCATCTAACAAGCTCTAGGGGGTGAAGATGAAACCACAGGATGACGCTCCCTGAGCACACCTCCCTAAAGCCTGTTCCCTTAAGCACCAAAGGTGAGGAGAGAGCACCTTTGCTCTCAGAAGAAAGAGTGCACAAAGGGCAGTTTTTACATTTTCAGTTCTTTTCCTCTTTTACACTAGACAGTCTTCTTTCCTTTGTTACCAATTTGCCTGAAGACGAGAGAAAAGATTTTTCTCTTTTTAATATTTTGCGCCTTATCTTCCACGATGTCTTGATCGTGATAGTTGGCTGAGTGAAAGCTAACTCAGGGAAGGTGACTAGATGATGATGTTGTGTGTATGGCTTGCTGAACCCTGCAGTTCTTGATCAAATATATTTCATATCTAAAGTCATGGCCATTACTTGCTTTTGTAACCAACTCAAATGGATGAGATGATTTTGCAAGTGATACAGGATTTATCTTCAGTAAGGTAGAATATATTTCTAGTGCGGTTGATATGACCTAAATTTGGAATATTCAGTGGCTCAAATCATGGCCCCTTGGAATTTTGCTTACAATGAACCTGAAAACCTGGCCTCTGATTCCCTTCTGAGTGGTTTCCATTCACCCCAGCAGTAGAATCAGATTGCCCTGGGCCTGCTGCTTCTCTGACTGGAATTATCTGTTCTAATAACAATCTTAAAGATATTTATGCAACCTCATATTCCCGGTAAGGCTCATATAACCTACCTCTCTCAATAAGGAAATATTTTCTGATAGATGACTCCAATTGTCTTTTATTACATTTCATTTCTTAATAATACCCAAATGGATTTAACTGAGATGTCAGATACTTAAGCCCTTTACATCAATAAAGAAAACATGTGTTCTTAACTTACTTTACATGTTAATAAAATAAGTTAACTTATTTTTACATGTTAAAAATAAAACATGCCCACAATAAATCAATATAGTCAATGAGGCATAAACCTAAATCAAGATACTTTTGTCATTAGCACTAATTTTTTTTGAGAACAAAAACAAGCTATCAGGCATTTAAAAAAAAAGTTTTCTAGGTTGTTGGTTAGTAGCTTCCAGTAGTGGGATGGTCCCAGAATAAGACTTTGATAAGACATTAAAGAAAAACACAGACACACAATTCTGTTGTTGTTGTTTTTTCTCCTGCTCAAGCTTATCAACTTTAAAAACAGTTACATTTTATACACTTAAAAAAAAAAATCCAATCACCCTCCCCCTCATATTTATATATGTATATATAAACAACAGCTTTTAAACTGATTATTTGGGGCATTTCATACCATATGGAAAAGGATAAAACGTAAGAAGACAACTGACTTGCGTATCAAAGCAACACACATGTATGTGTGGTACACCTGATTTTATAACTGGGGAGGAAAAGAGCATGTTTCCTTCCAAATAGCCTCTAAAAAGTTTGTTCATGACTCAGTTCCTCTCTCTTGCCATCACATAGATATGTATATGACTCAGTGTGTTGCTGGACACACATTGTTGTAAAGATTGAATTCTTTTTGCAAGTCTGAATTATCCCTCTGCTTAATCTTCATTTGTTGATTACATGGTATTACAGATTACATTGATTTCATTGTAGTGGAGATTAAAAATATTAAAGCAATTTAGAATAGGAAGTTTTCAAGAAAATGAAGAAAGTTAACATGGCAACCAAATTTCTGGGTTTTTGTTTTTTGTTTGTCCTTGTAGAATGGACCCAGCATCTTTGACTCTGACCCATTTGTAGTATGGAAAGTTGTCTTTTGAACTTTATTGGAATTAATACAGTTAACCAGTTTAGGAGAATGTGAATTTGCATTTTTGTTATCTTCTAATGGCTATTTTGCATATTAAAGGCAAAGCCTTCCTTAAAATATGCAGTACTCTCTTGATTATGCCAGCTCTTTGCTCATTCTGCTAAGGCTATAAATAAAGCTTCTATTTAAGGCTGGCATTATATCAACCCACCTGCTTCTAGAAAAGAGAGAAAAAAAATCAGAATCACTCAACCTGCAGATTGCTGTCAGCTTGTGATTATGTGAATGGTAGTCTTAACTTTTAAAGTGTTATGTGAGATAGGCTGGAGGGCTTTTTAAAAAAAGCAATTTCCAGTTTAACAATTGCCCAAGAATTTCTGAGTACTAATGAGAGGAGACTTTTCCCTGGGGAGAGCATTCATTGATGAGGTATGACAGCAGCTGGGGAGTGACAGTGGTGGGTAAGGCAGAACTGGAGAATGAGGGATCATTTCAATTGTAGTATCAGGAAAGAAGGCAGGAATGGGGTGGGGGGTACGAAAGCTTTCCTTTCTCTGTGAGCTGTCTCAGGGGAGTTAGTAGCCCCTGATCTTTTCCTCCTTCCTATTCAGAATGTTCTCCAGGGAGAGGGGCAAGGGGAGGGGAGAAGAGGTATTAAAGACTTTGGCCAACTGGAGAAGGGCAGTCTGGGTACTTGCAAGCTTGTCTTGATCAGATTCCTATATTTTGAAAGAGGAACATCAGCTTCAGTTCAGGCCTGTTTTAGAAAAACAAAGCTTTTACAAACTTCTTAATTATGTCTTTTTTTTTTTTTTTTGCTGCAAACATTTTATCCTAGACAATCTGTTGAAAAGCTCACAACAGGTAAGCAGTTTCCATTCTCTAACGTTTTTGAGAAAATATGCAGACCTACATTTACTGCTACCAAAACAGAAAAGCCAACTTCAGATTTGAAAACCTGTCATTCATTGTTGATTTAAAGCATGGTTTACTTGGCTAAATCTTGCAAGTCTAGGCCTATGGCTGCTAAACCCATTTTTTGTTAGGTAACTTCTTAGCTAAATATCATGGCAAATCAGCTCTCATTTGGATCTTATTGACTTAGACTGTGAAGCTGTCCTTTCCCTGTAGCAGGACTTTTGCTGGAGTGAGACTGAGAAGGCTCTCTTTGGAACGGCTTTTGGAGGAGTTAAGGGAAGAGTAACAGAGATTCATGTCAAATGTTTGCCAAAGTACCAGGAAGCACACTCTGCTGCCTAACATGCAACTCTAAAGTCAACAAGTCAGGTAATGATTCATTCCTCAAGGCTTTCCACACACGAGGGCAAGGATAACTCCAGAACGTCCTCAATCAGAAGAGAGCAAGGATTTTAGAAGAAAGGATGGGGCTCTCAAAGCCAATGGTGGAAAGTCAATGGAAATCACCAGGTACCTCGTGTACTGATATTAGTCTAATGGGAAATGTTTCTAGGACTTTAACCCCAGGAATAAAGGGGATAAATCTTTACCTAAATACTAAGTAGAATGAATAGCTTTGGCCTCACATACTTTGTTACTAGGTTCACATGGCATAAAATCCATTTGGAATGGCTTATGTGAGCTATATAGGTGTGACCAGGACATAGGTAATAGGGACAAAAAAGACACTGATGAAAGTTAAAGAAGAGTATAACCTCTGATGTTTCTTCAGTTAGAAGATAACTATAAAAAATAGTAATAAAGGAAATAGGATTAAAATGGATTCAAACGTCTCCTTCCAACCCTTCTTTAAACTTCTGATATTTTTTTGGTCAGGTCTTAGCCTTCTAAGTTGAAAATGATGTGTATTTTTTTTCTTTCCTGGAAAGCCTCAAGACATATTCTGTGGTGTTGAACAACTTCTGAGCACAGTCCCTGAAGTTAAAACAAATGTCTTGATGTGGAGATAAAGAGAGACCCTGGAAGGGTAAGTTAATCTACATGGGGCTCTACTCAATTTTTCTTCTCCAAGATCACATCCTGTCTTTTGTACCTTATAATATATAAACATATTTGTTCCCGCTTGAGTCATGGAAAATGACGAAGGTCAGGCTTAAATGCAGGTGAGATTTAAATAATTCTTTTCTGAAAAAGTCCTGGAAGACTGTAATTTCTGGACTCCTCTGAGAACTGAAGAGAACAGAATATTTGACAGAGCAATGGAAAAAGAATCCACCTTGAACACTTTAGAGCAAATCCTGAATGCCTTTATACTACTGGGGAGTTGTTGGTGATAAGCAAAAGTTCTGAGGAACTTGAGCAGAACCAGAGCTCTGAAAATGTCCTCTGGGACTAGGAAATACAAGTCTTGGCAATTCTTGGTTTACATTTTCAAACTTTGAGAATATCTGAGAAGCTCATAATTATAAATGCAATGAAAATGAAAAAAAAGTAAGTAACATGAGAACCTGAAAAAGTAGAAATCCCTTGCCAGGAACACATTAGGCCAAATCGTTTGGTAAGTTATCATACTCTAATAACATGTATTTCAGACATTTGGGGGCATAGATCAATTCTCTGGCCATTAGGGCTCTAGTCGGGGAATTTTTCTTCTAGAAATTTAATGCCTAGGAAGTATAAAATCTTCTCTGAAGATGCTTAATATGCACACAGAACTGGTCAACCCAGAGTTAAATGCTGAGCCAAACAACTGTATTTCTTCTTAGGACAGTTTGAACAAATACTCTGGGAAGATGATGACCCCGAGATGACTACTCAGGGGAAAATTTGGCCCACTTGCTGATCTAAACTGCTGTTGGTTACCACAGTCTAGTTGGACCTGACAAAGAGGTAAACTGAGTCCATAAGGAAAAATTCCCTTTGTGAAATTCAATCCTAGAGCCCCAAGATTCTAGTCAACGGAACCCAAGATCAGAGCTTTGCAGTTATAAAAAGGAACCCAAGATCTGAACAGATAGTGAGAATGTAGAAAATTAAGTGGCCATTCAGTTACCTATAAATCCTTTACTATGATGCTTCAGACAGAAAGTCACAGATTCTCCTAGAACTATCTGGCCAGTACATTTTTATGATCAGATCACTTATCCAGGTGGCGTATTTCTTTTTTTTTGTAATCTATTGGAGCCCAATTCAAATAGTAATTTTACTCTTCTTGGAAACATTGGGTTTAGGAATAATTCGGGAGAGTACTATTTTAGTGCAATGTTGACCAAACTGGGTTCTGTGGAACTCTAGTTTTTCAAGATGTTTAACAGTTGCATCATGAAAAGAAGCGCTTCATGCTCAGATAAGTTAGAGAAACCCCAAGGTAAACAAAATTAAACAGGATTCTTGTTTATTGGACTTTTCAGAGGATTTATTAGGCTCAAATAGATATTGAACCTCCACGAGGTGGTTACAGAATGCACCATTTTCCCAACTTATTAGTCTATGGGACTCTTTTTTGGGAAGAACGCTTATTAAGGTCTTAAATAACTAGTGTTCCAGGGATCAGAGTATGGAAACCCCTGAGAGAGTGCAATCTCTTTTCTTCCTGTGGAATAACAACTAAATCTTTTCACGGATGAGTTAACTTTAATCCAATTTCATTTGACTAAGCTTTTTGGTCAACTTTTATTTTGACAGAAAATAGCAGTTAGAATTATAAAGCCCTTTTACTAACTGCTAAATGTTTCTCTCTCTCTTTTTGTTGGCCAATTAGTTAAGTACTTACTCCATGCCAAGTACTCTCCACTAACTTTTGGAAGACTCTCTAACTTTGTTCATTCTCAAGTTTGAAAGACTCCATTCCATTTGCACACAAGTTGGAATTCTGATAGAATTTGTAAGATCTTGATTTGTATTGTTAGATATAAATAAGGTAGTTAATTGCCATAAGAGGGAAATGAATTTCTAAGTGATGTATGATAATCATCAGGAAAGTCAAATGAAAAATGATTCAAGCAGGCAATTCTTCAATCTTTCTATCTCATTTTCCACCCTTTATTAAGGGAGAAATGGGCTTAACCACGTTGCTATCCAGTTGGCAAACAATTTCTGGACCTGTCACTTTTTTATTGGGGTCAATTTAATTTTATTGAAGTTACTCAAAATTTCAAACACTCAAAAAAGCCAGCTTTTTGAACGTCAAACCTCCAGTCTGATATGTCAAGAAACAAACCCCAGAGACCTTCTACTCCAGCTTACATGCTATCCAAAAGGGTGCTCTTTCTTAGGTCTCTCTCAAAGTGTGAAAAGTGTAGATATCTATCTGTTCTACGTTAATTACATATATCATATGTCATGAATACACTCTATATATTCAGTGCTTTCTCAGATCACATAAATACAGTTGACCTTGAACAACATGGGTTCGAACTGTGCAGGTCCACTTATACACAAATTCTTTTCAACAGTAAATACTATAAGTACTATGCGATCTGAGGTTGGTTGAATCCGTGGATGTGGAATTGTGGATACACAGGGCTAAGTTATATGAAGATTTTCAACTGTGCAGAGCATCATCATCCCTAACTCCCACGTTCAAGGGTCAACTGTATATGCTTTGAAAACCATTGACTCAACCTTTAGCCAAATGGAATTATGTCTCATTTGAACCAGGTCACTGGTGGTAATGGCATGACGCCATTGTTTTTAAACTATAATATTTTAACTTTGAGTACCAATCAGTAACACAAACTGAATTGGATAAACAGCCTTCATTCAGAGGGGTGAAAGTGTCAGCACGATTTAACCTACTTATAGGGGTAAATCTTAGTTGTTCCTCAGTGGAGAGAAAAAAAAAAATCAGTAAGTGCTGCTTAATCTACCTTGTTTTTCGCCACTTCTTTAAAAACAAGACAGATTCTTCTTGTCTACACCAGACAATTTTCAAAATAAAAATCAGTATCTATTTGGAGAGGAAGCAGGGAGAAACCCTGAAGTTGTCCATTTAAGATAACACTGTGGGGCTTCCCTGGTGGCGCAGTGGTTGAGAGTCCGCCTGCCGATGCAGGGGACGCGGGTTCGTGCCCCGGTCCGGGGAAAAAAAAAAGATAATACTGTGTTTAAAGTATTTGAATAGACAACAGCAGAGTTGCAGTAGCTAGATGATTCCTTAGACTGGAAGCAATCTAGCCTTCAGACAGCTATCATATTTTAAACAGATCCTTAGTTGCATGGATCGTGTAATGCATGGATCACCCTGGTTTGTGCTGGAATCTGAGAAGAACTCCTCCTTATCCAGAGAGCTTTTAAACATCTGAATAGTTGATCTTAGCTACGAGCTGAATAGTGCCCTATGAGTATATATAACAAGCACATCCTCTTCCCTTTTCTATTAACCCATTAGTAGCAATCGATGAAAGTAAAATCAAGTTGTGGTTAAATGAATAATTTTCATGATTAACACCTACCTTGCATTTTACAGGTATAAACAGTGGCACACCACCTTCTGGAGAAACCAAGGACTTTGTAACAGTAAACTGGTCCAGTGTGATATCACAAGTATAAAAAATATTCCATTCTGTATCAAAACTAGGCACATGCCTTTATTTATAGTAACAGAAGTTAACAGAATTGACCATTTTTGCCTTGGGTCCTATTTCTTGGCATCCTACGTCAGACAAACACATCTTTCAACATATATCCGCCCATAACTCCAGGGATCTAGTCTCAGGGTTATCTCTATGTAAAGGAAGGTGAAATCACACTTGGATCGATAGTGGTGAGTAACTAAAAGCACAACCTCTCATTCATATTGCTTTAAAACATATACAGCATATATGTTTCAAAAAAAAAAGAGTAAAGAATATATTGATTTCTTTGTGGTGTTGAACCAACAATACGGTATGATGCAAGGCTTTAACAAATGAGAATCAGAGATACAAATTTTTCTGTAGAGTATGTTTTGGACAAATGGTCTTTTTAATATGTAAATCCTACATTGTAGGTTGTTCCTTTTTATTTATTCTTTTGTTTTTGCAGTGGTAGAAAATGTTGAATAACTGTCCATGAGCATAAGCCAAAGGTCAGGTTCATTACTGAGATCCCCAGAATGCCAATATTTGCAATGCAAACAATTAGTATCCCACTGTGTGAAGGGCTCTGACACATGCCTGCCTTGAGGCGGCGAGTCTCCATCAGAAGTCCTCCTGCTTCCACGGACCCTGCTTTGACACAGGGGCAGCGGCACCTAGCTGCCTTTTAACCTAGTGCTTTACTGTGCCAGGCTGTCTTAACTGGTTACCAACAATGACACGGAAACCATAGCTGGAGTGGTCGACCCTCAAATCATTTTCATGTTGAACCTCCTGGGTCCAGCCACCTCCCCTTCCACAACAGCACCATTGTTTTTTCGGGGTACATACTCAAGGTCAATGCTGTTTTTGTGTTTGCCTTTCCCACGGCTCCACACAAAAAGGAGGAGAAAACAAAATAAAACCACTCCCAGGAATGTGAAACAGCCCATGGCTGTAGACACCAGTATTGTTTTAAGGTCCAGGGAAAAAGTATTGGCATTGGTGCCATTGGAAACGGTGTCATTGGAGTCGGTCATGTACATAGGGGTCCTGTTTGCATAAAGGAAGCGGTCTGAAGTGAATCCTTTCACAGTTAAGGAGGCTGTGTAGGTGTCATTCCCAGCGGCGTTGCTAGCGATGCAAACATACATCCCGCTGTCTTGATCCTGGGCAAAACGGATTTCCAAGGTGCCATCGCCCAACACAGTGGCTCTTCCATTGGACTTGGCGGTGATGAAACGCCTTCGAGGTGTCACCCAGGAAATCACAGGCTGTGGGTCTCCATCAGCATTGCATTCTAGCTGGACCGTCTGCCCCTCATCCACTAGCAGATGCTGCAACTTCTTTTCACGGATTTTGGGTTTTTTGCAGGTAAAGTAAAAAGAAAGGGCAGTGCTATGGAAATCCTTGAATGACCTCTCACGAATGGTGTCTGGGCCAGCACACATGGGCTGCTGGCCACCGAACTGCAGGGTGGGGTGACGCTGCAGGATCCAGAGAAGGCGGCAGTCACAGGCCAGTGGGTTGTTATTAATGCTCAGGACCTCCAAAGCCCTAGGGGAGGAGAAGACATTCTCTTCCAAAGTTTCCAGTAGGTTCTGAGACACATTGAGCACACGAAGGAAGCGGAGCCCTTGGAAGGAGTGAGGCTCAATGGTGCGGAGCTGGGCCCCCACTATATGAAGCTCCTGAAGGCGGATCAGGTCCGAGAACATGCCTGCTTCGATAGTGCTGATGGGATTGTAGGAGAGGTTAAGGTGGGTCAGATAGACCAGGTGTTTAAAGGCAAGGAAGGGTACAACGGACAGGTTGGTGTTCGTGATTGACAGGGATGTGAGGTTGAGACCATAGAGGCTATTGGCAGGCATCATATCCAGTAAGGGCCAATAGTCAATCTCTAGATGTTTCAGGTGGAACAGTCTTTTAAAGGCATACACGGGCATGTTGTTGATATTGAGATGCTTCAGATGCAGGCTGATGAGGCTGCGGAGATGGGAGAGGGCTTCTGTTGGTACCGCTGTTAGGTTGCATTTCTCCAGGGTGAGCTGCTCCAAGCTAAGCAGCCCACTGAAGGCCCTATGTGATATATAAACCAAATCATTATCCCCCACTTCTAGAGACTTCAGGTTATGCAAATCCTGGAACATGTAGTCCAGTAAAATGACAATCTTATTTTCACTAATGTCAAGCTTGGTGAGGTTGGCGAGGCCCGTGAAGACCCCCAGAGGGACCAACTTCAGGCGATTGCCCTTCAGGCGGAGGGAACGCAGGTTGAAGAGGTTGTTAAATGCTCCTGGCTCCACATTGGCGATGATGTTGTCACTCAAGTCTATCTCCTCCAGCAGAGGGTATGAAATGAATTCTTCAGGGTTGACACTTTTCAGCCTGTTCTTGCTGAGGTCCAAGATTTTGGTCTCGATGGGAATGCCCTCTGGGATGGCGATCAGTCTCCTTCGGTGGCAGCTAACAGATTTGTTCTGGGCTGAGCACTCGCAGCGAGCAGGGCAGCCAATGGTGGATCCCATGAAGATTAAGACCACAGCCAGACCCAGGAATGGCTGCCAACATGATAAGGCCGTGTGAAGCATGACTCCCCCTCTTAGTCTTACACCTTGGTCACGGGCCTGCAGGAGAAGGGGCCAAAGAAAGGAGGAAGAGAAATTGAGTTAGGACATAGATAGGTAAAGAGACATAAATGAGACAGTGAGTACAATGAAGAAGACCCTGGATTCGGAACGCTACAGATCTGAGCTTTAAACCTGAGAGCTGCCATTGTTAGCTACACGATCTCAGGTAAGTTACTGCGTCTCCCTGTACTTCAGTTTTCTTGGCTGTAAAATGGAAATGAGGGGGATGATAATAGTAGCTTCCTAGAGTTATGACAATTTCAGTATTGGACAACTGCAAAGAGACTATGACAGTGTCTGGCACAGACTGTGGAGCAAAACAATACATTTCACAAAAGGTTCTGTTTTGAACTCAAAGGACCGAAGCAGAGGTCAATGGCTAAGAGGACACCTGTTCAGTTTGAATCAGTGTCTGCATCTCTGATGTTTGGGAATGTCATCCTCTGTTCAGAATGAAGCTAACAGAAGCTTCATTCAACATCAGGCCCTTGGGTTCCAAGTACAAAACAAAGTTACATTCAGAGAAAGAGGATGAGACTTTTTACCTTCATATATAAGTTTTCTATTAAAAAGTTCCTTTCAATTAGAAGGTGTACCTCTTTCATAATTCAGTAAATTTTGATTTATGAAGGGTTTTTCTATTTTGAGGTAAACAAAAAGATCCTCAAAATCTTCATGTTTATCACAGAGATGAGGCAGAATCCAGGCATCATAGCCGCTCTGATGATGAAAATGCTTTCTTTAAGATTTTGGGTTAAATATGTAAGAGTGAGAAGAGTCATCATTTTAAGGAAAAAAATGTTTTTAAATAATAAATGGACTATCATTTCTTCATATTTAAATTCAAACCCAGTAAACATGTTAACCTGAAGTTAAATAGGTATCAAATGAGATTGGAAATGAGTATGTTTTAAATGTATATAGTTAAGCAGACACTGAACTTCCGGCTCAACTGAATAGCGAGGGGTGTGTTATGGAGCAGTGCTTCTCAACCTGAGATCCCTGGGGGTGCACTTCATCCAAAAACACCATATTTTACTCAAAGGTAAGTTGTTTAAGACAATATTTTTAGATAAAAAAGTATTTGATGAAATTTCAGCATTTGCTGCTGAGCTGTAAGAGTATAATTCTCCAGTCAATGTTTACATATATGTCTCTGTCTGTATGTATAGCTATGTCTACATCTAAACAAATCTATCCATAAAAAATAACAACTAGGGCTTCCCTGGTGGCGCAGTGGTTAAGAGTCCGCCTGCCGATGCAGGGGACATGGGTTCGTGCCCCGGTCCGGGAGGGTCCCACATGCCGTGGAGCGGCTGGGCCCGTGAGCCGTGGCCGCTGAGCCTGCGCATCCGGAGCCTGTGCTCCGCAATGGGAGAGGCCACAACAGTGAGAGGCCCGCGTACCACAAAAAAAAAAAACAAAAACAACTAGGAACAAACTTAATACTGAATCACTAGGCAAATGGCCTTAAAATGCAGAAAAAAAGTGAAGATGCAAAAAGCGCTACCAAATCAATTATAGAGAACACAGATTTAGTTTTGCCACATCTTTTCCAATAATTCTATCTTTGTAGATCAAACTGAAATCTGTCTTGAAAACCAAAAGAAATCAACTGAAAAATTATTAGAACAAAGAGAATAAGTAAATTAACATACTACAAGATGAAAATAATTTTCATATATATAAATCATTTAGAAAATATTACTGTGTAAAATGATTCCAGTCACAGCATCTCTGAAAAAAATTAAATTCCTTAGAATAAACTAAACAAGAAATACACAAAGTATTACAACCATTCAGCCCTACTAAGGAAACAAAATAAAACTTACTAAAAAGAGGGATATAGTATATATATTTCAATAGAAAGATTCCATATTATAAAGACATTAATTCTTAGTAAATATATACATTTCAAAGAGATATTTTTGACTTGAAAAATTCTAAAGTTCATTTGGAAGAATATAAATATGAGAAATATCAGAAATATTAAAAAATAATAATGAAAACAGACTTACCCTACAAAATATTTAAACATAAATTACAAAAATTAATAAAAAATAGTATCATGCTGACACAAAAATACAGAGTTAATGAAACAGAAAGAGTAAGGAATTATATCTAAATACATTTGAGAAGTCAGTATATGTGAATGGTGGCATTTTAATCCAGTGAGAAAAATATAAGTGGCTAGATATTTAGTGGGAAAATTTGCACATCAACTTCACTGGTTCCAATAAGATAAATTCTAGAAAAAAGTTTAAAATGCAAGAACAAATAATGAATCAGAAGAAAATTCATTAATATTACAATAATAGAACTGAAAAGCCTATTTCTGTGATGAAACCTAGCAACCATGAAAGAGAAGAATCTATTCAATTGTGTGTAGTTAAAAAATTATAACACACAAATAAACAACAGACACAAACACAAAGGCCATTGCTAAAATGGAGAATATCTTTTAGGCTTATAATAGATGAGGGATTAAACATAGTACTAAACAAACGGTTCTTGTTAATCAATAAGGACAAGAGGTGAATGTCAATAGAAAACTAGGCAATGAATGTAATAAAAACTAAAAGCAGCTAATAAATATGTGAAAAGCTGGCTAACTTCATTAGTAAGCAAAGAAATACAAATTAAACAACAGGGGTATATCATTTTGCTTATCAGATTGACAAAGTTCAATAATTATTTTTGCCCAGAATTAACAAGAGTAGAAGGAACTGATATAAGAAATATAAACTGGTATAATCTTCAGGAGGTTCAGGTACAACAATGAGGCGGTTAATGGATAAATTAAATTTTAAAAAAACTAAGTTCAATATGTTCATCCCTTTGAAACATTTTTTTCCTTGTAAATTTTATTTTTTTAAACCACTTTATTGAGGTATGACTGACATACAGAAAACTGTACATATTTAATGTATAGAATTTGAGTTTGGAGATAAGTATATATCCATGAAACCATCACCACAATCTATGCCATAAACATATGTACCACCTCCATAAAAAGAGGGTAGATCTTATGAAGCTTTTCTTTTTTCCTAGCAACGTATCATAGGGAAATAATTTAACATAGGTGTACATAGATGTTTGGTACAGGCTTGTATAGAATATAGGAAAAGTGGAAATATGTAATAGTAGGAGTTTAGTTATACGTTAAGATACAACCATACTATAAAATATCACGTAGCCAATAACACATAAGACTAAGGTCTATACTTATTAACATGGAAAAATGAAATAGATATATACTCCTATTTGTGTGAATATATATTAATGTTTATATATATGTAGGCAAGGACAAAATTGGGATGACATAATGACAGTGTTGACCATTATTATGAGATTGTGGGATTAAATGTGATTTCCATTTTCTTATAACTTTACGTGCATTCTCTTTCTTTCCACAATATACCTGTATTACTTTTATAAACAGAAAAACAAAACTACTTTGATTTTTGTAATTGCTTTGACATGTAAAATGTCATGGATATATTTTACAATAAGGGATCAAATTTGCATTGATATTTTTAAAGGTTATTTAAATTTTCATATAAATCTTAGCGTCACTTGCCAATTTCTAAGAGTCTGCTGGGACATTGATAAGAGTTGTGTTGAATCTATAGGTTTTTGTGGAGAATTGATATTGTAACAATATTTAGTTTTCTAGCCCATGAACGTGGTACTCTCCATTTATTCAGGTCTTCTTTAATTTCCTTCAGCAAGTGTTTCTTCCTTTCTAACTTTTATGCCTTTATTTTTGTGCCTTTGATAATGTTTGTGCCTATGATAATGTTGAACAGAAGTACTGAAAGCTATCTTCCTTACTTTGTTCCTAATCTTAAGAGAAACCATTCCTTTTTTTTTTTTTTCACCATTAGGTTTGATGTTAGCTGTAGGTTTTTTCTTTTTTTATATAGATGTCCTTTATTAGATTGAGCAAGCTCTCTTCTCTTCCTAGTTAACTAAGAATTTTTATCATAAATGAGTTATTGAATTTTGAAAAATGCTTTTCTGCATCTATTCGGGTGGTCTTGTTATTATTCTTTTAGTATGGTAAATAATATTGATTTTTTTGAATGTTACACCAACTTTCAACTTTTGGGATAAACCCCATTTATATAAAGTGTGTATGTATATATATATATATATACACACACACATTTTATTGGGTTTGTTTTGCTAGTATTTGGTAAATTTTCTGTTTCATGAGAATTTTTTCTCTGGTTTTTAGACCTCTTGTGATGTATTTGTGTAGCGTTACTATGGGTAATAGAGATCTCATAAAATCAGTTGGAAAATATTTCCTTGGCTTCTATTTTTTAAAGGGTTGGTGTAGGATTGTTATTTCTTTCTAAAATATTTGATAGAAATTACCAGTGAAACCAACAGAGCCTCGAGTTTTCTCTGTGGGAATGTTTTGACAGGTAAGTCAATTTCCTCTGCCTATATTGAAATATTTAGATAATCTATTTTGTGTGTGTCAGTTTCGGTAATTTGTTTAAGGAATTTGTCTATTTCATCTAAGCTATCAGATTTGCCTGAAGCCATAAAGTTCCCTTATTATTCTTTTAATGTCTGTAAGCTCTCTAGGTCATCTCTTTCATTCCTGATATTGCTAAGTTGTGAATTTCTTTTTTCTAGATAAGTTTAGCTAGAATTTTGTCAATTTTATTGAACTTTTCAAATACAAACTTTTACTTATATTTTCTCATTAATTTCTGTTTTATGCTTATTATTTCTGTCCCTCTATTTACTTTGGGTTCAGTTTGCTTTCTCTTTTTTTTTTAAACTTCCTAGGGTAGAACCTTAGATCACTAATTTTGGACGTTTTTTCTTTAAGCTTTTAAAAGTATAAATATCCCTTCAGGATATTTATACAGGACTGCCATAGCTGCACTTCACAAATTTTAATATTATTTTAAAAGATTATCATTCAGTCAAAAAGTTTTTCAAATTTACTTTGTTGTTTCCGTCGTTGACCTATGGATGGTTTAGTTTTGAGTTAGTTTATTTCCAAGTATTTAGGTCTTTTCTAGATTCTTATTGTTTTTTATTTCTAATTTAATTCTGTTGTGGTCAGAGAACAAACTGCAAAATGACAACCTTCTAAAATCTACTGAGATTGTTTTATGGACCACCATACGATCAATCTTAATTACTATTCCATGTGTACTTAAAATAAATATGTACTTGCTGTTTTGGGGTGTTGTGGTCTGCAAAAGTCATGAAGATTAATATGGTTGCTTGTGTTAATAAGGATTGGGAACTTTTTCTAAGTAATTCTATCAGTGACAGAGGTGCGTGTTAAAATCTCCAGATATGTATGTGAATTTGTCTATACCTCCCTAAGTTACGTAGGTTCTTGTGTCACATATTTTGAAGTTCTGATATTAAGCAGATGTTCAGTTCTGATTTATTGAATTTTTTTTTATCATCAGAAAGAGTCTGTCTTTGTCTCTGGTAATACTTCTTGTCTTTAAGTCGCTTTGAATGATTAATATAGCCACTCTAGCTTTTCAAGCTTAATGTTTTCGTGGTATATATTTTTCCATTCTTTTATTTTCAACATATTTGTGTCTTTGTAGTTAAGAGCATCTCTTGTAGGCAGCAAGTGGTTACATCTAGCTTTTTAATGTCTGATGATATCTGCAATTTCTGCATTTTGTTAGACTGCTTAGCCCGTTTAAATAGAATATAATTACTATTATGGTTGCATTTAAGCATGCCATTTTGCTAATCTCTTGAATTCTTTTGCTCCTCTCATTCTCCTGTCTTCTGTTTTAAACAGTTAGATTTTAGTATGCGTTTCAATTCTTCTTTCTGTATTTATTTACATTACTTTTATTTGTTGCTGTATGGATTAGAGTATACCTCTCTAACTTACCACAATTTACTTACACTTTTTAAAGAATTGCTTCAGGTAAAATATATAGTAGCCTTGCAACCCCCCACCATCCTTAGTGGAGGGAGGTATAGTGAGTTCTAGACAAAGAGAACAGTGTGTGCAGAGACATGGGAACAACGGAGAACACTCTGTGACTGGGGGATTAAAGTATGTAGTTCAGGATGGTTGGAGCAAAAACACAAGAGAAATGGAGAGGAAAAGAGGCTGAGTGGTAATTAGGGGAATGATTTACAAGGGGCTTGTAAAGTGTGATAAGCTGTTTGCACTTTATCCTGAGGGCAATGGCAAGCCATTAAAGTGGTTTATGCTAAAGAGTGATATGAACAGATTTACATTTGGGGAAGATTAATCTGACTGCAGCATGAAAAATAGACTTGCAGGAGGGGAAACCTTGAAGCTGGAAACTCAGGAAGCTGTTGCATTAATTCAAGCCAGAACAAAGTGGTCTCGAGCAGGGTCACAGGAGTAGGCTTTAGTAAATGGACAGATTCGAGAGGTGTTTTGAGACAGAGTAGAAATGCTTTCTTTATGGATTGACTGTGAGGGGTGGAGGAGAAGAGGCAAAGATGATGTCTAGCCCTCTGTCAACCGGATGGGACCTGGTGTCATTCACTGAGATGGCGAGCTTAACAGTAACAGGATGAGGAATTCCTAGTTCCTACAAATGTATCCATCACTGGGCCAAGATGTGTGGGCAGATAAATGATTTTCTACTTCTTGAAAATAATATTTTTCAAATATTTGGGTATTTCTTTGGTAAGGCAGGGAAAATGTACTGTCTATTACAGATTTTACGTTCAAGATAAAAGTTTTATTACACACTCTGTACTTGTCAGTTTATTTTGACGTATGGTAAAGAATGAGTTATTTTTTATAAATTCCACTGCAGAGTGTAGTCTTTTCTGGCAGAGTCTGTCCAATCTACATATCACCAGTTAGAGAAGGAGATAACTGACATCCTAGCTGATTTATTTCAGTGATGTTTTAGGGAAAGATTATTTTATTGCTTGGATCCCTTAATCGGGCTCTACGTCCAACATGGAAATGACAGTATCTAACTCAATCATGGCTGCAACTTAACCAGAAAGGAGTTCAACTAAAGGTGGATAGAAGCAAGTATCTTGTTCCTTAAAAAACTGGTACTTTTGGTTCCAAAGTGAAGGACCATCACAAAGAAGGATGGATAAGGGCTCAGCAAGCAGGCAGCAGGAGAGCTCTCTTCTGGTCTGGACAGCTCCCCCATTCTACTTCCGTCTTTCAGCTAAGCAGAAGTAGATAATATGGGGCCATATCTCATCACAGTTCTTTGATGTGGTTTGGAAACTGTGTAGGAAGGTTGTTCTTTATTATTCTCATCACAATATTTCTCAGTTTTAGTCTAGAAGGGCAAACTGCTGACTGCATTTAGCTTCCACTGTCAGCGGAAGTCTTGTAATCAAAGCTTTCTCTTAATGTCTGACTGTGACGACGGTTTGACAAGATGAACTTCATTTCATTAAGAATAAAGCTGGAAACTAAAATCCATAGGAAGCCGACTAGGGCCTTTCTATTAATTCTGATCAAAGGGACTCTTAGGCGCAATGACGAGTACCTTTTTCAACCTAGTGTGCGAAGTTGGATATTTTCATACTTCAACTTTTTGTGTGCTGAGTGTATTTTACAACTCATTCTATTAAAAGTATGAAACAAACAAAAAACGACCATAAAGGACTTAAGGAAGCAATGGAAAAATAAAAACAATATTTGGACGCAAATACGTGGCTCAAACTGAGTTTGACGTTTGTTAGACGTGGGACATGGGTAAGCTGATACTATCTGTGATTCTCTTTATCTTCTACGTTAATTTGTGGTAATAAAGCGGGATAAATGTGAGGATTAAAGATGGTGTATGTAAGTGACTAGTACATAAAGAGCTGCCATTATTGCAAATTTTTAATGGGATAATGGTTTGTTTGTTGAAACAGTATCTGTCAGAAGGCATTGCAAAGAAGACACGGATTTCCTCTGAGGACAGATTTGGAAGATACTGGAGAAGGAAATCCTCAAAAGGATGATACAGTGATAAAGAGAAAAGGAGAGTTTCAAACAAACAGCCATCATTTAAAAAAACAAAAACAAACATAAGAAAGAAAAGAAAGAGGTGATGGTGGTTGTATGTTGTTGAAAAAGAAAGCTTAGAAGAGAAACAGCTGCTTTGATGATTGATAAGGTAATGATAAATTTCTTAGCCTGGGAATTCTATGATTAATTTAGTTTTCTGACTGGCAACTGAACAAGGGCACAAAACAATAAATGGATAGCACAGAAATCTCTTTAAACCTTCACACTACCAAATGATAGATTCATTTGTTTATTTATTTCCAGTAAAGCTATTTCCCAAATGGAGAGATGTGGGTGACGAGGGAGGTAAGGTGGGGAAGAAAAGAAAGTAGAGGATTTAATGAAAAAAGTGTCCAAAGTATGTCTGAGATGGTAACTTCCAGGTTTCTAAAACCACAAATTCATAAATACTGGTCTGTGCCCAAATCAGACACTGAAGAGTTGTGAAAGTTGTATAAGACATTTGAAAACCAAGAGAAATCAATCTTACTTTAAGTCTTTAGTGTACGTCACCAGGGTTACCTAAGTTCTTCGAAGGACCTGAGTGAACTTGAGATTGAACCCCAAAGTCCCCGACCTGGCAGGAAACATTGGACTTGAACTGTTTTTCTGCAAAATAAAAATTATCCTTTTATGTGATCCCTAATTAACCTCCAAAGTATTGTATTTTTACCTTTTTCTCTCAACTTATTTTTGATAGGGAGGAAAGGGAAGCTTTCAATATCAAGACTCTTCTTTAACATTCAAGGGGGAAATGGAAACAGCCAACATGAAAGCCAGGTTTGGAAGGCATCTGATGTCTTATATTTTTAAAACAAAACTCACAAGTGGAATGATAAAATTACTCAGTGGCTCTTGCAGGTAGGGAAACAGCTATCCACCATTGTAGATACCTCTCAATTAATCATATGCAGATGACCAATTCTGTAAATAGCTAAAGATGGCATTTTGATCTTGAGTCACTTGGATAGAGACTGTTAGATGCTTGCAATTATCATTTGATTTATAGTCTATATAGATGTGAGATTCTATCTGTACGAAAATTAGCTGTTAATGTGATTTAATGCAATGAAATTTATGTGAAATGATCATACAGCTAGTAAACTGAACAAGCAGGACTCATGTATGTCATCACATAGCATCTTAAATTTTACCCTCCGTTTATGGCTAATTCAGAAGGGGTAAGGAGATCAGGAAAGTTCTTATTTAACTAGAACCGTCATAGATAACTTAATGTTCTCTGGGACTTGTAGATTTTAAAGTGATCCCTTTTATGTGGCAATTTCTAGGGCTCCTTGGGAGCCACAATAAAGGGATATCTCATTCGTAGTTCCCTTGACCTGGATGAGTCAGTCTCTATTCTGGTTTGTTGAGTAGTCATCCCACAGTCCCCAGGAATATTTACCTCCAGCTAATGTTTGCTGAGGTCCCATTATCCTCCCAGATGGCATTATAGTAGAGGGCCTAAGACACTGTCCTTACTGGCTTTCTCATGCATGTTGCCCTCATTTGGTATGGGGAAAACTCATTTGCCCAGAAAAAACCGCCACCAATGTAGAAAAATCCCAATACAGCAGCAACTTCCTTTACTGTGCCACAGAGAGGCTATCTAGCTTAACAATTGTTCTTTAGATTTCCCAGGAAGAAGTCAGACTGAAGTCATGGTGTGTTCTTAACTACAGTGGAAGACTCTGAAGGATTCCACAAAGCCTGTTGAAGCACTTTCCTCCTGACTTGAGGAGAAGGCGGAAGCACCCTTCTTGCCTGTGAGTCATTTATCTAAGATTATATAGCCCTAGTCAGTAATGGAGCCAGTATTTCTGTGCAATTTTTACTTCAAAGGCAGAGTTCTTACAATTTACCCTGTACTACTTCCATCCTTTCTCATACATTTGCACTAAATACAATTCATCTCAAATAGATGATAGCAACTATAACTATTAAATTTTT
Organism: Orcinus orca; assembly: GCF_937001465.1. Lineage (NCBI taxonomy): Eukaryota > Metazoa > Chordata > Mammalia > Artiodactyla > Delphinidae > Orcinus > Orcinus orca. The sequence goes on along the minus strand of NC_064564.1, from coordinate 45,174,956 downwards.
TTTTTAATAGTAATGCTTTTTTAAAAAAAAGAACAGAGAAAAACAGAATTCCCTCATCTTCCCTCTCAGCTAAACTTTGGTATCTTTTTTCATGGTTCTGAAACAGCTTTCCACTGGACTATATCTACTTCAAAACATGAGTTCATTTTGCATTCAAGTGACTAGTAAACAATTAGTAAAGGTTGTCCAGAGTCATTAATTGTTTCTGTTTAATCTTTCCTGAAAGTGGAGCGCCCTCTGTTCTTGTGTTTATTTTGATCTCTTTGAAATGCAAATCATTTGCTCTTCTGCTATAGTTCTGAGTCTCCTTTTGGCCTACATAGAAATATTTGGACATACAGAATATGCCTGTTCTACTTAAATCTTTTACAGATGAAAGTGGTTTTTGTCTAGCTTTGAGATGTGTCTCTTTGAAATTAATATTATTAAATATATTGTAGTTGGCTTCTGATGGCTTCACAAATATATTATGTAGTGCTCCAAATCTGTAAGGCGGTATAAGGTAATGGCTAAGAACATAGGTATGCAACAATAAAAATGTGTTTAAATCTTAGCCCTTTCTTAGTCTCAGTTTTCTTACCTCTAAAATGGGAGTAATTGTAACTAACCTACTGGGTTATTGTGAGAATAAAACATGAGAGTATATATGAAGTCGGATCTCTATACATGTTAACTATTATCATTATTATTTAGAGAAAGGAAATATTACAAATGATATCTTCTAGACATCTAAAATCTCCATTGAAGGGAGTACTTACAACCTTTCCTGATTAAATAGTCACTTTCAGGGAAAGGCGATCTGGAAGCACTGGATTTGTTTATTAAGGTAGATATTAATGTCTATTAAGTATCTCATATTACAAATGAGAAAACTGAGGTAACCATCTTTGCCAGATAAGAGAGTTGCATCTAATATTTCCATTTATGTGCCTATTCTGTTAAGAATACTGTCATACTAATAATGCTAATAATGACTTAGTATAACTAAGGCTAATTAGTACAACTAGGTATAACTAAGTATACTAAGTATAACTAAGGCTAATTAGTACAACTAGGTATAACTAAATCATTATTAGATTGCTGGGTGATAGGAATTTTATCATTTTTCTAGCTACTTTGTAGATGAGAAAATGAAGGCAAATGAAGTGAAAGCTATAAAGCAAAAAAGCTAAGCAAGAACATGTAATTTTTATATCTCAAGACACTTCTAATAGATTTTTGCCTCTAACTTTAGTAGATACTTGACTTTATTTTAGCAACTGATGGCTGCCAAATGATTGCTTGAATTTCCTCCAGAAAAGAGTGGGAAACTACCCAAAAAGAAAGTATATTCAATTCAACTCAATAAACACATTATAAGTACCTCGTATGTTCAAGGCAGAGAGCTGGGGACGTAGGGTTAATACAATTCTTGTTCTCAAATAGTTAATAGTCTAGTAGGGAAACTGTCCAGTAAACAAATTAATGATTCAGTTTTCCCAAATTAGAATCAAATTACAACTTTAAACAAAGATGCATTTTACTACATTATTTAATGTTAAAATATTACATAAAACAATGTCCAGTCATGGAGAAATAATTACATTATCTGTAATTCATCTCCTTAAATGATTATGCAGGAATTAAAATCATGGTTATAAGAGATATTTAATAACTTGGAAAATTTTTACATGTAAAAATGTTAAGTAAAAAAAGTAGGATATAAATTTGTATCTATACTATGAATATAATTATAGGAAAATAGCCTTATGCATCAAACAAAAGATTGAAAAGAAATACACCAAAATGTTAAGTGTCAGAATAAATACCCATTACTTGTAGCAACAATCTATCAATTGTGGGATTTTTTTTGTTTATTTGTTTTTGTTTAAAAAATGTTTTCAACGTGCATTACATTCCTTTGAAAAAATGAACAGAACATAAAAATATAATGAAAGCCTTTTGAAATTCAATCACAGCAAGCCTCTGTTCTAGTGGATAACTGAGACATAGACATGAACTGCTATAGCTTTTACTTAACCGGCCACATCATTATCAAGTTAGGAAAGAAGGCAGGTCCCCTTTTTGGTTACTCTTTCTACTTTCCCTGTCAATGTTATAGTGCTCTATAACTACCTTATGATTTCCCACCATATATTATGTATGTACATATCGTATCTTCTCTACTAGAATCTGTGCTCCTTGAGTTGGCATCCAAGTACCTTAATGGAATAGCAGTTCTCAACCATGGTGCCTCCAAAGCACAAATCTAGGGTAAGTCAGTGGAAAAGGACTCAAGTCATAGATGCTAGAAAGGGAACTGCACATAAGCCTCAGTCTATATGATCTGTGCAGTAGCTCTTTTCATACATGAAGGTGCCTATTTGTGTCCTGAATGAAAAAGGGTGAGGACAGTGTTCTTGTGCTTTGGACAGTATCTTGCCCAAAGCATGGTAACCCTTTACGAATAGGTACTAAGAACAGGAGCACAATGTTTCCAGATGCCAGTCCTTTGTTACCATGGCATGATTTTTGTTAAATCAGTGTGCACTATTATTTAAATCAACTCATTTTTAAAACCTAAATACCCTAAAAGTAAAAATTTACCATACGATTTTAAACGGAAAACCAGGATGGAAAGTAGTAAATGGGAAATAATTTTAAAAACATAAACAATGGAAACAAAATAATATTACGTTCCAGCTAAAATTTCTTATCTTCCAAGGCTCTGAGCCAGAGACCGGATCTCCATTTGGGACAATGGCCAGGGTTGGAGAGGTCTTTACACCGACTCTTCCTTGTAATCAGAAGATTGACAGTAAACTCAAAAGGGAATAACTTTATCCTCATTAATTCAGGGTTACTCAACATTTTGTACCTGCTAAAATCAGAGGATCGCATTGGAATGCATCCCACACTTTGGGAAATAAATAGGCAACAAGCTTTTCACTTCCGATATTTCAGTTAGAATTTTGTAGGAGGAATGAGACTGAAAGGATGATTTCAGAGTCAGATACCTGACAAATGCTGGAATAGGGACGTGCACTCAAGCCCTCTGCCTACACTCTCAACATTCTCTAACTCGCGTCTCCTTCCTCTAATACCCTCTCCTCTCCATGCAGCCCTGGGCATCTCCTTTCATCTTATTGCTTGGCATCAGTTGCTGCTGATAGAGTATTCATGAATATTCCGTCCTTCAACTGAGTTATTTCTAATGAGGGATCAGAGAAATCACATCTCAATTTCTTGTTTATTTCTTTCCATTGAAAATATATACACAAGGCTGAGAACTTTAATTTATATACACATATATACATGTGTGTGTTTTAGATTGACTTGGTATCTGTGTGTCTCCCTGGAGATTACACATTCATATTATTTATGTTTAAGACACACTATATATACATCACGGATACGTGTGTGTATCTATCCATCTAGCTATAGATATATACACATATTAAGGAGGCTTACATATGTTTGCCAGTTCATATTTTGGTAAACATTTCTGGAATCATAGGGAATCACATCTTAAATATTATGGTTACCTTTATGTAATATACATGCTAATTATCTTCATTTGGATAAACTGTGTAGAAAGAAAACCAATAAATGGCTCGGCAAACTGAGACTTTTTATGACTAAACATGACGCTGAAAAACAGATAAGGTATGAAAGAGCTCAGAGAGTATAAAACAGCATACCTAAGGAAATAATTCTACAAATTCTAAATTTGTTTCATGGAAAGCAATGTCATTCGAGGTTTTACGTCAGCCAATTCAGGGGTATAATTCATAAGTTATGTTTATGTGAACCTTTGGTTGACCATTTAAAACCAGGTGAAATCTTAACTTGGTTTTCAGATAAGACCACTGTGATTTAAACTAGGCCAGTTAGTACCTAATAATGTGGGTCCAGAGAAAAGGCAATCTTAACAATTTATAGGCCTTAAGTATCTCCCCATATTATATTTCAAAATGATGACAATTAAAATATTTATTAGATGCTTACTTTATATGCATTATATTATTTAGTCGTCAAAATAACCTCCCTCTGAGATAAGAACTGTTCTTGTTACCATTTTCTATAGACAAGAAAACTGAGTCTCTAGGTTAAATTTACTCATCCAAGGTGGTGCAGCAAAGAAGTGGTACAAGTGATATTCAAACTAAGGTCTCTGTGGTTCTAAAGCCCTAGTGACACTGGTAAAAACAACCCTGGGTGGTAGGTGGTATTATTCCTAGTCTCTTGATAGAATATGCAATTGAGCCTTAGGGAGAGCTGAGCAGCCAGGTCAAGGCCATTCTTGTAGCAAGTGGCAGGGCGAGGATTCTAACCCAGCTCTGTCATTGACTCCAAAGCCTAGCTGGGCTTCCTCTGCCCATCTCTGCAAAAATGTAGGTCTGCCATAGCAGAGAAACAAAGAACTGCTATTTTTCAACATATTTTATGAATTACATAAGCAGCATTTGTTATATAATTGGTCTTAGCTTTACTAAGGCCTCAGCTTTACTAAGGCAAAACCCAAGGTTGGGGGGAGGTACACCTGTGTCCACTCTGGTGATTTAGGTTTTATACAGGTAGAGTGACCATAGAGGATACCACCCAAACTGGGACACTCCTGTGCAGCTGGGGGGGGGGGGGGCACCATTCATAATATTCTGGGCAACAGGTAAAAAAACGTGAACTGTCCCAGTCAAAGGAGGCATTTGGCCACTATCCCGGAAGCATGTAGATTTCCCTCCTGATGATGACAGGCTGGGGTTTCCCTTGGTTCAGGGGTTCTGTTACAACTATTCTTCCCCTGGATGCTGACCTCAAAACTGAGTTCTTTCAACATCAACATGACGAAAAATATATTTTTTGATCTTAATTGATTAATCTAGTTTTAGGAAAAAATTGTCTAAGATTAAGTAAATGGTCTGGGGTTAGAACTGAGCAAATTCTCCTGACTTTTGAGGGCTACGTTATCTTTACAGCCAGGGGACTGGAACAGTAAGAAGTTACCCTAAGTAAACAACATTGATTTTTGTGTTCTGTTTTTGCCCTGGGAAGAGCGATGCTTTTGACTTCTATTAAACCTGAGGAAATACCGCCTTTGACTCTCAATCCTTGTTCTGAACTCCAGTGTGAGAAATTTGTACAGTGGACTGTGCTATTTTCTTTCAAAAATGTTATAATGGGAAGCCAAGTTCAAAGACTTGGAATTGGCAACCAGCTATCAAGAAACCAGGCATAATGGTATGCTATGGAAACAGACACATCATGAAAATAGCTGACATGGAAAGGGAATGGGAAATTTTGGACAGTCTTACCTGACTCCAATGCCTGATCTTGCAACTGGGGAGATGTTAACCATGGCACGTAAACTCAGGGAGTCTCAGTTTCATAATGTTAAGGATAGTATCTCTACCTTTCAACTACTGGTTGAGATTTTTAAATAAATTAAGTACATAGAGTAGTTGGCAGATAGGAAGCCCTTACCAAATCTTGGTTCTCTCCTCTTTTTACTTAAAGTAGCAAAGTCACACTCCAAGTTCTATATAACAAGCCTGTTTAACTGTATTCTTCACATCAATCATATAAAGTCACAAGCTCTCTTTCTTTTCTCATCCCTTATCTTTCTTTAGTCCTCCCTCTCTCCATTTTTCCTTCTTTCTTTCTTTTTCTCATTCCATCTTCCTCCTTTCTTCCGACTCTCCCTTACCTCTTTCCCATCTTATTTAAACAAAGACTTAGGGTGGCCAAAGTATTATAAAATGTGACCTCCTGCACACAAAAAGTAATTTGATGGAATTAGAAATTTGACCTTTCAAGAATTAATCATTATCAAAATAATTAAGCATTTAATTAATCATATGTCAAGTTTGTTTATAAGACCTTTTGGGAAGGATTTCAAAGACCACATCTCTTATGAAGCTAACGCTTAAAGAATGTGCAAACTGAGGACATTTTTCCTCTGGAGAATAAAATTCTCTGTAGCAAACAGACACATGAATATTAACTTTAGATAAAATGCTCTTCAAATTAAGTTTGAGTCCTTAAAGACAAATAAAAAATATTAGACTATGTACATATTTAAGTCCTTTACTATCCTTAGATGGAAATGTCTATGTTAGTGTTTATGTTTGTTTTTATTCTTTTCTTTGACACTCTCGCCATGGGACTTCAATAATGGGTCCTGGAATGGAACCAAAGTCACAGAAGGATTTATAAAAGGGGAATGAAGGTATGTAGGTAAAAGAAAGAGAAGGATGTTGAGTAATCAAACTCCTTTGTCTTGGTTTAGGAGACGGTGAGGGCATCTAAGGATTTATTGTATGAATATAATTTTCCAGTATTTTTTAGCATCAGCAGCTGGGTTCTGGTAATTGAACTCTGATTACTGCATAAAGAAGTGAAAAATAGATGTTAATTAGATAAAGTTGTCTGAAGAGAATAGCAATGTTTAGGAAACCTGGGACACGAGAAAGGCTTTCTTCAAGTTTGTTTAACAAGGGAATGTTTCCCCTCTTCATCCTAATCCTCCTTTCTCTATCTTCTCAAAAATCCTCCTCAGAGTCCTCTAACAACCTGTCCTGAACAAGTCAATGCTCCACTGTGCAGAGTCTGGGATAACACTGACCTGTCCAGTGATGGAAACCTTGGGATTTGAATGTGGCTCACCACCACCACCAATCTATAATCTCTTCACCAGCGAGGCCAATTTAAAGAATAAAAGGCCTTACTGTCTTTCATCCAAGTAGAAATTTTGGGGTATTCCAGATGAGGGAGCTGACTTTGTATTTTCTGGACCAGTGAGAATGAAGGTCCCAGGCTGCTATATTGGGGATGCAGGAGAGAGGCTGCTCTGAGCTGCTGTCCTCTGTGACAACACCATCTGGGTCCCTTTATAGTCTTTCTGGGATTGAGGTCAACAGCTCCAATTGAAAACCTTTCATTTCTCTGCACTCTTTTATTAGGAGTCAACACAGGTCTCTAGAGAAAGCTTTTGGGTGGGTTTTGAGTGCTGGGGAACGTGTGTAGTTTTGTAGAAGGACAGGAATGCATGGAAACATAAGGCAGAGTCAGCTTCCTATTAAGTCACCAAAGGCCTATGGGTACTATTTATTGGGATAATGGGAAAGTCCTTGACAAACCTGCAACACCATCCACACAAGGCCAGTCACCATGACTGCGTTCCTTGCCACACAGTAATGCATGCTTTTATTCAGGGATTATCAGAACACTCAAAGTTCCCAGAGTAAAAGCACTATTCTTCCTATTTACTGAATGTAATTTTTGACCATTGATAGTTGGGTTTCACAAACAAGGAGTAGGTAATTAAAATATCATTAAATGCATTTGATTTACTCAAAAGTTGAAACTGCAGCCATCATAAAGGTGAGTGAAGAGAAAGTTAATTTATCACTTTAGGGGTTAAAAAGAGTCACTAGGAGAAATATATGAATACTATTCTCAGCCTAATTGGGGAATTCCAAGCCTATTTAATGCTAGAAAATCCCCAAATGCTACTTGTTTTTTGAAAATATTTGCTGTAAGACTGAAAGATGGGAGGTTTAGAAACACTGTGATAACTTATCAAATCTGCCCCAGACACACTCCACATGCTTCATTTTGTTGCCAGAGAAGTTATTAAATATCTAGACTTCTGATATGCATTCTAGGACTATAAGAGTAAAGACCTGGGGACACTTTTTCTTCCGCATGGGTTTAGCTTTGGGGACTCTGACTACAGAAATAGTTATTTAGATAATAGCAAAGGGATAAGAGATCAATTCTGTGTGACTAATCCACATTTTTGGTTACTGGCAAGAATTCAGTGATTAGAGTTAAGAAGTCAATACTGTGATTAACTCTCTGCTTAATGTGCCAGTCTTAGTAACGTACTATTTAAAATATCTTTCTTTTTAAAAGTGCCCTTTAAGGAAAATGTGTGTGTTTGGTTCAGGACACCTGACCTACTGGAATAGTGGTGTGCTGGTAAATGTTTAACAGCCAGTTTTCCAAAAGAAAAAAGTACCCTGTTTTCTAGCCATTACTGATTTCTATGGTGTAAATACTCCCACTAAAGCCCATATCTACCTGACATGATATCAGCATATTTATATCAGCATATTGATAATTTTTTGTGAAAAATTATCAATTGACTCTTGCAAAACTGGTACAATTTGGATTGAACACACATAAGTAACTGAAACCTACCACATTGAATTAAATAACTTCATATATATTAACTAGGGCAGTATTTTATATATCGTATATAATTTTGTATATAAACTTTATGTGATCAAATGTGCTAACAAATTCCCTGTATTTAAAAAATGGTTATCGACCGGAGGGTGGAGACACAAGATGGCAGAGTAGAAGGACTTAAGCTCACATCCTCTCACGAAAACACCAAGTTGTGACCAAAGTCACAACTAACTGCTGAACAACCATCAACAAAAAAAGACTAGAACCTACCAAAAAAGATATTCTACATCCAAAGACAAAGAAGAAGCCATAATGAGATGGTAGGAGGGGCGCTTTCATGAGAAAATCAAATCCCAAACCCACCACGTGGGTGACCCACGAACTGGAAAACAACTATATCACAGAAGCTCTCACAGGAGTAAGAGTTCTGAGCCCCATGTCAGGCTCCCCAGCCTGGGGGTCTGGCATAGGGAAGAGGAACTCCCAGAGCATTTAGCTTTGAAGGCAAGTGGGGCTTGAGTGCAGGAACTCCACAGGACTGGGGGAAGCAGAAACTCCACTCATAGAGGGTGCACACAAGTTTCATATGCACTGGGCCTCAGGGCAAAGCAGTGACTCCATAGGAGCCTAGGCCAGACCCACCTGTGGGTCTTGGAGGGTCTCCTGGGAAGTCAGGGGATGGCTGTGGCTCACTGGACACTGGTGGCAGAGGCCCCAGGGAATATTAATCATTGTGAGCTCTCCCAAAGGTCTCCATTTTGGCACCGAGACCTGGCCCTACCCAACAGCCTGTGGGCTCCAGTGTTGGGACACTTCAGGGAAAACAACCAACAGGGTGGGAACACAGCCTCACCCACCAGCAGACAGGCTACCTAAAGTTGTCCCGAGCCCACAGCCGCCTCTAAACACACCACTTGACATGGCTCTGCCCACTAGAGGGACAACACCCAGCTCCACCCACCAGGGGGTAGGCACCAGTCATTCCCACTAGGAAGCTTGCACAAGCCCCTGGACCAACCTTACCAATCAGGGAGCAGACACCAGAAACAAGAGGAACTACAGTTCTGCACCTGCAGAATGGAAACCACAAACACAGAAAGTTAGACAAAATGAGATGGCAGAGAAATGCGTTCTAGATGAAGGAACAAGATGAAATCCCAGAAGAACAACTAAGTGAAGTGGAGATAGGCAATCTACCTGAAAAAGAATTCAGAGTAAAGGTAAAAAAGATGATCCAAGATCTCGGAAAAAGAATGGAGGCATGGACTGAGAAGATACAGAAATGTTTAACAATGAGCTAGAAGGTTTACAGAACAAACAAAAGGAGATGAACAATACAATAAATGAAATGAAAAATACACTAGAAGGAATCAATAGCAGAGTAAATGAGGCAGAAGAACGGATAAGTGACCTGGAAGACAGAATGGTGGAAATCACTGCCATGGAACAGAATAGACAAAAAAGAATGAAAAGAAATGAGGACAGTCTCAGAGACCTCTGGGACAACATTAAACACAACATTCACATTATAGGGGGTCCCAGAAGGAGAAGAGAGAGAGAAAGGACCTAAGTAAATACTGGAAGGGATAGTAGCCAAAAACTTTCCTAACATGGGAAAGGAAACACTCAAGTCCAGGAAGCACAGAGATTCCCATACAGGATAAAAACCAAGGAAGAACATGCCAAGACACATATTAATCAAATGGACAACAATTAAAGAGAAAATACTAAAACAACAGGGAAAAGCAACAAATAACATACTAAGGAAATCCCCATAAAGTTATCAGCTGATTTTTCAGCAGAAACTCTGCAGGCCAGAAGGGAGTGGCAGGATATTTTTAAAGTGATGAAAGGGAAAAACCTATAACCAAGATTACTCTACCCAGCAAGACTCTCATTCAGACTCGATGGAGAAATCAAAAGCTTTACAGACAAGCAAAAACTAAGAAAATTCAGCACCACCAAACCAGCTTTACAACAAATCCTAAAGGAACTTCTCTAGTTGAAAAAGAAAAGGCCACAACTAGAAACAAAATTACAAATAGGAAAGCTCACTGGTAAAGGCAAACATACAGTAAAGGTAGGAAATCATCTACACCACAAATATGATATCAAAACTAGCAATTGTGAGAAGAGGAGAGCACAAATGCAGGGTATTGGAAATGCAGTTGAAATTAAGAGACCGGCAACTTAAAACTATATATCTATATCTATATATATAGCTATATCAAAACCTCATGGTAACCATAAGCTGAAAATCTACAATAGATATACACACAAAAACGAAAAAGCAGTCAAAACATAACACTAAAGATAGTCATCAAATCACAAAATAAATGAAAGGGAACAAAATCACGATGATGCAAAACCTATGGGCTGCAGCAAAAGCAGTTCTAAGAGGGAAGTTTACAGCAATACACTTTTACCTCAGGGAATAAGAAAAACCTCAAATAAACAACCTAATCCTACACCTAAAGCAACTAGAGAGAAGAGAACAACCAAACCCAAAGCTAGTAGAAGGAAAGAAATCATAAACATCAGAGCAGAAATAAATGAAATAGAGACAAAGAAAACAATAGAAAAGATCAATGAAAGTAGAAACTGGTTCCATGAAAGTAGAAACTGGTTCCTTGAAAAGATAAACAAAATTGATAAAACTTTAGCAAGACTCATCAAGAAAAAAAAGGGAGAGTACTCAAATCAATAAAATTAGAAATGAAAAGGAGAAGTTACAATGGACACCACAGAAATACAAAGGATCATATGAGACCACTACAAGCAGCTATACACCAACAAAATGGACACCCTAGAAGAAAGAGACAAATTCTTAGAAAGGTGCAATCTTCCAAGACTGAACCAGGAAGAAATAGAAAACATGAACAGACCAATCATGACTACTGAAATTGCAATGGTGATTAAAAACCTTCCAAGAAACAAAAGTCCAGGACCAGATGGCTTCACAGGTGAATTCTATGAAAAATTTAGAGAAGAGTTAACACCTATCCTTCTGAAACTATTCCAAAAAATTGCAGAGGAAGGAACACCCCCCAAACTCTTTCTATGAGGCCACCATCATCACCCTGATACCAAAACCAGACAAACAGTATGGAGGTTCCTTAAAAAACTAAAAATAGAACTACCATACGACCCAGCAATCCCACTACTGGGCATATACCCTGAGAAAACCATAATTCAAATAGAGTCATGTACCCGATGTTCATTGCAGCTCTATTTACAATAGCCAGGACATGGAAGCAACCTAAGTGTCCATCAACAGATGAATGGATAAAGAAGATGTGGCACATATATACAATGGAATATTACTCAGCCATAAAAAGAAATGAAATGGAGTTATTTGTAGTGAGGTGGATGGACCTAGTCTCTCATACAGAGTGAAGTAAGTCAGAAAGAGAAAAACAAATACCATATGCTAACACATATATATGGAATCTAAGGGGAAAAAAAAAAGTCATGAAGAACCTAGGGGTAAGACAGGAATAAAGACACATACCTACCAGAGCATGGACTTGAGGATATGGGGAGAGGGAAGGGTAAGCTGTGACAAAGTGAGAGAGTGGCTTGGACATATATACACTACCAAACGTAAAATAGATAGCTAGTGGGAAGTAGTGGCGTAGCACAGGGAGATCAGCTAGGTGGTTTGTGACCACCTAAAGGGGTGGGATAGAGAGAGTGGGAGGGAGGGAGACGCAAGAGGGAAGAGATGTGGGAACATATGTACACGTATAACTGATTCACTTTGTTATAAAGCAGAAACTAACACTCCATTGTAAAGCAATTATACTCCAATAAAGATGTTAAAAAAATATTAAAAATAAAGGCCATATATGACAAACCCTTAGCTAACATCATTCTCAACAGTGGAAAGCAGAAAGCATTTCCTCTAAGATCAGGAATGAATAATTATCAGAGAAATGCAAATCAAAACTGCAATGAGGTATCACCTCACAGTGGTCAGAATGGACATCCTCAAAAAGTCTACAAACAATAAATGCTGGAGAGTGTGTGGAGAAAAGGGAACTCTCCTTCACTGTTGGTGGAAATGTAAATTGGTACAACCACTATGGCGAACAGTGTGAAGGTTCCTTAAAAAACTAAACATAGAACTACCATATGACCTAGCAATCCCACTCCTGGGCATATATCCAGAGAAATTCATAATTCGAAAAGATACATGCACCCCAGTTGTTCACTGCAGCAGTATTTATAATAGCCAAGACATGGAAGCAATCTAAATGTCCATCAACAGAGGAATGGATAAAGAAGATGTGGTACATATATACAATGGAATATTACTCAGCCATAAAAAAGAATGAAATAATGCCATTTGCAGCAACATGGATGGACCTAGAGATGATGATACTAAGTGAAGTAAGTCAGACAGAGAAAGACCAATATCATATGATATCACTTATATGTGGAATCTAAAAAAATGATACAAATGAACTTATTTACGGAACATAAACAGACTCACAGGCTTTGAAAACAAACTTATGGTTACCAAAGGAGAAAGCTTGGGGGGAGGGATAAATTAGGAGTTTGGGATTAACATATACACACTACTATATATAAAATAGATAATCAACAAGGACCTACTGTATAGCACAGGGACCTCTACTCAATATTCTGTAGTAACCTACATGCGAAAAGAATCTGAAAAAGGATGAATGCATGTATATGTATAACTGAATCACTTTGCTGTATGCCTGAAACTAACACAACATTGTAAATCATCTATACTCTAATATAAAATAAAAATTAAATTAAAAAATATTGTTATTGAGTACAAAATCCTGGTGTGCCTCCTTTTACAAAACTGTTTCTGAAGAGCTGCAAGTGAATTGAAAAATTCTCAAATTCATTACAAGAGAAACTAATATAATTTTATGTGCATTTCTTAAAACGAAAATTTCTTCTGTTTAAAATATACATATTTAATTTTTCTTTTGTGTTACTACATTTTCACATTTGGGAGCTATGTAGTAAAGTGAGAGACACTCTTCATCACATGTGGTGCTGATGATTTGAGAGCAAGTGTCTATTAGGCCTCATCTTGAGGACTGGAAGGCAGTACAGACTAATGGTTAGGCCTGTGGGTTCTTGAGTCAGACTAGTTCTACCACCTGCCACCTGAATGAATGAAGTTGGGAAGTTACTTAACTTTTCTGCTTCAATTTTCCTTCTGTAAAATAGGATAATAACAGTATTTACCTCATAGTATTGTCACAGGCTTCAACAAGTTTAATATATGTAAAGTGCTTAGAACAGTGCCTGCAACCTACAAGGACCACATACTGCTGTTTTTATGGCCCCTCGTGATGTATTTGGGGAAGGCAGTTGACTTAAGCTAAGAGTACAGTACTTAATAAATATTGCCTTAGATGAGTTGTCTCAAGGTAGTGGGCCCAGCAGTCTGTGTTTTAACAAGCCCTACAGGTAAATCTGATGCACACTGAAATTTGAGAACCACTGTTCGAGATTACCACGAGGAATTCCTGAGTTCCAGAAGAGTTAGCTTTCTTTCCAGAGGATTTGACTGATCATTTGAAGATTAGCTGTACCAGAATCACCTGTAGAGCTTGTTTAAAATGATGCACGTTTGTGTAAAATATGAGAAAATACTTAAATATGTCTTGACTGTATGTGAATAAAACAGCTCTGGAAGAATACAAAGATAATATTGGTGACTTCCATGGAAGGGAACTGGGTAGATGAGAGGCAGAGGTGGGAAAGAAAATGTTTATTATATCTACTCTTGTCCCTTTTGAATTTTGAATGATACACAATTTAAAATTTGTACTATAAATATTATAAATTAAATTTTATATATGTATATATATAATATAGATCTGGGGGTTCTATCCCAAGCATACTAAATTGGAGTCTACACTAGCACCTGCCAAATCAGAATGCTTGTGGTAGATTTCTAGAATATCTGCGTAGTTGCCTTGGTTAACATGATGGCATATAGGCAGATACCTATCCATTTCTAATTTCCATAGTGTAAATACTCCCACCATGACCAATTTTTAGCTGTGCTAGTGGTTTGATGTTGCTCAATTGCTCTCTTCATTCGGCCAACAGAAAGAAAAGGAGACATATCCATATGTGGACAGATGAAAGGCATAGTTATGGCTTGTATCTCTTGGAAAGCCTTTATATATGACGAGATATTATTGGGACTATGAGGTAGGAGCCTTGGCTTATATCTGATCCTGACACTAACTGGGTAAGACCCTTAACTTTTCCATCTCTCAGTTTCCTTATCTATCAAATGGGGACATTAATAACTGTCTTACTTACATCACTGGGTCAAGTGGGATTAGATCCAACACAACTTCTAGGATGCAAAGTTAATGAAAAAGGTAATTAAAATTGGCTTTGATAAATCGATTGCACATTTAGGGCATTTTAGTAACACTGAATTTAGTTGGGACAGAAATCTCTTACACGCCAAATGGGACGTGAGTTTCTAAATAATTTGAAAATTGTAAAAAAATGTGTTTAAAAAATCTCTTTCTCCCAATAAGAAAATGCAGGGGAGATTAGTTGCCTGTCTTTAATCCCATTCAGGTTGTACAAAGTATGTGGATTTAACAGTATCTCTAATACTGTGAAAGAGTTTATAATTCCAATAGAACTGGACACATTCGATTAAAATTGATCCACAATGTCCTTGCCAAAAGAAAAGCATTGACTTTAACTGAATTATTACTAATTAGCTTTCCACACAGGCTGTAAAAGTGCCACATGTGAACCTGCCCAAACATAAGACGGAAGTAAATGAAATGATGGCTCCGGCAGTGAAATAGAACAATACGGGAAGGGGCTTTCCTTCCTGGCACATGGCCTGCCTCACTATCCTTTGTTACAGCAGATGAAGCTGGTGCCTGAGTTCGAATGTCACGTGGAGAGCTGCTTGGCCCTCCCCACAGAGGGACCTGTCCTCAACGTCTCTGCCTGAAGTCAGCTTTCTGGGAAGGATCATGGACCATTCTTACAAGACAGACTTCTCCAGTTTTGAACCAGAGTCCCTCTTCGCAATAGAACTGTTACATCATGACTTAAAGTACCCCTTTCTGCTTAGGCACATCCAGAGTTTATATTTCCATAGAATAATTTTTGAGACCAAATTACCTGAATTCAGAAAACCTCTGAATAATGAAATAGCTATAATTTCTATGCCAGACACTGTGCTGGCTTCTCTGTGTATCATCTCATGTACTCCTCACAACTGTATGAAGGAGGTACTGCTGTCATCTGTTTGCTGGATGACACGATTGATTCTCAGAGCCCTTAGGAAATGGACTTGATGTCACATGCTCATAGTAGGTCTGGCTCTGTCATCTCTACTTTTATCCACTGCACTGTACGGCCCCCTCTTTCTAAAATAAAGACTATTCAAACATTTTACCTTCATTTTTTCAAAGGATTTAAGTTGTAGGAAGGAGATTCATTAAGTTGTATGAAGGTGCAAATCTAAATGTTGTACCCTTTCTACAGTTCCCAAGAGAGCAGATGCTGGGCCACGAGTCGGCCTAGCTGGAAAAGAATTCTCTGTGTGACAGGAATACACTATGAGCTGGACCACTCCCATGATATTTTGCAGAACCTTCTGTATATTTTTTGATCTAAGTTTGGTTTCGAGCACAGAAATCTCTGTGAGAAATCCCATGAGAAGATTCCACTAAGGCAACGACAAAGACTCGTGTTCCAATCGACTTTTTATGTAAATGGAAAACAAAAATGAATTGGAAGCACACACCTGAAAATTCATAAGAGGCTCTCTCTCAGTAATTATGCAATATTCATGGAAATAGACTCTAGGCATCATGCTAAAAGTAGGACTTTGTCTCCATTTTTTTCTCTTTCAAAAAAGCAGACGACCAGAAGGGAGAAATGGTGCTCACAACCACACTATAGGCACGAAGACGGGAGGTGGCATTTCACAGTCACTCCTAACGGTCAATATCTGAGAATTAAACCTCCCAGACAACCGGGGAAGCTTTGCCTGATGGGAATATTCATGCCCCTCTGGGTGACTAATTCGTTACTTCAGGAGACAGAGAACTCGAAGGGCAACCGACAATTTTACTGTGGCTTACCCTTATGTCCCCAAAAGAAAAATATGTTTTGCTTTTGCACTTCCCCAGGTTACCATGACTCCCCAGCTACTAGTATAAATAGAAATAAACTATTCAGAAGCATCTATTACAAATGATAATATTCTAGGGAGAGCTCTTGATGACATATCCTCAGGAGACAAATTTTATTAAAAATAAAAAAGTGTGGGTATGTTAAACAGCAGCTCTATCACAGTATACTTTTAAAATATTTATTTAAAATATTACTACTATGTTAGTGAAATATTTAAAGTGATTATCTGAACTGCTCCCCAATCACATGGAAGCCTAAACATTTCACCAGCCAGTACAACAGTCTCACATTGGCACCATGCTTTCCAGAAAACAATTCATGCCAAAGAGTGACTGCAACTGTTTTTAACAGGAAAGAAATACATCTCAAGTAAGTGCTGAGACCAGGCATTAAGAGATGCGTCAAGCTGTTTGCCCCAGATTCAGGCTCTGCAAACAAGCCCCAGTGGGCATCAATGAAAACATTTTTGGTTCAGTCGAGTGTGTGCTCTACTGCTTTTAGCTCCCTCTTCCTGGATAGCATCTCCGGAAAGGACATCTCATCAAAGAGCCTTTTCGACCTGGCCACACTTTATATTGTTTTTGTCTCCTGTACCCTTTGCTTCTGGGATGGGATGGATATAAGAACAATTCATCTCCAGATTCAGCTTTGACATTGATTCCATCCTGAATTCTAAACTCCTGCCAGGCTTCTTTAGCCTCTAAATGAGCGATCTTTAGCTGAACTGCAATTCAGTGCAACAATACTTTGGAGGGACACTGATCACGTGGCTGAAAAGAGACAAACAGGTTCTACCTGGGAGAATTTCTTTCTTTTTTTTTTTTTTTGCGGTACGCGGGCCTCTCACTGCTGTGGCCTCTCCTGTTGCAGAGCACAGACTCCGGACGTGCAGGCTCAGCGGCCATGGCTCATGGGCCCAGCTGCTCCGCGGCATGTGGGATCTTCCTGGACCGGGGCACGAACCCGTGTCCCCTGCATCGGCAGGCGGACTCTCAACCACTGCGCCACCAGGGAAGCCCGAGAATTTATTTCTAAATGGAGTCTCTCCTAGACTTATTTTTAATATAGAATCCAGCAACAAGGCCTGAGATGCCATTGAATAGCTCCATAAAACTCTCCTCACACACATTTTGATAAACCCAATGCTTCAAAGTTGAAAAGTAGAAAATACAGAAAAGTGGTTGATTCTTTTGAATAATAATTGATATCACTGATTGAGAGGGTACTTACTATATGCCATGCACTGTGCCAAGCACTTCACTCACCATTTACCAACCCCAAAAGGAAAACTACCTTCTATTTTACAGAACTCAAGGCTCAGAGGAGTCAAGTCACTTGCTCAGGGTCACACAGCTGGTAAGTGGTGGAACTGGAATTTGAACATCGATGAATCCTATTCCAAACTCCATGCACTTAACTGCTAAACCCAGAATAGGAAATATGCTTCACATTGTGTAACAAATCTAATCCATGGGAATGGCTACCCGAAGCACTGGGTTGAGAAGGCTGTGTGTGTGGGCTCACCGGGAAAGAGGATCAGATCAATTAGCAGTGCAAGGTTAGTGGAACTCTTGTGCCAGGATTTGCCATCTTCATTTCCATTTTACTGTCCCTCAAGTCATTGATCTTTATGTCCTATTTCAGTTTCCTATGAGTTTAACACACATGGGAAGGAAATGCAGTGAAGTGGGAAGACATAGGGTTAACGTACTCCTGGGTCACTCTTTCACTCGGTTATCTGGGAGAGGTCACTTAGTCTGTTTTTCATATATGTCCTGAAGGAACTGAACTGGATGATCTTTAGGATTAAATATCATGTGTAAATATATATTTTAAAATGATCGTACCAATGAAGTAGTTTTTAAATTATCTTGTGAATTTTGTTTTATGTCGTTTTCTATTCTCTTCCTGCTAGTAACCTACCTCAATGGAAACGAAAAAGAGAGGTGTGATAAAGTCCATAATCTTTATGGAAAGCAGAAGCATGCATTTTACTTCCCCTCCAGCTCACCTCTGCAACGTCAAGACAATTTGGAAGAACATTCCACTGTGATCCTTTGATATTAAGGACAATAAGAAAATGAAAGATATCCCGTCATAATAAGTGGAAGAATTCTATTGTCACATATTAAAGGACAAAGGCTTACAAAGGAAATACTAAAACCAACTCTTTCTCAGAAATTAGCAAACCAAACCCTTCATGTAAATGAGAACCAATTGAAAACCAGAGTTGTTCTAAAAGTGTTGTTCAAGGACCTACTGTGTAGCACAGGGAACACTGCTTAATATTATGTAACAACCTAAATGGGAAAAGAATTTGAAAAAGAACAGATACACGTATATGTCTAAGTGAATCACTCTGCTGTACACCCGAAACTATCACAACATTGTTAATCAACTATGCTCCAATATAAAATACAAAGTTAAAAAAAAAAGAACTCCTGCAAATCAATACTAAAAAAGACAGACAACCCAATGTAGACACAGACAAAAAACTGAACATTTGACAAAATTGCATATTCATATGGCTAACAAATAAAGGAAAACACGTTCAGAAAAAAACAGTGTGGTTCCTGAAGAGGAAGAGTCTCATTGCACGTGGGTAGTCATCCTTTCTCACTAATTAAGGGAGCTGGGTTCCCGTTCCAGCCAGTGTTGACATACGAAGGGGACAGGGCCCAGGGTACTGAGTACCTGTTTCCAACACTAGCTATTCAGGGTGCTTTAGCTTCTCTTTCACTGGGTGGCAAGAATCTTGTTTTGATGCTAAGAGACAAAGGTGCAAAGGAAGGATTGCTGTTCAGTCAGAAGAAACGAAATAATGTATAGTATTTGTTATACAGCAGAAACTAACACAACATTGTAAAGCAATTATACTCCAATAAAGATGTTAAAAAAAATAATGTATAGTAATAAAGCCAGTCCAAAACAGAGGTAGAGAAAGGCACAGCTCTGGCTATAATGTCCTCAAACTTGCAGGATGCCCAGTACCTTTCTATGTCATTTATTTATTCATTCATTCATTCACTTCCCTGGCAATGAACTAGCAAGAAAATTCCCTAATGAATAATCCATTTTGCTGGTTAAGTCTGAAGCACTCAGATTTCCAGAAAGATAGCCAGTACCAGATAATCATCCAGGATTCTGGACATCCAGTACTTTTGCTTCTAAGTCCAAAAGACAGAATGTATTGTCACTGCCCTTAAAGGGACTATCTTCAATGTTTGACCACCATCAACAAGACGATTAGCATGCCTTTCACCATCTTTATGAAACTACAGATGTTTGCCTCGGCATTTTTCCAGGCCTCCTTGTGTCATCAGGCCTGTAATGCCTTCTTCATTAGTTGGTGTGCTATTCATTTCTGGTCCTGAGTGAGAGGGCTGTCTCTTGACGCCACTATGCAGTTGCTTTGATTTCAGATGTAAGAGGTTGGCCAACCTGGGGTGGGTGAAGATATTCCTTTGGCTCTTACACACATCAACCATGAGGGGGCTCAGGCAGCTTTGGGGGATAAGAACGCAATAGGAGAAGTGCCCCTCAAGTGGTCCTTTTTCTGTGTTCATGTTTAGCTTCTAATGTGACGTAATGAATTATGAACTAAAGGTAATTGGAAGATTTGTGCCCTCTGTGCAGAACAGAAGTGTCACGTATGAAAGCAAACCACAGGTCAATTAGGAGAGTTGATCACTCTTTATATTGCTCTTTAATGAAAGGAAATAACCCTGATAGATTTTCCTGGGGATTGCTGATGAGTGTGTATTTGTAGTCAACACATGGGGCATTTTATTGATCTCAGTCAAGTTAAAATTTTATTAACGAGTCAGATACTCATCTGTACTTTTCTAGAAGTTCTCTCTCTCTAAAAGTCAGTCAATACAAATGCCTTCTGTTTCTCTTCCTCTCTCCCCCTGAACTGACATTTAAGTACCTGATCCTGATATATGCTGAATACTTTCCCATGTATTATCTCATTTAATCCTCCTGACAACGTTGTAGATTACTATGTTTTATCTCCATTTAAAGATAAAGATATTGAAGCAGAAAGAGGATAAGTGAGTTGCCCTTTATCACACAGGTAATAAAAAGCAAATCATGGACTCAAACAGACCCAGTTTTCCCTGACCCTGAGGTTCATGTGATTTCTGCAACCCCATATGGTCTCCCAGAGGCAGAATGAGGGTAGTTTTGTAGCATGGCCTGATTTGAATGAAGATGATGAGAAAGATGAGGCTGACAAGGAAATGCACCCAACCAGGCAGCTTAGGAGCTGTCTTAACCCACCCAGAGGGCCCTGGGGCTGCTGCTGCTCCAGCCTGGTTCAAAGAGCAGAGTCTCCTGTGCATCTAGCATAGTGAAGGGCCAGCAGATCAAACCTGGCACCTCTAAGTCAAGTGATAGAGTTCAGCACGTGTGACCCTAAACCTTTTGAGACTCAGTTTGGTCCCTTGGTTTTTAGCGGCTCTAAAGCAGATACAGCTTGTATTTTGAACGGTATTTCTACTCCCTGACTGCCTGGATTGAGTCTCCTCACTTTGTTCAAAGGCTGCTTTTAGACATCCAAGCAACAGGAACCACATTAGAGAGTTTGAGGTTTAATCGATAAAATTGACTAGGAAAGAACTCAAAAGCCACACTGCCTGCTTCCATGCTTGATACACTGGGCAGACACTTAGTTCTCATCTTGTGTTTGATCTACAGACTCTGTGAAAACTGTAAGTTTCCCTTCCTGCATGATATTTTAAATTAGAGCTTGCATTATGTTCTGTGGGCTGCAGGGTTACTGCGGCAATCAGCTCCTGAAGCACAGGGATTTTATCTGAGAAGCACCTTAATGAAGATTACACTAGAGGTCAGGGTTTTGTCTGTGTTCATCTTCTACACGTTGGGACCCTGTTCCCAAATGGATGTGCTGATGCATACTCACGATCTCCTCATAAATACACTATACATAATTTATAATCAGGCTGCCGCCAAGAATCAGCTCTTTTGATGAAAGGCAGTGAAATGTACTTTAGGAGCTAATGTGTGAGAGATTTCCAGAAATGTGAGAAACAGTTCAGTCTAGTGAAAACACGCACATGTGCACACACACACACACACACACACACACACTTATTAAGTATTTCCTAACATGCTGGTTCTAAGAAAATTTTCTAAGAAAATTATATGCATGAATGCAATTCCCCTGAACACCCAATGTGGTAAGTTCTATTTTTCTTCCCATTTTGAGAATGGCAAACTAAGGCACAAAAACATGACATGACTTGCCTTATTTAGCTCACACAGCTAATAAGTAGCAACACTGGGATATTAATACTAAGCAATCTGGCCAAAGATGATATATCCTTAATTGTTCTACTATCCTGGCTCAAAATTTGTTCTGAGAGCAGAGAACCTAGCTGGGAATCTCAGACCCAGCTCTGTGATCTTGAACAAGTCACTTAAATGATGCTTAGCCTCAGCCTCTTATCTGTAAACTGGTTAACAATAATACCAACGTCTCATGATCGTTCAGAGGAGTTAATCAGAAGATAGGCACGTTTTGTAAACTGCAAAGTGCTACATGCGTGTCATCAATCAGTTGTGGATACAGCACACGATACACGCTGTGTCTTTCCTACTTTGTTCTTCTCTGTTGCCCTGACTCCATCCCATAATACACTAGACACATAAAAACACGTAACACTTAAAATAGTAATTTCTAATTAAATACAACCAAGTGACCTTGAGATATCCTCCTAAATCATGATGCTAACAATAAGGGTATGAATGCATCATTTTTTTCTCAGAGAAAATGGGGAAATAATTTTAGAGCAATGGGAACAAATTGTGCCATCTAGTTATGAAAAATACACGCAGCTTAGAGGCTCTGTTAACATTAACATCTAAATGTTAACTCAAAAACACTAGTTAACGGGCTTCCCTGGTGGCGCAGTGGTTGAGAGTCCGCCTGCCGATGCAGGGGACACGGGTGTCCGGGAAGATCCCACATGCCGCGGAGCGGCTGGGCCCGTGAGCCATGGCCGCTGAGCCTGCGCGTCCGGAGCCTGTGCTCCGCAACGGAGAGGCCACAGCAGTGAGAGGCCCGCGTACCGCAAAAAAAAAAAAAAAAAAAAAAAAAACTAGTTAACGTTAGAGATATTCTCACCATTAAAATAATGACATGGTTGAGGACTGGTATTCTGTACCTTTAGTGCGTGGACTAGAAGTGCTTGTCAATCATCTGAAGGGGGTGGGACATTAATAGAAAGGAGGCACAGTGAGGAAGTGAGATACCAAGTGGGATAGGCCATGGGCTTTGGCTCTGGATTCAGCAGCCCAGGTACAAGTCTCGCATCCATCCAAAAGCCACTGGGTGCTTACACGTGCCAGGCCCTGTCAGGTAGGTACCAGAGATACAAAAGCACATAAAGACATGGTTCTTGCCTTCCTAGAGCTCTCCTGCTTACCCGATGACCCTTGGGACTTTATGTCAGTCTTTTCATCTTACTAAGAAAAGCCTTGGTTTCCATATCAATAAAAGGGAGCAAGTGAAGAATCAGAGAGGTAAAGTCACCTTTTAAAGTTTCTACAATTGATTGGAATGAAACTTTAGATTTCTAATTCAGTGTTTTCTGCAACCGGATCTCATTGTTCCTTTTGCAATTTGCAGCACTGTTTGTTGCATTTCTTAAGTGTGGGTACAATATGCCAAGATATAAGTGATTCGTTTCACATTCTGCCAGGGTTTACTTTTTATTGCCATAACACTTTTTTTGCCCAAGATTAACAATTATTTCTCTTTGAAAGAAATAGTTTTAAAAAAGCTAAGCCACAGACTGGATAATTTTTGCAACTATATCTCTGACAAAAGGCTTTTATCCAATTTATAACAAACTGTAAGTGATTAATTTTTGAGTTTTCCCAGATTGTTTTCTCTGCTTACCCACTAGAGATTTCTGGCAAGGTCTACATTAGAACCTACCCTTCTCTTCAGCTGCAAGATGTAGTCTTGGGCAGTTCCAGGGCTGTACAGTGGGGAAATGATAGAAAAGCAGGCAGGGGGAAGCAAAAACAAGGGCTGTAAGAGTTTTCACTGGTTTGAGAAGCAGAGCTGTACTGTGTGTGGCAATGGATTGGGAAGAACCTGGAAAGGGATTTTAAAATTTATTGCTGGGGGATTTCCTGTCCCCTTCATAATATTGAGTAATGCTAGTTTGAGTTGTTTTAAAATTATTCCTGGTTGCTGCGACTGTGTTCATTTAAGCACAATATTGCTCTGAAATTGATCTATGAGGGTCACAGGTTTACGAGCCCTGAACAACCATTGCCTTCATCTTATTAGCGGTGGGAGGCTGTGTGTGGACCTTCCCAATGCATCTTGAATGTAAGAACCAACTAGGCTTTAATAGGTGAGCAATGAGCTGTAGCACATCTGGCCAGGGGAAATGGTGTCAAGAAATGGAATGAGTCTTCGGAACATTTGTCTTGTTAAGTACATATGTTCCTACTTCAAAACTTCCTTCATTTATTTATTTTATCCCACTACTGGGCATATACCCTGAGAAAACCATAATTCAAAAAGAGTCATGTACCAAAATGTTCATTGCAGCTCTATTTACAATAGCCAGGACATGGAAGCAACCTAAGTGTCCATTGACAGATGAATGGATAAAGATGTGGCACATAGATACAATGGAATATTACTCAGCCATAAAAAGAAACAAAATTGAGATATTTGTAGTGAGGTGGATGGACCTAGAGTCTGTCATACAGAGTGAAGTAAGTCAGAAAGAGAAAAACAAATACTGTATGCTAACACATATATATGGAATCTAAGAAAAAAAAAAAGGTCATGAAGAACCTAGGGGTAAGACGGGAATAAAGACACAGACCTACTAGAGAATGGACTTGAGGATATGGGGAGGGGGAAGGGTAAGCTAGGACAAAGTGACAGAGTGGCATGGACATATATACACTACCAAACGTAAAATAGATAGCTAGTGGGGAGTAGCTGCATAGCACAGGGAGATCAGCTCGGTGGTTTGTGACCACCTAGAGGGGTGGGAGGGAAGGAGATGCAAGAGGGAAGAGATATGGGGATATATGTATATGTATAACTGATTCACTTTGTTATAAAGCAGAAACTAACACACCACTGTAAAGCAATTATACTCCAATAAAGATGTTAAAGAAAAAAACTTCCTTCAAAGTCTGAGTAGAAGGGAAACACATCATTTCCTCAATGCCACCTGGTGGTTGAAACTAACAGTCAATAGGCCTGCGCTTGGGCTCTGGCTTAAGGTCTGAGAGGAATATAGAAAGAGCACAGTTTATTTTACACATAATAGTTTGTACCTCTTAATCCCCTATCCTTGTTAGGCCCCCCTTCCCTTTCCCCACTGGTAACCAATAGTCTGTTCTCTATGTAAGCTACAAAGATGTATTGTATAACACAAGGAATATAGCCAATATTTTATAATAACTATAAATGGAATAACCTTTAAAAATTGTGAATCACCGTTGTACACCTGAAACATATTACATTGTACATCAATTATACCTCAATTAAAAAAAAAGAGCACCCTGCTTTTCTGGGCTAAGGAAATGGAAATCCACTATAGGACACTGACAAAGTCAGCATCATAGTTAATCCATTTTCTGTGCTTCTAGCTCTAAATTAGACATCATAGCTAACTCTTGCTCTAAATGTTTACACTCAAGAAGCAGAGTGGGGTGAGGAGAATGGTGTTACCAGTTTATATTCATCCTCTATTACTTTTTAAAGTCCTTATGACACCATACGTGGTGGTATTAATAGCATTCCCATTTTACAAATGGGGAAAGATTTACAGAGTTTTAATGATCTGCTTAAGATGTAATTATCGAGGACTTCCGGGAAGATGGCGGAAGAGTAAGACGCGGAGATCACCTTCCTCTCCACAGATACACCAGAAATACATCTACGCGTGGAACAACTCCTACGGAACACCTACTGAACGCTAGCAGAAGACCTCAGACCTCCCAAAAGGCAAGGAACCCCCCACGTACCTGGTTAGGGCAAAAGAAAAAACTAAACAGAGACAAAAGGATAGGGACGGGTCCTGCACCAGCGGGAGAGAGCTGTGAAGGAGGAAAAGTGTCCACACACTAGGAAGCCCCTTCGCGGGTGGAGACTTCGGGAGGCGGAGTGGGGGAGCTTGGGAGCCGCGGAGGAGAGCACAGCAACAGGGGTGCGGAGGGCAAAGCGGACAGATTCCAGCGCAGAGGATCGGGC
Organism: Orcinus orca; assembly: GCF_937001465.1. Classification (NCBI taxonomy): domain Eukaryota; kingdom Metazoa; phylum Chordata; class Mammalia; order Artiodactyla; family Delphinidae; genus Orcinus; species Orcinus orca. The sequence goes on along the minus strand of NC_064564.1, from coordinate 45,149,347 downwards.
CGACCGGCACTCACCAGCGAGAGGCTTGTCTGCTCGTCCGCCGGGGCGGGCGGGACTGGGAGCTGAGGCTCCGGCTTTTGTCGGAGCGCTGGGAGAGGACTGAGGTTGGCTGCGTGAACACAGCCTGCAGGGCGTTGGTGCGCCGCGGCTAGCCGGGAGAGAGTCCGGGGAGGGGTCTGGACCTGCCGAAGAGGCAAGAGACTTTTACGTCCCTCTTTGTTTCCTGGTGCACGAGGAGAGGGGATTAAGAACGCTGCTTGAGAGAGCTCCAGGGACGGGCGCGAGCCGCGGCTAAGAGTGCGGAGCCCAGAGACGGACATGGGACGCTAAGGCCGCTGCTGCCGCCGCCAGGAGGCCTGTGTGCGAACACAGGTCACTAGCCACACGCCCTTCCGGGGAGCCTGTGCGGCCCGCCACTGCCAGGGTCCCGGGATCCAGTGACAACTCCCCCGGGAGAACGCACGGCGCGCCTCAGGCTGCAGCGTCACGCCGGCCTCTGCCGCTGCAGGCCCGCCCCGCACTCCGTGACCCTCCCTACCCCCCGGCCGGGGTGAGCCAGAGCCTCCGAATCAGCGGCTCCTTTAACCGCGTCCTGTCTGAGCAAAGAACAGACGCCCTCCGGCGACCTACACGCACAGGCGGGGCTAAATCCAAAGCTGAGCCCCTGGGAACTGTGAGAACAAAGAAGAGAAAGGGAAATCTCTCCCAGCAGCCTCAGAAGCAGCGGATTAAAGCTCCACAATCAACTTGATATACCCTGCATCTGTGGAATACCTGAATAGACAAGAATCATCCCAAATTAAGGAGCCCTGTGGATGAAAGGCTCTTGGTGCTGCAGCCAGGAGTCAGTGCTGTGCCTCTGAGGTGGGAGAGCCAACTTCAGGACACTGGTCCACAAGAGGCCTCCCAGCTGCACATAATATCAAACAGCAAAAATCTCCGAGAGATCTCCATCTCAACGCCAGCACCCAGCTTCACGCAACGACCAGCAAGCTACAGTGCTGGACATCCTATGCCAAACAACTAGCAAGACAGGAACACAACCCCACCCATTAGCAGAGAGGCTGCCCAAAATCATAATAAGTCTACAGACACCCCAAAACACACCACCAGACGTGGACCTGCCCACCAGAAAGACAAGATCCAGCCTCATCCACCAGAACACAGGCACTAGTACCCTCCACCAGGAAGCCTACACAACCCACTGAACCAACCTTAGCCACTGGGGACAGACACAAAAAACAACAGGAACTACGAACCTTCAGCCTGCAAAAAAGGAGACCCCAAACACAGTAAGAGAAGCAAAATGAAAAGACAGAAAAACACACAGCAGATGAAGGAGCAAGATAAAAACCCACCAGACCTAACAAATGAAGAGGAAATAGGCAGTCTACCTGAAAAAGAATTCAGAATAATGATAGTAAGGTTGATCCGAAATCTTGGAGATAGAATGGACAATAGAATGGACAAATTGCAAGAATCAGTTAACAAGGACCTAGAAGAACTAAAGATGAAACAAGCAACGATGAACAACACAATAAATGAAATTAAAAGTACTCTAGATGGGATCAATAGCAGAATAACTGAGGCAGAAGAACGGATAAGTGACCTGGAAGATAAAATAGTGGAAATAACTACTGCAGAGCAGAATAAAGAAGAAAGAATGAAAAGAACTGAGGACAGTCTCAGAGACCTCTGGGACAACATTAAACGCACCAACATTCGAATTATAGGGGTTCCAGAAGAAGAAGAGAAAAAGAAAGGGACTGAGAAAATATTTGAAGAGATTATAGTTGAAAACTTCCCTAATATGGGAAAGGAAATAGTTAATCAAGTCGAGGAAGCACAGAGAGTCCCATACAGGATAAATCCAAGGAGAAAAACGCCAAGACACATATTAATCAAACTGTCAAAAATTAAATACAAAGAAAACATATTAAAAGCAGCAAGGGAAAAACAACAAATAACACACAAGGGAATCCCCATAAGGTTAACAGCTGATCTTTCAGCAGAAACTCTGCAAGCCAGAAGGGAGTGGCAGGACATATTGAAAGTGTTGAAGGAGAAAAACCTGCAACCAAGATTACTCTACCCAGCAAGGATCTCATTCAGATTTGATGGAGAAATTAAAACCTTTACAGACAAGCAAAAGCTGAGAGAGTTCAGCACCACCAAACCAGCTCTACAACAACTGCTAAAGGAACTTCTCTAGGCAAGAAACACAAAAGAAGGAAAGGACCTACAATAACGAACCCAAAACAATTAAGAAAATGGGAATAGGAACACACATATCGATAATTACCTTAAATGTATATAAATTAAATGCTCCCACAAAAAGACACAGACTGGCTGAATGGATACAAAAACAAGACCCATATATTTGCTGTCTACAAGAGACCCACTTCAGACCTAGAGACACATACAGACTGAAAGTAAGGGGATGGAAAAAGGTATTTCATGCAAATGGAAACCAAAAGAAAGCTGGAGTAGCAATTCTCATATCAGACAAAATAGACTTTAAAACAAAGACCATTACAAGAGACAAAGAAGGACACTACATAATGATCAAGGGATCGATCCAAGAGGAAGATATAACAATTGTAAATATTTATGCACCCAATATAGGTGCACCTCAATACATAAGGCAAATACTGACAACCATAAAAGGGGAAATCGACAGTAACACATTCATAGTAGGGGACTTTAACACCCCACTTTCACCCATGGACAGATCATCCAAAATGAAAATAAATAAGGAAACACAAGCTTTAAATGATACATTAAACGAGATGGAGTTAATTGATATTTATAGGACATTCCATCCAAAAACAACAGAATACACATTTTTCTCAAGTGCTCATGGAACATTCTCCAGGATAGATCATATCTTGGGTCACAAATCAAGCCTTGGTAAATTTAAGAAAATTGAAATTGTATCAAGTATCTTTTCTGACCACAACGCCATGAGACTAGATATCAATTACAGGAAAAGATCTGTAAAAAATACAAACACATGGAGGCTAAACAATACACTACTTAATAATGAAGTGATCACTGAAGAAATCAAAGAGGAAATCAAAAAATACCTAGAAACAAATGACAATGGAGACACAACGACCCAAAACCTGTGGGATGCAGCAAAAGCAGTTCTAAGGGGGAAGTTTATAGCAATACAAGCCCACCTTAAGAAGCAGGAAACATCTCGAATAAACAACCTAACCTTGCACCTCAAGCAATTAGAGAAAGAAGAACAAAAAAACCCCAAAGCTAGCAGAAGGAAAGAAATCATAAAAATCAGATCACAAATAAATGAAAAAGAAATGAAGGAAACAATAGCAAAGATCAATAAAACTAAAAGCTGGTTCTTTGAGAAGATAAACAAAATAGATAAACCACTAGCCAGACTCATCAAGAAAAAAAGGGAGAAGACTCAAATCAATAGAATTAGAAATGAAAAAGGAGAGGTAACAACTGACACTGCAGAAATAAAAGAGATCATGAGAGATTACTACAAGCAACTCTATGCCAATAAAATGGACAATCTGGAAGAAATGGACAAATTCTTAGAAATGCACAACCTGCCAAGACTGAATCAGGAAGAAATAGAAAATATGAACAGACCAATCACAAGCACTGAAATTGAAACTGTGATTAAAAATCTTCCAACAAAGAAAAGCCCAGGACCAGATGGCTTCACAGGCGAATTCTATCAAACATTTAGAGAAGAGCTAACACCTATCCTTCTCAAACTCTTCCAAAATATAGCAGAGGGAGGAACACTCCCAAACTCCTTCTACGAGGCCACCATCATCTTGATACCAAAACCAGACAAGGATGTCACAAAGAAAGAAAACTACAGCCAATATCACTGATGAACATAGATGCAAAAATCCTCAACAAAATACTAGCAAACAGAATCCAACAGCACATTAAAAGGATCATACACCATGATCAAGTGGGGTTTATCCCAGGAATGCAAGGATTCTTCAATATACGCAAATCTATCAATGTGATAAACCATATTAACAAACTGAAGGAGAAAAACCATATGATCATCTCAATAGATGCAGAGAAAGCTTTTGACAAAATTCAACACCCATTTATGATAAAAACCCTGCAGAAAGTAGGCATAGAGGGAACTTTCCTCAACATAATAAAGGCCATATATGACAAGCCCACAGCAAACATCATCCTCAATGGTGAAAAACTGAAAGCATTTCCACTAAGATCAGGAACAAGACAAGGTTGCCCACTCTCACCACTCTTATTCAACATAGTTTTGGAAGTTTTAGCCACAGCAATTAGAGAAGAAAAGGAAATAAAAGGAATCCAAATCGGAAAAGAAGAAGTAAAGCTGTCACTGTTTGCAGATGACATGATCCTATACATAGAGAACCCTAAAGATGCTACCAGAAAACTACTAGAGCTAATCAATGAATTTGGTAAAGTGGCAGGATACAAAATTAATGCACAGAAATCTCTGGCATTCCTATATACTAATGATGAAAAATCTGAAAGTGAAGTCAAGAAAACACTCCCATTTACCATTGCAACAAAAAGAATAAAATATCTAGGAATAAACCTACCTAAGGAGACAAAAGATCTGTATGCAGAAAATTATAAGACACTGATGAAAGAAATTAAAGATGATACAAATAGATGGAGAGATATACCATGTTCTTGGATTGGAAGAATCAACATTGTGAAAATGACTCTACTACCCAAAGCAATCTATAGATTCAATGCAATCCCTATCAAACTACCACTGGCATTTTTCACAGAACTAGAACAAAAAATTTTGCAATTTGTATGGAAATACAAAAGACCCCGAATAGCCAAAGCAATCTTGAGAACGAAAGAAGGAACTGGAGGAATCAGGCTCCCAGACTTCAGACTATACTACAAAGCTACAGTTATCAAGACGGTATGGTATTGGCACAAAAACAGAAAGATAGATCAATGGAACAGGATAGAAAGCCCAGAGATAAACCCACGCACCTATGGTCACCTTATCTTTGACAAAGGAGGCAGGAATGTACAGTGGAGAAAGGACAGCCTATTCAATAAGTGGTGCTGGGAAAACTGGACAGCTACATGTAAAAGTATGAGATTAGATCACTCCCTAACACCATACACAAAAAGAAGCTCAAAATGGATTAAAGACCTAAATGTAAGGCCAGAAACTATCAAACTCTTAGAGGAAAACATAGGCAGAACACTCTATGACATAAATCACAGCAAGGTCCTTTTTGACCCACCTCCTAGAGAAATGGAAATAAAAACAAAAGTAAACAAATGGGACCTAATGACACTTAAAAGCTTTTGCGCAGCAAAGGAAACCATAAAGAAGACCAAAAGACAACCCTCAGAATGGGAGAAAATATTTGCAAATGAAGCAACTGACAAAGGATTAATCTCCAAAATTTATAAGCAGCTCATGCAGCTTAATAACAAAAAAACAAACAACCCAATCCAAAAATGGGCAGAAGACCTAAATAGACATTTCTCCAAAGAAGATATACAGAGTGCCAACAAACACATGAAAGAATGCTCAACATCACTAATCATTAGAGAAATGCAAATCAAAACTACAATGAGATATCATCTCACACCAGTCAGAACGGCCATCATCAAAAAATCTAGAAACAATAAATGCTGGAGAGGGTGTGGAGAAAAGGGAACCCTCTTACACTGTTGGTGGGAATGTAAATTGATACAGCCACTGTGGAGAACAGTATGGAGGTTCCTTAAAAAGCTACAAATAGAACTACCATATGACCCAGCAATCCCACTACTGGGCATATACCCTGAGAAAACCATAATTCAAAAAGAGTCATGTACCACAATGTTCATTGCAGCTCTATTTACAATAGCCCAGAGATGGAAACAACCTAAGTGTCCATCATCGGATGAATGGATAAAGAAGATGTGGCACATATATACAATGGAATATTACTCAGCCATAAAAAGAGACGAAATTGAGCTATTTGTAATGAGGTGGATAGACCTAGAGTCTGTCATACAGAGTGAAGTAAGTCAGAAAGAGAGAGACAAATACCGTATGCTAACACATATATATGGAATTTAAAAAAAAAAAATGTCATGAAAAACCTAGGGGTGAAACAGGAATAAAGACATAGACTTACTAGAGAATGGACTTGAGGCTATGGGGAGGGGGAAGGGTAAACGGTGACAAAGCGATAAAGAGGCATGGACATGTATACACTACCAAACGTAAGGTAGTTAGCTAGTGGGAAGCAGCCGCATAGCACAGGGAGATCAGCTCGGTGCTTTGTGACCGCCTGGAGGGGTGGGATAGGGAGGGTGGGAGGGAGGGAGACGCAAGCAGGAAGAGATATGGGAATATATGTATATATATAAGTGATTCATTTTGTTGTGAAGCTGAAACTAACATACCATTGTAAAGCAATTATACTCCAATAAAGATTAAAAAAAAAAAAAGATGTAATTATCACAGTAGATGTTGGGGAGGAGAAGAGAATGGGGTATTTAATGATGAGATAAAAGCTGTAAACAATGGTGTTTTGGGGGGAGAGGCTAATCTAAAGTGAGCACTTCTGTTTAAAAAAAGCAATTAGTCACGTGTCTCTTGACTCTGAATTATTTTAGTTTGACAGTCGAGGTGTGATATAAATGCATGGAAATGAGACAACAGAACTGTTATGACATTCTTCTTTCCAAGTGAGGAGAAAGGGTGTGTCTATCAGTGGATTCTCATGCCTCAAGATGGGTGTCATAACACATCAGCCATGTGCATCATGTATACACATGTATCTATTTTTTCTCTACTTCTTTTTGGCTCTGGGTTTGCTTTGATGTGAATGTGTGAAATTTTAGTTAGTCAAAATCATATTTCACAATTTACAGTTAGGCAGGATGAGTGGGTTCCAGAGATCTGCTGTACAAAATAGTGCCTACATGCAAGAATACGTTGTTCTGTACTTAAAAATATGTTAAGAGGGTAGATCTCATGTTAAGTGTTCTTACCACAAAAAAACAAACAAAAGAACAAAAGGACAGAAGAAAACTTTTGGAGGTGATGGAAGTGTTTATTACTTGGACTGTGGTGAGGGTAACACAAGTGTACATGTTTACGTTAATGGTGTCCTAACTCACTAAACTATATACATTAATCATGTGAAGTTTTTTGTATACCGATTATACCTCAATAAGGCTGGATAAACAAACAAACAAATAAATAAATAAAACTATGTCTCTCTTTAAAAAAATTAGCAGATCCATAGCAAGGCATCAGGCATACAATTCACAGTACGCATCCAACATAAAAAGTTAGAATACCCCCAGTTTCTCCCTTGAGCATGTTCTCCCCAAAGTCTCTGAAACCATTCTCCAGATGATGTAGAACTATATATTCTAAAATACATGGTTTTAAAGGCAATATGTGATGTGATGATTTTTAAGACTATGGTGAAAGGAGCTAGAGGATGGAGAGATATGTATAAAGGTAGAAAAATGTGTGGCACTGTTTTTCTTTTCTTTTTGGAATGTTCTCCCACCATCTAAAAGGATAAGTGGCATGAAAGAAGCCTCCCTGTAGGTCTTCTTAACTCAGAGTCAGGAAGACCTGCTTTGGGGGCTGTTTTCTATGGGATGAGGGTGAGAAGTAGTAATTCCCACTTTTTCACGAAATCTCACTAATGACCAACTTGTTTTGTGAGCCTGAGGTAATTATTAACTTTCCTACATTTCAGTCTCCTACTCAATATAATGGAGTTCAAAAACCCGCCTGAAAGCATCTATATAAGGATAAAAATAAGATGATTTTTACACTGAGCCAAGTATCTGTTATATTAGATCTTCTTCTTTTTTTGGTACGTGGGCCTCTGACTGCTGTCCTCTGACTGCTGTGGCCTCTCCCGTTGCGGAGCACAGGCTCCGGACGCGCAGGCTCAGCGGCCATGGCTCACGGGCCCAGCCGCTCCGCGGCATGTGGGATCCTCCCAGACCGGGGCATGAACCCGCGTCCCCTGCATCGGCAGGCGGACTCTCAACCACTGCGCCACCAGGGAAGCCCTATCAGATCTTCTTAATAAGCAGTTTTTGATTTTGAATCTGAATGCTCAACACTTTCAAGGGGGTGGAGTATGTCTACAGTCAGGGAAGTTTCTCTTTTTTAAAAAATAATTGGTTTAAGTATGAATTAGATTTTCAACATCAGCATGGAAAGTACCATGCCCTGAACAGCTGAGATAATAGCTTTAGATTGCTGTTATATTAAGTAAACAAGATATTCGATTTGAAATTATTTACTTTGAATGCCAAAAAAAGTCATTTGGTTATGGGAGAAGTGGGATCATATGTGAAGCGACCCCTGGCTTTATGCATGAATGATACTATCTGTTGCTCAGACCATAGCCTTGGAAAGAGTCCATAAAATCATGTGGACTTATAAAGTTCCACTTATAGAATGAGGGGCCCAGCTTCATTTATGACTCTTTGAATATCAACCACCACCCCTCCCCCCAAAGAAACACCCCAACTGACCTCCCTGGAGACTTGCTCCTCCCTGACTCCTCCCGTCTCCGTAAATGGCACCCCCAAGCATCCGACTGCTCAAGGCAAAAATCTAGAGCTCTCCTTGATTCCTCTCTCCTACATGCCCCTCACCCAATTCATCAGCAATGGGATTGATCACTCTATCTTCAAAAGGTAAAGACTGAGACACGAACTCCTTCTCACTGTTTCCACCACTGCCACCCTAGTTCAAGCTGTAATTATCTCTTGCCTAGATGAATGCAGTCGCCCCTCCCCCTCCTTCCTCTACAGGCGCTCACACGCTGGCCTTCCTAATTTCCACTCAACACCCAGAGCAATCAGGTCACCCTTACCCCACTCTTCACCCTCGTTGTTTCCAAGTCCACACAAGAAACTCTTGTTTTTAAAGCCAGGTTTACAAGGTTTATATTGTCATTTTTTTCTGTCCTCTTCCTCTATTCCCTCATCTCCAGCTACACTAACTTTATTGATATTTTTGAACGTCACCAGATCATTCCCATCTTGAGACATTTGCAATCTCTCTTCCTTCTGCCTGGAAAACTCTTTCCTGGATCTTTGCCTGATTTGCTCCTTCACTAAGTTCCGGATTCTGATCAAGGGTCCATCTGTCATCCTTTCCTCTCATCCTGATTTGTTGTTGTTCAAAGCTTCTGTCACTCCCTGGAACTGTATTATATGTTTATTTATTCATTTTTGATTGTTTAGTTTCCCAATGGAAATATAAGCTCCATTCAGGTGGGGACTCTATCTTATCCATTGCATCGTCCTCAAAGTATACAGTGTGTTTGCAGTAAGTACTTATTAAATGACCTATTGAACTGTGTGTGTGTGTGTATGGGAACTACAGAAGAAACTACACCATGAAGGGAAGGTTCTGGCAAGCACTGGGGGACGAAATGCTTTGGGCAGACATGCTTTGGGCAGCCATGAAATGCTTTGGGCAGATGTCGCCACAAGGCCATCATTATTATCATTCGTGTGGCAATTGTACTGTCACTATGTGCTACTGGAACCAAAGCCCCATGACCAGAACAAAAGAACACAGATAACTGTGGGTCAAACACTGTCCTGCACTCTTTCATACATATTGTCTCATTTAGTTCTCACCCAACAAGACTGACATTTTTCTCATGTAGGCCAGATGAGGAAAGAGAGACCTGAAAAGGTACAATCACTTGACCAAATTCATTCAAGAAAGTGGTAGAGCCAGGATTTGAACCCAAGGTTTATGACTTCAAATCTATTGTTTTCCCCCTATTGCTTCTTTTTCCTTTTATTGAAGTATAGTTGACTTATTAGTTTCAGGAGTACAACATAGTGATTCAATATTCTGATACATCATACACCATACAAAGTTATTATGATATTACTGACTGTATTCTCCTCTTGCTTCTACATTGCTAGCAAAGTTAGGAAAGCTCATTAGGATGCAAGAGAAGAAGAGAAATAAAGAATGAAGAGGAGCCCCAGCTTTAGAGGCTTCAATTAAGCCCCATTTCTATATAAGTCCACCCCTGTTGCTCCAGCATGTATTAAGTAGTCTTTCCTTTGAATGAATTTTTGATAACTTTCATTTAGCAAATAGTACATGCTTTCTCCCACTTTTACTGATGATATACACTGTCTAGTTATTAGACTGAATCTTATGAAATTGCTAATATTCTACTATTCTTGACTTACAAAAATAGCAATTCAACAATTAAAACTCAAATCTGTCTGACACAGAGTCTGTGTGCTTAACCATTTTGATATACTTCA